>NC_045624.1:1827500-6827500 GCF_009829155.1 Mustela erminea
TTTGCATTCTCGTAAGGCAGGCCCAGCGGTGACGGCCTCCTCAGACCTGTTTGTCTGGGAACACCTTTATTCGTCCTTCGCTTCTGAAGCCCACCTTTGCCAGAGAGTGTGGTCAGTTGAAATTTCTCCTTCCAGCACTCTGAGTACTTTGTCCCTCTCTACCCTGGCTGGCCACGTCTCTGCTGGGAAATATGCCTATGGGTGTTCCCCCGTGAGTGTGGGATATTTTTCTCTTGCTGCTTTTAAGGTTCTTTGGTTTTTGAGTTTTATTATAATATATTTTGGGAAGATCTCTATTTTTTAAAGATTTTACTAGTTGAGAGAGAGCGAGAGTACACACGTGTGGGGGAGGGGCAGAGGGAGAAGGAGAAGCAGACTCCTCGCTGAGCAGGGAAGCTGGCGCCAGCAGGGCTCATTCCCAGGACCCCAGGATCATGACCTGAGCCGAAGGCAGACGCTTAACTGAGCCACCTAGGCGCCCTGGGGGAGATCTCTTTAAATTGAGTTTGTTTGGTGACTCCGAGCTCCATAAACTTTGCTCTCCAAATTTCTCACTGATTCGGGCCGTTCTTAGCCATGATTTCTTTTGACCAGCTTTCTGCCCCTCCCTCTCTCCTCTGAGACTCCAATTCACAGACTGTTTCCTTGGATAGTATCACAAAGGTCACATATGCTTTCTTCACTCTTGTTCATTCTTTTTTCTTTGTTTGCCTTTGACTGGATAATTTCCAAGTTCCTTTCTTCTAATTCACAGGTTCTTCCCTCTGCCCGATCCGTTCTGACGGAGATGCCATCTCTGCTCTTAGGCTCCAGGACTTCTTTGGTTCTTTGTTGTTATTTCTATTGAGCTTGTCACTTTTCTCACGTATTATTTTCCTGATTCCGTCAAATGTGTCTTTTTGTTTTCCTGCACCTGAGCTTTCTTCAAATGCCTGTTTCGAATTCTTCACCAGGCTGTAGCTTGCCATGTCTTTGCTTGGTGACTAGGAGGCTGCCGAGACCCTTTGGTGGTATCATATTGTCCTGATTTTCACGTTTTTTTCAGTCCAGCGTTGCTGTCACCAAACCAAAGTAACCGTGGCCTCCGATGTCTTTACTGAGTAGCGTCAGGAGAGATGTCCTTTCTGTCAGCCCCGTATGGGTTCTGAGGCTTTCTCAGACCTCCTATGGATACTCCTGCTCCATGTCGTGCTCCTCTTATGGCAGAATTCTTACGCTTGTGTGCCTTCTCTGGACTCTGCGTCACGCCAGGCCAGGTGCCGATGGCCTCCCTTAGACTTTCCCTAGGGTGATGGTGAAGCTCCAGTCTGTGTTCTCCCCCCGGCCCCCAGATGCAGGCTGGCTCTCTGCATGTGCTTCCTGGCCATCGCCATCAGGAGTGAGCACAGAGAACCAGCCACAGGGTGTGGGTGAGTGAGGCACATATGGCTCTGGGGCCACGTGGGGGGATCCACAGGTGAAGCACCTCCCCTGGGGCTTCTTGATGGAGGCTGCAACAGTCAGTAGGGTCCTTGTGTTTTTCATGCCCTCAGGAGTCCTATCTGCTGCTCTTCCAGTTTCTTCCCACCCCCGGTCACACAGCTCATGGCTCAGTATGCTGGATGGAAGGACGAGTCCCTTTGGTATGTCCCACACAGCCCAAGAAGCTGGGTGCTCACTCACAAGCTCTCACGTTCCCCTGCAGGAGAAATCATGGCCAAGAAGATCTCTCTTGGGCCCGAGCTGTGCCTCCTTGGTGGAGGGGTGACATGGGTAAAGTGTAAGTCTTCTGGCCCTCTCCAAGGGCGTTGTGGAGGTTTCCTTTGGAAACCTGGACTTCACATAGTCTCTCTTGGATGTGGGTGATTGTCTGAGGCAGTGCTCTCCAGGGGCTCACAGACTGTGGCCAAGAGGGACTAGCGCACCTCAGGGTCCACAGGCACCGAGGTGTGTGTCCCTATTACTGGACACATGGTTGGGTGAGACTCCTGACTCGCTTGCTCGGTGGTGCTGGAACCCACAGTTCCCACAGAGGCGCTCTTACCTGTGGTTGGATGCCAGACTGTCGTTGCTGGAGGAGGGTGTGGATATGAGTGAGGAACATTTTATTTGGCCACGCTGCTAATGTCAACCCCAGAAAACATTTTTTTCCTGATCAGAGTTTTTACGTCCCTTTATTTTTAGGTGTTAATTATTACAAAAGGATCCTATTCCACTGCACTTTGTATCTGATTCTTGTTGCTCTATAGGAAAAAATTATTGCATGTTTACCTTGAATTGGAATATCTAAATTCTAGTAACTCTTCAAATGACTTTATTGATTTAAAATCCATGTATATAGATAACATATGTACTAAATATTATATAATACAAACACACACACATGGTATTTTGTTTTCTTGTATTATTGCATTGGCAAGGATTGGCCAAAGTGTGATAATAGATAACCTATTTTGCATCTTTAGGGTTTCAGTATCTAAAAAATATGTTTTTAGTTTCTGATATATGGTCTTTACTGTGATAAGGAAATGTCACTTTAGCTTGAGATTGCTGTCATTACTAAGAATGGCTGTTTAGATTTAGATTGAGACGATTTAATATAATTTTTCTCATTTTTATATATTTGTGTTTCCTATTTTGATAGGAGGTAAATAATTTCAGATTTAAGAGCATGAATTTGCATACAAGTCTTATCATTTTAAAACGATTTCCACATCTGTGGTTATGCCTTCCATTCTGTGTGTCTACATTGTTTTATCTTTTTTAACCCTGGTGAGACTTTATCTTGTACTTGGTAGTTTTCCAATCACTGAAAAAATAGTCACTTCTAGTTTCTCTTTCCTGAAATACCAGCTATTGGCTTCACTTACTGGTTTTACTTTTATCCTAATAAATTACTTCTTTTATCTTTATACTTTCTACTTCCTACACTTAAAAGTTCTTTAGTGTTTAAATAGCTTTCTGACTTAAATGGTTAGTTCATTATTTTTCATCTTTCTTGTTTAATAATAAATGTGCTTAATCCTAGTGGCCCCTAAATACAGCGTTAGCTACACACCATAGAACTCTAGTGTGTTCACTGTCACAAGCGCCAGGACAGAATGTAACTTAGACTCTGAATTTCCTGATGTGTTTTAATACTCCTTTATTTTATTGTGATTTTCTATTTTTTCACGGCTTTTGCCTTTTTTTTTTTTAAAGATTTTATTTATTTGAGAGAGAGAGAGAGAAAGCATGAGTGGAGGGGAAGGCTAGAGGGAGAGGGAGAAGCAGACTCCATGGTAAGCAGGGACCCTGATGTGGGGCTCGATCCCAGGACCCTGGGATCCTGACTTGAGCCGAAGGCAGATGTTTAACCAACTGAGCCACCCATGTGCTCTGTGATTTTCTATTTATTTGCATTTGCATCATTTATTTATTATTATTATTTTTTTATTTTTATTTTTATTTTATTTTTTAATTTATTTGACAGAGAGAGATCACAAGTAGGCAGAGAGGCAGGCAGAGAGAGAGAGAGAAGAGGAGCAGGCTCCCTGATGAGCAGAGAGCCTGATGCGGGACTCGATCCCAGAACCCTGAGATCATGACCTGAGCCGAAGGCAGCGGCTTAACCCACTGAGCCACCCAGGCGCCCGCATCATTTATTTTTGAGCATGCCTTTATATAAGGCATTTTTATTTCATTTGATTCAAATGTTTCTCTCATAAGCAGCTATTAGTGGACTTTCAATGTAATTCAAGTTTGTTATTTAATAAGGAAATTCATCTCAATCATGTTTGCTGTAATTACTATTATAGTTTAACCCTATCATGATACTTGTCTACTTATTATTCTTTCTTGTTGCCTTTTCTTGGAAATCTTTTACTACCCCCACGTATACATCTAACTTGGTCTTTACGATGGCTGTGTAGTAATCACTGTGCGGATGTTCCTTGGTGGCGGACTCTGGCTGTTTCTGGTTCTTTCTCTTTTATAATCATTGCAATAGTGAACGAGTCATGGATGCGTCTCAGCATACGTGTATAGCTGTAGGGTGACTTCTAGAGATGGCTCAGAGAACTGTCAGCCAGAAGGATGTACATTCTTTGTCCTACCAATGTCTTATAAGAATGTCCATTTAGCGCTTTTTCTCATCAGTACTAGAAAATTATCATCACATTTTCCAGTTCTTGCAATCTAATAGGTGAACAGTAAGAACAGGTTCTTACTTTTGTTTAGTTGTTTTTGTTTTTGTTTTTTTAAATTATGAGGATATTCCTCATTTTGGATTTACTTGATCACATGCTTTCTTGATTGGGTTCAGGTTAAGCATTTTTGGCATGAAAGTATAAAGGTGATGTTTTGTTCTAGTACACTCTGTGCACATTAGGAGCATGTGGTATCAACTTGTGCAGTTATTGGTAATTTTGATCATTAGGTTGAGATGTCTGTTGGACCTTTCTGATGTAAAGGCTTCTCATACCCTTTGCAAATTATACATAATCTGTGGGTCGATGATTTGAGACTTTGTGAATATCCTGTTCCTCCACCGTCTTTTACCCAGTAGTTCATGGTAGTGTGATTTGTCCACATGGTCTGGATGCATCTGTACTAGGTAATGTGGCATTCAGTAGCTTCGTTCAGTGATTTTCAGATTTCTCTAAAATTATACATTAAAATTGTAGATTAACTGGTCTATTTTCTAGACTATGCCAGCAGGAGAGTTTGAAAAAGGTAGGAAAAAGATCATTAAATTACAAGAGCCATACCGTAAATGACTAAGAACTGGACTAAGAAAGGATAGCCTCTGGGCTCTGACCACATAGACACTCAGACACACAGCTGACTGCCCCCTCTGCAGTCTTGCTTTTCACAGTGTCGGTTACCCACTGCGAACCGTGGTCCTGGAGCAGACGACCCTCCCCTTACACACTGTCAGAAGGTTGGTGTAGCCTAATGCTGTGTCACTCCCTCCCTTCATCTCCTCACGGGGCATTTTGTCATCTCACATCATCACAAGAAGGATGGGTGCAGGTGGGTGCAGGACGATATATTGAGGGAGAGAGACAGAGAGAAACAGAGTCATATAACTTTTATTATAGTGTGCTGTTTTACATTTTTATAATTGTTCTGTCTTATTATTTGTTGTGGTTCATTTCTTACTGTGCCTAATTTATAAACTGAACTTTATCCTGGGTGTGTAGGTAGAGAAAAAATGCAGTATATATAGGGTTTGGTACCATCTGCAATTTCAGGCATCCACTGAGGCTCATGGAGCACACCCCCAGGGTTAAGGGCAGACAGATGTGTACCCATATGGGCAACCAGAAACAATGACAAGAGTACCTACTACTCGTATACTATCTGACAGTAAATGCTGTCATTATTTATTTATTTATTTATTTAGGGCAAGAGTGGGAGTTGGGGGGAAGGGCGGAGGGAAAGGGAGAGAGGGAGGCTTAAGCAGGCTCCATTCGCAACATGGAGCCCAGTGTGAGGTTTGATCTTAGGCCCCTGAGATCATGGCCTGAGTTGAAGTCAAGAGTCAGATGCTTAACCAACTGAGCCACCCAGCTGCCCCTCTCTTTACTTACTCAAAATGAGGTTTGGCAATCCTAAAATTTGTATGGAACCACAGAAGACCCTGAATAGCCAAAGCAATTTTGAAAAAGAAGAGTGAAGCTGGAGGCATCGTGATTCCAGACTTCAAGCTGTATTGCAAAGCTGTAGTGTTCAAAACAGGATGGTACTGGCACAAAAATAGACACATAGATCAATAGGACAGAATAGAAAACCCAGAAATAAATGCACAATTATGTGGTCAAACAATCTTCAATAAAGCAGGAAAGACTATCCAGTGGGAAAAAGACCATCTCTTCAACAAATGGTGTTGGGAAAACTGGACAGCTAAGTGCAGAAGAATGAAACTGGCCCATTTCTTACACCATGCATAAGAATAAATTCAAAATGGATTAAAGACCTAAATATGAGACTTGAAACCACAAGAAATCCTTGAAGAGAATTCAGTCAGTAATTTCTCTGATGTTGGCCATAGCAGCTTTTTCTAGATAGGTTTCCTGAAGAAACAAAAGCAAAGATAAACTATTGGGACTCCCATCAAAATAAAAAGCTTCTGCCCAGTGCAGGAAACAGTCAACACTGCAGTGACCCTATGATGAAGTAATCACACTCCTGGATATTTACCCCAAAATACGAAAACACTAATTCAAAGGGATACTTGCACCCCTATGTTTAGTGCAGCACTATTTACAATAGCTAAACTATGGACGCCAACCCAAGTGTCCATCGACGGACGAATGGAGAAAGAAGATGTGGTGTGTGTGTACATACAGTGGAATACTACACAGCCATCAAAAATAACGAACCCTTGCCATTTGCAATAACATGGATGGAGCTAGAGTGTATTATGCAAGTGAAATCAGTCCGTCAGAAAAGGACAAATACCACATGATCTCACTCATGTGCAATTTAAGACAAAACAAATGAGCAAAGGGGAAAAAATGAGTGACACAAACCAAGAAACAGACTCTTAACTCTAGAGAACAAATTGCTGGTCACTGGAGGGGAGGTGGAGGGAAGGTGTGTTACAGAGGTGGTGGGATTAAAGAGGGCACTGGTGGTGATGTGCACTGATGCGCACTGCTGTATGCAAGTGCTGAGTCGCTCAATTCTGTACCTGACGCTGATATCACACTGTAGGTTAATCAACTGGATTTAAAAAAATAAAATGAGGTTTGGGTTTATAGATTTCAATGTTTATGGCCAAATGGGACAAGTGAGTAGAGTGAGGAATGAAGAAACTGAAGTGAACATTTAGGAACGTAGCAGAGAGAGCTGTGGATTATCGATTTAATTAACAGATAGCTGAAGCAGTTATAAAGTGCTTGTTTGTTCAACAAATTGAGTATGACAGTAAATCAGCACTTTTGGGGAAGAATGATCTGAATTACAGTGTGTGTCTTTGTATGCATGTGCATATTTGTGTGTTTGTGTCTGGGTATAGATGTATAATCATTTGAGTCTCACAACTCTGCTTTATGTGAAAGCAGAGTGTAGCCTGTATTTTAAAAAATTATAATAAGATGATATATGCAAATGAAAAAAATTTACACACACAGGTAAAATGACTATCATCTGTAATTAAAATTTTGTAAGAGAAAAAAATTAATAATTTCTGATTTGAAAGCCAAGAGAGTATTACATTAGAATTACTAAGAGTAATAATAATAATGTATCAGAATTCCTGTCAGACCCAGGAGAGAGGCGAGCACGAGGAAAACACAGGAGAAGGATGACAGCCCACCATGGACAGAGTCGCTCCCTGCCTGGAGGGTGAGCCCCCCTTGAGAGGGAGGACGGGACAGACGGCCCTAAGACCGCCTCAGCGCGGGGAGTGGCACTGAGGACCCCCGCCTAGGCTGAATCCCTTGTCTTGGCCTACAGACGGGGGCTTTTTGAAACCGGATGCAAAGGTCCGAGCGGAGGGGAGGACGGAGGGCAGTCCACTGCTCTCTAAGCTCTTAGAGCAGAGGCTCACATTTCCAGGCAGTTCGCAGCAGTTTAGCCGATCTGTTGTTGCTTCTGTCAAACGGATGGTGCTGAACAAAGCCAAGCTTTTCTCTTAAGGGAGGGGGGCTTTCACTAGGACTCTGTCCTTGTTCCTCACATATCCTGTGCTCCCCAATTCATGCCACAAGGTACACGAACGGCTCAGAAAACAGAGTTTTTCTTACTCACAAGTAGAATGGCAGATTCTCTCCATAGCCTCTGCTCTGCCCCTGCCTCCTCTTGGGCAACCAGCGGGCTGCTGTGGATGCTGCCCCTGCCGGAGCCGCCCCATGCCTGTGCCCGCGGGGGGGACCCCCTCCTGCAGAGTTGCGCCGCACCTGTGGCTTCTCCCCCTGCACTCGGGCTGCCCTTGCCGCACGGGCTCATCTCCAGCAGTGGTTACGTCTCCTTGTCTTCAGGATATTCAGGATTTTAGGGTTATTGGTTCCTATATCGCATTTAATGTCTTTCTCTCGAGGGTAGCTAAGTGTATTTTATTAATTAAATCTGAGTTTAATGACATCATAATCAGTCGAGTTCCCGATTTTCTTTTGCACTCACTGCCTGGACCAACTACTTGAGTGATCAGGAAGGGCCCCGGGACAGTTCGGTGTCATCTCGTTTGAGGGTCGAGCCTAAATGCACTTGGTTTCAGGATCCCTACACAGTCCTGGGCTCTCTGGAGAAGTCCCCCAGCCAGGGCACAAACAAGCTGGCGAGGTTACGCGACACACAGAGACACGCACCTTGGGTGAGAAGGCCGGACGGGGAGTCTGTGAAAGCCTGACGCTTCTGGTGGACGTCGGCCTCTGCCCCGGGGCACAGGGCCGCCGTCCCTCGGGCCTCGCATGCTAACGGACCAGGGATCTCCTTACACAGTAAAGGGTAATCTACATCACTCGTTACTCCCAACGCGAGTGCAGGCTCACAAAGCAGGTGTAGGAAGAGCTAAATAAACGTGTAAGGGACACTTCCATAAAGACGCGGCAGGGAAGTGCGACGGTGAGTTCCATCTTTGCGATTTAAAGCTACCGTGATGTCAGAACGCCAGAGCCTCATCCAGTGCTGTCCCCGGCAGCAGGGGCTGTGACCACATCTGAAGCGGTCACCGTGAGGACGAGCTCGGACAACACCGGACGGAAGAGCGGCACATCTCATGGCCTACTGGGCGTTAGTCCTAGAGCAGCGCTGGGGCTTCAGGTCATGACTGCCCTGTTACAGCTGAGCCCGGAGGCTGTGCCCGGAGCCACCAGCTGGTGGGACGGGCTGAGGCTGGAACCCAGGCTAGCTGGCTCCTCTGCTCTACCCCGCCTTGTGGGGTACAAGGGTGGAAAACTGGTAAGCCAAAAATAAACATGAAAGCTAAAAAGTTGGGGCACCCGGGTGGCTCAGTGGGTTAAGGCTCTGCCTTTGGCTCAGATCATGATCTCAGGCTCCTGGGATCAAGCCCCGCATCGGGCTCTCTGCTCAGCGGGGAGCCTGCTTCCCCCCCATCCCCTGCCTGTCTCTCGGCCTGCTTGTGATCTCCATCAAATAAATAAAATCTTAAAAAAAAAAAAGCTAAAAAGCTATTCAAAGAAAGGGTAGAAACCGAGGTTATTTATTTCTGAAACTCACATTTTGGTGACCCCATGAGGCCCAATGAGACACTTGGTAAAACTGTAGCACAGTGGGAGCTCTATTTTTCTAAATAAAACATTTTAACCTGCAGCTCAGGGGATGTGAAAACTTAAGCTTTATCCATTCCTTCCTCTGAAGAGATTATTTAAGCAAGTGTCATGAAACAGCCAAACCAAAGTTGCTTTGAATTGAACCTTCTTTCAATTTTAGGATGTTTATGATTTAACTAGAAAAGGAAACCTAGAAGTATTTTACTGCCTGGGTTGGAAATCCAGGTGGGATGGGGTTTTAGCAGCTTCTCAAGCATCTGTAAAAGGCCTGCAAACGAAGTGAGTCTCTGGGCTTCACCGCCTCGGTGGGCCTCCCTGACCCCAGTGAACCACTGGTGGGCACAGTACCAGGAGAATCAAGGCCCTGGACTTACCTTTTCTTCAAAGAATTTTCTCCTCAACTTGGCATCTGTGGGAGGTACCTTTCTCCTCAGGTCTTGGTACCACTTCCTGACCACGTGTCCCCTCCAGCAGGCTTGGATCCTGGAACACAGATGTTTGACATGACTCACTCAGGATGGCCTTGACAGGTATTTCAAAACAGGGGGGAGGCCCAGGGGAGGCAGTGGCCAAGGAGGGAGGCAAAACCCCTCCTTCCCTGAGAATGAGTCACCAGCTGGCGCCACAGCTGTTGTGGGGAGGGGGACGGACCCTTCCTACCTGGTGGCACACTTTATTTTGAATAGCCGGGCTCCGTCGTGAATCACTCTGGTTTGATACTGGTTCTTTCTACAGAGAGGGCAGGTTTTTTTATTTGTGAACTTTTCAAAAGCCTGGAGGCATGCCTGAAGAAGAACATTTCACTTAAAATTTTATGAGCAATTACTTATAAATAACATTCCTACTCCTAATGTAATTATAGTGTTCTTTTCGCTCATCATTATGAGACAGTCCGGTTTGGATTATGAAGGGAAGACGTTTCATCAGATGTTAACACCTTCCTCATGAAACTTGTTCCAGAATGAAATTTTACAAGAACATGCATGCACATACATCAAAAACTTCTGAAAATCACTTGTGTCAAGACAGATGAGCCCAGTATAGACGGCTACCATGCAGTCAGGACACAGGGAGCTGGCGGCCACTCACTGTGAGGAATGTTAGTAACAGCACTGTGTTACACAAGCACGTGTGGTTCTTTTGTCACTTAAAATTCATGATTTTCAAAACAATGAATTATTCTGTAGCCTAAAGTCAGATTTCTAACTCCGAGTGGTGATTATGGATAAAATAAGTGGTTCATCTTGGGAAACTTTCAATGAGTAAGAGCTACGCGGCTGGCACCCTGCTCACTCTACTGGGGCAGGGGGGAGGGGGCGGGAGTCACTTACTCTGTGAAACACATGTGAACATGAAAGCAGCACCTGTGCATGAGAAGACAAAAAATGTTTGAAGTTTAAATTAGTGCTAAAAGAGCAGCAGCATAAATGCATTAATTAAAAGAAATATTCTGAATGCTTAAAAGGTAGGCTGTGTTGTTTCTTTGAAAAATTAAAAAAGCAGATTAATAACCTTGATATTTCTAATATTTAGCATTTAAGTTGAGCACAGCACAGGCATATAATTCAACAAGAAAGACTAAGTTAACGACAGTCTGAAACATCAAACACACGTGTCTGCTAGTAAGCGTCACAGCTTCTGAAACAGGTGTATTCCCTGGGTAGATCCTGAGAAAGGAAGCAAGCTGGGGTGTGTGTTGGGGAGGCCCAGCCCACACCAGGGTGTTGGGGGAAGGGGGTGCAGAGGGAGGGGACGGGCATCTCTGTGCAGGGCTTTGTTCAGCTGAGCTGCAGTCCTGGAGTGCTTAGCATTGCAGCTCATTGACTGGGACGCTTAAACAGAGTTCCAGAAATAAGTCCAGAGACGCTGGAATCATCTCTTCTTTCTCAAATGTGGGGAAAGTATGCTCACAAGAAAATGTCACCTCTCTGTGGCCCAGAGTCCCCACCACACAGTGATACTCTAGGCTGTAGGATGAGGAGGAAGGTGTGTGGTTCTCCCAGAAGAACTGGGGGATGAGAGCAGGATACCAGTGCGGAAGGAGCCCACGAGGGGGCTGGTCTTCTGGCCACTGGCTTCTCTTCTCTCCAGTGTGTGGGGCCAAGAGAAGAGACGGCGGGCAAGACTCTTGGGGATGACTGAAGTCTCAGACACATTTGATGTGATTACTGATTCAATTTCTTTGCTGGTTATGGGTCTGTTGAAATTTTCTATTTCTTCCTGTTTCCATTTTGATAGTTTGTAGGTTTCTAGGGATTTGTTCACTTCTTTCAGATTGCCAGTTTTTTGGCATATAATTTTTCACAATATTCTCTTAGGGTTGTTTGTATTTCTGTGCTGTTGGTTGCAATCACTCCTCTTTCATTTATGATTTTGTTTATTTGGGACCTTCCTCTTTCTTTTTGGTAAGTCTGGCTGGGGGGTTTATCAGTTTTATTAATTCTTTCAAAAACCATCTCTTAGTTTCATTGGTCTGCTGTTTGTTTCTAAATTGTTTATTTTTGCTCTAATCTTTATTATTTCCCTTCTGCTGGTTATTGGATTTATTTGCTTTTCCTTTTCTAGCTCCTCTCAGTGTAGGGTTAAGTTTCTCTTCTTTTTTTTTAAATTTAAATTTTACTTAGTTAACATACAGTGCAATACTCAGTGATTTATCACTTATGTACAACACCCAGTGCTCATCACAGTAAGTGCCCTCCTTAATACCCTTCACCCATCTATCCCATCCTCCCCTCCACCTCCCTCCATGAACCCTCAGTTTGTTCTCTATGGTTAAGAATCTCTTAGGGTTTATCTCTCTCTCACCCTTCCCCTCTTTCCCATATATTCATCTGTTTTCTTTCTTAAAGTCCACATATGAGCGAGATCATATGGTATTGGTCTTTCTCCGACTTACTTACTTAGCATAATATATTCTAGCTCCATCCATGTCATTGTGAATGGCAAGATTTCATTCTTTGTGATAACTGGGTAATATTCCGTGTCTCTGTGTGTGTGTACATTTTTTTTATCCAGTCATCAGTTGATGGACATTTGGGCTCTCTCCATAGTTTGGCTATTGTTGATAATGCTGCTATAAACATTGGGCTGTATGTACCCCTTCAAGTCTGTATTTTTGTGTCCTTTGGATAAATACCTAGTAAATCAATTGTTGGGTCATGAGGTAGTTCTATTTTTAGCTCTTTTGAGGAACCTCCATATTGTTTTCCGAGTGGCTGTACCAGTTTGCATTCCCACTAACAGTGCAAAAGCATTCCCCTTTCTCCACATCCTCTCCAACACCTGCTGTTTCTTTTGTTAATTTTAGCCATTCTGACAGGTATGAGGTAGTATCTCATTGTACTTTTGATTTGTTTCCCTGTTGCAGAGTAATATGGAGCATTTTTTCATGTGTCTGTTGGCTATTTGTTTGTCTTCTTTGCAGAAATGCCTGTTCATATCTTATGCCCATTTCTTGATTGGATTATTTGTTTTTCAGGTGTTGGGTTTGATACATTCTTCATAGATTTTGGATACTAAACCTTTATCTGATATATTGTTTGCAAATATCTTCTCCTATTCCATAGGCTGTCTTTTAGTTTTGTTGATTTTCCTTTGCTTTTTACCTTGATGAGGTCCCAATGATTCTTGCTTCTTGAGGTAGGCCTGTATTGCAATATACCTTCATCTTGGGCCTGCCTTTGATGTATCCCAAAGGTTTTGGAATGTAATATTTTCATTTTCACTTCCTTCTATGTATTTTAAAATTTCTTTCATTTCCTGGTTAATTCATTCAGTCTTCAGTAGGTTGTTCTTTGACCTCCATGCATTCGTGGTCTTCCCAATTTTTTTCTTGTGGTTCACTTCAAGTTTCATAGCACTGTGGCCTGAAAATATGCATGGTATGATCTTGATCTTTTTGTGCTTGTTTAGGGCTGATTGTGACTCAGTATGTGATCTATTCTGGAGAATGTTCCATGTGCACTTCAAAGGAATGTGTATTCTGTTGCTTTAAGATGAAATGTTCTGAATATATCTTTTAAATCCAGCTGGTCTAGTGTGTCAGTCAAAGCCATTGTTTTCTCATTTTTCTGCTTAGCTGATCTGTCCATTTCTGTAAGTGGGGTGTTGAAGTCCCCTACTATTATTATATTACCAGTTTTCTTGTTTATTATTATTATTATTATTGCTATATTTTGAGATATGCACGAGCAGGGCAGAGAGGAGTAGAGGGAGAGGGAAAGGGAGGGAGAGAGAATCCATGCTGGGCATGGAATCTGATGTGGGGCTTGATCTCACAACCCTGAGATTGTGACCTGAACTGAAATCAAGAGTTGGATGCCTAACCAACTGAGCCACCCAAGTGTCCTTCTTTATGTTTATTATTAATTGATTTATATATTTGGGTGCTCCTAAGTTGGGGGACATAAATATTTACTTACCATTATTAGAGCTTCTTGATGGGTAGACCCCTTAATTATGATAAAATGCTCTTCTTCCATCTCTTGTTATGGTCTTCATTTTAAGATTTAGTTTGTCTGGGTTGTCTGGGTGGCTTAGTCAAACATCTGCCTTTGGGTCAGTTCATGATCTCAGGGTACAGGGATCAAGCCCCACGTCAGGCTCCCTGCTCAGCAGTGAATCTGCTTTTCCCTCTTTCCTTGTCCCCCCACCTCACCCCCTGCATGTGAACACACTCTCTCTCTCAAATAAATAAATGAATATATAAATAAGTATGACCATTCTGGCTTTCTTTTGACATCCATTAGCATGGTAGATGATTCTCTGTCCCCTCACTTTCAATCTGTATGTGTCTTTAGGTCTAAAATGAGTCTCTTATAAGCAGCATATCTTGTTTTTTAAGCTGTTCTGATACCCTGTGTCTTTTTATTGGAGTATTTAGTCCATTTACATTCAGAGTGATTATTGAAAGATACGAATTTAGTGCCATTGTGTTACCTGTAGAGTTGGTGTTTCTGGTGATGATCTCTGTTCCTTTCTAGTCTTTGTTGCTTTTGGTCTCTCAACACCCCCAACTCAAAGAGTCCCCCTTAATATTTCTTGCAGGGCTGGTCAAATGGTCATGAGCTCCTTTTTGTTTGGGAAACTTTTAGTCTCTCCTTCTATTCCACATTAGAGCCTTGCTGGATAAAGTATTCTTGGCTGCATATTTTTCCCATTTGACATGTTGAATATTCCCTTCTGCTCTGTTCTGGCTTGCCAAGTTTCTGTGAACAGATCTGCTGTGAACCTTATCTGTTTTCCCTTACAGGTTAAGGACTTTTTTCCCCCTTGCTGCCTTCAGGATTGTTTCCTTGTCTGTGTATTTTGTGAATTTGACTGTGATATATGTCTTGGCGATGGCCAACTTTTGTTGAATTTTATAGGAATTCTCTGTACTTCTTGGATTTTGATGTCTGTATCCTCCCCCAGATTAGGGAAGTTTTCAGCTCTACTTTGCTCAAATAAACCTGTCCTTTTATCTCTCTCATCTTCTGGGATGCCTAAGATACGAATGTTGTTGCATTTTAATAAGTTGCTAAGTTCCTTAAGTCTACCTTGATGATCCATTACCTTTCTTTTCCTCTTCTTTTGAGCTTTATTACTTTCCATAATTTTATTTTCTATGTGACTGATTTGTTCCTCTGGTTCATCTATCCTCGTTTTATGGCATCCATTTGGGTTTGCACCTCAGTTATAGCATTTTACCTTTCATCCTGACTGGATTTTAGTTCTTTTATCTCTGCAGTAAGGATTTATCTAGAGTCTTCTATCCTTTTTTTCAAGCCCAGCTAATATCCTTAAAATTGTTGTTTTAAGTTCTAGTTTAGACATCTTACTTATATCTGTATTGATTAAATCCCTGGCCATATTATCAATAATAGCCAAACTAGGGAAAGAGCCCAAAACGTCCACCAACTGGTGAATGGATAGAGAAGATGTGGTGTATCTATATCTATACCTAAGAGAATATAGATACAGCCATCAAAAAGAATGGCCATCAGCCATCAAAAAGCACGAGGTCTTACTATAAATATGCAGTGATGTGAATGGAGTTATATTATGCAAAGTGAAAAAAGAGAAAGACAAATATCATATGGTTTCACTCATCTGTGGAATTTAAGAAACAATACAGGTGAACATATGGGAGGGAGAAGTGAAAAAAGAGAGAGGAAAACAAACCTTAAGAGACTCTTAAAGATAGAGAACAAACTGAGTGCTGATGGAGGAATGGGTGGGGGATGGGCTGAATGGGTGATGGGCATTAAGGAGGGCTCTTTTCATGCTGAGCGTTGGGTATTGTATGTTAAGTGATGAATCACTGAATTCTACTCCTCAAACCAATATTTCAGCGTATGTTAGATAATTAGATTTAAGTAAAAATTTGAAGAACAGAAAGTCATGTACATACACATATACACAAATACACACACACATATTAAAAATTAAAAAGATAAAAAGTTAAAAAATTGAAAAATAAAAATATATCATATTTTTATATAAGGCTTACATATAATATATATTTTATATATAATAATTTCATATATAACATTTTATATTATATAATATATAAATATATTTATATATTTTATATAATTTTTATACATAAAATAAATATATATTTTATATATTTTTTATAAACTATTTTAAATATTTTATAAATTACATATATATTTATTATAAATATATATTATTTATTATAATAAATATATTTCATTATGTATAAATATATGTATGTTATATATTTATTATATATTATAAAATATTTCATATATTTTTATTTTGTATATGTTATATATAATATTTATATTTATATTAATATTTTTTATAAATATAAAAAATATTAAAAGAAAGCTAAATCCTATTTCCCCTTAATTAAGCTTTGCTGTACTCTATGATCAGCCGACTTGGTAACTGCAAGGTGTTTGTACTGGCCTTCTGGGGCAGGAGCTTGTTGCACTGATTCTCAGATGGGCTTGTGCTAGTGCAAACGCACTGCGGGGCACAGGGGGCAGGGCTTGGTGTAAGCCGCTCCTCTCCACTCGGCTGCACTGTGCTGCCCCCTGAGGTGTTTCATCGTTGATGGGTGGGATGAACATGGCAGGCCGTGCTCTCTAGCCCCAGACCGGAAGGTTCTTGCTCCCCCTCACTCTTCGGGGAGCCCCTACAGAAGGGCAACCAGTCACCCCTCTTGTGTTCCCAGCTTTCCTCAGATCCCTACCTTTACCCTCTGCCTGTGTCCAACCTGTTTTATCCCAGGCGGGACTGGGTTTTATAACGCCACAATTTTAGGGACTCCTGGGGCATGGAACCATGCTGTTCCTCTGGGGGAGTGTGTCACTATGCTTTTGCCATTTGCCTGGACCATGCCAGGAAAGTGGTCGCAGGACCCACAGCAGTGCAGAGTTTATGGTGAGGTGGAGCAGAGAGCCGGCACCCTGACGTGGCCTGCAGGCAGAGTCCCTGCTCCTGTGCCTGCAAAGAGCGAAGCACGTTGATGCCACCGGTTTTTCTCGCAATCCAGGCTAACCTCAGACTACCCTATCCACTCCTGGGTCCACCCGGCTGACCCTCCTGAGCATGTTTAAGCCAGGCATGACCCCGGCGGTGGCAGACATCTAAAACGTGAGACTTTGTCAGATATCGCACTCTGCTCTGTATAATCCGTTGTGGTGGTCTCTGCAAACAGGGCTCCTTTCCTGCTGCAGTACCCACAGTGGTAGCTCTCTCAGACCAACTCTCTGAACCTCCTACCTTCCGGCTGCTTTTCTACTTACAGACTTGCGGTTTTGTTCTCTCGGTCCTCAGACTGATTTCTTGGGTGTTCAGAATGATTTGATAATTATCTAGCTGTGTTTGAGGGACAAGGCAACCTTAGGCTCCCCCTAGTCTTCCTCCATCTTAACTCTTCTCCTCATACTTTCTAGAATAGTCTTTGGGTGTTTTATCAATAGATATTTGATTATCTGTACTGAATAACTTTGTACTTCCATATATTTAAAGTATTAAACTTTTACATGTCCATAAATGTTCGATTTTGGCAAACATTCTCTGAGATAACAATGAATGATTAAATCGTGCTAAATGCACTAAGGATGTCCTAGAAGTTGGGATTAGACTCCAGCTGACCATGCAAACATTTCCCAAGCCACCCCGCTGTGGATTGCTAGACTTATTTCCCCATCTGTTAAATGGGTACAGTGCTTCCCTTAGTGATGCGCAAGAATTACTGGAGTCCGAAGTACTGAAATCATCAAATGCTGAGGAAATGCCAACTACTGGGTACAAGGAAAGGAAAACCAAGCACAACAACAATAACGAGCTAAAGATGCAAAATAAACACAAGCGTCTATATCTATAACGAAATGGAAATAAGAATTTAGTAAGAAATGTATAAAAAACAGAATAGAGGAAATGGTAGGGATGATGTACCCTGAGCCCCCTGCTGCCCTGCTTCTGATACTCCATGTAAGTTTTCATCCGTCATTCAACAGTCGGGCTCAATACTTACAGCACAGTCAAAAAAGAGGTTGCTGGGGCCGGAATGACTCCGTGTGGGTCTATTAACTCTTGCTACACTAAAATACTAAATTATACTTGATGATGATTCTGTGGTTTAAGGGTTAACATTTTACTAAAATACCTAGCTTTCATATATGTAAGATTAGGTCTTGATAGAACACTGGAATACAATAAGTATACCTAAAATAACTTGTAAAATCAAATTAGCGAAGAACAAACGTTTTTATGACTGTGAACTAACTTGTTAACGATGAAACTCATTAAAACAAATTAAGTTTGAGAGTTAAGTGTCAGGTAGAGAGTAAAGCTGGAGGTTTCCCAGGCTATGAATTTTAGAGGGCCTGCTTTGACTCTGTTTGCTGTTTTTTTTTTTTTTTTCCCAGCAAATGTCCAAGTGCCTGCTCTATAGGAATCACAATGCTGCATACATGGGAAACTGCTGTAGGGCGGCCACTAGCTTAAAATAAAACACAAAATTCTAGCAGTGGAAGTGTCCCTAACTGCCAGGAGATGACAACAGATTAGGCAGATATAGTATGTACAGGGAAACCTTTGATCAAGATTGATTGCATTTTATCTATTATGTCATCAACCTTCTTGTGGTAAAGTTTCACGAATAAAGATTATTAAAAGATTTTACTTGAAGATTCTTACACAAATTCTTTGGAGATATGTGAGCCTAGTTTTTCATTTCTTTTATCATTTCAATTCACAAAACAACTTAAAATTTCCATTTGCTTTCATTCTTCCTGGCCTGGCCTCTTCTTAGTGGTGCCTCCAGTCCCTCCTCAGCTATTTCCAGCCAGCGGAATGGAAGCATTCCTTTTGTATGAACTTTATACTTGAGAGTATCATTTGGTAAATAAACAAAACTGTTTGATGAGGGTGTTTAGCTCTTTCTTACACATAGATTTTAATTAATGGAAAAGAAAACGTGAAAGTATTTGAGGTCACATAGGCAGAAGAAACTAGAAAAATGAAACCTGGGATCTTGGGCTCCAGCTCAGTCTAGTTCCCAAGCCTGCTTATCTGATCTTCAGGCTACACACCTGGGGGCGAAGTTCAAATTCTTCTTTGCATATTGGGCACGGCTGCACAGAGTCCCCTTGCAGGATGGATCTTTGTTTCACTTTTTCCCATTCATCTGAGGATAGTGGTGGTGGTGGAGGTTCAAAGAGGCCCAGCTTCTGTGCTAAAGTTAAAACAATACGAAACAGAAGTTGCAATCTATTTAGAGTATAGAACTCAGATACAGTTTAATGATATTATTGTGTAAACAAATTTGAAAGCAAAATATACCATGTACTTCCACTGAATGTTGAATGCTAATCCTCCATGGTGTATAGAAGTCAATGGTAATAATACCTCCATTTGTGGCTTATGCTTTTATTTATGAAGGATTCCCCACACCTATATCGTGTTCACAATATCCTCTATGGGAGGCAGGACTGCTATCCAGTTTTAAGAAAGAAAATTTGAAGAATACTAAGTTTTCACATGTATTGGCCAAAGGTTCTCGCTGTTCACCTAATTTGTCTTTCAGGCTTCAGTGTTGTCTTCTGTCAGTTTAGTTTAGTTTAGTTTTGCCACCAGTGACCTTCACAGAATGAGTGTCTGTCAGGTTCTTCTCTTGCTAAAAATTCTTACAATGTATAATTATTGTCAGGATCAATTCCTTACTTCAGCAATATTTGAGAGCCCACCATGCGTCTCCTCTGCGTCAAGCATAGGTTACGTCCCAGTAGGAGCTGCCGCAGCTGGGGCACAGTGCTGGCAGGGTGCGAGAACCAATATCCACCCCCCACACCACCCCCAAATGAGGGAATGGGTAAAGTGCCACCCTATGGGCTCTCTTCAGATAGAAAGGGAAGTGTTACATCTACAAAACAAGAACAGGAAGTTGTACTAGGAACATTCAAAGTACAAAAAAGAGCTCTTAAAAATCAAAAATCTTATAGAAATGTGAAAACTCAAATACTGGAAGAGAAAGTTAAAGTAATCTCATAGAAAGTAGGAAGATGAGATAAAGCAGGAGACAGAAGATAAGAAAACTAAAGGACCAGACTAGGAGGCCTGACATCTGAAAGACAGACATTCCGTAAAGAAAACAGAAAATCAAGAGTAAAGATCTTAAAATAGCCTAAAACATTTCCCACAAGAGGAAGTGAGTTTTTAGTTTGAGAGGCCCCAGGAAGGCCCAGAACAAGGGATTCACACCAAATCCCACCATTGTGAAATATCACAGCTGTAGGGACAAAAAGCAGATTTCAAAGTTTTGTGTGTGAGAGACATAACAGGTCTCAAAAAGGGTCAGAAGTCAGAATTAGATCAGACTTACCACCACCAACACAGACACAAGGAGGCAAATCTTTCAAAATTCTGAGAAGGACTCCCATACTGAAATTCTTTATTAGCTATCAATGGACTATGATAGGATGAAGCTATCTTTGTGTCCATACGCTCTTCTGGACTGTTTTCCGGGAAGCTGCTGGAGGAGTGGCTTCACCCCAATGAAGGCATAAACAAAAAGGGGAAGCTGTGCGATCAGAGAGAGAGGAACTAATGCCAGGAGAACCAAAGGGTATTAGCCCACAGGGTGAGGCCAAGAAGACATCCAAGGCTACTGGCTCTGTGCCAGCCCCACAGAGCAACTGGGCCATAGGGGAGCAAAGTAATGGGAGGTTTTAGAAGGAATGCCTCCACAAAGATGAAAACGGAAGATCACCCAATCTGTTTTAGTATATGGAAGAATATACTTCTGAGATCTTGGGGATTGAATTTGGGGCATTTTTATGCCAGCTATTAAGACATATTACAGAACTGTTATGAATTAAAACAGTAAAATCCTGACATAGAAACAGAAGCCCCTAATCATACATTCTGACTCTTCCTCCCTCTCTTGCATGAACTTGGAAAACTTGGGAAAGGCAAAATGTGGTGCTGCTGGTCAACCAAGAATGGATAGAGAATGGTTTTAGGGAAAAATCTAATGGAAATTTTCTATCAGTTGGTTTTGCAAATACTGTATGCAAAGTAAACTGTGATCAGGTCTAAATGTGAAAGGCAAACTGTAAAAGTAAATAAAATGTGGTTTTGAAAATGTTTGTGATCTCAGAATGGGTAAGGATTTCTTAAATCACCCAAAGCATAAACAATAAAGAGAAAAAGTAATCAGAATGAAAGTTTTATTCAATATAAAATAACACCTAAAATTAAAAGACTGTGCCAGACTAAGAGGTCTCAGTGGCTCCATCATCAAGGGATTAGTATGTAGAGTACATAAAGAGCTCCACGAAATCAGCAAGAAGAGACCTGAGTGCAATACAATGTATCGAGAATAACGAAGAGCATATGGTTCAACAGTTACTGGTAGCTGATATGCATAATAGTGAAAAATTACTTTTTCACAAAGAGCTCCTGGAAAAATAACTCATTTACTCTTTTTAACCTCACTCTTTTTCCAAATTAGGAAGTTCTTGCTGATGTCTAATTTAAACCTTTCCTGCTAAACTGACTATGACGATCATCTAGTTGGTTGTCTCCATAAATTATATATGCACAAGAGACCCACTACATGACTGTGTCACATTCTTCCCAGCGTCTGCATGTTCTTGGGCTGTGCCATTTCCTAGGAGACAAATAGCACTGTCTGCAGGGCAACGGGAAGTTATGAGTGTCCACTGGACTTGCTGCAGCCACAGGCTCCCCTTACACCGTGCAGCAGCCCGCGGCTTCCCTGGGCTTCCTGCAGCCATCACACTTGCATGAGGGCACAGCGCCCCCCGACAAACCTAGTTTCCATGCCCAGCATCGTGTAAAAATCTTTTCTATTTCTAAATTTACAGTTTAAAATAATTTGAGACTTGCAAAAGGTTGTAAAGCCAGTATAAGGAATCCTCATGGGCCTGTTACCCACTTTTCCCAAATGTTAGTATTTTCATATCCCTTAGTTCAGTGATCAAGGTGAGAAAATTAATGTTGATCTAACACTGGCAATTAATCTGTACTCCTTACTGGATTTCATTCTTGTCTCATGGAGGTCCTTTTTTTGGACTCAGATTACACATAGCACTCAGTTGTCATGTCCCCTTTGTCCCTTGTATCTGGGACAGTTTCTCCTCATTTGCTTTCCTTGACTTGATACTTTTGAAGAGTACTGGCCAGGAAGTTATGTAGTGTCTCCATCAGTTTGGGGGAGTCTGATATTTCGTGATTAAATTCAGATATGCATGTTGGGAAGAATACCCCGGAGGGGATGGTGCGCCTTTCTCAGAGCATGAGATCGGGGGACATGTCAGCATGTGTTCCTTTGGTGATGGCACTTGGGTCACATGGTCAGGGTGCCGCTCGCACCGGGTCCCCAGTAGTTGGTGGCTGTGCTTCCATCTGCGGTGCATGAGCACGCTGGGAGGCCGTGCCTGCACCCTGTGTCTCAGCAGCCACTGATGCTTGTTCTTACTGTGCTGTTGGCCAGATGGGGATTTTCTATTTCTGGCCCCATCTATGTATTTATCAGTTGTCATTCCACTGTAAGAGAGAACTTTTTCCTTTCCATTATTGATTGATTAACTTCCACCCATGTGGATTAGTGGATATTTATTGTATTCTACTATTTTTATTTTTATGTAGTTCTATCTTTACTTTCTTGCTCATATCATCCCCATCATTTTTAAACTTTAGTACATACATTCTTTCTGTAAGATTATAAATTAGAATCATTTCTGTTCCAGGAAAAGTCATAGTATTAATCTCAACTAGATTCCTTAGCTCTAATAAGCCAAAATATGAATGAGAAGATTAACTCACCTAAAGTTAATGGTGGTGGTTTTGGATCAAGAACATATTCTTTTTCTGGATCTTCCACTTTAGGGCCTTGTATAGTTTTCTTAAGTCCAGTATCTATTATTGCTTTTGTGTTTCTTTTTAGAGATTTGGATTTGTTCTCTGTCTTTTGTACCTTTGTCTTAGAGTGATCTGCTATTGAAAGATTTCGAAGTTGAAGATCATGTAAAATGTGATCTTGTAAAGCAACTGCGGTGACTGCTAAGTTATCTTGTTTAGATGAATGACCCTAAAAATTAGGGAAAAAAGCCTTATTTATGGAACATTTTATAATGTATCATTTGGAAGAAACCTTAAGCTTTAGTACTCAATCTGGGTGAGATACTAGACCCAATGTAATGGTGCAGGATGCTTGACCCACGTTACGGAAGTGTGGGAAAGCCCAGTCTCCTCATTTATGTTGGTGACATAGTAATGTCTTTTCATCTGTTTGCAACGGTCTTAAATATAATATGAATTAATTCATTATGACCTATAAAAGCTGTGCATGCCTGAACACATTCTGCTTTACTACAATTAAATTAGACTCTAGGCAAAATCTTGCTTCCGTAATATGAAAGGGAATCCTGCGTTTAAGTATGCGCTCTTTTGGCAAAAACTTAACACAGAATAAAACTGCTGGGCGCCTATGACATGCTTGCAGTCGGTACTATGGTGGATAGTTCCTCACTGGAGCGAGCTCTGCAATTATATTTTTATACTTTCAAACAGCGGAATTAAAATGCATGAAGCACTGGGTGTTACAGGCAAGCAATGAATCACGGAACACTACGTCAAAAACTAATGATGTACTGTATGGTGACTAACAATGGGAAAAAATAAAGTACAATGAAAATACAAGAAAAGTCATGAGTAAAACAGTGTTTATTTAAAAAAATTTTAAAATTTAAATTCAATTGATTAGCACATAGCGTAGCATTAGTTTCCGAGGCAGAAGTCGGTGACTCATCGGTTGTACACAACACCCGGTGCTCATGACCTCGTGCCCTCCTTAACGCCCGTTCCCCAGGTACCCTAGCCCCCCCAACCCTGTTTATTTCCTATGATTAAGAGTCTCTTACGGTTTGTCTCCCTGATTTTATCTTGTATTTTTCCCTCCCTTCCCCTTTGATCCTTAACTTGCACATATGAGTGAAATCCTAGGAGAACCTCTTTCTCTGATTGACTTATTTCGCTTAGCCTAATGCCCTCCAGTTCCATGCACGTGACCGCAGAGGGCAAGACTCACTGAAAACACTGTTTTCCAACAGGATCCTGTACCTTGTGTTTTGACATGCTGCGTCGGCGCACTTGCTCCTCGGCTCTACCGAGTCCGATCGTCCGTCCCAGTCCTTTAGTTCTCCGTCTGCGGAAACGGGGCAACCGAAGTCCCAGTCAGAGAGCGCGGCACCGCCTCTTCCGGCCCGCGGGGAGGGTCCGTTTGAGGGTCCGCGGGACCCGGGGAGGCCCCGAGAGCACGGACCTGGGCCACACGGCGGCACTCACGCCAGCAGGGACGGGTGGGGCCCCGCCGGCCGCGGTGCAGCGGCCGGAGGAACATCCGTACAGTGTCATCCAATGTCACGCGTAAACACGCACCACACCGGAGACCGGCAAGACCGGAGCAGAGCGCAGCGAAGGGCCTCTCCGGGAGATTTTACTCGCGCGCGCCCGGAGAGGGCAGCGAGCGCCGCGCCCGCTCCGCCGCGGGACCCCGGACGACGACCTGGGCCGGAGGCACCCGCTGCCCCGACGGAGCCCCGCGCCGCGCGTCAGGGAGAGGACACGGACCGCGGGTCGCGCAGGTCAGACGAGCGGTTCGGGACACACGACACTGGGGGACGGAGCGGCCTGCACACGGCCGTGGGGAACCGCGCGCCCTGGCCGCCGGCGGTGGGTCTGCGACGCGCAGGACAGGCCGCGGGAACGACCGGGCGTCCCGCCCCGCTCTGGCTGCGCCCGACACAGGCCGCCTCGGACCGCCAGCCGCGGCCCCGGACACAGCGCGACGCCGCAGTCGCCGCGGACACCCGCCGGCCTCCGGGTCCCGAGAATCCCGCGGCGCCTGGGCTCCGGGTCCGTTCGGCCTCCGGCGGGAGCAGCGCCCGAAGCCAACAGCCGGGGCCGCGGGGAGCGCGAGACGCGGCCGTCAGGGCCAGGGGGACCCGGACGCGCCTGGGGGACGACCCGGGCCTCCGGCCGCGGCGGGCCGCACACTCGGCGGCGGCGAACACAGCCGGGCGTCCCGCGCAGGAGCCCGCGTCCTCGCCGCGCTCGCGGTCCCTTCCGGCCTCAGGGCGCGTGTGACCAGCCTCCGCCGTGTCCTCGGGCCGGCGCCGACCGCACGTGGGACGCGGTGCCCAGACCGCCGGGGGCCCTTCCAGAACCTTCCTTCCGCGCCCGGCCGCCAGGGCTCACGGCCCGCCGGGCGCTCCCGCCCGGGCCGCAGATCCCCGCCGGGAGCTCCGACAGCTTTGGCCCGTCACGCCCGCCGCGTCCCGACGGCTCGGGTGGGGGTGGGGCTCGGGCTCGCGTCAGGTCCTCGTGTCGCGTGGCCGTCGGCCGCGCCCGTCCTCGCGCAGGGGGCGGAGCCGTTGTCGGGGGCGGAGCCGTTGTCGGGGGCGGAGCCGTCGGCCGCGCCAGTCCTCGCGCAGGGGGCGGAGCCGTTGTCGGGGGGGGGGGGGGGAGCCGCCGGGGGAGGCGGTGGCTTCCGGTGCGTAGCGACCCGCGGTGAAGCGCGCCCGGGCTCGGTAGCGACGGCGACCACCGGCGGCCGCCCCGTCGCGGTGGCCCTCCCCGGTGTCTGGACCGGCCGCCCCAAGCGGGCAGCGCGCCCGGATTCCCACGCTCTCCGGGGCCCCTACCTGGGGGCGCCGCCCGGTCACCACGTCGGGACACCGTCCCCGCCTCTGCGCCCTCGCGAGAGCGGTCCCGATGAGCCCGCGGTGCTGCGGACCGAGGACCCTCCCCGCGGCCCCTCGCTCCCTGCTCGCTCCGGCAGCTCCCGCACCGACCCCGACCCCGACCCGCGGCCTCCGCGCCGCTAGCCGTTGCCCAGCAACCCGGTGCGCATGCTCAACCGCCGCGCCCCGCCCCTCGCGGCGCCCAGCTCGGGGCCACAGCGCGCATGCTCGGCGGCTCGGCCCGGGTCCGGGCGCTCCCACGCGGCGCGCGCTCGCCGCCCCACCCCGCGCAGGCCGCCGCGCGCTCGCTCGCGCCCTGGGTGGACGTCCCCGTGCCGCGGGCACCTGGGGTCTCGGCCCCCCCTCCGAGCGCCGTTACCTCGGTCCGTTCCGGGCGCGTGTGCACCTGTCGGCTCTCGCGTGCTCAGATCGCGGCGGGACCCCTGCCGCGGGCACCTGCGGGGCGCCGCCTCCCCCGCGGGGCCCGGCCTGCCCCCGCCGGCGCCTCCGGGTGTTGCCCCGCGTTCCGCGTCCTGCTCCCGTGGGCGCGGGCCGTTCGGACGGGCGTTTTCACGGCCCCGGCGGGACGTGGCGCGCCGTGCGTGGGGCGCAGAGGGAGTCGCGTGCGGGCGGCGGTGGGCGCCCGAGCGCCGCGGGGTCCCCAGGACCCGAGCCGACTGGAGCACTTTCGGGGGCCGCGCGGGAGCTCGGCCGGCCGCTGTGCCCCGCTCCCCGCCCCGAGCTGGCGGCCGGCGGGACGCGGCGGGAGACCCCGGCCGGGCCTTCGGGGGCCGCCTGGCGCCGCGCGGGGCCTCCTGCGGGCCTTGAGTGTGTGTCCGCGGACCCGCCGGGGCCTGTTCGCTCGTGGCCTGCAACCCGCCGCCCGTGGCTTCCCTGCGCTGGAGGACGGCGGCCCCAGAGCGGGGGTCCACGTTCCGTCTGCCCCCTTAGCCGTTGGTCTGGTCCCCGACACCCCGTCCTGGCCAGAAGCAGAGATTAGTAGACGTTCGTCTTTTTTTTTTGAGTGAAGTGACTCAATTGTGTTATTTAGTGTTGGGACGGTTACTGAAATCCAGTTCGGCTGGAAGTATAAAGAAGACAGAGAAATGCAACAGTCCCCCTCCCCCGCCCCTTTATACTTCTAAGGAAGTTACCAGCTTGAGTAGAAATTGGTCATTGGTCATTCAAAGACCTTGAAGTGGAAGTGTCTGACATGACTTCGGAGTCAATAGTCTTCTACTCTGAAGCAAGGTTACTTGAAGCTCCGCTTCTCCTAACGGTTTTCATAGTGGAATTCAATGTCCTAAGCCGGCCAGTCCTGTCTGGAAGTTTTTAAAAGACAGACTAAAAGCAAACTAAATTTTTTTTGAGAAACCAAATTAAGTTCATAATTAATTTTAAGTTATTTAAACTTTTCTAACAAATGTTGTACTCTCGATTTATGTTGCAGTGGTAATGGGTCTAGAATGCAAGTAGGGTCTCTGTGGACCTGAGAGTTTTTCATTCTGTGACTGTTAGGACTGTGCCGAGGACACGGTGAGAAAGCTTTGGGTTTAGATAGGTAGATCTGAGTTCAGATCTAGTCTGACTCCTTAGGGGTCTGAATTTGGGAAGTTACTTCATTTTCCGAAACGATGGGTCCCTTATACATAAAGGGGACATTTTCTACTTCTCTTGTCAACATCTGCCCGCCCTTTAGCAATAGCCCTGGGGACTCATCAGTTCTAGGATGGAACCTATGACCAGCCTGAGCTACTCAGAAATCAGTGTCCTGGTCTGGGCATGTGACCTAACGGGGCCACTCAGGTGAATTTAGTATTTTTGTGGGACCAACTGGAAAATTCTTGTAATTCTTCCTACTGACATAGAAACAAGAGAAGACAAGAAACTACAGCTGTGCCAGCTGTCCTGTCATCCCAACGTGAGAGCTGGTGCTGTGGGGCCAAGGTGTGAGCTGTAGAAGAGAATCACACAGGAAACCGCCCAGATTGGGACAGGGACCAAGCCCTGGCAACATAGCTAATGCCATGAAGCCAGCCCTACTCAGTGTTTTTACCTCCCCATGTGGCTGGGGTTCCCGTATGCTTCAGCCAGCTTGGGGCTGGTTTTCTGTTACTTGTGACAGGCATAATTTGAATGATAAGTGGGTGTACTGTTAACCACCTGATGCCTGTGGTTAGATTAAAAACCGTCTTATGGGGGCACCTGGGTGGCTTGGTGGGTTAAGCCTCTGCCTTCAGCTCAGGTCATGGTCTCAGGGTCCTGGGATCCAGCCCTGCCTGGGGCTCTCTGCTCTGCGGGGAGCCTGCTTCCCTCCCCCCAACCCCCTGCCTGCTTTTCTACCTGCTTGTGATCTCTGTCAAATAAATAAATAAAATCTTTTAAAAAACCCCATCTTATGTGTATGAAGTGCTTAGTACAGTGCCTGCTACTCTCTGTACCCATTTTAAGGTATCTCTCTTCAACTCCATAAAGTTCTAAGAAAACTCCCCATTAAAAATACCCCCTTCCCTCTGAGTGTCTAAAATCTCTCAACAGTTTTACCCCCAGCACGTTTTCCATCCAGAAGATGTTGGTCTTTCTTGTCAGCTACGTAGACTATTTCTGTGCAGGCTTTTGCTTGGAAATTCAAGCTTGTGATTAAGACTCCGTAATTCTTGAGAAGATCAGAGCTGACATGGTTGATGTTGGAAGAAGATGCCGTGGGGAGCGCGTCCCTTATCCTTCCTCCAGATGGTATGTTCTGTTCTTGGTCTCACTCCCCAGAAGTGCTCTTGATGATGTATTAGTGTGACGGCATTATGGTTTCGTTCGTCTAAAGATGGGCCTAAGGTACTGCACATCGGTAGACTATGTTTGCATTTTCTAAAAGCCCGGTGGCGTGCTGTTGTGTGCTTTGCAAAAGCACTCATGTGACTCATTTATTTTAGGGTTTCAAGACGCGAATGGAATGTTCTGGGAATGATCTGAAGAAGACAAGACACAGGTAAGGGTGTACGTAGAGGACCAGAGGTGTTTGGTTGCTCTGTTCAGTCACACAGAGAAGGGAGAGGAAGTGCCTGGGGTGAATGGCCCGCACGCCTGTGCTCCGCCATGTCTAAGCCGTGGTGCCCGGTGCCATATGAGAGAGATGCGCGTGTAAACGTTGTGATGAGAAAGGAGATGATGCCTGTGCATCTCGGAGAAGGGGGTCCAAGGGTGGGAAGGCCTGGCTATTGAAGCGGGACACATGGATGCAGAGGGGAATCTTATTCTGTATCCTGCATAGGAGAAAATTAGAGAACATGTCCAAATTCTAGAACGACAGCTGGAGTTTGCCGGTTGACAGTGAGGTTTTTCCACAGTGACCCTAGAGACCAATCGCTGGGAACATATGGATCTTTGGTACATCGTGTCCACAGGTGCACGTGTGCCCCCTCCGTGGGCTCCACTAGACACTGCGTGGATCAGAACGGTTCGACCGGTTCAGCGCCCTCCCTTTCTCCTCCTTTCTGTCTCAGCGCTCCCACGCTTCTTTGTGATCCACAAAATGCTCTAATCCGACACAAGCCGCATTCTGTTCCTGCCTCGCTCCGCCCAGTTCTTCACCTTGAAAACAAGTGGAAGGAGCAGAAGTCTGCGGCACAGAGCCCATCTTCTTCCTTAATTTAATTGTCATTGAAAACAAGTTTCCTGCACTTCATTTCTCTTAATCTTTAGTATTGTCTTTAATTTTCTACTAACACTTCTAGATTTATTACTGATTTCTATCAGTAAACTTGCCTCCACCCCAGGGCTTTCTTCCGCACCCCCCAGATAACTCAAGTCCTTTTCTGTATTTTGTGGTGGATGAGGGTCAGCCATTTGGGGGGCGATCTGCCATCTCTCCTCCGCCCACAGCAGTGATCCCTGTAGAGACTCAGGGATATGGTAGGAGTCCCTAAAATATTTTCTTTCCTAGAGATTATACTAGATTTTATTTTTAATAAAGAAAGAGAAAGAGCTTAGGACGAGTTGTTTTAACTCCTCTGGCAAAATGTATACTTTTTTTTTTTTTTAAATCTCTAACAAGAGGTATGATGATTATGTCATTCCTGTTCACATTACAGTAGAGTGGTGAAATAACACTGATGAAAATATCTTGAGCACCGGAGAAATAAGGCAGAATTATCTTATTTCAGTTCTTTGTCTATAAACTCATGGGTGTAACAAAAGAGCTCTGTTAAAAACTCATTTTCTGAATAGAAAATGGAGCAAATTCATTCTTTGTTGTTGAATCCAATAGAGTTAGAAGCAATTTATCACTTTGGTAAAGAACAGTGTCTTGTTATGATCTAAAAACTGACATGATAAAGATATTCATGTTAAAAATGCTGTTGATCACCATGTACCAGACATTAAAAAAGTCTTGTCAGAAGCAATTAGTACATATTCATTGTATCAAAGGACTTTGATTGGGTAATATGAACCTATTTCAGACATTTGTGATTTTTCTGCCCTAACTGAAAGTTTTAGGAGGTGTGTAAAAGCAGAAAAAACTCCAGGTTACTAGTACAGTCTCTACAATAACCTGGGACTCAGTGCATGCTGGTTGCCAACTGCTGCTGCTAAAGCATGTTTCTCTAACTTAAATTGGTTTGTGTGCTAGTATGTTTCATAGAGAAGGAGCTATTTCCTGAATAACCAAGGTAAATTTTTTAATTAAATAGTTTTTATTTAAAGACATTTACTGATAAATTATGCAGACCGTATAGGGAGTTCTCATTCCGTATAAGGTCAGAATTTCCCTGATACCAAGACCAGATAAAGATAAAAGATTACAGACCAATATCCTCATGAGCACAGATCCAAATTCCTTAATAAAATATTGCAAATAAAACTCAACAATGTATAAAAAGAATTATGTACCATGACCAAGTGGTACTTATCCTAGATGTACAAGACTTAGTTAACATTCAGAAATCAGTTAATGTAACCCATAACATCAACAGGCTAAAGAAGAAAGTTCATATGACCATATCAATAGATACAGAAAAAGTACTTGAGATAATTCAATACTCATTCTCAATAAAAACTCTCAGCACATAAGAAATGGAGGGGAACTCCTCAACTTAGAAAGAATACTGCAAAAACATCATATTTAATGGTGAAACTCTAGTTGATTTACCCCTCTGTCAAGGCAAGAAGGTCCGTTCTTACCACCTATTCAACTTCATATCGAAAGTCCTAGCTAATGCAATATGACAAGAAAAGGAAATAAAAGTATACAGATTGGGAAGGAAGAAATAAAATTATATTTGTTGATCAATGACACGGTTATATAGAACATCCCAAAGAATTGGCAAAAAAACCCCACACTCAACTTAGAACTAATAAACAATTATAATAAAGTTCCAGGATATAAAAGCGAACCACTCTTTGTTGTTGAGTTTCAGTCTTTGTATATTCTGGATATAAAACCTTTATCATAGATGCGATTTGCAAATATTTTCTCTCATTCTATGGGATATCTTTTCACTCTCTTGATAGTCTTTTTTGATCCATAAACGTTTTTCATTTCAATTGTGTCCAATTTATCTGTTTTCTTTTGTTGCCTGTGTTCTTGGTATATCTGGGAAATCATTGCCAAATTCAATATTATGAAGGTTTTACCATATGTTTTCTTCTACAAGTCTTATAGTTTTAGCTCTTATAATTCAATCTTTCATCCATTTGAAGTTAATTTTTGTGTATGATGTAAAGCAGGGGTCCTGCTTCATTCATTTGTGGATATCTGTTTTTCCCAGCACAATTTTTTCAAAACTATTCCTTTCCCATTAAATGGTCTTGGCACTTCTGTCAAAAAACAATTAAACAAGCAAGTGAAAGTTTAGTTTAGGCTCTCAATTCTATCCACTGATCTGTGTGTCTATCCTTATGCTGATACCATACAGTTTTGATACTGTAGTTTGTAATAAGTTTTGAAATTGTGAAGTGTGAGATCTCCAACTTTGCTTTTCTTTTTCAAGATTGTTTTAGCTATTCTGGATTCCTTGAAATTCCCAGTGCATTTTAGAATGTATTTTTCCATTTCTACAAAAATGTTATTGGGATTTTGATAGGGGATTCATCACACTGAGTCTGTGTATCACTTGAGGTAGTACTTAATTATATTAGATCTTCCAGTAGTACTAAACCTTAATAGTATTATCATCTTTTTCTTTCTTTTCTATTTATTTATTTATATTATTTTTTACTGTGTTATGTTAGTTATCATACAATACATCATTTGTTTTTGATGTAATGTTCCAAGATTCATTGTTTACATGTAACACCCAGTGCTCCATGTACTACATGCCCTCCTTAATACTCACCACTGGGCTCACCCATCCTCCTACTGCCTCTTCTCTGAAAACCTCAGTTTGTTTCTTGGAGTCCACAGTTTCTCATGGTTCATCTCCTGCTCTGGCCCCGCCTTCACTTTGCCTTTCTTTCTCCTAATATCCTCCATGTTATTCCTTGTGTTACACAAGTAAGTGAAACTGTATAATTGACTTTCTCTGCTTGACTCATTTCACTCAGCATAATCTCCAGTCCTATCCATGTTGATACAAAATGTTGGTGTTCATCCCTTCTGATGGCTGAGTAATATTCCATTGTATATATGGACCACATCTTTATCCATTTGTCTGTTGAAGAGCATCTAGGCTCTTTCCATAGTTTGGCTATTGTGGACATTGCTGCTATGAACATTGCTGTACATATGGCCCTTCTTTTCACTATGTCTGTATCTTTGGGGTAAATACCTAGTAGTGCAATTGCCGGGTCATAGGGTAGCACTATTTTTAATTTTTTTGAGGAACCTCCACACTGTTTTCCCAAGTGGCTGTACCACCTTGCATTCCCACCAACAGTGTAAGAGGTCCCCTTTCTTCACATCCACTCTAACATTTGTTGTTCCCTGCCTTGTTAGTTTTTGCCATTCTAACTGGTGTAAGGTGGTATCTCAATGTGGTTTGGATTTGAATTTCCCTGATGGCTAATGATGATGAACATTTTCAGAAAAATAAACATTGTTAAAATGTCTATGCTGCCCAGAGCAATCTTACTTTCAGTGCTATCCTTATCAAAATACCATTGGCATTTTTCAAAGTGCTGGAACAACCAATCCTGAAATTTGTATGGAACCAGAAAAGACCCTGAATCATCAAGGAAATGTTGAAAAAGAAAAGCAAAGCAGGAGGCATCACGTTGCCTGATTTCAAGCTTTATTACAAAGCTGTGATCACCAGGACAGCATGGTACTGGCATAAAAACAGACACATAGACCTATGGATCAGAATAGAGAGCCTAGATATGGACCCTCAACTCTTTGGTCAAATAATCTTCAACAAAGCAGGAAAAAATATCCAATGGAAAAAAGACAATCTCTTCAAAAAATGGTGCTGGGAAAATTGGACAACTATGTATAGAAGAATGAAACTCTACCATTCTCTCACACCACACACAAAGATAAACTCAAAATGGATGAAATACCACAACATGAGACAGGAATCCATCAAAATCCTAGAGGAGCACATAGACAGTAACTTCTTCAACATCAGCCACAGCAAATTCTTTCAAGACACATCTCCAAAGGCAAGGGAATCCAAAGTGAAAAATGAACTTTTGGGACTTCTTCAAGATAAAAAGCTTTTGCACAGCAAAGGAAACCGTCAATAAAACAAAGAGGCAACCCATGGAATGGGAGAAGATATTTGCAAATGTCATTACAGACAAAGGGGTGGTATCCAAGATCTATAAAGAACTTCTCAAACTCAACACCCAAAAAACACATAATCAAGTAAAAAAATGGGCAGAAGGCATGAATAGACACTTCTCCAATGAAGACATCTAAATGGCTAGCAGACGCATGAAAAAATGTTCATCAACATTAGTACTATCATCTTAAGAATATTATACCTTCCAGTTCTTGAACACAAGACATCTTTCCATTTATTTCGGTCTTTAAAAATTTCCTTCAGCAACATTTGTAGTTTTCAGTAGACAAGTCTTGCACCTCCTTGGTTAAACTTATTCCTAAATATTTTCTTCATTTTGATGTTATCATAAATAGAATTTTTTTCTTTTTAAAAACTTATTATCATGTTCAGTTAGCCAATATATAGTACATCATTTAGGTGTAGTGTTCAGTGATTCATTAGTTGGGCATAATACCCACTGCTCATCACAACATATGCCCTCCTTAATACTCATCACCTGGTTACCCGATTTCCCAACCACCCCCCCTTCTGTAACCCTCAGTTTGTTCTCGGAGTCCAGAGTCTCTCATGGTTTGTCTCCCTCTCATATTTCTTCCATTCAGATTTCCCTTCCTTCCACTATGGTCTGTGCACTATTACTTATGTTCCATATAAGCATTGTGGTCTGAAAATATGCAGAGAATAATTTCAGTCTTCTCGTATTGGTTGAGATCTGATTTGTGATCCAGTATGTGATCTATTCTGGAGAAAGTTCCATGTGCAGTCGAGAAGAATGAGTATTCTATTGTTTTAGGATGGAATGTTGTATATATCTACAAAGTCCATGTGGCCCAATTATCATTCAGAGCTCTTGTTTCTTTGCTGATCTTCTCCTTAGATGATCTGTCCATTGCTGTGAACGGACTGTTGAAGTCTCCTACTATTAATGTACTATTTTCACTATGTTTGTTTATTTTAGTTATTAATTGGTTTATATAATTGAACCCATGTTGGGGACGTAGATATTTACAACTGTTAGATTTTTCTTGTTGGATAAGTATGCTATTAAGTATGCTATATTGTTACTCTACATCTCTTACTACAGTCTTTGGTTTAAAATCTAATTTGTCTGATATGCGGATTGCTACTCCAGTTTTCTTTTGAGGTCCATTAGTTTGATAAATGGTTTTCCATCCCCTGACTTTCAATCTGGAGTTGTCTTTGGGTTCAAAATGAGTCTCTTATAAACAATATATGGATGGGTCCTGCTTTTTTATCCAATCCGAAACCCTGGGCCTTTTGATGGAAGCATTCAGCCCATTTAAATTCAGAGTAACTATTGAAAAACATGAATTTAGTGCCATTGTATTGCCTGCAGAGCCCCCATTTCTGTAGATTTTGTTTCTTTCTGGTCTGCATGACTCTCAGGGTTTCTCTTTGCTTACAGAATTCCCCTTAATATTTCTTGCAGGACTGGCTTTGTGGTCACATGTTCTTTTAGTTTCTGCCTGTCTTAGAAGCTCTTTATCTCTGCATCCATTCTGAATGACAGCCTTGCCAGATAAAGTGTTCCTGGCTGCATGTTCTTCCCATTTAGTACCCTAGATATGTTTTGCCAGCCCTTTCTGGCTTGCCAGGTCTCTGTGGACAGGTCTGATGTTATTCTGATGTTCCTCCCTCCATATGTAAGGAACATCCTCCCCCTGGCTACTCTCAGGATAGTTTCTTTGGTTGTAAAATTTGTAAGCTTCACTATTACATATGAGGGTGTTGGTCTATTTTTATTGATTTTGGGAGGGGTCTTCTCTGCCTCTTGGACTTGAATGCTTGTTTCCTTCCCCAGATTAGGGAAGTTGTCAGTTATGATTTGCTCAAATATACCTCGTAGCCTTCTCTTTCTCTCCACCCACTCATGGATTCCAGGAGTTCTGACATTAGAATGTTTCATGGCATCATTAATCTTTCCAACATGTGCTACTAGCTGCCTATCTCTGTTCCTCAATTTCCTTCCTTTCCATCAGCTTATCTTCTAGAACACTGATTCTCTCTTCTGCCTCGTTTACCTTGGCTATAAGAGTATTCTCATTCATAGAATTTTTAAAATTTCACCTGGTTAGATCTCATTTCTGCCCTTAGAAATTCTATGTTGTCACTAATGCTTTTTTCAAGCCTAGCTATTGACTTTATGATTTCTATCCTGAATTCTATCTCTGACATCTTGTTTATATCTATATCCATTAGTTCTGTGGCAGGGGACATTGTTTCTGGTTCTTTTCTTTGTTGAGAGTTCCTCCTCCTAGTCATTCTGTTGAGGGATGGTTGAGCAAGTGAGCAGAGTCCAAAATATCAATCATGACCCAAGAAAGATACACCTAGCAAAATCTGGAGTGGTCAGAAGCCACCACCAAAAAGCAAGGCCAAAATGAAACACAAGCATAAAATCAAATAATTAAAAAAAAAAAAAAAGAAAGAAAGAAAAAAAATGGGGATGGGGACCTATGATCTCTGTGAGGGCAAAGCAGGATGTTCCAGTTGTTCCTGGGTGTATTTTGGTCCGTGTGTTAGAGGACAGACACTACATCCCCAAATTTCAAGGAATGTAAAACTTACATATATATACATGTGAAGATAAAATTGAAGAGAGTGAGGACTAAAATGAGGCATGTATCTATGAAACATATAGGTGTGAAAAAATACAAGTTAAAAAGCAACCAGGAAATAAAAGTTGATACAATAAACATCTAGTTGAAATGAGATTAAGGTAAAAGGAGAAAAACAGAGAAAAAGAAAAGGAGAATTATATCTGAAAAAAATAAAAAATATCTGAATTATATCTGGCTCCAGTCAACACCTGGAGCTCAATGTACTATTTTCTTTTGGCCTTGGGATCTTACAGTTTTGTGAGAGCCATAGGACTGTTTTCCAGCTGTTCTTCCAGCCCGTCTTCTGGGGGAGGGGCCTGCCATGCTATTTCTCAGGTAACCCTGCCTGGACAGTGTTGCTCTGCCCCTTCTTGGGGGAATGGGCTTAGTGGGAACTGATTCTGTGTGCTTTTGTTTCCTGGAGGCTTTCCATGCCTCTTCCAAGGATCAGAGCAAAAATGGCCCACACCCCAAACCTATGGCCCAGAGCAGAAAAAAACGCAGTCTTCTCTCTTTGATAAGCCCTCAAGAACAATCTCCACTTCTGTATGCTACCACAGTCTCCCATAGTGCGTGTCCACAGCATCTCTTTCAGAGGTAGTCCCAGGGGCCTGGGAGTGCCATTGCCCTTTTTTATTTCAAAACTTCAAGTGGCTACAGGCTCGTGTGCACACCAGCAGCTCTTGGATCATGTCTGGGTGCTGCCCTAAAGCCCCTTCTGGGCGGCTATCACTCTGCAAGTTTTTGCCCGGTTGTGGGTGTGGGTTCCAGACTTTTTCAGGCTGCTCAGGAAAAGAGCAATTATCCACAGGCCTGGCTCAGAGTTTATAGTGATCTGAGCCGAGAGTCCCCTCCTGGCTTGCTGACCATAACCTGCTACCTGGCTCCTCTGCTAGGGCACTTTACCAGTTCAAGCAACCCCTTTTGCTCTGTGGTTCCTTGTATCCTGAGACCACAATGCCCTACCTAGAATTCTGCCTTTTCATTTCCTGAGGCCCTTTCAGAGAGGGATGTCTCTCACTAGAGCAGATTTCTAGGGCTCTGATTTTGCACTCCAGTGTTATACCACTTTCCAGGAGTCAGTTTAGGGAGGCTCCCCCCCCCTTTTTTTTTATCTTCTGATATCTCCCCAACAGATTCATGACTCCACATGTCCTGCCTTGCAAAAACAGTCACTTTTCTGCTTGTAGATATCCAGATATATAGTCTTTTATCTCAGGATGATTTTGTGGGTGTTCAAAATGTTTTGTTAGATATCCAGCTAAATTCAGGGAATGAGTTGAAATGGGTTCCCTACTCCTCCACCATCTTGCCTCTCCTGGAATTATTTTCTTAATTTCCTTATCAGATGTTTCATTGCTAGTGTCTCTTTCACTTAAAAAAAAAAAAGATTTATTTATTTTAGAGAGAAAGAAAGGGTAGAATGAATGGGGGAAGGGGCAGAGGGGGAAAATATACAAGGAGACTCCTAGTGAGTGTGGAGCCCAACGTGGGGCTTGATCCCATGAGCTATGGGGTCAGGACCTGAGCTGAAACCAAGAATCAGTTGCTTAATCAACTGAGCCACTCAGGTACCCCTATCCTTCACTTCTGAAGTGTAATTTCATTAGATACAGAATTCTAGGTTACTGGGGTTTTTTTCTTTCAACACTTTAAATAATTACTCTACTTTCTTCTTGTTTGCATGATTTCTGAAGTACAGTCTGGTGTCATTCTTAATCTTCTGTAAGGAAGGTGATTTTCTTCAGCTTCCTTCAAGATACTCTCTTTTTCTTTGTTTCTGCAGTTGGTATATGACATGCCTTGGCACACAGTTTTTGGTATTTATCTTGCTTGATGTTCTCTGAGACTCTTGGATCTGTGGTTTGATATCTTTCATTAATTTTAGAAAATTCTTAGCCATTACTACTCCAAATATTTCTTATACACCTCTCTTTCTTCCTGTATTCTCATTACAAGTATGTTAAATCTTTTGTAATTGCCACAGATTTCTTGGATATTCTCTTCCATTTTTTTTTTCATTACTTTTTCTGTTTGAGCACAAGGTTTGGAAGCTTTTATTGACACATCTTCAGGATCACTGATTTCCTTGCCCATCAAGGCACTCTTTATTTATGCCACAGTGTTGTTGATTTCTAGCATTTCCTTGTGGATCTTTCTTAGAGTTTCCATCTCTCTGTTCGTTCACTTTTCCTCCTGGACTATCTTAGCCATAGTTTTTAAAAAATTTTTTCATTTGATAATTCCAGAGGTCTCTGTCATATTTGAGTCTGATTTTAATGCTTGCTTTGTCTCTTCAGACAGTGTTCTTGCTTTTGTTTTTGCCCTCCCCCTCCCTTTTTGCATCTCTTTTTTGTTGTTGAAAGCCAGACATATGTATTGGGTAATAAGAACTGAGGCAAATAGGCCTCTAATGAGAGCTGTACTTTTATCTGGAAAGTAGTTGTGCTGTGTTTAATCTTCACTGTACTTGTAGGTGTCAAAGCTTGCATTTCCTCCAGTGTTCTTACTGGGAGCACCTCCACTGTTCTTGGGTATCCCTTGAGACTCCTTTTTAAATAGATGCTGTGCCTCCATTATCAGCTCACTGAGTTGTGACCCACTTTGATGATACTGGAGCTCTGCGGATGGGGGCAAGGTGTTGGGGAGGAGAAGCATTCTATAATATTATGATTGAATCCTTATTCCTTTAATGGACTAATATCCTTGGGTTGTGACTTTTACAGAGTCCCTCAGTCCTTTTCCCCTCCCATTATGTGAGACAGGAAAACAAGCAGGGTCTCAGTCTAGGTCACACAGATTCCAACAAGAATGCGTCGCCTGAGGGCAGATCCCTAGAGCAGAGTGACGAGAAGAGAATGCTCTGGCTTTATTTCAGAATGCCTACTTACCTCTCTCACTGCCACAAACACTAGGGGACTTTTGTGAAATATTCACTGAGAGAACCTGGTCAGGCCTCCTGTAGGTAAAACTCATGAAAGTGTGGTGGCCCCATAAGATGGCATCTGCTGTGTGTTGTTTTTTTTTTTTTTTTTAAATTTTTATTTATTTATTTATAATAAACATATAATGTATTTTTATCCCCAGGGGTACAGGTCTGTGAATCACTATGTTTTACACACTTCACAGCACTCACCATAGCACATATCCTCCCCAATGTCCATAACCCCACCCCCCTCTCCCAACCCCCTCCCCCCAGCAACTGTCAGTTTGTTTTGTGAGATTAAGAGTCACTTATGGTTTGTCTCCCTCCCAATCCCATCTTGTTTCATTTATTCTCCTACCCCCTTAACCCCCCCCCCCATGTTGCATCTCCACTTCCTCATATCAGGGAGATCGTATGATAGTTGTCTTTCTCCGATTGACTTATTTCACTCAGCATGATACCCTCTAGTTCCATCCACGTCATCGCAAATGGCAAGATTTCATTTCTTTTGATGGCTGCATAGTATTCCATAGTGTATATATACCACATCTTCTTGATCCATTCATCTGTTGATGGACATCTAGGTTCTTTCCATAGTTTGGCTATTGTGGACATTGCTGCTATAAACATTCGGGTGCACATGCCCCTTCGGATAACTACGTTTGTATCTTTAGGGTAAATACCCAGTAGTGCAATTGCTGGGTCATAGGGTAGTTCTATTTTCAACTTTTTGAGGAACTTCCATGCTGTTTTCCAGAGTGGTTGCACCAGCTTGCATTTCCACCAACAGTGTAGGAGGGTTCCTCTTTCTCCGCATCCTCACCAGCATCTATCATTTCCTGACTTGTTGATTTTAGCCATTCTGACTGGTGTGAGGTGATATCTCATTGTGGTTTTGATTTGTATTTCCCTGATGCCGAGTGATATGGAGCACTTTTTCATGTGTCTGTTGGCCATCTGGATGTCTTCTTAGCAGAAATGTCTGTTCATGTCTTCTTCCCATTTCTTGATTGGATTATTTGTTCTTTGGTTGTTGAGTTTGCTAAGTTCTTTATAGATTTTGGACACTAGCCCTTTATCTGATGCATCGTTTGCAAATATCTTCTCCCATTCTGTCAGTTGTCTTTTGGTTTTGTTAACTGTTTCCTTGGCTGTGCAAAAGCTTTTGATCTTGATGAAATCCCAGTAGTTCATTTTTGCCCTTGCTTCCCTTGCCTTTGGCAATGTTCCTAGGAAGATGTTGCTGCGGCTGAGGTCGAAGAGGTTTCTCCCTGTGTTCTCCTCAAGGATTTTGATGGATTCCTGTCTCACATTGAGGTCCTTCATCCATTTTGAGTCTATTTTCATGTGTGGTGTAAGGAAATGTTCCTATTTCATTTTTCTGCATGTGGCTGTCCAATTTTCCCAACACCATTTATTGAAGAGGCTGTATTTTTTCCATTGGACATTCCTCCCTGCTTTGTAGAAGATTAGTTAACCATAGAGTTGAGGGTCTATTTCTGGGCTCTCTATTCTGTTCCATTGATCTATGTGTCTGTTTTTGTGCCAGTACCATGCTGTCTTGATGATGACAGCTTTGTAATAGAGTCTGAAGTCCAGAATTGTGATGCCACCAACTTTGGCTTTCTTTTTCAATATTCCTTTGGCTATTCAAGATCTTTTATGGTTCCATATAAATTTTAGGATTATTTGTTCCATTTCTTTGAAAAAAAAAAGGATGGTATTTTGATAGGGATTGCATTAAATGTGTAGATTGCTTTAGGTAGCATAGACATTTTCACAATATTTGTTCTTCCAATCCAGGAGCATGGTACATTTTCCCATTTCTTTGTGTTTTCCTCAATTTCTTTCATGAGTACTTTATAGTTTTCTGAGTATAGATTCTGTGCCTCTTTGGTTAGGTTTATTCCTAGGTATCTTATAGTTTTGGGTGCAACTGTAAATGGGATTGACTCCTTAATTTCTCTTTCTTCTGTCTTGTTGTTGGTGTAAAGAAATGCAACCGATTTCTGTGCATTGATTTTATATCCTGACACTTTACTGAATTCCTGTACAAGTTCTAGCAGTTTTGGAGTGGAGTCTTTTGGGCTTCCCACATATAGTATCATGTCATCTGCTAAGAGTGATAGTTTGACTTCTTCTTTGCTGATTTGAATGCCTTTAATTTCCTTTTGTTGTCTGATTGCTGAGGCTAGGACTTCTAGTACTATGTTGAATAGCAGTGGTGATAATGGACATCCCTGCCGTGTTCCTGACCTTGGCAGAAAAGCTTTCAGTTTTTCTCCATTGGGAGTGACATTTGTGGTGGGTTTTTCATAGATGGCTTTGATAATATTGAGGTATGTGATCTCTCTCCCTACACTTTGAAGAGTTTTGATCAGGACGGGATGCTATACTTTGTCAACTGCTTTTTCAGCATCTATTGAGAGTATCATATGGTTCTTGTTCTTTCTTTTATCAATGTGTTGTATCACATTGACTGATTTGCAGATGTTGAACCAACCTTGCAGCCTTGGAATAAATCCCACTTGGTCGTGGTGAATAATCCTTTTAATGTACTGTTGAATCCTATTGACTAGTATTTTGGTGAGAATTTTTGCATCTGTGTTCATCAAGGATATTGGTCTGTAGTTCTTTTATTTGATGGGATCCTTGTCTGGTTTTGGGATCAAGGTGATGCTGGCCTCATAAAATGAGTTTGGAAGTTTTCCTTCCATTTCTATTTTTTGGAACAGTCAGGAGAATAGGAATTAGTTCTTCTTTAAATGTTTGGTAGAATCTCCCCGGGAAGCCGTCTGGCCCCAGGCTTTTGTTTGTTTGGAGATTTTTGATGACTGTTTCGATCTCCTTACTGGTTATGGGTCTGTTTAGGTTTTCTATTTCTTCCTGGTTCAGTTTTGGTAGTTTATATGTCTCTAGGGATGCATCCATTTCTTCCAGATTGTCAAATTTGTTGGTATAGAGTTGCTCCTAGTATGTTCTTATAATTGTCTGTATTTCTTTGGTGTTAGTTGTGATCTCTCCTCTTTCACTCATGATTTTATTTATTTGGGTCCTTTCTCTGGCCAGGGGTTTATCAATCTTATTAATTCTTTCAAAGAACCAGCTCCTAGTTTCGTTGATTTGTTCTATTTTTTTTTTCTATTTCATTGATTTCTGCTCTGATCTTTATGATTTCTCTTCTCCTGCTGGGTTTAGGCTTTGTTGTTCTTTCTCCAGCTCCTTTAGGTGTAGGGTTAGGTTGTATACCTGAGACCTTTCTTGTTTCTTGAGAAAGGCTTGTACCGCTATATATTTTCCTCTCAGGACTGCCTTTGTTGTGTCCCACAGATTTTGAACCATTGTGTTTTCATTATCATTTGTTTCCATGAACTTTTTTCAATTCTTCTTTAATTTCCTGGTTGACCCATTCATTCTTTAGAAGGATGGTGTTTAGTCTCCATGTATTTGGGTTCTTTCCAAACTTCCTCTTGTGGTTGAGTTCTAGCTTCAGAGCATTGTGGTCTGAAAATATGCAGGGAATATTCCCAATCTTTTGATACCAGTTGAGACCTGATTTAGGACCGAGGATGTGATCTATTCTGGAGAATGTTCCATGTGCACTAGAGAAGAATGTGTATTCTGTTGTTTTGGGATGAAATGTTCTGAATATAGCTGTGATGTCCATCTGGTCCAGTGTGTCATTTAAGGCCTTTATTTCCTTGTTGATCTTTTGCTTGGATGATCTGTCCATTTCAGTGAGGGGAGTGTTAAAGTCCCCTACTATTATTGTTGATGTGTTTCTTTGATTTTTGTTATTAATTGGTTTATATAGTTGGCTGCTCCCACGTTAGGGGCATAGATATTTAAAATCGTTAGATTTTCTTGTTGAACAGACCCTTTGAGTATGATATAGTGTCCTTCCTTATCTCTTATTATAGTCTTTGGCTTAAAATCTATTTGATCTGATATAAGGATTGCCACCCCTGCTTTCTTCTGATGTCCATTAGCGTGGTAAATTGTTTTCCACCCCCGCACTTTAAATCTGGAGGTGTCTTCCGGTCTAAAATGAGTTTCTTGTAGGCAGCATATAGATGGGTTTTATTTTTTTAATCCATTCTGATACCCTGTGTCTTTTGATTGGGGCATTTAGCCCATTAACATTCAGGGTAACTATTGAGAGATATGAATTTAGTGTCATTGTATTGCCTGTAAGGTGACTGTTACTGTATATTGTCTCTGTTCCTTTCTGAGCTACTATTTTTAGGCTCTCTCTTTGCTTAGAGGACCCCTTTCATTATTTCCTGTAGAGCTGGTTTGGTGTTTGCAAATTCTTTCAGTTTTTGTTTGTCCTGGAAGCTTTTAATCTCTCCTTCTATTTTCAATGATAGCCTAGCTGGATATAGTATTCTTGGCTGCACGTTTTTCTCGTTTAGTGCTCTGAAAATATCATGTCAGCTCTTTCTGGCCTGCCAGGTCTCTGTGGATATGTCTGCTGCCAGTCTAATATTTTTACCATTGTATGTTACAGACTTCTTTTCCCAGGCTGCTTTCAGGATTTTCTCTTTGTCACTAAGACTTGTAAATTTTACTATTAGGTGACGGGGTGTGGACCTATTCATGTTGATTTTGAGGGGGGTTCTCTGCACCTTCTGGATTTTGATGCTCGTTCCCTTTGTCATATTAGGGAAATTCTCTCCAATAATTCTCTCCAGTATACCTTCTGCTCCCCTCTCTCTTTCTTCTTCTTCTGGAATCCCAATTATTCTAATGTTGTTTCATCTTATGGTGTCACTTATCTCTCGAATTTTCCCCTCATGGTCCAGTAGCTGTTTGTCCCTCTTTTGCTCAGCTTCTTTATTCTCTGTCATTTGATCTTCTATATCACTAATTCTTTCTTCTGCCTCATTTATCCTAGCAGTGAGAGCCTCCATTTTTGATTGCACTTCATTAATAGTTTTTTTTTTATTTCAACTTGGTTAGATTTTAGTTCTTTTATTTCTCCAGAAAGGGCTTTTATATCTCCCAAGAGGGTTTCTATAATATCTCCCATGCCTTTTTCGAGCCCGGCTAGAACCTTGAGAATCGTCATTCTGAACTCTAGATCTGACATATTACCAATGTCTGTATTGATTAGGTCCCTAGCCTTTGGTACTGCCTCTTGTTCTTTTTCTTGTAGTGAATTTTTCTGCCTTGTCATTTTGTCCAGATAAGAGTATATGAAGGAGCAAGTAAAATTCTAAAAGGGTGACAAAGACCCCAGGAAAATATGCTTTAACCAAATCAGAAGAGACCCCAAATCATGGGGGGGGGAGGAGATAAAAAGAGGTTCAGAGAAAAAAAAAAGAAACAATTAAAAAAAGAAAACAAATAAAGAAAAAATATAAAAAAGAAAAAAATATATTAGATAAACTAGTTAAAAAACGTTAAAAAAGAGGGGCACCTGGGTAGCTCAGTGGGTTAAAGCCTCTGCCTTCAGCTCAGGTCGTGATCCCAGGGTTCTGGGATCGAGTCCCACATCGGGCTCTCTGCTCAGCAGTGAGCCTGCTTCCCCCCTCTCTCTTTCTGTCTGCCTCTCTGCCTACTTGTGATCTCTGTCTGTCAAATAAATGAATAAAATCTTAAAAAAAAGTTAAAAAAGAAAAGGGTAAAAGTTAAAAAAATTCAGCAGCAGAAGAAAAAAAAATTGAAAAAAAAATTAAATTAACTGCAAGACTAAATAATCATGGGGAGAAAGCCATGAGTTCGTGCTTTGCTTTCTCCTCCTCTGGAATTCTGCTGCTCTCCTTGTTATTGAAACCGCACTCCTTGGTAGGTGAACTTGGTCCTGGCTGGATTTCTTGTTGATCTTCTGGGGGAGGGGCCTGGTGTAGTGATTCTCAAGTGTCTTTGCCCCAGGCGGAATTACACCGCTCTTACCCGGGGCCGGGGTGAGTAATCCGCTTGGGTTTGCTTTCAGGAGCTTTTGTTCCCTGAGCGCTTTCCGTAGAGTTCCGGAGGACGGGAATACAAATGGCGGCCTCCTGGTCTCCGGCCCTGAGGAGCCGAGAGCCCAGGGCCGCACTCCTCAGTGCGCCCTCAGAGAACAGCGCCTAGTTACTCCCGTCTGCCTGACCTCCGGCCGCGCTCCGAGCTCTCCGAGCCTGCGACCGGTTCAAGGTAACCCCGAGCTGTGAGCTTACTGTCGGCTCTGTCTCTGCAGCCGGCTTTCCCGTTCCAATACCCGCAAGCTCTGCGACACTCAGACACCCCCGATCCTTCTGTGACCCTGCGGGACCTGAGGCCACGCTGAACCCGCGTGGGCTTCGCCCCGGTTTAGCCTCTGGAGCCATGTCCCTCCGCGGAACAGACTTTTAAAAGTCCTGATTTTGTGCTCCGTTGCTCCGCCGCTTGCCGGGAGCCGGCCCCTCCCCCCGGGGTCTATCTTCCCGTCGCTTTGGATTCACGTCTCCGCCGGTCCTACCTTTCAGAAAGTGGTTGATTTTCTGTTTCTAGAATTGCTGTCTTCTTCTTTTCGATCTCCCGTTGGATTTGTAGGTGTTTGCAATCTTTAGATAAGCTCTCTGGCTGATCTCCTGCTGCCTGATGTAGCCTCAGCTGGTACTTCTCTGCCTTCTTGACTCCTCCTCCTCTGCTGTGGTTTTTAACCCCAAAGCTCGTCCACACTCAGCGCACAGCCGTTCCCAGTTACCGTGTAGCATGTCTGCCAGTGGCAGCCCCACCCAGTAAGCGGAGGTGTCTTGCGTTCCTGTGTATCTCTGGTGTTTTTTCTGGGGGGGGTTTGCCCTGCGACCCCAGTCCTCGGGTTGCTCTAAGAAGAGTTGTTGACTTTCAGTTTACTCAGCTTTTTTCTTGGCGCGAGGGTGGGAGTGATAGGTGCAGGCTCTGTGTGTGTGGGAGTGAAAAGCAGAATTGGGGAGTCTGGATAAGCTTTTGTTTATTTGACTGTTTTGTTTTTCCTTTAACTGTGTTTTTAGCTCGTTTCATTCTCTTTCCTTAGATAGTTTTTTTTTCCTTTTTCCCTCATTATGTGTCCTTTTAGTCTCTCTACCCTTATTTTCTATGACCCCAGGATGTTTTTCCATGTTCACGTTGTCCTCTAGTGCCTACTGTTTACTTGGTATTGCATATTTCTAAAATTTCTCTCATTTTCTCACCTTCATAAATTGTCAGGAGATTGTTGAATAAATGAATTCAGATCTTCATTTGTATATTTTCAAATCTTGCGTAAGATTTGGGATTCAATGTACTTGATAACAATCACATAAAGCCATTACTGATTGAAAATCTGGAAGAAGCAGACCAAGTAATATTTATTTATTTATTTAAAGATTTTATTTATTTATTTCATGGAGAGAGAGAGAGATCACAAGCAGGGGCAGAGGAGAGGGAGAATCAGACTCCCTGGTCAGCAGGGAGCCCAATGTGGGACTTGATCCCAGGACCCCAGGACCATGACCTGAGCCAAAGGCAGTCACTTAACCCACTGAGCCACCCAGGTGCCCTGATTTATTTGTTTTTAAGTAAACTCCACCCATAACATAGGGCTTGAACTCACAGCCCCGAGGTCAAGAGTCACATGCTCTACCTACTTTCTCAGCCGTCCAGGTGCCCCAGACCAGATAATGATTTTAGAAGAGAGAATGACAAGGACTCTAGCAAGAAGGGGCTTCAAGAGAGAAAGGTCTGCAGGCCACAGGCTGAGAGAGGCTCTTGGGAACATGGAGAAGTCTCCGGAATCATCTGTGACAAAAGAGGACGCTTTTGTTGCAGTCTAAGTGGAAGTGAACACACGTGATGGTGCAGCGTTTTGATCTGGCATTAGTTACTCAGATTAATTACTGTCACAGTTTGTGCCGCAGTTTGTCCATGTGGCTCCTGGTTAGGTATCTGTTATGACTCGTCATCGTAGTCACAATTCTCTATGCCCTTCGTGTTGTGGAAATGAAGAAAGACCCGCCAGGTGGGGACACATAGGTCTTTATCCAGAGCGTGCTCTGCTGGGGGTTCAGCACACTCGAGTTCAGTGACACTTGGTGGCATGGCGGGGGGGTGTTGTGGGAGCTTCCCAGGGAGAAACAGAAGGTTCTAGAGGGCCCTGAGGGAGGCTGTCGGCACAGGGAAGCTGGAGGAGGCTAGACAGAAGTGGGGCATCTTGCATGGCCGGTATGGGGGAGATTTGGCTTCGTCTAGCTTGTCCTGAGTGGGGACGAGGGGCTGCTTCTCTGGCCTGGTCCTGACCACATGGGGCCAGTTGCTGTGACTGTGGTTGGCTTTGCGGGCCGGTCGCCGCAGGTTATGGCAGTGTTCTTGTCCCGTACGGTCTGGCGAGAGTCCGTTTGTAGATTCGGTGTCACTCTTGTGTCCTTCCAGCAGCACTGGCTTCCAGCCCCTCTCCAGCCCAGGGTCAGTCACAAACAGTCGGGTTCACGTGACTTACAGGGAAGCCTGCAGGTTGGCACTTTGGGCTGGGCTTAGCTTGGAGGTGATTTTGGTCTCAACTGGGATCACTTGCTGTATGAACAGGCAATTTACTGAAGAGGAACCCCCAAAAAGAGCTGTTATTCCAATGGAACTGGCAGGCCCTTGGCTCATCTCGGTTGGCTGGAGCGACCGGAGCAACTCAGCCGCACTCCAGAGGCTTCCCATCCTCCAGCCGGCCAGCCCAGGCGTCTTCTTCCTGTGATGGCGAAGCGCGAGGGGCCCAGCCCCAGTGCGCAAGCCTGTTCCAAGCCTTTGCTCCGGTGTCTGCGAATGTGCTACCGGGCAAACAAGTCACACGGTGGGGCCCAGAGTCAGAATGCGTGGTCCTGCAGAGTCGCCTGGCACCACGGGCCGGTGTGGGAGAAGTGCAGGCCTGGAGCCGGCTTTGGTGTCTCTGCCGTTGTGCGCGCCCAGCCCTGGGCTTTGGTGTCTCTGCCCTTGTGTGCGCACAGCCCTGGGCTTTGGTGTCTCTGCCGTTGTGCGCGCCCAGCCCTGGGCTTTGGTGTCTCTGCCGTTGTGCGCGCCCAGCCCTGGGCTTTGGTGTCTCTGCCGTTGTGCGCGCACAGCCCTGGGCTTTGGTGTCTCTGCCGTTGTGCGCGCCCAGCCCTGGGCTTGGCTGCATGACTTGCTTTGTCCAGGCAAGTGAAATAGTTGCATGTAAGAAAACAACTTCACTGATGGCTGTGCATTAGTTTTCACATATGAAATGTGTCATTACTACTTTGAAAATGAGATCTTAATCCATGAACCTAGAAATTGTTAATACATAGATCAAATGTTTAAAATGAGGCCGTTAAGCTACTTTTCTGCTCCCAGATCTCTGTATTTTTTCACAGACAAAGGTAATTTGGAAGTAAATGTTTTTGTGAACGTCTGCGTTCTCTGTCACTCCAATTTATTTTCATCATCGCTGAAACCCTCTGGGAGTTTCCACAGCAAAGTTTCCATTCATTTCTTCTTGATTGTGCTCGGTTTCTTAGTTGTGAGCCTGTAGGTAGCAACAGTCTTGCAGACTCGTTATACTTTTTACTCACATTAAATCCTATTATAATAACTGTCACTATCCCTTTATTACCCTTTAATGGATGCGAAGGAAAGTGGAGTATGTTTAAGTCCGGCAGGTGTGCGGTTTTCTAAGATATCATCACGCTTTGTGTGCAAAGCGATGCGTACAGTTGAGGCCTGAAAAGTCCAGCTGCCCCAGCTGTGAGTGCCCTATTGTGAATGCTTCGAGATGCTCTCTAACTCTTCAAATGCTCGTTCATGGAGGGGATAAACACTGCACCAGGACAAGTATCGTGTTGAGAACTGTTACCGAGCTTAAACTTCTTTAACAGAAAAAGATGTAGTTTTATGCTAGTATAAATACAAAAAGGAACCATTAAATAAAAGAGTAGTACGTAAAATATTAGTTCTTTCTTTCTCTGAAATTGTTCTATTTTATTGTAATCCTCTCAGTAGTTTGGTTTGGGTGTATTTTCATGTTTATTTTCATTAGTGTCTGCTTCTGTGTTACTCTCAACATGACCGACTTAGGAAAGCTGATGGCCATGTCTTTAAATTCATATTTGACTTGCTTGTTCATTCAACTAGTGTTGCTTAGATGATTATTTTATGAAAGAATGGCCTGGAGAATTGCAGAGGTAACAGGGAGGCCAGGGGAGAGTCCTGCCCTCAAGGAGATGTGAGTTTGGAAGGACAAAGACGTGCGCATGCTGAGCTCGGATCCAGGTGGACTGCGCCCGGGAGGAACACCGGGTCAGTCTGGCGTGGGTTTGGAGCAGAGATAACACTTGGCTTTGGAGGTGTGGGCGTGGGGTCAGAGTGGGCTTGGAGGGCAGAGCTGGACTGTGAGGACAGGGAGGGTGTAGGCCTGCCGAGTGTGGGAGGAAGTGCCCGAGTGTGGGAGGAAGCATGAGAATGCGCAGGTGCAGAAGACCTGTCCTGGGCCTGGGAAGGGCAGGTCTGGCTGGGGAAGGGCGTTAGATGGGGAGGAGGGGGCCGGGCTTATACAGAGCCACTGAGGACCTTGGGGGCGAGAACTGCTCTCCTGCAGGTCGCTCACTGAGGGCTGGGAGCAAGCCGGGGGTCAGCGAGAGCAGGGAACACCCAGCCAGGTCGGTGCTGAAACAGTAGGGTCCCTGCGAGGAGGGCAGCCAGGATCTCCGGAGAGCCGCCTGCGGCCACAGAGCAGGGCTAGGGACGGGGCAACAGGAGGGGTGGGGGCCAGGGCTAGGTCCAGGGTGGAGAGCAGGGGAAAGTGCTCCGCTGCCTGGAAACGCATTGGACAGTAATTTGTAGTGGAGAGAAGAAAGGTTTAGATTCTGAATTGAAAGGGGTTTTTTTTCCTATAGGAAAAAACCTATAATAACCCTCGCAAAAGATGTCTGTAGCCATGAAACATAGGCATCCCTAAGCAAATCCGGTCAAGAATATTCGGTTTTTGCTCAAGAGTAAAGATGAATTATTTGCTCTAACGACACGGGCTTTCGCTAGCACAGTGTGTTCACGCGTCCTGTGTCCTGGCGGACGGAAGAAGCGCCGGGAGCTTCCATTCAGCGGTTTACAATGGCCCTGTTTTTGTTCTGTGATTATCAATTGCTGTCCCAATGGCACAAATCACGTTCCCTAATTATTCTGGGTCATTGTAGGGGACAGAAGGATTAGTGACAGTTTGGAATGTGGAATGTTTTGCTCAGATGTTCTGGACTTACTGATTTTTTTTTGCTGGCAGGACATCTGAATCCAAAAAATATTTTAAAAATAAATCAAAAACCTAATTCTTAGAGAACCAATAATAATTTTGTTTGTTTTCTTATTTATGATGGTCCCACCACACAGTCCACCACCCTGTCGCAGGAGGCACCCGACGAGTATTTGTGGAATTCACCGTCTCCGCGCTGGGGTACACATAATGGAAGTGCTCAGGAGGACAAGCTAGGATGACCTTTTTTCTCTTTGATTCAGGAAGGGTTTGAAACAAAAGACCAGTGTGTCCTTTCTTTCACCATCAGGGCCACTCACATGCTTGTTAGAAGACAGTGTTCTCCCCTGTGAGTCCAGTGCAACTTGGGTTTTAGAAAAGACTGGTTTACGTCCGGGCTCTATCACTTTCCAGAGGTGTGTGACCTCGCGCAGGTTACTTGAATGCTTTGCGCCTTAGTTTCCTCATCTGGAAGATGGGAGTAGAAATTTCTGCCTCCTAGGATTTTTGGAGGGACTAAGGTCATCTACGTAAAGCACCTCCCCAGGGCCCAGCAGACAGCAGACGCTCAGTGAGCCGTCATCTCTGCTGATAGTGGTCCCCACGGGCACCGGAGAGCACGGCCCTGACAAAGCGGGCATCTCTTGTCCGATGTCATTTGTCACTTGTGGGCCCTTTACACAGGTCTATGCGGGAAAGGAATGGTCGGTTGTACTGTTGTTGAATAATATCAAAGACATTTTTATATAGTCTCGTGGGCACAGACACGCTGCAAATTATTTCTCAACTAAAAAAAATGGAGTCCAATGAACATGTTTTGGTTAAACTGATGCTACTTAGTTTAAACTTCACAATAGCTTCAGAGGAGGGCAAATTGAAACCACAGTCCTTTGAACAATGAGAATTTCAGTGGTTGAGCACGTGAGTTTCACTTACGGCTTTTCCTTGTTATTTAAAGCTCTTCGTTCTTTGAGAATGTGGTAAAGTTCTATCATTTCAGACCTCAGAATTAGAATTGAAAACATGGGATTCTTTACCTGGGCTGATGAAAGTAATTTATTGTTTGCCGGGTCAGACGCGGCATGCTATTTGTCACACTGTGGTTTGTGTATCTTTCTGGAAGCTTTCAACTTTGATCTGAGTCAAAGTACACTCAGTAGCACAGATGACAGAGTTAAAAAAAAAAAGCCAGTGATGTGCATTGTCACTCAGAGAAGCTCTAAATCAACAAGTAGAGAGATTCAGAGTGAAAAACCCTGTTCCTTTAAAGAGGCTTGTACGTTCTTGTGAGAGCAGACCTCTGCCTTTCTTGGGCGAGACAAAGGTGTGGGACAATTTATTAGTTAAAGATTGAGTTCACTGTGTGCAATCAAAAGGCGCCTCTTCAAGGCCAGATTCTGGCCCTTGCCTGTATTTTTAGGTAAACACTCGCATTTAAAAGACCTTGCAGAGCAGGGCTCTGCGCACATAAAAGCGGCTTTCTTAAACTGTCATCAGAGTGGATTTTAGAATGTGCTTTTAATACTTACAAGGTTGATGTTTGCCTTTTAAAAAATGCTATTTGAGATAGCTTTTTATTTAACTTTCCCCTCGGCATGCCTTTTACCTGATCTGCAGCAGCATTAAGGAAACTCACCTTGTTGAGAGAGCAGACGAAGTTTTAGGGAAATGTTGCACATGTGACCTTCTGAAAGTCAAGGCTTTAAAAAATCCTTGTTTAAACACCATAAAAACTGGATGGAAAACAAAGGCATATACTCTTCATTTGAACATTTGGTTTCAGATTCTTTTTGTTGAGGCTGAGTTGATCATACTGTGAGATAAATTAGTTGTTTTCCAGGATCGCTGTGTGCTTCCATTTCCTCTGGTTTTAATGAACAATGGCTCAGATCCATAAAAAGGTAAAAGAAAGAGGTTTGGAATGTAGGACATATATACGTATGATTCTCTTACAAGATGTTTAGCTCTGTTGTTCCATCTGTTTTATAGATTTAATTATTGGAGATTTGAGCTTATAAAAATGTTATTCAAAGCTACAAACTACTGCCTGGTCTGGGTGCGACACGGTCTGTTCCGCTCTCCCCTATTTTGGGTGCGACACGGTCTGTTCGGCTCTCCCCAGCACACTGCACTTTGCCGCCTCTTCCGAAGCAGCTGGTTTCCCATGGGCTTCTATTTCTATACCTGATACGTGTTTAAAGTCAAGTCTATGGAGGTAAGGGATGCACATACTGTTTAAATTGTGTAGTTTCATGCGTTTTCACAAGACGCAAAGTCGTGTGATCACCAACGTCAAGATTGGCAACATGACCACCAGCACGAGAAGGTTCCTTGGGGCCTTCTGTAACCAGTCCCTTCTCTTCACCTCCGGCCCCTGCAATCACTCCTCTGTTTTCTGGGTCGGTAGTGTTGTCTGGTTCCAGAATGTTCATATATACAAAATCATATAATATGTGACCTTCCGAATCTGGCTTCTCCCCTGAGCGGCACGCATTGGAGATTCGTTCATGTGATGTGTGTGTCTGTCCTTCCTCTTCATGGCTGAGATATATCCCGTCCGCCTCACTTCGATGACCATTCACGGGTTGCTGGACATCTGGGTTGTTTCCAGTTTTTGGTAACCATAAATAAAGCCACTGTAAACAATCATGTGCGGGTTTTGTTTAAGGTTATGTTTCAGAGTGGGGCTGCTGGGTCCTGTGGTGGGGGGATTCGCTGCTCTCCCCAGTGTGCTGTGGCTGTGGCCCAGCTGCCCCCCATCCTCACTGGCACCAGGTGAGGGCGGAGTTTCTTCCTCCGCCCTCTGCTCTCCGTCCCCCTCCGTGTAGCTGTCCCGTGCGGTTCTGTCTCAGTGTGGGTTAAGTTTCCCCAAACGGAGAACGATGTTCAGAATCTTTTCAGGTGCTTGTTTTCCACCCATGTATCTTGGCGAAGCATTTGTTCAGTCTTTGCCCCCCTCTTTTTTAATTGGGTTGTTTGAATTTACTGTGTTTTCTGGCTACAAGTCCTTTGTTAGATAAGTGATTTGCAAATATTTTTCTCCAGTCTATAGCTTTTTTTTTTTTTTTTTAAACAGTATCTTTGCAGAGCAAACATTTCTAATTTTGACGAAGGCGTTTATCAATTTCTGTTTTCAAGGATTCTGCTTTTGGTGTCATATGTAAGAAATCTTTACCTAACTCCAGGTCACAAAAATCACTCCCATGATTTCTTCCAAGAGGTATATAGATCAACAGTTTGCATTTAAATCTATGGTGCATGGTGGGCTCCTTTTTATATAAGGTGTTTGTTTATCTATTTATTTATTTATTTGAGCAAGAGCATGAGCAGAGGCAGTGGGGGGATGCAGAGGCAGAGGGAGAGAGAGAATCTTAAGCAGACTTCTTGCCCAGTGTGGAGTCCAGGACCCGGGGCTTGATCTCGCAAACCTGAGATCATGACCTGAGCCAAAATGGAGAATTGGATGCTTAACCAACTGAGCCACCAAGATGCCCCAAGGTGTGAGGTTTATACCAACATTAATCTTTTCTGAGTATGGATATCCAATTATTTCAGCAGCATTTGTTGTAAACACTATCATTTTTCTTCTAATTGCCTTTGTATTTTTGTCAACAATCAAGGGGCCATTTATGTGGGCTCATTTCTCAACTATTCTGTTGCATTAATAGGTTTTTTTTTTTTTTTTTGCTTCCTTTGCCAAAACTATACTGTCTCAATTTCTGTAGCTTTATAGTAATTCTTAAAATTGGGTAGTGGGGGCACCTGGTTGGCTCAGTGGGTTAAAGCCTCTGCCTTTGGTTCAGATCGTGATTCTGGGGTCCTGGGATCAGGCTCCACATCAGGCTCTCTGCTCAGCGGGGAGCCTGCTTCCTCCTCTCTCTCTGCCTGCCTCTCTGCCTACTTGTGATCTCTGTCAAATAAATAAATAAAATCTTTAAAAAAATTAAAAAATATTGGATAGTGGGAGTCTTCCAACTTGGCTCTCTTTTTCACTGTTGTTTGGTGATTTTGGATTCCTTGCCTTTCCATATCAATTTTAGAATCAGCTTGACTATATACACAAACGTCCTGGTGGGATTTTGGTTGGAATTGCACTAAGTTGGTTGGTCGGAGAGAATACTCCAATCCATGAACACAGTGCGCCTCTCCATCTAATAAGCTCTTTCTTCCTTTCTTTTCATCAGGGTTTTACAGTTTTCAAAAAATGTTTTGTATTTATACCTAGATATATCATTTTTGGAGCTATTATAAATGGTATAGTTTTAATTATTTTCTTTCTCATGATTCATTGCTTGTTTATAGAACTAATTTCTGTGAGTTGACCTTATATCTTACGAACTTGATAAACTCATTTATTAGTTTTAGAAGTTTGTTTTGTAGATTCTTTGAGATTTTCTAAAGTCATGACATCTGAAAAGACAGCAAATTTTCTTTCTTTCTTTCTTTCTTTTTTTTTAAAGATTTTATTTATTTATTTGACAGAGAGAGATCACAGGTAGGAAGAGAGGCAGGCAGACAGAGAGAGGGAAGCAGGCTCCCTGCCGAGCAGAGAGCCCGATGCGGGGCTCGATCCCAGGACCCTGGGATCATGACCTGAGCCGAAGGCAGCGGCTTAACCCACTGAGCCACCCAGGCGCCCGACAGCAAATTTTCTATTGCCTTTTCTTTTCCTTTTTTTTTTTTTTTTAAGGTTTACTTATTTGAGAGAGAGAGCAAGCGAGTGAGCACTCAGGGAGACGGGGAGAGGAAGAAGGAGAGAGAATCTCAAGCAAACTCCCCACTGAGTGTGGAGCCTGATGCAGGGCTCAATCTCATGACCCTGAAATCATGACCTGAGCTGAAACCAAGAGCCGGATGCTCAGTCGACTGAGCCACCCAGGCACCCCTCTTTTTCTTTTTTTGCCATACTGAACTGGCTAGGACTTAGAGTGTGATGTTGAATAGGTGTAGTGATTGATTCTCTTGTTTAAAGCAGAAAATAGTGAGTTTTTCCACCATTAAATGTAATGGTGGCTCTAGATTGTTCTGTAGATGCCCCTTATCAGATTAAGAGATTTCTTTCTTATCAGTTTGCTGAATATTTATAATGAATTAATGTTCATTTTTGTTACGTGCTTTTCTGTACCAGTTCATGTGATCATGTGGTTTTTCTTCTTTTGTCTATTATATAATGGATTTGATTGATTTTTGAATGTTGAACAAGCTTTGTATTCCTGGGATAAGCTCCAAATGATAATGGAATATTACTCTTTTTTTTTTAATTTTAATTTTTTTTTTTTTGGTTTTAAGGCTTCATTTATTAAAAAAAAGAAAGACCAGTGATATGGTAAAAAAGGTTAACAATATTTGTGTTAGAGCAACTGTAAAAATTTTGTCTCTTTTTATGTATCACTAGATTCAATCAGCTAGTATTTGCTGCTAGAATTTTATGTTCATGAGGGTTATTGGTATGTGGATTTCTTTCCTTATAATGAGTTTGCCTGGTTTTGGTGTCAGGGTAAGGTGGAGTAGAGTTCCTTGCTCTTACATGTTATATATAAATATATGTGTGAAAGTTTAATCCAATAATGTCTGAATCCACCACCCTGGTGTGGGGACTAGAGATCTACCACTGCATGCACCTCGTTCCTTTCTCATTCTGCGTCAGGATTCTCCTGCATTCCACCATGTTGAATTTGGTGTTTATCATCTCCTTGGTTTTGTTTCTATATTTATTCTGTGTTTCTAATTCTCAGCAACTTGTAAACATTTTCCTCTTCATTTTTCAGCTTTATACAAATGACACCACACTGATTATCATCTTCTAGGACTTTGTTCAAGTAATGTTGTTTTTGAGATTCATCCGTGCTGTTGCCTGTAGTTGTAGGTCATTTATTTTTTTACTGCTATACAGTGTTCTGCTGTGTGATGCTTACACCTTAATTTGTCTACCCATTCTCCAGTGAATGGCCATTCAGGTTTTTCTTAGCTTATTTTATTTTTATTAGGCTCAGGGCTGCTATGGGAGTGTCTCTGTGTAGAGGTAGGAGAACTTTGCTAGGTTATATACCTAATAACAAAACTGCTAGGTGACGTAAGCAAACGCCCAATGGTGGAAAACAATGTCAAGGTGCTTAAAAAAAAAAAAATATATATATATATATATATATATATAAAATGAAAAAGTAAGTCACAACCTGGGATATTAGCAACAGATCTAACTGAGGAAGGACCTACAAATATAAATATTTATTTATATATATAAATAAATATATATATTTATATATATATTTTTTTGGGGGGGAGGGGCAGAGAGAGAAGGAGAGCCAGAATTGCAAGCAGACCCCCTGCTGAGCAGAGCCCAGTGTGGGATCCCAAGACCCTAAGTTAAAGACCTGAGCTCAGCCAACTGACTGAGCCCCCCAGGTGCCCCTAAGATGCTTTGTGTAGTGGTTGCATCGTGGTTGTAGCAACATATATTCCCAAGAGGGTAGGTAAAGTTCTCACTAACCTGCCGTGTCTCCAACATTTGGCATTGTTCAGCTTCTTAAATCTAGTTAAATGTAACATGTAATCTCATTGCAGTCTTAATTTTAATTTTCTTGATTATTAAGGCAGAAAAACTTTTCATATGATAATTCTCTACTTCTATTTTGTCTTCTGTGAAATCCTCATTCATATCTTTTTTCTACTTATCAATGTCATTTACCTGTTCCTAGTGTCGTCATATGTAGTCATTTGTAGGTCCTTCCTCAGTTAGATCTGTTGCTAATATCCCAGGTTGTGACTTACTTTTTCATTTTATTTATATCATTTTTTGGTAAAGAGAAGTCCTTAATTGTAATGTAGCCCACTTTATCAAACTTTCTCTTTATGGTTAGTGCTTTCTGTGTTCTACGAGATCTCTCTCTGCCTTCAGGTCATGAAGATGGTACCTGAAGTATCTTTTTTTTTTTTTTTTTTAGGTACTATATATATATATTTTTAAATTTTTTCAGTTTATTTATTTTCAAAAAAACAGTATTCATTATTTTTTCACCACACCCAGTGCTCCATGCAATCCGTGCCCTCTATAATACCCACCACCTGGTACCCCGACCTCCCACCGCCCCCCACGCCACTTCAAACCCCTCAGGTTGTTTTTCAGAGTCCATAGTCTCTCGTGGTTCACCTCCCCTTCCAATTTACCCCAACTCCCTTCTCCTCTCCATCTTCCCATGTCCTCCATGCTATTTGTTATGCTCCACAAATAAGTGAAACCATATGATAACTGACTCTCTCTGCTTGACTTATTTCACTCAGCATAATCTCTTCCAGTCCCGTCCATGTTGCTACAAAAGTTGGGTATTCATCCTTTCTGATGGAGGCATAATACTCCATAGTGTATATGGACCACATCTTCCTTATCCATTCGTCCGTTGAAGGGCATCTTGGTTCTTTCCACAGTTTGGCGACCGTGGCCATTGCTGCTATAAACATTGGGGTACAGATGGCCCTTCTTTTCACGACATCTGTATCTTTGGGGTTAATTCCCAGGAGTGCAATTGCAGGGTCATAGGGAAGCTCTATTTTTAATTTCTTGAGGAATCTCCACACTGTTCTCCAAAGAGGCTGCACCAACTTGCATTCCCACCAACAGTGTAAGAGGGTTCCCCTTTCTCCACATCCCCTCCAACACATGTTGTTTCCTGTTTTGTTAATTTTGGCCATTCTAACTGGTGTAAGGTGATATCTCAATGTGGTTTTAATTTGAATTTCCCTGAGGGCTAATGATGATGAACATTTTTTCACGTGTCTGATAGCCATTTGTATGTCTTGATTGGAGAAGTGTCTGTTCATATCTTCTGCCCATTTTTTGATATGTTTGCCTGTTTCATGTGCGTTGAGTTTGAGGAGTTCATTATAGATCCTGGATATCAACCTTTTGTCTGTACTGTCATTTGCAAATATCTTCTCCCATTCTGTGGGTTACCTCTTTGTTTTTTTTGACTGTTTCCTTTGCTGTGCAGAAGCTTTTGATTTTGATGAAGTCCCAAAAGTTTATTTTCGCTTGAATTGTCTTTGAATTACCTAGAATAGATGGTTTATGAAAGAATGTAGGGGTTCAGTCTGATTTTTTTCCAGGGAAGATACTTATTTTTTCCCAGGACCATTTAATAAATAGCTGTCCTTCCCTCAGTGGAATCTACCTGTCTTTGTTTTATATAAACTTCCCAACTTTCCTCCTGGGTCTGACTGTGGGATTCCCATTCTTCTGCAATGATTGGTTGTAAACGCTGCAGCCCTGTCTTATGTACTCTGGAGTTATGATGCTTCTTGCTGTCTGGCGAGCTCCATGTCCCCCCGTGACCTTCCTCAAGAGTTATCTTGGCTATTCCTGGCCCTCGACTGCTTCATCTGAATTTTAAAATCAGCCCGTCACCGTTGATAGAAATCCTCACGGGGACTAGCACTCTGATTCTGCTGTGCCTGCGTGCGCTCTGGGAGAGCACATGGGGCACTGAGTCTCTGCACGGAAACATCATCTTTCCACGTGTTCTGTACTTCTGCCTTGATGCCTTTCAGCAACACGTCAGGAAATGTCCGCGTGCCGGCGTGGCCCATCGGTGTCAGGTGCACCCCTCATTGCTGTTCGAATGCTATTAGTTTTCTTCTCTGTCTCTGCTTAAGAAATGGTACTGAGTGTTGTATGTGGATTGTCTGGTGAGCGGTTTTGATAAACTCTGATCGTTTCTAATAATTTGTCTGAATATGCTTTTTGGGTTTTCTGGAAGCTACATCATCTGTAAATAATGAAATTCCTTCTTTCCCAGTTGTGAGGTCCCTAGTCTCGTTCTCTGCTGTGCCTGCCGCCCTGCCTGCCCGGTGTCGTGGAAGAGGGATGGTGGCGGTCATCGCTGCGTTTCTGGTAGTAAAGCTGTGCTTCTGGTGTGTTGCCGCTGAAGCGACATTGCTTCAGATTTTGGCGGATATTCCTTATCTGGTTAAGGATTTCCCTTCTGTTCCTTCACTTTTGTTCAGGGATTAGTGATCTTTTCCTTGAAAGTTTGATGAAGTCACTTATAAAACCGTCTGAATATTTTCTCAGTAGGAAAATCATTGATTCCATTTCATTAATTGTTATAGAACCATTTAAGTTTTATTACTTGATTCAGTTTGATGAGTTGTATTTTTCTGGGAATTTTTCAATTTGCTCTAAATGTTTGTATTTGTGTATAAAGCTATTTATGACATTATCTTTATAATTTCTGAAGTGTTTGTAGTGATGTTCCTGTTTTCATTCCTGATAGTGGTGGTGTGTTCCCTCTTCTGTAAACCCTTGCTCAGTGTCAGAAACTTGTCAACTTCACTCATCTCTTCAAGGAGCAAGATTTTGTCTTTTGGCTCTGTTTATTCAATGTTGTTACTTCATTAATTTCAGCTCTTTATTATTTCATTTTTCTATTTTCTTTGGTTTATTTTACATTTTTTCCTTTTCTTTCTTTTTTTTGAGAAGGACTGTTAGCTCCTTTATTGTCAGATTTCTTCTTTTCTAACACACACATTTAAGACCACAAATTTTCCATTAATTCTTGCTTTAGCTAAAGTCTACAAATTTGTTAGGTGATATTTTCTTTATGATTCTTTTCCTAGTTCCTTTACTTCTAATCTAAAACCTCTATAAATGATTATTTTATATCTCACCTGTGATCAGCATGGGATACGGGGGAAAAAGTAGACCCTGTAGTCTGTGTGTGCGTGATGACTTTGAGGGGAGTAGATGGCTCTGCTGTAGAGAGACGTGGTCAGAAATACATCGTGTTGGGCCGCCTGGGTGGCTCGGTCGGGTAAGCCGCTGTCTTCAGCTCAGGTCGTGAACCCAGGGTCCTGGGATCAAGTCCTGCATCGGGCTCCCTGCTTGGCAGGGAGCCTGCTTCCTCCTCTCTCTCTGCCTGCCACTCCGCCTGCCTGTGTGCACGTGCTCTCTCTCTGACACACACACACACACACACACACACAAGAACTACATCTAGTTAAATACCCTGCATGGGGTTGAATGGAATAAGGGGAAGTATTGAAGCAGTGTGGTCACTTGGTGTATGTACTTTTTGGGTGACTGCTGCAGAGCTGCCTGTATGTGTGTCAAAGCACATCCATTGTAACGTTTGATGGGTTAGACACAACAAGTATTTATAACCTGCTGTATACGGGCAGGGACCATGCTAGCTTCCTGGAGTAGAGATGAGTAAGGTGCATTTCCTGCCCTTGAGCATTTTAAATTTAGGACAGAGGGAGAATAACATGTAGGCGGATGGTTTTAGTCAAGTGCAGTAATGATTATGCTAGGAGAACCCAGCTCGGTCTACGTGTAGGTGCTTCGGGAAACGGGAGTCAGGAAGGATTTCCTGGGATACACACCCAAGCGGAACTTTGCACCCCATCTTGGTCACTAATTCACAGCCTACACTGGCCTTGCATGGTGTTGCCGGACACCTGGGCCCATAACTGAGTCGTGGACAAGGCCGTTCTACCATTCGGCCAGTTGCTTCGGTAACGGAGAACACGGGCAGACCAGTGGGTGTCGTGGACAGGACCGGATTCCCATCCATAGTCTGCTGTGAACTCCCCGGTCCGCAGCCGTGCTGCGTGGAGTGTCTGCTGAGGATAAAGCCGTTCCGTCATTTGCAGGATGGTGATTTTGGCGAAAGTATGTGGGTAGGGAAAACAAGCCTCTGCTCAGAGTACCTGTCTATTCCAGAAAAAGGACGCGATGGCAGTGCAGGCAGCAGGCTGTCACGGGGCGCCCTCCCCGGGGCGGGGGTGGGATGCTGAGGACACCGAGTTGGTCTCTGGGGTTGGCGATCTGGGCAGCGGCCATTGCCGCATCAGATTTAGGTAGCGGGAGTCCGAGTGGCAAAGCCCACCCAGCCCCGCTCTGGTAGCCTCTGCCCTGCTCTTCAGGAGCCCCTGGGGCGAGGCCGCGTGGCTGGGAGCAGAGGTGGGCCGATCACCAGTCTGGTTCTCCAGTCCTTCTCAGGAGAAGTGGCCCTTGGGTGAGCGTCCCAGGTAGCTGAAATAGAGGCACACGGGGTGCCCGCTGCAGAGTCTGTCCACGCGCTGCCTCCCCACGCTCCCTATCACCATTTCCCAAGTTTTCTTCCAAACCTCTGTCCACCAGAGTGATCACTACTGTCCACCATATCTCTGGCCATATTTCGTTTTGGGCAAAATGAGCAGTTGGGGGCTTTGCTTGAGCAGTGGCGAGGATGTCCCTCCACTGCCATCCTTCAGAGCCGTCTCGCGTGGGGCTGCAGTGCCCCATCTGCCCAGTTTGGGGTGGTACCAGCACGTGGTGCGCAGCCAGCCGTGTGTCAGCCTGAGCGCTCCGTTTCGAAGTCAGCTGCTCAGAGGATGCTCTTCTGAGGCCGCAGCTGTCGGTTAGGAGAGGCTGAACGTAGGAGGAGCTGGGGGCTAAGCTCCTTGCTCGTGCAGCTTACTTGTGATTACAGAATCTGTTCGGCTCTGGTCCAATATTTGCCACTTTGCCTTGATGGTGGAGAGCTGCCCTGAAGGCCAAATTCTGATGCTGTGTGTCATTGAGCGCCCAGGTCTGACAAAGCGTAAGACCAGAGGAGAGATGGGGCCGGCATAGAATTGAGAAGTCTGGTACTTCTTAATTACGTAGCTGAGGAGTCTGTTGATAAATTAAAACCCACAGGTGCTCTCCAAAGTAAGCAATGTTTCTTGTCTTTGAGTTTTACAGATTTTGCCTGAAAAAAATGTTAAACCTTTTCTATTTCTTGCATTCCAGTATTCTCTTTACCTTTTCAGGATTGTTGCAATACAAGAAAAGGTCTTTGTGTTTTTGTCTTTAAATCCTGTATACAGGGTTCGGTTGGGGACCCATGTGACATGCAGATTTGGCCGTGACTCTTCCCTACGTGAAAGGCTCTAACAGCCCCCGTGTATTCATTCAGCAAACACCGCTGGGTGCCCCCTGGGCCCGGCACCGGGTGCCGCAGCGGACGGGAGGACCGAGGTCCCCGCTCGCGCTCATGACTCAGGATGAGCACAGAGATGCGGACAGACCGCAGCGCCCAGGGCCGGTGCCAGACCTGTGACGCTGCACGTGTCGGTTGGGAGAAAATCTCCGGAGCCGTCAGTGGCTTCGTTGGTGACTTAAGAATCCCCAGGTCTGGGAGTGATACGAAGCCGAGGAAGTCGCTCGGGCCTCGGCCTGGGCTCCTCATGGGTAACTTGGGCGCACGTTATAGTCACTCGGGGAGCTTTAAAGCTGCCCTCACAAGGCCGGCGGCCCCTGGTCATCCCGTCTTTTCTCCGCGGTGCTTCTCGGGGTGTCCCAGGCCAGCAGGGTCGGGCTTGCGTCGGAGCTTGTTACACAGGTAGATCCCTACCGCCCCCGGGCCCCCCGTTCTCCCCGAATCAGGACCATCTGTCCCTCAACGAGCTCTCCAGGTGACTCCAGAGGAGCTAATTTGAGGAGCGGCTGCCCCAGAGTCCTCACCATCCTCGTCCTCGTCGTCGGGTCGGGGCTCGCTGCAGCCCCCCGTGTGGGCTGCTCGGACGCTGCGCCCCGGCCTGCGGTCTGGGTGGCTCCGGCCAGATGCGGACCTTGTCAGACGCACGTGAAATAAGAACCTAAATTCTCTGTCTTGCTAGGTTATCGCCGAGGAGTCTTTCGGAAGCAACGTCAATAAATTGCTGTCAGTGATGTTTAGGAATAAAAGCAATGTGACAAGTGTGTGTTTAGTCCAGTTTTGTTTTATACCGAGCTGCAAGGGGTCCCCAGGTTCTTTTTTTTTTTTTTTTAAAGATTTTTAAAAAAATTTATTTGACACACACACAGATCACAAGTAGGCAGAGCCGCAGGCAGATGGTGGGAGGGAAGCAGGCTCCCCGCTGAGCAGAGAGCCCGATGCGGGCTCGACCCAGGACCCTGGGATCATGACCTGAGCCGAAGGCAGAGGCTTAACCCACTGAGCCACCCAGGCACCCCAGGTCCTTGGGTTCTAAACGAAATGTTTATGCCAAGAAAAAAATTACTTAATGTTCTGTTTATTTCAGACTGAAATGAAAACAGAATTTGCCAGATACATTTTATTTGTTTTCTTTCAGTAGTGGAAAAAAGTTATCCGCCAAAACCACGTTCTCAGAGTCTGACCACAACAGTCGAGTCTTAGACACTGTCCTGGCCCGGTGCAGAGGCAGGTCTCGGACAGCGCGGAGCGCCCGACTCGGTGCGCAAGAACGCTTTCCGCCTTCCGTGTTTGCCTGCTGGCGAGGCCGCCTCTGGAGTCAGGCAGGTGGTCGCTGCTGGACTGGGAGCGTGTGGCAGTGCCCCCCGTAAGGACTGGCGTCGGCCCTGCCTCGCGCTTGCCTGCGGAGTCCGCTCCTAGAAGAGAGAGGAGGCCACCGGTGTAGGTCTCACCGTCCTCACTGAGGGGGAGAATGCAGCCGAGTCGCTGAGAGCTGAGGCAGGAGACGACAGTGTTTGGCCCGTGACCCTTGTTCTGTAGAAGAGGAAACGGAGGCAAAATTGAGTAGCTCGTACAAGGCGATAAGATAATTTATCATCGGAACGCAGAAGTCTCATCTTCTGGTCTCGTTTCGTTCCACAACACCTCCAAGGGGACTTGAAGTTTCGATTGAGAAGACCCGGGTCACGAGCACAAAACAGATGAATGTAGCTGTGTCCGCACATTCTGCAGGCAGCAGGAGCCCGAGCCATGCTCCTGGGACAGCCTCGCCCAGGTGGCTGTGGGCAAGGGGGGGAGCGAGCCGGGTCGAGAAGGGGGGGCACACCGTGGCCGCGATGGCCGGAACCCCATGTGCTCGGGGAAGGGGTGAGGCGAGTCGGCCCGCGGCGAGCAGAGGGAGCTAGAGCTCTGGAACGCACGCGGGAGTGACGGGGACGTTGATGGAGCATTTGATTTTCCCGCCTGCCTTTGTACTTCTGTCATAATTTCACACGTATATGTATTTTATGACACATCTGATTTTCCAGCTTGTTGTTTTCAATGTGTTGGTCTTTCCAGGAGGCTTGGGGCTTCTCGAGGACGCGGAACAAGTCTGTGTTCCGTGTGCTTGTCCGGAGTCCGGCACAGACTTCCAGCGGCCGCGCAGTGAGTGAGCGGCCGTGGCTGCCACGGCGTGGACGGAGGGGCCGCCGGACGGAGGGCGCGCCGGGGTCTGCGGCGTGCGACGGGGCTGGCGCAGGAGCCCAGGCCAGCGACAGGAGACGCCCGAGCCGAGAGGAGAGGCAGCTGTGCCGGCCAGGGGTGTGGTGCAGAGGGTCTGGACCGGAGGGCGGGAGGGAAGGGTGCAGGGACATGGTGCGCGGCAGGGGTGCGTGGTGGTGCTGTGGCTGCGGCTGCCCGCGTGGGACGTGGCACTGCGTCTGTCGTTGCTCACGGTGCTGTGTCCGTCGCACCCTGGAGCCCTTGTGCTGGGCACGTGCTGCCTCCCCTCCGGCCCGGAAGCTCTGTCTCTGGCCCATGTTTTTGTGCCCCGGTGTAGGCAGTCTCCGTAGCTCTGCCCTGCAGGACAGTCACTTCCTTTTTCCTGTGGCTTTGAGGACACCTGGTTTTTTATTTTAGTGATTATATTTTCTAGTTTAATAATTTTCATTTTGTCCTCTACTAAATGTATTCTTTAAAAATTTTTTAATTTTCTTAAAACTTTTTTAAAAAAGATTTTATTTATCATAGAGAGATGAAGAGGGGAGCACAAGCAGGGTAAGGGTCAGAGGGGGAAGCAGGCTCCCCGCTGAGTAGGGAGCCCAATGCGGGACTCGGTCCCAGGACCCCAGGATCATGACGGGAGCCGAGGCGGACGCCCGACCGCTGCGTCAGCCGGTGCCGCGTACCGGCTTCTGTTTGCAGAGTGCCCTTTGCTACCTCTCTGGAAGACTCCGCGCTGGCCTCCTGCTGTCATTCTGTGTGGCCGTGGCGGGTTCTTCCTGCCCTCTTCAGGGTCTGGTCCACCTCAGCACGGGCTGCACTGCCCGCACCCAGGCCTTGCCGTTCCCCAGCCAGTGCGCTCTTCTCCTGCCCTGCCCGCCACCCCGGCCCCAGGCTGCTCCCCAGTTTCTGCGGGCCGCGTGCACAACCACCTCCATTCACCCGGCCCTGTTCTCCCGCTGCCCGCACCCCCATGCTCACCGCTCTCCGGCCCGGCTCGGGAGCGAACGGGTTGTTACCATCCGAGACACACACGTAGCAGTGACGACTCTGCCCTGAGCTCCTTTCCCCTGCTTCCGTCTGCTGTGCTCACGTGGGAACAGTTCAGCCTCTGTTCCACCCACAGGAGCAACCAGTGTTACCTTGAAGATTCAAATGAGTCGGAGCCTTTCCTAGAAATAAAGTGCACTTGTAACGTCAAATTTTCTTACTGGCTTCCTTTGTGATACTTGAAAAAAATGGAGATCATACTTATAAATCCTATAATCCACAAATTAGCAGTAGTAGTGTGTCACACGGGAAAACATGATTTCTGGTGTGCAGTGGAACAACATCGAATTCACTTTCATCTGACGGGTATGACCTTGGCATGGGTTTTTCTTGTTGTTTTTAACATCTCCAGCTCTGGAGCTGCCGTTTCACTCTGCAATGGTCCGTCCGGCGCCTCCCGCTCAGGTGGGTGGAAATCTGCCCAGGCGGGGTGCGGTTTGAGGCTGTTTCTGAACTTCGTCTCTAGATCACGGAGATGTTGGAGAAGCAGGAACTCAGATGGCAAAGACTGGCTCTGCGTCTGCTATTTCATGGGGCTGTTGACTCAGAGACCATGACTTTAGTGCGGACTTTTATTGTTTCAATTAAAGACTGATTTGATTTTATGCGATCATGCATTTTAATTTTATGAAAGTCTATAGTTAAATCCAGTTTAAAGATTACTCTGTATTAAAGTAAAGTACAAGCATGCACAGTGTCAGAATTATATTGTGCTTCTCTGAAAACTCGGACATTGCAGCTTCTGTGTGGCCGAGCCCTTGGCGGAAACGGGTGTCTCCGGACGCAGCTGCGTGACAGCTACAGGAAAGTGACTCGGTTCACTCTGCTGTGAACTTACAAGCGTCTCTCTGCTTGTTGACTATACCAAGTCCAACGAAGCCTCTGGTCAGTCTTCTGCGGAACAGAAAAGTGCTTTTCTTTGAGCTGATTCTTGGAGGAAGGCATTTTTGGGGTCAAAGTGAGCTGCTTTGCTGTTGTACTGTTTGTGCAGTGCAAGAGTGTGGGGCTGTGACAATGCAGGACGGCCACTCAAACGCCAGCTCTGGCCCCCGCGTTTCACAAAGGGCGGACATGAAGGAGCCGAGCGCGGGACATTTGGGCCATAGTGTGCACAAAGCCATGGTGTGACTGCAAAGGCCAGCTATGACTTTGGAAGTTTCCTTGCGGGTTTTGAAGCCTTTTTTGTTTTGTTTCGATGGAGGAAAAGAATGTGAAGGACTATTTGCACTAAATAGATTAAGCTGTTAGTAAACATGTCCCCTTTCAATGAACTGACGTGGGGACAAAGGACGTGCTTTGCCGTGGTCAGCTGGATTTGCCTTAAGTCACAGGGACAAACAGGTGACGTGGCAGACCCTCTTTCAGGCCTCACTTGGAGAGGGTCCGTGAGATGAGTAGAAATTGAATTGGCTTCTTCTTCCCATTTATTTTGGCTAAAAGCCTGCTCTCGTCCGCCTTGTCTTTCTTGGGAGGGAAACCTGGTTTTTCCAAAATCAAATTAGCCTGGGAACAAATATGACTCAGGAATGTGAGTCCTTTTCAAGGTCCCAGCACTTGTGATGAACAGCTCCTGCTCGCCGAGTGGCTGGCGCACAGCCCTGTGGCGGTCCCTGCGGCCCGGCCGGCGACAATGAGCCTCGCTGTCACAGCCGCGAGACAGAGGGAGCTTGTTCCTGGTGGCGGCGGGGCTGGGGGTGCGCTGAGCCCCCGAGAGAGCCCTGCCGCCCATCAGACCCTCGCTTCCTGCGGGCACGCTGCGTCCGTCCCTCAGGCCCCCGCTCAGTGGCAGAAAGAACAGATAGAAAGGAAGGGCTCGAGGTTCGCAGCGCACCGTGTTGGGAGTCCTTTGGTCCTGGGCGGGCATTGTAAAGCCTGGAGGAATTCTCCAGAAGGAGGCACGGTGTGGGGGCCCCAGGGACAAAGAGAGGCCCCAGCGTGGTGGAAGTTGGTCCAGCTGTTTCTCCAACTGTGTCGTTCTCAAACGTGGCGTTTTGGTGAAAGTGGCTGGTGTCCGTCGGCGACGGGCAGGAGAGCCAGCGAGGGAAGGCGCGATCACGACGCCGACTTTCTTTTCCACTCAGTAGCTTGGTTTTTTATAGGAAAGTTTACCTCCAGAAGTTCAGGTTGTATTAGCATCCAAAGTTGGGGGTTCAGCAAGAAAAGCTGAAAGTCGTGACACGGGGGTGTTCTGGGCCCAGTTTTCAAACACGGTGTGAACATGGCTTGTGAGGGGCCTCTGGGAAGGTGCCAGTCTGGGTCCCTTAAATACAGTTACAACAGGGCTGCCCCCACCTTGAGGCCGCCACTTCGCTGCGGGGACATTTTTGTGTCACAGCTCTTGCCCAGCCCTCGGGTCACGTGTCACGGGTGGGAAGACGTGGACTTTGAGGCCTTGGCACTCTGGAGGCGACCTGAGGGGTCATCCACTCGTGTCTGTGGGAGCCGTGAGAGGGAGGCCCTGGGGAGCAGGGGTGTGTGCTTCTGTGCGCCTGTGGCTCCTCTGGCCCTGAGATGGGCCTGTCAGCCCTGCGTTCTCAGGAGGAGGGGAGGGGCCAGGCAGGCACCACTATGTCACGCACATGGACAGAGATCTGGCCCGAAAGCTAGGCCCTTCCTGTCTCAGGACTGTATTAATTTAAGGTGATTTCAAACTTAGCCATCATAGAATGATCAACACTGAGAAAAACACCTAAGAAATTAACATTGGCACAATATGGCTTTAGTTCTCGGTGTGACGTTAGTTTCAGGTGTACAGCGGAGCGGCTCGGCACTTCTCTGCGCCACCCCACGCTCCTCAGGACAGGCCCGTCCTCCACCACCCTGCCGGGCCTCCCCCCCACACCCCTGTAGGTCTGTTTCTCGGTTGCTCGTCTCTCCTCTTCCCTCTTTGCTCATTGTTCGGTTCATTAAAGTCCGCATATGAGGGAGGTCACGTGGTGCTGTCTTTCTCTGACTGACCTGGTTCATTCAGCTAATGCTCCCTATTTCCAAGCACGGGTTTGCAAATGGCGAGATTGCCTGCTTTCTAACGGCTGCGCGATATTCCACGGCACACACACCACACCTTCTTTCTCCATTCATTGCTCGATGGATGCTGGAGCTGCTTCCGTACCTTGGCTATTGTTGATGACGCCGCCTTAGACATAGGGGGCATGTATTTTTTCGAATTAGTGTTTTTGTGTCCGTTGGGTAAATAACCAATGGCGGCACAATGCTACTAATTGGGCTACAGACGTTACTGGATTTCTCCAGCCCAAGGACCTGGTGGGACATAGCAGGAACAAAGTGTGCGGCTCTTGCTTGCTTTGCATTATAGAAGCAAAATGTGGTCCACGTGTCGCGGGAAGACCAGTCATCAGAGAACAACACACGGCAGCACAGAGCCACAAACACGTTTCCCTGTTTCTCTGATACACTGGTAGGAGTAACTAGAAATGTGAGCCTCGTTTGACCCCAATGGGGCACCACGTGACTGTTCCAGAGGATGTCGTAGGTGGAACATCGGCAAAGTCACGAGAAGAAGCAAAGGAATAAGAATTTTTTTATAAGAATTTAAGTATTTAGGGCGCCTGGGTGGCTCAGTGGGTTAAAGCCTCTGCCTTCAGCTCAGGTCATGATCTCGGGGTCCTGGGATCGAGTCCCGCATCGGGCTCTCTGCTCAGCGGGGAGACTGGTTCCTCCTCTCTCTCTGTCTGCCTCTCTGCCTACTTGTGATCTCTCTCTGTCAAATAAATAAATAAAATCTTTAAAAATAAAAGAATTTAAGTATTTAAAAAAATTAGAGTTTAAACAAATGTATTGTTGCAAGGTTGGTGCATGCAAACTGTTTGTCCAGCAGATCAGTTTCTGACCAGTGACTGATTGAAGAACCTACCGGTAACAATTTTTCTTTTTTCTTGGTTGATCTGCTGCCCTTGCTGTGCTGAACAACCCAGGATGTGGGGACGGAGTTGGCTCCGGAACAAGCTGAGTTGGAACGAGCTGAGCACCCGTTGCTCGGCTGTGGCCGCTCCTCTTCCCTTTGTTCAGGGGCGAGGTGCCCCCAGTAGACGGGGTCGCTGATGCGGACAGCCATGTTCTCCGAATGTGGGGGGGCTGTGTTCCGCCGACGGGGCCTCCCTGGCAGCAGGGCACCCCCCCTCCTCTCCTTTGGTTCCTCTTATGTCCACGTATAAAGCACAGAGCGGATGGGAGAGTTTTGGGAATGCAGGAGACAGGGACCAAGGTAGGGCACCACTGCAGAAGACCCCGGTGAGGGGAAGAGCCATTGTTTTGAGTTTCGTGGCTACAGAAGTGAGGGAGGTGTCATGAAGGGGGAGAGACCCGGGAGAGAGGACCTGGGTCCGATAGTTTTGCTCAGTGCTCGTGTCTTTGTCAGCAGAGGGCAACTGTAACAGATTCCTGCAGGGCGGGGGCTAAAGAGCTCACATTTCCTGTCCCAGTTCTAGAGGCTGGAAGGCCAAGATCAGGCATAAGCAGGTGGGTTTGTCCTGAGGCCCGTCCTCGGCCTGCAGACGCCCCTCTGTGTCCTCACAGGTGGCTTTTCTCCGGGCCCGGCCCTGTGCCTCCTCCTCCTCCCATGAGGACATCGGTTGTATAGGATCAGGGCCCTGCCCTTATGGCTTCATTTAACCTCGGCTGCCTCTTTAAAAGCCCTTTCTCCAAATGCAGTCACATGTGGGGTTAGGGCTTTAACTCACAAATTTTCGCAAGTCACACCTCAGTTGGTAACAGCCTATCTTGACAGGAGACTTGAGCCATGTAGCCTAGTTATGGTCAGTTTTAGAGAAGACCAGGAGGTTGTCTTGCTTTCTACAGTGGTTCACAGTAGGCCACAACAGCCCTTTGAGTCCTAAAGCCTCAGATGCTAAGAATAGATACACTTGTCAATAATGAACCAGAGCAATTCTCTCCCTGTGCATACCACTCAAAAATCTGACCTGGAGTCACATTCTCAGCATTTCCATTTTTGTACGCAAACAGAGGGAAAGTACGCGTGTCCCAGGCTCTGGGCCTGCCCTAGGCCAGGCTTGTAATTGTCAACAACCCCTACTTAATTATTATTTTGACCCAGAGCTTCCTGTCACCTGGTTATTCATTATATGTGCTTTTCCTACCTCCCGGGTTTTTATGCAGATTCGGTAAGACTGTGTGAGGTCACGGCGTGAAGACCTTGGCCACCACTGGGCTCGGTGACTTAGTCTGGCTCTTCGGTCCCACGGATACTTACTGAGAGCTTGTTGTCTTGCAGCAGGTGTTGGGGATATAAAATCGAAGAAGAAAGTTGTTTTCAGGACAAAGGAAAGACAGGGGGACATGATCTCACATACAGATCATTTCACAAAGAGACAGCACGGTATGCTGTCCCTGTGCGCAGCCCGGGCAGAAGACGGGCGGACAGAGAAGGTGCTGGTTCCTCTGATGTCCTGTAATCTGACTGAAAGAAAACAGAGGCTTAATTCCTATTACTTTAAACAGTAGAGTCAGGAACACAGCTGAGGAAATCACTCAGCAAATAGAAGATTGTTCAGGTATTGGAGTCTGGGATGTGTACACAGAAAATCTGAAAGAACCTGCGGGTGAACTCTTAGAATTCATTGGTGAAGTCTTTAAGGTTGTAAGGTAAAAGGTTAATGATAGTTGCATTTTTATACATGGTCACTGAGCAATTAGAAATAGAATTTTAATAACTTACTCTAGTATCCCAAACATGAAACACCTAGTCATAAACTGAGTGAAAGATATGTAAGATCTCCATACTGGAAATTATAAAGACCCTCTTCATTTATGGAGAGACCTGCTATATCCTGATCTAGAAGACATACTATTGTAAAAATGTCATTATTTCTAAGTACATCTGTAGATACCGTGCAATTCCAATAAAAATACTGCAAAACTTTATGGAAATTGATGGGCTGATTCTAAAAGTGATGAGAATAAAAAGAACCCAAAACAGCAAAGGCAGTTTTGAAGAAGAAAAATGGAAGGTGACCTAGCTTGTGAACGCCCGAAGTTACTGTAGATTAAAATGGCCCCAGAAGTCAATGAAGTCGAACGTGTCTGTGGTTTCCTCCTGTTCCATCCTTTCTGCTCTTACTTTTATTTCCTTCTGTCTCAGTCAGCTCAGGCTCCCAAAACAAAATGCCTTTGACGGGGGCTCCCCCAGCAGACGTTCCTGTCCCGGCTCTGGCGGTGGAGAGGCCGAGATCAGGGTGTCCCACGGTCGGACTCTGGAGAGAGCCTGTTCCCTGGGCTGCATCCTCCCTGGGCGGAGCTCGCTGGAGTTCCCTCTTCTCCCAGAACACGAGTCCTGTTGGGTCGGGCTCCCAGCTTTGTGACCTCATTTAACCTTGATGACTTCCCCAAGGGCCCCGTCCCCAAACACGGCCCTCTGGGAGTCAGTGCCGCAGCAGACACGTTTGGGGGACCCAGACCTTTAGTCCACTCCGCCTTCCGTCTCCTTTCTTGGGGGGACAAGCTGAAGCTGTCCTCTTCACTCACCCGTTTCTAAGTCTGTTCTCGTACCTGCGCGGAAGGCTATTTCCCTTCAGGTACCGCGAGCTCTTTCTTAACGTTTGGAGAGTACTGGGTTCATCTCCTCTGACTCACAGTTTGTAGCCTCCATTCAGAGGGACCTCTGCTGGCAGGGACACAGATTCTCCCGTCTCATCCGGCTGCGCGAGTGCACTGGTGGCGAGGTTCAGAGTTGGAGTCAACACTGGGTTTCAGACGCTGCGGTGTAGCCAGATGGCCTTGTTCAGGTATCAGCTGCACTCCTTAGCAGCGCCTTGACCGTGGGGAAAATGACAATTCTCGCGTGGTTCGGTTTCCACAGCTCAGCAGTGGAAAAACTAAGGTGTGTATTGTGGTGTGCGCGTGGGCGTGCACGTGCGTGTGTGTGACTTCATCTGTCCTGGTCCGCAGCTCCGCACGTGGCGTGCTCACTGCGGCGGTCTCAGCGCACGTGGGCTGCCGCGGTTCCGGACGCAGCTGACGCCGGTCTCTGTGCTCTGTGCCTCTCCCGGCCCTCTGGGTTGCACATCCAGACTCAGTCCCCTTCTTGGACATCTTGTGGAGAGATGGCAGGCGTCCTGCTGTGCCGCAGGTGCTGACCGACGGCCTTTGGGGGTTCCGGGCTGACCCCGGGCTGGGCCGGAGTTTGCTGCCGCAGGTGCTGGTCATGCTCAGAAGCTGTGGCCCCACAGTCCAGTCCCGGCCCCTGGAGTCTTGGGTCGCCAAAGCATCGTCTGGCACATTTCCTCCTCTGCCTTCTCTTTTTGCCCTTGGCCTCTGGGGTTTTCTGCTCTTCCTGTTAGGCTCAGCCGTGTGTTGTTTTTTTATCGTTCTATGTGGAACTAGTTCTGACATGACAGAGTGGGAGAAACCTCGTTTGCATGAGTCCTGGCCCCGAATTCCTAGAAGTGGGCCATGGTAGCCCTGCTCATCGGGCACTATGTCTTCGCACAACTTCCGTTTTATTCAGTGAATGGCACCGCTTCCATTGATCTGGGGCACGTGAGTCCGGATTTAAAAGAAATTAGTTCATACAGTTGACTGAATCTGTACTTTTCTGAATGACAAGGTGAACTGTAGCATGACCATTGGTGTGAACCTTTTCCCCAGGTCACTCAAGCTTAGGTTGCTGCTTAGCGACAAGCCATTTCTGCGCATGGTCCAAGGAGAAGGCTCGACGTCTACACTGCTGGAGACCCTCCTCCTCACTGGGTGAGTCAGGGTGTGCTGTTGACGGGCTTTGCCCACCGTGCCGCACGCACTGTTGCCCAGTGGTTTAATAATTCCACTGCCTGTGTCCATCTGGATAGTTCATGCAGTCCCTCTGCTTCCTTCCGTATGTTGGTTACGCTGAAAGCCCACCAAGGACCAGCTATTTTTTGCAGCATAATGAATTTCTAATGACATCTCGGGAATTCTTTGGAAAGAAACGGATGACTGCGTAAATCTACATCTCTGAGTCTATCGAACGATCTCAAGAACGATCTCAAGAAAAGTGTTATTTGGGCACCTAAAATTCCTCAGATTCTCCTCCTTTTGTATTTTGTTGAATTTCGTAGGAAGCTTAAGTTATAAAAAGGAAACAACGATCTTGCACCTTTTTTGGCTGACGGCCTGGAACTCTTTTAAATTGGATCTTATAAATATTCCATAAAGTCCTGCTTTTCTCCTGGCAGTTAGCTTGTGTGGATGGCATCTTAAATGTGTATGCCCTTTTTGTAAAACTTGATAAAAACCTATCTGGTACTAATAATTTGGTTAATCAATTACTCAGTACCCAAACTTATTATTTAAGAAAATTCTTGAAGCCAGTCACTCTGCTGTTTTACATTTTGACACTTGGCAAGCCGTTGCTAGCCTACAAAGTATCGATTTCATGCTGATTCTCAAAAGGGAGCATTTAAAAAATACCCAAGGCAGTATTTCTATGATATCTTCCCCTTGAGGAGAGGCAGCCAAGAAAGCAGGCTTATTGGCCTCATTTAAAGAACTGTGAGGTAGGCATTATCCCCACTTAATCCATAAAGAAACCGAGTTGAGAGGTTAAGTCACTCGGCCCATGTGATAAGTCTAGTAGGTTTCAGAGCCAAAATTCACACTCAGGTCTGAGTCCACACTGTGCTCTCACTGCTCTATCAGAGTTTTCAAATATCTGTAGTACAAAACCCCTTTCTGGAAAAAAAATGAGCCTGGAACCTCAAGAGACAAAGTAAACACCCAAATAATGGTGGTATTTTGGATGTATATAATACATAATAAATATGTGACTGGCTTACTATGAAATAAATCAGTGAAAACAATAGTGAATTCGGATCATTGGAAATTGGTAATTGTGGGTTACATTAGCGATTTTCTAGGTGCTGCGTCCCATTTACTTTTGTCTTGGTTACACAGCACCCTACATAGCTGAACGTAGCTGGGTGTTTTTAACATTTTACCTGTTAGATAAATATCGGTTACGTAATGATAGGCCAACTGGTGAAGCCACCGGCCTGTGTCCTTTATTCATTTCCTGTTCTCCACTGGAAAGTGTACAAAGCCAGAAAAAACAGGGAGACATTCCTGAGCAGTGTTCGTGAGTAGCAAGGCAGGGAAAGATGAAAAGTTCACTGACTAAATTGAGATAATTGTTTCATGGGGATCTTAGGGTTGGGTTAAAAATCTTCCCTCCCTTTGTACAAAGTTCTGATAAACCCAGGTCTGAGAAGACCTCCTGGAAAGAAAGCTGGGCATAGATACAGATGAAGAGAAAACTCAGCTTGCTTGGAGCTTTCATTAATTCATTTATCCATCTGTTCACCAAATTGGCATTAAGGGTTTCTCATGCCTTGAGGTCACAATGCCTCACATATAGTAGATGCACAATCATAGGTGGGCATTCTGATCATTGTTAGTGTCCACCCCTTTGCTGAGACATGCTGAACAAATTAGGCTCCATCCTTGAAGAGCTCTAAGCTTGGGGAGAGTGCCGTGATTGGTCAGGGTCAAGTGCACTGGTTATTTGGAAGCCGCATTAATTTGAGTCTTGGATTTTTATCCACTCTGATAAGACAGTCCCTGTCTTTTAATGAGTGTCTTTAGGCCATTCACATTTAAAGTGATCGCCACCTGTCATGTTTGTGACTGTTTTCTGCTTGTTGCACTCTTTGTTTGTTGACCTCCCCTTCTTACTCTGCCTCCTCCGGTTTTATTTGATGTCATACGATCCTGTTTTCTCTCTCTCTTTAGCACATCATTTATACTTATTTCTAGATTTTCCTTCAGTGGTTGCCTGACAGTCTGGAACATACATTTACAATTCACCTGAATTCTCTTTCAGATGACACTACACTGCTTCATGAGGCCGGCAGGCACGTTATACCGGAGCGTCACAAGCCTCATGCTCCTCCCTCGCACTGTTGCTGTCATTCGCGGCACTTCCCCATATGCTGTAGCCACCCAGTGCATTGTTACTGTGATTACTGATGGGAAAAAAGGCAGTTATCTTTCAGATTAAGTCAGAATATGAAAAAAAAATGTATTTTTCTTCATTTATTCCTTCTCTGATGCTCTGCCTTTCTGCAAGTACACCCAACCTCCTGACTTCTGTCACTTTAGGGGAGAAAGGAAGGCTGGCGGGGGCTGGAGTGGGTAACTGTCCGCTCAGGTGGGAGGAGTCTTTCCCTGCAAAGGACTTTGTAATGGTGAATGCTCTGGGTATCTTTCAAACTGGGTCCTTGCCCCCTGCCTGCTAGAAACAGAGGAGGATTTAAAAAAAATTAATTTAATTTTTTTCAGTGTTCCAAAATTTATTGTTTATGCACCATACCCAGTGCCCCATGCAACAGATGTTCTCCTAAATACCCACCACCAGGCTCACCCAACCTCCCATCCCCCTTCCCCTCCAAAACCCTCAGGCTGTTTCTCAGAGTCCACAGTCTCTCATGGTTCATCATCCTTAGGACAGCCTTGGTATTGGTAAACATGGTCACCTATGCTGCAGTCTGTTACTATGTAGTACCATAAGTACCATAGTTTGTTACCATGTAGCTACTATATCCTGTAGTTTATTCCTTTGTAGCCACTAAATATTGTAGTTCATTACTATGTAGCTACTAAATATCAGCCTGTTACTATGTAGCTACTAAACATTGTAGTTTGTTATCATGTAGCTACTAAATACTATAGTGTGTTATCATGTAACTACTAAATATCATAGTTCATTACCATGTAGCTACTTACTATTAGTTTGTTACTATGTAGCTACTAAACATTGTAGTTTGCTACTAAGTAGTTACAAAATGATATACTTTGTTACTGTTAACTTTTGCTATTTGTGTTTCATTGCAAATACTCTAGATTGAAGTAATATGATCTGGATGTTTTGAAAAATCAAAGAAAAACCATGATATATTACTTGGTTATATTTCACTTGATTATATTTCTGATTTTCAAACTTGTGCATGAGAATTAATGTGACCACCATGCATTTTGGCTATTAAACTTTTAGGTTTCTCATGCCAATGACCAGACTTGCTAACAAGAGAACTTTTAAATGGAACTTCTAATTTTCCTTCTTTTATGTGTGTATTCTGATTAATCCTACAGATATAGGTGGGGGCATTCACTTTTTGTATATTGTCTATGTGTCTATGATTCTCAGATTGTTATTTCCAACTCACATCTCCATCCAAGGTTCCAGAGGGGGATATCCAGCTGCACCTTGTCACTTATATTCCATTGTCTCAGAAGTGTTAAATTTAATGATTCAAACCTAAAGATTGATTTCTCTCCATTTTAACCTGTGATTCTATTAGTCTTTCATTTCAGAAAACATGATCAATGTCTACTGTTTTGGGAAAAACAGAAACTGGAAAGACCTAGGTACAATAAACAGAAATACTTGACAAGAATCCAGAATGGAGTACATAAGAAAAGGTGTATATTATTTTGAGTGTTACTTGTGGATCTTCCAGAGATCATCTCAAGAAAAGAGCATGGAGGAAGTTCCTATGCCAACGAAGGCTGAAATTTACACGCTATTGAGGTTTTCTTCTCTTAGGTTATCTCTCTTAGATTATTGAGGGAATTAATATTATTAGAGCATTCAAGGAAAGAGAGAATATAACACACTCTTAGCAGAACAAGATCAGAGCATGAGGGGACAACAGTGTTACATGGGCAGGTGTAAAAGGAACTGAAGCTGGAGGAAGTTGCTTACAGTGACTATATTTATGGATGATGAGCTGTCTGAAGTTTAAGTAATCCCTTTGCAGAGGTAACATGTACTGACAATTTTTTTTAGGAAAAAAAGAATCCTTGTGAGATGGCTCTGATGGTTCCACATAGTACGACATGTACATTATAAAATTCTGGATTTTCCTTGTCACATATAGCGATGGTCCATGGAAGACCAGGCTGTAGAGAAAGAAGAGCACGAATGAGTTAGGGTTAAAGGCATCTCTGTGTGGGGATTTAGGTGAGGGAAGCAGATGGGTTTCTGGTCCAGAGATAGCAATAGGGTCCATTGGCCTATAGGATATTTAAATACATCTGCATTGCACGGTCCCCAGATCCAAGGTTTTCCTCCCTGGTCGTCCATGGCACATGAACTCCCCTGTCAGAGCAGACTGAGACATCTTCACGGTGGGAATCCTGTCTGTCTTGCACACCACTGTATCTCCGTGCCCAGCACAATACCAGTGACGGGGTAGTTCTCTGTAAGTAGTTGTTGAGTAAATAAAATAGTGTTTGATAGCTATTAAATACCAATTGTATGTTCAGCAATAATGAAAAATAAACTTTAGGTTTGGGGACAAAAAATTAAAATAAAGCAGTTCGGTAATAATACAGGCTTTTTTATATCTAAATACCAAATATGTGGTGACAAGTTCGAAAAGATTCCTGAGGAAGGGGTGTAGGGTGCATCAGCACATTCAGAGACAGTTTCTTGGGAGAGGCAAGAGTGCACGAGGAAGCTTGGAGGCTGCGTCGCCTCCCAGGTAACGGTAGTAAGATTCCGTAGAGCCGTGGGGACCTTGAACTTCAGATGAAGAGGACTTTTGGGGGGACATCTTTTGAGGTGGAGTTACGTAAGAAGAGTCACGCCTTTAGGAAGATAAGTCTGTTATTTGTGCCTACATTGGAAGACTCCCTGGGGTCGCACGTTGGTGTGCTATGATGACAGTGGCGCGGCATGAGAGGTAGAATCACAGGCTGGTGGAGGCGCCACGGAATACCAGGCAGGAAGGGTTGGAAAAACCTGGTTCAGGAACAAAGCAGGAGTCCCAGACTGACTGGAGATGTTTCTAGAAGAAGCCCCTGAGGATCTGTGGAAATGGGGAAGGGGCTGGAGTGCTGGCGGAGGGCACAGGGATGGGCATTTGGACAAGGTTGAGTTGGGCCAAGGAGTGGCCACAGGAAGCAGCAAGAGCAGGAAGGGTCAGTGTCCCTAACAGAGGGGGAGGTTTGGGGGGACTGGTGGGGGGACCGGTGGGGAGAACGGAGCGTAGATTGGGTTAAATGCCCCAGAGAACCCAGGAAGAAGGAAGACCGGGTTGTGGTCTTCCCAAGGGAAAGGTCCGGAACGCTTTGGGAGGACCAGAGTGTCGGGTGGAAGGCAAAGTGACAAAAATGTGTTTGACTGTGGCCGAGGCCCAGAGAGGGAGGAGATGATGCCCTTCATTGCTGGTGTTTGAGGGACAGCTGGTAACAAGCTCGATCTTGAATGTCAGGAAATGCTCATGTAAGATGATGGGCGCTAAGGGTCACACGGCTCCTCCTAGTCATGAGGTCGGGGGGGCACCAGGCGGCGTGCGGCAGCCCAGCTCTGTCCCTCTGGTTGAGGGTGGGGAGCGTCCCCCCGAGCTCGCTCTGCGCCGGTAGAGAGATGGCGGGAGGTGTTGGACGCTGGGGGCGCCTACAGGGCTTTGGCAGGTGGCGTGAATCCGGCCGGGAGGGAGGCGGGTAAGAAGCCCCACTGGGGGTGGCTGCGCTGGCGTCTCCCTGTCCCGCCCATGCTGCTGCCCCTCCCGCCGGCCGTCCCCGTGTCCTCACTTCGGCCGGCCCACCTTGCCTCTCTCCTCCCCTCACTTCGTACTGCTTTCCCAGTGTTGGTGAACTTAAAACCCGAATGATTTTTCTGTGCACAGCAGTGCCTGTCGAGGAACGAAAGAGACAGTAAATGAAATCCCTCCAGCGTACGGCAAATACACAAAACCTGTGGGATCCAGAGCTGATGAAAACTAGTGGGGAAGGACTACAGGGCCAAGGACAATGAGTGCAAGACGGGGAAAAGTGACGAAGAATGGGAAGAAATTAGAACAAAATGCAGCCTGTGGTGGCGATCTGTCCAAACAGATTCTTGGACTGTGGTTTTTTTAAACTTGGCTAAATGGGCATGAATATCAATTGTCATAGATCTTTTTCTTTGTCTTTTTTTTTGGTCCTGGTTTTCAGAAGAAGAAATAAATGACGAGAGAGGATTTCTGAGCCTGCTTGTCCCTCTGTGAATAAGTTTAACCAGGGGACGCTCGTGTGACCTGTGACCATTTGCTCCTGTTGAGGGAGAAATGGAAACATCTTTCTCCTGTCCCAAAGTTCTCCAGAAATTAGTGACAGATCTTTAATGGAGCCCTGGTATTGTGTTCTTGGTTTCAGACTTTTTTTTTGAATCTAAGGTTTTGTTTGTTTCTGTTTCTTCTTCATGTTCCTTTGTTTTTTCCCCTACATTGTGCCTTTGTCATCGTTGTTCTAAATTTCCATGAATCGAACCCTAATGAAACGACTTAAGACACCATTTAGTAAAGACAAACACCAGCAAATAAACCCGAAAGACGAAAAGCAAAACAAAAAAAGCTCTTCTGTTTTTAGCACGGTGGGTGATTTTAGAATCATTTCCTTTCATAAGACACGAGTAACCATGTGGAACTTTTGGCAGTAACAGGGCTGATCGTTATAACCCATTGGGTAGTGATTTTATATTCTGATGGATTACTTAATAATAATTACATTGAACTTACCGTTTAATTAAATGTTTATTTGCCATGTAAATTTTATATTTCGTCAAAATTATGTGATTTTTACAGCAAGGATAATTATCCTATGATTATGAGGCGGTGACCTTGAACAGTCCCTTAATAATTATAGTTTCTGATGTAATTAAATCATTGAACCAGATCTTGCTGGGTGAGAAGGTAACTAACCACATGCACAGAGGGACTCAAGTGCAGAGGAGCTAAAAATCACGCTGCCTCACTAACGAGAGAGGGCTGTGCTGTGACCTCCCCTCCTGAGGCTGCCGGACCTTGGCTGGGGACCACACTGGTGTGTGCTTTGCGTATTATTTGTAACAGCCCGCATTTGTGCCGTTCTGAGACCGTGAGCCCACGGAGTACCAGCTCCCGGGACTGACCTCAGGAGAGGACCTGGTGGATCCAGGGGTCGTCCTGTGAGCCTGTCTGCCGACCGGTTTAGGGACGGGACCCTGACCCGGTTCTGGCCTATGAGACTGAGGAGAACTTCACTGGGGGCTGTGGGAGAAGCTCTTCCCCACCTCAGAGAGAGAGTCTCGGAAAGCCGGTGCTGCTCTCACTGGTGTGCCTGTGCAGGTCTCGTAGCCAAGGTCGCTGCTGGGTGCCAGCCTGGAGGGAGGGAAGTCATTGTGTTCACGGAGCTGTCCTTGAACCCTGCGTTGACCTTCGAGGCCGTCCAGAGCTCTGGACATTCTCCTACTGCTGGTTGACTTTTCCTGTTACTCGAGGGCCAAGGCCCGCCAGCTGATGGAGGTGACTTGCGAATGTCCCCGCGTGCAGCCCTTGTCCCCGGGCGACTTCTGAGGCCATACATATGCTTCGAGTTTAGGGCTACTTACGCGTTCCACCCGCTGCTGTGTGGTTTTGGCCGCTCGAGAAACTGAACTGTAAATGGACAGAGATGCGGCACCACTGAAGCTGTCGGACCAAGCGACCTTCTCAAAGCAGCGCGTCAAATAAACGTTCGCCAGCGGCCAGGGTAGAGCGAGCGTGTGGGTGCGTGGGTATGTGTGTGGGCTGACCCACGGGAGCAGTGTCGTTAACATGGGCTTTTAAACCTCACTGTGCACCAGCATTTTCTGATTTAAAAAAAGTCACCACGTAATTGGGCCAGAACGTATTGCAAATACCAGAATTTCCCCCAGGAAATGTTTTCCTTATCTTTAAGCATCGCTCCCATTATCTGCTGTAGAAGCATCATCTACCGGTTTGACGTGGTGGTGAACTCTATTCTTTATTAGGAGTATTTGGCCTTGGGGCGCCTGAGTGGCTCAGTGGTTTAAAACCTCTGCCTTCAGCTCAGGTCATGATCTCAGGGTCCTGGGATCGAGCCCCGCATCGGGCTCTCTGCTCAGCGGGGAGCCTGCTTCCCCCTCTCTCTCTGCCTGCCTCTCTGCCTACTTGTGATCTCTGTCTGTCAAATAAATAAATAAAATCTTAAAAAAAAGAGTATTTGGCCTTTTCCACATTTTTAATGCATCTTCCTGTTACAAATTGATTCACCTGGCGGTTTCGTATTTGCCGCATGTGGATCTCCTGGTCCGATGTTGCCACTGCTTCCTGCCACCCGAGCCCGCTGGTAATCACTCACGGTTAGTTCATGTTCCCACATGAATGAGAGCGCTGTGGCCCATCTATTTGATTAGGTATGTTCTTGTCGGTATAATATTGCTTCAAAGATTAATTTACAAAACATACAATTTGATGCCTTTAATTAATAGCCTGCCGTGATGCGCAGTTCAGTGGTGTGACCTAAGGGTCAAGACCCACAGTTTACGAACTGTTAATCACGCATCAGCCCATCTGCTCATGGGACCTGTTGATCCATCCGCTCAGCTGCGAGCAGGAAGCTAAATGGCCCCAAAAGATAGACTATGTCACTTCCAAAAAGTTTCCAGGAGAAGTTGACACTTGGATGAGAAAGAGCAGAAGACATGATCCTTGATTTCCAAGGCACTTTGCTGCCTCGCGTGGAAGAGCAGGCGACCGTCACGGGGACGGCACGCGCTGTCACCGTCACACCCCTGATGACACGGGTCAAGTGACTCGATTCTTTTTCCCTTGTGATTCTTAAAAAAGGAGGGGGACCCAAACAAATTTCTGCCGGTCTTGGGAATGCGTGATATCAAGCCTCAGCTCTAAGCTTCATTTACTAAGTGCTGCATTACCTCACCCTTCAGTTGTAACTATGGATTTTCTATAAATCTCCATGCGGCCAAACGTGATAAGCTGCTTGACATACCACAGAGCACGGCAGGGCTTATTAGCACTTGGGAAGTTATCGATCGCTTGTCTTGATTAATCTTTTATGGGTCTCCGTGGGAGTAACTGCAGAGGAAGGACCAGGGGACCTGCCTCAGAGCTCATGCACAGTTTCTCCTCCGACTGCGAGGGTCTCGATGCTGCAGCTCTTGGTCTAATGATGACTTTTCTAGCACAGGTTGTTCTGGGTCTCTATCAGCAATGAGAATTTTTTCAAAGATTTTTTTTTTTAAATTTATTTATTGACAGAGAGAAATCACAAGTAGATGGAGAGGCAGGCAGAGAGAGAGAGAGAGAGAGGGAAGCAGGCTCCCTGCTGAGCAGAGAGCCCGATGTGGGACTTGATCCCAGGACCCCGAGATCATGACCTGAGCCGAAGGCAGCGGCTTAACCCACTGAGCCACCCAGGCGCCCAGCAATGAGAATTTTTAAGTTACATTTATTTTCAAGACCTGCCAATAAGATGAAAAGGGTTCCCCGTGTGTTTCATACTTAAGGGTAAACAAGGAATTTTTAATTTATGTTTTAAAATAAAATCTGCTTTTCTTGGTTATATAAGTTTAAAATATATATATATATATATATATGGTGATGAGGTTGTTTTTCACCTGACAACTCAGGAGTCGTATGAAGGAGCCATTTTCCTGACTTTGCTGCTGCTTTCACTACTGAGCGCTCTCTGAACGAGGAGCAGGTTATGCTGTGGAGCCGTACCCCGGCTGAGGCGGTTTTAGTATCTTTGCAAGTGGCCTTGAATGGAGCCGTGGAGGCTACGGAAGGCTTAGCACAGAAGGGGTGTGGGGCGCGGGGTGCAGGGCAGCTCTCTGGTTTGGGGCGGGGCGACGTGGGACCTGGTCGTCCACCTCCGTCTGCTCCTCCTTAAGCCCGGAGGAGGGGCAGGGCCGGCAGGGGCCCCCACATTTCTGCTTCACCTCTGCCTTTGGGACGCCTGGCTGACCTCACAGGAGGCGGGCATGGTGCTGGCCCGAAGACGTTAGCCGCCTCCCCGAGTCATTGCTCAGAGCGGAGCGTTCTTCCCGTTTCCGAACAAAGTGCTGAGGGTCCTGTGGGTGCGGCTACGTCCGGCTCCTGACGGGGCCCACCTGACGGGGCCCACCTGACGGGCGCCCCGCCCTGGGTCTGCACGTCCTGGTGCCCTATCCAGGCTCACTGAATTCAGCTGGAACAGCCCAGCGCTCGCTGGTTCATTAGGTGACAGCTCTGACAGGGACACCTTCGGGTGGAGGTTAGTACAGAGTGGAAGGAACGGGAGGGACCGTTTACGAGGAAGTGCCCGTGGGTACCACGAATGGAACCTGAAATGTGCCAGGGTCGCCCTAGGTAGCTCTAACTACTGTCTTGGATTTAAGACACAAGAAGTGACGTGATTTAATATCAACAAACTCTGGTGTAGCAGATGCTCAGAGTAAGTGTCAAAATGCTGCTTATTACTCTTGTTTCTGGCCTTCATGTGCTCAAGAAGGGTCATTTCTTTTTTTTAAAAGCAGGCTCCATGCCCAGCATGGATCCCAAGAGGTGGCTTGAACTCATGACCCTGAGATCAAGACCTGAGCTGAGATCAAGTTGGACACTTACCCTACTAAACCACCCTGGCTCCCCACCAAGGGTCATTTATTTATTTTTAAAAATTTAAAGTTATTGGGGCACCTGGGTGGCTTAGTGGGTTAAGCCTCCGCCTTCGCCTCAGGTCATGATCCCAGCGTCCTGGGATCGAGCCCCATATCGGGCTCCCTGCTCAGCTTGATCTGATGACCTTGAGATCATGGCCTGAGCTGAAGCTAGGACTTGAATGCTTAACCAACTGAGCCATCCAGGTGCCCCAGAAACGGTCATTTTTAAGGGAGGTTTTAGGTAATCATATTTCCCAGCTTGTGTAATGTCATGTGTCTCAAACACCTGTCTCTATGTTGCTGTTTCACCCATCAGGGCAAGATGAAAACGTCAAAGCTCCCTTGAGGAACAGGGAGCAGGTTCAATACATCGATCTCAAATCGGAAAGGCAATCCTCTGCGCGCCGGCCTTGTTTGTCTTAAAGATATGTGTTATGACGTCAGCTCGTAAGTTTCGTGGGTCTTCTTGAAGTTGCACATTTTGGGGGCTGGAGGGGTCATATTCAAATGAATGCTCTGATTCCTCACAGAGCTGGTCAGCAAAGATCGTTGGTTTTTAACTTTTATCTGAGGTCAGAAAAGTCTGGGTTTGAAAACCAGTTCCATCATTTACCAGCTTTTCAAACTTGGACACATAATCTCCTTGATTCATTGTTCTAGTCTGAACCTCAGTTCACTTTTGCAAGGGTTAAGTTAGGTGAGATGTTTCCCAACACAAGGAGATGCTCAGAAACTGGCAGCTTTGTTTAGTGACCTGAAGTCCTAGTGGAAGCTTCGGTGTGATGCGATGAAAATATTAGAATCCTTCGGTGATGACTGATGCCGGACGAGCTCACGTCCGGTGCCGGGGACCGGGACCACACAGATGAAGAAGGCTCCGCTCTGGGAGCCCGCGGTCTGCAGGCCGGTCTTCTGAGTGCTAATTCCCGGGCACGTTCTCTTGCTCCGGGGCTAGAAGGGCAGAATCTGAGTTGAGGGCTGGCTCCAGGATGGCCCACGAGAAGATCGTAATTTTGAAATTGCTGTTCTCAATCAAATGCCGTGTCTTTTTCCGATAAAGGTGAAGGCTGGGGAGTTGGCGGGGGCTGACCTATGTGTGGTGTCGAGGTATGGGACCACAGGGAAGCCGAAACAGAGAAGGCACAGGGTGTGACGTCCTAGAGTGTGTTTCTAGGACCATGAGTAGGTTTGGCAATTAAGTAAATCCAAGTTGGCCAAGTATTGGCTCAAATGATGAACCGGGACCATAAGCTGAAAGAGAATAGTGTCAGCGTCTTAAGTTATATCCGCAAGGCACCGGAGCCACTCGGAAGCAGTCAAGCAATATTGCTAGAATCACGGAGGATATAGTGTGCGGTCTGTGCCGACAGGTTGTCTTGTTTGGTCTGGGCATTCGGGTGGGGGAGCCCGTCCCCACCGCCCCCACTCGCCCCTCCTTTCCTTCCTTCTGAAGGAGAGTGACACTTGATTCCTCACCCCCAAGGGTCCGCGGCTGGGCCCGACGGTTACACTGACAAAGACAGACGAGCAGGAGAACAGCACACAGATGTACCGGTTGCACCTGACGTGGAGCATAAGGAAATGAAAACCCAAAGAAACCGTTAGACCCCAGTATTTTATGCTGGATTCGATGCGCACCGCACCGTCGCGGGGAGCACGGGTGCTTCAGGAGCGCGCGGTAAGGGCAGCCCGTGGGGAGACTGCGGGACTCTGCTCCGCTTTACTCCGTCTAGGAGCTACGGGCTCTCCCTTCCCTGCGTCCAGGGGGCCCTGTCTCGTGAGGGTCTTGTGACCTGCCTCAGGGAGGGCGGGGCGGGTCGTCAGAGAGAACTTCCTGCGCTGTCTCTGCCTCCTTCAGCGGGAAACACGCGTCCCGGCACCATATGGGGGGAGTGTGCCCTGAACCCCATCATTTCCTTATTTCTGTAGGCCAGGCCGACTGCCCACTGTGACTAGCCAAATCCTCATATAGCTCACACTGTAACGGAAGACAAGCAGGTGTCCTCAGTTGTCCTCTCTTATCCCTTGGGAATGCGTTCCAGGAGCCCCGGCGGATGCCCGAAAGTACAGATTGTACCAAACCCTGTATACGCTACGTTTTTTTGTGTCTATATTGTTCCTGTTGGGGCTGTCCAAGGAGCCTTCTCTCTGTGGACTTCCCAATGAAATCCTGCCCGTAGGAACATGGGCGTAGGATTAACCCTAACAATCTCATCCTTATTTTTTAAAAGTTTTATTTAATCTTACTTTATCATTTTCTTACTATTACGTTCAGTTAGCCAGCATACAGTGCGTCGTTCACTCTGGGTGGAGCGTTCAGTGACTCCTTACTTGAAAATCCTCCTCTTTAAAGGCTATATCCCAGCGGCTCTCAGTGGCCATTATGACATGAATAGTATCGTCTTATCCCAGTCATTCCTAAATCTGCTTCTGTCTCCTCCTTCTCTTATCCCCTGCAGTAATGGGTTTCATCAACAGGTTGCCCGTCAGGCTTCTGGGACCCAGCTGAAGGGCGGTGGTGCTCCGGTGACGGGGGCGGGGGAGGCGGGGGCACATAAAGAACTCCGAACTCAGGGGAACGTGCGGGCTGTGCGCCTCCCTTCCCTGTAGCACCGGCCGGTGCGCGCTTCGAGTTGCTGTGACAGACAAGTGAGTTTTGATCAACCTCGCCCCTTCCCCTTCCCCAGTCCTGATCAGTCGTCATGAAAGCCTCTCGGAATTCCTAAATTCCTGAGTGTGATTCCATGAGTGTGAGTGATGGAAACAAAATCATCACTATTCAGTTATTCGCTCCTTTGAACACGCAGGGCCGTGGGAGAGCTCGAGGGGGTGGCCGGGGTCCCCGCGCGTGACCTCACTGTGTAAGGACGGTTAAGATACGCAGGAGCTTGTGATCCCCGTGAAAGCAGAAAAATCAATCTCTCCATCTTTTAATAGATACTAGCATCAATCACTACCGCAAAGTGTGTTTTCTTAAATGCTTTAGGGAGAAATCCAGGGAAAGCTATTGAAATAGACACATTCCGGGGGTATTTGCTTGATTTTGAGCCAATCGTGTTTCCCTGAGATGCCGACCTGCTTTGCATAAAAGACGCGTCTGTTCAATGTGTCCTGGCCGCCCATGACCCCGGGCTGGGACCCAGGTGGACGCGGACCTGTGCTCAGCTTGTCAGATCCCGGAAGAGACTGGAGTTGGAGCCAAACGTGGGCTCTTGTCTGCTTCTGTCTGGAGGTGCGGGAGGATCTTGAGCTCTGGAATCGCGAGAGAAGGGGTCAGAGGCAGGGTGGACAGGGAAGCCGGGAGGAAGGTCGTCCTGCGCGTCCGCCAGGCCGCCGACTGTGGTTAGGAGGCCGCGAGGGCTTGTCCACGCACACGCGCTGCAGAGAAGCGTGTCGTTTGGACGGAGGTTTTCTTTTCGTAAGAGGGAGCGCGGGCTGGAATCGAGGGGTACCTGCGGTGCATTCCGCTAATTTTCACCTGAAAGGCGGCTCGTAATTCCTACCTGCTTTGCTTGGGTTTAATGTTTTCCTGTCTTCTAATGGACAGTAATTGAAATGGATTTATTATCTAAATTATTCCTTAGTTCAGGATATCACTTAGAAAAATGGGGCCATAAAATGAGGTCTTCATGGTGAAAAGCCATCTGCGGGAGCCTGGGAGGGTCACAGCAACGGTCCGCCTGCCCGAGTCTTCCCTGTGGAATACAGAGTAGTTTTTCAAATTTGGAAAATTTATTATATTATAAATTGGATTTAATATCTTTCTTTACCCAATTTAGAAAAAATTGTCGGGAGAAAATATGTTTGATTTCACAGGCAATTTCAGTCTTAGGTACTTTTACAAGAGAACGGAGCCCAGGAGCCCTGGCCTGGACGAGGGGTCGGGGACTCTTTCCTGTCGGGTTGCACGCGGACCCCTCGTGGTTCAGGCCGCGGAGCCCCTGCACGCCACACCCGTTTCCCTCCTCTATCCCACGCCCCTGGGGGGACACCCAGGACACCCAGGACACCCAGGACACGGCTCGCACTGAGTCTTCTCTGGCACATGGGTAGCTCTTAGGCTAGTTGTTCACTTACTATCGTGTGTACGCGGCAGGCCACAATCCCAGGGTCCTAAACATGCAATGATGGAATCGCTCGTTTCTAGGAGCCTTCTGTGTCGATGACGGACCAGCGTCTTCGTGGAACAGTCGCTATAGAGGAGATAGGTCCCCAGTGCAGCAGGGGCAGCAGGGACGGGGGCTCCCTGCTGCCCGGAGCTGGGGTTGGCCACGACAGACGGGAAGCAGCGTCACCAAACCCTGGGAGCTGGGGAGCTTACGAGGGGAGCCCAGGGTGTGGAAGTGTGCTTGTAAATAAGGCACACGCACGCACACGAACACGCACACTCATGCGCCAATGTGCACACGCACACGCGTAAACACACATCTGTGCCCGCACACACGCACGCATGCGCTCACACCGTGCTGGGCGGGGACACACATCCCGAGAGCCGCTTGGAAGAGCCGTGTGAGACGCTGGGGCTCGAGGCCGGGGAGGTGGCCTGCATCAGGCAAGCGCCAGCCTTCATGCCCGTGCGGGCTGCAGGTTTCGCCCTGCATAGCCGCGGAGGCTGTGAACCTTCATCGCCGGTGGTGGTGTTGGGGGACACCGAGATAAGGGCAGCGCGGGAGATGCCGTCATGATTTCCTGGGGTTCGGGGTTGAACCTTTGAGCTCTACAAATCCCAGGACGATCTTACCCTAAGCAAACGGATGAGATCCGCACCCTGAGCCAGAGCGCGGCTTGTGGAGTCTGGCCGTGAGAGCCACTGGAGGCCAGGGGCATCGGCGTGTGCGCGCGGCGAGCGTGTCTCCCGCGGCCGAGTCCGGGGTGCTGAGCGCAGCTGCCGGCGGGGCACGTGGCTGAGGTGTGTCTTTGGGGATCTCATGCCCCACGACACCGTCGGGTCACTGGGGTGGGGACACCAGAAGTGCCTTTCCTAGAACCCGGCACCCACTGTCGGGGCCCCTTCCAGGACGTGTGGAGTTCTCCGGGCTTTCTCTGCCCTGGACGGGGTTCGCCCTAAATCTCACACGGATCTCGCAGTCACCCTAACTCGCAGCTCCAGTTTTTCCTTCAGAGGCCTGGTGTGTTCCGTGAAGTCAGAGTCCGATGCCTTTAGCTGGGCTGGACCCGCGCCCCCGATGGCCGCCGTCCCTCGCCACCACCCGGCTGCCGCAGCCCGCACGGTAGAGGGTGACGCAGCGCCCCTTTCCCCATTCCAGGGGCAGCCTTCGCAGGAGGTCCGGAGGGAGACGGACCCCGGCGATGCCTGCTGCGGGGCCTTCATTTCAGTCGGTCACAGTTCTGCACGGGGAGGTCCGTCCGTTCGTGGTTGGGAGGGGTGCGGGGCCCGGCCGCATCCGTGCGACACGCCCGCTCCCCACTCGGACCCGCCGCATCCGTGCGACACGCCCGCTCCCCACTCAGACCCGCCGCATCCGTGCGACACGCCCGCTCCCCACTCGGACCCACCGCATCTGTGCGACACGCCCGCTCCCCACTCGGACCCGCCGCCCCGTCCCGTCAGGAGCCGGCCTGCTCTCGCCTCCCTCCCCGGCCCCAGCCTCGTGGTACCGGAGGTGGGGGCTTAGCTTTCACTGGCCCTTTGCCCTCAAGAGAGAATCTAATTAATTGACAATTCATCTCATTTAAAAACTATAAAAATGTTAAAATTCAACATACAACTCTACCCAAGTCATGCTGATTCTACAGTTGCCTGTTTATATCCTAACCCCAAACTTTCCGGATGCACCTGACGCATACATGGTATCACTTTTCTGTCCCTTTTTCAAGGAGAAAAGTCAGATTTTATGGGAAATGTCTGCTCTCCAGGCTGGTACCTTCTTAACTTTATCGTGAAGTTTAGAACGTCCTACACGGAGCTTGAATGATGGACGAAACCGTTGCCGTAGCCGCCCTGAGGAATTCTGGAACGTGTTGTGAAAATCAGGACCCTCCATTCTTGGGCTTTCTCGTGGGAACATTCACAGAAACCTCTTGTCCTGGCATCGACGTTAGCCTCAGCTGATTCCTCACCACGGTGATGTCACAGCTCACTCATCTGGTGCCAGGCTGCCTGCATGAGGTCAGAACGGGTGGGTCTCTGGTGATTCTGTCACTGTGGTCACGCAGGAGCGAGTAGGAACAGCCCGTGGTGATACCAGATTTAACAGGCTCCGCGGCTTCCGGGGGGAGCCCAGTGGTATGTGCTTGGAGTGACCATCACTGGGGGCAGCTCGGGGGTGGGGGAGGCGGCCTGGGATACCTGTGCATGGCCCTGGTGACAGCCGCTCACGGTCCCATGTGTCAGTGTTCACACTGCCACGGTCAGTGTTCTCTAGAGGAAGAGCCGGCAGCGTGTGAGGGTCTGTACAGTCGCATACACACACTCACGCGTGCGCGCGCGCACACACACACACGTGCACACACACATGACGGGGACTGGGGTGAGAGAAGCTGACTGGTTCTGTTCCAGGACCTTCCACCACATTTCCCGTCCTCTCTAACACCAGGGACGGAGCCTTTAGTTGAGAACTAGGAAGGGCTCAGCAGTAAGGTCCAACTTCTTTGTTGGACAGGTGGGGAAACTGAGTCCAGCACGCTGAACGGAGTCAGGCACGTGAGCTGGAGGAGGGACAGGGTGTGCCTGGGTTAACACACAGTGATGGAACACTGGAGCCGGTCTCCATCACGAGCTGTGAGACCACTGCCTCCCGATTCCGTCCGCACAAAATAAGGACCAAGGAAGCTTCTAGAAGCATAAGGGCTGGACAGGAAACAACGGGGTTTTAACTCTGTCCATTCTGCATCCTGGTACTTTTGGCTCTTTGGGATAGCGATAGGCAGAAAGAGAGAGAGCTACAGACATGCATGTAAGTTTTTCTACAATATGGAACAAACCCTGTTTCCCAAATCTTCGCTATCATAACTTGCAGCTCCTTGACTTAGCGTTTCGGACACTCTTCTCTGATCTCCTCGTACGACTGAAGAATATTTAACTATTTTATATCACCCATACCTTCCCCTTTAATATAATTATATTACTGTTTTGACTTTAATTAATAAACAGCATTTTTTGGCATGAAGATATTTTACATTTTCATTTCAACTAGTATTTATGGTTTCTGCTTTGATGTCAGTCTTAGAAAGCCTTTCTTCCCTGTAGATTACAGAAATAGTCATCTAATTATTTCATTTATGCTCTTAGTTCCTCCCCTTTCATCTGTAGTCTACCTGTAATTTATTTTAATGGAAGATGTGAGATCTAGGTTGGACATCATCTTTTTCTAAGTAACGATACGGTTGTTCTAAGAACCATTTCTTACTCGGTCATGACTACGGTAATCTAAAATGCCTCCTTTATTTTAGATTTAATTTGCACATATGCTGGGATCTATTTTTGGATTCCGTTTTGTTCTGTTTATGCATATGATTATTTTTCCACCTGTTCTAGACCATTCTTATGACTCTTTTAATGTTTTATTATTTGGTAGTACAAGTCTTCCTCATTCTACCCACAGAGAGACTGGTACGTGAGTCCCCATCACTTGTGAAATAAAATGTTCAAATTCCTAAATTATGAAGATTCAGATGGAAATTAAGTTACTAGTTTAGGGAGAACTGAGATTTTACAATGCTGAGTTTTTCCATTCGGGAACAAACAGCGTGTATTCTCTTAAGTCTGTCTTATGTCCCCGAGTGGCATTGATTATTTATTGTGTAATGGAATGCCTCAGTTGGGACGTGGGGGTTTCCCCAGGGCTTGTGTGTGTGTGTGTGTGCGTGTGTGTGTTTGGTGTGTATGTGTGTGTGTGTGTCTGGTGCAGGTGTGTCGTGTATGTGTGTGTTTGTGTGTGTGTGTATACATGTAGACAAAAGACACCGCTGCTTGCTTGTCTCTGAGAACACAGGAAACTACCTTAGAGGAAATTGTTTGTTCTGTGAATCGGTGTCTCCTCATTAGAGCCCTGCCTTGGCAGCGCTGGCTGTTGGGGTGAAGGAAGGACATAGTGTACTAGGTCTGGTGTACTAATGCAGCTCTTCTCTTGGGATGCAGGGTTTGGGGGCACACTGTTTATGGGGGGGGTCCCAGGGTCTTCTGGGAGGGAGCCAACACTGTGACCTTTTCTTTCCTGGATCTGCACCTCGGGACACCGGCCAGGGCTCCGCAGGCTGGCACAGAAGTAGACGAAGGGCCGGGAGTAAAGGTCCTGAAGTCCCTTCGTCCTGCTGGCCGGAGGAGGTGCGAAGGGCAGACAGCCTGGCGGTGGTCTGGGAGAGGATGGTGGGAGCCCGGCGGTGAGTCCGTGAGACTGTGTACACCACAACCTGGTTGGCCGGCCCCACTCCCCAGGCAGACCTGCCTCCCTGGGAAGGGCCAGGGTTGGTGGGATCATAGGCCCGGCCCGTGGTGCTCTGGGTTGCCTCTGTCAGCCTCTCCCTGTTCCGTGTTTGAGAGGTCAGAGCTCGAGGCACCTTGCCCGGACACTCACGCAGGGAGGCGTGACGCGTGGCTAAGTGTGCACAAGGAGGAGGGCCCCGGCCCAGACCCCTCCTTGCCTGCCTGCCGGTGGCCAGGGCAGACCCAGAGAGTGTCACATGTTGAGCACGGCCAGGATGACTGGCCAGCCTGGGTCCTTCTCTTCCAGCCACGGGTGACGTCTGGAGTGTGACACGAGACAGGACAAACCGCTCTCTTCCCGATGCCTCTGCGCTCCGGGTCTCGGTCTGCTCGCTTGTCCGCAGTCCGAGCCTGCATGCTTGGGGGTTGGTGAGCATTGGCTCAGCGGCCGCATGGCCGCGGGGAGAGACGGATGTCATCAGCCGACCCATGGGGACCTTGGTGGGCCGTGACCAGACGTTTGGCTCAGGAACTACTGGTGAGAGGCTGGTGTGCAAGGCGGGCCGTGGGCTCACGGGGCCTGCACCTTGCGGGGAAGCAGTCTTGGGAGGAACTGCAGTCCTGGTGCCGCGGGGCTGTCCTGCTGCCGGGCCGGCCTGGAGAGCGGAGGCCGACGGGCAGCGGGTCCAGACGGGACTTCGGTGCAGCGCTGCGAGGCTCTCTGGCGGGCAACGGGCACGACTTTCCGCCTAGGAGCTTGGTTGTCAACTTTTAAAGAACGTAACATGGCTTTTTAATGTTTTGTTGGTGTTGCGCATCGTAGGCCGCTCTGGGCTGTGACGGCTTTCCTGCCGTCCTCTCGGGCTTCAGGCTTTCTGCCAGCGTGTGATGTTTGCCGAGCCTCCCTCCGCAACGGAGCCTGCTTGCAACTGGCAGAAATTCCCCACTCTGCGCCTCGATGACGTCTTCCGCTAGTTTTAGGAGAGCGGGTCGTCATGTGCCGACACGTGCGTTCTCTGTGCTGTCCGGCCCTGTCCCTCTGGAGCCCCGTGTCCCGGGTCGCCTGCTCCCTCCTGCTGCCGGCTCCTTGGCGCAGGCTGGCTGCTCTCCGCACCGCCCTCACGCCACGAGCGCCTCCTCCCGCTGCGTATCGCCTGCGTGCGCTGCTCCGAGGAGTTCGTGACTCCAGTTACTGTGTGGTTCGGCTGGCGTTGCCATCTGGTTCTGCTCGATGGATTTGCGCTCTGACGGGAATATCCCTTCTGTCATCATCCCCCATCGTTTCCTTGTACACATTCAGAACCGCTTCACGTTGCTTATCTGGTAATTTTACTGTTTGCTTCCAATATGGGTCTGTCTCTATTGGCCTGTTTTCCTTGACTTTCGGTGAAACGGCTCCGTCTCTTTCCTGCGAGGCCGTCTTCCCCTTACCGCCGCACATTGTGCGCGAACAACGGGAGGCCTCTGAGCTGCTCCTCTCCCAGACAGGGTCTGCCCGTTCTTCTCCGGGCCCGCGTGGCCGTGATGGCCTCGGCAGCTGCAGGCTGGGCTCCCTCAGGGCCGGGCTGTGGATCTCCTGTCTGCCCGTCCTCCCGCAGGCTTGGGCCCTCTCCCCTGCCTGGCCTTGCCCCTGGTCCCGGATTTCTTAGCAACCACCTGCAGATTCACTCCTGCATCACCGCGTCCTGCCCCTGCACGTGTGTGGGGGGAAGAGGTAACGGCCCACAGTGACCAGCAGTCTCTTCCCTTCTAGCTGGGGCCCTAGCCCCTCACACCTCTGGCTGACCCCCTGTCCTGGCCGGACTGCCAAAGCCCTAGAAGCTTCCTCTGCCCTTCAGGGTTGCCTGCGGACGGCCCTCTGTCTAGGTGCACAGCCTTGCCCTGCCCCAGGGTCAGCAAATGCCCAGAAGGGAAAAGCTGCAGGATATGGGCTCACCTTCCTTGTGATTTCCTCTTGCCCACACTCTTGTTCCCCGGGCCCCGATGGCCCCAGTGGCTCTCCAGGGCTTTCAAGCAGAATTTCTTCCTGGCATCTCACTCTGCCTCTACCAGAATATTCTGTTTATTCTTGGCAGGAGCCCTGTTTGCCCCCAGCTCCTTTATCATAGCTAGAGGGGAAGCCTGCAGTGGGTTCTGATGATCTTTTTTCAGGGGGGATGGGAATCAGGTTAGTGAAGTTTCTATTGTGTGAGTCACTTGGTCAGCAGAAGTGATGGCCAAGTTTATAAAATGATTTTTCTGAATCCGTTGAGATCACTCCGCTTTCACTCTTTCATCTGTCAATTCGATAGGGTTGCCTGACCGGGTAATCTCATGCTGAGCCATTTTCATTCTTACATGAACTCCTACTCTGCCATGCTACCTTCTCTCTCTACACTGTTGATTTGCTGATATTTTATTTGGAATTTTTGCATTCGTGATCAAAAGGATGAGCGGTGTGTGATGGCTCTGGTGAGGCCATTCTCTGGCTTCGTTCTGCATGTTTTGGTGGCTGCGTGAAGGGAGTCAAACACCTGCTTGGGTCTTGGCCTGGTGGGTTTCTTCTCCCAGCCTGAGACACTGGATCGTTGCTGGTGAGTCTGTTTCCAGACCTGACTTCCAGCAAGCCTGGGGTCTAGTCCTGCTGGCGCCATTACACCGGAGGGCTGCCTCTGGGTCCTTGGGCTGTTTGTGTTGTTTTGAGCTTGATTGTGTCTTTTCTGTTTTTTGTTTATTTTTGTCTGGTAGATTTTATCCATCATGTTAAAATGATTAAATCCGTCATGTTTTATCCGTCATGAGGCAGAGAAGGTTCGTCAAAAACTGACTCTGTTTTGATATCTTGACTAGAAGCCTCTGGAAGATATATATTGACTGTTGCATGTTTTCCCCTCTGTCTTTGGGAGATTTTCAAACACAGGTGGACGTTTTCAAGCTTCTGTAAGGGACACTGATGTAGAGGGACACCTTCCTGAAATATTGAAGAGTACATTTCAGGCTCAATGCTCCGTACATACATCTAGGAGGACCTTCTAGAGCTTTGAAATAGCCCAGGTCGGAGGGATCACAGATAATGTACTGCACCTCCCCTTCTCCACGATCGCTATTACTGGTTACTGTCTTCTAACCGCTCACAGAAGGCAGTCAGCAAAGGGGACAATCCTAGAATCAGCGAGGTCACCAGGCCTCTGATTCCAGCCACTGGACAGCTTGCTGACGACACCTGAGTGCCATGTTTCTGTTTCCTCCCCCAGAGACTTTGGATTTGATTTGTTTATTTCAAATTGTTGAGACGTTTTACTAAGGTTTGCATACTCTGACCTTACAGATCTTTCATGTCCGCTCATGTAATGTGTCGGATATAGCATCACTCCAACGCGTAACTCACAGAAACACGCCTGAATCAGAATGCTACAGTGTTGGGAAGGAAATTACTTTAGTACCAACAAATTAGAAACAATTTCACATTTGCATTGTTGACTGATGTATGTCAAGTTTCCCACATTTGGGTTTCTAACATTTAGGTTATTCTGCAGTGATTTATAAAAGGAAAACTTTACATTTTTGATTCTGGTTACATATCTATCTGCTTTATTATTCATTTGCATTTTGAATATATGTCTTGGAAGAGTAGTTGGGTGAAACTTGTATTTAGGTAGTGTGTCTTTTCTAGTGTTCTGTGTAATGAGAAGAAAGCATCTCTGACTTTTGCCTGTGCGGTGACCATCGGCAGACCTAGGTTCACAGGTGCCAGGAGCTTGCTGAACCAGATCAGCCACCCCAGTCCAACCTCAAGTCTCGTTCAGAGGCGGTCAGAGCAAGTACTTACTAGCTTAAATTACACAAGTGGGTTCCAGTAGCTGGGCTAGAGTGTCCACTGTGTCAGGGGAGTGGGAATGTGGATTGGGATTACTCTTTTTCCAATTAATTTTCGTCTTGTGTGTTGGCACGAAAGACTGTGTACTTGCCCTAAGTCTTCACTCCTCTCTCTAACACATGGTTCATTATGTGAATCTGTGCTTCCCCCAACAAGGGCTGATGTACCTCCCCGCCCTTGACTTGGGTTCTTGTGACTTGCTTTGGCCAGTAGACAAGGTAGATAAGATGGCGCTCAGGTATAAGCCTGCATCCGGAGAACTGTGTGTTTGCTAACCCTCTTGCACCTGTCTTTGCTCTGGGAGCCCATGGCCTTCTAGTCCCAGGAGGAAGAGCTGAGTTGCTCTGGCTGGACCCAACCTGTATGAGCTGACCTCCTCGCTTGCCATCTGATGCATGGGCCAAATACACACTTCTGAGTTCCTAAAGTTGGAGTTATTTGTTATGCAGCATTATTGTGCCTGTAGGTAACCATTACAGGTGTCAGTGGGCAAGAATGTTGTGAGTCACCCAAAATGTGGTCCTTGACAATGACACTTCCTCCCTCTCTCCCTCCATTCCTTCCTCTCTCTCTCTTTCTCTCTTTCTGACAGTGTTCGTGTAAGAATAATCCAAGAACTATAAGGACGGAAGTGTTTCTGTGGTTGGCCTCAGGCTTAAAGCTCTTCTTTTACAGATGAGGAAATAGCACGATGAGTTAATAATGGCCAGAGCCGCGGCTGGAAACCTGGCTTCTGGGCTGCCCTTTCTGTCACCTCCAGACACAAATAATGAAAAAAGCTGTAGACCGGCATTTGCATACTGTATATGCTAACTGAAAAGTGAAAACAGACCCCCCTGCTGGGGCTGCTCCATGTACCAAGGCACTTGCAACATTTTGTAAGTTTTCGTGCTTAAATGCTGTCAACTTGGCTCTGTGCTGATGCGTCATCTCCAGATGCTCACTGGGAAAGGGAAGCTCTACAAGAACTCGTGTGCTTGTAGGCACAAGATGTCACTCTCGTGCTTACTGTGCAGATAACATTCTTGTTGAAATTTTAATGCCTTTAATGGTTTGCCATTTTAGCCCAGAGTGAACTAATCCGACAGCCCGTGCTGGGACGTAAATCATAGCATATTCCTGGGGAACTGCAGGTGACATGAATCAAGGAATTTCTTTTTCAATCGACTCTTCAATCATCCCTTTTAGTCACGTAGAAAATATGGTCCGTGCTGTATTTACAGTTTGATGGTAAGGAGATGCTTAACATCACTGCAGGAGATTAAAAATGACAAGTTATATGGTGAAGAGTGTGAAAAGGTGTTTACACTGACATGTAATATCTAGGCTGATCTACAACCCAGTAATAGATACCATAAATCTCATAGCGGGCCCATGGGATTGAGCACTGGGGAGTTAACACGGTGGGTCAGTCGTTCACACGGCACATACCCCACGTGTGGGAAGATGACACTGTTGACCAAGCATTGGTCGGACGCGTGCATGCGTAGGCTACTAGCGTGCGTGCTCTCTACTCCTGCCTCTGCGTTTAGGATTGCAGAATTTTGTGTATATCGTGCCTGACATCTATTCACCCATCTGGTCTCTACTTTCAAAGAATTAAAACATGTTTTCCTGATTTATGTAAAAGATAAACAAACCAAAGAAAATAACATTTTTGTTTTGCCTCTGCTCCTAAACACAGTCCAGTTCTTTCAAGAGAATTGTAGATAGCAAATGTCTTCAGTTTTTATTTAAAAATTGAAATTTTTGTATGTTATGTAAAACATTCAATGAAAAAACTTGACAGACACCAAGATTACTAAAATTATATATAAAGTAAAAAAGAGTTTATTCCGAGAAAAAGCTGGAGCGCTCTCTTATAAGCCTTGTGCTTTGGACTTCCAGGAGCTGTACTTGCCCCATTTCTCTTCCACAGAAAACAAAAAACCAATGAAGCAAAATCAGCTTCACCCATCCCTGTGCACATCCACACGCACACCCATCACATTCTCCAGTTTTCCACCATGTTACAGGGTGATGGCTTCAGGCTGGGGTGGAAAGGGTTTTGTACCAGCCTATGCAAACTCTTTTGAACTCTAGTGCACCTAATACCAAAAAAATATTTATGAGATAATGACCCTGGTTAGTAGTGGGATTCCTGGCTATCAACAGCTTTTTGCAATTTTGTTTATATTCAGTAAGTATTTATTGAATGTACTTTCAGCAAAATGACAGCTGCTATGTAGAATATGAAAGAAGCATAAACCATGGCTACTGTTCTAAGAAGATTTTGAACTTTTTGGAAAGGCAGATAGATACATAATATGCTAACTAAAACATGTTACCTGATCAACATGACTGGCTTAACTCATGTAAAAAACAAAAATATTTTACCATAGTAAAATAACGACTATAAAAAAAAAAACAGAAAGGATTTTTGCTCATAGCATGTTGTAATATTTTAAAATTTAATTTTAGAGTAATACATAATGTAAGGGTTTCCGTGGCAGGGTAATTGCCTTCACAGCATATCATGTTTATTCTTCACAAGTTCTCCTCCACCCAAAAATATTATTTAAGATGACTAGAGTTGGTGAGATGACTCTCAGACCAGGAGCTGGGTTTGTGCAGTCCTCTCTCTGGCTTACCTCCATGTCGGGGGGTAGCAGGCTCTGCCCAACACACTTTCTGGCCTGGCACCACCACTGTAGGAGGGAGCCCCTTGGTGCTTCTGACTTTCTGCTTCGCAGAGCTCCTGGACTTCCAGGAAGGCCACTCTCAAATACTCAGTGGACAAAGGGCATTTCCCAATTCTTTTCAGAATCTGCTCCCGGCTCTCTTCCTCTTCGTTCTCACCATGATTTCTCTCTCAGGTCTGGGAGTTGCAAGCTGGTCCTCCATGTCTCACATTGTTCCATATGTGTTATTATTCATCTACATTTCTGAAATATTTGTGATATAATTTCCTAATTTCCTGCATGATACTCAATAGTGAAGCATTGGAGGAAATACTGTTAAAAACATGAAAAACAATGAATGCTTAGTATTCTATTATATAATGCTATTCTGATACAAAAAATGACATGATAATAGGAACACATTTTTAAAATAGAGGGAAAAAAATCAATCATTATTTTAAGTGTTAGGACAGAACTCTAAAAGGGAGCAAGTTAAAAACAATCAGATTCAATGAGTACAGTTGCTGGATATATAATAAATATACAAATGGCAAGGTTATTACTATATATGGGAATAACTTGTGGATAATATAATGAAAGGCAATTTCTGCTGAGGATAACAAATTTGTGTACAATGTTTCAGAATACCTTTGGATATGTGCCTCATTTCCTGACCAACTTCCTGTACTTCTAGAGACCTTGCCTGTCTCGTCCACTGTCATACATGCGGCTAGCCACCGTACTACACACCTCTTTCGCAGCTTTGCCCCTCACACTGTGCCACCTTCACACCCACATGGGACTGACTGGTCCAGGAGGGAAGTTGCTAATCCAAACCAGCCAGTGACTCGCCAACAATCCATCAGACTTTTCTTTCTCGTGAATATGAGCTAAGAGACACAGACGCTAATAGGGTTCACTGGTGAAGCGGGGGGGGGGGGGGGGGCAAAGGTTAAATTCATTCCAGGATAGAAATGGGCCATGGCAAACCACAGCTATGTGTCAACTAAAATTATGGAGAAAGCGAAACCACGATTAAGTAGAGAAGTTGGTCTGAAGACAGAAGCAGAGGATGGAGCAGATTCATGGAAAAAGCAATCAGGAAATCACGTGGCTCCAGGGAGAGGGGTGGAAGGAAGGGTCATGGCTCCTGATGACCCTATTTCAGTCCCTGTGACATTTGTCTATATTTTGTTTTTTGGGTATTTTTTTGCCTTTGAATTCTATGGATATATTCTAACAGAATCTCCTTTTTTGTGTTAGTTTGGTATTTTGTTTTTTGAAGTCAATGATTCCTATCTAAAATAATACTATTAAGAGGGTAAGTATAGAACCTATTTGGGTGAAATTATTATTAATTTAATTGAGAGATAGAAACAAAGAGATAGAATAAAAGGAGAGATATCTTCTGTTCATACAGACACTGAATATGGTGGAGATGTCAGTCTTTGAAGAAATGAATTGCTAGGGCCAAAAGAATCAATGAAAATCAGATCACAGTCCCTCTTTGTTTTGTTGGATGGAGAAAATTATTTTAAAGCTCTGAATAAACCTAATAAGCAATTACATCATTATTAACATTTATTTAGAGATTACTATGTGCCAGATTATTTTTATCTATTTTTAACTAGTTTGCATGAACTCAGAATAGAATAACTATGAATAATTATGGAAGTTTTATTTTTTACTTTTCAAAAAGGCTTTATTTATTTGTCAGAGAGAGAGAGTGAGCACAAGCAGGGGGAGCAGGAGGCAGGGGCAGAGGAGAAGCAGGCTCCCTGCTGAGCAAGGACCCTGACGGGGGGCTCGATCCTAGGATCCTAAGATCATGACCCGAGCCAAATGCAGACGATTAACCAACTGAGTCCATAATTATGAAAGTTTTTTTAAAAAATTATGTTTATTTTTGTGTTTAATTATGTTTTTTTTTAACTATGAAAGTTTTGAAAAGAGTGGTAAGGAGGTACTGGCCCCACAAAAATATTGAAGCAAGCTATAAAGTACTTAATGAACCAGTGTAATAATGTGTCCAAGAAAGTAAGTAAGATGAAAATGTATCATTATGAATTTATGTTCTTATTTTTATAGACATGAGTATTTCATATAGTCTATATGTGACAGGTACTAGTTTTGATATTGTTTTAAAAGGTCACCTGAGAACTCAGTTTATACTCTCAGATAAGTCACATTTCGATGAAGTAAAAAGATTAGAGCCATAGAAACCTGACGGTGGTTATTGCAGCTTCCCCTCAAGTTTTGTAGACACAGGTTCCGTTTCAGTTTCTTCAGCTGTTTTTCACGAGTTATATTTTCTGGACTCTCCATAATTCTGGCCACACCAAAAAGCCCTTTTGCCCATGTTAATGACGCTAGACATTATCTCTTGAGCTGTTTTAAGTAGGTAAATATCTTTGAATTATTACCCTATTTGCAAAACAGAAAATGGTTTGGAGTTGGAAAGGCGGAAGGACCTGCTAGGAAGCTGTTGTAGGTTAAGACAGACAACAGGGGCTCTGATTAGGGCGAGGGTCATGAACAAGCACAGGTGTGTGAGAACGAGTGAATGATAGGATACGGGTCCTGGACCGCGGCGCTGTCCTCACGATGGGACACTGGGAGGAGCAGACCGCATGGAATTCACGAGTTCATTCTCGGCTGAGTTTGAGGTGCCTTGAAATACGGGAGTGGAGGTTCAGGTGGAAGACACGAGTAAGCGGATGGGACTCCTGAGTGGAAATGTGGGTTTGGGGGTTATTGGTGTAGAGACAGTGACTGAGGCCAGGAGTCAGACCTGGTGGCTGAGTCCATTAGAAGAGAAGCCCACAGAGCTGGAACGTCCTTGACAGGCCCTTGGCCTTGGAAGGTGAGGACTGTCATGGGGAACATGGTGGCAGAGGTGGAGGTGACCCGTGGCCTCAACGCAGAGGCCCCAGTTACCAGAGGTGGTTTAGCTACAGCTCCTCTGAATGTTCAGCCAACCGGCTGGCAGTGAGGGTCTCCACTAAGCCCTGTTATGGTCAAGCCCATATGGAGACTCTCCAGCCACCTGGTGGCAAATTGACTTGCTTCTGTCCAAAAGGGCCTACAGTTGGTCCTCATGGTAATAATCCTGCCCTCTCCTGCTCTGGGCTCTGCAGGCAGGGGGTCTTAGGCCCCCAAGAGTGAGAACCGCCAGCTCTTAATTACACCATAGGCCCAACCACTCCAGGAGCTCTGGACTGCTTGTATCCGGGCTGCAGATGAGAGTCATGGTCTTGGCAGGGTTAGCTGACCTTGACCAGTGGAAGAGGCTGGGCTACTGGTGCACAGAGGGGCAGGGGGAGTGTGTTTGCCTGTCAGGTGCTTCCCTTGTGACTGCCATGGTGTGCCCTTGTCTACTTGCAGCCTGAGAAAAGATGAGGGTCCAGGTTGTACCACCAATAAGTCACCAAGACCTGAGGAAGCGACCGTCGAGAGGTGGAGATTTGGAATAAATACTGGAGGTTACTTTCTCGGGCCGTAACTTCTAGCTCCTGCAGGAAGCTAAGCCCAGAGGAGCCATGGGAAGCTGCTTACAAAAGCAAGTAGAGAAGTGGGTCTGCGGTGCCCAGAGGGTGGTCCTGATAGCCGTGGACGACAGTAGTCCCCCCTCTGCACAGGATGCAGCAGCTGGCCTGCCCTGTGCTCCGCACCTCCAGATCTGTGCACCGGGATGCAGACGTGTCCTCCGGGGCAGCTCCCGGCCCGTGTGTGTGGCTGCTGTCGGTCCTCAGGCCTGGCCACTTCTTTCCGTCGTGAGGGTCCTCTACTCTGCATGGGATGCGCGCGGGCCGGCAGGGACTTAGCCACATGGTGGTCTAGCAGCCTTCATCTTTGTTCCCCTTGATCAGAGTGGTACAGACACATGCTCTGCCACTGGGTTGGTGCAAACCACTGGCAGGGGCTGGGTTAGGTTGTGAAGCTGGTCATAAGTCTCACATAGAGACCACACCAATTCTACAGCCAGAGGGAACTTTGGGCATCTTTTAACTGTAACTGTTTCCACTACAATGTTGCCTCTTGTTATGGTCTGAGCATTTGTGTCCCTTCACCACACAGGTCCTTCTGATCAAGTCTTCACTCAGGGTGCTGGTGTTAGGAGGCAGGGTCTTTGGGGGGTGGTTAGTTCATGGGGGTGGGGCTTCATGAATGGGGCCGCTGCTCTTACAGAAGGAACCCCAGAGCACCCCCTGGCCCTGCCACCAACTGAGGCCTTGAGAAGACGCCATGTGTGAACCAGGGAGTGACCCCCACCACCTGCCCCTGGTCTTGGACTTGAGCCTCCAGAACTGGGAGAAATGTGTCCATTGTTTATAAGCCACCAACAGGCCAAGACAGCCTGATGTTTGGTTTCTATTCAAGTAAGCTGTAAGCGTTCATCCGCTTTTGACTTTGTCTAATTCCTGAGTTTTAAAGCTGTGCGTGGGGCCAGAATAGTGTCTTCAGAAAGGCTCTGACCCCAGAGGCAGAACACAGGGCATCTGTGTTGGGGGTAGACTGAGGAATGTCTTGGAAGACTCAGAGGCCTGCCAGACGTCCCTCCAGAGCCCTTGGAACTCTGGAGTTAGATAGAGTTGGAATTTTCCACAGTTTCCTGCCGAAAGGCAAAAACTGGAACCAAGCAGGCAGCATCCGAGGAACAACCCTGACGGCCGCTTACACATCTAGAGGGACCACTGCGGACGGAAGGGTGCGACGCCAGCTCCTGGTGGGGAAGGACGCTGGAGCCCCCACACCCCGTTTCACACCCGGTCCCTCCAGCTGAAGTCCGGACGGAGCCTCTTGCTGCCGCTGACGGGCAGGACTGTTGCTCATGAGAACTTTCAAAGCAGAGACGTGACCAACTCCACGTCTAACTCTCCTTTGCCGAGGTAGAAGTTCTTCCGGATTGATTGCCTTTGTCTCGGGGTACATCGGTAGGTAGAAGGTGGTGGCACATTCGTCTGAGTTTATAGCAGAGAAAACCAAGACATCAGGAAACCAGGAGTCCCTGGCTGTCCTGGAGTCTACGCCAGCATTCTTTCCACTAGGTGATGCTGTCTTGTCACATGTGCAATGTCCGAGGCCTCAAAGGAAACCATTCCAGAGGGAAGAGAGCGCTGGGGCAAAGGACAGCCACTTGGGGGGCAGAGTAGGGGAACTCGCTGATAACGAGGGGAACTCTGGCCGCTTCCGGGAAACGCCTTCCTGGCCCCGGTCTTACTTCTGGTCTCCTGCGAAGTCATGTTCTGCTGTGGAGCGGTTTGGAGCCAGCTTGGGGGGAGCTGGCCCGCGGCCCCCACACACTAGGGCTGACGGACCTTTCTGATGGGAACACAGAGGCGGAGGAAGTCAGAGGATCCGCAGCACAAACGATGCGTCCGTAACCCGTCGTTCCCAGATGCCTTTGGTGTTTTTACAACGGAAAAGTCGTGGTGGGTCTTCAGTGATTCAGAAAGAGTCCACAGGGAAACCAGGAACTGGAAACCCACTGCTGGGCACAGAACCTCTTCTACTAAACAAACTTCAGGAGAGGTTTTTTTTTTCTTTCTTTCTTTCCTTCTCCAGGAGACTACTGGTTGCCTAGAAGCAGGATTCTTTACCATGTCTGTCTGATTTTAAAAAGCACATTTCTCCTGTTTTCACGAATCACACCTGACTCCTTGTGGCAGAGTGGCTGTGGAGAAAGGCTTCTGGATGCTGGTGGTGCGGTTGCTGCGGGCAGGGTGCCGAGCTCCTGGGGCAGGCGGCGGCGGTGGCTGCTGGAGGCCGGACGGCCAGCTCCAGGCCGACGCCGGGCTTTCTGTCTGCTGCTGCCCATGGGACGCAGCCTCTTCCCAGAGGCAAGGGGATGGCGGAGGCAGGCTTCTGCGGGGCTCTGCCCTTGTCCCGGGTGTTGGGCGCAGAGCAGGGGGGCCTCGTGTGACCATCAACCTGTGCACTTCTCTGTGTGGTGCTCCTGGGGGAGGGGAGGTCACTCGAGGGCTGTGGCGTCCGAGACGCGCCGTGTGAGGAGCTGAGCTGTAGCTTGGGCCTTTCCATGGCCTGTGATCAAGTTGATGAGGCCTCTGGTGGTTTTTGCCAGATTTTTAAATGTTGAAACTGTCTTATTAGCAGTTAACGAGAGTAGCGAGAGGTAACGAGAACATGGCATATTGATTGTTTTGCTGAAATCTCTTCTGATTTCTCTTTATTAACTTCTTGCCAGTGAGGGTTTTGGAGGAAGCCGTGCCAACCCAGAGCTCTGGGAACCATCTGGGAAGTTGCTGCCCCCGGAGCTGGTGCCTGCAGGATCCGGGGGGCAGGAGGCCTTGGAGACATGGCTCCTTGGCCACCCGCCGCCCGCCCGAGTCTCCCAGTGGACTCACCCGAAACCAGAAGTCACGGGATCGGGACTGTGCTTCCTCCAGGGTGGGCCCTGGCCCAGAGCAGTGCAGAGAAGGGCGGCGAGTGGTGGCGAGGATGGGAGAGAATGCGTGTGGTCACGCCGGCCCGGCAGCCGGGCAAGCAAGGAGGTGCAGCGGACATTTCTCTGGGCCTCCGTGCGCACATCCTCTGCGTATTTGCCTGGTAACTAAAGCGCGTGTATTTTAACTGCCTGGAGGGGCAGTGCCCTCAGCTTCGAAGGCTTCTGCCTGCATGGCAGGGTAGCTCTGCTCTTCCTAATCCATGGTATTCTGAAAAAATCAAATCCCGAAGCACCTTTTTTTTAAAAAAGATTTTATTTATTTATTTATTTGACAGAGAGATCACAGTAGGCAGAGAGGCAGCAGAGAGAGAGAGAGGAGGAAGCAGGCTCCCCGCTGAGCAGAGAGCCTGATGCGGGACTCGATCCCAGGACCCTGAGATCGTGACCTGAGCCGAAGGCAGAGGCTTTAACCCACGGAGCCACCCAGGCTCACCCCAAAGCACTTTTAAAATGAGGGCTCTGCTGTCATTCTCTTGGTCCTGCCACCAAGATGGTAACAAAGGTCCTTGCAGAGGAGATTTTTCCCATTTAGAAACTGCACGTGTTTTTAACCTAGGAGCTGAACGTTATGAGAAGTGGAAAGGCAACGCGTCGTTCACGTGGGAAGCACTGAGCGGTCTGTTCTTCTCTTCGGACCTCCGCGTTGTCCAATAGGACAGAGTCTCTGCCCTGCTGGTCGTGAGAGGGAGCGACGCGTCCGTGGAGAGAGCTCGTGGATGCCCGCGGGAGTGGTCAGTCCCGGGCTCTGAGGCCCTCACACACGTGGGCCTTCAGGGGACGGGGTCATGACCGAGCACCCAGACGACGTATCACAGGCGCCCGCAATGAGCCGGAGCGCACGGAGAAGAATCAGTCGCAGGTCATCGCTGTCCCCAGTTCAAATGACCAGTTGACAAAGTAAGAGCGTGTAGAGGCGTGTGCGTGGGTCCCGCCCGGCACGCGGAGCTCGCGGCCGCATCGTGCTGAATGACCGGGACTTGGAGTGAGTGGCGTGTGTGGATCGTGTCTCTTGGCATCACAGATGTCACCCGCCTTGAAGCTAATTTCCTGGGGCGTATGTGGCAAGTTCGGCCCACGTTGTGTGGAGTTTTCCGGTCGGTCCTGTCTGTGGGGTGGGAAGCGGGGTGGGCTGGGTGTGGGAGGGAGAGGTCAGGGCCCGGATGAGCGCCTCGGCCCGGGGAAGCGGCGTCCCTGCATGAGACCTGCCGCGAGGGTCCGGAAGTGGGGCGGGAGCAAGCGGAGGCCACGGGCAGGTCGAAGGTCAGAATTACAAGGATCGAGCAGGAAGAGGAGCCAGCAGCAGCGGCCGGGGGCAAGGCTGGCCAGGGGCCACTCTCATGAGCCGCACTGTTTGCCTTGGCCCGCCTTCTGAGGCTCTCTGAAATGTCACTGTCAAGGGCACAGCTCTGTCTGGCTCGAAGTCGTTGCTTCCCCAAGGCAGCCGCTGACACGGGCTAGCGCCTGTCCAAGCAGAGATTCTGTGTTTTTCTATCGGGCTCAAGCAGAACGGATCCTCATTTCTTGTGCAATGTCCTAATAATAGAGGAGTTCAGACGGTGCGCTTTCCTTCTTGCTGTTCCAACAAACACGATTAATTGCCCTGGGTCTTGAGATCTGCTTCTGTAATTTGTATGTAATGATACCTGTAGGATACGTGTTAGGTATTATCAGCGGCTTACTTTATTTTTTCTTCTGTTTGTTAGGAAGAGTTTTAAGCCTAAACATAATAGGATGTTGCAGACACAGAAGCAGACATCACCTACTCCCTGCGCATCTCACCAGAACATTTTTGCTGAATCCTATCAAGTAAATGAAAGATGGTCTAGACATCAGCGTGCTTTATCCTGCAAAGCTTCAGCACATACCCTCCCAGAACAAGGGGATTTTCCTGTGTAAACACCATGCCTCCCTCACAACAAACAAAATGAACAATTACCACGGAGATCTCGGGCTGTGTCCCTAAGCCACTGCCCGTGTCCATAAGCCACTGACCATGTCCGTAAGCCACTGCCCGTGCCCTCACTTGGGGGCCGCTTTATTTCTGTCTCTAGCAGTCAGAGCCTCAGACTTCCCTTTTACTGGCCCAATGGTAGTCATGGTGCCCACATTTCCTGTTTTATGGGACTATTCTGAGACGAGGAAAGACGGACTCAGAGTCCCCTTGGAAGCACAGTGTTCATTTCAGGGATCCCTCTTTTGTAGAAATGAGATTTCTCAGAGACGAAGTGGGGGGGACTTTCTACGTCATCACTCCAGCAGGCATGAGGGTCTAAGAGAAGCCTTTGCATTGGGGGGGACTCCAGACAGGAGGCCCCCGTCACCTCAAGACAACGACCCCTGGCGTAGAAAGGGCAAGAACATGGAGGCCCACGAAGTACTCCTGCCTCACGGACAGCAGCTGGTGGACGGCTGCTCGGCCGTGACCCCCGGCAGCCCTCGGGCTCTCCAGGAGCTCCAGGCTTCCCAGAGCCCCATCTGGGTGCAGGAACGCTTCCGGCTTCTCCTCCCAGTTTCTCGGACCTGCTCCCCCCGCTCCAGCCACAGGGTCTCGCCAGCTCACCCCACGCTCAGAAATGTGACATTTGCTGTAAAACTCGAAATCTGGGATGTCTTAAATGCAATATTTTTAAAATGTTCTGGGTGTCTGATCTCCGCAAGTGAATTGTTTGCCCCCGAAGTCCCGGCCTAGTCCCAGGGACACGCCTTACGGCCCGGGACGCGCCCAGGATGCTCCGGCTCGGTGTTAGTCACAGATCAGAGTCCCCGCTCGGTAACCGAGAAGAGACTTTCTTCTTCATCTTTCAGTTGTAAGTCAAGAATGGGGAGGAATGCCCGTTTTATAATTTTGACTAATTTAGCACTGACGAGAAAAACAGAGGGGTTTTCATGGCAAGATTTATGGCATAGAGCCCCTGGCTTCTCTGGTCACCATTCTTCTGGGAAACACCTTGTAGCCTTTACTTCCTTGAAGAATGTGACCTTGGAGGCATTGAGGACCGCGGACAGCAGTCTTTGCGGAATGCCTCCCATTGGCATGATTTCAGAAGAAGAGAAGCCTGACCAGGTAGAAATGCAGGATTCAGGACAAAACCAAGGTCTTTTAATGATTAGCTCAGCCCTCTAGTACACCAACAATGGAGAGCGCACGCCCCGAACCAGGGTAATACCTTTTCCTGATGCCGTCACCCCGGGTCACTCATCAGCCATCGTCAGCGGCATTTCCCTCCTCTGTGCATGGTGGCAAGGAGTTTGGGTGGGTTCCAATCCGCTGACTGCTTACTGACCACGAGCCGTCTTCAGGCTCAGTTTCCTTATCTGGAGAAGGGGGTCGTAGTAGTACGCCTCTCCCGGAAGGGTTTAGTACGGCCCCTGAGACACAGGCAGTGCCCAGCGACGTCCGCTGTTTTCATTCCTCACACGTGCACATATGTAGCACCTTGGGTTTGCCAGGAGCTGGCGCCGGACAGAGCTGAACAAGGCCACGCTCAGAGCCTCCTTAGACAAGCACAATTCTGTGCACAGGACCAGCTAAAAATACTGGCGGGTTACATGGTGGCAGCCCGTCCAAGGACGACCGGAGGGGAAGCAGGAGCGCTCTTGTCCAGGGACCCACGCTGTCCCTGGCCGCAGTGTCTTCATCTCCATGGAGAGGTTCTCCATTTGATGAACAGCTCCCAGCCTTGTCTCGGGTGCACTGAACCTATAGAGTGCTCTGTGGGAAAGGAGTCTCGTCAAGTAAACTTGGGAAAAAAGTGAACATTTTGTCTCCCTCTTGAGAATCAGTGTCTTTAAATACTCCGAATTAAAGAAACCTGCTTAATTTGGTTAAACTCAGAGTTTCCTGAAATTGTTTGTCTGTTGACCCTCTCCCCCTTTTGAGTTTGTAGGACATACTTTAACTTTCCGTAAACCCAAGGTTTCAAAAAAAGTACTTAGAAGATGTTGGACTAGGGACCTCAAGTCCCTTTGAAAAGTCCATTATTAGGTCTGATACAAGGCTGACATTCTCCTTAGTCTCGTGCTGATGCCTTTTCTGATGTCCCCCCCCCTTGAGTGTCCTCAGAACTTCTCCTTCTCTGTGACCTCAGATGAGCTGTGTTTCTAGAAAGTCGAGTTACACCATCCTTCAGTTTATTGTTTGGATTTTGCAAAAGTGTGTGTACTCTCAGGCCCTCTACGTTAAACTTCATAAAATAAAATAGGATTTTGAAGCTTTTATGATAAATAAATGGGATTATTATATTATAGTTATATATTCATAGACTATAAAATCATATTCATGGAATCTGAAAGAGATGGCACTGGGGCCACAGAATTAACACCAGTGAATTTTGCCTGTGAGTTAAAAATCCACTTGTAAATACCATATGATTTTACTCGTATGTGGAATTTAAGAAACAAAACAGGTGAACATAGCGGGAAAAACAGGGCCAAACCAGAAAGCAGGCTTAATTCTCGAGAACAAACTGAGGACTCCTGGAGGGGAGGCGGGTGGGGGCTGGGGACCCGGCGGTGGGGGTTCTGGGCGACTGATGAATGACTACATCGTCCTCTTGAAGCTAACATTACACCGTATATTAACTAACTGGAATTTAGATAAAAACTTGGAAAAAAAAGAAAAAAAAAGGAAAATCTACTTGTAAAGCTTGACACATGGCCATTTAGGATAACCGTGGGAAATAACCACAATGATACTTATTTTGTTCCCAGGAGTCAGGATGTCAAGGAGGGAGAAAGCGACGACTTCTTCCCTTAGCTGGAGGCACAGTGTCTAGTGTTCAGATTTAACTAGTAACCTTACTTAATCGTCTTTAAAGTTTATGGGCCACGAGAGCCTCCCGAAGACGAAATTTATACAGATTTTCACCAAGTGGAAGCAGAGAGCAGCCGGTGTGGGTCGCAAGGAAGCCTAACTTCGGAGTCCGGGGACGGGGACTGAGTTTACAGAACTGCGTTGATCTTGACATGGGGAGTGTTCCCTTCCAGCCACCTGCTGGAAATCTTCGGGAGGCCTTGTCGAAGGCATGAACTCTGCTGTTACTTCCGTTACGGGAGCAACGCCCAGTGAACACAATTTCGTCTTTTTGTGTGGCTGAGAATCTTGCAGTTTGTCTGCGTCATGATTCTGAAAGCAAATTTTGTTTTGTCCGTGAGGTTGCCGTAGAGGCTGGACGGTCTGGCCCGTGGGGGCCGAGTTCTCCCTCAGCCACCAGGTGCTTGCTTGAGTGAGCCAAACCTTTTGCCTGAACGGGAAGGGAGAGCGTCCAGTGGCCTCTAACCGTGTTGCTGAGAGGCTCCGCCAGAGGGGCACAGGACGCTCCCGTCTGGGTTACGGTTCTTAGTAAATGTTAGTTCTCGCATGAACTTAGATGTTAAAATGTCCGCACCGCCCAAAGCAATCTACGGACTCGTGCGATCTCCATTGATAGTCCAGTGGTCTTCTTTACAGAACTAAAACAAACAGCCCTAAAATTGGCACGAAACCACAGAAGATGCTGAACAGCTGAAGCGATCTGGAGAAAGAACAAAGTAGGAGGCATCGTGCTCCCTGATTTCACGCTGTGTTTCAGAGCCACCGTAATCGGCATAAAATGGGACGTATCGACCAATGGAACGGAGTAGAGCCCAGAAATAAAACTGTGTGTATATGATCAGTTGATTCTGATAAAGGAACCAAGAAAGTACAGTGAGGAAAGAGCGGCCTCTTTGAAAAATGCTGGGAAACCGGGACAGCCACGGGCAGAAGGACGCTGGACCGCTGTCTTACACCATCCACAGAAATAGCTCAAAATGGATTAAATACTTGAATGAAGTCCCTGAACCATAACACTCCCAGAAGAACATCTAGGGGGTAAGCTTGTCGACGTTGGTCTTGTGATGATTTTTTTAATCTGTCACAAAAAACAAAGGTGACAAAAGGAAAAATGAACAAGTAGAACTACATCAAATAAAAATCTTCCCACAGCGAAGGGCCCCGTCAACAGAATAAAAAGGTAGCCTATGGAACGGGAGATGATATTTGCAAATCCTACATCTGATAAACAGTTAGTGTCCAAAATATAGAACAGAACCATAGGCTCAGCAGCAGAAAACCCCAAAACAAAACAAAACCCCAAACCCAAACAACAACAACAAAACCCAAACAAACAAACAAATAAAAACCCAAAAACCAAAACAAAACTCAGTTCAATTTAAAAATGGGCACAGGATCTGAGTGGATATTTCTGCAAAGACGGCGCACAGATCGCCAGCGGGCACACGTCTGCAAAGACGGCGCACAGATCGCCAGCGGGCACACGTCTGCAAAGACGGCGCACAGATCGCCGGCGGGCACACGTCTGCAAAGACGGCGCACAGATCGCCAGCGGGCACACGTCTGCAAAGACGGCGCACAGATCGCCGGCGGGCACACGTCTGCAAAGACGGCGCACAGATCTCCGGCGGGCACACGTCTGCAAAGACGGCGCACAGATCGCCGGCGGGCACACGTCTGCAAAGACGGCGCACAGATCGCCGGCGGGCACACGTCAGCAAAGACGGTGCACAGATCGCCGGCGGGCACACGTCTGCAAAGACGGCGCACAGATCGCCGGCGGGCACACGTCTGCAAAGACGGCGCACAGATCGCCGGCAGGCACACGAGAAGAGGCTGAACATTGTTCACCGTCCGGGGATGCGAGTCGAAAGCGCAATGAGATGTTCCCTCATGCTGTTAGGATGCCTGTTTTCAGAAAGGTCGGAAACAGCAGCTGTTGGCAAGGACATAGAGAAGACCGACCGCCGTGCACCCGCTGATGGGAAGGCCAACGGGTGCAGCGGTGCAGCCACTGTGGGGAACAGCATGGAGGGTTCTCAGACTTTTCAGACTAGAACTAGCATATGATTCAGCAACCCCTCTTCTGGGTATTTATGCAAAGAAAACAAAAACACTAACTTGAAAAGATGTCCACGCTGCATGCTCACAGCAGAATTACTCATGATAAGATACAGGAACAACGGAAGTGTCTACTGATGGCCAGCGCAAGAAGATGGTAGACACGCACACGCACACGCACACGCCCCACAGCGGACTAGTACTCAGCCGTAAGAGGGAATGAAATCTTGCCATTTGTGACGACATGGATGGCTCTGGAGGGCATTATGCTTGGTGAAATAAGTCCGGCAGAGAAAGACAAGCATACGTCCTGTCCTCTCTCTTGTATGTGGAATCTAAAAACACGCAGAACAGGCCGATGGTTGTCAGAGCCGGGCGGCGGGAGAAATGGTGAAGGAATCGGAAAGTAAGAAGGAAAATAAAACAGTAATGCATATTCACCTGAGAAGCTTCGAACATTGCAGATGCGCAAAAGGAAAAGAAACGCAGTATAGACCGTAAGTTTGCTAAGCAGAGGACCGCCTCTTTCTAGCTGGAATGGAGGCACCAAATAGTATATATATTCTTCACTCTTCATTTCAATTAGATTTAGTTGACATATGCTGTGTTATTAGTTTCAGGGGTAGACTTCCGTGATTCCTCACGTGACCTCCTTAATGCCCACGCCCTAGGGACCCCATGCCCCTGCTCACCGTCCCCTATATTGACTGAGATGTTCACTTAAAGAAATTCTGCTGCCCTCGACAGGGAGACATCAGTGACATCCCAGCCTTAACAAAGATGACAAAAAACAACTTCGTATTTTAGGCAAGAAATAGGAGCCAAGGAGCATCCGGTGAAGAGTGATGTGTAGAACTCTTAAAATACTGCAAGATTCTGTCTTTCCTTGTCTGTAGGTCTCATTCTGGGACATCGTATCTGAAAGTTAGAGCACAGCTTACCACCATGGGTTGAATTGTCCCCCCCCCATCCCCAAATTCATGTGTTGAAGTCCTAACCCCACGGCCTTGTTCAGACATGGTCACTGCACACGTAATCAAGTTAAGGTGAGGTCATGGTGGTGCTGGCCCAGTGTGCCTGCTGTCCTTACAGAAAGGGGGATTCAGAGGCAGGGGGGATGCCACGGGACAGTGACGGGGTCAACCGCAGGCCGAGGGCAGTGCCCTGGAACGGCCCCTCCCCCTCACAGATTCAGGAGGAGCCGGCCTGGTCCGCCTCTTGAGCTTGGACTTCTGGTCTCCACCCTACGGTCTAGGCTGCAACAGTTGTGGTGCTTGGCGATGGCAGCCTTAGTAAACTAATACACTTACCCAAATCCTTCGGATTTCCACCTTGAACTTTGGTGTCCGTGGTCAGGGACTCCTGCTGTGACTCACGATTCCTGTTGGCCCTGGTCCCTGCAGAAATCGTTGCCCCCGTGATCTCCCCAGCGTTTCTTCTACGGGATCACTCACCGTTTGCTTCTCCACCAGCCCAGGCTCTTTTCAGTCTCTGCCTCAGCTCAAGAGCCAGTGTCCTGGCGCAGCTTCTCTTCCAGGCTGCGGGCCGCCCCGTCCACTCGCCCTGCCTCGGCTCCTGCACGGACCCCCGGCTTGCGCACTGCACGGCCACCGCCTCAGCGTGGCGCACGGTATCGTTTGCCGTCCTTCCAAGCGGAGCGGACCGTGGTCACGCTGGCCACGCGCCGCGCGCTCAGCGAGGGCTTGGTGGCACGGGGGAGCTGGTCGTGAACGGAAGCGAAGCGCGTTGTTTCCAGAAGAACATTCGTGTTCCTTAAGTTCCGGGTCTTGTGAGTGAGGATGTTTTCTCTTTCAAGTGTTGGGTTACCTTAAAGCCAACAAGGTCTCTAGGACCACGTGGCCTCCATCTTCCTCACTTCCGTTCTGTGCCCCCAGCGACCTCCGTCACCGGCCTCAGGTGGTGTTGCAGGTGGGGGGACGGCGTTTCCGTCGTTTCCGTGCAGATTTGCCTGGAGACTGAGTTATGGAGAATTCCTGGGTTTTACGTCTCTCAGCCAGGGTTTGGGGGTCCCTCATCAGCCCAGCCATCGCTGTGGCTGCTTGTAGGAGCCGAGAAAAGTTGGTGGTTCTGCTCTGTTCTTCCTCCACGCTGGGGCGATGGTCACATCCCGGGGGCCCTCCTGCCCTCCAGCCCGCTGCCCAGCGAGCCGCACCCCCTCGCTTTCCTTCTGCTTCTGTTCAATTTCAGAAAACAGGTCAGTGGCTCTTTGTGCTTGAAGAGGTTCTGCTGGTGACACTGCGCGGGGTGGGCAGCGAGGTCCTGGGGCTCATGAACTGGTTGGGGGCTGAGAATGGAATCTGGGGGTCCCACCCTGCACCTGGCAGAGATTGCTCATCTCTGGCGCTGGGTTTCTTTGGGGCCCTTCTTTGTTTCTCCGTGTTGAGGAGGAGCGTGTTCCTTGTTTTCTCTTCCATCATATTTGCATCCTCCTGATTTTTCTCTGCTTCTCAGATTTGCTCGAGCTAATTAAGCCCGAATATGTGCAGAGCCTGGTGCCAGGTCCTGTCTGAGGGTTTTACAAGGTTCCTCTGACTGCATGATTAAACCCGAGAAGGACAAATATAAATGAACGGGCTAATGAAAAGTGCACGAACTGTATAATTAGGTCCTAAAATTGCACCGTATTCTCTCCACGAAACCAGGAAAGTACAAGTGGCCAGAGTTCTCTGGGAATAGAAGAAATAAAAGTAAAAGTGCTTCAATTCCGTTCCACTCACTTTGTCGTTGGGGGTTGGATTTGGGGGAGCATGGTCGGAGCTGTCATTTGACATTTGGATTTGCGGAGAGGACAGTCCGAGCTGTCATTCGACGTTCCAGGCGCAGAGGGGGTTCGGGAGAGGTTGCGCAGTGGCCCTGAGGCCGTCTCTGTGCGGGGCAGGGGCCTCATTTGCGGGGCTCTGGGCGGCTGGTCTCTGGGAGCGTGCCCTGGCGACAGCCACCGCGGGGCTGCACCTGCTCTGCTCGCCCCACCCCATAGCGACGTGGCCCCACGGACGTGGCCCCACAGACGGTGCAGGTGCATGAGCCACCCGGCTTGTGTGCACCATTGTGCAAAGCCAGCTTGCTGATCGAACCTCATGTGTGCGCCGCTTGCTCACAGATGGGCGCTGTCCCTGAAAAGAGCCTCCTGGACACCCTCTTGTCCTCGCTTGGGAAAGTTTTGCTTGTCACTCTGGTCCTGATTTGTTCCCACGTCCATCTCTCCCCCCAGGGTGTGAACTCCTCGGAGGCAAAAGACGTGAGCGTGGAGCCCTGTGCGGCCCCGACCGCAGAGGGGACTCGGGGCCCAGAGGGGCACGTTGAGGTGTTTAGGGACCTCGCAGCTGTCCTCCGAAGGTCAGATGACATAACGTGTTTGAAACTGTCCAGGAAGAAGCCAGACGCCAAGGCCGCAGCAGCACGGGCTATGTGCGAGTACTGGTGCGCGAGTACCACTGTGCGAGTACAACTGTGCGAGTACCACTGTGCGAGTACCGGTGCGCGAGTACCACTGTGCGGGAGTATCACTGTGCGAGTACCACTGTGCGAGTACCACTGTGTGAGTACCACTGTGCGAGTACCACTGTGCGAGTACTGGTGCGTGAGTACCGGTGCATGAGTACCGGTGCGCGAGGACCAAGCACCATGTGCTTCCTTCACCTAAATTTTGACACAGCGACCACCTGCTTCACACAAGGAAACAATTGGAGAGGAAAAAGCAAAGAGATGCACAGACCAAGTCTTACCTTTTTTTGGGAATTCTTTCTACAAATATAATTGTAGGAAGTAAGCCGTCTTTGTTATTCAAATTCTATCAGAGTTTAAGAAATTCTTGAGATTTGGTGCAGTTTTCTTTATTAGATCACATCTGCATATTTATTAATTTCTCTCAGTTTATGGTATCTTGTCCCTTGAAGCACTTACTCCTTCTAGAAAGGAGTTTTAGATTTTTTATTTGAAAATCTTTCCTGAAATAACGGGTTTGTTGTTGGACTTCCTTCCGCTTTTATTTCTAGAGTTCAAAAACCGTAAAATTTCTTGGTGGCTGTTGATTTCTTTGCAGGTTGGTTCTGTGTACAGGGTCAGGTGTGTTGTCGGATGTCTAGAGGGGAGGCACGAATCGGCAGATCCAAGCACAGGGAAAGGGGCACCCCACGGAGGGCGAGGATGATCAACGGAGCAAAGAACGAGATGCTGTTTCCTGGCTTCGGGACTTACTGGTGTCACTATACTTTACAAGGACACAGAATTGGTTTTATTTATAACCCTCTCATTTGGCAGATAATAAACACTGTGATGTATTTCTGCTATTAGACTGACATTTTTATTTTTGATGAGGATGGGAAAGAATAAGTATTTAAAGATAGAATTGTATCAGCTGTCATATCTTCACATTTTCCTCCGTGTATATTATAATCTGTTTGATACTTAGTAGCTTCATATCTGACATCTGGTTTTCTTCAGTGACACTATTTGACCAATAATCAAAGAAAACTCTGCTATGATTTCTTTTTTAGAGCGAGCATAATGAAGACTTTAGTTTTGAACATAAGGTCAAGAAATGTCAAGTACAGATCATCAAATTAAAAGTAATTAAATTAATAGCATGAGGAGGCTAAAAATACTTCTGCCCAACACTGGAAAACTAATAGGGCCACGAAGTCATCAGATGAGAAAAGTGTTAATATAATGGAACACATTTCAAATAATTCAAAGCACAAATGAGAATGGGAAGGAGAAGAAATAGGCAAGCCGCGCATTTAAGATGGAACTGTACAAGAGAAGGCCTAGAAATGCCCATATCTTCTTTGTGACAGTCCTAGGACATTCATCCCTGGAAATCACCCCTGTAGATAGGAAACACGGAAGACTGTCCTGTATCATAACATCTGGGTACTGACCAGCCTCTTTCCCCAAACTGAGTGGGACTAACAGGCCAACCTCCCGCCGTCTCTGAGCCTGCTGTGTGGCCCGAGTGGGATGCAGTTACTGTGCCCATATTTTGTTGAGGGACAGTCAACCCCTCCTGGCCCAAGCCCAGCCCGTTGCAGGCAGAAGTCTGGAGATGTTCTCAGTAGAGAGGTTAGGAGCGGCCCCTAGACCCAAACCTAGTTTAGCCCCGAGTTCAGTCTTTCCCTGCTCCTCTGCAGAATGGGGCGATTACTGCCCTGTACTGTATTTGTTCAGTTAGGTGAAACTCATACTGCAGGAAAGCACCGGTTTTGAAGACTTAACACATTCACATTGGTGTGAACCCACCACCTGTTTCTGGACCTAAAGCATCTTCAACACCGGCCTTCTTCTGTCTCTGGACCTATGTGCTTAGGAGATTTCACGTAAGTAGGATCATTCAGAATGTGACCTTTCACTCAGCATAGTGTTTTCAGGATTGGGCCATGTTGTAGCAGGTATCTGTCCTTTTGTTCCTTTTCGTGGCCAAGTAATGTTCCAGGGATTGGATGGACCACGTTTTGCATACATGTTCCTCGTGGGTGGGCGCCTGGGTCATTTCCACCTTTGGCTGTCGTGGGCAGTGCTGCTGAGGTTATGAGTGTGCAGGGACTTTGTCTGAGTTCCTGTTTCAGTGCTTTTAGTCCTTACCTAAGGCTGGGGCTGCTGGGTCCTGTGGTTCTGTGTGGAGCTCTTTGAGAACCTGCTCACTTTCTCCCCACAGCAGCTGAACCATCTGTTTCTCCTCCAGAAATGTCTGCAGATGCTCGCCCAGATTTTTGAGGCCAGAGTTGAGCTAATTACCTCCGTTTTGGGGGCAGAGTCAAAGGGAGAAAGGACACAGGGCATTGGAGGGTGATTTCTAGCTGGTGTTGTGCTTGGAGTTAGTTCCTTCTGGAGGCTTCCATCCCGGCCTGGGGAACAGGATGAGAAGACTAGCGAGAAGAATCTGAGCCATCACCCAGTTACTTCCTAGCGAGTATGCGTCGTGTGGTGTCCTGACCACAGCTCCTGGACCCCCTTCTCTCCTGAGGCTCGTGCCCCACCGTTTTCTGGGTGGCCGCTGTAGCTGGTGCACCAGTGGCCCATTGGCTGCTGTTCCATGTTTGTCCCCCTCCTCTGGACTCTGTGTTTCTGCTTCTCCATCCCGGAGCCCCTGGGACCCAGAGCCTCAGCCATAATTGACCTGCTCTGGATTCTCCTCCGCATGTGTTCTGCAGTCCAGGGTGTGCCTGTGGGGACGGACCGCAGTGGGCTCTGCGGGGACCAGGAACTAGAGGTCCGCGTGTCCTTGACTGAGGCAATGGCAGTGGGGGAGGGGAAGAGGGGTGTTAGGTGCGGAGATCACAGAAGATGTCTGTGTTTGCCTCTCAGTGTCTCTAGGACATTAACTGTGTAATCCTGGGGCAACAGCCCCTGCCACACAGGCTCTCGTCCTGGCCTGTCACTTCGCGGCCTCAGAGACAGAGCGACGTCCCCCAGCCGCGAGGGCCGCCCAGGGAGTGGGATGGTGTGAGGCACATGGCACGTGTCCTCCCTATGACCCTGTTCTGGTGCGGAGGAAGAGCGCGACCCGCTGTGGGACCGGCTGTGGGGTCCTTCCTCATAAATACTCGGCCTCCAGCCACTGTAGTGGCCGAAGTTCTTGGTTGGCAATAGTAGACATGATGCCATGTCAGATCAAAAAAAGAGGGGGGTTTATTGGGAGGCCCCAAGGTTGACTGAAGGTTGAAAACCAGGCTTGGAAGGGGGGCTGAGGCCCAGAGCGCCCGGGGGTCTGAGAAGCAGCCACAGAGAAGCCCCCACGCAAGGCCTGTCGTGGCGGCTGCCTGCAGGACCCCGGCGCTGGACGTGGCCCCCGTTTCCCCCATACGCAGATCCGTCAGAAAGAGCTCCCAGCCGGCCAGCACGGCTCGCATGCCCCGTCTCTGCCGGACTGGGGTGGGGAAGGGTGTCCAGCCTCCTAAATGCTCGTCCAGACACCACAGGAGGCAGGTGTGAGCAGAGTCGGGGCGCGCAGGGCCGGGGAAGAGTGTTCACCATATGCTCGCCGTTTTCTCTCGACGTGCCGTGCTTCAGGGGAGACGAGGCTTTCAGAACGTCTGGCGGCTTCCCTTCGCGAGAGACCACAGGCTTGGTTTGGGGACACCGCGGGTCAGCCCCTCTGCACGAATGAGCACCTTTCTTGCCCTCAGGTTCGTGCCTCGGGAGGTTGATGAAGACAAGCGCGTCTCCTGCCATCGCGTCCCGCAGGCCGCTGTAGATTTGCGAGAAAAAGCCGCTTAGGAAGGAGGGATGTTTGTAAAGAAGGACGGTGTCGTGACGTTGGTGGAGGGATTGGGGGTCTACCCTAAGGTCAGGCTGAGCAGAATTATGAACAAAACGTGTTGATGGTGGAAAAGGTCAATCAGACAGACGAGAACACGACTTCCGAGCTCGGTTCTGACTCCGCGTGGCTGCTGTTAGGTGCGGCGGGTCAGCGGTGAGGAATGACACTTGTCGGCACAGAGTTCTCGGGGGGCTGCGCCCGTCTAGTTCTTCCTGGTCTGGGCACCGGAACCCGCACAGAAACAGTCTGGCTGGCTCTGGCCGGCTCGGGGGCTGGCGGCGGGGCGCGGCGTGAGGGTAGCCGAGGCTAGGTGAGGGCGGGCGCCCCTGCGGGGTGGGATGGGCACGGGTTATCTGCGGGCACGTCTGCGTAAACGGTCCTGACACTAGCATCCGTGGGTGGTGTTTACCGACTACGGCGAAGTGTGTATTCGAACTCACAGGTACTAGGACTGTGTCCGCTTCTTAGAAGGAAACTGAGGCCCAGACGGAGGAAGGAGCTCCCTGGGGTGGTGAGGAGGCGCCGGAGTGGGGTGCGGACCAGGCAGCGGACTCCCCCTCCCTGGGGCTGGGACCCTAGCCACCGGACTGCCTGCTCGCCGGCCACGAGGAGTAAACTCCTCCTCCAGAACGATCCAGGGGACAGTCTCTCAGAGGCACGAGGACACTCGGGTGCCCGCTGGACTCTCCCGGCATTCCTGAGTCTCTGTCGGTCGCTCCGTTTTTGATGTGGCTGCTGGCCCTGCTGCTTCTGTTCTGGAAGGGCTCCTAGGGGGGATACACGAGACCCCAGACTGACCCGCTGCTCACGCCCATTCTTTGTGTCATTCTTGGTGGCCTTTGTGGGGAGTACGGGCTTTCGCGGCTACCGGCTCTTGATAGCAGGAGGCGGTTTGAAGGGATGAACTCCTGCCTCACACTTCAGTTTTCTGAACATCCCTGTCTCAAGCCTTGGCGCTTTCTCCGCCTCTAAATGACAAAATACACAAAAATAATACCCTAGGAACTTTCTTGGGAAAACCGATGTCACCGAAACAAAAATGTTAATTCTGGGAAAATGGGGTCCCACCCTAAATGGAATTACGTGGAAGAGGCCAAGTGGAGAGACTTGCGAAGTACGCGGCCTTCTCAAGCGCCCTCGTGATCCCGTTCTCTGATGCAGTAGGTCTCAGCCATCTTCCCCCGACGCCTGCCGGGAGTCATGAGGGCTGCAGATGAAGTTCCACCCGCCACGCCAAGGACTTGATAATCTCGTTAGAAGAAGAAAGTCCTTGCATCTGAAATACATTTTAGCATTTCAGTACAACGGGTGAGAACGGTAGAGACAAGAAACGCTCTGGACTTGGAGAGGATGGCGCAGCTTCCTAGTGGGGGCAGGTGCTGGTCTGGACCCCAAGGATGGGCACGATTTGGAGACTAAGGGGGCAAGGGGAGCGGCGCCGGAGATAACCCGGGAAAGCCCCTGGTCCACACCGGACAAGCGGGCCGCATCCTCCATGGTGCAGAGGCTTTTCGGGCGCGGGAGATTGATGTGAAGTACAGCTCTCCAATTAACGGCTTAAAGGAGAGGCAGGGCTGAAGGAAACCAGCGCATGCGCGGTAGCGTGGCTGTGAGTCAAGGCTGAGACACTCAGAGGGACCGCAGGGACAGACAGACAGGAAGCCACAGAAGAGGCTGCTCTGAGGGGCTCGGCACAGTCACGCGCTGTGGAGATGAATGGAAAGCATTTTATTTTATTTTATTTCAAAATTTCATTTATTTATTTGTCAGAGAACAAGAGAACAGATGCATGGGAAGTGGCACGCAGAGGGAGAAGCGGGCTCCATGCTCATCAGGGAGCCCAACGTGGGGCTCGATCCCAGGGCCCCAGGATCACGACCTGCGCCGAAGGCAGACACTTAACTGACTGAGCCACCCAGGCGCCCCAAAGGTAAGGGATTTTAGTTCAAAAATATTGTTTGTTGCTTATGGCGTGTAAAGCACCGTCTTCATCACGTTGAGATGTGAAAAAACAAGGGAGCTTGACCTCACCTGTGTTTGCAGTCATAACTGGGGTCAGAGAAGACACCGTAGGAACATGATCTTGAGACTCGGTGAGTAACGGGAGGGCGGCGCTGGCCTGGGGTGGGGGCATGGCGTGCAGGGCTCTGGTCATTCCAGGCCAGCTGTGGGAGAGGCCAGCTAGGAAGGGGGGCAGACGCGTGGCTGCAGGACGGGTTGGAAAGCCATCCTCGGGCCGGTGCTTGTGAAGTGGCTGAGTTTACTGGGAGACGGCGAGCAGGCTGAGTGTTGGGAAAGTCCACAGTGCTGGGCCGGGGGGCAGAGGGCCAGAGACAGACCAATGCCCAGAGGTGTCTCAGGAACGGCCATTAACATTCTGATGGCCCGGAGGACACGCTGCGGAAAGGCTTAGAACTGTTGTCCAGGAGGAGGTCACAATAGCCGGCAGATACAGGAGGACACAGACGACAAACGTAGATCTGCTCAACCACGGGTCCCCAAGCGCGAACCTGTGATAAATGGCGCTTCCCCTCCGCATGGGAAAGCCCAGACACTCTGCCCGTAACTCGGTAGGTGGCATGCAGGGGCACGACGGGCACAGGCAGCGGGCCTGGAGCTCGGGGAGGGAAGCGTTGCTCCCCGTGCGGGAGAGTCGAGGTCGGAAGGACGGCGAACAGAGCCGGACGGGACCGTGCAGAAGGAAGAGTGGGTTGGGCGTCCACGCGTTCCCGGGATTTGAACATCTGCAGGTAGTGGAATAGGCTTTCAAGAAACTGGGTTAGAAGGGGCAGATGATTCAGGGTTGGAACCAGTCGGCGTGTAGGCTTACCCAGGAGTGGCGTGCTCGACAGTATCGAGCGAGCCCGCTGCGGAGGTCAGGTGGGCCTTTGTCAGCAGTGTGGGGTACCCGACAGAGTGAGCAGCGGGGTCTGTGCTCGCCAGCTCGCTGTCTCTGTCGCACGGGCGTGCGCGCACACACACACACACACACACACACACACACTATAGTCTTATTTACTGGTGTGTAATCATGTAAACGGCAACACACCCCCTTACGGTATACGGTTCACTGAGCTTTGATGAGTGTAAAATCATGCAACGATGGCCACAACGATATTCTAGAACACTCGTGTCACCCCAAACCCCTTCTTGCCCCTTTGCGGTCAGCCCCTCCCCTGACCCCAGCCTCCAGCAGCGCCGAGCGGCCAGAGCTTCGCCTTCCCCGCAGCTTCGGGGAAACAGAATCACGCGCTGCAGAGCCCTCTGTGTCCGGCTCTTCCAGGAGCGGGAGGGGTTGAGATTCATGCGCTTTGCCGCATGTGGTAGTGGTTGCTTCCCTGCTGCGGCGGAGTGCTGCCTCGCGGGACGGACACACTGCGGCTGGTTTGTTTGTTTACCAGACGATGCGTGTTTGGGCTTTTTCCTCATTTCTAGATGTTATGAATGGAGCTGTTCGGAGCCTTCACATGCAGGTTCCTGCGTGGACATGTTCATTTTTCTGGGGTAGATTCTTAGAAGTGGCCTCCTGTTGCTGGGCCTGTTGCTTAAGCGTGTGTTCACTTAACTAAGAAATTGTCACTCTCTCTGGTCTCCATACGTAGCCCTGATGAATGTGTAGTATTTCATCAGGTTAGATAAAGGTTTATAAATCTCACTGATCTGGTCAAAGAGCCATTTCTTGGTTTTATTGATCTGTGTCTGTTGCCTCCTTGTTTCCCACTGGAATTTCATGTCACTGACTACAGACTTCCTTCCCTCCCAGTGTCCGTTTCTGGGGATGAATTTCCCTCTGAGCGCTGCTTTAGCTGCACCTCTTGGATTCTGACACGTGGTGTTTCCATTTTCATTCTGCTCCTGCTGTGTTTTCGTTATGATTTCTCCTCTGGTCATTTATAAGTATCTAGTATACTTTCCACATGTTTTTGGGATTTACCAGAATATTTTTTCTGTTACTAATTTAAAGTCTAATTCTTACTGTGGTCAGAAACCATGCTCCTTATGATTTTTTTTATTATGTTCAGTTAGCCACTGTACAGTACATCGTTAATTTTTGATGTAATGTTCAGTGATTCATATAAGACCCAGTGCTCATCACAACATGGGCCTTCCTTAACACCCATCACCTGTTACCCCCCATCCTCCTCCCCTCTGAAACCCTCAGTTTGTTTCCTGGAGTCCATAATCTCTCATGGTTCGGCTCTCTTTCTGATTTCTCCCGCTTCAGATTTCCCTCCCTTCCCCTAGGATCCTCCGTGCTGTTGCTTATGTTCCACATATGAGTGAAACTGTGTGATAATTATCTTTCTCTGCTTGACTCACTTCACTCAGCATGATCCCCTCTAGATCCATCCATGTCGATGTAAACGCTGGGTGTTCATCCTTTCTGATGACTGAGGAATATTCCATTGTATATATGAACCACATCTTCTTGATCCATTTGTCTGTTGAAGGCATCTCATCTCCTTCTACAGTTTGGCTATTGTGGACATTGCTGATATGAACGTTGGGATGCACATGCCCCTTCTTTTCACTACATCTGTGTCTCGGTGGTAAATACCCAGTAGTGTAATTGCTGGGTCCTAGGGTAGCTCTATTTTGAACATCTTGAGGAACCTCCACACTGTTTTCCAGGGTGGTTGTACCAGCCTGCATTCCCACCAACAGTGTAAGAGGGTTCCCCTTTCTCTATGTCCTCACCAACATTTGTCATTTCCTGCCTTGTTAATTTTTGCCATTCCAACTGGTGTAAGGTGGTATCGCATTCTGGTTTTGATTTGTATTTCCCTGATGGCTAATGATGTTGGGCATTTTTCCACATGTTTGTTAGCCACTTGTAGGTCTTCTTTGGAGAAGTGTCTGTTCATGTCTTTTGCCCATTTTTTGACTGGGTTATTTGACTTTGGAGTGTTGAGTTTGAGAAGTTCTTTATAGATCTTGGATACCAGACTTTTATCTGTACTGTCATTTGCAAATATCTTCTCCCATTCCATGGGTTGCCTCTTAGTTTTGTTGACTGTTAACTTTGCTGTGCAGAAGTTTTTATCTTGAAGTCCCCAAAATTCATTTTTTCTTTTGTTTCCCTTGCCTTTGGAGACATGTCTTAGAAGAAGTTACTGTGGCCAATGTTGAAGAGTTTACTAACAACGCAACTGTAGAAAGAGAAATTAAGGAATCAATTCCATTTACAATAGCACCAAAAAATCACAAGATCCCTGGGAATAAACCTAACCAAAGAGGTAAGGGATCTATACTCTAGAAACTATAGAACACTCATGAAAGAAATCAAAGAAGACACAAAGAGATGGAAAAATGTTCCATGCTTATGAATCGAAAGAATAAACATTGTTAAAATGTCTATGCTGCCCAGAGTCATCTTTCAATGCTCCTTATGATTTTAAACTTTCTGAGACCTGCTCTGTGGTCAGTCCTGGTAAATGCTCCATGTGTGTTTGAAAAGAATGAGCATTTTTTTACTGTTGAGAGGAGAGTTTTATGGATATCAGTTGTTTGACTGTGTGGTTTAAGGTGTCTGTCCTTACCAGTTGTCTTTCTGCTGGATCTAAAATTTTGGAGAGAAGACTGGTGAAGTCTCCAGCTATTATCTTTTTTTTTTCAATCCTGTCAGATTTTGCTTCATATATTTTGCAGTTCTGTAGGTAGGGGCATATATGCCTAAATTATTATGCCTTTTTACTACACTGATCATTTTATCATTAATACCTCTTTGTCTTGAGTAATATTCCTTAGATTAAAAACTACTTGTTGGGTATCTTATGGCTGCTCCAGGTCTCTCATGCATGAACTATGCATATTTCTTCATTTTTGCTGTCTTTATAATTTCAGATTTACAGTGTGTCTCAGGTAGATAGCGTGTAGTTAGATTTTGCCTTTACTTACAGTCTGGCAACTCTGCCTTTTTGTGGGAGTGATTAGTACATTTGTATTTCATGTAATTCTTGATATGGTTGGATTCATGTCTGCCATTCAGCTCGCTCATTCTTCCATCTTTTGTGTTAAATATTTATGTAGAGCACTTTACTCTCTCCGTTGACTTCTTACTTACAGTTCTTTGTCTGATTTTCTATAAACATGATTTCGTGATGGCTCCAGAGGTTATGTAGGCATTGGGAACTCATTACAGTCTGCTTCACGGCAACGATGACTTTCTTCTGGCAAAATGTCGGCGATCTGCTGTGGTGTAGTGAGTAGAATTATCTACACATGTGCACGCCTGTGCACACGCACACACACACCCACACACACGGACACCCGCGCACACATATATTCTGTATGTTAGAGTCTGTCAGCACGTACAGTGGTTGCTTTAAACACCCTTGAAGGTAACGGATGAAAGCGAAGAGCGTGCGTTGTCGCACCTTCTTACTTACCGCTACTTACCGTTCCCGGCGCGCTCCATCCCCTCCTCTGGTCCGAGTTACCTGCTGGCATCGGTTTCTTTCATCCCAGGGCACTTCCTTCGTCAGCACTCACGGTGCCGTTTCAGTAACGGTACGTTCTCCATTCCTGTGCGTCTAGAAATATCTTGGCTTCACCACCAGTTTTCAGAGATCATTTCCCTGGACATAGAGCTGTTGGTTGAGAGTTTTTTCTGTGCACACTGACTGTGTCATTCCAGCATCTTCTGGCCTCAGTGAGAAATCAGTTTTCAGTTGTATCTTTGTTCCTTGCTGTGTGTGGGTCCTTTTCTCCGGTTGCTTTCAAGAGGTTGTTTTTGTTTTTTGTTTTTTTCATCTTTGACTTTTGGTGGTCTGACGAAGCTGTTGTCCGGGTGTGGTTTTCTTACCATTCACCCCACCTGGATTTGGTGACCTTCTTGGATTTCTATCATACTTTTATTTAAACCAAATTTGGGATTCTTTGTTCAATATTTTGAATACATTTTCTCCCCTCACCGTGTCTCCTTCGGGACTCGTGTTGCATGTGGTTGGGACACGCGGTGCCGCTTCGGGCTCTGGAGCTCAGCTCGTCTCTGCTCGCCCTCCGCCCTCCTGTTCTCCGGGCCGAGGCATTTCTCTTGTCTTTGTCCCCCTTCCCTGGCCATGTTCTTCTCCTGCCGCTCTGTGCAGGGGAGTCCCTCAGGTGACATTTCCATGCCCTTCTTTGTACTTGTCGGCCTGCGGTCTGGTTTCCACGTGTTTCCTGTTCCTGCTCTGCTCACTCATGCCTAACACATCTCCCTTCGGTTCTTTGAACCTATTTTCCTTTGAAGCTTTGAACACATTTACAAAAGCGAACTTTTTAAAAAGAATTGTTGGTAAATTCAACTTTTGGTCCACTTGGTGTCACTTCTTTTGATCACACCCCCCACGGCCCAGGATGGCTCATACTTTTCTCTGTGTTTGTGTATCTGGGAACTTGCATTTGGAAACTGGCCGTTTGAGGTGATACTCTTGGGTGCCTGTGACTCTGGCCTGTGCCTCTAGGGGTGTTGGCAGGTGGCCCTGCTGGGCTCAGATCACAGTGTTCTCCCCTCCTCCCCACCCCCTGCAGCACGCAGCAAGACCCTCTCTGTCCAGCTGTCACCAGCCTGCTCCCCAGAGGTCCCCTGGGCCTGGGTGGTGTGACAGTGACTTGACTAGAGGTTATTCTCTGACATTGGACGCGGAAGGGACTCCACCCTCTGCCCTCTGGGCCCCGTGTGGCTTGAGTTTACGTGCGAAGGGACAGCGGTCTCATGGATGTCTCTGCTTGTACGTTCACAGCCTGCTCAGAGTCCCCGCTCGAGACACGGTGTCTTGTCTGCCAGGGACCTGTGAGCATGTCTCAGCTGCCCGCTGGCTCTTTGTTCCCACAATACCCCTTGCTTCTCTGGCTGCTTTGCCCCCCAACCCTGAACCAAGCCACCTTGAGCCCCAAGCTGCAGCCCCTCCCCACCTACCCGGGGAGGAGGGCCGGGGAGGTCCCCGGCAGGAAGGTCGCTGTCCTGGCGTGCTTGCCTGCTGTGGCTGGTTTTCCTCTGGGGACCAGTCCTCTGGCCATGGCCTGTGCTGGGCTGTCCCGTGGGCCGGGGCTGGTGATGGGCGGTGAGGGCCGGAGGGAGACTGAGCAGGGGAGAGTAGGGAGTGGGGCACCCATGCTCTGGTCTACAAGACGGTTGTGGGAACTCACCAAGCTCCAGACCAAGTTGTTAGAAACTGAGAAGTAGGCACGAGAGAGAGTAACATTGCTGGGAAGGGAAACAGGCCAGCGTTGTCGGCAGAGAGCACAGCCTGGTGAAGAGTCTGAATACCGTGCGTGGAAACGCAGTGGGGATGGCCTGTCCTCCTCACCTGGGATTTCGAGCGGGGACACAGCCGCTTTCACTCTTGTCCAGACCGTGACCGTGCAGGAGCCGCTCCCCAAGCTGCCCCAGGGCTCCCCTTGCTTCTTCGGCTCAGGACGCAGGTGTCTCAATGCCTGTGCCAACTCTCTGCTTCCGCTGGAAGCTCACTTCTCTTTTCCGAGAAGGAAGAGGGGGGATACGTGTTTTTCTAAACCTGTGACTGTCACTGTGTAGGAAGACCGTGCGTGCCCCGGGGACCAGTGGCCAGTCAGTCCCCTCACAGACATAGAAAGGGACACTAGCACGGGGCTGACATTGGTGATGACAGGTGTGCTTGGGAGCTGGTGTGTGGGCTGCTGCGGTGGGTAGGAGTGGAGACCGGGATCTCTGTCACCAGCTGTGTGACTGGGGTGGAGTCATCTCTCGGCTCAGTCTTCTAGTCTCTTCTCTGTCCCCCCAGGGCACTGGCTTGGAAGGCATCTGAAGACCTGCACGGGTCCTTCCTTCATGATGATTCTACTGGTCTGGTTAGGGAGTATTTATTCTAACACATTTGTGGATTCTTGTACCAGTGGTTCCTTTGATATAGGAACAAAGGAAATATTGCCTTATAATAAATTGGCAAGATCATTTGATAATGAGATATTTTTGTTACATTCGTGATCAAAGCTTGAGATTTAGTTAAACCCTCTTGGCAATGTTCACGATGCCTTCTGTTCTGCTAGCTTCCTGTCTGCGGAGAGGGGCACTGGAGCAGCCCTGCAGTGCGGTCCCTGCCACACTCCCCCGTGGTCCCAGGATCACCTGCGGGGGGAGGGGGAGTGCCTGGATGATGGCGCGTGAAAGCTCATCTGCTCAGAATCATCCTCCAGACCCGCACTCGGGTGCCTGGAGTTCTGCCCTTTGGAACTGCTCCTGGAGCGTTAAGGTGCTGTGTTTCTAGGATTCATCTTCAGGAGCTCTAGTTCCTCTGGAAATGATGGGAACGACACCGCTAGCCATGGGATGGGCATGAGCTGATTTCTCACGGTGGGGCAGCGCTGCATCAGAGGCCCGGAAGGCCACTGAAAGGTCTTAACAGCTGGACTACCCACATCCTGGGTCCCTCCCCTCTAGTCTGCCAAGAGTCCACTCGCCACCTTAATCTTCTTGTCATGGTCAGAGTTCTGTTAGTTGCAAACACCAGAAACCCATTCACGTTCGGGTAAAGGAAAGTGAGGAAGGGCATTCGTTCTAAGGCACTGGAGAAGTCAAAGACAGGGAGCGAGCAGCTGGGTCTCTTGCAAGCCAGAAGGGGAGTCACATCAGCAGGGGTTGGAACGGTGCTTGGCTGTGCTGCTCTCGCTGGCCGGCAGCCTCCTCTGCTCAAGCGTGAGCCTCCAATGGCCAGCCTAGCCCAGATGTGAAGCCCTCCCAGCCCCAGCTCCCCTCACTCACCACCTGATTCCTTCTGGATCTCTTGGCTCAAATTTCTAGGAGAAAGACTGACTGACTCAGCTCCACTTGGTTTGGGAAGTCTGCATTAGCCTTTGCCACCGCAGGGAGAGCGGGGTCACAGGATCTGCTGCTCTTACACCCTGCCCCCAGATGCAGAGGGGATTTCTACAGTCTCCAAGGCACATCGAGGACTGGTCTGATTGTGTCATTCATTTGCACAAAAAACTTCAAAAAAATCCTCATTTCTTACCAGACTGCCTGTGATCAGGCTCCTTTGTCTGTCCGGCCTCATTTAGTCCTGCTCTCCTGGGCACTGTGTCCAGTCACCCTGGTCTCCCTGCTGTTCCTGATATGTCCAGCCCATTCCTGCCTCAGGACATTTGCACACGCTGTTTCCTAGGCTTACCTGCATGTTACACTCCCTCATCTCCTTCAGGTCTTTGCTCGAAGTCTGTCTTTTGTCTTAGTGAGGCTGCCCCAAGCATCTTGTCCCCTGACATGATAAGAGGTGAAGGGCGTGCAGCCTCTGGGCACAGCCCCAGCCTGGGAGCGGCGTCAGACAACTCCCACTGAGGGCATTTGGTACATCTGAAATCTTCAAGGTCGTGAAAACCCAGGAGCGCTGGGGAACTGAGGTGGCCCAGCGGAGGCTAAGGGGATGCGACCACGCCAGGCAGTGGATGTGCTGGGTGGGGTCCTGGAGCCCAGGAAGGACGTCCGCGGAACAGCCGGTGAGATGCGGGCAAGTCTGGAGTTCTGCCAGGACTACAGCAACACTGGCTTCTTCGTGGTGGCAGAGGCACCAGAGGGGAACGTGAGGTGGGCTCTCTGCCCATTTTGGCATCATTTCTACAAATCCAAAAACGGTCCTGAAGTAAACATTAATGTCACCTGCACATTCTTGTTGCCTCCTCCCTCCGTGTTTCCTCTGTAGCGTTTGTCACTCTGAGTCCGACAGGGTCTGCTAATTTCTTCACTGCCGCCCACCCCGTTAGAATGTGAGTTCCAGACGGGGACGGGGGAGCGGTCTGTCCCGGCTTCGCACGACGGTAACAGCGCTTGGTGTGTAATCGGCGCTCAGGAAGTAGGAGCTGAGTTACATTTCTTCACGTGGCGTCCAGGCTCCCGGCTCCTCGCCAGCCACCCCGGCACGCTGCTGACGGCGGACCGCGGGGAGCCCGCCGACGCTGGGACTGCCGGCCTCGCCTGGGCAAGCTGCTTCTCCGGCTGCAGTGCCTCCCTCCTCCTGTCTGCACTCTCAGCTTCCGGCTCACATGTCACCCCTTTGAAGGCGCTGCCTCGGACCCACACACACAGAAGCAACCACTGGCTCCGCGGGAGGCGCCCCCGCACCTGCCACACGCCCCACGGCGCCCCGGTGCGCGCTTCTGCTCCGCGCCTTCCTGCACCAGGCCCTGCGCCTCTCCGGGTCAGCCGCGCCTTTCCCTCATTTTGTTTCCTGGGGTGCAGGCCCGTGACGGTTCTCGGTGACCGTTGGTGGCCCGGTAAAGCCGAAGATTGCCTGCGCATGCTGGAGGGGCTGGGGGGGTGGCAGGTCAGTCACCGTGTGGATTTTGGGGAGGAGCGGCCAAGTTAAAAGTTCACGAGTCGCGGATACATCCTGAAGACCCAAGAACCTGGAAGAGGCCTGGAAAAGGGGAGCACGTGCAGTGGGTGCCTGGATGCCGGAGAGTTAGGGGATGAAGCGGGTGCCTGTGAGGGGCCCCTGGCCTTGGAGAGAGCCTGACGGTGCAGGCTTCCTCTGAGCGGCTGGAGAACGCATGAGGAGCAGCCCCGCAGCCGGCCGGGGGCTGGGCCGAATCTGCAGGAGCCCGGCGGAGCCCGGCGGAGCAGTTAATGTGTCACCACGGGCACAGGTCCGCCGTGGTCTCCGCTGAGGTCTCCGGTCTGCGCCCGCGCCCAGTGAGGCGGCCGCGCTTCCCTCCAGGATTAAGGCGCCTGCCAGGAGGCCTGAGGGCGAGCGTGTGAGCGGAGTCGGGGAGGGCATTTCTCCGGCCCAGCCACGGGGAAAGGGACATTGTTGCACAGCCTGATGATCGTAAAGCAGATTCAGATGGAGTGAGTGGACCTGAGGCTACAGAAGGGACAGACGGACGGACAGCCTCCTGGGTCTTGTAATGAGTCTGCAAACCTGGGCGTGCTCACGTGCAGGACAGCCACTCCTGAGAGCCCAGGGCTGGCACACTGGCTGCCGGAGACCCTGCCCTCGCCGCCGGGGGTCCCCAGGAGCGCCTGCTGAATGGAGCGTGCCCCGAGCTCGGCGCCCACCTGCGCCCACGCCAGCCCTCACCTGCAGGGCATTCAGAGAAACATGGAGCTGTCGGAACAGCTCGGAATTACGGAAGAAATGGAAACTCTGGACCAGGGGGCCAGGCTGCTGTCAGTGGAGCCCCGGGGACCGGCAGGCCTGGCTCCTGTGTCTGGAACGCAAGCCCCGCCCCACCCCACTGCCTCGCTGGCGGTTGGACACACGAGCCTATGGGGACATCTCTTTGGATGCGTGACCTCGGAAGTGGGAAGGGGAGCCAAGCTGTTGAAGGGCCTGGTGATGCGGCCTCCATGAGTATTTCTTCCCTAAGATGCACCTGCGAGGGGCGGTCCCACGGCCTGGGGCAGCATGGAGCAGCCTGCCCTGTCTGTCCCAGCGTCGGGGAGGGGCGGAGGAGAGCGGGCTTGACGAGGCCAGAGGCTGAGTTGTCACTGCCACAGCCACACTGCGTCCGAGAAGCGAAGCCTGAATTCCAGAAAACAACAGATAGCTCCTTTGCTATAAGCGTGTTTATGAAATATTTGAAATATACTAAAAGTTATTCGTTGCCAGTAAATTGTGTATTTTGCCTCCTGATGTCTCTGCTCAGTCTCGAGCCCCAGCGCGCCGTGGTTCCCGCGAGCTTCCCCGCGGAGGGACCCCGTCGGTACTGGCCAATCTGTGCGGTGGGTCCCTCTGCGCTGGCGATGGACCCGCCACCTGGTCAGCCTTCGCGTGCTGCTGGGAGCTGGCCCAGGGCCCTGAGCGCCGTGCATCTGCGAGTGCAGCTGTGTGTTCCGCGGGGAGGCGGCTAGGTGCGGATCGCACGGTGGTGACCGAAGACGGAGTGTGTCGGGGACAGAAGTCGCACGCCTGTGCCGTCCTCTGCTGCCCACGGTGGACCCTGCAGCCGTGCTCACAGGGCGCGTGGCTCTGCACGGTGAGAGCTCCCGAGGCAGCAGCCCCGTGCGTGTGTGGTCCGCGCTGAGCGCGCAGGCGGGGGCCGGCGGACGCCCTTGGGTGCCGATGGGCAGCAGGGTGTGGGGTTGGCCGGGCTCTCCTTCTCCGCCCGCCCACATGGCTCCCGGGGCCGGAGCCGGGCAGCAGGAAGCGGTGGTTGTGAGCATCCCCAGAGCCCACTGTCCCTGGGCTTGGAAGCCCCTTGCGGAAAGGTGCCCACTGCAGGGATTTCCCGCTTCCGAAAGACAGAGCAGCGTGAGCGCACGGGGGATGGCCACATCTGCAAACAGGCGGTGGTTCTCAGGCGGTGCGTTGGTGTGGCCGCGTGGTGTGATGTGGGCCAGGAATGAAGAAAGAAAGGAGGCCCTGACCTTGATGCTTTCCCCAAATCCTGATGAGGGGCAGCTACGTGGGGAGCCTGTCAGAGCCTGTCAGATCCCAGTGGTTCCTGAAATCCCGTGGGAGGCAAGGCCCCAAGGTTTGGGCACCTGGTCCAGCTCGTTTCCTCGACTCAAGTCCACCTTTGCCGGGGTGCGTGTCCACAGCCGTGGTCCCAGCGCTGCCGGTCTGTTCCCAGAGTCTGTTCCAGGCTCAGGGCATGTTTGCTGAAGCCCGTTCACTCGGAGCCGCCTGCTTCCTGGCGAGTCAGGGGAGGTGAGAGTGCTTTCCCCCGTACCTCCCTTGTCCACACTTCGTTCGAACTGACGGAGTCTATGGGTCACTTTCTGCTGGGGTAGAACGTTACTTCGTGCCTGCACAAAGCGGACCGGCATAGCAGGGACATAGTCCTTCGGCGTTGCCAGAAGACCCCTGGGCTGCCTTGCCTTCCAGGAGAGTTGTTCCGTATTTTCATGCTGTCCTGGAGGGCGCAGGAGAGGCGTGCCCTGTGCTGGGACGGTAAGACCTGGGCCTGGTCAGGTGGCAGCTGGTTGAAGAGCTCGAGCAGACGGGGAAGGGGGGCCGGGCTGTTCTGGGGACCTGGGATTTAGGTGTGCTGCTGTTCCGAGTTCCCTCCTCGACAGGGAAGCAGCAATTTCTTTGGACTCGCTGGTCATCAGCTTAGCAAGGTTGGAAATCCGCAGGACCTGACCACGGATGCAGACCCAGCCCAAAGGTCTGATTCCGCTCCCCTCAGCAGGTTGATTTGGGCTGGGAAGGTCACTGTTCTGGGACACTCAGGAGGGTGAGTGGGAGCCATGACCTTGTGTCGGGCACCAGGTGGGCAGTGCAGAGTGCATGCGAGACGCGGGAAGGAGCGGGGGTTCGGATGTCTGGCCGGCTTTGGGAGCAGGGCTGTGGGGCCAGCACGAGGCGAGGGTGACCCAGTGGATGTGGGGCCCTGCTGTCTTCATTGATTGAGATAAAAAAAGTTACCTTGGAGAAGATACTTTCCAGAAGCTGAAAACAGCTCTTCTCTCTGCCCAACACATTACGTTCACCATTAGCTTCCGTGGGCCAGAAATGTCGCATCGATCCTTGTTATCGATTTACAGAAACGCAAGTGGCCAGGGTGCACCTGGCGTTTTAGAAGCCCGTGAAGAGCCGTGAGGAGGAGGGAGTGCGTTCCCGTCTGCCTCCCAGACGGTCGGTAGAAGAGAATTGTGATGTTGGGAGCTTCGTGTCGTATGAGCAGTCAGCCTTATTAACGTCTCCCCTACTCATTTTGATGCAATGGGGTTTCTTTTTGAAATCCTGGTTTTAGTTCCCAGGGATGCCTGATTGGCCACGCACAAACGCAAAGCACGCAGTGTCAATGGTCTGTTTCCTTTTACAGTAAACACCTTGAAAGCCAGTGCGTCTGTCTGTGAAAACGTCTGCAGTCCTTTCGGCGGGTGTGTGGCCGGACTGAGTGTGCCGCCCGCGGAGTGCGCCCCGCTTCCGGGAAGGTGGCAGGGAGCGGGGGAAGGGGCAGGTGCCTGTGGTTCACGGCGGAAGATGGCTGGTCTGCGAAGTGAGCAGCAGGCACGTTCAAACTGGGCGACTTTTCTAAAATCCATTAAAAATGCCAAGGGAGTGTTATACCGCAGCGCGGAGCCGTCCTCCGTTCCAAACTCACCGTGCTCTTTCAGGAGGAGGAGGGCTTGACGGCGACGGTCCTGTTACTGGGGAGCGGGTCAGGTCTGCCAACTCTGGGCAGACACTCCTCCACCTCTTGGAAAGACCCCAAGAATCGCACTCCTGGGGAGACAAAGTGAATCCGTGGATTGTTCCAGGATTTGATGTACGCGTGCATTTAAACGACCATTAGTCTGTCTGGCAATCGTCACCTCACACAGTTACGCGGTTTTTCTCTCGTAATAGGACGTCTGAGATTTCCTTTCCTAGCACCTTCCAAGCACGCGTGCCGGCGTTGTGGGCCGGAGGCTCGGGGGACCTTGCGTCTGGAGCACAGGTAAGTTTCCCGCGTCGCTGTCCTGGTTGGGACAAGCCGGTAGAACCTGCATCCGAGAACAGCCGGGGAGGCCTCGTGTGTTCGCGCCCGGCGTGGAGCTCGCCGCACGTTCCTGCGAGCAGTCTGGTCCGCGCAGGAGAGCCGGTGGCCGGGGTCGGGCGCGGGTTGGAGCCCCCAGCAGCGCGGTGAGCCCGCACCTGCTCCGCGTGTCGTCTGAAAGCTTCCTGCTTCCCTTCTTGGTTTCCCTTTGCTGCGTGGCAGGTGAGGATTCAAGCAGAGCCGTCCCTGCGGTCGGCTGCCTTCATCTCCGCAGAGCAGCAGCGGGGCTTCGGCCTTGATCTGCCGCACTCCGGGTCCGCCTCTTAGAGGCCCTGGGTCACCCCCAGGCTTTTAAGGGTTTTTGGGGTTAAATTGATGAGCATGTATATATAATAAATTGAAGCTTTGTTGTTTGGCAGATTTTCCCCTTGTATTTGCTCTTCTTTCCTCAGTGGAGAGCCTGGGAGGCCCCATCCAGCTCCGTCCCGCGTCTCAGATCTGCCGTGACATCCCGTCGCCGGCTGGGACGGGCTTGGAGTCAGCGCTTTTGTGTGTTTCTCCTTCTCAGATAATGACCCTGAGTGCCAGCGTCTGCGTGTGGAGAAGACCAGTGTGTAAAGTCTCGGGCACGTCCGTGCGGGGCTGGGCCTCCTCTGTGTCCCTCTGTGGGGACACCGGCCTGGCCCGTCTGCTCGGCTCCCGCCTGGTGTGGACACACCCAGGAGGCTGTTGTTTTCTTCCGTGTGTTTGTGTCCCTGGAATTTCACTGTGTTCAAGGCAGAGCCGAGTGAATTCAAGGAGTGTCTGAGCGGTGGAGGCTGCCCAGTTCGGGAAGCACCGGCTCGGAGGGCCGAGCGGGCCGATCGCAAAACCACTCAACCTGCGGACGGTCGGATCCAGACACGCACGTCTGGGCTGCAGGCGTACAAGGTCGGGTTTTGAGCTGCCTGTGGGAAGGGGCGGTTTACAGCCGCGGCGATAGAGCTCCCACACCGAGGACGAAATGACGTGGTGGGGACGGGCTGGCGGGGGCGGAGCCTCACCGGGCAGAGCCTCTCTTCTTCCTTTGATTCCAGTCGGGCGCCGTGCTCGGGCGTGTGGAAAAGCCACGGAGGACGCGGGAAGGTTGTGTTGACTTTGTGCTCAGCCTTCACTCTGTTCCTTGGGCCAAGGTGACTGAGCTCTGCCTGTACGTGCCGAGACACCCCGCTCCCTCCGCTGGATTCTTTGTAAATAAGCCGCAGCTCCCCGTTCCCTGCCCTGCTGCCTTGCCCTGGTTTCCTCCAGCACCGCAGTTCAGCCTGGTCGCAGCTCCTGGAAATAATATGAGAAAGTTATGCCGTTTCACTCCATCAGATTTAATAAGTTTGGATGCTTTCCAAATATGAGGCATTAATCACACTTAAGCCCAGGGCTTGAGAGTTCACCCACCCGGAGCACTCATGTCAGAGACATAAAACCATCTGCTTTAATGCCCGCAGATCTCTTTAAATTGAGCACTTGCCTTGTGTTAATAAAACTTGCTTTGCATTGAAGGGCTGGGGTGGCGACTGGGGGGGCGGATTTTTATATCATGTAAAGCATTTCGTGGCCAAATGTTCCCTTCCTGTTTTAAAGCCTTGCAGAATTACATGGGAAAAGAAAAGGAATTAGGTAAGCTCAGAATAAGGAAGCATTAGTCACACCTTGGCAGTGTGCAGAGCTTGGTTCCTGTCAGAGAGATGAAGAGGACCGTGGCCCTTCCAATTGGACGGCTCTCCCGTTGTCATTCTTGTGTTCTGTTCCGGGCAGCGGTGCCGTCGGACGGTGGGGTTCGCCCGCGTGCCGGTCGCGGGTGCAGGGCTCCCTGCCCGCGCCACCTGCCGCAGTGGGAGGGGCCGCAGGGAAGCTGGCAGACCGAACGGAGACGCGGGAACCCTGCTTTCCTCACCGGTGTGGGTTTGCCGTGCTCCTTACCTTGGTTTTCCTCCGTCCTTGTAAACAGACCGTGTGCTGCCCCTTCTCCGCCCCTGGGAAGAGAATGCTTTCTGCTATGTCCGCCTTCGTTTAGGCATGGACGTCCTCATGTGGCAGCAGAGTTACTCTGGTATGTAAGTGAGGGACGAAAGTCTCCGCTTGTTGGCATTTTACTAAGGAATCTGCCCCATCGCGGGAGAGATTTGCCCTGGGGGACCGAGGAAGCACGGGGCTCACCCTTGGCCGGGCTGGCATCGGCGGGACTGGGGCTGAGTCTCAGGATGCTCTCCCTCCTCTGTCCACAAAGCACGGTCGTGGCAGGTGGCCCGCCCGGCTTTGTGGCCAAAGTACCTGTTGGCCCACACACATCCTGAGACCACATGCTTTGCACATAACCAGCCTAGGAAACCCCGAAATCAGGCACGCACAGACTCCGCTACAAGACAGTTGAAGCGCCAGGCGACGCAGGTGGGGTAAGTAATCGCGGAGCGCTCTGGCACCCGGGGACGTCGGAGCGGTTCCGAGAAGGGGCAGGTGAGGTTGCATGCGAGGTCGGCCCGCAGCGAGGAGCTGACGGTCCAGGGTGCTGCCCCTTCCTCTGGCCTCAGGCACCCTGCTCGTCCAGCTCCTGCCTGACTCTGCCACTAGAGGTTTTCTGGAAGCTTCATTTATTTCACCAGATGAAGACCCCACGTCCAAGAAATTTTGATTTCTGTCGGCGAGCACAGTACACCACCCAGACTGAAACCCATCGAGAAGGAAGCAAGCCTCCAGGTTAAAGAGTTGTCGTGTGGGAGGGCCCATCCCTGACCCCCGGGAGGGCCCAGCCGCCGCAGAGCAGACAGCGCACCATCCATCTCCTGTCTCTCACCGACCGGGCTGAACAGCGTCTGTCTTTACAAGATACAGCTCAGAGATGTAGGGGATTAATTTGCTTCCAACTATGCAGACATCTAAAATTCACACCAGCCTCGGTGTTCCCGTTCAGAGTTTAGAATATGTTTAACTGGGCTCATCTTTAGCTACAGGTCACGAATAGTCTACGTATGTTTGTCTGTACACAAATTCAGTATTTCTTCGGGGTACATATGCGATCAGCCTGCCAGCCCGGTTTCCGGGCTGATGTCGGTCAGTAGGGCTTATCTCTCACGAAGCTTGTAATCGGATGTGGCGGTCATAACCCTTCCTGGAAACTATCCGAACCCTCATGATGTCATACTGTGGAATACGCCGCCCTGTACGACTCTCTGCTTCAGCGTTTCCCAGGGAGCTCTCTGTCACGTGCCCGTTGTGGTCCAGGGGCTCCTGCAGGCGTCAGGGACAGAGCAGTGAGCAGACGCAGACCGGGTTCTTGCCCTCACGGGCCGTGCACTTGCCGGGAGGGAAGACGGACGCTGGGGATACAGCAGTCTGTGTGGATTTGCATCAATGGTGCGCGCAGAAGTGAAGGGCTGGGGGCAGGTGTGCAAGGGTGTGGTCCAGAAGCCCCACGTGCGGCCCCTTGAGCAGAGACCTGAGTGAGTGAGCCGACCTTGGCGGTGTCTGAGGGAAAGGTCGTTCTAGGACCAACCCCGGGGCAAAGACCTTGCGTGAAAGTGTGCTGGAGTCTTCAGGGACTTGTTGCTCTCCCACAGCGTACGCTGTCTGTTTAAGGGTATTTTTAACTTCACCACAATTTTCAAGTGTAGCTAGCTTGCTTTCCAGCCAGATTTGTCACTGTTTGAGGACTGGAACCAGATCTTAATGTGTCGTGTACTTCCATAATGGTCGGCCCATAACACATGCTCAACAAACACATTAAAGTTAATGGACTCGGGGATGAAAATACTCACATTAACAGTTACGTGACGGACGTGTCGTCGGTACGGAATGTTTCTCAAGGAAAAGAAAAAGCTCCGTTGTCTCAACCGTTCTCGGTCAGTTTCCTGCTAAGACTTTAGAGGCTCGTCGGACCCCATGGAATAACTGAGCGCCGTCCCAGGAACTGGCCCGGTCCCAGGTATTTGAGGAGACTTTTCCTTACTCTAGGATGTCCACCAGCACCAGCTTGTGTCCTCAGGTTGTGCAGGTTAGTGGAGTCGAGTGGGCGAGGACGGCTTCCCAGGGCAGCCTGAGGGCTCAGAGGAAGTGTTTGGGGGTTCGCTCTGAGTTCAGTCATCTGTAGAGGAGGCATAGTTCAGTTTGTACTGAGCTGGGCTCCGAAATTCATTCGCGTCATGGGTGAAGCAGAGTGAAGGCACTTCGCAGATATTTGGGGAGTTTGGCTTTAGAGGAGCCTGTGTGAAATCATTGGAAAGGCAAGAAATCCTCACATGACTATCCTAGCCCTGGTCTGTGTAGGAACAGACTGAGTATACCTGTGTGTTTCTCCATGTTACACACTTATGATGGGTAGAGGATGATTCCAGGGGACAGTAAGTGCAAAGGTCCTGAGGTGCAAGGCTTCTTGGAATGATCCATGAGCGAGGGTCAAGAAGGTCATTGTATTGTGTTCGCACCGCACGTTGTCTGTACAAATCACAGCAGCTAGACCTTGATTGATGGGGGACCAGAACGGGCTTCATGTACTGGCTTCATATTTCATGCTGGGTTGTGATGTCCCGAGACTGAAGGAGATACGGAGGAGACAGATCGGAGGAGGAGTACGCAGAAAGGCAAGGAGCTCTGCTGACTCAGTGCAAGTTTCTCGAAGTGCGGCTCCCGAGACGAGGGCTTGGATGCAAGTGGGTTTTTTTTTTTTTTTTTAAGATTTTATTTGACAGAGGAAGAGAGATCACAAGTAGACAGAGAGGTAGGCAGAGAGAGGAGGGGAAGCAGGCTCCCCCCGATGCGGGGCTCGATCTCAGGACCCTGGGATCATGACCTGAGCCGAAGGCAGAGGCCTAACCCACTGAGCCACCCAGGCGCCCCTGGATGCAAGTGGTTTATAGAGCCTCGCGAAGGAGGAGACCAGCAAGTCAGACAAACTCCATAATTTGCGGGCCCAGTGCTAAAGACAAGCGCAGAATCCCTTGTTCAAAAGTGATGGAAAAATTCAAGACAACCACAGCGGAGCTTTAAGTCAAGCTTGATGGGGACCCACTGAGGGAAGGGCTCTGTGCGACCATGGGTGCCCCAGGAAGACCTGGGGCTTGCGTTTACCAGGAGGTGTTGGCTTGGGCTTTGTCCCCCCGGGGACCCCGGATGGGACCCAGCCCCGCCTGGTCCTCCCGAGGCCGGGGTGTTTATCCACGACTCCCCCATGGGGTGAGGCCCTTGCTGTGGCTTTGCCCCTCACCCTTCCGGCCTGTGCTGCACACAGGCGAGGTGCGCTCCGCAGAGGCGTGTCTCGAGACAGACGTGGGAGTGTGTCTGGTTTGTGGCTCGTCTGCGATGATCTCCAGGGCAGGAGATCCCTGTGGTCAGGCCCCCAAAGCCTGCCTGCCGGGTTTTGCCCAGGACGCGCGATGGTGCAGAGACCATTCCTGCCCGTCTCCAGAGCGGTGCTCGTGCCCGGGTGTCGAGGGCGCAGAAATGTGCTGCTGGAGGTGGAGCCTGACATGGGGGAGGGCGTGGTGCTGCTGCAGGAAGGGTCTGAACGAAGCAAGGAAACCTCGGTCCGGTGCGGTGTGGTGAGAGCAAGCCCGCAAGCCTGAGAAGGACCCAGATGGCTGCAGTGCGAGTCCCTCTGCGCAGCACTCCGGGGAGAGCTAAAAATGCTCCCCACCTCACCCAGCACAGAGCCAGCGTGTGCCAGCGCTCCACCAGCCCCTGCGAGATCCGGGCTCGGCTCTTCCTCGCGGGAGCGCCTCCCGCCTGCGCCTCTGTGCTTCCTCCCGTGGGGCTGTTCTCTCCAGCTGCCCCTGGGGCTGGGGACAGGCTCCGCGCTTGCCCGCGCTCCGTCTCTGGGGCTCCCAGGCTCCGGTGTGCCGGGGCTGAGCTCTAGCCGTGGACCCGACCTACAGCTGCAAGCCCTTGCCTTGAGGCGCGTCCGAGCGGCTGCACCCCGGCCCTTGCGTTCCCCCTTCCACGCTTCTGGGCGCTCTTACAGAACCTCGTCTCCAGCCATCGGGTCCTTAAGGTCCCAACCCTATCGTGTGTTTTTCTCAGTATCACAGTCCTTACACACACTTGCTACTCGCACACCCACTCGGTAGAGGCTTTCTGCGCACCTCCCGCGGGCAGGTGCACTCTTGGCGCGGACGGACCCCCGGCTCTCCTGGAGCTCACGCTCCGGCGGGGCCACAGAGCCAATGAACAGCAAACAGACAGTTGAAGGTGGGGAGCAGAGCTTGGAAGGAAGCGAGAGAGATGTTGCCGAGACAGAGTCAGGACTGGCTGAGGAGAGCCTCGGGGGCAGACAATATTTGGCAGCTGGGCAGGGTGATCTAGCTGCGGGGATGGAGCAGCATTTGCGGATCTGAAGGGATAAGACCAGCGTGTCTTGTTGTGTCAGGGAAGGAAAAGAAGCAGAATGACCCTGGTGTCTTGAGTCTGAGCCCCTGGGAGGGTTGTGGTTGTGGCTGGAGGTGGGGATATTGGGCGGCCGTAAAGGGGTTGTGAGGGGCTCTCCTGGGGAGAAAGTGGGAACAGCTGATGGTGCCCTTGGTGGAATCCCTGGTAGGACTGAATAGTTCTGTGGGTTTAGTAAGTATTTTTAGGTCTGTCATCAATGACGATCCAAATACAATTTTGGAAAAATTGAACATTTGCTTTGGGGAGAAACCATTCTCTGCCATCTCAGGCCAAATTCTATAGTAGCAACAGACAAGCTTTTCTGATGGCTAAAGGGTTAGGAAGAAGTCCTGTTTTTCTTGGAGGCAACTGTGTGATTGGCATAGTGTGTGTTTGTGCGATTGATGGGAAAGTTACACATTGAAAGTTGCTCTGTTTTAAAATCTTATTTTATTATTTTTTATTTCATTTTTTCAAAGACTTTATTTATTTATTTGACAGAGATAGAGAGCACAAGTAGGCAGAGCAGCCGGTTGAGGGAGAGAGAGAAGCAGGTGGCCCGTGTAACAGGGAGCCCTACGTGGGGCTTGAACCCAGGACCCCGGGGTCATGAACTGAGCTGAAGAGAGATGCTTAACTGATTGAGCCCCCCAGGCGCCTCTGAAAGTTGCTCTTTTAAAATGCAGCCCCAGCCATTATGCAGAAGGGCCCACTGCTTTGCTTCCAGGGTAAAGTTAAACTGTTTTCAGGAGCCCAGTGAAATGGAGTGTTTCTTTGAAATAATTTACATACAAAGATACACTACAGCCTTCAAAAAGATACTCTTCTTTTTTTTTCTTTAAGAGACACTCTTCTTAGTCTTGGCCAGAATTTCCTAGTCAGCTGCTTAAATTCGGCACGGATATGAAAACAGGACTAAGGTGAACAGGTGATAGCCCCCCCCGCCCCCCCAAACCTAGAGCAAGGTCACCCTGACGGGACATGTGAGGAAATTGTGGAAGCTGTCTGAGACTTGCTCTTTGTCACATACAAAGACAGTTCTGGAAATTGTGCTGCCTCTGAAGAGTGGTCGGGCTTGGGAAGGCCAGGCGCACACTCAGGAGATGAGGCCTGCTCGGGCAGCTTGAAACGTGTCCCTTGCTGGTGGCACCATTGTGGCCCAGCGTCCCAAATCCTGTTGGCCGCCTAGGCTCGTCTGTCCTTTAAAACCTGTCTTGGGTCATCTCTCTCTCTCTCTCAGACTGCTGTTCTGTTCTGATTCCTAGTGCTAATTATAAAACACCCATCCCTCCAACTAATAGGAAAAAAAAAAAACCGTCAAGAATCTTTTAAGACATTTCATAGAATTTATGTATCTACCATCAACCTTTGACTCCATAGACAGAAATTGTTAACTGGGCAATTTGAATGATCTTAATATTGATTTAAGCTTTTAAATGGTTTTTGAGACATTTTATCCTAATGCCATCCTGAGAACTGAGAGGGCAAAAATGATGTTCTAATTTATCAAATCTCCATTTTAAATGGTGTAAACTAATGTTGAGACCTAGCTCCTTAAATATTTGATGTGTACTCTAATATCTGTACACTTCTTTAGAGAGAAATTGAGTGTTTTTCCTGTATGCTAGTGATTAGCCCCTATATTCATGTTTCTGGCGTGGGATCAAGAAGCCTTTGATTTAGCAAATCAGGGTCAAGAATATCATCTAAATTGCAATTTTGCCCAAACTCAAATAATCATTTTTGGTGGTTTTCCTTTGGCACTTAGATGGATATCTCAAAGACCTCTATTAAAATCAGTAAAGGCGCTTATTCAGTGCGTTGATTCTGTGTGCAGTCTGTTGGCACATACAACACAAGAGAGACACTAGATGTTCGCACTTGAGTAGGTGGGGATTTGGTAACTGCAGGAGAAAGAAATTAGATGTGGCTCATTGGACAGAACTCTATGGCCTCAGGAACCTCCTTATGCAGTCTCATAAGTCACGTAAGTCCAAGCAGCTCCTACTTGTCAGCTTCCTCCATTATGACCAAAGGAACAAGTTGGGTTCTTCTGCTTTTTCAGTAAGACAGTCTCTGCTCCCTGCATGGCCAAATAGTCCTCAGTCTCAGTAGCTTTCCCTGTGGAAGGCTTGGCTGGAATGATGATATGTGAAGCGTGGTCAGTCCTTTCCACTACTCCCCATTGCCAGCTCCATTTGTAAAGAGAGATAAGGCTATGTGACCTGTGCCATATCATCTGGACTTCTAGAGAAATAAAGATACATAGCCATGCTTCTATATTATGTCCATAAGGCCGATAAAGAAACAGTCATATGTAGCTCAAATGAGCTTTTAAAGAAATCTTCCGTTGATGGCGTAGTTCAGAATCACATTGCTCAGGACCAGGGAAAACTCTATGTTCACAAGAGCTAGTATATTTACTTCAGATAAGGGTGCTGTAAGCATTGCCTTGACTGCCAGGAAGTCTGTCTCTCTATCTGTCCATTGGTCCATCCATCCATCTAACCATCCAACGTTCGATCCATCAGTCCATTGATCCATTGACCCATCCATCCATTCACCTATCCGTCCAGCCACCCACCCAACCCATCCATGCAGGTACATAGGTAGATAGTGACCACCCTTATACCTACTGCCAATCTTTACTTCCTGGCTTTCATCTTTTTCTCAGTGTTGATTGCTTTGGGTCTGTACCATTGTCAGCCATGTGCAATCCCATTCGGACATGGCCTACGTGTGGAAGAGCCCACTAGTGCTAAGACTTTGTTTCCTGAAAACAAACTCTTAGACATGTGATTGCAGTGTTCAGGAATATGTTTCTTAAATTAAACCGAAAAATTTCAAGTTTCCTTTACCAAATTTTCCACCAGAATTCTTTGCCTACTTATGCTCCTGTGTTCTACGAGCACTCCAATACTCTAAGCATTGTTTTAAGTGTATGACTTCTTTCTGATTATAAGAACAATATATATTTATAAAAGAACCCATTTGCTCTCCCATCTTAATATCTCGAGGGGTCCGAGGCACAAAGCTGTTCAGCTCGTAGGACGGGGCAGATGGAAGCAGGTGGAGAAGGAGTGTCCTGCTCTGGGGGACTTGGGTCCATACAGAGCTCTGAGGGCCGGTGGGCTTGCTGGCTGTGCATGAGCGCCCTGGATACGGAGGCTCCCGGATAAAGGGGCATTTTCATTTTATGAATCTTTTTCTTCCTTCAGGCACAGCAGAGACCCTGAGTTTAAATACCAGCCCAGATGGGTCCCACAACCACGGAACCGCTCTATCCAAGCCCCCGTGTGCATTCCTGCGCTCCCCTTGGCTTTCTCCAGATGCTGCCCAAGGGCGGTCCAGGTTCAAATGCAGCCCTGGGGACTGGGACTGTGGGCCCGGTGGCTGACCTGTGTGGACCCAGCAGCATCTTCATCGGGTCGGTGTGAAAAACACGCAGTCAGTAACGTGTTGCAGTGTTACGTCACTAAATGCCGAGGCCGAGGTTTTCGTCCGGCACGTAGCTGAGCTAGCCGCTGACGCTTGTGGGCTGAGGAGCGGGCGTGGTCCTGCCACGTCGATGGGGGTCTAGCATGACTCGCGGCACATGTGCGTGGTTTTCAAGCACCTCGGTCACGTGCAAGCAAGTCGGAGGACTTATCGCACAGCGAGCCCCACACTGGGGAGATCGGTGATGTGGGAGCTTCGCACCGTTCGCACAGTGGGGAAATCTGCTGGGAGGAAGTCCATGGAGATATAATTACGTGCATAACAGAAGGGAGCCCCGTGTCCGTGCGATGGAGGCCTCTTCTGGCTTCGGTGGCGATTCTGCACGACAAGACAAAGGTGATTTTGAATCCCCTCAGCCCGCGTGCTGTCCTTCACGTGGCGTTGTGCGTCTGTGTGTTTGTATGACAGAAGGTCACAGTATCCTGCTTGATCGGCCCGTGTCGTTTTACTCCTAAGGATGATTTACCGTGGCCTGGACATTTGCAGGTCTGGATCTGAGGCTCTGAGAAACACCTCGGTGCCTCAGCTCTGAGCCCACTTGGCGGCTGAGTGTGAAGGCGCCCTCGCGGGCCGTCTGGCCTGTGGGATGGGGGCAAGGGGAGGTCCTGGGAGCACCGGGCGGGGGAGGGCCAGTGAGACTGTCTGGGCAGCCTCTCCGACTTGGTAATGGAGGACATAGAGGTCTTAGGCCATGAAACTTGTCCAAGTTTATAAATCAACCAATTTTGTGACTTGAGCGCAGATATAATAACATATTGATGGCAGAAAGTTTTGAGATTGAACTGAAATGAGGTTTCTGGATTACCTGTGGACTTCAATTACCTGCTCCATCTCGCGCTCACCGTGGGACGGGCTCTCCGTCATTCGGGGTAATAACGATTCTTTTTGAGATAGGCTTGACCTGGAGAAAAATGACAGAATCGAGTGGCACAATAATGAATTTTATGTTTTTTATAGATCAAAATCTAATTTTAGATTTTGGTGTTACTATATAGCAACATGCTATTTCTAGCTCATTAGTATTGCATTTTTGCTCTAGTTTTAAACCTTAGTTTGGGGAAGAAATTGGATAAACTGGAAATTTTAGGCTTGAAAGGAAGAACTTGAATGAGGCAGAAGAGTGGTTCACAGTAGGAACTTCAGCTGCCTGAGGGGAGCTCAGTGATGGAGAAGTAGATTCGCAAGTCCTTATTCATGGTACAACAGTAACTCTTGACTTTACTGAAGGGCGGTCTGTCTGTGCTTCCTAGACTGGGATCCCTCGTGTGTGGGTGCGCTTTAAGAAGACACAGGAGGTTGGAGCCTACTAAGCCCCTCGAGTGCTTGCTGTCGCCAGGCTGCCTCCCTCATCACCCGTCGTCCAGCCTCCCAGGAGCTCTCAGTCTCCCCGATGGTCTTGAACGCACCGAATATATGCCTGCCTCGGGGCCTTTGCACTTGTCTCCTTATAGGCCTGGTCTTTTCTCATGTCCCTCGGGCATCTTCTTCCCCTAGAGCAGCTTAGCCCACCACCCCCTCTCCATTCCACTGTGCGAGGTTCCTCCAGGCCCTCCTGTGTCCGTCGCTCAGAGAAGGGTGTTGCTCGAGCAGCTGTGCGAGCCCGAGACCCAGGACAGATCCTTGACTGTTTGGGTCGCTGATTTGCCTCTGAGTCCTCTTCACCTCATCCCCAAACACCCTGTGAGTCTGCCCTCGGCCGTGACCTGAGCTCTGAACACCCATGCTGGTTGGCCCCTAGTGGCTCTGCCCACTTCTGCTCTGAAAGGCCTTTGAATCGAGGCAACTTTGTTGTCCCACATGGCTGCTGCCTATCATTTCTGTCATCACAGACCGTTCCTCGGTGCGAATGTGCCACCATTTGGGTCTCCACTCACCGCAGAGGACATCGGAGCTCTTTCTAGCCGACACTTTCCTAGACCTTTCTTCAGGCTCGTGTACCAGGCTTCCTCGGGAACATACCCCACGAGTGGGGCTGTTGGATCGGGGGCCATCCGGACTGTCGGTGCCACCGAATAACAGCAAATTGCTTTCCGAAGGGGTCGTGTCAGCTTGCGCTCTGTGACTCCCTGGTCCACATAAACTGTGGGCTTTGGTGTGGTCAGGATTCTTGGTTTCTCTAACATCGTGGGTGTGGCGTGGTGGCTCGTGTGCTCCTGGTTTACATTGAGGTAATCGGGGGTGAGACTGAACGTCTTTCCGTATGTCACTGATTTCCTGTACGTACCTTCTACAGTTGGTAATGACCTTCCTCCTTCCTTTCCTGCTGACTTGAATGTATTTCACTTCCTTACATGCCGACTCCGCTCTCTGCCGCGGCGTTGAGTCAGAGGGCGTCCGTGGCGGCCTGACCAGTCCCTGATCTCGAGGGAACGCTGCTTCCGGAGTCTTCCCATGAAGAAGGACGTTCACGGCAGGTGTTTTAGCCACAAGCTTGACGAGGTTAGAGACGTTTCTTTCTGTTCCTAGCTTGAATGAGGTTTGACCACGTGTCTGTCGAGACAGCTGTAGGATGTTCTGATAACGTGAGGAATGAAGTCGTGGATTTTTCGCTCTTGCATTTCTGGAACAACTGAGGCTTGGCCAGGACATACCATGTTTTCTTATTCACTGTCGGGTCTGGATTACTAATATTTTATTTAGGATTTGGGTTCTGTGTTCATGAATGCGATCGGTCTGGTGTAAATTCGACATCTAGTTTATTGCGGCCTCCTATGGTGGGAGCAGGCTCTCTCTTCATCCCCTAGAAGGAGAGAATTGTGTGAGAATGGAACAGTCTGGGTCTTGAGAAGTTTCTAGAACTCACTTATGAAAACCTCTTGTTTTGTGCTTTTTCTCTGGGAAAATTCTTAACCATTGCTTTGGTTTCTTGAGAAATTCTATTTATTTTTGAGTTCTTGTAAGTTACAAAGAATTTATCTATTTGTCCAAGTTTTCGAGTTTTGGCATTAAGCTGTGTCATTAATTATATCTGGCATTACGTCTCTTTTTCGGGAGAAAAAAATTGCCAAATCGTGTCTTTGTCTTCTCTACCAGTTCACCCAGAAGTTTGCCTGTTAGTTTTTCTAGAGAAACACGTTTTAGCTGTGCTGGTGGTCATCAGACTGCTGGGGGCTCAAGAGGGAGCACTGAGTTTGGGGCAGAAGCCCCTGAACAGTTGGGGAATTTATGGGGCCTGCTGGGTTTTCGTCTGGAGCAGAGAGAGGTTACCTGTGATGCTGTCCCTCCTTAAAGGGACGCTAGGAGGCCAAAATGAACGTGCTTCTGGTCACTTGTGCGTGCATCCGGCCCCTTCGGTGTGTGGTTTGTTGGGACCAACACCTGAGGTTTCCCAGAAGGAAGAGAGTGCTGCGTGGGCAGTAAGCGACGGTCCGTCCTCTGGGTGTGACTCCGTCTGGAAACAGGAGCGGGGTGGGCGGAGTTTATAGCGGCTCCCCTGCAGGAAATGTTCGATGACGTCAGGGAGGGGTCCTGGGGAGTCTAGTGCTGGTCTCCCGAGGCCGACCCTGGAGTTGACCACCAGTCGTCCTCACACATACTCCTTTGAGGCAGGGCTTCAGCGGGTCCCACGTGCTCACACGGTGTTTTATCCTATCTGTCCCATCAGTTAAGTCACCTTCACTGTTTGCTCTGCCCTTCCTGTGTCCTGTCTGGGTGCTCCCACTACGGCTGCGTTGGCGACCCCTCCTCAGGCCGGCACCGACAGTGTTTCAGGAGTCCGCAGTGATGGGCTACGGGGCACACGGGTGCGCAGTGGCAACGTCGGTCACCTGTTAGCGACACAGAGCCCAATTTTCTTTAAAAAGTTTCCTGTCATTGTTTCGCTCTGTGAGTTAGAGATTTGTAACTCCCCAACAAATCAGAGATCCCGAGTGCGGGGACAGCAGAGAACAGAGGAGCCCGGGGGTCCTGTCGCCTCCGGGGACGCCCTGGGGCCTCGTGCGGATTCTGCTGACATTGTACTGTCCTCTCCCCTCAAGGCTCTCCTGTAGCTTGTTACACGATCACTTAGAAGAATTGTTTGCCAGGAAGCCAGTTAGGGGACGGGCAGCTGGATTCTTTCCCCCCTTGTTGGAGACTCGGGAGTCCTGGCGCAGGGCGCGTCAGCTGTTATTTTGGGTTTGGGATATCATTTTTATGCCCGGCAACTTTCAGAATAACAGCCCTAGACACACACACATGATCACACACACGGACACACGTGCACACACACACTCACACACGCACGTGCACACGCACGCGCACACTCTCATCACTGCGACGTGGCGAGCATGCGGTACTTGGCGCCGTCCCGCGCTGACCCCGTCCGTCCTTCAGGCGACCGTCCGTCTCCGTGTCTGCCCTCCTCTTCCGCCCTCCGCCGACTGCCGTTGCGGCCGCCAGCGCTGCAGGCCGCAGCGGTCAAACCGCTGTCAACAGTGGCCACGCGGGGTGGCTGAGCCGGGGGAGCTGTTGCTGAGTCTTTGCTTCAAAGAAAATGTTAACTGATGACATGAAGCTAATGGTAGAGGCTTCCCTCTCTTAAAAATAATTATAGATCAATAAATTATGTGGCGAATCATAAAATAATCATAAAACCATTTACAACAGAGTTCCTTTAAATATTGGTGATAACTGATTTAGTATCGAAGACGGCTTTCCCTCCTTTCGTAACTCTTGAGTGAAGGCACGGAGGGTGTCCTGAGGGCAGGCACGGGGTTCCGTGGGTGGCTGTTTGCTAAACGTCCGCCAGGTGCCGGGCTGCCCACGTCCTGCTCCGCACGGCGGACCTGGAAGGGGGTCGTCCGACTTCCTGACGCCCGGTGAGCGCCTTTACACGTGGGTGTGTGGGTTTCTGGGAAACGCGGAGCCCACGGGTGGTCCACGTCAGAGTCACAGACGCGGGCGAGACGCGCACAGCATGTGGGTCCGAGCCCATCCCGGCGCACGGAGGCTGACACGGGCGTCAGTAGTGCGCGCGGAGGTTCTTCATGGGACACACAGTGTCTCCGCGCGAAAAAACCCAGTGACTTGTGTGGGAAAGCGAGCAGCGAGGCTTTCTGGCCGGAGTCCGGCGTCCCCTGCCGTCCGGCGATGCAGGCCTCCCCCTCCCCGGCCCTGGGGCCACCCGTCGGCTTTCGTGCTCTGCAGACTTGCTGTTCTGGACGTTTCGTAGAGACGGACTCACTCCGCACGTGACCTCTCGTGACCGACCTCTGCCCTCAGGTTCCCTCCGTGTTTTGGCGTATGAGCTACACGATACTCTAGCGCGTGGACGGGGCCCATCTGTGTCGTGTCATCTGTTGAGGGACGCTGGGGCTGTGACTGCCTCCTAGCCACCACGAGCGACCGGCGCCGCCCCGGGCCAGTGCGGACGTATGCCGGCATTTGCCGCTTCTGGGTCACACCGGGTCACACTGGGAGGCGGACTTGGCGGGTCGTGTGGCAGTTCCGTGTCACTGCTTTGGGAGCCACCGGACGTTTCCTCAGCGGCTGCAGCATTTCACGTCCTCAGAGCTCGCGTCCCAGCTTCTCCGTGTCCCCCCAGAGGTCACCTGCCTCTCAGTCAGGAGACGAGGCGCTCGGACCTGAGAGCCGGCCTGGGGGGCCCTGGGGTGTCGCTGAGCGTGGAGCTCTGGATCCCTTTCCACTGGGACGTTCCGCGTCGGCGGCGTCATCCTCTCGGGGCGGCCACCCAGTGCCGGCGCTGTCCCGCTTGCTTCTGTCCTCCCGGGGCTCAGAGGAGGTTCCTGCGGCCGCCCTCGCTCGTCCTCTACGCACCGCGTCTTTGGCAAGAATTCGGGGCTGGGGGCCCGCGGTCAGCAGGGGTCCCGGGCTCGTTGGTAATTAAGATCAAGGAGCAATGACTGGCATCCGCTGTGTGTGTGGATGCGGTGACGTCGCGGGGAGGGGTGCGCCGTGTACCCCGTGGAGAAGCTGGCCCAGTTCCGGCCCGACTCGCACTGCCCCTGCCGGAGCCGCACCTCTGAGCCTGGGAGGCCTGCCTGGCGGAGGCTGCCGCTGGGCGCGGCTCTGGAGATCAGAGATGCCTCGAGCTTGCTGGCTGAGAAGGGAGGAGGGACTCTTGCCGCCGGTAGAAGGGGCCATAGCCCTCCAGCCTGCGGTTCCAGAGCTTTCCATGGCCCCTGTCCTCAGCGCTGGCGCTACCTGGGTGCACCCTGCTGCTGGGGACTCTGAGGCAGAGGTCGCATTTATGGAGGTGGGACACCTTGTTGGGCTCCCGTGTGAGGGCTGTGCGTGGAGTGTTTGGATGAGACAGAAGGGGCGCTCGCGGCGGACAGCTTGGCGTGGACTTGTGGTTCTCCCAGAAGCACTTGGAGCCTCGTCCCTCCGTGCTCCCCCTCACCCGGGCGGGCAGGGCCTCCCCTGATGAGCAGCACAGACAGGTGCTGGGGGAGGGGAGGAGGCTGGGACTCTGCCGCGGGGGGGCCGTGCGAGCAGTGGTCCCCTTCCACTGCTGAGGTCTGCGTGTGGCCCCCAGCCTGTACCAAAGACAAGGGGTGGGCTCGCTGCCCCCGGGCCCGGGCCCAGTGCCGCTCCCTCCCACTCCTGGCTGTTCTCATCACCCTTCCTCAGACCTGGGTCGTTTCACGCACTCTGCCCCGTCCCCAGGCTTGCAGCCCAGCCACTGGGACAGGGACATCAGTCGGCTAAGGCAGATGGGGCTACGTGTGGCCCCGAGGGACCCGGAAGGCCCCGCCTACTGAGCTGGTCGGGGGGAGGAGGGGACAGGCGTTCCAGCAGGACAGGTGATGTGGGGAGCCGTGGAAATAGGCGAGGCGGCACGGAAATAGGCGAGGTGGCACGGCCTCCTGAGAAAGTCAAGTTCATCCTCCCCCAGGAGTGCGGCTGGTGACTCTCAGCTGGGAGGGCAGGGGCCCCACTGCCGCCCGAGTCCAGAACCACAAGCAGTTGCCAGCTGAGCACCAGAGAAGATACCAGACCTGCAGGCCGGACTCTGCAAGGCGGACGCCGTTGTAGGAGCGAGAGAGCCGAGGTCTGGACGCACCCGAAGCCACGTCTTGGGCCCGTGTGACCGTGGGGCTGGGCTCGCGCGGACGGTCGTCGGTGAGCGCGGCCCCGCCAGCGACCCGGATTGTTGAGGACCCTTCGGGGGCGGCTGTTGGTGCGAGGGCTGCCGTCAGGAGGGAGTCAGAAATGAGATCAAACAAGCCAGGCCTTCCGTGCTCGATGGTGGTTTTGTAGATGCCGTGACTCATCGCCACTCGTGGGCCGGCAGGAGGGGCCGGACGGGTGTCCCTGATTAGGGTGCGTCTGGGTGGCCGCCAGTGGGGCTCGCACAGGGGGGAGGGCTTTGCCGTCCGGCCCGTTTCCATGCAGATGCGGTCAGGAGAGGCTGCTTGTATTCCGGGAAGGGAAAGTCAGCGCAGCGCGGGGATCTTCGCACTTTCATTTCCTTTAATACTTTGAGTTTCCAAGTCAGCTTTAGGTGTGGGAGGAGGGGTCCCCCGTGCCCTTACAGACAGAACTTGGCGCAGAAAGCTTCCGTTTGCTCCGTGAATTTCCAGGACGAAGTACTCTCACGTGGAAAATGCTTTTATCATCTAGAAATAGGTTTCTGTGGGAAGAGGGACCTTGTGCCAGGACAAGTGCTGGTGTCAGTCGAACGTCACGTGCTCTGTCTTGAGATCAGATCATTTTGGCTAAACTTGGAATGATTTTTCAAGTTGGTTTCCAGACTGTGTCTGTTTTTCGTAGCACTTTGGGGCCGGACGCAACGACAGACACCGGTTGTGTTCAACGTCTTCGTCTCTGGGCTAACAAAGGGGACGGGTCGGCGCCTCGGCCGAACGCCCTTGCTCTGTGCGGGCACCAGAGGGCGCCATGCTGCATGTTCTTAACGCATTCGTTTATTATTTTAAAAATGGAATTTGGGAATTAGGGCTTCTGGTATTCTAGGTTCACCGGATTCGTGCAGTGTCAAACTGTGGGGATTCCAAGACTGTGTCTAGGATACTTTTCCCAGTCTCCGTTCTCATCAGTTACAGTAGAAAGTCTCCTCCCCAGCCTTGATTTTCAAAGGAGGAGGAGAGAGAAGTTACGCAGAGGCGGCGGGCGGCGGGATTTTGATGCTTTTGCCCCCGCCCGCCGCCTCTGCATTTCTGTGTTCTGACCCTCCCTTCCACTTGTGAAGAGCGATTCACTAGAGTAACGTGTACTATAATGTTAGTGACTACTTGTACCAGAGGACCAGAGGCCCAGGGTAGCGTCCACCGCCCACGATTGGGCTGCCCGTGGAGTTGCAGCTCTCCGTGGCCAGCCAGCTTAGAACAGACGCTTACCACGTACTTTTACCTCTAACCTTAGCAGTATTCTTCCTATCTGGACGGTCATGTGCTGCGATGAAATCATTCTGCGCAAGGCAAATTTGGCTTTCCTGGTTTTCACACGAATAGTCAAGCTAAGAATGGCCACCGCGAGTTTACGATTAGCGAGTGAAATTCCCGAAGCGCTGACTGGACGTCCGGAGGAGCCGCGTACGAGGCGGACAGGAAAAGACGCGCGGGTGCCCAGGAGCGCTGTAATTGCCGCGTTCGACTCTGAAAACACTGTTTATCGCGGTCGCTGCTGCGGAGGCTTCAAACGAGCAGAGCGAATTCCGTTGTGGAAATTACAGTTCTATTGTGTGCTCTCGCAGGTTATCCTTTATTTTTACAAAAATACTCCTCTCGCCGAACATCTATTTTGAGATTAAGAAGCGCCTTTTCTGTCTCGGAGAAGACCTTCTCAGCCTTCCGATCGTAGGACGGGCGGACGAGGGCTTGCGGCAGCTGGCGCTCGCAGCGTGCAGGGAGGGGCGGCAGAGGCCGGCGAGAGCCGGGGGCGACCCCGTTCCCTCGGCCACCAGCGCGGGGAGAAGTGCACGGGCACCTGCTGCGTGTCGGGCTCCGTACTAGGCAGCGGCGGCGCCGGGCTCAGGTCTGAGTGAGGAGAGGTGAATTCGTCCAGACGGTGTTGAACACTGCCTCGGGGGCAGCACGGACAGAGGGTGGGTCAGACTCGACAGAGCTCCTGGACGTGGAATCCGGAAAGTGGGGGAGCGCGGAACAGTCCATGGGCTTCTCCCGCCCAAAGAGAAACGGTCCAGTCAGGCCCGCGTGGACAGAGCCTGCCTCGGGGTCACTGTGATTCTCCTGGTACCCCCGGCCACGGGGAGAGGTTTCGGGGCTGCCCTGCGCCGGCATCTCCCCGTTCCTCACTTAGTTAGGGGTAAGGTCACTCGTCATAATTTTAAAAATCGTAGACGACCAGCCGCTGGACCGGATAGTGAAGACAGATCCGGATACAACGGTGCTGGGTCTCCACGGGGGTTTTATGGAGGCTTTTGTGTTTATTATGGTCCTGTGAAGGCCGCGTCTTCGGCACGACGGAGCCTTAGCGCATCGGCGTCTGGGGCGCCTCCTCCCCCAGCTGCAGCCGAGAAGGGGGGCAAGTTCCGGGCCGGGTCGTTTGGCGGGTACCGACCCGGTCATTCGAGTGCGGCTTGCGTGTGCGTTTGTGTGGGGCCGCGGCGGGCCCTCCGTGCGGTCGCCTGCCCCAGGGAGTCTGGCCGGGCTGGGCTGCCTGCTGGCTCTGCGACGCCCGGCATCCCGTCTCCCTTCAGGACGCCCGTGTGGATGCGACCCAGGAGGACCTCGGAGTCCCTCCTAATTCACATTAGTTCCCTTGGTCCGTGCGCGCGCAGGCGACAGACCAGGACCCGGAGCAAAGGCAGATTCGGACGGCGGAGGCCTGGGCTCGCTCCCCACCTGTCAGAGCGCGGCGGCTTCGGCGGCCGGAGGCCCGGGCTTCGGCTTCTCGTCCGTGTCCGCCCTGCCTGCGGGCCTTCACGGGCGGGCTTCGGCCTCTAAAGCCTCTGACAGCGAGAGGCCAGTGGCTCGTCCCCAGCCCCGGGGGGCGGGAGTGATGACGGACGGGGTCGGGGTCGAGGCTGGCGTCGTCTCCGCGAAGCGCGGAGGGAAGCAGGGAAGCAGGGAACGGCTCCGAGTCGCGAGGAGGGACGCGCTCGTCGTCCGCTTCCGGCGTTGTCGCGGCCTCGCTGCGGTCCGCGGGCAGAGCTCGGACGGCACGGCCGCGCGCCCAGTCGCCCTCCGCACTCGCCTGTCCGCCGCTCGCTCGGTCGCTCTTCAGGGGATCCGGGGCTCGCGGTGGCGCCCCGGGAAGCGCGTTCTGGAGACGCGGCTCCCGCTCCCTCAGGTGACCGGTCGCGGCCGAGGGGTCCTGTCCGCTGCGCACAGCCACCGGCCGCGGCGGAGAACAGGGGCGACGGGGGCTCAGCGGCCTCGCGGGAGGTGAGAGCGGGACGAGCTCGCGGGCTGCGCGGCGGGGAGGCCGGGGAGGCCGCGGAGGCTGGAGCCGCGGGAGGCGGTGGCGGTGGCGGCGGGAGAGCTCGGCTCCCTCTTGACTGCCGTGGCTGCTCCGCGCGGTGTGACGCGGCCACCTGGGGGACGCCGCGCGGGACGGTCCCTTCACGGCCCTCGGAATCCCGGGCCTTCACCCCAGAGGCCGCCCAGCCTCGCGCTCACAGGCGTCCGCGATGCGCCGTTGGCTGAGCGGGCGGCCAGGCCGTGGTGGCCAAGGAGCTGTCCCCGCCATCCTGGACGGCCTCATCTCTTCTGTAGGGCAGAGCCTCGTGGTCCCTCGGGTTTTCCGACGGCGACGGCGGCTGACCCGGCGCCCTGGCAGGTGTGACCGTGTCACACCCGCAGCCGTCCTGGGGGCACGGCTCAGGCCGCGGACCCCCCCCACCCCCGGGGAACGGCCTGTGCCTCGGTCCCTGCCCGGCCGGCCGAGTGCTCCATCCTCAGAGCGCGACCCACCTCCTGGGGCCAGGCGTCGTCCTTCTTCTTTGTCTGCTTCGTGGGCTGGAAGGGGCGGTGGGTCCCCTGGGTTGCGTCCCTCCTGCCACTTGAGGAATTCCAGCCATTCCAGCAGGAAAACCCACTTCAGCTCCTGAGCGACAAACAACAAAGACACACAGAAGCGGCCCTTGGAACGCAGAGCAGGGAAGGCGCTCGCTCGATGCCCCAGGCCCTTCTTTCCCTCCCCCGAGGGCACGAAGTCGTCCTGCTCGTGCCGCATTGACGGTAGGAACGAGAAGGGTCAGGCAGGACGGGGGCCGCATCGCCGGCGCAGACCCCCAGCCAAGAGAAGCCGCGCCCGGGCTCCGCCTGGTAGGTGGGGCTCAGTCCGGCAGCGTGTCCCTTCGCACCCGGGCAGAGCTGACGGACACAGTAGCAGCGTTTGTCTGGGACACGGTGGGATGATAAAATGCAGTCACCACCAAATTACGTCGTGGGCTGAAGTTGATTGTACCGTTAATTGGATCTAGGCCCTCTGACCTTTCCACAGGAAGCAAACCGAAGGTATAATAATTTTTACAAAGATGAGCTTCCCGTGCTTCCAGTCATTTTTCTTTAAAGCATGGAAATGATTTCTGGACCATGAAAGAACCCTGACTCTCTTGTTCTCGAGATAAATAAAGCTTTGATTTTCAAGGCTGCCCCTTTGGCTCTTTGTCTCCGTCCGGGCCCACAGCCCACCCCGCAGCCCGCTGGGGACAGCACAGGGAAATGACTCACAGGGGGCTCCCATTCGGAAGAAAAACCGAATGCCATCAGATGTGTGTTTCTACCAATACTGTTTTCTAAATGAACCAATTCAGACTCTTCCTCCAAAATAACAAGCCAAGTAAGAGCCAAACTAACGTTTGACAAACTTAAGTGTGTATAACCAGTGGTGGTTTTTTCTTTCCCCTTTGGGACTAAACACTTTAAAATTGGTAAAACCCTCAAACTACGATACGGAAAGCAGGCTGAGGCACTGAGAGCTCCGTAGTGGACCTGTGAGGTCACACGACCGGGGTCGAGCCAGGGCAGGGCCGCGCGGGTCCAAACTCACTTGTTGCGGATTATCTGTCTCTCTGTTTCTGAGTTCTGTTTGCACGGTGTTTGCTCCACGCACTGGCCAGGCTGCGATGCTCACTAGCTCTGCTCAGCACTATTTCTGTCATTTCCCAAGTGACATTTGTACGTCGCTCGACAGAACCGGGTAAATCCCAGGGTTGACCCCCACCTGCTATCACGTGATAGGAAGACTGCCAAGACTTTTCTAAGCTGAAGCACATGACGGTCAGACACCAGGGGCGTAAGAAGTGCTTGGGGGAGGAGGGGCTGATGGTTTAGCCATATGAGTGTATATATTTGTGGTTGAGATTCGTGGCCCCGGGATCCTGCCGTCTGTGGTGTCCGATGTTCCCCAGGCCCCGGCCTCTCAAAGGACCCCAACTGTCCCAGGTTGGGATGTACAAAGAGCAGATGCTTTCGAGGCACCGTAGACGCCATCCCCCAGGATACGAAGTGGGAACAACTTCACAAAGCTGATGGGGTAACTTGTGCACTTAGAAGTTTAAATGAAATAACCAAGCCATTTGACCTGTAGATGTGGACTCACTGCCTTGAGATAATGGTGTGGAATTTCTCACTTAGGACTATTGCATGGAAATTTAGAGCGAATCATTTTGTTTTGCAACTAAAGGATATACAAAAGCCGGTGTCTGTGTGCATACACGTACACACACATATTTTTGTGAAATAATTTCAAAGACACAAGTGCACCTTTTTATATCCCTTACTTGTGCAGCCGTGGAAAGATAATTAACAACATACATGCAGTATTTTTAAGTAAAGACGAGAGAGGCAGTTAGTCCTACTTCTACTGAACTGTCACAGGTTGTTTGTAAGGGAGGTCAGCAAGATACTAACTACACGGTTGGATGCTTAATTTGAAGTAAGGATGTGTGATCTTCGAGTGAAGTTATTAATGAGGTGACAAAAATCTTGAAAAACACTCATTTCAACGGGTAACTCTAGTCAAAGCTTTGTGCTGACAAGTCAGCTGCCAGGGCACAGCTTTGGGGAACATAGCTTGTGGGCGTTCGTCCCAAGAATGCAAAATAGGAAAAGCAGTCACTCTGTGGATCTCCTCCTTGGGGCCAGACCTCGCTCATGACGGTGTCCCCCGGCTCGTGGATTTCCTTTCTGGGCTGGGACTTTCTTCTCCTGCTTCTGCATCTCCTCGGCACAGACACGGATCATGCTGATGAATTAATCCAAAGGTACCATCCGGGAGCACAGGTGACGAGCCGGAGAGATATGGGGTCAGATGCGTGAGCCCTGCTGAAAACCCGGGCCGAGTCTGGGAAGCTGACCTGAGGCCACAGATGCGGGGCCTGGGGGGAGGCATTGCAGGGCAAACAAGAATTTATTCCGGAAACCCTAGTATTCTTCCATAGGATCCCTCCTCCACCTTTCCCAAATAAATACACTCTGGGTAGACTACTTAACCAGCACCCCCCGGCCAAGACAGACAGACAGCCTCCCCCCGGGGCTGAGGTTGAGCTCCATCTGGAGTCACGAGGACTCTGCCGGGGGCCCGGCCGACGTGGGGACTGGGAGCCGCGGTCCACCTCAGGCCTCAGGGTTGACCTCGGGGAGGAGCGCCCTGGTTCTTCCCTCCGTCCCTACAGTATCTCTGGGCTGCTGGACCAAGGCGTCAGGCCAGAGTGGCTGTCTTCGTGTTCTCACCTAACCAGGTTGTGCCGGCAGCAGGACCTTTGCTCCCTTTGAAAGCAGTTTGAGAAAAACGTCTTTTCTGGAGGACTCGGCAGGAAGTGCACTCCCGCAGCTTTCAGCTTCCTGCGGAGCCGGTCTGCCCCGCGCCGGAGCCGTCCGAAGGACCACCCGCCTCACGTGCTCTGCCCCAGGGTTGACCTCGGATGCCCGGACACGTACCTGTGCTCCTAAGAGCTAGTCTGCCGGCGTTGGCTTCCCCACCAGCCTAGAGTGAGGCCCAAGGAAGCGAAATATCCAGAAACACTGCCTTGGGGCAAAAAGGCAGTGCTCTTCTGTAGTTTTGGCAAGGCGAGGTACTCCCTGAGCCTGCAGAGTGTTCCCCTGCCGTCTGTGTGCCGCTGCGTCTGTCCCGTCCGCGGGGGGCCGACGGCCTCCCGGACCACAGACGGCAGCGCCTGCTCCAGCGGCTGGGCTGCACCCGAGATGGTCCACGCCAGGAAAACAGCAGCCTCGCTTGGCAGGGAGATAACCGCAGTGTAATCCGATGCAAAGGAAATGAAGTATTTTAAGGGGCTGGTGGGCGGGGGGACTCTGGTCCGGCGGTGACACGTGACAGCCGGGTGGTCGCCGGCGCGGACAGCCGAGGTTTAGGAGAAAATGCTGCTGGAGGAAGAAGGCCCTTCTCTGCCGGAACACCCGGCCGTTGGTTTGAACGTTGTCGGCGTTCTCAAGAGCGGTTTTCCGTCGTGTGCAGAGTGGCCGAAACGCGGCTCTTCCGTTCGGCTCCCGGGAGCCGGCGAAGCCGAGCTGGGCTGCAAGTTCCTTACAGAATCGCCGCCAGGGACAGCGCCGCGCGAAGGTGCGGTCCTCGTGCGACTCCTGCTGCTGAGTTGTGACCGCGGCCTCAACACACCCCTGCACACGTGCGCTCGCTGCATTCGCAAGGTAGCCGCGGGGGACGGGGATTTAGAGGAAACGTAGCCGACAGGGTCGTGCGGTTGTGAAGCCACTTTCTGGGCCGGTACTCACGGTTTCCGTGCTTCGGCTGCGCACAGTGGTGGGCGCTTCTTTTCAGCAGCGCCAACTTCACACGAAGGAAAAGATCAACATACACAGATTCAGAGTTTCAGAAAATGCTACTATTTTAAAGAAAATACGCCCTTTCTCCTTGATCACTTGAACTTGACGAATCCATTCATTCCTTCACTCACGCGACCGAGGCAGGAGGCGGTGCTGGCGCGTGCTGGGTGTTCAGGGTCAGGAGGAGAAATCGTCCCTAGCAGAACGTACAGGCTCGTTTTCGGAGACGGGTGATAGATAAGCAAGTAAGTAACAGCCCTGCTGCGTCCGAGGTGGAAAGTGCTGCGACAGAAGCTAGAGGGGGTTGTGCCGCCGTGGCGGGGGCGGGGTCGGTGCGGGGCCATCCCGGGTGTGCAGGTGCCGTGGGGACGAGCAGGTGTCTGGGGTGGAAGACCCAGGACAAGCCAGGAGCCACAGGAGGGCTGCGCGGAGGAGCGGCAGGTCAGAGCCACATCTGAGAGCTGCTCCTCCGGCTTCTGTCTTGTCTTACTGGGGTCGAGCACACTTAAGATAGAGCAGACGCGTGCCGCCATCTCTGAGCAAACCCCGGCATGGAGCTCCGCCACCCCGACGGGCGGCCGTCCCCACCAGCGTCCCAGCGCCTCACCTTGTTCATCTTGTGCAGCTGGGACTCTGTCCCCAGGAAACAAAGTCCCGTCCCCTGCCCCAGTCCTTCCTCCACTCTCCCCTGCGTGTCTGACCCTCCAGGGACCACGTTTGAGGAATCCCCCAGCACGGGCCCCTTTGGGAGCGGCTTCCCACACTGAGCGTTATGATCTCGGGGTTCACCGTGTGGGAGCGGGGGTCGGGATTTCCCTTCTCTTGAAGCCTGAATACGATTCCATTGTCCGGAGAAACAGACGGTGCTCAGCCCGTTGGTCTGTGCTGTTGCCACTTCCTGCTGCCGTGAGCGTGGCTGTGAGCCCAGCTTCCTCCCATGTCTGCACCCAGAAGTGAGCTGCTGCAGCACGGGCAGCTCTACGTTCCGCTCCGGAGGGCCCGGCCTGCCGTCTGCCACCGCTGCGCCACCGGCCTCCCCACCAGCAGCCCCTGACTTCTTGTGTCCCCAAGAACACTGATCATCTTCTGTGGTCTGGGAACACAGCTTCCCTTTGAAACAAGATCGGTCAGGCCCACGGCAGAAGCACACGGGCCTCTACAGAACGTGGCCGTGAGCGTGGCCATGGAGGGGCCACTCTGCCCCAGGCCCGGCTGTGCTCTGAGGGTAAAGCCCTATTTGTTGCCGATGGGTCAGGCGCTGGCCATGGAGAGGAATGCCAAGGAGGAGCAGAGTGTCCTTGTCCCACACAAGCAAAAGGAAGGCGTTCCTTGGCTGAGACGGGCGTGGGAGAGCTGCCAGTTTGCAGATGTGACTACGTAAGTCACTCTGTACTCTGGACTAGGACGGGCTGTGCTATAAGGTCGGCATTTCTGGCAAAACCCTGAGCAATCTCATGGACCAGCAGGGCACAGCACAGGAACGTCAGCTCATTCCTCAGCAGTGGCGAGAAAAAGGCCCAGACCTGGAAGAACAGCTGCATTTGTTGCTGCCCCTGCTCTGTCTTCGCACCTGTGCCTTTCCTGTCCGTGCTCCCTCAAGCGGCTCCCTCCTCCCATCCACCTCTCCCGTGTCCCCTGGGAAAGCCCCTGCTCCCTAGGGCCGGAGTCTGCCTGTGCGGGTCTCCTGCACACACCCCACGCTCTCGCGGTTGTGATTTCTGGGTGACGTCTGTGCACCCTGCTGGCACTCACTGATGGTTGGTTATGTGAGCTCCGACGGCAAGGACGCGTCTGAAGTTGACCTGTGTCACCGGAGAGGGAAAGATCGAGACGGGGTGCAGGGCCGCGGTGGGACCAAGGCCGGTCCCCCACGCAGCCCGACGTCACCGCACCCCGGACGAGCCCCCCACACCCCCACCCTCCCACCCTGCTTTAGCTCTTTCAGATTTTAGGTTGTGTCACAAGAGCCGCACATCCCCTCCACCTGCCGTGACCCTCGCGTCGTCCAGGAGTGCCCAGACCAGCTTCCGGCAGGTCTTTGCTCGTTGCGACCTGTGTGCGTCCCCCACTCCCTCGCCCCGGAAACCGCGGAGCACCGGGCCTTACCGGTTGGGAGCCGTTGCCGCACGTAATCGGTGGCAAATCTTCTCAACTCCATGCTCGGAGCGTGTGGGGCAAGAGCCGTGTCTGTGATTTTTCTGTTCGTGTCATTTTCTGACTTAGTGGTGGCTGGATTGGGACACGGTCAGCAACCACTTGCGGAGAGAGGATGTGTTGCACGCGTCGCACACTAGAGTTCTCGAGTTTTCTTGCACAGAAATACATGGTTTATTGTGGGGTAACATAGGGAGCAAGATCGCCAGTGTGGTGTAGCCCCGTTAAGTAGTACAAGGTTTGGGTCTGAAGAGGAAGGACTCGTGCCGGGAGCTCTAACTTGGTGGCTCGCTCGTGCGGCCCTAGCCGGGGGAGTGAGCCTGAACACGCGTTGTCCAGGTGCTGGAACGCATGCCCTGCGGCCAGTGCCTGTATTCAGCAGGCGCTGACGCGTGCACGCAGGACTCCCTCTCTTGCTGCCGACCTTGACCTACACCTCTCGGGAAGGGCGTGCCCCACTCCCCTGCAGTGTTGGGCCACTCTCCATGGGGCTGGCCCCTGCCCACCGCGTTTATTCTCAAAGTTCTAGTTTGAGGCCTTTGGCTTTTCTTAACTAAGCTGATGGCGTTCCGTCAGCTGGGGGAGAAGTCTGAAAACTCAGCAGGGCAGAATTCTCCGTAGACTTTCATGACGTTCCAAGGCCTCGAGGGTGGAGAACAGTGACGCACCTTCCTCCGTCCCTGCCTCCTCCACGGCGGGCACCGTCTGGTGTTTCCCGGCAGAGCAACGGGGCCACCACCTCTCAGCTCGGAGCCGGCAGGGGAAGGGCCTCTGTGGTTCCCGGGACAGGCTGCGATCCAGTGAGGATGTCCTCGAAGGTCCTCCAGCCTGCCGGGAACGCTACACTCCAGCCGTCAGCTGCTGGGGCCCGGACTGCAGGCCGGAAGTCAGCCTGCGAGGGCCAGCAGAGTTCTCCAAGTTTTACTGAGTGACTTTGCTGTACAAAGCTATTTTTCCCCCTAGGTGAGAAACAAAACCAGAATTCTAACTCCGTGTTAACCCTGAGCAAACAGTGGTGAGCACCGTGGATTATGCGGCTGTAACTGGAGATCGGCCCAACCCCGAGCCAACGCGGGCCGCACGTCTGCTTTGATGCCGGCCCCACCCGCCCTGTCCTCGCCTTCGCAGTCATCTGCGGGGACTTCAAAGCTGCCCGGATGGCGGCACAGCCCCGCCTGGACCCCCAGATGCGGGCGGAGCTTTGCAAGGAGCCCTCCCGCCCAGCTCCAGGCCGAGCAGCAATTTGTTCTCGCTGCTGTCGACTTTGAACTCCGTGTCTCAGATTTCTCTCTGTGTCACTGGCTTTGAACTCCCACTGAAGGTGCCTGAATTATCTCTCTCTTTACGACTGCGCCCTGATTCCTGCCAGAGGGCCTCGTGAATTCCGACCCCTCACCTGCCGGGACCTAGCCCGTACCTGCTGCTGGAAGCCTCACCTGTCCCAGCCGCACTACAGAAAGACCTTGGGCCTGGGATGTGTTCAGGACACTTGCTGGCAGTCTTCCTGCGTCAGAACCAAAGATGAAGCAGCAAGGGCCAGTGTCGGTCACCAAGGACAGATCTTGGCCACCCCTCCTGCCCCCAAGCCCTCTGTCCCCCTCTGCCCCGCACCATTTCTCTGTTTCTGTCTTACCCAGACCCTGTCCTGTCATTGTGTCCAACAGCTCGGTGCTGGCTAGTTAGGGCCTGGCCCCCACCTCCCCAGCAGGAACCCTTCCTGAGCAGCCAACGCACCTTCAGGAGCTCATCCACCCCCACCGGCCTCCCCCACAGCCGCTCGAGGACAGGGATCACGTGCGGGCTTTCTGCCTTTTCCTGACCTCAGGCCCACAGATTGTGCCCGTGGCTCCTGGATGAAACCAGGTTTGAATACAAGGAGAGTCTACGAACGTAGACTGAGCTTTTGTCACCAAAATGAGAAAAATAAACACAGTTGCCACCTGTCAGTGGAACCAAAGCATCTAGATTTGGTTTTCCTGCTCACCCCAGAAATTTTATTTGAAAGTCAAGATGTAAGCACCATCATGGAATTCTTGAGTGAGATCTGGTCCTACCTCTGATTTTATTTTATTTCACTGTTTCGCTTTTTACTTTTACTATTTTTCTACCCCTGATTTTAAAGGCGAGAAGTTAGAGGCCCTAATGCTTGGAGCCCAGGCCACAGTCTGCCGCGAGGACTGAAGGGCAGGGCTGGGCCCCTTGCACTTCTGATCCGAATTCTAGTCCCTGAGCGAGCTCGGCCTTCCTCAGCTGGGCCTTCCGCTCGGCCTGCAGCCTGCCCTCTCCAGAGCCCTGCTCCTCTATGATCTGCTTCTCCGGGCACCAGTCCCTGGTCAGAGTCCATACCCACGTGAGGATCCTTGTTTGTCAGTGGAGGTTTGCAGGTCCTGGAACCACGCCTGCCCATCGGCAGCTCTGGGTGTGTGCTGGGGGACCCGCTGGCTTCTTGCAACACATCCTGAGCTTTCTGGACCCGCGGCTGTAAAGAGGGTGTTTTCTTGCTAAAAGCTCTTACTCTCTCCACCCCTCCCAGACCTGTCCCATTCTTCACTTCAAGCTCAGAGTTTCTTGGGACATCTTTCTGAAATGCTCCCTCCCCTTCCTCCGAAGACCTATGGTGTCTGTGTGTGTTATTATCTGAAACGTGGTTTTCTTACATTTTCCAGCTTTAAGCACCCAGAAAAACATCTTATGTGTTTCTAAGCTGGTGCCTGTCCGTGCGTGTTCAGGGACGGGTTTTATAGACGAAGACTTACACGTTGGTCTTTCTGTTGGGGGCTGCAGGCCGAGCTTCAGCGCGGGGGTGGGGGGAGTCACGGGGCCCCCAGAACAGATGCTGTCCAAGCGGGGCAGGGGCTTGTGGGCGGACCCCAGAGCAGCCATGGCTGGACTCTGGGCAGGCAGTGGGGACGATTCAGGTCCCGAGAGGAAGGGACCTTTCAGGGCCGTGATCGTGAGGGGGTGCTGGCAGGTGGTCTCGGCATCTGTGGGCTCAGGTGCAGAGAAAGGGCCCAGGATGAGGACCTCGTGGACCACGGAGCAGAGAGCCACCATCCTCCCGGCGAGCGGCCAGGCTGGAGATGTGAGTCGGGCAGGGGCGGCCGGCGTGCGTGGGACGCGGGGGGTCTGGGACGATGAGCTAGCGGGCATGTATTAATAATCTCCTCATTCTTCTGTTTCTTGATACTGTAATTTCGAGATCTTAGCAAACATCTCTTTCTAGTCATTAAGAGTTCCTGAAAGTCGTTGCACCCCGGAGTCACGTGTTTCCGCGCAACGTCGCAGACATTGTCCCCGAGTGCCCGCCGCCCACCTCCTCATTTCCAGGTCACCACACAAACCCGTGCTGATGGCCTGCGACTCTGCAGGGGGAGCGGCCCGGCCGCACTGGGTCGCTCCAGGGGCTCTCAGCGGGGCCCTCCGGCCAGCTGCCCGCCTCTGCCGAGCACATCCAGGTCTGGGAAGAGTCCGTCTGCAGGAACCCGGCTAAGGCTTTCTGGTGTGGGGGACCCGTCTCCCTGCCCAGCTGCCCGTCCTGCTGGTGCTTCTCGGCCTCTCCTTCCTCGACCTCCTGGCTGGAGGCCCCCCCGCCCCCCCCCCTACGCCTCCTCGCCCCCCCCAGTCTGCTCCCTCCTCTTCCCTCCCCCTCATCAGCCCTTTCCTTCCCCTCCCCCCTCAGTCCTCCTCCAGCTCCTCCCTCCTTGCCCCGCCCCTTGCGAGCCCCTCCCCTGCCCCGCCCCCTCCCTCCCTCCCTCCCACCAGCCGCTGGGCTCGCATCCTGCCCACCAGACCCGGTTCTTCTTCAGTTCCGCTCCGTCCTTATCTGCGCCGCTTCTTCTGGAGTCCTGTCCTCCTCCTGTCTAAAGCGTCACCCTTTCCTAAACCTCTGGTGGATGCCGTTTCGTCCCATAATGAACTTTTAATTTGACTGCACACAGCCCTACCACTTGAGAACCCCACACCCCCTGGAGACGGTAGCCGCACCCGGTGCTTAGCCTCCCCCGCTGAAAGGTCTGCTTCGTGCAGGCAGAGCCAGTGCTGCAGGGGCCGGCCGGACATCGGAGCTGGGTTTGCTGTGTGACTCCCAGCTTGACATATGCCGCAGCGGGTGACTCCATGGTGGACACCACTGCCTGCTTCTCAGGTTTCTTCATGTCGGCTGCCTCTTTCCTGCGGCCCTTGCGGACACCCTGCTCCCCCGTGGCTGTCTGCCCACGCCTGGCGCGCTCCAGCGGCTGGAGAGCCGCTCCCGGTCGTTTCTGCTCGCTCCTTGGCCGCCTGCGTCACTCTCTCCTCCTGTGCGGCTCCTGTCTTAGCCTTCCTTGCCCGCTGCAGGGTGGTTTTGCGGCCTGGAGACACTTATCCATTAAAAACAGAGTGGAGAGCACGAAGTCATCTGAGCTAATAATACTTCGCACTAAGTGCCGTGCATTTCACCTACACACCGGCGAGGTCTCGGCGTTTGGAACTGGAAATCTCAAGCAGGAGGGTGTCATCCTCTAGAAGCCAAAAGTTGGCCACCTCCAGGTCTGCCCAGGATTCGGTCAGGAGGGAGAGACCTCGGTGGGAGCCCATCCTTGCCGGCACCATCTTACCTGTCGTGTTCCTTCTCTGTCCAGATGGGGTCCTCGGGACAACCAGCTGGGGGGCGGGGGGCTCCGTGCTGACTCCAGCTCTGGTGGTGTGGGAGAGCGAGGCACAGGGCACGTGCCCTTCCCGGGGGACCCAGACTTCCTGGGCTGGATCTTCCCCCACGGTCTGGGTGAAGTGACACAGGGGTCAAGTCTCTGCGGAACCCCCCCACTCCTTCACCAGCAGTACGAAGCCCTCAGCACAGTCGGGAGTGGGGGAGCAGAAACTGAGCACCGTCACCGCCACCTGCCCGTCAGCAGTGCTCAGCGCGGCCTCTCCTTCTGGGCGGACGGCCCTCCCCGAGGGCTCCGTGGGCTTCCACTCTTAACCGCTGGCTCGCGGTCCTGCTGTTATTACGCCCCCGGCATTTAAAACACCTAATATACACGTGAATTTCACCGCCCCCACACACACCCCAAACGTACCACAGAAATCACAGTATCACCAAGAAAATTCTGCGATGGTTTCATAACCGTGGATCAGCTACTTTGATGCTGGTGTGAAGAGATGATGTGATGTCACTAGGTGTCACGGCCGCTAGTAATCTCACTGTCCTTGATTTAGACTAGCAGTGTCCACGCGAAGCCCCGGGGGATTCAGTCCCCCAGATGGATTTTAAGACTATCTGGGTAAATCTTCAGGTCAACAGGGGGCTCCCCCCACCGTGTGCATCTGCCCAGTGACCTGGTACTGAATGTGACCCCCCAAAAGTGAGATCAAAACCATGAGCCTCTCTCCCCTCCTGCTGATTTGACAATCATGGGTCATTAAAAGTGACGGATTTGAGCCCGTAAACAGCACGTAGGGCTCTCCTTCACTGCCCCGTTGGTCACAGAACCCAGCACGCCAAACGTCAGCGCGAAGGCAGTACTTCTGCGGGTCTAAAGTCGCACAGCTGTGTGTTTGCTTTCCTGCTGGAATTTCATTTCCATAAAGAACATGGGAGGAGCCTGGGCCCACTTGGAGGAGAGGTGATTTGGAATGTGCTTCTAAGCTCAAGGTCAGCCGGGGCTTGGCCCCCGGAAAGTCACGGAGCCTCAGTGTCCACAGTGGGGGCCTGGCTGGCGCCCACTGCAGGGTTGTGAGAGCCATAGCACATGTGGCTGTGTTTGGGGACACTGCTCCCTGCAGCGGCTGGCCAGTGCCGGACGTGCAGACGTCCCCTCCCTGGGCCGCTCGCGTCCCCAGATGCACGCGGACCCCTGTGCAGCCGCGTCCACGTCAGTGATTCTCAGGACCGGCAGCTGCGGCGGCAGGTGCCAACCCCTCCACCTTCCCGGAGTTTGACCTCAGCCCCTCTGTGGTGTGTTTCCTGAGCCCCAGGATCTGGATTACTGTGGATTCACTTCGGGGTTTCTGAAGTGATTCCCATAGGTCCAGGGACTTCTGGACCACAGTCGGGGGGAGTCTGGTGCCCCAGAAAGCACCTGGCTCGGCTGGAGGAAAGCCGTTGGTGGCCGCTGGGACTCCTTACGAAGGGATGAGGTCCTCCCTCTGGCCCTGGGTCATCTCACAGCAGTTGGGTATGAGCAGAACAGAAGCTCCAAAATCAGGACAGCAAACATGGTCTTGGAAAGAATTAATTTATTTATTTTGAAGGCATTGAAGACATTGTCAAGAAGAATCAAAACTTGTTGAATTTATTTATACCCATTTTGGGGAATAATAGTGTTTTTGCTGAATTAAATGAGGGGGTAGCGATCTTTTAGGGGACTTAAGGCCTCTAAAGATCTTTGTTTGGTCTTGATTTAATGCCATGTGAGGAAATAAGCTTAAACGGTGCCCCCAGAGGTGCACACACAGGAGGGTGAACGTGGTCTTTCCTCAACGGGGGCGCCGGGTGTTGGAGCACAAAGGAGCCGTGACGCATCCGTCCCGGACAGGAAAGCAGAGAGTGACGCAGAGGAGCACACGGGCCGCCTCGCACTGGCCCTCGCTGCCACTGGGCTGCTCGGAGCGGACCTCGCATGAGTAACGAAGGACGCGGAAGGCACATGTGGACGTGGCCGAGCTTTCACCCTTTCACGCTAGGACATACTTCCTAGAGCCACAGGTAGGTAGAGGACGCTATCTGAGCCCAAGGAGGGGCAGAGCGTACTGGACCGTGGGAGGAGCGATGTTCATGGGGTTTAAAGGCCGTCGGCGTGTTAACAGAGCCTCGGCGTCTGTAGGAAGCACACAAGCTTTGGAAAGGTGAGACGCTTTCCTAGTGGCCCGGGGCTGTTCAGTCCTCAGTGAGGTCGGGAACGGACCGCTGGTGACCACTTGAAGTCCATCGCTTTGCGCGGGCAGCGGCAGACTGAGGACCGCGTCCCAGCGGGGAGCAGGGCAAGCGGGAGCTCTTCCTCCTTCCTTCAGATTGGGGCGCTGCCCTCGCCACAGCCGGCTGCCCCAGCAACGGGTCCTGTTCGTGTCTCTGGAGGAAGGTCCAGGGTAGGAGTGACCAAATGCAGCCCCTTTGGAGAGAAATCTCTATGCGGTGGCTGTGTTTGCACGAGGGCTTCGCCTTCTTACGATGCTCCCCTTCTGGGGCATTCCTCCCAACAGGAGGACCCCCTTCCCCCACCTGTGCGGGCTTCGGGGTTTGCCGGCACGAGGTACGGCTGGGCGCTGGGGCAGACATGCTGTGCTCATCCTGCGCGGTGATAAAACCCGAGCAGCTCAGAAGCTGCCTGGAGCTGGAGGGGCTCCCGCCCGTGCCTCCGCCCTCCCCGGCAGGAGGCTCGCGCAGCAGAGGATGCTGTTAGGCCAGTGTGTGCGTGAGGCTGGGGAGACTGTCTCAGGTTCTCGGGCTCCCCTCTGACCTGGGAATGTCCCCCCTTCTCACTCCGGGTTTGTTCTCTTCGCCACGTCCTCTGATACCTGCCCTTTAGGAACTGCTTTGGGTGGCTTCTTGGTCATCCCCAAATCCCACGTTTCCTCTCCCATTAGTGACCGGGACAGTCTGTACACTCTACTGTCCTGTCGTTTGACTGGACACTTTTCTCCAGAGAAATTCCAGCTCTGAAGACGGGGGAGTTCGGTTTATCTGGCCCATTCCCCAGGCTGCTGTGTGCAGATGGAAGGCTCAAAACCGGGCACGATGGCCACTTTGTGCAAGGATTCTCCAAGATTAGCTTAGTGACATTTGCTAGAAGAAGGCCTCTAGTGCCTGCATGCCTGCCTGTGACTTTCGGATCTTAAACAAGCTCTTTCTCTCGCCGGTCACTCACATCCCCGGATGTCAGTGTCCTTTAGCCTTTGTAGGATCTGTAGCCTTTTACGGCATTCTTCAGGTGGTCCCGCACGTACCGGCATGATCACGTGGCTTCCAACGTGGACCCGTCATGTGCCCATGGTGCGTCGACTTGTGAACTTGTGGACTTAAATACTGACGGATTGTCTGTTGTGTTCTACAACGTGTTCTGGGCGGTGGGAGCACAGAGCACGGAAGACAGGAATGTCTGTGCTCTCCGTACGCTTCTAGTCTGTTGGGAGACAGCAGCGGTTAGAAGCAAGGACTGACATTTCACAGAGTGATCGGGGACAGTGAGTGACTAGCAGAGCTTTGGGAAGGCTTCCATGGGGTCGTGACATGTGAGACCAGACCCTGTGTTCAGAAGGAGCTACAGTGTGAAGAGCTGGGCAGATCGCTCCAGGCAGAGGGGACGCGTCCATGGATTCTGTGGGAGCTCAGAAGAACTAAGAACTCTGTAGCCTCGTCCGCTACTGTCTGTGTGTGTGGAGTGACACTGCTGACTCGACTCGGAGGGTCTTACAGGTGCACTGTACCTAGCATGGCTCGTTCCGGGAGAGCAAGTGTCTCCTCACTGGAAACTTCTCTGTCGGTTGCCACATTGACGCACAGAGGGAGGAAGGGTCGTCCCGCTAGCTCAGTAGGTGCAGAAGACACATTTGATGACGTCCAACATTTACAAATGAAGAGACTTCTCAGAAATTAAGGCTGTAAAGAAACGTTCTTGATTTCAAAAGGTCATGTAAACAAAAGTGACCAGCAGGCGATGTGTTTTATGGTGAAACCTTAGAGAATTTCTTTATGATTGCGGTCCAGACACGGTCTCTAATTTCCAACATAGATCCTGGTCCCAGGAGCAGGACCAGAATGGCAAAGCGAAGGCGGACACGTGGCACGAACGGAAGAAGACGACACTGGGTGGCGTCTGTCACGCGACGTACGAGTCCGTAGAGAAGACGGAGCGGCAGCAGCGGAGGAGTTGTTGAAGCCGCAAGAGAGGCCAGTGGAGCAGCTGGACGCGGCCGAAGCCGGACTCCTTGGCGGCGCTTCCCCCGGCCATGGTGGGCAGCGGGGGCGTGTGGTGGAAACAAAGCTGCACCGAGAACAGTCACGCGGCCGCTCAGTGCGGACACGTGACCCGACAGAGTCTGGGAGACTTTGTACAAGAGCTTAAACACCCCGTTGTGGAACAGGGAAGGAGATTTTCATCAATGGGATGACAGATCGTGCTCGCGGGTGGAGGAGTTGACACCGTCAAGATGTCAGTTTGTCCCAGATGAGTCAACGACTTCACTAAAAATCCCAGCAAGATTTCTTTCAGGAACTCAAGAAATGGATTAATTCGGAAAAATAAAGGTGCACAAGAAACCGAGAAATGTCTGTGAAAGGAGCTCAAACAGGAAAAATCCGTACCACATGGGACGGGCATTAAAGTCCACAGTGAGCACAGAGCACCCGACGGAACGAGTCCCTGCAGGACAGGACGCAGGGCCCAGAACCAGACACTGGGGTGTGGGGACTGTGCCCCGCGGCCCCGCCCAGCAGGGAGGACGGGCTCTGCAGGAGGGTTTGGAGAAACTGACCCACTAAATGGGAAGGTCTAGTATATCCCCACCTCTCAATGGGAAGATCTAGTATATCCCCACCTCTCACAACGTACACAGTCCAACTTTGCGCAAATTTTTAAAAAACAACGATCAAGTTAACAAAGGAAAATGCAGCGGAATATCTTTGAGGAGTGGAGGTGGGAGACAGCTCCAAAGACCCCAGGCCCTCAGGCAAAGCAGGGTTGGCGTGCGCGCCTCCGGCTCAAGGCGGCTCTCCGGGGAAGGGCATCACTGATGACGCCTTCAGGTGTAGGAACGTACAAGGTCCTGGTCATGTCCAAACTAGGCTACATGAAGAACTCTTAGAAATTAATAAGAAAAGGACTTGAACCCGAATAGAAAAAGGGGCACAGGATGTATGTTGTTTCGGTGTTTCTTAGAAGGAGATACGGTGGTTCACGGGCAGCACCTTGACCGTGGCCTGGAGCCCCAAGGTGGGGATGGCAGGACCTCCCTGGAGTGAAGAGGGGGCAGGGGGTCACCCCCCGTCCTTGCAGGGTTTTGCCCGGCGCCTGTCCTCACGGTGATCAGCAGTAGCTTTGGCTCCCGGGATGCCTCACTGAGAATCACCGCGGACACATCTCTTCCTTCCAGAAGGGGGTTCATGTGAGGATGCAGGGCCCAGCCCTGCCGCCTCCACTTGCGATGATTGTGAAAGGGTCACTCTGCTTCACAGGGGCCCCGAGACTGCACGAGGGCTTGGTGTCAATCCCGATGTGGTTTGCTTATCCTTCTGCCCAAGCCCGCCCGCCTTGTGCCTTCATGGCGTATCCGCCACGTGCGTCCCAGCGGACCTTCCGCTGCCTGCCTCGCTTCAGAGTCTGTTTCCGGGGAGCCTGGTCCACGGGTTTAGGGTGATAGGACATCCTTCCTCGTGTGCAGGGCTCCTCCGCACCCTCCCCTTTGTCCGCCGTGTCCCGGGAAATGTGTGGGAGGTGCTGAGCAGACCGTGCAGAACCTTTGTGAAGTCTCCCGTGGGCTGTGGAAGGAGACGCTGCCTTTGAAGTGGGTCCTGCTGCCGGGGGCTCCCGGTCCCAGGTGTAAGTGCCGGGTGGCGAGGTCTCCCCTCGGAGGCGAGCTGGGGACAGCTGGCCGTCCTACGGCGGCGGGTGTGTAGCGCTCACATGGCAGGAAACTTGGCGTGGCTGTCGGTCACACTGTCCCTGGGAATGAAACTGGCGGAGCCCGGCCAGCTATCGGCACTTGCCAGTAACCCTTCGGTGGGGCACGGAGACGGTCATGTCGGCTCCTGCCATGTGCCAGAGCCGGTCGGGTCATTGCCGTGGGAATGGGAAGACAGGGTCCCCTGGAGGCGGGACTCCCCGTCCCTGTGCAGGAGCCAGGCACACCCTCACCTGCGCTTCCCCAAGGGGACCTGGGGACACATGTCGGTGGGAATGTGTGCTGGAGAGGCAGGGCACGCAGACCCCGGGGGTTATTTGAAGCAGCTGGAAGTGGACGTTAACGGATCCAGTGCAGCTGGGGTGCCCGGGCCGAGGGGAGACTGTGGAGGTTGGAAGACCCCACCTGATCTCATCCCGCTGGATAAAGCGGGTGTGCCGGCCCGTGCCTTGGTACCGACCCTTTTGTAACCAGCTCCTTAACTTAAATCCCCTTCCTGTGAAATACCTAGTGTGATTTCTATGTTCGGGTCAATCTCTGACTTGGAAAGTTCACCATTAATCAGATATTCTTGATTTCCAGTTAGCCGAGCAATAGAAATCAGAACAATCATGAAATACCGTGATACATACATAAAATCACCAAAACGTGGACCATCTTTTAACATCAAGTGTCAGCGAGGATGTGGGGGAATGGGTGTTACCCTAATTTAGAGGAAAGGTGGCGGGGCGGCCACGCGGAAGGGCGGTCTGGGATTCTGCAGCGAGAGCGCGTCCGTACTCCGCGTCTCGCGGTACAACCGGTCCACTTCCAGGCGCGCCCCAGAGAAACTCCGGCCGGTCCGGCCGTCCAGTGGTGATGCCTGCATCAGCTTTGAACGTGGTGTTGGGAAGCGGGAGGCAACCTGGTAGGTCCATCCCTTGGGGAACGGCTAAGTCACACGGTGGCAGCTGGGTGCTGCGGAACGTGGCCCGGCAGGAAGCTGTGAGGAACACCTCCCTGAAGCGGTGGGGACGGTGCCCGAGTGCATGGTGTCAGCCCACGGGGCAGCAGTGGCGACAAAACAAGCGGAATGTGGTCTGTAGCCCAGTGCCGTGCGTACAGATTTATAGCGTGCAAGTAAGACACCCTGCCAGGCAGGGACGACGCTTCCCTCGTCAGCACCATCACCGCCACCACTATTGCCATGGCAATGACCACCACCACCGCAACCATCACCACCGCCACCACCACCACCATCACTGAACCAGCACTGCCACTGCTGCCGCCACAACCGCCATGACCACCACCACCACCATCACTGCCACCACTACCACCACAGTCACTACCACCATGACCTCTACTAGCACTGCCATCATCCCCACCAACACCATCACCATCACCATCACCATCACCACCACTGCCAGTCACCACCAGTCACTACCACCATCACCACCATCAGCACCTTCACCACCATCAACCGGCACCACCACCACAGCAGCCAAATCCAATCACCGCGAAAGATGGCCAGAGGCAATGGCAAGGGAAGAATCCGTAGAACATGCTGATTATAAATAGTAATACTGGCGTGAGTGGGCGAGGTCTCGCTAGAATGAAGAGACCAGTGCACCTGCAGGAGTGGGGGCTAAGGAGTTAGACGTGGGTCTTCAGCTGAGAGACAGGAGCAGAACGGCAGCTCCGCTCCCCTGCGTGGCGGCTCCCTCGAGCAGACTGCGGAGACCAGGATGAGGGATTGGCGTGGTGCCTGAATCCGTTTATTCCAGTTTATTCCCTGCCAAAATGCCAGCTTATGTTAGTGTAAGCACAGCCCATCATTCCACAAATGAAGATCAACTTCATCTTTTCAGCCATTTTCATGTCTGGGGTAGAGGCTTCTGGAAGCCAGCGGGCCTCGTAAACCAGTTTCGGCTAAGTGCGTTTCCAGTTCCTCTCGGTGAGCCAAGTCCTCATCCTCGAGCTCTGTACGACAGCGTACGATGTGTCACAGACATTGGGATCTCGTCTCAATAATCCCCTTCTGTCCTCACCACTTCTGCCCGTTAAGTATCTGATGACGATTATCTTGTGCTCACTGAGTCCGTGATTAGGGAAGCCGCGCACACTCAGCCTCCTTAATCTTTCTTCCTAAATCAGTCCTTGAAGCCGGCCCCTGAAGAGCGTCATTACTCTGTTCCTCTCTGAACCTCTTCCAAATCGTCGGTCTTGTGTTGAGCTGCCGACCTGAGGAGCTGAAGGGAGTGTTGTTGTGGGTACAGACTCACCGACGTGCCCTCGCAGCGTGCTAAGGCTCTGGCCCAAGCCTCCTCAAATTAAGCCCGGCTCCCCCTCCTACATTTCTAACTGTAGATACCTCAGATCCTTCGCTCTCTCTTGACTCTGGTTTTTTTTTTTTTTTTTTTAATGCAAGATTATTGCTAATTATCTTCCCAACATATTAGCTGCTGAAATCTGAGTCAGGAGGAGGGGAAAGTTCACAGCGGGTAACTTTCTCCATTTCCTTTCCAAAGCCTAAGAAATTAGCGTGATTCTGACAACCGTGATTTACCTGAATTTATGCCCTTCTGTTTTCCCAGTTTTCATATGAGAGCCTCATAGTGACTCTGCAGAATGGTCAGCGTCTGATTGTCTCATGGGTGTTGTGACCTCAGGAAGAGGGTCAGGCAGTGGCTTCAGGTCACCTGGGTTGGCGGCCGGCTTCCAGCTCTCGCCGTCACACGGCGCTGCCTTGCTCTCGAGTTTGTACCAGTGATCAGCTTGGACGTCCTTCCATTTCATAAATCTGTTCTTATGCTCTCTTCTTAAATGAAACCTTAAAATAATTCCTGTAATACCCTGATAGACACACTCCAGTTTGGCAACCTTTCATCATTTTATTATTTACTCTCTCATTGCAGGCTTTCTGCACAGCTACGCTCTACATGACTTATTTATATGTTATAAATGCTAGCATGAATTACCAAGCAAGCTTTTATGACAGTCTGTCATGCTTTATTCTGATTAGTTCTGATGTATTACCAGTACCAGCTTCCAGTCCTAAAATATCTAACTGCAAAAATCTGCCTTTCACACAGAAGGCTGTTGGGTGGGAAGAGAGAATGAAGAGCAGGATGGCCCTGTACGGTTGCAGTGTCCAACACTGCACAACTGGGGGGGGGTCTTTCTCCCGGACCATCATGTGAACGGTAGCCTTGGAGTCCTTCAGTGCACAATTTGCACTTTCATGTGCAGAAGTGCTGGCAGGGGCAGGGGTCTCCCCAAAATGTAGGAGGTGGGGAGCTTTAGAACACCCGTTGTCTAGAGGGCAGAAGTTCAAAGTGCATTTAAGGCCACTTCCGAACCGGCTTCAGTCTGGATTTTAAGCTTTGCTCCCTCCGCCTTCTGCCCCGACACACACCTGCACGGTCTCCAAATCTTTATTTCTCTACGTTTTTGTCCACTGGTCCTTTGTTCTGAATGCCCTTCTCCTTGCACGCAGCAGGGGCCCATTTCCTCTGAGACCTTCTCTCTCCGTTCTGTCCATGCAGCGAGCTGCCTCCTGCCCTTGTATTCTCCGGAGTTGCAGGATTGCACGTGTCACATTGTACTGAGTGAATTGTTACATGCTCGCGTTCCCAGTTAGTCCCAAACTTGGCTTTTATCTTCCTCTGAGCCAGGCTTCCTGCAGGGAATGTGGACGCAGGTTCTCCTAATGTCTGCGAAGATAACACTTCTCCACTCTCAGCTCCTCTGTCTTATCCCTGATCCAAATCCACAAAATCGAATCTCGGGGAAATAATGCAACTAACCACAGGCAATTACAAGAGAAGTTTAAAGCTTTAAGTTCCTGATGGGGACCTATTCTATGGAAATTTTTAAAAAACCCTTTGTTCTTGTTCTCCAGGAGTTGGGAAAGGCAAGACCAGCGTGCTCTGCTGGAAAAGCTGGTTCGCGGTCATGTTATCTGTCCGTGTTGTTGACCGCACACGTCTCGGGGAGACTGCGGTTTTGTTTGACTCACTGAGCGGGGCAGGAAAAATGAGGCAGGGGTGTGTAAGGTTTCGGAGGAGTGTGTGGTGGGCGGGCTGGGGCTCCCAACCCAAAAGGTACGTCCCTCCATAGGGGACCTGATTTAGGAAAGAGGGTTTTGCAGATATAATTACGGCTCTCAAGTGGGGTATCCCGGATTAACTAGACGGGCTCTGAACTCAAGGCCACAGAGATGCGGGAGGAAGACCACGTGGCGACAGAGGACCAGCAAGGCCCATGCCTGCTGGTGGCAGCGGGAAGCAGGAGAGAGGCAAGGAGAAGATGCCCCCCACCCCCGCGATGGCCTTCAGGAGGGACCAACACTGCTGGCACCTTGACATTGGCTACGTGTCCTCCAGAACTGGGCGAGAGAATTTCTCTTGTCTTCCTGATCACTTGTTACAACAGCCCTAGGACACGAATGCACAAACACATGACGCCAAGCCAGGCAGGGGGCAGAGACGCGGGGGCACTGAGCCCCCCATGCCTCACTTTGAGCTCAGTCTCAGGGTGTTTCTGGGGGGCACAGGTGGGGTGACTCCTGGTTTGTGGCATGGTTTCTCTTGTTGCTGACTTCAGTGTGAGCCATGTCCTCTAGGCAGGGAGGAGAGACGGAGTGTGCGCCGGACACATTGCTGGGAAGCCGGCTGTGCCTGGAGCTCACCCTGCGGGAGACCCCGGGCCAGGGTGCGCTCGCGCTGCCGCTCCAAGAAGGAGCGCCAACAGCGGCGCCTTCGCACGTATTGGTCGGCTGGAGCCTGGCTGCGTCTGCGTGCCTGCCGCCTGGGTCACTGTTCCCCGCCCCGTCCTACAGAGCCTCTGAGCCAGAGGGTGTGTGCGCCCCTGCCTTCCCGTGGCCGCGGTTCTTACGTGACTGTTGGGCGGCTCTGGGAGGTCTGTGGAGGACGGAAGCTCTCCTGGGACCGTTACAAGTTGGCCTGCAGGGCTCTGCCTCCAGCCCATCAGTGACGGAGGAAGATGAGGGGGCCGAGCTGGGCTCTGCCGGAAGAGGGAACCTGAGCCCCGTGTTCTAGGACACCCGGCAAGCACGGCATTTTGTTGGCTCCATTGTCCCCATGGGTTGCAATTCCCGATCGGGGGGGGGGGGGGGGGCGGGCAGCTCTGCCCGCGTCGCACTCCACAGAGGGAAACAGACAGTGGCTCTAGATCCATTATTCGTTGTGTTTTTTGAGATGGTTCACGTTGCGTTATTAAGGGTAGGATTCATTTAACTGTGACTGGTAGAATACCTCGCTGTCCCTCTCTCGAATGTACCATTTTTTCTAACCCAACACCTCAAGGCTTGGCATAGGACTGGCTGGAGTGCGAGGGGAAAATTGTGAAGGTTTGGTGGCGTTTCCCCTGTTTGAGCATGAAGCCACACTGGAGACATGCGCCCCTCTGGAAGACGGTGCGCTGCTCTTCTGGAGAGGAGTGCAGAAAAGACCGGGAAGATGCAAAGCCTGGGAGAGGCGAGAGCGCTGGCTGGCTCCTGGCAGCCGCTGTGAGTCCTGAGTGCTTTCTGTGGGCGGGGGCGGGGCGGGGCGGGGGAGGGACTCAGAGAGGAGTCTGCGATAGGATCTGGCCTTAAAGGGACTTGCAGCATAATGAACGAGCTAGGACATAATTACAATCAGAGCACAAGTTAAAACGTGGCCGGTTTCATGGAAGAGATAAAAATAGAGCATGGGCAGGAGGAGGGGGGGTCAGAGAGTCGGTGCCCAGAGGCATGGAACCAGCGCTCTGCTACTTACTCCCAGAGGCCAATACGTTTCATAATCTTAATTTTCTAGATGTTTTCCAAGCATGGGGCATGTTCAACTCCCTCAGAGTTTAAGTTAAACAGCGAGCAAATTAAGATTTAAAAACTCCTCGCGTGAGAGGCAGCCCACTTACAGGGCCCCGGTTTCTTTGCCTCTCTCTGGTGCTGGTGGGGCTCAGAAAAGGTTATGCTTTCCATCTCTTCACGGGAAAACGGGAAAAAAACCCAGAAAAAACATTTCACGTTGTATTGCTCTAAACTCCGGATCTTCTTCATTGCTTGCCGTTCCTCTGCACGGCGCATAGGCTACAGCGGTGAGACTTTCACAGACGACGGCTAGGAATGGGGGGGGGGCGGGAACACGGGAAGAAGCAACAGAGAGCGAGGAAGCGACGCCAACAAAGCCGCCTTCGAAATGAGATCATCTTTTCATGTGTGCCGTTGAATGTTGAATGATTTCTTTCGTTTGAAGCTATGTAAAAGCAAGTAATTATTGTTATTCCTAATATCCTAATGCCAAATTGTAAACCGAGGGCACCAGAGAGAGGAATGGGTGCGAGTCCTTGCCGATCCTGTGTGTGATAGATCGCTGCGGATCCGATAGTGCCATTACATAATTTGATCGGGTAGCCAAGAAATATGTCAGCAGCTCCGCGGCGTTGGTGCGTCTGTTTGCTCAGCGTGGAGCTCCTCTCCCTGGAAAAGAAAAGCAATTTGCAAGACTGCATGTGGCTCACTAGCTGGGGGCTGTGGGATCGCTTCCCCCACTGAACACCTCGGGCGTTCTGGAAGGCTCTGTCCGGGGAGGGGCGTATCAGAGGTTTCCCCCCCGCAGCCCGCGAGGCTGCGTCTCCGCCCCGCAGCCTGGAAATGCTAAGCAGGTAATTAACAAATCATAGGCACAGGTGAGCCAGCTGAAGTTTGGTAAATTGCTTTTGATCTAAATTGAGATGCTTTGGGGATTTAACTTCTTAGACAAAAAGGGCATAAATAAATAATCAGGACTTTAACGTTGGAACTTGCCAGCCGGCTCTAAAATGTCTTAATGCGCTGGAGGAGGGATGTGGGGAGAGCCTCTGGGGCCAGCCCTTCGCTCGCCCTTCGTGCTGTGAGGTTGGCTCACCTGATGAGCTCAGAACCGCCGCTTGGTGACGTCCAGAGGCTGTAGAGGCCGAGCATTTTGTCAGGAACGTGAGTTGCTCACGGACGGCTCTGGTTTCGTCTCTTATCTCGTGAGAGAGGAGAGGGGAAGTGAGCTCCTCCGCAGTGGGTGGGCCGTGCTGCACAGGGTCCGGGCAGCGCCGGGTGGGCCTGGCCGCAGCAGGGTGCGTGCCCGCATGGAGCAGCCCCGGGAGCGGCCCTCAACACCGCCTGCTGCTGCCTACGGGGCGTGCACTGGGCAGGACCCCGTCGGGCCGACACGCGACGCGGCCTCGGCGCCCATCTTCCTGCCGTGCTCATCTGACGGCACGGGTGGCGCAGGCGCTGCTAACACTCTCCTTGGCGCTGCAGACCATTCGCTGACCTCCTCAGCCCCGTGGTGGGCCCCGGGGCGCTGACCTCTCTGGGCTTCATCATCTGGGCCCCTCGCCCTCTGGCCTCTGCTGGGTTTGAACAGCGGCGGCCCCGGGGAGGAAGAAAGGGGGCTCCTTCCCTGCCAGGTCATGGCGGCCGGGGCCAGCGGGCTCTGGGGACCACGCTGTCCCTCACCCTTTACTTGGGGGAGCAATGGGTACGTCTGCGGTGCCCTCTTCATCCCTGCCACAGCCCCCGACAGCCCCCCAGATTTCTGCAGATACTCCGTTTGTGCTCTCCGCTGCTTCTGTGCTGATGTCACAGTCTGACCAAGGCGGCCACAGATCATCCTAGGAAAGTCCTAGATCCTGGTTCTGTAATGGTCTCCCTAGCACCTGCTGGAGGACACACAGCCTCTGGGAGGAACTACCCTCTTGTGGTTTAGCCCAGCTGGGTGTGATTCAGGGTGGAAGGATTTACCAGCTGTTTTGATTGGTTTGTTTGTCCGTCTCTCCAGGAGTCACTCCGGAGGGAGCTGGGACACAGCGGGCCCGGGAGATTCAGAGGCGTGAAGAGCCCTCCTTCCTGCCAGGAGATGCACAGTGATCCAGCAGTCCCTTCGGAACGTGATCACGGCCTACGGTACGTGCTGCACGGAAGCGGGTGTCGTGAGGCTGGAGAGAAGCGGAGAGAAGTTGGTAGAAACCACGGGGGAAGGGGTGTTTCAGAAGAACAGGAAGTAAGCGGAGAGCAGTCTGGGGGGAGGGACCAGTGTGTGCAAAGGCCCCGAGGTGTGTGCAGGCAGCTGTTAGGAGGCAGGAGGTCAGCGTGTCCAGGTCACAGTGTGTCAGCGGAAATGGGGTGTGGGGCCAGTGGAGACTCATACAGGAGCAGGAGGCAGCTTGTGGAACTGATTCGTGGGGTCCTGGGAGGCCATTGAGGGTTTTGGGCACAAGCATGACGAGCTCAGATCTGTGGTCCTAAAATCCCCTGGCTGTTGGGTAGAGACTGGATCTCAGGGCACCCGGGGCCATCCTGTACCAGAGAGTGGGCAGGTGAGGTGTGCAGGGTCTCAGGCATGATGGGGGATGTTGTCCAAAAAGAAATGTAAGGCACATGGAAACCTTTACTGGGAAGCTCCGGCAGGACTTTGGTAACAGCTAGAATTTGAATCTGGGGTTGGTTTGGGAGGCGCCAGTGGAAGGACCTCCCGGGTCTTGGCTTGTGGGGCTGGCTGAGACACAGATCCCCATGAAGCGGGGAGGTTTCTGTCCTCAATGGAGCTAGCAGCTGAGGCCGTGGGCTGGTGTGCTGGTTTGGGGGGTGCGGTACAGACTCTGACATGGAAGTTGTGGACATTTCCGTGAGCTGAGGCTGCAGGAGGACCCGGACGCTCACAGGATCTCACCATACCTTGCATTGTGAGAATTCTCAAGTGTGAGATAATTAGGCAAAAATACGGTCAAAGATTTCTCACATGGAAGTGTAGAAAATGTCCATCGTGGAAGTCAGGGAAAAAAGAAGGCATCAGGAGCCGTGGTGGCCAAGCGGCTGCCCTCCTTTGGGGGAAAGGTCTCCCTCCCACGGACACCGTGCCCCCAGGACCTTTGAGCCCCACTGTTCCAGCTCCAGATCCTCTCTCGGCGTGGGGGTCACAGGGCAGGGTGTCTGGGACCCCTGTTACTTACCTGACAGCCGACATCACTGGTGACCACCACATAATAATGTTTACAGAGCTGGATACGTCCATTCGCAGACATCTCTTCTTTTTCTCCACAAATATGTAGTGCTCATCGGGGACGGTACAGGCTTTGTCCTCCCTGGTTTGCGGGTGAGACGGTGCTCATCCCCAGGGGCTTCCCCTGTGCTGTGAACACCGTTCCTCTCACCCGACCCTCTCTGGTTCTTCACGCAGCGTGAAGACCAGCAGGTGGCTGACCGTGTCGCACAGCTGTCTGCGATCTCTGTGGCTCACGGTGGCCGGTTACCCGGGACCACCCTTGGAGTCCCTCCTTTATCTTCTGCCCATGACCAAGCCTGACCACACCCAGGCCCGGCTGTGGGACAGGGAAGTGGCTCTGAGGACTGTGCCTCGTGGCTGATACCTGTGGTCCATGCCCAGGCATCCAGGCTCCCGCTGGAGAGAGCCCAGAGCCAAGGACAGGGGATAAGTGATGTCCCAATACGCGGTTCCCAGCAGTCTGGCGTGCAGCCCTGCTGTTCGGGGGCCAGGCCCACGTAGGGGGACATGTGTGGCCTCCCGAGGGCTCTCACGTGGAGCTGGGGGCCCAGGGTCACGGTCAGGAAGCCAGAGCCAAGCTGACGGGGTAAGGGGAGGCAAGCAGGAGCACGAGCGCCTGGGTGCACAGCGCCTCACACGGCCCTCCTCTCTCTGGTCTTACAAACCTTACGTCTCCAACTGTTCGCAAGTCACCTGCATGAGGTTAGAGAATGTGCCTGCGCGCAGGCACCTGCGCCTCGGGAGTGCACCTGCGCACAGACACCTGTGCCAGGATGCAGGACTGAGCCCTGGGAAGGCGCGTGGCAGGACGTCTCATGGTGGGACTCATTCTGGTCCTAGATGTCCTCTCCCCGGAGGCCATGTGAGTCTCACTCCTGCCTGGTCCTCGCTCAGCAGCAGCTCCTCCAGAGCCCACCTTCCTCTGCCTCACTAGCTCTCTCCAAGTTTCATCCAAAAGTCGCTGCCCTGTAGACCAGCGCTTCAGTGTCCTCGGGAGCTCAATGCTCAAAAGAACTTCCCAGCAATTCCCGTAAAGTAAAGAATATTTTAGGGGCACCTGGGGGGCTCAGTGGGTTAAAAGCCTTTGCCTTCGGCTCGGGTCATGATTCCAGGGTCCTGGGATCGAGCCCTGTGTCGGGCTCTCTGCTCTGCAGGGAGCCTGCTCCCCCCACCGTCTCTGCCTGCTTGTGATCTCTGTCTGTCCAATAAATAAATAAAATCTTTTATTGGACAGACAGAGATCACAAGTAGGCAGAGGGAAGCAGAGAGAGAGAGGAGGAAGCAGGCTTCCCAACAGAGAGCCCCATGTGGGGCTCCATCCCAGGACCCTGAGATCATGACCCGAGCTGAAGGCAGAGACTTTAACCCACTGAGACACCCAGGTGCCCCTATAAATAAAATTTTTTTAAAAAGGAATATTTTTGAAAATAAACATTCCCTCCTGTTTAGTGTAACTCTTCTTCATAAGCCTGTTATATATAAACTTTATATTCTATGTAATATATGTTACTCATATATTCATGTGTTATTTTAAATCAAAGTGGACATCAGTTATATTTTTATGATTTTCAGACAAATAATGGGGCCCAGTATAATGAGTTTCGGGTGAGCTGTGAGCTTTCAGAGAAGCAGGCTTCAGCAGGCTAAGTTGGTCTCTGGTCATCTGCATTTGGACACTTAGTGGCCTTATAAGGCTCAGGTGACTCATCACACTTCGTTTAGGGTTGGTGGAGCTTGTCCTTGTTCTGTTTTTAATTTCAGAGCACTCCGAGGCATGCACGGGTACCTGTGAAGGTAGTTTGTTTTAGGAACTTCAGTATGTTCCTTGAATTTGTGCATCCCAAGCATACAGGGATTTACGGAATTAAACAGTATGAGTTTTCCTCCAAGAGTGGTTAAAAATCATGAGATCAGTCAGGAGCGTGCTGGCGGGTCTTCCATGGTCACGATCCGTGGCTGTGGTCAGTGAGACCGGTCAGGAGCGTGGTGGCGGGGTCGTCCATGGTCACGATCCGTGGCTGTGGTCAGTGAGCCTGGTCAGGGGTGTGCTGGCGGATCATCCACTGTCACAATGCATGGCTTGGTTTCTTTTTTCTTACCTTTTACTCCTCTCCTGGAACAGAGCTCTTTTGTTTGATTATTACCTGGCAAATTTGCTGTGCGATAAAAAAAAATTATGCACGCGGCTGAGTCCCGTCCAGATACCCTTAGGAGAAGACGTTCATTTTCATCTTGTTTCCCAAATGAAGCTTTAAATCTAATTAGATCTTGAAAGAAAATACCTGTGATATGGTTTCTGTAAGTAAGGGGCCTCTCATTTAAATAATGTTCTTATTTGTTTATGCCGCGTGATTTACCGTCAGTGACGGGATCTTTGTGGCTCGCTGGCTGCACGCTCCGGGTCCTTTGCACAGGCACTTTGAGTAAGTTATAAACCATTCTAGACACAGAAAAATTTAATTGTTGGGACATTTAATAGTGTAATAGCATAGCCCAGCTCCTGGTAGGGCCTTTGACATAGTGGAGGCTCAATAAATATTTGCTGAATAAACGAACTCCTGCTCATCCGTCCGTGGGTCAGGAGAGAGCCGCTGTTTTACGAGGGTTTAGCTGCTTCCCGTGAGTTTGCCGTGGGGGCCCTTGAAGGAAGTCTTCAATGTGGTTAACGGTTTCAGTCTCTGCGAAGAGGACTGTCCCCATGAAGGAAGCCCCGAGCCGGATGGCGGCTGCCGGGAGATGCGGGAGCAGTCGCCGGCGAGCCGTGCGCCCCACAGCCGCGTGGTTGGCCGGACGCCCCCACTTCCCAGGTAAGGGGCTTCCTCCCGGGGGCTCCGAGTGCGCCTCGGCGGGCTGCGGGCTCCGGCCAACATCTCCACAAAAAATGACTGCCTAAGCATTTTGTAAATGAGCGCATAAATATTTATACATTTAAAAATAGACTTCCACGAGACTTGGCGGTGAGAAATTGAAACATTGGCGTGGCTCACGTGGAGCAGAACCGCTCGGGAAGCAGCCGGCTCCAGCCGAGGCTCGGACGTGACCTCCACGGACGTGTCTCCGACGCACCCCAGCTCCCTGCTCCACATTTGCAGAACAGGGATGGGGGTCCAGGAAGCTGGCAGGACAGTTAAGAAAATGAGCTGTCTCTCGAGACTTGGAATTAAGACTCTTATTCCTTAGGATTGTCCCTCATTATCTTCCTGCTTTCTTCTCCACGTGGCGAAGCCGAGGACTCTGGCCGGGGGAGCCTCTGCCTGGATGGCATCTGTCAGCGTCTGCGAGTCAGACAGAAGGTCGGAAAGCCCCCAGCCCGGCTCTCAGGCTCCTGCCCAGCACCCCGCCCTCAGGGGCTGGCTCCGTAATTAGGACAAAAGCTTATTTGAGATGGTGCTTTCAATAAATGGGAGCAGAACTTCTAGAAGGCTCACCAGCTATTTTTATCTCCGAGGAGAAAGCACTGATGTCAGTGGGGAGCCTGCGTGGCTTTTACAGAGCATCGCACGAGAAAGATGGGCGGAGGGTCGGGGCCACACTCCGCTCCGCTGAGGACTCTGGGCCATCTGATGGCGGGGCTTCTCGTCGGCGAAGGGACGTCCACTCGGGACACCTAGGAGTTCCCTCCCCCATTGGTCTCTTCCTCCCTTTGAGGCGAGTGAGCCTGGGGACACTGCCTTGTTTGGGGAGGAGACGGCCTGGGCCACGGCAGGGCCCGGTTGCTCCCCTGGGCATGCTCCCCTCCCTGTGTGTCCTCGAGGGGGGCCTCCCCAGCCTCAGCGGGCCTCAGAATCCTTCCCATCCAAGAGACGGCGCGGGGCCAGGCTGGAAAGGCTGTGGGGCTCCCCGGAGGAGGGTGCTGTCCCGTGCTCTCCGGGCAGGAGGGTCTCCCCGGCACACCCTCTCAGAGCCCAGGGGAAGGCCCCGGGCAAGGGTGCCGCTCTCTGGGGTGCTGAGTCAGAGCGCTGGCCGGGCCAGTAAGCAGGAAAGGGGTTTCTGTAGCTCAAGAGAAAAGCAAACAACGAGGAGGTTAGAACTGGATCACTGAATTTGAGTGTTTCTCCTTGTTTCAAAAATGGAAGTTTAACAGGTGTCGGCCATAATACGTGATCCCAGCTCTGTGACCTTGCGTGAGCTCGGTGTCCTCCCTGAGTCTGTACGAAGCAGACGGTAGTTAGTGCCAGATCCCGGGGCCGCGAGGGCTCAGCGGGCCTGGCCACGGCGTGTGCGGCCCGCACGGTGGGGCCGCCGTGGTGGCCCCTCGGGTCTGGGTGCTGCCGGACTGGGCCGCCGTCGTGACTGTTCTCACTCCCGTCTCTGTCATCAGTGCTGCCGGACGGTGACTGAGTTCTGAAGGCAAGGCTTCTAAAAGCATCTTCTTGGCAAACACTTGTTCATTTTTCTCTGGTTTGGGATGAAGAGCTAAGTGCCTCGTGTCCTCCAGCTCGACTTTCCTCCGTACCGAAATGCCTGGTTCACCTTCCGCTGGGCTTTCCTCTGAGCGGCTCTCGCTCTGCGTTCCCTGAACGTTTCGCGTTCGGGCTGAGCCACGGCAGGCCACTCCTGCGGTTAATTAATTGCATAATATTAAATCTGAAAAGAATGCTGGGCACAGGGTGTTTTCGGATTACGCGTGGGTGTGTGCGTGCGCGTGCGTGTGCCCATGTACGTGCGTGCCTTTGGCTCCGTGTGAATGCTTGTAAAAGCTGAAGGCGCTCTGTTTTCCGTTCGCCCTGGCTCAGTCCTCACCCTCCCGTGCATCCGTCTTGCCTGCAGCCCTCTGCGTGGGTGACCCCGCCACTTGCTGCGGGACCTCCCTCGAGGGGGCTTGTATTGGAGCCTCACTCACACATCACTCCTCCAGGATCCTTCCAGAACCGCCAGCTGTAATCTCACTGGGTAACGTACAGTCTGTCGGCCAACCCCACCTTCCTCCGAACTCCCCGCCGCCGCCCTTGGACCTGGACCTCATCGTCAACGTCTGGGTGCGCCACAGGCACGCTCCACCCCGGAGCCGTTTCTGCCGCGTGTCCTGGCTCTGAGCCCAGTGCGGCGTCCCGCCCCGCAGTCCCCGCACGCTGCCGCTGCCGTGCGGCCTCACGCTCTTGGCGTTTCCCTTCTCCACGGACACTGGGCCAGCGGCCTGAACTGACCGAGGATGTTGCTTCTGCCAGGCCTGGCCTGTCGTCCTGCCCCACCCGCTACTGACCGTGTCTGCTCAACCCATAAGGCCCATCTGGGGTGGCTGCCTCCTGCGCAAGGCCACCCTGTGTCCCCATACAGCCTCTGTCCCTGTCGAGCCCACCCCGACCTCTCTCCATTCTTAGTGGCGCAGGCCCTCTGTGCTGGGTCTAAAGCCTTTGCATCCAAACACGCCTGCCCACAGCCGTGAGCGGGAGGCTCCGGGTCCCTCCCCCTGCACAGCACACACGTCTCTCCCGCTGGCTGCCTCAGGTCCCACAGGGGGACGCTCTGGGTCCAATCCCCAGCCTCCAGTGTTCCCCTGTGAATGGACAGGTACCCCGCAGGAAGGCCTGTGAGGCCCCCGCCCCACGCAGGCCATCAGCCTGTCGTTCACCTGCTCGGGAATAACCAGCGCAGCGATCGCTACTTTCTTAGCGACAAGGAGGAGGAAGGGCTGGTCTGGAGTAGGGGTGAGCTGGGTGCCACCCCGAGGGGCCGGGGGGCGGGTCTCTGGGGAGGGGGCCACGAGGAGACTGGACGGCGAGCTGCCGCTCCGGCCCTGGCCTGGCTCGAAGCCCGCGACGGTGGGGAGCGCCGTGCGTTTATCACCTGTGAGTGTAGTTAATACGCGAGCTGCTTTCACTTCCGATTCCTGCGAAGGATGCGTTTCGTCCAAGAACGCCTTTAACTGCATTGCTCAGCTGTGCACAGAGCGCTCCATGCCGACGCGGCTGGCCTGGCCTTCCCAGCCTCCGGGGGAGCTGCAGGCGAACCGACGGGCTTCCTCGTCGTTAGCCGCGAGGATCGCCGTGGGGGCTGCTGTCTGTGGAGTCTGGCTGCCGACAGGGGCCTGTGCTGACCGAGGCTCTCCGAGTGGGGCTGGTGTCAGGCTGTGCGGGCTCCGTTGGCGAATGCGACTCGTTGAGCTCCCATGGAAGGACCTGGTCGCGGTCTCGGGACGTAGGGAGCCAAACAAAACCCCGGCAGAAAGGTGGGCTTGAAGCCATGAAGTCAAGAGTCACAAGGCGGCTGCTGTGTTGGGTCCCCTCGGCAGCCCCTGGTGACCCACGCCCACTCTCGTGCCCCCCTTGGAGAGGCATCACGCCTCCCACACCGGCCTCCGCCTCTGTCTCTCTCCCTCCTCCCCGAATCCTCCTCAGGGGGCCTGCCTGTCCTCTAGGGCGACCGTGCCCCCGGGGCTGGCCCCCCCAGCTCCTGCCATGCCCGCCTGCCCCGGGGGGCTGCTCTGCCGGCCGCCGCTGCGGGGACAGCCCTCATGGAGCGTTCTGTCCCTCTGCAAATGTCCCTGCTTTCCGGACGCTTCTGACTGTATTCCGGACGTCTCCCTGAGGACAACCCCAGAGGGGCTCCTCCGACGTGGGGTCTCCATCCCCTCAACTCCTCTTCTCCCGCCTATTCAAGCTGAGTCCCCCACGGCTGAGACACTGCCCAGTGCACGGGATCCAGCCCCCGTCCCGGGCCAGCCGCTGAGCCCAGGGTGGTTCGGTCCTGACCCCGTGCGGCTGCCGTTGGTCACTGTGTCTTTCCTAGGCTCTGTACTGCCCTTGCTTCCAGTCATGCCTCGGAATACCTCCAGGGTAGCACCCTCCGGCTCTTACCCTAATGTTGGTGGGCACCAGGCTTCTGTCCCGGGTATTGGCCGACCCGCGGTGGGGCCACACCTACCGTCCTGACAACTCAGCGGCTGCTGACTCCCGTCCCGCTGGGCCTGGACCCGCCTGCCACGTGGGTAGACATGGCTCTTCGCGTGTCCCACAAGGGCTGCGACATCCCCGGATGAACTTCTTGTCTCCCGTCTTCCTCCAGTTCCCTGCCCCGAGGAACGGGGGCCCAGCCGGCCAGCGCCCGGGGGATACGTAACTATACACACAGCGCCCTGTTGGTTGCCGTGCACCTGTCCACACGGTATCGTGAGACACGTGTTCTGAGGGGTCGGCCCTCATGATCTTGGAGGTTGGGCAGCACCAGGATGTCTGGGTGGCAGGTGGGAGACCCAGGAGGAGCAGCAGTTTCTGTTGGAGTCCAGAGCCCAGAGGCAGGGAGAAGCTGATGTCCCAGCTCAAAGCCAGGCAGGAGAACTCCCTCTTTCCAGAGGAGGCCGGCCTTTTTGTCCTAACCAGGGCTCCAGCCACTTGCAGGAGGGCCACCCACGCTGGGGCGTGCAGTCCGCCCTGCTCCGTCTCCGGACTCCAGCGCTCGTCTCCCTGAGGACACCCTCTCAGACGCAGCCAGAATAATGGGAGACCGGCTGTCTGGTGCCCGTGGCCCAGTCGCGTGGACCCCACGTTAGCCATCACGAGGCGCGTGTGCTGGGGCCGGGAACGCAGTTCCACAGCACGGGCAGCGTGGCGGGCACAGGGAGCGGGAGGGCGGCTGGGACGGGGGGAGCTGCCAGGGCCCCGGAAGCGTGGGGCCGGAGAGGAGGGGGCGATCTGGTCAGCTGCGAGGAGCGTCCCCCCGGCTGAGCGTGGGGTCGAGGTGGGCGGGGCGAGGGGAGGCAGCTGCGTGGCGGAGTGTTCGAGTTACCGATTTACTGCCGCTCTGCTTCCTGTTCACCCTTCTCTGCCCGCTCTGCCGAAGCGGACGTGGGCCCACGGAGCACTTCCCCTTTGCCCGCTGGCTGGACGTGAAGCTCTGTTCGCAGAGGTCAGTGGAGAGCCCTCCGAGAGGACGGGCTTTGACCTCCTGGCTCTGCCATAGCCGGGCGGCGTCTGTGGCTTTAGCAGCGCGGACAGCCTTTCTGGCACTGGTCTCCCGTGCGGGGTGGGCTCTCCCAATGCCGACCTGTGCAGACACGTGACCTCCCTGCACCCAGCAGGGTGGGTGACCCCTAGGGACGGTTCCTATGGTGGACGGTGGCCTGCCGCTTTCCTTGGCCGTCCTCTCGGTCACTGTCGTGGCACAGCTCCCCTGGGCAGACGCTTCCCTGTGAACAGCTTCCCAGGCTCCGTAGAGGGAGGGCTTCGGATAAGCTCTGCTGCTGCGGCGCCCCAGGAACTGCCGTTAGTGGTGGAGCCATGGGTGTGCATCTCCGAGAAGGCCTGGATCTCGGCCGGGGTGGGTGTGGGGGGCGGGGCCGTCCCGGGCTCTGCGGTCCTTTCCTTCTTAGGAGTTCTCCCTGCTTGTCGCTCGCAGATCCACGACGGTGCGAATTCCTGCTTACGGTCCGGGCTTCATTACACTAAACTTTCCCCGTTCGGGGGACGGTGTGGGTTTTCTCTCCTGTCTAGACCCTGACCGATGTGATGTCGTTTCGAGTTACGCAGTTAGGCGGTGTTGGCGGAAGTCCCAAGCGCGCCCAGCCTTGGAGGAAGTGGACACGGACCCTGCTTCTTGCAGCCGGCTGCTGTGCCCCCGCGCCCAGGAGCGAGGCAGGGGCTGTGGGGCTCAGTCTGACTGATACGTGGGCGTGTGGCTGTGACAAGCTAGGGTAGCCCTCGACAGCCGTGCCAATCACTGGGCTCTTCTGGCCGTTTCTTATATACAATAACCCAGTAGCGACACGATGTTTGGAAATCTCAGGTTGTATCCCAGAAGAGGCCGACAGCGGCCGACAGTGTTATTTGTCAAGAAGACCTTTCTGCAGACCTCAGGCTTCACCGTGGTCAACAAACAGAGTTTGCGTGGGTTTCGGTCCTTAAGTGTCTTTGCAGGTAACGATGTGAAACTCGTGCTGTGTGTGGCCGATTAGTCTCCGTGTTGATAAGACATGACGGAGGGGTCTCTGCTGAGCGTGTCTCACATGCAGGAGGGGGAGCGCTGCTTGCATGATCCGTGACCTCCCCCACGTGCTGAGGCTGTCCCTGGGGTCAGACGAGAGGCCTGAGGTCAGAGGCCAGGCTTTATGGGGAGCCAGGCAGCTGAGTCGTCAGCCCCCCTCCTTTCCTGTGAGGGACCGAGACGTGTTTCTCCCGGCCAGGGGAGCCCTGCGGGCGTCTCGGGACAGAGACGGAGCAGATCTTCCCCGGATCTGCTCTCCTGGCTCTTCTCAGAAGGTCCTGCATGCTGGAACTTTTGCGCTCAGTACCGCACCATTCTGGTGATTTCTGGTGGATTCTAGCTTGTCAGTGCTTTGAGCGCAGGTCTGTCTGTGCTGGGGACAAGACCTCTGAACAGTGTGGGTCCCGTGAGGGGACGGAAGCCACCGTTGGGGTGTGTGGGTGTGGAGAGCGCATCTGTCACGTAGGGAGACATGGGCAGAGCGCGTCGTTTACGGGGAAGGAGCGGCCCTCACCCCTCCTGCCGCGGGTGCCGTCGTGGTTTAGGCTGCACAAGCAGAATGTCCCCGATCTGTGTGGCTTCGCTGATGTTCCCTCTCACAGATCTGGAGGGTGCAGCAGCTTTGGTGTCTGCTGGGGCTGGGGTCCCACGTCCGGACACCGACAGAGAGCAGAAAGAGGATGCAAGCGCTCGGGTGCCTCGTCTCAGCAGGGCACTGATCCCAGCCCGAGGCCCTGCCCTCGTGACCCAACCAGCCGGTCAGGTTTCAGCAGATGAGTCTGGGGGACACGCACGTGGCCATAGTTGTGATCTCTGGGAGACAATGAAGAGGGCGCTGATGGGAAGCAAACACACGCAGTGTTGCAACGACACACGGGGGACAGTCACTTCCTGGGGCTGTCCTCAGTCTGCACAGCAGTGATGAAGAGGGTTGGAGGGTGTTCTTTGTCGCCGCTGCCCTGAAATCCTGCTTGGAGCAGCTGTAGGGTCTCTGTGTGCTGGTTGACCGCAGGCCCCAAGATGCAGGCCCGGACCCATGCGGTCTCGGTGTGCGACGCGTGGCTCACTGTGGGACCCGCCTGCTCTCTCTCTGCTCCCCATGCCGGGCTCCGGCCCACACCTGTGCCGGCGTGCGGGCTGCACCCTGCGTGCTGTGAGGACGCTGTCCCGCGGGACCGCAGAGCCGCCAGCTGCGGCAGGTGGCAGGGGACCCACAGCCCGCCTTCGGCTGAGCAGGTGTCCCCCACCCCGGGAACATGGCGCTCACCAGTGTCCTGCCCACAGGACACGGGTTCTGGTTATCCAGCTTTCTGCAAGGCCGAAGGTCTTCCGCAAAGAAGCATCAGAACATGTGGGGTCCGCCCTTGCTTCCAGAAGCGTCTCTAAAATTCAGATGCGTCCCTGTTCCAGTACCCGCCGCACCCAGAGTCTGGGTCACATGAGCGCCTCCGTCTGGGTCCTTCTAGCTTAGGTCCTGAAACAGCGACCCAGGCCGTGGCTGCTGAGTTGGGGGGCCTGATGGGGGGGAGGAAGTCGGGGGAGCCCACAGCTCATCGTCTCGATCACGGGATGATTTTATCATACAATATAGACAATAGAATCGGCTTAGAACCACCCGAGCCTCGCCGCGGGTGAGGATGCCGGTTTCGTGCCGACGCGCCTGTGTGCGGGAGTGAGCACGTGCCCCTGCCTGTGGCCCCGCGGGGTGCAGGGGTTCCGGCAGGGGTGTAGCAGCTGCAGCCACTGTGGAGACAGGAGGCGGCCAGGCCAGGGAAGAGTAGTGCTCGACGGCGACCTTGCTGGGTTTCAGTCGCTGTGGGGCGCACACGGGCCGCCTCCAGAAGGCTGACGTTGGCACCCGGCGGCTTGTGTGTGAGCGCCGCAGCGTGCAGGCGTATGGCAGCCGGGCTGCAGGCGTGGGTGTGAGGGGCAGCCCCGCGGGGCGCGGTGGGGGGGCGTCAGGTCACAGGCTGCTGTTGGGCCCAGGGGGGCGGGGGGCGCACACGTCCGGCTGACCCAGCCTAGCAGGTGAGTCACTAGCGGTCTGGACAGCAGCGCAGAGGTCAGAAGCGAGACCAGGAGACACAGGACAGGCCACCACATTGTAAGTGTCCCCTGAGGTCACTACTTACGGGACTCTCAAGATGTGGGGGGACAGTAGAACTTTATTTTAAAACTAAATCTTACTCAGAGCCTCGGTGACGGAACAGATGAGTTGAGGCGTGAGACGTGGAGCCCCTGGGCCCTGAGTCCTGTGCCCAGAGCCGCTGCCTCTCAGGACCGTGTGGAAATGCTTGCGCCCTGGGGTGGGGGGCAGGCCGGGGTCTGTGTGGCGCCGCATGGGAACCCACCTTCGTCAGTGGGGACGCTGCTCGCAGGCTAATCTGAGCCATCAGTGTCTCGTCTGGGTTCGTGGCGAGGGCTGAAGCCATCAGCGGGTAGGAGGGTCCAGTGGTTTCCTTCCAGGCCAGTTTGTAGTTGGCACATCTGCCTACGGTGGGGAGGAGAAGACCTTCGGCTCGGGGCTGTGCAGGCGACGGGTGCCGGGCGTCGTCAGCCTTCCGACATCACCTCCCCTCCCCCGCCTCCCGGCCGCTCACGGGTGTCTCTCGTTGGCCGCACGTCTTGTCTTGCAGGGGCCGTGGGGGCTGACGAGGAGGGGGTGGAGGCCAGCGTGCCTGGCACTGGCGCCGAGCCTCGTCTCTGGTCGTCCGGCCCTCGCTCCTCCTCTTCTGGCCTACGCGGAATGCACCGTGATCGCATGTAGAGCCCGACCCCGAGCTCATTCCTCTTCTTACGGGACTTTGAAGGGGTCTTTCCACGGCTTTTGCCGGAGAGCCCAAGCTCCCAACCACAGTCCCCGGGGCTCTGAGCTGCCTTCCGCCGCCTCACCGACTCAGTACCTGTTCCCTCTCCCGTGGCCTTTCTTTATTTTTCTTTTCTGAAGTTCTGTTTTACTGTGGCAAGAACGCTTCGTGTGGAATCTACTCTCTTAAAGGTTTTTCAAGTGACGACACACGTGGGTGAACACAGGTCTGCGGTTGTGCCGGGAGCTCTGGGGCTTGTTTGCTTGGCTCTGTGGGACACCCCAGGCCCCCCAGGTGAGCAGCGGCCCCCACCCCACCCGCGGCCCTCCAGGCCTCCAGGCAACCGCCACGCGGCTCCGTGGTTTTACGAGTGTGGCTGCTTCAGGTGCCTCATGGAGTGGACGCGCACCGGGTCGGTCTTTCTGCGGCTGCCTCGTCTCACTGAGCACAGTGTCCTCAGGTGCCCCGGTGTTGTGGCATGTCGTAGAGTCCCTTCTTTCTAAGGGCCGCGGAGAGTGTATGCAGCCCATAGTCTTTCTCCGGTCGCGCGTCGGTGGACACCATCTCTGCCGCCGGGCTCCGCGAGTAGCTGCCGTGACTCGGAGAGCAGGTGGCTTTTTTTTTTTTTTTTTAAGATTTTATTTATTTGACAGACAGAGACCACAAGTAGGCAGACAGGCAGGCAGAGAGAGAGGAGGAAGCAGGCTCCCTGCTGAGCAGAGAGCCCGATGCGGGACTCGATCCCAGGACCCTGAGATCATGACCTGAGCCGAAGGCAGCGGCTTAACCCACTGAGCCACCCAGGCGCCCCAGCAGGTGGCTTTTTAAGATTCTCGTCTTAGTTCTTCTGAGCAAACGCCCAGAGCTGGATTGCTGGACCACACAGTAGTTGTCGTTCTAGTTTTTCAAGGACCCTCTGTCCTGTGTTCCACAGCGTCCGCACCCGCCGGCGTTCCCAGTGACGCGGTTCCCGGGTCTCTGCGTCCTTTGCCGGCGCCGCTGTGTCCCGTGTTCTGTGCTCACTGTCCTGCACCTCCTGCCCCCGGCTCGGCACTTGTCCGGTCCCTTTGTCCCGTTCTCTCCTCTCATGTCCGGAGCCTCTCGCGGACGCTCTGTCTCTCGGGGTCTCCAGCCCTCACCCCACCCTGCCCTTCCCTCTCTCCCCACTCCCCAGACCCCAGGTGAAGGTGCTCACCGGGAGACGGCCTCGTCTTTCATGCCTCCGACAGCCTCTCCAGCCGCGCGTTCCCAGTCCGATTCTTAGAGGGGCCTTGACAAATAGTTGTTGGTTGAAATAGTTTATCAAACAATTTGCATTTCTAAGTTGGAAAAGGTTGTGTTTCCCGTTTCCTGTGGGCCTTGTTGTAGGTGCCAAGACCGCGGACTGGTCAACTCTTCACATAGGTGTCTAACAGCTTGTAATTCTTCATTTGAAACTTCTGTAATTATTATTAGTAAATCACAAAGGTTTGCCAGAGGGGGCAGGCAGGGGGATGATCGTCGTGATGAAGTAGGCGCCTGAAGTAGTCGCAGATTGAGCAGAAATCTGTCTTTGCAGTGGATCGGCCTGAAAGTGCAGGCAACCACTTGTATTGATGGAATCGCAGGATCAGGGTGTTCAGTAAAGGGTGCTCAGCCCCCCGGGGGACACACCACTGGCGCCCCTAGAGCAACAGCGAGGCAGACAAGTAAACGCCTACTCGGGAACCGGTCACCTCTCCAGGGCTCGAACGTTGGTAGAGGACGGTAGAGTTTCTCTTGCAGCTGTAGCGCGTTAACGGACAGGACGGCCTTTGCTCTCAGTCTGCGGCGGGAACGGATCATCCTGGTGAAACCCAGGTGTCTGGGCATAAACCTAAGTAAGTCCAAGGGGGTTCTGCTGGGTAGGAGGAAATGTTTAAGAAAAGATTATCTTTAGCTGCCAGGAGGTCATAGAGATCTGTGTCAGCATCAGTGGAATTTATAGCCAACTGACTTTTTAAAAAAATTTAGTTATGGCCTATGTTTCTTAAAGTTTAATTCTTGATGGAATGAAATCCTCTAGTTAACTCAGCCATTCTGAGCCAAACCTACTTAGATGAATCGAAGGGCGTTTTCATTGTATCAGTGTTCGTGATTCAGATCAGTGTAGATGGACCGTTGCCAGCGGTCGAGTCACACCAGGTCAGCTTGGGAGCAGGAGTCGCAGAGACGGAGGTGTGTGGTCTGTTAAGTTCAGACACTTTTCCTCTGTAAGGTGTCTTGGGTATTTACCTTGAAGTTAACCAGGGGAATGGAGGGAGCATGGTAAAAAGCACAGACTGATTTGCAGAGACCTGGGTTCCAATTCTGGGTCCGTCCAGGTTCTGTTACTCCGGCCCCATCACTTAGAAAGTGTACCGATAATTTCCCAGTCGGTCAGTTGAAGGTTTATGTGAACGTATGCATACCATCGTAGGGTCCTACTCATTCCAGAAAAGGTTTAGAGGCCGCTTAACACCAGCAACAGAAAAACACTGTTAATAAGAACTCAAAGAACGGAAATAGAAGCGGTTTGGGAGCGGAGGAGAAGAGCCCGAGGGGATCGAGAGCTCCCAGAGGCGCGAGGATTCTGCCCACATTCGGTTTTGAGCTTCCTGGAATGCAAGATGAAAATGAAGCCATGGTGAGAACCAGAATTTTCATCATCAGAAAGGAAGGAACATCTTAGTTCCTCGGGAGAAGCAAACCTTTTCTGAGAACTAGATGCAGAAAATATTTATGTTGGGCTTTTCTGTTAGGCCCAGACGGTTAGCATGCCGTGTCCTCAACAGCCACAAACATGGCAAGAAATTTGTTAATATTTGTACCCTTACTAGTTCCATGGAGGATTTGGGGTGAGCGCTTACGTAAAGTGATCTCTCTTAGTGACCCCGATAGAACATTGCTCCAGGAGGGGAATCGGTGGCTCACCCCATGACAAGGCCCAAACATCCCATCGTCAGTGTCCCCCTTGGTCAAAGGCTCGGGGTCTGTGTGTGCCTGTTGGTGGGGGATTTCCTACCCCACCTGACCCATATGGCTGTATGTGACTCGCAGACAAGGTGGTTCTGGAAAGTACTTCAGAAATTATACAGTTTGAAATCATGCCCCTGGTTACTGTTGTTTACCTACTAAGTCATAACAAAGAAAAAGATGAAAACTGCCTTAAAACTTTTCTTAGAAGTACCTGAGAGAAATAAATATATGTCATGTTCTTGCTATGGTAGCTGACGGCCCCGAGGGGACCCACACCTGTGACATGTGTTTCCCAGCACTGCCCGTCGGTCGTGGGAATTCCTTGCAGCATGTATTTTGGAATCTGGAGTTCTGGGGACTATCTTTGCTGGAATGAGGTTGACCGTGTAGTTCCCGGATACTCCATTTCTTGTCCTCGTCTGCTTTTGAAGACCATGGAAGAAAAGATTTTGTTGACAAAGCACGATTTGTGACCGTGTTAATAAGCCCTCTGCGGTGTCCAGCTTCGTGAGGACAGGGTAGTCCGTCTGTCTGCTCGGTTGTCTGCCGGGGTGCAGAGCAGTGACGGGCAGAGAGTGGGAATCAGGAGCCACGAAGCAGGGGCGAGGTCTGTCGCAGGGAATGAGATCCAGCAGATGCTGGAGAGAAGCGCCAGGGACGTGTGCTCATCGTGGTACGAAACCAGAAACATCAAAGATGCACGTGAGTGGCGAGGGGCTTCTCACACACGACCTGGGGATCCCCAGGGAGCCGCTGACATGCTGCTGCAAGGCACCTGTGATTCACATTGTTATTTCCTACTTTTTCATGAATAATACCATAAAATTTTAATGTCTCTGTAAATATCTGAGGAAGACTACCTTAGGAGCACAGAAAATTTAAATTCATGCTTGTAAAAACTATTTAAATCCTTTAAGTGAATCTTCGGGTGACAGGTAATTGGCTGTTGGCCTAATTTTTTGGATCGATTTAACTCGATGCCAATGGACACAGGTGCGCCTGCTGTCTCTTCTTAACTTCCAAGCACCAGTGTTTGGCAAGGACAACAAATTGTTGCATAATATGGCTGTCCCTCCCCCCTTTCAGATTTGGCCTCAAGTCTTTTTAGTGGTTGCCTCTGAAGCCTTTGTAGGGAGCCGGAATGCTTTTCTGAGTTACATTTCTATTAAACCGTGCTTACGGAAATACCTGTGGCTCGGGAACTCGTCTGCGTGTGTGCGCTGGTTATGTGTTGGGTGATTGTCATTCGCAGAGCGGCAGCATGGATATGGATACGGAAGAACCTGGCCTGTAGTGAGGGGTCACACTCCCGGGCCACCTGTCGCCATCACGTGTCTCTTCGGCACCTGGCCGGGCCTCTCTCTGGACCTCAGTCTCCATGATGGGAGAATGGCGTTCTCTGAGGTGGTTGCTCCAACCGTCTGTGCCCAAGTCCGTGTTCCTCAAACAGCCTTCCCAGTGGAGTAAAAAACGATCCAACATCTTGTGCGTTTGGGCGGCACTTGGTTAAACAGAGGTGAATCGCAGGCTCTCCCAGAAAGCCAAGGGGATGCGCTGTTTTCCAGCTGATCTGCTCGTGGGAGCTCTTGGTTCCCGTCACCCCAGTGTTCACATCGGACCAGACGGCAGCTCTCTGCAGAGCCCACCGGTCTGCCAACTCGGTTCCTCTGCGGTTCTCGCGTGGAACACGAGGCCCTTGTGGCCTCAGTGGTGAACAGCTTTCCCATGAGCAAGCCACAGTGTGTGGTTTTCCTCTCCCCAGACGCACCTGGAAGGGACTTACCTGTAGAGCACGGGGGTGGGGGTCACTGCGTCATCGCTGGGCGTCACTGTGGACGTGGGCATGTTTGGCGTCAAGCTTCTGCTTCGAGGTCTTTGGGTGGAAACCACGCGACCAAATGACATTGAATGTTCTGTTTCCTGAAGGAAGGTGGATTTCCCTTTCCCATTTCTTCAGGGAGTGGAAAGACACCTGGATTTGCGTGTATTAAAGTGGCAGCAAGGGCCCAGGGCCTCATCCTTTGCACTCTAGGACCACTGGCCTGGGTGGAGGTGCTCTTCTCGGTTTTACCCCATGATTTCAAGTGAGCAGACGTGATGAGCTCCGTGAGTTAACCTGCCTTTGTGCGTGAGCCCACCCCAGATGCGTGGCTTCCAGGTGTGACTGTAGGGGTGTGTGAGCAGGAAGCCCTTCACGGCTCTGTTCCTGGGTCGTCTGGAAGCTCTGCTGTGTGGAGGGCAGGTGTTGCAGGAGGACGCTGTCAGGCCTTGGTCTTATCTTACATCCGTCCTGTTGGAAGATTCTGAAACATTCAGTGACTCAGTACCAGCGTGCCTGCAACGGTCTCTGCCAGCCCACAGGGAGGAGGTTCCGGGGATAAGGTCCTCCACGGTGCATAACCCTGTCGCCTCCCACTTTATGCCGTGACCCGGGCGAGCTCCCTGAGTGAGCCACCGAGGGCTGCTTTGTGAGGTCCCCTTTCTCTGCACGCCCCATCGTCCCCACACAGCAGGCACACAGCAGGCACTTACTGTGTGCTTTGCTGCAGGAACAGACGACCTCCGCTCTGACCAGTCCTGACGGGAGGCTGCTGGACTGCTCCTCGATGAGTCCAGCAACAGAAATGGTTGCTGTCCCGGTCAGACGTGTCATGGCCAGGCAGTTCCGTGTTTGGACAAAGTTCCTTCTTCCTGTCCCTGAAATACGCCTCCCTTGGGTCAACCCCTTGGCCCTGCAGGGGCAGCGCCGGTGCCACACGGCGGGCCTCCGAGTCAGCGAGGTCCGTCAACGTGCCTGTTCTGGTTTTTGCCTGTGTTTACTTTTCCCAATATTTACATCAATAGCTTCTTCACTGATTTCATCTTTTTAAAAGACTTTATTTCTATTAGAGCAGTTTTGGGTTCACAGCAACGTGGAGAAGAATGCAAGGACAGTTCCTGCGTGCCTCCCGACCCCCGCACAGCAGACGTCAGGCACAGAGTGGCATGGTGGCGGGGCTGACAGAGCCACACGGACACGTCATCACGCAGAGTCCGTGGGGCAGCCGAGGGGGTGCGTGCTGTGGGTTTGTACTCACACGTGGCGACGGGTCCCCCGCAGGGTGGCGTCCGCAGAGCACTTTCCCTGCCGCCCAGCAGCCGCCAGCGTCCTGGAGCTCGCCGCGCCGTGTCGGCTTGCTTCCGGCCTGGCCGGGGTCAGTCTCGGGCGGCCATTCCCTGGCTCGTCTGCGCAGACTAGTCACGTCCCGAGCACACCAGACCTTCTTCAGCGGCCGCGGGGGGCTGCCCTGTCCCTGACTCGCTCAGCACAGACTCGCCGCGTGCCCAGCGTGTGCTGCCGGGACGGGGCCCTGAGCGGACCAGGCTGAGCTCTGAGGGTCAGGAGTATACTGGTCCGTCATCTCACGGACACATTTAAATGATGTCATTCGAAACAGCTTAGAATTGTTATTTCTCTAACACAAACTGCTGCCTCGGTTTTCCCGAGATTCTGCAGCTGAGCCTCTGGAGGAGAGGACTTTTCGCCTAGTGTCGTCCAGTTTTTGTTTTCTGTTTAGCCTGCGAACTTTTTGTGATTCGGGGAACTGTTTCTCCTCCGTTCTGTCCCGTGTGCACTCGATGGACACACTGTCTACTATTTTATTCCAATCGTTAAAGATATTCATCAGAGCAGGGCCACGCACAGAGCCTGTGGCAGACCACTGGAGAGTTCCTTCCAGGAGGACACGCATCCGCGTAATTCAGTCGGTTACTGCTGTAACGCGGGATTTCTTCCCAGGAGCTGTGTTGGAAAGAGGGGTTGACTGGAATGCTGGTTTACTGGAATCAAAACCCAGTTGTTTGTGCGAATTACTTTTCTGGTTGGTTCACAATGGTTGAATTTTGGCCTGATCCATAGTCCTCTTAAGCATCTTCCAATAAAGAGCCTGTGTTTGCTCAAGAAGAAGGAGGCACGTTGTGATGGCCACGGATGACCACAAGAGCAATGGCATCAGTGTCCCCCCGAATCATGCCTCCCCCATTCTTTCATATAGTCTGAGATTTATGGGAAAACAGAGATTCTTCATGTGGTACGTTGAGAAACCAGAATCAGGTGTCTGAAGGAAGGCTTCCTTATGAGAGGTTAATTCTGAAGATCCAGTTATTAATGGGGAGACCAAATCACTGAGGTAATGTTTAGATACTTGCTAAATATAATTGAGCTGGGGAAATTTACATTTTGTGCATTGTGAGGAGACATAGTTTACCAGCCTCAGAGCTAGATTTGGGAATACGCGCAGCTGAGTTTGTAGGGACCTCAGGGTACCCCCCAAGTCGTTCTGGGGGTGTGTCTGGGCCCTGTGAGAAACTAGATGCTGTCCCTTTGGTTAAGTCTCTGTTCCTGGGCTTTGAATGAGTAGTGAATGTCTCAGACAAGGAGACTGGCTGTTTGAGGGCTCATGCATTTCTTTCTTTCTTTCTTTCTTTCTTTTTTTTTTTTAAGATTTATTTATTTATTTATTCGAGAGGGACAGACAGTCGATGAGGGAAGAGCAGAGGGAGAGAGAGATTCCTGAAGCAGACTCCCCGCCGAGTGCAGAGCCTGACGCGGGGCTTAAACCCAGGACCCTGAGATCATGGCCTGGGCAGAGACCCAGAGCTAGCCGCTGGCTGACTGACCCCCAGACTCCCCGAGGCTCCTATTTTTCTTAATGAAGAGCGGGCCGCTAACCCTAAGGGCAGACTCGGAGCCTTCTCACCTTGCCCGACCTGAGTGTTTGCATAACCTTGAACAATAACCTTAACCGTGTGGCCTCATTTTCTCAGCTGGGTCTCAAGACTGCGTGTGTGTGAGGAGCAGAGGTGGGAGTAGAGAAATACTCACAAGCCCGGAGAGGCCCTTGCTGGGAAGGAGTCTTGCGTTTTAGAGGCACACGGGCTCTGGCTCTAGTTGGAACTGGGGCTGCGCAGCCTGTCTGCCTGGTACTGTGCTGTCGCTCCCCACCAGGGTGAAGTCACGGTTCCGGGGATGACCTTGGAGCTTGGCGATGCCCTCTGCCGGGAAGTCACTTCCTCCACACCGACTGGTCTTCCCCGGCTCACCTCCTTCTCGAACATTGATGGTACTTCTCATCACATTCTCACTTATGTTTACTTTGTGTTTTCTTTCTTCCTCACTGGACTGTCGATTCTTGGTACCAGAGACCAAGCCTTGTGTTGTACATCAGCGTGTACATTGGCCCCCAGCGGAGTGCCTGATGCGTGGGGGCACTCAGCTTCAAACCAGAGTTGAAATCAAATGTGTCGTGAAGATCTGAAATTTGAACCTCTCATGTTGCCTCCAGGATTATGCCAAGAACTCATTCTCAGGCATCACGTAGGTGGTGGGGTTGGAAATCCCATGTCCCTATACTGGGCGCCCTCAAACCAACATAGGTTTAGGATGAAGGACTCCCCTGTGGCTGAACCCTGTTCTGGAGTTCTGCTCCTTGGGGCTCTGGAGATCACAAAGGAGGAGTCTCATCATTAAGCTGTTTGTGGTCTAATTGAAGGGTCTAGACCAACTCGTGCAAAATGATCAGTGGCCATTACTAGGTAACCTACAACCACGGGCTCAGACCACCGGGACATTAGGACTCCGGGAGGAAGACATAACTGTGGGCTCAGACCACCAGGACAGTAGGACTCCGGGAGGAAGACATGACTGCTTACCAACCCGTCTCAAACAGGCCGTGGTCCTGGGCCTGCTCCCCAGAACACGCTCTTGTGTTGCTTCTCTGCATTCGCGTGGGTTGTACGGAAGGAAGGCGGTGAAGGGCGTGTGGACTGGGCTGTCGTTGGACTTTGCCAGGGAGCTGTGGGCATGCAGCTGGGGTACAGCCCTGGACAGAGGCAGGAGCTTGGTGTGCAGATCCCCTGGTGCCCTCTCAGCAGTCCTGGGTTTCACGCCTCACTCTTGGCCTCGTCTTTCAGAGAAATAAACAAGATCACAGGAGTAGACTTATGTCCTTTATTGAGGTCCTTCCCTGGAAAGGCCTGCATGGTCTGGCTTTAGGGACACATGGTGGGTGCTCAGTGCCTGTGGGCCCCCGGAGACGTCTGACTCTGTGCACATGCCTGGGGCCATGTTGGTGAGGAGTCATCTGGAGAGCTGTCCGGGCGGTGGGCTGTCCGGGGAGCATCACGCCACCGGCTCTGAGCCTCAGGGACGCCTTGGCTGGTGCCTCCCACACATGCATGCTCACACCCCTATATGGAATCCCGAGACCCTCTCTTGGTCTCTACCAGACTCTTGTTCCTCCTGAGATGTTTGTACCACATTCTGTGGCAGTGGCTGTGTCATCTGATGAGCTGTGCCTAGACCACATATCCTGGGATTGACTGAAATCTGGAAAGACCACAGTTGGGGTAGCTGGAGAGGCTGGTAGGAAACCAGTGCTGGAGAGGCCAGTCACAGATAGAAGGACAGTCCCTGGCTGGGCTGGCGTGGGAGACGGGGGTCTGCAAGGACATGAGAAGAGTGGGGGCCTCAAGGAGCAGAGCAGTGGGCAGGTGCGCACCAGAGAACAACGCCAGAACCCGGTTCTAGAACTAGTGCTTCTGATAGGGTCTCGGCTTCCAGAACAAGCCCCAGGAGAAGCCCGCCCCTCAGAGCTAGGGTACCAGCAGGACGGGACCAGGTAGTGAGTCCCGGGGCAGGACACGCTCTGCTGTCTGAGGCCAGGTGCTTCCAGCTTCCCAGAGCTGCGGGGCGGGGGGCGGGGGGCTGGGTGGCTCAGCATGGGCAGGTTGTGCATTAAGGATGAGGCGACCAGTTACCTTAACATTAGCAACAAGAATCAGTTTAAAGTTACTTCTTTTAGGCTATTTGTAATTCAAAAGGAGGAATGACTTTTGCATTCAAGGAGGCCGTTTTAAATTAAAGGATAAATCTGGGGGCACAGGAGGTCATTTATTTTGGATGACCCGTCCCTCAGGAGGGGCGTCTATCACATGGTCTCATTCTTCCTGGTCACAATGCTGCCTGGATATCTGGGGAGAAATTCTTTTATAACATTGATCTGAAGTTATAATTGCATCCAAGGGAAAATGCGTGTCCTCTATTTTTGGTGAAGTTGGTAAAATCGCTGTGTCATGGTGCGTGTCTCCCTGTTTATGGAAGAGATCATTACTGAACAGTCTGACACACGCTCTCCCTGCTCTGGGGGGATACAAGCAACACAGAACATTCGAAAGCTTGTCCTGTTCTAGCTGAGTAGAGACCTGAAAAGTGAAAACAAGACCACCACTCCAAGATTAGTTGATTAAATACTCAGCGTCTAGCTCTGTGTGTCAGGCGTTGTGGGCACAGAAGTAAAGAAAAAAATCCAATCCCTGCTCTCTGCTCTCACAAGACAATAACAGATGAACACTTCCAACGTCACGCACGTGTGCACGGTGTCGTTCATTTACTCATCAGCTTAACAAGTATTTATTGAGCATCTGCTGTGCGCTGGGCCCTGGGCACACAGCAGTAAACAAGCCAGAAAAAATCTTCTATTCATGGAGCGTATCTTCCAGTATAATGAGGACGATCAAGGAAACAAGTAAGTAAAGTGTGTAATACGTTAGAGTCAGGGCCTGTAGGAGAAGGGGCTGCAGTTTTAAATGGCACCAGAAGATCCGAGTGAAGGGGAGGTGAGGCAGAGTGCCACCCAGACGTCCGCCTGAAGACCAGGTCCCGGACCCTCCAGCAGGCCAGTGGGCAGGAGTGAGGAGCTGGGACGGTTGGCAGGGTGGGGGCCCTGCTCGTGGGTGGCCCGTGGGCAGCACAGAGAAGCAGAAGGGACCTGGCTTGGGTTTCGTCTCTTTGTTTCCAAGTCGAGTGCCCTCAGGGAGCAGTCATCTAATAATGGGAGTCACCTCGTACCAAAGAGAGACCCAGCACCATGGGAGAGGGAAGCGTGGTTGTAGGGGTGTGAGCCGGCGGGTGCGCATTGAGGGTTGGTCTTAGATCCTCTGTTTGTGCAATAGCAGAGACAGAGGACACGGGGACAGATCCAGGTAACTGGAGGGGTTGGCTGGTGAGAGGGACATAGGATCGTTATGGACCATTCATTTTGGAGGATGGGGTACCTGGAAGTTTAGAAGGGAGGAGGAAGCAGGGACTGGCTGTCAGTGACGTGTGGGCGTGGGTTTCACAAGGGGCTGAGCAACACTGTCCTGCGTCCTGAGACCACTGGCCACAACTTGATGTGAGTCTTGTTAGCAGATCGAGGGATTTTCTCCAGTGACTGTCCCCTGCTCCGATGCAGGTACCACACAAGCAGATAGCTGGGCTTGACCAGAATCAGGGATTTTCCAGGTAAACCAAATTTGCATTAATTAATCCAAAAAGGAGAGTGAGGGAGGTAAAGCTATTAGTAACAGTTGCAGTGAAATCTCAGAGCCTGAACTGGAGGAGGGACTGAGGGGGCACGGAGACCTGGCCAGGTCTGAGCAGCGTGCTGGGAGGGTGGCGGGGCTGCAGCACGGGGTGTCCAGACTGAGGCTGTGGAAGTGGTGTGGTCTAGCGTTTACCCTTTGAGGGGTATCTAACGTTGGCAGAGGATGTGATTGTTAGAGTTAAGAGGGTTAAAGAATTAAAAGTTCAGATAGGATAAAGTAAGAAATCTTCATGGAAAGTGTTATTAGGTGCCTCTGATAACATCTGGAAACATTTTTGGGTGTCCCAGCTGGGAGGGGCTCCTGGTCTAGTGGGCAGAGCCCAGGGATGGTGCTCCCCATCCTATGATTCCCACAACAGCACCCACACAAACTGTGCCCCAACACCGGTGAGTGCCGCTGTGGAGAAGCGCTGGTGCAAGTTGGTATCAGAGCTGGCAGGGAGGATCGAGTTGGTGCGTTCTGCCATGAGGAAGGGAGAGCCACAGAATAGGAAGGGGCAGCAAAGTTTGCTCCCGTGTCCTTGAACAAATCTTTTACAGAAGAGGGGGAGGTGGTTTGGAAGTGCAGTGAGAGCATGGGGTCATGTGAAGGAAGGCCATGAGGGCAGAATGCCCGGAGCACCGCCAGCTGTGGTCGGAGCAGGAGGAGAATGTGCGGGGAGGTGGGACTTGCCTTTGGAAGGCATGACTGCTGGGGCCAGGAGCAAGGAGAACAGCGGGGGGTCCCGGAGTCCGGTGGGGACTGCTCATCAGAAACGAGCATTTGGGTGCGTGTGAAGCATAAGGTGGATCCTTGAGGCTGAAGGGGTTTGAGATTTGGGCCAGCTACTTTCGGCCCTGAGTACATCGTGACCAAAGACCCCAGGAAGGTGGTCCCACCCTGATTCAGGTGCTGTTTCATCCAACCTGTAGTAGAGGGTCCAATGGTTGTCATGAGGAAAAATGGGACTGTTTCCCCTCTGAACCTGCTCTGAAAACACAATGGACTTTATTCAACATAATCAATGGGTGTGCCAGGTGGTGGGTATCAAGGAGGGCACAGATTGCATGGAGCCCTGCGTGTGGTGCACAAACAATGGAACTTGGGACACTGAAAAAATAAAATAAAATTTAAAAAAAGATAATTTATGTTAATGCCAAGCTAATAAAGGCGAGGAAGAGGAGAAATGCTTAGTATTTTAAAGATTTTCCATAACTGTCTTCACTGGTTCTCATCAACCATCTATGATATGCATTTGGATAAAACATTCTGACATGTAAATGTATGTAACAGGGACCCGTTTGGAATACTTGAACAATCAGGAAAGCACTGTGGTGCTGGTAGGGGTAGTGATGGTGGCAAGCAGGTGTATTTCAAGCCCTTCTTAAAACCCTGAAAGCACTGACATACTCAATATTTCGTGGCTTTCAGGGCCGTTGACATTCCTTAATTTTATTATAGTTTAAAGATGTTACTGTGAAGTAGATATATGAGAAAGTATATTAACTGTAAAGGAAGGCTGATAAATAATTTTAAGCAAAAGTATGTGGATCTACCATCCTTACCATATTGCTTCCTTCTCCTCCCCAATTTCTTTGACATGAGTGGTAATTATTTCCTTGGTTTTCTTTATCATTTTGCCACCCATTTGTGCATCCTGAAACCACCAGTATGGAAAGGTCTCCTGGGGACTTTATACTAATTATATCATGTAGTCTCTATTCTTCCGTGTCTTGCTTCTCTTACCCAATATTGTGTTAATGAAGTACATCCATATTGTTGCCTGTCGTCATAGCTCGCTTTTCATTCCATATGGTTTCTTTCTTATTTATGTTTGGTTTTCCATTGTATGAACATACCAGAATGTATTTATCCCCTCTCCCATTGATCACTAGGGTTGCTTTCAAGTTGTGGTTATTGCACAAAAACACTGTGGAGAATATTCCTTTACGTGGGTCTTGCTGTACATACGTGTGAGAATAAATGAAGAGTGACATTGCTGGGTTGAGGAGTATATCGTGTTCAACATTACAAGTTGACAAGAGTGACAGTGCTAAGTGTGGGGGAGACGTGGGATGTTTATAAATTTCATCACTGCCTGTGGATGTCCACATATTCTCCTAAATGGTGTGGCAATTTTCACATCCACTGGCTTCTCAGCACACCTCCTGCCCTCGTGTTTCTTGCACCTCTGGGTTAGAATGAGCACTGGGACAGCCTGACCCACAAGTCCCATTTCTGTAGCCTTGTGTCACAGAAATGATGACAATCACAAACACTCCACATCTCACCAACACTTGGTATTGTCAAGCTAATGGGGTACTGTGGTATTTCATTATGAGTATTTCTTTTTCTCCTTTATTTTAAAAAATCATTATCATATTATTTTCATCAAGACACATAGCAATGGTAGCTAGTTTCCTTTTAAATATCAGAATTAAATATTAGGGATTTCACTATCATTTTGTATTTATGTTGCCCTACAGAGAAAAAAGGAAAAACAAACATTGATAAAGCTTGGACATGCTGTCCTGATTAGCTGGGCTAGTAAACATGGTTGACTGTTTGCTGGGTTTTGGCTCTAGTAACAAGAAGCCCAGGTTACAATATTTTTAATGGAATAGTACAATAAAAGGGGTTAATTAAGTCTAAACCAGGTAATGAAAGGGAGCAAGAAGGACATTTCATTTCAGAAATAGATTTTTTGAAGATTCTCAGTTCATCAGGGTGTTTTTCCCTAATCCAAATGAATTATAGGGGATACAATGAATATGACCTTCAAAGTACTGTTTATGGGAGATGGTTGTGGTTACCATTCTGGGGAGGGGGATGGCAAGTTGAGATGAATTCTCCGATATTTTCAATGTACTGCTCTACTTGGCTTGGCTTCAGAGTCTGAGAAATTCTCCACCAGTGGTCCTGCCATGGTCTGGGCCACTGGACTTGCTCACAGTACTGTAAGAACTCCTGCTAGGAAAAGTAAAGGAAGAGAAACATCTCATGTTGGTTCAGGTTAGAGTTTTGTTGTAGGAATTATTGATCTTATCATGATACTGGACTCAGAATCCACTATGTGGTAGTTGAAATTTGTGATAATGGTGGAAGAGCTTAGTCAGATTAACTGTTCCATAGATAATCACAGAATCTGAACAACTGTATGTGTATGTGTGGGGGAGGGGTTAAAGGAGTGTAACTGGTAAATAGGTAGAACTAGAGGGGAGGCTACCTTTTCAATTCAAGCACTTGATTTGGTTAAAGTTTTGAGTTCACACCGTTTTGCCTCTGGTACTCCACTGTCTGTGGCTTTGCACAGGAGAAACTTTGCATGTTTCTGGACTGAGCTGTTAGAAGAGAGAATTTGGAGCTGGAAGATCATCTAGAAAGAGGGAAAATCCTGAAAGAGAGAGTGCCCCAATCTGCACCTAAAATCCACCCAGATAATAGGCCAACCACTTAACTATGCTTGTGTGGGGGAGATCTCAGAAAATCTGGAGTAAAGCAGCATCTGAAAGCCAACATACTTAAACAGAGATGTTAGCTGTTGTCTGTTGCAGATAATGGAGTTTGAGCCTGCCTAATTAACTGCTTTCTAAAATAAAAATCATCGTCCAGAGCAGCATAAAAGAATCCAGAGACTACAATGTTTTACTCATAATTACTTATATTTAATAACAAATAAAAAACTAGATACATGAGGAAACAAGAAAATGTGACCCATAATCAAGAAAAAAGCAGCATCAAATAACCAATTCTGAATGAAACAGCTATTGTAATGAGCAGACAAATACTTTAAAGCCTTAATAAGGTGTGTACTAGAACCCAAAGGAAAACAAATGCGTAATAACTGAATAGGTGGCAACTATGGCCAAGAACTGAAAATAGAAATTATAGACCTTAAATGTTCAATAAGAGAAATGAAAGATTCACAGAATTGACTTAACAAAAGAACATAGGTGGCAGAAGAATCAGTGAACTTGAAAATAAGTCAATAGAAATGATCAGTTCTGAAGTACAAAAAGCTTGACGGAAATGAACAGAACCTCCAAAACCTGTAGAGAAATACTGAATCATCTAATATATGGTAATTAGAATCCCAGAAAGAGATGAGAAAGATAATGGGACAGAAAAATATGTTTGAAGAAATCATGGTTAATAACGTCTTGAATTGGATTAAAGACATCAAGTTACAAATCCAACAAGCTAAAAAAACCTGCATATGAAATCAAACAAACAAACAAACCCACACACGTAGGCATATGGTAAATTTACTAAAATACAGATGTCAAGTATTAAACAGCAGTCAGAGAAAAATGGCAGGTTACATAAGGCGAAGGATCCTACAGTTAACAGCAGATTTCTTGCCAGAAACAATAGAAACTGGAAGACAATGGAATGACATTTTAAAAACGATGCAGTAAAAAAACTGTCAGGGCACAGGGGTGGCTCCGTTGGTTGAGTCTGACCCTTGATTTCTGCTCATCATGATCTCATGGTCAGGAGATTGAGCCCCATGTCAGGCTCTGCGCTCAGCGCTGAGTCTGCTTGAGATTCTCTCTCTCCCTCTCCTTCTGCCCCTCCCTCTGTTCATGCTTTCTCTCTTTCTCTCTAAAATAAATTCATAAATCTTTAAAAAATATCAACTTAGAATTCTATATCGATGAAGCTAGTGTTCAACATTGAAGCAAAGAAATGTTCCAGGACTGCGCCATCCAGTTCACTGGCCACTAGTGAAAGCTACTGAGCATTTAAATATGAGTCGTCTGAATGGAGATGTAGGTGTCCAATAAGCCAAATTTTACAGACTAGGCATGAATGAAAATAAGGTAAACTATATCAGTATTAATTTTATTACATTGAGTGCATGTTGAAATGATATTCTAGATATGTTGAGTTAAATAAAACATTAATACAATTTTTAAAATGAATGTGAAAGACATTTTGGATCAACAAGCTCTAGGAAAATCCATGTGCAGCACACTCACACTCATAAATGCTAAAGGAAGTTCTTCACATTCAAGAGTAATAACGGGGGGGGGGTGCTTCTACATCTAGAAGATGTAGTGACGTCCCTGGAGATGGTGAACATGTGGGTGAAGACTATATTGATATTTTTATTTTAATAGAAAGACAAAAGAATCTTTAAAAATACAAATTATAAGACCAGTCTGCCATGAAGAAGCACTAGTGCATTGGGGGGAGGAGACTATAGGACTGTAAGATCCCTCTATGTCACAGGAGGTAATGCAATATTGAATATAAGTAATTCTCTGTAATAAATTATACATGTACTGTGTAATCTCCAGAGCAACCACTAAAAAAAATTTAAAGAATATATCTAAAAAGCCTAGACAGAGACTAAAATAGAATGTCAAAAAATCTGTGATTAACCTAAAAGAAGGCAAGAAAGGAGAAACTGAGAAACCAAAATGAGACAAGATACATAGAAAACAAAGAGGAAAATGGTAGACCTAAATGAAACCATGTTAATACTTGGTAGACGTATAAATGACTAAGACACTAATGAAAAGGCATAGATTGTCAGACTTGGTTAACAAAGCCAGGTTAAAATATACACTTTAGATTTATATATATTTAAATTTAGTGTGTGTGTTTATATAAACATACTGCAAACTGTAATCATTAAAAATTGGAGTAGAAAAAAAAATTGGAGTAGCTATAGTAGTGCTAGGCAAAGTAGACTTTGAGGCAAAGCACATTACCCAAAGTAAAGAAGGACACTTTACAGTAATGAGAGGCTGCACCAGCAAGACGAAATTAAAATGTACACAAACTTAGTAACAGAGATTCAAAATACATGCACCAAAAAATTAAAAAAGAGAGATAAATGCAGTATCATAGTAAAATTCTGTTCTCAATAATCTATAAAAACGAAACATTAAAAGTCAGTAAAGATATAAGATCCAAATAATAAATGATGATTATAAATCAGTTCATTTATAAATCTATACATTTAAACTATAAATCTAAGTTATAGGATCTAAATGACTTAATCGACATTTACGGAAACTCCACTCAACATTGCAGAATCCGCGTTATTTTCAAGCATATATGGAATGCTTATCACAGTAATTCACACGCTGAGCCATAAAACAACACTTAATCAATTTCAGGAGATTGAAATATTACAGAATCTGTCTTATGACCACAATGGAATTGCATTTGAAATCAATAAGAATAAGAGCTCTAGAAAAACAACAAATATTTACGTTAAATGATGAACTTCAAGAAAACTGAAATGTCAATGAAGAAATCACAGAGGAAAAGAGAAATAATTCACACTGAATGAAAATGGAAAATACTACATATAAAATTTTATGGAACATCGTTGAAGCTGTGCTCAGGGGGAAATTTATAACTCCAGAATGTTTATTGTAGAAAGGAATTGATTTAAATCAATGATCTAATTTCCCACCTTAAGAAACTACAGGAAAAATGAGCACATGAAACCCAGAGTCAGTGTGAGGACAATGATAGAGGCAGGAGCAGAAAGAAACGGAAAAGACAGGGACAGAAACATCGGAGTACATGACAACACTCAACGAGGCCTTTGGAAATATTAATAGGATTACTAAATCCCTGGCTGTAACTACTCAGAAAAAGAAGAAAACATAAATTAATAATTTCAGTAATGAAAGATGGAGGATCATTAGAGGTCCTACGGGCATTAAAAGTGTAATAAGGAGATATTATAAACAACTTTGTACCAATAAGTTTAATAAATTTATTGATAATTGGTCAATAAACATCAAGTTGAAATGGAAAAGTTCCTTATAAAGAATCACATCGAAAATGATGTAAGAGAAAAGAAAAAGTCTGAATAGGTTTATAGCTATCAAAGACCTTAAACTTTCTCAGAATAATTTCCCACAAAGAGAACTCTAGGCACAGATGGTTTTATTAGCAAATTCTTTCAAACACCTAAGGAAAAAATATTACCAGTCCTACACAATTTTTTTAGAAAACAGAGAAAGAACACTGAGTGTTATATGCAACTAGCCGATTGTTGAACACGACATCCAAAACTGATGAGGTGCTGTATGTTGGCTACTGAACATACAAAGTAGATTTAGAAAAGACCATGTGGCATAGAAACAATGCGGTATGACTCGGCCATAAAGATGGAGCCTCGCCGTTCGTGGTGACGTGGTTGGAGCTAAGCAAAATGCGTCAGGCCGAGAAAGATGAGCCTCATGTGATCTCACTCATATATAGAATTTACGAAGCAAAATAGATGAACATAGGGGAAACGAAAAATAGGAGGCAAACCCTAAGAGACTCCTAACTCTGGAGGACACACTGTGGGCTGCTGGAGGGGAGGTGGGTGGGGGACGGGCTCCGTCGCTGACGGGCACCCAGGAGGGCACTCGTGAGAGCACTGGGTGTCGTATGGACGTGATGAATCACTAAAATCCACTCCTGAAACCAACACTGCCTGTTAACCAACCGGCATTTAAGTAAAAACTTAAAAAAGTAAAAAAAAAAATTAAAAAAAGTTAAAAAAGAAAAAAGAAAATAGAGAAAGAGAATTGTCAGCTCATTTTATGAGGGAGCATAGTTGTGGCACCAAAGCCCGACACAGGAATCACGGAAAAAGAAAATCACAGACCACTAGCTCTGAGGCACACGCAGGATTAAATCTTTCACAAGGGGGTGGTCCGCTGAACCCAGCAGTGCGATGAAAGGGTACCTCGCGGCCAGACGGGCTTCATCCCAGGAACGCGAAGTTGGTTCAACATTTGAAAATCAATATATTCCACCAGAGTCATTGAATAAAGAGAAAAGGGTGTATTTATCTCAATAGATGCAGAAAACACTGAGAAAAGCTAAAACCCCTTCAGGATAGAAACTCTCAGGCACGAGTGATAGAGGGAACGTCCCCAATCTGGTAAAAAGCAGCTACAAAGCCCTTCGTGTAACGTGATACCCCACGTTGAAAGACCGGGTGCCTTCCGCCAAGACGGGGGACAAGGCAGAGAGGTCTGCTGTCATCACTTCCACTCGGCATTGTCCTGGGGGTCCTCGCCGGTGGGCGGGGGGAGCACGTCGAGGAATCCGCGGTGGGGCAGTAAGGCTGTGCTCGTTCTGGGCAGCCTGATTGTCTGCCTTGTCGACGGCAGTAGTAGCTTATAGGATCCATGCGAGTGTTTAACGAAGTCTTGGGATAAAAGGTCAACATTCAAAAATACAACTGAATTTCTACATACTAGCAGCAAGCAAGTGGACAATAAAATAAAAACTCCAGGTGTGATTGTGCCGAAAACATAAAATCTCTCGCTTCCCCCAGAGCTACTCCTCAGGGAGTGCCGGCGTCCGTACAGGGGACGGAGGAAAGGGCGCTGATTTTCAACTTTTGTCCCTAATAGGATTTTTTAAAAAGATTCTATTTATTTATCTCACAGAGATCACAAGTAGGCGGGGGGGGGGGGTTGGGGGAGGAAGCAGGCTCCCCGCCGAGCAGAGACCCCGATGCGGGGCTCCATCCCAGGACCCTGGGACCATGACCTGAGCCGAGGGCCCTGAGCCACCCAGGTGCCCCCCTAATAGGATTTTTATGATGACAAAATAACCATGAAGTCCAGGTCTTGTCAAGAGGGCATCTTGTCTAAGGTCCTTTCCTCCCTCAGGCTATGGAGAGCCGGCCGTGGAGCAGAGCACGCGCCGGACAGGGCAGGCCCAGGCCCGAAGGCACAGGCTCGATAGCCGCGGGCTCCTGACCCTCAGGCTGTGGCAGGGAGGAGGAGCGTGGCCATGACAGAGGACGCTATCCCTCTCTTGGCCCCACAGGGCTGAGGCTCCAGGGAGCGCCGCATGCCGGGGGAGTCCAGAGCAAGGGTGGGCCCCTCCCCGGCCCCAGCGCTGGTGCCAGAGCCAAGATGGCACCATAGCATGGTGTGGTCTGGCCGGTGGGTGTGGGTGCGTGGGCCTGAGGCCAGGCTGCAGGCTCTCCCATGGTCTGCAGGGAGTGACAGGGTCTCCAGTCGTCACCCTGGGTCCTGTTGAAGGGATGCAGAGGGGCTGGGGTTCAGTGTAGGGGCCGCACCTTGGGACAAAAGAGAGACATTTGAATGGGGTTTTCATAGCTGGTTGCTGCTCTGCTGTTACCAGCCCCAGGCCCCGGCCGGTCAGCCTGCGATGCCGTCCAGAGGACCCCCGGGGTATCAGGACCCTGCATTCCTGCTGATGTTGGGTCGCAGAAGCTGTGGATGTCTTAGAAATGCCGTGCGTTTGCCCCATAGACAGGACCGAAACAGGAGCCCGGATGCCCCGTCTGGCCGTCGCCCCGCGGCCCTCAGCCCGCCCCGCTCCAGCCACAGCACCCAGGCTCCCCTGCTGGCTCTTGCCCTCCAGGAGGGGCAGGCTCAGAAGGACTAGGGCAGCTGGAGCGTCAGGTCTAGGTGTGACGTTGCTGCATCTAGTCTGGCTTCTTAGGGGTTCAGTCAACACTGGGCGTGTTCCGGCCACACCACACCCAGCCTGGTACCCCGGAACGTGGTCGGATCCCCGGCTCTCACTTTTCCCAGGAGGACATCTAGGCTTCTGAGGGCACGGGCACAGATCTTTTTTATGTTTATTTTAGCAAACAGCGATCAGCATAATACGCCCCCCCCCATAAATGCCCAATAAAGATTAGTTACCGCAGCGATGTGCAAGGAAATGGGTCAGTTCTGCACACTCAGGGGTTGCGTTTGGCTGGGATCCGCTCCAGCCGGCACTGGCTGCATTCGCCAGGGTGACGTGTGGCACTCGAAACAGTGCGCTTTTTGGTTTTGTATTTCTTTTGTACGTTTAATGAAAGAACATAACTTTAAGGATGCTGATGTGGAATGTGTCTTCCCATGATGGCATTAAGTAGCTGATTTACTTAGATATTTCCGAGTTCCTTGTGTTCCAAACATTATCTCTGAAAGGGGGAGAAGCTGCCGTGTTAGATGACATCGTTCTAAGTGTAGAGGCGTATGAGTGCAGTACTCTGTGTCTAGGCCTGCTGTGTGGAAAGTGGATCACACTGTCCAGCGCGACTGTGTTCTCCTTTGGAGGCCGTCTCAGAGAGGTGTTCCTCTGATTCAGACACCCGGCACGTGAGTGGGGTTCCGGGAACAGGGAAAGCCCCCGGTCGGCTCCTGCCTCATGCTTGAGGACGAGGGTGGCCAGCCGCCCGGACAGAGCGGCCTGTCCCCTACTGAGGGCAGGAGTGGCGGTTTCCACTCACCGTGTGCCACCGGGCCTGCATCTGCTCCTGCGTCACCGACCCGGGGAGGTGGTCTGGGCGGTGCAGGTCGTCAGCAGCCAAGAGCAGGGTGAGACGTACCCAGTTGCCCCTTTTAAGATGCAAAACTTCAGTAAAGGGTGTAAGAATTTTGGAATTTGTTCCCCAGCATACAAATCGTCCCCATGAAAATTTATTTGCAGCTGCGCCCCGATGCCGATAGACGTATCCCATAAACCAGGGATCCGTAAACACCACGAACCCCATAAAGAGCCGGACAAGTCCTTGCTCATCACCCACTTAATTGCAGGGGCTTGATCCAAGCCCCTCCCACTGAGTCACCAGCCGGAAGGGCAGGCTTGTGTTGGACACGGGGGTTTCGGTCCTTGTTTTTCCAGCTGTTAAAATGAAAGATTCTTGGAATATCTCGTATGTGAGGCTTGTTTATGATGCAAATACACAGATGCCCTTTCATCTCCCAGTGGCTTTGATGTCGTGATAGCCAGCCACCTCCTCGCAGACGCACCGAGATGTTATCAGGCTCACGAGCTCGCGGCCCGGTGTACAATGTGGGAACCGATTACGGATGAACCGGCCACTTCCCAATTAATAGAAAGATGAGAAGGGCTTGTGGATTCGTGTTTCGTTGAGGTTTTGGGGTTGCGTCTGGAGAACCAAGATGAGGGGGGTCTGCTGAGACCAGAAAAGGAGGCAGTCCTGGACGTTGGGCGGCGCAGCTGGGGACCGTTCCTCCAGGGACGTGGCCGTCCGTGCCCCCAGGGACAGGGTGTCCTCTCCAGTCCAGATGGGACAGAGCGTTCTTGTTTTAATACACATTCAGCGAAGAAGCTCATTTTTTCCTCTGCCACAGTCCGGGTTTCAACTCGGGTTAGTGTCTCCCTGAACAGTGGAGGTGCCCCTGCCTGGGCCCCACCCCAGAACATTTAAATTACCAAAAAAAAGAAAAAAAAATCTCAGGCATGGGCCTGGGTGTGGCCTTTTTAAAAGACTCCTGGGTCATGGGTGTCGTAGGGTGCACGGCCAAGGTTAACAGCCGCAGGTTTACTGGACTGCGTTACCTTTTCATCTCATTTTATTCATTTAAAAATTATTCTTACTAATCAAATGCTTCTGAGGGCAGATGCGTAAAGAAACCTACACGTCCAAGCCAAGACCCAGAAACAATAGTTAAAACATTCTTTTTCTGTTCGTTAGATAATCTTTGAGTGAATGGATATGAAGTTGAAGAAAAGCTGGGTAAATATGCCAGATTTCATTTGAACTGCTTCAGTTTCTGCTGAAATGGCTGTTAACATGTGGGACCAAAATAGATTTTATAGGGAGAATACTAATTAACTAATTCCTGTACGGAGAGAGACAAAACTGTGGGAGTGAGGAGACGCCGGGCGCTCCGGCTCCCTGGAAGTCCCCACCTCTCTCCTCGTGCCTTCCGAAGTCTGGAGACTGTGCTCCTTAACCACCCTTTGTCCAGAACTGGGGCTGCCGGAGGTCGGCGTGACGCGCTGAAGTGTCGGCGAGTGAAAGCGGCGGACCCCGGAACCCTGAAATGCGGTTTCACGGACGTATCGGGCGTCGGGGAAGGTGTGAGCTTCTCCCTCAGGCGCGCTGCGTTCCTGGGACCTCAGCTTTCCACGCCGCCGCCCAGCCGTGCAGCACGAGGCCCGGCACGAGGCGTCCGGTCGTTCTGGAATCGTGCGGCTGCGTCGCGTCTGGTGAGACTGTAGGCCCACGTCTATCTGATTATATTCTGATTTTGTAGAAGCTGGTCTTCTGCATATATATGTTCTCCTTTTACTGACCCGAATGTTTAATTAATTAGAACACCCCATCTCACCATCATCCTCCGTAATGAGAGTTTACTGTACAGCTATTTTCGGCAGGCTGAACGAGTGGAAAGCTATTCACGGTGATGAGACCTGAATCCGCTGATTGTAGACGCGGGTAATTCACAATATCCCATCAGCGGTGATGGGGAGCAGACAAGCTAATTGGCCCACTTAAGGGATGGAGCTCCCCAAAGAGGGCTGTCTTTCATGGTTCAAGTTCCATTAATCAACAAATACTCATCGAGCTCCTGCTGGGTGCCTAGCATGATGCTGGAGACACCAGGGCGCGGGCGTGAGCGCGGGCCGTGTCCCGCGGCCCTGATTCGGATGGAGCACAAGACATGCACACGCGCCGCTTCCAGTGAAAAATACGGTCTTGATCAGACCGTGGCCGTATGTACCCAGGAGAATAAGGGCTCCCTTGCCCCAGAGTGGCACCAGGAATAAAGGGGTATACGGGGTAATACAGCAGTGACGGGCCCCACGCAGGGACCACAAAACACAGAGCCCGATGAGAGTCCCCCCCGGCGCAGATGATGTCCTGCGTCCTCACACACAGCCGCCTGCCGCCTTTCCTGCCTCAGAAAGGGAGCAGCCGCCGAGACGGCTTCTGGCTCCTGTAAACCCGAGTCTGTCCAGTTCTGGGGGTTGGGCTTTTGTCTGTTGGGTTTGCACTTCTTGTTTACCCCAAGATTTTGCTCCCAGGAACGCAGAGTGGGTACCTCTTAGATCTGGGCCCCGGAGTCAGTGCGGCCATGCCGGGGCCAAAGCACAAAGTGGAGGGACCGGCCGCTTCCGCTCGGTGGCACAGCTGCGCCCCGGGAGTCGGCCTGCGAGCCTAGACCCACTCACGCTTCCACTGTGTGAGTTTTAAAAAATATTTTCATTCATTTACAGGCCCCAGGCTAACGTCAAAATAATCGTCGCCGTCTGAAGACAGCCTGTGTTTCCCTGAGGTTGTGGGCGGGCCGTGGGCCTGCGTGCACAGGAGAAGGTGGGGCGGGGGCGGGGACAGGACCCCATGATTCGGGTCTGTCGCATCACGTACTTCTCTGAGTGCTTTCACGGGGCGAAGCTTCAAGAAGCCTGGGGCCCGTCCAGCCTCCCAGCCAGGGAGACTGGAGGAGGAGGGGTGGCCGCCACCCCTTGGGGCATCACCCGAAGAACTATCTACCCCTGGAGGTTTGTGAAAACGGTTCTCCGGTGTGCACAGCTCTGCCACGAGCGGCCAGTCGCCTGTGTAGCCCCAAGAATCCCCAGTCCAGGGGTGGAGCCTGTGGGCTTTGCTCTCTCCCCTTCCAGGTTTGGGAAGAGGCAGGGCGGGGGGCGAGCCGGGGGAGGGAGCTGGCTGCACCCCAGCCCACGGCCGCGCTAACTGCCCTGTACCTGACGACGCACTCCCACCGCCGGAGCCCCGTTTGCACCAACCTTGTGCTAAAGGCGTGACAGTGAAGCCAAACGTCGTGGCGAGTTTTAGAAAGATCAGGATAATGGTGACGTGAGGCAGAAACTATTTCAAGTAACACTCGATAGTCTGCGTCGGAACTTGCACTGGAGGGAAACTATTCTGCCAAAAAGTGATTAGTTCCCTCCAAGATGGTCTCTCATTTTTAAACTCAGCCTCACAATGCAATATGCCACCCTCCTTTGATTTCATCCCCACTTCTCTCTCCCACTTGGGCTCATTTCACAGACTTTTGATTTGATTTACAAATTTGCGATTGGGTTTTACAGGCATTATGGAGCCCACGCCTGTGCCAAAATACCCATCACCGGCTTCTATGTTCAGCTTTTCTGGGATCACTTGTCATCCTATATTCCTGTCGGGACACTGCCTGAGCACTGCCGGCGAGCCCCCGTGGGGCTGAAGCCGCAGAGGCAAGCTCTGAGCCTGACCCCGGCAGCCGGGCTGTCCTTCCTGCTCAGTGCCCAGTGTCCCCAGAGCGCGTGGCTCTGAGGGGTGGCCCCAAGGGGCCCCAAGTGGCCCTCACAGACCCTCTGCCTTCCGTGGGTGACTTTGTCTGTCTTGTCTTCCCCATTCAGGCCTCGGATCCTCGTGAGAAAAGGCCGACGAGGCAGCATGGGGTCCGGAGGGGGACATGTGGCGGAGAGGGAGCGCGGCGGCCCTTGGGCCCAGGAGTGCGCGCCCTGTCACCTGTGGCCTGGGGCTGAGCTGGCTTCCCTGAGGTCCAGCATCTGCTGTCTGTGCCCTTACCCATCCCGCGAATGTTGCGTGACCCCCTCGGCCGTTCCGGGATCCGAGGTGCCAACAACGTTACCCGCCCGCCCCTCCCAGGTGAGGCTTGCGTCTACACGGCCTGCTCTGTTGCCAGACCCTGCGGGCGGGGGCAGGACACCCTGGCTCCTTCCCCCGAAGGCCCGGCCCCCCGCCCCAGATACCAGGTCACGAGTCCGCCGCGGGTTACTAGGGTGACCTGGTTCTTGTCCTCTTATGGTCAGGTACTCTGCTTAAGTGTGTCCCAAATAGGGTTTTCTTTTTCTGTTTTTTAATATGGTTGCAATAATCTTCTTCTTCCTCTTCTTGGTGATTTTCCCCAGAAGCCGCCGGTGCTCTGCCCGGCCCCCGAGCATCCTTCCTCCGGCCAACGACGTCACCCGCCGGCACCTGCGGCCTTAGCCTGCGCCCCCACGCCGAGCCCCACGCGGAGCCCCACGCGGAGGTCAGACGCGCTGGCTCGCTGGTGCCCCCGGCAGTGCTCGGCGGCCGACCGGGTGGAGGAACGCCACAGGCATCTCCTGTCTCAGGAAGGGCACCTCGGCGTGCAGTCCTGCTCCGTCTCCCCGGGCCCTCCGGGCGTTTCTGCCTCTCTTCTGCCCACGGCGTTTCCAGCTGCTCGTCCGCAAACCCTCACCCCCGGCCCGGCTCTGCAGGAGTCAGGTATGTTCGCCGTCGCTGCCTCTGGAATCAGTGCTGCGCAGGAGACCCAGTCACGGCTGACAGTGTGTCGGCAAGTGCTCGGTCCGTCTGCCGCCCCGTCTCCCGCCTCCCCTCTGCCCCCGCACCACGTGGACAGTTTCCCTCGGGATCCCCTCCCCCCCTTCCTTCTTACGTTCCCTCCTTCCAGTAATGTGTCTGTCTTTTTCCCAACGACTGAAATGTCCTTCTATACTGTGATGTGACTCCCTTGTAAGGATGCCATCCGTCCGCCTCTTGGTGAACACCATTTCTCCAGCTTCCGGGACAGGAATCTGCTTGGCTGACGGTCTGTGTGGCCGTCCATGACGTCTTAGCTTCAGACCCCTGGGCCCGAAGCCCCCAGACCAGCCTGCCTCATGTTGTTAAAGCTTTTGCTGCAGTTTCCAAATGGACCTCCCCAAAGCTTAGGCCTGTGCCGCCTGCATGGGATGCTTTCCGCGTCCCCAAACACCTGACGAGGGCAGGCTTTAACCTTCGCCAATGTGATGGGGAAGTGCAGTCTTCCTAATTTTTTTCTCTGAATTACCTTGTTTTAAATACCACTTTGGATATTACATCTCCTCTTGTCCAATGACCTCCCGTTTGGGCCATACTTTCCCTAGTGGACTTACTGATTGTAGCTGCAAATGTCTCAAAAGGTTGATAGTTTTCCTTTTCATTGTATTTATGACATGTTTTAATTTGCAGAACTTACAAGTGATCATGTTATAAATCTGTCAAGGTTTTCCTTATGGTTTTTCCCTTGAGGCTGTGCTGCTATGGGCAACCTCAACTTTAAGGTTAAAACAGGGTTTTCTGTAAAACAAACTACACTTTCCGTGGTGTCTTGTAGTTTATTTTCAATCAATCAATCATTATCACTTATTCTAGTCTGTATCTCTCTTACGGGTTGTTCTTACAGGTTGTTTTTATACGGTTTGGAATGAGGTCCTCATTTTATTTCTTTCCAAGTGGTTGAGTTTTCTCCGTTTCATTTAGAAAACTGTTCCCTGTTTCCCCACTAACCTCGGGTGTCATCCTCGTCCCATCCTAGATTCTCGTTCCTGTGAGGGCTCCGGGCCAAGGGTACGTGGTATTCGAAGAGATGTCAGGTTTAAAAAGGCCTGCTCCATTCAAATCGTCCTTCGGAAGCTGGGGGGGAGCGAGGTTAGCCTTCTGTCCGGCAGGAACTCTCGGTCTGGGTGTGCCCGTGCGCACCGGGGGTGATGGCAACCGTGGGCAGCCCATCCGAGCAATGGCGCTGCGGCCGGTCCTGTTCTGAGCACGCTCTGCGCGTTCCTGCTGTAACTAAGTGTCCTCTGGTGCCGATGCAGCCCCCACGTGACAGGCCAGAAACTGAGGCTTCCACACTGGGATGGCGTGTGGCATTTCTAAAACGCGTTGCCCACCGTACCCACACGTGCGCGCCGCGGCCCCACAAGGCCCCTCTTCTCCATTGTGGTCCCTCCGGAGCCAGTGCCGGTGTTTTCCGGGCTCCCACCAGGCTCCTTCCCTCGTCCCCCTTCTCCACATCAGACTGTGCCGCTTTTCTCGTGACATTTTCAGTGACGTGTCATTTTTGTCAGATTGCTTTTCATATAAATTTTAGATTCACTCATCAAATTATAAAAACAGCAATCATGCTATTTGAAACCGAAATTGCAAGACGCACGCGCGTTAACCCGAGGGAAGTCGGTCGTGGCATAATCCTTCATTTAACAGACGTGGCGGTGACGCTGGACTCCTCCGTTTCCGTAGAGGGCCTTGCTCATGGCTCCCAGCTTAGCTTCCTGGGCTCAGCACATTTCCCAAGATGTTCGACGTTTTCTGTTTTTATCATAACTTCTTGTTAAGTGAGACCTTTTAAGTTATAGATCTTAAAGTATACAGAACAGAGAAGCAACGCGAAGTTGCTTCTGGAAATGTAATGGAAATTGTAACTATTGACAAGAGAAATAAAATATCACCTATAACAATAAATACAAATGGGTTAAGATTTGGAATGAAAACCAAAGCCTTTCTTCATGGTCCAGAAAGAAAAACAAGCCACTCGTAAAATACATACCTAAACAAAACGTCAGAGCCAGGTTAGGCAAAAGTACGTCAAGAAAACACAAACAGAGAGACTAAGCCACGGTATTAACATGAAAATGTCCTTAAAAGCAAAAGTCATGACGTGAGACTGAAGTGTCATATAAAAAGGTATAGTAAGCAACACTGCTGGAACAATTAGTAATCGTTAATGCCCCTTAATTAGGGAAGGGTAGACAATAAATATGATTATAAGTAGAAAGATAATAATTTTTTCCTATATTATCTTTAACCAACTTCCTTGTTTTTCTTTTTGAGGTTCTTTCTACAGTCCACATGTAATGGACTTCTATGCACAGTGAAGTAATAATCAGGGCCTTTAAAAATATATACTGTATCTAATTGCCCTAGAATCTTCTATTACAAATAACTTCTCCGCACTTTTGCATCTGATTGTCCTAGAATCTAGTATTACAAAGAACAGCTTCTTCCCGTCTTAGCGCCACATTTGTGTTATAGTGACTGTACATTTAGGGGCCTGTCTGGCTGCCCGTTCTGTTCTGATTGTCCATTTGTTTCTTGTTTCATCAATACTAGAGCATATTAATTACTGTGACTTTAAAAGATCTTCATGTTGTGCTCGCTTCGGCAGCACATATACTAAAAGATCTTCATGTTGAATAGAGCGTGTCTCCTGCTTTGTTCTTATTTGAGCACATTTTGGCTATTCTTTGCTCTTTGAATTTTCATGTCGTTTTAGAATCAGCTTGTCAAGCTTCTAAAAAAGGTCTTCTGGGGTTTGATTAGCATTGTATCTGACACATAGATGAGTTTTGGTGAATGGATATCGTCACCATGCGTGTCCTTCCAAGCTACAAATGCTCTCGGACGCTCTTTTACAGTTTTATGCAGAGAAGTCTCACACGTCTTCCGCAAGACTCATTCATAGTCCCACACGTTATCTGAAGCTCTTGTACGTGGTTTCCGCTCATGCTCTCCTGAAGGAGAGCCCGAGACAAGGATATGGGCACAGGTAGTTTACTTAGAACCTGGCCCCAGGATGCAGAGCAGCGCATGTGGGACAGGAAAGAGGAAAGCCAGGACGGCAGGGACTCGTGAGCGACTGTCGCTGTGGACAGCCAGGACTCCGTCTCACGGGAAGCAGAGAAAGGGTCCTGGGATTTTCCCACCAGAGGACAGACTGGGACATTGGCTGACGATCCCATTCCCACCGCGCTTGAGGGCTGCCTCCAGAGCTGTTCTGTCTCTGTGCTTCTGCCCGTCTCTGTGCACGGACCGAGAGGTCGCCGGGGCTTGGACGGATGCCTGCAGCAGACGGCAGACCCCACACGCGTGCTGGCTGCGGGCCGGCCACGCGCGTGGAGCTGTCCTCCGCCGCTGTGCTGAAGTCGGGCTGGCCAGTGGGACGCCGCCCGGGGCCCTGCCAGCAGCGGCTCCGTTATCTTTCTCCTTTCCCCAAAATTATGTGTGTTTGCCCTCAGGACAAAGGTAGCCGGCTGACTTGTGTGTGTCGACCACACCCAGCAGCCCCCTGAATTCACTTACAGATTCTAGTACTTTATCCACTGGTTCTCCTGGATTTTACACTTACAAAGTGACACCAGCTGTAGGTACTGACCGTCCTCCTCTCAGTCCCTCCATACTCAGTTCCTCTCTCGTCTTCCTGAAGCTTCCAGTGCCGTGCTGGACGGAAGTGGTGGGATGGGCGCCGCTCCCTGCCTCGGAGAGAATGCTTCCAGCTCACAAAGGATGACATTCGATGCTGATTTCTTGAAGATGTCTTTTATCTGGTTGAGAGCATCTTCTAGTCATAGTTTCCTGGAAGCAGTAGACCATAAGTGGGTACTGAACTTCACCATCTTTAATTCATTACAGGTAGTTTTTCTTCTTTTTCCTAATTTTTGTGTCAACTTACTTTGGACCCCACGGCTCTTCAGTTATTATCAAAAGTCACTTGCACAAAATGGCGTTGATGGAGAAACCTCTGAAAGAGATTCAGTTCATGTAGCATTTTCTTAAATATGTTGTTATTTCTTAAATCATTTGCCTACGGACCTGGGGTGGGCCCCTTCTCAAGATAAGATTTTGCGATGCAGGAAACATGTGGCACTGCCTGTTTCAGGGGGAATGTGTGTTGTAGGAACGTGAAAGGAATCGGTGGTGTAGGGACGCTTCTGCTTTTAGAGCAGTGCTGCTCAGGCGTCAGACGGGTGGCTTCGTGTCCCCTGGCCCGGGGCAGTGCTGAGCCTGAGCACTGTTTTGTGAGCTCTTCAGCAAGGTCATCGGATGTGAAATTTTCTGTGATCTCAGGGATGCCCGTCTTGGTTGACGGGCATGAACAGAAGGTGTTCATCACTGGAGGAACACCAGAGTTCAGTCAAAGTTTAGTAAAAATAAAGATGTGCTTTTCCCATACACTCGTTTGAAGAGCCCCGGATTCTCTGCTGGAGTCGGGGGTCCACAGAGTGCTCCCACCACTCACTCCCCCATCTGTCCCGGAAGGCTTCACCCCCGTCCTGCACGAGTGGCTCCTTCTCGGCCTTCAGGACGTGCTCACGTCGTTGCCCACACCCCAGGATCCCCGCCGCCCTCTCTGCATATGTGCTCACATTCCTGCACACGCTGTTGCACTCTGCGTGTCTGTCCAGACTGCGTGCTTGCCGTCCGTCTCCCCTGCTGGACCATCAGCATCTTGGGACTTTCCTGTCCTCCGCTGCACATCCATGGCTAGCCCGGCACTGGGTCATCCCCGGTTGCTGGAGGACTAAAAAGTGCTCCTTTCTGAATTATGTTTTAGCAACTGAGGCCACAGCGGGAGGGGACCCGGGACATGGCCGTGAACACTGCGAGGCTGCCGCTGTGTTGTTTGCGCCCGTGTCTTGAGGGGCTGCCTTGGAGCCTGGGAGAGCTGAGGGTTCCCATTTGTTTGACACTAGACGCTCAGACCCAGACCCGGGCCCGGCTCGGACACTGCAGGACCCAGAGTGTGTCCGATGTGCCCTGTCCCTCCTGCTTCATCTCTCTGTCCCGGTCCTTCTTTGTTCTTATCGTGCTTATTTAGGAATCTTATTTTTTGTGCTGTACTTATTTCTAAAAGCACTGATTCATCATTTTCTTTTTAAGTATGTTTTTCTGTGGCTATTGGGGAGGGGTGGTGAGTAGGGGGCAGGTGAACAGACACCTGAGTCCCTCTCCCCCTGCCTGGCAGGACCACGTGCTGCCGAACACACCACTGACCCCCCAGTAACAGGACAGTAACAGGCAGAGGTGAACATGTGCTGCCCAGGCTGGACGGAGTTGAGGCGGCCTGAGGACTGAGCGGGGTGGAGCAGGGGGCGGGGCAGGGCCATGCGCTTCACCTTCTGGGGACGCCTTTGGAGAGGAAGGAAGTTGCTGCTTGCACGGCCCACAGGTCGAGCGCTCCTGCTCGTACAGGGACGTGCAGGTGACAGTCGGGACGCCGCTTGCCGGCCGCAGGGCGGGTTCCCCTCTGTGTCTGACTGTGGCACACCCCATTCATAACCTCCTCCGTGGCACACCGGGCCCCGCGTGAGTGCTGCTGGAGGGCGGCTTCTCTGGACGCAACATTCTTGGTAGAACTCAGAGAGCTCTCAGCGCCTCCGAGCCTTCCACCCTTTGTCGGCCAGGTCGCACGCTGAGCTCTCTTCATTGGCGCAGACCGCCTAGCCCAGACCCCACGGAGTCAGGGAAGCCTGTCCGTGGCGAGCAGCACGGACGGAAACCTGGTCTGTGGTCCGGAGAGAATGGGGCTCTCTGTTGCAGAGACGACAGCATGGAACACGGCTGTGTCGTCTCTACGGTGACCAGGCACAGTGTCCGGGCGGGGTGCTAAGTGTCCAGCTGACCGCAGATCGTCTCTCCAGAGAGCCCTGCTACAAACATTCTGCCCACACGAAAGGAAAAGACCAGTTCCTGCCCCATGTCAGCCCTTCATGCCGCCGCAAAGGGCTTGGGGCTGGGAAGGAGACACGCACCGCCGAGGCCACAGTCCTTCTGAATTCCAAACATACCTGCAACTCCCCACCTCTTCCGAAAGTCCCGGCTCTTATCTGGGAAGCACACGGCTGTTGGGTTAGACGAGAATTCTAGAGAAATACAGCCTGCCTCGGAGTTACCTCTCCGCATGGCCCAAATAAACCAAGAATTATGTAAGACCGCATGCCCTTTCCACCGCGGATGGACACTTGATTGTGAGCTACAAAACCGTTTTGATTTTGCAGAAGCCATTAGATTCTGGCACCTGATAAATATTGCTGCCTGTGATTATAATCAGCACCTGCTGTCTGTGGGCGCCGTCTGCGGAGGAGGAGACACATTTGCCCAAATTAATTGGAGGGAAATGATGAAAGGCAGCTGTTCTCAGCGCTGGGCCCCGTAAGTGAGCTGTACTCGGCTGGATGCAGCCCTCCCCACTCCCCAGGAGGGCGTAGGCCTCAGGATGCCGGTGCTCGGAGCCCCCGAGAGCACCTTGCTCGCACAGGTAGAGCGGCTCGGGGAGCGTGCGACGCCGACGCCTGCAGCCCTGACGCAGACACTTGACACGCTTTCACGTCAGTGAAATCTGCCTCCATGGAGACGCCACGGTTCGCTCGAGCTGAGACACTGGTTTCCTTCTAGATCCTTTCCCTTTCCAGTGCATCTGATGGATAAACAGTCTCGTCCCCTGCAGGGGAGCTTGGGTCCGGCTGGTGTCAGGGGTTGGATCTAGGTTGGGGGGAGGCGGGAGTCCTGGAGTCAGCCAGCGAGGGACGGCTCTCGGCCTGGCTCCCTTTCAGGACGCTTGGCACTTGCAGAGATGATGGGAACTAGGCACGCATCCTAACTTCCAGAAAAAATCATTCCCAGCAGGTGACCCTGGTCAGGCAGAGGTAGAAATCGCTTTGATTTAAAAACAGACGACATACTAGGGCCAGGAAGGGAGGAGCCATCTGGCCCCACTTTCCCCAGACCTGACGGGGTCACAGCTGGACAAGAGCGCATGTGGCTTCGAGCTAGGCAGGAAGAAGCACTTGCCCCTCCGAGTGGGAGTGGGCGAAGGGACCAGTGCACCGTGGGGCCAGCTCCCTGGTGGGCTGTCAGTGCTGGTGGCCGGGGAAGCCCTGAAAGGCCCTGTCGGACCCTGTGGATGGGAGCCCCGGGCCGAGGCACCACAGCCGCGGGGCCCGTCCTCCTAGGAGGGGAAGGGTGGCACGGAACCGGAGCCTTGGAAGGAGCCGTGCACACACAGTGACTCGTTCCTGAGTCGGCAGCTGGAGCTGAGGTCCGTGTGTGGCCACAGAGCAGAGTGTCGCTGTGCCAGCCTGGCCTGTGGCTTGATGAAGGGGCTCCAGCGGACGCACCCCAGGGGCTGCCGCTGCCCCTACGATGGGGACACACGCCAGCAGCCCCCTGGCGGGTCGGGGACCTGCTCTGAGCTCAGACCCCGGTGTGCGGGTCGCGCCCTCTCACTCGCGCTCTCATGTGCCGTTGGCTTCCCTGCACATGCGTTTGTCCTTAGCTCAGAAGTGCGGCTCGTGACCTTCTCTTTCATAAGGGAGAGTGAGGGAGTCTGTGTCTGATGTGGCAACTGAGGCACCACGGGAAGACGGCACACGGCGCAGTGAGGTCAGCCACGAGGACGGGAAGGGGACACACGGTGGGCGGAGGCGCTCGCCCCACTCTCGAGCACCCGCTGTCACGGTCCCCTCGGCTAGTGATCCCAATCTCAGGCAGTAGTTCCTGCTTCTGCTGCGGGAGCGCCAGGCATTTCCACACAATCCAAAGCTGGATGCCAGACAAAATATAAACAGACGGACGGCAGGGCGGTGCGCTGGGGGTGGCGCTGGCTCTGGCCGCTGCTTGGGTCCCTCTCTACGACTCTCTTCAGGAGCCGGGCTTGGGGCTGCTGGAGGAGCAGGGACCATGGCGGGGGGTCTGCAGCCCTTCTGACCTCCACGGCGGGGTCTTTCCTACCAGGCGGGTGTTGGCGGGTGAGCAAAGCAAGATGTGCCCACAGAGTCCTGCCCCCGGCCACGACGTCCCCGGCGGCGGTCCGAACGCAGGCTGCCGTTGGCAGAGTGTGTTTCTGCAGCAAGCGTAGGCAGCCCTCGCCGGGCCCGATGAGTCCATTCTACAGTCTCACCTGACGTGGGGGACGAAAATGAACTCACTGGGGACATCACGCCACCTGTGGTGGCTGGAATCTGCTGACAGCGGCAAAGTCATTTTCAACTCAGAGTGTCTGTTTCAGCCGCACCTGCCCGCTGAGCCTGCAGGGCTCCGAGCTCGCACGGCGGTCTGCTAGGAGTGCAGGGGTGGTGCGGGGCTTCTCCGTGCTGTTCTGGACAGGGGAACACCTGCAGGTCGCTCCTGTGGGACCCAGTGGGACCCAGGGGTATTTCTGCCCTGGGTTCCTCCAACCTATCACTGTGGAGGGGCAGTGGTCTGTCAGAGATTCCCCCCGACAGCGAGGAAGGGGACCACAAACACTTTGGATGCAGGACTTTGGACAGGTGGTCTCTGACTCACAGGCAGTCATCTCTCCAGGAATATCTGCGCGCTAGCCTTGTTACCCCACAGGCATCGCGTTGTTCGAGGACACGTGGAGAGCAGCGCGGTGATTCCACAGGCTTCTGTTACGTGGGTCAGATGGCCAACCGATGCCTCCTTCCAAAGAAGAAGAAGGGCCTCGGTTTTCCCTGCCGGACTGGTTGGGCTCTTCTCTCCTGAGCACACCTGACAGCCCAGGTGTGCCGCTGTCCGTTACAGGAGCTCCATCATGAGACAGTCCTTGCTCATGAAAATACCCAACTTTCTTTGTTGTGCTGTGAGCCCAAGGTTGGAAGTTCTGAGCTCCAGGATGCAAGCTGTAAAATGCTGGCCCAGAAAGTGACTAATGTCACTGGGAAGCCTGAGAACTCCTCGTTGGCTGCCCTCATACAGAGGCCATCTGTGCCCATCCCAGCACCTCTGACCACCAGGCAGGAAGTCCTTACATGGTTCAGATCATCAAATAGTTTCCAGGGAATTGTATAGGTTTTCACCGTTTTCCTTCTAAAGGAAGCTGATGAGTTCAGGGATCACTCTGGGTTTAGACGCATCTTTCAAAAGCACAAGCCAATCACAAGGTTATTGCCATGGTTTTTCTTCCAGAGCTCATGCTCCCTCCTGGAACGCAGGATAGAGGATCAGGGGCGCGCGGGGAGAGCGGAGCTCGGGCTCTGCATCGCCATCCGTCCCACCGAGAGGCCCTGGGCAGCACTTCCCACCCTCTCTCCTTAGGAACTAATGCTCTTTCTCCTTTGAAGAACCACGGTATTACCTTAGCTTGTTCAAACGTCTGAGAGTTAAAAGCTGCCTCTTGAACCTGCGGTCCTTTAAACTTTATGGAGGAACATGCCGCGTCAGGCTCAACGAGGCTGGCCCCATGGAAAGTCAATACTTGTCTGAAAGCAAACACAGTCTTCGAATACAAGGTCAGAGCAAAAGAATGCCCTCCCCTCGCTCCCCCAACCCCTCGTCTCCTTTCAAAGACGGAGGTGGTGACCCAGCCCCTTGCGCAGGTCAACTGCGTGTCACAGCAGACGCTGGAGTTAATAGTCAACTAAAAATTAATAGATTAGGTAACTATTACATGCTTTTAGTGCCAATTAATTTAATAGCTCTTCCCCACCCCCACCCCCTTTTACAAGGCAGGAAAGCACAGAGCACAGTTTCCGGTGGGGGGGTCCCGGGTGCACCTTTGTGTTGCTGTTGCCACCAAGTGACGGGGCTGACGCGGGTAATCCCCTCGGATCCCGCCGCGGCCCCGTGTCAGGCAGGAGCCCCCCAAGCAAGGCCATTAAAGAGCTCGTTGGACGTGCTCCTTGTCGTAAGATTTATGTGAGCTTATGCTAGAATAACAGTGATGCCATGGTATTTGTTTGAAAACGAAAGGATTATATGGTCTTTGTAAAATGAGGAATTCAGTTTTGGGGAGGGGCCGCGAAATGGTGATTTATTTTTTGTTGGTGTTCCTGGGAATCCTTTGATATGTCAACTTCTGTCACTGCGTATTAGGACACTTGTAATTTCTTGAATCGGCGCAGATGAAATGCACACGGCCTCCCAGAGTTCATGTCGAAAACTCACCCGTGCGACAGGAGCGCCGACGCCACCGTGAGGGCAGCGTGGGGTCGGGCTCGCTGGTCGCGTGGGGTCCGCAGCGATTCCTCCCCATACTGATTATTGGTGAGAAGAGTGTGTCTTTGAGTTTTGTTCCAGGGAGAAATGGTGAAAGCCACGTCTCCTCAGAGTCCTGGTCACTTTCTCAGGAGGGCTGGTCCCGCCCCAGAGACAACACACGTCCCGTCCAGCTGGTGCTCGGGGACCTACGCTTCCCGTGCAGAATGTTCCCACAGGAGGGACTGGTGAATTTGGGGGATGACACAAAATGGCCCTATAGACGGAAGTTGCCAGTTTCCCGTCATGCACCATGCTGTGCCCCTCCCTGGGCTCTGCCTGGCCCCTCAGACACCCTTGACTTGCGTCCGCGGAGTGTGTGGTGAGTGAACGCAGCCCCGTCCTTTAGGTGAGGAGCTGGAGCCCCGACGGGTGAGAGTCACCCTGCTGCCCTGCAGCACGCCTGGGCCTCCCGCTTGGGCTTCAGCTCTGGACCCAGAATCTTACAAGAATATGGGATATTCGTACTCACGAGTGGCTTGCCAATACCACGGTCCCACGGTAAGCGAGCAAACAACGAACAGACAAAACTCCACAAAACCCAAACCATCATGGCCGTGACGCCCCCCAAAGGTGCTTCACGCGTGGGTTTCTGGAAGCGGCGGGGTGGGCTGGCGTGTTTCTCTGTCACTGGAGAAGACGCTGCGTAGTTAAAGCGCGTGCTTACCGTCCTCCCCCGTCTGGCTCGTAGTGCTGCCACGTGACACATTTCAGAGAACATTTTCTATGGGAAACTAGGAAGGGAGCCGGAACATCATCAGCTCAACGAACCCTAACTTGCTTGGAAACTGGGGAGGGTCCCGGTGCCCCCTGGCAGGAAGCCCGAGGGGCCCGGAGCACCACAGCTCGCGAGGGGCGGCGGGTGGCCGGGGCAGTGCGGACCTGCGCGCTCTCCCCGTGGGCAGTCATGCTTCTTGCTGTGCCCACCAGAGTCGTGCTTGGCTGGGGACGTGGGGCTCTGAGAAGGCGCTGGCTTGCGTCGCCGCGTCCTCGGGGTCTGCCCTGCAGCGTGGAAGCTCCGGCCGTGGCTGTGCCTGAAGGTAAAGCCGGAGGGCGTGGTTATTGCTTTGGCGAGTGTCTGTCTCCGAGCTGGGTATTTTCTTACAAAGGGAAGTTTGTTACTGAGTCAGCTGGACAGCAGGACGTGGGGTCACGCGTGTCCCGCTAGTAACGGTGCGTGAGGATCGGGGGTGTGGGGAAGCACGGGGCACACGAGGGCGCGCGGCTCCTTTCTTGGCCCCGGGAGGCACAGCTGTGTGACCGCACGGGTTCTCAGCCTGTTTGCTTCTCTCCAAGTGGAGAACACCGGAGCCCTGGGGAGAATGAGGTGGGAACGATGGGGTGAACCGTGAAGGTCTCAGACGACCATTTTCAGTGTCTTCTCTCTAACTTGGCGCTCCGGACTCGCCGCTTTCTCGTGCCGGACCGCGCCACTCCACTGTCTCACCGGCCCGTCCCTCCAGACTCGTTTGTTCCAATTCGCGTCTCCTTCGCCGATGGGCATCTGACCGTGCTCGTCTCGCGGAGCGAAGCGGGGCCGGGAACCGAAGAGTCTGCTCCCGGGAGACGGCTGTGCTAACAGAGTCCGGCTCGGCCCCGTCCCCTCTGTCTCACACACGCATGTGCACACACAGGCACACGGACACACAAACACGCTCTGAGACAAGCACACACCCGCACAACTTAGAAATATGTTTATTCCTGAATCCAGTCATTCTGGGCGCTCTGTGGCCTGACCATGGACGAGAGAAAGCAGATAATATTTTTAATTTAACTCTGAGAAAGCTGAGAAAGGCTGAAATTTATAAAAGGGGCTTTACTAAAAGGTTAAAAAAAAATGAATCATGAGAGACGTTTGACTCTGAAAAACAATCTGAGGGGTTTGAAGGGGCGGGGGTTGGGAGGTCGGGATACGAGGTGGTGGGTATTAGAGAGGTCACGGATTGCATGGAGCACTGGGTGTGGTGCAAAAATAATGAATTCTGTTTTTCTGAAAATAAATTAAAAAAAATAAAATGATATGAAAAAAAATGAAATTAAATAAAAGGTAAAGCAGGGCTTAAGATGCAGCTCCTGCTGTTGTCATGACCCTGGCACGTGGGCTGTGGGAAGGCACAGGTCGCATTGCTGCCAACTGGAAGACGTCTTCGAACTATTTCTGAATCTGGCCTCTTGGCTTAGGAGGACACAGTTTTTCGTTTCTTTGGGTGAGACTTGACCTCTGCATAGTGCTGGGGCCCCACATTTGCCCCGGGGCGGAGAAGCCCCTTCCTCAGCCCACCGCCAGGCATCTGGTCTCCTGCCCTGGCCCAGCCCCTGCCTGGAGGTTCCGGCAGGCATTCATGGCTTCAGGGCCTTGAGGAGTCTTACCATTACCCATTTCCCTCTCCGTGTTTAAAATTCCACTCAGAATTTATTGAGAGATTCTTATTTAGAATTAGCTATGTAAAGATGGCATTTTCCATCCTATCATCCTGAAAGTCACCCGAAAGCACCAAAAAAATTGAAAAATAAAAATGCAAATGCCATCTTTACAACAAAAGCAGGAGACATCTGTAAGCCTGAAATACAATATGTGAGGGAAGGCTGCCAAGGAGAGAGAAGGTCAAGGAGAGGCCCAGAGAGACCTCCAAGGAGCACCCTCCCCCACGCCACCCCCAGCTGCAGATCTCAGGACACAGTGTCAGAGCCATCCTCTCCAAAACAGGTGACCTAGTGATTGGGGAAGACCAGTAACTATTTCTTTGGAGTGAGGGAAGGAGACTGTGCTGGCAGCAGGCATTTCCTGGGTGCTGTGTGGCGTCCAGTGTCAAGAATCAGTGCAGGCAGGAGCCCACTGAACAAGGATGCAGTTAGCTCTATTTGTGATGTATAAATATATTTATCTGGGTGTGTTGGTGAGCAGGGCAGAGGGAAGCACTACGTTAGGGATAGCCTTGCATGGGTATTTTGATTGGATGGAACAAAGTGAGTCTACATGAATTTATTCATACAGACAACTCTGGACATAAGGAGAATTCCCACTGGCTTAGAATATGTCCTTGGAATTTCCATTATGTGTAACTTCATCAAATGGTTCATGGGAAGAAATCTCCTTATTCAGTAATAAGTTATAATTTAAAACGTCTATTTTGAAATATGAAAGAGATATATATTAAATTAACAGGATGAACAGATGGCAAGTGAAACTATTTGGAAAACATTGCCTAGAGGTAAGCAAGCACATTACCGTGAACTTTCAAAACCAGCCCTACAGTTTACCTCAATAAAACAAGAGCACAAATATAGCATATAAGAGCTCATGAAAAAGAAAAGGTCTAATCACGGGTAATAATCAATGCTAGGTCACCAGACTTCAGGAAAGAGGTGAGTAAAATTGCCACATGATCCAGCAATCTCTGGGTATATGTCCATGGGAGACGTAATGGAGGTGTGGAAGAGGTGCGTGCGCCCCATGTTCATGGCAGCATTATTCACAACAAACAGCTGAGACAGAGAAGCAACCTAAGTGTCCATGGGCAGAGTAGGTAGAGATCTGGTAAATGTTACAACCATGCTCGTCTTGATTCATGACACCTGGGGGTGTGTCTTAGGTTATTTTTATCCTTTCTAGCAGGCCATGCACAGGGTCTTGCAAGTATTTTACATTGTCACTAAACGAAGTGTACTCTTACCCCGTGTCATGAACTCTGCTTCGAACTAGGGAGATCCCTTGCAGCCCCCTCTCTTACATGCCCCTGGTTCCTACCCATGCCTTTGCTTCTGCTGCTTCTGCTGCTTGACTCATCCCTACTCTTGTGCAACCCACAACCCAAGCCTGGCTTGCCTCATTTGCTCTTCCTCCAAATCTTCTCAACTACCTCTGCAAATCCTAATCTCTTCTCCCCCAGGATGCTTATGGAGGGCACTGCTCTTCTGCTTTGACAGTCATGGCTCTTTATCAAAACGATACACTCCTTGCATACTTTTCCAATATATTCTAAACACTTGCAATAAGCCCAAGGAAAGAATAAGGGCTTGATAGTTGTCTTTTTATTAACTGATGGACTCGTGGGGGGGGGGTGGTCACGGGGCAAGCATAAGCAAGGCTGCCTAGCTAACCAGCAACACTGTGGTACTGCAAAGCTCTATAACTATGTTTAACTACTTTGCCGCTGTTTAACAGTGGGTATTGTGTATGCATTTCTGACATTGCCCTGGTGTATCCATAACTGATTTAGGGGACGTGCAGGCTAACATATTGGTGGTTTAAGGAGGACGGAAATGTGAGTGGTATAGATTAATAATTGCTGTTGAAGTGAAAGCCGAGATGAGTTTTTAAGCCTTTGGCAAGGGGAATGGTAATGATTCTCTGTGAAGTATAATCCTGAGAAAAGAGGAGTCACCTTCCCTAAAATACTCTCTCCAACCTTGATGCTTTATGACCGTTCTCTCTAAAATACTCACCTCTTGGCAGTGTCTCTTGCATGGAGATGGGGTTGTTTTTTCAAGAGCTGAGCCAATCTTGGCTTAACTGATAAATTACAATGGAAAATGAAGCTGGAGAGCAAAGAACTGAGTCTGGCAATTGAAATTATTACCCAACACACATCGTCCTTCAGATGCCCATCACCTCTGCCTCCTGGCTCTGCCTGGACATCCCAATTGTCTGACCAACACTCCTAATGAAAGATTAAAGATTGAGAGAAATATATTTTTTTCCCAGCAGAATTAATGAAGAGGGTGAGAGGTTTTCTCATACTGTTCAGAGGGAAAGATACGCCCAGCTTCGGCAAAAATGGATTCAAAGCCTGGGGTTTCAACATGGTTGTTACGTCCCTTTCTCCATCTAACCCCTAAGCCCCAACTCACCTACAGAGTCCTCCCCTGAGAATCCACGATCCAGGAGTGGCATTATTAGGAATTAAATTCTTTAATTCTGTAGAGGGAGGAACTGAGTCCTGGAAAAGGCGATGAGATCTGCCAAAGGCCTCCAGACGGTCCCATTCATCCTCCTCCTAACTGGCCTCATTTCTCTACTCACTCAGCTTATCTGAGCATGGATTACAGCATACCTGCTTTTGATTTCTGCCTTGTCATCTCTATTAGATGCATGGGCTGTTCGATGTAGAGAAAATGCATTATGTATTTTTATTTCGGCCATTTTTTCCCCATTGAACAGGTAGCTAGAAGCAAATGGTGCACAATGCTGGTGAATTTCCATGAAACAAGTACATTATTATTAGAATATAAATTGAGTCACATCAAACATTTTAAGCTCATTGGAGCAAAAATTGGGTCCAGTCTGGCAGCGCCACGGTGGACTTGGTCAGGAGGGAGCTCTGCTGAGGCGGGGGCCAGGGGAGACTTCGTGGAGAAAGTGTGGCCATATTTGAACACCGGTAGCTTGGAGCCCAGTTGGCTGGCTGACTGGTGGTCCTTTGGCTTCCCCCTCACACCCCTGAGGCATGCACAGGCTGGGTTTACGGTTTGCCTCCTGGGGCACAGGGGCCTTCATGTTTAGCTGATCCCTTGTTCCCGGGTGGCTGAGTGTCGTGGGGGTGTGTCCCGTTGGGGCTGTGCCTGTGGGTGGCTGTGCTCGGGGCACGACTCGTACTTTTTCAATTTGTATTGCAGACACGTACTTTATTTTGGAGCCACTGGTAACATCAGGCTTCAGTAGTGCGCTCTGCATTGATTCTTACTGTGTTTGCAGACTCGCTTCTCCATCTGTAAGGTGAGGACAGTGTCCCTCCCAGAACTGTAGCAGCAGACAGCGCTGTAGGCTGTGAGGACACAGGAATAGCAATTAGGAGGCTTGGAGTTTTGTTCAAATGTTCACATTAACTGATGTGACCTTGGGCAAATAACCAAACCTCCCTGGGTCTCTTCTTTCTCTAAAATGAAGAAATGGGGCCAGATGTCTGCAGCGGCCTTTCCAGCTCCGATGCGCGATACTTGGGCCAAGAACAAAGAGGACACTGCCCGCAGTGAGTGCGCCCTGCTCTCGTGGTGAAAAACCTCCTGACCTTGTCCGTACAGAGGTGTCCCTGGAAGTGCGGCCTGTCACTTCTGGCAGCAAACTCGGAAACCTGTTACAGCCTCAGGCTGGGGAGTGTCTGCAGTGACCTGAAGACAAATGTGCAGAACGCCCTCTGTCATCTTCACAAACGGCTGTGGGGACAGCGCGTCACTCGGAATAGAAGGCTCCAGAGAACGCTGAACTGCATTGTTTCCGTCCTCTGAGTCTCTCCTTGACTCCTTCCGGCAAGGTGTGCCCCAGAAGGTGATCCACTGTGTGTACCCAAAAGGGGGTGTCCTCGGAGGTGGGGTGATCCCAGGTGAGCAGTGTATCGGGGTGGCCAGCAGCCTGCTTGCGTGGTGAGGAGGATTGTCTCTGTGCTCAGAGGATGAAGCAGAAAGACCGAGCCTCTAGGGTGGACTGGGCCTCCCGATGCTCTGCTTCCCAGTGGTCAGTGGGTGCCAGAACGAAGTCCACGTGTCGCTCAGCGGTCAGCTCTCAGCTCAGCACGAGCACAGTTCAGTCCTTGGCAGTGAGAGGGGAGGGGAGCTCAGCCGTCCACACCTGTAGTTTCATGAGACGCGAGAGCCCATCTGGCTCTTGGCGGTTCCTCTGGTCCACACTGGCGGACAAGGACTCAGATATCCCCCCCTGCGCTAGTGGTTATTAGGATCTGAGGCCCCTGCCTCGTGGGCTCAGCACCACTGGCTGCTGAGGGACCGTGTGCCTAGCCCTGGGCCACCAGCTGCAAGCTCAGCATCGGCAGACACTGGGCTCCCGGCGCCTGTGCTGTTGGTTTGACGACATCTGACAAGAGAGGTGCTTGGGACCTGCCGCCGTCCGCGGGGTGGCCTTGCCACGTCTCAGCTCCCTCACTGCAATTCCAGAGCGGAACACCCAGGGCACAAGGTGGGTGGTCAGGCTGTTCTGGTCTCACGCAAAACCGCCAGCCTAGCTCCTGGGTACACTAGGCGACGTGGGCCGTGTCCCAGGGCTGCTCGCCGCGCACTCGGGACGGCCTCACTGAAGTCGCTGGAAAATCCTGCTCGAGACAAGGAGGTCAGTGCAGTCGAGTGTTTGCACCCAGACTCCCGGGAGAGCTGGGGGGAGCTGAGATACCAACGCAGTCATCAAGATGCCGGGGCTCACTGCCCCGGGTGTGGGACCCCCGCCCGCGGACGGGGGAATGCCCGGAGGGAGGGGCTGGTGACGGTGGGCGAGAGCGGGGCGGAGCCCCAGGACCAGCTGGGCGTGGCTTCTTCCTGCACTGCCCCGTGGACCCGCCCGAGCCCGTGACTGTGTGACCCCGTTCACGAGTGGCCGTGGCGGGGGCTGTGCGGTAGCCCGTGACATGTCTGGGGCTAGTGGCCCGAGAAGGATTTATTTCGTCTGCACTGCGTCTGGCTGCGTGAGAGGGGCCCGTTCACATGTGTCCTTGTCGCTCTGCAGGAAGTACCCGGCTGGCGGTGTAGCAGACCCTGGGTTTCTCCGGATCCGTGATTTGCGTGTGAACGTGGCCCCTCGGCAAGGGTGTGAAGGGGGGAGGGTCTGCACGTACCCAGCACCCTGTGGGTGTGAGCTGTGCCCAGGTGTGTTGATAACCCTCCGTCACGCGGTCAGCGGGCTTCCAACCAGAGGTGAAGAAACGGACATTCCTCTCTCGCCAGCCGTGACCCGTCACCTCCGATCCCACAGCTGGGTCCTCCCCCGCCTCCGCACCAGGCACCCTCGGGATCGCTCGGGTCCGGCCGGGCTCCTTCCCTGTCTCGAACCCCACCGTCCACAGCCTTTCCCAAACTGTGCTACCTTTCTGGGGTCGTTTCCAGAATTCCTGGTCATCTCTCTTGTCCCATTCCCTGGTCCCTTTGGGAAGCGGAGATCTGTGGCTCCCCGGCCGGCTCCAGTCCCCAGACTTGCTGTAGTGGTGACATTGGGGGCTCTCTGGTCACAAGAGCACACTCCTCGCTGTTATTCAGTTTGAGACCCACAACAAGCCCAACATGGGCCTTTGGACCCTCGTCTTCAGCAGGGGAAGGTGGCAGTGGGGCTGGTACACACTGCGCAGTAGCACAAAGAACCGTGTCCCTGCGGTCTTTGGGAACGCCCTTGGGAGAAGTCCTGGCATGGGCCACCCCCGATGTGAAAATTGGGACTGACATTCCTTGGACCACCCCCTACTCCTGCCCCGAGGCTGATTCCAGGGAAATCTGGGGTCCCATGGAGCCAGCAAGGCCCCGGCGGGTGTGGGCCGGTGGGTGCGGGCCGGTGGGTGAGGGCTGTCAGAGGGACCCTGTTACCAGTTCTTCACCGCCGCTGGCTGATTCCCGCCTTCCACTCTACCGAGGACCCCGGTGCTTCCTGGTGGGATTCCTTAAATAGTCGTGCAACGGAAGACATTACGGTGCTTCCCCGAGGAGCACGCACGTTCCCAGGAACGACTTGCCGTTAGAAATGTTTACCCTGTGGGGGGATTTTCCTTTCCCTTCATGGCTTCTGGGATAAAACGCACAGAATCATGCCTGGCAACAGAGCAGGCACTGAATTAAAGTATCCGTGGCTGCTGAATTAATTAATTAATAAGGGAGTCACGCCGATTTGAGAAGAAATGGCACCGCTTGTTTGCCGTCTGACAGAGAGACTCGGGGGCTGCTTTCCCTGTACGAGCTCTCTTTGGGGTGGCAAAGTGGGGCAGGAGAGGTAGGTCAGTGGAACGGTATTTTGGGACTGCCACTGGGAGCGCTTTCCGTGCCGGCCCTTCCTTGGTGCCGTGGCTCAGGTAGACCAGCGCGTTATTTAAAAACCTGCTAGTGCCTGAGCAGAGGCAAAGACGTGCGGAAACTGTGGGAGCAAACAGTGTGTGAGAAGAGCAGGGCATGGCCCCGGAGGTCGGTACGGGCGGTGCGGGCCACCCGCTCCCACCGAGGGGGGCTATGTGGGAGGCGGAGCTGAGGGAAGGTCGTCCCGTGATGCAGGACGTGTGTCTGCTGTCGCCTCGGCCGATCGAGTGGGTGGAGTTGCGGGCCTCGGTGGGGGGGCCCGAAGCAGGGTCTGAGGACCCGCGAGAGAGCGCCGGCCCTGGGGCGGGAGGATTCTCCGTCCGAGGGCGTCCCTGCCGGCCTCCCCTCGCGGCCGGGGCTCACCCAACGGGAACCGGACTGAGAGGCAGGGAGGACCTCCAGGACGCGCTGGGTGGGCTTGAGGCGTTCGGGCCCCGAGACCTGGGCCCCGGAGCTGTCCCTCGGTCACCCTTAAATTCCGAGCACCTTGAAATGCCCCCTCGTAGTGTGACCTCATCTCCGTAATCACCAAGAACGCTGGGGAGAGCCTCGCTGTCCTCAGACAACAGCCCGAAGTCCGGTCAGTGATCGGGAACAAGACTTGGCGAGATTTGGTAACGTCGGTTCTGTGGTTCCACGTGTTTGAAGTAATAAGAATTGAATTTCTTATTAAAATATTTTAATTAAAATAATGACCCCAGCCTCCCACCTGGAGTCAAATGACTTTTCTACCCAAACGGAGCTTTGCCTTTGAGCCAGGAGGAAATGAAGCAAAGTGGCCTTCACAAAGGAGGCGACAATTGTGGGCGATTCTGGGTGCGCTTCTCCGAGTCTGCCTGGAAAAACCAGTGCGAGGGGCTTAGGGCTCGTGGAGCAAAATGACGCAAGGAATCCCGAGCTGGTCCCGAAGGCCGGCCTTCTCCGCCTCGCGGTCAGGGGGCGGGGCGGCCGTGGCCGAGGCCATGAGCACGACTGGACGCTCCCAGCCGCGCTCTGTGTCCCTGGCACGTGGCGCTGCTCATGAGGCAGAAAGACGGCGACCCCATAGTGGTTCCCATGATGGACCCTTTTCCTGATGCGTTTTGACATCTCCACAGCTGGTGTGTCACTCGCCTTGCTGAAGTCTCCCTAAGCGACGCGACCAAGCCAATCAAGCAATGAAGTGGCCGCGTGTTACCTGACCCCAGCAGCTACCGATTCTCCATTCCTCGGGGCCCAAGACGCGCTCGACTTGTTTGCAGTGGTCGCGGCCTGCACGGGTGTGTGCGGACAGGACCTCCGCCCTCCACTGGGAGGGCCCCGTGCCTGCCCCCTGCACCGTCAGAGGCTGTTCTTGCTCTGGACACCACCTCGTCTGGGGGCATTTCTGCATCTGGGGGACGTGGTGGCGGACGGACAGGGGCTGGGACTCCTGGAAGCAGGTCAGCCACTGGAGACGAGCGGCGCGCCCATCTCTGAAACATGCGTAGGATGGAATTAGAGACGGACACAAGCACAGCACCCACATAGGACCTTACGCTGGCCGTGCGGTCGCTCTTCACGTGTCTGCGCTGGCTCCTTCCCGGCTTCCTGTGCCCACGTCGGGGGCTTCGCTCCGGCCGGGACTCTGCATGGCCTCCCTGATGTCCCCCGCCTTCCCCTCCGCCTTCCGGACACCAAGCGCTCCTGATCTGCACCTTTCCCCAGAAAAAGGCTGATGTGTACTGGGAGTTCTCTTTCTGGACATGGTCATCAGGGAACGCAGATCAAACCATGACGAGGTGGCACCTCGCACCCGTTAGGACGGCTGTGACCGAAGAAGAAAGTCCAGGTGCTGGCGAGGAGTTGGAGGGAAAGGTCGCAGGCACGGCGTGCGGGACGCAATTTGGTGCTGACCTTGTGCCAACAGGACAGGTGCCCCCCCAAACCAGAAACGACTGTGAGATCCAGCAGCCCCACTTCTGGGTGTTCCCAAAGGAAAGGACATCAGCGCCTCAAAGAGACGTCTGCAGCCCCGTGTTTGTTGTAGCCTTGTTCTCGGTAGCCAAGACACGCGGGCAGCCTGAGTGTCCACCAGTGGCCGCGCGGACAAGAAGCTGGGGTGGACACACGCGCACGTGCACACGGAATTTCACTCAGCCTTTCGAAGAGGAGAGTCTGGCGTTTGTGGCGACATGAGCCACCTGCCGAGCTTGAGGCTGCGCGAAGGTGGCCGGACGCAGGGGGGTCCTGAAGCAGAGGGGGTCCTGAAGCAGAGGATGGGGTCGTTGCTGGGGTGCCGGGGGGGGGAGGTGCTCACAGGGTATGGAGCGGTGGTGCTCCAGGAGGCCTGATGCACAGCACGAGGCCCGTGGTTGGCAGTGCTGTGCCGGGTACTGGGGGTTTGCTCGAGGGGGCCGTTCAGGTGCTCCCACCGCGTGTGTGAGCACATACACACACACACATGCACACACACATGCACGCGCATGCACATACACACACGGTAACCGTGCAAAGAGGTGACATCTTAATGAGCTTGACGGGAGTGACCCTGTCACTGTGCCTGTGTGCGTCAGATCACGGCGTAGACCCTTAACTACACATAGCTCTTATTTGGGAGTTAAATTAAATCTAAAATAAACCGCATGGAATCTTTGATCTTGTCGGAGGGAGCGGAGTGCCCACCACCTCCCAGGGACGGCTGCGGATTGCTGGCCCGGCTGGTGGGCTCACCGGGAGCTGCCCCGCGTCCAGTGCAGGAGGTGAGGCTAGAGGCAAGGTCCGTTCAGGCAGGAGAGGCACATGCCGGGGCCCCTCCTCCTCTCGTGTTTGCCACAAGGATGCCCGAGGGGCGGCCGTGGCTGTGCAGGAGAGGAGAGCCGCCTCCCGGGGCCGGCTGGTGTCTGAAGCTTCGTGGGGACTCACTCCCCCACCGCAGTCTCTGCTGTTGTGGCCCTGGGGCCGGGCGGGGGCGGGGCACGGCAGAACCAGGGAGCCGGGCTTCCTGTCCGCTGAGCACCGTTCCCTGGCTTTACTGGTGGTCGTTCTGTTCACTCTTGAAATGACCTTGAACACGGCTCCTGGCTGCGAAGACGGGGAAGGTCCCCAGGGACCAGGCCGAGCTCAGCGGGGAGCTGGCTATTTTTAGGTGTGGGCTGTGAGTCAGGTGTCGACTTCACGGAAATGACGTCATCGTAATGGCTGCCTGAGAATGGACTGTTCCGAATCCAAACCCATTTCTTATCGACTGTGTAATAACCTCAGAGAAGGAAATCCTACCCTAATTTCTGATTGATTTTCAATCAGCCTCAGCTCCTGACGCATTAAACGTCTCTGCCTGATTCCTTCGACAAGTAATTAACAAGCCAGAGCCAATGCTCACGGTCGCCCCGAAGTTATTTCAAGGGGAGATGGAGAGACGCCTCTGGTCCAGCAGAATTCTTAGCCTGTTTCCTGGGGCTGCTGGAGGGAGGGCCGCGTGGGTGCAACTTCGCAAGTTAAATTAAATTAACGATAACCGTCAGGTTTCTGCTCTGTTCCTCTTTTAAGCCCTGGACTTGTGGTCTTGGATTTCACGGTGTGGTGGCCGCCTCAGGAAGCCCATGGCCGCTGACCCCCAGCGTGGGTCTCTGATGTCCCCTAGTGTGGGTCTCTAATGCTTGCCCGGCAGGCTGGGCCCCACCCAGGGCAGCAGGCTCGCACGGGCAGCTGTAATCGCCCCACCTGCTGAGCCGGGTCTGCTCCCTGGACCTCGCCCAGGCACTGGGGGGCCCTGAGACTCTCTGTGGCGGTCATCGTGGCCGGCTCACAGGAGTTGGCCAGTCTCTGCGTGGCACGCGGTTATAAGCGGCGCCGTTCCCCCTTGCAGCATTCCCTCCTGCGCGGCCCGCTCGTCCCTGATCCCTCCTCCCTGCACGTCCGCGGACTCTGCTCTGCGGTGCCCAGCGCCTCCGCTGCGGGGTCCCCCCGTTCAACGAGAGCTCTCGGAGCATCTGCCTCCTCCCGGGACTGGAGGACGGGGCCCCCCTCTCCCGCCAGTGAGAACGTGGAAACAGGGAAAGTGGCACGTAGTAGCTTCTCGATAAATACTTAAAAACCAGGCGAACTTTGACTGAGGCAGACGCTCCACATGTGTGCCCCGTTACCCTTGCTTTCAGAGCACCTCTCCTCACTCATCCTGAATCGCAGACGCTAGGTCGTCCTCTGACCCTCCGTCCCACCCGTATTCTCTTTATCTTAGCAGTCGTAAGTGTAACCTCTGTTCATTTTAAGTAATAGGCACATCTGTCATTAAAGTCTAGCCACGGATAACGAGCGGCCATTTATGGGACGAAGCCCTCCGTTTTCAGATCTTAGGGCTCCCTGCATTTGAGGGTTATTAAATATGCCTCATAACGATGTATTAATATGATTAAAAGTGCCATGCTGCCTCCTCCAGGATCTGGAGGAAAAGCCTAGGCAGATGTTAACGTCGAGTGAGAGGAGCCACTTCCTCCCTGCTCAGGCCCCCTGACCCCCACCCCAACCTCCCCACTCTCCCAGCAAGAGCCCCGTCTTCCCTGCAGGGAGCCAGACATGCACAGGCAGCCCCCGGAGCAGGTGAGCGAGGGAGCTGCTGCGCAGGTCTCCGGTGGAGAGAAGGGGCGGGGGTTGTGGGGTCCACAGTTCGCCCTGGCCCGTCAGGCACTGCCGCGGACCCCACTGCAAGCACCTGAGGTAACGGGCTCTCGCCCTGCTCCTCCCAATCCCGGGTCTTCTCCCCTTTTGCGGGAGCACCCACCAGACCTATCTGAAGGTGGACGGCCCTGAGAACGCCCAAAGACGGGTTTGTCCCGTCCAACTGGTCACGAAAGAAACAGTAAAGCAATATCAGCATAGATCTCAATTCAAAAAATAGCAATGGTTTCTTTTTAGAAAAAGATTTTATTTATGTAATAGAAAAAATTAATAAATAACAATAGTTAACTCGCCGCTGTGGTCCCGGAGAGAACCTGAGACATAAAAATAGGGCAAAAGGAGAAACATGACTTTTTAAACAGGAAATGCTGGTATTGCTACTGCTTTAAAGACAAGCTGTATGTACAAGAACATTGTACAAAATTTGCTTTCCTAATCCTAATGAGCGTGGGAATAGTCTCCAGGGACGAAGAGGTCACATTTCTGAGGCTCCGACTCACTCGTTAGCTGCAGCGAGGCCCGGTTGCACGCCTGTGAAGCTGAAGGCCATGTGCCGGCGTGTAAAGGCAGAAGGACACTGCCCCGTGTTGTCCGGGGGACAGACAGACCAGAAGAGCGGGAAGGGGCACAGCCAGCATCACAGGTAGCGCAGGGTCCCTGGGGCAATAGCCCCGGCGCGTGGGCACACCGGCGTCCACCCTCCAGTGACGGACACGGCGGCTCCGTGACGGCGGGTGCGTTTCCCTCGTCCTTGCTTCTGCGGCTGCGGAATGTGGGCGCCTCTCCTCCTGCTCACTCATCCTTCTGGCTCTTTCTCTTGGAGCTGCATGGAAGGCACCGCAGAATTCTGGAGAAAGTCAGTGTGACTCCCGTCCGCCCCAACCTGTCCCCTCCGCGTTTCCATGAGCCCTCCTTGTTGGCTGTGACTATTTTGCGTAACGGAGGTGACTGGGGTCTCGGAGTCAGGCGTGGGGCTGGCCCCTGACTAGCAGGAGGCTGGGCACCGTCACTGACATTTTGAAGTAGTTTATGAGCCTGTACTGGGGGCTCCCGTGTCGAGCAGGGATCGCTCTGAGAACAGTCAAGTCAGTCTTTGTGTCCGTGCAGTGCATGGGCCCCCGTGGCGGCAGGAACGTCAGCTCCTGCCCTGTCCTCTGTTGTCCCACGCTAGACCCATCCCGCGCGCTCCCGGGCCTCTTTCCAATCAGATATGCAAATGCGAGCGAGCTATTTGGTGAATGTCCGTCCGGGCAAAGGTGTGCTGGTCTCGTTCAGGGTTTTATGTGAGCTCGGGCCGTGGATCCTGACGCTGTTCCCTCCCCGCAGCCCTCCGTTACGCGGGCTGTACCGCAACGGAAGCTCCTTGAATTTGTCATTCCACCTGAAACCTCAGGTTTTTGTTTGTTTGTCGTGAAACTAGGTTTCCCGGCCCCAGTGGCTGGCGACTGATTTTAAAGCCCAGGAGCGGGATTTTTCTGCTGCTTCCGGCGGACGGTTTGCTCGTGTGGCCTGAGATGCAGTTGGGTCTCGACTCCCTGACTTTCCTGCGGCCTCTCCTCCCTGTGTCGGCTGCGGTTTGCTGAGCATATTTTATTTTAAAATTTGAGGCTGATCTGGCTGCAATTTCTTTTCTTCATCGATCACCGGGGTTGGATCTGCATTAAGGATTGCAAAGCAAGCATCCCACACCTCTCCTTAAATGTGCTTTCAGCTGAAGAACGCGACCTTCCAGCTTGGAGGAGGCATTTTTTTCAGTCAAGGACAGGCCGTCTGTTTCTTCGTCCCGTCAGTCCGCAACTACACAAGAGGGAACGTGGCCTGGCACAGAGTCCTGCCGTCCGGACTTCCCGGCAGGAGGGTGCGGGCCCGTGCACCCTTTGGACTGTGCTCAGCTCCCCGGGAATGCGTGCGACAGACTCGGCCATCGCTCCCCGTGTCAGTGTGCGGAACTTCACAAACGCTCCCTGTCTACATGCAAGGCCTTACCAGTAACGACGGTGGCGGAAATTTGCCGAGAGCATCGTGCTAAGAGATGTCACTAAATTATCACGAGGGAATTACGTGTCGAGTACGATTCCTGCTCTTACCTTACAGCGGGGAGAGTGAGGCTTCTGGAAGTTCAGGAACTTGCCCCAAATCATAGCCTAGAAAGTAGAGGAGCTGGGTGTGGACGCAGACAAGCTGGCATGGTCTTGACCATGACTTGCTCTTGGATTGGCTGCAGGTATCAGCCCTTATGACACGGACAGTGCTCAGATGTTCTCTGAATTGGAAGCGAAGCACAGAGAGTATCTTCAGGAAAGACTGCGGCGATTCCCTCGCGACAGACAAAGGCAGAGAGTAATGTTGCCGCTGCTTTCTGTGCAGCTGGAGGTGCCACTATTGGCACAGTAGTACCGGCTCTGGGACACGTTCCCTTTGAAAATGAAAGCACAAATAAGTAAAACACACGATCCTGTTACCTGCTGTCCCAGAGCCGTGGTGCCGGCAGCCCTGCCCCCTGACATCCACCCCCACAATATAGGCAGGGGCCGGCGGCCCTGAGCTGCCCAACAATGACCTCGAGTCACATTGCGGCGTCTCCAACAAGAGAAGTCACTTAAAATCCATGTACCGAGTCTTGCTCACGGAGCAGTGACATGGGGAGGGACCAAGGATGTCCTACTCATTCTCTTTGCTAATCACAATGTTCTCTTCGCCAGTACCCCTGTTCAGAAGCTCTTCTTTAAAAATGAAAAAAATATATATTTAAATTCAATTTAGTAAACGTGTAGCCTGTGATTCCTTTCAGGGGTAGAGTTGAGGACTCAGCGGTGTGTACAGTCCCCGGCTCACCGCATCACGTGTCCTCATGCCCCCCAGCCGCCCACCCCGCCCCTCCCCTGCAGCAGCCCTCACTTCGCTCCCTGGAGTTAACAGTCTCTTACGGTGCGTCTCCCTCTTTGTTCTGATCTCGTGCGGTCCAGCAGTGCTTACCCTCCTCCCTTATAGGTCATGAATCACTATCTCAACATCCTCAAAAACATGTCCTATATGGTCATGTTACATGAAAATCTGTTCAACAGGAAATCTTGATTTCTATGGTCATGTCTCACTTATTCAGATCTTAGTGACCCCAATGTCAGCTCCTTCCCGTTGGATCCTTTTTTGAGCCACACGTGGCATGACTTTAAAGCCCTCAACCTACTGGTTTCATCAGAGAGCATGGCAAGCACTCGAAGTCGCTGAGAGCTGGCATTCTCTTGAAATCCCTTAACTAGTTGTTGTCACCCAAGACCCAGCGAGACACCTGGCACCAGGGAAGCTGTCCTCCTGGTGAGACACCGAGGAGGTGGGCGTATGGGCCCCGGGGAGCTGGAACTATGCTGGGGCCTGGGGCCAGGGGCTCGGGTGCCAGCCTCCGGCCCCGCGTGTATCATTGTCCTTCGTTTCCAACGATGCCGCCGCGGTGCTGACACGGCCGTTTCCTGGGCCAAGATGTCCATTTAGCGCGGACTGAGAGTGCCTCTTTGCCGCGCCCGCTCGCACGGCAGGCTGAGGGCTCATGTTGCAGGCCCGGCGCTGCGCTCTCGGACGATTCTGGGGAGGCTTTCTGAAAAGTGCCCACGTGGTCACTCGGCCGATGTCAGCCGGAGGCAGTGGCAATAAGACCCGGGGGGAAAGTTCATTTTTCTTTTAGAGACCTCAGACTACTTGACCTTGCTCCTGAGTTTATCAAAGTAAGCAAGCTCGGCCCCATGCGGTAAACCAGCAGCCCCGCCTCTGGCTAGTGTGGAGGGCAGCAGCTGAGGAAGGGCTCTCTCCTCTGGCGCACACGCCCTAGAGCTTCCTCCAACACTCGTTTGCAGCCCCGGGTTCGGCCGCGCCTGCTCACGAAGGAAGGTGTGCGGTCTTTCCCCACAAGCAGCAAAGGGGCCTGGCCCGGCAGAGACCAGGGCTCCGGGGATGGTCCGGGGATGGTCCTGTCTCCAGTGAAAATTCTCCGGAAAACACAGGAAATGCGTGGTGGAGAAAATGCACGTGTGGACACCGGGGTGCACTTTCAGAGCCACGAAACTGACACGAGAAGCTGTGGAGGAAACCTCACGGCTTTACCACAGAACAGCCGCCGGACGATGAGGCACACCAGAGGGGACGTCTCCAGGGTGACAGCACCTCACTGAGGGCCCAGCGAGGCCGAGAGGACACAGAGCAGTCGGATTTGAACAGGATGATGCATGGACAGTGTCCGACCACCGAGAAATCAGAAGCCGCAGCAGGCCCGGGGGGGAAGGCCCTGGGCTCAGAGCACTGGCGTGGACTTGGGAAGAAGACGGTCTCCGCCGTACAGCATCGGGCCTCGGCATTGTTCGCACCACCAGGGGCATGGACACCGCCTGCGTCTGGTGGTGGGCGGGCCGGTAACACAGTGTGGACAGATCATCTGTGGCCGCAAAGAGGAGGGAATCCGGCCGTTCTCAACACGATGGATGAACCCGGGGGCTGCTGTGCTACGTGAAACAAGCACTGAAAGACACGCGCCGTGTGATCTCGTTCACATGTGGCGTCGGAAACGAACAGTCCCAAGTCCCAGGCGCAGAGGGTAGAGCTGCAGTCACCGGGGGCCGGCGAGGATGCCGGGCGTGTAGACGAGTGTAGTCAGCCGTGCCGTGCAGGGCGCTGGGAGTTCGCCGGGGCAGGACACCCGGGCCCTCCTGGCACGTGCACACCACGGACATGGGGCGGCAGTTAGCTGGCCCGAAGCGGTCCTTCCACATGTGCCCAATCATCGTGTCGTACAACTTAAATGTGTAACTTCCATGAAAAATAAACAATGTTCTCAACTTAGAAAGAAAAGGATTTTAAGCTCGCCAAAGGTTCCTATTCCAAGACCCACACCGTTACATATACACGTAACGATCTCCCATAACAGTATTTTACCTTAATAGGTTAACAGGTTATTTCAATTTCTGTGCATCTATTATCAACATCATTGACTTATAAGGGGAAAAAAATAAGCCAGTGGGACTAAAGCCTGTTTCGCTGTAAATGTTCTCCAATACCTCTGGGATGTAGACAGACCTTACACATGGCAGCAGGCAGATTCGTGGATGGAGTGTGTTCACGTGGAGAAAAACCTTTGTACAAGGGAGAAGCCACCTCTGAGCAGTTAACAGTCAGCTCACTCAAAACCACGCACACGCCGGTCAGCTCACTCAAAACCACGCACACGCCGGCCAGGCACCTCCAGAATTAAAGTGACTTCAAAAGACTTAAATCATTTCTTTGGCATGTTTGGCAAATACACCCAAAAAAGTCACACTATGCCCTGTAAATAGCAATGATATTTTAAAAGGAGCACATAGGTTTCTAGAATAACAGAAGGACATGTTGTTGGTATTTGAAACCCACAGTCCCTGACAGTAGGAGGGTGAGACCCCCTTGAAGGGGACTCAGGGTCCAGGCCCCGTGTCCGGAAGCCGGCGCCCCGGTAGAGGCAGGATGAAAAGCGAGAACATCGGGGCGAGCCGCTGCTGCAGCGGGAGGGGCGAGATGTGCGTCGACGTCACGCGTGGCCCCGGGCTTTGTCCTTCTCGTGGCAGTGCAGAGGTCCACACGGGCAGACACCCGCCGTCTCACTATGCGCCCCTCACCCTTAAAGGAGAGCAAGGAACCAAAATATGAGTCTGTAAAACCAGAAGACACGGTGGGAGATTCAACCTGGTTAAAACCTATGCACATTTCTCCGTGTAGCTCCTCAGTGAGACCTTCCATCTCTTATGTCCTATTTAACTTTTGTGACATCTGGGAGGTCATGAAGAAACTGACTAGAAAGAGAACCGTGGCCATCGAGTGAGCAAAGATGTCATTGGTGGAGGCCAAGTGTGACGGGAGCCCCTCTCTCCCATGCCTCCACAGCGCTCCTGTAAAAACGTCCTTGGTTCCCAGATTCCTTGCGATGGCTTTTAGGAAAGCACTGCGTGGCGTGTTCTTTACTTTAGTTCCGTGGAGCAGTCGGCCCGTGGCTGGGGCGGGAGGTGCAGACATAAGGGTACTGACTGTTGGAGGAAGACACGGACAGGGGGCCGGGGGCGCCGGTGGTGGGTGTGTCGAGGCAGACGAGAACGGGGTGGGGGAGAGGTGTTCATCGAGGCTGTGGCGGTGGGATGACCAGAAGGGCTCAGTGGACAAAGCCTGCCGGACGGCGGAACGAGCCACACGTGATCATTCGTTTTCTCTGATCCGTGTGGTTCAGTGCGGAGCCTTAGCCTGATGTGCTGGGCGGGCAGTGTTTCCTTTCACCCGCCCTCCGAATGTTAACCAGTTATTACTTCTGTTCTGGACACTTTGAAAAGGATCTAACGCAAAGCACTCAGCGGTCTCCACGTCTCGCCCAACGTGCCGGCGGAGCGGTGCAGCCCCGGCGGTTCGGGCGGAGGTGGGGCCCGTCGGCCACGTTGCCCACAGCTCCAGGGAGCCCGCGAGGCTCTTTTTTTGATAAAGTGGATGTCCGTGTTTTCAGCTCAGAAACATTTCAGACACGTGGAGGTGTAAAGAGCGTGGGTACGGCTCCGCATTTGGTAAAATGACCTCCGGCCTGACCTTACTGAAATGTTTCCATCTTCTCTCCGGCTGTCTTTCTGCAGCAACGTTTTAGCGTGAATTGAGGCGTCATGATGATTTACTCCTGCAACACATGCTTCTAAAGCTTGGGGACGGTTCTCCTCGGGCTCGCCGGGACAAGGAGCCGTCGCGCTCGTCCGTGACATGGGACGGTCATGGAGATCCGCCTAGAGGCCCCATGACAGCCCATGACGGCAGATGCGAAGGTCACCGCGTCTGTTTTCGGTGGCCAAGTGACGAGTGCGACGGCACCGTGAGCATCAGGTCGTTTCTCCCCGCCGAGGGGAGGCAGATGGGCAGCAGCAAGGCGCTGCGGGCGGTGTGGTCTCCAGGGCCTGGACGCAGCGTGGCTTCCACAGCCGCTGGGATTTCCCGGACCGTGGGTTATCCTGCATCCAAGAGCCGCTCTCCGTGTTGTTCTGAGATCAATTCGGGCTTAGAGAACAGAAAACATGGGAAAAAATGAACACACCCAAAGTAGCATCGGTAACTTAGGATGGAAATAATATTTTAGTATGTTTCTGAGAAATCATCATAAATTTAAGAACTTATGAAACAGATCAATAATGAACAGTTTAATATTTTAAATTAATTTCAGTTATTCATGACTTATTAGTAATTAAGAATATTAAATGATTATTAAACATGAAATTATTTTGGTCTGATAGGATAAAATCAATTTAATGTTAACTTTACTATTTAATGGTTAAAATTCATAATAATTTAGAAATGAATGAGCAGAAATGTGAAAACTTAGCATGAATTTTAGAAAGTGTGAAGGTTTTGTACTAGGTGAATTAAGTTTTTTGATTAAAATGTTTACCTATAGCTAGAGTTTCTTTGTTCCCAGCAGAAATTGTGGACTTTTGGTTGTTTTTTTTCCTTTTCTGATTCACACGATCCCATTCATCACATAAAGAGTTTCTCAGACCTGATTGAGTTATGCTCATTCTCTGAGGCTCAAGAAAGGAGAAAACAACAAGGCTCACTGTTTTTAAGATGTCAGTTCTCAGCTCGAGCCACAGATTCAACTCAGTCCCCGTCCAAAGCCCAGCGTGGTGTTTTGTGCTCTCAACAGGCTGGTTCTGAAGTTTGCCAGGAGGCGAAGACCAGAGTAACCAACGCAATGTCGAAGAACCACAAAGCTGGGGCCGGCACTACCAGACGCACTAGATGTTCGTAGACGGAATTGAGGTGTCCTTTTAGTGGTGATTTCAAAGGATCGTCCATGTGTGATCGGATCATTCCCGCTGTCCGCTCTGTGACCCTTTGGAGGGGGAATGCCTGCGTGTGTATGTGTGTGGCCACATGCGACGACCGTGTCTCTCATTCTATAAGCAAGTTCCGCTGGAGAAGCATGACTTTTTTTAAAAAAAGATTTTATTTATTTATTTGACAGACAGAGATCACAAGTAGGCAGAGGCAGGCAGAGAGGGGGAAGCAGGCTCCCCGCTGAGCAGAGAGCCCGATGCGGGGCTCGATCCCAGGACCCTGAGATCATGACCTGAGCCGAAGGCAGAGACTTTTAACCACTTGAGCCAACCAGGTGCTGAGAAGTGTTGAGTTTTAATACAAAAACTCTACTCCTGGCAAACCATGAGAGCACATGTCCCTTCTGAGAAATGAAGCGTTCTCTACAGCAGTCACAGGACGTAATTGGCCTTGGTCTTAAGACTTGGCCGTTGCTTCTAGAAGTCCTGCTCTCCAAAATCTGGGAGAATGGGTGGCAGAACGAGGTCCCCAGCTGGATCTCAGGGGTCCCTGGATCTGTCCCCGCTGCCGGTGGTTCTCATGAGGCTGCAAGAATGCAAGAATGCAGGACCCAGCACTGGGAGCAGGAGGCACTCGGGGACACGGGTCAGTCCCTTGTTGCCTTCTGGGGACGGTGGGCTCAGTATTCAGACACCTGTGTCCTGGTCCTGCGTCCACTGGGCACAGACACAGCCCTGTGGCAGCCACCATCCCCCCGGGTTCAGACACCACCGGATAAGCGAGGGCTAGCGGGGGTAGGGGGAACCCGAGGACCCCTTTCTGACCTCCGCTTCATTTGTGAATATTTATGGATGGCTTACTTTCACTTACATCTGTGTTTTTCCCCTAAAATGCCCCTTTCGTGCTTCATTCGGAGGGTCGCCCCCTCCCTCGTGTTGACATATCTGTGAGGGCAGACGGAGAAGCAGTCCCCAGACACGTCTTAGTTTTACTCATCCATGCAGAGAACCTCAGGGGGTGCGTATCGCGGCCTGGCTCTCTCACCCGCTGCCTCGCGGGAGGCAGGAAGTGATTTGCTCACACATGCAGCCCTGGTCACGGGGCACCGAGAAAGGCCAGAAGCCACGGGCAGCGACGAGCCCAGTGTCGCCACCAGCCAGCACCGCACCGGGGCCAAGAGTGGGGGGTCGTGGGTCCTCCTTGAACCTGCCCCATCGAGGCTTCATCCTGGTGGGAAGAGGACGAGAACCTTCTCTCCAGGGTCAGTCAAGTCACACAAAGGGCGCGTGGAGGCATCGGACAGCCCGGGCCTGTGGTCGCTGCTCATAGAGTTCGGACGGATGGACGGGGACCTGGGCCCCTTCCACGGGGCAGCCTCCGTTTGGAAATTAAGAGAGCAAAGGGGTCTTTCTTTAGACTTTTACTTGGGGCCCTCAGGAGTCCCAGCTGTAGTCCTTCCAGGGACCAGACAGCCGTGGCTGTGGAGACTCGTGGTCTCCGGGCCCGTGCCTTCATTTGAAACCTCACCAGGGTGACCGACCAGCCAGAGTCCATGGGAGCAAAGCGGCAGGAGATGTCCCCCGCCTGCCCCCGCGCTGCGAGGCCGGAGCAGCCGCTCTGCGCCCCGAGCCCGCGCTGGAACCGTCGGCTGCCCTCCCCTTGTTCTCTTCCTGGAACACAGACAGATGCACGTTACTCAGGGCGACTGTGTGCCAGGACTTCAAGCAGTTGCTTTCTCTCAGCTGTGGCACGTTTAAACGCCCCAACCATCTCAGGAGACAGTTAACCTGTGTGCTTTCATGAAGGCGTGCCTGTTCCGACGTGCTCGCCGGCACTCCCCGGTGGGGCGGGCGCTGGGGACGGGACGGCGGTGGGGAGTTTCCTCTCCTCGGCTCCCGGTACCGTTTCAGCTCTCCGCTCCGTTCCTACGTTCTCCCGCCGCCTGCGCACGCCGGCGTGGAGCTCACGTGGGGGCCCAGATCAGCCATCAGGCGGGAGTCGATCATGCCGGGTCCCCGGGTGCAGGGCTCCCCGGCTCGCGGCAGAGGGGCGCACCTGAGACAGGGCCAGCTCTGCTCCCGCAGGGAGGGGCGGGGCGGGGCGGGGCATTCCTTGTTTTGTACCGTCTCTGGGTCCTCAAAACGACCGCCACGGAAATACCCTTCGGTTCTGCAAGCAGTTGAGATCCTATCTCTGCTCGAAATCATCATTACAGGAGAGAGAAGTAATTTCAGTGAGACTATTAGCAGCACGCCCGAAACATCCTATTAACTTCTCCTTCTTTTGTGGTCCATCTTTTATCCGAGTCTATCTGTGCTCCGCGCGGCCCCGCGCCAGGACATTTTAATAATAATACGTTGTACTTTTCGGGGACCCTTTCATCCAGGGAGCCCAGAGCACTTTCCAAACACTAATTAATTAAGCTCCACACAACACCCCTTTGAGGTAGGTATGCCCCAGCCACGGTACAAGATGGCTCAAGTGGTTCTCCCTCGGGCTCGCCCGCTCTGGAGCTCAAGCAAAAGCCCCGACAAAGGCTCCCAGGCTCCAGGGTTCAGCTGGTCCTGGATGAAAGGACAGCCCCCAGCTGACGGGCTCCTGGCGGGGACCGCCTGGCCCTTCTCCTTCGGCGCCAGCCGAGGCCGGCGTGGCAGAGTCCGGCTGCGTCCCCTTCCTCCTGGCTGCCGGCTCTCCCAGCGTGAACCTCGGCCCCTCCCCCTCCCCGGAGACCAGTGGAACCATCCCCCCTCGTGGGAACATGAAAGGTGGGGGGGCACCGGGCTGTTTTCAGGTCCTGTTCCCACGGAGGTCAGAGGAGAGACGCGGCCTTACGCGTCCCCGGTCCCGTGGCATCACGGTGGAGGCCTCACGGGAGTCAGAAGCACAGGCCGGCGGCAGCGCGTGCGCCGCGGCTTCCAGCAAACACTCGAGTCCGCGCCGCGCCGGGCCCGCGGTCAGGAGGAGCAGAAGCGACGCGCTCCCTGCCCCGCTCCCTCGTCCGCGCCGCGCGTGAGGCCGTGTGCACCGAAGGGTGTGCAGTGCGCCTTCGGGATTGTTGGCCGCGGTGACAGAGCGGGGGAGGTGCCGGGCTGGAGGTCGTCACCACGGAGGGTGTGGCTGGGGAGGCCCTCGACGCCCCGGCGGGCACGAGTGGTCTTCTCCGGAGTTCTCGAAGGCGAGCCGCCGCAGGGCCAGGGCGGTGAGCTCGGCGTTCTTGCCGGGCCCTACACTGCCTTTCTCTGTGGCCCCGTGGAACAGTCCCTGCAGAAGTTAAACAGAGTGACCCACGGCTTCTCACGCCTCAGGGTCTTCGACTCAGTTTGTCTGAGAGGGCGAGCCAGATCTGGGCTCAGTGGGTAAAAATCTACCAATCTCTGATGGAAAAATTCATACAAGGGCTGATTCTCATAGTCAGCGGTTGGCTCACGGCGTCTGTGTGACCTGCTCAGAGCCCTGGGGACACAAGCACCAGCCCCAATGGGAAACACGGCATGCCCCGAGTCTGTCTACGTGTGTGTCTGTGAGTGTGTCTACATGTGTGTCTGCAGGTGTCCTTGTGTGCGGGGGCCAGGTGTGTCTGCAAGTGTGTCTGTGTGTGTGTCTGCATGTGTGCATGTGTGTGAGGGCTGGGGTGTGTCTGCGAGTGTGTCTACTTGTGCATCTGTAGGTGTGCATGTGTGCAAGGGTCGGGTGTGCCTGCAACTGTGCCTGCGAGTTTGTCTGTGGGTGTGTGTGCGCGAGTGTGTGTGTGTGTGTGTGTGTGTGTGTGAGAGCAGGGTGGCTGCCCGGCTGCAGTCCTGGCTGGGTGGGACACTGGCTTCCAGGTCCCTGTGCGTGGGGCCCTTGGGAACGTGGCACGTGGCTCAGTGTCACAGGCTTTCGTGCAGTGCCAGGACGGGCCGCGTTTGGCCCCGTGACCGAACGTGTCTAGGTCCTGAGTCTGACAGCCCAACTCAAGTACAGCCTCGACCTGCCGCGGCTCCTTGTTGCCTGGTGGCTCCCGTTCCCGGACCTGCTCTGACTCCAGCTCCTTGAGGAACCGTCCACACGGTTCTCAGCTGGTGCCGCTGAGCGGCTCCCAAGGCTTCTGTGTCCTAAGACCGGCTGGGGAGCTCTCAGAAGTCCCCTGCCCAAGCTTGGCCCCCAACAATGACTTCAGGGTCTGGGGGACCGGACCCTGGTTTCCCTCGGGCGACTCCAACACGCGGCCAACTCGAGAGTCCGCGCTCTGGGCGACGCTCTCTCCCTGACGCTGACTCTGGATCGTCTCCGCGTCCAGACTTTTCCTTACAGCTCAGAGGTGAAAGGTGTGGCCGGCCTCTCGGAGCTACCCGGACTCGCCGGCTTGCGGCAGCCGCGCGGGACCCCTGTGCATGGAACGGAGGGCTCCTTCCTGACACCGAGCTCCTCGACCCCTGGAAAACGGGCACAGAAGCTACATTTGTGCTCTTTCCCAGATCTTTTCGTAGCCTTCCCTGTGGCCAAATCTCGGCTCACACTGTTGGCTTGAGCTCTGGGGGTCTTCGGACAAGGGCCGCCTCAACACAGCATAATCTTCCCGGCGCTCAGTTTGTTGGATTATCTATTGAGAAGTCACTGGAAGAGAACGGAAGGAAAAGAGATCCCCTTCCTGTCTTGCACCTGACATAGTGTCCCCCGTTGTCTGAGGCTGGCTGGTGGCTCTGTGCTCGTGCGCCAGCACAGACCCTCTCCCCACTGTTCCAGTGAACCTGCTCCTCTGTGGGGTTCCCACGCTCGCTGCACCGTGGCTGAGACGGGTCTCGGCACACACAGCTGCCTCCCTGTGCAGCGCTCCTGGCTGCTGAGCCAATGCCTTTTGCAGGAAAGGCCTCCCTCTCAACTGCTGGGAAGAGTGGTGTGTGTCCTGGGCTTGCTGGACGTCCAGATGCGACCCAGGAGAAGGGGTTGCCTGTCCAGATTGCCTCGCAAACCCCCTGAGAGCTCGCAGGTTGATTGCAAACTTGGACTTCCCTCCAGCCGCCGGGTCGGAGACACCAGCTGGAATGTGCCCCACACGTGCCACGTCGCCCGCTGGAAATTCCCTTGTTAGAGGTTCCTTCCCTTGCCCGCGTGGCGCAGGAAAGTCAGAAAGCCCCTCCCAGTGATGGGAGCTTCCTCCGGCCCGGACGCAGGGTCTCATGACGGGCGGTGGGAGGCGGGCCTGGAGCCCCCGCGGCCAGCCTGCCCCCGCTCCGGATCCAGGCTCAGGTCACAGGATGCCGCGCGGCCTCAAGAAGGGCACGGACGTCCAGGAACCTGACTTGGGTGTCGGCTTTGCCTGTAACGTTGTCATATTGAATAAATCCCTTTATTTTTTCCCCAAATTCAGTTTCCTCATTAATGAGATGAGAACTGAAAGTTATCTCACTGGCTTGTGGTAAAGTCCAAATACATTGATGGCTGTGAAACAATTCTGGAGACTGTCTGCGGAGACCCCTACCTGTTCCTAGGACCTTGGAAGCACTGGTCAAACAGAACAGTGAATCGTTCGGATAAAATTAGCTTGTTAGATGCTTTTACAATAATAAGTGGCAGGTTTGAGGGATAGAAAAGGCAGGTTTGAGATTTATTATTAATATATTTATGGATTTTTAAATGGATTTTTATGTGGGTCTCAGTATGCGCTGCTCCACCTTCACTCAGACTCTAAGATCCCTTTGAGTTTGGCTCACACCATGCGGCGCAGCACCTCGCTCCCTCCCCCACAAAGCACTTGGCTAACTGGCTCTTCGGAGGCCGTTTTCGGAAGGGCCTGTACCCTCCCCAGATACAGGACATTTGGAACCCTTTTAGAAAGAGGTTTTGAAATGCTCTGACAGCATTTGGTCCGAAAGAATAACACCATGCTGTTGCGGGGCAAGAGGGCTTCTCTTGTCTTCCGGCCAGGGCAGCCTTCACGGGATCCGCCAAGCAGGGGCGAGCGGCCTGGACCGGGAGGCAGCCTCTGCGACCGTCCTCTGCACGGCAGGAAACCGTCCGTAGCTTCTGCTTCCAAAGTCTCTGAGATGCAGAACAGCAACAGAATGTTCTGGCTTCGCTCTAATCCTTGCTGTTAAAGGACACTGGGAGGAGCCCAGCTTTCCTGACCCGAGGGGTGGGGGTAGCAAGCACAGGGAGTCTCCATCAAGGGTACCAGGGCCCTCCCGTTTCACACCCCAATGTCCGCTGAAACTGTGCTTCTGACGAAAAAGGTCAGAGAGAAGAAAAGACTAAATTCCCTCCATTCTGCTAAGAAAAACGGGTTTATCCCAGAAAGGAGACGGCTCCCATAGACGGCGCCCTCCCCGTCTGGACAGGAGGAGGAGGAAGGTCCGGAGAGGGGGACCATGCCTCGCAGACGTGGACGTTTGTCATTCGCGTGTGCCGCCCTGGAAGTGATCCCATGAGGACAGTCTCACAGTCAGTGCTATTACAAAATAAACTATAAAACAAAATCCGTCATTTATGAAATAATAACATAATTGCACTCTCTTCTAACCAAATTGTCAAATCTAAGAAAAAACCACGGTAACGTCCAACAAGTGAAAACTTGGCCTCTCCGGTATAAACGGCTGGAAATTAAATTTCGTAAAATTTATCAAAAGTCTTGAGATAATTTCCACGTGGAGGAATCCAGGATTATGCACAATCGTTATTAGCAGATATCACTAGGCTTTATTTATATAAGTGAAAATTGCGAAGAGCACAAGTGGGAAACGGGAATGACGCGGTGAGGTAAGTCGCAGGCTCTGCGCTTTGCGGGACGCTGAGGTGAGACCCGCACCCTGTCGTGACCACACGAGGACACTCGGGGCAGCCAGGTACGCAGCTGTTGGAACCCGAAGGGGCAGTTTCAATTCTGGCTTCAAAGGTCACTCGGCGTGAGATTTTAGCGAAGCGCGGAGAGAAGGGACGCACAGGCTCAGTAGCTTGCCCAAGCCTCCCCTTCCCGACCCAGGACGTGGGAGGGATTACATGTTGTGCGTGTTGCAAGGATCACCTTTTATACAGGGCAAATCGCCTGCTACGTGTGCTCGGTCACCGTTCGCTGGCCTTCACAATGTCATTTCAGTAGGACGAAAATTCTGCAAGAAATAAACAGAACTCTCCACCTGCTGTCTTGTAAAGGCGAGGGGGAAAGGAACAGTATTAATTTCCATTTTTGTACTTTTTCCTGTGCTTCATGTGTTCCCATAGTGATCGTTTATTATTTTTGTAATAAAAATTAGTTGTATTTAATGATTATTTTTAAAGAATATTTTTCACGGAGACAAGCTGATGAGATCAAGTGAAATATGCAAGAAAAATTATACACACAGCATACACCCTCTTCCTTTAATTTCTAGGTAAGAGTGTAAGTCAAGGACTGAATTGAAGTAAAATGCGACGGTTCGGTTTTTATTTTCTTTTCCGTACTCTCCGTTATTTAAGGAATTTTCTCGATGCAGTGTTTTATAATGAGAAAAGAACCCCAAGGGCAGTCAGACCAATACGTTCCTCGTTGTTCATGGCGTCCCTCGTTGTGGATTACTTATTTGCCCACATTCATCTGTCGCCCCAGGCTCCGTACTGGGAGGGCGCCGGGGGCTCATAGTGCGCGCCCGGCCTCACGCCGTCAAGCCGCCGGGCCGCCCCTTCCCAGCTCTGCTTTCTGGCGTCCGCACATTCTGGGAACGGGTGACCCGTTCGCGGGCTAGCGTCCGTGTGTTCCATGTCGTGTTTACGTTGGCGTCTCCCTGTCCAGCAGTGGCCGGGCCCGACACCGCAGAGTCGTCGGGGGCTCCTGAACCCGAGAGGCTGCTCGTGCCCACGGGGGGCACGCACGTGTGAGGGAAGCTTCCTGGGGCTGAGCCACAGGGCGGGTGGCATGAGTGCGGCCCCAGGGAGCCGACCGGATGTGTCCCGGAAAGTCTCTGAAATAGAAACACACATAAACGAGATTCTGGACTCACCAGCGGATGAAAATGCGGAGACAGAGCCTTGCGGGAGCGGCCTGTGTCTCTCCTGGAGCCACGGCCTGGCTGTCCCGACTCAGCGACCTCCTAGGACGTGACGAGGCGCGGGGACTGGTGAGACCCGATTGTCGGCGTAATGTCGGCGGCACTGGCAGGGCAGAGTGGGGGTGGGGGTCTGGCCCCGAAGGCGCTCCCGACCTGAGCCCCCGGCCCAGCCGGCCTGCCCTGCCCTGCCCTGCCCTGCCCTGCCCCCACCTCCCTCCGGCGGAGCCCTCCTTGCCTCTGCGATTTCATCGCCAGGTCACTGTGTCCTTCCGATCTGCCCACCGCTCCCCACGCGTGTTTGTCTCCTTACTGGACGCTCAGCTTCCTTCCCCAACCTTCTGGGCGTCACAGAGCGGAGCCACGGGGGCCTGAGCCGAGCTCAGCTTCAGTGCCCGGGGGGCTGGCGGGGCCCGGGCTCACCAGCCGACAGCTGCCTCGGCCCTGCTCCCCCACGGAGCCGGGCTGGTGATGCCGGTGGGGCCCCGGTCTCCCGTCTCGCTCCCTCGGGCTGCTGGGCAGCGAGCGGTAAGTCACTGCCCCTGGGCAGTGGGGACGAGGCAGATGGGAGTGTTGGCCGCTCGGGGCACCGTGGACGGGGAAAATTAAACCCTTGCCCTGCTTTGTTACAAAACCATGTACGAATTTATTCTTTTCTCTCCTCGTCTACACGGTGAGAGCGGCTCTAAGCGGACCCCGCGCCTCCCCTGAGCTTTCCCTGGAGCCTCCCGCAGCCGCCCCGAGACTCAGCCCTCGGCCTCCCGCCAGCCGGTTCTCGCCCGGAGGACAGAGACGGGCCCTGCCCCACAGGCTCGGAGTGGGAGCCTCGTGCGTGCTTGTACGTTCAGTGGTAACCAGCGTAGACGATGTGTTTAACAACAGCAAAAGGCTGGTAATGACTCGGTCTCTCTCACCGCGGAGCGTATGAAACATGACCTGCCTGCGCGCCGCTCTTACCGAACTCGGGCTGGGACGTCGTCCCCCGGACTATCCCGGTCTTCGGAAGCCACGCCTGCGGCTCGGGTGGGGCTCCAGGCCGCTCCTCTGGCCTCGTCGGTGTCAGGCTGGCCCCGGACAGTCGGGCTGTGCTCTGCTGCCTGCTCATGTCCGAAGAACTGGCGTGTGTCCCTGACATACAGTCCGAGGAAGATGCGACAGACAAGCCTCCCTGAGACCTGAGTCCGGGAGACCAGGAAACCCGTGAGGCCAAAGGGAGGAGGGTTTCAGACACAGGAAGGGCTGGTCCTGGTCCTGGTCCTGGTCCTGGTCTGTTTAAAGAAGGCGTCTTAGCCTTTAAAACTGTGCCGGTCATTCCTACTCTAGTGAAGACAGGGGACCTCGGAGCAGACTCCGACGGAGAAGACAGGCGGGCGGGAGGAGGCCGGAGGGCAGGGTGGAGACGGCGATGCCCACTTCCCAGCTGAGCGTCTCACCTGTTGCCCGGGAGATAAAAGCGTTTACCAACGACGGAATCATTCAGGAAAGCTTTGCGTAGACGTCGTATGCGACGGAGCACCGTCAACTCCTCTAGCACAGAGAGAAAGCTGCGCGACGACACGCTGAGCTCCGGCCGGGGTCGTGGAAATCGCTGGATGATGATACCCGCCGCATGGCATTTTGTAAGGATTGCGTTCGTTAGCTTGTGCAAGGTGTTCAGACCAGTGCCCGGCACTCTTGAGTGTGTGTGTGCAGTTCTCATCACCCTGCCGTGGGCCGAGCCGCGTCCGCTGAGCTGCGCTCACTGTGAGCTCGTGGATGTCCCCTCCGCAGCGGCGAGTGGGAGCTTGTTCACGGCTCTGCTTGTGCCACCGTCCCCCGTGCCCGCCCGTGCCTGCGCACGCCGGCCGCGGGCCTAGCACGGCTTTGTCTTCTGGACGCTTTGCAGCGTTCTTGCCTGCTTGCCTTGACGCCCTCGCGGAAGTGCGTCTCTGCGTCTGCTACAGACGAGCGGGAACACACTTCCGGAGCCATGTTTACTGCTTGAGTGGTCACCTTAATTCTTGTGACTCTCACAATTCTCTTCAACTTAAGAACATGGACAATGGAACAGGCGAGTTACACGGGGAAGTCCCTTCCAGAACTCCAGTTTTACCAACAAGACCCTTATTTCTTCTTGCCTTCTCCAGTCAGGAGGAAGCAAGGAAGGATTCCTGCTCTTGCCGCCGACATTTAATAATGGGCTGACCCAGGAAGCCCACAGCAGCTGTCCCACACGGCTTCTGTGTCCTCTGAAACGGCGTGGTGGCTGCAAGCGTTCGGTTGAGGGCAGCCACCCGACTACAAAAGGCTTTTCTTCCAGGCTCCGGGCCACTCCTTTCCGGCCCCAAGCAGCTCCCACGCCCATCAAAGTGTCCCCAACTATTTCTTCAATTTGCTTTTTGCTTTCCAGACAATAAAGAACACTTTCAAGTCAAACTGATAGCAGGAGCACGTGAAAAGGAGTCTCTAAGACCGTCCTCGCTAAGTTGACCCAAGGGATTGTGCGGCAAAGCTTCATGTTTTCCTTGTGGTCTGAAAGGAGTTGGGGAGTGTCGCGGGGAGGGAGGTGCGGCCCCTCCTCACACGAGCGCCGCTGCTGCCCCTCCCGCCCCTGCCCCGGTCTGGAGAGGCCCGAGTCCGCCGTTAGCCCTTGTTTGCAGAGGGCAGCCGCAGGGCTCGCGTTAAAGCGCAGCGCCTACATCTAAAACGGTGTCTCCAGCCTGCACGAGCGCGGGCTCCGAAGGCAGCGAGGTCAGCTTTCAGGCCCAGCTGTGACTGTTGCTCTTGTCCTCCGCGGGGTTGAAGGCATTTTTCACTGCAGACACGGGCCTGGAGACAGACCTTCTTACAAACGAAGTGCCCCGCTAAGCTTCCAAACGTTTGCACAAGACACCTCCGGGAATGCGTACCTACGGTGGCTTTAGCCACTCTGGATTGTGTGGAAACCCATCTTTCTGGCCGTGGGAGCTTGTCGCTGGCTGTCGAGGGTTACCCTGACAGTGGGATGGAGTCAGTGCGAGTGATCCCCGGGGGTGGTGTCCTTGCTGAAAACCGTGGCCCAGCAGTCAGGAGAGGGTGACTGGTTCCAACAGGAACATTGCGGTGGACACGAACTCCATGTCTAGACTTGCTTTCCTCTTGGGATTACAGCCCAGCTAGTCATCTCCGCAGTTAAGGCCCAGGTAGATGGTGACCTGCCCTGAAAAATCAATGGCTGCCACCGGATTCTACAGGGGAGCCAGGAGTCTGTGCTCCATAGAGGGAATTTGGAGGGCCAGCTCTTGGAGGAGGTTTTTTGGTTAGGCAGCAGCATAACCTTTAGCACAAATATGGCACTGCTATGCGCTGGTATCCAATGATATCTGATAGTATCTGGCAGCACGTGATGGAATCTATTGGAATGTGTTGGTATCTGATGATATCTTTTGGTATCTAATGATATATGGTATCTAATGGTATATGTTGGAATCTAGTGGTATCTGTTGGTATGTGATGGTGTGTGATGGTATCTGACAGTCTGTGTGCCCGTATCTGGCAGTGGTTGATGGTCTGTGCTGGTATCTGGTGATACTGCTGGTATTCGATGGTGTATGTTGGTATCTGGTAGAACGTGCTGGCACCTGGTGGAACGTGTTGGTATCCGGCAGTATCGGATAAAATGTGTTGGTGTCTGACAGTACGTGTTGGTCAGGAGCTGAGATTGGGAGGTGCAGTTTATGGATGGTTCCTGGAGTCACTGTCCTGGACCTTGCCACACTGTACTTCCGTGTAGAGGTTGGAGATGTCCGATTTGATTGACAGTTACAGGTGGGCTTTTAGCTGTGAACACGGAGCTGATCTTGTGGAAGGAGGGATGTTTTGTGCAGGAAACATCAGTGAACTGCAAACGGAATCAAATGCTGCTTTGCCACTTTCTGGTTACGTGAGCTTAAAAAAGAAATTACTTGGTATAATTTAATAAATGCTTATTGAACAGCGACCTTGAGTAACCGCCTGTGTTGTCCACTTGGAGACACGAGGATGAAGAAGACAGCGGGTCCCTCAGGAGACGTGGAGTTGAACGGGGGGTGCAGCCTGCGGGCAGGACTCAGATGACGGCATCTCTGGGGGAGGAGTGCGCGGCCTCACGGGCTGGAGGAAGCCCCAGTGCAGGAAGGTCTGGGAAGCTCAGAAAAAGGTGTGGTTGATTCTGAACAGAGGCTTTACAGAAGGCTTCCTAGGGGAGAGTCCATTGAATTGGGTCTTTTTTAAAAGAAAAATATTTATTTTCTTTATTTGGGAGAAAGGTAGAGATGGGGGGTAGTACAAGTGCTCGGGGGTAAGTGAGCAGAGCGGGGCCAAGGGAAAGACTCTTCTAGGCAGGCTCCCTGCTGAGTGCCCGGCCAGGCACCGGCTCGATCCCATGACCCGAAGATCAGGACCTGAGCCGGATACCAAGAGTCAGCCACTTACCCAACTGAGCCCCACCAGTGCCTCTGAACTGGGTCTTGGAGGGAGCCCGGTGAATGGTCTAAAGCAGCAGTCTAGCCGGGGCACGGGGGCCCCAGGCTCTTAGTTCCATTTCTCTAGAATGAGGTCCTGGTCGCACAGGTCCCAAGCTTTCTTCCAGCTCACATTCCCACACATCAGACAAGCGTTTTCTGATGTTGGGGCATCTCGAGCGTTCTTCTCACGGCACAGCTTCAGAGAAGCTTTGAGGCTAAGATAAACACTGCTTTGTATTAGAAAACCGAAGTTGTTAAGACTTTGCCGGGACGAGGACTGCCGTTCTGTTTCAGCAGCGTGTGTCTTGGCCAGCCTTCTGGACTCCGAGGTTTCCAGCACTGCTGGAATGTGGCACCCACTTCAGACCATGGGGTCCCCCCTTGAGTAATCTGTTGGCAAGATTCCCGACACAGAATCGACTCCAAAGTTAAAGCTAACACGCAAGCGTGCACACACACACACACACACACACACACACACACATCTTTGAAATTTAACTTGAAGATACGGTAACTTGACTTACGCTGCAGGCCACTTAGATTCTAATTTCAAATAGATCAGTCAATAACGACAGAAAACCCATAGGCCAGGAGGGACCCCTGCCAGCCGAGGGAAGCACACGAGCAGTGGGGCTCGTGCTGTCCCAGCCGCCTTGGTCCTGGACTCCGTCCTCCCATGAAAGAACGAGCGACGAGCTGGTGCTTGGACTCGCTGTCGGGAAATCCGACTGTTCCCAAGATGGACAAAGTCAGCCTGTCACGGCGGGGAAAGCGGTGGGTCGTGTTTGTCGCCCATGGTAAAATTCAGACTTCGAGGAGAAAGCTAGAATTTTGGAAAAATTTAATTTGCCACCATGAACCCGACAACTTCCCAATGCTAAAGGCATTCCTGAGGAGATTGGGGAACATGAACCAATGTGATTTTTGACATCCGACTGAGCTGAGGCCACATCTGGAAATCTGCCGAACCCCGTAGGTGATCCCCGTGTGAGGCTACAGGATCACGAGTGGGTCCGAGACCGCTCAAGTTGGATGCTGAATGCGGGGATGTTACGGGAAACACACCGCTGGTCTGACGTGGGGGCCGTTCGAAAGAAAGTGCCCTCTTTTCTCTACCACGCATCTGCGGGAAGGTGGTCGTCTTCGGGAATCAACCAATCGATCGAAGCGCTGTATCACCACACATCGTAGGCAGGGGCGTGAGAATCCCGCGTCCCCCCAGAAGCTGGGCGCGACGGAGGCCACGGGGAGCCCCGCACAGCGCCGCCCTTCCCTGCGCTCGGCTCACTGACGTGCCCGCCCCCATTCTGCAGAGACGTAGCTGACATGTGACCCTGTGCGGGTGCAGGGGTGCGCAGTAACGCTCTGGGTACTCACCAGGAGCAGGATATCCGGTGAACGTGGTACGTGGTAACGCAAGTTCACGTCCGTCATCCCGCAGTTACACGTGCGTTCTCTTGTGGTGAGGACGTGGAAGGTCTGCCCGTCTTAGCAGCTTTCGACGATGCAACGCAGCACGTTGGCTGTGGTCACTGCGCGGACGTGACCTCCCCGGGCTCGTTGATCTAACAGCTCCGGCCCCCTTCACCCGTCCCCTGCCTCTGGCAACCGCTCATCTGTTCTGTTTCTGTAAATTCGGTTTTTTTTGTTTGTTTGTTTTTCGATTCCACGTGTAGGTGAGATCACACGGTAATTGTCGTTGTCTGTCTCACGTATTTCACTGAGTATAATGCCCTCGGGTCCCTCCACATTGCTGCCAGTGGCAGGATTTCTTTCTTCTATGGGTGAGTGATCGTACGTGTACATCCCGTACCTCTCACATCTCTGTCCATTCCTCCATCGAATCTCGGGCTGTGTCCGTGTCCTGGCTATCGTAAATAACGCTACAATAATTAGGGGCATGCGGATGTGTTTTTGTCTCATTTAGAGATGAACCAGAAGTGTGATTACTGGACCATAGGGTAGCTCTATTTTTAATTTTTTTTACAAAGATTTTATGTATTTATTTGTCAGAGAGAGAGGGAGAGAGAACAAGCAGGGGAAGTGGCAGGCAAGAGGAGAGGAGAGACAGGCGCCCAGCTGAGCAGGGAGCCTGATGCAGGACTCGATCCCAGGACCTGGGATCGTGACCGAGCCGAAGGCAGACATTGAACCGCCCGAGCCACCAGGTTCTCCCATTTTTAACATCCTGAGGAACCTCCACTCTGTTTTCCATGATGGCTGCTGTGGTTTTCCCTCCCAACAGTACACAAGGGTCCCCTTGCTCTGTGTCCTCGCCGATACCTGTTTCTTATCTTTCTGATGTTGGCCGTTCTGACAGGTGTAGGGGGGTCTCATTACAGTCTTAACTTGCATTTCCCAATAACGAGTGACGTGGAGCACCTTTTCACGTGTCTGTTCGCCACCTGGATGTCTTCCTTGGAGAAATGCCCGTTCATGTCTTCTACCCATTTTTAATCACATTGGTCACCGTCGTCGTTACTGAGTTGTGTGAGTTCTTTATGTATGTTGGGTACTAACCTGGATCAGACATATGATTTGCAAATATGTTCTCTCCTTCCGTGGATGGCCTTTTCATTCTGCTGGTGGTTCCTTGGCTGTGCAGATGCTTTTCAGTTTGATGAAGTCCCACTTGGTATTTTTATTTTGTTTTGGAAAATATAACTATTTTCCAGAAGTATATGCCATTTTTTAAAAATTCACTAAACATTTTTATTACTGTAAATGCACGCAATGGAAATAAATATTATTTAGCAAGTCGCAACAACCCTAGTCTATACAGGGGACCAAGGACATAGACTGGGTTATTTAAAAACATGAATACATGAAATACTTGTATGACTATTTTAAAACAAATTCTTATACATTTCCTACTGTGCTTTAATTTAATTATTAGATAGATAAATAAATAAATAAATGTTTATTTAACATAGTAAATACTGACCTATGTAACACGAGTGAACACCTGCACTCCAGGGTCCTTTGTCATTTGTGAGAACAGGAAGAAGTGCTGTGGCCGAATGCTGGCGGCCCGGCGCTTCCGTGATCTGTTCCCGGTGACACCCTGAGCCCATGTAGGTGTGGAGGTAGGTCCTGCTGTTCCCGATTCTGCGCGCCTGGCCCACACCTGTGCGTTCTAGTAGCAACATTCTCCCAAAGGGGAGAATGCCTGACCTTGCACGTTCCTTCCACTCTCGGGGAAAGGGGTTCGTGCCGCGGGGCATGGGCAGCCGGAGCTAAGCATGTGGGTACCGACCGCTAAACCCCTGAGCTGCGTAGAATAAAAATCTCAAAGAACCTTCCTCCACATTTCTCCCGTGCACCCTCCCAGCAGCCCAGGGACCTCTGGCCGGCTTTCTCACTGCCTGGAGCTTTGCCTGCGGAATGAGCCCACGCAGCTGCGACGGTCAACAAGGAGACAGCGCCCTGCGTGCGTTCTAGCTTCATTTCCAGAGCGGACCCAGGACTCTGTCCTGCAGTTTTCCCACAACAGCAGTGGTTGCAGGAAAAGATAGCGTCCCCACGTGCCACGTGCTTAATTCCCTTGGATTTTGTCTTTTCAGGTGTATCCCATGAAGCATCAGGCAAGAGTGAAGTTTACATTAAACCTTCCTTTAGAAAACAATACTTAGGGTTTTCTCTTTGACTTAACCATGTACTTTGTTTCTGACACTTTTAAAAGGGTCTTGAAGATCAAAGATTTTCATACAACACCTGTTCCAACATTACTTTCAATGGCTATTGACCCATTCTTCGAGATTTTTATTCTATGCAGGTGCTTTTTTATTTCTCAGCTTGATTGTGGCATTAACCTGAACAAAACCGGATTGTATGCATTCATGTGGGTGTGCGTGTCTGTGCACACGAGTGTTTAACGGTGGATTGCCCCCTCCCAGAGACTGGAGAGTTAAATCGGGGGCAGCTCCTCTACCGAGCTATAAACGTGCTTTTGATAATCTTTCATTAGCAGTAAACTGAGTAACTCTGAGGGATTAACACAAAAAAGGAAACAAATGTATTAAGAAATGTCTGTTTCAAATGGAAAATGCATCTGGCCATGGGTCGTTGTCCCTGAGTTTGCTTTGTGTCATCAAGGAAAAAAGCCAACTTTGAGAATCTTGACGCCCTTCAGGAGACTTTGATAAAGAAAAACCAAACAGGTCACCACTGTGCCGGCCGGAAGACGGCCACATGCCGGTCTCTGCGGATGCGGCATAATGACGGTTAGCTGTGAACGACAGTAAATTTGCAGCTTATATTTCTGGGATGGACAGTTACGTTTATGTACACATTTGTGTCTACACAGGCCCTCTCTTCTGGGTGGATGCCCAGAGCTGGGGCTGCAGACCGGACGGCCGCTCCAAGGCCTCTCGGACTCTGTGGGTCTGAGGGACGCGCCGTGTCCACCTGCGGAACCGAGAGCCGCATTCACAAGCCCCTTCTCTGTGTGTCTGGGCCGTGGGGCCCGCCGAAGCACCGTGGGGCAGCGGCCTCCTGTGAGGCGGGACCGGGAAGGTCAGAGCGGCCAGGGTGGCTCCTGGGGCCCTCGGTCAGCCTTGCCCATGTGTCCTCCAAGATGGAGGGTACCAGTGCCCCTGCAGACCCCAGTATGAGCTTCCAGGTGTCGGTGCTTTTACCGACTCACTTTAAATGTCTTCCTTCCCCAGGCTGAGCATTTCTCAGTCGCAGAGTGGCCTGCTCCAGCCCCTCCTCCCTACTACTCTCTCCTTTTTCTGAGCCTCTACCACTCGAGTGATTCTGTTGTTTTCTGCCGGCTACTTCCCGCCTCTGTTCCGTCCTCGAGGTCCAGGGGCCGCGATCTGTGCGCAGACCCTCGAGTCCCTCTCAGACCTGGAAGCACATCTCCAGCGGCGGTGTTGAAGCTCTCCTCCTGCGCGAGGTCACACTAGGGCTGGGGGATGTCGGGTGGGCACCCTGTCCCCCTCCTGGCTGGACGCAGCAGGCAGGGCCGTTAGCCCCGTTTTACAGATGTCCATCTCCTGTTCATGACGATGGCGATTTCCTGCAGCCCCCAGCATTAGAGATGGGACCCAGCCCAGGCCCGGTTCCCTAGACCAGACTCCCTCGCCACCCGGACCCCTCAGCTCACGTAGCCGCAGCAGGAACTGCAACACTGCCGTGGGACTTTATTCTTTCCATGTTTAGGGATGCATCCGATGTCACAGCCTCCGCATCGTGGGGTCAGGGCCGTCTCTCCACCGTGACTTGGACCCACGTGCTGCTGGCACGGAGAGGTTGAAGTGTGGCTGGTGGTCACGCGGCCCGTGGGTGCCCCGCTGCCGGTAGAGCGTGGGCTCCACACCCTTCCCTGCACCGTTCCCGTGAGATCGCCTGTCCTTGGCCCAAGGACTCCCTGACAGCCCCCTTTCTGGAAACTGGCCCACTAAGAATGAAAATAGGTGTTTTCACAACCTCGGGAGCCCAGCCCGCGGTGCACGCCAGCCCTCCAGCTACGACGACATCCCGACACGCGTGGGCCTCCCACCTGCGTTTGGGCCAAGACATCATCTCCGTGGTGTCACAGAAGCGGCCGTGCACGGACAGGTGGGCCTCCACCCCACGAGGAGGTACTGAGCGAAAGGGACCAAGGGAAGGAGTGAGGGGCAGGCTCTCCCGGCAGCTTGACAGGCTCCCGCCCGCCCAGCAGCACGCCCCAGACTGTGGCGGCCGGCGCGTCACAGCTGCAGACTTTCACCGGTGGCTTCTGCCCGCACCGTGGCTGGCTGCCCGGGCACGCCGCCTGTGCTGCCGCTGGCCTGGCAGGGTGGCCCGGCCGGCGACGGAGTGGATTGTTGCGTAGATTCCTGGAACAGAGCGAGAGATCGGCCCAGGGCTGGCCGGGGCTCGCCTCCCGAGGAGGGGACCGCTGGTGTCAGTGCGTGTGCGGGAGAGCACGAGGGGCGCCTTCTGGGGTTGCTGCCTCGGCCCCGAGCCCCCTGCCCACGGGGTGTCCCAGCACCACTGCTCTTGCTCCTGACACCGGGGTGGCCTTGTGACCCCGCAGACGGCGTGGGAGCGGGTGCTCATCTCAGGCATTGCCCCTGGTGAGGGACGTCAGGATTTTAAATTCCTGCTCCGCAGATAAATCTGTTTTTTTCCCTGCTGCCAGAAAACATTTACGTTTTCCTGCCAAAGTCAGTACAGCTTAATCAATTAGCAAACACTGAACACAGTCTGCACGCAAAACATCACGGCTGACATTTGGGGACATGAGAAGTGTGACAACAACATCTACATTTGCCGCGTTTCCCGCCGCGAAGCCCCGTCCCAATTCCGCTCCGTCTCTCTGTCTGCAGGCCTGGCTTCTCGGGGGCACAGACTGTTCCCGGTTCATCTGTGTCCCGCAGTGCGCTGTGGGGACCGGGCGCGGGAGGCACTAACCGGCCGGATGGTCCCAGCCTGCAGGCGGCCCCATGAGGCTGGACAGACACCCCGGGGAGCCTGGCCTGCTCGCTTCTAAGGACCAGCCTCTCCGCGAGGCTCCTGACTCTCGCCCTGCCGCCCTCGGGTCACTCTCTAGACGAGCAGGGCCGTAGCAGGAAGCGGTGGCACCGACGGCCAGGACTCCAGGCCGCGAAACAGGGCAGGGCCCTGGCCGGCTCCCCGCCACCTGCAGGTCACGTCCTGCAGGCCGAGCATCCAGCCCTCTCCCTTTCAGCAGACACGTGTCCCCCCGGGGAGCAAACACGGGTTTTGCTCTTCTCCCCTGAGCAGGCGGCTAACACGAGCCGGAGGAGGGAGAGCTCCGGCGATGCCTTCCCCAGAGTCCAGCAGGAGCCTCTCGCGGTCCCCGGGGCCCCCTGCCATGGTCGGGGGCGCGGGATCGCCCCGAGACCCGTGTGTCTGTGGGGCGACTCCCCGCCCAGCACCGCGAGCAGGTCGGGAAGGACAGGCTGCTTCTCGGGGGCGGCGACCCGGGGCTCCGCGAGCAGGGGAGGGTCTCAGGAAGGAGCGCGAGGAGTGGGTCTGCGGGAACCCTCAGGAGACGCAGAGGACCCTGCTGGCTGTCGTCTCTGGTCCTCGGGAGGACACCCCATGTCACAGGCCTGACACACAACAAGGTCTCGTTATGCTGGGCGTCAGGAAGACGGTCGTGTTTCCAGAGAACCCGCTTTCTGACCCACGGCCTGGCGCGTACCCGGCGCCAGGCCCTCCACGTCTCACCGCCAGTTTGGAAATGAGTTCCGACTGCGGGCGACACCAGGGGAACCCGTCTTCGCTCCCCGCTGAGTTCAGCTCCCCCGGCCTGCCTCCCCAGGGCCACCCCCTCCCCCGGGGTGCTCAGGGTTCCCCCGGCCCTGCTCCCCCCCAACCCTGTTTCCCCACAGGCCCTGTTACCCCCTCCCCCAGCCGTGCTCCCCCTGGGCTCTGCGCTGGGCCTGGGTGGGGGCCGCAGACCCACCGGTCCGCTGGCTGGCCCGCCCCGGCGGCCCCGCGGTCACTCACCTGTGACTCGTCACCGCTCACACCCCGCGCTTCCCTGCGGTGTGTCTCTCCGACTTCCACTCTGCCGCCTGCGTGACGCCGCTTCCCTCTCGGGTGCAAACCCGCCAGAGCTGAGCGCGAGGCACGTGTCTTCACCCGGCTGAGTGTCACCTTGGTTCTGGGGGCTGAGGCCAACGCTTGACTCTGCCCTTATATTCAATAGTATCTCATCGGCGGAGCGGTTTCTTTTAAACATTGTCTACAAACCCTGTAGTGTCGGCCTGGAATTGGAGGCCGGAGGAGAAGCTCACGGTGTTTCACGTTCCCGGGTGGAGAACAAGCAGCCGGGCCGGGGAGCACATGGGCACGTGGGAGTCTGTCTGTGGCTTCATTTTTTTAAAATGTATTTGTATTGACTTCTCTCTGGGGCAGTTGAAGGTTCACAGAAGAATGGAAGGGGGGTGCAGAGTCTGTACGCCTCCCGCCCCCGCACGCGCAGCCCTCTCCCTCACCAGCGTCCCCCACCGCGGCACGCCGGCTACGACTGACGAGGCCGTGGTGACAGGTAATTATCACCCGGGGTCCGCCGTCGTCCACGCTGGGGTCACTATTGCTGTCCTACACTCTCTGGGTTGGGACAAAAGGATAATGACGTGCTTCTGCCATTACCCTGCAGAGTAGCTGCACGGACGGCCTTAAAACCCTCTCTGGCCCCCGTTCATCCCTCCCTCCCCCGCCGAGCGCCGGCAACCACTGGTCCGCCTGCTGTCTGTGCCGTCTTTCCCAGAATGCCCTACAGCCGGGGTCACACAGCCCGTGCCCTTTCCAGACTGGCTACTTTCACTCAGTGATCAGCATCCGGGGTTCCTCTGTGTCTCCGCAAGGCTTGATGGCGCTTTTCTGTTTAGGGCTGATTAATATTCCATTGTCTGGACAGACCACAGTTCATCTACCCCTTCAAGGGCATCTCAGTTGCTTCCGGTTTAGACAGTTAGAGTAAAGCTGTTATAAACACCCATGGGTAGGTTTTTGCGTGATCATAAGTTTTTTCAACTCTTCTGGCCAAGTACCAGGCAGTCCGACTGTGGGACCCTGTGCTACAGGTGTGTTTGGTTTTGCAGGCAGTGGCCAGCCGGCGGCCTCCCACGGCAGCCGCGCCCCGGCACTCCCCGACCAGCGGGCGTGGGCGCGCGGGCTCCGTATCCTTGCCGGCACGTGCTCTCGGTGATTCGGGTTTTGGCCTTTCTAGTGCTCGGGTGGGTCTTCCCTGACCGCGTGCCGGCGCTGGTGATCGGTGTTAGCTGCCACCGCGGATGGGGCCCCGTGCAGACATCTGGAATTCTGTGCAGCACGCCCCTGCCCAGGACCCTGCCCCGTGAACGGCATCCCCCTGAGCGTCCCCACACTCCCGGCTCTGGTTCCTGCATTCGGGGAGACCGCCAGCTTCCTCCCAGTTCCTCCCTCCTGCACCGTAGCCTGGAACTTTCTGCTCATGGTGTGCTGGGGCAGGAGTGCGTATGACCTCACTTGTTTCTCAAGGGATCGTTGCCTTTGCTGTCTGACATCCAGGTTTTAAGGACTGTCGTCTCCTCTGTTTTGTCCAGTTTCCTCATTGTTTCCTGCAGAAAACTAAATCCAGTCCTGTGACTCCATCCTTACCAGAAGCACAAGTCTTAAAATTAATTTTGATGGAATTGTTGTTTTAAAAAATGAAGTAAAATGGTGGGTTTGGTTACTTTCTCTGAACCTCAGAGGACCCTTCCCCACCCGTGTGTAGGGTCTGTGTGTAGGAGTAGAGCAGACGTCGGGCAGGAGACCAGGGCTGGCAGGGAGGAGCCGTGCGCACCCAGGAGCACCCTCAGGCCCGTCACGCACTATCGTGTCCAGACTCCGGAGGGCAAGCAGCCGGAGGAGAGAAACACAGCCTCTCCTCAGCTCCAAGCCTCTGCGATGGTACTGAGCATTTTGCCTAGACTGTCCGAAAGCAGATGTTCACAGGCACTTATGTAGAGGCTGCGAGGTGCCCGTAAGCACTGCGTGTGAGCGAGTGTGCATGCAACGCGGCCTCTGCCCGGGGGGTGTCAGGCAATGGTTGGAGATGTAAAGCTAGTTCATGAGAAATAATTAGAAAATCACTCATTTGTTGGACTGAAAGACCAGAAGGGTTTAAAAGATGAGTCATTTTGAATGGAAAAGTTGTAGTAACGTTACAGAGGACGTGGCATGTACCCCTCATGGTCGTCCGGAATTCACGAGTGGTGGACAGTGCCTGGATACGGAGAACGGCCCAGGGGCCATCCCAGGCTGCGGGGGAAGAGAAGGGGTGGTGACAGGAGGCAGACACACTGGACATTACTGTCCACCGAAGCCATGTCATGCTTGGTGTGCACTTGTGTCATTTTTTAAAAATAAGAATTTAAGTTCATCAAGCAATACCTTCTTATTTGTCTTTGTTAAAAGACTATTTTTTAGAAGACCCCAGCAGCGCACTGTGTGGACATCTAGCTCAGACTGAGAAGGAGCCCAGGAGCGCTTCCTGGAAGAAGTGACATAGAATAAAACCTGAAGGGCGGATGGGAATAAGGTAGAAGGGAAGAAAGATACAGTTGGAGAAGTGGGACAGTGTCAGCAAATGTCTGAGGCCGAACATTTATGCTTCAGCTGACTGGACTCAGTGGGTTCCTGTCACAGTGCGCGAGGGGACGTGTGCTGACAGTCGAGGACAGACCTCCTGGGGCCTCGTAGTCACTGAGGTTTTGTTATGAAGGGATGGAGAGCATTGGAAATTGTGCGTAAGGAGGAGAACTCTGGCTTCAATAAAGTGCCTGAGCGGGTTGGGAGGCTGAGGCCTTGGTCCAGGAGAAGGACGGGGGTGCCGGGCTGGGCTGGCGGCGGGGGATGCACAGGAGGGAGAGGCTGGGAGGCGTGTTGAGACGGGAAAGGGGACAGAGTCTCCTGGTTGGTGAGATGCAGGGAGACAGTGGGGGACCAGGAGAGAGGCCATGTTTCTGGCTGGAAACAGGAACTGCCACCCACCCAGAGGAAGAACGCCAGAGACAGAAAGAATCGAGCCACAGGCTGCTGAGGACCTGGGACTGGTGGAGTTTGAGGGCGTGAGCCATGGCCGGGGGCAGGGGACTGACTCACTGGTCTGTGGCTCAGCAGGGAGGGGTGGGCGCAGTGGCATCTCCCCAGGGTGCCCCATGTCAGGACTGCAGAGGTGACCTATTGGCCGCACACGTGCGCACAGGCGGCAGTTCTGTCCTTACACGGGTCCCGTTCCTTGCTGCCAGACACCGCGCCTGGGCTCAGCCAGCAGGGCACGGGTCCCTGACTCTGTCAGAGCAGATGGGCACCCGGGAGGGCTTCCTCCACCCCAGTCTATAGCGGCGGATGGAGCGGATTGGGGTTAGGAACTGTCGGGATGGTGAGCGGCTGCAGCCTTGGCTCCCACTCTTCCTTCAGGACGTTGGGGTGAGGGGGTAGAGACCGGAGCTCTGGCTTCCAGGCTTAGCTGGGCCACCCAATCTGCGTGACCTTAGGCAGTAACCCTACCTCCCAGGACCTTAACTTTTTCAAATCTGGAAAAAGGAGATGGCAAGAATAATGCTCCGCATTTGGGCATGAGGATCATATTATGAGTTTACGTAGAGAGCTCGGCACGGTGTCTGTAAGGGGTGAGCGTGCAGCGGGTAAGGCTGTCCTATAGCCTGAGCACGGGGCATTTCTCTAAAATCACCCCTGCACTCAGCAGGCCTGCAGAATGGTCTCTGTGACCCAGCGTGAGCTCGGAGCTCCCTGTGCAAGTATGTGTGGGGGCGGGGCGCGCATCACAGGGCAGGTGGGATAAGGAGAACCAAGGGGGCCAGGCCAGATGTGAGGCACAGGTGTCTAAGGGACAGGCCAGGGGTGAGAGACTTCGGAGGATTTTGACAGAGACTGGAAGGTTCAGAGGAAAACTGACTATGCTGAGCTGTAGGTCAGAGTCGTCCGTCATAGTAGGGGTGGAGGGAGGGGTCTTCCTACAGCTGCTGTAGAAAGTGACCGCAAACTTAGGGGCTTAGGACAGCATGAATTTAGTGTCTCACAGTTCTATATTAACAGCTCAACATGGGACTCACAGGACTAAAATCAAGATATTGAGACAGACTTGGTGGGAAAAGCTGTGGGGGAGGAGGCCATTTCCCTGCCTTTTTTGGTTCCTGGAGGTTGTCACACTCCTTGGTGCGTGGCTCTCTCTCCCCACCTCGCCACCTCGCCACTCCACGCCGCCGAGAGGATTGTTGTGATTTTGCTGGTCTGCCAGATATTCTGGGACAATCTCTCCAATCTAAGGTCATCTGGCTAACAACTGTCTGCCCTTGATTCCCCTTTGCCGTAAACTCATCATATTCACAGATTTCAGAAGCTGAAATTCACAGAATCTTTGGGGAGTGGGGCTGTTTTCCTGCCTACCAGGAGGGAAAATGCTGTCAGGTCAAGGGAAGTAAATAGAGAGAGGTTCCCCTAAATCAAGAAGGAAGGAAGCAACTGGAAAACCACGGTAGGGGGAGGCGAGTTGGAAGTGGGTGGAGACCTGCTTGGCTCACCTGCTTGGCCCCGGCTATGTGGGAAGCCGTCCTCGACGCAGAGCTGCCCCAGGCAGGCCAGTGAGCGGGGAATGAAAGCACCCCTTGGGGTGTAGGGTCCTAGGGGAGGAAGCTCTTCTGTCCTCGACACTTCTGTCAAGGTGCTTTCCTAAGGGAGGATCGGGGTTACAAGAATGTGAATGTCCTTTCTCTGGCTAACAGTTGGGAGTCTTATCCTGTGTTTATTTCTCAGTCCCTCGCCTCCCGGAAACCACTATGGTTTCTACCACCACCAAGATCCAGTCCTTAGTGTCTTCCAGAGCCAACCTTGAGACCATTCTAAGACTCACTGGCAAGGGCACAACAGCACCCGGATTTCCTTACAAAGTCACTGCAAAGCCCCAGAGTTATTTCACATCCTTTTTCTGTTTCTAATGGAGCAACCAGTTAAAACTGTTTTCTTCTTCTCAGAGTTAGGCTGTCATGGTTGGAAATCCTGTTTTCTTATTGTGCTCCCAATGCGTCGAGGCCTTTGCTTGCACTGTGTCCCCCTCCCCAGCCCTGGGAGAATGGCAGTGCTGAGTGCCCGGCTTCCCGTGTCCCTAGAGATCGCTGTCGCCCGGGAGACTGGGTTGCCATGTTGTCCCAACCACGGCTCGGAGGATTCTTTCCAGATGGAATAATGAATGATCCAGGATTTATCTTGTTTTAAAAACACAGTGCAGTATCTTAGTTTCACATGGTAAATCATTAGATGGTTAGATGAGAATGCATCGCTGGCAGCAAGGCCTAAAATAAGTTCACGAAACATTCGCCAAAATGGCGACGGTCGTGCGGCGCTGGTCTGGGGCTGAGTGCCGGCCGCTGCGGACGTGAGGACTCAGGGAGAGGAGGCTGACGAGATAATTAGCATTAGGAAACCACCGCGGAGAAGTCTTTAAAAGGACATTTACCCTCACTGATGGTCCGGGGAGGAAGGCCAGAGCCCGGCCCCTCCCCAGTGGTTTCCATCCTGAACGTGGCTGTGAAGTTGAAGAAAATGACCTTTGAGGTTTAGGACATCTTGACTGGACTAATTATAACTGTGCTCAGATCCACAGTAGCTCAGCTGTGAGAAGAATCACAACATTTTGCTGGACACATTCTGAGATAATGAGTCCCCGGTCAGGGCGGCAGCACTGGGATGAGGCCCAGGAGGGCAGGAGGTAGGGGGGTGAGGCCATCGAGAGCAGGCTGTCCTCTCTTCATCCTGCTGCCGGCCACGGCCAGACACAAGACTGGTCGGAGCGGAGGCGTCACCTCTACCCGCAGAGGGTCCAATGCTGATTTCCCAACTCACGGACTTCCGACTCTCTTCTAGAAAGCCGTGCCAGAATCAGGTTTATTGCAGAAGTCCGGGGGGCAGGGGTATAATATGAGGAATGATCTCCTCCCCTAGTAATTTCCTGGGCTTCAGGGAGCAGAGAACACAGGAGGGAAAAGAGGGAGCGCGAAGATGGGATAAATGAGGGAGAGATGATCATCTCTTTCATTTTAAGAATTCTACCTAATTTCTACTTCCCAGGAGTACAGAATAAGTAGTTTTTCCTCTTTATTTAAAAAAAGAATTAATTTGATTTTCCTAATTGGAACACTTTCTACCTGCTGATTACCAACTGGAGTCATGAATAAAAGTTTAGAATTACAATTCAAGAGAATCCTATAGCTAAATAATTAAGTTATCTACAGAAGGAAAAAGTCTGCATAAGATGAAGAACAAATCGGGGCCATTGGCCTTTCTCACACCTGGGGGTGCCGCAGGAGCTGTGGGGATGGGCCGTCGGTCCTAGCGGCTGACAGGGCCTCCTCTCCAGGGGGCCCGCGACAGGAGGGTCCAGGGATGTGGGACCAGGCTGCGAGCATCAAGAGCTAAGGGAGAAACGGGACCGGAAGTCTTTCTGGTTTTCCTTCCCTCTCCCCACTTAGCCTTGTCTGGGCCTCGTCTAGCCTGTGCCACGCTGGGAAAGCCACAGTGCCAGCCGGAGGGATCTACACACCATCGGGGCCAAGTGGAAGCTGGCTGTGGGTCAAGTAGCCGTCAAACAAGCTGGTGGCTGGCCCACTCTGAGTGGTCTCTCCTGCCCCTGGTCTGATGCAGGACTCAGATGCACCTTCTGCCAGACATATGAGGGGACAGACAACGAGGGAAGGGTGGCGGCCTCCACCAGAGGACAGCAGGAATAATGGAGTAATGGAAGAGCCAGGACGGCAGCCCACCACGATCGCTGGAACAGACCGTGAGGACGGACGAGCACACTGGGCGAGAGCGAGCAGCTACTCGTAAAAAATTCATGCGTTTCCGCTGGGACCATGTAATTAATTCCCTGTCGGAAACTGCCAAAAAAGAAGAGAATCCACACAATATAATAAAACAATGGTTTTAAGAAGCTGGGCATCAGGGATGAAGGGTTGGTCCTTAAAGCAGCCTGGAGAAAGCTCCCTGCGTGGAGGACTGAGGTGGTCTGCGTGCGACGGAGCCAGGAGGCCAGGGACACATGTGGCCGAAGCTCTCAGAAGAGCTTGGAGGGAAGGGCTTCCTGGGAAGCCCAGAGCAGGGGCCGGGCCTGTGTGAGGATGCTGCTGGATCCCGGAGGGTCTGGGTACTCGTACAGGTCCCAGAAATGACTGGTGCCCAGTGGCCGAACTGGGAAAGGGCACAGTTCACGGGAAGTCAGGTAGAGTATTCAGGAAGGCGCTGCCTTGGTGGACAGAAATAATTCCTCTACCTTGGGCTCTACTCCAAGCAATGCATCTGTGAAGAAGCAGGAAAGTCCACAGTAGCACAGTAGCCCGAGTATGGAAAGAGCCCAGATGTCCATTGACAGATGACTGCATGAAGAAGATGTGGTGTATCTACACAATGGAATACTACGCAGCCATCGAAAGAATGAAAGCTTGCCATCGCAATAACATGGATGGAACTAGGGGCTATTATGCTAAGCGAAATAAGTCCGTCAGAGAAAGACAAATATGTGATCTCACTCATATGTGGGATTTAAGAAACAAAACAGATGAACATAGGGGAAAGGAAGGAAAAATAAATTAAGATGAAAATTGAGAGGGAGATAAGCCGTAAGAGCCTCTAAACTCTAGGACACAAACAGGGTTACTGGAGGGGAGGTAGGTGCGGAGATGGGGTGACTGGGTGATGGGCATGGAGGAGGGCGCGTGATGTAATGAGCACTGGATGTTATGTGCAGCTGATGAATCACTGAATTCTACCTCCAAAATTAAAAAAAAAAAAAAGAAGAAGCAAGAAAAGAAGCAGACCTATAGTGAAGAGAAAAACCAATACAATCTAATCCAGAACTCACAAGTCTTAGCACAACAGAGGACATGGAATTGGTTATTGTAACTGTATTCTGTATGTCCTAAAGTTAAGTAGAGACTTTGAAGAGTTAAACATTCTAGAAAAACAGAATTTCTAGAGGTGAAAACTACAATGTTTAAGATGAAAAATGTTCTGGAGGGGACACATAGTAGATCAGATGTCGTAGAGCGGAAGACCAGTGAAGGTTAAGGTGTTAACGGTGAAACTATCCAAAAGAAAAAGGAGGAAAATGAGAATTTTTAAAAATTAAAAGAGCAGTAGTGAGCCGTGGGACAAGTTTGAGCAACTTAAATGAAATTCCCAAAGGATGCAGATACAGAAAAAAAGCATTTAGAGAAATAATGCCCACATTTTCTAAACATGAGGACAACTGTAACCCACAGGTCCAAGAAACACAATGAACACCAGCAGCATTTTAAAAACCTATACTGACGCTAGTTTTATTCAAATTGTCCAAAATCACTGATAAGGAGAAAATATTAAGAGCAACCAAGAGACAGGTGGAGAGAGGGAGAGAGAGATTACATACAGAGGAACAAGGTCTTAAATATATGAAGGGCTTTTCCCTGTCTATCACCCGAGGTAATGAGTGCATGAGGTGCCACACCGCACCTGGGGAATCCTACACACTGTTCCACAGCGACGGGGAGCCCAGAGCAGCACCCGCCGCCTCCTGCTGTTCACACTCGTGTCTTCTCTTCATGCTGGATGTGAACTGGACCTAGTGACCCGCTTCTAATTAATAAAATCTGGCATATTTAGTGACCTTTTGCTTAAAAGATAAGGGTTCACAGAGATGATACCTGTGTCCCCAGCTCCCTCTCTCTCTCAGCCACTCTCTCTGCGGGACTCGGCTCACCTTGTCGTGAATGGTCCTGTGGGCAAGGAACGGACTCCCCGCTCAGCAGCCAGCGAGGACCTCAGCCTGCCTGCGGCGACCTGCTGGGTCTCGGAGCCCGGTCCTCTGGCAGTGAAGCCACAAGAGGATGACCACAGCTGACACCACAGGGACACCTTCTGAGCCAGCAGCCCTCAGCGGAGCGACTTGGCACTCCTGGTCCTCAGACACCCGAGAGAGACAAAATATGGGTTGTTTTAATCTGCTAAAGTTTGGAATAACGATAGGTAGCCGACACCATGCAAAGTGTTTGTGGGCGTTGGAAAAGGTGACTGTTTCTCAGCTCACGCTGGAAAGACCATGAAAGACAAAGTTGTTGATAAGCTGCAAACATCTTATAGGGAAAATAAGCAGATATCAGGGCCTAACAATTTGTGGGTAGCAATAACAAAAATAAAAGTAGAATAAATGACACCAGTAGGATAAATGTTTATATTCCAGGTAAGACAGAAAAAGAGAAAGGAAATTTAAGAAGTTTTCTAAATGGAAAATGTGCAATTGAGATGAAATAAATTGCTTAATGTCATAGTCTTTACATAAATATAAATGGTATAAACTCATTGATCAAAAGAATAAAGATTCTCAAATTCTGAAACAAAGCGCAAAAACAGATCATTAGCATGCTTTACATTTGAAAGGATCCAGAAGGTGGCCGGCGGCATGTCTTTTTTGGAGAAGTGTATGCTCGTGTCTTTTGCCCATTTCTTAACTGGAATTTCTTTTGCGGGGGGTATTGAGTTAGATAAATTCTTTATAGATTTTGGATATAAGCATTTTATGTGATAAGACATTTGCACATATTCTTTCCCATTCTGTAGGTTGCCTTTTAGTTCTGTTCACTATTTCCTTTGCTGTGCAAAAGCTTTTTATTTCGGTGTCGTCCCATCTGCAGTGATGCGGGAGGAACTAGAGGGGATCGTGGACGTGAAGTAAGTCAGAGAAGGACAAACACCGTGTGGTTTTTTAAAAGATTTTAAAATTTACTCATGAGAGAGAGAGAGCATACAAAAGGGAGCACAGGCAGAGGGAGGGGCAGAGGGAGAGAGAGAGAAGCAGGCTCCCCAGTGAGCAGGGAGCCCAACGCGGGGCTCGATCCCAGGACCCTGAGACCATGACCTGAGCCGAAGGCAGAGGCTTAACCCACTGAGCCACCCAGATGCCCCCAAATACCATACGATTTCACTGGTATGTGGAATTTTAGAAAAAAAACAGATGAACATAGGGGAAGGGAAGGAAAAATGAAATTAGATGAAAATTGAGAGGGAGACAAAGCATAAGAGACTCTTACCTCTAGGACGCAAACTGAGCGCTGCTGGAGGGGAGGTGTGTGGGGGATGGGGTGACCGGGTGACGTCCGTGGAGGGGGCACGTGACGGAACGAGCACTGGGTGTTACACGCAACTATGAATCACTGAACTTTACCTCTGAAGCAAGCAAACAAAAATCAACTAAACCCCCAAATATTAAAAGAAAAGTGGACTTAGAAGGGCTGGAAATAAGCAAAAAGAGACAATATACACCAAAGAAGTGTGAAGCTGAGAGAAGCCAGAGGAGGAATTTTAAGTTTTCATGAAGTATAACTTAATGGAAATTGTAAAAAAAAAAAAAAGAACAAAGATGGATGTACTCATAAAAGTCACCTTGTCACCTTGCCTTCCCCGGGGTGCAGTGAGGTGGGGGTGGGGCGGGGGACAAAGTGTGCTTGGAGAGCCCGTCGTCATGGACACAGGCGGTGTGGCGAAAAGACGGTTTCCTCACCAAACGCTGAGGGAGGGGGCGGGGGGAATGGAGGCAGAGACGCTAGCTTTCAGCGCACGCCTCTCAGATGCTGATGGACGGCAAACTAGGAAGGAGCAAACAGCCCCTCCGGGAGTGGCGTGCCGGGTAATTCAGACCAGACTTACGCTGGGAACAAGAACAAGTCCGCACAGACTGTAGCTTGCAGACGCACGCCCATCTGCCCACCGTGTGCGCCGACGTAGACACACGCGCATCTCGGAGCATCAGGAGAGTTAGCAAATGCAGAAGCCCAGGTAAGCGGGCGCCCGACAGGGAATCCCGGAGCTCCGGGGGCCGGGCTCCCTGGGGAATGTGCTGACTCTAGGAGGCAGGTAGAGAAGAGGCCGAGTGGCTACAGTGCCCAGTTGTGCCCACGTGTGCAGAGCTGACAGCTCTTTGGGCTGGGGGACAGGACCCCCAAGGGGACCCAGTGAGCCACCTCCTGTCTGGGGTCCTAAAAGCCTGCACCTTGGAAGTCATTTAGCAATGACTAATTTATTTCAACTTAATTTTGTGTTTTGTATGAGACAAGACTGGAAGTTTATTACTATTTATTTGTGCGTGATATCTGGCCCCGTTTGCTGAAAAGACGAGTCTTGCCCCACGAGCTGTCTTAGAAGTGTGTGGAACTCGCTGACCACGTCTGTGTGGGTTCATTTCTGACTCTCGGCAGTTCCCTTGCTGTCTTCCACCGTAACTACGCTGTGTTGTTCACTGTGATGGTTAGTCTTGGGATCAGCTAGTTAAGTCCCCCCCCGCCCATTCGTTTTTCAAAATAGTCTTGACTGTGCGAAGTCCTTTGCAGTTCTATGTAAAATTGAGAGCCAGCATGTCGGCATGCTGCATAAATGCTTTCAGGGATTTTTACTGGGATTCCATTAAATCTGTAGATCAATTTGGGAAGAATAGACCCCTCAACAATTTTGAGCCTTCCGGCACAGAAACATGGTCTGTCCCTCCATTTATATAGGCTTTAAAAAAGATTCAGCAATATTTTCTATTTCTCAGGATCCACATCTTGTAAGTACACACGGATGCACACGTGTATGCCTCAGGATTTCATATTTCTATGCTATTAGAATGGTTTTAAATTTTAATTTCCGATTGTTCACTAAGTGGGTGATTGTCTCTTTGTATCATACAAACTTGCTTACCTCACTCACTCATTTAAGAACCTTCTTTGGGAAGGATGCAAACCCTCAGCATGTTCTGTCTGGACAATGACGTCGTCCTCAAATAAAATCGGTTTTTCCTATTCTTTTCCAAATCGTGTTCTTCTTACTTCCTGGCCCTACAGCAATGCTACGGTGAGGTCCTCAAACACAGTGTTGAGTAAGAACAACAAGAAAATAATTTTACAGGTTTATAGTCACAGGGGGAAATTTTCATCTTTTACTAGTAAGGTTGATATTAGCTCTGGGAGTGTTCAATGCCATGCGTTTTCCTCAAATTGTTGCTTTAATTTCAACCCACAAGTTTTGTTACGTTGTGTCTTCATTTTCAGTTCACGCTATTTTCTAATTCTCCCGGCTAATTCTTTCTTGGCACAAAAAAAGCACAAGGACGGAAAAGATAGATCCCAAATAGCAGCGCTGTAATTCCCAAGCTGCGCACTGAGCTATCCTGTAAGGCCAGGACAAGCCTAGAGAGCTGACATGGGACATTTTAAATTTTTAAAGGAACACAGTAGATCTGCTGGGTCCTGCACAGATTACCAGCTCAAGGTAGTCGTGGGCTGTGCATAAGATTTCTGTGTTCCTTGTGTTAACGCCGACGGTCTCCGCCTTACTTGTGATGATGCTGATGGTCTCTGTGTTCCCGACGTGCTGCTGCTGTGATCAGTGGTACCTGATCAGAGGTTCTGAGAAGTTCTGTTCGGACTCGTGCAAAATTCATAGAACATAAATCCTCACCAGATGGTTTGGGCCGAACCATTCAACCCGTGGAACAGTCGGGTCTTATGTCCGTCTGAGAGCCATCCTGGCACAGTTCCTGAGACTCTATGGGGACCGTGAGCAGAGGAGTTTGGGAACCTAAACAAAATGAAGTACAGCTATATTCATATCAAAGTAAGTAGTACTAGAGAGACCCAGGTTTCTTCGTAATAATAAAAAGTTCACATCACCTGGAAGATACAAGAACTCTGATACAGCCTCGATTACAGAAAGGAGGAACTGATGAGTGACATGCAAGGCAAAATCATAAGCATGTTGGGATTTAAAAAAAAATCATTACCATTATCTGATAAAGCAACTTACAAATTATGGAAAATACTTACTTAAATTATAAGATCAGTGAGGATTAAAACATCTTAGTAACCAGCAAACCTGATCCCATGGGTATGAATTAAACACTCACCCAATGTCTGCAAAACCCATATTCTTTTTTGGACACATAAAAAAAGAAAAGCTCACCATATTCTGGCCATAAAGCCAGCACATCTCAACGTATTTCAGTGAAATAAAATCGTAGAGTGTATATTTTGACCATAATTTATTTAAACAAAAAAACCCCAATAATAACATAAAGAGAAACATCTCACACATTCATTTGAAACTTAAATAAACATTAAATAATCTGCAGGTCAAAAGAAAAGTCATGGTGCAAATGAGAAAATATTTTTGAGCTGAATGATAAGAGATGTGATATGTGAACACCCACGGGGCTCAGACAAAGCCTCGCTGACCGGGAAAATCATGGCTCTGCATGTGTTTTTAACAGAGAAAAGGCTTGAAATCTATCATTTAAATTTCTCTCTTGGGCACTTGGAAGACAACAGCAAACTAAACCCAAAGGAAGGGGAGGGTGGATGAAATTAGAAGCACAAGTTGTTGAACTTAGAGACGCGCATTGGAGAGGGTCGGAAAGACCAAAAGCTGGGTCTTTGTAAAGAGAAAAAAATTAGTAAAACCTCTAGTGAGTTCAGTCAGAGAAGAGGGAGGAGGAGTAATTAATGGTGTCTAGAACGAAGAATTCTAGAACGGGTTCCCACACCTGTCCAGCATCGGGTACGAGACGCCCTTTCCTGCTGCGCACCCTCGGTGTGAGACGCCGGTGGTCAGGGACGGAGCCTCCCTCCTTCTCGGCGGAGGAGCCCCTGGCGTCCACGTCCACGGTCTGTTTCCTTACAAACTGTATATCCTGGAGATCTCGACGACAGGCTTGAATGAAAATAGGTCAACAGTACTTAAGCTAAGTAACACTTTAATCAATTTTGAGATACTTTCCGATGGCTAGTGCGTGATGGAGAGACACTGCCCCTCGATGTTCCCTTCGGAGCAGTGTAGACATTTACAGTCCTTATTGGGTAAGTTGCTTCTGGAAGTCACGATCACCCATTCTGTCTCCCCTCAGGAGATGCGTCTGTTACAGCAGGTCCGAGCAGAGTTCCTGTATTTCCGTAATTACTGGTGCCCAGCAGGCGTCTGTGAACCCATTCGCCCTGGGAGAGCGACAGGTGACCCAGACTGTCCTCGTGGGTCTCGGGCTGTAGAGGTGGACAACGGCACGACTGAGGTTTTGAAACCGCCAGTCCGCTTCCTGCCGAACGAACGTCCTGCTCAGTTCACACCGGCTTTCCTCACGTCCACACTGTCCTCTCCCAGAGGGAGGAAGGGGGGCACTAAGAAGACGAACGTGAAGGGAGTCACGGGGCCCCTGAGTGGATCCCTGAACTTTGCTGCGCAGTTGGGCAGGGCGGGGGGCCCAGGCAAGGGGGCCTGCAGGGAGCCAAATGCTCTGAAGGGGCTTCTGCCAGATTATGGGAGACGGGGCATGGGACCCTGGGGACGTGTGGCCTGGCGCACAGCTTCACCGCCATGTCGCTTGGTGACTGACTGGAGGCAGGCGCAAGGACTCGGCTCCTCTCCCCGGCCCCGGGCAATCCGGCGTGCCTCAGGGCGGACGCCTGGTAGTCCCGCGCGCTCTGTCCACAGAAGGGGGCACGGACTCCAGGCCATCCTGGCTCTTGGTGCAGGTGTGTCCTCACGCACATGGGTGAGGGGCAGTTCCCGGAACACACGTCCGTCGTCTCCGCCCACCGGAGCAGGCTGTCCGCAGACGAGCTCCCTCCTCATTCAGCCCGTCCTCCTGGCTCTGCCTTCCCAGGCTCCACGGAGAGCCCCGTGTTTCCACGACTCAGCCACTCTCGCCCTGAAACGTCAAAGACAATAGCTGGTCCGTGTCATAAACCGCAGAGTATTGCTTTTAAACCCGCGTGTCTGTTCTCTCTGTTGAATCGTGGGTTTCCAAACGCTGTGCGTTTCTGCTTTTTATGTTTTCGCTTCCTGCATAGTCACTTGCTGTACATATTGTAGGTACTGAAAAATAGACGGATAAGTGAAAACAAAATTTAATGAATGTGAAAAAACTTTTCGTTTCAATAACTATAAATGATCATATCAAAGTCCCGTCAGTGTTTCCCCCAGGATGTGTTTCCTTTCATTGCAATAATGCTCGGTAATATTGGGTTGGGGAGGAAATGGAGCCCGCAGTCTGGTCGTGCTTGAGACGTAGGCTTAGAAACGAGCTGCTTATTTAAGCTATCAAAAGCAGATGTGACTGTGACTAGAGCACTGCTGAAACCGAAATGCTCATCAAGTCGGTTCCTCCTCACGCCGGCTGCCAGCACGGCGGAAGCTGGCGAGTCCATCCGGGGGCTCCGTGGACCCGTGTGGGCTTGGGTGGCATGTGGAGGTGTGTGCGTGTGTGGTGCGTGTGCGTGCACGCCCGTGTGTCCGTGTGTGCGTCTTGTACACCATCTTAATCGCCACGTGACCTCAGCACCATGACTTCGTCTGTGATAATCCGAAAGCACCTGTGACCGACATTGCTGCAGAGTAAGAAACCAAACACGTCGAGGGAGCCGCGCCGGTTAGAATTTGGTCTGCGCGGTGTCTGCGGTTTCCTATGAACCACGACAGTTAAAGACTTGAATTTAGTATCAAGACGGAATAACCTAAGAGATCCTTATCTTGGTGTTTCCTCGCACACGGATTAATTACAGTTTTCATTCAGGTTCGGACAATGCCGGTGCAGAGAGGTTCCCAGCGGACGGGGGAGGGTGATGGGATGCGGCCGATCGGGTCCGTGTTTGCGACGAGCCTCCCACCAGATCAAACGGCCTTAGGGACAGTCACGTGACCCGCTGTTTGTGTGCGTCTCTGCGTATTTTTCAGTTGGTGTGAATGTGGCTTGAAGGACAACGGAGGGTCTTAGCGAATCTTTAATTTCATATTCTAACTAGTTAGCCCCATCTGTTTGCTTTGAATCCCCCGTTTCAATGAGGGGAACCGGTGCTAATCCTCCTTTCAGCGGTTGCCTGGGTGCGTGTGAAATGGATCGTGTGGACAAAATAGGCCCTCGGCAGACGCCGTCGGCCATTGTCCCCTAAGCTTCCTCGAGGGGACTCTTCACAGGTACCGAGAAGCCACTCCAGCCACTCCACATAGCTGGGAAGACCCTCTCCTTTCTCTGCGCACAGCACACTGCTCCGCACAGAAGAAAGGCCGCCACCGGGCATCAGAAGGAGGGCGCGCTGGAGGGGCTGGAGCTCGCCGTCCGCACACACGGAGATAATTGGCCCGGCAGTAATTTCGGAGGCTGAATGAAATGAATAAATTGTGGCATGGGAAAACTGAAAAGGACAACAGTTTCCTGGCTCACACGGGATCATTACCTTGGGCTGGCATTTTTCTTGAAGACCAATTGATAAAACGGGACAAAAATGTTTTTCCCCATTAATTGCTTTCAAACACTGTCCCGTTAAACACCCAATTAAAAGGCAGACGTGTGGTCCTCTGTTTGCTTCTAACGACCAAGCGAGAGAAGCGGGGAGCGGATGGAGAGAAGCGGCGGGGGAGGGACCGCAGGGAGAACGGAGGGCCCGGCTTTTCTCTCCTGGCTCGCAGAATAAAGACATCAACGGGGAAGGGCCGGCCCGTCTTTGGCCAGCAGCGGCTTCCTGAGAGACCAGGGCCGCAGGAGCACGGCACAGGCCCACGTGAGCCTTCTGAAAGGCCGCCCTTCTCCGGCCTCCATCGGAACTGGCCCCGGGCAGCCACGTATCCAGGTTGATTTCTGCACGAGAAAGCATACGGCCCGCTCAAAACATTGCCAGTCAGCCACCTTTGCCAATCGTAATACAGTAAGCATAACTGGTTATGTTTTGAGCACAGAGGGGCTGCTGATCGGGGGGAGACCCAGGGCTTTCCTGCTCTAGCCGTGGCTGGTTGGGAAGGACCGGGCGGGGCGGAGCAAGGGAGGATGGTCCGGAGCCGCAGCGCCGGCTGGTCTCTCGCGTCCGTCCTGCACTTCCTCACCGTCTTCTCCTCTTTTCTCTGAAACTTACTATCGAAAACAGAACAGGCCTCGAAGGACAAATGAAAATGAACTGTTGTAGGGGCGCCTGGGGGGCTCAGCGGGTTAAAGCCGCTGCCTTCGGCTCAGGTCATGATCTCAGGGTCCTGGGATCGAGCCCCGCATCGGGCTGTCTGCTCAGCAGGGAACCTGCTTCCTCCTCTCCCTCTGCCTGCCTCTCTGCCTACTTGTGATCTCTGTCTGTCAAATTAATAAATAAAAGAAAAAAAGAAAAAAAAAGAACTGTCGTAGGACAAAGGCAAACGGAGACAGCCGTGGAGGCCAGTCTGCGGCCGTCAGTCCCATGTGGCTCCTGACGGCGCCTTGACGACCCGGGTTTAGAGGCTGACATCCCCGGGACGTGGCGGGCACTGCGTCTTTCCCCCACTTGCAACGTGCATGGCTGATGCCTGTGATGCCTGCGTTGGGCAATCCTGCCCCAGGGCTGACACAGGAATAGAACGTCAGGCTTGCACAGGAGGGAAGACGGTGCACGGGGGCCTCTGGCTGCAGGAAATGTTCTCTGGCTGGATCTGGGTCCCGGGGACGTGGGTGTTGACATACGGAAGGTCCGTGGAGCCACACAAACGTGTCCACATGTGCTGCGGGAGCCTGGCGTCGTCGTGGGAGGGCTGGGACGGCCAATTCCACGGAGGCCTGGGGCCGGGGACCCAGCGCCTCTCACCTGGCCAGGCTTTGTGCCCGGGTCCCTGCACCCACACCCTGTGCCCGCGCCTCGGACAAGCTGCAGCCTTTCACGTAAGCTCCTTGAAGACGGACGAGGGTCATTGTGCTGAGGGAAAGGGACACGGTGACCGGAACCTAGAGGGACTGAGGGAAGGTCGTGTGATGTCCTGAACTGATGCCAGACGTGGGGAGAGAGCATCAGGAACAAGTAGTACGGAAGGGAAAGCCGCCGTTGCACTTGCTGACTGGCTCCGGGGGGGGCTCAGCCTTGAACCTTCCGGCCTGCGGGACAGGGAGAACGGCCCCAGCCAGCGCGCCCTGTGGGCTCCGAGGATCAATCACGGAGACGGAAATAGTTTGATTTCTTCAGAAGTGTAGATTCCGGGGCACCGGGGTGGCTCAGTGCGTTGAGCTGCTGCCTTCGGCTCAGGTCATGATCTCAGGGTCCTGGGATCGAGTCCCGCGTCGGGCTCTCTGCTCAGCGGGGAGCCTGCTTCTTCCTCTCTCTCTCTCTCTCTGCCTGCTTGTGATCTCTGTCTGTCAAATAAATAAATAAAATCTTTAAAAAAAAGAAGTGTAGATCCCATATTCAAGAGCTTCCCCTCGTTTCTTCTAAATTAAGATATCTTTTTGTTTTGTTTTAGGTGAAGAAAACACAACACCATACCCAGGTTGGTTCGATCCTGTGGAAACACCTGTCTGGAGGCGGGGCCATTCGCGTGTGGGTGGATTGTGCACAGGGTGGACGACGCTGAGGCCCTTTCCCGGGACGCAGTGTGGCGGGGCGGGGGGCGAGCACACGGAGAGGGTCTGTGTGGTAGGGACACAGCCCCACCACAGGGTGAAGCTCCCCGAGTCCCTAACGGATCTTGGGCTCATTTCTGCCCGCGTTGAGCTCCCAGGACAACGTGCATTTAAAACACACGAGGCATTTGGATCGTGGCGGAGGGACCAGACGAGGGACAAGAAAGGAATTCAGATCAGATGAGCTCCAGTAGCGGGAAGCCCGTATTTAAAGGAAACTGCCGAGGCACGGATCGCTCCTAAATCACGAACGTCCGCTCCATTTCTTTCTCAATTATTTTCCAAGAAATGCAGGGCTTTCCTTTAAATCACGCTTAAATTACCTGAAATCTATGTCACGTTCAAACCGAGTCTTAACAGCAAGCTTATCAACAACACACGCATTTTTAAAGACCTCATTAAAATAACTATCTATTAAAGTCCATAGTTCAGAAATAAATTTAGGAACTAAATTAACAGGAAAAGCAGACAGAGGGGAGAGGCGATAATTATCATGACGTGTCACAGAGAGTGTTATTTAATTAACCATAATAATAAGAACTATGTGCAGGTCCACATTTGCAATTTCTTAGCTATTTAGTTTGCTGCAAAACATTAAGGAGGAAATAAAGGGAACAAAAGGGAATAATTGAGTATGGGCATCCTGGCGGACGCACCGAAGCCTCACCCCCGATCCAACCGGCTGCTTGGAGCTGCTTGTCTGGTGGGAGTTTTGTGGGCTCTGACGGTGTCTACTGCTGGAGATCACGGAGGACTTCCTGCGCGGGCCCCCACCCCTCCTGAGCCCCCCAACCCCCGACAACCAGACAAGGGGCAGGTGTGTGAGTCTGAGTTCTGGTCCTTGCTGCCTCTCAGACGTGCCCGCGGGGCTGGGCTGGGCTGCGCGGGCCTCTCCCCAAACCCTCCCGCTCTGGGAGACGAGCATGGACACTCTGATGGAAGATTTGCATTTTATTTAGAAGCCATTTGCCCAAAAATATGCAAATGCTCTTTGTTGAGTAAAAAGATGCTCAAAAAATCCAATCCCTTATTAAAATGGTTTTCATCTTCACACTTGGTGTGATTTGATTACTTTACACGCACCTTCTCATAAAACGATGTCCCGGATGGCGTAAGGCTCCTAGGAGAGCCCACAAGGCGTACTTATGCCGAAAGCGCAGCTATAGCACCATGCGTGTGGGGACCAGTTGTGAAACTGGGGTGAGAGTCCCCCTCATTTTTTTCAAAGTCCCCCGAACATCGAGGCTGATGCACTCACTGTTTCTTCTATTATTGGCTAAAAATAGGCTGCTTTAGTGGGAGAAGGAGGTCGCCGAGCGCTTTGGGAAGGCAGTTTCTGAAACTTGAAGTTCCTTTAGAGGTCCAAAGCGCTCCTGGTCTCCTGTGCACAATCCGGTTTTTGAAACACGGCGCTCGCCTTCATCTGCACGTGTCACTGTTGGCGCGGCTCTGCTCGTCGCGCGTTTCCCGCCGGTCCCCAGCCCTGCTTTCTCCGCCCTGCGCACAGGGTCCTCTCCGAGCCAGACACCTGCTCCCGCCGCTTGCTGTGGGGTCTGCCTCCCGTGGCCCGGCGTCTGCCCCCTTCCCAGGACGCCTCCTGTCCCCAGATCTGCCATGACCCGAGCGCCTCACTGGCCTCTGGCTCCAGGCTCCCTGGACCCCCCCAGTACCCCAAATCCTACTCTTCCTGCTCCCAGAACCTTCCGCTGACAATTTTGTTCATTTGTGGAATCATACTTTTAATTCGTAACATATTTGCTCAGTAGTTTTCCTGTCCGCTGCCCTATTTGTATGCGCGGCGTGTCCTTGTCAATCTCTCCGAGTGTACGAACCGTCAGTGTTGTTTCACTTTCTTCCATTACTCAGAAAAGCATTTTTTCCTTAAAGAGATATTTCTGGTTTTGTGCGGAGCTTGGTACCTTCCTTCAGGTCGTTGGTTTTCCCAGACGCGGGTGGTTCTGTCCTGGGTGTGGTGAGGCTCTCTGGACGGGGCAGGAAGGAGCGGATTGCATGTGGGGTGCGTGTCCCCAGCCAGGCGGGCATCCGGGCAGCTGTGCTTCCTGCAGAGCGAGGGGCTCTAGCCTTGGAGGGAGCGGGGGTGGGGCCAGAGCATCGTCGGGGAGTGCGGATTCCTCTCCAGCGCCCGACCCCACGACGACGGCGGGGGTTCCCCCTGGGCACAGCTCCCCTGGATGGGCCCAGAACCTGCTGGGGGTCTTGGGTCTTGGCTGTTGGAGCCCAGGCTCTGAGCGGCGTGCGGGTGGCCGGAGGTGCTGGGACGGCTGGCCTGAGAGCCGGGGCTTGCTGCGCTCCCTGCTCCTCACGGCTCAGCCTCTCCGCGTCCTCAGACCCGCCCGCCTCGGCCTGCGGTCATCCTGGGCCCCGCTGCGAAAACTCACCCTTCGAACTGCCCTCCCTTTCCCTTCGCGGAATCACCGACTCCTTGCCGATGTCCGGCCTCGGCCCGGTTCCGTTTGCTAGAGACCTTCCGGCTCCTTCCGGCTCAGGCCCGTGGGTGGAAGCCGTCCGGAGCTCCGCCTGGCACTTCTGCCGCCGTGGGGCATCCGAGGAAGCGCGCCCGCGGCGCACGTGCCCGTTCGCCCGTCTTTAAAGGAAATTCTTCTCTTTTATCTTCCTTCCTATCGACTTGTCTCAGGGCCACATCCGGCTTCAAGACCAACTCCTGGGAAAACGTGTGGAGCTTGGGGTCCTTCTCTCCGGTCTCCCGCGGGCGGTCCTGTGTGCGCGGGAGGCAAGGAAGGACCCCTACGGTTTTCAGAGGGAGCCCGGCCCTGTGGACGCCTCCACCTCAGGCTTCCGGGCCCCGGAGAGCGAGACAGGGCACCTCCGCTCGGAGGCCCCCACATGTGGTCCTGCGTTCCGGTGGCCTTGACACACGCACGCCTCAACTTCTCAGTGTCTGCTGAGATGGCCGCACTGCCTGCAGGAAAGGCTGTGTGTCCAGAAATCATCCCGAGACGTCACTGGGGGCTTGGGCTCCTTCCCTCCGTGGCTCCGCCATGTTGAGGGCCCCTCCCTTCGTTGCTCGGCTAGCAGATAGCCAAGGGGAGAGGGCAGAGGGAGCCTTAGAAGACTTTCACGAGCCCAGGCCTGGAAGTGGAAGCCACCAAATTTCTCTCTCTCAAGGAAAAGCACGCAGACATGACATCTGTGGGTGGTCTGGCAGTTCTGGTATGTCCCCGGTCCTATTTCTGCCCTTTCTGCTCGGTATGTGTAAGGACAGTCTTCCATCCTCGCGGTGAAAGGTGGCTGCTGCGTTCCAGCCCTCACATTTCCGCTGCAAGCCCCAGAGACGAGCAAAAGCAGAACACGGAACAGGCCGTGCTGCTCACTCGGTCACTCCCCGCTCTCCCCTTTCTAGAAGTTTCACTCCCCACTTTAACTCACCGCTCACTGGACCTCTTCAGAGAACTCCAGCTGGCTCCAAGGGGCGTTGGGAAACGTGCTCACTGCGCCTGGCTGCCTGTCTTGCTGGAGTTGGCGGCTGTTGGACGAAGGGGACAGCAGGGGTTGGGAGGCAACCGGCGACCTGAGCTTCCGCAACAAGCCGTCCTCGCTTTCGTGGGAGGCGAGGTGAGTTACCTGCTGCGCACCAGCTTCTCTCCACTGACCGAGCCGTCATGAGTCCGTACGTACGGAAGCCAGCAAAACGAATGCACGCCACCGTGTCGCCACAAGTTGGAACAGCCAGAATGTTCTTGTCATGAGTCACTGTCACTGCCGTCAGTCGGCCTTGAGCCGCGTGAATTCTCTTCTTGGGGAGCAAACAGTGCGACGTCCTAGGATCCCCGGCCACTCCCTGAGCTCCCGCCAAAGCCTCAGTCATCAAGACGAGATTTTAAAGATTCTTTGAAACTTTCCTAAATAAAATCAACTAATTATAAGCATTTGAGAACACCCTTGGGGGGTTCAGAGTTTGGTTTGGTTTTACTCCTTTTTCACTTGCTCTTCAGTACAGCTTCCTCGAAACTTCATTAAAGCTTTAGAATCTGTGGATTTTTTATTTGTTCTTTATTTTTTATAGAAATTGAAACATTTTGTCTAGATAAAACCAGAAGAATAAAGAAGGAAATTGAAGTCCAAAGGGCAAGCCTTGTCTCTTGCCTGGCCCTCCGGGTCCTGGGTCCCCCTCACCGACCACGTCCTGGACGCCTCGTCGAGCAATCGTGCGCATGCTTACGTGGTCTTTTTCCCAACGTGGAAATGCGAAGGTGCCCCTGACGGTTGCCTCCTTTGGTTCGTGGAGCACCGGGGACGTCCCTTCATGGCGTTTCACACACGTGGCCTCCCCCGTCAGGCAGGTACAAGGTGTTGCGCCGCTTGGCTCTCGTGGAACGGTTACACAGTGTTGGTGTCGAGGGGACACAGTGGCTTCCCATAGTCCTCTTGGTGCCGTGGGTGTGACCACCAGCCTCACACACACCTGCGCCTGCTGAGCACGTCCATAGGCCGAATTCTTAGTGATGAGAATGTTGGCTCCAGGGCTGTGCACATTTCAGATTGTTAAAATGATGTTAAAGTTCCCGCCAAAGGCTGCTTGGACGGAAGCCGTTCTATTTCACCACAGCGCGTGAAAGTCCACCCCACGTTCTTACCGATGTCATGTACGACGGGTTTTTAACCCTTGCCAATCAGATAGACAGACATAGTGGGTTTTGTTGAAAGGACGTAGTTAACCGTCTGTAGAAAAACGGAGAGGCTACATGAAGAGGCCCTTTTCAGGAAAAAAAAAAAATGCCAAGAGCTAGGCGCCAAAACTCTTAGGTCAAAATGGACTTGAACAGGTCGGGTGCAATTTCTTATTGCCCTGAGCCACTCCGGGAACGCCCCCGACGGGTGGGCTCCTGTGTCTCCAGAGACACAGAGCTCTCCCTCACTGACGAACTTCGACTGTTAGTTGACTTGTTGCTTATTTTTGACACCAGAGCAAAAACATAGCATAAATATGACATTACATCAACCTATTTCCTAAGTCTCTTTTAATTTTAAAAAGCAACTTGGCTGACATAATTACAGTTTTCAAATTTCTGCATAGCTCGATCTGTGTATGTCAAGGCGACAAAGAAAATTGCCAGGAATCCCACCACAGCTCGGGACTACAACCAAGCTCCTGCAGGTGACAGCAGCCGCTGGTTGGAGGCCTGGAAGGGAAACCAGGTCCGGGCGTGTCACTTAAGTTTGCTGACGATCGCGCCCACGTTAATTGTTCAGGGGAACTCGAGGATGATCCAAAACAATTCTTCATTTTCAGGCGCTTGCCATGGGAGAGGAGTACGTGGCTCTGAGTCAAGCCAGGGGTCAGCGCTCATGGCTGTGCCGGGCACGGGAGTTGGGGGGTTAGGAGTGGAGGACAGGACGCACTCCACGGGCGCATGGGATGTGGCAGGACTCGCGGTGCTCTCCCGGCCAGCGGGGTGAGGGGCCAGAGGCCGGGGGCCGTCCCGTCTGCTGCCCACAGCCACGGAGCCAATCACACAGCAAGACCTTAGCTGGGACCGGGCTGGGCCTGTGGACCTGGCGCCTCTGGGAAGGGCCCCTCTTCTCCGACCCCAAGACATAGATCCCGGCCGTTGTGTCAGGACCCTCAATCCCAGCACCACTGTCCTTGCGGCGGGCAGTTCCCTACCTGGGGGCCGTCCTGCGTGCCGTGGAGTGGTTCGCGCTCGCCCTGCTCTGCCCACCGGATGCCCGCAGCACAGACCCCTGCCCCGCGGGACAACCAAACACGAGAGCAGACTCACCGGCCCGGCCGGGCGCCAAATTCACAGTCTCCCATTCTCTGGGCGCTGAAGGGGCCCCGGGAAGTCATCTCCTGGGAGGCTCCTGGGGTCTGTGTTCTTTCTGGCAAAACAAACCAACGCTCCGGGAAAGAAAGCTTTGCTCCTGCTCCCCTTCCCGGCTGAGCGCGCAGCGCTCTCGGTGAAGCCAGTCGGTACCTGCAGCGGTCTGTGGGCCGCTGGCGGGGGAGGTGGTGTGCCGGGGGGGCGGTGGGGCCGCAGGGGCCAGGGGACATCCCTGACGGCTTTCCCCTTGCTCCATCGGGAGGCGACCCTGTGGTCATTTAAGCCACTGCCATGCTCAGGGACGCGCCATCTGGGCGTTTGGTCCCGGCAGCCAGGGCGCCTCCCAGAAGACTCACAGGGCTTCCTTCGGTTTGCTCTCGAGGTGTGGGGGCTGTGAGGTTGCTGGTGCTGGAAAACAGGGGCCACGACCTTGCAGATTATTTCGTCCTGGGGTAGACTCTCTCTTCCTTGGCTGAAAAGCTCTGCATTTTAGGTCTCCTATGAAGACAGGGAGACTTAACTCCCGCGGTCGCCGTCTTCCACGCCTGGTTGTGGGTCCGTCTGGATTCTCTGGGGTGCGCGTGGGTGCGTGTGGGCGTGTGTGGGTTACCGACACCGCTGTGTGATGGGAGGCGCCGGTCCCCGGTCTTGTGGGGTCTCCTGGACCCGCCTGCCCGTGAGCTCCCTTCACCACGCGGCTCTTGCCGGCCGGTCTGGTTTACATGACTGTCACCAGCACCCGCAGCTGGAAGGCGCCCGGGGACCAACGGGCTGTGCAGATGGGGAGACTGAGGACCAGGGAGCTTCAACCGCCACAGCCGCACGGCCGCCAGGTGGTGGCAGAGCAGGGTGCCCGCACGGCTGCCAGGTGGTGGCAGAGCAGGTGCCCGTCCCTCTCTGACCTTACCGTCTTCCTCCATGTACCTGCCCCAGCCCCAGCCCAGCTCTCTCTCTCGGGACATTGGGCGGCATTTCCAGGTCACTCTGAGGAAGGCCCGGCGGCCCCAGCTCTCAGGCGGCCTGCTCGAATGGGCTTGCCAGAGAGGACCCTGCGCTCTGTGGTCACCACCGACTGGATGCCAGCACACAGCCCGGGGGCTCTCCCTTCCCCGAGGGGCCCTGAATCCCCTGGGGGGAGGCACAGCCTCAGCGACGGGCCACCTGTGGGGCCAGGAAGGGACAAGGCCGTTGGGGAGCGGACTTTCCCCGTCAGCCAGTGAGGGTGCGGTGCTTTAGCAAGTGGAAGGCTACGGCTGAGGGTCCTGGCCGGGGACCGGGGCGCTGGCCCAGGGCAGGACCGGCGCGTACTCGCCGCAAGCGTTCCCGCTCCGTCCCTCCCTCCCCAAATCCGTGGCGACCCGGACCGCCTGCCCGGCAGCTTCACGCTCTGAGCTCCTTGTTTCGGAAGGTCCCCAGTCTCCGGTTTCCAGCGCACACACCTGTCACGGAGAGGGACCCGGAGTCCCTCGTCCTGCGTCCTGGGTCCCGATACAGACGTGCTCGTAATTTCTGTCTGAATAGCAGCCCAAGTGCTGGTTCCCTTTCCCCGAGGGGAGCGCGAGTGAGACAGAAATGCCCGCGGCCGCCCGTGAGTATCGGTCACTACTGTTGTGGGCCTCACGCTCGGAAGAGCATCTGGACACATCAACAAAGGCCGCTCCGGCGCTCGTGCGCAGCAGAGACAGGGAAGCCGGGCGAGCCGCAGACGCATCTCTCCGCGCAGTGAGCACAGAACAGCTTTGTCGCGGGGGCTCTGGCTGCTGCGTTTCCGGGCGGTTGTGGTGCGTGTCTTCTGCCGATGGGAAATCACGGTGTTGCGGGAGGCGCCGGGCCCCTGGAGGTCTGGACGCGCGGTGGCTCGAGGAGAAGCCCCCTCGCACCTCCCGAGGTCAAGCCCCCCCCGCACCTCCCGAGGTCTCGGCCCCCGGCCCCAGGCACTGCCATTTCTGCCAGGCTCGGGTTCCCTTCCCCCGTCTCAGCGGCCGGCCCCGTCCCCTCCCCCGCACCTCGCCTCCAGCCCCAGCTGCCCGTCCCGCAGGCCCAGCGTCCGCTAGTGATGTTTGCCACCAAACCCAGACCTCACTGGACGCGAGGGGACGTCTGACGTGTCTGAGTCCCTTGTTGGCACTTTTCTAGAAGCCGTGGTGGGTAAGGAGCAGAAAGGGCAGATGGAGAAGGGATTCCCCCGTGGATCTCTGGTGGGGACGGAGAGTGTCCAGTGTCCAGTGTCCAGTGTCCAGCAACGAGCCGGGGGACCTGTGGGGCAGAATTCGGGGCCGGAAGGGCCGCAGGAGCCGAAGCCCCGAGACGGTGCTTCTCACGCTCGCTTGGCCTTTTGCACAGTGGATGTGATTAGTGAGGGGACAGCGAGGCCCTCAGGGTGGGCCCTCGCCCCGAGGCCGGTGTCCTTGCCCAGGGGCAGTGTTGAGCGGGCACGACCACGGGGCCGGGGGAGACCTAGGGATCGGGAGAGATGCAGCAAAGTGCCAGAAGTCAGGGCACAGGCAGGAAGGTAGGGGCCGACCTCGTGACGCCCGATCTCTGGGCCGGGAGAAAACTGGCAGCTGTGGTTTGAAGCCACGTGGGGCGTGGGGCATGGTCACCGCGCCCTGGGAGACCGCCGTGGCCGTGTACCCAGCCACGTGTTGGCCGATGCCGGGTCTTCCGTGTGAGCTCGGCTTTACCCAGACGCCTGCTGCCCGCCGGGCTGTGCTCCAGGGATGACGGCCTCTCGCGTGAGGCCCTGCGCTGGCTAGCCGCGTCCCCAGCACCGGGCCGTTGCCAGCCTGTCCCCTCCACCACGCTCCCGCCCCTGCTCTGAGCTACACCATCACGTCTGCCTATTAAAATGCAAGCTGAAATGCCCATTTTTAGGGCGCTCTTCTGGAAGCCCTGCATCTTCCCGTCACGAGAGCTCTTGCCTCCTCTCCTTACCCACGCACGAGTCCCCGCTGGAGCCGCACCGGCTCTCCTTCCCCTCCGAGCCTCTTCCCCGCACTTGTCTCCTCACTGGCGCGTGTCCTCTCGGAGGTGGGGTTGTCGTGGGCCTGTCACCGCACCGCCATGGCCTGACGGTTTGCACTCCGCGTGCATTGGTGTCTTGTCTGAGTCGGATTTCTGGCTTCTCTGGACCCACCCTTTGTGGCCTGCGTTTCTGGGATCTACATGACCCGCCTGGTCGTGGCCAGCCCTCCCTTCGTAGAAATGGTCGACTCCCCGCGTTCTCTGCATGTGGGAGGAAGCCCACCTTTGGGGCTGGTGGGAAGGTCTGGTTGGCTCAATCCCCCGTGTGTCCAGTGGTGCAGTATCAAACCAATTACATTCTGCTTCCTCTCGTGCTGAGCCATGGGTCAGAACCGGCACAGCCCCCTAAGGCCCCATGGACCAAGAAGCCAGCTATGACGGCGAGGGCACTGGCAGTGATACAGAAGTGGCACCGAGGGCCTTCCGTTCTGGGCGTGCCGAGGGCAGGCAGGTTGTTGCTGTGGCGCAATGGTGGACGGCCCTGGTGGGCTCACTCGTGGGGGTCCCTGCGGGCTTCAGATCATGTGTCCCCTGACAGCACTAACTCAGCCCCCTGACGGACCTCCCACTGACCTTCAGCCTTTTCTCCAAGACGGCTCCGGCTGTGTCTCTACTTCTCCGTTCAGATATCTGTGTGCTCGTGCCTGGCCCGATGCTACCTCTCCCAGGTTCCAAACTTGAGCGTTCTTGCTATTGCAAACCTCCGCGTGAATGACCCACAGCCTCCAGAATGAGGATTCATAAACCTGAACATGTTGTCCTTCTCTTAAACCTTACGGGACCTTCGGGGTCTCTGTCATGGTCCAAGGCACCACTCTGTCCCGTAAGAGATCGCGGGTCAGATTCTCCTGCCCCCATGTTTCTAGCCCCCACAGGCTTGTTGGTTCTGTGCTGGCCTGCCTCCCGCTCTGGGTCCGAGCCACTGCACTGGCTTCCAGCCTGGCGCTCTCCATCCGAACGGCCCTGCCCCAGCTTGCCCGGAGCTGTCATTACACAGCTGTCCTGGAGCCGTGTGAGTTTGGTTACACCACCCGTGAGACCCCACACACCCCGACTGCAGGGGCAAACCAGCACCCCCAACTCCGACGAGAGGCCCTCCACGGTGGCCCTCTACCTGCCTCAGCCGACTCAGCTCTAGCAACCAGCACCCGCTGCCCAGTGTCTTATAAGCCTAGTCCTTACTCCCTAAATGCCCCAATTCTTCAACCCTGTACGACCGGGCCTTCTCCAGATCCCAGTTGGGCCTTACAGCCTCCGGGCCAGCTGCTTCTGCTTGTCGCCTGGTTGTCTTCTGTCCTGAAATCCTCTGGGCAGACCCGCGTTGGCTCGCCTCCTACAGAAAGTGAGGCAACACCTGTCCCACAGAGCTCACGGCTGACCGTCCGCGCCGAGGCTTGACCTTGAAGTGCAGAGGTTGTGTCCTTCACGTGTGTCCTCGGAGACGGCACGGGCCACACGCTCGGGGGGCTGGGGGCGTGAGCCTCAGGGCCGGCCCGCGGGAGGGTGGTTTTGCCGTGTACGGGATCCTCCCCACCTCTCTGCTCTCTGAACACTTCCGTCTACTTCGGGAGCGTTTTCTCTCCTCCTGTTAATCTGTGGTGGGCGACGCGCTTCGTGCTCGGCCCCGCGCGCCCGCCTTCTCACTCACTGCGACTCTGCTGTACTGCGGGAAACTAAGCAACACAGCTCGCGGTGCCCTCGGTAAAACGGAGTCGCGGGGAGCTGAACCGAGGCTCCTCTCACAGCCAGGGCATGAAGCTCCTGACCTCGGCCTTGCCGTCCAGGAGCCGCCCTCGCTCACCCTGACCTCCTTAGCGACGTTAGATAGTCGGGGGTGCTGGACAATGGTCTTCTCGAGAGACGGGGTACTGAGTGTGTCCTCGAAACGTTCGAGTTAGCGTCGTGACCATGTTCGAGTTCCAGGGAGCCCCTACAAGGTCTCAAGTTGTGGGGATTGTGGAAAGGTAAATAAAAGCGGAAGTAGGAGCCCGATGGTCTTAATTAGCCTCAGAGTCAGTCTGTCCGTGGAAATGACCGTGAATGGACGTCACGGAGTTCTTGGCTGAGAATGTGTGGAACCCAAGTGAAAGCGATGCAGGGAAGTCTGGTCTTGGAACTAAGGACACGTGCAAGTTCGCGGACACACTTACTTCTCAGCCGTGTGGTCCCGAAGCAGCTGCTTTCTACCCCGTGTCGGAGGGCTCTGTGCCCACGAGACATGCAGAACCCTTCTGTAGGCAGGTAAACTCGTCCGCCCTGCTGGGCCCAAGGCAAGAGGGTCGCAACGTGCAGGGTTGGGCCATCCTGATCTTGTCCCCGGAGAACCATGTGTCTCCAGAGGGGCTCTGCTCTGGGCTGGATCCCAGAAGGAGAAGTCTTCGATGAGACACAGCAGCCCAGCACGTAACCCAGGTGAGGGACATGTGTCGTGACACACCGCTGAGAGCTGGGGACTGTTTGTTACAGCAGCAGACCTGACCAGTACAGGCAGTAGGGAATATTTAGCGACTGATCTCACACGCTTTGGTTTAGCTTGGATTCTCAGCTTTGGGATAACTTCTGGTGCATGAATATTACAGGAAGAGTTGGAGCCATAAATTTATTTTGAGCTTCTCAAGTGAATAAATTATCATTATAACAAACGCTCAGAAGTATCACAAAACCCGTAGTGGTCTAACCCTCCTCCTGTCAGGGGCTCCTGCAGACACCCCGGGGATCGTCCCTTGGCCTCTCCTGACTCTCTTCACATGACACTGCGGATGGTTTCACCCCCATCTGTGGGCAGCTCCACCGTGAGCGAAGCAGGCTGTTCCTGGTCAGGGTGTGGACTCGGACATCGGACAGGTCCCCCCGACTCCCCATGGCAACATAATCGTTACCACAAAGACAGCACGCATTCACATCTCTCCATCTCTGTGGGCTGGGGTCTGTGCTCAGCTCTGCTGGGTTAGGGTTAAGGTTAGGGTTAGGGTTAGTGTCCCTGACTTCTTCAAGTATTTCTTTCAGGGAAAGTCTGGGTTTACCTGCTTAGGCCAGGCCCACCTGGGGCAATCTGTCTCTGCATGAACTCAGGACAGCTGAATGAGGGCCTTAATTACACCTGCCAGGTCCCAGCACCTTTGCTACAGAATAATAACCTACTCTTGGGAGGGATGCCCCATCAGCTCGCAGGCCTCCCCACATCGGAGGAGAGAGGATCACGCAGGGCTTCCGCACCAGGGGCGAGGATCTTGAACCTCAGCCTTCTCTCTGCACACCTGGGGTCAGGACTGATCTCGGATGCTCTTGGGTTGCATCAGGTTTGTGTGGTCAGTGTCACTGCCTACTTTGCTGAAGGAGGGATGAAGCCCGCGGAACCACCATTGTGGGGCTGTGGCGAGGATGGCAGGGCTGCGAAGCCGGCCACAGCTTGGACAGTTACAAACGTGGGGTGCTGCTCCCAAGAGGCCAGGCGGGCTTGTGCCCAGGAAGTGCATCGCTATAGCCGTGGCTCATGCCGGAGGCCTCTCTTCCATTCACATCCCCCAGAGCCACAGGTACTCTGGGGACTTCACCGTGAACCCGTCGGGTGATCTCTACGATGAATTTGGGCTGCGACGCACGCTCCTCAGAAAGAGTGGGGCCTGGCCTTGCTGGGTGGGGTTCACAGGTGTGGGGAGACGCGCGCGGCTGGACCATGCCCTTGGGTTGTGGTCCGCAGGGCGCTAAGCCTCTGGGGACACATGACCCAGGAAGGGCGCTGCTTCTGCTGGACTCCAGAGCATCACGTGATAGGACGCCCAGAGAGCTTCCCAGACGGCGGGTGTGAGCTGCCCTGCAAGGCTGGGCGATCCCGCACCAGCTGCTGAAGATGCATCCCGCACACTTCCCGGCTGCGGTCTGAGGCCAAGGGGCTGCCCTGACGGGGTGGGCGTTCCTTCCCTGGGGCTCCCCAGGCCACCTGCGGGAACCACGGGAAGAGACATGTGTTCTCGCCTTGATGATCTTACATGAATTTGGCTTTCCCCAGACCTCACGGAACACGGATTCTATTTAGTTGCAGAAGCCCCCCAGGAGAGCGGTGGCTGTCAGCATTTCAGTCTTGAGGAAAACCGTGTGGGTCCATAGCCGAACGCGATGGGGTTGACGGCCCCTCTTCAGGGGCCGCAGGGTGCGGGCGTGCTGGGGCTCTATCCTAGGGTTCTGGATTTTCCTCTACCTGGAGGAGTCGTGTGGCTTGTCCCTGGGCAAAGGCAGAAGCTCCGGTTGCTATGGCAATAGCCGATCTGAGGAAGCTGTGACCTAAATCATGACTGAGAGAGAGCGTCCCTTGTCAGTATCGTCACGGCTACCGCTTCCTGGGATTAGGCTGTGAAGCCCGGATTACCTAAAATGAACTCTCTTACCTCAGGAAAAGGGAAACCGCGCTTTTCTGATGGCCAGAACTGTTCGGGAGCATGCGAGGCAGAGGCTGTGTGGCCACGGGGGAGCTGACTCCGAGCACCCTGGGGACCCGCAGACGTGCCTTTCTCCAACGGCCGTCCCCACACGCGGCCAGGCCCCAGACAGCGGCCACCACACGCTCACCGGGACAGCGGCCGGACAGCAGGGTCTCCGCATGAGCGTGTACACACCCTAGACACACACATGCCACGCATCCACACATCCACACCCCACAGCACACGCACACACGTGCACACACGGTGAGGACCCTCCTGAGGACTGGGGGTGGCCAGCATTGGGAGCTGTTTGCTGGGGCTCCTGCGGGGTCCGTGGACGGAGGGGAGACAACGTCTGGGAAGTGCAGCCCATCCCAGCAGCTCCCGGAGGAGCCTGGCTGCCGGGGTCCGTGGACAGCACTCCTCTCCCCCTGCACCCGGCCGAGCACCACCGCCCGTCTTACAGGGTCCCCGTCGGTGTGAACTAATTCATGCTCCCAGCGGCAAAGCGAAGCATTGGGAAGCTGGGCTGAGGCAACGCCACAGCCCCATGAGAAGCCCCAGAGCCCCACCCCCTCTCCTCGCCCTGCACATGCGGGGGACCTGGGGACGGTCAAGGTCAAGGCCGCACTCCCGCTCCTTGGGAGATGGAGGCCGACGGCCCCACCACTGCTGGGTGTGGATGGAGCTCGGGGCTTGTGGCTGGCACTGGAGCCTCTGCCCTGGTGGGCTGCCCAGTCTCCCCGACTCCAGTGGGACCCCCGAGGTAGATGCCGCCGGCCTCGTGCCCATCACCAGGCTCGGAGGACAGTGGTCCCATACCCAGGAGTCACCTTCTCAGGAAGGAAAGCAGCCGTCCCTCCCCGAATGGCAGGCCGAGGGGCGTGGGATTTGTTACCAGGACAGGAGGGCCGTTGCCGCTTGGATTTTCTCCTCATGCCAAAGCCACGTGGGTTTCCATTTCGCTGTTTTCAACCCGGCCTGCATTTCAGCGCCTCCCCGCACTGAGCGGTCTGCACGGGAGCCTGGAGAGAGGTCCCGGGGCACGCACTCGTTAGCAGATGGGGAATCGGGCCCACAGAAGGGAAGGCCCTTGCCGCGTGCTCTGTGAACTTCACCCCCCGCAGTCCACACAAGCCTGCACCGCGCCCTGCCCCTGAGCTCGGCTGTGGGCGACAGGGGCCTCATCCATCACCCCCGGCCAGGAGAGAAGCACTTGATCGTGGCCCAAAGCCCTCACAGCGGGAATCAGTCTCTAACGGTAAGGGGTCAGGTGCCACTCTGCAGAACGTAACGGGGGACTCAGTTTGGGGACGGGGCAGTGGGCTTCTGGACGGGTGTGAACGTGAGCGCGTCCACGTGGTGGTCACTCCACGTGGGGGCCCTTGTCCCCACTGCCTCTGCTCTCGGCCGGCCGGGAGGACACCCGACTCACGGAGGCTGGGGCGCTCAGGCCGGGGCGAGCACCTCATTGCCCGGGAGCAGCGTGTCTGCCCTGTCCTGCGTGAAGTTGTTTGGGGAAAGTAAGAGTATGTTAAAGTCGATGAGGCCAATCAGCCGTTCGAGTCACGTCCCCGAGCTACGGTGACTTTACTTCCCCGTTTTCGTACCTCAGCTCGGCGATGTTGTAAGTAGAAGTTCGTACAAATGCGGAGACTCTGTGTAGTCAGATGCCCCGAGTGGCCGTTCCGGGAGCATCTTGCTGGCTGGAGAGTCTCTCCTCAGAAGCCCCCGCAGAAGGCGTGGGGGTCAGGACAGGAGCTGGAATGTCGCCATGAGGGGCTCTGGGGTTTACATCTCCTCCCCCATGTGCTGGTCTTCTGCTGTGAGGAAGTCCTAGGAAAGACTCGGGCCTGCCCGTCAGGGGTCTCCAGCACGCAGGGAGAGGCGGGGGACAGACCCGGCTCCGAGGATGGTGCGCTGCTGTGTCGCCGCTCACCACACTGCTAGAGCCCTTCCGTGGCCCTCTGCCACACTGCCTCTGGGACCCAACAGCGGTCCCCCAGGTGAGGACAGGCTGAGTGCCAGGGGCACTGGTCCTGCAAAGGCACTGCAGCCTCTACCCCCCCCCCAACCCCCACACCAGGGATGGGGTCTAGGGCCACTAGTCCTGGCTCATTTGGCCACAGAAGGGACAGACTCCGGGACCCAGCAAACTACCTCCTCCACAGGAGATTGTGGACGTATTTTTGAGACGGGAGGTGGATGAAATACTCAATTTCTTACAGCCAAACTGCCTCGGCCCCAAGCCACTGAGGTCAGGGATGGGCCAGAGTCCGTCTGGTGAGTGTCCGGCTGGAGAAGGCACAAATCCTCACGTGCCTGCCCTCGCTGGTGGATAACATGGCAACAGCGGGGCAGTCTGTAGGGCTGTCTGGGGGGTAACGCGCTCTCGTGCCCCTGAAGCACATAGGTCAGTGCCCTGCACGGGACGCTGACTCTTGTTAACGTCGGTCCGTGTTGGTATTAGCTCTGGCCTTACTTAGCATTAGTGTAGTGTTAGCAGTAACGCCAGCGTACGCTCTGGGCTTAGTGTTGGTGGAGCATTGACCCTAGCGTTAGCGTTAGTTACTGATGTCAACACTAGCCATTTCCATCACTACTCCTGGCCCTCGCTCTGGGCATTAATATTAGTATTAGCATTTGTCTTGGCGCTCACGGCGGCTCTCGCACACGTGGGAGCTATTAGGACCAGCTCTTGGCACCAATGGCCGCCTCCGTGTCACCGTGGTCCGCGTTAGCATTCGTTGCAGGGTCCGCATCCGCGTCCTTGTCAGCCACGGGACTCGGTGTCAACGTCAGCGCCAGACGCACGAGCAGCAGCAGCAGCAGCAGCCCCGGGGCCGGTCCCGGCGCCGATGTCAGCCCGAGTGTTCACGGTTGTGTCAGTGCGAGCACCGGCCTTAGTGTTAGGATTCCCTGGGGTGTCGGGGAGAGGCCGGCCCGCAGGCGGGGGCCGGCGGAGGCCCGTCTGTGCCGACTGTGCGTGCCGAGTGCTCAGGCTGTGGCAGCCGTGGACGGACACCAGTATGGGGGCCCTTTCCCGCTTCTCCACTCACCGCTGGGCTTACCTGCTGCGACGCCGGCCTCCGTCCAAGGCTCTCCTGTGTTCTGCCTCCCACGCAGAACCTTCGCCCACGGGCCTGCGAGCTTCCCCAGCACCTGCGAGAAGGAGACCCCGATGTCCTCATTCCTGTGCCCCCGCAGACCCGCCCGCCCTGCTCACACCTCCTGAGCCCCCCGCCCGGCTGGCGGGCAGCAACACGACTGGTCTTCAGCCTCCCTCCCTCCCGGCCTGCGCACACGAGTGGGGATACATCCTGTGTGGCCGTTGCCTGGAGGCCTGGGCCCTCGGCCACCTCTCCCCACCCCTCCTGCCTGCCGCCGCCTCTGCCAGCCAGGGACATGTCCATCCCGAGAGGTCCAGGGGGCTCGGGCGCACAACCCCTGCCCGGTCCCGGTCTTTTCTTCTCCCGTTCGCGTGGGGGCCGCAGCTCGCTGCCTGCGAGCGCCGTCCCTTTGTCCTTGACACGGGTGCAGTCTGCAATCAGCGCGGGCGTCGGCGACTGATGAGCGGCTCTGGAAGGGATTCTTCAGACTCAGCAAGAACAGCTGCCTCGTCACCGTCCGGCATCTGCTGCTCCTGGCTCGGGAGATGCGCGCTCGCCTCCGCGAGCTCGGCCCTGCTGGGCGGCGTGGATTCGCCCCTCGCCCGACCCACGATGGCCCCTGTGGGGCTGGCCGACCCAGGATATCGGGGACCAGTCGGGAGGCCAGGACACCATCCCCCAGTCCCTGCCCAATCTCCCTTTGAGGCGGGGGCTGCAGGCCCAGAACGCGGCTGGGGACCAGAGTGTGTCCCCCGGGAGCTGAAACCCCACATTTCCCCAAAACTGTGTTAAGAAATGTGTGTGTGAGTGAAATGTGTGTGTGAGTGTGTACGTGTGCACATGTGTGTACGTGTCCCCAGACAAGGGGAGATGTTCAGAACTATAACGTGATCCCAGAAGTCCAGGCGGGACCCCAAAATAGGTGCTTAATAGGCTGCACATCGCTGCTTTGTGCCGGGGCCTGCGGGATCCTGGGCGCGAGGGGCAGGCAGTTCTACAAGGGGAGGAAGAATGAGACGGAGGCGGCGTTGGTGTTTCGGCTCCGTCGAGGGATTACAGCAGAGCGGCGGACAACTAGGGGCTCGAGCACCTGGTCCGGGTCAGCGGGCCGCAGTCAGAGCCTGGCCCGGCCGCCGGCCTCCTGACGGGTGCCAATGGGCCTGCAGCCCCCACACCCCTTACAGCCTCTGTTCCGGGCGCTTTTCTCCAACCCACATTCACGCCTGTCCCATTTCTGGGTCTCCAGGCTCAGCTTATTGTATTTTATTTTTGGAGAGAGAGTGAGCGAGCGTGAGTGGGCGAGGGGCAGAGGGGAGGGGGAGGGTCCCGAGCGGGCTCACCGCTGGGCTGGAGCCGGATGCGGGGCTCAATCCCACGACCCCGAGTTCACGAACCAAGACTCGCACGCTCCGTCAGCAGAGACACCCAGGCGCCCCCCAGGCTCACTCAGGATGACGGGTTCAATACCTGAATTACGTGGCGCGGATTTTGGATTTCGCCCTTTCCCACTGCGAACACTGAAGGGAGCTGTCGGAGCTTCCGCAGACCTGCACTTTTCTGGTTTTCTCAGCCATCGTGAGGCGGCCAAGTGGCACCTGCAGCTGCTGTGCCTCGGGCGTGACTGTCTCGTTCATCTGAGGCTCCCACGGCGCCTATGTGAGACCCGAGAAGCCAGAGCCATGCAGTGCGTTCCGGCCACAGACCTGGGGATGAGCTCGGTTGAGCAGCAGAGGCCGGGGAAGGACAAGGGAGCAGCGCCGGGAAGGGGCGTCCAGCCGCAGCGCCAGCGAGCGTGGCCTCCGCGGAAGGACCACCGGCCACTGGAGAGGCCCAGCCGGACACACGGACGGACACACGGACGGACACATGGACGGACACAGACAGCGGCCTCCCCCCCTCCCCCCCCCGGGCAGCTCCGCCTCCAGGTGAGCTCCTGCCGCGGGCGCAGCGTCACACAGAAGTCTGTCCTCAGTCTACAGAAGGCGCGGGACCTCACAGGGTGGACTTGCCCCCCGGCCCTGTGTCACCCGGGGAGCAGCCAGGGGCACGGCCGCCACCTTTGTGTTTTCTGGGACATCATGATCCGAGGGGCCAGCCGGACTCTAGAACCTCTGGGCTGGTCCTTCAGCCAGATCGCAAACCTTCCTGCTCCCAGAAATCCTAAAGGATTCATTTCTCTCTACAACCAAAACAAAACTAATAGCTTAATTTATATTTTGAGGGTTTTTTTTAAAGTAACAATTAGACACACACAGAATTCAAAAATTATGAAAAATGTAGAACAAAAAGAATCTCTCCCACTCCGGACCTCTGCCACTGGGTCCCCTCCGTGGGGCGTGCTGGCCTCTTCCAGAAACACGCGTCGCACACACACTCTCACACTCACCCTTTTTTCCCTTCCGTACGCTTCTCTACCGACACGTCTCACAGGTTTCCTAAGACGGTTAATGATTCGTCAGCGATCGTAAAGGACATTTGTTTTGGGTGAGACGTTTGGCGCTGGCTCGTTCTCAGCGTCTGCGACGTGAGGTCACAACTCGCCTCACCTCTCTCCTGCGATGCAGTCAGGCCTTCGCAATGAAACTCAGTTCAGCTGACCGCATCTGTGCACCGGCCGTTCCCGCGTGTGGGGTACGTCCCGGGAAGCCACCGGCCGGGCTCTGTGTGCAGCGATTTCATGTCCGTAGTTGTCCCCGAGTGGGCCCCCGGAAGCCCATCTGTTTGCACCATCATGATGTCGTGGTGACGGAGACCTCAGATCGGTTTCCCTGCCTCCCGCCCAGCTACCGTGTGACCAAGCGCTTCGATCTCTGCCGAACCCACAGGCTTTAAGAATTACGGCTTCGCATTGTTGCTTCACATTCCTCTTGTTCCGAGTGACACCGAATTTCTCTTCACACGCACAGGCGATCTGGGTTTCCTCTTCTGTGTACTTGTAAAAACTGGCCGTTTTTTCTATTGTCTCGTCGGGGTTTTTCTTATTGATCTGAAAAACCTGTATAGGTAAGAAGTTTCTCTTTTTCTCTGGTATGTTGGGAAATATTTCCTGTTTGCCAATTTTGTATTGCGTTTGGCAGTACTCACAACAGTTTTCCCCGTGCAGATCATTTTTTGTTTGTTGAGTATAATTCCCCGGTTCAACGGCCGAATGTCATACTCAGAAAGTCCTTCCGTATTCTAAGATTTTTAAAAAATCGCTCAGGGTTTTCTTGCAGTATTCTTGCAGTTTGGGTTTAAAATGTAGAAGTTGCGCGTTTGTGTGGGGAGCAGGCCGTGCTGTGATGTTCTTTGTGGACGGCAGCCCCGCCGGGGTCTGGAGGCGGGGCTGCCCGTGTTTCCTCGTCCGGGCGTGGAGTCGCGCCTTGCCGCACCGGCGTCTGGGGGGCTCGTTCTCCTGGTGGACGTTCCGGTCCGTCACACCGTGCGCGCATGAACACGTCAGTACCAAAGTTCTGATAACCGCAGTGACCGTGAATGAGAGCGTCCGAGAGGGTCTGTGCGCCTTCCGGAGCCTCTTCTGCAAGGGTCCCGGTGAGTCTCCTTTCCTGTGTCTTTTTTTTCTTTTCTTTTGTTTTGTTTTGGGCGGTCTGAGCCGTGTGTGTCCGCATCTTCCGCCGTTCTGTTCCTCTCAGGCTCTCAGAGACCCTGTGTCAGGCAGCGGCCGCCGACGCCGACCTCCGGACCCCGCTACGTGTGGGATTTTGTCCTGTGCGTTCAGCTGTGCGCCTCTGACTACAGTGGCTGTCCCCCCGTTAGGTCATGCATGTGTCGATTCTGTCATTTTGGCCTTTATCCCTTTTTTCTTTGCTTATCTTTTTATTTAAGATTTTCTTCCAAAGAGAGAGAGCACATGTGCATGGGTGGGGGCAGCGGGAGAGGGAGAAGCAGTCTCCCCACGGAGCAGGGAGCCCGATGCGGGGCTCGGTCCTGGGACACTGGGATCATGACGTGGACACGTAATGGACTGAGCCCCCCAGGCGCCCCTCTGCTCCTCCTTGGTAAGATACTCCTGCTCTGCTTTGCTAAGCCCTCCAAGACCGTAGGTGTAAGAATTGTTTTGTTTCTGGGAAAGTTTAGAAAATTGTGCCCTGAATGTCGTCCTGCTCTATCACTTTACTTCTCTTTGGGGAGACGTGTGTGCGTCCACAGGCCTCTCTGGTCCGCACTCCGAGAGCTGACGTTTTTGTCTCGCCCCCTTTTGGGGCCTCAGAGCAGACCCGTTGCACTTTCGTCTCCCCCACCGCGGCTGTGTCTCGGGAGTGAGTCCCTGCTCTGTGCTCTTCCCAGGACGGCTCCCGTCCACGAGGACCCCATGTTCTGCCTGCTGTTCAGGCCCCTCCAGCTGCTGACTCACGCAGAACGGGCCTTATTCTGCATTTATGCCCGCTGAACTCACGCGCCGTCTGGCAACTTTGTTGTTTCCCTACTCATTCCGCTCTCGCGCTCTCCCAGACTGCTTCACGGCCTTGGCTTTTTCTCTTCATCTCCCGTACCTGTTCCCTCCTGGCTCCCTCTCCCAATACCAAACCTACCTGCCAAAGGGCTTACACCCATGGCCACTCTCTCCCTGAGACGGGGTGAAGTGTGTGGGGTCCCAGCTGAGGTCAGCCCTCTGTATCCTCGGTGCTTTCCCAGCTCAGAGACAGCACCCCACCCCCATCTCCCTCGTCCGGCATCGTCCATTACCTCTCTTAGGATCATTTCCGTTGGCATCCAAATGCACCAGCTATCCTAACGGGAAGGTTGCCCTGGACGCTGGTCTCTCACACCCCGCACGCATCGGCCGCCGTTCTCGTCAGCCGTGCAGTGAGATAAGCAGAACCCAAGCACCTGCGACGTTTGCCTCCGGCAGGCCTGCCCACCACCCTCTCGTACAAAGGGGGACAGTTGTGTCTGGCGCCCCCAGGACCCGAAGTCCGTGCAGATCTGATTATCTGGAGCCTCCACTGTCGTCTCCTGTTCGTGGTGACCGTTTCACGTGCCCTTTCGTGGTTGAGTGTGAGCTCCCATTTTATTTGGGATTTTATTTGTGGGGATTTTTCTGAGTCCTGCTTGGAGGTTAGGTCTTTCCAGAGATGATTTTCCTTTGCTGCTTCAAATGCCTGAGTGTCCTTCCAAGCCCCGATCACCATAAAACTAGTATGAAACTAGTATAGCACTGTATGTTAACTATGCTAGAATTAAAATAAAATTAAAAAAAGAGAGAGAGAGAAAGAGACAAAATCTTGGCTTGAGATTTCCTGGATCACCAGGTGGTCTATGCGAGTCTGAAATACAAGAACGTATGCGGACAGCGTGTGGTTTGAAAACTCGGAGGAGCTATTTTTGCCCCTTTTGCTCAAGATAGAAAACTTGGGTTCTCTTAGGAAATACTTTTCCTAATTCAGCTGAAGTCATTTGGTGAGGACGACAAAAGTTTATGAAGGGAGCTTCTCTAACATCCTCTGCCTAAGGCTAGCCGTCAGCTTCGCCGGATCTTCCGTGCCCCCGTGGACCATAAGGAGCCAAAGGTCAAGGTCACCTGGGTTATCAAATCCCCCCAAAGCAGAATTGGCCTCTGTCTTGTTCTTACTTCTTTGTCAGTCCTGAGAGACCGAGATTTCAGTGTTGCTGTCCCCTGTCACTGAACCCCCTGGCCTGCCTCGGACGGGACCCTGGACTCTGGCTCTGCTGCTGGCTCAGTGGTCATTTTCTTTCTTTCTTTTTAAAAAAGATTTAATTTATTTGACAGAGAGAGATCACAAGGAGAGAGAGAGAGGAAGGAGCAGGCTTTCTGCCAAGCAGAGACCCCGATGCGGGGCTCGATCCCAGGACCTGAGCTGAAGGCAGAGGCTTAACCCACTGAGCCGCCCAGGCGCCCGCAGTGGTCATTTTCATGGTGGCATCAGACTCTCCTGGACACTGAGCCTGCCGCATCTCCTCACCCCGCCTGCTCCCCTCTGTCTTCTGCCTGAGGCCAATCTCTGGAGGTAGAGCTCGCCTCCCGATCTTCTCCAGTTTCTGTTGTCGCTCGTGGGCAGGACATCGTGCCTCGCAGGTGAACCCCGAGTTACAGCGTAGAAAGATTTGAACTTCAGCTCTCTGCCGTGGAAGCCGGTGTGAGCCAGGCTCTGGGAGAATGAGTTCGGCCAGTGAATGGGTGAGGCGGGATTTCGATCTCAAACACAGCCCCAGTGAGGGCCTGCGGGTTTATTTACACGCACTGAGTTTCCGAAGACAGACCGAGTCCTGAAGGACTCTGCCCCATAAACCCGCAGAAGCAGCAGGCCTCCGCCTGGCGGTCCTCGCAAATGCAAACCAGCCTGAAAGGGAATAGAAGCGATGCCACGTGCTCTGGGTCAGGGGTCCCATCCGCGCTTCCAGCTCCCGCCTCCCAGGGGCCTGGCCTTCCGCATAGCTCTGGAGGCTAGGTGGAGAAAGAAAAGTTATCGGTCATCATTGTAGGGAAGAGATCGAGCAAAACGTGGCGGAGAAAGAGACCTGTATTTAACAAACTGGCCATTTTGCGAACTGCGTGCTTGTTTCCCATGGGGGTTTGCCTCGCAGCGTGTAGACTGGGCACCGCATGTCTCTGCTATGGGTGGGCCTCTAGGATCGCTCTGTTCTGACACCGGGGTGTACTAGAGGCCCTTCGATGCCAGTATCTCCACATGAGGGAGCAGAGACCTTGTTGCTATTGTCACGTTCGTACTGGTTTCAAGCTAACTTCTCAGACGTAACTCATAGGGAGCCTCAAGTTTCACAGTCTATAGATGAGGAAATAAGTGTCCATGTTGAGCTGTTGGCACCCGCTGTCCCCAGCCCCTCTCCCCCGCCACGCCACTGGAGGAGACTGGACAGTGGAGCCCCAGGCTTAAAAAGTGCAGGCAGGCCCATGAGGAGGGCTGAGCTCCCTTCCCCTCACCTGCTCTTCCTTCAGCCTGTCGTCCCTCTCGACCCATCTCGTCCCTTCTGAAGGAGGAGCCTTCATCCCGTAGCTTACCGACCAAAGTGTTCCTAAAACTGCACGAGCATCCAAGCCCTTGTCAGGATCTCTGATGGACGTGAGGTTTCAGCAGCGCTACTTCTCTTGTCCTCGCTCTGCTGGTGTGAATAAAATACAGAGAAGTCTATCTTCAAGGGAAACAGAGGATTCTGAGAAATCAGAGAGCTCACAGACTCTCCCCGGCCCTGTTTTCACAGCATACAAGCTTGCGTGACCTATTCACAGGTATGAATGGAAGAGAAGTGTCATGAACCCGGTACGGACAGCCTCCTCTTCGTCAATATGTGGAACTGGAGTTCAGCATGTGTTAATGAACACGCGACTCTTGGACCCAGAAGCATGTCCTTCTGAGAAACCGTGGTGTTGAAAATGAAAAGATTCATGACGGTCCTAAGCTTTTGTTAGTTTGAGGGGTTCAACGGTCTATTATTGTGTAACAAATTACTAGGAAGTTAGGGGCCAGAAAGCACAACCTTTGTTATCTCACGGTTTCTGTGGGTCACGAATCTGGACATGGCTTGGCTGGACCTTCTGTTTCAGGGTCTCTCATGAGGGTGTCATCTGGGACTGTGTCTCATCTGAAGACTCGACTGGGGAAGGATACACTTCTGGGCCTACTTGTGGGGTTGTTGGTGGGATCCAGTTCCTCAATGGTCTGCTGGAGGCCACCTTTAGTTCTGCTTCAAGATGGCAGCTTCTTTCATCAAGCACACCAGCCCAGATGTCCGTAGAGAGACCCGTACAAGAGACGTCCCATCTGTTTTGTTTTGTTTGTTAAAAGCTAGTCCCTGGGTAGAGCCCACACTCCTAGAGCATGAGTAAGAGGCTATGGCCATTGAAGAGCACGTTTGAGAGTTGTTCCCCCAGCAAGGCCTGCCTGAACTCCAGCCCTCAGGGAAAGCAGACACCACCATGCTTTATCGATGTTCAGTTGTCGGTGGTCTTGGCGAGGGAGGTGCTGTCCACTGCTCGTACTCACATTGGAACCATTGCCTGGGAGCAGAGATGCTCAAGGGCTTTCCAAGGGAGCATCTCTCAAGGAGTGGGCCAGAAGGCTGCGGGTACTAAGGGAGCCTGAGCCCAGCCTCAACAGAAGCCTGGGAATGCTTCATCACGATCCGAGACAGATTCTAAAGGTCTTGAGACGTACGCTATCGGCGCTGGCCCATGGCTGGGGATTTTATGTACTGCAGTAATCCCCATAAAATCCTCTATCTTTAATTATCCAACCCGCAGAAACTCTTAAAATGGATGATTAAGTGGGAGATAATGAATGACTTTCCGTGCAAACCTGCACATTTGCCAGTGGAAATCATCAGCTAGGAAGTTGCCGGAGTGCTCCTGCTGGCTGCAGATTCTGTCTCCATGCTTCCAGAGGCTTGGGAACCTCCCATTTCTGACATACCCAGGTGCCCTGCATCTGCTGCACACCAGTCCTGAGTGCTGGCGTTTGGCTGCATCAGTCGGCTTCCCTGGGACAAGGCAGGGGCAGGGCATCTGCTGTGGCCTGAAGCCAACAGCAAATGATGACCCGGCATTAGGGTGGGGGAGCTCTTCCTGCGCACACCAGAAAGCAGAGGCGGGGGCAGGGTCTTGTTCCCCACAACCCAGAAAACTGAAAGCAGTTTGCTTCAGACTTTGAGTGTGGTGTTCTCCTGTGAGAAGCTTAGCCTGATTCTCTGCTTTTCTTCCAATGGAAACAAGTGTGTGTGTGTGTGTGTGTGTGTGTGTGTGTGTGTGAGAGAGAGAGAGAGAGAGAGAGCAGAAAACATGAGACTCCAAACGATGTGTGTTGTGAAGCTGTGCTGTCTGTCCCAGAGTTAGTGCCCCAGCAGTGAGCGGCACTAACATCAGTGTCCCCACAGCACAGCATTGTTCACGGAACTAGAAGAATCCTAACGTGTTAACAGAACCACAGAAGACCCAAGTAGCCAAAGCAACCTTGAAAAAGAAAACCAAAGCTGGTGGCATCCCAATTCTGAACTTCAAGCTCTGTTACAAAGCTGTGATCATCAAGACAGTATGGTTGCGGCACAAAAATGGACACATAGATCAGCGGAACAGAGTAGAGAGCCCAGAAATGGGTCCTCAACTCTACGGTCAACTAATATTTGACAAAGCAGGAAGGAATGTCCAGTGGAAAAAACACAGTCTCTTCAGCAAACTGTGCTGGGACTATTGGACAGCCATAGGCAGAAGATTGAAACTGGACCATTTCCTTACAGCACACACGAAAATAGACTCAAAATGCAGGAAAGACCTCAACGTGAGACCTGGGCAAACTCCCCAGTGCTCCTGACAAGCAGGACGAGAGCCCCTTCAGTGATTAGCCATCTCCAAAGACGGCAGCCACGACTGAACGGACCACCAGTACGACCAGCACTGCTGGCCGAACCGCGTCGGTGTGTCCGTCTCCCAGAGAACGATCTGTGTGTCTCTTTATTGGTGCGTCTTATCCGAAGTGGGGCCTCTTCCTCCGCAGAAAGCAAGGGAAGGGGAAGATGTCATGTAAGTGGACAATCAAATTGCACTTGGACAACTATTCACACTGGAGATGTGAGGGGTGGTGACCCCCGGCTCAATCACGTAAGCTTCTAGCGAGTTCCTCTTTATGACTCGGGGGTTAGTCCACGGACAGTCGGTAACTCCCAGACATCAGTTGTGATGACATTCATGTAGCCTTGGTTTGGTTCTGCTCAGACCCCGCGGGGATGGAAGGTCCCGCTGCAGCAGGCTGAACGCCCCTCCCATCGCCCCCAACACTGGGGACAGGCTCCAGCCACAGTGAGCCGGGCCTCGTCGTGCGGCGGCCCAGCTTGGCTGCTGCTCTTTATAGGACGAGGTCGGACGGCCTCGTAGCGCTACCTCTGCCTCCACCTGCCAGCGAGCCGAAGGCCTCTGCCCCTCCTCTCATCCCAAAGCCCTCTCCCCAGCACTTAAGCTGCTTTTCAGGCAGAAGAAAAGTGTCTGTGCAGCCAGGCCCTGGCCTCCGCGAGGAGCACCGTAGGCCCTGACCCCACACACCCGCACACACCTCACAGCTCTCCCACAGCCAACGCAGCCTGAGCCAAAGTGGTCACCATAGGGTCAGCAGAGAGCTGCCGGGTGGTGGGCATTGTGTGCGGTGGGGCAGTGGGGGTGATGCGGGTCTCCAAAGGAGGGAGGGGCTGAGCCTCCGCACCCGTCGGCGGTGAGCACAGAACATTTTTACGTGCGGGCACTGGGCTCTGTGGCCAGAGAGGAGCAAAAGAGAAGCCTGTCCTCAGGGGTCCAGCAGGCCAGAAGCAGGACATTTTAGGGATCTCTGTGCACTCTGGCTGGCCCGGCTTTGGGATGGCGTCCCGTGAAAGTGTCCTGTGGCCAGGTAGTTCATTCTCAAGAGTGGCCATAACCAAGAACACAGACCGAGGGACAGAAATTTACCTTCTCTCTGTCCTGGGGGCCGGGTGTCTGAGATCAAGCTGTTGGCCGGGTTGGCTCCTCCCGGCCCTTACGTGGTCATCCCTCTATGTGTGTGTGTCTTTGTCTCCTCTTCTTATGGGGACATGAGTTGTGCTGGTTCAGGATGTACCCTAACAGCCTTACCCCGGTCCCCGCTTTAAGGTTCCATCTCCAAATACAGCCATGTCCTGAGGACCTGAGGTCAGGGGCCCACAGACCAGCTTGGGCGGGGGTGTGTCACAGTTCAGCCTATAATACCAGGGCCTATAAAGAATGAGAGACTTCAAGGCAGGGAGGAGAAAATAATGTTTCTGGGGGGCCGGGGGGAGCCGGCAATCAGGGCTGCCCCCTCGCAGTCCCCAAACCCAAAGCCCTGTTTCCCAGCCCTGTCCGCCACGAGGAGGAACCTCTGATAAGGAGGAAAGGTTTTCTTTTGCAACCCCAGCATCTTCCAGAGGAAAGCTTTAATAAATAGGTTCAACATGGTTTGATACCCATTTATAAGAAGATACTAAAACAAAAATTAGAGGTAAAACATCTATTATATCAACATATAATCTGTTTGCAACTTAGGCTAATGACAGTCTTCGAACCTGTCATTTTTAGGCCAAAGGCAATACCAGCATTAGAAAGGGGAAAATGATCAATCCAGGTGTTTCCTTTCACAGGACGGTCCCAGCGGATTTCAAAGCCCTTGAGAGACGCGCAGGCTATGGGATCTCACGGGCTCTGTGCCCGCGGAACAGACCCCGTCCACATGGACCACACAAGCTTGCCTTTCTGCCTCGTGGCCCATCCCTTCCAGGTCACCCGCCTGAGCGCTGAGACCGTATGTGCAGGCGCTCGCCCAGGCGGGAGGACATGCGTGCGTCAGAGCCCGCCGGTGGCTGGAAGGTCCGGTGCCCCAGGCCTGTTCTCCTCGATGTCTGGTCCCCGACCCTCCCCCCGAGTATGACAGCGGTGGTTTCACACACATCATGTGTGTGCTTGAGCTCGAGGTCATCGGGGCCTCCTGTCCCCAACACTTGAGCTGCCTGAGGTGACTGATGAGCTCTCATCTGTGCGGACGGCCTTCAGCTGCTGGTCGTGAGGAACAGCCCCGCAGAGACACAGGTGCCCCCGTGTCAGCCTCTTGTCTGCACGGAGAGCCCCAGCACGTACGACACATGGCGCTCAGGATGTGTCACCCATCCTGGTGTGGCTCATGTCACAGTGAGGTCCAGACATCGGTCTCAGGGTGCCAAGCGTGACCCTCCCCGCACCCTGCAGACCGGCGTTCGGGAGCGGAGGGGGAGCGGGGGAGGGGAGACAGTCTGTGAGGGGAGGAGCAGGACCCAAGGAGGCAGGGACGGACACCCCTGAACCCAGAATGTGACACCGGGACGTCCGTTCCGAGCGGGGACAAAGTCCAGAACTTCAGTCCGAGAGATCGCGATTCTGGAGCAGCCCATCGGGTCCCGGAGACGCCGTAGGCCACCACTTCACATCTTCCCGGGAGAGAGGGGGCTCCATGGGGCGCCCAGTTCTCCAGGGCTGGGACTGTCTTCATGGCACCCGCGAGAGCAGCCTCCCTTCTCGAGCGTCTGCTGCAGTGAGTTCCTGGCCCGGGAAGACCACGCAGCACCGGGGGTAACTCTGTGAGCTCCTCCTCCCGTGGGTTCCCCAGCTCTGTCGTCCGTGCATCTGCCACACCAAACAGAGCAGGAAAGAACGCAAAAGACACATGGAGACCACTCTTGTGTTCCCCAGTCTTCCTTGGTGTCCCCTAGTCTCTGGACCAGTAGTGTTAGATGCTGTGGGCCAGCCCGTTACCACCCGGCAGGAGGGAGGTCAGAGGCCTCACAGGCCCAGGGCGGACACCCCCCCACCCCGCCACGTCACCGCCTCGGGCGCTGTGTGTGCAGACATCGTCAGTGCACTCCAGTCTGGCTTCCCTGGAGGAGGAATGGGCCCTGGCAGCGCGTCCTGCCAGGGCCCCGTGGGGGACAGGAGGGACTCCGCAGGCGGTGCCAGAGGAGCGGGACCTCCAGGAGTCAGAGAAGTAATGCCAGTGTCAGCGGGATATTCAGACATGTGGAACCAATGCGAGGGGGGGCCTGCTGTCCAGGGCCCCTCGGCTGCGGGGGGTGGGGGCAGCGCTCCTGCGAGGGACGCTCACCTGGGATGGGGCCACGCAACGCCCCCACCCCCCACAACGCAGGACGACAAGCGCTGGAAGGAGCCTGAGATCCCCCCGGAGTCCTGGGCTGACTGTCAGAATGGGGTCTTGCCCCGGGCACCCGAGCATCCATGCTTGTGGGGACAGGCAGCAGCTCTGAGAGCCCTCCCTGTCCCCGACCATCCCCAGCTACGGTCCGGAGCAGTTAGCTCTGGGATGCCCGTTTCCATTCCGGGGATCAGGGTGGGAACTCCAGCCACCTACGGTGCCCGAAGGCTCCATTCGGACGGCTCAGGGCAGGCATTCTTGGGGGCCGATGTGCTGCATCTCTCAACAGTTCCTGAACTTAGAGGGCGAATGAGTGAAATTCCCAGATAAAGTGGTAAAATCGGAGATACTCATTTGCCACAAGATTCTGCGTTTTGAACACTTAGCTTAAATTGGAGAATATTTATCAAATATGCAAATCCTACAAAATTAACATGTTGCATAGTTAATCTTGTCTCCAAGAGATTGCAAGAGCTTTAAAGATTGCGTGTCTTTGTGCACTAATTTCACTTTCAGCAATTTATACTAAGAAAATAATCAGATGCACAAAATGATTTATGCACGGGTCCATCTTTGCAGATTAATTAGGACTCTGTAACAATTAGGGACTACCTCAATGTCCAGCAATAAGAGCCTCATTAAATAAGCTGCGATAGGTCTCTGGGACAAAATAGAATCGATTTATGTAAACAAGCACATTTAATGATACTCACAGTGTGCTAGCAAGTAAACAGTAGACGGTATAACGTATCAATTACATTTTATGTGCTTGTGTGTTAAAGAGGGAGGGAAAGAATGAGAACAAGCAAGAGCAGTCTAGAAACACGTGCTGTGAGGTATCGTGGGTCCCGTTTATGCCCCTCGGGTTTCCTGGTAGAACTAGAGGGGAGCGTCGCACATCTCCGCGGCCTCGGACAGTGACAGAAACATCACAAGACGTGGGGGCTGGGGCGGTGAGATAGTCTGCGATCCGGGCTAAAAAAGTTGAACTCTGTAAAAAAGTAAAAAAAATAAGAGAAAAAAATAAGTAAGAAATTATTTTACAAGTGATTTTACTTCCGTGTTCTGTGATCTGAATACAAGTTGTCGATGAGACTTAAATTCTCCAAAAATACTCTCTTAGAAGCTCTTCGCCATTATGCATTTTGTGCAACGAAGGCAGTTCAGAGCACATCTGAGGGTCGCACCAGGTCTGGTCACCGCGTCCTTGGAGGAGCGCTGCTGAGCCGGGCGGAGAACGGTGACAAGGCCGTGGTGAAGATTCTGGAACGGGCCGCAGATGCGGTGGAAATGTGTGTTGAGAAGGCCCGGGGGGGGGGTGGTTTGAAAGGTGTCTTCAGGTGCTGGAAGGCTGTCGTGGCTCAGAGGGGAGACCCAGAGCCAGAGCAGTTTGCCCAGCAGAAGACTGACCCTTGCCCATGGACTGTTGGGACGCCGGGCGCCCAGCCGCTAGGAGAAGGGGCGTGGACCCCTCGCTGGGTTTCCGGACAAGTCCTTCCCTTCCCGGGGGCCCAGCCCTGCATTAACTTTGCCGCCTCCAACGGCGGGGCTGTTTTGCCCACGGACCCGTTTCCGGGGCTTCCAGGCTCACGGCGGGCGGCTCTGAGCGGCGGCTGCTGCGGCGGGAGGAGAGGGTGGAAGGAGCCGGCGTGTCCGGGCGGACCCACGGCAGGCCCTTTGCGCTCCGGCTCCGTCCGCGCTGGGCAGACAGACCCAGCGCCCTGCGGTAAATCATCAAGAAAGAGGGTGGGTTGGAAATCTGTCCAGAAAATAAATGTGAAGCTAATAGTAAGAAAACACATATTCTTCTCCTCCAGTCAATAAAACATGACATGACTGCAATGATGCTGATTTAAAAAATAATAAATAAGTCAAGCGTTGATTACGTCGCGGCTGTACAACCGTGCGGTGGGACACGGTCCGCTCTCCCTGGAATTCCGTAACACCATCCAAAGAGAATCATTTCTTAGCATCCCGAAGAAATTTAATAGCAGCATCAGTTTTCCTAACAGATTTTTTAAAAAATTGTTATATTCAAACCGAGTTCTGCCCCGTCTTTTCAAGCTGCCTCCCTCCGGTTCCTCCTCCGCCGGACTCTGCTGTGTTCTCCCTCAGGAGGTTTCTCAGTGTGTTGGTAACGCGGACGGCTCTCTTGCATCCCTTTCGTGACTCGAAACCTACCCTTAGTGTCATAGTTTCAGCGTCTCCTTGGAGCGGATTGGCGCCGCATTTGCCCCTATTCTTGGGTGTTGGCAGCATCAGTCTGTCCCAGACGGATGGGCCGCGGAGATGTTGACCCCACGGGCAGGACGGCGGAGAACACAGGCTGTAGCTTGAACATCCTCGGTGGCTGTCTCCGGCTTCTGCGTGGGATCCTACAGCGGGAGGAGCTCAGCTGGGGAGCGAGCCGCCCAGGACGCGGGGGCCGTTCCGTCTCTGGGGCCGGCGAGGGCTTCACATGGCCCAGCTGTTTCGGAACCCAGGCGGAGCAGGTGTTAGAAAGGTAGTAACAAACCCCGGGGAGGGTAGAAGCACCCCCAGAGTCAAGCACATGATTACTTCTGCAACGAGACATGAATATTCACGTTAAGTGGAATAAATAGACTAAAAATAGCCTCCTGTCATGTCAGTTCAGGACAGAATTTAACACTAAGTGAGCCTGGAAAGCTTTCGGGGTTTGCGGTTGGGTTTGGAAAAAAGGGTCTGTGGATGGTACCACATCGCGTCTGGGGGCCCGAAGGCGAGGGGACCCTGTCTGTGGCTTGTTCAGTCTCGCGGCTGCTGGGGGGCCCGGGTCTGGGGGGGGGTCTCAGTCCCTGGCGTTCCCTGAGTCTCCTTGCATCCTGCCGAGCTCCGGTCGCTCTGTGGACAGGGACCAGTCCGCTTGTGTCTTAGCGGGGCCTCCTGAGAGAGCTGGAGAGCCCGCAGGGAGAACCCCAGACAGAGCCGCAGCTCCGGGAATCTCGACCAGCGAGGGACAAGCCGCGCATGTGTTTGATGAGCAGTTCGACCAGCCCCGAACTCCCCGACATGGACATGTTTCCTCCTCTTCCGGCTTTCCCACGGGGCTTGGCATCAGACGCTGAGCCGCGCTGTGGGTTATCGGTAAACGTTCTGGAATGAGTCATCTGCTGAGTCTTGCTAAGCTGGGTGAGGTCCTCATCCCAGCAAAAGGAAGTGGCGACTACTCACCCCCCACTCCATGGTGAGGGTTAAAATAAAACAGGAGAGAGCAGAGACCAGAGGTGGTAAATCAAGAAGACTTCCTGTTGGAAGGTTTACAGGTGCGGTGGTCAGACCCTGGTGTCCCCCTCCCAGAAGGCTTGTCGTGGGGTCAGGCCCTCACTTGGCAAGAAGCGGGGGTCGGCAGCTGGGAGGTCCTCGGCTATCTTTCCGCTGCCCCGAGGATCCCGCCGTGGGGGCTGGGGAGCCATGCTGGGGCTGGGGGTCTGGGGGGCCGGGGAAGGCCCTTATTTGTACCATGTGTCCGTGTCCACAACATAAATATACTCACCAAGCTTCAAGCTACTGGAGGCTTAATGACAGGCTCCCTGACGCCCTGACTGTGAAGGGCTGCTTCTCTGAAGCCAGCGTGAGCCCGCCTCAGCGCCACTGGGATGTCCCCAGAAACTCCTGAGCTTCAGGAGGTGCGGGCTGAGCCCGGAACATGCAGGTGAGGGTCCCTGAAGCCACTGTTCCTCTCTTCGATTCACGTGGATGAAATCGTCCCCAGGGAACGGCCCCGAGCTTTGGTCTGTGGTCAGCACAGACCGGCGTCTGTCGGGTACACGCATGAGCCCAGCGACGGGGCCGGCCGTGCAGAGCCCCTCGCGCTTCTCCACGGGTCTTTGCCCTTCGAGGACCTCACATAATTAGATCCCCGGACGTCCTAGCGGCTCTGTGGGATGGACAGAGCCGTGATTTCTTGTCGTCATCGGCAGATGAGGAAAGGCAGACAGCAAGCTTGCACGACGGGCCTGGACCACCCAGTCGACGTGTGGGTGTCAGGGTCTGTCCCCCAGTCCTTCCCTTGACCTCCCACCAACGGACCAATCAGCCTTTCCCAGCCGTGAACTGCAGCACTTAACCTTTCACTTCTGAAACAAGTCCTTTCTGACATCCTGCCAATCAAGGGAGTGGTCACGCCCGTGGTTTTCCCAAAACAGACAAGTGTGGGCTTGGGGAGCCTCCGCACCCCTGGGGTCTGTATTTCACAAGACGTTTCGATCCAAAGCTCTTCCGTCCCCTCCCCTGTCACTGACCCGACACCAGGACCCGGGATGAGGACTTCACATGTTCTCCAGCTCCTCATGCGATGACCTTCTGGCCACACCACACACGGCAAGCCCCGGGAGGGGGTGCTCAGCCCGCCCAACGCCGGAACCCCCTCTTCCTGCCGAACATAACCACGTCCGGACCTTGCTAGCCAGCTCTGAGCGTCTCTCAAACACGCTGTCGCTCGCTCGCAGGGTCCCAGTGCCACCAAGCCAGGAGTGCGGGGCAGCCTGGCTTCCCTGTGTTGGGCAGAAAGCTGGAAACTTGAAACATTTGCTTTCAGGGTGATTTGGGGGGTTGCAAATTATTTTCTGACGACAGAAAACGCAACCCAAACCCATGCTAGGACGGGCTGCGTGATGGACTCTTCCTCTTCTGGGCACAGCCTGGAGCCAGCAGGTGATTCGCAGGGGACCGCGGTGGAGACAGGCGGTCATCGCGCCGGGATCCACTCCCAAGGAGCCGCTAGCCCAGCACCAGCGATTGCACGGGGGAGGGGGATATGACAGACAACCTCCTCCCGGGGGAACAGCCCCAGGGGGAAGGGCAGCTGCCAGACTTGGCCGTCCTTAATGCTCTGTGTTCAGAGCGAGAAGCCAGTCGAACCCGAGAGCTCTTATCTGCCCTCCCGGGAGACGTGGGCGCGGGCCCTGCCGCGGGCGGGTGAGCGCTAGGCTCTGGGGCCGTGCCAGCCCGGGCTCAAGTCCTGGCTCTCCGTCCGTCAGCTTGGCGGGTCACCCTCTCTCAGTCTGCCTTTTGCGGTAAGAATGGAATCAACCCAACGAGAGGTTGTAAGGTGTCTCTAAGATTGGGCATCTTTTGTTATTTCTGAAGGTCTCGATGGAAACACCGACTCCGGACTGGCCGGAGGAGTAGCGGAAAGCAGTGAGGTTCTGGACCCTTGGCTGTGCTCAGGGGCCAGATCGCTCAGCACTAGGGACAAAGACACATAGTTGGGAGAGGGCCGGGCCTGATCATGGGCGTCCTTGCCGCCTGGTTATGGAGCTCTTCCCTTCCCAGTGAGGTGCTTGGAACAGAGCATCAGGACCATGAACTGGGCAGGCTGCCTCGGCCTCTTGCGGGCTCTGTGATGCCCTCGGGACTGGAGACCATCACTCGGGCCTTGCTACGGGGCCGCAGGCTGAGTGCTTGTCGCTGGTTCCTCCTGTGACGTGTCGTTCAGCTGTCCCAGCCGTGCAGTGTGGTGGCGAGACCCCACGGAGAACCCGTGTTCACCGGGGCATCTCGTGTCCTTGTGACGGTCACTCGCCTCACCCTGAGAAGTCCGGAAGGCACTCGTGCGCATTTTCTCTCCTGACCGCCAGGTACATCGCGGCTCCTGGGGGGTTCAGGGGCCATGATGGAGGGTTAGGGGAGCAGGTTTCAGAAGCAAATGGCCAGGACTCAAACCCCTCCCCTGTCTCTCACTGGCTGTGGGCTCAACTCGGACGTCAGGGAACGTTCTCGGCGTCCGTGTTCTCCTCTGTGAGGTGAGGGTTGGACATGCCTGCCCAGGGCTGTTGTAAAGCAGCTGACACAGGCCAGACCCACAGCCCCGCGCCGACTGTCCCCGCCGTTGTCCCCAGTGTCGTCAGAAGTTCCGGCCAGTCGGGCAAGCGGACCGCCCGCTCAGATGATTACTGTCCAGAATGTGACAGAAAAGTACCAAACCAGCCAAGTTCGGTCGGGGCCGAAGCTGACCCTTTGGGCTTATTAACAAGGGCCGAATCATTAATGATTATTTAATCATCGTTTTAATACCCTCGGGGCTAGTGTGTGAATCCAGACCGAATCCAGGAGAGGTTTTGCTGTGGCAGCGATTCGTACTAAGATCCGAGGCTTGTGGGCCAAGCGGCAGAAGCCTGAATCCTGCACCTTCTCCACTCCCCCCATCGCGCTTCTCACAAGCTTTTTCCTGGGAAACAGAGCGTCCTTCCAGGGGACGGTCCATAACACGTTTGGCATCTGTGACAAAGGGAGCATATGACGTAAATTTAGACACTTTGCCTCTGTGTCTTGTGCCTGTAAATGGAGATTGAGACGGAGACGCCGGGATCCCCGGAGGGGTGTCCGCGCACAGCAGCAGCGTTGTGTGCTCACACGGAGCGCGTTGGAAGCAACAGGTCTGGCGTTCAAGCCAACGTGCGAATTTAGGTATCCAGCCGCGAAAGTTACAAGCACACACCAAGGCCCGGGGCCGGGACCCCGGGGTCTGCCAGCCCCCGAGGGGCCGTGGGGGTGGAGTCGGTTCACACTGACTTCCATTCACCTCTCATAATCTGGTTATTTGTTAATGACGGGGGGTTCTTCTTTATTAGCGATCTGGTTTGGTCGTTAATAACAGCGATTATCATCACAGAACAGTTTCCTCTTCGTTTTGCGGACGTAGTTCGTCCTGGGCTGAAATAAGAGTGAAATACGTCCTCCCCCCGCCTCATTATCATTTCGGCATTCAACAATGGAGTATCTTGTGGGTCTGTTACAATTTCTTGATCTCCCTCGGTAAGCTCTACCTGGAGCTCCGTTAAGGAGTCAGACCGAGCTCAGGCCCCTGTTCCCGGGTGTCCTGTGGTAGAGTCAAAATTCAAATTTCTGAGAGAGAGCACGGGTTTGTTTTGTTTTCACTGACATTTTGGACGTTAGAGATGCGCTAATGTGAAATGCTATTAATTCAGCACCCGACCGACGGTTTTGCTCCTTGGTAAACGTTAGGTCATTAAGGAAAAGGAGCTGAAGCATTTGAGCTTTTAGGTAAATAGAGTCATTTACTCAATGTGGAAGTCTGAGTCCTGAGACGATCTCGTGAACACGGCTAATCTGGCCCCCGTCCTCGTCTGCTTCTGTGTCTGGCAAAGGGCACGGGACGCCAGCCCCTGACTCCCCAGAAGTGGACGGCAGCATCTCCCAGAGGGAGGAGGGCGCTGCAGGCGCGGCGCCCTGGTAAGCGCTCTGGCCACTCGTGAGTTAACCGGCAGGCCCCATAAATAAATGATGGAGGCCTTTCCAGAGCACTTTGCGAGGAACAAGGATGGCGGAAAATATCACGAGGCTGTCAGCTCCCATTAGAGCCCGACGACGCACCATGCTCTGCGGGGAAAACCGACAAACGACACTTTCTGTCGCGTATTAAAACATATTTCACTGACTGGCTGGTTGGAAACGAGATTCTTCCACAACTGTTTTCCTCTCCGAAGCAGCCGTCTCCCCGAGCTCGTGCCCGATGCGCCGCGTAGGGCTCGGCCGGGGACATATTTCACAGACATAAATATCATCCATTAGGGCCTTTAAAAGTGAAGATAATATCGTTTTTAATGTGGATTCCATTATGGAGAGAGCCGCGCAGGATGGGACGCTCTGTCTGGCACCATCTGCCCGTCTTGGCGAGATCCCCCTCGCCACTCGAAATGCGGACACCCCGCCCCACCCCCGCCCCCCGGAGCCATAACCTTCGGGTCCCTCGCCGTGGAAGCCAGGGCACGGGTTTGGGCAATTGCACTAGGGAAGTGATTTAGGACATTACGGGCCTAGAAAAGGAGGAAAAAATCAATATCCATCACCATCAGATGGAAGTCTTGTCACCACGGCTGTGAGCTAGAACCATCTCTCCCCTTGGCCTCCTGTGCGTCTGCTGTGAATCCCAGAGGAAGCCAGCCCCTTCCCCTACACCCGCCGTGCACCACGGGCCGAAACCAGCAGAGCCTCAGTGAGACCAGAGCCCCCGGCACGGCCCCGCGTCACCAGCTCCCCGTGACCCTCCCCGTCGTCTTTCCTGCCGGGGTCTGACTCATTCCTTCATTCACAAGCGACACCGGCGTTACCAGGCCCCGGCTGTGTGTCAGGCGCCCACTTCCCCTCGCGTGAACCACAGCTCCCAAGTGATGCGTCGTCCCTTTCCGGGCCGTCTCCTGCTGCGGGAGGAAGGCCGCCGACCGTGGGGCGCGTTTTGTCATTTTCACCGTCCCGGGCGCGGTTTGCAGTCCATTCACTCAACCGTGCGCCTGTTCTGCCGGATTTATTGTGTCTCGCTCTCTGAAACTTTTCTGTAAGAAAAACCCGACGGCCAACCGTGGTCTCTGGCAGTTGAAATGTGATGTCGCATCTTGGGTGGATACGGGAGGCCACAGTCCTTGTAAACAATGAGCAGCTTGCTCGGAGGGACACAGACGTTCTGGGCAAGAAGGGGTCACGGCATGAACTCAGCTCCTGACGAGGACAAACGTGGGTGCTGGGAGAAGGGTCTGGAGAGTGGGCGGGAGCCGGAGTCCTTACGTGGGTGGGTCCGGGCGGCTCACTTCCCTGCTCTCGTGGCTGGAACAGCAGTGCCCTGGGGCAGGGGATCCAGTAGCAGGAATCAAGATTGCCGATCAGGGATCCTAGGAAATTCACAGCCAGACCTGGAGTCTGGGTCAAAGCACAGAAAATTGCCCTAATCCTTGGGCTACAGGACCCAGAAACCCGGTGCTTAGGAGGGTCACGGCACAGCCATGTGGATGGACAGGTGAGGGGCCAGACCCTCACATCTCTCGTGTTTTTCCTCCTTGCGGTGGAAAACGGAAGTGTTGATTCCAAAAAGTCAAGATTGCAATCTGCACCAGAGACTTTGTTTTCGCCTCTGATCTTGGCCTTTTTCCAAAGATAGGAAAGAGAAGTTGCCCAAAAGCAATTCTCACTGAAGGAACAGCCAAGACCCAGAGAATCATGTCTGGTAACTTCTGGTTCCAAGCTCACCTCTTTGCCACTGCCCCAGAGGGAGTAGAGCACCCACGCCTGCAGGGGTGATTTTGGGACCCAGGAGTCAGCTGTCTGCAGTTCTGGGACCTGGGAAGGTGTGGATGACCCTCCTGGGGCTCTTTCCATGGTCCACCACGAGAGGACTTTGCTGAAAGCAGATGAAAATCTTGGACTGAAAAGCCCGTCTGCTGGAAGCTTCCGGACCATCCCGGGTAGGCTGCTGTCTCCTGAAGAGCCAAGAATTAAGGCCGCCGTGAACTTTGTGCATGAACAGCTCCCTCCAGGATTCTAGATCGTTCCTCAGGGGCTCGGCCCCCCTCCCTCTCCACCCCTGAAGAATCCTGGGGCCGTTGCTTCTCTGTCGGCAGGTGGTCCCTGTGTTGGTTTCTGTTCTGTCCTGCGGACCATATGCCTGGAGTCTGACTGACTTTGCCTGAGCTGCCAGTCCCAGGAGTGGCGGGGAAGGGGGGGGGGGCGGTCGGGGCCACTCCTGGGAGTCCAGGGGACTTCTCTCTGGGTGGTGCCAACAGGTGTCTCAGTGCCGTCTGCTCTCGGCCTGTGCTCAGCTCAAGTTCTCGAGAGAGGCCCACTGTCCAGTGTTCATCCTGCGCTCACCCAACAGACAAAGCATCTGGCTGGGATTTGAGACGCGGTGGTGCAGCGGTTGCTGGCACCCGCCTGCCCCCGGCTGGGACATCAGGGGGCCAGAAAGAGTTGCTGGGAGAGCGCGGCAGGGGCCGGCCGCAGGGTCCTCCTGGTGGCCATCCAGCTCGATGCCAGTCTCTCCCTTGTGATGATGCCCCCGGCATGGTGCAGCTCTCCGGCTTGCCACTGCCTGCAGGCTCACTGGCGCTCCGCTGTCATCCTAGCACAGCTCTGCCCCGATGTGGCTACCTCCGGGTCAATGGCAAATCTTCCCAATGTCGATGCATGCCGTACTTTTTAGTAGGACACAGGAGAGGAAAGAGAAAGTGCTTTTTATAGAATATGAAACAGGAGGGAAAGTAAGACAGAACCAGAAGCCCACTGCCATCCCTGGCGGCCGGTGGGAGCGGGCACGTGGGCCGTCTGTCCCTCTCCCTCTTCTCCGTGCAGCTCGGCAGGTGGCCTGTGTGTCGCTATCCCATGGGGTCTGGGTCTTGGCTCCCCTAGGTCCCCATGCCCCCCACTTCCACTCGGAGGCGGAAATATGCCATCTCCTTTTTCCTCGGGATTGAAATCCCCCCATTAGCCTTTACTTACCTCAGTGGTCTGGGGCAGGCGAGCCTCCAGTCCAGGGCTGGGGGGTGTCCTGGACCCTGGAAGAAAACTGCTCTCCTGAACGTTAAAGTAAGCACTCTGGACATTGAGCTCGAGGCTGCGGGGACGGGAAGCCCGTTTCTGCGGATTTCCAGTGATTTCCTCCCGGGACAGTCATCCCGTCCGGTGTCGCCAGGAGAAGGCTAGCGGGAGCTGCCGGAAGGAGAACCGCTCCCGAGAGAGGACCTCCCTCCGTGAGGACGGTGTCGGCCACTTAGTCACCGTCTTCCTGAAAGTAAGTCCAGCTCCTGGGGCTTCGTGAAGTCACGTCAGCTAAGGACAGGCCTGCGGTGCTCGGGGGCCCTGCGTGTCTGGACGTAAACGGGTAGCCGGCTTGCCCGAGGAGAACACGGGAGGGAACCTAAGGCAGCTCGGATCCAGAGGGGACTTTCCCCATGAGGCCCCGGGGGATCTTCCCAAGTACGAGCTGCTGCCTGGCCTCAGCTGCCACGCGGAGAGGTCAGGGCCACCAGGAGCAAGAAGAGTTTCCTCCCCACCTTGTAAAGCAGAGACTGAGTCCAGTGAACCACGGTATCCGAGTGTCGGCGGGGACCCTTGTCCTGGGGGTTGCCGTGGAGGAGAGTGGGGTTCTCTCGGAGCTGACTGATGCCTGTGCCCCGAGGGGCCCAGAAGGGCTGGCCTGGGACAGAACTGTAGAGCTGGGCGGTCTTGCTGTTGGGGTGTCCCCTTTCCTGAGGACCTCGTGTGCCCCCTTCCACGGTTGCCTGCTGTGAGAAACACCCATGGTGTGGGGTGTCGTCCCTCTGTCCCCCTCCCATGGAGTGTTTGCTCACAAGCTTCTCTCGTTAGAGAACAGACTGTTTCTAGTAAAAGAAATGTCAAGTGCCCCTGCCCGGTAGAAGTGTCCAGAAGCGAGGGTGCCATGGGGGGTGTGGCGGTCCCTACCTCGCCTTTGCCTTTCTACCTCTGACGTGTGTCTGTGTGACTGGCCAAGGTACGGGCTCGTTCCGGAGCGGGGAGTGAGGCTCGAGTCTGTGGGGCTGCGCAGGGCAGCACGTTCCATCCGCCCTCAAACAGGACAGCCAGCGTCACAGAAGGGAACCCTCATCCCGAACGCTGCGCCCTCCTGGCCTTCCTTCCTGCTCTCCACGTCCGCCTCTGTCCCAGCGGCCGCGCAGTCAGGAAATAAGCGCAGAAAAACCGAAGACCGTCGGCAGGACGCACTGACACGGGGCATTTGAGCGATGAAAGATCTAGGGGGACGACAGCCACCGGGGAGCGGAATTACCTCAGCGGCCCTCCTGGAGGGGGTGCCGCCCGCACACCCACCCCCCAACCCTAACCTGCCGGCGCACCTCCCACCCCCGCCCTCCGCACACCGCCCCCCCGACGCGGGTGCGGAACGGGCTCGTCCAGCAACGCAGACGCCCGGCCCGTGGCTCTGCAGGTCACAGATCGCCCTTGTTAGAGAGACGCGGCCCGATGACTGCCCCTCAGAAGTCAGAAGCAGCACGTGACCGTCCTTCGAGCTAGAACACAGAACCGAAGTGGCCCCGTGCTACTTCTCATTCTCCTGAGCAACTTAAACCCTTTATTAAAGCCGCAGGAAATCACTTTTCAACCACCCTCTTTATACCTTCTAGGATTTACGTGGCTTTTTATTAGTTTTAATTTGTATGGAATTCTGAAACTTTGAAGCAACCGAAACATGTTCTAGGTCTGTTGGAAACAAAGGAGCTGGAAAACCTGAGGCCAGGGGTCGCCCAGCTCGGGGGGGTGGTGGTGGGGTGAGGGGGCTGCAGACCAGAGGCTCAGCGGCCAGGACACCAGCTGAGGAGCCAGGAAGGCTGTCCTGGGAGCAGAGGCCCTGCTCAGAAGCCAAGGAGAAGGCTGTCGGCAAGAGTAGGAGGTAACTGCACAGACAGACCGGGTGGTCCACATACAGGACTCCTTCCGCGAGGAAGCCCACTCGGGACTGAATTGCACATGGATTGAGGGCTCTTTACAAAGATGTGGGCTGCCCTGGGGCTTCTGGGGTCAGGCCCAGTGGGGCAGACGGGCGGCTCGGTGCTCCCCGGCAGGCCTGTCCCTTTAATTTGCAGGTGCGTGTGTGTCTGAGGGGCTGTCCCTAGGAGCAGCCCTCTCCCTTCCTTCCGCCGTGGGCCTGGGGAGCAGGGGGCAGGGGTGCAGCGGCGGTCAGTGGGGACCTCGCACTGGGAGCATGTCATGGCCCGCTGGCCGGCCGAGTCTCAGCCAGGGCACCGGGTTTTCTCTATTCCTTCTCTTTCTGCCCATACAGATGATTCTGTAGACAGAATTTGGAAAAAAAAACAAAAAAACCCACAAATGCCTGTTAGTTCACTCCTGAAAACCCACTGTCCCGAGCTCTCGGGGAGATCCACGCAGATGCGGGTCAGGACAGGCTGGGAGGCAGGGTGAGCTGCATCGGGGTGGTGCTGGCCCGGGCGGAGGCGGAGTTGGGAGCCTCTGAACCTTTCGGCTCTGTGGGACGTGAGGATGCCCCCCAAAGAGACCAGGTCGGTTCCGCGGTGGGGGGTGAGCGCACTTCCCACGGGTCACTGCCACTGCCGGGTGGGCCCACGGACAAGACCAGCCCCCGTGGGCCAGGTTGTGGCCGCAGCTCCGGGAGGTTGGCCGCCCCTTGCAGCGCCCCCCAACCCACGAGCGGGCAGAGCAAGTCTGACCAACAGGACAGAGCGCCCAGCCCTCCGCACGGTGAGTCTGCGTCTCACGTCCTGCCCTGCTGGTTGGAGGCTGGCGTGTCACCCCGTCTTTTCCACTCAGAGAGAGCAGGGTACTGCCGAGCGCAGAGCAGGGGGCCGTCTCCCGGAGGCCCCCCCCAGCCGGCCGGCACCCCCACCCCCGCCCCGCTCCTTCCTGCGGCTCACAGACCCAGACACCCTCTGCAGCCTGACCTCCCGGTGCCAGGCGCCAGAGGGAACTTCCCACAGCTCCCGTGTCGGTCTCCGAGCAGAGCTTTCAGCCCCGGATCAACAAGGAGAGCGACCGAGCACCGCTTCCGAGCGCCGCGGACGAATCCCTGCTCCCTTTCATCTCGTGGGGGAACCGAGGCTGCGCTCGCCCCTTCCTGAGAACCGGGCAACGGAGCGGGGGCACTGGCTGTTCACAGACAAAAAGAGCAACAATTACAGACTGAAATAATCCCAGTAAACAATTATTTGATAAAATTATGAATATACACAGATTTTCAACTCACGTAGCCTAAGATTATTAAAGTGCAGGCATTTCAAATAGTGAAGCAGACAATGGACGACATTCAGGAGTTCGGATAAATAAAAACAATCATTTTCCTTTGCAGTGGCAAATAGTTCAGTAAATATATGGGAACAGTGAGACACTCCCATGAAAAACACTAATTAAGTAAATTCTGCTCAGCGGAGGGGGCAGAGAATGCGGAGCCGCGAGCCCGCCGCGCAGCAGCCCTTCCAGCTCTTTGAAGACAGACGGGAACACCAGGCTGGACGGGCGCATTGGCCACGCGTGGCAGCCCTGCTGGGACGGTCGTGGCCCCCCTGACTGCAGAGATGCCTGAGAGAGAGGAAGCCGGGGAGATGCCGGGACGGGGCAGGTCACCTGCGGTGTCTCGGAAACACCAGCAGAACGCAGCCCCCGACATTGTCTTGTTATAAAGCACGATGCCCGCGGAAGGAAAGACGTAATTCCTTCCTCTTACTGTCACTTTGTTCCTGACTCTTCTTTTCTCCACCTGGAAGCTGGCCTCCTCTTTCTTGCCAGCCGTGCACAGGGACGCGGAGCTCGGAGCCCTCCTCTCCGTCTGGGGTCTGACTGGCTGTCTGGGGCTAAGAAGCGAAGGCGCCGGTCACCAAGTCACCCCTGCGTGTTTTTGCTTGCACCTGGGGACACTTAGCGTCTTCCTGGCGGGGACGGGCAATGTCAGTGGGTCAGTGGGATGAGGGCGGCGGAGCTCCACGCAGGGTGGCTCGTGTCCCCTCGGGGGGACTGGGCCTGGCAGGTGCTTCTAAAACACGGACAGTAGCCGCTTGTCCCCGCTTAGAGCCCCATGTGCTGTCACTCGCGAGGGGCCTCTGTGTGCACCCGGCACCCCCCCATCTCCCCCTTTCGCTCAGCCGGGAATGATCGAGGAGCTCCGCGGGGTCGGACGGCGACGATGAGGCTGCGGCCGGTGAGGAGAGGCCCGCGGCCAGCTGTGAGTGAATGCTTATTGACTCGCGCGCTGCGAGATCACTGGACGATCTTCGAGGCCTCGCGGTTAAATACCCAGGACGAGCTACACCGCAGAGGTGGGCAAATGCTACAGATGCGGGCGTCCCCGGACCCGGGGGGCAGGTCCCCACGCACGCACCGCCTCGGCCGCGCACAGAGTCCGGCTCCCACGGCGTCTGCTCCTCCTGACTCTGACGGTGGGGGCCGCGAGGTTCTGAAGGGCATGATTTAATCTATGCAACATCCTTGTAAAAACAAGTTGTGTAATAACAGGCCTCTGGTTTCTTTCTTAAATATCAGCATCTCCGTAAGCCAGCTTCCTGAAGGTGTTCGCTTCATGATGAAAGGTGAGAAGCGCGGCCTTTCATCTCCGCATTTCAGAGGCTCGGCGTTCCCAGCGCGAATTAATATGCTCGTGTTTGTTTTTGCTTTTTGGCCTCAGATGGATGACAGACATCTTCAGGGGGGCGACCCGGCAGTGGGGGCTTCAGGGCACGGCTTGTCTCGGAATCAGCTGGCGCGTGGGAGCCCGCGACGCCGAGCGCTGGATGGTCCTTGAGAATTCCTGGGGTTCATTTAGTGTCCTCTGCTTCGTTAATGAGACCGAGTTAATGAACGCCCAAGAATTCTGATCCTTCTCCCCAAATCATCCGGATATTTCTGACAGACACACGGTTTCCGTCTCAAGTGTCTGGGTCGGCTTCGGTGGCCTACGGCACTCCTCTCGCTGAGGCCTTGTTCAGACCCTTTGTCCCTTTGCCTCCTCCGTGTAATCTTCTGGATTCACGTCCCGCAGCACAAGAGCTGGAGTTGTTCCCGGTCCCCAGAGACTCACTGTCTTGTTTCTGACTCCTCTGGAGAGTCTGAGGGGAGCCTCTCTACAGCAATTTTAGGTTGGTTAAAGGGAAAACCACCGTTTTTTGTCTACAACCGCACGGCTCGCCGGCACATCGAGACGTGCCGCAGCAAATCAGTGTCACCGCGGGACCGGCTGCAGCGCCAGACCAGGGGCCCTCCCCCCGCGGGCTTGTCGCCCCTCAGAGTGCGCGACGGCGAGGCGCACCCCACCCAGACCCACACCCCGCCGTCCTGGGCCGCTCGAGCCAGCGTGCTGGGAAGGTGGGGGCTAGAATTTACTTTGCCTTTCCTGTGTCTTTGGACACGTTAGTGGTAGGAAAATTAATCCGTGAGGTCACTGGACACACAGCAGACCCCAAAGTCGGATCCCGAGGAGGCATCTGTGAGCGGCCGCCGGCGACAGAGCCAAAGAGAAGGCAGCAGGGGCGCGCTCGCTGGCTCGCTCCGACAGCCCGGGCGGCGGGGTCACCGCGAGCAGACGGAACCCACGGTCAGCACCGGGACGGAGGGCGAGACAAACCCGGTCGACTCCCCACCTGGACTGAGTCCGGACACGCGGCTTCAGGACAGAATGACCTGAACATCGAGGGCGCGTCATTCCCTCTTTCCCCAGCAAAGGAGGACGCGGCCGCGGGACACACAGAGGCAGCTTGCGTGAGGGGAGGACCCGAGCTGCAGGAGAGGGAGCGGCTGGCGTGGGCCGTCGCCGAAGGACCCGGCCCCGTGGCCCGGGACGGCTGGCGGGCGAGGCCTGTGACCTCGCCCGGGCTTACAGCCGCTGGACTCCACTGTGGGGTTCAGCGGGTTGTCTGCGCGCCTCCGAAATAGATTCAAGCCCGTCCTCCGAGGACATCAGCCCGGCCACCCCGTAGGAGGTGGCAGGAAGGAGGGGGCGATGGACCCACCGGAAAGCGCCCCGAGTCCGCACGCACAGGCTTGGCTAAAACGCGAGCCGCGGCGTCGGACGGGACAAACGGGGCCGTGAGGCCACGCGCCAGGAGCCTCTCCTGGATGGAGCAAGTATCTCACGAAGTGCCTGGGGTCCTGTGCAGGTGACCTAGAGATGAAGCCCCGTGACGACACTCCTTTCTCGCCACACGCGTCCTGAGACGCGGTTCTTGCCTTCTCTCTGCGGCGAAGCTACCGCGGCTGGAACCATGGGGCTCGGGGCCTGTGGTCGGAGAAGCGTGCGGAGGCCCCGGCGCCTGCGTCCTCATGAGGGCTCGGGGTGAGTCTCACGCCAGCGGTGAGAGGCCACACTTGGAGGGACACAGCTCTGGAACACAGGAGTGAGAGTGGGTGTGACAGGGACGTGTCGCAGGCTGGGCGGCCGGGGGGCCAGGCTGCAGTGGCCATGGCCGGCCAGGGTGTGAGGAGGGTGTGGGCGGGGTGCCGTGGGGAACAGGGTTGCACCAAGGCAGGCCGGGAGCCCGTGGCCCCGGAGCCCCCGGAGTCGGGTGTCCAGGCTGAGGGGCAGCGTGTCAGTCAGTCTTCGGGTGCGAGCAGCTCCTGGAGGGAGGCGTGAGCTGAACAGGGTGGTCTCCTCATGGAGGTGATTCCCGACCGGCTGACAGGGAGGGCTGTCTGCAGGGGGCATTCCCAAAAGCTGGGGGCCCGGGACCCCACCCAGGGCAGGTCCAGCTGGCACACTCGGCCCCTCACAACAAGCAGGGGGAAGGCGGGCGGCGTGCCTGACCACACTTCCTGCCCTCCGGGGGCCTCCGGCCTTCAGCTCCTTTAGACCCATATTTTCTTCATTTAAAACACACCCCCCCCTTCCGTCCCCCGCCTCAGTCTTCCTCTGTCCGTCAAGTACAAACCGGTGTCTCTGTCTCCTGTGATGTGCTCAAGGCAGGAGTGATGTGTGAATTACTCAGCGCCCGTGTCACGATTAACTTCTTCGTTTGCCCTCAGTGTGGTCCTGTTTTCGCAAGCGAACTGCTCACAGCCAGCAGGGTCTGGACCCGAGCTCTGCTTCAGGAAACGACATCCGGTCCCGTGAAGACTGAGCCAAGGGCCGATGCTCTGGAAAAGCCGTCACCGAAGAGGGAGCGAAATGAGGTGTGTGTGGCTTCAGTTAAGCATCAGGCACCCTGATGGGCACAAGCAGGAGGCCGAGAGCTCGTACATCGGGCACCCCTGCGAGGAAAACACAAGCCAAGGGCAGATTAGAGAGAGGAGCAGAGCTGGTGCAGATCAGCTTCTCGTGGATGTTCTGCTGCGGCACATGCCGCGGGCCCTGGAGCCATCCGGCCTCATCTACACGGCCCGTGGCTCCGTGAGCATGCGTGACCTGGGCACCTGCTGTGGCATGGGCCGCGGGCCAGGACCAGAAACACGGGAGAAGGAAAGGCAGACCCCGCGTCTCAGACCGCGAAGGAGCCGGGATCAGGACCGTGCTTGTTCTGGGGATGGGGTAACAGGGCCCCAGAGGTGGGGGGATGTCCTGCACAGCCTTCCCTCACAACACGACCCACGCAGATGTCGTGATTCCTGGGACGGAGACCCCACAGCGGAGGCTGGAAATCCAACCTGCCTCGAGCCATGCGTGAGACATGATTTCCTGCGGCCATGGGGAGCCCGGTCCAAGTCAGGTCCCTACAGGACAGAGTGTGTAAGTAACTCAGTTCTTACAACGCTGAGATGGCACAGAGTGTTTGCAATCTTGTGTTCTTATTTCTTTTTTATAACCGTGTCCTAAATCCTCAACTATATCCCAAGTCTGAAGCTGGGGGGGTCTGACCCTCTGCAGATTGGCACCGTACAGAGTGGGCACTCAGGGGACGTGTCGTCGCCAAGAGTGACCCTATCTTGATCATCAGTTGAATGGTGTGACAAAGCAACGTTGCTCGAGGTGATCATGGCCCTGTAGAGGCGGCCGGCGGTCCCCAGGGCTCAACCAGAATGCGTCACTCAAAAGGCCAGTGGTCTTCACAGGCGACCTTTAGGGACAGTGCACATATTCCATAGACAGAAAGAAACAAGAAGAGAGAATGTGGGGTGGTGTGTGCACTTGTGCGGGTGTGTGCCGATGTGTGCATGTGTGTATGGAAGCGTGCATGTGTACACAGGCTGTGTGTGCATGTGTGTAAGGGGATGCGTGTGCACCCTTGTGTACAGGTGTACAAGGGTGTGTGCGCATGTGTGTGTGGGGGGTCTGTGCACATGTGTGTCTAGGGCACACATGGATGTGTGCACATGTACATGGGGTGTGTGTAGGCATGTCACATCTGTGCGTGCACATGTGCATGCATGTGCACGGGTGTGTGCAGGGGTACATGGGTGTGTGCTCGTGTGTGCGTGCAAATGTGTGCACGTGTGTGTATAGGGGCATGGGTGCTATGCACAGGGGCACACATGGGTGTGTGCACGGGGTGTGTGTATGCACATGTGTGTCCAGGGTGTGCCTGACTTCCAAAATGTCCTTAGATGCAAACTTCACAAGGCCCACACTCACAGAGCTATGGTCACACTCAGGGCTTCAGAAACCTTCTGATCTTCTCCTCCATGGTTCCTGGCCCCGTGTTGCACGGTGGCTATGAGATAACAAGGAAGGCTGAGTTTGCAGGGCCCCTAAGTGCGGAGAGCCAAGGCTTCCATGCCCAAGTAGCAAGATTAATACCTTTTTGACAGAATTTAATAATATGGTTTTATAATATTTAATTTTGTTCAGAAAATATCTCTCGGTAGGAAGCCTTTTTTCCTTTACTTACCTAAACATTATTACTTTAGAACAATTTCCTGGCACAAAGAATTTATTATGTAGACTTGTGATCTGATTCTTACAGGCCTTTGGGGGAGGGATGGATTAACTTCAAGTTAATTTGGACATTCAACCAATTTTGACAAGCCTGTCGTCAGCCTGCTGCACATAAAGGTAGTTACATCTGGATCTGTCTGATTTCAAGGGCAGTTGACAGAAAGAAACCTGCCTTCGCCTCAGATAACAAGACGTCTTTCCATTCCTTGCCCTGAAGTCGGACACAATCAGTCACGTTAATTTGTCCTCCCGTGGGTTTCCAAATATGGTTCTCAGCAACAGACTCGCTCCGTAGCAGCACTTCTACTAAATGACCTAATTACTCTCTTTAACGCCCCAAACAGTGATTTACCATCCATTAGGAAATTCCTAGCGGAGTCTTCTTGCTAATATCTTGGTGATAAAACCGGGGAAAATAAATTGGTTCTGTCGAAAGCATTCCGGCGAGGCTGGAGTGGACACGGGGGTTACGCATGTGTCTACGGGGTGTGGGCACGTATGTGTGTGCACGTGTGTAAGGGGATGCATGTGCACCCGTGTGTACAGGTATACAAGGGTGTGTGCAGAAAGAGAAGGGGGGGAAAGATTCAACTTTCCACAAATGGGGATGTTAGCTGATCAAACAGCTTTCGTCAGTACCGAAAAGTGATTTCTCTAGACTTCTCTGGACAGGCTGTCCTTAGACCATTACACTGCCGGGAAGAAATCCCAGGTCTCAGCGGCAAGCGCCCTCCGCGCGCAGCGCCTCCCCCTATGCTGGGCTCTCCACATGGGAACCCCTGGCAGTGCCCTCCCTGCGACGGATGGGGAGCTGCAGGGGACCCGGATGAAGCTCGGGCTGTGCTGGTCCTTGCTGGATCTCATCCTCAGGGGGGACCTACATCGGACGTTCCCTCCCCCAGTTGTCTTTCTCCCAAAGGGCTTGTCAAAATGCTCTGAGGCCCAGACACGGTTTCTGGGAGCAGAGGCTCCTGTGACGAGGCCCAAGCTGGGGAGGAAACAGAAGAGAGGTCAGTAGGGTTCCCAGCGGCAAGACTCACCCCTGCACGTCTAGAAAAGGCATTCTAGGATGTGCACCTGCCCGTTAAAGTCAGCTTTCAGCGACCTGCTCTAACTAGGGGCCGGATGCTGGGCTGAAATGTTTGCATACATCTTCTCTTTCTGCCTCAAAAGCCCTCCATGAATTAGATCCTGTTAGACCCACTGGACGGGAGGGGCTGCCTGGACCAATCAGATAAGCAGTAAGTGACAGGACCAGCTTTCACCCAAGAATAAAATAAATACAGAAATCCAATGGGTGAGGGCACATAGCGTTCTCTGTATGGACACTCCAGCCTATAGAGGGGGACCCTGCCACGTGGCGTGGTGGATGGGGTGGTGTGTCACCCAGGGCCCCTCACGAGCGGGTTGTGCCTCCCCTGTGAGCAGGAGGCTAGGTCCCCAAAGCTCAACCACCCCTGGAGGAGCTGCCTTGCTTATGGCCGGGACCCCTTCCAGGTGGGACCCCACCATGGCCAACGGGTTGATCAGGGGCGTGAAGGCCTGGTGCCCCACCTGGGTGGGGGGAGCTACAGCTCATCCCATTTCGGGGTTCTCTGAGGACTGGTGAAAACCCCACTCGGGGCTCTACCGGTCACCTGCTCTCTGCCCATTCTGTTCCGTCTCACAGCCTGTTGCTGGGGAACCTGGCATTATGGTTGATATGAGGGGTGGTCCTGGGCACAGACTCAGAAATGGGATTTTTGGAGTTGAGTCCCCCACTGGGAAGCCAGAAATGAGAACCACGCCGTTGGTGCTGGGGGAGGTGCGGGAAGCCCCAGCCGGCCACCGGGTGCATCGCTGGCACTTCTGCAGGTCTGAAGGGAGATGATGTCCATGGGAGGGAACCGTAGGAGCCATAACTCGGGCACCTGAGAGGTTCTGGAGAAGCGACTCCAAGGATCATAGACCTGGATTCTGTCAGGAGTTATGGAGGAGAGAGACTGTTCTCTTGGGGACAAGGACAGCAGGCTTCTGGGGGGACATACAGCAGTGAGTGCAACACGTAAGTATCTTTGCTTCCAGCATTAACCTCCAGCAGAGAATTCTTCTCGTAGAAGATGCACTTAAATCTACATAAAATCTACACAGATGCAAACTGCCACCACACGGTATTAGCCAGCCTCTTCCGGCCACCACAGTGGTGGCCCACACGGACATGCACGGATGGTCATGGTGGCCCCTGGTTTGGTTCCCTCCCACCAAGGCCGATGTAGCTTCTAGCATTGCCCCCTGCCAAGTGCCCCACTCACCAGCCACAGACCTCGACCCTGCCCCACCCAGCACCTCCTCTAGAGGACACTTGACAGCCACTCCACGGACAGTGGAAAAGGGCAGTGATTCATCTTGACGGGAACTAACACGTGTTCCAAGAATAAGGAGACCTGCATGCCTATAGACTGATGGAAGCTTTGGTCCTCTGGTAGAGTGCATGGTGTAGCATCTCCACCACCTTTACCGAAGAAGCCATGGCAGCAAGCATAAGGTGATGGCGGACACTGGTCCTCTCCAGAATTCCATCAACCATGGAGACTCTGTCTGGAATGCAGGTTACTCACTGGAGCCTCTCTTGGTGCCCTGCCCAGCTTTGATGGTAAATGGTTAAGTGTAGCAGCTACAGCCTAAGAGGAACATAATGACCAGAAATGAGGATCTGGTTTTCCTCCAGTAGTTAGCTGGCCTGGATCAGCAGGGGTGCTAGCCAGGGGAGAGGGGAAATGAGGAGCGTCTGTAGCAGCCTCGAGATGGCTTCAGCAGCAGAACTTCTAGTCCCCTAACTTCTGTGGTTGAAGTTTGCCCAAGAAAAGACACTCATCCAAATGCGTGGAGCTTTTCCCAGGCAGGGTAAGCTTCATATATGAAGCAAGCATGTTTGGGACACGCAAGCAGTACATCGCAGCCACCACTGTGGTGTGCCACCCACACCATATTCCCTTCCCTGGGAGGCCCCCATCCTCCCTCCTGGCTTGCCGGACCTGCTGGCTGCTGGGTGCTCACCGCCGAGCAACAACCAGGAACTGCCATCAGCTGAACGAGATGCCTCACTGAAGATCATGCCCCTCCAGTCTGAGCACAGCTCACATCCAGTGACTGGTCAAGGTGGATGCCCTGTTCTCCTGATTGGGGCAACTCTGAGGGACCATTTCACACTCAGAACTTCCCATGGGATTTTGTAACATCTCTGTTGCTTGTGCACCATAACCCAACTTTCTGCCCATTTCTGCTTCCCCCTGTTCTTAAGAGTTCTACTGAGGGAATCCCCTCCCTAAAACTTTCGCAGACTAATCTGTCTTGGAGTCTATTTCTTAGTGAACCTGTCTTGTGATGATGATTTGAACGGTTCTTGAAAAATCAGAAACATCATTTCTGTAATTATGCTTTTTATTTTTTTCCTAATCATGTTAGGAAACCTTTAAAATTTTTGACCCAATCTTTGATAAATCTGAGCACAGACATTCTTGGCTCCAAGACTCTTTTTTTTTCCAGGGAAACTCTCAATCTGTCCCCACTCCACTGGACAGAGACTCTTGTCCTGTTTTCAGTAATATTGAGACTGGATACAATCAATATTGACACAATGTATATTCACTCATCAAGTTAAAACAATAAAGATGTTGACTATAGCTTAGGAGTAACCAAGGGGAAGACTGGCATAAATACTAGAGAGGCAAATGCTTCTTCCTACTAAGGCACAAAAAGTAAGTCACTACCACCAATGGCATCTATTTGGTTATTAACAGAGTCAAACCATTGCTATGTTGTCAAATGTGTGATGTTAGATCATATCACCAATATTATTACTACTATTACTTAGAACTCAGAAGACCTTATGTTGAGTGGCATTTTATAGATAATGAAAATCTTCTAAATTACTATCTCCATTGTTTCCAAAATGTACCCCCAAATGTCCTAGGGGTTTTTTGGCACTGTCCTAGGGATTTGGGGTCAGGAAGTCTGTAGGGCAGGATCCCACCCCTCTTCAAACTTAGTGGCCCTGCTGCTGTTGGCTTCATGTGTCCCACTTCCTTATGAGATTTCCTCTGAGGAGTGAGGACTCCAGCTTTGTGGGCTCCAATTTTCTTGATTTGCTCGGGGTCTGAGGACAGATACCTCCACTCGCTGGGCTCGGCAGAGCAGCCCTTTTGTCTGAAGTGCTTTCTGTCCCCCATGTGGTTTCTCAACATCCTGAGAGTAGTTTTCCAGTGAACTTAACTGATGACCTTGCCAAAAATCTTTCAGGACACCATTGTCCTGCTAGCTTTTATGTGACCATTATCTTCCTAATGGTGTTTTCTGAGTGCGTGTGCCCTACATAGCTAAAAGCAGAAGAAACAGCCGGCTGGGTGAGTGAGGACAATGCAGCAAAGCAGTGACATTTATAGGTATTTTTAAGACAGTATTAACATTGTATAATGTCTCATTGCTCAAATCAGACTGTTTTTATTTTTAAATTTATTTTAGAGATAGAACAAGTGGGAGTTGGGGGAGGGGCAAAGGGTGAGAGAGAGAGAGAGAGTCCCAAGCAGGTTCCACACTGAACATAGAGCTTGATCTATGACTGACTCAGGGCTTGATCTCATGACCCTGAGATCATGACCTGAGCTGAAACCAAGAGTTGGACGCTTAATTGACTGAGCCACCCTAGGCGTCCCTCTTTTTTATTTTTACTAGAAAAGCTCACATGCATCTAAGAGGATTCCATCACTAGATAGTTTTCATCCATGGTGATTAATTAGCCATAGTTATGATCTCCATAAGATCAGTCAGCTTTGAGAACAGAAATGTTCTTTGTTAGTGATATTAATAATAGTCCTAAAGCATCAATCACTTATTTAGGGCACTTCCTATGAAATGCCAGGCACTTTCTAACTGCTTTATTAAATAACTCATTTAATCCTCACGACAACTCTTTGAAATGAGTACTATTAATAGTTCAATATTACAGGAGGCAAAACTGTGGTCCAGAAGTAAAGTCATTCACCTACAGTCACATGGGTAGGAAGCATAGGAAGACTGTGATCTACCCAAGCAGTCTGGCTAGACTTTTACTGGGGTCATTGTGCGACAAACAGCTCTGCTAACATTTAGTGGTCTGTTAGTTTTTATCTGAAGAACAAGGAATTCCAGAATAAAAGAATGCTGGTTTCTTAGGATTAACTATTTGTGCATCTCTTTTAAGGGCAGAACATGTTTTATAAAGATCAAGTTTCAGACCTTGCTTCTCCTGTGTTGTTGGAGTCTTGTGGTCTGGGTCTTTCCCATGGGCAGAGTGCCTGGCACAGGCTGGATGCTCAGTAATCTTGGGTAAATTGATTAATTCCACTGGGGAAGAAATTCCTAGGATTTAGGGGGAACAACTCTGTGGACAAGTGATGTGAGCTCTAAAATAAATAAATATGGCTATATTGATCCAAGACTTCCCTTAAGGAAGGCCTAACTTCTTCATAAAGACTTACTCAGCCATCATGGACTACAGGATACCCACTATTTAAGTTTCCTACAGCAATTTTAAGACAGTTGTAAGACATCCTAACAGTGGCTATCCAAATGTGAATTGAAATTTAACATAGTCTAGTGGAAGGGATTCCACTTCTGGCTATGGTGTAACAGCTGGTTTTAGACCATCCTCCCACTAAGGATAACCACAAAATCTCTGGCCAGGCACTAGGGAGCAATGGGGGCAGCCAACACTGAGGGGCCAAGAGCTTTAAAGGAGCAATATTTCTTTCCAGGAAATTAGCTAATTCTTGACAAAATGTATAAGCATTTTATTAGGTCCTTCAGAAAGCAGGCACTGAAATAAAATTAAGAGCATAAGTAATTTTTTGAGGATAATATCCATGGAATATTAAAGGGAAAGAAAGCTGAATGGTGCCACTATGCATGTCTGAGTCCAGTGAAAGAAAAAGGGAGAGGAGGATGGATTTGACCAGGCACAGCCATGGGCCTGCAAGCCTGACAAAGTTTTGGAGAACCCAGTAAGGAGCACCAGAGCAATGACTGCCCATTAGAGGAATCATGCACTTGACTTCCAAGGGGGAGCATAACTGGTATAAAATGTGAGGTGGACCCTGACGATGCTGAGTTAGCGGGGCAGCTGAATGCAGTCCTTTTACGTGAATAGCAAGTTCTTTCCTGAAGGGCAGTCTGCACACCACACCTGGACTCCCACCACAGAGGCTGTGCAGAAACGTATCATGTACGTGTAACTGAAGTCCCAGAGAATGGGAAAGAGAACATGGAGGCAGAAGCAGTCTTAGAGATACTGGCCAGGAATTTTCTGTAGTCGATGCAAAACAAGTCACAAAGTCAAGCCTAAAAAAATTTAGCAGGACAAAAATAAAGACCACTGCATTAAAAATATATGATAAATATAGTCAAAATGCTAAAAAATTTGGGACAAAAATAGATCCTAATAGAAGGCAGAGAAAATAATCATAACCTTCAAGTAAACAACATTAAGAAAACTGATGAGTGAAATAAGTCAAGCAGAGAGAGTCAATTATCATATGGTTTCACTTATTTGTGGAGCATAACAAATAGCATGGGGACATGGGGAGATGGAGAGAAGAAGGGAATTGAGGAAAATTGGAAGGGGAGGTGAACTATGAGAGACTATGGACTCTGAAAAACAATCTGAGGGTTTTGAAGGGGTGGGGCGTGGGAGATTGGGGGAACCAGGTGGTGGGTATTGGGGAGGGCACAGATTGCATGGAGCACTGGGTGTGGTGCAAAAACAATGAATACTGTTACGCTGAAAAGAAATTAAAAAAAGAAAGAAAGAAGACTGATGACTTTTCAACAGAAATGATGGAAGCTGGAAGACAATGGAACAGCATCTTGAAAGTGGGGTGTTACAACACCCTATATCTTGATATGGGTGGTGGTTACACAGATCTGGGAAGTCAGTAAAATGTACTGAGTGTATCTTATGTATGTAACACTTTAATCAAAAGGCTGCTCTGGCTCCTGTGTGTAGAGCTGCCCATAAGAGAGAAAGCATAGAGGGGAACCATGTCGGAGCCTATCGTGATGATGTAGGGAGGCTCCAGTGGTTGTGGGAACAAAAGGAAGAGAGTCGGAAAAAGGGGAGGTTTGGGCAGTTCCCAGCTAGCCGGATGCAGTAGTGAGGGAGGAGTGAAATTAAGGAAAACTCCTGGGGTTTGGGCCTCAGCTGCTGGATGGATGGGGACAGAGAGGGGGACATCTTGGAGACATTCATGTGGAAAATAAAGAGTGTCATTCTTGACATGTTTTGTTTTGGATAGATCGCTGTTAGACACCCAGGTCGAGATGGAATTTCAGTTTAGATCTTGTCACTGTTTTGATAACCTTTAATATCTACTCAGTTCTACATAAATAGAGATAGGTGCAGTATATAATTTATAAATGAAGAGAAGTGATGACCTAATACATACTTTCACTTGTTGTGGTGTCACTTTCCCTTTCCAGCGTGGCTCTTCTTGCCCACCTGGTCCCCACACTCCGTCGCTCTTGGGTAGTCGTGTGCACAACCAGCCAGCGGTCCTTCCATTCTTTGCTCTGTCTCCAGAGATCCACAGAGCCAGGGGTCCTTTCTTGTTTAGTAAAGACTGGACTGTATAACGCTCTAGTGACTCTTCATGGAAGTCCTGCCAAGTGACCTTGTTTAGCTTTAGTTTGCTGTATTTACGGCTGCCTTACATTCTAGGGAGTGGGCAAGATCACTAATTTAGACAGCTCCTCCCTTGATGGGCACTCTCTACATTTCCAGTTTTTCCTACTATGAACAATCCTGCAAAAAACACTCTAGGGGACACCTAGCTGGCTCAGTCATTAAGCATCTGCCTTCAGCTCAGGTGATGGTCCTGGGGTCCTGGGATCGAGCCCCACATCTGGCTCTCTGCTCAGCAGGGAACATGGTTCCTTTTCTCTCTCTGCCTGCCTCTGCCTACTTGTGATCTCTGTCAAATAAATAAGATCTTTAAAAATAAACTGTCCATTGGTTACTCTTCGCTATTTATTTAACTTCTAAATTTAAATATCTTCATCACAGTTCATTTCACATTGTGGGTATGGACTCCATGTTATCCAAGGCACAAATACATTTTTACAAACTTATTATATGTATGAAGACTCTTCTTATGCGACATTTTGGGCTTTCACTACCAGCAAGTCATTTCCTCCTTCAGGTCCTTCTTCTAGAGTTTGTTTGTTGTTGGGGATGATACGGTGTTGTCTGAGCCTTCCAGAGGGACGGCCACTTATGTCAGGAGCTCTCACCAGTCTCTTTGTCAACTGACACACGCCATCAGCTTTGTCCTGCATGACGTCCTTCGGGGCACAGTGACAGCTCTCTGAGCTCATCGTTCACTCCCCTGTCCTCCTTGTCCATCACATACCGGCGTCACGGTCCCTTCACGTCAGAGCCAGGACGCGGAGAGCTCCGTCGGAGCCGGGACGCGGAGAGCTCCGTCGGAGCCGGGACGCGGAGAGCTCCGTCGGAGCCGGGACGCGGAGAGCTCCGTCGGAGCCGGGACGCGGAGAGCTCCGTCACTGGGCTTCCTCCCCGTCACGGTCTCAGCTCTTCTTGGCACTTGTTCTTTTAGATAAACATTAACATCATGTTAGCCGGTTAAAAACATTGCATTCTACCCGGAATTACTTTAAATCCGCATTACATTGATTTGGGGAGAATTGCCACTTTTATGATAATAAATCTTCCCATCTAAGAACATGACTATTAGTTTTATTGGCCCAGATTTTGTTTTATGCCTTTATAAAAGACTTTATAGATTTAATCTTACAGATATTGTGCCTTTCTTATTAAATTTATTTCTCTGTGTTTTATAGTGTTTGTCACTATTGTGAATATAATTTTTCCTTGAATCTCATTTTCATTTTATACTCCTATTGTCAGAGTGGAGAAAGTTATTAATTTTTGTACATTTACATAAATACGACAAGTTATGAAGCTTTTCAATGAATTTTAGTTTTTAATAGAGGCTCTCTGTGTTCCCATTACCAAATCAGTCTTCAGCACCCAGATATGACTTCATTTATATTTTTTTTCTATGTTTAAACATGTTAATTCACTCTCTTGTCCTACTGAATTCACTAACAACCTGAGCCAGTGTTAAACTGTAACACTATTATGGACATCCCTTTCTAGTTCCCAATTTTAATTGAAAAGATTTTAATATTTTACCACTTAAGAAAGTATCTGCTGTTGGGTTTTATTAAGTACGGTAGACTGATGTTTTTCTCTTTTCTCTTTTACAGAAAATTTTATTAGGAAGTACTGCTATATTTTTCAAACATTTTTAAAGCCCCATTTATGACAGTCTGCTGAGGTAATGGGCTGTGTTGAGAGCCTTCTTTATATTGGTCTATTCTTGTATTCTGCATGGTGATGGTGTGTTCTTCTCTTAATGCAATGCTAATATTTTATTCATAATTTCTGCCTTTGTGTTTTTAAGAGAGATTAGCCCATAATTTTTTGTATTATCTTTATTGGGTTTTTGTATTAAAAGTTTATGTTGACTTTATAAAATGGGTTTTCTACGTCCTGAAATAGTAATGTTACCATCCCATGTTGGTCCGGTCTTTATTCGACCCTTTGTGGCAGCTTGGCATTGCTTCTTAGTTCTGAAATGAAAATATGACCCGGAGTCAGTTAAGATGAAATTGTAACCATCGTCACAAAGGAGACCGGTGAGTTCATGTCCTCTGCCTTCCACTATGCCTGGTTTTTACAACGGGGGAGCCCCGTTGAAATACCATCACCAGCTTCATAAACCACCTCTTCAACCACTGTGCATTTTCCGTGTGTGGTAGGGAGCCGCGGACAGAGCCCAGGCTGAAGCGAGGGGGCGCCTTCCTAGCCCTGACGTCCCCCGCCGTGGTGTGCTGGCCCTGAGCCCCGGGCCTGCAGAAGCAGGAGGGTGGCAGGAGGGAACGCACAAGGGACTGTCCCCGAACACCATCCGAAAGCCAGGCAGAACTGGGGCCCGGGGGAGCTTATTTGTTTGAATGGAGTTCCCAGGACCTACAGGTCGACGGCTGTGAGGATAGCCGCTTGTTGCGACCCAGTGATCGGCCCTCTCTGCGGGGGTTTCCGGTACTCTGTAAGTCCTCACTGACTAGATGTAGGAGGAAAGGAAAAGCGTCTGTTATTCCTGCTCTGTCTAATATTTGGATTTTTTAAAAGCCTTTATTTATTTGTAAGAGAGAGAGAGAGAGAGAGCGCGAGCATGAGCAGGGGGAGGGGCAGAGGGAGAGCAGCAGGGAGCCTGCCCTGGGGCTTGATCCCAGGACCCTGAGATCATGACCTGAGCCGAAGGCAGAGGCTGCCCAGGCGTCCCCAATATCTGCATTTTTTAAGGTGGCTTTAATCTGAAGGTCAGCTCCCCAGGGATATTCTTAGTTCCTAGTCTGTGTCACAACTGTGGCTGTTTCTGTCTGAGCCCGCCTGGGTTGTAAGCGCCCTGGATCGCATGCGCGCGGGCCGGCGTTCTGTAGACTGTGGGTGCTCGCGCTCCTCCGCTGGGCGCACGGTGCCTCCCGACGACCCCCTCGGCGGAGGTGGGGGGAGGCACTGCCAGTCTCACTCACGACCCGTGTCGATTCCACTCCCCTCCCGCTCGCCCGGCCCGAGCCAGGCTGGCCTTCAGGAAGCGGCTCGCTCGCGACGGGGCCTCGCATGTTTCTGCTGGGGTCCTACGTGGACGGAGGGGCTTTCTCGCCTCAAGCCCGTTCGCGTGTAATTGCGATGAGACATTCTGTCTTAAAACTGGACACAAAGAGGGGGTCCTCATGGGCTGCCAGTGGTGAGGTCTTACCCTCGCGGAAGCACAGGAGCCTAATGACTCTGTAAATAACAGGGATGGAGGTACAGGAAGGAGGAAACCCATCCCATGAGCCGTCCTGACTTTCCTTCTGCAGGAAACACATGGTCTGAGGTTGCCTGGTCAGAGGTGATGGGGAACATTGGCATAGAGGCGTGTAATTAAGATTTGTGTCCGTTTATAGTAAAACAAGTTTTCTCTGTAGGTGGACTCTAAAGGCAGAATTTAAATTTAATCTACAAGCATGATCCTGTGTATCATGAACGGTGGCCTTTCTCCCGTCCACCGCTGGCCGCCCGTGGCCTCCTGAATGCGGCTCTTGAAGCTGATGCGGCGTTGGTGTGAATTCCAACCATGGATCCAAGAGACCGATCTCTGTTCACTGAATGATCCTGTTTGTAATCCCGTGAACTGAATGACTGAAGGGACCTAAAACCCAAAATCGGGTCTTCTCTGTGCCGCTGCGGTGGCCACGGGACACACCGTGACGTGGGTGAACTGGACACGGAACTCGTTACCACGTCCTCTCTGCACCAGATCCACCAGCGGGAGCGTGGACAGGTCAGGCAACTCAGGAAACCAGACATTGTGCAGATACTGGATTTGCAAAAACTGCTGGACCGGAGGACTACATTTTTTAAAAAGTCAAGAGTCTGGTCGTTTGGAAATATGTGTTCCTATCGTGCCCACAGTAGGAGGCGTAACCCCAATGCTGTGTAACAGTCCGACAACGGGTGGGTGACAGAGGGCCCCACCGTGGGGACTGGTGGTTTTCTTGGCAAGGTCTCTCGGAGGCACTCACAGCTTCTATTCAGAGGCAGGTCCTCTGCGCCCCAAAACCTTCTCCTGCCCCTCGTTCAGCATCAGACCTGACCTCTGTGTCTTGTTTCCTCAGAGTCCGGGTAGGAAACCGAGTTACAGGCTTCTGAAGAAGGCTTGTGCGGTCCGTGGGGTCACGTGGTTTAGCCTTATAACCCCAAGGAGGCCCCTTCCACTGACCTGCCTGCATGGCGGGACTCTCCCCAAGGGACCCCGTCACTGACCGGAGCCGTACACTGCCCTACAGCAAGGAGCAGGGGGTTTGAACAAACTGCGAGAACTGACCGTCCTGGTGGGGCCTCACTTGGATGCTGCTTCTTCGCTCACGGTAGGTTCTGGAGATCTTCCTGGGACGCTGGCTTCAGTGCAGACACGTTCTTATGAATATCTTCGTGGCGGCGGATGTCAAGCCTTTAAGCCCACGTGTGACTAGGGGAAGAGTTGGCCACCCTCAGGAGACAGGTTTCCTGAACACCACCAGGGACCGAGCTGGCGGTTCTGTTGGGACCAAATGTTGGGCGTGACTGTGAACTGTGTCTCTGGGGACAAGGCCTCCAGAAGTCTTCCAACCACGGAAGATGTGACTGGCCGAGTGCGGCGTTCTGAGGCCCTCCCTCTTGGTAACCATCGAGGGGCTTTTGGCTGAAGCCACCCTTGCCTGGCGGGTCAGCTCACGGCCAGGTCTGTAGCCCGAGGAAAGGGTGGGATGTCCCGGGCTCTGGGGACTTGTGGCAGCACCCACGAAGCGTTCTCCACCTCCTGCTCACCTCAGCCCCCTTCCCGTCCAGTGAAGACCACAGACGCCCCAGAGCAGCTCGGTCCCGTCGTGAGTGCCTCCTGCCCCTACCAGCAGCTGAGCAGCTCGGTGCGCCCCAGCCAGGCTGGGCACTGCCCTCTCCTCTGACGCTGGCGAAGTAAAGAGACCCTCGCCCTGGCCGAGACACACGTGTGGTCGAGAGAGCCTGAGATGCTCAGAGCCACCCACTGCTGACGGCAGGCGACCCCTCTGAGTCTCTGTGCACCACTTGCCTTCCATGACCCTTGGATCCCTTGTCCTGCGTGCCCAGCTGTGGTCTACACCCCAGGGAACCCTACTACCCGGTGCCTTTGCCCTCTGGAGTCTGGCGGTGTGGACCGCGGTCAGCACCCGTGGAGAGCGGGCTGAGGGCATGAGGAAGGCGGGGAGGCCCGGCGTGCCCTCCTGTCTACTTCTGTGGCGGCCGCCCCCGCCTCGGGCTCCCTGCAGTGCCTGCTGTTCACGGGCTGGGCGCTTGCCCCAACGTCGCCAGCAGCTTTCTGGGTCGTTCGCTTGTTGTTCTAGAAACACCAAGATGCTTCTCTTTCTCCGACTGGACTTCTTGTGTGTGGAGTGGAAACCAGAGCTGTCCGTCCCCACGATTTCACAAGAGACCCATGGACGGAGGGACATGAACGCATTTGCGGAGCAAGAGCTAGCGTCGAGTACCCGCCGCGGAGAAAGCCTCGGTGTCGCCCCGACTGGCCAGGAAGGACCTGCCGCCGCACCTGGCATTTTGAGGTTTCTGCCTCGAGGCTCAGCCGCCGCCACGGCCGCGGGTGTACGGAAGGGGCCACACGCTTGGGGTTCTTTCCGAGGATCCAGAGCCCTCCCCCGCAGCACAGAGGGACCTCAGCCTTTCTTCCTCCGCTCCCTTCCCCTCCACCTCTGCCTCTCCTTTCCGCACAGGCTCCTGTGGCCCGCGTGGGGGCGCGCCGGGGACCAGCCGGGGACGAGCGTCTCTGCCACCCGTGCCCGGAGCGCATTGCGCGGCACGCCGACCTCCCGGCAGGGGCCTTGCGGGGCGAAGCAGACGCTCATCTGACTGCGTCTCTTTCTCTTTTCCCTCTGCTTCTCTCCACCTTCCTCTCCCGCGACCTCAGCACTCCAAACCAACACCAAGCGCGACAAGGAGTAACACGGCGGCTGTTTCCCCAGCCCTCTCTCAAAGCGGGGATCAGGGCATGTCTGAAATTCCCCGTCTGCTAACAAAGGGAAAGGTAGTAAAAGCTCTTCTCTTTCAAGAAACCTGGCGGCCGCCCGTCCTCCTCCTGTCGGAGACATCCCAAACAAAACCAGCAAATCCAGCGCCGTCCATGAAATACGCACTCCCTAATTGCTAATGTTTCCTTTTTGATAACTAAAAAGACTGTGCACATTAAATAAAAGGAGATTTAATTTCTAGTTTAAATACAGCTGCTGTGATTCTTATGCACCACACAGCTGTTCCGACACTGGCACGGGGCCACGGCGCAGAGGCTCCATCCCGTCTGTCCTCATTGTCTCTCTGACGCACGCACACAGAGCGTCTCGGAGTGTTTGGGAAATATTGTTATGCATTTGCAGGTCTGCACTGCCTGACAGAGGGACGAGCCTCGCCGCCCCACACCTCCGAGCTCTAGGCACCTGCCAGACCCCCCCCCCCCCCCCCCCCCCCGTAGCCTTCTTTCTGCAGAGCAAATAGGTTCTCCTCCGCTCTCCCCGTTCTGGGCGAGGACAGACCCCACAGAGCACAATATTTCCGAGGCTTGCTTTAAAAAAAATTTAAAGAGAAAAGGACTGATCACATGTTTTTATTTTGAAAACCACTAGAGCGAAATTTCGGTGGGAGTCTTAAAGGGACGTCGTCAGTCTGTGCCTGTGTCTTGGGGGCGGAGGGAACGGGAAACTGTTGCCAACTGGTGTGTCATTCTCGATGCGTTTCAGGATGAATGTAATCCTAGAAGATGCCGGAAAAATTAGAAAGATTAGAGCCTTCAAGGACATTCTGGCCACTTGCTTTAATTTAGGAGCTGTGCTCCGGGGGGACTGGAAGGGCTCCTGCTCAGGCGTGTTCCGGGAAGGACAGTTGTTGCCGGAGGTCCCCGCGGCAGGAGCCCCCGCCGCGCCGCGCCCCGACGCCTGCAGACTCCCCCGGCGGGGCTCACCCTTGGCAGCGCCCGGCAGCCCCGCTGGGCTCCCGCGTTTCTCTGCGCCCCGCCACAGCCCCACCCCTCGCCCGGAGGAGGCAGCCCTCCCGCCTCGTTTCTGCAAACGCGCTGCGGCTGGGGCGGGCCTCGGACCCGTCTCCTTCACGAGGATGGGCCGTCTCACAGCCTGCGCAGGGGAGTGGACCAGCCGTCCGAGAAGGAGCCGGGAGACCCCTCCCCCGGCCCTGTCCAGGGAGCATCCAGGCCCGGCCTTGCTCCCTCAAACCAAGGTCATTGTCCCTGTCCATGCACCACAGGCCAGCGTCCTGGAGTCTGGGAGGGGCCGCAACCACGGGCCACAGCACGGTGCTTTAAAGGCCACTTGTCCTTCTCATGTCCTGGAGGCCGGGAGTCCAAGATCCAGGCATGGCAGGGCTGGTTCCTCCAGAGCCGCTCTCCCCGGCGTGTGGACAACGGCTTCTCCCCATGTCCTCACACGGTCATCCCTGTGTGTCTGTGTCCCGACCTCCTCTTCTCAGAAGTGGTGGTGGGATGCTCACGGTGTTCTTGGACAAATGGTTTAAGCCAAACTTCCCCTGTGAAGAGCCCGCAGACCCCCGCGGCCTCGGTGCCGACCCCTCCCCTCCTCGCCAGGGCCCAGAGCAGCTGGGGACCGGCCCCCTACAGAGGGACACGGCGCCCAGCCTCGGACCGGCCCCCTACAGAGGGACACGGCGCCCAGCCTCGGACCGGCCCCCTACAGAGGGACACGGCGCCCAGCCTCGGACCGGCCCCCTACAGAGGGACACGGCGCCCAGCCTCGGACCGGCCCCCTACAGAGGGACACGGCGCCCAGCCTCGGACCGGCCCCCTACAGAGGGACACGGCGCCCAGCCTCGGACCGGCCCCCTACAGAGGGACACGGCGCCCAGCCTCGGACCGGCCCCCTACAGAGGGACACGGCGCCCAGCCTCGGACCGGCCCCCTACAGAGGGACACGGCGCCCAGCCCCGGACCGGCCCCCTACAGAGGGACACGGCGCCCAGCCCCTTCCGTCTCCATCCCAGACCCCGCACTTCAAGGAAAAGCACTTCTAAGCGTGGCTCTCGGAGCTCCCACACCTCGCTGTGGTTTGAGGGTTTCCTGTTTCCCGTCAAGGGGGAGGAGGAACTCACCCTCACAGGGGTAGACGCTGCCTCCTGGGCTGCCCGCACCGGCCCAGGAGTCTGGATTTCCGCAAGCACCGGCTCAGCGCTGCGGAGAGCCTGGATCCGCCGTCCTGACAGGCGCAGTTTGGGCCGCATGGGGTTTCCCATTGCGTTCCCTTTCTGCTCTCCCTGCCCCGCGCTGCCCCCCGGCCGGGCCCCACCCACCTACCCAGGCAGCTCCCGACCCAGGGCACACCCGCCCCGCCCCGGTGAGGCTTCCACCTCCCGACAGACTCCACATGGCGTCTGTGGTGGAGCCTGTGGTGTCGGGATAGAGCTTCCTGAGCTCCGTCAAGATTTTCAGCAGAAGAGCCGCCGTGGGTGGGAGAACCTTCTAGAAACAGCTCTCAGGGATTGGCGTGGTCAACAGTGCTGCAGCCAGGCCACTCCGGTGACGCAGCTCAGTGTGGACGGCGCTCCTCCCGGGCTGGGCTGTGGGGAGACCCGCTACTGGTCTCCTCGGTCGCACCCGGCGCCGGGCCGTCGGGACAGGAAAGCTGAGCTGGAGCAGGTAGAGCCCCACCCCGGGGTCGGAGGCCCAGCCAGCAGCATCGCGGTGCTTGGGGGCGGTCCCGAACTCACGGAGGAGATCCGGTCCACTCGGTTCTAGAGACTGGCTGGACATCTCTCCGTCCATTCAACACGAATTTACGCACCCCACTTATGAGCAGAGGCTCTTCTAAGTTTTGTGAAAACAACCCCCAGCAGACGGGCCGGACGGCCCAGTCCTCGTGGCCACGCAGTGCGCACTCACGGGCACATGGAGCGGAAGAGAGGGAGACGGACACTGGTCGTCGTCCAGCCCTGCCAGGCGCCTGGGAGCTCCACACATGGTCTGCCGGCGTCCGCACAACCTCTCCGTACCAAACAGGCCCGCTCCGCGCCGAGCCACAGCACAGGTGCTCAGTGCTGGGGACATTTGCAACGGGGAGTTCGGATCCCCAGGAAGACAACATCTCCTCCGTGTCCGTAATTCAGACGGAGAACTGCTTCCATTTCTGGCCATAAGAAGCCCCGGAGCAGCAATCGGAGCGTTCTGGAAGACCCCACTCCTTACCACAACGGCCTGACCCTGGGATCCCAGGTGCCCCCTTATTGCTGCTTTGGGGCAACACTCGCAGACTCTGGTGCCGGGGGGGTCACGTCACCGTCAGCAGCCGCCAGCACCGCGTCCTGAATCGCTTCTCTCTGAGGAGCTTCAGCACCGCCGAGGGGGCAGGGGAGGGAGGACAGGACAGGTGGAGACGCTCAGGTGCTCGCGGTACGTCGGCCACCGAGGGGAGGAGGCCCGGGGGTGACAAGCCCCAGCTGCCCGTCCTGAACCCGCCACCCCATCCTGTCTGCTCGCTCACGGTGGACAGGACAGGGGTTTCCAGCCTCTCCCTTCCAGGCTGTGGGCTGAGAGCTCCGCTGGGCCTTCCGTAAATGCTGGCACGGGGACGTGCTGGGTCCCCTTCTTAGAAGATCAGTACAGATCTCCGGTCTGAAGTCTTCTGTGACCTGCTTCCTCTCCTTAATGCGTCTGCAGTCCGAGCGTCGGATCGTCCACACGGAGGGCTGGGGCTCGCCGGCCGCGAGCAGTCACTGGGCACTGACCGAAGGGGGACAGTCCTCCCTTCTTTGAGCTTCGCTCCGAGAGCGGGCCTGCAGGACCCAGAGGTGGCTGTTGGTCTCCTGCCCCGTCATGCCGGCGGCTTCTCCCGCCCGCCTGTTCCATGCTGTCCCCGCTGCGACACCGGTTATGAGACGACGTCGTCTCGAGCTAGTGTGCGTTCTGTGTTGTGTTTTTGGTTCTCCCACCCCGGTCCCGAGTACATGAGGCCACGGGTCACAGAACCCTGAGGGCCCGATGGTGCTGAGCCTGGGCCTGGTTTGCTGTCAGGGCTCCGGGCAGGCGGACGGGCAGCCGAGCTCCTGACGGACCCAGACGCGCAAGCACACACGGGCCAGGCTGTGATCCCGCCGAGGGACCCTCAGGGGCCGTGGCTGTGCTTCTGTAAATGCGGACCTCCGGGCGGTATCAGAGCCGCACATGGTGAAGCCTCCCTTCCGGAAGGAAGCTGGGACACGCCGAGAGCACACAGCCCTTCCGAGGAGACTGCTTACCCCAGTGACGATGGTCCCGGTCTAGGACCTCAAGCAATGGCCATGCCCACCCGGGGGCCAGGAGGAAGCCTGCGGGGGCCGGAGCACCTACCCTGCGGGGCCAGGACTTCAGCAAGAGGGGACAGGCTCTCCAGGGACAGACCGTGGAGAAAAAGATGGGCAGAAACCCGTCGGCAGCTATGGTGCCAACTTGCGATGGTTTCACTGTTCATTTCGAATTCCTTTCCCATCCTCCCTGAAATACGACAAAGAAAATCTACTTGGACACTCCCCTCCGGAAATCACCTCCAGACCCCTTTCCGAGGCACGTGATCGAGTGGGCCACATGGCAAGGTGACGGCCCAACACAGCTGCCCAGGGAGCCTCCCAACCAGGAGCCCATCTGGCGGCGTCCTCAGCCCCTCGGGGTCGGGGGCATTTAGCTCCCTGGGGCGTCCCGGCCGATGGGCGGTTCTCGTAGCACCTGTTGAGGGGGGGGTGACAGTGCAGAGTTAGGGCAGAGGTTGACCTGTCTAATGACAGAAACTCCGACACCTCCTTCCTGTGTTTTAAGTCCTCACACGCCCTCCTCTCTCTGTGCCCCATCTTGGATGACGGTGACCCTCTGCTCCTTCCAACGTGTGTGACGCTCCAGCTTGTAACCCTGTCCACACTCAGCTGTGGGTTGGACGCTTCCCGGCCCCAAGGACCTGCCCCATCAGACTCACCGAGCATGTCCCACCTGCAGAAGACGGACCCCCGCCCCTGTGGCTCCCGGGGCCGCGGGACGCCCACCCTCCTGTTCCCCTGTCTCCCCCAGCCCTCTGCCCCATGTGCTAGGGCAGGATGGACGTCTTCTGCGGCCCCCGAGCAGGCTTCACACGCTCCCGGCAGGAGTTGGGGACCAGAGAGCATGGCCCGTGCGGGCTACTCTGGTCTTCAGACGTCTGGGGCAGAGCCCCCTGTCCCTGAGCTCTAGCGAGTGCTACAGGGTCCTCATGGCCGGGTGCTCACCCTTTCCAAAATGAAGAGAGAAACCCAGGCCACCAGCAGCAGGGCAGCAAGAACAAGGAAGGGGTCCTCGAGCCCTCGCTGCACCCAGGGCCCCCTCGGGCCAGGTCTTCCTCACCCAGGAGGTCTCTGCCCCAGCAAGGGCACTAGCAAGGCACGGTGCGAAGGGCGGGGCAGGTCCTCCCAGGCGGGCGTCCCCAGGCACAACTGTCCCCACGGCTTACAGGACTCTCTCTCGAGGTCTCAGCAGCCCACTGCCTGCCGCGGAGGAGCGAAGCAGAGCCGGAGGTTCCCATCCGGCCTTGGACTTACTGCATTCATGGCCACCACTCGGTTCTGTGTCGATGTTACGTGTTACACTTCGGGGTGATGAGTGCCTTCCTGGGGCCTCTCGTTAGTCCCGCAGACGGTGGGACGGGGGAGGTGACAGGGATGGGGGTGCACGGGGGGCTCAGACGGTGGGTCAGGGGGAGGTGACAGGGATGGGGGTGCACGGGGGGCTCAGACGGTGGGTCAGGGGGAGGTGACAGGGATGGGGGTGCACGGGGGTCTGCAGACGGTGGGTCAGGGGGAGGTGACAGGGATGGGGGTGCACGGGGGGCTCAGACGGTGGGTCAGGGGGAGGTGACAGGGATGGGGGTGCACGGGGGGCTGTGGAGGTCTCCCAGCTGCTCCGAAGGATGGGGCAGGCGGAAAGCGGGAGTCAGAGGGTGGGGTCCCAGGAGGGAGGGAGCATGGGGCTCCCCGGACGCGGGGACAAAGCGTTGCGGGAACGTGGAGCGTCTCGGGGCCGCCCGGCACCTGCCTGTGGAAGGGTTAATGTGTGGCGTGAGCTGTGCCGCCCGCCCCTCAGCCAGGACTCCTGCCCCAGGAGAGAGCGAGAGACAGCGGGGCACGGAGAGACTGAACTTCCTGCTCGTCAGGTTTATGACTTACGGTCCTCAGACTGGATTCCCTCCACACCAGTGTCCTCAGACTCTGGTCCTGTTGGAGAACTGACGGCCCCGCGAGGCATATGCGGCAGAGCGAGGCTTCCCAGCTTATCCCCCGGAGCCTGACCCCATCTCCCGCTCTGGCCGGGTCCTCACGCTGCTCCGGTCCACGCCCGCCGATGTTCGGTCACCGTCCGCTGGGCTCGCAGTCACGCCGCCGCCCGGCCCGCGGCCTTCCAGCCTCCCTCCTCCGCCCGGGCTGGGAGACGCACTCCGGGGCCACCGTCCGCGGCCTGCCGGGGGCTTTGCTGGGACCAGCTCACCCTTGGGATAATTTGTTCACAATCTCTCCGCAGCCTCAAGGCACCTGCTGCCCTCCTTTTCCAAACCAGCTTTCTGGTCCTTCAGGAATGCTGCTCGGAGCTCCCTCTCTGGAGAGCCGGGCCAGAGGCCACCGCCTCGCGCAGCGTCCCTGGGACAGAGACGGGGAGCCCCGCCAGGCCCGTCCCGAGCAGGGTCTTCACTTACCCTACGCCTATCCCCTCTCCTTCTGCCTTTCTGCTGGCTGGGGTCTCTGCAGGGACATGGGCATTTCCCCTGAGCCCTGGGAACCCCCTCCTCGTGTTCTGGGAGACGGCTCCTTCGGGAAGACCTCCCTGGGTGACGTGCAGCTGTCTCGGGGAACCCCTGCTCACCCAGGACAAGGCCAGACCCAGGCCCTCCAAATTCCGGTTCTTGGCCTCATCGATGAGTAGCTGAACTGTTCGTCCCACGGCTCAGTAGGAACAGAACGCTTTAACCCAGCGGAGGTGACGCTCTCTCTGCCCGCCAGGCCCCTGACCTTGGCGCCTGTCTCCAAGCCTCAGCAGGCAGGCACTACCCATGAGGTCCTGGCTGGAAAACAGGCTGGTCGAGCCTTCTCTGAGCCGCTGTCCCGTCCAGCCCGTCCCCCCGACCCGCCCGGGCGCTGCTTCCCGGCCTTGCCTCCTCTCTGCAGGAAAGACCCTGCGGCCCGGCCGAGAGCCCAAAGCCCTGGGGTCAGTGTGCTGCGCACGGCGAGGGCTTCCCTCTCGGGGAGTCTGCGATTGTCTTTCTGTGATGCGCGGAAGAACAGGGACGAGGTGGGACCGCCGTCCCGTTTCGCTCCCTGGGGGTCTGCGGGACGCCCGAGAACAGTCTGCTTGTGGGCCCGGCTTGGAGAAGAGCAGACGGAGACGGACCTTCCTGCCTAACGCGCTCTTCCCCACTTGGTAAGCCGAGAAACTCCACGCGACCCCTTCCCCGGGAGGGGTGAGGAGCGCTGAGCCAGGAGCTGTGCAGGGGAGGGGGAGACCACCCCCACGGTGCCTCCCGCCCGGAGCGGCAAGGTGGGGTGGGGGAAGGATCGGGGCTGCCAGCGGCCTACAGGGAGCAGGCAGGGACGTGAGGCTGACGGAAGCCGGGAGCCGACGTGGGAAGATGCAGGTGACCCCACTCGGGGGCCCCCTGTGGGGTCGGCACGGGGGTCTCCCTCCTACAGGCGACACCAACCGCCTCCCTCAGGACCCCTCGGCACACAGAGTCCCGTCAGTCGTGAAGACTGACGGGAGCTGCCCCTGGTGGTCCGCGGAGGCAGGCCGTCGTCTCCCTTCTAAGGCCAACGCAGAGGCAGAGCGTCTGTTCATAATTTGGGGGATTTTTGAAACCATAACTCTTTCATTATACAATGCCTGGAGCCTTCAGACACGGCCGTCCAACCCGGCAACATCCGCTGTCGTTCGAGAGGGACCTGTGTGTCTACAGACACTATCAAAGAGACTAACCCTAAGCGATGATCCCCGAGAGGGTGTGTTGAGAGGAGCCAGGACTCGGGCGCGAACGGCTGACCAGCAGGCGAGCAGCAGAGCGGCTCCGGCCCGGGTCGCCGGCTCTTGCCGGCAGCACGGCCTCCCTGGATGGGAAGCTCTTCCCCTGACTCGAGTTTGCGGATGCGTTTTAATACCTCTGGTGTAACCAACAATTTACACATCATCCAGACATCTACTCTATGGGGCAATTCAGGAGTTTTGCCTTTGAAATCCCCTCAGGAGACTTGAAATTCCAGTTTGTTGTGTCGTCCTGGAAGACTGGAAATAAACGTCAATGGCGTGGAAACGCGCAGACGTGAAGGTGCAGCTTCTTCTGCGAGCAGAGCTGCGACGTCCCCTCGCCGGCGACCCCGCTGCCCCTCACCTGGGCTCAGTGCTCCGACACTGCGCGCGGAGCCGCCGGCCTCTGTGCTCCCCCGGCCGAGGGGTCCGGGGCTGCAGGGCGCGGTGTCAGCTCTGCTGGTGCACGACAGCCCCAGGGGAGGAGAGGTCGCCCTGCGTGGACCAGGGGTGGGGGTCCCCACAGGTGCGTTGCCGCGTGGGACTCTCGGCTCCCATTTGTGGTACAGGCACCGTCTGGTACGTTAGAGGCTCAGGCAAGTCTGGTGGTAACGTGGGACCGGCCAGCGACGGCGCTCAGGGTGCTCGGAGCCCAGCGGCAGGGCTCGCGGGAGCGCACGAGATCAGCACGAGGACTGGACGCCTCCTCGGCTGTGGACCGCATCCCTGAAAGTGCCAGGAGGCGTGTTACGTGAAGTTGTTCCAGCGCAGCACAAGTGGCCACGGGTCATGAAAATGTGTAACACGGCACCTCACGAGGAACCCGTCACGTTCAGAAAAAGATGCTTCCAGGTCCGATGGTGTGAGATGACCCTTCCCCGTCTCTGACGGGACTCGCGCCGGGCTCACGCGGCCAGCGGGCACCCAGGACACGGCCAGTCCCGCCGGCATGTGGTGGGCTGCGTGGCAGGGACTTAGTAAGAGAGAGACCATCAGCTGTATCCTTGAGGATCTCCTGGGTTCACGGAGTGTGGGAAGGCAGGATTTGGGCGTGTTGGGTTAGAAATGTGTAGTGTTAAAACGAACCGCCCGTTCCCCTTCCCTTCAGAGGGGGTGGCTTGTATGTGTCCCCTCTTCTGTTTGCTTTGGACAGTGCTGAGGGGGGTGTAGACGGCTCGCGGATCCCCACAGAGAGCCGTGTGCCGGGGTCAGGCCAGGACGGAGACGAGAGCTGCTCTAGGAGGTCCCAGAAGAGGGAAGAGTGGGGGCCACGTAGGCAGTGAAAGTTCCCAGGAAAGCTATTTCTTGTCACCTGTAAGGGTGACGATGATTTCAGAAGAGCGGCCTGGAAGTGGGCGGGTTTCCGAGTCAAGGACCAGCACTGGGGTGCCGAGCCCCGCAGAGGACGATGCCGGCCTGCTCGTCATGACCGAGGACCCCTCCTGGTTGCTGGGGTCCCCCGGAACACCCGCGGGGCACTGCTCTCTGTCGCCTTCTCTGCTTTCCAGGTAAGGGAGCCGAGGCCGACCCGGCGGGGTTCCGGGCTGGCTGGAGACGCACTGTGAGAGGCAGGCAGGATGCCGCCGGCTGCCGGAGTCCGGGGCGGGGACACGTAGCTGCTGAGCTCAGGAAGACTCACCACGGATGATTCCGGACGCACCGGGGTGGGACGTTCCGAGCCGTGCCAGGACTGCGCTGTGTGGGTTTCTGTTACCGCAGCCGCTGTGAGCACACGGGCAAGGGGGGCTGGAACGGAGACGCCAGTGGGACCCGCCCGAGGGTCTGGCCACCCTGGGTTCCGGTCACCACGATGTCCGGGGGCCATTTCCATCCACTGTCGGTCCCTCCTCCTAGTGGGGTCGGGGGACAGCTGGCGGGGTCTCAGTGCACCTGCGAGTCTGAGCGCTCGCGCCCAGCAGGGAAGACCTTGGGGCCTCGGTCAGGGGGTGGGGCTGAACGACAAGCAAGGGGGTCGTCTGTCAGGCGGGCGGAAGTGTGTCCTCTCCAGTGGCGTCCACCCGGCGGGGGTCACGCGCTTCAGAGTCCCAGTGAGCCAGCACCTGTGAGTACCGGCCTCTCCTCGGCGGCCGACAAGCTCAGCTCTGACAGGATCAGCCGTGTGAGGGGCGGAGGGGAACGGGACGTCTGCGGGTTACAGGGACACCGAGACCTCACTCTTCTCCCCAAGCCCCTGCACCGCCGGCGTTGCTGAGTGGCACAGCTGTCATCTGCCACCGGAAATGGGGTGTCCTGGGGCGCAGCGGCCGAGCCGTGCTGCCCCACCTCGCAGAGAGGCGTTTTGAGAAACTGGAAACTGGACCCAGCAGTTCGCAGTTCTCAGGGGTCTCTCAGGCCGGTCCAGCCTGCCCAGCAGATGGCCTCTGATCTGGGTCCCTTATCACTAGCCACAGGAATTAAGGACGGCGGAGGGGTGGGGGACAGAGGAGCCGGGCCCACTCCCAGATAAGGGCACCGGTCAGACGGAGCCGGGCCTCAGAGCGCTGCTCAGTCCTGTCTCTTGTCTGAAGTCGAGGACACTGTGGACGAAGGTGTCAGTGACCTGCCGAAGGAAACGCACGCGCGATGCGGGGAGAGAACAGAATTCGGTCTCTAACTTCCAGCCGAACTTTTCTCTGTCCGGCACCAATCATGGGTGCGCCTAAGACCCCACCAACCCTCGGGCCCATGCTGAGGAAGCCTGACCTGCAGGGACTCTAACGAGGTCACAGTCGTTCAGTCCCTCCCCACCCCAGACCACTGCCTATGTGGCCACTGAGCCGCAGAGTCCCAGGCGGGGCTGCTGGGAATGGTCTCGCCCCGTCTGCCCTCGGGGCAGCCCCTGTTCTGTACTGTCCCCACATCCTTGTCCTCGCAAGGCTGCTGTCCGGAGTGCAGAGGCCACCAGACTTTGGGGACACACTGTGCCGCCGCAATCCGTTAGTGCCTTGTCTTTGAGGAACTCGCAGAGCGAGTTAGTGCTTCCCCGGTGGACCCGCGGGGGCGGGTGGGGCGGCACCAGCTGGTGGAGTCCGCGGGGTGCCGGGGGAGGGGAGAGGCGGACAGGAGGCAGCGGTGGGGCTGCCGGTGTGGACCCTGGTGATGCGTGACTCCAGCCAGGTGTGTGACCACGTAAGCCCACAGCAGCCACCGGGCGGAGCTTGCAAACGGCGTCCCCAGCATTTGCAACAGTAGGTAACGTGCAAGGGCCCGGCTAGGAAGAGGCAGAAATGGACTGAGACTCGTTTGCCCCGTGCAGGGCCCTTCTCCGAGGACAGACGACCTCCTTCCCCGCTGGCGTCCGGGTTCTCGGTCACTCCGAAGACCGCTCCGTCCGGAGCAAGCACCCGGAACGGGCACCGTGGTCCTGGGCCATGCTCACGGCTCCCGGCGCCCTCGCCGCCGTGGCTGCTGCCAACTGGCTTCCTCCTGCCGGGCTCCCTTCGCCGATAATATCTACCCAGAGGACATGCAGCCTGCTGTGTTGCTGCACGGAGCTGATGAAAGACCCCGCACGAGTTCAAAGGCTCCAGCACGGTGTAATTACTCTTTTAAGCAAAACACTTTTTAGAAGCCCTGAATTAGCTTTCTCTCTGAAATGCATATTTCGTCTCAGATGTGTGCTTTCTGTGGAAGAAGGACTTGGAAGTCGGCGTCGGCTCCGGCAGCGAGTGCGAGATCCTCAAGCGAGTCTGTAAGTTGGCTCAGACCTCGTGGAAAGCTGACAGCACGCCCACCGCCGACGTCTACGGCGCTTTCTGGCTCTGTGAGGCCCACGGTTTGCCCGGGACCTGGAACCCGAACTCACGGCGGACGTGGAGCAAACCGCGTCTCGCCTGCAGCCCTCATCCGCCGAGCAGCGAGGCCCGTGGCCTGGCCGCCGCCTTCCCCGGGCTTCCCCAGCCTCGGCCTGGGCTCAGGGCTTCCGTGGGCCTGACCTGGGCCCACGAACAAGCACCAGTCGGGCCACGAAGTGCAAACGGAGACATCGTACCGTTAGGATGAAAGCATTCATTTCGGGTCATTGCGCTCAGCGCCTGGCTCTTCCCCATGGAGGCGGAGCGGCCCAGAGTGCGGGGGCTGGTGTGTCCCCTGCCCACGGGCTCTGCCAGGCCAGCAGCCACCTCCCCCTCCACACCCGGACCCATCGGTGTCGCTGACATGACCTGCCCGGCAGCGCGGGATGAAAGTACAGAGTAAATCTGTGCCCACCTCGAGCCGGCCCTCGCGGAAGCGGAGGCCAGGGACTGTGCGCGTGGGAGGTTCTCAGCGGCCGAGAACGCCGAAGGCTTCCCTAACGCTGACGGTCGGCACCAACACACTCTGGTCTTCCCTAACGTTCCGGCTGCCGGTGCTGGGAGCAGCCTGACTCCTCCCCTCCTGTGCCTCTCCGCCGGAGGGCTGGGGGTCTGGGGAATGAGGGGTGTGACTGCGTCCCGGAGGGCCACGGCCAGAGCCGCAGCAGAGGATACAGCGGGGAAGAGCCCCGAGCTCAGAGTCCAGCGGCGATGCTCTCCAATCTCTTGTCGTCCTCCTCTACCTCGGCTTCGTGTCCCTGGGGACACGTCTCCAATGCCCTTGGGTAGTCCACAGAGAGGGCTGAGGGCCCGACCCTGCCTCCTGCCCCGTAGACCACCAGCCAGCCACGCACCCGGCTCTCCTGGTCCTGCCCATGCTCGACGGTGCATCGGGGTCCGGCAGAGATGCACCGGCCGTGGGAGCTTCGGGTCAGCTCCAGGAGGCAGGGATGAGCATGGTTTATTCTCGCTGCTTGGATGAGGGAAGGCTGCGGCAGGAAATGCCATCTGACGTGGGCCTTGAAGGAAGAACTGGAGTTTTCCAGGTGCACAGGTAAGCCTGGGTCTCTCCCCGGAGTCCCCATCGGCTGTGAGCTCGGTGCCGCTGGGAGCTGTCGAAGGCAGCTTCCGTCGGGCAGGGGCAGAAACCCACAGTGAGCCCACGGTGGGCCCCCCCGGGAGATGCCGGCATCAGTGTCCTGTGACGCAGCACAGATGGCTTTGCGGGGAAGACAGGAGGTGAGAAAATCTGGACCCGAAGGATGGCTGTGGTGCCCCCGCAGACTGGGGACGCCAGCAGAGGCCTGGGATGGCCGGGCGCAGTTTGCCGGTTGATGCCGGGTTCGCCGTGGACAGGTGAGGACGCCGGCAGGGACCAGCAGCTGTCCCAGGGGCGGCGGCCTTCCCTCGAGGGCACCAAGGCCCTGGAACTCCGCAGACGGCAGCCAAGGAGCTCACTTGTGCCGGGGCGGCCTCCCGGAGCCTCCACAGGCCCCAGCCCGCACCCGGGGCAGGACGGCAGAGCCCACGGCAGGGGTTTGTGACATTTAACTTTTATGAGCCACAGTTACTGTTTCTTGGCTGTTCTCTGCATCCAACCTCACGCTGAGCCCGGCGGCGTGGAGACCGTGGTCACAGGAACTGTGGCCGTGGCGGGGAGATGACTGAGTCGGGCACCACTGGACGCACTTTTCAGGCATTAACTCGTTTTATGAAGCAAATACTGTTATTGTCTCTGGTTTATAGGAGGCGATGCTGAGGCACAGAAAGTGACAGGCTCTCCCGGCACCGCTTGTCGAAAAGTGATGGAGACGGCCCACGCTCGGGCCCCGTGGACGCGGAGACGGCTCACGATCACCGTGCTCCGGGCTTGGTGCACAAAGTGTCTTTTCTGGGACATTTCAACCTGAAGCTGTTTTGCATCAGTCACTGCTGATCATGCGTGACCTTGTGCAGTGACCTCTGTTGTCCCCACTTCCCAGGTGAGCAGAACAGGTCCCGGAGAGGTGACCCGCCAGATAGGATCGGGGCTCGGCGCGGCTGACCTGCGGCCCAAGGTCCTCCCACTCAGGGACTCTCTCAGACGCGCTGTGGGAACCACTGGCCGTTTCTGGAGTGAAATGTTCAGGGCCACGTCTGGAAGCCATCCTCCGTCTGCCGTGTGGGGGAGCGACATGCCTCTTCCTTCCCCGTGACATCCGGACAAACCTAGGGTAAATCAGGAAGATGGCCTCCGCGCCACCCCGCCCCACGGCCCAGGGTCAAAGGTGCCCAAGGTCACATGGCAAGACCCTGCAGCTACCCTCTGATTATCATTATTATTGGCGTAGTAATAATCTCTATGAACATAGCAATAACCATAATGACAGATTTGCAAACGTTGACGGTGTTTTGCTTGCTGTATTTCCTTTCATCTCAGGATATCAAAGTACCTTGAAAATATTAATTAAACCCTGGGAAATAAATATCATTATGTCAATGTTGGGAAGGGGAAACTGAGGTACCAAGACATTAGGAGACTGGTGACGGACCACCCAGGGGCAAAACCAAGTGAAGTGGGTATTTCCGCCCGTGTGCTGTTTCCTTCAGCGTCTCTGGCTCCAGATACTCATAGTAGGTTCCGGGAAGCATCTATTTTGTGTCTGGAACTGTCCTGGGTTATGGGAGCGATCTAAAGCAAACACTCCGATTTACATCCTCTGATTGAAGAAAACGTAGAGATGCCTGTCCGTGGAGATAAGTCATGAGCTCTTCATCACTACCCAAAACTGCTGCCCGCAGAGCGAGAGGCAGGACCCCACGGGAAGCACAGGAAGAGCGTCCCGCCAGACCGCTGGAATCTGGCTCAGAGGCGAGACAGCTTTTCAGGTAAGCGGTCGAATCAGTCCCGCAGGCAGGAGACCGCCGGGAAACGGGCTTGACCTAGGAATGACATGTCCCGAGCAGGGAGCACGGAGACTCGCTCGGAGAGGGTGTGTCTGGCCGAAAGTTCCCGACTTGGAGCTGAGACATCAGGACTCTGATGCAGGAGGTTTTGGCCGTGGTGGTTTCTAGAGCAGACAGAGAGGAAGGAGCTCCGGGCAAGGGCGTGTGAGCCAGGGTGGGCGCCGCGAGCCACCACGGGAGTGGCCTCCAACACCGCTGGACACGAGTCTGCTTTCTATTTCACTAGGCACCTCCCACTCTAACATGTCAATGGTTAGAACCAACCTCCCTGAAAAAAGGTCTTTTTGTTCCAGACAGCTGCTGTGGTTACTGCCCACTGCTCTTACCGTATAGGTAAGCTTCAAGTGAGCTCATTTCTAATCACTTACTCTTTGTTAAGCATTTTACGTACGTGGACAGTGATTTGGGGAACCCCCAGTTAGCGTCCCCTGCGTGGATCCACGCAGCTTTGCCATGGGTCTGGGTCGTCCGAGTCCGCTTCAGGCAAAGCATCTCCAACCCGGCAACCGAGAGAGGCGACCCAAAGAAAGCCGCCATCAGGACAAAGACACAGACCCCGAGTTTCTGTTATTCCTATCTGACTACTTGAAGTTTTAAGTTTCTATTTAAAATTCAAAACAGTGAAACAGATTGCAAACGGCAGAGGGATAAGATTTCTGTTGGGTAAGTACAAATTTTTGTTCATACGTGAGATACGCCACTGCATTTGAATAATATCTTTAAAATTGAAATTCATTCTTTTACAAATGCTGCTTGCCTTGATGCTCAAGAACAAATCAAGGAAACGATCGTCCTTGCTTGATTTATTATGTGATGATTTCTGGAAATCACTTGTTGTCTAGCGGAGTAAGGCGTTAGAAACGATCCTCTCTGGGGGTCACAATGTGCAAAAGTGCATGTCTGGTGGGGTGGGGGGAGAGGGCCTGTGGAGGGGGCGTGGTGGGAATCGGGGGTGGGTGGGGTGAGGGAAGCAGGTTCAAGGCCACGAGGACAGGAGACGGCGCCCTGTGCTGTGTCTCTGAGAGACACGGCCACGCAGAGGGCCAGGCTGTTCTTGGTGCTCCCACCGCCGCCGCGGCAACGCGTCGCTCCGCGGTTGTTCCTCCTCTCTCGTCGGCCTCGGTCTCCCAGAAATGTAGGTTCCACGACAGAGACTGTCGTGGGACATTTCCTTGTGTCCCCGCCGGGCCGAGGGCGGAGCTGGGTGGGATCCCCCGTGTGCTTCCCGGAAGATTCTTCGGACGATGGCCGTCCTGGCCAAGGTCATTCCCTTCTCAGTAGGGGGAACGTTCTCTGACTTGAGACAAGGACGGGCTGACTTGTGTTCATCAAACCCTCCTTCGGGTATTTGGCGCCCTGCCATGGGCCCGTCATACCAGTGCACTGAGCGGGTGTGAGAGCCAAGTGCGACGCGGCCCTAGCGAGGAGGGTTTGCGGCGTGGTCAGAATGTGACATCCGGATGCAGGCCTCTCCGGCAAAGCCAAGTGCAGGGCGATGTCCAGATGTGCTCAGACTGTAAACGTGGAACTTCGGGAGGACCGTGAACTCTGGGCTGGGTCTTGAAGAAAGTGCTGGGTTTGGACAGGGGTCACGATCAGGATGGGCACAGTGAGGGACACGGTCATGGCCTCTTCGAAAACGCGCAGAGTCAAAAGTTGGTCCTCAGGAACACGAAGCCCCACCATCTGTCTAAGTCATGCTTCGGGGAGTCCTTCCTACCGATGCCCCGGGAGACCCTGAAATGGTTGGATGTCCAAGAACCGTAGGGAGGTGTGCACAGAAGATGGAAACACGTCTTGGGAGCCCGTCGTTGAACTCCTCCTGTGTCTACTCAGCCATCCGGAGCCACGTGGGTTCTGCTCCTACTCTCAGGACTTATTCAAGGCCACACCCAGAGTCCGGGCAGGGAGAGGCCAGGATGGGGCAGAAAGAGCTCCCTGCTCCTCCCCGTCATGCAAACCACACCAGGGCTCTGGGGAGCTTGTGAGCTCAGTTGTGGGGTGTTCGTCCCTCCCTAGGAGCAGACCCATTCCACAGAGCGACGTGGGCTCTCTCACCGAGAGAACACAGAAACCCCACAGTCGGGAGCAGGGTTGTTAGCTAATAGCTCAACACTGGGCGCTTTCTGCTCTTTAAAGGGAAGCACTTCTTTGCCATCAAAGAGAGTCCAGGACCACAAAAAAAGGTGTGGGACGTGTGAGTCACCACCCGGAGGGTCTGGGATTCTGGTAGGGGGCTTTCCTCGAGCCTCTGCCAGTCATGCCCACGCCTACACACGCACACGTGGGCACGCACACGGGCAGCCCTCTGCTCTGCTCCCAAGGGCCCTGGCCTGAGCTGGGGACGCGCCCTCGCCCCCACCCCTGCGAGGAGCTGTAGGCGCCCACAGAGGGTGTCAGGTGGACGCCCAGCAGTGGCGGCCGTGCCAGCAGCCCCCCAGCTCACCGTCCTTCTGAGCGCCCGCCGGCCCACTTGGCTGGATGGCCAGTAGCAGCCGTGCTGCTCACTTTTCCGTTTCAGTAAGTGGTCCCTGCAGGTCCTCTGCAGCAGAACGGAAAGATGTTTCAAACCTAAAGTTTGTGGTGTTGTTTGGGGTTGTTTTAAAATGATCAAAACAGCCCAAGTCTTGAGAATCTCATTTTATCTGGTGATCGGACAGACGCAAAACTCAGGGCTCAGGAAAGCGACTGGACGTGTGTCCACTCAGGCAATGCGCTCTGTGCGCTCGCGGCTCTGCTGGGACGAGGCGGCGGCTGGGAGGCAGTCAGAGGGGCTGGGCTGAGACGGTCACCCTCGTGTCTCACTGTCCGCTTCAGACAAGGGCATTTTTTAGAAGATTTTACTTATTTATTTATTTGAGAGAGCGAGAGAGAGAGAGAGTAGGAGCAGGGGAAGCAGCAGGAGAGGGAGAAACAGGCTCCCCGCTGAGCAGGGAGCCCAACTCAGGGCTCGATCCCAGGACCCCAAGATCATGACCTGAGCCAAAGGCAGACGTTTCACCGACTGAGCGGCTCAGGCGCCGAGACAAGGGCACTTTATGCAGATCATGACAGCTAACTTCCCCTTGGAAATGGAAGTTGAAAATGTTCTTTTCTGGTAAATTCCAGGGTTCCAGCAGCAGGTTGAATGGAGCTCGCACGGCCAAGCACTGGGAGCCAAGCTGGGCCCTTTGTTTATCAGAGGAGGCCCATTGCCTGGGGCCCAGGAGAACTGCTGGCTGGAGAGACAGGAGCGGACCCTGCTCGGCCTCCCGCAGTCGGATGACATCCCTCGTGTGTTACAGGGCAGCAGCCCTAAGAGGCAGGGACGTGAGGTGTCCGAGGCCATCCATTGGCTACTGCCTTTAGGCTGGTGAATGTCTCAAGCACCGTTAGCATCACCGTCGGTGAGGCTGAGGACGGCACCACCACGAGATCACCTTTGTATATGACACATGTAATTTTTAGAGCTCGTTGCCTGCAGCGGTCTTGGAAGTTACACGCTACGGTGGGTGGAGGAAGACAGGGGTGGGTTCTCCTCTCGCCGGCGGCGATCGGGGACCTGGGATGGATGTGGAGGGGGCTTCCTCAACCCCATTCCCAGGAGACCAGGTGGCCGCTGGAACAAAGCCACTGTCCCTGCCAGCCTGGCTCCTGTTCCCCGACTTGGTCCAGGAAAGTCATTCTGGGGACCCCAGGGCACACGGCTGAAGGACTGATGCCGGGCTTGTATGTAGGAAGTGTGTGCAGACTTGAGGAAGAGGTCAGTGAGCCTGCGAACTTCTTTCCAGTCCTTCTGGGCTGGACCCCGGGAAACAGAGGCTTACAGGCTTGCCACGTGCGGGAAGAGGGCCCAGGTAAAGGCTTGAGTCCCAGGTCTGGCACTGGGCAGAACCGCTCTAAATTCCGGATGCTTCTTCCCAAAACTCCTCAGCCGCCCCACCCTCCTGTCTGCTGGCACCGTGGCTGGAAGCCGGCCGTGGCTTGAGCATTGACCTGTACGGCCCTGCAGCTGCAGCGAAGGGGCAGGAACTGGGGGACGCCGGAGGAGCCCGTCGTGTCGCCAGAGTACCCCACCTGGGACTCCGCCTGCACGTTGAGGCCAGCGTTAGACACGTCCTGCTGGAGTTCAGGACACGTGGCTGGAAGTGCCCGCTGTGGCTGCGGCTAGTCAGCAGAGGGGCAGCACCACTTAAGACGGAAACGCTCACACGCGTGTATAAGGACCAGCACTACAGAAACCATCGCTCCCTTTAACGAGAACGCTGTCCTCCCTCGGGAAAAGCCCAGCGGCCCCTGAGGCTGGAAGCTCCTCCTGGAAATGTCCTTGTGGATCGGGCTGGTCCTGCCCCTGATCCCACCTATAGACGTTGCCACCGGGCAGGAAGGAAAGTGGTTTTGCCCAGGGGCCCTGCTCCAGATCGGGATGCCCAGCTGCTAATCTCTGCCAGATGGGTCAGGGGCAAAGCCTCGGAGTCGATCTCTGGTACCGTTCTGGGAGAACACCTGTGCCCGCGCCCGCTCCCTCCGACTGTCGACACCAGCATCCGCCAAACTGGGCTTCCCACGGGCTGGTCCCGAGCCTCTGGGATGCTCTCCTTCTCCAGCTCCGCAGCCGTGGCCAAGAGACCGTGGGGCTGGTTCCTCGCATTCCTCTTGCCCCTTCCGGTGTCATTTGCTTTTGGCTTTGGACCCTCAGCCTGACACCAAGCATGCCGGTCGGGCGTGTGGCTGCGTTACGGAAGTCAGCATGACTGCGTAACACCATCGTCACCTGTCAACAGGGAGACATGTCTCCAGGGCTCAACTAGTCGTTTCCCCGTTTCTCAGGGTGCCCCCCTCCTATATTCCGAACATCTGGCGAATGATGGCACCTGAAGTAGTCATGTTCTCGCTCCGGAGCCGGAGGAGGATGCTGCCTCCCTGTGGGGTGCCGAGGGGCCCCAGCAAGCAGGCCCTTCTGCCCCAGGCCCCACGGTGTGTCCGAGAGGCCTCCAGCAAAGGCCACACAAATCTTCTGACAAATCGACCATAGTCCCAGGTTGGGGGAGCTCCTTAGGCCATAATCCGCCCATAAAGAACGGAAACCGACTTCTCAGAGCAGGCTTGGCAGGAACCGGGAAGGGAAGACAGGAGACGAGTGCCGGGAAAGGGGCGCTGCCCCCAAGGAGACCAGATGCACAGCCGCGGTAGGCATCGGGGTCCCTGGGCAAGGGGCCAGCGAGGACCGAGCGCCCCGGGAGGTGAGAGCAGCTACAGACAAGCCACGCACCCCCCAGGGCGGCCAGACCGGCCTGGAGCACGGGGCAAATTGCTTTGCAGGGAGTCCAAATTAGGCATACATTAGAGTTTCTGCTCTCAAGAAATCAGTTGATTTCCCCTCTGCTTCAATCAGTCAGAGACACCCACAAATGGCAATCTGTGAGCCTCTCCGCGCCTCCCTCCCGTCTGGCTTTCTGCCCGGCAATCACTCATCTGCTGCTAATCCGAAGCCATTCACCGCCCGCGCTCGAGTGGCGCGTCTCTGATCTCGAGAGCCATGTTTGTCTTGCACACGCTCCCTCCAACGTGCCTCTGCCGGGCCGCGGGCGGGCATTCGGGGTCTGCATCCAGACCTCCGTCTTCAGCGCGGCCGCCGGAGCAGTGGCACCTCCGGGAGCAGGCGAGGGACGGAGGAGGGAGTGACCTGTCCTCTGTCTCCGAGGGGCACAGGGCACAGACCCTTCAACGGTGAGGGCCTGCGGATAGTCCTGGTCAGTCCCGCGTCATCCAGACCAGCAACTGGCACTTGCGTTGTCCTCACCTACATCATCCCCGTGTGCACAGTGCACAGCTGGAAGTGCTCACCGCACCGTCCTCACCTAGATTGTCTGCATCCTCACCCGCGCCGTCCTCACCCGCACGGCTCACACCTGCACTGGGCTCACACCTGTGCCGTCCATATCTCCCTTGTCTGCACATGACCTGTCCTCACCTGCTTGTGCCCACGGCTGCACCGTGCACAGATGACCTGTCCTGATCTGCTTTTGCCACACTTTCACTCTGTCTACACCTGCACTGCACACACGTGCCCCGTGTCCACACGGCAGTCTCCACACTACTGGCCCGGGTCACGGCTGTGTCTGTGGCCACACTCTGCCATCTTGCACGCTGCTCACTCTGCACCACGTCTGTCCCTGCACGGGGGCCACGTCCACATTTTGCACGTCGTTGCAGGTGGTTTTACCCGGGCCTGTCCTCCAGGAGCTCAGCCTCCTTGGGGTTACGGGAATTACATGTGCCAATCCTGCCTTCAGAAATGATTTTATGATCGATGTACTAGGAATGGTTTTTCCGTTTTTAAATGGTTGAGAAAAACAAGAGAAGAGAAATACTTTATGGTATGTGAACATACAATATATATACACAATATAATACAATATACAAATATATATACAATATATATAATATGCCAACATATACAATATACATACAATACAATATACATATATATATACTATATAATTTTTCGGGTGCTTGTGCGCTCCCAGGCGGTGTCTGGCTGCCAGCTCTGTGACGGGACAAACTATGGCAGAGACCACACCCCGCGGGGCCCGGGGCCTCTAACTCTCTGCCTGTCCCCGAGGTTTGCAGAGCCCCGATCTGACTCAAACTCAGGAAGGCAGGACCACAACTTCCGGCCAACGTCGTGTCCCATCACTTCCGCAGGAAGCGGAAGGGCGGCAGAGGGCATTTGTGACGTGACAAAGGAGGGAAGGAAGCAGTGAGCGAGCACTGGGTCTTCTCAGCGAGACCAATCTGGAGCTTCTACGGACTCTTCTGTCCAAGAGAGGACCGCACCTGCCGGAAGCTTCCTGTGGTCCAGTGGCAGACGTTTTCCCCTCAACTTATTTATTTCATTATTTTGATAAACATATAACGTATTATTAGTCCCAGGGGTACAGGTCTGTGAATCGCCAGGTTTACACACTTCACAGGACTCACCCTCGCACGCACCCTCCCCGATGTCCATAACGCCACCCCCCTCTCCCTACCCCCCTCCGCCAGGCAACTCTCAGTTTGTTTTGTGAGATTAAGAGTCTCTTATGGTTTGTCTCCCTCAACGTATTTTGAAAGTATTTCGCATCAGTGGTTTCATAACTGAAGTCCCAGGACGGTCCCTCCTCCGGGAAGCACCCCTGAGTGTCACTTCTCACTGACCTCTCTGCCCTCCAGGGCGCTCAGTTCTGGGCTGGCTTCCGCGCCTGGGTTTCTGCATGGCCTGGCTTTTGAGAAGGTTCTCCCCGTGCGCTACTGCGCTCCTGCGGCCTACGCAAGATCTGGGCGGGCCCGGGTGGGTGAAGTCCGTAAATCCCCCGGCCGGCTTCTCTTCCCTCTGGCTGAAGGGACCACCTCCCTCTCTCCACGGCATCCGCGGGCAGCATCACGATGCCGTACTGGACATCCAAGTCCCTGAAATTTCTGTACCACTCAGAGGAGTGCGTTTCGGCTGACTTTCCCAGGGTCCTCCCCCGAGGCCCACTGGCTCCTCTATTATGCCATTTGGCATCACTGCGGGGCTGTCCCATGTTAGCCAACTCAGATGTCTTTCTAGATGTGATTCTAAACCTCCGTGTGGCTCCCACAGCTGGACGGTGGGCTCAGACAGGAAGACATAGGCTTACCCCCCGCACACCCGTGACAGCGCACAGACTGTCCTAGCGGTCGGCGGGCAGCGCGTGGACGGTGGAGTTCAGAGTTCGGCCCCGCCCCTCACTCCCCACCGGTCCCACACAGGGATAAAAACGCCAAACTCTTCAAAGTAGAGTAAGAATCCCTTGAAAAAGTGTCCGCAGAGTGCATCGTCCACTGCGTCTGTGGCTGCGCCGTGAGCTGCTTCCCCAGGCAGGTTCGTGTGGCTCCAGGCTGTGGTGAAACGACTCTCTGTGGTGACGGCGGATGTAGAGCCGGTCTTTGCCCGGAAATGGCTTCTCTGGTTGCTCCGAAGTGAACGCACAGCGGGCACAGGGCTGCCAGACTTTGCACCTGAAGACAGAGGCTATGCAGGTGAATTTGAACTTCACATGAGCAACGAAGAATTCTTTGGTGTAACTCTGTCCCTTGAAGCATTGGTCATTGACCTAAAATTCAAATAAATAAATAAATAAATAAACTTAAATAAACAAATAAGCCACTGGATAGCCTGTATTTATCTGGAACTCTAGATGGACGCGACTGCAGAAACACATCTATGGGAGAAAAGAGGTTAAGGAACAGAGAAGGTCTGCATTCCTTCCCATCGGAAGGCCCTGGTGGTCACCTACCAGATTGCCTGAGACGTGTGACTCCTTATTCTTTACGGGGATTCTCCTCAGCCTGTTGACCTAGACCCAAACCTCGAATCAGGAAGACGTGGGGGTGCCGCTGAGGCCGAGGAGGGGCGAGGAAGCGAGCCCGGCTGACACGCAGTCCGGATGCCCTAGGCCGTCCCTGTCAGACTCTGCAAGAAGAGAGGCTAGTTCCAGGCGCTGGAAGGCAAATTGAAGGAAATTATCCGTGTCATTCTTCTCCCTCAACTCCGAGACATTGTATCAAAACGAAACCGTTTCTCCCTGCAGGTCTGAGCGGATCTGAACTTACTGCATCTCATCAAAAAAGCACAAACAAGTTTTCCAAGCCTTTGTGTAAATAAATAAGTACCAAACACTGGGTTGTTTTTTCTGTTGTTGTGCTTTAAGGAACCCTTTCGAAAACCGTGTCCCGCTTCTTTCTCATCGACGAATGAGCCCCTTTGTGCTCTCCTCGTGGTTCTTAGGGCTTCCTGAGAAACCAGCACAATATTTACAATCGCAGCTTATCGTCTGCCTTTACTGTTTCTGACACAGCAAACACGCACAACGTGGCACCCCCCGTTAAAAGGCAGAGGGAGCCCGAGGAGTTCTTCCTTTGTAATAAGTAACCCATCGAATGCCGCCGAGGCTGTCCCTGCCGTAAAACGTATGTCAACGTAATCTCATGCGTTTTATAAAGTACTAGTATTAAGACATTAAAAATGACAAAAATGTCTTTAATCTATAAAAAACGTGATCACCTGCGATCGTTGTCTACACAACAGAGTAAGTATCGCCCAGGCTTGTCTCTCCGGCAGCAGCTGCTCGGTGGGGCAGCGAGACCACCGCTTTCCAGCCCATCACTGCTTTGCTCTCGATGAAGGGGAGGCTCTTCCCGCGACTCAGGACCCACGAAGGATGTTGCCGCTGATCGCCGTCTTCTTTTGGGAGAAACAAACACATCGCGTTTTCAGAGTTGAAATATATCCATGAGTCAATCAGTATTCACTGCTTTCAAGAGCCCGAGAGACGGAGAGAGAGGGAGAGAGCGTTACAGGTTGGAAGTCGGAGTCTTCCTCTGCCTCGGCAACACCCGGTCAACAACCATGCAAACCGGCCTCAGACGACGATCTGGAACGTGCGCGTCCCGGGCGGCGACAGGAGAGCGCGAGTGCCGGGAGAGAAGGGGAGGGCAGGGCTGCGGCTCACCCGGCTTCTGAGGGTAAGAGCTCTTGGGCTTCCCTTGTTTCCGGGCACGAGGGCAGGTGTGGTAGACGTTGGAGCGTCTGAGTCATTAAATGAGATCTCCCGGAGACGCGTTGAGTTTGTTTGTTCTAGACGGAAAGCTTAGTCTTATTTCAGTGCATTACGCGGGTCTCCGGGACCGTCTGCCCAGCACACCTGAGGCTAAGCCACACCCTCAAAAGCCCCTGCGGCTCAGGTCAGCAGTTTTTGAAGGTCTTTGCTTAAACCATGGTGCCTGCCAGCCCCGTGTAACACTTACATCTCGACCCTTCTCAAGGGCACGGTGCTCCGTGGTGCCGAGTGCTGTCACGTTGCTGTGAAACGGATCTCCGGAACTTTCCCATCCGGCAAACATGAAACCCTCTGCCACATAAGGAACAGCCCCCCACTTCCCAGATCCGGGCCACGGGGGTCTCACTGCCTGCCAAGCGGGGAGCGACCTGAGACTGTGTCCTCTGAGGCCGCCTTGAGCGGCACCCCCGGCCCCAGTCCGCTTTGGGACACGATCCAAACTAAGCGGGTTTGCAGCAACAAAAACAAAAGCATGTCGCGCGCCCTGATCCTTGTAGGTGGCTGGAGCCTTGGGTTTGCTCAACACCAGCCATGTCCTCCGCTCCTTAGCCAGGGGACCGAGGCATGATGGCCTCCTGTTCCTCCCCTGTGCTCTGGACAGAACGAACTGCACAGAGCGGACGCGCCATTTAGCCACCGCACGGCTTGTAGTAGAGGCTCGGTGAACACCGGCGGTGACTGCACGGCTTGCACGGCACAGTCTTTGTTTCATTTGCAGGTGATACATCTGGGTTATGCCCCCCGGCTGCAGTATGTAAATGAGATCACCTGAGCACCTGGGATGACATCAGATTTCTCCAGTTCAGCGGCTTGGATTCTTGGTTGTAAATTAGAATTGTCCAAAACAAACAAACAAAAACCCTGTATAAAAATGCCAAGGCCTAGGCCTCAGCCAGATGAAATACATCAGAATCTAGAGCCTGGGGAGCAGGTGTGAGCTCCTCTCTGACGTCCCCAGGCGTGTTTTAAGGCGGAGCAGCTGAGAAGCCGTGGACTGGACTGGAAGGTCGACCCGGAGAGGAGCGGTTTTGCCGCGAGACGGGGCCTTGGCTCCGCGCAGAGGGGATGTGCGGGTGGCTCTCGGGGGCAAAGGTTGGCCCCTACTGTGTGGCCCTTGGAAGCTGCGCAGACCCTGGGCGTTCAAGACTGTGGGAGTCTAAAAGGAAGAGCGAGGGTGAGCCGGCTCGCAGGCCCGGCCGGACCACGGGGGAGAAGCTCGGTGGGCAGGCACGAGGGCAGCCGCGTTGGGGCTCCTCGTGCTTCTCGTGCCCGTAGGGGCTGCGTTTCTGTGTTTACTTTGAGCAACAGTTCTGTGTGTCTCACTAGGTAAACTGGGGCTCCCGGGCCCCCAGTCCCTCATCTGTCGGCTTCGGCGCTCAGATGAGATGGTCTGTCCTTGCGCCAGGATAAAGTTGCCTTGAAGGGGCGAGAGCTGTCACCCTCCCTGAGCCCCCGTCCAGGAGCCAGGGGAGAGCTCTGTGCCCTGCGGTGAGATGACCTCCCCATCACTCAGTCTTCTGTTTCAGTGTCCAGCCCCGAGCCAATTCTGCATCTCTGGTCTAACTGGGGCGTTCAGTCCCACGAGATCCAGCCCCGTTCACTGCCCAGCACCTCCCACCCCCCGGATGCTGCCTGAGTCCGAGCAAGACCGCAGGAATTCTCGGCTCTGTTGTGGTTCTGCTAAGTGAAGTTTTATTTAACTTTAAACCATTCCTGTGTCTCTCATAGCCACTTTTTCAGTGGCTTCTACAAATGCTGGAAAAGTTAGTAGGCCAAAATTCAAACAAAGCAGAGATGATGAAGATTTATGTTTTGTTTTGGAGTTTCAAGGACACATTTCTCCATATCTTTAGAACTAAAGAAAAACCCCATATTCATGGAGGGTGGTCTATTGGCAACCCACACCAGGGAGGTATGACCTGACCTGTTCTCTGGGTCTCAGAAGCTCTGACGTTCTGATGAGATGTGTGGCTCAATGGTGCACCCCGTGTCCTGTTTGCTCTGAGACCTGTGCCTGGACGTGATGTCAGCCAGGATGGCCCAGACTCTGGTTCAGCAGGACGGGGTGGACGGGAGGGTGGCTGGCGCACAGCGTCCCACAGCGTCCCACACAGCATCTCAGCTGCCCGGTACTCCCTGCTGACGTGCTCCTAGTGTCCCGGGTCAGACTCAGCACGACTCTGGACCCCCGCTTTCCCCCGCTCTTCCGAAGCCCCATCTGCGAGTCCCCCTTGTCTCCAACCCTCACTGGGACAAAGAATAACCTTGTGCGAACAGGCGGCAGGTCCCCACACACCCAGCCTCTCTCTTCTGCGTGCCTTCGGTGTCTCCTCCCCGCGGCCACCCTACAGACGCGAGCCGGCCCCACGTCCAGGCCACGAGACCTGTGGCCGGGCGTCCAACAGAGGCTACAGAACCGGCAGCTCTCCCAAGCCCGCCCCTACCCGTGCTTGCATAAGGGCCTTTGTTGGTCGGTTCCTGATTCTGTCTCCTCCTCCTGCTCGGCCTGCCCTGCCCTGTCCCTGCCCCTGAGGATCGACATCTCAGCCTTCCCTCAATGACCGCTTCCTCCTGAAGGCCCTCCTGGTCCATCCCTTCCACAGGGGCCTCTCCCACAAGATGCCCCACATGAGCGACGCGGCCGTGGGCCTGGTCGCCTTGTGGGGCTGCGGATTGTTTCAGAGCCGGCGTCCAAGCAGCAGGAGCGTGTTGTCCTCCCGGGCCAGGGACAGAACCAGCTCTCCCCCGAATGTGGCACCGTGACCGCGGGGGTTCTTCAGGATCCCCTCTTATGGACACGAGAAACCCTGGGCCCCGAGACCCTGACGAAGCCTCTTATGACCTTGGCAGCATTACGTGCGGGGATCTGGGTGTCCAGGTCAAAATTGTGTCCCTGAGGGGCTGACACAGGGACATTTTCCGGGAAGTCAGTGGAATCTGAAGCACCACTGAACTCCCTTTTCCCTCATAACCAGCCCAGACATGGAACCAAAACAAAAGCACACAATAGCTCTTCTTACAGAGCATCGTGTCTCTGCCACACGCGTGTGCTTCTCGGTCAGTGGCAGAGGACAGTAACGAAGGTCTGCGTGTGCACGCGTGAGGCCACACGTCCCAGGTTTGACCTAATCGTGGTATAAATCTTTGTTTTCAAGTCTCCCTGTTCAGAGTGGACATTTTCTGAATTTGAGGGTGAATTTTCTGAATTCTGAGGGTTCCAAGTGAAAAGGAAGCCCCTCCGCAAAGATCAGGCTCAGACCTGCACCGGGACAGGACGGAGGGCTCCCGGCACGGCAGCCTGTGTGCGAGAGCGCGGGCGCCGTAGCTCGGATCCCAGAGCCTCGCCCTGCCCTTGGCTGCTCAGACAACTCCCGCCACGTCGCCTTCCCTCGACAGGGTTGCGTTTTAAGGGGTTCTTGATAAACCGGAACGCCGGAGGGGAGCAGGAGTTTGAGAAGTCTGTGCTCTGTGTTACCTGGGAATGGGTTCCAAGGATGGGGGGACCTGATATGTTCTGAAGAAATGCCGGTAACAGCTGTCTTCATTAAATCTTGCCCCAAACATTCTGAGCCAACTGTAGGGCTGAGTCCTGGGTCATTCCTGACCCCAAGAGCATAGAAAATAGGGGACGACGAGGACGCAGCAGGTAGGGACTGATGCACGAGCCTACCAGTGCCTTCCGGAGAGGCTCGTTCTCCGGGGCGCTCACCTCCAGCAAGAAAACATCAAGGACAAGTAGTGGCCTACGGGCGGGGCTGGGGGTAGGGTTCCTGCTCCCCTGGGAGGGAACCAGCACCGGATGACAAGGGCTCCTGCACACCCCATCTGCCCTGGTGTTGTTTTCCACTTCCTACAGCCGCCGCCCACTGCGCACGACCCGCGTCCTGCCCTCTCGGGGCCTCGATCGCAAGCAGACCTCGGGCGACAGGAGGGACGGCCGAGCACCCCATGCGGGAGGCGCTGGCGGGTGGGGCGGCCTGGAGCAAGCTGTGTGGACCCTGCCGGCGGGTACTGGTTGAAATCGGTGCAGAAAGCCGGGCCTTTCCCAGGAAGGCGCCCTCCCCCCGCCCCCCCCAACCCCGCTGTGCCGGCAGGGCGGCGTCCAGCTCTGCTGCACCGTGCTGGGAAGGAAGGCAGGAAGGAGAAGCTGGGGATAAGAGGCAGCTGTCTTCCCCGAGTCTCGGGTGTCTTCCTCTAATCAGCCCCGGGGCTGAGCAAGGGGCCTCCCTCGGGACCAGCCCTCCACGTGGGCAGAGGAAGGGCTGTGAGCACGAGCTCAGCTCTCCGTGGCCATGGACCCTCCGGAAGGGAGACCAGGGGTCGTGCTTGAAGATTACGTGGGCGGTCCAGACACCCAGGTTAGGTCGGCAGGCTCGCATCCTAGCTCTGCCACTAACGAGATCTGTGATCCTGAGCCGGTGGGTCCTCAGAATTATAAAACCCTAGAAGGCTCAACTCTGAAAATCACCCAGTTCTTAGATTTCCTGTCTCCATATTTGGTCTGCGTCTGTGTGCCTGGAAAACATCAAGGTCGTACCTAGAATCATAGAAGCGAAGGGTTGGAAGGATTTGACTGTGAAGCGCGTCAGCTGGAAAGCTGTGAAAAAAATCTTTTGCGGGAAGGGTGAGAAGCAACATTTCATAAAATTTTAATTTTCTATTAAAAAATTTCAGATCAGGACGGATGAGTTTAATGTAAGTCATTTATTCAATGAGGCCAACGGCCGAAGGGGGTCATTCCCCCTTCACCCTCTATTCTCCAAATTCCTCCACTTCTAGAAAACCACTATTTTTACCATACTTAGGAGGACAAGTTCAGTTTTCCACACTGCATCATTCCAAGCCCCTGATATTTTGTCTGCGACTTATTCTAATTTCCTTTTGTTGTATTTCCGTCGTCCAGGATCTGCCCGTGACATAAATAGGTCCAGTGTTTATATAAAACGTGTGTTGCTGGATAATCACTGCAATGCATTCTAGAATGTCACGCATTTTAATAGCACTTTTGTTTTACTTGAGTCTTTAAGCTGATTAGGGAGGATGCTGGGACTTTAATTGGGGTCCCCGTTTTCTTTTAGTCCTTGGAAGACATCACTTTTTTTCATCGCACATAGTTAATCGGTCACGAAATTCTTCCCAGGAAGACTTTTGTTCTCACTTTATTCATAGAATTACCCAGTTCCGGTCGGGCAGGTTGGCATTCCATACACAAGATATCTTAATGATGTCAAAATAATGTATGCATTTCTCACCTTTGGACCAGAGAAAATGTAAGAGTATCTTTTTTTTTCCCCCCCTAATAGCCAATCTTTCCAAAGCACTCAGCCCTAGCTTCATTGTAAGCCGGACTCGCGCAAATCCTTACAAGTGTGGGCGCCTTTGCAGGCCTTCCTGCCGGGGCCTCAGCGCGGCAGTGTGAACGGGGCTCTCCCTCCCAGCGGGAATGCATTTATGATCATGCATTAAGTCTGTTTTTATTTCTCGTTTTATGGAAAATGCAGCAGTAATCCCTTTAGAATGCCCCTCAGCTTAAATCTCGGAGACCGTTCACGGCCGCCTCTTAATGTCTCAAGAGTGCTTCAAGTTGTATAAGCCCCATACTCAACAGGTAAAGCCCACTTTGTTCTATAGACATGGCTGGAAATAATGTGAAATTAAAGATTTAATCTTCTGGGGGCAACTCAGCCTTTCCTTAGTCCATCACAAAGAAACTAAAAAGTCTAGCACCTTTTCAGAGAGTAGAAAAGTCTTTGATTGGCAGGGCCTTGCTGCATTGATCCCCAAAACTATGTTGCTAAAAATTTTATTAATACAATTAGGCAAAGAGCCCGCTGTACCGTCCTACATGTTGGGGGAGATTTCATTTCATGATGAAGTTTGCTTCTATTATCAACCTAATTGACAGATTTATGTGCAGGGGGGGGGCGGGGGGGAGGAATCCAGCATTGGTGACAGATTAAGTACATTTTTCTCTGCTCACAAGAAAACCCCGAGCCTACCGACACAAATGATAAGTGGCAGCCAGAGCAGCACTGATAGGAGAAGGGTCAGACGAGCTGAGATTGTGCGGAGCTCAATGTGCTCTTTGTCCCCCCGCCCTCCTAGACCTTCCAGCTGAACATTCCGTCTCATCTATAATTTGAACTAATTCCCATATGGAACATTTTTTTTTTTTGGAAACATGGCAGAAAACATCCAGAAACACCTGCTACTTCGGTTCTAGAATCCTGACCGGCAAACGGACCTGTTAGAGCTTCACCCCGACGTCCTGACAGTGAGCACTGGGTCGGGGTGAGGTCAGGCAGCATCTCAGTCCTTGCAGACGCCCTGCCTCCCTCTGCTTCCCCTTGCTGGACCAGGCCTGCCTCGGTGCTGTCTTTGGGAATCCCCAGGAACAACCCTTCCTCCCTCTTTTTACAAAAAGAGAGAGAGAGAGAGAGTGTAGTGGGGAGGTACTGTACCACATTGGTAAGCTGGAGGAATTTTCAAGGGCAGAGACCCATTGAGAACCAGCCAGGAGGGGTAGCCCTGAGCCAAGGACTTCACACGTGGTCAAGCCTGATGGGGTCACATTAAACATGTGCCAAGGATGGGACACCTTCCTGCTCAAAATGGAAAATGGGCTCACATGGTTTACAATGTCTCATTTGTGCAGCATCATTACAAAGTAAGTTTACAATTAAGTAAATTATCTAGGTAATTAAAATTTGCCCGTCTACAAAGAGAAGAGGGTATAGTAGGGGAATATGTGTTCATCAGACACACAAGTCTCAGAAGCATCAGAATAATGTCCTCAGTGGTTTCTGGAGAGGTAGCCAGATCTAGCATCTTATTCTCTGCTCGCTGTCTTCCCCAATGGATTTCTTACCAATACAGAGCAAGTAGAAAACAAAGATGAAAATTTTTCATCATTTGGTTAAATAAAAGCTATCTCTATGATAAACTGATCTCTCTCTCTCTCTTTCAGAGAAAGAGGAATCAAGGGGAAATTCCTAACCTGGATTAAGAGCATCTACAAGAACCCTACAGCTTGTCTTATTCTTCATGATAGAAGACCGAATGTTTCTTCCTCAGATCTAGAACAAGGCAGGAATGCCCCCTCACCACTTTCATTCGGCACAGAGCTAGGAGTCCCAGCCACTATAAAAAGGCAAGAGAAGGAAATGGAAGGCGTACAGATTGGCAGAGAAGAAAGGAGCCTGCCCCTATTCAGAGACAGCATTACATCCACAGAAAACCCAAGGAATCTGCAAACGACTTCTACAGCTAATACGTGAGGCCAGCAAGTTCCAGGAGAAAAGATACACATTCAAAAATCGATGGTCTCTCTGCAGGCAGTGAGTCCATGTAAAGCTACAGTACCACTTACGATTGCTCAAAAAAATTAAATATTTATGAGTCAATCTAACAAAACATGCATGGGACTTGGATGCAGAAAAGGCGTAGCATGTTCTTGGACTGGAAGGCTCAACATCGTGAAGATGTCAAATTGTCCCCAAATTGATGTAAGGTTTTTACACAATTCCTATCAAAATCCCAGCAAGATTTTTTTTGTAGATGTGAGCAAGATTATTCTAAAAATTATATGAAAATGTAAATGAACTGGAATAGCCAAAAACTTTTTTTTTTTGTAAAAGTAGACTAAAGTGGAAAAATCGGTCTACTGGTTTCAGGACATATTACGTGACAACAGTAACCAAGACTATGAGGCACTGGCACGGAGACAGAGGCACAGATCAGAGCGGAGAGCCCAGAAATAGACCCACGCAAATGTGCCTAGCTCGTGTTGGACAAAGGCACAAACGCAACCGAGTGGGGGAAGGGTGGCCTTTCCTAAAGATGGCACCAGAACAATCGGATGTTCATCTGCAGAGAAACAAACGTCAACCCGATTCCCTCCCTGGAGACAAAAGTGGACCCTGGACTCACATGTGAACTGTTGCACTATGAAATCCGAGGGTAAGTACAGGAGATCTTGAGGATCTGAGCCAGGGCAGAGTGTTCTTAGACTTGACCAAAAGCATCATAAAAACAAAACAAAACAAATAAACATAAATGGAAAACTGTGTGCAAGACTCTGTGAATAGATGAAAAGACAAGCCACAGTAAGGGAGAAAATACTCACAAACCACCCATCCAATGGAGGACTGGCACCTCCAGTGTGCCCCCGGGGTGGGGAGTAGCCTGGGACCACGGTCAGTAATACTGCACTCCCTATTTGAAAGTTACTGAGAGAGTAGGTCTCAAAGGAAGCCACAGAAAAGGAAATCAAGGAATTGTTTCCATTTGCAACTGTACCCAGAAACAATTACGATACTTAGGAATAAACCTAACTATAGAAGTAAAGTATCTGTACTCTGAAAACTACAAATCACTCATGAAAGAAATTGAAGAGGACACAAAGAAATGGAAAAAGATTCCATGCTCATGGGTTGGAAGAACAAACATTATTAAAATGCTTGTACTATCTGAAGCAATCTACACATTCAATGCCATCCCTATCAGAATACCACCACCTTTTTCCACAGAGCTGGAACAAATAATCTTAAAATTTGTATGGAAACACAGAAGACCCCAAATAGCCAAAACAATTCTGAAAGAAGAAAAAAAATGGAGGCATCACGATTCTGAATTTTAAGCTCTATTACGAAGCTGTAGTCATCAAGACAGTATGGTTCTGGCACTAAAACAGACACATAGATCAATGGAACAGAGTAGAGAGCCCAGAAATGGACCCACAACTGTTTGGCCAACTAAACTTTGACAAAACAGGAAAGAATGACCAATGGAAAAAACACAGTTTCTTCAACAAATGTTGGGAAAATTGGACAGCCACATGTAGAAGAATGAAACTGGACCACTTTCTTATACTATCCACAAAAACAAGCAAAAAATGAAAGACCCAAATGTGAGACAGGAAACCATCAATATCCTAGAGGAGAAAATAGGAAGAAATCTCTTTGACTTTGGTCATAGCCGCTTCTCACTAGCCATGTTGCCAGCCAGAGGCAAAGGAAACAAAAGCAAAAATGAACTACTGGGACTTCATCAGGATAAAAATCTTCTGCACTGCAAAGGAAACCGTCAACAAAGCTAAAGGCAGCCTATGGAATGGGAGAAGATGTTTGTAAACCACATATCTGATAAAGGGCTACTATCCAAAATCAATAAAGAACTTATCAAACTCAACACCCAAAAAATAAATAACCCAGTTAAAAAGTGGGCAGAAGAAATGAAAACATCCAGATTACTAACAGACACATGAGAAAGTGCTCCACATCACTTGGCATCAGGGAAATACAAATCAAAACTACAATGAGGTATCACCTCACACCAGTCAGAATGGCTAAAATTAACAAATCAGGAAACGACAGATGTTGGTGAGGATGCAGAGAAAGGGGAACCCTCCTACACTGTTGGTGGGAATGCAAGCTTGTGCAGCCACTCTGGAAAACAGTATGGAGGTTCCTCAAAAAGTTGAAAATAGAGCTACCCTATGACCCAGCAACCGCACTACTGGGTATTTACCCAAAGGATACAAAAAACATGATTCGAAGGCGTACACACACCCCAATGTTTATAACAGCATTGTCGACATTATGGAGAAAGCCCAAACGTCCGTCAACTGATAAATGGATAAAGATGTGGTACATACATACAACAGAATATTACTCAGTCATCAGAAAAATGAAATCGTGCCATTTATAATGACAAGGATGGAGCTAGATGGTGTTGTGCTAAGTGAAATAAGTCAGAGAAAGACAAATACCATATGATCTCACTCATATTCAGAGTGTAAGAAAGAAAACAGATGAACATATGGGAAGAGAGAGAGAAAAAAAAAGGAGAGAGGGAAACAAACCCTAAAAGACTCTAAATGATAGAGAACAAACAGGATTGATGGAAGTACGAGGGTTAGATGGGTTAGATGGGGGGATGGGCATGAAGGAGGCATTTGTTGGGATGAGCATGGGGTGTCGTATGTAAGTGAGGAGTCACTGAATTCTACTCCAGAAACCAATACTACACTGTAAGTTAACTAACTGGAATTTAAATTTTAAACAATAACATATTCAATATGACACCATTTTGATTATAATTACCGAGGGTATTTTGTGATATTAAAAAAACACAAGAACATGAAATGTTAGTATTTTTAAAAGTTTCCATGGTAGGGGACACTTGGGTGGCTCAATCATTATGCATCTGCCTTCAGCTCAGGTCATGATCTCAGCCCCACTTCGAGCTGAACTGGGATCAAGCTCCGCATTGGGCTCCCTGCTCAGTGGGAACTTTGCTTCTCCCTCTCTCTCTCTGCCCCCCTCCACTCTTACTCATGTTCTGTCTTGTTCTCTTTCTCTCTCTCAAATAAATAAATAAAATCTAAAAAAGAAAGAAGGGTTCATGGTATAATAAAAGAAAAAGTGCAATAATAATAAAAATAAAAAACTAAAAACTAATCATGCAACCAACATACAACCCAGCAATTGCACTCCTGGGCTTTCATCACAGAGAACTGCAAAGATACATTCACACAAAAACCCGGGCACAAATGTAGCAGCTTTAGTCATAATAATTCCAAGTTGGAAACAACCTTGTGTCCGGTGGTTGTCCTTCTGTGGTTAAAAACCGGTGGCCCATCCACACCGTGGGATAAACTCAGCAATAAAAAGGAGCTAATGATACATACCAACACCTCAATGAATCTTCAGAGAATTATGCTAAGTGCAAAAAAGTCAACCCCAAGAAGTTACACACTACGTGATTTGTTTATGTGACCTTCCCAAAGTGACAGAATTATAGAGATGGAGGACAGATGAGAGGGCACAAGGGTTAAGAAGCCGATGGGGCAATAGCCAAACTATGAGAAAAATCTAGATGTCCATCAACAGATGAATGGATAAAGAAGATGTGGTACATATATATACGATGGAATACTATGCAGCCATCAAAAGAAATGAAATCTTGCCATTTGCAAAGACGTGGATGGAACTAGAGGGTATTAAGCTTAGCGAAATAAGTCAATCGGAGAACGACAACTATCATATGATCTCCCTGATACGAGGAAGTGGAGATGCAGTGTGGGGGGTTTGGGGAGGTAGGAAAAGAATAAATGAAACAAGATGGGATCAGGAGGGAGACAAATCATAAGAGACTCTTAGTCTCACAAAACAAACTGAGGGTTGCTGGGGGGAGGGAGGTAGGGAGAGGGTGGTGGGGTTATGGACATTGGGGAGGGTATGTGCTATGATGAGCGCTGTGAAGTGTGTAAACCTGGCGAATCACAGACCTGTACCCCCGGGGCTAGTAATACATTATATATTAATTAAAAAAAAAAAAAGAAGTCAGTGGGGCGGGAGGGAAGCGGATTTGGCAATGCAAGCATCCCGTGCTGATGGAAATCTTCTGAGTCTTGGCCACATGAGGGACAGCTCCCTGGTTGTGTTATGTCCTGTAGTTTTGTAAGAGGTCACCACTGGGGGAGCTGGGTAAAGGGTACACGAGACCTCTGTATGATGTCTGCATTCTCTCTCAAACAAAAATTTTGATTGAAACAAAAAGGCTGGGTATCACAGTGATGGAAAAGCGTCAGAGTTCTTGATGTTCAGAAGTGGGCAGAGTGTCTTCCAGGTGAGCTCCTGGCAGTAACGGGGCCATGTTCTCTAAGGCAGTACTGTGGACCCAACCTGGGATCCCCATTTAAGCATGGCCTCAGGACTGAAAGCTAAGCTCCCACCAATCCCCATGCTGGGCTGTGGCTTACTGCAGTCGGTAAAACAATGAACGCCATGCATGGAGTGCTCTCAAGACCGGGCACAGAGAGTAGCGGGTACGAGGTCTCCGGCCAGAGGGCAGGATGGAGACCTTGAACGTAAGAGCAGGGGGGGCGGTTACGACCGTGTAGGGAGAGAATTTCCAACTTAGGTCAAAGAGGAATTCTGAAAGCAAAGAAGAGATTGTGAAGGAGAAATATTTGAAAAAGGAATGCCTGGAAATTTCCAAAATTAAGGAAGACTAATGCTCACGTCAAAAATGCACTCGGAAAAGAAAGGAGCTTGAAGTCGGTTCACGCCGACGGCCACCACCACGAGACTAGAAAACACCAACAGTAAAGAATAAATGTGGTGTGGACGATACACAATACCCCACGGATTATGCTGAATAGAGCATAAAGCATAAACGTAGAATCTAGAATGTTGTCCAGTAAAGGACTAGGGAGAAAACAAATTATTACCAAACAGAACAGTAATAGTCCAGGAGCAAATAATCAGCCACAAAAGGCACCAGAAGACCATGAACTGTAGCTTCAATGACACTTCACCTTGAATTTCTACGCTAGAGAATCCAGCCCGGCTGGATCATGCACGCGGGCCCATCGCCGGAGAATCTGGGAGATGCTTCCCTTCCATGTGGGCGGCCCCGGGCCCTCAGCCATGGCACCCCGGGGCCACTGGGAGCGTGGGCCCGCCCTGCTGCAGCCAGGTCACCAGCCAGAGCCCAGGTGACTCAGGATTGGCCCAATCAGGCATTGTGAAGACCAGACCTCACGCTGGGAGGGTGCCTATCCTCAGAGGCCATCGGTGTCAGGATGCAGAGTCTCATTTCTTCTGTTTCCTCTTCCCAGCTCCCCTTCCTGGTGCTGTCCAACTTCAGGTGTATGAGATGAGTCGTTGCAGAACTGCCTGTGACTGTCCAGTGGCAGCGACGTGAGCTCAAGGCCGCCGAGCTCGGGGCACCGTCACTCTGGAGCGACGGTGACCACAGAGGTGACACCTGACTGCTGACTTTCTCCTCTGCAGGCCTGCCTTGGACGCTTTCTGGGGTGGTGGTGGTCCAAACACCCCAAGTCTAGTCGGAGGGCTATTTCCTTTGCCAGATTTCCCATAAGCTGCTGTTCTGCTCCAGATGGACCTTGAAGGCAGTGGTCGGCTTATCTTGACTCGATATCAAAAATTAGGACTTGAGCACAAAATCATGAGCGTCTCCTAGGGACCCGTCCGGACCTAGAGACCCGGAAAACGACGGTAAGCATCAGGAGCTTTAAGGGCCATTAACATTCAATACTGTCCACTAGTCTTCTGATTCAAGGTTAAATCAGGCAAGTAAGGAGCATGGAAAGCTCTGATCCTTAGAACCCTTGTCCCTAAGAAGAAGAAACTAGGTAACACCCGAAACACCTGTTAACACAAAAACGTTGCAAATGACCAAGCGTAGGAGCCACGGTCTGCGTTACTGTGCAGCGAGAGGCCGTTGGGGGCGAATTCTCTGCCGTAGCAAGCGGGAGAAGAACCTCTCCTCCTTCCAATCCCAGAATAATGTTCTATTGTTTTATAATCTTGTATTATGTTATGTTCGTCACCACACAGTCCGTCTTCGGTTCTCGTGTGCTGTTCCACGATGCCCTGTGTGCGTGTGACACCCGTGCTCCGTGCACTCCGTGTCCTCCTTGACACCTGCCCCCGGGCTCCCCGCCCCCCCTCTCCCCTGCCCCGAAACCCTCAGTGTGATTCCCGGAGTCCACAGACTCTCACGTTTTAAACAAGAATCGGGCTTTCAGGCTCACCACAGACGCCTATTTAAGCATAGTTGAGCGAAACTTATCTCTGTTTATTTACTTCTACACCGACATGGAGATATTTAGAGATAAACTGTGTATGTAAAGCGCTTTATTCTGACTCATTAGTTCGCTTCGCGTGAGGTAGTCAGGGAACCTAACCAGATAGCCAGAGCTCGCGGCTCCCATAAGCAAAAGCCGCCTTCACCACGAACACCCAGGACGCAGACCAGCCCTCGGGGGCCACCGGGTCTGTGTGACCGCCTTGTCCACAAAGTCACTGACAGACGCGGAGAAGGGACAGCGCGGACTCACCTGAGACGTGAACAGAGATGCTCGTGGCGCTACTATTGCCTGAGAATAAGTACGTTTGGGTTTGGCTCGCTTGTCTGGTGACAGGGCCGCGCTGGGAGGAGTGAGCGCGGGGAGGTCCATGCTCCAACCAGCGGCCCCCGCTGGTCCCAGGGAGGTGCCGGGACTCTTGCCAGGGCCCCGATCTCCTTGCTGAGCACAGGTAGGAGATGGACAGAGGCTCCTGCTACCTGGTGTGGAGGAGACCCCTCGTCCGACCCCTGACCCCCGTGTCCACGCGGCTGGGGTGGGGAGAGGGGTCTCTGGCTCGTTTCAAGCCGCCGGTGCCCGCTTCTAGCTCCGTGCCCGCCGAGGTCCCACGCGGCAGACACACACCCCATCCCGGTTTGGATCCCTCGGCCCCGGCGCCGTCCGCCCACGATCGGGGCCCGGCTGGAGCCCGCGGAGCCGGACGCCCAGACTCCGTCCACGAGGACAAGAAGCCGAGTTCGCAGAGTGAGCGATGGAGATCTGGAATCTGCTCCCACGCGGGAGACGGCTCTTCCGGTCGGTGGGAAGCGAGTTTGTCTCGAGACATAAAGGCAGAAGCCGACAGGAGAAGCCAAGAGGGCGACACGCGTTTGGAAAGGGCTCTCGGGGTGGGAATGGCTCCCTGGTAACTTCCGCAGACACAAACATGACCCTGTGCTCCCTGCCCGGAACCCCTGCGCCCCACTCGGCCTCCCTGCGTCGTCCCTTCTGCCTCTCCTCTCGTCTGCCCCCTTCCCCCTCGGGCCTCCTGGCCCTCCCCCAAAACCCCCGGCTTCTCGTTATTTCCACCGCCCAGCCTCGAGCCCAGGGCTTTTATTTCTTAATTCGGTCCAAGGCGAAGACACTTGCCATGCTACTCCCCACCCCCCCAGGTATTTTAATTTGGGTAACTGGGCCATGGGCATTAAAGAGGGCACGTGATGTGATGAGCACTGAGTGATAAACTCAACTAAGGAATCCTTGCACATTGTACCAAAAACTAATGAAGTACTACACCTTGGCTAATTGAATTCCAATAAGATAAATAAATAAATAATCAATATTATTAAAAAAGAGAACACAGAACAAAAACAAAGGAATGAGTCACTGATGGTGAAATTTTAAGACTCAATAGGCGATCTTTTAGAAGACGTTCCTTCCCCACCGTCCCGGTGCTGTTCCCGGGGGATGAAGCTGTCTCCCCATGACATGCCAGGGTCTGAGGCTTATGTCAACAGAGAGAATAACTCTGTCCCTGGGACATCCTGGACCAGGAATGGCTGCCCACCCCAGGGCACGGTGGTATCTATCACTCATTTCTTCTCTGGTAGCAAACCGCCAAGGGACCTACCAGCTGTCCCGGCACAAGGTCAGCGGCTCCTACGAAGCTCTGCCTTCCTGCGGCGGTGGCTGAGGTCCCCACCGCTGTCACGCATGCCCTGACCCTGCCCCACTCACAATGACGTGGGCATCCCAGTGCCTGGATTTGTGCATCCTGAGAGAACTTTCCTGGGGTCTTCTCAGTGGGTCTCACTGGACCCTCTGAAATACTGGGAGGTAAGCAGGAAAGACTTTCTCGTCCCCTATCTGCAAATGAGAAGTGGGGCCCAGAGGCTGTGACCCGCCCAAGGTCGCACAGCTCAATGACGCTCCTCGCTGGGTCTAAACCAGAGCTCGTTCCCATCGCCCGGCCAGCGTTGCGCACCTCCCACTGGTTTCTCTAAGCTAAATAATGGCTAAATCAAGGTCCTGGCTATTGGAAATTGATGCTGGAGGCAAGACTTCTGGTTGTTGAGGTACAACCAAGGCACAATAGTGATGAAGACGCTTTGCCAAGATTCCCCCCAAAATAGAAGCCGAGCCATCCGGTCCCAGGGACTCCCTACAATGCTCACGGCCTCACGGGCAGACGGGAGTGCAGAGGGACGAGGTGGGTGTGCTACTGACCTACCATGTTTAAAACGAAAACAAATTTTCTAGAAATCAGGTATTTTATTTTTTTAATTTAATTTTATTTTTTCGGTGTTCCAGAATTCATTGTTTATGCACGGAGCCAGTGCTCCGTGCGATCCGTGCCCTCCTTGGTACCCACCACCAGGCTCACCCAACCCCCACCCTCTTCCCCTCTAAAACCCTCGGTTTGTTTCTCAGAGTCCACAGTCTCTCATGGCTCGTCTCCCCCTCCGACTTCCCGAAATCAGATATTTTAAAATCGGATGTCACTAAGGTCGCCAGCTGGAAAGAGGAGTTCAGAAGGCGGCTGTGAACGTTTCTACGCGCTCGCTAGAGAACGACCCCCACACGGCGCCGAGTTGTGGGTGCGGGGATCCGGGATTAGACGGCACGGTCCCTGCCGGCCTGGAGCGGGCCCATGCCAGTGTGTCCCCACGGCAGGGGTCGCGGAGGGTCAGAACCGGAACGAGTGGCGGGCAGCAGAGAGCGTGCGGGCAGCCCGGTGCGAAGACCAGCCGCCCGCAACGCCCCGGCCCGGGCGGCCCAGGGAGAGGCTCAGGCCGCACAAGGAGACCAGATGTGGAGGGGGAAGGTGGGGACTGAGGGGCCGTCAAGGGGGTGGGGGCATCTCAGGAGTGGCCGTGCTGGTGGCGAGCCAAAGCCACAATCGGGCGTGGCTCCTCCATGGGGACCTTGCTTGGTTTTCGAGGGAACGACCTGCCCATCTGGGAGCAGGTTCCTTCCCACCTCCTCTCCGAGCATCACCGTGGGCACAGGGGCTCTGACTTCCGAATGCCTCCAGGCGACTGCATGGAGAGGAAGGCCTGACAGGTGCTTCCAGAGACGCTCTCGGGAAAGAGACCCTTTGCTGAAACGCCTGTTGGCAAGATCCCCGTTTTGGTCCCCAAGTAGCGGCTGGGATGGGGAGGCTCTGAATGCGTGTCGGGGACACTCCCTGGCTCAGAACGAATTCTAGAAGGAAACGGGGCACAGTGAGGCAGGGGTGGTCTGGGAGTGGGGCTGAAGCCCTTCCGATCACGCTGTGGAAGCCCCAGGTGGCCCCTCCGGCCCACCGGCCGCTGCCTGTTACCCTCGGCATAACCGACAGTGCTGGTCCCTGGTGGCGCGTGCTGTCACGTTTCCGTGTTTTATCCACAGACGCCCCCACTGTCTGGGCCCTGCAGGAGGCTCATCTCCACCAGCAACGCTTTTACGATGGATAAATCCCGGCCAGTCGGGCCACTGGGTTCAGACGGTTCAAAGCCAGGCCTGTGTCTCCCTGTGCACGCAGCCGTGCCGTCAGGGAGCCCTTGGACCCCACGGTCTACACACTGGCCTGTGCGGAGTTCCCAGAGCGCACCTGTGAGAGGCAAGTGCTTCTCTGGGGTCCCCTTCTCACCCACCCAGCCTTGTGGTCCTCTAACCACACTCCCCATCAGAGCAGGAGTGGCTTGGGATAGGGGTGGGATAAGCCAGGAGGACTCAGGCCCAAATAGTTGCCTGGGGTCCACCTGCCCTTGCTTCCCCAGCAAGGGCCTGAGTTGGACCCTGGCTCTGGGTTGCCATGGAAGCAGAGGCCCCCGTGCAAGGAGGGAGCGCGCTTGTCTTTTCCCAAATGAGGAGGGCTGCAGAGGACAAGAGCCGCCCAAGGAGAAGCAAGCTGGGGCCGGGGGCTGGGGCCGGGGGCAACAGCCACACGCACCAGGGACGGCCGAGTCACCCAAACACCCACGTCGAACTGTGCCTGCAGCAGCCTTGCTCCTCTGTAGAGCCCGCTTCCAGGGGTGCAGCCCTGGGACAAGCCGATGGTGAGGCCAAGGGAATCAGCCAAGGACCCAGAGGCAAGTTGCGGCCAGACATGGGAAAAACGTGGCTCGGACAGGCGGTGACCTTGCTGACGCCTCTGCCTCTGGTGACAATGAGGCTAACGTGGGCAGGGCGAGGGAGCGTGTCCTTCCGGGAGGGGACCCGGGCTCAGACTGGGGCACTGCCTCTCCACCCCCGCAGCCACGTCCCACGGTCCCTGCGTCACCAGGGAATAAGACCCTTTGAGAAATCGCAGAGCCACCCACATTCCGGGGGGTGGATGAGGACTCGGATGGAACGCCGCCCCGTCCCGGAGACCTCCACCGCTGCCCTTCAGTGTAGAGACGCCCCGAACTTGTGTGTGTGGTTTGGGCTTCACTGTGGAATCCTGGGGTGCACGGTCAGGCGCCATGACCCACGGGAAGCTCCCAGAGAGCAGAGCCCCCGCCTCTGTCCACCCAGTGCAGTGCTGACCGCGCACGGGTCAGGGCTTGAAGGACACGGCGAGAGGGAGGAACAGAGACACAGAGGAAGCTCCCTGCCCCCGGGGTGCACTTAGCAGCAGGAACCCTCCCCAGACAACAGGGCCCATCGTGGAGCACAGTGACTCAAGACTGCCCTGAGCCTCCCTGCTGAGACCAGGAGTCCCCCAGGTCGGAGTCGTTCCTTCCGCCTGTCCACCGCCTGGTTTGTCTACAGCTCTCTGCTGCACGTGTTCGAGAGATGAGCGGAGATCATGGCTCCAACCACCAGCCCTTCTCAGGATGCTGCCTCCTCCTTTCCCCCGGGCTTACACGCCAGCCCCTCAGCGTTCCCGCCTGCACTTAACCTGACCCATCCTGTCTCCATCGGACCCCAAATGTCCGCGGGCATCCCCGCCACAGGCTTGCTCCGGCAACCAGGGGGCTTTCTCGGCTTCGCAGGGCTGCTGAGGTCCTGGGGAGGGACCCCCAAGCCAACTCCTCTGTTGCTCAGCGGGACGGTAGTCAGGCAGGACGGTTTACACAGGCCCTCCGAGAGCTTCCCCTGGGACAAGCCCTGGGTCTTCCTCCCCTGTCTCACAGCCTCAACTTGTGTTTCCTGAGGTCTCTTCCCAAACGCCGTCTACTCCATCCTTCCTCTGGGTCTGCTCTGCGGGACCGAGCTGAGACAGCTTCCCCTGGCCAGTGACCCCTTTGCCCATGGCCAGCGACACGCGCGCATCGCAGGAATCGGCAGCCTACGGGAAGGTTTCTCCAGGGGCGCTCGGCTCACCAGCGTTATTTACGATCGGCGTGGTTGGGGGCCAGCGGCCGCACGTGCGGGTCTCGCCTGTGTGATGTCATCGCTCTGAACCAAGCTGCCTCCCTGCTTCTGTCCTCAGATCCCCGCCGCGCCCACCCCAGCGTGATGCGGTGTCGCCATGCGGAGGAGCCCGTCCAGGTGTCGCCCTCCACGGCCAGAATCCACCTGAGAGAAACGAGAGCTAGGCCAGGTGAGGAACCGGCGGTCCCTCCAGACCTTCCCGCCGAAGGTGTTGGGTTTGGCTTCTCCCTGCATGCCAGCACCTCCTCCCCTAAACGAATCGGCATCCAGGACGCCACGGCAGCAAGGACTGAGAGCGCGGGGGGCCGTCTCATGCAGAGGGCCCGTGTCCGCCACACCTGCTCACACAGATAATGACAGATTTAACCGGCTAAGCCGGGCGGAGCTGGTCTCTGACACCACAGACTCCTCAGCTTGTTTCCGCACACAGTCCGGCTGCATTTCCTCCACTTGATGAAAATAACTGTGTGCACCAGAGGCGAAAATCTCACGAGAGACAGAACAGGCCCAAGCACCGCCTCCTCTTTCAAAGCCGGACCCTTTCCCGGAGAGAGAAGACGTCCCCCTACATTCGCCGCGTCTCCGCAAAGAGGCGTCGGGGTGGAGTGGACACAGGGCGAAGCAGACGGCTGCCGGCGCCTTGGCACTTGGTTCTGGACGCGGGATGTGGTCACAACCGTCGCGTCTTCCCTGAGGTGGACAGACAGGTCCACACTGACACGTTTCAGGTCTGACCGGCTCGTCTGTGCAGTAGAGGCCGGTGGCCGCCTCGGCCAGGCGTCCGGCGATCACACCAAGGGCAGAGAATGGACGCGGTAAGCAAGGAGGCCCTGAGCCGCAGGAAGGTGAGCGGAGAGACACGGAGAGCCGGGTAGGTTCCAGTGCCAGGGCAGGACGCGCGCCACGGGTCCCCCAGAGCAGGACGTGGACGGGGGGGTGTCAGAGGAGCGTGGATCCTGGCCCTCATTAGGAGGCATTCCCACAGCTGGGACTAGAAATGGAATTATGAGACCAGGCAGGGGCACCTAAACCAGCCTCTGCATCCACGTGCATTGGGCTGTCTCACAGCTAGACGACCCTGTGTAAGCCCTTCCGCTCTGAAGGGACCGGACTTTGTTGGAGCCACTACCCAAAATCCGACTTTATTAGCTACTCCTTAGCATCTCCTCCAACTCAAGGGCTTGGGAAGGAATTATGTATTTTGTTTCTAGGGGGTCTTCAGTAATTTAAAAATTCAAAGTCATAGGTCTATCATCATTTTTTAGGATTTCCTTTGATTTTTCCAGGATCACATACAAAACCTCTTGAAATCTTAAAAAAAAAAAAAAAGAAATGAACAAAACTTATGGTTTTCTAAAGCTTGGGTTTACAGAATTATACCTTTTTTAAATGTTCATGATGGAACCTTATGTAAGAGCTGCACTTGCTGAGTTTGCTTTGGAATTTAAATACATTTGAACTCATGACACGGGATTCCTGCTGAAAGGAATTGTAGAGAAAGGGCTTGGGGTGGAGGTTCCATTACATGTTTTCTTTTTTCCTTTTTAAAAATTTTTAAATTTATTTTTTATTTTCAGCATAACAGTATTCATTATTTTTGCACCACACCCAGTGCTCCATGCAATCCGTGCCCTCTCTAATACCCACGAGGTTGGGGTACCATTACATGTTTTCTAAATGCTTGCAGCCCTTGGTGGAAGAGTCTAGCAACGGGAATGAGACTTTCGGCTCACTGTCGTAGCTCGGCCCTTCCTGGCTGACCCTGAGGTGAACCATCTAAGACTAGAGGGTGAAAAAGAAGATCCGGTGTCACATGGACTTTACCTGACACAAAATAGTCTACTTGTCTTTCGATATTGGTCTCTTACCTGGAGTAGACACAAGAAAAGTGGAGGAACTGGGCTAATCAACTGCTTAGACGATTGGTTTTCTAGTAATGGAAATTCTACTCTGTGCAGAAGATACTAGTCTTTATTTTCGAAGATGGAGAAGTCACAGTCTGTGTGTCTTGAAATAGACACATGGAAAATCACGACCACTTCTGGTTACGCATTTGTAGGTGACAGCTACCAGCTTTGCAACGCTGGCTGCCGAGTGACCAGACGAACCACAAATATCGGTCTGCCCTTCTTTCTGGACCCTCGTCCATCTCTGGCTCTTACAGGACTGACTTTGAGCCCTGTGCCCTTCCGTTCTGGAGAAGGCCTGACACTGGTCATCGTTCTGAGTATGAATCCTTGTGTTCCCTTTGTGGAGGATTCAGCGGTTGTATCTTTGGTCGTGTTGTGGAGAAGACTTCGTCGGAAAAATTCGGGCACCAGAGAGCAAAGCGGGAGAGGCGTTCGTTTTAGGATGCAAGGACGGGCGTGAATGTCCCTGAAACCCCACAGCGACTCCCGGCTGAGGCCTTCCCAGCATTCCAATAATACCCTCTATTTCCTGCTGGCCGAGCGTCCAACCCCCAACTGCAAGGTCACTGTTTTGAAGTTGAGTTTCATTTCTGCTTTGACGAATGGACGTATTTGAATGAACGGGACGTTCTGTCCCACTGCTGAAGATAAAGTGTACAGAGAGCATTTTAAAGGGCCATAGAGCAGAGCCTACCAACAGAGACATTTTGTTTGCTTTAACTGTGGCTATTTTAATGCATATTGGTGGTTCAAATCTATAAAGACTCCATGAGATAATGCAATTGTGTTTCTTAAAAAAAACTTTCCAGCTTTATAAATTGGAGAAATTAATCAAATTAAAACAGTCTTGAGAAAGCTCTCAGTGGGATTCCATCCAAGTGGTCGACAAAATCTTGGCCTCTTAGATGGCAGATTGCCCGAAGCCCTTCCTAGCTTGAGTCCTCGCGGCTGCAGAACAGCCCTCCTCCAGGTTCCGCAGAACGGCCGTGGTGACTTCTCGGGAGGTGACTGGTAATTGCAGTAATAGTAATAATGCTAATTTGAATAAATTCAAGATTAAAGAGCAGCTGTGTTAACATTAAACCATCTTTTGATAATAGGTTTGTCTTTTAGAAACAGGCAGGAGTTGTAAACCCATGAAAAGAATTTGATCTCCCTTACCGGTGTTATAGAGAATGAAACGGAAATGCATTGTCTTAGTGCTTTTCTTTTATTGCTCATAAAGTTAAAGGTATTTTTCAGGCCTTTGTTGACCGTGTTGTTTTGTGTGCATGAATTGCCTTTTATGTCTTTTGATTCTTAATGACTCATGATGTCCTTTATATATGAAGGCTCTTAAACTTTTGTCATTATGTTTCATTTATTTAAGCAGTTTTGCTTGTTGTGCTTTCCTTTTCCAAGATGAAAATACAATTGTCTTCAGGACCATAAAAATCGTACATTTTCCTTGCAAAAAAGGGGGGATTCAAACATACAGAAAAACACAAAGAAGAAGACAAAAATCATCCCGAATTACATCACCAGAAAAACCACTATTAGTTTATATGTTGGTGAATATTTTTCCAGACACTTTTGTGTGAGTGAGATTTTTATGCAAAGGCATTATTGTATGTGTTTTGTGGTGGAACTTCTTATTCACAGAAGTATATGCCACAGTTCCACTGGTCAGTGATGGTGAGATAGACCCACGTGATCAACTCGGGCTTTACACGTCACTCTTCCAACATGATAGTAAATTAACAGTTGGTAGGATTTAGTGTGTGCTATTTGTGTGTGTGTGGTTAATTTTTGAGCATTTGCAATCTACCAAGAATCGAGCTAAGACAGACAGTATCATATTATTTAATCCTACGTTTCGTCCCATTTTATATATTTAAAAAAGATTAAATTGCTTGCTTGAGGATAAAGCTAGTCGATGCAATTTTCTTTTTTTTCTTGTTTTCACTTGCAATGATTTTTCAAAAAAATATTTTACTTATTTACTTGGAGAGCAAGGGCTGAGCGAGGGAGAGGGGCAGGGGTCCGGAGAGAGACTCTTCCGTCGACTCTGCGCCGAGCACGCAGCCCGACACGGGGCTCGACCGCACGACGCCGAGAGCATGACCCGAGCTGAAATCAAGAGCTGGACACGTCACCGACGGAGCCATCCAGGTGGCCCTTACTTGCCGTCTTTCCTGCCTCCCCTCCTCATTTTGTGTCTGTCTGTCTGTCGTGCTCTTAGAATGCAACGTGTATACGTCCCGCTCTTGCCGGTGTGAGGTTTTATTTACCGCAAACTATTTGGTACATTTTACCCGATTGTCTATGGGCATTGAAAACGTTTATTTTCTCTGAGTTACGAATTCCTGTATTACATCATTCTTAATTTATTTCTTCGTTCTTTCTGTACCTTTCTTTAAAACTTGCTTCGTCAATCCAAGGGAGGTAGAAAGACGGAACGTGGGGTCTCCTACTGGATTTTGTTTTTGTTTCTGGTGATGTCTCTTGGGTCGCTACAAGTTCATAACAATTACACATCTTTGTTGTGAACTGTACCCTTTAAAATGCAAAATCACCGTCTCCGTCCCTTCGCCGTCTGCGACATCTGCGTGCGTGACGCTGGTTCTGTCTCTCATTCCTGCTGCCCCCGGTTCACCCTTCGAACCCCTTCCTGTCCCTTGTTTCCTGTGCTTGGAAAGAGTGTGTCGTGAGTTTGGGTTTGCGACTTCATCTGCAAACTGCGGTTTCGTGGAAAGACGGAGTCGCGCTGGGCGACGGTCCCCAGCGTGCCGGCCTCGTAGAGAAGGAGCGGAGCTCTGCGGAAAGCCGCCTGCGACCGGAGACTTGGATGCCGGCCCCACGACACCGGCGAGGAACCCAGGAGAGAGGCCAGGAATTCTAAAGTATGCAGCTTCGGAGCCCCACAGTCCAAGGGTCAGAATCTCTCCTGGAGTCGAAGAGCAGGTTCTGCTGGATTTCTGCCGCTCCCCTGAGTGCCAACTGTGACTTTGTCTGCGGGTTTTCCCCCGACGCCACTCCAGCCAGCCTGGCGTGTGGGCAGCTCGGCCACCGGCCCGCCGGCCTCCTGGTCACCTGCTTGTCTCACCCGATCATTCCAGCCCTCCTGTCTCCCGCGGGACCTTCTGCTCCACGCATGTCACCACTACTGGCCCCTAGAGCTGGTGACAATCTCATCCAGTGAGAGCGTGACCCCAAATCAAGAGCTAAGTGAGAGTGGGGGCAGCTGAAGCCCCCAACAATGTGGGTGCCAAGCGGGCTTCATGTCCCGTGGCCTCAGGGATTCCAAGGGCAGAATGAGATTTGGACCTGTGGCCTGGGTGAGGAATTCTCTGCAGCTCAGCCCTGGCGTCCCTCTGATGTCCTTTTGGTCCTCTCCGCCGCGATCCATCCAGACGGTCAGACCCTCTGTGCACGTCCCCTCCCTTGGCCTCTGCAGGAGTCGCCCTCCGACGGCGGGGTTCCTGCTCTGGCTGTCAGCGCGGACGTCCCCCTCGTAGTGCTCCGATGGAAGCCGGCTGCCGGGGAGCCTCCCCGCCCGCACCGTCTGAAGGAGCGCTCTGCAGAGACGTGCCAGCAATTTTCTTGTTCTTTTGCTCGTGGGCTCACTGACCCGCTCCTCTCAGACTGGACCGGGCCACACCCTGTGGGAGCCCATGGACGCCGGATTCAATCCGGGTTCAGCGCTCGCCCACACTGTGTTCCACAACCCAGGCCCCACCGCTTTGTGCTGATCCGTGCTCCCCAGATGGGAGAGAAAGAAGAGTCTTCTCCTGCCTCGACCGGGAACTGACATGTGTCCCGTCCACTCCCGGGCGCTGGCCGGCCCTGCTCAGTCCCGGGAAGGGACGACCCTTGTCCTTGGCTCCCAGCTCCCCTCACCATCGCCAGTATCTGCACGGTCCTTGGCACACCTTAGGGGTCAGACGATGCTGGCACGGGGAAAGTAGCCAGGACCAGGTCTCCGTCAGGGAGCCTGCGGTCAGCCGACAAACATGTGCGACGTGTGGGTAAGCCCAGGAGACTTCCTGACGGAGGCGGTATGCTGCGAGCCTAGGGACTGACCTGGGGGAGGGCTGGGGGGGCCAGACAGAGGCGCTGAGCTCTGAGCGGAGTCTCGTAAGAGGAGCAGTACCTCCCCGGGGGAAGCAGGGCAGAGCTAATTGCAGTAGAGGGGGAACGGTGGCAACAGGAGGAAGCCTGGCGCTCGGAGCTCTCGGAGTCCCATGTACTGAACCAGAGCAGACACTTCGGGGAACCCCTGGGACACTGGACAAAGGGAGTTGACCTCCACGGAGGCGGCATGAGTGGCCCCTCGGGCAGCCGTGCCCGTGCGCTCGTGCGGGGCACCAAGGCAGAGCCCCGAGGCGACTAAGGAAGAGCCTAGGACAAATCGCCAGGACTCCGGGTCTGCTGCGACAGGGCGCTTCCCTGCGTCCCCAGGCAGGGAAGGCTGAGGAAGGAGCAGGCCGCCTGCCCGCGCTGGTGCCGGGCCCGCAGTCCCCTCGCAGAAGCTTCCCCAGACCCACAGCCACGCAGGCTTCCCGGCCCCGCACGCACCTGGGTAAGGAACTGGCCCTCAGGCTTCCAAACCTACGGCAGGAGCGTCTCTGTTCACTCGGCCCAACATTCCCAACATTTTCTAACGCGGAATCAAGAGACGCGCTCTTCCTCGGCAGCCAGAGGTGCCGTATCCCTGAGTTTCCGCCACGTAAATTCCGGGTCATTTGCTTACCGTTAGGGCTTTGTGACTTTAACTTCTAACTCATCACTTGGAATTAAAATTGTCGGAGTATGGGAACTGCTGGGACCCATTCGGCAGGTGGCCCCCGGGGCCCGGACTCTCCTCTTACTCAAGTCATACATAGAGCTGAGTGACCAGAAGCCTGACCCAGTGTGGCCGGGATCCCGGGCCAGCGATGTCCCTCCCTGACCCGTCACATCCCGTGAGCAGGGGTGCGGCAGCGGCAGCCTGTCCTCAGGCCCCCGTGAAAGCAGAGGGAAGGTGGGAGGGAATGAAGAGGGAAGATCACGGGGAGCCAGGCATCCTACAGTGGGCACATGGGGCGGTCAAAGGCTGCGTTAAACCCCAAACTCTTTAAGTGAGACATGTCAGATGGAGCCAAGGGGGTCATGTCCCCACGGAGATGCCCCCTGATGCCCACCAGCTTATGCTCGCTCCCTTTCAGCCAGTCCTGCTCCGTGAGAGCCACTGGGAAGGGTCTCCTACGGAGGTCTCAGCGGGAACTGTCACCGGGGTCCCCACCAACTAGCAAAGACAAGGGTTAGCTACATCCAAATCAGATCAAATCAATTAAACTTGAGTTCTAACCTTAAAAAATATCCTGCTCTGTCTGTCAACGTGCAGCATTAAAGCGGGCTGAGGGGGGAAAGCCCAGAGGAGAGAAGATGCACGTAAGCAGGTAAAGTCCTAACTCCCTTCTCCGGAGGCCTTGCTGGACCCAGAGAGCTTCCTCCCCGTCGTGACCCCATGGCCTCTTCAGGGCACCATGCTCCCGATGTCATTTACCGGTTGTCACGTCCTAGAGCCTAACTAAGATGCTGACCCTCCAAGGTAGTTTACGACCAGAGTCCGGGGCCCGGGGCCAGTGAGCAGCAGAGCCGAGAGCCGAACCCAGGCTGGAGGTTCGTGTCCTGGGTTAGAGAGAAAAGCCATCTCTGCTCCCATCTGCGTCACTGTCTGCCAGAATTATGCCCACATTCGTGCAATATATAGATTTTTTTGAAATTGAAAGGTTTTCCTAAAACTTTCTCATTTTCTGAGCTCATAAAAAGATAAAGCCTGAAGCCTTTTGATACAGCCACAGGTAAATTTCCTCTCTGCCTCTCTCCCTCTCTGATTTAATATATCTTCAAGAAGGCCTTTTCAGGCTACAACATTTGCACCTGGGGGAATTATGGCTTTAACTTTCTTTGTAAAAAGAAGATCAAGAATTGTTGCCAAAATAAATTCTTCTCTATTCTTCTTTTCCTCGGTTGTCTCCAAAGCGAAATTAGCAGTCACATTCTCTACCTCCGCATTATCCTCAGAAAATACTATTGTGTTTGCCCCAGAATTAAGGGCAGCGCTGTATCTGCCGTGCCTTTCTTGTGGTTGTCTGCAAGGGAGCCCCCGGCTTTGTACTAAGACAAGAGTCTCTCAAGCATTTATTAGGTAATGTTCGAAGGCACCAGAATCTTCTCTTTCATTCTGCTCACAAGTGACACGCCGGATTCATTCTGGAGAGAGCGACCGGCCACAGACACAGACCCTGCGTGCTCACCCTGGGACCGTGACGCCAGCCCCTTCTCCAAAGGCCCTTCTCCAAAGGGTCGTGTGGAGCTTGTGGGGGGTCGCAGCACAGAAAACACTGATGGAGAGGGGCTGCAGGACATCCAGCTTGCAGACCAGCCGCCCCGGCCTTCGATCCTCCCCGCCCCCGTGCTCTGGCCTGTCGGAGGGCAGTCGCGGCTACACCGGTGGAAGGTGTTGGAATCTCGGTCATGCCTGAGGCGTCACCCAGCTCTAAAATATCCTGGTTTTTCCATAAATCTGTCAGAAAAAAAAAAGAAAAAAAAAAAAAGAATGGGTGTGAGCGTGGAGAAGTGGTGTGTTCTTTATAATGGAAAATGGAAACAACCCCCCCGCCCCCGCTGGGGAAAACTAAAATTGCTGAGAGGAAAAGAGAATTAAATTAGGAATCCAAAGCTTGGTCTTAGTCCTTCTGCTGGCCGACATGCCCAAGACCGCACAGACTCCCTGCCTCTTCGGGCCTCAGCTTCCTTTTCTGCAAAATGAGAGCATGAGCCCAGAGAACCTCCCCCAGGTCCCCTCCAACCTGGAAATATCATGGTGGATCCTAAGAAGATCGTCTCCACGTGTGCCCGGCACAGGGATGTCTGCCAGGGAACAGGAAAGCAGGCGTGGATTTTGAGGTCGCCAAAGACAACTTCCAGAACAGGCAGGCGAGTCTAATACAGTGTCATCTTCTGTCTGGGCCGGCGTGGTTGCGGGCTGAGCCCACATTTCTACAGCAATTTATGGCCTCAAGAACATTCTTCTTGGTCTGTCCCTCTAGCCACCATGAAGGCCAGTTGGGGACCCTTAAAATTCCCTCCGGGCCTCGACCGTCCTTTCCTAAGACTTTCCCCCCGTGAAAGGCAAACATTTTCAGGGGAGAAAACGGGGCTATCGTGCTTTAATATTTATTATCAGGCAGGGAAAACAGATTTCTCCTCTGAGAAGTTTTGACTGAGGGGAGGCCGTGCCCGCAGGACGTGGAGGGTCTTCCAGGAGCAGCTAGAGGGCAAAATTCACCAGACGGTTCTCAAACTCCCGTTCTGGGGGCTTCCGGTGGGCTGCTCCCTGGGCCGGGGCTCCTCCCCACGCCCCCCCAGGGTCCACCCTCACTGACCTCGGGGGGCGCTCAGAGCCTCACACCCACCGAGGACCTGAAACCGCCACGGGGAGATTGACTCCCTCTGCTCTGGGTCTCCGTGGGCTTCTTGGGCTACAGTGTCCGACTCAGCCCAGGCATTGTGTCAGTGAGGGGTGAGTGCCTGAGGGTCGCGCTGGGCTCCCGGGCTGGGAGCAGCACACGAAGGCCCAGACCAGGCATCGCTGTGAGAACCATGTCCGTCGGAGCATCAATGTGCATGAAGGGCAGGGTCCCCTCCCGCAGCCTGTAATTCGCCAACATGAACGTCTTAGCCACAGTGTCAATGTCGGGGGAACCCCCACCTCCTGGGCTCTGCCCCTGCCCCTCGGGGCTCCCCCTCCCCACGGCACCCCACTTCCAACCCTTGCTTTGCCCAGAGCTCTGGGCCCCCAACCCATGGGCTCCAGTGGCAAATGCCCAATGGCCCTTTGGAGGCCACTTCGCTGCCTCTTCTCCCTGAGGCCTGACCCGCACCCCGTGGGGACCACAGCCCTGGCCGGCCAGCAGGGACATGGCCGCAGAGGGCACAGGCGGCCCGTGAACTGACTTCTCCTTCTCGTCCCGGGTCAGGCCTGCTCGCGGCTCTGGGTGGGGTCAGGACGACCAACCGGGCCTTCGAAAAGTGCCCGCGATCCCGCAGCGCCGGCCAAGGACCCAGGCCCGGGACCGAGAGCTTCTGGGGAGCGGAACTGGAAGGGTTTCGTGTTTAAAACAGATGAAACGTTTCAGAGGGGACGTGTCTGCGTTTCCGAAGCAGAGAGTGGCGTCACCGCGCAGAGGGACCCGTTGGGGCGGGGCCGGGGTTGGTGCGCAGGATCCGGGGAGGGGGGAAGCGTATTTAAAGAACCGATCTCTTTGTCAAGGAGCGATTCCTGTCCGGCGGCGCTCGAGGAACCAAAACAACAGTTAATTTAGAGACAAGCCAGGTACAAGAAGCGGCTTCAAAGGCTGTTTGCACAAAGGCCTGTGCGCGTGAAAGTCTGCTTGTTTTGTCGGAGTTCTTTTCGGCTCGCAGCTTGCCACTGGCCGCACTCAACGCTGTGGGCTCAGCGGGGGGCCCGGGACCCCAGGGTAGGGAGGGGGGCGAAGCCCCGGTGCCGAGGCCGCCCCCGTGGCCTCTCGTAGGACCAGGCTGTAACTGTCCCCAGCAGCAGGGGGCCTGGCCATGACCCCTCCCTGGGCTCCACTCCCCAGTGGGTGTCGCTCACGGCCAGTGCAGTCACGCCCTGCCTCGGCCAGACTTCCTAACATTTGTCCTGATGGACGGGGCACCGGTGGGCACCCCATACGGACCAACAAAGCCACCAGGGGCCGAACCTGCATCTGCCTGTGGGTCTGCACGGGGGCTGCCTTCCCAGAGCCCCCGGGCCTTGTCCCTCAGGACACCCCACAGCGGAGTGCCACCCTGGAGGAAAACCCACAGGTAGGGCAGGAAAAGCTCTGTCCCGGGGGGTAGAGGACGCACGGCCCGGTTCTTGCCTTGACTCCTGGTGCCCTGACTCTCTCCCCAAGGACAGCGTCTTGGGGTGTCTATTTTGGATGTGTGGGAGCTGCAGTGCTTTGAGCGCTCGGGGTCCAGAAGCAGCAGAAAGCCGTGGCCTCCTCACACCTGGATGGAAAATTGGAGGGAACCTGTGCCGGGGTAGGGAGCCTGAGGCCAGAAGGTGGGAGCCACAGCTGCCCGGAGAGGGATAAGGAGACGGAGACTCCCGACGCTCCCTCCGCCCGGGGCCAGCGTCCCAGGGCACAGGCCAGGGTGGCCTGGAGACCCAGCAGCCATTGCCAGAGGCCGCGTGTGTGTTCTGCTCGCCTTTCTGGACCCCTGGGTTCTGTCTGCCCCCGGCCAGTGCTGACCAAGTCTGTCTGCCGGTCACACGGCTGCGGCTGGCTGGCCTCTGACCCGTGGCCCGCTCAGATGGCCTCCACGCCTCACACCTGCTGCCCCCCCAGCCCGCAGCTCGCAGCACGCCTTCCCGCTAGGTAGACATGTGGTTGTTCTGGAAGCCAGCTCCGCCTGACTTACTCTGGGTCACTGTGCCCACTTAGCAAGCCATCGGCCTCTGTGCAGGAAGTGTCCTGATGTCTGTGGGCTCCAAGGAGCCAACCTGAGCCGCTTTCTAGATACTTCCAATGACCCCCATTCCAGGGTTCAGCTGGAAAGATATTTACAAGCTACATTCCCCAATTCTGTATTTACAAGAGCCTCATGTACGTTCAAAATGGATTTAATTTCTCTTGTAATTAGGCTCATGGAAGCTGCCCTTTATTTAATTTTAACATACTCTCTGGGAGGTCTCTAACAGAAAAGCTTCTGATATCACTGATTAGTCTAATTCATTAATTGCAGTGTTTTACCTGAGAGCACCATGACTCTCGTAATCGGCCGTGTGCTCTTTGCTTCACAGCACGGCCATGTGAGCCCTGAGCTCTGACTCCCCTCTCCCAGCTGTGCAGGACATCACAGTGCCCTCTTGTGTGTTAACACCCCCGCTGGACCCTGGGACCTTACCTTACTTTTGTCTTCATCTCTCTACTGATTTTTCCGTTATGCGTGTTTCCTTTCACTGCCTCTAATCCTTTTTGGGATGAGTCGGTATTTTAGTTAATTGATTGATTCCATTTTGGTGTCACCCAAAAGGTAAAACTGTGAGTACCTATTAAGCATATCGAGCTATATTACAGTTCAGAAGTCTCACTCCTGAGAAGTGGCAAAGCTACGAATAAGTCACACGGATGTAAAACGATAAGTCGAAGACCTCAAAGCCATTCAGGGGGGTGACAGGGGTTGGCCGATGGGTCACACACACACATTTATCCATGGGGATGTCTCCTGTCTTGCTCGACGGCCCCGGAGCCGAGGGCACACGGCACTGTTCTCCACCTTGTGACTGCTTTGCTGGCTTAGAAAGAGCCTCCTTCCCGCACCCCCACACTTTCCCTCTTCAGTCGTAGGCGAGATGTCACTTGTCCTTGGAAACTGTCCTATCTCACCGTCGTGGTGTTGATTTAAGTATGTTTTAACGCAAAACACTGTGAACAGGCAATAAAAGAATAATTCCCTGAAAGCTGTAATAAAAGGCTCTTTATTAAGTCGTTCCTAAATCAGGGCCATTGATGAACTCTGTAAAGGATGATGTGGTTTTCCCGGTCGCTGTATCTTGTTCCACTGATGCATCGGGGAAAATTGCAAACGAAATCAAGAACTCCAACTTCGGCTGAAAAACACGACTTTAAAAAGGCGAACCTTTGCTAATTCAGTCTTAACACAGCACACGCTTCACTTGATACGATGTGGGGAAGGAAAGAATCTTTCCTTACAAAAGTTCAACTTCATACCAAACTTTACAAATCAGGTGTATCCATTGCTTGGTGGAAGATACGGTCAAAACCGTGAATTTCCTTCCACTCACACACGTCCTTCCGATGAGTCAACGGCGCATTTTTGCGACCATATTCAGCACTTTCTGAGCACTTCCGTGTACCCATAATTAAGGAAGCAGAGATAAGGAACTCTTCGTACCCTCCGTGGAAGCTAGGCTCGGCCAGCCTTGACTCCGCCGGTGTCTTGGACGGGCTCCTTCTTCTCCGTGGGGCTGCCGTGAGCGTCGGAGACGGCCCGCACCGTCCCCGACCACCCCCCGCTCCATGCCGATGGCACTGTGGCCACTGCAGGTGATCGAAAATGTCTCCAGACATTCCAAGTGTCCTGGAAGACGGAACCACTCCCGGCCGATTCCCAGAGCCTGGGTTAGGACGGCGCGTCGTGCTGTGGGGGCGCAGGTGGGGTGCCTGATCCTCTGGGGCAGGCCGGTGGGGCAGAAAGGCCACGCCGGCTGCTGGTGTGAGCTTGGAGCTCCTGAAGATGGAGTTAGGTGGGCAAGTGGGACAGGGGTCCACAGAGGGTTTCAGGGGATGAGTAGACGGACTGCTTGGTGACTGAGCAGGTGCTGGGGTGGGGACAAGGTCAGTTGTAACCTCTGTTGCCGTCACTAACGTGAGGGTTAAGAAAGAGCAACAGATCTGTGTGTCTGTTTTCCTTTCTAGTCCCTGTTGTGTCTGCATGTACGGACAGGTGTGTCCACACCCCCAAACCAGGGCAAGAGGGAGCTGGGCGTGGTCAACCGTGCGGTCTACCCTCGTCCTAACACGGCCAGACCTGGCCTTCGAGGTCCCTGCACCAACAGATTGCTCTTTCCCAAACATCGCTCACCCCCAGCACCTGCTTCAGGAGACTCGAACGTTTCCGGCATCGCTCAAAGCGTAGCACCCTTCTAGGGAGGGAGACACTGTGAAACGCAACATGGGAGCCGCACCGATGGGGTCTGCCGTGCTGGGGTGAGCTAGATCCTAGTGACGGTTGCAGAGAATTAAAGTCGGAATATTGCATGAAAATTAAAATGCATAAACTCTCTCTCTTTTCCCAGATAAATCTCAGGCCCTGCATGGACACCTCAGAGCCTAGACCAGGGTCCGCCTGGAGCGGGTATCGATCTCTGCCCGCAGATAAGCCTGCCGGACCCGGCCTTCCCACGCGCGGCCTTGGCATGGAGAGACGCTCGAATGGGCCCGATATTTGGCTCCTGCAACGCTGCGTGTGAGAAGAGCCCAGCACAGACCGGCGGCCCTGCACGTCGGCCAGGAACGTGTTATTCACGGAAATGCAACTGGGGCTTGAACTCACCTGAGCTTCCTCACAAACGTCAGAAGGATCCGGTTTCTGTGTTGCTGACTGTGTATGGGACAGGAACATGGAAGCGCTTGGTCCAGGTCCGCTCCCCTCGGCTCTAGACTCCGTGTCACACCCACTGAAGTTTCAGGTGACACAGATACTGCTAAAAGGAGCCTTGAATTAACAACCACAAGACAATTACGGAGGAAGAAATGTGACACAAATCATTTCTCTTGTTCTCTTTATCAACATGTTCAAACGTTAACAAGAGTTATTATAGCAATACACAGATTATCTTTTTCTTTTTTAATTAGGAACCTAAGTACATGTTTAAATATGGCTTAAGTGTCCATAATTACACAGCGAGTGGTTTGGAGCTCTGCTCCTTGAGAGCCGTCTGCCCGTGCAACAGAAGGACTCCGAGCAATGACGCATCTCACCGAAGGTCACAGAGCACGCAGGACTGAAGGAAGCTCCCGGCTCCGGGTCTGCTGTGTTCTCTCCAGGCTGTAAATGGATGCAGTTCTAGAACATGTCACGGTCCCGGCAGAGCTAGAATCACCAGCATGTGCCTCGAAATAAACCCCTCAGGGCACAAACACAGGGACGTCACCAGCCGTATCCTGTCTGCTGTCCATCAGCCGTCTGGGGGTTGACGACCATCAGACTTCCCGGTACAACTTTCAGCTCAGGAAGAAACCCACAGTCTTTCTCTCTGGATCTTTACTGGGTAAAATAACCTGAGTTTTCATGGTGCCGACAACACAGTCCCTCGGGGCCGGGTCAGACAGCCACAGGCCAGGAGACACTCTAGCGATCCTTGTTTTGAAAGAAAACTACCAAGTGTTCCTGTGACTTCCGAAGTCAGCCCAGGTCACTCCGTGAGCGGCTGGACTTGAACCTGGTCGGTGCTTGCCAGGCCACGTCCCTTCTCCTCACCTGTACCTGTCACCTTGTCCGTCTATGACTGCTAGTCTCTGATGCTGCGAAACGATGGACTCAGGAAGCCAGTGTCAGAGGCAGGTCTGCTGTACGACTCTCCGGGTCCGTTCCACTCTGGCAGCCAGCGCTCCCGTGAGAAGCTGCCCGGCCAGCCCGCCCCTCGGGGACTCGGTTTTCTCACCCACAGAATGGGGATTACCATGGAAGGCGTGTGGCGTGGCCCTGTGGGGGCTGATCCGAGAGACCCTGGAAGGCCCGCAGGACGGCGTCCGTCACGCAGCCCCCTGCACGGTCGGCGCGCTGAAGGGTCTCCAGCCTCGCAGGAAAGACAGGGCTGGTCATCCCCCCGTGGAAGGGAGGCACGAGGAAGGACACAAAGCCAAGCGCAGAGTCAGAGCGCACAGTCTGGGTGTTTTGTGGGTCAGAGCAGTGGAGAGGCCAAGTGGGAGGAGGAGCGGAGATTCTGAGTGTCAGAGGTAAAGGGGAGAGTCCGGCAGCTACCAGGGGGGCACGGAAGAGGCTGAAGGACATGGCGCTGCATCCAGGTCTCCGAGGCCAGAGAAGGGCACTCGCTCCAGGCGGGGGAGGCCCTCAGCAGAGTTCTGGGCAGACCACCTGCTCCAGACAGAGGGGCGGCCTGCGGGGAACCACCCGGATGCTTGCCCCGTTTCCAGAGACGGGAAAAAGCAGGCAAGTCTAAGACAAGCCTGATGAGGACAAAAGAGTCCTTAGCGAGGCACTCGGTCATTTGGGTGGCTCTGTCCCCAGAAGGGTGGGCCCGGTTTCAAGAGCGCAACAGTGACCTGCTCAGGGTCTAGTCTTCGGCGCTTGCCGAGTTCGGCGTCATCACAGAACAGTCTACGGAAGCGATGAGCAGGGGTCTTCCTAGTCTGTGGGTGCACCAGGATGACCAGCACTCGTGAGGCCCCCGGTCGCCCCACACAGTACATTTCCACCAAACTCCACTGTCCCATGTCTTTCCGCAACGACAGGGGTGCCCTCACGGGTCTCATGATCACCGAACGGCACAGCCAAGGGGCCTAGACCATTTGCTGACATCGCAAACCAGACGCTGCGTGTTTCGGGAGATCTGTCAGAGGCCACCACTCTCTGAAGCCGGTCTGTCAATCCCGGGTTGTTTTGTCTGCGGTGGAGGGTGGGCGGGGTCTCCGGGACCTGAAAGGTGACCCGCTCACAAAGCCCGAAGACAGCTCCGTCTCTAGCCTCACCGCGCTTGGACAGAGGTTCCGGTTCATTACCCGTGAAACGTTTCGTTAACAGAAAGCGAGCGGCGTGCGATGAACGGGCCAGGCATGCCCTTGGGTTCGTGAGCGTTGACAGCAGAGACAGCTCCAGGCTGAAGCCGACTTCTAAGATGTTCAGAAAACAAATGACAAGGTCGAGAGGTGGCCATGATTTGGGGGCAGAAAGACCAAGGCAACCAGACTCCTAAAATAATGTGTGGTTTTTACATGTTTAAGCCTCGTGGCCTTTCCCTTTGCTGCTAGATGACAACAGGATGCCAACTGCCCAATTCATAGTTGGGAACCACGGGGACACATTCCCGAGCCAGCTCTTCCCACCCACGTAGGTCAAGGGTCCTGATGCCTGTTAGTGAGCCGAGGTTCAGAACGTCTCAGCGGCCTGCTCAAGTGACCTAGTACATAGTGTGGAGCTGGGGGCTCGGACCGCTCCCCTGCACCTCGAGTAGGAAGCATGTCCAAGGAATAGTCCAGGCGTTCACGTTCGAAAGAGAAGGGAGGAACATCGGTTCCCTGCGGCCACCTGAGCACGTACACGTCCAAGGCCTCTTTCCAAAGCTGACACAGAAATGGAATCCTGGGAGGTACCACTGCAGACCAGAATTTGGTGCTACATTGCTGAAAACACGAAAACCAGGGACCAGCCTCGTGAGGAGAACGCAGAGGAGAACACTGAGCTCAGGAACCCGGGATGAATGCACGTCACCCGGAGGAAGTCTCTAGAAGGTCCAAAGACAGAGAATCAACAATTATGAAGAATTTGATGGAGACCAGTCACCCTGAGCACCCCTGATTGCATCGGATCTCGGAAGCTAAGCAGGGTCGGGGCTGGTTAGCACCTGGATGGGAGACATGTTACTCGTTAACTGTGTCCAGAGGAACTTGGTTGCCCTCATCACAGCTTAGCCGGAAGCAGCTTCATTTTCTCGGGTTAACTTCAAGGATCGGCTCCCTAAGGCGGGGATGAGACCTGTCTGCGGGAGGCGATGCCAAGAGGGAATTCGGTGCAGCACCTACACCTCAAGACTCCACAGAAAGGAAAGATGGAGGCCCCTGCGCTCAGGCGGGGGCCGCACCGCTGTAAGAGGGCCCAGAGCTGCCCCCGAATGACAGAAGCGATCCCCTCACCCACCAAGGGGAACCCCAGGACCAAAGACGAGCACGATGAACTCGCAGAAGCTCACGACTATTATCACGTGGGGATAATCCAGGAAAATAACAAGGAACTTGGGAAAACTCTGGTTTGTGTCCTGGGGAGAGTAGAGAGGACGCGGCATCCCCAGCCAACAGACTCCTCTGAAAAAGAGACCTAAGTTTACAGGGTTTGTTCTTTGATCTCAGAGCGCTCACTGAAGCCAAGCCTTCGGTGGGCGGGCTGAAATGGAACGTGGGGGGGACTAATTCATGTCACAGAGGATGAGGCTGAAACGTGGCTAAGAACACGTGACGGGAAGAATGAACAAGATGGAAAGCAGGGAAGAAAACCTAAGAGACACAGAGGACAGACCAGGAAGCCTCGCACCCACCTGGCAGGCATTCGATGGCCGGGACCGGCACGCCTGAGCAGGAGAGCAGGACGTGGAGAGCTCCCGGACCTGGGGAGAAGCCTGGCCTGCAGCCCAAATGGGGCCTCGGAGGACCTCTGCGAAGTTCCAGGTCTCATTCCCCCCTTGGAAAGGGAGGAACCCTAGACATAAAACACCCTCAGAAAGACCCCGCAGGGTGAAGCACTGGTCTCAGCACCGTCACTCCTGGAGGGTAAGAAAGCCAACGCTAACAGCCCCGGAACCCCCAGGATTTCTGAACCCAAAATTCCCTTCATAGCCAAACCATTCATCAAACATGAGGGGGAAATACAGACATTTTTAAAATTCAGAAATCTACTATTATGACCGTACTGGGGAGGGGAGAGTTGTTTTACGTAAAGAGGAAAGTCTAGGAAGTAGAGACGGACATAGGAGGGTAACACGGCGTCCAAGGCCACCGGACGGGGAGTTTTAAAGATTCATTAGCTCTCAAAGGTTAGAAAAGGGTCCCAATGAGTAGCCATGTTTACAGAATCCGCATCCTAGAGACGCCTGCCTCGTGCGTGGAAGCAACGTAACGTCACGAGCCTCGAGAGTGAAGAGTCCTCATGCCGCATCAGGGCGGTGTGACGGCGTCCACAGGAGGGGATGGGGGAGTGTCCACAGAGTGATCTCAGCAGTCTGGGGCACGTGGGCATCCGTGGGGTCACAGGAGGGGATGGAGGAGTGTCCACAGAGTGATCTCAGCAATCTGGGGCACGTGGGCATCCGTGGGGTCACAGGAGGGGATGGGGGAGTGTCCACAGAGTGATCTCAGCAGTCTGGGGCACATGGGCATCCGTGGGGTCACAGGAGGGGATGGAGGAGTGTCCACAGAGTGATCGCAGCAGTCTGGGGCACGTGGGCATCCGTGGGGTCACGCATGCCCTTCCAAGCAGATAAAGCTTCTGGAAGGGTCCCCAAGGAGCTGCGCACAGGAGCTGTCTCCGGATGGGGGTCAGGAGAGGTGCAGGAAAACAAGGTTCATACCCCTCAGCTCTGGCTGCTTCCACAGTGAGCAGGAGTAACACCGAAAATAATTTGTTTTCAGCTGTGTGTTCAGGGGCGGAGGGTTGATGTGAGTCCAAACCACCCGTTCCCCCCTCCAGAGCTTGGAGGGGAGCAGGGAGAAGCGGGCACACGCTCGGGCCACCGCACCCCTCCTGGATGGAGCGGAGATAAGAATGGGAATCTCTGAAACGCCTCCGGAGTAGATGCAGCCCCGCCAGCCGGAGGTGCCAAGTCTCCGGAGGGGCCTGTTCTTTCAAGACCGGAGGCGCGCAACGCCGGGCTCTCTGGGAGAGCCTGGGCCAGGCGGGACCGGGGGGCCTTTCCCAGAACGGAGCCCGCTCCTCCCCGCCGCCCCGCACCGGCCGGTGCGCACACCCGCTCAGGGCAGCCGCACATCCAAATCCCTGCTCCGTGTCTTCCGTTCTGAAGGAAACCGTGTTTGCTAATCTTCTCCATAAACATGTATTACAATCTTGGGATTTTACCAAACTGTGTACACAGAGTAATTACAGAAAGAATAGTGGATTATTTGCATATCTAGTATTTAAAGGGTTACTTATGTAATTATTGAATGTAACTTAGAATAAGCTGTTTGATCCCTTTCATCGTGAGCCAAACATCGGGCTTTGAAAGGAATCCCTTTAAACTTCAATAATATAAAGGCGCACGGTCACGTGACGTTGCGAGTCTAGCTTAAGTGAGTCAGACGTGAAAGTATTTATGGAGGTACTCCACGAGCAAGTTCACTTCAGACGCTTTTTTTAAAGGAAGGCAAGTCTCTGTCGCTCTCCGCAGACGGGGACATGATCTCAAGTAGGGATTCCTGTCTCCTCACTGTCTCCTCACTGCGCGGCAGTGTCCGGCCCCCGCCCCCCAGCCTGTCTTACTCTAAGAGCCCAGCTCCGCACGCCTCCTGGAGCTGCCGGCAGCTCTGCTGCAGGTAAAGGCAACACCTTTACCATCCCTGCCCACCGCCGTCCCCCGAAACTCGTGGCGGGGGGTTGCAGAGGGAAGGAGGCAGGGACCAGCCCAGCCCGTGGCCCCGGTGGGAAGCATCACACATGAAAGAGACAAGCGGACTGGATGTTGTTTTGTTCCTGACGAAAAGGCAGATAGGCTCTCAACGTTTTTCAACCAGGCCGGGCGATGGGCATTTGTTAGGTCAAAGGCGTTTCCCCCAACAAACCCCTTGTGACTGCAGGGCACGGGCAGATCGAAAGGGACCTGGGACAGGGTCAGGCGTGTTTGTGCGACCGCTTACCAAGCTCACCCTGACGGGCGGGAGCCTGGCTCACGCAGAAATGTGTCCGCGGACGGTCCCGTGGCACAGAGAAGCTGGCTTGGGGCGGGGGAGGGGCGGGAGGCTGCCGATGGCTGAGAGGCACGCGCCCACACACGCGCCCACACACGCGCCCACACACGCACGCACGCACGCACACACGCACGCGTACACACACGCGCACACACACACACGCACACGCCCACACATGCACCCACACACGCGCACACACACACACACACGCGCGCGCGCCCACACACGCACACATGCACGCACACGCACGCACACGCACGCACTGTTCTATAAAAAGTTTTCACCCAGAACTTAAATCCAAGTGCTCAAGAGAGGAGCTGGGTTGAAAGGGCTTCGAGCTCACCTTTGATGTAAACAGCCGGTGTTTGGAGGGCCGCCATGTCTTTGATCCTATACAGGTTGTTAAGACTGAAGTGTCTTGAATCCTGGTCAGTTGAAGTCTAACACATTTTACAGTTATTTCCAGGTTAGCTTAGCAGGCAGGTGACTCATCGCGGGAGGAAATGCCAAGGAGCACGGTCCCAGGACTCCCTCAAGGTAACAGAGACATTTCAGTAAGTTGAATCGGTCCCGGGGCTCTGAAGGACCGAAGCGACGCGCATGACACACGCCTGACACCTGGTAACAACCTTTAATGTTTTCAAAGTATTTTCTCTTCCTTCTCAGATCTGCCAGGGATATTTCTGGGCCCTTGGCTGGGTTGCCTCGTTATGTTCTGCCCCCTCCCTCTCAACACGTGTGAGACCAGGTGTCATGAAAGGAAGCCCGGCCTCGGAGTCAGGGGCCGCGCGCTCTAGACTCTCCGCTAGCCACGTGGGCAGGAGACTTTACCCCAACAGGAAAGGGTGAAAGCAGCCCGGTTCTAAGACTCCTCGTGGGCCTGACATTGAAAATCCTTTACCACCAAACAAGTCAAGCCCCGTCTCCCGCCTGGGCTTTGATCCCAGCCGCACTCTCCAAGGGGGGACCTTATGGAACAAACAAACAGACCTCGTCTCGGGCTCTCAGCAGATCCTCTGGCCGGGTCCTGGGCTTGGGGATCTTGGAAAAGCTGCCCGTAGAGCCAAGATCGAGAACCCCCGGTTTAGAAGGTAATAAGCGTATTATTATTAAAGTTATGGAATCGAGAAGCCGTGGTCAAAGCAGAAGACAGTGACTTGTCCATCACCCGGCGAGGAGTGTGGTGGTTGGGGGAGCCGAGTTTGGGGTCGTGGATCCTGGGCGGTCTGCAACCCCTCCCCCATGGCACCGTCCCCTCCTCCACTCGGTCTCTCCGCGTGGGGTGGTGCCCAGAGGCGGGCCCGTGACCCAGGACAACCGGTGCTCGTTGCTCATTCCCCTAGACACGGTGACGGCTGGCTGCGCGGTGAGCAGGGGCCTTAGCAACGGTCAGTCCTCTTCTCGGACTAATATGTCCAACCTGCTGAGAGGCGTAAGGACTCTCTTGAGTTTTGGCTGTCCCGTCACACGGTGAAGAGAGAACACCAAGCTGAGAACAAAGCCAGAGCGGGAGAAGGCTGAGCCAGGAGGGGGGCACTCTACAAAGACTAAGGGAGCCCTGGGACCCTGGCGTGCCCCCAGCCATCAGCCAGCGGGCCTCTCAATGCCGTGAAGGTGCCTTCTCGTGCTTACGGCAGAGAGCGAGGCTCTCAGCACCTGGCTCTGAGGGTCCCCGGTGAGCCACGTGCTCCTGAGATGACCAGGGTGACATGATGAGCCTCCCCAGCGAGGTGGTGAGGCTTCGGGGCTCTGGAAGGTCAGGAGGAAGAGAGAAGGCGGGACCCAGAGGCCACGCCTCCAGGAGGGGCGCTCTCCACGGGCTCAGGCTGGAGGACATCCCCCCACGGGCAGGCCCCATATCACACGTATCACAAGCCAGGGACAGGTTCCAGGGGACACCGGCTGAGTGGGGACCCGGTGAATGGCAGTGACCGAACAGGGGAGGCGCAGAGAGCCCACCGGTATCCTGGACACCCACTTACGGTGCAGACAGACCCCTCTCGTCCTTTGGGGGTAGAGAGAGCGTGAGATGCCCAGGAGAAGAAAACCCACAGCTGAAAAAGACAGACCTGCAGTGCCTCAGCGTCCTAAACGATCTGGCCCGGTCCTGCCGGCTCTGCCAGGGCGCTCCTGCTTCTCCCGGAGCTCGCTAGAATGGTGGCATCTCACCCTCCACCCCAGACCGGCTGAATCCTGATTTTCATTTTAATAAAATTCCCAGGTGATACCCTGCACATTAAAGTCTGAGAAACGTCGCTCTAGAAAATCCATATGGCCAAACGCCTTGCCCAGAGAATTATGAATACGTACAGCAAAACCCTATTATCGTCAATTCCAAGGGGCAAAGAAATAATCCGTCTTTAAGTGGGGAAAATAGCACAGGATGTCAGCCCTGAAACTGGGTCGCCTTTGTGGGGACTTTGAGACTTGAATTCTGCAAGGAGGGATAGGGGAAGGTAGACGCGGTAGAACTTGCTCTGTACGTGCGTGTACCTGTTCCCCGGACCCTGAGCCGCCTCTCCAGTGCGAGTTACGGCCCACAGCACCGTCTCAAGCCCGCGGGGACCCATGAGGGAGCCCGAGGCCAGGCTGGGCCGCCGACCGCACACGCAGATGAGCCCTGTCCCCCAGGGAGCACAGCTGTTTTTGAGGACTCCCCCAAACAAGGCCCCTTACCGGACACTGTGGAAGGGCTGTGGCCGCCGCGTAGCTGTAGGAAGACCCTGTTTCCGGCGGGTGAGTCCTGAAGCCCTAGCTTTGTAGCTGCCGTTCCTCCCGGCCCCAGGTGCCCGGGCCGCGGGCAAGCAGGACACGGTCGCGCAGGGAGGGGCAGCAGGCTGGAGCAAGGCCCCGAGCGCAGGATGGGTGTGATGTGCCCTGGAAACAGGACCGCAGGGGCCAGAAGGACCAGCTCGAGGAAGAAAGGCCTGGAATGCAGGGGCATCCAGGGAGCCGTGCGTGTCCTGCTCAGCTCGAGGGCAGGCCCCAGGGGCCACCGGGGTCGGGGAGGAGGGAGACCCCGCAACGAAGAGGAAGTCTGCGGGAGCCCAGGCCGGGGCTGAGGAGGGGGAGCCGCTGCGGGCGCCGGGGTCTGGATGAGATGGGCGGGGAGAGCAGTGCTCTGCCGCTTGCAGACGTGGCCACGGAGAGCGGAGCTGCTGCCCAGGCCTGACACGGGCTGGACCTCCCCGGGGTCCTACGGCTGTGCCCTGGCCACCCCGGCCCTGGAGGCCAAGAGCACAGTTCACAGGACACGGCGCTCACCTCTCCCGCTAGCAGGCTATGAACAAGCCTGGTGTCGCCTTCCCAGCTGCAGGGGTGGTGTCGGGGGGGTGGGACGGGCGCAGGGCTGCCTCCACTGTCAGGTCTCCACAGGGAGTGCCCTGCTTCCGAGGCGTCTGGGGAGCCTGTCAGTTAAGTGTCTGACTTTTTTTTTTTTTTAAAGATTTATGTATTTATTTGACAGAGAGAGATCACAAGTAGGCAGAGAGACAGGCAGAGAGAGAGGAGGAAGCAGGCTCCCCGCTGAGCAAAGAGCCCGACGCGGGGCTCGATCCCAGGACCCTGGGATCATGACCTGAGCGGAAGGCAGAGGCTTTAACCCACTGAGCCACCCAGGAGCCCAGGTGTCTGACTTTTGGTTTCAGCTCAGGTTGTGATCTCAGGGTGGTGAGATCCAGCCCCACATTGGGCTCTCTGCTCAGCAGGGAGCCTGCTTCCCTCTCTCTCTCTCTCTGCCTCTCTGCCTGCTTGTGATCTCTGTCTGTCAAATAAATAAATTTAAAAAATTTTTAAAAATAAAATAAAAGACAAGAAGGAAAGCTCCTTGCTTCACCGCAGAGCAGGGCGAGCAGTGCAGGAGCCAAGTATGGGGAAACCGGCCTCTTGCCATGCCTTGCAGTGCCTCACACGCTCGCAAGGGCACAGGGAGACACAGACACATGCGCAGACACACACGTGGGTACGTCCCTCACACGGCACGGCGACTCTGCTCGCAGCCCGGCGCCAGCCCTCCCTAGCACCAACCTGGGACATTTGACCTTCCAGAAAAAATCAGAGAACTCCAGTCTGACGGCCAGCCATGCAGACGGGTGGGACGTGCGGGGACGGGGGAGGCCACCAGGAGCTCCCAGAGCATCCGAAATCCTCAGGGCAGCACCACATCTGTTCGCCTGTGGGTCTCAAAATACAAGACTGAGCTGGTTTAGTGCCCCAGTCCGGAGGAAAGAGGAAATCCGACTTCACTCCGCTAGAGCAAGGGCCCGGTGGGACCAGACCCCATGGAGCCCAGGAGGCCGGAGGTGGGTGGTCAGAGCGGCTGACGCTCTGGGCACCGGCAGACGGTGTCAGACCCAGGCCGTACTGGCGTGCCGCCCCTCGCAGATGCCGCCGCTCAGCACTTGTCGCTGAGGCTGGGGGAGCCTCGGCCCCGCGCGCCTACCACACGGCGGGACAGCAGCTGCCTCTTGGGGGAGAGGACGAGTGAAAGCGCGATGCCACGCGGTCAGTGCCGCAATGGGGTCTCCTGATGGACCAGGGACGGGTCCGTGGACTGAGCACAGGGCGAGGGGGTCCCGGCAGGGAAATTCCAGAGCCTTCCCCAAGGAGGGGACGGTCCTATCTAATCCCCGGTCTTCCCATCTCTGATTTCAGAAGGCCGAACCAAACGCCACGAGTTCTGTAAGGAGGAGTTCTTCGCACCGTAAGACATGATAGAATTACAACACTCCAATTATCTCTGCCTTCTCTGAGGGCACCAGGCGAGGGTTACCTCGGCATATGCTTTTATAGACCCTTCCCGGCCTTAGAAGAACAAAGATAATTTTAGCTGATTTTAATAAGGAAAGAAAAACATAACTAGCGTGGATTACTGCTGCTCCCTTTCACCTTTTGCCAAGATCGACTGGAACGCGCGAAAGAAACATGTTGCTGTTTGCAGGAAATGCGCCTTCACTGCTTTCTCCTTGAAAATCTCTTGATCAGTTAAGGACGGGAAATGCCGAAACAACGGGAACTGAGGCTCTGAAAGGATCGCGGGGTTCGCGTAGACCCTGGTTGGCAGGAAGCAGCAACACAGACATAACTGGGTGCACCTGAGTTGGTGGCACTTGTAAATTTTGCGGTACTCCTCCTGCGGTGGCATTAAATGAAGTCGGGTTATGTGGGGCACGAGGCTTCGATCAGAGTCGTCGTCGCTGAACTAAAACCTTGTTTCCTGCCGCACCCCCGCTCTGTTCTCCTGAGGACGGCGTCCCCAACTCCCCAGGTACCCGAGCACTTGGCACCCTTAGTGCCGCTCTGGGCACGGGGAGGGGGACTTTGTAGGGGAAGGCGGCCCCCCCAAGCCGTTCCCACCGTGAGCCTCCCAGGAACACCACTGCACGCATGAAGAAGGGGGCCACGAACCACATTTGGAACGGGTGAGTTTCTGAGGCAGCTGTGGTGCTAATTAGTCACAACGTGATGCTGGAATCTTAATTAACCAACCACTTGAGGCTACAAGCCCCCCCCCCCCACGCCATCAGGACGGGAGCCACGGAGATGGGGACCTTGAAGCCTGGTGAGACTTCACTTCTTGAAGAAGAGAGAAATGGGTTTTGGTGGGGAGAAGGCAGGCTCCCTTGTATTAGGTTGCGCCAAGGAAATGCCCAACACATTGCACCGCTGCCTACTGGGGCTGTGCTCAGGGGAGACGCACACACGGAAAAAACAGAAACAAATATTCTTGGTAGGAAATCGGGAAAACACAGAGTCAAGTGTTGAAAACTGAACAAAACAAGAGATCTGGTTAATAACCATCGTGGGGGGTAGCGACTTCTGTTTTGTGTTCTGTTTTTTGTTTTTTCTTCATTTCCCAGAGAGAACGTAGACCACAGCTCGGTTCTGCTAACACGTAGGTCGTTTGGTGGGGCTAATCTCAGCGGGCTTTTAGCATTTCTAATTTTTCCGCATGCTTTACAATAATTTCACTGAGAGAACATAATCTCTGATTTTCTAATGTTCAGCTCCTTTTCTGGGCTCACGAAGGGACGGTCAAACCCAAGTGTGACCCTTACAAGAAAGGGAGGTCAGGGTCGCAGGGACTGGGCGAGCAGCCCAGGAGGAACAGCTCAGGAGTGAAGAGATTTTCATGGAATCATGGACGTCAGAGCCGGGAATTCTGCAATTAATTTCCAGTTGGAGGGAGAACCCAGCGGCACCTGTTACAGCCCTTGGGATGGCAAGTGACCAACCCCGAACTCCAAGGCAATTTACTGGGAAGTCTCCACGCCACTCGGGCTTGGCTCGGCGGGGCCGGGGTGCTCAGACTCCGGGGACTTCTTCAGGCTCCACGCCAAGACCCCCCGCCCATGGCTCTGGGCTTCCCACAGCAACACAGTGACACCCCAACCCTTCTCGGTGCTTCTCCCATGGGAGAGAGAAGCTCTCCCTTTGGGTCTTTCCAGCAGGCGTGGAGGACGCTTCCTCCCGAGCACCCCAGTGCCGGCTCCTGGCTTCTCCCAGCTCTTCCGTCGCCATCGCCACGGCTCAGGGTGGGCGTAGCTCTGCTCGCCCCGGAGCCGGGCTGTGCCCGTCCCTCCCAGACCCTCTCAACGCAAACTCTGGGTTTCGCTGCCGGGGAAGGAGGCACTGACACTGGAGGGTCCACCCACAGAGCTCCCCGTCTTCAGAACACTTCAGGGGCACATAGTGAAACTCGCTTACTCTCGTTTTCGTCACTTAGTTTCCTCCTCCACCGTCTCCTTCCAGCCTCCAGACTCGGGAAGAAGGAAAGAGTGTGGGAGAGGTCCCGTGGCTCCCCGGATGGCCTCTGCCCGGCCGCCCCGCCCCTGCCCCCACACCGCCACCGAGGCAGGAAGTAAGCCCCGCCCAGTGAGGGAGGGAGGCCTGCGGAGGAAGCGGGGGAGCGCCTGGCCGCCCCGCCCCGGGCCCGTGATGCCCTGGGGCACCCTTGTTCCCCGCCGGCGCTTCACGGTCCCCTCTAAGTTAGATCTGTGCTGGTCCTGAGGCTCACAAAGCGGGCGGTGAAGAGTACGCGTCTGGTTGACAGGCCCCACCCTGATGCTTGCGAGCTGGAAGGCCTGGTAAACTCACTCAAAGGCCCCGTGCCTCAGTTTCCCCACCTGTAAAGTGTGCTAACAATAGTGGCCTCTTCGTACTCTCTGCTTCAACCTGGCAGAGTGAGGTCTGTTGAACGTTGGCTCTCATGGGGATATGGGTCCAGAAGTCCTGTGAGTCACAGGCAGTAGAAAATCTGATACTTCCTATAAAATCAGGTCCCCAGACCATACCACTCACACCCGGCGGGCATCGAGGACTCAGGGATCGGAGGCCTCCAGCCTTAGCTTCCCCCACACCCTGGAAAGCAATACCAGTGTCCTAACTTAGGGAACATCTTCTGTATGAGCGCCTAGACCACATCCAAGAAGAGACACCTGCCTTAAGTAACACAGCCGGCCTGCGAACCGCGCAGGGGTGAGGGGCGCGGATGGCCGTGCAGGCAAAACTCCATGTTAGTGGTTGGCCCGCTGCGGACCAGAAGCCTTACCGAGAACAGAAACACAAAAGGCAGCTACCGAGTTTTGTAGGTTGTGTGCCGTCGCGGCTGTGTTCCTGCGACAGCGCGAGCTGGCGGGAAGAGAAGGCGACGAGGGTCGCGGGAAGGAGATGACGCATGTCAGTGCTGTTCTGGAGCAGCTTGGTGCGCACGTGGACCCGCACAGTGAAAGCCCAGTCGTTCCAGCGTCACCCGTGGCCGCCTGTGGAGGACAGGCTGGAAGGGCGGGAGCTGGAGGTCAGAGGCCGGGCGGGCGAGGAGGGGACACAGGACACCGCCACGGACGGACCAAGAACCCGCGTCTGACACACGGAAGAAGCCCAAGTGCAAACACGCCCACCAAGCAGCCGGCGGCAGAAGGGGCCTTCTGGAAGAAGCAGAGGGGACACGGAGAGCAGGGTGAGGGTGACCTGGGAAATGGCATCAGGGTCTCGTGTGTTTCCAGGAACAGCAGCTTTTAGAAGAACCACCCGCCGCCCTGCACCCCATGGTGGTGAGAGACTTGCTCTGTCCATGGGCACACACGGCGGCTGCCTGTCCCCGGCGGGGTCTGGGCTGCAGAAGGACAAGTGGGCTGGGGGCAGGTCCCTCCTGGTACCATGAGGGTCAGGGGGGTGGGCAGCTTAGGGCCACGCCAGTCCTCCTGCCCGGACGCCAAGCAGACCACTGACTTGGGGAGCAGCCCCAATGTCTGAGGGGGGCTGTGTGCGCAAGAGGGAGTCCGTGGCTCCCCTACGGGGGGACCTGGGACCCCACAGGAGGCTGAGCTCGTGGACTTCCGGGCCGAAACGACTGGGCCAGACCACCAACCCCAGAAGCAGGAGGGAGGGGTGTAGCCACAGCCGCTGGCCTGGCACGGACAGGTCGCTGCCGTCCAGGGCTGTAGTAGGACACCATTTCTCCGTAGATGTCACTTTTCAGTGGAGTCGTGCTCATCCCAGCTCAAGGAGAGATTTGTGCCGGGTGATGTGTTAAGGGCCAGATTTTAGGTAAATCTCCCTCACCCTTCCTAAGTCAGATGCCCACCTTAGCCCAACAAATGAATCCGAGAGCTTCTAATATCACCAAGGCAGCAGCGGGTGCTGAAATACAGAGTCAAAAAGCTTTGTATTTTTAGACATTAACTTGTCTTGGATCTGGGATCTGAACACCAGGAAATGAACATCATTCTAAGGCTTTACTAGCATGAAATAAAAGATACTTAGCAACGAGCCCCTGCTGTTTCCTCTTGTTTGAGGGATTAAAAAGAGTGAGAAAAGCAATATGAACTGGAGAAAATCAGAGGGGGCTCTTCGAGATGGGGCAGAGGAGAGCCCAACATCTCTATTCCTACGATTTTTTAAAAAGTACCAGTGCATGAGGGGGACGGAGGGTCTGGAGGTGTTCGTGTAGGACTGTGAAAAGGAAAGAGAGAGAGAGAGAGGTCTTCCTTTGTCTGCTCTTGGAATGGTGAAGGTGAACCCACCTACGGGCCATACGCCCCATTTGTTGACTGCGTGAACGAAGTCACGTCCCCCCCATCTAGCAGGACACCAGTCTCCAAATCCAGTGAGAGACATCGTGAATCAGCGTGTGCCGAGGCTAATTCACGCACTACAATCTAAGCATCCATGACCCCCCTCCACCGCTTCCGGGGCTGCTCCTGGGCGCAAGTGACAGTCGTGGGAGTGGGAGGAGTGGCTCACCCGCTGGGTGCACACGGACACAGGTAAGGCAGGACGCAGGCCTTTCCCTATGAGACGTCCCAGCCTTTCTGCCTCATTCCATTGCACTTTTTACAGAAGCGCAGCTTGTGACCTGCCAAACTGACCTCAGGCCCAGTAAAGGTCCACAGCCCCGTTTTGAAAGCAGAGCGACTGAGGAAGATCACAGCCCCCGGTGGCGAGCACGAGGGCCGGGGTCCCAGCGCTGTGCGGGACTCCAGCCGCCGTCTCTGAGGCAGGGAGAGGGAAGGCATGGCAAGGGATGTGGGTTGAGAGTTCCTGCCCGGGGGAAGGCCGTGACCCTCCGGCCCTCGCTGCGTGTCCAGGCGCAGGTGACATTGCCACAGCCACTGGGTCGGAAGCCAGACCGGGCCCTGGAGGCTGCTGCCGCCTGCCTCCCCGGTCATCTCGGAGGGTGGCCTGAGTTACACCCCACGGGAGAGAGAATTCCCTCTCACCCGAGAGAGGGCACCGTCACGTGGCCCTGTCTAGCCTCAGGAGCGGGTCTCAGGGAGGGTCGGGCAGGAGGAGGCTCTGGAAGGAGGTGGGCTCTGGGGCAGTGGACAAGCTCGAGGAGGCAAGGCCTCAGGGGACGAGAGCAGCCCTGTCGGGCCGGAGCCCTCCCGCCCCACCGGCCACACAGCAGGTGCTCCACAGTGGGACAAACGGGCAGGTTCTGCAGGGCTCAGTGGGGAGGGATGAGGACACGGCCGGACAGGCTCCCCCAGGTCCCCGAGCCCTGGAGCTCTCTCTCTCACCCCTCCGCCCACACCCCCCCAGCCTGCATGCCCACTGCCCCAAGTGGCTGCTTCTCCTGCCTTTGAAGCCAAAGTGGGGAGCCCTGCAGGCCTGGCGGGGGCTGCAGCTTCAAAGGGCCTGGCACGCTGGGATTTCCCGGGAGTGTGAGGCCCAGGGGTGGGGGGCTGCTGGGGAAACTCCGGGGGAGACGGGGGGTTCCCCGGGGCAGCTCCCGGCTTCCTCAGGCACCATCAGGCGGTGGCCCATCCCAGGGCCATCCCAGGAAGGCTGGGGCATAAGGAGCAGGACAGGCCCCTGCGCCGCGGTCAGTCAGTCATTCCTGGAACCCATCGTCCCTTCTCCTGGCCCCTGACTGGGCCTCTCGGATACCCTCCCTCAGCCCCCACCATGTGTGGCTCCACATCACCTTCAGGAATAGAGAAGTCATGGTCGTGCTGAGGGTGGCCCACGGGCTACGTGTTGGGGCAGCATCTCTGTCCCATGGCTCTGGGCTCATTGTCTCCATGGGCCCATCAAGCCTTGGGAAGCCATCGCAGAAGGTCACAGACTTATGTCCTGCTATGGGGGTTCGCTTCCTCCCGCAGCTGGCTTTGTGCCAGGGGTCAGCCAGGAGAGCCGGGGGTGAGCCTTCCAAGCCCAAAGGCCAAGGTTTAGGGACCCTGGGGTGACCCCTGTGTCCAGGGAACAGACCAAGGCACACTATTTCCACAGCACGACTCCGCGTCACACAGGTCTCGCAGGTGGGGAGGGTGTGGCCACCTTCAGCGAACTGTGTCCGGGCTCCGCTGAAAGTCCTCTGAACTCCGCCATCTCATAATGAAAGGCACCTCCCAGGACACAGGCGGCGTACAACAGAGGGCGTCTGAAACCAGAAGTTTCTGGGTCTGCTCTGTCTCCCTACCGTCTGAGCGATTCGGGCGTGTTCCCTGAGCCTCTGCTCTGTCCCTGCCCGCACTCCCCAGGTCATTTGGAGCCCAGATGGGATGTGGATAAGAAAGCACCCCTCGGCTTTGGAGGTTTGTCTACGAGGCAGGAGGACCTGGATCATGGGAGCTTGAGAAGGCTGTGCAACGTCGGGGCCAGGCCTCAGTTGACCTGCTGAGTGTCAGGAATGGGGGCTCAAAGCCGGTTAAATGCAGGACCCAGAGAAGAGGACCATTCACGGAGAGCAGAACCTCTCTTATTTAAGGAAATTCACATCATTTCTTCTTTGCTGGCTGGAAATGGCTCCTCTTCAACAAGGAAGTAGAGCTGAGCTCCTTGGGTAAAGGATGCATTTCTTGAGGGAAGGAGCACATCTGTCCTGGCTCTCAGCTCCCCTGGGCCTTATGGTGGCCCCCAAAGCCCACCCTCACGGGACAGAGCCCGGGGAGGCCACAGGGACAGGCCAGCAGGAGAAGACCCAGAAGAGAACCATTTGAAAAACCGGATGGGGCAAGTAGAGAAACGGGAGCAACGGGGGTCGCGGCTCCAAACCGAGCACGGGGTCTGTGCCTCCTCCTGCCCAGCCCCTCTGCACAGCCCAAGCCACCTGAAGCATCGGCCACCGTCCGCCTGTCCCAACGGTCACTGTCCAAGCCAGCAGAGCCATCCCTCGATGCAGCCAGCCTTCCCTGCCCCGTCCCTCCCCACCAGAAGCCTGGCCTGAAACCCCATGGACCCCTGCTCTCTGCCACCATCGTGTCTGTGGAGGGCACCCCGGGCATTCTGGGAGGCGGACCCCACAGCCACACGATACCTTGCCCACTGCAAGTGCCCAGGATAGTTTGGGAAACTAAGGTAAGAGAGGCCTCTGCTCAGTTTCTGTGGCATCGAGAGGGTTCCTGAGCCCTGGCTCCAGCCAAGGAGGGGCTGTGCTAAGCATTTCACACTCACTGTCCCACGGCGCTGTTGTCCCATTTCACAGACGAGCAGCTGAGGCCAGCTGGCAGGCAGGAGACTGGCATCCCCGCCGAGGCTGCCTCTGCTCTTGGGGCCCATCCTCACAGCCCTGAGCAAATGCCTGGAAAGCCCCACAGAATCAAGGAGGCTTGCGGTCATGTGGGTGGCCGGCGCTTTTGTACCTGCTGTCCCCCGTGTTCCAGTGCATTGGAAGAGCGAAACATTGCGCTTCCCCGGCGTAATGAAATACTGCGTGAACGCAGGGAGCAAAGACCACTGACAACGTGGGCAGAGGATTTTAGAAATATAAAATCCCGGTGTTGGGAAGGACGGAGAGAAACAGGTGAATAATTTTTATTCACAATCTGGAGACCAACTAACAATATATATAAAATACTTAACATATTCATAAACAATGGTTCGACAGTTCCTCTTATAGAAACTCATCCTGGATCCTAACTAAACAGAGTTACGGTGACAGAGCTATTCATTGCGATGTTGCTGACAATAGCAGAACCCTGAGATCCTTAATCTCTCAACAGTGGGGGGAAAGTCAACTATCACATGCGCTGCTAAGAAGGGTTTGCGATGATCTAGAACACTTGATAATTTAAGAAACGGAGGTGAGAAAATGAAATCACAAGATTGCACTGGGATCTCATTTAAAGTAGAATTCCTACTACATGCATTGTCCAATGTGTTTCTTGGTCATGGATTACAGGTTGATTTTACTTTTTTCTTCTTCGATTGCCTTTGTTTTAGTTTAATTTTAATTTGCTAACTTTTCCACAGTGAAACTGTTTCATCCATCCATCCATCCATCCATCCATCCGTTCACCCACGTAATAAATTTCCATTGTGGGGAGATGTTGGTCAAGGAGTACAAAGTTTCAGTTGGACAGAATGAATGAGTTCCCCAGCATCTAATGTATAACAATGTGGCTATAGTTAATAACATTGTATCGTGTCCTTGAAATCTGCAGAGGACAGTTTAATTATTACCAGCAAGAAAGGAAGGAAGGAAAGAGAGAGACAAAGAGGTAAAGGGAAGGAAGAGAAGAGGCAACGGTAGCAAATGAAGAGATGGATATGTGAATCTGTTTTCTCTACACATTGAACACACATATCAAACCATCACACTGTGCACCTTTAATACATACACCATTTTTTGGAGCCTGAGCCCCAAAGCTCTGCCATTTTAAGGTTACTTTTCTCCGACCCCAGAAGGAGTGTGCACATTCGCTATGCACCCCGCTCATAGCATTCGACATTGTCTCTGCAAGTCTATAAGCCTCCAGAGGGTGGTCTCCCCTAGCAAGACCAGACCCCTGCTCGCCCCAGCTGTGGTCTCTAGATCATCTTTAATTGTCAATTTAGCCCAACAAAGCTGGAAAAATAATAAATTTCCATTGTGACAAGCCACTGAGATGTTGAGTTCTTTGCAAGAGCTGGCTAGTGGCGTCCTCATCAGCCACACGGGTCCACACTCACCACGGTGCCCATCACCGGACCGGCTCCGAGAGCCGGAGAAACAGACTCACCTGCTACATGTCATGCAATCGGAGTAGGACCCCGGCTCTCAGGCATTGTCGTGAACGCAGGAGCAAAATGACATGTCCAACCCCAGCTGGCTGGAAGTGTGGCTGGAACTAATAACCAGTAAAATCTATTAGGCTGGAAACGAGAACTCGGAGAAATAAATCAGGTGCTAATTATGGGCTGCCGAGAGCGGGGAGCAGAGCCTCCCCGGCGGGTGCGAGCCCCGCCTGGCTGCTCACCTTTGCGAGGAGCCCGCCTGTCCTACCTGTGGGTCCTGTCTTCCTCGCGACACCGTCATCTTAATTATGGAGAGAGGACTTGGAGTTTCCTTGAAATAGAAATGAATGTGTCCTATCTAATTATGAAACACAAGAACGGTTCAACCCTTTCTCAAAACCATTAATACTCAGAGGGAGAAAGTGCTGCTGTCTTTTATTAATTCTGACTTCATTGGTGAAATTGGAGCCAAGTATCCGGACAAGGAGAGAGCAGTATTAATGCCAAACAGGCTGTGAAAGTCACCGAGACCGTCCCCAGCATCCCAGGTGAGGGCCAGCCCGGACTAAAATGACCGTGGCTTTTAGATCTGGACTCTCAAACTTAGTATCAATCCTGTGACTAAAAATAATAAAAAAGAATATTAAGAGCAACAGACAGCTTTTATTAAGTAATTCCTGTCCTGAACACAGTAGGCTAAGGATTCTGTGTGTTATCTGGTCTATGCTGAGGACCACCAGCAGGTGGGTTTCAGAATTCCCACGGTGCAGACGACGAACCCGAGTCTGCGAGGGGTTGCCTAACTTGTCTAAACAGCACAGCAGATGCAAGATGTGACCCAAGAGCTGACTGATGCCAAGTGCATTTTGAATCTGCAAGCAGAGGCGGGCTGTGCACATCCCCCTCGTGCGGTGGACGTGAGGACTGGGGGCTGCTTTGCTGGCCATCCCAGCAGTGCCGTCTCCGTCCCCTTGCTGTGGACCTCAGGCAGCTCTCCCTGCTGCCCTGGCCCCTGGGTGGCCCCTTCTCCTGTGTGTCTCTTTCTGGCTCATCCACGCCATTCAGCAGAGACACAGACATCAGAAGCCCCGCTCCCTGAAACAGGGGCACAAGGCGGCCTGTTTGCCTCCTACTAGCTCTGTGGTCCGTGTGTCTCCTCTAAACTTCAGAGGCAGGAAACTGGTGCCCTGATCAGCCTCTGCCACTGGCTTTCTGGGTCTGAGGACAGTTTCTTGAGAGTCTCCAAACCAAGGGTCTCCTCAGGTCGGATGTATTAGGGTCTGCACCGAGCCCCGGCCTTCTTCCACACAGACCACAAGTTTTCATTCTAGAACGAAACTACTAGTGTTCCAGGACCAGTGCTGGCCTGGCCAGGTGCCTATGCTTGATACTTCCTTATTGACCCTGACACCCACCTGCCTGTCAGTACCTGTCTGTCTAGCTGGGCAGCCGTCTGAGGAAGGCAATTCTTTCTAGCAGCTTCCTTGTGGCTAGGCTGTTCTGAGATCATCAGTCCCCACTCCAGGGCCGGGAGAGGCAAGGCTAAGACGTGTTGAGTCGCAGTGAACCACGTCCCATGATGTGTCCTCCGCATGTACCGACCACGAGTGGTCTAGCTTGCCGTGCACTCTGGGTTTTCTAACTGACTTCACGAACTGGCTCCAGGGACGGCTGTAGGGGCAGTGCGAAACACAAGGGCAGAAATCACGAGATACATGGAGTTCCCACCAGCGACTCGAACTGCTCCTCACTCCCACCCTCAAGGAGAAAAAAGTAAAATAAATGTTCGGAACGTGCCCTCCAGAAACAAATGCTTTGAACAAGGAATCCTCACTCAGCTCAGGTCTGCCGAGAGCAGGCTGTCCAGGGCCCTGGAGGAGACCGCCGAGGGCAGGTCAGCTGTTCCAGAATGTCCGCAGTGGGGCCACGTGGAACCCCGCCTCCGACCCCCCACGGGCAAACCAGCCCCAGGATCGTCCTCCTGGCCTCGCTCTCTGGTGCACACTTCATCCATGCTCGCCGTGCCCTGGCGGAAGGCACCAGAAGGCTCGCCCTCAGCAGGCCGGTTCCAGAGGGAAGACAACAAAAGTCCCGTCCAGAGGCGATGGTCACTCTGGCCACCACTCACGATGTGGCCCGTCCCAAGGCTCCCTGCACCCCCACCTCTGGCTTCTGCACCCAACAAGCATCCCGGGTCGCAGCCACCATGACCCCCGTGAGTACTTGCGTGGGACTCGGGGGGGGCTCCCCCCAAGTTACAGGCCATCGACAGATGGACATGATCAGGGAGAAAAGTGCATTTTCACAGGGAGAGTTTTGAAAGGAGGTGGGAGGGCCCTCCCTGAAAGGCGGAGGTTTGTCTGTTGCAGCGTCACTCCAAACCTTCCCGAGGCCTTGGCTGGCCGCCCCCACCCAGAGGACAGTTTGTCTGTCCCTACACCCATAAAGCCTGCCTTGAAGGTCTCCAGCAGAAGGAGCTCCCACACCCCGGGGCTGTGCGGCTGCCAGAGGGGGCAGGGCACTGGAGGAGAACATGGGGAGACAGCACAGCCCCGGGGTCCCTGCCTCCTGGGCCACGTCCCGAGCTTTGAGCTGAGTGACCTTGGGGCCTGACTTCCCATCAAGCAGGGCAGGGGGGAGGATCCCACGGCCGAACAAGCCACCGGGGACAGGCCAAAGACGCCTGCCCTCGAAGAGCATGTGGTCCCCTGGGATCCGGGATAAGCGCTCCTTTTGGCTTTGGGGCTCGACCACTATCCACCATGACTGTATTCCCTTCTCCAGGCACTTCGTCCTGAATCACGACCAACCACGACTGTGTGATCCGAACTCCAGCTTCCCACTGCCTTCCGCAGGCTCCTTCTACGAGCTCCTTCCTTGAGCTGCCCAGAGCCACACTGGACCCACGTCTGCTCCTCTGGGAGGAGAGAGGAGCTCTGACGACGCAGGACAGCTTCAGTCCCCAAATGCAAAGTGCTTGCCTCCAGATGCACTAGGGAAAGGTTTTCGTTTTTCTCCCCCCCCCCCCAATAAGGAATATAGTTAATGTATATAATTAAACCAAAGAAGAAAAGAACACTCCCGACCCCCCAAAAAACAAAATCGCCATTGTCCAAACACCCTCCTGTGTACGCAAACCGTGTGTGAGACGCTGCTCTCTCGATTTTAAAGCAGCATTCTCTCCGGGGACAGGTCTCCGTTCCTCCCACTGCCTTTGTTAAACCGGGCTGTGGACAAGGACCCTCACGTGTGCCCATCTAAGCCTCTCCTCTCCTCTGTCCGGGGAAATCCACGATGTTCAGGCACCACTGGGCTGCCCTCTAGACCAGGCCTCGGCAGGCATCGGCCCCCTCCTGGTTCCGGGGGGATGGGCGCCGGGGAAGAACCCAGAATCCCCACAGCTTCAGGCAGGAGGCTGAGGAGGGTATGGGCAGGGGCAGCCGAGGCCCGGTGGGGCTGGAGGACAGGAGACGAGCTCCTGGGAGGGACAGCACGTCAAGCTTCCCTTGCACTTGCCCCAGAAACCGTTTCCAGATTGCACAGGGAGGGAACCCACCAGCCGCTCAGTCGCGCGAGTCCCGCCCACACGTCGGCACGTTCGCGCGGTGACTGGGAACGTGAAGTCGGCAGATGCCTGCCATTCGGCTGCTCATTTCAGACGCTCGGCATGGGGAAAGCTTCTTTTTGCTTGATAACATCTCGAAATGAAGTGCTTTTGGAAAACTATAAAACGTTCGTTTTCTTTTCACTGTTTTTGGTCTGGCTAGCTCCGGGATTCTGTGTCCACACAGGTTGGGATCTTTCCCTCTGGCAATTAGATGTGGGATCCAGACCAGACAGCCTCCGGGGAGCCGCTCTAGAACCAGGAGAGGGACTGTCTGGATGAGTCCCCGGCCCCGCCTTCCCTGGGTCTGGCCATGGCTGTTGGTAGGGAAAAGAGACTCAGGCGGATTTCTCAGACCCCTTCCTTCCTCATTCACAGGCGACCCCACCACTAAGCACAGCTGACTGTCCTTGCCCCACCGCCCACCCGCCCGCGGCAGGTCCGAGGGGCGCACCTTGCTGAAAGAGGCATCCCGAGCCTAGCTCCCGAGAATGATTCTTGGGACCAAGGTGTGGGTTTGCCGACTCGAGTGGGTGCTGAGATTCAGCACGTGGCCAGCAGAGCAGATGGGACTCTGGCTGGACGTGGGAGCCAGGGTGCCCGTGCTCTGTAAGAGAGGCTGAGGGTAGGTCTGGGTCCAGGTGGACTCAGGGCCACGTCAGACATCCACACGCCAGCAAGCTATAGAGCCTGGAGGGTTCTGTCCAGGCAAGTGACAACCCCTGGGAGCAGGAGAGGCAAGTCTATCACAAGAAGCCCCGCAGATGTAACCCAGAGAGGACCCCGGGTTCCGAGGGGTCCTAGCATGGCAGGTCCCACCTCCTTGTTCCTTTAAGTCCTAGGACAAGTGGGCCCTGCGTCCCCATCGAGGGCATGAGGAGACTGGGGCTCCGAGCTAAGTGTAGTCAGCCAAACCTCTCGCAGCTTGAGCAGAGTGCGTGCGGTCCGAGGGGCTGTCTCTGTCCCCACCGCAAGGGCTAACCTAGTGACTTGCCCGCTCCTGGCTCAGGGCACCAGTGTCCTGGGATAAAGCTGCGGAAATGTACCATCTCACGGCTCTGGAGGCCAGAGTCCCTCCCGTGAGGGCTCCTTCCCGCCTCCTCCAGCTTCTGGCTGCCGGACACACTCGGTGCCCTTGGCCTGTAGACCCATCCGTCCCGTCTCTGCCTCCATCCCCGGGGGGCGTCCCCCTGTGTGCATTTGTCCCTGTGTCCCCTCCTCTGACAGAATCCCAGCCCCACCGGATCAGGACCCCTGCCCCAGATGACCTCATCCTGGTTCCACGTGTCTCATTCACAGCAGTGGAGTCACCGCCCTGACGTGGCTTCTGGGGGGACACGAGCCCGTCCCCCGCATGCACGAGACAGATCTTCAGCTCGAGCTAAGCCTCGGACCCTGGGGCGCGTCTCCAAAACAGAGGCCAAAGCCCAGCTCAGCCACTGGAGTTCCTGGCGGGATACGGTCCGCGGGGGCAAGAGGAGGGTGTTGTCACGGAGTGCGGGCTGGACAGGGCAAGGGCCCAGCGCAGGAACCCAGCGCGGGGCTGACCACGCCGAGCAGGGAGCCGTCCACGCGGCTGCTCCCGAGCTCTGCTCGTCTGCTTGTCTGTGGCCAAGGAAGACCCCAGAGTCAAGGAGAGCCCCGGTCTCCTCCGCGTCCTGCAGACACGACGAGCAAGCACGTGGGGCCGAGGCAGGTGCCTTCTTCTAGTTTTTAAAGTCTACCACCACCCACTCACTAGTTGTGGATGCCAGTGAATTGCAAACTTAAGAAACTATTTAATTTCATCCTGAATTTGTTCCAAGAAACGGCATCCTCCCACAGACGCGCGGACATGTCTTGGGGGGAGCGGAGGGAGGCGCTCCCGGGCGACGTTGGCCCCATCTTGCAGAAGCCGGATGCTCCCCTCTTCCGCTGCGTGGTTTCCAGGTGCCTTTCTTTAAGGGAGTGGATTCAAGACCGTGATCGCTTCTTCAAGTGCTTATGGCTTTCATCGCTCAGACATTATTGGGAGATACCGATTTTCCCATAATGCTAAAGCAAACCTTCGGCTTTATGTTTGCCTAACAGAACACTTATTTCTCAGTAGTTTGCTCCCCGTGGTGTAACCCAGACCCTTTATTTGGCTTCTTAAAGTCCAGGAGCTTTGGAGACACTCATTCCTCAAATGGCCTCTGGTGAAAGCTCTTTCCTGCCTTCACGAGCGATGATCACAGCCCAAAGCTGGTATTTGCCAGACACGGAGCGGGATCTTGCGAGCCCCTGAGGTGGTCCAGACCTTGAGGAGCTGAAGGAAGTACCTACCGTCCCCCAGGAAGCAAGCTCTAATGCAAAACCATTTTCTGTTACATCAATCCGAAATGAAGGGTCCTCGCCGGACAGGCCGGGACGTACTAACTCTGATGGCGGGAGCCCACGCGCGGCACACACAAAGCAGGGAGACGCCGTCCACGTGAAAAACTGAGTTACCCGAAAGCCATTTGTTTTCCAATTGAACGTTTCCGTCTTCTCCCAGGAGCCGCGGTGGGAGTGGAACGGATGATGAAGAAAAGTAGAAGCACCGAAAATTTGTTTTTACTCCAGCTCATAAACTGAGTCACTGCTTTGATTTAATGAAGGAGTGGGTTCTTATGCGCAACGTGTATACCGAAGACAGCCCGGGTGAAGGGGGTGTTCTTCCCATTTTTGACAGGAAGACGAGGGGGTTTGGAAAACGACAGTAAGTATTTGAAGGTCCCGTGTTTAACTTCATGCAACTTGAAATATTATTTGCCTATGGTTGTCTCTCGACGGCAGATGCATTCTCTTCACCTTTTCTCTGTGTTCTGACCATGAATAATGGACATTAAATGTTCAGTTTTTAAAATTTACCCTAAAACCATGTCACTTATTCGTTAATGAGGCAGGAATGTGGGGATAAAAACGTCCTCAGTAAGTTAAATCGTGAACTATACGGACACATCACAGTAGACCCAGTCACGGTCCCCTAGAGAGAAGGAAGGGGTCCGTGGCCAGCAAGGGCCACACGTGAGCCCGGGAATGAGGTCTGGCTCCTGTCCACCCTTGCAGGACGCCGCCGGGGCCTCCATGGGCCATGAGGAGGGTGACCATTGCCTCCGGGCCACCTGCCACTCCGGCTGGGAAGGAGTTTGAGAAGAAGACAGACAGAGGCAGTGCGCTGTGCCCTGTAGAGTGGGGGGAGCTCACTCCTGACCCCTAGACGCCCTGAAGAAGGCGGCCCAAGGGAACGACCATGTCAGGTCGTCTGACAGCAGGGAGGTTCCCAGCCTACCTCGGAGCAGTGTCCCGGGGAGGAGGGCAGAGAGAGTGTCGCTGTGGTCAGATCAGGCTGCGGGGACCCACATCCTAGCCTCCTCCTGCATCTGTCCGTCCAGCCATCCGCCTCTCAGCAGGCGAACCTGGAGGTCATCCACTGGTCTGCCTTGGCTATGCTCTGCCCCCAGCGCCAGCGAGATGGCTGGCGAACGCCACACCTCGCCTTTCCGGCATATACGCCCCGAGTCTCACACGTGAGCAGTTTCCAGTCAGGGTCGGACGCAACGTCTGTCCTATAGACTCTGCCCTCCGTGGGCTGTTGGGGCCCGTCAGGGTTCATTGAAAGTGAGCGAACAGCAGAAGAATAAGCCTCCTTCCAAAGGATGAACATTGTAATTTGTCAGGCCCTCCACAGGGAGAAATAGCCACAAAACTGTGTCTTTCTACCTCAAAGGGATGTTTTCTAGGACCGCGGTAAGACGGAGTCTTGGCCGTCAGCGGGTTGGCCCACAGGTGAATCGGGCCATGGGTGCGGCGGTCGCTCCGGAGCTGAGCGCACACAGGCTTACCCGGGCGCAGGCCTCCTGTTGCCACAGCAACCCGCACGTGTGCAAGTAGGTGTGTACACACACACACACACACACACACCCCAACCCTGCAGGGGCTCCTTGTCTGAAGCACTGGGGATCCTGCCCGACAGGAGTAGCAAACATTCTCCCGCACCTCCGTGCCCGTGAACGCGGCCCCCTCCAGCACCACGCGCGGAGCCGACCTCGGCGGGACCCTGCGAGCCTGGGTGTCTGCGGGCCGCGGGGCCGCGGGGCCCCAGATCTTCAGTGAGAACGATTTCCTTTGACGTGGAAAGGAGACGGGAGTCTCAGAGGCAGGTTCTCTCACTCCCACGATCAAGGAGGAAACATGTTCCCCGGGGAAGGCTTGGAGAACGGCTTCCCCCGGGGAGCGGTGCTGCCGGCCTCCGTGGGCCATGCACGCCCGCGTTAATGAGTGGGTTGTTAGATGTCGTCGTCGGTGATGGGGGGCCCAGAAGGGGATTAACTGTGCTGAAGTCTGAGGCTGCTCAGCACCAAAACACCCCGAAAGGTAAGATTCCACCGAATTAACATGAACTTGGAGCGAATTACACACGCGACAAAATAAAGCTATGACGGTCTGAAGCCGGCCGGGCCCGGAAGCCGGACGCGAGAGCCGCTGACGCCCGCCTGCCCTCGCCCGGAAGCATCTAGAGAAAGCACATTCTGGGAACTCGAGGCCCCGGGGGAGATGCCGGGGCCACTGCAATGTGGGGCTGCCCTGACCACTCCGTCTCTCTGCGAGCTTTCCCAGTTATCAAACGGCCAGTGAGTAACTCGGCGGTGAGCCCGACTGCCAGCCGTCGGGGAAGACCAGGACCCTCCACCGCCCTGGCCTCCACTCCCTGTTTTCCTTCTGTGGTGCATCTCCCTGCTAGACCAAAGTTACGGAGAGATCACGGGGGGGCTGGAATTCCCTTCTGGAAGCAAGTCGTCAAAAGGTCTGAATCACCGGGGCTCACACCCCTCTGATGGCATCGGCCGCGGCGGCTCACTGCTTAAAAGAGGAGCCTGTAATTCAGAAAATCCCCGCATCCGGCAGGACGGGCGGCTTTACGCTAAGCGCCGTTTTAAACAAGAATGAGAGGCAAACCGTCAGTTCCAAAGGAATGAAGGCAACTGGCAAGCCTTGCTCACGAATTACCCCTAATTGTCACTAACGGCGAAGAGTTGTTATGTGCCCTTTATCCTGGAAAGAATGTCAGAGACCGAGAGGAATGGGCAAAAAGCAGAAAACCAAACAAGGAGGCCCAAATATTTTGCATTCCCCAGAGTGGCCGTCTCCTGAGCAGACAAAGCCCGGGAAGTTGTTTTTGAACAAGGACGGAAGAGGTGCCTCCGTGCACGGGGACCCCGAGACGCTGACAGCCCACAGCACCGACGCTGGAAACACGGGATTCCTGTTGCTCATGCAAGCCTGGCTTCACGTCTTCACAGAAAATCCAGAGACCTGGGTAGGAATACTGAAGACGAGAGGAAGCATAGAGGTTCTTTAGCACATCAGCTACTCACGATTCTGCCCCGATCGCTTAGGGTTTCTGGGTGTTTCCTTCACCGTAAAGAAGGCAAGATGCAGAGAGCCCCGTGCATGGTCACGGGCCCCTGGAGGTGTTTACTGAGTCCAAACTCCTTTCCTCCAACCCCCCACTCAGGGTCGGCTCCCCCACCCTCTGCCGATTTGCTGCTTTTGACACAGGTGAGTCACACAGAGTTCCAGCCATGGGTCCCCAGGGTCACCACAGGCTAGAGGAATCTTCTTAACTTGCTGGTTTGAACAAAACCGCATGATCTCCCACCTGCTGGGGGAGGTAAGAGGCCCGTGTGCCGGTCCAGCTCTGCCAAGCACATAACAGGACGAGAAAGGAGACACATGGTCAAGGCCTGTGCCACGTTGCGTGCTAGGACCTGTGTACGCGTTTGTGATGAACATGTCACAGGTCCAGTGTTACTGACGACGACGTGGACATTCTAAGAGCATCCAGGCAGCTAGTGAGTGCTGGACCCGGGGTGAGAACCCGTGTTACAGCCCACAGGGCACTTGTCCCTGGCCACATGGTCATACAGATTTCAGCAAAAGCCTGCGTGCGGCCCGAGTAACTGTTCTCCGGCGTGACAGCACCTGAGGATAGGAGTGCTGTAAACGTCACAGATCTACGATTTCATACATGCACATACATATATACACACATATGCGTGTGTGTTGAATTAAGTATGTTGAAGTTTTAAATGTACATGCATTTGTATATTTCTATATAGGAGGCCAAACGTCTGTATTAGAAGTCAGTAGCGTCGGGCCTGTTTCCCCCTATCTGAGTTCTCCGGGAACTGTGCCACCAAACGATGTACGGATGAGCTTCTGGCCCATCACCAAGAAATAACCTACTTTTATCCTTGAGAATATCAAGGGACAAATGAGCTGACTCACACAGAGTAGCCCGGAAGGCCCACTCCCAAAGGTCTTTTGTGAGCCCAGTAGGGACCCCAGGACAGTTCCCACCAGACACACAGCAGCGGCTGGGCCCAAGCAGACGTCTGGCCTCAGGGCTCCTCCAGGTCAGACTGGGAGTCGGGGCCCAGACCCAGGGCCAATAGTCCCAGCCCTCGGTGGGACGCTGGGCCGAGCTCTTTCCATCTCCGGCAGCCAGTGTTCCCATCTGAGAAATCTCTTCCGTCTTCCCCAAGTCTGAAACCCTGTGGTTGAAGGCCACAAGTTTTAATTGCCTCAAATATCCAGATTTGAACCTGGGATCTGCACACCGCAAGGTGACCAGATAAAATACAAAATGCCCAGCATAAGCATATCCAAAACAATATTCAGGATACGCTAAAAACAAAAAAGATGGATTCATTGTTTATCTGACATTCGAACTCAACCGGGCACGCTGGCTTTGTAATTGCTAAGTCTGGCAAACCTCCCTGGGCCAAAATCCAACCCGCTGCTTGTTTTTTAAATAAAGTTTTATTGGGACACGGCCATGGGCATTCTGTACGGGTCGTCTACGCTGCTTTTGCACCAGGACAGCAGAACTGAGTAGTTGCAACACAGACTTTTCACCTGCAGAGCCTAAAGTACTTACTTCTCGTCCTTCTTACACACACACGTTTTCCGACCCCTAATTTAGATCATGTGTCTCACGTGCAGAACTGACCCAAATGCAGTAATTGTAGCCTGTGATGCACAACTTGACCTGTTAACAGGGGCTCTATGTGCTTACCTGCTAGTTAATGGGATCCTTCCCCCGACAAACAGAGGATAAACTCCTGACGCTATGATCTTTACAACACTGGAATGTTCCAAGTCCCGAATACAGCACCTGCACAGTTGAGCGGTAAGGTCATGCCTTCATAACACGTGCTCCTCAGGAGCCTGGGACCTGCGCGAGGGTGACATAAACAACACGTGTGGGCCTAGGGCTGTAGGCGTAGGGCCTACAGGAAACCTAACAGATCGCAAGTCTAGAAGCCGGCCCTACCCTCTTCCAGCCGGTTCGGAAGGGGGTTACGGTGGTGCAATACAGGATGCCACATCCAAGACGATGCTCTTTCTTGGTAACAAAATAAAGTCCTCACGCAAGTTCCCAGCAAGGACTGGCCAGTTGGTAACTTTGTCCAATTTGGCAAATATCGTTCATAGGCAAAGCATGACACATTAACTTTCCATGACTCCGGGGGAAAGTCTGCTCCGTCTCTCAGAGGCTGAGGCCAAACACGGCGTCCTAGGCCGGGACGCTGCCCCATCCTGCCCTCAACCCTCAATGGAGACCGCCCTCAAGGCGCCCTCAAGGCCGCCCGCGCACTTCACACAGAGACCCCACGAGAGCCTTATTCTCCCATTCCAAAGGGAGGGCGGGGGTCCCTTCCGAGTCTCCCAAAGGAGGCAAGAGGCGGCCGTCTCTCCAGGGGACAAGTGCACCGGGGGCACGAGGACAGGATGAGAGAAGACCCTCAGAATGCGGGCGAGGGGAGGAGGCCCTGACGGCACGGCCTCTCCTTCCCCTCAACCCGGTTGGCTCTGGGTGTCACCGGAGCACGAACACGCGGGCCCTGCGGTGGAGCGCCCGCACCGGGGAACGGCTTTCCGAGAGCCAACACGTGCCTGACCCGTGCTAAAGCAGCGTGAATCTCCCTCGAGTGCCCGTCCGGAGGCAGTTTGAATCTCCCTCAAGTGCCCGTCCAGGCTGGCCTCCTGGCCGAGCTCCAGCCCGGGTGCGGGGACACTGTGCCGCCTCCACGGGAGCCGCAGCAAGACGGCCATCCCCGGCCTGCCGGGAGGGGGCAGGAGCTGTGGGATACCTGAAGGGCCCCAAGAAGCCATCCCGGCTCCGACACTATTTACTCCAAATTTCTTTTTCCTCTTCTTTTCCAGTCCTACGTTATTCCAATTGCAAGAAATTCAAATCTACAAGGTCATTCTTAGGCAGAAAATGATGGGCCATTAACTCTCTTTAGAGCTGTGTCTCCACTGTAGGGAAGAATGCTTGAGGCTTGCGCTGTCTCTAATGTAAAACGACTCTTCACACCATTTTCAAGAACAGGACTGTTGGAGAAACTCCCCCCCGCGCATGCCCTACCTTTGCTATTTCACGCTCAAGTGTGGACGTTTGCTTAGTCAACAGTGGCCTAGGTGGGAGTCTTTGGACTCAAGTGTTATATTTATTTTCTCTAAATAGCACACAGAGCACACCATGGAGTCTCTGTTCTTTCTTCAGGCCCCCTCAAAGGCCCGTTGATGGCACCAAGAAGACACAGCATTCTTGTTACTTCCTTTTTTTGAGACAAAGTGTCAAGAAAACTGGACTGGGAGTCAGAAAGCCTAGTTTCTGGCCTCCTCTCTGCCACGGCTATGTGACCTTTGGACGAGTATTCAGAGAGGTCTGTGACCTTCGGCAGGTTACTTCCCCCCTCGGTCACTATTTTCTCATTTATACAACAAGGAGCTTGAGCTACAGCTGGGACGGCCAGGCCCGCTTGACTAGGGCCTCGACGAGCCAGAGACATTTTCCATAGTTGTGTGGAGCAAAGTCTTTGTGTAACTGGGCAGGTGCTGTCCCTGGGCTCCAGGAGCCCCCCGCAGACTGGCATTCTGGACGGCCGCGGGACAGAGGTTGGAGGAGTAGGTGCCCGGCCTCTCCCCCTCCGACGGTCAATCACAATTACATGAACGGAAACAGCTTTCATTGTGTGCGTGCAGATTTCGTTAAGAAGCAAGGTCAGAGTCACCAGGTATGCGGTGGGGCCCTGAACTCTGCATTTCTAAGATGCTCTTAGGAGAGGCTAGTCCATGGATCACGCTCCTGGGTAGCAGGGTTCTCCGCACAAGATGGCGCTGCTGCAAGGGCATCTGGTTTGGGTCCTGGAACAGCCACCTTGTGCCTTTTGAAACAATTCGCTTCCATTGATCTGAGAAAGGAAGGCAAGATCATGGGCTCACACGTCCTGATTTGCTCTGCTCCAAAGCAATCTCCACCAGCCACCCCTCAGAAGGGGGTCTGCTGGCATCTGGGGACAGGCAAGGGGGGGAGGGTGAACCGCTCCATCTTCGTAATTGCCTGGGTAACATGATGTGCTCCTCTCAGGGTCCAGGGGACAGCCGGAGCCAGCTATCAGGACACAATCTAGTGGCTCTTGCTAATGGAGCACCCGTTCCTCCAGCATTTAGCACACTTCCAAGGGCGCCTCAGGAAGCCAGTTCTAACCCACAAGGCTCCACGGGTCGTCATGTTCCCGCCTCCTTCGAGACATCTTGAGCCCAAGTGAAAAATCCTGGGTTGCCCCTTGGGCTTTCCCACAGAGAACTCCTAGCCGGCTAGGGGCTGGCTGTGGCCAACAGATCCCCCAGCTTCATTGACATTTAAGGCAAAGAATGAATCTTGAGTCTCGTCTGTTTACTCAGGCTTGTGCCTGGGTATTGAAGCCACCAGGAGGGAGGGCCCCTTGGGAGGACTTAAAATGTGTCAACGTGTCTTCTTGTTGGTCTTAAAAGGTGTGATTGAGTTCAAGAGGTAGAAGCAGCTGAACCAAATCCTATCTGGAAATGGAAAATCATTTTCTCAAAACTCCTAATCGTCATTTAAGAACTTGCAGTATGTCTGTCGCTATGCTAGCCACCATTTCCATTTGGTCCTAAGTGATCTTTTGTTGCAAGAAAGGTCCAGAAGTTATTGAAAGAAATGTTCCACATCTAGGGCTGTCAGATAAAACTGAGGATGCCCAGCTGAATCTGAATTTCCCACATATTGCCTAGGACAAACTTAGTAAAAAAATTACTATTTATCTGAAATTCAGGTGTAACTGGGGAATCTCACATTTTTATTTTCTAATCCCTAATCCTTTTTATTTTCTAAATCCCTGATTTCTAATCCCTAATCTAAGCAACATGTTTACTTTTAGTCTGGAATCCAGAAAGCTCCTCCGTTTGAGGTGGGCTGGGAAGGCAAACACCGTGGTGAGCCCCCCCAACAACAAACACTAGAAAGGCAAGAAGCTTTGATTTGAAACTTCTGTTTAGCATTTACACATATGTCTCTGTTTGGAAGTACTAAGAAAACCTTAAAGTGTAAATATCTTTATTTAAATTACTCACTTCTTCAACATTGAGAAAAGCAATTATCTAAAAATAGAAGGAAAGTGGGTTTTGTGGAAATAGAAAATACTATCTGCTCTACAGACAACAAAGTGTATGTGGGTTTTAAATCATACTTTTTGCCATCAGCCAGCGCCGTCTACCTCCCCACGCTGATCGACCCAGTCGCATAAGCCCAAGCCCTAACGGCCGTCTGGACCCTGACCACCCATTCACTTCCCCGTCCGGTCGTCCCTGCTCTCGGGGACTCTGTCCGTTAGCACCCCTCAGGTTCACCGCCCTCTTCAAGGCCTAGCCACTCTCACTGCTTTGGTTTGAGCCCTCATCAGTTCTGGTCTGGATTCTTGCTGTGGACCTGCCAGTCTCCTTTTAGTTTGTCTTTAATCTATCCTCTACCTGTGATGGAGTGATCTCGGCAAAACATTGACCCTGTGCCACGCCTGTCCAGCTCAGTCTTCCACGGGGTCCGCCTCAGCTGACCTTTCCCACATCTCCCACCACAACCCTACATGTGTTTCTTGGCTTGATCAGGTCAAACTCCTGTAGTTCCCTAAACACATATTTACACACGACTCCAAACCTCTTGCCCAGACAACGCCTTCTCCTGGGGCAACTTCTCTTTCACCTTTGCCCAAGTCACTCATGTTGGTCCTTCAGGTCCTGGTGAACCCCACATCAACTTAGCTGTGCCTCCTCTGGGTTCCTGGCTGTACCCAGCCGTGATTCTTAACACACTGTGGTCAAACGCTGCCTCCTCCACGGTCATCTCCCTGAGTACAGGATAGTGACTGACTCACTGTTACAGCCTCTGTACCAAACTTTAGTACTTAACATACAGGAGAGGCTACATAAGCATGTTTTTGTGACAATGCAGCATTGGGTACCACCACACACACACACACACACACACACACACACACACACACACGTGAAATAATCATGCCAATTTTTAATAGCATACCCAAGGTCATTCACTCATTCATTCATTCAGAACCTTTGGTTCAACGCTGACCATGAGCCAAGCACAACGCCACCAAGAAGAAGATAGATGTAAAAAGATAGACCCCCGTCCTCAAGTACACGGAGGCACACCCCAGTTAGTGTTTGGGTGATTGAGTGAGACATAGCACTTGGCCATACAAGAAAGACATATCTGACAGAATCTTTTTCCTTTAAGAAATACCATATAAAGCATAGTGAAATATCCAGTTAGTTGCTTTAAAGTCATTTAATTTTTTGTTTGTTTATATATTCAAAACTGGTCCTGCTTAATTATTAACCTTTTCATATGAGTTGTCTCCAGATGACTTAACCATTTCCAAAATCCAAGTATACCTTCAGAAGATGAAGATTTGCCAATATTGAGGCTAATCCAAAGAAATGCCAAAGTCAATTCCAAAAGAGGCGTTCCAAGAGTAAGCATTTGCCCACTTGCTAAAACACGGGGTAAGCATATGGCTTACCCAGGGGACCCTGTAAAAGACACAGCATCCATTTGGAGGGTAATTTCCGTATTTGTTAAAAAAATCAGTCCCAGGACATCACTTAACCCCATGGTACATTTTGGAGGAACACAGCTTCATCTGACTCATCTAGGAAGATGTATCCCATTCAGATCAACGAGTTTCGGTGAGTACCTGCTCTGTGTCCCTGAGTAGCACTGGGGTGTACCACAGAAGGGAGGCCACGTACACTTCAGGCTCTTGTATTCTCCTTAGGGAAAGAAAGCAAGATACTGAAACGACTCACCAACAAAATAGGACATGACGCCCACAGAGAAAGCAGTGGAGGGAAAGTCATTTGGAGAGTCCGTTTTTGAGATGGAGAGGCAGAGCCCAATGTTCAGATAGGATGGCCAGCTGACTTCAGGCTACGACTTCAAGGACCCAGGGTTCTCAAAGCTGCTCTGACCACCCCAAAACCTCTCCCAGGGCACTGGTGTAGGATCATTCACTGGACCTTACAAGAGCGAAAATACGCTACTTTTTCCTCGAGATGTGTAAATAGAGGTGGGCGTTGGCGCTCAGGAGCCCTAAATTCTACTCCATGTTTTACTGCGGCATTTGGGCTAATTAACTGAGATAGTATGAAACTCCAACAAGATAAAAGATCTGAAATGCTTTACAAAGTTAAAATGTTCTGTGTTGATCCCAAGAAGAGTAGCCTGTAAGGCCCTGAGCCTGAACCGAACGAGTCAGACAAAGTCACTTGCAGGGAGGTCGAGCTGTTGACGGAGACATGAGGCAGGTAAGACTCAAGGAGCAGGAGAGGCTGACCTGGAGGCCCTCTGAGGACGAGAGGCTCAGGAAGGCTTTTCGGTGACCAGAAGGTGGCTTGAGGGTGCAGGGGGTTTGCAGGAAGGCACTGGTCCCTACTCAAATAGGGACCTTGGGTTTCAGCAGAGGCTGGAGAGACACATGACTCATTTCATCAGCATCTCAGCTGTGCCCAGCCCCGTTCTTCACCAATTTGCTGCCCCTTAATCTGACTAGGGTGCAGGAGGATGGGGTTCCAGACCCAGCAGTGCCATGAGGATCCCAGAGAAGCCTCAGATCATTCATGCCTGTAAGGTATTAAAGGTATCTTCCTACTTTAATTCATATTTTCCTACCTTGAATTGCTGGGAGCCCAAGGAGGTGCGGGGCTTCCCCCGACAGCCCAGCACAAGACCCTTCCCCCTCACATTTCAAAGATCCGGCCCTAAACCGGTGTGAACCCCTTCTGCAGAAGGCAAGGCTGAGGACAACGACATGCTGTCGCCCCCGGGACGGTGAGTGAAGCCTGCCTCCAGCGTGTGCCCCTTCCTTCCCCGCCCATGGCCCCCGTGTCCAGGACTGTAGGAGCTCAGGTTCTATCTCCCTCCTCCTCTTCCTTCAGAATACCTTCCTGACTACCCGCGTGTTAAAAGGGAACTAATCAAGTCGCATCAGCATGTACATGACAAATGACAACTTAATAAATTGTGTCTCCAAACGATATTTTAGTAGAGACTAATCCCTTTATCCGTACAAGTACAACAGCAACAAGGAGCTTCTCGGGCACTTGGCACAACAGTGCAGGGGATGTTTTGAAGAGAGAATCTTCTCTGAGCACACCTGAGTCATCTGACAGCCAGCCACACGTCCTCCGCCAAGCCCGCCATGCCTGCAAGGCTCTTCTGCAGCCGCGAGCTCCTGGAGGAGCCCGTGCGCACGCGTGTTTGGCTCCCTCCCTACTCTGATGTCTAGGTCAGAGCCAAAGCAGCTCTCACCCGAAGAACACCTTCCCACGGATGGAAGGTGATGGAAGGGCATTTAAGTGCTCTGGAGGACAGGAGATAGGCTGGGAATGCAACCCTTTGAGGACGAAGGCAACGCGCTCTCTTGCCTTTCTTGTCGGTTTCTGCATTTCACATATGAGGACATCAGGGTCCCCAGAGAGAAAATCTTTCCCCTGCCTTTGGAGAAGAGGGAAACAGGGCTTCATCCCGAAGCCTCTGAGCAGCCAACTAAATCCCCAATTAGCAATTCAAACGGATTCATTTGCACTCTTCCCTGCTACTGAGCAGGCTGGGAGCATCTGATTTTTGCGGCCACTTAAAGGGAACCAGCTGGATTTCCACAGAAGAAGATGACCTTCTAGAGGTTTTCGCCTGTCCCCCCCCCCCCCGAATATAGCTGAGTTGCACACTGAATCACAGTGTTCAGTCGAGAAAATTCCAGAGACAGCCCGGAGTCGGACGTCTCACGCTCCAGATGAGACCACGGAGGCCAGAGGGAGAGCTGACCTTCCCGCGGCCACGTGACCAGAAGCACAGCCTGTGAGGACCCGGACAGGGCTTCCCGTGAAAATTCTGTTCCCCTTTCCAGTGCTCTGATAGAAGAGATCATGTTAGCTGTAATTTACCCCCTAAGAGAATTTTAGAGCTGTTATATTTTTAAATAAACTTTTCATTTTGAAATTCTTTCAGATTTATAGAAAAGTTACAGAAATAACCCAAAAAGTTCCAATGTCCCTCTCACCCAGCTTCCCCCAAATGTGACCCTCGATACCTGGGTCAAAACCAGACATGAGCCACATTGGTTCTAGCAACAGACGCTTTACAGATTTCACTTGTTTTCGCCCCAACGTCCTCATTCTGTTCCCAGATCTGACACAGGATTCCCAAGGCCGTTATGTCTCAGTGTCTTGAAGCCTATAAACAGGACTAGACCCTCCCTGCCCAAAGCCACTTTACACCTTTGCTGTATTTGCGTAGGTGGCTGGCGACTAATTAGCAGATTCATTCATCAGGATCCAAGACCCACTTATTAATCACAGCGATCGTTCGTTTCAAGAAAGCTGCTCTGATGGTGTTTGTGCCCGTTACTGGAAGGCCGTGTGTCTGGATTTCCCGTACCCTGCTTATCCTACCACGGGCAGCAGTCACGGGCAATGCCGTTGTACACTGAGACTTCCGACGAAGGCAAGAGATCGAACCAGGGATAACAGCGCTGTTTCACAACAGAGCCACAAACAAGAGCCCTGGATCTCCTCACTGTTCTTTCTGGGTGCACTGGGGAAAGAACAAAGAGGCAGAACCACGTGAAGACGTATGTATTTGCTGAGGCTCATTTGTGGTTTCCTGTACTCATTAGGCCAGTTAGAACACCTGAAATGATCCTCAAGGATCTATGGTCTATTTTGACATGACGTCTGGGATACAAAAATACATTTGCAAATTCAAAGGTAATTTTTTGTGCATTTCAGTAACACCACGGTGGAGGATCTTTCTCACACAGAATTGCTTTTAGCAGCAACAAGCCATGTGAACAACAACAACAAATGTCTCTCTGGCAGCACTGATACGAAGAAATAAATATAGAGTTTGGTACTCCACAGGGGACCACTGATGAGCGATGCTTATAGGGTCCTCCCTAGTCACACCAAATTGTGGCTGGTCACCTCTCCTCAGGTTCATGCTGTGGGAGGTGCAGGACGTAGGTCAGGACAAAGGATGTTCTGTGAAAAATGCTGGCACTACCAAGAAGGGGCATCTATGGGAGCCGACCAGGGAGGGGAGTTACAGGGCCACTGTCACACACATCACGATCCAGCAGCATTAAGTATTACTTCAGATGGGAAGACTTCCAATAACGTCCCAAGGGCTGTTTTAAAACACAAGTGTGGCCTCCACTGGTAGAAAAACCCCACACAGATAACCCAAGACAGGCAGGCAGCTGAGGAAGGACCTCTTCTACTCTGTGCCAAGGACTGGTTTGTACTGGTATAAAGTCTTCTGCAGATGTACGGTTCCGATGGGTTTCACATCTGTATTTCATATCTGTATCATTTGAAAGGACCTTAAAGACCACCCAGCCCAACCTCTTGGTCAGGACACCAGCCCATTACATAATCTGCTGACCTCCACATAAAATGCCCCCCATCTTCTTCTCATTCCATCAATTGACATTTTTTTCTCAAGAAATATTTATTAATCATCTTCAACGCACTTGCAGTAAGTATAAGATTTGGTCATATATATATATATATTGCCCGAATACATATACATTCCATATACATTCCATAAGTCAGGCTAGGACTGTAATTATTTCCTGGGAGGGCCAAACCACCAGCATTTCTTATTTCTCCCAGCCGTGTGTTGCAGAATTTGTATCCCAGGCAAGAGCAGCTGAGAGATCTGGGGATCTCCTCTACCCAGGAGTTCAAAAGCTCTTGCTTGAGTGCAACACACCAAGACCATGGACCCCAACCACCCTTAGCACCCCAGCACACTTATAGGGCAGAGATTCCATTCCAAGAGAGGCAAGCCAATGCTCCTACCCAGTGCCCTGCTTGTAAAGCAGGGGTGTCACTCAAAAGAAGCAGGTCACTCCCCCCGCCCCTAGTTCCAGAGAGGGGATGCAAAAGTTTCACCCAGGAAGTAAGATATCTCAGGAACAGAGAGCCCTGTAGCTCTTTCCAAGGAAACTGACTTTATTTGGAATGGATCATGAGGAAGATCAACCTACAGGTGTTGTCAAAAGTGACAGAGATTTTGGTCATAAGAAATTAAGAAGAGGCTGGTACCTTCATGAATACAAGCTGAACTACAGGCCAGCTAATAGTTACCAGAGAAAACCAGTAAGAGAGATAGCCAAGAGCCTCCCTGGGACTAGATCAAGACTCAGAGACAGGACCCAAATACTCACCCAGCAAAGGGGCATGAATTTAATCGAACCTGACTGTGGCAGTTTATGCCCAGGGGCATTGTCAGAAGCAATAGAGCAATGAGCCAGCATCGGTGGAGGCTATCAGCTGAGTGTGATACCAACAGAGGAAGACAACATAACAGAACAGAGAAAGATAGTCGGAGAGAGCCCTGCTAAAACCACTGTCATCCTAGGGTGACTGAACATGTGCCCAAGACTGTGCCCTCTGGGGAGTGACATGCGAGGTGGCACACTGTGAGCCAAGTCCCCAAACAAATAAACAAACAAATAATAACAGACCTTGCAGATGGAAGCATCAGCACCCAGAGTTGCTAGAATATAGGACCTAATATGTCCAGTTTTCAACAAAAAAATCACAAGACGTGCAAAGAAACAGGAAAGTGTGTCCCATATATAAAGAAAGTCAGGCAACAGAAACTTTTTGAAAGGGCTCAGTTGTCAGACCTAATGAAGACTTCAAAGCAGCTATTATATGTTCAAAGAGCTAAAGGAAACTATGCTTAAAGAAGTAAAAGGAGGCACAATGACAATGTCTCATCAAGTAGAGAATTTCAATAAAGAAATCGAAATGATAAAAAACAACAAATGGAAATTCTGGAATGGAAAACTATATAACAAGCGCAATGAAAAGTTCACTGGAAGGGTTCAACAGTAAATTTGAGCTGGCAGAAGGAAGAATTGGTGAACTTGAAGGAAGATGGATAGAGATGTATGCAATCTAAAGAGAAAAAAATTAATGGAGCCTTACAGAAATGTCAAATAAACATGACACACCAACATATGCATAATGGGGGCACCAAAAAGAGAGAAGTAACACCAGGGAGCAGCAAAAATATTCAAAGAAATAGTGGCTGAAAACGTCCCCAAATCAATGGAAAATATTAATCTACACATCCAAGAAACTCATCAGTTTCAAGTAGAATATATGCAAAGAGTGCCACAAACAGATGCATCCTAGTGAAAATGTTGAAAGACAAAGAAAATCTTGAAATTAGCAAGAGAGAAATGACTCATCACTTACAAGGGAACGCTAGTAAGATTTACAGCTAACTTCTCATTAGAAACAATGAAGGCCACAAGGCAGTGGATGATGTATTCAAGGTGCTGAAAGAAAAAGCTATCAAGCAAGGCTCTTATATCTAGAAAGACTATCTCTGAGAATAAGAAGGTGAAATAGACATTTCCAGATAAACAAAAACAGATGGATCTGTCGCTAGTAGACCCACCTTACAAAAAATGCTAAAAGAAGTTCTTCAGACTGGAAGCAAGTGACACCAGATGGTAATTTGAATTCACACACACACAAGAGTGCTGGTAAAGGTAATTATGTAAGTAATTATAAAAGACAGTATAATTACATATATCTTCTCCTTTCTTCTCTTAGCCAATTTAAAAAGCAATTATATAAAATAATATGATATAATCATATTGTTGGGACTGTGACATAACTATGTAATATATTTGACAATACACACAGGAGGTGAGTGGTGGTAAAGTTATATTAAAGTAAGAAAATAACACCAGATGGCAACTTGAATCTGTAGGAATAAATTAAGAGAACAAGAAATGATAAGATTAATATAACGAACATCAAAAATATGTATTTGCTCTCCTTTCTTCTACCAGCTTTCTAAAAAAGATATACAACTATATAAAGTAATAATTATAACAATGTACTGTTAAGTTTGTAACATCCATAAATGCAATATGTATAATGGGGGGGCTCTGTAGGAGTAACATCTCAGTATCTCCCTGAATTTTTTGTATAAATATGAACTTGATTCCAACTTAAGATATATACTGTGAGCCCTACAGCTACCACTAAGAAAATAATTAAAAATATATGGATGTTCAAGGCAACTGATGAATAACTGAACTCTACCTCTGAAACTAACATTAATTAATTGAATTTAAATAAAATAAAATTTTACAAATAAATAAAAATAAAATAAGTCTCTTGTAGGTAAATAAAATATATGGTGAGACTCACTACAGAAATACAAAGCTATACTAGCAAATAGCACTTAGAGCAAAAGCAAGCACTAACAGAGAAATAGAGGAACAAAAAGGACACAGGCATATAGGAAAAAATCAAATGGTAGACACAAATATAAACATATCACTACTAACACTAACTGAAAGGATTAACAATATAATCAAAAGACGGATTGTTAAACTGAACTGAAAAACAAAAATCTAACTAAGTGTTCTTCACACAAGAGGTGCATATAGATTCAAAGATCCAAACAGGTTAAAAGTAAAGGGATGGGAAAATACCCACTATGCAAACAATAATTGCAAGAACCTGGGGTAGCTTTACTAACATCAAGCCAAACACATTAAAATTTTAAAATGTTACCAGACATAAAGATGGACGTTTTGGCAGAGGGAAAAGCAGGCCCCCTGCCGAGCAAGGAGCCCGACATGGGACTCGATCCCAGGGTGCTGACAAATAAATAAATAAAATCTTTAAAAAAAAAAAAAAAAAAAGATGGACGTTTTGTAATGATGAATAGGTCAATCCATCCAGAAGTATAGGAGTTTACAATGTGCATGCACCTATCAGCAGAGCCCAAAAACACATGAAACAAAAACTAACAGAATGGAAGCTAGAAATAGAAAATTCCACAGTAGTTGGAAACTTTGCTAATCCACTTTTAAGAATGGACAGAACAACAAGGCAGATCGACAGGCAAACAGAAGACTTGAACTGCACGGTAACAGGGGCCTATGAGGTGTGCAAAAAGAACAGAATACACTTTCTTTTCAGGCACATTCTCGAAGACGGATGGTGTACCAGAGCATAAAGCCAGACCAGATAAATGCTAAAGGATATAAATCATACAAAATATGTCCAGCAACATCAATGGGATAAAATGAAAAATCAATAACAGAAAGAAATGTGGTAAATTTAAAATTATGTGGAGATTAAACAACATATTCTAAGTAACAAGTGAGCAAAATAAGAAATCCCAAGGGAAATTAGAAAACACTTTGATGTGACTGAAAGTAAAAAACTTAATGTACCAAAATTTATGAGATGCAGCTAAAGCAATACTTAGAGGGAAATTTATAGCTGTAACTACCTATATTTAAAAAAAAGAAGGTATTAATGATAACCTATATTTCCACAAGAGGACACTAGAAAAAAAAGAGAAAATGAAACCTAAAGTAAATCAAGAAGGAAATCATAAAGATATATCAGAAATAAAGAATAGAAAAACAATAGAGAAAATTAGGAAAACCAAAAGTTAATTCTTTATAAAGATCAATAAAGTTGACAAACTGTTGGCTAGGAGACTTAAATTATTAAAATGAGGAGTGAAAGAGGGACATATCTACCAATCTTGTGGAAATGAAAAGTATTATAAGATAGTGCTCTGGGGGGTACCTGTATGGCTCAGTCAGTTAAGCATCGGCCATTGGCTCAGGTCATGATCCTAGGATCCTGGGATTGAGCCCCATACTTCTCCCTCTGCCCCTCCCCTGCCCCTCCCCCTTCATTCATGCTGTCTCTCTCAAAAAAAAAAAAAAATAAAATCTTTTTTGAAGAAAAGGTAGTGCTATGAACAATTACATGAGAACAAATTAGATAATTGAGACAAATTGGACAAACTGCTATAAGGAACTATCAGAACTTCCTCAAGAAGAAACAAAAAATCTAAATAGTCCTACAACAAGTAAAGAGATATCTTTAGTAGTTTTAAAACATCCAGCAAAGAAAAGTCCAGGACCAGGTGTACCCAGTGACTCATTTGGTTAAGTGTCCAACTCTTGATTTTGGCTCAGTTCGTGATCTCAGGGCCGTGAGATGGAGCCCTGAGCCTTTAGAGCACCCTCTCTCTCTAAAAACCATCCAGGACCAGATGACATCACTAGTGAATTCTAGTGAATATTTCTTAAAGAATTCATATCAATTATTTACGAACTATTCAAAAAAATATTGTTTCAAAGTTTATTTCAAAAATCTTCTCAAACTCAACACACACAAAATAGGCAAACATATCAAAAAATGGGAAGAAGATATGAACAGACACTTCTCCAATCAAGACATACAAATGGCTATCAGACACGTGAAAAAATGTTCATCATCATTAGCCCTCAGGGAAATTCAAATTAAAACCACATTGAGATACTACCTTACACCAGTTAGAATGGCCAAAATTAGCAAGACAGGAAAGAACGTGTGTTGGAGAGATGTGGAGAAAGGGGAATCCTCTTCCACTCTTGGTGGGAATGCAAGTGGGTGCATCCTCTTTGGAGAACAGTGTGGAGATTCCTCAAGAAATTAAAAATAGAACTTCCCTATGACCCTGCCATTGCACTCCTGGGTATTTACCCCAAAGATACAGATGTCGTGAAAAGAAGGGCCATCTGTACCCCAATGTTTATAGCAGCAATGGCCACGGTCGCCAAACTGTGGAAAGAACCAAGATGCCCTTCAACGGACGAATGGATAAGGAAGATGTGGTCCATATACACTATGGAGTATTATGCCTCCATCAGAAAGGACGAATACCCAACTTTTGTAGCAACATGGACGGGACTGGAGGAGATTATGCTGAGTGAAATAAGTCAAGCAGAGAGAGTCAATTATCATATGGTTTCACTTATTTGTGGAGCATAACAAATATCATGGAGGACAAGGGGAGATGGAGAGGAGAAGGGAGTTGGGGGAAATTGGAAGGGGAGGTGAACCATGAGAGACTATGGACTCTGAAAAACAATCTGAGGGGTTTGAAGGGCGGGGGGTGGGAGGTCAGGGTACCAGGTGGTGGGTATTAGAGAGGGCACCGATTGCATGGAGCACTGGGTGTGGTAAAAAAATAATGAATACTGTTTTTCTGAAAATAAGTAAATTGAAAAAAAATTATTCTATGTGGCTAATATCACTCTAATACCAAAACAGAAAAAGAAATCATAGAAAACAAAACTATAGGTAAAGAAGGGAAGGAAGGAAGAAAGGGAGCGAGCGAGCGAGCAAAGGCTTGAAACTATCTTTTTGGAATAGTTTGGAAAGAGACTATCATTTTTCACAGATGCCATGCCCTTGTATGCAGAAAATCTAAATGAATCCACTAAAGAAAGTATTAAAAGTTATAAAAAAATTCCAATATGGATAATTAACTTGGTAGTTAATATACACAATAGGTTTTTCAAACTTATTTCTCCATTGTCTTAAACACTAATTAAAACTTTTTATTATTAAAAAATAAAATGGGGACACCTGGGTGGCTCAGTGGGTTAACGCTTCTGCCTTCGGCTCAGATCATGGCCCCGGAGCCCTGGGATCGAGCCCCACATCGGGCTCTCTGCTCTGTGGGGAGCCTGCTTCCTCCTGTCTCTCTGCCTGTCTGTCTGCCTACTTGTGATCTCTCTCTCTCTCTCTCTCTCTCTCTCTGTCAAATCAATAAATAAAATCTTAAAAAAAAATCTACTGTCCTCTAGCAATGAACAATGAATAAAATCAGGAAAGCAATTCCATTTATGATGTCATTACCTAGAATAAAGTACTTAGAAAAACATTTAACGGAAGAAGTACATAACTCCTACTCCCCAAACTCTAAAACATTGTCAAAGGAGATTAAGAACTTAAAAAATGAAAAGTCATCACAGCCATTGGTTGGAAGACCTAATTTTGTTAAGATGACGACACCCCCCAAACTGGTCTGCAGAGTCAACACATTCCTGTAAGTATCACAGGTGCCTTTTTCTTATAGAGATTGATGTGCTAATCCTGAAAAGCATTAGGATTTTTGGACCCATACTGGGGTCCTGAAATGGACCCCAATGGTTTAGACGGCCTTGAGAAAGAATAAAGTTGGAAAATTCACACTTCCTGACTTCAGTAACCAAGGCAGTGTGGGCCTGGCACACGGCGTATAGTGGATCAATGAAACGGAATCCAGGGTCCAGAAGCAAACGCTCGCAGCCGTGCTCAGTAAACGTTCCACAAGAATCTGGAGTTCCACAGGGAATGAGACGTCTTCCCAACCCACGGTGCTGGGCGAATGGGACCGCCACCTACAAAGAAGAGGGACATGGACCCCTGACTCCCAGATAGAAAAATGAGCTCAACATGGGTCCCGCACGCAGCAGTAAAAGCTAAGGTCAGAAGCCGGGTCAGAACGCAGCTTGGTGAGAGGGGGCTCTGCTGGAAGCGAGCCGGCGCGGGGTGGTGGGGGCCGCCTCCCCAGCCACAGCACGACGTCCCGTGGGCCTCAGAGCTTCACCGGTGGAGCATACTCCATCCACGGCTGCGCCACGTCAGGCGGCGAGCGAGCATGTTTCTAAGCCACCGTCGGCGAGACGGCCACAGAGGGACAAGCCGTCACTGAATGGAGGGGGTGTAGTGTCCCCCCACATGCGTCAAACAAACACCCCAAGGCAGAAGCCACCCTCGCGCATGTCCCCCAGCCAGCCCAGGGGTGTGGGATGCTCCACAATCCTGACATGACGTTGCCTCCCTGACTCGGCTGGCTATGGAACAGCCCTGCCTCGGTTTCCCGGGTTGTCCAACAGGGACAGCCAATCCAGCGTCACGGGGCCCGCAGAGCGCTGTGGGGCTTGGGCAGACAACACGCGCTGACTGACGGCTGTGTGTGTCCAGGCTGGTGGACCAGCTGGCCCGCGGGCCTGTCCACCTTTCCTGCACCCTGAGTGGTGCTCATCGGAGACACAGAGCACAAGGGACGTGGGAGCAGCTCCTCCGGTCCCTCGTTAGGGAGGAGGAGCCCAGGACGTGGAGGGGACGGCGGCACCCATGACCCCGAGAGGCCAGCCTTCTGGGCACTGTCAGAATGGGTGACTGGCAGAGACCAGAGGCCCAGGAAGCAGCTTTGAAGTCAGCCGTGCCCGCGGCTCCCAGGCTTCTTCCTGGCGCCGAGCCGTGCTCTGGCTCTCCAGCCTGCCAAGGAAGAGAGTCTTGCCAAGGCAGTTGCATAAATAACATGGCCACGCTTTGTACAGAGCCGGTCCTCAGTCCGGGAGCCTGGAGGATGCGGCACAGGGTCCTGGCTCCTTCATGGCATGAGCCCTTGGCGGCCCCAGCTCTGAGCCTGCACACAAGCTTGCGTCTGGCTGACCAAGAATAACAGCTATGAACCTTGAGGGCAGCAAGCAGCCGGGGGGCTTGGGAGTCTCCACCTGCCCCATGAAGGGGCTGCAGGAAACCACTTCTCAGGGCCCGTGTCAGACCCGAGTTCTCTCCGCCCTCGCCCCCAGAGGCCAGTGTGAGGTGTGCGTGCACTCGTCTGGCCGTCGTGCCTTCCGGAGAGCTGATAAAGACGGATGATGGGTGGCCTGCGGCCATGCCCGCCCCCCCCAGCACGGCTGTCTGTCTGCCCCGTGGATGGCAGTGTCCCTCTGCCTGGACCTGGGGTCGGCCCTTGACCTCACAGCTGCTGGTCTCTGCTGGGGCCGAGTTGGCACCCCTCCCCCCGCGATCGCACTGGAACCAGTGGCTGCTGTGTTTTGCTGACATGACCACAGAAAGTTCCTACAACTGAAAAGTTCCGGGACAGCAGAGCTCACCCTGACTACCCCCTTCCTAGTGAACTCATCCTTTGGAACAGAAAGCTGACTTCGGTCAATGGCATTTTTGGTTTCAGAATATTTTTCAGGAGGGAGAGAGACCAGCCAGGCCTCACATCCCTGGCGAGCCTCAGCTGGTGGTTAGAGCCCCTGCTCATGGGGCTGCGTCTCCGACACAGGGCCCTGAGACGCTTGTCCAGGACGCAGGGGAGGTGGTATTCCGGGAGCAGCCCTGGAGACACGGGTTCTGCAGGGCCGGCTCTCTGCGGAACGGGTGCACCCCGGTTCCTAGAAACCACTCGCCCCATACGCTCTCCTGGCGGTCTGCAGGCTCCAGCGGGCGCCCGGCGGCTCTCAGACTCCGGAGCAGGACAAGGACCCTCCTGCCAGCCCCTTCTCTCCCACAGGTGGGGAGGACGGGCACCACGAGCGGAGCCCTGGGAAAGCTCTGACGCTGATCCTGACCCCTTGTTCGGTGCACGTGCCCGAAGGGTTTGGCACTGGGCGTGCTTCTTGTAAATCTAAATGATCTATTTGGGCAGGAATGAACCAATAAAAATGTCCCTGCCTTGGCGAGGAAGTGTCTTTGCTTTAGGAAGAGAAAGGAAATAATCCTGTTCCTAAAGTAAAGTGGGATGGGTGATGCTTTTTGATAAGAACATTCGTAAGATGAGTAAGAACACGTTTTCTAAGTGCAGGGATCTTTCACAGGAGGTCATGCAAGAGGCACGAAGGGCTGGGGGACTTGCCGCTGCGGGAGTCGCTGTGGGCCTGAACAGGACCAGAAGTGCCCGGGCGGAGGGGAGGGGTCGCCCTCCCACCCCGCAGCGTTTAGGACCTCGAAGGGCGCTCGCTATTATGCACTGGGGACACTGTGCAAAGCGCTGACACAAATGAGCTCGGGTAGCCCTAACCAGCAGCTGGAAAGCCGAGCGTTACCGCCCCCATTTCGCAGAGGGGAAATCAAGGCTCAGCGTCGTTACCTCCTTGTCCCAGGCTGTATAGTCGGCCGGAGCCGGGCTGAGGCTCAAACCCAGGTCTGTGGGATCCCACAGACCATGGCTTCCCCCCGCTGCTGTACTGGTCCCACACAGGCTTATCTCTGTATTGATTTTGACTTACCTCGGGGTTTACGTAGCGTTTTCTGTCCTGAAAAACACACGTCTGTTGTTCACATGCAAACCTGCACACAAGGGTTCCTAGTGACTTCATCTGCAGTGGCCCCAAACTGGGAACAACCAGGACGTCCTTCAACGGGTCATGGTTAAAGAGGCCGTGGTCCAGCCACACCGGGGAGTCCTGCTCCGCAAACAGACAACTGACCCACAGGACCCCCTGGAGGGGTAAACACGATTCCAAGGAGGGTGCGACCCACGGCGGGTGTGACCGAGACTCGCCCCGCACCGTGCTCCCAAGGGCGACGCTGGCCCCGGGCCCTGCCGGCCGGCACCCCGCGGGACAGCTGAGAGCCATGTGCAGACGTACAGTAAGGTCGGCACGCTTCTCACCCCGGGTGCGAGCCCCGTGCAGGCCTCCCATGCCCATCTCCCTCATCCCGGACATACAAGCTGCTGGATTCACGCCGTCCAGCTTAGAGACCCGCTCACGTTCTGTTTCACACTCTGAGTCTGGCTGGAGTCCTTCACGCAGTGACGGCAGAGGGCCACATCCTGCAGCCTCACCTGGATTCCCAGCCAGCCCGCTCCCTGAGCCCCAGGCTTTTGTGTCAGAAATCTGTCCCTGACATGAACAGACGAGAACGGGGCAGTGCGTGGGGAGGGCTGGGGGCAGGGTGGTCCCCGAGTTCAGCCTGGCCCTCGCAGGAGACACTTCTGTGGATACACACGGGGCTCCCGAGGCGGGCCGGGGCCAGATTCTTCTCCACCAGATGGAAAACGTGATGAACTTGGGAGTCATGGTCCTGGACCTAAGCTGGGGTCACAGCAGCACCCACAGGCAGAGGGACACACCAGCCCTGGGTGCCAAGACCATCACCCTGCCCTCCTCTCCACGGCCTTCCCCTGCACACAGAGCTGACTCCAGCTAGGGTAAAGCCAATAGGAAACCACTGGAAGGTTCTGGAAGTGAGGGTGAAGACCCCTCCCTTGGCACTCAGCCAGGAACAGACAGGCAAGAGGAAGACAGATTCTCGGGAGCTATCCCAGGCCTGTTGACCCCCCGGCGGTCTTGGGGCCTCAGTGACTCTCGGGCTCAGAGGGCCCCTGGCGGACTTGAGTCAGGTCCACCCGCCGCCATAGCCCGGAGAAGACCCGGCGGCCGGGCGGCCCCATGCTCAGGACCATCTGTGGGGAGACGTGCACCCGGAGCCTGCAGGACGGGAGGGCGCCCGCCCTCGGGGAGCCCCAGGGCGGGGCGCAGGCGGCAGGACTTCACGGCAAACACCAGGGTGCAGGTGAGAGCCCCGCTTGGCGAGAGGCAAGGTGTAATTTAGGCAAAAAGCATTTTAATAAATGATTGTGTGAAAGAAGACAGAGCCCTTAATCCACTATACCGCTGCCCTGGGAAGGCTGGAGGCTGGCGTTGCGAGCCCCCGGCCCCTCCTCGGGAAGCCGCAGAGAAAAAGGCAGGTGGAGGAGTGCAGGCAGGCGCCGCAGAGACCCTCGCCTCTCTGGGAGGCCAGAGGGTGACAGATGGTCTCCCACTGGGCAGAGGAAACCAGAGACACACCGAGGAGGAAGAGAGGGCGGAAACGGTGGCGCGCGGGGCGGAGCGTCCTCCTCGCCTCCGACCAAGTGGAGAGCTGGTCCGGCTGTCGGAGCCCCGTGACCTTCTGCCCGGGGAGGGGGAGTCCAGAGGAGCGCCCGTGCACCCCGCTCTCCCGCTGTCTGGCCTGGCGTCTGCCCTGCTCCCCGTGTTCCTCCGCACGTCCCCCGACTGAGAGAAAGCCTCCCACCCCTGCTCGGACGGAAGGAGGAACCCGGCCCGCGTGCCACGGACCAGGCTGTCCCGTCACGTGGGGGCTGGGAACGAGGGGACGGGTTGTCCCAAGTTCTGCAGCCTCTGCTGCAGGGCAGGGCTGGGGGGTCAGCAGCCTTCTAGGCTCCTCCGGTGCTTCGAACAGTCAGTAGGTGGCCACATGGAGGGGCAGGAGAAGCAGGAACCACGTTTCAGCCCGAGCACGGAGGCGCTGGAGGCAGGGTCCGGTCCGTTTTTGAAGTCCAGCAGATAGGAAAACCAGAGCTGGGCAATGTCCGTGCCCAGCGCCCCCAGCCAGGCGGACAGCGAGGCCGGAGCCGAGAGCAGGACATCGGGCCTGCCTCCCCCTCCCCATTGTTCTAGGGCCATGCCCCCCGCCCAGCCCTCGAAGCCCCTTGCAGCGAGGCTCACCAGAGCCCGAAGAGACCCCGTGTTCCCACTCTCCCAGGGGACACAGGCCCCGCTGGGGGGCGGGGGCTTCCGGCTCTGCCGGTGGGAGCCGCCCTTCCTGGCTGCCCTCAGATCCGGCTCCCCCTCGCGGATCAGCCCCCGCCCGCTGCTGAGTCAAGTTCAAACCTCGTCCCAGCTGCCGGGGCCACTTTCATGTGGTTTCTGTCTAATCTGGAAACACCTCCCTCCGCATTGTCTCTGTGTTTGTGGACTGTTTCTGAAGTCACCTTTGCAAACCCTGGTACCTAGGAAAGTACATACTTCATGTGTGCCGCCGCCGCCACCGCACACGGGATTCCCTGCGAGGGCCGGGCCCGGCTGGCCGGCAGAGCGCGGGCCGGGAGCGGACACCGGGCCTGACTGGAGCCGGAACCGGCCGGCCCTCGGCATCAGTGTGACCACGTGCGCTGTGGCCTCGCCTCCTTTAAAGCTCACGTGGCCCCGGGGACCAGCCTGACCCGGACGGAGAAGAGAGCTAATTCTGGGAGGCTCGGCGCCGTGGGAACCGGAGCCTGCCCTGCGCTGGGGGCCGGCCGACCGCCACACGCCGGGCCTTCTGGTCCTCAAGCCGCGGCCCTGGCCGGTCGGGGGCTCCACTGTCAGAAGAGGAGCAGGGGGTTCCCTGCGGACAGAGCCCTTGCTGCCCGCGCAGCCGGGCGCCCGAGAACCTGCTAGCGGGTTCTTCCCGGCAGCGGGGCTGGTGGGGTGCCTGGCCGCCCCAAATTCCTCCCCAGATGCGGGAGACGCTGCCGCTTGCGTGTCCGCCTGTGTGCGGGAGACACAGCGGCTGCCGCCTCGCCCCAGCCCACGCGGTCCCGGGCTTTCTTCTTCCCGCCGCCCGCCTCCGACCCTTCCCTCTGACGGATTTAAATGATGCTTCACAGGTGACAGGTTGCACTTGTGGTTTTGAAAAGAAATCACTTTTTGTGAAGAGCTACCTTTCTTGGCATAAAATAATTGGAAAGTACCACGGATATCTCAATAAAACACATCAAAAGTAACTTTCTCTGGCTTGTTTTGACACGTCCACTTGTGGTTTCTGTCAACTTTAGCTAAACATCAGGTTTTCTCAGACAGAACAAACCATTAAAATATTCAACAGAAAAAGCAAATAGATATAATTCCTTTTCTGTTTGCCTATTTTCAAATAAAAGGCAACACTGAAAGGAGCGGCCAGCCCAACTCAAAGCACATTTTTCTGATTCATACATTCGCCATAATTATTTGCATAGGATTTAAATGTCTAAGCCCTGGGTTTTACCGATTCTTTTTTTTAAATGTTGCATTGTGAAGGCGAAACATACTGAGCCGGTTTCGTGTTTACAAAGGATTGTCCAGTTCTGTAGAGTCTGATAAAAGTCAGAAGAAACTTGTGCAGGTTTGAGATTAGGCCACTGGCGTGGGGGCTGGAGAGAAACCCTGTCCCGGGAGAGACGGGCAGGACCGAGCGTGTGAGCCCAGGTCAGTCTGCTTGATGCTTCCCTGGGGGAGCAGCACAGACCCGGCTCGGATGCGACCGTGAGAGCAGCACCCCAGGGGAGGGGACAGGCGGCGAGCTTCTGCCCCAGTGTGGCCTCGAGTCTCTGGGCAGCCAAGGCAAAACAAAAGCTCGCCCAGCAGTCTCCTGTTCATCTTCTAACAAAAAGAAAATTACAAATTTATCTCGAAACGCAAAACAAAACAAAAACCAGTAATTTGCCCAGAGGGATCCGTGGGTGGGAGCCTGTGGCCAGAGTTCCAGGGACCACACGGAGCAGGGCCTTCAAGGAGGGCTCGGAAGCGAGCAGGAACAAAGCCCTTCCCGAGCTTTGGAAAAGGCAGTAGCCACAGGCTGTTGTTTACGTTGTTTATAAACCAAGGGAGACGTGGCCTGAAGAGGCGGAGTCCACGTCGCGCACGGTCTCCCACTGCACGAGTGTGCACACCAGAGCCTTCGTCCCCTGTCCTGAGAGCAGCCCCTGCCGGAGCCGCTGCCGAGAGGCCTGTGGGCTCGTCCCCGGGCTGGACGCGCTCCCGGTTCCTCCTCCTCGTAGCACCACGAGGCCGCACCCGGCATCGTCTCCATTTCGCAAATGCACAACCTGAGGCAGAGAAAACAGCTCCCAAAGGTCAGACAGAGAGTCACGGAGCCCAAACCGGTGCCCAGGGCATCCAAAGCCAGCAGGTGAGTGTGCTGCCCTCACTGCATCCTCGGCCGAACTTCCATGCGGTAGAAACACACCCAAACTGCCCTCTTCTGAGTCCTGGCTTCGTGCTTGAGTTTTTCTGAGGCACCATGTTGCGCTGGGCTGGGCCCGCAGCCGCGAGCCAGAGAGGAAGCCGCCCGTTCGTGTCTGGTCCGGAGGAGAGTGTCGGGAGTGGCTTTCGACAAATGCTTGGTCTTGCTCTGCATGAGGGTTGGGATCTGTCTGGGGCACAAGCCCGGTAGGGCTGCTCTTGCCCTCAAGGAGCTCACAGTCCCCCCAGACAGCAAGCAGCAAGCGGGTGAAGCGGGCTGAAGCTGGGCTCCTGGGGGAGCCCACGGTGGGCGGAGGGGACAGGCGGCCCGAGGCGCACTGCCAGCGGGCCGGGGCACGGGCGGGCTGGGTCCACAGACCCTGAGAAGCCTTAGGGCCAGCGGGTGAGGAGAAGGCCTAAGGGCAGGGACTCAGGAGGAACACAAGCAAAGAAGAAAGATGCGCAGACACAAATTTTAGCTCAGTCTCGGGCAGGGCGAGGCCGCATCGGGGCAGGACCAGCGAGCACAGGACGGGAGCTGCCACCCCAGAAACAAGGACAAGGGGACCCGACGGGGTCCGAGGGTGACGCCCAGGATTCGGAGACTCCATGCATGTGCGGCAGAGACAGAGAGAAAGACCAAGAGAGATGGAGAGACAACATGGAGACAGACACAGAGAGGGAGAGACAGACACGGAGACAGAGACAGAGATGGAGAGACAGACACGGAGACAGACACAGAGATGGAGAGACAGACACGGAGACAGACACAGAGATGGAGAGACAGACACAGAGACAGAGACAGAGATGGAGAGACAGACACGGAGACAGACACAGAGAGGGAGAGACAGACATGGAGACAGACACAGAGATGGAGAGACGGACACAGAGACAGAGACAGAGATGGAGAGACAGACACGGAGACAGACACAGAGATGGAGAGACAGACACGGAGACAGACACAGAGAGGGAGAGACGGACACAGAGACAGAGACAGAGATGGAGAGACAACACGGAGACAGACACAGAGATGGAGAGACAGACACGGAGACAGACACAGAGATGGAGAGACAGACACGGAGACAGACACAGAGAGGGAGAGACGGACACAGAGACAGAGACAGAGATGGAGAGACAACACGGAGACAGACACAGAGATGGAGAGACGGACACGGAGACAGACACAGAGAGGGAGAGACAACACGGAGACAGAGACAGAGATGGAGAGACAACACGGAGACAGACACAGAGATGGAGAGACAGACACGGAGACAGACACAGAGAGGGAAGCCCGGAACAGGTCCCAGCAGGCTGGCGAAGGCAGAGAACAGAGAGGCCGGCTGTGGAGGGGTGTCCAGGATGGCAGGGAGAGGTTAGGGCGAGAAGGACTAAATTAAGTGGGACATGCCCACGGGAACCAGGTGAAAATGCAGGTGAGCTGGGTCTTGCCTAGGTCCAGTCCTCAGCGGGGCTGACCGTGGGGGGTGACCATGGCCACCAGCCCGCCCAGGAGGGATCCGAGAGCAGATCCTCCCTCTGGGCCTCAGGAGGAGGCCAGATGGACATCTGGACCCCAGACCCTTGGCCTGGGGCGCTATGTGCAGGTAAGTGTCCATTGTTGGGGTGCCCGGTACACGGCACTCAGGGCCGAAGCTCCAGGAAGCCAACCCCAGGTCCTGGTCGCCCGTGGGCATGGGCAGGAGAGAGGCCCCGGGAACGCTGCTCCTGCCGCTGCAGGGACGCTGCTGGGCGAGGTGACGGAGGCGAGAACTCGGGGCTGCTGCGGAGATGGTCGCCATGGAAACCAGACTCCCGGCTCCAGCAAAGGAAGAGTTGGGGGTCCTCGGCCAGAGGCCGGGGCTTCCAGCAGAAACCCACCTTCCAACGCTGGGCAGGATGGAGGCACACTTTAGGGTAGAGACAGCTGAGTCCTTATGTAACAGCAAACCTGAGGACACACGAGTGGGCGAAGTCACCCAGCTGCGCCCCCACAGCCCGGCGAGCTAATCTGCGGGAGAGCCTAATTCGAGAACAGCCGGTGCGTGGTGGCAGATGCCTTCCAGCCACAAAAATCCTTCTCGAGATGTCACTGATGCTGTGCTGCTCCTCCAGGCCGAACCAGCCAGTGGGTCCCTTGACTCCAGGAGGCCCCTAATGATGGGCCACGTGGCTGCAGCATCAGAGGGGCTGATGGCCGTCCGCGCCTCCCACGACACGTGGGGACAAAGACACAGCGGCGCTGGAGCGGTGGGTGTGATCCCGGCCGCCCTCCAGCCTTGCCCCGCCGGCAGCCAGGAGCACGAAGCAGATGTGCAGGGCGGCCAGAAGGCAGGAGCTCCCGGAGGCTGTAGGAGGTACCAACAGCCGAGGGCCATCGGTCCTACTAGGAAGGCTGGTCAGCGTCCTTCAGACCAGTCAGTCCTGGCCACGGTATGTCCCCAGCAGTGGTCTGAGACGCATAACAGGAAGGCTTTCCTGGGGGTGGGGGGGGTGGTTCTAGGTGTCGGCGGGTCAAATCGGACACTGTTGCTAGAGCCACGACCTCCACAGCCTTAAGCAGATCTCGGTGGCATCCATGAGCGCCGGCTGTCCTGCTCTCCCGAAGGGCGGGCCGTTCATCTGGACGCCTCCCACCCCATGCGGCCCCACCCAAAAGCCCGGAGACTCCTCCAGCTGGGCAGCCTGTCTCCTTCCTCGGTCCCTAGCACTCAGCCCCGGGTTTGGACCGGAGTGCTCCCTCCCAAGCTCTGCGAGTGAGAGCGGACGCTGTGTCCTCGGGACCCCGGAGCCCAGCACCAGCAGGCACTGGGGGACCTCAGCGTGCATGAAGGATGGGCTCCAGCTTCTCCCACAGACCGTTGCGGGGACCACGCCAGAGTCAGGAGGGTCAGCCTGACTCCGGCCAGCCGGGCAGGGGAGCAGGGCTTGGGCGACAGGCAGAAGAGCTCGTTTGTTCTCTGCGTTTGGACTCTTCTCGGTCAAATTCTGTGTGAGTAGATGATTTTAGTTGGGTCCTTTCCGCTTGGGTTGTGTGGGGGATACACGCGTGAGCTTCGACTCGTCACCGCAACATACAAAGTGCTAGAAAAAAGACGGGGCATAGCTAAACCGAAGCTAAGAATAGAATCTCATCTATGCGGGCTGATTATACTTGGAGCAAGAGTGATAATTAGAGATATTTTGAAGGAAAAAAAAGAGCTCAAAAGTGAAGATAATTGGAAGATTTACTTCTCTTCGCTCCTCGCTAGGAGAGAATGAGGTCTTTAATTACACTAATAGGAAAACAATGATGGATTGTCCCAAATACATCCCTGTTGGTTCGGGGAGGCTCGTGGTCTGTGCACCAGGCCATCCGTGTCATCCTGTCAGACCCGCAGACGGCTTTCACAAAAGCGACAGACCCTACGTGACCCGCCGGTGGTCTGCGGGGACGACGCTGGTCCCATTACCGCGCGGGGAATCGGCGATCGCTGGCAGCCCGAGAGGAGAAACCCCCTAGAGGGAGGTGTGGGGACATACGGATGGGATTGCAAGGAGCCCCGGGGACCTCCCACCCTGTCCGCCACCTCATGGGCTCGCAGGAAGTCAGTGGGATGCCTCGGTGGCTCCCCCGCTCCCTCTCGGGCAGGGCTCCCACCTCGTCCGGCTCCGACACCCTGGGGCTATGACCGTTATCCTGGCCTCGTGTTTGCAGGCGCGTTTTTCCCTCCAAACTCACTGGGAGGCGGCTTCTCAGAGAAGAGACCATGGCAAGCAGACGTGCTGGGGACGGGGTCCCTGTCCGGCCCCTCAAGGGCTGTCCCGCTTCCCTCAGGACCCCTCCCCACGCCTGCGAGAAGTGGTCCCACCCTCGCTCCTGGTGCCCCCGGCTCCACCCGCGCCACGTCCCAGTGTCTGGCAGCAGCTTCACCCCAGAAGACACAATCAGTCCTGGGCATCGTGACCAGAGGCCCAGGGCAGTGGAAGCAGAAGGCCCTCTGTGGGTACAGACCCCCCAGTGCCGGCTTCCCAACTAGTGGCTCCCTCGCACAGACACACTCTGGCCTGAGAGGGGTGAATGGAGACCATAGTTGTCAACGTGGTAGGGAGGCCTTCACCATCTGGACACGTGGCCTTCCACGGCTGTCCCTGGCTGTCCCCGGCTGTCCCCGGCTGTCATGCCTTCTGAGCCTCCGGAGTCCCTAGATTGCTGGTGGCTCCTGGGTATCCAGGGGGCTCAGGGCAGACACCCTCGTCACAGCATGAACCTCGTGGTGTGGCGAGCCCCTGCCTACCCAGCTGTTGTGCAGCAGACCCGGTCCCGGAGAGCCGGCGACCTCCCCGGCCACGTGGCATTCCCTGGCGTGTTCCGTCAGTGCCGGGAGTGCGGGATGCGTGCCGTGTCATGAAGAGCTCTCCAGGGACCCGGAGCGGACCGTGCGGAGCACCGTCAAGCATGGTCCAGGCCCTGGGGCGAAAAGTAAGGGGCGAGAGAGGACAAAGGGCCGTGCGCCTCCCGTGCCGGGCGCGGGGCCGCAGGTTCCCTGAGCCACGACAAGGGGGAGGCCACGGACTCCTGCTCCCTGATCTTAGTCCTGTGGAGAGCTGGGGCGTGGGTAGAACCTGAGTGTCAGGCCACATTCCGGAGTATCCAGGCCCTCCTGCGGGGCTCTGATTCCCGCCCGCTGGGGCAGGACACTGTGATGGGGATCAGCCTGGATCCCCGAGACGTCCGGGTTACACAGACCAGCCCCAGCCCAAGAGGACAAGCTGCAGCAGACAGTTGTCCCCAGACCCCCCCACCACCGCACTCCCTCCGCCCAGTCCGGCCTTGTCCCGGGACGCCTCTGGTGGCTTTGGCCTGCTGACCCGTGGGTCACAGATGGCAGTGAGCCCCCAAAAGCTATTGGCATTGGTCGTCTCCCAGTGAGGGAAGGACATGGTGCTGCATCTGAGCACTTGGGACTTTAATACTCGGGATTTCAATCCCAGCAGCTCTGGGATTGAAAGTGCAGACCAAAGGGGCAGCCCCTTCCAGAATGTTCCGCAGCCGTGCCTGCATCGGTCAGCCTCTGCTGCACTAATGTGCCCCACAGAGTCAGGGTGGATGTCAGCAAAAAAACTTCTTTTCAGCTCTTGAGGTGAACTCATCTCCTGGGGGTAACTTCGGGGGTTCTGTGGGTGAGGATGGGGTTGGCTGGGGATGGCCCTGCCCCGTGCCTCCCCTCGAAGAGGCTACCCCTGGCAGGTCCCCCCGGCCAGGGTCAAAGGACAAGAGCACAGCGGTGGAGAAAGCACGTGCATGACCAGCTCAGGGGTGGGGAGCATGCCAAGGTCACCGGAAGGATGGCTGTAGGCGCCAATGACACAGGGGACCCTGGGAGTCGGCTAGGAAAACCCCTCTCCACGACATCTGTCCGAGGGGCAGCAGCACACCTGCCAACGGCTCATGCCAACAACCTCACAAGCCGCTTCTTCCCGATTCCTCTGCTCTGTCCTCACGTCTCTGCTCCCCTTCTTGGGCGCCCAACCTGACCCGCCAACCAGAATTACTCCCCGGGGGTCCGTCTTCTATTTTTCATCCGTTTCACCCCCCTGGCTCTCGGGACAGGTCATTTCCCATCCTCTTGGGGTGCTACACAGACATCTCCCCACAAGGATGGAGTCCTGCAGGGGCTGCGTCCCTCCCAGGGAGACCGACCACACGACCTGCCCGCGAAGCCCCGGCGGACCTCCCTGACCCGCAGGGACGCACCCCACTCCCTCCCCAGCACCTCCGAGCCTTCATCACATCTGCTTGTCGTTTTTCACTGGCTCGTCATCCGCCACCACCTCCTTCAGGGATGTGCCGTGCGCGGCCCTGTGGACCCAGAGTCTCGTGAGCCTCCGTCCTGGCTTCTCTTGGGGGAGCTTGACCGGGTTCTCTTGGGGGAGCTTGACCGACAGACTGGTCCTCAGTGTCCACTTCCCCGTCTTCTGTGGACTCGGCCCCGTGGAGGAATCATAAACAAAACTCACACGTGGGCAGAGTGGCGGGATGTCCCGCATCTGGAGGAAGAGCAGACAGAACAGGCCGAGCGGGGATGAGACGCCTCTACCCACGGACGCGAGGCGACGGTTGAGGCTTCTCGCCAGACGGCTCTCAAGGCTCCGGCGTTGGGCCGGCCAAGCTCTCTGGAATTCAGGTGCCTTTCTGAGAGAACAGCTCGGGCGTCGCAGTCACAAGGACGGCCAGCCTTCAGCCCTGCCGCCGGCGAGGCGGAAGCCGCCACCCAGGAACGTGCACCGAGCACACACGGCGGCTGCGGAGGCGCCGGCCCCGGGTCGGGTTCAGCAAACCTCTGGGGAGGCCAGAAGGGACGGACGGCAACACCCAGAGCAGACACGTCTCGTCTGGTGCGACAGAGCCTCGGACTCCGTTAGAAGACGAAGTAGGTTTAGAACAGGCTCGTTTTACGTTTGCCTCTGAAGGATTCCCAGCCTCTCCCAGAACCCGTCTCCGCTGCCCTGCGCCCCTGCCCCCACGCATCTCTCTGGGACTGCAGCCAAGGCAGAGCCCCCCTCCCCGCTCACCGAGCACACGGGGACCCCCGCGTTCCGCTGTCAGCCCCCTGGGCCCTGGGGTCGCTCGTTCACGGGAGTGTGTCTTAGCCCTCCGCAGGACACCCAAACCGAGCATCTGCCTTCACCGGGCCGGCGGAGTGTGGCTGAGAAACCAGCCTGAAGGAGCCGGGCTCACTACCGCGCCGCAGCCTCCGGTTCAAAACCACGCCGGCAAGCCTCGCGGTGCCGTCCGGGCCTGCCAGACTGTCCCCAAGTGTCCTCGGGAACCAGATGGTGGAGGAGAGTGACGTGGCCACCCCAGGGCCTCCCTGTTGATGGTGCTGACCCTGTGCCGGGGACGAGGCCGTCGGGCGAGACGGAGGGGGCGAGCCACGGCCCCCAAGAAGCCAGAGCGTGTGCCCAACACCCGGCAAGGCGCCAGGCTCCCCGTAGCACGGCTGGCCCCGACAGAAGGTTTGCGCGCGTGCGGCCTGATTCCGGCCCAGACAGTAACGGGGACGTTTCCCCCCAAGGCTGGGCTCCCGCAGCTCTATTCTGAGAAGGACCATTAAGGAGAAAAAGCGACCGGCTCAGCTTAGTCACCAGGAAATACCGCAGGCTCGCGCTCTAAGGGCTCAGGCTGGGGCGCGCCTCCCCCAAGACCAGAACCTTCCCTGACCCTCTCCAGAGGCCGCACCCACCCATGCGCCCCCAAGTGCCGGGCCCTGCAACATCTCCGGGGCCGGACTCCTCTGAAGCCCCCCGCCCGGAGAAGCCAGAAAGGTGCCCCCAGCTTGATCCCCGCTCCTGCACCTGCTAGTGCTGCCTTGGGCCGAGATTCCGTGTGAAACGGGGCCCCGGGACGGCCAGGGCGGTACGAGCTGTGAGGTGGGCCGCCACGGGGAGCGCCCAGCCCCGGGGAGACGCTGCAGTTCCCGGGAGGCCCGCGGCGCAGCCTCCGAAGGAAACCTGGTCTCCCAACTGTCAGGAAAGATCCAGACGACGTGAGGAGCAGGACGGGGGATGAGTTTGAGCAGATGCCCAGGCAGGGAGGCACGTTTCCTCCCGCATCTGGCTCTGGGTTTTATTTTTAGCCTGAAACACAGGCTCGCGTATGTCCTTGGGAGCTGGGGCAGGCTTTCCCCAGGGCCTGCCGTGGGACAGTCCGTCACCTCTCCAGCGGAGCTGCTGTTGGAGTCACCCGAGAGCTTCACCCCGGACATTCTAAGTCCAGGTCTCTGGGAGCAGGGCTCGGACACCAGACGTCATGGCCCTGGGGGGGGCAGGACAGGGTACTTACTCTAAACCGTCAGGGCAGTGAGACACCCGCGCCATTACCAAGCCAGGGTACAAGGACGTGTTTAAGTGTAAAGTGGCCAGGACACGGAAACAGAAAGCTGGACCTCCGGCCCCCTCCTCCCTGGGATTTTCCTCTCCCTCCCCACTAGATGTGGCAGACACCTGGGCCTTCTGCTGCTTCCTCTCCGGCGTGGCAGCTGGGAGGCTGAGACACCATGACTGCCGGGTCTCAGCGTGGACCTGTCACGTCACTCTCTTCCTGGTAAGCCCCCACCCCTTCCAAGAGTCCCCTGGCCCCAGTCTGCCTTTCCATGTGGCTGTGTTCAGTTTTCTCTTTCTCCATGTTCAGGACACACAAGACATAGTTTTCCTCTGCCCCACACAAAGGCTCAGATCTCCGGCAGCAACGCCCCTTCCTCACGCAGCAAGGATCGGCGAGCGCCTCCTACGTGCGTGGCCGGGAAGAGGAGAGTCCCTGATCTCCAGAGGAGCACAGTCCGGTGGGAGAAGGACGGAGAGAGGTCACGGCGGGAGTGCCCAGAGCAGGAACCCGCCCCGGGTCTGGGGCACGATGCCTTCCTGACAGCAGCCGGGTTAGACCACCAGGAGGGGAGGCCACGAAAGAGCATTCCAGGCAGGAGGGGAAGGTGTGCCGAGGTCCAAAGCGGAGGCAACTGAGTAGACTTTCCAGCACGGGACTGTCTTGGAAGGCCATTCAGGGCATGGATAGCGTGTTCAGGCCTTGTCCTGAACACAGTAACCCAGGAGTGGAGTCGTGCTGTCCCGTGACCTCATGTGACATCGAGCATCTGAGGTGTGACATTCTGAACCAAGAGGCACGGACACCAAGACATACATGCTGGGTATCGAGGACCTAGGAAAGGATGTGCCTAAAGCATCTCGATAATTGTTCCTGATGTGTTGAGTTAAGCCTATTTTGAAAAGCCTGTCCTCAAATGATCCGCACAGCTGGTGGGGGGCGGATGCTGCTACAAGGCCCACAGCCCCCAGACAGGGCCCATGGCCCCTCTCCCTTCCCACGGCTGCCAAGCCATACGGTGCCTTTCCTCGACGCTGTACACGTCCAAGGGAACCAGACAAGTTTCTGGAAAGGGGCAGTACGGTATAGAAGTTCTGGACCAGAGAGGTTTTGGAAAGGTGCCAGGACAAGGATGGGAAGAGAGACCCGTCACAGAGTGGTCGTGGCCCGAGGGGTCTTCCCCCAGGGACAGCGAGAGTGGGCAGCCCGCTCCCCATTGAGACTCCTCCAGGCCAGAGCCCCAGCCAGCCAAGGGTGAGCGCTCAGGTGCCATCCACCCCCTTCACACACGCCGCACAGCACCACGCCAACACCTAGCCCAGGGCTGAAGTCAGCACATAAACCCCTGCATGAGGTAAACATGGCTTAAAGTCACCGCAGACAAGCAAACCTCTCTGGGAAGCTTCCAGTAACCAGAAATGACCTGCCTTCTGGAACAGGGATTGCAAAAAGTAGTAGGTTCCTTCAAAGTAAATAATGTGGGGACCAGGGGACACATGGGAGGTTTGGGAACTAGAGGAGACACATAGTAGAGAGAGATGATAGCAATAGATGAGATGCACAGACAGACAGACAGCGAGAGATACATGAAAGAGAGATGACATATGACAGGTAGGCAAATAGACAGACAGACAAAGAGATAATAGATCAATAGACAGACAGATCGATATAGATGATAGAGAGACAGATAGATATAGACAGACTGACAGGTGATAGAAGAAAGACAGACAGATAATAGAGAGATGATTGGTAGATAAGTAGATATACAGATAGATAAATGGATAGAAGATTGATAGATATACAGATAGATGATAGATAGATATAGATGATAGATAGATAGATAGATAGATATAGACAGACTGACAGGTGATAGAAGAAAGACAGACAGACAGATAATAGAGAGATGATTGGTAGATAAGTAGATATACAGATAGATAAGTGGATAGAAGATTGATAGATATACAGATAGATAGATAGACAGATAGATAGAGATAGACCAACAGGTAATAGACAGATAATAGACAGACCGATAGACAGATAATAGAGAAATGATTGATAGATAAGTAGATATACAGATAGATAAATGGATAGAAGATTGATAGATATACAGATAGATGATAGATAGATATAGATGATAGATAGATAGATAGATAGATAGATAGATAGATATAGACAGACTGACAGGTGATAGAAGAAAGACAGACAGATAATAGAGAGATGATTGGTAGATAAGTAGATATACAGATAGATAAGTGGATAGAAGATTGATAGATAGATGATAGATAGATAGACAGATAGATAGAGATAGACCAACAGATGACAGACAGTAAACAGATGATCGCGAGAAGATTGATACACTAGTAGATACACAGATGGATTGACAGACAGATGTTAGGTAGATAATAGACGACAAACAGAAAGTAGAGAGATCATGGGTGGACAGACAGACAGATGATAGAGAGGTGACAGATAGTCACACAGTCGATAGACACACAGGCAGGCAGGCAGGCAGATGACAGCAGCAGACAGAGGGGAGGAGCGGGACCCCGTGCAGGTCAACAATGCCAAGCCCTCGAGTGTGGCTCGAAGAACCCAAGTCCAAGCCCTACGCCCGAGGTACAAAATCAACATCGTCAAGATTATTAATTCTTGCCAGAAAACGAGAAACTTGCCATAACCCGTTTCCCCCGGAAGCCCCCTGGTCCAGGGCCGGAGCACATCGGGGAGGCTAAAGCACCAGAGTTCTCCATTGGCCTCACCCCAGCAACCCCGTCGTCTCCACACACCAGGCTCTCCTCGTGGCAGGGTCCGGCCCGCAGACTGCAAGTGAGGCCATCCCGGGCCCTGGGCCCTCCACCCGCGGGGGACTGCTTGCTCGCAGGCTTTGTACATCGCAAGCCGCTGCTTAGTCCTTATGACCTGCCGGAACAGGGTGTTCTCGAGAACGGGCTCACCCTTTGCTGGTAAGACCACCCTTCAGGGACCTCTTCAGGGCGAGTGTAACACAGCACCCATGTGAAAGCGACACACGTGGTGGGGGTCCACAGGGAGAGGCGGTGGTGTGGGCGGGCTCAGCTAGGAAAGCCTGCAGGAGAAGGTGAAATTTGGGATGAGACTTCTTTGTCACTGGGAAAAGCCAACAAAATGACACTCCAACGAGCCCCGTTAGGAGAGGGCACCCCTGTGTTTGCTTACTCCATGGGTGCCGTCAACTCAATTTATCCCAAATTCCAGCAAACAGAAGAACTAATAAAGATTATTTTCATCTACAGCTGTAGACCTATGTATGTGATGCTAATTGATGTTTATTAAGACATCTTTGGGGAAACAGAAAAACCCCAAAGGACCTTATTATCCAAAGAGTCAATTACTTCCAAATTGTTTGGATGTCAGGAGTGAGTTGGTACATTGTCGAGTCACATTCAGTCTGGTATTTGAGGAATAAATGAAGATGTTATGTGTCTGTTCACTCGGTTAATTATATTCCCATAAATCTATCCGTACAGAAGATCTGTGACTAGACAGTAATTTGCTTAGACTCAGTCTGCATATTAAATGATCATCTGCTTTTTTTTCCTCTTTGTTTTTGCTTTATTTCCCTTTTGTTTTCCTTATTTATATTCAGTTACTGCCTCAAGCATCTCCAAAAAACAGAAAGTTACTGTAATTAATTTCTAATAAGAAGTAATATGGATACAGACATCATGTAGGAAGTTAATCTTTTTAGCCTAATTCCACAGAATGTCCTCGGGAGCTTAATTCTATAGTCATTAGTCAGGCAATCATGTCAAAGGCAAATTCATTTCTAGCAAAATGGGAAAACAGATTATTTTAGATCCATGAAAAATAAGAAAAGGACTTTGCTCGAAATAGCTGACCTATCATAGATGTTTTTCTTTTTTTTGTTCAGAGTTTTTCGAAAACAAGGTATTACGTAAGGATGATATGACGGGTTGATTAGCCAACATTTGACGAGCACGGTACACGTCAGCAGCACGCAGTCCGCCGTTCTCAGCCCGTGCTGGGCTCGTGGTGTCGGACACACCGTCATCTTGAGATACTCGATGGAGAACAGTTATGAGCTCTCACTACTGTCCCCAAACCCAAAAGGGTGGCACGTATCCCAACAAATGACCCAAAAATGGCTATCAATGCCTCCTACAAAAGGTAAATGGATTATTTACACAAACACTGTAATTGGCCGGGGGGATTTTCCAACACCAGGCTTGTGAAGGAAAATAATCCTCGAATACCAATTTGACTTGGAAAAAGAGTTTCATAAAACGCCACGGAAGTTGCCTCAGCCATTGCATCCACTTTCGCGTGGCGATGGGTGTCCTGGAACGCAGATGCCCAGCCCTAGATCACGCTGCGGCGGTCCTCCCGCGACGCCCACGTGTGTCAGACTCCCGGGTGGGAGGCGGCGGTGAAAACGCGCGGCCGCGGCAGCCCACGCCGTCCAATCGTGTTTGGTATCCTGCTGTTGCCTTCTGCTCACCCCCCAAGGGCCGAGTTTCAACTGTGCCTAGTTTGGGTGTTTTTGTTTTTGTTTTTGTTTTTGTTTTTAACAGCTCTGACTCTCTTGTAATAACATGAAAAATGGAAGTTCAACGTTGTGCCTTCACCGTTGTGGCTGGAAGTCGTTCTCCTGCATGGGGCTTCCCATGTCACTCTTTCAACCTCTCCCTTTCTACAAAGGAGACTGAACCCAAACAGGTAAACGGATTTATTCAGAGTTACACCCCCGGAAAAGATGACAAGCAAGACTAGAATCCCATCCCCCAAAGCCCATGATAGTGATTTTTTCCCATTTTACCACTTTATCTCAGTTGTGTTTTAGAATGACGGGAAGTAGAGGGTTTGGCTCACTTCAGTGGCTTCCGAGAAACTTCTCCTGAATGAAAGTTTAATTAAATTAAATTTATTTTTTTAAGATTTTGTTGGCTTATTTAGAGAGACAGCACGAGCAGGGGGTGGGGAGAGGGGCAGAGGGAGAGAGAGAGAACCCCAAACAGACGTTGTGCTAAGCACAGAGCCCAGCGTGAGGCTCGATCCCAGGCCACCAAGATCAGGACCTGAGCCGAAATCAGGAGGTGGCCACTCAACCAGCTGAGCCACTCCGACGCCCCAAGAATGAGCGTTTCATGCTAGAGCTCTCTCATGGCACGGGGTGGCCCATGAGTTAGACTCTCCTACAGCAGAAATAAGGCTCCAGTCCTCAGAAAGATCAGACACAGAACCGCCTCACGTCCAGTCACGCCCCTGGTAGCGGCCCCGTTCACAGTGGCCAAGAGAGGGAAACGACCCGTCGGCAGAGACACGGGCAGACGGATGCAGACGACGCACCGGCCTCCACAAGGATGGACATCCAGACACCTACTGAGACGTGGACGGACCTTGAGGACACGGGGCTCCGGGAGGTAAGGCAGCCGCCACGGGACAGATACTGCGGGACCCCACTTGTGTGCGTCCTCTGGAGCCCCCAAACCACAGAGACAGGACACAGAGGGGTGCTGGGAGCTGGGAGAGGGGACAGTTTTGGTTTCACAGGATGAACAGATCTGGAGAAGGTTCCCACGACATCGTGATCCCAACGGGAGCGGACTTTACTCTTAAAGATGCTTGTGTGTTTTTTTAACCCCAACTGTGGTATTTTTCAGAAGAACAAGCGTTCCTTGCACGTTGGGTCTGAACGTGCTGGGAGCACCGTCTGGCACAAGCTCTCCTGCGGGCCGGCGTGCCCAGGCGGGCGTCACGGCCTCTGCGGCCCCGTTTCCCATCCGAGGTGGCCGCTGTGATGTCCAGCGAGGAAGGGCGGTGACACCCCTGCCTCGTCTCAGGGGCCACCGCGGGAAACAAGTTTGTCTCGTCTTCCTGGTTTCCAGATCCGCTAAGCAGACAGGGGGTGTATTCAGCCGTGTCTCCCTCACGCAGCCGATCGAACAATGCAGGCGTCCCCGGCAAGGCCTTCGGACAGACGGTTGCACTAGTTTCACAGAGGATACGTACTAGACTCCGGAATTGCTCTGTTTGGCAGGACAGACGTGTTTCTGGGCTCTTTTGGAATTTTTAGTCATTTACTGTCCATGTGGTGTCAGAATCAGGGCCCTTCTGAATTTTATTCAGTTCAATTTAGCCGTTTCTTCATAGTTCATCATTTTATGGTTACTTCTGAGTTGTCTTCAGGATAACATGCAAATAGACAATTTTAAGGGAACGCAGGGTGCCCTGTGTCAGCACGAGGCCTCCTTCTAGTTCGGGCAAGACACTGAGTTTCCACTAATTCGATTTTCATGTTTTCTGATTTTAGCCAGAGCTCCCGAGGGAGTTTCCATGGAGTCTTGGATCTGTCTCTTCTCTCCCAGTCTCAGAGCTGGTGCCAGACTGGGGTCCTGGTGGTGCGCACTCCGGTGGCCCCCGTCCCCCAGGGCCTGCCGCTCCCCACCCCCAACCTCACCCCACGCTCACCGCCCACACCCTGACGTCAACCCGCACTCCCTGTCTTAGCACCCAAGCCCCTCGAGCTCCCTGACCACGAAGTGTCCTGGCATCACCCCAAGCCCCCGCAGACCCTCACCGATGCTCCTCACCCCTCATGCCCCTCACTCCCCAGAGCCCAGTTTAGATGCTCCTACGCATGTGCCCAAGAGAAACAAAAACCTACGTGCCCCCAGAGACGTACGTGAGTGTTCGTGGCACTGGGATTCACCATCGTCCCGGGCTGCGGACTCTCCGCTCGCCCTGTGATGCACGGGGAGGGGAGAGGCGGCACCTCCCTCCGACCCATCACGAGTCGGCGCTGCAGGGAATGAGCTGCGGACGTGCGCGCCATCGCATGGGAAGCCCCGAAGCTCCCGCAGTAAAGCCAGACCCAGAAGATCACCGGGGGTTGGAGTCCCTTTATCGGAGCGTCCAGGAGAGGAAATCGGTGTAGACAGAGAGCAGGCTCGTGGCTCGGGGGGCCGCGGGGAGGATGGGGAGCAGGTGCACGTGCAGAGCCGGGATCCGCGGAGGAGGCGTGAACGTCCCAGAGCCGCGCTGCGGGCAGGTGCACACTGGCGTGTCTCACACACCGCCAGACCGCGCAGGTGAGACGCCGGACTTCAGGGCACACAGGTGCACCTCGATAAAACCTTGGCTCACGTTCGCTCCCCCAGCAGCCACCCTCCGCTCTGCAAACTCACCGACCGGCTGAAGGGTTTCCCGGGGTCTGTGCTTGTCTCTCCCTTTGGGGAGACCTTTTCCTCCCCTGAGCAAACCCTCCGAGACCCTGTCCTCGTTCTCCTGCCGGACTCGGTCGCGCGGGGCCGACCTCACCTGTGGCTCAGGGCCCTTCGTGTTTCAGCCCCACACGACCTCCCCAGACCGATTTCGCGCCCGCGGCGCACCCTCTGCCCGGTGAGCCGCCCACCGCCCGGGCCAGCCTCTGCTCCGGCACTTCCCCCGGGAGCAGACCTTTTCGAAGGAAACAGGTCCCTCGAGCCCAGCTTGATCCCGAATTCCCTTCTCTGCCGTCCAGCCCAGTACCTGCCCTCCTCTGGCTTCTGGGAACACCCGGTCTCCTTGTGGGCTGTATCCCTGGTACTCCAGGGAATGTGGACCGGCCCCAGGAAGCTCCCTCACCCCGGGCTTGGGCCGCAGAGGTCACCGGCCCCATCCCTGCCTCCTCCTGCCCGCCCTCCGTAAGGTGCTCGGTGTGGGCTCACGCGGGCTGCCCCGAGCCCCTCCAGGGCGAGAAATTCACTGTCCTCTGAAGCAGCCCATTCCGGTTTTGCAGGGCTCCATCCCTAGAAGTTTCTCCCCCATCCTGACTGCCCCCTGTAATCTCCACGTCCCGCTCAGAATGAGCACGCGCTCCTTCCTCCGGAGTCTGTCCCACAAGCACGCGCTCCTTCCTCCGGGGTCCATCTGGTCCCCCACCTTCTCTCCGCATAAACTCCGGATTCCCCACCATCCTGGCCACTCCCTACCCATGGGGCCCTGCTGTGCACGTTTCTACAATTACAAGGCTCGGCAGAAGCAAAGCCGCGTCCCCAGAGTCAGAAGGACTCAGAACCAAGCCACCCTATCCCCCCGTGGACCCCCGGGCATCTTCGGGGCTGCAGACCGCGAGCAGTCAGCTGTTTGCAAGTGACCCGTGCGGGTGAGTCACGGATCTCGGTCACCTCTGCTTCTCCCTGCTGTCCAGCTACACCACCACGGGAGCGGGCTTTCTGGAGTCCCCAGACTCCAGCTTTCAGAACTTTCCATGCATTCCACGGGCTTGATTTCCACGCTGGGGCGATTCATCCCAGCCCCACCCAGCGAACTCTCGTGTCTGCCGTGTGAGAACGTCCCAAGTCCATCCTTGCCTGGCAAGTATGTGTCCCTCAAGAGCCGGGCATGCTCCTTCTCACCCACAGTCATGACTCGGCCAGCGGTCACTGGGTTTGGGCACAAACAACAGAACGCTGGGCTTCTGAGGACGTCAACAAGCGAGTTGGTATTTGTCCCGTAAGAACGAGCCTGCAGAGAAGTGAGGTGAGCAACAGGCCACCGGGACCCCTGTCATCCGCCGTCAGGACAGTCGCCTTGTCCTTGTGGACGCCTGCCGGCCTCACCCTGTTCCCCGGGGAGAGACGCGCCAAATGGGAAAGGTGACAGCTTCTCCCGGAGACGCTTTGCCTTTCGTTTGAGGAAGGGGTGTCTACCCAGATGGTTCTGCTACAAGCCGTTTTAGAGAAGGGGACTAGAAAGTCGTACGTTTGGCTAAACACACTGTTTGCCAAGAAGTGCAGGATTTCAATCATAAAGAAGGGGCAGGATGTGCACATTCTGTGCGAGACGACACGTTCTGCTTGGGACCCAAAAGAAGTGTGGGAGAGAAGGGAGCCCTAACCTGTGTCTGAGTCTCCTGGGGCCACCGTCACAAACTACGTCACACCGGCGGCTTCAACAGCAGAAATGTCTTCCCAACTCAGAGGCTGAAGGTCTGACATCACCGTGTGGGCCGGGCTGCTCCCTCCTGAGGCCTCTTTCCCTGGTGTGTGGACCCGTCTGGTCCTCCCTCCGTCGCCCCCAGGCTGTGCCTATGTCCTGGCCTCCTCTTCGGGCAAGGACACCCATCGGATCGGGTCAGCGCCCGTCCTGACGGTCTCGCTTCAGCTTCGTGATCTCTTCAAAGGCCCCAAATACAGTCACATTCAAGGTCATGGGGGTCAGGGTCCAACAACTGATTTTAGGGGGATGCAACTCAGCCCATAGTGACTGACCATGACCCGGTGGTCGTTCTGAAGACCCGAGAACTTATCCAGATGCGCTGAGCTGGGTACGTCCACAAACCACATTGATCCATTTTCTCCATAAGCGTATCTATGCGTTCACGTTTGTTTTTTAAAATAACATGGAAAAATCTTGACCCAATACGTTCCGAGCCTTACCCTGATCAAGTAATCCTTTTCAAACGTTATAAAGTAGGTCAAGTCGTTAATTATATGATTACTTTTATACTTACTATCGAAATCTGGCATAACTAAAGCCAAGTTTAACTTACACAATGTGAAGTAGAAAACTATTAAGTGCCCAGAAAAATGGGCTTAATTTTCTACTAAATATAGGTACAGAAATGATTATAGCTGTGCCCTTGCCAGCTACAAATGGCCCTAGCTTTTATGATAAAATACGTCCCTGTTAATCACGTGAGACAGGTTGCTATAAGCCCGTGCTTCTGAACTCATGCTCTGGAAGATGATTGGCATCATTAGTAGGCAAAAGTTGAAGAAATGAAGAGTTTCTTATACAGAATTAAAAAAACAAAGAACAGAACAGAGCAGAGCAGAGGTGCCAAAGACTGAGACACACGGTGTTCCAAGGTTCCGGAAATACTTGGCTGCCTGACTTGCTCCTGTCGTGTACCGGAGCTGCTCTCCCGTGGACTGATGGCCCCTTTCCTCAGGGCGTCCTGCACAACCATGAAGCATAAAGAATCTTCGGGACTGAGAAAAGCTTCTCCCCCATTCTTCTTGGCACGGTGACAGGCGTGTCACAGGTCGCTGCTCTCCCCCAGGACTCCACCATAACCCTTCTGGTGGGGATTGAGCATTTGACCTCAGCCCTGGAGGGGACACACAGGGGGCGGTGGGGAGAAGGTAGAAGAAGGACTAGATGACAGTGTCCTCTTGCCGGGCTGAAAAAAGAAAACAAGGAGTGAAATCTCAGCTCAAGCCGTGTGGCTGTTTTCCAGCGATACTTGGCCGAAGAGAAACTTGGGAGCACGGGGTGAGCTCACAGCTCTGCTTCCGGCGCCGGCGCCCTCAGGACAACACCACCCCCCGCATCCCGCACCAGGCACGTGTGAGGCCGAGCAAAACCTCGTTGAAGAGGCAGGGGTGGAAACGCGGCTCACACCCCATGCCGTTGGCCGACACCCCATCTTGACAGAACTCACGGTCACGGCAGCGGGACAGACTGAACGCGAGGTTCGATCTGTTTGGGTTACGGTTGCGCGCAGTTGTTAAGGGATTCAGGGGAGATGGGATTTAGGAGGAAGACAAACGTAGTCCAGGACCGAGCAGGTGGTAGGTGACCCAAAAGTGCTTCTTCAAGCCTCCCCCGAACACATCCACGTGTGAACGTCCAAGAGTTGCGTTTCCTCCGGCGAGGCTGGGCCCGTGCGCAGAGTGACGGAGCCAGCCAGCGTGTCCGGAGGCCCCCGTTTCGTCCAGAGGAGCCTCCTTGCAGAGCTGGGTCAGCACAAACGATCCTCATTTGGAACAAGTCTGGGTCACCCGCCAAGGGGTGTGGCCTAACAGAGGGGAACAGTGACACCAGCCCTGTTTCCAAGGAGATAGGGAACCCCAAAGACACAGCCTCGAAGACACAATCCCAGCCTCGTCTGAAAAGGAAGAGGAAATGACAAACCGGAAGTCAGAACTTCTTCTTGAGAAACTCGTCAAAAGAGGGAGGAAAAGTGGGCAAAAATGGAAAAAGAGAAACTAAAATTAATTTATTTAAGGGTTTCATGAAAAAATAGGTGTGATCATGAGGTTTAACACTTTCAGTAAAGAGTCGTTGAATATCTGATCAGAGCTCTCTCTCACACGGCTTGCGCCATTTGTCACAGAAGCCCCAGAGGGAGGACCACCACCTACGCTCCATCAGGCAGAGGAAGACGGTGTAACCAAAGTCACAGGCAGACCAGTGTGGACCAACAGGATGGACCAGGTTCCAGACCTAAAGGTCTTTCTAGGAACATCTTAGACATGTTTTATATAAGGCAAAGACAGAACAAAGGGACGTGTTAAGCTCTCCTGTCCTTCACATAAAGAAGAAAGACCACGTTCCGAGCATTTCGCAGGACCGTCTGGGAAGAACGGAGAAAAAGAGGACGGTGCGTGTCTCCAAAGCCAGCGCGCCGGTCGTTGAGAGTCCGTGCGATGAAGCGCCTGACTCTCTTTCTGTCCGAGACCGAAACCCCACACCCGTTAAACCATGGCTCCCCTACCCTCCTCCGCTCCTGCCTGGCCCCCGGCAGCCACCTCATAAAAGTGGAATCGTACAGACTTTATCTTCTTGTGGCTGGATTACTTTTCCTCGTGTGAAGTCCTTCCATACTACAGCACGTGACAAGGGTTTTCCCTTCTCAAGGCGGAATGACAGGCTACATGGCTTGTTCATCCGTCTCTCCTTCAGACACTTGGCTGTGGCTTCCCCCTCTTGGCTGCATGAACACCGGGGCACGACGTCTCTTCAAGTGTCTGTAATTCCTCTGGATGTGGAGTTGCTGGATCATACGGTCGTTCTTCAGGGAGCTGCTGTTCGGCTCTCCGTGGGACCTGCACCGTCACACAAAGGTTCCCTCTTCTCCACATCCCCACACTTACCTACCAGCTCTCCGAGACAAGCCATCCTAGTGGGCACGGGGGAACATCTCACTGCGCTTTCGATCTGCCTTTCCCTAACGACGAGCGATGCTGAGCGTCGTCCCACGTGTCTGTTGGCCATCTGGATGTCATCGTCGGAGACACGCCTGTCCAAGCCCTTTGCCACTTCTTCGCCGGGTTATGTGGGGGTTTTGCTGTTGTTGTTCAGTGGTAGGAGTTCCTGGTCAACTCTGGATATTAGCGCCTCACCACGTCTCTGAATTGCAATCACTCTCTCTTGTTGCGAAGCCTGCCTTTGCCCTCTGTCAATTGTGCCCTTTGTGGTACACGAGTTTTGGGGTTTGATGTCATCTCCTTTGTTTATTTTTGGTTTTGGTGCCTGTGACTCTGGTGTCATAACCACGAAATCATTGTCAAATCCAGAGTCACGAAGCATTCCCCTGTGCTCTGTTACAGGAATTTTATAGTTTTAGGTCTTACGTTGCGATCTTTAATCTGTTTTGAGTTAACTCTTGGGAAGGGGGTAAAAAGGGGTCCAAGTTCCTCTCTCGTGCCTCCAAATTCCGTTTTCCCGGAGCCCCTTGTAGAAGAGACTGCTCCTTCCTCGTGGCACGGTCTTGGCTCCCCGCCAGAAGCATTTGATCACACGCAGAAGGATTTATTTCGGGCTCTCTCTCCCGTTCCATCAATCCGTGGGATGGTCTTTAAACCAGCGTCACACTGTTTCAGAAACTCGTAGTATGTTTTGAAACCAGAAAGTGTGAGTTCTCCAAGATCGTGTTGTCTGTTCTGGGCCCCTTGAGATTCCATGTGGGTTTTAGGATGGATTTTCTATTTCTGGAAAAAAAAAAAAAGTTGATGCCTGGAGGTGACACGTAAATTAGTGAGGTGGCCATGCTCTGCATTCTTCGCCCAGTGCGCACGCGTGGAGAAACTGAGGCTCCGACAAGCCGAGCAACGTTGGGTTTGGAGCTTCAGACGCCATCCCAGCTCCCTCTGCAAAATAGCAACGACGGTAATACGGGGATTTTCGCTCCCTCTTCTGCTGTCCTTGGTCAGGGTTAATCTAAAACACCGCTCCGTGGTATTTAATTGTTCCTTTTTAAGGAACGGGATTTACAGGTCATAAGAGCCGTAATAATCGCTTATTGTCAGCTCTCTTCAAAGTACATCCCTGAGGTCCCAGCCCAAGGCCAGAGCCTCTCAGGACCCAGACAAACTTCCACTCTGAAGACTGGCCGGGTGGTAACCAGACCCACCGATGCAGCAGAGATAAAGGATCACATTTTCCTGGAATTTTCAGGTACAGATAACGCAGTTGAACTAAACACGGAGGTAGGTAATGACAGGGAAACGGAGAGATAACCAACACGTCACGACACTTGTCATGGGGATAAAACGGGAGAAAAATTAGATCTCAAGTGAGTCAGTGCCGAAGCACGGCTAAACACGTGTGTGTGGCAGCCTGTTCACGGGAGTCGCGTGGCTCGTGGCCCAGCGTCTCTGTCGAGGAGCAGGTGCGGGTCTGGGTAGACGCTCCCGGTCCAGCTCCCAGGCCGCAGCCCAGAACGTCGGTGGGCAGATGGACACGACCACAGCAGCGACAGCATCAGGACCTCGAAGCCTGGTACCTGGTGACGTCGGTATGTCCCGCCGGACACTGCACAGCCACGACGAAGGCCTTCACGGGCGTGCCGCCACTCCGCGAGGTGGCCCTTCCACGTAGTGTGTCTGATGCCCCGACTGTCCTCTGCTGCCACCCTCCCCACCCCCTTGGGGCTTGCACAGAAAGGGAGAGGGTCAAGGTGGGGGAGCAGCGTTTTTGACCATTTCCCGCTGGTGCGTGTGGAGTGACGTTCTGGCCGAGGGACAAGAAGTCATTGCACTGAGGGGCGGCTGCAGGGCTCCGGGGGTTAAAGGCTCTGCCTTCGACTGGGGTCATGATCTCAGGGTCCTGGAACTGAGCTCTGGCATCAGGCTCTCTGCTCAGTGGGGAGCCTGCTTCCTCCTCTCTCTGCCTGCCTCTCTGCCTACTTGTGATCTCTGTCTGTCAAATAAATAAATAAATAAATAAAATCTTTATTTAAAAAAAAAAAGAAGAAATCATCGCACAGAGCAGCCCAGAAGCCAACACAGAACCAGGCCGTGTGTCTCCCCCGGGGCCCTTCAGAGACCTTGCACTGAGTGAGAGAGGAGCTGACCGGCCTCCCCAACCCCTCGGGTCCTACGTGGCTGCTGTCCTCTGACAACGGGCTGCATGGTGGGGGGCCTGTCCCACTTGCCTCCCCCCCAGGGGAGAAATCTCCCGCCTCTCCAGACAGACGGACTCTCACGGGGCGGTAGCACCCATCACCTCGCACACAGGGGAAGGGAGTCACCAATGTGCTGAGGGGTCGGTGCCCAGAAGACTCTGGAAGTCAGAAGGGCCTCAGCCACCAAGGGACAAGCCCAAAATGGCCGAGCATCCAGGGCCACTGGGGCAGAGCCTGGCGGGGAGGGGAGTGGCCCAAAGGAGGGGGAGCCTCCTAGCCTGGCCCCGGGTTGACAGTGGAAGCCCCAGGGAACACCAGCCCCTTTATGACACAGCAGCTGCATGTGGCTTCTAACTCGTGAAGGACAGGGTCGGGGACAATGCGAGACACAAGCCGGTGACCAGCAGAGAAGGGCACCCCGCTCCGTCCGCCCACGCCGTCACAAGGGCCAGCTCGGAAGCTCCTGGTCCGAACCCTCTCCAACATCCCTGGTGACTCGCAAACTCTGCTTCTCCTTAGACCACTCGGCCATCCTGACACCCTAAAACTCTGCATCTCCAATAAGGTCCACGAGGGTGAGTCCGAAAGCGTAAGGATCCCTCCTCCGCCGCGACGTGCCCTCAGTGTTCTGAATCGGCCAGGCCCCACGCACAGACACCTGGGCTGTCCGGCGGCCTCGGGTCGCTACGGAGTCGAACTGTCCCACGCAAGGAAGAGGGTTATAACCAGACCTGCGGGGCTCAGGCGAGCTGGGTTTCCCGGGGGGCTGCCCCCAGGACATGAGGGGGTCTGGGTAGACTGCGGCCACTTGGAACACGGGGGCAGCGGAGCAACTCTAAAGCCACGCTGAGCAGCCCAGAAGGTAAGGTGCCCCCCTGATGTCACAGGTCACTCGGGCTTCCTGGGTCCTAGAGCACATGAGGACCACCCGCAGTCAGAGTCTACCCTGTCCACCTCACGAGTGCACAGCCCTGCCCTGCAGGTCTGGGAACCCCAGGCCAGGCCAGGCACAGGGAACCCAGGCACCAGGCCTGGGGGGAGCGGGGGCTGCCTGCGGACAGGTGGCGTTCTCAGCAGGCCTGTTCAGAGACGTGCCCACGGCAGGACCCGGGAGCCTCCCCATTCTGCTCCAGCACGCGTCCCCCAGGCCCCATGGCCTGCTTTGCCTTTAAATACTCAAGTCTGGATGGAATCTGCTTGTTTCGGGGCACTTCCCAGCCTGGAGCACTTCCTCCTCTGGAGCACTTCCTCCTCGGGGAGCGTTTCTTCATCTGGGAGCACTTCCCAGTCCGGAGCACTTCCGTGCAAGGCTCCTGCGGACTCTTGCCTGCCAGCTGCTCCTCCTCAGCACCCGGACCTGTTCCCCCTCATGGAGCACCTGTCCCCACCTTCCTACATGGAGCCCCTGTCCACTGTCCCCCACCTGTGCCCTGGGACCCCACACAGGGCTGTGTCTTTAAAAATCGTGTCTGTGTTCTCTGTTCTGACGGCTCCCAAATCCGGCACCTCGGCCGGACCTCCCCAGAGCTGCAGGCGGATGTCACCAAGGTCACCAAGTGTTGACGTCTCCACCTTCTCCCCAAAGCCTGTCCCCCAGACTCGCCTGCCCCACCCTGCAGGTGCCCAGGCCTGGCCCTGGGCTTCTTCCTGGGGCTCTGCCCGCTGGAAACGCCAAGCCACCTGCCCCGTCGGCACCCGGCCATGTCTCCATCATGCTGTGCCCAGATGACCGCAGCAGCCTATTAGCACAGCCACAGCACGACCAGCTGCCAGTCAGAGTATGAGGTTTCCTCCTCAAAACCCTCCAGGCTGCCTCACGTGGGTGAACACCCCGTCCTGACGGATTTCCCTGGCCACAGGGCCCACCCTCTCCAGTCACCTCACTTCAGCCTCGCCAGTCTCCTCGCTGTTCTACGACATGTCAGGCCCGCTCCTGCCACAGGCCCTTTGCACCTGCAGCCCCGTCCACGTGCCCCGCCCGCGAGTCTCACTCCCTCACCTCCTTCCGTCTGTTCTCCGTGCACCTTAGTGAGACCTTCGCTGATCTCCCGGTTAAAGCCTCTCGTTCCCTCACGGCCGCCCCGCTCTGTCCTTACGGTGCTCTCCGTGACCCTCACGTTTCTGTACCGCCCGTGTCTGCCGGGCCGGCAGGCTTCGCTCACTGCTCTGTCCCACGCACCTCAGACACAGTCGGGTGCTCAGAGCCCTCCACGGCTCCCAGCTGCCGAGTCGTCACCCCCCCAGAGCGCGGGTCCTTCCACCGGCCGGTGACTCCCAGCTCCCGAAACACCACCCAGCTTCCCGCTCACCACCCTGGGTGTGGCTCGCAAGGTCCCCGCGTCTTTCCGCCTGGCCACGCCCACGCCTCTCTCCTCCTGCTCGGCGCTTCCTCCGGAAAGCTGTCCCGGGCCCCCTCGCCTGCATTAAGTAGGACCCTCGCTCCTGAAAACACGCTGGGAACAGACGTCCACACCCGCTGCCACTCTGCTGACCTGCCTGCTCCTTGCCGGCTCTCGTCCTGAACCTCGAGGTCGGGGCGAGGTCGTCACGGTCCCAGCACCTGGAACCCGGCGGCGTCGGGGAATGTTCACCGAGCGTATCGGGGTGTGTCCGTGGGGCTCGTTCACACAAGCGTGTAAGCCGCTGATACCCTCTTTTCCCGCGAAGGCCGCGACAGCAGAGGGACGGGAGAAGCCCAGCCTGTGTGTGTGAGCGGAGGAGCCCAGAGCCGTGTGCGCGCGCAGAGCAGCCCAGAGCCGTGTGTGCGAGCGGAGAAGGGGCAGCCCCGGCTGGGGAGGGGGCCCCGCGGGCAGCCGCGCTCTGCACACTCCCCTCGGCTCTGGTTGAACACGGGAGAGGCACCTGAGGCAGCTTTTGACTGAAAAATCCCTAGAGGGTGGGCAGCTGGGCGGCTGGAGAGGCCAGACCAGGTAAGGACACCAATGCAGCTGTGCCCAGGACGCTCGAACCGCTCCAGGGACACCGCACAGGAGGCCATGTCCCGGCTGCCCCCACACACACCCCGAATCTGGAGGCCACCATGGAGCACGCGGCAGAAACTCAGAGGCTTGTGGCGCGGCCCAGGGAGCCGCTCAGCACGAAGGACCGTCCAGCCCGGAGGCCCTCCCCGCGCCGCGGCGTCCTCCTCGGGCTTCCTCACTGACAGCAGAGGGGACCGCGACGAGTTTGCCCTCGGAGGCCAGACTCGCACTCTGTGAGCCAAGACCCCACAAGGTGAGCCGAGACCGCACGTGTGGACAAGGGTTCCTCCGGCCCGGGACGGTCAGACGTGGGGCGGCCGCCCACGAGGCCCGGCGCGCTCTTGTCACAGTCACGTTGCCGTCGGCCTCTCCTCGTGCGGCCGAGCTCCCCGACACCCACCTGCTTAGAAGGGTTTGTACTGAATCCGTCTAACGACATTGCCCGTTTTCGGTTTGGGCAAGATCCGTCAGGACCCATGAAATCCCAGTGAGGGGGGAAGGGCAAGAGAAGTGTGGGAAGTGGGAGCCGAGCCGGCGTCGTGACGTTCGAATGCGGGAGCCCGAGACACCGAGCGGGCGGTGCTCAAAGCCGGCTTAGAGGGTTCCGGCGCACACACGCCCGCCTCACACACACACACACACAGCCACGCACACCCGCGTCACACACACACACGGGTACACAGACCTGTGTCTCACACTCACACATACACACACACGGCCACGCACACCCACGTCACACACACACGGCTACACACACCCACGTCTCACACACACACACACACACGGCTACGCACACCCGTGTCTCTCACACACACACACGCCCGCCTCACACACACACACACACACACACACACACACACGGCCACGCACCCCCGCGTCATACTGCCACCTGGCAACTTACTTCTGCCACGAACACGCTGCTTTGCCCATTTCACCCCCTCCCGCGTGCCTACCCCCGCCCGGACGTTAAAATTCACACAGCGCATCCGTGAGCCCCTGCCAATTACGTTATGTATTTCACAAGGTAAACTCTTTTATGGAAACGGCCGTCCGCACATGAGTCATAATAATTCGTGTGGATCTCTTCCAGGGAACGGGAGCAAAGGACAGTCACTGGGTGATCTCAGGGCACGTGCTGGTGTCAGAGGCGCCTTGAGGTGCTTGGAAGGCGAGCGTCCTCGGGGAGACGCGTGGGTGGGTGTGTTGGGGTGTGAGGGGCTGCTGGGAGAGGTTAAGGGGGTGAAGAGGGGGTTCTCTCCAATGAGGGCCGCACGAACCTCACCTCATTAGGTCCCTGCACGGTCTTGCATTTCTACCACAAGTGTCCCAAGGCAGAGGTGGCCTCACTCAACGCCAAGGAGACCCGGTGTCCCACACAGGATCGTCAGGGGCCTTTAGGAAACCCCAGTGAGCTAGGCACACACGCGGTAGCCGAGAAGCAGGGCCATCCCTGGCACCCCTCGCCTGCCGGCGGCGGCCATCAGCCCCAGCCAAACCCATCCCCAGCACCCCCGGCCTGCCCCCACATCTCAGGGTCCCCGACGCCACACAAGGCAGCTGCTAAGGTCCAGGGAGGCCCACGCCCATGCTGGCAGGAAGGGTGTTAGTTGTGTTTTCAAGGTTCGGCCCAATTATCCAATTGAGACGCCAGTGGTTGCGAGTTGCGAGAACGCCGTGACTGTGTGTTAACTGCTTGGCTCTACCTCCACGGGAAAATCGTCCGGGTCTTAGAAAGTTCCCGTCTTCTTCCTTTCTGGAGACTACTGCAAATCATCATTTTTATCAGAGGGTACGCTGCTACCTCAGTGACTCGGGTTTTGACACAAACGAGAGCTGCCCACACCAGGAGCCAGGAACTAAACGAGGCGCCGTGTTCTAGCGTGCTCTGTGGCCCGCCCTACACAGGGCCAGCCCACAGCGCACCACACTCCCAGGATCCCTCGCGACGGCTCTCTGATGGGACAGCCGTCATTGTGATTCTCCCCCCGAAACCAGGGCCCGTTGAGGGCTCGGATTCACACATCCGGACCCCTACGTCCCAGGAGACAACATCCCCGCGTGGGATCCAAGCACCCATGCGCCAGTTTACTGGCAAGGCGCGCTAATTTTCAGTGGGTTCAGACCCAGCAAACCACAGTTGCTGGCTGGGGCCCTGAGAATCTGAATTTCGAAGACCCCAGGAGATTCTGGGGCAAACCAAGCGCCGGGAGCTTCCAGTGTAGCCGGGGAGGCCAGCGAAGGCAGTGAGACCTGGCTTGCTCCCAGGTCTGCCCCAGCCACCTGAGCACCTCGGAAGGTCCACCTGTGCCCGGCGGGGGTGGGGCTCCGCGACAGCGCAGACACCCCCAGCCCGTGGCAGCAGCCTACCTCCCCGTCAGGAGGCGTCTAGGCAGACGGCGACTTGTTACACAGCAGGGTGAACCGGGAGGAGGCAGATGCGCGCGAGGGTCTCAGGGCTGGAAAACTGCCCCGGACGCCGGTGTTTATTCCAGGGACACTTGTCGTTTGCCTGCAGAGCAGTAGGATTTGTGTGACATGTGGCAGGTAAATGGACATCCGAAGTCACCTGTCGCCCTTGGCCCGTGGACACACACACCCCAGCCGCTCCAGGCTGCAGGCAGAGCCCGGTCCGCGTGCCCACCCACCGCCTTCGGGGAAGCTCCCGGGCCGCACAGCTTCCCCTCACACTCCAGGGAGCAGCCGCCGGCTGGGGAAGCCAGGAGGCCCTCCGGGGTCCACCCCCGCATCCCCAGACTCAGCGGTCTGTGCGCCCACGAGTACGGCGTCCCAGCCCGGCTACAGAACCTCTCCTCCCTTTGTCGTCGCAACCCAGACGTCCTGACCCGGCCCCACCTTGCAGGACCAGGTCCCTGCCTGCTGAAGGTCTCACACTGAGGCGGCGTGGACACATCAGGCTCGCCGTGTCCAGCAGGGAGCCCCCCGTCTCCGGCCCTGCCCCCGACCCTCAACATAGGCTCTTCCTCCCGTCACCTGTGCCACGGAACATCCCTCCATGACCGTCCTGCCAGGGACCTGGAAGTTCCCACCGTCACGCCCTTTCTCACGCCCTGCCCCCCAAGCACACCTGCGGTGCGCCCATTCTCCGAAGCGTGGGGCTGCGCGCCAGCCCTGACCTCACCCCCACCTGGATTCTAACCAGTCTGTTCACGGCCGGTCTTGCCGCCACGCCGACCCATGGCCCGTTTTATGTTTCATGCTGGTCAGACCCGTATTCTCCTAAAACCGCGAACCACGTCAGTTTCTCTCACTCCTTAAGAACCCCCCCCCACACACACACATTATCTCACTATCTTGAGTAAAGTCCAAAATACTTCATATGACTGAGGCCCCTCCTGGTCGGCCACCAGCTCTCCCCTGGGCCACGCCCACCCTTGCCTCACTCACCCCAGACACCCTTGAAAATGCAGAAGACCCCCTCCATGCTTGCGGCCATGAGGCCACGAACCCCCCTCCCAGGTACCCACAGGGCTCACGGCATCCCTTGGCCCCTTCTTGTAAGGACCCTCAGTCTGGCGGGAGGAGCTGGGGGCCTCGGCGGGGGACCGATGCACAGGGACGGAGGTGGTGGGGGGTCCCCTGGGAGTGGACAGAGCCCCACCCATGCCACTGCAGTCATCCCTGACTGCTCTGACGCTCACAGGCAGTGTGGGGTGGTGCAGGGGGCCAGGCAGAGGGGAAGTGCAGAGCACGGCTCAGCCCCTCACCTGGGGGAGACTGTGGTGGCACCAAAGGGGAGGTTAATTTCTACTTGATCTTGTAGATTGGGTACTTTTTTTTAAAGTGCTTTAGTAGTTCAACTAAAACTCTTTTTTGTTGTTATTTAAACTCAATTTAGTGAACATGTAGTGTATTATTAGTTCCCGGAGTAGACCTCAGTGATTCGTCAGCTGGATGGAACACCCAGCGCCCATTACATCACACGCCGTCCTTCATGTCCGTCCCCAGTGACCCCAGCCCCCACCCGCCCGCCCTCCAGCAACCCTGTTTGTTTCCTGGAGTTGAGAGTCTCTCATGGTTTGTCCCCCTCTCTGTTTTTATTCTATTTTATTCTCCCTTCCCTTCCTCTATTTTCATCTTAAATTTGTTTCTTAAACTCCACAGAGGATGAAATCATATGGTATTTCTTTTTCTCACTCTTTAAAGAACATACTTGTCAATAGCGTCAACTCTGCCCAATGGAATGCCAGGGAAACAGGAACCCCTACTTGGAAGATTGTCTGGTGTTTTATGTGAAATCCAAATGGGAGTGCAAAATGATGGGCATCACAGATTTTGTTACTTACACTAATATATTATTTATATATAAATATATGATTATATATGTACATACAAATGTATTTGTTTGTTTTCGACCCTGTGGTGTGTGCTGTGTGCATGTGTGTGTCTTTGCAGAGTCACTCAAGCCACCCGGATGAGCAGGTACCAAGCTTTATGAGAAGGATGTGGAGAGAAGGAAAAGTTTTCAGCTCTATACTTTCATCCTTTACAATGAGCATGGGTTTCTTTAGTATTTTGTAATCAATAAAACTTTTGGCAAATTTCATGCCAAAAAAATTATACTGATACTCTTTCATATACATTATCTGGAAAAACATAAGAACAAACCTAGGCTAGAATAGAAATGCCTGGGGATGCCTGGGGGGCTCAGTGGGTTAAAGCCTCTGCCTTCGGCTCAGGTCATGATCTCAGGGTCCTGGGATCGAGCCCCGCATCGGGCTCTCTGCTTAGCAAGGAGCCTGCTTCCCCGCTCCCCCCCCGCCCCCGCTGCCTGCCTCTCTGCCTACCTGTGATCTCTGTCTGTCAAATAAATAAAATCTTTATTAAAAAAAAAAAAAAGAAAGAAATGCCTGGAGTGTTTATATCCGTGGCGTGTAAGTCAGGAAAACTGCTTTGAAGATCAGCTTGTGGAAAATGTGTCTGGGCATCCACACAGCAATTCCGCCCCTCGATTGATATCCTGGAAAAACTATCAATGTGTCCCCAAATCATTGACCCAAATGTTCATCCCAGCACTTTCTGGAAACCCATGTGTCACTAATCCAGAATGGATCCATGAACATGGTACACCTACGTGGGACCATGCCCTCTAGCAATGAGCAGGACAACACCACACCGGAACCCATGCCCCAACGCCTACAAATCTGAAAGATGACTTTAAGGGAGGGCATGAGCTGAAGAGTTCCAGGAAGGAACAGAATGATACCATCTACATGAAGTTTTAAGAACATGCAGAATAATACTGCCCACCAATTACAGATGTAATTCCATACGGCAAAATGACAGAGATAGGCCCAAGCACGTCAAGCACAAATCCAGAGCTTGTTCTGAGCTCAGGGAGGGTACCAGGATGCTTCCACTATACCTGTCGCATTCACTTTCTACAGCTGGGGAGCATGTCCTTTACAGTTTTAGCTATATTGGTCCTGTCTGTAAAATTGTAAATTTTAAAAGTCCATTCAAGAAACGGCCGATGCCACATTCCGAGAGACAGGAGGTAGAACAGAGGGTGCTGGGTGAGAAGGGACTGAGCACCCCGGCGTCCTGCTGTGGAGCGGACACTGGAGAAAGTGCTGGGAAGAGTCGGAGGTCAGGCTGCACCACACTGTGAGTGTGTCTGATGATGCTGACTTGCACACTTACAGATGTGTGAGATGATCAGGCCTGCACTGTGTACCTCTTACCACCACACAGCACGGACAGACACATACTCAGTGACATTCCCAGAGCCCTGCCTGAGGATACCAGGTGAAACCCCTTTCCCCCTTCTGAGACACACAAAAAGCTCTTAAAACCCATGCAGTCTTCTAGAACTATCCAAGGCCAAGCTCAGACAGAGTACATGCATCCGGTCACCTCCAGAAGCTCACTGCCCAGCACCAATTCTAGGAAGGACACAAGGCAGAGGCTGAGCCCCTCTCTGTGTGGTCCTGGATGGAGGGGACCCTGAGGCCCAGCGCCATCAAGGACCCTGGTGTGTGCCTCCCTCAGGCTTCCGGCCAGAACGGCTCACTTGTGCAGAGAGAAGGCCCTGGGGCAGTGGGGCCACGGCTGACAATAAGGCCGGGGGAGGCTGCAGGTGTGTGGGCAGGTGGGGGGCAGCTGCTGTTGGCTTTGCTGCCTGGCATGCTCCTTCTCCCCAGGTCGCATCTCGGATCCCAGTGTCAGAACGTCTGATGGGTGAACAGGTGGTTCGCCATGTAGTAGTCTAGAAGGTACCACCTAAAAGAGGCCCCAAAACCGTCTTTGACCCCCAGGTCCCCTGGCACGTCCCCACCACCACCCACAGCCCTCAGACACACAGCCCTGGTAGCCCATCTCAAGTCAGCACCGTGCTAAGCACTGTGTGGGTGCCCACTGGCAGTCCCCCGGTGTTCTGCCTTCCCCAGAAGACAGATGGGAAAACCAACACACAGCACAGAACGACTTGCCTAAGGTCTCCCTCCGGTGCCCAGGGCGCAGGGCTGTGAGTGCTGACAGTCCCGCTGCAGAGCCCACGCCTTTGATCGCGGCCTGTGCTGATTCTGGCTAAACATGTATTGAAAGAACAGGTGAATTCGTTTGTCTGGACGGAGGCAACCTCTCTTCAAATGCCCCCATTTCTATAAAAATGAATCTGGAAGAGGGTCCCCTTTCCCTTGTCACTAGCCCTCCAGTGCATAACTGACTCCTGGCAGCCGGCAGACGGCCACCAAGTGGGGCCCGGGGAAGCCCAGACGGTCAGGAAGGGAGGGGAGACTTGTTCCGAGGCAGGAAGGGGGACACGGCCTCCTGACAACCCAAGCTCTCCAAAGAAGTCCCAGTGTTTGTGCAAGGGAAAGGAATGCCGGAGGGCGGCCCCCGTCACTGAGAGGCCACCGCCGTCGGACGGGCTGGCAGCCCAGCACCAAGAGGGCCCGCGGAAGGTACCCGCTGAGCACACCAGTGTGTACAGACCTACGCTTAGAAATTACCTAGGATCCAAGCCCTGTCCTCAGGAGAAAACACTAACCCAGTCACCGGAAGACTGGATTTCCAGTCCCAGCTCTGCCAGGAACCGCGTGTGACCCTGGACAAGTCTTGTCAGCTCTGGGCACCCGGTTCCCTGCGTTGGGCCGTGGGCTGAGCACGAGGCTCGGCAAGGCTCCTCTGACCGCGATACTCTGCCGCCTCATGACTCACCCTGGGCTCCCAGGGAAACCGAACAGAGAACAGTCGGAGGCAAAGGCTAGAGCCCCCGGGGGCACGGGTTCGCCGACCCTGGCAGAAGGAGGCCCGTGACGCGCGGCAGTGGGGCGGCTCGGGGCCGTCGTTTTCCGACGTGTGGACGGAAAGGCCTCTGCCCCGCACCCCTATGTGAAAACCCTGTCCTCGAGACGTTGTAGGGCTTAGCTCTGCCCCCAAATGTGAAAACAACTGGAATTCCTGGCGTGGCGTTATCAGAGCAAGGCCTCGGATTCCAGATCAAGTCTGGTCCTGCTTGGGGAGAAGAATCAGGGCTCACTGGTTAATTGGGTTTGAGTCACCACCAGAACTCTGCAGAGGTCATGATTAATGTTCGTGTTATTTAGGCGAAGAGTCGCAGCACCACCAAACGCTCCTCCCTCGTCCTCGGCCTCCAGCCCCGCTAGGCTGGGCCTCCGCTGTGCCAGAATAAGGCTCACAAAGCCCGACTGCTGGGACAACACAAGTGCGAGGCCCCGAGGAGCCAGAGCGCTTCTGCGCGTACTTGGTGGGATCAAGAGTCCCTCGGCACGGGAGGGGCTGGGGCTGCCGGGGCCCGGGGCCCCTCGCAGTCGGGACTCCAGCTCTGCCCCCGCACAACTGAATGGTTTTCCACGGCCCCCGCGGCCGGGTCGGATGCTCAGGATCTGATCCCAAGCTCGGGACGCGCCGGCGGGGTCACCAGCGTCCACTCTCCAACCTCCCGGGTGTCTGCCTGGGAAAACGCCCACCCCCGCCCCGCCGGCCGCCCACTGTGCTTTGTGACCCATCTGTCCCAGCTCCCAGTCTCCGCGCAAGAGCCGCAAGATGGGGACCCTCCCCGCCCCCTCCAGAGGGGCTTCCCCTCGTGGAAAGACGTGACCGCGGGGCTCCCGCCACGACGAGGGCTTTCTGCACTCCGTGTGATTGTTCTCGAGGACGACTGTCCCCTTGTTGGAACCAGGAAAGCTCAAGCTGACGCTGAACCTTCAGGAGGCAAACGGCCACAAACTTCCAGAAAGAGGAGGTTTGAATGAAAGTTTGAACACAGAGTCTTAGAATTTTCGCCTGACTCCAGAAAGGCTCATTTATAGTAAAATATGTATACAGATATCAGGCTGGGGAAACGGGTGAAGAAGAAATGCTTAATAATGCAGCATTTCTGTCCGAAAGGACATCTGATTGCTCCCCACCCCTCACGCCGGGAGCCCACGGCCTTTCCCGGCCCCCGCCGCGGCTCTTCCTCAGCTCTAACCCAGCCATAAGGCAAGCTGTGCCCGTCAGCCGTGTTTGGGGGCCGGGACTCGAGAGAAAGAAGCCCGAAGAGCTGCTCCGGGCTGTGCACGTCCAGCTCTTGGGCTCTCAGATGGAACGGAGACGAAATGGTCACCTAAGACATCTTCCCTCTTTCTCTGAGAAGCTCTTCTGGGGCTCCGGAGTCTGTCCCTCGGGGCAGAGCCCGGCTGCCCTCACCCAATCCGGCGGGCGTGCGTATTTGCCGAAAGCCGGAGTCACAGAGTTTCGAGGATTAGCCCCTAAAATCCAATCCCTCCCCAAGCTAACTCTCTCCTCAGAAGCAGAGAAGGAAATGGAGAGGTTACACAGAAAAAGGATCTTCAGTACAAAATCAGAGTCTAGGAAATGCCAGAAGCACGTGCAGTCCCTGAGCTCGTGGGACCTGCCGCGGGAACATGCGACCCTCGGAAGGGGACAGAACGGACGTTAGAGGACGCAGAAGCAACTGGGCAGGACCATTTTGTTTGTGTCAAAGAAAACAGTGGAAACAGCCAGGCAGGTCTTGCGACCCCCGTGGGATAAATACTGCGGTACTATTTTGTTGATAGATGAGAATCAAAACCTTGTTTGTCACAGAAAAAACTTACACCAGAAAAGCTTCCCCATGTCACAGCGTATTACTCAACCATTAGGAAAAATCCCATTTACAAAGAATCTTTCCAAGTGTGAAAACTGGTGTGATTCTGTGTAAAGCAGCAAGGGGAGACGCTGTGTCTTCATCGGCTGTGAGCACGACCGTTTAAAAATATGGGCAAGGAAAGACCGGAAGTGATGCATGGACGTATTGGAGTGGACGTTACTATGGTTCTTAATTTCCCTCTCTCCTTTTTAAAGCTTCCTTATGTTTTTGAAATATTTTTATAATGAGCATACATTATTTTTACAGGAATTTAGTAGTTTTGAAAGATCTACCACGAGTCATTAGCCCTTATCGTCATACAGTCCCATCAGACCATGCCCCGGTGGTGGCAGGGAAGCCCCGAGCCTCTGGGATGGGGCCGGGCAAGCCCGCACTCGGGAAACACTGAAGCTGACACAGGTTATCGGGGCCCTGGCGCGGCCTTGCAGCCCTCTGCCCTCCCACCGGCCTCCCCCGCAAGATGGGGCACACTCACCTGTTTGCGTCTGTCCCCTCTACGAGATGCCGCGGCTCTTGGGAAACGGGTCTCGCCCATCATTGTGCGTCCAGTCTGGTCTGGTCCTGGGATGGAGTAAACGTTCAAGAAACACACGCTGAATGACTAAATGGCACGAGACCGGCATTAAATGACCGCCTGCTGAAGACATACGAGCAAGAACTGTGTGGGCAGAAGGAGGGAGCAGGTGGGGACTGTGACAGTCAGTGAGCTGTTTCCAGTCCGTCACACACCCTGGGGTCCTCACAGCCCCTCCAGCAGCAGCCCCGGGGGGGCAGGAACCCTCCTTCCTGGGAACCCCCCAACTTCCCCCAATCCTCCAACACTGGACATACCTCATTCCAGCAAGGAAGTTGGAAACATTGCTTTAATCCCCCAAACGCTGTGGCCTCCACCTGCCTGCGGTGAAGAAGACCCTCCGTGTCCCCTCCGTGTCCCCTCCCTGTCCCCTCCAGCATGTCCCGCAGGCTGCCCCACGGAGCTCGTGTGGACACAGGCCTGGAAAGCACAGGCTGGGCTTGGTGCCCAGGGCGGTTCAGGACTCACGGAGCGCCTCGGTCCACCCCACGGCCCCCGCATCCTGGGCACCTCCTGCCGTCTTGAAAGACATCCTCTCCACAGAAGGGCCCTTCTTGCCGTGATTAGGAATTTAGACACGTCGGCTGAGGGAATTTTAAGTCCAGTCTGTTCTGGAAAAACCAAGAGCACGGTTATTAAATCTGTGTCCCCTGTAAAACGTAGGAAGCAAGAAATTAAAAAGTGAGCCCTTCATCTCCGTGGTTATTAGATCAGGAAAGACACAAGCAGGGAGCAGGTCTATTTCTGTAAACCGCGAATTTCACAAAAATCTTGGGGCCCGTCTGCAGAAATACAGTCAGGAAACGCTCACCTTGTGGCCGTCCCACGAGGTCAAGAGCAACGGCCCAGACGACAGCCCAGTGCTCGGGGCTAACAGGCAGCTAAGGGGAGGCTTCATTCAGGGCAACATGGAGCTCGTGGGTCAAACGGGAGGAAGCGACCCAGCGGAACGTGTAATGGTTCTAGAAGAGGACTACGTCGCGCCATGGGGCCAATGCCGGATCACGGGCCGGATCACAGCCCGGATCACCACCTCAGTTTTGTCGCACCGTCTTCCAATTCCTTATCCCGTGTGATTTACAGACAGCGCCTGCCTCCACCTTCCCCCGACCCCACACAGCCCTTGTCTACCAAATCAAGGCCCAACGCCAGGTGCCAGGAAATGCCAGGTCTGGGCAGATTCTGGGCAGCTCAGAGCCCCGGAAAGGGAAAGTCAAGGCAAGATTGGTTGTACCTGTGCTTTTCCTGAATTCTCCGGCTGGAGTGAGTTACCAGAAAAAATCCCTGACACGTGTACTTTCCAGCGCAGGAAGAGATGGGGAAAACCCACACGTCCTCTGTCCGGTAACTCCTGAGTCCTTCTCTGGTTCTCGGGGAAACCGCTCTGAGCGATGTGACGGACAGACGACCTCCGTGTTTCGAGGACGACTTCCAGGCAACAAAATGCCGCCCCCAGCGGCACCGAGGAGCAGGTATGATCTTCCTCCCCCTGAACTAGCTGCTTCCGTGAAGACACAAGACAAAAAGCAAGACGCTGCTCCCGCCCTAAGGAAATTGTCAGAAACTAGAATCCAGAATTTTGGGGGGAAACAGCTAGTCCTCCAGCCCCACGCAGACTCACGGAACACTGCTGTGAGCCCACCCATGGGCCCGGGACTAGACCCCGTCAGGACCCCCGAGCTCCCGGAGCCTGCCCTGCCGGACGGTGCAGCCATGCAAGTTCAACGAATATCCTAAGAAAACTAAGCAGGCGACCCTCCTGCCCTCTGGCGCGTAGCTGCATGACCGAGGGGACGTCTGTCTTCCGCCTCTGCCTCTCAGAGCTTAGAGCTAGGGGAGCCTGGCACGCCCCGACTGATGAGCAGATCGGAGTTGGACGAGTAAATGTATTGTCTTCTGCAAATTATCAGGCCACCTGGCGTATATTCTGGACTGTGGGTTTATGCTTCTAGAAGGAAAATACCTAAAACTCGTCTGTGCTAAAAGCAGCAGGGCAGGGAGACGCAGCCCCAGATGGCCCCTGTCTCCCCAGGGCACCAGAGTCGCTACAAGGTTTCCAGAACACCACACGGCGGCTCAGCCAGCGTTGCCGCTGCCCTGCTCTGTCTGCCCTTAGCGAGGACCCCACCCCGACACCAGCTCTGACCACACAGGGGTCTCCCTCTCGGTGCTCACCCATAAGAGGAATCGCGGCGGCTGCCCTGCCCATCACCGTGTAATACGTCAGCAGATCCATCTCAGCTTGACGTAATGGCGTTTATGGGCACCGGCGACGTCATGACCTTAACCGAAGCCATTAAGCCTTGCCTTGCTCTTCTTATAGGAGACTGACTGGAGATCATTTATTTTCTCCACTTCCTGACAAAGGAAAGGTGACCTGCGCACCCAGGGTATGTGCCCTGTGCCTGTCCTCGCGGAAGGCGGTCCAGCGCTGCTTTCCCAAGGTCTGTGAGCGAGGCCTTCCCCGGAGCCAGGCTCTACCATAGAAGCCCAGGACCCTCCCAGAGAACACAGCAGAAGCTTCGGGACTGACCTCAGTCAAGCTTCTCGCTTACAGAGGAGAACGCCGAGACCACAAGGCCTGGTGGCCGCCTCCCCGATCCCACTGACGGGAAGAAGGGATACGACCCCAACCCTCTGCCCAGAGGCAGAAGGAGGCCAACGGAGGACACTCTGTCCTCGTGTCACACCATGACTTAGAACACAAAACCTTTGCTTCCAAGAAATTTTTCACGTCTTCCCAGATTTTCTAGATGGGAGTAAATCTCAGTAGTTTGCGAGTTGATTTATGCTCTAGTTTTGCAGCCCGTTATCTGGAAACCTAGGAATAATCACAGGAGAGTTCCCACCTCCTCCCCACCCCTGAACTTCCCTCCCCGGGTCATCCGGCCTTTCAACGGCTGGTTTGCACCTATCAGTTTTGGCTTATCCTCTGATAACTCCACCACGAGCCGTTTGAAGTCGGCCCCCCATTGTCCCCGATCTTAAAATAGCCCTGCTTATCTGCCTCCTTAAACTCACTTTAAAATCAAATACTAAAAACAAAGACCAATGGAAATCCAGTAGCACGACCCAACACATGTGGGAGACAACACGCTCTACCCTGGGTTCGTCCACTCACAGTATCTTCTCGACGACTCAAAAACTCAGACCTTCTGGTGTTTTCTCTCCTCGAAGATTGTGAGTCGAGCTGCATATGGACATTTCTCAGATGCTTTCTGCTCCCACACCTGGGCCTGCAGACTGCTCCTTCCCTGATCGTCTGGTGCGGCTCTGCGGCTCTGCGGGTCTGCTGGCTCCCGTGCCACGGCCAGAGATGGGGTGGGGGGACGGGAGGAGGACGGAGGCGGAGATGAACAAATCTGGCCTGTCTATTACGTGCCAGGGGCTTCCCCAGAACAGAACAACGATGGTCCGTTAGTTCATCTCATCTAATAAACAAGGAAGGAGAGTCTCCGAGGAGCAGCGTTCAGCCAGGACGGGACAGACCTGAGACCTGCGTGTGCGTCTGCCCGCCGCAGAGACGGGCGAGCCTCGGTCTTTTTCCCCCATCCGGATATCCTGGGAAGCAAGGCCAACGTGGGGGACGACCACGAAGCAATGCTTTGAGACCGATCTGCGGGGAATCCACATCCAAAGACTGCGTGTGGTTTGCTCGGGTCTCCCACTCCCTGTCTGTGGGCCTTCGGCAAATCTGTCCTCTCCAGTCTCCGTCTCTTGTATGTAGTCCTGTCGCTCCAGAAAGAAGGGCCAGGACTCCAGGGCCGAGGCTACAGGATGACGCCAGGCTGTGCTTCTCAAAGTGGGAGCTGCTGGCAATCCACTGGGCCAACTCCAGAGGTGGCAATGCCCAAACAGAGCCAGAACGGCCACCAGTGGCAAGAGGTCATCCCAAGAGGGCATCCCAAAGCCCGGGCCGAGGCACCAGGGGCCTTGAGGGTGGACAGCCAGAGGGTCTGGGGTTGCCAGAGAGTCCTGTGGCCTCTGCAGACCTTGGCCGGCTTCTTCCAGCCTCGGCCAGCCCCGTGGTGTGTTGACTCCAGTGTGATGTGCGGAAGCCATCAGCCCGTTTCTACCTTTGGCCACCGACTACCCCCCAAACACACACTAACTACTTGTGGCTTCAGGTCCCCTGCTCCTGGGGCCCCCGTTGTATGCATCTAGCACCGCACATCTGCATGCCCCAGGGGAAACTTCCATCAGAAGACACCTGCACTGGCCGTGTCCCCCCAGCCCCTCTCTGCGGCCTCAGGCCTGGACAGTCATTTCAGCAGAGTGACAAAGTGTTGTCCAGTGCCGTCCTTCCCAGGGGACACTGGCACTGTGGGCATCTCAGGACCTCAGTCGGGTGGGAAACTTCAGGGGAAGGGGGCTTTGGGCTCTTCACTGGCCCGGCCCCACACAGCCCTGTGTGCAGGACTGTCCTCCTGGTCCCCTCACCCCAAGCCCAGCAGCTTCTGTCCTCCTGTGGGTGCTCGGTCTCAGGGTTATGTCCGACAGCTTCGCGTCGGCTCCTCGTCCTCCTCCGCCCATCCTCAGACAGCGCCACCGCAACCATCCTACAGAAGAGGAAATGCAAGGCTGGCCTAAGACCAAGGGCAGGAACAGCAGGACCAAACCCCATCTCCAAAGCCCCCAGACGGAAGACCTGGGAGGTTTATTAACCTCTCAGTGCTCAGTGTCACCTGCAACATGAGCATAATCAGAAGAGCACCTTCCTCCCCAGGGTACTGTTACGCGAGCAGATACCTGCTAAGAGTGTAGGACAGTGGCTGACCCGAGTGGTGATGGTGGTGATGGTGACGGTGGTGATGATGTTGATGGTCGTGGCGATGGTGATGGTGGTGATGATGTTGATGGTCGTGGCGATGGTGATGGTGGTGATGGTGATGATGATGGTGATGGTGATGATGGCAACACTACATGGTGATTTGATGATGCTGACAATAGTGATGCTGGTGACAGTGACATCCCGTAAGCAGTCACATTGACCATCAGTGCACTCATTTGCCAGAGTCACAGCAGAACCAAGAGCTTTGACTCAACCCCTTGGCTCCTAAACTCTTTCCACCCATCTCAGGAAGAGTCGGCCGGCGGTCTGCTGAGAGGAAACGCTGGCTTGGCTTCTTGCCCTTTTTGATAAGCTGAAAGTGTTGAGCGCAGTAACTCCAAGGCCTCAGACGGACTCACTCTCAAGCTCTTCATTCGGTTTCATCTCCTGAAACACACACAGGATTTGGTCTCGTCTCCAAGAAATTGGCCTGAGTGAGCAAAGCAAGGAGTCCTTAAATCCAGCGACCTCACGATCCACATAAAGAAAAAATCTTGATGAATGAAAAAATCTGGGTTCCTTTTTCTTGTCTTCCCTACCAAGTCAGCTGGCCCTGGTGTGAGGAAAGTCCACGTAGGCATGTTAAGCCCCCAAAAGGCCCTAATCCCTGGCGCCTCAAATGTCTGAGAAAGAACAAAATCTTCTTCCACCACTGCCCAGTGGTACTCCTCAGACTGCCAAACCGATCCAGAAGTGCCCATGTGCACACCCACATGCGTACACACCTGTCACACACTCACAGCTGCACACAGGTGTCCCCATGCACGCACACGTGTGCACACACGCTCACTCACGTATCCGTTCTTCCTGCATGTGCTGTACCTGAGCCCCCAGGCTCCCCAGGAACAGATTGGGAGCGTGAGCACATGCTTACGGCAGGAGGGGGGTCCCCAGACAGAAGGCACAGGAAGTGACACAACCTGAAGGTCCGCCTGCCGTGCTGATGAAGACATCTGCAAAGCTTCCAGCAGAGGGACCAAGCCGTGTGTGTCTTTCAGGCATGTTTCCCTTAGAGGAGAATAGAAACTGCCCCAGGACCGAAGCAGCTGATGCCACGCCCCTCCGTCCTTCCTTCCTGCCTCAGTCGTCTTGAAGTAAGGCCCCTCCCCACGAGCGGCCACCAAGCACCGTGTGGGGGAGTTTCCAGTGCACTGTTCCCTCCGAGAGCGGCCCGACCTCCTACCCGGAGAGGAGGCAAGGGCTGGCGGAGGACACGTGGCTGTCCTCCAAGGCTGACAGATGGTCAGACTTCCAAGAAATATTTCAGGCGACCATGTGTCCAGTAGATTCTCCCGGGGATGGGCGTGTTGCCTGGCTCGGAGCGTGGGAAGGAAAGGCAGAGGAGCCCGTGGGCAGAGAAGGGGAGAAGACCAGCTGCGGCGCTAGATGACCCTCACCCAACAGCACCTTTGTTGTTAGATGACTTTGGGCGTCACACTCAGTCTTTCATGGCCTCAGTCTGCTCGTCTGCAGCATGGGACCATTTGCAATATGTGCCTCACAGGGTTTTTGTGATGATTAAATGAAATAACGCAGGGAAATGTGTTGCAGGGAAATTGGCACAGGAAAGGGAAAGCCCATGAGCATCTCCCACCGTCATCACGTGTTTTCACCATGTTCAGGACAGCTTTGGACCCTGCCCATCCGCCCATCTGGTCTTCTCTGTCCCAGGAAGGGGGGAATCGTATAGATGGGAGATTTTAAAAATTTCATTCCACAGCGGAACCGAACTAAGTTCTGACAGGAAGACAGTGGAGGAGTAGGAGGGTGTGAGCCGGCCGGCGCGGGGCGGCAGCTGCACCGCCAGCGGCTAGAGGAGCCGACGGGCTCAGTCCCTCTGAGGTGCGCTTAGGGCAGCTGGCCTGAGAGGCTTGGCCACTCCCAGCCAGGGGAGGAGGACCACGGTTTCCTCGTCTATGAAGAGGAGCGGGGTGCCTGCCGCAGATGTGAAGCTTGAGAAGACCAGGACGCGATCGGTGTGCGGCTAACGGGGCTCTGACTCTCAGACAGGCGCGTCCCTCGGGACCGCGGCGAGGCAGGAGTGGGCCTGCGCACGTGACTGCCCTGGTCGGCTTCTCAAAAGCGGTCGGCATATTTGTTTCAGACTAAATGATCCCTGTGTTAGGAAAGCCGTATAAAATTCAGGCGGTCAAGTGATTTCAGAGAAACAAATTATTGGGGCATAAGTATGTCCCATGCAATATTTGGAGCACACTTAGAGTAAAAATTTTGTATTGTGTATCTGAATCTTGAGTTTAAGTGACTCTCCTGTATTTTGACTTACTAAATATGGTGATATTGTGTGAAACTAGCAGTCTGTGGCAGAAAGGTACCCTACAAAGCAGGGCCCAGAAGAAACCAGAGGTCAGCAATAAGGACTTTTAATGGAAATGATGACCAAGATTCGTTCTGATCCTTAAGACCAGAAGAGCGTGCGGTAGGCACCGTGCTTCCAGAACACGATCATGTGAACCGTGTACATCCGCTTCAGAGACTGAACGCAAATCTTCCTGAACACATGCGAGGATTCTGCCCGAGGGTTGGTCCTAGTGATATTCTCACAACAGCGTAGAAGCGTCACAGCTGAGTTGTCCAACACCAGGAGGCAGAGCAGGGAGGGATGGTGAGCCACGCCTCCGGTTCTAAGACGGGGCGAGGTGGGGAGCCGGTTCGAAACAGACCATCGGGAGTGACCCAGCTGTGTGCGGAGACACACACTTGACAAAGCGTCTACGGAAGGAGCAGATGGGATGTCCGAGCGACTTCCTGGGCACCAGCCACTACAAGCGCACTTGGTTTTCTCGTTTTCTCAGCGCAGAGTTTCTGAACCCTGCAGAGGGCATTGCAGAACCTGGCGATGGCATGAGCCTATTCTCCACCCACACCGTCGCCTCGCCTACCTCCACGTCCTCCTCCTCCTGCAGTGATGCTGAAACCCGCTGCCTCCTACAGCAGATGCCCCCTAGTCCCACCACGTCTCTGTTCCACTTACAAGGGGGACACGCCATCACTGAGTCGAGAAACACGACAGCAAATACTAATGATGTACTGCATGGTGACTCACATAACATAATAAAAAAACAGAAGGGTGCTTCCCGAAGGTAATGCCTGTGAAAATATATCTGAGTTCGCGAATCATTTTGTAGGGAAAACACGGGTGGGCCAGCAGGTCCCAGCCGCTGAACTAGATGCGTTCCTGCACACGGCCTGGTTTACTCTGCGCTGTCACGCCAACGAGCCCTAAGCTTCTTGAAGGTAAAGACCACGTCTCTTTTGTCCATTTGTTCGCTCATGCATGAGACAGATGGTTTCTGAGCCTCTGCTGCATACCCCTGAGGCTCAGCCGTGGGAGAAGCAGGGATAACTCCAAAACGGTGGCTGTTGTCAGGACAGCCATTGTTCCGCGGGGACAACTATCAGACAGGGCCGCAGAGGTCAGAACTGTCAAGGTAAAGACTCCGGCATACCTGAGCACACAGGAGGCAGCCTCGGGCTCTGCGCCTTCATTTTTCTCCTTTACTTAGTCTACCTTTATTAAGTGTTTTGTGAAAGCAGGAGCTACGTTCCAGGGGGTGACCATGGGACCGTTGAGCCAAGAAGCAGCATTTGAACAAAGGTGAGCTAAGAGGTCTGTCCAAGAAATCACTGGAGAAAGAGGGTTCCGGACAGAGAGAACAGCATGTGCAAAAGCCCCAGGGTAAGATTCGGATTTGGCTTATTCACGGGGGAGAAAGATGACCAAAAGGGTAGGAGCAGAGGAAGCAAATCCAAGAGTGAAACCAGGTCGTCTGGAGAGAGAAGGAGAGAGTAACCGGCTCAGGTTAGCCCTGGAGTTAATGTGCGCCTGTGTCCTGACTGTTCGAGTACATGACGTCTGATGTAACCGAACCCACTTACGGGGCAGACGAGGAAATCAAAGCCTAGAGAGGTTGAGATGCCCCAAGATCGCACAAGCCCCCCACCTGGGTTGCCCAAATCTCCTACTCCCGTTACCCCTTCTCACCCTGCCTGCCACACAAGGCCCTTGCCTGATCTGCTGATCTGCCGCTCACCGACAGTCCCTCATCGGCCGGCCCACAGGTGCTGCTCCTCAGCCGAGAGGAATCAGACCCAGACCCCTGACCCCACCTGGAGGTCATCCGGGATCCGGGAACCACTCCTGACCACACACGCCTGCTTTCGATCTGTTTCAGCGCAAGGCGAGATTACAGGCCATCGTGATCGTGCCGCTGAAGGAAGCAATAATAATTTTAAAAATCCAAAAGGTCAAATTTCCACAAATTAATTAGGTAATTTGTTTCTTCAAGAGGCCCCGTCATGAATTAGCCATTAAGTAACTATCTGATGCATTTAATACTCTCGTGCAGACTCAAGCTGAAACGGCAAATTAATGGTAATTATACATAAACACGCGACAATCCGTAGCGCTCCCATTCCCGGGGTCCGACGTCATCTTCGGGCTGCGCTGAGGTGAGCTCAGTCACAGGAAACTTGCACCCATTTTCCTGATGGTAAAACTGAGAAAAGAAGCAAGAAATGTTTAGGAGAGAAACACGCCTTTTGGATTACTGATGATTACTCATCATCCCCAAGTATTTTGTGGCTTCTCTAAAAATACTCACACCCTTACGTGCGCCAGAGTGAGTGACAACCGGGACAAGCGAGATCTGCCCCTCGTGGGGTCCACAGCCCAGGGTCTTGATTCCCAGTGGCCATTCCTCTCGGTTTACTCGGTCTGTAGAAAGTGAGGCTGTTCGGACTGGGACACAGCTCTGGGAGTGGCCCCGCCGGGCGCCAACGTCCTTCTGCTTGGAAGCAGAAAGAAATTCAGGGATATTACAGAGAGCGAGGGTGGAAGTGATTTTTTAAACCAACCTGAAACGTTTCATGAGATGCGGGGAAAAAGCTTATTCTGCATTATCTCCCGTTGATTTAAGGTGTCGAGAATTTTTTTTCATAAGGTAAAGCTACATTCTGAAGAATTCGATGTTTTTCGCTTTTTCAAATTAATTTATATTTCCAGGACCATCTTCTCAGGGTCGGCCGTGGATGTGGAGTCAGTGGAACATGCTTTGACCCCTGGCGCTCCTCCGCTGGTGTGGCTTTCGGTGAATGACCTAGTATTTTCAGACTGTTCCTCGACCTACGAAATGGGGTCATGGTGGGCACGGGCAGCGGGGCGATGAACAGAACACACACAGGCCCTCAAGACGTGCCCCCGAGCTCCCGGTTAAATTCATCTCCAAGGAGCGCAGGGACTGGTTCTGACGCCCTTGGGTACCATCCTGCCCCATGAGCCTCGTCTCCGAATACGAGGAGTACAGGTGCTCACCCCTGGGTCTCACAAGCGGGCCCCGCTCCCACGGTCCAGACGCACTTGTCGAAGGGGAAGAGGCAGCAGCTTCTGGGGGGAGAGTCACGCCCGGTTTCCTGTCAGAGCTCAACCGGCGCAGTAGCCCTGGGGACAGAGGTCAGAGAACCGGCGGCCGGGCGCTGTGTCCCTTCCCCGCATGCCCGTGAGAACGTGAACTCTCTCTTCTACCTTGGGCTCCCGCGGAACGAGAAGACACCCCGTGGAAACGGCGGCGAGCCCTGCGCTCCCTGGGAATGAGAGCAAAGCGTGGGTGCCCATGCGGTCATTTAATCACTGCAGGTTGTGGTTTTTAATCCATTAAATGGGGAAATTCACGGAACGGCTGCAAAGGATTAATGAGATAATATTTGTGAAGTGATTGGAGATAATCCAACGAAAAGCACATATAAATACCGAGTATTACTATTAAGTCTCTGAGGAATAATAAAATGCGTAATGACATGCCCGTGGTAATCTATACTTAATTGTGTAATTGTCTGCTCCCCAGAAGGTGTGCACACGCACCGACGAGTGAATTGCATCGTGCGGCATTCATTTCATGAGGTCACTGGTCATTAAAGTTTAATCATATCCCATTAAAAAATAGAGATTTCTGTTTTTACTCTTTCCCAATCGTTGCTAATACGTGCACATGGTCAGGTATGAAGCTGTATCGATTTTTTCAGAGAGCGTGAGGCTTCCTAGGAGGCCTGCGCAGCCCTCTCCCCCAGCCTAGCCCCTGCGAGCACCCGCCGGAGCCCAGGAGGCATGTCCGGTCTTCAGGGGCTCCGCCCCCACTGGGCAGGGGTGACTAACACAGGAGGGACACGGGGTGCTGTGAGACAGGGCGCGATTACCGGCCAAACCGCCTCTCGGGATCTCTGGGAGTCGGGTCCGGGGAAACTGCCGACGTGGCCTAGTGAGGTCAGAGACTTAGTCTCGGCTCCCGGACGCCCAGGACTGTCCCCCGGCGCGTGCACCCTGAGCAGCGCGTGACCGGTTCTGAGCAAACAAGCTGGTGAATGAAGGAATGAGGCCCCAGGGGACCCAAACCATGTCACGGAAGAGAGGGCGCTCCAGCGACCCTAGAAGGAGGGGCGGGGATGACAGCCCCCTCCCCGACAACGCCAGCCGGTGGGGCGAAGCCCCCGGGACCGCCGTGGGCTGGTCCAGATTCAGGGAATGGGTGCGGCCGCCCATAAGACGGAGCTGGGGACGTGCAGGCCGAGGCTGGGCTTCTCTGTGACTCTTGTGAAAGTCTTTCCCTCCCAATTTCAGACCCAAGACAAACCAACATGGTACAGAGACCCCTTCATGCCCCGTTGGCCGCCAGTGGCGCCGACACACGCAGGGACAAGCTCCGGGCTCCAGGAGCTCCGAGTGCTTCTGAGCGGAGCCCCGTGGGCGAGCGCGGCTTCGAGCCGGCAGCGGCCGGGGGACCACGAATCCCGGGGACCAGGCAGCCCAGAGCGAGGACAGCCTGAAGGCAGCAAACAGGTGGTCGGATTCCGAGCTTTCGGCAGGGTCTCTGGGTGCCACGCCCCCTAGGGTGCTGCCGGACCCAGCGGGGAACAGGGCCGAAGAGCTGGGCATCGCCGCCCATCCCCAACCCCCAGCAGACCTTGGCGAGCCACAGACCAGGTCAGGTCCCGGTTTCCTCGGGTCTGCCCGGGCACGAGAACACTGCTGTGTCTCCTCCCTGCCCTGCCGCAGCACGCGGCTCACGTTTATGGAGAGTCAGGACAAGCCCCAGGCACGAGCTGTCACAGAATTAAAGAATGATTTCAAGAGGGCGTCCAGGGGCTGTGGGGCTGGCCAGACCCAGACAGGTCACGTAAATTCTCCAGGCTTCTGTGCCATTGGCCACAAGACGGGACCGTTGGCCCAGGGTAGCGGCCCCCATCCCAGTCCATGAATTGGATGCCTCTGTGTCGCCAGAGCCTCTTGGTGGAACACTGAGGCAGGTGTGCAGGGCCCGGACCCAGGAGGGGTGGTCCCTGTCGCTGACACAGCCAGCCAGGCCACAGGACACCGGCCAGAAGTTTCCAGAGGTCCCTCCCGCTCTGCAGCCCAGAGTCTACACGGTGGCACGTGGGACGCTGAGTGGAGAGCTCTGTGGGGGGAGGGGTCCCGGGCTCCCAGCCCCTAACCACCCCGCCCTACCTCGCCCCAGCCCCGGGGCTATCAGGCTATCCGGGGGCCTCCTCCCCGCAGAGCTGGGCGTCGGAGAGACCGTACCCACTCTGCTTGCGCCAACGTCCCCACCGGGAGGGCAGGCCCCGCCTGGTGCAGGGGCAAAGCCGCTCCAAACTTCAGAAAGCAGCGTCTGGTCGTTGACCCGTCGTTGTCTAGCAAACACGAATGTGCCTAGTTACCCAGTAACTAAGACGTCCGCTCCACAAAACTCCCATCGCCAGGTTAGGCCCTTGACTGTCTTTGCCCACTTCCGTGTGAGCTCCTAGGGGAAGGATGAGAGCCAAGACCTGATTCTGCTTTCCGGAAGGACGCCGATCTCCAGCTCTCCCCAGCTCTCCCGCAGCTAGCCCCGTTGCTCGGTCGACACTGCTGCAGATCTACTGTGTGCGGGCAGAGTCAGATACGCGTCCAGAACCTTCTGGAACTCCCTAGGGGGACACTTCGAATGATAGGACAAAAGACTCTTCTGATGACGACGGCGTCCTGGACAGCAGGAGCACGGCTCTCTCTTCACACCCACGGACACAGGACCACACGAGGGTCCTCCCCCTAAAACTCTCCCCTGACATGTGGAACCCTTGGCTTCACCCCAGTGATTGGGTTTCCCTGTGGCCTCTCAGCCCAGGACGAGTGACACGTCTGTCACTGCAGCTGGACTCCTGCCTTCTCTCCAGAAGAACGTCACCAAACACCCACAGCACGCCCTTCGCAGGATAAACAGGGAAGACAGGAGGTCCACGGTCGTAGCTGGAGCGCCGAGGGCCACAACACGGCCGGGCTCAGGGGTCCGCCGCTGGGACGGTGACTTTCTCCGAGACACTCACCCAGCCGTGAGGGGCCTGCTGGCTTCCCCCTGCATTTCCTTTTGAACAATTAGATCTATGGTGTTAACAAATATGGTAATGATGTTAATTATCAATTAGCAAGTGACACTCATCATCAATTTATTAACTAATTGACCTGTGCGGGTGACAGTTCAATGGTGTCTTGAAGGTCTGTTTGGAGAGTCCAACCTACTAAATTAAGGCAGTCCAGGAGCTTCATCTGGTGCCGCAGACCCCAGGGCCCCAGGCAGGGGGCACGGCCCGTGGCTGAGATGTCTTCCCGCTGCGTGGTCCACTCCGAAACCCAGGTAGGCAGGACTCCCCACACAGAGGCCATCCCCATGTGAACTGCTGGCTTTGCGGGGGAACGCAGTGGACCAGAACGTGAAGGGGTCAGCGTGTGGGGACGCGCCACGTTCCGGTTACTTGCGGGGTCAGCAGCTGGCGTCCCCCTCCATCACCCACGTGCGCTCGTCCGCGTAGGCGAGGCCCTGTGGACAGACTCAGCTCACAACGGGGAAGAGTTGGGGGAGCTTCTTCCTGCCCCGATGGCAGAAGTGACCCCAGGACTCGGCGGGTGCCTCTGCCGTCCTCTGCGGACTCGTCCCCGAGCACACCCAGCGGAGGAAGGGGAATGCCCACTACTGCTCACATCAGTTGTGCCCGTCTCCTGTCGGCTGGGACCCCGCGGTGGGGCCACGGCTGCGACGTGCAGACCCACAACGCACCCAGGCCGGGGGCACACCCAAGCTGCGGGGACCGGCCCAGCCCCTGCAGACGGAGGGTCTTTGCCCACAGGGCCACGCCCCTGCCTTCGGAGACACCTCCGTCCCGGCCGTGGGAATACCCCATCGCTCGGGACCGAAGTGCGGCTGGAGTTGTGAGGGACACACGGCGCAGCCGACTCTCGGGGAGCCTCTGACCGGTCTTTCTCTGCTTGCATGGTGATCGCCCAGCCCCTGAGTCGTGGCTCCATGCTGTCGGGTCATGAATCAGGTGTCTTCCGCTTGCCAGCCTCTGGTTCCTCATCAGCGAAAGGGCAGTGTCATCCCTTCAAGGGCGTAGCACCAACTGGGAGAAGCTCCCGCCGCTGTGGCCAGTCTCCCCCTCTAGACAGGTGACTGGGGGTCTGCTGACAGCCAGAGAAGACCCCGCCGCTGTGGCCAGTCTCCCCCTCTAGACAGGTGACTGGGGGGTCTGCTGACAGCCAGAGAAGCCCCCGCCGCTGTGGCCAGTCTCCCCCTCTAGACAGGTGACTGGGGGGTCTGCTGACAGCCAGAGAAGACCCCGCCGCTGTGGCCAGTCTCCCCCTCTAGACAGGTGACTGGGGGGTCTGCTGAGAGCCGGAGAAGCCTCTTTCGCGGATCTTCTAACCCCTTCTTAGAAACTCACCACCTGAGACACCCTAAATTTAAAAACCTTTCTTAAGGCGGCCCGAGGCCCCAGCCAGAGTGGGAGTCACCGCCCCCTGCTTTCCTGCCCTCCGGGTCCCCTTCCTACAGAGACCGTGACTTCTAGAAGGTAACGGCTGAGGATGTGCTGGCCGGGAAGGTCCAGAAGTAAAACCTCGGCCTGGAAGAAGGCTGAGGAGGGCAGCCCTGGCTGCGAACGTGGGCAGAGGACGTGGGGCGGGGGAAGCCGCGGCTACCTCCGTCCCCGCCGCCCCCTGGCACCCCCAAACACACCTGTCTCCCATGTCAGGCTGGGGGCCCAGCGCCTCTGTCCCCCACCCTAGCCCTCACGGACTTTGGTGGCGCTCTTGCCTGGGGCAGTTTCTGTGCCTGCTGGACGTGGAGGGGTGTGCGTTCCCCGGCTCAGAACTCTGACCTCTCTGTCCACAGGGCAGGCGGTACCCCAACTTCTAGGTAAGAAGGGTGAGGCCCACAGAACCAGGGTGACTTCCCCGGGCGGACCAGCCAGCGGCCCCAGCAGGATGGGGACCCAGGGGTCTGAGCTCAGTTAGGTCCCCTCGGGCTGCCCTACACCCCCTCCCCTTCTCAAGCCCAGGCAACACAAGTGGCCTGAACGAGCAAGTCCTGTGGTCACCCCCGCCACTCGAAAGTGCGAAGAGCACGGAAACGCAGCAAGCGTGGCCCCGAAACGGCCCCTCGTTTGTGGCCTGGGAGCTGAAGTAGGAGCGTAGAGTCCGCCCCCCTGAACCCCGCTAGGGGCCTGCTCGTCGGGGCCCGGATTCTCGCCGCTCTGCGCGCCTGTGAGAGGCCACAGACGCACCCCAGTACTTGGAGTGACTACGCAGGTGCACTTACAAATGCGGGGGGGGGGTGCTCTCAGCAGGGGGCGGGGGAGGCGCTGGCGTGAGAGGGGCCTGGGAGGGAAGAGGACGGGCGGGAGCCCCTCGCAGTGGGTAAGCAGGGGTGGAGCGGGTGGGGGAGGGGCCCATGGGACGGCGTCCTCCAGGCCAGACTCCCAGCAGAGCCCTGTGGCTCCATCCCTGGGTAGCTTTGCCCCCGGGTCCCCGAACAGTTCCATGCTTGTTCAGCTCTACCCACTTCTCAGGCACCTCGTCCCCGACCCTGTCTGCGAGGGCCGGGCACCCGGGGCCATGGACTCAGAACGGCCCCGGCCAGGTGTCAACCCAAGTCCTAAGGAAACGGGCCTCCGTGCCCCCTAAGCCCACCAGGAGGCAACACGCGGCTCACCAAGACCCGGCTCAGAGTGGCCGTCGACCAGAAGCCAGGGCTTAGGACACAGCCACACGGGGGCTCCCAGCCGGCGGTGCCGTCCCCCTCTAGACCCCGCAGGGCAGCTCCATAAAACTCACGTCCCTGCCGCTCTGTCCACTTCTGCACCCGCTGACCTGCACTCCCTTGTTCCGTCCCCAGAAGGTCAACCCGTACAGCAGGCAGGTGTCGTCAGGACGCTGAGTCCCAGAGAAGGTGGGCAACTGTCTACCTTCGTCTTGTTGGAGTGGCGCTTGGGGACCGTCCCGTAAACCACGTCAGCCGTGGCCCAGCCCCCGGGCAGAATGCCAGCTGGCCTGTGGACCCACGGACCATCCTAATGGCTCGTAGCGCAGGGCTCTGCTCACACGTGTCCCCTGAGGGTCTGGAAGCCTTGCCCACAGAGTCTGCAAAGTTGCCTGGCAGGTGTCTTCCTAGCAGAATAGCTGAGGCCCAGGGCCATTCCCAAGGTCACCCAGGGAATCGTGTCATAGCAGAGACCGGCACTGTGGACCCTCCGTGGTAGCCCCCGAACCAGCGTCCCACTCCCCACCCCCACCAGAGCCGGCAAGACGAGCCTCAGGAAGCAGCTCGGGCTACTGGGCTTACGGGACCTTGAGGGGCAGCAGGGGAGCCTGAGCTCAGGGGTCTCCGCTGGCCCCCAAGTCAGCCAGATGTCTGGGGAAGGGCCAGGAATCCGAGGGAGGAGCGTGTTCTCCCCTGCTGGCCGTCTCCCCACCCCCCCACCCTTTGCTCGAAACCTCTCCGGCTCCAGTGAGAAGGAGCAGGTAGAACACCTCAGAAAACTGACTGGGTGAGGATAAGGAGTTAATGTTGTTTTCAAAATTTGAGAGGAGCAGAGTAGACAGAGAAAACGTGCTCCGAGCACACTTCCTGCACTCAAGGTCAAAGCCAGAATCGGTCACTAAAGAGCGTATTAATCTTGGTGCTGCTGCTGACGTCTGTGGTCCACGGGGCGGCTGCGGAGCTGTAACTGTACGATCCGGCGCTGCAGGAGCAGGACGGGAAGGTGCGGCCGTTCCTGGATCCGCCCCACGCCGGTTCCGGGTATTATGACCACCGAATCCCGCGTGGAGGGCGTGCTCAGGACCACCGCCCCTGGCACACAGGGGACGCTCACAAGTAGTCCGTGAGCGGACCGGGGGTCCGTCAACCCATCAGACCCCCTTCCCTCATTCTGTTGGACGCGAGGGGCTTTCTGACCAAGCCTCGGTGCCGGGGGAGCAGTAAGCTGCCCCCTCCTCCTGCCTCCCTGACCCGCCCCCCTCAGGCCTGGTCTCAACGGGGTGAAGCCCCGTACGACCCCTCCCGTCCCCGGTCACAGGCACCCATCAGGCCACCCTGGCCTCAGGGGACTCCACAGTCTCTGCCACGCGACCCCTGGGGGCCAGCTGCCTCCCCTCTGCCGAGGGCACCCAGTCCCTCCTCTGCACCTTCACAAGCTCTCAGTGACCACAACCAGGCGCCCACAGCAGGAGCCCCAGACTGAGCCGGGACAGCGGGTGTCTCTCCACAGCCCTGCCACCAACGAGCTGAATACAGAGCTACGTGATCTCAGTGTCCTTCGGAGGAAAGTGGGCAGAAGACACCAGGGGGATGCTGGGGCGCACACAAGGCCACCGCGGTCCCACCCGTGGCTGACCGCTGACCGCCCCTACCTTCACTTCACTGACCCCTTCCTGTAGCTACTAACAGTCACGGAAGGTGCATCGGTGCCTAAAAGGGGGCCCAGGAACTCTTGGCTGTCAGCAGGCTCAGGTGCCGGAGATGCGGGAACATTCCAGTATCGGTCCGCAGAAGGAGTGCCACGTGCACTGAGCTCCCATGAGGACACTGGAAAGGCTGCCTGGGCCGTGGCCTACCTTGTGGCCAACCCTGTGGCTTGGTGCGGGGCTTACACTGAGCCGCCGTTTCGAGGCCCCCTTTCGCTCAGACTCAGCGGGAGGAGGTAGCTGTGCCCAAAATCACACGGAGCGGGGGGCCGCTCTGGGCGTCGCGTCCTCCACCGCCGTTACCATTCCTCGGGCGTGAGCACCGTCCTGCTGAAGTCCGAGCCCGGCCGGCAGGCACTCCGGATAGCTGGGATGTGCGCCTGCGTGGCCCGGACGCAGAGACATCGCTCGTGGTGTGAGGCCCCCCAGCCCCCGACGGCCTGCACCCTGGTCTCGCCACGGAGCTTCCAGCCCATGCAGACAGGGCGGCACTGTCCCCCACTCCAGGGTCCCCCATCACCCCACAGCTGTGGCACAGTGTGCCACGCAGGTGCCATGGACGTCCTCACTTCACAGGTGGCCGCTGGAGCCCCCGTGAGCTGCCAGGGACGTTAGGGGCCCGTATCCACCCAGGCTCCCAGAAACAGCTACTCACCGCGGGTGCTCCCAACCGGACCGGGGGCTCCCCCAGCCCGTGCCCTCCTGATGGCCTTGCAGGAGAGCCGGAGCCTGTCTGCAGGGTCAGCAGAGCCGCTGGCCAGGCCGCGGCGCCCTCCCCACACCACACAGCACTTTCCGCGTGGCTGGAAGCTGCTTGCGACACAGTCTAGCCCGGACGCCCACGGGTTTTGAACGGGACGGAGAGCAAAGCCGGTGTTGAGAAACTCTGGCACTTGGGCCCCATTGTCCCGGGTGCAAGTGGGCTTCGAGGCCCAGACTTCCACGCGGCCCTCTCCTGAAGGTCACCAAGCCACGTGACCAGAGCAAGCCAGGCCCGGCGTGAGCAAGCCTCTGGGAAATGAAAATCCTTTTGTTGTCGGGCCTGGAAGGTCAGGAGTTGCCATTTGAGTCTGCCGGGGCAGCGGGAAGTCCACCCCCAGAAAGGTGACAGCATCTGGAGCAGAGGTCAGCCTCACGGCCTCCGCCAGCCACGTCGCACCCAGCAAAGGCCCATTATCCCGTCACGAACAAATGCTATTGTGATCGGCGTGCGGCGGCAATAGAGGGTGCTTGTTTGAAAGGCCACCAGAGCAGCTGGCCAGCCGGGAGAGGTGGCCCCTGGCCGGGCAGCGGCGCTCGGCTAGGAGAGACACCAACCCCACCCAGCCCATCGGGGCCGTAAAACGTAGCCATGTCGTGCTCTATGACTGCCGTGTCCTATCAAGTGGCCACAGACACGGGCCCACAGGGACTGGCCCGCGGCTCCTGGCGGAAGTACAGGGCAAGGCGCCCGAGAGCCTCCTGTCCCGACACAGCCCTCGGGGTTAGTCCACCCCGGGTCTCACGTGCGTTTCTGTGGACAGACCCCAGCGAGTCCACACCCTGCATTCATTACCACTGAGCTCACGGCCGCGGCACCGTCACTCACCCCGGAGCCCAGTCGTCCCGCACGGAGACCTTCCCCGCGAGGCCCGTCACGGTCTTCTTGCACGCGGGGGCGCTGGCCGGCCCTCGGGCGACACGCGGAGTCATTTCCGACAAAGGAGCCACCGCGAGCCGTGCACAGGGTTGGAGCAGGTGTAGGTGCTCCGTGGGAAGGCCCCAGTTTGCGGTGGGAGCGGGCGTGGGCTGACCCGGCCGTGGCTGGGACCGCAGAGGACCACCGCAGCACCCGGGACGTTGCAAATAGACATCCGTGGGGGGCGAGTCACACCTCGGGACGGTGGCGGGAAAGCGTGGCACGTGCGAAGGAGAATTTCTCAGCACGAAGCTCTGGTTCTTTCGGGACGGATCCCCAAACCCCTCACCACTCGAGAGAATGAAGACCTTATGAACAGCCTCGCCCACGGAAGGCTTCAGAGGCTCCTGTCCCCCCCGACAGGCACTCCTGGGGGCAGGCTGCCCTGCTGACCCATCCCGGTGGGGAGGTGACCAGGGCATGGCTGGAGACCAGGACGCTCGGCTCTCAAACGGCTGGGCCTCTCGGAAGAAACGCCTGCTTTTCTCCTAAGCATTCAGGTGCATCCTTGCCAGCACCGGCCCCCTCTGTGAGCGACCGAAGTCTCCGAGTGAGACGTGTGGTCTGCCCCTTGCAGACAGGCAGGACCCTCCTGCAGGACTTTGTGGGAAAGCCCGAAATCGAGCTTCTTCTCTACCTTATTTTCCTTTTATCACTAACTGTCTTTACTATAGGTTAATTTTAGCCTCCGGTCGTTTTGGGAAGAGGTGGAGGAGGCAGTGTGCAAATCGGTGCGGCAGGAGAGCGCTCCCGCAGGAACCTCAGGGCACCGATTCCGATTCCGGGGCCGCTGTCCCCGACGGGTGGTGCGTGGGGGGGGCTTTCCAGCGGCCCCCGAAAAAAGGAAAACGCTGGAAACAAGATGCCTTGCCTGCTGGTTTACCTGCGTCGTTTGTTAATACCGTGATGGGCACCAGCAGAAGTGAGAGACAAGGAGGTCTCTGGGGTGTGGGGAGCGGGGCTCAGGGACGCGCTGGGTGTCAGGGAGAAGCGAGGCCGGGTCGTGGGCTTCCACCAGGAAAGGTAGGAATTGCCCAAAGGTGAGTTTCCCCAGCTTCACCGGGTGCTTAGGACAAACCGAGGTTCGCTCTCTCCTCACGCTACCAACCACGGCACCGAGTCACCTAGAACGTCCGCTTCGACAGGCATTGGGAGTCCGAAAACCCCACACCCCCCCCCCCCATTTGGGGTATCTGTGCCGATGTTTGCCAGTAACTGTTGGAGACCGATTCCCTCCATCAACCCCAAGGACAGTTAAAACTCCTTCCTTTCCAGGGGGCAGTGTGGGGACCATCGCAAGACGCCGAACTGAGCAGCCGGCACTCGCCCGGGGTCAGGGCAGCCTCGGGAGCGCAGGGTCCAACCAGAAGTGCCACCCGCTCTCAGGACCAGCAGAAGCAACAACTCCACTAAGGGTTTTGAGAAGAAAAGTAGAAAAGCTGTTCTCATGATGACACCAAGGACTTCTTTGCACATTAAACAAATGTATGTGCCCAAACTGAAGTCCTCCTAAGAACCGGGATTCTGGAATATTCCTTGGCGAGATGCCCTCAGGGCTAGGCAGGGGGAGTGGGCACCGGGCAGGGCGTCCATCTGCCAGGCCCCCAGCTGCAGGGAAGACGCATCCCCGCATCCTGGAGGTCTGCCCCTTCCTCTGTCCCTCCTCCCTCCAAGGAAGGTTGCTGTCAGGATTCTGCTTGAACGGCCGGCCAGCTTCTGCCCGGCTCTCAGGCCCGGCCAGCGCTGCTCTGGCTGGAACAGAGGGCGCAACCATGGCCAGGCTGATGTGGGACCCCCAGGCTCCCGCTGCGGCTCTCTGTTCTGACCCCGCTGGCGGGACACCTCCCCCACCCCCGACCGGGCCTCCAGAAGTGGCCCGTCCGCCTGGAAGGCTGTGTACTCTCTGCCGTCGAGTCACTCCTGGAGGAGCTGCGATGGCCCACCTCCTGTGACCCGAGGCCTTGCTCCCTGTCCTGGGGACGGGCCAGGGCCCCATCCAGGGCAGTCAGAGCTCTCTCCTCCCGGAATCATGAGTGACAGACAGTGTCACTGTCTGAGGTGTGGCCCTCTGGTGAGGGGAGACAACTCTCTCCACTGTCCACAGGGGGTTCGGGCAAAGCAGGTCTTCAGAGGCCCTGACACTCCCTGCTGCTCCGCTCGGGGCAGACCAGCCGCACACGGTGTGTTTGAGATGCGCTTGGGCTCCGAGCTCGGCTCCCCCCACTGACACTCACCCAGGTCCCCTCTCTCACCTGGAAAGGGCGTGACGCTGCCAGGACGAGAACCGTGGCAAGACGGGAACCATGCGGACAGGTGGGAATGAGACGTAAGCCCGGGGAGCACCAAGCACAGAAGCTCTACAGTGAACGGGCTGTGAGTTCGAGTCCCGGCTGGCCCTGCAGGCTGTGGGGCCCGGCCGCCCTGGAGGCAGGGGTCTTCCCCGACGCGGGACGTGCGCTGCCTGGAACACTGGGCAAAGCGGAGGAGTGGGTCACCCCACCTGGGAGAGCGACTTAACCTTACAGCATCCCCTTCGTCCCCTGCAGAGGCGGCGGGGCCCATCGGACTCAGAGACTCCAAGTCCTGCCTTGTCCATCAAGCGCGTCCCAACACAGAGACACCTTGTCCTCCTCCCGTGGCAGCCGGGGCCCCCACAGATGTCCCTCAGGCCACGCTGCCCGCCGGACCCACCCGATGAAGACCGGATGAGAGCTGGGACTCAAATGAACAGGACACGCTGCGGGAAGGCTGTGACCAGGACACGGCCCCGCATGGCTTACGGTCCTACGGGAAGCCTTACAGCCAGAGCAGGCATTGTCTGGCTGTTCCGATGAACCGGGTCCTGGGGAGCCCAGTATAAACTGCATGCTTCTCAGATACAAGCATTAGTCCAGAAAATACAAATTCTGATAATGCCTCCTTCTTTCTAGAAGTGACTATGTAAAGAGCTGATTTCAAAGACTATAAAGATGCAAGAAAATAAAAAGAAAGCAAGAAAAAGAGAACAAAGACTAAAGAGCACAGCCCAGGGCTGTGAACTTCAAGCATTTCCCCTCGGAGAAGGTGCCGCCGGCCCTGAAGATGCTGGGCCGCGTCCTCAGAGGTCCTGGACAGGTGCAGCGGGGTCTGGGGCAGCTCTGAGCCCCGGGAAAGCCAGTCAGCCGGCCAAAGGGGACGCGGCCGTGCTCCCGGAGCACAGAGCTCCGGTCACCCTCCAGTCCGGGATGGGAGGAGCACCCCACAGTGAGGGGGAAGTGCAAACCCTGTGGCCCCGTGTCCTTGGCCGTGGGGACTGAGGCTAGATGAGCTCACAGCTTCTGGAAGGGGAGGGAAGGGCTGCTGGGTCAGCAGTGACTCAGGCCGGGCGACAATGGTGGGACAGTGAACGGGCCGGCCCGGAACAAAGGGGTTCTGTGGAGCAGCACCACACAGAGGGCGGAGCTGCCGCGTGGACTCTCGGAGAAGAAAGGCCCTCGGCGAACGTGGGCCGGGGACGGACCGGACGTGCAGAGTCATCTCAGAGTCATCCAAAAGGCGACCGTGTGCTGGCCATGGGCAGAACACAAAACCAGAAAGTGCCGGCGGGTGCCGCGTGTGCGGTTCTCTGCTGGACCCGGTGGGGAGGACAGGCCCCGGGCTTGCTCTCCGCTCTGCGGCCTTCCTGGACGCCGGCGGCCCAGGGCTCCGACCCGGGCTGTCCCCTCCTCTCCCAGGGCCCTCGGCATCGCCCCGGGGCTGTCGGTGCCCCTCTAGGTCGACCTGCCCTCGCTCCCTGGGATCGGGCAGGACCCGGAGAGGGGTCATGGCCTCCCGTGTGAGGGCAGGAGCCTGTCCCCCTGCACCCACGTCCCCTCGAGCACACAGCTCTTCACCGGGAAACTGACTCAGATCAGGGCTCAGGACAGGGACCCCAGGCCCAGAGAGGTTCGGTGACCTGCCCAGGCACACACCGCACCTGGTGAAGGCAGGTGTCTGGAATTTCTGGAATTTTCCCGCAGAGGAACCCTCGAAGCTAACCTAAGTGCCCCTTCTCCAGGAGCCCCTGACTCCCGAGCTGCGCCCTCTCTGCCCAGAGGCCCCTGGCCTGGTGCTGACGGACACCCACAGCCCAGGGCCACCTCCTCCCAGTCGGGCCGGGAAGAGGCAGATGCCCAGGAGGGAGCGAGCCTCCCTCAGACCACCGTCCCCCCGGAAGACTCGTTCCTCTCAGATGTGCGACCAGCACCAGTGACGCAGCAGAAGGAGGTGTTGGTCGTGCCCCCAGGATTCCCAGGGGAATGCGTTGTGATCATGACAAGGCTGATTTTCTTAATGTGATTAGAGCTAACTTCGAGGGAATTTGTAATTTCCGTAATGATTCTTTCTGGCAGGCAAGGGAGCTTGTTGTTTGCCAAAGAAGAGGGTTTGCAGAAGCCCGTAGCCAGCACTGCCGGGTGTTTGGGGCCAAGGGGCCCCGGAGCCGCCGTCCTGGGGCTGCGCCTGCAGGCGGCCGGCAGTGTCCGGAGTGACTTCAGGAGCTGCAGACGGCTTCTCTCTGTCAAACACTTCGTGCTCCGGAGCTGAGAAGACCGCGGCTGCCGGGAGCTGCGCGAGAGACCCGCGTCCAGGACACGCACCCGTGGCCCGACACGCTGGGCCCGCCTCTCAGGGGCGCCACCCAGCAGGCCAAGTGCTTCAGCCATGACGACTTGCAGACAGAGCTCGGGTCGGACCGAGGATTCTCCCCACGTCCACGGAGAACATCCCCACGCGGGGCACAGTCCTTCCCGCCCGGGGTTCTATCTCGGATGGCGGCTTTGTTTCCGAAGGATGGAAATCAGAGACATTTTCAACTTAAGGGACAAGAGCAGGGATTCCTGAGACTAACTGCCGCCGCCCATTCATGGGACCGGTTGCTCTCTTCCCCGAGGGTCGCTGCGCTCTCCCCTCCCCACCTTGATATGAGACGTTTGGGGCCATCTTGGGGAGAGGGAGCTCTGAGTCGTGGCAGGCAGGTGGGAGCCCGGGAAGAACAGGGCAAAGCTCTTTGCTAAGGCGACCCCGTTCTAAAAAGGCCAGATCTCAGCCCTACACACTGCTCTGCTGTCAGGGTGACTCACTGAGCTTCTCACGGTCAGGAAGACAGAGGGGGCTAAGGGCATCGGCGTTTCACTGAGCACTGAAAAGGCACTTGTTGTTTTTAGAAATTATCCCAGCGTGTAATTTTGCCAGTGAGTGGGTAAACTCAAATATATATGAGACGTCACCACCGAATTCTGCAGACGGCTTTGGGTTGTATTCCTCTCCTGCCCCAGGTGTCTAATTTACACTAAAGTGTGCAGGGCTGCCATGTGAAGAACACAGTGCCACGTGGGCTCCCCGGGAAGCAATCATCTGCTCGGTGGCCCAGCGGCATCCCATGACTGGGGGCAGTTCCCAGAGGCTAGAGCGCTCCTCTAGAGGGGACAGCAAATGGTAAAGCCGCCAAAGCCCCCGCAGCAGGAGGGATGGACAGTCCTGAGCGTCCCCTGAGAAGCCCCTGGTGCAGATTCCCGCAGCCACAACGCTCACCCAGCAGGACCTGCACCACGCTGTTTCTGCACCTTCCTGCTCTCAGAAGCCGACACCTGCCATTTAAACAAAGTCCCAACGGATCGTTTTCAACAGGGCCACGTCCGGGGTACCACAGACGTGGCCTCACCTCAGGACACTCCAGCAGACGGGAGGGGGCCCCTGGTGGGCCGAGCGGGGCAGGCAACTGCCTGTGGAAGGCGGCCTCGACCCTCAGAGCTGTGCCCCTCCACGCCGGTCCATGCGCGGAACCGCCAAGGAGAGAGCGATCCGATGTTTAAATGATCCGATCAAAATTGTATTTAAAACCACACAAGGAGTCCAGATAAACAGCAAAACTAGTAAAATGGAATTTATCCTGCGTGAGTACAAAACCCCAAACGCAGGCGAAATGTGCTGTAAGCTGGGGAGGGGTGAGCAAGTACATGAGCGCGAGGCCCAGCAAACGCCACGGCCGCGGGGCAGGGCCGGAAAGTAGAGCAAGAATCACACCAGTGGGGGTCACCTCAATAGAATTTAACATCCAGCCTCGAGCCAGTCACCCACGCTGAGCCTGTGGGGTCCACACCTAGACGCTGTGCAGACCAGCTCTGAAGCAGGCTGGACTGGGTCCCAGAAAGATGGGGAGAACCTACCAGGAGCGCTCGCCCGCCGAGCTGCACGTTTCCACACAACCCCACGGAGACGGGCCCTGCTGTGCTCCCAAATCTGCCGTTTATTAGCTCTGAACCTCTCTGGACCTCGGAGTCTTCTTCTGAAAAACAAACACAATTTAGGAACTTTCTCTAAATAAGGTAATCATGAAAATCACGATGCCTGTCTGTAAGCAAGCTCCGGCGAATTCACCAGATATTCTTACCGTTGTGCTGGGAAAAGACGGGAACACAACAGCAGGTGCTACGGGAGAGATGGGTTAGTCTGCGGGCAGCTCCCGCCGGGAGAGCTGGGCAGCGGGTGTGTCCAAGGACAAGGGGTAACACCGCCTCAGAGGGACACCCCTCACCTCCTGGTGCTTTGACTCTGGTGCAGAACTTCTGCGTACCGAGCTTCAGAAACACGCTGTGAATGTGCCCCTTGTCCGAGCAAGGACATCGGCGCGAGCCGAAATGCGCGCCCCCAGCCCGGCTCCGAGTCCCGCCTCTCCACCGGCAGCTCCCGTCCCGATGACCCAGGGCCAGGCTTCCCCCAACCCACGACGCGATCATGCTAGCCTCTGGACGCTCCAGCTCCCCTGAGCCCAGGACCTGTCTATCGCCAGGGCTGGATACAGGAGGAGGGACCCACATGCCAGGGGCCGGCCAGTAACCCCCCACATGCCAGGGGCCGGCCCTCACTCCTGCACACACCTGCTGTGAGTCCCGACCAATCTGCCTGGTTCGTCTGCCGGCGGCGGACGTTCCGTCTCAGGAGTTCTCCGCGGTGTCACCAGGGAAGCGCCCGCCTGCCGGCTGCTTGTCTGTCGGGATCCAGCCGGAGGCCCCAGCGGCTGAACTCACGGCAGGTGGCCGGAGCTCGGAGCTCACCGAGCGCGCCTCCTCGGTCTCAGTCTGCAGAGCCCTGCTTCTGGCCTCGCGACATTCCCACTGATTCTGACTAGTGCGGGCTCGGGGCGCCTGGGTGGCTCCACTGGTTAAGCATCAGACTCAGCCTCGGCTGAGGTCTTGATCTCAGGGTTGTGAGTTCAGTCCCTGAGTCGGGCTCCGCACAGGGAGCCGGCTCAGAATACTGCTACTACTAATAATGCGTGCTCCTTGCATAGAATTTGGAAGATACAGAAGGGTAGCTCGGAATCTCCCTTAATTCTTCCAACAGAGGTTCAGCAATGACTATTTTCTGTACTTAATACATGTATATATAAAACACTTACTTTGCAATATTGGGCTTATTAGACTTCTTACAGGTGGCGTCATTTCTGTCACTTATCATTACATTAGGCAACTTCCCCAACCCACTAGACATCCTTCCAGATTGGGACGGCAGTATTTCACTACAGAAATAGGACTTCCTTTATTGGACAATCCCCTGTTTGAGCTATCAGCATGGTCTCCGATCTTTGGGTATTATCGACAACCTTGAAATAAAAAGTATCGTATGTAGCTTTTCTACGATTTCTTTAGGAGACATTCCTGGGAGAGGTTTGTCCCTTTCTTTCTTTCTTTCTTTCTTTCTTTGTTTTTCTTTCTTGGCCAGAGGGTTTAAGCAGTACAGTCTTGATAAAAAGTGGCACAGCCACCTCCAGGAGAGCGCCCCGGCTTACGCCCAGCGCCCACAGGAGCGTCTGTGCCACTCAGGTCTCTGCCAGCTCGGGGCTGGCTGTTGACTTACTATTATTCCACCTCTGCAAATCTGACCATTAAATTTTTTTTCACTTAACTGTAAATTATTTGATAAGTGACTAGTGGAACTGAATACTTAGCTTACTTTTATTGGCCATTTGTCTAACTTCTGAAAATTGTCTATTAATGACATTTGCTCATTTTTCTCATTAGATGTTCGACTTTTTCATACTGAACCTCAGGGACATTTATATATTTAAAGATTTTAACTCTTTGTCTGTCATATGTGAGTTCTTTTGTTAGTACATTTTGTTTGCATTTTAACTTGAGATACTAATTTTAATTTGCATTTATTTTAAATTTAATATAGTCAAACCTATAAATATGGGACTTTGTACCTTCTCCATTCTAAGATCAGGTAAGGATTAGTCTGGGTTTTTTTCTCTCCAATTCCTTTCTGCTTGTTTTTCCCATGGGATTATTAAACCCCTTGAAATCCATGTTGGTGTCTGATGGAAAGAAGCCCAGCTCGTCCAGACAGTAACCCTGTCCCCAGCGGCACTATTCACAGAACAACCCATTCTTTCCCATTAATGTTAAATGAACATATTATCATATACTAAATTATTTTAAAATGCTGGGTTTCTTTCTCAGTTTTCTCTTTTTTGGTGTTGATCTAAGTTTTTCATAATATACGATTTACTATGTCTCCATAATACATTTAATCTGATACAACAAATACACCATTAATTTTCTTTCCCATAAATGTTCGCCTTTTTCTACCTATTTGTTATTTTTCTAATTTAGAATCACTTGGTTAAGTTCCAAAAATATCCTGACATGATTTTGGTTAGGACCATATTATATTTTTTAAATTAGTTATAAGAAAACCAGCACTACACATAACTAATGAGTCATTGAACACTACATCGCAAAACCAATGATGTACTATACGTTGGCAAACTGAACATAATAATAATAAAAAAAGAAGACTATATCTTATAATATTAAGCCTTCATAGTTGGGAACATGGCATATCTTTCTATTTAGTTAAATGAAAAAAAAAGTTGTATGTGTTCTGTACATTTCTTAAATTTAATTAAAATTTCTTGAAATTTAAATTGATACTTTATATGCTATAATGAATATGATCTTTCTTCCCCTTAGATTTTCAAACTAGTCATTGCCAAAATGTGGAACACCTGTTAGGTAGTATTTTTGTACTGTAACTAGCCACCTTAGTACAAATTATTTCAATAGTTCAAATAGTATTTTCAAATTATTTTTGAGGTTTTTGAGATGGACAATCAAATCATCAACAAGTTACAATAATTTTTAAAATTTGTCTTTGGGGGATATATACTATTTCTTATATTTTTCTTGTCTAATTGCATTGTCTGAAACTGGTAGATCAATGTTAAAGTCGGAAAATGAGCTCTCGATTCATTTTTAAGTTTAATAGAGATTTCTTGATTGTTTCACCCTAATGCCTGATGTTAAGTTTTAGATTAAAAGGCAAAATATTTACCAAGTTAAAGGAGAGTCATTCTATTCCTAATTTCCTAGAAGCCTTTTTTTAATCATCAATGGAGTCTCTCAGAAATTTATCCAGATGAACATTTTTCTCTTTAAGCCTGTTGATGTCGTAAATTACATTAATAGTATCCTCTACTAAGCCATCATCTTGTTTCTGAAATCAAAGTGTCGTATTCTCTCTATACTCTGCTAGATTTGATTCTGTAGTATTTTGTTTACAGTATAATGCATCTGTATGCGTAAGTAATACTGGTCTGTAATATTTCATACTATTTTGGTCAAATTGTTCACACTGACTTGGTCAAATTATTATGCTAATCATTCTTTAATATAAATTATGTGAGCTTAGTAAAATGAATTCGGGAGATTTTTTTATTTTGTCTCTGGACACACAAACACAAAACAACGTGAAAACCATCTCTTCCGGAATAATGAACTTTCACTGGACACCTGTGGGAATGGCCAGAATCCAGTGACAACACGGGATGCTGGCAAAGATGTGGAACCTGGGGACCCTCATCCCTACCTCCGTGGGAATGCAGAATGGTGCAGCCAATTTGGAAGAAAATTTGATGGTTTCTTGAAACACAGACCATATTCTTACCGTATGATCTAGCAATTGTGCTTCTTGGTTTTTACCCGAATGAGCTGAAAATTTACATCACACAAAAACCTGCAAACACACATTTATAGCAGCTTTATTCTTGATCGACAAAACTTGTAAGCAACCAAGAGGTCCTTCAACAGATGAATGGAAATGTAGACCATAGCACACTCAGTCAATAGAATATTATTCAGCTCTAAAAATAAATGAGCTATCAAACCATAAAAAGGCATGTAGGAAGTTTAAATGCATATCACTGAGTGAAAGAAGCCGATCTGGAAAACCTCATGCTGTGCGATTCCAACTCTATGACGTCCTGGAAAAGGCAAAGTGGCGGGGGCAGTAAAAAGCATGGTAGTTGCCAGGGGTTAGCCGGCAGGGGGAAGAGGTAGAGCACAGAGGGTTTTGGGGGCAGTGAAAATGCAGATACCAGAGTGGAGGCACATGTAATTCCCTGTTTATTTGAACTCAGAGAATACACCAAAAGTGAGCCCCACTATGAACTATGGACCTTGGCTGATGACGATGGGCCCATGCAGGTTCTTCAGTTCTAACAAACCTACCTTCTGGTAGAGGGGTCGATACGGGAGAGCCTCTGCACATATACAGGCAGGGGATCTACAAGACATCTCTGTAACTTCCCCTCAATTTCACTAGGAACCTAGAACTTCTCTGAAAAATAAATTCTATTTAAAAAATTATCTCTTTCATGAAAGAAATTGAGGAAGACACAAAGAAATGGAAAAATGTTCCATGCTCCTGGATTGGAAGAATAAATATTGTGAAAATGTCTATGCTACCTAAAGCAATCTACACATTTAATGCAATTCCTATCAAAGTACCATCCATCTTTTTCAAAGAAATGGAACAAATAATTCTAAAATTTATATGGAACCAGAAAAGACCTCGAATAGCCAAAGGGATATTGAAAAAGAAAGCCAACGTTGGTGGCATCACAATTCCGGACTTCAAGCTCTATTACAAAGCTGTCATCATCAAGACAGCATGGTACTGGCACAAAAACAGACACATAGACCAATGGAACAGAATAGAAAGCCCAGAAATAGACCCTCAACTCTATGGTCAACTAATCTTCGACAAAGCAGGAAAGAATGTCCAATGGCAAAAAGACAGCCTCTTCAATAAATGGTGCTGGGAAAATTGGACAGCCACATGCAGAAAAATGAAATTGGACCATTTCCTTACACCACACACGAAAATAGACTCAAAATGGATGAAGGACCTCAATGTGCGAAAGGAATCCATCAAAATCCTTGAGGAGAACACAGGCAGCAACCTCTTTGACCTCTGCCGCAGCAACATCTTCCTAGGAACATCGCCAAAGGCAAGGGAAACAAGGGCAAAAATGAACTATTGGGATTTCATCAAGATCAAAAGCTTTTGCACAGCAAAGGAAACAGTAAACAAAATCAAAAGACAACTGACAGAATGGGAGAAGATATTTGCAAAGGACATATCAGATAAAGGACTAGTGTCCAGAATCTATAAAGTTTTCAATTAGCAATAATCGCGCCTCGGATAAACCTCATTGGCTACGATACTGCCACTGCGCAAAGCTAGAATCTATAAAGAACTTAGCAAACTCAACACCCAAAGAACAAATAATCCAATCAAGAAATGGGCAGAGGACATGAACAGACATTTCTGCAAAGAAGACATCCAGATGGCCAACAGACACATGAAAAAGTGCTCCATATCACTCGGCATCAGGGAAATACAAATCAAAACCACAATGAGATATCACCTCACACCAGTCAGAATGGCTAAAATGAACAAGTCAGGAAATGACAGATGCTGGTGAGGATGCAGAGAAAGGGGAACCCTCCTACACTGTTGGTGGGAATGCAAGCTGGTGCAGCCACTCTGGAGAACAGCATGGAGGTTCCTCAAAATGTTGAAAATAGAACTGCCCTATGACCCAGCATATTGCACTATTGGGTATTTACCCTAAAGATACAAACGTAGTGATCCAAAGGGGCACATGCACCCGAATGTTTATAGCAGCAATGTCCACAATAGCCAAACTATGGAAAGAACCTAGATGTCCATCAACAGATGAATGGATCAAGAAGATGTGGTATATATACACAATGGAATACTATGCAGCCATCAAAAGAAATGAAATCTTGCCATTTGCGACAACATGGATGGAACTAGAGCGTATCATGCTTAGCGAAATAAGTCAAGTGGAGAAAGACAACTACCATATGATCTCCCTGATATGAGGAAGTGGTGATGCAACATGGGGGCTTAAGTGGGTAGGAGAAGAATCAATGAAACAAGATGGGATTGGGAGGGAGACAAACCATAAGTGACTCTTAATCTCACAAAACAAACTGAGGGTTGCTGGGGGGAGGGGGTTTGGGAGGAGGGGGTGGGATTATGGACATTGGGGAGGGTATGTGCTTTGGTGAGTGCTGTGAAGTGTGTAAACCTGGTGATTCACAGACCTGTACCCCTGGGGATAAAAATATATGTTTATAAAAAATAAAAAATTAATTAAGATCAAAAAAAAATTATCTCTTTCCTAAAGGTTTAAAAGAACTTGCCACGGGGCACCTGAGTGGCTCAGTCAGTTAAGTGTCCAACTCTTGATTTCAGCTCAGGTCATGATCTCAGGGTCCTAGGATCGAGCCCCACGTTGGACTCCACGCTGGGCATGGAGCCTGCTTGGGATTCTCTCTCCCTCTTCCTCTGCCCCTCCCCAACCTGGCCTGCACGTGCTCGCTCTCTCTCGCTCTCTCTCTCAAAAAGAAGAACTTGCACTAAAACTGGTCTATGTCCCGGACTTACATTTTCTTGACTGGGAGGTGAGTCTTTCACAGTATTTCAGTTGATTTGAAGAGCATCAGTCTCTTCACACCTGAAATGCCTTATGGGGCCAGTTTTGCCAGTGTTTATTTTCCCAGAAAATAATGAAATGTATCAAAATCTACACTTTACAAACATTCTGATCGTCTCCATTTTCATGCTCCTCTTTAATACCTTCATCTGCTTTCCACAGCTCTTTTCCATGTCTCATGCTGTGTATTTGTGTTTTCTCTTTCTGATTTGACTATTTGGATGTCTTCACTTTCATCACGATTTTCCAACCAACCAGTTCATGGATCTATAATCCCGTTAGCTATCCCTCTGCTTTCTAATGAATTAACTTCTGGGCATATCATTTGCTGTTCCTGTTTTCTCTGGCTTTGTGTTTGCGCTTATAGTCTTTACCCCTTTCTTAACTTTTTGAGTAACCAACATAGTTCTTTGCATTTTTTCTGAATGGTGATGAATGAATTGAACACCATAAATTTTCATGAATACAGCTTCAAACACTCCCCTGAGACCTGATAGATGGGGTTCCATCAATATGAACTAAACGTGTCAGTTTTATTCCCTCTTTAACGCAACTTATTCTGCAGAGTGATTCTTACAAAGGGTTTAGGGTGGGGGCTTAAACTTTTGGTCAAGGTGTAAGTACCATCTGATCCTGATCTGGGGGATGGAATCGAGAAGGCAGCGGTACCACGTGCCTCAAGGACTCAGAGAGGCATGGTCTGAGCGAGCATGCGATCCAGGTGCCTATACGATCTGTCTCCGACTGTAGGGGTTAACCACATTTTGGGGGGTCTTGATGCCTATGTGGGTCCCTACCGTCCTTCATAGAGGACTCCTGTTTTCTCTCTCTCCGTGTATACGTATTTATGGAGAAGATATATAAAAATAAAAAATATATCTTCTAAAAAAATTTTAAAAAAGCAAAACTTTCTTTAAAAAAGACAAAAGCACTGTTTTAAAATTCTTAAAACAAAGCTCTCTAATCATGGAGATTCCAGATGAGACCTCACCATCACCTACACCAAGAAGCAGGTCCTCGAGGGTCTCACAGTCCCATCCTCTGCCACACACGGACGGAAAGCACAGATGGAGCAATCGAGGGCCGGAGCTCATGGGAGTTTCTTGCCGCCAGAAAGCCGGGGCCAGGGCCGTCCCCCAGCTCTGCCACCGTCAACGGCCTGCTGGCCACCGCCCCCGTGGCTGACATGCTGGCACGGTGCATCAAAGTCACCCCGGGAACTAAAGCCATTTTAACCCAAAGTACACCTCAAAGACTTTCTTTGGAATACTCCTCAGTCCAAGTGAGCGTTTGCTTCTGGATAGGCTTTGTGCTGTGTCTGGTGCCCACTGCTGATGCGGTCAACGGTGGCCATACGTGCCCAGCCCCCACCGAGAGGAGGAGGGAGCTAAAAGCATGACGCATGAAGCAGGTGCTTGCCACGGCACAGCCGACAAGAAGAGGCCCTCCTCTGTTGCCTCTGACCCACCCTTGCACCGCGGCCTGGGCGCCGAGGCTGCGACATGACTTTCCACAAGACATCCTGCATCCCATGTGACACCATTGGCCAATGTCCTACCCCGGGCGGTTTAATCATTTCTTGAAAACAATGCAAACGAAAAACAAAGTTAGGTGGACCAGCTCGGAGGCTGAAAGGCCTTGGCTGCTTCATGGCAGACAATAGAAGACGGACTGCGGACGCACAGGGAAGAGAACATGATTAAATCACAGAGGTGACATGAAATCAATGAGGCAGCGCAAGGTCGATACGCCTTCACTCCGGGTAGCCGCGGCGGGCCTGTGCGGATTTTCAGATTGCTCCAAGATTGCTTCCTATTTGAATTGTGCAAAGAAAGGTCTGGGAGGGCATGGGGGCTGCTGTTTTCCCGAGCATCCGATCCGGTTCTTCGAGCGCGGTTGTACAATCCCCTCCCCCACTCCCACTGCACCGCCGATCGGTTCCAGCCCCACACACAGATGAGTCGCCAGTGCCGGTGACAGCACAGGAGCTGGGCGATTTCCAGAGGAAAGATGCTCTGAGCTAACCAATAGGGAAAGGAAGGAGCTGCTCCCCGACACCACGAAGACCGGGCCGATGGGAGTGCAGGTCATGCCAATGGTTCCCTCTCGGCTCGCTGGCTCCGCGTCGCTGACGTCAGCAGGGGCTCGGGGCCCCGCGAACAGATTCCAAAGGAGGACAGCGGCCAATTCCATGAACCCGTGTGTTTGCAGAGGAAGCATCAGCACAGAGGGAATGTCAGATCGAGGAGAGGGCGCCAGGCTTTCAGCAGCAACGCCGCTGACCGGCTGCTGACCGTAAGCCTCTAAGCTCCCCGGGCCTCTGTTCTTTTTATCTGTACCTCGAGGCAGCTGGAGCCGATGATCTGAACATCTTGTTGAACCTCCAAAATCCGCATTCTATGAAGATGGCTCTGAAACGTCTGCGAATCATCTGTGCTTGGTGGTAACGAAACCAGGAGAATAGAAGCTATTGGGACTTTTCTCGAGCTCTCTGGGCAAAGTGCACCTCAGCCACGTCAAACACACCTAAACAGAATGTTTCATCAGTAAAGAAAACACGCACACAGCAGAAGCCACATCCTGTCATCGATCTGAGCACGGAACAGCAGCAGGATATGGCCGCCGGTTCGCATTTGTTATTAATAGGAACGCTGAATTTTCAGGACAAAAATAACATTATCCTCTGAACTAAGGAAATGTGAAGCTGTAAATAAAATATATGCGCTTGCCGGCCGGGAGGACCGCGTGTCGGACGCTGCTCTTCCAGCAACCGCACTGCTCTGTGGCGCTCGGCGGCTGCTCGCAGTCCCGTCTGGGGGACTGTCATGCGGCCACATGGAACAGGGCCGGGGTCCAAAGCACCGAGAACAGAGTCTCAGGGACGCATGGCCGTGGAGCTAAGAATGGGAAGCGGGGAGGAGACCACTCGTGAGCATCCCTTGGTAGCCGCGGACACGCAGCAGAAAGAATGACTCTGCGTGTGTCAGTATGGCCGGTGGGGGTAGAAAGAAAGTCGCTGACCCATGTGCCCAGCCCGCAGCCGGAGCGCCGTTACCTGGGGCCTGAGGCGAGCAATGCAACCTCCAGCTCCTCCCCCCCGGGTACCAGGCGTGCCCCTGCCTCCAGGCTGCTGGAGGGGACAGTCCCAGGGGGGCATGGGGAAGTCCACTGCTTCAAATCGATTCACTTTAGATGGCTTTTAGGTCTACTCTTGCCTTGTTTTCAACCTTCTTGGTGTTTGGGGCCAAGCCGGTGGACCATTAGGGGACAGGCGCGGGAGAGGTTTGCTCATGCCGGGTGCAGGAGCCACAGCCCCACCGGCCGACAGCCTCATGCCCGGGAAAGCAAGCCCGCAGAACGCAGTCTGTGCGGCTCGGCTGGGCTGCGCCTGGCATCCCAGAAGTGTCAAGGAGAGGACAGCGCGGCAGGCCTGGGACGGCGGCGTGAAGGGGGTGACGCTGTGTTCCGCTGGGTGGAATGAAGACAAGGAAACGGCGCCCCAGGCTGGGGGACATGTTGCACGTGAGGTCACAATGGGGAGGCAGGTTTGGGGCACAGTGGGTGCCTGAGTCAGCCACGGGGAGTGGGAAAAGGTGGGACTGCAAAGGATGGTCAGAGATACCCCTGGAAACGGAGACTGCACCTCAGAAAGGGCTTTGCTGAGGAGAGAAACGTCACACAAAACCATCCGTTTATATCTGAAAACCAGCTTTCTCTCCCCTCCTGCCCAGAGAAGACACAGCCTGAATCACAGCACAGATATCTCGGTTCTATCCTGAATGTTCTTTCAAGGGTGAAGGAGAGGAACTGGGGGGCCATCCAGGTCTGGGGAGACTGGCCTCACGAAGGCGGACCTGTGCCCAGATGGTGTCCGGCCAGGTGCAGAGGCAGAACGCCCGCCCCCAGGAGTGCCCCCGCTCCGGGCTGGGGAGGACAGCCAGCAGCCCGGCCGCCCACTCTGCAAGCATCAAACCGCCAGGGAGATCGCAACCCCCAGGGCGCTCCTTCTCAGGAGCTCTCCCTGCAGAGCCAAGGTTAAATCATACAGGCAGCGGGACCGAGGCTGGCCATGACCTTTTCTCCCCCAGCTATGCATGAACACTCCATGGAAAATGTATAAACCAAAGCATGCCTGTACATCGAAGGGGGGCTGGGGCCTGGGGGTTCCTGTGCTGGTTCATTTCATGAGCTCAGGGGCCTTATAGTAAGTGAGAGACAGCCGAGACCCCTGGGTCTCTGAGATCTCGGAGGAAAACTTGACCCACCGCATCCCCAGGGGTAATGCTCCTCTTTGGAAGAAGAGAAAGGTTTAACGTCAGGCTAAACTCACCCTAGAGGGCCAAACAGAGAGCCTGGGTGGGACCCCTTGCCCAGACACCGACCAGCCTTGAGTCCAAGGGGTCCTTCAAAGGGCAAGTTCGTAATCACTGTCGCTGAGGGCAGGGAGCACATGTTATCGTCGACCCCCAGCAGCCCCGGGGGAACATTCCCTCGCAGAGTCAGTGCTGACTGACTGTCTGCCGGACGAGGGAGAGAACAAATGAACGAGTCCTGGTGTGAACGGGGCGGGGGGGGGCGAACAGGTGCGAAGCCCCAAATCTCATCCAGGACAAGGACGAGCAAATTCCCCCCCGCAAGGCGAGACGGAAATGCTGCAGGTTTTTGGCCCTCGGGTCTCCTCCGAGACGACGCCCCTCCCACTCGTGTTGCAGAAGCAGCCACGGTCACTATGGAAACCTGGGAGCCCAGCTCCGTTCCAATCCAACTTTACGAACGCCGCAATTTGAACTTCATATGATTTTCAGGTGTCATGGAATGTGGTTTACTTTTTGATTTTTCCCAACCATTTAAAAATGTAAAAACTCCTCTCAGCGGCACAGTCACAAGAAAACTAGGGTCTAGTCCCGTCTGCAAACCTGTGCGCTGGGGTGTGGCAGGACACGACATCACAAAATCTGAGGAATTCCGCATCAGAAAGGATGCCAAGTCGTGCTTTTCATCCCCAGATCTCATCCCCGTGGCCGCTAACATTCCCCATCAGCAACACAGACCCTGAACCCAAGCTGCTCCCCCGCCCCACCGACACCGGGGAGGGGGCGGGATTACCGGCTGCGGGTACCGCGAGCTGGAAATAAGTTTCATTGTATCACTGAGAGGTTCCAGGCTGTTCGTTACACAGAATAACCTTGTCTATCGGAGCTGACGCAAGCTCCGCTTCTCAGTTTCTCGGCTTCAGGAATTACCTGTGGATCATGCATTATGAAAAGTGAGGCTGTCCGCAGCTCCGCTGCTTCTCACTCGTCCTGACGCGAGAGGATAACGACGTTATTGCCTTCAGCTCTTCTGTCACTCGCCTGTTTAAATCCCGGTGAAGCATTTCATTTCTTCCACCAAGTCTCAAAGTATCTCTTGATCTTCCGGTATTCAGATCGTCGGCAGCGAATGGATGGCTCCCTCCCCCTCCTCCACGCTCCCGATCCCTTTTACCAATTACAATTTTATTTTTACACTGCGAGGAACACTACCATCGGCATTCTGTCTCGAAGCCATAATTAAGTCTTCTGGGCTTTATTCCTAGGTTGATTCCAGAAGATAAATAAGAGTTCTTAAAACATTAAGTGCATGTATATGATTGCAACGGTATGAAGATGAGGGGTTTTATTCTCTGAGGGTCCTCTGCCGCCCAAGGGAGAGCCTTCCTAGCATCGAGGCTGCATGCCAGACCGAAAAGGCATTATTCTGAATTTCTGGGAGAAGTCCGTCCAGTTGTAAAGAATCCTACGCTCGTACGCCTGCTGCAGGTGCCGTCCGAGGGCTGGGAGAGGGCGCGACGGCGGGTGCGCGCAGGACAGACTGACGGATTCTCTCGGCGCCCCACTCACTTTACGTCCTACAGACATTTGTGGGAACATCTCATCTCCTGTCAGTCCCCTTGTGATCTCGCCTCTGTGGTGCGTTTTCCCCTTTGGTTTTCCTTCTTCACTCTTCTTTCGGCAGGATCTAAAGCTGGTGGGCAGAAGCAAGCAGGGGCTGGCAACTTTTAATATCAGCTTCTCTCACTACAACGAGTTCTGCTTAGCTACAAAACGCAACTATATATGTATGTATGGACAATGAAACACAACACTTTTTGGTGACATAGAACAGAAAGCAAAGCTCACAGGCATGAATTTGTAGACGACGAGTCTCCCTGGGGCGAGCAGGAAACACCGCTGAGGCGGGACGTGCCTCTCCTGCCGCCCCGTCGGCCCCGCCGCGCTGGACAGCTCCCGCCGCCGCCCGCCCCTCCTCTAGCACCTGCTCTGTCGCTCCCGACTGTTTTGCCCTGAAAGCTGGGGGGGCCCTCACAGCCCCAGGGGCACCCCTGTACCCACAAATGCCCACCCCACCCCCTGCCAAGGGGCAGCTCTGGAGCCATTCCTACCTTTCTGGAGTGGAGACCCGCCCCCGCCCCCGACCACTGATGCTGCCCGACGGACGCTCCTCTCCCTGCTCGTGGTCTCACTTCCCTCCTCCCTCCCTCCTGATTCCAGGGACCACCTCCCAAATGAACACTCGCCCTCAAATTCTTATCCCAGGCTCTGCCCTGCGGACAAGGACACCAGACAGGATGAATCGTGTCCTCTGGGGGAGTGAGTGGCTGTTGATCCAAAGCAGCTGACATTTCCAGACGGCTGAAGTTGGGAAAGAAGATGACGTTGAGAGCTGGGTTTGGGTGAAGAGTCCCAGGGAGGAGGTTAGCACCTTTGGTGGAGCCCCTCACCCTGAGAACAGATCCTAGGGTCCTAGTGGTGGGCAGAGAACAAAGCGGGAAACAATGAGGAGAAGCTGCCGTGACGAATCGGAGGCCTGGCACTGTCCACTCAGGGTCTCAGAATGTAGGCTGCAAGGGACAGACCCCCTTGAAATCCTTGCTGAGTGCCTGCGGTCAAAGGCACGGTCAGAGCGCTTCTGCTGAGACCCCAGGAGGAGGGGGTGGGTAGTGTGGGCCAAGGCTGAGAGGTTGTGGGTGAGCCCCCCCCGAATGTCTACAAACTCGTGGAGTCTTGCTATGTGGACAGCTCCCAGGACGGCTGGTGAATGGATCCAGACCATGTCCGAGGGATGGTGGGGCAGCCCCAGAGATCCAAGGGCACATTGGGGGAGAGAATCAGAGAAGCCCCCCGGCCCACCAAAACCTGTGGGCAACCAGAGAGGCCTTCTGATGGTCAGCACGGCTCACCAAGGTGTGCGTGCCCCCCACTCCCCAGGGAAGGCAGCATGGCCCAGGCTTCTCCTGGTCCCTTATGTCTAAGGAGTGTGGAGCACAGAGCCATGGCGGTCCCAGATAAGGATAAGTCTCTGAGGACGGACTTTGATATGCTTTGAGTTGTTTACTCAAGGCTTTTCAAAAGTGTTTCCTCTCCTAAAAAGGCTCCAGGGTACAAGCAAGCTCACCAACAGCCAACGACAAGCAGGGTGGCAGCAGCGATCGCATCAGAAAGAGAAGGGAACTGTTAGGGTCAGGAAGGTGGCGTAGGTGCGGACCCCCAAAGTCCGTGAGCCCTGGGAGAGGAGGACCTCTGTGCATCATCATGCAAGGGTTCCGGGTGGGTGGTTCAGGCTCCCATGGGGGGCGGGGAATGGTCCCTGGGGAGCACTTGCTGTGGGCTGAGTGTCCTTATGCGTGCGTGCCTACCGTCTCACAAGCGCCCAGCAGCCCTGCAAGGTAGATGCTGGGAATCCCACTTTGCAGAGGAGGAAACTCACGCTCGGGAAGCATAGATCTAAGTGTCTGGCTTGACTTCAGGCAGGTTGGCCTGGGGCCATAGACGGCGATGGATGAAGAGTCGCAGAATCTGAGTTCAGAATAGCCACACCCTTGCCCCTTTCAGGACGACCTCCCCGGGAGAGCGTGCGCTGAGCCGTCCGTCCGGGAGGGACCGGCTGTGAGCTCTGGGGAGGGACCCCATTCAGAAGATGGCGGAGGCAAAACCATGCGCTCCAGGACCCCCATACAGCCAGTCTGTTCCCCGGGGGGCCTTCCACAACACAGCAGCCCCCTCTGGGTTTCCTCATCGTGCTAACCCCGAGAGCCCTTTCCCAGCTGAAGTATGCATTTTATGTTTGTTTTTTTATTGCAAACAGAAGTTTATGGTGCAGCAATTGTGCTCCTGTAAATCATCATTAGAAGGCCTCCCATCACGGAACAGTGACAAGAATAATAATCGATGGACATAGATCAAGAGTGAGAAGCTGATGTGGGGCTGAGACAATGGCACCACAAAGCCAATGTTTGCGTTCTTAAGAATAGCTTTCTCATTTATAAAGTATGAGTAATAAGATCAATACTGCCGGGATGGAGGGAGCCGGGGGCGGGGGGGGGGCGCTTTCCTGGCCCGGGGACAGGTGACGAGATAGGAATGTTCTGTATTCTTTTCCCTGAGTAAACACGCGCCCCCAGGGCTCCCACATCCCAGCGATGGTCGTGGGGGACCTTCTTCCGCCCGTAAGCGAAGAGGAGATGCACCGTTGCAGATACGGGACCTAATGACTAATCATCAGCCCAGTGGCTTAGCTCGTCAGCGTTCAGGACGTACCCACGGGCTCGCCGGGGACGTTTCCCTGCAAGGACGGCTGACTAGGGTCTGGAGACAGAAAGCCAGCAACCCGCACTGACCCCGGAGTGCAGGAGGGAGCAGGGTGGGAAGGGCTCCCTCAGCTGCACCCCACAAACCTGAGAGAGACGGTTCTGGATGACGTCATTGCCGCGGTGACGTGGCCACGCGTGCAGGCGGTGGTGGGCTCGGATCCCCGGGCAGACCTGGGAAGGTGTGCCGTGGACCCCTTTTCACACGCGCCCTGCGCCTGCGGGTCACAGAGAGACACGACCAAGTCATTCTCTGCTCGGGGGCCGCACTGACCCAGTGCACTTCCAGAATCACCCCGAGCCCGCCCGGTTGGTGGCCGCGGGCAGCCGTCACTGCGTCTAGGGCCGTGATGCCATGAGGCTCGCACCCCTGCCTCACCCCTCCAGGGCAGAGACCCAGAGCCCTGCCAGCCACACCTGGGTGCGCCCTGTGCCTCCCGCCCCATCCCTGTCCAGCCTGGAATCTCTACCAGGACCCTCTGCTCCGAGGGCACGACCCTGACCCCAGCCTTTCTACCAGACAAGTCCGGCTGGGAGCCCGCAAGGGCCCTTTTGACCCCTGGAGAAGACCAAGCACTCTGCTGCTTTACCATTGCTTTAGGAAGGCACACCAGGTGTCCCTCTCGGGGCACAGCTCCAGCACATACCCTGAGAAAGGCAGCACCCCTCAGAGTCACCCTGCAGGGGACACTGGTGGAGGCCACTCCCTCGCTGCCCCTCGGTAGGGACTTAAGAAATGTTCTCGGTGGTGGAGCTGTGCCTTGGCAAGCCTACGACAGGGCTGATTGCCAAATGCTCTCCCAGCAGAAGGAGCCACTTTGCAGGAAAGAGGAAAAAAGATTGCAAATATGAGCTGACATCAGCTTTGTCTTTGAGACTAAAAGTTGGTAGCAGGATGAGGTCATTCATCCTTCTGAATTGTCTCCCTTCCCTTGGACAGGAGGAGCCCTCACCCGGGGGCTTGTGTCCCTGGTTTCCTGGTAAGGGAGTGGCGGCGGGTGCTGGGGTCTTGAGTGGGGAAGTGTTTCCGTCATCCCTGGAAGCAGAATGACCGCTTGGGACCTCATGAGGCTGAGAGCTGCCTAAAAATAGAAGCCTCCGAAACGTGCTGTTTCCTGGAACCAGACCCCCTCCCGGGACTCGGGGAGCCTGGGGGCGCCCACCCATGGCCCGGATACCCCAGCTGGGCTCGGCCTTCTCCCATTCCTTTGCTGTTGGTGCCCCGTCCCACGGGGGGCCTGGGCCCAAGCCCTGCCGTCTTCCCCGCTTACCTGTGAGGAGGCTGAGCCATGGGCGAAGACGGCCCCCACACTCCGAACCGCGGCCCAGATGCGGAGCCACAGCAGCCGGCAGGGAGCGGGGGAGCCGCGCTTCGGGGAGGGAGGCCGTGGAGGGCAGCGGCCGCGTGCCCGCGGGAGGCTGGGACTTCGATCTGCGGTGCCCGTGGACTGGCGCGGGGAGAGCTCAGCTCGAGAGTCAGAGAGACCCGAGTTCCAATGGCCGCGACTCTCACCCGGGCCGTGGGACCCTGGGTACACCCTGACACGCCGAGAGCCTCGTGTCCCCCATCCGGGACAGACGGTAGTGAGAACTCGCTCAGAGCTGCTTCTAGGATTGAGGGATCGGAGCCCGGACCCACGAGAGCTACAGACACGACGGATCCCCGCGGGCGCTCCGTCAGTCCCCGCAAGCCCCCTCTGAGGCCGGCATGGGGGAAACTGAGACAGGGAGGCTAAGTGGCCCCAGACTCAGGCCACCCCGGGGCCCACACCCTCCCACTGCCCTGGGCAGCCGGCAGCTGCTCTAGAAAGGGCAGGGGACACGTGGCTGGCGTGGTAGCCGGTGGCGGGGGTTCTCAGCTCACCGTCACCGCACGTTGTTTCTTCTCATTCTACCGCCCATCCCACGTCCCTGTCACTCACACACGTGCACACACTAACACGCGTGGGCACGCACACGACATGTCCTCGCATGTGTGCCTGCGCTCGGTGTGCCAGCCTGTGTGTACATTTGACATGTCGCTTGCTGACACACGTGCTCACCCGAGACACACACACACGCCCACACGCACGTTCTCGTGAGCTAACATGTGTGCGTGACAACGCGTGTGCACACACCCTGCAGGTGCACACTCACGTGCTTGTAGACACACACTTGCACCCTGGCGTGTGTTCCCCGTGCATGGGCTCCTGCACTCCCACGGGCTCCCCGGTGCGTGCGAACACACCAGCACTCATGCCCGCACTCCCCGTGGCTCGCGCCTCCCGCGCCCTCACCCACCTCTGTCCTCACGCCGTGCTGACTCCCGCACGGCCACCCGCAGAGCAGGGAACACAGCACCGGCCGCTGCCCGCGGGGACCCTCCCAGCCCCAGGCTGGGACCACGGCAGCGGCCGCAGCTCAGACCTGAGCGGGACGTGCAGGGAGGGAAGGGGGCCCGAGCGGGTGCACAGACGCCCCAAGCTGTCGCTACGCTCAGACGTGCTGCGGGCCCGGGGAGGCGCCCTCGGACACACCCTGAGGAGCAGCTGGTAGAATAGGCAGGTGGGCTCTGACCCAGAGACTGGCCTCAGGGAGCCCGGAGCATCAGAGCACCGCGGACAGGCGCTCGGACCAAGTGCTCGCTGTGTTAACGGGACGGCTCGCGGACCAAAACCCCGCAGAGCGAGTCACGGGCGGCATAGCAAGAGGGGCTCGCCGATCTGCGAATCCCTTACTCGAGCTGGGGGTGATAGCCAGAAAGGCCAGGAGGGGCCCGCAGCGGCACAGCAGTCAGCGGCCAGGCCAGGCCCCCCAGCTGCTTTCTTCCCCCGGCCGCAGCGGGATCAGGACCCCACCGCGCATCAGCCAGCGGCCCGTCCGGGGGCGACGGGGACACGTCTGGGCTTGCAGAAGTTTCTGCTTCCCCGGGCGGTTCCCCCACCACATGCCATCAGGAGGATGTCCAGGACCGCGTAGACCGTGACCAGGACATGACCCACCACCGCTCATCGTTTACACTCCTCCGTCCACGGAACCTTCCAGACCAATCTAAACACTGCTCCGGGAGTCCTCAGGGGTATAAACGGGGTTTCCGCCCCCCTGGAGTTTCAGAACCTCAGCACATGGGCATCTCTTCCTTCCCGTTTCTCGAGGCTCCTACCAGAAAGAGAGGCCGTAATGACAGGCATCGCCTGTTTCTGACCTGGGCTTTGGAGAACCCCGACGGCGGTCCCGGCCCAGCTGAGCCACGTGCATGGGCCATGTGGAAGCCACAAGGGGCAGGTCACCCCCGGGCCTTGCTCAGATGGACACTCAGGCGCGCCAGGGGCTCGGGGAGGGCCAGCCCCCAACTGCCCCACATTACGTTCTGTCCCAAGAAGTTCCAAGGCGGTATTTTTATGACCAACACGGTGAGTACGTGCCTGTACAGGAGACCAGGGTTTAAATCTGGATATAAACAAAGCGTAGATTTGCGGATAGTCTTGTACTTTACCAAATGAGGGACCACAGGGTTGACACTGATCATCAGAGCCTCAAACCTAGTCCTGCTGTCACTTGATTCATTTAAAATGGCCTTGTGAAGGGGAGCCTGGTGTCTCAGTGGGTTAAAGCCTCTGCCTTCAGCTCAAGTCATGATCCCAGGGTCCGGGGATCGAGCCCCGCATCGGGCTCTCTGCTCGACAGAGAGCCTGCTTCCTCCTCTCTCTCTCCGCCTGCCTCTCTGCCTCCTTGTGATCTCTATTTGTCAAATAAATAAAATATTTTTTAAAAAATTAAAAATAATAAAATAAAATAAAACGGACTTGCAGATGATTCCGCGCAAAGCTAAAATTTTATCAAGTGAGGTGGGTGCACACGACAGCTGTGGGTCTCCATTCGGTATTTGCTTCCAAAACCTAAGACTCAGACTCTGGATTCTCCCAGTTCTGCTACGTTTCCAGAAGCCTGCACTTGTCTTGGGTCACTCATCACGTCGAAGGTCAAATCCAAGCACCTGTTGGGTTCTCTAGAAGTCGCTAGAACATGCATAAACCTTACATCTGCTTTGTGCACGGCTCCAAAGCACCACAAGAGTAAATGGAGGTTGTGGGGTTCAGTCTCTGGCTTCAGGGAGCGCCCAACCCCGCAGGAAGGACAAACCCGCTGAGCCCCGCAATGGTCTCAGGAGCCCCCCGCCCCAACAGCACAGGGGCAGTGAGGGGGGTCCTGCCTCACACAGGCGGCCCTTGGGCCCTGGGGTGACAGTCTTCTGGTCCCGAGGGGTGGGGAGGACGCCGTCAGGGCCCTCCGGTCCGCCATGGTTGTGGGCAGAGCGTCAGGAAAGGGTGCCGAGAACCACCCTGCCAGCCGGCGAAGGTAGAAGGACAGAACCCACGCTGGGACGTGAGACACCCTGGCCCTCGGCGCACGGGCTGAAAGGCACCCGCCCTCCTCCTGATCCGTCGGGGGCTCCAGCCGTCCACAGCTTTAAACCACCACCACCTGCCAAAGAGGAAACGCCGGCCTCACGTCCAGACCCACGTCTGCCCCAGAGCCGCCATGGAAGGAAAGCGTGGGGAGGGGGGGCGCCAGGCTGGGTCTCCCGGCACTGGGCGATGCCCCCACGCTTGAGGCAGAGCAGAGCCGGCGGGGAGGCCCCAGGGCAGGGGCGCGGGGTGGGGGCCTCGGCCGCCCTGAAGGGTTGATGTGAATGCTGTAGGCTTCGTTCTGTCTCTGGGAGTGTGCGTCTCGGTTGGCGGATCTCGGGAACAGAGTCATGCCAAGCGACTTCCTTCAGAGGTTCTCCGACGGACGAGACAGAGACGCAGGAGCTAACCCAGCACTGGGCTCTTCTGGGCCGCGCACAGCCCTCGGGCCCCCCAGCTCCAGCTCCCAGGCAGGGCGCGGGGAGGGACACCCAGGACCCTGTGGTTAATCATTGCCACAAAGGTGCGCCCCGGGGCGTGCCCGGGCCTGGCTCCGCGTTTTCAAGGAAGTGGGCAAGGAGGAAGCCGTAGGCCAAGGGAGGGACAGTAGCAGGAACTCAAATAGTTCTCATTCCTCCCTACACAGAACAGCCGCGGGTGAGTGGCCCGTGGCGCATTCCTCATCCCGGCCGAGCGGTGCTGGGGATGGACCGTCGCCAGGGCCCGGAGGGGGAGAGGCCAAGCGGGAGGAATGGTTCCCCACCCGCGGCCCCCCAGCGTCTCCTTCCAGAGCCGGCTCCCAGGCTCCCCTGAAGTGCGGCCAGTGCCCCCGGGGGCAAGCCCACGTCATGAGAGCCCGGGGCGGGGTGGGGGGTCGGCGAGCACCTGTCCTGAGCACCGGGATCGCTGCCACGTCAGCCTTCGTCCTGGGCCTCCGGAGTTGAGGACCCAAGATGCGCGGGTGACGGACAGGAACCAGGGCGCGGGCAGGCCGGTGCACCGCATCCCCCCTCCTCCAGGGTCGCGCCCTTCCTCTGACCTTGCCTCTCACATTTCCGTAGCCGTGGGCCCCTCCCCCACCCCCTTTCTGGGGACGTCGAGTGGCTGAATCACATGCCCTCCGGGTGCCATAGGCTCTCCCCCGAATCCGCTATGACAGACTTTTCCTGCCCCTCAAATCGGGCTTCCGTTCAACACGCGTGTACCAAGCACAAACTCAGGACTGGGCCAGAGACGAAGGCCTGACCGGGGAGGCAGGCCGGACCCCCAACCCCCCGCACCGGGGAGCACGGTGTGGCCGAGACCGCCAAGCACCGTGCATCCGAGGGGGCCTGGGTGCAGAAAGAACACAGCAGCTCACGCGTGGGCCCTGAACCCTGGGGGCCAGGCTGTGGTCAGCCACCTGTCCCCAGAGCTCGGAGGCGTGTGACCAGGAGGAGGGGAGATGCCCAGGGGCCCAGCCCCTGCCTGTGTTGCCAGGAGTGTGCCCTCTGGATACGCGCGAACATCTCCCCGTCCAAGCAGATCTCTCGTGTGCCGCTGCTGTCTCTTGAGGGAGATTCCCAACATCGGCTCCACGGAGAATGAAGGCGTGGGCCGGACCCTTGGACTTGCTGCCAGCGAGTGGGCACCGCATGGCTCACCGACGTGGAAGGCGGCCGGTGCCGGCCCCAAACCCGTGCTCCCGCCCACTCCCTCTCGGCGTCTTCTCCACTCGGCTCCGCACTGGCCGCCCCTCCTGCTGCTTGGGGACAGCCCTCCCGACGTGGACCCCCAAGGCCCTCCTCACGGCTCTCCTCACGGCTGGCACAGCTCCGTCCCTGCTCCTGAAGCCGGTGGGGAGCCCGGCGCCCCGCACCCACCCACACCACCCCCGCCGCAGACAGATCCAGAGAGGCGCTCGGCAAACACTTGCGACGGAGAAGGAAAGAGCTGTGCGGTGTGACTTGCCGTTTGAGGTGCCACGTCATCCGGGGGAGAAGGACGCTGTGTGGGAAGCGCGTGGACGTGCAGGTGCGGGGGGAGGAAAGGCCCATCTCACCGTTGACCACAACGTCCCCGTCTCGCTGCAGATCATGTCACATCCATACGGACGTCGAGACAACAGCCGTGACAAATGACGTCTGGCCCTGGACAGAGTGTGACGTCGGTGGGATGACGAGGTCCGTGAACCTGATCGAAGCTCGCTCCTTCGCTCTCAGGGAGCAGACGTGGAAGTTTGTTCTCAGCGTCAAGGGGAGGAGGCAGGTGGGCACGTCCGCGTGCGTGCGCCTGCGGGGCCGCCGTCTCCACGGGCAGCTGGAGGGAGCGTGCGCGTCTCCCTCTCCGTGGGCTGGTCTCGTCACAGGACCTGGAGGCCGCTACGGAACCAGTGGGTCATGGAAAAGCAGCCGTTGCCTTTAGAGATGAGAGTGGAAACCAGACCAGTCCAAGTCCTTATCCAAACGACTGAAGATAAACACCATTTTGATGACACACTGGGCTCCCCAGAGGACAGCGAGCGGCCCGGGTGCACACAAATGCCCACACACTTCAGGCTGGGACGTGCCAAGCCAGGCACACGTCCCCAGGGGACTGCATCGCATCCCTCGGTGACAGAGCCGGGGGGAGGCCCGTCACGCACCTGGCAGGGAGGGAACGGGCTGGTGCACAAAGCCAGGAACTGGTCCAAAACGGAGCAAGACCACTTGGGCAAAATCCCAAAGTAATTTCACCCAGAAGCCAGCTTGCCAGACCCGACACGGGGGAGCCCAGATGTGAGGGGAGTCTGAACAGATCCGGGTCGTGACAGCAGAATAGCCAAGGAGAGGGCCAGGAAGGATTCCTGGACAGCAAGTGGCTGTGGGTCCTCCTCCCCACTCTGGAGGCCCTAGGCTCCCCCCATCAGAAAGTGATGGGCACCCACAGGGAGCAAAGATGGGCAACGAAACACGGCCCTCGCCCTCCCCCGCCCCCAGTGTCCGAGCCCGGGCCCTGTACCTTCTGATGGGTGAGCCCTTGCACGGCCCTCCCTGTCCCGTCACGCATTAACCGCGACTTTGCTTGAAATCGGAAGCAGTTTTCAGATGTCCTCAGAAGTGACCCGTGTCCTTTAAGGGTGAATTTCATTTTTGGAACAGTTAGAAGCCGAACAGAAGCCAAGTCCAGCAAGACAGACAGTATCCAACAGGGTCAGGCTGGAGTCAGGGCTCAGCTTCCCGGGAGGGCCACTCGGAAGGAAAAGCGTCCTTCAGGGTGTACAGAGTCGACCGTGGTGAAGAAGAAAAGTCTGTGTGACTTCCCTGCTGAGGGTGTGCAGGTGTGTGTGTGCCTGTGTGCATGTGTGTGCACGTGGGTGTGCACATGGAACACTTTGTTTCGAGGTCTGTTGGAGTTAACATACCCACAGGTGAATACACTGGGGAGTCTCGCTGTTTAAACGTACCTTGTGGTCAAGCCCTTGGAGGAGTGAACACACGTCTGACGGGACAAGACGCAGCTCAGCTTGAAACCAAGCCTCCCCGAGTCTGGCTGAAACGCACGTGAAGTTCCCTGGGGGAGTCTGTGCCCCCGAAATGGAAAACAGGTCACTGATTCCAACCAACGTGCCGTTTCATGAGACCAAAAGGGCAGCAGGCAGAGGCATTTGCAAGGTCAGAGGCTGAGTGGTGGCAGGTCTGCTGAAGACCTCGTGATTCCTTCTGTCTGCAGACGCCCGACCCTGTGGGCAGATGGCCGGTCCCATCCACAGACGGCCGGTCCTGCTTGCAAATGGCTGATTCTGTCCTGCGCTGCTGCCAGGCCGGGCACACGCCCTTCGCGAGGGCAGAATTGACCGCACATGTGCAGCGGCGTTCAGGGGCAAGACACTGGACGGCCTTCGTCGGAGCAGGTGGAGGGACCTCATCTGAGCTCAGGATGCGGCCTCCAGGAGAACAGGCACATGTGCCAAGTGGAAGTCCCAGCCCTTTGTAGGGTTAGCGAAGGAGTGAAAACACGACAATGCCATCGTCCACACAGCGCAGCCACGGCAACAGCGGACACCCGACGGGCAGGCTCGGCACCTGCTGGGCTGCGGCGTGGCTCGGCCAAGGCCCGACAGCGGCCCAAGTCAATGACTTGCCGCAGCCTGTCTGCACAGCCTCTTCCAGGCCACGGTCTTCTAGACACACGAAGCGAAGCACTGCTGACTCGAGGAGTCTGTTTCCCGAATCTTCGCCGTGATTTTCTAATAAACCATCCTCACTGCATCTCCGAGTTCGGCTCCCAGCATCGCTGTGAAAGCAACGCACATGTCTGACCCACATCCTGGGGCAGAGACCACGCCGGAGAGCCGCCCTGCCTCTCGGGGACCCCAAGGCTCCCGACCAGTCCCCCACCTCCCAGGCTCGTGACCTCCCCACAGAAGAGCTGGGACGCAAGCCTTCTTGGTTTTGAGACCACCACAAAACATTTTGTCTCTGGTACAATCCCAAGAATCAGAACGGCTTCCCCATTGAAATTTGACGTTTTAAGCTCTTTTCCATAAGCACCACGTCCATAAAAATCAAATCACCGAAGCCAATATTTCCTCCTAAAAAGGCTCTCGCTCAAGCTCGACACTTGTAGGTGCTCACTTGCCTTTGCCATCCGACAGCGTCACAGGGTGCCGGAGGCTTGAGAAAACGTCCCGGGGCAGAATCGAACACCGAGGATCGATCCGCATGACGTTACACGTAATACACGACACGTTGTTGGAATTCAGCTCATTGAACTTGAAACCTCAGTGACGGCTCATGGTTCAGAAAACAGCCCGGTTACTGGAGCTTCGAGTCCGGGATCCACGGCTCGGTTCCCAGGACGATGGTGTCTGCGGAGCTGATGAACGACCGCGCGCCCCTCACCTTCCAGAGCCCCGAGGCTCCGACGCTGTCCGTGAAATAAAGGCCCCTCCACGGTGGATGACAGGACGGTGGGTTCTGTTGTCCATGGGTATGTCGTAGCTGTGTGTCCATCAGAAACAAACGGGTGTTCCCCAGACATGCAGAAGGATCCCCGAGCGGCCCCGGGGTCCCCTAGTTCTCATGATCTCACCGACCCCTGTCCCCACACTCGATCAACGCACATGCAGGCTGGGGGACAGTGACTGCACGCTTGCCTTACCACAGACACCATGGGGTCCGCCACGCTGCTTACCCTCCAGTGCCTACAGGCTAATACCACGATCCCTTTAAACGTCATCTGCGTTCTCTCCAGCCGGGATCAGGGTCCTTACCTCTGAATCCGTGCCCGTAGCTGCCTGCCGCCTTCCACCCGGAACCCCACTTACCCGTTGTCACTGAGACCCCGAGTCCTGGTCACGCACTGGGCATTCCCGACACCAGGAAGGAGCCGAGACGTCAGCACCCACGTTCCGGGGGGAGCAGCCTTCCCGGAAATGTCTGACTTCATTAGGTGCTCACAGCCTCACCCTGACGACCCCCCAGCTTCCCTCAGAGAGACTTCACAGCAGCGCACAGGGGCCACGGACAGCCACCATGGGAGCCATGTCCAGCCATGTCCCTGGACAAGGTAATCCCCAGCGGCCCTCGCTTACGCCGGTCATGTCCACCCTCCCCGAGGGAGCCCGGGGACAGCAGCCACTGGCAGAGGACAGGGCTAGGCTGGGCAGCACCAGACGAAGACAGGGGCTTGGACCCCATCCCACGGTACCTTTCTGTCGCTGGTGCTTCTGTCCGTCAGGCTGTGAGTCAGTTCGCCCGATGGTGACCACCCCAGGAGCGTGGGCTGGGCGCCGCGGCCGACCGTGCCGGAAGGTTCCATGACAGCTTCCGACAGCAGGACGGGCCTCCTCGGGTGGCACGGGGGAAAGAGGCTGCCTCCCGCCCTGCCCAGCAGGACTCCATCAGCGGCACCAGGGGGTGAGGCAGAGCGGAAGGAGGTCAAGCGTGGGTCCTTGTCACCTCGAGGAGGACAGCGCGGGGCGGCCGGAGGGGAGCCCTGGCAGGGTGAGCTCCAGACGCCAGGAGACTCCGCGCTGTGAGATGCAGCCCCAGGCCCCCTGCCTCTCGCTGACGTGCTCCCTGCTGAGTCGGGCGGCTGCGGTGTTGGCTAAGCGCTGCCGTCTGTGCAAACGGTCCCTCTCCGGCAGCCACGGGTCCCTCTCAGACTCCTGCTCTGCTGGGGCTCCCGATCAAAGGGGTCCCTCGGGGTGGCCTCCCCCCGGGGGGGCTGGCAGTCAGAAATCCTCCGTCGCGCACACAGTCGCCGGCCCCGGGCAGGAGAGCAGGGGCCAGCCCTGGAGGGGGATGGCTGGGGACGCTGCGGACCGTCCGGGCCAGGTGCCCTCCCACCTCCAAATGGGGAGCTGCCCGGCAAAGGAGTGCGCGGAGTTCCAGAGAGCCTCAGCTCGGCGGCCGGAGCCCGCCAGGACCACAGCCGCCTGCCGCAAACACTCCCCGGGACGGGTAACTTGAAGGCCCAAAACGTGTCCGGAGCGGGAGCAGAAAGACACGCTCAGGTCACTGTAAGGGAGAGACTTAAAGCCGGATCCTCACTGTGATCCTGATGTGATCTTGCCGGAGCCCCAGGGGTCCTCAGGCCGGTCACGGGCCCTTGGCTGCTGGGTTCTGGCGATGGTAGGGATGAACTGGAGGGTCAGCCTTGGCCTGTGCGGGGCGGAGAGCTGGCTCCGACCCTGACCTGTGGAATGGCTTCTCTGGCGGTGAAGAAGCCGGAAGGAGCTGGGAAGGAGCAGCGGCCGGTTCAGAGATGTCGGAAGGAGTCACGGCTCTGCCCAGGGCTCGGGGTCAGGAAGAGCAGAACCGGGTCTCAGCGCGTGCCAGAAGCCAGTGGCACAGCCGTGAGATCACGGGGGGAGACACGCACACACGGTAAGAGGTGAACCAGGTGAACCCGCGAGTGAGCTTTGCCTCGTGTCCTCAGCATTCGCACGACCTCGCGCGGGACCTGTGGTTCCCGACTCCAGGGCTGGCTCACAACCGGGACCCTGGGGCTGTTGTAACAAACCAACACGAGAAGAGCTCCGTGACCCGAGAGCCTGGGGTGCGAGTTCGAGTCTGGCCGTCGGATGGGAGCACGGCGCTCGCTCTGGGTACGCCTCGGCTGCGTCACCCAGACCGTCCGGCTCCGCTCGAGTTCTCGACTTCATCCTGACGTTCTAGACCCATCGGGCTCTCCACAGATGACATCACACGACATTTTCTTTTTCTTTATCTTTCTTTTTTGATGAGTCAGAAACTCAAAGGCTTCCCGGGATGTCAGGGGATTGTGCACAGCTCAGAGAGGGGCGGTTTTCTAGACCGCACCCTGTGCCCTCGCCTACGGCCGCCCTCCGAGCACTTCTCATCTCTGCTCTCCGAACGATGATTTATCTGGCTTTCAGAATAGAAGTCTGAAAGGCCTAATTGTGTGTGTGGCTTCTGGGGTTGTTTCGATTTATAAATATTTTAATAGGATTTTTATTCCTTCATAACAAATATCTTAGAAACCTTTGCACCAGAAGCAGATTCTGCGTTGTCTTTCTCCTACAGAGCCTAACTTAAGGGAAAAGGTAGAAACGACTCCGGAACATCGCGTCCTGGTCCCCGAGGAGAACGTGGCCACACGTCTGCTTGAAACGTGCCTCCCACACCCCGAAGGCGGCCGCCGTCCCCTGCTCCTTGCGGAGCCCGGCCTCGACCCACCGCCTAAGAGGACAGTGAGGAACGGATACGCCTCCCACGGACGGGCCTCCTGAAGGAGCGTGTTATTGAATAAACAAGACGTACCAGATACATAGGCCTCCAACCGGAGACGTCGTGAGGCCGAGGACGGACGACAGAAAACCCCCTGCTGAGTGACACGACCGCCGAAAGCTCCTCGTAGACTCTGCCATGACCGGCGAAGGGCAAGGAGCTCAGTCCCTGGGACTAAAGGGCAAAGGTGACAGTGGGGCGAGCACAGAGGGACGGTGGTCCTGGACTGGCCACTTAGGCCCCCGCCTGTTTGCCACAACTTCCTTCCCACCTGCGCGGCTCAGCCGGAGACGCAGGCCCCCGTCCGCGAGCCCTCTGCGCAGGGTCCCGCTGCCCCTCACACCTAGAGCAGCTGGCCTCGCTCAGTCCTTCCTCGCGGACTGACCGTGAAGCCTCAGAGAAACTTCCCAAGGGAAATCACTTCGGCAGTCCCCGGTGTGTCCACGTGGTCCCGGGAAACAGGGTCTGTTGCCCAGACCGGCGAGTTCGACATCCCGGAGAGGCCGATGCCGACGCACGTTTCTCTTCCAGGGGACGGAGGTGTGGACCACAGGTTCACCTGACGGGGAAGCACCGGGGGAAGCGCCTTGGGGCCTTGAGCACCGGGATGGTAAATTGTAGGATTGTCCTCGGAGCTGCTCAGGGGATGCTGGGATCTGGAAGCCAGGAGATGACCGCGGAATCCAACTATTGCCCAAAAGCAATTACTGATCAGAATTGGTTATTTCTACAAAGAAAGGGGACCGATGGATCCGTTGTCACATTACAGTGGGTTTGGGCAAAACTGCTGTCCTAGTTAAAGGGACAGAGCCCCCGACGGCAGGTAGGCTCGGACGCTGCTGGGACCCGTGGTGGCCTCTGCGTGCAGGTCGATGCAGCCGCCAGGTCCACGGCTCCTCCCTGGAAGGGTCTGTCCTTGTCCCCCCTTCCATCAGGTGGACTACGGCTGCCACGGGTCTCCTCCTCGCGACCCCGTCCTGTGCTCCCCTAACGGGGGGTTGGAAAAACACAGATACAGTCCCCGTGTAAACACTCAGTCCACGAGCGGGACGCGGTGTGTGACGACGTAGTGGAGAGCCCTCGCCAGGCCGCATCAGCCGCGCTCCAGCCCACGTGCTCCTGCCTCCCGCCGCAGCGGCCGCCGGCCGCACCCCCCGCCTTGACCCCTCCGTCCTCGCCCTTGGCAGAGTCAAACGCCGTGGGACCCCCCAGGCCTGCGGGTTGGAAACCGCTTCCAAGTCCATTGACGTGCGCGTCGGGGAGAGGGACGGCCCTACCGGGATTTCGGCGGTGGCGTTCTCCGATCGGAAGACGAGCGCCCTCGACCCACCGGGTACAGAAGGTCCCGCAGCCGCGCCACTGCCTCCCATCCCTCCTCCGCCACACGAAGCCCAGCAGAACGGGGACATAAACACATCAGGCTAAGAACAAACACGTCTGCGACGTCGCCTTCCACCCGGCGGCCGGGAGAAACAAGAGGACGCAGGACAATCGGGCACATACTCGGCCTGCTCCCATGGCCCGGGGGGTTCAGCGGTTACCATGGCGGGCCGGGCAGGAGGGAGGACTCGGGAGGGCAGGCTTTGTGCGGGCCCTGCTCAAACAGAGAGGGGGCTTCCGTCTGCTGGTTTGTGTACTTTGGGGTAAGCCCCCCTCACACTGCAAAGGCCTGGAGGAGAACTGTGGAGTCTGACTCGGTCTCATACCTTTGGGTTTCTCCTGGCAGCCCGCCCCCACCCCGCCCTGCCTCCCCAGCCGTGGAAACAAACCGCGCTGAGCACTCCCAGGGGGAGACGCCAGCCCGGAGTGCCCCTTCTCCCGGCAGAAGGCGCCGCCGGGAACCTCCCAGAGCCCATGGGTGTGAGTCACGGGAGAAGCCAAAGGAATGTTCTTCACTCAGAAAAGGAAATCCTTTCGAGCACGGAGCAAGGCCTGGCCCCCAAAACGCTCCAGCAGCTGACGCTTGAAGGTCAGAAGGGTCCAGTCCAAGGTGACCTGCACAGACCCAGTGGGCTCCTGAGCTGGGAGGGACAGCGCGAGGCCAGGGCTCAGCGTCCGGGACCGCCCCGCGCTGTGCTGGGCGGAGTCACCTCATCTCTCAGACTTCAATTTCCTCATCTGTCAGATGGAGACGGTGGCGTGGGCTCTGCCTCTCCCTCGGGCGTCACCGCCGGGGTTCGCGGCCCTTCGAACGCACCTCGTTAGCAGGGATGCAACTCCCTAGACTGGCTTGGGCGGCTGCAGAAATCCGTCCAGCAGCAGCCACCGGGAGCGTCCACACTGCGCAGCGGCGCGGGAGGTGGGCCCGGAGAGGTGGGAACGTGGGTGCCCCAGGGCCGGCCCAGGCAGGGCCAGTGGGCGCTCCCCACGGCCGGCGGAGAGGGGCGGGCCACAGGGCCGCCACCAGGAGCCAGAGTGTTTAAATTAACTCGATTTGATTCCTTTTTGCCCCATGGAAGAAGGGTCCCATGTCATACCCCCTCGGCTTAAAAACCGTTGAATTATTTCACCCCCATTGCCCCTGGCCTTAGGAAGCGTGTGCGTCCCAGCAAAGGAGGTAAGGCCCACAGGAAGGGCCCAGCGGCCCTGCAAGTCCGTCTGACAAGGGGACCGCCGCGGTCAGGCGGGGGCATGCCCGGGCCGGGCCTGGGCTGGGAGGGGCAGGTGTCATCGCCCCACCGCCACGGCCACCAGGGAGTCGGGTCACGTCACGGATGTGGAAACGTGCTCAGGGCAGCTCAGAGGTTTCCCCAGGGCCACACAAACAGGGGACATCGCAGAGGAGCCAGAGCCTGCACACACCCGCCATGGACCAGCCCCATGGGAAGCGCCTTCCGCAGCACCCCGAGGCCCGGTGCTTGCTGCCTGCGAGGCCACGGGCTCCCCGGCAGATGCGTGGCCGGCGAAGCAGAAGGAAGACGCCCTCCCCGCGCCCCTCCCGCGTGGGCTCTGGGATCTGCCCCTCCGGGCAGAGACAGCACGTCAGACACCCTAAACCCAATAGCCGAGACTTCTGTTGTGGCTTCATTCCTCTGGGATCCTTTTTCTTGTTGTTTTAAAGATTTTATTTATTGTTTGTCAGAGAAGGAGAGAGAACACGAGGGGGCAGGGGTGTTGAGGGGGAGGGAGAAGCAGACTCCACGCGGACCAGGGAGCCCGACCCAGGACGCAGACCCAGGCCCCTGGGGTCATGACCTGAGCCGAAGGCAGACGCTTCGCCGACTGAGCCCCCAGACGCCCCTCGCTGGGGTACTTTTCAGGGAGTGAGGCCTGAGGAGCACTACAGGGCCGCCGGTGGCCCGACCGAGAAGAGACACCCTTCAGCGGCCGAGCAGAGGGTCCCTCCCCAGCCGGGCCTGAGCCGGTGCGGGGTAAAACCAGGAAGTAATCATCATGAGTTTGTACCGAAACATTCTGGAGCAGCCCCAGACCCCAGAGTCACCTCTCCGCGTTTCCCATGCCCTAGGCCCCTCGCCAATGGGCGCCCAGGCCTCACAATGATGCAGACACTAGCAGACGCGGTTCGGAGCTGTCGGGGGACACGGACACGCCGGGCGTGGAGAGAGCTCGGGGCGTCCCACTCACGGACCGGGCCGTGCTGGGCTCTGCGGGCTCACCGCGGGGCACGGAGACCCTCCTCGGAAGCTTCTCCGATAGCAAAGACGGGTCCCTGCCTCCCCACCAAGCAGGGCCATGGGGCTCCAGCGAGGCCCCAGGGGGAGGTCACGGCCGTCGAACGTGCACTTGGGGCTGAGCGCTCTCTTGAGCAGCGAGACACCAATAAGTCCGACCCCGTGTCCTCAGACGTGTGACAGCACCACGCAGGGTCCACACGGCCGCCTCTGACCCCAGCAGGAGACCAGCTTTGCCCTGGGTTGTTCCCAACACGGGCCCCCCCGGGGGCACCAGGGAAAGCTCCCTCCCCCCGCAGAGCAGGCACCGACCACGCCGCGCTGCACGGAATCGTGGCCCCAAAACACACATCCCCATGCTTACCCTCGGGGCTGACAAAGAGGGTCGCGTTGGAATCGGGGTCTTGGCAGTGGAAGGGGCGGTCCCATGGGCTCAGTCTTCCCTCACTCCGATCTCAGAACCGGAGGTCTGTCTCCCGCAGGGGCCCCGCCCGTGGGGGAGGAGGTCTCGGCTTCAAGCCTCCACTTTCTCATCTGTAAACAAGGGGGCGGTCAGCCTTGCCGACCAGCAGGACCCAGCATTTAAGCCGTCCCCAGAGCCGAGGCTCGGATCACCCCTCACGGCCATCCAGTCTCTCCAGGGGTGCAGGCCACGGCCCCCATGTCGTGTCCTCGAGGACGGCGCTGCCTGCCACCAACAGGACGACACCGAGCACGATGGAGAAACGGCAGGAGTTGCCCCACCAGTGAGGACCTTCTGAGGGCGCTCTGGGGCCGGACGACCACGGTGGGGGCAGACGCGAGATTGCACGTAGGACGTGCACTTCTTTGGGCCATGGCCTCCCTGCCTGCCCCACGGCCCCTACCTCCCAGGGCTGTCAGGCTGGTTACCGAGTTTTACCCAGGGGCAATGGACACCCACTGGCACCAACAGACAGCACCCCGAGCCGGGGCGTTGGAGATTTAACTTATCACCCCATGCGGCTCGGCGGGTGAGGGGCTCCGGGCGCACAAAGGGGGAGCCCTGGGAAGCCAGGCTCGGCCCGTGCTACCTTTCACCTCCGACCACGCGTGCTCCTCGAGAAAGCCCTGCTCCATCGTCTGAGTGAGCATTCCGTGGCCTCCCCCGCCGCCGGCCACGCCAGAGCCACCACGGGCCAAGCTTCGTGGTCTGCACGGACACGGCTCCTTAGTGCCCTGCACTGCGCCCCTCAAGAAATTCCTGCCCCACCTGCGGAGCAGAAAACCAGGACGCATCACCAGCAATCCTATTAAACACCCCCCAGATATTAGGGTAACGGGAGAAACACAAGAAAGAGGCCTGTTGCGTTATTAAGGCTCTAGCGGCATCTGCTAATGGGGTGAAGTCCGAGTGTGTGCGCGCTTGGTGCACCCTTCCCCGCTACGCGCTCCCGACACACCTGCCTCTCCCCTCCCCACGCCTCTGACTCTGCATCTGTGCACAGTAGGGGCAAGTGTCCCGGCCCTTTCAAGACAGCACAGAAGGGGCCTGGGAGGAGGACCCCCTCTCTGCCCTAAACACAGCTGCCTGGTCCATCTCAGGGGCTGGCCCAACGGATCCTGGCGCCTGGCCACCTCCATGCCCGCCTGTCGCTGGAGCACGCGCCCTGCTGAGCCAAAGGGCCCTGGACAGCCCAGCGCCTCCTGCCGCAGAGCTCATCCCGGCCATGGGGTAGAGGCCCCAGATGGCCGTGCTGAGGGGACAAGGAGCCCTTGGGGCAGGGGCAAGGGGTTTGGTTCTCGTTTTCGCCGGTCTAAAGGGACGTGGGTGAGCTCCCTGGTTCTTCTGAGGCTAGGATCGGGGTGTCGGGGGTGGAGGGCTGGAGGACCCTCCTCTAATTCGGGAGTGCTCGGGGGACCCAGCAGGAGGGCGCTGGGCTGGGTGGCTGGGGACAGAGGAGGAGCCTTCGTGAGGATGCTCCACGCTCGGGAAAGCCGAGTGCAGACGCGGCGGCCCAGCCTGCAGGCCTGGGAGGAACAGCCTCTGCCTCTGTGCTCCTGCGTCGGCCCCCGCGCGTCCCTTTCTCTCTTTGGAAAGAAGGTGTTGGACAGAAGGGGCCCAGATGACGTACGCACGTGCTGGCCGTCCGGAGGACCTCGCACCCCCCTGGAGTGGCAGAATGAGCCAGAGATGGGGGCTCTCCCTGCGCAGGGTGGAAGCAGGCAGCAGGAGGAAAAGGCCTCCAGTCGTCACCCCCCAGACGGGGCCCCTCGGGGACATGGACCCTCTCTTCCCGCGTGGCTAGTGGTCCTGCTCCGAATCCACCTCCAGGCCCTGCGGTGAGGAGTCGGGCAGCGCAGCGTCTGCTCCGGTCCTGTGCCCTAGCTTCTCCGAGGACCCGGGAGTCCCCGTGTCACACCTGCACACTCGCAGCATCCCTCACACACACAGACACTCACGTGTGCACAGTAGCACCATCTCTCACACGTGAGCACACCCACAGGTACATACAGCACACACTCACTTGCACGTGCACACTCACCTCTGTCTTGCACACACACAGTCACATCTGCACACTCACGTCACGCACACCAGCACACTCAACCTCTCACACACGCGCACACCCCACACCTGCTCTCTAGAATCAGAAACTGCTCCAGCAGCCCCTCCTCAGCCTTGGGCAGGCAAAGATCTGCAGCCGCCCCCCAGGGCCTGCAGGACCGGAGGGGAGCAGACATGGAGGCACTCCAGGAGGACAGCGGTATCCCGAGGACAGGGACCCACCATGTCCGGGCCTCCCCATGGGCTCCCACCTCCAGGGCTTCTTGGGATCCCATCAGGGGAGTTAGCAAAGTAGGGAGCCCCGTGCTGTGCAGGGACAGCCCGCCAGGGCTTGCTGCGTTTGCCTCTGGTCGTGGCAGTTCCCCAGGTGACCCGAGTTCGCAGCCAGCATGGACTGGATTCAGTTTTCCAGGGCCTTCTGTGTCTTAACAAGGTCCAGAGATCCAAGGAGTGATGGTCTCGCAGGAGGGCTTCACAATAGCTCTGGGCCAGGGTAGGGGGTGGGGAGCGCACCAGGGTTGGGACCAGAACCATCGGGCCTGGGGCCAGCGAGGGACCCCTCACTTCCTGGGCACTTCGGCTCCACTCACACAGGTGGTCCGGGGCTCCCAGGGGGTGGCTATGGACCACCCTGAAACTGGAAAGGCTGCTCACGTCTAAGGCATCGCTTGGACCTGGGGAGAAGCAGCCACGGCTCAGGGTGCAGGTAACTGACCCTACGGGGCGGAGCGGGGTCTGGAGAGAGGAGTCCACAGCCCAGAAAACCATGCATTCCAGGCCCAGTGCGCCCGCCTTCACGTGTTCATGGGACAACACACGGCTTTCGGTCTCCACAGCCGGCGGTGTGGCCTGTCTGCATGTCGGCGTCCTCCTGCAGGAGCCCCGGTGTCTGCGTCTGCCCGGGGGGAAATGCCACACGGGCTGGGCCAGTCCTGGGGGAAGGGCCTGCTCACCGCCTCCCAGGGGCTTTGTGCGATGAAGGCAGGTCCGTCCCGCCCCCGGGGTGGGCAACCTCACGGGCGTCCCTGCGTCCACGGCCGGCTCAGCGAAGCCACCCAGGAACGGGGCTGCGACCGCGAGCTGCAGGGACAGGAGGGGCCCAGGAAGGTCCTTGGTGCTCCTGCTGGAGAGACTGACTGAAGCCAGGGGGATGCCAGGTCCTGCCCCGGGCACGGTGTGGCACGTAGCCAGGGGCACCCAGCCTGTCCCTTTGCAGTGCCCTCCGTCTGCCCGGCTCCACTCCGCTGAGAGACGCTGGGCTGCAGGCCCCAGTCGCTTGCGCAGGTCTTACGGGTGTGGGCGGCTCCGTCTCTCCCGCCACCGCTGCTGGCCGGCTGTGGCAGCTGAATGACGGGGCTGTGGAGGGAGGCCGGCCGCCATTCCAGGCTCCTGCCCAGCGGTCTCGGCACCGAGAGGAGAGTGGCTGAGTTCACCCACACGCGGACTGGAGTCAGGAACAGGGGGGCCTTTCCTGGGCCAGGAAGCTGGAGACTCGGGTTCCCCAGGTCCAGGGACTGGGCAAGGGCCATGGGTGAGGAGAGCAGGGCTGGAGGTCTGTGTCCCTCCAAAACTGAGAGGGGGCCCTGGCTGGAGCTCCAGAGACTCAGTGTGCCGGCGCCGGGACAGCGTCAGAGATAGGACCTGGGAAGATGCGCAGGGAAGAGAGTGAGTAGAAGTCCTAAGGGAAAGAGACGTCTTACGGGACATGCAAGATTGCAGCCCTAGCCCCGCGGGTGGGAGCCCCGGAGCAGGGAGGCAGGTGGGGCTTCCTGGGGAGGCCCAAGCGCCAGCTTCTGGGCCTGTGGGTGCCGACGTGCGGAGAGGGAAGGGAGGGGGTCACAGACACGGAGGGGCGGGGTGGGCCAAGTTGCCCAGACCCCTTCCAGGGCCTCCCAGTCTGGTCTGCAGGATTCCCCAGCCTGGCGGAGCCGGAGACTGAAGGCAGAGTGAGGAGGCCATCTAGCGGCGGGGGCTGGAGGGGAGGCGGGGGGGCGGGCCGGGAGGCGCCTGGGGGGGGGGTGGGGACAGAAGACAGGCAGCCACCTGTCCTCAGCAGGGATGCTGGTGAGGGATGGAGGGCTGGGCGGAGGGAGGGGGAGGGGAGGAGGGAAGGACAGACAGGTGGGCGGGGGCCTGGAGGGGTGGGTGCAGACGTCCGGAGAGAAGGGCAGAGCCCAGACAAATGAGACCCCGATCCTGAGCGTTGGGGACGTGGGGCCGGGTCAGGCGCAGGCTGGGGTTTGGAACCTCTGACCTGCGTGGGGAGGGGTCCGGATCGTGGGGAGGGGGACAGGCAAAGAGAGGGAGCCATCTGGTGCCTGGAGGTGGAAGACAGCAGGGTCTGGTGTCTGGGAAGTGGGGAGGGGGCGGGACGAGTGGAGGGAAGTGGGGGGCCTCAGTGGAGCCCTTGCTTCCAAGGCAATAAATGTGAACCACAACTGAGTTTTGTCCAGATTTGCCCCCAGCTCACGGCAGGGAGCAAACACCAAGAAATAAGGCCTGGGGGCTGGTGTCCCCGTCCATGGTTACCTTCCGCTTGAGGACAGGCCGTCCTAGGGCAGGTGGCCCCTGGCGGGCTCTGGGATGTCCTGGCTGGCCGCAAGAGGGAGTGGGATCCTAGGGTGAGGAGGCCAGCAGGCCTGGGGACCCCTTGGTCACCCCCAAGGAGCGCAGGGCCCAGGCATGACCCTCCCTGCTCCCAGCCTAGAGGAGCCCTCACTGCCCAGCTTCCTAGGCTCCAGCCCTGTGCTGCTCAGTCTTCCAGGCGGCAAGAGGCAGGCCCAGGGTCCCTGCACCTCTGGGAATCACGTACCCCAGGCACACTCCTTCCAGTTGGCCCAGTGCCTCACGTAGCCTCCCAGGCCTTGGGCGTGGGGTCACAACCCAGGGCTGCAGCGCCTCCGGAGCCTGGTCTGCAAGGGAGAGGCTGGAGGCAGAAGGAGCGGGGAGGGAGCCCAGAAGGCTGGAGTGTCCTTAGGACCCAGTGGCTTCTCAAGGCCCACCCCCCCCACCCAGCGCTGGCACCAGGTGGATGTCCCTTCTGTGTCTGTCTTCCCTGGGAGCACAGACCCACAGACGCTCACAGCCCGGCCATGGAGTCTGGACCTTTATCCGCCGAATGGAGACCCTCCCTCACCGGCCGGCCTTGATGGAATTGGGCGATGCTGCCCCCACCTTACCTAGAGGTGGGCGCTCCCCTGAGAATGTTGATTCTTCCCAAACCATAGGATGGGGGGGGGCAGGGACAGAGCTTGGATCAAGTTCTGGGGGCCCAACTGGCTGAGCCCAATAACAGTGTCTTCAAGGCCCAGCCAGATGGCTCTCAAAGTGCCCCTCCCTCCACACCCCAAAATCATCTGCCCAGACACCTGCCTGGACTGCTGGGGACGTCCCACCGTTTTGAGGGCCGGCCGAGCCTTCCCCGGCCTCTCCCACCTCCCCCGCTGGTCTGGGGTCCAGGGAGACCTTCAACTTCACAGAGGACGCTCCAGGCCCGGCACCTCCATCCTCCACCAAGAGCCCCTCCTTGCTCCCTTGCTTTTTCCTGGAGCCAGTCCTCCCTAGGAGTGAGACTGGGGGGTGGGGGAGGGTGTGTTCGGCAAAATGGGAAACTTCAGGTTTTATTTTTCGGGTTTAAATAGGACTTTTAGGTTGTTGTTTTTGTTTTCTTTTGTTTTGTTTTTGTTTTTTCCTGAAAGAAGTGCAGGGATCAGGGCCCCCAGTATTGCTGCTCTGAGCCCTGTGCCCTGCGTGACCAAAACAGGACTCCCCTAGGACCCTGCCCCACCCTGGGCTGCCGGCCCGTGACTCCGAGGGCTGCTCGCAGAGCCCCACGGAAAGCCAGCGCCGCTGATGTGGAAGAGCCTGGATTCCACATTCAGCTCATCCCCGGCCTGCACTTTGCTCCGATCGATCCGTCGGTGGGGGTGGCGTGCGCGAAGCCGTGCCCACTCGCCACTGCCCCCAGGCACAATGGGCCTCCGCCCACCACGCAGGCCCCAGCCCCGGCTCCCTTCTCTGAGCTGGGGGGCAGCACCAGACATGCTGGGCCCAGCCAGCCGGATGGTCCCTCAGGCCACTCTGTCCCAGCTCCTGAGCACGCCTGCAACCCTCTTCCAGAGTGCTAGAAATAATGCATTCGCTGAAACACAATAAAGGAGAAGCATTTTGCTATTTTCCCAGGCGCTTAAAGCATGTCAAATAGCAAGGCTTTAAGTTGTGGTCAGTGAGAGTCACCAGCATCCCAGGGTGTTGAATGTGCGGGAGGGGCACAGACCCTCTGTCTTTAAAATGCAGGGAGCCCTGGCCTGCAGGATAAAGTCTCTGGGAAAACAAAACAAAAAACAAAACAACAACAACAACGTTTAAATAGGACCTGGGCAGCTCTGGCCCTCAAACATTTGAGAGAATATTTGTTTGATGACCAAAGCTTGGGAAGGGGGGGGGGGTCTAGACTGTCCTTTAAAACTTAAGTTGGTTTTAACTGAAGCACCTACCATTCTGGAGACAGGGAAGGGGGAACACACGCCCCGCACAAAGCAGGGGTAAGTGGGTGTTGTCCTACGGAGCCTGTGCCTCCTCCCTCCCGCCCACCTTTGTCTCCGGAAAGATTTTTTTTTTTTTAACTCAAAGACTTCAGGTGAAAATAAAGCAACTGCAGCAGCAGGAAAAAAAATTTAGTCTTTTTTAGGGTTAAATATCAGAAGACAAGCTTGCGCTGCTTTGGCCAATCAGATCCGCCCCTGCTGGCTATAATATAGCACGGAGGGCAGCCTGTCTCGCAAGCTCTCTCGGCTTGCTACCATTTAAAATCAGACTCTTTTTGTCTTTTGATTGCTGTCTTCAGCCCCAACTCCGATGTGTTCCGTTATCAGCGACCAGCAGCCTGCCGTGCCAGCCCCCGTCTGGGTGGGGATCGGTGGCCAGTCTCCCGCAGCCGCGGCGGGCGAGGTTATATAGGAAGAGAAAGAGCCAGGCAGCGAGCGAGGGAGCCAGCAGCGAGCCGAGCGAGGAAGGGCGAGCGCAAGCCCCGGCGCCCCGGCACACAGGCACACGCGCTCGCACCCGCGCACACAGCCCCGCGCGGGGACGGCGTGGAAGGCGCTGGGCGCCGCGGACAAGATGCTGCCGCTGGGGAGACGTCTGCTGGCGGTGCTCGTCTCCGCGCTGCTGCTGTGCCCGGGGCTGGCGTGCGGACCCGGCAGGGGATTTGGGAAGAGGCGGCACCCCAAAAAGCTGACCCCTTTAGCCTACAAGCAGTTTATCCCCAACGTGGCTGAGAAGACCCTAGGGGCCAGTGGAAGATACGAAGGGAAGATCTCGAGAAACTCGGAGCGATTTAAGGAACTCACCCCCAATTACAACCCCGACATCATATTTAAGGATGAAGAAAACACAGGAGCGGACCGGCTGATGACTCAGGTAGAAACCCAGCGCCGGGCGTGCAATGTGCTGCTTTCACGGGGGGGGGCTGTGTGCGAGCCGCTCAGACCGAGTCTGCCGGCTCCTCCGGCCGATCGCAGGGCGACTTGGCCCTCTCCCTCCCCACCCACCTGCCGGCCGCCACCCCTGCCTCTTCCCCGAGGGGAACGGAGGTGAGGGGTCCAGCGGGAGAAGTTTAGGATGGGGTGGGGGTCAGGATGGCAGGTGTGGTCCACCCGTGGCCCTGATCTGCACTGTCCTGCTGGGATGGCCTTCCCATCCTGCCTCAGCTCTGGCTCCTAACTTGGGGAGACCTGGGCTCCGGGGGCATCACGGCCCTCCCCAGCTGGGAATGGGCATGGCGGGAGGGGGGCAGAAAGCCCCCTACACATAAAGTGGCTTCCAGGTCACTGTACAAATGCAGCCTTGGGCAGGAGGCCGGGGAGCTCGCGCCTTCCCTTCCCCGCTGTGCTCTCCTTTCCCACCCGCACGCCCACCCCGCGCCCCCCACCAAAGACGCTCAGTGGGAAACGCAGGAGGCCGTGCTGACAAAAGGCCGGGGCTCCCCAGGCGCCGCCTGGTCCCTGAGTGCCTCGCACAGCTCCACTCCCGGCGCACCCCGGGCAGCGGTGCCCATCAGAGTGTGAACGTATTGATATTTCTTTAAGGATGCGCGTCCATTCCCCCCGGGCCGCGGTCCTTGAGGGGAGGGACTTAGAACTTCCCGGCGTTGCATCACTCGGGCCAACCTGCGGGCACGCAGCGAGGAGCGCCTCGGTGTGAGCGGGAGGGGGCTAGGACGGAGCACCCGAGCCAACTCGCGCCCCCTCCCTCCGCACCTCTGCTCGAGCCTTCCGGCTGCCGGTCTCGCCGCCAACCGTAGACTTTCTGAAACTCCAGGCACGTAGAACTGAGCTAGAAATGGACTTCCTGGCAAATATAGGTCAACATCCTTTTTATTGCCCTATTAAAACAGCCAAGTCCTATCTGCCGGGCTCGGAGCGCACCGCAGCTGGCGGAGCAGCGGCGGCCGGGCGCAAGTACAGGGGAGGGTGGGCGGGATGGCGGGGCGGGGAGCCCCCTCCGGACCGCTCGCGTCCCAGCCGGATTGGGGCGGCCAGGCCGGGGGAAGGAGACGCGCAGCCGGCCGGAGCGGGCGGAAGGGCCCGAGGGAGCCGACCACCGGCTCCTTGTCGGCCGCCCCCCTCCCCGCGCTCGCATCTGCTCGCGACCACCTTAAATCCGGCCGCGAGTGTGGACGCGCGCCTGTGCCCGCGAGCGGCGCGAGCGACAATGAACTCGGCGCAGGCCGCGGGGCGCCGGGGGCGCGGCCGGCTGCGGGGACTTCTCCGACCGGGGTCCCCTCGATGCCCGCGCGCGGGGGGCGGCCTTCCCGGAGTCCCTCGGAACCGGGGACAGCGGGAGGCGAGGCCGGGAAGGCGGCGGGGCGGTGGGGGGTGCGGCGGAGGTCCCCGAGCCCGCGGGGTCGGCGTGCGCGCGGGGTTGCCGCGCGGGGCCGACGCCGGCGAGGGGCCCCCGGGTCCCGCCGCAGGTCGCGAAGCCGCGAGCGCGCGGAGCCGCGCACCCTGGCGGCCGCACCTCGGCGCCCCTTCCTCCGGGGCGAGCGGTCCCCGCGGCCGGGGCTGCGGTGCTGGGCGCGGGCCGGGGCCGCGGGGGCTCCGACGGCCGGCACGGTCGGGGTCGCCGGGGGCGCAGCGCGGAACCTCCGGCCTGGCGGCCCCGCCGAGCCCCCGGCCCCGGTCCCTCTTCCGGCCGCCCGCCGGGGACCCACGGCCGAGCGACCCCGCGCCGGCCACTCTGGCCGCCGCGCGCGCTGGCAGCATTTGAACTTCTGACCTTCTGTCAACTTCCCTCAGACGAACGAAACGAAAACAAATACTTTTTTTCCCTTAGGCAGTGGCCATTCCCATTCCCAGCACAAAAGGACGGGGGAGGGGCAGCCGACGTGGGGGTGGGGTGGGGAGAGCCGGGCCAGGATTGTGTCGCGCACCCCGCAGATGTCCCCTGAAAACGCGGGTGGCCGGTGGGGCGTGCTGCCCGGCGCCCTGCGGGTCACCCACTCCCGCCCTCGCTTCTTCCCGGGCTCTAAGGGTCGGGGCGGGGGCGGCGGACTGGGGGTGAAGGGCAGGGCCGGGGCGAAGGGGTGAGGCGGGGAACGCCTCCCCGGCCACAGGAGCTCAGCGCTCCTCGGGGACCTGTTCCCCCGCTGGCCCCACGCTTCACACCAGCACCCAGCTTCTGCCCTGGGGGCGCGCGTCCCTCGTCCCCGGGCTGGCCGTCCCTCCGCGCCTCTCCTGTCTGTCTCCCTAACGTGACTGCCGCCCAAGTCCCTCAACCATGGCAAGACCGTCCCCGGTGGAACTTTCAGAGCAGTTCTGGAACGCAGGAGCTCCTGGTTAATATTAACTCGGAGAGGGGGAAGCGCAGACAGACACGCTCGCCCCGCAGGCGCGGGTGCCAGGCGCGGGCGCGGCGGCCGGGGGGCTCCGGGGGCAGGAGGCGGCCGCCGGGGCAGGGCCTGAGGGCCGCGGGAGGGACAGCCGGGGACGCCACGCCGAGTAGATTTCTGTGTGCGTGGCCGGCCCGGCGCTCAGGGGAGGGTTCGAGGAGGGTGTTCCTGTTTGGATAGGAGGGGTCCTATTTCCCAGACTGGGGGCAGGGGCGTGGAGACAGGTGTGTGGGGAATGGGGGGGGTCTCTTTTGAAGTCGGGACACCCCTCCCCCGCACCGGGAAAGCCTGGCGGCCGTTGGCGGTGACAGTCCTGCCAGGGCTTCTGGGCACGTGGGGCTGCTGCGGAGACCGGAGAGGTGGCTTAGACGCGGGGACCACCTTGGACTCCAACGCCCAGAAGCCCGGCCCGGCGGCCCCGCTGCGCTTGACGGTGGCCGCAGGGAGCCGGGCCGGATTCGCGGCGCACGACCCAGTGAATCGCTAGCCGGCCTGGGCCCCGCGCCTCTCCCGCCGGCCGGGCGCACAGCGTCCTGCAGGCACCGGGCCGCGGCCGCGCCACGCCTGGGGGAGCCCGGGGAGGGCGCGCGGGGAGCGAGGCGCCGCTGGGGCCTGGCTCGGCCTGGGGCTCCTCGCCTGGGGCCCTGCACCTCGTGCCCTGGGGGCGCAGCTCCGGGCGGTGGGGGCCGGAACGTGGCCTCCCCATCCCGCCCTCCCCTCGCCAAGCTGCCCCGCGGAGAGCCGTGGAGGCTTCATCTGATCCCCAGAATAAGGGAGCGGGGCTGCGGCGGGGCCCGGGACGCGGGCGGTGTGCGTGCGCGTGTCGGCCGTGTGCGCCTGCGCGGCCGGCCTCCCGCCCGGCTCGGAACTGACCCTGGTTTACTGACTGATTTTCATGTAAAACGCGTTCAGTCCTCGAGATGACCTCACTCAAACTCTGCCCTTCCGACTTTATCATTATTATTATTATTATTATTATTATTATTATTATTATTATTACAGAAAACTGCTGGCGGGCCCAGAAACCTTGCCAGCGCCGACCTGTTAGCAGGGCCCCCCTAGCCGCCGCCCCCCCCTCATTTGTTGTCTGTTTAACTCCACGACCGTGCGGCCGGTTTTCGTGCCCTCCGACACACCCCACAGAGCGCGGACAGCAGCAGCAGCCGGAGCTCCCTGCCCGCTGGTCGGAAGCCCCCAGCCTGCTAGGAGGGTCCTCCACCGAGTCGTCTGTCCACCCTGCTTCTGGGGCTCCACGGCCCTGGCGGGGATCAGCCCTACCCTCGGCGGAGGTCAGCCTGAGGTTGCCCCGCGGGCCCTGGGTCTGGCTCTTCCTGGTCCCGCCACCAATTCCCCCCTTTGAACCCCGCACCCCAGCGCCACTGGACACTCCCCGGGAGCGAGCTCCTGCAAACACACACGCCAACTACAAACGGCTGCTTTCTCTTGCACCCTTCTCCGAATGGGACCCGAGAAGTACAGGGGAGGCTCCCCCAACCCCGAGTTCCCCTCGGCCCTCGCCCGTGTCCTGCGCATTCAGTGTTTCTCCGCCAGCACAGCCCCCGCAGCTTCCTCCCGGCTGGGGTGGGGGGGTACTCCCCAAAGGTTCTGAGGCCTCGGGCCTCTCTGGCTCCCCATCCCCCACCCCTCACACCCCGCCCCCTCCCGCGCCCTCCCTCCGCCTCTTAAGTTTGCTCTTCAAACTTGCAGGACGCCATTCTGCTCTGGGGCCCAGAAAACCAGAGCGGGGGAAGGGAACAGGTTAAGGACAACAAGAGACACAATCAGACCACAGAAAAGCCCAAGAAAAGAGGGCTATGGAGAAAAGGAATGTGGCCGTCCAGATAAAGAATGTCTGTCGGCAGGCCTGGCCCACTCTGAAAATCATAACTCACCTGCTTGCCTTTCACTTGGGCCCCCTCCCGCCCCCTCCCTGCGGCTCCAGCTTCCCACCTCCCTCCCGCCCTTAGGCAGGATCCAGGGCTCAGATAGGCACAGGGCGAAGTGGGAGGGCCCAGAGATAACCCAAGGCTTCTCACTCTGCAAGAAGCGACCACCACCGGGTCCTTTATTTCTGCTAAGTCGCACCGGGGCCTCTGTCCGGCCTCCTGCTGAGGGAGCTGGGCTGGGCCCAAGGGTGGAGCCTTGCCCCGGTGTGGAGACAGGGGGCCGGGAGAGGGGCAGGATGGGAGTGGAGGGCATCTCTGGCCAGGAGTGAGCCACTGGGGGGGCGGCACCTGGCAGGCCCAGCAGGCCCAGTCTGAGACACACGCAGTTCACTTGTCTCAAAAGATGTCATCTCCTCCTCTGGCCCCGCGCTAGGCTCTCTGCCGGCTCCGATCTGGAGACAGGCCCTGCGTGGGCCGTGAGAGCACTGGTGCCTCCAGCAGGCGCAGCCCTGCCCTCGCCCCTAGTGCACCTCCGCCAAGTGAGCTGAGGGTCTCCCAGGCCTTGTCCCCCTACTTGTCCACGGAGCCCTCATCCTCAGGGACTGGGCCAGGCAGACCCTGTGGGGACCGGGGTGGGCGGCGGACCCAGGACTAATGTCCGCTGGGACCCCCTTCTCTCCGCAGAGGTGTAAGGACAAGCTGAATGCCTTGGCCATCTCGGTGATGAACCAGTGGCCCGGCGTGAAGCTGCGGGTGACCGAGGGCTGGGACGAAGATGGCCACCACTCGGAGGAGTCGCTGCACTATGAGGGCCGCGCCGTGGACATCACCACATCGGACCGTGACCGCAGCAAGTACGGCATGCTGGCGCGCCTGGCCGTGGAGGCCGGCTTCGACTGGGTGTACTACGAGTCCAAAGCCCACATCCACTGTTCCGTGAAAGCAGGTGAGGTGGCGGACCCGGCCTTCCCCACGCCCCCACCCGGTGCCCGCAGAGCCTCCCCACCCAGCCACCTGACAGCTCCAGAGCTGCCCCTGACTTGTGGCCATGGTGCCCCATGGTGGGATCCAAGGGCAAGAGACAAATGCTTGTGGGCTGGGGGGAAGCAGGAGGCGCAGGGAGGGCTGGACCCAGGGGATAACTCGTGTGTCCGGTGTGGGGTCACAGCCTGTAGAAGTGGGGGACTGCCTCTACCTTTGAGCTGCAGAGGCCCGAGGGGCTCCAAGCCCAGATGTGGAGGGCATGTGGCTTCCTGAACCTCCCCCACCCCGTTTCCGGAGGCCCCCCGCCCCCCCACAGGTGGTGGAGACAGGGAAGATGGGGGAAGGAATCTTCCTGGGGCACTGGTGGCCAGGTCTGGCCGAGATTGTTCCTCTTGTTTAAGGCTGAAGAATCAGCCCAGGAGGGTCTGCCCAGGTGTAAGCCCCTGGCCCTCTTTCCTCCCTGCTGAGGGTCTGTGGACACTAACCTGACACTAACTGGCCGGCTAAGCCTCTGGGGAGAGGTCTGGTGGGAGGTACCGAACGCGCGGCTACCGCTGCCAGCATCTGGAGGCCGAGAGCCACGAGCGTCGGTCCTGATTAGGAGCCCGCTGGGGTGGCCTGAGCCGCAGGCGGGGGTCAGGAGCAGGACGGGGTCTGCTGGCGGCAGGCAGCCGGCCCTGTGCTGGTGGCTTGCCTGGGCCTACACCGCCACACGCTGTCGCTGGCGGGGAACAGCCGAGCCGGGAAGGCTGGGCACCCACGGCAGACCTCCCAGCTCCCAGGCTCTCTCTGCGGTCTTCCCGCCGAAGCCGGTGCCTTCAGCAGAGCAGTTCCGGTGAACTTCGGAGGCCCCGTGCCTTCCCCGCAGCCCCCCGCCGCGTTGCCTACTTGTCTCCTGAACTGTCTTAGCAGCATGTGTTAGTAGAAAAACACTTCCAAGGTGTCAAGACACACTTGGTAGGGAAGGAAAATAGTGGTTTCGTATCACAACAGAGAAGAAAAGGTGTGGAAGGGGCGGCGGGGGGCCGGCTGGGCTTCAAGCCAGAGATGGGGGCACGGGCAAGCGGTGCCCCCACTTCGCGGGGCTCCGCGGCGGGAGGCCCCCCGGACGCGCCCTTCTCGGGACCTCGCGGTTGCGCTCCCCGGGCGCGCGGCCCCCTCCTGGGCCAACCTGCCCGCGGGGTCCCCCTGGCGGGGGTCCCTAGAGGTCTCCTCGCAAGTGAGCGGCGGTGATCCCGCGCGGGGACCGGGACTCCCGCGCGGGGACCGGGACTCCGGGCCGGGGAGGGCAGCCCCGGGGGGTGGGGGGCGCGGAGCCGCTCATCGGCATTCGGCGCGCGCGGGCGGGCCGCGGGGCGCTGCGTGTCAAGCAGGGTCGTGCGACTGGACGACTCCGGCTTGCCCGCGCCCCGGGTCGCATTCCGGGGGGCGCCGGCGGGCCTCCAGCGGCCAGGCCCGCACTTCATGCCGCAGAAACCGATGAGAAGATTAAAAACCCTCCGTGATTCCGGCAGAAGATTCTCTCCGGCCTCTCTGTTTGCGGAACGCATGATCCCGGGGATCGGAATGCGGAGCCCTCCCCGCCCCTCCTCCGCGGCCCCCGCTCCCCGCCCCGCTCCCGCCATTGTCCTCGGGACGGGGAGCCTCAGAGCGCGACCGAGGGCTCGGGAAAGCGGGGAGTCCGGGGGCCTTGAGAACCGGCGGCTGCCCGCGCCCGGAGCAGGCCCCGCCATTTAAAATTCAAATACGCGTCCTGAGAGCCGGCGAGAGGCCGGGCTGTGCAAACAGAGCCTGTGGGGCCCGGCCCGGAGAGCCCCGCGGACGGCGGGGGGCGGGGAGGGGCGCACCTGAGCAAATAGGGAGGGGCGGCGAGAGAGGGAGGGCGAGGGAAGTCGCCCCCTCCCAAGAGTGTCTCCCGTTGATCGCCGAGAGCGCGACAATGCTGGGCCCTTCATGGGATTTTAATTACGAGACGCACAGCAGCCCGGGGTTTTCGCACCTCGGCCGGTCCCTGGAATGTTTGTCCAGTTGCCACAACGACCGCAGCTATTTTCCACCCCGGCCCCCGCCCCCCGGTGCCCTGCCACCGGCCGCGCCAAGGCCCCCCGGCGGGGCTGGGCGCCGGGGGGCGGGCAGGGGACGGGTCCCCGCGGCTCGGCCGGGGTGCGGGGCGCGCGCGGGAGCGGGGGTGCGGGGACCCGAGGGAAGGAAGGAGGTGCCCCCCACCCCGCGCCCGAGGGAGCTCAAGGAGGCTTCCGGAGGAATCCAAGTGCAGAGCAAACAGCCCGCGAACTCAGGGCGAGGTCGGGGGTGCGCCGAGCCAGGGGCTGGGCGGGCGGGTGGCGGAAGGGAAGGAGTGCAACGGGCCTCCCGCCGGAGACGCCGGCCGACCCTCGTCGCGGCCGGTCCGCCCCAAGAGCGCCGTGGAGGAATGCGTCTGCGTCTGAACTTTGTCACCGAGGCGGTGGGGCTGCGGGAGCGAGGCGGGCCGCACCCGCGGGGGCGCTCTCTGCCCGGGGCTCCCCGGGGCCGCGCGCGCCCCTGCCCCGCTCCTGCCTGCCCGTGGGCGCTCACCACCCTGTCCCCTCTTCTCTCCCTCCTGCAACCCCCGCAGAGAATTCGGTGGCGGCCAAGTCCGGCGGCTGCTTCCCGGGCTCGGCCACGGTGCACCTGGAGCAGGGCGGCACCAAGCTGGTGCGGGAGCTGCGCCCCGGGGACCGCGTGCTGGCGGCCGACGACCAGGGCCGGCTGCTCTACAGCGACTTCCTCACCTTCCTGGACCGCGACGACGGCGCCAAGAAGGTCTTCTACGTGATCGAGACGCGGGAGCCGCGCGAGCGCCTGCTGCTCACCGCCGCGCACCTGCTGTTCGTCGCGCCGCACAACGACTCGGCGGCCGCGGAGCCGGAGGCGCGGGCGGGCGCGGGGCCGCCGCCGGGGGCCGCGCCGGGGCGCCGGGCGCTCTTCGCCAGCCGCGTGCGCCCGGGCCAGCTGGTGTACGTGGTGGCCGAGGGCGGCGGGGGTCGCCGGCTCCTGCCGGCCGCGGTGCACAGCGTGACGCTGCGCGAGGAGGCCACGGGCGCGTACGCGCCGCTCACGGCGCAGGGCACCATCCTCATCAACCGGGTGCTGGCGTCGTGCTACGCGGTCATCGAGGAGCACGGCTGGGCGCATCGGGCCTTCGCGCCCTTCCGCCTGGCGCACGCGCTCCTGGCCGTGCTGGCGCCCGCGCGCACGGACCGCGGCGGGGACGGCCCCGGCGGCGACGGCCACAGCGGGGGCGGCGGCCACCTGCCCCTCCCCGCGCCGGGGGCGGCCGACGCGCCGGGCGCCGCGGGCATCCACTGGTACTCGCAGCTTCTCTACCAAATAGGCACCTGGTTGCTGGACAGCGAGGCCCTGCACCCGCTGGGCATGGCGGTCCCGTCCAGCTGAAGGCCGGGGAGCCGGGGAGGGCGCGGGGGCGGGAGGGGGCGGGGGGCGGGGGGCGCGACAGCGAGGAACAGCAAAGGACACACGGAAAAGCGCACGGAATGAGACTTTAATTATAATAATAATTAATAATAATAATAAAGTAGGACAGTCCAAAGTAGACTATAAGGAAACAGAGACCCCGGGAAGTCTTGTCGTCGTGCTTAGTTTATATATATTTTTTTGAATTTTTTGGTTGTTTTATTTTGGTTATTTTTTTTTCACCTCTCCTGGCTATTTATTTGTTTGGTATGAATAGATGTTTTAAATAATATGAACCGGACCTTCAAGAGCCTTAAATAGTTTGTTTCTCGGATAATTTATTATTATCATGTGAACTGTACTCACGGGGGAAAGATTATTTTGTGAGGCCAAGCGACCCGCTCAGAGTCTATTTTTCTACACGTCCCTCGCCCTGACTTTCAGAAAGCAAAACTCTGCACTCTGCACTCCTCCTTCCCACGCCTGCTTTTCGGCAAGAGTAAACTGAAACATGCTTCATGGGGGTCCACAAATTATATTTTTATACACAGAATTGTAAATTAGATTTTTTGAGAGATCAATACTTAACTGAATGACATTTCATTTTTGAAATAGTGTAAAATATGAAAATATATTATTTTAATTTAACTAGTTTCCAGTGTAACAGCCACCTCCTGTATGTCTTCAACGGTTAATATTTGCTCCATCATTTCCATTTTGGCCATGTTCTTGGAAGTCAAGACTGTTACACACACACACACACACACACACACACACGCGCACACACACACACACACACCGTGTTTCTTTTTTTCTCTTCTTTTCTTTTTTTCTTTTTTTTTCTTTTTTTGGACAAACTGGAAGAACTCTGTTATTTTTAACTTCAAAGAATTTATTAGAAAATAATATTTTTTAAAAGCGCACATAGTGATAAGCCCACAAGAATGGAGCCTGTAGTTTGTACAGAGAAAAACAAAGGATGTTTTTGCATTAATAAATTGAGAAATTACTGCTGTAAATTTACTAAAATGTATTTTTGAATATTTTGTAATAGTTTTATAGAAATAAAATGTGCCACGCACAGACTGGTTAGTATGTAATAACTAAGAACTCCTGTCGCGGCCACGTTTTCTTTTCTATTCTGGCTTCTTTGTCTGGGAAACCTGGTGCTGACAGGAGTGCCCAGTGTGACCTTTAGATGTGTTGCTTATACTGTGAATTCAGATCAGCTTAAGTAGGAAACCAAAGTAGGAAACCAGACCAGCTTGTTTATTCTCACCGCTGGAGGGACCTCAGCTCTGTTCCTGTTTGTCCTGGGAGGGTGTCTGGGCACTCCAGAGGCTGGGATGCTGTGTGCGGGAGCCGTGCCGCTCTCACCCCCCAGCCCGGAACCCTCTCCCCGCGCTCCATGTACTTTTCGGCAGACCTCGTGCCCTCCCCTGGGTGGCCCCCACTTGGAGAGCCTGGTCCTCTGGCCTCGAAGGGAGGAGGCCCCTAACTGCTTTGTGAAGTCTGGGGGTGCCATTTCCAGATGGGTCCCCAAGGAGAGGGCCAAGTGTTGACCTTCTCTGAGCCCCCCCCCCCGGGACCCTGTGGCAGATCCACTGAGAAGCGCACATTCTGCACCTGCTCCCGGGGCGGGGGGCCCACACCCCACCCCGCGCAGTCGCAGCTGCTCGTCTCTGGGCTGCTGGGGTCCTTGGGCCACATTGGTGTCGTCGAGTCCAAGCCGTCTGTCTGGAGTGGTTGTTCGGTGTAGACTTTCCTCCCTAGGGTACGGACCCATTTCAGTGGGCACCGTGTGGCCGGTGCCCCAGGTCAGCTGCATCTGCAGGGAGAAGTCCTCATGCTTGGCTTGTGTTAGAGACTCGGCTGAGGGGCTCGGCCCTTGGCTGTCACTCTCAGCGTTCTGGTGCATCAGAGGCTACTGTCCCGAAGTGTGCTTTGGGCCTAGTGTGTGAGCAGGCTCAGCTCTGGGAGGGAGGCTGCGTGGGAACCCGGCCTGCGAGCACCTTCAGCCTGTCTGGTTTGGGTCCCGGGAGCAGAACAGAGCCCGACGGCTTCGGCCAGGGGCTGGAGATGCTGTGCATAAGGCTGGGCCTGGGGTGGCATCCTCAGCCAGAAGCACAGGCCCCCAAGGCTGCTATGTGGCGGGTCCAGCGTGCTGGACCTCTTCCAGGAGGCGGTGGGCCTGGAAGGACAGCACTGGGGCCAGGGGGCCCGGCCCACACCCTGGAGCCTGCCCTCTGCCGGCTTCCATGGGGCCGGGCCCTCCAGCCAGGAGTGGTCCTCGGTTTGTGTCTGTCAGACTTTCCTTTGGTCTTCTAGGTGGTTGGCAGGGGTGAGGTTCGCGGTCCCTGGTGGAATTTGGCGCTTTCAGCTCTGTTGACCATCCCGTTCTGAGTCTAGCCCTGGCATCCCCAATAGCTCTGGCTTCGTGGATTGCCGGACTCATTAGCGGTCAGCCTGCTCGGCCCAAGGGAGCATGGGTGCGCGGGCCAGGTCCCAAGGGACCCATCTGTTGGGGACCACCAGTGCGGGGGCACCCTGGCCTGACCCCCCAGTCAGGAGCGGTGGCGGCCCCTCTCACTGCTGCCCTGCCCTCCCTGCTCCGCGTCCACAGCTGCTCACCCACTTTCACATTCAGAATCCTCCGTCTTGTGGCCGAGAAAAGGGAGCCACGCCGTAGGGAAAGCCGATACGGGCACCAGAGGGCGCGGTCCGCTCCCAGGGGACGCGGCGTCCACGGCGCCCTCTGGGTGCGTGGGGTGGAGAGTCTGTGCAAAGTGTCCACGCGGTGTCGCGGCCGCCTCCCTCGTGACTAAGTGCATATCTCTTCCTGTCAAAAGCGTGTATCACAATGTACTTGAAACTGTTCTCTTTGTGCTCTATTGTTTGAATAATTAAAGCAGTTACAGAGACCTCTGGCCCTGTCTGTTCTGTGGCAGTCCCCCTCAGTCCTCACATTGTGCTGGAAGGTAAAAGGCAGAGTCTCCGGGAGGCCCCAGCCGTGCAGGCCTCAGTGGTGGGGTATGACCCGGCTGGGGAGGGCTCCCCCGCGCGGATGCACGGAGCTGGGACACTGGGGGGACGAGGTGGCGCTGTCCGGTCCTGGTGGAGGCCCTCGGCTGCCGGCATCACACCCGCATGGCAAACACGAGCCAGACCTGCCAAGAATGCCAGTTGGTTGCAAGATTTGGTAAGAAAGTGGCAACGCCCCGGCGGTGAGCCGGCGGCAGGGCTGGTGCGGGACAAGCCCTCCGACCGCGTTCTGAGCTCTCCAATGACGTGTCCTTCCGAAAGGACGCGGTGCTCGGAGGGGCTGGGAGGCCCTGGGAAGTGGGCTTCCAGGCGGCTTCTCATGAGCAAGTCCCCGGACACGTGGTGAGCCCTGGTCTGGGGCACGCACTCCGCTGGGCCTACGTTTTCTGACAGGGGTTGGCAAATGACAGCCATGAGCTATGGGTTTTTACGTATTTTTTTAAGAGGAAAAAAAAAAAACAAACCCTAAAAAATAACATTTCATGACAGGTTAAAATTATAGGAAGTTCAGACTTCTGTGTCCAACCATAAAGTTATCTCAGAGCACCCTGTCCCCCCCACACCCCGCCGCACCCCGGCTAATTCCTTCGCACTCTGTCTGGCGGAGGCTTGGGGCACAGAAGATGCTTCGGGAGCCACAGGGCCCACAAGCCTGAGGTTTCTACTCGCTGGATCCTTACGGACACAGTTTGCCACCCGTGGTCTAGGACGGGAAGACTTTGGCCGTGCCTCGGAGGCAGGAGGCCGGGGCGGTGTGTGCACACCGGCAAAGCCCCTCCCCGCCCACTTCTGTCCTTACGCAGAGCCACGGAGAGGGTGGCCGACTCAGGAGAGTCGCCAGCGGCCGCTGGGACCTGCGGCATCAGAGGCACAGCCGAGCGCACAGCCGGTGTGCGCCAGCCCGGAAACGACCTGTCACGCAGGGCGGGCCGCGACCAAGAGCAGAGGAAGACGGGCTCCGTGACAAGAGCCCCCGGGGGGAGATCAGTAAGTCTGGATTTGAGATAATCTTTCCCTTTTTGGGCTGAGTTTGATTTTCTCCAGTTAAGAAGAAAGCCCTTAAGAAATAAAATTCACATTTTACCCTCTAAGCGAGCTCAGGGGCCTGCTCCGCGAGACGTGGACACGGAATGTCACCTTTTTAGTGCGTGTCTGTGGTTCTTGCCGGGGGGGCCGCTGTGTCCCCAGAGCGGGGAGCTGGCCTGAGTAAGGGGGCTGGAAAACCTGAAGACTGGAGATAAATTCTAATAGATATTATGCCCAGAATGCAAGAAAACCACGGCCCCGAGCAAGAGATCTCCGTTTCTGGACGCCATCCCCCAGGTCAGGGCCCAAGTGTTAGCTTCCAGGGGAAACTGACGCCCTCTCCACCGGGCGCCGCCCCTCGCCGGCCGGGACTTCCTTCCTCCACACCCAGGAGAGGGCAAGGGTTCGCTTGGACAACCCGCCTCTGCCAGGCAGAAACACAAGCCGCTCCCGGGTCCCTGCGTCTGCCTCCCGGCCGCCGTCGGTAACCTCGCATCCTAACACACCCCTCGGCCAGGCTGTGCCCAAGCTGCTCGCTCAGTGCCGGGCCACCCAAAGGGAGGCCACGCACAGGCCCCGTTGAGCAGGAGCCCGTCCGAGAGGCAGGGTGGTGGAGGGAGGTGGTGGGGGTCCGACATTTGCCATGTCGGATCGAGCGCACGCGTGGGCTCCGCCTGAGAACACCCTTGCACACGCCGGCTCACCTCCGGGTCGTCACCGACGCTGGCCTTGTGGTTGTTCCCCCGACTGGGTGCTGCCTGCAGGAAGGCACAGTCCTTGTTCCCCAGCCCGGGGCTCTGGGGGTCTGGGGTGAGGCCTCGGCCCAGCCCCCAGCCCCAGCTCCCTGCAGGGCTTCGCCCCAGGGCCTCTGTGGCCAACTCCCTTCCACCCCCAGCCCGCGGCTGGGCAGCTCCCACTGCGGCCCTCCCGGCGGGGTCCCCGCTGCGCCCCACGGCCCGGGGCCAGGGCCTGGGGAAGCCGGTGGGAGCAGGAGGCCGCCCGCCCCTCCCGCGGGCGTGCGCAGGGAGAGCTCCTGGCAGCCGCCCGTGCCCTCCACGCTGCCCCTGGTCATGTCAGGCTGTGTGCGAGGAGGCTGGGAGCGGGGGGAACTGGGGAGATCCGGGAGGCTGGGTCAGCGGGGCCCACCGACCGCGGACCCAGCTCCGCCGGCCCAGCCTCCGCCGCCTCCAGCAGGGCCCGCGCTCCCCGGAGTGGAGTCCGAGCGCCCTCTGCTGGCCGCGCTGCGAGAAGGCGGGCGCGGACACCGGCCCCGTGGCCCGGCCAGCAAAGCCAGGGACGGTGACCAGCCGCTGGGGCTCGTCAAAACAGGTGTCCAGGTGTCTTCAGAGAGCAAGGGACAGCAGATGGAGCCCCAGAGAGGAGTGTCCGAGGGAGGAGACATGACGGGCCGGCTGCAGTGCGTGGTGTGGGCTGCCCCTGCGTCAGAGCGGCCTGCACTCCTCGCCCTGCATGACCCAAATTAAAGCTCAACCGTCCCCGCCGGGCGGCGGACCGGGTCTGGGTGGTGGGTCGACACTCTCCAGGATGACTTTATTCTTGGATACCAGCGGCCAGCGGGGAGGAATGAAGTTGTCCGTGTCCCCCGTCTTGGGGGGAGCCGTGCTGCTGCTCGGCTGGGAGCTGCCGCTCCATGCCCTCCCCCCACCGCCTCCGTCTGGGCACCGGGCGCTGCGGAGGGAGGGGTGGCCGCAGCTGTGTGCAGAGCCAAGGGCTTGGGCAGACCCTCCTCCCAGTGGGTCTGGGGCTGCGGCGCAGGCCTTGCCGGGCCACGCGGCCGGGACCAGGCCCCTGGTCTCCACAGCCCTCGGCTCCTGTCCCAGGACACAGCTTCGCACACCTTGCGGCGAGTGGTCGACCCGAGGGGAGGTTTATAGGAAGGATGGGGCCACACGGGGGAATAGTGGTCACGGGGGCCTCTCTGAGAAGCCCTGGGGCATGGGAGCCACGCTCCTCCTCTGTGTGGTCTGGGCCTCACCGAGAGGGAGCCAGGGACGGGGGACCTTGTGGCCCCACCACGACCCGCCCCTGGATCTGGAAGGGCGGCGGACACAGGGAGGGGAGGTGTCCTTGGCAACCCAGAAATGCTCTGGCTCAAATCTGAACGTTGTGGGGCTGGAGGCACTTTGATTCTCTGTGAACAGACCCTTGAGGTCGTCCTCAGTGGGGTCACTGCCATTGGGTACCCACTGTCTCCTGAGAGCTGGTGGCCACGCCAGGCTGGCCGCCTTGGGGAGACACGGAACAAGAATGTAATGAAGCTTCCTTCCAGGGTGACCGGCCTGGAGAGGACCGCACATCCTCAACTGGAAAAAAGAGGTAGCCTCCTGCCCGCCGGGGGGTCCTGCCCAGCCCCGTCGGGGGCACATTGTGGCCATGACACGGTGTCCTCCCGCTACCACCAGGACTGCTGGGTGCCGGGGCGGGGTCGGATGCCGCATGGCAGGGGTGGAGGGCAGAGCTACAGACAGAACTCGCCCGCTCTCCAGGCTACTTCCTTCCAGAAAGCACTTTCCTCCCCGCTGGCCCCGATCAGAGCCCAGGGGTCACTTCGATGGGGACCCAAGGCCACAGCGGATCTCTGGGCAGCCTCCGGGGCTGGGAATCAGGGAAAGCGTCCCCTCAAGGCGTTCTCCTTTTTAAGGGAGAAGTTTCAGGGATGGCAGAACCTCTAGTGGGCCAGAGCTCATCAGGTGTCCAGAACCTTCCGTGCTGGAGTTGGGGTAAGCCTGTGCTGCGCCCAACCACGTCGGACCCCCGCGGTGAGAAGCGTGACCTGGAGCGCGGCCCCCTCCGCCCCAGCTGCAGGAGCGCTGACAGCCTCCATGCTTCCTGTCCTGACCGGGCCACGGACTGATTTCAGGGGCAGCCCATGGGTTTGGGGAGCCGCTGAGGTCACTGCTTCCCTCCTGTTTCCGGGGCTAGATTGGGAGCGAGAGGTGGAAGCCGGAGGGCACCTCCGCCGTGGCTCTGAGCCCTGTGTCCCTGTCCCCGGGGGCGGCCCGGAGGACCCCCCCCCCCAGTGTCGTCCTTGTCCGGCTCCCGGTGAAGAGCCTGGGTGCACACCCCTGAGAGAGACACGGTCGTCCCAAAGACCCCCATGCCCTGCGCCTGCTCTCATGGGAATTCGTTCTCCCCCAGGCTGAGGCTGGAGGGGCCAGGAGGAGGCGAGCCCCCAGGATGGGGCCAGAACCAACAGGGAAACTGAGCCAGCCGTGCCCAGAGCCCGGGGAGTTCCACAGGGGGCTGGAGAGGGCTGCCCGGAGACCTGACCTCAGCGGAGGGAGCACCGTACGTCCTCGGGCCCCAACTACCTGCCCCTGTGGGAAGACATGACAAAGACCCAAAGCCCCAAGGCGGCTTATCAGAGAGGTGGGAGCAGAGCCAGGGGAAGCGAACCCTGGGTTCTGGCTGTTGCAGGACGAAGCGAGTCTGGGCTGCACCCGCTCCCCGCACAGTGGGTCAGGGTCTGGCGGACTTGGGTAGGTGCAGATTTGCTACTTTCCCGTACTTGCCTAGTTCGCTGTAAGGAGTCTACTTCCACCACTCAGAAGGACAGACTTACCACTAGCTTCACGGGGCACCGACCTGCTACTGTCATCGCAGGGCTGTGGTTGGCGGTCCGGGCCCCCCAGTCGGCAGCCCCCCACCTCTGCGGGCCGGGTGGGGAGGACGGGCAGCAGCGGGGGCCCCAGGGGCGACCAGCACTGAGCCACGATGAGCCCAGCCTGGCCAGGGCCCCCTGCAGCACTTGACGCCAGGACCCCAGGGGTGGACCCCCAGACCCCTGTGGAGGCCCGAGCTGTCCCCCGTGCTCTGCTGCGGCCACATGGTCCCCCGCTAGCTGGAGCACTGAGCTATTTATAGGCAGTGCTCCCATGGCGGTCCTAGAGACGAGGTGTTCCGTCAAAAAAGAGTCTTTTTAGGTCAGGGAAATGAGTTTAAAAATACTTTTGTCTGCCTGCGACTATGCCAGGCAGAGGGACATGGGCTCTGCCACTCTGCGCAGGCACACACGGGCTTCTTCTGGGGGGACGCACTCTGGACAGCCCTGGGGGCTCCCCACCTGCAGGCCAGCCCAAGCCCCAAGCCCCGGCTCCTAGAGGCTGGGGTCCCCTCACCTGCCCCCACCCGCCAGCTGTCGGTGACCTCTGTTCCACTCGTGGGGCAGGAGGACCCCCAGGGCAGCTTCTTAGGAGCCGGGCTCCCCGCGCCCCCTTCCCACAGCACAGAAGGTGTGGGACACGAGGGGCGTCTGCACAGACACACCCGGAGAAGGTTTTCCAGTGTGGCTGGGTGTGCACCTGTGAGTGTGCAAGTCTTCCGTGCGTGTGAGCAAGTGTATGAGGGGAGTGTGAGTGTGCGGGTTGCATGCGGGTGTGCACGCGGGTGTGCGGTGTGTGGTGAGGGGTGCCGGTGTGGGTGGGCTGCGCCAGTGTACCGGTGAATGTGAATGAGATTGTGGTGAGTGTGCAGGGCCTGAGTGTGTGTGAGTGTGCAAGCACGTGGGCGTGTGCTGTGGGTGTGCGTGGGCATCTGTGTGAGTGTGGGAGGGGCTGGCAGTGGGTGGGTACGAGGGCCTTTCCGGGACGGGGTCTCTCCGGCCCGCGGTACGGTGGGGAGCCGCCTCCCTCTGAGTGGGGCACCTGCTGGCCAGACCTCAAGGGCACAGCAGGTCAGGGAGCTGGGGAAGCCGCCTTCTCCCCGCGAGGGCAGCGCTAGCTTAGACGCCATGCGAAAGCCCTGGGGAATCAGACTTGAAGTCATGTCTTAAATATCAAATCCTCCTCCGAGATCAGGTTTTGAGAGGAACATGGAGGGTGGCCGCCCTGGGACAGGCGCCGTGGGGCCAGGGACAGCAGAGAGGCGGGTGCGGTGGAAGTGCGGCAGCCCGGGCCTCCGGCTCCCGCAGCGAGCGCCCTGCCTCCCTGCCCGAGGGTGAGTGGCGGAGACAATGGGGATTCTGGGGTTCTGGTTTTGGTCAGAAAGTTGCCCACTAGGCATCTTAGGAACTTAGGAGGCTGTTCTAGGGGCTACGAAGGACCTTAAAGGAGTCACGCACTTGGGGACTCCTGGGGGGCTCAGTCTTAAATGTCTGCCTTCGGCTCAGGTCATGATCCCAGGGTCCTGGGATGGAGGCCCATGTCGGGCTCTCTGCTCAGCGGGGAGCCTGCTTCTCCCTCTGTCTCTGCCAGCTTGTGCACTTTCTCTGTCTCCCAAATAAATAAATAAAACCTTAAAAAAATTCATGCACTCTTCAAGTTTCCTAGCAGGAGAGGAAGAGACCCACAGGTCTAGCCGTGAAACAGGGAATGGTTTTTCCTTCCCATCTTTATCACCAATAAGCGCTAGCGACTCTGCACCAGGTTTTCCTCCCACGGCCCTGAAACTTCTCTCTTCCCCTCACAGATGAAGACAGAACCTCTAGGAAAGCAACTGGTTTTTCCCAGATGGCCCAGCTGAGGGAGGGAGCTGGGACTGGAAGGTTCTGCTTTGGAGCCCCCCCCCCCCCCCCCCCCCCCCCCCCCGGTGCGCCTTGCCCTGCCGATCCACCTGCCGCAAGGAGGGAGCGAGGAACCCTGCGCCGGCCTGTCCCCGGACCGCTCCTCCCCGGCCCTCCAGGCCTGGCCTGTCTCCCCAGCAGCCATGTCCCTCCTCACCCCCTCACCTGTTCAAACGCGGCCTGGTGCCAGCCCCCAGCTCCCCAGAGTAAAGGGCGGGGGAAGTGGGAAGAGGAAGAGTCTTTAAAAAACTTGGTGTATGTGGAGTTGGTGTGGGACTGGGGGCAGGATGGCCACGGTAAGTCATGTCACCGTGACACCGCGCGGCAAGAAGTCACCAAAGCCTGGGAGGTCTGTGTCCACCGGCCTAGCAACTCTACTGCGGGCATCGGTGTCAAGGGAACGGACAGACTTGCTCGTGCTCCGGTCCTGTCATATTTCCGCGGGGGCGTCCGTAGCCCGCCAATCTGGGCAGCAGCTTCCATGTCCACCGCTAAGGAATTAGTTCAATAAGTTCGGGAACGCATATAAGTACAGTACGGTTAGGCAAGATGCGCTAAAACATGCTCAGCTTCACGAGGAAATAGTCACAACACATCATTCAGGGAGGAACAGTGGTGCCGGAACCTTGCGTGAACCCGGATCCCACTTCCGTGTGTGTGTGTGCGTGTACGCACGCGTGTGTGCTTTCTAAGAAGGTTCGGACGCACACGGACATCTCACCCGTGACGGTCTCCGGAACAGCAAGTGACCGCATTTCCCCACTCGCTTACCTATATTTTCCACATTTGTCTCCATGACAATTTAGAACTACGTAAGCAAAAATAAAATATTTTAGTTTGAAAACATTTAAGAAACTCTTTGCCCTGTTTCCCCTCTAAATCCATCCTAGTGACCCCAGGTCACCAGTAAATCCTGCCACAGCTGCCAAGATGCTGCCCGAGTGGAAATCCAAGAGATCTGGGTGTCTGTGCATTTGCTATTGCTTCCAGAACGTTCTAAAGGATCAAGAGTCATTTGGAGAAGCGTCTTGTAGAGTCTGGGATGAAAACAAACGAGACCACGTGTGTCCAAGAAGTGGTGGGGCTCATTCGTCAGGCTCGAAACCAGCACCCAAACGGATTCCCAGAATGTTCTCATTGGTGGGAAAAGGGCTTTCCCACAGGAATGGCGTCCCCTCAGCTTCCAAGGCCTGGCTCTGGGCCCACCTGCTGGGCAAGGCTCCCTCTCCCCTGCGTGCCCCGGGACCCGACGCCAGGAGCATCCCAGCCAGGCTGGGGGCGCAGACCCTGGCCAACACGGGGTGGTCTCATCGGCCCTGCAGCCACTGCCTCCCCGTGCTGCTGGGGCTCCGGGGGCACCATCTGACTCTAGAGCCATCGGGGGGAAGGCTCTGGCTCTCCTCGACCCAGAGCTCCTGCCACCGCGCCTGCAACACGGGCTGTGATGAGACGCTGCCTCTAACCAACACGGGAGCGAGTGGGAAACGGAGCCTCTCCCGCGTCACGGCGTGAGTGTGCCCTGGAAACCCCCATGACCTTTCTGGACGACTGCAGACAGACCGTGTCAGAACAGAGGATGTGCGAGCGCCAGGTCAGCGATCCGACCGCCGGAACCCCTCCGAGACTCGCGTGCTCACGGCAACCCGACACGTCTAACGGGCAGAGTCCGACGGGCCCCCGCGTGGGTCTGGTTCATTACCCGTGGGAGTAGCCGGCGGAGCGCTCGCCGGCAACGGTCCCTGAGCGCCTCAACCGTGCGTCCCCGCGTGGCCCACGGACGTCCGACCGCGTGTGAGCCGCAGGATCCAACACAGCCTCTGCTCCACGTGCACCTGAGCCCCGGAACATGCCGCGGACTCCCGGCCGGCCGCCGACTTTCCCGAGCAGCAACGGGAATCCATGCTTCGCCCTGCCACGAGCAAACCAAACCCGCCTGCAGCGATGGCCGTGGACGGCTCCTCGGGGCCGGCTTTCAGGGCTTTCTACCGTCCTCGTGCCGTAGGGAAGTTAAGATGCAGCCTTTGGAGTCACGTAGATGTGGGGACCCGACGCGGGCACCAGGCCCCTCCGAGCGCCGTGACCCTGGGGACGGCCTCACTCAGGACGGCTCACGGTCCACGGGGTCGCCCCACGGGAAGCAGCACCCATGCTGCCTGTGCATGTGACAGGCTAACGCACAGCGCCAAGCCCAGCACCCAGAGTCCCAGGAAGGGGGAGCTCCGGCCACTTGTGCCCCAAGACGCCGGACGTAACCGGGGGCGCTGCTGGGGGAGGCTCTCACGGCAGGGTCCTTCCTCAGACGGTGCACGGGCGGGCACTCACGGGGGCATCCGGCACTGGTCACGCGCAACAACACGCACGCAGGGGTGCCTCAGTGCTCGCTGGGTGATGGCCATGGTGGGAAGCGCCCACTCTCAGAGCCATCAGGGGTGGAAAACACGGAGTGTCTTAGAATCAGTGTCACATAATACGCTGCAGACATCGTTTCTAGTGGGGGACTCAGTCGTTACGCGTCTGCCATTGGCTCAGGTCATGATCCCGGGGTCGTAGGATCGAGCCCCACATCAGGCTCTTGGGATCGAGCCCGACATCGGGCTCCCTGCTCAGCGGGGGCTCTGCTTCTCCTCCCTCAGCCGCTTCCCCTGCTCGTGCTCTGTCTCTCTCTCCAATAAATAAATAAAATCTCTAAAAAATAATAAGCACTATAATAGCCTGTTTTCTCAAGCCAACACGGACACTTATTTATTTGCAACATATATTGAAACTAAACACGTACGTATTTACCAGAAGCCTGGGGCTTCCAGGACGACGCGGCGCGGCCACGTGCAATCCAGGAGCACGGGCTGAAGGAAGGAGGCCAGAAGCTGCTGACTTCCAGCGGGGGCTGAAGGTCCCCCCAGGCCCCGGGTCCCCACAGGGATCATCAGAAAGCGCTGCTTTCCACAGACACAGCCCGGCTCTGGCTCGGCGACCCCCCTTGTGCCACATCAGCTCTTGAACCCCCCCACTGGCTGGTCTCCCCGAGCCGACTCGGTGGGCTACGGCCGGCCTGAAGCTCAGGCCCTGCCTTGTGCGCCTCGACGAGGGGCCCCGGGGTGTGGCCCCGGCCGCAGGGTCTGCGGCGCCGGACCTCCCAGAAGCCCCGCAGCTTGTCTCCTCGCCCGACTCCAGCCCCAGCGGCGAACTGAGCGGAAGCGCCTTCCTACTCAGCGGCCAGCGCAGCCGGTGGGGAGCCCGAGGTCCCCCGGCGGGTGCGAGCGGCAAGTGCGGGTCAGAGCCCTTTTGCTCCCGGAGAAGTTCCCGTTGCCGCCGGCGGGAGGAGCTGGGGCGGGGAGTTGCCGTGACTCACTCACGGAGGACCTCGCCACCCCTGGGCGGCAAGCACGGGCCCGGGTCCTGTGGACTGAGCAGGAAAAGCAGCAGGAACACCTTCCTTCCCTCCCGGGTCTACCGAGACAGTAAGACAGGCCTGTGAGCCACAGACCGAAGACACTGTAGCATGCCGGGTGCAGCAGATTCACTGCGGGCAGAACAAGAGGATGGGACCTTCTTCCCATCACGACACAGTGACGGTGACCCGGGGGCTCTTCTCCTATAACAGGCACCAGCTGTGATCACACACCGTCAGCTCCAGGTCCCCCAGGCCTGGGCACGGACGGACTTTCCCGAGCTCCATGCGTGGGGCTGGGGCCCGCGTGGAGGGCCGCTCTGTGCAGGAACTTGGAGAAAATGCTGCTGCACGAGGAGGCTTCAGAAACCCGCGGCAGGGCACCACCAGGCCCAGCATGTGTCCAGACATGTGCCGTGGGGCCAGGCAGGGGGCGGCCGGCCACCTGAAGCAGGCCAGGCCATCAGACACTTGGCTCGACGCGTCCTGGGGCAGTCAGGGCTGCGGAGCCTTCCCTGCCTCGGGCCAAACCTAGCTGGAAACTGAGCCTCAAAAGGGCCGAGCGAACCATTAGACCAGTGGCCTTCCAGAGCAGAAGTGGACACTCTCTGCAGCAGACGCACAGAACGTCTGATCCAAGGTCACTGGACGTCCGCAAAAGCAAGCGACAGGACTCGAGGCCCTGGGGGCACAGTCCAGTACCAGGAGCCACACGGGCAGCACAGGAATGGAGCAGGGGGGCCCTGGAGGGGGTAGGGGCAGGCTATGACCCCGCCTAGGGAGGCGTGTTCTAGGACGCGGAGGAGGGCAGGGCTGCCGGGCAGGGGGAGCAGAAGCAGGGGGGCAGGGGGAGGAAGTGAGGGACCGGTGTTCGTCTGCCATCGGAGCAGAGCTGACCCCCACACGTGTGCCGTCGGCCACGCTCACGCCGCCACTGTCGCTCTGACGACACGTCCTTTGCGGCATCTTCCAGAAGGGATTCCCAGTCCCATCTGCGTGACAGCAGAAGACCCGGGAGCATCCTGAATGCAGGCATCGGACTCTGTTCTAATGGCTGGCAGGAGGTAGGGTAGACGTGGGCCTCCAGAGGTGGACCTTGGAGACCAGGCTAGCCCGTGTGACCGAGCTGGGTGGCTTTCGCTGGGGTCGTAGCTGAGGAGCCAAGGGAAGGGCTGAGATCCCGGATGCTCTGGGAGACAGCACGGGCCAAGGAACAGGGTGTGTTAGAGAAGGAGAGAAGGCACCATCGACCCCCAAAGCCCGGGGCCTTGGGTGTCCTTAAGAAAGGAGCTGCCACCTGCTGCGACGCGGGGAGACCAAGGGAAAGACGAGGGTTCCGCAGAGTGAGTTTGAGCCTCCGGCCGAGCACCTAAGCAAAGGGGGTTTGCCTGCCTGCGGTCAGGGAGCCAGCACGGGGAGAGGTCCAGGGGCTCCCCCCGTTAGCAGACAGGAAGACAGAGCACCGGGAGGACCCAGCCGGGAGCCCAGGAGGCCAGTGGGAAGAGAAGACGCTGACCCAGAGGCCACGGGAGGAACACGGACGCCTGTCCTGAGCGGAGGGGGAGACACGCGTCCTGAGGCGCCTGACTCCGGCACGATGGGGCCCATCAGACTTCTCGGCAGAGGAGCTCCGGGGAAGTGTGGGGTTGAAGAGCCGGGTCGGTGTGGATTCAAGAGGGAATTTGAGGGAGAAAACGCAGACGGCAAGAAAGCCAGCCTTGTCGGCGCGCGTGTGAGCAGAGGAAGGACGTTCCAGCTGGGAAGCCACGGCAAGGGAGTCCGCGGGCTAGCGGGGGCGGCCAGCCGGGAGCAGCGGCCAAGAAGCGGCTCCACGAGGACAAGGTCGTCAGCAGGCGGGCGGGTGGGGCTGCGGAGCAGGCCGGGAGCTGGCCTCGCACAGGAGTGGGGACAGGGACAGCGGGCTCGGCGGGGGCCCCCACGGGCAGGCTGGCAGAGCCGGTGGCCAGCACGACGGACCTGCTGTCCTGCTCCTGCCGCGGGAGGCCCGGGATCACCCGAGGGTGCGGAGAGACGCTGCGCACGGTGTGGAGGGGGGTGCACGGGAAACACGCCGAGAGTGACCGCGACGGAGGACCCCGCCTGGGATGCAAGGCCGGGATCACGGGGTCTGAGGGCTCCCAGTGAGCTCCGTGAGCCCCAGCTCCAGGGGGAAGGAAGGCGCTCGAGGCGGCGAGCAAGGACGGCCTGAAAACTGACCTGCGGTGACGGGGGAAGCCTCACGCCGGGTTGAGGCGGGGCCGGGAGAACCACTGGCCGCCACCCCGGGGGGCGCTGGGCTCCTGGGGCTGTGATGTCCTGAGGGCTTTCCTAGCCATGACAATGACCATGTGGGCCTGGCACTGGGTGGCTCCGAGTAGGGGAGAGGGAGGCCCGTCTCGGGAGGACCGTGCTGGGAAGTGACAGACGTCAGGACGGAGAGGACAGGGAGCTAGGTCAGCCGGCAGCCGCGGGGAGGGCGCGCGGCCCTCCCTCCGCCAGCGACGGCCGCCGGCAGAGCGGGGAGCTGGAGTCTCATCTCTGGTTCTCGCAAGGATGTGGGGCCGCAGGCCAGGTTACCTGAGGAAGTGGAGGGCCCCTCGTTCACCCTAGACCCCGAGGCATTGGGGAGGCAAGGGAGAAATGCAGCGACACCCTCCAGGCCGTGGCCTTGGCTCACAGGGTGGGGCGGGGGGTGCCAGGGCGAGCCCCTGGAGACGACCCCATGCAGGGATGCAGGAGGCAGGGGCCTGGCAGCCTGGGTGGGCTCTGGGCCGGCTTACAGGATGAGCGTGAGCCCGGGAACACGGCACCGCGGGGGCCTCGTGGCTGGAGGACACGGGCTCAGGGTTGCCCCGGCTCCACAGTCCTGGAGCCCTCAGCACCACCCCCAAAGGCCAGGTTTCCGTCCCATTCCTGCACCATGAATGGCGGGGGGAGGGGGGTCAGGGATGCCACCAGGGATGCACAGTCTCGGGGGGCGGGCGTGAGGGACCCGCCAGGTGTCCCGGACCTGGCCCCACTCCCCCACCACCCGAGCTCAGCTGGGGGTCTTGCACCTGACCTGCCTGGGCCAGCCCCTCGCACCCTTCCCTCACACCCCCAGCTTCCCACACCCGCCCTCTGGCCCCCAAACCCCGCCAGCTCCCTGACACTCCCCACCCTCCATTCCAGACATCTGTGAGGGTTCCTGGCACAAGTCAGGGCACGAGCGAGGCACTGGGTGGGCGCCCCGACACCAGCAGACACGCGTCTGGAAACCGAGTCGCCTCCGCCGAAGCTGATGAGGGGGCCCCGCGGCCCAGCTAAAGCAGCCTTGGTCGCCCCCCGGCTGAGGGCGGGAGTCTGGCCAGGTGCGGGAAGGAGACCCTCTGCCTCCCAGTGCACGTGCAGGAACACCCCAGTGCAGCCAGAAGACACCAGTGGGCGTGCGTCTCAGAGCCGCCGCGCTCGCCAGTCCGAGGACGGCACCGGGGAGCTGCCCTCCAGCCCAGACACCGTGCCATGCTGTCCCTTCCTGGAGCCACATGCCCCCTGCGCGTCACTCCTGCTCGAGGACTCTCTCCACCGCCTCCCCCTTCAGACTCACCAGGGAGCCATCCCCTTCCAGTGGAGGAATGTGCGCCTTGGGGGGCGGACGAAGCCAGGGGTGCAGCTCAGGCACAGACCCCGCCCGCATGCAGCCCCCCACAAAGCCCTCCACCACCGCCGGTGGGTGGGCCTGAGCGGGCACCAGGCATGGACACAGGAATCCCGCAAGGAGCGCCCTTCCCCTAGGGTCTCCCGCTCACTACCCGACACCCAGAGGCATTTCCAGCCCCATCTTCTGCAGAGACCCCATCATTCAAGGCGAAGGCCAGGTTTTAGAGACCTTGCCCATGGAGTATGGATTAAAATGGGGGAAAAATGGTCTTGGCTTCGATCACTAGCCACGTTCAGATTCCGGTTTAGGGTTAAAAAGTCCATTAAGTTGGATCTAGGAAATCAATCCAAGTGTAGAGCTCAGTGGGGCATCACTTCCTGTTTTCCCCAAATCAGCCTCTTCTCCTGCCTTCCCTCCTCCTCACTCAGACCCGGACAGAGGTTCTCATCCCCGCAGTCAGGGACCTGATGGCGTGTGCCGCAGGGGGACTCCGGCAGTAACAATCGTATCAGGCCGCCGCCCATGCTTGGCGGGACCCAAGGCCCTCCCGCCCACCTCCTCGTGGGAGCACCGTGGTCATCCCCCCATGGTGGCCGTTGTCACTAGATTCAAGCAGGTACCATGCAGAGAGGTCAACCAAGAGAAGGGAACTTGGCCTTGAGTCCCGCAACAGGGGCTTGGGGTGGAGAGTGACGGTCACTCCCGAGACGGGACACGGGGGGTTATCTTTCATCCCATCAGTCAAGTGAGCCCGTATCACCCACACAACTCGGGGGACTTAACGAGGCTTGATCGTCACGAGACAAGCCCTCTTCCTACAGGTAAGAAAGGTGGGCTTCGCGAGGTGGGGAGCGGTGCAGCCACCGAGCAGCCCCGACTCCCATTCCGGCACAGGGGCGCAGGTGAGCCAAGGTCAGGGTCTCAAAGGTTTCCTCCAACGGGGGAGGGCGAGTTACTTTAAAAATACTTTGCTCTCAGAAGAGACCAGAAATCAGGAGCACTCCGGAGCCACATGGTAATATAAGCGTGGGTGATGCAGGAAACGCCCCGGGCCACTTCCCAACAGAAACTGGGCGTCGCGCGCAGTGGTGGTACACGGGTGTGACGTTAAAGGTGACCGGTGTTCTCCGGCTTCAGTGTACAAATGTCCTTTGAAAAGCTGTAGCAAGTATTTGTAATGCCATAAAAAAACGTAAAAGAAAATATAACTCCCTCCAACCAATGCAGCACAGCGTCAGCAGAGATCTCTGCACGGAATGCGGGTGCGGTGCGGCGGCATGGCCGTTCTGACCTTCCTGCGGGTCCGCCTGTTAGAGGCCATTTCCAAGCCGGTGCTGACGGCAGAGGGGGCACACCGGGGGGCCTGGGGACACTCCCTGTCCTCGGCGGAAACAACCTGCCAGTCTTCTGGGGTTGGTGGGGGCACAGTGCTGTCCACGTGGCGGAGACAAGGGATGGACCACATCTGAGCGGCGAAATCAAAGAAAAGCTCCAAAGAGAACAGAAGTGCAAAGCATTTTATTAACAAATCTTTCAAATTACAGTACAGTCCGAGACACGTCTCGGCACGCAGTCACACAAATGATACACACAGTACATTTTTTCCGACCATGTCACTACTGTACTTCACATGAATTCCTGATAAAGCTGTCACAGGGATTAGCGCAAGTGAAAACTGGGGTAAGGCGAGGCAACGCATCTCCCACAGTGGCAAGTGTAGTGTCTGGTAGAAAACACGCAGCAGACCCACCCAGAGGAAAAGCAACTCAGTCATCTGGTGGTTTCTGAACTCTCAACGCGCTCCCCGCACACACAGCGCGCGACTCCGCCTCGGAGCCGGCAGACGGCGGCCGGGCAGCGCCGCGCGTTACGGTTAGGAAGGATCACAGCGAGAGCGGTAACAAAGGGTCAAAGAGGCCACCACTTCCAGCGGAAAAACCGGCGCGCCCCAACTAACACTGAACTCATGCACAAGAGGTCCTGCAAAAGTAGAGGCGAAACAAGGGGTGAGTAGGGCAGCGGCCCGCGAGCGGCACGCGCCGGCGGCCAGGGCGCCCGCGCTCCTACAAGCCAAACTGCAAAGTAACGGAAGTCAGCCGTCGCTTCTCCAGCGGACACCTGGGGGGACAAAGCGTGAGTAAAGACCTGTCAAAGCAAAGGATGAGATGCAACCGAGCTGAAACACGGTGCCGAGACATGCACGAGGTCCTCGTACCCCCTCCCCGAGGGGTTCTGGACGGCAGACCCGACAGAGGAGCCAGAAAGGATGCAGCGCCGGCGGCCGACCAGGAAGTCCACGGCCGAGGCAGGCGGGGAGGAGGAGGAGGAGGAGGAGGAGGACCTCCAGGGATGAGGAGCTCAAGGAAAGTGATCTTCCAGCAGGGAGAGGAGCTCTCCGCGGGGCTGACGGGCGGGTTTGGGGAGGAAAAGTGCAAGAGGACAGGAAGGAAGGAGGCGCCCGACACGGGGCGGCAGCTCGGAACGGGAAGATCTCGGGCTTCGCTGTCGTCAAACCTGGAAATCAAAGTGTGGAATTAAAGGCGAAGACCGAGAGTTAAAATCCTCACAGAGGAAAAGCGATCCTGGATCCCAGGCCTGTGGAGAGCAAAGACAGATGATCAGCACAAAGGCTCGCTTGCCCTGAAGCTCAGAGGGTGACCGTGTGCTGTGTGTTGCTGGTTCAAACGCCCACATCGGAGCCTAAGCCAACACCGCAGGCTACAAAACGGAAAGAGTCCTTTAAAAATCAGCTTCCACTACGTGTGCCCTTACAAAGAAAACTAACTTTAAAGAAAAATCATGGCTAAGAGAACCCCAGGTTCTACTTTCTAGTATATTACTAAATACAGTATGTATTAAAATAGGTCACTCTGCAATGTATTAAAAATTTTAAACTACACTGTTTCTCTTTAAAGGGCCTCTATTTTTCTACATACGTTTTAAAATAAGTAAAATAAAACAGAGCAAAATACCAACATAATCTTTTTACATTTTAGTTGGTTAAAAATAAAAGGGAAAAGCAATTTCTCACTAAAGATACCTGCTCTGCCTGCCTGTCTCAACAAGATTTCCGACCACAACACAGCACAGAAGGGAGAGAGTTAAGAGTTTTAAAAACATTCTCTAGAACAGGCAGGTCACAACGTGTAAAACCAATGATCCTTCCCAACCACGCGCTACCAGAAGAAGGTACACCTGGGATCCAATATGAATCAGGGAGTTCTGCTTTGGTTCTAGGACATAAAACCATGGGCGCTTTAAATAATGACAATTAAATAGGTTGCAAAAAACCTTACACAAAATCCTTAGGATTTACTAGTGAATCAAGGCCAAGTGCCTTGGGAGAGTTCATATTTACCAAAATAAAGCTTCATTCACAAGTTTTAAAAATAGTTGAGAAGATTAATCAAAATGCTCATTAAACATAGTAAAGTATCTAAACTTTCCCCTGCATGATCTAAACTTGTGGCTTCCTTCACAGGAGGTGGGGCTGGGGGCAACCGGCTCCTGGCTGGCCCTGTCCCCTCCCATTCAGGAAACCCCTCTTCAGAATAATGTCACTTAAAAATCTGTAAAGAACCAACAAGGGTTCTCTCAGAAGCACCCCCCACCCCAACCCCGAATAATAAAAAAGGGGGTGGGTGCTGGGACTCAGTGCCTGACTAAAAGAAGGAAGATCAGGTCTACCAGTGAGCATGGAAGACTCCCGAGTCCTCCGAGCAAGAAGGGGGGGAAAATCCAAAACGGCCCCGAGAAGGGCAGCCTGCCAGGCAGGGAGCCCAGAGCCATCCGCGAAGGGCGGCCCAAGCCGATCGGGGATGCACGTCCTGCCGGCCGGGCGCAGGGGCTCTCTGGGGAGCTACGTGTGACGAGGGGGTGCTCAAGGGTGTCCCGCACTCGGCACGCAGACCCCTACCAAAACCCAACTGTCCGCAACAGGGTCCCTGTCAGTCCAGCGGTCCACCAGCACGGTGAGCTTACCTTCAATTAAACAACAAAGAAATTAATTAAAACAAAAACAAAAACAAAACAAAACAAAAAACCAAAATAAACAGAACAAAACCGAAAACCAAAAGCCAAAAGAAAATGAAAGAAAAAAGAATGGAAAGGATCGTCTCTCAACACCAACCCTCTGAGCAAGGCCCCACGTCCCCGCGTCTCCAGCCCAGGGAGCCAGTCCGGCCTCCTCCCGAGGAACAGCTCAAGGCCCACACGGGGAACGGTGACTCTCCAGACGGGCGGGCGCCCTCCCGTCCCCAGCGAGAGTCGCCTGCGAGCCCTCCCGTCTCCCAACCTGACTGGCCGACTCCTCTTAAAGAGTCTGTGTGTCTGAGGTTCATTATAAATCTTATTACAACTCCTCCGTTCTGCAAACCCCCCCACCCCCCCACCCCCTCCACCCTGGACGGCTCCCAATCTCCGGCCACCGGCAACAAAGTCTTCTGCTGGCCAAGTAAGGACAATGTTCTTCGAGAACGGACCCCTAGGTGCATGATCTGAGCTGAGCAACAATTCAGAGATGTCCCAGAACCCCGCGTCAACAAGCGTTCATCCAGGACCAGTACAAATCAAGAGAAAACAAGCCCGTGAAAAGCAGTCATGAAGCCCCCCTCCCCCCCCCGCCAGTCCCCCCGGGGCAATGGGTACCGGCACCTACACGGGACGCTGCCTGTCCAGAGGGGGGGACCCCTCAACATTTCTTTTGGGGAAAAAAAACAGAATTTCTCCTTTAGAAAAGTATCATTAGAAGGACTTAACAACGTGGCCGGACCAACGGCAGTGCTCGGAGAAGCGGCTCCGCGAGCTTACATTACAGCACAAAGTCAAAACAAGACAATGCAGGAAGAAAAAGTGCCTCGGCTCCACAGAACCTACTACGATTACCTTACGCGGTACTCTGCTATTTACTGACTCAAGCTTCCTGAATCTGGGAACAAATAATACACAGGTCAGGATAAATGTATTGACTTACTACCATCTTTATAAAAATCGAATATACACAAAACACATCAACAGTTATGGACTGTGTCCGCGCAACTTCCATACGACAACACAAAAGAACTAACAAAGAGCTAAGATTGTTGCTGAATTGAAAGCATTTCCAATTAACATTTTAATTTTAAAAGGTCCGTATTTACACAGTATGTTAAATGCTTCTGCATCTCATTTTAAATGCATGATAAATAAAGAACAAAGATAATGGTTGCAACAGATCTTCTAAGAGGGCTCAGCTGACGGTGCTCTGATTTCACTGCGGAAAGCACACCGACCACGACCACGGCAATAATGTTACCTTCTAATTCTGCTCCCTCCCTTTCTGGCAGTCCCCTTCGAGGAAACTAAGGCTTTGCTCCGGGGCAGTGCCGGGCACAGGGAGGCGGAGGCACTGAGCCTTCTCACCCCTTGGCCCGAGGCTTTCAAGAACGTCACAGCAAGAGGAAACCTCCGTGTGTGCAGACGGTTAGAGGACACACACGTCCCAGACACCCGTGTCCTACTGAGACAACGCCAGAAGCAGACCTGAAAGTCGTCGCAAGGTCCATCTTCAACACAGGAGGCCGCGCAGGACTGACAAGCGGACCGCGCGGACGAGGAGGTGCGTTTCTGGGCCTGCTCTCAGAGACAACGTGCAGCCCTTTGGCGTCAAGGCCCAGCACACTCCGACTACCCTGTTCTATGGCAGCAGGTGGCCCTGGGCGATACAGCAAGTCCACCAACCGAGAGCCCGCCCACGGCCCCGTGTGGGGCAGGGGCCCGCGTGCTCTCGAGGACAGCTTCCAGGCCGTCAAGCTCTTCACCTCAACACAGCGCCCACTGGACTGAACCAAACCAACTACGCTTTGAAACCACCTCAGCCCTGCCGTATCTGCCGGTGCCCAGAGTGGCCAGGACAGCCCGTGGACGCCGGTGAGGCCCTGGCACGACACCGCCTCCCATGGCGTCGCTGGGGCCCTCGAGAACCATGAGGCTGGGTGCCTCGGCTGGAGGGTGTTCCAGGGCATCCTAGGACCGCCTGCTTGCCCCCGGCACCAGACCTTCTGCAAAGCAGCTGCCAACCACCAGCACCGTCTTCCGGCCGACCGCTACCACGCGCTGCCACTTCGGGAGCCGCGCCGCAGCAAGCCCCGCGGGGTCTGAACACTCCCCCGCGGCTCAGGGAGCTTCAACTAGAAACAACTAGAAATGTCACCTCGGGGAACATGACGACACAGGCTCCCAGGGCCCCCAGAAGGCTGAGAGGTGGCAGGCTCCCACCTCGTCCAACTCCACTAAGCAGCCCGACAGGCGGTCTCCGGCACGAACACAGCTGGCGGGCAGAGTCTGCCCGGCCCCCAGCGCTGGCTCAGACGGTCCAGGTCCACGCCACAATACACCCACAACAATGCGCCTTCTTCATGAGCAGAAACACTGAATAAGGCACTTTTTAAAATCTGCCCAGAATGAACTTCACTAAACGCTGCTGTACAGAAAGGAAGGGTCTCGGCTGAAGGGCCCTACCCAGAACCCCTCAGGCGGGTTCAGGGCGCTACGAACAAATGCCGTCTGCACTTTGGGCCCGGCAGTCGCTCGCGCCACACTGCACGAGGGGGCACCCGCTCCTGTCCGCGGAGGACGGAACAGCCCTGCTCAAAAGGCCTTCCAAAACAAGAAGCTCATCAAAGTGATGCCAACCAGGTTCCCAAAGAACGTCTAAGTCACCAAGCCAGGGACGCGAATATGCCCCTTCGGGATGCATTTAAAACAAGGGAAAAAACCCCAGCGGGTGTTCAAGCTCCGGGCCGGCCCTCCACCTCGCATGGTACACGTGAACTGTCGCCCGCCTGACAGGGGACTCCAGAAGGGCCGCAAGGTGGCCACGCTACGGGCACCTCCTCTAGGCCCAGGGAGGTCAAGTGGGGCCTGCCAGGGCTGCTGCCTGATGTGGGAAGGGTGCAGAGGGGCGGGAGTCCCCTCTGGCACTGGGAATACACGGGGCGCTTCTGGAGCAGTCCCAGGAAGCAGGATCTCCACAGCCGGTGCCGCTTCCAGCCACCGCACACCCCGCTTTCCAGGACATGCAACTGTCAGTGGCAACCACCCGCGTTTTAATCCACGTTTTTCCAAGAGCCTTTGGAGGGCTTCCTGAGAAGACAGCGCAAGTCACGCGTGGCCGGGAAAACACCTGTCTAGCCTGCACTGAAGATAAGTGCAACCATTATCAAGTATTCTTTGCTGTGAAAAACTACTCAAGAATCTGTGCCGTTCATGTCCCTTCCTGAAGCTAAGTGACCGATGACACGGTGCGACCACAAGGAGCGATGTCTACATGCATGTGAGCACTTGGAAAACAAAAGCAAACGGAAACTGTAGTTCTCTGTGCTGACAACAGAACGTGAAGCAGTCTAACAGCAACCCCCAGTCCGCCGTGTCCCCAAGTCCAGCTGTGCTGGCGTCGACACTGGGCTGTGCGCCGCTCCGGACAACAGCCACGCGAGGCTGCAGACGGAGAGGCCTACGCTCGCGGGGACTCCACGCTGCCACTTCCTCGAAGAAACCCCACAGCGCGGGCAGTGTCAGGTCAGCATCTCCTGCCAGACGTCACTCAACAATCAGGGCCACGTTTATGTGGGACAAATCTATCATGTGCCTGTGGAAACGCAAACCAACAGTCAGCATTAACTTGACGCCACCCATCGGCAGTCAACTTAGCGAGGTACCAGGTCCGGATCCACAAAATCATCAAAACTGCAGGCAGACAGAGAAGACCGATACAAAAACGGGCAGGTGACCCGCAGGAGAGAAGAGCGAGCCATGGCGCTCTTTACACACTCCTGGTGCGTCGGCCCGGCAGCAGGTGGGCGCGCGCATGCGGACAACACCGAGCTGCCTCGGCGGACGGGCTCTCCCACCACCCCCCCCACAGCACCCTGACCACGGAATACACCGGATACCTGTGGAATTTCTGCTGAAATGCTAACGCATGAGCTGGTTCCTTGAACTTAGCTATGGCTTTCCGTTGCTGGGGAAGCATCTGTAAACTCTAGAGAAAAAAAAAAAGAAACGTGTTAAGAGCATGTTGTACGTGCTTAAAAAAACCCAAACACCCAACATATTTATACGGTAGCTTTCACACAGAATTCGAGTCCAGGCTGACACTTGGATCAATGCAGAAAATTCTATCTCCCTGGCAATTTTTCGTACCTTATCCAAAGAATCTAACCCAAAACAGTCACTCCTATGAGTAACCCCCAGCCTGGTTCATCCGGCCACACAAGCCACTCAATCTTCTCCCTCAACCTTCTCTGTGAGGCCCGCTGGTGACACTCGTGGAGAGTCGCCTCCTGTCCACACGCCCTCCTGCCCTCGCTAAGCTTTCCGGAAGAGCAGTACTCATCACCCGGGGGGAACTGCTGTTTAGCGATGGGACCCCACAGCTGCCGCTGGGTAAAAGGCAGCTTTCCTCCATCTAGCTCGTCGTGACGAGGCACAGCGCGGCCAGCGGCGGCTGTCAGAGCAAGCCGGTCACACCGCACTGAGAAGATGATCACCGAGCAACACGGCAGATTCAACCTTCTGGTGCTAAAGAACCATTCCCCAAGCCACTGCTCTCTGCAGTGAAAACTAAGTACGTCTGTGCATAAGACAGAAGGACAGAAATGATCCACTGAGCAGAGAGGATCTTACTTGTCTAAAAAGCAAGCCCTGGACAGAGGTTATCTCGGCCTGATCCTCACACCTGCCCTGAAGAGGGTGCATGGCTCCGAGTTTTCCCCGAGGCCTTGGGATTTAGGGTCTGAGGATGCAGGAGGGGCAGGTCAAAGGAGGAGACCCGTGGACTCTCTCAGCCAGCCCCTCCCCAAGAGCCTGATGTCTCCCAAGTATCCTGGTGACGCAGATCCTGGTGACGCAGCCAGCTCAGCACGTGTCCCTGGGGGGCCCAGCACAGGCTCCAGGCTCTGCAGCGGGCAGGGTGTGACAGCTGAGGCCGGACCCTTGCTCACCCCAGGACACCTGCCCCGGGACTCGAAGCCTCAGTGCCTGGGCTTCCTAGTGAAGCAGAGCAACAAGGGGGAAAATGCAGGTAACACATGACCCTTAGAAGTGCTGACCTATGTGACTAATTTTAAAGCATGTTTCAAAGATCTACAATGGAAACACGTGGCTAAAAATACCAAGTATTCCTCATTTCCGTAACCGCAGGTGTCTACCAGTCAATACAGCGAGGAGAGCTTAAAAACGTAGCCACCTTCCCCAACGTCACCTTTTGGTGCTTCACGGGAAACTAAACCGTTTCAAGTTGGCCAGCCCCGGAGCGCTGAGCTGTGCACGCAGAGCCTGGGAGGAGAAGCAGTCAGCGCGGGACCCGAGGACCCCTCCCCACCCCAATGACCGACCGGGAGCGGCCCCCTGGGTGGCGCTGAGCTGGGCCTGCCCTCCTGCGAGCCAAAGCAAGCGTGCTAGAGCACCAGGTTCCTCCTCTTCTTCGGGATATAAAAACTGGAACCAGAAGAGCTTTCCGGATGATTTCACTCCTCATTAAATGAGCGGCACACCGAAAGCACCACAAAGTGGTCTCTGATGAATGTCGTCAATGCCGCCTCCTCAGCTGCACCCTGGGGCAGCGCGGCTTCCCTGGACCGGGAGGTGCACCCCGGGTACTGGACAGAGGCACCTTCTCCTCCAGGGGACCTGCCTCATGCTGCTGTGCCCACCGCCTGTGCCCCTTCCCGGAATGAGGTCAGTTGCTGCAACTCTGGGGCTCGGTCCCGGGTGGGGCGGCTGTGGGCAAAGAACCACGCCTCGGCTCCCAGCAGAGTCAGCTGCAGACCCCACCCCGTCCCCGAGCACCTGCACAGCCCACTGCCAGGCCCTTCCTTCCGGCTCTGCGGGCCTCTGGCCTGCTCTCCTCTCTCCGGCCACTGGGTCACAGGCACTGCGGCCCGAGGGGAGTGACTGCCGCCAGTGCGGAGACAGACCTCAGGCTCGCATCAGAACAACTCACCTAAACTCTCCTCTAAACATTTAAGAACTTTATTAGGAACAGACAAGAAAAACTCATTTCCTACCGGCGTGCGGGGGGAAAAGCTAACACTCCAGCTTTCCCGGTGACTCCGCATTCCCGGAGGGGAGACCACTCCCCTCCCTGAGAGTAAGGAACTGTGCTTCTCTAAGTAGCAAAATGCATGAGACCTGGAGGGGCAGCTGCTCGCTCGGACACCCTGCCCCCCCCCCCCGCCCCCCACCCCCGACATGGGGCCAGCCCCTCCCCCGACACGCGAATGAACAGTGACGGGCTCTGACAGCCCGAGGCTGGATCCCAGGAAGACATCCATGTCACTCAGATCCCTGACCTCTTGTTCCCAATTAGGGAAAGTGCCTTCTCCTTCTCGGAAGCCCGTGCGTGCATGTGCATGTGCGTGTGCGTGTGATGCGCACACACTCAGATAAACTGCAATGTTATGAAGACACTATCAGGGTTCTGCAGCCCTGAAAATCCGTTTAGTCTTCTTCCCCCCGACCTCCAGGGACGCCTGCCTGGCTCAGTCACTTAAGCACCTGCCTTTAGCTCAGGTCGTGATGATGTTGGGGTCCTGGGATCGAGTCCCGCATACTGCCCTGGTACTCCCCCAACTTGTGCTCTCTCTCGCAAATAAATGAAACCTTTGAAAATAAACAAGCTGCTTCCCCTAGCACTTTGGTGATCACTTCAAGCAAAGAATGCTAACAGCTGCTTTAAACACAAGTGAAACGGCTGCAGCCCTGAGCCAGACACCTGTGGGTGGGCCCCTCTGAGGCCCGCCGAGAGGCACGGAGAGCACAGAAGCTTCCCCCTGCGGCCAGCGCCACCGGCCTGTTCTCCGTGCCCAGCAGGACCATGTCCCCGCAGCAGCAAACAGTACTGACCACAGAAAATGCACCCTGCATGGCAGGCAGCCCCCTCGCCACCCCCCGCACCCCGCAGCTTGTCAACAGGCTGGGTCAGGTCCCATCTGCTCCGCAGTCCAGTCGCTGTCCTTGCTCAAGTCCCAGGGCCTGGGCACACTCACCTGCAGTTCCTCAAGCTGACACTGCTCGTGCTGAGCCAATGGCCCCCCGCCACCTGCCTCGCTGCTGGCCCGGCTTCCCTCCTGCTACACGAACCTGCCCGGGAAAACCCATGCGAGCGCCTTCTTTTAAGAGCTGTCGGGCTGTCACACGGAGCTCCTGAAAATCCGTTCTTCCTCTGGGTTCCCGACAGTTTTCAGGATGGGTTTCCACAGTATAGCTTCGGAACGTGTGTCCACCGCTCTATTTTCTTCACACCTTGTGGCATGGGTCTGTGGTCCACCTACGCTGACCATACCCAGGGCTTTCCTTCCCAGATGTCCTCAGCCGCAGAACGGCTGCACTACTGTCACCGGGCAAGTAAGCCTCCTCCAACACCTCCCTGGTGGCTCAGAACCAGCCACGCTTCAGGGCAGACGGAGACGCGCCCCCGACAAACAGAGAGCAGGGCCCGGAGGCGCTGATCAGGAGCGCGCCCCCTTGGGGTCAGCACCACCTTCCAAGAGCGCACCTGCCCCTGCAGCTGGGTTCGTCCTGTCTCGCTCGCTGCCCATCAAGGGCAACGTGGAGGTCAACGGCCTCGTCCACCCCTCAAGGTTTGCCAGGGCACCACGGAGAGCTACGAGGAGCGCTGAAGTTCTCGTGCAGGTGACCCAAGTGCGGGGGAGGGGGAGCGCTGTCGGAGCGCTACACACCAGCAAGAACCGGCAGCACCGGGACTTGCCCCAAAGCCTCGTTGCAGAGCCCGGTGTGGATGCGACCCCGGTTGCAGGGGGAGGGGCTGTTGCAGCCTCCACAACAACCTGCCCGGGGCCTCCCCTACTCTGGACCCAGCTCAGGGACGCCCCGCACAGCCCCTGGGCCGCAGAGAGAACGTGCACGGCACCGCTGCCCCGTTCTCTGGACTGGTGCTATCAGTGACGATCACAGCAGGGAACTGGCCACAGAGTCTCATTAAGTGATTCCAAGCGTTCTGCTTTTGTGAAGAAACGACTTTTTTGTTTTCACACCATGACATTTCAGTTATTTATAGGATAACAAATTTCTCTTCTTGGCACCATTTCAGGCACAACCTACCAAAAGGGGAAGTAAAGATAATGAAGCAAAAAAGCCACAGGTGCTTCATCCATCCTCTGTCCTGACCCCAAGAGCTCCCTTGGCTTCTGGGTTTCAGGACAGAGCAGGAGGTCAGGGTCACTCCTGCGGGAAGCCGTGCAGGTCACCAGCCAGCAGTTGGGCGTGCGCGCCACTGCCCACAGCCCCCTCCACCCCCCCACCGAGAGCAAGGTGCAGCTGCCTCCCGCTGGGTCTGCAGACCGAGGCATGGCCTTCTCGCAGATCAGACTCCTGCCATCACCGCTGCGGAGCGCCCCGCGGCTCCCTCACTGTGCCCGCTCCCCTGAAACTCAGAACACGCCCTGCACTGCTCACGCCACCGCTACCCCCTGGTTTTAACAGGTCTCTCTCTGCTCCACAGAGGAGTCGTCAAATAGAGGCCTTACACCGGACACTCTAGAGAGTCTTCTGAGCACCATTTAAGGGAATACCGCATTCATCTAGAAGAAATGTGGCCGCCCCGTCACGGTCCAGTGTCACACTGAGCACGCCGTTCCCGTTCCACGGTTCAGCGCCACGGTTTTCTCTAACATAAAGGCCCAAAGGAACAGGGTACCTCCCTGCCCCAGACACCACCACTTGCTGTTACCCGAAGTGGACACAAGGTGGCACCAGAGCCCGCCGCACACACGAGCTCCACGCAGGGCTTGGGCAGGGCCGCGGAAGGTCCGGGTCACTGGCGCCATCAGTTCCGGGCCTATCAGCCCTTACGCCACGGGCGAGCCTCGTCGCAAACATCCTTCTCCAGTGTGTAACCAGGGTCACTCTTCAGCTATCTAGCACTGGCAGGGCCTTGTTATGTTAGTTGTTTTTTTTTTTGTTTTTTTTTTTTTTTAATTAAGAAACTTGACCTTTTGTGAATACGGTGTTTATGAACTCCCCCTCAAAACCCTCCTATGGGACTAAGACGGGCAAGATGCGCGCTCTCTCTGTTCCCCAGGGAGGAAGGACAGGCCCCTCTCTAAGTGCTCCGTTCACCACACCCCCAGGGAGCTCTCCGGGGCGGATGGAAGGTCACCTTCCACCCCACTTTTAGGGCACCCGGTGGAACCCAGAAACGCATTCTCCTCCTACTTTCCTTGCTTTCTAGCCTAGAACAAGGCATTAAATAGTCCTACGCCGTGTGTGGCTTTAGGTTCCCTCAACCAAACTTTATTTGTAACTAACCGATCTCCAGTACTTTTCTGAACGGGGGTGTGGGGGAGCCATACAAGAGATCTATAGGCCCCAAATGCAAAATTCAAAATTCAAGTTTTAAGATAGTTAAGACCACGGTGAATGCCCCGACAATGGCTCCAAGCAGCAGTGTGGTGAGAAGCTGCCCGTGGTTCAGATATGGACCCTGACAACCACGTCCCACGAAGACGCTCAGGAGAATTACCAAGACTCCTCGTGAGGAAGCAAAGCCATGACCACCGTGGAGAAAGCAGCCACGCCGTCACCCCCCAAGCCCACAGGGCAACAGAGACACAAGCCATGAGACTGCCCACGAGCCCTCACAGGAAACACCAGGCCTCAGAACCCCCAGATCCGGCTCTGGTTTGTTAGTCTGGACCCACTGTGAGGGGACCCCCGATTCTCCCCCACCGCAAGGGAGACTCAGACCAGGACAATCACACGCTAAGGCACGTCCAGTGCCGTCAGATCTGCTCCGGCAAACCCGCCCCCGTCGCGGGGACCTGTGCGCAGGGGCTGCCGGTGAAGGCAGCGTGAAAGCCCCGGGGCATCACCGACCGTCTCTGCCGCACCCCTGCGCTGTCGGCCGCCCGGAACACGGAAGCCCAAGTGCTAACGTCCTATTACGACACACAGACAGACACGAACGCCCCCCTCTCCCTCCAGAAATGAAGAACAGGGCGGGTTTGAGAAGCATTTTCATCCACGCCTCACAGGTAGTGACTGACTCTCAATGGTAGACAGATTTCAAACACGTTAAGAATTATTTGTATCAACTCTAGTCTGAAAACGCTTCCCCATTCGCTCACGCAACAAGAGGCTGGGAAAGAGCCCGAGAGGAAAGCACGCGCAAATCTGAGGTGCGCAGTCCTCGTCTTGCTCACTGGGGTCTGACGCGGTGCAGACGGCATCTGGCACGGGGAAGGGGGAGGGTGGGACCGGGGAAGGCCATGACTCGGACGCGGACGGGACACGACCCGAGAGACAAAGCTCAAGGAAACCCAGGCCAGCTGGCTCCTCTGCGGGTGTACCCGTGAGACCGGACGCAGGGGCTGGCGTTTGCGTGGACAACGCTATTTACCACGGACCTGGGCGCGCCTGCAGCCGGCTCAGCGGAGACTGCCCGTCGTAAGACAAAGAGATCAAACTATAGTCTGCGTTACTTCATGTTTGTAAAATCGAAACCAGGTTTCATAGTTGTTAACACGTGAGCTATTTCTCCAAATTAGGGCCAAGGAGGGTAGATGCTTTACAAGTTTCAAGTTATTACAACCGAGAGTGCACGACAGGGCAGAGCGTCAGGATACCGCGAGGACGCGGCAGGACTATTTCATATATTGCATAACTGAGCATCTGAAAATTTCCAAATAATCGAAGGCAAAAGTTCTGATGTTAGGTATCCACAGTAAATAACGTACGTGTCTTTCTTCTCAAATGTGATATTTTAACATGAAGTAACCAAAAGGGAATTAATCGAGACCTAGCGGGTCCTGGAACGGGCCCCGGGAGACACACCTGAATGGGACCCACTGACGTCAGCAGGCTCTTCAGCTGGACGTCAGTCGTGGACGAGGAGAGCCCTTCGACGGACACGACGCAGGGCTGAGGCTTACACTCCACCACCCGGAGGTTCTGCTTGTTGGGCGTCAGGCGTCCCCGGCCCATCGCTCCGGCCGCACCTCGGCCTCTCCCGTGCATGAGGACCTGGCAACAGCAAAAGTACAGTTTGACTTTGAAGCTTTGGATTTTTTCCCTGCAGCTACTAAGATTATACAAGGGGACAAACAACTCAGAATCCATTACAATCGACCACGAGCTACGGGACTGGCTGTACGTTCACCCACCACCAGAGCAGACCTGAATGTCAAGGTGAAACTACCCCCACGAGTCTGGGCAGAGGCAAAGGAAGACGCAGCAGCGTCGCGTGTGCATCTACCTCGGTACCAAGCACAGGAGGAGGAGGAGGCACTTTCCACGTAACCATCGCTGGCAGATGCAGCGGCAGGACCAGAGGGGTTGAGAAACTTGTTTGGGTCTGGTCCTAACAACTCCAGAGCCCAAATTTCTCCCGGCGTACTCCAGGCCACATCCACGGGGACTGGTGCCACCATGCGCCCACAAGCCACAACGTTATGGACCCGAGGCTCCTCGTGACTCTGTGTGGCCGGCACCCTGAGAACCTGAGCAGGTTCTGTAGCTGGGGTCACCTCCCGTCTGCTGCACCATCCCGCACATCACAGCGCTTTCATACCCCCACCAAAACCCAAGCACGGCGATGCCCGCACGCCCACCGCCACCTCAGTGACGAGGTCCCTGGTCTAAGGTAGGGCCCCGACCTCAGGAGATTTTTAAGTTGCCCACGGGTTCAAAACTACTCTTATGGGGTCTTTTCTAAAGAAGAGGAGACACTGAGGTAAGTACCACGTGCTGAGTGCTTTCTCTAAAACACAACTTGTCCTCTGCAGGGCAGCAGTGAAACGCAGGTGGCAAGTCAAAGTCAACAGCACCAGGGCTTCCAGACATCCTAACCCTAATTCTGCCCTGGAGTCTGGGTACAAAGGGACAAAAATGGCCCCTTGTTCCATCCCAGAAAAGGACAGAGAGGAAGGTAAGTAGAAATCATAAAGGAACTTTTGCACATGAACCGGGCACCACACAAAGGGAAAGGCATACAAACTGACATTTCTTAACACTCCCCAGAAGGCAACAAAATTCCACCTGGGAAATGAGTTTTTGAAAAGTGCAAAAGGATATTTCAAGAGAAGTCACACTGGAAAACATGCATCAAAAGGTACACATAAATCACATCAATAAGAAAAAGGATAAAGACTGTATGATCATTTCAACAGATGCAGAAAAAGCATTTGACAAAGTAGAACATCCATTCATGATTAAAAACCAACAAAATAGGTCTAGCGGGAAAATACCTCAACATGAGTAAGGTTATATATGAAAACCCACAGCCAACACCATACTCAAGGGGGAAAAACTGAGAGCTTTTCCCCAAAGATCATGAACAAGAAAGGGATGTCCACTCTCACCACTTTTATTCAACACAGGACTAGAAGTCCTAGCCACAGCAATCGGACAAGATAAAGAAATAAAAGGCATCCAAACTGGTAAGGAAGAAGTGAAACCTTCACTACCTGCAGGTGACATGATACCATACATAGAAAACCCTAAAGATGCCACCAAATACCCACTAGAACTGATGAATGAATTCAGTAAAGTCGCAGGATAAAAAAATCAAGGTACAGAAATCTGTTGCATTCCCATACATTAATAATGAAACAACATAAAGAGAAATTAAGAAAAGAAGCCCATTTACAGTTACACCAAAAATAAGATGCCTGGGAATAAACCTAGGAGGGGAAAGACCTGTCCGTACTCTGAAAACCACACAACACGGGGCAAAGCAACTGGCCACGACACAGAGAGATGGAGAGACCTTCTACGTTCATGGCCTGAAGAACAAATTATGTTAAAATGTCTACAATACCCCAAAGCAGTCTACACATTAAGTGCGATCCCTATCAAAATGCCAAGAGCACCTTTCACAGAATTAGAACAATCCTAAAACTTTGTCTGAAACCGCAAAAGACCCAAAATAGGCAAAGTGACCTTGGAAAGGGAAAGCAAAGCTGGAAGCATCACAATTCCAGACTTCGAATGATACCTAAGAGCTGGAGTGATCAAGACAGCACGCTACTGGCACAAAACAGACATGCAGATTAAGGGAACAGAAAAGAAAACCCAAAAATAATCCTAGAACTGTATGGCTAATTAATCTTTCATAAAGGAGGCAAGAAGGGGACGCCTGGGTGGCTCAGCCGGTTAAACCACTGCCTTCCGCTCGGGTCATGATCCCAGAGTCCTGGGATCGAGTCCCACATCGGGCTCCTTGGTCAGTGGGGAGAGCCTGCTTCTCTCTCTGCGTCTGCCTGCCTCTCTGCCTGCCTGTGCTCTCCCTCTCTCTCTCTCTGACAAATAAATAAATAAAATCTTTAAAAGTAAAAAAAATAGAGGCAAGAGTATGCAACGGGAAAAAGTCTCTTCAACACGTGGTCTTGGGAAACAGAGCAGCCACATGCAGAAGAATGAAACAGGACCACTCTGACACCGCACACAGAGATAAACTCAAAATGGATTAAGGACCTAAATGTGTGACCTAAAATCACAAAAGTCGTACAAGAGAGCATATGCAGTAATTCTCTAACACTGGTCATAGCCATATTGTCCTCATGTGTCTCCCGAAGAAAGAGCAGCAAAAGCAAAGATAAGTCACTAGGACTGCAGCACGACAGGAAAGCTCAGCAAGTTAAACGTTGAAAAAGGCAGCCTACGGAATGGGAGAAGACACCTGCAGATGACCTATCTGATACTGGTCTAGTACCCAAAATACATAAAGAACTGATACAACTCAATGCCCTAAAATCAAATAATTCAATCAAAAATGGGCAGAAGACAGACATTTCTCCAAAGGAGATCTTTCCAGATGGCCAAAAGACACATGAAAAGGTGGCCCACGTCACGTCTCACCGGGGCTAATGAAAACAACAGCGGGCTAGCACCTCTGCTGTCCGAACGGCTAAAATCAACAACACAACAGCTGAACTGTGGAAGCAGCCCCAGTGTCCACTGGAAGACAGACGGAGTTAGAAGATGTGGCGTGTGTGTGCACGCGTGTGCATACATACAACACACACACACACGGGCACGGTCCTCAGCCACACAAAGGATGAACTCTTGCCATTTCAATGATGTGGATGAAGACAGAGAGGGTTATTCTAAGCAAAGTCAGTCAAAAAGAAAAAAACACCAAATGATTTCATTCTCATATGGAATTTAAGAAAAAAATGTACAAGGAAAAAAAGAGGCAAACCAAGAAACAGACTCTTAGCTCTCGAGAACAAACCGGTGGTTACCCGGCAGGGGTGAGGGGAGGCCGGTGGGCGGAGGGGTGAGACGGGCGAAGGGGGTTAGGAGCACACGCAGCACCGTGAGCACCGGGAAATGTGTGGGATTTTGCTGAAATTAACTACAGTGGAAATGGTCGGGGAAAGCTGCAAGTAAAACCGGCTGGGAACCAGCAGTAGGTAAGCATTCTTCTAGCTATAATAAGTTACAATATTAATAATAATATCCTTTACCAAATGCTTCCCTTAGACCCCAGGAATCACGCTTTTTATCTGCATCTTCTCGTGAAATCCTCCCAGGCGCCCAGGTGAGCCGGCAAACATTGCTGTCCTCACTTCACAGGAGAGCAAAGGTTTCAGATGCGCACAGCTGTCGGGCGCAGGAGGCCTCTAATGTCTCTCCTCGTGTACGGGGGACAGCCCCTGACTGAAGCCAGTTTAGACCGGAGCAACCTTCCAAGACTGAAGTTAAGATCTGATGTCTGTACCCCCGTCCTCTGTTGCAAAAAGGAAGTAATTTTGTTTGCTCCTACATCAAGTGCTTATGACGTCAACAAAGTCATTTAAATACTTCCAAGACCCAGAATGGCCTTCACAGTGGTACTATTACTACTGAGTATCAGTAGGAGGACGAGCAGAGAGGAAGAGCTAGGAGACTGCAGAGCTTTCCAGAAGAAACTCAAAGCAGGTGTTGCTGCCCTGCCTCTTCCCTCGCGTAAGTCCATCAGATGAGGGGCATCTGACTTATGCACCAAGAGACTTTACTTTTGGGCAGAGAGGCGGAGGCCTTGGGGAAGTCACAGAGACAGCTCCACTACCAGCTGAGGGGAAGGGCGCCCTACCACAGGGACATAACGGGACAAAGCAGACACCCTTCTCCTAGGGGAGGTTTTAAATTCAGTGCGCCAAAGGAGAAGAGGCACCTGTGCGGAAGGCATTCTGGATGCCCCTGTCTCTTGTCCCACAGCCGGTCAGGACCCCTTTAATCCTCAGAGCGAAGGAAGGAGAAAAGAACCAGAGTCAGGGTCACTCTCTTCAGACAGGGTCCTTCACCCCCAACGCCTCGCTTTCCCGCCTGTGGACTGGGAACAGCCAGAAAGTGGCTGAGCAAACATCCCTCTGGCTCTTGGTCTGCAGAGCCCGGAGAGCCAGCGAGCAGGGGAGGAGGCGTGCTGGACCGGGGTCTGTGCGCCCAGGGTTGTCCCCAGAGCACGGGTCAGAGCTGGAGAAAAACAGCCACGCGCCCCAGCTGTGCGGCCTCTCCCTGACGTGTCCCGTTACCAAGTCAGCAGAAGGAAGTCCTTTTGTGAACACACAGCCCCCGAAGCCAAAACAAAAGAGACTACCGTCCATTTAGAAGTTTACTCGAGCCCTCCTACTGCGCGCGGCCCTGCTATCGGAGAACTGTCCGCACGCCGACCGCGACCACCAGGAGCAGGAGGACAGCCCCAGCCCCGCGTCGGCGGCACTCGGCCCAGCTAACAGGCAGTACCTTCTTGGCCGGATGAACTCCCGGGATGCTCTTGATGCCCGGAGGGCCGGCCGAGTGCACGTGGGACCCCACTGGCGGGTGCTGGGGCTGCTGAAGGGCCCCCTTGGTCAGCGTCACCTTGCGGGCGGGCTGCTGTCTCACTTCTGGGGGCTGTGGGAGCCGCTGGGGCTGGCCCTCAGGGTGAAAAAAGCCGTCGCTCTCTCCTCCCTGCTGAAACAAGGCAGCGTGCTGGTCAGTACCCGCGCGGCCGGGCGGGCGGCCTTCCCCAGCCTCAGGGCCCACCGCGGTTAGCCCTCACCTGAGAGCAAACCGTTTCAAACAAGTGAAAAACCACCTGTCCTTTCGCTAGAGCCACTAAGGAAATTTCTCATCTGATGTGCGTGGGTTTTCATCGCACTGGAGCAACTTAAACCATGGAGATCTTTAATTACTGTTATCTACTCAAGAGGTCTGCAGATTCCGGTACGGGCTGTTTCGCCAAGTGAAATACTGCTGAACTTAGAAATACTTCCTACTCAACCTGCACTTGCCACCTCCAAGAGCATCCGGCTGGAATCTGACAGTCTGTGGGGCGGTGGTTTCAAACTTTTAATCCACCTTGCAATGCAAATGGGACAGTCCTCGGGATGAAACTGACTGGCTATGGCCAGAGCGGCCCCGGGGACACGGCGTGGAGCCCTGGCCCTCTCCGCACCCTGCCCCCCACTGAGACGCTCGTGCCTCCGTCCCCAAGTCTGTGATTTCAGAGGTGGGGCTCGCAGGCCCTGTTACAAGCTTCACAAGGATCAGAACCTTTTGAGTTTCACTGACAACCCCTTGTTTCCTGTACTTCCTAAAAAGAGAAGGACAGGCCCCAAATGGGGTCCCTTAGAGCTCCCAAACCGGGGCCTGCGGAAGAGCCAACCTGCCAGAAACAGGAAGTTCTCCATCAGCACTCAACAGTGGGCCACAGGCCCTGTCTCATCTCCGCAGGTCCTCCACGTGCCCCTAACAGAGAGCCACCTGCCTGAACCCATCCTTTTCTTCTGCCAGGAGAGTTCGTGCCCGTCCTTGTTTTACAACGGTCTCCCGTTCTGTGCCTCCCGGGGCCTCTAAGGCTTGGTGGCTGGGACGCCGCCGATTCACAAACCTTCAACGTGGTCTCGATGGGATTTTTGGCCCTGAGCACACTCCAGCTGCACTATTTACGGTCACGACACCGCCCGGCAGCACAGAACACCTCTCTGGACGGCGTCTGTGCGCTGCCTTCCGTGTAAAGGAGAGCAGCCGGGGCCAAGAAAGAAAGTGCGGACAGAGGAGCCCGCGCTCTCGCCCTGCGAAACCACGTGGCCTGAGCAGAGCCCGAGGCCGGATGTGCCGGGAGACCCCGCTCCTCCTCACCGGCGCTGCGAGCCCAACCCTTGCCTGCTCAGGCTCCAGTGTTTCCACACGGGGCTGCAGGAACGAGCTCAGCAGTGGCCCCTGTACTCGGCGCCCCTCGCCCCCTACACTGACCTGTTAGAGACAGCTCAGTGGGACAGTGAAGGGACAGGGGCTGCGGTAAGACAGGTGTAGGTAAGATTTGTGTGAAAAAAGACCCAAGTAATTGGGACCTGAGAGAAACGGGATTAAAACTGTCACCTGTGGCAGGGCTTCTGGCCAGGGCAGCATGAAAAGGAGGGCAAATCTCTCCAACCACCCCCCGCCCCCCAACAGTAAGTACCTACGTGACAAAGCCACCCAGAACAAGCATTTCAGGTCTCTGGGAGTCGAAAGTGAAAGGAGTCGTGGACTCGTACCTACTCCCCAGACCTGGCCAGCAGGGCAGCCACAGGGAGTGGTGGGCCGGGGACCTTTCTGGAACAATAGCAGACACATTGGGAAATCCTGGAGATCAAGGAACTCCTGAAGGCCTAGGGGAGTGCTGAGAGCGCCAGGGAGCCAGGGGGGCTCACGCAGGTAGGGGGCAGGTGGGAAGGAGGAGCTGCGGTGGGCTCTACGAGCCAGCGCCCCCACTCACACACCACTGGACAATGTCTTCCTGAATGACTGGCCGACCAACAAGCTACGTAGCAACAGGGTCAACCCCTGGGAAGCCAGACTAAGAAATGAAGAATAAAAAACTCACCAAAATATATTCTGAACTGAATAAAAATACAACATCGAAACTGAGGGGATGCAAGTTAAGAGCTACGTCAAAAAAGAAAAATCTGAAATCAGTAACGTGAGCTTTTATCTCAAGAGGCTAGAGGAAAAAAAGGAAATCAAACTCAAGAGACGAGGAAGGAAATGATAAGATCGCAGCAAAAAACAATGACACAGGAAACAGAAACTAACAACAGACCAAAATAAATAAATAAATAAAAATCAATGAAACCAGAAGTTGCATTTCTGAGATCAAAAAAAACCCGATGACCTGTAACTAAACTGATCAAGAAAAAGGAAGAGAGGGTACAAATGACCAAAATCAGAAACCGGAGAGCAGCATCACTACAGGCCCCACCGCAATGAAAACGATGCCACGAACAACTTTATACCAACAAGTCAGGCCGCTGAGGTGAAACGGACAGGCTCTGAGAGAAATGTAAGACATCAAATCAATTCAAGAGTAAAGAGAAAATCGGAAAATATGAGAAGATACTGAATTGGTAATGGAAAACCTCCTGCAAAGAAAAACCACTGTGTCAGGAAGAAGAGAGCCAATCTTAGAAGCCTCCTTCAGAGAAGAGAGGAGGAGGAACCTTCCCAGTCCCCCGTGAGGCTGGCATGACCCACACATAAGCGACGAAGCCGCCAAAGCACCCCCACCAACGTAAGTGAAGACCCCCCAAAACAGCAGCAGCGTGACTCAACCGCACAGAAAAGGGACCGCGCCCCACGCCCACGCAGCAGGCCCCAGGAACACAAGGCTGGCCTGGACACCGGAAATCCTAAGGACTCGAGGGGGTTAAGTCAGCTGCCTGGGAGCCTACCCGGCGAGGGGAAGTCTGCAGGTTCCGGAGCATCCGCTATCCTGCAAGCACCTACAGAAACCGGAGTCTAGACCCCATCATTCTGTGTTGCTCACCAAACCAAAATTTCTTGTATGTATCCAACATACTAAGATTATCTAGTGAATGGATCAATAAATAGCGATTCATACTTTTAAAAACAGAAGTTCTCAATGTGCTAGAAAAAAGACGGTAGTATCGGGACCTCAAGGTTACAGCCACTGCCCATCAGCACACAGGTGTTCCCTCAACGTCACTGTGACATGGAATGCGCCACCTTCCAAGGCAGCGGCACTGTCTGATGCGCCACATGGCTATGCATAATCCGCTGGAACACGTCCACGTATCTGATGGACAAAGACAACGCATACTGTCATCGCTTATTTCTTTAGTAAGCCAAAACTAAACACGGGATCTACACAAGGAACTTTAACTTAAAAAGAAGAGATGACACCAAGGGAAGACACTGTAACTTGCCTTCCTTGAGGCAGACAATGTCACCGTGTACACCTATTTGGATGATAAAATCAACACGGGTGACCTGATGGTTTCTGAACTGGGAATGGAACTGAGAGCGTAACCTTCAGTCAAGAAACACTCCAAATATTAGGCAAGAGACCGGTGGTAATTTACTCTGTGAAGAGGAGACGTTAATGTCAGATAAAGACCCTGAAAAACAAAGTTATGGGGGCACCTGGGTGGCTCAGTGGGTTAAAGCCTCTGCCTTCAGCTCAGGTCATGATCTCAGGGTCCTGGGATCGAGCCCCGCATGGGGCTCTCTGATGGGCAGGGAGCCTGCTTCCCCCTCTCTCTCTGCCTGCCTCTCTGCCTACTCGTGATTTCTCTCTCTGTCAGATAAAGAAATAAAATCTTTACCAAAAAAATTTTTTAAAAAAAGTTATGAACTTTCATTTTCCTTCCAAGAAAAGTTTATTTTTTAAAGTAGGCTTGATTCCCAAAGTTTAGGAAAAACAGGTACCACAAAAGCTTCTTCTTTCCTCATTTGTCAAGAGAAAAACTTAACTCTCGTAATGCAGAGTGGAGTATGAAAGCTTGTGACACCAAGAAAGCGTCCTACTCAGGGTGTAAAGGTTTTCTAAGGAACCACCTGGAAAGACCCGATGATGACACCATTTCTTTGGATGTGCACCCCATCTCCTACCACTCTGGCCCCACGGCACAATTCCTGGGCCACGCGGTCTCTGTGGGTCCCCGTCCCCCACCCCCAGCCTGCTCTCTCCTCCCCCGGCCACGAAGCGTTCGGTGCTTCTGCAGAGCAGCAGTCGCTACTGCTATTCGGCTCCCGTTCGGAGGCCGAAAGGGGGGCCCCACGGGAGGCCTCGGTCCCCGCAGCACCGTCAGAAGAGAGAACAGAGCAGGTGGGCGACACTTGAGGCCACAACGCACACGGAAAGGGGGACGTTTCAGGCAGGGATCACGACTGCCTAGCTTTCAGGAAAACCCGTTCCCATCAGTGGTTTACTGGGAAGTGGGAGGCGGCGCTCGGGAAGCCCTGGAGTGGCTCACGGTCGGGGCCATTCTCTACACCTTCTGTGGCTGTAGATGACGTCATGAAGTCTGCAACAGAAACTTCGCAGGCACTCCTAGGACCCCGAGCACCGCGAGTTTCGGTGTAATGAACACGTCCACCGCCAGGAGAGCGGGTGGAGCTGACGTTTCTGGACCGTCCGCGATGTGACAAGCAGTGTACTGGGTTCTGAGCAGACATCATTTTCCTTCGAGGTAAATACTATTATCCTCACTGTACAAATGAAAAACCTGATCCCCTTGGTCACGCGGTACCAGTGGGGACCTCCTGTTGTCTGCAGTCGGACGCTGCTTCCCAGGGGAGGACTGTGACTGAACAGAATCATTTTTAGCAAAAGTTGAAACAAAAAAGACTAGCTTTCCTGCAAGTGCATGAAGGGTCACTATAACGACACGCGTGTGTTGTTCTAAACCACACAGCTGAGCGCTCAGGGCTTGCATAGAAGTCATTCCGTTTTGTAAGAGAAATGGAGAGGTTTCCTTGTTTCAACGGCGAGAACTATTAGTCTCTTTCAAATGAGCACAATGACAAGCTAATTCTTCCGTTCCAGAATTACTCCAGTCAGCACGTGGGGAGTCCCCAATGCGTTCGTGACCGGGCTCCCAGCGGGCACGCGCTGCGAACACCCGCATGCACACGCAGACCCAGACGGTGGGCAAGGAGAGTGCGCCCACGCACCTGGAGCCCTGGGCGACTCCTACAAACAGTCACGGCGCCGACACAGATCCTGAAATCGTCAGGACTTCGCGATGCACATTTAAAAATAGCGCTGACCTCAAATTAGGAACTTCAGAAACCCGCCGACGGAAACGTAAGGCATCACCGGTCGCCTGTGGATGGGAAATGATGTCCTCTTGCGAACAAGAGCGCTGCGGAAGCCCATCTCTGGAGGTGAGCCGGCTCCCGCTCCCGCTCCTTGCACAGCAGCGTGTGTAGCGATTTTAAGAGTCTGCCATTTCCTCTAAACACAGATGAGGTGAAAAAGTTCAGCCCATCTTAGACCAAGCCAGAAGATTCTGCTGGTTGTCTTCACAAACGATTCTCTCTTAGTGAATACCGTAGAACTGTCTGTTCTGAGGAGTTTCTCTTTTTTAGATAAAAGGGGCACCACCGGAATTAAGTTAGCCTGGGGGAACACTTTGTATCAGCTAAATCATGACCAAAAATGAGGTTTGTAGCCACCAACATGAGCAGGGCAAATTTATTTATAACAAACGGTTTAAATGCACAGATAAAAATGCCCGTCGATACTGTCAGGGCTTCTCGCAATTTGACAGATCAAATCTTATTTTCATTCCTAAACCCCGTGAAGTGGTATCACTGACTTGCATTCGCTGGTGAGCAAATTGATTAATCCCTCGCTATAGAAATCTCAACTCTTGATTACACCTATCAGACCTTAAGCAGCATTATTCTAGACTGACAACACTTGACAAATTCCCCAACCATTTTTCTCAGCTTTTGTGGCCCTGCTAGCTTGTATTAACCCTGATGAAAAATTAATTTCCCTTATCTTCTTCTAAACCCCAAAATCCAAATCCGCCAAACTGGCAACTCTTTCTGTAAAGGTATTATGAAAACCTCTAAAAGATTAATTGCATGTCTTCAGGTGACATTAAATTAATTTCTGTACTCATGACAGACATTTGATACTCCGCACTGAGAGGACAGATAACATTGTCAGGACACACACAAGGACAGTGGTTAGGGTCCCAGGGCAGCCTCTTATGAATCCCCCTTCCGATAAGGCCCACTTCACTGTCACGGCAGTGCCGCTGATCCCGCAGCCCGCAGGCCGCACGGAACGGGTTTCTATTAACTGCAACAATGCTGGGCCTCGCCCTGTAATCTTCAGAAAGCTCACTCCGAACCTGGACAATAAATGATATGCATGCTACGTGAAGTTTCCAAATATAAATACATGTAAGGCTCTATTTTGTCTTTGAAGACTACTCTTTAAAGAAGAAAAAGTAAAATAAACAGGTTAAGGTTTTTCCAGGTTCCGAGATCAATTTCCCAGGGAAACTGTTAGGACAGGACAGGAGGGGGCTCCTTTCCATTTGCTGATTCTCTGCAATCAGTCACCCTCACGTGTAGCGAGCGTGCAGAACACGTACCCGGCGTAAGTCTTCGGTGCTTCCCCCAAAATTTCAAAACTGGGCCCACATGGAGTGAAGTGCAGAAAAACCCCTGACATCAAGGAGACCAGAGCACACGGCGCCTGCTCACGCCCGGGCGCGCTGACCGGCACGGACGCCGGACCGGACAGCACGGCTCGTGGGGCCCAGCTCCCTGCCCGCCCGCTCTCGCTCCCGATTCTACCTTCCTGAGACGAGTCAGGTGTGGGGAAATCTTTGGAAGACAAAATTCACTGGACTTTGGAAAAATACAACGAGCCTCTGGGGGGCAGAGGAAGGACCTCCTGCCCCCGACTCTTCCACGGCTCTCACCCCAGTGGGCTCCGCTGGAAAGGAAGCGGAAGCTGAGGCTGAAACTCGGTGGGGCGGCGGCACGCCGGGACCCTCCAGGCAGCAGGGCTCCTGTAGACTCGGGCTCTTCCAGCTGAGCCCCCCACTTGGGTGGGGCTCCAGGCCAGGGAGAGAAGCTTCCAGCGTGCCCTTGCCGAGCAGCTTGGAAGAAGCTGCTTCCCTGCGGAGGTACCATGACTCCTATCCTTGGCAGTTACTGGAAGTCAGGAGAGGGAGTTACCCAAGCCCCTGGAGAAGGATTTCCTCCTCTGCTGGGGAGAATGAGTTACCACATCCTGTTTCCTAAATATACAGGAATTATTTCTGATTTAAGCACTTATGTTACTCCCCAATATCATACCCCTAAAAAACCAAAAATTAATGTAGACAGATTGAGTCATTACAACCGATTTCTGTCCTCTAATGAACAATTGCTGATTTTGCCCAAATTTAGAAGCCACGTGTTTAAGAATGCTCAAAAAGTCCTTTCTCTGAAAGCTATTAATTCCGTCCACTAAAGCACTTCAAAGCTCTTAAAAACTTTATATACAATAGCTTCAGCTCCAAAAGAAGTTTCTGGAATATACATATTCTCAAAGACGTGACTAATCAGAATTCAGGCCCAGGTCTCTTCGTCTCTTCCGCTAGTTGCCTTCGGGCCCTCTTGCTGCTTGTGACCACCCAGCACGGGGAAAGGACCCCGCAACCAATGAGGCCCACCTCCACCCCTCCTCCAGCCGTGCTCCTACCGGAGAGGGAAGGAGCCCGCGAGGCAAGGGTCTGGGCTCACCCTCACCCCGGCCCTCCTGGCTCCCCTACCTGGGTTAAAGCAGTTTACACTCGTCTGCCGCCCCCATCCCCAACACCACAGCAGCTCTGTCCCCCCACACCTCACTTCCCACCCAACCCCCCCCCCCAACTCACTCCTTCCTGGTCCTTTGAGTGTGGGCTCAGCTCCCACGGACAGCCTGACCCCGCCCGAGCTTCTGCCAGAAATCCATCGAGTCAGTGCCCTCTGCACCGGTAAGGCAGCTCAGCCCAGGTCACAGGGTCACCCCCACAGCATGGGACGCGCTCTGCCTTGGCCCGGGTCTCTGCACGAGATGTCCTCACACCTACCCACCACTCAACCCAACCCAAAAAGTGCCAAACCGTATGTACGATATAATCCCATTCTGTACGCCGAATGAAGGAGGAGTCTGCGAGGAACCACAAATGTTAGCGTGAAGAGACGACCAGGAGAATTAATAACAAGAATTAACGCTCTTTACCCCCATTTTGCTAACTGGTGCTACCCAAATGCCGACAACAGCTACTTTAACAACCAGAAGCACTCACGGAAAACACACTGTTGTAATTCCTGCTTCGGTACTTCACCAAAGAAATCACCCACAATGTCCAGATTTTTAAAGGGAAAAGATACCTTCTCAATTATTTCGACAAATGCTTTTTTAAACACCAGTCATGTTCTTAAAACTGTCCTCAACCCTGGACACAAAAAGTGAATAGAAGTGCGAGCCCGGCCTCAGTCAGGAGCAGCGAGCAGGGGACAGCTCCGAGAGCCCGCGGCCACGCACGGCAGGTGGCAAGCGCAAGGCAGGTAGCCAGCGGGCCAGAGGCAGGAAACGGGCCACAGCCGGAGAGTGGGAGGCAGTGAAGGTGACCCACCCCATTCCTACCTTCTACGCGTAGCAGCTGTAGCTCCTCCTCAAACCACGAGTCCCCAAAGGGTGACAGATGGCTCCAGGATGAACACTTCTATATCTAAAGCCAATGCTCAGTTGTGCCTATGACTTTCTGTATATTAAACTAAAGACAGAGCCTCAGGAAAAAAAAACAGCAAGTAAGGTCTAATTTAGAAATATACTTCTAAAGAACAAGGTTCAAACACTAGCCCCTCATCTCTCTGCTGAAACTTTCCAATGGCTCTCCCGGATCTGATGATCAAGATTCGCGCTCAAGGCCATAAAACAGCCCATAAAAGCCCCTGTCTCCAGACTGACTTGCTTTCTGCACTCTGGTCAAACTGGCCTTCCTACAGTGAGAACACAGGCCATGACCCTCCTGCCACAGGACCTTCGTCAGTGCCCTCCCCAGCCACCTGGAAGGCTCTTCCCTTTCCCCGGACCTCCTGGCTTCCCCCAGGCAGCTCCTCCCCTTCACGCAAAGTCCCTTCATCGGGTCTCCCTACCTGCGCCTGGCAGCACCCATCAGGGGCTACTTTACCTGCAGGCAGGACGCTGCCGCCGCCCGCGCAGCACCTAGGCTGCAGGAGCAGCTCCTACGCCCTGACGGGCTCTCTCAGCAGCTATCCTGACCGCGAGCGATGGCACCAGGGTAGGAGCTCCCGGCCATGAGTGACTGAGGAAGTGGCAGTGCCTCCCAGCCACGGCTGCCAAAGCCCTGCGGATACGCACAGCAAACAAAATGCAGAACTCCAACCGGGGCCACTGCACCTGCCAACTCCGCCGGGCCCCTGCCGTGGCTCGGCTGCCTCCTTGTCCACCAACACCCTCGTTTTTAACGTCTCAACAGTGACGTTACCTTCTCTCTGAACTGCCACACAAAGAACAATCCAAAAAGTGAACTCAGTACAGCAAAAGAGTCTGTTTTAGTCACGTCAGTGGCTGCTTCAAGAAACGCAGCGGACAACGGCATCTCTTCTTGATTCATCTGCCTCTGGAACTCACCGTGGCAGGCTGGGCGTGGGTGGACAGGGCCCAGAGCGATGGCGCTCAGAGAGTGCGCCCGGCGCCCCGCTCTCCACCCCGCAGAGGCGGGCCTGACCCCGGAGCTGAGCGGACCAAGTCCAGCGTGAGCCCCATCATCGTCCTGCACCAGATTTCAGGCTGTGTTCAAGAGCGACGGAGACACACCAACAAACACAGAGCCAGCCTGAAGGGGCTCCCACTGGCCCATCTGGGACAATCAAAACTCAAAACCGACAACAGGAACCGTTCACGGGATAAAGTGAGAATCCGCAAGCCCAGACCGCTGGGAATGCATGAGCCCTAAGTCCGCGAGCAAAGACGAAGCGATCAGAGTAAGCACACAGAGTGAGTGCTGACACCGTAAAAATATCGGGGCTGACTAAAAACAGTGAAAATCTGACAAGAAATGATACATTTCTGTAGTCTCCAAGTACCTTCCCACCTTCCCATAAATCCCGTACCGATCACAGAGAGTGGGACCGCAGCCCTACGGACAGAGACTTGCAAACACCTCCTCGCTCAAGTGATCCAAGTTACCAACACTGGACAAACGTGTCAGGAGCCTCCCGACAGGACCCACTGTGGACACAACATCCTTCTACGGGGCTCCTGCCCAGAGCACATCACCTGAAACAGCATCGGAAAAAGTAAGACAAACCCAAATTCAAGGACATCTCACAAGATCATCGGCCTCCCCTCTTTAAAAAAGTCAAGGGCAAAACACACAGAGGCCAAGCTGCTACCCCAAAGTCATGGGGACCATATACAGTACATGCCCTTGAGCCGGGCTGGGACTGTGGCTCTGCACTGGGAGAGCCATGCCGGGGACGAGCTGCGCTGTGTCGATGCTGCGTCTCCCGAGTTCTGAGAAGCGTCCCTGCGCATGTGCACGAGGAGAGCTCGCTGCGGAGGAGATGCGGCGAGGCTGCGATGGACTTCCGGGCAGTGACAGAGCTGCGCGGAGTGTGGGGCGGGCAGAGGGATCGGTGGCAACGCAACCGGGCAAAACAAAGTGGGGGGGGGGGGGGCAGGAGGTCCTTATCCTGTTTTTGCAACTTCTCTTTGACCGAAATTACATCAAAATAAAACGTCCTCCACCAAACACAGAGCAATCAGGTATGTACGTGTTCCCTCTTCTACCACATCCTAAACAAAGTCTGAGAAGAACCTGGGAGCGGGGGAGGGCAGGAACTACGGATGCATCCGACCCCCCGAGCAAGCGCACACACACAGATACGCTGGGACCTTCTGCAAGCAGCACTTGACAGCCTTTTAAAAATAAAATACAAGAGGATCGCAACTGGACAGCTGGCTTTCCTGCTGAGGCATTCTGGCTTCTCCCATTTCTCGGTGTGGCCGGCAGAACAAAGGACTGTTTACTGAATTTGCTGCCAAATTCTTAAAATTTTTATTACCTCCATTAGAATAAAGCCGCTGAATTCAGAGTTTGCTTTCGTCTTCTTCAAGAGCTCCGAAACTGCTGCTCTAAGCCACTGCTCCTCCCTGGGGCGGCCTCCGAGAGCAGCTCCTCGCACCTGCCCCTGCCTGGGACCCTCCCAGCCAGCCTGGGGGAGCACGCCGCAGTTTCCAGAGGTCACCAGGGCCCATGGGGGCCACGAATGAAGGTTCCCTGAACCCACGATCCAACGCGCCCTAGCCCAGACCCAGAGCCGCCGTCCTGGCGCAAGTCCTCCGTGCAGGAGGCTCCTCCCTGAGGCGTGTTCACCAAGGATGGGTGGGTGGCGATAGTGAGTTCACCCTGAGTGAACACTTCCTATTTTCATGTTTTTACTTGAGTAGTTTTCCTGGATTATGTATTGGTTATAAACAAAACTATGTAAAAAGATTGTTCTTTTGGTTTCTGAAAATTAAATACTTTACGTATCTTTCTGAGACCTGAGCAGGCAAATTTTTCCACATATGACATAATAACCATCCCATCAAATACAGCTCTTTAGGTAGACTACTTATGTAAGAGTAACCCTCGGGAAGGTGCATGAAATTCTGGAACATTCAACAATATCCAACACTTCACAAACCACCACTCTACACACACTCACTCCTTTGGTAATCTTACCTAGTGAAGCCAGACCACAAACTCTGAGCGGGAAAACTAAAATCCACACGTATGTTGATGAGTCTCACAACACAGGTCTCTTTAAACAGCAAATTCCCCTAGTTTTCACCGCAGTGTTTTCTATACAAAATGTGACCTCATTTGACTTACACAGAAGCGCTCGCAGGTTCATTCAGAGCACACGGCAAGTTCCAGCCGCACAGAGCCCGGCTACCCCGTCCCTCACTCCACCAGGCCAGAGGTCAGGGCCCCCGTGCTTACCCCCATGTTCAAGTTCTAGAACAGGAATGATGGAGACCCGGCCACACTCCAGTCCTGTAGCCACACCGCTGCTGCTATGCACCCATCACGACACTTTCCTCCACCTTCGGAAACCTCAACACTCTCCAGGCGGTCGCTACCACCTCTGGGGATGGCCAGAAAGGTGGAAGCTCATCACCCCCGCATGGGAGAAGCCCCGGCCTAAACTTGTCTGAATCAACGCTGCTACGAACTCCCTGGGAACAGCAGGGTATCAACCCTGACCAAGAGTTAGGGAACGCCTCGGAACAAGGCAGCAGGCAAACCACCGTTACAAATACAAATCCCGAGAACCTTAGCCCTGGCCACCAGCAGCTGCGTGGCCCCGAGCTACTCACACGAGGTCTCCAGGACGAATGTCCTCCCCCGTCCGGCGGGCACGCAGGCCGCCCCGTGCACGCGCTCGGCAGCACCATTGTGCGGCGTGAGCCGCGACCGCGCTCCTGCGGGGCCTCAGCAGCGTCGGAGAAGCGAGCCGCAAGCACACGTGCGCGGGGCGCCTCCCGCACGCCGGACGCGCCTTCGCACACTCCCGCGGCCACTTTACAACCCAGAGACTGGGGTTCAGAGAAAGGAAGTGACGCGCGCCCACCCAGACGCGGGTCCTCCTCATGGGACAGCCACTCCGCTCCCACCGCGTCGCGCCACCGCAGACGGAGGGACTGAAGCGCTCTGTCTGGGCGAGGGAGCGCCTCCACCACTACCTTTCGTGAAAGGGCATCTCACAAGGACCAGTGACCAAGGAGATGCCAACAGAGAGCCCCGGTGAGGGCAAAGAACCACTCTCCGGGCTTTACCACGCCACTCGTTGCCGTGACTGTGAGAACTTATACCCACAAAGAATTTTTATTAAATTCTTTTTGAAAACGCTTCCTCTCCCCGGGATGTATTAGCCATAACAGAGAGAAACAATATAAAAGGACGAGAAATTCTCTTGTGATTAGGGTGAATTAAAATCACTTTAAAAATAAAATAATAAAACGACTAAAAAACAACTACTGTTTTAAGACTCGGCTCTTTCACATTTTAAAAAACCCAATTTAATAAAACCCAAAGATCATTTGATTATAAATAATGAAATACGGAAAATAACAAAAGAGAACTCTGTACTGATTCACAATCGCCTCACAGGCACACCTGGAGACTCCAAATTCAGTTTTAAGGCATTTCCAATGTGTACATCAGAATAAGAGTTCAGAGACATTTCTGCTTTGCTAAGCATCCGATGGACACCTGGCTGAACTGAGACCTCCACCGGGCCACCTTCTAGCAGGACACTACGCACTGCCGTCGTCCCACGTCCTCTCTAGAGACCGAGCAGTGAGCTAGGGGAGGCCACGACGGACGGCAAGGATACCGGAACTGCATCTACTTGCGGCCAGTTTAGGTCAGTGAAAAGCAAACGAAATAAACTGACCCTCTGCACAGAAAACCTCATAAGGACAACATCCTGCGCCTCTGCACTAACGGGATGTAGAGAAGTCCAGGCCTCACGACAAAATACAGGACACGAACAGACGGCGAGATGCTTTTATTCCGCAAGTAATTATAAAGCTGAAACGCATAAATACTGCTCTGCACGGGTGTGATGTGCTAAGCCTGCCAAGGCCTTACCAGGGTGCCGGCTGAGCCCCAGGCATAAGACCGCGGCCTGCGGAGCAAAGAGGGAGGCCCGCAGGGGCGGAGACAAGAGTCCGGAGAAACGCGAGCTGACCCAGCACCTAACGAAATGAAATGGTTTCCTTGTTGCATCACCTGCACAGCTACGAATATGTTCTCTTAAGAAGAGTTCTACCCACACAAAAGGACCCAAGGCCTCTTGGGAAATAGCATTTTTTTTTGGTTCAGAGACAGACACACAGAGATACTGATCCCCCAATAAGTTGAAGGTTGCCAACACGCCACTGCAGGACTTGCTGGAATAAATCCTAAGACATAGAACATGTTGGTTAGATGACTTAACAATTACAAAGAGATAAAAAGTTATTCCAAATTTTGTCAAGTAGCTATTTTCGCACAGCAGGTCCTCTGTTGTTCCTCTGGGTACTGTATAATAGACAGCAGGATTCTGGAATACAGTCTTACAAAATTTACATTTTTCCCCCACCGGAGGAAAAAAAACAAAAATTTAAGTAGATAAATTATTTTAAAGGAGAAGTGTTCATTAGTGTGAAAGCTGCTCTCAGAGCACAGCAGACCCGGACCTCCCAGCCCACGAGAGACCCTCACTTCATACGAGCCACACTGCACACAACACCAACAATGAATGTCACGGGAAAAGGCCTCCTCCCAATGGTGGCCCCGTGGCCCCAAGTCTCCTCCTCCTAAGTTTTTAACTCAAGCAAAAAAATGAGACACTGAGAAAGTCTGCCTAAAATAAGGTCAAAACAGAAGACCACAGGGGCGCCTGGGTGGCTCAGTGGGTTAAGCCGCTGCCTTCGGCTCAGGTCATGATCTCAGCGTCCTGGGATCGAGTCCCGCATCGGGCTCTCTGCTCAGCAGGGAGCCTGCTTCCTCCTCTCTCTCTGCCTGCCTCTCTGCCTACTTGTGATCTCTCTCTGTCAAATAAATAAATAAAATCTTTAAAAAAAAAAAAACAAAAACAGAAAACAGAAGACCACAGATACCGTGAAACGGCTTCCTGCTTAGGTTTTGCCTGAAGAAAACAAAGTCATACGATGATTCAACAAGCTAACGTGATAGAGGCCATCTGCTTATCCACCCTCTAAATCACAATGAATGGAGGTGAGAAAAACCGATCTGAAGAAACAGCACAGGGTCTGTTGAAGATGGAATCTCCAGATCATACCACTCTATCAAAATTTTTCTCACGGCACGTGAAATGCTCGCACTTTCAGTCTACGGACCTAGAAATAAAAGGTAAAACTGAACTCCTTAAACGAGGAGCGACGAACTGTCCCTCGGGTGTCGCTGGCCCACTCCGAGGGCCTGCGTCTGCGGTCCTGCCCTTCCTTCCTCCGTGCACAGCACAGATGGCACGCAAGGGGCAGCACCGTCCTGACGCAGACCGCAGGGCGCCCCACCGTCGACACAGGACAAACAAGTCCCCTTCCGCAAGCGGGTCAAGAGCACGTGGCACGGTGAGGACGGATGCGACAGAGCACCGTCTGACCGAGAACCTTCTGCAGCACGATCTGTCTGCAGCAACTGTGTCTATTCTGAGTGCAGAGCTCATCCGAATCGCGATGGCTGTGCCTCACTGAGAATGATCTAGAAGGGGCACCGCCCAAAAGGAAAGAAAGGAAGGAAGGAGACGCGCTCTCCTTCTGCACGCATGTGCTCATAAGACTGCACAGGACACTTGACTGCGGATTCAGTTCATCCTTCTGGTCATCACAAGGGCAGAGATTAGCTTGAGAAGAGAAGACGGGACCCGCCTCTGAAACGCCACCGCTTAAAAGCAGCCGCGCGATGCGCGCTTGCCCCCGGGGTGCTCCCTGGACCTACAGCTGCATGCAACAGATTGTTTTTCTGGTAAAGGAAATTTTATTTTTAAAACAAACCTGATGGTTCTATCACAAATTATCTACAAAAATAGGCTAAAAGTGAGAAACACCTAATTTGGGGACTGTCCCACTGGTCTTTCAGGAAAACTCAAGACAGAGTCTGAAAGACCACGGGTCTCGGCCGGAAGGAGAACCTCAACGGCGACTCTCGTCACCGAGTGCAAGACGGAGCGGCTGGCCCGCGGGGCGGGAACAGAGGCAGCTCTGACTTCCCTTTCTTCGAAACCCTTCTCTGGGAATTAGGACATTCTGAGGGAAGCACAGATTCCAAGAGGCACCAGTTACCTCGTCAACTTACCCCGCCTGACAACTTAATCACCCTGACCTTGGAGCTGACGTGCGGCCCATCTCCGCCGCCGCTGTTTGCCCGGTGCATGACAGTCCTTTTCGCGCCGGGCTTGGCGTCCGGGGGCCGGCCCTGCAGGGACGCCACTCGAGCGGTCTGTGAGGGGGGTGGCGGCCCCTCCCCGTCCGCAGGTTTGACCTGCAGGACTCTGTGCTGAGCTGGACTCTGAGGTACGGTTCTGGCCTGTCTCAAGTGTTTCAACGGTCTCATCAGTTGTCCTTGATACTGCGTGTTAGCACCGGATGGCACACAACTGGATGTTTTGGGCTGAACATGTGAAACAGTGACATCCTGGTTTTTCACGAGAAGTCTGTTTTTCACATTTTGTCTGACCTGTGCACCTGGGAAGGGTAACAGTGGGCTCCCGTTGGTGGGCGACGGGGCGGCGGCGGGCTGCTCCTGCTCGGCCGCGGCCGGCGGGGGCAGGTGGAGCTGCTGCTGGGCCAGCCTCTCGAGCAGCTCCTTCTTCCTCGCGCCCGCCTGCTGCTGCCGACGCAGCTCCTTCTGCTTGAGGATCTCTTCTCGCAGGCGCTTCTGTTCTTCTATCTTCAAGCGATACAGCCTCGTTTCTTCGTCTTCGTCAGGGAACTGCAAGAGAACACACATCTGCTTTACTGCGAAGCGGGAGGCGAAGCCGGCTGAGCCGGGCCGGCGCAGCAGCCCCAGAAAGCGCGCCTTCCAAAAACGCTCCGCTCGGGATCGGAAAGAAGCCATTCAAAATCTGCTTATAGACTTTAAGGATAACTCCTTCCTCTGGGGAGGGAAAAACGATTACACGCAGCTCAAGCTAATTTGGAAAATCTTATCAGAATATTAGAAACTATTGAAATAATGTAAATTTCCACTCATTTACAAGTTTGAAACCAATTAAACTATTCATTTAAGATATCAAAATATGTTTCGAATGGAAACGGCAACAGTAGGGAGACCGCGCTGTCACAGAGGTTTTATCTGGCTCTTCTCTGACGAACCAACAAAAGGTGGGTGTAAATGACCTGAAAGGGCCTGATTAGAACTATTGATTTTTCGTACAGAATTTTCAGCCTGATCTCAAACTCATTTGTCACAGAATAATTGGTTATAATGAACAGCACAAGTCAATCTCTCTGACCTTGAACTCATGCACTCCCCACAGAATCAAAATGCTGCCAATTGCAGTATTGGAATATTAATGGTATGTAAGGAATGCCTTTTACATGCCAGCCCCAAACTATTCTGAAAGTCCACCCAAAAAAAATCTTTGAGAAAGTTCAAGAACTTTCATAAAAAGCACCCCATGAGGAAAGTTTATTAAAGGATAAGCATTTGTTAAGAATTACAGTAATTTTCTTAAAAAAAAAAAAAAAAAATCGCAGATGCCCTCATCCAAAGATCCTTTACAAAAGAAGTTAATAGGATCTGATCTCACTATAATTCAGCCAGGAACAAATAAACCTTAAGAATCAGGAATTAAGACCAAAAGGCAGCTGAGGAGTCCATGGGTGCTCCCAGAACCCACACAAATGGCCAACAGGACAGAGTCAGGCCTCATGAGGACTGGCCTGGCATTTCAGAAGCCACCCCAACCAACTTGGTCATCAACTTTCAAAGTCTAGGATAGATCTGAAATAGCAAATCTATGGTAGATGAAGGCTCAGGGGGGCACCTGGAGAAAGACAACGCTTGTTAAGGGAAGACGGACAGACAGGAGGACGTGGGCAACAGCTCAAAGGCGCAGGTGCCGCAGTTTTCAGGAAGAGGCCGACTGCCGGGGGAGGCGGCAGGTCCGGAGCACCTGCTGTTCGGGCATAGGAGTAATTCATATTCACCAAGCAAGCTCCCCAAGCAATCCAGAAAGCATTAATACACGTTCAAGTACATATGAATACACTTGTACACAGTTCTGTCAACCACATTTACCCAAGCCCAACAAATACAAGACGTCTCACAAAGTAAAATGGGGTCACTCCTGGTCCCAGCGCATGCACCCACACACAGAATGACAAGCAAATACATGAAGACATCCAGCTTACACGACGGCTGCCTGCGAGTCCCCCTTCATCCACAGAGCACCTGCTGGGTGCCACCGAGGGCTTCCCCAAACCAGTCGGGGAGAGAGCAGCCCCAGTGGCCGGTGGTGTGCCTAAAGCTCACGCCGCCGCTACCAGAAAATTCAAGGGTCCCGTGACTTCATCTTATACACACGGGGGCGAGCCAAATCAGGTTATACATACAAGGGGCAAGCTATCAGGACTGTGAGCAGGATAAAATTTTTAGCTAAAATTTCTTTTTATAAAGTACCCTAAACCACTTTGTAAATCTACCTAATTTTTTCATATATTGACTTTAAAACCAAAAAAGTCACCCCTTCTTTTAATATGATCTTGTTAACACTGTATCTTGACTTTGTATTTACTTCCTCATGCGGTAATGCTACGTGACCGCTGCTCCAAGCACTCACTAGGGAAGCCGGGGCGCCTGAGTGGTGCGGTCCGTCAAACACTCCATCTTGATTTTGGCTCAGGTTGCGGTAACAGGACCAGCGAGATGGAGCCCTCCGTCGGGCTCCACAGTTGGCGAGGAGCCTGCTTGGGATTCTCTCTCCTACTCCCTCCACCCTTCCCTCCCACCAGCTCGCTCTCTAAAAAATAAATGAATAAATCTTAAAAAAAAATAGTTTATTAGTAAAATCTGACCCCACCTCCAAATTTCAATGGGAAGGTAACTGATTAAGAGAACATGACTTAAGGACTTCTGGGTGGCTCAGTAGGTAAAGCATCTGCCTTCAGCTCAGGTCGTGATCCCAAGATCCTGGGATAGAGCCCCACACTGGGGAGCCTGTTTCCTCCTCTCCCTCTGCCTGCTCTGCTGCTGCCCCTGCCTGTGCCTGCGCTCTGACAAATAAATAAAATCTTTTTTTAAAAAAAAAAGAAAAAGAAAAAAGAAAGCGTGACTTATTTCATGCCTATATTACCTCATGAAGTTCTTCACACTGCTGTTTTCATTATATTAATAAATGCTACGAACTCACTGTATACCTTCTACGTACCTTTAAAAACCACTGGTGTAACTTCCACATACTCATCTCTTCCCACACCCCAGACACAAAGGCCACTGCTGTGAACGGCAGCCCCCTCCCAGGGTGCGTTACTAACCCAGGGACAGCAGACTCCTGTGCTGGGCTCGGAGCTTTGCCGCACAGATCTGCTCCAGTGCGGCATCTGTATCTCCAGGGGAACAGCCAGGACTGAACCCCCTCGCATGGAACCATCAGGCAAACAGATCCAACAACCTGCTACCCACCCCCGGAGGTACCAGGCTCTGCAGCACCAGCTACAACCAGACAAACACACAAACGCTAACATCATAAACCTACGAGGATGAGTGTGTCTCACACGGACATGGCTGCTGGGTTCACTGAAGGATCCGGCTGGAAAAAAGTGACAGTTTTATGAAAAACCTGCTGGACAAGAGGACACTGAGAGGAACGAGCTGATGATAAGGCTTTTCCATTTGAGATCAAAGATTTTGTAATGAAAATGCTCTTACCTCTGGTTCTGCTTTTGCCTCCTCTTTGGGCTGAACCGCAGGGCTGACTGGCTTGACTTTGGCTTCGGTCTTGCCCTGTGCACTCCTGGGCCCACCCCCCGGCCTCGTGGGTGGTGACGTGCTGGCGACAGGCTTCCCGGGAGCCGCGGGCGTGGAGGAGCAGCGGCTGCCGCTCATCTCCATGACGTGCGCCGGCGCGATGGGCAGCTCCCGCAGATTACTGTTCCTCGGGGCAGCCGGCTGCAGCTGCTGCAGGGGCCGTTTGGACACATTCTGAGAAGTTGTGTTCTAGCATGAGAAGACAGAAACGGAAACTACAACTGGGTACTTGCGAGAAGGAACGTAAAAAGGTACATTCTTAGATAAAAATATGACAAGAATCCTGCTAATTACTACATGACTTCTCCTTCTGGGGCGCTGATAACTTTCCCATGTGAACACCTTCTTTCATGCACGGCTGTTCCTGCTCTGTGGGGCAGCACATGCTACTGCTGAGGGTCAGGCCTGGTCAAGCTTACCCTACCTGCCTACGGACAGGCTCCTTTTGAACGGAAATTACCACCACGGGACTGCAATTGCTGCCTGAGGACGGGGACCGACATTTTTAACAAAACGGATCGGGCCAACAAAGGGCGATGGGCACCGCTTTTACGGGGCCCCTCCATTTCGGGTGGAACCGTAACAGAACAAGCAGTCCGTCAGGATCCTACGAAAACCACACCCTGCCAGGGAAACATGCTCAGAAGTTTCACCCGAGAGGAAATTCTTCGCCCTACTCATCCCCCAGATTCTTAACAGAGAGCCAACGGCTGGAGGGGCGCACAGGTCGTGCGGACGGCTCGGGGAGGACGGAGCTCCGACGGCACCAGGTCGGGGCCCAAGGGCACCAGGCAGGGGTGTATCTGTTACGCTGCTGTAGCAGAACGAAGCCTCTGTTACAACGCAGCTCTCCCCCAGTCCTTCCTCATTTCTTACATCACGTTAGTCTCAATGCTACTTTAGCAAAGAAAGAAAGGCTAGTGAGCATGAGAAAACTGAAATTACAAGTAGCTAAGTGACACACTTAAAGCTGCAGGTCAAGGGCAGAGTACTTAAAGGAAAAACTAATTACCTCCCCTGGCCCAACGCTTTAACCATCAGCCTCTTTATGGAGTTACTTAATGGAAAACAAGACAACAGTCTTGTGTTTGTGGAGCAACACACATTTCCTAGTTTCCTTCCGTGCAAGACAAGTCACACACCAGCTGATGGCCCCCAGCCTGCACCCGCATAGCTAAATGCACTGTTCATCTCCCACCATTAAATACAGCCTCATGAAGGCAGGAAACTGGCCCCTGTGTTCACGGGTACTTCCCCGGGAACTGGAACGGTGCCTAGCAACAGAGACTGGTCAGACAATTCTTCCTGAACTCATTTATTTATTTATTCAGAGCCCAAGAAGACAGAGACAATCCAGCCATCAAAAAGCAGGCTCCTGGCAAAGGCAGAGTGCCCACCACCACAAGCATTTGCTAAAATTATGTGTCTACGGATAATACCATCTGTCTCTATGAAAATATCTAGATACCCAGAAGTAAGAGGAGGAGGTACAGAACATCAGTGCAGTCTTTCTGGCACAAACGGGACTTCCTTAATTTGTGTAGTCCTAAGAAAACCCGTTTCCTAAGTAAGCAGTTTTTTTAAACATACACTCACTTTACAGAAACGTACTGTATGCGTTTCAATAATTAAATTGGAACTGGAGAATGTTCCAGCTCCCAAGTACCGCCCCTCCTCGCCCGGGGCAGACACTCACATGCCGCAGGCCCTGGCGCTGGGGGCACTGCATCCGGCCGCTGCTGGGCGGAGGCTGCGCCGTCTGGACGTGAGGCCTGAACTGGGGCTGCGCCATAGGCATGAGCGGCGGCGGCGGGACGGAGAGGTGGTGCTGGTGCTGGTGCGGGGGCTGGTGCGGCGGCTGCGGGGGCGGCTGGTGCTGCGGGGGCGGCTGGAGCGGCGGCTGGTGCTGCGGCTGGAGCGGGGGCTGCTGCGGGGGCTGGGGCTGCGGCTGGTGCGGCGGGGGCAGTGGGGGGTGCAGGGGCCCCTTCCCGGCCGGAAGAGAGAGACACGACAGTTTGCAAAGGTACACACTGGTGATGTTCCAATGCGCAAAAAACCCCCAGCAGCAGAAACTTGAAGTGGCACTAAAATTTCATTCTAGAATATGCGGACAGAGGTTTAAGAGGACCTGCCAAAAGCTAAGCTTGTACATTTTATATTTGCCCTGAGTCCTCTCAGCCCCAAAACTCCAGGAGTCTGCTCTCAGGAAACCACCACGGCTGCAAGCACACAGCGCTGCGGACGCAGACGGCAGAGTTTCTGACACTAGACTACTGGAAGCGACGGACGTGTGCTGAGAGCAGCGGCCACGGCCTATAAACCCGGGCAGCACTTTCTGAAGGCGGCGGCGAGAGGGACTCACAAGCAGGGGAGCCTGCTGCCGCGCCAACCAGGCAGGGTGACGAGGCTGCACCGCACCCCCGGGGACCACCAGCACCCGAATGCTGGTGGTGACCGTTCCCAGACCCTGGGATTTCTCACTTCCCTTTTTAAATACTCAAACATTGATACAACGGGGATGTACTCATAGTTTTTAATTTTAAAAAAATGAAGAAACATTTTACCCTACTTTAACACTGAATTTTTTTTTTTTTTTAATTTCGATAGTCTGCATGTTTTCAAATAGTTGATTCAAGGATACCGTGATTCTGTATCTCACTAGTAGGGCTACATCTGAGCAGAGTCATACAAGGCAAGAAGGAGCTCATGGAAGCTCCAGGCCCCCGCGCCACACCGCCTGCAGAAGGGGGCACGCAAATCTTCCCAACCACAGGGGAATAGCGACTCCGAGCTTCCCTCCACGCAAAGAATCTTTCTGCTACATTTTGCAGGAACATAATTTGACAAAGAACTTTATTTCCATTGATGAACCTTTCCAGAATCTTGCAATGAGGAGCAAAGGTATTATCAAAACATGCCCTAACTTTATTAGCAGTACCACCTTTTTAAAAAAAATCAAATACTGAATTTTTTCATTTCTCCTACGATTAGGGAGAAAAATATTATTGTCAAGAAAGTTGCCTTCAATAAGTAGCATGTTTAAGACTAAACCCTTATCCTCTACATAACCTCCACACACTAGCAGACTCGGAATGCACAGGCACGTCACCTTCTGAGACACAGAGACCCAAAGCTCCGGTGGACCCCTCCACACAGCCTGATGCATACCTGCAGGTTAGGCTGTGCGTGGGTGGGCAGGAACGGCTGTCCCGGGCCGGGCAGGAAGGGCTGCCGGGGAGGGATGAAGGGCCGCGTGGCCGCTGAGCCCGGCTGGCTGAAGTGAAGGATCCCCACGGGACCTGGCGGCTGGAGGGCTGGCCGGACCGGCCTCTCTCTGGGGAACACGGGCTGCTGTCCCTGCTGACTAAACGCTGGTCCAGGCTGAGTGAATGGTAAGGGGCTAGGGGTGGGCACTGGGTGAGTGCTGCTAAGAAGTGTGGGGGGCGGCGGTGGCGGCGGGGGGCTTCGCTGTTCCAGAAAGAGATGACTCGGGAACCTTGGTTCACCTGAAACTGAACGGTGGTGCAACATTACCCTCGGCTCACACACAACATGCCCATCACCCAACAGCACTTTTTTTTTTTTTTTTTAAAGATTTTATTTATTTGCCAGAGAGAGATCGCAAGTAGGCAAAGAGGCAGGAGGCGAGGCGGGGGGGAGGCAGGCTCCCCGCTGAGCAGAGAGCCCGATGTGGGGCTCGATCCCAGGACCCTGGGATCATGACCTGAGCCGAAGGCAGAGGCTTTAACCCACTGAGCCACCCAGGCACCCCCAACAGCAGTCTTGTGTGCCATCTTACTGGGAACAAAAATGACAAGTGGTGGGCAGGATGCGAAGTCTACACTTTACAACTCATTTCTAGACTGCTTCATCGCTCCTCTTCTACAGAGGACCGCCTCCTTGGCAGGAGATTCTCATACTGCAGATACCAACAATGTCCAGTGTTAGCATCTGAAGTGGCAAGGAGGTGCTCTGGTGCAAAATGTGACACTCTTCACAAGAACCTCCTACTGGAAGCTCAACTGTCTGCAACATGGATGTACTCGGGCGCATCACCCAAGAGAACTCTGTTCTGTGAGCCCGCTCGGTCCTTTACCTCCTAAGAAGAAAGGGTCTCGCTCCTGCGGCGGGGGCGGGGCCCTCCACTGGTCCTGGAGAGGAAGTCGGGGAGGCTGGCTGAAATTGCTGGGAACGGGCCCAGGTGTGTGCTGCGGGAACTCTGGAGGCCCCTACAGAACAATGGGAAAACAAGATGAGAGGCAGGGAAATGGCCATTTCTAGAAATGGAGATACACGGGGTTTCAACCTGAAAACATCAAGCAACTGTGTCCCATAGCTCCCACAAGGTCTTGCACAGTAAGTCATCCTACCATAAGGAAACAGGCAAACATCGAATGCAGCATCAAAACATGAATTCCATGTTCTGATATCACTACAGCAAAACAAGAAAATTATTTTTATAAGCTTACCGAAATCCATGCAATTACTGACCCCTGACCCTTCCTGCCCATTCATCTAAAAAGCTCAAAGTCTACTTTCAGCATCCTCGGCGCTGATCTTCCCGAACGTGCTGTGATTTGCTACCTTCTGAAGACAACCATAAATCATGGAGCCTTTACTTCCAAAACAGAAAAAGACACTGAACATGCAGCTTTACAGACACAGCAAGCTCTGCGGTAACAGGAAAACGTGAAACGTCTAAGAAACCACTCTGCTACAAAAGAAATGTCTCACAGTTGGATTCCATTGGGTAAGACCCCCTGAATTCTCACAGATCAACAATCTTCCACTAGAAGTCTATTTAGAGACAAACTAAATTACTTCATTTTTCAGTTGGCCTTTTAAGTATTCGTGGGGATCTTTAAAAGCACCACATTTGCATTTTCTCTTTTTTTTTCCAGTGAGGCATTTAAAGAAAGCTTCGCCATTTTTTTTCCCACTTCTCCAGAAAGAATTCATTAATTATACAGATCCTCAAAATAATTTTCATTTAAAAATATCTTCTTCTTTGAAACTCAGCCAGTATTTCAACTTTAAAATCACTCTCTTCTCGTGAACTTGGGATGCTAAGTCTTTTCCTGTCATTTTATTGCTGACGCACTGAGATGTCATCTCTAAATGTGACGTCATCGCACACGGAATGTTCTGCAAACTTCACTGACCTCCCTCCCCTTTCTCTTCTTTTTTAAGTCTGTTTTCCCCGTGGCATTGTAAGAACGCCGCACAGTAAACGGAAGAGCACCCACGAAAAGCTCCAGAAAAGCCCGCTGGCTGCAACAGTGGCCCATCAGCAAGAGGACTGTCACCACTGGGAGAGCCCAAGGAACTGCCCTGGAGAACCCTAGGATCCAAGCCAACTCTCAGGAGCACTGGGTCTGTCCATGTTCTGAGAATCGGGCACGAGCTCAAAGATCGAGCCATAACACCCAGGCTAGTACTGAAACGACCTGTGGACCTGCCAGCGTGTGGGGCGCGGGGGCAGCAACGGTCCCCTGATGAGGGAGACTCGGGTAACGGCCTTGGTGAAGTGCTGGGTCTGGAACTGGGTGGGTCACCCGGATCCAGGCCGACTCTCGGGCTCCTCTGGCTGGTCTTGCAGCCCCAGCGAAGCTGACTCCGGAAGCCGGAGAACTCAGCCAGAGCCCAGGGCAGGGTCTGAACCAAGGCTACGGTCTCATTACCAGCAAACCACCGCAGGAGACACTTCTCTCCACTTCGCACGGATGCTCGGCCTCTGCACTCAGGAGCCAATGCTCTGGACACACCCCCACCACCACTCCGGGACTAACGATGCAGTGATTTGTCCAGGATTTCAATAAACCACCTTGGTAAGGCCAACGTGAGCCCACTGAGAACGGATACTGTGGGAGCACCTACTTCAAGAGTAAGGACCAATGGGCATGGGGCCCCTGGGGCCACAAGTCCCCAGTACAATGGCCACCTTCGTCACCAGTGGCTCACGTACATACTCCATGCCAAGGTCTGTGCGGAGCCCCCACCACCTGAGCTCAGGACTGGGCAGCACAGCAGGGCACGAGTCCCATCTCACAGCCAAGGAAACAGAAACTCAGGACATTAAATAATTTTCCCATGGTGACCCCATTCTCTTTTCTTTTAAATTTCATTTATTTTATTATTACCATTTTTTAAGTAGGCTCCACACCCAGCATGAAGCTCAGTGTGGGGCCTGAACTCACGACCCTGAGATCAAGACCTGAGCCCAGAGCAAGAGTTGGACGACTAACTGACTAAGCCACCCAGGCACCCCTATTTTTTTTTTAAAATCAGAGATTTCAACACGCAACAGGTTAAAAGCTCCCAAAGGGTTCATTTTACTCGTCACATGAAAATGAACCAGGGGAAGTTTCAACCCATATGATATTAATCCTAACAAAATTACTAAATTTGGGGATTTTAAAAACCAGATTTTCTCTTGACTTAGACATGAAAATAACAGCCTACAGCCAACAGAACTGTGAATTCTGGAAACCATCACATCATACGCAAACTTCCTTGTTTCCTAACTCATCCTTCTCTGGAAAATTTTCACTCTAGGCACTGTCTCAGCTGAAACGCACCATCTCTACCACGAAGGGCTCCTCCGGCAAGTCCTCTGTACAGACACTCCACTTTCCCCGGCCCTGCTCCGCGCTCTCAGCAGCTCCCCGGCAGGCCAGCCCTCGATGTCAGGAGAGCCACCCCGAACCCGGCGCGGACCCTGCACCCACCCACGTGTCCCACCTCTCCACACACCACTGCGTGCTGCTGGGAGGCCGGAGTCACTGTCACCGGCCCGTCTCTCACGTGCTCGTGCTCAGGAGCTCCAGCTGCCTAGGACCCTCGGCGGACTCGCAGCGGGTGATGCCCCGCCCTCGCGGCACGGTCCGGCCTAGTGCTCCTTGCGCGCAGGGGCTTCCTCCTCTGGGCTGACAGACTGCCAGTCCCTGCCCCTGCCGCACGCTCTGCATTCCGTGTCCTGGCTGCTTTCCTTCCCTTCCATCTTCATAGTATGAACTTTCTGATATGAATGCTTGCTGCTAATTTTCACTCTATTGTTTACATCGGTCAGATTTTTCATTAAAAAGCAGGAACAGTAAGCTAAACCGTAACCCGGGCTGCAAGCGCTACACTACTGATTTGTTGGCAAGCTTTCATCCCGAACTTGACTCAGCCGACTTCAGGGCTCCTAACTCGTGTGCTGCATCCGTCACTTCTATGTTAAGGAGCCGACCAAAAAACACAGAGGGACACAGTGTCAGAAGAGAGGACAGACAGGATAAAACATACTTTCTGAGAAAGCAGGGGAGTCTTCTGGGGTTATTTCCACTCAAACCTCAAGTCCTGTGTCGTATCAAGACCTGGAAAGCGGCGGCGTTCATTTGAGAACTTCTTAAGACCTTACAACCGTTTTACCCATTCCAACAGAGGGGAGAGCAAAGTGTAACTTCTACACTGTCCCGAACCACGCGCAGATCAGCACTGCTGTCTCCCGCCCCGGGCAAGCCCCACCTGCACTCCTTTGCGGTGAGCGTCCCGCAGCGGGACCCATTCTGTGCGGCGTCTCCGTCTGTGTCACCCACACCTCTGGTCGGAGGCCCGAGTCCGTCCCAGGCAAGTGCTCCGGGGCCGGCACTCCTCCACACAGCTGCACGGAAGCCAGCGACCAGCAGTGCCTCCCACCTTCCGCCCCGGCTCTATTCACAACTACAGGAAGCGGAAAAAGGCTCCCGACCTTTCTGGCTTGACTAAAAACTGGGACTTTCTTCGTGATTTACTATGTGAAGGCCCGATACTTCCTGCTAGTTTTCTTGCCGGGCTCACGTCATGCGGGGCTTACAGAAAACTGGAAAATACTCGGTTTCTTCTGAAGTCTGTCGTAAGCGATAAATTGCACGACTGCGTTTTACTGCCGCTCGCCCCTCCCCTGCCGATGGAGGCCCAGACAGGTGGTCACGTGGCCGCGCCAACGGGCTCTTCACGACCCTCACTGTCTCCTTCCATCCGAGAGTCACTTTCCAGTCCTCCAGGAGATAGGTTTTCTCATTATGGATAAGGCCAAATGTAACTGGAAAAGGAGACTGGCTCCCCTTCCGTTGTAAGTAGAAGGTCTGCTAAGTTTTGATTTTGACTTTGCCACAGGTGGAGGTCAGGCAATATATTCTCAACCCCCTTCATCTGTTTCTAAAAGGAAGCAGTTACTGAATTATGAGAATGAACTCAAAAAGAAACCAATGTGGTTAGTTTTCAATAAAAATTCCAAGCTGCCTAAGAACTAGGTACATTCCTGGGAGATTATTTTAAATATTCATAACTTCTAAAGACATTTTTTTGTATTAAACTGAAAATATATTGGGATCATAAATCTTGTCCCCTTTGGAATTATAATATTGTGATTTTCATCTCTTCCCAGATCTTCTTTCCTTTTACTAATTACCTACATGCTAACCGCGTTTAGACACAAGCATTCAAATGTCAGCAATATGGAACAAGGCCCCCCAAATCCTTTATCTTCATCAGTCACTAAGGCTAGAACCTGAGTCTTCCAGCCGGTCGGTTCTCCGAAAGGCTCTGGCTAGCAGCAGCTGAGCGGGCAGGGGGCAGCACCGGCCCTCCCATCACTTAGCAGAGCCCCGGCCATGCAGCCGAGCCTCTCCAAGCCTGTTTCCTCCTCTGTAAAAGGCAGGGATACCGATGGTACCTGTTTCTCACGGGAGGAAATGAAAGAACACGTTCAAAGGACCTACGACAGTACCAGCAAATAACAGAAGTTGACAGCGCTTGCCATTATTGTCATCTGCACGTGACACACTTGTGCAGACGGCTTCCATGCTCTACCCTAACACAGAGCTGCTGACAAGCGACATGTCGCCTCCTGCACTGCGCGACAGCCCAGCGAGACCCCCTTCCTGCATCCCCACTCCTGAGTCACAGGAGGCGGCCTGCACGGGTGAGCCGTCAGCATCCTGGCGAATCCACTCCCACCGTTCGCTGCCCTTCGACGGACAGGACTGTGCAGGGTGAGACTATGGTCTGTCTTATTCACCAATGCACCTTCATGCTTGGCACCGGGCCTGGTACACAAACATTTACAGATATTTAACAAATGAAGAAACTGCCCACTTCTAACAGCAAGGAAATTCCAGCCCCACACTGGAATCTGAAACACTACAGCAGGTTAAACCCTGGCTGCCCACAAAGCACACGGACAGCAGGCGGCGGAGTGCCCCAGGAAGGACTTACAGGACGCTGGGCCAGACCAACCGGACCCTGCACAGTGAGCCCCAGAGGCTCCTAGGCGGAGCAGACTTAAAACATACACAGTGCACCAGGACCAAAGAGAAGCCAACACCAACAGAAGCCGGTTCCCTGACTTAACTGTAGGCAAAGGTCGCTTTCCGACCGTGGCACTGAGCAGTCAGAGGGAAAGTGAGATGAGCGCGGCTTCTGCTCTGCTCTGCGGCCTCCCGTCTTTAGAGAACAGAGAAGGAAGAACGGAAGCGGGATGGTCTGTGGGATATCCTTCCAACACTGCTGGTCAGAAGCACAGCCCGGGCCAGGTTTCTTCTGGGCTGTAGACTGAACCTCACAATCATACAGCAGGGGACGCCTCGGGGGGCTCAGTCAGTTAAGCGTCTGCCTTCGGCTGTGAAGACCCCGGGGTTCTGGGATGGGGCCCCATGTCGGGCTCTCTGCTCAGCGGGGACCCTGCTTCTCCCTCTCTCAAATAAATAAATAAAACACCGAGAAAAACAAAATACACCTGCAAAATGCACAATCACATATCACAATCACATTGTCCTGCAAAAGGACAATCACATAAACCAGACCAAAAAACCAGAGTAAAATGAAAAATAAAAAAATTAAAAACCGCTTCACTTTACTCAAATGGTGGTACTTGGCAATCATCGTGTAGCACACATACGATAACAAGGCATTTTTCAGAGTCAATCCTAAAAGTAAATACAAATCAACAAGTTAGAACTATACTCCTTCAGCCAGAGAATGCTTAAGGAAAAGTAAAACATGGTAGGAGCAAGTCTGCATAATGGCAAACCTGACCATACTACCCTAACAGCATGATAAATATATCCATAAATAAAATATAAATATATAATAATAAAAAGCCACTTGTAAAATGTAAAAAAAAAAAACATAAAACAAAAAGTACATAATATTAAAATAAATGCCCAAATCTGGATAGATCTTACAGCAATTTGTCCAAGTTCTAAACAAGGACAGAAGTCACTAAGAAAAAGTGATAAATGTAATTACCTTAATGTTGCAGAACGCTCATGAAATAGAAATCTGTACTCGCGAGGCCAGTTGGCTTTATATAAAAATTAGCTGATTCCCCGCCTCCCCCCGCCGTCACCAAGGACACAGACCCCTGATGCTCCCCACGTCTGTGCCCACGTCTTCTTCCTGAGCACCAGCCAGGATCCATTTCCCAGCCAGTCCTGCAAGGCGCCATGGCTGGCCGCGTGACCAAGGTCCAGCCGACAGCACGTGAGCAGAAGTGGCGCAGGCCGGTCCCAGACCTGGCCAGTTACAGGAACTCCCAGGAGTGAGCCTCGCCCTCTCCCCCCCAGACTAGTGAACACAGAGGTCTGTGGGGGCCCAGAGGACACGGTGAGTGAGAAGAGCGCTTTGCAGGACCGAGCCACTGCGGGCTCAGGGCTGGTCAGTCACTGAACTCCAGCCGATCCTGTGGTGCGGGGAGCCCGGGGCCATCGCCAGGCCCCCTTTACGTGCAGGCACCTCGGGCCCCAGCTGCTGCACATGCTGTCCCGGCCAATGCCTCAGACGTCCACGGCACCGGCCCCACAGTGGACAACTCCGAGGGAGGCTTTATGCGCCACAGGCTCCCCAACTCCCAACCAAGCTCCCAAAGATCAGGCCAGGGCCAGAGACTGACCTGAAACTACACAGCACCCAGTTCCAGCCTTTCCCCACCTGCATCCCCAGCGCCCTTGCCTAGTCTATCCCCCCAAATCCCCATCTTGAATCTGCTCCTACTGACCCAAGGCTGCGGCCCACCACTGCTGCTTGCCAGCTAACTCTGCGGGGGACTCCTCTGCCGTCTCCTTCCAGCCCTAGAATGCCCTGTAAGGTAGGGGTTTTGCTCACAGAATCTTCGGAGCATTTCAGTATCTCTCACCCAGTACGTGGCTAGAAAGCGGAGGAGCCCAGACTCACTCCCGAGCCGCCCACCTCCAGAGGGCACACACTCACCGTGCCTGTTATGAACAGTTATTTCACATTCCGTCGTCTGTCTCACTGTTTCACGATCACATATGTACAGGTCATCGTGTGACAGTACGTGAGGGCTGCAGAGTCACAAAAACCAATAAATACTAAATCAAGCCTACAGTCAGCCAGCCATGGAAATCCCTCCGCTGACCTGAACGGTGGAAGAAATTAGCAGTTCTTATCTGATCAGCCTATGACAAACTGATACAGGAGGCAGAACCCAAGATGTTATCTACAATTTAGAAAAAAGCGCTGACTAAAGTTGAGTAAACAAGCAAAGTTCTGGCTTGGTAGTTTGTCCAACAGAATTAGAATGGGAAGAGGGTTTTGTAGCATCACCTTGAACCCAGAGGCAGCCACCAGCTGGCTATGACCCTCTGGGGCAGCCAGCGCCATGGAGGACGGACCGTGGCAGGTCCACCAGGCCCAGCCACACTGGCTCTGGGGGAGAGCCAGCTTTACGGGCACCTGCCTCAAATCCAACCAGAAAGAAACCGATTTCCAAGAGGCCAAATACGGCATAAGGGTCAGGGGGTACAAAGATTAGATAAAAGGGGAAGATAATACAAGACAGTATTCAGAAAGAAAGTCGATAGCTCGTCCATGAAATGAACCAGAATGACAAATGCTCCCTCTCTGGAGGTAGCAGGTCACAACAGACACAAGGGAGAAATCATCTGAGGAAGACACGTGGACCCCTCGCTGCATCCACTGGCCTCAATGGACAACAGGACCCAAGAACTTGAATATTTACATGAGCTTTAAAACTTAAGCTTTAAGACCCTAAAAGCTTCTTACTGGCTATCAGCAGTATTGCCTTCTTGAAAGAGAAATTTAACAATTGCCAAGTATCAGGAAGCTCCCAGTGCCACTTTCCTCACTGGTTTCTATTTCACTTTGAACATAGAGGTCACTCTCTTTCTCTGTATTTACACAACTTAAATTACAGCCGTTAAGTTTTGGCCTTGGTGGTCAAGATTGCTCATCGCTTACCCAGTATAAATTCTCACTTCTTCCTAAGTAACAAAAGGGCAGCACAGCCCACCTAAAAAACCCTGAACTTGCCACAAGGGTGCCCATGTGACTAGGTTCTGGCCAACAAGCCATCGCCGGCACTGGGGGACAGGACCCGGGGAAGGCTCCTTGGGGGTCTGCCTCCGCGGGGACACGCCCTTTGCCCCCGTCCTTCCTCCTCGTCTGGCGTGGAATTTGGGTCGAGTGGTAGACGGGCCGCTGGAGCACCACAGAACGGCTATACCAACACAGAACTTTCTCATTTTTATGCAAAACATAAAGACACTCGGTTTATGTCACCGTTACCTCAGTTTTCTGTCACATGCAACCTCATTCGCATCCTGACCCCGAACAAGTCAAGTACGACACAGTATCTTTCACGAACACACGGCCAAGGAACAGGCACAACAAACAACTTTCCCTTTAAGGGACGAAGAAACTCGGGTTTACAGTTAGAAGTGGATTAGCCCAAGCTTCACTGTCCACGGAACTCAGGCCATAAAATGTATGCCCATTTTCGGATTTGCTCTACAAAGTGCTCTTTCCGCTGTGACCAGTGTGTCTTCAGGCGACGTCGAACACGCTGTGGCTCCAAGCTGGCCCCATCGTGGAGACTTTCCCGATGAGAGCATTCATTTAAGAACTTCTATCATTTCACGGGTATAAAAGATAATAAATTACCAATTCCCTCCACCAAATGCACAATCATTTTAAGCCTGTGAGTGAGCTGTGAATATATCACTTAACAGAACTTTCCGTACTAATTCTTCTGCCTTTTGAAAGAAAAGGCTACCTTAATCCTTTCAACTAATTGCTCTATTTTGCTTTTCTTTATATGCCTTTAAGCGTCTAAGGTAAAAGTTATCATCCTCTCCTGTAATTCTTACGCAAACTACTCTCCCTTCTTCGTCTCTTGTTAATTACATGATGTTATCTGCCTTAATCCTACTCAGAAAGAACTGACAACTTCAACCACGGGGGGGAAAAAAAAAGAGGAGAACTCTGCATAAATTGCTTAGCCCAAAGTTAATCGTATAATGCGAGAATAAAGCGGCTCTAACGGCTATTGTATGACTTATCAGCTTCCCTAACAGGGTCACTTGATATATTTTAATAAGACTAATTAAATACCTTAACAATGTCATTGAAACTTCATGAATCTTTCAATGAATTACAACCTTCCTTTATAGCATGTTTTCATTTATTAATCTCGCTTAAAATGCAAAGAACTATATAAGAGACAAGCAGACACTTAAGAACCCCGCGTCTCAGTTAATTCTGATTAAATGTGGGTTAAATGCAGAGAATAAGGCCACCAGTGACCCCTGACATCATTAAAATTGTACCCTTCGATCACAGTTTAATCCTCTTATTTCAGTTTTTCCATAGACCTTTTTTCTTTCAGATTGTGCCTTATTTAATACCTACATCTATTCCCTAAAAGGTACTTTTGTATCGGGAGATGCTCTCTAAACATTCTGAAGAAGGACATCGCCAGCGCTAAGCACCAGCCTTCGGAGATGGGGCAGGGGCGCGCGGACTCCACACGGATGGAGCCACACGAGACAATGCTACGGGCTCAGAGTGAAGCCAGCAGACACACTAGAGCATCTCTAACTTAGTCCAAAACACTGCTTTGATGAACACACTGAAGCCTACTTACTTCTCATATTCCAACAACGGAAAGCCCTTCAGCCCTACACCTCACGCTTCCTGCTGTCCTCCCCAACAATCCCACTGAAGGGCAGTACGGGCCCTCCCAGAGCAAACGTGGCCACTCCAGCTCTCACTGACAGTCACGATCTTAAACACGGTCTGGATTAACATACTCAGAGAGAAAGGGAGAGGAACGCCAGGACTGCGAGACTCGGACTGCCGCGGCTAAAACCCCGTCCGCACCCAGTTATGTGAACTTGAGCAACTGAATCCTTCCAAGACTCGGGTCCCCCTCTGTGAGCTGGAGAAGACGTTACCCTCACGCGGCTGTGGAACCCAAGCTCTGAGCCAACTCAGACACCGTGAGCACTCGGTAACTGTTGCCTTGCCCAACGATGTCCAAGGACGGGCTCCAGGACTATCTATCTCCTCACTCGGAACAGGACGCAGTTAAAAAGCAGAGCAGCGGCTCCGCCACTGCGAGCAGTCTGTTTGAACACTCTCATCGATAAATACCCCCACCACGAGACCCGCAATCCCTGCTCCTATTTACCGACTACTACGTTCACATAGAAAACGCACACATTTAATACCAACTTTACTCACAGTAGCCAAAGACTAGAAATAACCCAATGTCCACATGGGGAATGGACACCCCGACTGTGGTACATCCACACGGGAGAGCACTACTTGCCAATACAAACAGATGAGCCGCGTACAGGGAAAGGCTCTCAAGAGCACCGTGGCAAGGGAAGGCAGTCAGACTCACACCATCCCGGGACAGGATTTCAGTGACCGGAAACAGATCTGGCTGTGGGGGCTGGGACGGGGAGAGGAGTGACCACAGAAGGGCAGCAAGAGGAAGCCACTGGGGAGACACGACTGCTGTCGACACCTTAACTGTAGTGATTACACAACTGTGGGTACTTGTGAATTTTCACAAGCTTGCACATAACAAGACCTATACTGTAAAGAAGTTTAAGTTTCTAATCTTTTGAGGACATGCTTTCCATTCCTTTATAATAAAATAGGGCCTCTTTCAAAGTTTACCTTAAAAATGCATTTTAAAAGAATTCCAGGTCTTCAGAGACTCCAGAGAAAGTAAGTATTTAAGATAAAAACTGGTGTGCTCTGCAGGATGCATGGTAGACACGGGACATGAAGATCTTGTTGGCACACACAGGAGGTTCTGAGAGCTGGACAATCTGGACCGGCCGGACCGTTACAGCGCGGACTGTCACAGCACAGTCGGCTGGGCTGTGCGCAGGACTTCAGTCTACCGCTTCCGAGAGGATGGATGGCAGGTCTGCACTTCAACCTAACAGTTTACTTAGCAGAAGACCCAAAACGACATTCCAGCACACACTTTTAGAAGGCAGCTGTTATAATGAGGCCTACGGGCTGACTTACTGTACACGAAACCCACTTCACAGAGTCTCAGTCCGTACTCCCGGGGCTCGGAGTCCCGCGTGCAGACTCGTGCCCGGCCAATCTCACACACAAGGGACACCGGCAGGGCGGCAAGTCACGTCAACGGGGCGCTGCATCTCATCACCACCATACTTAATAGCGGTTACCATAGTGGTTAGCTGTTCCTGTTACTGCTGCAGATGGGAATGCATTGATATGATTAAATCTGATGGTATGATAATATATGGTAATCATGATTAATCAGAAACCCACCAGCAAATGGAGGATGTTGGGCATCACGTCACCTGCATTTTCAACCGCGTTCCCTCCCTGCGAGCCTGACAACGTCTGACAGCTGGAAGCCTCTCGTCCCACACTCGCCTGCTACTACTCGTACATCTGATAAGAGAAAATGCCCGTCATTCAATCCCGATCTTAAGTGCTAATAATTACAAGGCATCGCAGGCAAGTTGTAAAAACAGTTAGGGGTTCCAAAGAAAGGCTGGACTAAAGTCCAGATTCACATCTGCAAGGGCTCTAATCAGAAAGAAATGGAATCTGAGGCAGCAGTCTCATCAAACACGATTTGCATGAAATGCCATATAAAACCCATCCAGGCCGTGTCAATCACCACCACCTGATGCCACGCACCCGCTCCACGGGAAGAGCCTGTGCTCAGACCTACCTGCGAGGGGCTACAGCTACACAGTAAACACAAATGGAAATCTTACCGGGTGAACCTAAGTAATCATGTAATTGCTAAGAAGATTAATTTAAACTTTTTAGTGGTTTTTTTTTTAAAACGCAATCTTGGGTTTTAATTCCAACAAAAACCCACTGAGAAATTATTTAGCAGCCAAAGTACCTGGTTATTTAACTGTTTAGCCTGAAATACCACCTCTACCCAGTGCATCCATTCAAAATCAGTGACTGAACAGGTTTTAAAATACCCTAGGTCAAGAATCTTTACGTGAGTTATCGGGGTTTACCCACACGCTTAAAAATAGCAATTGTACCGACAACTAAAACAAATTAGGTTAGCAAAATCTCAAAGCAACACCTCAAAATATTATTAACCAACATTTTAGTGTTACTTTTTTAAGTGAGCCCACTTTAAAAACGATGAACACCTCTTTGAGGGCAAACACGTGACTGGAAAACACACTTACAGACAAGAACAAGCCTTCCAACTTTACACCAGTGACAACAACATCAGGGACAGCCTTTGCGGAAAGGACAGACTGACCCGTGAAACCAAGAGCATCTGGCAATGAGACGAGATCACGAGCAGAAAGGTAAAGGAGCCTCCCCCCCCACCCCCCATAAAAACACCACAAAGAAAACCACAACCGTTCTGTGAAACTACATTCAAAGGTCTTCACATGAGTGAGGCCGCTTCAGGAGAGCGTGCAGGATGGCAGGAGGCAGGAGGCAAGACCAGAGGAGCGGACGCGGAGGGAGGGACGGGCCCTTCCACAGCAGCACCCGTCACTCCTCACGGCAGACGCCGACTTCCTGTGCCCGTCTGCGCCGGCGGCGCTCACCGTTCACGGAGCTGAGACACCCTTTCCGTTCGGCAGAGTGACTGATACTGCGGTATGAAAAGGTGTATGAAAAGAATTCATTCTCTGACAACGCTATCAAATATACTGAGAGACAGATAGATAGACAGATAGATAACTTGGATTTCAAAGAACAAAGCAGCCTGGGAATTATAGTTCGTGACGAGAAATGTTTTAAAGTGCAGCACTAAGAGCTGTATCCATAGTGAAAATTAAAGACACAGATCGGATTCTTAGGTGCAAACCTGAATCACAAAACAAGTCAGCAAACTCCAAACTAAGGGAGTGAGGCCGGGGGCAGACACGGAGCATCCTGACAGGAGTACAGAAGGGGCAGCTGGAGGCAGAATTTTCCAGAAACATCAACTGTAAGGATGCCCTTCTTATGGTATTTAGTACTCTGACATTCAAGCTTTGTCTTGAAAACCGTTTACTCAAGTCTTTTAATAAAATTCACCAAAGAGGAAATAAAAATATTAGTTCTCCTACTATATCACGTATAGCCTAGAATACCGTATTTTCACCTAAGATTTGAATTTTTCAAACATTCTTAAGTAATTCTATGAAAAACAGGCTTACTAGTTGCCTAGACTTCTCTGATTTTTAATTTAAAAACTGGAGGCATTACCACCTAATACAATTTCTAGGTGTACTAGCTCTAAATTAGGAATTTCTCACGTTTTCGTAAAATTGTCAAACAAAATGGATTTTTAAGTAAAGCTTGCCACTGTTGGGGAAGAGCAGAACACCTTACCACTAATACCAACTAGATACTAATTCCTTTAAAATCTGGAAATCTGGTGGTACTTGTACTGGCTGCCTTTTTTGCTCTTTGGTCAGATGGGGAGAAAGTGAACGTGACGTAATTCTCTGATGCAAATTCACGTATGTACCGTTAAAAACAAGTAACAACGTAAATTACACACCCCTTCTCCAGCTACTCGTTTTACGCAGGGCTGCTCACAGCGTCTGCTGGAGTCAGTACGTATCCCTGGCGCACAAAAGGATGTGAATTACAGAAACGTACGGAGCAAAGTGAGATTCCCGGCAATCTTGTCCTTCCCGACCCGAGCTCCTTTACGGAACCCCCACTGCTCCGAGGACAGGCGGAGCTCTTGCTGCCGGCTCAGGAGGCCCCGATCCACGGCTGCACATCAGCCTGTGCACACGGTCCTACTCGCCCTGCGCCCAGCAGAGCTGGCCTAGCCCTGGGCCTTGTGCACAGGAAGTACAGATCAACAGTGGCTCAGTAAGTGACACAGCACATTACTACTGAATGACCGCGCTGCGAGACTGCAGTGAACCTCACTTTGCTCAACAGATCCATGTAATTCACATCTGTTTGTGTGCCAAGGAAGTCTACTGATCTGAACACACTCCATGATGATTCCAAAGTCAGGCTTCCCAACCTAACTGCTTTATCACCTTACAAAGCAAAAGTAACAGGACACACCCCTGGGCAAACGGCCATCAGTTAAGAAATCTCCAAGGGGTTTTGTTAAAACACAGCAAGACTATCCCCACTAGTTTTCTAATTTTATAAAACTGGTTTTACTGAATTCTGCTAGTCCGCTAGTCTATTTTATGGGTTGGGACTAGCACTCCACAGAAGCACTGGGAAGGAAGGAGATGTGTGCTCACAAAACTACCCTTACACTGACAGCAACCGCGTCCAACCTAGCAGAAAAGGGACAATCAGTTTTATTCAGTAAAGATCTGGTTTATGTAAAGTACCAGGCAATGGCCCAGAGTTGGTCCCCCTTCTTAATGATATTGTAGAGTACACCTTTTTAAAACATACTACCTCTTGTGTGTTTCTAAAAAAAAAAAAAATTTTTTTTTTAAAGATTTTATTTATTTATCAGAGAAAGGGGGAGAGAGCGAGCACAGGCAGACAAAAAAAAAAAAAAAAATTTTTTTAAGTCCTCTCTACACCCGTCATGGAACTTCAGCCCTGAGAGCAAGAGCCACCCGCTCCACTGATTGAGCCAACGGGTGCCTCCACCTCTCACGTAGAGACTGCACACCTGATCATCTGCTCTCAGGAAGACCGACTACAGAAATAAGCAGAGCACTGCACTTTTAAGACCACAGGCATGCTGTAACTGCAGCTTAAGACCCAGCATTTGGGACATAACAGAAGGTACAGGACGTGTCAGATACCAACAGACCAGTGAGCTGCAGGGAGCCTCCCGTGTAGCCCAGCAGCTTCCTGCCGCCTGTACATACTGCCCGTCTCAAAAACAGTAACAAAACAAAACATCAACACTTTGCAGAAACTCTTCCAAAAGCAGCTCCACGGTATTTACTACCCCCATTGAACCATATAACTGAAAAGTAAGTTCACAATTTAGGGGTGCCTGGCTGGCTCCTCCATCGGTAAAGTGCGTGACTTACTGGTCTAAGGGTTCTGGGTTTGAGCCCCACATTGTGTGTAGAGACTACTTAAAAATAAAATCTTAAAAAAAAAAAAACAGTTCAATTTCTCAAAGAAATATTCTTTTGGGGGCACCAGGGTGGCTCAGTAGGTTAAGCATCTGACTCTGGATTTCGGCAAAGGTCATGATCTCAGGGTCGTGGGACTGAGGCCTGTGTCAGGCTCTGTGCTCAGTAGGGTGTCTGCTGCTTTCTCTTTCTCTCTCTTCCCCTTTGCCCACCCCCCGATGCTCTCTCTCTAAAATAAATCAATCTTTAAGAAAAGAGAGAGAGAAAGAGAAAGATATTTTCTTTTATTATCCCCTTATCCTCCAATAGTATGCAATTGGCTTCCTCTAGGATCGGATAAAATTGTATCTCCAGAACAGAAGAATAAAAGTAGACGAAAACTACAAATGTTTATCCTAATTTTATATTAGTAAAGCTTTTTATAAAAATATCAAGTACATACAACCGTGCTTTATGTTTTCATTAAACTACATTGGTTTTCATATCAAATTTTATCTCTATAATGCAAACAAACCACAAAAACAAATCTAATAATGATTATAGCACAGTTGCTTACATTTCTGAAAAACAGCAAGAAGTACCTAAAACATGAGTGCTTTAGAGTAACTAGCGGGTAAACTACTTCAAAGAAGAAATGTATCTAACAACTAAAACACACACACTTATTAGTGGGCCATGCAGCTAATAAACCCTGTCTATTAGGACACTGCTTTGAACACAGAGGCATACTCAATAAATGCACCACCTAATTTTAAAACCTAGTTTTTAGTACTTTGTAAGTAATTCAAAGGAAAAAATAGTTAAGTAAGGGAATAAAACCACTAAGAATCAGTTTTAGAAACCAAATTATAATTCATAAATAACTATAACAAATCAAAAGTTTTTCTAAAAAAAGTACTCTGAACCTTAAATCTAATACTGATTTTATTTCTGAATAATCATCTGACTATACATCCAGAGCCTTCATTAAAAGGCTAAACGCCTAATAATAAATATGCTGTCCTTAAGTGTCAAGGCTAGGGTCAACCAGTCTCTTAGATATTTCCTGAAATCAGAGATTATTCAGTCTCAACAAAACTGTATCTGTTTTATATACAAATGATAGTAAAATTTGATAGTCTGGTCCATTTTTTTTAAACATGTCCTCACTGATTTAATGAAGCCAAGAACTAATAACAAGTCTAACCCAAAACTCAAAAAAAGAAAAAATTATTTAAACAGATACAACTATTTACCAGACATTTTTCTTCCAGTTAAAATACATCAAAAGAATGGATCAAGTTAAGGAAAGCGTAGCAAAGTATGGAGGGGGAGAACCGGTGCTTTCTTGTAAAGGTATTTTAAAGAGAAACACCTTCATTTTAAACTACAAAACCAATAGCTCGTTAAGACTTTTGGGGTTCAGTTGGTTGTTTTGTTTTGCTTTTTGTTTTCTTGAGCAAGTAGAGATCTCATTTAAAAAAGCTTACAAAGACTGACTGATTTATGTGAGAGCGAGCATGCACGAGTGATTGTGGGGGTGGTGTGGGCAGAGGGAGAGAGAATTCTAAGGCTGGGGGCAGAGGCCAACAGGGGCTCAATCCCATGACCCTGAGATCGTGACCTGAGCCGAAACCAAAAGTCGGACGCTTAACCGACTGAGCTACCCAGGTGCCCCAAGAGGTCATTATTATCCCCCAGAACTGCACACACACCCACACGTACGCAAATCCACCTGTGCACGCACACACACCATGATAAAGCAAAGCCCTTTCTCACTTAAAGTACTTAAAGACTGATTTCAATGATGAAATCAAAATTCACCTCTTTAAGATGAAAGGCACCGTATGATGATCCTGATTCAACACTTTTACAGTTAAACAAAATTAATTCCATTCTCAAAAACCCACTGACCTTAAGCTTTTAACAAACATTTTCCAGTGCAAAAATTATTGTCAATATTTACAAATCTTTAAACTTCTATTTAGTTGGAACCACGAGTATTTGCTGTCTGAATGTTTCTCAGCAAACGTGTGCTCGTCCGATCGCAGCAGAAGGGGCAGCTGCTACTCACTGGGAATCTCTGCGGCCCCACAGCGGGTCTCGGCTGGCTCGGGACTGGCAGCAAGGGCACTAGGAAGAAAAACAGCTCCGGTTACAAACACCCTTTACGTCACAGACAAACCCACCGAGAAAGGGATACAGCGTGTCAAGTTTAATACCAAATGTATGTTCTGTGTCCAGTACCCGTACTCTGCCAGGGTTACACTCAACCTACACCCCAGACGAGGATGGGCGAGCGGAACGTGGGCCGGCATGCGAAGGCACACGCAGAAGCTGAGATTTCAGCGGGGGATTCCTAGGCAGAACTACAACGCTTTGCAACAAAGAGCTTACTCCTCTAAAACGAAACACGGCCCCGTGTTTCACATCCGTATTCCAGTTATCCAGACAATCTACTCCAGTTACATTTTCGGACTCCAACCAAACATAGATTTGCATTGAAATCCTCTAGAATAGTGACAGAGAGGGAGACAGCAGAGGAAGGAAGACACATGCCCACGGCAGCGTTACAAGGAAACATGTACTATACAACCTACCACACCAAGACCAGAGGTTCGGTTTTGGTGGTTGTTTTTAAAGAAGCAGAACTCCAATCCATCTACCAGAGGAACGCAAAATCATGTCATTTTAAAGCAGATATTTTATAGTAGGGAAGAAGCCACATGTCAGTTTTACGCCCTGGGGCTAAATCAGGTATGCTCAAGCTACTTAAAATGTATGCATTGTACTGATCTTGATTTTGGAGGGAAAAAAAAACAAAACCACCACCAGCCTGCGGACTGCTCTCCAGGGGTACCCTGTCTCTCACTTCACAGCCCGATGACTGTCCCATGCACGCGGTAAGCTCTCAGGGGGTCAGCTATTACGGGCTCAACTGCGGTCCCCTCCCAAATGCCCATGCTCAAGTCCCAGCCGCCCGGCCATCAGAACAGGCCTGCATTTGTGCTAGGGGCCTTTAAAGAGGTGATCACGTAGAATGAGGTCACATGGACGGGCCCTGGTCCAGCTGGCCGGTGTCCTTTTAAGAGATTAGAACACAGACATGCATGGAGAACAACCAGCCAAGGGAGGATACAGAGAAAATAAAATAGCAATAATACCACATACCAAACGTTTAATTTAAAAAATGTCTGGTGAATGAGAAACAGAGAAATGATACAGCTTAAAGGTCAAAATTATTGTAAAAACAGAACACTAAGATAAATTTTATTTACTACAGGTACTCGAGGAACTCTAGACATCAAGCCATGTAACGAGGGCCAGACGTCCACAGGTCCAATTTAAAGGTATGGTGTGTACAGAGCCGAGTCAGCACCCATCAAATACAAAGTGTGATGAAAAGAAACTTACTTGGATAAAATGTAAAATGGCAGAAGTCCTGGGAGACAGAGAGAGAGAGAGAGAGAGAGAGAGAGAGCCTAATCCAAAATTTCAAACCGAGAAGAGGTCAATCTGAGAGACTTTACACGGACCAAGACCTGGTCCCCAGGTCTGCACAGCCTGCTAAAAGGCACTGGGGAAGGGGGAGGAGCTCATCAATTTAACCAAAGCAAAACAGCAGATTGTGAAGTAGAGAAAGAAACCATTAGAGTATCTTTGACCTCAAAAGATGACAGTGAAGGTGAAAGACACCTACCTACTAAACAACATGAAGATGAGGTTTGTACATTAAACACCAAATATGAAGTACCCAGACCTTCAAGACTACGTACCACTGATTTTTAAACTTGGCACTTAAATACCAATTTCCCGTCCGAAACCTCCACTACAACAAAAAGATTAAAGAAAAAATTAAGTCTCTCTACCTGCAGGGAATGAGAGCAAGAAAGCTAGGAGCAGTCTCTGGGAAGAAATCTGATGATTATATAATTAACAGATTTCTTACACAGAAGCCTCCTCGTTAGTTGGCTTTCTTTCTTTTTTTTTTTTCTTTCTTTTTTATTTTTTTAAGATTTTATTTATTTATTTGTCAGAAAGAGAGAGAAAGCACACAAGCAGACAGAGAGGCAGGCAGAGGCAGAAAGAGAGGCAGGCTCCCTGCTGAGCAAGGAGCCCGATGTGGGACCCGATCCCAGGACGCTGGAGCATGACCCGAGCTGAAGGCAGCGGCTTAACCCACTGAGCCACCGAGACGTCCCTTTCTTTCTTTCTTTCAAGTAAAGTATAAAAAGCAACAAAAAAGGAAAGGAGGGAAGAAGAACAAACGTGACAGAAGAGAGCACGTAAGGACAGGTGTGAAGGGCGCATCAGAGATCCAGCCTGGAGAGAGGGCCTCGGTCAGACCACCCAGGCCTCTGCAGTGTCCCTTGGGAGCTCCGCAGTCTCCAGAGCTCGTGAGCAGGGGACACTTCCAACTAGCTGCCTCTCTCTGCGCCGTGAGCAGAGAATTTAACACTTATAAAGGTAACACACCATTCTTGCTGAACCCTCTACTTGGAATATTTGATATTTAACATTTATCTTTCTGTTGTCCCATCATAATTATAATATGATGGAACCCTCTGTATCCCTGAAAAGGAATCAGGAAAAGACATGCTTATGCTGCTACTTCTTTCAAAACATTTCCATGCACCTGTCAGCGGCCTGCAGCTCCGAGACCCTGGGGCAGTGTGCGCGCTAGGCACAGGAGACGTGCAGACGCTGGCAGCCTCTCTCAGGAAGGGCACACTCATCTCCTGGGCAACACGCGACTCTTCAACAGTGCCCTGTGCGTACGCCCAGCTAGGGCAGGGCTGCACCCTTCCCCCACAGCAGCCCAGCTCAAGACCAAAGGGACACTAAAGAAGGAACATGGGCTCCGCAGCAGCCAGTTTCACACTGAAGAATCATTCCGCTGGTTCCAAGAGTGTAAAACCCATTGTCAGAGCTGGTCTTCCACTGACGGAACGATGAACTTTGCGGCGTAAGGCCTGCCTTTAGTATGTCAGGCTGCGGACTTTTTGGCAAGGCACGTGGTTTTCGTATCTGGACGCTGTCCTGGGGTTTCCTTGGAGCTTTCCCACTCCAGACTTCTAACACTATTTGTTTTTATTAGGCTAAAGAGTATCTGTGCACCCACCACCTGCCAGTTTTCCATTCAGTGTTTACGAGGAAATACACAGTAACCGATGCTGACCTCAGTAAAATTCTTCTGACAAACGACACTGAGTGCAGGTGCCTGTCCTAGGAAGCCACCGCGGAAAGGGCGACTCTCGTGCGGGGGGGGGGGGGCGGGGGGGGGGGCATCCCGCAGCTGCTGCAGGAGACCCGGGCTGTGGGCCCGTCACGAGGACGACCCTGGGAAAGTCAGCAGCCCTACCGTTTGCCTCGGGAGCGCAGAGCCCCGGCGAAGGATGAGGCGGGCAAAAGATTCCAGTACAAGCTGGGGACAGACAGAGGCTGGCAGGGGGTCGGGGACCCGCTCTGCCTCTGCCTCCCAGGTCTGTCAAGCACGAGCAGTCTCCAGTAACATGCCCAAGGCCAGCCGGCCGCCTTCACCACCACAGACATGGCTCCAAGGCACAGAACAATTTCCGAGTGCCTCCAGCCACCGCCTCCTCCCACACTTCAAGTCCCCTCTCGGGCTTCTCCCCAACTTCTGTGACTTTGGGATTCCAGTTCAGTGTCAGCAGAGCCTGACACAGGGGCCTCAGCCCCCACCTCCTACTCAATGGGAAACTAAACGCTCCCAAAGATGGGGCTGTCTTCCCCCTGCCGGCTCTGCAGGCGAGGCGGGACGGCTCCGGACTGTCAGCGCGGTTTCAGACCCCAGCCCGTGCTCTCGCATCATCCGAACTGTCACCCCTACCCCCAGCTGTTGTCCGTCTACCGGTGTGACCCGTGCCCCAGAGCTCAGCTCCTGTCCTACCAGTCTCCCGCCCTGCTTTTAGTCCCGAGAGAGACCAGGCTTCCTGCGCCCGGTCTCCTGGGTCCCCGACTACTGTCCTCCACCCTCCGCAGCCACACCCAGAGCTGGTTGTCAAAAGTGACCCACCTTTCCGCAGTCTCTACAAAGCCCCCTTCTCACCTCTACCTTCAACCTCGCCACCTCACTCTCCTAGTGGCCGCACCTCCTTCTCATCCGTGACGAGCAATGCCGCCCTCTCCTGCTGCCAACACCCGGCTTCCGGCAAGTGCAAGCCGTGCCCTTGCCACAAAGCCACGCTACGGTCTGATGCTCAGCTCCCCACTACACAGCTCAAGGGGCTGCAACACGCCTCCAGGCCCCGCCAGCACGCCCAGTCCTCTGCTGCCCTAGAGGAGGCTCCGTACCTCCTCTCCCCTCTTCGGACCCGCAACACGGCCCCTCCTGTCCGTGTCCTGCTCCTGTGTCCCACCACGCCCGGCAAACGCAGTGGCCCGCACCTGCATCCCTGAGTTCTCGCCGTCTCAGCGGGCTGCTGCTCTCCCCATCTGAAAATAAGAAACGTTCTCTCAAGCCCACTTCCTCCTGCCAACTACCACCCAACTTCTGTGTTAGCAGAACACCTTCAAGGATTGTCAATGCCACGCCCTCCCACTTCGGTGCCCCAATCTCTATCCAACCTACCCGAGTGAGACAGGCACCTTCCCTGTGACACCACAACCGCCTGTCAAAATGCGCAAGAGCCCCTGCCGAGGGCGGTCGTCAGCCTGCAGTCCAGCCCACGGCCGCTCTGTGGGCACAGGCCACCTCCCACCGCCGCTCACCCCTGCAACTCTTTCCGCTTCCTCCTTGCTACCCTGTGCCAGGCCCGAGCTGTCCAGGTTCCAGGCCTTGGGCTCTCCCCACACTTTAACTTCCCTCCTCTGGGCCTCTCACTGGGCACAGGCTCTCGACCTGCCTATGTGCCAACACCCAGCAAGTTGTACTTGAACCTAGACCTCCCCGTCCAAACTCTCACTAACTGCCCACAGGACGCCACCACCTGCAGGCACATCCGGAGCAGAACTTCGGACCTCCCCCGCTGCAAACCAACTCTGCCCCACCACAGGGGCCGGTTAGGTCCATGCCTCAGACGCTAGACCCCCCAGCGCCCCTCTGCCTCCGCCCTCCCGCACCCTCACCTGGTCCATCGCGTCCTGCTGGCGCGAGCAGCTGACGGCTTTCCACCGTCACCGCCACCACCCTATCTGAGCCACCATCGTGGGCACCCGTGTCAGCGTCACCGTCCCCTGGCTGAACGCTGGCTTCCACCTGCCCCTACAGCCCACTGCCAACACAGCAGCAAAAATGAGTCTTCTAAGCCGGAAACCAGATCGCGTCATTCCCTCCTTAAACTCCTCCAGTCACAGCCCCTTTTGCTCAGAGGAAAAACCGCGGCTCTTCAGAGGGCTGGAAGTCTCACGTGACAGGCCCCACGGTTCTTCTCTGCCCTCACCAGTCCACTCACGTCATGTCAGGTCTTCCTGGTTCTGGAACACTCGGGGCGTGGGCTCACGCTCCCCGGCTGATCCCTCTGCCTGGAACGCTCTCCCCTGAGACAGTGACATCGCCGGCTCCCTGACCACCTTCCACTCTGAGCTCCGCGACGCAGCCCGCCCGCGTCTCCCACGTTGCGCGGCCGACTCCAGGCCCCAGGCGCGTGCTCTGCGCGCTCAAGCTGCACACGTGATGTTTCTTGCCCGCTGCCCGTCCCTGTCTCCTAGACAGCAGATCACCAGCGCAGACGGCTTTATCTACTCTTTTTCAGCAACGCAACTCAAACGCCAGAGACCAGGAAGTCTCTCAATCGGTGTGGGCTGAGCAGAGGTGTGAAGACAGGCCCCACACCCCCCACTCCGAAGTGGCCTCCCGGCTGCCTGTGGTAGCGCGCAGTCGCGTGGCTACTCACTGGACCCGACCACCAGGGCGGACGGGGCGGCAGGCACGCACGGTGAAACGTTCCCACCGGAGGACTGATGAAGACTACCAGCTTGGGCATTTCTGCAATGACCTCTGCTGCCCCTGAACTTGAGAAGTTGCTCAGTGCTTCCCACCACGTCATAAAACAAAAGGAACAAATTCTTAAGCCAACAAGTCTGGCCCGTCAAGCTGGCAGGTGCCCGGGGCAAGGGGAGGAAGCAAAGAAGCCAAGCCGTCCTTAGAGACGTGCCAGTGAGGACGACTCGGCCGTGGGACCCCGTGGCTTTACAGGAACAGAAGAGACACGTACCTTGGACGGGCGTCACCACCGCCCCTTTGAAGTGGGGGTTTATGTGTATGTTCTTGGGCTGCTGGGGGGTCACGGGGGGCGGGGTCATCATCACCCTCGGGGCCTCTATCTGGGGCGGCATGTGCACGCCCTGGGGGGGCGAGGCGTGGTGCGGGTGCTGCAGGGGGAGCAGAGGCTGCAGCTGCTGCTGCTGGAACAGACTTCGGATGGGCTGCGGCGGCGGCGGCGGTGGCGGCGGCGGCGGCGGCGGCTGAGGCTGCGGAGGAGGGATTAATCTTGGAGAGTGCGTCTGAAAACCACCAAAAAAGAGGAGACAAATTCACAGAAATCAACATTCAGAAGAAGAGTAAGGGAAGGCTGACGCCTTACAGATTTACCCTGCGAATTTACCGGGAGGGATGGCTGTGAAGTAGTTTGCAGGGACAACTGGAGTCACACAGTGGGACCAGTAAGCTGTATGGCCCGTCCCCAGCAAGCTGCCTCACAACGCGAACCAGCCTCAACCAAGGAGGGAAAAATCACAGCCTCAAAATAACTCACATGGGGGGGGGGCGCCTGGGTGGCTCAGTGGGTTAAGGCTCTGCCTTCGGCTCAGGTCATGATCTCAGGGTCCTGGGATCGAGCCCCGCATCGGGCTCTCTGCTCAACGGGGAGCCTACTTCCCCTCCCCCTGCCTGCCTCTCTGCCTACTTGTGATTTCCATCAAATAAATAAAATCTTTAAAAAAATATAAAATAAAATAACTCACACGAACTCCAAAAGTTCACAAAATTTTGGTTCAGCCAATAATATTGCCCAGAGCAAGCCAAGCACCGTGCTGCAGGCTGAGCCCGGGCTGCCCTCGCCCTCCCCACAGCCGGTCCTGCTGCTCCTCTTCCAGAAAATCAGGGAATAAAGATAGGGATGTGCACAAGCAGCCATGCCTGACACAAGGCCTCCAAGAAAAGCCCAGCTACCCGAGGCGGCGGGGTCAGGAGGAGGGAGAGGGCAGAGACACGGCTGTTGGGAAAGCAAGGGAGCAGTGACACTGTAGCCATGGAGACAGAAGATGGACAGAGGAAAGAAAACAGACACCCAAAGCAGTCAGGGGTCCCAGGATGGTCCCATCAGACACCAGACCCAAGGGGAGGGACGCAGCCACAAGGGCACGATTGCTGAGCACAGGGCCACCCCGTGTCATAAGCCCCTATGTCAAGGTCCAAATACAAAGTAACCGGCGTCCCTCTCACCCAGACCCCCCACCCCCAACGATGCACTGCAGGGGCTCCTCGTGCCAGTCCTGCTTTCACAGGTCGGGCAGCAGAGTCCAGACCACCTGCGTGCACAACCCCTGCTCATGGCCACTCCTGAGGCCAGCCACGCTCGGTAGCAGAGGTGGCCACTTCACTAACGCACTGTCTAACGCAGCACCCGCCTTCCCTGCTGGGCTGCCCGATGCCGGCGGCTCCCGAACCCCCAGCGCCTGAAGGACCGTGGCTCCAGCCCGCAGCGCGTGCGGGCACCTACAGACATGACGCGCCGAAGACATGACACAAAGACGTGTCTCACTCGCCGCTCCGCGGGCTGTGGCGAGAGCCGAACGGAGGAAACGGGCCACGGCTGGACGAAGAGCAGCGGGGAAAGAGGCATCTCAGAGGCACGAAGACGCTTTGGAAACCAAACCGTCTGTGGCCTCGGCCTCAGCCTCAGGGAAGACTGTTCCAGAGACCCCCGGGGCCAGCCCACATCCACGGCTACCCACGCTCGGGATGCCAGCATGCGCCTCTTCTAGCGCACGGCGAGGGACGCATGCAGCGCAGACAGGACAGTCAGGGAGCCGGGCACCAGCGCGCACAGAGGCCGTCTGAGCCGGCTCCGACCTGACGGTGAACGCAGGGCGCGACCTCCGCTCACGAACACCAGGCGTGCTAAGGAAATCCCGCATTTGCGACCGGGAGTGTAGGGGCTGTGAGCCGCCTGCGTGGAGAGGCCCAGGGCAGCTGGGGAGTGCAGAGCTGGCAAGAGGGAAGGGCCAGGGACTCAGACATGCACAGGGAGGGCCGGTGGCAGTTCGGCGATGGCACCCAGCGAGAGCTCTGGCCAGGAGGGCTGACAAGAAGGCCGCTGCAGCGGACAGAAGGGGAGCGCGCCGCCCAGCCCGATGTAGAAGGCTCGGGACGCAGGAGCTCCGCGGGACCTGCGAGGCACCCAAGCGCGGCAGGAAGGACTGGCCCAGGGCAGGCAGCGATTCCCAGAGCACCTTGAGAGGAGCTGAAGGGAGCAGAGTCCAGGCAGCAAGGGACTGACCTAAGACAAAATGCACTGATGCAAGGACATGTGGAAGATTCTTCCTGGCTGGGGAGTAACCAGGACCAAGAGCGTTTGTGGTCTGACGACAGACATAGGTGGGAGCGAGGTTAAGTTCATCTCTGACAGCTTCGGTCCTCCTGGCAAAGTGGAACTGAGAAACACCTAGACTTGCACGGCTGAGCACCGAGCTTGTGGCCCAGAGCGCCACAAGGCTGAGCAGGTCATGCCACAGGCTTATCTCCAGTTCACAGTGAGCTGCAGAGCTCAGCTCGGTCATGAGAATGCCGAAGACACGACACCCCCAGGGCGGCGGCCACGCCGTCTTCCCCTTGGCTAACAAGCCAAGGAGCGCTCACGGCTCCTCTCAGCCCAGCCTCTCTTTGGGGAGGCTGGTGGGTTCACCTCCTCTCTCTGTGGACCTCCCCTTCTTTCCAGGATCACAGAAGACACAATTACACAAGAACAGGTCCCCCTGCGTGGCCGGTCCCCCCCCACAGCAAGGAGGCCAAACTAAGCAAACTGGCTGTTCAGTACACAGCAAGACGCTGGGGGTGCGGGCACCGGACGAGCAAGAGAAAGGAGGAACGAAAGGTCCAGTGTTTTTGCTGTGAGAAGCATGAGAAACCAAGCGCTGTGTGAAGAAACCGCGGTCCTCAACATCGGCAACTTCTTTCCCTTCCTTTACTTCCAAGTCGGGATTCCCGTGCTGAACAGTAGGGTGCCCTTTTCCCTCATCATTTCGCAAGTGAACGCCTCCTGACGCTGAACCTGTCTACGAAGAGGCAAAGTGTGACGTTCCCCAAATTCAGATAAAAATGTAGGAGGGACATGCAGTAGTCAAAGTGGACGCATATTTGTATTAAATCAATCTGTCCTTGGAGAATGACTTCTGAAGGACAAAGCCATAAAATCCTAAAGCTAACCAAAAGATCGTGTAACAAAATAACCACTGTAATTCCTTCCTTTGCTTCTGCGCTATCTCATCTTCGAAATGCACCCAAAATGCAACTGAGCTGAAATTCCAAGTATACGATTACGGGTAGGAGAAGACAGTTACTCTAAGAGAAACCGCTCCACTTAAGGGGAGACCTCTGGTAAACAGCATAAAGGAACAACTACTCTGATAAAACCAACAGTACCACCTAGATCGGGACGTAGCCCAGCCATCTTTCTGCGCACGGGTACTCGGGAGCAGCAGCCCTCTACAAGCAGGGAGGACAGAAGCCAGGCTCCCCGCTGGCTCTCGTCCCTTGAAGATACAGGCCTCTGGTTACTTCTTTCTCCGTAAGCAGCTGCATACAGAATCCTCCCACTACGCGAATACCAGGAGGAGTGAATTTGGACCACAAGTGAGAGCGGACTGTAAAGAAACTTCCGCCATTATTCCTACGATAAAACCTTAATTTCAGACTAGGAGATACACCCCAAGTCTGAAACCCATGAAGGCACACTTTCATTGTCCTAAAGTCTCGGGCTGTCGCCGGGAAACTAACCCTTACCATGCCAGGAGGCTGCGTCGGAAGCAGGGCCGGCCTGTGATCTTTTATTCTCGCCCGCTCGCTGCTGTCTCTCCTCTGGTCTCCCATTGCACGACACACCACAGAGCCTCCTCTCCTTCCGCCCCGCCTGGAGCCGTAGCGCCCCTGCTTGTGCTGTCGCTCTCTTTCTTCAAATTCCAGCAACGCAGCTTTGGCTTCTGCTGAAAGCTCTGTTTGAAAAGACGGGTAGATGTCAGAGCTCTTCCAAGAGCCAAAACTAGATCTACAAGAGAAACAGGGAAGATACACATGACAAGACACCCCGAGGCAGCGTGGGCCTCACCCTCAGGAGGTCAGCAGACTGGCAGCGACACTCACAGCGTGTGAGTGACACCTGTTAAATGAAGATGTGGCCCGCCCGTGAACCTCACCTGGAGTGAGGCACAGGAGCCACAGTATTTTCACCAGAGACCACAAAAATGTGCAGGGAGCAGCTGAAAGGAAGGGGCTGGGGCCCGACCTCACAGAGCCCTCAAGCCACTGCGATCCCTCCCTCAGTGCCGGCGGGCGGTGCCGGGAAGGAGCGCGCTGGGCCAGGCCCTGGCCCGTGCACTGCGCTCGGTGAGACCAGTACCGGCAGCAGGGGTGTGCAGTGGCACACAGACTCCAAATGAAGAAATAAAACACATTACTGCTTATGCTGAAGTAAACGAAACTATCAGTGAAAACACTGCGAATCAATTAACTTCATACAATGGAAAACTCATCATCATTTCCGATTTATCAAAAAAGACCTTTACTCTGTGAAAAAAGATTTCTATCCCTGCAGTCTGATATGGAATCCCTATCAGATGAAAGCAAAGGCACAGAAGAAAAAACTCATTAATGCAAATGCTTGTGGGACACCCACGAGATGCTCACCTCTCTGACCAATGCTTTAAGGACACAAAAAACACTAACTCTGGCCCTAAAAAACTTCAGCTGGCACATTATTATAAATTCCTAAAAGAGAAAAGCTGACTTACTCATATACGGTTCCTTTATTTTCAAATACTACCTGAATTGGGGTATCTTACATTAACAAATGTAAACCTTCTAAAGGTGTCACTGAATCCTGAAAGGCATTCTTACACTTTCTTCCACAGTGAAGGGTGAATTTTAAACATTACCAGTTCATCTCCTACCTTGAATTCCATAATCACCACCAAACTCTTCCAAAATCTCTAAGCCACATTTCATTTTCTTGATATTGTTTCTATAGTATTGCCCTCCCCTTCAAATAAGTCTAGACCCCATTCAAAAGAAAATTTAATCTCCTTTTAACAAGCACAGACTTTTACTCTAATCTTGACTACATGATTGGTTCATATACACCATTTTTTGCGGTGAATCAGCAATTATTTTTCTAGTGGTTCTAAGTGTCAAGATTAATTTCACTATCCCCAGTAATAAAATGGTTTCAAATGACATCTTTAATCAGCAAGTAAAAATGCTTTCCTCCAATTGAGACAAGCTGTCACAAAAGGTCACCAAAATATGACAGGATGGAAATTACATTTGTAACTTCAACTGAAATGTTAATTTCCTCTTAAGTGTTTTCTGAACTATGTCCATATTCTAAAGTAAAGAGACATAGTTGAATGTAACAAAGTTCTATATTGTATTGTCCTTTCCTACAATGTGTTTAATAACATTTGCATATAAATAATTTTTATAGTAGTTGGACTAATACATAATGAATAAATATTTATAGAATACACAGCTTATCTGGCAAAATAAAAATAACAAATGATAGTCTGAATTTTTTTTTTTAAAGATTTTATTTATTCATTTGACACAGAGAGATCACAAGTAGGCAGAGAGGCAGGCAGAGAGAGAGAGAGGAGGAAGCAGGCTCCCCGCGGAGCAGAGAACCCGATGCGGGACTCGATCCCAGGACCCCGAGATCATGACCTGAGCCGAAGGCAGCGGCTTAACCCACTGAGCCACCCAGGCGCCCCAATAGTCTGAATTTTTTTATAAGAGAATTTCGATCAAGTAATTTGTTAAAAAAAAAACAAACCTTGCTTGTACTACAAGGACCATCATGTAAACTGAAGGCAGGATCCCACTGCTGGCACTATCAGTCTTGTACAGTTTATTACTAGATGAAAATATTCTTCCCACAGATCCTTGGCCTTAAACAAAATTAACTAAGGATATTATTTCAAGAGAACAATATGTAAAAACAGTAAGAATGTTCTTTCTTTAGGCTAAAGCAATAAAATGCAATTTAACATTTACATGTGCCAGTGAAATTTAGAATACTACAAAATCTTGATGCCTACTCATAGACTAATGGATAAAAAAAAGGCCTAACTTGAAAGTAGTCTTTGGGGTACCACGTGTACTGCTCTCAAAGGAACTCTCAGGTCCACCTCCAAGGGCCAAAGCAGCAGCAGCTCTGAACTTCCGTGCTGAGATTTAAGAAAAACCAGTCACTAACACCTACTTTTTAGAGATGGCTTTTGACATTTCTATTCAAAATACATCACTCCCATACATGTATCAGTTCTAGAAACCCTTCTCAGCTGGGTTCCACAGAGAATTAAAACCCTTAGACCCTACGGCATCCTTTGTACGGAACGAGCAACTCTATCTGCTAATAAGCATGTGGTTTTGTACCAACCGCAGGGAGACTGAGAAAAAGTCACCTTTTCTGAAAGGCTTAGTTCCCAGAAAGCTAGCTGACTCCTTACTTAAGATCTTAACCTACAGGAAAGCCCAAAATTCTACCTGAATTCAAAATCCACATTAGCAACTGCGTATCAGCTTCTGGAGCTGTACACGACTCCGTGGTCCGCTCACTAAACAATCCCCGATCTGAACATGAGAACAACTAAGACCCAACACCCTTGCAGGTTGTGCAGGGAACTCCCTACCCACATGCAGGGTCAAAGGGTCAGGAAAAGGGGGTGCCAGAGCAGGATTTCAAGCTTCTTTTTAAAGAGTGGAAGGGGGGCGCCTGGGTGGCTCAGTGGGTTAAAGCCTCTGCCTTCAGCTCAGGTCATGATCTCAGGGTCCTGGGATCGAGCCCCTGCATGGGGCTCTCTGCTCGGTGGGGAGCCTGCTTCTTCCTCTCTCTCTCTGCCCGCCTCTCGGCCTACTTGTGATCTCTGTCAAATAAATAAATAAAATCTTTTTTAATAAATAAATAAATAAATGAAATAGAGAGTGGAAGGTTCTCAATAGCAATCAATGGTAACACAAAATCATTTTTGTCTTTAAAATGTTAAAAGACATCACTTGTCAAGAAATACATATTATATGAGATGACATGTAGACTCTGGTAGCAAGGTACCTACAAAGAGTAGGTAAACAGCTATATACAGTCAATTAAATGTTAGGTATTTCTATACAGAACCTGAAACCGCTACCTGCCACCAAGTACACACGAACTGACGGCCTGACAGGTAAAACTTAAGTAGATTTATGATTTACCAGACACCGTAGCAGCTTCTCTTTCTCAATCAGTATTTTCTTCTACGTAAAACTAATCTTTTGTTGGGAGAGTGGGGGTGGGGTCAGGGTAATAAGAGAGTGCACTGTTTTAGGAAACCAATCTGTAAACGGGACAGAAAAATTCTTTTTGTACCGGAAATAAGCCTAACTTTGAGTTACTAGAAAACTCGTGTTTCAAACGCTATGCTTGCTATGTCAGGGCTCACGCATATGGAGCAGAGACAGACACATTTAAGCACCATTTCCACTTGCCCTATTACCTGGCTAAATCGGCACAAATGCATTTAAACCTAATTTCTTAATGTTTAAAAGAACGGCCAATGTCCAAACTGTTTATGCTTGTGGCCCCCCCCACCCCTAAGGACCCCAGACTCTGTGCCCCTGTACTGAAAGGCTCCGGCTTGCCTACCACTAACCCCTCCCAACCTCTTCTCTCAGGAGGTACAAATGACCCCGAAGAGAGCACAATGAGGCCAAGGTCCCGAGACGGAGGGATGACAGCAACAGAGACGGTGAACACAAGCAGGTCGGACACCTGGCTGTCAGTGCCGGGGCGGGTGCAACGCACAGAGATGACCCCGGCTGAGGGCAGGAGGTGGGAGAGGCATCGGGGTTCAGGGGAACGTGACCCTCACGCTGGCCTACAGGAAGCTGGCTCTAGAGGAAAAAGGCCCTTCTCGGTGTTTGTCGAGTGACGTCACACCCTCAGAACCTGCAGCTATGCCCGCTGTTAGGATGTGCACACAAGTTCCGCATCAATGGAACAACGCCACAGCCGCTACGAAACCGCAGAGAAGCGATGAATTCTCCCTCTGTGCCATTCAGCCTGGCGCGGCCACTCTCCCTTTTCATCCTACTCCAGCCCAAGCCTGAGACACCTGCTCTGGTGTGTAATGTTACCCATCCCTCCTGCTGTTCTGTCCCATCATCCCGTGTTCCCAAGGCCGACGGCACATCCTCTTTCTTAGCAACTTATGCCGTCCTGCTTCAGCCCAACTGGCAACTTCACAGCATAACTTGAGCTAAGTGCAGAGCATTCTTGGGTCGAAAGCTAGAGGAGGGGAAAATAAGAGGGCAAAGAAGTAGAGACTGCCAGGAGTCCACCAGTAATCGCCCCATAAATCTCGCTGCATAAAGGTAACATGGTAAAACAGGCTCGCTGTTCATCTGTATACACTGGGAGCCTGGCACCCTCGTGCAGAATTCCCACCTGCCACTTACAGACCCGTGTTCATGTTTCTAAGTGAAAAGGACTATAAAAAAATGGTTAAGAAGTGATCAACGTAGTGACTGACAGTTAGTTGCTTGATTTTTATTTTGACCAAGACCCGGAAGTGGGTGAGCCCCTCCTCCCACCGACCCACGCCCTCTCCCTAGAACCCAGTACAATATCCCAACGGGGAAACTCTACGACCTCCCCTGGCCCGAGAACAAAGCACAGTACCCCAGACGTTCTTAAAGAAGAATCCTAGAGCAGCAGGGGCACCACCGCCTGCCAACTCCTCAGAAACGTGACCATCCTGTGCAGCGCCCTGAACCAACACTCAGGAGAGCTGGCAGTGGGTCCAGGAATCTGTGTTTCAACAAACCTTCTAGGTGATTCTGTTGCTCAAATTGGAGAACCACTGCTCTTTCCTCTGTACTGGACACTGGAAAAATCAAACCCCTAGGGGGCGGGGAGGGTGACCAGTGAAGGGCCCTCTGCTCTCAGCAGCGGCCTTCTGCGGGTCCTGCAAAACAGCGTCTGCTCAGAATGACGGTCAGTCAATCATGTCTATGAACAAGGGACCTTAACTCATAAAACATGGAGAGGAAATGACATCCGGGAAAAGAAAACAGAAAAAAGATGGTTATAACGACACTAACGGGAACAAAATATGAGTAGTCTGGTCCAGAATCAGCCTTCCAGAAGGATCAAATGGCCCTGCGCCACCCGCACACCACACCCCCCAGAGCCAGCAGGACCTGCATGGTATATGCCTGAGAGCAGGCCCAAGCCATCAACTCCAAAAGAAAAAGCTATTAAAAAAAATAAGCAATCAGATACTTTATTCAAATATTTTTGGTCCAGAAGACAGTCACTTTTACAGAACGTATTCTACAGCGCCGTAACTCAGCTCTAACGTCACGCAGCCCACGCGCTCTCTGGACGGCACACACAGTAACCTACGGAGTCAAACCGTTTCTGCCCATCGGAGCGGTCAGGACAGAACGATGAAAGAAGCAGACACGGGAGTGAAGGAGGACGGGAGACATGCAAAAAAAGTTACCCAAAGTTTCTGGAATGTTCCTTCTCTCTCTAGTTACATCGGAGAGCCGAATAATTGTTCCTTCTTTCCTTTCAGTTTTGAAACGTAACCGTCCAGATTCTTCATCATCATCATCTTCTTCATCTGATTCTTCTTTTATGTCCTTCTGCAGTTCCAAAGTTTCCATACCTCCCTAGAGCGCCGACATACAAAACAGAAAGGGATTGAGACTGAGTTCACATCCTTTTGAATTAAATACTGAAGCATGATCGATACACACACACACACACACACACACACACACACAAAGGTTCTTTATATCTAAGATGTAAAGATACTGTAAAATGTTCCATGACAAGGCCATGTAAAACACTAAACTGATTCCAGGAACAAATAATTTCAAACATTAAAAACGAAGTCAGAAAAAGTTCAAGTCTTGCTTGTAATTAATACACACTACACTTTTACTTATACTTCTGAGAGAGAAAACATGAACTTCTTCCTTCCTTCTTCCTTCCCCCCACCCCACCACCATTTCCAATTTTTTTAAAGTAGGCTCTGTGTCCAGCTCTGGGCTTGAACTCACAACCTCGAGACCAAGGTCGTATGCCCAACCAACAGAGCCAGCCAAGGGGCCCAAGAACCAAAAATTTCAAGATGTCCCTGCTGGCCTCAAGCCTGATCCAGATTCCAGCAAAATTCAATATATACGTTAAACCAGCACTGGAGTTCCACGAGTCATCAGCATACGCCCCACCATGTGACTTACATCCGATGAGAGCACGCTCCTTCCTGTCCCACAGGCTCAATATTCCCAGTCCCTCCTGACCTCAGCTGCCATGATTTTTACTCTCGGCGCGCACTCCAAAACTGCTGTTAGGTTGGCTGGTTTCTTCAGACTCCAAACATCTGTCCTCACTCACTCTTAGCCTCTCCCTGCTTTCAACCTCCAGGTTCATTTATCACTGTCTCTGGCTCAGAACACTGCCACAGCGAAACTAGGGTTTTTTCTCAGGCATGCTAAAAGCAGCTTTTATCTTTTATTTTATTATGTCAGCATTCCTATAGAAATATCGCCCAACCTAGTCCCAACTAAAAATTTCTTCATCAACAATTCTTCCTTTAGCCCTGACAGTCCCGTTGATACTGACCACTTTTCCCCTTGCACTAGGAGTCTAGGTAACCTCCCGGGAGATAAAATACAGACTTACAAGTGCCAGGTTCCTTTAAATACGTTTTGTAAATGTAAAGAAAACAGAATTTTCCCCTTTATTCTCGTGATTCATAATTTTAAATGTCCTTTACTCTCAAAGGAAACAAAGATGAGCTACTTTATTAGAAAATGCACAAGAAAAAGTTTAACATAAACCAAAAATACAATGGTTTTCTATTCTGTCCCCAACACTTTCTGTACAAAAAGATCAACTACGAATGCACATACTCATTGCTATAAATACTCACGTCTCTAACATCTTCAGGAGTTCAATCACCTGAAGATAAAACGAGGACTGTATAATGACGATGATACCACCACCTTCCAGTATTCGACAGTCAGTCTACCATGGAATTTTAAAGTACCCATGTCCTGGCATTTGCTCATTTGAGATCAGTATTTCTGTCTTACTGAATATCTGAAACCAAACTGAGTAACACAGACGATGGACCCAGCTAGGCTTGCTCAAACAAAGGTCAGCTCATTTACGAAGGACGCTTCCCATTTCCGTAAGGCTCCAGAGCAGCGCTTCTCCAATCCAGCGTTCACACGCATCCCTGGGAATCCTGTTACAACACAGACTGTAATTCTACACGTCCACGGTGGGGCCTGAGACTGCATTTCTAACAAACTCCTAACATGCTGGTCCAGAGACCACGCGTTTTGCATGGCAAGGCCACAGAGGAAGAAAGAAATGGCTACCAATAAAGCAAAGATTCTACTTCCTACAATAGTCATTTCTAATGTAGCCATTAACAGTAATTTCAGTGCAAAATTTTCCGAGCAAGTTTAACATAAAACAGGACAAGACTGAAATCAATAAAGTTTATTTTGTATCCAAACATCCACCTAAGAAATCGAGAGAGGACAAGGATGAGCTGAAAACGGTTTCTTTGGAGCAACTACTACAGCCCACTGGACACAAACCAAGCCCTACACCCAGCAAATCGCCTTCCCGGGCATCTCACCCCAGAGAAACAATCATTTACGTTCACGTCAAGAGCCTGTAGGAACATACTGCTCCCCTCTGGATCACCGAAATCGGATCGACAGTAAGTGAATGGCTACGTGAACAGGAGCCACTCAACGCTCACCAGCAGCAACAGGGCATCGACTATGGACATACACGGGGGGCGCAATCACAAAAGCCCTGCCCGAAGAGAGAAGCCGATCACACGCTGCAACGAGTGCACTCACAGGCCGGTCTCCAGGAGAACACATCACCCTGGCTGCCAGTGATTAGAAATGGAGGGAAGGCAGGACCGCAAAATGACAGCATACGGTAGTTTTTGAGCGATGGAACTCCTGGAAGGTAAGCTTCTGTCTGAAGTCTCGGAGGCCAGTCAAGCCTTGAACCACATGAAGGACAACACGAGCCCAGAACCCCCACACTAAACCATGGCCTGGCTTCGCCTGTCTCAACCACAGCCGACCACTGGACAATCTGCACTGAGCTAGACTCATGCCTTTGAGCACCTCTTGTTCTAAACACTGGCTCGAAAAGAAAAGAAAAAGAAGAAAAGAAAAGAGAAGAAAAGAAAAAAAGGCATCTTTTTGGCCATATGATTTACAGAATCAAATAACCTATCTGCCAACTGCTGAGTTTCTCCACATTTTTTTTTTAAATATTTTACTTATTTATTTGACAGAGAGAGACAGATAGCAAGAGGGGACACAAGCAGGAGGAGTGAGAGAGGGAGAAGCAGGCTCTCTGCCTAGCAAGGAGCCTGATGTGGGGCTCAATCCCAGGACCCTGGGATTATGACCTGAGCCAAAAGCAGACGCCTAATGACTGAGCGATCTAGGCGCCCCCTCCACAGTTTTAACAAGTACCAGCTAGTATTCTACCCATAAGTAAAACCCCAATGAAGAACAGTGCTGGTGACATAAAAATCAAATTATCGTAAGATACTATTGTGTAAGAAGTTAAATATGTGTATCCGTGATCTTATTGTGAGGCTTTGCCAAAAATACACAAAGACTTGATTTTTAACTACTTAATTATCTTGAAAACCTGAAAGATGTAATTGTAATCCTTAACAGAGGGTACACATGAAAACCATCATGAAAGTTCTTAAAAATAGACAACTCTATCAAAATCTTGCCACATATAGTTGCCCCCTGAACAACTCAGGTTGGAAATGCACAGGTCCACTTGTATGTGAATTTCTGTTTGGTTAAACACAGTACTGTAAATGTCTTTTCTTTATGATTGTCTTAATAACATTTTCTTTCCTCTAGCTTACTTTATTGTAAGGATATAGTATATAATACATGTAACATACAAAATAGATGCTAATCGACTGTTATCAGTAAGCTCTTAGCAGTTATGTTCTGGGGTAGTTAAAAGTTACACGCAGATTTTCAACTGAGCGGGGACCAGTGACCCTAACCCCAGCACTGTTCATGGGTTAAAGGTATAAAGAATTAGAAAGTCTAGGGCGCCTGGGTGGCTCAGTGGGTTAAAGCCTCTGCCTTCGGCTCAGGTCACGATCTCAGGGTCCTGGGATCGAGTCCCGCATCGGGCTCTCTGCTCAGCAGGGAGCCTGCTTCCCCCTCTCTCTCTGCCTGCCTCTCTGCCTGCTGTGATCCCTCTCCATCAAGTAAATAAAATCTAAAAAAAAAAAAAAAAAAAAAGAATTAGAAAGTCTAAGGGAAAGCAAGATCCAGGCCTGCAGATATTTTTAAGTTCTCCAGATAATTCTGAAATGAACCTGTGATCTAAGCTTTTTAAAAGAAAATTCAATATTCTTTCCCAAACCCAAGGGGAAGAAAAACGGGTGGTTCTCCGAAACAGGGTGGGAGAAGCATAGGGAACAGAGTTTTTAAAAATTTACCATAAGTTCTTAATGTTTACAGAATATTTTAATGGAGAATAATTCTTTATTATACTAAGAAATAGAAATCAAATACAAGTATTAATTCTACCAATTGTGAAAATTTAGGAGCACCTAAATTTAGGGGCTCAGTCTGTTAAGTATCTGACTCTTGATTTCGGCCCAGGTCACGATCTCAGGGTCCTAAGATGAAGCTCCGCATGCAGTAGGCAATCTGCTTGAGATTCTCTCTCTCCTTCTGCCGTCGCCCGCTCCCCACCGCTTGCTCACTCACACTCTCCTCCCCCACTCCAAAATACACAAATCTTTAAAAAAAAAAATGGTGAAAATTTACAAGTTGTAGAGATGGAGCAATCAAATTGCATGAAAATTCTAACTACAGACCATTATCCTTCATAAATACAGACACAAAATTCCTCAAAAAAACAAAAGCACGTGGAATCTAGCAAAATATAAAACACGAAAATATATCACAACTAAGTGAGGTTAGACAGAAGCACAAGGTTGATTTAAGATACAAAAAAATCAATTTACCAAATCTTAGAGAAAAATTCCAAATACATGTAGATAGCACCCCTGCCCCCATAACCCTCCCTCCACCAGAGGCAGAACTCCAGTCCGTCCACCCTCGAAGGGCCAGCGACGAGGGACTTGCTTCTAAGGAACAGAGCACAGAAGAGGAAAGACCGTACTTTACAGACCTACTACCTGTAACTGGCAAACAGGATGTGGCCATGCGATCAAGGCTGACATTGGCAGGGAGGTCCCATACCCAGTGGTATGATGGATGAGAAGGGCAGCCAACCTCTGTGGCATTCCTTCCAACCCCCCATGACCCAGCATAATCACGAGAAAGCATCAGATGAGCCCAGACAGGAGGACACATGCTACGGGCTATGCGGCCAGCGCAGCTCTAGACTGGCGTGGCGTGAAGCGCAGGCAGACCAGAGGGGACACACACAACAGTGTGGACCCCGGGACTGGATCCCAGAACAGTAAGAGCACATACAAAATTCCTTGTTAAAGGGCAATGAAAAGTCTGGAGTATAGTTACCAGTTTTTTTTAAAAGTCAGTTTAATTCACATTAATAAAAGACAAGACAGAAACCACTGGAGTATTTCAAAAGATGCAGAAAAGGCACTGACAAATTTCAACAGCCATTTCTCATTCTTTAAAAAAAAAAAACTCAACGAACAAGACACGGAGAAGAGCTTCACTCTGATGAAACACACACCAACTTCCAGTGAGCTCCAGTCACTGATTTGATGAAACACTGCGCACTTCCCCTACCATCAGGAAGCAGGGGAGAGTTAGTGCCTTCAGTATTTCTGTTCGTTCCGAGAGATGAAAGAAATCAAAGCACAGGTAGGATATGAAGAATTAAAAGTGTGTGTATTAACAGGTAACATGATCACTAAGCCATCAGTTTTCCCCGAGTCTGATGGAAAGATAATAATGCATTCCCTACCAAAATCCCAATCAGACTTTTAGTAGATATTGGCAAATCAGTTACAGAATTTATATGGAAATTCAAAGGATCTAGAATAGCCAAAACAATCCTGAAAAGGAAGACAAAACTGGTGGATTTACACTACCAGCTTTCATGCCACAGTAATCAAGACAGTGTAGTATCAGCGAGGGAACAAGAGATGTCCCAGAAAGAGCCCCAAACTTAAATGATCAATTAATTCCCAACTTAAGCACTAAGACAATTCAATGGGAAAGGAAGGTTTTACAACAAATAATGGTGCAACAATCAGATAAACATACATGAAAAAGTGAAACTCAGATACACACATAAACATATTAGCTGAGACAGATCACAGACCTAAACGACAAAGAGTTAATGCTAAGAAAGCTTCCAGAAGAAAACACAGGCTAGTATCTTTGCAGCTCTGGGGTAAAGATTTCTTGGGTCACAGAATTACCTGGTCTTCATCAAATTAAAATTTTGTGTTCATGAAAAGATACCTTTAAGAAAATCAGAACAAAAGCCACAGGCTCAGAGAAAATATCCACTATACATATAAACACCTGTCTGTCTATACTCTGTCTGTCGATCTAAGAGCACCTGGGTGGCCAAGTCAATTAAGCGTCCAACTCTCAGCTCCGATCAGGTCATGATCTTGCGACTGTGGGATCGAGTCCCACGTCGGGCTCTGTGCTCTGTGTGGAGTCTGCTTCAGATTCTCTCTCCCTTTCCCTCTTGTGCATTCTCACTCTCAAATAAACAAACATCTTTAAAAAAACATCTACCTAGAACACACAGACAGGAGCTTTAGACAATGTATGTTCCATGCAGAACATATACAGATAATTTATATTCTCTATGTGGCATATACAGACTACGCACAGCATACACAGACCAAGATTAAAAAGAACCCATTTTTTAAATACTAAAAATGGACACAAGGAAGATCTAGAAGTGTAATCAGCACCAGCAAGGGCGTGCAGTATCATCAGCTATCAAAGGAGCGCACACTAAACGCGCAAGGACACACCCAGTGAAAGATCTACATGGGAGGGACGGACACCACGAGTGACGGCGAACGGACAGTCGCAGGCAAGACCGCGGGAGCACAAGATGATACCATCACTCTGAGAAACCATTTGGTGGATTCTCATAGAATTAACTTCTACTCTCTCAGTAATTCCATTCATAGTTAATAGCAAGGAAAATGAAAAGATACATCCACTAAAAGATACGTAAGATAATCTTTATAGCTGAATTATCCATGACTTTAAAAAAAAAAAACGAAGAAGAAGAAAAGAAAACCCAGACGCCTGGGTGGCTCAGGGAGTGAAGCATCTGCCTTTAACTCAGGTCATGATCTCAGGGTCCTGGAACTGAGTCCTGCGTCGGGCACCCTGCTCAGCAGGAGTTTGCCCCTGCTTCCGCTCTCTCTCTCAAACAAATACAGATCTTTTTTATATATACTTTACTTATTTGCCAGGACAGGGGAGAGAAAGCGTGAGCACAAACGGGGAGAGGCAGGCAGAAGTAGAGGGAGAAGCAGGCTCCCCACTGAGCAGAGAGCCCAGCGCGGGCCTCGATCCCAGGACCCTGAGAACATGACCTGAACCGAAAGCAGAGGCTTAGCCAACTGAGCCACCCGGGCGCCCCATAAATGAAGATGAAAAGGAAGGCAGGAAGAAAGGAACCCACCCAAATATCTCCTCTATCGGGAAAATGAACACGTATGGCACATCCCTAAAATGCAGGGAACTACTGACATGTACAACGACCTACATGAGTCTCGGAAACACTACGTGGAACACGAGAGTGAGACACAGAGTAAGGAGTCTGTTCCCGTGAAGTTCTAGAGTAGGAAAGTCTATTCTGGGTGACAAGAACAACACTGCCTCCGCGGAGTCAGGGCTGACAGGACAGAAGGGGGAGCGCCGTGGGTCACAGAATGGCTTCCGAGCAGAGGGAAGGCGGCACCCCGAACGCTCGGACCGAAACCCCGAACGGCACGTTTCGGGATGTGCCCCCCCGACGGCCAGGGGCCCCCCAGTGCGCGGAGTAAACGCTTTCAACAGGGCGCAGACTTCTTTGCCCTGCTCGTTGCTCCTGCTACACAGGAGGAAAGCAGCGCACGCGGCAGGCCTGTTGGCCGCAGGGGACGACAACCAGCACAACCGGCCCCGGCGTCTTTATGATCACGTCCTCGTCACCCGCCGCGAGCGCAGGCACGTCCGGGCTGCGACCACGCACCAACGGGAAGGCGTCGCCTCCGGCAGATTTGCCCACGGAAAGGACTCCCCGCCGCAGGGCTCGGACGCCGCCCACGCAGACTTCAAGGAGCTGAAGTGGCCACGGCGCCCCGCTCCCTTCCTCGGCTCTCTGCGCACCCCAGAGCCCGTGCCCGCGCCGCTGCTGGGCGCCAACAGCTGGCTCGCCAACCCCCTGCAGACGCCTGAGAAACTGGATGAAAAGGCTGCATGGATACCGAAACACAGGCAGCGTGGCAGGCTAAACCCGTCACTCCTCCTTCAGGACTCTCTTCTGGCTTCTTTTAAAAAGATGGAAGAGCCGCTCTCCAAAGCGAAAGTTCCGAAACGTACTACGACAGCATGTGACACGGGACACCCACCTTTCAACACCTAAGACAGCACCACGCACATATGCTCAATAATGGTATCTGAGACTGGCAGATCTCAGTGATTCTACAAGAAAGGAGACAAGCCCGAGATCTTCATGGCGGGGGGCGTTGCGGGGGCCGCCACCAGCACGTTACCTGACTCCAAGGACTACCAGAAGGCCTGGGAGCAAAGCACGTGGGGAAGGATTTCCAGGCCAGACAAAACAAGCGACATAAACAAGGCAAACTTGAAGCAACCAGCAAGGACAGAGGATAGGAAAGTAAATATATTTAAAATATACTTAAAAACATGAAACAAATACACTAAACACACAAAATACAAATGCATTAAAAATATTTTAAGCAACAAAAATAAGGCAAACCTCAACCATAAAAGGACAGAAGAATAAGAAAGTAAATATAAGAGTAACTTTTTAAAAATACTTTCAAATACTAAATTTAAAATCAAATTTTGGGACATACAGCTTAGAAGGAAAAAGCAAATACTCTACCTCCTCACAGATGGCATAAAAAAAGAAACTAGTCAATCTGGAGGAGAGTTTACTTTATGCTCTATAAAAAGATTCATACTGAAAACAAACCTTAGGATGTTTCAAGTGGGACCTCAGCAACTTGAAATCACAGGAGTTAACAAATGCAATCTGGTTCTTTGCCTTACAAATTCCAGGTCAGAATCTTAACCATCCTAGGTCCCAATTTTAAAAAGTTATTCTGTTGGACGCCTGGGTGGCTCAGTGGATTAAGCCGCTGCCTTCGGCTCAGGTCATGATCCCAGGGTCCTGGGATCGAGCCCCACATCGGGCTCTCTGCTCAGCGGGGAGCCTGCTTCCCCCTCTCTCTCTGCCTGCCTCTCTGCCTACTTGTGATCTCTCTCTGTCAAATAAATAAATAAAATCTTAAAAAAAAAAAAGTTATTCTGCTCATAGCAAAAATATTCTGAAGTATTTGGGGTACAAAGTATCAAATAATCCCACCATCGAGAGGTAACCACTATCAGCATTTTTGTCCACACCCATGCAGATGTGGAGTCACACACACACTCAGATGTGCAAAGTTACAGGGAACTTAGGGGAGGAACTGGATTGTCTTCCTCCGTTCACTTTACGTGCCCAACAGAAAGCGAGCGCATCTGCAGGTAAGCCATGGTCCCGAGAAGTCCGGCCACCCCTTAACCCTCTAGAAAACTCTACACTTGAGGCTGCAAGCGGACTGGAGTGCGTGTCTTCGAACACAGGTAGATGAACTCTCTCGGATGACTTCAGCAACGGGGAATTACTGAGCCGAAAGGCCGTGAGGCTTTGATCGCCCCGAGAAGAACGGAGGGTGTGCGAATCTTCCCCTTCCAGCGAGCAAGTGAGGCAGTTGCCACTGTTTCACGGAGGCTGTGAGAAGCCATCAGAGCCTGGTCACCGTTGAGGACAAGGCGTCCCTCTGATCCAGAACAGTGTCATTTGGGGGCTGGCTCCCGGAGCGGATTCCCAGGTGCCGTGTGAACACAGTGGCTGAGCTACAGAAGAGACCCTGAGTGTAGGGACCCCCAGTCTGTTACAAGGAACAGAAAGCACACTTGCCCCTGGCCCCAGAGGAAGATACTCCATCTTTTAAGACTGTGTGTGTGCTTGAAAAGCTAGCTGAGAACAAAGGGGCAGTCTGTGCTTCGCTCACAAAATAGGCAGAAACATGAGAGACCTCCAGAAAAGTGTCTCTGGGCAGTTAACGTTTCTAAAATGGTCTCCCAACAGAATGAGACTGTAATCTGACCAGTCATTTTGATTTCTGCCAGTATTAAAAAAGGTTAAATTATCCATTTTAATTTATTTTGTTGACTATATTTTATATGCTTAGTGGTCATGTGCTCCTCTTCTCTTTGGATTACTCTCCCGTATCATTGACCCTTCTTTATACAGGAATGCTCATCTGTATGTGCTGAATATATCAACTTTGCTAAATATATTAATTTTTAGGCTCACATGCGAATTTCCCAAATCTGTCATTTGTTGAACTTCTTCATGGTGTTTTGGGGTATTTACAGATGATCAAATTACTCTTTCCTTTACTACCAAGAGTAGTAGAAGGTAATAACCAAGGCAACTTGGTGCTCGTTTTTCCTCATTTTCTATTATGTCCTTAATAATAAAACTCCCAGTTTTGGCTGAACACGTTGTCACCTCACACTGTCTTCACCAGTTTCCCTGCCGTAGGTTATGGCCATGTGACCAAGGCCTAACTCGTGCGATGTTTATCGCGGGCTACCTGAGAACTCTGCGATGTGGGTTCGGAGTGGCATGGTCCCCTCCGGGCCTCCAGCAACCCACAGTCTGGATGCAGACCACAGTAAGAAAGGCAGCCCTAGACCTTACCATGCACGTCAAAAAGAAGCCTATACACAATTACCTGAGGAGGCCTACACCAGATCGGAAATGCCCTCTGGAATTTTTTGACTTTAGTGTTAAAAAAAATTAGCTCTCACATTTGCTGAGTTTTCAGTTTTGCAGGTAAGCCTAAGGCCAGTCGGTTGCCATTATTAAAATGATTTCTTCTAATCCGCTGACCGTTCTGTATGTGTATATGCAGATGAACAAGTCTATGTCTGGTTGTTTTTTACACTAAAAGATTCAATCTTCCTGAGATCCACACTGATGTAAGGTATAAGGGAGCGATCCAACTTTTCCCCAAATGAGCAATCCTTTCTACGTGTCTCTGAGATACTCTGTCGTATTAGCCGCAGACAGGTTATGAGTTCATTTCCTTTAAGGCTGGGTCCAATCATTAATGTTCCTCCAAAGACATCTCTCCAGAAGATACTTGAAAATCGAAGGCAAAATTACCATTCTTTTTTAATAATAACAACCCACTTTAGCTTTAATATTTTCATGACTACAGTTCAGGAATCAAAGTCTGAAATACCTAGATCTACCAGTCACACCCAGAAAACAAGCACTTCCAGAAGGCAGCCAAGCAAGGGTAACCCTGCTTTTCTTTGATCGCTTCACACAAAAAGTGTGTATCTCCAGACATCATTAGACTTTTCTCATCCTAAAATATCCTATAAATATATTATCATCAAAGGGTAAAGAGACTACTACTTAAAGTACCGAATCAATTACGACAAATATCAATGAAATTAATTTTCCAAACTCAAAATCCCACAAACTAGCAGGACACGAACTAGGTTTCCATCTCAACTACTCACCACTGGGAATGATATCTGCACCTCCCTAACTGCGCCCTCCCCTTCTCTGCACTCCTGATGTCTTCAGGGTTCCTTCTTAGATGTCTTCTCCCTGAATCAGCCTCTCACAGGTCTGACCCAGACGTGCTCTACGCCCTCCAGCACACAGAGCGCTAACCTGCGTACAGCTCTGGTTTCTCCAAACCCGGGGCAGTGGCTCAGGACAGCCGGCACAGAGTGGCCACGAGGAGGGAACCATCTCTCACGGAACATCTCCTTCAGCTTTGGCTTGGCTCCTTGTCCTGGCTGCTTCTACAACTGGACAATCTGGGTAAAGATTTCTCCATCCTATTCTTTTATCTTTTCTCTAAGTTTCAAATTATTTCAAATAGCAAGAGACAGACAGCACAAAAAGGAAAGTCAAATTTGGCCTGCGAGGGAGGAGAGAGGGTATGTCCTGGGAAGTGCTCGCAGCATACACGTTCCCACACTCGGTCACAGCACCGTGGGAGGGAAAAGGAAGGGCAAATAAAGTGTTCTGTGCGCGGAGTTTCTAAAGCACTGGCCTAAGTACCTAAAGCAGAGGACCCAAGCCACTAAGTATCACTTTTCATGATCTTTTGGAATAAAGGGAGGAAAAGTTATTAAGGAAAGTAACTGAGAAAAAAAATCTTAGTAAGGAAAAACTGTTTCTAAACCAACAGATCGCACGGCGACAGAATGATTTCATGGCTCACATGCCTGGCCCACCAGACCAGTCCGCAGGTCGGAAACCCGAATCTAGGAAGCCCGACACGCCTCACGCCACCTCTGTTCATCCAAACATCTCTTCAGACTAGCCCACAGCTCACCTCTTCGCCAAGCCTCAACGCTTCCCCACGGCCCTTCCCCGTGCGCTGGGAGACCCAGTCCCAACCAGAGGGCCCCTCCGCGAGCTCCTGAAGCAGGGACCGGAGCTTGCGCTGGCGGACTTCACTTCTTCTAGGCCTCCGCCACAGGAACTTGCCCACGTGTCTCCCCTCTCCTGGATCAAAGCGCGCCTTCCCTGAGAGCAGGGGCCCAGCTTCTCACCCAACCACCCAAGCAAGGTAACACCTAAATACGAACCCGGAAGTATTTCTGCAAGAATGCTCTTAACTACCAACGTCAACTGATGTAAAATGATTATAGCAATCCTTTCAAAGCACTAACACATGCACCACATTTTTAAAGATTTGTACCCACGCCCCCCTAAAACACTGAAAATATTCTAACACTTCCAGGGCAAAGAGCTAAGTGGAAATCACAGCTCACCAGAACTCACTGTCCAAAGACTCTAGAAAGCTCCGGCTTTTTCTGCACACATAGTTCAAAGAAGACATGTATCAACTTTTCACTAATGCTTTAAAAAAAAAAAAAAAAGGCTCATTTTAAATCTGGAAGAAAAATAAAACCATCAAAATTTTGGACTCTTTTTAAAAGATGAACAAATACCTCTTCCGCTTCAGGAGCAACCTGGGGGTCAGTGATCTCATCTAATTCATCTTCAGCAACACAGTCTTCCTGCCCTCGCGGCCCCCGCCGCCCACAAGCCTGCACGCGTGCTTCATCCTGACAGCCATTAAAGAGAAAGTAAGTCCTCCTCATACCGCTCCGGGTCCTGAAAGCACTTTTCATCTTCACGACTCATGCTTCGTTATTTCAGCAAACGTGAGTTACCGGACAAAGCAGAAAGCACGAAGCACGGGCAGCCGATGCGGCCTCGCCCGCGTTTCTGAGACGGGGAGCGGCAGGCCAGTGCCATGGCCAAGGTCAGTGCCACAGCTGCGCCCCAGCCCCCGAGCGCCCTTTGAGCCCGCGCTCGGGGACAGCCTTCAAGACAAGGTGCCTGCGCTCGCTCGGTGCAGCCCAGCAGCGGCACCGGAGCCGAATCACACCCACCGTGCGCCATTTTCACAGCAGTAAAAGGCAACAAAAGCATAAGCCGTTCACTTCCACACAGGAGCTTGGTTAGAGATCGCGTCTGAATTTGCTTCTCCCTCAGCGCATCCCTTCGATCGGAGGGGTGGTTCCAGCTCTGTGCGACACGTAAGGGGCAGACATCCCTCGAAGGGCATATGGAAGAAAGCAGACAGCGGGCTCGAGATGGTTCCAAGAGAAGGAAGGGTCCCTACACACGCTACGGTCAAGTAACAGGAACCTCTGGTCCTGCGCGGGGGAGCTGACCCTGTCAGCATCCGCCAGAACAGCAGCGGCTGCTTGCAAGAAAGCGAGAGTGAGCACGGACAGAACCTGAGGCAAGCTCCCGCGCGACACGGAAGCCGCCCCTGCGATCCCCAAAGAAACCAGCTGCGTTCAAGGGGACAAACCATCGTAGGTCCCACAAGTGTCTCTCAAGGCTGCCTGAACACTGCATCTCACTCTCCAGAAGAAACTATCCCGTCGAAAAGAGAACTGTCACCCCTCACCATTCACTGACAGAACGGTTGGCCAGTGGCGGCCATCAGAATCTTCAGCTGAGACACAACGGAGAATATTCTATGCCACTGGATCCTCCCCAAGAAACAAAAATCTGCTGCCCTTCACACGAGCTCCCAGTCTGAAACTGTTCTGACAGACCCGTGTTTTATGAACTCTCCATCTACAGGAGCTTTAGAAACCCTGAAAAGATTGTGCTTAAAAGTATACATCCTCAACCACTTTCTCATATTTTATCAAATAACAAGGATCACCGTCTCTTAACACAAGAGCACAAGCTTTTAAATCAAGTCCCAAGTCACTCTCAAGCATTCTTGAGGACTGGCAAAATCCACAGCACCCGAGGACCGTCGGGCACGGGCGTCCTCCGAGCCACGCCCGCACGCGGCCCGCTTCTGCCCACGCCCACGTGCCCCTGGCAAGGCGGCTCCCGGACTCCATTCCCGGCCATCCGCGAAACGCACCCACTCGGTGTCAAGAGTGCGCCCCAAAACACATTACGTGCTCACACTCAGCATGTCACCGAGCGGGGTTCTAGCGCGAGGGGACAAGTTAACCATCCGACCCGGGACACGCCACACAGTGAATAAACCATCCGACACGCTAAAATGCCGCTGGGACCCAGGGGCCCCCACCCGCCGCCCGCCTGCTGGGCTCCCCTGAGGAAGCCCCTCCAGGAGCCCGCCCCGCTCCCCAGCCGGAGCCCCAGTCCGAAGACACGGCAGGGGACGCTCCAGCCCCGGCTGCCGCTTCGAAGCCGCCAGCGGACAGGGACAGGAACGGAGAAGAGCGGCCGCGCCGTAAGCTCCGGCGCCGAGGCGCGCAGGGGGGCTCGCGGGACACTCGCCTCGCCTTCCCACACGGCTCCCTGCGAAAACAGGAGGACGCTCTCAAAAATTCTAAGCAAAACTGCCGAAGGCTTTTTTTTAAATTCTGAAAACAATTCTCATTTTGATGTGGGAAAGTACCGTGGGGTACTGAACCGCCGCACCGTTTTTCTTTCGGATCGGAACTCCGAGACCACAAGACGTCGGAGAACTAAGCTGGATTTTACACAACCCAGAGCCTACATGCAACCTCTTGTCTGACAACGGAACACAAGAGAGGGCAGTCCTGACGTACCAGAATTCTCTGCACAACAAACTCGGCCGGGAGGCCACAGTGAGAAACAGCTCCAACGCCGCACACTCGTGCTGTCAAGCAGGCACTTTCCCCCCGGATCTGCTCCCCCAAATTCTAAGTGCACGGAAGGCAGGGGTCACGCCTTGGTCTCCTGTTAGCAAAACTGGTGCCCCCAGTGCCTGGACATCAGTACAGAAGTGCTGAACTGCTGACTCTACAAGGGAAAAGGACCCACATACCATCAACCGGTCACCTTTTCTTACCGAGACCAGGAGAAATAATAAAACGCTCTAACCAGGGAATAACCAGGTACATTTTTAAAAGATCTTGGCTTAATCTTTAAGAATCATTTTAAATGTATAGCACCCCACTTTCAGATAGTATACAAATGCACCAGTAAACCAGAAGAGAACTTGTCCACACCAGTGAAGGATTTATTACCAAAATAAACCATTACCATTATCAAAAGAACAAGCAGCCATGAGGCCTTTTACATGATTCTAGGTACCAAAACGACAAACATTTTTTCATTACTGTATTATCTACTGAAGTGTCAGAAAGCATTCAAAACCAATCAAATCTTAAAAATAACTACTGAGATAAACACAATTATGATCAGAAATAAATATTCTAAGGTTCCACTAAACAATCTCTTTCAAAATTACTCTCATTCGTTATATATGTATGACCCACGGCCAAATTTAAGATTTTGGAATTTTTTCTCAAAAGCAAGCTTCTTCTGAATAAAAACATTAAGAGATTAAAGGCAAAGCTACTCCCCTAACTCTGCATGCTCCACCCAGTCCCGGCAGCCCAGCGGACCGCACACCTCCTGGAACTACAGGATCATGAAAACCCAAAGATTCTACCCATGGATATCACGTCCTTCCCACACAAATGTCATTAAGTGCTTATTTTAAAAACAAGTATCTTTTAATGATGAATTATTAAGACAGATGAGCAACCTTTCACTAGTACCTTTTGCTTTCTTGACAGTTCAATTTTAAAAACAGCCACCTATCAAAACCACCTTTCTGAAACAGAAATCAGCACCATCTTTGCTTCCTGATTACAGATAACAAATTATGTGTGACATTTCCAAAACTAACCTCCAATCTCTTTATTCATGTTTAGACAGTTCTCAGCTACAAAAAAGGATGAATGAACAGGACATCAATCACTCTGGAATATTAGCACCTGAAAGATGTCTTTAGCAGGTCAATAATCTTTTCACCTTGGAAGGACTTTATCAGATCTTGTCTAAAGCCTGGATAAAAGCCCTGCATTAAGTACTTCTAACAACTGACAGTGTATCTCCACCACACAAAGCTGTTTTCTTCCTTAAGGTGCAGTCCTCAAGGTCAGACTCTGTGCAGCCTTCCAGACTGACAAAGGGGCATTACCTCCGGCCGAACAAGCTGTCAACACAAACTTTGTCACAGCTCAGATAAAGAAACTGGCAGACAGTGATAATAAGGTCTAATTTCCCTCGGTCCCGAGGGAGGGAAACAGATTTCAAATCAGTCTAGAAACCTCGGCCCAGGCAGCCATGCTATCTTCAGCCGCACAAAGGAGGGAGACTCACTGTGAACTCATCTAAAGGCTCATTGATCTCGATGTCCAACACTTCGTCGCTGTACAGCTGCGCCTCCTCGTGCTCCTCCACATACTGCATGTGGTCGTCCGGCAGCTCGGCGTCCTGGCCTTCGTACTGCCCTTCTTCTGCGTAGTCGTGAGCATACAGCTCGGAGCCGTCGGATTTGTGATAGACAAGTTCATCCTCTCCTTGTTCATACTCGGACTCCTGTTCTCCAGACTGGTCGTTGGTGTTGTCAGACAGTTCAAATGATGTGACCATGCCAGACGTGGTATTTAAACTAATTGTGACACCCTGAGAACTAAAGAGAACAAAAATACAAAGAAAGGTGCCCAGTGAGAATCAAGCCCAAAACTGAATCACTACCTCAATAACCGTGACAGGTGAAAAGTTGTTCCAGGACCTAGAAACCCGCATTACTCCACTGGTGACCGACAGGAGAGCTCGGCGTGCCGTACTGAGCCCGCACCCCACGCTCCTGACGCAGACGGCACCCGCACGATCGTCTGCTGAGGGTCATCTGCCCGAAAGAATCAGATCGACCAGATGGGGAACCAAGTCTCACTGGCAAAACGCCAGGACTGGAAACAAACAGACCGCACTGCACTCTAACTTCCAGAAAGAAAAGGGTGGTATCTGTTTTCCAAGATCCCAAAGCAAAAACGGGAATATTACTCTATAAATAGAACATCAGAAATCGAGTTTTAGTTTGTTCTTTTAAATCTATGATGCAAACTATAAACTCCTATTTTACAAAAATCAAAATATTAAAGATGTGTGTGAAAATGCACTTCAATATTCAAATAAAATTTGTACAAATCACCAATTTCTAAAAAATTAGTTTATAATTTGAGTAAAATACCAAGGAGGGTTTTTTTAACTGCAAAAAAAAATCTTATTCCACCCATGGAATCAGAACAGCTACATGCCAAACAGTAAACTGCAAGAAAACAACACTTACAGTGCAAAATTTTGCAAAAAAAACCTAAGTGCACACATATAAGTGAGGTATGTAATCCTAACAAGAAATCTGAATACATCACACAGACCTGAAGACATTACTTGGCGAAAAACTCCAAACTGCCACATTTCGAGGGCAAACTTAACTATTCAAAAAATCAAAATATAATAATGATATCAAAGAATGGAACTGGGACACTTAAATAACTGGGAGAAAAAACTAACTTAAAACCGTATCTCTATCCATAAAAGTTACTTTAAGTTAGAAAACCTGTTACAGATCTGTAGTTCAATAATAAATGGCATATACGTTTATTAACTTCACTTATAACTGAAGGATGTCTCTTTGAATTTTCACAATAAAGCTTTCCTCATTAACACTGAAAAAATTACTCCACCTGCCCGAGGATACTAAATACCTCTTCCTCTAATAATGGAGCTTACTAGGTCAACAACAAAAAGACATTCACTGATCGCTGTGGACTGGATATCTGTATCCCCCAAAACTCATCCTGCTGAATCCATAACACACCCAGGGTGATGGTACCTGGAGGTGGGGCCTTTGGGAGATGATCAGAAAGGTCATAAAAAGCTGGAGTCCCACTGATGGGATCAGTGGCTTTACAGAGAGAGCCCCAGGAACTCCCTTAGCCTTCAACCCTGTGAAGACACAGCAAGAAGGCGCCACCTATGAACCAGAATGTAGAAACTGACCATGCTGATGCCTTAACCTTGGACTTCCTAGCCTCCAGAAATGTGAGAAATGTATTTCTGTTATGAGCTACCCAGCTCATACTGTTTTGTTAAAACAGCGGAAAAAGACAAAAATAACTACATTCACTGAAACAATTACATTCAGAGAGTCCACTAGAGTCCAAAGTACAGTCCAAGGTCATCTTGGTGGCTCAGCTGGTTAAGCAGCTGTCTTCAGGTCACCATCTCATGGGTCCTGGGATCCAGCCCCAAATCCAGCTCCCAACTCTGCAGGCAGTCTGCTTCTCCCTCTGCCTCTCCACCCCACCCCTCAGGTTCACACTCTCTCTCTCAAATAAATAATCTTTAAAAAAAAAAATCTTTAAAAAAAATAAAGTACAGTCCAAAGGAATTTCCAAAATGGCAACTGAGTAAACAGATTACAGATAAACAAAAACTGCTTAAAATAAAAAGCAGCAACATCAAACTGCAGCCAATAGTAGTAAGAGCCTAAGGCCACCGTCCCCACCGGAATGAAGGAATTCTTTAAAGAAGAGCAGTAAAGAGGCGCCTGCGTGGCTCGTGGTTAGGTGTCTGCCTGCCTTCAGCTCAGGCCATGATCCCAGAATTCTGGGGTCAAGCCCCACATCGGGCTCCCTGTTCAGCGGTGAGCCTGCTTCTCCCTCTCCCACTCCCTCTACAGTGCTCCCTCTCTCACGGTCTCTGTCAAATGAATAAATAAAATCTTAAAAAAAAAAAAAAAAAAAAAGAGCAGTACATACCTTTACTGAGTTTTCATAACCTGCAGTCAAGAGAACTTACAGAGGTCATCAAACACAAGACCAATACCTATTTACACAAAATACATATGGCTTCCACATAGGAGAGGTATATTAATATCCTGTTTAAAATAAAATCATGTTCAAGATACAATATCACATTATCAATTATACTCCATTATAATTATAAATTCCAGTTACTAACAATTTAGTTAAACAAAGAAAATTTTTAATGAGCTAATAACGAATACCTGAAATTTTCTTCATCGTCATTATCGCTCTGTAAGAGGTCATCATTCAGCTCTTCGTCTGACAAATCTGACTGGTTCTAATTAAAGTAAGAAATCTAATTAATGCATGCCACTTCCACAAAGAGACCTGTTACAAATGTGCAAAATCCCATGGACTATACTGTTTCCAGCCCTATTATTAGAGCATGTGCCATTCCGTGAGCTACCTGACTTGGATACCACCAGCCGACAACTGGGAAACCCCACGTACGGTTTACCTGTGACCCCACACAAACGTTCAGATGCAGAGTCAAGTCGGTATGGAAGCAACAGGCCTAATGATCACATTTATTCTAAATCTAACAAAAAAGGAAAAAGGGAGAGTCCCTTGGCAGTATCCTACAAATATTTTTTCCTATCGTCCACACGGAAAAGAACGGTATCCTTAAGATTTGACTAAATTTGATTCTACTCACATGTTGAATTTAAGAAACAGAGTAAGAAAAATGAAAAAGTAAGAGACAAATCAAGAAACAGACTCTTCACTACAGAGAACAAACTGACACCGGAGGGGGACAGGGCGGGGGAAGGGGGAGACAGGTGACGGGGACTAAGGAGGGCGCGTCCTGTGATGAGCACTGGCTGGTGCAAGGAAGTGACGAACCACTACACCGCGCACCGGAGACTAGCATTACGCTGTACGTTAACTCACAGGAATTGAAATAAAAACTTTAAAAAAAATTTTACTAATTTTAACACTGTTAGTATCCAAAATCTGAAACCTTAAAAAAAAGCAGAATTTTAGAAATAAGCAGATTTTAGGGGCACCTGAGTGCCTCAGTTAGTTAAGCCTCTGCCTTTGACTTGTGTCATAATCCCAGGGTCCTGGGGACTGAGCAAGGAGCTGGGCTCCCTGCTCAATGGGGAATCTGCTTCGCCCTCTGCCCCCTGCCCCTCCTTCCCACTCATGCGCTTGTCTCTCCAATAAAGAGACAAATAAAATCTTAAAAAAAGGATAAAGTAGATCTTAAATAGCCAGATTACCAGACTGATAGGTAAGGGATGGCAACAGAGCTTCGGTCTGTCAACAGAGATGACCTGCGGAGGCAAACATGCCTGGCTCAGGGCCTCACCCCTGCGCTCGACAGGCCTGTGCATTCATCCCACCAGCAGGCGGAGGAAGCCTAGTGTTTCTGTCACTCCTCAACTTCCTAGAGTTCCAGGTTTTGTTAAGTTGAACACAGCCCAGCATTGTACACTTACACGGGTATGCTTCACACTCTGCTCCCATATTCAAATTACTTTCAGACTATACGTAAAGTACCACACCCTCTAAAAGAGGCCCCCTGAATGCCCACATATTAGGAAAAAGGTAAAGATAGAAAAAGGAAAGAGAGACTTGATTTCTACTTAAAAATAAAGCAAAAGGGGCGCCTGGGGAGCTCAGTGGGTTAAAGCCTCTGCCTTCGGCTCAGGTCATGATGTCAGGGTCCTGGAATCGAGTCCCGCATCAGGTCATGATCCCAGCATCCTGCGATCGAGCCCTGCATCCCTCTGGCTCTCTGCTCAGCAGGAAGCCTGCTTCCCCCTCTCTCTGCCTGCCTCTCTGCCTATTTTGTGATCTCTGTCTGTCAAATAAATAAATAAAATCTTAAAAAAAATATGAAAAAAAGAATATAAGGAAATATATATGGCAAAATGTCATGAGAGCTTATATCTGTTTTTTCCTTCATTTCTTTGACACCTGTCTATTTGAGCTCTTCGATTCCTACAAGGTATAGCGTTAGGAAGAGGGGAGGAAAGGAGAGAGGAGCACACGCGGTTCCCAGCCGGACAAACTTCCCAACTGACCGAAGTGGCTGTGGGCGCTCCCGCCGAGAGAGCCTCTCACGCTCCTGTTCCGTGGGAAAGGAGGCCAGTCACACCGATCAACAGTCCAGTAAGAGAGAGTGAGACGACTTTCCCAGAAGAGTCAGCATTACTGTCCAAACCAAACTGTGCTTTTCCATCTTTACTGGTAAGAGACCTGACCAAAGCTTTCACAGGATGGGGACAAATGTTCACCAAAAGGAATTATTAGGGCTGGTGGGTCACCCTGACAGAGATATGGGGAAAAACTACGCTGCCCCAGGCTCACCCGAGGACAGAAATCCAACTTAGGTAAAAATATCTCACCACATTTAAACATTTTAACATCTAATGGTATTCTTCACTGAAGTATCTTAAAGAATCACAAAGGGGAAAACCATGTTCATATTAGGGCAGTGAACTCCCAAGTTCAGTGACAGCACTTCAAAGATGTGCAAAGTAATTAGCACTGAGTCTCAAAGAAGCACTTTCCCAGGACCGTGACCTTGGAAGGACTAGCCCTGCACCCAAATCACACGAAACATGCAGGGCACCCTGAGGCCAGAGAGTGAGCCCCTCAAACAAGGGAAGGCTAAGGGACCATCTCACAGGTTTTCCACTTTCAGCATTTTGACATTTCCTCATGAGACCAAGTGGATCTACAGGGAACTCCACTAATTTTTTCTTTTTTTAAAGATTTTATTTATTTGACAGACACAGATCACAAGTAGTCAGAGAGGCAGGCAGGGAGAGAGGAGGAAGCAGGCTCCTTGACCATCAGAGAGCCCGATGCGGGGCTCGATCCCAGGACCCTGAGACCATGACCTGAGCCGAAGGCAGAGGCTTTAACCCACTGAGCCACCCAGGCGCCCCTCCAGTAATTCTTACTGAGAGTTATAGGTGATGAGAGCCCCTTAGAGGAGGAAAGGCTGAGGCAGGCTGAAGCCAGGTCAACTGGGGGCCAGGGATGCAGTAAGAAACAGGACAGAGAAAGGAAAGTGACCTCAAAAGTATCCTATTATAAATTCATGTATTAGTGAAAGAGCTAATAATGCAACAGACTAAGTTACAAGAAAACGGCAACACTGGTCCTTCTCCTACTAAAAGATCTCCATTAGCTTTATTATGATATTAAAAGGAAAATATAACCAGAGCTAATAAATCAGGCAAAAAATGAGACCTTATCACCCACAGTAACTGTGGACAGTTAAAAAAAGACCACAATCTTAAGACTTTAAAAAACTAAACATAAAAAACTTACCATATTTAGTAAGAATAGCAAATGTTTTTAAACTTAATAAATAAAATAAAAATTCACTATTTCACTTTAATCTCTGGATTTGTGTTTCTATTTTTAATGTATGTTTTATAATGCTATTGGTAGAGTAACATAAACATACATATACATTATATATAGACACACACGTATCAGAGTTAATTACTGAGAAATTTTGTTTGATCAAAAAGGTTCAGAAAAACCTGCATTAGGTTTTAGACTTTTATTCTCATTTGTGTCACATTTGAGTACAGCTATCATTGAGCTTATCCAAAGTTTCAAAAAAGGAATGCAAACTACTAGTCTCCAAATGCTAGTTTTCTGGCAAGTGAGTGGGGGTTCTATGTTGCTGCTTTCACAAACTCAACACCTCCTAGAGTGCCTCCGACTGAGTGAGAGCAAAAATATTTGCATGAAAGGACCGACCACTTGAGGTAGAAGTTACTGTTACGGGGCGCCTGGGTAAGCCTCTGCCTTCGGCTCAGGTCATGATCTCAGGGTCCTGGGATCGAGCCCCGCATCGGGCTCTCTGCTCAGCGGGGAGCCTGCTTCCCCCTCTCTCTCTGCTTGCCTTCTGCCTACTTGTGATCTCTCTCTATCAAATAAACAGATACAAATCTTTAAAAAAAAAAAAAGAAGAAGAAGTTACTGTTACAAACAGACTAAACAGAAAGGAACCTTTCTGTGTATTTAAAAGATGATTCAATTCCCAACACTGTAATCTGCACCCAACCTTCCAGTCAGTACCACATCGCACTCATGAGATGTATTCCTGGATGTTCAGTACAATGAAGCAGCTGGAGGCCGGTTTCAGGAAGACCTCGATTTCTTACCTTTTTGCCAGACAACAAATCTTCTCCAAGTAAGTCATCTTCAAGTTCGCTGGGGAGAAAGAAAAAAAGACCAATGCATTATTCCTACAACGCTGGAAAGTCTGCAGATCACTGGGAAATCTCGGGACTTCAGGGTGTGGGTACTTTCCTGCTTAGTTTGCTATGCTTCCCTTTTTCTTTATTAATACTGAGAACATTTTCAAACGTATAGGGAACCTGTGGTCTTTTAAGTGTGGGAGGCTCTCCTAGAGGAGAGGGCTCTCACTAGACTTCTGATCTCGGTTTTTCACGTAATATGAGATCTCTATTTCTTGGACCTGTTCAGTAATCAGTCAAAGAAGGAACTCCAATAGGTGCTTTCTCCTGCCTTGAAAAACCTATCCACCGTCATTAACTAGGAAAATTAAAACCAAAACCAGAGACCATCTGACACTCATCAAATGGCAAAACTGGAAAAGATGAAGAAGAAAAAAAAAAACAAAAAAAAACCACCAAAAACCAAGGCTGATGAGAGCATACAAGTAAATCATCGTGACTAACAGAATTATCTTTGTAAAACATGGCAAGTCCTTCAGCAGTCTGAAATTGCTTTGTCAGCATGGTTATGTTCTGAAGTGATCAGGGGTACATCATGTCACAATTAAACTCGAAACCCTTACCAGATCAAAAAGCTAAAGAAATTCCCCACTGTATGTATTGGGGGGGGGGGGAGTTGATGAGGATGGCTACTACTGAATTATATTCTTAGTGCTGGGGAACCCAGTGTCTTAGGAACAAATGCCTTTTAAGGACATCTAGAAGGAGAAAACAATCAGACTAGGCTTCCAGGTGCAAATGTACCACGATTCTTATTAGGGCTATTAATTTTTTTTATAAGCACTCTGGTTACAAATTTCTGTAGGTTTGGGGCACAACTTCATCCAAAGACCATGTGCACTCATAGTATGCTACTCTGCAGAATACCAGAATACACAGGAATGCCTCCTGGACTTGGAACACAAATGCCTGTTTCTACACACTGCCTTTTAGAACCGGAAATAACAACACATCTTTTCATTCCTGCACTGAACACCTTCTTGTTAACTTGTTACTCTCTATAGATCTGTTACCTTCATTTTATAAAGAAAACAAGGATAAGAGATTAAATAACTGTCCGAAGTCACGCAGCAGGGACAGACCGAGGACACGAAGTTACCCATGGGGAAAATCTTCCACACACCGGTATGAATAAGACGACGACTGGCAGAGAATAACGCGCACTTCCTCCAGCATTTCCAATAATCCCCTTAATCACTTCCAGGTACAATGGCTGCATCTTCAGTGTTAAAATCATCTTCTGTGAGTGAGGGATAAAGGATCTAGTCACCATACTCACAGGAACCCCATTTGAGAACGGATTCTAGATGACCAGAGACACTCTCTTTGAAGACAAGCACCCACGCCAGGCCATCAAAATAACTGAAAATGAAAGGCAACAGCATCCGCCCAGGGGATACGGACAACTCTTAAAACCAGAATACAAAAAGGCCTTGGTAAATATACAAGCAAAAATCTAGACACTTCTCTACTGTTTGCTAACAAGGGATGTATACAGAAGTAAGAAATCAGTCTTTGATGACCACTTATTTTTCCGAAACAAAAGCATTTTTAAAAAGAAGATAAAGGATCGCTAACGGTTCTAAGTGAATGGAGTAGACGGAGATTGAGAACAGCTGCTTCCGCGACTACCAAAGCCAACGGCAGGACAGGAGACAGGAGGGTTAGGGCCACACACCCACAAGAGACATAAACTGCAGCTCGAAATCGTGCACACCCACTGAGCACATCATGTGCCAGGACCACTCTAAGTGCTTCACGTGTATCAGCTTTTTTGTTGGCGTGACAATCCCATATTGACATTATCTCCCATTTTTCAAAATGTGAAAACAAAGACACTGAGATGTTAAATACTTGGCTCAAGGTCCCCAAGCGAGGAAGCGGCAAAGTCAAAAGGTGAACCTTGAGTGGCTCTAGCTCCAGGTCCAAACCCTAACTACTACGCCCAAACCCCACACAGAGAGCGAACGGACGTCCCTACTGTCCTCACCTGCTGGACCCTTACAAAAGATGTGTGCAAAAGGAAAGAAAGTGATAAAATATAAAGCACTACCAAAATCACACCAACTGTCCCCAAAACCAACAAGGGACTTGTGGGAGTGACCAGCCCGACCAGGCCCGCGGTCAGGGCGGCCGAGGTGTGCGAGGAAAGCGGCGCAGCGCGGCACCACTGAGGGGCCTCCCGGACTCAGCTGCGAGACCCCCTCAGGCCCTCGCCCGCCTCACTACGTGAGTGAGAACCACCGCCTGGCAGCCGTCCTTCAGGATTCAGGACAGCCAGCTCTCTGACAGCAACTTCACGCTGACTAGCAAACAGGGGGTGCCCGGGCGGACCCTTTCAGGAAGCAAGTGTGTTGTGCTCAGCCTCGGGGCTGCAGCTTGTCAAAACCACAAGTGTGAGTGACAAGAGACCCTGTGCGCAGTCCGGGCCACCCTCCCCCGCTCGCGGCCTGCTCCGGTTCCCTGGAAGCTTTCTCTGGGAAGACTCGAGCAGGCTCTCCTGGACTTTGCTTCTGGACGGCCTTGGCCCATGGGATGACGCAACAGGAGAGAGACTGCCCCTCCCCCTACCTGCACAGTCCAGTCCCACCACTGCCACCACTGCGACGCCCACTGGGCTCTAGGACGCCCCTTCTTTCCCCCAGGCCCGCTGCTCCGCCCACCGCACCAACTCTCCCTGCTTCCCCGACCCTGCCCTGCGCCAGCCCCGTCATCCCAGGACTTCGGCCAGAGCCCCGCGCAGGCCAGCTCTCTCCAGACATACACTGACACAAGCACATCCTTCAGAAAAGCGTAAGAACTTCAGGTGTCGGTGCAACAATGGCGCCAGCCTCTTCCAGATGCGCCACTGATGCACCATCGCGGCAAGCGCTGTCAGAACAATTTCTGACTCCCTCTTCTCCGCGTTCAAATTTCTCCCTCGATCATCCAGTATATGGAAGGGGCTGTTTAATGCTTTTAAAATATAGAAGAACACATGATACAGCACCTCCACAAGCAAACGCGCACTGAAGGTGTATGGAGAGAGGAAGCACGTGCTGGTGAGCAGCGCCGGGACAGCGGCCGTTCACACCAGGAAGGACAAGAAAAACCGGAGTCGGCCTCACCTCACCACCAAGCCCAGTTTCCACCAGCGCAGGAAGCCAAATCACTTCTTGACAACTGCAAATCCCACTGACCAGACAGGAGAGCGGTTCAAATACTAGTAAAAATAACAACCGCGATGCATCAAAATACACGTGTAGTATTTAAATCCGTTAGTTCGAAAGGATTCAAGAACAGGACTCCCCTTAGGAGGCGACTAAGGAACTGAGCCACTACTTTGAAAACTGGTGCACCGAAGTAAGGAATCAAGCCTGGTACTTCAAAGGAGCCCAGCAGCCTGCAGAAGGTCACTCGGGTCACCCCTCCTCCTGCCCATTTTCCAACCTACTCCCATCAACTTCTAGACCTGCTAACTCTCAGAAAACGCAGGAAACAAAAAGAACCCACTAACACTCCAGGGGACACAACCAGCAGAAGCAGAAACTCCACAAGACAAACCACTTTGTTTCTTCAAAAAGTTGCAGAGAACTAAAATACAGATGCAAGAAAACCTACAGATGAAACAACGGTTGGAAAACCGACCTGTCAGATGCCACCGAGGATCTGCTGTGGACCGCACAGGCGGCACAGAGCACACAAGACCCACCCCACGCCGTGCTGTGCATGCGACACACTGATACTTACATGAGACCAGCAGTAATAAAACACTGACATTCAGGGAGTTCTTCAAAATATAACTGTATTATGGTTGTCTTTGTAAAGCCTTTATTTTTTAGAGACACAATCTGAAATATTTTCAGATGAACTTATGTCTGATATGAGGAGCGTTGCAAATTACAGATAAAACAAGACTGACTTTGTACCAATAAATGTTGAAGCTGAATGATGCTACACTGTACTATTCTATTTTCACATTTTCTTGAAATTCTCAGTAAGTTGAAAATCAATCAATTTAATCAAGTTCAGGCAAATTATGTATCTTAACTATAAAAAATAAATAAAAACACTTCACAATTTTCACAGGAACATACAAAACATCCCAGAACACAGGGTAGGGATGAATTTCATAAGGACAGATAGTGGAAAGCACCTTCACCACACGCCTCTGTAAGTGATGCCCTCGGGAAGGCCACAGCCTTGGCGACAAGAGTCCTGACCAAATACACAACTGAGATCTAGTTCTGCAGAGACACCTGCAAATCCGTGCTGAGCCTGTCCTCTTCAAAAATGTCAAAGTCATAACAGACAAGGATACATAATTCTTCCAGATGAACAAAACGCACTCCATGATCCCGAACTGAAACGTGAACCAGGAAAAAAGAAACTCATTTTTGGCTATAGCACGCTTTTAGGAAAACCGTCAAAACTTGAATAACCACTGTACACTAAAAAACACAATTCTGTGTTTGTTAACTTCACAATTGTGGCTAAGTAAGTGAATGCCCCTGTTCTTGGGAAGCACACCAGAAACACTACATACTGCGGCACACGGGAAGCACATGGCCCGATGCCCTCAGACCACTGTGCAGGGGCGGGGCAGGGGACACTGGCGAGCAGGTGTGCAGAGGACACAGAGGACAACGGACGAGGCGGGAGGCAATTGGGACTCTGGGGGCCCATGAGAATGTTTGTGTCACTCCTGAAACTTTCCTCCAAGTCTGAAAATGATTCCAGAGTACACTGTGTTTGTTCATACTTTAATTAAAAAATAATAAATGCCACACAGGGAAAGATCATACATTTGATTGTATTATTTTTAAAAAATCCACCTCAAGGCTACTGTTTCAAGGACACACGGCACAGACTGGGAGGAGAGCTCTCCAAGTACAAAAGTATACACCGCAGAAAGTATGAAGAGCCCCTAAGACCAATGAGGAAAAGACAAACAACCATAAGAAAAATACACGTAGGGGCGCCTGAGTGGCTCAGTGGGTTAAGCCTCTGCCTTCAGATCAGGTCATGATCTCAGGGTCCTGGGATCAAGTCCCGCATCGGGCTCTCTGCTCGGAAGCAGGGAGCCTGCTTCCCCCTCTGTCTCTCTGCCTGCCTCTCTGCCTACTTGTCATCCCTCTCTCTCTCTGTCAAATAAATAAAAAAAAAATCTTTTAAAAAAAAAGAAAAAGAAAAATACACGTAGATACAAATAGACAATTGACAGAAGAGAAAATTCAAATGGTGAATGACTACTAAAATATATTTTTTATTCAGCTCCCCATCAAAGTCTCCGAAACAAAATTACTCATCAGTACTTGCAGTAGGGCCATTTCTCTTATGTAGGAGATTTTGTTGTGCGCTTTAAGTGATTCCTTACAGACTGCCTTCAAGCCACTGAAGAATAACCACGTCATGTAGGCGCTAAGTTTTTAATGCATATAGTTTTTAATGTATTCTTTTTTTTTAAGTATTTTATTTATTTATATGACAGAGAGAGAGAGAGAGATCACAAATAGGCAGAGAGGCAGGCAGAGAGAGAAGGGGAAGCAGGCTCCCCGCTGAGCAGAGAGCCCGATGCAGGGCTCGATCCCAGGACCCTGAGATCATGGCCTGAGCTGAAGGCAGAGGCTTAACCCACTGAGCCACCCAGGTGCCCCAAGTATTCTTTTTTTAATGGCATTCCTTTTTCTATTAACATACAATGTATTATTTGTTTCAGGAGTACAGGGTTGTGGTTCACCAGTCTGATACAATTCATAGCACTCACCACATGACATACCCAGCCCCCGCCCCCGCGATGTCCATCACCCAGCACCCTCTCATCCCCCCCAAGGCCCTCCACTCCAGCAATGCTCAGTTAGTTGCCTGCGGTTAAAAGTCTCCTATGGTTTGTCTCCCTCACTGGCTTCGTCTTGTTTCATTTTTCCCTCCCTTCCTCTATGATCTTCTGTCTTGTTTCTCAAATTCCGCTTATCAGTATTATCATATAACTGTTTTTCTCTGACTTACTTTGCTTAGCATGATAACCTCCAGTTCCATCCATGTTGTTGCAAATGACAAGATTCTACTTTTTTGACAGTAGTGTTCCATGATGTATCTATATACCACTTCTTCATCCATTCATCTGTCGATGGACATCTGGGTTCTTTCCATAGTTTCGCTCCTGGGGACACTACTGCTATGAACATTGGGGTGCATGTGCCCCTCTGAATCACGACAATTGTATCTTTGGAGTAAATACCCAGAAGTGCCATTGCTGGGCCCTTGGGTAGTTCTATTTTCAACTTTTTGAGGAACCTCCATACTGTTTTCCAGAATGGCTACAGCAGCTTGCATTCCCACCAACAGTGTAGGAAGGCTCCTCTTTCTCCTCATCCTCGCCAACATCTGTTGTTTCCTGACTGGTTAATTTTAGCCATTCTGACTGGTGTTGAGGGTGTATCTCACTGAGGTTTTGATTTGTATTTCCCTGATGCCAAGTGATATTGACCACTTTTTCATGGGTCTGTTGGCCACTTGGATGTCTTCTTTGAATAAATGTCTATTCATGTCTCCTGCCCATTTCTTGACTGAATTATTCTGTGGGTATTGAGTTTGATTAAGTTTTTTACAGATTTTGGATACTAGCCTTAGATATGTCATTTGGAAATATCTTCTCATTCCATTGGTTGTCTCTGGTTTTGTTGACTGTTTCCTTTGCTGTGCAAAATCATTTTATCTTGATGAAGTCCCAACAGTTCATTTTTGCCTTCTCCCCCTTGCCTTTGGAGATGTGTCTAGGAAGAAGTTGCTGCGACCAAGACTGAAGAGGTTGCTGCCTCTGTTCTCCTCAAGAATTTTGATGGATTCGTGTCTCACACTGAGGTCTTCTATCCATTTTGAGTCTATTTGTGTCTGTGGTATAAGGAAATGGTTCGGTTTCATTCTTCTGCACATGGCTGTCCAATTTTTCCAGTACCATTTGTTGAAGAGACTGTGTTTTATCCACTGGACATTCAAGCTTTGTCAAAGATTCGTTGGCCATAGAGTTGAGGATCCATTTCTGGGCTCTCTATTCTGTTACACTGATCTATGTGTCCATTTCTGTGCCACTACCATACTGTCTTGATGATCACAGCTTTGTAACAGAGCTTGAAGTTCAGAATTGTGATGCCACCAGCTTTGGTTTTCTTTTTCAACATTCCTCTGGTTATTCAGCGCCTTTTCTCATTCCATACAAATTTTAGGATTATCTGTTCTATCTCACTGAAAAAAGTTGATGGTATTTTGATAGGGATTGCATTAAATGTATAGATCGCTCTAAGTAGCATAGACATTTTCACAATATTTGTTCTTCCAATCCATGAGCATGGAGCTTTTCCCCTCTTTTGGGGGGTCTTCCTCAATTTCTTTCATGAGTACTCTATAGTTTTCTTAGTACAGATTCTTTGCCTCTATGGGTAGGTTTATTCCTAGGTATCTTATGCTTTTGGGTACAACTGTAAATGGGATTGACTCCTTAAATTTCTTTTTCCTCTGTCTTGTTGCTGGTGTATAGAAATGCAACTGATTTCTGTGCATTCACTTTATATCCTGACACCTTATTGAATTCCTTAATGAGTTTTAGTAGTTTTGGGTTTTCCACATAAAGTATCATATCATCAGGGAAAAGTGCGAGTTTGACTTCTTTGCCGATCTGGATGCCCTGTTTCTTTTTGTTGTCTGACTGCTGAGACTTCTAGTACTATGTTGCACGGCAGTGGTGATAGTGGACAGCCCTGCTGTGTTCCTGACCTTAGGGGGAAAAGCACACTCAGTTCTTCCCCACTGAGAATGATATTCGCTGTGGGTTTTTCATAGATGGCTTTGATGATATTATGGTTTGTATCCTCTATCCCTACACTGTGAAGAGTTTTGATCAAGAAAGGATGCTGTACTTTGTCATATGCTTTTCTGCATCTATTGAGTGTATCATATCGTTCTTTCTTTTATTAATGTTATTGTAAATACACTGATTTGCAAATGCTAAACCAATCTTCAGCCCAGGAAAAAATCCCACTTGGCCATGGTAAATAATCCTTTTAATGTACTGTTGGATCCCAATGGCTAGTAGTGAGAATTTCTGCATCTATAATCATCAGGGATATTGGTCTGTAACACTTTTTAGTGGGGTCTTTGTCTGGATTTGGGATCAACGTAATTCTGGCCTCATAAAATGAGTTTGGAAGTTTTCCTTCCATTTCTACATTTTTGGAACAGTTTTAGGAGAGTAAGTGTTAATACTTCTTTAAATGTTTGGCAGAATTCCCCTGGGAATGCACTTGTTTGTTGGGCGATTTTTGATGACTGCTTCGATTTCCTTACTGGTTATGGGTCTGTTCGGGTTTTCTACTTCTTCCTGATTCAGTTTTGGTAGTTTATGTGTCTCTAGGAATGCATCCATTTCTTCCAGATTGTCAAATTTGCTGGCGTATAGTTGCTCATAATATGTTCTTATAATTCTTTGTATTTCTTTGGTGTTGGCTGTGATCGCTCCTCTTTCATTCATGATTTTATTAATTTGGGTCCTTTCTCTTTTCTCTTTAACAAGTCTGGCCAGACTCGTTACTAATTATTATTATTATTAGTTCTTTTAAAGAACCAGCTCCTACTAGTTTATTTGTTCTACTTATCTTTTGGTTTTCTATTTCACTGATTTCTGCTCTGATCGTTATTCCTCTTCTCCTGCTGGGTTTAGGCTTTCTTTGCTGTTCTGTCTCCAGCTCCTTTAGGTGTAGGGTTAGGTTGTGTACTTGAGACCTTTCTTGTTTCTTGAGAAAGGCCTGTATTGCTATCTCTAGACCACCTTTGCTGTACCCCCAAAATTTTGAACAGTTGTGTTTTCATTTTCATTTGTTTCCACAAATATTTTAATTCTTCTTTGATTTCCTGGTTGACCCATACATTCTTCAGTAGGATGTTCTTTGGCCTCCATGTACTTGAGTTCTTTCCCATTTTTCTCTTGTGACTGAGTTCCAGCTTCAGAGCATTGTGGTCTGAAAATATGCAGGGAATAATCCCAATCTTTTGGTACTGGCCAAGACCTAATTTGTGACCCAGGATGTGATCTATTCTGGAGAATGTTCCAGGTGCACTAGAGAAGAATGTGTATTACGCTGCTTTGGGAACAATGTTCTGAATATATCTGTAATGTCCACCTGGTCCAGTGTGTCATTTAAAGCCTTTATTCCTTGTTGATCTTTTGCTTAAATGATCTGCCCATTTTGGTGAGGGGTGTGTTAAAGTCCCCTACTGTTACTGTAGTACTGTCAATGTGTTTCTTTGATTTTGTTATTAACTGGCTTATATAATTGGCTGCCCCCCATGTTAGGGGCATAGATATTTAAAACTGTTAGATCTTGTTAGATAAGACCCTCTAAGTATGATATAGTGTCCTTCCTCATCTATTACTATGGTCTTTGGTTTAAAATCTAATTTTTCTGATAGGAGGATTGCCACCCCAACTTTCTTTTGATGTTCACTAGCATGGTAAATGGTTTTCCAACCCCTCACTTTAAATCTGGAGGTGTCTTTGGGTCTAAAATGAGTCTCTTGGAAACAGCGTATCGATGGGACTTGTTTTTTTTTTATCCAATCTGATACTCTGTGTCATTTGATTGGGGCATTTAGCCCATTTCCATTCAGGGTAACTATTGAAAGACACAAATTTACTGACATTGTATTGCCTGTAAGGTGACTATTACTGTGTACCGAGTTTGTTCCTTTCTGGTCTATGGTAGTTTTAGGCTCCCTCTTTGCTTAATAGACTCCTTTCAATTATTTCCTGTAGGGCTGGCTTAATGTTCGCAAATTCTTTTAGTTTTTGCTTCTCCTGGAAATTTTTTCCCTCTCCTTCTATCTTCAATGACAGCCTAGCTGGATATGGTATTCTTAGCTGCATATATTTCTCAGTTAGTGCTCTGAATGTATCATGCCAGTCCTTTCTGGCTTGCCAGATCTCTGGATAGTTCTGTTGCCAATCTAATAGATATTTCTACCGTTGCAGGTTACAGGCCTCTTGTCTGGAGCTGCTTTCAGGATTTTCTCTTTTTCTCTGAGACCTGTAAGCTCTACTATTACTATTAGATAACAGGGTGTTGACCTATTTTTACTAATTTGGGGGGGGGGGGTGAATGTTCTCTGTGCGTCGTGGATTTTGATGCCTGTTTCCTTCCTCAAATTAGGGAAGTTCTCTGCTATAATTTGCTCCAATATACCTTCTGTCCCTCTCTTTCTTCTTCTTTTGGGATCCCAATTATTCTACTCTTGTTTCATCTTATAGTATCCCTTATCCCTTCGATTCTCCCCTCATGATCTACTGGTAGTTTATCTCTTTTTTTCTCAGTTTCCTAACTCTCCATCATTTGGTCTTCTATATCACTAATTCTGTCTTCTACCTCATTTACCCTAGCAGTTAGAGCCTCCAATTTTTGATTGCACCCCATTAATAACCTTTTTGATTTCAACTTGGTTAGATTTTAGTTCTTTTATTTCTCCAGAAAGGGTTCTAGTATCTTCTATGCTTTTCTCAGGCCCAGCTAGTATGTTTATGATGATCATTCTGAGCTCTACTTCTGACATCTTACTAATGCCCATATTGATTAGGGCCCTGGCAGTCAGTACTACATCTTGTTCTTTGAATGAGTTTTTCCATTTTGTCCAGAAAACAGATGAATGAGAGAACAAAATGCTCAAAGGGTAACAACGACCCCAGAAAAATATACACTGAACAAATTAGAAGAGACCCAAAACTGGGGCAAAAGGAAGGGGGGGGGAGAATATGAACAGGCTGGTGAATAGAACAGAGGCACACACTAGATTTTGGTTGTATTTTGATCATTAGAAGAAACTGCATCCCACAAATTTAAAGAAAGAAAAACTTATATTACATGAAAAACAAGGTCAAATACAATGAAGGGATAGAGTATGACTGTAAAAAAGAAAATTTAAAAAGATTTTTAAAAAGGAATTGTAAAGGAAATGACACTGAACTTGTATCGAACTCAACTGCTTTGATTCAGCAAGTCACAACTGTTAAAAACAAGGATATCAGAAAATTTTTGGATGGTATCTATGTTTCTGAAAAAGGAACAGTTCAGCAGGCTGATGAATAAGATCTGAGTTGTTCATCTGCAGAAACAGCAAGAAGCCGGATGATTTTTCAGACTTATTTGTGATATTTTAAAGATGCAATAAAAGCTATACTGATTTAAAAAAAAAATAAAAAAAGGAATTGTAAGATGTCAGTTGAAAAAGGAAAGAAGAAAATTTCAAAAAAAAAGTAGAAAAAGAAAAAAAATAAAGAAAATTTTAAAAATTAACTTTGAAAGACTAAAGAATCATGGGGGAAAAGCCGTGAGTTCCATGCACTGTATTCCCCGAGCACCGCAATTGTGCAGTCCTCATTGATCAGTAAACTCGGCCTTGGCTGGATGTTCTTGCTGATCTTCTGGGGGAGAGGCCGACTGCACTGATTCTCAAATATCTTTGCATGAGGGGGAACTGCACCACCCCTGCCGGGGCCAGACTGAGTCATCTGCTCGGGTTCACTTTCGGTAGCTTTTGTTCTCTGCAAGCTTTCTGTACAGCTTTCGAGGGCAGTAATGAACATGGTGGCCTCCCAATCTCCAGCCACGAAGGAGCTGAGAACTCAGGGCCCCACTCCTCAGGGAGCCCTCAGCGAAAAGCAGTCAATCACTCCCATCTCCCTGGTCTCCGGCCACACTCTGTGCTCACCCTTCCTGTGACTGAGCGTTTCTATCTCTGGCGCACGACCCCGTTTGGAGTCTCCAAACCCAGCAGATTCCTGCATTGCACCCCTGTACCGCTCCCTCCGGGGGACAAAGGGGAGTCTCCCCAGATCTGCTGCTTGTCAGGTCCGTGCTCAAAGAGCAGTGGCCCGACTGCGCCTCGGATCATGGTTTAAGGTAACCCCGAGCTGAGAGGCCCCTCCTCAGCTCCATCTTCTGCAGCCTTGGGAGCTCTGCCACACTTAGGCACTCCGGTCTTTCTGTGACCCCGACAGACCTGAGACCACACTGTCCCAGCAAGGGTTCCACCCCCCGCTTAGCCACTGGAGCAACGTCCCTCACCGGAGCAGACTTCTAAAATCTCCAAGCGCTCCACTGCTCCCCTGCTTGCTGGGCGCTGGCTGATGGGGGTTCCCTCCCCCAGCAGTCTATCTTCCGTATAGCATTTGGGATTCACTTCTCAGCACCTCCTACCTTCCACAAAGTGGTCGCTTTTCTGTTCATAGAATTGCTGCTATTCTTTTCTTCTATCTCCTGCTGAGTCTGTAGGTGTTCAGAATGGTTGGATAACTCGCTGAATTCCTGGGACCGGACGGAATTTGGATCACCCACCCCTCCACCACCTTGTTCCTCTCCTCCCAATGCAGAGGATTCGGTAAAACTCCTGGGGCATCTCAGTTTTCAAACGGCAATGAGGTAATTTTCTTTTTAACTGCAGAAGGTCACTGTTCTTTATTCAGAACTATTTACCTCTATTATTAAATTTTCCGACTGCAACTACAAGGTAAATTTTTACATTTTCAACAAAGTATTTAAAATCTTAAGAAATATGTAGGAGTGCCTGGGTGGTGCAGTCGGTTAAGTGTCCAATTCTTGCCTTCCGCTAAGGTCGTGATCTCAGGGTCATGAGGTCAAGCCCTGTGTGGGGCCTGCCCTGAGCATGGAGTCTGCTGAAGATTCTCTCTCTCCTTCTTCCTCTGCCCCTCCCCCGAGCTCTCTAAAATAAATAAATCTTAAACAAAAGTGTAGAAAATAATCCTCATTGAGAACCCCGCCACCTGGACTGTGTCCCACGTACTTCTGCCAGTACACATCCCTCTAACTCCTACTAGAGCGCCTCACCAGCAGTAATCACTCTACAGAACTGACATTTTTCACTACTGTGAATGTTTTAGCCCTTTACTGCATGCGTGTGTATTCCTAAAGACATTTCCATGTTCACTAGTAATCAGAGAAATAAAAATTTAAATTATAGTGAGAGACTATTATACACATACAAAACTGGGAAAAATTCTAAAGTCCAGCCAAATATCAGGTGGGCCACAGAACAAAAGAACTCCAGCAATGACAGCTCTGGGGACCCACCAAATCAGTATCACCACTGCATAAAAACACAGAGACAGAAGGGACAACAGGGCCCTCCAGACAATACAGGCCTGGAACTGGAGCCTACCAGAAAGGCCTCACCTTCCGACCTGGAAGACCTGCCCCTGCACTCACATCAGCGCAGCAGGGACAGGCCCACTTGGAAAAGAGCATCAGAGAGCCAATATACCGTCCTCGGGAAAGATCTCTGTGGAGCCGGGACGCCTGGCTGGCTCAGTGTGTGGAGCAGCAACACCCGATCTTCGGGTTTTGAGTTTGAGCCCCACACTGGGTGTGGAGGTTACTTAAACATAAAATCTTAATTTAAAAAAAAGAAAAATCTCTGAGCGCCAAGAGGCAGAATGACAGGAATCGGCACGAACTACAAGAACCAGTCATTCCGTACCTGTCCCAGTCCTCGTCGGCGGCTCTTCTTCTCCAAGATCGCTCTGCGCCAGGCTTATCAAACTGGTCAAAGTCATCATCTGTGAAAGAGAGATTGGCTGTAAGTCAGTCTTATTAAATTAAAACAGACACAGATGTTCTAACATTGATGGCCCCTGACTTAACAATGGTTTAACTTATGATTTTCAACTTTGCAATGCTGCAAAAGCAACATGCATTCAGTGAAAACCATATTTCAAATGACCAATGTGGGTCTTTTCCCCAGGCCGGCCATGTGCAGTACTGTTCTTTCTCATAATGCTGGGCAGGGAGCAGCAACAGCCGCAGCTCTCAGCAGGCAGGGGATCATGAGGGTAAACAACCAATACACGAACAACTATCGGTACCCACACGACCAGTCTGTTTGTCACTTTCAGTACAATATATTCACACCATTCATACCAGCACAATATATTCAATACGTTACAAAACACAGCTAACACTTTACTATAAAACAGGCTTTGTGTTACATTACATGATTTTGCCCTAAAGAAGCCAGGCTGAACTATAATATAATGTTAAGCAGGTTAGGTCCACACATGTTTGAATTACAGCATTTTCAAGTTACGGCAAGCTTATCAGGATATAACTCGGTAAGATGAGGAAGATCTGTACTGAAACAACGTTTTTCTTATAAGGATTCCTGACGTAACATTTTAAAATGTTAAAGTTTTGGCTCTCTGCTCCTTCCTACTTGACAGACGGCCACTTCTGCGCAGTGCCGCTCACACCCGAGACACAACAGTGAAGGTCTGCGTGTTCCAGGAGGAGGCCGCCCGTGGCATAGTCAATGGCACGATCAAGGCTGAGAACAAGAAACCTGTGTTCAGTGGAAAGCCCATCTCCATCTTCCAGAAACAAGTTCCCACAACATCAGATGGGCTGATGCTGGAGCTGGGTAGGTTCTCAAGTCCTCTGGGGACACGGAGAAGGCTGGCGCTCACCTGAAGAATAGTGCCGAGAGGCTCATCTCTACCTCCTTCGCGGAAGCCCCCGTGTTTGTGATGGACACGAATCATGAGAAGTACAACGACTCCCTCAAGACTGTCAGCAACGCCTCCTGTGCCACCAGCTGCCTGGCCACTCGGGTCAAGACCATCTGTGACCGTGGATGGCCCCTCTGGGAGGCTGTGGTGTAATGGCCGAGGGGCTGCCCAGAGCAGAGAGCATCATCCGTGCTTCCTCCGGCACCACCAAAGCTGCAGCCAAGGTCCTCCCTGAGCTAGCTGAGGGAGCAGCTCCCTGGCACGCCCCTGCATGTCTCCTCCCGCAGTGTGTCAGCCGTGGATCTGAACCACCGCCTGCAGAAAGCTGCCAGATATGACGACATCAAGAAGGTGGTGAAGCAGGCACTGGAGAGCCCGTCCCCTCAAGGGCACCCTGGGCTCCACTGAAGACCAGGTTGTCTCCTGCAGCTCTAACAGTGGCGTCCACTCTTCCACATTCAGTGCCGGGGCTGGCACTGTTCTCAATGACCACTTTGTCATGCTCCATTCCTAGTACAACAGTGAATTTGACCAGAGCAACTGAGCAGTGGACCTTACGGTCTACATAGCCTCCAAGGAAGAAGAGCCCCCTGGACCACTAGCCCTAGCAGGGCCACAAGAGGAAGAGAGAGGCCCTGCTGGAGTCCTTGCCCAACTCATCCCCCAACACGCTGAGACTCTCCTGCCCTCCACACAGTTTCCATCCCAAGCCCCTGATGCAGGGGAGGGGCTCAGGGGGACCTACCTCATCATGTGCCACTGTCAAGTACACAGTACCGAAATGAATAAATGCAATACAGAAATTCCATATACAGCTATTACAAATGCTGGGACACCTGGGGGGCTCAGTCGGTTGAGCGTCTGACTCTTGGTTTCACCTCAGGGCATGATCTCAGGGTCGTGAGATGGAGCCCTGTATCTGGCTCCAGCCTGGGCACAGAGCCTGCTTAAAACTCTCACTCCCCCTCTGCCCCCCCAATGGTGTGCGCTTGCACACACAGGCATGCTCTCCCCACCCCACCCCCCAAAAAAGTTTAAAAAAATCTAAGTAGGCTATTGAAAGCTACTGAACATTATTAGGCATGAAATACCACTAACAGACTGGACTTTTAAAAAAAAAAAATCATAAATTTTAGTAAGATATTTTCCTTACAAATTAAGTTTTTCAAAATTTTTACTAAACTTACATGAAAGGGAAAAAAACTGCTTTACTAAATATTAAAGATACTTTTATAACATTTTCGTTATCTTTACATTTTTCCGAATTTACCACAGAAGACAAAGACCTTATGTAGGGAAAGTAGGGATACTAAAGAATTGATAAACAGAAAAAAAACACGAGTCGCATCTATAAAAGTTTTCTGTAGCTACAGGTAAAAGTGAAAAGAATGAAACTTTAACAGGTGAAAACTTAACGACATATTTTATGTAACCTAGCATATCCAAAATATTACAGCATGTAACCAATATGGAAAATATTAGTAAGACATTTTACATTTTTCCCATTTTACGTTTTTCCCATACTGTGTGTCTGTGTCATACACAGTACATCTCCTATCTCATTTTTAAAAATTGTATTGGGAAAAACAAGGAACTGAAATGAAAGATTTTCCTCTTGGATACACATCGGAGCCCAGAGGCTTGAGGAGAGGCGGCAGACAGACACTGCCCCAGAAGAATCTGCCCAGACACCGCCCCAGAAGAATATGCCTCGGAGAGTCAGAGGATAAAAACACCAATAATGCCCCAGGAATTTTCCCAGCCTAGGGCTAGAAACTAGCCAGTGTTCTTTATCTTTATGACTGAATTGTCCTTTGACAGTTGACTCTAACTTTCCTTCCAGTTATTTCTCTGCAGGATTCTCACTGTTTCCGTGAGTACCTTTTGGCTAGAACTTTTTTGCATTATGTTCCATGAAGTTGGCTCCTCTGAGAGAGTTTTGGAGCTCTGTTGGTCTAAGCCTTGCTCTTCCCCTTGGACAAACCCCAAGTCCTAGCACTAGTGCTATGCGTGGGGACAGTGGTGTACCTGTCTCTGAGTAACATCTCACTTTGGGAGCTGAGGGCCTGGATGATGGCTGGGGAGGGGAGCAGAGAAGCTCTAGGTCTCCTTGGCTTACTCCTCTTGGTGCAAAACTCCATGAGCTGGGTCAGGAGCTATTGGTGTTTTTATCCTCTGACAGAGGGAGAGTGAGTCTTAAGCAGGCTCTGTGCCCAGGCTGGAGCCAGATACAGGGCTCCATCTCACAACCCTGAGATCATGACCCGAGCTGAAACCAAGATTCAGAAGCTTAGCCAAGAGAGCTACCCAAGCATCTTTAATGGGAAAAATACTTAAATCAAGACTGCACCAAAAACCATGGATGTTATGACAAAGAGTGAATGAAAAGATTCTCAACATTACGCTGTCATTAGGAAAATGTAAGTTAAAGCCACAACAATACACCAGGACATATCTATGAGAATGGCTAAAATTTAAGACCTTACTATACCAAGTGTTGTCAAGGATGTAGAGCAACAGATCTCATACTCTGCTGACAGGAATGCGAAGTGATTCAACCACCTAATAAAATAGTTTGGCAGTTTGTTTGTTTGTTTGTTTGTTTTTAAGATTTTATTTGAGCGCAAGAGAGCAAGCAAGAGCACAAACGGGGCAGAGCAGAGGGAGAGGGAGAATCAGACTCCCCGCTGAGCAGGGAGCCCAACACAAGGCTCAACCCCAGAACCCTGGGATCCTGACCTGAGCCAAAGGCAGACACACTTACCCAACTGAGTCACCCAGGCGCCCCAGTCTGGCAGTCTCTTATAAAGTTAAGTATCCCCCAACTACATGATTCAGCCATTCCACGCCTATGTAACTACCCAAGAGAAAAAGAAATTTAAGTCCAGGCTAAGGCTTGTACACAAATGTTCATAGGCACAATATTGATAAAAGCCCAAATCTGTAAACAATTCAAATGTGCATCAACAGGCAAACAGATCAACGAACTATGGAATATCCCCAGGTACAATTCTACTCAGCAATAAAGGAGACTTAAATACTGATATACACTTAACAGCATGGATGACCTTCAAAATAATTATGCTGAGAGAAGCCAGACCAAAAAAAGAGAACACACACTCTCAGATTCCTTTTTATCAAATGGTACTGTTACATCAGGAACAGAATCAGCATTTGCTCGGGGACAGACAGGAGGCAGGAATCAGAAAGGACACGAAGACACTTCTGATGATGACACAATCGTCACGCTGACTGGCTGTGGTTCCACGGATGTGTACAGATATCCAAACTTATGAAATTACGTGTTTCAAAGATACTCAATCTCCGCGTGTCAATTACACTTGAATGGAATCAGCTTTTTAAAAGGATAATTAAGAAACTTTGGTCAGGGATGAAAAACTCAAATGTGTACTTCCTGTAGACCTTGTAGACTCCTGTAGACTCACTGTAGACAAATGAGCAAAGCAGACTAGGTAGGCATGATGGCAAATTAGCAGGACTTTACCTAGTTTGAAGACAGGAGCTTTACCACATTAACGGGGAGTGCAGGCCCAGCGAAGGCAGAATCCCAACTTTTCAAGAGAAAACAAAATTATGGATTGTTCCTTAGTTTTTAAATATAAGCAACTGATTCAAGTCTCTGGGGGTGCCTGGGTGGCTCAGGCAGTTATGCATCTGCCTCTGGCTCAGGTCATGCTCCCAGGGTCCTGGGATCAAGTCCCAAGTCAGGCTCCCTGCTCAGCGGAGAGCCTGCTTTTCCCTCTCCCTGGCCTTCTCCCCTCCCCACCGCTCACGCACTCGCGCTCTCTCTCATGCTCTCCATCTCAAATAAATTGTAAAAAATCTTTAAAAATAAATAAGTAAAATAACTGAAGTTTCTGTGGTTAGTTTTCTGTTAGTTTCTGTGTTGGTTTTCCTTCCTTCCCCAGATTACATACTTCATGAAAACAGAGTATTCCCTAGCTGACAACATGAACACAAAGTTCCAACATTTTCTAAGCAAAAAGGTCTGCTCTTGGCTTCTTTCACATCAGTTCACAGTGAAGGTATTAATGGTCACAATCGCCCTTGGCAGATACTGCCATACAGCCAATTCTGCTGAGGACATAAAACCCTATGGCCAAGGTAACAGTCACCTAGAAACCTTGTTAAAAACTATACAATCCCTGGTCCCACCCTGAATCTGAGGCAGTGGGCTCAATTTCCATGTTTGTTTTTTTAAAGCTTCCCAGTGATTGTGATGACAGCTGGAGCTGGGAATCCCTGCCCCCAGCGACCACAATCCATCATACTCCAGAAGAAAAGTTAACTGTTATCTTGCTATGTAAGTACTTCCTACAGTTAAATCCACAAAAGTCAAAATTAGAAACCTGGATTGTGTAAAAACAGTTAAAATAAATACTTCTCCGAAGGAGAGATCCCCATAAAATGTCCAAGAAAATTGGCTATGAAATCATTCCAAACTAAGGATTATTGAAAGGTAAGCACAAACTACGCAGAACTGAGGTCATGAAACCCGCATTCTTCATTCAACAATTACTTGAGCACCTAATGTATGCCTGGCATTGTTCTAAACACCTAATATACAGGGTGTACAAGATAAAAATTTCCACTGCATGTAGGTTACAGTCTAAGAGATCGAGACAAACAAAAACCCCACAAACATATATGGAAAGCAAGAAGGAGGGAGTGGAAGGCGCCAACCAGATTGCTTACAATTTTAAAGAGAATGGTCAGAGTAAAATGCTTTTAAAATACACACAGGAAGCACTGCCAATACAATTACTGATACTGCAATAGCACTGAATGGTGACAGATGAGAGCTAAACTTGTGAGCACAGCATAAGGTTTACAGGTATAGTTACAGAGTTGTCAAATTACTATGGTGTAACCTTGAAACCTAACATTTTATTGATTATACTCAATTTTTTTAAATTTAAAAAAATGTACATGATTCATATGTTTCAAAATTTACTGTACCAGAAATTAAAACCAGGACATTTTTTAAATATTTTATTCACAAATTGTTGTAAAAGAAACAATAAACCCATTACATGTTAACGTAACACATTCTTACTGAAAACTGTATTTAAAAAAAGAAAATTTTTGTTTTGCCAAACTCTTTAATGTCTTTGCAGAAGACAGCTTGATTTTTACATCTGCTTCTGCACTTAATCTCTTGCAATAAATTGTTCTGAGTGAAGTGCATGAAAGAAATCCAATTCCAAAAATATGTGAAGCTGTTAAAGAGCATCAAGTGTTTTCAGATCATTTCAGATGTTCTTAATACTAGACCAACACTCAACAAGTGGTGGTTTCTCAAAGGCTATTTGCAATGCAGAGTCTGAACCCTCATCAATGAACATTTCATACTCTCACCTGTTAAAAAATGCACTGGTATGTCTCTCATTCTTAATAGATCTTTTAACACAAGACTGTTTAACATCTTGAAAATACTGGTTCACTGAGTTATGCTGTTCTTTCAAATGCAGACACCTTTCTTATTCCATATCAAAAATTAATTTGTTTAAAGCACCACCAATCTCTTCAGAAAAATCTTTAAAATATTGGGACGGTTTCAAGTTCACCATAGCAAATACAACTTCTCCAAGTTGTAATGGAAATGCTAATTTTTGCTCGAAAGCTTGGATTCTCTCATTGGCAATCAATACTGCCAGCTGTTTCCTTGACTAGACAGGCTCACGTCACTTGCAAGAAAACATCTGCCAAATACTACAGTCTGAATAATCCTAATTTCATCAGTTGTCTTTTCAAGTAAAACTGGTGTTCTATGCAAAAAAAAACAACAAGCAGCATATTCAGCTCTCAACTCAATCAGAACAGTACCTTCCCTAAGAAACACCTTATGCATACTTCCCATTTTGCCACAAACCTTCTTTTATTTTTTAAAGAGGGAGGGAGATGGCGAGGGGCAGAGGAGGAGGCGGCTCCACAGAGCCTCTCCACCCAGCACAGAGCCCAAGAAGCAGGGCTTGATCTCACAATCCCGAGATCATGACCTGAGCTGAAATCGAGAGTTGGACGCTTAACCAACTGAGCCACCCACGTGCCCCAAAGAGTATTATTTTTTCAAATGTACTTCAGGGTCAAGATTTAATGAAAGTAATAACTTTTACTGCTTCATCAAGGATCTTCCTAAACAAACTCTTGTTTTTTTCTATGTGGCCCGGCTTCTAACAGTTTGTGGTCACTGCCTTCAATCATGCTAAGGAAACAAACTGACTCACCATCGCTTTTGCAACACTGATGCAAACGTACACACAGTAAAAAAGGCACATCATCAGGTCTTAGCACTCTTATGAAAACAGCCCTCATAGACACTCCTGGGGGACCCTTGGGGGATAGTCTCGGGGGACTCTTTAAAAAGACTTTGAAAGCTGTTGTCATGCAATCAGCGAGCACAGACAATATGGACAAGGAAGCTCACTAAGGAATGTTTTATCAGCAGGAAAAGTGGAAATCAAGCAAATACCCAACGAAGCAGAGAGGTAAATTAAAATACAGTCTTGCAGTTATATACGAGGCAGCAGTAAGAACTATCACTAGAATTGCTGTATTTCTGACATGGAAAAATGTCCACAATAATCTAACAACCCCCAATACCATGCAGTATAGTGTACGACTTTGTATGCAAAATGTGTATGTGTGTGTGCGTGTGTGTCTGGAAGGATATAAGCAAAACCCTAATGGCAGTTATCTCTCGGTATGGAATCACAGACTGTCTTCTATACTTTTTCCTTACATTTTTACAGAACCTATTTTCTTTCTTAGAGTAACAACCTGTCCTTACTAAAACAGCATACAATTATAAAAACTTCTTGGAATCCTAAAGGTGCAAAGATGGTACTGAAATCACCCCAAGTTTCCCTGATCAGAAATAACAGGACACCTGGGTGGGTTAAGCATCCAACTTCTGATTTCTGCTCAGGTCATGATCTCAGGGTCACATCAAACCCCACATCAGGCTCTGTGGTGGGCACAAAGCCTACTTGAGAGTCTCTCTCTCTCCCTCTCCCCCATCCTTGGCTAGAGCTCGCTCTCAAAAACAGCAACAACAAAAAGTAACAATCATAAAATCAAACAAACATCACTTTAAATGTTTATGCACACATTTGAACGCACAGTGTGCAAACTTTAAAGAGGACTGTACAATGTTTTTAATGAAGCATGAAGTTTCATACTATTTAAATTTATCAGCAGAAAAAGCCACTGAAGGGGTGCCTTGTGGCTCAGTCGGTTAAGCATACAACTCCCGATCTCAGCTCAGGCCTTGATCTCGGGGTCAGGAGTTCAAGCCCTACCCTGGGCTCCATGCTGGGCATGCAGCCTACTTAAATATCTATCTTAAAAAAAGGAAGAAAAAAAAACGGAAGTAAAATCAATGGGATGACTGAAATTCAAGTAAAACTTTATTCAGCCCAAGAGATATCTTGAGGTTAATTTCCAAGCCCCCCAAAAGCACATACAGCATGAAAGGGGCTGGGGAAAGTGAAGCTTGATGTTACAGTAACAGAGAGGAAGGCTGAGCACTGACTTGATTTTTGACAAGCAGATGGGCATACAGGAAGACAGCAGAGAGGGTGAAACGTGCCGTATTAAGGCCAGAAGATTGTGACTAGTTCCACGGGTTTGAAAGAGCCGTTCAGGGAGAGAAGCAACAGTTAAAATAAATGCTGAAAAGGTAGACTTGAGGGGTGCCTGGGTGGCTCAGTGGGTTAAAGCCTCTGCCTTCAGCTCAGGTCATGATCCCAGGGTCCTGGGATTGAGCCCCGCATCGGGCTCTCTGCGCAGCAGGGAGCCTGCTCCCCGCCCCTCTTCTCTGCCTGCCCCACTGCCTACTTGTGATCTCTGCCTGTCAAATAAACAAATAAAATCTTTAAAAAAAAAAAAAAGGTAGACTTGGCGTGTCACTGAAGAATCACTGTGAGACACCTACTTACACTTAAGAGGCAACACGACTGCAGTTTAGAAAAATTACCCAGCAGCGAAAAGCAGCAGTGACTGAACTCATAACAGATGAACAATGGTCTGAACAACACAGAACTACAAACCAAGTAATTAAAAAAAAAAATCCTGGCTAGCATCACAGTAAATAGGTGGGAAAATAAGACAATGGATCAATCAGAATCTATTTTTTAAAAGATTCATTTATTTTAGAGAGGCAGAAAGAGAAGAGCGTGAGCAGAGGGAGGGACAGAGGGAGAGAGAGAAACTCAAGCAGACTCCCCACTGAGTGTGGAACCCAATTCAGGGCTCAATCCCACAACCCTGAGACTATGACCAGAGCTGAAATCAAGTGCCCCAGAATCTGTCCATTAAGAAACTCCAAGTCATGTCCACTAAATGACAAGGATCAAAGAGAAGTCAAAGAAAACATCGGTATTTTGAATCCGGTATATTACTGGGATGTAAACTGACTGATGAATGTGCTGGTTTATTTGGGGGTTGGGGATGGGTAGAAAGCAATGAGTTTGGTTTTTAAAATGCTGCATCAGTCTTATGACACACCAGTCATCCTTTGTTAATACTAAAAGCAAGTCTGACTTGCTGACCAAACAGGACTGAACAGTCTCTGATTTTCAGACACGAGGCAGATGCTGAACAATCCCGCAGTCCCGTAAGTGCTATTCCCTCATAATCCGGGGTTCGCACAGAGGTTAAGGGCTCCGTCTCAGGAGACTGCCCCACTTCAGAGGGTCAGCTGCGAACGGGGTGCCCCGGTTACCCATAATTCTATCCCCCAGGCTAAATAATTCAATTGAACAACTTACAGAACCCCTCACAGAACCCAGGCTAACATGATACTGGGACAGTTTACTATCAAGTATAGAAATGGAGAGCCAGGTGTACGCAGGATGAAGCTAGGAAGGGTCCAAATGCAAAAGCCTCTGTCCCCATGGCAAGGGTATGCCACCCTCCCAACACAGGCACATGGGAAGCGATCCCAAACCCCTTCGCCGAGGGATGTTTACGGCGGTCTCATTAGATAAGCATGCCTGGAAAACCACTGACCAAAGATGACAGAACTCCATCTCCAGCCTCCCAGGAAATGAGGTTGAGGCTGAAAACTGTAACCCGTTAAACACGTGGCTGGTTTTTCAGGCAACCAGCCCCATCCTGAAGCTACCTAGGTGACCCCCCCCCAAAGTAACGTATTCATTAGCATACAAAAGACAATAAACTCCAAGGGTTTTAGGAGCTCTGTGCCAGGAACCTGTCCACCAGAACCTCACAATGCAACCTTATTTAGAAATAGGATCATTACAGATATAATTGTTAGGATGAGGTCGGACTGGATTAGGATGGGTCCTAAACCCAATGACTGCTGTGGCAATTCCACTTCTGGGTATACTTAAGAAAGAACTAAAAACGCAGGTTTGCAGAGGTATGCATACACCCATGTTCACGGCAGCACTCTGCGCAACCAAAAAGTGAAAGCAACCAAAGTGTCCATCAGATACTCGGATAAATGAAATGTGGTCTAGCCGTACAACGGGGTATTATTTAGTCTCGGAAATTCTGACACCTGCTACAACACGCACGGACCTTAACACTCTGCTGCGTGAAATAAGGCATTCACAGAAAGACAAGCTATGAATGAGTACTCTTATACGAAGTCCCAAGAGTAGCAGAAATCATAAAGACAGAAAGTAGACTGGTGGGTGCCAGGGCACAGGGTAATGGGGAGTTAACAGTGTTTTACGGGGACAGAAGGAATGAGAAGGTAGAAAACAGACGAAATCCGACTGGCCATGATTTCATATTGCTGTAACTAGATGATGGGACATATAGGACTATGTGATTATTTTTAAGCTGAAATTTTTCCCACAACAGGACTTTTTTAAAATAAAAGATATTTTAAAGTAAACTATGAATCATTTCCTACCTCTAACAAAGACTTACAGCATGTGACTGTGTACTGCAGATCAGTGTGTGGGAACACAGGCGTTCTCTCTGACTAGTGGTCGCAGCGCAAAATGGCACAAATCCAGCTCCGTAGCTCAGGGGTTAGAGCACTGGTCTCGCAAAATGGCACAAATCCTACACAACATTGTGTCTGACAATAACTGGCAAAAATCTACGTGTCTTTCTCTTTTTATCCTCACTCTAACAAGTCTAAACCAAAGACCCACTGGCAAAAATACAAAAGGACATTTGCACAGACTAAGCATGTAGCATGAAATAAATATTATGTATTGGTTACAAATACATATAGGTAGATGGATTTCTTAATTTAACATCCTGACATTGATACGTAACAAATATATATTGGAAACACATCAAATTCCTGGTAGTGTGAGACTCTGGAGAAGAGTTCTGTAATCACACAAAGAAAGCATAATGGGGAACTTATTTGTAATACTGTCCTTCATTTAAAAGACAAACCTGGGGTGCCTGGGTGGCTCAGTGGGTTAAGCCTCTGCCTTCGGCTCGGGTCATGATTTCAGGGTCCTGGGATTGAGCCCCGCGTCGGGCTCTCTGCTCAACAGGGAGCCTGCTTCCCTCTCTCTCTGCCTGCCTCTGCCTACTTGTGATCTCTCTCTGTCAAATAAATAAATAAAATCTTTTAAAAATAAATAAATAAATAAAAGACAAACCTGATGCAAATGTGACCAAATGTTAAGTGCTAACTCCAGCTCTGAGGCTAACAGGTTTGTCATGCTATTCCTCACAGTTTACTTTACTGAATGATTTCTCTCGGCACACAGGTCAACAGGAAGTGAGAGGGACCTCAAGAAGCTTTGGCCGCAACGTGCAAATATGGAACAGATGCTTGAAGGGGACCTTTTACGATAAAGAAAAAGTATTTGTGTGTGTGTGTGTGTGTGTGTGTGTGTGTGTGGCTTTAATGTAGGAGCAAGCGCAACATGTGCCAGTGTCTGTGTGGAAGGGAAAAGCGACCAAACGTGAGGGCGAAGCAGAGGAGGGAAACGATGGGCAGGGAGGTCCCAAAGGGAAACCTGCTGGGAATCCCAGCCCAGGTGTAGATTAAGGCAAGCTTGGGGGAAAAAAGTTTGTGGTTGAAAAGGCTTTTTCTGAAGAAAGCAATCTCATCTCCTAACACCAAAGAAATAAAAAAAATTTTTAAGTAACGCAGCAAGACACAGCTAGAGCCACAGTGGGAGCAGAAAACTACTAGAATCCCCAGAAGGAAGGAAGAGCGACTCTCAGCACGATGAACCTGTGCTTCCACAAAGACCACACCTACTGAGGCAGAAAGCAAGAGGGTATTTTCTTCCCCCGGCATACGGAATATACAGATGGACATGGAAAGAACCAGGACTCGAAATCCTAGCAAATAAGCTGACAAGAACTCTTGGCCCGTTTTTATTATTCTTATATTTCCCACAGTCACCTCCCTTCTGCTCACGTTTAGAACACAGACAAATCCTTTTTGCAAAGCTGCAGTTTACATCTGTCACAATGAGCCAAACCAAGAGAACAAAAGAGGTCCACACAGTCTGACCGAATCTAGAACAATGCAACCTTGAAGACCAAGGGGAAGATCAGCCTGGCAGGACGAGCACGGTCCATGCTCCCACCTGCGGACTCTCCCTGGAGGGCCCAACGTGGTGCTAAGCATTCATTCCGTTTCCCTAAGGGAGCACTTTTCCTGAGAGCAAGATTACAGGTATCTACTAGAATTCTCACGCCTTTCACTTACACAGCAACCAGAGGTCTGAACCTAACCCAACTCCCTTACTCAGCATTCTTTTTCTCTTTTCCAGGAACCTGAAACTTGGATTAGAAACAATACAGAAACATTAGCTTGAACAGGGTTCTGTCAATTACCTCGCCAAGAGCCAGCAAATTTCAGTCCACAGGGCAAGTAGGGTCTGCCACCTATTTCTGTCCAAATTGGGCTACTACCTATTTCTGTAAGTAAGCTTTTATTGGAACACTGTATGCCAATTCAGCAACATATCATTCAGCTGCTTTCAACCTACAAGGCAAACAGTAATTGCAACAGAAACCAGGTGATCTGCAGCGCCTAAAATGTTTATTATTTGGCCCTTTACACATAAAGTTTGCCAATCTTTGCTCTAGTTCAAAGGTTCTCAGCCTTCTTCTTTTTGCGTCAACACCATTCTCATGTATGATACACTCAACTTCTGAATCACTAACAGTCCAAATTCTGTATTTTATAGGCAAGTTAATCTAGACCCTTTATTTAAACCGTAACTAAAAAAGCAATCAGAGTACTGTTTGAGACCTTTGAAAGTGAGTTTATTAGCCCCACAGAGTAAAACTACCAAATTGAGTAACCAAGCAAAATATTCAGAGCGCGTCCCTACGCCATGCTGTTTGGAAAAAAATCTGTAGTCACCGTTTTAACGATCTCTCACCAGGGGCACCTGGATGGCTCAGTTGGTTAAGCTTTGGACTCTTGATTTCAGTCATGATCTCACCGTTCTGGATCAGGCCTCGCATCTGGCTCACGGGCTGGGAGTGGAGTCTGCTTGAGATCCTTCTCTCTCTCTCTCTCTCTTTCCCTCTGCTCCACCCCCAAAATAACTATAAATAAATAATCTCTCACGGATATGGGCCCCCGGACAGGTTCTCCCTAAAATGAACCGTGTGATCTGTTCAGGAAGCGTACTGCACATTGACCGTCTGCTGCCATACACAGGATTTCCCCTTCCTGCGTCTGGATGTCAATCACAGGAAGACAGGGCTCTGTCTCCCAATGCGAAACTGTAAAACGTAGGTCCTTGATTCTCTATCATCCTGGGCAGCCTGGAAGAGGACAAGTGGTCCGAGCTCAGCCAACCAGATGTTCCCATCAGGACTTAGAGGAAATGATGCCCCATTTCTTTTTCCAAGAATCTAGACCCTCTTTTAAAAAAATGAAACCTTCAAAAATAAGAATAAAAAAAAGTAAAACCTAAAAACTGGTGAGGATCAACTGCTACACAGGTGAAACTCAGGGGAAGAAACAAGAAAAGGAGAAAGTGCCCCCACCAATCCCTCTTTTGCCTTCCACAGTATCGGCTGTGCGGACTGTGGTCACTATAGTCGCCCCCAACGCTACAGAGGAAATGCAGGAATATGCTTCTTTCCCGGCCTTTGTGGGGTTCTGAGTTAGCCAGCAAGGCGAGGCAAGGCACTGGCAGGAGGTCTGAGTCCCAATTATCATTACAGTTCTTCTCAGGTGGCAGAGGTAGGACACACACACACACACACACACAGGAGACAGGAGGCCGTCAGGGAGCCGGGAGGGAGCTAAGAAAAACCACGCTGCTGCACGGAGCTTGCAGGAGCTGGAGAGTCAGAGGTGACTTCCCGAGACTCGAAGGGTTCAAAAGTCAACATGTGCAGTGCTGCAGACCAAGAAGGCCCCAGAGCTTCCCCAAGAGTCTTCAGGGCCACAGGACTTCCAGGCAAACTCCTGACAACCAGGCTGAGACTATCAGAGAAAGTTTTCCTAACCGCTGTACCTCCACCTTTCCAAGGTTGTGTAAGCCTGTAATTCCTGTATTAAAACAGCTTCGGACTTGAACCGCATAGCATGGCTTCTGTTCTGACTGAAACAGAGACTGATAAAACTCCAGAAATTCCAGCACTACTGAAGAACTTAACAGAGGCTTCGTTGGACTTCAGCCAGCTATCATGTTCACGTCAGTTTTCTCCGTTGATGCAGCCTCAAGTCTTCCTTTCACAGACGTGAGAACCGAGACTAACCAAAGTTAGTAAACAACAACACCAGACCAACTCAGGTCTACTGAACACCAAGTGTAGCACTCTTGCATTTATTTAGGAAGCAACCGTAGTAGCAGACCCTCTGATTTCCTCTACAGAGTATTACAGGGCGACCACAGCCCCATCGAGGGGTTGGAGATCACTTCCTCACCGCGCGTGCTGAACCGCGCAGGCAGAGCCGCTGGACAGAGGCTGCAGGCTGGTGGTGCACAAGCCACATACTCTTTGAATTACCCGGTCCTTTCAGACTTGACTTAGTTGTTAGCATTTTAAAAATGGTATTATGCATAAGTATTAGAATTCCATGTTCTTTCAAGAAAGAGGAGAAAATACCAAAAGATCAAGAAGAGCAGACACATTTAGCCATAGCTGAAACAGCTAAAGATAAACTGCATTTGGCCAAAGAGGAACAAAATTCCTCCTACCGTAGGAGTGGTACGCACTTGTCCAGCCTCACTCAGTTACGCATTCTTTTACTTCCCTCTAGGAACTAGCAAACTGCCTATCTCCCCAAAAGCATCCTAAGGAACTGTCTCATTATTCTTACACTTCGTACATAAGTGAAGCATTAGAAACCAACAATAAGAGTTTCAGGTAGGTACAGAGGAAATGAAAGGGAGAAAAATACAAGAAAATTTCCCAGAACTGAAGATGCGTATTTCCACACTAAAGTGTCCACCAAATGCAAAGCACAACAAAAGACCCATGCTAAGGAAATTTTATAACACTGAGAAGGAATTGTTAAATCCTCCAGGGAAAGAAAAAGGTCACATAACAAAGGAATCAGAATGCCATCAGACTTTTCAACAGCAGAACTGGAAGCCAGAAAAACAACACAGCACCAGCACCAAAAATCTAAGGAAAATGAATCCAAGTCTAGAATTCTAGGCCCAACCAAATTCACCAATCGAGTATAAGAACAAAGAATTTGTTCACACACACGAGCCTCAAAAAACTTACCTGTAACACACCAGAAATGGTAGTGTTGAACCCTGAATTCAAAAATATAAACATAAAAAATTACTTTTCCAGAAAAATGTATTAAAACCGACCTCTATGTCAGAAGAGCATGCAGCTCTTGACCTCGGGATCATGAATTCAAGCCCCATTTTGAGTGTAAAGATTAAACAAATAAATAAACTTTTAAAAAATGACCCAGAGATTTCTAAAAAGCTAAATGGACCAAAACTGGTTGAAGAAACTGAAAAATAAAGAGCTACCAAACCCAACTGCTGTTCAGACAAAAGTTCTTCCAACTTTAATTTAAATTTTTTTAATTTTTTATGCTGTCCCAGAAAACTTCACAACTCATTCTAGGAAGCCAGCGTTTCATTAAAAAAAAAAAAAAAAAGATAGCACAAAGCACACACAAACACAAAGGGAAAAAACTGTAATCCACTCTTTATGATCACAGGTAAATCCTAAAATTGAAGTCCAACAATATACTAAAAAGAACAGTATGTTAAAAAGAATATATATTTAATATATTAAAAAGCACACAGAAGGTTTTGAAACCAAGAATGCAAGGCTGGTTCAGCACTAGAAATCTATCAATACATTAAGAGACTGAAAAAGGGGTCCCATAAATCACCGCAACAGATATGGAAAAAGCATTTGATAAAATTAAATGCCCAACTCAGAAAACAATTTTCTTTGCTAAAACACTATCAGAAACCTACATTAAACACCATATTTAATGGCAAAGCATTCGAAGAACACTCGCTGAAACTCAGAACAAGGGGCGCCTGGGGGGCTCAGTGGGTAAAGCCTCTGCCTTCGGCTCAGGTCATGATCTCAGGGTCCTGGGATCGAGTCCCGCATCGGGCTCTCTGCTCGGCAGGGAGCCTGCTTCCTCCTCTCTCTCTGCCTGCCTCTCTGCCTACTTGTGATCTCTGTCAAATAAATAAAGTCTTAAAAAAAAAAAAAAAACTCAGAACAAGATGACAAGACAGAGACGCCTGTCACCACCCATATTCCTCCACATCATACTGGAGGGCCTGACAGTGAAAGCCTCTGAGACAAGGAGAAGAAAAAGAAATGAGAGCTATAAATATCAGAAGTTTCGCAGGTATGACTAACCAGAAAATCTAAAGTACCAAACTATTAAAACAACATTCAAAAAACCAGCTACATATAATTCAATTATATTTTTAAAAAGCTTTTCTGTAATAGGCCAGTAACAAATAAGAATGTACGAAGATAAAATACGACACCCACAACGACAAATACTTTGTATATGAAAATAAAACTAACAAGAAATGTGAAAGACCTACATAAAGAAAATTTTATTGGGGCGTCTGGGTGGCTCAGTTCGTTAGGCGTCCAAGTTCTTGATTTCAGCTCAGGTCACGATCTCAGGGTCAGGAGATGGACTCCCAGGTCAGGCGACCGGTTCAGCAGGGTGTCTGCTTCCCCCTCCTCCCCCTCCCCAGGGCACAGGCTCGCTGAAATAAATAAATCCTTAATTTTTTTTTTTTAACTTACTTTAAGTTCCATAAGGATAGGGATCTCTTGTATATTTACTATGTATCCAGGCTCTTGGGTTAGTGCCCAGCAGAGCAGGTACCGAATAAAGATGACTGACAAAAACAAAAAGCTTGACAGAAACATTCTTGTTATCAGATGAAAGGACCCATATTGCAAAAACGTCAAACACTCTCAAATTATGTAAAAAGACTCAATGCCATCTCAATAAAAATTCCCATAGAATTCTTTATAAAACGTGATTGATGATTCTGAAGTACATTTTTATTAAATGCACAGGACTAATCAAGATATTTCTGAAAAGGAACATGCCATCATATATGCGTAACATTTACCCGTACGTACCTGCATATACATGCACACACACACCCTGTGAAACAGTATACTGTAAAAAACTTATGGGAACTTAATATATTACGAAGATGGAAAAGATGGAGAGTTCAATAAATCATATTAGAACTGTTAAAAGTCCCAAAAAACCACAGAACACCCAGAATAAAACTCCAAGAAATAAAAGCTAAATATAAAAAAGTGCAGAAGCATAAAATGTTAAAAAGCATAGACGAACTCTTGGCATAGAGACACCATTACAAAAAGAAGAAGAAAAAAAAACTTGTAAAACCAAGTGACATTTAAGAATAAATTTTTAAACTTCCATATAGTAGAAGTTTAAAACAAAGTTATTTATATGGGAAGCACAATTTTTAAAAAGGGGTTAATAATTCTGATTAAAAAATACAGAGTGAAAAAATATATAAATAATAACAAAGAGATCAATGACCCGATTTAAAAAATAAAAGTGAAATGATATAAACTTACAACTCACAGAAAAATAATATATAAAAAGATGCATAACTTGTCTGGAGATCAGAAAAATCTAAAAACCTTATGGTTATTTCTCTGTCCAAGATGAACAAAAATTAAAAAGACTCTTAAAAAGCGCATGGAAAACGGACCCCCCCCCCAACACTACTGAGGGAGGATAAAGTGGCACCAACTTGTTTTTAAGGGCACTGGCAATAGCTACCACAATTTTAAATAAACGTAACTTGAAACACAGTATTTCCACCTCTAGAGGTAGGGGTTCTCCGGAAACACCTGCAGAAGCACACCAAGTTGTGTCTGCAGGGGTTCAGCACACTATTTTCCACAGCAGTTTAGAAGTAGAAGCAACTGAACTTGGCCCATCAGTAGAAAAATGATTAAATGATCAATAATGGGTCCATAAAACTCTCACCTATTGACATGGAAGATCCCCAGGACCTCCTTTTTCTTTAAGATTTTATTTATTTATTTGAGAGAGAGAGGCGGGGAGAACGCGAGGGGCAGAGCAGAGGGAGAGCGGGAAGCAGACTCCCCGAGGAGCAGGGAGCCCCGTGAGGCTCGAGCCCAGGACCCTGAGATCGTGACCCCAGCCGAGGTCAAATGCTTCACTGCCTGCGTCCCCCAGGCGCCCCCCTAACCCCCAAGACCTACTTTTAGGGGAACAAAGCAACTGCAGAACACTACATGATTTCGCTGCTACCAGAAAAGGTCACGAAGCTAAAAATGCTCAACTTAAATGTGCACAGAGAAGGGGACACAGGGACTCGCGAGGACATTTCCTACTCCAGTTCCCGCCCTTGCGGAGTCACTTGTGGATCACGGAGCTCGGGGTAAGCGGCAGGTGAGGCGGGCAGCATTGCCGTCTTCGCGGGGCTTCCACGCTCCCTACACAATCTGACACGACAGATTAGGTCCAGGAAAAGTGAGCAGGGGCTCCTGGGTGGCTCAGTGGGTTAAGCCGCTGCCTTCGGCTCGGGTCATGATCTCAGGGTCCTGGGATCGAGCCCCGCATCGGGCTCTCTGCTCGGCGGGAGCCCGCCTCCCTCCCTCTGCCTGTCTCTGCCTGCCTGTGATCTCTGCCAAATAAGTAAGATCCTAAGGAAAAGAAGAAAGGAGTAAACGACACAATACGACTCCGAGCAGGGCTGCGCAGGACGAGGGAGGCCCCGGCGCCGCGGGGCTGCGTGGAGGGGCCCCGGCAGCCAGTCCCCGGGTCTCCCAAACCCGCGAGGGCTCGGGCTTCGGTGTCCGGGCAGGGCGCGCAGCGGCCCGGGACGGAGCGCGAGCCGAAGCTGCACGCACCGCGGAGGAAGCCCGCCCCGCGCTCGGAGACCGCAACCGCCCGACGGCCCAGAGCCGAACTCGAGGACGCCTGCCGTCGCCCACACGGCCGTGCCCCAGGCGGACAGCGGGCGCTCGGGACACCGGCACACCCCCGTGCTCACGCGGCCGCGGCCTCCGGGAAGGCCCCGCGCACGGCGCGCGCTCCCACCCCGCACACGGGCCCGGGCCGGCAAGTCACCGCGAAGGTGCCGCGGGCTCCCAGGCGACGAGGGGCTGGCCGCGGACACGCAGAGTCGCCGGCGGAAGGCCGAGCGGGGCGAACCAGGCCGGCCGGCGGGACGCTCCGCGCGCCGTCCCCGCGCTCGCCAGAGCCCGACTCGGGGCCCCCACGGGCCGGGGCTGCCCCGGCAGCGCTTCCGAGCAGGCCCGAGCCCCTCACGCGCTTCCCCGCACCGCGGCTACCGCGCCAAGCTCCGCAGCCCACGAGCGCTGACCTGCCCGGCGCCCGGCCGACACCGCCGAGGCCCGCGAGCGGGGGAACCGCCGGGTCGGGCTGGGCACGCGGGCGACCTGGCCCCGCCGCGCCCGCGCACCGCCGAGGAGGCCCGAGCAGGCGCGGGGAGGCGCTCGCCGGACGGTGGGGCCCCGCAGCGGCCGGGGCTCGGCCCCCAGGACCCCGGGCCCGAGGCGCCGCACCGCCCCACACGCCCGCACGACGCGGCGCCCCTCCCGGCCCGGAGCCCTCCCGAGCCCGCAGGGCCCCCCGCAAACCCGTCGCCCGCACGGCTGGTCCGAGCGGCCGCGGCCCCGCAGGCCACAGCCTCGCCGCCCGCGGCCGGCCGCCGCGCCGAGGGGCTCCGGGCTGCGCGGAGGCTCGCGGGCCACCGCGGCGCGGAGCCCGACGCGGGAAGCAGGACGACGGGGCCGAGGCAGCCGCGGCCCGGCCCGCCGCGCGGGGCGGCTCACGTACCTCCGGTGCCGGCTCCTCCGCCCGCTCCCAGGGCGGCCGCCATGGTGCTCGCGGGCCTTCAGGGTCGCCCCGCCAAGCCAGCCGGGGGGCCGCCGGCCGGCCGGGGCCCAGAGACGCGCGGCGGGGCACGGGGGGCGGCGGGCCGCGACCGGGCGCAGCGGGAGGCGGCCGGTGGTCTCCGCCTCTCCGGCCCCGCAGCTCCGCAGGAAGAAAACAACAGACTATCGCAACATGGCGGCCGGCCCGCCGCCGCCGCGGTGCACGCCGGGATGATGGCGGCCGGCGGGGCGGGCGCGGGCCTCCTCCGCGGCGCGGCGGCTCCGGGCGGCTCCAGGGACGCGGGGCAAGCGCCGACGGCGAGCAGGACGGCGGCCACCGCGCTCGGCCCCTGTAGCCGTCGGGCTTGCAGCGGCGTCGGGGGCGGTTGCCGGCCGTAGTACGGTCCCGGGTTCTGTCGCACGGCGCTTTGCAGCAGTGGGCGCCGCGCTTTCCGGCCGGCAGCCGGCGGGGCGGTGGGCGGGGCCGGCGGCGCTGTCAGGGCCGGGGCGGGGCCGTCAGGGCCGGGGCGGGGCGTGCTCGGAGAGGCGGGGCCTGCGTCCTGGGCCCGGGCTGCAGGTGCCACCCGCGCTCTCTGCGCGGAGGATCGCGGAGGTCCGGGGCGTTTGCGCTTCGCAGCAGCGAGAAGGGCGAGAAGACGAAGTGCTAGTGAGGGACGTCAAGGAACGGACACGGGTTTGGGGAGCCCGGGGTGCTGGTTGGCAGTGGGGGCTGTGGATGCAGTGGGGTCTCAGAGGACGCACGAGCTGCTAACCGGACTCCGTGACGGCGACGGAGGGGCCTGCTGGGGAAGGAAAGAAAGGGCCGTCGGGGCAGAAAGAGGACGCCGAGCGGAGGGTCCTATGTCGGAGGACTTCCTAGGGACCGAGAACGCCGGCAGAGCGAGCTGGAGGGGAAGGAGCTCGGGAGGCTGTGAGGGGAGAGGGGAGAGGGCAACAGGACCAGACGCCCGCGACTGTGGGTTATTTTCCTGAAGCTGCAGGGCGTATGCGTATGACAAGGCTCTAACAACAGTAGTTGCATTACGAAATGTGTGTTTTAGGGAGACGCTCTGGCAGCAGGAGAGCGGATGGGCAGCGTGGAGAGGTGAGACACCCCCAGGAAGCGGCCCCGCAGTCCAGGCAGCAGGCGGCTTCCTGCGGGGGAAGATGGACCTGTGGCAAAACCCTAGTGGTGGACTGCAGGAACTGTAAAAGCCGAGAGCTTTGACACACGTTTCAAGTTTTTAATAATGTTTGGAAAAAATAAGATTTCCTAGATTAAAATAAGATTTCCTAGATTTATCTTTCATCAAAAAGATAAAAACCAAAGAGTAAGTTTAAAAATTATTTTGAGGGGCGTCTGGGTGGCTCAGTGGGTTAAAGCCTCTGCCTTAGGCTCGGGTCATGATCCCAGGGTCCTGGGATCGAGCCCCGCGTCGGGCTCTCTGCTCAGCGGGGAGCCTGCTTCCTCCTCTCTCTCTGCCTGCTCTGTGCCTGCTTGTGTTCTCTGTCAAATAAATAAATAAAATCTTTTTTAAAATTTTTAAAAAGTTATTTTTATTCATCTACATGTAATTGTTGCCAAAAATAATAATTATAAGCTTGGCAAGCAACCTGGAATAGCTTAACTCTCCCTCAGAAAGCACATCAGCAGGTCCGGATTTCAAATGGTTTGAATCTCTAATCACCTTGTATTATTTTTTGCACAGTGGAGGATGGACTTCATAACTCAGAATATGCTCTTAAAGAGGTTTCACTGCTGATCTAATGCTACACACACACACACACACACACACACACACACACACCCTGGTGATCTTGAGGATTATTCAAAAAACAAAATACCCAAAGATGAAACAATCTCATAGATACTTTCCAGCCAGGTTGTAATTGAGGGAAGACCTCTCTCAGTTATGAAAGACCTAAAAATGAATTTCTCTAGGACAAGAATCTGTACATTTTTTTATCAGATCCCTGCTGGAAAAACTTGAGCACGGACACGAACTATTTGAAGACATCAATAAATTACTGTGAGTAAAGGTTTAACAAACCCCTTTTCTTCTCAACAGATTTCATTTTGGGTTGACTTTTTAGCTTCTTCTAGAAACCTAATGAAGTCAGAATGTGAGCTGTGTGTAAAACATCACTGCTTGTGTGAAAGAGGTGCTCTGGCTGATACACTGCTTCTGGCTGGAGAAAACCGAATGATCTTTAAACATCTGTCAAGAAGCCAGACCTTTAGGCTCTGTTCTAACTGAGTTTGGGGATATATAAGAAAAATTCAGGTGACTATTATGAAATGTATCAGTTCCGTGGTCAAAGACACTCCTAAGCCAGGGCCATTCCTACTTATCCAGTAAGCAGATGGGATGTCAGCACCAGCTCTGTGAGGGTGCTTCCATGCAGGTGGGATCAGAACCAGATGAGAAAGGTGTAGGAGCACATGCCTGGGGGTTGTTTGCGTGGCAGAGCCACAGAGGGACAGCCTGCTGCCTGGAAGCAGAAAAATATCCTCACTGTAATGACTGCTACTGGACGATATGTAAAAATGAATAGGATCTGAGGACAGGCGGAAAGGAAGGTAAAGAAGTGATCTTTCTTATTTTGGTGACTGTACATAATAGGTAGGAAGAAAGGGCTTGTTGGAAATTCACACCAAGGTACTTGAGGGTGATACAGTATCGAGTCAGGAGCTTGTTGTCAAATGGCTCAGGGAAAAGGGTTTTTGAATTTACTCTATGTTCAACTCTTCTGTAAGTATTTTATTGCTTTGAAACAAAAAAAATTATTAAAAACAGGAAAGGATCAAAGAGAATATTGTTTTAAAATGTAATTGTTGAATTGTGGTGATGGTGATGATATCACAGGTGCATGTATATGCCGAAACTCATGCAGTCCTGTACATTGAGTATGTGTGCAAGTTTTTGTGTGTCAATCATATCTTCATAGAACTATGACAAAATTAACCACTGGAGTTAAAGTGGTTAAAATCCCAACAGAAAAGTTAAAGAGATAAGACCCAGTTGAGGGAATTTTAGACTTGAGGACAGGCAGGAAAGGATTGCCCAGAATGGGCCACAAAGAGGAAAGGTGTGGAAGAGTGTGACTGAGGCATTTCACAACTAGGAGGGCAGAACAAGAGTCTCAGACTGGAGGTCCATGGAAGAGAACAAAGATCACAGAAGAGAAGAAGTATTTGTGAAGAGGACTCCTGTGAAGTTCTGCGAACCGATGAAAGACATCAGTCTGCAGATACAGGAAGCATAATGAGCATCGATTAAGAAAAGTTCGGAGAGGGGCGCCTGGGTGGCTCAGTGGGTTTAGCCTCTGCCTTTGGCTCAGGTCACGATCCCAGGGTCCTGGGATTGGGCCCAGCATCGGGCTCTTTGCTCAGCAGGGAGCCTGCTTCCCCCCCTTCTCTCTCTCTCTCTCTGCCTGCCTCTCTGCCTACTTGGGATCTCTGTCTGTCAAATAAATAAAATTTTTAAATATTTTAAAAAAAGAAAAGAAAAGTTTGGAGAAATCTACAGCTAGATGCATGTAATGCAACTCAAAAATATGTCCAAAAAAGAGAAGACCTTAGAAGTTCCAAAAAAGAGAAGACCTTAGAAGTAACGAAAGAGAACAAGCTATGTCTGATCATGCCAGAGCAGCTGGGGCAGACTCCCCATACATGTTACAATATGAAAGCTGGACAGATATGAAACACACGGTTTTCTTGCATTGGACAACATGCAGCGCTGGACCGTGGTCACCAAGGCAGAAGAAGCTACCATGGCAGGCCTTGCCAGGAAGCACTTTCTGGACCTTGGGGGAGCAGGAGAAACTCAAGTAAAACACAGCAGTCATGATGACTTGAGAGATCAGAGTTTCAAAGGGTTGTTGGGGGGGGCATTTGTGGGGCTCAGTGCTGGAGATGATGGAGCTATGTCGAGAAAGAGCTCCAGAAATCTGCATGGGCTCACCTTGAATGTGTTGCAGCAGGTGAAACCCCATGAGGATGGGAAAAGTTCACACAGAGTCATCTGTAAATGGAATGATTCCTGGAGCTCACACCACTGTCCCCATGACCTCCACAGGCCAGTATTCAGACCTCTTGAGTCATGGGCGTCCCACTTGAGATATGCTGTTCCTCCTGTCCGTGGGCCAGAATTTCTCAAAGTGCCACCCTGTTTAGAATTTGCTTTGAAATCACTTTTGAGGGGCACCTGAATTGCTCAGTGGGTTGAGCTTCTTCCTTCAGCTCAGGTCATGATCCCGAGATCCTGGGATCCAGTCTCTGATGACCAAGGAGCCTGCTTCTCCCTCTCCCTCTGTCGTTCCCATGCTTGTGCTCTCTCACAAACTCTGTCAAATAAGTGGAAAAAAATATTTAAAATAAATATACTAAAATCACATTTGGGTCCTTGTTAAAAGGCAGATTCCTAGGTTTCATATCAGTTTTATCAAATTTTGATTTCTGGAAATTGGGTTAGCAAATCACTTCCCAGGTACCTTGTATGCTTACCAAAGTATAAAACCACCTCCATAGATATTTCAAGTTGGGAAATGTTAGGTTACCCGATGTAGCTTTTTTTTTCACTGCTCCTCTTGTGGTACTCTATAATGAGTTCAAATTTTACAGTGGAGGAGTATGTGCTTCCTTGATTTTCCAATTTCAAGTTCGAATCTAGGGGAATGATGTCTTTAGGGAAACTCTATGCTCTGTGGCAACCTCAGGATGGGTGTCAGTGCTAATGGCATAAGTGGTGTCAAGGAAGGTGAGGGAAGGAGGCTCGCCAGGCGTAGATGTCTAGACTTGGGTCCATGTGGTCCGGTGTGTATCTGGGAGAAGGTGCACTGCTGAGTCCCCGGGAGAGTACCAAAGAACACAGACTGCTTTGGGCCAATGCAGAAAAGCTGAGGAAGGCACACTTTTTATTTAAATAGCCCTATTTCTGCTGGGAGCTCAGAATCTTCATTTATTCCCCACATACCACCTATGGTAAGGCAGTGAAGTAGCCTCACCTTACTGGTGAGAAAGCTAGCTGGCCCAGATCACATGATGCTGTCCCTCTGTGAGAGCGTCTCCTCCTGGGTGCCTGTGGTATCAGCCGGGTAGGGCCCTGCCTCTCCCAAGACCTCAGCACAACAGGACAAACCCGTCTTTCCCCCTACGTGCACCTGCACATGCAGCCAGCCAACCCCCCCCCCCCACACACACACAGGCCTAAACCCTCACAAACTCAGGTTTCTGCAGTGTGATCCTTTTGAGGGATTTATTACTGTGAATTACATAGTCACCCTGTTCTTCTCAGTTATTACTCTCTGTAATCGTTCTTTTTATGGTGCTTTCTTTTCTTAGCCTGTTTTCTCTCATTAAGACATTTGCTTTATAAAGATATTAGAAGGATGTCATCCTAAAGCGCACTAAGAGTAAAATATCCCATATGTATTGGATAGTTTTAGGTGTAAAGAAGTTAAATAATGCATTTAGTACTGACAAGTGGAATAACCAGCAAGACGTCAAAGACACACCTGAATAATCTACTGTGAAATAGTGTGGAAACCCAAGGTCCCAAGCCTCATTGCTTGCTTGAATTTCAGTGGCATCAAAGTATTAGTGTAAGATGGTCATTGATAACTGCTAACAGAGCAATGGTAAGTCTGATTCTCATTTCCAGCTTAGGAGCAGAGCTCCTCATCAGAGCAGCCACACTTCTTGAGCACAAGTGTGTGAAGGAACCTGCCAGCACCCCCAGGATGTTTCTTTAGCTAACAGTGATTTATCATGTAACACATGAGGTTCTGGTGTTACTCTGGTAAGATACCATTTGCAACTGTGTTTCAGAAGTATGTTGACCTACTCCAGTCAAGAAATGGGCAGAAGACAGGAACAGGCACTTCTCCAAATAAGACATCAAATGGCCAACAGACACATGAAAAAATACTCCACATCACTGGGCATCAGGGAAATACAAATCAAAACCATAATGAGATACCACCTCACACCAGTCAGAATGGCTAAAATTAACCAGTCAGGAAATGACAGGTGCTGGCGAGGATGCAGAGAAAGGGGAGCCCTTCTGCCTTGTTGGTGGGAATGCAAGGTGGAGCAGAAACTCTGGAAAACAGCAAGGAGGTTCCTCAAAAAGTTAAAAATAGAGCTATCCTATGACCCAGCAATCGCACTACTGGGTATTTACCCTAAAGATACAAATGCACTGATTCAAAGGGGCACCTGCACCCCAACATTTATAGCACCAATGTCCACAATAGCCCAAATATGGAAAGAGCCCAGATGTCCATTGACAGATGAATCGATAAAGAAGATACAACATATGTACAACATACAACATATGTACACACACACACACACACACACACACACACACACACAAGTGGACTATTACTCAGCCATCAAAAAGAATGAAATCTTAGCATTTGCAATGACATGGATGGAACTAGAGGGTATTATGTTAAGCAAAATAACTCAATCAGAGAAAGAATTATATGATTTCACTCCCATGTGGAATTTAAGAAACAAAACATGGGGAAAGGAAATCATGGGGAAAGGAAAAATAAGATGAAATCCGAGAGGGAGACAAACCATAAAAGACTCTTAACTCCAGGGAACAAACTGAGCATTGCTGGCAGAGAGATGGGGGTAACTAGGTGATGGGCATTAAGGAAGGCATGTGACGGAATGAGCACTGGATGTAGTATGCCGCCGATGAATCACTAAATTCTACCCCTGAAACAAGTACTAAACTATATGTTGATTGACTGTATTTAAATTTTTTTAAAAGCATGTTAACCTACAGACAGTGCTTGTGAGCACCAGATGGTGCTGGCTGCCTCCCTGCAAGCTTGTTGCCTTTTCCCTTTGCTGTTTTACAAATGGGAAGCAGGGAGAGGAACTATCACAGATGTGCCAAGGACCGAGAACAAGGCAAAACTCCTCAATTCGCATGCGGTCCACCTAGGAGATAGCTCCTGTCTGATTGCTTTCGGATTGTGGAGAGTCATGTGAAATCCCTGCATGATACTAATAGCAATGTTGGGAATTGTGTCAAAGCAAATGAAATTGTGCTTCTGAAAGCCCTGCCCTGGGGAGCCCTACCTAGTCTGGCATCCGACAGCAGCCCAGTACGGTCCTCACAAGAGCAACCTGGGCCTGGAGTGACTCTGAAAAACTAAGTCATTAAAACATGCTCATATTGAATAAAGTTAGAAATCCCTCTGAATCAATATGTCATGTCACATCCCAAAGCTGGCTCTGTTGCTCGAGTAACCATAAATTTAATTCCTCAAGTATCGACTATTTATTAGACAAAGAAATCTGGCCATTGATTCTTGCAACTAAACATTGAGCTGTTGTTTGTCATTTTTACTAATGACAAATCTCATGAGGCCACACCTCCACAGAGCCCAGAACGTTTTTGGGGGAGCCTTCTGTGGTGTCTAAACCCACAGCAGCCACTTTTATTTCTGGACCTTAGCTTCCTAATCTGTGGGTGAAGGGCAGGTACTGACGGGTCCTAAGGCACTTAGCTATGTGTCAGGGGCTCATAAGTACACTGTGGAGCTCCTGTATCTTTGAAAACTTGAGGAAGGATCAGTGTCATACAGAGGTTTTAAAAGGAGAAATCCTTGGCCCTGTTCCTGCTACAATACTAGTATTATCAGACAAAGTGCATGATGGGCTAAAACGGAGGCCACATGAAATCAAGGACTTCCAAGGTCACAGAACCTAGAAGGACCAAGCCAGGACTGACACCTCATGCAGTAGACACTTACTCTAACGAGTTGGAGAGAATTCCCCTCCTCTCTGGGGAATCGCTCTCTCCCACCCCTACCCCAATCTGTGACTAGTGGAGGCCACTGGGATGCTATCTCCCCAGCCTTAGTAGTTGGCTGGGGAACGCCCTGAGCCCATGGTAGAATCTGTTCAGCACACTCCCTCCTACCACCCCATCTTCTGAGACTGTCTAGAGAGATGGACATGTAACACAAGCCAGGGGTCCCCCTCAGGACACTGAGCACCACAGCTGGGGAATGGGACAGGGACTTTCTTTCAGGCAGTGAGGTTGGGAGAGTATGACCTGAAAGATGCCAGTGGGCCTTGTCCTTCCTCTGGGAGAACCCTGGGCTCAGAGGATAAGAGCAAAGAGGCAAGAATGAGAGTTCAAAAATAACATCTTACAACTTCAAAGGATGGAATTTTCACCAGCAGAAAAGGAAAGGAAGGTGGGTTACTGGTTTCCGAATGGTAGATAAATATTTACCAGCCATATAAAGTCTGAACAAGGGGCGCCTGGGTGGCTCAGAGGGTTAAAGCCTCTGCCTTCAGCTCAGGTCATGATCTCAGGGTCCTGGGATCGAGCCCTGCATCGGGCTCTCCGCTCAGCAGGAAACCTGCTTCCTCCTCTGTCTCTGCCTGCTTCTGCTTACTTGTGATCTCTGTCAAATAAATAAAAATCTTTAAAATAAAAAAAAAAAGTCTGAACAATCCTGTCCAAAGGCATTCACCAGATGTTTTTAAAACTTTTCATTTAACCAACTGCCATTTTAACATGGTACGCAACATGCTGGGAATGACAAGAGTGTAAGCCATCTCTGGGGCTTAAGTGGTGAGGGAGGGACGAATATGGGTGCTAGCGGGCGGTGTAAGTAGTAAGAGGAAGGGGAGGCGTTTTGACAATAACAGCCTAGACAGACGGAGGGGGCAGGGCCCGGGTTTATGCTGTCGTCCACATCGAAGGGGATTCAGCTAAGCCGTTGTTAATTTTCAAGTCCTCAAACCCAAACTAGATGTCTGGGCAGTTCAGAAAAAGATTTCTGAATCTTTCTGAAAAAGATTTCATACATATTAACTGTTTCACTTGAACTCAAAGCTGTTTGCACAAACGTGCTGCTAGATCAGCGTTAACATTCTGAACCACGGAAACGGTGAGTGCGGAGATCCCTGAAGCTGGCATGCGGGGCGAGCCGGTGACGAACCCCATTGACCTAGGCTGGAACTCAGGAAAAAACAGCGATGGTTTGATAAGCATTTGCCTGATAGAATCATATCAATGCAGTGAGTAAGGGAAAATTTTTCAAAGATAAAGAAGAAAACAGCATAAAGGCTGAGACTGATCAATTTGAGCTCATGAAAATTTGAAACTGCTCTGTATCTAAAGATACCGTTTAAATGTGAGAAGGCAGGCATAAACGAGGTAAAGATGTTTGCACTTCTTAGCTCTAACAAAGGATTAGTATCCAGAACATACATGTATCTCTCACGACTCAGTAATTATAAAAATCATAAAGAGTCCAGGAGAAAAATGGGCACAGGGTATAAATGCAGAGATTAAAGATGAGGAAACTCTAGTAGCTAAGAACAGGAGAATCTGCTAATCCTTACCTTGTACGAGGGCCGCGCAGGCAAATTCACAAGTCTCTGGCTGGTAGAAATTACAGTGATTGTTGGTAGAATGACCAGATCTGGTGAGGGGGTGATGCTGGCTGAAGCCTAACCTGGAACAAGCATTTTGGAGAGCCAGTTGGCAGTATCTGATGGAAGTCGAAGAGGAACATTCTCTTCTACCCAGCAATTATACAGCTCATTACGTACCCTAAAGAAATTCTTCTGGGGCGCCTGGGTGTCTCTGTGGGTTGAGCATCTGACTCTCGGTTTCGTCTCAGCTCACGATCTCAGGGCTGTGAGATGGAGCCTTGCATTGGGCTCCATGCTGGGTGTGGAGTCTGCTTAAGAGTCTCTCTCTCCCCCTCTGCCCCCAGCTTGGGGGGAAAAAAAAAAGAAAGAAATTCTTGCATGTGTGCAACAAGGTGTGAACCAGAAGTCTTCTGCCGTATTAACTAACACGAAAACAAACAAAACCCCCCAATACATAAAAACATAAAACAAGCACCATATCTAAACGCACACCGGTGGCAAAGAATGGGTAGATTGTGACATATTCACAAGGTAGGTTGGTGAACTAGAGCACGAGTTCCAAAATGGAGCCATCTCAGATCAGGGCTGAAAAAAAAAAGGATTCAAATATGACTATGTCGAGTGAACAAGCATCTCCACGACAAAGGAAACCATCAACAAAATGAAAGGCCAACCAGCTGAATGGGAGAAAACAATTGCGAATCATATACCTGATAAGGGAATAATACCTAAAATATACAAACAACTATAACTCAATAGCAAAGAGAAAGACAAAAACAGAAGAAGAATAAAAAAAAACTCACAAGTAATCTCATTAAAAATGAGCAGAAGAGGGCGCCTGGGTGGCTCAGTGGGTTAAGCCTCTGCCTTCAGCTCAGGTCATGATTCCAGGGTCCTGGGATCGAGTCCCGAGTTGGGCTCTCTGCTCAGTGGGAAGCCTGCTCCCCCCGCCCGCCGCCGCCTACTTGTGATCCCTGTCAAATAAATAAATAAAATCTTTTTTAAAAATTAAAAAAATTAAATATGGGAACAGAATGGAAACAACTCATCGTACTGTTGATTTATCAGCTGGATGCTGATTTTTAAGACTAACTTGAGACTGAACTCCTCAAAAAAGAGAATCCATGGAATTGAAGCTTCCTAGGAACATTCTTTAATGGGTCTGAGTTTTGTAGGAAGGCTGTCTTGTTTCAGCTTACTTTTTCGACAAAAAAAAAATCCATGAAATCTCCTTCCAAATCAAAAGTAACCCCCAGAGAATTAAGGTTTTTCTCTGCGGGCAACTGATCAAGAAAACATTGTCATGGGGGGCGCCCGGTGGCTCAGTTGTTAAGCATCTGCCATTGGCTCAGATCATGGCAGGGTCCTGGGATCGAGCCCTGCATCAGGGCTCTCTGGTCAGCAGGAAGCTTCTCCTTCTCCCTCTCCCTCTGCTTGTGTTCCCTCTCTCGATGTCTCTCCCTCTGTGTCAAATAAATAAATAAAAAGTAAAAAACACTGTCTTTAAAAAAAAAAAAAAATTGTGTCCCGACATCCGCTGAGCAAGTTCTCAAGCACCTGGATAGGGACAAAAATGGAAAGTCAAAGAACTTTTAGGCCATCTAGAAGCTCCAAGAGGGTGTGGAGACAAAGCGCAGGCAGGAGCAGGGACGGCGTGTCAGAGATCTGAGGGGCGTGTTGCAGAGCTCTCTGGAGCGGGAGGGAAGGACGAACCCGACCAGGACTGTCAGGGATGGCGGCAGGGGAACGGAGATCTGCAGAAATTTCTAAGCACCTAGGGCGAGGGCGGGGTGTTCCAGTGTGGTGTACGGGTACAGTGGGCAAAGTCATCATTTCTTAGCTCTGTGATCTAAGGCTTTTTTTAATGCTTAAGAACAATGTCTTGAAAGGAGGAACTGAGGTCTGCACGGCGGAGGTGTGAAAGTGACAGCTCATCCTCTCTTCCAGCCTTTTGAGCAACACATGCCCACACACACCCACATATACACATGTGCGTGCCTCACAGTGGAAACAAGCATCAGGGTCTGCGTTCGTTAGGCTTCTGGGTCGGGGAGGGAGTGGCTTGGAGTAGGTTTCCATCCACAGACAGTACCCACTCAAATGGGATTCTGGTAACCACAATGCTAGCTGACCTCTCCGTTTCTCATGGGTTTTTACGTGTGTGTTTCATAAAGATGGACGTGGCATTGACATGACCTTGGGACATTGTCTACCAGATTTCTCCACTGCATAGTTATTTTTCCCTTTGTGATTAATAAGTTTCTTGTGGGGAGATACTCTGACACTGCGTAAATAGTCTGTTTCTAATCAAACATCAATCCAGTGCAGCATTCATGATTTTTGCCTGAATTGACTACCATTTTGTTGGGTGCCACGTGATGCTTTTATGACTTCATAATTCTGCATGTATCACTGGTCGTGCCACCACAAGGAAGAGCTTATGCTGCTTCCCGTTTATTTATGTGTGTCCAGATGGACTTGTGAATTTTTATTTTTTTCTATAGATTATCACCTATTATTAGCATTCTTTCTTATGTTCAAATTGTCACAGATTTATGCATTGGAAAACCCTTCTAGTTGGATCTGGTACCCTTTCGCCTTTAGCGAAAGGGTACCAACTCCTAAGTTGAAACCCTAACCCCCGACGTGACAGTATTAGCAGGTGAGCCTTCAGGAGCTGATTAGGTTTAGATGAAGTCGGGAGCTGGAGCCCCCATGAAGGGGCCAATGTCCTCAGAAGAAACTTCCAGCCTCCGGAGCTGTGAGAAAGGAGTGTTGTTCATTGAAGCAGCCCTGGTCAGGGCTATCTTGTTATCGGAGCCCAGCCTGAGAGTCTGTAATCAAATCACTGGTCCCAGAATTAGGAGTTCTTTTCTGGTCCCCCTGCCTTCCAGGTCGCGGTGTTATGTCTTTGTGATACAGTTCGGTTCATTTGTTTCTGTTCTCATCGGCGTTCTCCCTCGGTTCTTACTGACTGGCTGGCTTACAGGAAACATTCATTTAGTTCTGCGGCCAGAGCTAGGGGAAGGTCATGTCCCTGGAGGTGTCCCTCCCGCCCAGATGCTCCGCTCCCACCACCCCTGCAAGGAACCCGGCTCTTTCGGCTCCAACGCCTCCTTCCTGAATTTCATTTCTGCACAAATGAGCAAATAATGCATGTTTCCTTACTCTTTTTTCTTACATGAACAACTAGACACACACACGGGTTGTTTCATTCTTTCTCTTTTTCTTTAAGATTTATTTATCTGAGAAAGAGAGAAAGAAAGAGAGCTGGCGGCGGGGTGGGGGCAGAGGGAGAGAAGCAAGAGTCCCCAGTGAGTGAGGCGGGGGGTGGACTCACTCCCAGGATCCTGAGAATCATGACCTGAGCTGAAATCCGGAGTCCGGTCCTCCCACCTCCTGAGCCGCCCACGCGTCCCTCATTCTTTCTCTTTTGCTGGTGGCCTGTGATTTGGCGGCTGGGACCCGTCAGTGGTGGCCTTCATCCTCCTCCAGTGGGAGGTGGCCTGTGGGTCTGCTTCCTCGGCTCTTTTCCCTGGAAGCGCCCATGAGGAGCCCAGAGGACCCTCGGAGAGCTGAGGGCTGCAGTGGACCCCCCTGGCCAGGCTCCTCGGCATATAGAAGCTCCAGGCAGTAGAGTAGATATTGCAGAATAAATCCCATTATCTCAGAAGCTGTCCTGCAGGATGATGGACACAGATGGTTACTGGGCAGTGCCAGGGAACCCTGCTTCTTGGCCTGGCTGGGACCCATGCCCCACAGTCCATGCTGTCAACATGGCCCGTGGCCCACGGGCATGCGCCCTACTTTATGAAACCACGATGACGTCTTCAAGGGAGAGCAGAGGGAGGCGGTTATTGGAATCACAATAAGCACTTTTAAGGGGGCTCTCGGCAAAGTGCAAGGGCCCAGGGGTGGGGTCAGGAGCACCGAGTGAGGCAGGAAGTGCACAGCACAAGGGCGAGCTGCCCCTTGAGGCATTTCAGCAGCCACGCCCAAGGGGCTGGGCTCCCAGGTGGTCCCAGGGTGCACCCAGGTAGGGTCCGTTTTGGGGCTTGAAGCCCAGGTGCCCGGGCACCCAGTGGCAGGGAGCTGAAGCAACCCACAGTGTCCCAGAAAGCCACAGCTGGTCTGGCTGCAGGGTCCCTCCCGGGCCCCAAAGGCCCAGCGAGATGGCGTGGGACTCATCCTCTCCACTGCGCCTGGACCATCACTGAGGAGTGGAGGAAGGGCCAGCCAATCCCAAGCCTCCTCCTGTGCGTTAAGTGGAGATTTATAAAAACCGATCGTCTTCAAATAATTCCTACTTGATTTGATTTGACCTCATTGTCAATTTTCTTTTGTATTATAGATGAGAAAAATGAGATTTTTAAAAAAATTTCTGTTTTAAAGTAATAGCAGTTAGGATCACACTGAAGGCAGTGAGATAGGAGAGCCAGAAAACCAGACCAGCCACAATTGTGGGGCCTCTAAGCAGTCCTGCCCCTCCTCTGTGTCTCCCTGTGCTGGTGTCTGAGGCGGAAGACAAGAACGTTCGTCCCTGGGGCTGTGGACAGGATGGGGTGAGTTCATGCACTAAGACGACCCTTGGCCTTGGGTAGGCTCCGGCCCTCAGCAGACGGACACCACCGCCATTGTCACCACTAACAGGAACACGGGTACCGTCACCCCCACCAGCACCACCAGCCAGCTATTGCGAGCAGAGTGTAGACACTGAACTAATCTGGCAGCACTCAGGTAATAATCACGTCCAAACCTCTGGGTAATGCCGGGTAAGGGATCCGAATCCCCGTCTGACTCAAGTGCTCTCCATGGTACCCGTGAGTCCCTCGGGATGTGAGGGGTGGGAGCAGAGGCTGATTTAAAAACACAGACTCCCGGGCCCTGCTGTCCGACACGACCGCTGTGAGTCTGGGGTGGGGTCCGGGAATCTGTGTGTTTCCTAATCACAATGAGTGATTCTGCTGCAGGTTCCTCAGGCCCACACTTTGAGAATCCTGGTGCCACCTCAAGCCCGTGGCCAGGGGGGTCCCGTTAAGACCCCTGAACCGTGTCCCAAACTCCTCTCCCCTTACAGACCCACTGTAAACTTGTCACTCATTAGTTCTAATCTGTAGAAAGTACATAAGACAGGAGCCCATCCGTCCCTTCCTTGAGCCGGCGTTCCGTTGGTGTCCTTAAATACCTGGTAGACACTGCTCTACTCCAGCTGGGATATGTCAAAGAAGAAAAGGCAAGGATCCTTGCCCTCATGGAGTTCTGGTCTTACTGGGAGAAACAGGAAATAAGCAAAATGTGATAAATTAACTAAATCATTTGCCAGGGGATGAAGGTGCCCTAAACGGTAAGACAAGGGTGCTGACACCCTTCTCTTCTTCAGAAGACTGACAGTGGGGCTGGAGCTAACTCCGCAGCCAAGGTGGGCCCTACTGAGAATGGGGCACCGAAACAGAAACTTGGAGGAGGCAAGGGCCTGGTCACAGGATATCTGGGGAAGGCTGTGGGTGAAAGGAAGAGCCCGTGCAAAGGCCCTGGGGCAGGATGGTGCCTGGAGGCCAGAGGACACAGAATCAGCCATGGAACGGATTGCAGGACTAAGAAATGAGGCCCGAGGGGCACCTGGGTGGCTCAGTGGGTTAAGCCTCTGCCTTCCGCTCAGGTCATGATCCCAGGGTCCTGGGACCGAGCCCCACATCGGGCTCCCTGTTTGGCAGGGAGCCTGCTTCCTCCTCCTCTCTCTCACTCTGCCTGTCTCTCTGCCTACTTGTGATCTCTCTTTCTGTCAAATAAATAAATAAAATCTTAAAAAGAAAAAGAAAGATTGGATCAATGTATCATCTCTGATGCAGTTCTTGTGATTAATACATTTTTTGTGTGTCATAATTCGATGGGTGGATCATAACATCTCCGTGGGGTTCCCTTTCTATTTGATTGCTCCTCAGGTTAAACATGCTTTCCAGTGTCCACGGTCCTTCATAATGACCTCTTTCATGATTTGTCTGTTCGTCCTCTTACCTCTAAGGTGGTGTCTCTATCAGGAGGCAGACTAAGGCCATTCACCTTTAGAAAGAAAACATCATGAAGTCCTGTCAGCTTGACATCTTCTCCTGTTTAGGATAATGTGCAAAAGAGACAAGGAAAATGTATTTCTATCAATCTTTGTTGTTGGCCTCTTGATTTCTTGGAAAATAAGAAAAACAAAGTAGAATTTCTGACCTTTGAATTTTCCATTCCCATGCCACACTTTCAAGACAGCGAAGATATAAATATCCTTTATACAGGATCTTGTCCCTCCTAACCCACGACCGATGCCTTATGTTGAGGTGGCGCGGTGGCTTACAGAAGAATCGTCTCAGAGGACGCAGCCGTTCGTACACGAGGGGTCGTCAGACATGTTTAGGAGGAAAATAGTGACGAAGAACATGGCTGGCTTTTCTCAGATGTCCTGACAGTATCTCAGGAGGCTCCCGACACCACTGGAATTCCCCTCTTGGTGACTGTCACGTCGCCTCTGCTGGTGGCTGTCAGCACTGCGTGGACAGCACCCTAAGAAAGGACTGGTTTTGGAATGTGGGCTGAAAGTGGGAGCCCCACATTAGGTATGGAGGTTACTTAAAAACAGAATATTTACAAAAATAAAATAACCAAGTGCACACATTTTTTCATTATCTTCTTCCTCCTCCTCTTTTTTTGATGCACCAAACCAGTATCTTCAAACTACTTTGAAATACAAACTCCTATTAACTTTATACTCCTTTATTTTCACACACAGTTTCTGTGAGTTACACAGGGAGACGGCAGAGGAAAAAGGAGCCCTCGTTGTGGGTCCCTTTCTAACTGAGATGTGGCTCATCACATACTTAGCTTCCAGTATTTGGTGAAAGATGCTTATTTTTTTCCTTTCCAGTCAGAATGATTTTTTTTTTTTTGGCAATAAACTTCCTGCTGGGAGAGCATTAGGGCCGATCTGCAGGAGCAGAGCAGACCCATTTAGGCGTCTTCACCAATGCAATGTGCTGCTCACAGCTAAAGTCTATGAACAGCGAACGAGCTGCCATTTGGAAAGATGTGCCTGTTGGACACCGACTTCCCAACACACCGCCTGGTTCATCAAGGCTGCTCATCTCAGCAGCTCTGAGTCCAACAGTGAGAGTTAAAATGGCACAGAGATGAGCTTTGGGGACCCGAGAATTAACACAAGCCTGCGTGATACCCTGTTTCGGTGTCTTCCGTGCATGAGGAGCCCTTCCGCTCAGACGCGGCCCCCAGTGAAGTCAGTGGGACCCCGAGACCGGGCTGCCCCGGCTGCTCAAGGCTGATGGGTGTTTGTGGGTCCTCCGCTCGGTGCCAAAGAGCCCCGTGTGTGGGACCGCTGAGCAACCTCTCTCCCCCCAAGTGGGGGGCTCGTTGACGGGCCGGGGGGGCATATAGCCTCTCAGGCAGAGTTTTGCCATGAAGGAGGGGTCTTGACAGAGGAGCCCATCGCAGGAACTTGCCTGCTTTGTGCAGCAGAAAGAGCACCTCCCACCTCCTGGGGAAGGAGGCTTGACGGATGTCGTGAAGCTGTGATCTCCTCAGAAGCCATGGTTTCAGGGCTTTGAAGATAAATGAGTGCGTACATATCTCGACACGCTAAACGCTGCTTGCGACTTTAGAAGAATCCCGCATCTTCTTGCCTTTTGAAGCTCCCACAGAAGCAAAATGCCGTCGTTTTCCTGGGCACCGGTTAGTTTATTGATCTAGTTGGACAAAAAGAGCAGAATCATGAAAATTTACTCCGGCAAACATTCTTTTCATCTTCCGGCGGTGAGGCGTCTTTAAAATCCGATTAAAACACTTTGAAACAAATGAAATGGCTTCTGTGTAACAGCAGCGGGCATCCAGGACCTCCCCCGTGTCTCTTCTCTTCGGGAGCTTGCGTTGGAGCCAGAAAACTGGAGTCTCAAACCTCAAGCCTGCAATCTTGACTATGTTTTCCTCCAACGCCTTTTGGCAACCACTGTTGTAATGTATAGAATTTATTTCCGGAAATTGTCTCCTGTCTCTCCTGCTAGGTTCTGTGCAATTTGGGGACCAGGCATAAGGTGCTCCAAGGTTCCCAGCCTCCCTGTAAACAAGGAAATGGGCTCAGACTGTGGGGGTGGCCGGGGCAGAGGGGGGCATGGCCAGGTGAGGGGGTTCCAAATGGTGACCACCCGAGTCAGCCGCTTACTGCACTCCTCCTGCCCCTCCCACCTCCCCTTTGGAGGCATCCTGGGTGTTCATTTTAACCTGATGTCACTGATGTCAAGTGTTCTGAGAACCTCTTCTACAAAGACATGCCCTACAACTCACAGCAGTGGTTTAAAGGCAGAGAAAGAGCCAGCCCGCCCGTCCATGCTTCCTGGTGGCAGATGAGCTGGGATGCTTTTTTTTTTCTTTGAATATCTTATTTATTTATTTGGTAGAGATCACAAGTAGGCAGAGAGGCAGGCAGAGAGAGAGGAGGAGCAGGCTCCCCACTGAGCAGAGAGCCCGATGCAGGACTCGATCCCAGGACCCTGAGATCATGACCTGAGCCGAAGGCAGAGGTTTTAATCCACGGAGCCCCCCAGACGTCCTGAACGGGATACTTTTGAAGAACTCTCTCGTCCATATTGTGTGGCCTGCAGAAGGGAAGCCCAGGAGTCGGTATTCTGCAAAGTTTCCGACAGCGAATTGAGTCCCCCATCCCCCGCTCCCCTGCCCCTTCCCCCAGAACCAGAAACATTCCTCTTCAGACTTCCAAAGCTGTCTGCGGATGTCTGTGTTCATTCACTGTTCTGGTAACCCGGACAGCCAAGGGCATGCCGCGGCCACCTGTTTAGAGCCCCAGGGCTCTCCAGCAAGTCAGGAGCTGAGCCTCGGGTGGGGTCCTGGGGGCCAGGAGTAAAACCCACACTGCTCGCTGGGCTTCCCTTGAGAAGGGCAGGAAGTAAGCTGGAAAGACTGCTTGGGAGGGGCCGAGTTATTGGTCAAAATCAAAGTCAATGGTTCCCAGAGCTCAGGTGCGTGGGACACTAGTGATAAGGTGACAGATCAGCATTTATCTCTTCCCAAATTAACGCCTTTTCTCGTTAGATGTTAGGATTTTGTAGGTTTCTTACCTTTGGAGGTTGTTCACAGATTATTTGTCTTTGAGAGGAGTTTGGGTTTAAGGATGCCTTAAGTCGGTGCCGCGTCTGCCTTCCGCTCAGGTCATGATCCCAGGGTCCTGGGATGGAGCCCCACGTTGGGTTCCCTGCTCAGCGGGAGCTGCTTCCCCGTCTCTCCCGCTGCTCCTGCCCCTGTTTGTGGTCTCCTTCGCTCTCTCAGATACATAAATTTTTTTAAAAAAGCTTGAGGGGCGCCTGGGTGGCTCAGTCGGGGAAGCGTCTGCCTCTGGCTCAGGTCATGATGGGCTCCCTGCTCAGTGCGGAGTCTGGTTCCCTCTGCCCATTCCCCACTCTCGTGCTCTTTCTCTCTCAATACATAAATAAATAAATAAATAAATGCCTTTAAAAAAATTTTAGGGGCCCCTAGATGGTTCAGTCGTTAAGCGTCTGCCTTCAGCTCAGGTCACGATTCCTGGGATCGAGCCCCACATCCGGCTCCCTGCTCAGCGGGAAGCCTGCTTCTCCCTCTCCCAGTCCCCCTGCCTGTGTTCCCTCTCTCGCTGTGTCTCTGTCAAATAAATAAATAAAATCTTGGGGAAAATCTTTTAAAAGAAGAGCTTGAGTTTAGAATTATAAATAATATTATTCTTTTAAAACTTTTTAAAATGGAATGCATCGCAAGGCTCATGAGATTTTACTATAAAAGCGATGTGTCCGATTTCTAAATCAACCTGACTTCACGGAGTGAACTGCGTTTTAGTGACTGAAAAAAATATTCAAACGCGGCGCAGCGTCTCGCACCCGCGGGCCCCCCAGCTCGGCACGGAGCCCAGAGCCGGTCGGAGACGTCGGAGCCTGGAGGGAAGCAGCCCAGCGCCGGGAAGTGAGCTGCGAAGTGCAACGTGTGCCAACAGCCGGTCTGCGGTGGGACCCCAGAGGCAAACGGGACCGAGTATGGGTCACGCGCAGCCGGGAGATGCCAAGCCTGGAAACGGTTCTCCCGTTCAGCCCTCAGTTCGTTGTTTAGAGCTTGGGAGGAATATTTCTGAGGGAAAACAATGCCAAATGCTGGGCGGCTCCTGGAGGCCTCCCACAGCTGCCGCCCGCTTCAGGATGGCCGGGCCCTGCTCCGCTGCCGGGAGGTGAAGGAAGGTTCTCAGGGATGCGAGAGCCGGGCTGGCTCCTGGGCCGTGGCGGGCCGGCGGGATGCTTCCGAGGCCCGGCCACTGTGGTCGCGGTGCTTTCCCTGAGCTCCGGCCGTGGTGCTGGGCCTTCCCAGCAGCTCTGCACAGGCCACGGGGCCGCCTGGGCCCTCCGTGTTCTCATCCATAAGAACCAGGTGTTTGGTGTGCACAGTCGCCGAGACAGTTGTCAGTTCTCAGGTTCCAAAGACAAAATCTCAAGGATGACAATGTCCTGTCCGTGGAGGGCCTGCATGCACACCTCCCCCCAAGCAGACCTCGAAGACTCGTCCCCGTCCCCCCGGCCGGCGCTGTGGGGAGCTGCGGCCAGGGGCGGGAAGGGTCGTGGAAGGCTGTTCAGCCGCACACCCCCAAGGTCCTGAGCGGGGAGAGGCTTTGCCAGGACAGATTGGCCTGTGGGGCCGAAGCTCCTTGGTCAGCCGCCAGCCGACCCCAGGAGGGGCCGGGCCCGGAGCCGCAGAGGCTGGGTGCTCCGAGGGCCCGGGGCAGCTCAGCACCCGTAGCCCCGCGAGGTCGCAGGGCGCAGGGTCTGGGGGGGGGGGAGGGACTCACCGGGAAGCCTCTGGGACCATTGTGTGGGGGTGACACCGAGGGGGACATCCCCGTGCCGGCAGAGCCCAGGGCCCCCGGTGTGAGAGGAGCAGCCCTCTTCTGGTTTCTATTACGGGAGCAGTTGGCATTTTAAACCCTCTACACATGCTGCTTTGAACTTCCTCCCCCAATATAATTCAGAGCGAGCATACGAGAGGCAAGGCGGCCGCCGAAGGGAGAGGCCTGCTGGTGCCGCCCTGCCAGGCCGCCTCCCTCTGGCGCCTTCGCACCCCAGCCGGGCTCCCACCACACCCACCCTGCACGCAGCCTGCTTCTGGGAGGGACCGTCCCCACCCCACCCGTGTGGCCGTGATTATTTCCAGCGGAGGCCGGGACGCATACAAAATGCGAACACGGTGTCGCTCGTAACCTGTTGGAACCTTACTCCCCGGCGCCAGCCTGTTGGAGCAGCCATCCGGTGCCCCCGGCGAGCGGACACCTGTGTTCCCAAACCCCCATGACAGCAGGAGCCGAGCCCTGCTGCTGGGAGAGGTTCCCGAGAGCTGGAGACTCGAGGGGCCCAGGGTTTGGCCAGAACGGGGCTCCCAGGGTCGCAGTCAGGGCAACACCCACCGGGGCCGGCCAGCGACAACGGTGGCCTCTCCCACCAAGGGCTATTTCCTGTGGCTTTTATAAAAGTTCAAGGACAAGTGATGAAATGTTCAAGCTGGAGATACCAATTTAATAATATCCTCATTTTTATTGTAGGAAAGAGGGAGCCCTGCAGACACAGTGAGCTGCTCAGGTCCATCCGTCCTGGATACGTTCAGAAACTCTGCACCAGCGTCTACCGCCCAGACCCCTGGGGGGGTCCTGCAAGCAGACGGATTGGCTGGCGCCTTCACAGCACGGACAGAAGAGGGCGCTCTGACAGACTCTGGGCACCACAGCCAGACCCAACTCAGACTGGAGGGCAGGCAAATGTTCAGGGAAGGCTTCCTGGAGGAGGTGACACTTGAATCAACTCTTGAAGGGCCAGGAGCTTTGGACAAATAAGGAAAGGTCTGGGAAGGGAGGTCCAGCCTGAGGGGACACCTGTAAATGCGGCGCACAGGCCTGAAAAAACATGAGAGGGACCGTAAACCCAATGGCAGAGAGGCCAGTGGCCAGACTTTCATACCAGTGCTAAGGACACGGCATTTTACCCTCGGGCAGTTGGGGGCTGGGTCTGAGTTGCAATTATGTTGGTATCTTTGGAGGAACTTGGATCCGGTCTGGAGGAGGCAGTGCATTAGGGGCCCCGAGCTAACTGTGTAATCCAGACAGGGGGTGGGGGGGGACGGCGGGGTGAGAAGGGACAAGAGACATCCAGACATTCAGTGGGTTGTTTAGAGAGGGTCCAGAAAGGTCTAATCTTGGGCCTCTTGCAGAACCTCTCCTCTGGCCCTTCCCAGCCCTCCCTGAGCCCCAGGAGGCCCACCCCCTGGGCTGTCCGTGGGCTCCAAGCCCTGCAGGGCCAGCACGGTGGTCCCAGGCTGGATCACGCTCCTAGTGGGTCTGCGCGGGGTGCGTGCGTCCCTCCACTGAAGGTCGCGTTTCATGAAGTCAGCCTCTGTCGCAGCTGTCCTCTCCAAGCTCCGGTGGTCCTTGGCTCAGAGCTGGCGAGGGCCCCAGACAGCACTGTCCTTCCCACATTTCTTCAAGCTTCCAGGCGTGTTAGAAAACTCTCCTGAAATCACTGAGTTCGGACCTGTTTGCTCTCTGCCGTGCCTAACTCGGGGCCCTGGGGATGACAAGCAGCGCGGGGAGGAGCCACGTGGCCCAGGCCTCCGTGGAACCCCTGGCATCGTCCCGGGGCCACAGTTCCCAGGGGGTCTACATGTCCAGGTGTCCTCACGGCTCCCTGTCCCAGGTCTCATCCAGCACGCCCGCTGGGGTGTCAGCCTGCTGCTGGGAGCCCAGGTCCGGAAAGTCTCCCCCCGCAGAAAACACAGACTCTGATTCTGTCTCTCAGGCAGATACCCCGAAGAGAGGAAGGTGATCAGGGAGAACCGTGTTTGGAGGGAGGAGGTTCTCAGACGCTCCTTTCGCTTCCTCTGTCCAGAGTTCCTCTGCTACAGCTTAGGGAAAAGCTCTTCCTGGCCAGTCTCTACGCCTAAAGGAGGGAGCGCCCACTTTGCTCGTCTGCTGGGTAATTGCCCCGGGGGTCCCTGCCACCAAAAAGGACAACGCTTTCTAGAGACAGAAGTTCGAGCACATGCAGGGTGTAGAGGAGGGGCCCCAGCCCCGGGTGGCTGAGGACACCCCAAGCAGGGCTCACTTCCTGTCTGCACCAGGAAGGAGCCCTGAGCTGGGGAGTTGAGGGGGTCACAGCACCACTTTCTTCCTCTCAGACATCTGGGTTTCTGCTCAGATATTCTTGGCGTATGTGCTGGTTCCTTAACGTGAGTCATTATTGTCACTTCTGCTGAAGGGCAGGGGTCACACCGGCGTGCCCAGGAGGTTTCCAGTCTAAGTAAAAGAGACAAAGCAATTCAATGAAAGAAAAACACCTCTCCCAGTAAATGAGAGGATGCTTTAACCCTCAGAGGGGCGAGGTTATTGGCTTTTTTTCTTATTCATTCTTTCTCGCCTCGAGGGTCCACTCAGCACCACCTTGCCACAAAACCTTTCCGTGTGAAATGCTACGTTAATACACGTTGATTGCTTCTGGTTAAAATGGAATACATTGATTTATTTATGGTTTTAAGGATGTATTTGTTTATTTATTTGAAAGAGAAAGAAAGTGCAGGGGGAGAGAAAGAGAGAGAGAAAGGGAGAGACTGTCGGGCAGACTCCCCGCTGAGCCCAGAGCCCAATGTGGGGCTCGATCTCAAGACCCTGAGATCATGACCTGAGCGGAAACCAGGAGTCGGACGCCTAACTGACTGAGCCAGCTGGCGCCCCAGAATACACTGATTTTAAGAGGAAATGGTGTTTTATTTTCCTTTTTTGTTTTCCATTTTATTTTTTTTTAAAGATTTTATTTATTTATTTGACAGAGAGAGATCACAAGTAGTCAGAGAGGCAGGCAGAGAGAGAGAGGAGGAAGCAGGCTCCCCGCGGAGCAGAGAACCCGATGTGGGACTCGATCCCAGGACCCCGAGATCATGACCTGAGCAGAAGGCAGCGGCTTAACCCACTGAGCCACCCAGGCGCCCTTGTTTTCCATTTTAAATGGAAAGGGCACTTAAGCTGGTTTTGACTCAAGAGTCAGGCTCGGGGCGCCTGAGGGGCTCAGTGGGTGAAGCGTCTGCCTTGGGCTCAGGTCATGATCTCAGGGTCCCTGGATCAAATCCCCGGTTGGCCTCCCTGCTCAGTGGGCAGCCTGCTTCTCCCTCTGCCTCTGCCTCTCCCCTGCTTGTGCTCTCTCTCTCTATCAGATGAATAAATACAATGTTTAAAAAAAAGTGTCTCAGGCTCCCGGCAGCTTCGGGGACAGTGTGAAGGAGGCAGGGCAGCTGTGGGGTCTCTCCCTGGCACCTGCCCGCTTTGCCAGCATTGCCCACCCACCTCGGTGGGGGGAGGTGGACCGAGGGAAGTATGGGGAGGGGTGCAGGTGGGGAGGCAGGGAGGGTCGGGGTGGGTTCAGGGACATTGGGGAGGGTGAGGAGGATGGGGGTAGGGGGCTGTGAATCCCCCCTTGCTGGTGGGGCAGCAAACTGTAGGCCTCAGAAAACTCCAGTGCTCCCTCTCTTGCGGCTTCCCGACAGCACCAGTAGGTTCCACGTCCGGCAAACGTGACCATCAGTGGGTGACCCCAGCACTTCCTCTTCCCGTCACGTGACACGCACAGGGCGGGCTCGAGCAGACCCTCTTCTCTGCAGCAGGTTGCCCTGCAGGGCCACAGGAAGCCCTCCTGCTCCGGGGGGTGACCTGCCCCGCAGGGTCACGTGGACGGCGCCTTATTCCTGCGGTGGGACGGGAGCGCACAGGTGTCCCTCACGCTCCGAAAGCTCGAGTCCTGCCAGCTGGCTGTGACGGAAGACTGATCGGCACGCACTTCCTCGACGGCAGAAAGTTGAGCGTGTCAGAAAGGGCCACCGTGCGCGCTATTCGCTCTTCTGACTTCTTCCGCTTGGCGAAAATAGGCTCCGCTGTGGGTCTTCTGTGAGAGCCAGTGACGTCACGTCCAGAGGCTGCCGCGACAGCGCGGTCCCTCCCGCGAGTCCTCCCCGAGTGTCCGAGTGTCCTCCCCGCGAGTCCTCCCCGAGCGTCCTCCCCGCGAGTCCTCCCCGAGCGTCCTCCCCGAGCATCCTCCCCGCGAGTCCTCCCCGAGCGTCCTCTCCGCGAGTCCTCCCGAGCGTCCTCCCGCGAGTCCTCCCCGAGCGTCCTCCCGAGCGTCCTCCCGCGAGTCCTCCCCGAGCGTCCCCCCCAGCGTCCTCCCCGCGAGTCCTCCCCGAGCGTCCCCCCAGCGTCCTCCCGCGAGTCCTCCCCGAGCGTCCTCCCGAGCGTCCTCCTGCGAGTCCTCCCCAAGCGTCCCCCCCAGCGTCCTCCCCGCGAGTCCTCCCCGAGCGTCCTCCCGAGCATCCTCCCGCGAGTCCTCCCGAGCGTCCTCCCGCGAGTCCTCCCCGAGCGTCCTCCCCGGGCGTCCTCCCGAGCGTCCTCCCACGAGTCCTCCCCGAGCATCCTCCCGAGCGTCCTCCCGAGCGTCCTCCCGTGAGTCCTCCCGAGCGTCCTCCCCGCGAGTCCTCCCCAGCGTCCTCCCGCGAGTCCTCCCCAAGCGTCCTCCCGAGCGTCCTCCCGCGAGTCCTCCCCGAGCGTCCTCCCGAGCGTCCTCCCCGAGCGTCCCCCCCAACGTCCTCCCGCGAGTCCTCCCGAGCGTCCTCCCCGAGCGTCCTCCCGAGAGTCCTCCCGAGCATCCTCCCGAGCGTCCCCCCCAACGTCCTCCCGCGAGTCCTCCCGAGCGTCCTCCCCGAGCGTCCTCCCGAGAGTCCTCCCGAGCGTCCTCCTGAGCGTCCTCCCCGAGAGTCCTCCCGAGCATCCTCCCGAGCGTCCTCCCGAGCGTCCTCCCGTGAGTCCTCCCGAGCGTCCTCCCGCGAGTCCTCCCCAAGCGTCCCCCCCAGCGTCCTCCCGCGAGTCCTCCCCAAGCGTCCTCCCGAGCGTCCTCCCGCGAGTCCTCCCCGAGCGTCCTCCCGAGCGTCCTCCCGAGCGTCCTCCCCGAGCGTCCCCCCCAACGTCCTCCCGCGAGTCCTCCCGAGCGTCCTCCCCGAGCGTCCTCCCGAGAGTCCTCCCGAGCATCCTCCCGAGCGTCCCCCCCAACGTCCTCCCGCGAGTCCTCCCGAGCGTCCTCCCCGAGCGTCCTCCCGAGAGTCCTCCCGAGCATCCTCCCGAGCGTCCCCCCCAACGTCCTCCCGCGAGTCCTCCCGAGCGTCCTCCCCGAGCGTCCTCCCGAGAGTCCTCCCGAGCGTCCTCCTGAGCGTCCTCCCCGAGAGTCCTCCCGAGCATCCTCCCGAGCGTCCTCCCGAGCGTCCTCCCGTGAGTCCTCCCGAGCGTCCTCCCGCGAGTCCTCCCCAAGCGTCCCCCCCAGCGTCCTCCCGCGAGTCCTCCCGAGCGTCCTCCCGACAGTCCTCCCGCGAGTCCTCCCCGAGCGTCCTCCCGAGCGTCCTCCCGAGCGTCCTCCCGCGAGTCCTCCCCGAGCGTCCTCCCCGAGCGCGCTGCTGGCTGCGCCCCGGGCTGTGTCTGGTTCCAGCCGCAGTGAAAGGAGCCTCGTCCAAAGCTCCTCCAAGGTGAAGGGAAAGAAAACCTTTCTTCTCTTTGAGTTCTTCGGCTGGTCTAAAGATAATTAATGATTAAGTTGACAGAAACAGATTAGCAGGAGAAAAATTTTGAACATAGAAGAGCCCCCAAGACAGGAGGCCCAGAGGGCAGCCAGGTGATTGCCTGAGGCTCAATGACACCGGAGCAGAAGGAAGCGGCGGGGCCGGGGCCGCGAGGGGCGGGGCCGGGGCCGCGAGGGGCGGGGCCGGGGCCGCGAGGGGCGGGGCCGGGCAGGGCCGATGTGCGGACACGGGCTGTCCTGGCGCGCAGTGAGCTCCGGGCGAAGGGGGTCTCTGGCCTCCGCCTCCTGCCCCGTCCAGGTCCCCTCCCCCGGGTACGTCCAGGCAGGGGAGGGGGCAGGGAAGAGCTTTTCCCGAATCCGCAGTTTCTTAAAAATAATCGACCTAAAATAATCTTCATGCCGAAGAGGCCTAATCGGGGGCGACAAGGTCTGCTCCCCTTCCGCAGCCCGCGACAGCACACACGTGGTTTGGAACCTTTTTTTTTACCTTAGAAATACGCTCTGGGGGCGCTCCCATCGCGGTGCACAGAAAGATTCCTTCCTCGTCCTGACGGCGGCTGCCGGCGCCGAGCTGTGCCGTTTCCCGCCGACGGGTAGATCGTCCCCGACGCGGCTCTCACGGTGGGGCTGCCGTGCGTGACCGCAAACCATTCTGTCCCCGTGCAAGGGTATGTGTGGCGCGGATTCTCGAAGGGGGTCCCGGGGCCGCGCCGTACGTGTATCCGTCCCGCGAGGACTATTTGGACCCCTCCCGATGGCCCTCCTCGGAGGCCACACCCGTTCACGGCATAGGAGGACCCTGTCTTGCCGGTGCCGACCTGCGGCCGGCTCTTGGATTTTGCTAGTCTTTCCTTTCAAATCCTTACTCGGTTTTCAAGCAGGTTAGATTTTAACGTGTTTTGTTGTGAGTGGTCTTTATTTTTCAGGGCAGATTTTGAGCAGAATTACTGACTTCCCATGTACCCTCTGCCCCCACGGCCTGTCCTATTACCAACACACCCCCGTTGTTGCGTGTGTGACAGCTGGTGAGCCCACAGCGACACGGCCTCATCACGCGGAGTCCGCGGTTCACTTTAGGGTTCGCATCGACAGGCTTGCACTGGTGTGTACTGACCAGCCTCCGCCGCGACAGTCGCCCCAGCAGCCTGTCGCTGCCATAAAACTCCTCCATGCTCTGCTTTGTGAGTTCATTTTATTTCATAAAGAATCCTAGGAGTAGGGGCTCCTGGCCAGCTGTCTGTAAAGTGTGTGACTCTGGGTCTCCGGACTGTGAGTTCGAGTCCCCTGTTGGGCAGAGACATTACTTAAGAAGAAATGATTATGGGAGTGTTCTCTTTCTTTTGTGTTACGGATTTTCTTCCTCCTGTTTTGGTACTAGTTACAAAGCCCCGTCCCATGCTGCAATTATATAAAAACTACTCTCCCTTAACGTCTTCTAGTGCTTTTCTGGTTTTGTTTCTTAATCCACCGGGAGCTTGCGTGCTGTGTGCTCCAGGCCTGCTTCCTGGAAGCCCGGTCCCTGGAAGCACCACCTGCGTCATGTCCTGAGAGCTCCCTCTGTCGGCGTGGGAAGTACAGGGGGACAGGCCGAGGGGCGCAGGGACCTGCCGGGGCTACGCGTGGGGCAGGGGTGGAGAGAAGTAGACTCATTCCCGAAGTATTTAGGGACAAAATCAAGAGGTTTAGTCATGAATTAGGATGAGGTCCAGGGAGCAGGCCGCAGGAAAAGACCCCCGGTTCTCTAGACTGAGCAACAGGTGGATAGTGGTCCCACAGACACGAGAAAACTGGGTGCTTGTTAAGGGCCCGGAGACCCCCAGAGCTGAGGAAGGAAAGCCAGACTGCATGCGGTCTAGAAGACTCTCACTCACCCCCCTCTGGCTTCTTCTCTCTCACGGGGATGACATGGGACCCCCTCCCCAGGCTCCGTTGTCCTCTTCCTACTGGCTCTTCTGCAAGGCCCTTGGGTCTCACCTCCAGCAACTGCACGGGTCCCGTCCACCCGGCTCCTCTGGAATGCGGTGATCCCCCAACCTGCTGGGCCAAGAGGCTGGAGTTCACTGGGGCTCCCGCTTCTGCCCTGCAGACTAGTAGACTCTGACGGGAGAGAAGCCGTCACCTCTCTGCTTCCTCGCCTTAGGAATTTCATTCAGCTTCCAGCAGCCCATACCAACAGGAACAGTGGCTTAAACGTGGAGGGATTTGCTCTTCCCTTATGTGAAAAGAAGGCCAAGAGCTGACAGTTAAGGGCTGGTATGGAGGCAGAGAGCCCTCAGGACCCAGGCTTCCGGACGCTCGTCTGCGTCTGCTCGCTGCTTTCCAGCCTCAAGCCTGCCTCAGGGTCTGGGACACCTGCGGGAGTTCCAGCCATCAGACCCACATTCCAGGGAGGAAGCAGAAAGAACAAAGGAAAGGCGAGAAGGACCCACTGCAGCCGCCTTCCTGATGTGAGAGAAAATCAAATCTCCTTACAGCTTGCAGCCCACATACAAGTCCTTGGGACAGGCAGAGTGACCGTCCTCCAGGAAGTCAACTGCCTCCAAATTAATACTTTGCAAGAGGCAGAAGGCAACCTTAGCTTGACATTAGCCCGACCTCCAGGATCCTGTAAAAATCCCTTTAGAAACTTCCTTTATCTCTGCGCCCCTCTCATGCAATCATCCTCCAGGCACGTGGGCACCAGCACACATCCGAAGGTCTCACGACTTTGGTTTTACTGGACAGCAGTAAATGACCCTTTCCTAACAACAGGTAGCCCCTTGGGCCCTCAAAACCTCGCTTCCAACTTCCTTAGAGACTTACGCTGTCCCCAACCCCTCCCAACTTGCACGTGTGTAATTGGCCACTGTTCACAACCCCAGTGCAGCTCTTTGTGCCGACAGGTCCTGTCCCGTGCTCTAATAAGACCACACTTTTTGCACTGCAGACGTCGGAAGAATTCTCTCTTGACCGTTCGCTCCCACACCCCACTTCACATCGCAACGTTCCCAGTTTTAAAGAACTTTTCAGAAGCCCCCCCCCCCCCGCCCAGCTCCTCCTGCTTACAGCTCAGCGCCAGGGACTTCACCCAGTGGCCGCCCCTGACCGCCAGGAGACTGGCACCGGAGCCTCGGAGCCGAGTGCCCCGCTGCCCTATGACAACCGGCATCCTGGCCCCGGCACACCAGCCAGGGCGTGGGAACAAGTCGCTCACCGCGGCGGCTTAGGAGTGCGCGCAGGGGAAATGAGCCAAGGAACAGTGGAGGGAACGGTAGCTTCTGTCCCGCTGGCGAAGGGGCGTCACAGTGTCGGGAAGGGAGGTAGCAAGAGTCCGAGGTGTGCGGGTGGGCCTTGGGGGAACTGCGTCCACCCAGGCTTGGAGATGGGGCGGTGTCTGTGGCTGTTAGTCCATCGCACATTTCCTCCTCTCCTCTGAGAGAGCCTGGAACGGCGACGTCCCCGTAGCAAAAGCAGGGAGTCCCCCAAATGCTCTTCTCCGCTACACGGTACCAAGGCACTGGGAAGATCAGCCAGTCGGGGCAGGGGCGGAGGTCAGGGGCGGAGGTCACAGCAGCCCCGAGGCACCCCTCCCCCCTTCCCTCCCCCTTCTCCCCTTCCTTTCTTCCATCTCTCCCCCTTCTCCGCCCAAACCCGCCCCTGCCTGCATCTCCAGCGAGCGAGCTCTGTTGCAGCCGCGAGGGGACGAGCACCCACAGCTCAACCAGACAGAGTCAGCCCCGGCTGCGGCTCCCGGCGGGAAACGGAGGTCGGGGGCATCGAGGGAAATCACTCGCCCCGAAATACTCACCCTCCTTCTCCCCCTAACCCCACCCTGCCGCCTGCCGCTGGGGGGGACCAGCTGGCCCTGGAGAGCAGCCGGTGAGGGTGGAGACCCAGGAACGGGAAGGGATGGTACTTTGCTGCTTTTCATACTGGGATTTCCATGAGACTCGTTTGAATAAAAGCCTCCTGCTGACCCACGAAGCAGCTTCCGCTACCTTTCCCTGCACCTGGCTCCGGCCGGCGGGGACGGTGGGAAGGAACAGGGCCTCAGGAAGGGGGGACACCGGGAGTGCGGTGGGGGCATGGGGCAAGGAGGCCCCCAGGACCTGGAGAGGAGGCCTGTGGGGGCCCGACCACGGCGAGGCGCTTCTCAGGGCCCCCAGGAGGACCCTTCCTCCACCTCTGTCACAGGCTGAGAGCAAGGCCCGGAGGTGCCAGGTGACCAGTGTGAAGGCGCCCCTTCTGCGGGGTGAGGCTGTGTGCTGGGGAACGTGTGCCCAGAGGCTGCTGCAGCTCCCAGGGCCGCCCGCGCCGGAGAGCTGGACCCGCTGTTGCAGCAGGGCCGGCGTGAGGGCAGCTGGGCGGGTGTCGGGACTGAGTGTGGGGCCACTGACCAGGACGGAGCTCAGGGACACGGGAGGGGGAGGGGCGGTGTGCAGGGATGGGGCCCCCGGGGTGGGGACCAGCTGAGCCGAGGCCAGCTGCCAGCGCCTGGTCCCAGGTGCAGGTGTGGCATCTGAGGGCCGGCACTGGTCTCCAGGTAACAAGGGGACACCGGCCGCTCCCTGCTCGTGCCCAGCTTCGGGTCAGCTTCAGAGGAGGTCGGCTGTGAAGCATGGGGTCGGGGCCGCTGATCATGGTCCTGTTGGCCCTGCTGGCGTGGCCCGCGCGGGCTCTGGGTGCTCAGGACCCCGACGTGCTGTGTGGAGGTGAGTGTGGCTGTGGACAGCTTCTTCTCCGCCCGGGGCACCCAGCCGAGAAGCCCCCGGGGCTCCAACGAGGCCCAGGCACGGTCCTCCCGCCTGCCGTGGCTCTGGGGCTGGGGGCCGCCCCTTCGCCTGTCAGCCTCCTTCTCGGGGGAGACTCGGTGGTGTGGGGTCTGCTGTGGGGGTCAGGCTGGCACACCCAGCCTGAAGCACCGGGGGGACGTCTCCTACAACTTCTTTCAGCAACCCCCTTGCCGGTCTCCTGGCTGTAACGCTGGCTCCTGCTTCTAGAACCCATGCGCGGGTTTAGGTTTCCTCGTTGTCGGACAAAAGGCAGAAGGGGTGTTCACTCCGTCCCGCGAGCTACTGGGCGTGAGAAGCAGGGGACGGAACAGGGAAGGACAGGCCTGTGGTTGCCCTTCATGGTGGGGGCGGGGCCCCTGTAACCAAGAGGCCTCCGTGCTGGGTCAGGAGCCTGGAAGCCTCTGGATGGCTCTGGACTCAGAGCTGCGTCTGGCTCTTCTTCACGCTCCCTGGCCCCGCTGCGGCCATGGCCCCTGGGTCTCTGGGTGGACGGAGGTCGCTACTGCCTGTCCAAGCTCTACACTGACCTGTGCTGGCGTCCCTGGCCTGGCTCCGGGGTATGAGGGAGTCCTGCGTGCCCTGTGTGGCCAGGACCTGGGGATGGCGGAGGCGGGCAGGGGCTGGGAGCCCACACGCCGGTGTGAGAAGGCCGGAGAGGCCATGTGAGCTGGGGTCCGAGGAGTGAGTGGTGGGACAGTGGCAGGGGGTTGTGCTCAGAGCGCCCACAGTTTCCCCTTTCCCAAGTGGCCTCAGACGTGGTCCCCTGCCCACCCCACACAGGTCAGCAGGCACCCGTGTGACTTCCTTTGTCTGGACCCGGTGCCTGACGTCAATCACTTCTTTACTCCAACGCATCCTCTCCAGAAAACTTCCTGCGCAAACGCAAACATGTCACTGAGCCTGGGAGGAGCCTGTAGAAAGGGCGAGACCCCGGGGCGGAGTCTTGCTCCCAGAGGGGGAGGCAGGGGATAAGTGAGCTCTCAAAAAAGAAAGGTGTTTGGACCCGTCTAGAACCGTGGTTTCCAAAGCTCTTTTGAGCAACGGATCCCTCTTTTCCAGCAAAGCTGTCCCCAGAGCACTGTGTGGACAGGGGATACCGTGGGCCTGTCCAGGGTCTCCAGACGGACGCGTGTGCTTGGCGAGAAGGTGGAGAGCCCCACGGGGCAGGGAAGGAACTATCAGATCTTCTACTTAGGCAGACTTTATCTCAAAACGAGCCGAGGTATATTTCGGAGGTGTTCTCGAGTCTACGTATAAAGCCGGGAGCGACATTCATCGGGCGCCCTCAATCCCTTGCTTGCTGGTGCGCTTGGACCTACTTTTGCGGGGCTCAGGGTGCCTAGGCAGCTGCCCCAGCTCTGAGAAGCGGGGCGCAGAGCGAGGGCGTCTGTCTAGAGACGCTGGGTGTCCTTGTGGGAGCTGGAGGGACACTGGGGAACAAAGAGGGGCGGAAGGCGGCTCTCCGTGGGTACCCCCAGCTCCCCCCGACTGCCCCGGTTCCACTCAGGAAGTCCTCCTGTAGCTTTGTCTCTTTTCTCTCTCTCCCTCTCTCTCTCTCTCGCTCTCGCTCTATTTTGCTTTGAAAATCCCTTTCAGGGTTTCCTTCCATTTGAAGGGAACTCGTTGAGGGAGGCTTGGGAAGGGACGTCCCCTTCCATTCGGCTGAACCCCGTCTCTCTTGCACAAACGGCCCTGAACACTGACAGCTGAGGCAACGAGCCTGCTCTGTGCCCTGAAGCAATTCTAGTTCCGCAGTGGAAAGAACTAGAATACAGAAAGCTTTCCCAGCGGGGCAAAGGAGGCAACCTGCCTGCCCTCCTTCTAGGAGTAATATTAGCAATAAAATGCGCAAAATCAGACTTCTTGGCCACTTTCCCCCATCCTTGTCTTTTCTGCTGAGAGTGGCTGCTGGCAGAGCCAACTGCTGGGGACGTGGGTCGTCACCTGGAGCCCAGGACGGGTGACCGTCCCTCTGAGACCCTTCTGTGGGCTTTGGCTGTTCTTGGCAGGGTCTGTGCGAGAGGCCAGTAGGACTGATACCTGAAATTCTGTCTAACTTCCATGTCCAGCACGTGCACCGCGGTGGCCAGGTTCGGCTCGGCTTCCCTTCCCCAGACCCGTCACAGCCCTGGGAGCCGGCGGGGCCGCGGACCTGTCCGAGGTTTCCGATTCGGGCTCAGCCGGCACCGCAACAAAGGAAGCACATGAATAATCAGGCCCTCCTGTCTTCGAATAAAGCTTTCTTCTTAAGATTCTATTTACCAGAGAGAGAGAGCAGGGGGAGGGGCAGAGGGAGAAGCAGACCCATATGGAGGGTGCAGCTGGACACGGGGCTCGATCCGACGATCCCACGACTCAGGAGATCATGACCTGAGCTGAAACCCAGAGTTGGACACGTCACCGCCAGAGCCACTCGGGAGCCCCCGAGTAAAGCTTTAGGTGTAAAGTCAGGCAGCAGGCTGGTTTGGTACGTGGGCTGGGGTGGGCGCAGCTCTGCTCTCTCCAGGGTCCTGGGGTCTCGAAGGATTGAGCCCCCCCCACATCAAAGCATCCTCTGCTCTCCGACCTCACTCCTTTGTTTGGGGGTGCAGGGGGGGCTCAGCTGAACACTGGGAGATGGAATTATGACCCTCGTTGGACAGATGAGGAAACGGAAGCAGAGCCCAAGGGGTCTTGCCTGAGGTCATCGAGCTGAGAGCACAGAGCTTGGGGTCCAGTCCTGATGCGCAGGCTGTGTGGGCTCCTCTTGGGTGCAACAGTCTCCCCCATCCACACGGGATTCGGGGCCAACGGACATCAGTGCGTCTGGGCACCACTGGGGACCCCAGAGACAGAGACTGGATTGTGGCGGGAGGAGCAGTAGACAGAACGAGGTGCCCGGACGCGCCGGCAAGCGTCAGATGAAGGACTGAATTCACGGGGGCAGGAACCCACGCCTCCCCCCATGCTTCAGTGTGGCCGAATCCAGCAGACCACCCACCTCTCGGAGGGGCTGCTGAGCCCAACCCTCCTGCACTCTTCAGGTCTTTGCGGTCCTGCCCTCCTGGTTTTCTGCGAATGCCCTGTCTGCTCCTCCTCTGCTCTGGGGGCTCCCCTCTCTGTCCACGTCTAAGTATTGGGGGCTCAGGCTTACCCGGCTGTGAGCTTCTTGGCTCTGCACTGTCCTGCCCTCTTGGTGCCTATCCCCCTGGAAGCAGAAGCCACTTTGGACATGTGACACCATCGCAGAGCAGACAGCCCCCTAGAGCCATGGAAGCCCATGGGCCTTAGCCGTAAACCCAGCTGATGCTGTGTTGTTGCAATACCGCAGCAGGAGACCTGAGTGTGTTTTTAAACATTTGGTGCTTACTGTTAGGCTGCGGGGCTCCAAGACCTGAATGTCAGGCCACCATCAGTGAACTTGGCCAGCCTGACCCAGAACGTCCCGTCCCCGTCAATGTGATTAGGCTGCCAGCCCCCGTTGCTTGGCCACTGAGGATAAGAGGCAAACGACACCCGGCTGGTCCCATGGTGGGTGGCAGGACGGTGGCGCTTGTGCCTCTGTCTGGGGCGGCTTGGGGCAGCGGAACCCACGGTTGGCCCGAGCCAAGCTGCCATGCTGGAAAGTCTCCATGCCCTTCTGAGGCGGTCAGCACCACAGCTCCCCACCCCGCTCCAGCGCCGGCACGGGGTGAGCCCTGCTTAGATGGTAGGAAGCTAAGCCTGGGTCCACATCTCCCTTCCCTGATGGGTCCAGCCGGGATGCCCCACCAGGCCTGCGCAGCCCGTGTCTTTCTAGAGGACGAGGACGAGGAGCCCGCCCTCCTCTTCCCTGGAAGCGAGAAGTCCTTCTTCTGCTGGGCGGCTCCATCCGTGTTCTCGAATTCGGTGATCCCAGCCAGGACCTTGGCCCTCTCCGTCGCACCGTGAGAAGAGCCCAGCCGCCTCCCCACGCAGCCATTTTCCTTGAGTTCACGGTCGTTTGCACGAACGCCCGCTGGTATCCCGCCAAGACGGGCCAGTCTCACGCATCCGTGGTGGACATCCGTGGTGGACATCGCCCGCGACACCGGCTGCCCAGTCTCACCGCCCGTGGCGGGATTGTTGGGTCCTTGAAAAGAGAGCCCACGGTGGGCACCTGCCGGCCAGTACTGTTGGCTGGGTGAGTGGGGCCGGTGACCTGGGGGCTCGGGGAGGAGGCGGGCGTCCCAGGTGAGTGTCCCGGGCAAGTGTCCACCAGAGAGTACCAAGCGTCTTGGCCTTTCTAGATGCATTGCAATGTTCTCCCGGCTCTTATCTTTTGAACTTCTCCTTGAACGTGTATAGATAAGCTTGCAGAGAACCTCCATCTCCCCAAGGCTAAGCCTCCCTTGCCAACACGCTACTGTATTCGGCTCTTCTTACTATTTCCTGGTAGAGGTAAGGGTTTCCTGACCTAGGTCCCACACGTTTATTTTCCTTTTAATTAGGCCTTTTTTTTTTTTTTTAAAGTAGGCTCCAATGTGGAGCTCAAACTCACAACCCTGAGATCAAGACCTGAGCTGAGATCAAGGGTTTGACACTCAACCCCCTGAGCCCCCAGGTGTCCCTACATAGGTCATTTTTTAGGGCAGTTTTAGGTGAACAGCAAAATGTGGGGAAGGGGCGAGACGCCCCACAGTCCCTGCTGCCCCCAAAGCCTCCGCCACGACCAACAGCCTGAGTGGAGCAGGACAGGCCCCTGTCCAGACCCGTCATCACCCAGAGTGCCCAGCGGAGCTCGGAGCTCCGGCCAGGCGCCTGGTGGGCAGCAGGTGTGGACAGGGTGTGGCGTCGCGACCCGCGCTCAGATTCCCACGGAGCCGTTTCCCTGCCCCACATGCTTGATTTTCAGTTTATTTCAAGCTCCTTTATCTTTTTTGTTATTGCCAGGATTCACGAGTACTTTTCTTCCTTATGCTTTCTAATTAGCTGGTATTTATACCCAGGAATTTTGTTATTTTTTAAAACTTTTTAAAAAGACTTTATTTATTTATTTGACAGAGAGAGAGTCACACACAGCAAGAGAGGGAACACAAGCAGGGGGAGGGGCAGAGGGGGAAGCAGGCTCCCCAATGAGCAGGAGCCCGATGCGGGACTTGATCCCAGGACCCCGGAATCCTGACCTGAGCCAAAGGCAGCAGACGCTTAACGACTGAGCCACCCAGACACGCCTGTTATTTTTATCTATAAATTCATAATCAGACATCCCCCTGAATTCTCTGTGTCCCTAGCACTCTTTAAGGGGATTCATTTGCATCTTCCAAGTGCATCTGCAAGTGACTGTCCGTTCGCTGGTGTCTCGCCAGTGGCTCAACCTTTCCAGCTCACTCTGCTCCCCCAGATGCACATTGCCCCAGTCGGACTGGGACCCCAGACCTTCACACCCTCGTCTGCCCATCTCTGTGGGACCAGAGCTCCCTGGGTCCCCAGACTCACCTAAGACACCCACCCTGCCGCGCTCCGGCCCCAAGGTGTTCTGTGCTTCTGTCCCAACAGTAACCCACGGTGAACTCGCTCCTTCCCAGATTCCGCCTACGTGTGCACGTGAGGAGCCTACCCGTGCCTGGATGGATATTTAGGGCCTGAAATCTCCCGGACTTAAGATGATCATGACTCGTTCTTGCCACCCTTGACCAGGTCCCCTCTCGGAGCAACACATGCCCTCCGGGGAGGCTGGAAACCTCCGCTGGGCCCAGCTTGAGCCTTCCTGAAACCCACCTGCTTCCCGGTGGGCATGTTGGCGGCTGCTGGGGGGCCTGTACCAGGGAAGAGGAGCCCCACAAATGCTGGCGCTTATCCCCAGGGCCCACCCGGGGCACCTGCTCCAGGACTTGCTACTTCACTGACTCCTTCTCCGTTGTGTTTGGCTCGTTGGGAGGAGAGACAAAGCCGGAGCGAGCCGCGAGCGCTACTGGGTGTGAGCGTGGTGGCCGGATGGACACGCCACCCCCGTCCTAACGCACGGCTCACTGTGAAAATGCACTTCTTAATACATGAGCTTATATGAATTCTCAATACCTGTGTCGTTGTCCTGCTGTTCTCAGGATGCCTGCGACGCGGAGACAGTCACCTCTGTCCCCCTTCTCAGGGGCTTCGGAGCCGCGGACGGAGCAGATTTTTATCTTTCCTGCCCCGGCCCAACGGCTCCGTAGAGGGCACCGGGCGGTCCCCTGCATTGTGAGCAGACCTTCCCGCATGTGTCAGCCGTCAGCAGGACGGCCGACACGGGCCATTGATTTAATGACAACGATCACCGCGAGGAATTGATCTAATGTTTTCATTACACGAAAAATGCTTTAACAAGTTCATTCAGAATCGGGTGATGGTAAAGATCCTCTCGGTCCCGACTGTGTCCCTGAAGAAGGGTGACTCATACGCGACCTTCTGGGAAAAGAGCTGCCCCCGACCCCCCTTCCCCCCCGCCCCGTGCGGTGACACAGCTTCACGCCGTGTCCAAAGAGACCAGAGACCTCACTGTCTCTGTCAGACCTTTCTGATTAGAAATACTCGGGCGGCGGGTATGACAGGAGCTCCCTGCCCCTGGGGCCCTGCCTCCTCCTCGCCCCCTCCCCCAACACGCTGGCCTTTCTGTCCCCGCCCTTGAAAAGCCCTTCACGAGGCTCAGCTTCCCGAGCTGCCCGCTGTCTGGGCTGCACCCGAGGAGCTCAGCTGACCCACCCGGGTTCCCTGGCGTGGAGGGCATCTCCGCCGCGTGTCACCCTCCGTTTCAGTCCTGATGGCTTCCCAGCCACGGGCCTCCGTGCCTCGGGGCCCCAGACAGACCGTGGGTGAGCGGTGCCTCGGGGGGCAGTCGGTGAAGCTTCCGACTCTTGATTTCAGCTCAGGTCATGGTCTCAGGGTCGTGGGCTCGAGCCCCGTGTAGGTCTCCACACTCAGTGTGGGTCTGCCCGAGGTTCTCTCCCTCAGTCCCTCCCCCTGCTCACACACGCTCTCTCAAATAAATAAACGAGTCTTAGAGGAAAAAGAACAAAACTGTGGGTGAGAGCACCTGTTCATCTGAGCTCACTGGGGGCCATCTCTGCCACTGGCCTGGGCTGTGGGGCCCCAGCGAGCTCTCGGGGCTGCGGGCGTCCCAGAGCCCAGAGCCGTGGCTCCTGCCTCACCTGGGCCCAGCCCCCTTCTCCGGAGCACAGGTGCCCAGCCTGGCCTCATGCCGAGGGCTGGCTTTCTGCTTCGACTGCTGCTCTGAGCCGGAGGTCAGCTGTGGGTCGCTCGGTCCTCATGATGGAGGCGCCGTATCAGTTCCGAGCCTGTGTGAAACAGGAACACAGGGCCTGTTCACCCGACAGTAAGAATTCCCAGAGAGTGACGCAGCACTCTCACGGGGCACAGGCCCCTGAGCGCCCACCACCACCAGCCTGTGTCCCAGGAACCAGGGTCATAGCCACCTTGGGGCGTGGCTCATCTGTCCAGAAGCCCCAGCAACAGGCTACTTCTTGGCCCCTTCCTTATGCTTCCTATTTGCCTGGACAGGGCCCCTTGTTCTGGGCCCGTGGGGTCTGCCTCCCTGGGGGTCCCTTCAATTGGGCTGACCTGCGATCAGGCCCAAAGGGACACCTGCCACCCCTTGCCCCCCAGCACAGGGAGCCCTGAAGCAGCTGATTTGTTCCTTTGCAGAGTTTTGTGCTTCCTCCCCCTCAAAAATGTGGTTCCCATCGGCTTTCACACGGCAGGTGAAATCCACGTACCTCGGGAGGAAGGGGTCACAGATGACCTCCAACCCCCGTGTATGCATCACAGGGTGCACGGCAGCCCCAGGGCTGCGGGCGCCTGGAGCTCGTCGGGTCCCAGCCAGAACTCAGGCCCAGCCCCAGAGTGGTACCCACACTTGTGCTCACTGTCCTCTGGCCAGGTCTTGGGACTCAGCGCCACGCCAAGCCATAAAGCAGGGAGCGGCACCCTCCCACGGCCCAGGGGAGCGAGGGGCATTCCCCCTGCCGCGGCTCCCAAGAGGAGCCGCGTCTAAGCGTGGCTCTCCAGCACGCTTAGTTGGTGCCCCAGGGCAAGCGGAGATAGATGACCGCTTGGGCGCGCAGGCTCGGAACGGGCCGTTAGCTCATCTACCACAGTCCATTGGCACATCAGATGTCTGAGGCCAGGTGGGGGCCAGCACGCCCTGCAGACCTATAGAGCCAATAGCACAGGCGGAGGAGGCCTGTGAGACGGGGGACAGCAACCTGACAGGCGACAAGACTCGCCTCCTTGTCTTTAAATATCCTTCACGGTCCTTCCAGGACTCGACGCTTCGGCCTGACCTTTCTCTGGAGGTTAAACCAGGGCCTCACCACCGAGGACTCTGTTCTCCCTGTTGTCCACGCCTCGGCGCTGCCCAGACAGGGATGGTGGTGCTGGCGGCAAGGATCTGTGGGTTTTTCTCTGAGTCCTCAGCACTCGATGAGAAATGGAAGACTGCTTTTCCACAGGTTTGCCTGTGTGGTACACAAAAGACACAAAAGACACTGCTTTTTTAAAAAAATATATTTTATTTATTTATTTGAAGGAAATCATAAGTAGCAGAGAGGCAGGCAGAGAGAGAGAGAGGGAAGCAGGTCTCTGCTGAGCAGAGAGCCCGATGCGGGGCTCGATCCTAGGACCCTGAGATCATGACCTGAGCTGGAGGCGGAGGCTGAAGCCACTGAGCCACCAGGTGCCCCAAAATGCTTTTAAAGCCGTTCTTTTCTCCTCCAATGTGAATCTGCGCTAAAGGCAGACAGACGGCATCGTAAGAGTAGAGACACATGAACAGCTCTTCATCCTGGTTAAAAAAGAACCCTGTGGGGCGCCTGGGTGGCTCAGTGGGTTAAGCCGCTGCCTCCGGCTCAGGTCATGATCTCAGGGTCCTGGGATCGAGCCCCGCGCTGGGAATCCCTGCTCCGCGGGGAGCCTGCTTCCCCCCACTCCTTCTTCCAGTCCCCTGCCTGGGCTTGCTTCCTCTCTCTGCCACATGAAGAGATGAAATCGTAAAAAAGAAGAAGAAGAAGAAAGAACAGAAACCTGCATGTTTTTTGTTTTGTTTCATTTTCAGAAAACGATTATGTTGGTGGTGGGAACGTTCCGTGAGGTTCTCGATCTCAGTGGAATGTCTTGGGAGCCGCTGGCTTGGCTGGAGAAGCCAGACGGTCAGCCCGAGGGCTCGTCCGTGCCCCCAACCCTCTGTAGCCGCCCGTGTCCTGCCTCCTTCCTTCTGCCCTGAGGTTCCCGCGTGGACCAATTTCTTGGTATCGGTTGAGGAAGGCTTGAGGCGATGCTGGGATCTGGCTCGTAGTTGGCTTTTCAGCCATGCACCGTGGCCGGGGCCTGTGGATCCGGATCCCCTTCAACAATGCTCATGCCAGAGCTGGCCGGGACGGTGAGCGGTCTGATCGCACAGCACGGGACACAGCGACTCCCGGCCTTGCCTGGGCACTGACATGCGCGGAGCCTTCGAGCCCGAGTCAGCACAAAGGGGGGCTCAGACTGCGGAGACTCAGGGGGCCATTCCCTCTGCGCCCTACACGGCATCTGCGTCCATAGAAGAAATCACACCCGGGCCTTGGAAGAGCGGGTGAGGCCCGGCTCTGGGAGGGCCAGCTTCGTGACAGCCAGGACCTCCCTGCCCAGTGGGGTCGCTGGCAGGATGTTCCCGGCTTCCTCCGCGGAGCCAGAACTGCACCCCCAGGGCAGGAGCGCGGTGACCGTACTGGAACCGACGCCAGTGTATTTCGACACTTCGCTGGGAAATGGCTTGCTTCCTGGGAAAGCGGGAGTCTCTCAGGGGAGGCGTGTAGGCGAGGCTCCCCTTGGCAGGACTGGGGAGGCCGTGCCAGAAGCGCGCGTGGGCCCCGGCAGCTGGGCTCACGGCCCGCAAGGTGCTGTCTGCCAGGGTCGTGTCGCCGTTCACGCAGCAGAACTCAGTCCACGTCCCGCATTTTGGCTTCTTCCCACGACCAGACCTCTTCAGTGAGAAGGATGAACGCTGGAGAAGGTCTTCCCAGAGCCCTCATGAGGTGACGTGGTCATGTGAGCCTCATGGTGTCCGCGGAGGGCCCCCCCAGCAGCATCGATGCGTCCACGCGGAGGCGTTTGGGGGAAGTGACGGTGAACTCGGGGCTATGCCTGCTCTTGAGTCTTGACTCTGCAGCCCGTGGGACCGGAAGGAAGGCGCTTCCCCGCCCTAAGGCTCGGTTTCCCCATCAGCAAAATGGGATGACACCGGTACCTTCTGTCGATACTGCCCCGTATGCGTCAGTGGGACGGTGCGTGGACTGCCCAGCACCCCAATGTGGAAGCCATTGTCCCCTCGCTGGGAGTCCTCCCGCTCCCCCGCAGAGAACTCCAGAGCCCCCTGTCCCTGGGGACCCCTAGTCACATCATGCGGGATTTAACAGGGACCCAAAGGACGGGGAGCCCTTCTTGAACGGCTGTGCTCTAGGCCTTGTGAAAATAGCCAAGTGACCAATTTCCCAGACTTTTCTTAACATCATCAGGTCTTACGGAGGAAACATTTTGTACTCAAGAAAGGAACAATGAAGAATTCCTAAGAGCGAACAAAGGAGAGTGGCCTGAGTCAGGGAGGCAGACGGCCGGTGGGTGCTCTGGGTGGTTGGATTCCCGGCGTCTGAGGGCGCCCAGACTCCCGCGCTTGCTCCTCCAGCCGTGCGCATCCCCGTCTCTCCCGGAGCTCACAGCATTTGCTGGTCGTGATTATCTCTTCCCTTGGTGACTAACGGCCGTTATCCCGGACATCGAGGATGACCGGGTGAGGCCGGAGGTAAACAGAATTAGGGCGAAAGTAGGACATTCCCCGGAAAACAACCACCACCCACCGCAGATTCCAATACTGCTTCTTTTTCTTAAAATCCTTCAGGTGGAAAATGCCTGTAGGTTGGGTTCTGACCTCTCTCTTCCGCCGTTCGTGTCTCATCTTTGCCTCCTATCCAGAGCATCTTAAAGTTGTTAAAATGAGTTCTCCTTCTCACAGTGACTCTGATTTTAGGCCTGAAAAATATAATTTGGGTTAAAACTCGATGGGGAGTCGCTCACATGGAGGGGTTGCCGTGGTGATGTGCTGCAGAAGAGAGATGAATGGCCAGTGGTATTTGCAAGAGCCTCGGGTCGGGCTTTGTCTCTGCACCAGCTGGGGGGGCTCCTCTTTCCAGCACTCCTCCCCACCTGCTGCCTCCCTGAATCACTGCCCAGTACGGAGACCGTCACAGAGCAGGGCATTTCCTGGGGTCTCCAGGCAGGGCGCGACCTTGCCAACAGATCCCCGATTTTGTTCGGCCACAGTGTGGCCAAGTGCTTCCTAGGACAGCCTGCGCTTTTCCCAGACACAGACGTGTGTCCCCATTGGCTTAAGCTAAACGTAGTCATTTCATTTCTGTGCCAGTAACCAGGTTGGGCCAGGCCTTAGGACGGCTCTGGCCAGGGAGAGTAGGAGGAAGACGGCTGGGAGCATCCGGAACACTTTCCCTGCAACGGAAGTGGGCGGGTGAGGACGCTTGTCTGTGACCCCAGGCGCAGCGGTCTGAGGACCTGAGGCTTGGAGCCGCAGACCACATCTCGCCACCGCGCGGGGGAGACTGAGAGCGTCGCAAAGAGAGAGAAGCAAGGGTCGGGGTGACTTGGAGACGCTGAGCTTCCCAGTGCACAAGTGCCAACCTGCGGCCATCCTGACTTACGGACATAAGCTTTTGACGTTATTGCCTTGTTGTGTGTCCCCCAGATTTACACTGCCGTCCTCACCCCCTGTCCCTCAGAAAGGAACCATTGGAGATAAGGTCTTTAAAGAGATAATGAGGTTTCAATGAGGTCTTTAGAGACCCTAACCCTGGTGAGAATTAAGGTTTGAACTAACAGCCAATGGATTAGAGTCAGTAAGTCACAATCCAATATGACGGTCTTAGAAGACGGACTTTTGGAGGAGACGTGGGTGCTCACGGACGGAGGATGTGTGAAGACAGACATGGACGAGCCCAGGAGAGAGACCTGGGAAGAACCCACCCTACTGACACCTTGATCTCGGACTTCAGCCTCCAAAACCGCGAGGGGAGGATGTCTGTCATGTCAGCCCCCACCTGTGGTAGCAGTTCTGACCGTCCTCAGAGACCCGGACAGGCTTACGAAACAAGCCGGCAACGTTCTCCCGACCCAAAGCGGCTTCAGCAATGAGGATAGTGTTGGCTGTGTCACATCCAAGAAGTCGGAAGGAAGGCGGCCCAGGGCGGTCCGCGCAGGCCATTCGCCACTAGGCTCTTCCATCATCCCGCACTCGGCTCTGGGGGCCGGCTCCATGGGATGACCGCCGCGCTCTCAGCTCCTTCCTGTGCAGACGCAGAGATGAGCTTCCTACACATCTCTGTTTCGTCAAAGAGAGAAGAGCCTCCTTCTTGGGGCTCACCGGCCAGACCTCCCACACATGTGCATCCCAAACCAAGAACTAGTGATGTGTGTGGAATTACTGTGGTTGGAATGAACTAGGAAGGAGCCAGTTTTCAGCCACAAAGGGCTGCCAGGAACCAAATGAGTGGTGTTTACTAATGCAGAAGAAGAAGACACAGAAATGGTGGTTGGAAGGGAACCAGCAGGGTCTGCACCACCCACACACCCAATCCCCTCCAAACCTACTGATTTTGCCTCCTAAAGAGCTCTCAGATTCATCAGCCTTTCTGCATCTCCTCTACCATAACTGTACCCAGCTGCAGTCCTCTCCTGCTGGGACCACTGCAGTAGTCTATCAGCTGGCTTACCTGTCCACACCCTGGTCCCCTCATCTCTTCTAACGACAGCCTAAACGATTTTTGAAGACTACAGATCACATCAAGTCTCACCTTTCTCAGAACGACACAGTGGTTCCACTATGGCTTAGAATAAAGCCACACCTCCTTACCTCTGCCGGCAAGGCTCTGCCGGATCTGGTGTCTGCCTGCCCGGGCAGCCTCATCATGGGCCACAGGAACACCCTTCTGACAAAGGTCAGCCCGCGACCCTGTGGCCAGGCCGCACTCAGTGGCCTAAAGGTGCACTGCCTCTTCTCGCAGGCTGAAGAGGCTCCGTGCCCCCCGGCCACCCCCGGGCGCACTCACGCAGCTCCCTCCCGCTCCGGGGCCGTAGTGCGGCTCTTGCCCTGATTCCGTTCCCACCGGGCCTGGCCTCAGCCACAGGTGTGGTCTGCGTGCCGGGAGTGAGCGTCCCAGAGAGCCCCGGGAGCAGGCCCCGGGAGTGCTACACAACCTCCCGCCGTGTTCCACCAGCCGGCGCGGACCTCGGGCGCCCGCAGCTCACGCTGGGGCAGGTGACCGCGTTCTCTCGTCCCGGCCCGCGGTAGAGGATCTCGGAGCCTGGGGAAGCCCCTCTCCGGAGCTCGGTGGCGGTCCCCTCCTGCGTGGGAACTCCAGGACCGGCCGTGGCCAGGACGTGGCCCCTGTCATCTTCCGCCGGGTGTCTGGCTCCCTGGCTCGGGGCCGGGAAGGGGGTCAGGACAGAGATCCTGTGTTGAGCGTCCGAGCTGACAGGATCACTCCAGGTTCCGTGTCAAAGGCAGCTGGGGACAGCCCTGTATGCGAGAGGGCAGAGTGAGGGACATTAGGTGCCTCTGCTGGACGGGTCTCACGCAGCTGTGGGAAACATCGTCACAGCTCTGCCGCCCGCAGAGAACGCACTTAGGACAGACTGTGGATTCCAGGCGACGGGCGAAAGACTGCGTCTTCTTATAATGAAGACTTCCGTCGCTCCAACATCCTCTCCGGCTCGTCTCCTCCGGGCGGCGGACACCGGCCCCTCTGGGTCCCAGCGACGTCCTCGGGGCGTCGCTTCCTCCAGAATGAGGGTCTTCCTCGCCTGTCCCCACGTCTGGATTGTTGGCTTACAGCCCTGCCTCTGTCACCTGTGTCTGCGCCTCTCCTCTCACAAGGACACCAGTCATGTGAGACCAAGGTCCCCAGCGTGGCCTGGTGGCCTCCAGCTGAGTCACATTCACAGATACTGGGGCCTTGGCTGGGGACATATCCTGCTCCGAGTCTCGATGGCACCTGCGACGGCGAGGAAGACAGGGCGGGAGGAACTGAAGGGAGATCGGCCCCCCAGGCCCGAGCCGCTTCCCACGCCCTCCCAGGGACACCCCTCCCTCTGTCGGGGGCTCCCGGCTGCTCCCACTCCCTCAGCCCCGAAGGAGGCCCACGGCCAAGTGCCGGGTCATCGTTCCAACGCAGGTGTGGCTCGCCTTAGGGTCTCTCAGCTCATGTTTCTCCCGCTCCCTCCTGGGATGGTCCAACACCCCAGCAACTTTTGGATGTCTAGTGCCCACAGTGCGTAAGAGAGACCTCGGCTTGGGGGGGGAATGAGCGTTTCTTGATGGGCGGAGTGCGGGGTGGTGTAACCTTCTCCGGGCATCAGGGCTTCGTCTCCCCCAAAGAAGGCGGGATCCAGCAAGCAGGACGCAGGCATTTGGGGTGGTGGAAGAGTGTGGGTCTTTGAGTAGCCACCTGGGGATGCAGGTGCCTGTCCCAGAGGCGGACACAGCCGGGCCACACCCCGACCAGGGCCCGGGAAGCTCCAGTCCTGGGCCCTGGGCCTGTGTCTTGGCATTTCCCGGTCAGTCTGCGGCTCAGCTGCATGGGTGGCTGGGCGCTGGTCCCTGCTGGTGGCTCTGCTCTACTTGGGCTCCGGCCCCCCTCCTTGCCCAGCGAGATATCTGCAAGCGCCTCTGTGCTGTCGGGGCTCCTTCTCACATCCATGCCCCTCCCGGACCCCATCCCGGGTGAGTTCCTCAGAGGGCCTGGGCTGCTCCTTCCTTGGACTTTACCCATGTTCTGGAAGATGCCAGTGAAGTCAGGCGTGTCTGCGGCCCATACAGAGCCAGGGGCCCGAGGGAAGGTGGCCTCGGTTCCCTGCAGTCTCTGGTCCCGTGTGTGAATGCTCGTACCCCTTGGTGGCTCTCGGGCCACCTGCGTGCTGTCGCTCAGGAACAGCAGGGCTGGGGAGATGGGAGCCGTCCCCGACAGCTCCAGCCCCTGAGCCCCACGGGGTCCCCCGAACCTGCCAGGACGGGCCTCACCACCTCCTTACCATTTCCAAACCTCTTGCCGAGAAAGAGAAGGAGAGCGAGGCAGGAGAAGGGAGGAGGCAGACAGACGGAAGAGGTCGGCGGGCCCAGCGGGGAGGAAGGCTCGCCCTCTGGCAGGCAATGCGACCCGCCAACCCCCCCACGAGGCCCCACTCCCGCCGCCTGCTCTAATAAACTCGAAACTCCAGTGACTTAAGTGAAGATTTCAGATTAACATTTAAATTAACACCGGACTGGAAATCTGGAGACCCAGGTCGCTGATGTGACTCTGTTAACTTGTTCTGTGACCTGGGGCAGAAATTTAAAATGATCTTTTCTCATCGAGCCGACCCTCCACGGGGAGGTGAGGGACGGCAGAGCCGGAGGACCCCTTCCCTCCCAGCCCGTCCTGGAAGCGGCAGCCTCCCTTGCAGGTGGGGACCCCCTTTGACCCTGCTCTGCTTGACGAGTGAACGTGGACCCTCCCCACCCCGGGGGTCTGGGACTCCAGGCAGCCGGAGGCCACAGGAGAGAGAGGCATGAGTCGTGGGCGTCCCTGACCACCAAGGCTTGGGGATGACCAGGGGCCCTGCCATCAGTGCGGTCTCTCCAGGGGTTCCTCTTCGAGAGCCCTCCTTTATGGGGCCCGTCTTGGTGTCCCCGAATCCCAAGGGGGAAGGGAACATGTGTTAACAGGTGACCGGGTGGCCCCCAGGGGGCCAGACTGCTCCCGCCTTGTGGACTCCCAAGAGCCAAGAACAGTCCAGATCAGGCTGGAGTCAGAAACGTGGTTCTGCCACACAGAACAGGAGCCCTTGGGGATTTGGGATCCCAGGCGGATCACCAGGGCAGGTTGGGGATTCCGAGAGTCTGGACTCTTCCAGAGGCTGGGGGAAGGGGCCGACCTTGTGCGTGTCTGATGCTTTGCAGACACTGGAATTCTTGGCCTAGGATGAGGGAACCGATAGTGAGGGGGGTTTGCCTGGGCATAGGGCAAGCTGGAACAGTGGTGGTTGAGCAGGGTCCTAGAGGACAGGGCACAGCTGTCCCGGGCAGCGGAGGCCGAGCCCTGCAGCTCTTGCTCTGCTGTCTCTGCACTCCCTGGTCCCGAGGGCTCTGGCCGAGCTCGTCAGGGTCCCCACCGTGGGCTGGGAGGGGCAACACCAGGGCGGAGGGTGCGTGCTACCTCTCCCTTCAGGAAGATCCCAGAACAGAGTCCAGAGCCAAGCCCAGCTGTCAGGGACAGGGACAGGAAGTGCGTGTTCTCCGTGGCCAAGCGCGTAGCTATGCGTTCCTTCACGGCGACGGAGGGACACCAGTGCCGGGAGGAGAAAGTGCCACACAGACCGCCCAGGCAGTGACTAATGCCCCGGCAAGAGGCCGACACACCTTCTGTCTCTTGCTGGCGATGGCATCGGACAGACAGACTGTTTTGTTCAGGGTAGATTATGCCCAGAGACTGAGATTGTCCGTGGTAGGAATTTATTTAACACAGGTTCACGGCAGGTGACAGCAATAACACCTCACAAGCCAGTAGCACGGGGGCCAATGTCTGTTAATAAGCCAATAAGGAAACGACCCTCCGAACCCAGGATACATGAATTCCACTTTGTTCCGGGCCAAGGGGGAAGACAGAAACAAAGCCCGGGTTTAGCGGAGGTGAGTTCTCCATCACTTGTTTCTCGGTAGACCAGTCCTTCCAACCAAACCCCGGATCCCCACCCAGGTCCCTCGCTGCTGGGCCACGGGGAAGGCAGGCTGCTCTGGACGGTCTCTCTCCGGGGCCACTGCACACCTTCAGAGGTGTCCCCGCGGAGAAGCCTGCCCACGGCAGGAGCAGGGGTCTCGAGGTCGTCGGAGAGCTGCTGAGATCAGTAAGGAGTAGACTCGCCCGGGCAGAACCCTCTTGGGAAGACCTCCCGAGTCCTGGGTATTGGAGCAACGAGCTCCCGCGACGGCGGCCGCCCCAGAGCTGCGTATCGAGGAGCACTTGGTAGGCCGGTAGGCTGGCGGTTTTGATAACATCGTCCTGACACGGCCTCCTCAGTGTCAGCATTTCTTTCTGGGGTCAGTACAACTCCATAAAATAGGTTCCAACCACAAACAACTTGGTCCGGAACAAGCTCGCAAAACAATTTGAAATCCCCACCCTGAGACGCGTGCGGTCCTGGGGACGCGGACAGGACTTCTGGCTCCGTAACAGGTGCTCCGAGTGGTCTGGGCTGCTCGCGAGGGCCGGAGTCCCCCGGCCAGTTGCGGGTGGAGGCAGGACGGCGCCCGGGTCTGAGCTCCAGAGCTGCAGGCGGACGAGACGCTCAGGGCGGCTGGCTTCCCGGAGACGCGCTCGCTGGCGGAATCCTGGGGCAAGGTGCTGATCTCCCGGTCCCGGCCGAGAGGAGGGGGTGGTACCGGGGTCGCTCTCCCCGGCTGTGTGCGGTGGAAGGCGCGCCACATGGGAGCCCAGCTTGTGCGCGCCCGGAGGGCAGGGAGCAGCCGGGAGAGTGAGGGCCGGCCGGACTCTGCGGGGCCTTTGTTCTCTTTGGGGCAGGCTGAGCCCTCAGCCTTCCTCCTCGGACGTATGATCAGGGCATCGCGCTAAGGCCGTGGGGTCTCTGGTGTCAGAATTCACACGCTAGGCATTTAAAGGTTTTGCTGTTCTAACAAAGGGACCGGAATGCTTGCGCAAGAACGTGCTCGTGCCTCCTTCTACACCAGAGTGGTCGGAACGGTGGGGGCCTTGCTTGGGGCGGGGGTGGGAGGGTCATGCAGAAGACCAGGTTCCCCCAACATCCCTCCTCCGCGGTTGGGGCACAGAAGGCAAGTCCAGAATCAGTTTCCTGTTGGGCAAACAACATTGGGGGCATCATTTCGTGGACTTGTTAACGGTGACAATTCTTAGCTGGGTAGGCGGAACCTGGAAAGAAGGGACAAAACCAGCCATGTAGCCCGTAAGAGGCAAGTTTCGGAGGCTCCCTGAGATTTTACATCCCTCAAAAATGGGTAATCGGGAGCAGGGCCCAGTTGGGGCAAACCTTTCCCATAATGCACTCCGAGGTTCCCTGCGTGTAATTAATGCGACCCAGTGGGGCCTGGGGGTCTCCGACAGGCAAGGAGCAAGGGTCTCTCTATTCTTTAAAAAAGCATACTTCAAACGAAAAGGTGAAACGTATGTGGTTTAAAAAAAGACACTGTACAAAAGAGTGCACAAAGAAAACCAGTCTCTTTGAAAGCTCTGTTCCTCTCCGCATGTGGAGAAGCGTCAGAGGACGAGAACCTTCCCTGCTTCCAAGGGGCTGCGCACGTGCTGAGGGTCCCGCTGGAGAAGGGCTCCGAGAGGCCTTCCTCTGCCCCTTCCGTAGGTAACAGATGCTTTGTGCCTTGTTCAGCGTGCAGGGCCCTGATGGACGAGGTGGAGTACGCCGTCACCCAGGCTCGGCAGAAGAAGACCAAGGTGGGCGCCTTCCGGATAAATCCTGACGGGACGCAGGAGAGGAGAAAGGTAGCGGAAAAAGAAATCACGAGCCAGTGTATAATTGCGGATGTGGGCAATTACGAACCATTTATCCAAACAGCAGTTGGTCTTAATCTTGTAACCTTCCTCTTGTTCGGGGTATCAGCTCTAAATTGCTTCTGAGTCCTGGGGGACCCAAAGTAATCTTTAAGCTTGAAATTGAAGTCTCTCTCCCAGCACCTAAATTTTGTGTCTTGTCATGTCGGAAGACATTTCGGCACTATTGTTCCTCAGGATAAAAATAGCACTTCCATGGTTCTTGGCGAGGCCAGCAGGGGCCCAGGGTGGCCTCGGGGGCTCCTCCCCGAGGCTCCCACTCCTCCCTCCAAGGTCTACAGAGATGGCAGGTGGGGTGGGAATGCCAGACCCATCTCCGGGACAGACCGGACAGATGTGGGCCCCTGTCTGAAGGGAAAGAAGGATGTGGTTGCTCCGTGGAGACCTTTGGAGAGGGGCCCACCCTGCACCGCTGACGGTGGGTCTGAGGAGCTGGGAGGGCTGTGGGGGGCCACTGTGAGCACAGACTCCTCTCCTCCCCAGCCCGGCACTAGGGTCCTGAGGCTCGAACGCAGAAGCCGACTGCAGGACCGTCCTGGGCAAAACAGTCAGAGAAGCTTTCTCCGGAGTCGCCCACCTTACTCCGAGCGAAACACAAACCAGTTTGGGGTTCCTTGCTCTTTCGTCCAATGGACTGTGCTCTGTTTTAGGGCAAATAATTGAAGTGGTCTGTCTGCTTTTTCCAGGATGGCGTGCCCATGGGGGGGGGGGGGTGAGGTCCAGCCGAGGAGTCCACGGGGCGTCGCCTTTATGGAGGGCCCCGGGGGGATGTTGGCCTCGGTCAGGAGGGCGGGACGCTCGCCTCCAAGTCAGCACACCTGCTGCAAACGAGGGTGGGAGCTCCGGTCTTTCTTGGGCTCGTTGCGTCTTGAAGTCAGAGACAAGGACAGAGCCCTAAAGTTCAGATGGTGTCACGGAAAGGATAAGGTAACTGTGCCGGCTGCTGCCGCTGCTCATCCCCAGGCGTCCCCGGGCCCCGCGGGGTCACAGCGGACGAGAGAGGAGCAGGCCCAGGCCCGGGCACCCGCCACAGCAGACTCCTGCGGCCAGGCAGGGCCGGGAAGCCGTCTGTGCGCAGCCCGGGGCAGCCCCGGAGGTGGATGGGGTGTTACTATCAGCCTCGGTTAGCATGTGGTTCTCCGATGCTTCGCTAGTGCGCCTGGGCCCGGAGAAAGGAAGACATACGCCTTTCAAGGGTCCGGGGGTGAAAGGGAGGGAGGCGGGAGACACAGGGCGTCCCAGGCAGAGGGCACGAGGCCGGCCCCAGAGCCTCAGGGCCCAGGCTGGATGGAGGGTGCAGGGGCTCGCGCGGCACGCCCAGCCCTCCCGCCCCCTGGCTCGCCCTGCGTCCTGGCTCGGGTCCCTCCCAACAGGGACTCGCGTTCCCCTGGAGGAAAGAGGCCTCTTCTGCCCTTCCTCCTGCTGCCAAGCAAATTCCTCGTTGAGCCAGTCGAGCTGAGACAAGCTTTCAGTTTTGCCGCAAACTCTCCGTCCGCTGGGCTGTTTGAAAGCCATCCTTCCGCTGCGTCCCTCGGTTAACCAGGGTGACCTCACAGTCGCGGCTCAGGGAGTGGACGCTGCCCTGGGTCGTGCTCCCCTTGGGGTCGTGCTCCCTTGGAGCTACCCCCGCCCCCCCCAGCTGGGCTCCCCCAGCAGGCGCTAGGTCAGGTCTGCAGCGCCCCCAGAAGGCGGCTCTTTAAAGCCCCCCTGTTTGGGAGCCGCGTGGTTTTGGGGTCAGGGGTGGAGGTCAGTTTTCCTGCCTCCGGCCAGCTCCCAGCGGAAGGACCCCGACAGCCCCCATGGTTGAAAGAACCCCGCGGTCTTCCCCAGGAAGCTGCTAGGACGTCCTGCATCCTCCAACTCAGAAAGCCCTCCCTGCCGTGATCAAACCCCGTGGCGTGGTTTCCTTGGGCGGCAGGCGGCCCGGCCAAACTAGAAATGCAGGGAGCCTCGCGGCGTGAAGTCAGGCCCTTCAAACGTCCGTCCTGGATGGGGGCCAGCCGGTTCTCGCCTCGTGTGGCTCCAGAGGCGTTTCTCTGTCCTTCTGCTGTGAGTGTGCAGGAGGCGCCTTCTCGGCTTGGCATTCGGCAGAGAACAGAGCAAGTGCCTAGCAGGAAGCTGGAGGAGGGAGCCTGGGCCGGGAGCAGCTTCGGATGCCCCGGGCCCCTCCTGGGCCACAGGGGCATGGCCGGCCAGAGAGGCGACGCCGCACACCTTCCTGCATTTTTCTGCTTTTTCTTCCCCCTTCTCGTTCTGTGTTTCTCCAAGGATAAAGGGAAACACTAACGTGCAGGCTGTGTCCTCAGAGCCGAGGGAGCGAGGCACATCCTCCCCAGGGTCCTTGGAAAGTCTCCCCTTCCTCGGAGCACTGGCGGGAGCGCCCCCTGAGAGAGTCTGGGTTCCGAGGGGGACCGGGGAGCACAGCATGGAGGATAAATGCAGGAGATGGCCGGCCCGTGTCCGCACCAGGCTCTTCACTCTGTGTCCGGCCTGGGGCTGGGCTGGCCTGGGGAGGGCGGTGTGGACAGGAGGCACGCGGGCCCCCGCTGCTCTGGGCCGGGTGTCCCTCGGTGAGACGATGAGAAGACAGTGAGGGGGAACCCTGAGTTGTGGCCACAGCTGGCCTGTCCCTGCGTGCTTGCCAGGCTGTGCCCCTGCCGGCCCCAGTGTGGCCGGTGGGCTGGGCCGTCTCCCTGTCCCTCGCGGGCTCCCAGCTGGCCTCGTGCTGAGCTCTTGCTTCCATCTTTCCTCCCTCAGTTCCACACGCACTTGAGCCAGGGCTGGCCTGCCTCTGGGGCCACTTGCTAGAGCCACAGACTACCAGACGTGGCTGCCGATGTGGCCACCAGCAGGATGCTGGGAGGTGGGGACACCGCGAGAGCTGTCCCTTGGAGGACTGGGCAGGACTCCGGTGGGGCAGGGTTAGGGGAGTGGGGGGGGGCGCTGCGTAGCAGGTGCACACTTCCAGCAAGACCTGCTCGCGGCCAGAGAGTTTTTCCCGACAGCAAGAAGGGCTACCCCCCAGGGAGAAGCCCTAGGGATGGGGGTTTCGGCCCTCCTGGGGGTCTTCAGAGCACTTGTCAGGTGTGCCGGGCACAGCCTCGAGGAGGTCCCCAGTAGAGTTAGGCTTAAGCTGCTCCCGGAGAGCACGCCTTTCTTGGCTGTTCCCACTCCCCAGAGCTCTGCCCCTTCTGCTCCCATGCCTAGGGGAGCACGTGGCGTCTGGAGGCTGCCTTCGGGGCACAATGTGCCTCCATGAGCCTCCAGTTTCCTTTGAGTCATGCTCAGAGATCCGAGTGTGGAAGTGTGGGTGCTCTTGGACGGAGGCAGGAGCCCCCGCCGGCTCTCCACCTGGCCAGAGCCTGGGAGCGGACACCCCCACTTCTCCGAGTGGTGACGGGGCCAGGCTGACACACAGTTGCCGCACAGGCCAGCAGCCTGTGGGAGGATGGCACGTGCAGCGGGGGTGTGAGGAACGGTGTCTTCTGCTCCAACAGCCATGACCTTCCGGGCAGCTCGCAGGTCTTCGGTGTCCGATGTTAGAGACGGCCCCCACGACAGATGGACGTACATCCCGCGGGCCACCACCGCCCAAAGACTGACGAGGCTTTGCTGGGAACGTCCTCCTGTCTCCTCCTTCTAAATGGAGACACTGAGTTCACCCACAGCCACGTTTGTCTTGACGTTGTCTAAGGAAAGGCACAGGCTTATCCCCATCTCGCTGGGCCATGTCTCTGCAGCTGAGTGGGGACAGAGGGTGTGCAGAGCACTCCCCACAGTGCCCGGTGCTGCATGCGAGCGGTCTATCCCTGCCCGACACCTCCCCTGCCTTGTGTCAAAGCCACATCCCTGCAGTGAGAGACAGGCGGCATCAGGTCCTGGGTGCCCTCTTCCTCGTTTTCAGCATGGAATGGCAGCAGGTGTAGGAACACAGCGAGCAGCACAGCCCAGAGCAATTCGGAGGCAGTCATTCAATGTTTGTTTTTTAAGCAAGTGTGTCTCCTCCTCTCCTGCAAAGGACAACGGCCAGACCTGCGGGAATGGGGTGTAAGTGAATTTCTAAAAATTTTTAAAGATTTTATTTATTTGACACAGAGAGAGAAAGATCACAAGCAGCAGAGAGGCAGGCAGAGAGAGAGAGGAGGAAGCAGGCTCCCCGCTGAGCAGAGAGCCCGATGCGGGGCTCAATCCCAGGACCCTGAGACCATGACCTGAGCCAAAGGCAGAGGCTTAACCCATGAGCCACCCAGGTGCCCCTATAAGTGAATTTCTACTCTCGTGCTGGAGACCCAGAGTCCAGAAGCAGCAGTATGAAGACGTACACTCCGTCCACTGGACACAGGAGCTCCAGGTCCCTGTGCTTCTACCTGGCGGGGCCCAGGACGTATCTGTCTCACGTACGATCAGTAGCTGAAAATGCGGAACACGAAGGCCTCCTTTGGCTCGACTGAGTGAGAATATGCAGAGTTCTCTAAATTTTGGAAGTTCAAACAGCACAACCATCCATCAGTAACCATGGTGGTGTAGACTAGAAGTAATGCCTTTTTGGTGGATTCTTTTAACAACTCTGGAAAGTAGATAAGACCACTTTAATTAGCTTCATTTTCTTTTTTTTCTAAGTAATTTCTACACCCAACACGGGACTCGAACTCGCAACCCTGAGATCGAGAGTTGCATGCTCTACTGACTTAGCCAAGCAGGCACCCCTAATTAGCTTCATTTTAGAAATATGGTTGAGGCTCAGAAAGCTTTACTGATTCCCTGAATTTTGGCAAATTGGTATTAATTTAACTTGCTGGTAAGTCAACTTAGATTTCACATCATTTGCTGTCAATTAAAGAACCCTGTCCTATTATCTCCTGCATAACACGAGGTTACCCCAGCATCATGGAGTTGTGCAGTGCACAACCGGCACAACTGTATGTGGGGCCCTGTTTGCTATTGAGATAAGAGGCACAGGCCTTTGTAATAGGCTGGCTAGGAGGCAGAGGGGAATTTAGTCCCTAGGTAATTTTCAGACTATAGCCTGCCCCCTGCAGGTGTGGTGGGGGGAAACCTGCATGTCAAAATACAAAATATCAGAGTGATCAGAGCAAAAGAAATGCTATCTTGTGGCACCATGTAATGAGCTGCAATGCAAGAAGTGGGTCATGTCCAAAAAACTGAAAGCCACCATAGCAGATGGCTGGTCTCAGCATGGGACAGTAGCCTAAAGATATTTCATCTGGGAAGATTATTAACACCCAAACAGTGCTGCAGTAACTCCTGACTCCCTCTGCAGAACCCGCCAGGACTTGTCTGAAACCAGACACCGCGGTGGACCCGGCTGGGAGCTGGTGGTCTATCCAGTTCCTAGGCCAAGGGTGCTGGGCAGCTGGGGCGGGGCTGATGTCTCCCCAGCCCAGTGGCAGCCCCAGTGGCTGTGTCCCCATCCGATGATCCTGCGTCAGGATCCAGGTGCAAGTTCAGCCCGTGCTGAATGTGGTGTAGACAAGTTCTCACCTGGAGGAAGTGACACCCGGACCGCGGGACAACCAGAAGACGGAACGTGTGTTCTTTATCTTCCATTCCCGGCACACGGCTCTGGAGCCCCTCGGGCTGTCCTGAGTGACTGGGATGAGAGCTGATGCTAATGAAGTGACCCTTGGGGTTGAACTCTCAGTCCTACCCGGATCCCCTGGGGAGGGGAGGGGGCTGGGTCAGGGTTCAGTCACCAATAGCCGATGATTTGGTCCACCACACTGACATACGAAACCTTCATTACAAGACTCAAAGCACGAAAGGGAAAGCTTTGTATTCTGTTCTTCTTTTAACACGTGGGAAATTTGGGGCAACCCTCTTGGGTCTCCTGCCTGCTTGGGAGCCTTATACTATCACTTCGCTTTGCTACCTAAAAAAAAAAAAAAAAGTTGGGGGGTGCCTGGGAGGCTCAGTTGCTTAAGCATCTGACTTTGGCTCAGGTCGTGGTCTTAGAGTCCCATGGTTGGGCTCCCTGTGGTTCTCCATCTCCCTTCGCCCCCCGCCGCTCCCCACACTCATGCTCTCTCTCTCTCAAATAAACAAAATCTTAAACACACACACACACACACACACACACACACACACAAAAGGAAATTTGTCCCGAAGCCCCACCTCCATCCCCAAAGCACTTTTTTCCTGGGTTAGGGTCAGGAGAGTCCTCAAGACCCACAGCTAAACCCCTCTCTGGGCAAGGGAACCTGCCCACTGGGGGTCTCCATTGGTGGAGACCCTGACTCAGGTCTCCCGAGGGAGCCTGCTTGAGCACAGGACGGGCAACAGGGGCGGGGTCTGCCCACAGGAGCCTGGAGGGTGGCTCTCTGCTGTTCAGCGTTTGGTGCCAAGCGAGGAGCACTCAGGGGACAGGGGTCGGGAGTTGGGAGGGCAGACAAGCAGCCAGCCAGAACCCCGGTGTGGTGCAGGAGCCTGGAGATGGAGCAGGGCTGGTTGGGGGTTCTTCCTTGCATTTTCTAGTCAGCAAGGGGGAGGCGCTGGTGTGCGGCTGGATTGCAGGGCCGGGAACTCGACTGAGTTAGCGGGAATCTGGGCGATTACCCCTAAGGTGGTCCGTGGACATTGTCAGCCCATAGACAACATTTTAATAAGCGTTACTTTGATAGCAATCGTGAATAAAAATGTCTTCGGAAACTGTAGATCACCAACCATAAAAAAGCAAAACAAAAAGCAAATCCCAAAAACCAAAGCAGAAAGGTGTTTTTCAGTGCAAAAAAAGAGGTATGAACCAGTTTGTACAGGCGACCCTATGTATACACGTACGTTGTGGGCAGAAAGCTTCCAGAATACACTTCATAAAGGTGGGCACACTTACCTTTGGGTACTACTGTGACTGTCTTCTCTTTTTGCTTGTCTTTTAAATTTTTTTCCATACTGAACACATTATCACTGTAATTAAAAAACACAAAGTGTGGGTTTTGGGGTGGTTGGTTTGTTTGTTTGAGAAAGCAAAAGAATTCCATGTCATTTCAAGAATTCTAATGCTAAAATGTAGCATTGTTTAGTGGGAAAGACACGCAGGCACACATTCGTGGTTTTCTGTTTTACAAAGTACTTGACATAAAGCTACACTGTGGCTTTCTCCTGATTTGTTCAGTGCCTGTTCCTGGGGCTCATACCGGCTTATGAGTAACACAGTCGGCATGCACTAGTCGCCTGGACCTTGTGAGAGTCGCGGGAAGGCAGGGTTGGACTGGGTGGCTTTTAAGCTCTGTCTGGTCTGGCTCCGTCTTCTCCCTGTAGTCCTGGCGGCCAAGAACCTCCCCTGGGACGCAGGTCTCCCCTCTCCCACCTTGTTCCGGGAGACGGACAGGTTCAGTTAGAGAGTTTGGTCCGAGATAACGCGGACGGTCCGCTTACCCTCTTCGTCTTCCCTCCCGCCCGGGAGTGACAGGAGTGAAATCTAGTCCTCGAGACCGAACAGCTGGGGCTCTGTGCGCTTGTGAGAAAAATCCGTCTGGTGACTTTAATTGTGTATCATCTTTTATTTGACTTCTCTACTTTTTTGTAAAAGAGAACCGCCACTACTCAAGGTTTCGCCAACATAATTCTTTAGTGTCCCATGCCACCATGAGCCTAGTCCTTGCTCACGCCGGGCCCCCCTGCAGGTCGGCAGGGAGTCAGCCCCACCCAGAGTCCTGGTCACTCACTGTCCCTAGAGTTCTCGCTGTGCGGCAGGATGGTGGGGCAGGAGGAGTACTTGGGGAGGTTTTCTGGGCAGACCACATGAAGAATGGGGAACCTTACTTTTGCCCACATGCCATGGCTGGGATGTCACATGTCCTCACCCAGCTGCAAGACGGGCTGGAAACGGCTCAGCTGTGTGTCCAGGAGGAGAAAGAGACGGTGGCCACTTTGCCGTTGCACTGGTGACACGACGTGCAACCCAGAGCTCGGTGTGCGTGAGCGGGGTTCCCGCAGACCAGCACCCTAGAGCTCGAGTTCAGAGCCGCCCAAGACTCGACAGCCTCCCAAGACTCGACAGCCTCCCAGGGCAAGCGGAACCACTCGCTAGCCCCACAGGCTTACCTGGTAACACAGCCAGGGGAGACCAGCCCGGGCTGCACTCTAACCCCCCCGGGTTTCTGGCCTGTGGCCAGGTCTTCTAGCAAACGTCGGCAGTCAGGGCTCCACAGAGAGTAACTCCTTTGCTGTTTAAAACAGGAAGGAATTTGATGGAGGCTTTTAGATGCTTTTAGATACTTTTAGAAGCTTCCACACCCAGACCCCCAGGGAGCAGCCCACAGCAGAAGGGAGAGTCCAGAGGCCACAGCCCAGCGGCCCTGCTGGGTTCAGGGGGACTGTCCCGAGCTGTGACTCAGGCCCAGCAAGCCTTGCAGCTGGGACCTGCCTGCGGGGTCCGCTGCTACAGAAGGAAGAAAATGGACGCCCTCACCCCCGGCCCCGTCTTACTATGGTTCCCATGCCGGGGTGCCAGGAACCACTCCGGAAGCTTGGGGTGGGGGGGCTGCAGACACGCTGGTCGCTGGTCGGAGCGGAACAAGCCGCAGAGAGATGGCCTCCCCTCCCCCATCTCCCCAGTCACACGGGAATGCGTCCAATTGGCAAATCCTCTGTCCCAGAAAGAACCCCAGCTGCCAGGAAGGCCGAGCCGTCCGGCCCCCCAGTGCCCGGTGGAGGCGGTGGGCTGGGGCCATGCGCCGGCCTCCCCCGCCCAGCCCGCTGGCTTCCCGAGCAGAGCGGCGGCCTGGCCGTGAGCAGGGAGCCCGTCGGTGCCACGGTCCTCGGGCTCTGTGCTCGGCACACCGGCGGCTCTCACGTCCTCCGCACACCTTCTCACCTCACTCCCATGGGTTCCGTGAAGCCCAAGTTCCTTCTTTGACCCGAGGCACCTTCCTCGTTCCTGTGACCTTGAACCTCAGCTCTGGCCTCTCCCCATCTTTGGAAAACTCCCTCGGGTGCTGGGGCTCTCCCCTCCCGGGGGCCCCACGCTGGCCAGGGAGGTTGACCCGGGGTCTTGGCCCGGCAGCACGGACCTCCCTGGAGGCAGGGGAAGGGCTGCCGAGAAGCCCGCAAGGGGCAGAAAACCCGCATTTGCTACTGGATGACGTGCGGGGGCGCCAGCGCTCGTTGCTGGGGAGAATCGGTGCAGCCGGCCTGGGGGTGTGGAACCTGCCTTCGGGAACTGGGGCGGGCTCCTGGGTCGGTCTGCCTGTCCTGGGGTGGGAGGAGCCTCCTCCAGGCTCTCTCCCTCCTGCCACACGTCCCACCGCCTCTCGGGCTCCTCCTTGGCCCAGATGGCTCCCTCATTAGCCAGGGTAGCCTCCAGCTCCCTTCGCCCCCTTCCGGAGAATAGTCCTGACCCAGAAAGTACCCACCTCCTCCGCACCAGCCCTTTTCAACCACATCATGGAAAGGTGACTTGCTCCACCGTCCCCTGCTCCAGGCGCCGAGCGCCAGCAGGCAAGGGTCGCAGGTTCCTGATCCTGCTCCCTGTTTCTGTCGTTCACGAAGCGGCCCGGAGTCTGGGAACCCTGTGCCTCCGTGCAGCTGGAGGCCTTCTGTGTCCTGCGGAACCGCTGGGTCCTCCTCCACCCCTCCCGGTCTCACGCAGCCCCTCCTCGCCCCCACCTCCAAGTTGCCCAGGACCTGTCCCGGGGCTGCCTCTGGGTCAATGCCATTGCTGGCCCCTCCGAGACGGAAAGAACCCCAGCAGACAACTGGTTCCTTCTCAGCCTGGCAGGTCTCCGGGGAGGCCAGGGTGAAATGCAAGCGGGGGACGGGGCAAGCGTTGCAGGCTGTGTGTGCACACGTGTGTGATTGTGCACGTGCGTGTGTACACACCGCACGCATGCGTTAGCGCGGGGCAGTTTGTCACAGAGCAGAGAGCGTGAGACTCGGTCGCGTGGTCTAGGAGGGCGGGCTGGCCTGGCTGGGACCCAAAGGGGAGCCCTCAGGCCGCCGGGACAGGTGTGGCCCAGGAGTGGGGCAAAGACCTTTCTCCCACCCGGCAGTTCGCAGGCGCTGGTGCTGTTCCGGGACGGGCCAGCAGGGGGCCCTCTCCCCAGGGCGACCCGCCCCGGCCGACCCTCCTCGCCCCAAACCGGGTCAGACACTCCTGGTCCCCAGGGATGGGGGCGGAGGACGATGCAAAATTAAAAGCGAAGGAGATTATTTTAATCCTGCGCTGTGGCAACCAAGGGTCCAGCATCCAAGCGCTGGCCCCGTGGGCGGGCACGTGGAGGACAGCCGCCCGGGCTGCCGCGCGCACAGACCTCCGCCGGACAGGGCGGCCTGCAGCCCCCGACACCGCTCCCCGGGCGGGTGCTCGGGTCTCCCCACGCCTCGCCTGGCGCCGCGGGCAGGTGGGATTCAGGCCGGATGCCGTCTGGCACCGCTCCGGGGTTTCAAACCGGGCGAGGACCGTGGGAAGAGCCGTCGGAATCCTGGCGACTCCCGGACGCCGGGTGGGCGCACAGGGTCTTCTCCATTCCCGTTCATCCCAGGCCTCGTGGCCGGCCGGGAGCTGGGTGACCTGCGGCCTCCTCCAGCCTCTCACATGCGCCCAAACCGGGGAGGAGGGACGTGGACTGGAACCTTACGTTGCTCTAGGGATCTTCGGGGCGCCGGTGCCCCTGTTTTCCCTCCTGCTCTCGTCAGCGGTGTCCAGGGCGGCGCGCAGAGCAGCTCCATTGTCCGCCGGCGGACAGGCCAGAGGCTCTGAACTGCCCAATGCTGGCCCGTTCCCTGCTCCCAGCGTCCCTGGGTGGGGCCGGGCCGGGGGCTGGGAAGAAGACTGCCCTCCTCCGTCCGGGGCTCAGGGGGCCGGGGTGACCGCGGAGGGGCCACGCCGCAGGAAACCTGCTGCGCACTTACCTGCCCGGGGTGTACGAAGATTCCGGTCACCGAGGCGGGTGAGCTGCGTCTGGCGAACTCCCCGTTTCTCCAGCGGCGAGAGAAGTCCGTCATCTTGCCTGGAAGCGAGCAGCTTGGAGAGCGTGTGCGTGGGAGACGCCGTTCCCTATCTTGTTCCCTGACTCTAGACGGACGGCGTGAGCTCTTGGGTCTGGTTTGGGAGACCAACTTTGTTCATAACATTCCCCAGGGGCCAGAGAGGCCCGTGGGTGGGGCAAGCCACAGCCCAGGCCTGCGGCCAGGCTGACAGGTACCCCGTCCAGGTGGCAAGCTTCTCATTGTGCCATGTGGGCTCATTTTGGAAGGGGAATCGTGGGAGTTCCCAATGCAAGCTCTTCTCCGTTGGGTTTGATTTAAGAAAACTCCAGGCAACATTTCTGGGAGGAGACGGCAGGCGATATAAAATAAAGAATGGTGTAGAAAGGTGTCCTCGTTCCAAAATGGCGAAGAATCACTTTCAAAGAATCGTATAAAAAGACAACGACCCTGGGAAAGAAACAGCCTCAGGACTGTCTGCAGATACGTCTCTTGGACAAGCACAAGAGACTGAACTTTCGCTATTAAGAAACTGGCTTGAAAAATCAGGCTGAACTTGCAGAACCCAGGTTTTTTTCCTCTCTGAATGTCAGGTTCAGGCGCCTGGGTGGCTCAGTCGGTTGCATGTCCTGCTCTGGATTTCAACTCAGGTCTTGATCTCAGTCAGGGTCATGAGTTCATGAGTTCGAGCCCCACGTTGGGCTCCATGCTGGGTGCAGAGCCCACTGTAAGTAATAAACAAGCAAACATCAGGATCCCTTTCCCTTACAGAGCATCCTACTAGCCATCGATCTAAGTCAACTGTTTTGAGCTGGTGTCCACACATATTCTATTTTACGTGATCAAACTGGCATCTGGAACCCAGGCTGGCTTGGTTGTCACACTTAACGCAAAATGGGCAGTGAGGGTCAGGGCAATTGACAGCAAGGAGGGGACCCCTTTTGGCTGAGGTCCTTTCTAATGCTTCTGGACCTCCCTGGGTGTTGGTGTTCAGGGGCTCAAGGCTTAAACGTCCAGGCAACCGACGAGGCAAAATCCGCCTTCCCCGTTTCCGAGGTGTTTCCCTGGAACTCTGTCCCTTTAGCTGTCTCCACTGAGCCTGACGCCCCGCCTGGGGTTTCCTGCGGCTGGACTGTGTGCGGCTATAGGCCGGCAGAGCTCCCCAGCGCTCGGCGGAGCAGCTCTCGGGGCAACGGAAATACCAAGAAGGAATTATCCCATCTCTGAGCATGGGCTGTGTGTCTTCGGGCACAGCTCCGTCTGACTAGGAAGTACCCGGATGCTGACCCGCAGGGAGACGAGCCGGGCAGGATGGCCCGCTCGGTGGAAGGCTGCCCCACCCCAACCCCGCCGTGTGCTGGGCAGTCCCTCGTGGGGCCCACCAGCCCCTGCCCTATTTCCCAACAATGTGCAGACCTGCTCAGCGTTCTCTGAGTCTCCCGGACTTAAATGCCAGGACTAGTGTAATGACCCACGTGCTAGAGTCAAACAGCGTTGAGGGAAAGAAATTCTGTCATTTAGCTTAGTATTAAGCACCAGAGGCTTGTCCAACATGGATGCAATTCCTCAAGTTTCAAGTTTAAAAAGTAAACACTGAGCATAGGAGGCAGACATTAATGGTCAAGAATTTTGGCGTGCTATGACCCAATTGTTTCTCTTGTAAAGCGCTGATCTACAGCAAGAAGTCTGCTAACAAGGAAAGGGTCCCACAGGTTGCCGGGCGAGCGGGCCATGGAGCCCTGCCCCCACCTTTCCCCGCCTCCCCGCCGCAGGCGTGCGCTCTGAGGCCAGGGGGTGGGACTGGCCTGGGCTTATGGGCCAAGGGTGCCAAGACTAAGCACCCTAGAGTTCAGCCCAGATGCCACTCTGAGGAAACCCAGGGCAGTGACTCAGGGGCCTTACAATCTCCCATGGACACGTAGAGCCCGGGGAGAGAAGGTGCTCCTGGCTTCCAGTGGGCAGAGCAGGGTGCTGTTGGACGCCTTGAAAGCACAGGAGAGGCCCCACGACGGAGGGGTCTCCGGTCTTAAAGGCCAGCGGCGCTGAGGGGGAGAAGCCACATTCTACAGAGCCCAGGTGTTTCCTTTCCTCAGATGGGGAACCCCAGCGTTTGGGGAAAGTCCTGCCTCTAACTGCACAAAGAAGGCCCCGCTCGACACGCATCGTGGTTTTAGGGTCGCAAGGCCCTTCCTGCTGCTCTGGACCTGGGCCGGGGTCAGATCCGTTCGGGAGAGGGGGATGTGTCAGTAGGAAACTGAGGAGTTGATGTACCCAGGTCTGGGGTGACGGTGCCCCCAAATCCACGTCTGCTCGGAGCTTCAGAATGTGACCTTGTCTTTAAACACGATCTTCAGAGATGTTCTTAGTGGGGACGGGCCATCTCGCACTGAGGTAAGCCCAGTCCGAGGACTGCAGTCCCCCCGAAGGCCGGCAGGGACACAGAGAGACGCAGAGGGGAAGTGGCCTCAGGCAGAGAGGCAGGGATCGGGGGTGCCAGCAAGCACGGCCGGAGCACGGCGGGGGCGAAGTGTGGGGTCCCGCAGGGGAGAGAGATCGGAGGCTCGGCACAATGTGAAAAACAAACAGAACAAGACCACGAGCCAACAGTCGTGCCGCGAGATTCCCGACCAACAGCTGTGTCTGGTTTCTCTGCGAGATCTGCAGGTCGGCCCGTCGGGCCCAGTCATCCCTCCGCCCAGCATGTCCTCTGCGGTCCACCGCCCCCCAGCGGCCTCCCCGGCCGTCAAGCCCAGTGCTCACCGCCGGGGCCTCGTTCCCCATACAGGTGGACGGTCTGGGTCCGCAACCAGGTCTCTAACAACAGAGACACCTTTAAGAGATCAAGATACCACATGTTTGGAGAAAAATGGGAGCCTCGGGATGCCTTTGGAAGGACGTACGGACGAGCTCCCCTTCTTTGGAGTTTGGCTCTAGATGAGGGGCCGCCTGACGCAGCGTGGACAGTCGAATTCAGTGCCCGACCCGAACGTCCCTTCTCTCCAGTTTCCATGTGACCCGCACATTGGTGACCACAGCCCATCCCCCCGGCAGAGCTTAGTGTGGGACAGAGAAGGGACGGTGACCTGTGACCGGGGCTGCCACCACCCAGCTGCCTGAGACCTGGCCGGTGTGGTTCAGGGACCAGCCCCTCGGCCGTCCCACACCGGGAAGAGGAGTGGAAAGCCGTGAAGGGAAGCGTTGGTGCCGTCAAAGCTCTGATTGAGAGACTTTAAATTTTATATTAAGAGGGTCTTACTCTCCTGCGCATTGTCTAAGTCGAGTGAAGAAATAATTAGGCTCTTTGGACCCTTCTCACGTCTTTCTCTGTGAACTTTCCGGAAACATCAGAGTGAGGGAGCCTCTGCAGCCATGTTGAATTGTTAGAGTTTGGGCCTGTCTGGAGAGCTCTGCTCTCCCTTCTGTATGAAAATGTGGAATTAAGGGTCATCTCTAATATTGTGAGGCCACTTGATTTCACTAACCGGATCATCTGGTTAGCCAGGCAGCTCTTGGCCGTCCTGACGCATCAGGAGGGCTCGAGTTCTGACGGGAGGCTCAGGCGATGTCCCTCGAAGGCTGGGTCTCTGTAGGCTCCTGGGGTACCCCCGGCAGTGGGCTGACCGTGGGCGGGGGCGCCTGCTGGGCTGCGCGCGGCTCTCGGGTGAGGAGTCGGAACTGGGATACTGGTGTTTGAAGACTCCACTTTGGGCTTTCTCATTGTTTTTTCATTAAAAATTTTATATTACCCGAGTAACACGCAGTGATCTGAGCTGGAGCCATGCGGACGACCTTGTAACCCACCTTCCCGTCCACTCGGATGGCCAGCGGTCAGAGAACCCCGCCAGCCTTCCCCACGCTCACCTAAACTCCCGGAAACATCCACACATTCAGCATTTTTTTCTTTTTGTCTTTTTGTCAGTTTAGAGTACTCATGTTATATAGATCCCTCTGAAGAAAGTGGAAATGTTAAATAAACTCAAATGTGCAGTTTCACTGATTTCCTCGCGCTCTAGACTGAACTGCGTCCCCATCCGTATGTTGGAGGCCAGCCCCCGACGCGAGCGCGTTGGATGTGGGGCTCTTTGGGAGTGAGTCAGGTTCAAGGAGGCCCCAAGGGCAGGGCCTTGATCTGACGGATGGGACTGGGGCGGTCATGAGAAGAGAAGTTTCCAGAACTCTGTGTCTGCCGAGTGAGAGCAGAGAGCCAGCCGGCAGGACGCTCCTCACCGGGAACCTAACCCGCCGGCTCCTCCATCCTGGGTTCCAGCCTCTAGAACCGCGGGAAGTGCGTTCCTGTTTCCTGTGGCCCCGGACAGGGCAGGCAGAGCAGGCTAGGACACCCCCAGTGACGATGCATCAGGACCCGTCCAGCCCAGGGGACAGAGGCCCCGCCCGTCTGGGTCTGTGTCTGTCCACCCCCCTCTAAGCTGACAGTCCCACGGAAGGATGTGTCCGTGGTGCGCTGTGGGACCCAGCAGCGTGGCAGCCAGCCTCCTGGGGGCCTGTCCTGCATGGTGGGCGTGTGTCCCACAGCGCGGACACCCTTTCAAAGGGCGGGGGTCCCACCGTGTGTGCGTTCACCCGAGCCACATCGCGGGGTTATTCTCCGTGACGCTTGCTTGTGTGGCCCCCGCCCGCGGTGTGTGAGCCGGCGGTCACACCGGTCTTCAGTTTTGGTGATCTCAGCAGCGAACGGCGGCCTTCCCCCGTCCTCAGCTTTGCCGTCCTGGGTTCCGAGCGAAGGGCTGCGGTTGTCGGCAGCGCGCCGTCCCGTTAGATTTCCCGCGAGCCCGGGTGTGTGTGTGTCCTTGACCCATTTCCTGTTGGCTTGAGTCTCACATCATGATTATTTCACAGCTCGACGGACGGGGTCAGGACCTCTTGTCCTCCCTCCGCAGTGTGCCCGCGTGTCCCTGGTCACGGGGTGTGGGTGGCCGGCCGCGTCCCCTTTGACGCACGGACAGCCTTGACTCCGGACGGCTGGGGCCTCTCTTTGTCGAAGGCGGCCTCCCCACGCTCCGTCATACCAACAGTTTTCTGAATTTTCTCCCGATGGTCTGGGCTCATGGGTTTAAGTGCTGCCTCCGTGCAGAGCGTGGCTTTGGACGTGGCGTGTGTGTGGTCCAGCTTCCTCTTCCGGCGGGCGAAGGTCTCCGTGAGGGAGCGAGCCATGGCCCTCCTCCCGGGGCTCAGGGGACACCTCGTCAGCTCTTCATGAAGATGAATTCGTCAGAGACCGAAACGCGGACGGACTTTTCCCTCACACAGTCCTAACATCAGGAGGATTTCGATGGCTCCTTCGGAGCTCCTGCTACTTCCCACCTTTCATTCCAGTTGTTGCTACGCCGTCGCGCGCCTCTGCCCGGGACCGGACCCCTGTCACCCCACACCCCGCACCTGGGGGACAGGATCTGCTTCGGGGCTCTCCGTGTCTGCAAAACGAAAGAACAGAAGCGTGGACGTCTGCTCAGGGATGGGCCACTTCTCTGTTGGTTCTGCGACGTGTTTGGGGACGATTTGTGCTCTTTTGTGAAGACTCCAGAAGAGGGACAGAATGTTAGGGGAAAAGACGATTCGTCACCTGTTAACCTCCAGAGTCGTTCACTTGGGGATATGTGTCCGTGGACAGGTGCGCGGACAGAGAGGGTCCCCGGATGAGAGTTTCTAGATGAGACTCGGGGGCTGCAGCTCTGTGCTCGGGTCCGCCCTGCATCCCCGGAGGGCAGCTTCCCACAGCCAGTCCTGGAAGCGAGCCTGTGACCAGTCCCTGCGTCCAGCACCGCCCTCCTCCTGCACTCGCACACACACTCTGCTGGGATCACCGCTGCCCGGGAAGACCTGGGCTCTGGCCACGGTCACCATTGCAGGGGCAGAGGCACCGTGTTCCAATGAACCAGAATGTTCTGGCGAGGGGTGAGAACAGCAGCTCTAGCGTTCGGGCCTGTACGTGGATTAAGTGCTAGACCGTCCTCAGGGAGAAGAGGTGAAACAGATGACCCCAAACTCCCAACAGATTAAAACCAATCATTATCCGACGGCATACAGCGATGGGAGGGAATGAGATTGTAGCCGCTTAACGCAGAACAGGGCTGATGAGCCGGATGCCAGCCACGCAGGCTTCTTTCCATCAGAACAAACCAAAGGTGTGGTAGGACGTGCGGCTTCCCAGCCCACCCAAGTCTTCCACCTAGGTCTTCCCCGGGGCCGGAGCGGTGGGAAGCCTTCCTCTGGCCGCACATGGCCTACGGGCACGTTCACAGCTCCACCGCAGCTTGGAGGGGCCAGGCCGTTGGGACCCCCCCCCCTCCATCAGTTTTTTGTGCCTGCCAGCGGACTTGCGAGTCTCCTGGGGTTGCCTGATGACACTACGGACAGGTCGGCCGAACCAGAAACCGGATGCCTCACTGCTCAGGAGGCCCGATGTCCTAACCGAGGTGTCGGCAGGCCTGGTTCTTTCTGGAGCACTCAGGAAACACAGGTTCTCCGTCTCACCTAGCTTCTGCGCACATGGCGGTCCCCCCCTCGATGTCCGGGTCCTCTCCAAGGCTTATAAGGACACCAGTCACGTCAGGACAGAACCAATCCTAAGGGACCATGACCTCGTCTGAGCTAATTATACCTGCAAAGGCCCTGCTGAAATAAGACTGCGTTCACAGGCACCAGGGGTTTGGACCAGAACATGTCTTTTTTGGGGGGACACAGTTAGACCCACAACAGGCTTTAGAGTTGATGACCCGGGGCCTTCCTGCTGTCTTTCTGATTCTGTGAGGCTGGGTGCGTTGACCCTCTCTACCCCGTCATCTGCCAGGCTGTCTCAGGCGATGGGGGTGCTGGGAGGGTGGGTGGCGTCCCTCTGCAGCCCTCCCCATGCTGGCTGTCTACTAAGCAGCTGCTGGCCGGGGCCACCTGGCTGGGCTGGACCCTCCCACCCCCCACTTCCAGGGAAACAGACCCTAACACGGACCTCCCCTGATGGCAGGAAACACTGCCCCCTCCCCCCACCCCCGTCCGGGAGTACGGCCCAGTGCCATTTCCCCCGGTCTCTGGTGTTTGAGTTCATTTCCGGTACCTGAGACTGTTCTCATTCAGGCTGGTTCAGACCATTTGGCACGAATAATTTCACAAGCCTGGTCTCAGACGCCGCACAAAAGTCTAAATACATAATGCATTTCGTAATTCTGTCACACTCCAAACAAGCTGTCAAAACTGTCTGCATGACTTATCCTTAATAAATCCCTAGTCCTGTTAATTGCTCCTTATTCCTCTGAATAAGGGTTGTTGGAATCCACAAATCGGGTAAAGAATGGAGGGATAATGGGGAGGAATTTAGCGGATTGCCACTGTTTCTCCCCCAGGACGAAGGGGGCGAGGCCTGGCGGTGGGCACCGAGCAGCCCCCGGCAGGGAGGCCAGCTCTCCGGGGCCCTGCGGCTGTGAGCCTGGCGGTGTTCGCAGGGTTCTGCCATGGAACCTTCGGCAGGAAAGGGGGCGTTGAGGGCCTTTGACAAAGATCACCAGAACGGGAGACTGGGTTCTGGGACACTAATTTTCATAGAAACAGGGACTTTGGGGGCACCTCCTCGGTGCTGTCGGGGGTTGGGGGTGTGAACAGCAGAGGAGACAGCATGTCTGGCCCTCGGGAGGACCGTGGAGGTCCCAGGAGCACCCCGTGGAGGCAGGGAGGGCGTCGCTCCCTCTGGCCCCGGACACTCGGAGAAGGACTAGAGCGTCAGGTAGACCTGGCTGTCTTCTGGCTTCAGCAGGGAGACTGGTTCGTGACCTTAAGCAAAAGCCCTCCCTCTCGGGGGCTGCCGACCGGGCTGCACGGGCAGGAGCAGGGACCAAGAGGCCCCCCGGGGCTGCACACTGGCTTTGTCATCGCACGCCTGGGTAAAAGCTGCTTTACTCTCCGTTCGGGGCGATGCCGTGTGCTTACCGTGTGTGCACGCGAGCACACATGTGTGCGCGTGTGTGCGTGTGAGCCCGTGTGTGCGCGTGTGTGTGCGTGTGAGCCCGTGTGTGCGCGTGTGTGTGCGTGTGAGCCCGTGTGTGCGCGTGTGTGCGTGTGAGCCCGTGTGTGCGCGTGTGTGTGCGTGTGAGCCCGTGTGTGTGCGTGTGTGTGCGTGTGAGCCCGTGTGTGCGCGTGTGTGCGTGTGAGCCCGTGTGTGCGCGTGTGTGTGCGTGTGAGCCCGTGTGTGCGCGTGTGTGCACGCGAGCACACGTGTGTGCGCTGTGTGCGTGTGAGCCCGTGTGTGCGCGTGTGTGTGCGTGTGAGCCCGTGTGTGCGCGTGTGTGCACGCGAGCACACGTGTGTGCGCTGTGTGCGTGTGAGCCCGTGTGTGCGCGTGTGTGCGTGTGAGCCCGTGTGTGCGCGTGTGTGTGCGTGTGAGCCCGTGTGTGCGCTGTGTGCGTGTGAGCCCGTGTGTGCGCATGTGTGCGTGTGAGCCCGTGTGTGCGCGTGTGTGTGCGTGTGAGCCCGTGTGTGCGCGTGTGTGCGTGTGAGCCCGTGTGTGCGCTGTGTGCGTGTGAGCCCGTGTGTGCGCGTGTGTGTGCGTGTGAGCCCGTGTGTGCGCGTGTGTGTGTGTGAGCCCGTGTGTGCGCTGTGTGCGTGTGAGCCCGTGTGTGTGCGCGTGTGTGCGTGTGAGCCCGTGTGTGCGCTGTGTGCGTGTGAGCCCGTGTGTGCGCGTGTGTGTGCGTGTGAGCCCGTGTGTGCGCGTGTGTGTGCGTGTGAGCCCGTGTGTGCGCGTGTGTGTGCGTGGCCCATCTTTAGAACCACGGCCCCATCCTCCAGGGGAGAAGTGCTGTCGGCATCCAGGAAGAGAAGAGCAATGTTGGGGGCGGGGCCGTGGAGAAGGGACCACGTCACGTGGGCAGGGGCGAGGGGACAGCAGGAACGAGACCCCCTGGGAAGAGGGGCTGGGCGAGTGGCTTCTGGAAAGAACCAGACGGTAGGTGGTTTAGGATCGTGGGCCTCCCTGCTTCTGAAGCCGGGCAGCAGCCGCGGACAGGACGCGTGTGGATGGGTGTGGCTTTATTGGGGACGCCAGTACCTGAATTTCACATCGTTTTCACGTGTCACAAAATATGATTCTTTTGATTCTTTTCAGCAACTTATAAAATATAAAAACCAATGTTGGCTCACAGGCCACACACACAGGGTGATGGCCTGGGGGACGCCAGCACGAAGGGAGGCTCCACCCGAGGCCGATACGGTCCCTGCGTGACTTCAGACGGGGCCCCCAACCCCCCGCGGCCCCGGGCTGGGAGGACAAGGACCACTGGAACTTTGTTTGCTGCCGCCCCCTCGTGTCTGGTACGCGCTCGCGCGCAGCAGGTGGTCGACAGGCAGAGGCCACGTGACCAGAGGCCGCCGTGGGTGCCGTGAGCCCTGCGATTCTCTCCCCCGTTGGTGCGGCCGTGACCCGCCTTCTCCTTGCCCGCCCGTCAGAACCGGCCGTGTCCTGGCCATCCGTCCCCAGCGAGGCACTCGGGGGACAGAGCCCAGCGACTGTGCTTGGCCTCCGCCATCGCAGGGCCCAGGCGCCGAGCTCCCTGGAAGGCTGGTCGCACCTTCAATCAAGGACTCCGGGGCCCGGAAGAACGGGGGACCAGGATTTCTCCTCTTCAGCAGCCATGTGGGGAGTCTCTCTTACTCTCGATTCAGACACGTGAACTGCTACGGTCTGGGTACTCACTGACAGCAAGATAATGTTTACCTAAATACACAGAGAATCAGGAAGGAACAGATTTGATATTATCTCTTGGGATTCATAATTTTTAAATAGTGAAAACTTCATTCCGTTCCAATGGAGCCAAATAATCTCAAAATGATCTTGTGTCTGTCTACTCCAGCACACATGGGCGGAGGCCCCGGTGACCGCGAGCTCCCTGAAGGACAGAGGCCGGCGGTCACAGCCGCAACATGCTGGGACCAGCCTCCAGGTTGTGGTGGCGCCTTGTGCCGCCGTGATGTATCTGCGCGACGGGTCCTTCCACCGTGACAAGGAGAAAGTCCTGGGTGTCGAGGAGCCTTGGGACCCGGGCAGCCTGTGGTGTCCGCTCTCCTTGGGGAAGCCATCGGAGACATTCAGTGATTTGGCTCATAGTTTATTTTTAGAAATGTCTCTCTGTGGTGGGCCTCCGTGGGTTTCATGGGCTGGCCAGAGAGAGCCAAGTCACAAACAAAACCCGCGAAGTGTGTATCAGAATGACTTCGTCACCCACGCTGAGGACCACGGCCCGAGAAGATAATGCAACAGAAGAAATGTGACGTATACAGCAATGCACCGAGCGGAGTTACTTGTTCGTGTTGCTGATTCCCTGGATGTCCCGAGGTCGAGGAGCTGTCTGCGGGACGCCACGTTTCCACGGAACGCCCGCCATCAGCGAATGCGGATGCCAGACCCAGACGCTGGAGAGCGGGTCTGCGGTCGGGGCCTCGGTGTGCATGGGCGGTACTGCAGGGCGGGAGCTGGAAGGGGTCAGGGTTGGGTGGCCGCATGCCTGTCCCGTTCCTCCGGCAGAAGCAGCATTTTCTCACACACGTAGTTTATGAACGTGTTGATTTATGAAGACTCGGGGTCCCTAAATGAGGAAAACCAAACCAAGCCCAACAAAAACATGTTCTTCAATAGGAACCACGTTGACTTAGTCATAGTCTCCTTGCTATAGACGTGGGTTGGGTTTGGCCTCCATCAGTTCTCACATTTGTACCTGGTCTTCCCAGGCCAGAGGAGACTGTCCCAGCATTGTTGGGACAGCAAAGACCCAGGGGGACCATGTCCTTAGGCCCCGAGGCCTGGCGATCTCCTCAAACGCTTTGAGACTTTCCTAATGACCTCCCCGCTTGGCAGCTAAGCTACAGTGACCTCCCCAGGACCGGCTGGCCAGAACCCATCGTCTCCAGGACGGGGGCCCTGCCGAGGCAAGGAGGAGAGGCAGCACCTTCCGTGGGAAGTGGCGAATCTGTCTCCAGGCAGTGGATTTGCTGCAGCAAACGCCGCCTCCTCCCCTCCGGCCGGTCTTACCGCGGGCTCTGCTGCGGGAGGCGAGCATGTCCCCGGGGCTTCCAGCCGCAAAGGGCTGAGTCGCACTTGGCCCTGTGCCACCTGCCCACTGCGGGTCTGCAGAACAGAGGGAAGGTCAGAGATGCGCGTGAGGAAAAGAAAGCCACAGAGGAGGAGCAAGACGATGGCTCCGAGCAGGGTCAGCCGCGGGCCGCAACAGAAGGCCTTGCTCGCGGCACAGGTGCCGGACGTCCCCGGGCGCCTTGATCGTCCCGCGCCTCTCTCTGCGTCTCCGAGGTCGACACGAGGTCTCTGGTCTGAAGCGTGGTCTCTAATGGGCAATGCGGCGTCTCACTGCCCTCGGGCCTCGTCGGGACGGTGGGGGCCTCTGGCTCTCCAGAAGGTGCCCTCTGCGTTCGGGGCTGCGGACGGAGGCGTCTTTTGCAGGCCATCACACACCGTGTTCCTAAAGACGAGCCTTTCAGCCAGAGTCTCACCCCGTGGCCCGTCCTCCGGGCACTGCTGGCGGGCTTCCTCCACGACCCAGCAGCGTGGACAGCTACAGGCTTGTCCCCACCACACCTGTCACCCTCAGGACTCTGAGCCACATGGCCCCAGCTTCCCGGCACACCGAGGCCGCCTGAGCACCATGGTCACGTGCAGAGCTGCACGCAGTCGGTCTGGGCAAGGCCGGGGCTCTGGGACACCTGTGCTGCTGGCCCACGACATGCTTTGAGAGCCAAGGGCCTAGATGGCCATCCTGGCCCCTCTCGATTCGAGCAGACAGGAAGGGGAAGGGAAGGAGGCGGCAAGGAGAGGCTCCCAGAGCTGTGCCCTGATGGGGAGGCCGCCGTGGGCCCTGCTTCTCGGACACAGGAAGGACGGCAGCTCCGCTCCCTCCAGCCCTTCAGGAAGAGGAGCTCAGACATCCGTCCACGCTCCTTAAACGGTGTCACTTGCGACAACAACAAACTAAAGCAGCATCCAGCAAAGTGAAAGGAACAATCGCACTTGACACGGATGCATTGGGCTCAGGAAGGACTTTCCTGTCGGTCCCTCGGCCCGATCTCACGCAGCCCAAGCGGGGTTCTTGTGAGGACCGGGGACAGCCGGGCAGGCCGGCCGCTGGCCGGGCCCAGCAGACCAGAATGGAGGTGTTTGGGGCCTCTCCCTACCCAGCACGGCGGCGAGACAGAGAAGATGGGGTCCCTGCACACGTGCCTGCACGGACCCGTGTGCAGCTCGTGCTGTCCCACATCCGCGGCCCCGCTGGGTCAGCGGCCCCTCAGCGTGCTCAGCCCGGCCGGCGGCTCCGCCATCTCCGTGAATACTCGGTGTGATGGGCTTGGGCCGTGGCTGGCGAGGCGTCAGGCTGGGGACTCCTGGTCTGCGCTGTAGTTCAGCTGCGGCTGTGACCACAAAGGACCCGAGAGCTGGGGTGGGTAGGGGGAGCTTAAACACCAGAAACCTGTGTCTCCTGGCTCTAGAGGCGGGGAGTCTGCGATTCGGGGGTGCATGGCTGGCTCCTCTCCAGGCCCCCGCAGCCTCATGTGGTGGTCTCCCTATGTGTCTGTGTCCTAAACGCTTCGTCGTATAAAGACCACACTCCTGCTGGGTCAGGGCTACCCTAGGTTTACCTTCATGACCTCTGTAAAGGCTCTGTGTCCACATGAGGCCACATTCTGAGGTCTCGAGGCTTGCGGCTTCAACAGAGGAAACTAGGGGACACAATTCAGCCCCAGAGTGCCCCTTTCTGATCACTCAGTGGGGTATGACATGTGAGTAGGGCTGAAGGCAGTTAGGAAACAGCCCGCCCCCAAGGACTGGCTGGCGATGTCCCCTGGCTGGGCTCTGACCCTGGCTCTGTCCTCCTTTCCATGCCTGTGCCCTCCCCTGGCACATGGGATGCTGGCTGCAAGGTCTCCAAGCTCTGGTGTCCTTGTGTCCAGCAGTGGGGCAGTGGGGGACACGGACAGCGATGGTCTTGCTGTGACAGGCATCACCCCGGGGTCTGGGCCACAGCAGACCATTCAACACCTGGCTCCTCACCCAGGATACGGGGGAAGAAATGCTCCCCTTATCCCGCACCAAAGTAGTGTCTGGGATTAGAATAAGGTAAGACTTATTAAAAAAAAAAAAAAAGGGATTTTTAACAAATATTACAGGGATTTGCCAACACTCGTGACGGTCAGCAGCCCCCTTGGAGCTGTGCTCAGGGGTGCGGCGCCTTTGACTCCTCCTCCCACGGGCATGGCTTTCCGGGTTGACGTCCCCACGGTGAGTATGCCTCCGTCCGGGGACCCGACAGGGATGGGCCTGGCTGAGCCCCCCATCACCAGGTGGACAAGGGCACAGCAAACCACATGTGCCGTCTGCTCTAGTCCGTGTGCAGAGGACGGGACGCTCCCAAATGCACACACGGTCCCGTGTATGTACCAACAGGGTCATGTGTACACACTCACGGACACACGTGCACATGCGGTCACACGTGTACGGATGTGCACGCGGAAGGTTTCTGGCTGGTGGAGAACCGGGGGCTTAGGGTCTGGGGAATCAGCCTCAGCCTTACTTTTTTTTTCTTTTTTAATATTTTATGTATTTACTTATTTATTTCACAAAGCGGCCGGCGGGGGGCGGGTGGTGGAGGAGGAGGACAAGCAGGGGGAGAACCAGAGGGAGGAAGCAGGCCCTCCGCGGAGCAGGGAGCCCGATGCGGGGCTCGATCCCAGGACCCTGAGATCATGACCTGAGCTGAAGGCAGACGCTTCACCGACTGAGCCACCCCGGCGTCCCCAGCCTCCCTTTAACTCTGCCCTTTTGTTCCCTTTGGATTTTCTTTCCCCTAATCAAGTGAAGGTATTACTTTAGCTATTAAAAATGTTTTTAAAGAAAACAGCGCTGCGTTTCTGGCCCGTGGAAACCAGCGTGCGCGCATCTCCACGTCTGCAGGGAAGGCACAACACAGGCTCTGGGGTGCGGCTGTCCGTCCCTCTTGTCCTGCTTCTTAGGAGATCTTCCCCTTCGCCACCAGCTGGGAAATGCCTCAACAGGTTCTACAAACGCCGAGTTTTCACCTTTCCCGTTTGGGGAAAGGGTTTCGCGGAGCTGGTCCAAAGCACACAGTCATGGTTCAACGAGACGTCCAAGGGTTCGTGGATTTGGGGCAAGGCAGGAGCCTGTGAAACAAGGAGACAGATACTGAATTAGCAAGAGACGAGGAGCCACATGCCCATTCACCAGCATCTGCTCGACCTCTCCCAGGCCCATCCACCCCCAGGATCTTAATTTTTATTTGGAATCACAGAGGAGTCTCTTTCCAACCACCTGAATGATCTGTCTGACACGTAATGGAGTTCGGAAAATACGTGTTAAATGGATGGACAGATTCACATCTCACTCCGTGAACGCCGCCACGCTGCTCCCGCCGCCCTTTTATGCACTTTTTCTAGCCATGTTCTTTCCTTTAATCTGTAAATCCTTCCGGGGTCTGTCAACAGAGGGCACAGCTCAGGAGCACACCGTGGGAAGGGCGCCCAGGCCCTCGCTTCCGGTGATTCTTTGAAAAGATGGGAAAATTGTGACATTTGCATGTGGACAAATGCATTTTTTCCATTTTACCCAAAATGCGTGAAAATGAAAGGTTTTCTTGAAGATGAACAGAATAGTCTTTAGAATGGGGAAACGAAACATGAGGGCCAAGTTTGCATTTGATAATGAAAGTAAAGTTTTTTTAAACTTTAGGGCAAAGTCAAATGGAGTTCAGTGGGCCCATTTAGAGTTCATCAGTGATGAACCATGATGCAATTTTTTCTGACTCCATTTATCACTGTGAAGCTGGGAATAGGCTCCAGAATTAAAAAAAAAAAAAAAAAAAGTGATTGAAACAAAAGTGATTTCCCAGTTTTGAAAGGTAGGGAAATCTCCCCCAAATCACGTTCTTTTTCTTTATTTCTGTTTTCCTCACAACCTGAGCGTATACCTTGTCACAACATCAGATGTACAAGCAGAAGAATAGGAAACACTTGCAAAATGTTTTATCTTAAATGATAAGACTGACTCTTTTCATTATTCAGATTAAAGAAGGCAAAATGCTGATGTTATTTCCATAAATTTACTGTGTCTTTGTGGCATATCGTGCTGAAATCTTTGTATTTTTGTCCCCAACCTTTTATTGATTGCAGAAATTCACCTGTTTTAACATGGAATTGATGGTAACGGGAAAAACTGATATTAATTCTATTATGTGTTGGCTGGCTTTAGTTCCCTAAACAAAGGCTACTTAAAGTCTCTGTTATTGATTAAGTCCAGATGGAATCCACTTCTACTGATACACAGAACACAGGCAGATTCGCCAGACCGTATTACTCCTCATCGAAACGAGCTCCTTTAGCTCTCTAATTATATTGTCTAATAAAACTAAACAGTCAATGCTATTTGCATATTATATGAAGAAGTGTCATACAACAAACTCATAGCAGTCAATTAACATAAAAGCTAATTATATAGCTCATCATCTTACAAGTTTCTGAATTCATGCTTCCCCTGTCGTAGCCTAGAGCAAAGGAGGCTTGAATTTTCCCTTCTAAATATTGACTTTTAACTAATATCAGAAGTGATTTCAACATTTTTATGGATGAAAAGTTAGTGATGAAGCCAGACGCAATATTTGCTATAATGCAATTAAAATTTCTATATGAACTAAACCTTTAGAAAGAGAATCTTTGCAACAATACGAACTCAATTATCAGTCACTAAGCAGTTAAGTACTGGTTTCATATCTGTGGAAAAAGATAAGTGAGATTTATTTGAGATTGCCAGGCTGTTATGCAAAAGACACCGCTACCACAAGAACGTTTCCACGCCCAATTGTACCCTGTAACGTAACCGTATTCCTGCCTAATTGTGATAGCTATCAAGCAAGAAATTCGCTACAAGACCGCACAGTAATGAACGCACAGGGGAGGCACTGTGCCACTCACTGTCGGGAAGGTGTGTGCACAGACCCCTCTCTCCAGTTTCCTACAGAACCCAAAGCCAAAACCTCCAGCTCCTTTCCCCCGCTGCTCCCAAGCCCGGGTACTTCTTTCCACCCCGGTTTCGTTGCCCTCAGAGCAAGCCCAGGGTCAGAAGAAGCCTGAAAGAAAACAGAAACAGACAGGACATCGACTAAGGGGGATTCCGATTTGTAGGTAGGATTCAGAAGGGCAAAAGTTAGGATCGACTTCACACACAATGAAGTCATAACGGATCCCTTCTGTGTGTATAACTCACAGCAAAGAGCCCCTGTTGGAAAAGTCAGAGTGATAAGAAAACCGCCAGAGTCGGGTTTTCTCTGCGTACAATGATGGCGGCCGTCTCCATTCATATTGTAATGAGGCCAGTATCTCCGAGACCGTCCTTGCGGGGTGGAGACAGCCCTCCCCGAAGATTACAATAGCAGTTGCGTTATTGACAAGTACTATTCAAAACCTTCATAGTACAGAAAGAAAGACTTCGTTTTATTCCACTTGTCTCAATACTTATTGCCTCTTCTAATCAAAACACTCTGAGGGGAGAAAAAGGCCCAGTTATTCTACGAACAGTCGTTAAATTTCCCGAAGGCAGTTCGGCTAAGTGCACTCAGTTCAAACTGCAATCCCGTGTGTTGTAGCAAACGTGGAAAGCATCTTTTTCTTTAGCATTTTCTCATAAAATTGGGTGCTTTGATTGAGATTTTAAAATCTATTATGTTTTTAAGTCTTCTGAAATAGCCTCCAGTCTTCTCCTGCTGGTGTTTTTCCTTTCTTGTTTCTAGTGGAGATTGCAATGAAGCATTTCCGAGCTATCTGCTGGCAAGTATTTTCTCCTCTTCAAGAATGCTTCCTCCACAGGGCCAGCTAACGACATGTTCAAAAGCCCGTTCGCCTCCAGACTCACAAAACAACAATTCACGTGTTGATCTCTTGCTGCGAACATATCTGTGTTAAAATAGGCACCACACTCTATTCGAACGTGGAAATTTACACTCCCAAAATTGAAAAAAAAAATCCATTTCGTGGCAAGTTCTCGTGTGGGGACTGTTTTCAAAAAGTCTCAGCCCCGGAAACAAACAGAAACCCTCTCAAAATAAGTTGTGGAGGCCGTATGCCCATTAACCTCTGATCTGCTCACCTCCGAGACGCAGGGCGATTTCTGCACACGGCCCAGGACCTTAGGGCAATTTAAAACAACAACAACAACAACACATATTCGAGAGTGGTCTCAGGTCGACGTGAACATACTGGGATGCGTGAGGACAGCGATGACATTCCCCCAGCTCTTCGGGGCTCTGACCCGTCCTCCTGAGATTACCACCCCCACCCTGTTTCTCTTCTGACAGGGGACAGAGTGGGTGGAGAGAGGATCCAGAGCGGACTTCTCCGGTACAGGTGGATTGTTTTAGGTGAAAGGGTGCACTCGTGTCCAGAAAGTAAAATGCTGCTTTGCTGACAAGGAGAAAGCGGGGTGAAGTATTTCAGACATAGCAGGCACACCGAAGGGCCGCTGCCTGGCAGGAAAAAGCCCTCATCATTCTGCTAATGATCTGCTTGATTAACTGTAATTAAGAATTTACCTCTGTGTTTTATGACTTGCAGACCCAATACAAATATAATCCGTAGCTCCTGTAAGTTCATAAAACGGATTTTCGGTTTGCCTGTTTACCCACCTATTACCGTTTTTTGTTGTGGTTGTGGTTGTGGTTTTTTTTTTTTTTTTTTTTTTTTTTTTTTTTACAATTTACAGTGCTCGATGGGCAGCATTAAAAGTGGAAGTAAAAGGCAATTTGTATTCGGAACGCGCTTGAGGCCGCTTTCTTTTAGGTCCTTTGACTGAGACATTAAACACACACACGCTCGGGAGTTTTTAAAAACTGATGGTTTGGTGAACAAGCAAGGACATGTGTTGGTATATTCTAGTTTAACAAACGATTTAACTGCGAAAAATGAGCGCGTGGGCCTAGAAAGACTGGACGTCAAACCCAGTTTGGGGGGACCGGCGGGGACACGGCTACAGCGCACACGCTGGGGGCCGCGGGAAGTGAACCAGGGGCGGATTTTTTTTGGCTTCTCCCCGTCCACGGTTCTGTTTTTCACGGAGTCAACCCCTCCCGGAGCGGGGGCGGACGGCGGGGGGCCCCGGAGCGGCCTCCCCGGGAGCGGCGGTCCGAAGGCGCGGGCGGGCAGGGCCACCGCGCCGGGCTGCGCTCGCCCGGGAACCCGCGGCCAGATGGCGGGAGGCGCGGGGACCCTTTGTGCGCCCCGAGCGCGCGCCTCCAAGCCGCGCGGTCGCCGGCACCGGAAGGGTTCACACTGCGTCTGAAAGGGGACAATGGAGTCTGGATGGATCAACATCGCCGAAACCGAGTTCATTTGCGATTCAGCCCCTTTCAGCGCGGTTGTCATGCAAACTTCCTACTTTGATCAGCAGAGGGTGGCGAGGGAGAAAGCCCGCAGAGGCCGGGCCGCGGCGCGTCCGCGGCGCCCTTGGCGGGTCCCCGCCCCCTTCCGGAAGGAGCCGCGGGGACGCCGCATCCTGCACCTTGACCTGTCTAGACGGGCCCCGAGTTTTTGTCTCGGTTTCCAAGGGCGCGGGGCGCTCTTTGACCCCCGCGCGGGGCGGAGGTGGCGGCCGCGGGGTCCTCTGAATCCTCGCCGGATCCCGGAGGGAGCGGGGCGCGCGGCGACGGGCACCAGCTGTCCCCAGAGGCCGCGGCCGCGCCGGGGGCCGCCCTGCCCGCCCCTCTCCCCCCGCGCCCGCGGGCGTCAGCGCGGCGTCCGGGCACCCGCGCCCCGGGGCGCACCTCCGGGCTCCGCCGGGCTGGTCCGGGCTGCGACGGGCGCGCTGCTCGCCGCGCCTCCGTCCCTCCCCGGCCCCTCTCGTCCTGTCCAGGCTCCGCGTCTTTCTCTCCCCCTTCCGCCCTCTCTCTCCCTCTCTCCTGCAAGTCCACAATCACAGCCATTTTCTGTACTCGGTGCCTTCGTGCGCGTGCTCGGGGACTTTTCGGGAGGACGACCCGCACAAGCGGACTTCACAGTGTGCATGTAGGGTTTTGCCTGCCCCCTTGCAAACACCCGCCCTTTTCCACAAGCACCGTTTAAGCTCACTTGGTAAACTCTGTAAAGAGGACGGCCGCGCGCACGTTCTGCTGCGAGGGGACGCAGGTCGGCGTTCACGGGGGTGGCGGACGTCTCCGTGTGCCTCCCCGCGAGCCCCGAGCGCCCCGAGCGCGCAAGACCGCTTCCCTGCCCGTGTTGTCTCCGCAGGTCCCCCTGGCCCGCTCGGAGGCTTTCCTGGCCGACCTGTTGGATGGCGTGTGCGAGCGCATGAGCGAGTACAAGCTGGAAGAAGACCCGGTGACCAAGGAGAAGGCGTTTAAGAGATTTGCCCCAAGGAAAGGAGACAAAATATACAAAGAATTTAAAAAATTCTATTTCTATTCTGATGCTTACAGACCTTTGAAATTCGCGGTAAGCTCTCTTCCCGGGCAGGTGAACCCTGGGCGCCACGAACACTCTCTGGTTTCTGTTTTTCGCTATTTGCTTGGGTTGGTGAGTTTGGAGAGGAGACACTGAGCATTCGAATGCTATGTTTGCTTTGTGGTCCTGCCTTTTCAGTGGTGACCGGGCATTGAGGAATGTGAGACACCTAACGGGGGTTCTGGAGACAGGAGACATTTTCCAGAAAGTGCTGTGGTAGCTCCCAGGGACTCTGAGACACAGTCTGTGTTTCTGTGCCGTGGGGCTTGAGGAGGAGTTCCTTCCAGGTTCCCACAGAAAGAATCAGGGGTCGTGGCTCCTAGGTTAAAATCCAAATTAAAATGAATGTCGCTTTCAAATATTTACAGCCAAATGGTAGAGGAAGAGTGACATACATCATCCGTCTCCCCCCCTTCAGGCTTCACAGAAGAGAGAGAATTTCTTTCCTGAGTTAATTCAAGTATTTTAGCACAAACTAAGTTAAACAAAGGCTTAGGTATGATAGCTGGCTTAATGCCAAACTTCCGTCCAGTACAGTGTTTATTTTAGATGAAGGCTGGCCTCTGGGTTGCTAGAATGTGCCAGGCAAAATATATTCCAATATATTTCACTTTACTTAATGCTGTTGAATCAGACGAACTGATGGGAAAGCCTGTTTAAAAAATGTATTAAGTTCACACATTGGCCAAAATGTCAGGCATGCTGAAACCCTGAAATAAGGGCTTTAGCTGACTTTTGAAGATTTCATTTTAATTAAAAAGTAGAGGCAATAATTCCAGGTTAAAAGTGCTGTGGACGAGAAATTGCAGTGAGTGAGTGTGCTTGCATTTCACAGGTTTTAAATCAACACATTATAGTGGAATTTAAATATTTTTAAAGGCCATTGAAAAATTTTAAAGTCTTGCTTAATGAACTTGGAAAATGATTTGCAAGTCTCGAGTGAATGCCCTTCTGCAGCTTCCTAATTCCTGAAACTGTAGCCCTGTGCGTCTCTAACACAGACACACACTTCACTTAGAATTGAAGATTTTTTTTTTTTTAAATGTCTGGGCAAATTTGGGCCCCCTCTTCTCTGAAAAGTTAGATTTGGAGGTAGAAGCAGAGTGAAATTATGAATGGATCTCTAAATGGTAGGAAAAGAAACTTCCCCGAGTAACTGTCAAGCCTGTTACCCACAGTGGGATTGAGGCCCGGTTTGTTTTGATCGCTTTCAGCGATTGTTTTCACACTTCAGACTCTGTTTTAAAACCACAACGTGGATTATTCTGTTAAATCTGAGGGAACTGGGTTTAACCATTTCCAAGGAGCTGTGTTCTTTAAAGGGCTCTAAAACAAACAAAAACAAAGCTAAGACTTTTCGGTCCCATCTAGGAGACCCATTTCTTCCTAGTCCTCACATTCCAATTTAAGGGAGAGGAACAGATACGAAGAACTAGCTTCCTCCCTTACCCTCGTCTTTCAACACCACTAATCAGTTGGTTAAGTCCCAGGAAAATGATGCAATTAACATTCTGGGGAGAGGGGGTCGAGCCAATGCCGCGATGTCTTAAACCAAGGGGGCTAATAAAAACGGGCCACCTTGGCAACCCGATTTTCTATTTCCAGCTAAGAAAATGTTGGTAAGCGCTTCTAACCAGACGCCCCGTGCGTGTCTCTCCACCTGTGCTGTGATTCCGTTTCCGCAGTGCGAGGCCATACTAGAGGAGCACGAAGACGAGATACTCTCCCTTATCGCCCAGGAGGCACATCACCTCGCTGACAAGCTGTGCAGTGGAAAGGCAGGTACTGTGTCTGATGTAACATGTGTCCTCGCGCGCCCACCCCTTCTCCCCCTGCGCCGCACCGTGTTTTTTCAAACGGCGCCTTGCTTTCTCCCTGCCACCGAGGGCTCTCCACTGAGTCAGAAAGACACCGAGTGCGAGAGAACAAACAAACAAAACCACAGGCCTCCGGGGGCTCCAGCTCCCTCCTTGACACTTCTTGCCTCTGCTTTGTCAGCAAAGTCTAAGGGGCTCAGGCTAGACTCTCAGATGTTAGGGACCACGTGCTCATCAGAACTGGACGGATCCAAAGCACTTTCTCTTTCCAAACTCCGAGAAAGCTGGGCTTTTCCGTCCTGCGTCAGGAAGGAGAATCTCTTTAGGACTCGCCTGCGGACGGAAGGGGGGATCTTTATTTAGTGCCAGATTTTGAAAAGGTTTTTGTTTGTTTGTTTGTTGATCGGTAAGGGGAGCTGGATATTTGTTTTTCAAGTTAATTTCCCAGAAATCCACTTGTTCTTAAATTATTTTTCTTTCTGGCAGAGGGTAGAAAAGAATACTTGAGTTATATTCACACACACACTCAGAAGCTAGATAAATTATGGAACTTGATTCATACGAAGTTGAAACTATGTTACTACCATTGGCCTTTCCACCTGTTTGGTGGCCTGTGAACCTCCTAGGGGAGTATCACTATGATGCTTATTTAAAACACTTACCAGGATGTAGCCAAGTTGGGCAGCCTTTTCAGAGATCTTGCAGAAAATGAACCATACATATGAAGACAGTGATTTAAAGTCCTGGAAGTACTTTTACGCCATTGCAGAATCTTGAGATATTTAGCAATTGCTTATAATAAGTATAATGCACCTGCATCCGCAGTATCGAATTTAGTGCCAAAATCCTTAAAATAATGTTTACTGCACATTTGTAGGTAAATATTCATGTCATTGAAAGTTATTAAAGAAGAAAGTTATAAATGCACATTAATAGGGAAAAGTTTTCTTACTCTGAGTAGATAATAGGGTTGTTTTCTGCTTAAAATCCAGTTTGAAAAATAATAATAAGATCCAGTTTGGTTGGGAATTTGAAGAAGAGTACACGGCATGATGCAGTTAGGGTTGTCCGGGACTAAGGTCCTCCGGGTGGGGGAGAGCTGGCTCCTGGAGTTCAGTTACCTAATGTTGCAATGTTGTGAAATTCACATCAATAAGGGCATAGCCTCGATTTCCCAAAGAAAGTATTTCCAAAGTTTTTCAAACAATTTGGAGATGTACATATGCTTGAAGATACAAGCAAAAATGCAATGACCAAGCCAGAAAATGTCAGTTTTCCTGTTTTTTCCTCACAAAGGGTTTGGACTCATCATAACCATCTGTGGCAAATGCAACAAATTTGCTCTATAAACACCTGTTCAGACCTTACAGGCAGGCCTGAGAAAGTTCCACCAAGTCTTCACAGCAGCCCTTGACCCACATAATCAGATCCTGGGGGAAAGGCTCTGTTCCTAAATGCCGCAGTTTGACTTGAGTTCAGTAATGTCTTTTCACTCCTTTTGCGTATTTATAATTAGAAAAATAATGTGAACCCCGAGAAAATATGAGCATAAGGGGAAACTAAGATACACGCACGGCTACTGGTGTAACATAAAACATTAGATAACTAATTCTCAATAGCGTTTAATTGTTTGAAAACTGGCGAAGTCCTTACACTCTAAACAGAAACATCAGGGCCGCGGGACTCCCGAGAGGGCCAGCTAGCCACCCCAGAGGTAACCGTCTCTGACTGCACCACAGAGCCGTGGTCTCCAAGCTGGGTTTCTCAGTGAAACCCATTTATGGAGGTTACGGATATCAGTTAAAAACTGCGGGTATGTTAATCCTGAAAAGAGGCTAGACTCGCCCCCCCACACCCCCGAGTCTGCTACTGTTGAAGTAAGTTAACAGCCCATAGCAAGATGGACGTTTTTCAAACTTAAAAATTATTGCCAGAAAAGGCTAAAGCAACACATCAGTAAGAAAAATGGCATGTGTGGACCCCGACAACAAAGAAGCGGTGTGTTTTGACATATTGGGACGGTTTCAGATGACCGCGTAGAAGGTGAGACGCTCCCGCGGTAGAAGAACTGGGGCGCTCTCCCACGGAACGTTTATATGGGGTAGCAGGTGTCCTGTGTGAGCTCGGCGTCCGTGCCCTGCTTCTCGAGGTAATACTTTACCTTGTTCTGTTGTCCCGCAACTTTACTGTGATGGACCTCCTCGTTTTAAAGATGTTTGGAAGACATGGGTGTATGTGTGTGTGTGTGTGTGTGTGTGTGTGTGTGTGTGTACATACGTGTACTAGAGGCTCTGAATGTGCCTTAACCAGTGACATGCTACCCAGAGTCTGCGGTATCCAAGACACTCCACTGAGGTCTGCAAAAATGTCTACAGACCGTTTTTAAGGAGATAACTTCTCTTAAACAGATGCTTCTAGAACTAGAGCTCTAATTGGGAAGTTGGTCCTTTTTTCTACTTTATGCATGTGTGTGTGTGCACGTGCATTTCTTATATGCGTTTATATATGAATTTTGCTTTTTTCTCTTCCACGTAGGTCAATTCACTTTAATTTTTCAATAATTATGTAGTCGCAGATGAGGGCGAACTCCCAGACTTTAAGACTTCTGCTTTCGTGAGGTAGAACTGACATGAAATTGTAAGGTGTTGGAAGAGTGCGTCGCGGTGATTTGGTGTGTGTGTGCGTCAGGAGAGATCCCTCCCGTCCACTGATTCCTTCAGTGGAGTATCAGGACGGACAGTGCACCCGCAGCCCCAGACAGCAAACGGGGGAGGACGGAGAAAACATCTGTTACATTCAAGATGACCGACTGGATTTTAAAATAACACATCAGTGGGATTTTCACAAACATTATGTTCCACCTTTTGAATCAGTAAAGAAAACCTCAGTGAAAGACGATCTGATTGCAGATGGGGCTGTGGATACCCCCGCCACTTTAATCACTGCATAAAACAAAAGCTCACCAAATACATCCCGTTGTTGGGGTGTAAGACAGAATAAGAGGGCTACCCCATACGTAATCTTGGGGGGTTTTCCCCTAGACAAAAATAAAAAAAAAAAGAAGAAAAGTCAGCTCATTAGATTTTCCTGATGGAATATTTTGTGGCCCGTGACCCAGGCTTTGCCAGATTGTCATTTTAACGTCTTGAAGTCAAGATGATGTTTTAAAATCTTAATACGATAATTGGGTCATGATAAAAAGTGTAGCTACATTCCACTGATGGTAGAGAACGTAACACTCTAGATCATGGGTGAATGGGTAGTCTGCGGTTTGTGGGGTCGTCATTAGCTAGAGTGTGACGGTGTCGACGCAAAGACAGAAATGTCTTCGGGACGCACGTCACTTCTGCTTTCATAGTAAATCTGAACATTTAAACTGTTAGACTGACAAATCTGTCACATGATCATTTGAAGGCAACACAGGAAATAAGGCACCAAGTATCTTGAAATGTTTAGCTTGCATTTAAAGGAAAAGCATTTTTACCTTTCTGTGCAGCCTTCCCAATGATAGTATTGAATGATAATATGCCAAATGATTACTTTCAAAGGTCGGTATATTCCTGTTTTAAATAAACGATGTAGTTAAAATAATCCGTAGTCTTTTTAAAGAGAATTGGCATGAGTTGCTTCCAGTTGGAAAAGGAGTGTGTGTTAGAGCATCTCCTTGCCTCTCTGCTCCTTGGGATAAACGCCAGGCGTGCTGTGCCCCAATTTAAAGCATTCCTTAAATACTCCCAAGGCCATGGGCAAAGCGGTATGATCCCTGGGCTTGGGTTTTTAAATATTCCAGGAAAAAAAGGCTGGAAGATGGGACTAGAGTAGCTTTGACAGGTGTCGAGGCTAGGTTTGGAGTCCGAGGGAGTAGACTACACCCTTTTATCTGCTTGTGTGTGTATTGGAAAATTTCCACGATAAAAAAGGTTTTAAAATATGCTTCCGTAAAAATGTGGGGTTTTGCAGAAGGTTAGTGACTCACACGCTGTGATTAAATGTGAGAGTGATGTTGTGTAACTTTTTTTCCCCCCAGATCTCTGCAAAACCGCTGCTAAGCAGACCGAACTCTAGGGTGCCAGGCCCATCAGGTGGTGAGGGGAGCCGCGGCGCACAAGGTCAACACCCACGTTCATATCTTCTTGTTTCTTCACGGGAAGAAAGTCTGCATCTCTCATTTATACCATGTCGTCTCATGTATGACATTTTTTTTGGAAAATCCGTTGTTTGGCATCACAACAAACCCGGTTCTTCCTGGTTCTTTCTATAGGGAGATGAAGGAAGGCATAAAACAAATCACCTTTCTGGATTTTGGTACAGACAGAGTTGGGAGTAAAGCATTTAATTTGATAATAAGAAAAAAGCGAAGCCATCTCATAAATGAAATAAGGATCTGATAATGCATATTGTTTATTTGGTGCACGTCTACAAGTATCCCGTTCTCTTTGATAAGAACTTGATTTGATTTCTTAAATACTTGATCGGTCAGGAAATTAAGAAAATATATTGCTACAAATTCCAGATTATGTCTTCTTGGATCTATATGGTGATCAGTAAAAGAAACAAGCTTATTTTATATCAGGAATGAAAATCAAATTTCCAGCTTTAAACCCTAAGTTTAAAAACTTTTTAATCTCTAAAATGTAATTGAATACATAAAAAATAATGAATATTTTTACAGCAAGCAGGACGGTGGTCTTTCTCATGCGTACCTTCTGAATTCAGATGATTCGGAAAGTCGATTTATGATTACACTGTGCATTCTTCAAAGATGATACCAATGACCATGTTTTGTTTTGCTGCAAACTCTAGCGTGTGTGTGTTTTAAAAGACTTTCGGCTAACAGTCAGCATGTGTATCTTCCTCCTAACTAACCTGTTATTCTCCCGACTTGGGTGTTTTGGTAGGTGTGGAGGTGGAGAGGAGGGAAGATCTTACGAGAAATCACCCACTGATCACACTTTATGCAGGACCTAGTAAACATATTGCTCTTGGGTATTTCACTGTCTCTGTTAAATTTACATTCCATGGAATCTGACTTTAATTATTTAAAATGTCAGGATGTGTTCCACACACTTCTTTTTAAAAGAAGAAATGCTTGTTGTTGGCAGTGAGAATTTTCCAGATAGGATAAGATAAATTCTGCCCTCAAAGAGCAAAATCTCTCTTGTAATGTGGTCCATCATTGCCTGGAAAACTCAGCTAAGGCTTCGGTGAGGAGGGAGTTCTGAAACTTAGGAACATTTACCAAAACTAAGGGGAAGCAGTTTCCACTTTTTTCCTTCTTTCCCCTCACTTCTTACTGGAAGTCAGAATTTTAAATTCATGTCACTTTTTTTCTTTGGGGAAACGGAAAGGCATGTGATGTTTGGACACATCTGTGGCTGGTTAACAAGGACAGACCTTACGTATTGGAGCCCAGGGAACCTGCACTGATAGAAAATGGAAATGGGCTTCCAGAACAATTAGCCCCATCTTTCAGTCAGGTAGCAAAGTTGTGATTTACAGCACGGTCCCTACATCTTTACGTAAACCTGTCTATTTAAGATTAATTCAGCATTTCAGATAGCTCCGAGTCACGAACACCTCCCAGACTTGGGCTTCCTTGGTAGGTGCACTGCCCACGAGCCTGATTCCTTCATGAAAGCATGACCGTGGCCGTGGCGGGCAGGTGCGCCCAGAGCTGGCACATCCGTGACCGTGCAAGTGTGACCTCAGGCTTCCCAGACTCTCACTGGTCATTGTCACAAAGTCTCAGATACAGACACAGCTAACAACCTAAGTGAACCTGAGGGCTCCGTCTTCCTTCCCCCGTGGAAGTTCTCGCGGGTGGTGAAACGCTTGCTTTGACTGGAGAGAACCACGCATCTCGCCTCTAATAGCGATCCTTGAAGGTCTTGCCAAATATGGCTTTTCAGTTGTTTCTTATCTCTGAGGAGAACTAGTCTTGTGTCTTCGAAGACTTTTGGTAGCTCCTGACTTACCTACTGGTTCTTTCCAGAATTTTTTTCCCAGCTCAAACTTGTTAAGCTCATGTAAATACTGTGACTTGCTAAGTTACTGATTAAATATACGTTTGCGGGATAGACACGATCACCACGTTTCTTACAGCTGCAGACACGCGGGTGTTTCCTGTAGGGCACAGTCAGGCTGTGGTGCTTTCACTAATGAGCGATAATGAGACAGAGTAGTTGCTCGCTTTAGCGCTTTAGCGTCCCTCTGAGCCACAGTCCTGCCTTCTTAATGACGCCTGTTGACCCAAACCAAAACAAAGCAAAAAGCCTGGGGGAAAAAAAAGAAAGCAACACCCAAACACCCAAAGTGTGGCACAAAAGTTTCTCAGAATCAATGAAAAGCAACTTAATTCTGGGTCAGAAAGATTCCTGGAGGAAAAAAAGTGGGGGGTGTGATGTTCATTAAAATAATGGGGAGAGCAGGCACGTTCGGGCAGTGGTTTCAAGTCGTGCTTTTATGAGACAGGTTCTTTGGGTCTCCCTGGAAGGCTCTGGGAACCTGTTCTCATAAAGAGAAACCAAATTGGCTGCAATGCACTGTTTATATTCTGTTACGTGGATCACTACTTGCTAAGAATAAGCCAAGACCAGTGAATCCATTTCACCGAGGAGTGGAAAGTGGAATTGAGCCAAAGTCCCAAATGGGAGAAATCAATACTTGATTTACTAAGACAAGCCCTAAAAAACCAGAGTCAATAGCTGGTTATATTTGTTCTGCCTACTTCTCGGCTTGGGTTGGTATATATTCATGTATGTAATGGCTTCATGTAAATAAAAAAATTTTAAGCTATCACTCTTAAAATTCAGGTTATAATGGAATCGGAGGAGAAGCCATTCTTTGATGTGATGCTGTGGCCTGTTTGAAGATTTGACACAAATTTTGGAGCTAATCTTAAATCTCGAAGCCCACCCAATAGTATATTATGTAGTTTTATACCAAAATGTAATTAGCAATGAGAGTAAATTGTCACAACACCTGTTAGACACAAGTGTACGTTTTGCTATGATTTTCTGCCTGTAACTTACTGCCCCTTCATACATTTCCTGAAATTCTCAGATTAGGTGCCTGGATTTACAGCAAGGAACTGGATAGATCAAAGACCGAAGGAGAGAAATGAAATTGGAGTACGGAATCATGGACGTTCACTGCCCTTGTGTTACCTAGGATAAGACGCAGCAGACGACCATGTCCTGTCCCTTAGTACCCAATGCCCCTGGCCCTGAACGTGTCTGAGGGGGAACAGCCCACTGGTTTTGTCCATTTCCAGAACCTGCCCTTCTTGGAGATGGTGATTAAATTTAATGTACAGTGAGCTCATTTGTCTGTAAGAAATCTAGTGTGGCTTGTGAGGTGGGTCTGAACCATCAGAAGTAGAGTTCTCCACCTTTCTGGGTGCTCGGAGGGCCCTGGAGACGGGCGGGAGCACGGAAACACAGATGCGCGCAAGCAGACCCCCGTACATGGAAATGAGGTCTGGACCCCGGGAAGTCACGTGAAGCTGGGATCGCTCCAAGGTGCACATCTCAGAGGAAAACGTGTCTGGAAATTTCTGTAATTCCTTAAGGGGGAAAAAAAAAATCATTCCTGTGCTCCTTAATCTTGATTTTCAAGAAAGAAAAAAATATGCTAAATTGTAACAGATATATAGAAAATAGTCTATGTCACAAGATAGTTACAAAACACAGTCCATCTGTTAAGAAGTTCCTGGAAAACAACGAGCTTGGAGACTCTGCTGGAAACGCATCAGAATTGTATTGTGATGTGGCTGGTTATTACGGAACACAGATTTGATCTGGCCAGCCGCGGGTCGAGACTGTAACCCCCAAAACATAAGGGCACAAAGTGGAAGCCCGTACAGTGAGGGGAGCAGTTAAATAGGCGAGAGCACAGCCGTGTTCCCCCCAACGCCAGCGTGGGCGACAGCCGGCGGCACACTTGGCTGAGCTGGGACACACCCCCGAGCCGCGCACGTCTGCCCTTGGAGCAGACAGAGGCTCCGGGAACTTCCTCCTCCGTTCCGGGCTGTTACTAAGCCAGTGTGGAAGGTATGCAGGTTACATAACAGAAGGTCGGATGGCCAGTGTCAGCTAATTAAGCATGGCTGAGACCCGGAAAGATCCTGTAAGTGATAAGTTAAAATATTAATACCGATTTCCAACTTCATGAATAGCGAGGCTGGCACCCGAAGAGTTAGAATGTACTCCTGACATTTTATATTAAGGTTTTGGCCTCAAAGCCACTTTCCGAACAAGTGGGAGTTCCTCTGCAGCACAGTCTCGGATACCAGCCGAGACAGGGTGATGGTAATCCTTGAGGTAACACCACTGTCAACAGAGAGAGAGAAGATTCCAATCAGGTGACTTTCATTGTCTGATAGAAATGATCTTTATGGCTTTGCTGTTCTTCATCAAAGGGCGCTGATTAAGCATCTTCATGCCCTGTGGTTTGTAGAAGAAAGCAGAGAACCAAAAAATAGTCTATTTGGCCCCCATTAAAAATGGGCCCTGTTTAAAGCAACATTGTATTAAAACAGAGCGAAGTCTGATACAAATGCGGTTCAATGAGTGTTATTAAATTATTAGACCTTAAGGTGAAAATACACCCTTGAAATGCCTTTATATGCAATCAGAGCTGGTGATTAAATTTTAATGCCCTAAGATTAAAGGGCCACTTGAGTGAGGTATTTTTGTTTTATTTTTTTGTTTTGGGGGGTTGTTTGGTTGGGTTTGGGTTTTTAGTAGGACCCCCAGTGGGGAACAGGAGATGCTGTGAATTTGCTCCATTTTGTATACATCATGGATCCTGAAGCCTCGGCCGGTTTCCAGGGTGAAAGCGTCCAGGCTCTGGCTCAGCCTCGCGTGGCGGCAGTGGTGTGGCCGTTTGCCCATCACAAGCCACAGGAAGTCCCGTGACCCCGTGTGAGGCCCAGTGGCCCCGTGTCCAGGCCCAGTGGCGCCGCAGGCTCCTGCAGGAGACAGAGGCCAGATCGGAGCCGCAAACGGGGCCGACTCTCCGCCAGCGGGGGTGTTTGAACCTTAAGAAGACTTTTTTTTTTTTTTAAGAAATGGTTTTCCTTCTACCTGGCGACGGAGTGTCAAACCCATCAAAGCCTTTGTTCTCCCAGCTCGGACGACTTACTCCCACAGACGGAAGTGTTCCCTGATGCACCAGGCCAGAGGGGAGTAACCACACGGCCCGATCCCTCCATGCCCGGACACCCCCGTAGCCCCCCCGGGGACCGCCGTGGCGTGACCCGAGCCCCTGGGGCAGTGGGCCCAGGTGGGCAGCCCTTTCTCCGGCGCTGGCCTGCTGCCTTGCTCTGAGCAGCCCGAGCTTGCCCTGGAGCCTGGCCGTCCGGCCCTGCGTCTCCGAGGAGCCCACGCCATGGGCCGCCGCCGCCGCAGACAGAGCGCGGCTCCTTCCATCCCTTCTGTCCGCACAGCCCCGCTCCCGGCTCTGCACTCAGGCTGGGCCCGGAATCCCGGCTTCGTGTCCCGCTCAGAGCGAGCCGCGGGCCCGAACCAGACAAACTTCTCGCCCAAACCCTCTTCCTACCCACCCACAAGCTCACACAGACTCGATGCTGCCTGCCTGGGGCCGGGGGTGCCCCCAGCAGCCTGCGCCCCCCCCAGTAACGGCCCCCAGCAGCCTGCGCCCCCCCCAGTAACGGCCCCCAGCAGCCTGCGCCCCCCCAGTAATGGCCCCCAGCAGCCCGCACCACCCCCAGTAACGGTCCCCAGGAAGCCCACGCCCCCCCAGTAATGGTCCCCAGCAGCCCGCGCCCCCCAGTAACGGTCCCCAGCAGCCCGCGCCCCCCAGTAACGGTCCCCAGGCAGCCCGCGCCCCCCCAGTAACGGTCCCCAGCAGCCCGCGCCCCCCAGTAACGGTCCCCAGCAGCCTGCGCCCCCCAGTAACGGCCCCCAGCAGCCTGCGCCCCCCAGTAACGGTCCCCAGCAGCCTGCACCCCCCAGTAACGGTCCCCAGCAGCCTGCACCCCCCCAGTAACGGCCCCCAGCAGCCTGCACCCCCCAGTACCAGTCCCCCTACATGACAACACTTGCCGACCCCCACGTTTTGTCAGACACCTGTGTGCTGTGAGGCCCCACTGTGAAAGGCAGAGGGGAGGTGGGCAGGGGCCCCTCCACGTTCCGACGGGGAAGCTGGGGATTCTCAATGGGAAGTGGAGATGAGGGTGACCCCGCCGGAGGCGTCAGTGTGGACGCGGCTGCCCGCCATGCTGGACAAGCACTGGGGACCTCATCTTCGTCCTCGAGAAGGCCACCTCCTCCTGGGCCACCAGCGTTTTTGAGGTCAGTCGTGGGAAAGGCAGACCCAGAAAAGACCCCGGCTGGTGTCCGGAAGAAACCCTACCCTGACCGCCTGCTGATGAGAGGTGGGGGCTGGAACTCTGCTCCCTTCAGGGGCCGTTGGTGGGAGCGAGGGGGGGATCCAGGGGGGCGAGGAGCCCACACAGACCTCCAGGGTCTCCTGCCCTGAGAAGGAAGAGGCAGAGACCTTGGGAAGGGGCGGTGGGCAGAGCGGCTGGGTGGTCTTTCCGTCAAGCCCCTGGCGGGCACCTTGCAGGGGAGTCGACACTTCCAGGTCACCTGTGATCCCAGCCGAGACAGAGACAGACCTGAGGGGGGGCAGTTGTCGGATTTGCAGACGGACTGGCAAGAATGCCAGGCCTGCCTGTCTCCCCGGGGGCTGTCGCTGTTCGCAGCCCTGGCAACGCCTGCGGCTGGTGTCCCCCCGGACTTGCCTTGCCTGGTCGCCTGTAGGGGCAGATTTGGGGCAGGCATGTTACTTTGAGCTGAACACAAACTCAGACCGCAAAACTATGTCATCTCCTCTTGCTACTTTCCAGCCGAGCAGAAAGCACAGAGTTCTCCTTTACAGTTAGGCTCCTGCCGTGCAGGGGGTGCAGGAGAGCAGACGGAATCGCCTGGACCCTTCTGGGGTTTTCGTTTCTGTTTGATTAAGTGCCTGTGGCCAGTTTGCAGCCTGGTCGTCCTCTCTCTGAAAGCCTGACTCTGGGAGAGCGTCTCCAACCCCAGCTAGGGACCAAGGGACGCTGTTCAGCTAGGGACTCCGTGACCTTCTGCTCCCTGGTGTGTCTGCCGGCCTGACCCACTCTGCCTGGAACCCACTGAACAGACACTGCTGGTCCCTCTCCCCGTCCTCCTGGGAAGACCACACTCAAGATCGTCCACTGCCTTCTGCCCTTGCCTCTCCTGGAGGCCGCAGGGCAGGTTGGGGTCCCCAGGGGCCACACTGCGGGAATCCTGGGTCCTCCAAACACTTGGGAGGTACCGGTCAAACAAGAGCTCTCTGGGCGCTGGACAGGTGGGTGGCCAGTGCCCCGAGCAGGATGGCCACAGAGGCGGCCCCTCAGTCTCTGTGGCTTGAGTCTCCTTTAAAACCAGACAAAAAGGAAAATATCACACACACGCGCGCGCGTGCATACACACACGCACGCATTTTTTTCTTCTAAGTAAAAAAAATAACCAAACCTGTTTTTAGAAAAATGAAGATTTAAAAAGAAAAGAATAAAGACATTCGTATGTCCCATCACCCAGATAATTGTTTGCGTCTATATGTAAGTGTGCACGCGTGTGTGGGAGGGCACGCGTGTGCACGCATGTGAGTTAGTTGTGCAGCCAGGTGTCCTCTGGCCCAGAACTTCCACTCGAAGTGCTAAAACTTTCTTCTGGTGCTTGATATTTTCCTTCAACACAGCTCGTCGGAGCGGCAAGGGGCTCACTCCCGGCGGGCACGGCAGCTCTAGGAGCTCGTCGCCCGCATTGGGTCACTTGGGTTGTTTCCAGTCTTCTGTGAGCGTGAACAGGGTGGAGGTGACTTTTGGTAGCTGAACCTTGGCCAGTTCGGAACAGCTTCCTTTGAGGGGACGTTGCAGACGGGGAAGCGCCATGAGTCTGAGCAGATGGGAGACGGGCGTGGGTGCAGGGTGGGAGCCGCTCCCCGGGGCTTCTCAAGGCCGCGTGAAGACCTCCAACAGCTTGGCACCATAGGACCCGTGATGCCGTTGAGCCTAGGACAACGCCTGCCCTCTTGAGCTGGCTCCCTGTGCGTGAGGCATCCAGAAAGTCTTCTCGTAATTGGAAGATGCCTTGTCTTCAGTGAGGACAGTCCAGGCCCTCCAGCACGGCCGGCTGGCAGCTTCCCCAACTGGGGCGCAGAGCCCCAGCTGGGTCGCCTGGACCTCCCAGGGGCACTCCATTGCTCTCGTGCTGGCCATGCTGGGGAGAACCATGAACAGGACATTACAGTCCCTCCCACAGGCACCCCTTCCCGTCACCCTCACACAACCTTGTGTAGAAATACAATTCTTTTTTCCCCATGCAGATGAAGAAACCAGGGTCTGGAGAGACAGGAGTGGTCACGTTCGAAGGTCCTGGTGTCCCCACTGCAGCCCCAGTGGGGAGCCCCTCTGATGCAGTGAAGACGGACTGGTTGGACAGGAGAGTCCCTGAGGTGCCTTGGGTCCCGATGTGAGGGCACGAGAGTGGGAGACCAGGCATCTGGGCCTCCAGACCCCCCGGAGCCCCGTGCACAGAGCACTGGAATGGAAGTCGCAGGACTCCAGGACCGAGGCTGCTCAAACATGACCTTGTCGGCGGGTGACATCGCCCCTAAAGGTCACAACAGGAAAGTATGTGCCCATGGGAGGCAGAGGGCATGGCCCTAGTGTGGGGGCTGAGCTCGGGGATGGGGGCGACCACGTCCATCTGCAGCATCACAGAGGCCAGGCTCGGTGTGCGGTGGTGGCTGTCATGGCGTCTGCGTCTGCAGACACTGCAGGCTCGGAGCAGGGGCCCAAAAACCATCCCGAGGGAATGGCTGCCCCAAATACAGTAATTTAGGGTATTGCCGCAGGGTGAGGCTGCGCTCCCTGTGCGCTCTTTGGTCGCTCTCCGTCGTCATGACACTTGTTCTTTGAACTTCCTTTTCTCTCCTTCTCACCCTCAGAGGGCTGCTGGTCCTTTGGTAAACATGCATTTTGCCTCTCAACCTCCCTCTAAAGCAGAGTTTCTTAGCCTCTTTTAATGCCGGGGAGACTTCCGGAAGCCTTGGGAAACCCATGACCACGCCGTCCTCTGACGGATATGTACGCGTGCATCCAGGAGATGTAGACGATCACCAGAAACCCAACTAGACTGAAATACTTACCAAATATATTTTAACTGCGATGTGTTTCCTTGCTAATATGTTAGATAAGAAGATGCCCTCGTAGGTCTAATCAATGATTTTGAAGAAGCGACAAGCAGAGACGGCCTCGCCATTCACCGGCAACGGCAGCAGCAGGACGTGAACGTGTCTGTGGTTTCACTGGCAACGGGAGGGACAGAGCATCAGGCTAAGGGCGAGAAGGCACAGGACACCACCGCGCGACCGCACTCACGGCCGGGGTCCGAGAAACAGAACAAATGAGCGAAGCGGGAAGAAAGAGAAACAGGGACAAACCAAGAACCAGACCTTCCCCTACAGAGAACACAGAGCTGGTCACCAGAGGGGAGGTGGCCGGGGGAGTGGGGGACAGAACGGGGATGAAGGAGCGCACCTGCGGGACGCGCCCTGGGGCAGGACGGGCGGCATCGCTCCGGGGCGTCTGAAACTAACACGACTGCACGTGAACTCATGGGAATTAAAGTAAAATCTTAAAGGAATTGGCAACAAGGTCACAGGCAAGGCTGACTCCTCTCGTGGCATCATTAGGTCTGTTTCACAGTGAAAAGAACTGGCCAATTGCCAGTAGGCATTGGTTAGTGAGAACAGGATGCAGAACCCGGGGAAGACCTCCGGCCCTAAAGCAAACAGAAAGAGGTCAACTCGTGCAGACAGGAACATGAGGCACAGAGAGGCTCGCTGTCTGGTCTAAGGCGACGCAGCAGGTCAGAACCCCACACGCGACCTTCCGCTGAAGGGCTGAAGGCAACGAGCTGACCTCCCCACGCTCCCCCCAGCCCCTCCCATTAGCATCCCGGAGAGCTCATCCAAGAAGGTCGCTGACCACCTTTACCGCCCGTGAAGAAGACCCTTGACAGAGGTGTAAGACACGGAAAAGGGCATTTTAGGAAATAGGAAAAGAGCTCCTGAGAATATAAAATTCAAGCCTGGACCACACATGTAGAGTCACTCAATCGGGGGAATTAGAAGATTCATTTTATCACAGAAAATCTTGAAAATCCCATCCCTAGTGCTCATTTTGGGTAGCACGATAAAATTAGCAATAAGAGGGCGCCTGGGTGGCTCAGTGGGTTAAGCCTCTGCCTTTGGCTCAGGTCATGATCCCAGAGTCCTGGGATCGAGTCCTGAGTTGGGATCCCTCCTTGGCAGGGAGCCTGTTTCTCCCTCTCCCACTCCCCCTGCTTGTGTTCCCTCTCTCACTGTCTCTCTCTCTCTCTCTGTGTCAAATAAATAAATAAAATCTTTTTTAAAATTAGCAATAAGACTAATAATAAGACTGCTTAAAGAAATCCTTCAAGTTTAGATTTAAAAGAAATAAATACTTACAGATAGGTTAACCGCTTGCTTCAACTTGCCATATTTTGAGTACAGTGGAGGATGTGGTCATTGGGTCTTCGGGTCCTGTGTTGCCAAAATTCTGTACAAGATAGAGTGCTCGGGGGATAAGTAGCCCCTGACAATACAGACAAGTTTCATGTTTCTGGAAATATACACCAAAAAGGACGAAACAGTATGTGAGTATTTTTTTCTTTCAACAAATACTCCAAATGAAAATGTTGGCAATTGGATTCTCTCTCTTTTTTTAAGATTTTATTTATTTATTGACAGAGAGAATAAATCTTCTGCTCCCCAGGGGGAGTGGCAGAGGCAGAGGGGGAAGCAGGATTTCAGGGGAGTGGGGAGCCCGATGCGGGGCTTGACCCCAGAACCCTGGGATCATGACCTGAGCCAAAGGCAGGCACCTAACAAGTAAGCCCCCCCAGATGTCCCGCGATTGGACTCTTTCAGCGTTTCCATAAATCGAAGGTGTAACTTCCCCTACGTCTCCCCCTCCTCTTACTTGTTCCCCGTGGAGGTCAGGATTACTGTGCGCCCGCACAGGGTCATCGCTCCCCACCAAAGATGCTCCGAGGCTCCACAGAGATTTCATGGCAGGAAGGAACCCGCGCTCCCTCCAGGGCTGTCTTCCTCTCTCCTGTTTGACCAGAGGTGGTCACCCCATCTCTGCCCCATCGCTCCCCACCTTACTGCCCCCACCCCGAATCAGCCCCTCTCCATCTGTTCCTGCTCCAGGCTAGCCTGCGTGCCACGGCCAAGGTGGTCCCGGACGCTCCTCCGGCAGCTCCCCCTCCTCCGGCTGCTCCTCCTCCAGCTGCTCCTCCTCCGGCTGCTTTTCCTCCTCCTCCAGCAGCTCTCCCTCCTCCAGCTGCCTCCCCCTCCCCCTGATGCTCCTCCCACCCCTCCAGCTGCCTGGTTCTCCAAAGCTCCCCCTCTTCCAGGTGCCCCCCACATTCCTCTAGTAGCTCCCACTCTTCCATCTGCCCCTTCTCCTCTAGCAGCTCCCCCTCCCCCTCCTCCAGCTGCTCCCTGTCCTCCAGCTGCTCCTCCCCCTCCTCCAACTGTTCCCCCTCTTCCAGCTGCTCCTCCTCCAGCTGCTCCTCCTCTAGCTGCTGCTCCTCCTCCAGCTGCTCCTCCTCCTCTTCCAGCTTCTCCCCCTCCTCTAGCCACTCCTCCACCAGCTGCTCCTCCTCCTCCAGCTGCTTCTTCTCTAGCTGCTCCTCTGCTTCCAGCTCCTCCTCCCCCTCCTCCAGCTGCTTCCCCTCCTCCAGCTTCTCCCCCTCCTCCAGCTGCTCCTCCCCCTCCTCCAGCTGCTCCACCTCCTACAGCTTCTCCCCCTCCTCCAGCTGCTCCTCCCCCTCTAGCTACTCCTCCCCCTCCTCCAGCTGCTCCTCCCCCTCCTCCAGCTGCTCCTCCCCCTCTAGCTGCTCCTCCTCCAGCTGCTCCCCCTCCTCCAGCTGCTCCTCCTCCAGCTGCTCCTCCCCCTCCTCCAGCTTCTCCCCCTCCTCCAGCTGCTCCTCCCCCTCCTCCAGCTGCTCCTCCTCCTCCAGCTGCTCCTCCTCCAGCTGCTCCTCCTCCTCCAGCTGCTCCTCCCCCTCCTCCAGCTGCTCCTCCTCCTCCAGCTGCTCCACCTCTAACTTCCCCTCCTCCTCCTCCAGCTCCTCTTCCTCCTCCGCCAGCAGCTGCCCCTCGTCCAGCTGCCCCTCCTCGTCCAGCTGCCCCCAGCTGTCTCCTTCCACCAGCTGCCCCCTCCTCTCACTACCTCCTGCCTCCCCATTGCCCCTCTGCTCCTCCAGGGCTGCCACCCCTGCCTCCTGGCCTTGCACCCCTGTAGGCCCTGCAGCCTGAGCTCTGCCCCTCTTGCTTCCTGGCCGGTCGCTACTTCCCTCCCTCTCTGCATCATTCTCCCCCCCTCCAGGTTTCTGGACCCCAGAGGCCCACTGCGACAGCGATTGCAGAGCAGGCTGAATACACGGCGAAGCCAGCCCCACAAGTCTAGTTAACATCCGTCACCTTACGGTCACCAGATCCCCTGGGTGTGACGGGGACTTTGGAGATGCCCGCTCTCAGCCGCAGTTAGATACGCACCCCGGTGTTGCCAGCCACAGCCGCCAGGCTGCCTGGCACGCCGTTTCCCACAGATACAAGCACCCGGGCATTGTGCCCCACACCCGAGGGCCCATACTGTTACAGTCCCGCTGAACCTCAGTAGAAAGGGGAGGCGGGCGGGGGGGGGCAGGAAGGAGGGAAGGCCCGGGCCAGGAACGAACAGCAGGCTGGGAGGAAAGAGCTTGGGACGGACCCAGGAGAGCCGGCGGGCGACCCTGGTCATCCCTCACGCTTGGCTCCAGGTCTGTGCTGCACTGGGAAAGCGAGAGGCCGCGCTCCTCTGCCCCCTCCCCGATCCGACGGTACCGGCACCGCCGTGAGGCTCTGCTCCATGAGGCCGTCCCCAGCCGCCCTCCTCGACTGCTCCTGTCCACGTGTTTCGGCCCCTCTTCCGCTCCCCTCGCCGTCCCCTCCTGCCCTCGGGAGCCCCTCAGAGGCTCCGCAGGCTCTCCTCTCCCTGGTCGCTTGTCCCCATCCCTGGTGCCCGGACGACACCGCCCCCCCGCCCCCGCCCTGCTCCTCCCACGAGCCTCATCTCCGGGCTGAGTCTGGCTTCGCTCTGCGCCCTTTGTGGCTTTGTCTTCCCTTCTTTTCCTTTTGTTTCTGTGGGTTTCACTAAACTGTTTGCACACTTCTAGAGAAATTTCCGTCTTCCCCACGAGCCCATCCTCTCAGGCCCCATCGAGCGGGCCACCGTGCTTCCTGCGCCCCCAGGGATGCCTGGAGCCAACCATGGCAACAGCCCGAGGGGCGGCCGGCCTCCGGGACCAGCTCTGAGCCCCGCTGCACCGTCCTCGTGCAGAAGGGACCTCAGGCCGTAAAGGGAGAAGGTTCTGGACCCCTAGCCCCAAGCCCCAAGCCCAGGTGCTTAGACAGCTCCGGCCTCATGGGCTTTGGGGCTGAGCCACCGGCTCGGCACGAGGGGGGCTTTTCTCCAAACAGCTCCTTGCCCGTCAATGACACGTGTCCCTAACACTGTCAGGTAATGGTAAGCGTCTGAGAATGACACCGTCACACGAGGACGGAAGAGAACGCTGTCCTGTAGCAAACCCCACGCTGTGGAGGAATTCCAGCCTCGCCCAGGGGCCCCCTCTGTGCTGCACCCTAAGACTTTCTCTCTGACCCGCCTCCTCCTGGGGAAGGCTGGCACCCCGAAGTCAGGCCTGTCCCTGATGCTCTGCCTTGTGGCCAAGCCTCCTGGCCTCATGTCCCCACACCGAGCCCTGCCCCGATTCGAAATGTAGAACCGGTGGGAGCGGACGCCCCCGCACTTCCTGAGATGTTCCTTCTTTTCTCTCTGGGCCTCGGCTCTTCCCACTTTTAAAGTCCCGGGCACACAGAAAACGCAGCCGAGCGTGCAGGCCGGCTCGGCCCCTTCCGGGCTCCGGCGGACTCTGGGAACGGCTGCCATTCACCCTTCGCCTTCTGGTGGCTTCTGAACCATGAAGTTCCGCCCAGGGGTGCTCGGGACGACCCCTGGGAGCAAGGGGCAGGCCAGGGGCCGGGGCCCGGGGAGGGGGCTCCCCCAGGAGATTTGTTCCTGTCGTGAGGATCCCTCCCCCTCTGCTGACCGGGGTGGGGATGCGACGTGCCTGAGAGGGACAGCCAAGGACACTTAGCAGCAAAGCGGCGTTGCCCTGCGACTCGCTGGCCCCAGCCTGTGCTGGGTGGAAGGGATGGGGGTGTCTGGACGGGGCCCTGCTCTCCCTTGACCAAGGAGAAGGGAGTCCAGCCCAGCAGGGGCAGGTGCCGGCTCGGCGGGGGCAGCCCTGTTCTGCCAGCTGCCGGCACCACGCAGCCTCCAGCCTCAGCTGCCTCTCTCAGCCTCTGTTCCTTGGGGTTTCCTGCTGAGGCCTCCAGGCCCAGTGCAGGCCGCTAGCCCTTCTCTCTGGCCCTCCGTCCAACCGCCCTTTCTCTGCCCCCAGATAGGCCTCCGGCCGCACGTTTCCAACCACAGCACGCTCCACGGCCTCTCCGGGCTCCTTAGGCCGTCCACGAAGGCAGGCTCCTTGCCGACTTCCAGCCTCTGTGTTCTCCACTCTTCCCGGGGCCCAGCCCGGCAGCCAGGGAGGGCTTCCTTCCGACTTGCCTGGGGCTGGCCTCCCTCCGTCCCAAGCCCTGCTGGTCCCACCGGCATTGGGGCCCCCTCCACGTGCACAGACTCATGCCCAGCCACCGTGTCTGGGACTCAGGGGCCGCCAGGACCCTTCCCTGCTGTTGGGCACTCATTCAGGAGTGAGGAAGTCTGCAGCCCTGAGGAAGCATCTGCCTGGGCCCAGATCCGAGCTCCCCGCAGAGCGTCCCGCCCGGGGAAGGCCCGCAGTCCTGGCTGCCCGCCCAGCAGCGCTCTCCTTCTGCTGGGAAACTGCTCAGCCCTTCAGACCAGGCTCTGCCCCCTGAGCCTGGGTTCCATGGGCAGAGGACAGTCTCGATGGCACAGTCCTGGTGTGAGTAGTTGCGTCACACGGTCACACTACGTGTACGGCGACCACAGAATCTGCCGTTCGGCCTGAGACCCTGCAGCTGGGAGCGCTAGTTGCTGCCGCTCAGGGGCCCTGGCGGGAGCAGCGCCCTGCGGTCCCGGGCCTCCGGCTCCCACTGTACAGAAACAGTCCGCAAATACGGATGGACGGGAAGTCTGAAGTGGTCAGATCTCCTGTCAGACAAAGCGGAGAATGCCGAGAGGCGTCCTGGCATCTCTCTGTGTGACAGGAGGGCCGGACCCCAGGCTTTGTTCGCGGGAAGAGGACTTAGGGAAGGATGCCAAGCAGAGTTCGCTCCCCGGGCAGAACGGACGGTCCCGGGCAGAACGGACGGTCCCTCTCAGGGCTGCTGGGGAGACGGAGCCAAGAGCCATCCAGGTCTTTTGACAATGATGTGGGGGCTCTCGGGCCGCTCTGAGTCCAGACACCTGGGGTGGGGTGTCCCAAGGGCTACAGGGGCCAGTCCCCAGAGCAGCGGGGCCCCAAGCGGCAGGGAGCCCTGTCCAAGGGGATCAGGGAAAGATCAGCAACCGGCAGGGGGGCGCAGAGCTCAGGACGGGCTCCAGTGTCCGACAGGAAAGGACTGACTAGGAACCGAGCCAGGAGGGCGGCCGCCTCTAGTCAAGGACTCCTGGGTGTGCGGTGACGGCCAGAGGCTACACACGGAAGAAAGGGCACATATCAGGTTCGGGGGACTCAGCTCAGACAACGATCGCCAGTATCCCCTGTCCCTGTACGGTAACTTGGCGCATTCCTGCCACAGCTGCCCGATCAGTCCCTTGCCCCGAGCTCCTTGCCTTGAGGAGTGGCCCTGGACCGATTCTCTAAGACAGTGTGAGCGGACACAGTGCTCCCCCTGCGGCTGCCCCCTCCGAGCAGGGTCTCTTGGCTGGGAACCATCAGGGCTGGGGTGGAGTCATGCTGTCCCATGCCGTGGCCACCAGCCCCATGGGCAGCTCATTTAAATGAGCTAAGCTTAAACAAAACTCAAGCTTGGCTTCTCAGGTGCACCAGCCACACTGCGAGTGCCCGGGGGCCACGTGGCCTAGCGGCTACCATGCTGGAGAGGGCACGCTCAGAATGTTTCCGCCATCACGGAGAGTCCTGTTGGACAACAGCGGGGAGGGACGTGGGTTTCCAAATGACCCCCTGGACCAGAGCTGTCGCACCTCTGTGTCCCCTTCCCTGCAGAAGCGCGTCATCAGAGAAATTAAACCTCCGTGTTCTTGGCAGATAGACTACGTTTTGGGGCCTCTTTGTTATAGCCACCTGTGGGTTTGTGGCCGTACACATCTACGTACGTATCTGCGGGCCTTTGCGTCCGTGTACAGATGTGTAGGTGTACATATTTATATAAATATATATATTTGTGGGTATCGATGTTTATAAATACATGTTTGTGGGTATGCATGTTAAGGATACACGTACAGGCATACGTATTTTTGAACACGCATATTCATGTGCATACGTACGTACACGTATATAAATTGTGCCTCACATCCGTGTGGGTGCTAATGTGAACGTCGAACGCAGAGCTTTTCGGGAGCCGTCTGTTTTCTCAGAAAGTACTAAACCCACAGCTACCATCAGGTTATGGGCCTCACGGCGCGAATTTGGATGTTAAGAAGAGGTGCCTTTACCTGGAAAGGTTGAGAATCGTCGCAGCAGACGAGGGGGACAGGCCTGGCTGGAGAGGAGGCCGCGGGACTCGCAGATGGACAGCTGCCCAGCGGAGGGCCTCCTGCTGCCGTGAGGAGGTTGTGCCGGGCACGGGGGCCTTTGACCACCGTCTGTCGCAGGCCTGGACCTAGGCTCGTGGAGCTGATGACTCGGAGCAGGCAAGGCACACAGGAGTGTCCGGGCTTCTGGCCCGCGGGTGCAGGTGACCCTCTGACAGCCTAAAGCGGAAGGCACCAGAAATAGGGAAACTGAGGCACAGAGAGCCTGAGGGACTTTCTCGGACTCGGGCAGCTGAGCGGTGGCCGACCGGAGATCCAAGCCCAGAGTCCGGCTCCCGGCCACCCTGCGGTGGGTCATCCCCAGAGGCAGCGGGTGTTGGCACATTGTGGGTGTGTGGGACACCCTCGTCGCCTCCCCTCCCCTGGGTCTCACAGTCCTCCCGCTGGCCTGTGTCCAGGCTGTCACATCACAGCAAGTGTGTGAATACATCCCCTGGGAACTCACACGACAGCCAAGAAATTAATTTTGTACAGGTCACCCAACACTTTCTGCAAAGTGACAACAGCCCTCCGTTCCTCCCGGTGTCCCAAAGATGGAGACACTGTGGACAGGACACACGTTAGCTGGGTGTGATGTCACATATGCTTGCCCCCTCCACCCCCGCAGCCTTGAGACAGCCTCTCTGGGTCAGAGGACCTGGTGGGCGACCTGTAGCTCCAGGAATACCCCCCCAGGAAGACCCCTCCTGGAGCCCCTGTTTGGGGGTCCATCCAGCCTGACCCTTGACCCAAGCAGAGAGTGGCCTGGAAGGCTCCCCGGGAGGGGCCCTGGGGGAAGAGAAAACCCACGAATGCGGTGTGGGCCAGGCCACGGGGACAGCGTGAGAGCAAGGCGGGAGAGGAGTCTGGAAGAATCCGGATGTGTGCTTGCACAGCAGCCGGCCACGGGCAGGCAGGCACTGGGGGCTTCCTAAAGCCGAGGAAGGCCCAGTCCGACTCAGAGGACAGATCTCTGGTTGGAGAAACCTCACGGGCCGACACGTCTTCGTCACATCTGTGCCCAGAGGCAAGTGTGGGACAGGCAGTCACCTGGAGCCCAGATGGAAAAGGGGTTTTGCTCTTCTGGGATGAAAAGGGGGTCTTGCAGACAATGACTCCGGGGGTCCCGGCTCCGGGAGGGCCCTGTATCTGGACAGACAGCGGAAACCCTGAAAGTCACTCTCGGGCCAAGGTGGTGCAGAGGACAGCAGTGCCCAAATGCACACCCGGACACCACGCATAGCAGGAGATGCCCGGGCCTTGCACGGACCGGGAGTGTGGACCCACGGTGGACACGGTGGGGAGGGGCGAGCCGGTGCGGGAGGGATGAGGCCTGAAGCCCCAGAGGAGTCAGGAGGAGACTAACATGTCCAAGGCGGGAGCCAACAGGCCTCGCTGGGGTTGGAGCAGAGCTGGGGCGAGGAAGCACTCCCCAGGATGGGCCCAGCCTGTTTGCAGAGCTCGCCCGTGGGGGCCGCCTCCCCTGGGCCCCATCCCCCGCCCCTCCAAATGCTTCCTTCCCCGCAGGCCCAGGGGTTTCTGGGGAAAGATTGGCCCCGCCCCCAACCCAGGGAGGGCCCCAGCTGCTGGATAGGTCAGCACATCCCCTGATCATTGGCTCCGGGAAGTCACGTGACCCAATTTAAGCCAGTTAAGCAGGGAGAAACGCTCCCTGGGAACCTTTGGGAAGGCCCTTCTCTCAGAGGGTGGGACCCGGAGCTGGCTGTTGCTGTCCTTCTGGATGTGAACTAGGAAGCTCATGACCAAGTTTTTGCAGGAAGGCGACTCCATGCAGGGAAGATGGTTTAGAATGAAGCTGACACCACGGCAGGCAGAGGGAAAGACAAAGGAAACCCGCCCTCATGACTTTGGCAAGCCTTGGTCAAGCCTGACCTGACGCCATCCGGCTGAACTGTGCGGCTTGTCTGAGCCGGGCTGAGTTCTCTCTTCCTGTTCCTTGTGATTGAGAGCATCCTAACTGACACAACTATTAATTCGTTTTGTGTTAAGCAGTTCTGACAGGCTGGATAAATGAAGTGTTTCATGTTTATACGACTCAGTATCTGAAGATGCCGTTGTGATCACTGCAGCTAAAAGCATTTCTTAATTCATCATTATGTCTTCGCGTTGTGCAGTTTCTCAGGGAGCAGATAGGAAAGGACAGCGGCCCCTGTGCTGTGCCCCTTGTGTTTTGGATGCTTAAAAAGGCCTCCTGCTGACGGGAATCAACCAGACCCAGAAAGACAATTTGAGTCTGGGTCGGAGGAAAAATAGAAGTCTTCCTAGTTTTCAGGATTATTTCCAGATTGCTTTCTTCTCTCCTCCCCGCAAGTTGGACGCCCTGTGGGCACAGTTGGGTGTGGGTCTGCAGATTCTCCTACAGCGTCACATGTCCCCTTCCAGGCTTCTAGGCAGGGACACCAGCCTGGCAAGTGGGCACTAGGTGTTCTCAAGATGCCTCGGTCCCCGTGAGCAATCCCGACGCCCCCGGCCCTGGCCCTGCTGGCTGAGGCTCCCCATCCATCCCAGCGAGGATCAGCACTCCTGACACCCAGCCGACCTCAAGGATCTAACCTCAGTGTGCAGAGCAGTTGCCCGACTTGTCTCCAAAAATCTCATGGGAGAAGAGGGCTGCCCTCCCGTTGAGCACATCATGGTTTGACTTCGGGTCCCAAAGCAATGAGTGTTTGATGACAAATACAGTAACGGGTAGACACCAGCCTCACTGAGAGCTCACTCACCTGACATGCAGGTGTGCACACACGAATGCACACGTGCACTCGCACAGAGGTTTGGTGTATACTCAGCATGCACACACGGGCGGGTGTGCACACACAGGATAGCACACGCACATACAGGCGTGCCCACTCACGCACACACACACGGCTGCACACCTCACACATGGTCGTGTGCGGAATTCACACGGGCGCACACTCACCTGCACACACGCACACCTGCTCCTCAGGTCAACTTCCGGAGGCGGCTTCCCCGGGAACGGGAGCTTTCGCAGGGCAGGGGCTGGTCCTCTCTTTCTGCTGTGCTCACCGGGGCCTTAGCAGCTGGGGAAACAGGCCTCGCCGCCCTCCCAGGCCGCAGGGGCTGGGGCCCCCCTCACTGGACTCTGGGGACCCTCAGCTCATCTGGCTCCTTCAGTCAGGGTCTCTGCCCCCCCAACCACCCCTACCACTGGCAGGCAAGGCTGTCCTGCCTGGCTGGGCCTGCTCGGCCCCTCTGCTGGGGTCTGCCCTCAACCGTCTCGCCCCTACCCACCCCCTCTGCAGCCTTGCAGGCCGTCATGCAGCCCGGCGAGCGGTCTGGGCAGTTCAGGGGTTAGTGGTTAGGAACACCATCACTTTGGGCCTATTCACCGTGCAACTTGAAGCCACCCTCCACACCCCATCCCTGCATGATGTAGCATCTGGGGGGCATGTCCGCATGATCCCCCACCCACCCCAACCCAGGACACGGCCACCTGCGGACGACCATAACCCAGGATGTGGCCCGAAGGCCCGCCCTCCAGCAGAAAAGCTTCAGGCTGGCTCCAGGCCTCTGGTCTGAGACGGGGCCTCTGCCTCCTGCATACCCCACCCCCACTCTTCCCTCCCGTGAGGCAGTAGGGGCCCTGGGGGCCTGTCTCAAGCTGCTGGCTGAGACACAGTCACATTTCCCTAGTGCTCCCCCCTACACACCCTTCACCCCAAACAAGGTCTGAGGGACCCAGAGTGGGCCCAGGACAGGATGGTCCTGGACCAATTCTGCCTCTATCTTAGCAAATGACAGGAAACTGCAATCTCGGTCGATGGCTCCTCTCTGAAAGGCGAGGGAAAAGCCCGCCTCGCCTCTCTCAGTTCTCCGTACTGCGGAGACACTATGCTTTTGGGTGGAAGGGGTCATACGAGACACACAGCCAATCACGTGTGGTTTTCCTCCTGCTAAGGTAAATAGAAATGAAAATGTCAGTTTATCTGAGTTAGACAAGTGTCACCCAGATCATCAGAAAAGAGGGCTGGACTGAGGAGTGCCACCGAACTCGTCAGCCCTGAATTTTGATCACCCAGAGCGGATTACCAGAACGCGTCGAACACCGAAATAGCCCATCACATCACAGGGCGGCCCCGGGCGGTGGGAAGGCATGTGGCGCATGCAAGGGCTTCTCACGGAGCAGCTGATGCACACCTGACCCCCCATGGAAGATGCCACATCCTCCTGCGCCCCGTTCTGTCCCTCCCCGGTCAGCGAACCCCCGCGTAGTCACACACTAAGTGTGTGTGGCAGTGGGGATGATTGGGGCCGTGGGTGCGCCTGGGGCTTCTGTCTGGGTCTAGACGCCTGAAGGTGCAGAAGGGGAGACGTGGAGAGTGAAGACACGGAGCTGAGCGGTCAGGGGCAGGGGCCGTCTGTCTTCCCTCAGGACAGGCTGGCCCCAGAGTCCAGGGTTCAGGGAGGCCCTCTGGGGCCGGGGCCTGCTGGCAAATCCGCGCATCTCATGGTCGGCTGAGTCCACCGCTGCATGTCCGACGTGGCTTGGCGGCTCGGCTCCGCACGGCCACGGAGGGACCCAGGCAGACGTGGGCCTCTGTGCTCTGTGACATTGCAGCTTAACCTGAGTGTCCAGAGCTTGAAGGCAGGAGAGGAAAAACGCAGGAAACTCACAGCTGCTTTTAGTAGCCTCAGACTCAAGGGTCCCAGGGAGCCACTTTGTCCCCAAGATCATTGGTCAGGGCTAATCTGGCGTCCCCACCTGACTGCCAGGAAGGCTGGGGAGCACACAGGTGCACATGGACTGTTCTGGGAGCAGTGCGTGGGTACAGCCAGCACCACACCTTGGCGGCCGCTTCAAAACTTGAGGGAGACTTGAGAGGATTAGGGCAGACCGACATTCCCAAGTCCTGGAAACCGGGGCGCGCCTGGGAGGGGGAGGGGGCGGCTGGGAGCCTCCCCTCCCCCACTGCCCAACGCCTCTCCTCCCCTCCTGGGGGGGGGGCCTGGGTCAGTGGGAGCTGAGGACAGCAAAGGCAGGTCTCTGGAATGCGGGATGTGCGGCCGGCTTCAGGGGGAGTCAGGTTTTATGCCTGAGGCAGGGGGAACTCTAACACACACTAGAGCAGCAAGACAGAAATTACCTTCTAGATGGCTGCCATCAGCAATATTTCTGGGGCCAGCTTGCCTCCTGTGACCTCCCCGTCAAGTGGGCGCACCCTAGCTCCCGGGCTCGTACCCTCACATGCTCACACATGGACGTACAGACACACCTGCGATTTCATGTACCATTTTACCACAATGGCTGTGTTTGCAGGGGAGTGCGACGGACTGAGTTTTGCCTCCTCTCTCTGTAACTAATGACCTCCATCTGCATACAAGCACCTTCACATCTAATAGGAATTGAAACTCGCAAGAACCTGAGAGCTTCCCCCTAATCAGGGCAATCCTGAATATACAGTTGGAGCTCAGCAAATAATTAATAGTAATGAAAATTGACATTGTAAAAATTAAAGTGAGGGGGCTGATAGAAAGGAATTGGTTTGGTTGTCAAACCTCAGGCCTAAAGGGAAACAGATTGCTTTGGAGAATCTTTTAATTAATTTCAGAGTTTCCCAGTTTCTTCTGTGCCAAATGAGCTGAGTTTCCTCCTCGGCCGTCAGGATCCTGTGCAGAGAGAGGGAGACACGGGGAGAGATGGTGTCAGGGCTCCTGCCATCCCGAGAGCCTCCCGAATCCCCCTCCTCCAGCAAAGCAAGCTCTAGGTGAGGGGACCCAGCCCAAAGAGGGGCTGGTTTTGCACATTTACTTTCACTACCTATGAATGCACCAGGAGGTCTACCTCATTCATAGCTAAAATAAAAATGGATCTCCACCGTCTGACCAAGTTCAGCCACTGAGCTGCGGCATTAACTTGTATTCTAACAAGATTAAAATATATTTGTCCTGGGGATTAGCATACTTAAGTCTCCTTTTGCCTTTTTAGCCGGGGCAGGGTACTTTGATCTGCCTTGCGTGGCGAGAGCGCGGCTTGGGCCCAGCTCTCCGACTGCCAAGTGTGAAATCGGCCTGATGTCATCCCCATTCTTCGTCTTCTACATCTTTCACCAGTTTAATTATATTTCCGCCACAAAGCTCTGGCGCCTCATTGCATATTCAAGTTAGACCAGGAAGCATTTAGAGAAAAAAGGTGCGAATGAGATACCCCTGTAGGGGGAGGGGAGGGGCCGCAAGCCGCGAGGTGCAAAGCCAGGGGCCGGCCCTGGGCGCCCCCGCCGGACGCTTCGACCTGCGCGGCTACGAGAGCCCCGGCCCACTCCGCGCGGGGCACGAGGGCCGCGGTCACGCCCGCGCTGGGCTCGGGGTGTCGGCTCTGGCGCTGACCATCCTCGGACGCGCTGGTTCTGGCTCCTCGGGGCTCCGAGCCCTCAGGGCGCGCTCCCTCCCGTGGCTGAGTCGAAGCTGCCGCCCTCCCCGCCAGGGGGTCATCCACGGTCCTGCCGCCTCCTTGGAGGCAGCGAGCAGCGGCCACAGTAGATGCGGGGCTCCCGGCGCCGAAGGGAGTGAGTCTGGCTGACCTTTGATCCTCGCAAGAACCAATTTCGCTCTCGCCCAGACCCGACATCCTGACCCTCCAGCCCTTTGCAGATTCCCCGGAACCGCTCGGAAGGGCCAGCTGTCGGGCAGAACGGGGCTCCAGCGGATCCCCGTGGGGCACCTCTTAGACGGCCTCGCCCCCCCCCCACCAGAGCTTCGCCCCCTCGGCTGAGGGCTGGGGATGGACGGACGGAGGAGAGGCCGGGAACAGCCAGTCCTGTGCTGCGGGGGGCACCCCTCGGAGGGCACTCGTGTTTGGGGGAGGAAATGAACCACCTGCAGGGGTGGCTGCGGCTGACCTTCACCCCAGCCCCAGCCCCAGCCCCAAACCCAGGCCCAGGCTCCTCGAGCTCCCAGCTGGAGTGTCTCCCAGACCAGGCATGGGGGTGGGGGTCTGCGGCAGGACCTTGGGTGTTACTTCCACTTACAAGCTGGACAGAATAGAAATGCAGATGGGCTTCCCCGGCCCTGGAGAGCAGGGCAGCCTGGGAAACGCTCTGAGGCTGGCCTGCTTTGTCCGAGGCTTCCAGAGGCTCCACTCTCCTTGGTGGGGGGTGTGTCTCTGCAGGTAAACCCTCAGCAGGTGGGCTGCAGTGATCCTCACTGTGCCACTTGGGAAAGACAAAGGGATGGGTCGTTCAGAAGGTCCCGATTTATGTCCATTTTTATTTTGAATCACCACTCTTGTGAAAATTAGGAGGTTAACAACACATTGCTTCTTAAATTGAATGATATAATTATAAAATTATCTCCACATAATTAACTCAGGATTATGTTTCATTCTGGTTAGCATGTAATCAAAGCCTGTTATGCTTTTAGCTATAGGAACAGCAATTAATTTAGAAGGGTTACCTAGACCCTTCGCTCTTCACACCCAGCAGCTCATCAGCCCGCCAGGACGCCCACTCGCTCTTGGAGGAAGCGGGAGAGACACGGGAGGTGGGGGGCAGCAGGAGCATGAACACGGGCTGGGGCCCACGTGCCACGTGGAGCTTGGCTTCCGGTCTCGCTGTCCAGTAAGCTGCCTGCATCCCGTGCTTGGAGTCACATCGGGCTCAGGGCGATGGGACGATGTCGCCAAGCGCAGCGACCACAGATGGGAACGGGAGATGGAGTGCTGTGTGACGTGGCCGGGCTTCTGTGGAAATCCCAGGAGCAGCATCTTACTTATGTTGTAATGGAGAAAAACGTGGCGGGACATCCCGTAGTGAGGCCGTGTGTGCGTGTGTCCGAGCTACAGCCGTGATCCACTCTCCTCCTCACGATTTCCTCTTTTCCTTGCTTTAAACTCTGTAGAGGCTGCATTGGGCGGTGGCAACCAGGAAGGCTAGGCGCTCTACCAGAAACAGGCGCCAGGGTTGTGGGGGGCAGAGCCCGACACGGGTCATTGCTGAGTGGGGAGGCAACCCCTCACTTGCCGAGCCCTGAGCCCTGTTCTGTGCCGGGTGCTTTAGGCTCATTTTCCCTCATGAAAAACTCTACGGGGAAGCCCATTAGGTCAGCTTTCTTGCTATTGGAGAGATGAATGGCCGGCTGAGCTGGGCTGGGGGCAGTTAGGATAGTTTACCTTCACTGTGGGGCACTTCTTTGTGTGCTGGAGGGCTACCTTATGTGTTTGCATGGAAAAAAAAAAAAACCCTGAAACCTGAGCTGACCGAGCCCAAGTGTGGAAGCAAACTCAGCCCACTGCTTTGGCTGGCCTCAGCCTTTCCCCAAACAAACAGGCGTTGGAACCCAGCCTGGTCATCACACATTCGAGGGACCGAGATTTTTCCCAACTTTCACCCAGATGCTTTCACACGGGAAGGTATACTCTGAGACTTCTTAGTTGTAGCGTAAGCGGTTTATTGGGGACACCTTACTTGTAGTGATAGAAAAGGGGTACTGGCCTTGGAGCTTCATGATTCTGCCTTGTCTCCCCCGCACCCCCTCCCTGATTTGGAAGAAATACCAGCTTCCAGGGCTCACATTCTGTTGCTAGGAGTGGGAGACTAAAGCTACCGAAAACCTCAGGACAAAGTTTTGGCCCAAAGGGAAAAGTCCAATGCAGCGTCCCCTGGCCGCTAAGTGACGCCAGAGGGCAGGGGCCCGGGTCCGCAAGGCTGGAGGGAAGCGGCCAGTCTGCTGCTGGGAGGGGCCGCAGACACAGAAACGGGGCAGCAACTCCTCACCGCGCGCTTGGCAGCTGGAGCCTGTGATTACCCATCCAAGGAGGAGAGAAAAGCGAAAGGAAGAAAGGGCGGTTAGCGGAGGGGGTCGAGGTTGGGGGAAGGAGGAGGCAAACCGGAGGAGCTGACAGTCCCCTTCCAGACAAAGGACTTGGCGGCAGGAGAGAACCCCGAAGGCGCGGCTGAAAGGCTCTGGGCGGCCCCTTCCGCAGGCAGCGCCGGCTCCGACGCTCCGACCGCACGGCCAAGTTTCAAAGCCCGACAGATGGGGACGGGAGGCAGCCCGCCCTGGTGCTTCCAGACCGTCAGTGCACGCAGTGATCCCCACCGTTCCTCGGCCCCATGGAGCACCCCACTGCGCCAGGGTCCCTCCCGCCGGCGCGCCCCACCCTGACCCTGACTTCCTTCCCAGTCTGGGGGGGACTGGGACAGGGCCTCTCTGGGATGCCTTCCAGGCAGAGGGGCCGGAAAGGCGGCCTGGGAGGCAGATCTGGCTACTCTTTGTTTCTGCTCTGAGCAAAGCGCGGGTCTCAGTTCTGAAAGGGGGCCAGCCAATAGAGGGGGTAGATGTCCCGGGTTCTGGACCTAAGGTTCCCCTTCCCAGAAAACCGGCCCTGGCATCTCTCAGGGAGATGGAGGGCCCAGGAGTCTGGGGACCCCCTACCTCTGCCCAGAGTTGTTGCTCAGGCCTCACTCAGGCCTGGGACTGGGCGGACAAGGGCGGTAAGCTTGGGCCACACCTGTTCCCTGGGACCCCGGAGTCGTTCTGGCCCCCCCTCCCTCCATCTTGGGCTCCCCAAATCCCCAGACTGAAGATGTGGCTGGCACTCTGACACCTGAGCACCGGGCTACTAACAACGACAATAATAGTAACGGACGGTCATAGTAACGTCGGTCGCTACCGTCGGCCTCGCCAGCCAGAGACGGAGCAGCGGCGGACCACGCTTGATTAAATCTCATAATTAGGAGGCACTTTAATGAATATTATCACATTTCAGGCGATTTCAAGAATGGCCTTTTATTTTCTGTGGGCGCGCCGCAGAAATACAATGAAGCATTTGAAATTAGTAACAACGTGAATTGTGTATCCAGGGCTCACGCGGCCTGGTCGGGGGGCGCTCCCGCCAGGGTCAGGGACACGCGCGCCAGAGCTCCCGGCGGCCGCACCCACGCGCGCGCCCGTCTCCGCCCGCGAGGGGCCTCCCCCGCCTGCCAGCACGCGGGGTCCCGGGACGCAACCCTCCGTCCTCTGCGTCCGTCCAGGCCACCCCTACTGGAGGCCGGCAGGAGGCCTCGCCTCGGCCCCGCGCGCACGGGGGAAGCACGGAGAGGGGAGCCCGCGAGGCCCGGCGCAGGGGCTGCGGTGCGGGTGTGGCGCGGGTGTCGGGGTGCGGGAGTGCCCTGCAGAGAGCGGTGGGCACCGCGCTCTGGCCCTGGGTCGCCAGTGTCTATGCGCCTCCAGCCGCGGCTGCTCCTGGGCGGCGGCGGGTTTCGGCGGAGCCGGGACGTCCCCGGGCGCTTGGGGAGCTGTCGGGCAGGCGAGACGGCGGAGGTCGGCTGTGGAATCCGCGGGAAGCGGAGCGACTTGCCGCCGAGCGAGGGCGAGCGAGCGCGGCCTCCCAGCCAGCGCGGGGCGGGCAGCGCGCTTCACGCCTGGGGTCTGGGTGTGTGCGGGGAGCCGAGCGCCGCGTGCCCGAACTCCTGCGCCGGCGTCCGGAAGCCCCCATCGATTGCACCTTTTGAGTCCAGGAAAGCAAACAACAACAACAAAGTCGGGGTCCTCTTGGAGATCACACGAGGTCAGCTGCGTGGCTCCTTCCTAGCTTCCCCTTAAGAAAGCCCATGGTGGTCCACACCAGATGACCCTCAGGCCTGCTTTGACCCTAGGATTCTGACTCCAGCCTGACGGTTGGACCCCCGCTCATCTGACCACTTTGGCGGTGGGAAGAGGAAGGACCTCTGAACCCCAAGGGGCCCTGCTAAGCCTCTCTGCCACCCCCCCCACCGGCAGGAAACACCGCTCAAGAAGGGCAGGCAGCCACAGGCATCTATACTCCCCCAACCAGGCTCTCAGGCCCCGCATAGATTTTGCTGGGCTTGGAGGATCCTGGACACAGACAGGCCTGGGCCATGGCCGCCCTCGGCTGGAAGGAGAAAGGGCTTCCTTTACAACCCCGCTTTCCTCTGAAGAACATTGATGGAACTGGCCTTCTGGAGCTTGAACAGTCTGGCTGGCGCTCCAGCCCAAGGCTCCACCAACTCTCGGAGCTGCAGTCCTGGTGGAGCCCTGAGTCCAGGAGGAAGCGATCCGGCTCTGGATTCAGAAAGGGGCCTTGCCTCCCCTGCAGGCCTGGCTCTGGTCTCCACTTGCCACTGAGAGAGAGAGAGAGAGAGAGAGAGAGATGCTGGCTGGGGCAACAGGGACTCTTCACGAGCCTCAAACTTAGATTGAATTTAAAAATGTAATAAATATAGGAGCAAAACCAGAATCTCAACCATTTGAGGGTCTAGGGGTTCATTCCGTCCAATCCCTTGTCAGAGACAAATAAATAAATAAGTAAATAAATAGAAAAGAAAACAAAAACTCCCTATGCTGCTGCAGGCTTAATGTTTGCTTGCACTCCTCTGAGGATGGGGAACTCATTACTTTACAAAAAAGGAACTCATTACCTTAGAAAATTGTACCAGTAGAAAACTGTACCTTAGAAAATGTACAGTTTTCAATCAATAATGTTATGATTTGTGAATAGATTAAAAGAATGATTGTTTAATGTTGCTGTACTGTCTTTAAAAAGAGAGAGAGAGAGAGAGAGGGTGACCAATCAGGTAATAGAAATTGCCCCTGTCCTTTTTGTTCTGTGTTTACTCTAAAGAATCCTCAGAATTATGTAGGGGAAGGGGGAGACACTGGGATTTCCTGATTGATCACACCCTATTGGCGATGACCCTGGGGCACTCCTGAGACCAGGCAGGTAGGACTCCAGAGCCTCCGTGGTGAGACCCCAGCTTTCTCTGGCTTGATGCATCTTTGCAAATCCTGGGCCCCTCTCCTGCCCCAAAGGCCCAGCTTCCATTTGGGAAGCCAATGTAGAACCCAAAACATGGATCTCCTTTGGCAGCAAATCATCCTTGCTAGTCTCTGAGTTTCTTTCTTTTTCATGGCAAGGGAGTTTGGACAGAGATCAGTTGGGCACACCTTGTGCACTCAGCTATCCTGGCAGGACACACTGGCTGTCACCACTCTCCCCAGAACGCTACCCGGATGGATGCTTCTGGTGTTCTGGTCAGCTCAGACACAGTCTGTCCTTCCCCTGCCTCAGCCTTTGGATGTGTCCAAGTCCTTTGCTTTGGGCATAGAAGCAACAACAAAACATGAAAAAGGAGAACCCTCCCCCTCGGGAGCAACATCTCTCTCCCTCCTGTAGGAACAGTGGGGAGACAGAAACCTGTTGCATTTTGTAGGATTTTCGACAATTATGCAATGAAATGGCACCATACTTTTGAACACTTCCTTCTGGCAAAGAAGTGTACTTAAATTACTTTGGTTTTTCTGTGCTCACACGTGGAGATATTCAAAGTGTCTTCATTTTTTTTTTTTTTTTAATTTGCACCTCTGCCTGTGAAGGTAGGCAGGTGCTCCCCTGCTCCGATCACGGCAAAGGGAGGGAGCACCCGCACCACGACGGGGAGGAGGCCCAGAGCCGTTGGGCCAGACTTGGAAACACACTTAGAAAAACTAGTCATGCCAACTTGGACATCCAATATTTTACAATAAAGCGGGTTTTGTTTTTATTTAATGTAACTTTCAAGAATTTAAACACACAAAAAATGCAAGGGGAATGTTCACAATGCTGATAGCCACAGTTGTAAGTAGAAACATTCATTTCTCATAAGATTATAAATATTTGATGCTGGAACTGTAAAATGCACATGTTTTATAAACTAAAAAAAAAAAAAAACAAAAAAAAAAACTTTGCTTCCTGCTAAAAAGGCATATCATTTCATTGAGTTTCCTAAGCAGCAGATGGTTATTCACAGAATTTTAAATTACAACTTTTTTTATAGTTTCCTTTTTAAAAAGGTTTGCACTAGTATGTACAAAGTGAAACTATTATCGCAGTGAAATAAAGAGGTTTAAGGCAAAGAGAGACGTTCACCCTCAGTCCTGGGAGGGGGGCATTCGGCTGTGGGTCTGGTTCAGCCACCGACACACGCCGCCCCCGCCCCTGGGCTGTCCCGGCTGCAGATGGACATTTGGACACGATTCTTTTCCCATACACTAAACAGAAGACAGTGCAGAGTTATATATATAGATAATGTGTTTGTTTATATATATGTACTTGGTGGGGATATATTGAATATATTTAATTTACACTGTACCACACCTTCAAAAAATAAAATGTATATTTAAAAAAAAAACAAGAAAAGACAGAAAGTGATAAGAAATGATTATTTACACATTTCCTCCTTCCTCTTGATACTGGAGGATTCTGAGTTCCTCTAAAAGTCAAGGGAGCCACATGCTGGGGAACTGTGGACTCGTACACTTCCGTGCCTGTGTGCACGCGGTACACAGATACGTACACACACACACATATGTACCTTGAAAGAATGCTCTCCAAAGCAGAAGCAGCCACTTAAAAATAGAGGAAAAAAAAAAGGAAAAGGAAAAAAGAAAGGAAGAAAAACAAGAAAGGAACAAAACACCAGCTCCGTCTGGAGAGCCCTCTGCCCCGGAGGCAGCAGACCTCCACCATTTCTGGGGCCCACGGAGCGCCTGGGGGAGCTGAAGGGCAGCAGGAGAGTCCTGGGGCCTGAAGGGACAGGACGAGGGGCAGCTCCGCCACCACCGGCCACATGCTGGGCCTATGGGCCTGGGATCCCTGAAGTGGTGCCCAGAGGCGAGAGAGCTGGCTGTGGCAGCGGGGCGGCTGGATTGGGGACAGAAAGACAGACGGGGACTGAAGCACAGGGAGGTGCTGGCCAGGCCTTGGGGAGGAGGAGGAGGGGGAGGAGGAGGAAGAGGAGAGAAGGCCGGAGGAGAAGAGCCCGGTGCGGCTGGGGGCCTGGAAGGCCCCTCGGCCCAGCCCAGAGCGCTCCTGCCCACCGCCAAGAAGCAGCGGCACTCCTCCCAGGACCCCAGTGTCCCTCCTCCCAGGACCCCAGTGTCCCTCCGGCTGCCGGGCTGGGGTGCAGACCCTCCTGCTGTCCTCACCAGGCCCACACAGACAAAGGGGCAGAACTCAGAGACCAAGTAGGAGCTATTTATTCGGTTCACAGTCCCGTGAAATGCAGCAATAAAAATCTTTGGACTTCAGCAAGTTGTTTTAATTTTTTTCTTCTTTTGAAATTAAAAAATAAAAGTGTCCCAAGTCCCACAACGGAGCCTAGGGGATTAGAAAAGATGAAACCCTAAGCAGCCCCCTCCACAAAAAAAAAAAAAAATCATAAAATTAGCATAATCTCATAAACACTGGAAAACTCAAAAATATTTTATAGTCAGATATTTTGGATTTTACACCACCTGTAAATTATATATACATAGAATATTGCAGAACCATAGCTAATACACGATATCTTCACTATTAATGCTGGTATAATCTTTATACACTGGCCCTTTATGATTTTAAATTATTGCATTGCTTAGCGCCAACGGAGGCCGGCCCCGGCGCCCGCCCGCCCTACTCGCTGTCCGACTTGCCCTCCTTGGCGGTCGTCGAGTGGTTGTACAGGCCCTGGGCCATGAGGTGCACAGCCAGCGTGTTCTTGCTGCCCGTGGCCTTCTTGATCTTGGCCCGCTTGTTCTGGAACCAGATCTTGATCTGCGACTCGTTGAGGCTGAGCTCCTGCGCCAGGCTCTGGCGCCGCTGCTCGGTCAGGTACCTGTTGGTCTGGAACTCGGCCTTGAGCCGCTGCAGCTGCTCCGCCGTGAAGGCCGTGCGGGGCCGCTTGTCCTCTTTGTTGGGGTTCTTCTTCTTTGGTTTGCGGGACCTGGGACCTGGGTGGGCGCGGTGCACAGAGAACTGGGTTAGGAGGGCTCCAGGCCTGTCTGCCAACTCAGGTCCCCATCAGCCACCTCCAGGACCCACCCCTGGAAAGCCAGGCTCAGGACATCATGGGGTGAAAGGGGGTGTGTAGTGGTTGGGGCAGGCTTAGCGGAAAGGTCTCCAGGGGCACCTGGCTGGCTGGGGGGGGCGGTGGAGCATGCAAGTATTGATCTTGGGGGTCTGAGCTCCAGCTACACATGGGGCACAGAGTTTACTTAAGATTTTTTTTTAAAAAGAAGAAAGAAAGGTCTCCAGATAAAAGAAAAACTCCTGCAGGAAAGAAAAACCCCCAAACTTCCTAGCAAGGCCTTCTTTGCTATCCCTCTCTGTCCCGCAGTAAGGGGAGGGAGGCCCAGGGGAGGCCCGAGGAAAGGTTGGGGGAGGGGAGGGGCAGCCAGAGCAGCAGCACGAGCCCAGAGAATGGCGACAGGAAGTACACTGGCTGCCCACAGGGGATGCCCTCGGGTGCCAGGGGTGGCGGAGTCAGGGGGCAGGTGCATCCAGAGAGCGCGAGAGGCCCTGGCTCTGCCTTCACCCGACAGCCCCCTTTCTGCCTCCCCTAAACAGCATTGTGGGCCCAAGTTCATTGTTTCCTTCCAGGAGAGGAGGGAGCACAGGGATCCGCCCGGGATGGGGAAGGATCACTGAGCCACTCAGAGCCCCCCCTTCACCTCCCACCAAGTCTCCCGGGCAGGAGAGGGGACCGGGTTCCCCCATTCTGGAGCCGCCTCCCTGGAGGCCGCAGAGGAACCCAGCTGACCCTGTGCAGAGAATTCTGATCCTCCACCCGGGTTTCCTCCCGCTGGGACACCCCCTGCAGCACTCGAGATTGCTGTGGGACAGTGGTGGCGAGGTCTAGGACCCCACCACCTGAAAAGGCCTGAGTGAGGGGAGCAGAGGGGAGGGCCAAGCGCTTTCTTTTTGGTGGTATCAAGAAATTCAGCCCTACAACGGTGTCTTTGAGGGGAGAGTCGGCAAAGGCCCGTTAGGGGAGGGAGTCTGGGCTGCACGTGTGGGTTTCTTACTCTGGGAAGTGAACCAGCTTTGGGGGAGCTCCGTCCCCAGCTCCTTCCCAGACAGCCCGCAGCAGGGAGGCTGGACCCCTGCCGGCTCCCTTAAGCTGCCAGAACCCCCAAGGTCTCAGAGCCCACCCTGCAGGCCAGGGGACAGCCCCGCCACCCTGCACAGCAGCGGCGGAGGGATCTCGGCGGACGCCTCCGGGTGCACCAGACCCGAACCCGGAGAGTGAAGAAAGCAGGGAGCGCGGGGTCCGGCTGGTCCCGAGACCCAGCGGACCCGGAGAACTCCCTGTCCGCAGATCCAGTCGTGCGCTCTCGGGGAGGCAAACTCGGGAAGAGGGGCTGTGGGCGCCGGCGAGGGGTCTCCAAGGGCCGTTTGGCTTAAACTCCGAGCCTTTTGGATTTGGGGGCAGACCCACACTCATAGCCGCCGCCCCGCGCACACAGCCACCCCCGCGCGCGCGCACACCCACCGCTCCCGCCGCGCACACTCCGAGGGCGCGGGTTCCGCGCCAGCCGGCGGGCTTTGATCGAGAGGCCGCCGGGGCGCGCGCGAAGGGTTAGCGGTGTCTCCGGGAGGCCTCGCGAGGCCCCGCACCCGCGCGGACCCGACCGTGGCCTCGTGCTCCGGGAGCCGGTTCTGCGCCTCCACTGTCCGGGGAAGCGCGCGCCCTGCCCGCCAGACTCCTCCCGCACACACGAACCAGCCCGTAAACCGATACACACCATTTTGCGGAAAGGAAATCTCCCTAAGATCAGAATTTTTAGTTCTCTTTTTCTTTCAAAACGCACACACTTGAGAAACAGAAGCAAACATCGGCAAAGAAAACTCTGCCTCTCTTCTTTCTAAAAGGCCAAGAAACACAAACGTTACCTTATGGGTTTCTTTTCTGTAGTTGTTGCTTGTTTGTTTTTGTTGTTGCTGTTGTTTTGTTTTGTTTGGTGTTTTTTTGGTTTTGTTTTGTTTTGTTTTTAAGTCCAGGAAGAGCAGCGGCTGGGGCCCGGCCGGGCTGCGGGGCTCCCTCGGCCACCGGGGCCTGGCGCGGCCGGGGCTCTGCGGCAGCACAAAGCCGGGCCGAGGCTCCTCGCTGGCCGCATTGTGAGTCTATATGTTAATTAAATATTAACAAAGGAGGGAGGCGAGAACAATGGAGCAAATTTCAGATCTAGCCGGAGAAATGTGGATTTCACCAGAAATATACAAAGACGTTTCTGAGGGAAGGCGGCCAAGGGGAGACTCGGTTGTGCTGGGATTTGGGTAAACAAACCCCACAAAACAGTTGAGGGGTGGGGGCCAGCGGGGTCGGGTCTGGATTACCAGCTCCGGGACAAATGGAGTCCGTCCCTAATGGCGGTTTGCAGCCACGGACCCCCATTTCATGTAACCGATGATTTCTACATGGATGTGCATTTAGCTTTTAAAAATCCAGATCTATGAAAAATACACCCAGAACCCCTGCAAACACCCGCGGGCCCCTCCACCCACCCTCCTGCAGAAACCGGCTTCTTTCCGCTCTGGGGGCTGCCCCAGGAAACCTCCAGGAGAAGGTCCTTTCTTTGGGGGACTGCAGGCCTCCCTCCTCCCAGCAGTGTGCAAGATGGGGGCTGAGCTCCCCTACCCTGCAATCAGGCAATGTAATCGCAGCGAAGGGCCCCTCTATTGCCATCCCTTCCCTATCTCTATTCCCTGTTCCTCCCTCCTCAGCCCGGGCCCAGGGGTCTAAGGAAGAGCCTGGAACCTAGCTAGCTCTTTCTTCCCTGGCTTCATCTGGGATAACGGGGTCGTAGGAGCAGTCTAGGTCTGCGGGACCCAGACATGGGTCCTGGGTCTGGACTGAGTTGGAAGAACGGAGAAAGGGTTAAGAGTGCTAGCTTCTAGGCTAGTCTTCCAGCCACCCGCGGTGTCACCAAATAAACTCCAGCCAGGAGAGCGGCAGATTAGGGACTTTTGGTAGTGGCCCCAAAAGCAAGACAGAGAGGGAAGGTCCTGTCGCTTCTGTTTTCCGAAGCTATCTGTATCCCCCCGGCGAATCAGTCCAGCCCCCTCTCCTCCTCGGCCGCTGCCCTGGCCAGCGTCAGCCGCACACAATGTCTCTGTTTGTGCGTCTTTGTGTGTGCTGGGGTTGGGGGTGGTGTCCTGGTGTCTTCTTCCTTCGGGCAAGTTCCCCCGCCTGTGCCGCCCCGCAACCCCGCAAGCCTCCCCACGACGGGCTCACCTGAAGAAGGCCGGTCCGAGTAGCGCGTGCAGTAGACCCAGGCCGGCCAAAGCATGGGCTGCGCGCCCAGGTTGGCGCTGGCCTGCGAGCTGTCCGAGTCCGAGCTCACCGACAGGTCGCCGCTGCCCAAGGCGCGGGCCTTGAGCGTCCCGTCCAGGGGGGCCCCGGCGTCGCCGCCTTTCTTGGCGCCGCCGTGCAGCGAGAGCGCCTTGGAGCCGCCTTCCCCGTCGCCCGGAGAGTCGCCGCCGCCGCCGGCGGGCAGCGGTGCGGGCGCACTGGGCGCGTTCTGCCGGGCCTCTCGGCCAGACCCCAGGAGGGGCTCGGCGCCGCCCGCGCCGCCGCCTCCTTCCGCGCCGCCCGCGCCGCCTTCCCCGCCGGCTCCACCGCCTCGTCCTCCTCCCGCGCCGGCACAGCACGTCCCCGTGTCCTTCCTCCGGCCGAACTCGGGCCGCAGGATGTTGTCGATGAAGAAGTTGGTGATGCGGTGCGGGTGCTGGTGGTTGCCCGGCGCCTGCAGGACCGCGGGCAGCATCAGAGCCCGCCGGCGGCCAGTGTCCGCGTCGCCCGGGCTGCCGCCGCCGCCCGAGCCGCCGCTGGGGCTGGATTCCGGCTGCCGCTGCCCCTCCGCCGCCGCCGCTTCGCTGGGCTTCGGGTCATTCTCCTCCATGCTGTTCACGACAAATCCCAAACTGGTTCTCCGGGGACCCTCCCCCCCGCCAATCAGCCCTCGGCCCGCCCGTGGCGCGCACCGAGACACTCGCGGCCGGCTCGCGCTCCTACCCCGCCGAGGCTTCCGAGGGCGTGCGCGGCGGCCGAGGCCAGGGCTGGGGTCCTACAAGTCACCGGCCGCGTTTGGAGGGGAGCCACGTTCCGATCCGCGAGTTGAGTTAGAAAATACCAAGAGTCTCCCCGCGCCCAACGCCGGGAGGTTCAAAAGAGTCGGGTCCTCGTCTTCGCCGCGCGCCCTCCCCGGGCGCTACACAGTCACAACGGTCCGGCGGGGACCCGGGGCTCCTCCAGGGCTCCGCGCTCCGCTCCGCGTCCGGCTGCCTCCGGCTCCGGCTCCCGCGCTGCCGCCGCGGCCGCCCGGGGCCGGAGCTGCGCGCATGCAGGCAGCGCGCTCCCCCGCGCTCACGCCCGCCCGGGCCCGCTCGGGCCGCCGCTGCCGCCGCCGCCGCCGCCGCCGCCGCCGCCGCCCGGCCGCCCCCGCCCGCGCGCCCCGGCCGGCCCTCGAGGGTGCGGGGCGCGAGCGGTCAGCGCGCCCGCCGCCGCCGCCAGCACGCACATGGAGGCCCGCGGGCCCGCGCTGCGCTCGGCCGCCGCCCCGCTGCGGGCCCGGGCGCCCCACCGGCGTGCGGCCGCGCCCCCGCCGAGCCCCGCCGAGCCCCGCGGCCCGAGGCGCATGGGTGAGCGGCGGGAGGCGCGGGCCGGGCCGGGCGGTCTGCGCGCCCTCGCCGCCTCGGCCTCCGCGCGGGCTCGGGCGCTCTGCAGGCCACTTGGCGCGACCTGAGACACTTTCACTCTGGATTTTTGTTCTTATTTTTAACAGAGCCCCCTCGAGTGACGTCGCGGGCCGGGCTCCTGGACACGTGCCTCGGGCCAATGGCCGCGGCGCGGCGCGCCCACGTGACGCGCCCGCGGCCGCTGGGTGACAGGAGCCGCTCGCCGCCCCTCCCCCGCCGCCGCCGCCCCTCCCCCCCTTAAAGCGGCCGCGTCCTCCGGCTCCGCGTGCGGGAGCGCCGGCCCCAGCGAGCCCGCGACCGTGCTTCCTGCGCTCGCTCGCGCACTCGCCGCCGCCTCTCGGTTCGGGGGCCCGAGGAGCCCCGGCCACAGCCCCGTCAGGTCACCCTGGTGTGCGTCCGTGGACACGCGCTGGAAGTCTGCGATTTTTGACATTTCCATATTGTTTACCGTGGGGAAAAATCCCACAATTCCTTGCACAAAATGCATAAATAATATTAAATGAGCTGCCGAGGTACAAAGGGACGTTTGTCGTCTCCTTTCCTTGCTGGTGGAGAGGGACATTGTCACTCTTGACTTGGCTAGCCTGGCAGATTCCTGTCTTACACGCAGAGCTGGCGCGCGGGACCCTCCTCCTGTAGACGCTCATTGTAAGTGTGCATGTGTGCGCGTGTGCGTGAGCAGGGAGGCGCGTGCATACGGCGGCATTCCACGCCGGGAACACAGACCCTTCTGCAGCACGCGTGTAGATCCCACGGAGCGCGGGAGCACGACGGGAGGCTCCGTGCGCGAGAAGAGAAATAAAGGAGCATGGCGGGTGACAACGCGGCTTGTGCCTGGGGAAGGAGAGGCAGGCTGACGGTTCGGCCAAACCTTCAAAACCGTCCGGAGAGAAAACACCCCAGAGCGACCCGTCCCCCACCCCACACCCTGTTTCTCAGATAATCCCCCACCAGCCCCCCCATCTCTATCCCCACTGAGCGGCCACTGAGGGCCATTCACCACATTTTCTTTGTCCTAGAATCCCTTAAACTAGTTCCCGGGAGAGCAGGCGCCGTGTAGAAGGGGTGGAAGGGTGAGGGCCCCAGTGTCTCCGCACTCCTCCCCTTTTCCCCCACCTCCTTCTAAACTTCCTTCCCAGTGGCTGTCAGATGTCCAACTGGAACTTCTGCTTCCTCTTCTCTTCCCCTCCTCCCTTAGGCTCCTTCCCCTAGCTGCAGACACCCACCCAATACCCTTGTTCCCCTAAGCTTGCCTATCATTTAAAATGCATTTTTGCGGAAATTTGCAAACTTCCGGAAGCCTCCAAAGGGACAGCTCCACGGGTCTGGGAGCACTGGCACAATAAAACTACCTCAGTGGAAAGACGGACAAGAGGGAGAGCGCGGCACCCTAGCTCTGGCCGGCCCAGGCAGCTCTGGGGTGCTCAGCAGCTGAGGCCCACTGCAGAGCAGCTGGAGGCCCGGGAGTGTCAGCGGGACGCGGCCAGGCAAGGCGGGATAAGGTCTGGGCAAGCAGCCCTCTGGGCAGTGTGATGGCCAAGCCACCCTGAGGGTTGCAGCCTTCCCCCCGGCCTGGCTTAGCTCCCCAGCCATCGCGCCCGCGTTCGATCCTCTCCCCAGCCCATCCCTGTCTGCTCACTACAGGTTGCAGGGTTCAGGCCTGCAGTTGGGGGGGGGGGCGGGGACGCAACAAACAGCAACTACAAGGTTCTGCTCCCAGGGAAATTAAGAGGGGGTCCAGATGGGGGAGAGGAGGAGGTGCTGGGCTGGGTTACCTGGCCACTAAGGTGGGTAGACTCAGCAGGCAGATGGGGAAGTTGAAAGCAATTCTCACTTGGGGAGACTCATATCTACGCCCGCCCCCCAGGTTTTCCTCCTACTGGAGGGGTCCTTGCCAAATGCCCTAGCCAAGTTCATACCAGCCGGGGTTCCGCCCTAGGTCTCAAAAAATCAAACCTCACAGTCTGCCCGTCCCTAGGAAAATAGAGATGGTGAGGTTTTGGGGAACGCCCTATTGACTTGTGTTTGTGGTTTTCTGGGACCTCTTCCTGCAACTCTGAGAACCCAAATCATCACCAGCCCGGGAATGTCCAAATGACTTTGGGTCTCCATATCTCAGAGGGAGCCCTGGGAAGGCCCAGGGCTGGTTCGCTTCCTGTAAACCCACCCCAGGTTAATTTCTCCACCTGTCCCATAAAAAATCAATTAGGCCATCTCCTGGAAAATATTTTCTAATTTCTTAGGAAACTTTGCCTCTGATTGCCTTAGCCTTAAGTAAGCCCACAGTGGGCGGCGGGCTTCTGCTGTTCTTTCCTGCAACCCAGACGCATGTTCACGGCTGCAACAGCAGCCCCGCCGAGCAGCACATTATCTCCAGGCAAACCAAGCCTGTTTGTTGGCGGCAGCCTGGGGTCGCCAGGTCTCCAGCCTACAGAGTCAGGCGGTCCGAGGGAGAAGGCGACTTCCAAGTTACTGGCCTGCATGCCCTGGGGGGGTGGGGGTCGGAGGAAGACGCTGGCAAAAAGAAAAGAATATGGAGAGAAAGAATTAAAGTATCAGGCCACCCAAAGCCAACCCAAACATGACATTAATTCCCCCAAAGAGTGCCCCTTGAGAGTGAGCACCATACAAAGGGCCAGCCAGGAGGGCAGGAGAATCCGGGCGGAAGCTGCCCACGTTGAGGGAATTCTAAATCTCACAACACAGGCATGGCAACAAGCTGTTTCAGGAAGCTCAGGAAACAGGCTTGAGGCCCAGCCCCCGCCCCCTGCAGATGCGGGACCCCCGCCCTGCCTGTGCTTTTTGGGGGGTGCGGGGGAGTGGGCATTGGCAGCTCTCTGCTGCGGTCCGAGATGCTAGCCAACCCCGCAGCCGCTCAGCCCCGAGGCCCCGTACCCGGCCAGCTGCGCTCCCCGTCCTGCCCGACCCTAAGGGCCGCTGCCGTCGCCGCCGAACTCAAGGTCGGCTTCTCTGTGCTCCAGCCGGTGAGCCACTGCTGGACGTTTGCTTCCCCTTAGCGTCAAGTGAGGCCGAGACCCGGGAACCGGGAATATCCCCGCCTGGCAGGTGCCGGAGAGCACCCGCAAACCACCTGCGTCCGGGGACCAGCTCCAGACTTCCCGGGCTGCCTGCACAAAGAGGGACCTGGAAGAGTATCAGAAGGAAAGACGGCTTCCAGACACGTGGATTTATAATAGCGACACAAGTATTGCAAATAAACCCTCGCGCAGGGCTGCGGAGCAGGAGCACTCCTGCGCAAGGTCCCTGCCTGCCTGCTGATTCAGCCTCCTTTTTATTTTTTTCTTTAAGACAAAGCTGGAGGAGGGTGACTTTTCCGGCAGCTCCGATGTCCCCTCACTTCCCACACTTGTCTAGGTGTGTGTGGGAACACCCAGGGGGAAAAAGAATGCCGTGAGAGCAGCGTTTGCTTGTGGGGGTCAGGGACCCTTGGTTGGTAGAGACGCCCAACAATTCCAGAGAGTGAGACCTCCACCCCAACAAAATCAGGCCGGGGAGCCGTGCGCCCCCAGCCCCCAGCTGGCTCCGCAGGGCCTGGCTCTGGGTGCCGAGCAGCGGAAGTGCGGCGGAGCAGGGAGCGCCACCTCCAGCCCGAAGGAGAGCCACCCTGGGTGCTGCTGCGGCTCCCCCAGCCGGGCCGCAGTGATGGGGAGCGGGGAGCAGGGGGTGGGTCCGGTGGGGGGGTTTGGGAGCACGTCTGTGCTTACTTCCAAGGAAAGCCCGGGCCTACAAACCCAGCCAGGGAACTTGGGGCCCAGGATGGTGGAAGCCTGGCCTGAGGTCAGGGGCCTTAGCCCGTTAACCCCAGGAAGGAAGGAGTTAAACACAGTAGTGGCAAGCCTGGGAGAGCCTGAAACTGGTGGCTAGCGGAGGGCCCCCAGCATAGGGGCCCGAGCTCCAAGCTCCCTCCCGCTCTCCAGGCCACACCCCCTCTCCCTGTCCCAGGCCTGCAAGGGTCACCCAGGTCCCCAGAGGCACTGCCAGGTGCCACGGAGAGCCTGCTGGGTGTGTGGGTGCCCAGGGAGGCTCAGCTGGGGAGGGCGACAGGCCAGCAAGCAGCACTGTCTGTCTGGGGTCTTGGGGAGAGCTGGGGAAGCAGCAGCTTGTGCACAGCAGAAGCTCCCTGTGACTCCGCGTCTGGGTGCACCAAGTGGAGGAGACAGCTGCCGGAGACCTCTCTCCTGTCCAGACCACAGGAAGAGGTCCTCATTTTGACCCTTAGCTCGAGAGCTAGCCTGGGAGAACTGGGGAGATGGGGGGGGCAGGAAGATCTCCAAAACTAGAGGCCAGCACACAGGAAGTGTCCTTAACCTGGTTTCTCTCCAAAACAGAAGCTTCTCAAGGGGGACCTGCGGGCTGGCCGCACCTGTGCTCCAGGACTCACAAGCAGACTCCTGGCCCCAGGCCCGGTGACTCCTGGCTTAAGGGACCTGACGTGGGATTCTTCGGGAACCCTCCGCACCCTGGGACCTGCTTTCCCACCCTCTCACCCTATTTCACTGCTGTTCTTAATCCCGACCAAATCCAGACCCTTCCAGAAGTTGGGCCCATTCCTCCAGATCATCTGGGGTTCCGCCAGCTCTGGGGTCTGGCGTGGACGTTTTTCTAGAACAGCCTGGGCAGAGGCGAGTCATGGCTGGGTGGTCAGACAGACTGTCCCACAACCTAGCGGCTCTGCTGTAAAGAAAATGTCCCGGAGAATGGCAGCAACCCAGGAGAAAGTGACACATTCCCCAAAAAAGTCCAGAGGAAGCTGGGAAACATTGGTTTGGCAAAGGAGTTGGGGGCGCAACACTCACTGAGCTAAGCACGCCCCCAAAACAAGAAACCCTGTGGCGGGATCATGGAGTTGTAGAGAAAACTAGCCACCATCCGTGATGTTCTGATTACTTACAAATGGGGGAAGAACTTCAAGACAGACTGTCCACTGTCTTCCTTTTGACCTTGGGAAGGACAACAAGAGCTTCGAAGGGACTCCTGGGACACCTGCTTCCCCTCACGGAGCGTGAGGGTTTTCTCCTTCTCTTTCTTTCCCTGAAAGCCACAGGTCATCTCCCAGAGGCTCGCACAGCACCAGCTCGCACTTGCTGACCCTATATTGTTTTTGGAAACATGATTTGAGTAGCTGGAGATTGTCGGAACTTTAGGCAAGTTCAGGCTTAACTTAGGGTGCTTGGATCCAGCCCAGCCTTTCTCCCTACAGCTCGAGGGACAAATAGCTCATTAGTCTGAGTTTCACGTCGGGAAGAACACATCTACATCATCGCTCTCAGATATCCAGACGGAACAGCGCCTGGCTTGGGGGTGGGGGCTCACGTAGAGCTATGCACTGTTTCAGTCCGGGGAGAGAGGATTTAAAAAAAAAAACCAAACCCTGTGTTCAAGTTGATTTCTTTTCCCCTTTGTCACATAGAACTCTATAGTTTGATATAAAAAAGGTAAAACCACCTTGAGATTTAAATTCAAACATTCTCTCGACTTGACTAAATCATTGCTCCATTTCAGGGACTTTAACAAGGTGGGCCACCTCCCTAGCAGCAGTGTCTAACTGGTGAACATTCTTCAGCATACGGTATTGGGGGGGTAGGTCCCACCCTGATAAATTCCTGGGCTCAGTACTGAAGAGCACTCATGGGAGGAGTGGTGGCCCCTTACCAGCACGAAGGCTCCTGCTGACCCTGCAAGCTGGGACAGCCCCGGTCACCCTACACAGTGGCTGCTGTGCTTGCCCTTAGGAACTGTTCTCAGGGAGTGCTCCCCAAGGCACTGGCTGCCCTTTCCTGGGCTCCTCCGTTGGCTCCTGCAGGGCTGGGCTCCTCCGTCGGCTCCTGCGGGGCTGGGGGGCTCTCTTCAAACCTCCCTCTCCCACTCTCCTCTGCCTCTCTTCCCTCATCCCAGTACCTCTCCTCCACTTAAGGAAAAGTCCACAAAGCAATGTTTGCAAGTGAGGGCACAGGGCACAGGGTTCTCTTTCTCCTCCAAAACTCTTCCCTTTCTTCAGTTCCTCTAAAAAAATAAAATAAAAAAAAAAATTCCTTTCCTCGGCAGGCAGGCAGCCTCTTTGTGTTGTGTTTTGTGTTATGGAGTTTCAGGGTTTTGTGTGTCTCATATCAGTTAATCCCTTAAGACACAACAGCCCCTGTGATGCCGGCAAAGTCTAGAGACTGTGCCATTTGGAGAATTAGCACAGGCTGGGAGAGAGAAATGGGATATGTGCGCGGATTTCCCACATATGCAGCTAATGCCCTTAAATTCCTCGGGATTTACACCTCCCCCATGCACCAGGAGCGGGAAATGAGAGCTGTTCTAATTAACTACCTGCTTTCGGCTCTCAGTGGGCACTGCTAGGGCTAACCCGGGCTACAGGCGGGTGGAGCCCGGCGCCTGGGGTCCAGTGGTCTGGGGCGGCCTGCCCGGACTAGAAGCTTCGGTGCAACGGCCTTGGCACACGCGCTCGGAGGGCACAGCGCGGGTTTCCCCAAACAAACGACACACTTCGGGTGACAGGTTTTCTATCTTATTTGCAGATACAAGTCCAGCCGCTCCGCGTGCAAAGCAGCCACGAAAAAAGCTCAGCCCCGAAAACACAATGTGAACCCAAGCGTGGACGGGTTGGGAACCTCACTCCGGAGGGGGCAGCCTCGGCAGCCCACGACCAGAAGGCATTTGGGATCCAGGAGATCCGCGGGGGCGAAGGTCTGCCAGGGGCGGGCCGGGGCTGAAGGCAGGCTTGCGGCCTTTCCGCCCGCGCGGGAATCTCCGTGCCGCGGTGCAAACTCCTGGAAAACAAAAACCGAGCGAGAAGGAAAGCGCGATGCCTGCCGGCGGCCCAGGCGCGAGGAGAGCTCCCTCTCCGGGAGTCGGACGCCTCGCACTCGCGGGCCTCAGGGCCGGGCGGGGGTGGGTGGGCCGCCTCGGGTCTGGGTGAGGGGCCCGCGCCTTCCACCCGCGCCCGCCGAGCTCCGGTGGTGGGGGGGGCGCGCACCCCGGGAGGGCCTGGAGGGGTCTCGGGCGCCCGGCCAGCGGGGTCTCGGTCTCCGCGGCCGAGGCGGGGGTGGGACGCGCAGCGCCGGAGCCTCCCGTGGTGCGCGGGCCGGGCGCAGCGGGCACGCGGGGCGGGAGCCGGCCGTGCGCGCGCGGGGGAGGGCGGGGGCGCGGGCCTTTGGTCGCCGGAGTGTGACCCGGGCTCTCCTTCCAAAGGCGGCAGCCTAGGGCGGGGGCTCCTCTCCCTCCCCCCGATCGCCCTCCGCACCCGCTGCAGCGTAAGGAGGGGTGAGGGCTCCTCCGCTCCAGCTTCGAGTGCGAGGCCCCCGGGAGGCCCCGGCGCAGTTTCCGCTGAGGGTCTCCCTCCCCGCCGCCCCCCGGCGCGGCAGAGTCGGCGGCGAAGCCCCGGGCAGGCGTGGTTTTAGGGGTGATTCCCTGTGAACTGCCGGTGCCCCGCGGCGCCCGGAGAAGGAGAGAGGGGGTTGCTGCGGCTCGGATGCCGGCCGGGCCCCCGCGGCGGGGAGGGCTCCCCTCGCGCCCGAGGCTCAGAGGAGGCCCTTGGGGACGCGCCCCAGCAGCGCTCCCGCCTTCGGGCGAGGAGGGGACCCGGGCCCAGTTGAGACCCTTGACTCGACAGCGAGGGCTCGGGAGTCAGAGGCCGGATCCCCGGGGCGGACTTCTCAGCTTCGGGCTTTTCCGTCGAGGCGAAAGCCGGTCCCCACAACGCCCCAGTTCGAGGCAGGCGAGGCGCAGGCGCCCGCGGGGAGGCGAGGGCGCGGCGGGAGCAGGAGCGCGGGGCCCCAGGCTCGGGCGCAGCGAGGGCGGCCGCGGGCGCGGATTTGCGAACGGGCGGCCGAGCTCTCCGCAGCTCACAGATCAGAGGGCTGCGATCGCCCCACCGACGTGGTCCAATGAGTCGCCGCAATGAGCGCTTAGCGACAAAGCGGGCACGGCCCGGACTCAGCGGTTCCGCGCGGCGCGGGGGGCGGGGGCGAGCCGCGGCAGCGACTTCAAAGCCGCTCAGCCGGACTCGGTGAAAGGGTGGCGCTGGCGGCGGGGGCGCGGCTGGAGCGGCGGGTCCCCACCCCCACCCCATCCCTACCTCCGAAACGCCCACAGGCGTCCTGCCCGCGGTGACCCCCAGCTGGCGGCCGCCTCTGACCCACCGCGCGCGCGTCCTTGGAGGACCCCGGGGACCCTGGGCGCGCTCACCTAATGCTCGCCCCCTTACGTCCGCGCGCGACGCCTCGGACTGGCTTCCCTAAGCAGCTGTGTTTGCAAAAAGGCGCCCCCGCTTCCGCCCCCCGGTCAAAGCCTGTCGTTGCCTCCACGGTGCTCCCGTTGTTATGGGTGGGCGCCCCGCGGAGGGTCACGGCCTCTCTGCTCCGGGTGCCCTAGAGAGCGCCCCGCCCCGGGGAGGGAGACCCGCCGCCGCCGTGCTCCCCTGCTCCGCCAGGAGGGTCTCCCTGCGTTTCTGCGGGGCGAGCCCTCAAGAAGGCCGCAGTCCCGGCCTCCCCAGTCGCCCCCCACCTACCTTTAAAGGAGGAAGCCGAGCAGAGGGGGGAGGGGAGGCAGGGGCGTGGGGGTGGGGTAGGGAAGGCGGGAGAGGTCAGAGGTGAGGAAGGATTACGGCTCGGCGACCCCTCTCATCCTCGGTGGCGCAGGGAGAACCAGTGAAGCAGAGGTCCGGCCGTCTTGTAAAAACCGCGCTGGGGGCAGGGCGCTGGCCAAGGGAAGACCAGGAAAGGCCTAAAGCACTTGGGGGAAGGAAACAGAAGTTGATGGGACCCGGGGGGGGGGGGGGGTACGAGCTCAGGGGCGGGGCACAGGACCTAGGGGGAAAGAGGGCGGGGTTCCTACGAGTCTTTGTTTTTAAGTCAATAGATTTTTATTTAAGGAATTTTGCAAGTGACCCCTTACACTGCCCATCACCGTAGCTCCTCCAAAGTCCAAACCAACCAGCCCTCTTTAAAAAGAACTTTTTTTTCAATTCACACTCAAGTCAGGCCCCATTTCTTTCCTTGGGTTTCTGTGATCTCCACGTGAGTGTAGACAGACTTCAAAACGGCTCCACGCATAGCGTTTGGGGCCCCCTTTCTCCACTGTAGGGCCCTAGAAGTGGTCGTAGGAAGGACATTCATCTCTCTTTTGGCAAATAATCTAAAATTATGATTCCTTCATTGTTCCTACCATTGAAGTCTTGGGTTCCTTCCTGCCTACTCCGTGAGCCTGGCAGAAAATGTGACGGTGTCGCCGTGGTCACCGCAGTAAGCGCGCAGAGATGGAAGCATCACCTGCGTCTCCAGGGGGCCACATTAACAAGGCCTGGACACCAGGAGCGACTCCGGTGATGCTCCGTCCCACGGTGACCCCGGACAGGGGTAGCCCCCAAGTGGTTCCAGCTGCCTGACTCTCCAGGGACGGGCTCAGCCTAGCCCCTCCCTCCTGCCTGCTGGGAGGCCCCTTCAGGCTTTGGCTCCCTAGATTCCCCAGGATAAACCCTCCAGGGGCATGAACTGCCCAGGCACTAGAGGGGCTCTGACTTTTGGAGACTTCCCAAAGCTGTGGCAGCCCATAGAAAAAGGAAACATGAGTCTGATGGTCCTTCTCTAGGTAAAGTCTCCTCTACTACCGTGCTGGCCACAGTGGCCCCCCTTCCTCGTGCGCGCGCACACACACCTTGTCCCAGCAGTTCTCGAGGGAGGCGCCTTAATCAGCATTGCTGCCCAGATGGTGATCCAGGTTTCCATCCAGCTTGGGCGTGACTCTCCCGCGCCTGACTGCCTCCTGGCCGCCTCCACTCCGGGATCTAGGAGGCTTTTCGAATGTATCAGTCCGAATGGGTGGTTGCCTCCTGCTCCCTTGTCGCGGTACCCTGCCCCCATCTGCTCCTCCTCGCCTCGGGTCCCTGACTTGGCCCGCTTCTCAGGCTAAGCCTCCAGGAGGCAGTGCCGGCTTCCCCATCTCTCAGGGATGGGCCATGCTGCCTGGGGTTCGTCCCACCAGCACCCACGCCCTTCTCCCTCTTCTGCTCCCTCTGCTGCAGCCTCCTCACTCGATTTCTACCTCTGCTGGCCCCTGGCAGTCTGAAGAAGCCTCAGTAAGTGCCAACCAGATGCTCTCCCATCCGTCCAGGGGTTTCCAGGAATGCTGAGAATGAGACACAGCCTGGTAACCGTCCTCCAGGGCCCCCTGTGATGGCCCAGCCTACCGCCCTCACCCCAAGTTAGGCTGCTGGCCTCCCTCTGCAAGCCCAGGCGCCCTACTAATTCTGCTACCCATCGCCCCCAGGGGGTTCTTGCCCCTCCAGCTGGAACATCCTGCAGGTCCTTCCGTACGGACAGCCCAGAGCGGGCCATGTGTCTACAACAGGGCCTCGCCCAGTCTTGCATCTTCCCTGGCACTTGTGGCTGCGTGAGGTTGTAAGTGTCCCCGTGTGGACTGTCGGGCTGTGCTAGGCGGGGCCCTGCCTGCTGTGGCTTCAGGCCCTGTGCAGCCAGAGCGGCTGGCCCACAGCAGCACCCAGCCGGTGCTCTCGGGGCTTGGTCTCAAAGCCCCTTTATCGTCTTAAAAATTATTGAGGGCCTGAAAGACCTTTCTTTGTTTGCATCATAGCTATTGCTATTTATCGTATTAGAAATGGAAACAAAGGAGGTGCCTGGGCAGCTCAGTCGGTGAAGCCTCTGCCTTTGGCTCAGGTCAGTATCAGGGTCCTGGGATCGAGCCCCGCGTCAGGCTCTCTGCTCCACGGGGAGCCTGCTTCCTCCTCTCCTCTCCCTCTCTGCTCTCTCTCTCTCTCTCTCTCTCAAATAAGTACGTATAATCTTTAATAAAAAATTTTAAAATTGTGGTTAAAACAAGAAATTGAGACAAAAGTTGTAAACATATTTATTGATTCACTTGCAATGAAAATAAAAACCTTCTTGGTGTTTACTTAATGTATTTCAATAAAGGTTTACTGTGTATCCTCAGATGCACAAAATGAGTCAGCAGAGTGGTGTTTTCCATTTGTACACACTTTAATGTCTGGCTTAGTAGGAGGTAGCTGGGTTCTCATTTCTGCTGTAGAGTCCAGGACTTTGGTTCAAGTCTGTGAAGAAAGTCCAGCCTTTCACAGATAGGTAGTTTTACTAGGTTTTCTTTTCTTTTCTTTTTGGTCATATTTCCTTAATACTACACCAAAATTCAACAAGTGGTATTTTCTGGAAGGTTCATTGCAGCATGGAATCTTAAACCACATCGAAGAGCATTTCATACTCCAATACATCCAAATCCCTGGGGCCATCTTGAATTTGAAAGGATCTTTTACCTATGAAAGATTTTGTGCCGTCATTCACCGGTCGTTGGGGAAACACTGGTTCTCTTGGTTGGGCACTTCTTCCAAACGGTGACACTCTCATTACACGATACCACAAAATCACACTTGTCGTCAGAGAAGTCTGTAAGTACTGGGCAGTTGTCTGGCTCATGGCATTGGATACAAGGTTTCCAAAATTTTGTTTTCCCCTTGAAAACTCAAATTTGATCATTGGCAACCACTCCTGTTTTCCTGACCACTCAGTTCACTTATTTTTGAAAAAATTTCTGTCAGATACCCAAGTCTGAATAACCATGGTCTGTCCGTCACATGCTGTTTCCCGTACAATGGGGTTCCACGAAGGAAGCTCGTGTGGCTCACAGCTCGGTGGACAAGTGCTTCTCGCCTGGACAGCCACCGCGCTTCTGAGTGCCCACTGTCCCTGTCTTCACCCAGAGTGGTGAAAAAATGCTTCCTCAAGGGCCAAGGTTTAAGAAAACCACTTTTCCGTATTTCTTCACAGATATCCTTCGGTGCAACTGGCTTGTTTTTTGCTTTTACAAAACTGAGAGTGTGAGACCGTGAAAGGCTCGGTTCCCACGGGCATAGCTGGGGCCGGGTGGGGGTCCTGGGGAGGACCAGCCCTTGGCTGCGCCTGGATGCTGGCACGTCCGAGCCTGTGTCTCCTGGGGCTGGGGTAGATAGTGTCTCAGTATCAATGCACAAAGCCGTGTGTGGACCCCCCAAAAGGGCCGGGGGACCCCCAGGGATCTGCAGACCACATCTTGAGACCTGCTGTGCTAAATGCATATTTGAAGAATGAATTTTACTAGTTTTCTGAGGTGGACACTTAGAGGCGTTTCACATCAGAACTTCTTTGATTTTGGAAAGGTAACACAGTGTACGTCCTCTGTGTGACTGTGTGTGGCCCGGTGGGTGCCCCCAGCGCCCTGTAAGGAAACACGTTGCTATTTCTGTAGTGAGTGTAGGAAAGTCGCGCTACTCACCAGAGCTAGCAGATGAAGCCTCGCGTCCGTTCTGATCAGGTTTTGCCACGAAATGAGTTTGGGAAGCGACTTTCAGTTTTGGATCCCTGAGCCCACCAGGCACTTTCCAGCTTCCCGACGTGTCCCTTTCCGTATCACTTGTGAGAATCCAAGGTCCCCTGGGGTCCCGGTTGTGCTGAAAATGGTAAAATCTCAGACTAAAAAGGATATTTTTGCCTTTGGGCAAACTTAAGTCCTGGGTGGCTAATATTGGGAAAATGGCTATTCTTTTCAAAATGTTAAGAGGTGTATATTCTCTCGAATAAGGCTACAGGGGAAAATATTAGGTAGTGAGACTGGCTGTCTCATCTCAACTTTGATTTCACATGTTATTCGAACATTTTTTTTTAAGATTTTATTTATTTATTTAAGAATGAGAGAGAGCGAGTATGAGAGGAGGGAAGTCAGCAGGAGAAGCAGAGCAGGGAGCCCGATGTGGGACTCGATCCTGGGTCTCCAGGATCATGACCTGAGCTGAAGGCAGTCGCTTAACCAACTGAGCCACCCAGGCGCCCCCGAACGTGGTCTTTTTTTAAACTGTGAAACGAACAACGAGATTTACGATCCCAACCATCATGAAAGGAAGTTTAGAGAAGGAGCCTGTTCAGACGGTCAGCACTGTCGTCTCCGGCTCACATCTCCCCAGACTGAGAGCCCGTCCCCATGAAGCACCTGTCGCAGCCTCCCCCCCATCTGTGAATCCGAGCCCTCAGGGTGCCTCGTGCAGGACAGGGGAGGGGGTGGTCCTAGAACATTTCCATTCCGTGACTGGCTTAGCTCACCGAGCATTGTGTCCTCCAGGTCCGTCCGTGCTGTGTCCTACGGCAGGGCGGCCTCCTCGGGAGGCTGGGGAACAGCGCACTGTAGGAACAGTGCATACAGTGCACTTCCAGTCACCCAGCGAGGGGGAGGTTCGCCGCCCCCGCTGGGCTGCCGTCAGGGATGCCGCGAGGACACGGAGAGTCCCTGGGACTTCGATTTCCATTCTTTTGGCTGTGTGCCCAGACGTGGGGTTGCTGGGTCATGGGGTGGTTCTGTCTGGAATGTTTCTGAGCCATCGCCCTACTGCCTTCCAGAGCAGGTGCGCCTGGTGCGTTCCCACCAGTGGCATACGGAGTTCTGGTGCCGCCTTGCCAGCACCAGCACTTAGGATTTCCCAGGGAGGGAGATCTGTGGCCCCGGCCGAGCCGTGTGGCAGCTGGGCTGTGCCTCGTGCTTCCGTCCAGTTCCCTTTATGGGCGGAGGGCTGTGAGAGCCTGGGGTGAGGGGATGGGGATGGTCCCATCTCAAATGGGTCTAGAGCTGCCCTCTGCGGTGGCAGTGGCTGGGACCCGGGGCAGGGACAGGAGGACAGAGAGCCACCGTGCACTGGGAAATTCGTGGAGCTGAGCCGACAGGAGGACCAATGGCCGGAGCAGAGGTAGCCCAGGTCGGGATGAGGTGGGGATACAGGGGCGTGGGAGGAGGAGGAGGGCGGGGGGCAGCCTGGTGGTCAGACCCTGTCCTCACCCTCTCCGTGGGCCTCCTGGCCCGGTACCCCAGCTGCTGGGGTCTCCCAATCCTCCCCTACACCACTGTTTCCTGATCTCCCCCATCCCTGTCCCACACCCACATTCACTCACCTGGAGCCTCCGGAGAGAGTATGGGGCACATGGGGAGAGTCCCCAAGGACAGAGAGCATGATGTCTTGTCCCTGGCACACGGCAGTAACATGGTCACGTCTATGGAATGACTGCTGTGTCTCGGGCACTGTTCTAGAAACTTCATGCAGAATGATCCCTCCAAAGGCGCAGCAGCCTGATGGGCCCAAAGACCAGCCAGACCTCGCCAGCGGATCAACAGAAAACTGGCTTTATAGAGTGGGCTCTCGAGACTGTAGGGGGCAAACCTAAAGTCCTCCTGGCCGGCTGGCTGGGGCAAGCTCCCACAGGATTCCTTCCTCTCCAGAAACTTCCATTTTTGCTCCTAAGTCCTTCATTGATTGAATGTGCCCCCCCCCCCCAATTGTGGAGGGTGGTCTCCTTAGAGCGAACTGCTTATAGATAGTGAACACTCACCTCGGCAAAATGCCTCCTCAGGGGCCCCTCAAGCAGGGTTCCCAGACTGGGGCAGGAGCCTCATCAAGTAACCCAGAAACCCCATCACTCCGGCTCAAGCTGTGATCGGATCCAAAGGAAGGGAACTGAAGTGCTCGCACCCGGGTCCTTCCCAGATCTGCTGAGCTGCCTTGAGCAAGAGACCTGGAAACCCTCATTGGAACTGAGTAGCCCCAGTGATGGAAGCGCCCCGGGGTACGAAGCCTCCAGTGCAGGGAGGAGCCTTCGGACTATCCCCTCTGCCCAACGCACCTGCTGGTGTCAGCCATGGACACTTCTCAGATAGTGGCACGGGGGCCACATAGGTGTGGACCCCGGGTCCGAGAGACGATAAGGTCCATGCACTGCGGCATGGTCATCCTCCAGGGTGGGGAGGAGGCTGATCCCGGGCTCCTTGTGGGATTAAGAACGCTTGACCAGGTCTTTAGGTGGAAGCAGGACAAGACCAGGCAGCTGGGGTCTGCCACTGTCGCCCCCCAGCAGGCCGTGGCTGGCGAGCCGTAGCCGAGAGATTGTCCCTGAAGGGCCCTGCTGGCGTCTCCCTGGGAAAGGGCCCTAACGCCCAGTGGTCTCTAGCAGAGGTCCAAACTCTAGATTTCTCTCCAGAGTGGCTCTCACTCTGACGCTGGCCCTCACTGGGGAGCCTCATGGGGGCGGAAGAGAAAGGACACAATCTCTGGGCTCCCAACCTGCTGGGTGGGTGCTTTGCTGAGCCAGTGTTGGGAGCACGCTGGGCCCCAGCTTCTGATGCTGGCTTAGCTGTTTCACTGCACCCCGAGGGGCTTTCGTTCTCCACGCTTAGTCAGTAAGAGGCTCTGCAGTCGTTTGTAACGCCAGGAGGTTTATTTACAGAAATGATGATGATGTATTTTCCAGAAACTTCCCCAGGACCTGCACTCTGACTCCCAGGGGCTGGCGGCCCAGGGCATGGCACAGTGTTGCCAGGGGCTCCCCAAACAGCGTCACTTGCCAGACGATGACCTAAGTCCTCCCGGCCACCGAGGGAGCGCTGAGCAGGCACCGCTGTCCTGTTTGGTTTCATTCCATGTTGTTTTTTCACAGAGAAGCTGGTGACTGCTCCCAGCGGACTGTGTGGCTTGATGGCCAAACACACACGGCGTTTCACGGTGGCCTGGCCGTTTCTAGACACGCCAACACCTTCTCTCCCCTCTCCCTGGACGCTGGACTCGAGACTGCCGCTGGTCAGGCTGGCCAGAGACGGAAAAAGAAGGGGTCGACGGTCACGTCTGCAGCCGCGGAGCCCTGCCCCCAGGGCTCTGCCCCCGAGTTCCCAGCCCTGCGCCTTCTGCTGCATCCTTCCTTCCCACCTAAGAAGTGACCCCGTGCTGAGATCAGACGGCCTGACGGTCACCTCCGTCCGCGTTCGGGTACTCAGGGAAAAGTTAACAGCTCGGTCCGGAGGATTGGCTGGAGAGTCAGGCTGGTTTTAGGAGGAGGGCGCAGCTGGGGGCTGTGAATCTGGGGACCGTGAGGGGATCCTCTGGCTCTGTCCCCAAACCCACCTCTCCTTGGCCCCCCCAAGCCTGCTGTCTGTAGAGGACAGAGAGCCCTTGACCTGGGAAGGGCGCCGCAGCCAGGGGCTGTGGCAGACACAAGCTCAGGGCCACGCCCGCCTTCCTCTCGCCAGCTTCTCTGCGCACAGGCACAGACCCACGCTTTTTGAGTTTTCCTCGTGAAGGAGCGTCCTGAGCGCCCCGAAGCTGCCGGGGCTGGAAAGGAGCTCCCCCGACGGTGACGCCGACAGGGAGCGGGGCCTCGGGGTGCCAGCGGCTCACCTCGGCCACGTGGGCCCTCAGCTGTGGTTTCCACACTGTGACACCAGCCTTGGGACGCAGCTGAGAAACAGATAAAACTGTCCCTGAGGGTAAATGAAGTGCTGCGGGCACTCGCTGTGGGAATCCGGAGCCCGCGTGTATGTGGCGTCCATCCCTGTCCGGTGGGCGGTCGTCTGCGTCGCAACAGCCGAGGCCTCATGCCTGCGTCCCTTGTGCACAGGCTTGGCCCCGGGGCCGCCTCCCGTCTTCTCCTGGCTTCCTTCACGGGACCTCCAGAGGTCACTGAACCGCCTGGCAGGTGGGGACAGCGCCCCCTGCGGCCACGCCCGTGGAGGAGCGCTGGCGGGTTCAGGGACCTGGCGCCCCAGAAGGCCGGCCCGCTGCCTGCCAGTGCCTCCACCTGGCCGGCCCTCGGGGCTCTGCTTGTCGCAGCGCGAGCCAGGAAGCACCTCGACCCTGTCTTCCATCCCCAAGGAGCAGACCTGCTGTAAGGGGCTCTTGAGGTCATTGATTCCACTCTGGCTGTGACTCTCGGATGGGGGCTTCAGTGTCGTTGGAAGTGCCCCTGTCCAGCTTGGAGACTGGGTCCAGCTTCCAGGGAATGGTGCAACACTGCGTGCCCGGCAGCCCTCTCTTCCTGTGCCGTGCAAGGAGGCGATACGGGGCCAGAGAGGTGCGTGTGCCCTCGTGGAAGACGGACAGCTTCTCGGGGATGGGCGGAGCAGGGTGAGCTCAGGCTGGAGCCAGCAGGCTCCGCACATTCCCCGGTAGAACTGAATCGAGCCGCTGGGATTCACTTGCTGGGAGGCTCGGGGCCCCCTCGCTGCCCTGAGCCAGCACTTACCCTCTGCTTCTATCTGACCGCTCCTTCCCGCTCTGCCCATCTTGCGTCCCTCTTACAAAGATCCTCATGACCACAATGGACCACGCAGGGAATCCAGGATCATCTCTCCATCTCAAGTCTGTCATCTTGTCACATCTGCTGCATCCCTTCTGCCGTGTAAGCTCGGGCTGCCACGGCGGGACACCCCAGGCCATGGAGCAGAAACCACACAGTCTCGTCTTTGCCGCTCGGGAGGCTGGCAGTCCGAGACCGAGGTGCGGCAGAGCTGGTATCTGGAGGGGACCAGCATTCCGGTTCGTGGACGGCAGCCCCTCTCTGTGTCCTCCTATGGGGGAAAGGAAGAGGGAGCTCTGTGGGGTCACTGAGCTCATGCTGGGGGTCCCACGCTCATGAGCTGGTCAGCTCCCAAAGGCCCTACCTCCTAACACCATCATACGCGGGTGGGGTCTCGGTGTGTGATGTGGGGGACGGAGCACTCAAACTATACCAGTAACACATGCCCAGGTTCTGGGGACTGGAGCGTGGACACCCCTGGGGGACTGTCAGTCTGTCTAACACAGCCGGTCTGCGGGGATCCGGTGGGCACGTTCTGAGACCTCCGCACCATCCTACCGTTTCGGCGACAAGTTTGTACCCAGGAACAAGGGTCTGGACAGCAGGTGCCACTCACGTTGCAAGGCAGGCGGTCAGCCCATTGCCGTCTCTGGAGTCAGAAGCTCCACTCCGAGTCCCGGGCGTGAGTCGGGAATCTGTGTTTTTCATAAACCCCCGGAACCATTTCCACGCACGCCGAGATTCCATCATCTCTCTTCTTGACAGAATGAGCCGTTGGCGAACAAACCAGGAACGGGCAAAGGCAAGACCTCCCCTTGCCCCCCTGCGTGTGCCTTCCAGGCCTCAGTGAGCTCGCCCCACTTCCGTGCCCCATCCCCTGTGTGTGCGTGTCTCCCCTCCCCCGCTGGCATTGCAGAAGTGGAAGCGCCTTCCCTCTGCGGTGCCCGGCAAGTGCCCCATGAAGGAGTCCCCTGCCCCTCAGACGCCCCCCACAACCTGGCCAGCCTGGGGCAGTCGCAACCCCCCCCTTGCTGACCTAAGGGGATTCAGGAAATAGAACCTGGCCGGGATTTGTGTTCAGAACCAACTCAAGACCGGGCTTCACGGTTAAACACCTGCTCATTCTTGTTCCTGCCACATTTGCAGATGTTAGATGTTCTGCGTAGAAGCCCTTCAGATCTGCCTCCTGGGGGACAGAGGTGCGGTGAGCAGGGCTCAGGGTTGGGTCCGGGAGGGGGCTCTAGTTCTGACCATCATTAAACGGCGGAGCAGCTCTGGGCAAATCCCCACACCCCCGCCGGCTTCTGAGACCAAGGTTTGGGCAGAGTCCCCTCCGACTCCCGGATGCCGCCTGGGGCTGCTCCCTTCCACAGGTGGCCAGGCGCGGGGATATTTTCTAGGCTAATTGAGCATCGCCCCCAATTCCACCCTATCCAAAAAAAAAAAGAAAAGAAAAGAAAAGAAAAAGAATAAGAAAAAAGGCCCTTGATTATTCAAGTATGAGAAGAAGGCTTTAAATAGCACGTCACTGCTTCCTCGCCCAGCGAGACGGGGTCTCTGTGGGGAAGCAGGTGCCCACGGGAGCCTTCCCTGGTCTACATCCGAGAAGAGTCTGGCAGGTGGGAGCCGTCTCCCCCACCAGGGAGGAGATCTGCTTTCATCCCATTTCCATGTGGTGGTGATTCTCAGGCTATGACAATTAAAAAGATGGAGAAGCCATTTGCATTTTTCCTGGGTGTTAATGACCTTCCAAACCAGTGTTCAATTGTCTGGTTTAAAACAGCGGAGTGCACGTTGCATGAATAATTCAGCCGGCACTGAGTTCTCCCACGCACAGGGTAAAAACCTCATTTGTGACCTAGTTCCTAAAGTTGAATCCGTTGGTGTGATCTCCGCATACGCTCGGTTTCCGTTTCGTAAGGTATATGTTATTTTACTGGGAGATATCACATCCTAAGTAAACTTACTGTCAAGGTTTGGGGACTTAAATTGATGAAACAGAGACCTAATTTATTTTACATCACCTGGAGCCTTAAATTTAATTAATTTTCCGTCTTGGGCACAGACGCACCTACCGGCTCCCTGTGATCGAGCCCGAGTAGGCAGGTAAACACACTCACAGGAGGAGACGCAGAGACCCGGGCACTCGGGATGACCTCCGGGAGCCGAGGGCGCCGCGGTGGGGTGTCCGAGCTGAGAGGACCGTAGGCTGACCGTGCAGGTCCGGCGGTGACTGCTGTTGGGGCGTGTGCCCCGGAGCCTCCAGGCTGTACGCAGAGGCTAATGGTACCGAGCACGTGGCTGGGAAGCTTCTAGTCCGTAACTCAGGGCTCTCCGGCTGCGGAATCACAGAGACACAGGCCCCAGCCCGAAGGTACTGGAGCTGAATTTCTGGGCTGAGCGTCGGGCGTCCTATGGTAACACGGTCCCTGCACGTTCTCTGTCAGGACTGCCGGCCCGCGGCTGTGAGGCAAAGGACCACAAACACAATGGAAATGACTTGTCTCACCGCTCTGGAGGCCGGGGGTCTGAAACCCAGGTGCCGGCGGGGATGTGCTTCCTCTGCACGCTCCAGGGGAGGGTCCTTCTGCCCCTCGTCCAGCTTCCGGCCGAGGCAGGGGGTCCTGGGCGCTCCTGGGCTGGCAGCCGCCTCCAGCCTCTGCCTCCGTCCCCGCACAGCCGTCTCCCTGCGTCTGCGCCTTCCCGTGGCCGTTCTCCTTAGGGCACCAGGCATGTTGGATTAGGGCCCTCCACACTCCGGTGTGACCTCAACTTACCTAACTGCCACGGCCACGACCTTATCTCACGATGGGGCGAGGGTCGCAGGCCCTGGCGGGGAGCGCTCCAACGTGTCTGTTGGAGGCCGAGGCTCGGGCGGTGACAGCACTGGGCAGGGGCCTCTGTCAGACTGAGAGATACTCACTCACCCGTCCCTAAGATGAGCTTAGAGCGTTTCTGCCACTGGGTCCGCTAACCACACACGGTAACTGCTCAGCTGGGTCCCGCGTTCACTAGCGTCAGGTTTCCGGAGCGGAAAGACCGTGTGATAGGGAGCGGTCCCAGGTGGGACGGGGCAACGGACAGGATGATGGACAGGACAACGTACAGGGCGACTGTGATGTGTGCTGTGGCCACCATCCTGGGCTTTGGGGGTGCTTTTTTAAAAAAAAGATTTTATTTATTAATTTATTTGACAGTCAGAGATCACAAGCACGCAGAGAGGCAGGCAGAGAGAGAGGGGGAAGCAGGCTCCACGCTGAGCAGAGAGCCCGCTGTGGGGCTCGATCCCAGGACCCTGAGATCATGACCTGAGCCGAAGGCAGAGGCTTAACCACTGAGCTACCCAGGCGCCCCTCAGGTGCTTTTGATAAACATCTGGCCCAGCGTCGGGGGCTGGCGAGGGAGGGAGGGAGGCATCCTCCCAAGAAAACCCCGTGCACGTTTGTTTGTGTCTCCCTTGGAATAGCAGTTGGTACAACACAGAAGCTGCATGCAGGGGCCCCGGATCCAGTGCCCTCCGGGGTGTGGACGGCTCGTTATCGTAGGCGTTATCCCGGCCCGTGAGAGCGTGGTGCCCTCGACCATCCTGACGGCACCTGCAGTCTTCACAGTTGGAACGTTTTGATCAGATGGGAAGGCGTCTGTCCGCAAGTTACAGGACGCCGAACTACAATGGCGGAAACCACCCTCTCTCCCCTGCCAAGACGTAGCGTGGCTTTGAAGCCCGACCCTGTCTGGGCCGTGTCCTGTGCTTCTCTTGGCCTCGACGTCATTTTCCGCCCATGATCTCAGGCAGAGAAAGGTGGGACAGGCAGGCACTGCTGGGGGCATCTACCCCTTCATACGGGAAACCCACAGCTCTCCCAGAACCCCGGGGTTTCTGCTACGTCCCTGTGGACACCCGAGCTCCAAGGGAAGCTGAGAAAGTGAACGGTTGGTTTTCTAGGCTTCATAATAAAAGCAAGCAAAGGAGAAAAGGGTTAGTTCACCCAACCTGTCATGTGTGCCACGAACAACACCCCGACATTCTATGAGCAGTTTCAAAGTTGCATTTTACAAAGAACTTCTGTACCCCCACCATCTCGAGTCTACCGTTGACATTTTACTAAACTTGCTTAGTCACAACTGTCTTCCTCCAAGCTGGCTCTTCAGGGAAATAGCTGTTCACTCTCTGGTCAGCTGCGTCTCCAGCTTCCCCGCCCCTCTGAAGACCCCAGGAGTCCTGGAGACCCCAGGTACAGTACGTGTCTCAGCCCCAGGGCTGCTGGGACAAGGCAGACAACGGACGGCTGTGCTGGCACACCCCCTGGAAGCCCCAGAATCAAAGGGCTGGTTCTTCGCGGCCCCTGAGGGGGCATCTGGTCCAGGCCTCACCACCAGCTTGTGGCGACCACTGGCGAAGCTCGGCGCCCTGGGCTTGCCTACATCCTTCTGGCGGGCGTCTCTGATTGTTGAGAATGTTCTGGGGAAGGAGGTCCTCCCATCGTGCCCCCAGGAACTTCTCATCTGCTCTTCACCCCGGAGACCGCGGGAAGCCAGGGGTCGGCTCAGGGGGCTCTGCCGGGCCTTCCCTCCCCCTTGGCTGCCCTACTGCCATGTTGGACACGAATGTCCACAGGATTCCTGGAGCCTGGAAGCTTCCGCCCAATGCTAGAGCCCCCGGGACCAGGTTCTTGGGCTCCCCCACACCTACCCGCCTGTTTCCGCAGGTGCCTTCCTGTCGTGGGCCCTGAGGCTCACGGCCTTCCCTCACTTCCGGGGCCCGGAGAGGCCATGCTCCCTTCCTCTGGAAGGGACATGGCGAGACTCCTCTTGTAGTCAGGTGTTTTCTCTACCCAGTGGGAGAAACACCCCTGGATCCCAGACATGGCTTGTGACCCGAGAATCAGGAGGGGCTGAGGGTCAGGGGCACCTGAGGGGGACGGTGACCACATGTGGTTTCACTGTCCCCAAAGTGTCACTGCTGTCCTCGTAACGTGCTGTGAACGGTCCCCGCCTGACTTCATCTGTCTGACCCGCATTCCCTTACTCGGCTTAGATCTGGGGACGGCCCGCAATTATTGTCATTCTAAGCGAGGGGAACCCGATGTGCGGATAGGCCAAGCGACTCTCAGGCACACACTGTTAGCGATGCTGACTTTACCCCACGTGGTTTCTTGTCCCCAGGCCATGGGGCTCCATCACTGACAATATCGCCAGGTGTGTGGCAATGCAGGTGAGAGAGCACAGCAGGTGCGTCAGCGTGGACGCCTGGTTGTCTCAGCCTTCGGGAGCGGGGCAGACAGGCCCCACAGCAAGTTGTGTGTTGAAGAGACACATTCGCTCTCTCTCCCACCTGCACCCATGGAGGGCGTGGTGGTCAGGAGCCCAGGCAGCTTGTCACCCGACAGGCCAGGTCCCTCCTCTGGACTCGGAGACACGGGAAAAGCCACCCTCGGGGCTCGTGTGGAGTGGCAGGCCTGTCCACCCTACAGTCTCGTCGTTTTGGACTTTCTGCTCGGTTGAACGTCATCTGTGGGATGACCCCATCTTAGGTCTGAATCGACCCCCAGTGGCAGACAGAGCCAGAGCCAACGAACAGCAGGGCTCTGAGGGTGTTTGACGACTGGGCCTGACCTGTCCCCTTTACCGGTGAGGACGCAGGACCCAGAGTGGTGAACTGTCTGCTTCTCTTGGCCTTTCCCTTGTTTTCCACTCGCAATCAGAGGACTGGGGGAAGTTGGAACTAGACTCCCAGCGTCCTGTGTAAGCTGCAAACCCAGCGACCCCGGACGAGGCTGTCCAGGGGCTGATGGCCGTCTCAGACACACTGTGCCCACGCTGAACCCCAGCTCTGAGGCCCACCTCCCCGTTGGGAGTTTAACGAAGGCCAGTCCCGTAACTGGCCCTCCAGCAAGCCAGTGGTCACAAGTGTTTTGTGGCTTTTCCAGCAGCCTGGGTTGAAGGGCTGCCCAGCTCCGGGTCCAGGCGGAATTGGACAGCCACGGTAACCCCCAGGCCAAGGGGTGCGCCGTCGGACCATGTGGTCATCAGTCCTGCTTCCTGGCGCACACGGACGGACGAAGAGGGCGAGCTGGAGAGGATGGAGGTGCCGGGGTTTGGGGCAAGCAGGGACCCCGGTCTGGCCCCGGGGGCAAGCCCTGCCCCAGGTGCACGGGTCTGGCCTCGTCCCCCATCGGTCCTCAAGAGCAAGCCCGGTCCCCCACGCAGCAAGCTATGTCCATGCTCCGTCCGACCCCGTCAGCGCCTTCCAGCCGTCGCCTCCTTCCTTTCTAATCTCCGGTACACGGACAGCTCTTTGGAATCGCTGACCTGCAGGCACCAGGAAGGGTCCCCTGGGAGCTGACTTCCTCCTCCACACGCAGCCGCCCTCCACCCCCGACCGTCTGGAGTGAACGTGCACCCCCTTTCTCCGAGGTCGCAGCCCTGCGCTGTCCGCCGGAGGCTCCGGGGGGTCCCCGGCCCGGCCCCTCCCTCCCTGCTCTGCTTCCCCCTGCCTCCGCCGTCTCACGTCTGCGGTCATTTCTTCCCTTTTTTTTCTTTCAGATTTTATTTATTTTTATTTTTTAAACATTTATTTATTTACTTGAGAGCGAGCACGCGCGAGCATGAGCTGGGGGAGGGGCAGACGGGGAAGGAGAAGCGGACTCCCCGCTGAGCAGGGAGCCCGATGCGGGACCCAACCGGATCCCAGGACCTTGGGATCATGACCCAAGCCGAAGGCAGACGCTTGAACGACTGACCAACCGGGTGCCCTAAAGATTTTAGTTTTTAAGTAATTTCTATCTCCAGCACGGGGCTTGGCTCACAACTCCAAGATAAGAGCGGCATGCTCTGACTGAGCCAGCCAGTTCCCCGTGGGGTCGTCCTTGACCACAGCACCTGCTTCTGCAGGCCCCCGCGGACTCCTGCTCCAGGTAAGGCGGGCACGGAGTGAAGAAGTGTGCGGTGCAGCGCACGGAGCTCAGAGGCAGCCCGGCCCAGAGCCGAGCTCGGGTGCAGCAAGCAGGCTTCCCTCCATCCCTGGCCTCATGAGTGGCCTCCCATGAGTGGCCCAGGGCAGTGGGTCCCTGATGTGACTGTCTTCCTGAAGACTCACAGTGAAGTTTCCTCCTGTGGGTAACCAGGCCCTCCCGTGTTCTCCGGACCCTGCAGGGTGGGGGTCCCAGGACAGCGGTAGAAAACCACGCTGCTGTCGGCCGGAGTGCCCGGGGCTGGCGGAGGTGGGCGGGGCTGGTGCGCCGTCTGGACCGGACACGTTTGGGGCCCTGGATCCGGGTGGTGCGGGGCCAGCCTTGAGCCTCTGTCCGCCGAGAGGGACCGTAGATCACCATGGATGTTGACATGTACCAGGTTTGACCTTTTAGTTTCCTAACATGGTGTCTGCGTCACAGTGGACGGGTGGGGGGGGGTTGGACTGGGAGCAGCCGCCGCCCCGTGCAGCAAACAGCAGAATCCGCTGGACCCCATGGACAGGGAGCACAGCCGGCACCCCAGACTCACCGTGACCCGGAGCCTGGGGAGGCGGGCGGGGCTGGGGCGGACAGAGGTGCTCCGTGAGCCCAGCGCGGTGCGCCCCGCAGACCCCAGGCCTCCCCGCTGCTCCAGTACGGTCTTCCCACCTCTGCCTCCCGGGGCTGCTCTCCCTCCTCCTGAGCCCAGAACCCAGAATCCGGCACGCTGTGTCCCAGGACCGTGAACACACACTCCTCAGAGAAGAGAGTCCTGCTGGGGCGGAGCTCCGGGCGCTCCGGAGGGCCCGGCGGTTCCGCAGATGGCCCTGCCGTTTTCTGAGGGCTCGGGGAGCTCCACGTTTGAAGTCTTGAAGGCTTTGCCTGACGCAGGTCCCTGCTCCTCTCACAGAGGGGGGCCCAGAGCGGGATGGGGGGAGCAAGCGATACCAAGAATGCCACGGTTTCACCCCAAGAGGACGGGTTTCCGGAGGTGTTGGCGGTAGGGCGAGGTGCTGGGTGGCCATGGAGGACACCCTCGGTCACAGAGCCACAGAGGCCGGGTGCCACGTCATCACGCCTAGTGGTCTCGCTGTGGAATGCCCACTCCCCCAGGAAAGGAAACACGGCCGTCCCTGGTTCGTGGGGATGAGGGTCCGTGCAGCCGGCCCCTTGCAGTATGAACAACCCGCCGGAGACGCCGCTCTGCCCGCCCGGCTCAGAGCCCTTGGGGGGACCCTTTCGAGAGTGATTCTGGAGCCAGAATTCACAAGGCTCTTCCTTGAGGCCAGTGTGAGGCCTTGGGCCGGGGACCCCATCCACGCCTGTGAGCCTCTGGGCAGCCCGGCCTGTGGAGGCAGAGCTCCAGCTTTGTGCATCTCCCCGGAACTAGACGGACTTTCATCCCGAAGATTTTGCCTCTAAACCCATGCATGGCCCATTTTCAGGCAGGGCGGTTATGGTCTCTGCCGCTAATTCTCTCCGAAACCTCTCCCGTCTCTTTCCCGGCTCCTCGGCGTTCCCCTCCTGCCCAGGAGCCCACGAGAGCAGCTTTGATAAATCTATCAGCTCTAACAGCCGGACTCAGGCCACTTCTCAGACGAGTGGCAAATCTGTCATAAAGTCCTTAGCGCTGAGCCCCCGTGAATTTAAGGGTAAGCCCTGGATACTTATTAAACTGGAGGCCTTGCAGGAAAAGGCATATCTCTCTCTTTTTTTAAATGCAATAAAATGTCTTTAAAAATATCTCCCGTCCCGGTTTGCTGAGTTCCTAGAGACCCAGCTAAGGCACCCTGAGACTACCCATCTGCCTTCTGGGCTCCGGGCTGCGGCAGCGGCTTAGCGGGCGCGGGCATTCTGGCCTCTCGGAAACGTGCCATGCACTTTTTGCTGAGTTCTTTGCTCGTGTGGAGCTCTCTGCATGGGTGCACACGGGCGGGCGTGTGCTGTGCTATTGCCTGTGGGCTGGGGCGTGCGCGCCCAGTGTGCACCACGGGCGTGGGAGCAGAGGCTGTGCAGTCGCCGGCGTGTCACAGGTGTGATGAACGCTCACGGTATCCAGAGGGACATCTCCACGGGGCCCCGTGGGAGGTGACGCAGCCACCCTGCTTCTGCCGTGATGGGGACGGAGCACTTGGCAATGGCAGGAGGGGCTTCACGCCTGGAAGCTGGGATCTCAGTTTGGGTTGTGTCTGCTGTGCCCCTGAGCAGGCCTCCGTGCTGGGGGAGGGGCCGACACGCGTCAGATACCCCAGGGCTTTGTGCCTGACCCTCTGCAGACCTCCCTCCCCTGCCCCACCAGACAGGTGCAGAAGGAGAGAGACTATCCAATCGGGAACTTAAGGCTTTGGAGGATGAGGGCTTCCTGCTCTTCTGTGGACGGAGGGGCGTAGATGACTCTCGGGGCAACTGAAGTGCCCCCTGACCCCCTCCACCCCCTCCTCCCCCGTTGAAGGGAAATCGAAACCAAGGTAAGTCAAAGGACTTGCGCAGGCCTGAGACCCAGCGGCAGAGTTTGGAGAGGAGCAAAGCCTCGAGCCGTTAGTTATTTGTGGTTAGCATAGTCCGAGCTCAACATGGAGTTGAGGGCCCAGTCAGGCCTCCTGGGTCTGTGGGGCAACAAGGTGTCCTGTCCAGATCCCCCGCCAGGCAGGGCTGCTGTGAGGGCTGCGGGCAGGCCCCTCCCCCCGACCCTCCTCCAGGGTTGGCTTCTGCGGTGTGCCCATCCCCAGGTGACTGGCTGTGGCTCCCCCGCAGGGCCCGGCAGCCCAGACACTCCTGCACCGGCCAGTCTGTCCTTGGTCTGGACCCTGCACCGTTTCAGCAGCAGAGCCAGGGGGCCAGGGCTCGGACTGTAGAGAGGAGGCTGGATAAGGTCAAGTACTGAAGCGATGGTGGGGGGTGGGGGTGCATGGCACAGAGCAGAGACAGACGGGAAAATGCCCAGGGGTGCAGGGGGCAGGTGAGGAGCAGGGAGGGTCAGTGCCTGGGGACCCTGGCAGACCGGGGGTGGATTCCGGAGCAGGATGGGGACATGTAGGGAGGGACCCGAGGCCGCGGGAGCCGTCACCACCTGGCTCCCAGGCAGCACAGGGCGGACCCTGTGCTGGGTGCCGAGAACTAAGGAGAGGACCTTCCGGCCGTGAGAAAAGCAACCTTGCAATAGGCCGGACAGCAGGCGGTAAGGAGAGCATCCCTCCGCCCGCCGGGGCTCCTGTCCCCAGGGTCGAAGGACAGACGCTCCCGGAAAGCCCCGCCCTCGTTCCCGGGAGGAGAACCCCCGGGAGCCGACCTTCCCTGAGCATGACCGCGGGCATCTCCGCGAAGCTTTGTTACAAGGAGAGCCTCGGCGTTGGTAAGAGGAAAACAAGGAACCCCCAGGAAATCCAAGGAAAGGTGACGTCACAGGGAGGAAGGGAGGCCGAAGCGGGCCCAGGGGAGCTGGCCCCGGACGGACCGCCCAGCCTGCGCCTGCCGGAAGGAAGGAGGCCGTGCTGGCTTGAGAGGCCCGGTGGCACGGTGGGAGTCACGTTCCTAGAAGGCCGCTGGCTGCTCGAAACGCATGTGGTCACGGACAGGTAAAACGCCTCTCCATCTGGGATTTGTTCCCAGCTAGACGGCAGAGCTCGACGGGCGATGATCAGTAAAAAGTCGACGATCAGGAGCATATTTTGGTGTATTGTTCTCTCCCCTGGACTTTGGTGTATGTTTGAGATTTTTCTTAATATGAGTTTAAAAATGAAAAAGGAGCAGCTTATGCATGTCTGGGGAGGATGTGGGACCGGGTTCCCTCAGACGGTGCGGGCACACGGACTCACGGTTTTGGGACAGAGATCTAGCACACGGGCGAAAACGCAAGGATGCTTCAGGATAGAATCCCACTACAAGTAACTTGTCCTGTAGAAAGAGAGGACCTCAGGACATGCACAGGAGGAGGGTTAGAGGGGAGGGTGGCCCAGGCAGAGACGGGCATTGCGAGGGACGGACGAGGCTTGTGTGGTGTGCGGCTCCGTCCAATGGCAAGCTGTGGTGCTGATACTCAACCGTCGTGGGCTGGATCATCTCCCCGGGGTCTCTGTGTTAGAGCCCTAACCCTCGGCACCCGAGAATGTGATTATATCTGGAAGTAGGGCCTTTAAAGACATAATTAAGTTACAATACGTTCTTTAAGGTGGGTTCTGATCTATGATATGTGCTTTATGCAAACAGATCAAGACACAGACCCACACAGAGGGAAGACCCGGTGAGGACACACAGAGAAGGTGGCCATCCCCAAGGCAAGGAGCATGGCCTCGGGAGGAACCAGCCCTCCCCACACTGGGGTCTCAGACGCCCAGCCTCTGGGACGTGAACAAACACAGTCTGTTCACGCCTCCGGAGTGGTGGTACCTTGTTATGTCTGTTGCAGCAAACAGACACACTAACCCCTCTGTTAAAAGCTTTTGTTTATTTACTAGAGGGAGAGAGAGAGAGAGAGCACAAGCAGGGGGAGCGGCAGGCAGAGGGAGAGGGAGAAGCAGGCTCCCCGCTTAGCAGGGAGCTCGATGCGGGGCTCGATCCTTGGACCCTGAGATCATGACCTGAGCCGAAGGCAGATGTTTCACCAATGGGGCCACCTGGGGGCCCCCAACCCCATTTTTATAAAAATAAGTAACAGCAAGAATCCCTCCTCCTGTGTGCAGACACACGCGTGTGCTGGTGCAGAGTGCGTGGCCGGCTCGGATCTGGCGCCTACCATGGTCACCCGGGCACAGTTGGAGGCTCACAAGTCAAAATGTCCACTTACGTTCCTGTTTTGTGCCTGGCCTCACACTGAGCACGAAAGACAGGCAGCAGTCGCCCGAGACTCTCGAAGACAAAGAGAGAGAGGCATGAAGGAAAGATTCTGGACCATGTATCAGGAGACTGGGTTCAATGGAGATTGTGAATTTCCAGGCAGTTCCAGAAATCCTGCGTAAAACTGTCTTCAAAAAGAAAAAAAAAACCCTCTTCATAACTATAGAAAGTGGGAATCTAGGGAAAAAGTCGAGATCTTCTGCTGAGGTTTCTTTCAGACATAAAGTAAGTCCGTGTTCATTGTCTGTGTTATTTGTAAGTAGGTTTCCCCACAGAATTGTTATATTTTTCTCTTTCAATAGAAAAGGACATTTTCTGGTAGTTCCATAGAGAATCCAAGGTCACAGACCTGCGGGGGACGGAGCTCTAGCCTCGGACGCAGGGACAGATCTCAGTCACCCTGAAGCTCCACGCACCCGCCAAGCCTAGAAATCTCCAGTTCCCTCTCCTGACGGAATGAATCCTCAAGCCACGTTCCAGCCTTGTCCAGAAGCGGCCCCCAGGCCAAGGAGGGCTGAGCACGCTCCCTTCCCTGGGAGGAGTGACAGGGCCCAGGGGCAGACCGGAACGTGTCCTGCTCTGTGACACCTGCCGCCCGGCTTCCCTCTTTGTTCACACGCTGTAATGAGACACCGTGAACTTCATTCTAGCAACCTCCCGGTGCATAATTTTTTGAAATCACTTTACAAGAATAAAGACCCAGACACAGTCTAGAGCCACCACATGCTTAACAATGAAATCAAAATTTTATAATTCAAAACATTGCAGTGTCTTTAGAAACACAAACATTTTAGGTGGGCGGGGGGGGGGGCGATGCTATATTTTCATTTATTTCTAAGCATTTATATCCAGCTTCACACTCAGCTTCACCCGTGGCTGGTTGGTTATTCTCCAGGAGTAATTAGGCGATGAATTTGGTCTCGGTGTTTGCATTTCGAAATCGGGCATGGATTACTACCTGCGGCTGCCGTGAAACAGAGACGCCAGGAGAATTCCTCTTATTCCTACTCATCGTGATCAGGGACTGAAACTCTAGGGCAGATGCTGCTGTGTCTCCGTCACTGCTGCATTCGCCAAGCCCAGAACAACGGTCCCAGGAAACACCTGTTGTACGAATGAATGAATGTGCAAATACGTACGTCAACGAGATTGCGTTCTTTAAAGGTCTACAGCGCCGTGCTGTTTGTCCACGCACTCATTCAGCCAGTGAGGGGGAAACGGACCCCCGGCACCCCCACAGGGCTGACACGGGGGCGGGGAGCTCCCGCAGACACCTGCCGGATGGGCAAACATCAGGAGTCCAAGTTGGGATTCTTGACCTTAACTGGCTCCTACCCTGGGGGGCGTCCCTAACATCCAGAAGAAGACACAGAGGTACACGCCTTCCGGGGCCACACTGGTGCAGCTGCTGTTGCTTCTTTTTTTAAATTAGGTTTTTTGGCTATTTGTTAGTTTATTTATTACTTACTTGCTTTTACTGAAGAGTAATTGGCGCACAATGGTACACTGATTTCGGGTGTGCAACACAGAGACTCCCGAGTCTGTCCAGCGTGCTGTGCTCCCCACGGGCGTAGCTCCCATCTGTCCCCCACATGGCCCTGACACACCAGCACTGACCGTCCTCCTGCAGCTGTGCCTTTCGTCCCCGTGATGTGTCCGTCCGTACCTGGAAGCCAGACTCTCCCACAACCGTTCACCCACTGTGCCCGTCCCTCCAACCCCTTTCCCTCGAGCAGCCTCCGGTGTGTTCTCTGTACTTACGGGTCCGCGTCTGCTTTTTGTTTGTGTGTTTGATTTCTTTTGGAATCTGCATATAAATAAAATCATGTGGACTCTGTCTTTCTCTGTCTGACTTACTGCACTTCGCACACTAGCCTCTGAGTCCACCCGTGTGCTTGAAACCGCGAGCTCTCATTCTTCTTGACGGCTGAGTAATATTCCACTGTGGACATACAGCACTCCTCTTGTTTACCCATTCCACTCTCGGCGGATGCTTGGGCGGCTCCCATATCTTGGCTCTTTTAAGTGACGCTGCAGTGAACACGGGACCTGGGGCTTCTTTCCTACAACCCAGCCCAGAGAAGAGGCTCCTCCGGGAGGCAGGTCAGGTCCTGAGCACCCATGTCCTCTCTCCCTCTGGGACTTCACATGAGGTCCACCGTTGGCCCCAAATGCCCGGTCTCTCTTCCTCAGATGCCCCTCCCCTGACGGCTTCCTGCATGTGGGGGTCTGGGGCTCAGGGACAGGGACTGAGCCCGCTGGGGCCCCAGCCCTCATACCCACCACCTTCTAGCATGAGGTGGAGACTTCCTCTTCTGAGCCGGCCCTCTCTGCAGCCTGGGGACATCTTCCTGGGACAAGGTAGGGGTGAGTAAGGACTGAGTCGGGCACAGAGACCTGGGGCATGCACTCTGCCGTGCCATGCCTCAGTATCCCCAGGGCCACGTGATGAGCGACTCCAAGCGTCCATAGCGAGGTTGTCTGGAGGGCTTTCAGGCGGTGAGGACCCAGGAGGGGTGAACACCTCCATCTGCCTCTGCCCTACCCTGAGCCAGGAGGTGCTCTTGTCGGGGGTCTCCGCACGTCTGCTTCTCGCTCGACTGCTGCCACACTGGCAAGGAGTAACACCCTGCTTAATGAGTGAGGACGGTCCAAAAGGGACAAGCAGCTCCGTGGAGCTCCAACACTCGCTGGGGGCAGAGTGGCATCTGGACCAAGGCTCACTGTCCGTCCTCACGGGGTGCCTCTGGTCTCTGCAAGTTTCCCTCGAGGAGTCGACTCCATTCCTGCAGCCACGCTGATGACGGACCACGATGATGGCGGCTAGCTTGTGCGGGGCACTTGTACTGTAGCTGACCGACGCTCCTGGGACTTCGTTTCATCCGGACAGCAGCCTGATGGGCTTCCACTGTGACGACCCTCCCGGTCACAGACAGGCAAACTGAACTTAGCGGGACCCAGCCGCTCCCGCCGTCACACTGTGCTCACGTCCTCGGCTGCGGCCTGGTTGTGGCATGTGGCTTGATGGGCAGGAGGTCCTGGGGGCTGGCAGTGGGGCTTTAGGGCACGTGTTGAATACCGTCCCATACAGGGGAGGGACCAAAGCCTCGTGCCTGTGGTGGGGCACACTGAGAGCTCTCAACAGCAGGGGGTGGGTCCCCTTTGGGGTCGAATGCCGTGTGCGGTCCCTGAAGTCCTCGTTCACTGCCCTCCTGGGGGAAGGTCGTCCGAGTTTCCGAGAGAGGGGCTGTGGGGCGTAAGGGTCACTGCAGAGCCCGGATGGGGCGGTGACCCAGGGAGACACAGAGCAGTGGGGGGCACAGAGCAGTGGGCACCCGAGGCAGCTCTGGTGGGGAGCAGGTGCAGATCTAGGACCCTGGACCAACCACGTGCTCATGGTTGAAGGGACAAAGAGCTAACGAGGACTCCTGGCTGGTCACATGGGAGGTGACTGGGGTCGGGGGGCGTCTCTGGGCTCTCCGTGATTTGGAGGACTGCCCTCCAAGATGTCCATGGTCAGAGCCCCCAAACCTGTGGATAGGGTACCATCTGTGGCAGAGGGGACTTGGCAGATGTGGGTAGGACCCTGGATGGGACAGTGCCACAGGTCATTCAAGGGGCCATCTGGTCCCAAGTGTCCTTGAAAGTGCAGAGGCTTCCCCAGCTGCCGTCAGAAGGTGGAAGAAGTTCTGTTGCATGCCACGTCGCTTGGAAGAAGGAGGAAGGGCCACCAGCCAGAGTGTGGGCACCTCCAGGAGCTGGAAAAAGTAAGGACAAGTTCTCCCCTGGACTCTCCAGGAGAAGCCAGCCTTACAGGCACTTGACTTTGCCCAGCGAGACCCATGTCAGCCTTCTGACCTGAGAACTATGAGACAATAAACCTGAGCTGTTTGCAGCCAGCACAAGGCACTAGCAGAATAGAGAACAGAACTGAAAGCCCAGAATGGCTCCGCTGTCTCCCCGCAGGGTGCCAGAGCCCGAAGGCTTGCGACACGATTCACTGTGATTACAGAGGAGGGAATCGGGTGAGAAAGTTGGTCTCTCCCAAGGCAACATAACGTGGAACAACTACTAGCCTTCCTCCGGAGCTGGGGAGCCAGGTGCGCGGACGACCCGCTCAGGTCTCTGCAGACCCTCATTCCCGGAGCCCCCCGGCCGTGCCGTCTGACAGCTTCCTCCGCACGCGCAGCACTGGGGGAGGGGCGCGCGAACCTCGGTGCCCTGTGCTCCTGGCAGGTCGTGCATTCTGTCTGGGCCTCCAGAACGGACCCGGCATCCTGACCTCACATGGAGGGAGGCGCAAGGGCAGGCCGAGGGCAGTGAGGGGGTCCCCGCCGCGTCTGCAGGGCGGGTGGGTGGCGTCTGCATGCGGCGGCCCTGTCTCTGGGTCAAGACAAGGCCGGCGAGGCGCAGGGGAGGCCATCTGAAAGCGGGGCCGAGCCACACGAGCCCGATATGCCCTCAAGCAGTTCTGAGATGCAGCGAGATCTGGGGCCCGGGAGACCGGCAGAGCGGGGCAGATCCGGGGCCGCCAGGTCCTCCCAACACCCACGTAGCTCCCGGTTTCTCCAGAAGACCAGCTCCAGCAGCACCGGCTTGTCCGAGTCTGGGGGGCGGGGGGAATCCTTGTTCAAGGAGGCTGTTCGAGACAAAGACTCACCCACACGGCTGTGTGCACACACTCCGCACACGCTCACACGCTCCCCCCACCGGACACCAGCTCAGACTCCAAGTCACCAGGACATCTGAGCAGGAGCTCCGGCCCCGCCGCCGCGAGCGTCCGGAGAGGCCTGGGGGTCTTTCTCTATCTTCTCAGACGAAGCCCCTGTGTTCTCAGGCGTCCGATTCCTGCTGGGTGCCGGTGCCCTGGTTAGGTGCTGAGTGCCCCGCACTCCGGTCAGGCCCGCCGAGAGGGCTGACGGGGCACAGTCCCCTGAGCAAACTCTGAGCCCATAAGGGATGGGCTCGGGCAGGGCGGCCACGGAACGGCCACGTGCGAAGATGTGGTTGTTCTCAGAAGCTCCCTCTGCCCGCCGCAATCCGCAGCAACCCAGAGCGACCGTGCTCCGACCACAGGCCATTTCTGGGTGGAACTGTCCTCAGACACAGCAGTTATCCCGCTTGTCCTCCAGCGGTTTGAGTGTGGGGACAGGGAGAAATCCTTCCCCCAACCCAAATAACTTCCTGTTGTCGTGCCTCTGGGCTTAGGTTTTCACAATTAGACGCTCATTCCTTTGGATGAGTCTCCTTTACACCATGGAGGCTTACCAGATTAACACCACCCACGCAAGGTGCTGATGACGGTGGGATCCTGAGGGGCGCAGGGTCTAGGTGGTGGGGGGCTGCGGTGAGGCTGGACGAGGCTCCCCGAGAGGAGAGGAAGGGGAACCCGCCCACGTCCAGGCTGACTCCCGTCCGCCTGCCGGCCTGCTGGTGCGCAGGCGCTCCACGGGGCAGGGCAGGATCAGGAAGGGGAACCCGCCCACGTCCAGGCTGACTCCCGTCCGCCTGCCGGCCTGCTGGTGCGCGGGCGCTCCACGGGGCAGGGCAGGATCAGGAAGGGGAACCCGCCCACGTCCAGGCTGACTCCCGTCCGCCTGCCGGCCTGCTGGTGCGCGGGCGCTCCCACGGGGCAGGGCAGGATCTCTTCCTAAAAACAATACACAGACATCGTGGCAACAAGTTACCATATAGGGATTTAGTTAGAATTTTTCTTTTTAAATGAAGAATTATCCCTGTAGCAAAGAATGCTTAAAAGCACGGCCTCCGGACCCAGACTGCTGGGATTTTAATCCCCTTCCTCCGCTTATTAGCTGTGTGACCTCGGGCTAGTGTCTTCCCCTCTCTGTGTCACTTTCCTCGTCTTTCAAATGCCTCCGCTCTTTCCTTCTACTCATCCTACCGGGGGGTGGGGCAGGAATCCCAGCCCTGCGCTCAGGGCCTGCTGAGGACTGGGGGCGCCGGGGGTGTCTGACGGCACACCAGTAAAGCTCAGGGATGAAGGGAAGGGTGAGGACGCACAGCGACACGGATGCGAACGCCACAGAAACCTACAAACAACTTCTCACCGGCCACGGGCTGCGGGGTGCTAAGGGGGACACGCGCTCACACGCTCAGGCACACACACACATCCGCCTCGCTCTACCCGTGCCCCGACCGACGCTTGATCCGACGGGGACCCCCACCCCCAGCCCTGCAGCCCCGCCCTTCCCTACTATTCCGCTGGGGCACGCGGAGGCCTCGGCACCGGCTCACGCGTCCTGGATGAGCTCCGAGCCTGTTTCCTCAGCCGCCCCGCGGAGGAAGGAGCCGCTGCCTTCTCAGAAGTGTGCCGGGGAGCCCTGCAGAAGCTTGGGGGCCAGCGCAGCGCCAGCTCAGAGGCCAGCGTCCCAGCCCCTCTCCTGGCCTCCCCCCTCCCCAGGAGGGTGTGCAGAGGCGATGCCCTGCCCCACCTGGGGATGACCCTGCGGGGAGGTGGCCCCCACCAACCCCTCCTCGCCCCGTCACCCTCCCCGCAGCCAGGCTCCAGCTTCCGAGCGAGCGGCCCGGTCTGCCTCCGCCGCGGGCGGGTGCCAGGGATCTCCGGAGCTGTATGAAGTCGTGGGCCCCAGGAGCTGACAGCAGCCTCCGGGCTCGACCTTTGATCCGCCTGTACGCGGCCGTCTTCAAAACAGATCGGGCTTCCCAGCTCCTGTTCGCTTAGTTGGTGGTGGCAGCTCTCCTGCAGGGGTGTGGCAGGGCCGTAAACGACGCGAAGACGGCGCAGAGCGGGCAGGGCGGGCGCTGTCCGTCACATCCAGGGCCGCTCGCAGCCTGAAAGTGAGGTCTGGGAGGGGGAGGGCCTCCCCACTGCTCTCAGCCTCTGCTCCCTTGTCTCCCCATCTCCTGGGCCCCCGTGCGTCCCTTCCCGGAGGCTGGTGACTCAGGCTTGGGAAAGGGGGGCCTGCCGGGCACGAGTGCGGGTCAGGGGCTCGTTCGGGACCCGCGCGAATGAGCCTCCAGGGGCGGCCGCCGGGCAGGTGGCAGCTGAAACACGTGCGCTTTGTTCTCGGGGCAATCAGCTCGGGGTTTCCCGTGTCCTTGAAAGTACAGAGGACACGGACTGCTTCCGAGGGGCTGGGGAGACCCTTTGCTGCGTGTTGTGGTGGGAACCAGGAGCAGAGAGGGACGGGGACGGAGCCTGAGATGTCACGGGGCCCTTCCTGCAGGGGCCTCTCTCCCTGTCTGCTCCCTGGGTCCCCACACAGTTGTCCCCTGTGTCTGCGTCCTGATGGCCTCTTCTTATAAGGACTCGCGTCAGACTGGTTCCCACCCTCCTGACCTCATTTTATCTTTATCTTCTCTTCAAAAACCCTGACTCCATAGACAGTCACGTTCTCAGGTGACTGACGGGTGAACCCTGGGGTTAGGGTTCAACGTACGCCCTTGGAGAGCGACAATGCAGCCCCTAGCATCCTTCTTGTGGACCTTTTCCAACCCACTGAAACTGGTAGACTCTGTGCACGGCATCGGGCAGGGGACACAGGGATGACCACGCCCAGCCTCTCTGTCCACGGGAGCCTGTAGAGAAGGGGCCAGGGACCTGGCTTCCACAGCCCTGGGAGCAGGGAGTCTGCTGCCCTAGACCTCAACAGAGCAAGTTTGCACAGCTGGGGGCGAAGGGGAGGATATTTGGCTGGAAGGGTATTTCTGCAGCGAAGGTGCATGGCCCGGATCTTGGGGTGTCTGGGGAACTGTTGGCGTGGGGGGCCACAGAGAGGTCTCTGAGGCCTGTGGGCGCCAGACCGGGACAGTGTTCTCTAGGCCAGGGACGTAAGCAGAGGCTTACCTGACTTCGCTGGCTGCCATGCCACTCGCTAGCCCAAGGAGCCTCGTCTCCCTCCTGCGTCGGGGAGAATGACCGCTAAGCGCCAAAACGCCGGTCTTGGGCTGCAAAGTGGGAAGAGCCCAGAAGGGCAGAGAAGGAGCCGCCCTGGGGCTGGGTGTCTGGGGCGGGATTCCGGGAAGCGGATGGAGCCTCGTCCTTCTCCATTCTTGCGACGCCAGGCCTCCTTCGAACACATCCCGCAAGCTGGTTTCCACAGGCAAAACAGGCCGCGCGGGGACACCTGGGTGGCTCAATCCATTGAGCTCCTGACTCTGGATTGCAGCTCAAGTCGTGACCTCAGGGTCATGGGATCGAGCCCTACACCGGGCTCCACGCTCAGTGGGGTGTGTGTGTGGGGGGGGGGGGGTGTTTGCTTGAGAGTCTCTCTCTCCCTCTGTCTCTTTCTCTGAAATCAATAACTAAATCAAAAGAAAGGAAGGCAGGCAGGCAGGCAGGCAGACAGACAGACAGAGGCAAGCTGACGAGGAGACTGCGTCGTCCGGGTGGGCGTGACCTCTCCCTGTCTGCACCAGCAACACGGCGGGAGGCTCTGGGGTGGGGGGAGGAAACCAGGGTCACCACACGTAGCTGACATCGAGTATGGCCAGATGGAGGCTGCGCTCTGTGTCCCCGGGGGTCCCATGGGGAGCGCAAGGGGCCATTCCCTGCACTGCTGGTTCTGGAATCACTGGGGTCTTGGGAGGCAGACGTCAAGCTTGAGAAGTGGTGCCGGTCGTGGAGGCGGAAGCCTCGTGTGGTTTCGGCGCTGGCTGGTGTCGTGGTCTTGGACAGATTGCGGCATTTGCGTTTGCCCGCGCCCTGGGCGCCTCGTCTGTAAAACAGGGAAGTGACAGGTGACCAGCCGCCCCGGGTGCGGGCATGAGAGTCCCCGGGGAGCCCTCGCAGGAGGCGCTGGTCCCAGGCGCCACCCCGTCTCCAGGTGCTGTCACTGGCTCACGTCCTGCCACAGTCTCCCCGTGACCTCCCTGCGACTCCGCGCCACACTCCTCTGGCTCCTTCCTGCAGCTGCTGCCCACCGGGCCGTCCTCACCTCCTCCCAGGCAAGCTCCTCGGCGGAATCACCTTCCTGAAGCAAATGCTGACAGCATCACGTCCGTCATCGGAAACCTCTCTGGCGTCCTCCTGCTCATAGGCCTATGGCCACACGTCCACAGACAAGCTCTGCCCTTGTCCCCCACCAAGCCCTGCCCGCCCACTGACCTCCGAGCAGCTCCGTTAGCTTGGCAGGACGGCCGCGGCCTGTGCCTCTGGGATCGCTGCTCTTTCGGAACAAACGCCCTACCTCACCCGCCCCTCCGAGGTCCGGCTCACGCAGGTGTTCTGGCCGAGGGGGCAGCCCCTCTGGGCACCCCCCGCCCCGCCTCGGGCCCCACACCCACTCCAGCCTTGTGACCGTCTCGTCTTCACACCCGTGTGATGTGTGCTGTTCCCTGCGGCAAGGCCGCGCATGGCTCTGTCCACACGGCCGGCGGCACCCGGCGCTCTAAGTCCCAGGCGCTCAGTAAACATGAGTGAGAGCCCGAAGCCAGCACCGGACGCAGGAATGATGCGGGCGGGGGGTGGGCAGCAGGTCCCACGACACTCCCCGGGCGCACCTGCCATTTCGGGAATACCCGACAGCCTCCGCAGCCCTCCACCGTCACCTGGATTTTATGGAAAAGCTAGTGGAGGCCCAGGAGAGTGAGCTGCCTGACCCCTGGCCGGTGAGAGGCAGGATCCGACCTTGGTCTGGCTGACTCCAGATCCCGCGTTCGTCGCCCGGGGGCTCAGGGGCCTGCCCTTGGTTCGCTGACAAACCGCTGGTTCCCTTTGTGGGCCGAGCCCGAACGGGTAACCCTGCAGCCCCAGCTCAGCCTCCGGTGGCAGCGGGCACGGGTCCAGTAGGCGACAGAACGGGGAGGCCAGAGGTCTCTTTGCCGCGGCTCCACGGGATCGGCACTGAGAGGGGGTCGGGGTCGGGGAAGGGGACGGGGTGCTCTACCTCCTTGGCCTTTCGGCAGCCGGAGGAAACCGGGGAAGCGGGGGGAGCCAGCGGGCCCCCAGCCCCGGCGCTCTTCCAGGCCTTAAGACCTAAACGAAAAGCGCAGCCACGTGGGGAATCCTCCCGGGAGGCTTCTCCTCAATCGCGCTGGCCTTGGGGGGCGGCAGGGCCCCTCGGTGGGTGCCCCCGGCCTCTGCCCGGCCTGCGAGTCACATGGCGTCCTTGCTGCTTTGTGGCCGCCAGCTGGGTGCCCTGCCCGTGTGAAAGCAGATGCAGGGATCGGTACTTTCGTCCACTGAAAAATACTGGAAACGCAGGGCGGCGGGCGGCGGGCGGAGGAACAAAGGAGCTCCCGCAAGCTGGCCTCCCAGCGTTTGCGGAGAAAGGGGAGCTGGGCCAAGGCTCCATGTCCTCGGGCAAGGCTGCTGCCCTGCCGTCCTCTCTGTCCACACCCGCAGAGGACAGGCAGACGTTCCGCGGTGCGGCCTTGAGCACTCACACACTGGCTTCCTGGAGCCGAAACACGGTCAGTGGGAAGCTGCCCTTGCTGAGGTCACGCGGCTTCCAGAATCCACCCGAATCCCCCCCCAGGCCCTGCAGTTCCCAGCCACCGGGGGAGCAAAGCCTGTGCCCTTGTTTCTAGAAAGCCCATCCTGAGTGCGACCCAGTCACGGCTGCAGCTGCCCAGCAGCCTCTCCTCCCTGGGCCTTGGTAGCTCCCCCCCCCCACCGTGTGCTCCCCCGGGTCCTGGAGCAGCCGAGCGCTGGCGCAGAGAAGCCACAGCCACAGGACGCTCCGCGTGGCTGGTGGAAGGCCAGCTCGCCTATCGTGCCCGGGGCCCGTGGGCTCCGTGGAGGCACAGGAGGACCAGGCCGCCCGCCCTCCCCGCTGCCTCGACCTCTGCCCCTGGCAGAGACCACCAGGGATTCCTTCCTTCAGGTGGTGATCTCAAGGTCACCCACACGGCATCAGAAGACTGCACTGTGCCTTCGCAAAAGCAAGTCTGGAAAACACATTTCAAACCCCGTTTGGGCAAAAACTGTGTTTTCCTCATTGTTTCAGGTCAGGTCCTGAAAGGCTGCCTTGGGGAGAAGCACCAGCCGTCCCGTCGCTGGCGAGACGGGGCGCGGCCGCCCTCACTCCTGGGTGACTGCCGGGCTTCTCAGCAAAGCAATTAATTTGGTATCTAAGGAAGTGTGGTCTGTGCTGCTAGGGCGATGGGCACAAAATGGAGATTCTCAAGAAAACGTCATTCATTTAAAATTAAATTTTAAATGATTTCTTTCCCCGGCTTTCAGAGCCCAGCCAGACTCCTGCACTGCTCGCTCCTGTGGAAAACAAGCACGCGCGTCTCACCCTGCCTTCCGAGCAGCGGCCGGTGACGGATCTTTCCTTCTGACCCCCCACGTGTGTTTGCTCTTTGAATACGTTCGTAGTTGGACGCGTCTTTCCAATGTTCAGGACAGAGATTGCAAACACCTGGCCGAATACCACAGAGCCCTCTTTTCTGATTCTGATTCTCCAAGAAGACGGGCCTCTGCCGTAGTCCACGAGCCAGGGCTCTGTCTCTGGGCCTCTCTTGGCCTGCGGGGGTCCCCTGGCGCTGCGGCCCATTCCTCCCTCCCAGGAAGTGGGGGATCGAACGGGACCACAGGAGAACTTGTCCTCCCTGCCCCCACAGGACTAGGTCCCGGTGGCCCTACCGCAGCCACTAGCCAGGGAAGGGCCCGGGTGGCGGCCCCCAAGGCTTCTTAGCTCTCACCCTGAGATCTAAAAACCCCACCCTTCTTCAAGCACCTCGATTTGCCACCGGGTCTAATATGACAAGGGAGAACCGAGAGACACAGGGGCCCCCAGGTGACTGGCACCCTTGGCCACCCCTCCTGCCCGGGCTGGGATGCCTCTGACCCCAGGCCGTGGCCATGCTGGTTTCTCCCGCCGCACGGGTGGTTTTGTCTGCAGCTTTAGGACCTGTGGCTGGGAAGGGGGGTGTGCATTATTAATCCCGGATCCCAGGCTGTGCAGACGGAGAGGCCCTCTCTGACATTTTAAACACTCGGACAGCCTCGGGCCGGTGGCAGAAGCGGGACGGAGAGCAGGGGGAGGGCAGTGTGAGCTCTCAGCCCCGCGGGCAGGGTCTGCACGGCATCCTCCACGCGGTAGGGAGGGGGGTCCCGCACGTGTTTGAGTGGAATTAGAAAATATATCGCTTTATGCCTTTCACTCTGTGCAATCTTTCGAGACCTCTCACACCGTGAGCTTTTCTCTTTAATGATCTCCCACTCACGCGGACACGGCTTGCGACAACACGCTCCGGGTTCTCAGGAAATACTGTGGAATAAAGTTTAATGTGAATGTCACTGCCATTCCCGGTCCATCGATGAGGACCCCTCCCCCCACCCCCACCATCCTTGGGGCCCCGTGCGAGTCAGTGAGAACGTTGCCCAAGTCTGTCTGTCTGTCCCTCCGCCAGGTAGCGCCAAGCACGGCTGGGCCGGGAAGCTTACAGCCACGGCGGGCTTCACGGAGGCCAGTGGGAGCGTCTGAGCCCCCCGGCTTCATTCAGAGAACATGTCGCTAGCTGCTGATGTGGGAAGGGGTGACTTCACCTGCCACCGTCTCCCCCACCATCCAGCACCCTTGCTTTGCGGTGCCCCCCTCTGGCCGCTGAGTGCTACACCCGAGCTGCTTTGGAATGGGTGGGGGGGGCCGGCTCGGTTCGGGGGACATGCTCTCCGGGACATTACATCCCGCGGGGCGGGCCTGTGGTGGCAGTAATGAGGGTGGTGACGTCCAGGTGGAAGCAAGAGTGGGGCGAGTGGGTGGACAGAGGCCCTGGCGGCCCATCCACTTGCTTCTGGAGACCCCGCTGCGTCCGGGGCTGGCTTGTCTACGCAGGAGAAGGGGTGTCACAGCGGTCCCCATGCCAGAGACTTCCCCCGGACGGAGGGCTCCCATGGCCTGGAAGTGGAGGGCTGGCAGGTTTACAGCATCAAGAGACCGGATTTAACTTCTGGCTCCATGCCTTACGCTGGTGACCTGCCCCGTGATCTGACCTCGTGGGCCTCGGTTTCCGCGCTGTGGCGCAGGGAGGGCGTTCCCGACAGTGCTGTGAGGGGAGCCTACAGGCACTTCTCCCTCTCTGCTCGCGCCGGCCCAGCGAGGAGGCAGCATGGCCTCAGGCCTCGGGTCCCGGGGTGTGTCTCACCTCACCGAGGGTCACCCCGAGACTGGCCAGCGCCTCCTGCTCTGGACTAGTGCCCCCCTGCCCTTGCGGAAGTCCTGCGAAGCAGTGACGGCAATCTGCCCCGGGCAGCTGGTGGGGGCTGGGCCTAGCGGGGCTCATCTTTCCCACCCCTGCCCCTGACCACGTCAGGCATCCTCGAGTCACCAAGATGGGAGCAGCCAAACGTGTGCTTCAGGGGACACCAGACACATATGCTGGGGGGGAATGCGGGAGAGATGAGGGCACAGGCCGGGAGGGTGGGGACGCAGGGAGCCTGCCCACGGTCTTCACAGGGACCCCCACCAGGCTCCTGTCAGGACAAGCCCGGCCATCTAGAGCACAGGGACAGGGCACAGCCACAGAGAGGAAAGGGTTTCCCTGGCCAGTGCCTGGCTTTGCCGCAAGCCCCCGGGAGAGCCCAGCTTCCCAGAGCTCCTGCTGCACCAGCACCAACCACGGGGCTCACAGCCACGCAAGGCCCTGTCTTTCTCCCACTGTTTCCCGGGGCCTGCTCTTGTGTTCCCAACTAGACGGCCGCGTCTGGGGGCAGGACTCACTAGCACAGACGTGTGGCTGGTGAAATCAGGACGTGTGTGAGAGACGGACTGAGACGACTAGTCTGGGACATACGGTAACTCCCAGGACCGCTGCGAACCCCTGTGTCTTCTTGTAGGGACTACGGGACTGGTCGGAGGAGAGTCTGATTTTCTTCATCCAGGACAGCCTGCCGTAGAGATGACACTGAGGGGGTGAATTGCCCCAAACCTTGCGTGCCTAAATATTGGCAAAGGCCGGACTCCAACCAGGTGCCCCTCACCCAGTCCCGGGCTCCTTCTGTGGCGGTACCCCAAATTCTCCAGGATGCCCCTTGGTGACGGCCTCGGAGTGCGTCGAGCCACACAATGTGCAGATGTCCCCCCGGTGACCCGCGGTGCGTTGTCTCCGAGAGTGGACGGCGGGCAGAGGGGTCTACTCCTGCGCGGCACGTGCGGAATGACGTCCGGGCCCAGCACCCGCTTCGGCACGCAGGCTGGTATCGTTTCTTCAGACGCGCTCATCCAGCGCTTCTGCTAGACACACCCCGGCCTCGTCATTCCTGAGGCTGCATCGGTGAATCGAGGAAACCAGGAGCCTCAAGGTGTTGGCTGGGAAGAGGGGGCGCCTGCTGCCTGCAGAGGCTGACACAGCCGCCGGCGCCTCGGGAGGCCGAGATGCCCAAACCGAGATCTGACTCACAGCTGAACTCCAGCTGCGGCCCCTTCGGATCTGGTCCCAGGGCGCAGAGGTGCCCACGGAGAAGTCGTAGCCCGCTGGTGCACCTGCTCCCATCTGAACCACCACCCACACACACCGGGATCCGGAGCCTTCTGGGTGGGAGGGTCTCTAGTCTTCCTGCTCTTTCCCACCGTTTAGGAAGCCGAGGTAGATAGAGAGATATTTGGATCAATGCTCCTGTAAGTCATGTCTTCTGGGAACATGACTTTCGGGCAAAGGGGCTTAAATCAGTACAGTGTTTCCTTTATCCCCATTGAGGGAAAGGTGGCCAGACAGGCATTCCTTGCATTAATTAAGCACCTACTGCACACGGGCCTGTGAAAGTCCCTCTCAGCCCAGGATGAGATGCAGAAACAAAGGCAGAGCGTGGAATCCGTGGAATCCGTGTTGTGACAGACTTTGGCCCTGGGTGTTACAGGAAGCCAGAGGATGGCTACCCTTCCTAGCCTGGGATTAGGGAGAGGTGGGGGGAACGGTGCAGGCAAGCGCGTCCTGGGAGAGGCTTATGATAGATTCTGAGATCTTAGAGCTGAAGGGGGCAGGTGCTTAGGGATTTTTGACAGTTAGAAAAAATAAAAGAACAAAAAGAGGGACTCGGGAAGAAGTGGGAGAAGTCCCAGGTAGCTCCTCTTTGCCTGGTTCTGGGAGTCTAGGCCCACAGGAGGTGCTCCTGTCCCTGGAAGCTTTGAGGAAGCTCCTCCCACATGTCCTGATTTCACCAGCCACAGGTTTGTGCTAGTGAGTCCTGCCCCCAGACGTGGCTGTCTAGTTGGGAACACAAAAGCAGGCCACGGGAAACAGTGGGAGAAGGACAGGGCCTTGCGTGGCTGTGAGCTCCGTGGTGGGTTGCTGGGCCCTCCCGGCAGGAATAGCCCAGCAGGGAGCAGGTTTCAGGGGGCAGAGACCCAAAGCCAGTGGGTCTCCACCATGATGCTAGTGAAACCACCCAAACAGCTTCAAAGCCTTCCCCAGGTGGCTGTCACAGGGGCCAGGGTTGAGAGCCACTGAGCTCTGCACACAGAATGGTATGGCCTGGCTCTTGTGTGACCTGCAGGCCTGCTGGCTGCTTGGAATGGAGGATGGTTTTCCCGGGTTCACAAAGGAGGAAGCAGACTCGTGGAGGCCCAGGCGGGTGTCCAACCTCACAGATGCGACAGGAGGGGGCTGGAGTCAAGTTTGCTGGCGTGTTGCCGGCTCCTTCACTGGCCCAAGGTCCTGCCAAGTGCTGGCCCACCCACAGCCGGAGACTCAGGGGAGCTGTGGCCAAGTGTATGGTTTTTGGGGGCCCTGGAGCCCCTCGTTTTGGAGAGTGCCACGGAGCCCCAAGTCTCTTGGGGATGGGCTGTCTCATCACCAACCCCGCAGGGGAACTGCAAACATCAGCCACCATGCTTAGGTTGCACTTGGTCTAGATTCTAGCTCAGGTAGGTGAGGGGACAGGGCTCCGCAGGAGCAGAGACTGGACGTGCCCAACTCCCCATGCCATGTGGCTGCTCGTCTCCTGCTGTCCCCTGTCGACCTCGTGGGTTGCTGGGACCCAGGGGCATCTCTCAGTGTCCCCCAAGGCCACCTTCATGCCTGAAAGGAGCAAAGGCCGATGCACAGACTGAGGGACAATGATGGAAGCAGGCCATGCGACCGAGCGACCGTGCGGCGGTGCCTGCCGGTCTTGGAACGCCAAGGAGAAGCACGAGTGGATGGCCACCCCCAGAAGCTAGGAAGAGGCAAGTTGGGCCCTGCCCACACGCTGATTTAAGACTTCCAGCTTCCAGAATCGGGAGATAATAAATTTTTGTTCTCCTAGGCCCCTGGGGTTTACCAGACTGAGTTGCGGGGCCCCAGCACAGGGAGGACCCAAGAGGGCTGGTGACGGGACCCTGGGGAGCAGGCGGAGCGGCAGGGCAGGGCGCCAGAGTCCAGAGAAGACCGACCCGTCCACCCTCCATTGTCCGCCTTCAGCAACTCCACGACTTGCAAGGAGCTCCCAGGCCTATCTGGGAGGGAAAACAGGCCTCCCAAGCCCCCGGGGCCCGGACCCAGCCGGCCGCGCCTCTCCCGCCCCAGACCCGCGGCCACTGCACACGCTGTTTGGGGGAAGGCATCTTCCGCGCGGTTCTGCGGCGGGCGCGGCGCGTACCGCGAGCTCACGGCCTCTCCCCACCCCCAGCCCGCCCCCTGCCCCTGCACACACTCAGTTCCGTGGTGGAGGAGGGACGAAGGCGACCACGTCCCCAAGTACACTGTCCTCTGAAGCGCGCCTTGAGCCTCCCGCCTGCCCCCAGGCCGCTGCCTCCTCGCCGGGCTCCCCGGGAGCGCCCCTCCTCCACCTCCCGCCCCGCCCCGCACACGCCCCCGGCCGCCCTTGACCGTGAACCCCGCCGCGGCGGCTCTCAGTCACCCGGGAGCGTCCCCGGGCGGGCGGAGTGGGCGCCGGCGGGAGGGAGGCCGCGCGCTCCAGCCGGTGGGGGAGGGGCGGGAGCGAGGGGTGGGCACCGGCGGGGGGGGGGGTAAGCGGCAGCAGCCCCCGCCCCTCCCCCCGCCCTGGGACCGCCCCACGCGCAGGGCTGTGTTGCGGGGGAGAAGAGCCCCGACACTCACCGCACGGAGCCTGGGCGCGCCGGCCTTTGCTGCAGCCTTTCCTGAGCCAAGCAGGCCTCCCGGGTCGCCCCTTGCACACTCGTGCGCGCGCACTCACAGCCCCCCATCTCCGCCCCGCTGCGGGGTCCAGCCGGCCAAGGCCTGGGAAGCGAGGGCGGGTGTGTAGGTCTGGGGGGAGCTTAGAGAGCAGGGCTGGGGCGGCCCATCCCGCACTGGGACCCCAGCTTGAAGCGCCCCAGGCCCTCTGGAGCGGAAGGCGGCCTGGGGGCGAGGGGTGGCTGGCCTGCCCCGCTGGGAAGCAGGGAGGGGGGCGGTGCGGGACCCCCTACACACACACTCACACACACACAGGGTGCTGGCCGCCGGCACGGGACACCCGGCTTTGCCCAGATCCCCTCCGAGGCGGAAGATGGAAGTTGGCTTTTGTCTGACCCGGTCAGACAGAGCCGTTTTGTGGGATAAAGGCTTAACGCTCGGTGAACACGCAGAAAAAGCCCCGCGCTGGCCCTCTGACAATGCCATTGTCTGGGGCCTGAGCCCGGCTGCTGGGGCTGAAAGCGCCAAGTTCATGACATTTCAAAGAGAAATGATACTGGGGAGGAGGGAAGGGGGGCAGGGTGTGCAGGAGAAGCAGAACCCTAAAACGCGCGGGCGACAGCCCTGAACTCCTCCAGGCCGCAGCCCCCACCCCCCACCCACTCCCTTTCTCAGGCAGGCGGATGGGGAGGCGGTAAGGTCAGGGTCACAAGCAGCTGCTGTTTGCAAGGTGAAGCTGTGAAAAGAAACCCCAATACGCAGCGTGGACGCTTCCAGGACCCTTGGCACAGGTCCCCCCCTTGTCCGCACAGCCGCGCCACCTAAGAATTTGCCAGAAGGACTTTAGGTGACCAAAGGAGTTTATTTTTAAAGTGCTACAGTGTTATTGTTTTCTTTCATGCTTATTATTGTTATTACCAGATCCTTAAAAAAAACCTATTTTCTGAGCCCGGGAGATTCCATTTTTAGCGTTTCATTTGTTTCACGAGCTTTGCAAAAGCAAATAATTCGGGAGAGAAAAGCGGAGGAGTCAGGAAATTGAATGTGTTTTGTCTCCAGCCAAGTTTCCCTTGAGTGATTTCGTTTGCTTTCTGTCTCGCGGCGCAGGCTCCGCGCTCGGACCTCCAGCCTGCGGGGCCCGCAGCCCGCCGCCACCCCCCTGCCCCACCTCAGGAGGCCGGGTGGGGGCTGTGCACCCCTCAGCCCATTGGCCGAGTACACCATCCTCCCAGAGAACAAAAACCCGGGCCTTGCATATTCATTCTCCTGCGAGGAGAAAATAGGATTAGGCCAAAGTATGAGCAAGGTAAGTCGGATTACTGGCAAGGTTCAATACATTTTGGCATTCTTGTGCGATTTTTAATTGTACAAAGGTGTATGTTTCCCTTCCCTGGTTTTATTTAAAGAGGGTGTTTGTGCCCCGGAGGTAAATGATGAGCCATAAGGCTCTGTGTGGAATTGGAAACATATAACCTTGCAGAATGACATTTCGCCCTGTAACGTGCGACGCATGGTCGGATGAAGGCAGCGTGTCTCCGCCATCCTTTGTTAACGCCTCTTGCCCCCTGGCGTCGCTTTGATGGAAGGACACCCCTCGCACGGGCTGCCGAGGTGTCGCCGATGGGCTCCTTCCCCACAGGCAACCACAGAGGGGACTGCACGCAGATCCGTTTCTTAAACACCCTGACCAAGGCGGGCTTTAAATGCATAGAACCCGGCACCGCGGAATCCGATGGCAAAGCCTGGTGTTACTACCGTTGGCAAAAGCCCTAGATCTTTACTGCATTTTGCCACGTGCGGATTTAGTTGAGGTTTGCTTTCAGGCTCTTGGGTGTCTTCCATTAGCTCGGTTTCTCTGGGGCGAGACAGGGGAATGCTTACAGTTGTTTAAGTCTGCAAATCACTGAGCAATGAGCTCCGGGGTGGGGGGTGGGGGCTGCTGCTCCCGGGGTAGCCAAGGCCAGCTCTCGACCGCTGGAAGTCCTCGAATCCGGCTGTCTGCCGCATTGCTGAGGTCCTTTTCAGGATGAACTGCAGACAGAAAGCCGGAGGGGACAGAATCAATCCAAAAGCTTTTTGAGGTTCTGGCTGAGAGAGAAATGTGCATTTGCAGAAGCTCAGGGCCAGAGGAAAGGAAAGTTATGCTTGATCAAAGTTGGGCCTGGTGGGGGTGTGCTGGGAGCGAGGTGGGAGGTGGGATTCGGCTTCCCTTCATGGCAGGCTGCAGCAGTGATCCCTTGAAGGGTGGGGAGCTGGGGCAGCAGCTTCTGTAGCCAGAGAAGGTGACCCCGAAGAACTGTGCAGGGTCAGAAGTCCGGGAAAGCCGTGGCTCATGTCTGCCTGCCCCGTGAGCTCCTGGATGGAGATAGCTTCCTTCCCGCTGCGGGAACGGAAGGAGACGTTGGCTTTGCCTACCTCGTTCAGCCGCGTCCGAGAGCCTCCAGCAGCCGGAGACGTGCTGGGGTGCATACCCCTAGTTATCTTCGCATTCAGGCAAAGTCAAGTCCGTAAGTGCATTTTGATCAAGCTGGTGAAAGAGGAGTCAAGGATCTGTTTATTTTTTAAATGTTTCCTGCCTCCCACATTTAACGTAGATGTGTGCACGCACGCCCTAAGAGAGCCTTTTTGCAAGGCCAAATCTCACCAATTCCAGGCTTTCTTGGCTTGGTTTGTGAATCCATGCACCGAGCACCTCTAGAAACCGTGCAATCATCCCACTTAGGACTAAGGTTACAGGAGTCCGGACCGTCTTTCTCCCTCCTGTGGTGTAAGACCCACCACCTCTTTGGTCTGAAGTCTGTCCTGATTACTCAGCGCACACATGTGAATTTACTCACTTCCACGAGGCGGCCGATGGTCTGGAGGCCTATGGACTCTGACCCTTTTGCCTCCTTTTCTCCCCATCTTTAAGCTATAACATCTGGGGGCCTTTTCCTTCCCTTGAGTCTGGATTTGTTTGCAGGGTTTTCCCAGGTGTCTGATGGGGGGTGGGTGGGGTGCGTGCAGATGCCGAGCTCAGCACACCTGCACCCCGCCCTTCTCCTCTGGAGACCTGAGTTTGATGGGACACAGAGGGCTCCCCAGATGGGGGCAGGTGGGACAAATGTCCAGTTGGAAGACAAGTACAGAAGAGCCTGTGTGGGCAGGGCGAGTTCCCCAGCGGCTGTGAGTTGACCGACTGTGTAGAAGACATGAAAATGTTCGCTCGCTCACACAGCTTTGTTCAGGCTGCGATGCACACCTTCCGTCCCCCTCCCCGGGCTTCACGGGCGGGTGTTCACTAGCGGGTGTTTGCTGGAAGGATGCTGCCTGTACCCACACCCACAATGGGTTTCGTTCAGCTAGAAATTAAAAGCAAAGCTGAGCCATGCTCCCAAGTGATCGAGCACCTACGCTCAAACTCACAGAAATGGGGTGTGGCAGGGACAGTCTCCATGGGTGTGGGTAGGAGAGGGCAAGGGGAGGAGAGGGGGTGGTGTTTCCTTTAGTAAAGGCCCGGGCCACTGGGGGAACGGGAGACTGGGCCTCTTCCCGCAGGCCTTACCCCCCTGCCCACCCATCTCCGGCCCACAGACAGCACAAATCCATCCGGGCCGTGACCCAGACGAGGGGGCTCTCAGCCACGGCCCCTTGCCTCTACCAGCCTCGGGATGGGCAGCCTCCCGCTCTGGGGGTGACGGTCTGCACCAGTGGACCCAGGCTCCAAAGATGGAGGGCTGGTGGTGTTGTGGAGTGGGGGGGGCCTGCATGGGAGCTGAACCTCCAGCTGTACCCTGGTGGGGAAAGGGTAAGCTGCTCCTGGGTGCCCAGGGCACTGGTGGGGCTGGGGTTCCAGGGCCTGGGCAGCCCTCCCCCGAGAGCCTGAGCCCTAAGTCAGGCCTGAGCCTGAGCTCCAGGCTCTAGGGTTGTTGTGTTTTTGTTCTTGTTTGGAGAGGGCGTTTGGGGAGCGCAGAGGAAATATTAGGATGTCTCCTTGGCAAGAACTCAGCCCTAGAGGTAAGGCCAGCTAAGCTAGGTTTTAGGGAGACCCAGCCAGGTGGGTGCTGGAACCAGAGGCAGCTTCGCGTTAGGTCTTCCGGGTGGCCCCCAGGTTAGAAACCTACTTCGTCTGCAAACTTGAAGGAGGGGCCGTCCAGCGAGGTCTGAGACTCCAGCTTCTGCTCCCCACTGCTGGTCTATGTAGGGGAAATGAGATAAACTCAGGCAAGATCACAGAAGTCTCTCTCGAGGGTCAGCAGCGAACAAAAAGGGAGAAGTGGAGAGTAAGTTCGTTCCCAAGAGCGCTGTAAAAGTCTCTCGGGGAGAGAACAGAGCGGGAACTGTTCATGTCTGTAAGTGTCGGTGTTCAATATTTGTCTTCTCCAAATATAGCATCTAATAAAAGATGTCTTAAAACCCCTGAATTGGGCAGAGTCCAAACGCTGTCTCTTGACCAAGTTCACACACATCAGCTCCCTCCCTGGGCACCCCCCACATTTTATTTATCCTTCAGTTTATTCAAACTTATTTTTCCGCCACAGGAAGGCAGCTTTATTTGGCTAGTAAAGATTGTGTTTAACTCATTGAGTATGCATTGTAAAAGTTTTGCCATTAAATGCCAACCCGAATTCCAAATTGGGAAGTTAAATATTTGTTTTTAATTTTCTGGCTTAAAAATGTTCACTAACAGAAATGATTCTTTCTGCTCTAATGTGCTTGTATAAATGGGGTTGTTATTGGAGTCTTCCCCTAAAACAACATTTGCTTCCTGTCCCGACACACTGTGTTTGGAAACTCCACTCTTAAAAGCAATTTTAATATGTATAAACAAAAAGCAAGTGCTTTGCCTTAAAGTGTTTCGGTACACGGGCTTATGGGAGGTAGGAAAATGAGAAAACAGCATTCATAATATTATTTGAGAAGCTCGGTTAGAGACAAGTTAAAGAATGTATTTTGTGGGAAATTATAAAAGAGCTTGCTTTCCAAAAAATGTAGGCACCAGAGACCCCTTAATGTTTGTCTTTTTAATATTATAATTGACGACTGAACAAATAACTTAACATCTGGAATTTTGTAAAAAAAAATTCAAGATTTCATTAGCTCAATATTTAAGCTGTGTTGCATTATCTCGCGTTTACCCGTTTCTACATGTCACGTTCTTAAATTTGGCAAATCACTCTTTTCGTCACTGAGTCCAGCTAAAAGACAGAGAAGACAAATAGGTTTGGGGACGAGACCTCACCATCGTGGGGAGCGCAGCTGGAGAAAACTGTGCCTTCTCTGGGAGGTTTATTTCCAGGTAAACCTAACTGCGAACAGTTTTGCCCCCTCACCGCCCTTTAAAATAGACTCTCAGATGATGGTGAAAATGAGCGGTCCGATCGGAAACCAAGACGGTCCATTTAGAGAGGACAGCAGCGTTCCAACCGCCTCCCATCTGACTTTTTAAAGAAGTGAGCTTTGGGGGAATGATGTCCAAAACCCGGGAGATGAGAAACTCCTAACAACCCCAACAATTAGGTCACGGCAGCATCTTAACTGCAAGCTACTTCCTCCCTCTCTGCTTTGTCTCCTCAAATCTAAAGGGAGCAGAGATGCCCCCTCCTACCGGCAGCGGGGTCTCCACCAGTCCCAGAGAACAACGGAAGCTGGACCCCTTGCCGAGGACCCTCCCTTCCTTTCCAGTTGGCGTGCCTGTCTGTGGTATGGGGACATCCCCGGGTCTCCTGGCTGAGACACGTGTCCAGAGGGCAGCCGTGCTCTCTAGCTGGGTGTCAGTGGGTCAGACAGGACCACTCCATATCCCTCGGCAGTTTGAACCCTATGAACCTTCCTTCTCCTCCTTCCTGGGGGAAGCCCAGAAAGCAAAAGGAAGAGAGGCGCTGCTGTCTCATTTTGGGGCGGGGTGGGGTGTCTTCTAGGAGGCAAGTTATTTCCCTTCCCCAGACTCCGGAACTGAGCAGGTTACCAGGTAATTCCTTCGGCCCTGTACTCTATTGCCAACCCTCTTTGAAATCTCCCAGGAGAAACTTCTGGGATGTGAGCTCCATGCCCTTCCCTGCTCTGAGCCTGGGGACTGCCTTGGGGAAGCCCTCACTGCCACCCAGCAGCGGTCTGGGCGGAGGCAGGCTCCTTCCTCCCTGGGCATGTCGCCTTTCCTGGATCAGTCTGAATCTCCTCCCCAGGTCTGCCCACTCGTGTCCCGGTGGTCCTGCGGGAAGGCATGAGGAGGTATTTCCTTTCTAATTGTACTTAATGCTTCCTCTAAAACACGGCCGGAGGAGAGGCGTGGGTCTCACCTCCCAGCCGGCCTGCCGCCCCCTCGTTAGCTGGAAGAACCTGTCTGGACTTTAAAAAGCCGCATCCCCCCCCCGCCCCCGCCTGGACCTCGGCTGCGGGTTTGGGGCCGGGCAGCGCCGGCCGCCAGCACGTGGACCGCCGTGCGTGGGCGCGTGGCGCGCGCGGGGACTCGTGTGCGCGGGGACGTGCGCGGCGGCCCTGCCCGAGCCCGGCTCTCCAGCGCGCAGGCTGGGGGTGCGGGAGGTCGGAGGGAAAAGGGGGAGACAATTAGGGCTTGCCTGCGCCCGCACTGTCCCACCTTCCCTGCGTGACTGCAGGCCCGTGGCGGCCAGGAAGTGGGCATTGGCGGTCGCGCTGCTCCTCGGGTTCCAGGCGCCGCGCTCCGCGGGGCGGAATGCACCGTCCGCGGACGCCGCTGACCCAGCGCGCGGGCGGCCTCTCCCCATTCACGCGCCCCCGCGTAATGAATTCGTCCGTTTAGAAACATTACAAGGAATATTGGAGATTGACTGCCAGAGGAAGTGACACTTGACCCTCGCATCCTGAGCCCCGGAGGGGACAGCCACGGATTTCAAAATAGAAGTCCTCGAGCGGCGCCGCGCGTCCGTCACCGGCCGCCGCCCTCCCGAGCGCCCGCGGGGCCCCTTCCCTGCCCGGGTGCCCGTCGCTCTCCGGACCCTCCTCGCCCCTCCCGCCCCGCGCGCCGCGGCCCCCGCTCCACGCCTGCTCGCCGCCGCGTTTCAGCAGACTCGCCGGGATGGCACCGAGCCGACGCCGGCGACAAGAAACAGGGCGCGGGCGACAACGCGCGAACCAGCCGGGCCGCGCCCCAGCGCCCCCGACTCGCGCGCGCTGCCGGCGCCCCCCGCCCGGCACCGTCCCTGGGCCCTTGCCCTCGGGGACCGAGGCCTGGGAGGCCGGGAGCGGGCGGAGGGGACTTCGCTCCGGAGCCGCCGCGCGCCCCGGCTCGCTGGCCGCGGGGACGCCCGGGACCGAGCAGGAGGCGGGAGGCAGGACAGGAGGGAAGGAGCGGAGGCGCGGGCTGGACGGAGGCCTCGGCGGGTCCCCGCTCGGGCTGGGCGCCCCGGACGCACCCCCACCCCCGCTGCGGGAGGCTCGGCGGCCGCGGGCTGCGGATTTGGGGCGCGGGGGAGTGCACAACCTCCCCCGGTGCCCGGCGGGGCTTGGTGATGTCGAAGCCGGGGCGGGTGGCGCGGATCCGCCGAGGCCGCCCCGCCCGCAGGTCCGGCGGCGCCTTTTGTCCTGCCGGTGGCTGTAATTGCACATAAAACGCCGATTCAAATCGCGGCCTCCGCGCCGCGACCTTCTCCTTGTTTTGCTACCAACTAACAGGATTAGCCAACAAGAGCGAGATTTCAAATTAACCATAAAAATTACAAATTGCAATTCATTTAGCTGCCCATTTGCTACATTAAAACACACACATAAACGGGTCTGCGCGATCGGAGGTGGAAGGGCCGCGAGGAGCCCCGCGACCCGACTCCGGCCTCCAGACCCGAGAGCCAGGGCCTGGGCGCGGGGAACCGCGCGGACGCGCACTGTCCTCGGAGGCACCCGAGAGGCGCCCTGTGGCCTCGCCCGCCGGACGCCTTGCGAGGAGGAGGAGCTCCTTCAGCATCCGTCCGAGCTGTCCCTGGGAGGGGCCGTGCAGGGCGCGGAAGGGTGGCTCCCGGACAGGGCTGCGCGGGAACCAAGCCTCTGGGGAGGAAAACCCTGGAAAACCGGCACAAGTGATTTGAAAAACTCCGGGTTTGGGGCGATTGGTTGGGTGCCTGGAGCGTCAGGACCGAGAAGTGGCCGTTTGTACTGAGTGTGGCGGTGGGCAGAGCGCCGTGCAAGTCGTTCAGTCCGGTCACTTGGCCCTTGTGGCCTTTTTTAGGGAGCTGACCATTCCTTTGGCCTTGCGGGGTGACGTGTGGTGCCACCGGGCCCTTTAAAACCCAGTTTCTGCTTTCCCTTTTGACGTTTTTTTGTGTTACAGATGACCAGTATCCTAGAATTTTGCCTCAGCAGCAGACTCAGTGGGAGACCTGATTTCTGAGGTCACCATGGGTTGGGGTGGATCAGCAAAGGGGGAGACAGACCCAGCAGGGCTCTCTGTCCTTCTCCTTGGCCGAACAGCATTCTGAGGGAACGCTGACCAATGCTTCGCTCCCGAGAGGTTGTTTTCTGGGTAGTTCGGGAGATTTCCTTCCTAAACTGGACCGTCTTTGGTGAGAGGCACAAGCTTTTTTTCCCCTCTGCCTTGGACCCTAAGCCTCCCCAGGGAGGCGGCCCTGCCCCCACCGCGTGCCATCGGCAGGGGGCACACTGAGATGCCTCTGTGCCCCCGGGGCTGCTGTGAGCTCCCGGCTTCTCTCCTTGGGAGAAGGCAGAAGGGATGCTTGGGCTTGGGCTTGGGCTTGGGCAGCTGCCAGCAAGCACTTCCCCTGACTGGGGAGTGTGCGCCGAGCTCCCTAGCGGAGGGAGGGCCGGGAGGGCTAAGGCAGAGGCCAGCTGGAGCCCGGGGGGCAGGCGAGTCTGGCCTCAGCTCCAGGACGGGAAGAGAGAGTTCGCCTGGTCGCGTCCAAGATGCGCCCCCTAGTTCTTTCTGGACAGTCTCCACCACTTTGGCCCTAAACTCTTGGCCAAGTCCAGAGGCAAATGTGCTTTCTTCCTAGGATATTCTTGCATAAATCTAGAGCAAGTCCTCTGGTTCCACGCAAGCACAGGCCTCCACCAACAACATAGGAGTAAGGACGGCGGTGATTGGGTGATGGGCGAGGAGGTCTCTTGGGTCTGCTTAGGTGACCCTTCCTGGTGCAGATGCCGCTGTCCCACACGATGATTCCTCTCCCCAGTCAGAACCTGCTCAATGGTTGGGAGGGGCCCACAGAGGGCTCCTCCAGATTGGAGAGGCTGGGACACAAGGGGCCCAAACTTTTCCAGGAGCTCAGTGGGGCTGTGGGGCTGTTGACATCAGTGGGGCTGTGGGGCTGTTGACATCAGTGGGGCTGTGGGGCTGTTGACATCAGTGGGGCTGTGGGGCTGTTGACATCAGTGGGGCTGTGGGGCTGTTGACATCACGGCGGGCAAGGCCGTGGCGCTTTCAATGGCTCTAGCATAGGGTGGGCCAGGCGTTCAGGTTGTGCACGCCCCCCCCCATGCAGGGGAGCACACTATCCAGGCCCCCAGCGGCTCCCCGCCTGACCACACACCCTTGCCCCGAGAGAAAGGGGTGTGCCAAACCAAGCCCAGCCCGGCGCTGTCAGCTCGTGCTGAGCGGGTCGTGCCCTGGCTGGCTTTATCACTCCAGCACCCCGAGCCAGAAGACACAAAGGAGGTTTGTCCTTGAACTCTCTGCCAGCAGGTGCGGCCATGTTGTGCGTCCCTTTTCTCCGCTCACGGTGGTCCGGTTCCGGGTGCAGGGGCAAGTAGATGCCTTTGTTTGGCTGACGAAGCTCGGGATCCTCGCAGGCTCCATGGGGTCTCCATGTCCTTTTGCCGGTTTCAGGACCACTGGGCTGAACTGTTGCCGACAGCCTAGGGGCACCTCCTCCGATCCTGACCCTTTACTTTTGGGGCCCTAAGCCACTCCCTTGAGCTGCCCAGACTCCTTACAGACTCCCAGAAAAAGTACCTACTCGTGTGCAGAGCAGGACCTTGAACAAGGCTGAGAAGAATTCCTGTGGCCACAGGACCCGTCTGCTCCCCAGCCACCAGGCAGAGGGTGGGCTGTGGCCAGGGTCTGTGCAGCCTGGCCTCCTCTGTATCAATAACCACCGTAGGTCAAGAGCACAGGCAGGCCAGGGGGCTTTTTTGCTCTCTTCGAGGGTTACTTTCTCTAACCTTCTCCAACCACTCGTGAAATAGGCACGTTTGTCGTCTCCTGTGTTCCTCTCGCAAACACACAGAGAGCTCAAGCTTCTTTTCCAAGACCGCCCGACAGGTAAGTGGCCAGAATTTGACTGAGACCCGCCTTTAGAAGCGCTACACTCTGTGGACCCTGTTTGAGTGTCCGCCGGGCAGATGCCCGCGGACGGAGCCTGCTCGCAGTCTGAGTGGGGGCTCAGACTACTGGCCTGTGAACTGAAGACAACGACCCGACTCACCCCACCCCAGAGCGAAGCCTAGACTAAAAAGGGATGAGCTGATGCTCTGAAAAGGAGAAGAGTCTGGACCTGGGAGGTTTGCTCCCGGGGCAGTGGGCAGTGTGTGTCCTGTCTCCTTGTGGCCTGAACGGCCAAGCACGGGCTGGACTTTTCCCGAGGCAGGAGCTCCGGCATCGCCCTCTGGAGCTGTGGGGCCGCCGTCAGATGGGACAGTGCTCTGCGCATCGATGAATTTTAACGTGCCAGAGCCCTCAGGGAATGTGTCTCGAAGTTCCAGAATCAGCCGATGAGTCATGGAGCTGAGACCACCACAAGGCAGTGAGGCCGAGTCCTGGGGAGAAACGACGCTGGTGTCAGAGCTTTCTGGGTACCGGCCCTCAGCACATGTAAGCAAGCACCTGGGAAGGGCCAAACGTTGCATGAGCTGCCCGAGGGCTTTGCACACGCGTTGGCACGCTAGCCCCCCGATGCTCGCCTCCCACGTCTGTGTCCTTCACTCAGGGAAGGTGCCCTCCAGCCTAGCTCCCCAGTTACAGCTTGAAGAAACGGGCACCAGCAGGCCTGCTGGAGCCTTCCACGCTGTGCCAACAGCCCAGCTTCCTGTCGACGGCTTCCCTCAGCTTCACGCCGGGACCTTCCCTCTCATGGGAGGACGCTCTGTCCCCGTGTGCTGAGCTGGGCTGCAGCAGCGCCCATGCCAGCGACTGAGGCACAGGTGAGGGGTGCGGGCGCTGGGAGATGTATGTCGGTGCACCTGCATGGGACAGCCATGTTCTAGAACGTTCTGTGGAAGATCTCTGTTACACTTTCAGAGGTGTGAGCATACAGTGCTGTCTAGTGAGGTCTCTGGGGGTCTCCCCACCCTGCACCTGCTCTCCTGACTCCCCCAGACCACGTCCGCCGGCTGATAGAGACCAGCCTCGCCTCCCACCCCTTCAAGTATGGGGGGTGCGTCATCTTTGCTGGAAAAGAGCCTCAAGAGGGCAGATGGGAGAAATGGGCCTCAGAGCAGAAGGGGTCTGTTTCCCCAGGGCCTTGCTTTGAGTCCGGAGCTGCCCGCACACACATCTCCAGACGGGAAATGGGCTCCCGTAGGACAAAACGAGCAGCCATCGGGAGGTCGGGCCCAGGCCGGGCGGCGCTCATGGCGCCCGTATGGGGGCGGCCTCCCCCACGCCCCATCCTGTGCCTGCCCTCACGCCTAGCCGGGGACAGAGAGTCCATCCTCATTCTACCCATTTGACAGATGAGGAGCCCAGGCACCGTGAGGTCTGGACTTGCCCACGGGACACACCTCCAGGTAAGTGACGGAGCCTTGATGTGTCTCCAGATGGCCTGGCCCTGTGCAGCATTACCGCTCCCAGAGGGACGCCGCCCACTGTCGCTGGATGGGGACAGACGGGTCCAGCCGCCCACCTGGCTGCGGGGACTCAGCCTGTGATCTTCAGAGCCTCCTGGCCCGGCCCTGTGGACAGACTCGACGAAGGATGCCTCGAACCTTCCCAAATCAAAGGGCGCAGCTGGCCCCACATGCCGTTCGTCCAATAACCCCTGGCGGGAGGGATTCCAGCTGCTGACCCTCGCCCCAGCCCCCCTCGTCCTTAGCTTTGATCTAATGAGCCCTAATCCCCGCTGGCGATCTGGCCTCCCTCCGTCTGCTCTGTCCACCATCCGGGCAGCAGCGCTGGCCTCTTTGGGATTCTTGGGCCTAAACACCTGTTCTCAGGGGCGACTTTTGTTCCTCACACCTCCCGTCTTCCCACAGGGAGACACAAACACAGCTGGAGTGAAGCTGTCACTGCCCCCTGCGTAAATGTCCCCCAAACTGTCAAGAAAAAGTCAACATGTTTAATACACTGCAGTGAGAAGTTGGGAAGTGTGTTGAGTAAGAGATTAGAGGATTCCCTCCAAAGTGGGTGACATGTTAAAATTTGAGATGCTTTCTGATTAGACATCGAGAAAACTTAGCTTCCTGAGAAAGCGAAGCGCTCCTCTACCATTCATTCAAGACTCTGCAGCCCAGGCACCACCAGGCAAAGTGGTAGGAGCCTACCTGTGGGGGGCTGGGGGCGGCGCTTTGAGAGCAGCAGACCTGGCCTAGAGCCCGGCCCCTCTACTCCGTAGCTGTGTGGCCTTGCAGAAGTCTGCTGCCCTCTCTGAGCCTGTCTCCCCCCTTAAGCGGGGAGGCAGCAGGCGTCAGGGAGTTGCTGTGATGGTACGGGAGGGAACCTAAGTCAAGGCTTTAGGACTCCACACCCATCGCAGTCGTTTTCTCGGTGGGCTCAGTAGTGCCCGCGCACCCACAGGTCGGGGTGCCGGGGTGCCGGCAGGGAAGAGAGGCCGGGAGCAGAAGGCGCCATTCGAACAGGCGCCACGGAGAAGGAGAAGCAAACAGACTGTGTCCGGGAGAAGCTCGGCGCGCCCGGCTTCTGCTGAGCTCCCTCCTTCCCAGCAGAGCCGGCCACGGGGTGCCGCTCCCGTCTGCTGTGCAGGAGGCCCTGAGAATTCGTATGTCTCACCTGCACCCTGCACCGTGTTTCGTTTTCTTTATGCATCTGTCCTTCCTGCGACCCTGTGAGGTCAGGGTGTGCCATCCTTGACCCTCTGCTGGGGGCACGTCGTATCCGGGCTCTTGCGCGTTAAACAGAGGGACCACCTCCTCCTCCAGTGACCAGGCCCCGAGGGGCCTTACCTTACCTGCCTGGCTTGAAACTGTCCCCTGGTTGCCTGCGGAGCAAAACTGCACTTACATCAGAGTTCCGCTGTGAAAGCTTCCGAGACCGCAGGGGTGGAAACAGCCGCGTGGAGTTTGGGGGAAATCACTTCCCTTCAGTGAGCCTCCGAAAGCACAGTATGGACGCTGCGCCTTCTCTCACTGAGCACCCGGCCGCTGAGGAAGCAGGCGGGTCTGTGTTTTACCTTCGTGAGCCTTTTCGCAGACCCTCCGACGAGGCCCGTGGGTGAAGCAGGGGCGGGGGCCTCTGACCCCCAAGATGGGAGGCCCCCAAGGGCAGCTCTGACTCTTTGCTCCCTGCCTGTGGGCCCTGTGGGCCCTGTGGGCTCTGTCGTCTATAAGAGATGAACCGTCGTGGGCATCTCCCCCAGTCACTCTGCTTCTGGGTCACAGTCTCCCAGCTTCCAACGGCCTTGCCTAAAAGACACCCCTCTTGACCCGGACTTCATCTGGAGCTGCAGAATTAAAGTTTAAATTAAAAGGGAAGCACCTGCAGGGCTGGGATCTGGGCAGGCTTTGAAGTTAGGACGCCAAGGGTGTTGTCACCTTGTGGGTGGCCAATGGATTTCCATTCAGAGGAAATCAAGTTCCGGGTGTCCTGATGAGAGAAGGTCTGAGCGGGGCTGAGGTCTGGGCTGCTTCTGAGACAACGCAACTCCTGTCAGTGAAGCCGGACCAGTCCTGCCCAGCCCGAGTGGGGCCCCCACGCCTCCAGACCGTCTCTGCCACGGAGGGTCCCCACGAAGAGGCCCCGGTGGATGGATTTGCTGCAGGAAAGTGCTAAGTCTGAACCGAAACCTGGCCTATAAACGGAGCATGTCCGAGGTCCCGGCAGCACCCCGTGTAGTCTCCACTCCATGGTGCCTGGACGCTGCCCAGCTGGCCCCCCCGCACCCCCACCACCCCCACCAGCCACAGCCGGTCCACGTCCGACGGCCTCCCGGTCGCGTCCGACGAGGGGCGTGACAAGGCGTGAGCTGGAGGAGCACCCGGGACCACGGAGCGAACTCACCTGATGTGTGGCGTCCCCCGGTCCGGCCATGGGTGGGTCTCGTCTCCCCTGCGACAGCCGACATGGACTCAAGAGGAGCCAACGTCCACGTGCCAGGCCCACGTGGGACGAGGCTGGGATGTGCTGGAAACTCGCTTCGCCTTCCCCTTCCCGGCCCCACCCCCGCCAGACAGCACCTGCCTGTTCTGGGAGCATCCGTAGGGGTGGGGGCCGGTGAAGTCCATGGGAGGGGACGCGAGCTGGGCCTGGCAAGAAGAGGCCTCTAACCTCACAAGACCCCCGTGGGGCTGGCCACACACCTCGCAGGGCCTCGGGGAGCCCCGGCGCCGCTGGCAGCTGGAGGGCAGGGCTGAGGGAGAGCTTCAGGGCTTCCCAGGGCAGGGCCGGGCCAGGCCAACAGCTGAGGACTGACCAGTGTGAAGAATGTCGGAGGCTCTGCCCTGTGGGGGTTCTGAGCTTCCCGGCACGCGCCCTCTTGCACTGGGGTGATTAAAGCAGAAGAACGTGCCTCCGGGATGGGGGGTCACAGGCCAGACCGAGGCGTGTGGCTGTGGATGGGTCGCTTGCCTCTCCGAGGCTGCCCCCTGGGACGGCAGCCACGGACAAGGTCATGCTACACGGAAAGAACTACGTACAAGGTAGACAGCCCGATCTCGAACGTCTGTCTGTCTCTACTCTCGACGAGACCTGCCTTTGAGCAGGGACGATCAGGGACAGCCCGCCAGCCACCTGTGTCACCCCCCTTGTGGGTGCTTCTGGGCCGGTGCAGAGAGCGCTGCCTCCCCGTGGAGGGAGGAGTGAAGGCTCAGGAGAGCCGCCCCTAGGGCCCCGAGGTGAGGCAGAGGGAAGGCAGGAGCGCGGCTGGGAGCGGGAGCTCTGCCGGTGGCTTTTGCTTTCTTTGCAAAGCTTGCAGACGAGTGTCACAGCTTCCCAGGAGCACTCTGTGCCCCCGGTTCAGAGACCACGGGGGTCCTTGCATGTCACCCGGCACCCGAGGACATGACATTGCTGCCCATCTGCCATCGCCTGCTGCCCAGTCCTGCTTCAGAGCTCTGTAGCTGTTTGTGTGGAGCAGGAGAGAGCTGGGGCCCGTGACCTTGAAGGGGGAACACGGCTTCGCGATGTGCCAGGCTCCCTTCCGGGGGGCACGCAGGGTCTGGCTGCACATCTGCCTTGAAATCCGCGGATGAGAGGAGTCGCTGTCCACGCAGTGACAGCACAGCCTTGAGGCCCAGAGCAGAGGAGTGTGCACACCGTGTCGCAGCCCTGCTCTCTTGGTGGTCCCCCTGCTGCGGCCGGAGCGAGGCCGGACAGGAGACCGAGGGCGGGAGAGGGGGGCATGTCCATTGAGGGGTGTCCTGGGGGCAGAACGGTGCCAGCCCCATGCCCGTCTTCTTTTTCCTCCCTCTGCACAGTTTGTCTGCTCTCTCTTCTTCCTTTCAGAAGGTGGGAGCTCTGGGCAGAGGTGAGTGGGTCAGGGCACGGCCCTCCTTCATCTTTTGGGTCGGGACCTGCAGCATCTTTATAAAGCTAGTGGAGATGGTCCCTCCGAGCCTACACTTAGGTCCCCTGTGCCTAATTACCCCAGAGGGGACATCCCTCCTGGGAGCAGCAAGGACCTTCCCGTCTGGTCCAGACCTCAGGGTCACTGTTTCCCAGATGGCGCTCCTGGGAAGTTTAGTTTCTCTAGTGTCGGTATCGTACGCCATGCAGAACGGAAGGGGGATTCCCTGGGAGGAATAGTTGGGCACACCACCACTGGGGCCTCCTCCCTGAGGTTAACATACTCGTGTAAGCATATTAAAGCCTCTGAGAAGTCCTGAAGGAATAAAACCATGTGTTTTCAGCTAACCAGGGCTTTTCCCTGGAATCTTGCTCCGAGTAGCTCCCGATCCCTCAGCATCTGGTACCCCAGCGCACCTCGGAGAGTCCTGCTTTACGCATAGAAGGGAGATGGTCTGGGAGCAAATCAGCAGCGCACATGGTTTCCGTTCCTGTGACCTAATAACCAGGCAGGCTTTGCCCACTGACAGGTTTGAAAGCCAGTATCTGGGCCGCCTCCCGGGGAAGATGAGATCACTTGTCTTCAGTGCCTTTGGCCTTCCCGTCAGTGGTCCCTCTCCTTGACCGGCTCACATACCCAGTGTTCCCATTCTGCCCGTGTTCCCTCTCCTCGAAATTTTCCTTCATGACGAGAATAGAAAGCTTGTTTATACTAATGTGTAAATGGCTAGCCAGCAGATATTACCTAAGTTGGGCATGGACAGGAAGCTTTGTGTCTGCTGCTGACGTGCCTGGGTGTTTGCCTCTTAGCCGAGGGCCACCCGCCATTGCTCTGGGTCGAAAGTGTCCTCTCCAGGGCCCCTGGCTCAAAGTTGGAGCTTCGCCCACCGGAGGGCACTGTTTTTAGGGAAAGTTTCTCGTTTCCTTCAAAACTAGACAAAGTAAAAAATTTTTAAAGAAGCATTGGTGTATGAATACCCAACTTTTGTATCAACATGGATGGGACTGGAGGAGATTATGCTGAGTGAAATAAGTCAAGCAGAGAGAGTCAATTATCATAGGGTTTCACTTACTTGTGGAGCATAAGGAATAACACGGAGGACACGGGGAGATGGAGCGGAGAAGGGAGTTGGGGGAACCGGAGGGGGAGATGAACCATGAGAGACTGTGGTCTCTGAGGAACGAACTGAGGGTTTTGGAGGAGGGTGGGGGGTTGGGAGGGCCAGGTGGTGGGTATTATGGAGGGCACGGATTGCATGGAGCCCTGGGTGTGGTGCATAAACAATGAATCTTGGAACGCTGAAAAAACAATAAATTAAAAAAAAATAAAAGCATGGGTGTAAATCTAGGGCACGGAGAAGAAAGGTGCCCTGAGTCCGTGATGATGAATGGTCTGTGTCCACTAGGTCAAACACCAGCCTGGCTGTGGCCGTGACAGGATGCTGTAGATGTGATTAACATTTAATCGGTAGACGTTGAAGAAGTGAATTATCAGCCAGAACGTGGGTGGGCCTCATCTAATCAGCTGAAGGCCTTCAGACACAAACCGAGTTTTCTAGACGAGGAGATTCTGCCTCAAGACTAACACAGAAGTCCTGCCTGAGTTTCCAGGCCTGTGGTCACCTTTCAGAACTTGACCGCAAGATGTCAACACCAACTCTTACCTGATATTCCAGCCCCTTCTGCGACTTTCAGTCTTGCCAGTCCCTGCGGTCAAGTGAGCCAATTTCTTAAATAAATCTCCCTCCCTCTGTCTCTCTCTGCTCCCTCCCCACATTCCTTCTTGGTTCTGTCTTTCTCTAGCGAACCCAAAGGCAGCCTCTTAAGAAATAGTTATTAATCCAAATCGCCTCTCTGTAGACCGTCCTGGGCCGCAGAATTTTCCCTGAGGCAGGGCATACGGTAGGGGCGTCTCTGGCGCGGGCCTTCCCGGGAGAGACGAGAGAAAGCTTCCTCGGCAGCGTGTGGGGCCGGGCAGCTGCCGCGTCCTGAGTGAGGCTGAAAAGCAATACTCGTCCCTGTCCTTCCTGCCCCCGCCCCTCAGGGCCCCCCCAGGTCGTTTGGCCGGGCCGGAAGCACAGTGCCTGCGGCTCGGGTCGTGTGCCCCAGCTGTCGGCAGGAGGGGCGCACGGATGGGACTCCCGTGAGCGCACTGCAAGGCGTCCTCCCTGTCCTGGGCTGTCCCGTGGTCTCTGAGGCAGCCCTCCGACCCGGCACTGACCCCACGCTTTGGCATTTGGAGGTCCTGAAGGCTTTCCCTCTCTGAGTCCCAGGTTCCAATGCAGACAGTTGGCTTTTCTTTGCTCCAGGGGGTCCTGTGGTGTAGGGACCAACCGACCAAGAAGAAGGTCTACAGAGGTTCTTGTCACGCATGGTGGGGACTGTCCCTCCAGACACAGGAAGACACACGTTCCCCTGTCTCCTCTCAGCTGGGCGAGGTCAGGACGCTGCGTGTGAGACAGCAGCTAGTAAGAGGGAGGGATCCCCGCCTCTGGCCATTCTCCCGTGGCTGGTGGTGGGCCACAGGCCCTGTGGGACGAAGGTGACCCCCGGGGCCATGGCAGGGCAGCAGCCTTGGGGAGCAGAGCCCCCAGGCCTCGGTCACCCCCCGCCGCGACTCTTACTTGAGAGACGAGTGCGTCTCCAACGAAAGCCTTCGCGTTCTGAAGCACAATTCACCTGACCTGAGTCCGCACGGCACGTCCTCGGTACCTGTGCGCAGGCCGGGAGGGACTCTGTGGGCCAGCGGGGGCTGCCGCGGGGTGTGCAGGGGGAGGGCGATGGTGCAGGAAGATGCTTATCAGGAACGGTGCACTGTGGGGGGTCCCGCACGCCTCAACCCATCTTTGCCCCTCGCCTCTGTGGCCGCGGATGGCAGCGAAAGGGCATCAAGCCCCCTGCCTTTTCGGGAGAAGAGAGGAAGCTGGGCTGTGCCGGGTCCCCTGGGGGGTCCCTTATGATTCCCGCCTCGCCGTCTTCCCAGGCTCCTCACCAGCAGCCCAGGATCAAGAGGAAGCATCTGAGTGTGAGTGTGTGTGTGTGAGTGTGTGTGTGTGTGTGTGTGTGTGAGTGTGTGTGTGTGTGTGTGTGTGTGCACGTGCTCTCTGCCCGACAGAATCAGTCCAGTTCAGTGAGAGAACGGGTCGGTCGGACAGGCCTCCAACAGCCAGACCTTTTAGAAACCGGTGTCCCCTTGCTAATCAGTCCAGTGCTGTTAGTTCAGGTAAACGGAGCTGGGATGGTGGTCGGGATGGGGGTCCTGGGGCCGATGGGGGCAGGACAACTGGCCACATGGAGGACACCTGTGGTTGGCTCTCCTCGTGGCTGAGTAGCGGTGAGCGCCTCGCGGAGTCATTATACACAGGGAATGAATTTTAAAAATTCATGCTTCCCCGTGTTCTTCTCTTCATCACATGGTTCTTTAAAAATATCATCCTCAAAAGGCAATCTTAAATATTTAACAGGATCATTCTTGATTAAAATCTAATAAAAGGTGGGGGTTGCCTTCCACATTAAACACACGCATTCAGCCTAAGGGGCCCCTCCAGGGCCGGGTCCTGCTCCTGCGCGAGTTCTCTGCATGTCCCGCCTCTGCTTCCGTCCCAGGAGTGCAGGACACCTGGTGTCTCCCTTCACCTGGGAGGTCTACACCCAGCTCCAAGGATGGGGGTCCCACTCCTGGGGACCCGCAGTTTCTGCCCCTTGTCCCCCGTGAGCAGCTAACGAGATGGCATTTCACCCAATGGTTCGGTTAGGACAAGGGGTGCAAACAGTCGTTGTCTGAGGTTTTATTGTGCAGCCCCGAGCTGGCCCAGCGCCTAGCCAGCCAAACAGAGACCCCGCAGGGGTGTCCTGAGGGATGAGACTGGGGGACGAGCATGTTGCCCGACTCCTGGTCACTTCCAAAGGCGAGGACTCATTTACACCTGAACATCTTCTGTGCGTCTCTGGGCAAGATTGCATTTGCCCTGGAGAAAATCCTTCTCAGAGCAGCGTTCTTTTGAGACCGAATCTGCGTTTGAGGGTAGAAGAGGCACCATCGAAGTGACGTTCCGTGATGTCCCGTCCCGTGGGGGGAACATGTGCCTGTGTTAGCGGGGGAGTGTTTCTGCTAGTTTCGTCGCCTTTAAACTGTTAAAAGCATGGAAGCGACTGGTCGCCCAGATGCTTGAAACCAGTTCCTCTCAGGGCCCAGCAGCATCCTTGCAATCTGAAAAATGGAGGAGAGGAAAATTAAATGATAGTATCGCACCTGCTCTGATCTGTAATTTAGACTCTTGTAAAAACAGTGCACGGCTGGGGCGCCTGGGTGGCTCAGTGGGTTAAAGCCTCTGCCTTCGGCTCAGGTCACGATCTCAGGGTCCTGGGATCGAGCCCCGCATCGGGCTCTCTGCTCCGCGGGGAGCCTGCTTCCTCCTCTCTCTCTGCCTGCTTCTGCCTACTTGTGATCTCTGTCAGATAAATAAATAAAATCTTTAAAACAACAACAACAACAACAGTGCACGGCTTTGCCTTTCTGCTGCGAGCTTTCGTCACAGTTGTTCAGGTTACAAATAAAGGGCCGCCCGCGCCATCCCCACAAGCAGAGCATGTCTTCCTTCCCCCAGGGCCGCCGGGGCTGGACGCGGGATGCACTTTCCGAGCCGGAAGCCCCCGTCCTCCTCGGCAAGTTCGAAGGGCTCCCGGTTCCCTTCGAGAGCCTCCGTCCACGGTTCGGGATGGCAATGTTGTCTCGTGCTCACCGGGGTCTGGCCTGCACGGAGAGCCCCCCCATCACATCTGTGTCCCTGCAGAGGGCAGGGCGCCCAAGGCTGGAGGACTTCCCATAAACAAGCTGGTCCGGACGCTTCGCCTGTCACCCTGCGGGCCCACGTTCGTGCTCAGGGCTCCACCTGCTGCAAGGGAGGCTGGGAAGTGAGGTCTTCCGCAGGGTGTCCTGGGGACAGCTCAGGTGTTCTGGAAGGGTCTGAAAGTAAAAGCAGCGTCTGGGGCCAAAGAGTGGTCGCTGACATAGCCACTGAGGCACTGGGCAGCTGCACGGAGCCAAGCTGTTTGTCCACTAGTCACGCGTGGCCACACCTCAGGGGCTTAAACCACACAGGTGCGCGGCCTCTCACCCAGGACTCACCACGGGCCCACCACACTGGCACCCGGCACCCGGCAGGTGCCCGGGAAGGGCGTGTTCTTGGCCTCTCCCTCTGTGTCGGGGGTCCCTGAGCAGGACCCCAGTCCGTCCACAGCGTCCCCCGCCCGCCCCTGCACCTGCCAGCGACCACACTCCCCTTTCTGCGACAACACCCGTCCCACTGGATTAGGGCTGCCCTGCCCCCGTGTGACCTTGTCTCCATCCAACTGGTCACGTCTGCAGTGACCACATTTCCAAATAGGGTGCTGGGGGTTTCAACGTCAACGTAACTTTTTTGGGGGGACACAATTCAGCGCATAGGAAAGGTTCTGTCCAAGTTGAGGGGAGGGGGAGGGGGGAGGGTGAGCAGCGGGGGTCCATGGCGGGGGGTCACTGTTCTATGAGGCTTTATCCCTTTGAAGAGTGGGGACAACGTGTGACGTCTTAGCCTTCTTCATAATTCTCATCTGTGCCCATGAGGCCCACAGTAGAAGAGACACAGATACACAAGGACAGGACAGAAGGGGACATGGCCATCGAGCTGGGTACCCCAGAGCCGCTGGGAGTGCAGACACTCAGATCAGTGCTTGGCCCGGGCGCGGCAGCCGGCGAGGAGGGGCACAGCCCGGGATGGGGGCGGTATCCAGAGGAGAAACGACCCTGGGCTGGTTCGGGGGGTCAGTGCCGTGGAGGCAAATGAGTGAGGGGCCCAGGTGGAAGGTCAGGTTGGGCAGAAAGGTGACCATGAACATCAGGAAAGGCAAAAAGCTGCACAAGAAAATAAGCATCTCACCACGTAAGGCGGGGAGCTCTGAACGGTATTTACAGCACCGAACTGCTGCACACGCCCGACGCTAGTTAGGAAACATGATTGTGGAAGGAAGGGGCAGAGAACCAGTGTGGGGGGAGAAACCACCGCTCCCCACGGGAGGAAGCAACCGGGCAGCTCTTCACGGTACCTATGCACGTGAGGAAGGTTCTAGAAACAACAGGTAGGACAGGAGAATGGCTGCCCTGAATGGGGGTACCCCCTGCTGGGGGGTGCTGTTCTGTGTCATCGATTGGCCAAATCCTGTTCCTTTTCAAACATATTATCTTGATGAACTAGAGGAGGACTAATGTCCTTGACTGCTTTGGCAGCTTTAAAAAGGTGTGTGGGGCACCTGGGTGGCTCAGAGGGGGAAGCCGGTGCCTGGTCTCAGGGTCCTGGGATCGAGCCCCCTGTCGGGCTCTCTCTCAGCGGGGAGCCTGCTTCCCCCCACCCCCGCCTGCTTGTCTGCCTACTTGTGATCTCTGTCAAATAAATACATAAAATCTTAAAAAAAATACAAAGTGTGTAGGTGAGACCCCGGTGGATGGCTCAGCGTGGAAGCCCTGGGGACGCAGGTGCAGAGGGCAGGAGCAGCTCCCCACCTCCTGGGAGCGACAGCTGGGGCTGATCCGATGCCAGTGGCATCTGGATCCTGTGCCTCCAGATGCCAGCAGGACAGTCGGGGACAGCTGTCCAAGGCGCCCACACCCGAGACCCTGGCTGGATGCCAGGCTCGGCAGGCAGCGTGATCCCGATGGAGAATGCACGTGGGGTCGGTGGCCTGGCGGGGCTCGGTGGGGACATGTTGCATTGGGGGGTGGCCTGAAAACACACCCTGGGGTCATCTTTCCCCTCTTCTGCGTCTGCACTCCGGTGCTCACTCTGCCCCACACCGTGGGGCTCTGGGCCTTGAGGGGCGGCCCTCACCGCTGTACCTCTGGCCGGGAACCCACTCTGGACACTTGAAGATGAACGTCTAGAGCTCCGGTCTCTCTGGTGCCCAGCGATGCCTGCGGCAAGGGACACAGAGGACAGCAGGGCCGGCCTGGGGTGATGTGGCTTGCCCAGACCTCAGCCTGCCTTCTGTGGCAGGGGGGCCTGGGGGCAGCCTTTGGGGACACTTGTTCCTCCCATCAGAGAGGACTTTCTGTCCTCGGCCATCGCTGTGGTCCCCAAACGGCTCAGAGCCTCCCTTCTGAGTGGGGCTGGGCTGGGCGCGGTCAGGCTCTCCAGCCCACCGGTCTGCCCTTGGCTACGAAGGACAAGGCTGTGAAGTGACACGCCAGCCTCCTGTCTGCAGGGGCTGAGCAGTGTCTCCGTGTCCCTGAGGCGCTGACGGATGCCCACCCTCCACCCTCAGTGGAAAGAATTCTCTGGCTTTTCTCTGTGATTTCCTCCTTCCTAACAGGACTTCCAGCTGTTGGCCCCCACGAGTGAGGGAAAAGGAGTGTGTTTTTTCTTCATGAACGTGCTTGCTACCTAAAGCGACTCATTTGAAAATTCATTTTGGCAGAGGCCACGGCATCTGTTACGGTTTTCCGGGGCCCCCAGGGCCCAGGAGCTCACCTTGCCGCCTCAGCCGGCCCGTGCCAGCATCTTCGCCGCCTTCCCAGGTTTTGACAGCCGCGGGGGTCAGCTGGGAGGGCACGGTCCCGTTTCCCCGGCGGGACAGACAGACGGGTTTGACAGCCAGACCCTAGCAGGCAGGTGTGCGCGGCTGGCCGCCCTTCCTCTCGCGCCCGAGCCCTAAGGATGCCCCGCGGGGAGTCCTCCCGGTCGACCCCTCCGGGCGGCAGGGGCCGGGATCCATCGTCCTCCTGGAGCGCCGCGGGGTGGCTGAGGGCTGTCGTCGCCGGGGTCCCTGGAAACCCGCGGCAAGAGAGCCCGTTGATGAAACAGGCGTGAGCCGCAGCCTGAGCACCCCCGACGGTGAGGGGCTGGGCTGGGGTCTGGGTGGACCCAGCGCGGCTTCTCCTGCGCCGTGGATCAGACCTTCTGTCCTTCCCAAACTGTGGTTTGCTGCAATCTGGAGACCCAGCCCCGTAACCTCCATGAATAAACTGCCTAACACTCCGGCCCGTTTGTCTGCTTAGGAAAGAGAACAGATCATCTACACCAGGATCCACACCCCCCCCCCCCCCCCCCCCCCCCCGGCTCTCCGTGTGGACAGCGTAGGCCGCGGAGGACGCGGGGGCTGCAGTGGCCACCAGGGGGCGCGGGCGCCACTTGGAGAAAGTGACAAAACGCCCCGCTGCCCTGCGGGGTGGGAAGGGGAAGGACAGCGGCACAGGGCGGGGGAGGGAGGGGCACGGGGAGGGGATGGGGCTCCCTCCGTCCCAGCTCCAGCGGGAATCCGCGCCCCGCACTGCCAGGGAGCCTGTGTCCCTGGCAGATGTGGGCCTGGGTGGCAGCGGCTCGTTCTAGAAGCCTGAGGCGGGCAGTGAGGCAGAGCTCCAGGACCGCGGCCGCCCTGTCCTCCAGCACCGCTGCAGCTCCTGTCCCGGGAAGCACACTGGCCACGGCCCACATCTGGGGGAGCTTCCGGCAACCACGGGAGTGTGTTAGAGCCACGATGGGGGTCTCCTCGGGTGGGGGTCCCCACAGCAGTGAGAAGTGGTGTCCAGAAGGCTGATGCGATTCCAGGGTGGCCCTGAACCGTCCCAGACGGAGCAGAAAAGGCTCCAGTGGGGTGGATCTTTCTGGAACGCTGGGTCTGAGGACCTTTTGGTCAGCAGGCTCCCCTCCCCGTCCCCAGGTGTGTGGGTGGGGGGTGGGCAGCCAAGGCCCAGGGCTTGAGAGAAGCCCTGAGAGAAGCTGGCGCTCTGTGTTCCCAGGCCTACGCCCCCCATGTCTGAGGACATTTTTTAGACTGGGGAGAGGAGATGCTGCCAGCGGTGAGTGAGGAGGTGCCTCTGTGTCCAGTTTCACCATCTTGCAATGGCAATAATCCGTACCTTGTCAGTCAGTAGGGTTAGGGGAGGTAGTCCAGAAGGAGCGCTGGAACAGCGGCCTCACGCACCAGGCTGTGGGGGAGGGCGGCTGGCCGGCCCACCAGCACCTTCTGGGCCGCAAGAACAGTTGTAGGAACACCTGGGTGGCCCTGGGTGGCTCCGTCACCTGCTAAGCCGCTGAGGGCCTGCTGGCTGAGCGGTCATCACCAGGCCCTTCGGAATGTATCTGTTGGGTTCTAGAGTGCTGGGCACACTGTGGGGCCCTGGCGACCCAGTCCCAGACCCTTCCCCTTCCTCCGTGACATCTTCCCTCTCTCTGGGATTGCGGATTCCGCAGCGGAGCATGTGGCGGAGGTCACACAGCACAGCACGTGGCATCGGGTCCTGTCTTTCAGAGCGCTGGGGAGAAGGGGCACCAGGAGAGCTATGAGGCACCCTGTGCCGGTTGATTCCAGGCTCTTGGCCCAGATCTCATTTTTCTTTAGTCGGTTTCCACCATTTTGCCTTCGACAAAAAGGTTAATCCAACAGAAGCATCTGACTGACTGCTTCTTCCACTCGTGGGAGCATTGATTCAGTAAATAGTCGCTGATCTCTATGCTGCGTGTTGTATCCGTACGGCTGAAGGATCCGTCCTAGTGATTCTTTAAAAACTAAGCCCAGTCTCCTCCAGAGGACAATGGAAACGCTCACCTCCAGACACAGGCAGTTTCATGCAAATTTCAGATAATCAGTTCTGGGTTATCTTTACTGTACCTGGCCTTTGCAAGATACGGGAACCCAGCGAGAGCCCTCTGTAACCGGGTGCTACACGGGATACCCCCATAGCTCCAACCCAGTCCTGCAGAGTGAAGGGGGCCATTGCCGATGACGCTGACAGGCGTGAACGGCACAGGAAAGACCAAGACCTAACCTTCCCGATACACAAATTGGACCCCAGAAGTGAGAAAACAGCAACAGTTAGAAAACAAACCCCCTTGCAGGAACTGATCGGAAAACTCACAAGAGAAATACAGACAGCTGATCAGTGCAGTAAAAACCACCAGTCTCACCAGTGATCAGAGAAGCGCCAGGTAAAAATGAGAGAGCATTTCCACTTGCAGAGCTGCAAACACGTGAGACTCAGTGTGAGAGTGTGAATGGGCACAGCAGAGCCAAAGGGAACGTCACAGGACCGATCCGAAGGTTAGATCCACGTGTGCCGGAAGTCCAAGAGTTTCGTTGTTAGAGCTCTGGCCGTAGACATACTCAGGCAGGGTCACAAGGACAAATGGACAAGTGTGTCTGCCTGACTGTGCGGTCATGACGATGAAAAGTTGGAGATGACCTTACATTCTACAGGCAGCAGAACTTAAGTAGCTGGAAATCTGTTCTTTCTCCTTTTTTTTTCTTTAAGACTTTATTTATTTATTTATTTTAAAGATTTATTTCTTCATTTTAGAGAGAGAGCGTGGAGCTCCAGGTCAAGTGTTCTCCAGAAAATATTTTCAAATTATATATCTAATCAGGGGGTGATACTGAGACTATATGATGAACTTCCACAGTTCAACAATAAAAATAAACCCGATTAAAGAACAGGCAAAGGAACCAAGGCCACATTTCTCCAAATGTGGACTACAAATGGCCCAACGAGCAGGTGAGAGACGCTTAGCACCACTAAAATCAGAGAAATGCACATCAGAGCCACAGCGAGGTGTCACTTCACGTCTGTTCAGGATGACTTCCACCAAACAAACAGAAAATAACAAACATTGGCAAGGATATGAGAAGTTGGAATGTGGTGTGGCATTGGTAGGATGGAAACATGGTCCAGCTGTGATGGAAAACAGTGTGGAAGTGCCACAAAATAAGAAGTAGAACTACCTTGTGATCCGGCAATCCCACTTCTGGGTATAGACCCAAAAGAAGGGAAAGCCTGGCCTCATTGAGATATTTACATGCCACGCCCACAGCAGCATTGTTCTCCATAGCCAAGAGTTGGAAGCAACCCAAACGTTGTCCGTTGATGGGTGAATGGATACACAAAATGTGGTCCGGACAAACAATGCTATTCAGCCTTAAAAAGGAAGGAAATCCTGACACGTGCTACAACACGGATGGACCTTGAGGACAGTATGCTGAGTGAAACACAAGCCAACCACAGGGCAAATACTGTGTGATTACCCTTATATGAGGACCCTAGTGGAATCAGATTTAAGAGACAAAGTAGGATGGTAGGCACCAGGGTCTGGGGGGGTGTTGAGAGTTAGTGTTTAATGGGGACAGAGTTACAGTTGGGAAGATGGAAAAGCTCTGGAGATGGACAGTGGCAATCGTGCATGTTTCTATCACATTACTTTATGTTTTATTCTTACTATTTGTAGGTATTAAAATAGACCTAGAAGTATACAGATCACATTGTATTTACTCCTGGAAGTAAAAGTTGGAGGAGAGACTTCTTTAACTTATCCATTTCTACACCGTTTGGCACTTTCAGAAGGAAAGGATATTACTAGTACAGTTTTTTAAACCAGAAAAATAAGTTTTAATATTGATATAGCTTAGGCGGGTAGTTAGGGAGAGAGATGATAAGTTGGTTACCTAACTACTTAAGTGCTTGCTTATGAATGCTGAAACTCAGTCCTCTACTCTATCTAAAATAATAATATCTAATATCTAATATCTAATATCTACTCTATCTAAAATAATAATGATTATTATTTTTACTTCTCTAGGTAGATTTGTTCTTTTTACTTTTGTGCACTTACACTTCAGGATTGTAATCCCGGAAACCAGAGGTAAGGTCCTGTAAAGTGGGTTGTAAAATTCTCCTGGTGGGCTCCTCCATAGAGTGCCATTGTAGCAACCCAAAGCGGATTAGAGCAAATAAAAGGAGTAAAGACATCATTATGATGGTGACAATGATGGTGGTGATGATGATGATGGTGATGATGGTGGTGATGGTGGTGATGGTAATGATGGTGGTGTAGGTAGAGTGATGGTGGTGATGGTTATAGTGATGGTGATGGTGGTGGTGATGGTTGTTATAGTGGTGATGATGGTGGTGATGATGGTGATGGTGATGATGATGGTGATGGTGGTGATGGTGGTGATGGTAATGATGGTGGTGTAGGTAGAGTGATGGTGGTGATGGTAATGATGGTGATGGTGGTGATGGTTATAGTGATGATGATGATGATGATGATGGTGGTAGTGATGGTGGTGATGATCATGGTGATAATGGTGATGGTGGTGGTGATGGTTGTGATAGTGGTGATGATGATGGTGGTGGTGGTGATGATGATGGTTGTGATGGTGATGGTGGTAATGGTGGTGATGGTAGTGATGGTGGTAATGGTAGTGGTGGTGATGATTGTAATAGTGATGATGATGGTACTGATGATGATGATGGTGTTGGTAGTGACGGTGATGATGGTAATAGTGATGATGACGATGTTGCTGCTGATGATGGTGGTGATGGTGTTGATGGTCATGGTGGTGGTTGTGATGGTGGTGGTAATGGTAGTGATGATGGTCATGGTGATGGTGATGATAGTGATGATGGTGATGATGATGATGGTGATGGTGGTGATGGTGGTGATGGTAATGATGGTGGTGTAGGTAGAGTGATGGTGATGATGGTAATAATTACGATGATGATGATGATGGTGGTGATGGTGGTGAAGGTCATGGTGGTGATGGTGATGGTGGTGGTGATGGTAGTGATGGTGATGATGGTGTTGATGGTTGTGATAGTGGTGATGATGATGGTGGTCATAGTGATGATGATGGTGATGCTGATGATGGTGGTCATGGTGATGACAGCATTCATTGAGCTCATATGCTTCCAAGGGTATCACAACCCCATGAGACAGGTACTGTTACTGTGCCCCTTCTACAGATAAGGAGAAGGAGACACCAAAAGTCATCAGCCAAGCATGTGTAGCTAGGAATGGGTGAGGCCCTGGACTTGAGCCTGATTTGGGAACCACTGTCCTGTTCTGCCTTTCCTCATCTCCACTGCAGAAGAGGGCAGAAGTCATATGGGCACAGCAGAGTAGAGACCATGGGACAGGGATGCCTTCAGGAAGAGGGCGCAGATCCCATGGGTCTGTACAAAGGGATGGGCTCAGGCTCACTGCACCAGGAAGCTCCAGGAGGGTGGTGGGAAGACCATGAGCCTCCCTGTAATCCCAGGTTTCTGCCATCAGTGAGGCAGAGCTTCAGCTCCTGGGGTGGGGGACACGCCAGGGGAGAGGGGCAGGGCTCTACTCCAGGAGGCCATGGGCTGCTTGTGGGGCGGACAGTGATGTAAGGGGATCACGTGGTGTTCACAACGGGAGCGCAAGTGTAGCCCACACCCCACGGTTTTTATGACAACAGGGGAAGGAAAACAACGGGGAGTCCTGGGGACAGTGCAGCCCTGCCTGTTTGGTCACATCGGTGGCTGGCTGTCACCGGGAGCAGTGCCTGGCCCAGAGGTCAGCACAGGGGCTCACCAGCGGGAAGAAGAGCTTGGGCACCTGGAGCGTCTTGGGCTGGACAGAGGAGCTGGGAGGGGCCAGAGGGGAGGACCTGAGGCCGCCGTGGCCGTGGGTGTGGATACAGTGTGCTCAGTGTCCTCCTGGGCGTTCAGCTCCTCACCCGTGAAGTGGACGTGGGCGAGAGGCAGGTGCACACGATTCCGCAGGTGTTGCCCGGCTCTCCTGCAGTTGCATTCCCAGTAACAGAAGAGGAGTCCAGCCGGCGGCTCATTTTCATGGCCCAGCAGCTTCGGGCTCCCTGGGGAGGGGAAGCTGCAGCCGTAGAACTGAGGGTCTGGCTCTGATGGGGGCTGAGCTGCGGTGAGGTTGCCCCAGGGGAAGGCGTCCTGCCTAGGCTCTCACAATTTAGTTTTCTGGAGTCAGTTGCCCCAGGGGCCAGCCGCTGAGAGGGAAGACTGACTCATCTCAGCGGGAGAATTTGACCTGGGGATTAGAAACTCTACCTGGTTAGTCTGGGCCAGTTACGTTTGCCCAGACCCGCAAACTTCCTTGTTGACTAATAGAGCCTTTCAGGGTTTGGCTTCCAGGTCCTGGCTCCTAGTTTCCCACTCAGTTTGCAGTTTCTCAGCCCATTTCTCCCTCTCACCGCCTGGGAAATGGAGTGGTTCCACCTAAGAGGGTTTTTCAAATGACAGAAATCTGGAGAAATGAATTCTCTGGCAAATGTTCCCTGTCATTTCCAACTACAACACAGTATGAATGAATACCCCACCTCGGGATGGTGTGGGTAATTTGGAAGAGGTTTCAATATACTTGTACTGGGGAAAAAAGGAGTTTGGGCAAAGCTCTAGAAACTCCCTGAAGTCTGGGCACAGCGGGCCAGGCAACAGGGACCGGCTGGTGTTTTGCTGTGCTTCTGGAAAAGCAAACACTGTGGGAAACAAAAAGCCGACAGGGAGGTCGGCATCTGCCAGATCTGGAGGCAAGAGTCTAGGCCAAGGTGTCATGGGACAGGGTCCCCCCGAAGGCAGGAGGGCGGGCGATCCTTGGGCACTGCTTGGGGCGTTCCTTGGCTCCGCAGTCCCAGGCTTCACCGGGGCCTCCCTGGGTCTTCCCGTAGTCTCTTCTCTTCCCTGCTCTGTGTCCGTGATTCCTCTCGACAAGAACCCAGCCCTGCTGGATCAGAGCCACCCTAGTGACCGAGTCTTTGTCTGGTTAAGACTGCAATGACCCTCTTTCCAAACAAGGTCACATTCTGAGGTGTCCTGGTTGGGCTTCCTCTTATCTTGGGGTGGGGAGCGTAGGTGAGCCCGTCACCCACAGGTTAAAGACCAGGGAGATCTCCAGAGAGAAGGTTCCACGCGGAAGGACTGGGAAAGGCAGCGGTCGCCAACTTGTCTTCGCTGTGACCTCGAGGGGAGCCAGGGTGCCTGGACAGCAGGCAACCAGGTACCAAGTTCACGTGCTGGATTTAAAATGAGAGGCCGGGGCGTCTGGGGGCTCAGTGGGTTAAGGCCTCTGCTTCCGGCTCAGGTCGTGATCCCGGGGTCCTGGGATGGAGCCCCGCGTCGGGCTCTCTGCTCAGCGGGGAGCCTGTTTCCCTCTCTCTCTGCCTGCCTCTGCCTACTTGTGATCTCCGTCCGTCAAATAAATAAATAAAATCTTAAAAAATAATAAAACAAGAGGCTATTTCACGTTAAACATTGGCTCATGACAGCAGGTACCGGGGGGTTCACAGCTTCCCTCCCGCTTTCCCTCATTCTTTCATTTCTGTTGAACTCCTACTAGAGTTCTTGTTCCCAGGGGTTTTAAATGACCAACTGTACAACTGCAAATTCCTCTATGTGCATCTTAGGAAATGCAACAATTTCATTTATGAGAAACCTTTGAGCGGGGGCTTCTCTGTGTGCCCAGATTTCTAAAAGGACTCGGAGCTCGTTGCTAGTCCTATAATGTAAAATAAAGTGCAGACTCCCTCCTTCCAGACCTGTGAAACTTTGGAATAATCTTTCCAGTGACTTGTTGACGTCATGACCTTTTACTGGCCAGCTTGGCCAGCTGGCGGGGTGTCCGGGGGAGACGCGGATAGTGATGTGTGGTGGGGCGGGGGCAGGAAAGCCCCAGACCTGGCTGGGCAGGCCGCTCCTGGGGAGGCCTACTGACTCCCGCAATGTGAGAGCGCCGGCTCGCACCCCTCCCTAGGGCCTGTGACGGGAACTGGAGTCAGGAGGCGGCTCACCAGGGGCATGGCCACTCTCCTCAGCCCGCCATCCTGCTCAGAGCTTAGCTGTGCACCTGCCCTGCTCAGAGCTTAGCTGTGCACCTGCCCTGCCCTCGTTGGGTCTTTGCAACTAAGGTGATTAACAGGAAGCCAGGGGTCGGGGGATGCCGGCTGCTCGGACTGGTGGGGGGCAGTAGGCCCCGAGCGGAGGAGTATGAGGACAGGTATGGAAGCAGGCAGGAGGCCAGCGAGGGCCAAGGTGAAGGGTGGTGCAGGGCACCCAGCACTGTGCCCAGAAAAGGCGGGTTCTGAGGGCATCCGTGTGGGGCTGCAGCTCCAGGATCTTGGGGCTTTCCGAGCCAGCAGCCAGTGTCCCTCCAGGGTGGGTCCCCACAGCCCCGCTGGCCTCGGCTGGTGGAGGCTGGCACTGGAGGCAGGAGGTGTGGATGGCCCAGTGCAGCCCAGCCCGACGTCATGGTGCCACGATGCTCGCTGACACTGTGCACGGGGGACAGGACGACCCAGGGCAGTCAGTATCTCACTGGGGGGCAGGGGGCCCAATAAGAAGAGCCAACTGCGTCTCGTTGGTAAGAAGCCTGCGCGAACAGGTGACTTCACTTCGAGGCCCCGCGGATGAGAGACCCTAACAACCGTGCGTGGGTTCTCGTTCGCAGACTGGAGCGGACGCGGGGCAGAGGGCCGCAGATACGCCGGCCGACGGTGGCGGGCAGCGCTAAGCCCGACCGAGGCGGGGCAGCAAGCAGGGTGCTCACAGCCGGGGGAGGAGGGCGCGCAGCCACAGCTCCAGGGGCCTTGGGGACAGGGCCCTGTGGCCTGGGGAGCGCTGGGGAGACGGATGTGCCGTGGAAAGGGAGAGGGACGCTGGCTGAGGTCTGAAGGACGAGAACTGAGCAGCACAGCTGTGACTGGGACAACTTGCCAGAGACGGGACCCAAGGAGGGACTCCAGCGGCCTGAGCTGTCTTGTCTTCCTGAGCTTGAGAAGGCGCGTCCCAGCAACAACAGAACCGTAGCGAACTCGTCACGCATGTGCCCCACGCCAAAATCCAGTGTCTGAGAAATGGAAGAGTGTGGTGTGGGGCCAAGGTTTGTTCTGGGCTGGCCAGGCTCCCACGGTCCTGCCACAGCGCCCCCCGGCTCCCCAGCCCCCTGGCACACGGCGGTTTCTATAAATGCCCAGGTGAGGAACTCCTCAGGCGTGAACCTTATGAAGAAACCATCAGAGCACCAAGGGCGGGTGTCAGCTGTGGGTAGACTTCATCCTGGCCGTATTCAGGGCCTGCCGCGAATTACTCCTCATCAGCCCACAACCCGTCGGGAGCAGGCCTGACGGCAGATGAGCGGGGCGTGGGCGAGAATCTTACTACACGGCATGTGCTGAAGCAGACTTGTAGCGTCTGTACTAATCTTTCACAATATAATGCTTTTCAGAGTAGACCCCAACTCTCGGTCTCTACTGCCGGCCACATTATTACAGAGACCGCGGAAACTCTCACCAAGTGAGCATTGCTAGCAAACCTCAGTTTGAACCTTTAATAAAAGAAATGAATGCCAAAGGTTTCTTTGAACACATGAAATAGAAAGACAATTTTATTTTTTTTTGTTATTATTATATTTCAGACAGAGAGAGGGAGAGCGAATCTCAAGCAGGTTTCATACTCCGTGCAAAGCCCGACGTGGGGCTCGATCCCACGACCCTGAGATCCTGACTTGAGCCGCCCCAGCGCCCCAGGAAAGGCAGGTTCCCTCCCTCATCTTGTCACCAGCATGGAGGGAAAGCCTGTAATGCGAGGGTGGGACGTCCCTGGGGCAGCGGCTGACCAGCAGGCCGACCGGCACCAGTGTGTCTCTCATCTCCAGAAACTCTGCTGCTGAGGTGGGGGGTACTCAGGACCCGCGGAGTCCCTGCGCTCAGCCCTGCCACCAACAGAGGGACAGGAGGAACCTCTGAGTGGTGAGTCTCGCCCCTGAGGCAGCCGGATCCCTGAACCACCTACCGGCCGCAGGCCAGGAAGCGCAGGCCTCGCGGATTTACTCTCAGACCCGGGCTGGGAGGGTTTGAGCCCCTGGGCTGGACACACATGGGACTCCTCTGACAGGACTTGTTCCTGGGCTCTTTGTGGGGAGACACCTATCTGGGATGGGGAGAAGGAGCCCTTCACCTGGACAGAGCACAGAACTCCTGGGCGGCGGGGCCAGGCTCAGGCAGAGGCCCCGCCTCCGGCGCAGGGAGGGGTACCCTGCCGCCCCTCTTGCCGGCCCACTTCCCACCTGAAGTAAAAATATGCTCCAGCAGCGTTTCCCCAAGAGGTTCTCTCAACATTTAGTCACGTTTGAAGAGCTGTAACGCCGTTTCCCATTCCGAACCCTAACATTCCAGAGAACCCCCTCCTTCCCCTTAAAGAAAATCTCGTAAACACAAGCGTTGGTTTTGAACCTTTAATAAAAGTAAAAAATGAATGCAAAAAGAACACAGTGCTGAAAACTTAGTATGACTGTGAATCTCACTAGATGTCTGTATCCGGTATAGTGCAAATTTTGTTCATCATATTTTACATTTTTACAAACGCAAATCACTTTGGTTCATATACTTGCTATAAAGTATTGGCAAAAAAATTCTTCAGATTCACATTTTTTGGCTACATTATTTCTAAGAGATAGAGATTTACTTCCAGTTTCAGAGAAAAAAATACTTACTGTTTGTACATGATCAAGTATACTTTAAAGATTCAATTACTGCTTTCACCTAATAACTTCTGGTTTTTCATAAAATGCTGACCTCTTCCTTGAAAAATCTTTTCACACGGCTAATCATCCAACTGCACTTTCAGAAAACGTGCAGAGGTCAGTGCCAAGTTCGGAACGATCCTGTTTTCATTACACAAAGTTCCTCTAACACAGATTAGCTACACGGTCACCTACAATTTGCTCCGAGGTGTTTTTCTTGGAACAAAACTGAACAACCGTAGCAAGATCGTTGCACCAGCGGAGCCGAGGGGGCACGTTCCCAGCCGCGGGCGCCCGGCCCTCCGACCCCCCGTCCTGCCCACTGCCCGTTTCTAGTCAAAAGGAGTCTCGTAATGAAGTCACTTTCACAGAATTTGAAACAAAAACATTTAAACTGCAAAGTACAAAAAGGTAAATTTGTAAGTAAAAATGCCAGGTCTATCTGCCCATCCCACACGTCTGGAGTATCTGGAAAGGACCGGGGCTCAGTGGCGGGCACAACAGATCAACTTCCTCACTGAAAGAAATTATTGCTGAGTCCCGCCTCCGCGCAGCGCTGAAATGAACGGAGAGCCCTCTTCAACCTCTCATACGTTAAAAAAAATAAATATTTAAGAGAATACAAGGCTCAGATTGGTTTCATATACATTGCACTTAATGTTTGAGACCCAGTCCTTGCAAAGCGGGTCCGGGATGGTCTATGCCAGTCCGTGAAGACGTTGTGCTCACCGGTATCTCCGAGTGTTTAGAGACGCGTGGCGCTCCAGGCGGCGGCGTGCGCACGCGGCGCTCACGAGGCAATCACGGATTGCAGATTCCAGAGGGCCGTGGACGCATCGCCGTGTCCGTTCCGGTGCACAGAGGGAACCGCATGCGACTCCGGATCCCTAAGCCCGAGACGCTCGGCAGACGGGGACGCCCTCTCAGATTACGGATCTGGGATGAAACTCCCCAGGTGTCGCGGTGAGGCCCTCAGACGACCGCAGTGTGGACCCGCGGCCTTCCCTGCCCTCTGCGCTCGGGGAGATTGTCTGCACAAAGCTCCGAGGCAGGGAGGAGCGCATCTGTGCGCTGCGGGGCACACGCGTGTGAGGCGTGGGGGCGTGAGCGTCTCAGCACTGGGGCCTCCCCATGCAGCCTCCCTGCGCTCACCGCCACTTCTCTTCTTTCCAACCCTATTTTTAAAAACTTTTGGATAAATATTCCTATTTTTCCACACCTCACCTTTGTTAAGCACCATCGAGCTCTATCCCCTGTGGGCAGCGATACAAAACCAACAGCTGGTAATTAGGCTTCAGTTCAAGGCTTTGAAATATGGCAACCTGCTTTTAATAACGTAAGGAGATCGAATACTCGGGAAGCCGTGCCTGCCAGCACTCCCTTGCCCGCCTGGGGGCGCGTCTCCGGAGCGGACTCGGGCACGGGCGCATCAAGCAAGTGCCCTTTCGAGAGAAGCAGCTCTTCTCCGCGTGCTACTCTAGGACAGGTGAGTTATTTTTCCGGGAGTCATGGGGACAGTCAGCCCCATCTAAATGGATCACTGAGGAAAAAAGACAATCTTTGTCACAATCCAATGTCACAGACTTTCTTCCCAAATCGCGCTCTTCTCCGGTGGGTCTGAAGACTCAGTCGCTATGCGGCTTTTCGGGAACCCCCTGCACGGAAAGAGAGCGAGAAGGTGAGCCCTGCGCGTGCGAAGGAGCAGCTCCTCGGCTGGAGGGGCCGGGGCAGGAAGGGAGCCACCCGCGCAGCAGACAGGCAGACAGGCGCCTTCCCCCCCAGTCAACGACCTCCTCGTCGCCCTCGGCCGGGAGGCTCCCCCCTGCCAGGTCACGCGCCTGCACGACAGGGTACGCTCTCCCAGTCTGTCCGGTGGGTGGCCTCAGGGCTGCTCCAAGACAGGGCCTGGGCCTCACTCCCCAGCCCTGCCACCCAGGGCCCTTAGGGCCTGCTCGCAGCCCCCACAGGGCTGGGCTGCGGGCACCTGCAGACCCTCCCGCTCTCCAGCCCCTCATGGCCCTCTGCCACCTCGGGGTCAGCAGCACTTAGGCCGCACCAGCAGGGAGGCAGGGAACCTTCATCAGGCCTGCGTATTTCATTCTTGGGTCCTGGCGTAGTCAGAGACAAGTGTCATTTCCCACACCCCCACCTTATCGGCAGGCCCCCCGCTCTGCTGGCCGCTGCAGGGCACAGAGGACTCTCTCGGGGCGCAGGCAGCCCCGCGCCGCACGGGGTGTGCTGTCACAGAGCTAGAGGGCTGCCCTCCTGAGACGGGCGTGCGCAGGTGCGGGGGTGGGAGCCGGGACAGTCAGAGAGGCGGGCACCAGCTGCCCACTGCGTTCGCGGCGGGAGGACGGGGTCTAAGGCCGGGGTTGCGCCCGGGAAGGCAGCGGCGCTCAGAAGCTCAGTTGGGGTCTTGGCTGCAAGTGGAGGCAGGCGTGGGCAGCCACCCGCAGGGCCCCCACGTGCACGGGCTCCGAGAGGGCCCAGCGAGCCTGCCTGCTCCCCCATCCACACCCTCCACCGACTACGAGTCCCTACGCACATCACTTCGGTTTCTGATCCTAAAAGTAATGCTTTTGCTATAACTTTTTAAAAGATTTTAAAAAAATTTATTTATTTGATAGAGAGAAAGAGATCCCAAGTAGGCAGAGAGGCAGGCAGAGAGAGGGGGAAGCAGGCTCCCCGCTGAGCAGAGAACCCGATGCGGGGCTCGATCCCAGGACCCTGGGATCATGTCCTGAGCCGAAGGCAGAGGCTCTAACACACAGAGCCCCTTGCTGTAACTTTTTAAATGAAGGCTAGAAAAATCTAACGTACACTAAACCATGCACAGTTCTACTTTCCGGAAGCAGCAGCTTCTAACCTGTTCCAGATCCCACCTCCCCGCCGCCTCCCCAAGAGGCTGGTCTCCTCGAGTGCTGCCCGCCAAGTCCGAGGGCCCGTGCTGTGGAACAGGAATTCAAGCTGGCCCCCGCCCACAGGCATCCGTAACTCCCTGAAGCCATGGCGCCAGAAGCTGCCAGAAACCGCGCTCCACTGCGGAGCCCTCTCCAGCATCAACACAGCCAGGAGCACAACTGAACACCGCTTCACACGTGCTCACCCGTCCTGGCTCTCCAGCCAGAGAATGGGGACCTTGCCATGTCCCTTGCCTGGAGCCACCAGGAGTGGCCACCTGCCACCGAGCAGCTCCCCTCCTGGCCCACAGCACCGCGGGCGGCCGGCCCAGAGGAAGAAGCCCCCACTTCCGACTCTGCTAACTGTCCCTGCGGCTGGGACCCGGGGGAGGACCCGCACCCTCTCATGGATGGAAACAGGGGCGGGGTGGGCACAGAGCCTTGACAAGTCCGCTCATTCTCACCACCTGGGCGGGAAGGGGATGGTCACACCCCGCATTTCAAGACACAACAGGAACATCCTTAGGGACGTTCCCCGCTTCTAAACACTAAAGAGGGACCACAGCCTGCAGTTAGCTACTTTTATCTCTACAACTTAGCGGTTCAATTTTTAATTTTAAGCTTTCTACCATAATGACCGACGGGGCACAGCAAGGATCATTCACGAACACAATCTTCAAGTGGTATTTTCGAAGGTACAATTTGCATGACTTTTAGAAGACGTTTCCTCCCACCATTTCTAGACGCTTACAACTCGTGCCCGTGGGAGGCCCGTCATGACCGGAAGACACGTGTACGGGCTGAGCCTGGGTCGAACCTTCTCCGAGAACACAGAGCAGCACCCCCAGCAGCCCGAAGCCACCACCTCTGACGTGCCGAATGTCATACAAATGTTCGTCTTATGAAGTCACCCTGGCTGACGACAGCTTTATCCCGAAAGCTGTATTAGGAGTTCTCCAGTGAAGTTACTGAATCAGGAGCGTGACAGCAGCCAGCACTGGCGGACGGATGGCGGAGAGACGGTGGGTCTGCCAGGTTCTACTCGGAAAACCAGTCAGTGGGCTGGCTGGGGGCAGGAAGCCAGCCTCAGGGGCATCCCCCGTGAAGCTGCATGGGCCTACAGAAGTCAGCCAAGTCCTCTGACCCTCATCAGGGCTGCGAGAAACCGTATTTTCATCAATCCCCCATCGAGGCACTGGCTGCACAAAACTCTAAGGGCTGAGGGGGGCGACGGGGGACGAGGAACTCCAGAACCAATGGGACAAGCTACACGTTCTGTCTTTCTGAAATCAGCTCTATTTCTGGGAACCAGCCCAAAGCAGCCTTCAAATTCGACCCCCACCAGCGAGTATCAGCTGGCACACACGAACTCTGTAAGCAGCCGGAGGGACCGAGATAAGTTTTCTGACACAGCCCCTGGCTGCTCTCTGAGGGCAGCGGCCTCCTAGGGCCACAGTTCTCTTCAGTTCACTTTTCCGAAGGCCCAGAGTCCAAGTCAACTCGAGAAGAAGTTTAATGTCCACGTCCACTGAAGTGTTTAGACATGAGTGTTTACTACTGACCAGAACCACCGAAGCGACCCCGACTTCCTCTGCCTTCCGGCTCGCGGGAAATGGCTCCGCACCCCGGAAGCCGGGCTCCCCGACCACGGCGGGGTTTCCAGCACTGCTGAGCCAGGCCCATGGGTCCCGGGAAGGGCAGGGCCGGCCTCCCCAGGCCCAGACCCTGGCACAGGGTCTCCTGGCACCTGCTACCCCGCAGGATTGGGGGGCCCGTGACCCACCATCAGCCACTCTGGCCACTGCGCCCTGCCGGTTCCCGGAGCAACAGAGAGCGCAGAAAAGTCACCACCCGCGTCTGTTCCGTGACGGGTGGCCCTACTACTCTGCTTGTTTCCTAGCTCCCCATGTGTTTACAGATCCCTGAATCTTTACAGTTTAGCAAAGAGCTGCCTTGGTGTTGTTACTCTTTCTTTTTTTTAAAAGTCTGCTTTTCTCAATAATCGTTCTTGGGTCTCAACTAGACATCGAGCAGCACACGTCACAGCGACTCTCGTCAAGCGCTTCTACGGGGCTAAGCCCCGCCGTGCCAGGAGCTGCCCGCGTCAGGACGTACCATGGCCAGCTGCCGCCCGATGTTGCCCACGGTGACGCCTCCGGAGAAGAAGATACACGGCAGCCAGGAGCGAATGTACAGAAAGTCTGGGGACGTGTACCTGCAGAGACAACAGAGGAAACGGTCCCGTCAATCCACGACCAGCAGCACTTTTGAGACTTTCGTGCCTAAATTGACCTCATGTTTATGTAAGTAAAACAGGGCATCTCAGCTTCGTGGGTATTTCTAACAAAAGTGGAGGAACGCGGGGCGCCTGCGTGGCTCAGTGGGTTAGGGCCTCTGCCTTCGGCTCAGGTCATGATCCCAGCGTTCTGGGATCAAGCCCCGCATCGGGCTCTCTGCTCAGTGGGGAGCCTGCTTCCTCCTCTCTCTCTGCCTGCCTCTCCGCATACTTGTGATTTCTGTCAAATAAATGAATAAAATCTTTAAAAAAAAAAAATGTGGAGGAACGGCTGGCAGACGCAGTCGCTGCCTGGGGGCGCAGACTTACTGATAGACACCATTGTACACCAGCAGCTGGGTGATCAGCGTGGCCAGGAAGGCGATGGTGATCCCAAGACCAAGGCCACTTCTTGAACGGTCGAATGTCCACCAGAGGCCCAAAGACAGGGCCGCTAATGTCAGGGAGAGCTGGACATTATTGGCAAAATCCAACTTCTAGTGATGCAAGGTTAAAGAAAAGTTCAATAATTTTCAAGATGATCAAAACAAGCCAAGGAAAAAACCACCCAGACAAGCAAACAAAACGCCCAGAGCCTACACGTGTGCTTTCATTATTCCGCAGCCCACAATTCTCCATCCCAAGAACCCGCCCGGACTGCAGCAGAAACGGTCTGCTGGGTACGAGGCTGCCATGACCCCGAGGACTCCGCTGGGTCACTCGGTGAGACACGATCTAAAAGGAAACGCTCCAGAAGCTCCAGCTGCTGGTATCTGACCACGGAACAGCACATTTTGTTGCTGAGTCATCCGCAGTCCCCGTCCTATTTCTTGTTTTGACTATTAACTTGAGCCGAGGAAACACACTTCTCTCCCCATGTCTCCTCGGGTGCCTCATCCGTTGTCATTCGACAGTACGCGCTCCCACAGTCCGTGGACACACGCCTGCCTCTCATCACAGCGCTACCGACTGGCAGGTGAAAACACAAACGTTGTCGGAGCTAAGGTATAATATCCCGTCTTGACGCTCTTCCCGTTAAGATACAGGTAGAGTAGGACACAGTAACTCTAAAAAGACCTTCCCCTAAGATTTTGAAATAGAATCTAGTTGTGTTAAAGAAACCCCAAGTCTTTTGAGACCTGGGAAACTACGGCCTATTTTCCTGACAAACGCACTGACATATAGCGCGGATGTACTCTGTGCAACACCTTCCACCCGAGGGCTCGGGAAGTTTAGGGACCTTTGGTTAAGAACCCCCTGCAGAGGACACCACCTTTGCTGGCCCTGAGACTTCACAGCTGGCACAGCCAGGGAGGGGCAGAGAAGCAGAGACCCGTCTCTCTTCAACCTCTAGAAGCAGCGGCCCACAACAGGGACCCCCCCCACCCAGCCACTGCTCCCCGGGCCAGAGCAACCAAGTCCTCACAGCAGAGGAGGTGGGAAGGTGGGAAGGTGAAGGGAATTCACGAAACCCACTCCAAGGGGCCGGAAGACTATCGCACAACAGAGAAAGTCCTCTCCACTTCTGGGATTACTTTAAGTTTCCTGAACCACTTTGAAAACTCTTGCCAAGTAGACACCAAGCCAAGGTCTTTAAAGGTCTGGAAGAAGGCCATTCAACTGGCCTAGGAGACAATACATACTGATTAAAAGGCACAGAACACTTCAACATGTAAGCTAAGGAAATGCTCTGGACCGAGCACATCTGCGAAGGATACGGCGCTGGCGTGGTTGATGCCAACGAAGACGGCCACGCAGCGCATCACGCTGGCCCACTCCCGCTTGAACTTGTGCGGCTCGCCGAGGTGACTGTCAATGCAGGGGTACAGCAAGCCCACGACAGCTGGGAAAACAACACAGTGTTAGAGCATGCTGGCTCACAAGGAAAGGATCTCAATGCGCCAATCATTAACACATTACTCAAATCAGTTCTTTTTCTAGAAAAATATACAAGCTATAATATGACAGCCGAAGACGGATCTTGTATTTCTGTTTTCCTTGAGTACAACAAAAGGATCACACTGTTTTGAGAAACTGAAAATAAAATGGCTGTTCTTCAGTCCAGGTGAGCACAGACTTGAGCCGGGCAGGGGTAATTATCCATATAACGCTATGACGAGTCAACCATGCTGAGCCTCCGACTCCAGGTCCTGACCTGTGGGAACAGCCTGGGACCAGGCTCAGAGAACCAGGTCCCTGTTCCCCGCGGGCTCTGATGGGACCTGGAGCCTCATGTCTGTTCCCTCATGTGTAAAATGACGAGGGTTATGTAACTAGAAGGCGGAGTAGGAAGAGCTTACTGTTGGGGGAGAGTTACGGCATTTTCACAGGCACAGACTTTTAAAACAAGAGGACAGAGATTTTAGACAGGGGAGGGTGTGGCGTTCCAGGACAGAAGCAAAGCAGACAAAGCCAAGGCAGGACCAGGGCACATGGGGACTGGTGGCGGTCCTGGCCCCGGGACCAACTGTGGGACACAAGGCTCAGAACCTAAAGTCACCAAGGGTGGAGGCTTGAAAGCCACGGGGCAGTTCCACCTGGTGTCCCATGAAAGAGGAAACTATTTCAGGTTCCTGAACAGAGAAACAAGAGACACAGTCCTGATAAAACATCCGATGGGCGAGTTTCAGTTTCTATTTTGTATTACATTTTACCAAGTTCTAATTTTAGAGTTTTGAAAACCAGAACCCAAACAATTCTAGAACTTATTTTGCTATAACTTAACCTTACCTTATAGGGTTAAAGGCTAAAGAGATACAAATGTACTATGGGATCTTGCCATAGCTTATCTGATAATTTTTTTTTTTAAATGAGGTAGGAGACACTGTGTTTCAGATAGTCCTAGAATCCCCTGAAGCTTCAACTGCAAATAAAGCCTAACCTAAAATACCTCATTTTTAAGATCAGATCTTTGATTTGGAGAAAGAAATGCTTTACCATATGTGCATGAAAAAAGGAATCTGCATCTAGGTAAAAATCTCAAAGAGGATTTTTAATAGCATAGCCATATGCTTAAAGGATTTACCAAGGCCAAGTAGGACCCTATCTTCCTAAGAACAGAGACGAAAGCAGTCTACACACTGAGCAGCTGCAGTATCCCCTATGATGCGTCCTGGCTAGAACACAGCACCCGGCTCTGAGCCCTGTGTCCTCCAGCTGTGGTCAGTGAGTCTGCTGCCAACAGGATGTGTCTCCACAGTCCGGGGACACACCCAGACTCCACGCAGACAGTCTGCAGTGTGATGCACAGTGGCCCCGCCGTCCACTGTGTCCCCCTAAGACAGGGATGCCTAAGGCCTCTGTGACTCAGTTTCCACATCTGTGAAATGGAGCCATCAGAGCGTGCTGTTGAGACGTGCACAAAGCAGAGCACATCAAACACAAAGCAAGCGGTCCGTAAACGCTGGCTACACAGCCGACAGCGGGGCACACCTGCCCCGACCCGGTCCCACATGGAAGACCGCTGCTCCGTCCGGCAGAGCTGGCGCGCTGAGGGCAGGGGCCTGAGTGCCCTCTCCGCACTCCGCACCTGGCGCCCGTGGGGCTGCGGGGAACAATGAGTGCCGGCCCGGCACGGACGCGCTCCGTGGTCTGCGAGCCGAGACCAAGCGTGCACTCTCAGGTAACCCAGAAAGTCCCCAAGAGGGTGGCGCGCCCGATCCCAGGCTCTCGCCGGGCGGCACCCCGCGGCACCCCGGCGGCGGGATGAGCGTCCCCTCCGCGCGCCGCCCCCGCCCGCCGGCCCACGTGACAGTTTGTTTTCGGTGGCCGGCGGGTAGCGTGTTGGAGCGCGCGGCCAATGGCAGCGAGGCCGCGCCGCTCACCAGTTCGCCGGCCGCCAATCCCGGGCCCGCTCGGCCAGGGGACAGCGGCGGGCTCTGCGCGCGGCCCCCGGGCCAGGTCGGCGCGAGGCTGCCCCGGCGTCCCCGCGAGGCTGCCCCGGCGTCCCCGCGGCTCCCCCCGCGGCTCCCCCCGCGACACCCCCCAGCGCGCCCTCCCCACAACGCCCGCGCCCTCCCCCAGCGCGCACCCCGCCGCACTCACCGGCCGCCGTCCCGCAGCACGGGGGCACCCACCAGGCCGACGAGAAGATGGTGGCGATGACCTCCTCGGGGAACAGGGTGACGTTCCGCTGCACCTGCAGCAGGTTGAGCACCAGGGCCAGCACGACCCCCACCGAGAACAGCACCAGGCTCCGCTGCACCAGGTGGTGGTGCCAGCTGCCGGGGGGGGCCGCCACCGGCGCCGCGAGCCCCCGTCCCGGGGCTGCGAGGCCCGCGGGCGGGCGCGGGGTCCGGGTCCGGGCCCCTGCGGGCCGCCAGCGCGGCGGGGCTCAGCATGTCACCCACTTTGGCCGCCAGCCCTCCGGCCCCGGCTCCCGGGCGGCCTCGGTGCCTGGCGCCCTGGGCGCAGGAACAGCTCCAGCAGTGGTCGTCCAGCCTGGGCATCGGTCACCGCGGGCGGGCCGGCGCTCCTGCGGGCACACGGAGCGGGGGGCGGGCCCCGTCAAGTTCGCGGGCCAGGGGCGCGCGGGCCCGGGGCGGCCGTGGGGCGGCCCGCGACGCCCACCCATAGCGGCTCGTGCGGGAGAGCCCTGGCCTCTGGGGCGCCCGCAGATGCGCGGCCCGCGCCGCAGGTCCCGCGGGGAGGCCCCCCTGGGCGGCGCGCGGGCTGGCGGCGGCCGGGTGTCCGCGGGCCCGCGAGTGCCCTCCGCACGCCCCTCCGGTGCTGGCCCGTCCGGCCCCAAAGTTTCCCGCATGCCGTCCGCGCGCGGCGCAAGGTACCCGGGCCCGGACGGAGGGGACGCTGAGCCGGCTCGCCGGGGTCAGGGGGTGCAGCCCCGCCCCGGGGCCGGGCCGGGGTCTGTGCCGCTCCCGGGAGGGGGTGGGGGCGCCCGGACCTCCCCATCCACGCCCCCGGCCCGAGCTCGGCCCCAGCCCGCGCCCGCCTCTGAGCCCCCCAATGCGCCCGGCGTACCTGTCCGAGGGGCGCCCGCGCGCGGGCTCACGGAAGAAGGAGGTCAAGGCCCGGACCTCCTGGAGTTGGGCCCGTGGCGCGGGGCGCGCGGCGCAGCTTATAAGGCGGGCGGAGGGGCGTCGGGTCACGTGATCCTGCCCGGCCCGCCGCTTGGGGGCGTGGCCTGCGCGCGCCCCGCCCCGCCCGCGCGCCCGTCCGCTCGCGGTCTGGTGAGGCGGCCGCGGCCAATCCGGGGCGGGCGGCCCATATGACGTCAGCACACGCCACCGCCGCCTCGCGCCGCGCTGGCTCGGGAGCGCGGACGGTCGGCGGGCGGACGGCGGCGGGAGCCGCGGGGACCGGCCCGGCGGGCCGGGGAGGGCAGAGCGGGGCGGCGGGAGCGGGGGGGTGGCGCCCGTCGGTCGCGCGGCCCGGCCTCCAGGTCCTCGCCCGGTCGTGGCGCGCGGGTGGCCCTGCCCTGCCGACCCGGCCGCTCCAGCGCCTGCCGCGTCCCCTGACGTGTGCGGCCCGCGTCCCGCGCCTTCGGTGCCCCCGCCGGTCCCCCCGCGGCCCGCCGCTGCAGAGCTGGCGCGGAGGGCCCCGCGGTGGGGGGCGTGAGTGCGTGTGCGCGCGCCTGAGTGCGTGTGCGCGCGTGTGAGTGCGTGTGCGCGCGCCTGAGTGCGTGTGCGCGCGCCGCGGCCGCACGGCGGGTGCGGGAGCCGTCCCGTGACACGGATCCCCACGGCCGCGCCCGCGCAGCGCTTTCCCCCGCGGCCCCGTCGTCCTTCCTGGCGCGCGGGAGGCGGCCCCGCGTGCTCCGGCCACGGGCGACTCACCGAGCTGCGCTCCCCGCGGGCGGCTCGTGTCGTCGACGGGCAGCGGCGCGCGTCGTCCCCGCGTGCCCCGCGCCGGTCGGAGGCCCGCGTCGCGCCGAGCCAGAGCGGCTCCTGGAGATGCGGGGCCGCGGCCGGTCTTCGCCCGGTCCGCGCGAGCGCACGTGCGGGGAGGCCCTGCCCAGAGCAGATCCCCGGCGGCCCCTCCCCGGCGGAGGTTGCACCGCGCGGGCCTGGTCGGGATCGGCCTGTGGCTCCACCCGAGCGGCTTTGAAACCGCCGGAAACGTGGTCCGGAGCCGCTCCCGCCGCTGCAGGATCCTTCCGGCGGGGCTGGGAGCGGGGCAGGGGCGCACACGAGGCTTTGGTGGTAAAACAGGGGAGTTAAGGAACAGTGCTGCCTGCGGGGCTGCGCCGACCCTCCCGGGCGCGAGGGCGCTGCGCGGGCACCCGCGGCCGTTTCCCGGCTCGGAACTGTCGCCGGGGCCCTGGCCGCTCCGTCCTGCTCGCGCGGGCCGCCCACGGCCGGCTGCGGGGCCGGCGCCTCCGCCCGGAGCCTCGTGCCGGGCCGCGTGTGCGCTGCCCCGCGTGTGCGCTGCCCCGCGTGTGCGCTGCCCCGCGTGTGCGCTGCCCCTGCGCTCTCCCGCTCGCGTGGCAGTGGCGCCGTCGCGGACGCGGACGCCGTTGGCTTCAGACCCGCTCGCGGTCTCCGCGCGCCGCTAATAACGTGACTTGTCTCGTTTCCCGCCCGGCCCCAAAGCGGGGGTGGCCGGCAGGGCGGGTCGGTCTTCACCCCGGCTGCGGCGCGGGCAGACGCGCTGGTCGCCGTGAGCACCTTCACACGCAGACGTTCAAAGCGTTCTCGACCTCGTGGCCTTTTGTCATCTGGGTCGTGGCCATTTCCTCCAGGCCCCTGACGTAAGCGCGGGCCGTCGGAGCCATGCTGCAATTTTGTAGAAGCAAAACATTTCTTAAAAAGCAAAAAAATTGAAAGCTGCCCCACCATTCACTGGTAGGAACTCGCTGGCACGGTGGACGGCTCGCCTCGCCAAGCTGCTGCAGGGTTGAGGCGTTGCTGGGTCGGCCACCAGCGGCCTGGGCCGCCTCCCCCACGCTGCCATCGGCGTCCAGCACCGTGCACACGGGCTGTGGGTGAGGTGTGGACCTCATGGTCGAGAATCTACACCACCGTCTTGGCCCTGAAATGGAAGCCTGTCACAGACTCAGGACACACCAGCGAATGGAGGAAGCTTCTCACCAGCTTTCAGGAAACCGGTTCATTCAGATATTTAACACCCAGTAAGCGGAGCTCAGGGCTCTCCACTCACCTGTGGAGCCCTGAAATCGGGGTATCTGTCTGCGGGGACCTGAGGCGTAGTGGGTGTTCCTTGTTTTTTCTCTGGCCAGCCTGTCTGGTCACGCAGACTAGCCCGGTGTCACTTTCAGTTGTAATTCCCCTTACGTACAAGGACAAACCCTTTGAAGCTACGTTTTTTTTCAAGACTTACTATGGGAGAGGACCGACTTATTGGAGAGGGAGAGGGAGAGGGTGTGGGGGGAGGGGCGGGGAGGGAGAGAGAGAGAATCCCAAGCAGACTCTATCCTCGGTGCAGAGCCCAGGGTGGGGCTCGATCTCAGGACCCTGAGATCATGACCGGAACTGAAACCAAGAGTTGGAGGCGTAACTGACAGAACCTCCAAGGCGCCCCTTATGAAAATATTTTGTGGGTTCCTGTGTTGTCTGTCTCCTGTGTGGAGAGGGACTCTCCATCGCATGGGTTCATGTGGGTTGGGGTCTGTTCATGTGGCTACATTTCTCCCCACCGGAGGGGCTGTCCACATAGCCCGGCCTCTGACTCTGCATTCCCTCACATGTGGACCAGGACTGTGTGAATCAGGGCCTCTTGGAGCAACCCCGAGGCCCAGCAGTCCTGTGGGAAGGTGGGAGGGCTCCTGCCGAGGCTGCCGGCGGCCTCCGTATCCCTAGACCCTGCACCCCCAGGGTCTGTGCTTTGCCCCAGTGCCGGTAGAGTGTGGTCCCACGAAGGAAGTCGGTCCAGGCGAACCGCACCGGAGGAACGTCAATGCACAGCCTTGCAAACCACAGGCATGGATCCGGGAGCCCTATTGAAATATTTTGAGAATTTACAAGTCCGTTCCCTCCGGTGACGGCGTTCTTGCTGCAGTCTCTGTAGCACACGAGAGCTCTGCGTTGAGCAGGATGGGGTCAACTCTCCCCAACCCGCCAGTTCCTGTGAGTTAAGTATTTGGGGAAACGTGTTCGGGACAGCACCATTCAGTTCTTAATCACATCACTCTATGTTAATCATTGTAGACGTGCCATCGAGCGAGGGAAGTTTCCCGTTGCTTACGGACTAAACACAGCCCCATACTTTCTCCCCAAATAACTCACTCAGGAAACGAGACCTCTGTAGCTCCTGTACACAGAAGACAAAAAGCACGAAGGGAAGTGCGGGGTCTGGGAGATCTGAGAGGTCAGGCAGTGGGGGATATGCCGCCCATACTCAATATTCCTGCTATTTTGCTTTTTTTTTTTAAACTTTAATAACAATTTATAACACATATCTTTTCAGTGTAGGGTAAATAGCTAAGTATATTATATTTAATAGAAAAATACCACATGCTTGTAAAACATTCAGAAAATATGAAAGAACATATTTTTATTTTTTAATTAAAAGATTTTAAAATTTATTTAAATATATAATTATTTAAATATACAGAGCAAGAGAGGAGGACGAGGAGGAGAAAGAGAGAGAGGGACAGGTGGACTCCCGCTGAGCACGCTGGCCCGACGTGGAGCCCCACACAGGGCTCGTAGGGCCCGATCCCACGACCCTGAGATCATGACCTGAGCTGACATCAAGAGTCAGAGGACAACCGACTCAGCTCCCCAGGTGCCCCGGGAATATAAGTTTAAAAAACCCCATAATCCCAGTGTCATTCCCCAGCCCTGGGCAGCTAGTGGTCTCCTGTCCCTATAGGTTTTCCTGTTCTGGAGGTTTATATGATTGGTATTACATCATATGTGTTCTTTGGTTTCTTTTTTTCTTCCTTTCTTCTTTCTTTTTTAAGATTTTATTTACTTAGGGGCACCTGGGTGGCTCAGAGGGTTAAAGCCTCTGCCTTCAGCTCAGGTCGTGATCTCAGGGTCCTGGGATCGAGCCCCACATTGGGCTCTCTGCTTGGCGGGGAGCCTGCTTCCTCCTCTCTCTCTGCCTGCCTCTCTGCCTACTTGTGATCTCTCTATCTGACAAATGAATAAATAAAATCTTAAAAAAAAAAAGATTTTTTATTTACTTATATGGGAGGTAGAGCGTGAGAGAAAGCAGAGGGAGAAGCAGACTCCACAGTGGGCAGGGAGGCCGGTGCGGGGTTCCATTCTGGAACTCCAGGACCACGACCTGAGCCCCCGAGGCGCCCCTGGTTTCCTCCACTTAGGGGAATATTTCAAGGGTCACCTGTGTTGTGTCCTGCCATCAGTACTTCACTTTTTGTGGCTGAATAATGTCCCATTATACGGAAATGCACGTTCTATTACCCACTCGCCAACTGTTGGATAGTTGCATCGTCCTCACTTTGGGGCTCGGATGAACAAGGCGTCTGGGGACCTTGGAGTGCGCGTCTCTGTGGGGCCAGGTTTTGCTTCTCTCGGGTGGGGCTGCTGGGCGTGCCGGGGCTGGGTCATGTGGTGGCTCTGGTCTTCCGTCCTTCGTGGACCTGTTAACCTCTTCTGCAAAGCAGCTGCCCCACAGCACGTTCCCACCGGCGAGGAATGAGGATTCGATGTCTGCACGTCCTTGTCAGCACCTGTTACTACGAAGACTTCAGGATTCTCATGAGCCCGTGGGCCCGACGCAGTCCGGTCACAATTCTGGTGGCGAGATGGCATTTTTGTAGGCCGAGGAGCATCTCGACTCCTTTGCTAAGACTTTCTTGGCCGGCATCATCCCAACAAGAGTGAGGGAAAGAGGCGAGTGGGCGGCCAAGGAGGAAAAGCAAAGACAAGGCCGTGCGCTGCGGAGCCAGCCGGCCGGGCCCCGCGAGGTATCTTCCGCTTTGCGGCTACCACAGTCCTTTGGGGGACAGATGCGTCTTAGTCAGCTCTCTCCGCTCCTGTCCCCGCGGGGCCGGGTTTGCCCCACGGCTGTTAACCCCTCTGCTCTCCTGTCCCAATACTCAGCCGTTCCTGGCAGGAAGAGCCCAGACAGCTTCTGCAGGTCTGGTTTGGTCCCATTTTCCTTCAGTCACTCGAAAGGGGGGTCCAAAAAACATGATTAGGGTGTCCCCAAAGGTGCTACTTTGGCATACTGATTATTTAAAATGTAAGTTACTAAAGAGACAGCTTGGGGGCACCTGGGTGGCTCGTGAGTTGAGTTTCTGCCTTCGGCTCAGGTCATGATCTCAGGGTCCTGGGATCGAGCCCCGCATCGGGCTCTCTGCTCAGCGGGGAGCCTGCTTCCCCCCCCTCTCTGCCTGCGTGTGATCTCTGTCTGTCAAATAAATAAAATCTTTAAAAAAAGAGAGAGAGACAACCTGTGCAAAAGGACACCCAGAGCCTCCTCTGTCTCCTAAAAGCAGGAAACAAATCTAGCACGTGAACGTTCCCTCCTGTACCAGGCAGGGAAGAGACATCTTGTTGACCGGAGGTGGGAGATTTGCAGCCCAGAAGGCTGTGCCGACAGCTCTTGTTACTTCTTACTCATTTACTACCATAGCCCCTGTTCTGTTTAGAATTCCTTACTAATTGAAGCTTCCAGAGTGAATGCCTTTATGTCTCAATTTCATTATCGGACCGCGGTGAGCACGTAATACATCTTTGTTTTTCTCTGCTGTGAGTCGTCTCCCAGACACTTCATTCCTACTGCAGAAGGAAGATCTTGGAAGACTGAGAAGAGTTTGTCCTTTCCTTCCAGGCCGACCCTTAGATGTGCAAGGTCGTCGGTCCGTCCGTCAGGGACCATTGTAAATGGCGGCCGAAGCCGCTGGAGGATGGGCCAAGGCAGAGCGTGTGGGGGGAGAAATCTGTGCGCCTCTGACAGCCGTGGGAATGGCGAGGAGGAAAAGAGGCCGCAGGGTGCAGGGCTGGGGAGCCCAGCAGGGCCGGAGGAGGGGAGACGCCCGCAAATCCCAGGAGGAGGCGGGAAGCGGCGAGACAAACACCAGCCCTGCCTCCCTCTGCCGGTGTGGGGCGTGGGGTGTGCGGTGCCTGTGGGGGCGCGGGGGGAGAGGTGGAGGCAGGGAAAGCGTGGGGCCCAGGGTGGACCCAGGGCAGACGGAGTTTTCTTTTCTTTTACAAACGAGGAAGACCTGAGTCAATTTAATGCCGCGGGAAGATTCTGGTAGCGAGACTGATAAAGGGGAAGGACGTGGCATGATTCCCTGCGGATTCCTGGAATTTACTGGAATCACCTGGAAGCCGGTGTGAGAGGAGACGGGACTTGAGATGGGCGGGCCGTGGGGGCGCGGGTGGGCGGCAGGGCCTAGCCCGGGGCGTTCCAGTTGTGGCTGAAGGTCGAGGACTTAACTAAGGGGGGAGGAGCCGAGGAGAAGTGCCCCCCGCCTGCTGAGTTTCTGCCGGGATCCCACAGAGGCCTCAGGGTGGTGCGACTCTTCCTCGGGCCATGCCCAGGGCAGGCCGGGGCGGGCCGGGGCGGGCCGGGGCAGGAAGGCCTGCCCTCTGGGGCATTCAGGACTGAGTTTTTCTGGGATGATGGAGCAAGGAAGCCCAGGAATTTGACGAGTGGGTCAGGGGGTCATGGAGTCCAAGGAGGGCGGGAGTGGGGGGATGCTGCAGGGTTGGGGAGCCAGGCTCTCCCGGAGGCCCCCCGGGAGGAAGGGAGCACCGTGTGAGCTCTGGAGTCGGCTCTGCCATGAGCGGACAGAAACCCAGCACCGCCACGTCTGTGACTGGATTTGGCGTCTGGAGAGGAGAGGTCGCAGGAGGTGTTAGGGGGCGTCGTCCGGAGCGAGGCCGCAGCTGTGCGTGGCGACAGGGTCCGAGGAGTGGCGCTCGGACTGGGCGGCGGAAGTGGTGTGGGATGAGTCGCCAGCCCCGGGGAGGTCGGGCAGACAGCCTGGGGCTTGGACGGGCTGTGCCTGTGGAGGACAAAGTTGCTTCGGCTGATGTCACATTCAGGATGTGGGGGCGGGCCGTGGGCCAGAGCCCGAGTTCCTGGGGAGGCGAAGGTGCTGTCCAGGAGTGTGGGACACGGGCGTGGCAAAACGGGTGCACGGACTGCACTGGCCAGCGTCCCCCAAATCATGTCCTTCCTGGGACCTCAGGAGACAACCTTATTTGGAAATCTGGTCCTTGTGGACGTGCTGGGTCAAGATGAGGTCATAGAGGAGGAGGTTGGCGCGAATCCAGTATGCCTGACGTCCTTACGAGAAGAGGGGAGACACAGGACACGTGGAGAAGGCGGCCGAGATCACAGCGGCTCCGCTGGCAGCCCATAGGCCCAGGACAGCCAGGTGCCGCCAGGAGTGGAAGGGGCTCGTCTTGCAGGACTCTTCTCTGTCCTTGTCCGGGTTCTCGGTCATGCGGCTCTGAAGACCAAGGAGGGAGACCAGACAGACTGGAGGGCCACAGAGTGACATTTACTGAGCAACAGCAGAGTGATAGCACAAATCTCCCAAGGAGGGAGGGGACCTGACCGCAGCTGCCACCGGAGTTTCTATTTCTACGTCCAGGGGGTTTTCTGGCCTTGCCCGCGGGCTGTTTTAATCTGATTAATCCTCCTCATGCTGGTCCTCCCATTGGATTTTTGTCACCTCCCCTGTCACATCCTGTGGGATTTCTGTTACCTCCCCTGTCAGGTGGGGAAGGGTGGAGGGCTCCTTCCAGGGCATGTCCTCTTAGGGCAGGTCCCACGTCCCTGCCTGCGTTCCTTCTAACTCTCCCTCATCCCTGCGACCGGTCTGCCCCCGAGGCACCTCCGAGCCAGGAGAGGATAAAATGCCAGGTGAAGGCCCCGGGCACGGAGGTGAGGCACCCGCACAGTGGGCGGCTACCGGGCAGGGGGTCCCAGAGAGCTGGTCACCGCAGCCGGGGCTCTAGGGGAGGGTGAAGGCAGGCTCACGTGGGTGTGGTGAGGGGAGTGGTGTGCCCGGAGGACGCCCAGACATCTGGGACACTAGGAGCCAGGTGGCGGGTGGGGGTAGGCAAGGTCCACAGAGCACCCCCCCCACCCCCAGCGAGGGCCTCGAGCCTCAGGGCCTTGATCTCCTTGGTTATCGCCCAGAACACAAAGGGCCAATATCACATCTTACTTAATCCTTGCAAACACCTGAAGCAGGTGTCACGTGTTCTGTCGGGCCAGGAAACCGAGTCTCGGATTCAGGAATCTGCTCGGAGCACACGACGAAAGTCCGAGCAGGGACTCAAATCCAGTCTGTCGGCGTCTGAGGCCGCTACCCTCCCCCAGCCCCACCCCAGGTTCCACTCACAAACCATCCTTGAGCACCGGCTGTGTACACTGCGCAGGACACGCAGGCAGCTCGAGCCTCAGCACACGACAGGGAGCCCCGGGCTCGCGGAGAAGGGCGCTGGGTGCGTGGCCTAGGGCTGCGGGAGCAGGCTGTCGCGAACCTAGAGGCGTACACCAGCAGAAATTTATTATCTTCGAGTTCCGGAGGTCAGACGTCGGAAATGGGTTTCAGAGAGCGGAATCCACGCTGTCAGCGGGCCTTGCTTGGCTGGGGGCTCCGTGGGAAAACCCACTTCTCTGCCTAACCCGCTTCTCGAGACCAGCCCCGCTCCTTGGCTCAAGGCCCCTTCCGAGTGCCAGTCTGCCCACCCCCTCTTGTCCTTAGACCTCCTCCAATTCTGCCGTGTCTGCATTCGCTTCTCAGGCCCCTGATGCTCACACGGACCTACTGGACAACGGTGCCGTCTCAGCACCCTCCGTCACATGTGCAAGGGCCCCCCGCCATGGTGGGCGACACGTCCACAGGTCCCAGCGGTTGGCATGCGCACCTAAGGGCCGAGTCTGTTGCTCTGCCTGCTAGAGAAGGGGAGGACACCATTTCCGCGCACTGTGGCTGGTTTCCTCTGGTTCGCTCCAGGGGCTCACAGAATGCTAGGGAACAGAAGTCCAACGGTCAGAAGTTAGAAAACACTCCCCCGAGGGTGGCACATTTCCCTAGGGCTTGAGAGGCCGGCCGGTGTGCGGTGAGGAGAAGGGGAACATGGGAGGAGGGGCTGTGGGAGGAAGGCGCGGAGGGGCAAGTTGGCCCGAGGTCTCCAAGCATGGCTGGACGTGTTGGGATGAAGCCTGCAGAAGCGGCAGAGAGTAGCTGGGTCAGACTCTGAAGAAGGATTTGCTAAGAAGCTTAGCCTTGATCCTGTGGGTTCGTGTCTCCAAACCTTCTTTGGCCATGTGTTCCCGCAGGTTACAACAAGCTTAGCTTGCATCCCGAATATGTTCGTGTGTTTACAAATTATGCGGGCACCGCTGTAGCTAAGATACACAAGGAAGGGGCATTTACTACAGGCCACCAGGTAGAGACCACAATTCCCAGGCTCCTTTGCAGGCGGTTGTGGTCCTCCGTGACCCTCCCCGCGGCCGGGGTGGGCGCAGGTGCGCCGGGAGGAGTTCCGGGGCCGCCTGGTGCGCGCAAGGTGGTTTCCTGGAGCGTGTTTGTTCTCCAGCCGCGAGCGTGGACGCGAAGTGAGCCGGCTGCTGCGACGCGGGCAAGACGGGGCAGAGCCGCAGGGTCCTGGGGGGCGTGGGGAGGGCGTGAAGCACCGGGCCCGGGGCCGCGGGCGAGAGGCCGAGCTCCCGTCTGCGTCGCCTGGTTCCCGCTGCCCTGTCGCAGCCGCGGTGCTTATACCCCGATAAATGTACGGGGTTCGTGGGCTAAGCTCAAGCCATTTTGTTTCTTGGCTTTTTAAAGTCCTTCGCCAGGAATAGACAGCAAAGCTGTGCGTGCAGGAAAAGGTTTTCCGGTCACTTCCCATCTCTTTATAGAGAATTATAAAGATTTTATTATAATGACGCACAGTGTAAGAGCTCGGGAGACGAGAAAGCGGCGTTTCCGCGGAGATGCCGGGCGGGCTCCAGGTGTGCACCTGACGGTCGGGCCGAGCCAGGTGTCGCCGTCAAGCTGGACGTCAAGCTGGCCGCCGAATGCCCGCAGAGCCGTGTCCGTCCTCCGGAAGCGTTGTGCCCCACCCCGCCGGCCGCCGCTCCTCGGGGGAGGCCTCTCGTGAATGCACGGGCTGCGGGCGTCCTGTGAGCTCCGGCTCCCGCTCACGCTGTTGGCTCTGGAAGACGACTGACCAGACTGGACACCTGCAGGGGCCGACGGGGAGGCATCACTTATGTCGCAGGGAAGCAGGCCATGGAGTGACAGTGACTGGGGTGGGTGGGGTCAGAGGGGGCTTTGATCGGGGGGCTCTGGGGTGGGCGCGGTGGCTGGCCATGCCACCTCTCCCCTCGGCCCCGGACAGGGGTGCGTGCTGCTGGGTGCTGTGCCTGTCGGGATGGGCCCCTTGGCCCGGAGAGTCCCAGGGAGCCCAGAGCCCATGTCCCTTCAGACTCGGGCCTGGGAGGGAGAAAGGGGTCATCAGCTCATCGTGTGTCGTAGGTGCCTGAGCCCAGAGGACATGGGTGGGACAGAGCGTCCCCTTCTCAGAACTGAAGGTGGGAAGACCTTGCTCCCCGGTGCCTCCTCTGCCTCCTCAGAAGTGAGCCCAGGGGTGTAGGCGGGGGACAGTGACTCCCGCAGGGCGGTGGGAGGTTTGGGACTTCCCTGTGTTTGCTGCTGTTGTTAATCCCTCGTGCATCCCTGTGCTTGCTGAGAACCAGCGCTCTGGGCGAGCAGGCGGCGTGCACGGCCTGCCCTTGCTGGGGACCTGGAGAGAGCCACGCGGGGAAAGCACGTGCTGTTCACGCGACCAGGGCTGGGCTGGGGTGGGGGGGCCTGGGGACAGGACCCTAAGGGACAACGTGCATGATGGCAGCAATGCTAAGAGAGGCCGCCGGGATGCCAGGCGGGCGGCCCGCTGTTCCCACATGCAGGAGGGATTGAGACGCGGTGGTGTGGACACGTGGGGGACTATTACCCTGGAAAAGAGTGAGAGGCCGCCGCTGGGACCGTGTGGCCGACCTCGAGGGCTTTCTGCCTCGGGAAATAAGCCGGTCCCTGAAGCACTAACGCCTTGTGGCTCAGTCAGTAAGGGGCCCCTGGACGAGCCAAATCAGCAGGGACAGAAAGCAGAAGGGCAGGTGCCAGGGGCTGGGGGAGGGGGACTCATGTTCAGTGGGGACCGAGTTTTAGCTGCGGGTGATGGAAAGTTCTGGGGACGGACAGTGGTGGCGGCTGCATAACACCGTAACACCGTGAACGTACTCGGCGCCACAGAACGAGACACACATGGCGAAGACGGTCAGTCGTCCGCTGCGTGGATCTCGCCGTAACACAGACAGGTGTGAGAACAAGTTGGAAGGAGGCAGGGACGGGTGGCCTGGCGCTTCCTTGTGTGTGTGACTGCACCGGGGCCTGAATTCTGCAGCCCCTCGGCTGGCGAGACACAGCGGAGGGAGTGACACGGGAGGGGAAGGGCCCGGCGCCTTGTGCGATGCTGTCGGCGTCCTCGTGGCCAGGGACCAGAGCAGCGTCAAGGGCGGTAGAAGCCTTGGTCAGGCTCCCTTCTCTCTTTGCACCCTGCTTCCTTCCCCTCTGCCGTGCCCGCCCGACTCTTGATGTCCCGTGTTGGTCACCTCTACGCGCAGAGCACTCGCATTTGCTAGAAGGCCGCCTGCGTGGCAGGAAGGCTCTGGGGTCTCTACAGCTTCTCCCCTGGGCAGGGTTCGGTAAGGACCGTTCCTCCAAGGTTACTGCCACCTGCACCGGCTACTGCCCATTTGCTCTCCCCCTGGCTCCGTCTCTGCCCTGCCCGACCCCTGCAGATGGCCGCCTGCCGGCTGCGTCTCCCCACACCCCTGCTGGCTGATGGCACGTGGGCTCTGGCTTGGGTGACCGCTGTGGGGGGGGAGGCCCCTCCAGCTGCCCCCCCAGCTCCATCAGCCCCCGGGGGCCAGAGGGGGGTGACTTTCCCTTTCGTTGGTCTTTGGATGCCTGGCTGCCCTGTTTCTCCCTTCACCCAGCCTCCTCCTGGGAGTCCTCGTCGGATCTTTCCCCGACGATGCAGGAGTTGTTTCCTCCCTGGGCCTGGTGGAATCACCACCACCTCTTCTGGTCCTCCTCCCAGCAACAGGCTTCCAGAAATTTCTGAGGACAGCAAGTCCGGATGGGGAGACAGGGACGCTTCTGACAGTGCCCCAAGGCCTGGTGGTGGCTGCTGTGGGCGTGCAGACTCTTCCGGGGAAGCAGGCAAAGTGTTGTTGGCAGGCCACTACCGTGAGTTGGGGGTACGGATACACAGACACTGAACCACCCAGAATACTGGCAACGCTCTAGGTCCCATGAGAACTGCCGTGTCTTGGTGCTGTGCCCGGAGTAGTAGGTAGGGGATTATGGAAAGTAGATTAGTGGGAATCAAGCTGTCAGCAGGTCACGCTCCTCTACGGTTTTTCCTGGAGAATCCTTCCTTGCACCTCTGGCTTCTAGCAATGGCCGGCAGCCAGCTCTCTCCCATCTCTGCCGGTCCCTGTCCCCACACGGCTGTCTCCTGCTCGGGGGTGACCTCTCCGTGTTCCTCCCCTCTTCTTAGGAACACACCGGTCCACTGCGGCGGGACCTCATCTTTGTGAATTCCCTCTGTGACAACCCTGTCTCCATAAGGTCACCTTCACAGGTGCGGGGAGACACAGTTGAACCCTGGACGGTACCCACTCTGCTGAGAGCGGGGACCTCAGAGGGAAGTGACTGGGCTTGACTTGACCTAGTTTAGAGAAAATATTTACTAATAGTCTGAAACACTATGGAGATTTCATTGGAACAAAGAATTTAAGGACCTTAGAAGTAGGAAATGCCCTGGTGTGTTGATTAAAATTTTGTGTGTATGTCGGGGCTCCTGGGTGGCTTAGTTGGTGAAGTGTCTGACTCTTAGTTTCGGCTCAGGTCACGATCTTAGGGTCGTGAGATAGAGCCCCTTGTTGGGGCTCTGTGCTGGGTGTCGAATCTGCCTCGGAGTCTCTTTCTATCTCCCTCTCCCTCTGCTCCCCCTAAAAAAAAATCTTCATGTATGTTGTTACATAAATAAGTCATGTGCACATAGGAAAGTCAGAAGAAGTAAAAACAAGAAAATAATGACTTATAATCCTCAAACTCAGATGATTTCGGTGAGTACTCTGCTATAGGCGAATGACCAGATCTTTAACACGTATAATTACACTTGTGAACTTACGGGGGAGTTTTTACAGTTAGCATTATACTATGCATCGTATCTTGTTATCTTGTTTCTGTTTACTCCTGCCTCGGACAGTCTGATAGCCCGGGGCCAACATCATCCCGGTCATCGGTCACATCGATGTTTACTGGTCACATGGGGTGTGGGTGTGTGTGACAAATTTCTCAGCCTGTCCAATCACTGGGCATTCACAGACAGCCTCCTGTTTTTCGTGATCATAAACAGAGGTTCGAGAAGTAACCTCACAGCTGTATACGCGGGCATATCCTTCTTCTTCCTTAGGATAAATTGTAGCACTTTTTTTTTTTTTAAGATCTACCCATTTATCTGAGAGAGAGGAGCATGTATGTGAGCGAGAGGGAGTAGGGGAGGAGGTGCAGGGAGAGAATCCAGCAGACTCCCCGCTGAGCACGGAGCCGATCTGGGGCTCGGTCTCAGGCTCGATCTCAAGCTCCATGAGATCATGACCTGAGCTGAAACCAAGAGTCAGATGCTCAGCCTGCTGAGCCCCCCAGGCGCCCCGGCATTGTCTTTTGAGAAAGCAATCGAGTTGCACACTCAGCTAAGTACATGTGCCATTCTTGATCGCAAGTACTCAGTCTGGTTTCGGACGCTGGGATTGATATTCCTTCTCAGCTGTGTCTCGGGTGTAGATGTGAGCCACGCGTCCCAGTGACCATGTCACCACTGACGCTAGCTTTGTCACTCTCTCCTGGGACACTTGGCTCTCCTTCTGCTTTCCATCCGTAATCATTTCCTGTTTCCCTATTTTTTTAAGCCATCAGAGCTGAGCTTAAATCTGTGGTTGAACAAGAAACCCTTAAATTGCTTATAATCTTAAATATTCAGGGGCTTTATGAAAACAAAACAGTGTATAAAGCTCATTAACGAACAGGGTCGTTATGCTTCGTTGGTGTGAGATTAGTTTTTGCTGCTCTGTGTGTAATCTGGCTGAGTAACAGACTGTTGAATCTTGCTCATGGGATTCTTTTTCCTTTTTGCAATAAGGAAACTTTTGTGAGTTGTAATTTATTAATTATAGTTAAGTATTGGACTGACTGCCTCCTCAATAGGGGAGATGCTGGGATATGCAATTTCTGTATGTTTAAGAGTTGATAAAAGAGAGAAACCTCCTCATCCCAGTCAGGGTCACACCCAACGAGGACAGAGCCACTAGGTGTTTGGGTGTTTGGGTGACTTGTGACCTCCCCACACATGACCCCTATCTCTAAGGGAGACTGGAATGCCTTCAGAGCAACCTGTGCTGTGCCTGGGGTCGGAGTCAGCTTCTCTTCCCACACCATTCAGCAGCAAAAAACACTAAACCTTTGCAACCAGACGTGGAGGACGCAGCTCCCTGCGAGGTGTCACTGCCAGCACAAACAGAGTGGGATGGAAAGCTTTGTCTGATTTTCTGAGTCGACCTGATCTACTCGGCATCTCCAGTTTTCCTCCCGATCTGTCCATGGTTCAGTCGAGAATGCGTGTCTGCACACCACCTGCAGGCATGCGGCGCCAGTGCAAATTCCTGGTCCCTGCCGCGTGTATTTTGAAGCCCCGTTATTGGGTGCATACACATTTATGATCGTTAGGGCTTGGTGCTCTGTGGACCCTTTTGCTGTTACAAAATGCTCCCCTGTTTCCGGCGACCCTCTGCTCCCTCCCCGTCTGCCTTCAGCACCGTGACGGGGTGACGGGTCCCGCTCGTTGTGGCGGGGCCCTCTCCCCGTCTGTTTCAGCCTCCGGCGTGTTCGCACTTAGAACGCAGCTCTTGTACCCAGACTCCCTGTGTAAAATCCACTTTCTGTGCTGCCTTTTCTTTGGTGAGTTTAATCCTCTGTGTTTATTGTAATTTATTGTAGTTATTGGTGCAGTTTGAGGTCTGTCCTCCTCCCCCTCCCCCTCCCCCGCCCCTCCCCCTCCCCCTCCCCCCGCCCCTCCCCCTTCCCCCCTCCCCCCGCCCCTCCCCCTCCCCCCCCCCTCCTCCTCCGTGGCCTTGTTCTGCTCTTCTTCCTTTCTTTTCTTTAGAGTTGCTTGATTTTCAGAATTCCATTTTAGTTTATCGTTGTCTTTTGAAGCTATATCTTTTGTTTGTTTGTTTGTTTGTTTGTTTTTTCAGTCGCTGCCGTAGGGATTGCAATATCCATCCTTCGCCGGCTCTTTCGAGTTAGCGCCTCATCTCACTTGAAGGTAAAATCTTTGCCAACGTAAAAGTTCCGTCCACCACGCCCCACTCTTGCCACACGCGTCATCCACCGGTCTGAGCCCTGTCATGTTACAGTTTTTCAACGTAAGCAGCCATCGTGTTACAAAGAAGAGAGGCAGGCGACCCACGAGTGTGCACAGAGACCTTTCCTGGGTCCTGCCTCGCCGCCTTGCCGGTGGCCTCTCATTCCCTCTCACCCGCAGTCGGCTGCAGCACTTTCTGGCGGTGCCCTGAGGGCTGCAGTCGGGGCTGGTGGGTCCCCTGCAGTGCCCGTGATGGCCACACGGTCCCCAGCACCTGCAAACCGGCTTGGGCTTCCCCAGCTCAGCGTCTGGGAAGCTCGTCTCAAAGTGAGGTGGCCGACCCAGGCTCGTTCCGGAATACGTGTGCTGCAGGAAAAGCATTTGAAACGGGACACTTCTTGTGAAGATGAAGAGCAATGATAGGTTCTTGTCGTCGATGAATCTTATTCTTTTACTTGCGTTCCCGTTAGCTCACGTGCAGCGTGAGGAGAGCGTCAGGTGTGCGGCGCGGGGCTTCAGCACTCTGTGCCTCCCCTCATGGGGACCAGGGCCTTCCCTAATTCTCGTCACCCCCCCCCATCCCCACTGACCGTCAGGTCTCTGTAGTTCAGTCTCTGGCCTTTTGTTTCTCTCTTTCCCCCTTTGCTCATTTGTTTGTTTCTTACTCCACGCGCGAGTGTCATCATACGGTGTCTGTCTCTCCGGCTAATCTCACTCCGCACAATACTCTGCGGCTCGAGCTCCTCCTGGCAAATGTCAAGATCTCATTCTTTGTGACGGTGGAGTAACAGCCCATCGTAGCTCTGTGTCTCTGTCTGTATCTGGGTATCTCCCCCCACATCTGGACATTTGGGGTGTCTCCGTAACTTAGCTATTGTGGAGGATGCTGCAAAACATCGAGGTGTCGGTCTCCCTTTGAATTAGTGTTTTTGTATCCTTTGGGTAACAATTCATACTCCCCAGTGGCAGGTTTGTTATTATTAACAAAGAAACCAGGGAAATACATTAATTTTGGTATCATGACATAGAAAAGAGGTATTTAAAATCATGAGAAAGAGGTTTTTATCGATTTCTTCACAATGACACTCAAGTGCGTGAGGCAGGTGACGGTTTGGGGCACGAAAGGCGTTCAAGTAACAAAATTGGAGGGCAGGGATTGCGCTTTTGAGAATCGGTGTTGACCCGATAATTTTTGTTTTCAACTGCAGAAACACATGTTTGTGAATACATATAGGGATAAATTTTATTCTCAAGCCAGGGAGAGGCGTGGGTAGGGCTGCTATTGTAGGAGTTACGCCAAAAATGGAAGCCAGCCCCCATGAGCCAATGAAAAGACCAAAGTATTAAGGCGTCAAAATGATAGGCTAGTCCCTGGGAAAGCGACTAGCAAGGCGGCACATGGTGAGGCCGTTTTTCTCAGGAAGACGGGGTCGCAGACGTGCTTCCTGTGAGTAGGCACGACCCCTCCCAGCAGAGAACACAGGGCCGCTCGGCACAACTGGTTTGAGTCCTGGGGAAGTGCGGCCACATCAAGGGTTTTCTCCCGACTCCCGTGCTGGGGACGGCCCAGCCCCCACCGCAGGGCGACCCCCCACCACCTTGCACCCCCGCCTCCTCCCCCAGTCACGGCGTCTGCAGAAGTAACCACAGTGGTTGGCTTCCCACGTCCCAGGCAAAGGCTCTGCTGTCACTGGCTGTCATTGGCCAAGCAACATCATCATTTTCCTACTTCCTCGCTCAGCCTTTCTGCGTACGCGGGGTCGGGGTGGGGGGTGGGGAGTGGCTGCGGTGATGGTCCCACCTCTCCTGAGATGCCCTAGTTCTCCAATACCCCTTTCCTCATACCTTCAAAATCTCCTTTTCTGCTGTTTCCTAAAGTTCAAATTCCCTTTAATATAAATAAATTTGCTGAAGGCTTCTTCAAGAAACTTTTCAACATCTCCTTCCTGGGTGTAGACAAGTGGCCCCTTTGTCACTTAATTTAGATTTTTTTTTTTTAAGGTTTTATTTTTCTATTTGAGAGAGTGAGGGGGCAGAGCATGGGGGGCAGTCAGGGGGGCACAGGGAGAAGCGGCCCCTGCTGGGCAGGGTGCCCGATGCAGGACTCGATCCTGGGACTCCAGGATCAGGACCTGAGCTGAAGGCAGTCGTCCAACCAGCAGAGTCACCCAGGCACCCTGTTAGTTAATTTAAATCAGACTGTTTACGAAGGATAAAATGAGTTCCTCTTAAAAAAAGAAAAAAAAAAAGCCAGGGCTCCAGCTACTGGGGAACCCTGAGAACCTTCCAAGTGCCCCTGATTATTAGAGCCTTGGTTTTCAACTCTCAGTACGGAGTGAGGCACGTTTTGTAGCGACATTTGTCACAGCCTTACTTGGCTTCACAGTACATAACACTGGTGATAATAAACCACGTTTGTGGGACGTTGTGGGTTTTGTTACTAACAGTTCCGTCACTGCCCCGCACAAGCGTCCTTTCACAGAGGAGCCTGTGGTTTTCATGGGGTGGAAACGGTTGCCCGTCAAAGCCAGGGGGACTGGACGGCATAGCCCACAGGCGCGAGACTAGAGGTTTGAAGGGAGCAGTGTTTAGCTCAGACTCGCTGCAGACGGAAAGCCAGACGCCTCGGACAGGTCTGTGTACAAGAGGAGGGGGCAAGACAGGCCCTGCCAAGGCCCCACTCCCCGGGCTGTTCTGCTGGGGCGGTCTGTGCTGGGACCCCAACCTCTGTGCTCCTGAAAAGTCCCAGAAGACACAGACAGGCTCGGGACCTGTCCCCGCTCGGGACCCCAGCTGGAGAGCCGCTGTCTCAGACCATTCCTCCCGGAGCGTCGTGGGGCACCGTGGACGTCTTCTGTAAGTTTCCGTGCCGACGCTGTAGGCACCGTTTTGGATGGTGAACATATGATGGCTTACATAGCATGCTACTTTATTTAAAATATGCCAGTTTCCATAGCATTGCTCCTAATCTTTTTATTAATGGGTTTCAGACACGAGATCCTTGCAGAGGAAATGGGATAAAAGGTTCAGTTTGGAACACAGCTCAGTTTGCTCCTTTCACAGGGCAAGACACAGGAAGAGCCAGAAGTATCTGCTCCCTGAGCCCCTGGTTACGTCCAAGAGTCACCTTTACCGTGTTACTGTTCTTACTGGAACGTTCTGTGCGTCCGCAACGAAGGACTGCGTGTGTGTGTGTGTGTGTGTGTGTGTGTGTGTGTGTGTGCACATTAATGCGGAAAGGCAGGGTGGTGTCGGGTCAGTTCCACCTCTGAGTCAGAGAGGCCCGGTTCTGACTCAGCCCCTCATCCTGGGAGCTGGAGGCCTAAACTTCTCCTTGGTACCCAGCTTTCCTCACGCATCAGGAGGTGATCCAGGAACCCCGAGGCGAGGTCGCGGACCACTCCCCGCTCTAGGAGTCCGGTTCCCTCCTCCCATTCTCCGTTCCCGCTGTTTGAAGCGTTTTTTGCAAAAACCCCTGCAAGAAAGAAGGTAAAGACATCATAATGAGAAAAAGATCTGTATGACTCTCTATAAAACTAAACTATGGGAAAATCCTAAATAAGGTGAGAAGCGTGTTCGAGCCTGGCTACAGCCCCGACCGTCTCTCCGCGGGAAGGTTGAAGCTCGGTAGACACAGATGGGGGCTTCTGCGCTCTTGGCCGTGCACCCAGGCAGCCTCCGAGCTCCCGTGAGAACCTGCCTCTGTCTCAGGTTGGGAACGTGCAGAACGTGTGGCCAGCCCCTGGGCGCCCGAGGGCAAGCTTGCTGCTCCCCAGCCCTGGGGGCTCCTCCCCGCCCGCCGCGGCCCCCAACGCCCCCCAGGGAAACGTTAGTGGCGCAAGCAGTGGCTTCGCTAACAGGAGGACATGGGTTTACTCCACCCAGTGTGAGTGTTTTGTGGGCTCTCGGTGGCCCAGCTCGGGGCTGGAGGCCAGGGGTGTGTGTGTGTGTGTCCCCAATGCCTCACCTTCCCTGCCCGCCCTGGTCATGACCTTGTCACCTGCGTCAGCAGGTTAGGCTCCGTGTTACTGACTGATCCGGTGCCTCTGCTAAGCCGGGAGACCTTTGACACATCAAAGCAGAGAGAGGACAGCTTCCAGAAACTTGGCCCCAGAAGCCCTCTTCTCGGTGACCCCAGCACGCTGCTGAGAGGTGGTCACACCATCAACCTTTGGAGGACGGCGGGGGCACTTAATTTGGGGGGGGTGTGCACCCCCAGCTTCTCTGTTTTCATACAGATAAGGTGGCCAGTGTCTTAGTTGAAGTTCTTTAAAGTGGGGCTGTTCAAACTTCAGTGTCCCTTCCCGTCACCTGGGGAGCTCAGCTCGCCTCGACGCCCATCAGGCAGGCCTGGGAGGCCCGGGTCTGCTCCAGCCCGTCCTCAGGCTGAGCTGGTCCTGCTGGTCTGGGGAACTCGTAATCCTTGGCCTTTTCGGTTGTCTTCGGCCGTGTGAACTTGAGCACTAGTTCGGAAAGCGGAAACGGTTGAATGAACGCTTTCGTCGGCGTGCCTGGCTGGCTCCGTCAGTCGAGCGTCTGACTCTTGGTTTCGGCTCAGGTCATGATCTCAGGGCCGCGGGTCGAGCCTCACCTCCGGACCCATGTTCAGCGGGGAGTCCGCTCGAGATCCTCTCTCTGCTTACCCCTGCCCCCTGCTCTCAAATAAATCTTTAAAGTAAATAAAAATAAAAATGTTCATCCAAAATATACATTATGCTGCCAGCTCTCAGCCTTGTCTTTTCCTGGATTTCTTTCCCCTGAGACGCTGGTAGCCGGGTGGAGAGGGATAGAAAGTCTCTAGCTGCAACTTACTTCCTGGGAAGGAGCCGGTGCGGAGAGCCCGTGGCCATATACTGTAGGTAACCAAGTGTCCGGGGCACCCCGGTCAGGCGGGACCCTGTGTTAGGTGTTTAGGGATGCGGGTACCTCTCAGCTCCCGCTCTCAGTGAGCCCCCATAGTGGAAGCATACTAAGAATCAAAAAGTCATCACAAGGTGTTAAATGTGGCCCGTTTGCCCAGTGCTGAAATGGATTACGAGGCAAAAGTGAAGCATTATTTGTGTGGATGAGAGGTAAGTTTCTAGAGCCGAGGCAAGGGGGTTGGCCCCACTCTTCCAGGCTGGGCTCCGAAGTCCTCCTGGGATGCTCTTGGGAGGAGAGGCTCTGGTCCTCTCCTGATGTCTTGCACGTCTTGCCCTATTTAATGGGCACCTGCAAACTGGAAACCCTTTGAAAGCGGGGCATGTGTTGGAACCCTCGGTGGCTTCCCCCCAATACTTGGCACAAGCAGGTGCTCAGGATGTCCGGCTGCACGTGGACTCTGTGTCCTGGAGCCGGGAGTGTGTTGCTTTCCAGCGGCGTCAGGTGGGCCCGACTAGGCCACAAAACAGGGAGAGAGTTCCCCTCCTCGCTCTCCCCAAGGTCTGCAGACCCACGGCTCAAGACCCAGCGATGTATTAGTGAATAAACAGCTCCAACTTCCACGCCGCCTGGGTGGCAGGGGCTTGGACTCCGGCCGACTTGGGGGGGCTGCTGGGTGTCCGCAGAGGTCAGCGACCGAGTTGCAACACCCATGTTTCGAAGAGGTACACTCTCTTCTTGACCGAGAGAAACAGGATGCTAACTGATTTTGAAAGCTCTCGCTGTTCCAGAACGTGTGTGTGTCAGCATTGATCGACTGTGTCGTCTCCGTCCTTACTGACGTCCGTGATTTCAAGTCTGGCCCGGCTTCGAGGAGAGGAGGGGGAACCAGCGGAAGACGCCGTTGAACTTGAAGCCGTCTGTTTGGGAGGGAAGGAGGTCAGAGTTTCTCAGACATCCGGGGGCTCCCTCATGGGTTTTGGTCCATTCACGTCCTTTAAGAAATACCTTAGTTGAGGATTTACGCCTTTTCCAGTAAATTTAGGCAAACTTTCTTCCCTGAAATACCACAGCAAAGCGTGTTATCTAAGTGACCCAAATATCCAGGCCCTTCCAGCGGGCACCCCTGTTTTCAGCTGGCAGGTCACCTGTGCCGGAAGCCTCAAGAAGCCAGCAGGTGTGGAGGACAAGAGGTCGCACCTGTGCTGGGATCCCCGCCAGCCGGGCGTGTCCCCGTGTCCTGGAGAGAGGGCTCTCCACCGGCCGCCCCTCTGCTGCTGCGCTCCCCGGTACCCCCGCCACCCTGAGCACTAGCGACCGAGGGCGTTTTTTCTGAAGGGTTACGGGAAGCCCGCCTGCCCGCGGCTGGGGCTCCGCGTGTCTTCCCGTGTCCCCCGCCGTGTCCTCCCACGGCTCCCTCCCCGCTGCCCTGATGGCCCCCTGCGCGGACCTACCCCGAGCCGCTGTCTCTGCCACGGCACTTCTCTCCTGGGCTCCCTCGTTGACTCGGGGGGCACATTTCTTGTCAGTATCTCCCTGTCCCCGCGCCCCGGTCGGAGTGTCTTTGAGGACGGGAATTCCATTTTACTCACGTGCGGGCGGCTCTGTGGGGACTGAGTCCAGGCCACGGTGCGAGCAAACCGCACGCCAGAGGTGGAATTGCTACCGCCTGTTCCTGATCACCGGACGGGCGGTCCCTGGGGAGGCGGCCTGGGATCGGTCTGGACGCTCGACACCCCCCTGGGGCCGCAGCTCCTTCTTGCGGAGCTGCTCCCGGCACCCCGGAAGGGAAGGGAGGCGGAGGCGTGGGGAACCATCCCGGGCTGGGGCGGGGGAAGCGTCTCTGAGCTCTCCCAGCCCGGCCTCCGGGGGCAAGGTGAGGGGCGGTTAGCAGACCTGGAAGAGAGCTGCAGCTGTTGGGGCCCCAGAGAGGGGCTGTGGCTTTCAGAGGAGGAACACAGCCGCCACCAGGGCTGACGGGGACACTAGAGGCTGCCGTCATCTCCCCGCCCCCTCCACTCTCCCACTGGGAGGGAACCTAACTGGAAGCCGGAGGGTAAGGAAGCCCGGACTCAGTCCATAAGGGCCAGCATCTTGGGGCGTGGGGCTGAGTGCAGGTAAGTGAAGCCTGGCAGCTCCCAGGAAAGCCCCCAGAGAGCGGCCGAACAGCAGGGGTCTGAGAACGGGGAAGTGTAGCAAGCCTGCTTGAAGGAAATAAGCGCAGGAAATCGCGTTTGTGTTCACGGTTACCACGTGGGACAAGAGTTGCAAAATGAAAAGCAGTAACAGTGTCCGATCTGAAAATAAGACCGAGGCTGGAGCTTACCAAGAGGAAGTTGTACTGTATCATCCGGTCCCTGCAGTTGTGTATCATCGGGCGGGGACCGTTGGCCTTCAGACCTACCAAAGGACAGTTTTTTAAAAGCAGCTCTCCGTGCAGCACAACACAGAGGTTTTACTCTACTACAGAAGGGCTTGGAGCAGAGACCTGTGCGCGACCCTTTGCTTTTCTTCGTTAATTAAGTTCGCAAGGGTTTGCCATGTGCTCCTTGGGCCCCACGCCACGGGGGAGATGCACACGGGACAAGCTGTCGCCGTGGCCTGCAGGGAGCTCACAACCTGTTCACACCGATGGCTGAGTTGGCTTCCACGACTAAGTGTGAAGAGCAGCAGGACGTGAGCCTGTGTGCGGTGGGGTGGGGCTGGGGGCAGGCCCTGGGAGCCGACCGAGACTGTAGCTGGAGGGTCCTGTGCAGGACTTGGGGTCAGTGGAGAGCAGAGGGCGTGGGGTCGGGCAGGAAGCCAGGACAGCAAACTGGCTGGGCTCAGGCTGCCTTGCACTTACTTGGACAAGGACTTGCGAGCAACGGGCCCGAGTGCTGGGTGAATCGGGGAGTAGGGAAGACAGGCCACCTCCATCATTACCGGTTCTTTGCCAGATCTGGAAATACCTTCTCCGGGCAACCACTGACTCCAGGCCGGGCAGGGGGCCCGTGACTCATTTTCTCTGCCCCACTGGTATGCACGGTGTCACTCCCCAAATTAGCAACATCTCTCATCAGATCGGCAATCTCTCAGCGGGTCCTAAAGCACGTGTCTGTGCACACAGTACGCATGTGTGTGTCTGCACGGTACATTTCTGCATGTGTACACATGCATGTTGCATGTGTACAATGCCCATGCATACATGTGTGTATCTGTCCACACATGTGGATGCAAACACGTGCACACAAGTATGACCACCTCACCCATATGTGTGCATGCATGTGTACGTACCTATGTGTGTGAGCACACAACACACATGTGACGGTATGTGTTCCTGGACTGAGGCTCCCTGGCTTAGGCAAGAATTGTGCCCGCCCGTAGAGTGACTTGCGGTGGGAGATCTCTGGGATCTCTCTGGCAGCCTGATGTTCCCACAATGCAGATGCCGATCTGCTCTGTCCTGGGGAGCCCAGCAGGCCGGCCCCCACGCACCCTGCTCCACTGCCGGCCACTGCCGGGTCCTCCCAGCCTCGCACACACCTTCGTTCCTACCCTGGCCACCGCTGCCCCCTGCCCGGCTCGTCTAGACTGCACCCGTGGCGCCTCTCGCGTTGGTGTGAGGCCCGGGGAGAAGGTCCCATCCTTGGCTTTACGCTCGGCCCCTGTATCCCTCTCACCTAAACCACACACCGACCCAGGGAAACAGGCAGATAGAGCTGAAGGCCCAGGGATTGGCCCAAACCACGTAGCAGGGCTTGAGTCCAGATTTTCCAGCTCTGCTTTGGGGCTCGCTCCATCACACTCGGCTGGTGTTGCTGGCCGTGATGCCGAGCAGAGCTCTGGGGGAGCTTGGTTGCCCTCCACGGTGTCGACCCCAGAAGTTTGGGGCGACCCGCAGGTGCACACAGGTTCTCGGATGACTCCTCGGGATCCACGAGCCGGGAGTGGGGGGGGCTCCCTCGGTTCCCGTAGTCAGTGCTCTGCTGCTTGGAGCCGCACCTGCCCTAGTCACGGATGTCATCATTTTACAGGCTTTGCGTCTTCCACAGCTGCTGTGTTTTTAGAGAGAAGCACTTTCCTCTTGTTTTTGAACCACTCCTGGCAGTGGCTGGATTTGGGTGGGAGGGCCCTACGTTTGGTTGGTGCTGTGTGTTCTGTCGGCACGGGGGGCCGGGGAGGGAGTGGGGAGCACCCTTGCCTCCTGTGGCTGCATTTGGGGGTGGTCTCCCAAGTCGGGAGATTTCCCAGGCACTGAGGAGGGTTTCAAGTATGGGGTGGGTAGGTCAAAAATGAGCGGTTTTCTGTGTGTTCCCGGAAGTAACATGGAGTGTGCAGCCGGGGGACAGTCTGAGCAGAGCAAGGGTCGGGTGAGACCCTCCCCAGTGGCTTCCCCATGGCCGTGCACTGGTGAAGGGAAGCTCTGTGCCTTGAAGAGCTGTCCCGCACACAGCCCCCTCGTGGGTGTCCATCTTCGATGGCTTTGGGGACAAACAGCACAGACCTCGCAGTTTAGGACAACAGAAACGTATCCCCTCGAAGGTCTGGTCTGGTGGGTGCAGAGGGAGGGTCTGTGCCATCTTTCCAGGGCTCCGGGCTCTCCTCGGCCAGCAGCAACCCCCTCACGTTCTGCCCCGTCAGGCCAGGTCCCCGTGTGTGCGTGTTCCCGGGATATTCTCCTCTCCCTGCGGAAAATAGGTTCTTTGCTTCCAAACTACAACAGTGAACGGGCCGGGGAGACACAGCTCCATTCCAAAAGGGAGACGGTGAGGAAGCAGAGTGGGCACAGGTCCTAAGCAAGTCTGAAACCACGGGGCACGTTCCAGGAGGCTTCAGCAGAGAAGGGCTGAGGCTCCACGCTCTGTCCCCTGCGCCTTCCGGGCTGACCTTGGAGCCCTCTGGGTTCGTAGCCTGTCTCCTGCCTATGGAGTCCCAGAAGTGAGGCATCCCGGTTCTGAGACCCCGCGTTTAGAGTGTCATCCAACAGATGGGGCCGTGACCAGCCCTCGCTGGCCTAGCAGGTGTGTTGGAATTGGGTCCGTCAGGCATCGGCACCGTCTGAGCCCAGTGATGCTGCTCCGAGCACGTGGGTCCCGCCAGACGGTGCCACGAGCCATCCCTTTGTCCCTCCTGCTGTCCGCTGTGTGAGCTCACACACTGCTCCTGGTGGGTCCAGAACCAAACGCCGGATCTGGGTCCAATGCACATGAGCAGATGCAAAGTCAAGCTTTGTCTGACCTGATATCCGGGAGCTTCATCTCTCCCGGGCCGGGAGCAGCGGAGAGCGCTCGGCACCAGCATGTTCTACGGGCAACACCCTGAGGTCCCTGGCCTGCGAGCGAGCTGTGTAGGCGCCTGCCCAGGACGGAGAGACGCTTGCTTGGTGAGAAGGAAGGCGGGAAAGCAAGGTCCCATCACAAGGACGTCTGATCCTTCACACCCAAACCTCCTGCTGGCTGGGGGGAGCTTGGTCATCCTTGGACAAAGATGACAGTCGCGTCTGGCAGAGAGGGCACTGTCCTTGCGGTTTATCTTCTGCAGACACACCTTCGAGATTTAGGACGGGGGTCGGAGGGGAGGGCGGAGGGACAACGGACAGACAGCCGTCCCGAGTGTGGAGTGCTGGCTGGGGGAAAAGCCAAGCTGCTGAACACAGAGCATGGTGGCCCTTCTGCCTCTGGTGACCATGTCTGGGGTGCGCCCAGGCCAGGGAGAAAGGGGGACTCTGGCCCCGGCACCCCAGCTTCGTCCCAGGCCGTTGGTCTGCCCCCTCAGTGCCCCGTGTCCTGTGTGCACCCAGCAGGAAGTGGGAGCGGACCCTCCGTGTTGCTGGTCCTACAAGACACGATGGTTCCTGAGCCAAAACAGAGTAAATGCCAACCCCCTGCGTTGGCATTTGTGCCATCCTCGAAGGTGGCCACCTCTGCCAGATTGACTCTTTTCTTTTGGTGGGGGGGGAGGGACAGAGAGGGAGAAAGAGCAGACCCCCCACTGAGCCCAGAGCCCAAAGCAGGGCTCCATCCCACCAGCCCGAGATCATGACCTGACCTGAAATCAGGAGCCGGACGCTTCACCGCGGTGTGCCCCAGGTCCCCCAGATTCACACTCTTAAGGAAGGAGTCATTCCACTGAAGGACTCAGACGCTCCCGTGACCTTGGTGGAGATAGTCGGCGGTCAGCGGCTTCCCGCCATGAGGCTTGCCCCGCTGTGCCCCGGAGTGCGGGGGCCGGAGCGGGAAGCACGGGGACGAGGATACGGGGACTGGGAATGGGTGTGGACACGGTCCCTGGGGGTCCCACTGACCCTGAACACAACTTAGTGCCATGTCCGTTAGATCTAAGAAGGGTCCGTGTGACCAGGAAGTCTTTACGGAAAACTCCCGAGCCCATGAGTATGTATTCAAACCTGGGGAGATGCTTTCGGCACAAGGAAACCAAGGTTCTGGGTGGACAGAGGCTGCAGGGCCTGTCTTCCCAGCCTGACGGGTGCTGGTTGAGCTCGCCCCCTTGAATGAGATTAACGGCCCAGGAGCAGAGGCCACACATCCCGAGAAAGGGAGTTACTGTTCCCATAAGACACAGGCCCCCATGTTTCACCTCGGGACTGACCTCTCCAGCACCTGCTGGGCCCTGGGCCCCTGGGCCATAGGACATCTGTCTCTCCCTGTCCCCGTCTGTCCCCCGCCTCTGCCCCAGGTGTGATGCCCTCTATTAGCATCGACACAGGGAGGGAAAACCAACCGCGACCGAGAAGATTGGGCCTTGGGATAGTTTCCTTTTAGAACTTGTGTGTAGACCGTCTCTCTCTCTCTCGATGTGTGCGTGTGTATGTGAACACGCACAACCATGCACGCGGAAGTTCTAGCAGAGTGTTAACGTGACTGCGCGCAGCATTTCTCGGACGTGAATTTCAAGCACACCTGAACAAAAACTTTATGTAACAGGTGTTTCAATTCTTCACAACACAATTGCATTACTTTTTTGATCAGAAAAAAAATAATTATGGCATAAATAAAAGCTTAAGACAAACTATTCCTACAGTCGAGGGGAGCGTTTCTTGGCCCGAACTGTCTCCCTTCCTCCGACTGCTGTGTCTGCAGGGCCCTCCTTACGCTGTGACTCACAGGAGCCCCAGGAACCCATGGCTTTTTTTTTTTTTTTAAAGATTTTATTTATTTGACAAAGAGAGACAGAGATAGAGGGAACACAAGCAGGGGGAGAGGGAGAGGGAGAAGCAGGCTTCCTGCTGAGCAGGGAGCCCAATCTGGGACTCAACCCAGGACCCTGAGATCATGGCCCGAGCTGAAGACAGACACTTAACGACTGAGCCCCCCAGGAGCCCAGGAAACCGTGTCTTTTAGAACAGTTTCCGTGTGTGATGGGTATCGAGAGGATGTGGGTCTCGAGCACTGAGGAGCAGATGACATTGCTGAATTACACTCGTGGGACACTGCATTAACTGTACAGAGTAGGACTAAAAATAAGCATGAACAAGATTTTTAGCAGTGAGGGCCAAGGTCTGGATTAAGGCTCCACGTCTCTAAACGATCCTATGGGAAAGCGCAGTGGTTGCCCCCCAGGAGGGCAGCTCCCAGGGAGGCTGGGGGGCGGGGCACAGACCAGGCGGTGGGATGACGTCTGTGCAGGGGTGCGCCCCGGGCCAGCGGGGACAGGCGGGTGGAAGGTGCGAGGACCCGCCAGGGGACAGGCAGGAACGCACCTGATGGCCACGGTCCTTGGGCAGCAAAGGGGCACAACACAGGACACGATCCCCGCCGCCCGCAAGCAGGTGGCCCGCCCCTCGGCCACCAGCCGGGCCCTGGAGCGGGACCCCAGAGCCCCGCAGGCTGTCTGTGTGGGCAGTTGCTGGGGACGTGTGGGAAAGGTGGCCGGGGCTTGGCGTGGACAGCACAGCTGGCATTTTCTGGGACTGTGCCGTCGCTGGACACCCCGGCTCATCCTCGCAGCCTCCTGGCCCCTGCCGGATCAGCTCTCCGCGCTCGGCCTCTTGGCCTGTGCTCCCGGCTGGTTTCTCGTGCACAGTTCCATTCCTCCCTCGAACTTGGCTGAGTCTCCAGGTGACCTTTTGCACAATTTCTGATATTATGCCTCCTCTCAACTTACGCTTGTGTCGGTGCTCAGACTGGCTTAGGCCTGCTTCTTGGCCATGTCAGGAACGCCTTCCAGTCCCGTCAGGGTGTTAGGGGTTAGGCGGGCTGTGCTCTGTGTCACTCCACTGCCGCTCCCTGGGGGTGTGGGTTCTGGCCTCTGTCGTGCCCGCCAACAAAAACATGGACACGGGATACCAGATATTTCGGATTCTGTTCGGATGAATCCCAGGGTCCTGTTTTTTTACTCAAGGACTTTTCCTAATGCCTTGACCTTGCCAGGCATTTCTAATTATTTTGGTTAATCATTTTCTTATATTTTTATGACTCCAAAAGCATGGGAGTCCCTTGACGTGACTCAACCTGGTCTGTAGGGCCCCCTGCTGTGATGACTGTTGATGATAATTGAAGGCAAATATTTTCTAAATTCTCCAGGTTTCCTATTCACACTGAAAATCCTGACCTTGAGGAAGTTTGGGACTTTTCTGTCTCATAGGTCAAAACTGAGCAATTAAATTCTTGACGGTTGCAGGGCCTTGCGTCTTTATTGTTTTCTTTAATTATTTTATGTTTTATTTGGGGGGGGGGCATGGTACCAGAAGACATAGGGGAGGATTTTTCTGTGGCTCAGGGACAGCCTGGAACAGTGGTGTAGGTCATCAGTCAGACAGCGTCCAACACCAGGAATGACCTGTGACCATGCACAGGTCTTGGATGTGTTGGGAAACCTTTCCAAAGGCCATAGCCACATGCGACTTCCTAGGTCGCCGACAGTGGGGGAAAGAAGCACTGGGCTCCTTCAGCTGGGTCCCTGGATCATTCCATTTCCATTGGGATCCAGTGCCCATGGCCATCTCTGTGACTCATAGGGTCCGTGGTGGACCTCTGGCCACTTTTCACCAAACCACAGGGGGTAAACCAGCAAAACAGGATATGAAGGAGACTCACCATCCATCTCCCCCCGAGACGGTGAGCCTCAGGCATGACAGAAACCAGAAATGTTGTTCTCTGCCCACAATGTTGTACATGCAGGAACTCACCCAGGAGCACCGTGAGATGGGCGGTGTGTCCCCGTGGTCTCTGTGGTCCCCTGTGGTCCCCATGGTCCCTCGTGGTCTCCGTGGTCTCTGTGGTCCCCTGTGGTCTCCGTGGTTCCCCGTGGTCCCTGTTCTTGCTGCTCTTGGCTCGGCCCCTGTGGAGAGCTCTGTTTTGCTCATCATCTCCGGACTGGGGGCTCCGGTCCTGCCGATGCCACGTCGTGGTCAGCTCAGGCTGCCCTCCCAGAACACCACAGATGGGGCTGCTTACAGGACAGACATTTGTTCCTCCCAGTTCTGGAGGCGGGAGGCCCGAGATTAGGGTGCCACTCATCGGGGGTTCTGGTGAGGGCTCTCTCCTGGCTTGCAGACAGCCGCCTTCTCGCTGTGTCCTCGTGTGGAAGAGAGAGGGAGAGGGGGCGAGAGGCAGAGTGGGAGGGCTCCCTGGTGGCTCTTGTCGTAAGGACACTGATGCCATCCTGGGAGCCCCGCCTTCACGACCCACCTAAACCCCGCGGCCTCCCGACGGCCCTGCCTCCTGATTGCATCCCACTGGGGTTAGGGCGTCAGCAAACAAGTTTGGCTGGGGGACACGAACGTTCAGTCCAGAACAACAAATCGGATGGACTAGAGCTGTGGGTCCAATATCGCCGCCAAGAGCCCCCACGGCTCTGGGGCCCTTGAGATGGGGCCCGCCCGGTCCAGACGTGCTGAAGAGCCCAGAGCGCGCCGAACCTCAGAAACTTGGCCTGGAAAAATAATGGGAACTATCTGTAAGTAACCCAAATACTTGATTTCTTAGTATATGTTGAGACGATGCTGTTTTGGAGTATACAGGGTTAAATAACACAGAACATTGCAGTTGACTTCACTTATTTCTTAAAAATCCTTGTGACACATTTCTGTGAGAGGACGGAAGCTCATACGTGTGGCTGCAGACGTGTTTCTATGGGACGGAGCTGGGAGAAGGAAGAGGCAGGGGAGGGGGGAGACGGGGCTGGGATGGGGCTGGGGCGGGCCGTGGGCGTCCCTGTGGCCGGGGCACCGAGCCCATGGCCAAATCGTGAGGGCAAAGAGAAGCCGCTGTCAGTGAGAAGTAAACGTAGCCTCTGACGGGTATAAAGAAAACACGAGAATTTTGTCTATGTTATGTTTTGCTTCTGGCCTTTGGGTGTTCGAAGGTAGCTTTAGGCAGAGACACGGCCGCCCGTTCCCTGCCCACCCCCCCGGTTTCTCAGGGCGCGTGGGGCTCTCCGGCAGCATCGCGGACTCCAGATCGCAGGCGCGGGGGGCATGGAGCTGCGCCAGATGGCGCAGACAGCGCGACAGTGAGACACGGCGTCGTGGGGAGACACACGGGGACGAACGTGCGGTCCTTCTGGGGAGGACTTCCCTCCCGAGTCGTCCGCGGAAGCGCCTGCACATCAGATCCCAGAGACGAAGGAAAAGCGCTCCGAGTGGGACGCGACCGCTGTGGTGCGCAGCACTGACGCTGCAGAGGGTCGGACCCCCGTGCCCGGTGTCTGACCCTGGCGGGGGCCGAGGCACATGAGAGATGCGGAAATCACACCCTGCTGTGGAGCAAGGGGTGGGGACGGGACTGGGGACCGCACTTGCCCCATCGCCGTCCGGGGGGTCTGGGCGCGCGGTTCCAGCACGCCTCACCCCGCCGAGCGTCTTCTCCTCCTCCTCCTCCGAGCTCTCCCCTGAGGAGGAGGCTGACAAAAGCAAAGGTGCATAAGCAGAGGTCCTTCAACACAGAGCCCGGTTTCCGGTCACTAAATAAGGCGAAGATAAAGACCATTTGTGGTACCATGTCTTGTGGGTTCCCGCGCCCGTAAGTGGCAATAGTTTTCAACATCTGCCTTGAGCTGTGGAGCAGAGGAATGCGACTGTCCTCGGGGGGTGAACCAGAGACCCCTGGGGCTTGAGGATCTGCTGAGCCCCAGGCCATGCGAGCTCCAGCCCTGGCTTGGGTTGCGCTCCCATGAATCCCAAGGGGAAGGTGTTGCTCCCCTCGTGTTCAGATGAGGAGCCCAGAGCTGAAGAGGTCCAGGAGCTTCCTGAGGCCCCACGTCTACTTGGCAGGGAGGTCAGGGATCCCTGCCTCTGCCTCTCCTCGCTGCCTGCGGCCCTACTGTGCTGTCTCGCTGCCGCCGTGGTGCGGCAATACGACTGCGTATACAGAGTATGAGGGATCGATAAGCCAGGGTCACGGGCTGTGCCCAGAGGCTGAGCGAGGCCCACGCTGGGTTAGAGGAAGCCACGGGCTCCAACTCTAGGCAGGTCTCCCAGCAGGACCGGGGGGTGACACAGAACAGTGGGGCAGGGGGCACCGGTGCAGGCAGGGGGCACCAGTGTGGCCAGCATCTCTGGCAAACGCAGCGGGTGCCGGGGGAACGAAGCAGGCTGTGAAGACCCCACGTCCAAAGGGGTGCGTGTTTGGTAAGTCACGGGGGCCTCTCCAAGGTTTTGAGTGATGCCAAATCATGCGCAGAGCCGTCCATCAGATGTTCAGGTGAGGAGGCAGCACGCGGGTCGTGCAAAGCCCCGCCCCTTGTGTCACAGACGAAGGCCAGAGGTGAACCGCATCTCTCAAGGTCGCGACCGGGAAAGGGCTGTGGGACCTGGGCCGCCTGCCTTCCTGTGCTGGAGCGTCCTTCCGGCCCCGCGGGGAACGGCGGCCACCACCGCACGCGACTGTCCGGATCTGCCTTCATTAAAAGGGAAGGAAAGGGACGGTCCGGTCCGCAAGGGTCCTGAATCACCGACCACCGTTCGGGTGCGCAGGCCCTGTGCGCTGGCCCCTGGTGGGACACTGCAGATCTAGAACATTCCCTTCACTGCAGGAGGTTCTGCCGCACAGGCTGCTGCCCGCTCTGGCCGCTCCACCTCCCAGGCTCTCGGACCGCCATCTGCACCCGGGACCTACGGAGGAGTTTCTCCCAAGCTCCCAGGATGACGCCCGACATCAGGCCGGTGTCCACGGAGGGTCTGGCCAATGCGTCTGAGGCCCTTTAGGGTCATTTCGGTCAGGTTCCCTTTCCCCTCCCTGCAGCCACTCCAGCCCTTGGCAACAGCCCTGCTCCCCAGTTCCGGCCCAAACTTGCTGAGGCTTGCCGCTGGAGGAAGACGTGGATCGGGCTGATGGTGGCACCACTTCGGCCTGGAATGTTCTGCCCTATGGCCTGAGCCTGGCACAGGAAGCAGGGCAAGGTGGGGAAGGAGCCCAGGGAGTCAGCCTCGTCCCGTGGCGACCTGCCAGAGTCAAGAATAGCCTGCAGCTCATCTTTCCACGGAAGCGTCCTGGATGATTGTCTCTGTGTTCCTCAACCAGTTCTCCCAATCGTGGTGACATCTCAAGCGTTGCGAGCATTGTTCTGGGGGAACCGCAGCGTCTCCCGCTCACTTAGCTGTGTCGACTCATGGATTTGTCTTATTCTTTGGGCTCAGCGGGTGGCATTTCTGTTCAGTGATTTTATTCGTAGCTGCCTGTGTTTATCGACCATGACATATTAATCATGCAAATTAGGATATTATTAATGAAGGAAAAATTAATTCTGCCACTGCTTCTGGGTTTGCTGTGACAGCTTTGTTAATGCCCGTTCCTCGCTGATACTGCCGGCGACTTCTGGCACCTGCTGCAAATTGACACATGACCTTCAGGGTCAAGGCTGGCGACCGGAGCACAGAGGCAGCTTTCCTCTTCAGGGCCGGTGTAGAGAGCAGGCATTTATCTGAGAGTGCGCCCTTTTCAGACCATATTGCAAAGCCCCCTTTTCTTCCCGCTGTGGGCGTTTCTCCGTCTTCCGGTGTCTCCCAGCGAAGCCCGCTGAAGGCAAATCCCAGCCCGGCAGGTGCGTGGCCTTGTGTGATTCCTGAGTCTCAGCCTTCCTGTTTTCCCAATGCTGTTTGCAGGGCCAGCCCCGTGAATCATTCTTCCGCAGCAAGTGTCCCTTCTCGTGACTCTGCTCACGAAGCAGGAGGCGGGTTCTGCAAGGCTGGGAGATGTGGGCGTCTGTCCTCGGGACACTGGACACCTGCGGGTAGTTTCAGAGCATGCCCAGGGCCCCCCTGTCTCGGTCCTGCCCTCTTGTAGTCTTCGTTTGCACACAGCGGCCCCTGTGCTCAGAGAGACCGGCTTGTTCTTATCTGCTTCCATTGTGCAATGCTCCCCACTCTGGTGAGCCAAGTGTGGAAACAGAATGTTTTTGGAAACATGGTGGTTACCCAGTACACAGCGGGAACACCCCCTCTGGAAGGTTGTGCCATTCTGGAAAGCCTGCTAAGTCACACCACCTTTTGTCGTGAGACTTGGCTGACCCTGACAGGAGGAACTGTCGGCTCTGCTCTCCCTGCCGTGGGAGTCGGCAGTGGGGGCAGGGGGCGTCGGGCTGCTGGGGCGCCTTCTTGCAACTGTTGGCTGTGAACTTGAAAGCTTTACCTTGGCGCTGCCACAAGGCCATGGGAGGGCAGAGAATGAGACAGGTGCGGAGCCGGCCGAGACCCCGGCCTCCCGCTCTCTGTCCTCTCCCATACTTTCCACGACTTCTGCTGTCCTTCCCCCAAGGAGTCGGAGCCTCGGTCCTCCGCTGGTGACATCCACCTGGGTCCATACCCTCCCTCCTCTCCTGTGAGCATCCCACCTGCTCCTCCCAGACCTCTCTGTCCAGGGCTCTTGCCCTCCCGACACCCGGTGCAGCAGTGGGAGAGCTTCTCCCCAGCCTCTTAGACCCTATTGCGTGCGAGACCCCAGACCCCAGGCCTCGGAGGCTGGGCACGGGCACCATCCGTCTGCCAGGGGCACCTGAACAAACTGCCACAGGCAGAGCCGCTCGAATGCCGTAACTGACGGTCTTCTGGTTGTGGAAGCCGGACGCTGGCGAGCAGGTGCGGCCGGCCTTGCTCCCAGCTCCCGGCGCTCCTGGTGTAGACGGTGTTCTCCCTGTCTGCGCAGGGCTTCCTCCGTGGGGACCCTTCCTCTCCACTCGACATTCTTTTCAGAAGCAACTAGTCCCTTGGCTTTAGGAAGCCCCCTACTCTGGTACGACCTCATGGTGACTAAAGACATCTTCAAGGGTCCCATTTCCAAATCAGGTCACACTCTGAGGTTCTGGGAGTTTGGACTTTGACATACACATTTGGAAGGCGGGGCAGAGGGATAGAGTCTAACCCTTAAACAGGAGCAGAGACCCTACCCGGAGAAAGACACTGGTACCAGGATCCCCACCGCTTCTCTCCGTGACCGCTCACAGCCCAGCCCAGCAGGTAGCCTGGAACAAACCCCTGTTCCTCTGCTCAGAACGTCATCGTCATTGGGGTCTGCACCTTCGATGGGTTCGTGGAAATGCAACTCTAAGAAAGGTAGGGGACACTTGTCTTCAGGGACAATAGGAATACAGTCTAGGATGGCAGGACCTCTCTCCCCACCGCGTCTACGCCTCCCCCTGTGCTCGGCCTGGCTCAGACTGCCTTCTCTAGGCGGTGGCAGGAAAGGAGGTCACGGCCGCCCCAGCCCCTCCCACCTCCCTACTTTGCCACAAGGGAGGAGTCCAGACTGGCTTTGGCATGATGAGTTTTCACGCGGGGGAAAGGCTCCAGGGCTGGGGAAGGGCTCCCTTGGGTCCTGCTGGTGTCAGGCCAACTCCAGGCCAGGGACTCACTCCCAGCGGGTGAGGGGCAGCTGCTGGGGGTTGGGACAGACGTCCAGCTCTGGACAAGCAGCTCTCACCTGAGGTGGACTGGGGCGCCGTGAGCTGTCTTGAGCCAAAAAGTTGGACTATTTCCCGAAGAAGAGGCGTGTCCTTCAGGACAGGGCCAAGAACGCTTCTGCGACTCCCGGACTGTTAGATCCACTCCCCAACGACGCTGTGAGCGTCCTGAGCGAAAGGGGCCATTCCCGGGTTTCACTGTATTTTCCTTCACGCCTTGCGAGGTGCGGAGCCCATGGAACTCCCAGAGCTGTTTACCCAGTGCGCTTTGGGGTTCTTCCGGGATGTGGCCTTCGGCAGCTCTGGCCTTGGAGGGAAAAGGTGTGTCTGGGAATCCCCGCTTGGCCACTCCTGGCTGTGAGAATTTGGGCCAGCTGCACCCCCTTTGAGCCCTGGGGAGTCCAACTTGAAGTTTCTGCAGGGTTTCCGGGCAGGTGAAAATGATACAGTTCTTGCTCTGGGCTGGAATCTGTCCCTCTAAAAGTGAACATGCGGACGTCCTACTGAACTGAGGACCTCAGAACGCGACGGTGTCGGGACAGCCCTTCCGGACGTGGGGAAGGTAAAAGGAGGTCAGGAACATGGTCCTTGTCCGGTCTGACTAGTGCCCTTCTAAGAAGAGGACGTCGGGACACGGAGACGCAGGGGCCAGCTGTCCACATGCCGGTGAGAGCAGCCCGGGGAGAAGCCAGTCTGGAATCCCTGACCCACCATGAGTGGAAAAGAAGGGACTCAGCCCTACACATGGGGTCAGTCCCCTAAATGTCATCGCTGGTGAAAGAGAGGAGGGAGGCTAGGATGGACTCGGAGCTGTTGACCCCAGTGTCCACCCGAGTCATCGCTGGGCCGCAGGGACTGTCCCCCCCATTGACCCCAGTGTCCACCCGAGTCATCGCTGGGCCGCAGGGACTGTCCCCACCAGCCTCTCCTAGGGTCTGATGTGCGACAGCCCAGAACACACCATTTGGAAGAGGCACTTTGCAGATGCGGAGACAGGCCAGAGGGCAGAAACGGCGTTGGATGCGCAGGGACAGAAGCCAGGCCTTCCTGCTCACCCCCCGCCTGGGCTTGTCCCTCTGGCTGGGAAGCCCGGAGCCCAGAGGACACGGGATGTGCTTGGCCTTGGTTGGGAGGAAGTGTTCCAGTCAGCGGGGGCACGTCTGCCCAGGGGAGGCTGGTCCCAGTCTGGCTGGGATGGACGCAGGATCCCAGGAGGAAGCGCGTCATTTTCCATCTTGAGTTGAGGTTGAGGAGGGAGAGAGGCAGAGAGAGCCCAGGACTCGGAAGCCAGCGGGAGGGACAGGGCTGCGAGGACCCTTCTGTTTCCGCACCGTCTCTGGGGAAATTAAGTCCCTGGCGGGTCTGTGCTGGACTTTGCAGAGCCCCGAGGTCGCTGAAATCTCTCGCCTGCCCTTCATTATAGCTGCTGGTTCAAGTGGACTCCGCACAGGGTGACGCGTCCCGCGTGAGAGCAGCTCGCGGACCTTCACAGCGGCGGCGAGCTTGTCCCTGCCAAGTATCCACAAAGAGGACACAGACCCTTCCGGCCCGAGAACCACATAGGGTCCTCATGCCGTGTGGACGGCAGCGGCAGAGAGAGCCGGGCTGGCGCGGGGACGGGAGCCCGTGCGGCGCGAGCGGGAGCCGGCGGCCGTGGCGGGGCGGCTTGTTCCCTTTTCCTGCCATTGTCCTTGTTCTGCCCAGAAAAAGACGGGTTCTTGGGGATCGGGCTCTGAGGATGAGGAAGGCAAGGGCTTTCCCGTCCTGGGGGCGTGCGTGGACGGGAGGCCCCGCGGGAAGCCGAGTGACACCCGGCCTTGCCGGTCCCGCCCAGGCTGCCCGTGGGGGGTCCCTGGACTCCTGCAGGGGGTGGGGGAGGCGCGCAGGGATGTGGCCCGTCTTCTGGAACAGGGGAGACACCTGGCTGTGGTTCCTTTCAGAATGTGGCTGCCACCCGTCGAGGTGTGCCGGTGGTGAGAAGTGGACTGAAGGGAGAAGGTAGATCATTGGTTAGGAAAGAGGTTATTCCACAGGGTCACGGAAATCGCTAGAATGAGTCCCCGGCTTCACTCCGGACCGCCTGTTGCAGGCTTCTGTGGGCCTCTCACTCAGTCTGGGGGGTGGGGTGTACGCCCCGTTTCCCATCCATGGAGGAGGCTCTGAGGCCCAGAGTGGGTGAGAGACGGGGCCAGCATCCCCTGACAGAGCCGGGACCAGCAGTGCGAGCTCCAAGCCCAGAGTTGGGCTTCGGCTGTCGCCCCAGCTCGGGGCGCGGGGTGTCCGCAAGGAGCTCCCCAGATCGCGCGCCGGAGCTCCGGGGTGTGCGTGTCTGCGTGTCTGTGCGCCATCATCGCAAGTCCTTCAGGAGGCCACGTCGGAACAGGGGTCTTTGAATAAGAAGGCAACAAAGCCACCATTTTCTACGGTCACTTAGCAGGGACCTCAGCCCCGACTGCCTCGGTCTCTCTGGCTTTGCTCCGCGGGCCTCACTGGACCAGGGAGGGTCCCCCCACCTCTCCGCGTGGGCCGCTTCCCAACCCCTGGAACGCCTCGTCTTTCCTGTGGCCTTTCTGACTCGAGCCGGCGCCTGGACCCTTTGCCCCAGCACCCGGCTCTGCGCCCTCGCCAGCCGGCCCACTGTCCCCACCGCGCTCCTTCCCTGCGCAGGGTCTGCTCACCCCGGCCCCATTGTGTCACCCCCACCCGGCCTGGACTCCAGCTTCCCGTCCCTGGGCCAGGCGTCGCACCCCAAGTGCGGTGCTGGAGATCTCCTCAAATCCACACCCCCTCTAGGCTTTCACACCCGCGTCACTGGCGCCCCTCTCCGCCCGGTGGCTCCCCTGCAGACCGGCCTTGTGGCGCCTTTCTCTCAGACTGCCCGTCAAACCGGCCAGCAAGGCCAGCTTTCTTCCACATTCCCCCGGCCGCCGGCAGCTCCTCCTTGACCCTCCGTTTTACACAAAGCAGGCAGGGGGGGCCTTGGAAGCACAGACCGGATGCCATGCTGGCCTGCCCTGAGCCCCTGCCCTGTGCCCTCCCGACGCCCCACCGTGGCCTCCTCCCCGCCTCCTCCCCAGGACGCCCTTTCCTGCTTCTGGAAGTGCTCCCCACTCCGAGGGGCTCCCCCAACCTGCCCCCCGACCACCCCCGGTTTTCTGTCCCTCTCCCCGGCGCTGGCTGACAGGAGAGAGAAGGCAAACTTCTTCTTCTTCTTTTTGTTTTTTATTTCTTTTCAGCGTAACAGTTCTTTGTTTTTGCACCACACCCAGTGCTCCATGCAATACGTGCCCTCCCCAATACCCACCAGCTGGTTCCCCAACCTCCCACCCCCCGCCCCTTCAAACCCCTCAGATTGTTTTTCAGAGTCCATAGTCTCTCATGATTCACCTCCCCTTCCAATTTACCCCAACTCCCTTCTCCTCTCCATCTCCCCTTGTCCTCCATGATATTTGTTATGCTCCACAAATAAGTGAAACCATATGATAATTGACTCTCTCTGTTTGACTTATTTCACTCAGCATAATCTCTTCCAGTCCCGTCCATGTTGCTACAAAAGTTGGGTATTCATCCTTTCTGATGGAGGCATCATACTCCATAGTGTATATGGACCACATCTTCCTTATTCATTCGTCCATTGAAGGGCATCTTGGTTCTTTCCACAGTTTGGTGACCGTGGCCATTGCTGCTATGAACATTGGGGTACAGAGGACCCTTCTTTTCACCACATCTGTATCTTTGGGGTAAATACCCAGTAGTGCAATTGCAGGGTCATAGGGAAGTTCTATTTTTAATTTCTTAAGGAATCTCCACACTGTTCTCCAAAGAGGCTGCACCAACTTGCATTCCCACCAACAGTGGAAGAGGGTTCCCCTTTCTCCACATCTCTCCAACACACGTTCTTTCCTATCTTGCTAATTTGGGCCATTCTAACTGGTGTAAGGTGATATCTCAATGTGGTTTTGATTTGAATCTCCCTGATGGCTAGTGATGATGAACACTTTTTCATGTGTCTGATAGTCATTTGTATGTCTTCACTGGAGATGTGTCTGTTCATGTCTTCTGCCCATTTTTTGACGTGATTATCTGTTTTGTGTGTGTTGAGTTTGAGAAGTTCTTTATAGATTCTGGATATCAGCTTTTTGTCTGTACTGTCATTTGCAAATATCTTCTCCCATTCCGTGGGTTGCCTCTTTGTTTTTTTGACTGTTTCCTTTGCTGTGCAGAAGCTTTTGATCTTGATGAAGTCCCAAAAGTTCATTTTCACTTTTGTTTCCTTTGCCTTTGGAGACATATCTTGAAAGAAGTTGCTGTGGCTGATATCGAAGAGATTACTGCCTATGTTCTCCGCCAGGATTCTGATGGATTCCTGCCTCATGTTGAGGTCTTTTATCCATTTCGAGTTTATATTTGTGTACGGTGTAAGAGAATGGTCGAGTTTCATTCTTCTACATATAGCAGTCCAGTTTTCCCAGCACCATTTATTGAAGAGACTGTCTTTTTTCCACTGTATATTTTTTCCTGTTTTATTGAAGATTAATTGACCATAGAGTTGAGGGTTCATATCTGGGCTCTCTACTCTGTTCCACTGGTCTATGTGTCTGTTTTTATGCCAGTACCATGCTGTCAAGGTGATCACAGCTTTGTAGTAAAGCTTGAAATCAGGTAACGTGATGCCCCCAGTTTTGTTTTTCTTTTTCAACATTTCCTTAGCAATTCAGGGTCTCTTCTAATTCCATACAAATTGTAGGATTATTTGCTCCAGCTCTTTGAAAATACTGGTGGAATTTTTATCAGAATGGCATTAAAAGTATAGATTGCTCTAGGCAGTATAGACATTTGAACAATGTTTATTATTCTGATCCATGAGCATGGAATGGTCTTCCATCTTTTTGTGTCTTCAATTTCTTTCATGAGTGTTCTGTAGTTCCTCAAGTACAGATCCTTTACCTCTTTGGTTAGGTTTATTCCCAGGTATCTCATGGTTCTTGGTGCTATAGTAAATGGAATCGATTCTCTAATTTCCCTTTCTGTATTTTCATTGTTAGTGTATAAGAAAGCCACTGATTTCTGCACATTGACTTTGTATCCTGCCACATTACTGAATTGCTGTATGAGTTTTAGTAGTTTGGGGGTGGAGTCTTTTGGGTTTTCCATATAAAGTATCCTGTCATCTGAGAAGAGGGTTGGTTAGAATTAACTTGCCCGCAGGAGACGAGCTCGGACTCCTGGCAGCACGGTTCTCTCTCAGCGTCAAGAAGCCTGCAAGCATCACGTCCACGGAGAAATGGCACCTCTCGGCTCATGGAGCTCAGTTCCTTCGTAGCCCACTGCTCACCAGGCATGGCCCAAGGTCACTTCACGCCCAACGTCACAAGGGTTCCTAGAGCGTCAGTTCTGAGGTTCCTGTGCCAGCTACGAGGCGGCCGTGCCTTGAACAACGTCTCCTGGCAGGTGCACAGGAATTCTGCCTTCATCACCTTGACCCGAACTTGGACAGAGCCACGATTTGCCGTGAGACAGGCTAGGAGGTGGTCTTGACACCAGGTGGGCCACACCAGGCCTCTCTTTACGGAGGAAGACAGGCAGAATGGATAGTAGACGTCGCTGCCGGCAGGAGAGCCTTGAAGAGCACCCGCTTCCGGAGACAAAGGACGCCTGACGGTCGTGACCGCATCCAGGGGCGGAGCTGGACCCTTTGGAGAGTGAGGCCGACGGAGGAGCTCACATCCCGGTGACAATCCTGTGTGTGGGTGAGTGGACGGCGCACTGATGTCTGGTCTCTGCGTCTTAATCCCCAGCCCGCGGTCAGCCCTCCTGCTGTTTACGACGGGCGTGAGTCAGACGCGGGGGCTCCGCTGACGCAGCTCCAGGATGGGTCCAGCAGCGAGGTGTGCCACAGGGTGACCTGATGTCTCTGCTCGGCCGTGTCGGTCTCCTGCATCGGCGGCTGCCGGCTTACTCCTTAATCATGTGCCTTCGCTCCCCAAATCGTCCTGGGGTGCACGGTGGCTGCTGCATCTGAGGTGCCTGGGAGTCTCTGAAAACACACATTTCTGGGCTGCATCTTAGACAGAATTTCCGCGCTGGGTCCGGGATGTTGCATTTTATTTATTTACTTATTTTAGGATTTTATCTGTTTATCTGAGACAGAGGGCGCACAGCAGGGGGAGGGGCAGAAGGAGAGAGAGGGTTTTAGGCAGGCTCCACTCTCTCCACTCTGAGAGCAGAACCCAACGCGGGGCTGGATGCCCCGACCGCGAGACCGTGACCTGAGCCGAGGCCAAGAGTGGCCGCTTCACAGGCTGAGCCACGCAGGTGCCCCGGGATGTTGCCTTTGAAGCAGAGCGGCATTACGTTTGAGAAGCGGTGCTCCGGGGCCGCGTCTGGGGCGGGGGACAGACATCACTAGAGATCACACGAGTATTTTACGACGAGAAGTGAACTCCGGCGGTTCAGGGAGAGAACTGCTGTTTTCCTGCCACTTCTAGTGTGTTCTCCGAACAGTGGCGTTGCCGGGAAGGTCGAGGTTGGAGTCCAGGAGCAGAGGCCCTCGGAGCTGAAGACGCCCTGTGTGGAGCCGTCGTGGATGGGACAGCCGGGCTGGGAACTGCGCAGGGACTCGCCGGGGTCCGGCCATCCCCGCCGAGGACGCAGCCCCCGCGATCACCGCGATGGTGTGTTCCCCCGTGTGAGGTTTTCTTTCATGGGCCTCCAGGTGGGTGTGTCCGGGCGCCGCTGTTTGGTTTCAGGTGCGTCTCTCTGATGAGTAAGAGGCTGAGCACCTGGCGCAGGTCGGGGCCTTTTACTGCAGGGAAATAACAGGCCCGAAGGTCAGGGCGCTGGGGAACCAGTCCGCCGACACCGGCCTTTCCCGGCCTCGTGACTGGGTGCGACAGGCCCTCTAATTATCCAGGCCCGCCCCGCCCAGACTCTATGCGGAAGCCCATCCGGGGTGCACCGGCCCACATCTCGGGGCCTAGGCAGGGCTGCTGTTCTGTGAACTTGGCTTGACACCCGCCTGCTCGCCTGCCCCGGCGGCGCCCCTGGTCAGCTCTGCCGTTCCGCGGTCATGGGAAGAGCATGGCCATGGTTGGCTGTTCGGTCACCGCATGTGAACAGCCGTGACAGTCCCGCGCCCATCTGAACGGCAGAGGCCAAGGAACTTGGATCTCTGCGGTGCAGTGTTGAAAGCTGCCTGAAGAACGCTTTTCTTGTTTGCTGTTTGGTAAAATGTCAGGAAAGCGTTTGGCTGACGGGCTGAGAAACTGCGGTAGGGAACAGCGCGTCTGACAGCAGCCACGTCCTCGGGCCCAGACCCTCCCGGACACGCCGCCGGGTCACCCGTCTGGGATGCTCCTTACAGGTCCACGTCGTGACGCGGGACTCGACTCAGAATCTGTGGTCACTCGGGCGCCCGTCCAGCAGCCGCTGACTTAACCACTCTCTGAGACGGCAGATTTGCCAGGCGACTACCTGAATCATCTGGCAGATAATGTGTTTTCCAGTTCTTGAAAGGTGGTTAGTGTTGGAAGTGAGATGTTAATTGTGAAAGGGAGGAAGCCGAGAGCCTCGGGCAGCCGACCGCCTCTCAAGCACCTGGGGCCCTTGACGCACCTGTCAGGTGTGGGGGGAGGGGGACTCCCTTCAAACACTTCTCAGGACTGAATGGCACAAAGGTGCGGCCAACTCCGCCCCCAGCATGAATTGTTTGTCCGCTGGGGGGAGGGGTGCATGGAAGGACATTCCTAATTTCTGCCATCGGCAGGATTCCTGGTGTTTATCCTGCTGAGTTGATGTAAAACCGTCAGGAAAGGAATAGTCAGCCGGGGTAGGAATAAAGAGGAAACACCCGAATGTTCTGTGGGAAGGCAGAGGAAACCCGCCGCGGGCGGCCCCCACCCTTCACAGACACGTCCCTCTGTTCAGTCGCCTGCCCAAGGCCGGCCAGCTGCGGGGGGAAGTGGGGGGCAGGGGGTTCTCCCACGCGCCTCGTGCCCTCACACAACGCAAATGGGTGTCCTGCAGGTCAGAACCCCCGGGCGGGCCTCACCCAGCCGCAGTCAAGCCGTTGGCGGGCCGGTTCCTCCAGGGGGACTAGGGGGGCTCTGTTCCCTGGTTTTCCTCCCACGCCCACTCCCCCAGGCTCGCCCAGGCCCCTCCCCACCCGCCACTGTCAGCTGGTCTTCCTCTGGCTCTTTCGTGTTTCAGGACGCTTGTCCCTGCTCGAGGTCCCCTGACTGGCAACCTTCGCCCATCTACGTCACTGATTCCCCTTTAACACGGAACCTAAGATAGTGACAGGTTCTGGGGATCAGGATGTGGTGACTGGGGAGGCTGTTACTGTGCCGATCCCGGGAGCAGCCTTGTGGGAGGCGGCTTGGGTTTCTGCTAAGACAGGAGCATCCCGTGGCCTTGTGGAGGCCGCCCCAGGCCTGTGGGTCTCCCTGGCCAAGCGTCGAATTCCTGGCTCTGGAAATGTCCCCAGCGAGTCCCCTATTGTTCAGCCTCTGGGAATCCCATGCTTTGCGGGGGACAAAGCCAGTTTATCGTCTGAGCCTGTGACCCCAGTGTCAGTGACGGAGACCCAAGGCCAGGTTGCTCCTCCCGGAGACCGACTCCAGGAGCAGAAACGCACGGGGGCGCCCCGGGACATCCTCCAGCGCGTCCGGGGGTGTGTGTGCTCGGGCACTAGCATCTGAGCCCGGGGGTGCATGCTTCTCATCCCAGCCCGTGCAACACGGGAGCCGTGTGGGTCCAGCTCCTTCAAAAGGGGGCTCTGGACACGTGGTCACGTCCTCTCCTCCTGCCACAACGTGGACCTGGTGTGACGATGGCGTCTCCCTGTCCCTGGCCTCAGGCTAAAGCTCATAAAGAACCAGTTTGGGAACAAAGCTGTGGGGTAAACAGTGAGGCCTCCGGGTGGTGTTCACACCAAGGGTTTGGGGGTGCGTTAGCTGTCCTCGGCGCCCTGAGGGAGCTGCCCACGCTCAAGGCGTCCTCCTCTGGCCCAGCACCCTTACGGAGTCCCCATGTGTTCTTCTGCTTTGAGACATGATGTTTTCTAACCTTTCCACCGAAGGGAAAGTGGCCTGGGCATTCCCATGTCAAGAAAAACCTGTCTTCAATATGCACGCCGTCGTGTGACTGTGCCAGACTCAACCCGAGCTCCTCCCTCTTGTGGGGTCTTTGGGTAGAACTACATATTGTCCTCGAGCAAGGCTCTTTGGTGGCCAACACGGGGACGTGACGGTCCGGAGGAGGCTGTCCTGAGTTACCCAACGTGCAGTACCTTTCATGCTGTGCATGAGCCGGTCTGGTCTGACGCTGCTCACGATGTAGGTCAGGGGAGCGTTGCCGGGATAACTGGAATTTCACTGCTTTTATGAAGATCAATGACGCTGACCTTGACAAAGGATCCCTCCCTGAGTGAGTGATAAGACAGCGTGTGGCGGCTGGCCAGACACGCGGGCTGGTGGCTGGACGACATTCCCGGGTCCAGTCACCGTGAGACTTACTCAGGGGAGGAGGACAAGGGACGGGGTGTCGGGACACCTGACTCCTGGGGAGGAGGCTGTGGGGACGGAGAGCTGCGGTCGGAGGGTTTGACCTGGGGGGGGCGCACTTCCGGGAGAGGTCGGAGGGACAGGCTCTTCCTGATTTCTTGTCAGGACAGGATCAGAGCCTGGGGGGGGCAGCTGTCCACTGGGGGGCCCCGTCTCCCTGCTCTCCAGCGGTAGGACCAGCGCTTTAACGGTTGAAATGGAGACATAGCTGACACATAGCCCCGTATCAGTTTTAGACGTACCACATAATGAAGGGATCACGTATCTTTTGGAAAGTGATCACCGCAACGAGTTAATGTCGGTCCCCGAGCTAGTCCCAGTCCCCGTGCTAGTCCTAGCCCCCCGTCAGGTGTACAGTGTTGTTAACTGGAGGCCCCGTGCTGTACGGGCGTCCCCAGGACTTGTCTTCTAACTGGGAGTTTCATCTTCGAACTTTCTGAGGCCTCCACCCATCCCTCCTCAGTGTCCCTCTGTGCTCGGTGGCCGGCTGGGAGCAGCACCAGACCCCCGGACCAGCCCGGCGGGGTGGCGGACGGCTCCGGAGCGTGGCCCGGGGCTCTGTGATTAGGTTCCTGTAGCTGGAGGTGTGTGAACCCCCATACTTGCTCTTCAGGACATACCCCACATCCCCCCGCGGAGTGCCCAGGCTTCCCACCACACAGGGGTGCCCCAGGGACCCCCGCCCTGGCTCCACATCACCGGTCACTTTCCTCAGCTCTAATTGAGGGTTTAATCGAAGTCCTTTGGTTGAAAAGAACCTACACTCTCCCTGGGTGGTGCGAGCAGATAGTTGGGCTTGAGGAAAGGAATTCCCTAGGAACCGAGGGCGTGAAGCCTCGTCTCCGTCTCTCTGCGTCTCTTGCTTTGTCTCCTATTTCTGTGTCTCTGTCTCTGCTCTCCTCTGTGTCTCTGACTCCCTCCGAGCCCTGCAGACCTGCTCCCCCTGCTTGGCTATGACCGGCTACGTGGTGGCTGTCTAGCACGGGGTCCTCAAGCTGGAGCCACCCACCCCCTCCCACAATCTTCCAGGCAGTGCCCAGCATGCCAGGCCAGGAGGCACAGCCTGCTGCGGAAAGCAGTGGTCAATTCTGAAACCCCTTTATCAACCCGCCCCAGATAACATTACTCTGATTCGTTTTGTAGCCGATAAGTATTGGCGGCTCCTTCTGTTTCAGAAACTCCACCCCCCCCCCCAAAATACATAACACTCTCTTATTAAAGAAAAAAAAAGGGGTCCACAACGAAATACCAGGGCAGGGTGTCCAGGGCCCTCTGCCTGCGCCTGGTTTCCAGAACATTCTTTCAGAGGTGGAATCAGGTTGTCCTAACGTTTCCAGGTGGCGTTATTCACGGCCAGGCTGGACTCCTTCTAGGCACATTTCTGTAAACCCTTCCAGCTTGTTAGAGAGTGTGGGAGAGGCGGCTGGCCCTGAGCTTTGATGTGACTGCTTAATTGCCTTTGCTAATCACACTGAGATCAAGCGGATAAAAATAGCTTCCAGGGTCGGAGGGTGAGCGAGTCGCCCCCCCATGCCGGGTCGGAGGGCGGCAGGGCTGAGGTCTCGCGGCTCCGGCTGGCGGGCCGAAATCCTCGCTCTAATTAAATAAGCTGACCTGGGCCACGGGAGCTACGCAAACCTCATGACAGGAGGTTTTAGACCATTTACTCGGGGAGAAGCGGAAAGGAAGGAGGAAGCACACTTCCTGAAAGGACGCCCACTCGCGTCGCAGAGCGCTGGTTCCCGGGCGGTCCGTCCGTCTCTGCCGCCTCTGCCTGTCTTCCTCCCTCCTCGCCCCCACCTTGGCTCTCCGTGTTTTCTCTCAAAACTTCTGAATAAAGGGCTTCCGAGTACTGGCCGGTGCTTCTTGGTTTGGAATGTTCTGGTCGCCCGTCACTGGCCTGTAAAACCTGACTTGAGACTCCTCCTCTCCTCCAGGAAGGCCTCCAGGATTACTCTCCTCCCCTGCAGGCGAGTCCCGCGTTTCTGCCGGTGCTCGGGCAGGCAGCCGGGACGTCGTTTTGCACCGGCAGACAAGTCCCCGGGGAACGTGTTCCAGAGGCTTCATGTGTACATATTTCAGCGCTGCAAGCAGACTGTGTGCTACATCAGGCCTGAAATGGTTTTCTTTGTTTCTTTGCCATTTCCCCGAGCTGAGCTCATGTCGCCTGTCACGTAGGCACCTTCTCCAGTAACCTCAGGATCCAGGTAGATGCTGTCATCATCTCCCAGCCCCCCAGGCTTCGAACCCACAAGCTCTGGAAAGCATCCTAGCCCTCGGGCATGCTGACGTTTGAGCCATAGCAGACCTCAGCCCTGCAGCCCAGCGGGATGTCACAGCCCAGAAATGTGCGGAAGCGTCTGTGCCTGGCAGCTTCACAGAGCGGAGGGAGCTGTGGGGCCTGACTTGGGCAGAGGATGGGGCTGCGGGGTGGCTGGTCTGAAAGCTGCCTCTGATCTCCCAGGACTGGGTGTCGGGGGATTCTGGGAGCCCCTGGGCATGGCGCCTGGCCCTGCCACCCTGGGTCACCGAGGCTCCTCAGCTGTCCAAAAGGCTTAAAGGCACCAGCTTGCTGACCTCAGGCTGCGAGCAGGTCACGGCGAGGAAGGGCTTTGCAAAAGAATCAGCCTTATAGACACTTAGGGTATCTTCTGGGCTGAAGATGCGTAGCTCTGAGTGAAATATGAGTACATTGGGAAAAGAAACCAGATTTAATTCTGTTATTCTGGTTCACCCCTGCTGGAGCCATCCTGAGACGCAGCCTGGCCATCCACACCCTCACGCGGGACGGTGGGCTCTGGGCCCAGGTGTCTCCTGCCAGGCCTCGGGCAGCCGTGGGCGGGTGGCCCCCCACCCCGGGCCCCTGTCACCCCACCACGGGCAAACAGCAGCTGGCAAAGCCAGGTCACCGAGGAGCAGAGCAGGAGGGACGAGGGTCGCAGGCCTTTCCCCCAGAGCTGGCCCGTTGTGTGGGATGAGCACAAGGCAACAAGAAGAAGCCACCGCGGCCCCGGGCAGTGGGCCTCTGACGGGGTTCTGCAGCGGGGTGCGGGGCTGGGATTCCGGTCCTCCTCAAGCCACTCGTAAGAGACCCGCCGGGAGGCTCAGAGCATCAAGCTCCTCCCAGAGGCTGCACGGAGACTCGTGCGGCTCCAGGCCTGGCTGCCGGCTCCCGCTACACTTCCGTCCGTGGCGCTCGGCGGCACGGCTCACAGTGGCCCCCTCTGCCTTCTTCATGGGGCCTGCTCCTCTCTGTGGCCCAGGTCCCTCCTCTCTCCGGTGAGGACACCAGCTGTGGGGCTGGGGCCACCTTCATCCACACCTGTCACTTGGTCACATCTGCGAAGAGCCCATTTTCAAATAAGGTCATGTTTGCAGCTTTTGGGGACTTGGACATAGCTTTGCGGGGGAGGGGAGGGGCATGGTTCCAGCCACCAGGCTGGTCTCTGGGCACACGCTCTTGAACATCAACATCTGATAGAGACAGACAGGCTGACGCCACCCTTTGATTCCTGGTGTCTGGGGACCCAGAGCTGAAAAGACACAGTCCTGCCCTCAAGAAATTCATGGCCTTTCTGCCCCATGACCTCACGAACTCAGTGCCTGGGGGGGGGGTGTTCAGTGTGCATGGGGGGAGAAGGAGCGGGTCCAGTTGCCCACATCTGTGCTGACTCCCCAAAATTAGAAACAAGTGCCAAGTGGGCTCCTCATGGACCAACACTTATCACTGAGGACCTACTATGTGCAGAGTTAAGGGTGTCACTGGCCTTGGTGAGTACATCTAGTCAAGCCCCAGAATTCACGTGGAGAAGCATCACAAGATGCCTTGTGCTGTGTGCTCTGTGGGGACAAGGCTTGTAGAGTGTGCTGTGCACTGAACAAGTGGACTGGAGATAACCCTGGAATGGAGTAGCTAGACAAGCCTAAATCACATGGCAGTTACACAAGCTGTACAAATAAGATTAGTTTATGGATTTTTTTTACCTCGATAAGAAAGTTTTAAAAATAAGACGGATTGAGAACTAAAGATCGAATGTGACCTTAGCGTAGAGTCGCGCGTTACGATTTTCTCTTTGACGTTTTTTTAGAAAAGACTTTATTTATTTATTTGAAAGAGAGAGAGAGTGCAAGCACAAGCAGGGGGAGGGGCAGAGAGAGAGGGGGAAGCAGGCTCCCCGCTGAGCAGGGAGCCCGATACGGGGCTCGGTCCCAGGACCCTGAGATCATGACCGGAACCGAAGCCAGAGGCTTTAACCCGCTGGGCCACCCAGGCGGCCCAGTTTTCCCTGTTTTCTATTTTCTATAGTGTTTTGTCCACAGCTAATACAATGGCAACTCTTTTAAGGCAAACTCGTTATGGAGACTTCCCAAAGTCGTTGGACTCTGTTTTCGTAGAAACAGAGCTCCGGTGGCCACAGCTGACCTGTTGTTTAATCAAGTTGCACAGTGTGATAAGTGTTGGGAACAAACGTGACTGGGAGGCGTGTTCGGGAGCAGGGGAAGGGCGGGCCGGCTGGCCCCTGGCGCTCCCGGGGCGCCCTCCTGCCAAACATGAACCTCTCGGGGAGGCCTTTTGATTAGCCGATAATCAACCCCCAGCCTCTCACTTCTGTAAATCTGCACGTTCTTTTATCTTAATTTTGCAAAACAGCTTTTGTGGAAGGTGCCAGGCTCCCCTGGTGACCCCGCTGTGTGTGGGCCGAGAGTGCAGAAGCTGCCTTCCCGGGAAACTGGGATGGGGCCTCTGCTGAATCCCGGCATGTTGCCTCAGTTTATCTCCGGTGAGTGGGATATGAGCACTGGCTACCACAAACAACTCTGGGGGTACTTGGTGAGAGACGGGCCTCCCCCCGTGGCGCCTGGCCTGCGGGGCCACCTGGAGAAACCGTGTTTGCAGCAGGAAGGTCACAGCTCCTGGGTCCAGGTGCGCAGGTGCGCAGCGCGAGGACTCCCCACCGAAACGGTCTTCACGTCCAGTCCTGCTGCCAGCCGGGGGGGAAGGAGCGAGAAGAGAGAGAAACACAGATCAAACCCAGGACTGCCTCGGCTCGGAGCACCCCCTTGATCTGGCCCCCATCTGGGGCTTGTCCCACTCCCTAGGCTGTCCGTGGTCCCACACCCGCGGCGGCGCTCGGGTTGCAGAAGTGTCGGGCGCACAGCTGTGGTGGGAGGTACTGTCGGGGCCTGGATTAGGCACCTGCGTTTGCTCGTGGACGCCTTTGCCCCACCATGCCTCCGATCGTGACTTCATCTGGACTCAGGATCTTTGCAGGCAAGGAGTTACGAGGAGGCACAGTGGCTTTGGGTGGCCCTAACCGAGGCCTGGCGAGCGACGTGCCGGGCAGGTGTGGAGGCACACGTCAGCGAGGTGTCGGGACGAGCCCACCCTGCCGTGCCCCGATCTCAGGCTTCCAGACTGCAGACTGGGAGGAGGTACGATTCTGCTGTTCACCCCCCGGGCTGCATATTTGTGGGGGAACCTCAACCGAGTAGGACACACGCAGCACAAACCCACACGTCTCCGCCCCGGGAGGCCGCACCACCTGTGACTGTGAACCCAGAGTCAGGACATCAAAGTTGGCTATTAAAATGCAAGTGTGGTTTGGGAGGACGCGGACCGGGAGCGTCAGTAACTCGTAATTTGGCATGGGAGACAGCACAGCCCAGCGACGAAGGGCCTGGCGCCTGGCTGCCTGTGGGTCCTGGCTCCGTCCCTTCCCAGCTGTGTGACCAGTGGCAAGTGCCTTAACCTCTCTGGGCTTCCCCCGTCAATGGGAGGTAATAAATAATGCTCACCTCACGGCATTACATGGAGGTCAACTGACTTAATATTTGCAAACGGCTTAGAACAGAGCCTGGGAAGCGGAAAGCCAGGTGTGTTTGCAGTTCTCACCCTCACCGGAGAGGCCCGCAGGCAGGTGCGGAGGAACGGAAGGTGCTGGTTTGTCGTGGGGGCGGGGACAGAGCTGCGATCCGGAGCTCGTCTGGACCCCGCCACACTCTCAGGGGTTGGGAGGACACACGGAACCGTCCTCCGTTCTTCCTGCGAGTCACACCTGTGGTTATCTGCGGCGTCAGCCGTTACCGATGAGAAACGCTCTGGATTGGAAAACAAAACCAAAAACACTTAACCGTATTTGTTGATTCATTTAGAAATAGCGAGGATAAATCTGTTATATTTTAACATACGTATTTCAGGGCAAACAGCCATCTTTATGTTTCTGTAAATCCCTTCGCTGACTGGCTGAGCTGAAGATGCTGGGCTTTCCTGTCCGCTTCGGCCACTCTTCTGCTAGGACATGTTTTGGTTGAAGAAGATGAAGAAACTCGTGCTGTTCACACACATGTGGCTGGGCAGAAAGGAGCTTGTGGGGCCCCCCCGGGGTTCTCGGGAGACTTTCACCTCCACACAGCCTGACCGCAGACCTGCGCCCCTGACGAGGTCTCCCAGCTGCCCAGCTGTGACAGCGGTGACCGCTCCCACGCCAGACTCACCGTGCGTGCCGACCCAGGCTGTGCTCCCTGCCGCTTGGAGTCCTGTGTAGACAGACGGCACTCGTGGCGAAGGCCACACGCTCTGCAGACCTGTTCCATGACCCCAGATGCAGTCCAGCGATCCCAGGGGATCACCCCGATCAGGCCCTCGGTGGCCAAGAGAGGTCACGGTCGCATCTGTGCTGACACAGGGTCAGAGGCCGGGGAAGCCCCAGGCTTCAGATTCATGAGTGCAGCACAGCTCACCCCAGGGTGAGCTCCAGAGAAACGGAGGCTGTGGGAGATGTAGACACATACACGCGTGCATGTGAAGAGTGGGCTCAAGTGACTACAGGGGCTGGCAGGTCCCACACGCAGCCACGTGCAAGCTGGAGAGCCAGGAAGCCAGTGGGGGCAGCCGAAGACCGACGTCCCGGTTGGGGAGGGCAATCAGCTTTTCTCAGTGCGCACATTAAAACGCCAACCCCATCCAGAAACACCCTCACTGAGGACACCCAGAGTGCTGTCAGACCCAATGTCTGGCCACCTGGGGCTCGGGTACGTTGGCTCGAGAACTTGACCGCCGTACCCAGTAAAGGCTGTCTAAGTCTGTCCCTTGACCGCAGAGCGTGCAGAGCTCCTACTGGCTGGTTAAGCCAGTGTTGAGGAAGGGCTGCCACCCTGGGAAGCGGGAGAGCCTGTCCCAGCCCCATCTCTGTCCTCTGTAGGTGGAGAGGCTCAGCCCCCTGACCTCCCGGCTCTCCCTTCCCATGATGCGACCCTAGAACACCTCCCAGGGTCCGGTTGCAGCAGGTGGCGTTGGTGCTGGCCCCCCAGGGCGGGGCATGCGCAGGTTTGGGTATGAGAGACACATGGGCTCCTTCGGGCTGTGAGGCATGGCAGGGGCCCCCCCATTCTTCCCGCAGGGCCTCACCCATGGAAACCAGAGCCCCTCATCTCCTTGGTCCCAGTTTTAAGGCCATCTGATGGTTTTCATCACTCTCCCCAGAAATTTGCTCCCGAGCAGTACCAGCCGAGATCAGTGTAACTATGTTTCGTCCGTCCAAAGGGAGAAACCATGTTTCATTCTCCTTACGATCCGGAGCCAACAGACCCGCGCCAGCTTCCAACTACGTGGACGTGCCGCCGTCCGACGCCGGTGTCGGACCTGGGAACCCTGCGGGCCCCAGGAGCCCTTCCCGCCCGCGAGAGCCGTTCTCTTCCCCACGCTGCTCGCACACGGGCTGGAAGTAGGAGAAAGTCCAAGCCGACACCCGCGCCGGTGGGGAAGCACATCAAGCTTTACTGACTTAAGAGGTAAATACTGATGCAACTTAAATACCAAATCAATATTTACCTCAAGGGACAATACGGCCTGAAGTTGAAGTTGGGGTTGTGTGCCCGGCAAGCTCTTTATCGGGAGATTCCCGGTGCCTCCATTAGAAGTGGGGCGCGAAACGGGAAGACGTGGTGACCGGAGGTTTCTAGTGGCGCCGAGGCGGAGTGCCGGTAACAAGGGGCACGTTGCCAAGGGAAACCACCAGCATCAAGCCTGACTCGGAGTTTGGAAACTGCGTGAGCCGCTCAGAGCAAACCAGGACCCTACTGCTTAGGCTTTCAGCGGAGAGTTCACCTGAAAGGAGGTAGAATCGCAGCCGACCTGCCGGCCTGGTCCTGTCGGCTGCCGCTGGTTGCAAGCGTTGGGCACCGTGCAAAGTCCTGTTCCTGACCTCCACACCTGTGGCTCTCATGGTGGCCCTGTGCGCTGGGGGCCCGAGACTCTGCTGCGTGTCCCCGCCCCCCACCAGCTGCTCAGCTACAGGGAACCAGCGTCAGTGGGGACCAAAGCGACACTGACTCAGAAAGACAAGCGGCAGAAGTGTGGGGGCTTAAGAAAGGACGCCCAGGGAAAAGAAACTCAAAATGAAAGTGTCTGTTCATCCGTGATCTCCCCCACTGTGGTTGGGGAAGAGGCGGGCTTTTGCAGGGCTTGGCCTTCACCCGTCTACCTGTGCCCCTGGGCGGGGATCCGCCAGCCTCCCCCACCCCCACCGGCAGGGAACACTGCGGAAACCTGACCCCAGGAAGGTGCTCTCTCAAGGTCGCGGATGGTTGCAGGTTTCCAGCTGTAAGTGCTGCACATTCCCCACCACAGCCGTGCGTTGGTCCGCTGGGGACAGTGCCACCTGCCTCAGAGCGACCTCCAGGAGCCGTGACAATGTCTGAGGCTTGTGCGGAGGGGCGCTCCGGGAACCACGGTGCCTCTTGTCGTTCTGGCGGAAGGGGGCTTTCCCCATGGGCCGTCCCAGCCTCATTTCTGATTCCTCCACGACCGGGTCCCCTCCCGAGTCCCCTGCTAAGCTCTGAGCTCTCAGACGTGTGTGTCCAGCAGAGGCCCCTGGAGCTGCCAAGTACAGACGCAGGGCCCGCGACCTACGGACCCCTGCAGCACGCGGCCCGGCGTCAGCGCCACTCACACCCTTGTGCACCCACCAGGGCTTCCAAGGCCCCGGGCAGCCCATCTCCTGGCCTCAGGCTCCTGCCACCGCGCGGGGCCTCCGTCTCCCGAGAGCCCCCAGCCAGCCAGCCCGGCCTCCTCGGGCTTTCACGTCCCCGCCTTCTTCAGAAAGGAGTCTGGGGGTGCCTGGGTGACCCTGTTGAGTGTCTGACTCTTGATCACGGCGCAGGTCTTGATCTCAGGGTCCTGAGTCCAAGGCCCACGCCGGCCTCCGACTTACATTAATAAAAATTAAAATTAAAAGAAGAGTCTGGGTAATAAAGGAATAAGTCCCATTGTATAAAATGCACACAGGAAGAAGTAGGTCCTCCCCCCACCTCCTGTCACTTCCCTCCCGGCTGTCCCCCCATAAACCCTGGCCAGTGGGCTGTGAGGACCCCTGCATGCGCAGGGTTGCGGCTAAACAAGTGATTATTACCGTTTCTCTGACTTCACATGGGAGGGTCGAGCTGTACACGCTGGTCTGTAGCGTGTCTGTTTAACGTGACGAGGGCACGTGGGTACAGCAGACCCCTGTGGCCTCGTCCACGGCTGGACAGGGTCTGTGGCTGCCCCTCTCACGGTTTGTGGTCTTGGGACCCCCGCACACTCTTAAAATAATCATTGATGATCCCGAAGACTTTCGCTGACGTGGATTACGTCCGCTGACACCTGCCGTACTGGAAATGAAAACTGGGAAATTAAAATAAACGCATTTTAAAAGAAAAATAACCCCGTTACATGTTAGTATGTGTAATATGTTCATACGAAAATAACTATGCCAGAACGAAAGCTATAGCGGAGGAGACTGGCGTTTCACGCTGTCGCGGACGGCTGGGCTCTCGGGTCTGCTCCGCCTTCTCTCTGCGCCAATGTCCTGTAGCCGCTCGAAATGAGGCAGAAAAGGGCAAACACTGTGCTCCTGTTAGAAAAACTGCTTCAAGCTCACAGCCCCCTAGCAGGGCCTCGAAGCCCCCCAGGGCCCTGGGCCTCACTGTGACGGCTGTTCTCCGCAGAAGGGTGTCACACATGTTGAGTAAAAGCTTCTGTTTGTAGTATTTGCGTCTCTCGATGAACATGCCTGATCCCTGTTTCTGAGCTCTGACGACGTCCCATTGCAAGGGAGGCCAGGGCCTGTCCCCTGAGCGTTTCCCTGGTGGGGGCCACTCACAAAACAGGCCGATGAAGGGAACAGAGAGCTAATTTTAGGTGGTGATGGATCCTGTAGGGGAGAAATACCAGCAGGTAAGTAGAAATTGAGGGTTGTGCGCTCTTTAGACTCCGTGTTCAAGGAAGGTCTGCGGGTGCAGCGTCCGTGGTGAGGAGCCTGGGGGGGAGGGCAGAGCCCAGATTGTGTGCCTGGGGCAGGAGCAAGCCTGGCCCACATGGGGACTGGGGACCTGAGCTGTGTGGGGACTGGGGCTGTGTGGTGCTGGGCTGCGTTGGGATCAGGGACCAGGGCTGCATGGGGACCAGGAACCGGGACTGCTTGGGGACCAGGGGCTGCATGGGGACCGGGGACCGGGGACTGGGGTCACATGGGGACTGGGGCTGTGTGGTGCTGGGCTGCGTCAGGACTGGGGACCAGGGTCCGGGGTTGCATGGGAACTGGGCTGCATGGGGACCAGAGACTGGGGACTGGAGCTGCGTGGGGACCGGACCACTCAGCTGGGAGGCGACCAGGGCAAAGCCTCGGGGTGTTATCCCACGGGAGACAGAGCTGCTTTGGTTTGCTCAGAGTGCAGGACCCGATACCACGGCCTGGGGGCCGCAGCCCAGAGATGCTCCCGTCTGAGGCTGGTTCTCAGCGCGGGCAGTCCCGGGTCAAGGTGCCGGCTGGTTAGGGTCTGTGGGGACTCCTCCCAGCCAGGTGGCTGCCCTCCCAGCGGGGGCCCCCATGGCCTCTCCTGGGTGCATGTGCAGGGGAGGAGCAGGCTCTCTGCTGTGTCTTCAATAGGGACATTAATCCTACCCTATCAGCCCACCTGAGGCCTCCCATAACCCTAATTACTTCTTTGTTCCAAAAACAGCCACACCAGGGATTTGGGCTTCAACAGAGAAACTTTAGGGGGACACATGTATTCAGCCCATCACAGAAGTCAAAGAAGGTTTTCAGGCTTGGCCTGATGTCATCTGATTCTCGTGAAGAAACACAGTCATCTGTTTGTGGGAACCTTCGTGAAGCCGGAGGCCAGGGAGGAAGATGTAGCTGCAGATTGTGGTAGACGCGTAGGCGTGCGGCCTGGGAGGGAAGTTAGTCGGTGAGAGGGTGCTCGTGCCCTCGGAGGTAGAGCTCGGAAGACAGAGGAGAGAGCACAGTGGCTCCTGGGCTTGCCACTGTGCTTTGGTCCAAGGATGGTGCTCTCACAGGCTGCGGCGAGCCTGTTCCTACAGCCTTGGTCAGACAGGCTGCCCAGAGTGTTTGCAGGACACAAACATATCTATAGGAAGATTGTAGGACAAGAACAGGAATATTTAAAATAGAAAGGTGTTGCTAAGTTGCTGTACTGGGCTCACCAGAGTCCCCTCAAAATTCACATCCACCCGAGGTCCCTGAACGTGACCTTATTTGGAAATGGGGTTTTTGCGGATGTAACCAAGGTACAATGAGGTCATGCTGGGTTAGGGTGGGCCCTAAGTCCAATGACTGGTGCTCTTCTAAGGGGACGGAGACACACAGAGACACAGAGACGCACAGGGAGAACACCACTGCCAGACCCCAGAAGCGGGGGCGGGGGGGGGGTGCAGAGGGAGGACACCTTCCCAGAACCTTCAGTAGGAGCCGCGGTTGCCACATCTTGAGCTCGGACATCCGGCTCCAGAGCATGAGACCCTGTGGCGCTCGTCACAGCAGCCCTAGGAGGCTGGCACGGCTGTCCTCCCCAAGGCCAGTGCACTGCCCCGCCAGGCTTCCCCGCCAGCAGCACTTGGAAACCTCTACTGAGATGACCGGCACTCAGCGGTCCTTAGCAGGGTTGAGCAGATTTTCTGGAATGTCTCGGACAAATGTCTGGAATGTCATGACGTCTTGATCATAAATCATTACCACCTTCTGGAAATTGCCTGTTCAGATGTTTTGTCCATGTTTCTTTGGGGTCGTTTACTAATTTGTAAATACTTACTACATATTTATCCTTTCTCCAAGATGCTAGTGTCTTTTCCTCTCTAGGATTTTAGGCTTCACGGTGTATATTTTGTGTTGAGCTTCAATCAATCTGAAAACTGATTTGGAGGCGTGGTGTGACGCAGCTGCTTTATTTCCCGTTACCGCATGGCCTGTCGTCATCTCGCCTGGCCACCAGCACGAAAGTCAAAGGGCGTTCACGTATTTCCTTTTCTTGGAGGCCACTTCTCTATCTTCATCGGCTACCTGGAAAACTAGGTGATGGGCTAAAAGCAGGAGAGGTCGTGACCTCCTTCCCAGGCTCCCTGTTGCAAGTCCGTTGCTGCATGAGACAGAAGCCGGCCGTGCCCTTGGCCTGGCGGTCAGGGAGGGGTCATGCTCCATCTTCCATGGGGCGCTCGTAAGCGCGTTCAGACTGAGGCCATCCTGGTCCCAGGGATCGGGAAACGCCTAGCTGACCTCACTGACCGATAGGGTCAACCCCAGACGGAAAGGGCTTCACTGCCTCTCGGCCTTGGGCTTGGCTGTGGGTCCACCGTCAGGGGACTTGGGAGGCGCACAGGGGTCATAGGACTCTTGGAGCCTCATTGCCCCACGGGTCAACTGGGGCCAAAACTAGTAACAGCAGTGACAGCTCTGGGCGTTGTGTTCCGTGCTCGGGCGAGCGGGACACGTTAGCCCGGACCTGGGGTGTGCGTTGCCCGCCTTCCTTGCTTTGTGCTTTCCATTTTCCTCACTTTTTCTTTGATTAGAAATTAACCAGCCGCTTGGTTTATTCATCAGTTCAGCTGTTCTCCTGTCTCAGAGCATTTTCTCTGTTGTCGTTACGGAGTCTTTGCTCCCCTCTGTGTGACGGTTCACAGCACGCTTTCCCCAACTTTCTGAACAAGATGGTGAACTCATTTCCTGTCTTTCTTTTTTACTGACACAAACAGTCCCGTCTGTGAGTGTGCTTTGTTCGGATCGCACAGACGCTGCCTAGTATCTCAGGGACGATGATTTCCCCGAAATTCTGTAATTTTGCTTTAAGTGTCCCTCTGACTCAAGAATTGATCAGTAGGGAATTGTAAGATTTCTCGGGCTGTGTTTGGTTTTGTGATTGTGGCACCCTCTAGTTTTGCTACACTAGGGTCAGAAAATGTTTTCTATGTTATTTCTCCTTTTTGAAACGAACGTGGGTGTTTCCTGATTTATAACTTGGCCGGTTCCCGCGAATGGGTTAGAGCAACGGAAACAGGAGGTACTCGGGTAAAGGTGATGTGCTCCTTTGCGCCTCTGCACTTCTGGGAAATGCATGTGACTGTCGAGAGCAAATGTTCTAGCATTTTCTGGGTGTAGTGTTTATGTGGACTTAGTCAACGTGACCACGATGACATGAGCAGTGCGGGGTATGGGACAGTGTGACAGGAAGGCTTCTCCAGTGCTCTTGAAAGAGCCAAGGGTCCCCTCTAAATGGACTGCAAGGTGTTAGGTAAGTTTGTCATAACCCCGGAAAACTGGTGACAGAATAACTCAAAAAGATACAGCCAGAAAGCCAAGAGATTGTTTAAAATGGGATGCTAAAAATATGTTCAAGGGGAACGGGGTAACACAACCAGACAGGACAGACTGAACCTCCTGTAAATCACAGGCGTCTGCTGATTTTCCTGTATTCTCTGTCATTTCTGCTTTTTGAAAATTTCTTTTATAATATTTAGCGTATCAATATTTATGACCATGACGTCTTGATCATAAATCATGATGCTCAAGGATTCAAAGGGCCTTTGTTTTATCTTACTTAATGTTTTTTGGTGGAAAAAATAGCAGTCTTCTATTAAAACTGGGGACTGACTTTCTTTTTTGGTATGTCTTTGTTTATATTTGATTTTTTAACCTTTTTAAATAACGGCCTTGGGTGACTGTCTTGAAGGTAGCCGCAGAACTGGAGTAGCAGCCAGGCTCCAAGAGGGCATCCAGAGATTCTCATCTCTTGGTCTTCTGCCCCTCGGGTGGGCTCCCGGCTCATTAACCGGAGCTGGTCTGCGTGACCAACAGAGGACGGCGGGGGATGGTGGTGTGTGACTCCCAACTCTAGGCTATAAAAGCTCCTGCTGTGGGCTCGGCGTTGCTCGTTCTGAAAAGTGAGATGCCCTGTCGGCGAGGAGACTCGAGTCGAGCTGTGGATAGGCTCACGCGGAAAGAGCCCATCTGGCCAGCCATGAAAGGAGTCGTCTTGGTCGTGGAGTCTCCCGGCCCAGCTGAACCTTCCGATGAGCCCACGCCCCCAGCCGGCACCCTGAGCAGACCGGCATCCACCAGTACCACCCCCCCAACACCTGAGCCACCAGAACCGTGAGACACAATACGTAGTGACTGTTGTTTTCAGCCGCTAAATTTGGGGGTGACTGGTTACACAGCAGTGGATGTTTAATGCAATAATCCAATTTGAGAACCTTGTTTATTTTATTTTAGTAGTTAATTTCTTTTACATTCACTGTATGATGAATGTGTTTATGCTAATTACTTTGTGCTGTGACATCTGGACGTATCTGTCCATGCATGTAGATACAGAGTAGGTGACTATGTCTGTGTCTTCCTCTCTCTCTCTCTCGATTGCTGATACATGTATGTGTATATTATGCGTGTGCGCGTTTGTGTGGATGGATATGGAGCAGTTTTCTCAGGCACACATGTGTTCAAACAGTCCTCTTCTGTGGGGTCTGTTCCTACACACGTCTTGAATGTTAACTATTTTGAGATTTAAGGTTGTGCTTGTGCTCCAGTCGTGTCCTTTATAAGCGAGCCTCCTTACAGGGCTGGGCGTCCCTCTGTCCTCACACAGGGTCCTTGGGTTCCCTCGTGAGAGTGACGACGATGCGGCTTCCCTCCCCTCCCCCTCCCGCTGCTCTTTCTTTCCTTCCGGCTCCTCCGGCTTTAATCAAAAGCTACTCTTCTCAGTACCGACTACTTCTGAGTTGTTACGGCTGCTTCTGTGCCCAAATGTCATCGCTCGTCGCCTAGCGGTTCTGATGAAAAATCAGAGTCATTTTAGTCATATTAGTGGACGTGCCTCCTCTTGACAGCGGCTCCTCGGGCGCCTCATTGTTGAGGCAGAAGACTTTCGCGTCCGGTCCTCTTGCTCACAGCCCCTCCAGCTCCCAGCTCGTTCGCTCCAACACGCTTGTTGCTGACCCTTTGTCCCGGATTTCCTAGTTATCTCACGTTGATCACAGCTCATCCCCTAGCGCATTCCCTAAGAAAGAGTCACGTGGAAGATGCTCCCTGCAGCCCCTCACTTTCAAGGGATCCGTTTCCTTTATCCATGAACGGGGCGCTCTGGGTGGAGAACCCTCTGTCCCGCGACTCTGCTGGTGAAGCGATGAGGTCTGGTTCCTTCCTCTGTCTGGTCCGGATGCCTAAGGGCTCCTCCCCCACATCTGACCTCCGCGGGGCTCGCAGTCCTGGGGGCACTCCCTCAGCTGTCCCGCAGGGGTCCCCTGGGGCCGGGCATTTCGAGAAGAATGTGGGATTTGGAATAAACCACCCGGTTTCCAAACCCAGCTCTTTGAAACCCTGAAAGTCATGTGGCCTCTCTGAGCCCCATCGATGACGTGGGTCCAGTGACATCCCTGCCCCCCACCCCCCGCCCCGCACAGATTAGAGGCTCGGTCGGAGGAGGTACCACGAGCGAAAACGAGCTGCAAAGGGCCGGGCCGGAGCCAGAAGGTTCTGCTGCGTGGGCTCGGCCCCGGCCGTGACTCTCCACCACCTGGAGTTTCCCAAGCGAGGAGGAGGCAGGAGTCTGCCCTGCGAGCCTCGTCCAGGCAGGCCGGCTGCTCTGCCCCAAACACGCCACGTCCCGGTCGTCCCTCTCAGGGGCCACCTTGCTGGCCTTCGCCGGATTTTAGGGTCTTTCCAGGATTTGTTCAGCTTGAGGATGTCGCCAGCTTTGCTCCCCCTCTGCGTCCAGGTCATCGACGCGACTCCGGCCGCTCCCAGGCCCGGCAGCTCCGGCCGCAGAAGCTTCCTCCCGGCGGACGGCTGTCCCCGACCTCCGCTCCCGGCTCCCACTCGGGTCGCGATGAGCCCGCCCTGCCCGGTCACTCCCATCACTGAGTCGCAGGAAGTGTGTGGCCCGGGGTGACCGTGTCAGTGAGCAGGACGACAGGGTCTGCTCCCGCGGGGCGTGTGGAGAAGCGCGTCCGGAACGGGTGAGGCGCCGCCGCCCGCTTCCTCAGCCTCGACCCCATAGACACTTGGGGCCACACGTGCACTCGCACATTCCCTGGCTCCCGGGTGCCACCCTCCGCCGTGACAGCCCCACCTGTGTCCTGATGGGGCCACACATCCCACAGGGACACGGTCACCCTGGTTTGGCCCCGAACGACGCCGGCTCCGAGCACCGGGCTCTGCTGTGGAGCAGCCGTGGGGGGGCACGGGTGCCGTCCCGTGCCACACCTCTGGGGATCCTGAACGTTACTACGACGCCCCGCATGTCCACACTTCCCACCAGGCTTTGAGGACGTGTCAAACATCTTGCGAAGTTCAAGTCGCCGCCTCTGCAGCCCGGCCTGGCCTCGCCGGCGCGGACCCGTCGCAGAAGTGAGGGCCGCGGGCTGAGGGGAGACGCTGGCTGTGAACTCGGCCCCACATGCCAGGGCTGTCCTCGGCCCGGAATGGGGCTGAATGGACTCGGAAGCCAAGTTTTCCCCAGAAAACATGGAGATGGCCCTGCCGAGCATCTGGGGGTGCGCGGCTGCGGTCCAGCCTCCTTCCAGGCCCGCGGCAGCCCGCTGGACTTGCAGCACGCGCTCTGGGGGCAGGCGGACGCTCAGCTCGGTGGCCTAGGGTGAGCCCCCCAAGTGCAGTCCAACCCCAGAGAGCATGGTCATAGGGGGATCTTGGTCTGACCCCAGAGAGCGTGGCCGCGGGGACACCTTCCTCCTTAGACGAGTGAGTCAGAGGAGGCGCATGAAAAAGATGTCCTGTGGCTGTCAGGTCCCACCTCACGACGTGTGGCACACCCAAACTGGTTTTCCCATGACCGGATTCTTTACGAGCCAAGGATGGCGCGGATGGCGCAGATGGCGTGGTTGACATGGTCGACATGGGGTCACGGGGAGCTCTGCGTTCTGCAGCGGAGCAGCCAAGCCCCCTGGGCCACGCGGGAGGCAGGGGCCCGGGGAGTGAGCAGGGGTGAGGCGATGCGCTCCCGCTGCTCTGGCTCCCCATGGGCCGCTGGGGCTCCAGACATCATCCTTACGAGTCTGTTCTTGTTCAGCTGGAGGCTCTCCTGTGGGCTCGGCTCAGCACAGCCTCTTCTTCCGTGCCCTTCTCCAGAAATTAATAAAATTTATATATTAAAAGGAAAGATTCCCCCCAAGCATGTGATCGTAAGTGCTTGTTACTCTGTCCTCTGGGCTTACAGCTTGTTCCTTGCACCGTGTGTTTGAGGGTCCTGGACACTTAGAACAGTGCCCACGGTCGGGGGTTGAGAACGGGGTCTGTTTCCCCGTAGGGCAGTGATCCCTTGCCAGTTCCTCAGAAGACACTCGAACGTGCCTTCCTGGCCTCACGACGGAGCACTCTGCCCTCCGCTGCTCCTGGAACCAGCTTTGCCCTCTTCCTGGGTCACAGGCTAATCCATTCAACAAACGAGTGATGTGTTCACTCCGGATCCGCCGGAGTCTTCCTCTTGACTTGCGAGGTCTGTAGACGCCGATAGGTGGCCTCGGGCGTTCGGTGAATCCACAGAGAAAGCTGATCCCTGAGATGGGCTCAAAGTTCTCCTCTGGGAAATTCGGACTCGGTGTCCCCGGGGAAGGGTTACCTGCTGGACAGGAACGTGCTGAGGAGGAAGGAGGAAAACCGGGTCATTTTCATCCAGAGAGATGACGCCCATGAGGAGAGGCGGGTCACCTCCCCAGGACCACACAGCGCGTCAGAGAGAGGACCCGACACGTGTCCTCAAATTCAAGAGGAATAAACCGCTGGTGGGCGAGAAGAGTCTGCTGGAGACAGGAGAAGAGGGAAGTGGTTCTTCCAACAGCGTCGGGAGTCAGGAACACGGGCAGGATCCCGCCGAGGAACACCGCATGCTGTGGGCTCAGCAGTCTCGCCATAGACGCGTGCACACACGAGCCACACGTGTCTGTGTGCAACACATGTGCGTGTGTGTCTGTATCTGTCAGATACATGCGAGTGCATATGTGTGTATGTGTACACGTGCATTCATATAAACGTATGCATCTGTGTCTGCTGGGTACATGCATGTGCATATGCACACACACATATCAGGCACATGTACTGCACACACGTATATGTTCGCACACGTGTGTTGGGTACATGTATTTGTGCACACATGCGTGTGTATATATTTGTGTACATGTGTGTTGGATACATGCATGTGTGTAAATGTGTGTGCACGTGTGTGTGTGTGTGTGTGTGTGTGTGCCTATACACACAGCCCACACAAGGCTCCCTCCTGTAGCCATAGGACCAGATGGCTTCTGACGCCACGGACCTGCATCCAGGTTCGCCTGTCACCCCAAATTTCAAATCCCTGCTGGGGATCAGGCCTCTGGTGCTGTCTGCAGCCCACCCCTCAGCTCCGGAAACCCAGAGGGCCTTTCGCGCCTGGCACTGACTCCCACACGGGCCCAACGCGTTGCTGCTCAGTAAATGCCGCTTGAACGGACGAAGGACCCAACCTGTAGCAAGACGCCCCAGGAGCAGCTTTGGTGAGTGGCGTCTTCCTTGACTAGCAGGACTCTGACCCCGACTGGTGCCCTGAGCCCACCCAACCGGTTTCCCCCTGCAGCACCCAGGGCTGCCCGACCCCCAGGCGCTCCCCATGCAGCCTGGCCACGCCCTCCCTGTGTCCACGGGGAGGAGGAAGGCAGAGCCCGGGGTCCCGCAGAAATGCAGTTTGAGCTCCTACGTCATTTAAATGAGCCGGAGTACCCAGGAACGGGGACGTCCAGGCGACGTTGTCTTCTTTCATCCGACGTCAGCAAACATCATCTCAGTGTCTACTCCATATAGTAACAACTAGTTTACATTTTTTGGTACAAAGTCTTCAAAATTGGGTGTCTGTTTTACATTGAACAGCGCATCTCGATTGAGATGCCAAATTTTCAACCATTAAAGGGAAATACAGTTGCACCAGAACAACGAAGTTATTTCAGAGCAGAAATAGCTTACACCCGCCCCCTCTTTCCAGCTGCATTGATCCGAATGAAGGACAGGACCAGCCTTGCTGGCCAGGGTCCCCACCTGGACCTGCAAACCCGGAGCCTGAACCGCTTGTGGGCTGCCACCCGGTGGCCACGCCTGGCAGTGCAGGGACCTGCTGGGATCTGGGGCCTTGCAGAAGCCGGGGTCTGATGCTGTCCTGACATTCCAGGAACATTCCTGGGGGACGGAGGAGGGATGCATAGAGTGGGAAGGTGGGGTGTCGCGTGTGTTCCCCCCAGCTCCGGATCTCGGGATCACGGCTCTGAATCTCGGGATCACGGTGGGGCTCATGGTCTAGCCAGGTTGTCCCGTATCCTCAGGCACCTGCTTGTAGAAATCGGCCTGCGAGGCCCCAAGAAGAGCTGGTGGCCATCTCAGCCTGCATCCGGGGCTTCCCCCACAGGAGTGCCCTTCTCATGCCAGATCAGGGTGCCATCAGGGCTGGTCCCTGTGGGGCCTCTCTTCCTGGCCGGCGGGTGACCCATCCGGCCATGTGCTCACGGGTGTTCAGAAAGCCAGCCCTGGTGTTTCTCCTGCTTCCTATAAGGACACCGGTTTATGGGATTAGGTGCCCTCCCCCCATCAGGCCCTCATTTAACCTTGACCACCTCCTTAAAGGCCCCAAATGCAGCTGCACTGGGGGATTAGGGCTTAAATGAGGTTTTATTTTTTATTTTTATTTTTTTAAAGATATTTATTTATTTATTTGATAGACAGAGATCACAAGTAGGCAGAGAGACAGGCAGGAGAGAGGGGGAAGCAGGCTCCCCGCTGAGCAGAGAGCCCGATGTGGGGCTTGATCCCAGGACCCTGAGATCATGACCTGAGCCAAGGCAGAGGCTGAAACCACTGAGCCACTCAGGCGCCCCATTAAATGAGGTTTTAGAGATACAGTTCCGTCCATGCAAGTGGTCACTACCCCATGCTGCAGCTAAGTGACGGGGCTTATGGCTTCTCTAGATCACGCAGGGCCAGGAAGAGGGCCCAGCTGCGCTCCGAGGTTGGGTGGGGGCGGTCCTCAGCCTGTCTCCTCTAGACCCCACCCCCAACACCCTCAAGAGCCTCCACCTGCCTTTCTGACCCTTGTGAACCGCTCCCTGGAGATCAAACCCATCCCCCAGCCGACGTGCCGGGGGGTCTTTACCGTGGTGGGGGGGCTCTCTGGGCTGTGGCTGGACAAGCAGGTGCGGAATTCCTGGGGACGTCTGTGCTGTGGCCCCGTCTCAGGCCGCAGCGCTGCAGGGTCTGGACAGCAGAGCCCACGTGGGGCCTCCTGGGGAGTCCCTGGCTCCTTGGGAAACGGTTCCCGTCCGGTAGGACCTGCGGCCTTGAGCTCAGAAGCGCGGTCATGTCGGCGCCGGCCGCGTGCTGTCTCTCAGAGACTCGAGAGCCAAGCCCACCAGACAGATCGGTGAGACCAGAAGCCCGTGAATGTGTTGCTCAAAACCAGGGACACGACAGACTCCCCGACAGCCCGCCCTAAGACAGGTGCAGCTCTTCATCCCGAAGTCGCCGAGGGCGGCTGGAGTCTGAACTCGAAAACGACGCCAACGGAAGGTCTAGCGGCGTCAGGTGTGCGGGCTCAGGCTGGGGGCGTCAGGTGTGCGGGCTCAGGCTGGGGGCGTCAGGTGTGCGGGCTCAGGCTGGGGGCGTCAGGTGTGCGGGCTCAGGCTGGGGGCGTCAGGTGTGCGGGCTCAGGCTGGGGGCGTCAGGTGTGCGGGCTCAGGCTGGGGGCGTCAGGTGTGCGGGCTCAGGCTGGGGGCGTCAGGTGTGCGGGCTCAGGCTGGGGGCGTCAGGTGTGCGGGCTCAGGCTGGGGGCGTCAGGTGTGCGGGCTCAGGCTGGGGGCGTCAGGTGTGCGGGCTCAGGCTGGGGGCGTCAGGTGTGCGGGCTCAGGCTGGGGGAGCGGGCAGAGGAGAGGAAGGCAGGGCGCTGAGGGACGAGGGTTGATTCTCGGTCTGACCGTTTCGTCCTTCCCAGAGACTGCACTTGTAAGATGAAGTCACATTTCTCTGTTCTAGAAAACACTGTACGTGACGGGTTTTCCGTGAGGAAGTAAACGAATGGCCCGTGGGACACCGCCGTTCGTGGTGCCCAGCTCCGCAAATGTCCGTCCTGGATGGACACCAGGGCCCCGCACGGACCCTCCTTAAGTAAATCCAGTCCTCTCAAGGCTTCGGAACGAGGTGGGGGCACTGGGACGCCTGGCAGAGAAGGACCCCGTGCTCCGATGGGCGAGAGAGATCCACGGAAAGAGGTGAGCTCCCGGGGCTCCCCAGGCGGACACCCAGTGTGGGGGGCGTGTATGAGCAAAGGTCCCCCAGACCCTCTAGACGCTGAGTGAAGGCCACGCTCTGTGTGGAGGTTCATCGGGGAAGGTGGGGGGGGGGGCTCCTGTCCCAGGCCCCAACCCGCACCAGCCCTGGACCGTGCATGCCCGCGAGAGAGAGGCAGAAGGGGTGGTGTGGACGGCAGACATGCCCATGTGTCACACGCAGACTCCCCGAGATGCTGGGGAGTCCGAGGCCCCCTCGGGGCTCCAGCACCCAGGCCAGCCTGCAGCCCCGTTAGTCAGGGTTGGACCATGGGGCTCAAGTTCTCTGGGTCGGATTAGCCCAGGCCCCAGTCCCCTGAGGCAGCTTGCTTGAGCCTGTCTGTGCAGCCCCCACTTTCTGCTCCCAGACTGGATGACCGCCCCCTCCTTTCTGAGTGTTGCCCCTGCCAGAGGCGCTACGGCGGCCAGACGGGGGGCCTGAGCTGGGGCGGCGGCGGGCAGAGTGGCAGGGGAGGGTCGGGGGACACCGGCAGTTTCCCTCCCGGCAGCTGAGGGTGGGGCCTGAGGGCCGCCCACGGGGGAGCGTGAGCGTCTGGGGGGTTCTCAGAGCCCGGGGGAGGGGCCTCTCCCTGCGAAGACCCCACTTACAGCTGGAGCTTGGGCCCTTTTAGTTAGCAGCCAAAGAAACGCAGTTGCATCTCCTTGTTGTAGGTGGGCCTGTGGGCCTCGCTCCCAGGTGTGGACAGTCTTAACAGGAATTGTACAGGTGAGAGCAGTCCCTGGAGAAAAAGTAGAAAAAGGAGAAAGAAAATGAAAGTCCTCGGTCTTTATCATTCTCCAGTGGGGAGGTGGGGGCGGAGCAGTGTGGGATTCACGGCGCCCGAGGAAAGGTCTGCCCTGTGCTGCCCTGGACAACTGGGAGGAGGCGTCTGGGCCCTGAAATGTTCTGGGCCGGGAGCGTCCTTGTTGGCCTGGGGCTAGGCCTGCGCTCTGGCCGTGGCTTCTCAGCAGGAAGCCTCCATGTTTAATCCCTGGAGCTCCGGGGGGGCCCCTCCTCCCCAGGACAGGAAGTCCTCGCTCCCAGCGGGCCACGACCGTGCATCCGCGTCGCCCCGAACCCCTCACCAGGGTCATGGCCACGATAGCTAACATGCGTCAGGCACCGCCCTGGTCTGGGGCACCGCGATGTGCCGTCTCTCCGTCTCGCTGAGGTCACGGGTCGGCACCGAACCCACATCCCAGATGGGCAAGGTGAGGCTCCGCGGGGTTGAGACAAGGCCTGACCCTGAGGTCTGACCCAGGACTTGAGACTCAACCACGCACCACACCCTCCCGGGTCGACGCCCCGAGCTGCTGTCATTCGGGGCTGTGGGGGCTGTGGGAGCTGTGGGGGCCGTTGGGACTGTTGGGGCCATGGGGGCCTTTGGGGCCGTCGGGGCTGTGGGGACCGTGGGGGCTGTGGGGGCCGTGGGGGCTCCCCTCTGTGTTTTGCTCCGCGTGTTTCTGTAAGTCAGCTTCCCGGTGCTGACCGTGGGGAGAGCTCAAGTCCGCCTCCCGGTGACTCCTTCCTGCCCCCGGGCCCCACCCCCGCCCCATCCCCACGGACACTGCCGCTGTGGCCGTCACTCTCTCCCTCCCCCGTCTGTCCCCTGAGCTCCCCGAAAGCGGAGGGGGCCCTCCTCGTCCACGCGCTGTACCACGTGCTGAAAAGTCCCAAACTCGGGAGAAATCAATTGCTTCCTCGTTTCATTGTCTGATTCCCATCACCTGTGTGAGTGGACCCAGGCCCTCGCTGCTCGCCCGCAGTGCTCGCCCCGCACCCCTCGAGAGCGCGACTGTGTGGCCTCCGTGCGTGTCCCGAAGCTCCGTCCCCCGCCCCGCCAGCAGGGCCCCGAGCTGACAGCCCCGCCAGGCCGGTTAGCGGGAGAGCCGTGCTCCCCGAGGAGACGTGCGGGGGTTTGCCCGCCGGCCGCTGCCCAGGCTCCGCGGCGCCCGTCTGCGGTCCTCCTCCAGGCCTTCGTGCGCCCGCCGCGCCCTTTTCAAGTCTGCCCGCGAGGCCGCTCTTCCCTTGCGCCCACGCTGTCAGGCGTATTTGAGGATTTTGAATCCGTAACAGCCCTTCACCCGGACGTGTAAATGCGGGAGGCCCGCGGCTGACAGCTGCAGGACCGTCAGCCGCGAGGGTGAGGATGTCCTGAAATAGTGACAAGACCTCCTGCTCGCGGGACACAGCCGATGAGTCACGCTGCGTCGGCGTGGAGCCCTCCGCTGCCTCAGAAAGCCACGCAGGCGGTCTCGGTTCCCGATCGCCTGACCAGGTGCGGCCACAGACCACCCACTTCCTGGCTCAGGGGGCCTGCCCGGGGGGCCCGACGTGTCTGCTGGGACGCTCCCCACCGCCCCCGAATGCCCACCCCTTGCTGATGTGCCTCGCCTGAGGGGTGGTCAGCAGGGATCATGGGACAGGGGCCTGGGACCAGAAGACAGCGTGGCTGTCAGCTCACCGCCTCCAAGGAGCCCTCCTGGATCCCACATGCCCTCAGCTCGGGCCCTTCCCCATGTTGTGGGGACGGGGGTTAGTCTGCGTGCTGGCGGGTAGCATGGAGCCCGCCTTCCCTCCCTGGGCTCAGCACTGACTCCTCCCACCTTCCGAGGCCCCTTTGCCTGATGCCCTGCGGCCGGGCCCTGCTTCACTGGGGACGGTCGTCTTGCCCGAAGGCCCCGCTGCTCTGACCCCCACCGTCCCCTTCTGCACCCCAGCTCCACACGGGTCGCCTTTTCCTTTCTAGTGCTGCACCCTCCTGCCGGGGGCCCCCACCCAGGCCCCGAGGGCCGCGGACTGAGTGCACACACACATCTCCCCAGAACTAGTGAGTTTCTGGGGCAATGCACTAGAAACCCATTTTTTAAAAACAAAGAAACATTTTTCTTCAGGAAATGAGCATCTTTCCTAAAGGAAACAGGCTCGCAAAGGTGGGAATAGCCCACAGCACAAGCCTGGCTAATTACATGCCGCTGTTTCCGATTCCTCCGCAAATCTTTGTTTCTGGAGGAAAAAACAAAGCCCATTAAAGTGATTTTCCCCAAGGAGCGGTCTGGTCTCCCAATAAACGAGAGTGCACGCACGGATGGCAGACTCTGCTTGCAGCTGGGACACGGACACGCTTGCCCCCTGCCCCGCTCTCGGGGGCTTGGACGCCGCCCGTGCCCCAGACCCCCGCGGCCCTCGCCCTTCCGTGAACTTTCAAAAACACAAGCGCGTTCCCAGCTCCGTCCTCTGCTCTGGGCCCAGGATGGCCTCCTGGGGGAGGGCCCCCCACGGGCAAGCTGGGTGGCCAGCAGCAGGTGAGGTCCGCACCCCAAGGCGGGAGCTGCCCTCTGCCCAGGCTGCAGGCACGGCTTCCCCGGGTACGGGGGGCTGCTGTGGGCTGCGGGCCGGGCTCCGTGCCGCTCCCCGCCACCCTCGTGTCCCAGGACCCACGTGTAGCATTTGCCGAGCCCTTGAGCGTAAAGGGAGACACGGTGCTGTCCTTCGTGTTTGCGGGATGCCTCGTGGCTTGAACATGGCTTTATTTGCTTGAGGCCTCCTGGCATCTGCTTTCTGCAAACGGCCAGTTTGGAGGCTTCTCCTGGTCCCCTGTGGTGGCTGTCGCCTTCCTGTTGGTGCAAGAGTCCGGGCTCACCAGCCCCAGACGTCATGACACCGCCCTCAGTCCCTCCCGTGCTGGGCGCTCACGGCCGAGGTGCGCGTTGGAGAGAAGCCCGGGTCCTCCGTCATGGAGCGGACGTTCTGTGCGCGCACCGCGTGGGTTCAGACATATCGATGAAGACATCCTTCCTCCCTTCGAGGTCGCAGGGACACTCTCCTGAGCTCTCTCCCGTGACTCTGTGGCCGAGGTCCACCTTCCCGCCCGGGCGAGGCAGGGACCTGCTTCTGGGTTTCTTGGGAGAGTGTTTTAGTCCGCGATCGCTCACACGTCACTTTCTCATTTGTTCCCAGGGATGGGTTTTCCCCTTCCCGTGAGGCGGTCAGTCCTCTCTGCAAGAAGACGGGTGCCGTCTCTCCGGGACCCCCGAGCTCTCGCCGCTGGGAGCCGCGGTTTCTGGCGAGGACACGGTGTCTGCTGGCGACCGGGCGGTGGCTCCATAAATGAGGTAAGAAATTGATTTCCAGCTTAACAGTGGGAAGAATCATTAAACTTGACATTTTGTGTTATTTGAAGTTAGAGCCTCTATAGGGACGAGAAATAATTCCAATTTACTTCCTATCTGCTGTCTTGGAAAGGAGGCTCCGTGTTCGATACAGAAAACATAGCGAGAACGAGACATCCCCAATTCTACGTGCAAAAACCTTATCACAGTAACAGCCGGGGGTGTTGACTTGCCCCCTTCGTGTGTGTCTTTGGTCACTTTAACACTCACTGAAAACACTGATTTCTGTTTTTTTCTTTCTCTTTCCTGTTGGGCCCACCTCCCTGCTTTTCTCTCTCCAAATTTGTAATTAATCTTGGAAGATGGAGAAATGTGAGAAAGCATCTATCTATGTCGACCTTTCCCTTTTATTTTACTGCGTCTCATTAAAGTTCGACACACAGACAGGAAAACCTGCAAACCAGGAGTGTACAGGTCAGTGAGCTTCACAAAGTCCTTGCGTCATATAACCAAAAAGGCACCCCTGCATCTCAGAGGGTGTCCAGCCCCTTCCAGGACTCACCCCTGCCCAGGGGGAGGGCTGTCCCTCCTGTCCGCAGCAAAGGCGAGTGTCTCCTGGCTTTCTGAACTTGTTCTCAGGAGAGTCCTGGGACGTGTACCTGCTTCGTTGAGCACTTTCTCATTTGTGTTTTTGGATTTTGGGGAAACTTTATTTTGGAGTTCCTGTTTTCCGGTTTTGTTGGTTAGTCTGTCGTTTTCTTACTGACTTGGGTCAGGTTGTGTGTGCGTGTGTGTACTCGGTATCAACCCTTTATGCATTGCAAAGACGTCCCTCAGTCTGTGACTTTTTTCCCCTTAAAGGTGTCTTTATGGTGAGACGTGCTCAGCTGCAGTGCGGTTGCGCTCACTGTCGCGTGTCCTCTCTGGGGGGGACTTGGTGTGTCCCGTTGAAGAAACGCTTGCCTATTCCAGTAACGAGAAGCGGTTTTCCTGGCCTTTTCCAAAACCCACTTCTCTTGTCCTTCATTTTTGGATCTCTGTTCCTTCTAGAATGGGCTCCTCGAGAGGGTGTTGTGGAAAGTGGGTGCCAAGCCTCGTCTCAGGGTTTTACCTGCGTGGCTATTTGACCAGCAGCCTTTATCGAAAAGACTGTCCTTTCTCGTGGCGCCGTAACCCCACCTCTGCTGCCGGGAGGTGACCGTGGGTGTGTCTGTGGCGAGGCAGGTGGTCTCCCAAGGTGGTCGCCCTCATGTCGCTATCCCCACCCATCCAGAGCGTGGCAGGTAGCTCCCCGCTCACCTGTCTCCACAGAGGACGGTGGGGCGTGGCCATGCCCGGTCCGGCCGCCCGAGACACCTGGTCACGCTCCTCTCCCGCCGGCGGGATCCGGTGCTGGGTCAGAGCCCAGAACACAGGGGCCTGAAGCAGAGCCAGCTCTGTGGCCTGTCCCCGTGCCACAGTGTCCTATTACAAGTACAGTCCACTCCAAGGGTCGCGGGCTGCATGCCTGCAGGGACCAGAGTGATTACTGGGCGCCTGCTGTGTGCACTTGCCCACTGCCCCTCCCAACCACCTTCTGGAGGAAAACCGGCTGTGGCTGATACTTTACATGGGAAGAGCCAGGTCTTGGGGGTAAATAACTCGACCAAGGTCACCCAGAGAGGGAGGGGTGGTCCGGGGCTGGGACCAGGCTGTCTCCGGCCCGCTGGGAAACAACGTGAGGCCCGGGCCCCAGGAGGGTTGCGCCGTCCCGGAGTCCCTGGAGTCTCGCTCTGTTTCTCATCTTCCCATCTGTTGGCTCCAGCAGCTTGGGCCATATGGTGACGTCAACTCCTGTGCAGGCTCATTTTCTTCTCGGGAAGGGGTGTGATACACCAGTTGTTGCCGGTCGCGGAGGCAAAGGACGGGGGGCCCCCGGGGCAGCAAGGGTGGGGGCTCGGAGGCTCCGAGGAGTGGCGCGGGGGAGCCCGCAAGACCCGCGCGGGGACGGAGGCGGGTGTCGGTGCCGTCGGCTCGGAGACGTCTAGGACTGTGCGGTCGACTGGGGCTGTGCCGGTGTTGGGACAGAGGCTCCGCTCGTGAATCTTTAGTTCGGGGCTCTTTTGGCACACGCGGACACCGAGACACAGAGAACCCCCAAGGCTGGTCTGGGACGAGCTGGGTCTGGCCTGCAAAGGGGGTGGCACAGCCCACCGGCCACCGTCTGGATGAGGAAGCCCACCTGGGGGTCCTTCGAGCCGCTCGGTGCAGGCATCTGCTGGGGGCGGGAGCAGGGGGCATCCCGCGTGCACACGTCATGCCTCTAGAATCCGTCTTCCAGGACTCTCGAGCTGGGGATGCAACGGTCTGGGATGTGCGGACTTGGAAAACTGCCATATTTGTGTTCTTTGTGTGAATCTTACGAAATCGCCACCTTGCAGGTCAGATGGTTGAATGTCGGAAACAGCATGTGGTTCAAATAAGTAAGACGGGCGTTGCGGGCAGCAAGGACGGCCCTGAGCCCGGAGGCGGCGGGCTGGAGGTGGGGGAGAGGCGTTACCGCTGGAACTGAAGCCCCACTGGGTGGGGGCTTGGGCAGGTGGGCAGGAGGGCCGGTGCAGGCAGTGGGCAGAGCCTATGAAGCGGGGGCTGGACTTCAGGAAGGTGGGGGGGACAGAGGACAGGAAGGCGTCCAGTTCCCAAGCGTGGCTTCCCAGACCTGCTGTCCCTTCCTCACCGTCCCCTCCCCGGCCCCCCGAGTTGTGGAATGCTGGGAGTCGGCCCCCGCATCCCCCCCACCCCTCTGAGTCCTCATGGGGACCCGGCTGTGTCCCTTCGGCTGCTCTTTCTCACAAAACTTGGTTTTTAAATTTTTAACCTACTTTATAGAGTAAAGCATCTGGATCTCCTTCTACCTCCTTTGTATAATAAAAAGTACCACGTTGCTGTGCTATGGGGATAAGCGTGATACTGATTCGACGGAGACCGCGTGGGTGTGAACAGACACACAGGCATTCGCCAGGTGTCCGTGAAAGATTTTAAAATCAGACTTTAGTTCCTTATCAGCTACTCATTATGTTGTGTGAAGACAACATTTTTAGAATCACTAATGGTCCTTTGTTACTTTTCTTTCTTAAAATATTGATACATTTTCCAGGTTTGAAGCTTAAAATGTACGAGGACATAGAGAAATGTTAATGTCAAACGTCTTCTACGAGCCATTCTGGTCGACTTATTTTCCCGGTGGGGTCTCCTCTCCATGCTGCCTGGTGGGGGCCTCGTCCTCTGGTTTTTGTTAATAAAGTTTTATTGGCACTCAGACCACTTCTTCACACGTGTCCAGGCTTCCCTGGAACAGTGACCTGAGTCACCGGCGTGCCGACCTCTGGACTCTACTAGTGGTGCTGGTTATGTCTTAAGCTTTTAAAGTCTTTCTTTCCTATTTCCTTTATTTATTTTATTTATTTCTTGAGAAATGGGGTTTTCCCAAGAATTTTTAAAATTTTTCCTTTCTTTCCTTTTTTCCTTTTCTTTCTTCTTTTTTAGTGGTGGGGCTTCTGTGACCACGGACCTGTGCTCCACTGGATTAGCATCTGGAGAAAAACCTGTCCTGCTCTTTGGCTAACCGGCACGGGGAGCCGCCCCTGGTGCTGATCTGTTTCTCCCCTTGGCTCGTGGCACTTGCCTTTCCGGGGAGTGACTCACGGTCCCCTGTGTCCAGCCGTGCTTCGGCAGGTGGAGACCAGTCAATGCTGACAGGACGCAGGAGAAACCAAGCACCCGACCCACAGACGCGCTCCTCCGTGGAGGCTGGTGCGGGCTCCCTTCCACGCGGCGCAGAGCAGCGCCCGGCTCCCGCGCTCAGCTCCACGTCGATGCGTGGCGCGTCCCCGAGTCCCTGCGAGGGACTGACATTTCTATTTGTTTGCCGTCTTGTTCATCATCTCTTCGTCCCAGACCAGATGCAGCCCCGGGAGTGTAGCCAGAGGCCCCGAGAAGGCGGCGGCCGCCATAGTGGGTTTGGCAAATATTTCTTAAATAAGCACATGAAAAGGAAACTCTGAGTGGGGACATGGAGGAGTCTAGGTGTTCTAGGGTACCTGTGGGCAGGGCTGGGCAATGACACGGGGGTGCAGGGGTGACCGTGGGAGACCCGGGGGCTCCGGCTGTCTGCTCAGCCTGGTGGCCTGCGTGCCTTGGGACCTCAGGGAGGCTCGGGCCCAGGCTGGACCCCAAACACAGAGCAAGTGGGACCACGTGGGGAGGGCAGCCAGGACAAGGGAAGGCAAATGCTGGGGGATTTTGGTTCAGGCCGGGGGGTGGCCGCCCTGCTCGTATGGCCATTCTCCGTGCCTGAAAATCCGGGAAATATACACAGGGCTCCTCCCCTCCAACCGCCACTGCCAAGGGCATGTGGCTTCAGATGCGCAGCGGCCCTAGGAAGCCAGTGGCTCTTTCCTGACCCTGGCCCGCTCTGCCTCTGGGTCGGAACAGCCCGAGCCCCGACAGATTCCCAGGGCCCCGCTCTCCACTGCCCTCACTCTGTGCTGTCTGCTCCGCCGGGCCCTGCCTGGGACTTCGGGGTGGGCACCTAGGAACCAGACCTCTCCTGTCTCCTCTGTGACATGCCTCTAGGGGGGTTCAGCGGGCACCTCAGCTTGTAATCATCGGCCTTAATTACCGAGGGCCTCTCCCCGTGCCGGTGGCTGGGGCTTGCGTGTACGGCGTTGAAAGGACGGGCGAGGAGAGGCTGTGCAGGCGGGAGGGCTGGTCCAGACAGGGCCGGACGCATCTGTCACCTGTTCCTCTCTGCTCTCCGGCCCCCTGGAAGTCGGTGCAATTACTGTGCATCAGATTATAACCTGCAGGGGTTTGTGGGCGGTTCAGAGAGACGCACCACGAATGACACCTGGTCTAATCAATTCTTTTAGTGTATGTTATTTCAAATTGGGCTCTGGTTGCGAATGTTGATATGCCCCCCGGGCAGGAGTTACAGCTCCCTCCTTCGGCGCAGTGGCACAGCCCGTGTCAGCACGTCATTGTCCCTCTTGCCCATTATTTCCAACAATAAATTGTGGGCCTGTGGCTCTCCAGCCAGGACATTTCTGATGATGTCAGGGGTGCCCGGGAGCTGATGACTTAATTTTCTCGGAAACTGCGGCATCCTCTGTCACTGCCCAGGACAATGGAAGCCACAGCCGCGGGGCCGTCATTTTTGATTTGGAGAAGGCGAGGCAAGGGCAGACATGTCTGGGTCTGTCTGGATCAGTGTGAGGGAGGGAGAGATGAGACAGCCCCAAAGACCAGGAGCTGCTTGACAGCCTGGGTGACATCCTTCCTGTGGGAACACGCGCCAACCCCTCCAGCCACCTTGGGACAAAGAGCTCTGGTGGGTCGTTTCGTGCTTTGAGAAGGAGACGGTGATCACTCCACATCTATTTTGCTCACCAGAATAAACACCCCCAGAGGGCAGGGGCCACAGGGGCTTGGCCCCAGGACGGCATCAGAAGCGTCCACGGCCTGGAAGAGAAATCCCAGCGGAGGGCGAGGCCCGGGAGGGCTGCGAGCTGGGACAGCATGGCCGGCCCTGGGGGACCTGAGGCCTGGATGTGGGGACCACCCCTGGTCAGCCCCCAGGGTGCTGACGGAAGTCGCCTCACTTCGGTCGCGGTGGACCAGGAAGTAGAGCGGAGCACGCACACGAGATGTCACGAGCACTTGTCACGTCCTCCGCACGTGTGCTCGGCTCCTGGGCCGACCCGCTCCACACGCGGGGAGGCTGCGCCTGGAAGCCTGTCTGTCCTCCGGGAGAGGAAAATGCATTTGCATGGTAGTATCCTAGAGTTTTAGAGCTGAAGGAACTTTATTGGATTTTTATAGAATATGCTATAAACAGGGAACTGTATTATTTCAATGAGAAGGAAAAGCAGGCCAGGGGTTCTGGGCCACGAGGGCTGGAATATAGGCCCGTCTGACCACACGGTGCAAAGCTGTGGGTGGCCGTCTGCGGACAGGCCCGGAGATGATGCTTCCCGCCGGGCACAGGCAGGAAGCCAGCCGGTGTCTGCCGTGCCCTGCAGAAGAAATCGTAGAGCAGAAACTGGTATGGGACACGAGTGCGGTCAACGTAGGCGATCAGTTCGGCAAAGAAAACCCGCTCCGGGTGTTCGGATCCGTGCGGCGTCAGCCGCGATAAGACGCGTCCTTCCGTGACTGCGGCCTCAAGCTCGTGCGGCCGGAGGGGACCGCGACCTTCGCGAACCCATCGTCTCAGCCGCAGGAAGACGAGCTGCCGGAAGCCAAAGTTATTTGCATAACCAGGAAGAAGAGGGTCAGAGGGGAACCCCTTCGGCTGAGCGTTTCGTGTCCGGCGGGCGGACAGGAAGGGAAGAGTGAGACGGTAGGTCTCATTTACGGCCGAGGCTACTGCCTGCCCACGGGGTTCTCTGCCTGTTTCTGAGGCCTTCGTCGTAGTCATGTGTCCCGTGAACAAACTAGAGAAAACGCTATCAAATCCGATTTCCTGCGTGAAAGGCTGTGTGTGCGTGCCGAGTCCGAAGCAGTCAACGCAGATAAAGAGACGGAGGATGCCGCTCTCACGGAAATCTCTGAAGTCTTTCCGATCCTTCCGCTCCGAAGCCAGCGACCTATCCGGGGAACAGGTGCATCGTAGGTTTTCAGAAACGTTCCAAGATCCTGTGCCTACCGAGACACCTGACACGCGGGACGTTCCTCTGCTTGAGACAAGGCACAAGCCTCCACGGAGATGTCTTCCTCCTCGGCCGTGCAACACAGCTCTTTTCTCATGGCGTGCCTGAGAGCTGGCCTCCCCCGTTTGCTTGTGGGGAGGGGATGCTGTGGGGAGGGGGTGCTGTGGGGAGGGGGTGCTGTGGGGAGGGGGTGCTGTGGGGAGGGGGTGCTGTGGGGAGGGGGTGCTGTGGGGAGGGGGTGCTGTCTTCAGCACAGGGCTCCTGGCCAGCTGTTATCAGCGGCCAGAACCTTGGGCCAGGGCGTGAGTTAGGCGGGGCGTGTGGGAAATCTGCAGCCCGTGGGAGCTGCTTGGCCGGGTCTGCTTCCCCTACGTTCCCGTAGCTCTCCAGACGCCCGTGATGCGTTCTGACCATTGCAGGAGAGCCTGTGCACTCTCGCCCTGGCCTTCGCACTAGTCTGTAGAGCCGTGATGTCCCACGGAGCCGCCCATCTCCCATTGTTTCCTAGAAATGCAGGAGTCTGTTTCAGCACCTTGCACAATAGAAAATTCTTCCCCCGTGGCAAAGAGGTCTTTTCAAAACACTAGATCGATGGTCCTAGAATGCTCGAAACCAGCTTGAGGGGCCCCAACAGGTCACTCTGTCCCAGAGCCGGGTCTCAGGACCATGGAATGCTGCGTTAGCCATTCATTCTTGCAGTGGGAACTGCTTGCAGTCAACCGCTCGTCCCGTGATGTTTCCTTTATTCAGCTCTATGGAGGTATAGTTGACAAGTGGAATCATAATATGCCAGAGGTGTACAATGTGCTGGTTTGATATACACGCACGGTACGGAAGATTCGCGATCGGGGTGATTAACACACCCACCCGTCACCTCACATGTTTACCCTCCTCTCCTTTGGCACGAACACTTCAGTTGTATTCTTCCGGCAACGTGGAATCAGACAGGACAACGTTATGAGCGAGTTTCCGTGTTATACATTAGCTCCTCCGACCTTACGCATCTGGTAATGGAACGTTTGTACCAACTTTTTTTTTTTTACCAACTTCCCGTCAGGCCCCCAACCCCGGCCCCTGGCCACCACCGCTCTGCTCTGATTCTACGAGTTTGAGTCTTTCAGACCCGAATACGAGCGGTAGCACGCAGTGTCTTGTCCTTCCTACCCCGGGGAACCCACTCATTCAAAGCAATCCCTACCAAAACGCCGATGGCATTTTTCACAGAAACAGAAAAAACAATCAGCATGTGTATGAAACCACCAGTGACCCCGGAGAGCCGAAGCAGTCTTGAAGAAGAATGAGGCTGGAGGCATCACGCCCCCGATTCAAGCTCTAGGACAGAGCTGCAGTGACCAAAATAGTACGGCATTGACAGAAGAACGGACACGCAGATTGATGGAACAGATCCCGAAGCCCAGACGTAAACCCGCGCGTGTGCGCCCCATGGATTTATGAACACAGGATTACACAGTGGGGAAGGACATTCTCGTCAGTGAATGGCGCCGGGAAAGCTGTCCGGCCGCGTGCATCACCGTGACCTTACGCCACACACAGCTGTGTATGTAGACATCAAAATGGATTCAATGGTCTTAACAATTACTAATCTAGAGGATTTTCGGTTATAAAAGTTGTTTGAAATTTTAAAGTCCTAGGGAAAAAAATCACAGAAGTGCACCTGATAGGGTGTTCTAATGTCCAGGGGAGGTGGAGCCACTGGAGGACTCCGTCGGTTAAGCGTCTCACCCTTGGTTTCTGCTCAGGTCTTGATCTCAAGGTCGTAAGATCGAGCCCCGCACCGGGCCCTGCAGCTGAGCCTGGAGCCCGCTTACCCCTCCCGTCCCTGCCCCACTAAACAAATAAAAACGAAATAACTAAACCGTGAAGTCTGCGGAGGGAGGCAGGGAAGAGTGGGGGCCGCACATTCGGGAGACGGAGGGGCTTCGAGGACAACCCTGGGAAACTCCTTAGCCAGACGGTCACTGGGCGGGAACAGACGTGTCTCTGGCGCGTCCAGACTTTGGCGCCTTCTTCCTTCCAGGAGCCAGAGCAGGGGCAGAGCAGACGCCGCTGACCGTTGTTTGAATCCCCAAATGGCCCTGGAGCAAATAGCAGTGCCCCTTGGAGAGCAGGGGGGGGACGGTAGGCACCCAGTGAACACCCTGTCCTTGGGCATGCACTGTGCTGGGCGCGGGGGTGGGGCAGGGCCTCTAGCCTGGCAGAGTGACCTGCACAGCCGTCCCTGGGCATGGCCCTGCGCCCCTGAAGGACCAGGGGCTTCGTGGCTGCAAGCCTAGGGCTGCCCGAGGACGACCACCAAGCTTCCTACTGGAAGTGCTGCGGACCTACAGAGTCAGCGCTGGTCCTTCTGTCTCCCTGAGGACGAAGAACAGATCCGTGGTGATTCCTGTGTTAGAGGACACTTCTCTGTGCTCTGTGCTTGGCTGCCTCTGCTCACTTTGCCCTCAGCTGGGGACTCTTGGGTTCCTGCCAGGCATCACCTGTCACCCTCCGCATCTCTACCCTGGCTTCAGACGGAAGCCCTGGAGTCACTGCAGGGACTGACCAGCCGCAGTTAGCCTATCGGTGGCAGGGCTGGGACGTGAACCTCGTCCCCAGACTCTGCGCAGCTCCTGTGTTTTATTGCCCCAAGCTGACCGCTGGTACAGTGAATGGGAAAGCTCTTTTATGGGCATCTTCGAGAAGGTTTGGGGTAAACCTGGGAAAGCAACAAAGCACTTTTTTTTTAGTCATCGAGGACATTCCTTTAATGTGACGAAATGGGTCTATCTCAGCCCCAAACTGGGACCACGCTTAGTGGTAAGGGGCTGCAAGGTTCTCACTGAGGAGGCACGAGAGGAGACCCGTGAGGACGCCCTTGCACACCGTCGTGCCGGGCTGTGCGCCGCAGAACCACGAGGACAAAGGAAATGAGGAGCGGACAACTTGCTGTTGTCTGTCGGCTGTAGGATTGCGTAACCAGGTCATCCAAGACCAAAGCCAAATCCAAGACCAAGTGATTAAAAGAATTCAGCAAGGTGTCAGCGTTCAAAATAATCAAGCAACAGTCAGTAGCTTTCACGTACCAAATACGGAAAAGAACGGGTCGGAATAAATCCATCGCCAGCACAAAACTAAAGATAACTAGAAATAAACGTAGTGAGACAGTTACAGTATCTGTACGAGGGAGGCTTTCGGATACTCCCAAGGGATACAAATGACACTTCGACAAATAAAGAGCCGTCTGGTGGTCTTGCTGGGGAGACAGCACGAGGTCGCCCCTGCCCGGGTCTCCCCCACACCAGCTCCGGAGCGGCCGGCGGACGTCTCCATGGCTCACCGTCCGGCTCTGTTCCACGGGTCTGGTCCATGCGCCCCTCGCCTTCTCAGAGGTGTTGACCCGAGAGCGGCTCCTAACGCACCTTCTGCAAGCAAACCGTCGACACTGTCATCCTGGGAACCCACAGCATCGCGAGCTGCCACTCCTCCTCCGTAACCCAGGGTGGGAAGCTTTAGGTCATCCCGACAGTCACAGCGATCTAATGTTGAGATTGGGCTGACGAAGGAAGGGAGGCAGGGTTTACCCTTCCAGGAATAAAGTCTTTACGATGAGATCAAGAGAACATCAGAGAAAATCCAGGAGCAGACCCACGTTCCCACAGAAACAGCGACCACTCCGGCTTGTGGGAAAAATAGATTGTGCACGAGTTACCCCATGACGCGTGAGAACTCGCCTCCCCAAATTAGTGTCTTACAACTGCCGCAGCGATTATGGTCTCACGGTTTCAGTGGGTCAGGGATTCCGCAGTGACTATTCCCGGGTGGTTCTGCGGCCTCCCATCGGGGGGTCCGTCCCGCTCTGGGGACGGGGCTGAGGCCCTGCGGGTGCAGTGCGTGCTCGGACATGTGCTAAGCGGCCAGAAGCCTCAGTTCCCCACCCAGGACGCTGTGTCCGCGCACCGTGGTGCTGGCCCCTGCCGGGACACCCAATCACGCAGGGCAGACGCCGCCGTCTCCTGCGACCGTCACTTCTGTGTCTCTCTGCTAGTCCGAGGGGAGACCCTGAGTCTGGCCCACAGCCACAGGGAGAGCAGGTGGCTGCCCCTTTCAAGGGAGGAGGGTCCTTCAAATATGGAGCTACTTTCAAGCAACCGCAGCGGGAACGTAGGCCGACGACTGTGGAACAGCGACACTGGGTTTACGTCTCACACCTGACTCTAGGATAAGTTCCAGAAGGACTAAAACCTTAAATGCAAGAATGAAACCCACAAGGAGGAGGGAGTCAGCAGCGGGTTTCGTCCAGCCTGGAGCTGAAAAGGCCGAAGTGCACAAACCCAGGAGCCATAAAACAAAAATGAATAAATCTGACGCATATGGCCCTTTTGCCATCCAGAAATTCCTTTCTTTCTCTTTGGTCCAAAGAGACATAAAATGGGAGAAAACACTTTCTGGTAACTTCCCAGACAAAGGGTTGATTTTCCCAATAGGTAGGGCGTCTGCTTGCGGGTACAGATAAAGACGCGTGACTCCACGGGACAGAGGAGAAAGCACAAGGAGGATTCACAGCGAAGGACCAAAAAGGGCACTTAGCCGACAGCAAGAAGTGCCAAAAGAACTATTTGGAGATGACCTTGTCCACCTTTCGCTCTGGCCCCACTGGTGAAAGCAGGGGGGGGTCCCATCCCCGGCCCCCACTCCTGTCCCCGCGCTCTGCAGGATGGCCCTCTGGCGCCGTTACGGTGCTCGAGCTAGAGACGCTCACGGAAATTCTAACCGTACCCTTCAGCCCAAGAATGCGGGTTGTTTATTGTCATATAAATGTCCAGCAGTGGAATAGACAGTGTAGAATTCCACGCGTGCACACACACACACACACAGGTGAATTCTTCATGCGTTCGCGAGGAGAGAGCACCAGCGTTCACTAAGAGCAGGAAAGAAAGACGTGCCGGGTATAAACGGACCGTTTCTGGCGTGCGGTAGGCAAGGATGCGGCTGGCGGACGGACGAGTGAGTGTGGCCCTCGGGCGGCGCTCGTTTTCAAGCTGAGGACGATGCGGAAACTGCTCCATACAAACACTTTCCCTGCGCGGGAGCTCCTCGGGCTGAGAGCTGGGGAGGGGTGAACGGGAGAAGGACGTGGTCTGCGGAGACTCGCGCGTCGTGAAGGGATCAAACCCCCGAACTACAGAAACAAGCCAGCATTCGCCTGACGTGTCTCTGTCTGGAGTCCTGAGTCTGAAGGTCAAGGCCTGCAGACTACGAAGTTTTTATGACCAAGTCTGTAAGCGATTTCTGCCTGCGGGAAGAAGGGGAGCCGGAGGGCGGGAGCCCCGCGCCGCCCGCATACGCAGGCTGCGCTCGGGCCGGGGCGACCCTCTTGCTGGCTCCTCTGACTCGCTTTGTTGTACGTCCTGCAGAAAGCAATCTGGAGGTCCATCATCTTCGGGAAAGCTCACGCTGATTTTCCCAGAACCCAAAGTTCGCAGGAGAGGCTCCAATGGTCTCAGCTCTGCGCTCCAAAACGCCATCGCAGAGGCTCTGCATTCCCTGCAGGGCCATTCTGGGGCGGATCTCCCCTTGTTCCCTTGAGCAGGGGAGCTGCGGGGGCCGGTCTGTGCCTGGTCAACCTGTGGTCCACTGTCACTGTCTCTCTCTCGCTCTGTCCCTGTGTCTTAACAGTCGGTGATCACAGACATCGTCACCTCGGGCACATGCTCCTACCAGGGCAGACGGAGGGAGGGAGGAAAGTCAGTCTCGGGATGTGGCGACACAAGAGCACTCAGTGCGGCACGCTTGTGATCATAGAAATAGTAGAGGAACGTTCAGATTTACCAGGGAATTCGATAAAACAGAATACTCGGTGCGATGTGAGGCGGTGAAGCCGTCATACTGCGTGTGCACGCGCGCGCGCGTGTGTGTGTTACAGGAAAGGAGGGAGACGAGATATTTCTAAGGAACGACCTTTCTGAGAACTTAGAGCGTAGCACTGTTTTTAGGTACTTATTCGTGTTTGTGTAGGTCCATATACCTTAGAAGCTTACAAAGCAAGCCGTGAATGGAGCTTCTATCCATGTGTTGGGATTACAGGTGTGACTTCGCTTTTAACTTCTGAAATCGTTTCCGACACTCTTGCAGCGAATGTCGTTTCTAACCAGAAACAAAGGTGTTTGTAATTGCCGGCGTGGAGCTGGGGACAAGCTCGCTCGCCCGGGGCGGAACACTTCCCGGTGTATTTAAAATAGACCCACTTAGCAGTGATCTTCTGCCTCATAATGACCAAAAGAAGCCAACGTTCCTCTTAGAAGTCTGTCTGGAAAAGCTGTCCTCTTTCCGGATGATTCCCCGCCCCCCCATGCCTTACTACAGTAATAAGGGCTTATGTAGGAACGTCCAACAAAGCGTGTTTTACCATCTTTCGCAGGGGCTGACCTGCACCAGGCGCGTGTGGCTCCCCTCTGCCTGCTTCGGGTTCAGGGACTTCCAGGGTTGGTGGGAGGAGGAGTTTCTGCTGCGTCTCCTTCCCTGCGCAGCCCTGTTGATGAGACGCTCCTGCGTGTGATGGATTATTAACGGAAGAGGCTACGAGACCATGAATAGTCAAGGGGCACATCTGGCTTCCCCGATGCTTGATGTAGGGCAGAAAAGGTACATTTACTGCGTAGAACACCTTGTCAACCCCAAACGTCTTCTTGCCCGGACCCAAGCTCTACAAGAGGAAGAAAGAATATTCTGACACGTCCCACAGAGTCCAGGCAGGACACGCGTGTGTGACCATCCCCACGCGGTTTTGCCTGGATAAACCCGGGTTCAAGAACAGGTCCCGCCACTCCCTTAGTGGATCCGAGGCCGTCAGCGGGTTGGAGTGGGGAAGACTCCCCAAGACGCTTCTATTCGGCAGGAAAGTGGCCTTTAAGATACCAGGAGAGAGAGGGAAGAGGCAGCAGTTGGAGACATCTGGGTGTGGGCGTTGGGGGAGGCTGGGGGGCCCCACTCTGGCTTCGACAAGGCACTTCCTCCCTGTTTTCCACCCCAGAAAGATAATGAGCACGTCTCTGCTTGAACGCGCCCCTGTGGAAGCAAGGTGGAAGGAACTAGAGTGCCGGGGAGCAGGTGCCGCCGTCTTCTGGTCGCCTCCGTGTCCGCCGAGTCCACCCCACGGGACGCCGGGCAGCCCCAGTCATTGGCGTCCGGCCCCCACCCCTGAGGACCCTTACACATGCAAGATTTCTTGAGCCAGACCTCTTGAGGGCGTGTTTCATAAAACCCTAATCCCAAGGAATGTTGATAGATCCTAACGTGGACATACGCGTTCTTCTGCTTCCAAACCAGTCTAGGAGGCAGAGCGACCCAGCCTGTCAAGGGCTCTGAGAAGGAGTATGGGAACCCAAGCGCTCTACCGAGAGCCTCCAGGAGTCGCTGTGGGAACGCCCCCCAGAGGACATTCGGCACGTCTGGAGGCTGTTCTTGTACAGGTCGCCGGCTGCTGGGGGCGGGGGCGTTGGGCTGACATCCGCTGGGGAGGGTCTAGGATGCCGCCAACATCCCATGTGTGGGGGACCAACCGGGAGCAAGGCATGATCCGGCCCAACAGGTCAGCACTGCTGGTCTAGACATGTGACATCCCCTGCCTGGCCCGGCCCTCCCCGTTCTCTCGCAGGACGCACACAGGAAGGAAGGGTACAGGCGCGCCTGCTCTAACCTGACCAGAACACGCCAGCTGCGTGTCAGGCCCTGTAAAGGGTTCTTGTCCCCGCAGACCCGCCCCCCGGGGCATGGCTCCCCTTTCCCTGGATTTGCCTCCAGGCTCCCACGTGTCAGCAAGTTGGGACACTGGTCGCCGGGCGGGCGGAGAGCTTTCTAAAGGAGGTGCCTCTGCTCCCTGCGCCTCACGTCCGGCGGCGGCTCATCTCCAAACACCTGAGAGAGGACAGGCCTTGAAGCCTTTAGAGAAGGCCGAGCACTGGACTCCACTTCGCCTCGAGAAACGTTAAAGCAGTTTTATTGTTTGTGGAACATGGAGTGGTTTCTTCTTCTTCTTCTTCTTAAGATTTCATTTGTTTGTCAGAGAGAGGGAGAGAGAGAGAGGGAGAGGGGCAGAGGGAGAAGGAGAAGCAGGATTTTGGCTGAGCAGGAGCCCAACACGGCCCTCGATCCCAAGACTCCGAGATCACGACCTGAGCCGAAGGCAGACGTTTAACCGACTGAGCCATCCAGGCGCTCCAAGAACTAATTTTTAACACCTCTTTTGTGTGGCCTTGTGTCACGGTTTGGCCCCGTCTCGGGCTGAGAATAAGGACCGAGGTTAGGAACGTCTGACCGTGTGCGCAAGAGAAGCTTCTTGCCGGTGCTAACTGGTAAGTCTTCCCGCTCGCAGGTGAATACGACGGTAAGACTAGGAAAGCAGGAGCCTTAACCGCCGCCGTAAATAACACGTTAGATAAGCACCTGTCACATTCTTATTTGACTCTTTAGTGCGTGGACCCGTAGGGAGCCAAGGGAACTGGTCAGGAAGGGTTTGAGGACGTGGGGTTGCACATGAGAGCGGGAATGCCAGCAGGGGACCCTAAAAACCGCTCCCCGCCTCCGGGGCTGAGCACACGAGCTGCCGGTGCTCTCACCGGCCCGAGCAACCGTCCGCCAAAGGCAGCAACAGAGGCGCCCGACGCCGCACACAGATGCTGGGGCCACATGGGCATTTAATTGCGTTTCAAATCCTCTTTCAGCGGCCAAGCCGCATCTACGATCCTGGAATCCAGCGACACAGGGTGGGAATGAGCCTGCCCGGGGGGCCTCAGCCAGCCCCTCCGTGAGACACCGAATCCTGACTCCATGCCCCACTCCCGTGACATCCGGGGGACACGGAGATCACGGTCCTTCTCTCCGACATCTGCAGGTCTCAGCCCAAGCTACAAGGTCATGTTGCCCGGAGGGCTCTGAAAAAAACACGGGCGCTCGGCCGTTCCTCTGTCTGAGTTCAGGGGCTCTTGGGTGCGGTTTCCTTTCATTAAGGTTAAAATTCACGACATATAAAGTAACCCTTGATGGTGAATAACCAGCAGCACCAACTAGAAGCAGTGCCTCATCCGCCTCCAGAACATCTCCTCTCCCCGCAAAACCCCCGCTCCCATTACGTGGATGATCCCCGTCTCCCCGGCCCCAGCCCCTGGCCACGGATCTCCTTTCCGCTGGTTTGGCTTTCCCTGTCCTGCGCGTTTCCTATCCGTGCAGTTGCGATGGGAACCCTGTGTCTCCCTCCTCACCGAGCGCCGTGTTCTCCGGGTCTGCCCACATGGTAGCACGTCCCCGCTTCATTCCCTTTCAGGGGTGGCTGAGGTGACCGAGTGTGTCCAGCAGGAGCTGGTCGTCCGTCTGTCCGCTCACGGACAGCTGGGTCATTTCCTCAGGGCGTCACGGAGAGCGTGGCTGTGGACAGTGGGTGACACGTATTTGCGTAAGTCCCTGTTTTCGATTCTGGAAGGCACATTTCCAGGAGTGGAATTGCTGGGTCGGGTTGGAATCTCGTGTTTAACTCTTCGAGGAATGGCCACACCGTTTGCAGGGTGGTCCACTGTTCCTTCCCTTCAGCACTGGGCGGACCTTCCCCTTTCTCCGCACCTTCGCCAGCGTTGGTTTTCGGTTTTGTTGTTGTGGTCGTCCCAGCCACCCCGGCACCGAGCGGGGGCCGACCAGCATCTTGTCAGGGCTTGATTTGCGCCTCCCCACTGACTCAGGAGGTTGGGAACGCTTCTGCGAGCCTGTTGGCCATTGGTACGTCTTCTTGGATGTCCTTTGCCCATTTTTGAATTGGGTCGTTTGTCCTTTTTGCAGTTGAGGTGGAGGCGTCCTAGATATGTTCTGCGTGCTTGGGAGCGGCACGCCTCCCTTTCTCTAAGTTCTTTTTACTTTCTTGATCATATCTTTGATACACAAAAGTTTTCAGTTTTGATAACATTTGATGAATCCGTTTGTCTTTCATGGTCGGCGCTTTTGGTTCCGCATCTAAGAATCCATCACCACACCCGAGGTCACGGAGACGCACCCTGTGTTTCCCTCCGAGGGTGCACGGCTTCGGGTCTTACCTGTGGGCTGCTGACCCGTATCTAGTTCATGTATGTGACGTGAGGGACAGCGCTGGCTCATTTTTGCACGTGGACGTCACATTGTCCCGGCAACTTGGACGTTGGTTCTTCCATAGCTGCTCCCGACGAGCTGATATAGCCAGAGAAGGCGTCGCTGCCCCCCCCCCGCCCACTGCCAACCCAGTCCCCCCCCGCCGCTGGAGGGGTCCGACAGTGCGCCCCGCCATGCCATGCCCACGCCTTGTAGGCCCTCCCCCATCGAGGAAGACCGTCTCTAGTCCGGGGTGGGAAAGTTCTGGGCTCAGCTTCTGTTCAAGACCACCTGTTCAAACTCCATTTCTCTGGGAGGCAGGCTTTTGGGAACCCTCTACAAAGACTTCGGGACTCTCTCCGCTTCCAGCCTAAGCACATTTTGGGTTTCTGAGCCTGGGTTTGACCCAGGCTCCTGCTGGCCAAGAGGCTATTACTTACTGGACACCTGCTATGCTGGATGGACCCTGAAGCCAGGGCTCCTACCTGGTGGCATCGTCACTCTGTTCTCTGGGTGCAGCCTCGGGCCTGACCATCGGGATGGGCTGCCTCCAGTTACCTACAGGTGAGTTGCCCTTGGGGTCTGTGCTCCAAGCAGCAAAGAATTGGCCCATCAGGAGATTTTCGGTGTTCTGGATCCACAAGGAATTGAACAATGAGGACATTTTTGGTGCCAACCTGGTGTTTGTAGCTCCTGTCCACACTGTCATTTCAGGAGAACTAGTGAGGTAGGCATGGCCGGCGTTGGTTCCATTTTGCCGGAAGGAAGTGGGATTCTGACAGCATGTTAGATGGGGCTCTAACCTGTGCTCCTCTTGCCTGGTGACCGGAGAGCCCTGGGGAGGCTCTAGATCCTGTGGGACAGCACCGAGCACCTGTAGGTACCTCTGACGGTGACCTCCGCTTCTGGGGCAGTGGCTCTACCCCCACACGCAGACAGAGACCCACCTGTCCCGTCTTGCAGCCGTGAGGCGCCATCGCTGACCGCCTCGTGCTCTCGCTACGCGTCACCTGCTGCTCCGACAACTAGGGACGAACACCGCCCGGGGCGGTCTGCCCGCCGGCCTCGGTGCCAATGCGGTAAGTACGGGGTTCTGCACCGTGTCCTGACTTCCTAACCCGGTGCCGTGTTCAGGGAGGGGCCGCGATTGTAATTATCCAGTGGTCATCTGCCTTCTCCGCGGGCTCCCTTACCCTAGGAAACCAGTCTATTTTTGCAAAAGAATAAAGGGCTTCTCTCACCGCTGGAGGGTGAATTGACAGTCTCAGTTACCCCTTTGGCCGTTCAGGACGCGGTGACATTTCTGGGAGCGGCTGCTGAATCCTGAGGGAGCAATTAAAACTCCGGAGTGGCAGCCCCGGAAACTGAAGAGCCGGGCCGTTCTCTGAGAAGGCGCCGTCCTGCGTCGGGGTGGCGGGAGGGAGGAAGCGTGAGCCCGAGGCCCGCCCCGTGGCCCAGCACGGGCTCGGTTCAGTAGCCTCTATGGAAAATGCTCTCCCTGGGAAGTGTGGTGCCTTTGTAAAGCTGCCAGCTCTGGGGCTTGGCCACTTTGGACGAACTTCTGTGGCGCCTGCCTTGCGGCCCCCGTCCCTCGGTCCAGCCCTGCTTCCCTCGCTCCCCGGCAAGGTGGGATTCGGGACCCCGGGGACACCCACACCCGCCTCCCCACCCCAGAGTCTCCTTCCGGGCAGCACCACGCGGCACCCATCGCACGCCTTCCCTTGCGTGTGAAAAAGCAGACAAGACTCTTCCTCGCCCACAAGAACGTCACTTCCCTGGGTGGTGCTGAAAAACTCGAAAAATCTGACTATCGGTGGGGGATGGGGGGACGACCTGTGGGACAGTCACAGAGAAAACACCTGCTGGCGATCAGACGCACGAGCCCGTTCTGCTTGGGTGACGAGTGAAGTGCCACGCACTGTTGAGAGGGAGGCCGAGGAAAGCCATCGTGCGACTTATAGGAATCATTAAAGCACAAAACCAGACCCTATGTCCGTGGAACATACATGCTGATTAAACACGGCTGAGGCAGAAGTGCTACAATATCAACCTTCACTCTGTGTGGGTGCGGCCAAACCCCCGTGGAGACAAGGACGCGCACATTACTATTATTCTTACTACGTGTTTGTTATTGTTCGGGCTTCAAGTCCCGGCACCTTACAGGTTCCGAAGCAGTAGGGCGGCCGCTCTGCCATCGGGCCCTATTTCTGCCCATGTAGGGGCTCCCATCTCCACAGTGGCTACCTTGGCTTCTTCTGTGAGTCCGGCCCCCTGCGCACCCCCAGACCGCCCCTGGGGAGCTGTCCTGGGACCCGGGACCCCCTGCCTCCAGTCTGCTCTGAGCTGGCTCGCAGAAGGCCACCTGCCGGCGGGTGGATGGGGAACAGGCAGCTGGGACCGAGGTGTGGGTGTGTGGGGAGGCGGGGGGCTCTGCTTCCGTGTGGAGAGGGCCGTGAAGGCTGTCACCAGGCTGAGGTTGCCGGACGAAACATGGTCTAGGCCATGGCGGGGGGTCTCCCCAGAGGTGCTCACACCTATTACCTGCCCCCCAGCCATGCCAGGATCTGGAAAAGAAAACGCATCCCCGAGCCTGCCTCTCGGATGGCAGCCCACGCCGCGCTCCGGCTGCAGACCCCGGGGAGATGTGCTCATTGCTGCCCTGAATGAGTTCGGAGCGTGAGCCCACATTCGCAGGGCTCAGCGGGCAGCTGTCTCATCGGGGTCCAGTGACGGAGTGAGGCCAACCATCAGCAGGCCCAGAAACACGGGTCCCGCCCCTACAGCCCGTGGTCCAGTGGCTGTGCCGTGTGCCCACCTCTGCCGTGGACCTATGAGCCCAGGTCAGGGCAGCTGGCGTGTTGCTCAGTTCAGGAACCACTGGTCTCTCTGGCTTGTGGTTCCTGCCTTTCTCGCCCGCACCTTCTCCCCACAAACCTAGTCTACCTGGTTCCTGTCCGGCCCATGACGTTCAGCATCGCAGCAACGTCGAGCCACAGAGAAGCAGGTCTGAACACATTCCTCGACTAACCCTTCCTTCTGGAGTAAGGTGGGTGGCCTCAGGGGCAGAGGATGGAATGCCTCTTGAAGAGAAATAACTTGGGGATGCCTGGGTGGCTCGGTTGTTGGGCATCTGCCTTCGGCTCAGGTTACGATCCCAGGGGCCTGTGGTAGAGCCCTGCATGGGGCTCCCTGCTTGGTGGGGAGCCTGCGTCTCCCTCTGCCCCTCCCCCTGCTGTGTTCCCTCCCTCTCTCTCTCTCTGTCAAATAAATAAGTAAAATCTTAAAAAAAAGAGAAATAATTTTTATCACAATCTACATGTCTAGAAATAAAAAGGACATAGGGCATGAGGGCTGTTTTACAGACATTGGACAAGGACCCTTTTGATTCTTAATAAAATCAAGCTGATTTTGAGAGCAGGATTTTCATTGCACAGCCAGAGACTCTTTCCAAAGAAAAGGTCCCACCTCCACCCCAGAGTGAAATCCATTCTTTACCCCCAGCAATATTAAAAACAAATAAATAAGGGTCCCCCAAAAATAACTTCAATAATTCCAGGCGAAATAAGATCAAAGTATGTAATGATGTGAAATGTTGGGGTCTGGGAGCGAACGGTCAAGAGAGAATTCTTCCGACGTCTGCAGTGCAAAAAGTGCGGTCTTATTAGAGCACGGGACAGGACTCGTCGGCACAAAGAGCTGCGCTGGGGTTGTGAACAGTGGCCAATTACACACGTGCAAGTTGGGAGGGGGTTGGGGACAGCGTAAGTCTCTAGGAAGTTGGAAGCGAGGTTTCGAGGGCCCAAGGGGCTACCTGTTGTTAGGAAAGGGTCATTTACTGCTGTCCAGTAAAACCATGGTCGTGAGACCCTTCGGATGTGTGCTGGTGCCCACGTGCCTGGAGGATGATTGCATGAGAGGGGCGCAGAGATAAAGGAAGTTTCTAAAGGGATTTTTATTTATTTGACACAGAGAGAGATCACAAGTAGGCAGAGAGGCAGGCAGAGGGCAAGGGGGAAGCAGGCTCCCCGCTGAGCAGAGAGCCCGATGTGGGGCTCGATCCCAGGACCCTGAGATCATGACCTGAGCCGAAGGCAGAGGCTTCAACCCACTGAGCCACCCAGGCATCCTCTAAAGGGATTTTTACAGGATCCTGGAGGTCGGGCTAATGTCAAGCTAAGGTTGCCTTTTGCCTCTAGCAAAGTATTAATTTGGAGGCAGTTGGCTTCCTGGAGGACGGTCACTCTGCCTGTCTCAAGGACTTGCCAATGGGCTGAAAGCTGTAAGGAGATAACATTTTTTTCTTTTGCCTTTTTTCTCCACATCATATAACACAACTGTCACCTTCTCAAAAATGATTTTCTAAATGGAGAGCTGCTTTTCTGAGCTCCGGGGGGCCCATCCCTAATGTGGGGCAGGAAGAGCACGTGGAAGCTTTTCTGCTCTGCGCATGGTCAAAGCTTCTGTTACATAGAGAGGAATGAACTGCAAAAATATTGGGCAATTTTCACTCCCACCAGCTGGGAATGAGGGTGCTCCTAGCCATTCTAGCACCGCAGGCGGCTCATTTTGGCCATTGTGTGAATTCTTAGACTTGCTGATTTTTTTCTTAATTGAAAGATTGATTGTTGGGGCACCTGGGTGGCTCAGTGGGTTAAAGCCTCTGCCTTCGGCTCAGGTCATGATCTCAGGGTCCTGAGATCGAGCCCCACATCCAGCTCCCTGCTCAGTGGGGAGCCTGCTTCCCCCTCTCTGCTTGCCTCTCTGCCTACTTGTGATCTCTGTCTGTCAAATAAATAAATAAGATCTTTAAAAAGAAAAGATAGTTGCTTTCATAATGTATTTGTTACAATCATTAGTGATGTGTAACTTTTTTGAGCCGCTTACTTGGATTTAAGCTCAGTTTTCTATTCAGATGTTTCTCATGTGTAGACGTTTAACAAAGGCAGATGAGAACCACGACAATCTAATGTAAGTTATGTATCATTCAACAAGAAAAGAAGATTGTCGTGGATCAAAACTCCAACTCAGAAACTCAGAAGAGAATCAGAGCTGTGAAGGCGTGCCGTGGGGGCTCCTCGATCTCGGGAAAGAGAAGGAGAAGACAGAGTCGGTTCAGAAATGACAACTGGGTCGTGAACATGAGCAGCGGACGGAAGCAAGAGCCCGAAGCACGAGGAGGAGCGTGACGGAGGCAGGAGGTGCCGAGGGGAAAGAGAAGATCCATCAGAGATCCTGAAAGTCACAAAGAAGTTCAACGTGCAAAAAATGGAGCCACTAGAAAAACAAAACAATAGACTAGACTGTTTAGAACTTAGTTCAGGGGCGTCTTGCTGAGATGAAAGACGGACCGAATGCACACATTGAAAGGTTTGCTCTGTACCTGGGAAGAAGGGATGTGTCCACCTGGAAATGAAGCCAGGAAACCCCCTTGTCCTCCCGATGGGAAGTCAGGTCCTGAATGCAGGAGAGTTAACCTCCGTAATAGGGAATTTTATGAGTCATCTGGGCCATGGTACCCAGATACTTAGTCAAACAATACTCTAGGTGTGAAGCTATCTTTAAAATGTGGTTGATACGTCTGTCAGTGGACTTTGAGCAAAGCAGACTAACCTCCAGGATGCAGGTGGGACTCGTCTAATCAGTGGACGGCCTTCGTAAAAGACTGCCGTCCCCCAAGGAACGAGGACTCCCGCCAGCAGGTGGCCGTAAGCTCCAACTGCAACATGCACTCTTTCCTGCCTGCTGGCTGCCTCTACAGATTTTGAATGTGCAGGCTTCCATCATCACATGAACCAATTCCTTAAAATCTTTCTCTTTCTCCATACGAGCCCACACACGCACGTGTGCGCACACACACATCCCCCCCAGTGGTTTTGTTTCTAACACTCAAAAAGGCATTAGAGGAATGTGGGAAATCCTCCTTTCTCATTGTCTTTTCAAAGCGGCTGTTCGAAGCTGAGCGGACCAATCCAGTGTCTCTCCTGACGGGCTTACCCTCCAGTCCTGGCAGATGGACACCCTTGGTGACCCGGGAGCGGTCTGTTTGCCTGGAGATGCATGAGAAGAAGGCACATGAACGTATCCTTCAAAAAAGTCTACCAGTTACACCAGAATTTCAATTTTGAGTAAGTTAACCCTGGGTGTATGAGCTCAGGCTGGGAAAACGGCTCAGACTCGGAGCTTGTATGACAGGCAGTGACCTTCTCGCCGTTCTGAAGCTGGAAGTCCAAGATCAAGGTTCCAGCTGCGGTGGCCGCGCGTGCAGGTGGCCGGCCTCCCACTGTGTGCTTGCCTGAGCCCCGAGTGTGCACGGGGAGCGCAAACAAGCCCTCGGCGTCTCTTCTTGCAGGGATGAGAGTGGTATCGTGGGGGTCCACCCTCATCACCTCGCCCAACCCTGAGCCCCTCCTGGAGGCGCCATCTCCAAACGCTCTCCCACGGCGGGCAGCCCTTCGGCATAGGAGTTTGGTGGGCGGGACGCAGAAGTCACGGCGGCTGGAGGGTAGGGGTACAGATGGGACGGACCAAGGGGTGCACTTGGGGAACCCGGAGTTCGTCCTTCCCTGAAAGCAGCTCCATGATCACTACAGAAAGGAGCTTTCAATTTGCTGTTGCAATACCAGAGATTAAGTGGGGCTTTTCTAAACATTTTTTATAAGTCCGTTTATCTTGTTTTAAAAAACCCACGTACAGATGTGACAGGATCAGAAAGGGCGAACCCGTGATGGTTAACACAGAGATCGCTCGGCTGGGGGTCCTGTTGCTCCTTCAGCCTCCGCGCGGGACCACCGGTTCACACACCAGATCCGTCAGCCACGGCGTCCGCTCTTGTGGGGCCCTCGGCCAGCAGCTACGCCCCCCATTCCCGGAGAACGTGTTTGACGGTCCTGTGCTTTGGGCATAAACAGCCACTTGACGACGTACTAATTGTCACCCTCAGATCTGCAAGGGGCCGGTCTCCAACAGCAGCGAGGAGCTGGGGCTGCTCGTGTTCCCCGCACCAGGGCTGAAGGCGGCCTCCGTGCCGCTGCGAGGAACGCACGGGGCAGCCCTGGGCAGCCAGCGCCGGTCCCTGGGCACCGGCCGGTCTGAGAGCTGTGCCCCACTGCGTGCACAGGGGCAAAGCCGTGCTCCCCGCGGCCGTGCGGACTGAGGGATCCTCGGGGGGGGCCCACATTTTAGTGCCTCCAGCTCTGTCCCCTCCACTCTCTGTGGAACGGCCACAGCAGCTCCCCGGAATGTGCACTGGGAAGGAAGTGCGCTGGTAGAGCCGTTTACACTTTCAGAAACGCGATCGTCCTCCGAGGCGTTCTGCCGAGGCTTCCAAAGTGCCTACAGCTTTTATCACAATGATGTTTTTGTCTGGTTTTCTAATAAGCTGCTTCCGAGTCTTCCGAGGACCAAAGAAGGAAATAACGATTTCAGAGCAGATTTAACACCGCCGCGAAAGCACAGAGGCATCGCGAGGACGGGACGTGGCGAATGAAACATGTTCATTATTTCCTAACGTGGACGGTGCACACCAGGGAGAAAGGCCAGTTCAGCCGGCTGCTCCCTTCCAAGTCATTTCTGTCGGAAAGCGGCTTCATTTTGGACGTGCGGAGAGGACTTGCGCACCTTTCCGAGTGCTCCTGTCTCAGACAGGTCCCTACGGGGATTTTGGCCGAGGGGAGCTGAGGACAAATCTGTGTCTGCGAGGCCTTAAGGAAACCAGCAGGCTTCCCAGTGTTGTGCTCTCTGGGAAGGGGAGGAGGAGAAGGAGGAGGGGCCCCTGCCCGCCCCCGCCCCCAGCGGTCCCTCGTTCCTGCCGGCAAGAGGCCTCCGGGCAGTGTGAGGGCTTGATGCAAGGGTCCCCGTGCTCAGTCGGCAGCCTGCGCGCCGGGGCCGTTGGTCTTCCGTGCAGAAGGGCCACACCAAACCCGTCCCGGGACTAACTGCTGGCCAGAGGGGAGGGCACTGCCTGGAGGGTCCTCGCACGGTATACCTGCCTGGGCTTCAAGAAAAAGCGGGTATCAGACCATAGGTCAGATACAACTTTCTCTTAAATATATGCTTCACTTCGGCTCCCCTAGAAGCACGGACCGCAGACTTCACGGTGACACAGCGTGACCTGTCTTTCTGTGTGTATAAACCGGTCAAGCCCTGGATCCCGCTCCCAGTCCAGCCCTTCTGGGAGGTTGTCCCTGAGCACCAAAGCCTCTGTCTTCTTCCTTGTGATTCTCAAGATTCTCGCCACCAGCCCCAAAGACAAGGTCCCCACCTCCCTCGGCTCCGTGCTCCCCGACGGACCACCGCAGGCCCCGCGTCCCGGGCCCCATCGAGGCAGAGAGGTCACGACCCAAGGGAAGGCTGATTTGCACAGCCGCTGCACAGTGGCCCATTTTGGGGGATCTGGGCAGTGAGCCCTCCCGCACAGCTGCTGGCATACACGGCACCCAGCTTCCCCTCTTCGGGAGTGACCCTGTGAGCTTCTAAAGGAGTTCAGTCCGGCCTATCAGCCCACGAAGCCGCATGTAAGACCCCACATTCCGACTGCTTGGGCAAATGACTGTGGTGGCTTTGGTGCCATCACCAAGCATTTCTTGGAAGCAGCCCCAGGACTCAGCCACCCATCTCGGACAGGTTTGCTGGGCCCCGGGCAGAAGAACCCTCAGTAAGAGGTACAGACTTTGAAGGGGCTTGTGTCCTGTCCACGGCCCCAGTGACCTGAGCCCCCTCGATCGGTAGTGCACAATCCACATCCACACCTGCGGCCTCGTGTGGACACCGGCCCCCGCGGCTGCTCACGAGGCTTCTGTCAGCAGGGAGGGGCGTCCTCCCTGATTCTCTGTCTGGCCCGGTGTGATCAAGGGATCCTTCGAAGTCGGGGAGGGGGACAGAGGTGAGTCACAGGGCCGTGTGGCCACGGAATGTCAGAGGGAGGAAGGCTGCTGCCTTTGCAGCCGGAGGAGAGATGACAAGCCCAGGAAAGCAGGTGCCTCCAGAGGGAAACAGCCCCATGGGCGGCATGATTTGAAGCCAGGGAGGCTGTGTTGGACTTCTGACCCCCAGACCGTGAGATGATCAACTTGCGTGGTTTCAAGCCATCAGATGTGTACCGGTTGTTACAGCAGCAAAAGGAAACTCAACAGTGCACATGTTCTCTAGTGAAATTATTGGGCATCCGGTGTCTTCCCATCACGCGGGGGAAGCTGCCTGGTGTGTGGGGTCCTCGCTGCATTCATAGGTCCCCGGGCCTTGGCTTCGGGCTGCGTGGTGGGGTGGGTGTGTCTGGAGCGGGAACTCTCTGTCCCAGGGATGGCCTCGTGGGGGGCGTGAGGGCCCTGGCTCTGCCGGGGGCAAACCTAGGCTGGCTGGCGAAGGAGTGGGAAGGAATGAGTGGGTGACAGTTGAACGAGGATGTCCCTGCTCTCGGACAGGAGGACTCAGCGTCAGAAAGAAGACAACCTTCCCCGAGTCACTTGAGGGCCATACGGATTCATTTCACGCACCGTTAGTTTAAAGTACCAACCACGTTTTATCGGGAGCTCAGCATGCGGATAGTAGGGCTGCAGCTGGAAGATAGTGTTTGACAAAATTGGGACGACCCTGACCGTGAAGGACCGTGAGAGCAAGCTGGGGAACCTGCCAGACAGCACAGCGGGACCTAGGCCTTGCGTAGAGTGCGGTGCTGGGGACACGTGGGGAGAATCAAGCGACAGACGGACGGACAGACAGACAGCGCTGTGCATTTGTGGCTGGACTCAGGGACGGGGCTGCAGCATCCGAGTCTCCTGTGCTGGGCATCGGGTTACCGGGTGAAGCTCCCAGAGCTTCCTAACCCTAACCCTGACCTTAACCTTATCTCTATCCTATTTCTATCCTATCTCTACCCTATCTCTATCCCTAACCCTAGCCCAAACCCCAACCCTGTCCCTAATCCTACCGTATCCCTAGCCCTATCCTGCATTAGTGTGTCTGGGCTGACTTAGCCAAGTACCGCAGACCAAGCCATTTAAACAAACAAAATCCATTTTCTCCGTTGCAGGGGCTGGGTGGCCGAGATCATGGTGCCAGCAGGCGGGTCCCTCCTGTGGCCACTCCCTGGCATGTGGAGGCCATCCTCTCCCCATGTCCTCTCATGGCTGTCCCTCCGTGTGCCTGTGTCCTTCTGTCTTCGAGGGACACCGGTCCCACGGGATCAGGACTCATCCTCCGGACCTCACATTCCCTTAATCGCCTCCACATCCGGTTACGCCCGGAGGGCTGGGGGTTAGGGCGTCACATACGCATTCTGGGGGGACACGACTCAGCCCACGACACCCCCAGAGAAGTTGGACGGTGGAGCCTGGAGACACTGTCCTGTGGAAAGCCGCCGCCTGCAGCGCGCGCCCGTCTGGTCGGGGCTCAGGACGCTCTTCATTCCTGTCGACAGAGACACCTGTTGGCCAGAGACAATGTCTCTGCACCCGAGAGCAGTCAGGAAGAGTGTGCAGCTCTGAATGCAAAGGGCAGGACAGGACAGGGCGCCGGTGTGTGGCTGGGTGACCTTATGGTGGCCAGACGCGGGCCACCCACGAAGGATGTGGTCCTCGGAGCTGACCCGGCCCCCGTCACTCAGGGGCCGCTCAGGAGGGCGAGGACCCCAGCCCGGCGAACAGACAGAACTGAGCGTGAGATTGCAGGTCAGCGCTGGGCGGCCGGCGGAGTCGCAGGGGACGAAATGCCCCCGACACACCTACCTCGACCACCATTTGCATTTTGTAATATTTCCTACCTAGTGGTCGGCAGCCTTCGGTATTGAAATGGAAGCAAAATGATTCCTTTGTTGCCATTTGGTCCTTCTCGCGGATGGTGTTTCCAGCTCTGGGTGCTGTCTGTAGAGTGTTCTGGACCGGGAATATTTTAAGTGACTAAGTGACGTCTGGGAAGTGTGAGATACATACGAACAGTCCCGTGCCTTACACATCTCACAAGATAGTAATAACTGGGTGGGAGATTGAAATGGATATTATGACAACGTATCTCTCCAACAAGGTGTGTTGAACCCTGGTTGGTGGGGGGGGGGGGGTCCAGAAGTTACTAAAGCCACCAGACCGATGTGGCACGTTTTCTGAAAGCCTCACTTTACTGAAAAGTTCGAAGGAAATAACCCTTTTCTTTAAAGACAAGAAGGCAAACATTGAAATTATGGCATATAGTAAAGAAGTTCACATGCACTTTCAGAGAGAATAGACGTTAACCGTTTACCCTTGGTTCTGATGGCGCATCTCCAGGTTCTCTGCAGTGTCTGTGCGTGACTCCGTCCGCTGCGGGCGCTAGCGGAATTCTGGAAGCTCTTCTTTATTACCACACCAGCGTCGAATGGGACTTGGTGGCCTCTGTTGTTGCAGGTAGTAGCAGGGAAGGTAACTCAACAATCTGTATTTTGAGATATTTACGGGTTTGGCACTTGAAGTGATAAATGCAGAAGGACAAAGAAATCTGAGAATGTTTCTGAGTAAATTCTTCTAGACCTGAGGTCTGTACTTAGCGATGTCAGTCACAACCTCACAAAAGATGTACGACACTTTCTCCTTCACTCACATTCTTGGAGAAAGACTTTGCAGTAAGGGCAAGACTAAGCTTCCAACCAAGCATACAAACGAACACAAATTTCCTATTTTTGAAATCTCCCATCCAAGGACTAACCAGGCCCGACCCTGCTTAGCTTCCGAGATCAGACGAGATGGGGTGCATTCAGGGTGATATGGCCGTAGACTATTTTTTGAAGTCTCAATTGATATAATTTATGATAAACAAAAGCATACATATATTTATTATAATAATTCAAAGGTGATTATCATACATAATTTTAAATTCATGCATTCCAAGAATCAGGGATGTAGCGGACCACAGTCAGTTTTATTGTCGAGACCTTTTCAAAGTCATGACTGACGGCCTGGGTTTTCTCTGATCCTATAACTGCTGTATCATCATCTAGTTGTTGACTCATTTAGAGAAAGGTGTCGTTTTGTAAGGGACAGAGGCCACATTTTATTGTGCTTCTGCCTTTCTCACTCGTTGCTAGTGGGATTCACACACCAATAAAAAGATAGCGAATTAACCAACTGTCCCTGTAAATTGACGTGTTTGGTGAGTGTGCCTTCACAGTCCTCGGTTGTGAAGCTGTGCTGAGGTCGGCCACTCACGTCATGACGCTTCCTGGACGCCCAGGATCCAAGGATAGAGGTCTTTGTCCTGCAACTTCCGAATAAATTCCATACAAATAAAACCCATAGAAAATAAGCACATTTGACAGATTCTACAAAACCAGCAGATTGTACAGTTGCTTCAGAATGGAAAGGGTGTTTGATTTTTAGTTCCTTTCCAAGTTGATGGGTTGAATTTTAGAATAAACTAGCCAAGCGGAACCTTGACCTCCTCCATAGCTGTGTGTGTGTGTGTGTGTGTGTGTGCTCGCATGTGCCCAGAGCACACGTGCGTGGTTGCCACAAAGTCTTAAAGCCAATATTCACAGCTGCTGTGCTGTGGCTATGCACTTCAATAGGGTTAGAGACAATATCTTGTAGCCAAACACTGGGACGTACACAATAAGTACTAGGGTATACTTACCAGGACCATAGAACGAAATTTCAAGTTAGGGACTATACCAGAAAACTGGGAATTCTGGTTTCCTACCCCTCTGGTGTCCCCGTTCTGACTTCTTCTCCACCATTTTCTAGCCACGTTGCTTGATTTCCTTCCTCTCGTTTACCTTGTATGACTGCTCTGGGGCCAGGACGACGACCAGGCTGGAGTGGACTGGAGGGGCATTTTGTGGGCAAAGTCTGTGGCTGTTAGGTGCAGAGTGAACAATAACAGATTAAGTTAGATCAAGAAGGTCACCCAGGGCCATCTTGGTGGCTCAGGTCATGATCTCAGGGTCCTGGGATCGAGCCCCGCATCGGGCTCTCTGCTCAGCGGTGAGCCTGCTTCCTCCTCTCTCTCTGCCTGCTTCTCTGCCTACTTGTGATCTCTCTGTCAGATACATAAAATCTTTTAAAAAAATTGTAAAAGAAAAAAAAGGGCACCCAAGCTGCCTGTGAAGACCCACATTCCTACCTCGGAGTGGGGAAGTGAGGGCTAGTTCTGAAGATGACCCCGGAGAGCCTGGAGGACGTGCCTTTTCCATGTGGAAGGGGTCCATGGTAGGGACGGGGAAGCAGATGGAGCTGGAAATCTCACTGAGTTCGAGGATCTTGTCCCTTCCTCCCCAGGCCTCCCGCTCAGTGTTGCCTAGAAAAGAAGTTCTTGAAGGCGCTGTTATAGTTCTTGTTGAACGCTGTGTAGATGAGCGGGTTGAAGAAGGAGTTGGAGTAGCCAAGCCAAAGGAAGATGCTCTTCCAGACGGCGGGGATGTCGTAGGCGCAGAGAGGGCCGATGAGCTCCGTGGTGAAGAAGGGCAGCCAGCAGAGCGCGAACACCCCGATGAGGATGCCCACCATCAGGGCAGCTCTCTGCTCCTTCTGTTCCCTCCACGTGTCCCCTTCTGTCTGGAAGGTGACAGTGGTGTGGCGCACGGTGAACACCATCTGGGGCTGCTGCGCAGGGGTCTTCACCTAGAAAAGATCAGCAGAAGCTCCATGAAGGGCTCCTCGGGCCCGTCAGGCCTGTGTAAACTGAACCAGACACTGATGCTGGGCTCCTGCCCATCCCTCAGAAGAGGAAGTCCTTGACGGTCGGGTGCGGGAAACTGGCCGCCTGTGGAGCCCACCCTCAGCTGTGGAAACAGGGCAGGGGACTGTGGCGCGTGCTTACGTCTTAGAAATGGAAGGAGATGGGAGCGTCTCTAACAAACGTGGCGACGATGAATTCCCTGCTGCTGTCTAGTCAGCGGGGAAAACAGAAATAGATCGGTCATGCAGGACAGAACTTACTGACAAAGGTCCGTGAGTAATCAAAAGCGCGCTCAATCCTCACCAACCCCTTGGGCAATAAAGGCCTGATTTCCTGAAATTTTAACAGCTTTCTGTGCTCATGTGGGTCCTCCCTGAAGGAATTTTCTAGGATTTCTTCTGGTGTCAGCTTCCTATGACTGTTGGGGACAGTTCACTCACCAGGATCTCCTTCGGGGCTTATTCTGTGTCCTTGCCTTTCCCCAGCGTTCTTGGAAAACAGACTCCAGACTCTCAGGCTCTCCCCAGGGGGTGCTCCCAGGTCCCCTGTGGGCAGGTTTCCACAGTCCCTTCTCCAGAGACGTGGGATTTCTGGGAAAGGGGCTCTTCCCTCCATTCCAGTCCTTTTACTTCCATCTTTGGGGAATTGAAATAAGGAATATCTGACAAAAAGACAGCCTAAATACGGAGAAATCACAGTGGGTAGATTTACTAAACTAGCAAGCTAACCGGCCCAGGCAGGCTTTCTGGGGCAATCAAGCATTCGCTGGTAGGTGAGACTGCATGGATATTAGATTTTATTCTTCCCAACACCAGCATTCTGGGACCCCAGTGCGTTTGGAAAGGAGAATTTCACAGCTCTCTCTCAGGCAGCACACAAACTTTCCGGTCAAGGGCCAAGTCGGAAGGTCATTCTCGCCAACCTAAACCACCTACCAGGTTTAAGACTACATCCATAAATTGGAGTCAAAAGATATCGGCTTGTCTGTCATATAATATCAGGCGTGCGTAGGAATACTATGGTTAAAGCGATATTAGTTGATATGAATTATTGTTTGTACGATAGCCTTCCTGTCATTTCCTTGAATAACGAAACACTGCTTCTTGCACAATTGAAAAGATCATCAGTATTGGAACAAACAGTGCACCATGCTGCACCCCTCACAACAGACTCAAGACGAGAAGGGAAAGTCTCTCTTTCTACATCCCAGTCTCACCCCGGTTTGGCTCGATGGGAAGCTTTCTCAGATTATTTTTTTTTAAATATTTAATTTATTTATTTGACAGAGAGATCACAAGTAGGCAGAGAGGCAGGCAGGGAGAGAGAGAGGAGGAAGCAGGCTCACTGCCGAGCAGAGAGCCCGATGAGGGACTCGATCCCAGGACCTGGGATCATGACCTGAGCTGAAGGCAGCGGCTTAACCCACTGAGCCACCCAGGCGCCCCAGCTTTCTCAGATCATTGGCACGTATCTGGTAGTGCGTTGCAGGGAATTCATTTACGGAAATGCAAACACAATGTATAGTTTCATTTTCCAGCATAAAACAGGGAAACCCACCAAATTTTTAATAAAACTCAATCCTAAAATGGCATCAGGGAAGACATTTCCCCCCATTTTCCAAAGATGGCAACTGAAGGAGAATTCTGGTCCTGACCGTTCAACCCCACCCCGCCCCCAATTCTGCTCCCTCCCAGCACTTTTTTGGTGGTGACACTGGCCACTCAGGGTTGTGACTCCCTTGCACCCACCCCTTAATTCTCTACAGCACAGCTGATATGAAGGCAGAACACTAAAACTAGACTTTTGTTAAAGTAGAAATAACCACAGCAACACACACCCAGATAGCCTGGCTTTTGAGAGATGGCGCACTCTTGGGACCCGACCAGCCCCTCGCACCACGACTCCATGTCTGCCTTCCCTGTGGTCGTTAGCCTTTGCAGACTGACTCCAGAAGCCCACGTTCAGTCCTTTATATTCTCAACTTTCCATTACAAGACAGAATGAGCTCCACAACGAAACTACCAACGTAAAGCCAACCTTCTGTAAGGCTCAGCTAGACCCCCAGAGTTGCACATTCAATTTGCAGGAGTTTCCTGTTGCATAACGGAAGAGGTTGCAAGGTTTCCATTCTGGAGAGCCATCTTCTTTCCTAGTGATTGACACTCAGAGTATCTGCCTCTCTCGAGACCCTGCCCATCCCTACACTCAGATCCGTCCTATATGCAAAAGGGCTGCCATGTCAGGATGTAGCTCATCATTCATCTGAGGGATGCGGCCACAGTGGTTGCTCGTCCAGGTGTATGACTTACATTTAAGTGTAGGAGTTGAGTATTTCTATAAAAATAAGTCTCAGGAAAGGGAGCCTATGTATTGTAAGACAGTTTCATGGAAGCCCACGGCTTCAGTCATGGTCCTTGTAAAGGGAGGTTAAGTGCCTTACGTGCAGCCCTGATTCAAAGACTATTTGGCAATTATACTATAAAACCTCGTGTTCTTCTGGTACAGCCTATTACAGGCTCTTACAGAGGAAGAGCTATTCCCAAATAGAACATACATTCATTGGACCTGTACGGGTTTTCCTCCATGTCACGGTTCTCCTGGTGAGTGAAGTGTGTTCTCAAACAGGTTCCAGGTATTGTATTTCTGAGTTTGTCTTCAGGACGATTTCTCTCACGTCAATAGGGTGTCCCAGCAGAATGTTCCTTCACAGGTGTTAGATTCATGCTCCTTTCTCACGGAGTTACTAGTACAGCAGGGTGGGGGCCCACATCCACGGGTCCTTCCAACAAAGATTCAAGTGTCATGTTTCAACAATTCTTGCCGTGTTCCATGAGAACCCCTTAGTGTTCTAGTCTAAACTCAAGTTAAATATTTTTTCTAGTTACTTTCTTTTTATGGTTTGCTTGGAGTCAGGAATTGTTTATCGGTGAGTCCTAGAACTCCATGTGTCTCGGAAAAGCACATTTTCTAGGACCTCAGTGTGAAATGTTGATCAGCACTGACACTTCTCCTGGTGTGGCATTCAACACCAACTCACTGGTCAGAAGAAAGAGGGTCACTGATTCAAAGTGGTGCTTCTGGGGTAGCAGAGGCCCTGCTAGGAGGAAGATCTTTGTTGTCTGGGAGGTTTTAGGTTTCTAGTTGTCTCATGTCTCTTGGTGGCTCACCTGTGGCTTTCTGACTCGGGGACTCCTTAGATCTTTGCTCCTTGTTAATCAATGATAGCAACCAGGCACCTAACTGAGTCTGGAGAGTTGAATTCTATGAATTACTCTACCAAATACTCAACATGCTCATTGAAGAAGTAGTAGGGTAAAAGAAAGTGAACATTCAAGCCAAATTAGGCTTTTCCTAATTATCTTTATAACACTGTTATAGTTTATTTATTTCTTAATTTTTAGTGTTTAGCAGCTCCCCAGCTGCTGTAACACCCAGTGCTCATCACAGCACGTGCCCTCAATGCCCATCACTTCGCTTATGAAATTTCTCTAAGTGAACAATTAGCCTAATCTCTCCACATATAGGTGTTCTTTGGGGGTCATGGGCTTACATGTTAGACTTCTCATCTTTCCAAAATGGTTGTGTGCTAAATCATAATTCACCAGTTAATCATAAATCTAATGTGTTTCCTTAATTTCCTCTACCATTTGGCTGCACTTTCCTATTAATATCACAAATAATCGATAGATTACCATCCATAATGGGTATGAAGCTCAGGGATGAAGACCCTTACCTCAAAAGTGTTGTTTTGGGTGATTTGCAAGTTAGCCCAGACCATTGTGAGAACGGGGGACGGGCAGATGAGGCAGGACGCTCACGCGAGAACTGGTCTTGCATGTTGAGTGACGGCTCCACAAGGGGAAGAGTATAAACCTTCCTCAAACTTCCAAACTAACTTAGGGAAAGACGGATTCTTCTGTAGCTATGGTCACAAGGAGTCCTGCCATGTGTTTAAATATCTCTGGCTGAGCAGGGACCATATAGCTCTGTGAATACAAACCTGCAAACCAACCAATCCATGGTTGAGTCCTACCCTAACCCATGCCAACTAGGGTAGGACTCACCCCAATAAATGCTCCTCTGATCGCCAATCAACAGCAGTGTCACCGAGTAACCCTACTTGAAGGTGATATCCATCGACCGCCCTCCAGTTCCTGAACTCCGTGCTGTCCCCAGGCCCAGAGATGGCTGGCATTCTGCCCTGCTCTAGAGACAGTACCTGACAAATGTGGCTCTGTCTTACTGTGGTAAGCAGCAGGTGCGGCTTGTGTTTCCATCTCAGATTCTGTGCAGTGCTTGTATCACCCTTAGACAGCTCTAGAGTATGCCATTTTGAAGATGCTCCCAGGATGCTTGGACCACAGGTGTATTTTCTGGGCCCCAAAGTCCAGTTGCCCTCAGGGTGCCAGTCTCACTGGCTCTTCTTGTTCTCTGCATTTCGTTATCCTAGGACTTGTAACCAAAAGTGCCTTCCCTCAAGGTCTTCAGGCTTAGGTTTTTGTATCAAGTAACTAGACCTTTCATTGAGATGTATACCATTTGGTAATTGAATTAGATCTTTGCATAAGCCCATTAGATCGCTAGTCCTGGAGGTGTACCATTTAGCAAGTATTTTTTATGCCCTTAATGTACTTATTCTCCTGCTACTTGCTTTGCTTTTGCTGTTTTTTGTCCATACGTGCAAAGTCTTTGTTTCATTGGTAATTTTTAAATGTTTTCTCCTGGAGAGCCTTTCTTTCAGTTGAGTGTATAAAGGATTGTTCTATAAGGCATTGCTTTGATAATCCATTCCAAGTCAGAGCCAAGGGTAATGGTTTGAGGACTATTAGACCTAAGACCAATTTGTGGAAAGCAATGAATCAAACTTGGCTTTGGGTCTCAGTTTGTGACAAAGAATGTCACTTTGTTTCGCTCGTATTCCAGCTCAGTAAGTGTTGGGCTGGTGATTGTGTGGTGCCTTGTCAGCCTCTGGTCAGGGATCCTGAGACATTATTCATATGGCTCTTGGAGGTTCTTTCTTGTCTGTCATGGTTTGTCTAAGCCAAGGTCTTGAACTTCTCCTTTAAGAACTTTGACTTCCTATTTTAAATTGCCCTATAATCCTAACTCTTGTCCTTTTCTTGACAAATGCCTTTTTTTAAAATTTATTTTCAGCATAACAGTATTCATTATTTTTGCACCACACCCAGTGCTCCATGCAATCCGTGCCCTCTATGCCTTTTTAAAATCTTCATAAGGAACTTCTGGCCAAACCAAAATTAATAAATTAAATCATTTTAGAGGAGAGAGAAATACCAAACAGTTAACAGCTTCTTTAATTGGGATGTTAAGGTCTTAAGCAAAATTCTAACTCTAAAATAGTCTCAAAGGTTTTGTAACATCCCCAAACACACCTGCCTTGCAGACCTAGGTCTTGCATGTTTCTGTTCAGCTTCACCCGAACTCCTAAATGCACTGTCTTTAGGGGTGTCTCAGAAAAAAGCAAAGTCACACAGTCGAAGTGCCAGGTAAGACGTCAAACCTATAGATTTTCAGTTAAAACCCTGGCCTGCAGTTCAGTTAACAGTTATAACTTAGATTTTTCCTAAACTTCAGAGAGAAAGTAAACATAAAAATTGTTATAGAACTTAAAGCTTCATGAGAGTATTGAAGGAAGCTTTTATTGTCCTGGACTACAAATCTGACCCAGAGAGTGGCGTTCGCTGGAGTCCCCTCAGAAGGGGAAAAGCAGATGCTTACAAGGAGAAGGCTAGAAATGGGAGGGGCTGTCTGATCCAGCTGTGAAAATCTAAAACCTAAAAATATAAAATGCATTATATAAAGCAATTTCAGAGGCCTTTCTCTTTTAGATTTAGTTTGTTTTTTTGAGAGAGAGCATGAACGCGAGGGGTGGAGAGGAGGGAGAAGGAACCCAAAGCAGACTCTGTACTGGGGCAGAGCACAACGTGGGGCTCAGTCCCATAACCAAGAGATCATGACCTGCGCCAAAACCAAGTCTTCTGCTTAACCAACGGAGACACCCAGGCATCCCTCAGAAGCCCTTCTTTTACCCCCTGGCCAGACTTATCAGAAAGAAAAGAGAAAGGACCCAAATAAACAAAATTATGAATGAAAGAGGAGAAGTCACAACCAACATCAAAGAAATGCAAACGATTATAAGAGAATATTATGAGCAATTATATGCCAACAGATTAGGCAAGGTGGAAGAAATGCATAAGTTCCCAGAAATGTATAAACTACCAAAACTGAAACAGGAAGAAATAGAAAGCTGAACAGACCCATAACCAACAAAGAAATGAGTCAGTAATCGAAAATCTCCCAACAAAAAAGAGGTCCAGGGCTAGATGGCTTCCCAGGGGAAATTCTACTAGACATTTGAAGAATTCATACCTATTCTTCTGGAACTGTTCCAAAAAATAGAAATGGAACTAATTCTGTGAGGCTGACATTACCTTGATCCCAAAACTAGACAAAGACCCCACCAAAAAGAATTACAGAAAAATATCCCTGATGAGCATGGATGCAAAAATTCTCACCAAGATACTAGCTAATAGGATCCAACTGTACATTAGAAGGATTATTCACCACAACCAAGTGGGATTTATTCCTGGGATCCAGGGGTGGTTCAACATCTGCAAATCAATCAACGTGATACACCACCTTAATAAAAGAAAGGATAAGAACCATATGATCCTCTCAATAGATGCAGAAAAAGCATTTGGCAAAATGCAGCATCCTTTCTTGATTAAAGCTCTGCAGTGTAGGGGTAGAGGGAACATAACTCAATATCATAAAAGCCATATATGAAAAACCCACAGGGGAAAAACTGACAGCTTTTCCCCTAAGGTCAGGAACATGGCCAGGGATGTCCACTCTCACCACTGCTGTTCAACATAGTCCTGGAAGTCCCAGCCTCAGCAATCAGACAACAGAAAGAAATAAAAGGTGTCCAAATTGTGAAAGAAGTCCTCAAACTCTCACTCTTCACAGATGACATGATCCTCTTGTTGAAAACCCAAAAAAGACTCCAAATCTGCTAGAACTCACACAGCAATTCAGCCAAGTCACAGGATATAAAATCAATGCATAGAATTCAGTTGCATTTCTATACACAAACAATGAGACAGAGGAAAGAGAAATTAAGGAGTCAATCCCATTAACAGTTGCACCCAAAACTATAAGATACCTAGGAATAATCCTAACCAAAGAGGGAGATAATCTGTACTCAGAAAACTATAAGGTACTCACGAGAGAAATTGAGGAAGACCCAAAGAAATGGGAAAACATTCCATGCTCATGGATTAGAAAAACAAATATTGTTAAAATGTCTGTGCTACCCAGAGCAACCTATACATTCAATACAATCCCTATCAAAATACCATCAACATTTCTCAGAGAGCTGAAACAAATAATCTTAAAATTTGTATGGAACCAGAAGACCGTAAGTAGAAAAAAAAAGAATGCTGTAAAAGAAAACCAAAACAGGAGGCATCACAATTCCAGACTTCAAGCTATGTTACAAAGCTGTGGTCATCAAGACAGGATGGTACTGGCACAAAGACACATAGATCAGTGGAACAGAATAGAGAACCCAGAAATGGACCCTCAACTCTATAGTCATCTAATCTTCAACAAAGCAGGAAAGAATGTCCAATGGAAAAAATACAGTTTCTTCAACAAATGGTGTTGGGAAAATTGGACAGCCACATGCAGGAGGACAAAACTGGACCATTTTCTTACACCATACACAAAAATAAACTCAAAATGAATGAAAGACCCAAATGTGAGACAGGAATCCATCAGAATCCCAGAGGAGAACACAGGCAGCAACCTCTAGGACCTTGGCCGTCACAGCTTCTTGCCAGACACGTCCAAAGGCAAGAGAAACAAAAGCAAAGATGAACTATTGGGACTTCATAAAATTAAAAAGCTTTGCACAGCAAAGGAAGCAGTCAACAAACTAAAAGACAACCTACAGAATGGGAGAAGATATTTGCAAATGTCTTATCAGATAAAAAGCTAGTATCCAAAATCTATAAAGAACTCAACACCCGAAAAACAAACAAACAAATAAAAAAATCCAGTCAATAATGGGCAGAGCACATGAACAAACAGCTCTCCGAAGAAGACATCCAGATGGCCAACAGACACATGAAAAAATGCTCAACATCACTCAGCATCAGGGAAATGCAAATAAAAGCCACAATGAGATACCACCTTATTCCAGTCAGAATGGCTAAAATTAACAAGTCAGGAAATAGCAGGTGTCGGTGAGGACGCGGAGAAAGGGGAACCCTCCTACAGTGTTGGTGGGAAGGCAAGCTGGTGCAGCCACTCTGGAAAACAATATGGAGGTTCCTCAAAAAGTTGAAAATAGTGCTACCCTATGGCCCAACAATTGTACTATTAGGTATTTACTCAAAGGGTACAAACGTAATGATTCAAAGGAGCACCTGCACCCCAATGTTTATAGCAGCAACGTCCACAATAGCCAAACTATGGAAAGAGTCCAGATGTCCATTGACAAATGAATGGATAAAGAAAATGTGGTATATATAAACAATGGAATATCTTGGAACATTGAAAAAAATAAAATTAAATAATTAAAGTTTACCTTAAAGAAAATATCAAAAAATAAACAATGGAATATTACTCAGCTATCAAAAAATTAAATCTTAACCATTTGCAATGATGTGGCTGAAACTAGAGGATGTTATGTTAAGTGAAATAAGTCAATCAGAGAAAGACAATTATCATCCAGTTTCACTGACATGTGGAATTTAAGAAACAAAGCAAAGGATCATAGCGGAAGGGAGGAAAAGATAAAATAAGACGAAATCAGAGAGGGAGACAAATCATAAAAGATTCTGAACTCTAGGGGACAAACAGAGGCTTGCTGGAGGAGAGGCAGGTGGGGGACGGGGTCACTGGGTGGCGGCATGAAGGTGGGCACGTGGTGCACTGAGCACTGGGTGTTACATGCAACTGATGAATCACTGACCTCTACCTCTGAAACTAATAATATACTCTATGTTAATGAATTGGATTTAAATAAAATAAAAAAATAAAGATTCAGGCAGATGAAGTCACCCCTCCTAATATCCCCTAGATCTCCATTGCTTCCCAAAAATGCCATTTAAGATTAGAGACTGTGGCTGGCCAGCAGAGCTCTGCCACAGACTAGTCAGCAGTAAATCCAGCATGATCTTTTTATGCCAGACATTTAGTAGTGGTGCATGATGACGTGCTTTGTCCAGGGCAAGGCCCGTCTCTCCTGTGGCCCCTCCCAGCCCAGTGTCTGACAGAGGTTAGGCTCTCAGTAGGTATTTGAAGAAAACTTGGCAGGAAAAGAATCAAGGAAAAAGTGTTGTGTTTCCCTAGGTAACACAGCCAGTTAGGGGTAGGACTCTATATGGAAAATTTGGCACCTGCTACCAGGGACAAAGCAGGAGACCTGGTTTGTCATTCACCCTTCCCAGTAACAGTGGAGCCCTGGACCATTTGAAGGTCTTGCAAACCAACGGCCCTATTTTCTTAAGTTATGTGGCAGAGAGAGAGAGAGAGAGAGAGAAAATAAAATGGTGCAAAAAATACATATAAAAGCAGAACAATGTCAAAATGTTTTGCTAATGTTCTCTCCAGAGCAGAGCAGTGAAAGGCTGCATCACTTTGCAGTAAATTCCACAAGACGGAACTGTGACTGCTTTTCCTTGTCACCCTGTGTCTGGTATTGGTTGTAAACCATTGGCCTGGATAAGCATCCTGGCAGAAGAGGGTCTGTGGGAGGAGGACCCTTGAAGGTGGCCAGTGCTCTTGTTCCTGGCCTGGAGTTGGGGTGGGTCGTCACGCGTGTGGAAGCTCTGGGCAGTTTGGTGCCCCATCGGCACTCCTCGTTCAGTTCCGAAATCTAATAGCACAGGGTTCCCCAAATCTAGCACTGCTGTCATTTTGCTCTGAATAATTTTTTGTTGGGGGAGCCTGCCTGGTGCATTATACAATGTTTTCCCCCCAAATCTTAACGTCTCCAGACATTCCAAATGGCCCCTGGAGGGGATAAATCACCCCCTGCTTGAGGCCATTGTTCTGGATAAAAGGACAGGTAGCCTCTGACCCCCTTTTCCCGCTTCTAGAAGGACGCACTTTCTTCTCCCTTACCTACACCTCTGGTCCCTCTGAGCTTGATTGACTGGTTATTGCTGGAATTAGCTACTGATCCCCAAACACAGCCGTATTGCAGCACTCACCGGAGTGTCTATCGCCCTCACTAGAGGGAGCTCTTCCTGGGAGAGATGATGCCTTTATCATTCTTCACTCCCTGCACGGAGCCCATACACAGTGTGGGTTTAAAATGCTTAATAGAATTTATGTTTTTCCAGAGCCAAGAACAGAAACTGGGGCTGTGTAGACTTCTGACCTAACTTAAATACATGAATTGGGCTCAAGGGAAGACCTTGGCAGTGAGAGCTGTCTTCACACCCGGTGGATTCAGTCATGCATTTCCTGAATCTGCAGTCACAGGGCTGGATTAGTAAGGGTTAACAACCAAACAGGAAAGCATGGTGGAAAGAGGGCAGGATAAGAGACTTCACTGTTGCGTAGCTACTGTCTCACAGAAAAGGCTACTTGTAAAGGCCTGGGGAATTGTCTGCCTTAGATTTTTAATTTCCTCCTGTCGCTTGTTTGGGAAGGCGGACAAGTGACCCTCTGCTGCCCACAAAAGGCCCGATGGGGCTGGAAACAGACCCAGAAGGCAACACAGAGGCAGTGGAAGTGTCTAACAAAAGCAGGCTCTGAAATGGGTGAATGCCTCATAAGGACACTGCAGAACAGCAGGTGGTAAGCCAGGAGATACTCTGTTTTTGCAAGATTAGTTGCTTTGATTTGCAAAGAAAAAAGCAGACCGGCCTAAAACATTAATCTGCTCTGCCTGATGTTGAGCAGTCTTTCTGCCAAGTCATGTTACCATCTGTCCTCCCCCCTCCTCCCCTCCCCTCCCCCGCCAAAAAACTAAAAAGCTCACTTTCTACAAACTTTGGAGTCGGTGCGCTGGAGATAAAGCCTGAACGAATGAAAGTAAAGTATTTTCAAGGATCTCTGTAACACCCACCTCCACAGCCTCCGGCCAGGGTGAGACGCTGTTGGTCTTCCTGGAGCCCACGCGGAGCTTGGCGGCCTTGTAGACCTTCCAGTACACGAAGAGCACCACGCAGAGCGGCAGGTAGAAGGCGCCCACGGTGGAGAACACGGTGTAGGAGGGCTCGCGGCTCACCTGGCACTCCTCGCTGCGCTCCGAGTATGTCTCCCCCCAGCCGAAGAGCAGCGGCGCCAGCGAGATCACCGCGGAGAGTGCCCAGGTGAGCACGATCATAACATTGGAGATGCGCTTGCGGGCGCGGGGCGTGTATTCCAGGTGACGCGCGATGGACCAATAGCGGTCCAGCGCGATGGCGGTCACATTCCAGATGCTGGCGGTGCAGCAGAGCACGTCGCACGCGATCCACAGCTGGCACAGCCGCCGACCCAGCTGCCAGCGCCGGCCGGACAACTCATGCACCAGGCTCAGCGGCATGACCAGAGCCGCCACGAGCACGTCCGAGATGGCCATGGACGCCACTAAGTTGTGCGGAACCCGGTGGAAGGTGCGCACACGGAGGATGGTCGCCAGTACCAGGAGGTTCCAGGAGAAGGTCGCAGCCACCAGAAAGCCCAGCAAGGTCAGAACAAGCACACCGAAGACAGAGTGGAGGGGCGGGCTGGGGCGCGGGTCTTCGGCGTCAAGGCTGCTGTGGTTGGTCTCCGAAGGGGTGGGGGTGGAGAGAAAAAAATAGGTTAGGTTCACAGGTGAATCCATCGCTGGGTCAGGAGACCGGCCCGGGGTGCGTGCAGAAGGGGCGTTCGGGAAGACAGTCGTGGCCCCTGCGCCCGGAGCCACTCGGGGTGTTTGCGACCTCTGGCTGGTGGCGGGGTTTCTGGGGATTGTTTACGAAACCTCCTGCCAGCGAGCACACGCGGGAGACGGGGTGGCTGAGAGGAGGCTGCTGGGCTGCGTCTCGCAGCGCAGCCGGGGCCCTCCGAAGCCGTCACTTGCCCGGGCTTTTCCCCCCGGCACGGACAGCAGTCTGGTCACCCAGAGCTGAGCATCTCGCAAGTCGGGGGGCAGCTGGCGCCCCCGGAGCCTGTGGGTGCCGGAGGGGGTGCTGGTGCGTCAGAGCAGTACTTGCGCTGCGCGTTGGCTCCCTCCTCGCCCCTCTCTCCGGGCGGCGGGCTGCAGCCTCAAGCCCGTGCAGGGAAGCCAGGCAGGGGCCGTTTTTCTGGGGATCTGCCTCCTGCTATGGCCCCAGCCCCAGCCCCACGCCGTCTGGGGCCGCGGCTTTGGGGCGGAACGCTGGCGCGCCCCTCCAGACCTGCTTCTCAAAGTGGGGATCCAGCCTACGTAAGGCATCAGCTGATGAGGCCGCCTATCCCCGCCCCTCCGCCCAGAGCGCGCAGGGCTCGCTCCCGGCGGTGCTGTCCGTGGTGCTGCCGTCTCCCCCCACCCTGGGCCGGGGTCCTGGTGCTGTCCGCGGTACTGGCCCTGCTTCCCGAAATGCGCTTCCCGAGTGGATCAAGTTTACCAAGGAACTCTCCTGGAAGCATTCCTCGGGCTACCTCCTACCCACGTCCTTCCAGGGGTGGTCTGGATACCTCGAGTGGGTTCTCAGCTCTCCGGGGGGGCTTACCTTAAGCATGCACAGTTCCTCGTTGCGGGTCTAAGATGGTATCACTGGCTTTTCTTCTGAAGATGTCAGTACACAATTGCGTCCTTCCTACACAACACCTGGTGCTTCCCCTAAGGGATAGTTTTCCTTTAAGGAGAAAAGGCAAGAGAGCATTTACTGCTGTTCCTAGAAATGGCTGAGGTATTGGAACCACCACGTTTAAACTATGTCCTCAAAATCACAGAGAAGCTGCAGTCTTCCAGGGCTCCCCATTGGATTTGCTTCCTTTGAAATGCAATATGGGATACAAGTCGTTATAAAAACTCCATCTCACTAGAAAGAAAGGGGAAGCATTTAATTCTTTCCCTCCACATACACACATGATCATATACACATCCATAGTAATTGGGAAAAAAAAAAATTCCTACCCAGAAGTTATGATAGAAGGCACTTCACAAAGGGAAATGTGATATAGCAAGATAAAATAAACCAAAATAAGAAGAACAATATGACAGAAAAGAATATGAGATGGCATCAAGCATTTTTAAAGTGCATATAAGTCGTATACATTCACAAGTGGTTGGCCACAACTTTGTTCAAAAGCTTTTTAGTTATTTGAAGATAAGAAATATGTTTTGTTACAAGATTCAGTTTCTATCAGAGGGCAATGAGCACCAAGAGAAGTCCCTGGAAAGAGAGAAAATCCTCCTCTGGGACCCAGAGGAGAGAAAGCTGTTAGGAAATATTGATGAGAATATTCTTCATTAAATACAAGTTTATGCACATAGCTGTTTCACCAAATACCCCCTAAATACAGCTGATGGTGCCCGCTTGTGTACAGGGCTACTCTATGTGGCTCTAGTCAAGGGGAAAACTTGAGCTCATTCAGAGCACATCACCTTCTTGAAGCCATAGAACCAACTGGGATGAGATGTAAACTATGAATCTTCATCTTTGAAACAAATGGTCTGAACTATTTTGCATTCAGTTTCCGGAGCCCATGATCTGGAATAATGGGTGAGCTACACATCCCACAGGCAGCAGGCCTTGGTGCAGGGATCTCCTGATACAGATCTCAAAAGCCACCGTGGGTTCCAAGAATATTCCCCACTGGCACCGTGTGCTGAAGCTAGCAGTCCGCACTGAGAGTTCAGTGAGAAGCCATCAAATAAGGCGCCAAGCTGGGGATGACAGGGGACATTTTGTAAAAATAGGAGTGTCGCATAGGTAAGAGTACAGTCAAATGCTCTCACAAAGAAGAAATCCAATGGAGCATCTCAAGGAGAACCAAAGTTTTTGAGAAATTCTGGTTTATCCCTTACAGAAACACAAAGAGAAATCACAACATTTCAGTTTCTTTATCTTAGAGCATGGCCATGATTTTAGCTTGGGGGAAAAAAAAAAGTAAACAGGTATAGAACTCCTACCTGCCGTAAAGCACCTCTGAAGGCCAGTTTTGAGTGGTAGAATTTCCTGCTTCACCTCCTGTGGGCTGAATTGTGTCCTCTTCTCCCTCAAACTTCCTGTGTTGAAGTGTTGAGCACCAGTACCTCAAAACAGGACTGCATATGGAAATAGGATCTTTAAAAAGATGAATTTAAACTGAAATTCTTAGGGTGAGTCAGACTGGTGTCCTCATAGCAAAGGGAAATTTGGACACACAAAGGGAGACCAGAAATGTGTGCACACAGAAGGACACCAAGTGGGAACACGGCAAAAAGGTGGTCATTTGTGAACCAACGGAAGAAGCCTCAGGAGAAGCCAAACTTGATGACACCTTGATCTTGGACTTCTGGCCTTCAGAACTGTGGAATAAAAGGGGGAGGATTGCTATTTCTTAAGCCACTCCGTGAGTGGTATTTTGTTATGGGAGCTCTCACAAATAAATACATTCAACAAAAGATACGTACAGGGCACCTGGGTGGCTCAGTGGGTGAAGCCTCTGCCTTTGGCTCGGGTCATGATCTCAGGGTCCTGGGATCGAGTCCCGCATCGGGCTCTCTGCTCAGCGGGGAGTCGGCTTCCCCCTCTCTCTCTCTCTGCCTCTCTGCCTACTTGTGATCTCTCTCTGTCAAATAAATACATAAAATCTTAAAAAAAAAAGATACGTACAAAAGATACAACCAGGATGATATACTATGTGGGGTGACAAATCACAAGACATCTACTGAAACACATCTTTATAAAACGCGGTTTGTGCCCATTCTAGCAACAACTAGATGCAAGTTCTGGTGTCTTTTGTAGTTACCCACATCTTGTGATTAAGCCATGTGATTGGCATATAGAAAAATGATGACTGAACATTTTTTATAATGGGAAGGTATGCATCTATTTGATTCAAGTAGGAGTTTAACTACAAATGAAGATTTTTTTTTAAAGATTTTATTTATTTATTTGACAGAGAGAGATCACAAGTAGGCAGAGAGGCAGGCAGAGAGAGAGAGGGAAGCAGTCTCCCTGCTGAGCAGAGAGCCTGATGTGGGACTCGATCCCAGGACCCTGAGATGATGACCTGAGCCGAAGGCAGTGGCTTAACCCACTGAGCCACCCAGGCGCCCACAAATGAAGATTCTTCATTCCAAGTTTAAAAGTGAGAAAAAATGGGGAAGTGCAGAATATAACCTTATTCTGCCCCACTTGCAAGGATTGGAAGGACAAGATTTTTCCTACCCATCTAAATCACAATTTCATGAGATCAAAAAATGATTAGAACTTCATTGCTAGTGTATAAAGTCTATATTATAAACCAGGTATCAAATATGTATCCCTGTATGATCATACCTCAAATTTTAAGGAATTTTTATCCCTGCTTTATTTTATTTTTATTTCATTTTTTGAGACAGAGGAGGAAAGAGCATGGGAAGGGGGAGGGGCAGACAGAGAGAGAGAATCTTGAGCATATCCCATGCCCAGCACCTAGCCTGATGTGGGGCTTGATCCCATGACCCTGAGATCTTGACCTGAGTGGAAATCAAGAGTCAGACGCCTAACTGACTGAGCCACCCAGGTGCCCCTATTATCCCTACTTTATAATTGAGGCAATGGGTTTCCTGGAGATGAAGGAGGTTACCCAAAACCACATGAGATTTGAGCCTGAGTGTAACCCAATCTGTGCTCTTGATCTGCCTGTTTTACTGTGTAATGATGAAGATTTCACAACAGTTAACTAAAAGCCTAAGCCTTAGTCTTTATCAGCCTGGGCTGCTATAACAAAACACCACAGACTGTGGCTTACAGAACAGAAACTGACCTGCTCACGGTTCTGGAGTTTCAAAGTCTGAGATCAGAGTGTCAGCATGGACAGGTTCTGATGAGGGCTCTCTTTCTGGCGTGTAGTCAGTTGGGAGAGAGAGAGCGAGAGAGAGAGAGAAAGAAGGGGCTCTTTCTTTTCTAAGGCCACAGTCCTGTTGGATAAGGGCCCCACCCTCATGACCTAATTTAACCTTCTAAAGACTCTCCAAACACAGTCACACTGGGAATTAGGATTTCAAAATACAGAAGGGGGGTGGGGAGGTTACAATTCAGTCCATAGCAGCCCTAAGAGACCACTTAATGGTAAGGGAAAGACCAAAACAATTTATAGCTCAGTGTTATTCCCAACCAAATTTCCAAAGGTGATAGAAGATAAAAATTATGACAGGAGCCATTCTGCATGGCATAAAGGCTTACCTCCTCCACATTCTTAATAACGGCCACAAAAATCCAGGCTTGCTGTTTTGTCAAGAAGAAAACAGAAATGGATCATGGATAGAATGACTAGCACGCACTAGGCTATAGCTTAAGAGACAGTGGTCCCCACACTTTTAACACAATTGCTTACCCCTGTTTATACGTAAAAAGTCTGGCTTTTTTCCTCATCTAATTGACTTAACAGTAGAAAACAGCCACAAGTCACAGTATCCTGACAGCTGAAGAATGAGGCGTGGGTGGAGATCTTACGTTTCATCCAGGGTGTCTCAAGCTCCCTACGGACCCTGTGACCAGAAGAAGAAATGTGCGAGTCATGATCTAGATTATATATGACAGAGTGTGTTTTTTCCTTTTTCAAAGGATAAAGGGGGACAAGTGGAAGTTATTTTTAGCCTGAACCCCCATTGATCACCTTATACACACCTGCGTGCATGGTACCTCATTTGGAGACCACTAACTCTGGGTCATTCTCTGGGTCCATCTGCAGAGGATGACACACATAGACTTGGTCGGGGAGAGCGTGTGGCAAGGGTGACAGGTCATCATTCAGAGCGGCATGAGAGCAGTAAGCCACCTGCTCCACCCATTCACTTGAGCACAAATTACTGGCCCCAAATCCACGTCTTCCTGAATGAACTACATGACCTGGTTGACTAGTCATCGGCAATTCATTAGGCTGAGTAATTAATTCCTTAAGTCAGACAATGTTTCTTTAAGGTTGTTTTCCTATCACACCCAACAGAGCCTAAAATGTATTAGCTCCATAAGTATTTGCTCAAAGGACAAAATCAGAAAAAAAAAATCTCCCATGTAAACTACTCTTTTTCCTGTTTAATGTAGGCACGATTAAGGCACTCTGAGTAGAAATGCTGTAACATGAAAATTATGATCACTTTTTTTAGAAAGCTTAATTGTTCTGCAGGAGGGGAAGTCAGGAAATCATAAATGCTAAGTTGTTACAGAAATCTTATACAGTAAGAGCAGGACATGGGTATGGAAGTTGCACCTCTGAGATAACATGGTGCTCCTCCCATAATTACTGCAACAAATGGCCAGGGCAGAGTGGTGGGGCAGGAAGGACCTGTTCAGAGTGAGCCTTGGAGACTGTGAACGCAGCACAGTGACCGTCGAGCCTAGACAGATGTCTAGCCGGCAAGAGTACTGGTTAAGGTACGCCCTCCACACAAGCTAAGCATGGCCGGCAAGGAGGCCGCCAGTAGGTAGTGCCAAGGAAAGAGCCACAATCTGCCCAGGGGTCACACGGGGCCACTTCATGGCCCAGAACGTGAGCTGCAGGAGAAGGCAGGTGCCTCTCGTAAGTGACCCTACAACACAGAACTAGGTGTAGTCAGGAGAAATCGCCTCAGTCCTTCTCCAGAGAACTGGCAGCTCTATTGCCTGGTCACCGTGCCTGGAGGATAGGAAATTGTCAGGACCTCTTGAGGACAGTTGGACACAGTCTGAATTGACATTGAAGCTTAAGAATCTGAAGTCCCACTATGGGCTTGTGGGAGCAGGTGTGATTGGAGGCCAGCCAACGAGTGGAGGCCTGGTGCAGGCCCAGATCAGAGCGGGTGCACTGGGTCAGGGGACCTTTCCCAGTGGGAATTAGTATAGGGTGAGAATGCACTTATGGTGGTTGGCGGAACCCCACTTTGGTTGGTTGGCCTGTGGGGTAAAAGCTGCTGTAATAGGGAAGGACAAGAAGTGTCTTCAAAACTCCGCCCCCAGCGGGCAGCCACAATACCCAATAACAGCACAGCTGAGCGGAAAAGGCAGAGATGATCACCTCCCTGTCGCGTTCGCATGCAATTCAATACTTAATCCTTACCACGTCAGCTGGTCCTGGCCGGCAAGGGCGATCGACCAAACAAGTATTATTAGCACAGTTCCACAGCCTGGGCAGACCCAGCCGAACTGGCCTATCTGCTGGCGGGACTAACACGGTGTCCAGTACTGGTCTGCGGACACTGGGCTGGCCTCCAGCTAGTTTCCCATCGCATCACACAGGAGAATCAAAACAGGTGCAACTCCCTTGAAACAGTCCGTGGCGGACATGGACGTTCTTGGTTCAGGGCTACCCTAACCCCCGCTCTCTGTCAAAACGGTCTGAAGGACCCTGGATCACCTAGATTAGTGGTTTCACAGCATCTCCATAAACCCTGAGGAGCCCCTCAATCGCTTGCAGCAGGTCTTCAAGGTCAAAGCTGTTTTCACAGTAACAGTAAGAGACTGCTTGCTTTTTTCACGGAGGTGGCCCTGTCATGGAGGGGGAGGGCGATGGTGAGCTAACCTGTAGGCAGCCGAGCGCAGGTCAAAGCAATGGAGGAAGGTTGTCCCAGCGTCACTGGGATTCCCCACTCCGTGCTCTGGCAGGAAGAAAACAAAAGGAAAAATCGCCAGTTTCACTTAAGAATGTCCTCAGGAAGCGTTAATCATATTAAATTACAGTAATTGTAATAATACAATTCTATTATATCAATATATTAAATTATTACTATTAATTATATTAAATCTCAACCTTTGAATACAAGTTTTTTTAAAAGTCGGTGGAACCAGTCGAAGCTATGCATACAGCGTGTCCAGTGTGTGTGGAAAGAAGACAGTTCCCTTAAGGAAAATACGCCTGTGATTGAGTTGAACTCATAGCTTTTTTAAAAAATGAAACACTGTTTTTACTTGAAAGAACTACCGACAGATAATAAACTATCATTATGGCGTCTTCAGTATTAGACAGATACTTTCTCAAAATGATTGAAGAGAACCTTCCCTTCAGGCAAAACAACTGGTAGTTTGTTGCCCATAATAAAAGGTGAGTTTTCAAGTGAAAATTAGAATTTTGGAAAACTCATATCCACTACTATGAATTTGACAGCTTCCCAATATTTAAAGACCTTTTTGATGAGATTGGTGGCAATATTAACAAATGTGAGTTTTTGACGTTATGTAATAAAATGTGTCAACCTCTGGAAGATCTACATAGTTCCAGAGTGAGCCAATGACCAATGCACGATGCTACAAAACCCAAAGGCAAAACAGACCAGTGGACTTTAATCTAACAAAGTGCACAAAGTACATGATAGGGTCTCACCTTCTGCATCACAACAAGCCTTTAAGAAACGATCACATTTCAAGCTTGGATATGGCGTCACAGAAAAATACCCATAATTATCTAAAGAGACTATTAAAATACTCCTCCACTTTTCAGCTATACATTTCTCTGAGGCTAGATTTTCTTCATAAACTTAAACCAGAACAACGTATCACAACAGATGGGATGCAGAAACAGATAGGAGATTCCAGCTGTCTTGGAAAGATTTGCAAAAATGTTGAACAATGCCTCTCAAAAACTTTTTAAAAATACTCATTTTTCCTAAAGACATGCATTTATGTAAACACATAATGGGTTTACTACTACTATTATTATTACTATTACTATAGTATATGTAGTATATATAGTATATACTATTACTATACTAGCAATTACTATTGTTTTTTTTTGTTTTTTTTTTTAAGATTTTATTTATTTATTTGACATAGAGAGATCACAGTAGGCAGAGAGGCAGGCAGAGAGAGAGGAGGAAGCAGGCTCCCTGCTGAGCAGAGAGCCCGATGCGGGGCTCGATCCCAGGACCCTGAGATCATGACCTGAGCCGAAGGCAGATGCTTAACCCACTGAGCCACCCAGGCGCCCAGCAATTACTATTGTTAACAGATTAATACACAAATAAGTCTCAATGTCCACTTAAATTTATCTTCCAGTAAGTATACACAGGTAGAACTCATGGAAGTAAAATCTCTTTGGGAGCCCCAGTCATTCTGCAGAATGTAACAGAGCCCTGAGACCAGCGCTGAGAAGTGCTGTTGTGCCTTCATCAGAAGGTCACACTGGTCCTCTGTGTTAACACAGAGTATCGAGAGGACCGGATGGCCATTTGCTAGTCCTTGGTAACGCGTGTGCTGCAGAGGGCAGGGCCAGACCCTTCCAGGATCCAGACAGCTGCTCTATCAGGGAAGATGTTAGGGGTCTAGTTCTCGGGGATGTGACAGAACACTCCTTCCCAAGTAAAAAAAAAGTGCCACATCCGAGACTGGTCCACTGGAAGGGGAGCAGAATCCCATGGTAGGCATTTGGATGCCACGGGCACCACATTCCACACTTGAGAACACGGCTCTGATTCATACGCCCAGTGACACGAAGAGGCGGCCTGCTCTGGTTGGGGCTGAGAGCAGGAGAGGGATCTACCAGAGGTCCTGGGGGCAGGGAAAGTGGCCCTTCGGCTTGGGCCTTGAGACTTGGCAGGCCTTATGGTACTAGATGTACCCAGGATGGGAAGAGACTCCGTGTAGACTTTGTAGTGAGCACCAGTGAAGGAGTCGCCGTATGAACTCCTAGGGTTCTGATAAGAAGTCAGGCCATCTGCACAAAGCCTTACGCCATTGGAACGGCAGCTCATGGTGCACCAGCGGTTCGGTGGGGAGAGAGCATCCAAGCACAGGACGTGAAGTAGCGCTAGAACAAACAGCCACTGTGACCCGAATCTCCAGCCCCACCCACAAGACTGGGGGGGCCCGGCAGCAAAAGAGTCTAAAATGGAAATGCTCCAGAGCAGAGCTAGAGACATAAGCAAGCTCCACAAACGGGTACCCTAGACCGCCCGACCCTGTCATCACCGCAGTGCACCTGCTCCTCAGCTCAAAGCTGTGGCTGCCTGACCCGCTGACGGGCTGTGAGAAAGGCTGGGACAGGGTCACACAGACGCGTCACTTGGCGTTGGCCCGAGCCAGAGGAAAGACCGCTGCTGCGCATGGCCTCGCTCCGGGTGGCCTTGAAACACGGTACCTCCCACCAGACGGGGCTCCGGGTGCTGTTCCTCATTATCCATTTGGTGTGGAAAGAGAAGTGGCCTGAAGTAAGAATATGGGAAGACTCGTGAGCAGGCTCTGAAGGCCAGGAAGCGGGGAGGCGGGAAGAAGGTGGCCCCGCGAAAGCAGCATGTGGGGGAACCACAGGGACACACAGCCAATGAGAACGTCTCTCTCCCTTTTTCAGTTACTTTGAACGTGCTCCAGAGGGCAACCACGCAGGATGAAATCCTGAGCAGAATGTCCCAGCCAGCTGGGGACAGTCATCCTCTGTCACTGGCCCACCGGGCGCAGGCCAACGGCTGCATGGAGAAGCCGTGGTAGAACAGGACAGACCCCCACCCCCCAAGCCTCATTCAGTTACCGCCACTGCCCAGGAGCCAGCCTGCAAACAGAGACCAGTGTGGGCTCCACATCAGGACCGTCCACTGAGGGGACCCACCAGCCACCTGGACAGTGTCCCAGACCCACCCACGCTGGATCTGGCCACCCGCGGAGGGCGGCCGTTCTGCCGCACATAGGGCTCCGTCCTTTCTGCCTGCAGGGTCTCCGGCAGCACGACTCTCCGAGGACTCAGAGAAGTTCTGAGCCTCTGATACAGAGTCCCCCATGACACCCTCTTGAACCAATGTCCCCACTTTATCACCTTATCCGTGGGTAGTTCCGCGAGTAAACTGGCCGCTTCTCCATGGGGTCCCAGGCGGCACCGCAGACGAGCAGACGCCCTACGAAAACCACAGCCAGGACGGATCGCCCAGAATTTTGAGCAAAGGACAACAGGTGCAGGGTCCTGCTTACTGTGAAATTCCATTTATACAATTCGACCCACAGGAAAGTGAGTCCAGGGCATCAGAAATCAGGATCGTTAGCTGTGGCTGGTGGGGGCGCGGAGTGACCAGAACGGGGTTGTGTTCCGGTGCTTATTGGCTACAAAGTGCGCCTACCTCGTGACTCTCTTCCAGCTGTACATGTAGGACGTGTGCGTGTTACTATACATTACGCATCATATTTCCTTACACTTTAATAGAAAATTCAGTGGAGAGAGCTGCTCAGTACCTTCCAGTTTAAAACAGTCCCTTTCACATTAATTACCTCCTCCAGCAACAACTGCCTTCAGCAGAACAGAGAACTCATGATTAGTATGAAAGCATTTATTTAAAACAATATTGAGAATGTCATAGATTCCACTCCTCTTAGCAAAATCAAATTTTACCCTCCTTCGATAGATCATAATAAAATTTTAAAACCGTAATGTCTATGCCGATGTCAACCATCTGCTACTCTAGGTGTTATTTTGTAGTCGTTTTAAAATGATCGTAGGGAACCAAGAATGTGGTTAGCTACAGGTAACTGAATGCCTCGTGAGCAGTGGTTCCAAACTGGGATGACCTCCCGGAAGCCTAGGGTTAGAGCAGTGACAGCAAGATCTCCGAGGACGCAGCTCTGTCTGAACCCCACCACGCCCCGCCGGCCGGCTCACCACCTCCTGCTTCCGCATTGCCTGCTCCACATCCCAGCACCGCGTCCTTCTCCCAGAAGAAAGAGAAGGTTAGCAAAGGAGAACGAAGTTCTGCTCAGCTCTGCCTTCGCCCTCTGCACCTGTACCGGTGAGCCAGGAGTGCAGATTTCCTCCGCGGGAGCCTTCTGCTCAGCGTGGACGGGCCAGCACGGCCGCACGTGACGAATGCTTGCTATGGAAGAAGCTAGGAAATGTCGTGTGAAGCCTTCTGGTCTGTATAGCAGAGCAAGCGGAGGACAGAGGGTCAGGGGTGACAGTCAAGCGGGGAAACTTACCATGATTGCAGCTCTGCTCTGTGACTTCTCCTGCTATTCAATAATTGATACTTAAATCTCGTGATAGAAGATTTGTACCACAGATTTGCCCTTTTACTCCATAATCTAGCCCTCCTCCATCCTAGAACTCTCAAAATCTTGACCTCTACGGTCCTCAAAGTGGTGCTGGCAGAATGAGCTCTGCATTTCAGGGGATGGCCGTGCGGCCTCACTTCTCGGGGACCATTACCGTTCGGCGTTCTGGGCCCGGCTTTCATCCTGCCGATCGGCCAAACGGCGCCTTCCCCAAGAGCTGAAGGTGGGGGTGTGGCCCCTACAGGTGGGGACTGTGCTTCTCAATGCCGTCTGTGCTCCGCTGATAATCAAGGTGTCGTGTTTAAGAACCAAGGACCCCTGTCGTGTGGGAACTTTCAGTAGGTGCCATTGCTCGTGCCGTCATGGCTTGGGACCCTGCTCTCTCTGTGCTGATTAAGCTTTATGTGCTGCAGAGTCTTTAAGCCAATTAGTAGACTAGACCAGAGCCTGCTGTGGCTCCCAGCCTTCACTCCTGCTACCCGCAGCTGTTAGCCCTGCTCTAGATCTGCCCCCGCCGGCTGCGTCGAGCTGTGCTCATCTCCAGGTGGTTGCCGCAATGACAGCTTCCAAAGACTAGCTACGGAGTCTTTGGGGGGTAAAATAAAAGCAGATCTTTCTGTAAGCAGCATTTTTTTGGAGGCCACAGTGTCTGAGTCTTGGAAAACCCAGAGACGCAAAATATAGCACACTCCCAACTGAAGAGGCCACCTTTATCCCACCGTCGATTTTGAAAAATGTTCAAGCTTCCAGGAAAGTTGAAAGAATAATAGAATGAGAATGGGTACACCGTAACCTCGGCTCACCAAAGTAACTATCTTGCTACATGTCTTCCATACACGTGTGTAGATGTCTGTAAATGTACAAATTTGTAGATGTATATAAATTTCACCCTCTTAAACACACACTTGCCACCAAGGACATCGTAGGAGGGTTGAATTTGCAAAGCACTCCTGGCAGAGAATGTGACTTACAAATGAGCATAACTGCTGTGCTAAAACCAAATTAAGACACAAAAAGGTGCCCAATCTTACTTGCAGATCGGGAAATGTTGTAGTTTACTTTTTAAAAATTGTTTTCATTTTGCTAATTTGATGGGAGAAAAATAACATAACATCCCAAATTGGTGAGCGTGTAGGGAAATGAGTTATCCTACCCATTGCTGATAGTAATGAAAATTGTTGGTGGAAATGCAATTTTGAAAGGAAATAATCCCCAACAGAGAAGGAAGAGCTATTAAAATTAACAATGTGCATATTATGCAACCCAGCAGTCCTTCTCAAAGAATCAAAGTTCAATTTTATGGAAATGAAAGTGCCAGTATTTTTATATTTTTATTATTGTATTACATTAGTCACCATACAGTACACCATTAGTTTTTTTGTTTTTTGTTTGTTTGTTTCTTAATAAACATATAATGTATTTTTATCCCCAGGGGTACAGGTCTGTGAATCGCCAGGTTTACACACTTCACAGTACTCATCCTAGCACATACCCTCCCCAATGTCCATAGCCTCACCCCCCTCTCCCAAACCCCCTCCCCCCAGCAACCCTCAGTTTGTATTGTGAGATTAAGAGTCACTTATGGTTTGTCTCCCTCCCAGGAATGCATCCATTTCTTCCAGATTGTCAAATTTGTTGGCGTAGAGTTGCTCATAGTATGTTCTTAAAATAGTTTGTATTTCTTTGGTGTTAGTTTTGATCTCTCCTCATTCATTCATGATTTTATTTATTTGGGTCCTTTCTCTTTTCTTTTTGATAAGTCTGGGCAGGGGTTTATCAATTTTATTAATTCTTTCAAAGAACCAGCTCCTAGTTTCGTTGATTTGTTCTATTGTTTTTTTGGTTTCTATTTCATTGATTTCTGCTCTGATCTTTATGATTTCTCTTCTCCTGCTGGGCTTAGGGTTTCTTTCTTGTTCTTTCTCCAGCTCCTTTAGGTGTAGGGTTAGGTTGTGTACCTGAGACCTTTCTTGTTTCTTGAGAAAGGCTTGTACCGCTATATATTTTCCTCTCAGGACTGCCTTTGTTGTGTCCCACAGATTTTGAACAGTTGTATTTTCATTATCATTTGTCCATGATTTTTTTCAATTCTTCTTTAATTTCCCGGTTGACCCATTCATTCTTTAGAAGGATGCTGTTTAGTCTCCATGTATTTGGGTTCTTTCCAAACTTCCTCTTGTGGTTGAGTTCTAGCTTCAGAGCATTGTGGTCTGAAAATATGCAGGCAATGATCCCAATCTTTTGATTTAGTACCGAGGATGTGCTCTATTCTGGAGAATGTTCCATGTGCACTAGAGAAGACTGTGTATTCTGTTGCTTTGGGATGAAATGTTCTGAATATATCTGTGATGTCCATCTGGTCCAGTGTGTCGTTTAAGGCCTCTATTTCCTTGTTGATCTTTTGCTTGCATGATCTGTCCATTTCAGTGAGGGGAGTGTTAAAGTCCCCTACTATTATTGTATTATTGTTGATGTGTTTCTTTGATTTTGTTATTAATTGGTTTATATAGTTGGCTGCTCCCACATTGGGGGCATAGATATTTAAAATTGTTAGATCTTCTTGTTGGACAGACCCTTTGAGTATGATATAGTGTCCTTCCTCATCTCTTATTATAGTCTTTGGCTTAAAATCTAATTGATCTGATATAAGGATTGCCACCCCTGCTTTCTTCTGATGTCCATTAGCATGGTAAATTCTGTTCCACCCCCTCACTTTAAGTCTGGGGGTGTCTTCGGGCTTAAAATGAGTTTCTTGGAGGCAACATATAGATGGGTTTTGTTTTTTTATCCATTCTGATACCCTGTGTCTTTTGATTGGGACATTTAGCCCATTAACATTCAGGGTAACTATTGAGAGATATGAATTTAGTGCCATTGTATTGCCTGTAAGGTGACTGTTACTGTGTATTGTCTCTGTTCCTTACTGATCTACCACTTGTAGGCTCTCTCTTTGCTTAGAGGACCCCTTTCAATATTTCCTGTAGAGCTGGTTTGGTGTTTGCAAATTCTTTCAGTTTTTGTTTGTCCTGGAAGCTTTTAATCTCTCCTTCTATTTTCAATGATAGCCTAGCTGGATATAGTATTCTTGGCTGCATGTTTTTCTCATTTAGTGCTCTGAAAATATCATGTCAGCTCTTTCTGGCCTGCCAGGTCTCTGTGGATAAGTCAGCTGCCAATCTAATATTTTTACCATTGTATGTTACAGACTTCTTTTCCTGGGCTGCTTTCAGGATTTTCTCTTTGTCACTAAGACTTGTAAATTTTACTATTAGGTGACGGGGTGTGGACCTATTCTTATGGATTTTGAGGGGTGTTCTCTGAACCTCCTGAATTTTGATGCTCATTCCCTTTGCCATATTGGGGAAATTCTCCCCAATAATTCTCTCCAGTATACCTTCTGCTCCCCTCTCTCTTTCTTCTTCCTCTGGAATCCCAATTATTCTAATGTTGTTTCGTCTTATGGTGTCACTTATCTCTCGAATTCTCCCCTCGTGGTCCAGTAGCTGTTTGTCCCTCTTTTGCTCAGCTTCTTTATTCTCTGTCATTTGGTCTTCTATATCGTTAATTCTTTCTTCTATCTCATTTATCCTAGCAGTGAGAGCCTCCATTTTTGATTACACCTCATTAATAGCTTTTTTGATTTCAACTTGGTTAGATTTTAGTTCTTTTATTTCTCCAGAAAGGGCTTTTATATCTCCTGAGAGGGTTTCTCTAATATCTTCCATGCCTTTTTCAAGCCCAGCTAGAACCTTGAGAATTGTCATTCTGAACTCTAGATCTGAATAGTACCAATGTCTGTATTGATTAGGTCCCTAGCCTTCGGTACTGCCTCTTGTTCTTTTTATGTGGTGAATTTTTCCACCTTGTCATTTTGTCCAGATAAGAGTATATGAAGGAGCAAGTAAAATACTAAAAGGGTGGCAACAACCCCAGGAAAACATGCTTTAACCAAATCAGGAGAGATCCCAAATCGTGAGGGGGAATAAAGGGGATAAAAGGAGGTTCAAAAAGAAAGAAAGAAAAAAAAAAGAATTAAAAAAAAGAAAACGAATAAAGAAAAATATAAAAAAGAAAAAATATATATATTAGATAAACTAATTAAAAAACGTTAAAAAAGAAAAGGGTAAAAGTTAAAAAAAATTATAGCAGAAGAAGAGAAAAAAAATGAAAAAGAAAAAAATTAAATTAATTGCAAGACTAAAAAAATCACAGGGAGAAAGCCATGAGTTCCGTGCTTTGCTTTCTCCTCTCCTCTGGAATTCTGCTGCTCTCCTTGGTATTGAAGCCGCACTCCTTGGTAGGTGAACTTGGTCCTGGCTGGATTTCTTGTTGATCTTCTGGGGGAGGGGCCTGGTGTAGTGATTCTCAAGTGTCTTTGCCCCAGGCAGAATTGCACCGCCCTTACCAGGGGCCGGGGTGAGTAATCCGCTTGGGTTCGCTTTCAGGAGCTTTTGTTCCCTGAGCGCTTTCCTAGACTCCCGGAGGACGGGAATACAATGGTGGCCTCCTGGTCTCCGGCCCGGAGGAGCCGAGAGCCCAGGGCCCCACTCCTCAGTGCGCCTTCAGAGAACAGCGCCCAGTCACTCCCATCTGCCTGACCTCCGGCCGCGCTCCGAGCTCACCGAGCCTGCGACCGGTTCAAGGTCACCCCGAGCTGCGAGCTTACTGTCGGCTCTGTCTCTGTAGCCGGCTTTCCCGTTCCAATACCCGCAAGCTCTGCGACACTCAGACACCCCCGATCCTTCTGTGACCCTGCGGGACCTGAGGCCACACTGACCCTGTGTGGGCTTCGCCCCGGTTTAGCCTCTGGAGTGATGTCCCTCAGCGGAACAGACTTTTAAAAGTCCTGATTTTGTGCTCCATTGCTCCGCCACTTGCCGGGAGCTGGCCCCTCCCCCCGGGGTCTATCTTCCCGTTGCTTTGGATTCACTTCTCCGCCGGTCCTACCTTTCAGAAAGTGGTTGTTTTTCTGTTTCAGAATTCTTCTCTTCTTCTCTTCTATCTGCCGATGGATTTGCAGGTGTTTGCAATCTTTAGATAAGCTATCTCGCTGATCTCCTGCTAGCTGAAGTAGTCTCAGCCTGCTACTTCTCCGCCATCTTGACTCCCCTCTTGTCTCCCTCCCAATCATTAGTTTTTGATACAGTGTTCCAATATTCCTTGTTCAAGAACCACACACAGGGCTCCATGCAATTTGTGCCCTCCTTAGTACCCACCACCAGGCCCTCCCAACCCCCCACCGCCCTCCCCTCCAAAACCCTCAGATTGTTTCTCAGAGTCACAGCCTTTCTTGGTTCGTCTCCTTTTCTGATTCCCCCTTTCACTTTTCCCTTCCTTCTCCTAGTGTCCTCCATGCTATTCCTTATGTTCCATAAGTAAGTGAAACCATATGATAATTGACTCTCTCTGCTTGACTTATTTCACTCAGCACAATCTCCTCCAGTCCCGTCCATGCTGATGCATAAGTTGGGTATTGATTCTTTCTGATGGAGGCATCATACATATACATATACATCATAGTGTATATGGACCACATCTTCCTTATCAATTCGTCTATTGAAGGGCATCTTGGTTCTTTCCACAGTTTGGCGACTGTGGCCATTGCTGCTATGAACGTTGGGTTACAGATGGCCCTTTTTTTCACTCCATCTGTATCTTTGGGATAAATACCCAGTAGTTCAATTGCAGGGTCATAAGGAAGCTCTATTTTTAATTTCTTGAGGAATCTGCACACAGTTTTCTGAAGTTGCTGCACCAACCTGCATTCCCACCAACAGTGTAAGAGGCTTCCCCTTTCTCCACATCCCCTCCAACATGCGTTGTTTCCTGTCTTGCTAATTTTGGCCATTCTAACTGGTGTAAGGTGGTATCTCGATGTGGTTTTGATTTGAATCTCCCTGATGGCTAATGATGATGAACATTTTTTCATGTGTGTGTTAGCTGTTTGTGTGTCTTCACTGGAGATGTGTCTGTTCATGTCTTCTGCCCATTTTTTGACTTATCAGTTTTTTGAGGAGTTCTTTATAGATCTTGGATACCAGCCCTTTGTCTACAGTGTCATTTGTGAATATCTTCTCCTATTCTGTGGGTTGCCTCTTTGTTTTTTTTTTGTTTTTTTTTGTTTTGTTTTGTTTTTTTTAAAGATTTTATTTATTTATTTGACAGAGAGAAATCACAAGTAGATGGAGAGGCAGGCAGAGAGAGAGGGAAGCAGGCTCTCTGCTGAGCAGAGAGCCCGATGTGGGACTCGATCCCAGGACTCCGAGATCATGACCTGAGCCGAAGGCATCGGCTTAACCCACTGAGCCACCCAGGCGCCCCATGCCTCTTTGTTTTGTTGACTGTTTCCTTCGCTGGAAAGCACCAGTTCTTAGTTGTAGTTCAAAGCTGTTTATTGCTGTGTTATATGTGGTTACAAAAAACTAGAGCTCTCTGTTTAAGTGGGCATTCGGGTTTTAGTTTAATTAATTATGGTAGAACCATGATAGGAACTACATAACTTTTTTTAAGTTAGAAGCATCCATATTAACTTGGAGGCATGCCAAGACATACTCAGTGGAAATTAGTCCTACAATTACATTTTTTAAATAAATGGGGGCAGACAGATTCACAACCGTATTTTGATTACCTGTGTAAGTAGAGAAAGTAGAAAAGACTCACTAATTTGCTGCCACAGATCGTTTTCCTTTTTTTTTTTTTTTAAAGATTTTATTTATTTATTTGACAGAGAGAGATTACAAGTAGGCAGAGAGGCAGGCAGAGAAAGAGAGGAGGAAGCAGACTCCCCGCTGAGCAGAGAGCCCGATGCGGGGCTCGATTCCAGGACCCTGAGATCATGACCTGAGCCGAAGGCAGCGGCTTAACCCACTGAGCCACCCAGGCGCCCCCGTTTTCCTTTTGCTAAGACAAAACCTCAGTTCCAGAGTGTGGTCGCCATCCCCCACCATGGACAGCTGCTAGAGGAAAAAGAAATCCAGACACCGGCCCATATTGGAGGTACTGAAAGACTCCAGGCCTCTGTTGCGGCCGTGGTGTACAGAGAGGAGAAGCATCAAGGCAGGTTTGACAGGTGCTCCCATCGTTGACTTTGAATCTCGAGAGAAGGGCACAAGGATGGAGGAGATGGTTGTCTTTTTATGCTTGCCCCTCCAGTCTTGTATTTTATGTCTGGATTCTCCTGCAGCAGCGTTTGAAATCCCCATGGCCCACAACCTTTTCTAACTCACACGCCAGTTCTGCTGTGAGGTGCTTCTGCGGTGGCTCAGGGATACGGGCTAAGAGAAAGGTTGGACTTTATTAAGTGGTAATGTTTAAAAGCACAAGTTAATTTTAAACAAATTTTTAAAAGATTTTATTTATTTATTTCACACACACAGAGAACACAAGCAGGGGGAGCGGCAGGCAGAGGGAGAGGGAGAAGCAGGCTCCCCACTGAGCAGAGAGCCCAATGTAGGACTCGATCCCAGGACCCTGGGATCATGACCTGAGTCCAAGGCAGACACTTAACCGACTCAGCCACCCAGGGGCCCCAGCACGAGCTTATTTAAAAGCTTTTGGGGGGGGCGCCTGGGTGGCTCAGTGGGTTAAGCCGCTGCCTTCGGCTCGGGTCATGATCCCAGGGTCCTGGGATCGAGTCCCGCATCGGGCTCTCTGCTCAGCAGGGAGCCTGCTTCCTTCTCTCTCTCTCTGCCTGCCTCTCATTGTACTTGTAATTTCTCTCTGTCAAATAAATCAATAAAATCTTTAAAAAAAATAAATAAAAGCTTTTAGGGGTCACCTGGGTGGTGCATTCTGTTAAGCAGACAACTCTTGATTTTGGCTCAGGTCACGATCTCAGAGTCATGAGATCCAGCTCCGAGCTGGGCTCTGAGCTCAGCATGGGGTCTGCTTGAAGATTCTCTCCCTTGCCCTCTGCTCCTCCCGACGTGTGCACTCACACTTTCTCCCTCGAATCAATCAATCAATCTTAACAACAACAACAACAACAACAACAACAAAAGCCTTTTGGGAGACCCAATAAAGAGAGGCTGAGAGGGAGAGAAAGAGTGGTTGTTAGATGACTCACGATGTAAACAGGTGGGATAGAATCTAAGCTTTAGAGTCAGAAAGGAAGTTCTCTGTTCTAATCTGAGAAGAGGGCAGGAGTCGGCTATGCACATGAATTCATGTATTACATACCCTGGATCTAGGTTTACTCAGAGAAGCGGAGCAACCACGAGATATACAGGGAATTTATTATAGTGACTGGACCTTATTGTTTTGCAGCTGCTCCCATGGCCACAGCTGGAATTCATAACTACCTTCTCCTGCTCTCCGTTCTGTGATTCCTTTGCCCTTCGAAAGCACCTGGGCTGGTCTTGGTCGTCACAGCACCCCACTGGCTCTAACCGCAGGCCACGGGGTACTAAGTGTCCCCAGAACTCCCGGTAGATATGGAGTCATAAGGTGTAAAAAGAGGGATAGACAAGCCAGCTGGAAGGCAGCAGTGGGTGTCCCTATATCACTATGGGATGGAATAAGAGGAAGTCAGTTCTGAGAAGCTGGTGGTAACAGAAGCCCGTCAAGGACATGAAGAGGCAGTATGAATAAGCAAGCTTTTTTTTTTTCCTTTTTGCCAGTAAGGATGGATATCTGGACAAATGTTTGATTATTATGAACACAATTATTATTGCAAGATACAAGGTGAAAAGAGTCCTGTTCCTCCTGGGTGGAACCTTCCTCCGGCACGTTTTACCTTACCAACCCCAACTTCTCCAAGCCTCTCGTCTGAGCACCACAGAAATGCAGAAGAAGCATGACACCGAGTCAAGCAAGACAGAAGAGGATCAGTGAGCACCATGGAAGAAAGCCGAGGAGAGAGTACAGAGGAGGGAGGAAAGGAAAATCTTGACGTGGCCCACCCTCAAATCTTGGCAGAGCCTCTCATTTTTATTTGAATTTTTGGATCTTCATTCAGCATCACGAAGACTGGAATTAATACTTTTATATCTGAGGGGCACGTGGGTAGCTCAGTCGTTGAGCGTCTGCCTTCAGCTCAGGTCATGATCCCGGAGTCTGGGATTCAGCCCTGCATTGAGCTCCCTGCTCCAAGGGGCTCCTGCTTCTCCCTCTCTGAATCCCCCTGCTTTTGTTCCCTCTCTCGCTGTGTCTCTCTCTGTCAAATACATAAACAAATCTTTAAAAAAAATACTTTTATATCTGAAAGTATCTGATTCAGGATATAAGCAACCGTTCCTAGCATGGGTTCTGAGGAGGGACTGTCTGGAAGAATACTTCGCGGCAAACGGGCAACATCAATGGATTGAGCTTCAAGAGCGCTGATCTCTGGTGAACCTTCCTGTAAGTACCACCGCTAAAGAAGGTGTAAACGAAGCTTCTTTCTCTGATTCTAATGAGCACGTAGATAAATGGAATGAAATACATAAGTCACAAAGCTTAGGTATAAAAATCCAGTGTTTATGATGTTATGATGAAACATCATGTCCTCCAATATGTTGAAAATTTTCTATAGCAATGGAACGTGGAACTCAACACCATTTTTTATACTTTTGTGATTGTTCTCAGAGCTCCTAAAGATAGGCAAATAGATTAAGTAAATTCTCTCACTTAGAACATGGTAGAATTACCCAAGATTCTACTAAGTCAGTTGATCATTGAGCTGCTTGCCTGGGTAGAGTTCTTCGAGGTTGCTCTCTGCTTGTCACGGGTTTGCTTTCTTTTCTCTCTATGGGTATGGAGCAACATGGCAACAAGATGAGTACGGATACCCCCAATACCTACCCCCGTGAGTTTTCTTAGGAAATAGCAGAAAGTCAGTGCCACACCGTTGAAGTACACCAGTTATTTCCATCCTTCAACTTTCCTTCTGATTCGTCCTGTAGCCTCCATACTCCCAGCTGGTAAGATACTTCCGGAGGTCTCTGTCTTTGAAGGAGTAGTGTGTGCTTAGTGGAAGATGAACTGATTTTTTTTTTTTTTTTTAGAGTGAGACACAAAGAGAGAGGGAGAGAGAGAATGAGCGGAGGGGAGGGGCAGAGGGAGAGAGAGAGAGAAGCAGACTAGTACAGAATACAGAGCCCAATGAGGGGCTCGATCTCACAGCCCCGAGATCATGACCTGAGCTGAAATCAAGAGTTGGACACTTAACCGACTGAGCCACCTTGGTGCCTCAGAAGATGAACGGGTTTGTTTGTTTATTTAAGATTTTGTTTATTTACTTGACAGAGAGAGAGAGAGACAAAGCAAGAGAGGGAACACAAGCAGGGGGAGCAGGAGAGGGAGAAGCAGGCTTCCTGCCAAGCAGGGAGCCTGAGGCGGGGCTGGATTCCGGGACCCTGGGATGACCTATGACCTGAGCTGAAGGCAGACACTTAATAACTGAGCCACTCAGGTGCCCCATGGTGAACGGATTTAGACTGAGTTAAGTGTCCCTTTTAAAATCCTACTCAGGAAACAGAGGACAGTAACAGAACTTTGATGTAATTGGGTTTTTATTTTTTATTTTATTTTAAAAGATTTTTTCATTTATTTGAAAGAGAGATCACAAGTAGGCAGAGAGGCAGGCAGAGAGAGAGGAGGAAGCAGGCTCCCCGCGGAGCAGAGAGCCCGATGCGGGACTCGATCCCAGGACCCTGGGACCATGACCTGAGCTGAAGGCAGAGGTTTAACTCACTGAGCCACCCAGGTGCCCCAATGTAATTGGGTTTTTAATTTGGGCTTTTAATTTCTTAGAAAATGTGTCTTTAGAATTGACTAGGAATTGAATGTCCATAAACAAAGAGTGATGCTTTTTTAGATTCATAGTCCCTAGATTTGTTCTAAGCTTAAGGTCCAAAATATTTGTTCATGTTAGGAAATGGCCACGTACCTAATCTTGCAACCATTTTCTCTTTGTGAACATGTTGTTCATAAAAACAATTATCCCATGTTGAAATGTCTGGCTTCCTTTTGGTAATAAACATGGATTTTATCACTATCTTGTGAAAGGGTTCCTAGAACCCCTGTATTTATCTTGACAGACGCTGGATTATTTTAACTTCTTTTACATGTCAGTGCTTTTCTTTTTTTCCACGAGCATCACTACACAATAGGCATTTATATTCAATATACAATGAACAAATTTCACTAAGTCTTGACTCATTTTCACCTGTGCCGTGCTAATAAGTCTCAAACAGCTCGGGCAGGTCTCAGCAGCTGGCATTGTGCCCCACTGAGTATCACAAACTGAAAAATGATTATTTGGGGAGGCTTCATAATTATGCTAGGATGAAAATGTTGGCATCCAGGAGATACATATTTTTCAAGATTTGAGAGAAAATTTAATGAAAGTGCCACAAATATATTACTTAGGGTGATGATTTGCACTTAATATGAGGCCCTTTTCTCTCTGGATTTCAAAGTCTGGACTAATTAATTAGCCCTAATCCCCTTGTTTTCCTGATGGTCAAGCATTCAGACAGACCTCACGAGAGCGCAGAGCTATCAGAGTGAAGCAGAAAGCGCAACGACCGGGGCCATGCTGCCAGTGGCTTAGTTCACACCTGTTGGGTGTCAGTCTTTGTTTCTTCCACTTTCAAGTTTGGACTCCCCCATCCCCCACCCCTACCCCAAGTTGGCACACCTAGGCCCAAAGGCTATATCTGGCCCACTGCCTGGTTTTGCAAATAAAGTTCTATTGGAACACAGCCTTACTCCGGGGTAAGCACATGGTCTATGGCTGCTTTCCCTGCGGCAGCCAAGGTAGGAAATCAAAACATATTCCAGGGACAAGGACGCCTGAAAGCTTTTCAACCTGGCTGCTCACACAAAAAACTCTGCTGATCCAAGACCTAACCTCTCTCAACATTTCCCCGTCTGTAAAATAAAACCCAATAGCCAATAACGTAGTAACATTGTGAGTAGAGTGAGGTTTTAAGTTTGCACAATGATGACTGTCTTTCCTGATGCCTTAAAACCAGGGTGAAGAATCCTTAGCAGTGATAAGAATTCATTCAAAAGGTATCCATCTACTCTTTAAATATGTGTCCACTGTCCACTTGACGTCAAGCACCACATTAAACAGTGGGGGAAACACATGCTAAGGGAAATAAGACTTGTTTTAGTTAGCAGTGGAGGGTTTATGTGAGGGTGGGTGGGGGTGGGGTTAAGATGAAGAAGTATTTAAAAATAAAGCCTTTTTGGTATTTTAAATGTTAAGTATTGGGATGAAGGCAAGCTCTCACATTTTAGGTTCCCTACCCTGTCCTACTCCTTGCCCTTGGAATGGTTCACAGATAGTCCTCACCAGCCGTTACGTTGGGCTGAGATAAATAAACTCTCTCATACTTGGTTGGGTTAGCTATCTGTGATCCATGCCAAAGAGCGTCTGCTTACATAATTTATTGGTAATCATAAGTAGAAGGGGCCAGAAAAAAATCTATCCCCAGGCGTGAGAGATGTTTCAAGAAACGGGCGTTTGATCTTGGCCACAGGAAGAGGTAAGTTCTGCACAGTGAGTTCAGTGGAGAGGGTTGTTCCAGATGGAGAGATTGACAGTCTGTAGAAAGCCATGGAGTTCTGGCCGTGCTTCAACAAAGTCCAATAGTCCAGCATGGTGGGAAGAGACCATGAATGAAGGGGAGTAGCAGACTTAAGCCTGCGGAGCTCAGTTCTGGGGAATAAGGATGGGGCCTATGTCAGAGGAATAGGAGGTCACAGAGCTCGCTGATGGGGGCTAATGGGATTGAACTCTGGTCCACAGGCAGTGAGAAGGTCCGGAAAGTGTGGACCAGAGCAGGGAGCACTGGGCAGCTAGCACTTCTCAAGTACTGTAGAACTCCTGTGGTATCATGCCTGCTCTACACTGATCAGGGTAGGTAGGCATTTTCCAAACGGGATCCAACGGAAGACCAGCTTCAACTGTCTGTTTTAGCCCCGATCTACGGCAGATTCTGATCTGTGAGAACTGCAGGTGATCATTATTCTTCCTACACTGCTCTTTCCTGAAGGTCTTCAATCCACTTCTCGGCGGGAGCCTTCCAGAGCCCTACCCAAAGCCTCCTCCTCAAGTCAGAGTTGCTGTCTCACCATGTTGGTTCTGGGCTGGGCCTCTGCTGAGGCTGCTGCTCCCCACCAGAATGGGTGTCTTCCTCCTCTTCCTATGACCCCCCAGAGCATGGCATGGAAGAACAGGCCTATTTGGTTTTCACAAGCCAGATGGCTATTAGGTCATGGTTTTACTGCGTTGTCCCAAATGCCATTGATGTAGACCGTTAACAAGTCCAAGGAAAATCTGAATATTTTAGTGTGTCATTTATATGGGTGATAATTTCAGTATGCCTTTTTTTCCATTATAATTATCTATCATTAGTCAAAGCTTCATGATTATTTCATTGTCTGTAAGTAAGATGATGTGGTAAGGTTATTTCTTTTAAAATCCTATGTCCTAGGATATCTTTTAAACAAAGGATATATCCACTAAGTTCTAATTTGATAGAAATTGTGGAATCCCAATCTGTTTTCATATGTACCATGTTTCAAAACAAAGGGGAAAGGGCCTTTGAATGTACATATCTCACCTAAAATCCCTTTCAGCTTGTCCTGTTTCTGCCACTGATCAAGCAGTAAGTGTAAAACTTGGCAATATTCCCTCTTGTCATAAGCTTTCCAATTACTGAAAATTAAGTAACTCCCAATAGAGGAGAAATCATTAAATATATAGTAAATAATGAGGTTAATTAATTTAACCCCTTCTAATTAGGAAACTAATTAAATCAGAAAATTAAAACTGACACAAGACATTAAAATTGGGAAGTTTTGAACTTAGATGTAACGACCATCTCTTCGTCTTCAGCCAATTCCAAGGGAAGCATTGACTTAGCCACAAAAATATGTCATCAGTGGACTATTTTTGGCTGATACAAAGCTAAATTTTCCATACCATATTATTTTTAGGGATTATAGTTTTTCTATTTCTATGAAATTAAACTTGTTCCTTTTAATTCTTCTAAAGAATGGATTAGAGTAGGCCCCAAAAGATGGATTTAACCCACGACCTGCTAGTAACTGTGATCATGGCCAAGTTACTGAACATTTCTGGGCCTCAGGTTTCTCATCCTCAGAGTATCCTATTAAAGAAGTGAGACCCATGGGCAGGATCTTGGAGATGGAAATAGATCTAAAGAGAAGGGCAGGGCTCAGAAGTTCGAGGGGGTGTTAAAATCTTCGTCAGTGTGACGGAGAGCAGAGCCACTGTGTATTTTATGATGACCGCTTCACTGCACTTTGTTACACTGCCAACAAATGTGCAAGAGTTGATTAAATTCAGGTACATTAAAAAACTGGTGTATGCATTAAATAACGCACATCTGTACACTCAGGTGGAAGGGCGATTCTTTTCAGTGGCAACTTGAGAGTATGTGTGGCACAGTTTTTTTAAGGAGAAAATATATTGACGTGGGACGATGTGTGGTAGGGGTTCAGGTGTAGTTTTGGGGATGGAATTTGGGGTAATTCACTCTTCCCTTTGTGTTTTCTTTTTTTTTTTTTTTTTTAAAGATTTTATTTATTTATTTGAGGTGGGGGGGAGGTCAGAGGGAGAAGCAGACTTCCCGCTGAGCCGGGAGCCCAGTGCGGGACTCCATCCTGGAACTCCAGGATCATGACCTGAGCTGAAGGCAGATGCTAATGCGACTGAGCCACCCAGGCGTCCCTGTTTTCTAGTGTTTATACATTGAATAGCTCAGTGATCACTGGTGGCAATTGTGCTGTGTCAGCTGAATGAACCTTTCCCATCCACAACACCTCGAGGGATCCCGGGTTCTCCTGCCATAAAACTCCGGCTCTCTGTGCGTCGAGCTGAAGTACCCCCTTTCATGAGAAGGGCCGAATGTGGCCGTCGGTCAACCCCGACAGAAGGTTTACTAAACACGGCTAGCATCTAGCTTTAAGGGGTGCGTGACCAGTGGGCGAACAAAATAGGAGCGCAAGGCTGAGTCGTATCCAGTACAGGGATGTACTGTAAAAAGCCAGCCGCAAAGACTTCTCTCCAGAACGCCTCGAGTTCCCACCAGTAGGTGCAAACTAAGTACCCCCCGCACTTCTGCTTTGTCAACTTCACCTTCGTAGCCCGGGGTTCTCGAACTTGCAAAACAGAAAATGCGAGACGTGGGGCCTTCTTTGCCAAATTAGCACCAAGCAGCCGGTTTGGTCCCCGCAGGCGGGCGAGCAACGAAGTGACCACTTCGCGCCCGGCGGGGAGAAGCTCGGCGAGTCGGCGCGCAGGGCGCCGGGTGGAAAGCTGCTGCCGACCCGGAGGTCGTGCCCTCCGCCGGGACGTCTTCTCGGCGCCAGAACAGCCGTGAGAAAGAGCTCTCGCCCAAGCAGCCGAGCAGCCCCAACGCCGCCTTCTTCCCCCGTCTCTGCGCACGGACGTCCCCCGCTTCGCAAACTTCCAGGAGTCTCAAGCTCCTCGTGGGGACGGGAGCCGCCAACGGCGGTGCCGCGGACCGGGCGCGCTCCGGGGCTCCGGGCGTCCGTCTCCAGCGCGCCCCGCCCGACGGGAGACCTCGGCCGCACGTCGTACTCGTCCCCGGCGAAGGCGTGTTCAGCGCGGCCTCGAGCGTTCCTCCGCGCGACCCCGGCCTGCCCGCGGCCCGCGCGGCTCCGGGGACGACAGGCCGGCCTCCGCGCAGCGCAGACCGAACCCGCACGCGAGCCCCGAGCGCGCGCTGCGCCACCAAGTCTGCGCGGGCGCGGCGGTCCTGCTCCGGCCGGCCGGAGAGCCCACGCGGCCGCGCGGACACTCCTCGCCGGTTCGCGGGTCCGTCCCCCCGACAGCGCCTTGGCACGGACGGGAACGTCGCAGGGACCGGCCCGGCTCGCAGACGGCGGGCAGCGGCCCCTCCTGCAGGCCGGCCTCGCGCTTCCACCTGCCACCGGCGGAAGGCGCCGGCTGCCCAGCGCGCGCGGGAGCCGCGAGCCCGCACCGCGCCGTCCCCTCCGGGCCGCTCCTCGCCGGCCACGGTCCCAGCACCCGGGCCTCTCCGCCCTGCCCCGTCCGCCGTCCTCCGCAGCCCGAGCGCCTGTCGCCGCAGACCCCGCCCGGCTCCGGACGTTCCCGGGTCCCTAAAGCACCGACTGCCGTAGCGCCGACTTGAGAACGTCCCTCACTCGGCGGCGGGCGGCCGCGCAGGCCTGGGCGTCCTCGGGCCCCGGTTCCCCGCCGCACTCCCCGGCCCCCCGCGCCCACCGCTCCGCGGCGCCGCCAGGTGACGTCAGGGCGAGGACGCGTTTGGGCGCCGGCACGGTGACGTCAGAGGGCGCGCGTCACGGCGGGCCGCGGCCGGGGGGTGTGGGGGGGACGGCGAGGCCTCCCTCAGCAGGAGCGCGGTGCGGGTGCGACGGGGAGCAGCCCGCCGGCGAGGCCTGGGGCCCTCGGCCAGCCAGCCCGGGGCGCTCTCGGTCCCGGACGCAGTCCAACGCCAGCCCCTCAGCGGGGACCCGGCGGCTGGGACCCGGCGCGTCCCGGCCGCGGGCGCTGAGGAGTTACCCCAGGTCCCGTCCGGCAGCCGCCGGCGAAGTGAGCTCCCCCGGAGCCCCAGGCGGCCTCGCGCCGCCGCCGCCGGCCGCAAGCCCCGCCCCCTCCGCCGCGCGCCTGCGCAGCTCGAGCGGCCGCGCGTGCGGACGGGAGGGGCCGCCGCGTTCCCTTCTTCCCCGGGACCGGCCCACTTGGGCCGCACCGGGGGGGGGGCTCGTTTCTCCGCGTCCCCGGGGTCCCCCTCGCGGGGAGGCGGCGGCCACGGGCTCCGGGTCTGCGGAGCGGGCTGCGCGCTGCCCCTGCCCTCGGGGCCGCGAGCCGCGGCGGCAGCGGGGGCGGCGCCGACTGGCCGCCGGCTCCTCGGCGCTCCCCCTCGGCGGCCGGCGGGATGGTGCGTCCCGCAGGGCGCGCGCGGCTCCCGCGCTTGGGCCGCTCGGCGCGGGCGGGGGCGCAGAGGGCGGGGGAGCGGGCCCGACTCGCAGGACCGGGCCCCGGCCGCGCCGTTGGGGAGCGGGCCCCGCCGGGCGGGGCGGGAGCCGCCGCCGAGCCGTCGGGCCGCCGCGACCATGTCGGACCCGGCGCCCAAAGTTCCCGAGGAGATGTTCCGGGAGGTCAAGTACTACGCGGTGGGCGACATCGACCCGCAGGTACCGCGCCGCCCCCGCCCGCCGGCCGGCAGCCCTCCGCGTCCCCGACCCGGACCCGCTCCCGCCGCGGGCGCGCGCCCGGGCGCAAAACGTGCGGGCCCCGCCGGCCTGGCTGCGCGGAGGCCGGGCCACCTGGCGCCGAGCAGGCCGGTGGCCGGAGGGGACGGGGGGCGGGGGATGAGGGACCCGGCGCGCTGGAGGCCGGCGACCCGGGGAGGGGGGAGGGGTCTGGCGTACTTTCGGGAGCGACCTGGGGCGCGGGCCTGGCGGTGGTCCGCCGGACCTTCTGGAGGGGACGCAGGGGACCTGCGGGTGGGGGCAGCTGGCGGGGCGAGGGGCCGCGGGGGTGGTCTCCGCGACCGCGGCCGGGGGCTGGAGGGGCGGTGGTCTTCAGGACCCGCGAGTAGGGGAGCTGGAGGGGCGGGGAGGGTCGGAGATCGGGTCGCGCTCTGCTGGGACCGTCCGCGGGGGCGGCACCCGGGGCGCGGGCTCGGGAGGGCACGGCGTGGAGGGGCTACTTTGTGGCCGGAGAGGAGGGAGGGCGTGGGGGGCCGGGCCCGGGCCTAGCGTGGGTTGTCGCCGGCCTCGCCTGGTGGGGGGCCGGCGTCCCGGCGCTGTGGGGCGTCCGAGCCTCTGGGGCAGATGCGGCCTGGGAGCGCCCTCCCTGCTGCCCCCCCGAGTGTCTGGGCTCCCGGAGGGGACGCGGTGAGGGGCTGGAGCTCCCCGAGGACCCGGGTCCGGGCTGCCGGGGGCGCAGTGCACCGCCGCGGGTGTGCGGCCGCGGCCGCGTGCGTCCTCCCGGCCCTCCCGGTCTTCGATCTTCCGACGGGCTTTGGCGGTCACGGGACCCCCGGGAGCGCCGAAGAGGCTCTGCCGCAGGAGGTTGTGCGCTTCTGAGCGCAGTAACCGTCCCGTTGGGCGTCCTGTGTCGCGCTCGCCGCTCGGGAGCGAATCCCGGTGAATGTCTGGGGGTGGGTTCTCTCAGGGCCGCCTTCTTTGGAGGGTGTGCGGTTCCCGGTACCCGGGGGTCTCAGCGCCCAGAGCCCAGCGTAGAGGCCAGGGAAGGCGGAGCCGGTGACCGGGCTCCGTCCGCAGAGTGGAGGCGGGTTCCAGCGGTCTGGGCCGGCCTGGACGAGCTGCGGGCGCTGAGGGTCTTGGCCTTCCAGAGGCCGGTCTGCGGGCATCTTACTAAACCTAACCAGCCCCCATGCGCGACCCCCGAGGTGGATCCTCGTCCTGCTGTGGCTATGAGGTGAGACTGAGCCTTGGATCTGAAGGTGCAGGTGCTGCACCCCGCGCGGCCCTGATGCGCGCCCGAATCACGGCCGCTGTTTCCAGTATTGATCACTTTCCTCTTTCACAAACATCCGCCCCCTTCTTCTCCCTGCTCTCTCTGTGTCGTTGTAGGACTTTGGCTCTTAGGAGGGACTTGAACCAAATGTTACTTAAAACCTGGAACAAGTTGAATTGGAACCATATTTGCTCAACTATGAGTCAAATCTAAGTGCTTAAAATGTCCTTGGCAAACCACTTCGATGTGAAACCGTATATTTTCTAAACGATTTAGAGTCAGAACGTTGATTCCCTGCATCTTATAAATACGGATTCTGGACGTTCATGTATATTGAACATCTCGTAGCTGTTACGGGGCTGGCTTGGTGGCCGTGTAACCGGAAGGTGAACGGAACGTGATAGCTCTGCTGGAGGCCCCTCATTGCCCAGGCCTGGGGAGCCCACCTGGAGGCATGGCGTAGCGTGGGAGGTGCGGCGAGGACAGACTTGCCCGCTGCGGTGCGGAGGAAGTGGCACCACTGAGCTCTCTGAAAGGAGGCGTCTTCGGGGCGGGGGGCGGGGTGCGGAGCTGGACGTGGAAGCCGAGGAGGGTGAGGCCATGTCCTTTGTGCGGACCGTGTGCGCTGAGGAACGGAGGTGTTCATGTATCTGGGATGACCAGGGTAAGCAGTCCACCTGCTGCCCCGACACGAGCTGAGTCTAGTAAGACACACTCCGTCGTGGGAGACGGTTTGGGCATCTTTCTGTCCGTGAAGAGTCCGTACTGCAGTAGAGTTGCCGAAAGGGCCGGCGACGGTGGTGCAGGGTGAGGAGGCCGTGAGGAAGGGAAGGCAGGTTGGTCTGTGGCTCCACGCGGTTTGTCAGCAAGAGGAAGCAGAGGAGGCCCAGGATGCGTGTGAGCGAGTGAGGACCCGCGGGAGCTCCGCTGCCCGTGCGTGGACGGGGAGAGCCTGAGGTCTCGGGAGTCCTGGGACAGGCACTGGGGTCGGAAATGCAGACTTGAGCAGATGAGAGGGTGCCGTGTTCTGCGGGTCGGGCTGAGCCGGTGCCTGGAGGTGACCTGTGGCTACAGCCACTGGTTTTTGTTTTGTTTTGTTTTCACTCATTGAACAAATACTTAGCGTAGCTCTAGTTGCCATCTCTGGATGCTCGATAAAGTATTCTGAGAAAATTTACCAACTTGGGGCTAAACCGAGCTGAGCGGGCATCCGGTCACCAGCATGCGTGGTGCACGCCGGGGCTCCTCCGGCTCTGCCTTCGCCCGCTTCTGTCCCTGAAGTCTCTGGCAGGTGAGTAGCCTCCGGTTCACTTACTGCTCTGCACCTGGGGACTTCACTCTCAGAGCTTTGGCCACCATTGGCTCCCCCCTGGTGGGGACCCACGGCTTCCAGGTCCCACTGATGTCATTTCCTAGACCTTCCAGCTGGCGTCGGAAGGCTGTGCTCCGCGGTGAAGAAGTTCTCTTGCTCGCGCCTCGCACTCACCAGCTCTTCCTCCGTGCATGCTGCTGCTGTGTCCCCAGCACTTTCTCTCTTGCTCCTGCCCCCTCCCAGGCACCGGGTCTCCTGCATTCTCGCTTCCCTCTTTCCCTAGGGACAGTCCTCGGGTCAGTTGCTGCTGCTTCCCCCGGGCGGCTGCAGTTGTCTCGGACTCAGTCCGTTCTTCTCGCGCTGGCCACAATCTTCGGTAAAATCCGGTCGTGCCGTTTCCCAGCAAAAGCCCTTGTGTCGCTCCAGAAGACATTTCTGTATGAGAGTAAAATGCAGACAGTTTTGTGTAGCACGTGCCAGTCTGAAGGGGCACATGTCCAGCGCGTGAAGGCTCTTCCCTCCAAGAGCGCATGCGTTTTGGTCTCGCTAACTCCTTAAGTTTGTCAAGATTCTGCTCGTGTAGTTCCTCTTCTGGAAACCTTCCCGTGTGTGGTGAAGCTACCTGTCCCTAAGCCTTGACGTTTGACCCTGGATGCCTCGTCTCAGCTCTGAAGTGTTGTCTGACAGACCTTCTGTTTTCAAGACCGAGACACTACCTAGCCCCGGGCTCACAGCCTGCAGGCTTCCTGGGTCAGCGGATCAGGGTCTGCTGCTTTCTACTGTCATCAGATGTCTGATGGCACGTGACTCGAGTAAATGGTTAGGAATTCTGTGTGGTGAACGTGGCGTGTTTCTGTTGGAATTTTCATCGTTCACAACAGTTTGTGTAAATCAAGAATGAAATGCGGTGTTTTTCATTTTAATTTGTGTGGTTTTTTGAAGGTCATCCAGCTCCTCAAAGCTGGGAAAGCTAAGGAAGTGTCCTACAACGCACTAGCCTCCCACATAATTTCGGAAGACGGGGACAATCCTGAGGTTGGAGAAGCTCGGGAAGTCTTTGATTTACCTGTAGTTAAGGTCAGTAGTAAGTCTCATTAATTTCATACGCTTCATTATGTGTCCTGAAGTCAATGCAAAGTCTCACTGGGACTCAGAGCGTTTGCCCAAGTCTGCTTCATGTAGGAAGCTGTCGGTGGACAGAGCTCTTCCCGCACGGCGGTAGCCTACGGCAGCATAAGGCCCGTTGCGTGGGATCCTGCCGTGGCCAGGTTTCTGTCCGTCACAGGTGACTGATCGGTCCGCTCAGCACCTGCTGTGGTGTGGCCCTAGTTCCTTCCTGCCCGGAGCTCTTTACGCCAGGGACGCATCCTGGAAAAGGGTGTGTCAGCCTACAGCGGTGGGCACTGGGGATCCATGAGAAATTGTGCTCACTCCCAGACAGGCGGAGTCCTGTCAGGACATGACTCCTCCAGGGACCACTTTCCATCCCTGCTGTGGCAAGTGGTCTGAATTTCCAGCTAGACATGTTGGAGGAAGTCCTGCCCCCCATTTGCTGTGCTGTTTAACTGCTCCGGCAGCGTCATGATGACCGTCGGTCCCTCTGTCCACCAGGTGGTCATCATGGGAACCGCTGTCAAGCTGACTCTGGGTGGTGTGTTCTAGAAAGTGGGGGCCTTAGCTGGTGGGTGGCTTGTTTGGAGTTTGTTGGTCTGCACCCTCTATACTGTTCTCTTGCTCCTCGTGGTTGAGTTGACTGCTGTTAAATGCATGCTTTGAGATGTGATTTTGTAGTTTTGGTCCTTCAATTTTTTTTTGATCCTAGGTGTTAACATGTTTGTTTTAAAACAGTTCAGTTCCACTACCACTTTTCTCTTTATACTGTCAGATACTCTGCCTAAAAATCAGTATGAGAATTATCATGGTTTAATAACAAGAGAGGCTAGGAGTTAGGAAGAGAGCCAGTAAGTTAGGCTGGGGTGCCAAGAAGCTGGCTGGCCCTGGGAAATCTGCAGCTCGTCAGTACCCAGGGTCTGAAACCGCCTTGCGGACTTAGGAACCTGATTTTTGAAAATAAACCTGAATGCTGATTTGTCTCATGAGAAGATTCTCAGAAACCACACTCTCTAGGGGACAGCTGTGTTATTCAGAGTGACTTAATGTGCAGCAATGACATGCGGTGGTCACCATCCTGCCCTAGACTCCTTGTTTCGCCACGACCAGCTCCTTCGTGCAGCCCGAACACCAGCAGGGCTGCTGCTTGTTTCACCGGACTCCACTCGGCGAGAGAGCCTTGTGACACGTGCACTTCCGCCCCTGGGACCCTGCTTTGGTCTCTGGTTTGCTTCCATTCATCCTTAGCTGTGGGGACCGGATCTCCACTCCCTCAGCAGCCTGGAGCCCTTTGTCTCATGACGGTGACTTCACCTGGATCGTGCAGTCGGACAGCGAGCTTAAAAGGGGCAGCCTCAGCATCCAACCTTCGCGCTCAGGTGGCTGCTGCAGACCATTTAGAGCAGTGGTTCTTGAATCTCGTTTTTGCAGCAAGCGCTTTGTACTATCCTTTTATGTGTATGTCAGATTCCTTCATATGTCAGAGTATCGCTTTATTTATATGTGAGAGAACGTCCCATGATTTAAAACCCGGATGTACGTGTTATGTGTAAGTTCCCCAAACTGGAACGCAAAGGAGAAACAAAAGAAAATAAATAATGTGTATTTCAGTGTGTCGCTCCTTGGGCACAGGTCCGTGGAAGATGGGGCCAGGAGGTGAGCTGCTGGGACTGGTCCCGCGTCCAGTCACTGCCGCAGATGTGGGCTCGTCCCCAGAGCTCGCGGGTGGGGGCGCCGGCTGGGGGGTAGCATTTCAGAAGGGTGATCAGCCCTGGCTAGAAGGCTGAGCTCGAACAGCAGTCTTCTTCTCTTCACCTGTTGCATTTCTGGAAAAGTCAGGCTGTAATAAGGCTGCATAAAATACCTATTACCCAGCTCCTATAATTATCACCATTTCGCCAATCTCGCCTCATAGGCCCCCATCCCGCACTTTCGCTCTGGCTGTGGTAGCTTGAAACGAGGCCCCGGGCGCACTCCTTGCGTCCACCTCCCAGCTCCAGGCTGCTGGGGATTTGTGGCAGGGCCTGTCCTGTCTGGGGCCTACAGCGCTGCATGCCAGGAGGGGGGATTTGTCAGAGCTGACCCGGCATTTTGTGTGCACCCCCAGACGATGCTGCTAGACCGTCAGGCTCTTCGTCTGAGTTCAGCAGATGGAGGCAGATCCCTTGGCCTTTAACTTACTAATTTGACGAATGCGTTTTAAAAATAAGGCCTCCTAATGCATGGTGATGGCCTGTTATTTATGTATTTGAATCATATAGATGTTTAAAACTTGTGTCTTCAGGCACCCGAACTTACAGAATAATTTTTTTAATGGAAATATTTTTCTCAGTGACTGTAGGGCATCATTGGACGTGTTAATTGTGGCAATTTACGGTGGGTGTGTTTGTATATATTGTTGTTGGCCTTTGGGTTAAATAGCTCCTCGTTACTCTGCATTTCTAGTTGTCCATATCTGCTCTGTTATTGTTGGTGTTTCCTACTGACTTGGGGTTATTTTGCCTAGAGCCCCCTGAATGAGTGTCCGAGCGCGGGTCTGCTGTGCGTGGACATCATGACTAGCCCTGAATCCTTAAACAGGCCTATATACTTGCCACCTCTCCCAAGTTCGCAAAGGGACACTTCCAGGGTGTCTGCTGCATGGTGGTCGGAACGGGTGGCTTTCCAGTGTCTGCTTCCTTCTGTGGTCACATTCCTCCATTCAGAGTCACCTCTCCCAGGGCCTTCGAGAAAAGTCCCACCTTCACCTGCCCAAACCCTATCCCAGTGCGTCATCCCAGGCTCTGAAATTCCCCCTGCACTCTAGGCGAGGGGATAAGTAGAAAGGCTGGTTTCTGGAAAGCAGCCTGGTGCTAAGCCACGCCACCAAGGTCTCCGCGAGGCTCTGGGTATCACTGCGGAGGAGAAAGCTCGGCCTGCGGCATGACGTTGATTGTACAAGAGTCAGAGCCAGTAGCGGTTCCTGATGCCGGCCAGCCCCCTTCGACTTCCCTGAAGCTTGCCCCGGATTATCAGAAAATGCAAAGACACACTGGCCTGAAGCGTGGTCAGAAACGTGAAGTGCTGGCTTCCAGCGCAGCGTACGTGATCGCACACGGGTGTGCTCAGCCGAAGCCCCCAGTCGTCGTGCGAGAACCGTCCCAAGTGCCGCCAGTCTTCATTTTCTTTGATAAAATACCCAGTATTCCCACACCCTTTCACAGAAGGCGCGCTGTTCTGAACGGAGGCTGGAACGCTGTGGACGGGGACCTGGCTCTCTGAAGTCCTTTTGAGTCTGCATGACCAGGCTGGAAGGCGGTGCGGGGGCTCCTGAGGCTGGGGCACGAGGTGCGGGAGAGCGAGGAGCACGTGCCTCCCTTCCCGGTTCTGTCCGCGGCGCTCGCACCCTCGGCACAGAGCAGGTTCTCGGCGAGTGCTGGGTGAATAGATTGGTGCGTGAATAAAACATACGCATGTACATTTCAGCGGGTGGAAGTTTCTGGACTTTTCAGCCGGCTGAATGGGGTGTTACATAGTTTAATGTAACTTAAAATTAAATGTAGAAATGTAAGGCAAATTTTTAAAAAAATATAAATTAGTCCAAAAGGTAGTAATAAGCTAAGGTTTTATAATCTGAATTTTGAAAGTTGTAAAAAATGACCAGAGACTTTTCATGGTTTGCAAATGTAGTATCTGTAGGAATTTACTGAAAACACTCGTGAATTTACACTTGGATTTAGGATTGAAGGTGGGAACCGGGGAGCAGCCGATGTACCAGCATGGGGAGGGGGTGGGGTGGCTGTCAGGTCCCTGTCCTTCAGTTGTGAGGGCAGTTTCCGGCTGGCCTAGACACTTATGCAGTAGTAAATGTGTATGCCTTGAATTTAAATTTCTCTAAAAATTGTTAAAATATCTGGCAGTGCTTCATTCTCTAATTCAGCTTTTCACCTCAGGCATTAATGACTAATCTTTGATATTTTTTTACTGGAATGCTCGTGACCTAGGTGCTTTATAGTTGTTATAACAGCTTTTAATTTCTAGGAGCAGTGCTGATGAAAATCACGTCATTTTGATGATAAATTGAAAATAATTTTTGACTTGAGTTCATGTTTTCTTTTTCAGCCATCCTGGGTGATTTTGTCCGTTCAGTGTGGAGCTCTTCTGCCGTATCCTTTTTGGGGAAGGGAGGAGGGAATCTGGGTTTAAGACTGACGTGGGAACCCGGTGGGTTCCCTAGTTGGGGCAGTTGGTGTGTGTGCGTTCTCTGTCCCTCCTGTTTTCCATTCTGCATCGGGTTTTATGGACCCGGTGTTCGTCATCACCTCTGGAGGGAGGGGCACCAGGTCTGGGGGAACATCTCTGGGCTGGAACCTGGGGGCGCTTTCATTCTGGGACTGGGCTTTCTGATCTCTGGCAGTCTGCTTCTCTGGACCTCAGTTTTCTTGTCTCTGGAACAGCCCGTCTTTGTGGCGTCTCGTTAGGTGGAATACGGATCAGAGTGCAAGTCTGCCTGAACCCGGTCATGAGTTATTGGAAGGACAGATGAGGAAGACAATAGCAGAGCACTTCTAGTTCCGGGGGTTGCTGTTCTTTTTGATGACACTGGGTAAAAGGTTTATTGAAGACACGTGTTGACACCTGCTGCGGGCTGGGTACGAAGACTAGAGGTCACGAAGCTCTCGTTGCTTCGAGGAGCTGCCTCCATGCCGGTGTCCCTTGCCTCATTTCTTGAGTCCGGCTCCAGAGCCCCTTCCTCCCCGCCTATGGGAGACGTCGGGCTACTGTCCGCGTCCTGCGCCACATGGCTTCTGTCGCCCTCTGGCCACGTGGGGCTGCATGGACAGTCCCGGCAGGCGGGACGTGCTGGTGGAGGCACCTGGTAGCACCCCGTGATGTGAAAATTGCGGACTCGGGCAGGGCTGCTGGCCTTCTCCGGTGCTGTTCTGCAGCTCTGCCAGGCGGTTCCGTGAGTGCATCTTTACTTACTGAACTTATGTAGATGGAGGGAATCTTTTTATGTTAAACATTTATGGGTGACGTCAAATAAGCAGAAACATCTTATGCTTAGTAAGCAGTTCTTAGGGGATGTGCCGGACTTCAGCATCTCCAGCTCAAAAGTTCTAGGATTCCTAGAATCCTAGAGTTAAGAGAAATCCATTTCTGTTTTTACTCTTCTGGTTTCTTGGGAGTTGGTGTAGTGTTTATAAGCGGGGGGGGGGGGGCGGGGGGGCCGGCCCTGGGGGACGCCTGGGAGAGGGAGGGGTGATTTTGAGTGAGAGGTTAGTTCTTCCTGCCCTGGATCCTGGGTCAGGGTCAGGATCTTCAGAAGCCGTCATTCCCCTGGAGTTCTTCCTGGCCTGTTCCAGAGCAGCTGGAAGGGACGGTAGGGGAAGCTTGCAGACCGTTGGGCAGCACTGGATTTGCCTTTGTCCGGGTTTCCCCAAGTCTTTGGAAGGCGGAAATCCTTGACGCGAGGGTAGGAGGTTGGAAGCGATCATGGATAGTGGGGCTGAGGGCCCGATGTCAGGGGCCACAGGGCGCAGCGCGGTCAGACGGGCTCCGCTCCCGCTCCGGCTTCTCCGCGGGGCCCTGGAGGAGACGGGGGCGGAGTTTTCAGTCTGATCGGTTTTTCTTAATTCACTGATCTCAGGGGGTACACTCTTCTCCTGTAGGAAGAACAAAGTAATGCTCTAACCCATTTCGAATGGTAGACACTCCAGATTCTTCCGTCGTCGTGTGCGCGCAGACACCCAGGGGCCGCGGCGGCGTCCGGCCGGGCGCTCAGCGTCTGGCACACAGGAAGCTCTTCTGAGTGAATTTTAATCGCGAATGAATTTTAAAACTCAGAGCTGTAGAACCGGGAGGGATAAGGATGTCTTTAACTCTTATTTTCACAAAGGGAAAACTGAAGTTCAGAGCTGCTCGGGCCCAAGTGTGTGAAGTTAGTGGTGGTGCTGAGACGGGAACTCGGGTTCCTTTGTGGGCGGTTCGCCACCATCCCGCGCAGGTTCCAGGGGCCTGTCCTTCTGGAACAGACCCGGGACTGCGTCTGCCTTTACGACAGTGGCCGTGCCGCGCGTGTGTGTGCGTGCGTGCGTGTGCGTGTGCGTGTGTGTGTGTGTGTGTTGGTGTGGTGGGGGGTGAGCTGGCTCTCAGGGCAGAGGTTCTCCCTGCGAGGGTGCTGTCCCCGCGTGATGGACGCTGTCGCCGGTGACGCCGGATCTGACGCTGCTTCCCTCAGCCGCCCTGCCCCTCCGGTTCCCCCAGCCGCGCCTTCTCCTCTGCCTGTCTTGCTCTTCGACAGCCCGAGTCTCTCTCCTACACGGATGCGGTGGGAGGGCGGGCGTGGGGCAGACAGGACGTCTGAGCGGGATGCAGTGTGCACTAATCTCATTTCATTGGAATCTTAATAACTATCAAACAGAGTAAATGGTTTTTCTCCAGAGTCCTGTCAGATTTTTTTTGGAATCACTGCCTGCCTCTCCCAGGTAAGTGTGGCTACAGCTGTCTCGTGTTACTCCCATGTAACAGTCCTGAGTTTGTGTAAGATTTGATTTCGGCCTGTTGCTGAGCCAGTTCTAAAGAAGCTCTTTGCTAAACTGCGTATTGGGTGTAACCTTATGACCCACTTACAGTTATTTAAATATTTATGCTTGGTCTTTAAGATACGAAGTTTTAATGGGTAAAAATGGTCTTTCTAATCCGAAGAATTACAAAGATATAGAATTTGAATATGACAAACTAGGAAAAATGAAATTATTTAAGTTGACAAGAAAAACTCAGTCATAAAGGCAAAGAACTTTTTTAGTAAAGGGCTCAATTTAGATCAATAAGAAAAATAAAACCTCAGTAGATAAGGCAGAGAAATGAACTCACAACTTTTTATAAAGAGGAATTACAAGTAACGAGTGTGGCAGAACATTCGACACACTGTATTACCCACGACGTGAGCATCTTCCTAGCACCGAGGTGAGACTGTCCACTCTCCAGCTTGTGACCGGCGTCCGGGGCCACATTCCCGCAGACGGGCCCCGCTCCCTGCGGGCAAGTGCACGTCCGTGCGGCCGTTTTCTACAGATGTTTTTCAGTCAGGAGCCCTAAAATACTCCAGTTAGTTTCCCCTGCAGGTCGCTGAGGTTTAGAATTTTGTCCTGAACTGGTAGTGGTGAGGGCAGATGGACGGGTGAAGGTGTTCAGCAGGGCACTACGTAGGCTGGGGTGAACCTGGGGGAAAAATGAGGTCATCCTGTGTTTGGAAATGGCTCAGAAACCTGTTCTGTGCACTTACACGGCAGCCTAACTGCGGAGCCAGGTTCGAATTAGGATTTATGGAAACAGAGAAGGAGAAGGGAAAGGCTTTCAGTGGGGGGAGGGGAGGCCATTAACAGTGTGTGTTTTACTTGGTGACCAAGTGACAGAGAGAAGTATCTGAAAAGAGGGACCAAAACACCAGCAGTGGGAATTTGAAAGCGGGAAAGTGAATATTCAGTATTTTTAAATTTTATTCTGTCTCCTGCACCGCCAGCTGGAAAACCCTCAAACTGTAAAAAGCCACCATAACCAGCCCAGCCGGTGCTGTTGGAGCTCGCTGGGAAATTGCATGGGGCAGTGTGTTTGGCAACAGGGAGGGGGTGTGCGCAGTGCTGCCTTGCAGACCCGCTCCCACCGTGACCCTGATGAGGAGCAGCATGGCCTCATCCCTGTGGCAGCCTTGAGGAAAGGACCTGTCAGAGGTGTTAGGTGAGCTAGGAGTCCTGTCCCTGCCACGCGGAGTCCTGAAGCCGGGTGACCCTCTCGTGCCAGTGGCCGCCCTGTCTCTGTTCCGCCTTGCCCTGGCCATGCAGTAGCCAGGTTCAGGGAGGGCTGCTTGGTTGTTACTTGTATCTCTTGTAAATTCCTGATGTTCTTTAGAATTACAAATTTTATTGTTTTTGCTACATTCTTTTAATAAAGGAATCCTTGAAATCTTGGCCTTTTTTCCTCTTTTCTCTTAAGAACAGGAATTTTGTCGATACTTGTATTTTTCAGTGTTTTTCACATCTGTGCTATAAATGTATATGACCATAATGGTCTTTGAAGTTGGCCAAAATGAAAACCTTTTAAAGACCAGGGCTGTGGCTCTGTGAGTTTCATTGTTCCCTTATACTTCTCTGTATGTTCCAAACGTACAATAAATACCAGGAAAGTTTTCTAAATGAAGACATTATTATTATTCCTTAATGCATAAACACAGTGTATTTTGGCTAAAATGTGAATTTTGCATTTAATTTTATTTTCACTTACTGGATTTGTGGGCTTGGGGATTTGGAGCCCGCTATCCGGTGGGTTCAAGTTGAATGAAAAGAGGAAGAAGCTGGGGCAGGGAGTCCCACGGTCTTTTCAGGGACTGAGATCACAGTGACATGGTATTTAGCAGACCTGAGTTGGGGAAATAAATAAGAAAAGTAAAAATATGTGAATATAAGATGACTTAAGGGTTTTATTTATTTTTTTAAAACATTTTATTTATTTGGCAGAGATCACAAGTAGGCAGAGAGGCAGGCAGAGAGAGAGAGGAGGAAGCAGGTTCCCTGCTGAGCAGAGAGCCTGATGCAGGGCTCGATCCCAGGACCCTGGGATCATGACCCGAGCCGAAGGCAGAGGCTTAACCTACTGAGCAACTCCGGGGCCCTGATTTCAGGGTTTTAAATTTGGTAATCAGACGTCATGAAATATTAATTGAGTTTACCATTAGAGAACACTTTCAGTCTTAAGAAAAAAGATTCTATTTAATAAAGGTTATAATAAACGTAGCAGATCTTATTTTAGGCACTTAACATAAAGGTTATGGTACACACGACCTGCTGTGTGCTGTGCAGAATCCCGTGGCCCCGATGTCTGTGAGTTCACAAGCGCAGGCCTGAGTGTGGGCGGCAGAGGAGGGGAAGCCTGTGGGGCGGGGAAATGTCAGACCTGAGGGGCTTGAAAGAGTGGGCGGAAATCGAGCAGGAATGGGGAAGGCAGGGTGTTTGCGGTAGAGCCACGTGGAAGGAGAGAGGAGGAGGGCGCCGGGGAGCAACGGCACGTCCTTGCGGTGCAGGAGGGTAGATGGTGGGGGACGCGGCAGCGGAACCCAGGTGTTGGAGTTTGAGCTCTCGAAAGTAGCCAGCAGGCTGTCGCTTTCCTTTTTTCTTACATATTTAACTTTGCATTACACGTATTTGCATTAGGACGTTCAGAAAACACAGGAAAGCAAACAGTTAAAATCCTTACGGTCCGTAGGTGCAGCAGGTCTGGGAGCAGTGGCAGGACACGGGCGGGCGGCAGAGGATGGGGGTTTGGGCGGGAGGGAGGCGCGCGGTCTTGGACTTGAGGCAGAGGTTTGGATCCTGGATGGTGCTGTGCACACGAGGCCCAGACAGGAAGCAGCGGGCCTTGGTGACTCGGGCGTTCTCGGGACGGAGGAGGAGGCGGCAGTGCCCGCAGTGCTCCTCTGCGCTTCTCAGGGAAGATGGTGACGTCGGCTTGGGACACATTGAGTTGGGGTGTTGAGCTGCTACCCAAGTGGGGGGCTGTGGACATGTGGCATGAAGGGCAGGGAATTAGCTTCTTGTAGAAGAAGGCAGAAAGGCTTGTAACCAGGAAGAGAGCTTAGGTAGTGTGCAGCGAAGATTTGGGAAGAAAAGAGACTTGAGCATAGGTAGAGGTGGTCTGGGGAGGAGGATATGGTCTTCAGAAACCAGGGATGAAATCAGCTGCAGCTGGTTGTTGTCACGGGAGGCGAGCAGCGCCCCGGGCAGAGGTGTGCAGCACCAGTTTGTGGCAGGTAGTTGTGCGTGGCCTTGTTTGGTCCCCTCGGTCCTACCTGTGGCCCGGGAGAGGAGGAGGGCAAGGGTGCTGGACAGGGACACGGGACTGCTGATGGCTCTGGTGGCCCTCATGCGGCCTCAGGGGTCCCTGTGGATCTCCGGTTCTGGCCTGAGAAGACGCAGGTGTAGTCCCCAGAGGAGTGGGGAGAGGGACTGGACAGCCTGTGGAAAAGGCACCAGCTATGTGGTAGAGGGCACACAGGCGGAGGTGAGCAGGCGTCCTTTGGTGGTGTGGTCTGGAAAGTGGCCCAGCCCCTAGAGTTGTATCTAGGTGCAGAACTCATTGTGGGCAGTGGATGGGTCCATGGTAGAGAGAAAAGTGAGTTTAGGAGGACCTTTGACAGTGTCTGTATCCCTCTAGCAAATTCATTAGATAATAAAATTGGAATCCAGCATCCGAATGATCTTTGTGGATCACTTAGTACTCCGTTCATCACTAGGATGGTGACTTGGAATCCCCAGGGAGTCATGGGATCCCATAATACAAAGCTGCGCTTTTGAGTTCATGAGGATTGATCGGATAAGGATGGACAAGATTTTACTTGATGGTTTTTCATCAACCAGACCCTGGTTAAGAAAAGTACCCTGGGGACACTGATACTTTGTGGTTGCTAAAAAGTGTTAACATCAGTTTTAAGAAGGAGTAACAGACGGTGTGCCCGGTGTGCAGCTGAGGGACTTGGGTGCAGCAGACACCTGACGAGTACATCTTTGGTGACAGGAGCAATGCCCAGGGGTACAGGTCAATTCACATGGGCTGTCTGCTCCTCAGTAAGTGTACATTCTAGAAGGGGAGACAGACCGCGAGTAAGCCGCACGTTGTAGCACACACAAAGGTACAAGGGAGTGCGAGGTGTGGAAATCATGCCAAGAGGGAGCCGTCGCGGTGGTTGGTCTGCACCAGGCAGCAGAACACGGGAGCACTCGCACGCGCACACGCGCACATCAGGCAGGACCCCGCCTTTACGAAAGGACTGTTTGCTTGGTGGCTCTCGGTGACCTTCTGTCTTTTCCCCGTCAGGGTGTTGATACGAGCTGGAGCTCTTTGTTGGAGGCTTCCAGAGCTCTCCCAGGGAGAGGTAGGGAAGGGAACTTGTGGCAGCAGAAGCTGAGCAGCACAGACACCATCTGCCTTCTCCTGACCCGGTATCGATGCAGGCGGGGGCCCCGTTGTAATGTGCTGGGTAGGTTTCCGGGGACAGGTCGAGAGTCTGATGGAGAGCCTGGCCAGGGTCGTGACTTAAATCTTGAAGACTGAAAATAAAAGCCCTTTCCATTCTGCACCTCAATCAAGTATTTCTTGACTGCCTACCCATGTGCCTGGTACTGTACTAGGTACTGTGAGAGATCTCGGAGAAGTTTAAGGCCTGATTCTTAGATCCCCAACTTTAATCGGGATGATTGTAGTTTCTAATCACGGTGGGACAAGGACAAATTCAGGGAGGCTGCTGGACCCAAGGGGTGTCCTACTTCTGTGAGACCTCCCAAGAAGGGCGGGTGTTCCCCATTGCTATAAAGGAAGCACTTACTCAGCGGGGGCATGGGTGAGCTGACGGTGCTCTGCTCCATCCTCCGAGGAGAGCGGCTGGGGAGAGAAAGCACGCAGTTCACAGAGCCTGAGCGGCCTGCAGATGCTTCTGCAGGGGAGGCTGGGGGCAGTGGGAGCGGAGTGGGAACCCAGGGTGGGGAGGGCATGGAGCCAGATGGTGCCGCACACGTGGCTGTGGTTGGAGATAGGGGTGTGGGCGGGGCCCAGGGAGTCGGCAGCCGCTCCATCAGGTCGGCTGGACTTGCCATGGAAGCAGCTTCGGCCTTCAGGAATTGAGGTCACGTCCAGGCTTTGCTAGCCAAGATGATGAGATGTGTAGTTTATGAAGATTGCTTTCTTTAAAAAGAAAAAAAAAAAAAAAAAGACACTTTTCCCCAGTTATAAAATTAATGCTCTTGAAAATTTGGAAAATACAGAAAAGTATAAAAACGGAAACAAAAATATCCCCATAATTCTATCACCACTAGATAACTGTTAACATCGTAGTGTGGAAAGAACATTCTTAGTTATTAATCATGCTGATAGAGACTCATTAAATGATCTGGCGTGGATGTTTGAAGTCATTTAACCCAGACTCGCATCGAGGAGGGACCTGGTTCATGGAAGTCTTCAGGTGGACAGGAGCTAGTTTTGGAGGCCGCGGACCTGTCCCGGGCCTCCCTGTCTCCCAGCCAGTGTTCTTTCTACAGCAACACCCTTGTCCCGGTTGAGACCCAGGCCTGGGACGCAGGCCGGCCAGAGCCACGGACTAGACTGCCTGGGGTCGCTCCTGTCCCCCCGGCACACCACAGGAGGCAGACCGAGGTTCTATGTCTTTTGTTTCATTTTTGATAAAGATGACTTGACGATTCATTGGAGTAGGCTCTACTGTCACGTAGTTAAATCTCACCCCTCCAGATGTGGCAGGAGATCAGTGGTTTTGTGAAAGCAGCTAGTAAAATAGGTTTTCTTGTCCAGTCTCTGAAATGGGACAGTGACTAACTAAAAAAGATACAAAGTAGTGATTTTTCAAGGTGATTTTATGAAATCAGTGTGTTCGTAGGAGTAGTCACGGTAGTGTGGAATGCAGAGTGATTTCTAGAAATATCTGTGAAGCGGATGAAAGTAGATGTAAAGTGTTAGAGCTCCGGCCGGCTGGATAATGGCAGGTTTCAAAACGTGCTGTTCATAAAGTTTTCACAGTTAACGTGAGACAGCATTCAGGATTCTTAACAACCATAACCCTCAGTTTATAATCAGTGATCCAGGAAAAAAATTCACTTCGTTAAGTGATTACCTTAGAATTAATTAACACACCCTTTTGTTTCTTCTGTCTTTTAGAATCTAAAATTTTATTTTTTAGAAATTATTTTTGGTAGTAACTGCCCTTAAAGAAGGATAGAGCAGTGGGGAAATGCAGATAGGCCTGGGTTTAGACAGACCTGGATTTTAAAAGCCAGCTTTTCTGACGAGTCACTAATTTCTTAAATCTGTTTCCTGATCTGTACAGTGGATCTAATAAGTCTGACTTCCCACGGCGGTCCCCAGGGTTAGGAATGTTTATGAAGCACTTGGCACAGTTCCTGGCACATAGTAGGCAGGCAATAAATGGTAGCTGCTTTTGTTCCCCTGAAAGCCTCTCTTCCAGCATGAATCACTTGCTCTGAAATCGACTTCATCAGTTACGCAAGCGTAACAGTTACTCCTATGCTTGCCTTAGTTCCTTTGTGTTAAGTAATACTTAATGTTTTTCCCTGACCTTACAGATACCTATATTTTTATCTTTATATTTTATTCATTTTGTAATTAGTACCTATCTACTAATGATTAAGGAGTTCCTTAATGATTTTGATACTGCCATTTTATTTAAACATTTTAAAACATTACAGTTGTTAAGATGGAATGATGTATTAGTTACTTCTTTTTTTCCCTATGACTTCCATTGAAAGAATCCATTCATTTTTTGACGTGTGAATATAACTTTTTTTTATTCATTTGGTGATGAGGCAAAAAAAGATGTCTATAAAACTATCATGATAAGAATGAAAGTTTTTGTTACGATAAGCAAGTAGCTAAAAGCTCATCTGTGTTCCCCACTAATACCCTTAAGTTCGATTTAAGTAGATCCGGCAGAATTGTTACAATGTTGCAGTGTATTTTAATGATAACCTTGCCCGGGCTGAAATGTGTGTCTCCCTCTGTCAGGTGTCGTCTGACGACAGGAGTGCCCTGTGGGCTCTGCTCACCTTCTACGGCGGGGGGTGCCAGCTGCAGCTCAACAAGAAATGCACGCATCTGGTCGTTCCCGAGCCGAAGGGGGTAAGCGCTTCGCGAACGCTGTCCTCTCCGTATTTCCTGCAGTCACATGTTTTGAGTTTCTTTTAAATTAATTGTTAGATCCCTTTACACAAGCTGGTTCTTAGTTTGTGTTCCTTGGACCCAGCCTCCTTCCAGAGAGGATGGCAGAGGTTGATCGTTTCGATGCAGGGCCAGAGCTGACCTCTAGATGCAGAGAAATGTGGGTTTGTTTCATGGAGAAGAGGGGAAAGTTTTCTGAACCCCTTGAGTTTCCTTTCAGATCCAGTAAAACCAGTTTATTTTATTTGTGAAAATAGGCAGTTTTCGTTGTCTTCACTTGTCTTTAGAAAGGTCTGTGCTGAGGATGATAACTTCGTAAACATGTATTTGGTGAAGTTTTCAAGGCCATTTCCTTTTTAATAATCTAGAATATATAAAAGCACATTTATCCTGATAATTGTAGGGTGCCCCGTCTCAGCACTGATGGGGCCACCGACTTTCGGTTCCCCAGGTGGGGTCCCCAGGTCAGCAGCTGCAGCCTGTCCTGTAGATGTGTTAGAAAGGCAGACTGTACACCCTCCGAGGGCGAGTGAGGAGCCCCGTCATCCGTGTCAGGCCTCGCCTCTCGGTGATCCTGGTGCACCCGAGAATCTGAGAGTTACCGCTCTCTGGAAGCCAAACCCTGGTCCTCCCCTGAACAGTTACTTGTACCTTTGAACGTCACGGACAGTGTATTTATAGTGAGACCTTTCCACATGTTGGTATCCCCTCCGTGTTTCCTTACGGCCTTCAGTCTCCGTGCTGTCACTGTGCTTTCCGTGCGCTGTGCTGACTGTGTGGGAGGGGGGATGCGTGCGCGGTCCGTGGCCGGGCGCCACTGCCCGGTGGGTGACTCGGGGCTGGTGCGCACGGGTCCGGCCGAGCAGACACCTGTCCCCGGGGCTTTGATGCCGAGCAGAGCTGACACCGGCACGGGCCTTGTATCACCTGATTCCTGACGACAGGTTTTGGGCCAGTGGGTGTGGTTGTCACGTCGTAAGCCACACCGTCCAGGAAGACATATCCTCTGTGAAAATTTAAGATTTGAATCTTAAAATCTGTTTGAGTAAAAGATTACATTTTGCATAACAGGAAGAGAAATATAGTATGCTTTGGTTATGCTATTTTATTTTATAATTTATGGCTAAAAGTAAATCATTTGATTTTAGTTTGAAAGGAAACAGTCTTTTTTTTTTTTTTTAAGATTTATTTATTTATTTGACAGAGACACAAAGAGAGAGGGAACACAAGCAGGGGCAGAGGGAGAGGGAGAAGCGGGCTTCCCACTGAGTGGGGAGCCCAGTGCGGGGCTCGATCCTAGGACTGTGGGATCATGACCTGAGCGGAAGGCAGACACTTAATGACTGAGCCACCCAGGAGCTCCGGAAACAAAGTCTTTATAGCTTTTGTAGGGATGAGCAATGCTTCTGGAGAGCTAAATGATAATTGAAGAGGCCGTATGGGAGGGGTGCGTTTGCCACGCAGACCAGCTGACGGCTCACAGAAATCAGTGGCATCTCTTTCAGTCCTTTTTTTTTTTTTTAAGTGAACACCGCAAATGTTTGAATAGCATAGTGAAACTACCTTTCATACTCTGGAAGTTTTAAAAATGGTCAGTTAAGTGGAGAAGAATGGAGGGATTTAGTAACAAAATCCACAGGACAGGGTGTGCTCATTGGATACTGGGAAGGGCTGGTTCACAGCTGCTGCAGGCTTCGGCGTGTAAGCACGCCTGCCGTGGCGGTGCAGCGCCGTCTGCCCCCGCCGGCCGTGGCCCTGACCCCGCCGGCCTCACTGCTGGTGTCCCGGTCCGCACATTAATGACTCGTGATTTTGGAGATTCAGGAATGAGAGCGACTTAGCTAGTAAATTAGCCCCAGCCAGGGTGTTCACATTGCTTTGCTCCTGGGTCACCTTGGTTTAAGCAGTAACTGTCTTCCGGTGACAAAAACCATTTGGTGAGAAGGGAGAGAAAACCCGAGTGAAATATAAACTTAAATAGCATTTGAGTTTGTGCAAGAAGTGGGTCACAGCTGATGTGTGCCGGGCCCACGCGCTGTGCAGACCAAGAACCCGAGGCTGCCGCTGTGGGTCCCGGCGCTGAGCCTGCTGTTTTCTCCCTGGGGTCCGGAGCGCTCAGCACTGCACGTCATGGCAGGAGTCTCACGCTTGCTACTTGGTAACAGAAGGGAGAAAGTTTATTTCATGTTATTTCAACACCTTTCTACCTTGGAAAATAATATATAAGGTTTATTTGATATATGTGTTATTTGGTCATCTTGTGCATCTGTATTATTTGTGTAGTTTTTTTTTTTTTTTTAAAGATTTTATTTATCCATTCGACAGAGAGAGATCACAAGTAGGCAGAGAGGCAGGCAGAGAGAGAGAGAGGAGGAAGCAGGCTCCCCGCTGAGCTGAGAGCCCGATGGGGGACTCGATCCCAGGACCCTGAGATCATGACCTGAGCCGAAGGCAGCGGCTTAACCCACTGAGCCACCCAGGCGCCCTTATTTGTGTAGTTTTATAGCTACTTTGGTGTATATTCGGCCTCGATGTTTTCCTGAGACAGCACTGTGGCTCTTTTGGGACAGGTAGTCAAGAAATGAAGTCGGTCTGCCGTAAAAACCTGTCATCCCTGTTTACTGTGGGAAGATGGATTTAACAGTTCATACTTGAATATTTCAGAATGATTTTTAGAATAAAGAATAAACATCTTCTTAGTTTTGTTAACGTTCTTGTTAATTGCTGTCCGCACACGGTGCTGTGTCAGTTTCAGGGGCCTGTCCCGAGGTCGGCGCTGGCGCGTCACCCGGCGCGGGGAGCTGGGTGTGTGCCCACAGGTGCACACACGCTTCTATCCCACTGAAAGATGCTGTGATCGTACAAGCCGTAGTTTTACCGAGTCAAGCGTTTAGCTGTCCCCACACGCTTCTGTATGTAAGTTTAAGGGAAGTTAAAGATACGCTTGTATCTGAATAAGAGAATATGTCACTTCGGTCATGGTGTCTACACAGTGTCATTTCAAGGAGTTAGGCCTGTGGGGCGGGGGCTGTGTGTGGGGGAATCGACACAGTCACACGGAGTTTGCGGCCTGGCCGTTTGGGAGGGGGATGTGGTTGCAGCTAATGAGGCCTTAGAGCACTGCCTTCCAGAACCTGGGAGTCCATTGTGCATAAACCATTTAGGCTGCGTGTGTTGAGCTTTAACTGCAGCTTCTCGTGGCAGCAGAACACTGAGCATAGGAACACCCGGGACCACTAAATGGCCCTGGAGGTGACAGCAGTGATCCGTGAGCCGGGGGCTGCCAGCTGGCAGCTGCGCAGCACAGCGGCGAGCCTGGCTCCAGCGGACAGGCCGTGGACGTGAGGCGGCGCGACGGCAAGCGTGGAGGTCGGGGCGCTGCGCTTTTGTCGGTTGGAGGCGCGTGAGCCGTGTCGCTTAGGAGCCAGTCTGGGCAGGCGTGCAGGAGGCGGGGGATCTGTCTCCCAGCTCTCTGCGCTCGGCTTCGTCTCAGGGTCACCAGAACGCCAGGGTAGGGGGCACGTGTGGTCGTGGGAGGTTGATCGTGAGATCTCAGTGCAGCCACGCCGTGAAGGCTCCGTGCGCTAGCACACGTATACATGCGCATGTTGCTAACGAAGCCATCACACTGAGGACCGCGGTGGCTGCTCATCACGGGGTCACGACCACGCGTCCGTCTTTCTCTGCTTCACTGGTTACCTGTGTGTGCTCCCCTGTGACCAAGTGTGCCTGTGTTTTAAAAAGGGTTAAAGTGGCACATCCTCAGAAGCCACAGGCGGTGAAATCTGTACATGGGCGTGGTCTCCCCCTTCCTGGGAGGCAGGTCGGACTGGACGGTGCTGCCCTCGGCCGTGCCACACGGACGGCGGCCGTCTGTCTGTTCCACACCTCCAGGACAGTCCTGCTGCCTGTCCCCCTTGCCCCGACCCTAGACCTCGAGTGCCACCTTTGGTCCCCTCGACAGGAAACGGGCTTCAGTGTGGGGCCCTAAGGATGGGTTTGCCCAGGAGCTGCCATCCTCCTGGCTGCCAGGTGGGACGTGGGCTCTGCTGCCTGGGGGGCTGCAGCTAGCATCTCCCTTATCTCAGAGCTCTGGTATCCTCTTCCCCGTGCCTCCTATCTCCCATTTCTCTCTTTTTCCTTTGGGATTTGCTCCGTTGTACACCCTCACCTGGAGGAGAGCCCCTGCCTATGACGCACCTTTTCCCTGGGGTGGATGCTGTGCTCACTGACGCCCCTGCCAGGCCTCTCCGTGCAGTGCGGCTTTCCGCCGTAGGGCCTCTCTCTGGGCTTATTCCCGCCTCACTCAGCGCAGGCTCCTGCGTCCTGTTCTCGGGGCGTTTACTGTCTCTCCCAAGCTAAGTCCTGAACCCCGTTAGGTCAGAGGCGTGTTGTGTCCTTTGTGTCTCTGTGGACTGAGCTCAACAAACTAGACGCCTCACTAGGAAAGCCTCCCCATGAAAAGTTGGCCACCCTTCCATGACCGTGTTGGATGTCCTGAAGGCGCTCTTCCTTCAAGGTGTCAAAAGCTAGACGAGGTGGCAGTTACTTATTTCATTTAAGAGAATTTCCCGTGGGTTTGCTAGCTGTACTTTTCCCTTAATTGTTACCATTTATAAAAGTTACTTGAAACAAAATCTGTTCCGATGACTATTGCCGGCCTGAAGCCAGCATGGGATCCTGGTTGGTTCCAGCTCCTGCATCGGAAAGGAGTTTACGCTCGTCTGCGTGTGATGACCGCTGTAGGGCTGGACGCTTCAGCCGCGCGCCTGTGCTGAGTCCTGTGTTCAGATGCACACTTGTGGGGTGTCTGGTCCGACTTACAGCTTCGCGTGTTTGTGCTTCGCTTGTAGGAGAAGTACGAGTGTGCGTTGAAGAGAGCAAGCATTAAGATCGTGACCCCTGACTGGGTCCTGGATTGCATATCAGAAAAAACCAAAAAGGACGAAGCATTTTATCATCCTCGACTCATTATTTATGAAGAAGAGGAGGAGGAGGAAGAAGAGGAGGAGGAGGAGGTAGAAAATGAGGAGCAGGAGTCCCCAAATGAGGGTAGTTCGGAGGGAAAATCCAGCCCTGCCAGCTCTCAAGAAGGATCTCCTTCCGGGGACCAGCAGTTCTCACCCAAATCCAACACCGAAAAGTCTAAAGGGGAGTTGATGTTTGATGATTCTTCAGACTCGTCACCCGAGAAACAAGAGAGGAATTTAAACTGGACGCCCGCTGAGGTCCCACAGCTGGCTGCGGCGAAACGCAGACTGCCCTCGGGGAAGGAGCCTGGCCTCATTAACTTGTGCGCCAACGTGCCCCCCGTCCCGGGCAACATCTTACCTCCCGAGGTCCGGGGCAGCCTCCTGGCCCCGGGACAGAATCTCCAAAGTTCGGACAGATCGGAAATGATCGCTACTTGGAGTCCGGCTGTGCGGACCCTGAGAAACATCACTAACAACGCCGATCTCCAGCAGATGAGCCGACCGTCAAATGTTGCTCACGTGAGTCACTCCTTAACGCGGGGATCTGGGAGTCGGGTTTTATGGTCTGGTTCAGCATAGTGCGGTTATATTGACTTACCAGCAGTATTTACTCAAGAACGTGTTTTACAGTCGTCTGCATGAGTGTGTGTGTGTGGAGTTCAGTGTCGCTTCGACTCCGGCGGGACACCAGTGCTGAGACCGCTGGTCCCCGAAGCAGGCTCTCGCTCCGCCGAACCCCGGGTTAGCGGCAGTAGAGAGAGGCCCGGTGACGACCCTGTGCTCCTCATTCGCCGACAGTAGACAGATAACATAACCGGAATTACTCACTCATTCCAGATGCCTTAATCTTAATTGATAGTTTCGTGATTGGAGCTTGTTGACGCAGCATGGAGTTAAAAGTTTAGTAGGTGTCTTTCAGTTTAAAACTGGAAGACCGTGACGGAGAGGGCGCGTGGGCCGTGTACGTTTCTGCGGGCGAATCAGGAAGACGCGTCTCCCAGCCTCGTTTCAGATGGAGAAGACCGCAGGATGCCAACAGGAGGGCTTCTGTGGCTCTTGGGTGTTTTGAAGATGGTAATAAGGGGTCACAGAATAGCCGTTGGGGGAAGAAGCTGTTGGATGAGGTGATGAGGAGCAGCCTCCGGGAGGAGGGCTGGGAGCCAGGCTGAGGGAAGAGCCGGGGGCGGAGAGTTCCAGACGAGAGGAGCAGCGGCCGTGACGTCCGGGTGGCAGGCGTGGGTTTGCCGTGTCGTGAGGAAAGCAAGAAAGCGAGACTTGACGGAGCGGGGAGAGCTGGAGGCACTTGCAGGGGCCTGGCCCCCGGCGCCCGGGCTGTTGTGCCGACGGAGCGAGTCCGCCTTCGGAGCAGGTTGCTGGGCTCCAGGAAGGGTGACCAGACATGTAGATGACAGTGTCACGTTGGGGTATGACTGTGGGGTGGTTTAAAAAGTCTTGCATTGGAGATGGCACGTTCAAAATACTCTTTTCTCCCCCACCCTTGACTGAGCAGTGAGTAACCGATGCGGTATGTGGCCCGAGAGGCCGGAAGGTGGTGACACCCAGAATACGGTCCGGGGAAAAGAAAACACGGTCTTCGGGTGTCAGAAGGAAGGAAATTAAGATGGTGTGAGGCAGCGTGTGTAGGGGAAGAGGGAGGTAATGGGGTTTGAGGAGAATGGAAAATTCTGGAATAGTGGATACAGAGCTTCCGGGAAGACAGTGATGTTGGACCTGGTTAGGACCCGGTTTTAGGTTGGCAGTCTAGCTTGGGATATTAGGAAGAGTGAGGAAGACGGTGACCGGGTCAGGAGGGGGTGGGGGGCAGGGGCAGCGGCCAGCGGGAGGAAGAGCAGAGGCCGGCAGAGCCTGGCGTGGTTGACGTTGCGATTTCGGAGGCGCGCTGGCCGGGGCCGACAGACGGGGGCGGAGCAGGGCTGCACACCAGTGGCTGACGGCACCTTTTGTGTGACACCTTCGCTTTGGTCCAAAGAGTTTTTTGAATTTTTTTGCTAAAATCATGAGATTCTTCATTAAAAACGGGATCTCTGGCATTTCTCAAGAAGTGGGTGAGCCCGTGTCCTGCAGTCTACACGGTGACAGTGCTTGGAGGCCGAGTGGCCCTTTCCGTGTGGCAGGGAGGCGCCTGCGGCAGGCTCGCTCCCCACGCCCGCACCTCCCTGCCCCGCCGCACGCTCTCGGACTCCCGGGGCCCAGGAGGTGAGGAGTGCGTGAGGACAGTCTGACGCCGACAGGGAGCTGGGGGCTGAGGAGAAGGTCCCTGAGGTAGGGTGGTCCGAGCACGGCAAGGCGAGGCTTGTCCAGGTGACGCCCGCACTCCTGGAGGGTCCCCGGAGCGGAGGGGAGAAGACGGATAACAGAATGCGGCGAGGGGTCTGGGCGGCGGCGCCTCTGACTGGGGGTGGCCGGCAAAGACATGAGGTCCGGGCCCAGCCTGGGGGGCTGTCGGGAGCAGGGGTGATGGTCAGAAAGCCCTGGAAAGCCAGGGGCTTGGGCGGGCGGGGGAAAGCCGCAGGGGGACAGCGTGAGGCAGTCAGAAACCAGGGAGCTGTGGTGTCCCAGGGGTGGGAGAGGCCGGGCGTGCAGGCAGATGACAAGGTGCCACGCGAGGATTCAGGGGGCTGGCATGCTCCGCTCGCAGCCGGCGGGAGGCCCGGGGAGCGCTTGCCCAGCCCTCCTGGAGTGGAGGGGTCCGGACGGGCTCAGCCGTTCCAGCAGGACAGACGTGCTCCCCGCTCTGGGCTTGCCGGCACTGCAGGGAGTGCTGGCCGTCGCTGTGGCCTTTGCCGCTGGATTCGCTGGTGTCAGCTGGAGTCCCTCGCTCCCTGAATGGGTATTTGGATACGGAACAATCTGAGAAGTAGAGATGAGGGACCACACCCGGCAGTTGGGGGGCGGCCTGCCCGAGAGGTGTCAGAGGCGGGCTGTGCCTCGCTGTGCTGTGAGGTGGGAAGCCGGAGGGCCTGGCCCGGCTCCAGGGACAGCAGCTGCCACGAGGAGGTGTTCCGAGTTCTCCGGCAATGTTAGATCATTTTTACTGCCAGATGTGAGAAAATGAATTTTTGAAATGTTACAGATAGAAGACGGATTTAGTTTAAAATCAGATGGGGAGTCGGGAGGATGTAGCGGACCGTCGCGGTTGCAGGTTCATAGTGCTTAGGAGCCGTGTGGTTGGTGCTGCAGTTCTGCATGCGTCGGGGCACTCAGCATGCAAGTGATTTCAAGATGACGATAGTATCCCGTGACCGAAAAATTCCGACTTGACGTTCATTAACACTTGTTTGCAGTGTGGCCAAGTGTGGGATCACGCAGCTAAGAAGGTTACTTCTTCTTTGATCCTGTGGGGTTCACGTGTGTTGAGCCAGAGGCAGATCAGAAGGGTGAGAAGCCGTCTGAGGAGCACAGGTGATGTCCTGAGAGTCCCCTCACTGGCTGGCCTGCCAGGTGCCCAGCTCTCCAGGCCAGTGCCATCTCACTCTGGCCGGTGCTCTTGTTCCGACGCTCGTGGGCTCCCAGCTGCCCTGTGCTCACAGCCTGGCTTCCCCCAGCTTCTCAGCTCGTGGTCCCCACAGGGAAGGTGCCCCAGCCCTCCTGGTCTCCTGCAGAGTCCTGCTGGCCACTCTGAGACCAGCTGAGAGCACAGCCCCCGGCTCCCGGCTGTGGAGTGTACGTGGAGGGTCCCAGGGAGCTCCCTCTGATCTGGGGGTGGGCACGCAGGGGCAGGCAGGGGCAGGCAGCGGGAGGCAGACGACCGCTTGGACCCCGCGCGCTGGGGCAGACGGGCCTTTATTCCTTCTTACCAGTCCAGTTTACCTGCTGGTTCCCTCTGAGAGTAAAAAAATCCAGGTACAGACTTCAGAAACTCCACTGGCATCCAAGGCTGTAAAGTGATAAACTCCCTCCTGCCCCTAACTCCAGTTCCCTCTGGAAGCAGCCGCTGTTCCCGACCCTGCTCTGTGCTTCCGGCTTGTGGTCCACCCATAAGGACACGCAGCTGTTCGCCCCCAGCCCCGGTGGTGGAGGCGTGCGTGTGCGCGTGCCCGGGCCGTGCGCGTGGGAGGGCCCGTCTCCCGCCGCTGCACAGCGTGTTCTTTACCACTCTGAAGGACTGAGAAGAGATTGTCACCGTCGTTTATGATTCGTTAAACTGTTTCCTCTGCGTAGAGCTCCAGTGAGGAGCCTTTGCACATGCGGAGGACCTGCGGAGCTCGGGCTCTCCCTGTGCCACGGTCGCACGGGCCACCGCACTGCTGCTCGGCGTGAGGCCTGGTGATCGGGTTCCCCTCGGGGATCGTAGGACCTTCGTGTTTCGGAGCCCGTTTAAGTGGAGGACGTGTTTTAAGGTCCTTCTTGAGATTTCTTTGTAGCTGTGGCTTACAGTAAAGTTAAATTTCTAGAGTTTTATTTAAATGTCAAGTGCTCTTTTAGTAGGGTCACGTTGTGTTTGTTTTTAGTAAAATCTCCTTGGTTGTTGCAGTTCTCTTGACCCTCTGGGGATGGGGTGTAATTCTCGCTGTTGGAGCATATCGGAGAAGGAGCTTCGTCGTGTCCCGTTGTGGCACTCGGCGCCGTGCAGGGCAGTACAGAGACCTGCCGTCCGGTTCTCGGGCCTCTCCTGACTCCCTGTTCCATCCGCCCCGACCCCTGAGCTGGCACAGAGCGCTGCGCTGACTCCTGTCACTGTGCGGCAGAAGGAACCAGAACAGAAACAGTCTGGCTAGTTGGGTTCTTCTGTGGATCAGAACACTTCAGTTCCGTGTAAAGAGCCCCAAGGCCTCTTTGAGGAAGGCTGATGGACCAGCTCTACCGAGGATTTCTCATCTGCGAGAACACTTACATTTTTACAAACCTCTGTTGGTGTCTTTTCTGTTCCCTGTTGACGGAGTGTGCCAGCGCACGGGCAGGGTGACCACAGATGAGGAGGGCCGGTGGCTTCCCTTGGGGGATGGTCTTCATGTTGACACTCACTCGCTGCTTTTGTTGTAGGAAGGGAGCGGGGTTCAGGCCAAGAGGCGGCTGGGTCCGCTGACGTTCCCCAGAGTATCCCTGGGTCAGCAGATGTCCGTGGAGCATTGTGGAGGGAGGGGGTCCCGGTGGGGCGCTGTGCGCGGCTGCGTGTCACACGTGGCACCCACACTCGTGCTCAAGCCCCTGGGAGCAAGTGCTGCCTTTGTTTTATTCATTTTTGCAGCCCTGTCACTGTGCTCCATAAAGCACATCAGCCGTACGAGGTCATAGGTGTGTCCGCTCCAAGTCGCGAGCTTATTTATGAGTCTTCCTTATTTTCAAGTGTTGGTCTCAGAATGGGGTTCCCTGACTTTGTGGGTGTTGGCGATGCTTTCATGAGTGGAGAAGAGACACGCCGTACTGTTCTCGAAGCGTGCAGTTGTCGGAGCTTCCTGTTCCGGTCAGCGGTCAGGCCGTGTGCGAGACGCGCATACTCTGTCGCCAGAGGGATCGTTAGGACGTTTCAGTGACCAAGGCTAATGACTTTGCCTCGTGTTTGTTTCCTAGATCTTACAGTCCCTTTCTGCACCTACAAAAACCTTAGAGCAGCAGGTGAATCACAGCCAGCAGGGCCACGCGAACGCCAACGCGGTGCTCTTCGGCCCGGTGAAGGTGGCTTCCGAGCCGCACCTGCCGCAGCCGCCGCAGCCACCGCCCCCGCCCCCGCCGCACCCGGTGCTGCACCTTCCCGCCCAGCAGCTCCTGCAGCTCCAGCCGCAGCCGCAGATCGCCCAGCAGCCGTACCCGCAGCCGCCGCCGCACCCCTTCCCCCCACAGCCGCTGCCCTTCCCCCAGCAGCAGCTGCACCGGCCCCAGCAGCCCCTGCAGCCCCTGCAGCCGCAGCCGCAGCACGTCCTGCAGCAGCAGCTGCACCAGCTCCAGCAGCACCAGCTCCAGCAGCAGCAGCTGCACCAGCTCCAGCAGCAGCTCCAGCTCCAGCGCCTGCAGCAGCAGCCGGCCCCGCTGCCGCATGCGCCCGGCCAGCCGGCCCAGGCCGCGCAGCACCCGGCGCAGCCCCCGCACCAGCCCCCGCACCAGCCCCTTCAGCAGCACCAGCCCCCGCCGCCGCAGCCGCCCCCGCCGTCCCAGCAGCCCCAGCACCAGCTCTTTGGACACGACCCAGCCGTGGAAAGTGAGTCCCATGGGGTGCGTCTGTCTTTCTCCCAGAAGCCGTGCGAACGTCCCCGCTGAGAGCGGGGGCAGGGAGGGGGGCAGGGTGCGGAGTCACCCCCGAGCCTCACACCTGGCGAAGAGCAGGTGCACGGCCTCTGCCGAGGGGGATGGCGTAGCCCTCCACGTGGATGGCGTCCCGCAGGATGACCGTTGCCCTGAGGGTGCCCAGGGCTTCGCTCTCTTGGTTCTGCTGTCAGATCACAAGTGCACACAGCCCCGCTGGCGCGCGCCCAGCAACACCCCCAGGCTAGTGCTCTGGCTGCTGCCGCACGTCCTGGCCGGGAGCGGCTTGCTTCACACCTCCAGACGGGATTCGGCGAAGTGAGCGTGTGTGCGCACGCAGACTCCTGTGTTCACGGGGTTTCGCTTCTCCTGTCTTTCTGTGCCAGTTCCGGAAGAAGGCTTCTTACTGGGATGCGTGTTTGCGATTGCGGACTACCCGGAGCAGATGTCTGACAAGCAGCTGCTGGCCACCTGGAAGCGGGTGAGTCGTGCTCGCAGAGGAAGAGCCTTGTCCCCAGCGCTCTGCTCTGAGTGTAGCCCGGATGGCGCTTATCCGGGTGCCCCGCACCCCAGCCCCCGAGGCACACAGTGCCATCGTGCACGTGTGGCGGCGTCTGCACTCACGGTCCCTGCGACCTCGGGCAGACGCCCCTGGGCTGCGGGGTTGTGCAGCTGTGAGGGGAGAGTGAAGCGCGCTCTGTCCCTTCACGGCATTTCAGCTCCTACATTCTATGGGGCATGAATTATTTGTATGTCGCTGTGGATGTGACAGTAAGAGGAGGGTTTCGGTGCCCTGGAGCAGGGGCCGTGCACTTCTGTGTCCTCAGTCCTGTCTCCAGAGGCAGTGCTGGGGCACCTTAGCCTCTCCAGCGAGGAAGGGATCGCACAGTCTCCCTCGTGGAACCGTAGTGCCTGTGGTCTGCGTTCTGTCTGGTGGCCTTTGAAGAAGAGAAAGCGGTACTTTTCCCTTCAGGCCGCAAATCCCCAACTGAGTCAGAGTTGAAAGAGAAAAGCGAGTGTGAGTCTGCTTCATGTTCGCCCGGGACGCGCGTCCCTCGGAGCGTTCCTGTTGTGTAAACCCTGCTCTGCCCAGCTTACTCGGATGTGGGGGATACTGCGGGGCGCAGAAGACGCAGAAGACGGTGCGTCAGTTGGCAAACTAGCTGTCCGTACGGGACTGACGAGGCAGGACGGTGGGTGCAGGCGAGCCGTGAGACAGAACATCACCCTTTGGGTGGTGGGTCTGTGCCTTGGGAGGGTCTGCGGGAACAGGTGATTCCTGAACTCCATCCTAAAGGACAAGTGGGAGTGGGCGTTGGAGGGTCTCCCAGATGGAGCCCCGCAGGTAGACAGGTGGCGCAGGTGCGGCTGGGGCGGTGGAAAGGCACACACTCTGGGCTGGGGCAGCCCTTCTAACGCCTCTGCTGCGTGCCATGTTGTGGACGCCGGAGTCTTCTCCCTAGAGCTATTAGAGCACAGGGAGACAGGAGAGATGTACGTTTTAAATCACGAAAGTTGGGTGAAGGGAGTACCAGGAAGTGATGCCAGGACCCTGTACTGGGGCAGTGGTCGGAGGAGGGGGCGGGGCCCGTTGGAGAGTTACAGCTGCAGAAAACTTCAAAATACAGTCACGGAAGTGGTAGGAGGCCACGCGTAGAGACTGTCCTAAAAAGCAGTAGAATAACTCAAAGGAAGGTAGAGAAAGATTTGCTTTTGTTTTGTTGGATTAAAGGATTAGCCCAGGAGGGCCAGCCTTAAACAACAGGAGTGTGAGGGCAGGGGAGGTCAGGGCAGGGTGCTCAGCACCTGGGGCGGTGGGGAGGGGGACGCGCCGCGTCAGGTGCAGCTCAGAGTTCTGAAGCAGGTGACCCCGGCCGAAGAGCGGCAAGGACGGTCTCCTCACCTTCCACGGTCAGTGGGGTGAGGGCAGGGGCCATGTCCAGCAGATGGGAAGGTGAGCGGCCGGAGGAGCCCGCCTCTGCTGGGGCACGCAGAGGGGTCTCAGAGGGGTGGCACTGGGTAGAGTGGGGTTGCCAGGCCGCTTGGTGGGCTTCTCGGCAAGGCGTGTGTTGTACCATGTGCTGCTGTGGGACGGGGCCACCCATGGCGCCGTGAGTCGCGGCAGTGCTCGTTCCTCGGGTGGGACACCAGGCAGCAGTGCTGCAGGATGGGGCGCAGGGTTCGGGCTCCCTGTGGGCGGTGCGGTTGGTGGGCGAGAGCCTCCTGGCTTGCCCCCAGGGCGTGTGAGCTGCGGCCCAGCAGGGACGAAGCCCTGCCCATGGTCATCCGTATTCCGTGGGGCTGGCCCGTACCCACGGAGGGGATCGGGCTCTCGTCCAAGGGGAAGCACATTGGGGATGTGTGGGCCTGGTTCTAGCTGCCGTGGTGTTCTCTGAAGCGCTTGGGAGCCAGAGGGAAAGGTGTACAGGACGGGAAGAGGGAGGCAGGAGGGCAGTTCTGGACCAGCCCGGGGAGGGCACGTGCAGCAGTGGACACGGACCGGAGGCAGACTCCAGCGCGAACGGTGATGTGGCCAAATGGGGGGAGGGGTGGCCAGGACTCTGTCCTGTCCTTGGAGGTGGGGGTACACAGCATGTGCACCAGAGCGGTGGCAGGGGAGGTGGCTGTTTCCAGCAGGCCTCACCAGTGTGCGCAGAGGGCTAGAATAGTGAAGCTTAACAAGGAGGTGAAGCAGAATTGTTTTGCGGGGCACGTCTTTTTCAACGGACAGCGACAGTCTCTCCGGTGCAGTTGTTTGGACTCTGACCCCCACCCAGCCCGCCGTCTAATGCCGTCTAATGCCTGTGTGGCACAGAGCAGTCCCGCGCCCCCACTCAGGGTCTGAGTTAACAGATTTTGGTATCCACTGCTTTCTCGCTGCTTTTTTTGTTTCCCTTTAAAGAAATGAGTAATGGCTTTTAATCACGGGCTGTTTGGTCATGTCTGAAGCAGGTTTTCATTGTCACACCTGGGGGGGTCCTGGGGCGGTCCTGTTGGCATCCAGGGCTGTGGTCCGCATCCTGCACGGGCTCGCCCTCTGCCCCGCACCATCAGTGGCTCTGACACGTGGTGGTGCCAGGTGGGGAGGGCCCTGCTTCAGGAAGAGGGCGCTCCATTTCTCGCTCATCTCCATCTGGGGATTCAGATTCAGAGAGTGCTGGTGCTCATTTTCACATTGTGGTGCTGGACGGAAGCACCCATAAACACAGCTGATACCCAGCGCACCCCCTTCGGCGAAGTAGGCTGTGAAAACCTGTCGTGGACTGTTTTGAGAGCAGTCTAACCTGAAAGTCAGTTCTCCTCGGTTTTTCTGAGTACTTGAAGTTGATTGCAACTTTGGGTCTTGTGTGTGTCTAGATAATCCAGACGCATGGTGGCGCCGTGGACCCCACGTTCTCCAGCCGGTGCACACACCTGCTGTGCGAGAGTCAGGTCAGCGGGATGTACGCGCAGGTGAGTGGCCTCGGCTCTGATTGCAGCGAGGTCTGTCCCTTTTCAAGGACCATCCAAGGATTCTAGAGACTAGTGTCTTTGGAAAGGACTTTTGTCTACTTCTGAAAGGGAATACGTTTTTAGTAATTTTCATCAATCTGTGCCGGGATAAATATGTTCGTGGACTGGTGGCTTCTATGTCTTTGAGCGTGGAGAGAGTGAAGGTGACCCCAGGTGGTGTCAGGGACAGGACACTGACCTTGTACTCGGTCCAGAGCAGCACTGACCGACCGGGGGCGGAAGCAGGCTTTCCCGCTGTTGTGGGGCTGTGTACGTATGCAGGCTGGAGGGGCGGCTCCAAGGCTCCGTGGGGCACAGGCTTTCTCCGGGTGTCACCTCGACTGTTCCCTCAAGTCTTTTCTCTTCTAACAGTGTTGTTGTTGGTAGACAGACCGCGGTCGTTAGGCATGTCATGAATGCCCAGAACTCTCCTCTTAAACACTTTCCACCTGAAAACGTAGAAGTGCTTGTGAGGGTTAGTTTCTCTACTCTGTGGTTAATTTTAGTGGGCGGTTATATTTTTTCAGAAGAAACTTGTTCTCTTTGGGGCCCTTGGTGTTCTTAAGGGAAATTTTCATGTTGATGATCACAAACCCTACTCATGATCAAAGTTATTTTTAAGGTTGTTATAAAATGTGTTGCTTTTGTCCCCCGTTGCCGGCTGCTTGTATGTAGGTGGTCCCATTGTTAGTTGCGTGAGACTCCGCCTGCCTCTGTCATTTGTCCCTTTGGTAAAGCCAGCGCTCGGTGCCCTACAGTCCCCACAGGCCTTCCCACGCAGGTGCTGCTGCAGTTACACAGCCTGGCCGCTTTGTGCCTCTGCCGCAGCTGCACACACGCCAGCCCGGCAAACCTGTGATCTTGTTTGGCAGGCGATCAGGGAGAGGAAGAGGTGTGTCACGGCGCACTGGCTGAACATGGTCCTAAAGAAGAAGAAGCTGGTGCCGCCTCACCGCGCCCTCCACTTCCCTGTGGCCTTCCCCCCGGGCGGAAAGCCCTGCTCTCAGCACGTAAGGGACATCCCTTGGCGTCGTGATCCTGCCCCGCCTGCCCCTCTCCCACGTGGGCCTCTGAGTCCCTGTCCTGGCGTGCTACCTCCGGCCCAGCTTGAAAGGGCCCTGCGGTGCCACTGTCTCATTGCCCGGGTCCCTTAAAGCCATCAGAGTCCCCTGCATGGAGCAGAACTTCACTGGGTCTCTCCAGCTTCTGCCGCTACTTAAAACCCTCAAGTAAACCAGGCCTCGTCTGCCGGGAGCGGCCCCGCTGGCAGAACTTATCCGGACTTGTGGGGGTCTGTCACTCACGTAACCTCCAGGCTGGGGTTTAGTGAGAACAAGGAACTGGCCAGTTCATGTTTATGTGCTTAGTGAGAGAGCTTTGTTCAAATGATCCGGGCGGCGTCCTGTTCACGCAAGCAAGGTTTCCCCATGTTTGCTGTCGTGTTCGCTGCCCTCCCCCCCACCTCCCCCGTGGCGCCGCATGTCACCGGTGGACTGTGGACAAGACGCTGGTTTGGACATTCACAGGAGGGGCGTTCCTGCCTGTGTGCGGGGACGCGGGTGACGCGTGGGAACACCCGTGGGTAAAGGAGCAGGTGTTCACGGGTCGCCCTGTCCCTGTGTCTCGGCCTTATTTGCTCTCTTTGTGCTTAGATTATTTCTGTGACTGGATTTGTCGACAGTGACAGAGACGACCTGAAGTTGATGGCTTACCTGGCGGGCGCCAAGTACACGGGCTACCTGTGCCGCGGCAACACGGTGCTCATCTGCAAGGAGTAAGCGTGGCCCCGGGGGCTTGGGGCTCCTGTAGGGGATCCCGGTGCAGGGCGGGGCTCCAGGTCCTCCTGGTTCCCTGGTGGGCGTTTGAGAACCCAAGTCGGTTGGAAGAACGGCAGGGCAGTGATCTGTTTGATAGCAGCAGGAGTACCTATAAAAGGGAGCGAAATTAGAGGAATCGGCAAGATTAGGATTAAGTTAGGTGCTGGGAATAAGGTGAATTTTTAGTAAGCTAGCAGAAAACCCGGTGACCCAGCGTGAGCCGGGACACGTCCCGGAATCACCCGCCGGGGGTTACTGGTGACTCTGCTGAGATGCCCCCGATGTTTCTAAGGTACTGTGTTGAAAATAAACGTTTTTTTTGAACAGTAGGCAAATCTAACACTTAATAAAATGTGTCCCCCCCCCCCAAAAAAAGACCCACCGGTTTGAAGTATGAAAAAGCCAAGGAGTGGAGGATACCGTGTGTGAACGCCCAGTGGCTTGGCGACATCCTCCTGGGGAACTTCGAGGCGCTGAGGCAGGTCCACTACGGCCGCTACACGGCATTCAATCTGCAGGAGCCCTTCGCCCCGACTCCGCACTTGGTTTTCAATCTTCTGGGTAAGTGGGGTTTCACCGGCACGTCACGGGTTACAGGGCTCCCGCCGCCTTGCATTTACCGGAGGCATATCCGTGCCCTTAGCCTTCCCGTCGTGTTCATTCCCTGTCATTCCTGGTCTCCTGCCCACACTCCCTTCGGCCACCCCGCAGGGAGGCCTCACTCGTTCTGTGTTCTCAGTCGCCGTCCTGGTAGCCGCTCACAGACGGAGGAGCTCCCAGGGCACTGCCGTCTCGTCTGCAGCCAGTGACTGCGTCTCTGAAGCACCCCCTCCCCGTGACCCACGCCCAGCCTTCTCTGCCTCAGTGGTAGACGAGCACCTGTCTCCTGCCTCTTGCCCTTGTCGGGCCTTGGCTGACCTGCCATGGCAAGGGCGGTGTGGGCAGGTGTGGGCCAGCTGCAGCTGCTCCTGGGTGGCACCGACCTCTGTTGCCCACCCTACCCACCAGCAGCTGTGCTGCGTATGCTGTAGGACATCCGTTCGAGCAGACGGTCATTCAAACTCTGCTTTACTGTGCTCGCTTGTCGAGTTCATTCGGCGTGAAGTCCGGATGCCTTTAATCACGAGAGAGGTCCTCGGTTTAAGCCACGATCTCTCTTAGGGACAGACATACCTGTCTTCCTTCCATTCTGAAATGAAAGCATCATAAAGATTCCTCGTCCTTCCCTGAAGCGTTCAACCCAGCGGATGTGTGGGGGACGTGCTGTGGTCCTTCACGCTGGCTCCCTGACGCCATGGCCACGTGGCGATGGTTCCCACGCCCGGCCGCCGGCCGCCACAGCGGGCCGTGGGATAGCTTCACTCTGCACACCTGTGGCTGGGCTGTCACTGTTCTCCCTCGTGCTCCTCACCCAGAGGAGGCACGGCATGTTCACCCCGAGCACTGTCCCCGCCTGCCCTCGTCCTGGAAGAGAAGTTAGCACAAGCGAAGTTCTGTTTTGTGGCCTTGATAAAATTGAAAGTCACCTACATGTCTAAGGTTACCAGCCCCAGAAAAGGTTTTCACAAACAGGCTTTCCACGTAAGCAGTGTTGTTGTAAAGTAACTTCTCTTTCTCTCTAGATGCTTGGAGAGTCCCGTTGAAAGTGTCGGCCGAGCTGCTAATGGTACGTTCAGGCTTCGGCCAAGTCGCTTCGGCTGTCACGGTCTTATAAAAGTGCAGGATTTGTGTTTGTCAGTTAAAAACTCTTTGAGTAATTAGTCCACGTAACAAATGAAGGTTGTATCTCCCCACCTGTCATAGAACATTTAGCCCTGGGTCCTTTCCTCCCTTACCTGGTGGTGGTTTCCGTCCTTGGTGCTGCCACGTGAAGAGCACTGTTGGCTTCCACGAGCCGTGTGGCTGCTGGAAAGAGCGAGAAGGAAGTAGGACAAACATACATCTTGTTTCCGTCTCATGCATGGGCCGGGAGCCCTGACGGCAGCACCGGCAGCTCCGACGCGCTCTGGGCCGCAGAGGAGACAGGAGGGGACGCCTGGCCACGTCGGGGGAGGTGTCTGATTCTGTCCTTGGCTCAAGTTGGAATGCGGGTGACAGCCAGGAGGCAAGCTGGACTGCCCTCTGGGTGGGGCCGTCGGTCAGACGTGATGGTGGGACACGAATGGTGTTTTGGGCTATGTTTCCGCGGCACGTCTAAGTAATGCCACGCTGTAGAACCTGGTCCCTGGTCCCTGTCACTGCTGGCGCGCTGCCACCGCAAGGACAGCCATGGTTTCCTTGGTGGGGTCCGTGGAAGTTAAAGGTTCAAGGTTAGGTGCATGCCACTGCGTGCACTCTGCTGGGTTTTTTCGCTGATGGACTTGCAGGTCACGTGGAGCTTTAGAGGGAGGGTTGGTGTCCCCCGAGCCGCCGAGGAGCGTGCGCTTCTCAGGATTACGAGAACGCCTCAGCCTGTGCCCTGCTTCCTGACGATCTGCGGTGCCGCTTCCACGTCTAACGTCGTTAGAAGCCACTGACAACTGTCCAGAGTGTTTCCTTCATCCTGATGATGTGATGACGTGGTCACGTGGGGTGGTTCCTTTCGCTTAAACTCACAGTTGTGGTTTTACTGAAACCTGACCAGCTCTGACACCTGAGCAAGAACAGATACTCTCCGGATCCATATGGATGAGAGGGTCATGGTGGCCTTGAGGATGAAGCTGGGAACCTGGTCCTCAGGGAAGACCCGTCCAGGCCCCGCACCACAGACACCACCTTCCTGTGGCTCCGTGCAGGCGGTCACAGCAGCCTGGTCACCCCGCTTGCGTCCCCTGCGTGTTTCTTGCTGCTGCTGGTCCGTGGCGCCGGGGACACTTGCCAGCGCCTGCCCCCTGCTGAGAGCCGAGGGCTGCGCTTGTCGGGGTGCCGTGAGCCCGGCCCTAAGTCTGACGGGGTGCGGGGGTCCCTGGCGTCGCCTGCGCGCACGCTGACTTGTGCAGGGGCCGTCTACACCCGGCAGCAGTGGTTAGAAAGCGATCAGGAGGGGTCCGGGCTGTAAACCACGGCGCGTCTCTGGAAGTAGCTACGGGAACGCGCTCTGCTGCGGGCCGCCCCGTGACCGTCCTACAACGCGCGCAGCCGGCAGCCCTGCTTGAGGGGCCATTGGCTTCGAGGGGCTGTGACCGCGGTGACCGTGTTCCCCATAGTCCACCCTGGGACACGGGGCCACACGCGTGAAGTGAAAACCGCCACGCGGTGTTGAAGCTGGAGGATGGCCTGCGTGGTGCAGCAGCGGGCGGGGGGGGGATGGGGATGCCCCGAGGGCCTGAGGGTTTGGGGGGCCTGGAAGGCGGGCGCTGACCCGCACAGCAGTGTCTGGAGCCTGCTGCCGGCAGCGGCTCTTGCTGGGGTCCCGGGCGGGTGCTGGTGTCGCCGCAATGCGGCGCGGGGCCGTCGCAGGAGCGCGCTGGCTCTTCCCTGCATGGATCGCCCGGGGTGCCCGGTCACAGGCCCGTGTGCTAAGCACGTGACCCTTTGCTTGCAGGGCGTGCGGCTGCCTCCCAAGCCGAAAGCGAGTGACGTGACGGCCCAGCCTTCCTCCAAGAGAGCCAGGTATAGCCGCCCTGCGCCTGCCGCGCTCAGCCCTCAGCGCGTCTGGGGAGCCGGGTTCAGGGTGTTTCCACAGTAAATGAGATTTGTTTATTGCCTCACACCTTTGTTGTGGTTTGTTTCTGTCTCGTTGCTCAACATAAAAGTGAAAGGCAAGTATTTTTTTTAATTAAAAAGAAAAAGCTGTATTTTTTTGGTTTTTTTTTTTTATACAAAACCTTATCAGAAGCTCGGGGGACATAGCTGCTGTGGCAGAGCGCACTGGGGGCCCGGCAGGGCAAGCTGGGCTGGCCGTGCGCGCCAGGCTGGGGTTGAACCCTCCCTGGGAGAGCGTGTGCGGGGCTTGGGGCTCCCGTGCTAAAGACCCGCTCGGCCGGCTCCGGGCAGCAGTGGTGTCCCGGCTGTCATTGGGTGCGTCAGGCACAGCAGACACAGGATGAACCGGGAGCTTGCTGCTTCATCCGGCGTCTTCCAAAGCCCTTATTTCCCAGCTGGACGTGCAAACCACAGTTCACCTGCTTGGGCTGTGCCCTGTGGTCACCAGCTTCCCCTAGTCTCTCCCCTGCTCTGCATCCTGCCCGATCCACCCCCACATCACAGTGTGTGAGTCATGGAAGGATTCAGTAACGTCCTGATTGACCATATCTATTAGGGCGAGAGCATGAGCAGTGATGGGGCCGTGGGTGCCGACGGGGAGAGAGAGGATCTCAAGCAGACTCCTTGCCCGGTGCCGAGCCCAGCTCAGGGCTCGATCTCATGGCCCTGAGATCAAGAATTGGGTACTTAACCAATGGAGTTACCAGTGTCCCTATGATCATTTATTAAATGGTCATATAAATGCCCCCAAATGAACCTTAAAAACTATTTCATGTAGACGGTCTCAAATGTAGGGTAAAAAAGGAACTCCAAAATTTTAAGGATAAGTAAAAGACTCCGTGATTTAATTTAAAAGGTGTGCTTAAGTCCAGTAGCTTGTTTTGAGCCTCTGATGTATGTAAGACAGGGCGGAGGTCCTGTGAGGGGCTGCAGCTCCCGGGACGCCTCCTCAGTGGCTGACGCACACCCAGAACAGGTCCTCGGCAGAACCATCGAGGCAGGAGTTGAGAACATTTGTCACTGGGGGGGGGGGGGGGTGTCAGTGGGTTACTTTCCTTGGAGGCACCGTGCAGTGTTTTGGGGAGACCAAGGAAGATGGGGACAGACAGGACAGGCGCCTCGCACTCTCCCGGATGGACAAATCCCCACATACTTAAAGCTCTCCGCAGTTGGTAAAATAGAAATGATCTTTAGCAGACAAGGGGTTTTAGTAGTTTCAAGTGGACAAAGTCAGCTTTGTGTTTTCTATATTCATTTTACAGAATCGAAGATATACCGCCTCCCACCAAAAAGTTAACACCAGAATTGACCCCTTTTGTGCTTTTCACTGGATTTGAGCCTGTCCAGGTTCAACAGTATATTAAGGTAAAATTATATTCTGCTTTCTGTAAAGATATTTAGCCCTGTGCCTTTCTGTATATATTTGTTTTAGGGTAGCAGTTAATTAAAATAACACTGAGTCAGGAATATCCTAATAGTCTTAATAACATATACTTACAAAGTAGTTGTAGTAGTTTTTATAGTAATAAGTAGTCATTAAATTGTTGAGGGTTTTTTCACCTCGTTCTGTGCTTTCTACATTTGGTTTTCTACGTAGACAATTGCTTTCTTAGTAGGACTCTGGTGATTAGACCGAGACCCATTTTTATAGCCGCAGAAACAAGAGCAAGCCTGCTTAAAGGCATTGTCCTAGAAAGGCTCAGCTTAGCCCCTCAGCGTCTCCCACTGAAGCTGCAGGCCACCTGGGGGAGGCTCAGGGAATCATGTCCTTGGATAGGAAGTGGGGACACGACCTCAGACACCGTCCTGGAGCAGCAGCTTCCTGTTGCTGGGCCATGGGGATGGGGTGCAGTGAAAAGTTCGTGACTGTCCTGTTGGATTCCTTCTCATTGTTTTTAAGGGAAAGAAACTTACAGATGGGATTCTAGGTTCAGTACAATTTAATTTTTTGTGTTCACGATTGAGTGTTTTCCGCGTGCTCGCACCTCCTCAGTCACGTCTCTGCTGGGTTCTTTGAAAGCAGAGACTATAGGTGACCGTGCTTCATGCACGCCCGTGTCACCTGCGGGTCTGAGATGCGCTGCCCGGTGCTCGGGGACTCGATTGGTAGGGAGGTGGCCTCTGTGGCCGTGACGACAGCCGTGGGTGCCATCCGCGCCGCGCTGTCCCGGGGCGGTGGAGGCCGCACTCATCGCCGCCTGTGCTCCGTTCAGAAGCTCTACATCCTGGGGGGCGAGGTCGCCGAGTCGGCGCAGAAGTGCACGCACCTCGTCGCCAGCAAAGTGACGCGCACGGTCAAGTTCCTGACGGCCATCTCCGTGGTGCGGCACATCGTGACCCCGGAGTGGCTGGAGGAGTGCTTCAAGTGTCAGAAGTTCATCGGTACGTGCTGCTGTCGCGCCCCTCCCATTTCCTGCTCCGGACAGACCTTCTTTTCCCTGGTGTCTGTCCGCTTTCGTCCGTGCCGACTCCAGCTCACTATTTTACTCCGGAGACTCACCATTAAATTCACGAATTTCTTCCGCGTTCCGGCGAGTCTGTGGCTGCTGCTGTCATGCTACAAAGTAGGAGTTCGGTCATTCAGGCAGTGCTAGGGAAGCTAAGCGCCCTGCCACCCTTTGCTGGTTGCGGACCCGTGTACTTTGTTTGGAAACCGGCAGTAGAAGGCCGTCCCCGCAGGCAGCGGTGTCTGTGGTGGTCCCGGCCCGGGTTTGATGGCCGGTTCCGTCGGAGGGATGGGGTCTGCCTCCCCTCGCCGGCCTCCTGTTGTTCAGAGCCCCAGGAGTGAATTCCTTCTGGGCTGTCAGGGAGAGGTTTGTCTCTTAGCTTATCCAAGTGTTTTTAGAACTTGCTACGCAGAGAGCGAGTATGAGCTCCAGACCATTCCTCCATGAAGCTTTATGGCCGCAGTTCATTTGCGCCTTCGTTAGCGTCAGCGGCATTATCCTCTGTGTGAGCCTCCCCAGCAACACTGCAACCACATCCTCACCCCTTACCTGTCCGCTGGAGCAGGAGAAGGGAGCTTGGCCCCGCGACAAGCATCACCACCATCTGTTTAGTTTCTTGTTTTGGTCTTTAAGCCCGAAGTGCAGTGGCGCTAAGACTTTTATCCGTTTGTAAAGTTCACAGCAGTCCACATTTCACGAAGTTTTGGCCGACTGACTTTCACTTGTTTGGCGTTAACTGTTGACCTCTGAGGGGTCGAAGGGGTTCAGTCGCTTGTAAACACTTACTATGTATTAGTAATAAATATTCGTACATCTCCCGTCCGGCCCCCGAGTATCAGGATGGAAGAGTGTTTGCTGGTCACGGTCATTGCCTTCTCGGAGTCCTGTCGTTGGAGCCTGCCGTCCACATCGTTTCTCAGTGGCTCTTGCGCTCAGCGAGATGCATCTCCGTGTCCCCCCGTCCCTTCACGGCTTCGTAGCTTATTTCTTTGTGGCACTGAGCGTGGACCACAGTTGATCTGTTCGCCGACGGGAGTTTTGACAATTATGAACACAGCCGCCGCCGTCATTCTCGTATAGCTTTTGTGGGGCTGTGACTTAGAGTCTGTACCGAGGGGTGTGACTGCTGGATCACGTGGCAAGAGTGTGGTTAGTCTGGTAAGAGACCACCGGACATCTTCCGCGTTAGCTGCCCCCGTCCGCGTCCCTGCCGGAGATGAAGGACCTTGCCGTCGCTCCGCGTCCGTGCTTGCGTTTGGTGGCGTCGGTGTCTGGGGTTTCTGCCATTTTAGGTGTTGTGTAGCGGTCTCCTCGTTCTGGGGCAGTTTGCGGTGCAGTGAGCACTTAGACGTGGAGCATTTTTCATGCACACATCTGCCATTTCTGTATCTTCTCTGGTGCCACGTTTATCCAGAGTTTTTGCCCGTTTTTTGAATTGAGTTGTTTTCTTATTGTTGAGTCTCAGGAGTTCTTTGTATATTTTGGACAGCAGTCCTGAGTCAGTTGTGTCTTTCCAGCTGGTTGCTCTCCCTCTGTGGCTTGTCTTCTCATTCGGTTGACATTATTGTCCCAGAACACAAATTTTTGATTTTAATGGAGTCCAGCTGATCCGTTATTCCTTCCGTAGATCATGCCCTCGGTGTTGTACCTGAAGTCACTGCCAAACTCAGTCATCTAGATTTTCTCCTGTGTTCCAGGAGTTTTATAGTTTTATACTTAGGTCTGTGACCCATTTTAATTTTTGTGAAGGGGGTAGAGTCTGTGTCTGGATTCCTAGGTTTGTTTTTTGCATGTGAACATCCAGGTGTTGAAAAACTGGTCTTTGCTCAGTCGTATTGCCTTTTCCTTTCTTAAAGACCAGTTTATATTGTTGATATGGGCCTGTTTCTGGGGTTTCCTGATCGATTCTTTGCTGGTGCTACGCGGTATTGACTCTGTGAACGTCGAGCTGAGCTTGGAAGGCGGCCTTCTGCTTTGTTCTTGTCCTTCAGTGCTGAGTCGGCTTCTTTGGCCATTTGCCCTCCGTATCAGCTTTAGGATCAGTTTGTTGGTATATGCAAATCACTTATTTACTTAAGATTTTATTTATTTGAGAGAGTGTGCGTGCAAGAGAGGGAGAGACAGCATGAGCAGGGGGAGCAGCAGCAGAGGGAGAAGCAGGCTCCCCGCTGAGTAAGGAGCCCGATGCAGGACTCGGTCCCAGGACCCTGGGATCATGACCTGAGCCGAAGGCAGAGGCTTCAACCCACTGAGCCACCCGGGTGCCCCAAATCATTGATTTTTAATAAACATTTAATATTTTGTTTTGCCAAAAGTTGACACTTTGGGATTATTTTCTCAATTTCTCAAGAAGAATATTGACCTTACGTGGGTGGTTTGTAGTAGGGTCTGAAGTTTTGCTTTCAGAGTCATTTCTTTGTTTTACCCATCTTTTAACATTTTATAAACATACTTTATAAACATGGTTTATACATAGTTGGTTTTTGATTTAAGAAAAATAATATAGTTGGTTTTGATTTTTAAAAATCTTATTTATTTGAAACAATCACTAAGCTACCAAACAGCTGCAAGTATACTATAAATTGCTGGTTTCTCCTGACCCATGGAAGGGCACGCCACCAGAGTGCTGCTCAGTCATCCCCAGCACCGTGACCTGTGTCCCCCACGGAGAGGGCCATCGTGCCCCATGGCCACAGTATAACCCTGAGTCCGGTCCATGGCCACTCACTCAGCTCTGCTTGGCTGTCCCTGCGGTGTCCCTCAAATCCAGCGGGTCCGGGTCGGAACCGTGCACATGGTCACCATGTCTCCTCCGTGTCCTTTGTCGCTTCGGTTGGTTGTTTGATAGACTGTCCCTCTGTCGGGGACACCAGCTGCTTCCTCCCGATTGAGGGCAGGGCCTCCCTACTCGGTGTCGGTCCTTGCAGCACTCCTGCTGGGGCTTGTGCTGTTCTGCTGTGTGACTCCTGGGTCCCTGTGATCCCAGGAGCAGGTGCCATCTGCGGGCCTTCTCAGTGCGGTATGTCATTTGCGGAGAAGTACATTCAAACGGTGCCGGTATTTCTGTTCATTTGATTTGTTGTTTCCTGGTGTGGACACCTTAAATTTTATTCCGTGGGCTGTTACCGTGCTGTCTTTGATGTCCAGTGAGAGCCACTCCGGCTGGCTTTTGGCACAAGGAGGTTCTAGGCTCACATTATGCTCTGCGGCCCTGTGTCGGTCTGGTTAGGTTTTGAGGTTGGAGTGCAGAACCCAGGGTAGCGTCTCCTGCGCCCAGGCCGTCAGAGCCGCGCTGCTCTCGGGTGGCTGCTCCAGCGGGGGCGCTGGCTCCTGCCCGCTGACCTGCCACCAGGTCCTGGGAAGGCATAGCTGCTTCGTCGGTTGCCCTGGACATTTGCATCTGATGTGTCCTGTGTGCCGGCACCTTTGTTCATTTCGGACTTCTCCAATTTCCAGACCTTGTTTCTCCCACCTGACACAGCGTAGCAGCTCCATCTAATTGGCGGATCAGCTGGCTTTCCCGGTTAGTGATTTGTCTCTTTGCTGATCGGACTGTTCTTGGTCGGGGTCAGCCGGCTGGCTGGTGAGCAGACGCGGCTTCTCCGGGTGTGAAGCCTCATTGCTTTATGAACAGGACCTTGGGCAGAAACCGCACGTAGCCAGCAAGTCCTGGCGTGTGTCGTCTTGCTCCCCGACCCCTGCCCTGTGCCGTACTTTGGGCAACTGTCATCAGAGCCCGCTGTGTTATGCGACCTGGTTGTTACTATGACATGAGGAAGAAATGCTTTCCTGAGCATGGGACTTTGATAAGAAGCCTGAAACATGTGATGAAACTTGTGATCTTTGACTTTTGGTAAATTGGAAGTGTTACCGTAAGAACTGTGAAAGACAGAGTTCTCCTACGTCCTCAAGATTTGGTGAAACTATTCCTTGTAAATTGCTGTCCACTTTCATATATTTAGAAGGAATCTGTTAGATCTGTGCAATTTATTACCAGCTCCTTGAGTGCAACGAGGCCTGCGGTCGTCATATTCACATTGAATGTGATGTGGGTTCTGAGCTGGTCCCCCGGGCCGGAGTTCTCCTTCAGGGTCTGTGAACTCGCTGAAACCATGTGGAACGGGCAGGGGTGTGGAGAGCAGGTGGGCAGTGGAAGAGGGGCCCAGCTGTCAGTCCATTTGTTTTCAGGAGCATATGACCCCGGAGGCGAAGATACGCTGTGGAGAAGGAAGTCTGTCTGTCCTGTTGTCTGGCTGTTTTCAGGGAAGAGCAAATGAAACAGAATAGCGGGGATTTCCGTATTCAGCGGTTTCCCGGGGTGGGGGGTGAGCCGCGGGCAACATGCCCTTGACCTGCTGCCAGGAGACCTCGGGGGCGGATCCCGTGCCTGGTCCCCCGCGAGTCTGCACTATTCTGAGCGGGCGGCTCTGTTTTCCAGACGAGCAGAACTACGTGCTCCGGGACGCGGAGGCCGAGGTGCTGTTCTCCTTCAGTCTGGAGGAGTCCCTGAAACGGGCGCATGCCTCCCCGCTCTTCAAGGTAAAGGGTGGTCACAGGCGTCCTCGCGGTTGCCCCCCACAGGGCACAGCGGCCGAGGGGCTCGCACACTCCCGGCCCCGGGAGGCTGGTCGTCCTCCTGGGACTGGTTCCTGGGGGCCCTGCCGGAGGCCCAGTGTGGAGCGGGAGCGCGCTCTCCGTGTCCGTCGGACACGCGCACGACAAGGCAGGCGGCCCGCGCTGTGCTCATGAAGGACCGAATCAGCGAGAGACATTTAGGTTGATTTTTCCTTTTACAAATCCTTGGTACTTCTTGTTCTTCTCATTAAATCCACACTCCGCTGGAGAATGAGGATTCTTGGAAAAAGAGAAATTGAACGTGTGCCTAAATAAGACCAAAAATTTTTAAATATTTGTTAGATAAGATGCTTAGAACAGCTTGAAAAGTTTTTTTTGTATTGATCTGTTTTTACTCATTTCAGGGAACCAGCTTAGGAAGGAGAATGGGAATGTTAAGATGTATCTTAATCTAAAATAGTCTTGAGTTTTCTGCATGTTTTACGAGCGGTTTAAAACACAGTAGTATTGAGAGCAGAGAACAGCTGTTAGAAAGGTACGTCTCAGCCGTCGGAGCCCAGAGATCGCATGGTCTCGAGCAAGGGTCACGCAGGTGCCCGGCCGCCTCTCGCCTGCGCCTGGAGGTGGACAGTGTAGTGTCCTTGCTGACCCACGGAGTCCCTCACGCCTCTCAGGACAGGGGTCCAGTTCCTTTGGCCTGACCTGCCCTGGCGGGACGCTCCAGCTAGCTCAGACGGGCACCCTGGCTCCGGGCCCACATCAGGTGGTTGACCGGCAGGGACAGGGGCTTCTGTAACGCCACGGGATTACACATTTGGTCCAGAATTGCAGTAGAATTCATGGAAAATTACATACCCTAGAATTTCAGAGCAGTTAAAAACGTGCTCGTATTTTTATTTTTAGGCAAAATATTTTTACATCACACCTGGAATCTGCCCAAGTCTGTCCACCATGAAGGCGATCGTGGAGTGTGCAGGGGGACGGGTGCTGTCGAAGCAGCCGTCCTTCCGCAAGCTCGTGGAGCACAAGCAGAACCAGGTGGGGAGAGAGCAGGCGGCCGCTGTCGCGCCGTGCCCGGTGCGAGCCCTTGTCCATAACCGATAAACTTTTTCTTTTCCTTAGAGTTTGTCAGAAATAATTTTGATATCCTGTGAAAATGACCTTCACTTATGTCGAGAATACTTTGCCAGAGGAATAGGTAAGTCTCGCCGCGCCTGCCCGTGATGCGCGCGCGTGGGCACGGCGGCTCGACCGCGCTCACGGGGCTCGTCCGTCCCTTCCAGACGTTCACAACGCGGAGTTTGTGCTGACGGGCGTGCTCACCCAGACCCTGGACTACGAATCATATCCTTTGGGCAAGCAGCTCCCACCGCCCGCGGAGTCATGTGTATTCCGCGTACGTGCCCGACTCAGTGATTCTTGCAGACCCAGTGCTGTAAGGATTCTGTGTGCTTGTACTTTAGTACAAATAAGTATATGTATATGTACTTTTTAAGTACATATTTTAAAGAATTTTTAATATTTTTAAGATTCTAAGATTTTTAAGGTTTAAGATTTTAATTTTAGATTTTTAAGAATACCTATAAACGCCTGTTCTGTGCTCCTTTTACTCTCAGGAAGAAGAGCCACTTTAACAGTTAGGTGGGTGTCCTCTTAGGGGCCTTTTCCCCACCTAGAGACAGGAGGAGACGGATTAATTTGGCCCCGGGAGAATGGGTCAGAACTGCAGGGGTTGCTGGGTGCGGGGGTGTGGGAGGGCGGTGGGGGGCGGCCTCCCGGACGGTCCGTGCCGTATCGGCCCTGACCGGGTCAGAGACGCGTGCCAGGTCCTGCCATGGCGGAGAGCACAGGTGGACTAGTTTACGCGGAGAGAAAAATGGCAGCACGTGCTCACTTACCTAGACTGGGCACTCTGGAAGGGGTGTGAGTTCACACTGTGTTTGACACGTTTTTTTCCTCAACGCGCCTACATATAAATTTAACTGACGGCCTCGCCACTGCGGCTGGAGCCCGGGAACGACAACTGGCGGCGCCCACTGTGGGGCGGACCCGGCCGCGCTCCCCCGCAGAGGCCCGTGTTCTCCAGCTGCTGGCGGGACGCAGGCATTTTAAAGCAGGAGAACAAATATAATAAATATTGTGCATCTTATTAAGATGTGTAATTTTATTCCAAGGAAACATAAATTATGTTTTGTATTATATGAATTTACGAGCCCACATTAGGTTTTATGATTCATTTGCCAGGTTTTTAAATGTTTTCACAACACTGTTAACAGAACTTCGGCTATAAATAAAATGGTGTAAATAAAGACCTTGCTATCTCTAAATTATGGATGTTAAAGATTTGAAACGTTTTGTACTTTGATTATTTTTTTTCTTATACTCTTTTCTTTTATATTGAGATCTTGCCCACATTTTAAATAAATGTACTTTTGAACTTAGAATTGAGTGATCCTTTACTTTGTGCATTATGTATAGGATTTACATCAAACTGGATCGCGTTTTAAGTAATTTTAAGGCAAAACAGGATTTCTGGATGGCAGCCATCCTCTGCCAGCGGCATAAACGCCAAGCAGCGGGCCAGGCGCCGCTGCAGCAGCGCACCCCACAGTCAGAACCTGGAGACCCGCATCCGTCCCACTCTGATCCAGACCCCATGCTCCGCCACTTCCTGCTGGATCGACTCGGAGGCCGTGGTCCCAGATGGTCAGGGCTGCTGTCACTGCTCATCCTTGGGACCCACGCGGTAATTCCTGAACTGCACATTGTCTCAGTTTAATTCCCGTGTACAGTTTAGGTGCCACACATGCACTAAAGACGTGAGTACAGAACCGTGTTACAGGACCTGTCGCTGTTCCCGGAGGGCTTTGTGACCCCCCCCACCCACTGCGATCAGCGCCCTCCACCCCCGTCCCCAGGACATCACTTCTTCAGGGGTTCCTCCCAGCTCTGCCGCGGTCAGACCACGTGCAGCTCTTTGACCAAGAGGGAAGGAAATCTCCCCGCACTTCACAGTTGAAAGGGTCCGTGTCCAGCCCTGACCTGTGGGAGTTCCTGGTGAGCCGCCCCATTACCGTTGGGCACAGCTCCAGGCTCACTCTGCCCGAAGTGACATATTTTATTGGCTGCCAGAAGTACTTCTCTTGAGCTCTTTAAAGTTGACCCTAAGAGCACTTATTCTCAGATGTACGTATTCTGGCATATTTACTTGTATTTTTAACAAATTGTACCTCAAAATGCGTCCGCTTTGAAGCTAATCATTGTATACCGAAGCAGACTTAGAAACACTTACCCATGGACTTGACGGTTGCACGTGCCACAGATGGCGTTCGTGTTGCTGTGACATATCTCAGGCTCTGCAAAATCCTGGAAAGGAAGAAGAGTTGCGTGATTTTGAGAACACAGTTTTGATCGCGGAGTATTCAGAACGCCGCCCCGTGGCTCACAGCCTCGCAGGAGGGTGAAGGCGCGGATGGAAGACACGGGCCTTCTGTGCGCGGAGCCACGCATCTGTTCCGTCGTCGGTGAGACGGTGTTTGTTTAACCAACATGCAAGTGTGACTGATTTGATTAACCTTTCAATTAGTGCTTTTTGGTTTGTTGGGTTTTTTTTTTTTTTTTTTTTTCAAAAGCTGCCAAGAAATAATCCTTAAACACTCCAGGAGCTGTCTGCTGCCAACTGGCTGGCCCAGCTGCTGAGCCCGGATTTGGTGGCTCAGGGGAAGCTTCGAACGAATGTAGAAGAAGAGAGATTTCAGGCAAATGCTTCTCACACAAGTTGATTTAAAAAGTTACTTTCCTCCTAAAAAAAGAAAGACTTTCACTTAATCCTGTTTTGTCTGGCTCCAGGTTGTTCGACAAATATGACCTACATAGGCAATGTAAAAATTCCTAATAGCCACAGTAAAAAAGCTTTTTAAATTTCAAATTCTTAGGATTCTTAGGATTTCATTTAACACCATGCATCTAAAATATTGCTTCAGCTACATGTCATCATTTTACAAAATTATTGCCACAGTGGCGTTGGCTTGGTTTTCTGGTGCAGTTTTTAAAATCCACTGTGTTCCACTCACACCTAGCACTCGTCTCAATTCTGACAGACTTCCCTTAGAAATATTTTCTCCCGACTTCGATTTCATACCACTTGGTTTAAAAAAATTCGCATACCCGTTATGCCAAGCATGAGTATTTTCCAGTAACAAAATCAGTGTCAGTTAAAATTAATTACCATTAAATAAGATTAAAAATCTGGCTCCTCACCTGCACGAGGTACATTTCCGTGCTCGGTGACCCGCTGCGGCCGTCACGTCTGCGGCCACCTGCACGGGCACTCTCTGAAGTGCGAGTGCCGTCCGAGTAGCTCCAAGATCACCTCTCTGGGCAGAGTCCCTGGAATCTCGTTCCTGCTGCAGACGGGCCGCAGACAGTGTGGCCTTCATCTGGAGGGGTGCAGCGTGTCCAGGGGGAGTGGAGGAAACCGCATCCTCGCTCTTGTTAGGGAAACTTGGATGTGTTTTAACCCTGCCAGTATCTGGTGCCTGAAGCAGCAGTACTGACCGCACCACCGTGGCCTGCGAGCAATCAGGGCTGCTGGAGACTTCTAGAGGCAGGAGGCCAGAGCTCCTCTAACCCAGCTGCTCGCAGTCCCAGGAGGTCCTCCCAAATCCCTGATGTTTGTTGAATCAAAAAGTGTGAAATTAAGGAAGCTGGGTGCCTCCGCACACCTGCCCCTGATGGTCCGCACTGCCACGCGTGTGCCTGTCCCGGCGGCCTCCATGCGTCCTGTGGCTGCTGTCCCGGTTCTCAACACGCCCCACAACGAAGGGCTGCCTCCAGGTGCCCCCTGAGCCTTCCCTCGCAAATCTCAACGAGCTTTCTGAGATGCTTTCTGGCCTCTAGTCTCTTCTCCCCGCTGACCACCGCGCTGTCGTCGAATTCCTGCTCAGAGAAAAAAGTCCTTGAGTTGTCATGTGTGAAGTCTGTCTTAAAGCCCTGTGACCTCCCCACCCAGCTCCCCATTCCCAGCAGCTGCACAGAATTCTCTGTTCCTCGTGTCAGACTACCCTCCCGGCTCCCGTCTGGCAAGCTTCCCTGCTTACTAAGACCTGGAAAGCCTTTCCTGGTTCTGGCAGGTTTCCGTTGCCTCTAATCCAGTATAAAAAATGCCTTACAGGCACATAGTTACTTGTCTGCACAAGCAACAAAGAAAAAACAGGTAAATTGGATCACATCAAAATTAAAAACCCTTTGTGTATAGAAAGACACAACCAATAGTGAAAAAACAATCCACTGAATGAGAGAAAATACTTGCAAATCCTACACCTGATAAGGAGCTAAAATCCAGGGTGTATAAAGAACTACAACCTTCACAACAACCGCCTGATTTTAAAATGGGCCAAACACTTGAATAGACGCTTCTCCGAAGATGACGTATGAGTGGCCAGGAAGCACATGAATAGATGCTCAACGTCACTCGGCATCCGGGAGATGCAGATCAAAACCACGATGAGCTACCACCTCACTCCCAACAGGATGGGTCCAGCCAACGAAAGAAAAAGTAAGAGATGTGGAGAAAACGGAACCCTCGCGCACTGTCCGTGGGAACGAAAGCCAGTGCAGGCACTCTGGAAAACACCATGGAGGTTCCCAAAGTCTTAGAACAGAAGTATCTTATGCCCAGCAATTCCACTTCTGGGTATATCCCCCAGGAAACGCAACACCGATCTTGGTGGGACATTGATACACTCACGTTCACAAGCAGCATTATTCGTAGCAGCCAAAAGTTGGAAGCAACCCAAGTGCCTATCGACTGACCGATGAGCAAAACGTAGCCCGTGTGTGCAGAACGGTATTCAGTCTCCTGACACATGCTGTCCCTTGGAGGATCCAGGGGACTTCACGCTGAGTGGGATAAGAGTCACAAAGGGACTGATACTGTATGACCCCACAGGGCAGGAGGAGGGGAGTGGGAGTGAGTGTGTAATGGGGACAGAGTCTCCTTCTGGGACGATGACAAGTTCCAGAGATGCTGGTGGTGACCGTCAGACAGCACTGCCCACTGCCCCGCGGCACCTCACCGCTCACTAAAAGATGACTGACGTGGCCAACTTCTGTGTGCTTTGCCACAATTTAAAAAAAAAAGAAGGAAATGAAGAGCACCGGTGAGGACTGAAGGTCGAGGACTCTCGTGAGTCCGGCCTCTGGTCCTCCACAGGCGTCCACCGAACACTCGGCGAGTGGGCAGAACCCCAGATCCACTCGGAGAGTTCACCATAAGCGAACAGATCGGTGTCGGGGGGACGCGTGTACACATGTCTGCTCGGCTCTCTGTGGCTCCCACCACATCTGAAAAAGACTGGCTTGGGAAAGATTAAAGTTTTACTGTGTTAAAAACAAGACAAAAACCAGCAGACCGCGAAGCACTCCCGGAGCGGCAGAATCCGGGTCTGTGCGTAGCTGCCTCTCCAGGAAAGCAGTGAGCACAGATGTAAATGGTCAAAACAGCTTTTTCTGACCATGGGAGCCTGGACCGTCCTGCCACTGAGCCACGTTGGGTTCTGGTGTCTGGCTTCAAAGCTCCAGGGCTTCCAGGGCAGGCCTGCCGCGTCCTTTCTGCCGGGGTGACCTGCCAGGTCTGCACTGCGAGGAAGGCTGGGCAGGCAGGAGGAGGGATCCTCCCTGTTAGTCCTCCCGGTGCGGCGGACGGTGACAGGAAGCCCCGCCTGGAATGGAGCAGGTGCAGGGACTCGGAGTCAAGAGGGTCCGGATGCCCAAGACGGGCAGCGCTGGTGCAGACACGCAGGGGTTAGGAGTGCGGCGTGTGGACCGCAGAGCCCCCGGGGGCCAGTCCTCTGTTAGAGCGTCACTGGGGTGGGGGGGGGCGCTGGTCCTCTGGAGTTCACAGTGAGTGGCAGTGGCCTGCCAGCTCCTGCTTCCCCGGCTCCCGGGAGGGAGCGAGCGCGCTGGAAGTCCAGGACAGGATCTCCGCTGAGTGAGAAGCGAGAGCAACACTCCCCGTGGGAAGGTTCTGTAAGCAAGGCGCCCGGTGATGCGGCCTCCCCTGGCAGGGGAGCGCGAGGGGCGCACACTCGGGAGTGAGATCCACCAGGACCAGCAGCGTGGGGGGGCGCGGGCAACCTGGGACGCAGACCCGCACCCCTGCCGCCTGCCTCGGGGCTCCGGGGAGTGCCTTTCCTACCACTAAGTCCGCGGACGGAAATTGCGCCCTTAGGCTCCAGCCGCACAGAATACACCCCGCTCTGACAGTGATGCCGCCGGAGCCGAGGGGACCTCAGGCTGGGATGCTGTGCGCCCGCGTCTCCTGGGGGAAGGGAAGCAGAGAAGGCTCGACCTCCGCACGACCTTCACACAACCTTTGCGCCCTGCTCCTCCTCTGGGCCCAGCCACTGCACCCAGGCTGGCCTGCAGCCTGGAGTGTCTCCCTGTGGTGCTGGCGGCTCCCATCCCGGAGACGCTGGGAACACTGCGCTGGCATCGGCCGAGCCAGGAGGGAGCGTTGGGGAGGACACCAGCCACTGCCCTGCCCTGTGAGGTCCCAGAGAAGACGGCGTCTCCCGGGCCTGGCATGTAAGTCCCGGGTACACTCCGTAACGTCACTAATGCAGGCTCGCAGGGCCACCTCGGGGAAAGCAGCAGTGGTGCCTCGGCTTTGGGGAGACGCAGTCCCTGCAGGAGACGGCCTGCGTCTTGAGCAGGACCCTCGGGACTCCGGACCTGACTCCGGTCTTCAGCTGCGCCTCCCTCCCGCTCAGGACAGACGCCACCATCTACCCCGGGGCGCGGCGCGCGCTGCCTGGTCTCTGTCCCCAGGGGGGCACGCGGCAGCCGCCCACCAGGTGTGCCCGGAATCAGGGGAGCTGGACATACTGAGGGGGGCAGTTTATGTTGACACGAATTTGCAACTAAGATTTTTTTTTTAAGGATTTTATTTATTTATTTGACAGCACAAGTAGGCAGAGAGGCAGGTAGAGAGAGGAGGAAGCAGGCTCCCCGCTGAGCAGAGAGCCCAATGTGGGGCTCGATCCCAGGACCCTGAGATCATGACCCGAGCCGAAGGCAGAGGCTTTAACCTACTGAGCCACCCAGGTGCCCCAACTGTTAAGATTTTATTCTAGAACTGTCTGTACCCTTCCTTCTGCACACTTGCCCAAGGGATATTTTGTATTTTCTTGCAGGGCACAGAGAGCACCTGACACCAGAGAACCGAGGTTACAGAATGGAGCACGTGACGTCCACCCAGAGCTTGTCTTTTTACAGTCCCTGTCATCCCGATTCTTTTTCAGGCAGGATTTATCATCTGGAAACTTAGTTTGGCAAGTGCACGTACCACACTTGGTTTTTATTTCTATTTATTCCTATTTTCAGAGTTTGCCCAATATCGGAATTACGTATGACTGTCGTTTGTCATTACCGCCATCTGAGTTGTTGGGCAGTACAACGAAGACGGTGCCGGTTTTGGATCCTGTGGGATACTTTCATAAAATAAAGAAAATTTCAACTTTTAACATTTGTGGGCCTTGCTCCTGGGCCCCAGGGAAGCTATACTTTAACATTTATTTTCTGAGGTCAAAGTGACTCGGCAAAACCTCAGAGCATGGGCGCTATTTCTGTCCTATGCACACATCGTACATCTGCTTGGTTAAAATAAATAAATAACCAAAAAGCAGCATTCCAAACATAAAGGAAAAAAATTTCCCTGGTTCCCATAAGATTAAAGTCCTACAGCTTTACAAATACTAGAGACACAAGCCTGTGACCTTCTGGAATGTCCTTCCTCAGGATGATTTTTAACTCTATGTTAGGAGCAAAGCAAACGAAAGCAACATACAAGCACGCACCCCGTGTTGCTTCCCCAGAGCGCCCTTCCTTGTGAAGACTCTGTAGCCCAGGCAGCTGTCCTCTAACTCGGGCTCAAATAAGACTTTCCTTTCTCTTTAACATTTTTAAAAAGGTTTGTGCTTTCTGCCTCAACATTTCTTGCCGTAGTCGGCAGGATATCAGAGCAACTCACCCGAAACGGCTGGGGTCATCTGGAACTCGGCTCGGTATCGGCCGAGCCCTTGGTACCCGCCCCGACTTCCCGCAGGTGCCCTGGCGGAGCGCTGATATTCCTCCTCCTCGCGGTGAATCGTCCTTTTATTCCAGCTGTTGAGGGTTATCAGTGATGTTCTCGCGGTGGGAATCACCTACAGGACTCGGTGGTTTTAACTGGGCATTATAATAATTGATGTTATTAATATAAGGATGGAGGACATTTTCTGCCTAAAACTATGAGAGCCTGAATCATTCAGCTTCAGAGAGAAGGGACACTTGCTCCTTCTGGTCTAATGGTGCTTTCAGGTGACTGCAAGCCTAAGGGAAGTGTCTGATGACATTCCTCGAGACGTGTAGTGGTCCCATAGGAATTTCCCATCTCATAAGGTAATTAGCAATTGGTTCGTCTGCGGGTGCACAGGTAGGGACTGGTCGTCCTGGGCTCCAAGCGCCCTCGACAGTCCTGGACCCCGCAGGGAGAAACTGAGACACGTCAGAGAGCGAGCCACAGCCCTTGGGAAATGGCACAAGCAGCACCCTCTGCGTCCACCACACCTAACAGCCTTAGGTCTTATTCAAACCTTACTCTGAAAACAAAACTGAAACTAAAAGGAACGGGAGCCATGCTTCAAGAACTGAAGTGCTCCTGGAAAACCAGCCACCACCGGCAGGAGCTCCGGGGGGCTCTACGCGCAGCACCTCTGGACTCTGCTTGCAGGCGAGGACGTGCAAGGGAAAACACAGCTGGGGATACCCCGAGAAACAGACGGCCCAGAGGGGGTTCTTCTGACAGGTCGGAGTTGTGTAGCAATCAGAAAGCCAGCTGTGAGACTATGTAACCAGAAACTGTGAAGCCATTTGGTCCAATCAGTGAAGCTCCCAGCTTCTGGGGTGGGACCGGCAGCATTCAAGGAGCAATCTGGGCTTCACGCGGCTTGTTGCTGCAACTTTTGGTCCCTTTGGACAGAATCGGCTGTGATCTGACCGGAAAATGGAAAATAATTAATGGATCCATAAATTATAATGCTATCCTGGGATTGGATTTGTTTTAATAAAAGGGAGCTATTTAGAAATTGGGTCTTTAATGTCCTCTCCACAAACGTTAGTGAAAATGGCTAAGTTTCATTTGCATCTGAAGTGTGTGTCCACCTGTAGCAACTGAGAGATTTTCTCCACCTTGGGATGACATTGCTAAAATTAATTTGTAAAGGAGCTCTATTTAATTGGTTTAAAGGCACACACTCATAAAACTCTCTCAAACTCAGAAAGATGAACACTTAACTGTTTTTTCAGGTTTACATGCTCTGGGACGAAATTCCCTACATTCAGCCTTTGATGTTACTTCATAACAAAGATGCTTCATGTGAAGGAACCCAACTGGCAGTCCAGAGAGGTCAGGATGCACAGAAATCTAGGACGCCCAACCCCTTTCTCAATAGTCAGAAGAAGGAGGAAAAGCAGCAAGAAAACGGGCACACTTTGGAAATCCTAAATCCTCCTCCCCAAGCACAGTCAGCAGAGCTGACCCCCCATCCACCATCAGCTCCTCTGCCTCCGGCAGGCTGGAAAGCACCTGGAGAGAAAGCCTGTTTTGCAGGAGGGAGAGAGGGAGATGGAAATGGAGAAGTGTTAGTCCCAACTCTGAATCTGCCTCTGCGCCCCTCCTCCTGTTCCTGCACAGCCTCGCTGGGGACCACTCGCACCGCTGGAGCCGAGACCATCCTCTGCGTCTCCCGCACCGGCAGCTCCTGCTCTTCCGCCCCCCACCACCGGGGAGCAAGCAGCGCCCAGAACTGCCAGGAGAAGGCCACCTCCTCCTGAGCTTTGGGCTGGAGCACCTCCACGTCAGCATGAAGGGCTCAAGGACTCCCCAGGACTCAAACCGCCTACTCAAGATTTCCCCACAGAAGTCCCAGGTAAAACTGACAGGCGAACAGAGTGACTAATGTTTTAGTGGACAGAGGTGCAGTGTATTCGGTATTAAAGCTAATTCAGGGTTGTTGGTTTAATTAAAATAGACATGATTTTGGTGCTATCAGCATCAATTATAATATGGAAAATCAGCCTCTATCCTACCTGAATTTATTAAATTCATATTGCCACTGTTGTAAACTGTCAGCAAAAAAATTGACTTTGTGATGTTTGATTTTGTCTCATGAAGTTTTTGTGGGTAATTGTTAAGAGCAATTAAGTTAACTTTTAAAGAAAAAGTTCAGAAGCTTTCAAATTCCTCCCAAAATCTTTGGTAATCTAAAACTCTGAAGTTTTGTTAGGTTAAACAAAGCGGGCTGAATTCATTGAATGTCTAAGTTTTTTCCAAAAAAAGATAAAATACTGGAACATCAATTACTAAGCATAAGTTTATCTGCTTTTGGCTTATTACAGAGAATCTAATAATGCTTGTGTCTCCTGATAAACATGTTTTATGCTTTTTTGAAGGACGTACTATGAAAAAAATATGTTTCTAGAACACATAAAATGTACTCATAAATTTCCCAATCTAAAGAATTCTGGTGTAATAAGTCATAATTGGTTATGAAATTTTCACTGGGCAGTATGGTTTCTAAGAGTTAAAATCCTCCTAAATGTAATTGAAACTGCTGGAAATAAGGAAACCAACTCTGTATGTAGCAAAACTAGAAGATCTGTGGGAAAGGAATAAAGAATGGGAATACACTTTTTTGAGAGAAAAGAAAGTAATTTTGTCCCAACACAAGACTGGTTATTTAGAAAGAGAAAACCTATAACAAAGTTTAAATGCAAAAGAAAGTTATAGAAGGTTATGAAGGGAAATCATTGGAAAAGAATTTTATATGTGGTCAGGATGACTAAGATTGGAATAAATGAATTTTAAAAATACACTTGTATCCATGGGACTCACCTCGTCCCATGGATACAACTAGAAACACAAACATCAGTGTACACAACCCAGAAAATGACCTGAAGACTGGCAGAACTGACTCTCTACAGCTAAATGTAGAGAAGAGATCATGTGGACGAGAAGAGGAAGAGCCGTAGGAGGAAATGATGCTGCAGGTACGAGGGGAGAAGATCAGAACCCAGCCCAGGCACCAGGAACACACATCCCCACACTGGGCTTTGAAAACCAGAGGGGCCTAACTTCAGGAGTTCTTAACAATCAGTAGGCTTAACACCTGGGACTTTAAAAATCATTGGGCACGACTCTGGGAGAGTGAGGAGGGCTAGAGGAAACTGAGCTCCTGCCCTTCAAGCACAAGAAATAGCCCCACTGAAATATAGCATACAAGCAGCAGTTTGAAAAACACCTGGTGTGTATGAGATTTATTTACTAATTTCAGAGCATGTGCTGGAGGGGCAGGGATCTTTGGGAGATTTCTCCCAAGAACAAAAGAGTTGGTGGGTCCACTTTCCTCCCCTGCCCCAGCCTAGATCCACAGACACCGGCAGGAACCAGCAGAGCACTAAAACTCTCCACCTAGTGCTAACACCGTGCCCTGTCACCACACGCTCTGCGCACAGACCCCTCCATCCCTGCCTCAGTGAGTCTTCCTGGGCTGATGTACTTCTCCTAGGAACCAGCAACTCTGCTGGCACCCTGAGTGCCCCATTGTCACATTCTCCTCTGAACCTTCCCTCTCCACTAACCTTTTGGCCAGAACCCATTGCATGCAGTACCACGAGCCTGACAGCATGCAGGGAGCCCAACAGGAGCCAGCACTACTTGAGAGTGACTCCTGCTCCAGAGAATAGGAAAGATAACTAGTCACCCCAGCTCCAGTGCTGGGGGCAGACAGCTGGTCTACAGGGCATGGTCACCAAGGGCATGGTCACCAAGAAAAGCTGCTCAGGGGACAACAAAGGGAAAGTGCCTGACTCTACCTAAGCCTAAGGTGGCCCCTGACTGCCCACCTAACAACACAGGGAACAAATCTGTCCACAACAGGCAAAGTGAGCCATTGCAAACAGATGGACTAAGGGAAGAAGCAGCCCAGCCACAATAGCAGGGCACATGCAACATGCACAGGAGACATCCCTGAAGGGTTCTGGTGAATGGGGGATACTCCACCACAGGGCACTGAGGACTTTTTCCAAAGGCCACTACTTTCAAATGCAAGAGACATAGCTGACTTTCCTAACACATGGAAACAGACACAGGGAGTTAAATAAAATGAGGAGACAGAGGAGTCTGTCCCAAATGAAAGAGCACAACAAAATCACAGCAAGAAACCTAAGCAAAACAGAAAATTAATATGCCTGACAGAGAATTTAAAGTAATGGTTATAAAGACCCACAGTGGACTTGAGAAAAGAATGGAGGATCCCAGTAATACTCTCCACGAAGAGAGAACATATAGAACCAATCAGAGAGGAAGAACTCAATAGCTGAAATTTAAAATACACTAGATGGAATCAACAGGAGACTAGAGGAAGCAGAAGAACATACCAGTGACCTGGAGGACAGAGCAATGGAAAGCAATCAAGTTGAACAGGAGAGAGAAAAAATAACAACAAAAGATGAAAATAGACTAAAGGAATGCAGATACACCATGAAGCATAATCACATTTGTATTATAGGGGCCCACGAAGGAGAAGAGAGAAAAGGAGGGAGAAAATTTATTTGAAGAAACAATAGCTGAAAACTCCCCAAATCTGGGGAAGGAAACAGAAATGTAGATGAGGAGGCACAGAAACTCCACAGGAAAAAAAAAAAATCAACCCAAGGAGGTCCACACCAAATCACATAGACATTAAAATGGCAAAAAATAGTAATAAAGGGACTTTTAAAAGCAACAGAAGAAAAACAAAACAAAACCCAGTTACATACAAGGGAAACCCCATAAGGCTCTTAGCTGATTTTTCAGCACAAACTTCGTAGTCCAGAAGAGGGTGGCACGATACATTCAAAGTGCTGAAAGAAAAAGTCTGCAGCCAAGAATATTCTATTAACAAGGCTATCATTCACAATAGGAGAGATAAAGAATTTCCTATACAAACAAGTTAAAGGATTTCATGACCACTAAACCAGTCTCAAAAAGAAATGTTAAAGATAACTCTTTTGAGTAGAGGAAAGACCACTGCAGGAATAGAAAAACAGGAAGCACAAAAGCAGAAAAACTAAGTATATCTACAAAAATTCAATGAAGGAACTCACAAAACAATGTGAAGCATGACACCACACCTAAAATGTGTGGCAGGGGAGAGGAGTAAAAATTTCATGCTTCTGGAATGGGTTCAAACTTAAGCAACCATCAACTTAATATGGAATCTATATGCGTAAATGTTATATAAAAATCTAATGGTAACCATAAATTAAAAACTGGTAAAAGATATGCAAAAATAAAGAGAAAGGAATCCAAGTATATCACTAAAGGCCCATAAACCATGAAAGAAGAGAGCAAGAAAGGAACAGAGAAGAACTACAAAACAACCATAAAGCAAGTAACAAAATGGCAATAAGTATATATCTCTCAACAATTACTTTGAATGTAAATGCACTACACACTCCAATCAAAAGACACAGGGTGACAGAATGGATAAAAAAGCAAGACCCAGCTATATGCTGCCTGCAAGAGACTCATTTGAGATCTAAAGACACATGCAGATTGAAAGTGAAAAGATAGTAACATACCATGAAAAGAGGAGTGAAAAGAAACCTGGGGTAGCAGTACTTTATATGGACAAAACAGATTTTAAAACAAGACTCCAACAAAAGGCAGACAAGGACACTACATAATCATAAAGAGAACAATCTAACAAGAAGATATAAATATTTATGCACCCAGCATGGGAACCCCCAGGTACCTAAAGTTGGTAATAACAAATATAAAGGAAATAATCAATAGTAATATTAGTAGGGGACTTTTAACAACCCACTTAAACATCAATAGAAAGATGATCCAAAAAGAAAATCAACAAGGAAACATTGGCCTTGAATAACATAATGGACCAGATGGCTCTAACAGATATATTCAGAACATTCCATTCTAAAACATCAGAATACACATTCTTTTCAAGTGCACATGAAACATTCTCCAGGATGATTTACATATTAGGCTGCAAAACAAGTCTTGACAAATTCAAAAGATCAAAGTCATACCATGCATCCTTTCTTATCATAACACTATGAAAATAGAAATCAACCACAAGAAAAAAAATCTGGAAAGACCACAAATAAAGGGAGGTTAAGTAACTTGTTAGTAATCAGTGAATGGGTCAACCAAGAAATCAAAGAGGAGATTAAAAAAAAAAATCTGTGGAGACAACAAAAACACGGTGGTCCAAAATCTTAGAACAGCCAAAGCTGTTCTAAGAGGGAAGTTTATAGCAGTATAAGACTACCTCAGAAAGCAAGAAAAATCTCAAGCAAACAACCTAACCATATGCCTAAAGAAACCAGAAGAAAAAAGAACAAAATCCTAAACCAGTAGAAGGAAAGAAATAATAAAGATTAGAGCAGAAATAAATGTAATACAGACTAAAGAAACAATAGGACAGATCCATGAAACCAGGAGCTGGTTCTTTGGAAAGATACAGATTTGACAAATTTTCAGTCAAAATCATTGAGAGAGAAAGAGAGAGAGAGGGAAAGAGAACTCAAACAAAATCAGAAAGGAAAGAGGAGGAGTAACACCAACACCACAAAAATAAATACAACAAAAAACTCCCCCAAAACACAAGTCCAGGACCAGATGGCTTCACAGGTGAATTCTACCAAACATTGAAAGAAGAGTTATATCTATTCTTTTCAAACGATTCCAAAAGATGGAAGAGGAAGGAAAGCTTCAAAATTATTATATGAGGCCTGCATTACCCTAAAACCAAAACCAGATAAAGACACCAGTAAATAAATAAATAGATAGATAGACAGAACTACAGGACAATATCTCTGATAAACATAGACACAAAAATCGTCAAGAAAATACTAGCAAAACAAATCCAAGAATACAATAAAAAAATCATTTGCCACAAACAAGTGGGATTCAGTCCTAGGATGCAAGGGGTTCAGTATTAACAAATTAAAATCAACGTGATACACCTCATCAATAAAAGAAAGTATAAAAACCACACGATAATTTAAATAGATCCAGAAAAATCATCTGACAAAGTACAATGACCTTTCATGATGAAAACCCTCAGTAAAGCAGGTCGAGAGGGAACATACCTCAACATGATAAAGGCCTTAAATGAAAATCCCACAGCCAACATCACCATCCATGGGGAAAACAGAGAGCCTTTCCCCTAAGGAACAAGACAAGTATGTCCACTCTCCCCACTTGTATTCAACATTAGTATTAGGAGTATTAGGAGCTATAGCAATCAGACAAACAAAAGAAATAAAAGCCAGATTGGCAAGGAAGAAGTAAAACTTTCACTAGTTGCAGAGGACATGATACTATATATAGAAAACCCTAAAGACCACCAAAAAGCTACTGGAACTGATAAATGAATTCAGTAAGTTCAGAGATACACAATCCATCTACAGGCATCTGTTTGCATTTCTATACATTAACAATGAAGTAACAGAAAGGGAATTAAGAAAAACAATCCCACTTACAATTGCACAAAAAGAAAAAGATACCTAGAAATCAACCTAACCAGGGAGATGAAAGACCTGTACTCTGCATACCATGAGACTCTGATGAAAGAAACTGAAAATGATCCAAACAAATGGAAAGGTATCCCATGCTCATGGACTGGCAGGGGTGGGAACCTTACAGCCACAACAGCTCAGGTATAGACAGTCAGGGCCTGTTGCTCTATGGGCCCCTCAAAAGGACCACCAGAGGCCTTTGAACCACACACTGAAAGATCCATCGATGGCTGCTCCCTGCCCCCACTCCATGTGAGGCTACTTCGAGCCTGACATGTAGAAAGCTCCCCACTGGAAGCACTCAGGACCCTGACACTGGGTTAATTTGCTCCACCATCAACCTGTGGTTTTCTTTGGTCTCCTTCGAAATGCCTCTCCTTGACTCCCTGATTGCTTGCTTAACAAGGCAGAGTCCAGACCTGGCTAACACCACTTGCCGCCCCTATATTATCTCCTCCTGGGAAGTAAGAGCCCATATAAATAAAATCAGGCAGCAAGTCTCACGGGCACAAGAGGCCCCTGCCCATCACACACACCCCTTTTCTAAGGCGGATAGGACTAGTTTACTCTTCTGTTCTCCTGAATACCCACAGGGATCAGATCAGCTTTAGAGGGTATCACCCCTGACTATACTGTTAACTACTCCTTGGAATACACCTGGGGATGAAGTTAAGGATGTCATGTAATACCAAACTAGGTACAAAAACATCTAAGGTGTCAAATAAGGAACTAAATCTGATACCCCTCAGTTAGCACAAGGGGCCAAAAGTTACATCCTGCAGGCCAAATCCTTCCCCTCTGAAGTCCCGACTGCCCCCTAAGTCATTCGAAGCAGTTACAGGAGACAGACCTCCGTCCATGTGCCATAGAAATGGAACAAAGGACTGACAATGGGAATTTCTAAGAGGAAAAAAATCTCAGCTCGTCTGACTCCATGTTGCTTCTATTTCCTTTGTTGTCATGGCCTGCAGATTAGAAACTTCCGAGTAGCCCTGCGTGGAGGTAGGTTATAGCTAAGGTTTACAAAAACTGCTCTTTACCCAAAACCTACCTCACCCAAGGAGATAATAAGGAAGTAGCTAGAGTGGTCATCATTCCAACTGAAGACTGAGGAATAATCATAACTCACGGAGGAACTGAAACCATGCCCCACAGGGCTAATGCGGCTGAAGCCTGCAGAAGATTAAAAGCCTCTTGTTGAGAGCACTGTTTTGCCCTACTTGGATACTGGGTCCTTCAGATTGCACCAACAAGTCCACTAGCTGTCTCCGCAGTGGCCTGGGCTCAGGGTTCCACTGACAGGGTTCCTGCCTGGGAACAGCTAAGCATTCCTTAACTGAGACAAGCCCAAGACCCTTCCAGGTCATACCTCTCAGAGCACACCCATGGCCCCTTCTCCCTGTCCTGAGAAACCCTCCCGACATCAGGGACTGAACTTGGTCTCCTCCTGATGTTACGTATCTGCCCCCAGGTACCAGGGAATGTGCGGTAGGAGTATGTCTACTCCGTCCCCATGCTCCGTCTTCTCTCCAGAATAACCAAACATTCCCCAACTTTCTCTCAAAGTGCATGTAAAGGACTCTGGATTTTTCTCTTGCTTAAGTCTATCACAATATCACAGTTTCTTTCAACTTGTACTTATTAAAATTCTTTTACTCTCCATGCATCCTTGAAGCAAAGGTTTTACCAAGTGCAAAACCAGACAGTCTGAGCCAAGCGTATAGACTGCTCATCAGCAGGACTGGACGGAGAGCACGTATCACTTCTCAGCTTTTACCTCCCACCATTTACAGGAAGTTCCCCCACCTAGGAACTTCCCCCACCTAGGAACTCTGGGTGAAAAAATGTGTATGTTCTTTCCTCGCACTGGGGCAGACAAGCCTGGCATGCTGTCATCAAGGGACACGAAAATACAAGACTGATCATCCTTGTTCTCCGGGGAAAGATTACTGGTCAAACGGGGGAAATGATAAGGGACAACTGAACTCTTAACGTTTGTGGGTCCTGCTCCTGGGCTCCCCGGGAAGCTCTACTTTAACATTTACGAGGGTTCAAATGACTCGGTAAAACCTCAAAGCATGGGCTCTATTTCTGTTCTGTGCACACACCATACATCTGCGCTGTTTTTTAAAAAAATTAACTGAAAAGGAGCATTTCAGACATGAAAATGGTGGGAAAAGTCTCCCTGTTTTCCATGAGTGAAGTCATACAGCTGGCACATACTAAAACATAAAAAGAAAAAAAATAAAATCTGTAACTTTCTGAAATCTCCTTTGCCACGATGATTTGTAACTCTTTATGGAAAAAACCACAAGCATAAATAACACCCCCCCACCCCCGCCCTCTCCCAGAGAGGTCTCTGTGAAGGTGAAGTGTGTGTGTCCCCCGCAGCCGCCTTAACTTGGGTTGGAATAAGACTCTTCCCTTCTCTTTAAAAATTTAAAAAGGCTTGTTCATTTTGCATTGGTGACTTCTCTTCCTTGCCCGGCAAGTTGTCTGGAGAAGAAGGCGGCATGTTGATCACAGGGCACCTTCACACCCTCCACCCCCAGGCGGGTTTTTTTCTGTTTTCCCCAGAAAAGCCTCGGAACTTTGGAAAGCGTCCGCCTGTATTGGTAAGAAGCGGCGCTCGTTGCCGGGCTTGGATGTAACCACACCAGAGCTCAGGAACCGGTGACAAATCCCGGAATCAGCGCCCGGGCTCCTGTCACCGTCGGTGGAAACAGCACCACCCGCGCCCGTGCTCGGTGCCGCGGCGTCTGGAGGAGTCGGGGCAGGAGGCGCGCCCGGGGGACAGTCCCGCCGCCGTCGCGCAAGGCGCGCGTCCGCAGACAACGGCGAACTGCTCGGGGAGCACGGGCCAGAGTCCCCGAGGAGAAGCCGTCCCGGAAGGCAGCACCGGACTGCACGGAAGGAGGGACCCAGACTGCAGGGACTGGTCTGCACCCCGACACCCGGCGGGAGGGCACGGCCGCGGCTGGCCGGGCCCCCCAGCGCCCAGTTCAGGCCCGCACGCCCCGTCCCCGGGGAAGCCGCCTCGGCCGAGGCCAGGCCGCCGCAGCCCGCGCTACCCGCTTCCCAAAGGGCTACACGGCGGCGGCCGCGCGGCGGGCAGGCGTCCCGGGCACCGCTGTCCGCGCGAGCCTGGCTGTCCGCACCGTGGGCGCTCGCCAGCGGGGCGTGGACGCCGAGCGCGCGGCCGGGGGCAGAGGAGCGCACCTGCCCTCCGCTGACCCCCGGCGCCTTCCTCACCCCACGCGGGCCCGCGCCGAGGACGCGTGCGTGGTCACCACTGTGTCGCCAGCGGCCGCAGGCCCTCGTCCCCGAGCTCGTCCCCAGGTGGGGCCTCTCCCCGCCCGGCCTCGCACCTGCCGCCCCGAGCGCTTCCGAGGCCGCGCCGGGCGCCTGCCCCGTGGACCCCCGCCCCGCGTCCCGCGGCTGCTGCGGGTCACGGCCGCGGCTCCGGACGCGCGAGGAGGCCGCCGGCAGCAGTTCCCCGCGCTGCCCTCCGGCCCCCGCGCCCCGGCGCTCCCCGCACCCGCAGCCCCCGGCGCAGCTCCGCGGTGTCCGCGCGTCGGTCCCTCCTCTGCGCGGCGCCGCCCCGGCTCGCGAGAGCCTGCCCTTCAGCGCCGTGCCGGGGCCGCCTGCGGGGCAGGGTCACCGCCCCCACCCCCGCGCCCACGTCGCCACCGCGGCCGCCCCTCCGCCGGCCGGCCCGGCACCCGCGTGCCACTTACCGAAGCTCCGCGGGCGGGCGGACGGCCCGGCGCCCGGCCTCTGCTGCCCTCTGCGGGCCGCGTCCCCGCTAGGTCCCCGCCGGCGGGGAGGGGCCTGGGCGGGCACCTGGGGCTGGCGGGGGCGGGGGCGGCCGCGGGCCGGGGCTGGCTGGGAGGCCGGGGTGGGCGGGGGTGGGCGGGAGGCTGAGCGCGGGGCAGAGGGGGCTGTGGGCGGAGGAGGCGGGGCGCGGGCGGGGCCGGCCGGGGGCGGGGCCGGCTGGGAGCGCTCCGTCCTCCACTGCGGGGACCACCCAGGTCCCAGCCACCGGTGCCCCAGTCACGGGACAGGCTTCCCAGGGCCTTCTCAGGCGTGTGCGTCGGACGCGGCCCAGCGCCTGCCAGCCCGGCGGGAAGCAGAAGGACCCGCACGATGAGGGGCTCGCACACGTTACGTGACCAGAGCCGCTCAGGGACCCTCGGCCGACCCGCACGTCGCCCACTGACTGGAGCCCTGAAGTTCACGTGGCCTGTCCATGGCCACCGAGCTGTCCCGGGAACTTCCGACTGGGAAAAGCCGCCGCCCTTCCAGCGCCTGGAAACCGACCTGTTTCCCAGACTTCAGGACGTGGTCGGAAGCAACTGGTGAAACGCAAATTGTCAGACCTTTTCCAAGCTGTTTTGGTTAAAGATTTTAAAAAACAAATCCTGGACATTCTGAACAATATTAGCTCACTTTACGGAGTGGCTGCTGCGGGCTAAGCACGAATTTCAGAATCCCCCCCCTTGCTCACATGGTTGTCCCTGAGTGACTGTGTTCCACCAAGGAGGGGTGCGAGGCTCTGAGAGGTTAGGACACTTGCTCCAGGATCTAGGGCAGCAGAGACCTGGAGAGTAGCAGGCTCATGGGGCTCCAAGCCCTGTTCTGCACACTAGCCCCACCTCTCGGTCCTGTTCTCATTGGAGCTGCCCTTTCCCGGTCCGGCGGGAGGTGGGGGGGCTGCCCCTTCGGTCCAGGCCCAGCGGCCACCCCAGCTCCCGGTGAGGCCGCTCCCAGCACACCAGGCAGAAGTATCAGTCCCGCTCACTGACGTGAGAGCTGCACTTGTCCTGCAGTCCCGGGAGGCGGCAGAGGGGCTGTGGGTGACTGTGGTCACGGCCTTCTGTGGGTCATGGGCCCGTGATGGTGCACCATGAAGAGCTCGCAGCCCACCGAGAACCTACTAGGGATTTGACTTCCCATGAGTGGCAGGATATCTTGCTAAACCCAGTTGTCGGGGGTCAGGATGGCTTCCTTGCGACAAACCAGGACTTCTTCAGGCGGCAATAAAGAAAGAGACTCACAGAAGGAAAAGCCCACGAGGAGACATTTACTGCGTGTTCACGGGGACGCCCACGAGAACAACCCCTTCGTTATGACCAGCACACGGACGGTCCTGGGGCCCGCACTGACCATCCTCTCCCGCTGAGTCTCTGAGTGGGGCTGTGGGCGTGTCTCTGAAGCGAGCTCGACTTTGGGAGCTTGGGAGGCGGCAGTGCGGGGGTCAGGCAGGGGCTGGGCAGTGTGGAGGCGCCAGATCCGGTGAGGGCAGGTTGATGAACCCTACATTTCTACATAGCCAGCAGTCACTCGCCCCTCAGTAGGTCTCAGGCAGCCGGGCCCTGAGCTAGCCTGATGGAGGTCCCCAGGAGGGGCACCTCAATTCCCACTGGCCCTTGGCTGGGCCTCTGCTGGCCTCCACATCCTGCTGTCTCCAGCTATGTGGCCCGAGTCGTCTCAGTGCTGACGACCACAGGGGACTTCCTTTCCAGAAATCTGAACCCACCAGCTTGGAGGACGGGGATGCTGCCTCCCTCTGTCTACTCTCCTCCAAGTAAAGCGTTATGGGGTGAGAATCAAATCACCAGAAGAAACCAGTTCAACAGAGAGAATCTGCACCACCACCACCACCAATGACAAAAGTCACATTCCAGGCATGTCCTGGGTCAGGAGGTGCTCTGGCTGCTCCAGCGTGCCCCTGGCCTCAGGTGACCGGAGGGGCTGTTCGGACTGAGGACCCGAGGTCATGCAGGGCATCCTGAGTGTTAGAAAAACGTTTCTGATTATCGTCTACAAGACAGGCCACAGAAGCAGGTCTTTTAGAAACAGCTGCTCTGTCATGGGACTAAGGTGCTATGTGACAGGGTCCTCCAGAGTCTGGCCTTCCAGAATGCCCCATGATCCCGCCCGGCCCCACCTGACCCGGAATCCCAGGGTGCCCCAGGCCCTAGGTCCGGATGCCTGCAAGCTGCCTGTCCTGTCTGGAAGCCGGGAATGGTGACCCTGCTGGGGCGTCAGCCCACCCCAGGGAGCTGGAGCAGAGTAGGAGCAGGGAGTCCTCAAGGCTCAGGCTCCTATGTGTCCCCCTGTGTGTCCTGTGTCTGCACGTGTGAGTCCCCAGGACCCGTGGAGGGCTCAGGTGGGGAGGACAGGCAGCAGGTGCGGCCCAGAGCTTTGGCCTCTCCTGAATCCAAGGGCAGCGTCTCCGGAATTTCTCCTGCTGCCTGCACGTTTCCACGGGCCCCCATGCCTTCCAAAGTGTGTCACGGACATTTTGCTGAATTTTCACAGCTGCCTGGTATGGCTGCCCTTACTCTATTTTACTGTGAAAACGGGACCCAGAGACGTCGGGAGGCCTGGCAGGGACACAAGGATGAGGCCGGATGGAGCAGAGCACTCAGCCTCCCTGTCTCCCAGCCCAGCCAGACACCGCTGCCCCGGGGGAGAGGGACTGCCCTGGCGTCAGGCCGAAGCTCAGAGGGGAGGACCAGCGGGCCGGGAAGGAAGCGTCCAGAGAGTTGAACCGTGTCCTGATTCACCTCTAACTCGCCGAGCACTCTGTCCACAGCTCCGTGCTGGGAGACAGTGGCCACGGCTGTTGGAGTTCGTCCGCTTTGGGTTTTTGCTTTAGGAAAGGGAAGTGCCAAAGAGGGGGTTTGTCCCAGGTGACAGATTCGCAAGCAGGTGCCTTCAATCGTGCTTGGTGCTAGAAAGTGTGCGGGCCTCTGGCCCCCTGCCCGGCCGAACTGAGCAGGAGTTGGACGCATCTGCGGACTCGTTGTTGTTTGCCCGGAACCTAGACATTGTCACCCATTTCCACCCAGTGTGGCTCCGTGTTGGCCTGAGGCTTGGGACCCCTAAGCTGTGAGGCTGGGAGCCCCAGCGGCACCGTGAGGCCCAGAGGCCTGGCCTTCAGAGCTGATCCTCCCGAGAAAACCCAGCGGGGAAAGAGGCGCACGGTGCCGCTGCTGCCTTCCCCGGGGTTTGGGGTGGCGCCCTCGCCTCCCCTGGGGATCGCCCATCAGATGAGAGGGGGGCAGTGAATGGCAGTTTTGCTGCCCGTGGTTTGCTGAAGAGCCCATCCGGACCCTCTGGGAAGCCCCCCTTGAGGAGGTCTCCCTGGGGCGGGGCGCCCTCCCTCTGTCCCTGCCTCTCCGCTGTCTCCGCCCGCTTCCTCATGCCTCTCCCCGCCTGACCCTCCTTCCTCAGTCCCGACCCCAGGGCACCAGCTGCCCCTGGGCAACTCCTCTCCAACACCCTCTTTCTGCCAAAGGAGAATAAACAGAAACTGTACCCCGGCGTGGTGGTGGTCGGGGGTGGGAGGTGAGGAGGCTGTGAGGTTAGATGAGGGCAGGACGTGGGACCCGCAGGGCGAGGGTGAGCGCCCTCAGAAGAGAGCGTGCCCTCCCGCCTGCACCCCGAGAGGTCAGGGCCCGCTGTGGAGTCTGTGAACCGGGGAGGGAGCTCTCACCGGGAGCCGATCGCCCGGAGTCTCCTTCCCGGGCTCCCCGTCTCCAGAACTGGGAGAAGCTGCTGTTGCTGAAGCCGCAGCCTGTGGTATGTTGTTCTGGAAGCACGAGCCGATTAGACACCCCCAAAAGAGAGCAAGCAAGGGCCGCTGGCTGGAGCCGGGGCGCAGCGCTGTGGTGCGCTCCGTGGAGACGCGGCAAGCACGGGCAGGGCAGCCTCACGGCGGGAGGTTGGGGGGGTCAGCCGTGCCCTGCGTGGGGGCCGTGGGCGCAGGAATGCCCAGGGCGGCTGACTGGAAGCAGGAGCCTCCAGGACTGGTTGGGGGACTGGATTTGGCTCTCCCCGTTGGCCCTAAATTGGAGGTGGGGGACGCCGGGGCAGCCGGCCGTTGCTGATCGCACCTGGGCAATTGGGGCTGATGGCTGCGGGCCGAGGGCCAGGGTCCTGTGTTTATATATGATCTGGACGTTCCTGTCTGCGTATCAGGCTCTCACCAGGCTTCCCGGGCCCTCCGGTGATGATCTTAAGATCCCACACCGTGTGCATTTCTCTGAAATGCCCATCTAGTCTCTCTGTGACACTGGGATTTTAACAGGGGCTTCCAGAAGGCCGTCCACCCATCACGAAATCATCCTGGGACCGTGAGGTCAGGTTGGGGAGGAAGGGGTGTGTTTTCAGGGCAGTGGGGAGAGCCCCCCCACGCACACCTCTGAGGATGGGGCAGCCCATGTCCTAGGAGACGCCCCAGAGGAGTCCCCAGTACAGGGCGGTTTTTCTAGAATTTTCTAGTGGGCCATATTATAGTCTCAACTGAGAGCCATTTTGGTCTTAGCGTTAGGGAATATCTGTCTTTTCCCTAAAACCTGAGGAGACACAACTGAGACTCATTTTCTCTGGCTGGCTTGGGACTGCCATCCGTCTGGCCGGTCCTGTCCCTCCTGCTGCAGATACCCTGCCGCCACGGGTCCACTTCTCATTTGCTGCACACCAGGAGGTTCCCGAAGACGGCGTCCGTCTTGGGCAGGGCCCCATAAGCACCTTAAGAAAAGTCAAGCTTCGCACACTTTCTAAGGAGGGGCGGAGGGTAAGCAAGAAAAGAGCTGTCCGCGTGGTAAAATAATGTTTTATTCCATGGATGAAGAAACGCTACCATGCCACATTCTCACTCCCCTGCCACGTCTCGCAGCCGAAGCTGGCCTCCCCGCCAGACCTCGTGGGCTCTGCAGTCGGTCAAGCCCACTGACACAGCAGAAGCAGGGTCACGTAGCATTCCCAGTGGGTCCTGCTGCTCGGGCCTGGGTCCTCGTCACACACGGTGCTGTCTCGGCCGGACAAATCCGTGGTGGCGACCTTCCAACTGCGCTCACCCTAACGGACGTCCAAAACCCCCGTGGCAGAAACCCAAACCCCCGAACACCCAAAGCCACACGGACCAATCTTCTCTGCTGACGGGATGCGGAGGACCCCCCGGCAGGACCAGAAGCTGCCGTTCCGGCTGTTGACAGGCTCCAAAGCAAACCAGAGTGATGGATAAGGTTTCGAACTAGCACTTGTGGGGAGCGCCGGTCAGCCACCGATCGGCATGCAGGCGACACGGTGAGAGCCGGTGGAGGGCAGCGCCGTTCCTGTCTTTATGTACAACAAAACGGGATATACACTGGGGGCCGCTGAACCCTGGGTCAGGGGGCCTCCTCCATGTCGACTGGCGGTCCGCACACGGAGGCGAGGGCACCGAGCTGTCCCCAGGGCAGGAGGTGACGACACACACCCACGTATCCCCCCGCCCCTGGAGGACACGCCTGTCCCCTGCACAGGTGACAGATCCAGGGGCGGAGTCCACCCTTTGTCTTTTCTTGTTCTTCTTTTTTTAACCAAAGGCCATCTGAAAAGCCTCGACAACTCATCAAGGGGAAGGGATGGGCTTCAAGACAGAGGGAGATCGTGTGACTCTAAGCCAAATCCTAATGCAGCTTTGGGGGAAAGAAGTTTTATTTACGACTTTTCTTTCTTTCTTTCTTTCTTTCTTTCTTTTTTAGTGAATGGTATTGGATGTCTTTTTCCCCCTCAGTTTTTTTTTTTTTTTTGAAATTTCTCCACGAAGTCTCAAGACAGTCTCGAGGAGACAGCAGTTAGTTACTTCTGATCTGTTTCTTTATCCAAATGAGTGCGAAGCCTACACATCGACTGAAGAACACAAAGCCAAACAAAGCCAAAAAAAGAAAACAAAACAAAACAAAAAAAAAAAAAAAGAAAGAAAGAACAAAGAGAAAAGGAAGAAAGCAAGAAAGCAATCGAGCAAAACAACCCCAGGACAGGAGACAGTGTCAGGTATAAACCATAGAAAAATACGAATTAATTCCATAAGGTTAACCACTAGCATTAGCTACAGTAACACTGTGTGCAGCCCCTTAAAATGCCGGGTCTCCTAATTACAGGAAGGAGCAAAGCCAATCTATGGACAAGTACGGTTACGGTAATTGTGCTATAGTGTGTCCGTGGCGCGGTGACAGGGGGCGGCGGAGGAGCTGCGGACAGGGGCGCGGCGGGCGAGCGAGGGCGGGTCTGCGCGCTCCTGCTTCTCAGCGGGGACCGGAGCGCCGGTTTCTTCTCTGCTGTCCGTCCTTTGCTCCGTTCCCTGGGGAGAGGCCGTGGGATGCACCGGTCACTCTGGGGCCGGGAGGAGGCGAGGCCGCGGGTCCAGGCGCGGGGGAGTCTTCGTGAGCGGTGACGCGTCTCGGCCTGGGAAGGAGCCGGTTTCCGGAGCAAAACTGCCTTCGGGACGCAAGACACACATGCTGTGGGAAGTCACACTTCTTGCCCCCGGCCCCGCCCCTGCGGGCGAGGGAGGCGGGGTCCCGGCTGCACACTGTCCGGAGGAGCCCCCCGCCCGCGGCGCTCGGGGCTGGCTCCAGGTCAGTCCTCCTCCTCCTCCTCTTTCGCTGTGGCCGCGGGCGGCTTGTCCTGAATCCGGAAGCATTCCACGAAGAAGCCGACGACGGACCGGTACAGGTGCTGGTGCAGGGAGGCACTGTGGAAGTAATGGCTTTCGTCCGGGTAGATCTGCGGGGAAGGCGGGGACACGTTATGCCAGCGGTGGCCCCCGCAGGCCTGGGGACACGCGGGGGATGCGAACCCAGCACCGCCCAGACACAGCGCACGCAGGGCTCCATTTCAGCTGGAGAACCGGACTTCCCAAGCAGCTCCTCCTTCTCTGGGAGGCTCCGCCGGGCACGGTGGGCTCTCAGGGAACCCGCGGGCTAAATTAGGACACGTTTTGTTCAACAGACCCTGTCCCAGTCTGGATCTGCGGGTTCGGGTTGGATACACAGCCCAGGACTACAGGGGCTCTGGCCCAGGTCTCCAGGCACCAGGCTACCCAGAGACGTGGGAAGAATTCTGGGCTGTCTCTACAACCCTCACCTGCGTTAGGCTCACCCTGGGGCCGCGGGCAGGGAACTTTCCTGAGCCTCAGTTTGCAGCTGTGCCAAGTGGAGGTGGTCATCCGCACAGAACCCAGCTCATAAAGTTTTGTGAGGATTCAGCGCTTGGAGAAAGACCAGACCGCACGGACCCCGTGTAATGATGCCCCCTGTCCCCTAGGGGTGCTGCAGCGTTGCCACACAAAGGTACCGGTTCGGCAGGGACTCAAAGCCAAGGCTAAGTGATGGGGAAGCCCACGCGCTTCCCATGAAGCCAGGCTGCCCCCAGCGTTTGTAATCCCGCTTCCTCCAGGTCTCCGGAGTATTTTAGAGTACTTCTAAATGATGGAATGGAGCTCTTACATAGACTTTAAAAATGTCTGTACTACAAAAGGACCCAAGGAAGGGTGTACATCTCTCCCGCTCTTGGTCCCCAAGCCCTATGCCCTTCCCTGGAGTTGGTCACGGCCACCAACTCGCTGCGTGTCTGTGCAGACATGACTGTGCCTGCAGGCAGGGCCCTGGGCTGGGGTTCCTTTTATGGTCTCAAGTGTGGTCTACAACGCATCTTGCTCAAAACCTTGCTGACTTAGCTCGGTCTATGCCGTGGGGAGTGACCCACATTAGCACATGGAGACTCACCCGTCCACCTTCCGCGGCTATTATTATGAGTCTAGAATGTATTTAACAGTACTATAGCGACTCTCAGCGTTACCATGATCTGAACACTCTCAGGAGTAAACTCAAAGCTGACACGAACCACTCATCAACACTCAGGCCAAACCCTTCCCTGCAGGAAGCGCCCCTCGCGGGCCCAGCCATCATGTGACCCTCCAAAGCAGCGGTGTGGGAAGGCCAGGGGCTCAGGACGAAGGCAGGCGGCCGTCCGTGCCAGGGGCTGCCCAGTGGGCGAAATTTCCCATTTATCTCTAGACCTGAAAAGGCCATCGGGGTAAGATGTGTTTTGCCAAGGGAACCCATGGTCAGGAAGGAAACGGAAGATGATTCTAGAAGCAGCCCAGACGTGAGCCGCTGGGTCAGTATTTGATGCCAGTGAAAACAAGCCTGTGAGGGCAGCCCTCTAATGGCTTCTCAGCCACAGAAGATTCTGGAACATTCTTCCAGAATTCAGTAAACGTGTGTTGCTGTCCAGAGGGAGCTGGCGCAGAAGGCTCAGGACCTGCCCATGGGAAGCCCCCAGCTCTCCAGGAGGCCGCTCGCATCCGTGCTGGGACAACAGCCCCTCCTCACCCGCCAGGGCCGCCTCCAGCCTCACTGTAGTGGTGTGTGGCCATTTTGGCCTCACTCATTGCCCAGAGATGGGGGGGCAGTGCAGTTCTAACCGGCCTTGCACAGGGCTCCAGGGCCGGATGGAGCCATCATCAGCAATTACTAGAGAAGACAAGCGCGCGCCAATTCGTCTGGCCCCACGCGTCCTGCCTGCCTAGGACTGCCGTGCTGCAGGTGTGTCTGCAGGACGGGGACTGACTGGGTACCCGCCGGTTCCTTTTCCACAGGAGCGTGTCTCTCCGAGTGCGGAGCGGAGACGTGCAAATACCGTACCTGTAAGCTGTAATTAGCCTTCCCCTTAATTAGCTGTGTAATGAGTTCTGCCGTGTGCTGGAAATGGATTTTCTCTGTTAAAAATAAAAAAGAGAGAGAGAGAGGAAAGGCCCGGTTAGTCCCCTAACAGCATGAAGGCAACGCGGAGACATGTCGTCCTTGGCCCTTACCGTCCGCCGTTGCGTGAATGATCAGAAACTGCTGTCCTTCCAGGGCCGACACGCGGTGCACCACCTTGGTCATCTGCACACGCGGGGGCAAGGCGACAAGGTTATTGGGCCCTGCTGCTGGCCAGAGGCTCCTCCTGGACCCCTGACTGAGACGGTAGCCGGGGCCCGGGGGCCTGTCTCGGGAGGACCGGGGGCTTTCAGGTGCCCTGCGGGGGCGCCCACGTGGAGGAGAAAGGGGGCATGGGAGCGGTTTCACCCACTGCGGGAGGCTCTGGGCCTTCATTTCCACCAGTGCCATTGGGGGAGGACAGCTGGCCGGACAGTCTGTGCACACATCCCGGCTCTGAAACCAGGCCACCCCCCATCCCCGGGGGCAGACGTGTGGCCACCACCCGCCGCCAAGAAGCACCACACATGACACCTGCACAGTCCGTTCTGTGGCCATGGAGGAGCAGGTGGCATCAGGGGACGTTCTGTTGCCCAACCGATGGCTTATTTTCCCAAAAATGGAGCCAGCCTTGGGGAAGGGGACGGGCAGTCATCTGTGCCCAATGAATGTGGACCCTGGGACAGACCCTCTGGCCATTGGAAGACTTCCCTAACTCTGTCCTCACCCCTCGGGTGCCAGAGAGGGAAACCGCGCGGACCTGGGGGAGGCCCTGGTCCCCTTGGCTCACAGCCTGGAGAAGGGTCTTCTCAGAGTGAGTCTGGTGGGGGAGACAGAGGACACAGTGGGCCCGGGGAGGCAGTGTGAGTCCCAGAGCTGGGCAAGGGGCCGGAGAGATGGGGCCGATATCACCCGATTCCCCATCCCGCCAGGCGGCCGGGATGCCCACACATACCTCGTACGCCCTGTTGTCAAGTCCATGCAGACCCAAGTACCTCTCGGAAAATGCGGACGCTGGACACAGGCAGAGGAAGGCAGGTTACCCGGGGCGAGGCTGCGCAGAGCCCCAGACGCGGGGGCGCCCCCTTGCAGGGCAGATGCTGCTTCTAAGGCACCCCTCAACCTGCGAGTTTTTGCCCGGGGAAGCAGACAGCACCGTGCTAGCGTTCGAACACGCTCGAGTTGGTGGTCGGGTTTAAGCAACAGACCAAATCTCCATCAATGAAACCATTCATCTGAAACCTCAATAAAGAGGGTAAGAGCCCTCCGCCCCCCACCTGTCCTTTGTTTTCAACACGTAGGAAAGACAAATCCTAAAGAGCAGATTTTCATCCGGATTTGCCTTTGTCTTTTTTTTTTAAAGACAAGACATGTCCCATTTTAGCTGAGACCCTGGCTCCGGGTCCAGGTTCTGGGTGAGGAGCCGGTGTCCACCTAGTCAGGACGGTCGGGATGGAAGGAGCTCCAGAGGCTTCTGCATCCTGGAGTAAGGGGAGGAGACCGTGTAGGACCCCCGGCTGGAGCCCCGGGACCAGTCCGGGTGCAGAGGCTCCTCATGTGCGCTCAAATCAGGCAAACTTGAAAAGGCATGATTAAACTCTGAGGGGCGCCTGGGTGGCTCAGTGGGTTAAGCCTCTGCCTTCGGCTCAGGTCATGATCCCAGAGTCCTGGGATCGAGTCCCGCATCGGGCTCTCTCCTCGGTGGGGAGCCTGCTCCCCCTCCCCAGCCTGCCTCTCTGTCTGCTTGTGATCTCTCTCTATCAAATATATAAATAAAATCTTTTTTAAAAAAAGGGCTACATGTCTTCCCGTGGGAAAATTAATATTAAATTACTAAAACGTTGAACGAGAGAAGTCCTCACATGGCATGAGCACGCTTCCTGAGAATCAGCGCGTCCTTTGTGAGCGTTCCGGCTACGGGAGGCAGGGGGCGAGGGCCGCTGGACCCTGTGGCGCCCGAGGTGCCGAGCTGGGGTCCAGCAGCGGGTATAGCCAGGGTCCTGGTACCCTTGGCAGAGCAGCGACAAGGAACCCTCTCCATTTCTGATTCCGTTAATCGGGCTGCTTTGTGCAGTGTTGCTGGGGTTCACGGCCTGGCCTCCCACAGCCTCGGCCTGCAAGCCGGTTCTCAAAGCCCATAAGGAATACCTCGCCACGTGTTTTTAAAAAAAGCATGAAAAAATTTAAAAAAATATATAAATAAAAAAGCACAAATGTCACCAAAGCACCCACAAGGAGAGAAAAGGGGCCAGCTGACCAGGACAGTGTGGGAAGCCTCGAATCCCAAAAGTGAGCCCAAAGAGCCACGGTGGCGCCTGGCAGAGGTCCGGTGCCCACACGCGGGGGCCTGCCCCGTGTCCGCTCGCCCAGTCTGCCGTCCCAGGCCCCGTCCTATGCCCCGTCCCAGGCCTCTGCCTCCTGCCTTTTCGTCAGGCACGGTGCTGGCCGCGTGCCACCTGCACCCTGGGAGGCGGCTGAGTGCAGCTCAGCTGCCAGGCCCCCACCCGGTCGCCACCACCCCCCCAAGGCCCTCCTCAGGGAATCCCTGCCCAAACAGGCCCCAGGCCCCAGACACAGAGCCCGAGCAGTGCCCCTGCCCCAATTCTGGGGACAGAGGGGATGGGGCCCCCGCGGGACAGCAGCCAGGCCCTTCCCGCCAGCACGCCCGCAAGGCTGCTGCCCCAGCAGGGGCCCCCCACGCCAGGGCCTCGCTCCGGGTCTCCTGTGTCGGGAAGGGGACACACAGGCATCGGTGGGCTGACCACTTCCATCTAAGTAGTGACCTGAAGCCCTCCCTCCCCTGCCCCGGCTTCTCTCCGGGTCACTCGTTAGCCGCCGGCCCCGGTGGCCTCCCCTTGGCACGGGTGTGCGCAGCGGGGCAGCAGCTGGGAGCGCGGTGACAGGGGAGCACGGGGCCGGGCCGGTGGCCTCACGACCCTTACCGTGGAGCTTGAAGTCCGTGATTGGAGAGAGAGCAGAACCACAGGTGAACACCGGAGCCTGGTTGTCCCCCTTCGCAGGGAGGATGTAGGTGCTCAGATACCCGCCGTAGTCCTGGGAGAGAGACGGGGGGTGAGTGGGTGGGACGTCGGTGACGCCCGGAGAACCGCGCAGATGTGAGCTCAGCGACTCCGCACCGCCACCGCCATCGCGTCGCTTCTGGTAGAGCGTGAAGACGATTAAAGGCCAACTCCATCCCAACGAGATACACGGACACGGCCTCTCCTCTCGGGGCCCCATGTCAGGCAATGTACAGATGACGGCCAAGCCCCTCAAAGTGATCCTGAGGCAGGGTCGACCAGGAGCCTGCGTCAGAGGGCCCCGGCACCCGTCTGCCAGGATGCCCGCGTCAGCGTGAGCGGAGAAGGCGTCCACGCGGGCGTGGGACACGGCAGCTCCTTCAAGTCCTATAGTGCCCTGAGCTCGGGGCTGACAAGCAAGACCCCTGCTTCACCCGGGCCGTCCAGAGAGGGCACAGCCTGACCAGTGATCTGCCATGGACACCTCTGAAGCCGCCTGGCTCAGGTGTGTCCCCTCCCCCGACACGGATGGGAAGCTGTGATGAGCAGACGTGGGAAGGGGCAGGAGCAGAGCCGCAAGGGAACCAGGTGTTCTCTCCTGGGGGCCTGGGGCTGTTGAAGAGGCTGTGTGTGTGCATGGGAGTGTGTACTGGTGTGCGTGTGCATATGCACGTGTGTGCTCGTGTGTGTGGGGCTGTGTGTGCACGTGCATATTTGTGTGTTCACAGGTGTGTGTGCATGTGTGTGTGTACATATGTGTAATGGGAGTATGTGTGCATAAGTGTATGCACGGGAGTGTGTGTGTATACTGGGGTGTGTGTGTGTGCGCGTGCATGTGTGTGTGCTGGGGTTGGAGGGTCGAGTGTGCAGAAGCCACAGGCCTGACGGAGATGACGGGGCAGGCCCTGCCGCGCCAACCTCACTGCGGAGCTGACCCTTCAGACTGCGCGCTAGTTCATTACCATTTCATGCCGTTCCTTCCACAGAACAGGGATATCTTATCTTAATGACAATAAAAGCATCTTTTTAGTTTCTAGTTTATGACTTTCATTGTCAACGGAGTCGGTAGGTCCTCACATGTCATCCCACCACTGGTTTTCAAAAAACCGTGGACTAATGACCCCACACGCCGGCGGGATGGGGAGCACCAGGACCCTCACTCCCGGCTGGTGCGGACGCTGGATGGGGCAGCCCCGTCGAAGACAGCGTGGCGGTTTCTTACAAAACGGGACGTACTCTACCATGTGATCCAGCAACCACCCTCCTCGGCATTTATTCAAAGGAGCTGAAAACTTACACGCACACAAAAACCTGTGCCTGGAGGGTCACACCAGTTCTACTCACAAATGCCCAAACCCAGGAGTAGCTGAGTGTCCACACAGGCGCTGCTCCTGGCACGGTATTCTGTGCTGAGAAGTAACGAGAGCTCGAGCCACGAAGCCCGGGACCTAAGTTACCAGGCGAGAGAGGCCGGTCTGGAAAGGCTACGTGTGGGTTTGAGGAGGAGCGAGCACTGACCAGAGACAGGCCCGGGCCGAGGGTCTCCGCCTTGGCCTGGCCCGGCCATCCACCCGTCCCGTGTGGGTACAGCGGGTGACAAACACTGATACCCAAAGTCACACTACGAATGATCCCAGTGGCTCTGAGCCCCTCACAGGCACTGAGTGGCCCCCGCCAACGGGGACAGAGCCTCTAGGACTCTGTGCCCAAGCTCTGGTCTGTCCCTGAGCCTGAGAGAGAAGCCATCGGGCCCTCCCCTCTGCTGCCTCACCTCCGGAGGGGCCCTAGGAGGCCCTCTGGGGTCACCACGTCCCAAACGTATGCTGCCCTCTGAGAACGCTGGGTGTGGCGGTTCCAGGGGCGATGACCTAAGAGGTTGTCTCTGGATTACGTCTGCAAGCCTCCATCCACCATGCGGTCACTGTGAGGTGACCTGTGCTCCCACCGGGCTCCCAGAGGGAAGCCGGGTCTGTGCGTGTCCCTCTGTGCCTACTCCCTTGCAATCAAGAGGCCACGGATTCAGGCTAAGAACGGGGGTGAGGGGCGTGTGCCTGGGCCTGCTGCCCCCACGGGCCTGACTCGCAGCCCTGGGCCTGCAGCCCGTGGCCCTGGGCCGCCCTGCGGAACGGGAACTGCCTCCTTCCCTCCTGCCGTGCCGGCAAACCCGTAAATTAATGTGGTCCTGCTCATGGAGATACACGGAAATAAAGACCCCTGCCGCCCTTGCTTCCTGGGGTACCACACCAGGCGCCGCGGCTTCCCTAAGAAAGGGGTTAGGGACCTAATGAAGTGCTCTCACGGGGTCCGGCTTCTCATTCTTCCCTTGCACACACGGAGACAGAAACTCGGAGGCCTGAGCGGGTCGAGGGGGGGCCCCTTGCTGGGATCTGTCAGTGTCCAGCCTCTTGCTTTTAGCAGAGCCGTCGCTCTCACGGCACGAGACCAGAGACCTCCCGGACAAATCCCGTCAGGGCTGGGTGAGGGGGCTGGGCAGGGCTCTCGGATGGGGGCGGGGACGGGGGTGCCCTGACCAAGCTCGGCGCGGACTCACCTTCCCGAACACGGCCACGCGCGTCTTGTCGATGTACTGCTCCTTCAGCATCATCCTGCAAGGCCAAAGGAGAGAGGGAAAGTGAGCGCACCCCATGGTTTATGGCCTTTCCTAGTGCACGGACGCAGGCCGTAAGTCCACACTGAAGGCCTCCAAGAGCCCGGGTGAGAACGGTCTGGGTCCCTCCGATTTGCCGACCCAGAGCTGGGATTACGAAGCAGCCCGGGCCGTTCCGGAGACCAGGCGCTGTGGGGTCCCTGTCCTCGGCTACCATCTGCTCCTCACTTGGACCGTGGGACTCCCAACCGCCCCACACTCTGGGAGGGTCCTCTGGGATCTGCCTGGAGAGCAGACCCTGGCTCTGTGCTAAGGGGCTTGGAGTCAGGCGCCGGGCTCTCACCGCACCTGCCGTGTCCTTTGTCCCCAACTCCCGCAGGGGGCCCCTGCCTTGTGCTTCCTGCCTCGGACGCTAGCAGCTGGATGACCTGCCGGTGCCGCCCGGGGCCTGCCTCGCCCTTGCCAGCCTCTTACCACTCCTCTGGCATCCCCTGTATCCCCACAAAATGGCAGGAACCTTTCTGGTTTCTGGACTCTAATTCGGCAGTGGGGGTCTTGCCGCCGGCCGGCAGATGACCAGCGGCTTCCCGGGGCTCTGCAAGTTGCTTCCCTTCTGAGTGCGCCCTCCGCCACCCGTACAGCCCCGTCCCCCCATTCCTGCACCTGCGGACCATCCCCTTGCTTCTGTCTTCTGGGTTGTGCCGGTTGGCCGGAGCCGGCCCATCCCTGACAACTGCCCTCCTAGGCCGGAACTGAGCCTAACGCTCTGGGTACCACGTCCTCAGAGCCAACACGTGGAGGACCAGCCCTCCTCCCCAGCTTCGAGCGACGCTGTCCCAGACCTCCTGATGGAGGAAGGTCGTGAGAGAATGTCAGAAGTTGGGCCTAGAGGCCACCAGGCCCACAGAAGCGGGGAAGAGGAGGAGGTGGGAATCGGCAGATGACGGGAAGATGCTGTGCTTGAGCACAAGTGCTCTCAGGAGCGCGAGCGAGATTCGGGAACGAGTGGGCGAGACCACGAGTAGGTCCAGAGGAAGAGTCTCAAGAGAAAGACAGAGCGACGCTTCCAGAACTGAAAGATGCCGACGACAGTGAGGCACGGGGTGAGCGACCTGCTCCGTAGTGAGCCGCGTCCCCATGGTCCTTCCCCCGCTATACTGATCTAACGAGACACGGTCAGGGCGCAGAATGGTGAAGTCCTCCCCTGCCCCGCAGGACGGCACGAGATGGGACCTCGTGCTGCCATGACAACTGTGCTCCGGCCACGGAGGGCTCGGAGTGGTGGCCTCTGCCGGACAGGCCTGGCGGGAGGGAGCAGGGGGAGGGCAAGGGACTCCGTTGTTGCTGATTTCAACAGTGGTTACGGGTCAAACTCCGAAAATTACGGTCAAGTCCCAACCCCTAAAACCTCAGAGTGAGACCGTGTTTGGAAATAAGGCCATCAGATGCATGTAGTTAAGAAGAGGTTGAAGTCCGTGCCCTCGATCCGGTGTGACCGGTGTCCTTGAAAGAGGACGACCCAGAGACCCAGGAGGAGCGCCATAAAGAATGGAGATTACAGTCGCATGTCTGTAAAGCCAAGGGACAAGGAGCAAAGCCAAGGGACGGTCTGTGGGGACCACGGAGCGAGGAGTGAGGCACGTGTACCACGACGGGCTCCATTCCGACTTGCGAGATGGCTTGGATTTCCACCCTCAGTCCTCCGCCCTCCAAATCCGCGGAACCGTGGGCCTTCGGCGACCCTTTCCTCTGATCTCCAAGCGACTCGCCTCCTGACGTCAATGCCAGAAATCCCGATACTGACCCTCACTGATAAGGTACTCCGGACTCTTCCAAGGGTGGTTTTTTGTTTTTTCCAACATCAACTACTTTTGTCATCTTGTACCTGTATTTTCGCCGACAAACCAAGCAATTCCCAGGTGGTGACTTGTCTTCTGGTGAACAGCGGAACCCCAAGATCAAGGAGAGCCCGATTTCATGTGCGGGGAACATGAAATGTGCTGGGGTGGTCTGAGGCCAGCAAGAGCCGAAGTGAGTCCATCATGTGCTTAGCTTTACGGAGCACATCCTGAGATCGGTTCCACGCTGGTCGGCAGAGGCCCCGGGGCACAGGCCTCCGGCCCTCTAGAAGCACGGTCTCCTGCAGAAGGGGGCCAGCATGGGGATGCAGCGTGATGGTAGACCTGCTCGCTGACTGCTGTGGCCACCGCTGAGCCGGCCGCGGGGAAGCCAGGAGCTGGTCAGCGTGGGTGAGACCGAGGTCAGGAGAACATCTCACGGGCGGCGGCACAAGGTCCTGGTGAGCGGGGCTGTTCGTCTTCAGGCGGGGGGACAAGGTCAGAGAAACCTCCACGGTGTCTGTGCCACCTAAGCCGTGCTCCCAGCCACTGAGCACAGCGGAGCCCTACAGCGAGGCCTGGGTGGCCTGGCGTGGGGTCCTCTACCGGCTCTCTTGGCAACGGGCTCCCCATCACCCTGGTGGAGGCTCTCAGAACCTGGCTGCCCGTGGGAGACCCCCTTCCCACCTGGCCCTCCGTCCCCCCACCCCCCACCCCTGCACAGTGGCAGAGTCCCCTGTAGCCTGGTGTCACCCACGCCCTGGCACCCTTCACAGACAGCCCCCGTCCAACCCTCCGGCCAAGCTGACCCAGGCACCCTTCTTGGGGACCCAAGCTGACACAGGGGCCACGGCACCCTCAGAGTGGGGGAAGCTCACAGCCCAGGCTTGACTTGGCAAGAAAGAGGAGCCAACGAGGGTGAGGGGAGAAACACGGCCAGTGCTTCTGTCCTGCTCGGTGTGATGGGGGCGGGGGGCCCAGCACTGTGAGGCTGCTGACCCGTGGGCCCCGGGACAGAGGCACGGAGGCGGAAGAAGATGGGACAGTCACACAATGGGCTGGGGACCACCGCCAGCCGCATGTTTTCTTAAACTTCTGATAAAACTGGGTTATTTCTTTCTGAAATGAAAACACAGAGGGCCAGACCCTAAATAAAGCTTGGTCGAGTGCGCTGTGGCTTGAGACATCGGGACCTCAGCTTCCTGCACGTCTTAAAAAGGCTGTAAGGTTTTCAACGGTTTATGTGTCCTTGTGTTTGCAAGCCTTGGTGGCCTAAACGTTGATGCTATTTACTGTCTTTCCAGAACAGGTTCTGCCTTGTTTTTTGAACAGATGGCCAGATCAACTCCTTATTTTTAGAAAACACAGTGAGTGTGAAGCTACCCTTTGCTGTCTTGTTCCCGTGCTCGGAGGGGAGCGACCAGACCTAGCCAAGCACCTGCAGGGGCGCGGGCTGCCGGTGTGCCTGAAGGACGCTGCGACCTTCCGCCCGGGCCTCTGGGGCAAGGCGCTCTGTGCCCCACGCTCCACAGGACCCGTCAGAGCGGGGTGGGCGAGGAGGGGCACCGAGGGAGGAAGGCTTTGCCTCCATCTCGCAGGGCAAGCCCCATCGCTGCTGATGGAAGTCCCACCCCCACATGCAAGTCCCGACGGGACCCCTGCCCTTTTCCTAAGAAGCCTTCCTTGGCAGACACTGCTGGCTGCTGACCTGCCCTCCACCTTGTCCTCCCCCACAGAACCCTAGAGCCCTACTGTCCACCTTTCTTCCTGTTCCCAGCTACATGGGGGGACCCCCTAGGTCTCAGGGTGACAGCCCACACCTCTCTGGCCAGTCATGGGTCCTGGATTCTGGACTGGTCAGGGGCATGTAAGGGGAGGTTTGGTGGGTGCTTCTGGGGAAGCTCCTCCCTTCTTTTCTGGAAGTTTCTGGAAAGGGCTCCCTCCCCAACCTGCCAAAGGTGAATGAAGCAGCACGGACTGAGGTGCTCCTGGCAGCCATCCTGCGAGCAGGAGGAGAGTCGGCTCTGGAGGAGGCCGAGAAGCCTGGCTGGGCAGAGGGACAAGAAAGCCCGGGTTTTGGGGGGTACTGCTGAACCCCGAGGCCTCCCGTCGTTCTGGACTTCCAGAGCCGGTATAATTGCTTACTTTAAAACCATGTTTGACTTCGCCTGCCTGTGTGTTAGCTCCCAGGCAAAAGCCCCCTAACAGATACCCTTCTCCGACCACCGGCCCCCAGAAGCTGCCCCTCCCCTGTATTTTCTGACAGGACCCTGGGCACATTGCCTCGTCTCCTCCACCAGCTCCCGACGGCCTAGAACAGAGAAGACCGCCCTCCGCTCACGCACCGCTTCACCCACTTACAATGACCTAACTCAGCCCACACAGGGGCCCCTGACCTTTTCAGAAACAACGTCACAAGTCAGGAAGGTGAAATGTTTCCGACGTGCCAAGCCGGAGCCACGGCGAGCGCGGGGACGGGACAGCACGCTTCCTCGCAGCCCTCCAGGGCACAAGCCTTTGTCACCTGCGCACCGGGTCCCACCCTGTCCACGTGCCCGGGGCCAGCGTCCCGCGCCCCTCTTCGCAGGGAAGACGACTGTCGTCACCAGAGGCCCCGTTCCATGGGTTCCCCACCCAGACACAAGCCCGCTGACCGGCTGAGCGGTTCGGCAACATCTCTCGGTGGCTGGGGCCGGCAGACCGTGAAAAGCCTCCCTGCCCGCGGGGCACCAAGGCCGGCGCCGGCCGGGAACGGGCTCTTGATGTCTTTTTTCCAGGACAACAACGAAACTCCCGTCGTTTTGAGCATCTGTCCCCTAGTGCTCAGCCTCCTTCTGTCCTCTGCTGGTCCCTGCTCAGCGGCCAGCATGCGCGGCGACACGAGACAAGGACGGGCCACACTTTGGGGCCAAGCGGGCTCTTCTGAGCGACCCCCCGGGGGGCCAGGATCCTTTCCCTGTCCCACTCCTGTTGTCCCCCAGCCCCGTTTCCCGTCGTCCCTGCCTCCCCGCTCTCTCCCTTGTGATGAATGGCAAAGACGTGTGTGTGCGTGTGTGTGTGAGTGTGTGTGCACACGCGTCTGTGTGCGCCTGTGACCACGGCAATGCGGAGCCACCCACAGGCTTGGCACCTCGTGCACACACGAGCTCCGGGCGGCTCAGTGGAAACTAGTATAAGAGTCTCTGGAGAATGTTACTAGAAGCTTCCCCCGAAGGCCGCCTTGGAATCACCCGCGGAGTGCTGTGAGCGTGAGCAGATCGTGGGGGATCCCGCGCGCCGAGCAGCCCCGCGACCAGGGTCCCCCCCGCCCCTCCCGCCGGCGCCCCCGGGGGTCCTCACCGCACGGCCTCCATCTGGTCCTTCTCCTCCAGGACGCCGAGCCTCCGCCCCACCTCGTGCAGGAGCTTGGTCCCCTGGAAGCCGCTGCCGCGGCCGTCGCACTTGACCACCACGGCGCCGTGGCTGCTCACCAGCACCGTCTCCCAGGTCACCGCGAACTTCTCGGCCACGCTCTGGCTGCCCGGGGCGCCGTCCCTGGAAGAGAGCCCGCGGCCTCGGTCTGCGGCGAGCGGCCGGCCCCACGGATGCCCGTGTCCCCCAGGTCCCCGCACAGGGGCAACGGGCCGCCCGCCATGCCTCGTCCCCGGCGACTCGCTGGCCCGGATGGAGACCCGGGTGCTACGCTGAGGCGCGGGCGAAGCTCCCGGTCTTTTCCCTCTTGGTCGGACCGAGACGAGCAGGGGCATGCCCGCCTCTCCACAGCAACAGCAACGCGCGGCCGCCGCCCCGAGAGCCAGCCCGCCGACCGCGCTGGCCGGGCCCGGCCCACGGAGGTGACAGCTCCCACTGCCCCCGCCGTCCTGGTTTTCCCCAGGGACCGAGGGCGTGAGGGCGAGAGGGCATGTCTGTGGGTGTGAGATGTGTGTGAATACGTGTAACTATGTGTGATGGGTGTGCAAGGGGTGTGTGTGAGGGGTGTGAGAGGTGGTGTCTGTGATGAGTGTGGATGCAGGTATGTGTGCGAAGGATGTGTAAGCAGTGTGTGTGTGACGGGTGTGTGAGAGCTGTGTGAGGGGTGTGCGGTGGGAGGGGTGTGAGGGATGGTATGTGAAGAGTGTGTGCGGGTGTGTGTGCAGGGATATATGTGAGGTGTGTGTGAACGGTGTTTGTACGCGGGTGTATGTGAGGCGTGTGTGTGACAGGTGTGTGAGGCGTGCATAAAGGTCTGTGTGGAAGAGGTGTGTGAGACGTATGTGTGTGAGGGGTATGAAGGGTGTGGGATGTGTGTGAAGGGGTGTGTGAGGGGCGTGTGTGTGTGGGTGTGTGATAAACGCGGACGGTTGTCGGCCCGCGGCTAAGCCTGCCCGACAGTGAGGGGAGCGGGTCAACGGCAGACGCAACCGACCCTGGGGTCTAAGCCGGGGGCAGCTCCGTGGCGGCTCCGTGGGCTGCCGGGGAACCAAGCCCCGGGCCCAGGAGCAGGCTCAGTCCGGTGCTGCGACGCGCACTCGGGCGCGAGCTGTCCCCGCGGTCCTGCGACAACGCGGCCGCCGCGGCTCTGACCCGACCGCCTTCCGGTAAGCGCGTGGGGGCTGCTACCGGGAGGCCGTGGCCAAGCTCAGCCCCCCGCGTGCTCCGCGCCCCGAGAGAGCACACACGGAGGCGAAGAGAGGACGTGCCGCACATCTGGGTGGCGTCTGCCCTTAAAAACCCCTCCGCGTGCCCGCTGTGCCCGCTGTGCCTGCGTGGACTCTGCCCTCAGGGGCCTCCGCGCCGCGCCCATCGGGGCTCCCAGCCCAGCCTCCCTGGCCCCGCCTGGCCGAGCCTGTTCACCGCCGCGATGGCACCGCCCGCCTGGGAAGACCTGCTCGGGTCTCGGACCACGAGTGGACTGTGGCGAGGGGTACGGGGCCCCCTGTCTTTGGTCGTCGGGGACCCTGACTGCGGCGGGCAGCCCAGCCCGCTTCCCGATCTGCTTTCCAGCCTCCTTCCTCACGCTCGTCTGTCACCGGGTCCCCAGGCAAGCACCCCGAGGCGGCGGCGATGGTACTCACACCACCAGCAGCAAGGGGTAGTGCGCGGTGTCGGTGAAGGTCGCCGGCTTGAGGATCTGGACGGGCAAGTCTAGGCACAAACAGAACACAGGGCGGCCCGTCAGGGGGCAGTGCGCCCCAGGAAGGACGGGCGCTGGCCACGGCGTGCCACGGAGTGCTGTGGAGGCCCCGGGAGAAGGACACTCTGGAGGGGACTTGGGGGGGGTCCCCCACAACCCCGGGGCTGGCCCTGACTTTTACCTCAGCGACTCTGGCCTGCTGAGTGACCTCAGGCAAATCGCCCAGCCACCTCGACACTGGGCTGCTCCAGCTGAAGCTTAAACCCAAGCTTGCAAACAGGGCGCCGAAACCCAGAGAAGCCTGGAACGCCGCAAACCCCTGTCCACAGCCAGATTCCAGGCCGGGAGAAATGAAATCGCAAGGGCGCCACGGGTCTCTGCCCGCAGCGGTGCCGAGACACGCAACTCAGTGGGGACGGACATCGGGGGGCCACGGGGATGGGGACGGGATGAGAGCGGGGCACGGGTGGCACCCCAGAGGGCGAGGCTGGGAGCCGGGGCGGCGTCGCTGTGTGCAGGTCGGTGCCGGCCACCTGACTGCCCGCGAAGCCACCGCCGGGGGACAGCGAGAGCTCCGTGAGGGGGCTGTGGCGCGAGCTCCTTCAGATCTTGGCCCGGCAGCCGCGCACCCGGTGTGGGAGGGAGGGGGCTCCGTACCAGTTTCTTCTGCCCCCTCCCCCCAAACACACCTTCCTGCCCAAGTTAGAAATTGTTTATTGATGTTAACTACAGCCCAGATTAGCAATTAAATTGGAATTAGTAGCTTTTTCACCACGATTACCACGGATACATCCCAGGCTGGGGGGCGGGCTCCGCCGCCGGCTCGGACCAGGCTCTCATTACTGATTCCAGCCGAATGTTAATGGCTTGCAAATTGGATCAATGGCCCAGGGACCGGCAGAGAGGCAGGCGGCTGACTTTATCATGCAACATCCATAAAACATGGTCTGGGCTGCGCTCTGCCGCTGATAAGCCCGCGGGCAACCTTGGCCACGACTGGCTGCGTACAGGGCCGGGAGCCCTTCCTGAAGACGGACTGCTTCCCGAAGGAAAGCCTGAGCCTCCGGTGGCATGAAATGAGAAAATAAAACATAACCAGACAGGTCGGGAGGAGCACGTCTCGCAGACCGTGACCCCAGAGGGGTGACATTCCGGTGGCAGTCCCCGCACACGCCTGCTTTCCGAGCACCTGCGAGCATATCCCACCCACCCAGCAAGGAAACCTCGCACGGGAAGGAACTCCGACGGCAAGGGTGGAGAGTTGAAGATTTGTTTCTAAAGGTCTTCGTCTGCGTTTTCGGAGGAGATGGTGTTAGGATTTGGGAAACTGCTGGGATCGCGTGTGTGGACTGGCGTGGGGAGGAGGGCAGCGGGCCCCGGAGATGAAGAATTTTGTAAAGAAATATGATCTGGCCTCACTGGCTGCGATAGGAAGCAACGGACATGGGAAAATGTGGCGGAATGTTCCAGAAAAAGTACTGCCGAGGTTGGGGGTGGGGCAGGAAGTTGAAGTCTGACCACAGAGGGCCTCCAGGCCGGCCGCACAGCCTGTGCAAGGGCCCTGTGGTGTGCAGTGGGAATGAGCGTGAACGATGAACTCCACGCTGTCCTGTTGCTCTGGAGCCTAGAAATGTCGGAGCCTGTCTCGAGGTCTGTAGATAGACCTGGGAGGTAGCAGGGGTCGGAACCAAAGTGTGGAAATTGCTTGCCCGTGTAATGAGCCGTCCTGCCGTCCTGTCCTTCCACCCCTCCCTCCCTCCATCATTCACCCACCCCCTGTCAATTTAAAACCATCCTGTTTTCCTGCCTTTTGGTTCTTCCCTACAGAAGGAGAAACACGCAGTTTAAGGTTCTCATGAATTTGAGTCTGTTCTGGGTAACTGGACGCCAGGGTCCGTGTGGACCCTGCCCAGCTGCGCTCTGTGGGGGCCGCCCAGATTTTCCTCGGACCTGCTCCTGGGGTAGGCGGTGTCCCTGACGGGCCCTCCATATGAGGGGTCCCCCGATCTGCCCAGCGTAGCTCTCTTCACGGAGCAGCAGGGACAGGGGTGGGATTTAAGACAAACAAGCCGAGACTCGGGGGAATCCATCAGGAGCTGGTGTCACCCCGGGCCACACGCCCGTGCTTCTTGCTGGTGTGCCCCTGTGTCTCCTGATGGCCATCAGAGCTTGGATTCCCGCGGCTCCTGTGTGTCCTCATTTGCTGGTCTTGTGAGCTTTCTGCCCCCTCGTTTTCAGCTCTGTCCTTTGGTTTACTGCTCTTCCCGCTCTGGCCAATCAGCCTGCCTGGGCGCCCCCTGCGGGGCCTTCCGCTTCCATGAGCGCCCCCTGCTGGGCTCGCCGCTGCCTGGGCGCCCCCTGCTGGGCCCACGGCTCCCTGCGGGGCCTTCGGCTTCCATGAGTGCCCCCTGCTGGGCTCGCTGCTGCCTGGGCGCCCCCTGCTGGGCTCGCCGCTGCCTGGGAGCCCCCTGCTGGGCCTGCCAGTCCCTGGACGCCCAAAGCTGCCCAGGGCTCCGGGCCGAGTGGGTCCTGCGGAATCGGAGCGCATCTCGTGGAGACCCAGGAGAAACTCAGCGGGCAGGGAGGTGGCGGGAGTGACCCTTGGACCTGCAGCAAGAGACCCCCAGGGCCCTCACCACATCTCCCGGTGGGGGCAAATGTGTGGTTTTCCAGTTTGTTTCTTCTCCTGCCCCCAGACCCTTCCCCATTTATCTCCTTCATCAGGAGGATCACCTTTGGGGTCTTTTAAAAGAGAAAGCCTCGGGACGCCTGGGTGGCTCAGTTGGTTGGACGACTGCCTTCGGCTCAGGTCATGATCCCGGAGTCCCGGGATCGAGTCCCACATCAGGCTCCCAGCTCCATGGGGAGTCTGCTTTGCTCTCTGACCTTCTCCTCGCTCATGCTCTCTCTCACTGTTTCTCTCTCAAATAAATAAATAAAATCTTTAAAAAATAAATAAATAAAAGAGAAAGCCTCGGGGCTCAGAGGCAGGGGTCAGGATTTGGCACGCACCGTATTTCTTGATTTTCAGAAGTGAGTGCGTAACCCCAGCTCAGCACCGTGGAGACAAGCTCTAACACAGACGCGGCAGGGCCCACTGATAGGACCAGGGTGTTTCGGCCAGCAGCCTGTGGATGGACTGAAGGTGCTTCTGAGTGAGCGCTCCCTGTGGGTCCACGGACATGTGGGGACTCTCCCCGACATGAGTCGAGGTCAGGCTCCGGACTCTCTCCTCAGTGAGCGCCGGCTCGTGCTGCTCCCTCCCGGGCAGCACTCTCCCCTCCTGCGGCCGCTGGAAAGCCCACTCCAAGGACCCTGTCCTAGTCCCACCTTCCTGGGAACCTTCAGGTGACACCAGTCCACTCATGCTGTCCTGAACTCCTGGGCATTTCTTGGTCATATACACTGTCTGGGTCACTCTGCTTCTGTTTCATGGGGGTGAGCCTGGGCTCCTAACCTTGGGAGGTCACAGACTGTCAGGTCGCTGTGTTTTTTTCTTATAAGGGGATGCTTACTAATGCCCCTGGGCCTGCTGGCCCAGGTGAGGAGCCACTGCCCCTCTGTAAGGGAGCGGTAGGGCAGGAGCCTCCAGGGGTGGGCTAGGGCGGCCAACACAGGCAGGGGCACAACGACCCCCACCCCCACCCCTGCAGTTCAGACATCGCTCCTTCATCTCAACCCTCTCCGTCGACCCCTGGTGACCTACTCGCCTTCAACAAAGAGCTCCAGCAGTGACGGTTAGTCCGGCCGAGTCCGCCCAGGAGAGGAAAGCTTTTTGAGAAGCTGAATGAAGGTTGGAGCCGACCTTGTTTGGGAGAAGGAAAGGTGCTGCCCCCCAAAGCAGGGACAGAGCTCTGGGGGGAAGACAGACGTGTGTGGGGGCGTTGTGTACGTGGGGTTTCCAAGGGCAAACATCTGGCAGGCAGGGAGGCTGCCAGGGTGGGCTGGGTTGACCCCGGCGGCCCTCTTTCGAGAGGGGTAGCGAGGCTACAAGGACTCGGCTTCCCTCTGGGAGACACGAGTCCACTTCTGGCCAGGGGCCCGGGGATCCAGCACAGCGTCCGTGCTCGTAAAGAGAAGGGACAGCCCGAGACAAAGAGGGACACAAGGAAAGGCCAAGTGCTGGGTGCTCTCGGGTGTGACAGCACGCCAGCCCTTCGTGGGACCATCTCTCCAGTCCCAAGGATGCCTCCTCGGCCATGAGCATCACCGGGAGCTTAGACGATGAAGCAGGAAAACATCAGACGAACAGAAAAGAAATTTCTGAGGAAGGATGTTTCCTCTGGATGGTGTCATGACTGGTTTCCCCCGAAGGAGAGAAGTTCGGCCTGGGACCTCATTCACGGTCAGCCCCTTGAGGACAGACATCCATGCTCCACTGCTTTTTTGGTCTGTTGCCCCAGGGGTGTCTTGGTTCTGAGCACAGCAGGCCCAGGGCGGGATGCGCTCCCCCATGAGCCCCGCCCGCGTCCCCCACTCCACCGCGCGGACTGGGATGCGTGTCCAGCCCGGAGGCCGGGCAGTGGGGCGCGGGGGAGCCTCAGGGCACTGCAGTCCCCTGCTGGCCTCCGGGCGTCCGCTCGCAGGAGGACAATGTGGCACTTACTGTAATCATCAACCTCGACCTTCCTGTATTCCACCTTGGGCATCTGTCGGTCACGTACGGCCTTCTGTACACGCTCGTTTGTTTCTAGATCAAACATTTCTAAGAGAGAAAGAAAATCGGCACATTCAGACTCAGCGATCACTTACTGAAGCCACGGGCCTTCCTGCGGGTCAGCCCGCAATTTCCTACGTCAGGCCCGGAGGGGATGGTTGTTATTTCTTTTGTGCAGACCAGGAAACTGAGGCAAGGGGGACGCCCTGTCCTCAGGGCAGGGGCTTGGGCAGATGGAGGGTTTTCTCCCCCGTCTCAGGTAGACCCTCCACCGCCCACAGGTTGTGGTTCCCATGGCACCTCCACTCACATGCATAGGGCTGGGTGTTTCTTTCTTTTAAGGTTTTATTTATTTGAGAGAGAGAGAGCATAAGCAGGGGGAGTGGGAGAGGGAGCATCGGGTTCCCTGCTGAGCGTGAAGCCCGATGCGGGGCTCGATCCCAGGACCCGGGGATCATGACCTGAGCTGAAGGCAGACGCTTCACTGACTGAGCCACCGAGGCGTCCTGGTCTGGGTTTGTTTCATCCCCAAACTGCTGGTTTCAGAAAACCACCATCACATATCTGTTAGGACGGATGACCTTCCAAACCCCGCGGCCACGATGACCACAGAAGGCAAGGAGGGTAGAGGCTGGAGTGTGCTCTTCATTCAAATTTTGCAGGAAAAGTGGATTCAGATCTCTTATCCGACTCATGATGGGATCTGGTTTAGGACACCCTAATCTGGATGTCCCTACCAGTTGGCCCTAAAGCCACGGGGACCAGAGGGTACAGCACAGTGGGACCGGCCCTTTTGCCTCCAAATTAGCAGAAGACGGCATAGCCTGGGCTGGGTCCTCACGGGCAAGTGAGCCCGGGCGGTGTTTCCCCAGCGGCACGGACGCCCCTCGTCAGCCCACGTCACCGATTTCCTGCTGCAGAGGCCCTTCGTCCTCCGTCACCATCTGCTCCGTAACAAAAACCACCCGGCCTCTCTCATGTGGAGCCCACGCATGGGGACACCTAGTGGCCCACTAGAAACGGAAACCTTTCGTCAAGGAGCTCCAGCTCTGGCTCCTGAAATAGCTCTGACACACTCATGAATACTTGCCCGAGCGGACTCACACCACAAGCAGCGCTCCGGGAACAGGAAAGCTTCCCGTAACAACTCCCTTTCAGAACGACAGACCACGAGTCACTCCATGACGGCGCACGGAGGCCCAGTATGGCCCAGAATCAGGGGACTCGGGCACCGAGTGGTTTTCTCTGAAGGACACGTGGCCACCAGGGACCTGAGGGCCTGTCTGTGAGTGGGGCCGGCAAAGTCCCGCAGCCGCCCGTGGACAGGGACAGTTCCAGAACGGCGATGAGCAAACAGACAAAACCAAAAATGTTTTAAAAGGTGCTGGACACGTATTTGAAAATTAAGCTTTGATGAAAGGGGGCGTGGAGGAAACGGTAATGCTCGTTTTCAAGTAGAGAGAGTTAAAAATAAAAAACCCCTTAAGCTGGACCCAAACCATGGAAGATTCTGAACATTGTGCGGCAGGCAAGAGATGGTGTCCTTTGTAGACAGTGGGTTTGGACACTGTGTCTGCAAGGGATATACCGGGAGGTCCAGGCAGACGACCTGAACCCTGAGACCTGGAGATGTGGCTGAGAGAGGGCACACTGTACCTCGGGGTCACGCACACAAGTTGGGGCAGGGGCGCTGGCCCAGGGTGGCGGGCGTGCCCCTCAGCCTGCCCCACACCCCTGCCTGGACTCCTCAGAGAGCCCACATAGCACTCGCTTTTGTTGAGTCTAAATGCCCTCACCCATGGGGTGCCCGGGGGGCTCAATTTTTTGATTCTTGATTTTGGCCCAAGTCATGATCTCAGGGTGGTGAGATCGAGCCCCACATCTGGCTCTGCGCGAGGCGGAGATTCTCTCCCTCTCTCTGCCCCTCCCTCCCCGCTGTGCTCTCTCTTTCTCTCTCTAAAATAATAAATAAATACATCTCATTTAGTGCCCTCAGCCCTTTAGCAGTGTTGTGGGAGGGCACTGCCAGGGGAGAGGAGCTGGTCTGTGAGACCGGAAGTACTTCTTATTTGTGTTCTCGTCCCAATAGTAGGGCAGAAGTCTAGAAGGCAGCTCTGCAGAGAGCAGGAAAATCACATTTTCCCAAGTCTCTGCTGCCACAGGACCTTGGCACAGTCACTGACCCCCATGACTGGAACTTTCTTTGTTGGCTCCTCCCTCAGGCCAAACATGACATCCACAAATAGAAGCCCAGCTTGGGTACCCGCTCTGAACACAACGGTAAGGGTTGTGGTCATTTGCCCGACTGCCTTTCCCTGACCTCCAACACCCGAGGCATCAGTGCTCGGTCCTATCCCAGAGAAAAACCACACGAGTTTCCAGTCACCCGCGTAGATGTAGACATCCAATCCATACTCCAGAAATGACGTTATCTCCCCTGAAGCCGAGTCTGGGTTTCCACCCCAGTCCTTCTCCCGGACTCCCCATGGCCCCGTTTCCACGGCCCCAAGAAGGATCCGCTGGACAGGAAGCTGCGAGGGCCTGGGTGGGGTGGGGGGTTCCTCCTGCGTGTTCCAGGCCTCTCGAGCAGTAAGAGTTGACACCATGGGAGGCTTCCCCGCCCCCCTGCTTCCCACCACAGAACCAAAGCACACTTCATTACACCGACTGGAAAGCGTGCAGCGCTAGAAGGACTTGTGACCAGCGCACGTCAATACTGAGTTAACGCCCGGATCAGGACGCAATTCATGCACGCTGCCCAGACTTGCGCTCACTGCGGAGCCAGTGCTCAGGTCTCCCGGGGTCATCGAAGAGCCCGCCATCCTTCTAGGCCAAGTGTATACACGCGGGTCAAGCCGGACAAGGGCAATTAGCGGCACTAATGGGAACAAAGGTGGGCCACAGCTCCCAGGAGGCAGCAGCACGCTCCTGGGGTGCGGGTCACAGTCTCCGCTGGGGAAGTCTGCTGGTGGCGAGGCCAGCCCGGACTACCGGCTTCCGAAACTGAAGAACCTACAGAGCCTTTCACGGATTATTATGCTCCTCTCGCCGTGTGTGCGTTTGGATCCAGTATTTATTTATTTATTTATTTATTTCTCTTTCTTTCTTTTTAAAAAAATATTTTTATTTATTTATTTGTCAGAGAAAGAGAGAGCGAGCGAGCACACAGGCAGACAGAGTGGCAGAGGGAGAAGCAGGCTCCCTACAGAGCAAGGAGCCTGATGCGGGACTCGATCCCAGGATGCTGGGATCAGGACCTGAGCTGAAGGCAGACGCTTAACCAACTGAGCCCCCCAGGCCTCCCTGGATCCGGTACTTCTGACATCACTCGGCAACCTCTAACGCCGATCCTGAAGGAGAAATTTCACACGTAGTTTGCAGTGTGTTTTTGCTGCCCACCGAGCTCAGCTCGCCTGGAGTTACGGAGAACCCACGCTCGCCACAGGAACAGCCCTCCCACTCCTGGACCCCAGAGCTCCGGCTTCGAGCGGGGGGCACGTGATATTCGAATGGAGCACAGACCCCGTGGACTCTGCCTGAATAGCTCGCCTCTGCCCCGAAATCCCACCCTTCACAGAGGCACCAAAGCAACAGACTATTAAATTTAGTTAAATATTAGATTTCTCATTTAATGATTGCCCACACAGCTGGTTTTATCAGCAGAGAGCTGGCTGGCCCACGGGGGAGTTGAGTTAAGCCATTTTATTTGTTCCCATAATTGCATTCAAAGAAGGCAGGAGCTCAGCAGAGGAAATAGGAGAAGATTGGCGTGTTCCCGAAGGACCCTTCTTTTGACTTCACGGCCACGGGGACCTCCCGTTGGGAGCATACAAATGGCCACTCCTTAATTAAATGTGAGCCCCCTCTAATATTTGGCGGAATTAGCTATTATCAGATCTGGACACAGTGAGACGGCAGGCGCGCGGACCGGCTCAGAGGGGCCGCCCCCACCCCGGCTGGGCCCCTGCGGACGGGTGCGCCATGGCCCGCGGGCTGTCCCAGACCCTGCTGCTCACGGCACTGCGGGGTCCCCTCTTGGCCGCGTTCAGTGAAATGGGACCAGAATCTGCCAGAAGCCAACGGGCAGCCGACCTGCGGGGGACAAAGGCAGTGGCCGCCCTTCTGTGTCCACGGGAAGGAGAGGCACAGGAGCGAGTGCCCGGAGATCACGCCCCGTGGTGGGGTCTCCTTGCCCCGCCGGCGTGTCCGGGCCTCTCGCAGCCGGGCCACAGCCTGGACGGCGCGTCCGAGGAGCCGAGCTGTCCGCCCTCATGGTAACACCAGCCACGTAGTGACTGTGGTTTTGTGGCTTACCTGCCCGGCACCTAAGTGGTAGGAATGCCCAAGCCCCACATGAGTGTACTTGGGTCCCAGCCATAATTACGTTCTTCGGGAAGCCGCTTCTAAATAATTCAGAGTCACATCTGTGAACGCGGCCGCAGGCTCTGCTCGCAAGGCAGGAAAGAAGTCACGTATCCCCAGGGTGGCGCTGGGGTCAGCGGGGAGGGGGAGAGAGGACAAAGAATTCTCAAGCAGGCGTTTCACGTGGCAGAGCGCGGCTGGGGCGGCCGTGCCGACCGGCCCTGACCTGGCCGGGGCCTCTCTCCAGCAGACCGGCATCGTTCCCGAAGCTTCTGTCCTCGGGGCCCGGAGCTGCCACGCGCACAGGCCGCACACTCGCTGGCAGACCAGGCTTCCCACGGCGTGCCCCACAGTCACCTTCCCGAGAGCCGGGGGGGCCACTGTCACTGCCGTGCGCACCCAGCGCCCACGTCCCGTCTCCGTCCACACAGCCAGGCAGCACGGCCTTCCCGACACACGAGGTTTAAACACGGCGAGGGACCTGGCGCAGAGTCAGACTAACCCGGGGTTGATTTGGGGAGCTGTGATCAGAGAACCTGGTTTAGACGATGACGACAACACAACAGAACCAGAGGCTGGAACTCTCAGTGCAGGCTCTGCCGTGAGCCCCGGCCCGCAGCGTCCAGCTCTCACGACCCAGGAGGGCCCACAGCTGTCTGCGCTGTCCCCCTCTGGGACGGGGCAGGGGCCGGGGGCTGCCGGGGTTTGGGTCTCCTGCTCCAGATTCCTTTGCACGTCCCAACATCCGCGTGAAGCCCGCACCGCCGGCTTCCGTCCACATTCACTGACTGACTTCCTGACCTGAAAAATCCGAACATTTGACCCCATCTTCAAAACAACGGGAGCGCGCTGCGGTTTGCTGTTTCTCTGCCTTCCTTCCTTTCTTCTTTTCTCTCTTTTGAGAGAATTCAGATGATCTGCTCTTGGTGCATCCGAGTTCCAGGAGAAACAGTGTGTTCGCCGTTGGTGATTTCTGCAATCCCAGAGCCCCAGTGTTCATCCGAGACGTGGAGCCGGGTCGCCCTCCTCCGGGCTTGTCGGTGAGGAGTAGGAGCTGCGTCATGTGCCCTTCGACCGTCCCTGCGACCGCCACAGCCCTCGGGAGTGACGTGTTGCATCTGACCAGCGAGGTCGTGCGTCTGGCGCCTGCTGAGGACACGGGGGACGGAGATGACCACAGCAAATCCAGACGGAGGGAGCCCAGAGGCGGGCACAGAGGCTGCGGGGTGGGCAGGCCCATGGCCCACGGCCTCCCCAGACCACTGTACCCGGGGCGTGAGGACCGACCTGCACCTTCCGCCTTGGAATGAAGACGTTCCGTCCCGTCCATTGTCATCTAGTATCTGCTCACTCCCGAATCTCAGATTCCCAGAACGAAACGGGTTTCTCTTCTTTCCTGCGGTGAGCCCCGTATGCACAGCAACCCCATGCCCGTGAGCTCGATAAACCCCACTCGGCCCTCGTCCTACCTACCCTCCACCCCGAGGCCGCTCGTCAGCCGGGGATTCCTACGGCAGAGTGGGGACAACGAGGACTTGAAAAAAAAAATCACAAAGATAACCCAAATCTCCAATCCCTGCCAGATTAGAAGGACGGCAGCCGATTTTCTCAGAGCCCTAAGTGAAGGCTCACGGCTCCCTTCAGGTCTTGGAGACCTCGACTCCGGGTTAGATCCACACCCAGAACTCACACCTCCTCTCCCACCGGGCACTAAACACGGGCCTCCATGGCTTCTCCTGTGTGTTTGGGTCTGTCAGGACATTTGTCTTCTGTGCCCTCTGCTGACTCTGGGCTCACGAGTGCAGGTAGGGGTGGGTCCCAAGCCCCACGAGTGCAGGTAGGGGAGGGTCCCAAGCCCCACGAGTGCAGGTAGGGGAGGGTCCCAAGCCCCACGAGTGCAGGTAGGGGAGGGTCCCAAGCCCCACGAGTGCAGGTAGGGGAGGGTCCCAAGCCCCACGACTGCAGGTAGGGGAGGGTCCCAAGCCCCACGAGTGCAGGTAGGGAGGGTCCCAAGCCCCCATCTCCCCCCGTGCTCCCCTCCGCTGGGTCCGCGCGGTGGCACCTCTCCTCCCCGCTTCCCGCATCCCCAGGCTGGGCGCTGGTGCTCCCCGCCGCAGTCAGAGAACCCTCCTTGGTGGGGTGGGGTCCACCCCCTCGTAGGGACCCCTCTGGCACTGGGCACGCCTGTCTGCTCTCTGGGGTCGCCGGAGGCAGCCGCACAGGCCAGCACAGGGCCGTATCTGACGGGCTCGCTCAGGACGAGTGAGCTGCACAGAAACGGCCAGTAAGTTCGCCCCCGCCACTCCCCTCTCGGGGACGGGCAAAGGCGGCCTGTTGTGTCCTAGACCTTCCCGTGTACAGGGGCTGCTCGCACCCGTCGGCCTGTCTCCCTCCTTCCGGGGCCTCTCTGGCCTCTCAGTGGGTCCCCGTGCGGGAATCCCGTGTGCTGGGAAGGACGCCGACCTCCGCTGGGCCTCGATGCAACGAATCCCACACAACCTTCTTTTCTTTCTTCCCGCCCACGTGGCCAGAAGCGGGGGCGATGGTGATGGGCTTCCTCCCGGGACAGCGACAAGGATCCCCCGACCTGGGTTTCACAGGAGCAAACGACAAACCCTTGTTCTGCTGTCGTGTGTCGGACTGTGTCCCTCACACATGCGGACGCCCTCGCCCCCAGTCCCTCTGACGGTGGCCGTATTTGGAATCAGGGTCTTTGCAGCAGAAGCAAGTTGGGCTGAGGCCATGAGGGTCCTAATCCAGCATGACTACTGGTGTCCTTATAGGAAGGGGAGAGCTGGACACAAGGCTGCACACAAGGAGGCCATGTGACGAGGAACGGTGACCTTGTGCTAGCCCAGGAATGCCAGCATGGTTGCTGGCCGCCACCGGGAGCTGGGGGACCGCCTCCCCCCGCAGCCTTGGAACCAGTCACCCTGCCGACATCCTGACCTTGAACCTGCAGCCTCCGGGGCTCAACGGCACATGTTTCTGGGGGATGTGCACTCAGATTCCGGGGGTGGCGCACCCAGCCACGGGTTCCTGATTTTACCCGAGGGGCACAGAGCCGGCAGGAGAGTTATTTCGCGGCATTCTGTGCAGCCAGCAGGACATGGGGCATGGGGCACGGGGCAGGGCCGGGACTGGCAAGAGGAAGATGGGGAGTCAGAGGCTGTGACCCTGGCGCGCACAGGAAGCCAGGCTGCCCGCACTGTCGCAGTCACTGGGGACCCCCTACCCCCCACTTCACCCTTGCCCTGTCCTCTGGCCCCAAAGCCGCTGGAGTGCGGAAAGGACAGAAGGACACGCGTGCAGGGGCGGGTAGGGCGAGCTGCGGCAGACAGGGCGCACGCAGGGAGCAGCGCGGGCCGTCTCACGGCTGGGCGGTTGGGACAGCTGCCGGATCCCAGGGACACCCGAGATTCTCATGCGTGAAAAGGAGCCATCGTGCGGGCCTGACGTCCTGACCCACGGGGATGGACACGCCTCTTCTGCTTCTTGGGGGGCGGACCCCCCCCCACCAGCAGCTCAACCACGGAGTCATTCTGTGTCCACCTCGGGGGCCTGCGTCCGCGTTCCGGAAAACCCTGGGCTGCAGTGAGAACCAGAGACACGGCAACCGGCGGGTCAGGATGAGCTCCCCCCGGAGCGAGGCTCAGGCTGAGGGACAGCCGGGGTCCGTACACGGCCGAGCGCCCAGGCTTGCGAGGATGCGTGGTTGGAGAGGACCCCACGTCTGCATGGCCCAGACGCTGTCCGGCTCCCGTGACTCAGCACTCAGCTGGCGGCATGACGGTGCCACCTTCACGGGAGGCGCCCCGATGCCCCTGCACGGGCCGGTGTAGGCCATGGGCAGAATCCTTCCATTTCCCGTCCCATGCTCGCCAGCCCCGGGAATCACCAGCAACTGTGACCCCTGAACCCCAAACAGTGAAATGCTTCTCTAAAAACCTCTTTTTGGGGGTCCCCCCAGAATACGGACAACAAGTACAACCTCTAGACTCAGGGGGCTGCCCGGGCGGAGGGGTTGTCACAGCCAGCCACCAACGGTGACAAAAAAGGGGTCGCTTGGTTTCCCCGCAGAATCGGGAGACCTCTCGGACCGAGAGCTGTCCCCGCTGCCTGCGCTGGCGGGCACAGGGAGAATTCTTCCCAGACGCTCTCACGGTGCAGACACCCACACGCACACTGCCCCATTTTATAAGAGAATAAACAGCCTGTGTCATTACGTGGAGGCACCTAAGACGCAGGCCGGCGTTCATATGCGGGCCCACGGGACCCGAGGACAAGTGGGGACTGGGCTTCGCTCCCCGGGCTCGCGCTCCTGGCCCCCAGCAGCCCTGGACATGTGATCGCGGCCAGACCCGCGTGTGGCTACCGGGCACAAGGCCTCCCCAGACGCAGGCGCCGCGTCACCCCTGATGTGGGCAGATCCCTAACAGCGTCCTCCAAAGAAGCAAGTCAAAGGGTTGAAGCCAATGGCTTTCTGCACAGCCACACCCAGTTTCCTTAAAAGGGGGGGGGGGAGCACCTAGAAACAGTTTTGTGTTTTTACTATAGATTTAACAAAGAAAAAAGGCTGTTTATTTTGAAAGAATCATAAATTCACGGGACACTTCAAACACAGGGCCTGGCGTCCCACGCACCCCATACCCAGCCTGCCCCCAGAGCGACACCCTCTGCGGCACGGGGCAGCGTCCGGCGAGGACACCGACCACACACCCCGTTCGGTGCGCATCAGACCACAGACTTTTAAGAAGGGAAAAGCTTCATGAAATATCAGGAAATCTTCTATGTACTTTTTGTGTGTGTGTTGTTCCGGGGTAGAATTCTGTCATTCTTCAGTAGCAGGTAACACCCAGTGCTCGATCCCTCACGAGCCCCGCAATGCCCCTCCCCCAGGGACCCACCCCGCCCCTCCCCTCCAGCGGCCCGGTTTGTTCCCTGGAGTTCACACGGCGTGTCCCGCTCTGGTTTCACCTCATCTGATCTTTCCCTGCCTTCCCCTGTGATCCTGTCTTGCTTCTTCAAGTCTACGTGTCAGGGGGTCACGATCGTCTTTCTCGGACGGACGTAGTTCCCGCCGCACAGGACCCTCCGGTTCCAGCCACGCCGTCACAGCTGGTAAGGTTCTTTCTTTCTGACGGCGGACAGTGCGCTGTATGAACACACTCACACACACACTCACTCACACATACACACACACACACACTCACAGACACACTCACTCACACATACACACACTCACAGACACACACTCACAGACACACACACACTCACTCACACATACACACACTCACACACACACTCACAGACACACTCACTCACACATACACTCACTCACAGACACACACTCACACACACACTCACAGACACACACATACACTCACTCACACACACACACACTCACACACACACTCACAGACACACTCACTCACACATACACTCACTCACACATACACACACTCACAGACACACACACACACTCACTCACACATACACACACTCACACACACACTCACAGACACACTCACTCACACATACACACACTCAAACACACACTCACAGACACACACACTCACACACACACTCACTCACACATACACACACTCACACACACTCACAGACACACTCACTCACACATACACTCACTCACACATACACACACAGACACACAGACACACACACTCACAGACACACACACTCACACACACACTCACTCACACATACACACACTCACAGACACACTCACAGACACACACACTCACACACACTCACTCACACATACACACACTCACAGACACACTCACAGACACACACACTCACACACACTCACTCACACATACACACACTCACACACACACACTCACACACTCACACACACACACTCACACTCTATAGAATTCTCACATTTTAACCAGTCCTCTAAGTGAGTAGGACACGCTCTCTTCAGACAAAAAGATGTTCCAGTTGAGGTTTTTTGAAATATTTCCATGTTTCAAAGTGGAAAATCATTGCTCAAGAGATTCGAGCACGAACACTTTTTTTTAAAACAAGGCTGTCATGTTCGGCTGTGTCTGTCGACCCCACAGAGGCCTGCCTTGAGGTGGGCGTCCGGCCCAACCCCTCGGGCAGCCTCCCCAGGACTCTCCAAGCCCCTGTGCCCACAAGAGGGGGCAGCCTTGGCTGGGTGGGGTGTAGCCCTGATAATCGGGTCACATCCCATCCCTATGGGGCATGTGATGCAGACCCCAGACCTCACAGGCTCCCAGAAGGCTCCCAGTGGTGCCGGAGATGAGGTCCAGGGCCGGCGCGGTGCCCAGAACGCCGCACCCCCCAAGAGGACAACAGACAGGCCGGCACAGTGACTTCCCCACTGACGGCCACGCAAGTGTTCTGAGTGGGTCTCGAATCCGTCTGGCAGCCCGTTTCTGGACTTCTTTTGCCCTTTAAGTGATTTAAAAAATCGATTTCCGGTGTTCTCTTCTACTTTTGAGTCTCCAGTAATTACTGGATAAGTTTTGGGGACTCCGGTCATCATTTGGGATTATTCTCTGAATGCTCTCTTTAAAATCAATCTGTTCTACCTACTTTGAAACACTTCGGCCACTTTCTCGCCAGCGTCTAAATAGATCCCGGGAGACTCCGGCTTCCGCGCTCCTCACCCCTGCACGCCGGCGGCACCCGACGCCCGAGCCCCGGCCGGGAATCAGAGTCACGGACACCAGCTGCCTTGATATTCAAGGGAAGGGCAGAGTGACTGCTGCCTTCGGAGCCGGAGGTCTGCCTTTCCGTTAGAAGGCAGAGCAGGGTCCTGCCAGGGCCGGTGGTACCACCGTGGGAAGGAGTGGGAAGGCGTCGGGGGTCGGGAGGAAGGAAGCAGTGGGGCTCCTTGGGGACAGGGTCGAGGAAGACCAAGAAAGAGGGGCTGAGCGCACGTTCTCTTCATTCCCAGCTCTACGAGGGTCGGCCTGGGACGGGGGCGCGCCCGAGTTACACGAGAACTAAACACAAGGGTGTGCGTGTCGACTTGCCTGGGGTCCCTTCAAGCAAAAATGTGCTGGGAGGTCCCCCGGGAAGGCCCCTTGTGCCGTGAAGGTGCCCCCCCCACCCACAAGGGTAGACGAACCTCCAAGTGCCCACGGAGCCTTGACCCCCCTCCCCGTGGAGGGCCAGGCTGCAGGGCCTGGGGTGCGGGCGGGGCCATGCACGGCCGCAGTGGCCTCCGGGCCTCAGCTCATCTTTTGGCTTCGTGGCTCTGACCGTCCACCACACTGACCAACACTGGCCATTGTGGGGGTCGCTCTGAACCGCTGACCAGCGCCATCTGTGTCTCCAAACAGGAGCACATGGCAGGATTCTGCCCCAGAACTTGGGCTTTCTCCCATGACGCAGGAGGATTCCAGAAAAGAGCAAAAGGCACTTACTTCTCTTATCGGTCGTGTTGTGCACTGTCACCGTGGGGACTCCAGGACCTGAGTGGGTGGAGAGGAGAAGCCAGAGAAGAAAAGAAAGAAGGCCGTTAGTTCATCTGAAACACAGGAGCGTCCGGCCTCCCTTGCAGCGTGCACACGCGCGTGCCCGGGACCTGCCTGCCTGGCTTCGTGCCCTTAGCATCCCAAGGGAGCGGATTCGAACTCCAATATTCACACTCATCTCAGGGTTCGCTCCCTCCTTGCTCCACGGCCCTGTGCCGACGCCAATCCCAGGCGGGGCCTTGAGTGCGAAGGAAGGACACCCCAGTGGCGTCGTGGACGGGTTCCTCCCGGAGAGGTCGGCCTCTCCACGGGCCTCTTGGGACGCTTCGCAAACACTGACTAGCCAGCAGGGCTCTTGTGCGGAGGTCTGGCCGTGTGTCCACCCCCGCCTTACGTTGGCTTCCTGACTCCAAGGCCGTGGGGGAGCCCAGAGCCTGGAGGGGTGAGGGAAGGGCAGGCTCCGGGCAAAGGGGCCTCCGTGGCTTCGGGCCGTGGTCAAACGTCCTTAGTTTCTTGAGCAAGGAGAGAGTCCAGGGAGCAAAAGGGGCTTTTCCAAATTGTTTTCTGGACCCTGGTGAAAGTAAGCCAGAGGCAGGCGACCGTTCCGGCCTCCACTCTGCGCCCTTTGCGAATTCACTCTGTTCCAGCCAGCCGGGCGTGGGCAGGTCCTGCAGGACGCCCACCGCTCCCTCTGCCCCAGACCCGGGCAGGCTTGCTCGTTTCCTTCGGTGCGGTCTCTGCTGAGATGCCTTCTCCACTTGCCTGACGGGAGCCTCCTCGACCACACCGCCAGCCCCTACCCGTCCCCGCTTCCTCCCCCTTTGGAGAGCTCACTGTCCCGTTCCGTGAAGCTGGGACCTTAGGACGGGCATTTTCTGTATTTGTTCACTGTCCTCGTCTTCAACGGCACCAGGTGTAAGACTGAGAAGCGCTGTCTTTCCTACTGCCGCTCCTGCTGGCGGCCGGAATACAGCTGGTGTTGACTGCATATGCATGGAGTGTGTGCTGAGCGGTGGCCACGGAGCCTCCGGGAGGAGCAGGGGAGGCCTGCCCCTTGGCCCTCGGGGACTGGGGACAGTGGAGGCAGAGAGGGGACGCGGGACGCAGGAAGGCAGAGGGAGGCAGGTCCACGGCGGGGGCACCGTGGCCAGGGCGCTGCTGGCTCTCTGCTTCAGGCTGGGGACTCAGGGACACTCTGAGCTGGAGGACATGTACTGTCTGGGGAGAGGACTGGCTGGTGCTGACCTTCCCTGGGCTCACTGTAACCTCGTGCCTGCTTTCCTGGGGCCGCATGACCAGGGCTCCAGTGAGAGCCAGGGACCTGCCACGGATCCTACTATTCTGAGGGTTTAGCGACCCCACTGCAGCGGCTACCGAGTGGAGGTCCCATTCCGGGGCCCAAAGAGCATTAGCCACGGAAGAGCCATCAGATGGGGCTGGTCCAGCCAGGCCCCGGCTAAGGTGAGAGACAGACTGTGGGTCTCACCAGCCGTGGACCTCAGAGCCTGTCCACAGTCCAGGGACTGGACCCAGACCCTGCCCAGTGCACATCCGAAGTCCGGGGGGCCTGGGGCCTTATCTCCCCCCACCGCGTGGCCCCCTCCCCCGTTCACCCACTACATAGGACAGACCAAAGAAAATGCCGCGCATCTGGTTACATGTGAATTTCAGATAAACAATACGGTGTTTTGTTTTGTTTTAGTATGAATATGTCCCATACAGTATTTGGACTTACCACCAAAAAAAAAAAAAAAGAAAAGTTGTTTACCTGGAATTAAATGTAATTGGGTGGCCTGCATTTTCATTTGCTAAATCTGACGCTGTCTCCCCAGGGGCGGGCAGCACGGATCTGAGAGTCCAGGTGTTTAAATCCGAAGAGACAGCACTTAGGGCGAGGGACTGAGACGCTGGCTGCGCATTTAAATTATTGAATCAAACTAAGTTTCCCGGCTCGAAGATCCATGCTTCCCGTGGGGAGCTCATGTGGAAGAACAGATCACTTATTGAGAAATAAAGAAACTACATCTATTTTCTCTGCACATTTCAGGGTGAGTAAATTTGCACACAGAGCGTATCCTACACTTTTATTAATAATGTAAACAATTATTATTTATTTAGCTCCTACTATGTAAAGGCGTTCTGCAGGAGGTTGACCATGAATAATTCATCATCCTCACGGCAGCCCTACAAAGTAGCTTCTAACTGTATTTTACAGACGAGAAAACACAGGTTCTGAGAATGTGAAGCCTTTATCTCCTCCACATAGTCAGAAACTCAGGCCTCCTCAATTTTTTTCATTTTATTTTATTTTATTTTATTTTATTTCTTTTCAGGGTTCCAAATTCATGAGCGTGATATAGGTTTCTAAAAGGAATGCAAACACTAAAGAAGAGAGTGACAGGGCAAGGCCCTGCTGACCCCACTTCCCAGAAGTGACCTGAGTCCTCTGTAAAGCCCAAAGGCGCTCCTGTATGGTCACACGCACACGAGAACAGATATACTCAACAGAGTCAAATAACATAAAAACACTGACATGTAAGTTGGCAGCTTGATCAAATCTGAAGTTTGCATCCTATTGCCTTAGTTTTGCTTGTTTGTTTTTTAACAAAACGTCGAACACGGACTTGAGGGCGGCTGTCCTCTCCTGAGCACAGCCTGCTCCCCCCCAGGGACAGCGGTCACCTGACACCTCCTGTACACTTAGAAGGTCTTTGCGGCTCATGGTGGTGTTTATAACCCCAGCTCAGGCCCCACAGAGTGGAACACAGAGCCGGAGGGCAAGGCCACACGGGAGGAGGGGGGGCTCGCGTTTGCAGCACGAGTCAGCACAGGTCTGGGACCCGAGCATGGCCGGGCAGCCGGAGGGCTGGACCGTCTCGCACACGTCCCTGCACACGCTCACGGGGAGGCTTGCCCCTGAGCAGAGAGCCCGATGCGGGGCTCGATCCCAGGACCCTGAGATCATGACCTGAGCTGAAGGCAGAGGCTTAACCCACTGAGCCCCCCAGGCGCCCCTGGAAACCATTTCTAACAGATGTGTCGTACGCCCCTGTATGGCCACATGCTCATTCCTTCGCTGCCTTCCCTACTGATGGAAATGCAGACTGTTACCTTCTCTTCTTTGTTACTGTAAACGGTGCTGCGGGAAACCCTCATACTTGTCGCACCCGTAGCGAAAACTGTCTGCCAGGTGGGTGAGTCACCAGCGAGGCAACTCTGTGTTGAAAGGTCTTATGGTCTTATGGTCAGCGTTCACCAGATGAGCTGCAGGTTTCAAACACAAAACCCCTGCACTCAGTGCTTATGAACCGTGGAAGTTTATCTCTCGCTGATGTTACGTCCTGGTAAATGCGTCCGGGGCAGTCCTGCTGCGGCTGCGCCTATGCGGCGGCTGCGCTCCGGGACTCAGGCTGGAGGGCCGGCCCTCGTCTGGCACATGCAGGCTCACCCCAGCATGTGAGGGAGACATACGGGGGCTCCTGACACATCTGGGTGTGTCGGTCATACTGGCTCTCATGCCTTTGGACAACGAACAGGAGGAGCTCTCCTTCTGGGGAGCTGGGGGTCGCGTGGCAGTGGGGAGGGTGTCCGGGGATGGGCGTGGGTATGAGACACTGGGGACCGCGGTCCATCACCTCCAGCAGCTTCTGACTTACAGTGTATGGGGGGGATCTACTATACCTGAAAAATGTTTGTTTTTTCCACTCTGATGGGAAGATATTATATGTGGGTATTTCTTGAATTAGATTTGTCAAATTTTGTGTGAAGTGCGGTATCTTTTCATGCTAATTTCACATCCGCATTGTGTGCATGTGGTGTGACTGTGGAGTGTGACAGTATGTGGGTGTGATGGTCTGTGACTGTGGGAATGACTGTGGTTGTGTGTGGGTGTGATGGTGGGTTTGTGTGTTGACTGTGTGACTGTGTGATGGTGTGTGATTGTGGCTGTGTGTGTGTGATGGTGTGTGACTGTGACTGTGTGTGGATGTGATGGTCTGTGACTGGGTATGACTATGTGGTTTTGTGTGGGTGTGATGGTGTGTGACTATGGGGTGTGACTGTGTGTACTGTGACCCTCTGCCGGCTGCGGTCGCACTGCTGCTTGTCCCCATGCTGTTTAAGAATTTAGCTCTGACTGCTGTCACAGGTGCTTCTCCTGTGTTCTTTCTAATTGTCACTCTGAAAAGTGCCCTTAGCACCAAAGGTAGCAACTGTCACACTGAATTTTAAGTTTAAAAATGCAACTGCTCTTGGGCGTCTGGAGGGCTCAGCTGGCGAAGCGTCTGGCTTTGGCTCAGGTCATGATCCCGGGGTCCTGCGATCGAGGCCCGCATCCGGCTCCCTGCTCGGCGGGAAGCCTGCTTCTCCTCTGCGCCTCCCCGTCCCCTCTCACGTGCTCTCTCAAATAAATAAGTAAAATAAACCTGCAACTGCTCCTACCACTTTCCCACCACACCCCGGCGAACAGCAGACGGACAGACACGCACACGCCCTCTGAGGCCTCGGGCGGCAGTCTGCATCCTTCCAGGGCCTGTTTGGAATCTGGGAGTCCGCGCGGTGCACAAGATGTTTGCTGATGGATTCATGGCTAATGAACAGAAATCTTGGCCATGACCTATCAAGGCAGCAAATTTGAATCAGGCGAAGGAAGGATCTCTTGAGAGCATCCCGTGTCCCCAGGTTTTACAGCGGGGGTTCTTGTCCCCACGGACACTTTGCCATCACCTGCCCCACTGTTTCTCTCGGTGCCAAGGACAGCCGTCTCCGTTTACCGGGTCCGAACTGTGTTCTTTCCCTCAAGAGCCTCATCACAGCCGCGCCGCAGTCACTGTGTCTCAGCACAGAATATTCTACAGAGCAGCCAAGTGGACGCAGAACAGACAGAAATTACATGTAAAGAGGACACAGAAGTTAAAGAGCAGCCCCTATGTGTGATTTAGACCTCTCGGTTCTAACTGGACCCCATCCAACATTCCAGATCCCGTCCGAAGGTCAGCTCTTCTGGGAGCCTGTGCCCCTGGCCCGGCGGCCATCTGGGACCCAGGAGCCACTTCTCTTCCTCCAGCTGCCTGCATGCTGGCTCCCTTGGCCGGGTGGTCTAGAAACACAGCTCGATGTGGGTTTTAAGATTACCCAAATGGTGGGGCGCCTGGGTGGCTCGGTGGGTTAAAGCCTCTGCCTTCAACTCGGGTCATGATCTCAGGGTCCTGGGATTGAGTCCCTTGTCAGGCTCCCTGCTCAGTGGTGAGCCTGCTTCCCCCCTCTCTCTCTGCCTGCCTCTCTGCCTACTTGTGATCTCTGTCTGTCAAATAAATAAATAAAATCTTAAAAAAAAAAGATTATCCAAATGGTTTTCAGGTTTCTATGATGGTGAGGCTCTTAAAAATTGGGGAGGACATAGGAAAGCACCTAAATTACAAAGAATTTTCTCATAAGAGAAAAGATGCAGGAGATTCTTGATTTGGAATATTTAAACCTCATGACACTTTGATCAGTCCGGGCTTGGGGTTCGCCTCAGACGCCTCTAAGAAAAGAAGGGACGTGCCAAACACAGCAGCACATGCACAGCATTCTGCGAGAGCCTGTGAGTAAGGGGGGACCCCTGAGCCCGTTGTACAGAAGAGTGCTTTTACTAACGAGCCTTTGGAGGGGCTTCGCGGAGATTTTAAGCTGGTTTTCTTTCCTTTTCTTCCAAAAAATCTAATGCACCCCCAGCAGCTAACGTACAAAGCAGAGTTGCTCTGAACCGTAGGAAGCCCTTTGCTATTCTGTGTCTGCAAGGCACCGCCGCTCTGTGACCGCGCACAGAGCGTTGTACGGAAATCCGGAAAGCCTGGCTTTCTGCTCCGCGGGCCGCAGAACGATCAGGACTCTGATCTGCTGCTCCTCTTCCGACGACTCCTGCTCCTGGGTTCTTTCTCCTTTGCCTGTAACTCCGCTCAACAAACATACAGAGACACCGCTGATGCGCCAGACACACTGCCAGGTCCCGGGGAAGCAGCCAGAGCAGACAAAGTACTCGCTGTCGGGGCCTCGGAGTCCAGCAGGGAAGACGGACACACACAGACGTAGGCTTTGGTGCCACACAGTGAGCGCGGCGGGCGGAGTGGGGGGCTGGGAAGTCAGCAAACTGACTCCCCCAAGGGCGGACGTGGCCAGATCTGCTCTGGCGGCCACGCCGCCCCCTGTTACTTGGTGGTTCCAGCTCTGCAACTTTCCCTGTCTGGGTCCTCCGTGCAGAATACGAGGGTGTCAAGGTCTGCTCTGGGGGGAGGCTGCTGCCAGCGCACTGGGGGTCCTTCCCTCTGCCCGGCGCCGTGCTGGGTGCTGGAGGGACCCTGCCTCAGCCTCCCAGCGTGCCGGGAGACCGGCGCACCCCATTCTGGAGATGGGAACGTACCCCTGGGGCCTCCCTCTGAAATGCAGACGGGGACACGCGGCAGAGGGGCCCTGAGACCTGTGCCGAGAAGGGGCGTCTGTCTGCAGCCTGAAGCGGAAGCCAAGGAGGGCAGAAGGGAGTCAGGATCCCTCCCCTGCTCCTTCTCAACCAGCCCCTCTGGTATGTGGCCCGCCTGGGTTCGTCTGGGACCTCGGACATGCTTCTGAAACCACGCGGTTATGTTTCACCCTAAACTCCTCTCTGCATGGAGGTTTCACATCAAACATCCAGCTCCGTACGTGCGTGTCTGTTGCCTCACGCTCACGCTAACACACTCCTCCACTCATGCCGCGTACGCGTCTGCACGGACACCCACGCAGAGTGTAAAAACACTGACTGTGATTCTCCATGTCCTGTCCTGACATGTCTGAAGTCCTTGGCGGGGAAGCCGGTCTCACGGCCGGTGGACCCTCGGAAGACGCACCCAGAGCACCGGTGTGCGGAGCCGGGGCCAGAACTGCGCTCACGGCGGAGAAAGCTAGCGCCGTTTGCTCAGCCTTGGCTTCCAAAGACACGACCGCGGAAAATCAACGTCAGGCTTCTTAAAAACCCTGGTTCGTGCCAGAGACCACTTGACTCAAGTTAGACCTCTGACTTCCACACGAATGTGGTTCCTGGGGGGACAGAAGTGAGGGAAGCGAGTGGATTCGCGACCAGCACGGACGGTAGTGTTGAACCTTCAAGTCCCTGCCGCCGGGGGCCGGGCATTCACATCACAAAAGGAAAAGATCCGAATTACGCAACAGCCTTGCAAAATGGAAAATCAAAAAATGTTTCTGCATTTCTGGCTTTCGGCGCCATTCACGTCAGAATGTGAATTTACGCCTGCTTCACCGGATGGCGGGAGAGGGACAGTTACAGACAGAAATGAAGCAATGACGAAGGACACAAAACCGGAACAAGAAGAGTCATCAGAATAAACAACAGCGAAACTCACAGCGGCCGCGCTCGGCTTCATCCCTCCTCCTCCTCCTCCACCTCCTCGGGGGACATTCGTGGGGCAGACCGCGTGCACGCAGGTGAAACCCACACCGTGCACACAGTCGTGTCACCTTTCCCTGCCTCTCGGCTGCACGGAGTGAGGGTCTCTGCCGCCGGCGGGTGGGTGGGAGGGTGGCTCCGGCCTCGTGTGTCTAGGGACCCTGGATGAGACCCCACTTCCACGCGGCAGCCTAAGGGCCATCACTCAGCAGTTCACAGACGTCAGTGCGCGGCTTTACACGCTCACCAACGATGGTGAGAAGTGTCACGTTAACTTTGTACAGTTGCGCTTAACCTCTTGCTCTAGGAACCGAGGGACGCTCAGGGCTGGTGACAAGGGCTGGAAATTCGGCGAGTGTCTCGGGGCTGTTGACTCGTTAAGCGTTAGGTTTCAGGAATTATGTGCACTGACGACACAGCATCCTGCCCTGTGGGCATCAGCTGGGGCGCAGGTCTGCGAGGTTCGGCATAATTCACAGAGTCCACGGTGTGAAGGAAGGAGCTCAGCTTCGTCTGTTTGCCACATCAGGCAAACTGCGGGAGAAATGATGCAGTGTACAGCGGCTGTCGCATTGTGCCGAGCACGGCTGCGTCCGGATCCCCACCACGGCTCCGGGAACCGCCATGTCCCTCACCGATGCCCATCCTTGTCATCTGTGTTTCCGGAAGTACTGTGATGAATTTCAGCCAAAGCTCAGATCGCATTTTTTTTTTTAAGATTTTTATTTGAGAGAGTGAGCGAGCATGCGTGCGTGAGCGGGGGGGAGGGGCAGAGAGAGAGGGAGAAGCAGACGCCCCACTGAGCAAGGAGCCCGAAGTGGGGCTCGATCCCAAGACCCCAGGATCATGACCTGAACCAAAGGCAGATGTTCCACTGACGGAGCCCTCCAGGCATCCCTCAGATCGCGTTCTAATCTGAGCGCTCACAGTACACTCATGCCCAATCTCTTCTTGCCTACTTGGCACTTAGGAAACTCTCTTACACGCCGCTTTGTATCACACAGGACATGCTCAGTGTCTTACTCACAGTGAGTGGCCAGTGGCTATCTGCTGGTTAAATGGCGGATACAGAATCCGTCGACGGGATGCGCCCCTTGGGGACCCGTGAAGTTGGGCGGAGAAGTGCCGTGGCTGTGCCACGTTCTTTTGATAACCTCACAGTTGCCGGTTACCTGTTTGAAAGACCAGCTTTGGTTTCTAGAAAGTGCCAGAGATAATCTAGAGCTAAATTCTGTAACGAAGGTACTGCAAGCTTGTCGACTGCGTCGATGGTCAGCAGCCGAGCCTCCCAGCAAAGACAGGGCCGTAGATTTCTTAGGCATCGGCCACAGCAAGACCGTATTCCTGGGGGCATTTGAGAGGCTTCCAGGCGGGATCCTCTCATCAGAACACGTTCACGATTATTCAGTATCTGTGGCAGGCTGGCGTCTTGCCTAGAAATACCTCCAGATTGTCCCCGTAAGTAAGGCAAACACACCGCCCTCGCTGTTGCTCACGGGCTCCTTTATTTCCTTCTAGTGGACGCTTCTTCGAACTTAACCTCTGTGCCCCCGCGTTCATTTGATCTGGGAGATGAGGCAACAGAACGGGAGAGAGGTTTTCAAGGGCAGCCCCGGGAGCCTCTGAGGGCTGCGCCTTCTATGCTCGTATCCCACTGAGTTTCCTTTTGAAGAAAGGGCTCCGCGGCTTACGGCACGTCATGAAAGGCCGGGACTCGTGGCTCTTTAAACGTCCTTCTGCCGCGCCGTTCTGTGCTTCTGCAAGTTCTCCTGACACCCTCCGGCCGGGAGCCCTTAGTGCTCTGAACCATTTAATGATGGTTTTACTGCGTTTGTCTCACCACCTCCTTCTCGAGTTCTTGTCTCGGCGAACGCGTACATCTCGGCAAACTAAACCCCCAGCCCCGGGGCGCAGGGATGGTAGGAGCTCAGCACACGGAGCTCCCAGTTAGCGGAGCCCTGACGAAACGCTTTTTAAAATCAATGAACAACTTTATAAAAAGGATAAGATTTCTTGGGGGATCTTGTGTGCATGTGAATATTAAAGTCGTTCTCTGCTTTGGGGTGGAAACCGTGGGAAAAGAAGGGAGAAAACCCCACACAGATGCCGGCCCTTGGGTAGGCGTTGTTCTAGAAACCCTCCCCAGCACTGGGGAGAAGCACAAGGGCAGTGATACTTGTACAGAAAGAGAGGAAATCTGTGCACGTGTGTGTGAGCATGTGTGGGTGCACGTGTGAGTGTGCGCATCTGTGTGTGTGCAAGTCCCTGTGTGTGTGATAGCCTGTGTGTGCCTGAGGTAGACACATGTGAGCCTGTGTGCGCACCTGCGTGTATAGACATGTATGTGCGAGCACGCACACCTATGTATGGACACGTGTGTGCACCTGCATGTACGCACATATACTTGTGCATCTGCTCCTGTGTACATGTATGTGTGAGAACCTGCACGTATGAACATGTGTGAGCACCAGCACACATGCATGTGTACTTGTGTGAGAGTGTGCATCCGCTCGCGTGTACATGTATGTGCGAGAACCTGAACGTATGAACACACGTGTGAGCGTGCGTGCACCAGCACACATGCTTGTGTATGTGTGTGTGTGTGTGTGTGTGTGCACCTGCTTGTAGGTACAGGTACACGTGAGAGTGCACCTGCTTTTGTGTGCATGTGCATGTGTGCACCTGCTCGTGTGTACGTGTATGTGCACACACCAGCACGTGTGCTCGTGTACTTGTGTGTACACACATGCTCTTACGTGTGCGTATGAGTGTGTACCATCCACACCAACCCACGGTGCTTTACTAAAACTCACGCTTTAAAAACTCTGAAAATAAAACCTCCTCCCCCAATTTTTCTCATTTTTGTCATGTCCCTGAGCACTTCAGAGTCACTTAAACGGGATCAATGCGGGAGGACGCCACCACAAAATCCTTCACGGCACGTACATGAATGCTCTGCGGAGGAGGCGTGGGGTGGCGCGGGAACGGCCGCATGAGTGACACTTTTAATTAATCTTCTCCTGCTGTAGCAGCCGTGTTGTTAAAGTGTGGCAGAACAGATGTTCTCTCTTCGACGCCAGCCCCCGAACTGCACACTATTTTTATCCGAAGCCTCAGTGCCCCGAGTGGGCTGGGACGGGGGAGCTGGAGTCGGCATGCTTCATGGGGAAACACTTCCAGAAGAGAGAAGGAAGTGAGTCAACCAAACGCATGCCTTCCCTCGGCCGGGCCCCTCTCTAAGTGAGGGGTGCGTCTCAGAAGCGCAGCCTCGAGAGCTCCCGAAAGGCCGACAGAAGCGGCGGAAGTGAAGTTCACGGTAACTAAGTAGCGGTGGGACCCAGAGGCTGGGGCTCAGGCTGTCCTGGATCATCACAGAAGAACGGGGGCTTCAAACACCCCCAGGAAGCATTCCCGAAGGTCACGGTGTGTCTCATGGTGCTCGTCACCCTCCCGCTGCCCAGGACACAAGCACCAGGGATCACTTCTACCTCCGCTGTAGCTTCTTCAACAAGACAGTAGCAGGCGCTGTGGATGGATGTTGGGTACTATTTTCGGTGGATTCTGAGGCGCCAGGGACGGTAAGACGGACCCCTGGATTTAAATAAGATCGTAGAGATGGTAGGGTGCTGGCTGATCTCAGAAAAAACTGAGTGGGAGAAGTCTATCTTGGAAGCCAGGAGATGGTGTTGCGTACACGCTCTACTGAACTCCGGCGGTACCAAGATCACCGGGAGGACCTGGAAAGGCGGAGGCGGAAGGGGGGGGAATCTCCCGAGTCTCCAGTTCCACAGGCTGTGATGGGGCCTGGGAATCTGCATGTGTAACCGAGCCTGTGCGCTACTCTTGGAGAACCACTGCTCGAAGGTCATAAGTCGGAGTGGGGTTTTAAGTGGTTGAGGGAGGGTTTGGAGGAGCTGCTCTTGGGGACCGTGTCAGTTTTCCAGGGCTGCCATAATGGAATTCCAACATCTGGCAGGCTTGGGACAACAGAATTTGCTGCCTCACGGTCTGGAGGCTGGGAGTCTGAGACAGGCAGGAGTCAGCACGGCCAGGTCCCCTGTGAAACCTGCCCGGGAGGGTCCTTCCACCTCTGGTGGTGGCCAGCCAGTCCCTTGGTCTTGCATCTTGGTCTACCTGCCTCTGTTGTCACATGGCACCTCTGTCCTGCGTGTCTGTCCCTTTCCCTCTTCTTACAAGACACCAGCTATTGGATTAAGGACCCACATTATTCCAGAATGACATCATCTCCATTAATTACACATGTAGCAATCCTATTTCCAGATAAAGTCACATTCTGCAGTCAAATGCTCTACCACTGAGCTATACCCCCTAAAGTCACATTCTGAAGCACTGGGGGTTAGGACTTCAATATATTATTTGAGGAGTGGGGTGGGGGCGACACAATTCAACCCATGGCAGGGACCTAGAGGTAGGTCTTACCCTGTGGTCAGGAAAGCCACATATGGTACACACGGACCCTGTTTGCATAAGACGTTCCCTTCTTCCCCTCCCCCAGAGATACTTTCCCATATACATGTCCTTGGCTAAACTGTGAGACACCCCTAAGCCAAAGAGGTACAGCACAGACGCAGGTCACCAGCAGAACAGACTTCCTCTGAGCGCTTGTGCCTGTGGCAGTATCCCGCGCTCACTCCCATTAGAAACCCGCGGGGATTACAGACAAGGGCTCCAAGTCACGTGAAAGTTCAAAGGACTCTTCTGTTCCCAGGCCTACAGATCATGATCATTTTGGCAATAAATGCATTAAACTTTACTTCTCAGGTAAGAGCATAACTTCATCTTGCCTGAGCTCACCTACGTAAAACCACATGCCCTTGGTTTCTGGGATCTGGTCTCCTCACACATAAAACGTGGACAGCTATGCTGTTTGTAAGGACTAAATGAAGTTGACCTTCTTTGCAGTTCTTGGCCAATGCGAACGTGAAATGGATGGAAGCGGTTATTAATAATTATTAGCAATGTAAACATCCCTTGGTAGCAGCTGGGAACTCAAGGGAGAGAGATTTGATGTTACGCTTAAGATCTGGGGATGTGGTGGTCTGTCTGCCCAGGCAAAGTGAGATTAATTGTTTGTGTGTTTTTTCATTTCATTTCGATTTGGTCTATCTGGGCTGAGTGCTCTGAGGACAGAGTTCCTCTTGTCCTCTGCATGAAGATGTGGACACCTTCCACACTATCTAGAAAGGTCCAGATCCTGGCCCAGATCTTCAATATCCACTTCAGCTAACCATGAAGGCCACTACCAACTTCTTTGTATGCTCAGAAAGTAAACAAAAGTCCTTTGCCTAAAGATACATTCCATGATAAAGTTTCGTCATTTTGGCCCGATTTTTGCACAAAATAGAAACAATAGCTATTAGTAACTGACCTCTATGTAAATTCACATCACCAGTCATCAGAAATAAGAGGTGACAGTACTTCCCACTATAGGGAAAAGGTGACAATAGTTGAAGGCCCCCCCCTCTTAGGTGTGAGTCAGAGCTAGGGCAACAACAATGACAACAGTAATATCATCATCATCACCATCATCAACACCATCATCATCATCAACACCGTCATCATCAACACACCGTCATCATCATAATCAATAACCCTGTCATCATTATCAACAATAACATCATTAGCAATGAGTAACAGGACCATTCTCATCGACAGCACCATCATCAACAATAATGTCCTCATCACCATAGTCACGTCACCATCACCACCATCATCACAGTCACCAATAACACTGTAATCACCATCACCATCACCAATAACGTCACCCATGCTGAAGAACAGTAACATCGTCACCTCTACTGCTACTAGGTCCTGCTAGGAGTACTTTATGAATAATAAATAATTTAAGGTTTATGACCACTCTACCAGGCAGGTACTCTAATTATCTCAGTTTTATAGACAAGACGGCCGCGGCATAAGGAAGTCACTGCTGTAGCTTCCTCCTTGGTGAAGGACCACCTGCCATTCTCCCGGCCCATTTTTACCAGTTTCCAAACTCCCTCTTTCCTGGCCACCTACAGCTTTTAGAGTCTTTCCCTAATAATTTGCTACGTTCTGCCCCTTGTTGTTCTCTAGCTGGTGACGTCCGTCCCCTTGACGGCGGGCTCCTGGAGCATGGGGGCCCGTTCACACCCATGACGCGGTGACACAGCCCATCCCAGCCGAGGCTCTTGTCAGCTTCCTTCCCGTGCTGGTCGCCTGATGGGTTTCACGATGTGGTTAAGGTCCCTAGACTCTGGGCTACTCGCCAGCGCCTCTGCCTTGCCCATCCTGGCCCATCCTGGCCTGCGGTCAGTATCTCGCAGACGGGAAGCATCAGAGAGACTCTCAGCTTGGACCGCTCCGTCTCTGTGGCCCCTCTGGCTGGGGGACAGATTCCCTGCAGGTGGTGTGGCTTACACCCTGGAGGGGGCGGCAGGCACTGGCAAATGCCCGCTCTGCCCCGACCCTGCCCGGGCCTGGGAAGGCAGGTACGAAGATGCAGGGCTGCAGCGCCCTCTTGTGTCCGAGCCTCACCAGGGCTCAGCATATGCGTCCGCGGGAGGAGCCCTGGGAGGGCAGCCATCGGCTGAAATGGTCGCTTGTCCCTGTGCACAGGAGATCACAAGAGTGGTCCCCACGGGCTCCTGGAGAATTCAGGTGTGGAGGAAATACCGATCCTAGCCCTGCCCGTGCCCCTAACTATGTGCTTTGGGCAAGATGTCTAAAGTGTGTTAACAGTCTCATGTGTAAGAGGGGGTAGCGGTTCTGCTCGCGAGAACGGAGCCGGTGAACTCCGGGACCCTTAGAGCAACCTCTAGGGCCTGAATCTCCGAGTTTTTGTTAGGCAGCGCGTCACCATGCATCTGTGACTTCCCTGAGGTCAAGGACGATGCCTTATTCACACACAGCAAAATTCCCAGCACAGAGAGGATTTCCCCTGGTTCTCCCAACCCCTGTACACGGCTCAGTAGCAGCACCGATCGCACGAAATGACATTCCTCCCTCAGCACGAGACCCTCCAGGCAGGACCTCTGTTCAATTCTTTGATTCCTTAGCACCTAGAGGTATACAGCAGCTGCTCAATAATTGAACTGGGCGGCGGAGGGAGGTGAAAGCCAGAACCTGTCTTAGGGCAACGAGGCGGGGGCGAACGGGCTTCTCCCTGACATTGTAATGAGTCTGCTGAGAAGGACACCAGGCAGGGTGGGTGTTACTCTGTCTATGGGTTCCCTAACTTCATGTCCCCGTATGGACTGACAGCCACAGAGGATAAAACAGGCGGATTTGAAAATGTGTTTCGAGTGCTGTATCTTCAGCCAAGGGCTGTGTAACAAGATCTAATACCCGCTCCTGGGGGAAAAATTAATGGAAGCGAAAGCAGATGTAACATTTAGCCAGGTGTCTCTGCTCATTTTTCTTTGAATGTGACTATTTTAAGAAAACTGGATGATCCAAAAAAAAAAAAAAAGAAGAAGAAAGAAAGAAAGAAGGAAAGAAAACCGGATGATCCTACTTTGTCTCCTTGGAGAGAAAACAGTTGCTGACTTACTCGGCACCACATTCCCGAAAAGAGCTTTGTAAGAACTTCTGCTTTTTCAAATTCATTTTTCAATTCTCTCTGCCCCTGCTCCGTCTTCTGCTGCCATTTTGGCTTTTTTGTTGATGTACTGAACTTCCCACTGTCCTGAGTGTGTTACATAGGGGGTCGGCGTCACCCACGCGTTACACGATGATTTGTAGTTCTTACACTGAGTGTACATTTATTTACGTGCTGGGTATGGGCTCGACTCCTAACTGTTGGTCTCTCCTTGGCTCCTTACTAGCCTGCAAATCCCCTCGTGGTAGTAGGACAAGTGGCTCAAACCACATCCTCTAGATTCTCACACAAACGTGAGCCATCCCATGTTTGAAGCTACGGCACTGGTGTGCACGACACGGACAGAACTTACGAGAATAAAAATGTGACTTTTGAGCTTTGTTTGTCACCTTTTTCCTTAGCAAATCTTCCAGGTTTGCCTCTCATTCTTTCACTGGGTACCAGGTGCCAAGCACACAAAACTTTCGACAGCCAGCCGTCACGTTCAGCGGGACCCACGGGGAAGAAGTGTTCACGGAAGCACCAACATGGCGGCCACATGGCGTGGGGTCTGGTGCCGCTGCTACTACCGACTGGCTGGGTGGTTTGCCTGAGTCACCAACAGCTCTGTGCCTTGGATTCCTCAACAACAGAGCAAGGAAAGTGGAATTCACAATCACCGCACTACGTTTTGTGAGAACGTTCTTCCTCCCGTGGACCGAAGGTTCCAGTCAACGACGGCGGACACCGACGGTGCCAAAGAGCTCCCTGAAGCAGTCAAGAACGATGAATTTACAGCCAACAGGATGCGTGGTAAACGGCCTTACACTTTTGAAGACAGTTTATGGTATGGTATAACGAGAAGAATTTATTAATATGAAAACTGCCTTATTCAACCACGCTGGACAGTATGGAGTAAGCACCAGCACCTTTGAAATATTCCGACAGATCAGTTTTAGAAAGTCTCCTGGACTCATGAGTGTCCAGGGTTGGATCCTTGAGACAGAAACACACCCACTTCTCTTATGGCTCCTCCCGGCTATTTAAGCTTTGTTATTCAGTGATAACCAAGAGGGAGCTCATAACTGGGGCCAAGAACTGGTAAGAAACTCCCCTTGGCGATCTGGTGTGCTGCTTCGAGCAGACGTCGCGGACCGGTCACCTATGGTTCAGCTCTGGCCCGCTCATGCTCTGCTCAGCCAAAAGGAACGTGTTTCAAATTGTAGTTGGTTTCCAACATTTGGAAATTCGATCTTTGTATAAAAATATGGGTTTTGAAGTTCTGTTGAAATACTGTAAGATCCAGAAATCAGCGTTGGCAGAATGGCGGCGACCGCTTGGCGCTGAGGAGGAGCTGTTCTTCTCAGTCTGGGGGTGTTCTCTCCAGCGCCCTAAAGGGCCCTCACGCCCCATTAGAACCTGCAGCGTGGGATTCACTCACGGACTTTCTGTCCCTGCGCCCCTAAGCATCTGCGCGTGCTAGTGTTCTCCAGCAGTGAGGAAGGGGAGAAGCAGGAGCTCGGGGCTGGACAAGCGTCTCTTCTCCAACACTCCTTTTCTTTTCCCTCAGCATCAATAATTAAGCTTGGAATGGATTCTTTTGAGGCCTTATCTAGGATGGAAACTTCTGTTGAGGGCCAGGGACATATTTCCAATCGAATACTCGTAACTCATCTCTGCTAGGCAAGTCATGTTCCCTGGTTTAAACCCCAGACCTCACCTGCTGTGGGAACCTGGGTGGGAGACAGGGACGGCTGTTTTGCTGGGGGTCAAAACAGGCCGGCGGTGTGGCTTGAGGTAAGGATTCTTTTGGTCCGGAGCAAAGGCCTTCTTATCTCCATCTAGAAAACAAACTTTTCGCAAACAGCCACGAAGTGGAAAAATAAAATGGACTTTGTCTGAGTATCTTCTTTAAAAAAAAAATCCAGACCATGAAATGACACCCTGACACCATCAGAGAGCTGAAGTCACATCCTGTCCAAGGCGTGGGAGGCAGCGGCAACAAAGGCCAGCCTACCCTGGACGGCCACGGCGTGACCTCCTGGGACTCGCTGGCTGCTAATGAGTCTCGAAGATGTCACATCCCATTAGCTGACAATCACCATGTTTCCACAAAGGACAACTCCATAAAATTGACCCCATACTGAATTTTGACTTCAGAGATGAGCTGGGATTCACAGTGTACTTGGGATCGCTCAGTGTGTGAAGTTCTTCTGTGTTAAGATAAGCACCATCGCATGTGGCCGGAGATACCCGATGTCTGGAGAAGGTGCCCAGTTCGCGTGGGTGCTGGCATGTTCCTTACAGCTTCTCTGCTGTGTCAGTCTGGGGAAAGAACAATCCTGCACGCTTGTGAGAACAGGAGGTCACAGAGTCCCCAAGAGCCCAAAGGGAGCCTCCTAGGACATCTCCGTCACTGGCCACCTAGTTTCCGCCTGGAGAACTCCTGGTAGGACCTTCCGCTGTCATGGTGTGGACATGGAGGGCACACACAGCTAGAACCTTAGAACAGAGCTTACCACCCTTCCTCGTGTTCTGTGCCGACCCAACTCCCTGAAACCCCCTCACGGGTCCCAGGGCTTCCTCCGAAGACGCATGTCAGGTCTGCCCAACAAAGTCTCTATCCGCTTGCAAAATTCCTTCAGACCCACCTGCTGCGTGTTACAGATAGAATTTAAAATCTGCACAGTTTTCTTGCTTAGGGTCCTCTTTCATTGTTTCCGACATTTCTGCCTAAACAAGGAAATCGGTGCTTGCACTTTCATATCCTGCGGGTGTACCTTCATGAGCAACGGCAGGAAATAATAAAGAATATCTTGGCTTTCCACATCAAGACGGGTAGCTTTCGTAACTTTTAAAAAGGGCACATGAGTTCTTTTCTGGGAAGTTCTAGAGTATGATTCTGACTTCGAACTCAGTTTGTGTTGGCCTCTGAGTGTAGCACTTCAGTGTGGCTTTTGTTCATTCCTTTAGGAGATGTGCTAAGGGGAAACTGAGGCAGGGTAAGGGAACAGACAGTGCCAAGGGGGTTGGTACAGGCGAAGGAGATGCAGGCAGAGATGAGCTGGGAGGGAGGGGAGGATGGGCCCTTCCACGGGCTCCAGCCCAGGAGGGCCTGCACCCGCCCCCACGCCTCCAGCACACACGGTGGCGTCCTCGTGGGGGCTGGGCTCAGGGAGCGCACCTGTATCAACTCCACGGCCATCCAGTCTACGATAGCGTGGCTGCGTAGACACCAACGAAACAGGTCCTGACTTTGGGGAGCTTAGTGCCCAGGAGGGAAGGTGTAAGACACAACAGCCTAACAGAGGCCACAGAGGCTCTCAGAGGAAGGAGAAAGTGAGGGGGTCAGAGAAAGTTCATGGGCTCGGACACGGGGGGTTGTAGACATCTGACAGGCTGAGGAGAGGCAGGCAAGTAGTTTTATGGGTTTAGGAGCATCCCAGGCATCTATTCCAGCAGTGGCTTTCCAAGAGGAGAGAGCAGCAGGGGCGGTGGCTCTGTGGGACGTAGCTAGAATTTCGGGACACGGAAGCTGGTCGGGGCAAGAATGACCGGCATTCTCGAATTTATCATTTCCAAATTCACCGCTCACCAAAGCGGTCTCACCATGTTCCTGGATTGACCTGGAAAGCCGGTGCTATTCTTCCAAACTAATAAAATATTATAATGCCAATAAGACTTCGTTTTGATCTGTTTTGTCTATCGAAGGTCCTGTAACGTTGCACTTGACAACGGGTGGGCAGGGCCAAGTCGGAGGCGCTCCGACCCGACCGTAGGCGCCTCTGGATCTGGCCGAGGAGGGTGGGGTTCCGTTTACCAGTCACTTGGTGAGCTGTCCCCCCCTCACAGACGGTGTTTTTTCTGCCCTGGGTCTGGGGCAAACGGGATTTAAGGCAGAGAAGATATAAACACAGAGATAAAATAAAACTGGCTTAAAAGGATTAGGTGGGAAAAGCAGAACGATGTAAAAATAAAGATTAAAATAAAGGAGAGAAATCCAGGAAACAGGGTAGAACGTCAAGTGTGTGCTCTGGGGACCTACCGATGGGGCGGGGGACATCTGCTCCCTCGGAGCTCTCCAGCCGCCCTACTAGGGGTGGGGGCGTGGCTCCCAGCCCACACTCATTTTGGACATGAACACCTGGTCAGGTGTGTGGTCTGCAAACATTCCCTCCTCCCCCCACGTGTACTGCCTCTTTGCTCTGTGGAGGGCGTCCTTGGCTGTGCACCCACTTTCCCCCAAGTTCCCTTTCCTGCCCATTTGTTGAACAAGAGCTCAGCAGGGACAGGACAAAAGTAACAAATGATTTTCCATCAGCAGTCTCCTACAGAAGTCCTTCCACTGTTTCCCAGCTGTAGCTTTGCAGCTGAGAAGTCTGACACTACCCTAAGTATTTAAAATAAAAGGAGAAAAGGAAAGACAAAAGAAAAGAAAAAACCCTCCATAGTGCCCCTCCCTGTAACCTTATGTAATTTCGAACCTTTGAATTATCAAGCTTCACTCAAAGGAATTAACGTCAGCTCCTTCCTCACATTCTTGTAAGACGTCCAATACTTCTCTCCTCTCCAATGATTCAGAGCTTGGCGGGATTTTTTTCTAGTGTATCGTGGCTTATTTCCCCCCTTTTATTCTTCCCAGTCTCTCCAAGAACCTCCACACGGCAGATGCATTTCTCGGAACTGTTATCCATAGCTCTCAAGATTTCTTTGAGGGTCTGTCTCTGTCCAGTTGTGGTCTTCTGGGCGACGCTGCTGGATGTCCAGATTACTGTCTGGTGGGATTCTGTTCATAATGTTGCCCGAACAAGGACGCTTTTGAGAATGAAGGAAAGGCTCTGAAAATGATTATCAGGCCTCCACAGGTCTTTGTGAGGCATCATCTGTGCTTCCTTGGAAAACCAGGGCGTATAATGATTGATTCCTCTGTTCAGTTTTTCTTTTAAACTAAAACAATTTAGGGGAGGGCAAACATTCTGTTGAGTCAGTTTACCCCTTTAATTTAGCTTTTGAGTCAGTTTACCCCTTTAATTTAGCTTCTAATTGTAATTCTGGAGCAGTTAACACGCAGCGTTGCATGAGCTTCATGTGCATGACGTGGTGGTTCCACGGTTCCCTACAGTGTTCACTGCTCATCAAGACGAGTCACTCATCATTCCCTCCACCTGTTTCCCCCATGCCCCCCTCCCCACCCCCCATGACCATCGGTGTGTTCTCTGTGGGTCAGTTTCTTGCTTTGCCTTTATTTTCATTCTGTCTCTTTCATTTGTCTCTTTGTTCATTTGTTTTGTTTCTTAAATTCCACATAGATGTGAAATCATACATCATTTGTCTTTCTCTGACTCACTTATTTCCTAGTACTCTCTAGATCCATCCGTGTCATGGCAAATGGCAGGATTTCATTCTTCTTCACTCTTTAGTACTCCACCGTATGTACCCACCGCAAGCTCTTTACCCATACTCTGTCCATGGACCCTTGGACTGCGTCTATAATTCGGCTATTGTAGATAATGCTGCAGTAAACACAGGAGTGCATGGATCCTTTCCAATTAGTGTTTTTGAATGCTCTGGGTAAGTACCAAGAAGTGGAATTACTGGATCATATGGTAACTCTATTTTTAACTTTTCGAAGAACTTCCATACTGGTTTTCATAGTGGCTGCATCAGTCTGCGTTCCCACCAACAGAGCATGAGTGTTCCTTTTCCTCCTCATCCTCACCAACACTTGTTGTTTCCTGGGTCTTTGATTTGAGCCGTCCTGAGAGGTGTGAAGGGATGTCTCATTGTGGTTTTGTTTGTATTTCCCCGAGGATGAGTGATGTTGAACATTGTGTCACATGTCTGTTGGCCACCTGGATGTCTTCTTTGGAAAAATGTCTGTTCATGTCTTCTGTCCATTTTTAACTGCTTGTTTTTTGGGTGTTAGAGCAGTTCTTTACATATTTTAGGTACTGGCCCTTTACTGCATATGTCATTTGCAAACATCTCCCATTCTGCAGGTTGTCTTTTAGTTTTGTTGGTTTCATTTATTTACTTATTTACTTACTTACTTACTTATTGGGTAATCATGTCCTTCATGAACTGTGCTATGAATCCTAGGCTTTGGCTTTCACTCTCGACGTGATCTATCTCTTTTTACTTTCCATAAATTCTTCAGTGTTTTGTCTGCTGGCATCCCCCTTCTTGATGACCCAGTGGTGCCATTTATTTTTTTCATTTTCTGTGTCTTTCACCACTTACTGAGGAAAGGAGAGAGATGTATGTGCTCTGGAAGTCATTCTGAAGAAAAAGACACTTTAGGAAATGTGATGTGGTGGCCCAGAGCGAAGTGGCTGGCTGGAGAGAGAGCGTGAAGGGAACTTGACGGGTGCAGGCTCTCAACTCGCTGGAGTCGGGGCAGTGGGCATGGAAGGACTATGCGGGTCATGGAGCTGTTACAATTGCACTGAATGGACATTTCAAGGAGCACGTTTTCAGGAAAGACTTTATTTTGTCTGAAGTGCCCTGTCCCCTGGTACTGGCCCAGCTCAGACACTTGCTGGTGATGAAGGGGTCCGGTGGGAAAGTGAGAAGTTTCTCCCCCAAGGGAAATACTTGTTTGGCTGTTACTGAGGAGGAGTAACAGGGCTCCTTTTGAGGGTTCTGCTTGGAGTCTGACAGCATTTACTGTTGAGTTTAACATCTTCCAAGGAATTCATGTAAATTATACTAATGATTTAACCTGCCCTAAGCATCCCTCTCCTTGTTCTTGGTACCCACAGCCTCAGAGGGTGTAGCTCCAAGGGTCTGCGACACTGAACAGCTGTTCTTCCTCAGAGACAGAGCAGCGATGCTCCAAGGAGCCTGCAGCCTGACTCCCCACATTCACGTGGACAGACTCAAAATTAGAAAGGGCAGCCCAGGTCAGTGCCTTGGAAACCCGGTGTAAGAGATGTCTAGAGGATTAGGTAGCTTGTGGAAGCAAACCATGTGTTTTTCTCTTTCAAAATCTTGTCATAGAGGATTGAAATCACCCTATATGTTTGAAGCTAATAATACAGTTTTGTCCATAAGGATGCAGATGATTTATTATTTTTGCAGCTCTGACACTATTACTTATAATTATTTGAATTGTCAGTGGAAGAGAATATTTGATGCCTACATCGGGCCAGAGTGTGAAAGCGTGCACCTGCTTCGGTGTGCACTGAAGGACTGGGTGTGAACCAGCATTAGCTCTGGGCCACACTGGAGGGATCTGGAGCTGTCTTCTCCTCCTGTATGGCCGACAGCTATCATTCAGCGAGAAACACTGGGCAACAAACTTTCGCCAGGATAATTTCTGTATCAGTGTCAAGATCAGTAGACATTTCCATTCCTTCCAGGAAGAGATTCGTGGCACGTGGGCACCCCCTCCTTCCCTCGCTGCTGCGTGTGGCACACATGACCAATCAACTGCTCACGACGTTCCTCCTCGCCGAGCTGGGCTTGGCCAAAGCTTGCTTCTTACCTACAGCACTGTAGCCAGTGACTTGCAGTGATGTGGGGTTGGGTCAACACCTATTTCTCGTCCCTGCCACACATGGCTTTGCTCTGACTACAACTCAGGGAGAACATAACATAGCACATCAGTGAGCAATTCTCCTGTTATATTCCCTGAGGTCCAGATGTGGCCAGGGTGGCTGTGAGCACTGGGCAGCTGAGGGAATAAAGGCAGAGAGAGGAAATGGCACACACAGAGAGAAATTAGCCAGTACTGGAGAAAGTAAGAACCTCTGGTTCCTTCATAAGTTCTGCCAAGAACTGGCTGTGGAGGGCTCCCACGGCTTACGTGCTCCGGAAGCCACCAGGCTCTAACACTCTGTGCCTAACAGAGGGGTGATGCAAGGTTCTGTGGCTCTGTCAACCACAGTCACTTCTGGAACTTTCTACCCTGCTAGTGTAAGGGCAGACCCAGAGCTTCAGGCTCCACCTGATGAGGTATCAGACGGCCACTCACATTTGGAAACACCGAGTAAAGGATTTGCTTTGTTAATTTCACAGAGGTGAAGCCTCCGTAGCATTAGCCCCACCTTCCAGATGCCGAGGCAGGGGCTGGTGGTCAGGTAAGGCACTCTTACCTGTGATGGTGATGGTGACAACGGCAACAATGATTGCAACATTAGCTGTCACTTACTACACATTTGCTGTCGACGACGCCATGGTAAGCACTGTGTGTGTGTGATCTCCCTCTGTTCTGACAACAACCTGTGAGATAGGTGCTGTCGCCACCCTAGCTTCCAGGATGAGGAAACAAGGGGTCAGCTAGGCGAGCCAATGTGCCCAAGTACAGAACTAGAAGTGGAGGGACCCAGCTTCTGGCCAGCTCCGTCTGATTTCATCCTTCCTTGCGGTCCACTTCTGTGACTTCTCTCTCTCCATGGCAGCAACAGCCCCGAGCACTTAACAGTAAGAAGAAAATCAGATAGAGCCCTTCACTGTATTTTAAGCTTATGTCATTGTATTTTATTTCAATTTGACTTCCAGATGCAGAAGTTTCTCTTGATAAATTAAGTTGCTGAGTCTATGGCCTAGTGTCTTAACCACTGGCAAGTTGCTCCTAAATCACAACTTAACACGGAAGAGAGGTGAGGCCAGAACCGCCGCAGGATTCCTAACACAGGTTGCTCCACTCAGAACAGGAAGAAAAGCAAGAATACCATGTTGGGTTCCAAGAAAAAGAAGTTGATTTATTAATTTTAAAACAGGAAACTGGAATGAAATAGCGAATGATGCTTCATGCACAGGTCCTGTTCTCCTGGTGGAGTTCAGGCATTTCTTAGAAATAGGACTGACTGCGTCCGTAGGGCAAACTCGAAGGAAAATGAATCATGCTCTCGGGATTCAGTTTGAAGAGAAAAATCCAATTCTCTAAACACAGGCCATGATTGTAAAACTCAGATTTTGTAAATGGTGCTCTTTGAGTCAGCGGCTCCGTGGCTCTCACGGTTGACTTCAGCTGGGGAGGAGGAAACTCCAACTACTTTTCAAAGCTCTGTGTGGCGTGAGTGTTCATTTCCCTTTCTAACATGGGAGAAGACTTTCTGGAGAAAATGCACACTTCTGCTAACATGCCAGCGTTGTCTTCCGGAAGCCTGGTTTAGACCCCACTGCTTTCCTCAGCAGCCCTTCGTCTTCCTTCCAGAAAGCGGTGCAGCCGTTTCTCTGACACCAGGTCTTATGGGGTTGCCCTTAAATTTGTGTCCCTGAGAAAAACAGTGACAGAGTTTCTCTCCTCTCTTTCTTACAGAAGAAGGTGATTTGGGTCACACAAGGGAGGTGTGGGTTAGCTGTGTCCCCCCAAAAGATGTGTTGCAGTCCTAATCCCAGTACTTGTGAGCGTGCCCTTGTCTGGAAATAGGACCTTTGTCCATGTAACCGAGTTAAGATGATGTTGACGGGATGGGTGGGTCCTCACCCCCTGTCGGTGTCCCTACAAGGAGACAGAAGCGGGCTGAGAGACACAGGAGGAAGTGCCTCTGGAGGCAGCGATCGGGGCGGGTGCATCTACAATCAGGATCACCACCGATTTCTGGCAGCACGAGAAGCTGGAGAGAGGCATGGAGCCTCCAGGAAGGCCAAGCCTGCTGACAAGTTGCTTTCTCACTCTGGCCCCCAGAACCGCGAGAACACATTTCTGTTGCTCTAAGCCCACTGAGCTTGTGGTAATGGGCTATAGCAGCCCCAGAAAACGTATACAGATGGTGACTACTTTTTTCCTTTAAGAGAACACAGGAGGTGCCCAAGGCTTGAAGGTGATGTCCCAGCTCTGTGGGCATGCAGCCAGGCTTCTGAGCTAGTGCCCCGGGGCCGCTGAGGAATCAGCGCCAGATCCCGTCACGCGCAGTGGTCTGACAGTGAACCCACAGCGGTGCCCACGCCGCCTGGGCCAGCTCCTCCAAGGGGCCGATCAGAATCTACCCTTGCCTGGGGAAAGCTCTGGGGAAGGGACAAGCCCTCACTGAGCCTCCAAAGACAAAGCACAGAAGGGGGGGCAGTACGTTCAGTATAGGGAGCTCTAACATCTCTTTGTAAGAGGAGAAATCACAAGGAATCAGAAATGGGGACATAAACACCAAAAATGAGGAGTGTGCTTTTCAAATCGTAGAGCTGAACGCGTGTGAGGCTCTTCTATCACTGCCATCGTACTGGGTCAGTGAGAAGACCAGCAAACCGGAACTTATGGATATTTCCCGGAAAATCGCTATAAAGTGTTACATCATAACGCCAGATTCTGGATGTTCCGCCGGACCCCCGAGATCTGGAGAACAATCTAAACATCTGTACATTAAACACGCGGCGCATTTCCACCGGGTCCTACCGCTTCCCGCTTACAGGTGTTCCTCACGCAAGCTCTCGGTGACCGTCTGAAACCCACGTCTTGTCGACAGAGATGCTGGCACGGATGGGAGGGGCCTCGCTCTGTCGGGAGTGGAGGTAAGTGTCTTTGCTCACCTGTGCTATTTTAACCTATCGTGTGCCAAAGTATAAAAATAACATATGCCTTTAAAAATGTTTACATAATTAAAATTAAGAATTTAAGAATCACAGAGGCGCCCGGGGAGCTCCGTCGGTGAAGCGTCTGCCTTCAGCTCAGGTCATGATCTTGCAGAAGACGGAGCCCCGCATCGGGCTCCCTGCTCCGCGGGGCGCCTGCTCCCCCTCCCCCGTCCACTTGCGTGGACGCGCTCTCTCCATCTGTCGAGTCTTAAAAAACTCACACAGAAGTACAGAAACGACAGACCTCGAGGAAGCACAGACCGAATGCTAAGGAAGTGGAGAAACAAGCACCAGACAAGGGGACTAGGGGACGTGTGACAATGAGGGTGCGGATGGCCCGCGGCTGTGACTGGGCACCTGTTCTGGCTGTTGGTGTCCGCCCTGTCCTGGTTCTAAATCCTCGGGCCACAGCCCTGTCCGTGGTCCAGACGGAGCGGGTCACGCTGCCTGAGCGACGGCTGAGCCCCTGAACGTGAGGCGTCCCCAGAGCTCCCTGCCCCCACTTCCCACAGACCCCCCTAATGTCCTCACGGTTTCCCTCAGCCCAGGTGGGGGGCTTCTTTGTTGCTGGGGCCACTCTGGCTGCGTCTTCGAGGCCACGTTGGTCTGCCCGGCGCCGCGGGGGGCGAGGGAAGCCCGCAGGGCCAGGGGTGGGGACGTTAGTTTGCTCAGAGGCTCACGGGGTCTCCAGAGTAGCATCGGGGTGTGGGAGAAACACTCGGGGGATGCAGTTAACAAACGCTGCCGCGGGCCGGACAGGCGGGTCCGCGCTCATCGCTGCGGGGAAACGGGGGGGGGGAGCGGAACTGCTGAGACTTCGTGTTGGTTGCTGCATTGGACAAACCTCCGCTGGACCGGCGGGGGCTCCCCGGCCGTGGGGACCCGCCATGCACTCTCAGGGCTCCCCGGGCTCCTCTGGTGCTCCACCCCGCCTTCCCTCCAGTCTGAATCTCACCCGCGCCTTCATCTGAAGAGTCACTTCACGGGAGCCTTTCCTTGCTTTGTCGTCCCCAACACGACCCCAAGCGATTGGACTCCGACAGCACAATCATGTGACACTTTACCCCGCGGCGGTCACCGGCAACATGGGTGGGGGACACCGGAGGCAGGACCCGGATTAGTTTCATGGTGGCCAAGTCCCCCCTCACCGCACCCGGGGCCTTTCTAGGCTGCACCACGCAAGTCTTTCTAGAAAACCCCCTTTTAAAAATGAGGTTTTGATTAGGTTTCAGAGGCCAAAGTTAATTTGGACCTTTGAGTGACTCGAGCCAGAAACAGGTTAATACGAAAAGAATATTTACAGAGAAATGCTTTAGACCAGAGGGCTCGTTCACGCGGACGCTGAGATACGGCGACGCGCTAAATACTTAAACGGAGTCTAGATGCCGGATCCTCGTCTGGGAGGTTCTGCATTGCGTTCTCTTCCATCCGGCCCTTCTGGGTTTTGTCAGGACGCCGCGGGCTTCACAGTCACTTCCTCCTCCTGGAGCCCCGGTCCCGGCCGTCTGCCGCCGCGGCTTCCGTCAGGCTCCGCCTCAGCTCCGCGCACGCAACTCCCCGTGGACAGTCGAAGCATCGGACTCTCGGGTTCTTTCCTGCTTTGGCTCCCGAGGTCTCAGCCACTGGCCGGCTGGTCCCCAGCACGCACGGGAGAGCGGGGTTCGGTAATAGCCTTGGAGGGGTCAAGGGGGGGCTAAAGTTGTACTTCAGAGGCCCCCCCAGCCCCAACCCTGTTATCTGGGGACAGTGTCTGGGGTGAGACTGGGGTGGCCCAGGGTGGCTGCGTTCTGTTGTGGGGCCTCTCCAGACTTCGGGAGTCATGAAAAGAGGGTGAGGTCGTGCCCTGGCCAGCAGCTGGCAGAGGCTAACAGAGACCGAGTCCAGCAAAAATTCTTGTTCTCCACCACGGCTCGTGAGACGGAGCTGCTCCTGGCCGGGTCCGTCCCCCTGCCGCGGCGTCTCGCCTCGGAGGTGACCTCGGGGGCTCTTCTTGGAGACATGATTTGTAACGGCCGTGTGCACTGGCACTTACCTTTGCATGAGTTCCTACCTTGTTTTTCTAGGATATGAGAGCAAGATGCAAAATGCTGGTTTGCCCACTGTGGGACGTGGCTACCGTTCTGTGTGTGCGGACTGTGTGATCGGGAACGCTCTGGGATAAATTATCCATGAATTACGTCACTGGAGAATAGTTTGTTTTTTCCTGTCGGAGACTGTTTCTATCATGTCCATCCTTAAATATGCACGAGAAATTGATCTGTGAAATTCCTTTATTCCCTTTAGACACGGCCTACGTCCATCAAGGTGGGAGGCACTCACTCGCCCACTCCCAGGACCGTTTGTGGACCATGCTGAACTCTGGGATTAACGGTGTGCAAACCCTCGGATGGGCTGTAAACTGTGAGGGAAGGTGTAAGACCCACGGAGAGGTGGTGCGGTGACCTGCCGGCGGTCCCCCATACCGGCCACCGGGCAGGACCCGTCCTGTTCTGAGACTCACTCCCACCATCGACCCACACTCACCTGCTGGCGGTCCCCCATACCCGTGACCCATGACATACCCTGCCCCTGTTCTGGGACTCGCGGCCTCCCGCCCCCGCACATCTGGGCACAGGCCGGCCGCCCCGCTCACCTTCGCACTTGAGCAGGAAGAAGTCGGCGCTGTGGCTGAAGGACGCACTGAAGTATGTGCAGTTCTCCACCAGGTCGCAGGACAGGCACTGCCTGTTGAAGGTGCCCACCGTGCTGGCACTGGAGGGGCAGAGACAGTGGGCTGTGAGCCCCGCGGACAAGGTGCAGAACCCCCGGCGGCCCCGGAGCCCCCCACGTGCTCCAGAGTCCCTGGTGCCGCGCCTGAGCGCTGGGCCCCTGGCGTTCATCTCCTGAGATCGCCCCAACACTCGGATCCTGGGGGCGGCCCCCAACTCCGAGGAGCTCACAGCATTTCCGCTCCCTGGGGGCGCGCTCTCTCCCCAGGGGAGCGCTCGGTCACCTGCGCCTATATCAGGCCCATGCGCCCCCAGCGTGAGGGGGTGCAGTGCTCATGCACTATCTAGTACCTTGTACCCTGCCCTCTGGAGAAGAGGAGCTGGCTTTCAGCACCTCAGGACCGTATCCGAGCGCCCGGTGCTGGCGTAGGGCGCATCAGGACCCAGAGACACGGGCTGGACTGAACTTGGGCTGCACCCCAGTGGGTTTTCCTGCAGGGTGGCATTGAAAGCTGGTGCTCCTCACTCGGTGGGGCCGGGGCAGCGGGACCCCGTGACCACGCTCGTCTAGCACAATGTCACATCAGGAAGGCCTGAAATGTGTTTCCAACCTGAAGATACAGGCGGAGCCTGGCACACGCCTGAGGGGAAGATCCTGCGAGCATTCTGCAGGGGAGGGGTCCACTCTGACCCCGGGCCCCACTGGAAACCTGTCTACAGCAGGACGATCCCTCATGCTGGACAGAAGACGACCTTCCGGCCTCTGTGTAAGGTAGAGGGAAAGGCACGCGGTGCACCTTGATCACCTTCCGACCCCGGGGGGACGAACTGAGCTACGTTATCTGGACAGACATGCCCGGCTGCACAGAGAAGCCTGGGACCCCACGGCTTTGCCAGAGTTTTCTTCCTTCCAAAAGGACTCGGCCGAGCCTGCCTTTCACCGCCAGCATATGCCCTGGTGGGCAGGAGGGGACACACTGGTCCCCAATGGGCTTCTCCAGGGTCCCCACCACGGGGAGAGGAGCCAGGCGTCGGCTCCATCCAGACCGAGTCACCCTCGCGGGCCCTCAGGTGTGCACAGAGCAGCTGGTGTGTGAGGGCCACCACCAGCGGTCACGTCCTAGTCGGCGAAACACCGAGGAGGTACAAGTTGCCCCATTTCTGCCTCTGGCGATCCCGTCTCAGAGTCCACCACCTTCTCCGGCCAGAGCAGTCACTGGGTCGACACTGAAGAGGGACCCGCCCTAGGAAGGCCTCCTTTCCAGGATTCTGACGTCACCCCCCACCCTCCCCTTCTCTGAGGTTACGGAGCTGCCGGTCACAACGGGTGGGGCGCCGAGACGGCAGAGCCGGCCTCCAGCACACACCCCACCAGACCTGCCTCCGATCAAGCCCAGGGAGACCGAACCCTCCAAATCAGACTCGAATGACGGTGAGAAGGAGAGACACTCGGTTTTCAACACGAGGAAGTGAGTCGGGGGAACTTGTTCGGCAAAAGCAGAAAAAGAAAACAAAAGCTCCTGCCACGGCGGACGCGGGTCCCCCAAGTTCCTGCTTGTGCTCTCGGGATGCTGCAGGGACGCCCTGGGGTAGGTTTGCCCCGCACCTCCCCTCCCCTCTCCCCTGCGGCGCAGGGCACACCAGCCAAACCAAGAACCCCCCAGGGCAGTGCCCGCGTACCTGTAGAGCTGCCTCCTCCGGGGCAGGTCCTCCGTGCTCAGGAAGTAGCTGCAAAGACCAGCAGGTGAAGAGGGTGCCCTGGGGGTGGGCCAGCCTTCCAGCCGCCAGGCGCCAGCGGCACGCGCTTCCCTGGGACTTCTGGGGGTGCGTGGGGATAGGACCTACAGTCCCGCTCAGGCCCAGCCCTGTGGTGTGCAGGTGGGGAGAGCCGGGGGGTGGGCAGGGCTGTACTGGCGTCAGCGGGTCCCTGCACTCAGATGCAGAAATTTCTCTGCAAGACTGTGAGGCTCCTGGAGGGCCAGGCCCCAGCCAGGTAACCTCGTAAAGCCTGGGGCAGAGACATGGAGGTGTGGTGCTCACCTGCCCTGGGAGCTTGGGCGGGAGACTGGACGCTGGTCCCAGGATCAGGGAGCAGCCGCCAGCAGCACCCCGGCCCGGCCTCCGCCATCGGAACAGAGCCCCAGCCCCCCGTAACCATAGGAATAACTGAATCGCTGGGCTCAGTGACCTGACCTCACTTTGTCTCAGCTGACTTGTTTTTGGACGGGGCGGGAGGCTGTAAACGGAGCCTGTGGAGCTGCGGTGCAGGACGAGAGGGTGCTCACGGGGCACTCTGTGCACTGCCTAGAACTCGCAAACAGCGGGTCTGGCCCCTCGGCTTCCTCAGCTCAGGGTCTTGCAATGTTGGACGTGGGGCCCTTGAGACAATGGACCTAGGGAGTCCCGCGTCACTGAATGGAAGGGCCCGGGGCTGGAGGCCGGCCGTACTCACATCTTATTCCGCTTCTCGTCGTAGGACAGGATCTTGGTCACGTCCCAGTCTCCGGAGGTGATGGACTGTATGTTGTCATTGCTACTGTTGGGCTGGAGTACCGGACAGGATGTGGGGGAGCTGGCCAGCCCGACCCACGCTTCATTCCTAACCCCGCAGGGCGAGGAGGTGCCGTCGGCCCCCTCTGCCCTGATCGAGCCTGTCCACGAAGCCTCCGCTGACCACCCCCGGGCCCCAGCCCTCTGCCCTCCTCTGCACGTCAGCAACACAGGCGCCGGCAGAGTCTGCGTCCGGGGAAAGTGTCGCCTGCGACCCCGACGGCCATGCCTCCCCCCGCGACACCCGTGTCCCGCGAGAGCCAGGAATGCTGCCCAGCCTGCTGAAGCTGTTCTGCGCAGCGTGGGACTCTCGTGACCTGCGTCATGGCTGTTGACCGGAGGGAGGAGAGAGAGGGAGAGGCGGGCGTGGGGGGCTGGCAAGGAAACAGACGAAAGGGAGTCAGGGGAGGAAGGACGGGGAGAAACGGGGGGGGGGGGGGGGCGGGGGGGGGCCGGGGGGGTGGGAGGGTCCGCGTCCCGTCCGCCGTCCTCTGCCCTTGCTGAGAGGATGATTTGAAACTGCTGTGCTGAGCGTTGCACTCTCGCTACCTCCCCGAGTAGAATAATCACGACAAGAAACCGCAAGGGAGGGACACACGACCCTCTCAGCAGGAACGCTGGGGTCTGCAGTGGGGTGTGCAGGGGCCGGTGTGAGGCCCAGGCGCGGCCTGCTGGATGGCGGGTGCTGGGGGAGGCAGCGGGAATCGGCCACTGATTAAGTCAGGGGGGGCCCGTGGGGGTCCCGGGAGCAGGGAGAGCCTGTGGGGGGGCAGGAGGTCCGGATGGCTGTGGGGCCTGAGGGGCTCCGGGGGGTGGGGTGCCCCCTGGAGGGTAGGGGACCCCCCCGTTCCTGCAGGAATGTTTACCGGGCACTTAGGAAATGCCGATCACGTGCATGAATTCAGAGCCGAGGCCGCCTGAGAGACAGACACTTGGCTAGCGTGACCCCAACTGAGCAGACAGGACGCGGGGCTGTAGGAGCAGGCCACAGTGCGCGACCAGGGACGGGGGCCAGAGAGTCCGCTCCCCGCGGACGGAAACTGGGCCCCCCGCGGTCACGGCCGCTCCCTGCGCCTGCTCCAGGCGGCCCCCACACGTGGGGCATCCTCGCCCTGTTCTTCCAAAACCGTCTCTCGGCTCTGCCTGTGACACGGGCCTTCTGCCTACTATCGACGGAGGCTTTCGGTGTTTGCCTCGCCTGCACCGCGGGGACTGACGCTGCTTCAGAAATGGGATCCACGCTCGGAGATGAGGGTCGTGGTCCCGGAAGCGCCATGCCCGCTCCCCACCGCCTTCCGAAGGGCAGCGTTCCCCAGGACCTTAGGGCCGCAGGTGGGCACCCCCCGTGGGCACCCCCCTCCGCTGCTGGTTCTAGACCCGCCAGTCTCTGAGGTTCCCTGCTCCACGACGCGCTGCACCGGAGCCCTGAGCCCCCAGACGGCAGCAGGGTGGCAGGGGGCAGCCCCACAGGGGAGTGGTGACTGCGTGTGGCATTCCTGGAAGGCTGTGGCCTGAAGGCACTAGACCCGCGGGCCTGGGACAGAGGATAAGGGGACAGCCCAGCAGATGGGGAGGAAGACACTAGACCGTCATTCAAGGTCATAGACCTGGGTTCTTGGGTCCCACTGTCTGCTGTGACCCGTCAGAAGGGGTCTAAGCCATAACAGGAAGGGTCAACGTGAGTGGCTGCCCCGAGCAGGACCCCTGGACTTCATGAGCCCCGTTCGGCCCCACTCCGGAGCCTTCCACGTCCCGACCCTGGGGCTTGCTCCGGGGCCCTTGCTGGTGACGGGGCACAGAGCAGCCGCCACGAGGGGCTGCCACCGCACGGCGAAGCTCTGGGACCTGCCGGGATTACCTGGGACGATGACACGGTGATGTGATAGAACTTTCCTTGCCCCCCCTGCGGGATGGCTCGCACAAAGAAGAACTTCCGGCCGTCCTTGGAGAACACGGGCTCTTCGTTCTGAGGACGAAAGCAAAGGGCGCGGTCCGTCAAAAGGCGTCATTGTGCGGCGCTTTACCACGGCAACAAACATTTCGAGATCCCTTTTCTCTGTAATTTCTAATGAGAGGTCCGATGGGAAGAACCAGTGCTGGGTGCGGCCTCTCCTCTCCTGGGGCATCGGGAGTCAGACCTTCTCCCTTCCAGGAGGGAGACTCAGGAATCAGCAGAGACGGACAGGAGGACGGCCCGTCGCGAGAGAACAGCCCCAGGGTGGGCTTGCGTGCGCACTGGTTCACGGGACAGAGCCAGCCGGCGGCGCAGGAGGCTCAGCGTTAGCCCGGCGCGGGGCACGGCGGGGGCGGTGGGGGCCGGCATGTATCACCCGCCACGGAGAACGTGGTTCTGAACACTCCCACGTCTGATTTTCCCTCACACGAATTCTACACGTCCGGTCCTGTCTTTTGCTCTTTTATTTCATAAAACCCACCTCGCACTGAAGGGCCCAGCAGGGGAGAAGTGACGAGGGCGAGAAACAGCACACGAGGACGCGTTTCCCGCGTTCTGAGACGCGGGGGCAGGGAGCCGTTCTCCCAGGGACCTCTGACTCGCGCCGCGGGCCGGACGGACCCACGTGCGCCGGGATCCGCTGCCCCCCCGGGGGACGGAGGCGCGGGCTGGGTTCGAAGCCGAGGCCGACGGCGTGCTGCCCCCATCTCTGCGCGGCCCCCCCGACGACACCAGGCAGCCCCGGGGTCTGTCCGCTGCCTTGATGGGGGAAAAGGCATTTTGGTCCAGTGGCTGCCAGGCCTCTCCAGGGCTCCGGCCTGGGAGTCTCCACCCGTGAACGGCAGCGAGTTGGCTACGAGGCGTGTTTTCGGACGCAAAGAGCTTCACTTCACGCTCCTGCGGGCTGAGCACACAGGAAAGACGCCCCAGCTGGCGCTGTGTGGGCTTCCCGGGGTGAGGGCACGCGTGTGTGCAGATGCGACGCCCCAGAGAAATAAATGAACACGTGATTAACGTGACATTTAATCTTCATGAATATCTGCAATAAAACGAAACCTTCAATCTGCAAATATTTGTTTTCCTATTTAGAGCAGGCAGCGTGGTATTTAAGCAGACGGAATGGCAAAACGAGCAGCAACTCTGGCGTTTTAAACGTGCTTCTATTTGCCAGCGGTGGACGGATCCTGCAATATTGCCTCGGTTTTCTGGGGGAAATGTTTGCCCTTTTGGCAGAGGAAAATTCTCCAAGTAAAGGTAGTAATTAGGCCTGGCCAGGTGCTTTGCTACTACGCCGAGAAGGCCCTCGTCCTGTTGATGTCGACGTTACACTGGGGAAGGAGCGTGCGCGCTCTGCCCGAGCCTCTCTGAGACCCGGTTTCTCGGGCTGTACCTGTGTTCTCGGCGAGAAAGCCCAGGGGGTTTTGAGGAGGGGATCCCGACGTTAACCCTGCTTCTGGCTCTCCTGGACTTTGGGGGAAGCATTCTAGTCTCTCTGGGCAGCAGGGAGCCTGTGTCTTTCCGTGCCCCTCCCAACACATCAGTGCAGACGGGGACTCCTCGTGAGTTCTCCATATCGTGTCTGCCCGTTTTTCCCAGAGAGCGGTTCAGATACACTCACCTTGCCCAATCTCCCAGCCTGGATCCTGAAATCACAAAACCAGAATTCTGGTAAAAGCTGAAAGACGTTTGGACGTTGGCCCATAGGACCAACTCTTCAACCAGAGGATGGGTTCTGGGGCTCTACCCCAAATCCCCATGGATCTGCATCAGGACAGCGTTGCCAAGTCATGGCTGGTGGTGATGGAGTGAGTGTGTGTGTGTGTGTGTGTGTGTGTGTTGGGGAGGAGGCTGCCTATTCTTCTGGAATATTCCTAGGAGAGAGAGAACCGGGTGGACCTGCAACTGTGGGACACAAACACACTCGCCTCCTCTTGGTTGGCTCATGGGGAGCCCCCCAGGGGCCATGTTTTGGCCCCAGAAAGCACAGGGGAGGAATGAGAGGGAGTGGGGGCTCGGGTCTGCTCCAGCCCACCCCTGCTTCCCCGGCAGCCAAGGATCAGAAGACCGTTGATCTGAGCAGACTGGGTTTCCAGAGGTCGATGGGATGTCCCAGATTCTGGCTCTTTCCAAGGACACTGTGTCTGCTTGAGCTGGTGTCGAGTCTGTGCCTGCGGCAGTGTCAGCCGCAGCGAGCACTCGGACGTCAGCCGGGAAGGTGTTCCTAACTTACACTCCAGGACCTCACGGAATCCTGAAGTTGTCGAACTGCTGCAGATGATTTTGTGAAAGGCAGGGTCCATCAAATCCTCCAGGAATCATCTCTTTGAAAGGCATGTCATGAGACGCTGTTGAAACTGGGTTTTCCGGCTGCCCCCAGAGGAGTTCTGTGTTACTGATGCCGGGGGAGTGGTACCGTAGGAATCAGGGCCTCCCCATGCTCCCCGGACCAGACCCAGGGAAGCACCAGCTTAGAGGAAGCGATTCCTTTATGGGACGTGTTCACTTCCACTCAAAACAGCATCATGTAGTCTCTAACGGCTGTTTTAAAAACATTAGCGGTTTGCTCAGTGAATGCTTTCAAGGCCACATTTTAAAAGTTGTAATTTTTTATGCTACTTTTTTAGTGCTGACTTGATTTTGCTGGGGAAGGTCTGGTTTCCTAAGTCCCCACTGGGCTGTCTGTCCGGAGCGTGGATCGTGTTCGCAGGTAGGCGACAAGACGTGCTGCTGATAAATACAGAGACCTCCCAGTGTGGACGGTGTCTCTGCAGCGAGTGGAGAGGCCCGCCAAGCCAATCAGCCCTGCAGACCGTGGACCCCAAGGACCAGCCAGGATGGTGGGAGGTCAGCGAAGCCGCCATGCAGGCAGCAGCTTCCCCCCTCCGAGAGGGTAACACATCGTTGGGCCGCTGCCAGGAGTGCCCCTCACTCCTCCTACTCAGACACAGAAGCTGCCCCGACTCCAGGAGGTTGGGGGTCCCAGCGCTGTCCCTCAGGTCACACTCCCTTCTCCCTGCTCCGGCCCTGCGGACCGCGAACACTTGAACACATTCCTGAACATGTCGTAGGATGACTCCGCGGGCCGCACGTTGGCGTTGGACTCGTGTGCGCCTCTCATGTTCCCTGCCCGGTAGGTCTGTGAGAGCGGCAGGTCAAGCAGATTCATTTGAAAAAATGTATTGGGGTCAAATTCACATAAAATAAAACACTTTAATAAAAGTACATAGTTAGGGGCGCCTGGGTGGCTCAGCGGGTTAAAGCCTCTGCCTTCGGCTCAGGTCATGATCCCAGGGTCCTGGGATCGAGTCCCGCATCGGGCTCTCTGCTCCGCGGAGAGCCTGCTTCCTCCTCTCTCTCTCTCTGCCTGCCTCTCTGCCTACTTGTGATCTCTGTCTGTCAAATAAATAAATGAAATCTTTAAAAAAAAAAAAAAAGTACATAGTTAAGTGGCAACTAGTACGCTCGTGATGTTGGGCAACCAGCACCCCTCTGGTTCCAGAACATTCCCATCACCCCAGAGACAAGCCCAGGCCCTTGAAGCTGCTCCTCCCTGTCCCCTGCCCCCACGCCGGTAGCCAGCAACAGCTCCGTGAACTCATTTATTCCAACGTCTCGTGTTCACGGAATCACACAGTGGGGGTCCTTTTGTCCGGCTCCTGTCCCCCCGCAGAACATTCTTTCTTTGCTCAAGATGGCCAACAGGAGAGACGGCCCGAATGCCCCCCGACAGGTTAACCAGCTGTGGTCTCTCCAGTCAACGGGCGTAGCGGAGCCCTGACAAGGAAGGACGCTCTCGCACTTGCTAGCCGGCGGCTCAGGAAAAGGACCTGACGTCAGTATGGGTCGACCAGACGGCCAGAGAGATAATGCGTTCTCTCCTGATTCTTCCCGTCCAGCTCCCTGACGTTTGTCTGATGCAAGCGGACCACCAGCACGCGCACGTGATATCCGTGCTCACATTGCGGGGCCGGGGCCTTCGGGAACTTCCCAGCACGGCGCCGGCATCATTCCGGCGCCTGCTGTAGGGCCCTGGAGCCCTCGCGCACCCTCCGCATCATCTTGGCTCGGGCTTGGCAGCCTGACGTCCGTGCAGGAAACAAAAGTGGGCACTCGGGCTCGTCCTCTTCTGGGGAAGCCTGGCAAGGAGGAGTCCTGAAAAGCGGTTGGGTCCCCGGTGAGGGTGCCCCCCGGAATTAGTGATGGGAGGTGGGGGCAGACCGTCCATTCCACACAGCGGAGGTGTCGGCAGCGGGTCCCTGACCGCGGCTCATCAGGTCCGTGAGGAAGGACGCCGGCGCCCGCTCCACCACGGTCCCTGACCCTCCAGCCCAGTGTGACTTCTCCCACCAGTCCCCCTGCCAGGAGGCTGGACAGGAAGCAAGGAAGCATCTAAAACACTCTCGCCTCTTCTTTGACGGGTTGCGGGTGAGACAAAGCGACAGAAAACACCGGTGCTAGGGCTTCGCTATTTTGGGGCAGTTGGACCGTTTTTGTTGGGGCAGAGGCTGACCCCGTTGGCCTCTCTGACCTCCTGGAACCCCAGGCCCCCAGAGCTTGTCTAACGGGCGTTTCTGACCCACGTCAGGATGGGAAACCCGGGGGGGCTCTCGGCCAGGTCCCCAGGAAGGCTCAGGCCACACCACTGCGCGGTCCGCCTCACCCGGGACCCCTGAGAACACGCGGAGAGAAAAGCGGAGAAATGTCTCCTTTCCTCTGCTGGGGCAGAGCAGACTGCGGCCACTCCTCTGGCCTCCTCACGGCCTCCAAAAGGCCGTCCCTCTGACTGAGCCCTGAGATCTCACCCAGAGAGCTCTAGGCCATCTCCCGTGGCCCTGGGGTTCTCCGGTCACGCTCAAGGCCATGGGGAGCAGGGGTGAGATGGGCCGAGCAGCCCACGCCTCCCACCGGGGCTCGAAGCTCCACGGCTCCGCGGGGGGTTGAACGGGAGGAGCCGTTTGGTGGTGAAAACCCCGGAGGCCAGCACGGCGGTGGCGGATCCGGTGGCCGGCGCAGACATCGTGGGAGCTTCGACGGGAGCACTTACCTGTCTGTGGAGCCAGGCTTCACTTTCATCCTCGTGTTTCTGAAATGGAACAAGGAGCATCAGAGAAAGGACGTCTTGTTTTTGCATGTTTTGTGCCTGTGGCCAGCTGGTTGCGAACAGCTCAAGTCCCCTCGATGGTGGCTGTGCAAACACAGACAGGGCCTCGGCCCGCCCCGGAGGCAGCCTCCCAGCCCCACACCCGTGTCCACGAACAAGGAAAACGTCACTCGCCCCAGCAGCGAGGACCACGTCCTCATGGCGGGCAGGAGCCCCCCTGGAAGACGGCGCACTCCTACCCCTGGGGCCCCGGGTCTCGGGTGCCGCATGGGTGCAGGGTGTGCGTGTGCACGTGCGTGGACACTTCTCACACGTCCAGGTCACAGCTCTGAATGACAGTCCCGGCAGCCCAGGACAGCACAGGGACTGAAACGTAAATCTCCGGGGAGTGTGAGGAGAGATGCACAACGGGAGACAAAAACAAAACAAAACACCAGCGTGACGGCTGGGCAACGGGGGGCCTGCTCCCCGTGCTGCTCTGACCTCCAGCTGCCGGGCGTGGGGGTGGGGGGTCCTGTCCGCGGACCAGCGGCAGGAAGGGGTTGCGTTGCTGACACGCACAGGTCGGGGCACAGGTGCGACAAAGGTAGAGAACCGGCAATTCCCAGCCCCCGGCCGCGCCTCTGTCCTTCCGTGACCCACGGTACAACCTGGGGTCTGATCTCCATCGCACCAAGAAACGAGGCACATCCCTGACCCACTGGGGGCCACCAGATCGCTGAGCTCACCCTGACACTGAGCTTGCTGTGGAAAGAGCTGTGCTCCCCGCCCCAAACACAGCAAAGCAAAGTGGCTCCGCAGGTGTTTTCCTCCCCACTTGGGAGACGGAAATGTATGGTCCTAAACGGAGCTTCTGAAAGACATGCCTGTGTTGGTTAATGGAGCTTAATGGATTTTTTTTTTAAAACCTAATACTAGGAGGTCAGCCTCTAGGGCTCGCCCTGGAGTGCAGGGATCTGAGCCCATGGGGCGGAGGGCACGCCCGCTGCAGGCCGGAGCAGTGGAGGGGCCGTTCCTTTGAGCCGCCCGGCGGCCAGGCCTCCGTTCGGATTTCCACGCTTTCTCTCTGCTTCTGTATGTATTTTCCACTTTGTCTTCCCTACATTTGTTTGCCTTCTCTGAGTTCACATTCAGTCAGGCCGAGGCCCCGAGGGACACTGCTGGCCTCACCCTTGCCCTTAGAGGCAGATGCTGGCCCACCTGGGTGCTGACCCACGCAGGGGGGCACCTGCTCCGGGCGGGTGCAGGACAGAGTCCACCCAAGGGGGAAGCCGGGCTGTAGTGCTGGCCCTGCCTGGGTCCCGGGGCCTCAGGCTACCCCTTGCCCTCTCTGATGTCCACTGGAAAATGAGGGGACGCTCGTGGGGAGACAGGCAGGGGCCCAGGTGAAGGGGAATAACACATCCACGGACAGCGGAGTGTGCCCTAGTCCCAGGACGGGACTCCGGGGTCGCGGAGCGGGGAGCCCAGAGGTTTGCAGCAGTGCACGATTCATCCACAAGGTGGCAGCAAAGGAGAGGCCAGCGGGTAGGTCCCCACCGTGGTTGGTGCCCAGTGACTTGCCCAACCCCCACCCCATTGCAACCTCCAGGCTTCCCCACTGGTTCCCCCCGCCCCCCGCCCCCCACCCCGTACCTTTGTGCAGACCCCAGTGGTGGCGTCGCAGAGAGTGAGGATGGACACGTTCTGCGCGCGGCTCAGCCAGTTGACGGCGACCTTGGTGCTGGTGGCCCACTTCACCATGGTGATGTAGTACTCCCTGCGGGCACACAGGCACGTCGCGTTAGCGGTCTTGGCCACGGCCGCCGGCAGCCCGGCGCCTCCCAGCCCGGGACGCTGGGGCCAGCAGTGCACGTGTCGGGGGTGCACGCATCCCCAGGGGTCTGAAATGGGGCTTCCGGACCCCGGGTGCTGATGCTGAACTCTGCTGGGAAGCCGGGTCACCGGTGCGCAAGGAGCCCCGCAGGAGTGTGGTTCTGTCCACCCAGCTGCCCCTCCCCCCCAGAGGGCGACCGTGTCTCCTGCTGCCCCATGGGTTTTATAAGTCAGGCTGCGCCCGGCTGACCTACTGGTTGGTTTTCCTGCCCCAACCCGGGGCAAACTCACACCTCCCTGGAGGTCACACAAGGGGCCGCAGAGCGAGACCAGGAGGGGCTAGAGAGAGAGGCTCTCGTGCAGTGCAAGAGACCATGGACATACAGGGGCGAGCAGAGGAAGGCGCCGTGCTCCCTTTGCCTCTCCCGAGAAGGCACAACGCCCAGGGGACGGCATTTGCCAGCTAATTAGGGAAATCAGTGCATGGCTCCGGGCACCAGCAGATACCCTATGGGTCACATGCCCGCTTTCCCCCGAACCTGGAAATATCACAGTGTTCTAGGCTACCCTGTACCTCGCAGGGACAGGGAGGGTCCTGGGGCTTCTGGTAATTAATTCAACCACCCAGAGCCCTCTGAACACAGGATTTTTAGGGGAAAAAAAAAACATGTTTAAGAGGAAGAAGAAATTACCAAGAAACAAGTGTACAGAAAGACTATCCTGAGGAGAGCTCCAAGAATGTTCCGGAGGCCCGCTAACCCTGTTCCGTCACCTGCCCTATCTATCTATAATGAGATCTATTGTTCAGAATGATGACTCTGTAGTCTTACAAGATCCTTTATCACCAACCACGGCAGCACGTTCACTAGACAATGCCCTGCAGGCTGGACAGGCCTGTGACTGTGCCCAGTGATTATTTTCAACAGAAAGGCCTAAATCACCAGGTGCTTTCCACTGAGCTTGGGTTAAGCACGCAGGAGATTAAACTGTTGTGTCCCTGTTTCTTAAATCCACCTGCTCATCAAAACTCTAAATGACCCAAGTCAAGAGCTGGCTCAGGCCGCCCCTCCCCCGGCTGGTTTGCAGTCCTGGCCCATCTGCTGGGGATGTGGCTGGTGACGATGTCACTCGGCCATAATCCTGGATTTTCAACTTTCTCAACTGCTGTGAATTTTGAAAGAGGTCTGCATCCGCTGCTGCCATCTGCACAGCAAGCGCCAGGCCTCGGGGACCTGGGTCCGTGTGTCTACAGGACGTGCCTTCCCACCCAACAGCGTCAGGCTCCTGCTCTGACAAGGAGCACGGCCTTTTAGCAGGTCCTCACAGACGCTGCCCTGCCCGAGGGCTCGGAGCCCATTTCTAATGTGAGGTTCGATGGGCTCCCTGAGTATCTGTGGGCACGGAAACATTTCTTTATCTCGGCTCTTCAGAGTAACTCGGGTTTGTGCCCGGCCCCCGTTCTTGAGTAATACTTCTTATTTTCAAATTGCAGCACAAACGACCCTTGGATCCCTGCTCGGTAGATGCCAGAGGCCGCTAGCTGGTAGGGCCACGGGGACGGATGCGAGGGAACCCCTGTTGTCCTGGACCGTGGGCCTGTCGGACCCGGAAGATCATACTGGGGTTGTGGCGTGGGAAGTCACAGAGACGAGCAAACATCTAGATGAAATTAAGGAGGAGAAAGTCAGATCTCCTGGAACGACTAGTTTTTCCTCCCACGGCCCCCACACTGGTTAGGGAGGACCCCGTCCTTGGAAACACTCATCTGCTCTACGTGTCTTTCCAGGTCTCACGGTGCTGTTCTGCACAATCTTCATATTGACCCAATATAAGTCTTTCTCTCCTTTACTCCCTTAATTTGTGATCTGAGGCATGTTGTAGGAAGGAGGAAATAATTGCATGACAGGACAGTGAAACCTGGACCCACCTGGCGTATTTGTGTGGACGCTGGCAGGGGCCCGGATGAAGGGCCGGTGCAGCGCCCCCCGGGGAGCCTGCGGGCTTTGCTTCCGCACCTTGACACGGAACTTGAATCTGCAGTCCCTCATCTGCGTAATATGAATTTCAAACAAACTGGTGGCACCCTCAGAGATTTTACAGCGAGGAAATATAGTGAAAAATTCTTTTTAGAAGTCTAGAAACAATAAAAGTTATGAAGGACTCCATAAAGATGACTTAATATATCTCCGTACACGTAGGCGCACTGCCTCCCCGTTGGGTGGGGATCGTCAATCGTGTCGCCAGTCGTCAAGCCTGGGAAGCCCTCCCCTGAGTCTCCTTCAGGACGTCACACCGACCTCATCCCTTGTACAGCAACACCTTGTCTCGAACAAACGTTTCCCCACCCCATGAATTCCATCCGTGACTGGGCTGCGTGCCGAGTACGTTCCGGCTATTTAAAAAATCAAGTCAAACGCAAAGATAAAGCACCGTCAGGGATGGGTGACTTACAAGGAGCCACCAACTGCAGAGCCTCACGAAGGAGTAACGCTCAGGAAAGAAGGACGCTCTTTCGCGGTGGGAGGTCTGCAGTCCCACCATACGTTTGTGGAAAGGAAAATACGACCTTTACCCATTTCCAAAATTTTCCTTAAGAAGAAAGCCACATGTAGATAAGAAAAGTTCTCCAGGTTCCTTACACACTTCCCATTGTCTCCAGTTTCAAAGCTGTTAGCCTGATGGTTACACACGGGAAACGGCGCAGACGGGCTAGGGGCTGGTGGCACGGACCGAGGTCATGTCGGTCAGGCTGCTGATGGTGGCTGAGGGGGACGATCTGTTCCATGGTCCCCTTTCAGCGTGGACCACATGGACACACGAGGGTCTCCGGCACTCAGTAGCATCTGGTTGGCAAATCTGCGGTAACCTTTACCAGCTTAGTGTGGATGTGCCTCTAAACCACACTCATAAAAGACATAAAATGATGATACCCCTAAAACAGAGTGTTGCAAACCTCCCGCAACCACAGGACAGAGAGAGCACACGAAGCCACCCGGCGGACCGCCCACCGCGTGCCTCACTCGGCGAGGCACGTGGGAAACAGGAGTCTCCCCCCGGGCTCTCGTCCCTCCTCAGGAACCCTGACCTTGCACCACCCAGAAATCTGGGAAGTCAAAGCCTTGCTACGTCCATGTTACAGAAGATCATGATTTTTTGTAGATGTCTATTGACTTAGAACGTCAAGAAAAACCCACAAAAAATTATAAAGAAGGCAGAATAAGACATTCGACTCTGCCCAGCGGAGGCACGCCAGATGGATTCGGGTGAGACTCAGTCTTCTGATTCCATCAGAGAAGGTTCAAGCAGCCCCCAAAGTTCAGAGTCAAAAATAACCCTCCTGTGCCATCTGTCGCCGGGTGTGCGGCGTGGGCGGCTCCGGCTGTCTCCTTCCTGAGCTGGAGAGCGGCGGAGGTCGTCACACAGCCTGGATGGAGGAAAAGGCAATCACGCCGATGGCACAAGAGCAGAACAGAGTGGGGCGCCCGGGTGGCTCAGTCGGTGAAGCGTCTGCCTTCGGCTCCGGTCACGATCCCAGGGTCCTGGGATCGAGCCCCACATCGGGTTCCTTGAGCAGCAGGGAGCTTGCTTCTCCCTCTGCTTGTGAGAGTGTGCTCTCTCTCTCTCTCTCTCTGACAAAGAGACTCTTTCTTTGAAGAAAAAAAAAGAAAAGCAGAACATAACCTTAAGAATACAGGATCAGACGAAGAGGAGGAGTAAAAGGTTCTAGGGAAACCAGATCCGAAGGTGAGAGAAATTGGACTCAAAGACCCTGAGGAAAATTTGGGAAGCTCTCCCAGAAGGCAGAGAAAGTTGCCACAGAGGCAAAAAGAAGGAACAGGGACTGTTCTCCTGTCCCGGGATGTGAGAGCTTATTACAAGCTTATTATTAGTGTTTTACTTTTGCATCAACATGGACGGGACTGGAGGAGATGATGCTGAGTGAAATAAGTCAAGCAGAGAGAGTCAGTTATCATACGGTTTCACTGACCTGTGGAGCATAAGGAATGACACGGAGGACTTGGGGAGATGGAGCGGATAAGAGAGTTGGGGGAAATTGGAGGGGGAGATGAACCATGAGAGACTCTGGACTCTAAGAAACAAACTGAGGGTTTCAGAGGTGTTGGGTGAGGGATGGGGGAGCCCCGTGGTGGGGACTCAGGGGGGCACGGATCGCACAGAGCCCTGGGTGTCACACACAGTGAATCATGGAACCCTGCAACAGAAATTAATGATGTACGGTATGTGACTGACATGACACATAAAAAAAAGAAAAAAAAAACCCAATGCGTGGAGTTGTCGAGAAACAGGTTGGTGACGTGGACAAGGTGGAGTGTAGACCAGCACACGCGGGGACTCAGGGGGAGGGGCTCCCGGCCACACTGAGTTTGCAAGAATGAGATTTTCCTTTTGGGCTCCTGAAGAAATGAGTTGACACGATAAGAAAAGCGGACAAGAGAGGCCAAATCAGCAGCAGACACTCCGTGAATTAATTACCTAGCCTCGTCAGTGAAGGTCTAACTACACATCCAAGTGATGAGATCAGACGATGGGCCTCTCTGGTCCTAGCTACAGATGCTGAAAACGGGCGGGACGAGGCTCTCCGGACCCCGCAGCATTCTCCGTGAGGTCACAGTCACCCCTCCTTCCTCGAAACGCTCCCGGCACCGGCGATCTGCACCATTGTCCCTCAAATCATCAGGCAGTGACAATTCTCCTTGACCGTTAACCAGGCTGGGAACCCCTTGGGGCAACGAGCAAGGCCATGCCCCTTACTAGTCCTGATGCAGGACCCAGGCTTGCGTACCTAGAGGAGAAATGTATGTAATTCTTACAGCTTGACGCACCCTGTCTCTCGAGGGGCCATGGGGAGGCAGTGACCGAGGAGAACCTAGAGGGACTTAGAGTGGGAAGGAAACTCAACATCAATGAAGTCACCAGTAGTCAGAGTTGGCCACACCGTAGGGGCCGTCGGTGCCCCCAGCAGGGAGGGCAAGAAGAGGAATGATGGGTGCAGCTATGACGGCATCAACAGATGGACTAATTGTAACAGATGCGGCCACAGAGAGCCTTGAGCCCCCGTGACCATGGCTCTCCGCGGGGCCTGTTTGCGTGGGAGCAGCTGAAGCCTCTCGTGGGCAGACGTCATTTCTGCGCCCACTGTGCCCATCGCACCGCAGCCGGGAAGGAAGAGCGGACAGATATGGAAAAGCCCAGGTCCACGGTCCCGTGTGCCCCCGGTCGGGGTTGCAGAACACGCCCCCTGCAGCTACCATGCTCAGGGAGAGGCCGACCTCCCCCCCGCAGGGCCACCAGCAGACAGTAACGACGACACAGGGTCAGTCAAAGCCTCCGCCCCAGGGGACAAAGACAGTGGCAGAGCTGGTCTCTGTCCCCATGCCTGATCATGCAAGTGTGGTCCCCCGACCAGCAGCGCCTGGGAAAGTTGGAAATGCAGATTCTTAGGCCCACTCCAGACCCACTGAACCCAACGCTCCGTGCGTGGGGCCGAGCAGCGCATGACTAAACGAGGCCCAGATGGTCCTAGCGGCGCTCTAGTTTAGGAACCACGATCTCAGTGAGCCCCGCGAGACGCTGGTGACAACAGCTCCAAGGGCCACTTAGCCATGGGTCACCACATCCATCTCTGCCCTTGCTAGGTGTTCTCTGGAGGAATAAACGTCACGGCGGGCAGATAGGCTGGCTGCAGTAAAAGGAGGGGAGAAAACAGGACTAAAGCAGAATGATTTACGGAAGCGAGGAGGGGCAGGGCTTCGGAAGACGCAAGGATTCATCCAATGTTCAGATGAAGGGAGATGCTAAAATATTCTGATAATCCCAGAAAATAGAAGATCGTATTTTAAGAATTGTAGAAATTGTATTTTAAAAGGAACGCGATACCAAAATATTAGTAGGAAGCAAAAGATTCCTGGAAGAAATGTTACCCATTTCCTCTTTATTCTAAAGTACTTTGTCTGCCAATGAATAGCATGTGTTCTCCCAGAGAACACTCAGGGAGGGCTGCGCGCTGTGTAGACACGGTTCCAGGGGCTGGTGACACAAGAGCCAAACCCTCGTGGGAGGGGGGACGCTCCCAACCCCGTGTGTGGGGAGACAGACACCCCTCGTTTCAGGGCCGGGAAAGGACGGCCCTGCTGTGAGGAGACGTGTGCGGAGTGAGTGCTGAAAAGCACACGTTTGCTGAGAAAACATTACAATGTTCCCATGAATCTCCAGCCAAAGGTGCCTTCGAATCCAAATACTCGGACTCTTCCTGGTAAGCAGTATATGAATTTTTCATCAGTCCATTTGCTTGCCGTAAAATATTAACAAGGCCTTGTCTCTCTCACAGGGATTAACGTGCCATGTCCCTTCTCGGTGCTCCAAATTCTGGCGAAGGTCCTGACAGTCGTGTGGCAATAAAGGACCAGGGGACAAAGGTCTGTTTATCGACTGAAATGAAGCCTGCAGTCGACTCTGGCGCCTTCTCAGCAGCGTTCGTCCCCTGAATAAAGCCAGAGCAAGACAATATTTGAGAGAGAAATTTTTAAAGAATGACGTTCTTGGATAGGCACTGCCGAGCACATTGAAACAATGTTCAGTGTCGCTGAAACAGTGTCGCCTGTGCCCTCGGAGCCGCCTTGTAACTGTATGAACACATCCGCAGGCGACTGCGTTTTGCAGAAGGTAAAAGTGATGTGACTGTCAGACAAATTACTGTTCGATGTGTATTTCCATAACTTCCCTTTCACTGGAGTAACGGACTGTGATAACTTCCCCTTCCATCTAGGGGCCGGCCGTAACGCTGGGCCAACGGTCAGGATGAGGGAGAAGGAAGGGAGAGGGGAGATCTTAGGCTTGTGGAGTCCTTACTCAACAGGTTGCCTGCTTTGAACATGAAGGGATTCACTGACTAGGAGACCCAAAGGCAAGTGATGGAGGCGGTAGGGTGTGAAGGTTACAGTGATGGCGGTGGTGCCGGTGATGGTAGTGATGGGGCTGGTGGTTGGTGAAGGGGCTGTGATGGCAGTGGTGGTGGCCATGGTGGTGATGATGGTTGGGGACAGTGATGGTGGTGATGGTGGTGGCAGTGATGGCAGTGGTGGTTGGTGATGGTTGGTGATGGTAATGGTGATTGTGGTGTGATGGTAGTGGTGGTGATGATGGTGATGGTGGCAGTGGTGGTCGTTGTTGATGGGGGTGATGAAGGTGGTTGTTGATGGGGGTGATGATGGTGGTGATGGTGCTGATGATGGTGGGGGTGGTGACAGTGGTGATGATGCTGATGATGGTGACGGTGGTGATGGTGGTGATGGTGTAGGTAATGGTGGTTGAGATAAGGTGGTGGCAGTGTAGTTGCTGATGGGGCTGAGGCTGAGGCCATTAGTAATCAGGACCCAGTTTTTGTGTGATGCTTCCATTGCTCTGATGACCTCTATCCCCCTCTTATTTCTTCGTGAAGACTTGTACTGGATCCACTGTACCAGTCTCCCAGCGAGTCCCTATTTTGTACAGAAGGAGCAGAAAGAGGATCACATTTCCTGATCATGGGTGGTGGATAAGGCAGAGGCAGCCGGCGGGAGGAGGACATGAGGATGTAAGCTCCCAGGAACTGCAGAAATCTAGACCATGGGCACAGTTAGAAGGCACAGAGCAATGTGCGTGCTAGGTCTTTACATACAGCTGAGTGAAAAAGGAAACAGGTCTACACACACACACACACACACACACCAGTTTATACACCTGTATCTACGTACATCACAATGCCACTTACACAAGATGAGTGTGCACACATACAGGCGACAACACAGACCTTACCAATATTAATGGGGAGAGAGGGGGTCAAGTAGATTTAACTAGGTGCCTGTAGTAACTTCTCTAACATCAACCCTGGCAACATCTTTCTAGATCTATCTCCTGCGGCAAGGGAAACAAATGCAAAAATCAACTATTAGGACCACATCAAAATAAAAAGATTTTGCACAGCAAAGGAAATAATCAACAAAACTAAAAGTCAACCTAGGGAATGGGAGGAGATATTTGCAAATGACCACTGCGGTAAAGGGCTGGAATCCCAAATGTATAAAGCACTAATAAAACTCATCCTCCAAAAAACCCAAAGAATTCAGTTCAAATATGAGCAGGAGACATGAACAGACATTTCTCCAAAGAAGACATCCACCTGGCCAACAGATGCATGAAAAAATGCTCCACATCACTCGGCATCAGGGAAATGCAAATCACATCCACAGTGAGATGCCCCCTCACACCAGTCAGAATGGCTCCAGTTAAAACACAGGAAACATGTGTTGGAGAGGATGTGGAGAAAGGGGAACCCTCCTACACCATTGGTGGAATACAAGCTGGTACAGCCACTCTGGAAAGCAGCATGGAGGTTCCTCAATAAATTAAAAATAGAGCTACCCCATGACCCTGCAATTGCACTACTGGTCGTTTACCCAGAAAATACAAGAACCAAGCATCCCTGTGTTTACAGCAGCCAAGATGCGGAAGCAGCCCAAGTGTCCATCGGCGGAGGAGTGGAGAAAGAAGATGTGGTGTGTGTATATAAATATAGGGGAATATCACTCAAGCACAGAAAGAGTGAAATCTTGTCCTTTCCAACAACACAGACGGAGCCAGAGGGTATCATGCTGAGCAAAGTAAGTCCGAGAAAGACAAATGTATGATTTCACGTGTGTGTGGAGTTTAAGAAACAAAACTAATGAACAAAGAAAAGAGGAGACAAAAAACCCAGACCTTTCACTGGAGAGAAGACACGGACAGTCGCCGAGGGGAGGTGGGAGGGGGCGCGGGAAGCAGGCGGCGGCGGCGAGAGGCGCGCTTACGAAGCTGAGCACCGAGCCCTGAGCCCTGAGCCCTGAGCCCTGCACAGGCCTGATGAGTCTCTGTGTTGGACCCGGGAGCCGGCGCCGGACGGCAGCCAGGCTGGAATTAAGTCTAAAACAATAACGAAGAAAAACCATTTAAAGAAAAGAATGCATTTGGACAGTTGATTTCAGTAAATAAGAAACCCAAAACTGCCCCAAAACAGAAACCGGTGCCCACGTGGGGGTAGGAAGGACGTAGGGACGACGGACGAGAAGAAACGGAACGAGTGCGGCCTCGCGCCGACCGACCGGCGGCGGCCGTCAGTGACTTGCTCTGGGAGACGCGAAGGGACGAGTTGAAGTAGAAGAAGATGCAGAGAGAGCGAGAGGCCTGGCGGCCGTTTACCGGCCAGGGAAGGGAAGAAGTGGGGGGGCGGTCAGGGACCCAGAACCCGCTCCTCCCCGGGTGTGCGGTCAGGAAGGGTGCCAGGCCGGCAGCTCTCCTGCGTGTGGACGGGATATTTGGGGAATAAAAACACGTCATGGACGTGGTGCCGCACATCTTCAAAATGACCCTGCCCGGTATCTGCTACGTCTTAGTTCAGCTCCCCGCTCAGCGGCGCTGGAGGGGCCGGAGGAAACCAGCAGGACCCGAGTGTGCTGGTGTTATCAGTGCAGCTGGGTTTCCGGGGGTCCTTGAACGGACCTCAGGACAGGCCGTGCGTCTGACCCCACGGAGGCTTCTCCAGCCCCGGACAGTTTGCGTTCACACTCCTGGAGAGGCTCACTCTCCCCTCGGCTCGCCCCTTCCCCTCGCCCGTCTCTGTGGGGCTGCTATTCCCCGTTACCGTCCACAGAAGCCTCCTGTTGGGGTCAGGTGGTCCTGCGTCCAAGGGCCGCTCCGTGAGGCGGGCGTCCCGGCACCCGTCACTGTGGCTCCCACCACGCTTTACTTCGGCCACGGACCACGCACCGTGGGCAACCACATGGGAGAGGCCATCCAAGGGCCCACACAATCCGTGGCACAAAGCTGTGGCCAGTGAGTACTTGCCACGTGGAAAGATCCGGAGGCCCAGACCCAATCCTCGCTGTGTCTGAGGACCCTCGGAGAGGCTGGTTAGCAAGCCAGCAACACATGGGACAGCTGACAGATGAAGGCTTTGGTTTCTTCCTCCCGACGGCTCCTAACCGGCTGAAAGTGGCCACTGGCCTTCCGGAATTCTCCGCAGCTCTCTGGAGGCTGTCCAGGGAGGTGGGGCCATCTGGCCTGCCCAGTGAGGCCCAGCGCCCCTTTTCACAGTCGGGGTGGGTTCAGACACCCTCCTTAGCCTCTGTACTCCTCGCTGTCTGCGTGCAGGGGTGGGGGTGGTCGGAGCAACGACAGAGCTGGTGGAAGCCTTTAGGGGCCACCCCCCTTGGCCACCGTCCTGTCAGCATGTAAGCCATGACCTTGTGTCCAGGGAGATGGGCCGAGGGAGCACCAAGTGTGAAAACCTGCCAGCGAATCTGGAAGCCCAGTTCGGAAGAGGGAAGTACGGAAATGGGTCTGGGGCCGCATTTTTACAAGTTAATTCATAACACACAGCGGACGGTGCTGGGACCCAGCCCTGTGCCCCCCCCACTCCTCGTTAACACTGGAGCCTAGAACATCCCGGATCCGGGCTGTGCCTCCAAACCGCCCACCTACCGACCCTCCGCCCCGGAAGGGACTGCTCCGTCCTTCAGCAAAAGTTTTCAAAGAATTGATCGCTATTTTGTGGCACTTAATTTTTAAGATATGATATATTACCTTGCTGTGTCTCTCCCCCTGCCCCGTGACGCAGGTCTCCTTCCTCCCCAAAACCTCCACGCGGTAGGTGTCCAATCTTCACCTTTCCAGGATTAGTTGCAAGAAACCAGAATATATTGCCCCAAGATAGGTCTTTTTGACATAAAAATTATTTTGAGCTGAAGGCAATTAAGCAGCAGCAAAGCCAGAAAAAAGCTCCCTTCTTTTCTGTCTAGAGGCGGAAACACATTCTCCGTTTACTGGAGACAGACTCTTAGCCCAGAGATGCACCAGGGGAATCTGCAAACAAGCCTTCCCCGGGGAGTTGCCTCCCGCGGTCTGCCGGCCAGCCTTGCAAACAAACTGCTCCCCTTGTCAGGGTAATTCTCTGCACATTCCCTGTTCCCACTAGAAGGTGCCATAGAGCAGGGGCTCTGAATGGCTTCTTTGAGTTACTTTTCAGATTTTCACCATAGGATGTTCTCCATACGCATTACTCAACTATTTGATTTTCATTTGTTAGTCCATCCTTTCATTCAAGAGTCTGCTCTGGAAACCCAAGATGGGCAGAGAGAAGTTCTGCCTTGTCTAGAGCATCTCGGATTTGAGGAGGAAGGAAGCCGCCAGTGGTTCTTAGAAACGTACCAACCCAAGGAATCCCAGTCTTTGAGAATCCTGCCGAGGTAAGACTTTATTGGCTACGTGTCTGGTTGACTGGCCCATTCCACGAAGGTTTCCCGCACTTGTCCGGAGCTCCAGGCCCTGCGCCCGGACTTTCCCTCCAACTGGCGGGCAGGAAAAGGACATGGTGAACAAAGTGTACAGAGTTTCCTGCTGGGCTTAGTGCAAGGAAGGAAACCGAGGCCAGGAAAGGAGGGCGCAGGGCTGTGACTTGCAGGGGCGCTCAGGAAGGAGCACCTTTGACCCTATCTCAAGGCGTGGGTGCTGCCCCTCAGCCATGCAGCAGGGTCTCTGTGTGGACGGAGCTTGGGGCAAGCCCCCTGAAAAGGAGCCCAGCATCCCTCAGGGGGGCCGCGGAGAGGTGGGGTGGCTCTGGGGTGGGCAGATGGGGGGGGTCCCCCAGAAAGGAAAGAAAGGTGACACATGGCTTTCTGGACAGGAGACGAGTCATTTTCCGCCGCCATCCTGCCCGGCCACTACTTGCCAGAGCACATTTCTCGCAGAGCTGCCCGGGATGGGTTAAATCCTGGCAAAGCAGACCTCAGCAGCTCATGATTTTAAGGGAACAAAAGAATGTAGGAACAGACAGCGCCCCGCAGGCCAGGAGAGGGAACCGGTGATCCGACGTCATTCACAGTTTTCTGGGGGTGGCGGGCAAGGATGGGGGGGGTCACTAGGATATGGGAGGGAAGGGGCCACGTCGGGGAAGAGATCTTGCATGGGGCACACAGGGAAGTCAGAGGCCCGAGCACCGGAGGACAGAGGCTCTCTGACCCAAGGCCACAGGGTGTGGGAGACCGGCACGTCTGTTTGGACCCTGTCCAGTCCGGGAGGCCATTCCGAGATTCTCAGGTTTGTGGGAGACCCGTAAGGAGGCCACGAGCTCAGTGGCCATTTTTCCAGCGTGACCCTGGCCGTGGTGCTGGATTCACTGGGGACCCCGCCGGCACAGGCTCGTCCACGGGTGTTGGCGGTAGATCGGCTGTCCCCAGCAGTGCCCGTCGAGGGCCCTGCAGGACCCACCACGCAGCGGACCCCGACCTGTCTCTGCTAAGTTGCTCACACGCACGGGCTTCACCGATGCCCCTGCTCCGGTGGCAACGCCTCCCCGCGTTCCCGGCGGGCTGACGCGTTCGAGCAAATCCTCAACACGTGTTCATTTTCTTTGCCTGGAGCTTGGTGACCTGGAGACGCTGAGGGCTGGCTGGACACGCGGGCCACCGCGAGGACAGGTGAGCCTCAGCTCAGAAGTCGAGGGCTGCCTGCCCACCTGCAGGGACCACGAACAGCCCCGAGACGGGCTGACTGCGCCAGGTCACCTGACTGTTACAGCCGGTCCCATTAGTAATGTTTCTCTCCATCCTGCTGACAAGGACCCCGAAGCAGAGCTGGTGAGTCACCCCCCAAGGCCCCAGGACTGGCCCCAGGATTTGAACGCAGGACCTTCGCTCTGAACCAGTGGTTCTGCAGGTGGGGACATCTGGCCAAGAGAAGAGACTGTCACCACGCATGGCGGGGGTGCTCCTGGCATCCAATGGGCGGGGCCAGGGCCGCTGGGAACCCTGCAGTGTCCCCACCCCCAGCAAAGAATCATCAGGCCCCGAATGTCCTATTATGGTGCCTGAGACGGACGCCGTCTTCCTGCAGACGAGCGTGCCCACGACATGCTTCTGGCCGGCCCGCACACGCCCGTGGTGACTCAGCTGCTGGCAGCGACCTGTTCGGTCTGCGCCCCCATCCCCATATCAGACGCCCGCACTTTGCTCCCCGCCGTGCGCAGCCGGCAGAGTCACGCTCCATAAACACGCGCTCCCGTTTATCTTGTGGTTCCCGATCTACCTGGGCTCCCTTTGCAGACGATCTCGGGGCTGTGCAACAGAGAGCGCGCGAGAAAGCGCGACTGTCCCACGTGACAGGCCTACACGGCACGTGAGGAACCGTCGCACTTCACCTATGAAATCAGTGCAGAAAACCCGAAACCAGCACCCGAACTTCCAGCCCTGACTGAGGCTAATTCTCCATTGTCCTTGGAGCTAATCAAGCCTGCGGAAACAGCATCACCAAATTGACTAAATGAGATTTTCAATTAACTCAAACAGATGGCTTAGATTTTCCAGGTGACTTTCCATATTAATTCTGTGAGTTTGCTGGACCCGGCCCCGGGAGGCCTGGCAGGGATGAGCACTGAGCGGAGAACAATGAAGTACTGGATCTTCAGGAGAGAAGACAAAGCAATAACCTGAGCTTTTCTTCTACCCCCGGGAAAGCTTTAGCAGCCAAATTGATCCAACACCTCCCCCTTCCCTGCTGGCTGGCACACGCGGGAGGCCCTGGGACCCCGAGGACCGGCTCTCGGGGGCCAGACTCATTAGCCCCTGGGGCCACGGCAACCCTTGGACGCAGAGGAGGCCCATCCCGGGCGGGGAGACAGACAGCGAGGAGCACAGACGCCTGTGCTTGGTCTGTCCGCCCGAGGACCCCGCGCGCCACTCTCCACGGAGCAGGGAGGGTTGTGAGAACCTCAAGGCCCGGACCTGCGAGATGCAGGCAGGCGCGTTCCACTCAGGAGGTCCTGGGGGGAGAAAACCGCACCGTTCCCAGAGGCCCAGCGGTGCCATGGGCCCAAGCTCCCAGCCCCGGGCAGGGCCCGGAGTGGATGGGGCCATGGCTCCTGCCCTTCTAGAAGCTTCCAGAAGCTCTCACAGTGTGGAGTTCTGGAACTAAACACTAAAGGCTTAGCTGGAGTTATGCCCAAACCCCGGGCGGGGTCTGCTGGGTCTCGGAATGCCTCATTGTTGGCGTCCCTGGGCCCGTCTTAGACTTATGGAGATCTCTCAGGGAGTGGGTCCTGGTGCCCACACAGTGGGCTCCTGTGTTTTCAGTGTCCCCTCAATGCCCCTCACCCCACAGAGAGCTCGAATGACGACACACGCGGGCTCGGGAAGTGTCCTTGGTCGCCAGGCAGTTCAGACTCGGGACCAGGATGAAACGGGTTCCCGAGACCACTTGACTTAGATAAGATCCTACTCCACTGTTGTGATTTAAAAAAATCTACCCAAACCAGACGTCAGCGGTGACAGGACGGTCACCTGTGCCCATCTGTTCCGCTGCCTCCTCGGGTTAGAAATAGCAGGGCTGCTTGGAAGGAGGCTCCTCTGCAGCGAACTGGACCATGAAGTAGTCACGAAAGGGTTAGAAAGGGTTACCTTCCCCTTGGACGTTTAAATTAGTGGTAACTAAGTCAGGAGAGACCCCGGAAATGCACATTCATCTCGTTTTCAGGTAACGTAACAGAGGAAAGGAAGCAGACCTCATCCGCGGGTCGTCGGGCGGCATCATCTCCAGATCGTGCGTCGGCCCGTTCAAGCCGATGACGTGGAGGGAAATGCTGGGGTTTTCGCATCCGGCCTGCGAAGAAAAGGGGAGGAGATGTTAGTAAGTTCTCCTGGGGGTGGCGTCTTCTTGCTGCGAAATCCTCCCTGGGAAATGCCCAGGGAGGACTCTGGGGCTCCACGCACCGGAGTGACCCAGGCTGAGAGCAGATCGCTCGTGCACGGAACCTTAAAAGGGCAAGAGATAACCGGGCCAGCGATGTAACGGCCCCAGGGGCCCTCCCCCTCTGCATTCCTCCTAGTGCCTCCTGATTCTCAGCGTGGGAGGGGGAAGGACCTGCCGAGGAGGAGAGAAATCCCCGGAGGCCACACCAAGAGGTGCTGTGCTGACGGGAGAGGCACATGGTGGAGCTGACGGATGTCGGCTGTGGACCAGCGGGGCGAGGTGGGGCAGGGAAGTCCCCGGAGAGGCAGCCCGGTGCGTCCCACTCTGCGTCACTGCTCCCCCCACGTGCCCCAGCGCCCGTGGGAAGGGGGAGAGGCGGCATTCCTCGCCTGGCTGAGACGAGTGACAGAATCTGTCCACAGGCAAACCCGTGCGGTGTGTTGACATCGTAGATACTCCCAGCACGGGACGATGGCAGACAACGGCCGTGCCCGCAGAGGAGGCCCGCTCCTCCAGCCTGGGACGTCCCTGGGTACTGGCCACACCACTCAAAGGGCCGGAAGAAAGGCTCAGTGTTAGCAGGTGCTGTGGACTGAGTGACCGCGTCCCCCCAATTCAAAACTCCTTTGTCGCAGCCCTGACCCCCGTGTGATGGTGTCTGGAGGTGAGGCCTTGGGGAGGCGATCAGGGTCGGTGAGATCGCGAGGGTGGAGCCCCAGGATGGGGTTCGTGGCCGCATGTGGAGACAGAGGCACTGAAGCTCCCTCGCCCTTGGCTGTGTGAGAACACAGAGAGCAGGCAGGGTCTGCAAGCCAGAAACAGTCCTCCCCAGAACCCCACCTACTGGCACCCTGACCTCGGACTCTGAGTCTCCAGGACTGTGAGAAGCAGATGCCCACTGTTACGGAGCTCGTGTTTCCTTTCCTGGCCGGGGCCCGTGCACCTCCCGGCCTCCCCTGTCCCGCAGCAGACGGGGGCTGGCGCGTCCTGTCTGCCGGCCGCACCAGCTCTCGGAGCCTTCCGGCGGCTCGGGAGCCGGGGCTCGCTGGGGGAGGCCCGAGGGCTCCTTCCGAGGCGGCCTGAGGCGGGACGTGAGCGCCTGGCACCAGGTGGGCACAGGCAGTGAATGGCTCGCGGCCACCTGGCCCCCGGGCCTGGCGTGGTCTAGTGAAGCCAGGGGGCAAGCGGGCACCGTGTCCTCCGTCAGACCCCCAGCTGGGTGGGCTGCAGAGATTCGGCATCAGGTCCTGCCTTCGTGCTGGGATGCTGTCACCCACTAACAGCAAGGTTCAGACAGATGTTGTACCCCCACCCCACTCCCCCACCGCACCCTCGCTCTTCAGCTGGTTCTCTGGGCCAACGACTCGGCCTGGGAAGCAGAGATTCCAGGTCCTAACAAGGACCAAGCACAAAACAGCCCAGCCCAGACCAGGGGACCAGGGCAGACAGTGATCCGTCTGACCTCCTGGAAGCCAAATTCTAACTAGAGATTTGTGGGCAGGGGCCCCCGGAGCAGGCTGTGGGAGCTGCTGCTGCCAGGGAATCCCAGGTAGAGGTGATGTGTTTATTTTTGGTTCCAATGAAGCTTAGACCAATGACTCACGGTGGTGAATTTATTCTAAACTCACCTGCCAACAGATTCAACTCTGCAAAGACGGGAATTTAATGCACGTAAGGGGAAATAATGCATTTTGCATCCGTCGACAGCACTGCTCGTAAGATGTGTGCCCAGACAGCCCCACATCAGCGCTGCGGACGGACGGGCCAGGCGCCCGCTGTACTTTTCAGCTGGCCTACCTTGGGGTAGTGGTAGGACTTCACTGTGGGGTACACGGAGCCGGTGTAGGTTGGGAGCTCCATGACGGGCACGCGGGAGTCGTTGATGGTGGCGTAGGCGAGCCTCGTGCCATCTGGAGACCACCAGTGCGCGATGTGCGTCTTCAGAATCTCCTCTAGGGGAAAAGAGAGCAGAGTCATGTAGACAGACAACACGTGGGGTGTGAACCAGGGCGGGTTGGGCCCGTCTGGGGTGGCCAGCCCATCACGCATCCCCCCAGGGACACAGACCTTCCGCAGCGTGTGAGCGGTCTGCCCAGCGCCTGGACACGCCTTCCCTCCGCGGGGCTCAAGGAGTCCCCGTGGCTGACCACAAGCCCCAGCACGGCGAAGCCCGATGAATCGAGGTCCCCCTGAACAGAAGCTCGTGAGCTGCAAAACGTTGTTTCTACTTTGCCCAAATTTGAACCCTGTGAGCCCAACATGTGCTTTCTTAACTGAATGATCACTGCACCACCACGAGTTATTATTTTAAGATGCTTTAAGGAAGCGGAACCACAGGAAGTCAATCCACACAGCGGCAGGGCCCGCGGGCAGTCAATCCACACAGCGGCAGGGCCCGCGGGCCGTACAGGGAGAAGGGATGATGTCCTGGAGCCAGAAAACCCCGTGTCGGCTCGCAGGGGACGCCAGGGACCCACGTCCACACACGCGCTCCCTCGGGAACAGCCGTGCGGAAGGGGAGTGAGCTCAGAGGTCAGCGCACCTCCCCCAATCGTGGACAGCCTTCCCCGGCTGTGGCAGAAATGGGGCGGAAGTACACGGGACCATGGTCGCGGTTCCGCCTGCTATGTTGTGTCATCGCAGCCAAGCGTCGGGGCTAATGAGTCTTCGCTGCGGCTGAGCTTTGTGGGATCTGTTGTCTACTCCAGAAAGAACGGTTCCAGGGCACTCTCGCCTCCCCAGGTGTACCGAGTCTGGGGGCCCAAAACCCCTGCTCCTAGGTGCAGGGACTGTCTTTGCACAGTCTGTACACATTGTCATGGACTTCCCTCCAGATCTGCTTTTAAAGTCTCAGTCAACACAATTATAGGATCACGTAACATGACTCCCACTGAACCGGTCGCTCTCGGGTGTGTCCCAGACCCTGACGCCATGTGCCCGTGGTGACAGGCAGTGCAGGGCCCCGAAATCATGGTGAGAAAGTGAACTAAGTGCACATGACCTAAGGGCCAACACGGTACATGGGGACACAGGCAAGGACACAGGCCAGGCCAGCTGGCCGCAGGAGAGACCACGCGGGGCCGATGAGGGAGAGGTACCGCCTCCACAGTGGCTGTCAGATGGCCACAGGGTGGACGGTGGGGCTCATGGCCATGTCCTGGGGACCCTGCTGCCACCAGCCTTGGAGACGTTCAGTGTCAAGCCCAGGCCTGCAAGTGGGCAGGCCGCAAACCCTTGGTCCTGGGTCCCAAGGGCGCAGCCCTTCCTCCAGCCTGGGCTCGCCGGCCTGGTCTCTTGGGGGAAGGAGCCCCCACGTTTGCACCATCCTCCCTGCAAACAGCTCCTCCCTGCCTTGCAGGTGCCCCATCCAGGCCGCCAGCAGCCACCGGTGGGGACCCCACTCAAGGAAGGCAGGCTTGCTACTGGGCTGCTCACCGGGGGGCTGAGTCTCACCCAACACCCAGCACTCCCGTCCCCTGAATGCACCCCAGGCTGGAAAGCGGGACTCAGTGGACAATAGCTGATGGGCCTGAGTCCTCGGTTCTAGTGACGAGGGAGCAGGAGGCTGGCTGAGGACAAAGCAGAAGCTGGCCCCTTGCACCCCCTCTTCACCCTTTCCCCTCCATAAGGGTAGCATCCCTCAGGCAGCCCTGACTGCCATGAACAATAAGCAAATAGTTAACTTGCAGAGCTCACAATCCTGCTAGACAGGAGTCTCCCTTGGCTTACAAATGTCCTAAATCTCACTAACAAAGACGATTGATAGCAGGATTGTGACACCCCACCAAAAAGTCTCCCAACTATCTTAATGTTAATGGATGGTCTAAAGACAACATTGATCCAGCAGCAAGGGCAAGGCCTCCGGCAGGCCTGGAACATCCTGGCACCTTGTAGGCCCTCTTTAGCATATGAAAACTCCACTGAAACCCCCCTTCCCCTCACCTTTCCCCAACAGCAGGGTATATAACATGCCTACCCTCACAACCCGGGGCAGCCGCATCTCTGCCTGCCCACGGGTCCTGTCCCCGTGCTCTAATAAACCACCTTTTTGCACCAGAGACGTCTTAAGAATTCTTTCTTTAGCCATCGGCTCCGAACCTCACCCCACCGAACCCCACCTAGGTTTAAGAACTTCATCACTAGCTTCTGTCCCCTGAAGGCACGGCCTCCCCAAACAGCCCCACCTCTCGTGTCCTGCCATCTTGGGGCAGCCCCCGAAAGGGCTCCGGAGTTCTCCAGAGCCCATGGGAGCCCGAAGGTCTCCTGAGGTTGAGAACAACAACAACAGAAAGGAAGAAGGCCGCCTCTCCGGAGTCTGGAAGCTTCCAGTGTCTCCGGCAGCTGGCAAAGTGACTTTCAGGTGCGAGTCTGGGATGAGCTGGTTCAGAAGGGCGGGCACAGGGACCACTGGACTGCGGGCACAGGGAGCACCGACCTCGGGCACAGGGACCACCGGACCCCGCGAGTAGCAGACCCCGCAGACGGTCTGCTGGAGAAAGCAGGCGGCGTGAGCAATGCGGTTTGTGGGTGATTCTGCCCAATCGCTCTGCTGCTGCAGGGCTGTGGGGAGGGGCCGATCACCTCGAGGGGAAGCCCAGAGAAGGAGTGGATCTGAAGGGGCTCCGGCAGGGAGCAGTGTCTGCCCGAGATCAGCAGTTTCTGCCCACGGGGACTCCCCGCGGGCTCAGGAGTCTCCAGCCTTTGTAAATAAAGAAGGTTTTGACGAAAACAAAAAATCCCCTAGAAGGGGAGGGCTGGCACCACGCCCATGTCAGGCCCCGGTGCAGGAGCACGGGTGGGGGCCAGGCCCGCGAGGAAGCCGCTTCCCCTCCCTGCCCCGCTCCTTGTATGCATCCTGCGTCAGACTCGCCCTCGGGAGACAGAATGAATAGGGGGGGGGAGGCCTGGCCTGACTCTGGGGAGAGAGAGAGTCATCTGCTTCTGTCCCCGCCATCAGCCGGGCCAGCGCCCTGCCACGGAGCTCGAGGCACTGTGCAGAGAATCTGGATGCAAAAAAGAAAAGGATCACTTCAGCCTTCAGCCTGTGCTGGGGGGAGGGAGCTCAGAGACCCCACAGTGCAGGGGGGCAGGCGCGGGGCTGTGTTGTCGGCCAACGTTAGCTCCTTCCCATTCCCTCCTGTGGTGAGACAATGGACGACACGGGGCGGGGCCCCACGGGACCAGGGCCCACAGCCTACTTTTCCCGAATGCCCCTTAACATACTGTTCTTTGGCAGTTTTAGTTTTCTGGGTTAGTTTCTCAATAAAGAGATAATGAGGTACAGGAACTAAGGGGAGAAGGACCAGGCGGACGACATGTGGGCATTTTTGGTTAATTACGAACGTCCCTATTCTGCAAACCTTTTCTTCAGGATCTCCAGCCTAATGAGGCAGTTGGCTTACATCCCATGAACCGAAAGCAGCTTCGGGACAGAGTTCTGCAGAGGGAAAAACACAAGGATCCCTCCAGCTGGATTAACTGCGGGAGCCCTCGTCCTGCAGCAGGACAGGAAGCTTGCCCCTCCGAGCACGTACGAGTCACTTGCGAAACCGGACTCTGGACGTTGCCTTCTCCTGGCCTGTCCTGTGCAGGGACCATTATAGAATCAAACAAGAAAAATACATTTGGAGCCATCAACGAGTCCCGACCGCCCCCCGTCAGAGGGCAGAAGGCTCGACCCACACGCCGAGGCTCGCAGTGGGATCTGGGCCGACGTCCCTCACGTCTTGTCACCGCCTCGTTAAGGAAGCCGACTCCGCTGTGTGAATGTCACTGACTCACGACAATCAACGTTAGGGTTTATCCGGAAGGACACGCTCTCTCTGGGCTCCAGGTGAGACAGGCCGGTCCAGCAAAGGAGAGGACTTCTCCCGCGTCCCCGAGCGGCTGGCAGCTGCGGCAGGAGAGGGGACCCCGCGTGTCCCCTCGGCGGGGGCCTGGCATCACCAGGGCTGTCGGCAGGAAAGCTCGTGGGAGCGGCGCACCATCTTCAGTGCAGACCCAGGCTCCATTCGGGGCAGAAGAGTCTGTGTTTCCTGGGGTCAAGCCTGGGGTCGGGCGGGGGGTGGGGTGGGGCAGGCACAGGGGTCTTTTCTGCGAAAGCTCCAGGGGCGGGTTTGGTGTACATTCAGGTTAAGAATGACCAACTTTAGGTTCCTGGGTGGTGCGTAGTTAAGCGTTCTGGCTCAGGTCATGATCTCAGGTCCTGGGATCGAGCCCCCTCCTGCCACCCCACGGGGCTCCGTGCTCAGCGGGGGTCTGCTGGAAGAGTCTCACTCCCTGGGCATCTGGGTGGCTCCGTTGGTTGGGCAACTGTCTTCGGCTCGGGTCATGATCTTGGAGTCCCGGGATCGAGTCCCGCTCGGGCTCCCAACTCCATAGGGAGTCTGCTTCTCCCTCTGACCTTCTCAGCTCTCATGCTCTCTCTCTCAAATGAATAAGTAAAATCTTAAAAAAAAAAAAAGTCTCACGTCCTCTCCCTCCGCCCCTCCGCCGCGCCTTCTCTCTCTCCCTCTCAAATAGAAAAATCTTTAAAAATACAGAATGACCAGTTTGACAAATAGGCTGTGTCCCATCAAACAAGCATTGTACTTTGGAAGTGTCGGCTTCCTCCGTGCGCGTGACACACGCTTCCCGGCTCTCCGCAGGGGAATACCTTATTGAACAGGAGAATCATAGGTTCCCCTTCAAGCTGTGTGGTGGGTTGAAGGGAGATGCTGCGTCCTGATCCCTGGTATCTGGGAGTGTGACCTTGTTTGGAAACAAGGTCACTGCAGGTGTCCTTTACACGAGGTCATCCTGGAGGAGGGTGGGCTCCAGGCCCATCTGACTGGGGTCCTTGGGAGGACAGGAAAAGAGCCCCCGAGACAGATGGAGACAATGTCCTAGGAAGGGAAAGGCTGAGGCCGGGCGATGTGTCGACACGGCAAGGGACGCCGAGGGCCGCCGGCCAGCAGGGCGGGATTCTGTGTGGAGTCTCGGAGCGAGAAGGGCCCCGGGACACCCTGATTCCCAGCCTATGGAGCTGAGATCACACAGTTCTGTGGTGTAAAGCCATCCGGGGGCGGCACTGTGTTTCGGGGGCTGCCGGAAGCTTGGGCGAGGTTATGCCCGGCTCTGCCCCCACGGGTCCCCAGCGCCCACCTCCATGTCTGTAGGAAGAGCCCTCCTGAGCGAGGGGCTCCGAGGCGGCCGAATTCTTCCCTGAAACTCAGTGGGCGGGATTTCTGGGTCAGACCGGCCCGGCAGGGGTGCTGCACCCTCGGCCTCACCTGAACCGCAGGCGCCCCTGCTGCCCGGGTGTGCACACGAGTGTGCGGGCCTGACTCGGTGTGTGCTGGGCCGAGTCCCACGCCCCTCCCTCCTCACCCCCCAGTTCTGATGCCGCTACATGCTGGGTACTTGCTCTCACGGGACCCTCCCGCACCCCGGTCAGACGTCAGAACGTCCTCTCGTGTCCAACAAATACTCATGTAGTGAGGTTGTGTGCCAAATGTGGTTGCAAGTACTTTACACACCACTCAGTCCTCCCGCAGCCTCACGTCTGAAACGTTGGTAGACTTAGTCACCCACAGGACAAAGCCCGGGTCTGCCCGCCCCTGGACACGCGGTGTTTACCACCAAGCTCTCTCCACACGACCTCAGCCAGGACCGGCACTCAGCCACGGTCATGGCCGTCCGCACCGGGACCACCACTCATTCAACACTTCCTCGAGCCAGACGACGCTGTCAGCCTGAATTCCAGCTTATCTCCGCGGGAGGTGGCTCTTGCGTGGGCCTCAACGGAGTCAGACAAGTGGGGAGAAAGTCTGCAGACCCCATTAGGAGGCGGGTTTCATCAGGCTCGGGTGGCAGAAGGCAGCAGCGACATGGAGCCTCTTGTTGGGTGCAGTGGCCTGGCCCTGGGGTTGCTCCTCATGCTAGTCCAAAGGGACAGGCCCTCCTGGAAAGGAGCCTGCCTTGTTTCGGCAGCAGAGAAAGCTCAACCCCTCTGCCCCGCCACGTGACCGCGCCATGTGAAGGAGGTATTTAAAGTATGAGAGGGTCCTCATCGGAGATCATCGAGTGATCATCAAACACAGGCAAAGTTAGGTGAGCACGGAGCTGGAGGGCATGCGTTCTTGCGTTCTGCGGAGAAGAGCACGGAGACGTGGAGTCCCGGCTGAGGCCGGCGTGGCTTACGAGGGCTGCAGGAGCTCACGGCTCAGGCCCTGCCACACTGGGGCCTCTGCTGCCCCAGCAGAGAAAGAAGAGGCAGTGGGAGAAAAATCCACAGAAAAATACTGTCGCCCAGGAGAATGCCTGGCTCCCACCTGCTACTTCTAGGGCCCACACGCTACCGGGGGAGCTGGACTCTGCCTCTAGGCCCCCTTCCCTCGACAGTGAAGCGAGAGCATCAGCCCCTTTCTGACTGTGAGTGCCCCTTCTTACAGAACCACAAGGCAGGAATCCCATTTTAATTCAGTTTGAAATGTTCCACGTGTCTGAACACCTGACTTGTACTCCATTCACAAGAGCATATGACACACGCGACAAATGCTTAAACGTCCCGTGACGAGCAACGTCTTCGGCTCCAATAGAACCAAGCGTGACCACGGACTCGTGGACGTGCTGCCGTGGCGCCACCGTGACTGCTTGGCGCCTTGACTGGATGTCCGCACAGCTTCCTTGGAGCAGGTTCCGGAAGGCAGGTCTCCAGACCCAATGCCACACTGCGTCCCGAGTCTCGAAAGAGGAACCACCGACCCCAAGTGGGGCTTTGCCGTGGCCGCGTCTACTAGAAAACTGTGTGCATTTACCACAGCCTGAAAGTGAGCCTCGGCCCGGGGCGCTGCCGGCGGGAGTGGGGGGCCAAGGGAAGCGCAGTGCACGCTCAGGACACGGACCCAGGGGCTGCTGGGGGGCCTGCTCCGCGGCCGTGCTCTGCCCGCCGCCCTCCCTGCAGCGTGGGGGCTTCCTTCACGAGGCTCCTCCGCCCGAAACATCCCGCTGTGAGTGAGCAGAGCCGGGACCCACATTCCGTGTCCACATTCCTATTCTGCGTGTCCAGGATTTCCCATCCCAGCGGCCCCACTGCCCCCCCGCTGGCCAGGCGCCGTGACGCGTGCTCTGGATGACGGAGGAGACAACAGGCTTCTGGCGGGAAGGTCTGACCCCCGGGAGAGGCGAGAGCCTCACGGCGCATCTGGAAGAAAAAGCTTGAACAAAAATGCCCTCCTCTGTCCTCCGCGGTGGCGGTGGCCCCTGTAAGACGGTGCTTTTATTCCAAAGGGACCTTGGATACGTTTATGGGAGACCCTAAGGCAGGGAGGGGTCGGGAGACAGGAGGGTGAGGGCAGGTCTGGGGCAGGGGGTGGAGGCGGGGCCTCGGGCAGACATTCTGCTGATCCCTGCTGGCCGTCACCGTCACACCCAGAGCGCAGGTCAGGTCGGAGGCCGAGTCTGGTCCCCGGAGGGAGGAGAGGTCGATGGGGAAGGGCGGTGCCGACCCGGGCACACCCCACTCTCTTTCCTTCTTTCCTAATCGCTCACGAGTAGCACCTGGGCCAAATCCAATGTCACAAAGTGGCCGGGACGGTGACAAGGACCATCCGGAAAGGCGTCCTGGAGAGGGACGGAGGAGGGAACAGCGTGCCGCCCCGCAGAGGCCGGGTGTGCGGTGCCCAGGAGGACCAGCTCTGGAGCTGGGCTTGGGAGATCCAAAGTCTGGCCCGCCACTTGCCAGCTGTGTGGCCCGTTTCCGGGAAGATAACGGCATCTACCTCTGGGGTCGTTGTCGTAAGAGTTACAGCAGCTGAGGCCCGTGAGTACCTGGTGTCTGGGCCCTGTCGGTGCCGCCTAACGTCCAGTCCAGCGTCACAGGAGAGTAGAGCCCAACGAGGGGGCAGAAGAAAGGTAAGCAGGACATGTGCCTAGGACCAGACCGACCCTCTGGCCTTGTGCCTGGAGAGCCCGGGCATCTGGTCACACAACAGCTTCGAGGTCAAGGGACCCTCCTTACGGATCACCCTTGTGGGTCCTGGAGATTGAACGGCTGAAGAGCAGCTTCCGTACAGGGCCCTAGCCGGTGTCCCGGCCTCGCTGGGACAGACTGCGGGGGCCACGCCGGCCAGCCGGGGCCGAGGGTCGTGGCGATATTCATGGCACACTTTGTAAAGCGGCTGCAAAAATGACGTTTCCTCTGTCACGAAACAGCCCCAGCAGCCCCCGCCCCAAGTCCTCCCGACTTGTAATAAACGCCAGGCGGTGAGGATCAGCACTGGGAAGGCAGGGCCGATGCCAGGCTGAAGGCAGGCCGCTGTGGGCTGCCGCCTCCCGCACCCAGCGCAGAAAGCACGTGGCCGGGAGCCCTGCTCTGACCGTGCATCCGGGCAACGCCGATCTGCTCCCTCCTTCCCGGCAAACCGCGCAGGCGAACGCGCTCGCCCCTGTTTCAGCAGGGGCTCCCCCAACCCTCGACACGGACACCTCGGTTCCTACTACTCCTGCCCCGGCTGCCCCCCCGTCCGGAGGAAACCCAACGGGAAAAGTCTAAACGGTTCGCTACTCGTGAGCCAGCGGATCACTACTGGTTGCAGTGAACTAACGATTCGCTACTCGTGAGCCAGTGGAAAACGCGCCACATGCCTACGTCTATCGTGATATTCTGCGGTGTCCTGCGGGCGCGGCGGTCCCAGACCCCGAGCACCCACCGAACAGGACCCAAGACGGATGCGGCCAGAGACGGCGCCCGCCGATCTCACATCCCCGATCTGAGCCTCCTACAGGAGGGCGTGAGACAGCCCCGCGGGCACCCCAGGCACTGGCCAAACGCTGTTTTAAGTTCGGCTCCCGAGATGCGCTCCGTGTGAGAAGCAGACAGTGCTCTGCCCTCCTACGCCGACCGGCTTTGCTATTAATTCAATAATCTATACAGTGATTGGTTTAGTGTCTCAGGAAAAATACATTACCAGCCCGGCAATGATTTTTAATTTCCTCGGACAGTTATGGTTTTCTTCCTGGTGTTTTGCCAGAGCTGGTCATCCTGTTCATATTCACAAGAAAGTTAAAAATGATTGAGATTCTGAAATTGGAATTTTAATTGTACAGTGACTCAGCCACTGACTGGGATCTACCACAGTTTTCAGTTATGAAGGTTTTTATTTTTCTTTTTCCAAAGTACTGACTTTCTTTTGTCCTCTTCTGAGAGTTAGAATGTTTCACCACGAATACAAAATCAGAGCCTTGAAATTATATGTAACGTTCCTATTATACACTGTCCTTTGCTTTAAAGATGTGCCATGAGAATAGTATTTCCTTACGATACACTGCAGGAAAGATCATTATTATACATATTTTCAAGGAAGTCCTAACGGAGCCTTGTCCCCTTCATCAGTCTCTGATATTCTGCATAATTATTTCTTAATATCATTGAAAACACATTTTAAAAATAACAGATATCAAAAACAACGCGTGTGAGACAGGAAATGAGGTCTCAAGCTTCTGCTTTCTTTACAAGAGGAAGGTTAATTAACTGTAAATTATGAACAGTGCCCAGAACAGCGTCTGAGCCCAGCAACGTCAAGTTATTAGAGACTCTTGTTCTACCGTCCCAAGAACGAGAGGCTGCCTTCTGACGTATGCAGACACCTCCTGACCACGGGGAAAGGGCTCGGGAGTCTGCGACAGGGAAGGGACGGGCCGTGCTGCTTCTGGGAGGCGGACGGAGAAGCAGAGGAGGAGGGCAGAGGGCAGAGAGCAAGGCCCCCCGCTGAGCCTGGCCGATCCGATCCGGGCCGCCCACCCCTGTCCCCGAACGGGCGGGATGGTTATCACAGCTCGAACTGAAGCCGCTCTGGGCTGTGCCTTAGACCAAGGACGTGCGGTCACCCCCTCCAGAGGGGCTCCTGACCGCGGCTACAGCCGGACAGCCCTTTCCCGACGGGGGCCGTGAGAAGAGACAGGAGACCACATTCGGTGACAGCCCAGCCGCCCCTTCCTCTGAACGCTGCTGCGGTGCCCGCTGCCTACAGCCTGAGGGGTTCAAGCCGGGGGGATGCCTGCAGGTCGGAAACACCTGCTGGTTTCCCAGAAGTGGCTGATGCAGAGGGACCCCCGCCTGGGCGCAGCTTTGCGTATTGGCCTATGATAGCACGTTTCAGGGTGTGAGGAAGGCTCGGAAGGTGCCGGAAACACACTCTTGCCCCTCGGCAGCCCTGCCCGGTGTCCGGTTCCCTCCCCCGCACGGCCAGCACCCCCACCAGAGCAGCACGTGCGCCACCCCCTGCCCTCACTTGCTTTCGGCACGTCCTGCTGTTCAGAACCACAGAGCCGCTCGGTCGGGCTGGCCATCACGGAGAAGCGAGGGGCTCGGGAGCCGGCGGGGCCCGAGAGGGGGTCTGACCCTCAGCCCACGCCTCTGCAGGCTGTGGCTCCTCTGCCCGTCCTTGGAGAACGCCCTGTGGCGGGAGCTCCGAGCCCCACGGACCACCTCCCTGCACGCCACTCCCTGCAGAGAAGCTTCCCTTCGCCGTCCTACCCTGGGGCGCTGTCACCCTCTGACGGCTGGTGACAACAGCCAGCACCGGGCTGGACCACGACCCACCACCCCGCGCACACGCCCGGCCCAGCAGCTTTCCCGTCTTTACTGTTTCTCTCCCGCTTCTCATCCTACACCCGATCACCCCTCCCACTAACGCGTCTGTCCCCTTCGACACCGTCCGACGTCACCGGGCTGGTGGCAGACCAGGTCACGGCCTGCGGTCTGTAGCCACGGGCAATCCAGAATGAGCGCAGGCCCCGCAAACCTGCTCTTACGGACTCCCCTTCCCGGAGCGGCCGTGGCACGTCACAGAAACCAGTACACTCCCACCGGCCCGGACCCGCGGCCCCAGACAAGGCCTTCAAGCCCTCTCATCCCTCACCCACGGAACGAAAGGGGCAAAGGTGTGAGACGTGGGAGGGAGACCCAAAGGGCAGAAAGGTCCTTGCAGATCCTCAAGGTCACAGGGCTGCCCCTTCCCCCTGAAGCAGGGCCCACGGCACCACACGCCACAGGGTCATGGTTCCGGTGGCAACGTTTATGAAGACGGTCCTGTGACGGGGTCCTCTCAACCTCGAGGAGCACGGTGTGGGCAGGGACAGGCGGGACACGGTCGAGACAGGGAGAGCGGGTTCCCTTTAACCTGTCTCCCCACGCCGCGCCGACCCGGATCCTTTCTGTGGTTCTACCCGCCCCCTCCCCCGGCAGGTGGGCTGCTCCCTCCTGGAGAAAGTTCCGGCTCTTCCCTTCATACAAGACCCGGTACCCAAGCAAACCAGACTCCACCACTCGCTCGGGCCCCTGTCGTCCGTCCATTCGCATCGTTATGGTGAACCAAGGTCTGGGGCCACTGAGGACCCACGTGGAGCCACGACCGCGAGGCGGCAGCCGCTGGACGTTAGCGTCACCGGTACCTATGGTTTGTCGGCCGCCGCACTTCTCCCGAATCATCTTCCCAGGTGTTGTACAGACGGGACGGCAGCGTCGACCGATGAGGACGCCCTGTCCCCGAAGTCCCAAGCCTATGAGGACAGCCGTGTCCCCGTGCTGCGGGCCGGGACCCACAAGCCGGGAGGAAGGCTGGCCTCACTCGGGGTCAAGAAACACAGACTGTTCCAGGTTTTACTAACACGGGGTGTTTTCTGACAATGACACCAGGTGCACTCGTAGCTTCCGTCGGCTGAGTGCCCAAGACAGGACCGGGGTCACGAGGAGCCGCGGGGGGCCGCACTGTTCTCCCGATCGTCATCCCTGTGCCGCTGCTCCTGGGGCACTGATGGGGACATGGCGGCGGCTGCCCGGGGCCTGATGTACGGAGATTCAGATGCCCGCGAAGCGGTAGAGACAGTGGAGGCCACCAGACTCCAAAGCCTGACTCGACCTGGACACCAGCCTTACAGGACACTCGGCATCCGTTTCTGGGCCACTATGGGCTCGCCGCATTCCAAGAGCCCGGGGTTTCTGATCCCGTCGGTGGAACAGGCCATGTGCACCGTGAGGCAGACAGCGCTGGGAGGGAAATGTGGACGGAATGGGGGTGGCCGCCTCAAACCCAGCCCTTCGGTGCAGAGGAAGGTGGGACCGGCTTCTGCCTCCAGCGCAGCGCAGGCCGGGAGACTGTGCCAAAGGGCATGGCCTTGGAGGGAGCTCGAGGCGTCTCCCTGTTAGTTCGGCCCAGCCAGGCATCCTGTCCCCTTCCTGCTGTCCCCCGCAGCGTTTCCCTCCGAGATCACCGCGTACAATGGTCATGGACTTGCCGGCTGTGAACATGGAGGGGAAGGATCTGATGGTTCGTTTCTCATCCTCTCTGGGAGTCTTTTTCCAAGATAAAGATTGTATTTGAGCTTTGTTTTATAGGATCAGCGGTATGAATCTTCTGTTCGATTTTGTGCAGCGGTTGGCAGAAAAATTTGGCTTCTTTTTATGGTGACGAGCAGCCGTCCCAGGGAACTGTCCCTTTGCCCAAATCCCACCGACTTATAGAAGCCTCCGGTCTAGCCAACCGTCCCTATGCTCTGTGCTCGCCTCGTGCCTTCTGGCGGGTGTGGTCTAAAGCCAAGGGACAGGAAGGGTCCCGCTCTTAGTCACTGTGTGGATAAAATAATCGCAGGCAGGAACTTCCACTTACCAGTGTTTGTCATGGAGCTTCTCCCAAAGAAGGGCACAGTCGACCTGGGCGCTCTCACCGGGGGGCTTTGAGAACCCGTCCCCGGCTGGGTCAGGCTGGGCTCACAGGCCCCGTCCTCGCTGCAAACGCGAGAGCTCTGCTTTCTCCCTCTCACGGAGACGGCGGGCCTTGTCGTCCCGCTCCAAACCCTGGGGGCTGGGGGCTCCCTGTGGGACTCTGGGCCGACAGAGTTCTTCTAAGTTGTGCTGCTGGAGCTCGGACGGAAGGTGCCCTCGCCTGCAGAGGGGACCGGCGGGGCCTCGTCTTCCCACACGTTCCCAGGGCACCGCCGTGCACAAAGGTCTCTGCTTCCTCTCACAGGCCTGCACTCACCTGGGCCCCGAGCTCGTCCTTCCCTCCGTGAGGATGGCAGTATCCACAGCAGCCGACACCCCAGCTTGGTGCTGGGGTGGCCCATGTCCCCAGGGCTTCCCCCAGACCGAGGGGGATGGGCAGGGTGGGGACTCCAGCCTGGCGTGGTCTGTCCGACTCGGGACTGGACACACACGGCCCACAGAGGCCGAGGTCCTCCCACCGGGACCGGGGCGGCTGCCCCCCCATTTTACAGAGGAGGCGGCTGAGGCCTGAGGATGCAGACAGCTTGCTGGAGGCTTGATACCATGGCAGCCTCGAGGGCGGAGTCACTGACCCAGAAAACCAGGACGGGGCAGAGCCCGGCTTCGCCTGTCTTCCGGGCCCGCCCTGCTCTCCACCATCCGCCGGGCTGGCCGAGTGCAGAGTGGGGCGACAGCCGGTGTCCTCTGCCCGGCTTCTCGCAGGCCGCGGCTTGGGCGTCCGCATCTGGAGAATCCTTCCGCCAGGGGGACATCAGCACTGCAGGCGGCCGTCTCTCAGCGAGGCAAGACGCAGACGATAATGCCGCGTCCTGGGAAGGGGCTCTGGCCGGTCCTAAACCACGCGGCCCTGGGTCCTGACGGCGCGTCCGGGCCTGCCCCCTCCACCCCCACTACAAAGCACCCCGAGGAATCTGGGTCCTGGGAAATCGCAAGAGACATAAATAACATGCCTGATAGATCTGCGTTCAGAAATACACGGCCTCGTTCTAAATACGGAAAACTATTCCTTCCTGCCCGTGTCCCCCGCCTCTCTGCTGCCCCTGAACATTTTATCCAAGGCGCCGGGAGCAGAATGAACGGGGGTTAAAAGAGAGACCTGACCGTCGAGCCAGGAGGTAAACGGAGCCTTCACCTCGCGAGGCTGGCGGGCTCCTCGCTCATCAGCGCCGCGGGACCTGTGTGATACGCACCGCGAGCATCTCATTGTTGCCAGAGCTGTCTGCCACCTGGGGCACAGCCACAGCCCAGCACCTGCTCCGGCACCGGCGGCCGGTACGCCCAGGCCCGCCACCAGAGGGCAGCGCGGCCTGCCTGTCTCCAGGGAGGGAGGCCTGACCTCAGGGTCTGATTCTGGTCCGGGCCGGACGGTCGAACAGATTTTCATCCCAACCACTGGCTGCTACTGTGGCTTCTCCTGCTCTCTTTCTGTTCGTCCTGGGGCGGGGAGATGCCCTGCTTCTCTCTGCAGCTGTGGTCCACCAAGTAGGACATTTTCAAGGAGCTGCCTTTGGGGGGTCGCCCATGGCCTTGGACGGTGCCCTGGGCCGCACGCGTGTGGGTGAGTCGGGCGAGCCCGGGCCACGCCGCCTCCGGATGGGGAGCTCCCTCACGCTGTGCGGGAAGGGCAGCGCTCGAGGAGCCCGGCAACGCCACGGGGAGACCGTGACGCTCGGTGCAAGTAAACTCAACGTCCTCACGCTTTCGTTAAAGTAGGTGTTTAATTAAGCAGTTACTTGGAATCCAGCTTTCTGTCTCACACACACGCGTGCACACACAAACACACACACATCCGCGCACGCACGCGCTCCCGTCGCGGCTGTGGCTCACTCCTCCGTCTGGGTGCGGGCCTGCTGCGGGCGACGTCAGGGCGGAAAGCATCTGTCCCTTTCCGGCCCCTGCCCTGCGCGGGCCGCAGTCAGCGGAGGCCGGTTACGCTGCCGGGGTGGTTTCCTTTCCTGGATCCCCAAACTCTTTATGTGGTTTTCAATTCCCTTTTCAGCTCTCCTTTCTCTTAATGATGATTTTTCCAGACTCAGTTAAATGCTATAATGAAATGAAAGTGTTTCCGTGAAACCCTGGCCCCCAGAGAGAGCCCACGCCCGCCCGCGCTGGAGAGGACACGGAGCTAGGGAAGCCGCTGGACGGACCGTGGCCGTTAGGAAAACCCCCACCTCCACCGAATTCCCAGATGGCGGCCATAACCACCCGTGCTGCTTTCTGTCGCGTGTCTGGCTTTATTTTGTTTTGATGCACGTGGTCATCAAGGTAGGACACGTCATGCTCCCTGAAGAGTCCCCAGAAACCTTAATTTGTCTTTAGGATGAAGGAGAATTTCTGGCACGTGGAGGATTTTGGGGAGGAGACGCCAAGCACTGGTCTCTCTCTCTAAGTTCCAGAGCCACTTGGGGGTCCCTGAAGTCCTTGCCAGGGCTTCCGAGATGCCCAGGCAGGCAGAGAAGCCACAGCCTAGGGGTGCAGAATGGCTGTCCGCCGGGGGAGCCACAGAACCCAACTGGAGGGTCCTGCTCCGTGGGCACCTACCCTCCATGCCCTGCCACGGGGGAGGGAAGGCTTTGCCCATCAGAGCTGGGCAGGGAAGCCTGGACACCCCCTGCCTGTCTTTCTTGGGTCCTCAGGGAGGTGACCAAGTAGGGAGAGAGCAACAAACATTCGAATCATCAGCCTCTCCCCTAGCGACTTTGTAAGTCTCTGCAGTAGGACGAGCTTACGCTGGGTCTTATCTTGCAGGATCTGGTGAAAGACAGAAACGGGAGAAGAGCCTGGAGACCACGTATGGGTAATACCTTGATGGAAGGATATTTGGGAAAAGGTTTAAGGAGTTTGAACGAAGACACTGAGTAGCTGCTCAGTTCTCTGATTTCTGTGTTTTGTCGTCTTAAATTGGAACAGGTCATTCTGCCCAGACGGTCTAATCTGGGTTGAAGGCTTGTGTCACATCGTCAGGACTTGATTAAACACCGTCTTGAATTATATAAACTTCCTGGAGGCGGGTCCGGATCAGCGAGCATCTTTGTTGGCCGCGAGGACCCTGGGGGATCTGGGGCAGGGTCGGTGCAGGGACCACACCTGGGGACGGGAGGAAGCACGTTCCCCGAGGGAGTGCCGGCTCCCCGGGCGCTGTCCTATGTCCGCCGTGGGAGGGGAGGGTCGGAATCTCGTGCCCCCTCATCTCCTTCCCTTCCGCTCTGGGAAGGCCAGGGCTGCGCCGGGCACCATCTTCTCCCAGGGACTCAGTCTTGGAATGTCTTCCTCCGGGAATGGACTTTGTCTCATGCAAATTCCTCACCGTCCCCACCCCCTGCAGGAGGGGGAGGGGCTGGCCGGTGCCGGGGACGGAAGCCTTGTGATGGGGAGGAAGGGAGGCCAGAGCGTGACGGAGACGGCCTGAGCAGGACACGCAAGAGTCCGGAAAACGGCGGAGTGGAGCGGAGGAAGAGTGGATCTGGAACCTTCAGCAGTCTGGCCGTGTGTCCTGCGGGCCAGGCCGAGCCCGCCTCCTCCAGCAAGTGACGTGACAGCCTCCTGGCGGCGCTTTCCCAGGAACATCTGTTCAGGATCCTAACACTTCACACGCTTCGTGTCCACACAAGGGCTTGGGTTTTCTTTTAATAAAATAAGTGCCATGAGAGACTATGAACCCTGAAAAACAATCTGAGGGTCCTGAAGGGGCGGGGGGTGGGAGGTTGGGGGAACCAGGTGGTGGGTACTGGGGAGGGCACGGATTGCATGGAGCACTGGGTGCGGAGCAAAAACAACGAACTGTGTTACGCTGAAAAGAAATTAAAAAATAAGTAAATAAAGTGCCAGATGCTCTTATTCCTATAAAAAGAACAACATGCTGGACTGATTTGTTTCATTAAGAGCGGAAAGGTCACACCTTCTTGGGGAGAAGCCAGCTCCCGGGGGTCCCCAGGCTCGAGTGCCCATCTTCCGCTGAAGGGACAATCCGCGGCCTTGCTGGGACTGTGCTCCGATTCACTAGCTCGAGCACACAGCACCGAGGGAGCAGGTGCTGTGTCTCCCTGGAGACTGCTGGGTCCCCGGGCTCTGGGTGTGCTCGGGGCTCAGAGTCCCAAGCTTGTGTCGCTAGAGACATCAGGCTTCCACGTCTGACCTCTGCCCGATGCAAGAAGCACTTTAGGACAATCCAACACAAGAGCAGTGACCTCCCTCTGCTTGACCTTCCCAGGACAGCCTCTTCCAGGTTGGGGAGCGAATGAGCAGGCCCCTGAGTCGACCTGAAACCCGACTCCTCCAGCCTGAGGCTGCTGTTGGCCGGTCACAGAACCGGTGACAAGACTGAGTCTTCTCCATGCCTCCAAGTTCAGGCTGACCTGACGTGGAGAAGCTGGGTGGCCATTTCACCCATCTGCCCCTGTCCAAGGGCCGCTCTGAGCGAAGAGAAAAGTTCTACTAATAATACAAATTTTATCTAAAGCAAGGAAAACGGGGGTAAAGGACAGAAAATCGGGCTCATCACTTTAAAGCCGATAGTTTCGCCAGAGGGTAGAGAGAAGGGGCATGGGCATCACCTGAAAAGATTTCCCGAATGCACAATTGCCCTGCATGCGGGAGGGAGGAGAGAGAGGGAGACGGAGACGCCCCTGAGCTCTATCCCCACCGCTCACGACGGGGGACCACCGCGCAGCGCCTCTGCGAAGTCCACGTGAGGGCAGGTAAATCGTTCACCGTGAGGTCACCTGGCTTGAATACAGAGTCCAGGCCATCTTCTGTGTTACAGCACTGATACTTAAATATGAAAATCGTGGTGGTGGAAAGGAGTTTGGAGTTTTCTAGTTCATCCCAGCAGTGTTTTCGCAAAAGGGAAAAGAAACTCAGGCCCAAATAGTCAGGAAATAGGTCCGATGACTAAATGCGAAGGCTTGGACGGGGCGAGTGGGTCTCAGATGAAGCAGTTTCAGGTACAGGTGGCAGAGACTGGTCTTCCTTCAAGCACTGGCAACTTGAGTTTTCGTAGAATTGTTGACAAAACTCTCAATGTTAGGGTAAGTGGTTTAATGTCCCAGGGATGTAAGAACACAGAAAGACTAAAAGGAATGGGAGCTCCAGAGAACATCAAGAATTTTAGCCACAAACGCTCAAATCTCATGAGGCCTCTGGAACAAAAAGCTAGAGATGGGCTTATCTTAGTATAACCCTAGAACATCATAAACTACCTAACCGAATCCCTAAGGATTAGGTAATTCATTGTCAGCAAAACTTCTCCAGACCAGTGGGAATTCTTCATACTTGGAGAGAACGTTCCCCTTTGGACTTCTCTTACTTCTGATTCCACAAGCCAACCAGATCACGTCTTCCCGTTGGACTGAAACCATCCGTCGTCTTGCTGGGAGACAAACAGAGCCTCTGCTCCCTTTCCACATGAAGACCGAGCTGCTGCCCCCGGGAACCTGTCTGCTCACGGGGAAGCACGTGCCCTGATTTACGGGCTCCCCAGAGACACCAGGAGGAGCGGAGCTGACCTCGAGGCGGCGTGCGACCCTTGTCAACCTTCCCATGGAAGCAGTCACACGAGACGGTGGTTCCGACCGTTCCCCTCAGCTACCAGCCGTGCGGCGGGCAGTGCGGGGAGTCGTGGTAAAATCTTGTGGATCCTAGCTGTTTCTTAGACCACCCTGCCTCCGTGGAATACGGGTGGTCCAAGGCAAGGAACATGGCATTTCTGTGTTTCGTAACGCGCCGGCATCCTGTCCTGTCCTCCTCCCGCATCCCCGCCTCCCGGCGTCCACTCTAACCAGACTGGGCCCGGGGGATCCCCTTGGCTGCTGCTGTCCTCCGGCTGCTTTCTGAAGCTGATCCTCTAACCTTCTCACGGATTCCGAAAGATCCCAGCATCTCTGTGGATTCCTCTTCTGCTCTGGGCTCCAGATCTGAGGTCTGCGGTTCACAAGCGCGCAGCCCAGACGAGGAGTTTTAAATGCCACTTCTTCGTGTTCTCTGGTTCTCCCTGCTGGGCACGGAGCCTGGCATGGCACCTCCTGGGCCCTGCTCGTGAGTTATGGACAATAAACTGTGAACAGAAGCGCCCGCTGCTGTGGTTTCCAGGCCCGGGATGAGGGCAGCCCCAGCAGCCTGAGACTGTGGTGCCCACGGGGAGCGGGGCCCCCCCACTCAGACCCTGATCTTGGGGGCACGTGTGATCACGGCGAGAGAGCCTCTTTATTGCTTTCAATTATGGAGGTGGTGTTTGGTTTGCTTCGGTTGTGTTTTGCTCTTCGCAGAGACCACGTTAATCCTGGCTCCTTCCTGCCTCATCAGGTGGGACGTACGTTTGGGGAGAGGAATGCTGGGCTGCCCAGCGTCAGTCGCGAGCTCCGTCTTTACCCCGACTGCAGGGCAGACTCTGGATTGAATCTCTCGTTTCCCCACAGCGAAGCTGTTTTTGCCTCGCAGGGTCCCTGGCTGCCCTCCCAGATGCCACGGCCTCCAGCCAGAGATTCCAAACGCAGAGTATGGGTCCCTCTTCAGCGTGTCCTGCTGTTTCACCTTGACCGTGGCCAGATAAGCAGAAGATCACCGAAGATCGACCTGGATAACTCCCCAGTCCCACCACCGAACGGTCCACTGTGTAGTTTCGATGCTAACTCCTGGCTTGTGCGCTCCGGGTACAGAAGCTGTTAAGAGAGGACATTGATTAAACCCCAGGATGACCAGTCACTGCAGTGGTCAGGAGGGAAGTGCGCATCTGTTTCAGGGAACAAGGGGACCAGAAGAGGGAGGTCATGGCGAGGATGTCCCGTCTCTCGGGAGAAGTCCCCAACGGGGCTGCCCGGCCATGGTGTCCCCTTGTTCTACTGTGGGCTCTGGAGACGCTGTGCTTTGGGGGGTGTGGGTCCGACCTTTCCGTGACAACAGCACCTTTGTTCTCTCCGTGGTAGACACCGTCCATTCCGGGTGCACGGGCGTCCGAGGCTCACCGCGTCTGAGACCTCAGCCGCCACGGGCAGCCCTGCTGCGTGACGGGCCCCTGCCAAGAGCGGGCTACGCCACGGTGACAGTCTGCTCAGAACCCGGGCGGCGACCCAGCCTATTTGCAAAAAAGGAAGTGTAGAAAGTGCCACGAGAGGCAGGTGGTTAGGGGGTCAGGTCTGGAACCACTGACCACAGAGGACTCACCGACTGTGGGTAAGGCCAGTTTCCATGGCTGTGACCCAGGCTGGGGTCGTGTTTTCTTCACAGGGCTGCGTGTGGAGGACTCGAGGCGTTTGTTCGTGTGGCAGGGTGTGCAGGAGGCAAGTGGGTGGCAGGGAGACGTGCCTGGTCCCACTCCTCCAGCGGGTAACCCTGGCTTGCTTTTAACGAGATGGCAGTCTGGGTCTGGGCGGCGGGAACCCTGCAGCCTTCAGGTCCTGGTCAGAGGGTCGCCAGCACCCCGGTGTCAGCCCGTCTCCTTCATCTTTGGGGATAAACAGTGGAACGTTGTCAAACCGAGGTTCACAGTGATTGTTGCTTTTTGATAACGAGGTTGTTACATGTGCTGGGCAACCGTGGCCACGGAGACCCTGACGACAGTGAAGGGAGGGAGACCAAGCTGGCTTCCGTGGGACACTGAGCTCCTCAGGGCAGTTTCTAGAATGTCTGGGTCTAAGTTTGGAGCTGAGGCAGCACCACGAGGACAGATCAGAACGGCGTGTGTGGGAGACACACCGGCAGGACGGTCTGGTGGGATCTGAGAGACACAGGAAGCCACTGGGCACGGACACACCTAGACCAGCCCCGTGGGCCAGCACGCCCTTGACAGCCAGTCACATCTGCACTGGCCGTCTTAGTTCCCCAACCATGCATCTGACGCCTTCATCCCTTGCTGTGGACCACTGTCCAGAGTCTGGAAACCAGCAGGTGTCCCTCCGTGGGTGAGGACAGTGTAGACCGAAGGAGCGTCCCCGTATCGATGTCAGAGCTGAATGAGGGTGAGCAGCTGTAGGTGTTCTCTGTCTCCATAGGGAACGTCTAGATGCTACCCAAGTCAGAGTCATTAATGCTTTATGGAGCCGGACCCCGGGGCGAGGCAGGAAAGATGCTCATTTTAGTTACATTAAATACCGAGAGCGTTCGGCTTACTGCTCGGAACGACTGCCCTTGCGTTTAGCCAATGCTCTGCCTCTGGTGCGTCACAGGTCCGTGGCTTTCCCAGATGCGGATTACATTTCTCCAAGCACTCACGAAATGTGATTTTTTTTTTTTTTAAATTTTTACCGAGTCACAAGACCGTGGTGCTGATAAAGGACACAGCTGTCTCTGCGGCGGGTGCCAGGAAGGAGGGAGTGGTGGGGATCCAGCTCGGTGAACCTCAAGGCAGAGGGAACGTCGCCAAAGAGATGTTCACGCCTCTGCGCATACCCTTCCAGGCTGATCTAGAACTCAGAAAACGCGCTTCCTATATAACGATACCGCAGGCGATGGAGAGAGTTGAATGGGTCTCAGAACTGATGCCGGGGAAGGAGGAACTACACATTCGTGCTCCCGACTCCTGACGATTCTAGGTCAGCACGTGGCCGTGACTTCTGCTGTGTTTCCGGTTTGGGGAAACTAGCAGGTCCAGTGACGGGGGGTTTAATAGGGGCGCTCCCCTGCGCCAGGAGCTGGGCTAAGAACGGCATTAGCTTATTTAATTTCCTTCACGGCCTCAGGGAGCACGGATGGCGACCATCCTTGTTTTGCAGACGAGGAAACAGAGACCCGCAGACTGAAACCCTCATCCGAGTTCACGAGCTGCCACGTGGTGTAGCTCACGTCCGGCCACAGCTGTGCCGTCCGCCCGGGGCAGCTCCGTCAAGCCCGTCCCAAGCCTCTGGCCACGCGCCGGCCGAGATTTCTTGGTCTGACCGGAGATTTCCCGTCCTGCCAATCAGAGACGTAACCGACACGGAGTCCAAAGAACCACGCATCTACGGTTTGAGTAACACGCAGACGTGCACACGATTCCAAGTCCGTCCACGACGGGCCACATCACGCAGGTTAAAACTCTCCGTCCAGCCGGAATGACGTACAACGGAATCACTCACTTCTGTCCACTCCCAGGGCAGTTTCTGAGCAGCTGGACTGCCCTGACCGGGCACGTCAGACTTGGTTAATGTGAGAGGAGCCGTCGGGGACCTGCAGCCAGCGTGAGTCCACACGCCCCACAGATCTTCGTCATCTGCGTGTCTGTTGGGACGTTTCAAGGACGGCTTCAGAGGTGTGGGACACTCCTTCTCACCAGCGAGATGATGTTGTGCAATACACCCCCAGCTCCCTCCCACGGTGCCAGGCACAGGCTGTGCCCCAGAAGACAGACCGTCACCGGAGTCCCAGGGGGCTCGGTCTGCTTGCGACCTCAGCCGAGCGGGCGCTGGACACACACCAGACATCGACGTGCGTTATAGCAGACACGGCTCCCCGTACTTGACAAGCCATGACCTTAAACTCAAGTGTGTTCCATGCAAAATAGGGCTTGAGAGCTTTGTTGCGATCTCAGGCGACGGAGAAAGTTCCGTTGACGCGGATGAACAGGGAAGAGCCGTCCCCCGTGGAAGGCACATCGGGTCAACCCACGGATCTGCACAAAGGCCTTCACCGCGGTGACGTCTCTTCCCACGGAAGCCTTTCCCCAGCAACAGCCTTTGGTGGATCAGAGGTAAGGCCTGGAGTCATCCCAAAACGTCAAATCAGGAGGTAACGGATCTATCCACCTGGGCCCCCTGACCTTTTGCAGATGTCTCTCAGAGCACCTCGCTGGGACAAAATGCTGCCGGGTCACCTGTGCCGACCCCGGACAAGATGCTCCAGCAAACAGTGTCAAGAACCACAGGCCTGAGTCTTGTCCCAGCGTCGCAGGCTCCGGACGGAAGGCTGAGCCCGGCACATGAGGACACGGCACCACGCTTTGATGTATGTGCAGGACAAGCCAGCCTAGCAGAACTCTACAGCAAGCCTGCCCACGGGGAGAACAGTGCTTCTAGAACATTCTGAGCTCGAACCTGGGGTGTGCTGACACACCTCCATCCACAGCAGCCCGTCGGCCCGCCTTGCCACAGCCCCTCTCTTCCACACCAGCTCCCGGGGGGGGGGGGCCCAGGCAGCCCAGGGCCTGGTGGACAGGGATCTGGGGGTCCCGGGTGGGTGGACAGAGGGCAGAGTGCCATGAGGGCCGTGGCCCCGGGGAGCAGCACTGGGGGCTCTAGGAAACGGAAGGACAGAGGCCACAGTGGGCACCAGGCATGGGCACAGCAGAAGGCATCGCGGTCTGCACGGACTTTTCCCGAAATACGGGTACAGTCATCCGGGCGCCCGACTGGACGATCGTAAAACCACCTCGAGTTACGCACACAGGGAAGCTAGCTGAGGGCTCTACTAAGCATCGTTCCTGCTGACTCCCCTGGGACAAGGCTGCCTGGTCACGCACGGTCCTCGGGTCGGGCCACATCCTCCAAGTACCTTTAAACTCTGGGCACATTCAGGTTAAAATCCAGCCGTGGGATCGCATCTGTGCCAAGCCACGCATTACATAAATACCCTTCAGGCTACTCTCTTGGCTCTGCCCATCATCCCGGCCCGACGTTCTAGGCTGTGCCCCGAGCTCACTGTCCGTCACGCACCCACCTGCGTCTCAGAGGACTTGAGGGGATCAGGGCTTCTCTATGTGGGGCAAGACCTGGCTCTCAAGTGACCCCAGCCCCTCCCACTCTCCCCCGAGGTACAAGCCGTTTCATGATACCGGCATGTCCGTGAATAACGGTATTTATCTGGGAGCACGTGACTGCTGGGATGGCAGAGGAATGGTCGTCTCACGGCTCAAACACGGAGCGACTTCACGTCTCCTTAGAAAACCTGTGCCGGACCCGCACGCCCCGTCCACAGCGGCGAGGGGGAGACGGAGACGTCATGGACAGTAAGACGAACTGCCTCAGCGTGTGAGTTCCTGACCCTGGATCAGAGTTCCCAAAAAACCCACAAAAAACCCAGGAACATCTTCCTTTTCGCTTCTGGGTAGCCAACCTCAGTAAACCTTAACACAGTTGTGGGGCACTAGAAGCAGTTTTAAATCTTATACTCAATACAGAATTCGGTGTCACTGCATGGCGTTTGCCCAGAATAATGAAACCGAGGTTGCACTTTACTTATCAGAATCAGTCTGTGGCCACCACGACCCAAGGACTCCCGTGAATCGGGGAGGCACGCGGCGCCGAGTTTCCAGCTTTGGTCAGCTGGACGGACTCTCCCACGGGTGGGCACACACCTCTGTTCAAGGAGCTCAGGGTCCCGGCAGCCCCCAAGTCTCCCGCCCCTTCCCGCCCTCAGCCGTTGGCATCCCGAAATGTCCCATGCATTGAAGACCCCTTTGGGGAAACAAAGCAAATCGGTGATGCATTCACGATTCCGAGCCTGTGGACGGCAGGGTGGCTCCCCTGACCCAGCCTCGGGTCTTCCTGGAGCTCACCTCTCCAAGTGGCCCTCTGCAAGCTCTGTCAGCGCGTTCCCCAGCCCCCATATTTTTCTCAATTTTTTTTTTTGTTCTTTTTAAAGATGTTATTTATTTATTTGACAGACAGAGATCACAAGTAGGCAGAGAGAGGAGGAAGCAGGCTCCCCAGTGAGCAGAGAACCCGATGTAGGGCTCGATCCCAGGTCCCCAGGACCATGACCTGAGCCAAAGGCAGAGGCTTTAACCCCCTGAGCCACCCAGGCGCCCTTTTTTTTTTTTTTTAGAAGAAGCATCTGGAAGTGAAACAGTTAAGTCAGAAGACCATCTTCAAAGTCTACCCTCTACCCGTTATTCAAATAGGAACCACGATGCCTCAGGCTCTCAGGCCCCCTGCTTGAGAAACCCAAGCCTGGGGGTCTAGAACCTTCCGGGGAACACCACGAAGCAGAGGACGCTGCCACAGCGGCTGTGACTGATTTGAAATATTTGGGGCCGTTATCACGCCAACATGATTGTGTGTAAATGCCTGGAAGAAAAATTTCCTTTCACTGGATTTGCTGAAGCAAAAGCTTAACTTGAATTGCCGAGCAATGAGCTTTTTATTTTATTAGGAAGATACTAAAAAAGATATTTCAAATCTTCTGGTTATGTTTTTTTTTTTTTCTTTCTTTAAAGGAGATTAGTCCCAGAGCTGTCTAAACTCTTACAGCCAGGCTTCCAGGATCTTTTCTTTTTTAGCGGGGGCTTCGGGTTGCTACTGTGCAGAACTTTCAGGAACGTGGGGCCAACCACATACAGGGCTGGCTGTGGGCATGACCAGAGTGGACACCGGCCAGTTACCTTTTCATGCCAGTGACACCCGCAGGTGGGGCCCAGGACAATATGGGCCATAAAATCTTCAGGTTGATTCTCCCAGGGCCCGGAAAGCAACTCAGAACCTGGAATCCTAAGTGCTCTGAGCCTTGCCAGCCCCACATTAGAATAAAGCCCCTGGAGGGGTGACTGGCCCGGAGAGGACCACCCTGGTGGGCACCCGTGTTCTGGCACGTCTGCTGGGAAACAGGCCCTACGACGTTGGGACGGTCGCGGCATCAGGAAGGAGACTCGGCGGGGGTAGAACAGGAAGGGCGCAGAGGAGCTTTCCGGGACGATGGGATGCGCCACGTCGTGCCCGGGACGCAGCGTGGGTACGTCCGTCAAACTCATACCCAGCTCTGTCCCGAGGACGGAGCATTTCATCGTGTGCCACGGACACAAGAAATCGAGTCGGAGAACTTTCTGCTTCGGAGACCTCCGTGGGGTGCGGATGGTGACTGGTGCTAAGCTTCCCCGTCTCTCTGATTTAGGCCCGCAGTGCGGTCCCAGCTTGAGGAACGCACAGCACTGAGGAAATTGGTATTTTCTGGACTTGATCGTTCCTTGACCCAGCCTGGCATGGGGAACCGTCCCCCGGCCGTGTGGCCTCAGGCAGGCAGGCTCGGGAGAATAGGCTGCCTGTCGGCCCAGCTCTGGTGCAGTAAGATCCTGACCCCACCTGCATTTGTAGAAAGCACTTGCCCTGGACTCGACCAGTGATACCCCCAGCACACGTGCCTTAACTTTGTGTGGACTTGGCCGAACGCCTGACTTGTCTTGCCCCATGTGGGGGTGCGGTCACCCCGCTGTTGTGAGGCCAGTGTGGGCTGAATGTCTGCATCCCCCCGAATTCACCTTGAAGCCTGAGTCCCGGGTGGGGTGGGGTCTTTGAGGGGGGCTGGGATCACGAGGGGGGACTGCCCTGAGGAGGGGACGAGGAGACCAGATCTGTCTCCCGCCTCCGCCACGTGCAGGCGCAGCGAGGAGACCCCGTCTGTGAGCAGAGCGGTGGGTCGACAGGCACGGGCTCGGCCGGCATCCCGGGCTTGGACGTGTGGCCCCAGAACCAGGAGGAACAGAGGCTTGTTTAAGGCCCCGTCTACAGCGCCCTTCAGCGCTGACTCAGATGGACAGACGGCGAAGTGGGGCAGCAGGTAGGAAAGTGCCCAGAACAGTGACCGGAACGCGATGGCGACCAGTCAGGAGTGTTGCCGTGACGACGGGATTCTCATCAGCACGGAGACGGATCGTAAATGTTTAAGAAGAGAGCCTCCTGCTCACATTTTTAGTTATTCAATAATGCATTCCGGGGGAGAACTGGCGCCCGGGGGAAGCCAGCCGGAGAAAACACCCACCGCGGCGGACGTCCTCACAACCGCCGAGCACCCGGACTGGCTTCCTTGGAAAGCTTTGCCCCTCATTTCTTCTCCAGCTCTTGCTTCCACCCCCAGCACAACAAGGCACCCTACCTCCTGGGGAGGGGCTCGAGAAAGCTCTGCACGTGCAAACCTCCCAGGACAGCACCTACTGCCTCTTCCCCCAGGACCTCGGGTTCTAGAAACCTCTGCACACCTGGCCACCAAGCGAGGGCTCCCCTGATGGCCTGATGCTCCCTGAACTCCAACGGCATCTTTGTAACCCAGCAGAACCTTAAGAAACTGGAGATTTAACTGGACTGAAGTCCAAGAAAACAGCCAGCACTGCTGGTCAGGCAGCAGGCCCCCAGCCCCGTCCGGGCCCGCGCGTGGCTCACCTTCATAGAGCCAGTCGCTGAGTCCGTTGTAAATCACGCCTTCCTTCCCGGTTGACACCACTCGGATGGCCTGCTTCCCGACGTGCGCGCAGTAGTAGATATTGTTTTCGAAGATGAATATCTAATCAGGAGGAGAGAAAACACAGTGTTAGCCCAGGACGTGGTTGTGAACAGGGTGTTCTTAAGAAATCGGAAGGCGGTGACGTGCTTTGCTTCCGCCTGGTGCGTTTCTCTGCTAGAACAAGGGTGGCGCGGGGATCCTCTGGGGCTCACCTGCGGGCCCCGCGTTTCCAGTTACTCAGAGTCTCCTGCTTCCCACAGTTCGCCCCACGCACTCATCTCCCAGGACGGGACAGTCCGGGGTCTCGTCCTTTAGGGGCTTCCCCACCAAACCGCGTTGTCTGTTCGCACTACTGTGCTGTTCTTGGCGGTGCTGGGCTCAAACCCGGGAAACCCGGCATTTACTCATTCGGTAGTCACTGCAGTTAACGAGGGGTACCCCCCGTGCCCCTCACCGGAGGTGCCGTGTTTAATGGGGTGGGACACAAACGGGCTTTCATTCCGCTTACAATCCGGTAAAGGAGTCAGACTTCACCAGGAGAATGTTCTGATGGGGAGAGCGGGGCTCCGGGAACACATAACAGGATTCCCTAACTTAGGTCAACGATTCACTGAGAACATGATGGAAGTTTTTCTTACTGTGGAAAAACACACACGACGCAAAGCTGGCCACCATGACCACGGTCTAGAGTATAATCTGGTGGCATCGCGCATTCACACGATTGTGCCACCAGCACGTCACCGTCTTCAGAACCTTCCCATCATGCCCAGCAGAGACTGTCCCCACGAACGCTGATGCTCGCGGCCCCCGCGGCCCTGGCGCCCCCGTCTGCCTTCGGTCTCCACGAAGCTGGTGACTCGAAGCATCCCGTGTAAATGGAATCACGCAATGTCCGTCCTTCTGAGACTGGCTTATTTCGCTCAGCCTGAGGTCCCCCAGGGTCCCCCGTGCCGCGCCAGGCGACGGGATTTCAAGAAAGTGCTGTTCGTGCTGAGGGCGCGGCGAAGAGTAGGACGGCGATGGGCCGAGAAGCTCAGTGCACAGGAGCAGCAGCGCAGGAGGAGAGCCGAGCCGGCGTGGGCGCGGGGTGTCCGCGGAGGTGGCGGACAGGGAACGGCAGGTGCCGGCTCCCGCAGGGTCTGTCCCCTCTCGTGGGACCCCACCAGCAGCAGGGGCAACCCAGTTCGATGGGCGTCTCCCGGCGACGAGAAGGCAGCGGGGCCATGAGCGGGGGACCGTGTGGCTGGCCTGGTCATCTCACAAGGGGGCGCTGGGGACACCAGCCGGGAGGGGCCGCTGACTGCGCTGAGTGAACCCAGGTCTGGGTGAAGGCAGAGGTGCTGCTGAGCCGCTGGGTGGCGGTGACCCGCTCGTGGAGGGCAGGACGGTCTTGGTCAGTCGTTCTCCAATGCTGGCCACTAGCAGGATCCGGGGAGCCCTTAAAACTCCACTGCCTGGTCCCCAGCCCAGCCCCATGATCAGTATCGAGGGGCGAGAGCCGGGAATCAGAATTTTAAAGAAGGGTCCCGCGTGATTCCAGCATGCCGCCAAATGGGCAAACCCATGGCCCAGGGAAAACCCAATGTCCCCTGAAGCTCTGCCAGAGCCGGCAGAGTGTGCGAGCCCTCGGAGGTGCACATCTGCTGGGCCCCGAGTTTCCGCACCTGCTCCATCCAGTCTTCCCTGTCCAGGGGCCACGTCCACGCCATCCCAGCCGTGTGGACCGGGCACAGGGCTCAAACCAGGTGTTTTCTTTTAAAAGAGTCTATAAAAAATACCGTCAGTGTCTTTTAAGAGACCACAGAGAGAGGAAAAGGTGGAAATATTAACTTTTTTTTAAAATTGAAAACACAAAAAAGGCAGTTTCCCCAGATGGCTCTCACCGACGGCAGATCTGAAAGTGCCAAGTGTCAGATTTCTGCGGACGACGCCTGGCGCTTCCGGGATTCACTCCACCCGGGAAGGAGCTGGGAGACCCCCAGACACACGTATACATCCTGATCTAACTTCAGTGGCTGTTCTCGTGAGTTTGCCTAAGGGGAAGATGTTATTACTAAATTTTAACCTCTTTTATGTATTCTAAGCCTGTAATAAATTTCTGAATCAAATCAGAGCACAGCCAATTAATATTTCGAGTGAGTAAGATGTGCTACGATAGACATTAAATCCTTTATCACCTTGTTTTATTTTTAATGGGAGGAAAATGAAAAGAAACGCGTTGTAAGGAAGAGTGTGCTTTGCTTGGGAGACGTTTTCCGTTTTCTCCAGACCTGCCGGTGGAGCTCCCAGGGTCGGAGACGGGGGCTGTGTGCAGCTCTGCACCTGGGGACAGGCGCTGGCAGGGGCAGGACAGGCACTGGGGCCAGCGGCGGAGTCCTCCACTCCCCAGCCCTGCTCGGCACGTGGGCCATCATCGCGGTTCCCAGCGCCGTGGGAGCACCTCGATGCCTTCCCCGTGCCGCTCCGGTCCCCGCCTCGCCCCCCGACGTGCAAAGACTTTAGCTGCCCTCCTGCAGTGGCTTCTCCCTTACCCTGCTGGGGCTGACCCCCCCCCCCCAGGGTCCCCCATAGAGCGCAGGTGTCCCTGCTTCCCTCCCTCAAAGCATCTCACGCGTCCCAGTCCCGATCCTGTTTCCTAAAGCACTGTTCCTGGAAACCTGCAGTGGCTTTTCTGGGGCATGGAACCGAGTTTAAACGTCTGGTTCAGGGTTCAAGGCCCTGCAGGACTCCAGGACACTGGCCTGACCGTCTCCCTCACTCTCCCTCCCCAGCAGGAGTCACGGTGGGCCGACGACACAGGGGGACCTGCCGGGGCAAAGGCAGACCCAGGGGCTCACATCTGCAAATGGGGGTCGAGACTGGACCAGCTCGGGGCACAGAGCTCCGCGCCACAGCCCGTGGGGGCACAGAGCCGGCGCGGCGTGACCCGGGCTCGGATTCTTCCGTCACTGGAGATGGCAGCAGAAGCGGACGCTGGCGGGTGTGACGAGTGAGCGGACGCTGGGAAGCGCGTGGAGCAGCGTCCGCACCGAGTGCCGGCTCAGCGGCGTGTCTGCTGTTGTCGCGTCATCACTATGAAAACCCGTTCCATCGGAAGGGATCAGGAGAAGTTTCGGGGGAGGCGACACCGGAGCCAGACTAGCTTCTAATTTTGCTCAAGGCCGATTTACAGAATTTTTTTCTTTTTTCCTCTTGTGCTTTTCGTGTCACATCTAAGAATGACCAAGTCCAAGGTCATGAACGTTTACCCCCATGGTTTCCTCTTCGGCTCGTATAGTTTTAGCACTTACATTCGGGCCTTTGGTCCATTTCGGGTTATTTTGTGGGCACATGTCGACCACACATTTTCATATACTTGGTAAACGCTCATTCGTTTTCACGCGACGCTGTGGATCCGCCGCGGCCTTGTTTCGAGGAGGAAGACACGAGCACAGGGAGGCTGAGTAGCTTGACCTCCAGCTTGCTGGCCGGCGGTGCAGTGGGGGTCCAAGCCAGGGGCCCTGGGGATGCGAAACGCCGTGCCCCAAGGGGAGGCAGGAACTCGGGGACTCAGGCGTGCCATGGCACGCCGCCTCTTTATAGCAATTTGTTAAATAAGCGAACGGTGTGATTTCTAACCAGCCATGAGCCCGAGACCAGGGATGAGTGTCCGAGCCACTGTGAGTCCCCGCTGTCCCTCTGGCCGCTTCTCTCTCACGCAGAAGAACACAAACGCCCAGGGTGATGTCACAGTGTCACCATCGTTAGGATCTTCCGGCTGACACAGCAGCCCTCACCGGTGGCCCCTGTGCCCTGCTGTACTCAGGTAGGCCTGGGTCTGGGGCTGCGTGACTGCGGGGCCTCACTGGCTAGCTCCCAGGTCCTACCAGCCACGGTTCTAGAATCCGTTCAGTCAAGGGGCCGTCCACCTCTATCTCAGGATGACCGTGCCCGCGGTGTCTGTCCAGATTCCGCACTTGACAGCTGCCCTGGGACCCGAGGCCGCTCGAGCGTCGTCAGTGGAAAGGCTGCCAAGCCTACAGCACACGTCATCACCCCGAGGCCCTGTGATCCCAGGCACGGAGCTTGGCCTCGAGTCTCTCTTCCAGAAAGCTTTAAAAAACATGTGCTCAGGTTCCCCCAAAGGAATCAGATCGTTCTGTTCCCCTCCTGTGTGGTCTCTGGGCACCACGGTACCTGCTGGGGACAGCAGGCAGTCCCCGCGTCCTGCACCCTGCCATGCTGACGCCCCTCCCGGAAGCTCTGCCCTTTCTGGGGCTTCCAAGTGTCCCCTCCTCAGGACCTTCTCTCTCCTCACCGGAGACGGCTTCCCCCGCTGCCTGCCCATGTCCCGGGCCTCCCGGGAGGCTGTGCTGGGCTCCGTCCGCCCAGTCGCTGCCCTCCCCGTGACTGCCTCTCCACGACACGCACGTGGCTGCATGAGGAGAGGCTCTGGCATGAGGGAGCACCAAGGTCCAGGCAGGGCACGTGACGGCGTGGGAAGTGGGAGCGTCTCCTCTACTTTGAGGGCCTGACGTGTGGCTCCTGCGCGCTCCCCTTGGACTTCACCGGCAGCTTCTGATGGTCTGATCTGTTTCGCCTTCGCTGCCGTCCAGAGCTGCTGCCCCTTGAGCACCTGCACATCCTTCTCCACGGTCCCCTCCGATGCCAGCCAGGTGGGGACGCCCCTCTTCCCCGCTCGGCACCCTTACCAGGACTACGAGTGTGACCGTCCCCCTTACGGACCCGTGTGAGCCAGATGCCAGACGAAGGTCTCCGGCAAGTTTGCTTCCCCGTGTCCTGACTCACCGAGCCCCATCCCTTCCTCACCTCTGGGCGCTTTAGTTCCTTCTGCCGCCCCTGGAGTAGACGGCGAGAGCCCACGTACGTACAGCCACGTCAGCCTGCCCCCGCCCCGCCCGCACCTGGGTCTTCAACAGAGAGGTCAGAAGTACAAACCCAACGGGACTGGAAGTACAAGCTCCACTATTTCTTACAAAACACTTCCCCTTTTTATTAGACTGATTTTTTAAGAAGCACTTTGACTCAATACGGTTCGTGGTTACATGACTCAACACTCATGGTTACAGTGAATTCTGGGAAAGTTCAATGAGTCGGAATTCTCCGGAGGGCCGTGAACTTCAGTTCAACCGACTTTCCAGGTGAGTTCCTGAAGTAAAGAAAAGATCTTTTCGGGCTCCATCTTTGAGGGAAATATTTCCATGTTTTTCTGCTCTCCTGGTTTAGTGACTAGAACGAGGTCTACGGCGTGGCGTTATTACTGAGTCAGGACCCCATGTTGCCTGAGGTCATCAACAGAATCACACATTTTCATGGCCTAGAACCGTCGGTGTATCGCAGATGAACGGACAGGGCCGAATCGCCGTCCCTGCTCAGACTCGTTTCCCCGATGCTCCATGTGCTGGCGGATCTCCTCCACGCGGGTAGCACACCCTGATACTTAATACAGGAGTTAGCTGGATTTTGACTAATTGAGACTTTCACTTGTTCTGGAATCCAAAAGCTCCTGAAACTTCAGCTAACTTAGAAGAAATCAAGCTCTGTCCGTGTGAGTGCAGCCACGGAGTGTTAGTCAAACACGCTCAGTATTTCCAACACGGACTCAGAGTAAGTGGCGGTAAGACGCTTATCCTCACGTCGCGGGGGTTACGACAAAGCTCACGGGTGCGGACGCTGCAGTGGGGGCTACTCGGCTCAGGAGCCAAGGACGAGATCATTACGGCGATCGGGTGCAAGTCAGCGTTCACTGCTGGAAAATCCAGGCCAACGGGGACGCCTACGGAGCAGCTCCAGGATGGGCAAAAGCAGCACAGGTCGGTGTGGCATGAGGAGGTGGGGGTACACGGGACTTGAGGTAGAAACCTCGGTTCCGGTGGAGACCACCGGCGGACTGCGTTGCATGGGTCGCTCGCCGAACCTCACCTCCTCCACCATCGGGATGGGAGGTCGCCTGGCTCTCCAGGATTCCCTCCAGCTTCCACATCTTTCGGCATTCACAGCGATTTCAACATGCACAGCGAGCCCCACATGCTGGCATTGAAGGGGAGCGTGGGTTCCCCACCCGGCGGCTAAGAAACCCCGGTGGCTGTGTTTCCCCGGGCCTCTCTGGCTGGCCCGGGCGGCCGACTTTCCTGACCTCAAGGAGCCGCCCCCAGAGCAGGAATTACTTACGGGTGCTTTTCCCCTTGCCTAACGTCTTGAGCTGTCCCTGGTCCTGAGCCAGCACACGTTGCTAATGTTTCCGGAGCCAGTACGGATGAGAGACCCCATTACATATGCTACGGAATTTGATCCCCGGGGTGAAACATAGAGCCGCCTGGGTGGGGCACGGGAGCGACTAGCACTCAGCACAGGCTCAGAAGCCATCGTAAGGAATTCATTCCTAAAGCGAACTATCGTCTTTGCAGCAGGCCATCCTAACCCCACGGGATGTGCTCCACACAGTTAACCTACATCACAGGTCCCCAGAACACAGATCTTGTGTCTGGATCTTGCAGCCTGGGCCACATATCTTTTAGGAGACCGGTGAAGAGCAAAATGTTGATGGTGGTGGCCAGTAGGTCCCTGGGAGTCTGCCCTGGTCAGGCCCGTGCTCCCGGATGGCTCTGATTTCTAGATGCACAATAAATGCCACGTCCAGTCCTGCAAACGCCCCCCACGACAGGCCCATACAGCGAGCTGGAAGGACTGACCATGGCTAACGGACTGAAAGACCCTGCTGTGAGGTCATCTGGAACTCAGGGTCGGTCCGGTTGGCATGGATGCTGACTTTGGACTAACTTTGTTTCTGTCGTCTTGGACACCTAGCGTGGCAGATGGGATTCTAAACGTAGGCGACACTGTCTTTGACACCCTGCACCTGGACGACGGGACCAGTACATACTGGGTGGAAGCCGGAGCTGTGATCTCGGCTGCTTTTTGGTGGTGGGGGCACTGCTTCATGCAATCCTGCGGGAGAGGGACACCCACCACCCCTCAGCACTAGTTCTTGTCTCTAGTCTTCCGGGCCAAGCGGACGCCAGCATGGCTTTCATGGACGTTCAAGTCAGAATGCTTGCTCGATCGGTACAGACCACTACAGGGGCTCGGAGCCGCCTTCGGGCTCCAGGCACATCCTACCCGCCCTGGGCTCATGTTGGCAGAAACCCAGGAAGGCGGGAGCTCCGAGTCCTTCCTGGAGTGAACTGACCAGGGAGTCATTACAAGGGAGACACCTCAACACTGAGCGAGGACACGGGCGAAACAGCGCTGGGTTTCTCTGTACAGCAGACTGGCTGAAGTCCCCCAGTCAGCTTGCCTATGAGGACCCCCAAACCCACCAACCCCGGGCCGCAGGCACTGCCCACTATCACAGCATGTAAAGAAAACAGGGAGGATGTGGTAATCCTACAGACCCCACGGACACACAGAATAAGGCTACTGGAAGGGACTTTGATGTGTTTTATTCCCTCCCAGATGTGTGTCTGTGTGTGAGTGTGTGTGCATGAGTGTGTGTGTGTATGTTGGTGGATGGGTACAAACTCCAGCTTTTAATAAAACTAAGATCATATAACATATATGACTCTGCACACCAATGTAAGATTTATGTCAAAGATGCTTTTCGACCTCACGAAGCATCGCTGGGACACGTCTCTTCGGAGATGTTAATTACGTTCCTATTTTTGACTCGATTCTGTTTTTACCACAATAAAAATGCTATGGCTGCATCTTCGTCCAGAATCTGCCTGCATCTCCAGTGTCACTAGAATAAATTCCTGAGCGGAAAGCATGAACCATGTTCACTGTGCAGCTAAAAGAACGGGTCAAGGACATGACAGGTCCATCAAAGACCCACACAAAGACCGAGAAGATACAGAAGCGTTTGTACTCATGAATAAGGAAAAGAGATCTTATCACGGAGGGACGGTGTTGTTTATCAAACCATCGAAGCCCAGACATTGCTTGCCCTATAGGGCTAAGAATGCCATGTGCTCTTCTGAGGGGAACAGAGACTGATATCACAGGACATTAAATAAATTCTTTCCTTGCTCTGTTTTGCTCTCCTATTACTTGTAATTTGGCTATGCCTCTGCTCACTCGGGCAAGGAAGGGGCCGTCTGTGATCCTCGTTTAGAACCGCATCTGGAGAATGGGCGGGTGGAGGGGAGGCCCAGGCTGCTCAGCAACGAGGGGCTTTAAGATCCTGGGGCTTTCTTGCCCAGTTTGGGGAGGTCCCCACCAAGCTCACATCCCCTGACTCGAGTGGCTCCGATGACCCTGGCTGGGCGCCCGCCCCGTGCTGGGCAGGGCCACATCGCGTCTGGGCAGCGACGACAACTCCGTCTACCTGGGCAGATGGTTCACATCTCCAGGACCTCCACCAGCCTGAAACTTGGAGCCCTTGGTTCTTACACTGGTTCTCGCCCAGACAGCGGCAGGTCTCGACAAAAACCACTTAACCGGTCCCGCCCTCGAAATACGGCCAGCCACACTGGCCACACCTGTCGGAGATGATCCAGGGGAGGAAACCTTGAAGGTCCTAAAGCAGGTTTGAAGGGAACACGTGATGAGCAGAGCACGTGTCCCAGCCCAGCTGACTGTCACTGCAGATGGCCACGACCCCTCCGCCAGCAGGGTCCTCACAGCCGCTCCCGCACGTTGTCCCGCAAAACTCAGGGTCCCCCATCACAGCCCATGCCCACTCCAGCAAGTTAAAAAGGTTTTGATCCTGCAGGCAGATTCCAGTGCCAGGAAAGGAAAAGTCTGACAGATAATCTAAAACTATCTTACCAGAAGGGACCTGCGCTGCCTCATCCTTTCAAAACGCCAACCCAGACCCAGAGACACCGGGAACGCCACACTGACGACCCGCCCAGCAGGCAGCCTTCACGCTCGAGGAGACCCTTCCTTTCGTGCTCACCCACCCAGAAAAATCTCCCTGCGTCCTCTCGCTGGACACACACGTTAACCCGGAGAGTCCGGAGGTGCTACCTTTCCCCAAGCCAAGGAAGAGGTCTCCAAACACATCACGTTCCTGGGCATTTATTCAGCCCCTCACGTTGGGCGTCCACCGTGACGCTGCTGGCCTCCTCACGGGAGCAAAGACCTTACGGTTCGCTAAACGCAAGTGATGCTGCTTGCAGACCTGGGAGCGCGGCGCGGCGGCCCGGCCGGACGCAGCAGCCAGCAGTCTCCCTGCAGGAATACGTGTGCGATCACCGCGTACAGCCCCCGCGTGGCCGAGGGTCTCTGAGGCCCCGGGACCACCCGGGACGGTCTGGGTTCCTGAAACTCCCCCTGGCCGGGAAGTGCTGGCAGGAGAGAGCACGGCACCCGAGGCGGCCTGGGCGGTGGGTTCCTGAGGACGGCGTGGGAGTGGGCAAGGGAAGGGAAGGTGGAGGCTGGCCCGGGGGAGGGACTGAGCCCTGCAGGACACAGAGGCACGTGGAGGCGCCCAGGGCGGAATGCAGGAGGCTGGCGCTCAAGGCGACTGTGTGGAGGGCGTGGTGGAGAAGGGGCCGGGAGAGCCGAGGCAGGCCCTGCCGTCTGCAGTAATGCCTTTGTGCTTTCCTTTAAGGACAGGGGACCTGGAGGGCTCCGGTGTTCACCGCAGTTGTCAGCTGCTGTAAACGTGGGGCTGTGCATCCTGTGCTCTCCACGACCACCCGCTGCCGTGTAGGAGCAGGGCGCAACGAGTGCACAAGGGACCCCAGTGGGGCAGTCCTGCCGAGGGACGATGGTGGCATGGGCCTCGTGCTGGCCATGGGGACGCCACCATGCGGGCGAGTTCCCAGGTGTGATACTGGCTGGACATGGCTTAGAGGAGTGGCAGTTTGAGCGTCTCCTCACACTCAGGGGGGTGGAGGCTGGTGTCCACTGGGCATCCGTGGAGCAGCTCAGGTCGGAAACCATGATCCCACCTGAGATGGGGGCACAGACAGTCCGGGTGGAAGGGACCACATGCCCTTGGTCTGGAGCGATTCGTGTCTCAGGCTGCGGGGGAGATGGGCAGTACTCACCCCTACCGTGAAAACAGCCTGGTGACCCTGAACGACCTTGGGCAACCCTGAACGGGATCCTGCTCCCTCCTTCCTCTTGTATCTTGAGCAGCACCACAGCCCACACCATGACCCTGTGTGGTCTGCGGCAGCCCCCGGACAGGGCCATGCGGGCCCCGGGCATTCCCAGTCTCTGCTCCAAGGGGATTGGCATTCCCTTAGCCCCTCAACTCACTGGTTGAACCCCAAGCATCACGACATGTCATTGTGGGTGTCAGAGCTTGCTGCTGATCTTTAAAGGATTCAGCGTGGCAGGAAAAAGGAAAAAGGAAAGCAAGAAAGCAAGATAGGTTGAGGGAGAGACAGGTGCACACCTGAGGATTTGCTCCTAGCACCTGGATACAGCTACGCCTGATGCCTATCCTGTGTATCCCTGGTAGGTAAGAGACTTTCTTTTTTTTTTTATTCTAGTGTAATTTGCAATGCTGTTCTTATAACTGAAAAATCCTGTTCTTCCTCTGCAAAGCTCTTCCTTGTGTGGGTATTGTGGATAATAACAAGTTTTTGTCCTCCGGGAGCTCCTTGCCTGGTCCAAGCACATTCTCATCCATGCTTATATTTACAAAATTAGGGCAGACAATGGACAGCAGCTCGTGTGCCGTGTGCAACCATGAGCATTCTGGATTCGGGAGGATGTCTCATGCCTGCATTTTCTGAAGAATAGCTTTGAGGGTTTGTTCTCCCATTCGCCGAAGGCGGCATCTGATGCTATTCAGAGATCTACCAACCTCGAAGGCTCGCAGTTGTAGAGATGAGGGTCAGTCAGCAGAAGCGGTGAAAAGGTGCACGATCTACTGGTAAAGCCCTGATGTGTCCATCCAAGAACACTTCTGAAGAAGCCCGAGTCAGCCCAAGAACACCGTATGTCACCGTGGCACAATCCTTGAGTGCCCTTCTCGTGTTCCTTTCGGCCTCCAGGAATCTTGGCTTAGCTTAAGTCTGAACGCCCCAAAACGGTGTCCTCCCACTGCACTGCGTGGCGAGCTCCGTGCAGACAGCCGACGGCGGTGACCCCGCTCTCTGAAGCTCGCGTGCAGCATCTCCCCCTCCCTCCCCCATACCGGACCCTCCTCCACGGAATCTGCACAAAACGGAAGTCCCACGAACGCGGAGACCTGAGCTGTGTTTCCGTTCATGGCCACATCAGAACCTCGCAGACTGGTTGGTGCGAAGTCTTTGCTGATGGGCGGAATCGTGTCCATGATCCCAGCAGTGGTCACTACTGTTTGCTGAGGGCTCGCTACGGCACCCAGCGTGGGCAGATGCTTCGTATGTATTTATTTTCATTCCATGCTCATGAGGGCGTCCTATCAGCCAGACATTGTTCTGCACTTTCAAATGCTAATTTTCTTAATCCTCTGAGACAGGTGTGATTGTGGATTATTTCCCCCCTTTTGGGGGGGAGGGAAAGCAGGACTCTCACGTGCGGATCGGTGCACCATGTGGGCTGAAGAACCAGGACTCTGAGTCCATGATCTGTGGCCTCTCCTTGTCCAGACACCTTGGAAAGGCTCCGAACGCGTAAGCTTTGGCTAAGGTCACACTGCTGGTGAGTGGCAGGAGAACACCCTGTTTCTGGATCCACTATGCCCGTGACTCCCGAGGACAGCCCAGGGCCAGCAGCACCATAATGCCGGGGAACACATTGGAATGCTCCCTCTCGGGTTGCGCCCGGGACCCAGTGGGACTTAGCAAGCCCTCCCGTGACGGCGAACGCGGGAATGCGGCAACCCCTGCGTTGGGCCTTGCGGCCTCTCCCAGACCGTCAGAACCAACAATCCTGAGCGCTCTCCTGGGAAGAATGACTGATCCCCGGGTCTTTACAGAGGCTGCAGGGAAACACCGATGTTGGAAAACTCCCCACGAGCAGCGAGTTCACTGACTGTAGCTAACACTGTGTCTTCCTCTCTTGCCCCATCAACACTTGCAGACCGTACTTCATGAGAAGCTTCCCCGGTTGCCAAAAGTCTTCTGCTCCGAAGAAGTGCGTGCCCCACGATATTCCCGAGGAATGGAAACATTCACTTCTTTCCCCCCCTGACAAGTTTCTGGAGCTTTCAGCATGTGGGGCAAACATGAATGACCTCTGGGCACCAGCATGTGACCTCTGGAGCGGCTCCTGGTAACCCTTCTTCCGGGCTCGCTGGTTGGAACCCCCGAGCTCCGTGGACAGTGATGTCTGGGGTGAGGCCACGCTGATGCTGCCCACGGCCTCCCAGACAGGCCGGCTCACCCCATTCACACGCGGTCCCTCTGATGTCCCCGGGCCACCGGTCTTCGAACTTTCTTCTTCTCCGAGGCGATGTGAGGCAGCCCGTCCCTCAGCACCGAGGGTCTCCTTATCTAGTCTGTAGATGATCCGAGGTCTCTGAAGCCCCGATTCCCCCTCCCGAGCTTGTTACTGCTCATTGGCGGCTCCCCAGAGGGCAGGCAGGGCAGGAAGAGCGCGTCCTACTAGGAAGCCTGCCACGCCTGCTCAGGAGACCGCTGCCGTGGGGCCGGGGGGGCCGCACACCCGTTTCTGCTGCCTGTACCCCTCCACCACTGATCTCCCGTCCTCTCGTACCTACACGGTGGAAGGAAGTAAGAGATGAACTAGCCGGGAGCCGGGGGGCTCAGCGGGTGGAGCCTCGGCCTTCGGCTCGGGTCATGGACTCAGGGTCCTGGGATCGAGCCCCGCACAGGGTCTCCTGCTCAGCAGGGAGCCTGCTTCCCCCCCGCCCTCTGTCTGCCCACCCAAGCCCACCCCCCTGTTCTCTCTCGCTCTGTCTGACAAATAAACAAAATCTTAAAAAAAAAAAAAAGAAAAAGATGAATGGACCAAGACCAGGTAATTCACAAGAAAAGACAGCATGGGTATTAATTTGTGGCATTATGCCATTGGATTAGATTAGCAAAGACTGTTTTAAATCGTAGAATCACCAATATTTTTCTTAAATGATGAGACCCGGTGTTGGTGGATATGCCGTGAGAACAGGCGAGGGAGCGCACGGAAAACAACTTATAGTTGCACGTGTGGAGCCCAAGACTGTTCAGAGTTCTTGACCCCATCACTGTGAATCAGGAACATTTTAGGCCCCAAATACTCTACTGCATCAATTCTAATACTGAGTATTATCAACAGTCTAGATGTCCAGCGAGAGAATGGTTATATACATTTCTATAAATCCACTCTATGAAATATTGCATAACTATAAAAAATTATGCGTACGAGTATTTGATTATATAAAGTTCTAGGCACAGAAGTCGGGCTGGAATACTGATAATTGTATGAGGAGGGCATCTACTCTGGGAAGCAAGATTATGAAGACACACCAAAATATTAGCAGTAATTATCTGTGGACATGGAGTGTCTCATACTATGATAAGGAGATATTTTTCCTTTTTGTGAAATTTTTTCTATGTTCTGTGTTATTTTTACAATAGGAAAATCAATAAGTAATAATAATTAATAACAGGCAAAAATGAGCCTGGCCCTGGGACTGAGCGAGAGTCAGGGTAAGAGAACGAAGGGGTCACTCTCCTAACGCCCACAGGATGTCGTGTGTTCAGGGAGAAGGTCTGGAAACGGGTATTTACCACACAAGGTGGGTGTAGCTAGAGCCAGGCAGAGCCTGCCAGTCCCTGAAGCCAGCACGGAGGAGGCGGCGCCTTTGACTTTCAATGCTACCCCTGTTCCAGCCTGACCTAGTTTTCTGCCATTATTGCCTCTGTTTGAAATGAGCCCCGTATCACTCGGCAATTCATATTAAAACAACTAAACATTCTGGAGAGGATGAGAACCCTCCGACTCTCCTGGCGGGTTGCTCCATGGGGATGAACAGACCGAACTGGGGGCCTCTGGTTCTGCGGCCAAAATGACCCCAGCTTGCAGGAGGAACTCCCAGGGATCGTGGGCTGCTGCCCTGGCCTTCCTCTCCACATGGGGATAGGTGTTCTGCACACACAGCCTGCTGGGCCACCAGTCACAGGCTGTACCTGGAAGCCCCAGGCTGAGGGAAGGCAGTGCAAGGGCACAACAGGTGTTTCAGGTCACGCGTCTCGGGGTATTTAAATCTCCCGAGGGGAGGCAGCTCCGGGGCCGGGGAGCCTAGACTAAGTCCACAGTGACGTGTCCGTGTCCTGCTCTGCAGAGCCCAGGATGGCCCTGTGCGGTGCAGGAAGCCTCCTCAACGACCCTCACCCCACCTCCAAATTCGGGGACCACCAGGTCACTCGCATGTGGCCGAGGGCCCTGTCTGCTCTCTGCCCTGTAGCCATCACTTAGCACGTTCCCGTGTCTTAAAAACGCGGAGGTGAGACTCGTTTCTAAAACCGTGTGACAGTTTCTCGGGTCACGTCTCGGAGGGTGTCCGTCAGAACAGCGATCTTCTCCAGGCTGCGGTGACGTCCTTTCCGCTCGTCGTGCCCTGGGCGAATGCGCGGCTGTGCTGTTGGTTAGACTTGTCTGAGCTCTTCCTTCCTGACCTTGGCCGCGCTGGCCCCCATGCTGTGCGCCCGTGGCTGGGGCAAGTGGGGGCAGGGCGGGTGGCCTGGGGCCTCGTGCTGTCCTCCCCTCGTCCTGCACCAGACATGAGCTCTCTCTGTGGCGTTCCCACGCAGCGTTCCCCACAGACAGACACGGAGCCTCTCTGGGCGATGACACAGGAGCGGCGGCTCTTCCGGACCTCGTGCGAGCTGCCAACCCCCGGTGATCTGAGGCACCGTGGCCGCAGGTGGGGAAGAGCCCACAACCGGGCTCCCACGTGAGGTCGGGCAGCTGCTCGGGGATCGGGGTGGGTGGCTGTGCTTGGGGGAAGGGGTGGAGGGGCTGTGGGCTCACCCGGAGCCCTGGGCTGGGGCGGGGCGGGCTCCCTGCTCCGGAGACTTGTCCCCGCGTGAGCGACAGCCCTGCTTGTCTGGAACACCCCTGGTGTTAGCACTGGGCCTCTGAGCAGCCTGGGACATCCCCCCCATCCCAGAAAAGCTGGGACAGCTGGTCATCCAGGATTTAGGTGACTCATCCAGAGTGGGGAGGGCGCGGGGGCCTTGAGGGACCAGAAGCTGATCTCCTTACTTAGGTCGTGGATTGGGAACTCCTGGGACAGGTTGAAAATCTCTATAAACCCCACATGTCCGTCTTCTTGTACAGACACACACACCTGTACCCCAGCCTTCATACGTGGCAGCTGTAACTACCCCAGCGGCGCTGGAGAGGTATTTCAGGAGGGTTGTTTTTGCTCAGGTTTAGCCGGAACCTTCCGGAGCCTTCCAGACTCACAGGAGCTGCACGGCTGTGATGGGCCACATGACAGGGAGCTCCATGCCTGCAGCCGGGGAGGAGGGGTGGCCAGGAGAGGTGCTGGTTACCCCACCGCACACATCGGGTTTGTGCACGTACGGACAGACCGCTCTTAAGAGGTGGGAGCCTCTCCGGTAACAGGGCCTACCAGAGCCCAGGGCTGGGCCTGGTTCAGCCGAGGCCCCCGACTCTGGGAGCCGCACCAGCCAGGGGCCTCCCGCCGTCTGGGAGGCTGGCTCGGCTGAATGAGGGCACCTTTGAGCTCAGCAGGGATCGTGCGATGAAATATTTTAATACGCAGCTGACCTTCTGCTGGGAGCCTGGTAACTAGCCCTTCTGAAAAATCAGTGTGCTCAGAATTTTAGCAAGATGGAAATGTTAATTAAGAAAGCAAAGTTTCAAACTCCTTAAAACATCAGGAGACATTCCAGCAGCACAATATGACTTGGTGTTCTGCAGATGGGACTTGGGGGAGGCTTAATGGGACAGCGTCGGGGCAGGGGTCCCTGCTGCCTTCCTGGGGACCAGCACGCTGTGGCGGCCGGGAGGGACCGGCGTTACCATGACGCATGTTAAATCTGGAGGCTTTTGCTTCTGAAACCTCCTTTTAGGGACTCTCAGGACCACCCTTCCTCAAAGACCCCTGAGAGGTAGAACGTAACTCAGGAAAAAAAGAAAGAGCAGAGACAACAATTCTCCAGTAAAACCACGGCAAGGAGAAAAGGATGGTGAGTAGCTGGGCTTGCCTGCCCCCCACCCCTGAACCTTTAAGACTCAGCTGCTACTCCAGAATCATAAATTAGGATTGGAAAACCCAAGTTCTCAAAGCCCTAGAGAACGACCCCACACATTTTGGTGCCTCTTGACCCTCCCCCCCACATTTATGAGATGATTTCCCCCTAAACAACAGAGTTTTGTGCACCTGAAGTTGGGACCTGGGAAGACAGGGGGTATCACACAGGCGAGGGACAGGACGGCGGGTGTCACACAGGCGAGGGACAGGACGGCGGGTGTCACACAGGCGAGGGACAGGACGGCGGGTGTCACACAGTGAGGGACAGGACGGCGGGTGTCACACAGGCGAGGGACAGGACGGCGGGTGTCACACAGTGAGGGACAGGACGGTGGGTGTCACACAGGCGAGGGACGCCACAAACACGGACCGGAACAAAACGCCGTCGTTTGCTGAGAGCCGACGGTGTCCGTGATGGGATTGCCGCTGTGTGATTTAACGACGCTACAGATTCTCCCAATAATCACGCAAAATAGGAAGCTTCCTCATTCTTGATTTGTGGGTGAGGAAACTGACTCTGGAGGTTCAAGGTCAAGAAAAGCTAATAGGGTCGTCTGGCTCCAAGGTCTATGCTTTCACGTCTTGTAATTTTCTCACTGTTTGAGCAAAATTTATTCGAGCTTTGGCCCAGATTCAAGACACCATTAGATTTCTCCTTCCACATCAGTGGCCAAGGAGGGAACAGACACTTACACACTGGGTGAGCCTGCCCACGAGCTGTTTCTGTCACCTTCACAACACCCCTTCGAGGTCTTTCTACCCTGTTTACGAATGTGGACATGGAGGCTGAGGGGGGTCGCGGGCATCATACAACCCTGTGAGGGGTGGGGCTGGGTTTCAGTCCAGCTCAGGTTGGTAACCCTGGGTTCCTTCCACTGCAGGAAGGCTTCCCAGAGGCTGGCCAACCACCAGGTACCTTGACGGGACTGGACCAGGCAGGGGCATCACTGCTACTCTAATCTGTTTTTTCTAATCAATTTCCTCTTTACGTAAACAAGTTGCATTTATAAAGGAAATTCTGTATCTCTAGTGTGCACGGAACACACGTATTTTTAGCAGTGAAGATGAGGGGAACACAAAATAAACATCAAAAAAGCCAACATGATTGCTAATCCCATCCAGGACAACAGAAAGCTCCAGACCCAAGGCACGCACTCTCTGTTAGGAAGGGAGGTCAGCAGGAACCAGGAGCTATCGAAGACAGGCCCTCGTCTGCACAGCAGAGCTCGACGAGAACTGAACACAGACCGCTCCCCTTACTAGCCACCTCCACCATCTCTTCGGGGGGCTCATGTAACCCCTAAAACCACGTTCCAGACCTTCCACTGAACGCGTGTTGCCGTGGGTCTACACCGAGGGGGCTCTGCCCCCGTGATGTGGAGAGACACGAACTCAGGAGAGTGTCAGGCTCACCCCAAACACTTCCAAATTGCTTGTCACATGGGACCCTAAAAAAGTCCGGCTGGTAGGGCCACTTCCCCACTTCCCATGGGCTCCCCACGGGCACCCAAAGCTCCAGTGTCATGAGGTCCCTGTGGGACCATGGACACCATCCGTGTTACCTTCAGGTCGTGATGAAAAGAGTCGTCATGAGTCCATGGGAGGAGGGTGACGTCTCTAGGCCGAGTCATGGATGAACCCCCAGGCAGGAGCGACTTTTCCAGGATGCTTCTTACCACTCACCGTGATTCTACGGATGGACTTGTGGTCCATAAGGACAGTCAACTGTTCCTAAGGCTAATGTTTGTTAAAAGGCAGCTCGACAAAGCTCACGGAGGGTTTCTTCTGAGAACAAGTAAACTCCAGATGCCTGTTTCTTGAACTGAGTGACCATAAGCAAGGAGTCTGAGGACAAAGGCTCTTTTAAAGGACTTTTAAGTTTCCTGTGTTTATTTTGACACAACTCTTCATCATTTACTATGAAATCTTCTCAACCACCGGAAGGCCTAGTAGGCAAGAACCATCACCACGTCTAGCCCCTGGGTTTGTGTTCACGAGCACACTGCTACGTACTACCACTCTGACGCCGTGGGCCAGTGAGGAGAGAACACGGGCGAACTTGATAATGTCAACAAATGCTACATTCCTGCCAAGAGACGTGGCAGTATCAGGGCTGTGTTAGTCCAAAAATGGTTTCTCAGCAGGTCAAGGAAAGAAAAATCACAGAAATGCAGTCACAAGATGGCAACACAGGCCTGAAAAATGAAGGCGTTGCTCGGGTGAGGCTGTGCCATAGCCTGTTCTCAACCGCCACACGCACGGTTTTGCTACAACTCCAGCCCCCAAAACCAACGTTACTGCGTGCGGTTGGCTGGTTGTGTCGGTTTGTTGGCGTTTGTGATAAATGACATTTGGCTTTGAAGTTAGAGGAGTTTGTACCTAGTTTTGTGTTTGCCCTTGGGGAAGCACCACTTCAGTCAAGTCTTCTAAGTCAAGTTCACCAATGTGATGTATTGTGTCAGCAGATCAATTTTATTCATGAACACAGATGCAAAATTCCTACAGAACAGTCGTCTTAAAAGTGCGGCAAAATACACATGTAGAGAAGGAAATGCACCATCACTGGTGGGACTAATCCTGGTGACCTCGGGCTGGTTTCCTGCTGATCACTACAACATTCCCGTTGGCGGACGAGAGGACAAAACCACACCATCATCTCGGGCGAAGCGGAAAACACACTGAGTTCAAAATCCATTCCAGTTGAGAAATCAGAACACAAAACACAACAGTAGGAGCAAAGAAAACAGAGGAGCAAAGGAAACCTCCGCGCAATCCGGAATAGCAGCGACCTTCCTCGAGCCGGCTGAGCCCGTGCACCGAACAGCCTGCAGCCACGTCCTGCTGAACAGGGAACAGGGAACCTCAGAAGCATCTTGCATATGAACGGACACGAGATGCTGATTGGGTCCCCACAGTTACCTCCTAGCCCACTGCCACCGGCTGTCCCAGAGAGCGCAAGACGTACGACGGGGAACGGGAGCCCCGTACAGGACAAAAGAGGGACACTGGAATCGGTGATCATTTGGAGGGGATACGATTGTCTAAATCCATCATCCGAAAAAAGCCATACATAAATTATTGGAATTAAAGGAGGTTAGCGAGGCTGTTAGACACAGAATCAATAAGAAAAGTGAAACTGTGGTTCTGCTCGCCAGCAAACATAAATTTAAAAAGTCACATCTGAAAAAGCAAAACATAAAACAGGTCCAAAAATATCCAATACCTAGGAATACATTTAAGTGAGATGTGTGGAAACAATTTATGGAGAAAATGATAAAATCCTAGTAAGAGACATTTTCATTTTTTTGAAAAAGTAAAAAAATTGGTTACTATACCATATATGGGAAAACTCAGTAGCTTAAGTTTATAAATTCTCTCTCAGCTGGGGTAGAAACAATGTAATTCCAACTAATCATCCCAAAGTGTTTTTTAAAAACATTTATTTTTATTTTGAGAGAGAGAGAGCGAGAGAATTCCAAGCAGACTCCCTGCTGAGCACAGAGCCTGACACGGGTCTCGATCTCACGACCCCAAGATCAAGACCTGAGCTGAAATCAGGAGTCAGACGCTCAACTGACGGAGCCCCCCAGACGCCCCTCTCCAAAAGTGTTTTTAAAAGAACTGAATTATTATTTTAAATTCTGCATGTGTGTGTTTTGTGCACATGTACGCACGTGCGCGCACACACACACACACACACACACACACACTCTTGCACACAAAGTGCCAAAGACCGCCAGGACATTTCCCCAGAACATGCTCGGGGGACTGGGCGCACCAAGGCACATGCGGTACAGAAGTCATGTGACCACCCACTGTGTAGCCCACGCAACGTCCTGCTGTGACGGTGTCGTGGTGGAGAGCTGCTTCGGCTCCACCGATACGTGCAAGGTCAGCCGGGGCAGCGGGTCTGACAGCAAGGCCCCCCGCAAAGTTCATAAATGGCAGGGGCGTCCTTGCCTGGCCTGTTGGAAGCCCTAAGGAAGGGGTCGCTGTGTCCTCCTATCCTGTGTCCCAGCTGATGCTACCGCGCAGGGACAGCCCGCCGCCGCCAGTCCAGTGCCTCTGTTCCTTCAGGCTGTCCTTCTAGTGTACGTTACTGCTTGTAGGTTTGACTGGAGACCATCACACGTTAAGTGGTTACTGTGTGGAACATCTACGTCCACGTGGACAAGGACCCCTCGCCCACAGTGAGGAGGGAAAGAGAAACCAGTTTGGGGACGTCTCAATGTTAACCTCGCACGGCACTGAGGACCAGGAGCGTGGCAAACCGCGAGGCTGTTAGTGACCTCCCAGTCTGAGGGGGTCCGGCTGCCTCTTGGAAGGGACAGTCTTGCTGGAAATGTCCTATTGGTCGGCAATGTCCATGTAAACACATGGACAGGCCTTTGTTACAGGCCTGGGGGTTCAAGACGCAGCCTCCGTAATCTCACTGATTCTTGGTTTCGCCATGAAGTTGGAACGTGGCTGTGAGGCTTCCCAGCTTGTATACGAGCCCACCCAGTCCCCTCTTGCCCGCATCTGGGCCCCTGGCGCTCACATCCGGCTGCATGCGACAGGCTCCTGGGAGCACTCCCACAGCCTGATGCCTGAGCCCCACCACATCTCAACACACGGGAACCTCTGGGCGTGACACCCACATGTGGGTCCTTCCAGAGTTACCTTAGCACAGCTGAGAACGGTTCCTCTTAACCAGCATCTACACCAAAGCCCTTTTGTTCCACTAAATGTCTACAAGCTGTTGAGCTTTTAGCCAATAAACTTCAGAGTTATTGGAAGAAACGACTGACAATGGTCACTTCACTGGGAAACCACAGTTAGGCTGACGCAGGCAAAAGGTAGCCCCGGCTGGTGGCGGGCTGGGTTCTGACACCGATTTCCAGCCAGACACGGTCCATCAGGAACATGGGGCGATGACCCGCACTGCTAGGAGCTAATGGAAGGGGCCGCAGCAAGGCTGCAGCCAGTGACCTCAGTCTACAATAGATTGTCTGCTTTCCCACTGACCCGTTAATTCATTTTTTTATTAATCTGTACTTTCTGGGAGGAAGACTTTGGAGTCAGCTAATCTTATAAAGCAGAACACAGGAAATTTAAAAGACAGAATTCACTGAGCCACCATGAACCTTGTCCTGGGGTGATCTGATTTACAGGAATCTGTGACTTGAGGGGACATTTCAGTCATCCAAGTTCCATTAAATAGTCACACTTCTCAGTTAACTTCAAAAATATAAGAGTGCCTATGGCTATGGAGAAAGTAAGCTTAATGACATAAATATGTGTTTATGCTACTATAATTTCTTTGAAAATCTGGGAGTTGACTGGAATGCGGCTGAGCCTGGGCGTAGAGACGATGCCACGGGTGATTATGGAGGCCGAGAAGGTCCGGGGTCTGCCACGGGTTACGGCCCAGGATGGAAGTCAGCACACGTCTACCAGAGGGTGGAAACCGATGAAGCAGGACGAGTGTGACTGGGGGTAATGCTGCTGCTGGAAAGGGGACTGACTTGCTCCTTGGTAAATAATACGCCTGAACCGAGCTCCTCATTCAGCGTCTGACGGGTCCGCAGCCCCCCGGATGTCAGGGCTGATAAACCCAGGGCAGGCGGGAGCTTGTTCTGAAGGGGCCTGCGGTCCGCGGGGAAGACAACAAGGCAGCAGAACGTCACTGCCCTGGGTGACACTGGGGACAGCACCGGGAGAAGAGGAAGCAGAGGGTCTCCAGCCCAGTCTTGGCTGTGGGCGGACGACGTGGGGAAACGCAGGAGTGAGCCAAGATCGGGAAGGCAATGAGGTTTCGGCCCGCAGGGAGTCTGGCTGAGCTGGGGATTAGGAGCGTGTCCGACTGACGGCAGCAGGTCGAGTTCCAGGGACTGGATGCAGTTCACCGCAGCTGTCCTCAGCCTGGGCACATGGGGTGCGGGGCAGGGAGGTGACAGCAGGGGACACACCCAGGAAGGGCTTAGGGCTGGGGCCTCCTCCCTAAGGGCCACGCAAGAATGGAACGGCTCTCATGGGAAAGCTGGCATGGTCACTCCGTTGCAGACCGGAGGACATTCTAGAACAGGAGTGGATTCCAGGAGGGAGACTGGCAGGCAGAGCTATTACAGGAACCCAGTGGGGAAGAGATGGTGGGAACAGAGGGGCAAGGACAGCTTTCAGCCAAGACCGCAGAACTCACCGCCTGTTGCCGGATCAAGACAGGGAAGGGAAGGTGGGGGAGTCGAGTGTGCCCTTCAGATCTGGGCAACAGAAGAGACCGGCGTGTCTCTGGCTGAGTAGCGGGTACGGCCACAGGATGCACAGAAGGTGTGGCAGAAACCGGGTGAGGCCAGGTGACAGCCAAGCAGAGCCCTGGGCAGCCGTGGCGGGCGGGGCGCCCCGCAGGCCTGTCACTCGTGGGAACAGACCCCGCGGCCCTGCTCCGCCGGCGCAAAGCTCAGCGGCAAGGCCACAGACAAGTGGGGCTGGGACCGGCTCCTGCCCTGCACATGTACACTCATTAACTCAGGCCCAACTGAGGAAATGAAAACACATCTCCCGCCGTTAACGGCCACTGAAGCCACCATAGTCAAAACCAGAACCATTCAGATAAACGGTCAGTTTCCCAACTGAAGAACAAACAGAAAGGTCAACGCACAAATTTGCTGTGTGTTCTTTGTTAAGTGGAAGCAGCTGAACTAGGCTTTAACCCGGTTATACATAAAAACAAACACAGTCCAAAAAAAATAAAACGTATATGTTTTTTCGGGGGGGAGGGGCAGAGGGCGAGAGAGAACCTCAAGCAGGCTCCACGCCCAGCACGGAGCTCGCTCTGACGACCCTGAGATGACACGGCCGGAGCTGAAACCAAGAGTCAGACGCTTGACCGGCTGAGACACCCAGATGCCTGGGATCTGTTTTTTGTTTTTGTTGGTTTGCTTGTGTTTTTAATTGACTCGTTGGCTATCTGTGCTCCCTTGTAATATTGTTCTTTTTAGAATGCAATTTAAGTTTACATCAAAATTATAGGTTGTTTTTTTTTTAATGTAAATTTAAAGTCGACCCACGCTCCCCAGGAGTCAGACAGGTAACAGAAAACCTCACGGGCTATGAACACAGCCAGGGCAGAATGGAAAAACAGCGTGTCAGGAAAGTTTCCTTAAAAAAGTGAAGTATTACGCCTTTCTCATATTTGTAATTGGTTTGCAATAATTAATAAAGGCTAACAACATGCTATGAAGAAGGAGTCCCCTGAAGTCTGTTTCGAAGAGAAGGCAGAAGGAATCATCTGCAAGTAATTGGCTTAGGTGTTGATAAAATCTCTCCAAGGTTCTTGGAAGCATCCAGTTTCGAGTGAGCTAAACATTGCTGGTGCTGGGCGCTAAGTATCTCGTGTTGTTTCCCAGTCCAGACGTGCTCACTGGAGGGTAAGTGGGGAAGGCTCATCAGCAAGTCTGGTGTTAAACAGGACGAAATCACCTTAGGTGTCTTGTTGGGGTAAGCACAGAGGTGGTTTTAGTCTCTGAAATTCCTCTGGAAAGCCAAAGTTCCAACTCTTTGGTCAGAAGGTTTAGGTCAGCCTGCCTGTTCTTGATAAATTTTAATAGTGAAGACTCACGGGGCACCTGGGTGGCTCAGTGGGTTAAAGCCTCTGCCTTCGGCTCAGGTCATGTTCTCAGGGTCTTGGGATCGAGCCCCGCATCAGGATCTCTGCTTGGCGGGGAGCCTGCTTCCTCCTCTCGCTCTGCCTGCCTCTCTGTCTACTTGTGATCTCTGTCAAATAGGTGGATAAAATCTTTAAAAAAAAATAGTGAAAACTCACGTCTTTGTTTAGAGATGATTAATAGTATGACAAACTGTTTAAGGGGGAAAAAAAAAAAGAAAAGTCTGACCCCCAAATCCCAAAGTCCTTCCATAGTGTCTCATAATCTGTTGAGCCAATTAAACATCAGACAAGTTGTTAAATCTTAAAAGTTTCAGCTTATGGGGACACCTGGGTGGCTCAGTTGGTTAAGCAGCTGCCTTCAGCTCAGGTCATGATCCCAGCGTCCTGGGATCGAGTCCCACATCGGGCTCCTTGCTCCGCAGGGAGCCTGCTTCTCCCTCTGACTCTGCCTTCCACTCTGTCTGCCTGTGCTCGCTCTCTCTCCCTCTCTCTCTCTTACAAATAAATAAATAAAATCTTTAAAAAAAAAAGTTTCAGCTTATGACACTGGCTTTTTCCAATTTCTATGAATTTGGGATCTTATGCCTGTAAATCTGACATTTAATTTAGTTTCCCTTCTGGATATCATTCATTTAACAAGTATTTGTTGAAAACCTGTATTCTGCAAGATACAGAGCAATGGGCTGTTGGTGATCAAAATGCAGTAGAAAATGTCCTTTGTCCTTGAGCAGCTTACGTGGGATCTGGGAGATAATTATTCAAAACTGAAAGAGTTGAATAAGAAAATCAAGAGACCCGTGTTGGTCTGCTAGGGTCCATGGAATGGATGAAGTTATAGCAGTTTAGAGGAAGAAGAAATCATGGTTAGTCTATGGAGACAAGGATGTGGAACCGTTCTCTTGACATTTTCTGATTGCAAAACATTTTAGGACTCGTGATAAAGAGGTACTCCCTCCGCTCGAATGGGAGATGTTCACAACATGGTCTAGAAAGCCCATCACGGACACAAAGAAGAACACTTAGCAGCATAAATGACTCAGAGCTCCTCTTAGGCACCTGGACAAATCCTCACGTGGCCAGAACCTGCTCTCCGTGTCATGGGGGACGTCTGCCTGGGGCTGCGGATAGGACTGTGGCCTCCACCCCGGGCACCCCATCGTGGGTAAAAAAAGGTCATTTTAATTTATCACTGCCTGCTTAGATGATTTAAGAAAGCCAACAGTAAACGCGCTCTTCCTTCACAGACCATTCTGGTCCTGCTTTTAAATTCTATTTGATGGACTGTCCTGAAATTCTCTGACCTCATGGTCCCACGGCTGATGCGGGCACCTTCTAAATTAGATTCGTCCTAGGACGGATACACTGTTTCCAGTGCAATTGCATTCGGGAGCTCTGATGAGGGAGGAAACTAAGTTTATGCTCCAGACCGACATGCATAATGAGGTCAGGCCTGGTTTTCCACCTTCTTAATTGCCTTGCCTGGAAAATACTGTCTTAAGGGTTTGCCAGAGAGACAGGAGAAAGGACACATTTGCATAGAGCTTTGTAGCCCACGGAACCACGGGCAGGGTCACCGCCGGGGACTGGCTTCCTCACGACGGCAACCCCAGAACGGCCTGCGCTCCAGCCCGCGTGAGGCTGCGTACACACCCACTGAGTGTGTGTCCGCCAGGACTCCCACAGTCAGATCTTACAATGACTTTTCTCTTTTCCCCATTTTAAATGAATATATATAACGTTCCAGGAACATTTCCAGTATCCAGGAAACTTTGAGAAGTGGATAAAAATGGGCCCAGTTCGGCCAGACCAAAATAATTATCTTTCCTGCATACAAAACATATACCAAACACCTTATTTTTAGTCCTAACACTAATTAATAGCTGCTCCATTTCCCAAGGTCACATACAGTCTATCTACCTTTTTCAATAACAGCTCATCCTGTCAATGGCCATGCTTTGCTAAATCACTCTCCTATAAACACTTAGGATCCTCACGACCTTTACAAACTATCATTTCTAGACAGCAGTGTTCTGAGTGTGCTGTGTGTACCGCTTTGGGACTCTCTGTAGAAGGACTACTGTGCTAACATGTGGCGTGTCTCGGTGACTCTTACTACGTAGTTCTGTATTGTTTTAAGCATGCATTTTCTCCCGTGCCCCTCCCCCGTACTCACGGCAGGACAACGAGTTTTTAAACTCCACTTTACTATTTACATTGTTTCCCTCACTTTCTCCCAAATCCCAGAGTTATGAGTTGCTCACGTGTTTGGAAATCCCCGTGTCTTCAGAGAGCCTTTCGGTGGAAGGAACAAGTCCCACCGCCGCATCCTAATTCCACTCACTCCTCAGCTGTGACCATCAGGCAGCTCTGTCACGCTGCCCCCCACTCAGACTAAGTGACAAAAACTCAGCATACGTACTTGAGGACACATTAAGTGGCTGAGTGCCACGGGGACACGAAGAGCTGGCATATTGCGTGAAACTTGAAGGGTACCCCCAGTGAGCTAGGACATCACTCACTAAACCGCTCCATCCATTATTTGAGGATACATAAGGCAATTTCCATCCCGGTGATATTAATTTCTTGGCTACTGTCATGGACTTCAGTGCCCATGATGAATGTTTTTACAATGAATACCAAATTAACCCAAACTGATTAGAGGCTTTTATAAGTTATTAATGGGATGTCACTTCAGTCTGGTCCTCCCCATGTCTACGACATTTCATTAAATAATTTCCTCTTGCTGGAAAGATCAATCTCTCTCCCCTTGTTGGACTTGTCAACGTCGCTAAAACGCTGCTTGTCCCCTTGGTGACTTGGAACTGGGTGAGCAATAATGCCCTTGGGGAAGCAGCTCATCCGCTTCTGCTCAGGTGTCTGGTGGCTGTCTGAGGTGGGAGAAGCCTTGTCCAGCTTGAGGTCCCGGGACAGGCCGGCTGGTGCACAGAGGAGCTGGGAAGGGGAAACAGGAGGACCGCAGGCTTTCCCTCAGCATCACTGAGATATAATTGGCACCTAACATTGTATAAGTTTAAGGTGATTTGAGAGTCTCTTGAAATACTAACCCCTCCCTCGTCACATAATTACCATTTCCTAAGTCTGACAGAGAAAGACAAATCCTGCATGATCTCATTTCCTGTGGAATCTAAAAAGTCTGAACTCATGGACACCAAGAGTAGGATGGTGGTTACCGCGCCTGGGGGTGACAGGAAGGGGGGACGGCGGCCTCAAGGAGAGAGACTTGCCCTTGGAAGATGACTAGGTTCTGGGGATCTAATGCCCAGCTCTTTAATAAAGGACGTAGTCTGTTCTGTTTGGGGGATAATTTCTGGGGTGACATCGGAGGACAGCTGTTGTCACCTGCTAGTGGCCTTCTCTAAGGAGACAGACACATGCGGACCTGCTTAAAGGAGCTACAGGCTTGGAGGAACAGGGAGGGGTGGCGTTTTCTGAACCGCATCTTTCACCCCTAGGAGCTGGAGAAGAGCCAGGAAGAGACCGCGCCCACTGGATGTCCAAGCCTCCCCGGCTTCATCCCCTGCTTCACCACGTGTAGCCGAACTCACCATTAGACACACACCACACAGCCACTGGATGAAATCCTTATTTTTTTCTCACTCTCCACATTTTGGTTAAGCCGCATAATCATTCTAGTGACAACAATAGAGCCCGTGTTTCCCAGACGCTTTCTGTATCCTACTCTCTGCAGCACGGACTTTGAATAAGTTAACTTAATCTATGCGGTGACCCTTCAAGGATACACGATCTTAACCTGCCCTTACAGACGAGGAAAGCAAAGCTTGGTGAGATTAAGTATGTTAAGAGCGTACCTTTGGTAAGTGCCAGAATCAAGATCTGAATGTGGCCCATTTGATCCTAAAGGTTTTGTTTTTAGTGGCCCTTAAGAAGCAGAACAAACTAAGCAGACTTTCCTTTCCTCTTAAGGTTCTAAGTCAGGACCTCTAGATTCTGAGACGGAATGGATGGTTGAAATGCGACCGTGGGGGTTCGGATAAGGGCTCCTGGGTTCAAAGCTGGGTTGTTCCTGGCCTCCCGTCATCTTGCTCCCAGCACAGAAGCCGGTGTCCTGGCTGCCCCTGCCCGTTCCCGGGGTGCAGCTTGCGGCGGTGGGGAGAGAGGTGCCCACTTGTCCCTTTTGCACTTTGCTATCCCCCCGAAAGCAGGTGGGCCTCCCTGTGGCTGCCAGCGCTTCCGCGGACGCCCACTCCTACAAGGTGCCGGAAGTGCACCCTCACGTCTGCCCCCACCTCTGCTCTTTATTCCGACTCACAGAGCATCTGGGTGTTTCGAGAACAATCTCTTCATCTGGTACCTTATGCTGAATTACTGAAATTTTGGTAGCATGAATTTTTACAAGGCTAGTGGGGTTTCTCTAAGTATTTTTTTCCTCGGGGGCTCAGTTGGTTAAGAGTCTGCCTTTGGCTCGGGTCATGATCCCAGGGTCCTGCGACTGGGTCCTGCGTCGGGCTCTTCCTCTGCCCCTCCCCTTTGCTTGTGATCTCTCTCTCTCTCTCTCAAACAAATAAATCAATATTTTTTCTCTACAGGAGAAAACTGAATGCTATGAAATGACCCAGAGTGAGCACGAAAAACTTCAGCTCGAATTCTTCTGGACCCTCCACTGACTCCCGGAGGAATAAGGCATTTGCGGGGAGTCAGGGCCAGTGAACAGGGGAAGTGAGAGCCTCAGTCTCTTTCGCTGTTGCTGTGTTAGAAAGAACCTTCAGTAAGACGGTACGGGGTGGGCAGAACGCAACACCGAGGCCCAAGCACTCACAAGAAGCCAATTTTTAGAGCGTGGTTGCTTTAGGATAGACTCACTGAGAGCCGCGGTTGTGACCCAGCAGGTCGGAGGACGCGTGCCCAGCCACGCAGGTGGGGACGGCCCAGGGCTCCTGTGAAGGTCCCCACGGCAGGGACCTCAGAGAACGGGTCTGAGTGCAGAAGGGCCGTGGGACAAAGCCTGAAGGCGGGTGGGGCTGGAGAGAATCCAGCGAAATCGGGGACCCTGTTAGTCCCCTGGAGGAGGACTTCAGGGTCTTGGTGGGGGCTCCTGCGGGAGGCTGAACGGCTCTGACGGGAAGAGCCTCAAGCGAGCGGGGAACGAGCAAGGAGGAGACAGAGCCCGTCAGGACTTGTGGAGGGGACATCGCTGTCCCCAGACTGGATGGCCCACGAGTCTTGGCTGAAGCAAGGCCAGTGCCCACACAGGGCAGTGACCATGTCCCGCAGCCCTGCTGTGGGCAAGACCCGGAGTGTGTGCGCCGAGGGGACGGAGTCGCGGTGGGGAGGGCAGGGTGGCATGAAGCTGTCGCCAGCGCTGACAGCTGGTGGACACGGTTGTAGATGCTTTGTTCACCGGGTGGGGGGAAGAACCACGCCGCTCCTCTGCCCCCCCAGGCTCTGGAGCACGGCGAGGGCTCAGGGCCTCTCACTGACACAGCAAACAAGTGAGTGAACGAAAGCTCTCGAAACCGGGCACGCACAGAGGACTGGCCTTCAAGCTGACTGGCCACAGCAACTGCTGGTCACGTCTGTCAGCCTGGACCTCCAGGGCTGTGCCGGAGATGCCCAGCAGGTCCCCCAGCCGGCCTGGGCGTCTCTGGTTACTAGACGCCCTGACGCAGGTGACACGTAGGACGCAAGGCTGCCTCCAGACAGACACGTCATCCTAGTCCAATCAGCCGGCAGAAGCCTTTACATCGACAGACAGACACACATAGGGCCTGGGCTTCATGAAAAGACCCAGGAAAGAAACTCAGAGCTCCCAGAGACAGATTCTTCTGCAGGGGACAGACGAAGGGAGACACCGTCTGGGGAAAACTCGTGTTTTCAGAGCAAATGGCGATGGACCCTGACCACAAAAAGATGGGGCGGGGGAAGCCGGGGAAGGCACTTCCTCAGCACCTCAACACCAACACGTGATCTCTCCTTGATTCCCATTGAATCTAGCCAAATCCATTTTCCTGGTTTCAGGCTCGGTGGGTACATCCAGTTCTGGAAAGCGCGCGGTCATCCGTCAGGAACAACGGAGCTCACAGACCGACGCCATCCCCGACACTTTCCCCGCACCACGGAGGCCTCCCCACGTCCGCCGTCTCCTTGCCTCTGACAACGGGCCAGTCAGGCGGGTTCATTAACTATGATGTCATCCGAAGGTCCAACCAAAGTCATCCGAGCAGCCAACAGCCACTGATTGGAGGTCACAAGGAGGCACGGGGGAAAGTGCCATCAGCCTCCTCCTGGTGCCTGTCACCATCTCCCTCTCTTAGGGGGTCCCCGAGCCAAGCGCGCTGCTCAGATGATGCTCAGAAAGCTCGCTAGTGAGCCTGACCCGCAGCTGTGCTCTCTGTACCCAAAGGAGAATTCCTCACTCAGTCTGACTCATTATAATTAGAGCAGATTGCCCTTGGGGAGCAATATTTACTTTTTGAGATAAAATGGCAATGAGGGATCTGTCAGTGTTGCAAGGACTTCTCGTGGGTTGCAGGTCTCCGTTGCCGCGGCCGTGAGCCCCAGGAGCAACTGTCACGGGGGTGCTGGTCCCCGGGCTCAGGCTCTGCTTAGTGGAGGACAGCCAGGAGAGCACACGGTCCCCCAAACACCGGTCAGCAACCCCTGCCTTCAGGCCCCAATACAGTTTTATCAGAACAAAACAATGTCCATCTCCTTCGATACGACCTACAAATGCTTCTTTCTACCATAGCAACGTGGAGTGGTTGAGGCCAAGATCCCATGGGCTTGCAAAGTCCAAGACGTCTGCTACAGGCCCCGTCCAGGACTGGATGCCAGTGGCCAATGGAGGTGAGACACGTCGGTGGCACCAGGACATTGTAGGGACGGGAGCTCACCTGGGGACACAAAATCCTGGAAGCGGAGCCCAACGGTGCAGGGAGGGGAGTCAGGGAGGCTGTCTCGGAGAAGCTGATGCAAGGTTGGCTTTGCGGCTAATTCCTCTTCAAGAGGTCAAGTGCGGGGCCCCTGTGACCACTCAGACCCACCCCAGCCCCTAGAAAGCGTGACATGAGCATAGAGTCAACGGTCCCTGAGGCCAGCTTGCGAGGCTGTGGCCAGGAGGCCGCCCAAGGATCATGGAGAGCAGGGACGGCCTCTGTGGAGGCACCCTGTCCCTTGTACGGAAGGACTGGATGGACAGGGTACGATCTGCTTCCCAGAAGCACCTTCAGTCAGGATTTCCGAGGGATTTAAAATCGGCTGTTGGAGACTCAGCCTCAAACACCTGGGCTCCCTGCTGGAAGCTGCGGGTCCCCCCTGTGGGGGGTGGGTAGAGCCGCTGCGGAAAGGCGAGCTTGGTCTCCTTGCTCTGACGGGGGATCAGTGTCCTCTGCCTCCCGGCCTCCCCCCACTGGCTGACTCCCATTGGCTAGACGAGCTTTCTGGATCCTGATGACCGCGTGTCTGGGGCTAGGGGCCCATGGTGACAGCCAGGACAGCTCTGTGGCTCATATCCTCCCGTTTCTTTAAACCATTTCAAGGCAATGGAACGTGCAACCAAGGGACAATAATCGTACCACTGGGAAAAATAGGACCATTTTAGTTCCCAAGACAGAAGACAGACTGTCCGATACTATCTCACCCCAAGCTTTTGAAAATAATCATTTTCTGTGTGATTTTAGGAAAAGAGTTTTTGAAATGCAGCTTTACGGAATCAGCATCAAGCCGCAGGAGGGCTGAGTGAGCGGACCTGGTCCCGTCACCTGACCGCAGCTGGCAGGGGCTTCCTGCAGGGGGCGCTGCAACCTCCCCGGAGGAGATGTCGTGATGCTGGCCCTGGGACACCCTGGGAGAGAGTCTTACTCCCCCTTCACTCAGCATGGGGGCCGCTGGCTGCCGCCTGACAGCCGAGGGTTAGGACCACACTCAGCACTAGAAACTCCCAATGATACCGTGATTCCGCTAATTCCTATCGACAGTCCCTTTGACCAGGCTTATCCCCCTGACCTCACAGTGAGTCTGCGATCCCCACACAGCTATAGTTGGGGTATCGGGATTTCAGGATATCAGATCTGGGAACCACAGCATACTGTCCCAATTTCAAGATGCTTCTCTAACAAAAAAAGAAATGACCATGTTACACACGCAAATATTCTGGTGTCCTTTTCCAAAACGTGACTCCCACAAACCCAGACATCAAGTGTCCTGAGACAGATTCAGCCTCTAATGTGTAAACTTCATCAAGTTCGAACCTGGTCCCCGAGCTTGACTGGCTTACCAGCTGCTGGCCTTTCGGACCCCAGCCTGCGTACTGAAGTTTCGCATTGCTCACTTCCGGTGGGTCCAGACTTTGAGGGTCCCTGAAAGAAAACAAATACACAGAAAAATAATCAATCAATCCATCCATCAATCAACATGGTGGGAAACAAGAATGCTCTGTGTTTATCCTCCAGCTCTAACTTACTCTCCTCTTCCACGGCGTGAATTTCAAGAGCTTGTGTTATTAAATACTGTCTCGGCCTCCATTAGGTTCCTTCAGATGTACATGACTTACATGAAGCTGAAACAAGCCCAACACTGCTTAACCCAGATAGTAAACGTTTATTAAGAGACAACGTGCAGAGACATCTGTAGATCGATTATCAAAATATCCACACCCGTCAACATTAAAAATGGAAATGCATGGCTATAAAGTAACAAGGCACCACAATTTCTATCTCCATCGTGGGCTTTCCTGGTGGATCGTTTTTTTTTTCTAAGCATAACACTAGGTCATTCTGACCTTCCCAAACCAGCAGCCTGAGGACAGATTCTATACTTCAGTTTGTGTTGGGAAGGAGGGGAGGGGGAAGGGAGGGAAGGTTTTTTCCCTTTCAAACACCATTTAGATTTTTCATTCTTAATTTATTGACAGGCAAAATACTATTCCAACAAAATCCATCTTATATACTTAAATAAATGTCATAACGAAGAAGTCATAATGGAAGAATTGAAAAAAACCCAACACTTTTATAAGTATAAAATATTTCAGTATATTTTGTTGCTACTACTGTTTTCTACAACATATGGAAAAGATTCATTTTCATATTTCTTTCACATGACATATGACCTGTGTTCTGTTGGATGGACCAGACTCTGTAAGGTTCATACCCCATCTCTTGGCTGTGATAGGCCTTATGCAGAAGGCATAGCTACGAATGCACTTATTCATCAACTGAGAGGCTATGCCTGAATGGTCTTTGGAAAAAGAAGATGCTAAATTTTAGGAGCTGCTTGAACAAAGGAGTTGAGGCAAGAGGGAAGGCAGGTAAAGTGCTGGTACTGATTCTGGGCTTGAATCAGCAGAAAATTATAAAGTAACTGCTTACTAAAATCACCAGAACAAAACAGAATACACTTCAGAGTGAAAAGTGCTGGGAAGGTGAGAGAGTGCACAATACCCCAGAGTCGTTTTAAATAGGGTCCCTGAGTGCAAAGAGATCAGGGAAGTCTGAAGATGGGGTGATTAGGTGCTAAGTAACGGATGGCAATGACAGTAGGACTCAGCTGGAAAGACTGACAACTGGGCAGTTAGAAGAGTGAGGGAGGGGTCTTAACCTTCCTGGTTTTGAGTGAATTTTAACAAACCCTACCATGTGTTCATTTTTAATATTTCAAAGTATTTTCATGATGTGGGCCATTTCCTCTTTAACCATGGGTAGGGAAAGGCTTTCTAAGGAGGACTCAAAATCCAGAAAATTAAAGAGTGACACATTTGACCATGTAAAAATTTTTAAATCTTTCACATAACAAAAACATCACAAGCAAAAGATAACTGACAAACTGGGAGAAAATATTCATAACATATACCATGGACAAATAGCTAACATATTAAAAAATATCTTAAAATGTTGAGGTTACAGACAAACAAACAAACAAAAAGAATAGAAACAAAATATGAAAAATAGAATAGAAACAAAACCAGAAAAAAATAGAAACATGAGAAAAAGACATGAACAGGCAATTCACAAAAAGGATATAAAAGGTCCTCGGATGTATTAAAAAGGACCAAACAAAGCAAAATCATAGAAATCAAGACTGAAACTACAATGAGTTATCATTTTTCACCTATGAAATTTCTCTCCTCCCCCAAAGAAAGAAAAATATGGCCACTGCACTGATGAGGCTGTGAGGAAAAAGGCCTCCTCATACTTTGCTGGTGGGCATGAAAACTAGTGCCATTATTCCAGAGGGAGGCTGGGTAATACCTCATAAAGGGAACATTTAACTCTTAAACTAGGAGACTTCTGGGAGGATGTGCCTCCCACAGTACAAACGTACACACGCAGAAGGTTATATTCATTGCAGCTGTGTAATGACAAACCACTGGAAACAACGTGTGGTTGAAGGAACCATGGTACATCCATACAAGGGACTATGGCACAGCTATAAAAAGAATGAAGACCTCCATAAACTGATACGGAGTGTTTTTCATGATGGTGTATGCAAACCTCAGCAGACTATCTACAGTATGTGACCCACCCTATAAGAAAGGGAATAAGAAAATATGCATATATCCTCCTTTGTGAAAAAAAGAAATACAGGAAACATAAACTAGAAACCAGAGGTTAGTTATATGTAGGGGGTGGTTGGGAAGAAGGAGGGACTGGTCATGAGGAGCCTGGATAAGGAAGGAGAAGCACTTCTCTGGGTATAACACCCAGTCTTAGAGCATTGTAGGGTTTCACTTACTTTTTTCATGTTCCAAAAATAAAACTAACAATTAGAAACAATTAGTATGTGGGGGAATCCAAAAAGGAATAGCAACACCACAACAGAGCAAAACCCTACTGTCAATGAAACACAAAATTACATGGAAGAAAGGATTGACCTAAACGGCTTTGGGAAACAGTATCGTGACCAGTTACCATAAAGCTAAAGACAAAAACTTTGGAGGATTATAGGCTAGCAATTCTGAAACTACTTTCTGTGTGTGCTGGAATTCAACTGCTCTGCAAATATAAAAATATAGGGGAGATAATGAGAGCCAGTTTTCTTACTGTTGGAAAAACAGATACAAGGAAAAGAGGAAGGCTAAAATCAACTGTGAGAAGTTGGCCTGGAATCAGAGGTATCAGTACTAACTCATGATTTCAAATGCAGACACACATACATCCAAAATGTCGATGTATGTGTATCCAGGGGCCAGTGTGCATACATGTATGCCCTTGCTGTGTTCACAGAGAGGCCTAGAACCAACGACCCCCAGTAATATTGAGCACACCCACTGCCCATATCTTGGTCTCTAAACACCATCATCCAATAAAAGTAAATAGGGCTCCTAGGAGATGTAATTGTATCTGGGCTGGAACAGAAAATACAGGATGGGTCTGGAGCAACTTATGGGTCCAGAAAGTGAGGAAACACTGAAAAAAGACAGAGGCTAGTTCAAAGAATGCAAAGCCAGCCTGAAGGAGTTCCTCATGGCTAAAGCTAGAGACATCTGAGCAACAAAATCATCAATAATAGTACCAGATTAACCCATAGAATAAAATCAATATTCATAAGTCTACGCTGATATAAGTAAGTAATCAAATACATACAGCAGCTCTTCCTCATGAGTAATCCCAATCAGTAAGTGTAGAACAAAGTTAGAAAAAATGCGTCATATGTGTGGTATTTTCACTTGAAAGGCATTACCTCACTTCAGCCATGAGAAAACACCAGAGAAACCCAAACTGAGTCACACTTCACAGAATAGCTGTCCAATAATCCTCGAAATCAAGGTCATGACCAACCAGGAAAGATGGAGGAAATGTTACAGACCAGAGGGTATTAAGGAGCACTAACCTCTAAAGGAAGTTGGGATCCCAAGACAGGGAGGAGACATTGGTAGAAAAATAGGCAAAATTCAAATAAGTGGAATCAATAGCACGATGCCGATGTTGATTTCCTGTTGCTGATAATAACACTGTGGCTACAAAACAGTAACATTATTTCAGGAGTAGAGGAGAGGTAGGGATACGGTTAGGAGAGAATCATCTGTACTGTTTTTGCCACCTTTCTTTGTCTAAAATTACTTTAAAATAAAAAGATAAAGAAAATTCTCCAAAAAATTTGTATAGTTTATATCTCATTGGTTATAAAAATATTATAGAAAGAAATGAAAGTTAGAGAATTTCCCTCCCAACATACTGTAATCTTGACATTGAATCAGAAAAGTCTTTGCTATTTAGAGTGACATGGTGGACAGTACATGCATCTGAATAAACAAATGACTGAGGACAGGTGGGCTAAGTAAAGGACTTTCTGCAGGTTTAAAGAAAAATTTAATGCATTCATTTGGTATGGGTTTATCTAGAATTTTCCAAGCATGAGCCACAGAATAAGGAGTGTTCAAATTCCACGGTCATACTGAATATGGACATTCACTTGGTTAGGGAATGATTTCCAGGAGGCGTCTGGGGTAACGGGGAACAGCAGGAGACTAGCCTCTCTAACCTAACAATTGTAAATCCCACACATGCTAAGTGGAGATGGTCTCTCCATGGGGACCAAATGCCCCAGAAGATTTCACGAGCACCTGCCTACAGCACCACGACTGCCCGTGCATCCCGCCTTTGTCACCGTCACTCCTTCTGGAGGGCCCACATACGCCACCTTCCCCTCATCGCCAGCACACGAGACGCATTTCTACAGCGAGAAGACAGCAAATGCTAACGGGAAAGCCGGAGCTCCAGCCCCATACCACACGGACCAGAAGCTGGGTGCAATTCTCAGACTAGCCTTAGCCAGGACCGGGGATAAGAGTGACTCTTCCCCCCGAGAGTGGTCGTGAAACTCAAGAGAAATAAGAAATGTCACTTTACAAACTCTAACGCACTCTAAAGAAGGAGCCGTTTCTTGTTTTTCCAGATCTCGAATTTCTGGAAGTTCAACGCCTCTAAGAGGCTCTGAAGGTAATTCTGAATTCTGCCACTACCTAGCAGGAGGGCAAGGGGTAGTAGAGAAACTTAATCTAAGCTGGTTTTCTTGTGTATAAAATGAGAATTAAGATGCCTGCTTTCCAGGGTCAGGCTCCAAGATCTACGGTATACGAGACAGGCAATATAGAGTTTACCGAGTAAGTACTCAATAAGCGCCGGTGTATTCCTGGTTAAACTGGTAAATAATCCAGCTCGTTGCGAGACCACAGGGATGTGTAACTTTAACAAAAGGTCGAGGAAGTGTCAGATATGAGACAAATTTGCTACAGACTCAGCGATAAAAGAAACGTCTTGATTCCTGTATTACGTGGGGGTTGGTTTAGCGACCTCAGCCCTCAGCCCAGTTCTCACTCATTTCTAGGAAATAAACCTATATTTTGTGTGGGAATATGATGGTGTAGGATTCATCTGCTTTTAAGTTACAGTGGATCTCAGGGTGCTCTCTCCCACGTCCCCTCCCGTACGGGACCCCTTCTTCCACGACTCGCTTGATGGCCACCCAGCCTCTTTTCAAACCTCCCACTGAACGGCTGGCCTTGCACAATCCTTCCTCTGCCCCAGGATAGCAAATGCCCCGCCGGGGTTTACACTCAATCTGCCTCCTCATATAAACACTTAGGCCCCCGGGAACTAGCAGAGAAAGCACGGGCCCGGGTGTAGTGGACGCCAGCTGGGTACTAACCCTTCCCTCCACCACCGCCCAGTCTTGCTTGTCATCCACTTCTCAACTGTGGTTCCGATCTGCCCCGCTGTCCTAACCCCACGACCAGAAACAGGACTTTATTTGCCAATAGCTCTTTGCAGATGTAACTGAGTGAAAATAAGGCCATCCTCAATTCCGGTGGGCCCCAACCCAGTCCTAATCTCTTAGAAGAGGAGAAAACCCAGAACAGACAGACCGGGAGAAGCCCAGGTCGCAACATCCCCTAGAAGCCAGAGGAAGAGAGGAAGGATCCTTCCCTACAGGTTTCGAGGGAGTGTGGCCCTGTTGACACGTTAATTTGGATTTCTGGCCTCCGGAACGGTGAGGGAGTGAACTTCTGTTGTGCTAAGTCACTTGGTTTGTGGGAATTGGTTACTGCAGGCCCAGGAGACCAATACACCCTTCACTTCTTAGGTAAACTGAGGCCCCGAGTGGGTGAGTGATTGGTTCAAGGACACAGAGTTGATCAGCTCTGGTCTGAAGATGAATCTCCTTCTTTGGTCGGAAGAGAAAGAAAATCTCCAACTGACTTAAGGAACAAAGCAGAAAGACCTTCCAAGACCAAAGCAAAAGCAGCCCCAGGGAGGTTTTATCTGTGAAATGCTCGCCCGGCCCCCGATGGTGCTTCCTTGTGGAGGCCACGCTCCCATCAAAGGTGTCCTGGATTCCTCCTTCCCACACCGGGGACCGCCAGCCGTGCTCTCTCATGAAGGTCACCGCCATCACATGATTTCCTCTCATGGACTAGACTATTCTGCCGTTCTTAGGGGGGTGTGTGGGGGGAATGCATAAAGGTGTGTTTGCATTTATTTTGTGGTTGGTTAGTGCCCTCCCCCCAATTTCTCTGTCTTTTTAAAACTTGATTCATTTATTTTAAAGAACCCAAGACAGGCTCTGCGATAAATCATCCCCAGGAGATGGACTGGTAGAAAAAATGAAATCATCTGGACTTACCATATCTCAAAATAATCACGTAATCCATCCTGATTTTGCTCATTTGAGCAATAAACAAAATAGGACATCGATCATGTTGAATTCTGAAGTGTAAATGAGCACGGCAAAGTCTATTCATTGATCTTTCTAAGCTAGTTACGGGGACCAAAACACTTCCCAACAAAAATAGCACTTGGAATAGTAAAGCTAAAAATTCCTTCTCTGGATCCTAACCTTTTGTGGCTAAGGCGGCCCAAACTAGCATTTCAATATCAAATAATACGTGTTTTCTGAGCATTCCCATGTGCTTGGCACGGTGAGTAATACCACCATGTAAGATACACTCGCGGTATCTTAATATCAGACGCTGAGATATCACGGAATAATGAGTAAACGGACGGAGAAATGGATACATAAAAGGGACCTCATTTAATCACCTGCTGACGACTGGTCCGAGTCAGTGAGAGAGAGAGACTCAGGCAGAATTGAAAGATTCGTGGTATCAGTTTCTACATTCATCTTAAATGACACGGTAAAATTCTTGAGGGCGGGGATTGCCACAGGCACCGATCCTTCTGGAGTGGCCAGCATTCGAGGACACATGCTACCATTAATTTAAGTGTCACTGTGTCTGTGGTGTATCAGAAGCTCCTGCCACAGGAGAGATCTGATACAGAAGTTCTGCTACAGAGCCGCTCTAGTCGCTGGCGGATGATGGGCTGCTCAGTCCGAAATGTCTGTGACGTCTCCCCGTCCAGGTCACGGGGACACTTCTGTCCCTATGATCACAAGTACGAGTACTACACAAAATCACGTGGGAAGTGTTTGTAAGGAGAAGGGGGGCTTGTGCCTTATTTGTTACCGTGTCCTCAGTGTCCAGACAGGTGCTCGGCGACCTCTGATGACGAAGGAGAAGAGAGAGGCGTGGGCAGGGTCTGGGGTGTTAAGTGAATGACAGCGGATCTGGGGGTGAGGGACTGTTGGAAAACGGAACGAGGGGACGGCTGCACGATTCTGGGAGTACCCGGAAAACCACTGGCCTGTGCAGTTTAAACGGACGAACTGCACGGTATGGGGGTCGCGTCTCCGTAAAGCCAGCGAAGGGGAGAGGAAAAGAGGAAGAGGAGGAGGAAAAGGGGAAACGGAACGAGAAGGAGGTGGGGGGGCACTGGTCGCCCGAGAAGGAGGTGGGGGGCACTGGTCGCCCGAGAAGGAGGTGGGGGGCACTGGTCGCCCGAGAAGGAGGTGGGGGGCACTGGTCGCCCGAGAAGGAGGTGGGGGGCACAGGTCGCCCGAGAAGGAGGTGGGGGGGCACTGGTCGCCCGAGAAGGAGGTGGGGGGGCACTGGTCGCCCGAGAAGGAGGTGGGGGGGCACTGGTCGCCCGAGAAGGAGGTGGGGGGGCACTGGTCGCCCGAGAAGGAGGTGGGGGGGCACTGGTCGCCCGAGAAGGAGGTGGGGGGGCACTGGTCGCCCGAGAAGGAGGTGGGGGGGGCGCTGGTCGCGGCTGCAGGCTGCCTCCGGGGCTGAAGCCTCATCTGTCGACTCCAGGTTCAAGGTTATTTCTGTTCTGCTACGTCAGCTCCTAGTGATCTGGTGCCAAGACTTCACGCCTCCCGTACGGGCCAAATGATCCCACAGGAGAGAGTAGCAGGGGGCAAGTCTGAGCAGGGCTGGGGAGGGGTCCCCATGCCCCCCGAATGGTCAGATCTGCCGAGAAGTCTGCTGGATTATGAAGTTTGGAATAAGATGGCCTTCGTAAACAGATGAACAGTATTTCTTCGGGTTTCTGACATTTAGCAATTAATCAAGCAACAGGGAGACGGAGAGACTGCCAAATTCCGATAGCGTTAAAACAACAACAAAACCACGGAGCATGGGAGAAAGCCACATATTTGGTTTCCTCTTTCTATACTTAAAACATTTGTTTCTACTGTGTCTTGAAGGCATTCACAGACAATATACATTTTTCTGTTTAATCATCTCTCCCTAGAGGAGCTGGGAAGAGCCCAGCCGGGATATTTACTAGTATCGGTGGACAGTTTGGAGGTTTGTGTTAAAGGTCCAGGCAGTAAAAAGCTGCACCCCTTACACGGAGGACATACAGGACGGAAATCTGTGTCTCGTGCATTAAGGAGGCACTCGGAATAGCCCTTACACTTATGCTGGCAGACAGCTGAGATGAGGAAGATTGTCTTTTGCACAGTGAGAACTTAGACAATCCTCTGCGTATACAACCTTCTAGAAAGTCCACGTCTGAATTTCCAGACCAAGTGTGTATGGTGTAATTAAAATTGCACACTTAATAGACCTATTACACTCAAAGTATACACTGCAGAGAGAAAAGTCAGTGAAACCTTCCGGCCTGTGGTGCAAATGGGGTTTTCCAAACACAGCCATGGCAATACTCCCAGCCCCAAATGCCTTTTCAGAACCTTGGTGCCCCCATCTGAAGAGGGGGTTCATTTTCTGCCGTTGACCGAGGCCATCTGATGGCATCAGTGAGCAGAAGCAGCCCCGTTCCTCTGTGAGGGTCCCGGGGACGAGAGACAAAGGCAATAATGCTTGCTCCCCATTTCCCTTCTTTGGGAAATGCACCCGCTCAGCCACGCTGTGAGGCCGCCCAAGCCACCTGGAGGGCCCGCACAGAGGGGTTTGCGCCAGCAGCCCCAGCTGGGGGCTCGGCTGCCGGCCACCGACACCTGCCAGCCTCCTGACGAGTCTGGCCGAGAGCCTCCGCGCTGCCTTGGCGGACACCCAGGGAAGCCAGGATGGGCTGTCCCTGTTGAGCCCCGAGCAAATGGCTGATTTAGGAGCAAAGTAAATATTGTCCGAGGTAAACCGTTCAGTTTGGGGGTAATTTGTGGTATCTGGAACATGCAGCATGAGTCCTGTGCACAGAAAACGCGAGGCAAGTATTGCCTGCAGTGTGGTTTGAGACGGTGGGGACAAAGGGGTCTTCACGGCGTCATCAGAAAGGTGCAGACACTGTGCTTTATCGAAAGAGCAAAGCCACCGTCCCTGTGGTCCTCAGCAAGTCCCCACGAGCCAGCCAACCCCTCTTAGCGACACCTCCTGCTGTCCTTCCTTCCTCCCCTGCACTCTCTCTGTCCCACTCTCCCTCAGCGCTTCCTCTTACTGGCTCTTACCTTTTCTATTCGCACATTAGTCATCGCTATCTGAGTGGTCCAGGATTCGGGAGAAGTCACTGGGTTCGTTCGTGGTGGGGACGGTCAGCCCTACCTCTTGGGCGGCTCCAAGGATAAAGGGGACTCATGGAAGGTGCCGGCAGCACTCTGCTCGCCAGGGTCCAGGACTGGCCTGCAGGAATGCGTCACGCGTGTGCTTGGGGACCCCGTCAGCGTCTCCTTGGCCGGTCCACGAACCGCTCAGGGAGTCACATCAGAGGGCAGACTCCTGGTCTCGGCCCCTGGCATGCTGTCCCTGGAGAGGGGCTTCTTGCTGCCTTGTCCTCAACAACATCTCTCCTGCACGCCCGGAGCCGGTCCCGGCTGGCCAGCGCGTCGCAGCCTCCCTGCCACCGGGGGAGGCCTTGCGCTAAGTTTGGTCGCACACACGTGGTGTTCGCAGCTTCTAGGAAGCATCCTAGAGAGAAAGGGGCCACACTCTTCTCCACTTTGGTCTTTGTTCTTTCCTGCTTGCTGAAAATCTGGTGTGCTGTCCAGACCCGGAGCGGTCAGCAGGAAGCCACCGGGCTGGAAAGCAGGGAGGCCGGGCCGGGTCCCTGACTCTCCGGGCTCTAGCCTGGGCCCCCTGGACGAGAATCAGACAGCAAGCTCCACTTACAAAAGCCCTTGTGATTTTGGGTTTTCTGCCCCCTCGCCCCAACGCTGACCAAGTCATTCTTAATATGCCCAGTTCTGGATGGATCCTAGAAATATCCATCATGAGAAGCTCTCCAGATGTTTTAAAAATAAACCAAAGATTGAGAATTGGCACAGCGGACTGCCCAGCGTCTGCGTGTCGGCCAGTGCCCGTTCAGGATGAGCCCTGGGAACGCTGGGCAGCCGTGGCCCTGCCGTGCAGCCCTGAGGGCCTGGTCCCTCCGACATTCCCGACGCAGGTAGGGGTGGGGCTCTCAGGCTGTGACCAGGAGCTGGGCTTGCGATCTGCAGACACTAATGAGGCCTCTGAGGAATTGTCTCAGACTGATTTAACTGTATATGTTGATCATAAAAAATGAAGAGCACAAATGTCCCAAGGATAAATCTGACCCGGAACCACCTGGAGAAGCCGGACAGCATCACGGCTCCGACAGCTCCGGAGCGGGAGTGGGAAGCAGTACGGGAGGAAGCGAGAGAACCGAATGGTTTGGAGGAAAAGGGTCTTCGGGGCAAAACCGGTTTCGGTTCTACAGCCAAGGAGCAAAGAAGGGCCTGGGCAGAGGCGCGGAGCTCCAGCCTCGTCAGCCCCTCCCTACTCCCTCCCCAGCACCGCAGTCCAAGCCCATAGGACCCCAATCCTGGTCCTGGGGTTGCGCCCCCGGCGTCCCGTCTGTCTGTCTCCCCGTCTGCTGCTCTGCCCCCCGCCCGCTCTGTCGTCCCTTTCCCTGGAAGGCTCCACTCAGAACTTCCAGGCTGATTTTCCCCAATCCGGAAGCTTATTTCCAGAATCCGGCCTGGGACAGTCTTGTTACTCAAAGTCGTATTTCCGAGGGTTCCGTCAGGCCGGCTGGGGCCGCGCGGGTGGCGCTGAACGAAGCAGGAGGAAGCCTTCTGGGCTAGTCCTAGTCGGGGAGGCCTTTGGCCACCTCCCGCCCGCTCCTTCCAGCCTTCTCCCCGGGCCGCCTATCTGCGGCTTTCGAAGGCTGAGCCCGGGTCCTGTGGCCGGCGGTCTGGAGCGAAGCCTCGGTGCTCCCCGAGTGGAGCTCAGCAGCCTGTCCGCGGCGTCCCCGGCGGCGGGCAGCCTGTCCCAGCAGGACCCTGCTGCGGGGGCGCTGCCGTGTCCGGCCCCGACCGGCTGGTCGTGTGCAGGGCGAGCCCCATCCCTAACGCAGCAGACACGCTCCTCCACGTGTCTGGGCTGCTCCTCTGACCCGTCCGCGCCCTGTCCCTCTCTCGGCCTCTCTCTCTCCTCTCTGTTGACATTTCTGGAAAGCCGCCTCACCATTGTTTTTAAGCCCTCCCGTTGAGTTTTCATTCATTCATTCATATTTTTTAGTCTCTAGGGGTTTTTGTTCTGAAACATAAACAATACTCTTCCGGGTCGTCTCGTGAGAGCAACGGGTCATCTCCGTGAGGGTGCTGGCAGGAGCTGTGTCCCGTGTTTTCTTCTTCTTGCACGGAGAATTTCGGACGATTAGGGATTCCTCACTGATACCTGTAGTTAGGGATTTGGGGCTGAGGAGGGGATCGGCCGTTCTGAAGAGTGTGTGATGCATTTCCTGGCCCATTCCGTCCCTGACATTGGGATCTTCTGGGGACAATCCCTAGGGTGGGGACGCTGGTGGGCAAGGCGTGGCTGCCACACGTCTGCGAGGAGGAAAGGGGCAGTGGGGTCTCGCTGCCTGCACACGACCCCCACCCTGACTCGGACCATACACTGCCCCCTGCCTCGCTGCCTGCTGCACGACCCCCACCCCTGACTCGAACCTTACACTGCCCCCTGCCTCGCTTCCTGCACACGACCCCCACCCTGACTCGGACCTTACACTGCCCCCTGCCTCGCTGCCTGCTGCACGACCCCCACCCTGACTCGGACCATACACTGCCCCCTGCGCCCCCCTCTCTGAGGCCTCTGTTCTACTCTCCCCCGGAAACAGACCTCCCAACACCCGAGGACTCATCAAAGAATCCTTGGGGTTCTGATGGCTTCATAGTTTTCAAATAGTCCTTCTTGCTTCCCTTCCACACCCTTCCGAAAGCACCCAGAGGGACCCACCTCTCCTCAGAGGTGACATTCTAAAGAGCTGATGCATCAGAATGGAAACTACAGCCAACCAGGACAAACAGCACTGGGCGGTGGTCTGAGTGGAGCACTGCTATGGGAGCCGAGGGCAGCTTGGGGTCCTCAGAAGCCAGGGTGGGCGTGGCCTGGGAACTGGCCACCTGACGTTGGGACAGCACGGTCCCCCCTTCCTGTGTTGCAACTGCAAACTGGGTTGCCTCCTCCTCCCCTCTGCTCCCGGGGCTTTACACTGTAACCTTTTCCACTTCTTGTCGTATTGTGGGCATCCAGGGGCGCCGGGAGGCAGTGAACTAGCTCTCTGGTGTTTGCCCGGAGACCCTCGCCCGTTCTTCCAAAAATCCCTTGTGGAGTCTTACTAAGTGTCAAGCCTGTGACAGGCTCGAAGGTGAGCAATGATCCCGGGAAATCCCCAGCAGCGTACAGGTGCAGCCCTGTGCATTCTGTCGGTCTCGGGAGGGCTGCAGCGGGGGGAGCTGACCCATCTGAGAAGGTCAGGGAAGGCTTCCTGGGGGAAGCACCAATCTAGGGGAGATACGAATGCTGCGTAATCACGGTCAAAGCAGAGATCCTGGAGGGGGTGTGGGTGGAGGGGCAGGGCTGGGAGGGCAGTCTTCTATCCCTACAGAGAAGGAAGGGGACAGCGGGGGCTGAGCCTCACTTTGCATGCACGGCGGAGTGGACAGCTGGCTGATGGTCGCCCCTCAGCCAGCTGGGATTCGGAACCAGGTGTGCAGAGTGCATGAGGCGCCCTCCTGTCCTTTCCGTCTTCCCTGCTGCCCCCCCCAGGGTGCCCGGGAGCCTCCTAGCCTCATGCCCTGTACCCACAGGTGGCGGAGACCTCTGCCTCGGAGACCTTCTGTGTTTATATTTGCATCTGCCTCCCCATCGGTGTTTTATAACCTGTGACCTCATGTTCCTGTTCTGTTTGCATTTATCTGTGGTCAAAAGTAAAGAAGCAGCTTTTTGCAGGCAAAGGCTTATTTGCTCTGCGCTCTGCGGTGCTAAGGACAGGTGATGCTCAATGTTAATGCATCTTCAGCCCCGGGTGGTTGAAAGCACTGCTTCTTAAAGTCCCAACGGTCCCCGACGACGGGGGCTGTGCCTGTGTTGATGGGGCTCTTTGCCATTTCTCTTACTTTAAATAGAACACTCATCTGGTCACAGAATTTTTAAAGCTTGTCCTATGATCACTGGTCTGCCCGTGGGTGTGGTCTCTCCAACCACACGGGCAACGTGAGAAGTGGCCAGCCCTCCCTTCTTTCTGCAGTCCATGCACAGTACCAGGGACTCCGTGAGTACACATGCACTGGCTGATTAAGGACAGATCACGGACTAGTCACTGCTCCTCTCCCGACCCCCTCCCTCGGGAAGGGGGAAGCAGCATTTCTGCATGTGCCCACGAGATCATTATACTTCTGGAGACGAAGCGATCTGCTGCTTCCTTTGCTACATTATGCAAAACCTCCTTTGAATTCTCAAAAAAATCCTGACGAGTGCTTGCCCAGTGATGCTGGAAACCGACAGGAATTTAAAATGGCAGCAACATCTCTGCCCACAGCACTGTTTATCACTTATCTGTGGGCCTCGTACGGGAAGTATGTCTTCCACTTCCACAGAGACCACACGGGAACAGGGCACATGCGGCCTCCCGGGGGCAGAGAGGCTCATGGCCCAGCCGTCCTCGGCTACGATCGCTTCCTGTAACTGACACCGACGTCCGCTGATGAGCGCGCACCCAAGTCTACCAGCCGCCGGCCGCCTTACTTCCGTCAGCCCGTCGCCCGGACGCTGGCTTACGCCTTCAGACTTGCGTCTCACTAGCCCCGATCTTGTTCTCAGAACTTTAGCACTGAGCTTCCGTCTTTAGCAGAGGACGGTCTCCCTTGGTGGTCTCGGGGGCCACATGCACACGGGAGGGCCAGCGATAGCGGCCACCCACCTGCCGAGGGCAGCAGCGCGTCAACCCCAGGACCACAGGGCCCTGCGGTGATGACCAGGGGACACCCTTCCTTCCCCACACCTGGCTTTTTCACAGTAAAGGGGGGTAGGACAGTTTCGACATCACAGGCATACTGTCAGCTGCCCAGGGGAGATAGATATCGGCAAAGAGCTCACAACAGTGTCTGTCCTAGAAACCTCTATAAGGGACAGCCATTTTGGGGTTGGGATTGAATAAAATTTCTGGGGTCAAAAAATAACTTTTCTAAAACACGGCTCCTTAAATAGTACAGCCTATTGGTAGACAAACAGAAAAACACCCGGAACATCTGGACAAATCTTCACATCAAGAATCCTCAGGCTTTCCCTCATCTAAGAGCCCGTCTTTGGGCTCAGGTCACCGTCCTAGACCTGCTGAGATCAGTTAGAGCCGAGAAAGTCCTGGGAAGATGGTGTGGACAAGGCCCCTGGAGCATCTGTCCCAGCATCTCTGGCTGATTCCATTTAGTGGGGCATCCCTTATGTTCGATGGAAAGGAAGATTTTTTTTTTAAAAGATCTTTTTATTTGAGAGGGAGAGGGTGCTTGTGAGCAGGGGTAGCGGGAGAGGCAGAGCCCCAAGGAGACTCTGTGGAGCCCGACTCGGGCCTCCAACCCCCCGCACAGGAGAGCAAGACCCGAGCTGAAACCACAAGTCGGATGCTTAACAGACTGAGCCACCCCGGCGCCCCTGGAAAAGAACCTTTTTGCCACTTTTTTTCTTTATGAAAATATTTCACGTATCATTTCTCTCCTAGAGACCACCGTACCGGGAGCTCTCACTTCTCCTGACAAATAGACGCCTGGAAATCAGTTCCGACTGACTTTAACTGGGGGCGGGCGGGGTGGTGGAAAGCACTGGATTTAAATGAGGAATCTTCCTTTGTTTCCCCGCAAACAAACACACGCAGGCACACACATGTGCACACAGGTCACTCTTCTCTGTGGACCAGACAAACATTTTTACCAAGCGCCAGCACTCGGCTTCATGGCAAACACGATCTCTTCCAGTCTCGTGCTGGGTCGGGGTCGGGATTATGCTGCTAACAAATCAGCAGGACACAATTTGATGGAACTACAGCCCATTATGGACTTGTCCGCATGAAGACGGTAAGTGCATCTGGGAACTCGAAATAATCACGAGATCGCTTTCACAGAAGACCTTTCTCTCCCGGGGTCCGAAACCGAGCCAAAGACAGCAGGGGCGCCCAAGAGCCAGGTGGCCTGGGTTAGCGTCCTGTTGTTGATGAAACGGGCATCTCGCCGTCGACGGCAAAGGGCACCTCACTCTGGAAATGAACATTTCCTGCGACCGAAAACCATGTTTTCTGGCATCTGTGAGGCGCTGGGGATGCAGAGGGGGAGCCAGGTGTCCTACTACCCACAGCACCAACGTCATCGTCACCAGCAAGGGCTACACGCGCTGCTTTTCGCTGGGGGGTGGGGGCGGGGAGAACCAATGGTGGGTTCCCCTTTAAGCACATGTTGCTTTTATATTTTTCAGTTGACTTCGGTCACATGCATTTTTGGGCCTTTCTCTAATGCACACATATGGCTGGTTAATAAGCACATCAAAGGCTAGAGCACCCTTTCCCATGTCTGCACCCAAACCACTCCACGTGTCTCACGAACACAGCCGAGATAAACCGAGCTAAGCCAACTGGTGAAGGGAATCAGACCGGGCACAGGTGCTGCTGCAATGCTGTCCAGGAAAGCTGGGCACCCGGGGCACCCGTCTTGGAGAAGCTACTAGGGGGTGGCCCAGCCGCCAGCTCTGGCCTTAGATCCCCGACGTGTTCATGTCTTAAACATGACATGTCTTAAAACCAGCTGCACGCTGAGTGCAGAGCCCAACGCGGGGCTCGATCCCACGACCTTGAGATCCTGACCTGAGGTGAAATTAGAGTCAGACACTCAACCGACAGCACCACCCAGGGCCCCTCATTTGTTAATGTTTGATGGGAAATGGAACGGGCCAGTTGGCCGAGCACTCACGGTAACGAGTGGGCTGGTGAGACGGTCATCAGAAGGTAACCTGGGAGCGGGACAGGGTGGGCGGACAGCGGGGAGCGGCCCCATACGGTGAGGACCGCGTTTCCTCTGGCCGGTGTGGGTGGACGTTGTCTGTCCTTCTGCCTCTCTGGGCTTCTCTGTTTGCCTTTCTGTTCACCAGGCTGTCTTCAGAAGGGCTCGGCACAACTGGCCAGATTCCATTTCCTGCGATATCCTCAGGACGGAGCGGTCAGCACGGTCAGGGTCTGCGGCCTGATGCGCGACGGCCGATGAGCACCGGGCAGCACCCGCGGAGACAAGGGCAGTCAGAGCCGTGGCATTTCCGAACTCTTGAAGGACGGCCTTTCTCCCTTTCCCTTGGGGTTCTTGGGGGGCAGTGGACGATGGTCACTTTTAACCTCATGTGTGTTCAACGCACGTAGATCTGAATTTAAGTGCAAATGTATCTGTGTGACCTCCGTCTTTCCGCGGCCCCGCGGTGACTCTGACAAGCCTCTTCAGCGGTTGCTCTGAGCCGTGTCTTAGGAGCAGGGAGGAGAGGTCATCACGCGGGGACAGGTCGGCGGGGGAACCCAGCGCCGCGACCTCCCGCCGAGGTTCCGCAAGTTCACCTCCACCAAGGGGAAGAGCTCTGCACTTTCTCGCGGGACAGAGACCCTCAGGGGCAACTTTCTACCAAGCACTTCATTTCTTCCAAACCACCGAGAGCCCCTCCTCCAGGCGGCCCGCAGCTGTCTTACAGCTGACAGGCCGTGGGGTCCAATAAGCGGGGACCGCACGTGGGGACTGGAGCAGGGCTCGCCGGAGACCACAGCGACACCAGAGTCCCTTCGGTATTTTCCCGTCAGCCTCTCAGAATGCTCGTACGGAATACGTAGTGATGCCTAATTTTAGTTTGATAAGGGTCAGTTATTTGCCTCAGATGTCTTTCATCTGCAGGAAACCACCACCAGTGTCAGCCACGACTGTGTGACTGACGTCAAACAGAATATACGCTGTGGCAGTGTTTCCCCATGTCGCTGTTCACGGACAAGACGCGCAGACACCCCTGCGGGGCGGTGGCCCTGGGCAGTCACCCTTGGTCTTATCAAATAACGCCAGCCACTGGGTCACCCCAGCCTCACAGCTCCTCACGCCGTCCTTGCTACGAGCCTTCTGTCACCCTCACGGGCAGGAGGAAGAAAGAGCCCACATCAGCCAGTGAGGAGACCCTCGGTCCACAATTTGGCTGGAAACCCCTTAGTCTGAAATGCAGTGGAAGGCGAGGCCACAGGGACAGCCGTACGCCAGGAGCAGGAGACCTGAGCCGAAGCCATGGCCGGCTGTGGCCGACCCCTGGCGGCGAGCCCTCGAGCATGTTGCTTCAGCTGTGGGTCTCAGTCTTCCCATCTCTAGAGTGGGGACGCGGTCACTGTGAGCCCAAGATACGTGAGGACACTGCAGGTCCCAGTATCACACGTGTGATAAGGGCTCCCTGGCGCGTGTCTACGCACTCATACACGCATTTGTTCCTTTGCTTCCTCATTCATGTGATGTGTATGCGAGACACAGGACAAGGGACCAGAAAGCGATCCGGGCCCGTGCTGGACTGCGAGGGGCGGGCTTTGTAACGACCCGCACAGAGGAATAAAGCAAGCGGCAGCAGACGACTAGAACACAGGAAGTGTGACGAAGGGCTTCTCCCTGGAGCCAAGGGCACGTCCTGAGAGGAACAGTCTGGAAGCAACGGGCCAGGCCGTGGGGAGGGAGCCCAGGAAGCTGCTGGCGCCTTTGGACGTTCTGGGGCCGGCAGCGGGGACTTACCATGGCCCTGGGACAGGAAGAGTCCTGGGGAATGAGCACGGAGGGCTGTCCTCGCGGGCGGGGGCTGGGGGCGACGTCCCAGGGGCCCGGGGCGGGGGTGGGGGGCGAGACCCGGGCCTCCGGCAGGACGTTCGCAGGTAGCTCCAGTCTGGGCTGAGAAACTCTAGTTCTCATATCCCCGACTGCTAACGCTGGGCTGGGGATTTGGATTTTTGTATCCTTTAAGAGAGGCTCCCTTACAGTCCGCGTAGCCTGTTTACGTGGGGGGCCTGGGGGAGCATCTGTGAGGCGTGGCCCGGAAGCCGTTCCGAGACCCCACAGCGTCGGCGGAGACGGGCATCAGGCCATGACGCGACGACCCCGAGTCAGGAGGCTTCGAGGTGTGGTAAGTAACTGCGATGGGGTGTGTAAACTTGCGTTTATGAGAAAGGTGAGCGCCCTAAAGCCTTCTGGTGCTCCCCCGCCAACCCCTCGGGTCTTGTTGCATGTAGAAAACAGAGAACGACCGGCTAGGGCTAAATTAAACTCCTGTCCAGACGGGCAAAAGCATTTGCTTTGCAAAGCTTCTTCTCAGTCTGGGCACTCTGCCCGGGGCAGTATGTCCACCTGCTCCCAAGGGTCTGCTGGCTGAGCTGAGCCCTGGGGAGCTGGAAAGCCTCCCCGGACTGACTACTTGTGCCATCAGGCTCTGGCCCGGGCCCTGAGATCAGGCCTTCCCGGCGAGGAAGTGGCCCAGCGTACCGTCCTCTGTACTGTGCACTGCTAACGGCTCCAGAAATACCCATGTGTCCTGTGTACGCTCTGGGTCGGTGGTGCTGGTCACCAGTCACTCCGGGGAAGGGTGGTGCTGCCCGCCTGGCTTCGTCACGGTGTCACAGTCAAGATGTAACCTCAGAATGGACAGGAGAGTCCGAGGAAGCCCCCAGACGCTACCTTACGGCCTTTGCTAGCCCAGGGTGGGAGCCCCGGTCTGCAGCCCAGACACCAGGCTCTCCCGGCGTGGAGGAGCCCGGACCCCACCTTTAAGCTGGGAGGCGGAAAGTACACCCAGCACGGGACCAAGTCACCTGGACTGTATTGGATCTCAGCCTTCCAGGGGCCATCCTGTAAGAGAGACAGTGCTCCCTTCCCAGAAATCTGCCCAGGAAGGGAGGGATCTCGAGGGGCTGAAACTGTCCTACGGCTCGGGAGGTTTATGCCCAGAAGGTTACACAACGAGCAGCCTCTTCAGGGGTTGTGCTCTGCCTCCCCGCTCCGATTCCCTACCGCGCCCACCATGTCCTTCCCAATGCGCCTGTCATTTGGAGGATGCTTCGAGGACAGCTCCGAGGACTGTGGGGACCAGAAACACCAGTCAGGCTGGACGACTAGCCCTTGTGCCCATAACCAGGCGGGGAGAGCTTGGGGACAAGAACCCAGGCAGGCAAATCTGACGAGTCACGTGGAGGGACGGGGTGAGGACAGGCGCGAATTTAACAAGGCGGGGGGTGGGGTCCAGCCACTTCACACAACAATTCAGCAATCTTTTCCTTGAGTTAAACATTCATTTCCTGTGCGAACCAGCAATTCTACTTGTAGGTATTTACTCATGAGAAATGAAAACATATCTCCGTATGTTATTCTGTATGCAAACATTCAGCTGTTTTATCCAAAAAAGCCGCGAGCTGGAAACAACTCACATGTCAAGCGGTGAATGCGTAAACAAATCACCGTGTGCCCGCGCCGCAGACCGGTTCTCGGGGACAGGAACTACGGCGCACAGCACAGGCGGCAATGTGGGGACCGTGGAAAGCGACCACGCTCACACGGAGGCCATGCGTCTGGCACCATTGAGAAGACATTCCAGGGACGGTAAGACAAGAGGGATGGTGACCCGCCGCTGGTTGCCAGGGACAACGCTGGGGGACGGAGGAGGGGCACGACGGAAGGTTTTCTGTCTCAGGGTGGACGTGCTCCCGTGACGAGACTGTTAGTCAGAACCTCCTGGAAACGGAGGCTGTAAACCTTGAGTTATTCTAGGCAAGTCAGGCAGCAGCAAGCCAGGGATGACACGCACGTGACTGACATATGACTGTCCCTCCAGGAGCCGGTCCACCTGCCGTCAGCCTGCGCCCCGCCTGCTGCCCTCCAGGGCCTCCTTCCTGCTCAAGGACACCGTCAGACTCCACTGAAGCCAGCGTCACCAGTGCACACAGGCGGGGGCTCCGTGTCCACCCCTGTAGGGACTAACGGAGCGCAGACAACAGAGGGGGACACAGGAAAGAGAGCGAGGGAAGGAGACAGCACGGGATCCATGTGGCCTTTCCACCAGCTGGCCTGTGGCCGGCGCAGCGTGGGCAGCTCTTTCGGCGGCAGGAGAGGGTGCCCAGGACACGCGGCCAATATCCCGCAGACCCAGCCCTGCAGGGCCGCTTGTGCTGTGCACTGGGGCGCTTCTCCTCGGGGACTCTGTGAGCAGGAGGGGGACCTCAGGGCTGTGGCCTGCTCCTTGGGGGACGGCCTCTCGTGCCCCAGGGAAAGGGGGCCACAGACACGCCTCTGACTTCTTGACTCTGACCTGACAAAATCCACGGATCCAAATCGGTGGTGTCCCCGCTGACCCCACTAGGGGGAGCCCACAGCAAGCTCCTGCGCGGGTCCACCTGGACGCTGGCGGGACCTCCATCCCCAGGCCGCCAGACCGGGGAGGAGCCAGACGTCAGAAAGCAGGGTCTGTCTCGTTTCCATACAGCGGAGCCTCCGCTGAATGTCCGCCCCCGTTCATCTGAGACCGACCGCTTCCTCTCCAAGTCTGGGGAAGCTTGAGTCACTTGTTTGCAGGCAGAGATGAGTTTTTGTCAGTTCCCACGACACTTGGTGTTGACAGCAAGGGAAGGAGGGGCGGGCCCAGGAGACCCCAGACCCAAACTGAGATCACAGCTTCAGAGACTCTCATTTCCTTGATTTGGGGTGCGGGCCTGGCCTGCGCCTTCTCCCCAGTCAACGCTGCATAATGGGTTTCCCGCAGCTGTCAGCCAGGATCCGAGGAAAGCCGCCTAGGATGGGCCTGACCGAAGGGCCCGTGAAGTTCGGGACAAAGGAGGAGCAGGTGCGCGTTGTCACCGGTTCTTCAGACGGGCTCGCGGGCAGCAAATGATTCGGGGCGAAAGCACGGTGGAAACCGGCCCCTTTTGCCTGTGGCTGACGGCTTTTCTGCCGGCTGACCCAGTGAGGCATTTGAGACCTTCCCCGCAGGGGAGAGAGCGGGGTCTGCGCGCTCCCCTTCTGCAAGGTCATGCGTCCCTGGGCACCAGTCCCCGCTGGGTGCAGACGCGGTCAAGCCCTGCAGAGACACCCTTCTCTCTGAGGCCTCGGGATGAGGGAGAGGAACGGGTCAGGCAACAGGTGCACATTGAAAACATTTCCAAACATTCCATTCAGAGAAGAATACATAACGCCAACCAGGGACTAGCCGTCTGCCGTGAGAATCGGGAAGACGCTCACACAGGAGGTGCGGTCGTTGCAGAAGGACGTTGAGGAGGGGCGTGGCTGCCGGCCGTGAAAGGTCAGAGGACGTGGACACCAGCCACCCAGGGAGCAGGGAGGCTCCGGCACACACGCGGGGGTGGGGACGCCCAGGAGCACACCCGGCCCACGGGCAGCGCCATCGCACGCGCCGCTGATGTGGTCGTTCACAGGGACGGGGCTAGCCAGTACGAGGCATCACACACCTCTCCCCGCCCTCCCCCTGCTGCTGCACCGACCCCCACATTCTATCCCAGGGGGCCCAGGCGTAGCTGTAGACTACACGTACACGCAGCTCCAGGAAGCCCTTACGCTTGATCAGAGTTGACACTGATGCTGACATTTATTGTGTGTCCAAATGCAGGGAAGGGGGGTTAGTGAGACTCGGCCATACTCTGGAAGATCCTGGTTCCTCCACAAATAGGGCCTGGACCGCTTTCCATACACGGAAGCAAGCACTTCAAGTACCACCTCATTATTCTACAGGATTTCCTATAACCTCTTCATGAACCCTATGAGTCAGGCATTTTATTTCCATTATATATATGGAGCAATTGTGCCTGGAGAAGCAAAGTAACTCTCCCATGATTACACACGTCAAGGGGCTGCCTGGGAATTTATTCCCAGATCCACTTGACTCTAAAGGCATGTTCTCTGGAAGATGCTTGCTAAGGATCGTATTCTGGAGAGGAAGGAAGAGGGGAGGGTCGGGGAGGCAGACCTAGCGGAGACCGCGGAGCTGTCCATGGTTCGGACACCGCGCGCCTGTCAGTAACACTGGGATTCTCTCCCCTCGGTGCCAAATACCAAAGCGATATTTTAAGGACATCCCTTTGCTCTATATTTTGGCTTCACATTAGAACATTAAACTAACAATCCTCTTTATGCAAATTCTGGCAGCTGTGAAGGTAGCTGGCTGGGCAGAGCCAGCGTGTGTCTACCTGGGAAGGGTCAGCAGCGGGGCTCCTGGGATCCCTGAGAAAAAAGGCCAGGGAGGAAATGCAGGAAGCTGAGACTTTTCATCAATGCCCTCGTGAACTCACTACTTTGAATCTTCTCATGCACCAGGCTCAGCTCACAAGAGGACACAGGCTGCCTCCAAGATTTAATTAGAGGGACATGGAGTAAATACGGGAAATCTGTGTTCATTTTCCAGGAGGACGCCAACTACCCGTAATCAGTCTGAGTGTGGTTTCCACGCAGTGGGCTCTGCCCATTCCAAGCCTTCATGACTCCCCAACAGGCCTCCTAATTGAATCCATGCTCCAAACCTCCCTTCCCTTCTGTACATACACGTGAAACTCACTCAGGCCTGCCATTTTCAACACAACTGCACTAAAGGATCCTCATGTTCTTGCTGTAAAGACTCACTACACGAGGCGGGGTTTAGGTTCCCCACACTGCAGGCCTATCCTAACCTCCACCCAACCTCGTCTCTACCCACGCAGACCCCATGTGAACACCTGTGCTGCTGCCTGGCATGGAACCCTACTGGTTCCAGAAGATGCTGGCTCGTCGCAAAGGTCAAATCTGTTTAATGATCCTCTCAACCTGAGACATCTGCTTCCTGTCTCCATCTACTAAAAATAACGGGTTCAACTCACCAGAATTGGCTGCGGCCAGACCTCCTTTATGAGACCTGACGCCCACAAACTTCTCTTCTGTATTCAGTGTTTAAGTTACTCACTTGGGCCACTTGCTGTGTATTATGACAGAGTCTGTGTCCTTTCTTTTCAACAGAATTTTGAACTTCTTAAGGATGGCAACCATGGTTTTGTTACTCATGGAGCATTTCAATAAAAACTCCTGGACTTATACCGTCTTGTTTGCTTCTACTGGAGTCAAAACAAGAACACCTTAAACATTAATTGTGGCTGGTCTGATTTAAGTGATATAAAAAAGAAGGCACTGAGCATTGGGAATTATAGACATTTGAGGCTACAGACATTTCTTTTAAGAGACATTAAAACATCACATGGGCATTACAATTCCCCAAGTGTTGTAGAACAAGCCTTAGCTTTGAGAATTTTATTCTATAAGAATAAAATTTAATTCTATAAGAATAAAATTCATGCCTTTCCTGTAACAGAAAGGATTTCATCTGGTAGAAAGTCAAATAATATTTAATCATGAGACTATAAATATATACGGGTACATCCTACAATATTAAGAAATAACATCCCCAAATGTTCACTAGAAGGAAAGTTCTCTGCCATGCATTTTGCATATATCACTCCACTTCATTCTTATAAGATGCCCCTGAGGGGAGCGCCAGCATTGTCATCTTTTTAAAAATATGGAAACTGAGGTCTGCAGAAGTACCACAATGGTCAAGGTCAGCAGCAGGCGGAGAGTTCAGATTCGGGTCTATGTGGCCATAGAGATGACGTTCTTACCTCCTGCCTCATGCTGTTGGCAGGAGGCCGGGTGCTAAGCATATGTTATCAGCCCAGATGTCTCGCTTCTGAATCAATGGAACACTCCTCTGTACCCCAGACTTAACGTGAGAGGGTCATTCTGTGCAGAAGGACCTATGTCACAGTTTACAGTTTTCGTAGATACAGAACACAACTTCATAAGTCGAAAAGAATCCCAAAGGAGTGCAATTTTTGTATAAATATGGGTGGTGACTGAAAAATACCAGTAAATAAGTTAGCTAATTTAGGACAATGATACCTATCAAAGTTGCCCTGGCATATAAGAAAAATACCTTCCAATGTTTCTTTGTGTCTGTTTTAGTATTATTTTGTTTGCTAAACCCCATATTGCCAAAGCCACCCAGTTAAGAGATATGCCAGGTTTTCCTTAAAATTGATTTATGTTATAAAAGGAATAATTTTCACCAGTCCATATGCTTTTCAGGATTACCCTGATGAGAAATTGTAATCATACAGAAATATATATATATGTATATATACGTATATATACATATATATATATGTATATATATATTTTAAAAAGCCCTCAAGCCCAAGAAAAAAGTTAATTCCAGAAAAATGTCAGGTCAGGAAAACCTCCAGAAGCAGCCGAGCATACAAAAATAGTTCTGTAAAAACACATGATGGGTTCTTAATAGAAAATGTTTAGCTGGCTATAATCTCTATCACAGAAGATGGTTTTATGTTGCTGAATTTCAGATATAAAAACTTAGTTGAAATGTTTTATGGTAAGAATGACTAGGTTTAAATCTGGCTCAGCAAACAGATTTGTGTGAAAGATACGTGTCTTTTAAGAATATGCTTCTTGAACATTTAGTATGTGGAAGTGAAACAGATTCTGCCTTCAGTTTTAGATCTTTGCACACATGACAACTCTGCTGCCTTGGGATTCTCATTATGAGCCGAGCCGGTGCGCACACAAGGACCGGGTTCAGTTCCCGCCGCAGACCAAGGGCCAAACCCTGAAGGAGGAAGTGAGCTCACGGGACGGGGGGCTCCTCTCCTGGCTTGTGAACCACACGGGGAAAAAGGCGTCCCTTCCTCGAGTTCTTCTGCCACGGGCAAAAACGCAGGGAACCAGATTTAGAGGGCACTGAAAAATTAATTTGAGCTTTCTCCGTGACTGGCTGGAAAGCCTGAAGCCAAGACAAAACTCTGGTTATAAATGAGGGCTAATCCTATCCTGCAGACCGCATGGCCTCGGGCTCATGGTGGAGTCTTTGGGGGAGAAGTCAGGACAGAGAAGTGAGATCTTGGGAGAAAGGTACAGATCTGTGTCTTTGGAAGCACCAAGCGAAGCTCTTTGTTTTTTGTATGGTAAATAATGCAAATCCTGATAAATTAACCAGATTAATTTTTGTTTTAAAAACACTGTTGTGCCTTCCTCTCCACCCCGGATCTATGTGGAGCACAAGCCTTGGATGGTGGGCCGCGCCCTTCTCCCGCTCTCGGTGGAGGAGGAGCACGCGTTCGGGTGACCCCCGGAGAAGTCGCAGAAGCTGCAGAAGCATGAGGCTTCAAGGCTCATTAATACAAATTAGATGTTGACAACAAATGAAATGAATGGACTCATTTTCCATAAACGATCACGACAAAGAGGGAGAGGTTGGGGCGGCTGAGTGATGCCAACCGAGATCCTGGAGATCCTGTGTCAGCTCACAGGCTGGTGGGAGGGCCACGGACCTTCTCATCCACTGGGGTTTTTCCCAGTAAAGGACACAAGTCGTCTGCTACGTCTTTCGATCGCGTAAGGGTCCTCAGAAAACAAATAAATTCACACGACTAAAGCTCTGATCTTTACAGCTGTGACGGAGCTCAAGGGGATGCCTGGAAGGCACGGGGCTCGGGTCCGCCAGGCTGTGCTCGAGCTGGGAGCTGTGGGGCGGCCTGCCTTAGCGTTCCCACTGGGAATGGGGGTGGGAGTGCTTTTCCTGCGGCTGCTGTGCTGGGGTGAAGGCACTCGAAAGTCAATCTACGAATGGGGGCGATTACCATCACTGTGATGATTTTAAAGATACTGAAGGCAGCCGGTTACATGTTGACGTTCTCTGTGGGGAGTTCATCACCATCAACACGGAAACCAAGTCTCGACCTCCACTTTGCCGCTGGTTTGGGTCAGCTTGTCCAAATCGTCTACTTCTAAGCTCTGACTGATGCAGTGTGTTAACACAATGTGTTCAGCATAAAGCGCTTCTACAGTTCTGAGTTTTACAAACTGATGGAAGACGGAACGAACGATCCATCATCTATAATACGTTCAATCTTCCGACACCGGGTACATAAATCTCAAGGTATAATCACACTCCTGCCTGCCGTGAGCTCTGAAGATGCAGATCTGCTTCAGAAAACCGTGGAAAAACTCCTCCTTAGTGGAGAACCCCTGAGTTTCTATTTAAAATAGGATTTAAATGCAAAATTCCTAAGGATGCTTAATTTTTACCCGTGATTCACCCTCAGGGTCTTTGAACTTGGTTTGTCTACTCGTCTCACAGAAGCTGTTGATCTCACGCTGCCACCTCTCTACACACATCTCCCCTTTCTCTGAAGGCCAGATGAACTTGTTTTCCCCATGTCTGCTTTCCAAAGAGGTGCCCATGCTCTACTTAAACTTAGTAGAAAGCAGACGACCGCAGTTGGCAACATCAATGTTGCTGGTTCATGCTCTCCCACGAAACAATACTTTTTAGCAATTCCTGCTGCTTGTTTACATCCCGGAAATCGAGGAAACCTCCCTCAACGTTCACAGGCAACACTGACACCGGCGGTAGCAATGCTCAGTTTCTCTGACCGTTTCCCGAGCCCCTCACCTTTCCCAAGGTTCCTGAAAGAACCCCGGGGTGGGGGTGTGTGGAGGAGAGCACGAGACCCAGAGCAAGAAGGCGACAGGGGCAGGAGGGCAGAGGAGGAGACAGAAGGGGAGGGGTGACCGGGGAGGGGTGACCGGGGAGGAACTGGAAGCCACCCCGTCTCTCTTAATTCTGCAGCAGGTTCTCCACATCTAACGCAACAAACTGCTTCGACGCACTTAACCAGTGTCTGTTTTTGCCTTTGGACCCGGAGGTGAGCTCCTGATAATGCCTCCCTGTGCCGCGTGTGGGTATAGTTGCCCAGCACCAAAAACCTCATAAATCATGCCTGGTCTCATGTCTGTCTTTCCCACACACATTTGAGTCTCAAATCACACATTTTTGAGAGATGCAGTGCGCTTAGGGGTGTCACTCTATCGTGTACATAACCAGAGCCCCGTGGGAGTCCCAGGCCATTCCCCATGCCTGGGACGGCCACAGCTGATTACGGGGTGCGGCATGGGGAGACAGTCCCGCCCGGCAGGACCTCTACAGAACAAGAGAGAAGTGGCATTGTCCTAGGACGGGGGCTTCACAAATGGGCAAGTACCCAGACTGGCGGGACCCCTAGACGCTGGATACAGTTAGCTTGGGAGGCCCCACAACATCCGGGCCTTTCACTGTCAAAATCAAGCGGCCCCGTTTCCTGCCCTTAATTCTAGGAATTAAGCAACTACTCAGGGTTCTACCATTTCTTTGTTTTGAATACTTCTCATTCAAAGAAAATGAAAGAATCATCTTACCCATGAGGAATTTTGCTCAGGACATAATATCCAGTGTAGGAGTGTTGGTATATCTGAAACAGACAAGACAAAAAAAAAAGAAAAAGAAAAAAAAGCAAGCGTTGAGACAAAGGCTGTGACCATATTTTTAAATCACTGTGCATCCTAGAAAAACATCAGTGGAGGAAAAGCAGTTAATCCGGAGACCTGGAGGCAAAGTCTAATTTACTTAGAAAGTTAATTTGCATATCCTGTTTATTTTACTTTCTTCATTTGCACATTGTTTACCTGCAGTCAGAGGCTTGATACAGACTCCAGAGCTGGCTGGTTTGTGACTAAATCAGGGGCACAGATTTCCAGCTCAGTGACATGTAGCCCAGGACCAGTGAGGAGGTCACCAGAGGCTGTCGGACAGCCAGCTAGACCCAGCAGGACCGTAAGACCCATGTACTGTGGGCGTCCCTGTAAATTACGGCAAATTCCATTGTACATCCTCAGTGAATATAAAAAGCAAGATAGGCTTCCCTGGGCGAACTCTCGTCCTTCTGTCCAATGCAGCGTGAGTCTTTCAGCTTTGGAGAGCGGTCAGTAAACCAAGAGCTCATTCCAAGAGGGGCACGACTTTTAAAACTAAGGTAACCAAACAGTGTTTCCAAACGCCTATAGCCCGCAACCTGGAGCCTCTCTTCGACTCTTAAGCTAGGACAGAGTTCCCTGACCCACGACCAGAAATGGGGAAAACACGCCGTTCAAGAAATCTCGGCTTCCTTCACCTCCGGCTCTCTGGAAGAGCTTCCCCCGGGGCTGGGAAGGTGAGGGGTTGTCTTCAGGGTTGAAGCAAGAACGTACCACACTCTCTCTCTCCCCCCCCGTGTGACTTCTGAGAGTCCACACCCTGTCTGGGCACGTTACAGTGACCGGCATTTACCACCACCTTCCTGAAGGTAACGGGTGAGGCCACGGGAGAGAGGTGCAGAGTGAAGGGTGGGGGCCGAGGCGCGCACGGGGGCGCAGACCATGGACTGAATGTGAGAACGAGAAGGGGCAGGGCCCTGCGCCGCTCACGGACTCCCTGCCTCCTTGGGGCCCGGGTTAACCTAGAGACCATCAGATGAATCACAGTTACTGGAGAAAGACAATCCAGATATGCAAGTAAGTAATCAGCAGCCCCGAGTCCTGAAGGTCCCGAGACTCCTGCAGCAGAAATACGGGGCCTGGGGTGGCCTCTGGAGGGGGGAGGGACGGCATCTGATGGGAACTTGTCCAAGCACCACTTTCCTTATGAGTAAATAGCCAGGAAGCAACGGAATGATGAACTTCTGGCCCTGCCCCCGCCCTCCGAGAAGGGGGACACAAACCCAGCTCAGCTGCGTGGGGAGGGACGCCTCGTACTGCCTTCCCAGGAGAAGAAGGAAGGGCTGGTCCTGAGCAGACGCCGGCTCAGACAGCGCCCGTCCGAGGACCCTGCGCTTTGACTAAACCGCCCCTGAGCTGGACCAGCTCCCTCCGATGCAAGCACAGAACCCGGGCAGACACAGAGCCTCTGAGCCTCTGTCCGCGGTCGGGCCCACAGTGTGGCTCCACGGCCCGCCTGAGCTCTCCTCCAACGCCGCCTGTTCGCCCGGTTCATCTCACTGCAGGCTCGGGAGGACCCGGGCAGGCCAGCCGTGGCCTCTGCTGGCTGAAATGGGAGCAGGACTTACGGCAAGGGCGGAGGAGGAGGAGGAGGAAGGGGAGCGGACCACCGGACGACCGGAGGCAAAAGGGAGGAGCGGGAGGGCGGGAGGGGTGGCGCCCAACTCCGAAGGACTCAACGGAATCGCAGGTGTGGACTGGGTAGGAGAAGGTGTGGTGGCTCCGGGGGAGACAGCGCCACGGCGTGACCCACGCAAGCAGGCCTAAGGAGAGGTCGTCCATGCGGCCAGCGACCGAGGTTCCTCCCCACCGGATTGCCAACAGGCCCCAAGGAGCGGAGGCGTCCTGCCTGTGGTCACACGAGGGAGCGCGGACCCGCGGAGTCTTCAACCCCAGTCAGGCCTTCAGATGACGTAGCCCCAGACGACACTCGGACAGACCACGAGCCAGAGACACAGATAGGACGGTCGTGAATCCCTGACCCCGGTAACTTTAAGGTAAGAAGTGTTGGTTGTCTTGAGCTGTTAACGTTTTGGGTAGATTCTTACACAGCGATAGGTAAATGGTAGATCTAGTCTAAATCCAGAGGAAAAAAGGCGCCTATTACATCAGCTGTGGACAGACTTCTAGGTTCCTGGGCGCCTCCCCATAAATGCCCACCCACTTCTAGAACAAACAGAGACGACTTCCTCATCAAAACGGTTTCAGGGGGCGCCTGGGTGGCTCAGTGGGTTAAGCCTCTGCCTTTGGCTCAGGTCATGATCTCAGGGTCATGGGATTGAGTCCCACATCAGGCTCTCTGCTCGGCGGGGAGCCTGCTTCCCTCTCTCTCTCTCTCTCTCTCTCTCTCTCTGCCAGCCTCTCTACCTACCTGTGATCTCTGTCAAACAAATAAATAAAATCTTAAAAAAAAAAACAAAAAACGGTTTCAGTACCGAAGTGAGGTGCTGGCAAAGACCACGCACAGCGGAAGTCTTTGAAATGACGGCAGAGAACAGGGATGGCAGTGGTGACGCCACTGAAGCTGAGGCCCTGAGGGGCGAGCGTCCACGGAGGGAGGGATGCAGGCTCCTCGGTATCCAGGAGCTCACTCAGTTCGGGTATGATCATCCCACTCTGAACACAGGAAAACTGAATCTTAAGGAACTGAAATCAAGCTCAAGCAAGGTTCGATCGGAGGTCTGTGTCTCTCCAGTCACTACATTGGAAACTGTGTGAACAAAGGGTGTATCTCTTAACTAGAGTCACAAGTCCGAGTGGACTGCTGTCAACCAAAAAATCCAGGACACCAACAGATATAACAAAGATACAATACTTTGCTATTGAAGGAATATTTCTTTAATCCGTCTGGAAATAGTGATTTCAATTCGTCCTCTGGTTATGCCATTCCCAGAGACCTCGAAGTTGATCTTTGCACGACTCCTTAAACATACCACTGAATGACTCTGAAATTCAGCCCTGGGAGTACCTTCTGACAGGAGCCAATGAGAAAAAGAAGACCGAATTAAAATAATCTTATAAGGGCAATGGTAAGAAGAAGGGAGAAGTGCCCAACATTGTGTGTGTGTACTATGGGGCAAAAAGAAAAAAAATAAAACACGTATGGACGGAAAATGTTGTGAACTATGTTGGGAACAGAATCACTAATCAGAAAGATTCCAACAGAAATGGGACAGACTCAAAAAGAGGTCAGGCCTGAGATGCTGGATATGCCAAGGACGTGTGTGAAAGAACCTTCCGGAAAGGACTGTTCATGCAAATGGGGTCCTCAGAAATGCAAGTGCACTTGGGATTTATGGACGACTCTCTAAAAAGCAGCAACGGGAGTGACGGGACAGTCTTCTCTCTGCTCCAAGACGGAACAGTCAACCAGCCCTCTCCTCCGCAACACACCGTCTCAACCCGGAGCCACAAGGACCACCGGCAGGAAAGAGACCACTCCTTAAAGAGCAAGATAGTCCTTATCTTGATAGGAATTAAAAAAAAAAAAAAAAGCTACCTCGTCTTGAAAGAATTTGTTTCTTAGGAAGATAAAGCCTCCCCGCCTCCCTACCCGGGTCTCTGTTGTATTTACATTTCTTTCTTTAAAATAGCCTCTGGGGCACCTGGGTGGCTCAGTGGATTAAGCCGCTGCCTTCCGCTCAGGTCATGATCTTGGGGTCCTGGGATCGAGTCCCGCGTCGGGCTCTCTGCTCAGCAGGCTCTCTGCTCTCTGCCTGCCTCTCTGCCTGCTTGTGATCTCTGTCTGTCAAGTAAATAAATAAAATCTTAAAAAAAAATAGCCTCTGAATACTTCTGATCAGGGAACAAAGCGCAGTCGCAAGTTAGTAAGACTGCGTTCAGTTGCTCTTCTAAGAGTGCACTCCCAGAAGTTCATGGATTTGAGTTCCTTTGGCTTCTTCTTCACTGTGAAATTTCCCTTGGAAAATGAATATATAGAAACTTGTTTCTCTATATACCCAAAACACCATTCATAAGATGGGACAGCAATTTCAGCAAATGTTCCAATAGACCGCGAAAAAAATTAGATGCCATGATATCTAATAGATCACAAATGCTATTGGCATTTAGTAATCGGAATAAAAATAACGAGTCACAGCTCTGTCGTGGGGTGAGTTCACGTTTGGTTTGCTTCTTCCAGTTCTGAAGCATCCGCCCACACATCTCACCTTTCCCCCTCCAGCGCCCGCGGAGCAGCACTTCTGGTCTACGGTCTTCGCTGTCTCAGCCTCGTCCCGAGCACTCGTCCCACCGTCCACACTCATGCAGACTCACTTCGTATCTTCTTCCTGCATGGGCTCAGCCCCTCCTGCACTTTCAAACCGGATTTCCACCTAGACGTCCCTACCTCATGCCTCCCAAGCACCAAGACTCAATATTCTCCAAAACTAACTTGTCAGCGCCCAGTAATCCTAGTCCTCCTTGACATCTCCTACCCGAGTTGGTGGTTTCCTCGCTCAGTGTACGGAGCTAGAACGAAGTCCCCTGGACTCCATTCTTCACCCCCCCCCCCCCCCCACCGACCTCCTACCCCAGCACAATCTATCCCCAGAGGCACTGGGTTAACTTCTTCAGCCTCCGCCGGTCCACCATCCAGTCTCCACCCCTACAGCCCCACCGCCGACCTCCCCCGCCCCCCCGGCCTTCCCCTCCTGCAGAAAGAAGCCACCGGATCCCTTTCCAAGATCAGCCTGGGAGGTGTCCACGCCACTCCCTTCTGCTCCCTGGCCAACCTCATGACTCTTGCCTTACAGGTCTGGCACGAGACCCTGCCTTACACGTCTCATCACTCCCTGTCCCTCACTGCCTCCCCCAAATTTGTAGAAGAGAACTCAAATCTGCCACATCAGAACCAGAATATCCCTGGTCACATCCTCCCTGAATGACTCCTTTTTAGCGATCACCGCATTTCACGAGAAAAGCCTGCAAGGCCACACGCTAGTGCATTCGTAACATTCTCCAGCTGCCATCTCCAGGGGCCGGCCCAGGGCCAGACACTGGGCACTGGGCTCACCCGCGCCTGCTCTACCGCTCGCGGAGTGACGCGGTGATGGCGGCTGCTCTCCTTCCTTCGTGCTGGTCCGCACCTCTGGCCTGGCAGATCCCATTCACTTCTGCTTTCTTAGGCAGCTTCTCACTGAATTTGCATGTTCACGCCTGACCTATCTTCCGAATTCTAGGCTCCTATCTTTAGCTTGTCCTGGGCCTCTCAGCGTGGGTATTTTCTTTACCCAAAACTTTTATCCTAAATTCCACAATTTGAAAACCAATCTCCTGCTAACGGGTCTCTCTTCTACGGACCCACATACTTGGCCTCTCAGTAGAAGAACACTAAAATTAGCTTCAGCCATTCCTAGTCCTTACTTTTTAAAACTGTCCATGTTTCATTGGTTTCCATGTTTCACTGGACTGTGTAACTTTGGAATGTCTCTTAAATTCACACCACGTTCCTACCCTCAGGAACACTGGCCTGGTTTCGGGCGTCTGAGGAACCGCGGTGACCTTGCAGGCGGCCTGCCGGACTCCGCGCCTCTCCTGCCTTCCCGCAGCCACGGGGGTTCTCTTCCCGACAGCGTGCCCGGCGGAAGCAGTGGTGGGGGTGGGGGTAGTTTGGGGGCAGGACACAGCGGCCGTGTGCAGCTACGACCACGAGGACTCAGTTTTAGAGTGGGACACAGGCTCCGCTCAGCCTGCGACTCACTCGCGGGGCAAAGTCCGCAGCCTCTCGGAGCCTCAGCTCCCTCCTCCGTAAAGGGAGGGAAGAGCTGTATTTGCTTTGGAAAGAGAAACCATGAAAAAGGAGAATAAGGAACTCTGTTGTTTTAATCTCGAAGAGAACCATAAGAGGTAGCCACTAGCTTTGTACCGAGTCCACGAACCTCTTTCTCCTTCATGATGTGAGTCCCACTCTGGGTAGCAGAGTTGGAGCCGACCGGTCTGAGGGAGGGCAGAGGCCACAGAACGGTCAAGATTGCTGCCCTGGGGACTGGGCTCCTGGTCAGCACAAGCACTATACTCACTGGAGTGTCCCAATAATGGGATGCATGGTCCCCTGAGGTAGTGAGCTCCCCAGCACTGGTGGAATTCAAGCAGAGGCCAGTCAGCCATTGCTGGGGAGCTCAAGGACGGGCCTGAGGACTACCAAGCAGATCGCTCCAGTGGGCATCTACTATCACCTCCTTATTTGATCCTATATTCTATTCATAGAGGGTGAACATACCAGAGGGTCTAGATGAGCTCAGAGCAAGGCTCTCCCCAGCGGGGATCCAGACCACCATGGCTGGGACACACGGCTGAAGAAAAAGGATCTGGTGAGAAGTGGCTGAGGGCTAAAGATACGGGGAACCAGGAACACAGGGAAGAGACTGGGCATGGAAAAGAAAGGGAGATTTGGAAATTGGATGGTAAAAAAGAGAAAAAGAAGAAAAATGATCTGCCTGTGATGTCAGTGACGTTGAGTCAAAAACTAAGAACCTGAAGGAGAAAAAGAACAACTCTAAAAGGAAGTTGGAAAATGGGAGATTTCTTGTTTTAGATTTGGAGAAAATGAAACGTTTACCCAGAGGGTCTACCTCCTCACCATTTTGGGGTTCTGTCCAACAGAGAAGGAAATTTCATTAGGTCCCATTTAGCGCGGCGATTCCCAGGTCTACCGCAACGACCACAGTAGTCTGTCCTCTGGGAGAGAGCACGCCATCTGCTCACGAACTTCAAGCTGGGGCCTATGGACCACGACAGCTACCTCATGAAGGCAGCATCCTATAAACGTTCTTTTGTTCCCTCGGAACATTTAAAAACAGCTTTCCGGAGGTATCACCGACGTGGAAAGAACAGCACTATCAGCTATGTGCAATTTGATGAGTTTGAACATATGTGAACACCAGACATACCCAACGCGTCCCACAGTCTCCTCGTGTCCTGGTCACTTTAAAGAAGGCTGTGGAGATCAAGCAAGGAACCCAAGTGCCTCTCCCCCACCCCTGCTTTGAGCTGATATGTGGAGAAGAGGGGTGAGGAAACACATGCCCCATTTTTTTAAAAATACTTCAAGAGTTTCTGCATTTACATTGTGTGTTCCTAAATCTTGGTCTTGATACATTCTTCCAAGCAAACCTGCCATCTTGGCTCCTATACGGAACCCCATCCATTACCCTGATCCGTTACCCTAGTCTGCCCACTAGGTGGCAGCTGCTGGGCTTCCAAGAAGCCCTCCAAGATTCCCTCTGCGGAGCAGCCAGTTTTCAGGTGGGGCTTCAGGGCAAAGACTCCCCTGAGAATTCCATCCGGGTCCTTCATTGAATTAAAAAAAGAAAGAAATGAGCACATTTTTTATAGTGTGGCGGAGACAAGAGCCAACCAGTCTGTAAGGTCTTTCGGGGAAGAAGTTATGAGTATCTGGTCTAGAAATTCTTCCCCTTAAATTGGGAGAATTGAGTCCAGTTGAAGGTGTCCCTTTTTTTCCCTAAGGAGTAAGACCAATAAGCCAAAATATTTTAGAAAGATGAGAATATGACCAGGTTGGCTGGAGTCGGGGAGGCAAGCTGCTCCGTGTGAGTCATCTGGAGTGAAGGCCGGTGGGCTGCCTGGAGGAGAGGCTCGGGGGAGATGGAAGGCTATCTTTAAGGTTTTAAAGAGCTTCATGAGTAAGCGTGAGCAGGTCTGTTCCCATTTGCTCCAAGGGCAAAAATAACATCGACCAGTACACATTATAAGGACCAACAATGCTAACTTTTGGTAATCAAAGGTATCCAATACCGAAAAGGCTTACCAGCCGCGTTAGCAAAAGTAGGAAAGCCAAGTTCGCCAGAGCATCAGGGAGAATGCGGGGCCGAGTGAGACGGGCCTGGCTGACCGGTAAGATTCCTTCCCTTTCAGAGAGTTCCTCAAGCTCCCAGCCAGCCCTGCTGCCCCCTGCGCTCCTCTCTCTGCTCCGGCTGGGGCTGAATTCCACGGCGCCTGGGAGCAGCTCGCAGCTGCCCGAGCCTGGCTGAGCCCGGCGAGTTCAGGCCCGACAAGTTCCTCACTGCGGGGGAGTCACACACGTCCCTCCCGCACATGGCGTCCACACCCCTTCCTTCCCGGGACGCTGCGGACATCTCGTCTCGGGCCGGGGTCAGCCTCTGCTGGATTTTTTTCTGTTTTTGCCTGTTTTGTGGCTCTCTCTTTTGATTCCAGTATATTTAACGCACCGTGTTGTATGCGTTTCAAGGGTACGATACAGTGACTCAGCAGTTCCACATGGAACTCGGCGCGCGTCACGGCTCGTGGGCTCTTCTCCCCCTATTCCTCCGTCTCGCCACCCCCCCCATACGCCTCTGCTTGACTTCCCCCTCCCGTTTCATCCGTGTACTTCAGCGGGCCTTGCCCCAGAGACCCGGCATCTTGCCTCAGAATTGAGCTTCCTGCCGGTCTCTGTTCCCGCTCGTGAATTACGAGCCTCGGTGTTGGAGGGGGTGACGGTGGAAAATTTCCTGCACAAACCAGTCTTTCCAGAAGGCTTCTCGCCTCAAGCAGAAGGTCCCAATCAGCCCATGGTCCGATGGGGACACCTGGCCCACATTTCCACGCAGCTCACCAGCTCACTGTATACCATTCCCCTGAAGTCAAACCCCTTGTTCTAATGATTTTTTAAAAATGTTTTCTAGAGGACTACCAATGCCCAGGTACCATCAAAGTGTTTAGTGAAAAGTAAAGACACCAAGCTTATACAGCAGAAGACAAATGTTCCTGGTTTTCCCCCCGGCGGCCAGCCTTCCCTTCCCCACAACGCGGAGCTCACACTTCTGTGTGACCATCCAGGTAAGACTGAAAACACAGGAGACATAGTTGTCAGTTTCAAAATATAAAAGTAATGAAAAAGTCCTAGGATTCAGTATTTGTATCTCTACTTTTTTCCTCCTCCACAAAACTTTTTTAAATTTAAGAGAGACGAGACGGTGCTGTCCCCTTGAAGGCGTTGTCTCAAGGTCTGGTCCTGCTGTGCGCACACGCCCCCTCGCAGTTGTCTCTAAGTCATTCTTTAGTAACTGGTCCCCACCATCTAACTTATTAATGGACGATGTTTCTGTCACCCTGTGTTCCCCGTATAGGACGCTCTTCAGCCGAGAGTTACGGCACGAACGCGAGTATAAAAGAATCTGGTTAAAAGGGAGGCTCCAGGGCGCCTGGGTGGCTCAGTTGGTTGAGCAACTGCCTTCGGCTCAGGTCACGGTCCCGGAGTCCCGGGATCGAGTCCCACATCGGGCTCCCAGCTCCATGGGGAGTCTGCTTCTCCCTCTGACCTTCTCGCCTCTCATGCTCTCTCTCTCACTGTCTCTCTCTCAAATAAATAAATAAAATCTTAAAAAAAAAAAAATGCTCATCTTTTAAAAAAAAAAAAAAAGGGAGGCTCCATCTGCACACGCATCTTCTACGTCAGAGGCAGACAAACAGTCGAAACCCCAGCTGTGAGTCTAATTACGTTTCCAAAGACCCATCTCGAGAGCAACTCTGACATCCAGAAAGAGCCGTACGATTCTTCTTTTTAAACATCATTTCCTCCCGTCTCCACTTAGACATTTCAATTCAAGGAGCGTGTCCACGCATCCGAGTCTCGTCTCCTGGAAACAAATGAAGCCTGTCCTGGTGCGGCCAGCGCGAGTCAGAGGAAGCGATGCGTGAGAACCTCCTTCCGCCTTGGTTTTCAGGGCGCACACCGGCGTGCACGGGGTCCTCCCGACCTTTGTCACAGCCGCATCTTCTCTGGGGCCACTCACCCAGAAACAGGGGCTTGACCCCCTCGCGGGCCTGGCAGCCCGTGTCCCCCTTCAGCCGGTTTTCTGTTTTGTCTCCTGACAGGCCTTTCTGCTGACTCACTCCTGATTTTGCTCGAAAACACAACATCTCCTTTATTTCTTTCTCTGCGTACTGTCTCTCCCTTCCCCTCAGACACGCTGCCTGTGGGACCAGACTTGCGGCTCTCCAAGGTCAAAAATAAAGAAATCCAGTTTATGTTGTGGAAGTCTTTAGAGATCTACAAGGTTCTTGTAGACCCTTTCACTGGACCCAACAACTGCTCCTGGGGATAAAGCGGCTTCTCTTCACCTTTCTGATGAAGAACTTGAGGTTCCAAGAGACAAGCTGATTTGTCCCAGGTCACGTGCTGCCAAAGGAAGAGAACTGGGAAACTAGTTTCACATTTAGCTTAAAATGGTTTCCACTCCAAGAGGCTGGTCAGGAAGCGCCTCCCACCGCAGAGCACCGTGTCTTCACTAGCCAGAAGGTTCTCCTGAGGGATGGATCCTGAAGAGAACAGTAGCGGGACAGGAAGGACCGAGAAGTTTAACCCCAGGGCCGCCCTTCGCCAACCTGCTGAGGGGACCAGCAGTCAGCCATCGAAATCAAGGCCTCAGAGAAGAGCCCAGAATCCTAAGTAGGTTCTGGGGTTGGGGAGAAAATGGGAAGAAGGGAGAACCAAAATGAGGTGATGGAGGCAAACCAAGTATGCTTGCGTCCGGCAAACCCAGGCGCCTGTCCCTGCTGGGCACTGGGCAGGCTCCTGCCCACAGCAACTTGTGGGCCTCTTCAGAGCCTCTCCTAGCCCACCTCATGACCCTGACTCCTGGCCTCTCCCAACCCTGAAGGTCAAGTGCACTCCTTCCAACTACAGAAATGAGAAGCGTTCATCATCGTAGATTCCTTTTCTTCTCCTGCTTCTCTTAGCCGCGTTCTGTAGTGTTCTCATCTCCTTATCACATTTGCTACTATAATTATGTTTGCACAGACTTTTGTTTTTAAGATTTTATTTAACCACTTGAGAGTCAGAGAGAGAGAAGGAGAGCACACGCGGGGGGAGGGAAGCAGACTCCCCGCCGAGCAGGGAGCCCGACGCGGGGCTCCATCCCAGGACCCTGAGCTCACGACCTGAACCAAAGGCAGAGGCTTTACCGACTGAGCCACCCGGGCGCCCCTATGTTTGCACAAGTCTTATCAGCACATACGGGGCAGGATTGCCCGCCGCCACCGCCAGCAGGAAGAAGCGAGGAAGGCTTCCCCTTTGCAGGTGTCAGAGGGTCAGGGTCCTGCACGCACCTGATTTCAGACTTCTGGCTGCCAGAGCTGGGAGAACTCTCTGTGGTTTGAAGACGTCTGGTTTTTTTTACTCTTCATCGCCGCCATCCTCAGGGCCTTCTACCCCAGGTATGATTCCCGTCCGCATCGACAGGGCCCGGGACCTTGTTAGAAACACAAATCTTCCTACTGAACCACAGAATGTGGAGCAGACCCCAAATCTATGTTCCCACAAGTACTCTGCGTGTTTGTGCTGCTTCTAACGCCGGAGAACTTCCCTTTCAAGGCCAAGAGCTTATACGCATTCATCGCTCCTAGCACACGGTTCCTTTGATGCATGAAAACATAGTCACGGCCATCTGAGATGTTATGCGTGGTGGTCAGCACGCAACTAACAAAAAACCACACTGTCTAGCTGCATCGTTACGTACAAGGAGGTCACGCTAATGCCGCCCACCCACACGGGCTACTTAATCAATGCACTTAGAACATCAGGTCCCAGATGGGATAAACCCACATTTTTTAGTCATCAATCTTTCACTAAAAAACTGTGGGTTGTTTTTTTTTTTTTGGTATTTGAGGAAAGAAATACAGAACGGAGAAGATGTGCTCTTCTGCATGTTCTCGGTTCTCTCTGGAAGCACCAGCTTGTGGATGGCGGTGCTATCATGGGCGGCAGGATCACAACCGTATCCAGGGCTCTCATCAACCCCTAACAGAGACTTGCAATGCAATCTCCCCTCCTGTCCATTTTCTCTTTTAGGTAGGAGGGTCTGTCAGTAACCAAACCTTTCCTACGTCGTCTGCGCCAGAGAGGGACCCGCTGGCATCCGTTCCAGTGGCGATCAGTCCTGAGCTGGGCGATGGTTTTCCTTCTGAACGTCACTGGTAAGAATATGAAGCCAAGCATCCAGCTTCCTAAAAACTGTAGAAATAAAACCTGGTTTCTTCTGTAGGTCAGCCGCATGACAGACATGTCCTGTTGTTTCCTAATTATCGGCTGCCAATTCCCATGGAAATCCCTCAGTTCCCCTCAGCCGCTTTCCCTCCCACTCCTGCCCGAAGCTCCTCCAGGGCCAGGGACGAGAGCTCCAGGAGGGGAGGGAAAGCCCGGAGCTCCCCAGTACCTGCACACGTCGTCGTGGCCGTGTTTCCTCTGAGCCTGTGGCGCCGGATGACCTCGTTGCTCACCACAGCCCGTCTCCTGCTTCAACCACCCACTGTCTTCCTCTACGGTCCGCCGGCCACACACCTGCTCACGTCCAGGACAAAATGTCCATCACGGCTTCTGCGGCACGGATGCCCGCCTTCTTCCTGCTTCTCTTGCCCTGATCGTGATGTTCACGGATACTCTGAAGGCGGCTTGCTCAGCTTCTGACTTACCATCTTCTCTTCACCTTTAAGCTACTGACCTGCTCCTGGGTCCTGCTATCTATTTCTCCACTGGCCATGGGTCCACACAAGTGTCCCTGGCATCTGTGGCTGGTGATTTCGCTGTTCACTGTGGTGCCCACATTTTTTGTGTTCACTGAGGTGGACTCTGTCTCTAAAAGGTCAAATATTGGTGACACATTCAGCCTGGACACGTGTGCCTGCTTCCGTCAGATTCTCCAGTGTCCCCACCAATCACTGATGGGGAGAGTCCCACGGGGTGCTTGGGGTTTCTGCTTGGGGTTCCCTGATACACAACATCATGGGACCAAGGAATCTGGGTTCCTACCCAGGGCTCCAGTCACCCTTCCCACCCGTGTACAGAGCAGCTGGGTAACATGTCTGAGCAGTGTCCAGAGTGACCCCACGACCCTGGGCACTGCTGGGAGCCGAATTCTGACAGCTCTTCTCTCCAACCCTGCTCCTAAGTACTTTCTTCTGTCCATCTTTTTTGAAGTAAACATTTTTTTGGGGGGGGGTTATTTCTAAATGAAGTTTAAAACAGGTAATTGCTATAAGTAAATTTTATGCTTTGTATTTTACCTCAATAAAGTGCTACACATAGTCTTAACAATAAAATGGTAGGCAAAATTTGCTATTTATATAATCAGGGCTTAAAGAATTTCCCAAATTGTTTTATGTTGTTGTTTTTCCTGAACGACATGTGTGCGCGTGCGTGTGTGCATATAGCATGTGTGCGTGTGTGCGCATATACCCCCTTCTGGATAGATCCGAGGCAACACACACATTTTTGTTATATAAAGTACCACATTAAGGCCAAAAAGTATAAACCTCCAGTTATACGGTGAATAAATTCTGGGGGTGTAATGTACATAATAGTGATTATAGTTAGGATTAGGGGTAGGGTTAGTCTCTTCTCTCTCTCCTGCTCCCTCTCTCTCTCTCTCGTTGTTGTTCTCTCTCAAATAAATAAATAAAATCTAAAAAATTTTTTTAAATTACAAAAAAGAAAAAGCTGGGAGAAAAGACAAAAAAAAAAAAAATCAAAGAAAGCGCCCCATCCCCTACAGCAATTCAGTAATGTGGATACAAAATCAATGTACAGAAATCAGTGGCTTTCTTACACACTAACAATGAAAATACAGGAAGGGAAACTAGAGAATTGACTCGATTTTCTATAGCACCAAGAACCATAGGATACCTGGGAATAAACCCAACCAAAGAGGTAAAGGGTCTGTACATCCAAGGAGTGTTCTATTCTCCAGAACACTCATGAAAGAAATGGAAAAAGAAACAAAAAGATGGAAGGGCGTTCCGATCTCATGGATCGGAAGAATAAACGTTGTTAAAATGTCTTTATTGCCTAGAGCCATCTATACTTTCAATGACATTCCGATCAAAATTCCACCAGTATTTTTCACAGTGCTGGAGCAAACAATCCTAAAATTTGTATGGAACCAGAAGAGATGCCCCCAATTGCTACGGAAATGTTGATAAAGAATAACAAAACTGGGGGCATCATGTTGCCTGACTTCAAGCTTTACTACAAAGCTGTGATCACCAAGACAGCATGGGACTGGCATAAAAACAGACAGATGGACCAGTGGAACAGAGCAGAGAGCCCAGATACGGACCTGCAACTCTATGGTCAAATGATCTTCAACAAAGCAGGAAAAAATATACAGTGGAAAAAAGACAGTCTCTTCAATGAATGGTGCTGGGAAAACTGGGCAGCTATGTGTAGAAGAATGAAACTTGATCATTCTCTTACACTGTACACAAAGATAAACTCAAAATGGATAAAAGACCTCAACGTGAGGCAGGAATCCATCAGAATCCTAGAGGAGAACATAGCAGTACCCTCTTGAACATCGGCACTACAACTTCTTTCAAGACACGTCTCCAAACGAAAGGAAACAAAAGTGAAAATGAACTTCTGGGACTTCATCAAGATCAAAAGCTTCTGCACAGCCAAGGAAACAGTCAACAAAACAAAGAGGCAACCCACGGAATGGGAGAAGATACTCGCAAATGACAGTACAAAGGGCTGATCTCCAGGATCTATAAAGAACTCCTCAAACTCAACACACACAAAACAGATAATCACATGAAAAAATGGGCAGAAGTTATGAACAGACACTTCTCCAAAGTCAGACAAGTGGTTATCAGACACATGAAAAAATGTTCATCGTCACTAGCCCTCAGGGAGATTCAAATTAAAACCACATTGAGATATCACCTTACACCAGTTAGAATGGCCAAAATTAGCAAGACAGGAAACAACATGTGTTGGAGGGGATGTGGAGAAAGGGGAACCCTCTTACACTGTTGGTGGGAATGCAAGTTGGTGCAGCCACTCTGGAAAACAGTGTGGAGATTCCTCAAGAAATTAAAAATAGAACTTCCCTATGACCCTGCAATTGCACTCCTGGGTATTTACCCCAGATATAGATGTAGTGAAAAGAAGGGCCATCTGTACCCCAACGTTCGTAGCAGCAATGGCCACAGTCGCCAAACTGTGGAAAGAACCAAGATGCCCTTCAATGTACGAATGGACAAGGAAGATGTGGTCCATATACACTATGGAGTATGATGCCTCCATCAGAAACAACTTTTATAGCAACATGGACGGGACTGGAGGAGATGATGCTGAGTGAAATAAGTCAAGCAGAGAGAGTCAATTATCATAAGGTTTCACTTACTTGTGGAGCATAAGGAATAACACGGAGGACACGGGGAGATGGAGCGGATAAGGGAGTTGGGGGAACCGGAGGGGGAGATGAACCATGAGAGACTGTGGTCTCTGAGGAACTAACTGAGGGTTTTGGAGGGGGCATCAGGGGACCAAACTGCCTGGTCCACAAGAGTTTGTTCTCCTGGGGCCACCTGGCCGAGGCTTTTTTGTAGCAGCTGAAATCCATCTGTCTACATCGGAAATCCAGGATTCTGGACACAAAGTGATTTTAGCTCCACATTTACAACTCTTAATCCCGAGAGTCCCTTGCAGCCAATCCCTTTGTAAGACAGACAACTAGTTAGAAGGGATAAAAGTGACCGGAGAAGACTCTGGAGTCCAAGGAGCACACGCCAGCTGGGCGTGACCTCTTGGGGCACTGCCCTAGTGGAAACCGCTGTGAGTACGCACCACGCTTCGGATCACGCTTCTTAATCCTCACTATTACTCCCCCAGACTCATATTCTCAATGTCTCGGCCATTCCTGAAGGTTCTGTTCTCATACGTGTTACTGAAGTTCCCACTCACTGGGTTTTATGGGAGGTCACATTGGCACTTCCTCCCTATGTCCACCTTGGAGATGGCGCGTGTCTCCTCAGGGGTTGCGTTTCTCAAGAACCCCCCTTCCCAGTCTTTCTCTGTTGCTTGTATGTCAGAGGCCTTGAATATAGCAGTAGCAAAACCAGCCCTGCGAGCCTCTGGACCAGTGGCATGGGCGTTATGGTGGGAAGAGGAGGGGTTGTCTGAGGAAGTCTTTCTGCTCCACTTCCAGTTTTGTTTTCCAACACTCTGGCCACGTCTGTCTCCAAGAAGCCATGTGAGCATCAGCTAAGACCCGTATCATCAGCACCGGGAACGATGCCAGGAAATAGGGGCAATCAGGGACCACCAGGGGCCTCCCTGCATTCCCAGAATGACTAAATCTGGCACATGTGATTATCACCCTAAGCGGTCTCTGTGAGGTCTTCTTGATCCGGAATTAGCACATATGACGCCAAAGCAAGTGGAGAGATGTTTAAGTGGGAAAACAGGCATCAGTTTCGTCGGGAACAATGTGTTCCAGATGCACCAGGAACTACGGTCTCCCCTGTCACCATGCTCTGTGAGCGCTTCCCACCCCCCGGCTGGCAGAATCATAAATTATTTTCTCAGTCTAACTAGGGAAGCCCCGGCCCTTGTTGCAGAAGAAATTCAACAAGGAACTGGTAAATGAGTCTACGACCCAACAAAACAAGCAACGTGTGGCGCGAGTCTGAGAAAGGATCCAAGTGCCGGGAATTGGTGAGGACACACACCCTCTCTGCACAAGGGAGGTCCTTGCGTCACGGCTCGCGCCTCCTTCCCAAGCCTCAGGGGGATGCCACAGGCCAGAGCTTGTTGGCAGGTGCTCCATGACTGCTCGAGGTGCGCGTGGAGGGCCCGGGTGTGAGAGGAAATGGTGAGCACAGGGCAGGAAGAGGAAATACGAGGGTCAGGGCTGGGGAGGCCATTTTTCACCAAGTCAGAAGAAGTAAGTCAGGGTCTAGAAAGCACACACTGAAACGGCCCTGTGACCAACCGGTTATGGGTACGGTGATGACTTGTAACAGCCTCGGAGGCTTTTAATACATGCGGGTTACAGATGGGCTTTCACTCACTTGTCAGTTCTCCAAACAGATTTTATTTTCATCATGAGTGCCCTGATATTTCCCAGTCTCAGAAGATTTCAAAGTTTCGGATGTTCCAAGGAAAAGTGTAGGTGATCTTAACAAGGTAGTTATTTGATTTAGTGAGAGTCGTCTGAAGGGTTGAGAGCATGCTGCAGGCTGATGGGGGGAGGCGGGTGTGGGATGGGCCCGAGGGGGGGATGGGCCCGAAGGAGGCACTGGGTGTCGTGTGTGAGTGACCAATCACTGAATTCTACCCAGACACCAGTACTGCACTGTATGTTTGCTAACTAAAATTTAAATAAAGAAAAAATAAAGCATCCTCTGTTATTATGGATGGGAAGGAATTCACCAAAATCACCCGGGACATCACTGTCTGGTGCGTGGCTCAATCCTGTGTGGGAAGACGGCGTGTGCCTGTTTTCCCGGTACGATTATTGGCCGCCGCTCCTTCTCTGCGCCTGCCTGGGTGGTAGATTATATTGTAACAATGGCGTTATATTTGGTAATTCCAGATCAAGAAGACGTTACAAAGACTGATTGCGATGAAAATCACGTATGCAGATTTAGCCATCCTAGAAATGTAGGGAGTCCCCCGGTGGTCCCTGACTGCCCCTGTTTACCCGCAGGCTCTACGTCAGCAGGGACTGTTGCAAACACAGGTGTGAGTTTAGTATGAGCAAGGGGACAGGGGTGCGCTCTCTGATTGAGGACGGACAATAGTTACTGCTTTCAGCACCCAGAGAAGATTCTACAGGCAGTGCCAAGGAAAGAAAACAGTTGTTCAGGGCGAAGGCATCCTTGAGGTCATTCCTGTAGCGCAGGGGGGAAAGTGCAGCCTGTTTGCGTCATTAAGGCTGCGGCTGCGCCTCCCATCCCAACAGGCAATTCTGGGTATCCTGACATCTTGTGTTCTACACAAAAGGGTCCTAAATATATCTTCTGCTTTTGACAATTCCAAAAAAACACTGGAGGAATCGCGGTCTGTTTTGCCTTCATACCCATTTTAAACTGAGGCTGGAGAAGAGGGAGGCAGCACTGTGATGCACGAGGCTCCGACGCCGGGCGGTTACGCCGCGGCTGACATCGCAAAGTGATCAGTCACCACCGACGACGCACTTGCCATATGCTTCGGGTCCTCTAATGAGCATTGAAGGAAGAATCCTTCCCTATTTGGATGGTGTTGCTGAATTTTGTATAGCATTTCCCGGAGCTAAAAATACTGAAGCTGATTAGCCTGTACAACTCTTGAGGACTCACCAGATGGCAACCCAAGGCTTTCAGAGAGCCGAGCTCTGTAATAGAGCTTTCCAAGGGGTGGTCCGCAGACCACGCACTTGCCTTGGAATCACCCAGAGTGCTTGTTAAAAATGTAGATTGCTGGGTCCTCCCCGGATTTCCCGCATCGGAATCCTCGGGGCTTTGAATCTGCACTTTGACAAAGCTGCACAGATACATGAAACTGCTTCTGGGGCGGGGTGGGGTGGGGCTTGGTGGGGATGGGGGTGGGGGTTGGGGAGAGCACAGGACCTGAGGGCCTCTGTCCAAGGTACCAGGTTTGCAAACCCGGCTCCACTTAGAATTATGCGGGACCTTCTAATAAGTACGGATGCTCAGGTCCCACCACCAGAGAATCTAATTTTTGAGATTGCTGCCGAGTGAGTGATTCTAACGTGCAGCGGGGACATGCTACCCACTCTGAGTATGACGTTCGATGTTGCCACATCTCCACACATCTATACACACACACACACACACACACACACACACAACAAAAGGCTGAACCTCGCTTGCTGTTGGCTCTTTGCTGTCAAGGGCATCACAGAAGGCTGTTGGGGCCGTTCAGGAGTTTTCATCCACAACGCTAAGCTTCTCTGCTGGTCCCTCATCAACCACACATCCCAGTCTTCATCCTTTTCGCTAGCAGAACTCTGTTTTCATGTGTCATCAAGGGACTGAAGTAGCACCTCGAACCTAAATTTCACTGAAGTGACTACCTGGGAAAAAGCAGCGGGAAGGGACGGAGGTAGACTCAGGATGACTTGAAGACACGCGAGGTGCGTACGAGGTGCTGGGTGACACACTCTGGGGACATGAGCCTGGAGGGCACCTGCCCCGGGTGTGAGGAATACTGGGTCAGGATGAATGCCGCTGAGAGGAGTCAGCTGCCAGCTGCCTCAGGCTTGGCGGGCGACCGGGGCAGCGCGCAAACACGCTCTGCGGCTCAGTGTCCTCATCCGTGAAATGGGGAGCATTAGAGAACTCAGCTGAGGGGACTGGGGTGCAGTTAGAATGTGATCGTGCGTACGAAGCATTTGCTAGGGAGCAGGCGAGTGCTGAGGCCTCAGGCCCCAAGGAGCAGCCATGGGAACCCCCGTCAAGGGGTCTGAGGGCCCTGCTCTGATCGGCTGCGGGGCCGCTCTGAGTTCAGTTTCCACATCAGCAAAATGTAGGGGTCATACAAGAGTATTCTGAGAGCCCAACTAGATGTGCCCAAGGCTCTTCTCTGTGCTACCATTACGAAATTCTAGAAGAATCAGTGGAGCAGTAAGGAAAAGGGAAGGATGAGACGGGCAGAGTACACCAAAGTCACAGATCACTCCCTGCAGGGGGGCTGGGCTCCCCGAGACCCGCCGAGGATCTCCACTGAGCCTCAGCAAAGCCTGTTCTCATCCCAAAGAATCCCGCCCAGTGCCCCAGGGCAAAGGGCACAAGGCCCTGTAAGACCCCACTGGGGGCCTTTTTGCTTGTGAGGAAAGTAAATGTGCCCCTTCCCATGGGATATAGTTCCAGAAGCTTCTGGAACTTCTGGAAGCTTCTAGTAGCCGTCTGGAAGCTTCCAGCAGCCACCCTCTAGCTGTACAAGGGAACGAGCACGAGAAAGCGGCAACTCCCAGGCCCAGAAAAGGGAGAGAGAAACTGAGACCCGGCCTGCAGCTCTGCTCACTCACGCTGAACGTCCCCTCCTCACGTGAGCCCCCGGGGGCCGCATTTCCCTCCCATTTGTCAGTCACCGGAGGAGTTTCTGTCTTCCTCATTTGCAAGCACCCGTACCCTCTTCCTGCCACAAACCGTCTTCCGCTAGCGCAGACCCTGGACTGTTTCTTCCCTCTCCTGACCAGAACGATTCACGCGTTCTGTGGGCCTTCATTACTGGACACACTAATGATTCTCAAGTAACCAGCACCGGCCTTCCCGACTCACTCACTGCTGACACATACATCCGCCCACCCGTCCAATCAACGTCCATGAGCAGTCCCCAGCAGGCGGGTGCTGTGGTGGGGCGTGGGGCCCACGGACTGACACCGGCAGATAAAACAGAGCCCCAGGGCTGATGTCATGCCCGGCAGCAGGTCCTGGCTTAGAGGGCCTGACGTTCCTGACCGTCCGATACAACGTTATTTCCACAAGCAGACTACGTGAACCTAAAGGTTCGTTTCCATCCATAAGTTGGAGATGGTACTGTGATTAGAAAACGACACCACAATTCCAGGGTCCCTGACCCCACGAGTCAACAATCACCAGCAATGCATTTTGGATTTCCAGAGAAAATGCCTCCGCTTCTGATATGGGCCAGGGGATGGAGTAAGACCCATGCAGAGGTGATGAAGAGCCTGCCTCCTGCCCCCTCAGCCTCCCAGCTGGACTGTTCTCTCCAAAACCACAGTGCTGGGTCCTCCGAGTCCCCAGGTGAGGGACGGGTGTGCTTCATGCCACGGGCTGAGTCCGTGGCCTCCTTAAAAATCAGACTGAACACAACCTATCAGAGGAACGACAACAGGTTGTGTACGAGTACACGGGATACTTTCCTAAGAGTCCCAAGGACTCCGACTTGCAGCTGTGTTTTCTTTTGGCTAAAAATTAAGGATTTTTAACTTGAAATACTATTTTTAGGAATATAAAATTAAGGAATTTATGGGTTTGCTTCTTTTGAATGTGATGGAATTTGTAGTCTGGAGTCCATTCTGGAATGTTCTCCGCTGTGTGCTTATCTCGAGGGAAACAGGGCCACACCTCAAGTAGGTAGAGACTGAGTTTCATCTGTTTAAGCTTAATTTCTTCTTTTGTTCGTATTTACTATGTTTACTGAGTTGGGCCTGGTTCTAGATAAAAGAACCGACTTATATTTGAGGAGGGATTCTGGGTGTCCCCTGGGGGATTTACTCTTGTGTAAGAGTCACAGACAAGCAGATTCTCTCCACCGCCTCCTTCCCTCCCCAACACCCACCTCCACATGTTGGCATTCAGACTCTCTCCAGGGCTGTTTTGTCCCCCCTTCTTTCAATTCAAAAATAAAGGGGAGTTTGGAACTTTCTTAAACTCACCATTTCATGGACCATACCTAGGGATAAATTTGACCAAGGACATGAAAGACCTGTACTTGGAAAACTATAAAACACTGAGGAAAGAAACAAGATGACACAAACCAATGGAAAGATAATCTATACTCAAGGATTAGAAAAACAAATACTCTTAAAATGTCTACACAGCAAAAACAATTGGCAAACACAATGCAATCCCTATCAAAATGCCAACAGCATTTATCATAGAACTAGAGCAAACAATCCTCAAATTTGTAGGGAACCCCAAAAGATCTTGAATGGCCAAAGCAATCTTGAAAAGAAGAACAAAGCTGGAGATACCATAATCCAAGATTTCAAGATACACTACAAAGCTGTAGTAAGCAACACAGAATGGTTCTGGCAGAAAAAGAGACATATGGACCAATGGAAAAGAACAGAGAGCCCAGAAATCAACTTGGGTGTTTATGGTCAATTAATCCATGACAAAGGAGGCAAGAACATGCAATGAGAAAAAGTCTCTTCAACAAATGGTGTTGAGAAAACTGGGCAGCACATGCAAAAGAATGAAACTGGACCGCTTTCATACACCATATGAATAAAAATAAGCTCAAAATGGACGAAAGAACCTGAATTTGAGAACTGAGACCATAAAACTCTTAAAAGAAAACATAGGCCATCATTTCTTGGACATTGGCGATTGCAACGTATTTATGGGTCTGTCTCCTGAGGCAAGAGAAACAAAAGCAAAAACAAACTCCTGGGGCTACACCGAAATAAAAAGCTTCTGCACAGCGAAGGAAACAGTCACCAAAACAAAAAGGCAACCTACGGGATGGGAGAAGATATTTGCAAATGACATACCTTATGAAGGGTTAGTATCCAAAATATAGAAAGAACTTCTACAACTCAACACATATCCACAAAAAAACCCCAAACCCAATCTAATTTAAAAATGGGAAGAGGACCTGAGCAGACATTTTCCCAAAGACGACACCCAGCTGGCCGGCAGTGGCATGAAAAGATGCTCCACATCACTCACCATCAGGGACATGCAGATCAAAACCACCGCGAGACACCAGCTCACACCTGTCAGTGTGGCCAATATCAGAAAGACAAGAAATAACAGGTGTTGGCGAGGATGTGGAGAAAAAGGAACCTGTGCCCTGCTGGTGGGGATGCAAACAGGTGCAGATGCTCTGGAAATACTTCCTCAAAAAATTAAAAATAGGAAGGTTGCTCAAAAAATTAAGAATAGAAATACCATATGATCCAGTAATTCCACTATTGGGTATTTATCCAAAGAAAACAAAACCCCTACTTTAAAAGATACATGCACCCCAGTGTTGACTGTAGCATTATTTACAGTAGCCAAGATACGGAAGCAATGCTCATGTCCATCGGTAGATGAAAGGATAAAGATTGTGTGTGTGTGTGTGTGTGTGTGTGTGTGAACAAGGGAATACAACTCAGCCATGAAAAAGGTATCTTGGCCATTCCCAGCAACAAGGATGGACCCAGAGAGTACTACTAAGTGAGTAAGTCAGACAGAGGAAGGCAAATATCACATGATCTCACTCAGAGGTGGACTCTCCAAAACAAAACAAATGAACAAACAAAACCCAGAGCCTTAAACACGGAGAGCAAACTGGTGGCTGTGAGCGGGAAGAGGGGTGAGGGATGAGCCAAACAGAGAGAGAGGACTAAGCAGCACGGACTCCGGGTGGCAACGCCGCCAGGAATCCCGCAATCCCCTGGTGAGGCCAGACGGCGACCACGGGTCGTCCGCAGAGTCGTCCGACCCTGTGTCCTGCTCATGAGTGAATCTCACACTGTGTCAAGTGTACTTCAGTAAGAAACAAGTAAATAAATAAATAAATAGAATTTTAAACATTTAAGATTTTTTTTTAAAAATGAAGGCGGGTTTTGGAACTTTCTGAAGCTCACAGTTTCGAGGATAACCGTGAGCTGCTTGGAGCAGACGGTGTTCAACTTCGTAAAGACACAGGAGCATTCCATTCAGTTATTAGAAATCCAGATTCCTACTAAGTCTTACCCCAGACCTGCTGAATCCGTCTCTAAAGGGCGGGACTGAGAACTGGCTTCGTAGACACCAACCACCCGGGAAGTAGTTCATGCTCACAAACATTTAAAGCCCCTGATGGACAGGGCACCTGGGTGGCTCAGTCGGTAAGCCTCTGCCTTTGGGTCAGGTCATGATCCCAGGGTCCTGGGATCGAGCCCCATGTCGGGGGTGGGGGAGGTACCTGCTCAGCGGGGAGCCTGCTTCTCCCTCTGCTGTTCCCCCTGCTTGTGTGTTCTCTTTCTCTGACAAATAAATACATAAAAATCTTTAAAAATAAATAAATTAACGATATCACCTCACACCAGTCTGTATGGCTAAAATTAACAAGTCAGGAAATGACAGATGCTGGCGAGGATGCGGAGAAAGGGGAACCCTCCTACACTGTTGGTGGGAATGCAAGCTGGTGCAACCACTCTGGAAAACAGCATGGAGGTTCCTCAAAATGTTGAAAATAGAACTGCCCTATGACCCAGCAATTGCACTACTGGGTATTTACCCTAAAGATACAAACGTAGTGATCTAAAGGGGCACGTGCACCCAAATGTTTATAGCAGCAATGTCCACAATACCAAACTATGGAAAGAACCTAGATGTCCATCCACAGATGAATGGATCAAGAAGATGTGGTATATATACACAATGGAATACTATGCAGCCATCAAAAGAAATGAAATCTTGCCATTTGCGACAACATGGATGGAACTAGAGCGTATCATGCTTAGCGAAATAAGTCAAGCAGAGAAAGACAACTATCATATGATCTCCCTGATATGAGGAAGTGGTGATGCAACATGGGGGCTTAAGTGGGTAGGAGAAGAATCAATGAAACAAGATGGGATTGGGAGGGAGACAAACCATAAGTGACTCTTAATCTCACAAAACAAACTGAGGGTTGCTGGGGGGAGGGGGGTTGGGAGAAGGGGGTGGGATTATGGACAGTGGGGAGGGTATGTGCTTTGGTGAGTGCTGTGAAGTGTGTAAACCTGGTGATTCACATACCTGTACCCCGGGGGATAAAAATATATGTTTATAAAAAACAAAAAATTATTAAAAAAATAAATAAAAATTAAAAAACAAGCTCCTGGTTGAAAGGATACCAAGGCAGACTGAGTATCTGAGGGGTTCGTTGAGAGGTGGATGGTCAAACCCTGAGGCCTCCGGTGACAGGAACAGCTGGCGCCCCGTGGAACGGGAGGCTCCCCATGGCACGGGGACAGGAGGGCTTTCCAACAGGATGCCCGGCACCAAGAAACCCAGTTCAAGGGCTGCTGTGCAGGGCTGGATCTAAAGCAACCCAAGAATGAGGTGGCCCACTTCTCTTTTTCAAAATCTCCTTAGGGAGAAGATTCTCTGAAATCTGGAGGGGGACACATCATGCTGAGTGAGATCAGCCGGGAGCAGAAGGACAAGAAATTGATGACTGTGTCTCTACGAAGCTGCTAGAGGTGGCAGATTCACAGAGGCTGAGAGCAGGAAAAGGTTAGCAGGGATGGTGGGTGCACAGCAGGTTTTGTTTAGTGGGTGCAGAGTTTCTGTGGGGGACGATGAAACAGTCTGGGGTATAGATCGCAGTGATGGGCACACAGCCCTGTGAATGCTCTCAATGCCGCAGGATTGACACAAAGGGGTAAAATGATAAATACATGTATTTACTACAGTAAGAAAAACTGGAGGAAGAGAACAGATTTTAATATTTGAAAATTCATTATGTAATCAATAATTGTCATTTAGAAAGAAACTGAAATGCAATCCAGAATGACTAATAAACCTAAGGAAAGGGAATTTGTTAATGTAGGAATTGGTATATGAGCTGTGCTTTGGTGGGCTTTAGAGTGTTCTTTGTTTTTTGAGTTTTTGTTGTTACTGTTTGGTTTGGCTGTTAGTGATGGCATGCTTACCATCATTCCCCAAGTACGTAAAATTGCTAACATGGTAGAGTTAAGGGGGTCACCTGCCCACTGTTCTCATTTTACAAATGGGAAGCTATTTGGCTCTGGTGTCTGGTCCCAGAAATCTATAACAATAAAGATGGGCAAGAACTGATTCCTCCAGACGTACAGTCCCGTAGGCCTCACTGCAAATTTTCTTGTACAGAAAAGTCAAAACGCCCCATGAAAATGCACACTCCAGCCGCTGACCAGTGATTTTCCATCCACATGGGACCTCCGCCTGCCCGTGGGCTTGAGCTGGACCCTGTGCATGAAATCCTCTACTTGTAGCTCTCCCTGTATTTGCGCAGGAAAACCTCAAGCACAAGGGAAGTGCATTCTTGTCTTCATGTCGTGGATGAGGAAACAGGGTCTTCAGGAGCTTGACTTGTGCGAAGTCGGCAGGTGGATATGGGGGCTGGGAGACAGAACTGGACACGCTTCACCCATTTTGTAATTTTTGATCCACAGCAGGTCCTCAGTGAACATGTAACAGAAACGACCCAGAGCTGCTAAGGCCTCCCTGATCTCCCCTCTGCTTGGTTGGCTAATGAACGTGGCCTAGATGTTAATGCTGACATCTCAGAACGCTTCAATTAAAGGAAATCTTAACACTTTACATTCACTCCCAGGGCAATTTCACTTCAAGTTTCTACTGCTTTGCTCCTGACGCTATTTTAAGCACATGCAATAAGGGAATGCCCAGACAGTCCAGAATAACATGTTTTTCCAGGAAAGGTAGACATTTTTGTCAGAGAGAAGAGAGCAGAGCCATAAACCCAATAAACCATTTAAAACAAGGCACACTGGTCTGTACTGAGTGTAAACGTGTTTCCCTCACCTGTGAGTTCTGCCTGGGAAAAAACTGCAGCAGCGTTTGCTGGAGGAGAAAGAACCCACAGAGAACGGACACCACCTCGGTCTCCCTCCCAACGCGGCAGGTTCACGCCAGCACCATCGGGTTCAGACAGACTCCAACTCTTCCCATAACTAAACCGACTTGAAAGAAGGAAAATTATAAACAAAGAGAACAAGACTAGTTAAAGGAGCCAAGTGACCCACCTAACTTGTGTCAGTCCTACTTCTTTTCAAGATTTTATTCATTTATTTGACAGAGAGAGAGAGCAAGAGAGCGCGAGTGAGCGAGAACAGGAGGAGTAGCAGAGGGAGAAGGAGCTGAGCAGGGAGCCTGACTTGGGACTCGATCCCAGGACCCTGGGATCATGACCGGAGCCGAAGGCAGAGGCTTAACTGACCGAGCCGCCGAGGCGTCCTGCCAGCCCTACAGCTTTCAAGAGAGAAGGTGGGGGGGGTTCGAGGGGAGTAAAGGGCACATGGGGATCGGATGGGAGCAGTGGGAAGGAGAGGCCAGTGGGCAAGGGAGCAGAGCCCGGAGGAGGGAGAGGCAGGGGTTCAGCCCGGCGGGAGGAAGAGGGAGCCGGAGAGGGCGTCTGCAGCTGGAAGTGGCTTTGAAGAGCCCAGTTAATGGAAAGGGCATGAAAAGAAGAGCAGTGGTCTCCCTGTGTACACGGCACGCAGAGCCGGGATGCAGGCGCCTGCATGTTCCTCTCCTGCCGACGGACGGGCAGCCGTGCAGCCTCTGTGTGTGTGCGATGTTCTAGCATCAGCGTAGAAGGTGTGGGGCAGGGCTGCCCGTCATCACAACTTCAGGAATAACGGAGTTCGCTCTCTGTTAGAAGCTGGGCTAATGGGAAGCACATAAAACAAGGAGTCGGGAACGGAGGCTTCTTGACAGACCGCTGGTTAGCCTCGTGACCCGAAATACGCGTCTGCTCATTTGAGCCCCTCACTTCCTCTATGAGATAAGGCCTACCGCACCGGCACTCCTTGCTCCCTGGCTTACGGGCAGCACAAAACAAAACCTTCGGGGACGACTTAAAACGTTTCACAACATACCTAGCAGAATGGCTAAAATATAAAATAATGACAACACCAAGTGCTGGCGAGGATGTGGAGAAATTGATTCCCTCTTGAATTGTTGGTGAGAATTTAACGCGGTACAGCCTCACTGGAAAAGGGTGGCAGTTTCTTTAAAAAGTGAAACATCCTATCGTTATAGGATCCAGTCACTAAATTCTTGGGTATCTACGCCAGAGAAATGACAATTTATGTCCACAGAAAAACCTGTACGGGCATGTTCAGAGCAGTTTCATTTGTAATAGCTCAAAACTGGAAAGCCAGGCGTCCCCTGATGGGTAAATGATTAAAGCCCTAGACCCATACCAAGGACATCTCCTCAGCAGCCGGGACAAGCCACTGATGGTCCCTCAGTCTGCGAACACTGATAACAGGCATGGAGCTGCGGGACATTAAGTGGAAAACATCAATCTTGAAAGATCACATACGTTGTGATTCTCTTTATAGAACATTCTGGAAATGACAGAATTATAGAGATGGACAAGAGACAGCTGATGGAGGGCAGGGAAGGCTCGAGGAAGGCTTCCTCATGGTGGAAGTGTTCTGTATCTTCACCGCGGCGACATCACACAAATCTACACGTGTAGTAAGACTGCGCAGAGACACATGCACGTGCGCGCGCACACACACACACGTGAGATCTGTGATCATCCGACGTCCAGGGTCTTGGCTGTGATACTGTACTACCGTTCTGTGAGATGTCGCCATTCGGGAAAACTGGGCAAAACATGTACGGGCTCTCTCTTGTTTCTTATAAGCGTGTGAATCTACAGTTACTCCAAAATAAGAAGTCTGACTTAAAAAAATTAAAAACACACGCAAGTTCAAGCGTCCGTGGCCTCAGCAGACGCTACACGGTTAGACACGAGGGCACCTTGTGTTTGTGAGGAGTGGCCAGCTGAGTGGTAGGAAAGAGAGAGAACTTCTCTGGGACCTCATGTGAGATAAGGGGGCAAGAAAGGATTTCTAGAACCACCACCAGAGCCTCACTCGTGGGTGCCCGGAGAGGCCAGGAGGTAGTTCTGGGGGTGGGGAACGGAGCTACAAAGGTTAATGGAGCCTCTCTTTGTGTAAAGTGCGCCTCTCAACAAGGGAAACAACAAGACTCTGTCTTTATCTAGCTCCCAAGCAGGGAGGTGTGTGCGCGCGTGTGTGTGCACGTGTGTCTGCGTGCATGCGCGTGTAAAGCAATATCATGTATCTGAGCTAACCCATGTCTTTCATCAAAAAGATCCGCCCTTACCCAGCCCCAGCGGAGGAAGAACTATTAACTGTAACACCATTTACAAGGCACACGTGAGTCAGAAGTCATTAGGTCACGATCAGTTTTGGCCACCACAGTATCCTCAGGCCCTCTGCAGAGTTAACCACACGAAACCGTCTATAATGTGTAATAATGGATACAAATTCGTCTCAGGCAGGGGAGTAGACAGGCTCTCCCACAGCAAATGACTTTAGCTGGCAGCCACGTGGGTTTAAAAGACCATTTAGAATCCAGGCTTGCGAGAACTGAAGAGAAGATAATTCTGCATCGACTTCTTACCAGGGTAAGAAGTTATAATCCGGTGAGAAGGGTCCGATTCCACCCAAGCTGCTGGGGTGCAAAAGGACATTCAGATGGAGGGTAAGAGTCACAAATCAGTGCGCACTCTGGGGACAAGAGGGCCTAGCAGACATCCCGGAGGAGAGGTGTGGACCCGCACGCACACCACACAGAGGCAAGCAATGTAACAACATAAATTAGAATAGCATCTATCTGGGCTTCACTATACAACTTGAATGTCAATGCCAAAGCTCCAGTGCGGGCCAGAGAGCATCGTGCCACCGCAGGACTCAAAAAAGAGGTTTTCAGTCGAACAGACACACCTGCTACAGGACATGACACATGTGTGGACCAAAGCTGGTCCCTCCAAGTCACAGGGGTCTGGGTTCCAGCCCAGCTTCTACACTCCCTCCTCCCCGAAGGCTGCTTTCTCTTCGTACCCCATGGAACCCTGGGCAGAGGATCACCTCACTCCCTTCTCCTTCCCCGAAATGCCTTCCCATCTACAATTTTGGACCAGACCCATTCCCTTTCGTCAAGATCCAATTTCAAGTGTGTCTGCTGGGGGAGGCCCTGCGGAATTACACGAGGACCACACGCCTTCTGCTGCCCATGAGCGACGGCTGGCACACACCTCGCACAGCAGTGCGTGAACTCGAGTCTCATTCATTCCGCGGGACCGCATGGCCGTGAGCGCAGGGACGGGACCTGCTTTCTTTCTCTTCCGGGGACAGAGACGGTCGTGCTCACTGTGTGCATCCAGCCACTCACACAGCACGGCCACCCAACGGCCATTCCGTGACTGCCTACTGCTAAGCCAAGGAATACAGGAATGGACAGGCCGACTCGAGTTGTGTATGGCGATACGTGATGCAGAAGACAGAGGTCGAGACAGACACTTCCACCCTCCAAAGACAAGAGGAAGAGAAGCAGTTTCTGAAAACGACACCAGCGTGGACGGGAAACCGACGGGTCCACTGAAAGTGAAGGCCCATTCCGGTACAGGCGCGTGTAAGCTACAAGATGCTGAATGCAGATCGTCTAACACCAACCCTGCAGGGAACGCAAGAGGGACCTGGGGGGACACGCGCAGGAGAGTCAGACCAGCGGAGCGGCAGTGGGCACGGGTCAGTAAGACAAGGACGTCTGGTGTGTGTTGACCGGGAACAACCTGCTGCACCGTGTGCAGACATGTGTGTGTATGTGTGTGTGCGTGTGTGCGCGCACACATAAGAGTGTCTGCCGATGTGTGTGCACGCCGAGTGATCCAGGAACACCAGAAGGTGTACCAGACCTGCTCAGGATCCCAGGAGAACATACAGGAGAGAAAACCAAGCTGCTTGTGTAAACACACAAGAACCCTGAATTCAGAACAAAACAAACATGGCTACAAAGGAATTCTCTTGGTGAACAGACTTGTAAACTTGCATCCCAGATCCAGTGCCTTTCTTGAGGAAATGCTCTGTGCAAAATGTGTAAGCCGGCACCAGGGGACAGGGAGTCGCGCACGCGGGCTCCCTTACAGGGACAGTGCAAAGAGTAGAGATGCTGCTGGGCTTTCCCAGTGTGATAGATTAAGTGGGCGGGGAGCACCTCCCAGGGAATTCATACAGATACCACATCATGGAACGCCTTGAAAATACATAAAGCTTGAAATAAGGCAAATCTCCAGATGTCAGAAATGAAAATAAACTTCATTATGAGACTATCAAGTTCCATTTCAACCCTGGGCAGCTAATGGGGTGTGAGATTTGAATACGGGCTTACAGTTGTGGTGTGAGGATTTAATGCTCTCAAAGGGGCAGGGCAGGCACCCTGGGCCTCACTGGGGTCATGAGCTGAAACTGCAGATCCTTAAAAAATCCCGTACCTGTAGGGGTGCCTAGGGGTGCAGCCAGTTGAGCGTCTGGCTTGGTTTTGGCTCAGGTCATGATCTCAGGGTCTGGGATTGAGCCCCACGTCGGTCTCCGTGCCCAGCGTAGCACTGGCTTAAGATCCTCCCTTGGTCCCTCCCCCCCTTTTCTCTCACTCAAATAAATGGATCTTTTTTTTTGAAAAAAGCTATTACCCACACATAAGTTAACCTTCCTTTAAAATGGAACTAGGGCCACCTGGGTGGCTCAGTCGGTTAAGCGTCTCACTCCTGATTTCGGCTCAGGTCATGATCTTGGGGTTGAGGGATCGAGCCCCATGCTGGGCTCTGTGCTGGGTACGGAGCCTGCTTGAGATTCTCTCTCTTCCCCTGCCCCGTCCCACCCCCCCTCACCTCCAGAAAACAGAAAAAAAAAGGAAAAGAAAAAGATAAAATGGGACTAAAAAATTCTCCCAGCACTGAACACAGGCAAAGCCAGGGCTCTGGGTGGAGTGGGTGGGATTGAGTCTTTTCCTATGAGAATTTGGAACTAAAAGCCATTGCCTTTTGCATCGACAGAGTCTACATTTGCACTGTTTGGTGGTCAGGGAATTTCCAGGGAGAAATGAACATCAACAGTGTCCAGGCAAGTCAAAACCCTGCAGCCCCAGTGAAGTCTCCTGCAAACCACCTAACAAGGTCACCTTGGTGAGGAGGGACATGCAGTCAAACTACGCTCACGTACGATGAGCTTGTGATGCAGAATAATCAATCGCAAAAACTAAAGTACCCCGATGGGGAGCAGAGTCGATGAGAACCTGCACCCTGGGCTCAGAAAGTCTTTAAAGAACCAGACAGTATTCCTAGATATTACAAAACATATATCCACGGAAATAAAACTTAATGGGACCGTTATGCAACAGATTAAACATAATTGAAAGGAAATTAATGAACTGGAATGCAGATTAGAGCACAGAGTGCACAATATAGCACTGAGCGATAATGAGATAGAAATAAACATTAAAGGTTACATAAGATCAAATAAGAAGGTACTTTTATCTGTAAGCCATTCTAGAAGGAAAGGACACAAGAAGGAATTTCCTTCGAATGAAGAGAATCTGGTAAGGATTTTAGACTTAGACCATGAAGTAGTGCAACCAGTCAGGAGCAGTGTAAGTAAGAATGAACCCCGACGTGTATAAATCACAGTGAAAATCCAAGACCTGGGTAAAAGCAACCAGGAAAAAAAAATTTTCTACAAAAGAACAAAAGTCAGACTATATGCAAAATTACACACTCAGCAATGAGGCTAGAAGGAAAGATTATCACATGCACAAAGGGAAAGAAAACCTAGAAGTCTAGCTGCGGTCTTGTCTAGATGACGGCCGAGCAAAAAACCGCGTGGTCACCCATCACGGAGGTTCACGGAGATGTCGGCCGGAGGGGCTGGAACCCAGGAAAGAGTGAGCGGCATCGCCTCCGGGGAACACAGACAGGGCTGGATGCAGGTGATGTAAAGCGGTAATGATTCTTAGGCCAACTGGAGGGGGTTAAGGAGGATGGAAGGGAAACACCGGAAATGAACCCAGGAAATGAGTGCAGGACGATCAGAGAGAGAGTGGCCACAGAGAACACTGGATCAGTCCTAAAAAATTCAATAAAGGGAACAAGAAAAGCAAAAAGCATGGCATGCAGGTAAAACAAAATATGATCGTAGAACAGTCAACACTTATCAGGAATCGTAGAAATCAAGCTGGTGAATGCGACTCTACTTCAATGCTTAGAAACTCATCATGGTTCTGGAACGTGACCAAGCCGCGGGCCTGCGGAGTCTTCGGTGTGTGCAGACACTGTAATCTCCAACAGAGCCCCCTCCCCGCAGAGCGATGAATTAGGAACTGATGACAAAAAGCCATGGGTAAAAGCAAGCGTGAATTTGGAAATGAAATAATACACCAGTAACAAATTATAATATAAATGTGAAATACTTATTTTTTAAAGATTCTATTTATTTATTTGACAGGGAGCAGGAGGGCACAGGCAGGAGGAGCAGCAGAGGGAGAAGCAGGTTCCCCACGGAGCAGGGAGCCCGACATGGGGCTCGATCCCAGGATGACCCTGGCATCGTGACCTGAGCCAAAGGCAGACACCTAACTGACTGAGCCACGCAGGCGTCCCCCAAAATGAAATATTTAGAATTAAATGAAAATCCAACACTCCCTCTCGAGATCTGTGGATGCAGCTAAAAGAACCAAGGGAGACTCATACCCATTCCCGCAGGAAAGACTAGAATTAGGGCTATGATTGCATCTCAAAAATTTAAAAATAGAGTAGGTGCAAAGACAGTGGAAAGAAGGAAGCAGCACAAAAGAGTAGAAATTAATGAGAGAAAAACCAAAGATGAAAGAAAAAATAAAAACCAAAGCACAGTTCTCGAAACATAAGGCAAACATGCAAAGTTATGTCAGAATCAATCAAAATCAAAACAGAAAAGAGACAAACAATATTTAGAATGAAACCCAAGACAGAACCACCTCAGGAGAAGGAATGCCTGTGTTGTGGAGAGCACCGGACGAGTGTGGAATTGCTGAATCACTGTATTGCCCGTCTGAAACTAACGTGACTCTGGGTGTTAACTATCCTGGCATTAATAAGATAAAATAATAAAATAAATAGATCTAAAAAAAGAAAAATATCCGATGAAAAGAGATAAATAACGTTGTAATGATTTTGGAGATTCAGACGTAATGGATTATTTTCTAAACAAACTTCAGAAATGACTGAGGAAAATTCCTACACAGAACCGTAACCATCAAAGGAACTGAAACGATTGTTTAAGAGGAATTAATGAAACACAGCAGTGTCGGGACCCAGTGGGATCAAGCCCTTATGGAATAAATACCCTTTTGCTTGTGTAACTAATGAAAAAGAAAAAAAAAAAAGCTTCCCAAAACATAACCAGCAAAGAGTATTTAAAAAACACTTCCCATCCAAGTAAGGTATCTCAGGAATGCAATGATGGCTCGTTTAACATTGGGAATTTTATTCAGTTACAGATTAAACAAAAAGAAAAATAGAACCTTTATATGTATAGAAATACATATAAATCCTTTGAAAATCCAACACCGATTAATAATTCAAAAATAAAGAAATTAAGGCTAGGACTAGAAGGGATCTTTATTAATCTTCTAGACAGCAGCTGCCAAAGCACACAGAAAATCACACCGATGAAGAAAACAGAAATATCCGCTTTATGTAAGGAAGAGACCTCGAGATCACGACCTCACCGTGTCGAGACCACCACCGGGCTGGAGGTACTAGCTAGCGCAGGAAGGCAAAAAACAAAGGAACAACAAAGAAAACAGGTACCAAAGAGGAGACAACGTTGTCATTGTTTGCAGATGTCTACAGAAGATTCCAAGTTGAGCTTAAAAATGACATCGGTAACATTCTTCATTACAAGATTCACATTAAAGAGTTATTAGCAGGCCTATTCACTGGTAACAGTCAATGTCAAGTGTGAGAAAAAAGAAAGAATTTATATTCTTTAAAGATTATACACAATTATTCTAAAATATTTATGATATTTATGGTGAATACCATAGAACTGTACTGGAAAAACCTCAGACCCATCTACTTATGTTTTATATCCTGCAGCAGGATGGGCTAATTCAATTTTATAAGTTACCCATTCTCTCAAAATAATTCAATATGATTTCAATAACATACCAATAGGGTTTTTAGTGTAATTTCAAAGCTGATCCTTGATTCGCGTGGTGAGGACACGCGAAGACGAGCCGTCCTACACACTGCTGGTCGGTGACCATTACTGAAGTAAAAACTACCAGGAAATGATGGAGCAGTTTAATGAATCGTGATGAAAACTGGACTCTTCATGTAGGAGAAACATAAAGTTACAGCCTTTCTTCACAATATAAACAAGACACATTGGAGAAGATCGCGCACATAAATGAAAATTACGACTTTTAGAAGGAGGATACATGGGCATGTTTAATTTTAAAATAAATTTTTAATCCAGAGAAAGTGCACACATCGTAGGCAGTTCAGTGAATGTCTGCAGTGAACCCACTCGGTGTGATGAGCATAAAAATCGAGAAACAGACCTGTCCTAGACACGATGAGCCCTGGGGCACCTTTCAACCACTCCAGTCCAACCCCAAGATGACCCTCCTCTCCTGACTTGTATCCCCACAGATCAGTTTGCGGGTTTTTGGTTTAACGTTGCAGAAATGGAATCGGTATGGTATTCTTTTGTGTTTGACTTCTCCTCTTGAACATTATTTTTGTGAGGAAACATGAAACGATAAAATAAAAGCAGACCAGAGCCGCCGGAGCTCCATTCGAATACGTATGGCCAGGGGCCCCTGGGTGGCTCAGTGGGTTAAAGCCTCTGCCTTCGGCTCAGGTCATGGCCCCAGGGTCCTGGGATCGAGTCCCGCCTCGGGCTTTCTGCTCCACAGGGAGCCTGCTTCCTCCTCTCTCTCTCTGCCTGCCTGTGATCTCTCTCCATCAAGTAAATAAATAAAATCTTAAAAAAAAAAAAAGAATACGTATGGCCGATCATACATGGAAGTGTTGTCCCAGAAAGACGAAGAGAACGGATGGTAGAAATGTGAAAAGAGGGGAAGGTGAAAGAAACACGAGTGACCTCGACCCATAAAGCCCAAAGAACCCCAAGCAGGCTAAACAGGAAGAGAATTCCCTCTCTGCACATCACGGACAGGCCGCCGAAAGCCAAAGCTAATGATACAGTCTTGAACGCAGCCAAAGCGAAAAGAAACATGCGCACACAGAGGGACAAGATAAGAATGGCAGATAGAGTTCTCAGAAACTGAGCAATCCAGGGGACTGTGAAATGCTGGAAGTCCCAAAAGAAAAAAGAAAACTATCAACCTGGAATTCTTTATTCCGCAAAAAATAGATTAAAAAAAATGAAAGCAATATAAAGCCTTTTTCAGATAAACTCAAGCTAAAGGAATTCATGGCATTACAATGTTAAAAGAAGCTTATTTGGGAAAAAAAAAATGAGGCCAGAGGAAACCTGTATCTATAAAAAAGATTAAGAATTAATAAAAAAAAAAGTGGGTAAACCTAAAATTATTTTTCCTTAATCATTTTGGAAAACATTTTAAGCTGAAAACAAGAATGAATTGTGGAGTTTATAACGGATGTACAAATAAGATGGATGGCAAAATACTGGAAAGGTTGGTCTAACAGAAATGAATGGACACTGTTGTAAGGCAGCAATATTTCAGGTAAAGTGATGTCATGTTGCCTAGAGACAAGCCTGACAAGGGGAAGATGTTCGCGGCAACCCTACAGCAACCGTGAAAAGCGGGACAAAGCGTTTTAGCTAATAATGCAATAATGGAGGGAAAGAATGGGGTAATAAACTCAAGTAACCCAAAGCGCACAGGAAAGATTGAGCCAAAAAATCAGACAGGATGTGAAACAAATAAACAAACACATACCATGGAAAAACCCAAATAGTGCGATGGTAGATTTCAACCGACTCATGTGGATGATTATATCACACTGAAAGGTCTAACTACACATGTTTTCTCTGAAGAGACAGATATCAAATGCTTTAGGCTTTGGGGACTGCACATCTCTGTTGAAACTACTCCAGGACATGCAGAAAGGCCTTTGACGATACATAAATAAATGTCTGTGGTTGTTTTCCAATAAAGCCTTATTTACAACAACAGGCAGTGATCCTTTGTCTAAACATCCTGTTTAAAAGGCAGAGACCGGGGCACCTGGGTGGCAGGTTAAGCCTCTGCCTTCGGCTCAGGTCATGATCTCAGGGTCCTGGGATCGAGTCCCGCATCGGGCTCTCTGCTCAGCGGGGAGCCTGCTTCCTCCTCTCTCTCTGTCTGCCTGCCTCTCTGCCTACTTGTGATCTCTCTCTGTCAAATAAATAAATAAAATCTTTTTTTTAAAAAAAGGCAGAGACTGTCAAATTGTAAGCAAAGAAACAAAAGAAAGCGGAAAAGCATGACCTACCTGTATGTAATTTATAAAAAATACGCTTTACATATGAAGATATGGAGCAGTTAGACAAAAAAGCACACAAATACTAAGGAGAAGCCAGCATCCTTGGGCGTATACATATGTCACTATCAAACACAACGGACCGCAGAACAAGGAGTATTAACAGAGATGAGGAAATACGGCAGCGGAAACTTGGTAATGATGAAAGGGTCAGTTCCTCCCGAAGACATAACAAGCCTAATGTGCATGTGCCTCATGAGAGTGTCAACATTTATTAAGCAAAACTTGACATACTTGAGAACGGGACAATCCTACAAGTACAGCTGGAGATTTCAATACCCTCCCTCAGGAATTACCTGGAAAGTATACAGAACACAGTAATTAAGTGAAAGACTTAAACCGTGCTACCAACTAGCTTAACCTGACACACTTCGAGCAGGTGACCAACAGCATCAGAAAACATCTTTGTTGAGAGCTCAGGCACAACCGCACAGAAGGACCGTATCTGCCGAATCCGAGTGTCCTGGATGTCGGTGCTGGTCAGGAATGCTCTCTGCACTTGTCTGTACGTCTGAAGTATTTCGTGATGAAACAGTAACAACAGACTGAATATTTGATCACCTTCCAAAAACAAACCACAAAGGTGCAAGCTTTGAAAATGGATAGACCCGACTCTGGCTTGGTTCCCCCAGTTAGCAGCCCTGTGGCCCGGACATTTCAGGGACTTTCCTGGCTGTTTTCCCCAGTGGCAAAGGGGACACCCCGTAAGAGCCACGACCTGGGTTTCTTGCAAGAGCGAGTTCAGTTATGTCCGTCCAGCCCCAGCGTGGGGCCTGGAACAGAGTAAGCGCCCGGGGCCAGCTCTCCGTGTTTGATGGAACCGTCCTGGGGACGGGATAGGAAGGTTCAAGAAGAGGGACCAGGATTCAGAGCGACTCCCGTGTCCCAGAGGAGCTGGTGGAAGGTGGCGGGGCGCCAGCACAGGGTGGGGAGACTGTTGGGAGAGACGAGGACTGGCCCCCGGGGAGGAGCAGGGCCCCAGCGGCCGCAGGGCAGGGCAGCTCCGGCCAGCGGGAGGGAGTGAGAGGAGCCCCGTGCTCTGTGACTGTGGGTGCACATGCACGTGACTGTGTGTGTACGTGTGCGTGCATGCGTGCGTGTGCGTGCGCATGTGTGTGCACGTGTGTGTGGGCGTGTGCATGCACACATGTGCCCCGAGGCGGAGGGCGCCGCTGCCGCAGGACTGGCCGGAGGGGGTGGCTCTGGCCTCGGCTCTGCACCGGCGCTCACTTAACCACCGAATCATACTCTCCTCTCCGTCGCCTTCCTGCCTTTTCTCCAGCACGGCAGGGCTCATAGCTGACCTGAGAGGTCCTGCCCCCTGGTTCGGGGGCTCGATGCGTGCACCGTGTCGTGGATCTACGACTGTAGGGTCGCGCGGGGTGGTCTCACTGCGCCCCCACGCCTCCCTCTCCGTGCCTCTGACAACCGCGGATCCTCTCACTGTCCCCACAGCGCCGGGATCACAGGACGGCAGCCTTTCCGCACCTGCTTTCTCTGAGAGCGACACATCCAGGCCCCCCCTGGGTCTCTTCATGGCTGGAAAGTCGTGTCTTTTGAGCTCAGTAATATTCCGTCATCGAGATGAACCCGCACTTCCCTCACACACAAAGTGAGAACATCATCTTCACCCTAGTCACCCTCATGGGACTTCCGTGACATAAAAGAGGTCAACGGTAGGGCGGCACTTCCTAACTGCAGACAAGAGGGCGGCTCCTAGGCCCATGGGGCCGCCACACGTTTGCACCTGGGCCCGGGTGTCCCACGACGGAAGGCGGACTTCTCTGCCAGGGCCCCGCTGCGCGCCTCCCTCGACTTCGGTCTTTCCTGTTTGCGAGGACACGTTGCTCCGTGCAGACGTCAGCGGCAGTATCCACACTGCGCGCCCACGGTGCCCGCCGTCACCTCCCCCTGCAGAGCGCAGACCTACCGCCGCACCCCTCTCCAGAGCCCAGCGGCGACCGGCTCCCACAGCCGCCGCGCCCCGCGCTCCTTCTACGGGGTCTGCGGTGAGACTCATCGGTAGCACCAAGGCTGCGGTTTCAGGGTGAGGCTCCTACCGACAGAGAAGCCAAGCCACATTTGCGCAATTAAGATGAATGACGTGACACACTAGACGCAACGAAGGCCCCACGGAGTTCTCCGAGCATCCTTCTCCCGCGAACGCGAGTGCAGACTGCGGGTGCTCTCAGAGGCAGCGCGGCCCTGTCGAGCTCCGGAACACAAGGAAGCCAGCGGCACGTCCGACCTGCCCACAGGGACCTTCCCCGAGTGACAATCAGGGACGCGGCACGACTTCACCGGAATTGTGTTCGGCGGCTTCCAGGCCTTTGTCTTCAGCGTCGCTACAGTCGCATCGCGCTGCTGTTCATTTCACGCACCAGCGCTGCGAGAGACGCCCCTGACATCAGGGACGCTGGTGTGACAGTCGGGCGCGGCGGCCGCCGGAAGCAGGCGAGCACGTGGGTGCCCGCAGCGCCGTGAGCGGCATCTGCACCGCGGCTGGGGCGGTGAGAACAGGTCACACCCCTGCAGGAACGTTTGCTCTGTGGTTTCCCATCCGGGAGCTCAATGTCAGAGGGCTCAACCAGGACATTTTTTTTTTTTTTTACCTTATATGATGGATTTTGAGTTATGGAACATTGACTGAGTTATGTTTCTTGGTATAAAATTCAGGACTTGAAACCTCAGTGTATTCAGGAAACGAAGGCCGCGTCTGACGTATTTACGGACAATGTTGGTCATTTGGTCCTGATTTGGTAAACAAGCATCTCACTGTTTTAGTAGAAGTGTAAACAGTACATAATCACCCAATTTCCTATTTTTTCTTTATGTGTTATGAGTTAGATTGTGTCCCTGCCCTCCTCCAAAAAAACATAGGTCGGGGGCCTAACCCAGTGCCTCATCATGTGACTTTCTCTGGAGACAAGGACCTTACAGATGTCATCAAGATGAGGTCATTAGGGTGGCCATGATCCCTTGTGACTCGTGTCCTTATAGAAGGGAGAAATCTGGACACGGAAACTTGGGACCCAGAGAAATCGCCCTGTGTAGATGGAGGCACAGATCACGGTGATGCTTCTAGAAGCTAGAAAACACTGAAGAGGGCAAGCAGAGCTCAGAAACGAGGAAGACGCTGCCCAGGGAAGCCCTGCGGACACCTTGACCTTGGCCTGCCAGCCTCCTGAACTGGGAGACAACACCCGGTCCGTGGTGCCTCGGGAGCAGCCCCAGCCCACACGTGCACCGCTCGGGCCGACGTCGCAGGGTGGGAGCCGTGAGTCCGGCACAGCCGGCTGGCACAGCCCCTCAGGAGACGGCGCACTCCACGCCTTCCACAGGCCCACACACCCGCCCCCGGCCCTTCCACGAACGCTCCCCTCTGCCTCGACGTCCCGACAGGTTCAGGCTGCCTCGTCACCCCTTCTAGAATGTACTGAGAGTGACCAGCTCCTTAGCTGGTCAGCTTGTGGCGGCGTTAGCCAGTGAGTAGCTAACAGCCTCATAGACACTCTACCCTTAGCCTTGTTTTCGACCTCAGCGCTTTAAATTACCCCAAAATAAAACCGGGCGACCACAGGAATAATTTCTTGTGTTTCCAAAATCCGGAGGAATAAATTTCATCTTGAATCAAGCCAGATGCTGTTGCTTTACTGAAGTAGCTTGGCTGCGCCTCACGTGTCCGTCTGGGCAGACCCACTGGCCGGCCGCGTTCCGCGGTCCCTGCAAAGCCGCCAGCGCTCAGCGCCGATGCGGTCTCCTCGGCATTCCCCAGGAGGCCCTGCTGCTCGGTCTCCGCCACGCTCCCTTCAGGGCCTGCTCCATGTCTACGTTCCTTCTAGAACTTTCTTCCATATGAGTCCACCTCACGCCAGGCCTTCCCTAGCTCTCCGTGTCCTTGATGGCTTCGTACACAGTGGCTACCGAGACACCGGGGACACCTTCAGGGTCTCGCAAAGCCGTGCTTTGCTGTGGTCGTGGTGGCAGCCCCGATGGCCGTGTTCCGCGCCACCAGCCAGAGGCGGGCCCCGCACGAGGGCGCGGGCGCCGCTCCTCCTCCACTCGGGGGAGCGCCGGGTGCGGCACTCAGCGAGGACACGCTGCTCGAGGCATTGGTCACGGACAGCACGAAGGAAACATGGGCCAGTTCTACTTCAGCGGCTTTTGTAATTTGGGTCAAACACCCTTTTCCCGTCTCGTGACTCAAACGAATACCTGATCCCGAGAACAGGCGTCGTTCCAAGGGTGAGGCGACGGTTTTTATACACAAAGAAAAATGTTCCGGCGTGCGCGCTCCACTCGGATGTCAGGACGCGTTCGCTGTCGCACGGAAGAGAAGCTGCGGCCGGCCCCGCCGCCGCCGCCTGGCTCCCCCCGCACCGAACGCTGGGGACACACAGAGCGCTCCGCACACCTAATGAGCAGGGCTGTCCTCCGTCCCCTCCACAATGTTACAGAGAGTGCCCCCTGCTAGAGAACTTTTTAAGCTCCCTCTAACAGTGGAAAAGAAGGCATTTAGCCAGTGCCACAACTATCATGATTTATACTCACATTGTTTACAGTTGATAATCCTAGAATGGGGCGGGGGCAAAGAAATGACTGAATTCGCCCCTTTGATGGGAGAGTTACAGCAATGGCACTGCAGGGGGAGGCCTGATTTGGGGTCCAGAACCATTTCCCTACAGCACAGGTGGGTCGGGGATGCCAGGAAGGAGGTGACAGGACAGGAGGTGACGGGTGGCGTCTGGGGAAAGGAAGCACAGAGACAGCCAAGATTGGGAGGGCGGGAGCTTCCAGGAGAGGGGGCAGCAAAGGAGGCGAAAGGGAACCTTCCTTTGTTTCTGTTTTGGTGACGTTCCAAATTACATGGCTATTTTTAAACTCATCAACATCAAATAAAGACTTGACCATCGACACCACAAGAAATCAGTTCTATGACTGGGGGTTGAAAAAACACAAAGTCTATCAGATTACGAATACAATGCCCATCCAAGCCCGTTCTGCCCTCCGCCTGGGTCTGGGAGCCCCGTCTAAGTCATCGACGGGGGTCAGAGTCTTTACTCATGTTGCCTCTTTACTCATGCAGCGCGGGGAGACATCTCCTGTGGCCCTGGTCTAGGTCAGCTGTCAAACTGCACCTGGAACCCACAGAACCATTCATCCAGTTTCATTGGTCTGAAGCTTATCATGAAGATCATTTCCTCTACCTCAGTGCTGTGGGAGTTACCCCGGGCATGGGGGAGGGGATAGCCAAGACAAGAAATAACATTTCTCTAGGATACTTGGAGTTGGGAATCAGATATGTACAACAAGATGGTCAACTAAAAATACAAGAGCGGGTATGAGTACATGTCGAAGGAATCAGAGGCCACAAACACGATAGGAAATCAATGTCCCAAACGGCTTCTCACCATAGGCCACAGACGACCCAGTGAGAAGGACAATTGCTGCTACCTAAGGGGAAAATGACTTGTCATCATTCATTCATTCTTCACTCATTCATTCGTGACTGAGCCTGCACAAGGAACAATGCGTAAGGTGAGTGCCTGCCTTCGAGAAGCCTGAATCTAGCAAGAGATACAAGGACACACACACACACACACACACACACAGCATCAAGAGCTGTGCATCTCACAGAATGGCCGAGCTCGGGCAGAAGGCTTTCACAGCCATAACCCACTGAGGAGTCCCTTCTGATGCACAATCTCCCCCCAGAGCGTAGCCTAGACTAGGAAACCCACAGCAGTTGTGCACCTGCTGGAGTAACCCTTTGGCCAAAGACAGACTCAGAATCTATCATAATCCACTGATTTGGGAGCTTGGGGGGAAGGGCGACAGGACACCACTTCTGCCTTGTCCCGCCAGGCACCTAAATAAATGGCACATTTTCTCGTCCAGAGCCCCTCCTGGTTCTTCTGCCCACAGGGAGTCTGCTTTACCAGGGCCGATCACCCAAATCATATAATTAGGTTATTAACAATTAACCATGAAATTGCTCTCAGTGCAATTCCGGCATGGGCTGTAACTGTGAACAACACTGCTGAACCCACTAGCTGAGTCACGTGTGTGTAGGACTCGGGTCCATGATTAAGCAGCAGGAGGACTTGCTTTTCCTCTGTTTGAGCTCCCCATGACTGCCCGAGGGCCCGGAACGGGGAAACACACACCGAGGTGTTTTGGTTCCGGTGGACCAAGTCCTTGGATGCAGCCAGGAGCGCCCCGTGGCTCCACCGCCGGCTTAAAGACTGGGGCCCAGAGGCAGAAGCCTGTTCTCCTGGACACGGGGCCCGTGTTTAGTTTTCCCTTTACACATAAGTGGCACGCAGGGTCCTAGAGAGGATGCCCAGTTTTCCTTAAAGTACATGCCCCGTGATTCCTGATAGACGGCCTGCTGGAGGCGACAGTCCCTGGCCCGACATCTAAGTGAGCTCAATTCATAATCGGAACAGCACTGCGAATGAGCACAATCGAGTTTAACAGCAAGATCCTACATGTTTGGTTTTTCAAAGATTCATAGAAAAGAAATTATGCCCTGTGATCGTAGGAACATACCGTTCATGCACCAAGAATTATTAACAAAGCAAATGGCATCATTATTCAGTCAAGATGGGGCCGTTCTGCGTACTTCCTGCCAATCCCATCAGAATCTAGCTGGACTGGAGCTATTAATATCTGGTCTCGCAGAGTGTGGCAAATCCCACGTGTGCCTGATCGGAGTGCAGCTGTTGGCACAGGAACGAGGCGTCCCCCGCCAGGTGGCCCGATCCTGCACCCCACCCCGCTGACGGCCCATCACAGCGCTAACCGCGGGGACCGGGCGGCTCGCGTTAGCTCTTCCCTCCCGCCGAGCTCACCCCCACCCTCGGCCGGCCTCCCCCAGACACCGAGCACTGGAGGCCGACTTACATCTCTGCCAGGAGAGACCTGTGCTTCTTCCCCTACTTCAGTGCCCTCTGGTCAGCCTGCCGCAGGGGACGCTGGCTAGGAAACTAGGATGCCCCGGCCCCCAGCATGCGGGTGACCTCCGTTCCTTTCTGCCCGTGTCATGAAGCCGTCCACGTGCAGGGTGGCTCGTGGGCACACGGATGGGCTGGGGAAGGGCAGGTGTGGCCTCGGGGTGTGTGTTTAACGGGGAAGTGCTCAGGCACTGCCCCGGGACACTCCATCTGGAGTGTGAGCCCCGCGGCCAAATGCCTCCCGCCCCTCCCAGGTCCTGGGCACCGGCCGCAGCGGTCCGGACGTCCCTTCTCAGAACCCCATCGCCACGTCCTCTGGTCTCTGCCTCTGTGTGGCTTCCTCAAGCGCCAGGTCCTCCTTCCTCGGGGAGCCTCCCTGGGTGCCCTGCCCTGCCCGCCGCACTTTCCTCTCCAGCTCTGACCCCAGCCTGGCATACCCAGTGACTCGCGGTCTCTTCCCAGTAGAGCAAGACCCACTGCGGCAGCGACTTGGCCTATTTTGTCCCCTGTGCTCCAAGCGCCTGGTACAGAGTCCAGGCTTAACGAAAACGGGCTTGGTGAGCAAACGGGTGCTGATACGGACCCCGAGTAGATCAAATGGGCTATTCTGCTTTTTCACTGTGCTACTTTTGGTGACGTGTGTTAGACCGATGGTTTTTCTGTTGCTCCTTCCATTGTCCCCTGCTCCGACGCATAACGAGCCATGGTTTTCAATAGCACCGACATGCCGGGGGTTCCTGGGGCTCCATGCTGCCACTGCTGTTTGGGGAGCACCACTGACTGTGGCTCCTCCCGTAGGACCACTGATGGGGCCCCAGAGATCCAGAAGGTGAAGTAATGGGCAGACCCTGTTCTTAGGCCTCTGAGTCCATCTGCATGGGGAACTCGGGGGTCCCAGGGCCCAGCACCTCCAGAATGAGAGCAGACACGTGCCCCTCCCTGCTAGAAGGTCAGTCTTTCTTTGCATGAAGTGTCCACCGTCGGTGACCCTCACCAGACTGTCGTGTGCCAGCAAAGACCAGCCACATGCTCATGGACTCCCTGCAGATGCACTCCGTGACTCAGAACAGCGAAGGCTAGCCCCCCTCAAACCAGAATTCAACGCCCAGGCTCCTACCTTTTGGAATCTGTTCATTGCAGCACCCTGCCTTTTCCCCCAAAGGAGCCCAGTGAGGGCCAAAAGCTGGTGAGGGACCTGGGCAGCTGGGGCATCCTCTGCTGGCAGTGGAAACACTGTTGAAACACTGTGGCCCCCGGCCTCACAGCATGGCTCCCAGCATACGACACGGCAGGTGAGGGGCATGTGCCTTCCACGGCCTTTCCTTTGTCTGTCCTCTTGCAGAGGGTCCCTTGTTTCTGACTCTCTTCCCAAAGAAAGGCCACCAAGAAACAATGACGGGAGTCCTCTGATGTGATCGCCATTGCCACTGCCATGATCTTGGCTCTTGGCACCATCACAACGCGCAGAGTCGTTGCCTGCCATCGTCCTTTTTCTGATTTCCTCACCACCATCATACAACCACCATCACGGCTGCCATGGCCATAACCACCACCATCACCACAGTCAGGACCAACCCGACAGCTGTCACTACAGCCGTACCGGAGAGTCAACTCTTACTCCTAATCTCAAGCAGCAGCTCCTTCCCTAAACCCAATACTTTCCAGCAACTTGAAACCGTCCCCCACCCCCCGGGCATCTGTGATGGTGCGTCAGCATCAGAGGGGAGACTGGCTGCCGTGACCCGGCTCCCCGCTTGCCGGTGCTCTCGTGGCCGTGGTCATCTCTGGTCTATAAGGCCAGCAAGTGTCGAGCTGCCTCGTGGAAGGCTCCACTAACCACGTGTTAAAATTACTTCTGAGTCTCAGCCTGTCTCACTGCTGTCCCCAAGGCCCAGCACATTCCACGTGCACATTTCTTGGGTCATCAGTCCCACCGTTGAGGCCTAACGGGCGACACTGATCATGCTTATCTTCCTCCTTGGGGAGGCCGCGCGATGGCCTGGGACAGAACAGGTGGTCAGTGAGCACTTGTTAGCAGACGGGTGCTTCGGTTGGAGTAAAACAATAGAGCCTGCCCCATTAGTAATGAAGTCTATTTGCCAAGCGTGGCTCTTCCATTTCAAGTGAAAACATACCATGGAATACACTCTCTGTTTATAATAAATGTGAAAGTTGTGGTCCCAACAGGTTCTAAAAAGAAACCAGAAAATGATGTTCAAGTGGGCATGAGATGGGGAAGCACAGAAACGGAAGCTCTGGAAAGTGACAAGGACGCCACTTTGGGTCCACGGAAACAGAACCGAACCTAGAATTTCCAGGCTCCTGGTCTTTGGACTCTGTTCGCTACAGGATGGTTTCGCTTCAAGCTGGCTTTGCTACATCTCCACTTTCTTGAAGGAGGAATGGTTGGGGCCACTCCACTGTTCCACGACACCTGGTTTGCCAAACAAGTGACCCTCTCAGCCTTCCCGGCAGGACCACCTGCTGTGTTTTGCCGTCTTATTTTCGTAGGTCAATGATCCCTCAGAGCTAAAATGGCTGTTTTTCCCACTTGCTGGTTGGGGTTGGCGGCAGGAGGGGCAGCTGAACAAAACATGACCCTTCTGGTCTTGTCTTCTCCTCTGCTCCCCCTCCCTGCCCGTGGCCACAAAACACCAACCTCAGTTTATATAAGAAGAGGATTAGGCAGAAGGAGATTTCCATGAAGGAAGAAAATCCACTTGTTATTCCCCAAGTCCCTCAATTACTTCATTAATTCAGAAACTTGACAGCTGAACCGACGGTGGCCAAGAGCTTACTAATCTGGACACTTATCCTAAAACATTTGTTTAGCTGTGAAAGGAACGGTTAAGGATACATGAGAGCTGTCCCCAAATATTTGAGGGTCACTGAGTGATAGTGGAAAAAGAGTGTGTTGTCTGGACTGCCTACTGTGGTAGCCAGTAGATACATGTGGCCATTTAAACTTGGGTTAATTACAATTCTGTAAAATTCATGTTCATAGCAGCCATGTCCACAACAGCTCAACTGTGGAAGGGGACGAGATGCCCTTCAACAGACAAATGGATAAAGAAGATGTGGTCCCATGTAGACAGTGGAATATTCTCAGCCATCAGAAAGGATGAACACCCAATATCAACATGGACGGGACTGGAGGGGGTTATGCTGAGTTAAACAAGTCAAGCAGAGAAAGACAATTATCATATGGTTTCACTCAGATGTAGAGCATACGGAGCAGCATGGAGGACCACAGGGGTAGGGACGGAAAACCGAATGGGGAGGAGATGAACCATGAGAGACTGTGGACTCCAGGAAACAAACTGAGGGTTACAGAAGGGAGTAATTGGATGATGGGTGTATTAAGGAAGGCACACACCGCTGGGTGTTACGTGCAACCAGTGAACCACTGACCACAACATCTGAAACTACTGATGTACCATGTGTTGGCTAACTGAACATAATACAAGAAAATAAAAAATAAAATAAAAAATTGAGTTCCCCCATCATACCTGCCATGTTTCAGGGGCTCGTAGCCATGTGTGGACAGTGGCTACCATCGTGGACAGCACAGACGCAGCACGTTTCCAGCCGTACTGCATCACCGGGGGATCAAGGTTCAGCAGACACAAGGTCTAGGAGATAGACTGAAATCGGTCTATCGGAGAACTTTGTAAAAATCACAAGCATCCAGCCTTGGGACAGGGTGGTACACAAGCAAAGAACCTTGTAATGAAAGAACTAAAAACAGACTGAAGTCATAGGAGATGGGAACGCTCTCTCCAGGAAGTCATGCCACCGAGACTCAGATGCCTGTCCCTGTCTCTCCAGTCTCAAAATCCTGGGATCCTTCTCACCACGGAATATGTCCACTGTCGCACGGGAAGAAGGATGCATTCATGTTGAGGAAGGGAGAGGAAGGAAGAGGCGGAAACAACTGCTTATCTTGCTTCGCCCAATACTCATAACCCAAGTGGGGGCACGGCTGGGACGCATCGAAATTCCTGAAGGACATTCCCCAGACAACGACAAGAGCTGGGGTCTACCTCCCACCCAACCCCACCAGCCACGGAGAATTTAACAGAAATTAAACAAAGTAACCTGTATGCTTAGGAACCAACACGCCTGGGCGACAGCTAAAGGAAAGATTTGGGTAAGAGTGGTTCGCGGGCAGAGCCTCGCACCTCCAGATTCTGTTTCCCGTGGATCTATGGCTTTGTGAGAAGTGCGTGGCCCATCGGGGCTTAACAAGCCTCCTGCTCATGAAGGAGAAGGGGTGTGTCCTCCGAGTTACCAGGTCTCTGAGTGGGGGCCAGTGTCCATGCGGCAATAAACGGGGCGATTATGAGCTGCAAACACACAGATGTAGTTCTTGTGGTCATTTTAAAATTACAAGAAAATCTGATTTCATTTGTAAAAACAGTTTCTAGGAATGCACACATTATGAACATGGTGAGGCCCATGGACACCTGAGCTCAGGAGGAAAGCTCGCTCTTTTATTTAGCTCAGCATTGGAGAGACGTCCAGGTTCTGAGGTAGAACAGTTAAGAAGGACCTGTTGGACAGTGTCCTAGAACACATCACAAGCTACTAAGGACGGCCAGGAAGTCTCAGGACTGAGACAGCTAGCATACCGATCACCTCTCCTGTCACAGTGAGTGAGGGCGCTGGAGACCTAAGGTGGGTATTATATTCGGAAGGGAGACATTCTAAAACCAGCTTCACATGCCCGTGTAGGAACCAAGAGGAACCCGGGAGATCCAATCTTCTCTCTGTGATTTCACAGCAATTCCATAGTCGGTATCTTCTAGAGCAAGACTTTTTGGCCAGTGGGAGCCTCCTCCCTGCTCTGTGGACACTCATGGGGCCACACAGTGATGGAGCGAGGCAGCGTGACTCACGGAGCCTGGTGAGAGCACGTCACATCTCCACCAGCGCCTACCGAGGGGCCTGTGCCAGCAGCAAAGGCAGCAAAGGGCTCCTGCTCTGTGGCCCTGGGCCCGGATTTGTCTGCAGCTGCTCTCCAGTATCATTTGGGGGCGTAGATGTGGCTGGAAAAAATCATGGACCAGAGCCTGGTCCCTCCTGCATTCACATTCCGGCTGATGGATGAAAGCGGGCATGCAAGCAGCTACGTGTTTGCAAAGCTTGCTGGCATCTGCAATCCCGCCTCCTTGGACTCTGCTTCAAGCCGCTGGCCGGCTCCTCGCACAGAGGACTGTGAACAGATGAGCCCCACCCACACGCAAGCGGCAACGTCTGTCCTATCTGCTGGCCACCAAGATGTACCCACGCAAAACAGTGAGGAGGGGAGACGCACAAGTGCAGTGCAAAAGACAGCTCCCTGGGCTCATGCAATGATGATTTTGACCTTGACTTTACCACTGGTGAGTCACAGGACCGTGGGCAGTCAACCTCCCCTGTCTGGAATCACCTTCCTCATCTTTGCGTCTTGGGAAGGTCCACGGCAGCCCGTGGTTCTGTGATGCCGTCGGCTGCGGGCATGAGGTGTGGGGCCCGGGGGATCCAGGGAGAAGGTTCGCTCTCAGAAGGGGAGTCAGCAGGCACAGGGGAGACCATCGGCACGAGGGGTCTGCCAACCCTCGCCCTCCTGCACGGCCCTTCGCGGCCGAATAAGGCCACGACGTAGCAGAAACTCGGAGAACTGTCTCCCATTTTCCCCTTTCTTGATCCTACGGCACTCACGGCTTCTTCCATTCATTTGACCAGTATTCGCTCTTGTTTATGATCTGCTAGCGGGGGGACAGCCAAGCTTTCTCAGGTGTCCCCACTGTGTCTCCAGCACCGTGACTCGGGCATCCCACCGCCATGTGAGCCGGGGAAGTGCGTGTAAGCAGATGCCAGCGAGCAGGGAAGGAGCCGCAGCCGTTCTGAGAAAAGGCCTGCGCCCCAGGGTGGGGGCTGGGTTCCACCACGCTCCATGTGACTCCTCATGTGTCCTCCGCTGGGTCATCACCCAGCTTCCTGAGACGCAGCACACGGCATGACCCCACAGCACGCAGCCCGCCGTCCCCTGCTTCATGCAAACCTCACCTACACACTTCTCCCTGACCCTGGCCGTTCCCGGGGTGACAAGTGACAAAGGTCCTTCCTCTGTCCAGTCCCTGGACTTACGCCCATTCCTGGCCTTCACCCAGGAGCACTCTCCTGTCTGGATCACGGCTTCCTCTCTCCGCTCTCTCCTCCTGCCCACAGCCCAAAACTCCAGCTTCCCGCAGAAGCAAAACCCCACCCAAATGTCCCCGCTTTGGGGTCCCGGCTCCTAGGACTGGCCACAACGCCTACCCCACCCAGCCTGGCTATTTTGTTCTTTGAGAGTCACGGTCTCAAGGTCATCAGAGTTTCTGGAAACAGAGGGGCACGGTCCGCAAAGGCCCGATGGCGTCCCAGCGTCACTGTCAAGAACTCAGCCCCATCGTCCACACCTTAATCCGGCGTCCTGCATTTCCACGAAGCGACAAGTACGTTCCTGCAGCAAGACACTCTAAGTGTGCACACAGGGAAAGCAGTAATGTTTCTAAGAAGCCCAATTTTCTCTCCATATTGGGTCATAAAAATATTCTCCTCTTTAAAGCTCCTTTCAAAAGGTCACATGCTGTTTGTTGTCATTTATTTGACATTCTAGAAAAGGCCAGCCTGCCAGGACATAGAGCAGAGCCGCGGCCGCCCAGGGGCCGGAATGGAGAGCCGCAGGCCGGGATTCTCTGGGGCAGTGCGCGGCTCAGCATCCTGAGGGGTGCTGAGAATTCCATAGGCCTACAACAGGCCTAAAATCAGAAAACTGTACACCAAAACCAAAACCGAATCAAGACCAAGCCAAAAAAACCCTGTAAACATTTAAAAACAGAGAGAGAAAGAAAAAACCCATCTTTCCTCACATTGTATAGAAGATCCTTCTACACTAAAATGAGAGAAGTCACCTAAGGGGGGCTGAGGCTGACCATGCCTGTCTCTGAGCCACCGAATGCGACATTTTTGGGCTAATTATAAGGATGAGCTGCAGGACCTTCTTGAGCACTGATATTACAAGCCTCCTTGGGATGAAGGCCTTTAAGAGCTGCTCCAGAGGGAGGACACAGGCCTTACATGCTCGGGCTAACCGAAGTGCATTTTGGAACCTTAACTCACAAAGCTGAAATCGTGGCGGCCACGCCAGGCTGTGTGGACAAGGCAGGCCAGGGTCGCCCCACCCCCGCACGGGTGCTCAGGGGCTGGGCGAGGCCTGAGGGGTCAGGAGAGCTGCTGCCCTCCCCGCCTTGAACTGAGCATGTGCTGGCGCAGGGCCTGTGACATCCAAGGCCGTCAGGGAGGGCTTCGCCGTGGGGTGGGGGCACCAGGGCAGGGTCAGAGCAGGTGCCTCCCAGAGATGAAGACCCCGAGGCAGCCACAGCCCCAGACGGAGTGGGCAGCCTCCTCCGGCCCCGCACTCCCTACCTGCAGAATGAAAGCACAGCCGGACCTGCCCCCAAGGCATGGGACAGCTGAGCTCCGGGCGAGGCACACAGGAGGGGTGAGTGCGGAGGGGTGAAGCAGAGGGGTGGCCTGGGAGCCTCTGTCTGGGTAGTGCTGCTGCTGGTGTGGACAGAGAGAGAGAAAACCAGCTTTGTGCTGTTTGGAGATGGGGGAGATCTGAGTAGACGCAGACACGTAATGTGTGGGGGCTGTGGTGACAGCCGGTGAAGATCTGGGGCCAGGAACCCAGAGGTCGAAGCACAGCAGAGGGGGCGAGGAAAGCACTGGGGGGGGCAGTGAGGCAGGGTTGGGGATGCCCCTCTCTCTCCCCCCGACTGCAGTGGGGACAACTATAGCAGAACATTCTAGAAACCTTGAATCAGGGGAACGGAGCTATCATGAGACACCTTGTACACCTGTCTCTGTTCCCGTCGGTACTCTGCAGAAGTGTGTTCAGCTGTGACCTGCTAACTAGCACAGGTTTTAGGTTTTCCATGTAATGCCCTCTGCTAGGTAGGCAATGCGACACCCGCGCCCACTCAACTCCTCTGCTTCTGGAAGCAAGCGCTTGACAAGGCTGTTGTGACCAGGCACAGAGCGGGGGTGATGGTGTCTTTGGGAGGCAGCAAATCTGCCTTTTTCACAGCAGGAAGACACAAAGCCCGCAGCTGTCCTTGAGGATGGCAAAGCAGGGGGGGACCAGGGCTCACTTTCCTATTATCCGGGGCAAGAGAACTGATCCTGCCTCTTGGCAGAAACGTGCGGGCACCAAGGCAAGGCGCAGAAATGCTGGACAGAGCGCGAAAGACAGGCAGAGGGAAGGCACAGGTGGCTTTCTCAGTCACCTTGGGACATTCTGAGAGACAGGAGACTAAAACAAGGTGACACGGATAACCAGGGCATCAAACAAGCCCAATCACTCGGTCGGGCAGCGCTCACCCCGCCTTCAGCACCCCTGTCCTCACTCCCTTCTCGTCCACTGGAGCCTGACGTTCCCTCCCCTGGTCCCCGAGGCTGCTGAGCGCACAGAGCACACAGGGCTGGCAGTGGGGCGCAACCTCAGCAGGGCTCCTCCTGGTCCTCACGGCTTCCCAGCCCCCTCCCTCCCTCCCTTGTGCACAGGGAGACACTCCAGGTTCAGACGTCGCTCCCTGGCTCTCACGCTCCTAACCCTTCCTGGATTTCACTCCACGACCCTCTTTCTTCAGGGGTCCAGGGGGAACGCACGCTTACATATGAGGGAACGGACTGGCACGGAGGACGGGTCTCCTCCTTTCCCACCTGCCCCTTTGCTCCTCGTGGCACGCGGGGCCCACCACCTCCCTGCCTCCACCTGCTGACCCCCGGCAGAGGCCTGACTGACACTCAAAGGGCAGTTTGCCAACAGCACCCCGTGACCTGGCTTTTAAGGACACCCCGTGGTCTCGGGCATGTCAAAACTCCTGGTTCATTCGGAGCAGGGAACTCAAGAAGTGATTATCGTGACATCGTGCAGATCACACTGTGGGACGACTTCACGGCTTCTCTCCTCTCTCCTCATCCGTCATCAACGTGCCCACCAAACCCACTCACGAATTTCGGTCCACGTTAAGAAAATAAAAGGTTTTCCTTCTTTTGATAATTAATTATCTCTGGTAGCTGTGGTGGCAGCCAAAAAAAATTTAAAAATTCTGAAAGCCCAGAATTAGGTAGGTAGGTTAGGTAGTAGGTTAGGTGGATTGCTTGGTTCTGGAATGAGGCCTGCTGGGGCTCCCTCCACTCTGAAGGATGACTATCTTTCCAGTTTATAATTTCTTAATTATATAACAGATTGCGGAGATGTTGGAGGAGTAACACCGCCCACTCCTGCTCTCTGTTCCCCACCTCTGATGGAGACATCGACTCTCCCTTCACACGCACCACACACACACACACACACACACACACACACACGTGTGCACACATGCATGCCCGACTACACACAGGAAATCCTGCAAAACCAAGCCCTCTGATGTCTGTTACATTGGCTCCACTGTCCAGCAGAGGCGAGACACTGAAAGGCCCAGGGCAGCCCCCAATTTAAGGCTCATTCAAGCAACTCATCACTTCTGCTCATTAATTTGTGCAGATTCAAAAACTGTGGTTATGGACTTGGCTGGAAGTCCCCTCGTAGCAGATGCGTCGGTAAAACTTGCCAGGCCTTGACGTTTGTGTGCATTATCACATGACCGAGGAACACTGAACACTTCCTCTCCCATTTTCAGGCTTTGTCCTACAGGACCGCGCAGGAGCAAAGCAACCCCGTAAGACGGGAAAAGACCGCTGGGAAATTAAAACCTACTATTCAGCAGAATACGATACTACAAGGCACTCTTTCTATCACACACAGAGCGTAGCCTGGGGTTTTTCAAATTATATGGCTTCCTCATTGTGGAGAATACTAGGAAAAACTGGGAACATCATAAACCAAAAATTACATTCTGAGTATTCTGTCTGTTCTCATAAACATAGTAACTTCAGTTGCCTTTGAGAAAAGCAGAAACGTGTCCTGACCTGTTTCCGAAACGGGCTGTCTCATTTACAGCTGAACTAACGCGGCCGTGGGTAGGCTATCGTTGCAAATACTCTGGATGGCATCTTCATGGAACATTTTGCTAAACCATTTTCCTTGACAGCAGTTGGAACCCAGGATCACAGACGGAACGACCTGCACTCCCAATGATGAATTCCTTCCAGTTTTTAGTAACAGAAAAAAATGCTCCAACCACCGAGCAGAGAGGATGATCCCTGGGAACGTCTCTGAGCCCTAATTGTTGTTGCGAAGGCCCTGGCAGCTCCGTCCTACATGAATCAGCTTCGCGTCTCCGCGCGTAATTGCCGCTAACGAGCTCGCCCACGATAATGGACTGCTAAGCTGGAACCGAGGAACGGATCTTTCAGGAAGAATTTGAGTCATTTTTCCTCCTCACTACATTACAATGATGGCTGTTCATAAGAGAAGCAATTAAGTATTCTCTATTTAATGCCTCGCCGTGTCACTCAGCAAACCTCATCTCCACACGCATTTCCTCATTTCTTTTATTACCAATGACACAGACTCCCTCATTCCTCGGGAGGACTCAGAGACCGGCTCAGGCCGGTGGCCTCCAGGAGGGACTGCTGCTCACCTGGGGAAACTGAGGCCCCGCCATCTCCTCCAAGCTGCTCACCGTCCCGTCTGAGTCTCTGCCTCGCTTCTCCGACCTTCCACGCCGCGGCACCCCCTGAAACGCCTGCCTACGGTTCGCAGCCACGTGTGTCCTCCGTCCCTGCCGGGGGCGTGGCCCCGTTTTGCCACAGCTGCCCTTGTCCTCCCGCCACCCGTGCTCACGGCCCCCGACTGCCGCAGACTCCCGACCCTCTCCCCCCCGCGGGCCCCGCCTGGCCCCACTGCCCTCCCCCACCCCGTGAGTCTCCACGGCTCCTCCCGAAAATCACGTCTTCCAAAACACCATTGAACTCCCGACTTCCCTCACCTGCCGGATTTCCAGCCCCAGCTGGTACCAAACACCGGACCCCAACGAGCCTGCTGACCCCCCAGCGGTCGGGCGGGCGGCTGGCCTTCCTGCTGCCTGAGACTCCCGGCTCCCTTCAAGCCACACTGCCTCAGACCCTCCCACGCCTCTGTTGCCACGGTCACAAGTAACCTCACCTCACAACTTACAGGGAAAACAAGGAAACGCCTCAAAAGAAAGTCAGTGATCCTCTCACCACCCTTAGACGTCTTCAGTCGCCTCCTCCTTCCTTCCTGAACCACCTGGGGCCCTTTCCCAGAAGCCTGATGCTCTGGAGAGGGCACAGGGAGTTCAAAGGCCCTGGGGCCGCACATTAGAGCCACAGAGAGAAGGCCGCTACGGCCAGACAGAGCAGGTGGAGCAGGACATGCAGGCCCCAGGCCTCTGCAGACACCAGCCTCCCACCAGTCTGTGCCGAAAGCCACGGGCCCAGGGGACCGACCTGACCTTATTTCAGTCAGAAAGAGCATCTGGTGCCTGTGGAAACCAGCCCGGAGAGGGAGGAAGAGGAGCGGCAGAGAGACCGAGGCTACCGAGGCAGCGGTCAGCTTGCCGTGCTGAGAGGGGAGAGGCTTCCCGGCACTCGCAGCCCACGGCACACGGGCCATGGGCCACGGATGGCCACACCCACCCGTGCTGCAGGCCCCGCCTCCTCGCAGGGCTCCTGGTGGATCGTCCACCGTGGGTCGCGGAAGCAGCCTCTTTCTGCAGCTTCACCCCACGAACCAGGACGTCAGGTACCCCACGGAGACTGTACTCGAAGTGTGCGTCTTCAAACTTTCTGATCCGTGCGCTATTTCAAGGATCCTAGACCCGCCCCCCCCCGCCAGAGCATCTCACACACACACACACACACACACACACACACACAATGACCTCAACAATGTTTGCATTTGGTTGAGAAAAACACTGCTATTTGAGCCATGGATTTCTATGTTGTTTTATGTTTTTAAATTTAGCTCCGGGGCGCCTGGGTGGCTCAGTGGGTTAAGTCTCTGCCTTCGGCTCAGGTCATGATCCCAGGGTCCTGCGATTCAGCCCCGCATCGGGCTCTCTGCTCAGCAGGGAGCCTGCTTCCTCCTCTCTCTGCCTGCCTCTCTGCCTGCTTGTGATCTGTCTGTCAAATAAATAAATAAAATCTTACAAAAAAAAATTTAGCTCCAAAACCTGAAGAGAAAGGCACGTAGACAAAACACTCAAATTGTGTGCGTATGTTTTGAACCAGCTTTGTGTTAAAACCATACAACTATAAAAAATAATAAACTAAAAGACGCTAAGAGCCTATCATTTCAAAACAGTAAAAAAACCAACCAAACTTCCAGGGGAGGAAGATCTTATACCTGGTCAGTGACACCAGACAGGTGGCTCCCGGGAGGCGGAAACCTACGCCGTCGGCCTTACGGAGGCCTGGCCCTCGTGTGGTTCTGCAGGGACGGGGCTCTGCTGGACTTCCATGAGCGTGTGGAACCACATGCGGAGCGCTCCGAGAGGTGCTGTGTGCAAACAGGCGCTCAAAACACGAATGACACTGTTCAGTCGTCGAATAGAAGACGCGGCCGGCAGATAACCGGGCCTTGGGCAGTCACCAGCCCACTCTCAGGGTGCCCACACAGCAGTGTGCGCTATCTCCTGCCCGGATTCTGCTAAAGGAAAGACGGTCGGAACGGAGACAGTGGATCTGATCACGGAATAAAGAGGGTGAGGGCTGGGCGTACTGCGCGTTCCCAGAGACAGGCCCAGAAAAGGCTCTCAGATAAAGTGGAAAGATGTGGTCCAACAGCCCGAGAATTAAGAAGTACGTCTCCCTTATAGACACCCTGGACAGAGACTTCATTGGTTCTTCCCAGCGAGAAGGGGTGTGCTAAGAACCACGGGACCACGCGACAACCATGGCTGTGTTTGCTGCAGGAGGTCATCTCCCGGAATGACGTAAAATCATCTGCAGCAGAGTTAACCCCTGAATATGGGACAACGATTTGCCGCTAATCCCTTGTGTTTATAAAACTGCCGAGATGTAGGTGATGGGTGACCCCACCTGACAGGTGCATGGCCGATTCAGGGCACGGTCACCCCACCAAACGTGCTTGGTCAGGACAGTCCAAGCTTTATCTGAGTTAGAAGATCACAGTTCCTCAGGCGGCATGCGCGGGTGACAGGGCCTCCCCACGAGGGCAGGAGCAGCCCAGGAAATGATCAAATGGGAAGCTGCTTCAGACTTCTGCCTTGAAAAGCCCAGCATCACCTCCCCCTTTCTCAGGTCAGAGCTGGATAAACCTGGGTGCAGGAAAGCAGGGACTAGAAGCTGGACATGACCCCTCTCTCCGACAGGGAACAGGGTCCGGGAAGCTCAGGGACCGGGGGCTTCGTGCTGTGACACCGGCTTTTACCACTTCTCTTGAGTTAAATCAGAGATGGCAGAAGGTCTACAAGTTTTCAGTGTTAGAGGCTCAGGAAGGCTCTACGGCCCACCATCTGCATTTAGAATAGCAAATTACTTGATTAATTTCCCCAACGAGTAAGTGGTGTCATCATTAACGACTAATATATAATCCGTAGAAGAACAAAAGAACATAACAGTATTTCTTTGTATGCTTTCCTTTTCCAGCACAAACCCTTAAAGCTCTTTAAGATACGTACCAGGAAACCACGAGAAATATGTCCACGTTTAATGACCTAATGATTTCTCCCTGCATTCTAATTTTATTGCTAAATTTGAGATTCTGGAGGTAGTATATATAAAAAAAGAGTAAGTTTTCACTTGGGTTCCTAAGAGGATCACTGTAACACCGAGTTCCCATGGATTTATGCCGTGACTTTACGCCACCGAGCTTGAAAGTAGAATACAAATAAAATAATAAAAGGGATTACACAGAGGAGAATCCACTCCTATCAGGATCTGGGCGCAGTGCCTTCTGACATGACTCAGTTAATTGCAGGATGACCCAGGCAGGAGGGTTATTCCATCATCGGTCCCCATAATTCCCCAAGTCAGTAATGAGCAACACGGTATCCCCGCTTCTCTGATGAAAATTAAAGTGGTTTGGTCCCCCTCGGTCATCAGCAAGCCTCTGGCAGAGGAGTGAGGACCGCCTGGTGTTTCTGTCCCCAGCCCAGCCCTCCCCAGGCTTCTTCAACTTCTCGGCACTCAGGGCTGGGGAAGAAAGCGGGTGATTATCCCCCGCAGGGGTCCTGCCTTCTTTAGCACGATGCAGGACCCTCTAGAGCCCCCCTAGATGGGGGGAAGCGTACTTCCCTACACACGGTGTGCCAGGCAGCGTCTGAAGGGCTCCCAATGACGCCCACTGCCCGCACCCGCTCCCTGCGGAGGCCCCTCGCCTCATGAGAGGGCTGAGCCCAGGGACGTGTTTCTCACAAACAGAATGCCATCGGGAAGGCTTGGCGGACAACAGGACACAAGCGCTGGACGTGCTGTCTCCCGGATGCCCCAGGCTCAGCCTGTTGGCTGCTCTGACGAGTCCGAACGCCCCAGCCTGCGTGTGGGGAGCCGGCCTGAGTACCAAACGCATGAAGATGATCTTGAGCCAGCGATGGGGGGAGATGGGAGATTAAAAAAACCCAAAACCCCAAAACAAAAAAATTGTCTTTCTCTGAGGAGCTGACAATGAAAAAATGGGCAAATAAGGGTGCCTGGGTGGCTCAGTGGGTTGAGCCTCTGCCTTCGGCTCAGGTCATGATCCCAGGGTCCTGGGATCGAGTCCCGCATCGGGCTCTCTGCTCAGCAGGGAGCCTGCTTCCTCCTCTCTCTCTGCCTGCCTCTCTGCCTACTTGTGATCTCTGTCTGTCAAATAAATACACAGAATCTTTAAAAAAATGGGCAAATGAAACCAGTTAATGTCAAACAAGTAGGAGGTGACGGTAACATTGCCATCTGTCTGAAAAAACGAGAGGAAGACACACACAATTGCTCTGAAAAATTAACCTTCAACGATCCGCCCTTCAGCTCTTCTTGTCCTCCAGACACGGCCTCACCACCTGTATCCAAACGTCTGGACCGTCCGTCCCTGTTCCTCATCCTCTCCCGGCCCCCTGCGCGTGCGGACTGCCCTACCCAGCCCGCCCCCTTGGGCTTGCTGGCGCTTGTTGGGTTGGCCCACCCTTCGGGGACGGAGGACAGAGGCGGAGGGACGACACTCCCTCTTGCAGCCCCCAGGAGACTTCCAAAGTGCACAAGGCTCCACAGAAGGTCCGAGGGCATCCAGAGCACGCTGGTCACGACGGTGACCCACCCTGCGGCCGAGAGGACTTCAGCGTCTTGTGGACGGCACCTCTGGCCGCAAGGAGGAGAGGGGTCACCTGCAGAGAAGGAAGCCCTGCCTGGGGGCTGCGCCCAGAGCTGCCACAACCTCCCGATGGCCCAGTGAGGGCCTTTCCCTCCCCCTGGGAGCGTTTGCTTTCTGTTACACACAGGATAAGGTGCTTTGTTGCCTTTCCTCCTGCCGCTCAGCCTCTCTTCTTACTTGCTGGAAGATTCATCCTTGATAATCTTTACAACGTACCCAATCTGCAAGGCCCAGTCTCCAGCCTTCTTCACTCCCATACCCTCCCCGCCGTGGTCCCCGTGGGTGACGCCAGTCATGCCCATGGTTGTATTTTCCGCCTTTACGTTAATTACTTTGAGGATTTTCTCTATTTCAGACACTGCTTTGGGAATTCACACCCATCTTTCCGGTTACCGACTTGTAAATTGTAAACTCTTATGAAAATCCCAGAGTCCCTTGAAACTCAGTAGCAAAAGCAAACCCGTGAACAGGTCCAGATTCTGCTACCCTCCCTGCGGCCCCAAACCCGGCGGGTGGGCCTCGTCTTCCTTCTAGCCTCACCGGGTTCTCTGTACCTCTTCCCCACCACCACCTTCAGGCCTCGAGGACTCCGTGTCCAGCTGAGGATTGGACGCCTCCTGGAAGCCTTTCTGGGTCTACCTAACCGGGCCGAATCCTTTTGTCTGATGCTCAGGAAACTCGGCAGTTCACTGTGGTCCGGTTTGCGCGCTTCCGTGACTACGGTCCAAGCTCTGTGTTGCAAATAACGTATCTTTTCTGCACACATTAAGTGCCTGTTTTTGTTTTTGTTTTTGATAAAAAAGTAACTGGAGGCATCACCGTGGGCTAGAAGCTCGAATCTTCCTGAGGAAAGAACCCCATGTCCAAGCCCTGGCGAGGGACACTGTTGTTGGGGCCCCCGTGTCTGCCAGCTAAGTGTCCCCCATGTGCTATCACAATCGTCCCCACAGCAACATGACTAGATACACACTGACCCCCGTTTAAGGCAAGAAGCCGGGCTCAAAAGAGGCAGCAGTCTGCTCTGACACGCACTTGAGCCTGGCGACATCCCACTGTCCACCGTGGGCAGGCAGCAGAGAGAAGCAGGCTCGGGAGGGTTACCGTTTTCTGAATGCAATGTGCGGCATTTGGATTTTGGGGGAGAAGCTGTAACCCAATATTCTATTTTTGCACATTTTTTTCACATGTTTTATTGCACATGAAACATTTATTCTATCGTGAAACATTATTCTATCAAAGGAGAGATGCCTGGTAATTAGACAGTTGGTTCCTACAAAAAATATTGTTTTTATGATCGTCTTTGCAATGAAGAGTTGAATGAGTTCCTAGAAAGAAGGTATCCTGGCTGTCTTTGAAACACACAGATAAGATCGTGATAAACACGGTCCCAAAGACAGAACTCCAGTTCCCTTACCATTAGATGCGAATCCCTTGTTGTAATACCCTCTTGGGGAACACTGTACAGCCCTCCTGAGAATATGAAAAAATTCCAAAACATCCTGCAGTAAAGAAACTTATTTAATTTTACTTAAACTTGAGTTCTTAACTGTATTTGAATATGAGACTTTTTTTTTTTTTTTTAAGGACATCGGGGATAATCACATTGACACTGAAAATGAAGTTGGAAGTCCTGCTTTGTTCTACTTCCTCCACTATTAGAGACCGAGAATCTCCTCTTACAACCTGGGCCCTTTTCTAAAAGTATCTGCCTCTCGGTTTACCCAGCTAGAAAGTGATTCCTAAAACCCAGCTCCCAGTCTCCTCGGCGGAGACCCCACTAGAGGGCTAACGCGTCCTGCAGAGCCGAGCCCTGGCTTAATCGCGCGAGGGGAACTGCTCACTCTTTGGAAACCAGGGACGGTGCTGCTTTGATTCAACTGTCAAGTACCCATTTTCACAGATTTTTTTTTTTTAAGGTAGTGCGCACATTTTCCACACTCGAATTATTTTTGTTGCTCACTAAATCCACTCTGAATGTCTTCTGTTTTTCCTCGGTTGAGGAAAGAAATGACGCAATCCTACTCTGAAGGCAAACAGACGCTGCGTGGAGAGAGAGGGTTCTTCCAAGGTTCTTGCTTCCCTGTGTGTTCTGTACGGCGGAGGCTCACATTCAGCAAAGAATTCTTCACTGAAGCAGCCAGCACTTGGAAGGGGAGCCCAGGGCGCTCTTGCAGAAGGAGCATGGGGGAAACACAAGAGGTGGCGAGGTCCACCACGCATAGAACCACAGAACGTGGACGAGCCCACACGCTTCCATGAAGCATGTGGAGAGGACGACCAGGGAGAACAAATAACTCAACATTGTTCTGAAGGCTTCCAGAAGCAGGAGGCTCCCATCGCGGGGGTGCTCCTATTGCTAAAAGATGGTCTGGAGTAAGAGGACCCGAAATCTGTCTTTCTGTGCTTTTCTCCCTTGGGTGTTGGCTGTGTCTTCCCGAGAACCCCAGGACAAAGCCATTACCTCATCCCCATGAAAGTCCTTCAAGGATCTGCTGATTTTTTTCTCTTATTCAAGGGTAGAAATTATATTTTTGGTAGTTTCCATGAAAGGACCAGAAGCACGCAGTGATCCACATACAAATCCGTGTACTTGAAGCTTAAAGAGGCGAGGGCTAGGGCTGGGTGTAGGACATGCAGAATCACAAGGCTAAAAGTTGCCTTTTACCATATCCACCCCACTAACCATCCCCCATCCGACAGATAAAGGTGACCAGCGATTCCACAGAATGTGGGTGGGAACAATGAAAACTTTTACATAATGGACATTAAAAAAAATTAGAAAATGGAAAAGCAGAGGTGGAGTTTTTTTCTTTTAAAGATCTACATTTCAATGGAAAAAAAAAAAAAGAAAGTTCCCAATAAATAATCCAGTAGTCAAATAAGTCTTAAAAGAAAGTCTAAAATTTCTAGGATTGAACTTGCATCTCCACGTAAACCAGCCAGCCGGCTGGCCCCGTGGCGCGTAACGCCACAAGCTTGCCCTCCTCTTGCTGGGACAAGAGCCTCTCAAACCCACCAGGACACTGTTCAGGCTGGGATGACAATGCAGGTCCCCTGAGGGCTCACAGCAGCGTGACAAAACTCTGGACAGAATGGTCTCAGAAGAACTGGAAAGGCAGGAGAAGTCTATCTCTTACTCGCTGGAGACTCAAGTTCCAGAAATGCACATTTCTAAAGTTGCTAATCTCTTGTAAGCTGAACATCTGCTTTACTTACACAAATAAATTTCACCTTCTAGCTCATTTAAAATTAAAGAGCCAAGATGAATTTTAAAATATGAGCCTGTTAAAACACACAAACACAAAAAAAAAAAAAAAAAAAAAAAAGAGCTAGTTTTAAGCTGCCGCTAAAGCCCAGGGTGAGATTTTTATGGAAAACTCTGGTGTGGCTTTATGGGAGACTCACAGATGAAGTGCTAAAAACAGGGATTTATATAATGAAAGTGATATTTCAAGTCTTCTCTAGAATACTACAATGGCTAGGAGATAATTAACATTTTATTTTAGCTTAGGGAGAACCTGGCAGTTGCTTTTTTGTTCTCAGGATAAAATTTATGGTATGATTGAGAAAATGGGAAGAAAAATGACTGCACGAAAGGGTAAGATAAATCTTTATAAAAAGACAACGTCTCACCCTCTCCCTCAGGAAAATCCTGTGAAATGGCCCCTAAAGGAGTGATTTTTTTTCTCCCCCAGCCAAAGGGATTTTTATACCTCTCTTCCTCTCCTAGGTGGCAGTGTGGCGTAAAAAGAGGACTCACCCACGGTTTTCAGGATTCCAAGATCACTCAGAAGGAAGGTTCAAGGGAACATACTTAATAAGGTCTCAAAAGAGAGAAACATTTTTTTTTTTAATAGACAGAAGTGGTACTTACTGGCTCCACATTGTATGAAAACAGAGCGTACTCCTTATCTGGCGATATTTCATATCGGATGGCTCTTAATGATTCCTAAAAGAAAAAAAAAAACACAAAGGATTTTACAGCGTTACATAGACATAACGCAGCTCAGAATCTCGCAGCAAATCCGGGCTTGCTGGCGGCGTTTTCAAAACCTGCTAATAAAATCTGTTTGCAGGCGACTCGCTGAAGTGTATGCAGGATGGCAGTATCCTTTCTTTGAGAAATAATATTCAGGGAGTTGGTACCTTTTCACATCCCCCCCCCCCAAGTTGCAGCAATGCAATACTTTCGGTATCTGTGGAAACAAACCAATGGAAGTAAAGCTGGAGCCCAGGAAGCCCTTCACCACCAAGACTCCCATCATCCCCTCATCTGTAAACACGGTTTCCCGTGTCCCTTTGTACGGTTAAAAGCTTACGAAGCAGACTGGTTCATTAAAGAGAATCACACTGTACACGTTCCTTTGCAGCTGGCTTTTAAGCCATCATGGACACCGACCCACAATTTGGTCAGTGTGCAGACGACGAACCGGACCTCTTCCTTCAAATGTCTTCATGGCACACCAGCATTTTTACATACATGACCTCATCACAAAGGCCGCTTCCCTTTAATCTCCCTCCCCGCCTTGGCTGCCCTCCCCCTGCTGGGCAGACCCCCTGCGCCCGCTCGAAAGAGCCCTTTCCATCAGCCTGGTGCGGGCCACCCTGCCGACAAGCCCACGACCAGGTGCAAACATACAGATGTAACCACAGTGGAAAGTGACACAGCGTCACACGCATCGTCACTGGGGTTTTCCTTGCCACAACCGTTCGGCCCGGATTGCCGATCTTCAGAGCCTGCCTGGTACTCGGTGCCGTGCATACACCTTGATTTACGCACTCAGTCCTTCCTAAAAGGTAGTCCCAGAAGCTTCTTGGTACTCATGGTAGTTGTGTTCTGCAAAGTGTCCACAGAGTCCGAGTTAGAGACTACGGAGGCACACTGCCCCTCGGGGAAACGCAGGGCTAGGTTTTGGCAAGGCTCTGGTCACAATCCTCTTGTCGACCGAGCAGCGCAGAAGCCTGCCTCACGCGTGTTTCTGTTTACACGGTCTTTCTGAATATAGGCCTTTGATGCATGAACACGGAACTCACAGGGACAGCGTGCGACTCGGGCCTGGACACGGCTCATCTAACACGGTTTTCTCTGTAAGACCGCCTTCTTGCATTTCGGATCACTGCCCTGAGCTTTGGCACTCTCCCGAGGGGCCGTTCCAAGCAGCACGGTCTCCAAGGAAAAGTACAAAAACATGGAAAACATGGCACTGCCCAGGCCACACCCACTAAAACACACTCGTTCACAGTGTGAACTCTGGAACGCCAATGTTTTTGCCACCATGCTCACGCCTGGAAATGTCCGCAAAAGCTCCAGGAGCGTGGGTCTGGATGTCACACACACATTTTAGCACACGGGCGAGCCTGCAAACACAGAAGTTTTGAGTGGTGAGCATGGGCTGTCCTGTGTGTCGCTGTAATAAAACCCTCCATCTTTCTTTACTGGTGGCTGTGATTTTGAACAGTTTTTTTTATGGGACAGATATCTAAGGGTGCGGTTGGTGATTTACAAGTGCTTTTGAAAAATGCAAATAGATAAAACTGGTTTTCAGAAATGTGTTTGGAATTGACACTCTCACTGCTGATGAACGAATGCATCCTTTCCCGTCCTCGGGCAGCAGGGCGCAGTAATCTGTATTCTTGGGTCTGAACCTCTGCTGCACGGACCGTGATGCCTCACGGAGAGCTGAGTTAATCCTTCCCCGCTGCGGGCACTTTCCATGCTCACTGGGTATGTTCTGGGCAGTATGGACTCTATCTTTAGAAACTGAGCATCCCTAATTCCTTGAAGGGAGTTAACGCTCTGCGTTTCCCCCTGTCTTCTCCGCAGTTCCCTCCGACCACGTTTTCATCCGCTCTCCACACAAACTCCTCTTCTCAGGGTTACCAGACGCCACCGGCTTCATGCCGTGATGACTTCTCAGTTCTCCTCCTGGCACACGGATCACCTTCTCCTTCTCAAAACCCCGTCCCCACGTGGCGTCCGGGATGCACCCTGACTTTCTCCTAGCTCCTCCTCAATGTTTCTCTTCGTGCACTATGGCTGGTTCCCTTCTTTTCCCTGACCTCTGAATGTTGGAGTAACCAACACTGATTACCAGGTTTCTCTGCTTTTGACCAGAAATCACATCCCAGGTGATTCCATCCAGCCTCGTGGCTGTGAAAAGCAGATACCTGCTGAAGATTTGAATGGCCACATGGCCAAGACCCCCTGAACCCGGCTGGACCTGACTTTGAGCTTCAGGCATGTATACCCCATGGCCCCCACCCCCCGGTCTCCACGGAATGTCAAGGGGGTGTCTCAGTGTAGCGGACATGAAACAGCCTCTCACAGCCCACCCCCCGCCCTCCAGCCCCGGGGACGGCCCTCCTCATCTCAGACATGCCACCCCCCCGCCACTCAGCCGCTCTGGCCAGGCCACCGGCTCTGCTTTCTCTTCTGTCTCTAGCCTGGCGGAAAGCGCTGGGGGTCTTCTGTCAAAGTCTATCCAGAGCAGCTCCCCCCTCCGGCCCCCACCCTGGTCTAAGCATGGGTCCTTCTTCTTGGGCCACTGCAGTGAGCTTCCAGCTGCGTGTCAGGCTCTGACTTTGCCCCCCCCCCCCGTTGTCTATTCTAGCCCCAGGGGTCAGAGCCGTCTCTACCACAGAAATCATCACCCTGCCCCCCACTCACAGCCCCTTCAGCTTCTAGCACACGTGGACTGAAAGTCAAAGTTCCCACTGAACAGTGGGGCTACTGCCTGGTCCCATCAGCTCTCCGTCCCCATCTCAAGGTGGTCCCTTGAACCCCTCCCCCCACCCACGCCACCGTCCACACGTTCCCAGAACAGGCCGGGCACAGGCTGGCCTTGTGGTCCTTGTCATGGTGTTGCTCCTGCCTAAAACACCCTGGATGGTCACCTGTCAGCTTTCTTCTCGAAAACCTCGTAAGTGAGGCCTTGCCTCTCTTGAGTGGCCGTGACGTCTAGAAACCCCAACAGTCTACCTCTAACGTTTCCTACCCCTCTTCCCTGATTTTTCTAGGCTTCATCATTATTACAAGAATGTGCATTTAACTTATTTATCTTATCTAGTGCCCGTCCCCTTCACTAAAATGTAAGCTCCTTGAAAGGAGGGCTTTTAAAAGAAATCTTCAGTTTCTCTCAGCAAGGCTTTGTAGTTTCCAGGGTACAGATCTTGCCCATATTTTGTTAAGTGTACCCCAAAGTATTCGGTATTACTGATGTTTTGTATACATAAAAACATATCCATGTCTCAATATCCGATTGTTTATTGCTAACAGACAGAAATAGAGTTAATTCTGGTACCCTGAACCTTCTCTTCTGCAACCCTGCTTAATTTCATTAATTGCTCTAACAGGTTTTTGGTAGATTCTTTAGAATTTCCTATGTAATCAGATTTTCTGTGACCAAAGAGTTCTTTTTCTTCCTTTCCTAACTGGATGAGTGTTTGCTTCTTTTTATAGCCTAATTACACTCCGGAAAGCCGCTAACACAATGCCCAGTAGAAGTCAGGAGGGCGGGCACCTCGCCTTTCCCCCGATCTTAGGGAGAAGGCATTCACTCCCCACTATTTGGTGGACTAGCAGCAGGTGCTCAGCAGACATCTGTTATCAAATGAAGGCCTTCCTGTCTATTTCCAGTTTGCTCAGAATTTTAATAATGGATGTTGAGTTTTATAATGAGTGTTGAATTAACTCAAATGCCTTTTCTGTATTTACTGAGATGATTACGTTGTTCTGCTTTTCCTAAATCCATCAAAATGGTACATTTCATTGATGCTCAAATGCTGAGGCAAACTTGCATTCCTTGGATAAACTCTATTTGGCCGCAATGAATTTGCCTTTTATACATTACTGGACGGGAACTGCTACTCTGTGGAGGATTTTTGTGCCTGTTTCATGAGGGAAATTTGTGGTTTTCTTTTCTGCTAATAACCTCGTCTGTTTATTTGGGGGGCAGTGCTAGCCTAATAAATGACTTAGGAAGTATTTCCTCCTCTTCTGTTTGTTTTGTAACTTAGCGTAGAACTGATGACATGTTTTTCTAAAACACTGAATTCACCAGTGAAGCCATCTGCACCTTGAGATTCCTATATATGGAGTTTTTTGTCTATTAATTCATTTTAAAAAAAAGATTTTATTTATTTATTTGACACAGAGAGAGAACAAGTAGGCAGAGCAGCAGGCAGAGGGAGAAGGAGAAGCAGGCTCCCCGCGGAGCAGGGAGCCCAATGCAGGGCTCGATCCCAGGACCCTGGACCATGACCTGAGCCAACTGTTTTTTCTTCCACGTACAATTGATTTCTTCTCCTTACTGCTTTTCTTCTGTGTAATTACATTTAATTTCTCGTTTTACTTCTAGTTTCTTAAGGTGAAAGCTTAAATCTAATACTATGAACACCTAAAGCTATAAATGGCCTTGTGAGTGCTTCCGACTTGCACACCATAAATTTTGATGTTATACATCCGAATTTTCCTTCATTTCAGAATGTTATCTAATTTCCATCTGGCTTCTCCTTTGGCTGGTTTGTCACTTAAAAGCAGGTTGTTTAATTTTTAATCATCAGGCTACATTCCGGATATTTTCTGCCGTTGATTTCCAGTTTAATTATGCATTTGTTAGAGACGATCCTTTGTATAATTTTCAGCATTTGCGATTGGTGGACACTTGTCCAGTGGCCCACACTTCCGTCAGTTTTGGCGAGTGTTCCACGTACCACACAACAAACGTGTCGTTTGCTCTGCTGAGGGGCGTGATGCGTGAACGTCAGGCCGGTCAGTTGGTAGCAGAGTTTTCAAGGCTTCCGGTCTCTGTACTGGTCTTTCTTTCTAAATTTGATCAGGTTCTCAGAGAGGATCGTTGGAATCTCCAGCTCGAATTGTGGATTTGTCCATTTTGAGTTTTGGTTCAACTGATTATTGCTTTAAATCTTACTAGGCTGTTGCTAGGGGCAAACACCTTCAGGATTCTTGTTTCCAATTTTTTAAATTTTCTAATTTAAATTTAATCAGCCAACATCCCGTGCATCATTAGTTTCAGAAGTAGCATCAATAATTCATCAGTTACATGCCTCGCCTTCAGGATTCTTATGCCTTCTTAAGGACCTGACTCCTTTACCATTATAAAATATTTATTTTTATTTCTGGTAATAAGGACTATTCTGTAGTCTCCTTTGATATTAATATAACCATTCCAGCTTTCCTTTGGTTAGTGTTTGCAGAGAATTATCTTTTTACATCTATTTAATTTTAACCCATGTCTTCGAATTGAAAGTATATATCATAGAAGGCTCATAATTGGGTCCTGCTTTTTAAAACTCACCTCTGAGTCCTCTAGGAGTACTAAGCAGAGCCTATGGACACGAGGATAGAGGAAACCTGCCCTTTTTACTGGAGTTAGCTCCCACCCCACATTGTATCCGATTCTTGTTCCTGTGTGTCCGGCTCAGGAAAATCCTAACACATTCCAAAGATTTTATGTGTAATGTTTGTGTCTTTTAGTCAACGTGTAGGATTGGAGAAAAGAATTAGACGGAAGCCTTATATCAACATATAAGTTAACATAAAAGCCTTCATAACGTAACATTAAGCTGGACATTTTCACCACATAATTTAATGGACCCTTTTATAAAAAGACAGATGTATTTCTTCAGGACCGGTTAATTCATTTTCTCCAAGTTTCCGCTAAAAGCTTAGTTACATGTTGACCATCTGTACCGTTCCTGCCTTGTTCCTTCCATTATGCAGACCTAAGTTTCCAGCTGGTATCATCTTTTCTTACTCCAAAGGTCTTCCTTTCGGCTTCCCATTGTGGTCCTGTGTGGCCATGGGGAGCTCTCAGATTTGGTCTCCAGTTTCTTTCTTTTATCTTGAGTGTTGAAAGATACTTTTGCTACATGTAGAACTCTACATTGACACTTTTATTTTTTCCCCAGGGCTTTAAGGCTGCCATTCCACTGTGCTCTGCCTTGCAGAACGTTTGGTAAGGAGTGTGTGGTCCTGTTCCTTACTTTTCTGTACATAGTATGTCTCTTTCCGTGGCCGCCACGAGAATGTCCTCCTTCTCACTAGTGTTCAGCGACCTGATTATTGCGTACTTTGGTGTGCTTTATTTATGTTTATTCTGCTTGAGATTTATTGAGTTCTGATATCAAATTTAAGAAGTTCAGTCATTATTTCTTTAAAACTTTCTTTTGTCTTCTCTTTCTGGGCCTTCAATAACATCTCTATTAGCCCATTTCGTGTTGTCTACTAGATTACTAAGGTGCAGTCCAAGTTTTGTTTAAAGACTTCTTCTCCTATCAGTTCCTCACTTTGGAGACTTTTCTCTTTTTTAAAATATTTTATTTACTTATTTGAGAGAGAAAGAGAGAGCACAAGTGAGGTGAGGGCAGAGGGGGAAGCAGGCTCCCCACTGAGCGGGAAGCCCGACGCGGGGCTCGATCCCAGGACCTTGCAATCATGACCTGAGCCGAGGGCAGATGCTTAACGACTGAGCCACCCAGACCCCCTTTCTGGAGACCTTCTGTTGCTCTCAGTTAAAGTTCAGGGTTTCTCCTTTCGCTTCCCTATAGTGCCCAGGTCTGTTGTTAATCTAGAGATTTTTTTAAAAAATTTGATGCTTCATTTTTAATCATTAGAAATTTTATTAGGGTGTTCTATAATCTTTAATTTTTATTCCCATCATGCTCTTGGTTTTCTTTATATCCTTGAGCATCTGGAACACAGTGATCATGGCAGTTTCAATATGCTTTTCTGCTAATTCTATTATCTCTGTTATTTGTGGGTTTCTATCGACTAATTTTTTTCTCCTTATTGTAGGTCACATTTCCCTGCTTCTTTGTTTATACAGTAATGAAAAAAATGAACAAGAGGGGCACCTGGGTGGCTCAGTGGGTTAAGCCTCTGCTTTCAGCTCAGGTCATGATCTCAGGGTCCTGGGATCGAGCCCCGCATCGGGCTCTCTGCTCAGCAGGGAGCCTGCTTCCCTCTCTCTCTGCCTGCCTCTCGGCCTACTTGTGATCTCTGTCTGTCAAATAAATAAATAAAATCTTTAAAAAAAATGAACAAGAGATATTTTGACTTTTCTCTTGTTGAGTCTTGGATTTTTTGTGTTTCTTCAAAGAACGCTTGGCTTTTTATGACAGGCAGTTAATCATGCGGGGATTAAATTCATTCTTTCAGAGTTCATTTTTAAGATGTCTTAAAGGTTGTTCTAGAATAGCTATCATTTTAGGGCTAGCTGCCCCTTCCCTCTAAGGGTCTGCTCTACCTGGGACTTCATACCCCGTGGCTTGGAAAGACTGAACTGATTGCTGGCAGGGCGTGAGCTCTGGGAATCTTTCGTCTGACAGGATCCGATAATTGTTCTTCACTTGAAACTCGATCTTACCCTGACTCGTGGTGTTTCACTCTCCACGTACAAGGATCAGCCCAAGCCTCACTGGGGGCCCCGTGCAGGTGTTCTGAGCACTCTCTAGTTCGCGTCCCCGTCTCGGGGACTCTGTCCTATAAACCGTAGCCATTTTCTACGCCCCCAAACTCTGGCCTGTCTGCTTGACTCAGCAGGAAAGAAGGCTTGAGCCTTCCCTCCCTGGGAGGTCCAGCAAACACGCGCAGGCAGAAGCGCAGGTGGCGGCTGGGCTCATGTCATTTGTTTTCCTTCTCTCAGGGATCAGAGCTGTGAGCTGCCAACGGTCCCAAGTATGAAAACTGTCATTTCCCTCTCATACAGTCCTGCTTTATAGTTGTTCATTTTAGGAGGAGAACTCGGGTCGTCTTACATTCTCACGGCCGGACCAGTTGTCGAGCAGGGTGGTTGTTTTGTCGTCCCTGCATTCCCAGTGCCTAAGGGGGACGGGCACGTAACGGATGCTCTGTACATGTTCACTGAATACGTGAATGGATGTCTCCACGCGTAACCCCGTGTGTCGTAAGAGTGGCCACGCGGTCACGGATACAAAGTAACACCAACAGAAACCGGCAAAGGGCAGGGCCTTCTGCACTTGGAAATCGGTGCGGCTCACGTCCCTTGACGAAGGGTCTGCTGCTAGTGACACAGGCTGCGGCAGTGACGAATCTGCTGTGCTCTCTCGAGAAGTCCACCACGGTCATTCCCAGGAATGGCTTCATGCGCTTGCGACCACCCCAGGTCCCAGGATTACCGACGACCGTGGATGGCAGGCGTGGGTCCACCCTTTCACAGGTGCGAATAATGGATTCAGAACCACCTCGCCGCTCCTGAACATTCGCTCCCAGCCTGTCTGAGTCAGGACGAATCCCCAAGCCAAGCAAGCCGTGGCTTCTGGTTTGCCTGAGGTCAAGTCCTGCAATATTTCTGTCCGTGTCCTACCAGACTGTCTCTCCTTCCCGGGTCAGTTTAGAAGCAGTCTTTGTGGTCTGTGGACACCAGCCTTTCCTTTGTTCCTGGGACTGAAATACTGTTGCTATTTGCCCATTGATTTTTCCTTTTAATTTTTTAAATTGAAGACATTTCTGTGGGAGTTAAATAGGGCTTTTTTTTTTTTTAACAGCCTCTGGAATGCATATTTTGGAAAATATCTCTCCTTTGTGCTAAACGAAGCAATGAGTCTTCTTTCTGACATTAAACTTTTACTCCAAGTGGAACTTAATTTTGTATATTTGTGAAATCCAACATTTCCTCCTTATAGATACCATTAGGGATGCTGGTGCTGTTTTCTTTTCTTTTCTTTCTTTTTTTTTTTTTTAAGATTTTATTTATTTACTAGAGAGAGATCATGAGAGGGAGAGGGTCAGAGGGAGAAGCAGGCTCCCGGCTAGCAGAGAATCCCATGTGGGGCTGGATCCCAGGATCCTAGGAACACGACCTGAGCGGAAGGAAGACACTTAACCAACTGAGCCACCCAGGCGTCCCGGCACTGCTTCCTAATTATGCCATCGATTCCCCTGGTGTATCAAATACGCACTGACACGAGAATGTCTGTCTGAATTCTGTAGTCTCGCACCTCTCACCATGCTCTCCACAGGCAGATGTGGAGGGTTTTAAGCTTTTGCCGCAGATTCAGAAAGCCTGTGACACACACACTGCCTACACCACTTACAATGTGAAATTCAGTAAATTTCTTACCTTCTCTGTTCCTCTATAAAATGGAGAAAATATCTGGCCCCGTGGTGAGTGTGAAAATTCAATAAAGTCATTCCAATGGCTGGTGCATCACAAGTACTGGAACGTATTAGCTGTTATTTACTGAGCTGAGAGTGATTCTCCCTTTTGAGTTTTGATATCAGACAAGCAAGTCCACGTTCCCATACATTTAACAGTTTTTATGGGTCCATTCAGGTATTCATCCTCGTGTATGGCAATTAAGACATTTCACCCGGTGTTTGACATTAGGCTTCTTCCATCGTTCTAATCAAGATTGGATTCAAGTCTGGTATCAATTTTAAGAGCTTTTAACATACTTAACATTGTCTTCTTATCTAAGATTATGTTACACCCTTACATTTTTTCAAATATTCAAGAAGATCTTAGAGTTTGCTTTAAGTCTTACGTGGTTCTTAGATTTAAAGTAGGACCCTATAGTTTCGTTCATGAGTGAAAGTACTATTCTGATTTCTAGGTACTGATGTTCGTGAAGACAGAGCTAGTGATCTATTCACCTATTTCTTGTATCCAGCCATATGGAAATTTTTTCTTTTAATTACAGCTTACTAGAATCAAGATCTTTTAGGTTTTCGAAATACAATCCTGTTACCCGGAAAAGCGCGTCCATTTTCTTCCATTTTCTAGCTCCTCTCCCCACCTCCAAGTTTGCTTGTCTACTGCAACTTCCTGCCATCTTCAAGAACACGTTAAATGCCAACGGTGCTGGTGAGAATTCTGGCCCGACCGTAATTGAAATGGTTTCACTGTTCGCCACCGAGAATGGGTCTCGCTTCCAGTTGGCCTCTGATAGATGTTTTTCATCATATTTAAGCAGGTTTTCATTCTGATCTCACCCAGAAATTTTATTAGGCGCTGCTGATGAGCTTTAACCAGATACGCTTTCAAGGTCCTGCATCTCATCACAAGGATTTCTCTGTTATTTGGTTGTAATGGGTTTTGTTGATTGATTCTGGATATTTAAACGCTGTTGTGACGGGTCCATGACTCGGAGCAGATGCTGATTCTGATCCATGAGTGAGCCCGACCCGCTAATACTGCGTCTACGGTGTTGGTGTCTACACTCGCCGGTGAGGCTGCTGAGTAGTTTACCTTTTGCATTATTTAGGACTATTTAGTCAAATCCCAAACACAGCTGTTAATAGCATCATCCCGACTTTTAAAAATATCGGTCTACATTTAGGGCAGCCCCCGTGTGTATAAAATCGTCGGCATGTTTCTGGTGAGACACGTAACTAGAGGGCTGACGTCTCGTTTCCACGTAGTAGAGAAACACGGACGTGATCATAAATGCAGGAAAGGAAAGGGGGCCACTACTGAAAGAAGGAGCTAGAGAATGACAGAACGCCCTGAACGGCCACGTAACGGGCAGGAAATGAAGAGCGGGAGGCATCAATCTATCCACGGGGGTTTGTGCCAATCTCCTCATAAAGGAAAATGAGGACAAAACAAACAAGATTAGTGACGATAAAACCAAAGCCAGATGTTGAAAAGATTAATCAAGTCCCGAGGAGTCTGCACGCAACCCCCGGGGGGCGGGGCTCGGGCAGATGAGGGTTGGAAGCCACCCTGCCCAGCCCACGAGGAAGGGGGGACGTGGCTGGGCCTGGCAGTCCCCTTGGCCCAGCAGCCACCATCTGCATCCGGGCCCCTCCTGCACCAGGAAAGCACTGCATGTGGAGTCAGACAGGAGCAGGCCGCACTCCCGTACGGGTTGTCAGAGCCAGAGAAGTGAAAACGCAGCTGGCACACAGCAGAAGGGCCGGCCAGCAAGCAAAGTCTCTCGCCTCGACTCCGTATTTTGCATGTGTAAGCTTTCCTTCACGGCCATGTGCAGTGGCCCCCAGGACCTGCAGAGGTGGGCTCACGGTCCCTGGTGGGAGCCACATATCCCAGGCTGTGGGCAGCCTCCTGGGTACTGAGCCGCTGGCTGTGGCCGGACCCCACATGCGGCCTAGAAATGAGGTTGCTGGGAGCCCGACAAAGCCAAGGTCAGCCCTGGAGTCTCGGCTGCCAGCTATGTGACTCAGAAAAAGATATTTTAGCCTCTCTAAACCCGTGTTTCCCTCTGTAAAGTAAGAAGAATACAAAGTAACAGCTGCTCAGGGAGTTCAGCGAAGTAAGTAGACGAGTGGAGGTTTGCACCGTTAGCACCCTGCTTGCACCTGCTGCGCACCGTTAGCGCCCTGCGTGCACCTGCCGCGCACCGTTAGCGCCCTCCGTGCACCTGCCGCGCCCTCTTCCTCAAAGGAGCCCCGGCTTTCCACTCCAGGGCCCCTCACACCTCCCGACTGGGGGCGAGTGAGACCCGCGCCCCAGACAGCACAGCCCTGTAGCGGTGACCTCAGCTGCCCGCACACAAATGCAGCCCGGACTCCTCAACTGTGCTTGTGCCGCAGGACTTTAGAGTCATCCCTTCTGTCTTCCCAGTCACGCCATCACCAGGACCTCCTTCCGCTCTCCTGGGGCCGCAGCGGTCCTGGGGGGCTCCCTGCCTGCCATCCTTCCTTCCTCCCAATGCCCCTCACGTGGGTCGAGCTTTATTTTCCCAGAGCACACAGGCCTGTCCCCAGAAGTCCCAGCCCTTTCTGTTTGCAGCAGAGTAAAGACTGCAGCATGGAGTCAGGGGCTCGATGGCCTGTTTCCTGTCTTCTTCGGGGTCCCTGTGCCACGCCTGGCCTTCCAACCGCTCCCAGACCACCTGTGCCGGGGTGGCAACTTAGCCCCCCGACTCAGCACTCAGCCCGCTCACCGCTGAGCGACAATGTGACCTCCCACACGTCTTCTAGTCGTGCCTGCCTTCCAGGGGCTGCGGGACGTCCCTCTCTGAGCTGTGTCTGCTCCCACCCGCCACCCCGCTCCCCGCTCCCCACCTGGGACTCCCGCCCGCCCGAGGAGCCTCCGCTGAACAGATGTCAGGCAAATGTGTGTTTCTTTAGATCTGGGTGTTAAATTCCCCAAGAGTCAACCTGTTTCACTAATCCTTGCCCCGCCCAGCCGCCCGCCCTGTCTAGCCCAGGACCTTGCTCAGAGAACAAGGATTACCTGCTTAATGTCAGACGACAGAGTAGAGACAGTGACAGAAGCACTACATCAGGCCACCCTTAACCTGCATGAGACAGCAGGTGTGGGGCCAGAAAAATGAAGCTGCTACTTTGTTTTTCGGGTCTTTTAAAGGCACAGGTGTAAGATATTCTCCTCACGTAATAAATGGATTGACATAAGAACAGAGTAGCCTATGAAATAAAAACTTAAAATGAAAATGAAAACTTATAATGAAAAATATTTTTGTCTCCTGCTCTTTTAATAAGAGAAATAGAAAAAAAAAAGGAGAGGGAAAAGAAAGAAATGAGGAGCAAAAAGAAAGAGCAAGAGAGAAAAAGAAAAAAAAAATGCAGAAGGACAGAGGATGGACAGAACCGAGAAGACACAGAAAAGATACTCAACAGAGTGTGCATCACGGCTCAGGACGGCGTTCCTGCAAAAGACGGAGACTTTGGATGCCATCCCTTTGCTCCGGGACTCGGGGGGTTTGCAACTGAGAGGCCAGTCTGGCTAGAAGTCAGTGAGGGTAGCGTCTGGGGGTACGGACAGCTGCTAGCCCGTTGCACCAGCCGGTGTCTGCTAAATGCGAGACCAGGAAGCCCGCTGCGGCCAGATAATCCCGTTTTACAAGAAAAGCCAGAAACCTGGATTTTCACTTTGTTGAAAGCACTCCGTGGGTCAAATAAAATAGTTCGGTGGGCTTTCAGGGCGTCAAGTTCGGCCTCCTCAACTATACACAATAACAAGGCTGTTTCCCTTTCCTGGTTTGGACGTGCGTGGGAAGAGCCGCCAGCCTTGGGTTGGCAATGCCTGCTGGCCATGGTCTGGTCTGCTGGGGGGCGGGTGTCACCCAGAGCAGGAGGGTGACATGTGAAGCGGGGGAGTGGGTCCACCAGCCAGCGGCTGGGGCCCCCTCCCCACCGCGGGAGCCCGCTGGCAGGAGCACTGTGCCCTGAGCCGCCTGCAGGGCTGTACGAGGGTGAGGGGGACAGAAGCCAGGCAGGTGGGCTTCTGCCTTCTCCAGACATGAGACCACAGGCACACGAAGCCCTTGATGGCAATTAGATGAAACAGAATGAAGTGAAAACTAATAATTGTGAAAGTCAAGCCCACTGGATGAAGGAAAAAAAGGAAAAAAAAAAAAAAACCCCAAACAAAAAAACAAGTGGTCTCCAGTTCTGATCTCTAACCAATTCTGGAGTTCCTCCTGAGCACCACGAACCCGTTATTCCTCTAGATTCTGCTGTGGGTCTAATAATACTTATAATTACGTCCCCCTCTGCGAGGAGTCAGAATTCATTAATTTTTAGAGACAGATAAAAATTCAAATTCTACAGTCTTGTGATTATATAAAATCAAAGGGGAGCATAAATTAAGGGAACAAAAGGACTTTTTATTTAAATGTTAATTTAGTCATTTAAGTAAGTAATTAAAACAAGTAGATTCGTAATTAAACAAGTAAAGACGTAAAAAGTCAGAAAGCCTGACATACAGCAGAGCAACAGGACGCTTCTCAGCAGCACGTGTTTCCCCTTCCAAGTACCTCCAGACCTGTTTGCGGTTCCTCCGCATTCATTGCTGGAGGAAGACTAATCTCTTTGGAACGTGATGCTGAATTCTTAAAAATCTGATTAAAATTATTGAATAAACGGCCTTGAAACAGCAATTATGGAAATCATCGCCAAGAAAAATAACATACTAAGTTTTCCCCACCCAAGCAGCGGAGCCGTTTGCGCGCTGCAGTGAGTGCTGCCCAGCCTTCTCAGTCGCAGCGATGAGGCTGACGGTTGCTGGCTGACGTGTAAGTGTAATACCGTATTCTTCTGTGTTTGCGTACACACAGCAGACATATTTCCATAGTACGATCATCTTCATAACTATTCTTTTCATGGCTACATATTTCATCTACTTGTATATAATTGCTTCTCCAGCTTCAAATATTTTCACTCTTCAGATTCTTTACTTATGAAAAATTCCCTGGGATGAGCAGAAATACTTAAATATTTCTACTCATCTTGAATGCATTGTCAAGTTGCCTTCCAGACACAACGAATGGTTGGACAGGTGGATAGACAGATGGATGGGTGGACAGACGGATACATAGTAGATAGATAGACAGACAGATGGACAGGTAGATGGATAGGTAGACAAATGGATGGACAGACAGATGGATAGATTAATGGATGGATGGATGGATACGTAGAGAGACAGATGGAGGGTGGACAGACGGACAGATAGATAGACAGATGGATGGACAGAAGGATAGATAGGCAGATGGACAGACAGAAGGATGGACAGATAGATGGATAAATGGATGGATGGGTGGACAGACGCACGGACAGACAGATGGATGGACGGACAGATAGACGGAGAGCAAAGGAAGAGAAAGAAGGAAAAAAGAAGTCAGTATTCTCCTCGGTAGAGAAAAGAGTCCTAAGATTCCTCAGGAACCAGGCATAATCATCGTGTTTCATTTCTCAGGGGAAAATGGAATATACATCATAACAAAGACCTTTATATAATTTGTTGATTTGACAAAAGAATCTTCTAGAAGCATAAAAACAAAATACATCATTTGGTATTTAAAGTACGTTTAAAAATAGGAGTAAAGTATAATGCTGTGGAATTCCTGGGATATCAAACATGTAATTCAAGGGAAAGTTCAGGTTTGATTTCCTGTTTTGAAAATCTGAGAGTGTCCCTTGCTATCATTCCTACCACCAGTGGCAGCTTCGAGGACCCTGCCTGGGAAGCAGCCTCGCCCGAACACCTACAGAGAAGGAGCTAAAAAAATCAGGGGGTGCAGGTTCTACCCCTGGTGCTGCTGACACTCCCCCCGCCTGAGTCCTGAGCTGCGAGCCCCGAGCCCCGGCTCTCCGGTCCGGCCTAACGCTCTGGAACCACATGCGACTCATGCCGACATTCGGGCCTGTGACACGTAACCTGTCACTCCATCCTTACAATGCTCTATGGAGGTGCACGGAGCTTAGTCAACTGGCCTGAGGTCCTGTCAGTACTGCACAAAGCACAGTCCCAGTAGGGGGCACGGGGCGGGGGTGGTCCCGTGGTACAGCTGCGTGCGGAGCAGCACTCCACAATCACCAAGTCTCTCAAAAGCTTTTCTGCTGGATGGGCACAGCAGCTGCCTTCACCGGCACCCCCTTCCACGGATCCATCCCGGGAAAGAGCCAGTCACGGAAAGCCAAGGACCAGGAGGAAGCGGCCGGCCCCTGGGCCTGGACCCGCTAATGTGACCTTGTGTGTGAGGGTCTGCGTGAGGGTCTGCTGGGGGAGAAGGAAAGAGCGAGTTTAGAGGTCGAGGCCGCAGGGACCCTTACACGTCCCTGCTGACCACCCCATGCACAGCTCCGTGTCCATTTCCCCAGCAGGTTCAGCCCAACCTCAAAAACCAGTCGGCTTTATCATGTGAACCATCTCCACGCTTCTGAGTTTCAAATAAAGAGAGACCCCCCCCCCCCCGGTTAGTCATCAGAAAGGCCAGAGGACAGGACCCCCAAGAGCCGGGGCTCCATGTCCCCACTCGAAGCCGCCCACTCCTTTCCTCCGTGTGCGGACGGTCCTGCCAGCTGGCCGTCACCCCATCGGGCGGAGCTTTCTCAGTTCGCGCCCAAGAAAACAGAGGAGAAAGTCCACGGTGCTTCCCCGGGCAGACCCGTGTTCGAGGTGCAGGAACAAAGGACCGCGCAACGTTAGGACGAGAGTTTTGAAGACGGACGGGCTCCCCAGAACCCAAACACGGGACGGGCTCCCCAGAACCCGAACACGGGACGGGCTCCCCAGAACCCAAACACGGGACGGGCTCCCCAGAACCTGAACACGGGACGGGCTCCCCAGAACCCGAACACGGGAGGGCTCCCCAGAACCCAAACACGGGGCGGGCTCCCCAGAACCCGAACACGGGACGGGCTCCCCAGAACCCAAACATGGGGCGGGCTCCCCAGAACCCGAACACGGGATGGGCTCCCCAGAACCCGAACACGGGACGGGCTCCCCAGAACCCGAACACGGGACTTCCGCACCCTGGAAGACCATAGCGTGGGCCCCGAACGGACGCCCCTCATCCTCCTTTTGTGAGGTTTCTTTACAGGAGCATTTAACGGAGCTTCAAGACAAGAGTAACCTAGGCAGTCGGGGTTGGCACGTTTGGTGCGTCATCAGTGCTTGTGACACGAGTCAATAAGGACATCTCTAAGAGAAAGAAGATTACCCTGTACGGAATAAGCCTAGCAACACTCAGAGGGGCTCTTCCCTTTCCCCTACCTAAGGTGGCCTCTGAAATCGGGTCAGTATTTGTCATTTTAGTTAAAACACGTGATCTGCACAAGCTATTGATCTGAGCAAGAGGAGACAGTTCCTGTTCTTGCGTTTTGTTCCAAGTGCAGGTGCGTGCAGGGGACCTGGCTTAGGCTAAGCTGACGTCCTCACAGAGGTTGGGATAACGTGCGGATGTTAAAATGCACTTACCCTCAGCAACTGTCTGATCATTTCTCCACTCGATTAATATTACAAAACCTTTTCTGCCATTTTGGTATTTTGAGTGGGTTGAATGAGATGTTCTTAGGGGAGTAATTCTACCGAAGATGATTTCTTAATGCAGAAATGCATACACATTCCTTCTTTTGGGGTCTTACTTTGCAGAGTATGATTTAATTCAATAAAGCTCTCATTTTTGGCAACTACACCACGAGGTAACCTTGCTAGGCCTCCGTTGCACCAGCAGTCAGGTAAAGGAAGGATCCATTTAATACTAAACCCCAATAAGCGTTTTTTTTTTTTTTTTTAAAGAAAAAAGTATGTTTACAACAAAAATAAATGAAATAAAGATATTTAGGAAGCTGAATGTTCTCAAAGAGGGGAAGGAGGTAGAGCAGCATTTCTATGGGCTGAGAGGTGGGGTCACCACCCGGCTGTGGGACCCTGAAAAGCTCACTCCTCAGCTCTGGGCTCCGGATCCTCATCTGTAAAGCCAGGGAGCCACCTGACCTTTCCTGTGGTTTTCCTCTAATGCCTGGATTCTGGGATTTCAGGACGCCTGTGTCTTGAGTCACACCAAAGGTGTATAATCACCTTTCTGCATCCAAATCTGTGTGTACTGGACAAAAAAACCCCAAAAAACAAAAAAAAACAACGTATTCCCTGAAGCTGGGGGTTTACTCTTTCTAACAATGAACATAAACATACTGTGAAAGAAAAAAGTGAATTCTCTTGAAGTCGATTTTTGGCGCAGAACCTCAGTGACTGTTTTTAATAAATATCTTCAGCTGCACATGAACTCTGAATCTTATCGCCACCTAAATCTTTGGGAAACCATGTTTTCCCAGATTCCAAAGCGGTGGCGGTCATATCGACTCAGTTCTCATTTTAAAGCATAAACATCCCTTAATGTCATCAGAGCGGCACAGTGTCTAAATTAACATTCCCTGTGCATGTGGAGATGAGTTTAAAGCAAACAAACAAACAAACAAAAAAGACTGAGCAAGGCCTCCTCAAGTAGTCTCTGTGCATTACTGCAATTGTTCTGGAAATGTCTAAAGCCTTAGGACGTTATCTTCCAATTATATATGGTATGCAACACTTGTTTCCAACACCTGCAGAGAAATGTCCCGCACGCTGGAAGAAGCTGCTTTCATCTTATTAAATTAGCGTGGTTTCAATTTCACATTATCTTTAGTTGCGTAGGCTGTAGTATTACAAGTTTATTGCTTCTGCCTGGCGCCTACTAAAAGTTGAAACCCAAAGTCATTTTCTGCTTTATTGACTTGCAGGAGGGAAAACTAAAATTATCCCGGTCATTAGAGAGAGTACTTACAATTTTTTTGCCTTCTATTAACACTGTAGAAATATTTGTTTCAACATTCCGCAGTATCACATTTCCTTTCTGTTCTCTGTAGATGAATTCTTTATCTACGAGAGAGAAAATAAAAAGGAAACAGAAGACATTAAGGAACTCAGTAGGCATCTGACGGACACTTTCGCCAAAGGAAATCAACTACTTCTGATAAAAATAGATCCTGTGTTTCATCAAAGGGTCCTTTTAATCTGGAAAAGTATTGCCAGCTGCTCTCCACATAACCACATGTGAAGCTTCTCTCTGAATCTCTTCTACTCTACACAGTGACCTATAAAGCACCGGGGCACATGTCCATAAAATCTTTAGGACATTCTCGAGCTTTCTTGAGTAGAACACACAGAGCGGACCCACAGAGCGGATGAAGAAACTCGCTACCAGAGACCACAGGCAACCCTTGGCACGAAGGGGAATGATCTCCTGTGTCTGGAGCCCGGGGAAATCTGTACACACACGCACCTGCGCACACCTACATCCGTATCCTGCGAAACTGTTTCCGCTTTGTCCACAACCTTCCCCGTGACCCGCAGAGGAGTGGGCCGTGACTTGGTCATGCCCATCCTTCTATCTGTACATCCCGTCCTCAGCGACAGTGACTGTGGTCCTCTGTGTGACCAACCGAGATTTCAAATAGCCCCTTAGGAAGTCAGTAAAAGACCCACTCTGATCAGTATGGTGGTCGGGGTGCGGGCACAAAGGTGTGTGAGCGGAACAGGACATTTCCTGAAGGACAGGGTCGCTGGTGGGGAGGCGGGCGTGCAATGGGGAAGAAGAAATCCTGTCTTTCTGAGTGAAGGCGGTGATGCGGAGCCCGTGTGACGGTCTGGGCATCTCACGCAGTCACCGTCGCTGAACGAACACGGTGCGGCTGCATTAATTCAAAGGATATGATCATTCCTACCCTTTATTCTATTTCATGGAATTACATATTTTCTTTCTTATTCTGTTCTGCTACTTGCTCTGGTTTAATTCTCTTTTCTTTCTCCCGTGTCAGGTGGAAGCATAGATCTCTGGTTTGACTTTCCGTCCTTTCTAATAAAACTATCAAAGCTAAAAATTTCCCTCTGTGGATGGTGTTAGCTACATCTCACAAATTTTGATATGCCAAGTTACGTTATTCTTCAGTTCAAATTATTTCTAATTTCCCCCCGCATGTCAGCTTGGCCCAATGATTATTTAGAAACGTGTTGTTTAATTGGCAGGTATATAAAGTTGTCCTGGCCCTCTTATTTTTATCGATTTTTAATTCAAATTCACAGGATCACAGAATGTGCTGTACATGATTTGAGTCTTTTAAAACTCATTCAGACATTTTTGTGGTCCATAATATGGCCTGTCCTTGTAGATGTCCTGTATGCCCATTTAATGCAATTATCGATATGGCTGCGGTCCATTGTGTGTGTGTGTGTGTGTGTGTGTGTGTGTGTGTGGCCTGTTTCCACGTGACTCTTCTGCTTCTTTCCCTCTTTCTTATTTCTGGCTTCCATTTCACTGTCAGATACTTTTCAGAAGTTTACTTTCCCTATTTTAGCTGTATTTCTTTGCATTTCTTCTAGTGCCTGCCCTACGGATCAGACTACGTATACTCTACTTTTCAGTCTGCAATGACTTGATAATGTACCACTTCTCATGAAATCCAGAAGTCTGTCAAGTTTTCAGTCCACGCCTAGTCCTGTGCTGCTCCCGTTTCCACGTGGATTACATCTAGATACCTTCTACCTTCCGCCACGTGCCACACCTACTGTTGGCATCAGCGCATCACTGGTAAAGAGATTAAGGAGAAAAAGTCAAAAAGGAAAAATAAAATGTCTTTTGCAATTGTTCATTATTTGGCATTTCTGATGATGGTTTTTATGCTTCATCAAGGACCTGAGTTTATAACGGGCATTATCATGTTCCTAACCCCTTGAGAACTTGCTTTAGCTGTTTGGCTGTATGGACTTGCTGGTAACTGAGTCCTTGAACTTGGTTTTATCTGAAAATGTCTTGGTTAACCTTCATTTTTGAAGGATATTTTCTCTCCTTTTAAATTTTTAAAATTAAAAAAAAATTTAGGGGCGCCTGGGTGGCTCAGTGGGTAAAGCCTCTGCCTTTGGCTCAGGTCATGATCCCAGAGTGCTGGGATCGAGTCCCGCATCGGGCTCTCTGCTCAGCAGGGAGCCTGCTTCTCTCTCTCTCTCTCTGCCTGCCTCTCTGCCTACTCGTGATCTCTGTCTGTCAAATAAATAAATAAATAATCTAAAAAAATTTAAATATTTGAAATTATTATTATTATTATTATTATTATTTTTATTGTGTTCAGTTAGCCATTTAAGCAGGCTTCACACCCACCACGCAGCCTGACACGGAGCTTGAAGTCATGACCCTGAGATCAAGACTGGAGCTGGGATTAAGAGTCGGTCACTTGGGGCACCTGGGTGGCTCAGTGGGTTAAAGCCTCTGCCTTCGGCTCAGGTCATGATCTCAGGGTCCTGGGATGGAGCCCCACATCGGACTCTCTGCTTGGTGGGGAGCCTGCTTCCCCCTCTCTCTCTCTCTGCCTGCCTCTCTGCCTACTTGTGATCTCTGTTTAAAAAATAAATAAAATCTTAAAAAAAAAAAAAAAAGAGTCGGTCACTTAACTGACTGAGCCACCCAGGGGCCCCAAAGGGTATTTTCTCTTCATACAGATGTCTAGGTTGATAGTTTTTATTTTTTTCTCTTGAGATTTTGTTTCACTTTCTTCCAGCCACCATGGTTTCTAAGGAGAAGTCAGCTATTAACTGAACTGTTATTTCCCTGCATGCTATTCCTGCGCATTTTTTCTTTTGCTGTTTTCAAGACTGACTTGTGGTCTTTAATTTCCAACAGCTCAACTACAAACTACTTCTTCTTTTTTCTTTTTTTCAGATTTTTATGTATCTGTTTGAGACAGAGAGAGAGAAGGAGGGAGAATGAGCTGGGGGAGGGGCAGAGGGAGAAGCCGGCTCCCCGCTGAGCAGAGAGCCCGATGCGGGGCTCGATCCCAGGACCCTGGGACCATGACCTGAGCCGAAGGCAGAGACTTAACGCACTGAGCCACCCAGGCGCCCCATAAAGCACTTTCGATCAGGCTTCTTTGTGTTTACTCTGCGTGATGAGCCTCTTGTATCTGCAAATCTACGTCTTCATCAGATCGTTTGCTGTTCATCTGCCAAATATTTCTTCCTATTTATCAACCTCCTGTCCCAGTACTCCAATGGCACAGATACTGGGAAACTCGATATTATCTAAGCGTCTCTGGTGATCTGTTCATTAAAATTTTGTTCCTCTGTTCACTTTGAATGACTTCTAATGATCTGTCATGAAAGCCACTTGGCCTCTCCTCTGCCATGATTATTTGACTGTGAGTGCCACCCAGTGCGTTCCGACATTCCGGCATCAGCGTTCTCATGTTGAGGATTTTCCATTTCGTTCTTTCTATGCTTCTGCTCTTCTGCGGAGACCCCTCATTTCCCTGCTGAGATCTGCATTCACTGGAAACATGCTCGCGTGAATTCATTAAGCATAATTATAACATATATTTTAAGATCTATCAGTTCCAAAGTCTGTTTCCTTTTGGGGTCAGACTCAATTAATTTTCTTTTATGATGAAAGGGTGTTCCTTTTTTTTTTTTTTTTTTTTTTGGTTCTTTGTAAGTAGGGTAATTTTGCATTATATCCTAGACATTATGGACATCAATTTCTGGATGCGCCCGGCTTTGTTAATATCCTCTAATGAGTGTGGTTTCCTGGGCGACACCAGGTACTTCTCTCTGCTGGGTGTGGGCCTCCAACTCCAGACACCGGCTTTACTCTGGATTCAGATATTTTACCTGCAGCTGAACTCCCGTGATTCTCTTCCCAGCAATGTGGCTCACGGGTCACAGACACCACTGTGCCTCTGCTTTCCATCTTATTGATCTCTGTTCTACCCTGTCTCATTATCCCCTCTTCTTAACTTTTAAGTCCGACACTTAGCTTCTTAATTTCAGCATTTCTATTTTTCTAATATAATCACAACGGGTGCTATAAATTTCCTTAATTATGTCTTTATTGGAGTCCACAAGTTTTAATGGGCAGTTTTCTCATTATTGCTTTGTTCTATGCCTTTTTCATTTCTGTCACGGTTTCTTCTTCAGCCTAGGAGTTATTTAGAACTTCTAATTTGCAAATGTATGCAAAACATTCTCATCTTCTTGTTATTGACTTGTGATTTGCTGTAATGCTGTAATGCTTTTAGAAAGCGTTTCTCTTTTGCAGAACAGGCAAAGTAAGAGTCTAGGCCTGGAACTGCACGTGTGGGCGTTCAGTGCCATAAGGCGCGGTACCGGACATGAGCTCGCCCCCACCTGCCCGGGGCAGGCTCTCTGGACGGTCAGCAGCTCGTCCCGTCTCAGTAGAAGATTTGGGACCATCTCAGCCTCCTTTCCGTCTCTCGTCTTCATGACTCCATCCCTCGCCTGCACACACCCCCTTGAAGGCTTCTCGAATCACCTCGTCCTCTTGCCTTCAGTGCTGTGCCCTGGTCTGACCGCCACCACCTTCACCGTGGACGCCTCCAGTGGCCTCCTCATGGGACCTGCCCCCTTGGCTCCTTGCTCTGAGCACAGGAGGACATGCCTCCTCTTAAAACCACCCCCCCCCCATCCTCTGGCAGAGTCTGCTTTGGCTGAAGTCCTTAGCCTGAATGTTCAAGGCCCTTCACATTCTGGCCTGGGCTTCTCTTTCCATTTTAACTTGCTTCACTCCCCGTTAAGCACCTGAAACCATGTCCTGCCCTCCTGCCTTCTGACGCCCCCAGCCACTGCCTGGCCAACGCTCCATGCCCTCCTCCAGCTCCTGCCGGGGGAGATCTGTCTGGGCTTAGCACCGAGGTGTCTCCTTTGCCAAGATTCTCGAGCCTCTGCCAGGCAGGATGAGCCCCTCTCCGCTCCCTCCCCACCGCCCCGCCGTACGCTCACGCAGCCGCTGCTCTTGTTGGCTGTTCGAACTCTGTCTCCTCCACGAAGAGAGCCTGAAGCAAGGGAGAGGCCACGCTTCCTGATCCTTCTACCTCCAAACCCCAGTGTAATGACGGACAAGAAACCAGGCACTCCAAACGCACGATGCGTTCCCCGAATGAACACCATCCCGTGTCTGAGTCCCCAAATACGCAAGCCGCACGTGACCCGGTCTGCAGACCCGCCGCAGGAGAGAGGCCGCTCCGGGCCAACGAGGTCAAAGGGGGAGGCAAGGGGAGGCTGGCTTCACAAGTGACACCTTTTGTGCCTCCTGAGATGCTGGGGTCGCTGCTTTCTCCCCTCGCTGCAGTGCCCAGAGGCAAGCGCGCGGTGTGGATGCCTGAGGACAGGCAGGGGAAACCGAAAGGCAGGCTCGACGGGGATTCTAAGAGACACCGAGGGCGAGGTCCTGAGGAGAAGATCCCCCGAAGGAAGCCTGCATCACACCCCCCGCTGCTACTTATTTTTTGTACATCGAGCACCCAGGAAGCTGCATTCAAAATATATCACGAATCTAATTGTTCTGTGTTACTTGGTTCTTCAAAGCTAAATGAGGAAAGAAGCAAAGAAACAGCCTTGGTGGCCAGCACAAGGAGGGTGATGGCTTTCCATTTTCTTTTTTCTCCCCGACTGTGGTAGAAAAATATGTAGCAAAGTCACACGTGACTTTTTCCTGCTCTTCCAAAAATAACATCCCAGTCACTTCCTCTGAGTATCATAGAGCAGCTGACTTTATGGGACGCTTGCTTTTGCCTGACTAGTGAATTTTTTAGAAACCTTTAAAGCAAAGGTCTTTTCCATGATGAAAAAAATGTAAAATGTGTGGCTTTATGGGGCTATAGATGCCTTGTCATTCGAGATATGTCATTCTCATTGCCAACTCGGACTCGTACGTGCTGGTTGGCCTTGGAGAGCATCCTTGATTCTGTAAGTCTCACAAAGAATTCCTTCAGGGGGACGGACTTTAATTTCAGAAACAGAGTGCACACAATAACCGGAGTCAATCTGACTTTTTATCTTCTTTTACTTTTAAATGACTTCTATGAAACACTGTTCTGTCCTATTTATTGCTTATTTGATTCTCTTCTCAGATACAAGTTACTTGTATTCATGTAACCTGGCGACACAGAGCATGCAACGCGTTTCCCAAGAAAGTCATCGTCCTCATCATGGCCATCAGATATGAAAACTGGTCTGTGATTCCTACACCCACACTGTCGTCCAGAAATACCATTTCCCACTAAACAAGATCAGTACCGTGAACTGGCCACGTGCCCTGATGTAAGGGCATGCTCAGTCACAGTCACCGGTCGGACGGAGATTAGTGCATCTTGGCTGCCGTAAAGTTCCACATTAACCACAACACTGAGCTGTAAGACACGATTCCAAGCACATCAGTAATTCTATTAATGTTACAAGAAAGTAAGATTTTTATCTATAAGAGAAAATGGGTCCACATTTAAAATCATTATGTTCGGTTAAAAGTGAAAACCCTGTATAGTTAAATCAGTGGCAGAAACATCAGCATGGACTCACGTTTGCTTATTTTGTCAACCATGTGCTCATTCTGTCCACAGAAGGTGTCTACATGCGTGATTATCTCAGATACTCAGATTTGGGTTTCTAGGCACCATTTCTAGGCACTTCAGGAAAAAGAACAGGAACACTAAGGAAATGGGCATTTCTAGATCCCAGGCACACAAAGGACATAGGAAAGAGCTCATTGGCTCCTTGGAAGAGCTCACTGGCCAGGGGGCAAGGAAGTGTTCGGGGCCTGATGGGGACCCGGAGCATAAGACGACGGTAGGCTATGGATGGCCCTAATTCTTCACCCCATCCAGCTCTCTGCCTTTGCGTCTAGCTTTGCCAGCGCCTCCCCTTGAAGGTGGCTCCAATCCGTGCCTTGAATGGTCACTGGAAGAGGAGCCAGCAGACACCCAGGGAGCACCTGCCCAGTCTGGCTTGTCTGCCATGGTTGTGGGACCAACATGTCTGGCCCAGGCTTTGGGCCCCAGGAAGAGAAATAGACATGGAGCACAGCTGAGTTACGAGTCACCGCCAAGAGGCCATTCCAGATCAGCCAGGGGCCGGCTGGTCGCCCAGCCCCGGGAGCAAACCAGCCAGCCGGTGAGCAGAGTGTCCTCGCCAACCAGCCGCTGACACGCCGCTGTGTGAAAGACACACGCTTATTCTGTGTGTCTGAGGGTGTGCGATTGGTAAAAAAAGACTCGTGTGATGCTACAGACGGGCGGAGAAGAACCAGTGGGAAGGCTCTTGGGTCCAAGTGGATAAAATTGGAACATCGGAAGAAAAATGCCATAGGTGATCAAAACACACTGAATCTATAAAACAGTTTATGGATCCATAATGGAACTCCCAAAAGTATGGGAAAAAAAAAAAAAGCAACTCCTTTTCCACAGTTGGAGGTAACTATGAAACTGAGTCATTACCGTGAAACTGGTAATCACACACATCTGTGCTACCCAAAGCCATCTACGCATCCAGCGCAATCCCTACAAAATACCAACCGCCTTTCTCATGGAGCTGGAACGAATAACCCTAAAGCTTGTGTGGAATCACAAAAGACCCTGAATAGCCCAAAGCAACCTTGAAAAAGAAAACCAGAGCAGGTGGCATCACAATTCTGGACCTAAAGCTCTATTACACAGCTGTCATCGTCAAGACAGGATGGTCCCGGCACAAAAACAGACACAGATCAACGGAATAGAACAGAGAGCCCAGAAACGGACCCTCAACCCTAGGGTAAATGAATCTTCAACAAAGCAGGAAAGAACATCTGATGGAAAAAAAGACGGTCTCTTCAACAAACGGCATTGGGAAGATTGTGGCAGTCACATGGGGAAGAGTGAAACTGGACCATTTCCTACACCACACACACAAATAAACTCAAAATGGGTGAAAGACCTAATTGTGAGACAGGAATCCATCAAAATCCTGGAGGAAAACACCAGCAGCAACTTCTTTGAAAACGCTGTATCAGCTTCTTACTAGACGCGTCTCCACAGGCACGGGAAACAGAAGTAAAAATGAACTATTGGGACTACATCAACACAAAAAGCTTCTGCACAGCAGAGGAAACAATAAAACTAAAAGTCAACCTACGGAATGGGAGAATATATTCACAAATGACGTATCAGATAAAGGACTAGTATCCAAAATATATGAAGAGCTTATAAAACTCAATTCCCCCCAAACCAAATAATCCAGTTAAAAAATGGGCAAAAGGTGTGAATAGACTTTTTCCCAAAGAACAGCTAACAGAAACATGAAAAGATGCTCAGCATCACTCATCGTCAGGGAAATACAAACCAAAACTAAAATGAGAGATCATTTCGCACCTGTCAGAATGGCTAAAATCAATAACCCAGCAAACAACAGGTGCTGGCAAAGACGTGCACTGCTGGTGGGAAGGCAAACCCATGCAGCCGCACTGGAAAACGGTGTGGAGGCTCCTCAAAAAATTAAAAATAGAACTACCTTATGATCAAGCAAATGTACTCCTGGGTATTTACCCAAAGGATACAAGAATACGGATTCGAAGGGATACACACGCCCTGGTCCTCACAGCAGCGTTACCAACAATAGCCAAATTACGGAGAGAGCCCAAGTGTCCATCAGCTGATGCGTGGAAAAAGAAGACGTGGGACACACACACACACACACACACACAGGAGCGTGACTCAGCCATAGAAGGAAATCGTGCCATTTGCAAGGACCAGGACCCAAGGAGAGTGTCGTGCTAAGTGACATAAGTCAGAGAAAGATAAATACCGCAAGATGGCACGAAATAGGTGAAATTTAAGGAACAAAGAAATGAATGTGGGTGGGAAAGAGGCAAACCAAGACACAGACTCTTCACTACCGAGAACAAACTGAGGGTCGCCAGAGGGGCGGGGTGGGGGCTGGTTGAGGAGGGCGGCTGGGATGAAGGAGGCACCTGTCGCGGCGAGCACGGGTGACGCACGGAAGCGAGGAGTCACTCAACTCTACGCCTGTAGCATCTGTATGTTAAGTAGCTGGAATGTATATACAAATTTGGAGAAGAAAAATAAAAGCGAATCCTCCAGCGTCGTCCTGCTGTTTCGAGTCGTGCGGCGGGACGACACCCAGCCCGTTCCGGAGGGGGAGGTCCTCCTCGCGGGACACTGCCGGCCCGTAAGTGCGGGAGGCAGGAAGGACGCGGGAAACCACCTCACGCCGCTCTCACCGAAACCCCTGGATTCAGGTAAAGGTCCTCAACGGAGGCCAAACTCATTCCAAGAAACTTGATGGGATATTCCCCTGAGGACAAAGGTCACCTCAGAGAAAACACACCAGTCTCGATGGGAGCACGCATGTTCATAGTGGGGCATTCGGGGCCACAGTGTCACCCACAAATCCACCTCAGAGGGTTCACCAGTGGGACAACCAGATGCTGCAGACCAACGTGTTCCCTCATTCTGTGAGGAAACAGTCTGAGCCCCGGGTGCGGAGGAGTCCGCAGGACGGGACTAACCAGGGCAACAACTCGGAGCTGTTCCACATTAGCAGAAACTCAAGAGACAGAATCAAGTATAATTATAATTCTTAATTTGATCTGAGCAGGGAGGGGAAAAAAAAGCCATAGAAGATACTTTGAGAAGGAAGGAAGAAATCTAAATATGGCTTGGGAATTCTTGTATTTTTTTCTTTTTGTAGTTTAATTTTAATTTTATTTTTTTCAGTGTTCCAAGATTCATTGTTTATGCACCACACCCAGTGCTCCTTGCGATCTGGGCCCTCCTGAATACCCACCACCGGGCTCACCCAACCCCTAACCCTCCTCGCTTCCGAAACCCTCAGTTTGTTCCTCAGAGTCCACAGTCTCTCATAGTTCCTCTCCCCCTCCGATTCCCCAAACTCCCGTCTCCTCTCCATCTCCCCATGTCCTCCGTGTTATTCCTTATGCTCCACAAGTAACTGAAACCGTATGATAACTGACTCTCTGCCTGACTTATTTCACTCAGCATCATCTCTTCCAGTCCCGTCCATGTTGACACAAAAGTTGGGCATTGATCCTTTCTGATGGAGGTGTAATATTCCACTGTATATATGGACCACATCTTGATCCATTTGTCCATTGAAGGGCATGTTGGCTTCTTCCACAGTTTGGCGGTTGTGGCCGTCACTGCTATAAACATTGGGGTGCATATGGCCCTTCTTTTCACTACATCTCTATCTTTGGGGTAAATACCCAGGAGTGCAATTGCAGGGTCATAGGGAAGCTCTATTTTTAATCTCTTAAGGAATCTCCACACTGCTCTCCAAAGAGGCTGCACCAGCTTGCATTGCCACCAACAGTGGAAGAGGGTCCCCCTTTCTCCACATCCTCTCCACACACATTGTTTCCTGGCTTGTTAATTTTGGCCATTCTAACTGGTGTAAGGTGGTGTCTCAATGTGGTTTTGATTTGAGTCTCCCTGATGGCTAATGATGATGAACATTTTCCCACGTGTCTATTAGCCATTTTTGTGTCTTCTTTAGAGAAGTGTCTGCTCATGTCTTCTGCCCATTTTTTTGACATGATTATCTGTTTTTTGAGTGTTGAGTTTGAGGAGTTCTTTATAAATCTTGGATATCAGCCCTTTGTACAACTTGAGAATTCACCGCTCTTATAAAATTACAGCCATGTTTGTTGGAGAAGATAAGGTTGTCGAGGGTCTACTTTTGGAGATACACGTGTAGGATTGGTGAAGAAAGAAAATGATACAATTTATGTGTCAATATTTTCAGCCAGAAAAACTGATAGCAGGCACCCAAATGGCAAAAGGGTTAAGATGATCGGTGCTTATATGGGCATTCACTTTACTGTCCTTCCTACTTTTCTGTAAGTTTAAAATTTTCCATGAAAAGGAAGCAGAAAATAAAATGGCACAGCCCCTAATTCCGAGGAGCATACAATAAAGTGGGGCGGACTCCCACGCAGAAGGCCCCACGCGCAGCCCGTCACAACACATGGGTCAAGATTCAGAGACACTGGGATCCCGGGCAGATGCCTGGAGGCTTTGCAACCACGTAAGTGAACATGTGGGTTTCAGGCCAAGGGAGCCAAAGCGTTCTAAAAAATTAAAAAATTAAGGTTCTATGGTTCTATACTTTTTTTTTTCTGGCTTATGTCACAAAGATCGTGAGCAGGGTTGTCCGTGGCTGCAGCGGGTGCACAGATGGAAGACGGCAGGTTCTACACTTGTGGGCTTCGAATCATGATCACAGATGACACTACAATATCCGCTTTTACAACGTGGGTGATCACACGGAGGCTTCCAACACGTCCTGATCCCAGCCTGCAAATGACTTGGAAAAGCAGCTGTAGTTCAAAGATGATGTTTAGGGGATTTGAATTTCACTAGTTTTCATGATAAGATCTGAGATTGTCCAATTTTGTCTTTGATTAATGGACTGCCCAGATAGCTTTTAAAATCCTCTAAATTTCCGTTCTTCTTATGGGGAACAATTTTTATGTGTTTCAACAGAGTCATGTTTAGACTTTTAAACAGCTTAGACACTGAAACCCTGCTCAAAAACAAAGCACTTCTTTCTGTATTTATCACTGACAACCCTAGACTTATGCGGATAAGGGGAGAAACAATTTTATTTGTAGAATTAGGTTTTTTTTTTTTTTTTGGCAATGTTTTTTTCACCTGAATCTATCGTAAAAGGAAATACAGAGATAAGGAGGCTTTGCAAGACAAAAAGATTTAGGTGGGTATGGAACAAGGAAAGGTCAGCTACAAAGTCCTGTGCTAATGACACGTTTTTAAGGATATTTATGATTTGTTTTATAAAAACACAAGACTCCTTGAAGGGCTGTAAAGTGATTATATTATGATGGTTCTTTTATTTAGTCAAATTCTCTTAGAGCAAATCAATCACAAGTATTATCAAAAGCATCAAAAAATCTTAAAAGACTGAAATGGGCAAAAAGACCACGGAGTATCCTCTGGTAGAATATTATATATCGTGTAGGGCGCCCCCCCAGGCTCTTTGCCGCTTTAGATGTCCACTACTACCACTGCTTTTGAGCTATTTTCGGACTATAGGTTGGAGAGAACAGATAGCCATGCAAAGGATTCTTGCCAGACAGCTGCTAAGAATTCCTGCTTGCCAGAGATGCATTTGGGTCCCTCTGCCCACCGCATTTCCACAGAAAAAGTCAACTTTACACCAAATTCAATTGAGGATTTCTGATTGCCTACATATATGTGGTCTTTAATTTTCATCTTCATCTCTTCCTAGTTCTCTCAATTCCTGAAGTAAATAAAATATCTGGCACATGTCTATTTTACATTAACTTAAAACCATGAGCCTCTTGACTTCTACTTTTAAAAAAATTCTTCTTCAACTGAAGTTCAGCATATGCAAGATTCAGGAAAAATTCCACAGGTACGCTATGACATAAATCACTGAACTGTGTAAAAGGTGATGTTGGCTACCAGTTTGTCCAGAAATGAAGCCACATGAAGTTAAACGTGGTGTTTTTTAGGCCACCAAATTTTATCAAAATCAGTTCTCCTCAAAATTTCTGAACCATCAGCGGATTCTGTAATTCATCGGTCAGTGACAGATGTTACGTGTGTCGTTCCAATACCAGAGCTTAGTAAATCAGTAACTCGCCACACAGCCCTATCACATAATCATTGGGCTTTGATTTTAATCAAAACGCTAAGAGCTGAGTCAATGCTGAACTAGGGACACACGTCATCATGGGGGCGGGGGGGGGGGTCTACGAAGTCACTGTTTTCCAGTACAAATACAGAAGACAGACTTTTTTGAATGACCTGATTGTCAGCAGGCATTATGCGAGGGCAGAAGATTACTGTGGAAAGTACACTCAGTTTTTATGTCAATATTATTCTCTCTAATGATTATGCTGGTACAAATTAGCAAATGATCTAGCTGAAGTGTGACTACTTTATTTATGCTTCCATGAGAAAATCACCTTCTGCTGACAAAGACTCATGAGTGGGCAGAGCAAGAGAAATTTGACAGGGATGTTCCTTCAAGAAAAACTTGGGCAAAAAGTGCCAGTGGTGGTCTACAGACCTTTGGGAAAAGTGCAGTCTGGGAGTCTGGGAACCCGGCTTCTCTTTCAGGCTCTACCATGGAGTGGATATGCCAGAGATGACAGTGAAATTTGGAAAACCCTGTCCTCACAGGACCAGAACACGCTGCCCTCCTCTCCTTTTTCATACCTGCTAGCAGGGATGCTTTATGATGGCTGGAGCTATAGCAGCCATATTGGACCCTTGCATAAGCCTGAAGATGAAACAGAAAAGCAAATTAGAGCAGAGGTCCTACCTCCTGACCCCCATGTGAAGGAGAAATAATTTGGACAAGGAGATTTCTATCCTGTTTAAGCCAGTATTACTTTCATTTTCCTCTTGCTCAGAGTTGACTCTAATCTGAATAAAGAGAGACTAACAATCACAGTCTGACTCTGGATTTGGAGTCGGGAGAATCAGGTTTGACCCCGTTGCACTGCTCTGCTGAGTCACGTTACTTTCTCTCTCAGTCTTTCATTTTCCATAATAAAGCCCCTCATGTTCACTGTCCAAGAAGGGACACCAGACACCAGGTGGCTGGTCAAGTGGGACCAACCACAAGTGGGCAAAAACAGAAGAGCAGGGCCCTGGCCGGCAGCGCTCAAGTCTCTGTCACGGAGAGTGGCTGTGGCTTCGTATCGAACATGTGCCTGTGATTTTATTTGTGAAGGAACCAAATGTTATGACCATATTTTAGAATTCTGAGTGCGGTCTGTGAAAAGCTCAACTCTGCACAGCTCTCACCTCTCTGACTTAACAGCAAGGGAAAAACCCCAAACGCAGACAGCGTGCAGGCTGATACGACACGGAGGGAGGAAATCATGAGAGGACGCAGTTCTATCTGTCGGGGTGCAGTGATCAGAGGCGCTCTCCGCTCTCCCAGGAAAAGTCGGCAGGAGCGCTGGGAAGGCCTCCCTTCTCCTTCAGACGGGCTCCTTCATGTCCGTCAGGCCTCGAAGGGCCTGATTTTACCGTGGACGCCAGTGGGCTGTCGTTTTCAGCGATCTGGCGTGAGTGACAACCGCGAGGGGTCCAAAGCGGATCCTTCCCTGAGGAGCAGGACTGCCTGGGCCCACCTCCTTGGGTAGGACGTGAAGCCTGGTGTGACCATGGTGGGGGTTGTCCCCGCCAAGGGGAACACCCGCATCACGCTCCCGCTGGCCAGGCTGCTCCTCCCGGTGAGATGGTCTGGTCAATCAGACGGCCAGAACGGACGGGTCTCCAAGCCGGGGGACGACTGGGTGGTGACCGTGCCCAGGGAGAGAGTGCCGGCCACATGCTGTCCTATGCATCTCGAGATGACAGTTTCACGGTGAAGCGAGGACCCCTCTCCTGGCAGGTCATTAACTTGAAGTGTACTCGGAGATCCCCACTTTCCCACTGGATGAACTCAGGCTGCTCGACTTTTCTCTCAATATTCCCAGCTGTCAACAATGGGGATGTGAACGACACCTCGCTTACAGGACATCAGAACCATGTCCGGGTCAGCAGTAGTACTAAGTACTACTAAGTACTTAGTACTGCTAAGTACTAAGTTCTACCGGCACGATTCGCAGAAAATATCCAGCATCTGGGTAACAGACGTCTTCCTAAGAAAAGTCACAGGCGCTCCAAGGAATGCTTCACCCACGGAACCTGAGAAAACTACCCTGAAGGTCAAGGATTGCGACAGTTTCACACATTCCTAATAAAACTGTGTCATTACCGTCTAACTGAAACATGTGCTTTACTAATCACCCCACAGCAGAGGACATCGCTTCAATATATGAACCCCATTTATTCCCCAATCGAGCACAGCCCAGGTGGTATCGCTAAAAAATAAGGCAAATTTCGGTATTTACCCCAAATTTTTAACATTAAAAATCCTGACTTAGTCTCACAGATATAAGTTTCTAAGGTATTTGAGACAAGAGGATAAATAAGCCTGAATCGTCAGGACTGCAAACCTGACAATTATCGTCCACGTATGCCGCTGATAAAGACAGTAATTTAAGAAAGCAACAAATCAAGTCTTTCAAAAAAGGACAAATTGATCTACAGTGTAATTTTACAAACACACACAATAAGGCTCAGCTCATCGTTAGATGATGTTATTGTCGTTATCCACAAAATCGATGAAGGGTGTTTCTGGTCTCCCGGGGTGAGATAGTGTCCTCATGAGTGAGCCAGCGTTCGTTTCGGTGGCTTTGGTCAGCAGTGAGTCCTGTCCTGCTCGCTGACGCGGAGGTCCGGCTCAGTTTAAACCACCGGTCGAGCTGATAAAGGTCATCACTGCATCTCATTCCTTAGAGCTGCCTTTCTGAGTCGTGGAGGCACGGACGGGGTAAATGATGTTGAAGATTAGAACTTGCAGTGGAATATGTGTTTATTCTATTAGGGAATGGATTTTTTTTTTAAATGTTCAAGTTCCCTCGCCTTCCTTCTCCCCGGTTCGTTCGCATTTGCCTTCAGTCCAGGCGGCGGCTGCGATTCACACGCGTCCTCTGGAATGGCACGACGATCAGAGAGGTTCACACAAACGGGCTCTCCTCCGTCCTTGCAACACCGCGGAACTCCGAAGGAGCAGCTCCTCCTCAGACAATATTGTGACACCCGGTTTATTCTACAGAGTAGAGTCCCGTCAACTAGACCCCCATTAGCAGCTCTCACGTGAGCTTGAACACACACATGCACACACACACACAACCCCCTGACCCGTGCGAAGTACCTGATTCTATGAACAAACTGTCCTGGGTTTGCTCATCCAATTCGGTCCACTAACAAACGACTTTCAAGGCACCCTCTGGGCCAGACACCGCGGGCGCTGGGAGCCTCTTGCCACGGGCTCAGCCCTGCCCCAGCGGTCAGGCGGGACACTGTAGGAGTGGGATCTGATTCAGTTCCCTCTCCCTTCCACGGAACCACACTGTGATTCTAGCTGAAATCTATGAATAGCTCATGGCTGGGTGGGCGGGTGCCTCCCACACGCTCACCCAGCGCCGGGCGCTAAGGCAAACGCGATCACCTGGGTCCCAACTCAACATGGGCTCCGCGAGCCCTTGGTTCACGGTTTTCTTTCCATGATGCCTGCCTCCTGGGCCATCATTCCTTGAGGGGAAAGACCATGTTAACCGACGTTTTGATGGTGTTTTCATACAACCAACACACTGTATATATTTCAAAAGAGAAAGAGATAAAATTGTGATAGAGAATGGTCTGGGGTGTGTGAGTCAAAGAAAATTGGGTGTGACCTTCCAGTGCCATGGAACAGCAGAAGACGGACAGTCACACCGAAAACGCCGAAGCGCTAGAATAAATGACACCAAAGGGACATCAGAGCCCTGTGTCATCTCAGCAGCGTCACCCGTCACTGTGCGGAGAGCAGAGCAAACTTTGCAGGTCTGACAGTCGGATGTCGGCCGATGTTTCTATTCTGTTGTGTTCTGCACTTAACCATGAGCAGATCAAAGTCTCAGTTTTATTTATTTATTTTTTTAATTTTAATTTTTTATTTTTTTTTATTTCCAGCATAACAGTATTCATTATTTTTGCACCACACCCCGTGCTCCATGCAATCCGTGCCCTCTATAATACCCACCACCTGGTACCCCAACCTCCCACCCCCCGTCCCTTCAAACCCCTCAGATTGTTTTTCAGAGTCCATAGTCTCTCATGGTTCACCTCCCCTTCCAATTTCCCCCAACTCCCTTCTCCACTCTAAGTCCCCATGTCCTCCATGCTATTAGTTATGCTCAGTTTTATTTTTATTTTTGCATTTCATGCATCTCCCACGCCTCACAGTGCCCCCAGCCGTATTCATCGCTCCATGTGCTACACCCAAGCCCAGGATCCTCACAAGCGGATAAATGACCCCCCGAGCCCCGGAGCCGTGCGGGCTGGGTCTCCTTGCGCTCGGACTCAGCCCCGTGTTCACGCCTCGGCCGGCGGTGCCCGGAAGCGCGTTTCCCTGACCCGGTTTCCGGAGCACCCTTCTCCCGGGAGATCACTAACGCCGCTCGGGCGCGGCCCTAACTCACTTTCCTCCTTGTAGCCGCAGCTCCCCGAGTGCCTTCCCAGGCTGGGGAGCCGCGTCTCATCTGCACTCTCCCGCGCCCGCGTCCTAGGATGTGTGCGTGTCTCTGTGGGGGCTGAAGAAGTAGGTGTGGCCACTGAAAAAAGCAGGAAAACCCCCTTTAAGAAACGAGACGACAGTCTAATGAAGTCCAATTAAACAGAACCGGTGCCACTATAGAGATCAGGAAGCGACCCCTCCCCTGACCCTCCGACCGTGTCCCAGGTTCCCTGGAATCTCACCAGGCTGAACCCGGAGAGGACAGAACATGGAAGCAGGAGCAGGCCTGGTGGGCGCCTCGGACCACCCCGGTACCCTGCTGGGCTCCGGCCACGGTGCTGGGAGGGTGGGGGGAGATGGGCTCTGGGTAGCCCAGGGCCCGAAGAAGCGGTGCCCGCTGTTCCCATGCTCGCTTGTGGATTCTCCCGATTAAGAAACTCAAACACCGAGAGATCCGCTGCCTGTTCGCGGCGAGGGAAGAACACCTGACCCGCCGGCCGCCCCACCGCGTGGCCCCTCACTCCCTAGGGGACCGGGACAGCAGAGCAGAGAAAGGAGAGAAGGCGGGGCTGCTCCGTGAGGAAGCGGAACAGACCTTCTTGTCACCCAGCATTCCAGGTGGTGACGGCCAGCCTCTCCAAGGGCCACCCAGAGTCCCCGGCCATAAACCTTAGGTCAGACCATTCCCAAGAGGCTTGAAACTAGATAATTCTGCAGCCACTTTTGCACAAGGTAGTAAAAGACTAACCCACAGAAGCAACCACAATTGAATTGGAGAAAGAGATGTATGTACCCTTTGTTCTTGAGGACAGACACGAAGCTGTTTTTTCTTTATGGTTAACTTCCTGGGTGGGGGCATCACATGGCATGGAAACAACATTGTCTCTTGGGGCCCTCCAGTATTTGGAGCGACTTCTGGAAGTATTAAGAACTCCCGAGAAACCTACGATGATTCCTCAAGACAGGAAACACTGGATGCCACACGATCTCGGGTCCCACCTTGGGACATGTTCCCAGGAGAAGCGAGAACAGGACTCATACGTATGTGTACACTGGTTTCACTGCGGCAACCCAAGCTTCTGCTGACAGAGGGACGCATAGCCTAAATATCACATACACGGACACGGAAACTGAAATATTATTCAACTTTTAAAAGGAAAGGGATCCTGACACCTGCTACAACATGGGCGAACTTTGAGGACATTATGTAAGTGAAATAAAATAAATCAGAGGCAAAGGAAAAAATATCACATGGTTCTGATTACTAGTCAAATAATAGTCGAACCCACAGAGAGAGAATAGAAGGGTGCATGCCAGGGGCTGGGGGAGGGGGACAGGGATCGGGGTTTCATGGGGACAGCGTTTTAGTTTTGTAAGATGCAGACGTTCTGGAGACGGAGGTGACGGTTGCGGAACCGTAATGTGCTTAATGCCACTACACTGTATGTACACTGAAGAAAGATGAAGATGGTAAATTTTGTATTATACATATTTTACAATCGCCAAACGAATTCCTGGACCAGAAACAGGTTTGATGGGAAACCTAAGGGAAAAAGAGAGGGTCAGAGAAAGTATATAACTATAGAATTAATCTCTTCTTACTTTCATTTGGACCCAACCTCATGACTTTGGAGATCACGAAACAAAAACAAAACAAAACAAAAAGAAAAGCGTAAAAGATATGACACTCATTTAAGAAAGACCTGTGGGGGGCACCTGGGTGGCTTAGTGGGTTAAGCTGCTGCCTTCGGCTCAGGTCATGATCTCAAGGTCTGGGGATGGAGTCCGGCATCGGGCTCTCTGCTCAGCGGGGAGCCTGCTTCTCTCTCTCTGTCTCTCTGCCTGCCTCTCTGCCTACTTGTGATCTTTCTCTGTCAAATAAATAAAATCTTAAAAAAAAAAAAAAGAAAGAAAGAAAGACCTGTGGGTTCCGCTGTTTATTTAATCTCTACACCACGTCTCTCCAGCATGCTATTCCGAGTCACGGCTGGGAGGCACGTGCCCCGGCTAGTCACTCGCTCCTAGATGACTGTAAGGTATAGACCAGAAGGAAACCGTCCCTACACAGAGCTCTGTGGGTGTGGTGCCAAGCTGGGCCCAGGTACCATGGAGAATTGGTGCTGGAATTAGTGCAGGTGTTGTGTTGTAGGGAATCCTCCCCATGGCTTGCAGATCCCCGTCATCAGGGGGTGACCAGAGCTGGTGGAGAGGCACCCTCAAGTCCTCGTTCACTCCGAGAGCTTCCAGCCTGCTTCAGCTCATACTTAACGCTTCCCACGAAGGGGAGCAGGATAAGAAATCCATTCAGCTGACATCTTTTTTTGTTGAAACATTTGTCCCACATCACACTGACAAAATACTAATTGAGCTCCTTAAAAAACAAAAGAAAACAGGAAAACCCCCTAAGCCCACCTCTACTTCTGAGGACAGTTCACCTACTTTGATGGCATTCTGGTAGAGTCTCCTTCTGCCCCACTGGACTGGCTAGATAGGGCAGTGTGGACTCTCACAGCTGGGGTTCTGGTGTGAATCATGAATCATTAACAAAGAACAGTAGGGGGTGGCGCGCCTGGGTGGCTCAGTGGGTTAAGCCTCTGCCTTCAGCTCAGGTCATGATCTCAGGGTCCTGGGATCGAGCCCCACATCAGGCTCTCTGCTCAGCGGGGGGCCTGCTTCCTCCTCTCTCTCTGCCTGCCTCTCTGCCTGCTTGTGATCTCTGTCTGTCAAATAAATAAATAGAATCTTAAAAAAAAAAAAAAGAACAGTAGAGGGAAATTAACAAAAGTTCAACCACACAAAGAGAAGATAGAAAATCATTCTGTTTATGGCACAAATGGCTGGAGAGGAAACAAAGAACTTCTAGAACTGAATGCATTAGGACCTTCAGGAAAAGGAAGAAAAAAAAAAAGAGAAGGAAGAAGACAGTGAACTAGCGGGGGTCAGCACTGGTTACAGCGCTGGAAGGATGCTCAAGAACATTTTTAATAAACACACTGTAATTCTGTGTTCACTGTTTGCGTACAGTCGCCCCCAAGCTGCAAAACATAGGGGGGTCATTCCTGTTACGACATGTCCTGGATTCATCGTGTGGTCTGTGGTCTCACACAACTGACCCTGAGGTGTGTCTCCTTGTGCGGAATTGAGGACCGACATCTCAAAGCCTGTGGCCGACGGCACCCTCAGGAACTCCATCCATCAACACAGAGACTCTTCAGCCAACCGTCTGTAACCACCAAGTCATTCCTTCTCAAGAACGTGTCATTGTAAAAGACGATCTCGCTCTCTTCCCATCATGCACACTTTCTGTTTTTTAAGGTGTAGTGGGAGGTAATTTACTTGTAGGGCAGGGACCGGGCGCTGTAAGTCTGGTGGTGTTCTATCTGCAGAAAGAACTATCCGTTGTCTCCACAAACATGTTCCTCTGCCACAGACAGGAATAACTCATCGCAACGGAATGAGGACTAAGCTCTTACTTCTAGCTTCTCATTGTCTTTTCTCCACCTGGGAGTGAGGAACTTTACATTGCAAAGCTTTGGTAACGGGGCAGTCTGCCTGAAAGCTACCACGTGTGAAGGAAAAATTACTGTTAGAAATACCAGCGATTCCATTATGAAAAATAACATCCTTTAAAGTACTTTAAGTAACATTTTACATAGAAGTACGTGGAAACATTCTGGTTTACCAGGAAGGGAGAAAAAAGAGCCATTTCTGTGATAGGATTAGCTGACAGCCAACACTCATTTCACAATGCTATTGTAAAGAATCAGTCTCACAGACTTAAAGCTTTTCCCATTAACTGAGCAATCAGAGTTAAAACACAATTATGTTTAAAACTTTACACAGTTTAGAAGAAAAATGTATAATGTTTAGGAACTGGGTGCAATGATTGTAGAAGAAAACCCAGCTTTCTGTCAATGTGTCAATGACTTTTAACTCTTCTCCTCAGTCACTGGACCAAGGGGGTAAGCGGATTCCAGTTTCCTGGAGAGTCATGGAAATGACTGTGTGACACTTCGTGGCAAACGTTTGTCTAGCATACCTCTAGAGGATGGTTTTGTATCAATGATTTAAAGGTTTGACAAACTCCATAAGGATTACCTACAGCATGAGGAAAATTACTTAACCCACTCATGTTTGAATACATCAGTTTCATTTGAAAATATAAAAGCCAAAGTGGAAGTTAAGAATTTGGTCAAAACCGACCCTGCTGATCAGTATAATGATTTCCCTTTTGCCCAGTCTCTCAGCATCTCCCTCATAGCCTACATGTCCTTATGGACCATGTGTAATGGTTCTGTGATTCCCTTGACAAGTCCGTTTATGTGGGTTAGAAAGAGTGTACTTGACTTCTGCACAAAATAGTAATAATGCAGACGTGGGGCTCCTTCACCTGCTCTGAGGCCTCAAACACATAGTATGGCCTTTTTGCTCCACCACCAGAGCCAGACATGTGCTCAAACTGGCTTTGGGCCTGACTAAATGTGTGGCTTTGAATAAGTTACTAGGTCGGTAACAATAATATTTCCTTCTCCACTGGGCTATCATAATTAAAAGAGACAATGCATGCTAAGTATTTGATGTCAGTGCCTTAAATATGATCATTTTTAGTTTCCTGGCATATGTGTACTTTAGGCTGAGCTCAGGAAACCCACCTTGAGTAGCTAGGTGCTCCTCCATTCTTCCCTTAGCCTTCTCCCACTGCTCTTTCCTCTCTTGGGTTTCCACTTAGGAGCGGAATTGCTGGGGAAACGGTATCTCTGTGTTTCCTTGTCTGGGAAGGTACCAAACTGGTTTCCAAAGTGGCTGCACCATTTTACATTCCAACCAGTGACGGAGAGCTCTGACTTCTCTGCATTCTCACCAACACTCACCATGATCTGACTTTCCAATTCCAGTCCACCTAGTGGGGGTGGGCTGGTATGTCACTGTCCCTCCAGTGTGCGTTCCCCTGATGACATCTTGTCATGTGTTCATTAGCCACCTGTGGACCTTCCTCAGAGAAATGTCTGCTGATAACCCTTGCCCATTTGCAAACTGGGCTAACTGTCTTTTCGGTACTGAATTTTAAGGGTTCTTATATATTCTGGAAACAAGTGCCTTATCAGATACATGAATTGAGACCATTTTCTCCCATTCGATGGGGTGCCTTTTCAACTTCTTGATGACATCCTTTGAAGCACAAAAGCTTTTAAGTTTGATGAAATCCAATTTGTCTATTTTTCTTTTTTTGTCGCTCATGCATATTTAAGAGTCCTTAGCCAAATCCAATATCATGAAAATCTACCCCACTGTTTTCTTCTGAGTCAAATAGTTTGAGCTTACATTTAGGTCTTTGATCCATTTTGAGATAATTTTCATATGTAGTAGGAGGTAAGTGTCCAACTTTGTTCTTTAGCACATGACTATCATTTGTTAAAAAGATATTAACACTCATTTTTATGCTGCTTTACCACATTTTAAGCAATTTTACTTGTGCAATTTTACCCTGTAACAGACAACTGACAGTATCACCTCCCTCTAAGGTTGACAGGCTTGAAATGTATAATTACTGACTTTTCCTTCAAGCCTTCAACTCTGCTCTATTCCCTAGATCCTGTGGGCCTGAACCCTAGCACAAATTAGGGCAGAAGGGTTATACACCACTGTTAGGTTTGACCCTTTTCCTCCTAGACACACAACTAAATTTCTCAGCCTTTTTGGCAGTTAGATGGGGTCATGTGACTCCCTCCAAACCAATGGCAAATGCCATTGTGGGCCAATAGAAGAGATGCAAGCCTCTTTCAGGGCTAGCTCTAAAACCTCCTGGGAGAAGCTCTCCATTCTTTTTCTGGCTCTGTTAGAAGACACAGAGTATTTGGCAGAGGAGAATGAATTCTTACAGATGACACAGAATCTCAATCGTAGAGAACAGAATCTCAATCCCTGGAGAACCACACAGAGCAACCCTTAGGGTCAACCCCATCCACATTAACTGCAATATGAGGAAGAAATGAAACTATCCAATCTGTCCAAGTGCATAGGCAGAAATCTCTGACAATTGGGGTACGACAGATGTAGCTGGGTTCCTGAAATAGGAGCCAGGAAATTCACAAAAGGGGTGATTGTGGAGAAATGTCCCAAACTGGGAAGAAGAGGTTGAGATGGTTTTCATCGGTCTGAGTCCCTGGCAGCCCTGGGAAGAGACAAATGAGCCCTCACTCTACATGAGTAGCCGCTCAGACAGGTTGGCTGTCCTTCACTTAAAAAGATAATAAATATCAGAAGAGTGGCTAGAAACTCTCTTCTCAGATTTCTAACCTGAGGCTCTTTCAATTAAAATGAATAGGGAAGGGAGATAATCACTACATTCTTTAAGATTTTAAGAACTGTCAAAAAAAAAAAAAGGAAATTGATTCTAGGTTGCCTTGAAAGAAATAATTAGACCCACGGATAGAAAATTCTAGGGATAAATTATAGAGTAATATTATAAAGAACTACCTAACAACCACTGCTAGCTTCTTCAGTGAGAGGACTGAACTATACGGAGTAAACATGTTCCAACACTGATTTCTTGAGCATATCGACCAGGGGTTGCAGAGAGATTTCTTTATTGGAGGGGTTGCTGATGACATGGCATCAAACCCTCTTCTGGTCCTGCTTCTGCTTGCTGTCCCCACAAACAGTTCACTAATGTCCAGAGCAGAGTCTTAGTTCAGAAGGTCTAAAGATCCCTGCTAGTATATGCTCATACTTCCTTGAAGATCTGACTTAAGTGCCTCCTCTACAAAGGCTTTGAAGACTAATACGTCTCTGTATGAGACATATTCACTTTGAATCTAAATATGTTATTTTTTTTGAAACTCTTAATTTGATCATAATTTCTAAATATTCTCCAGTTACACATGTATCACTTTTTAAAAACTTCCCCATCATTTCATAAGTACCAAGGGCTTTTTCAATCTCTCAACCTAAATTGTTTTTTATTACAAAGGATATACAGTTGGCACTTAATATACTGAATGGTCATCAAAGAAAAAATATGCCTTAGGAGATAAGATAATGTATTTTGTTCACTTGAAAGCCAATTTCCTTATCTGCTAGAGACTTTGGCAAATCCAAAGTACCCAGGCATGAAATGTATACTATAAAATTTCCGGGCTGTTAGGGAATCCAGAGAAATCCTACCCATCTCTGTATCAATTACTATTAGAAAGGGAAAATATATGTGTACATATCAATTATAATTGAAAGTTCAGAAAGAAATGTTTGATAATGCTTCTCCATGATCATCCTATGACCATAATAAGAAGCTTCGAGGAAAGCAGTTGGGGACAGCACCTTATTTCTTCTAACCTAAACACAGATCTTAATTTCAAGAAATATTTTTCTCTTTCGGGTACTATGGGTCATCATCTGCCAAATGCTTTTAGCATTCTACACGGAAAATAATGAAAGAGAAATTGTCTGCAAATAGGTTATTTGGAGGAATTTAGCTAAGTACTGAGTATCATCTTACTCCAATATATTAAATAAGGAAGCAAAACAGCATGCATTTTATTATTGAAAGGACAGTCCCTCTCAAAATATTAGTCACTTCAGCACTGCAGAGTGATTGTGTTAATGTGATTCTTTTTCAGATAATTGTACTGCTGAGCACTAAAAATGTCAGAAATATGAGTTTCAATCTTCTCAACCCTCACCCCACAGAAACACACTGCTCCTAGGAGCACAGAAAATTGTGAACATTGTAAGTCTTCTCTGAAAATTCCTGAAAACATTAACGGAGAACAAGTATCCTTTTGATTATCATCCAATATCACATGTGTCAGAGTTGAGAAATAGGTCATTTTGAACAAAAGAGAGAAAAGAACTACATGTAAAATCCTATGGAGGAAAAAGCCACTTCCAGAATGGCAGAGAGAAGACCTCTGAAAATCTGCTCCTTCATAAATGCAATGAGATTGTAAAAATTGTGGAAACTTTTGCAACTAACCAATGGCTCCCAACAATCTGAAGTCCATTTACTCAAGAAAAACGCATCAATCTGGGTCAGAATTGCGGCCTTTTTAACTTGCTCTATTCTCCTCTTGCTCCCCCCAGTTCCCTGGGAGTCTTGAAAACCAACAACCTCACAATTGTGACAATTATTAAAACGATCAGCTTAGAAGATACTGGAGAAGGAACATCTTCATGGCTCTCCAAAAGCTCCATTCCTAGAGGACTGCCGTTATTTCACTTGTATGGAAGTTTACTAAAAACCTAAACTCACAGAGTTTGTCTTTATTTGTTCTGACTCAAAGCTTACTCACTGCAAAAGCCTTTACCCTAGGGCACTTGTCAAAAACAATCAGTGACAATTGTTTAAAATAGCAGCTACCCAAGGTGATGATAACAGTTGGGGAAAATGAGAAGTTGACTAAAATCCTTAAAAGGAAAAGCTATGCAATGAGATCTCCATGAGGACTTTGAAAAATCTGAACACACTGCTGGGAATCGAGAAGGCTATTTTCATGTGCAGGGCTGTATCCATGCCTAGGAAATATGTAAGAATGCCTTAATCTTTCAACTCTGGCTGACCTTGTGACTCTGATAAAGTAGGAAATGAAGACTATGGCAAGGCTGTAAACTCCTTGGTTGAGTATTGAAATTTTTTCCTTATGTATGCATGCAGTGCTTGTTGGGAAAAACTGGGAGATTTACTAGTTTGATATATTTAAAGAAATCTCTGTCCAATCATTATTTGATCTTTAAGCTAATATAGCATAGACTTCAGCGGCCACGTATGAAAAAATACAGACTTTAATGAATTAGTTCAGGAAAGCCATTAACAGCAACAAGAAACAACAACAAGACGTGTGGAGAAGGGCAATTTGGTTTTGTGTTGCCATATCCTATTATTTAAAATATCCAGTATTTAACAAATATCTTGAGACATACAAAGAAATAATACAGTATGTTCTGAACACAGGAAAGAAGAACAGTCAATAACTAAGGCATTGGACAAATTAGGGAAGAAATAACCCTTTAAGTTAGTTATTATAGATATGTTCAAAGAACCAAAGGAAACCATGTCTAAAGGTCTACAAAAAAATGAAAATGATGTCTCACCAAATAGAAAATATCATTAAAGAGAAATTACTTTAAATGAACCAGATAGAAATTCTGCAGTTAAAAAGTACAATGAAATGAAATGAAAAAAAAATCACTGAAAAAATGAAAAATAATTATTAGATTTGGCAGAAGAGAGAACATGGTGACCATGATGATAATTGAGAGTCTACAGTAATAGGAACAGAAAGAGAAAGGAATGAAGAATAATGAACAGTTTCAGAGGCCTGCGGGACATCATCAAGTGTATCAATATACACATAATGGGAGCCTAAAAGGAGAAGTGAGAGAGAAAAGGCAGGAATCATATTTGAAGAGATAATAGCAAAAAATAGAAGAGAAGGGAACTCTTTAGCTTACTCTCTGAGTCCAGTACTACCTTGATCCAAAAAACAAAGATATCATCATAAGGAAACTACAGACCAATACCTCTTATGAATATAGAGGCAAAAATCCTCAACAAAGTATCAGGAAACCAAATCCAGCAACATAAAGAGAATTAAACACCAAGACAAAGGGGGAATTTATTCCCAAAATACACAGTTGGTTCAACATAGAAAATCAATGTAATACACCACATTAGTAGAACAAAGGACAAAAGTTCATGATCATTTCAACTGGTGCAGAAGTAGCATTGGAAACAAAACCCTCCATCTTTATATGATAAAAACACTGAACATACTTGGATCCAAAGGGAACTTCCTCAACCTCATAGAGGGGACCTATGAAAAATCCACAGTTCCCATCATAAGTAATGGTGTATGACTGGTAGCTTTCTCCATGAGATAAGAAAGAGCCAGAGACGTCCACTCTCACTACTGCTATTCAGCATTATCCTGGAGGTACAGGTCAGGGCAATTAGCTAAGAAAAAGAAATAAAAAGCAGCCAGATGGGAAAGGAATTTCTCATTGTAGAAGATATGAATACACTAAAAATCATTGGTTTATCTCCTTGAAAATGTACTAAGACAAACATAGTTGTACACCAGTGCTCCCATCAGCATTATTCATGAAAGTCAAAGGTAGAAACAACCCACGTGTCCACCAAGAGGAAATGGATAAATAAAATGTGGTCTACACACAGAATGGCATATTATTCAGCTAGACTGCCCAGGTAGAGACATCAGTAAGAACTCACATTTAGCTTTATAAAGACACAGGTGGAGCTAAATAGTAGGTAGGTAAGTAGAGAGTGAGAGAGGGAGAGAGAAAGAGAGAGGGAGAGGCAGACCGATAGGTAGGTGGTAGACACAGAGATATGTGTATGTACACAGGTTGGTACACACATCTATTTCCTTGCTTGGTCAGCTGTGAAGGTCTAGAAGCCATGATATCCCAATGCTAATGAGATCTGGTTTCTAATACTATTATCTAATAGAAGGAGCCAGGGCTCTTGGAGAAATGGCTAATTCTAGGGCTGGGGAAGGGAAAATATAAGATAAGCCTGTAGCATCTTGTAGCATCAAAAAGTAAGATGATGGGGCGTCTGGGTGGCTCAGTGGGTTAAAGCCTCTGCCTTCAGCTCAGGTCATGATCTCAGGGTCCTGGGATCGAGCCCGCATCAGGCTCTCTGCTCAGCAGGGAGCCTGCTTCCTCCGCCTGCCTCTATGCCTACTTGTGATCTACGTCAAATAAATAAATAAAATCTAAAAAAAAAAAAAGTAAGACGGTGATTAAACAAAGACGGATGAGGGAGGAGGACAAGAAAAAGGCAGAAAGAGAAGGAAGGGGGGAGGGGAAAACCCAGAAAGACCCAGGAAAAACCCACGATGATGAGGGCACATCCAACGGCAGGGGAGTCAGCTGCACGGCACACAGTGGACGAAGCTGGAAGCATTCAAGAAGGAAAGAAAAAAAAGACAGTGTTGGATTGTGATACAAACTATAAAAAAAAAACAACTATGAGTTGATATTAATGTCAATAAAAGATTCAGTAAAGAAATAAATGGGTGGGAACTAGACAAAGCTCCCCTGCAGAGAATTCTGAATGATTCATACAGATTTTCTGCTCTCAATAAGGGGGCTATACGACTTTCCCGTCCTTAACTGTGGGTCATGCATAGTAACTTCCTGCCGGAAGCACAGTACGGAAAGGTGGGGGCAAAGAGAGACTCTGCAGAGAAAGCCAGCGGGCACCGCATCAGCCAGGGGAGCCAGGCGGACATCACAATGGTAAGTCACCTTGACCACACGTGTCCTTCACGCGATGTGATGAGAAGGTCCCTTCACCCCTTCCCTGAACCCTGTGAGCCTAGGCTCACGATGAAAAACGTAACAGAGATTGCAATTTAAGAATAATCTACCAGAGACCGGACCACATTCTCAAAATACCTGCCTCTGAGCCCTGTCAAGGTCATGAAAAACAAGAAATGTCTGAGAAATGGCCATGGTCAGAGAGGCGTAAGCAGGAAGAATTCTTGAATGTATGTGACAACCTGAGGGGCTGGAAGCAGGTAGGGGCGTCAGGTAACCGCGAAGGGCACCTGAATGAAGTACGGACGGTAATTAATAATGACGTATCAGTATGAGTGGATTAATTGTGACGGATGTACCATCCTAATGGAAGATGGTAACAGGAACTCTGAGTTAGAAGTCTCACATCACATGTCCACGTTCTGACTTTTCCGATGCTTGGATCCAGAACAGAGTGAAAAGGATGTGTTCCTGATCAGTAAGAAAGAGTCCTCTGGTTCTAATTCTTCTTCTTTTTATTTAGATTTACTTATTGATTGGAGGGGGGAGGGAAGGACAGAGGACAAAGGAGGAAGTTAAGCAGACACTGCGCTGAGCACAGAGCCTAAGGAGGGCTCGACCTTATGACCCTGAGATCGTGACCTGAGCTGAAACCAAGAGTCAGACACTTATCTGACCACACCACCCTGGAGCCCCAGCTGTGGTTCTAATTCTGCAGTGACGAAATGGGATAGTTTCTCTCCATTCAATTCACCAAGTACTTCTAGCCGTCGGTTTCCCAAACCACAAATTCTCTTTCAATGCGGTAACTCTGACCGCACGTCCCACGTCCCAGACAACGTGCGGCTGAGGAGGTCAGACCGTGAGACACAAGTTTCAAACACTCATCTAACTTTAATAGAGTTCCCCAGCAAAAAATAAATAAATAAAATAAATTTTAAAATATTTTAAAAAATTTTGATAGTGTCTGTTTTCCATTTACTGCTTTACCTTATTAACCACAATCTGCATCGATTTTTAAAAAAGAAAAAACCTTGGATATTTTCAATGGAAAAAGAATGTTTTTCGAGGTTGTATTTAATTCTAATTTTCACTCTCGGAAGGATGGTGTTAGCCGAGTTTGGGGTTGTAATGACGTGCCGGACGAGAGAAGGCGGAGGAGACAAGTGTGGTATCTCCTACGAATGAGGTCTCATAGGGGAATCTTCTGACTCATCCATTTCCCCACGACTCTCTCTTCCTGATCGCACCTAACCACATTAAAAAGAAGTAACGGCTGAGGCTCCTGGCTTTGGCAGGCAGCAGTGCTCCTGCTCGGAAGGTCCCACGTCCCAGCGCTAACGCTATTGTTAATGACGGGCAGCTCGATGGACGCTCAAGGTAACGTTGCATCTTAACAGAGCGAACAGGTCAGGGATCCAGAAATCAAAGACCCTCTCACCACGCCACACCGTGTCCGTCTTGGAGCTTAATTGCTACATGCATGTGACCGTATCCACCTGCAAAAGGACCGTCGGTCTCTGCATGCTGGCTGGCCTCAAGATCAGGGCTCCGGCTCGCCTCAAAACAGCTGTCACCTGTCCCCGGAGCCACTGGAGGGCACTGTTTGCTAAAATGCTCTCAGCTCCCCCGACGCTTTTAAAACGAATGAAAAGTAATGGTACTTTGTGGGCTGACGGAAGACGTTTCTCTGAGTCCGTCCGTGTCGGTAAGCACAGATAATTCAGAAAAAATGAATGTTTTCTTGTTCATATTATTAATCCCCAATTCAGGAGCGCTGGGTTTTAATTTCAGTCCCTGGGGACTGATGGACCCAAGTCAGCGAGTCTGGAAATCTGCAAGCCTGTCTCCTTACCAGCAAATTAGACGTCTGTGCAACCTCCTTAGTATGTCTTGGGTGTATCTTTACAGACTATAGGATTCTGATCTTCGGTGTCAAGGCTATTGCTCTCACAGTTTGCTTGAAACGCTCCTTTACTGGGAAGTCACTGCTGCTGGGTTTGACCAAATGCTCTCAGTGGGGGCTCTAGCGGTCACATCGGGTCCCAAAGCAGGAGCCGTATTCCCGAACCACCTTTACAACGGTCCAGGCTGTGTGTCTTCAGACCAGGGGTCTCCTGTTGCCTCAGACAGTGGCCCGGGAAAAGCAGGGTTCCAGGTCCAGTTTGGAAGTAAAGAGGCTGAGGCGTGGAAGGGTCAGGCCGGGAACCTCATCTGGTGCTGTCAGTGTGCGCACTTGCTCCGGATCATTCTAGGCATTTCCTCCTCCATCCCCTGGCCTCGCCTGCAGAAGATGCTCAGGGACTGTGTGCTGGATAAGTGAACAAACCCAAGGACAAACCCAAGAGGACGAGCGCCACGGTCTGCTTGGTCAAGAGAGGCCAACGCTACCGTGAGAGGCTGTACCCCGGGGACACGTACCATCCGCCACTGGTTCTGTCTCCCATTAGAGAAGAATCAGAGGAAGCAAGAGTGAACAGTTCTCCAAGAATCCAGAATCAAACATGAGCAGAATAATCCACAGCAACAGCCTACTGACCAGACAGAGGCCTTTAAAGGCCTTTATAACTCCCCCCCGTGCCCCCCTACCCACTAGAGCATTAAAGCCTGAAGGACTCTCAAACTTTCTGAGACACTAAGGAAACGTCAGCAAGCCCGGGGCCCTGGCTCTGCGCGCTGTCCTTTTTCCTCCCCTGCTGCAGAGCTGTAGTCCTCAAACCCAGTTTCGATCAGCGGCTCCCACGCTCAGCCGCCCCGAGCACCGCCAACGCTCGCAGGCTAAAAGTCAAACTCCTGAGCGCAGCCCTCGAGGCTTCCACGGTCAGAGCACAACCTGCCCCGACGGGTCCAGCCCGCCACCTGCCCTGCCCTTTCTCCACCCGGTGCCACACGGAGTCACAGAGGACAGAAGGGACACTGGGGCCACGGGGGCAGAGCCGTCTCCCCTACTCCAGCTCTTCCTGTGATCTGGAATGTTTTTCTCTCATCCGTCAGGGAAGCCCCAGGCCCCAGTGTGGAAACGTCCCTCGATGTCCCTTAGCCCGACGTGCCCCCCTCCAGAGAACCTTCCCCATGGCCCCGCGTCACCTCTTGCTGTCTGTGTGGGGGGCCTGGGGGCTCCGTGGGGGGCGGGGACGCTCACACCAGCCCACGCCGCGCCAAGCACGTGCATCCCACGGAAGGTCCTCCGCGAGTTGTGTACATGTCAGGACGATGGCTTTTTACAAGGCAGCTTGGCTCATTTAAATACACTTGAGTTTATTTTTAGTTTTCGGAAAACTAAAAATACGACTTTCAGAATGAATTTCACAGCTCTCCCTGGGGGAATGTGATTAAAGTTCTGTGATGTGTTCCCAGAAAAGGGACCTACAGCAATGTCATGCGGACAGACTGGACTGGGCATTAGTTTCTGCTTGCTTCTAATAAAAAAAAAATGTTTTCAATATTCCAGACATTTCAAACTTAGAGATCCAAAAGTCTCAGGATGCTATAGGTGTGTCGTTTTCATCACTGGAAGAAAAATCCCCCAAAAGCCCCGGCGGGCGGGGGGTGCAGGGGGAGGGAAGCAGCATCTCGGAGCCCCATCCGGCTGCCGCCCGAGCATGGAAACCGGGGCAGGAGAGGCACGCGAATCCGCCCCTTCTCCTAAGCCTGGTTTCACAGCATGGGGCGGGGGGCATGGGGGAGCGTTCCCAGAGTGACAAGCCTGTCAGCGTCTCAGGAAAATACTGGAAAAGCAGACGGGATGCAGCTGGGCGGCCCTCACCTGGGATCCTGGGAGAAGGAAGCAGACATCGCGTACACAAGGGGTGCCCTGGGGAGGCTCTCGCATGTAGCTGTGCTGGTCTAAGAGCTTCGGGTCCTGCCGAACACCTGCTTCCAGGCAGCCCAGGATGTTGGCCGCTGCAGGGCTCGAGCCTGCATGCCTCGAACCGAAGGCGGGGGCGCTGGGTCTCTCGTGAGGTTCCGGGCAGACACGGGTTCAGCCGGGCTGTGACAGCCCGTCATGGGACTCAGGCGTGTGACCCCGCTGGGAGAGGGCTCCGGAGGCTGGCACCCACTTTCCACTGGCTCTCATCCTGGGGCCCTTTCCCTGGGATGCTTTTGCTTCCATCCTTCGGCTGTGAGAAGTCACAGCTCTCTCACTTGGTGCTGAGGCCCCAGAGTCTTGGGGCCCCCAGGCACACGTGCCAAGACCTTTGCAGCTGCAGTGCTACGGTGTGTGCGTTTCCCCCCCAAAGGTGGTGAGGAGGGAGGTTATATCCTAAACAAGGCCTGTCCGCGGCCTATGAGCTGCGGAAGCTACAGGGACCTCGGGCTTCGTCGTCCTGTGCCGGATCTCACACGGGACCGAAGTTTTATTAAGAGTAAACATAAATGAAAAAAAAAAAAAAGAGTAAACATAAATGAAAGGTTGAGGTGTTCTGAAGGACCGATGGAATGTTTTAGAAATAAATCGCAACCCAGTAAGATGAAAAGTGAACGGAGACGTCTTGGGTGATGGGAGATCCCGCCGCGCTGGCCGCACCGAGCCGGGCTCCAACCGGGGGTGGGCAGGGCGTGCTGAGCGCCCGGCCACGGCGGACCCGCCGCGTTCCTCACGTGCTCCGGCTGCCCCCGCTGCAAACACGCAGACCAGCTCACAGACGCCCTGCGGGCCCGAAAGGCAGGGAGATGGTGCTCTAGCCAGTGGGTCTGACACAACGAGGGCTCACTCTGTCCAGGGGACGCGCTGTCAGGGAGACCGCTGAGGCACGTTGTTGGCCCCTCCTCTAGGCGCCCATGGAGGGCACCGCCAGCTGCCCGCCCAGGGTCCATTCTGCCTTCTCTTCTTCACCCTCAAAACCCCCCGTTGTCCAAGGACTCATCACGTCCAGGTACAAATCCTTCCCTTCCCCACTGTGCCTCCCTCTCTTCCACGCAAGACCGCAAGGCCATCTCATGGCCAAGTCCAGAGCGGGAGGCGACGGGGCCTTTGGCAAAGCAGTCACTTTGCAACAAGCAGAACTACCTGCTTTTCCCTCTCGAAGCCTCTGAAGATAAAAGCCACATGTTGCAGGTGGCTGAGCAGGGAGCCGGAACAGTCCTTCTCCACTGCGGGAGACCGTGAGCCCGAGGGGACGGTAGGCAGGGTCTGGAGACGTTTCTGGTTTTCACAACGTGGGCCATGGGTTGCTGCTGGCATCTGGCAGGTAGAGGTCAGGGATGATGACCTGGGGTGACCCCTACACAGAGTTGTCGGGTCCAGAAGTAGCCTGGATTCCTGAGGACAGTTTGGGGCCAAGGACACTAGCCACGAATCGTCCATCTCTGGGGTCTTATACATGAGGAAAATTAATTTCCTTGTTGGTTCAGCCACTCACGTGGGTGTCTGTTACCTGCAGCTGAAATCCGTCCAGGGGGCTCCCCTGCTTTCATTTCCCTGGGTTCCAGCTCCTCCTGACCTTAGAGTTTCAGAAGGTTCTGCTTGGTCGGTAGCAACCAGGAGTCTCGGCGAGGTGGCACGTGATTCGGACACTTTATGGACACGCCCAGAGCAGACATTTGCCTCGGATGCTACTCCCTTCCGTGCCTGTCTCACACCTGTCCCTGACCACGGCTCCTCCCAGAATGTATCTCTTCCCCTTTCTTATTACCGCGGGAAGACACAGGGTGCTCTCCGTCACCCTGCCGAGCAGGAAGCCTCTCCTGACCTTGCGGAGAAGGCTGCTGGTTTCCGCCATAATGAAGCCGGGCGAGTCCGGCGGTCGGGGATGACCGAAGGGGAAATCGAGTGTGCATATTCCTAATCCTAGCAGATTAACAATGCTCTCCCTTTATTTTACTGTCTTCCGGATTCTCTTCTCTACATATATATAGGAAATGCAAATCGTTTTCAAGAAAAATGGGCCTAGTGGGGTGCCTGGGGGGCTCAGGAGGTTGAGCCTCTGACTTGGTTTCGGCTCAGGTCATGACCTCAGGGTGGTGAGAATGAGCCCCATGTCGGGCTCTGTGCTCAGTGCGGAGTCTGCTTGAGATTCCCTCTCTCCCTCTGCCCCTCCCCCTCCGCCCCTCCTCACTCATGTGCGTGCTCTCTATAGAATAAATAAATAAATGAAATCTTTTAAAAAAGGAAAAATGGGCATATTATGTTATTTTCAAAATTTGTCACTCAACACAGAACCTTCTGTGGGTGATCATCTCACGCAGAGAGTCCATTTCCATTCTTCACGCTCTTTGTCTCAGCTCTGGGCTTAGAAAGGTTCTCGGGGGGCGCCTGGGTGGCTCAGTCAGTTGAGCATCTGCCTTCGGCTCAGGTCATGTTCTCAGGGTCCTGGGATCAAGTCCCGCATCAGGCTCTCTGCTCAGAGGGGAGCCTGCTTCTCCCTCTGCCCCTCCCCGACTCGTGCTCTTTCTCTCTCTCTCTCTCAAATAAATAAAATCTTTAAAAAAGGCCTCTCGCTACAGTTCAGAGCGGGAGGCACCCCCACCAGACAGGCTACCCTTGAGGTTTTCGTTTTTATATCCCTGATAGGAGAGGCTGGACTCCAGGCTCACAGAGGCCCTCGCCCTCCCGGGCTCTGTGCTCTGCAGCAGACCATCACCCGAGCCACAGCAGAAGCTTCGGAGGCAGCACGTCCGCCTTCACGTCTCCACCTCCGGGGCCTACGACAGAGCTCAGGCCGCAGTCGGCCCCGCACAAGCCTGAGGGAGTGAAGGGGTAAACGAATGTGTGACCTAGAACACGACTCCTCTGAGGACGTGCGCTTCCCTTCTTACTCTCTTGAGGTACAGGCTGAACGACGGAAACACGGCCCGAGTTCCCGGGCGACGGCCACAGAGGGTTGACGCCCGAGTTCCCGGGCGACAGCCACGGAGGGTTGACGTCCACCGTCTGTGTGAAGAAAACTGGGCGTCAGGTGTACGTTTCTGGATTCTGAGGTGACCTTGAGGAAGGCTTCCGGCCCGTTCCCCGGTACGCACTTCCGAGTACCACAAGAGCCAACGTGGGGCCTCGTCTCTTCAGTAGCTCTCCTGGATGGTAAGGACGGGTGGGAGCCTCCCTCACAGCTTCCAGGAGGCAACGCCCACGACCGCCTTGGGCTGAAGTGAGCTTGGCTCTCCTGCCGGGTCTCTCCATTGTGCAAGTCATTCTCCGTGCTCAGGGGACACTGACTGCTGACAGCCGCCCTCTGGTAAAAGTGCTGAAAATTAGGGGATAAACACCTGATACCTGGTAATGGGATCTTCTCATGGAGCAAAAACCTTAAATCCCCGGGCTCCCATATCCCCCTTTGGGGTCAAGTTAATTGTATTAAGTGACTTTTTGTAGTGTTCATGTTCATAACATCTTCATTCTGCTTTTCGAGAATTAATTCATTCCTTCTGGGTAGGAGATTTGCAGGCTCAGATACTAAGAAAGGGATTATATTCAGTGCATTTGAGAGGTCCACTTACATTTGCATTTTTGCAGAAATAAATTAAGTTTGCCAGTGTTTGTTCCAAAGAGAAGGAAATCTTAAAACACATCACGGGTATATCATTAAAAACTAAGAAATACAATGTCTGTCCAGTCTCCAAATCTTAAGAGAATCTTCCTTAGGAATATTTAAGGCTCTGTCCGTAAATTGTCTGCTACAAATATGTGGGCCGGGTTGGGTATTCCCTACTGCTGAACCATGGTAAAGGAGGTACAGTCTCCTCTAGTGGGTGTTAGTCCAGGCTCGATAAGACGGTTGTGTGGAAAGCAGGTCCACTGCTCCCCTGCTCAACCCACTGTGGGCTCAGTGAGTTTTTTCCTCCTTCCCCTTTCTGCAAGCAGGCACGTATACAGCCGTCCGTGTATAGGACTCGTCATCCCGGCTAGATTCCGAGCTTAGTCAAGGAAGCAGCTCTCATCACCCGAGAAACAGAACAGGACAGATCTCACCGCTGGGACAGCACAGGTCCCTCTGCTCAGAGGAGGCTGCAGAAAGGTCCCCAAGCTGAGCCCATTCACCCCGCAGCCTCATTTCCTACCAGTGTCTGAATGTCCCCCACTTCGTCAGACTTTGGGGTCCTCTTCTGGGTGATGCCAGAGCTCTACCTCTAAGCTGCAGGTTCCATGCACACTCACCGCTCTGTGTCTCAGCCAAGTGCCCCCAACAGCTCACGCCATTGAAGCTCTCCCCCTGTCTCTAGTCGGCAAGTGTCTGAGGCAAGGACCGGGTCTTATTTTTCTTTACAGAGTTTTTTCAATTACTGAGCAAATGAATAAGTAAATGAAGGATTGGGTGACATCAGCTGATCTGGAGGAGGCAGAATGGTAAGGAAAAACCCAGACTTGGGAATCCCGAGGCCGGATGAACAAACGGGTAAATCAAAACGTGGGTTGCCTCTTTCCACATGAGTAACATTTGAATTCTCTAGGTTGGTGCTCAGGGTTCTTGGCTTCTCTCATTCTAGATTCCTTGGGGAAGTATAGCCTGGTGGAAAAAACCTATGAAACTTGGTGGGTCTTACCAACTGGGGATGTATCTTGCTTATATGTGAACAGGCTCATTGCTTGTGTCTATATGCGAGGCTTGTCAACCACATGTGACCATGAGCAGCTCCAGATATAGGATTGCCTTTTTTTTTTTTTTAAGTATTTTTATTTGTTTATTTTTGAGACAGAGAGAGAGCGAGCGAGTGAGCGCAGTAGGGGGGACAGAGAAAGAAGCAGGCACCCAGATGAGCAGGGAGCCCAATGCGGGACTTGATCGTGACCTGAGCTGAAGGCAGATACTTAACCGAATGAGCCACCCAGGCATCCACATGAGACTTTTCATTCTGAATGCTTTTAAAAAATAAAAATCATGACATAGTTTAAGAAAAACCTAAAAGCAGGGAAAGTTAGTGTAAATGGACTACTCTGGGCATTTTTACTTCTTAAAACGAGTAAGATTATAAATCACGGGATCGTGTTTTCCTTACGTAAGACGGCTGTCATCATACTGTAACTATTTTAATCTCTCGAGGCACTCAGAAGATAAAGGACATCCATTTTAGAACAAAAGAAATCTCAGCATTTTCGTTCTTCTTCTACACCTTGAAATGAAATTATGGGCCATCACCCTGCAACCGTTTCGATCCAGTTGAATACAAGTTCCCCAGAGGCCTTCAATGGGCGTCCGCTCGCAGGACCATGGACAGCTCCAGGTCTACGTTTTCACATGATCCCACGAGCACAGACTGAGAAGTCATGGCAACAATCTGTCCTCTTGTACGTGACCCTTGCTCAACCTACAGTTTATTCACTAAAGTCACAATTGACCCCAAAGCACCCAGGGATCTTGGAAACGCCACTGAAGTCGAGCCTCGAGAACATGAGGAGGTCTCTCAGGCCTGGCTTCTTTTTCTGCAACATCCTTGGGGTCACTGACCTCCGTCCAGGACTTCTCCGGAAGGCCCCATACGGACTCTGTGCTGACTTCCAGGCTGCTCCCCTGAACCCTGGTGATGTAAGAAGCACCGTCCCTTAAAGGAATCTCAGGTTAGCCTGCAGACCATGGACACTGGGCCTTCATGAAGATGAGGGATACGGAAACTTCACGGGTCTTTAACTGACTGGCGCAAGGCCGTTGCTGGGCAACTCTCGAATGTGTCTCAGTCCCTAAGTGAGATTTTCTGACTTCTCTTCAGAACAAAGCCTCGGATGCAGAAGGGCGAGGGGAAATGAGAACAAGAGCTTCCCGCCGCTTAAAGACCACCCACAGGGAAGAACCCGCATCGTAAGTTTTGGAGAGAGACAAACCCACAGCCACTTCTCTTTTGTGATACAAACCGGGACCTCCAGATGAAGCCTCATGCCTGTTTCCTCTCACGGAAAATGGAAACACCACCGGCCACGAAGCCCTTCCATGGCCGCTCATGTAGAATTAACACCAGGTCAGGTGTCTAGCCAGAAGAAGAGACAGGGGAGGGGAGGGTAGAGAAGAGGCTGAGGGCGGCAGACCGCGGGGTGGAGGTGCGGGGTGGAGGCGTGGGGGGGGCTCCTTTGGATGTCCCAGTCCACAGAGGATTTTCGTTCCTTTAAAACGCCCGTGAAACCAACATGCACTGTGGGCGTGTGTCTCCCATTTGCTGCCGTAACATCTTCTGTTGCTGCCTAATGTCTGCCTTGACTTGCACCAAATCCTTTTCTGGAACAAAATGGTGTGAATTCATGTATGTTGTTCTATGCACTCACTTAGCAAACAGTTTCTGGCACTGTACTAGGTGAAGGAAACAGCCCTCCATGTAATCGAGCAAACAAAACTACGCTGATGCTTTATAAGTTAACCCTGACAACCTGCCTTATGTTCTGGATGTAAGCTACAAACACGTCTTGTACGTCCTAATGGCCCCACACCATAATCTAACCAACCGGAGTCCCAGGCACACACTTAATAACATTCATGAGGTAAAGCAAAGATGTTCTAAGGTCGTGCTTGACCCATTTACATTGTTTTCTGCCCTGCTGTCCGTGCAGAACGGACTCTTGTTTCGTGTGGTGATAGAAGCCTTGAGCGACTGCGGTGGGAAAGAAAAAGCATCAAGAGAGAATTTCCTGCCCCGGAAGGAAAGTCCTGGAAAGACACATTAGCAGAAGGTGTGTTAAGGTCATGAGTAAGCAGGAAAAAGGAGCTTGCCGCATTCCGCCCTGGGGCCCCAGGTCACAGCCCTGGCTTCTGTCCAGGGTGTTCCCATGGAACCGTCCAGAAACTTAGAGCTCCCAGCTGGTGGCTGTAGTTTCGAACCTAAGCTCCCAAAGAAGACAAGAGAATGAGGTCCCTTCCCAGGACGACTCGCTCTCTCCTGCTCCTCGTGCACACGTGCACGTGGATGGAAATGAGGTAAGACGAAGGGCTTCTTGTGTTTCTAAACTCTGCCCATGGTGCTGCTGGCTCAGAAAAGGGAGGAGGCAGAGAGTCTGGGCCAGCGTGACACCATAAGGCCAAGGAAGGCCGTGGCGGAGTAAAGGAGAAGACGGGGCTGCCTGGGACCAAAGGTGGAGTGGAGACCTCTTTTTAGCTGTCGCTATGCGGGTCTTTTCCCCGGGGAACAGAAGACGTCTTCGAGGGCTGCGGGCGGGATCTGGACCATGGAGGAGTGAGGCGTCCAACAGCTTCAGCAGAACAATGGGGACGTGCTAACCGGGCCATCCTTTCTGACGCCCTTCAGCAGGCAAATGAGCGTGCGGATTTTATTTGCGATCCCTTTAACTTTACTTATTTGGAGGTTGTAACCCACAATTAAGTTTTAAAAACCTAACAATTTGCCTTAAGGATGAACAATCAACCTTTTGAAACGTATTTAAATGCGAGAAGTCACCAAGCAGGGAGCTGGCACAGAAAACCTGCCAGGAGTCTGACGTCATTGTCACATTCACACCTCCGGCTTCAGCCAGAGAGATGCGCGCTCAGCCCTGACCGCAGACACCCTCCCTGTCCTCCGTGGCCCTCCCGCATGTCCACACACAGATGGCCCAGGGCCATGCAGACAGAGGTGGGTCTCACGTCCGAGACAACTGAATGAGAGCAGAGAGAGAGCATGAGTTCTGAGCACTCTTCATCTCTGCCTCCTGCACGGTGCTGCCAGGCTGAGAACCGCACGGCAGATGGGCATTTGCCCATGAGAACACCCGACCTAGAGCTTACGACCCCCAGGTAGCTAGCGTGCGTTTAGTGTGAGTCTACCAGCAAAGTGTTAGATCGGACACAAGCCCTACATCTCATCCCAGTCCTTTTCATCAAGGTGCCCCGCAGCATTCACGTTCTCAGGCTCACCTGCTTGTGTCCCCGGGATTGCCTTCTGCACCTCACAGCTGAGATGGGGCTGCGACGCTAACAGCAAAACCAAGTAAGTGACACGTGGGAGAAGCAGCCGAGCTCACACTCCCAGTGGCCGCCCCACAAAGCCCCAGGAGGCTGCGGCGTCTGCCAACAGACCCGTCCTCGGGGCCCTGGCATTTCTGCCGTGACCCCGGGGACGGCAGGCCTGTGGGACACCAGCAGCAAGGGGCAGGGGCTGCGTGTTCCACAAGGAGCCAGGCGGGTCCTCAGAGCATGCGAGAGGAGATGAAACGGCCCAGGGGACACCGCCTTGTCCTTCACGGACACTTCCAGACTTCCAGGGCCCAAAAGGACTCAACCTCACAAGTGACTCCCACAGGGCCCTTGCATTTAGTACACGTAAACTTTCCACTGAACTTTGTATAAGTTCTCAAAATCCCCAGAAGGTAATTTTGAAGGTCAGACAGAACTCTTCAAGAAGCTGATTCTGCCACTCGTTAGGCAAATAACGTAACCTCTCTGATACCATCCTTCTCTGGTAAAACTGGTATTCATAGGAAGGACTCAGCTTTTTAAACTTTCTGAGGTTGGCTCCATTTCCCCCTTCCTTTTGGTGGGGACGGAAGCCCCATCTAAGCACTTGGCCGGGGAGAAGTTAAAAACCTAACTCTATTGTTGGTTCCTTGCTTGGCAAAGGGTAGAGGTCCCCCAGATGGGTCTTTACTTTGGAAACAGCTCTTCGGCCTCTTCGGTTGTTTTTGTGAGAGTCTAACTAGCCCCGCGGGAGGGAGCATGGAAGCGAGGACGGCGGGCACAGGGAGGCCCGTCTGCCGGACAACCTGCAGGCACGGTTCTCGCCTGTCTTCTCTAGAGGGAGGAGCCTGGGTGGGGCCCAAGTACACAGAGAGGACGGGCTGTGTAGGGGTCCACAGCAGAGAGAAAGCCTGCGCCCAGCCACAAGCAGGAGAGGTGAGCTTGGCCCCTATATGAGGGGCTTGGATCCGAAAGCCCAGAACATGCTTGGGGTCAAAAATCCTAGATTCCGACATGAATTTTCCCACGAACTTCTCCTAGTTCACTCCCTAAGACCTGAGATGAGATTAGAACGAAGACGAACTCATATCAACCACTGTAAGGCACCAGACAGTAGAAAGCTCTGCCCCAGTACCCGGAGCAGCCTCCTCCTGAAAGACGCTGAGCTCGCAAAGAGCACAGGACGCCGGTTACTCGGCATGCCCAAACCCCGAAACCTCTCAGACATGAGCAGGAGACGCACGTCAAGTTTGAAGGCAATGCTGATTGGCTTCCAATCCCTCTGCCCCAACTCCAGGCCAGTCAGCACCCGGGGGCCGTGGACACAAACTCAGAGATCCTGTGACCAAAGTAAGAGCAGCAAAGCAAGGCCATGTGGGCTTGGGAAGCCTTCCTTGGCAAGAAACAAAGGGAAGCTGATCAGACATTCTCTGAGGCTCCTGCCTCACTCTTACAGCTTCAGAAGCAGCTAGTGTGCTGCTCATGTCTAGGTTCTTCTTCTTCTTCTGGGGCGCACGGCGCTTCTCTCCCTCACCCTTCACAAGAGCCGCTGACCGCGTTGAGCAGCTGTGCGTCTGTGCATCTGGGAGAGCAGAGCAGCGGACGTGTCTGCGCAGGGAACAGAGAGCGTGCAGGTGAGAGGCAACCGTGACCTGGGGACAGGGCGGGCCACCTCGAGAGGATGGGGGTCAGCCCAGGAAGGGATCAGAAGCACAAGGCAAAACACAGAAGAGGCCCCTGGGCTTTCCACAGCAGGGGCTCGTGCTTACGCTTCATTGACCCCATGTGACTGAAGATTTGCGGATCGCTGGGCCACGCGAACACGATGCCATCCGTGTCCTCCGTGGGTGGCTCTGAGCGATGAGCTGAAGCGCTCGGTGTGGAGAACTCGGAGACGTGCTGGTGCACATGGCACACAGGCAGTAAACGGCGAGTATGAACACGATGTCTGGATGGGCAAGCTTGGTATCGGGGGTTCCCGTCAGCATCTGGTAGGTTCTCCTCAATTACAGCAGGAGAACAGAGTCAGACATCGTTATCATTATAAATGTATGTGTAATTCCTTAAAATGCCAGGATTTATGACCAATAAACCTGGCGAGTCTTCAGTCAACCGGAAAGCAGCTACTCCAAGAGTTTTTCCCCAAATAGCCGGTTTGCTCAACCACCGAGTCATTCGTTCGGCTGAGTGACATCTCTGCAGACTTTATCACAAGCCAGACACTCTGGTCCACGAGAGAAACGGCACAGTCGCTGCGTGCCCTGAAGGCCCTAAGAAGCTTCCGTCAAGGGCAAGACAAGAGAAGAAAACAAACATTGGAGCGCAGAGTTAGGTGCTCCGGACGCGCGGGACGGACGGGCCATCGGGGATTAGACTCGGTTATGCAAGAGAGCAAGCGATTCATTTTGGATTAATTAAGAAGGTGATCCATGTTTGAGAAGATGTCAATGATAATTAATTAGCCTCTGGTAGGCTGACATGGTTAAGGACTTTGTGGGATAATTTAATTGAAACAATAAATGATAACGTTGGGGCTGTGTGAGGGCCGTGCACTCAAGGATGCAGAGTCTCTAATTAATGGAACTTCTGGATTTGCTTTAAAAAGAATGTTCTAGAAAGAGCCTGCAGAGGACTTGCACCCATGGGCTCAACAGAGTCAGTAACCAAGACGGAGGTAGCTTTCCAGGCTACCTGAACGTGAACTCAAGTAAAACCAAACAAGACTCTGGGCTCCGGTCTGTGGCTGCCCGCCTGGGCAGCGCTGTCGCCCTGTACTTGATCCAAACTGGAAGGAACACCTCTCCAGCACTGCCCGAGTCTCAAGGCATACCCTGCTTGTCTGCACCCCGAGTAGGCAAAGAGGGGCGAAGGGCAGAGGGCATCCTCAGGATAAGTCCTTAAAAGCCGAGGAGCCCTGAAACCACCATTGGGCATCCAGAAAAAATGCCCATCACACTCACTGCAGAGGAAAAACAACAGGTGACTCTTGCCTGAGATCCCTTTCTCAGGAAAACAAAATATAGCATACATGTGTATGATACATACTTATTTCTTAGATCCCAAAATGGGGGTGGGGAGCCTGTCCTCTCATAATGCAAACATACAAATTGAGATGGATTTCACTCCTGGTAAGGGTCGGCACCACGTTCCACAAAGGCAAGGGCGTCCTTAAATTTCCCGGGAGACGCGTGTACTTGCCCAAGCTGAGGGCCCTCTCTCTGCTGGAGCAGCGGCGGCCCAGCCGAGCCCGCAGGGATGTGACTCCCAGCCATGAACTGAGGGGCGGGGACTGCAGAGCCCAGCGACACGGAGGGGCCTGAAGAGCCTGCTGCAATCTTTTCTTCTGTGGCCACTGCCACTAAATGCTACCGTCTTTCCACAGAAAACTCCACCAGGAAACACCCAAGGGACCTTAAGCAGGTAATGGTTTCAGCTCCGATACTAGACATGTGGAAGACGCATTAAGAAGGGGACGGAGCCAACCAGACAGGTGGCGGGTCCGACAGCCTCAGCCGGAGCCCATGGGGGCCACGGCACGGACAGGCTTTATTGCCTTTAAATGATCTGAGACGTAACTGCCCTCGTAATACCTGACCACGGGGGTTCTCTTCTCCTGAGGAAAAGTGGAATCTTGAAAACCACTACAAAAGAGAGAGAAGGAATTGGCTGAATTTCCTCTCATCTATTTCTTGCGGACTTGGATACAGTGAAAGATGTTCTTCGATAGTATTTTACGCAATGACTTCAAATGATGCCATTGCTATCTCGACCTCACCGAGACGCTGAAGAACGCCTCTGGTCTCTGAGACTTGTCCTTCCCGGGCATTTCCCGGAAGTTCCTCCTGGCCAGGTGGGGCGGCCTACATCGTGGCCTCTCGGGGCCTTTCTCCCTCTCCGCAATTCGATGACTTCCTGGTTTTGATTGGGAAAAAAAGTAGCTTTCACAAAGCAGCAGAAATACCCAAACCATTTTATACTTGAATTTCTCTTCTATCCAACCCCATGAGCTTTCCAAAAAAAAAAAAAACAAAAAAAAAAAAAACCCATCTGTGTTTTCTGAATAACAAAGGAGAAGAGGAAAAAGCAAATATGGAAATCAAGTTGCTTTGAGCCCCGTGCTCTCCCTCAAATTTTACCTTCTAAAACATATACTTTTCTGGTATCAACCAGCCAGCTGATATTTTCCTACATTCAAAGGAAGCAATTTTCTTTAATTTTATAGTCTCTCTACCACGGCGTCGGAGACGCGGAGGGCTCTCTGCTCGCAGCGGCTGGGTGGATGGAAATGAGCGTCAACAAGCAGAGACTCCGGGGCCAGCCACGGTGGTCTTCTGCCACATTCCGACTGAAGCTGAACGGCCCCAGGGAGGAGGACAGAGTGGGCTGAGGAGCCCCTCCTGCAGCTGCTGGCAGACACGGGCGCCCGTCCGCCCCGGGCGTGCTTGTGCCCGAAGGTAGCGGCCGGGAACAGCGGGCTCCCTGAAGGGCGCAGGTGGCCTTGGCCTTGCTCACGGCACAAGGCATGAGCTCACCGGACCATCTGCGAGCTTCAGTCCAGACCGCCTTCCTAAGAGGCAAGCCTGCAAAAGCAAATCTGGGTATGGCCAGTCTGTGCGGCCTCGGACAACTTGTGCGGAGGGACTCCACGGATCTGGAGAAGACCGTTTCTGGTGTTTACGTGTGCAGGGAGAGGACAGAAAAAGCTGCTTCTAGCCGACAGTACGCCCTCTTTCTCTGGCACGAGTCTGAAACAGGGTGAGTAAGAGGGTATCTGCTGGCAGAGGGAGTCACGCGGCCACTCGGCAATTTCCCACTGGCGCATTCTCTCCTGATGTCACACGACAGGTAGGTGCTTCTCCTAAGTCACTTCCCTGGGCCTTCCCTGACGTCGTACCTCTGGGCTCTCCTCCGACCTCCTCTGGGCTTTGGTTCCCCTCCCCACCCACTGGGAGATTTCAGCAGCTCCTCAGTGGTGCACACTTTCCACATTTCTCCAAGCGGCTCTGACCGCTCACCCAGCTTCCTGCTGGGTCCTCGATATGTAAAGAGCATTTCCACTTAGTTTTCTCCAGTCGGCTTCTACTCTGAACTCGTCATCCAACCATAGAAACCAAGGCCCCGTCAGTGCAGTGGCCATTCCAGTTCTTCAGGCTTCAAGCCTCCACGTCCCACCTGGCTGCCCTTCCCCCATCCCTCCATTTCTACTCAGCTGCACGTCCTATCATCCATCAGTCATGACGGCTTTTTATACGGGCCACTCCTCTCCTACTCACACGCTAACCTTCTAGCGTCTGAAGATGGGCCAAATTAAGGTACATTTATGTAATGAGATCCTATTCAGATATTAAGATGATAATGGAAATACATATTTAATACATGGAAAGATGTTTACGATCTATGTGATACACGTTCCCCCCTGAATGCACTTAGTATTATCCTACATATTCCGTTACCTGAAAAGACAAGTATAAAAATTTAAGAGTGGCTATTTCTGGTCGGTCGAGTTAGAGGTGAGTTTTAGTATCTTCTGAAGTTGTGTTCAACTCCATTTTGTTTTCTGATTTACTACAGTGAATACGTAATACATGTATCATACTAAGATTCCTCTCTGGCTCGCTTTCGCTCCTGGGTGCCAGGCAGCCTCATGCCGCCAGGCCTTTGCAGCTGCTGTTCCACGCTGCCTGTAATGCTTTCCCGGCAGGGAGCTCATCTGTATGATTCTCACACCCAGGGCTCTGTTTAAAAGCCTTTCACTGGACCACACTGTGTAAAAGGGCATGTTCCTAAGTCTCCTTATCTTTAAAACTAGGTTGTTCAAGCCTCAAATGAGAAAGTGTAGAAGAAGGTGACCAGATGGCTTCAGACTAGGCACTCCACCAGGTCATAAACACACAGGAATCCTACCTTTGTGCAGTTCACAGTCAGAAGGAAAAACAGGTCCTGAATAAATAATTATACTTAATGCATGTAAAGAAGGTCACATCCAGGATTCAAGGGAGCCTAACGCGGAAGGCTGAGCCAGTACGGAAAAACCTGCTCGTGGGGCGAGAATGAGGGCTGACCCTAAAGAAAAGGACCACTTGCAGGGTGGGGTGGGGGTGGGAGAGAAGGGACACATAGAGGAGGGGGCGTGTGGGGCAGAAGGAGCCTCCTACGTACGAACCACCTCAGGGGAGAAGGAACGTGGACCCTGAATCCATCGAAAGAAGCTCAAGTCAGCTCAGAGTAAGGCAAAGCTGGGGAGACTCAAAGGTCACTTAGGTGTCTCCTGGCACCAGAGCCTTTATCAGAGGAGCCACTGGAAAATCCTGCTCCCAGTCCTGCCTGTCTCTGGTGCAGACGCTTCTGAGTGGACAGCTGCCGCATCCGCCTGTGGCCTGGCATCATGAACCCGGAAGTCTGGCCGCGTGTGGATGGGTGGGCAGGCGCTGAGCATGCTGGGAGGGGCTGTAGCATCTGCGATGGAGCAGCTACAAGGGACAAGAGACTGAGCAGAGCTAAGGATGCCTCCAAGCTTTCTAGCCTGTTCTGCCAGAAGAATGGACGTCCACGAACGGGACTGGGAGAAGCAGCGGCGAGGGCAGGTGTTATTCTTTTGGTTTTTGGTTTGTGTGTGTTGGGGGGGGGTGTTGATCAAGAGCTCAGATTTGGAGCTTTTAAGCTCAAGGTTGTGAGGTCTGTGAGACAGCTAAGAATTCTGGGAAAATGCAGTGTGGAAACCCAAATTTAGGAGTCGTCTGTAGATGGAGGATACTTAACATCATGAAGCTCGATGAAACCCTGAGGGAGGAAGCGCAGATATTCAGTGGGAGGGACCAGAGGCTGAGCCCTGGGACCCACCCCCTGAAAGGTCAAGGAGAAGACCAAGAAGCAGTGGGAGAGCCTGAGGAACCCCTGCCTGATGCCGAGAGAGAGCCCAGGGGGTGTAAGGACCTATCGGTCAGGGGAAAGTTTCACCCAGGTGAAGGGAGGGACCAGCTGACGGGTAAATTAAGACGAGGTCGGAGAAGTGACCATGCGAGGCAGCTACCTAGAGGTCAGTGATGACCACATGGAGGTGTGTCAGTGAAACTGGGGTGAGGGCCTGACCCCCTCACATCACGGAATCCCAGCACAGCACCTCAAGGGATCCATGAGGCTGAGAAGTGCAGTGTGGTTACTGGAAAAGATGGAAGGATTCCTTCCACCAACCAAGTGTGGGGAGACGCGGCACTGGGGCCAGTTTGAGGGAGTGTGGACCTCCTCCTCTGTAGGGGTGCTCAGTGTGTCCATTGTCCTGAGGTACAGACCTCATCTGGTTGTAACCAGTCTGGGAGGGCAGAGTAGGAAGGCTGTTACACCAATCATTTTCAGAAAAGATTAGATTAGAGTAGATTAGAACAAGTCTCTAGATTAGAATGAATGGGTGAGGAGAAATTTAGCCCAATAGATTACTCCTGATACAGTGTATCATGTTCTAGACTATTAACTCCAATATTAAAGTGAAGATACACTTGGTATCTTTAGTGGTTAATGTGCACTAAAAATAATATTTATATTAGTAATATTATATAATAATAATAATAATAATAATACCAAATCATATCTCTTTCTCCATGGGGAATTACTCCACTTTCTTTATCACTTAGGTATTCCATTAGCTTGACATCATGGGGATAAGGGAAGCTAAAATAGAGAATTTAAGGGATGACAATAATTCTGAAATACTCACAATCTATAGTTTTGAGTAAAACACACTACGTAGCTAGTGAGGTTGTGAAAGAAACTGGCTGGATACCAGAATCCTGGGTTCTATCCAATGTAGCACAGCTTATAAAGACCAAAGGGACGTAGGTTCAAGTCCAAATTTTGCTACTTACTAACTGTGATATTGTTCAAGTTATTTGAACAGCATAAGTCTCAGTTTCCTCATCTGTAAAATGGGAATAATGGTGGTGGTGAGAATTAAATTATTTAATAGGTACAAAGAATTTATCCTAGAGATATAGGACACCCCCAGCAGGTTACAATGATGGTGGTGATGTGATGATGATGATGGTGATGCTGGTGATGGCGATGATGATGGTGGTGGTAGTGATCATGATGGTGATGATGATGGTAATGGTGATGATGGTGGTGGTGATAATGGTGATGACGGTGATGACGGGGATTGATGGTGATGCTGATAACGATGGTGATGGTGGTGATCATGGTGATGATGATGGTGATGGTAAATGATGATGATGGTCGTGATGATGGTAGTACTGATGATGTGATATGATGTGACGATGATGTGATGTGATGATGGTGGTGGTAATGATGGTGATGATGATGGTGATTATGGTGATGATGACGGTGATGCTGATGGTGGTGGCAATGATCATGATGGTGATCATGATGTTGACGATGATGATGAAGCAGTGAGTAGGAACAGACAGAGGAGTAAGGAAGAAGAGGAGGAGAAAGGAGACTGTCATGGTGATAGAAGGCATGGTAGATGGTCATGATGGAGGTGACTCCCAAGATTACCAATAAGAGACAGCTCCCTGGGCCCAGCACTGTAACCTTTGCTGGCTGCACTGTGGGGCACACAGTAAGCACCGACTGAACAAAGCAACGCTCTGATAACTTCTAAAGCACAGCCAGCTTCCCATCATTCGATAATCCTGTGACTGTGGGAAACTTTCCCTGGATCTCCACATTTAGACTTGTGGCATTAAAGAAATGAATGAACTCTTTATGGTATTTGTGGACAATCACTTACGAGCGCTCAAGTAACCAGTGCAAAGCCACTTCACCCATTTTAAGCTATTACATTTGAGGGAGAGAAAGGGATTGATCAGGAAGCAGAATGCAGGGGAGAGTGAGAGGACAGCTCCGAGGAGCGCTGGGAGAAAAACAAACACGTCCCTCCCCCTCGGGGTGGAGCCTAGTCTTTGGAGAAATTGGACTACCGGGTTACTTTGTAGCAAACACTGGATGTCTACATTTGCAAAGGGAGAGTCCTTCTTAGAAAGCTCCTGGGCACCGACCCCGAAGGTCCTTACTTCGTTTAGAATTGCAGGTTGTCCTCCTGAGTAGAATGAACCTGCCGAACAGGCCGAGGCGGCATTTTCGGCCGGGCAGGAGGCCATTTCTCAATTGCTCGTATTAACTCCCAGCTTTGTGGATAAAGAAATTTGGGCTCGTTTCCCCGGCCAGAGAGCCAGCCCACCTCTGGGCCAGCCCCGATCCTCTGCGGCATGAAGTCGATCACGAGACACAAGCTCCTTACGACCAGCACAGTTCCAGCAGAAACTCACCAGTGCTTCGTGACTCCACATCTCTGCTTATTTTACATTTTATTTTTTGCTTATGGAATGCTGACGTAGACCCAGTCTGCCACTATGGACATTCTAACAGACATAGGAATGTTATTTTAGCACTTCATGGAGTCTTTTCAGGGCTTCCTTGGACTTGCTCTGACCCCCATAGTTAGGGTTCAGGGTTCCTTGTCTCCAATGTGCTTTATCCCTAGATTCTGCCGCTCGACCAGGTTTCCTCCCCGCCCCCTTCTCCCTCTCTTCTTCTCTCTGCTTTCTTTTCTTCACGAAGGTGGAGACAGACTAACATTCTAGCCTTACACTCCCCGGGGGTCTATTCTCTGCTTTCTCTAATTAACACACCCAGCACTTCTTAAAGACTGGGCTTTATACGGCGTCTTCAAAATGTCTGGTCACTCATGGTTAGCTCTGTTTCTAGAATATGACTTTGCAATCTTTAAGAAGAGGCTAACCACCTTTCATTCCCAAGACTGAGCCCAGAGTATGCTCTTGGTACTTTCCTCCTGCCTATGCAACGGGTTAACACAAACAGAGCAGGTGTTAAGTCTCCTTCAACACAAAAGGTAACATCACCTCATCCATCAAACAAAAGACCTTGGCTCTCTCCGTGTCCTGGATTTCTGTGCACCACCCACCCCTCAACTGCTGTCCCCAGCACACGGATCCTTTTTCTCCCTAATTCCTTTGTATACAGGACATTCCCTCGGGGATCCATCTGCTCTCATTTTTAAATAAGTGAATCTAAGAACCAGAAATGAATACTGAGGCCGCAGTGGAGCACAAAAGAGAAGCCACTGCCCTAGCAGGAGACGAACGGCGAAACGTCATCGCTGGTTGGTTTTTGAGAGTTTGTGAAGCATGAGCTGCATTTCAGAAGCAAGAAAATACAAAAACACAGTCACCCAACAAGACAGTCTTGGGAAGACACTACATGGGAAGTCAGGAGACAGGCTTCCAACTACATGTGCACCACCAGCAAGCTGTGTGGCCTCAAAAAAAATCACGTAACCTCTCTGGGCCTCATTTATTATGAAAGTCAGGATTTGAACTAGACCTCCAGCATTCCACGATAAAGGTTCTCTGACCTGGGGATCCCTCTTCAAGGGCATCCCACATTCCTGGAGAAAACAGGAGAGGTCCACTGGCCGAACCACCTAACAGAGAGGCACCGAAGCCTGCAGAGGAGGGCATGCATTCAATCACACCTTTTCTCCCATGACCACACTCGAGAATTAGTTCAACCACAAGTGGATGAAATGGATTATGTCCTAGACCAAAAAAAATGCATCATGAACATACTGCCTTTAGCCTTCAACCCTGCTTCGTTTTGTTTTAAAAATCCCCCCAAACCAGAAAAGTAGATTATATCCAGACTAAAGTGCAAGAGGAAAATAAATTTATCCTCAAATGTGCACCAGGCTCGAGTTTCATTCATTTGCTGGCTTTTGAGAAGAAGCCTTGGAGGTCCTTTCGGCCCCTCTCTGCAGCGGGGAGTGAAAGCCAGGGCCGTACAAAAGGGAAGAGCGAGCAGGGAGCGGGAGGGAAGCTCGGCTGTGTCTCTGCCTGGTCCTGTTGCTTAGCAACGGCTCACATCTCTGTCTGAGAAATAATGATTTGGGGAGGTGACACTGAGAGCCCATTTCTCACGAAGGAACAGCCCCATTTTACCAGATCCACATATTCTTAGAATGATAATAAGGTGATTATCGCAGCAAGAGCTCTGGGCATCCACTTCCACAGCCGAAGAGAGAACATGAGAGGCAACAGGCCAAACCCAAACTGCGGAAGAGTGGCTTCCCGTGCGCAGGCAGGCCTCCGGACTTACCACTTATCCACTTAGCCTCGGGGTCGTGAATTTTGAAATCATCGCTGAAGAGATCTTCCACTGTGACCTTCTTCTTTTGAGACAGACTGTTATCTTCCGCTAGAAAAGAACACGGTCAAGAGTTAAATCCTTTCTTTTGGGGTAAAAGAGAAGACCATAAAACACTGGGGTCGCCATTCAGAAATGGTACCCATGGTGAAGTACACACTTCCTCTACATAACATAAGGCTGAACAAAAGCCATGATTTTTGCTTTTAATTAAAATATCAAAAACGGTGGTAAAGGGGTCATGGCGCAGTAAAATGGTATCCGTTCTCCCCCTGTACTTGAACACAGATGTGAGTGTATTTCTTTGGAACAGAGGTAAACATTTCAAGACGGATTTATGAACAACAAGGTGGAAATGGGCAAGAGAGCAAACACAGTGGATGTCCAGAACGGATCCCCGTGGTGTGATGTAATCAATCACTCACGGCGCATTTAGTCAAGGCCAACTCTCTGCAGCACGTCGGATGCTGTGGATGAAATGGTGAGTGATGGTCCTGTAGGTACCGATTCTCCATATGCCTCACTTGTCCCTGGCTGTCTCTAGGCTGGGAATCAGTTCCTGTTCAAATAGAATCACACCTCAAGTGTCGGTGTGCCAACGACCAGATTCCCACCTTGCATCATCTCCTTCAGCCCCCTGGGAGTGAGCACCTGGGGTGAGCCTCGAAGGTACCAATCTCACAACCATCCGAAGAGGAGATGTTTAGTTAATGGCTACGGGGGTGAGCCTGTAGAAACCTGACCATGTTTGTTCTATTTCCCAAGGTGGAAGTTTCTGAGGTTTTAGCTAACAGAGTAAACACACAAGGGTGGTAGGTCAGACGGCTCTCACTTTTACTATACACCGATACCATTATTCACTATTTCTGACACACATCGTCTTTCTAGAACAGAAGACGGGGCTGTCGGGCACCTCTCTGGAAGACTCGGGGTCCTTGTTTCAGCCGCTCTGTGTTGGGCTGCTGGGGGGGGCTCTCCTCGGTGCTAATCGACGTGTGTCGGTCTGTGTGCAGCCTACGTGACGGGGTTTCAGATCCATGTTGTTTTTACATTTTGATGTTTGGTTGTTATGCCTGTTGCTCCTTTCAGTGTCTGCCTGTGGAGCTTCCAGTTCTTGGGCTGTCAGAGACCTTGCCCTCCACAGGACGTTTTGTCTCTTTTAATGTTCTGTTTCAAAATCTATGGCAGCTGGGGAAGACAAGGAGCATGTTTGCTGGACGGCACGATAACATAAATAAGCACTCTGGGAGCTCCTTGTAGGATTCCCGTGCGCAGATTTGATTACATCTCCCGGACGGTTTCTTTCTTTTGGCCCCTCTGGATGTTATCGACTATTGACGTTGTCAGAAGGGTCACGTGTTACCGTGTGCACTGACTGATTTCTTGAATATCAAAAAGGATTAACGTGTGGAAAAATCTTTTGAAAATTACAGAGTGATACCTTTCAAAGTGACCTTCTTGTTAGACCTGACTGTGGGGGGGCTCTCTCAGGTGCTACACAAAACCTGTCCAGCCAAACCAATTCCCCGCAAGGGACCTTTCCACCTGCAGGTTCCATCCCCAGGAAAAGGCACATGGAGTTCAGACATGTTGCGTGTCAGTGTGGAAAACACACAGTAAATGAACATTTGAAAGATAACTAGACATCGATGTAGTGCAGTTATACTGTGAGTAATTAAGAAATCTATCTGAAACTAGTTGAAAAATAAGTCCCAGAGAGCGAATGCACAATATAACGATCACAGACAACAATGCTGTATTATAGATGTCAAATTCGCTAAGAGATTAGATCTTAATTATTCCCACTAAAAAAAGAAATGAGAATTACGTGACCCGATAAAGGCATTAGCTAACCCCCCAAAAGCACTGATCCCGATATATATAAATATATGAAATCAGCATGTTGCACACTTCAAACTTACATAATGGCATGTGTCAAATATATTTCAATAAAAAATAAGGTAAATAAAATAAAACAAGAACAGAGTATAAACATTTCTGAGCACTCCGCAGCATAAGATCAGAAAATAAATAGTTCTATTAAAACATAAATTTTATCTGAGTAAACCTCACTATTCAAGGAAGATTCTAGCTCACTTCTTGAGGTATCCATGCATATAATGAGAAAAGAGTGTAAGCCTGCCATTTAAACAAACTTTGGGTAAAAGATGAAAAAGGTAATTTATTCACTTTCTGAAAATCTCTTTACAAACAACTGTTCTGGTAATGTAAAAATGTCTTTAAAAATAAAACTATTACATTGTTTTTTAAAACTATTTTAGAAAAACACATGACTTTCAAATACAGACAGTTTGTGGTGGAGGCATTATGCTATAAGCTGGAAAGAGCTGTCTTCAAGCCAGGACACTTGCTGTCAATAATCAGCCGTCTCCTCAAGATGCTCACGTTGGCCTCTCTGGGCCTCGGTGACTTGTTCCCATATTAAACTGCTATCTAATGAAATCACTGATTTGTACTTCGATGCGTTTCACAAATCCTTTGAGGTGGTGACAAGCATGCGTGACGGCTGTGCTCCGGGAACCCTGCTGGGCCCTGAGAATCCAGCTGAAGACCCTTGAGCTCAGGGAGCGGGGAAACCCAATGGAAAGCATGATTGTGTTCAACAGCGTCTGTCTGGACCTAGGGCAGCAAGGCGGGTGGTGACTGGGAAGAAAGAAGTGGGGGAATCGTGGAAAGAACTCCCCGAAGAAAGGTCCTGCTAGCCAAGGTACAAGAGATACAAGAAGAACATTCCAGCTAGAAGGAATGCAGGAGCAGGAAGGCGTCCGCAGACACAGCATTCTCAGGAAATTGTGAGTGTTGGTTTTGGGGTGGGAGAAAGTGTGACTCGGAAAGGTCCAGAGATGAGGGGAGAGCCTCTCATTACATTGGATGTTCTGGAATTTCATTAAGAAACATCCACTTGTGGGTGTCTGGCTGGCTTAGGGCAGTGTCCGACTCTTGACCTCAGCTCAGGTCTTGAACTCAGGATCGTGAGCTCAAGCTCTGAGTTGGGCTCCATGCTGGGTGTGGAGCCTGCTTTAAAAAAAGAAAACAAAGACAATGCCCACGTATGGCTTTTCTTTAAAAATTATGCTTACCAGCCAGTAACACTGTCAGTCTCCATCTCAGGAACATTTGCAGCAACGACCCCCTTCAGTACCGCTTGCCTGCACTCGGCTCCCCGCTTCCAGGGAGCAAGCGGACCTGCTGGGTCCAAGCTCCACAGGGATGGCTTTTCCTCTCATGGTTTCCGCATTTTTGTATCTTTGGGGGCATTTGCATGATTTCTTCAGTTTGATTTTCCACTTTATCAATTTTTTAGCATTATCTAGATAGCTCTTTCATCCTGCTACTGAATTTAAAATTTTCAAGTAATTATATTTTAATTTCTAAAACTCCTAATTAATTCCTTTTCAGGATAATCTACTCCTATAGCTGTAAGCTCCGTTATCCCATTGATAATTTTTTAAAACCTAAAATGTCATTTTCTGCTTTCCCTACTGATTTATATTTCTTTGGAGTTAAGTGCTTATGTGTACTTAGTTGGTGTTCTCGTTTTTAGGGGACAGTTCCTGCAGGTTCTTGTGACTCTTAGCTGTAAGCGTCTTCCCTGCACGTGTCCTGGGTCATGAGAGACTCCTGTTGGTGTGGCCGGGAGCAACGTCCTGGGCACTTGGAAGTGGGGTCTCATGCTGCCCTTTGCCTGACGTGGTGATGGGATTCAAGATCCTCTGAACATGAACCCAATTTTAAAGCAGGGGGCACCTGTCCAGTCCCTAGTCCCTCATGGACACCAAGATCCTAGACTTTCCTGTTGGGTCTGACTCGTCTGGGCTCCTGGAGGCCGGCAGGAGTCTGGCTCTACTTGCTGTAAGTAAGCTTCAATCGGACCCTTCTTTCATGGACACCATTCTGTCCCACATAGATAGAAGACTCTGGCTTGTTTTTGAGCGCAGCTATGCTTTTCCTCTTTATTCTCTCTCACTTCTACGTGCTTGAAATCAGAAGGGAAAGATTTCTGGGCTCCGTGGGCCATCTTAAACCAGAAGTCACCCTGAACCGAAGTCGACCAGAACCGGAAGGGAACCCACCCGTGGAGAGACAGGAAGTGCCCAGGGGCTTTCCCAGTTTGGCTTCCATCCTGCAGGTAATCGGCAGATGACCTGGATGTCGCGTCCCCTTCAGCCCGACACCGGGATAAGCACAGAGCGCTCGTCACCGCGGCACCCTGGTCTGCTCACGGGCGTGCAGAGGCACGTCCGGGTCCCGAGCGAGGCGGCTCCCCCCCGAGTAGGTCGGGATGCGGTGCAGACTGCTCACGCCCCTGCCCGGATGCTTGTTTCACGTCACGTTATTAAGGAGCGCAGTGACTGGGAACAGTCTGGAATGTTCCCTGGTGATTTTTACAGTGAGAAATAAATCGCACCACCCGAGGACGGATTAACGTGAAGCATAACCTCCTGAGGATTTCCGTCCCGGCAGGTGGAGGTTAGCCCCCGACAAACCCCGTTCAGTAACGACGAAACCTACCCAGATCACTTCTGCCTGTGCTGGCCACTGGCAGAAGCGACAACTCCAGAAATGCCAGGCCATCTTGGAGGACGCGGACAGTTTTACCGTCCGATCCTATCAGAACGAGGAGGAAGGCAAGCCTGAGCTACTGCGGGGGTGCGGGGCTTCCCTAAGACAGGTGGGATGTCCGTCAAGGTGGCATTAGCCCCATTTGCAGGGAAATCGGCCGTTGGCACTGTCCACAGAATCAGCTTGTGTGCAACCTCTCCCCAAAGTGGGATGCTAATTTAATTCCAGAATACTGAAGATATCCCGTCCGTAATGCTCACAAGGGTCCCGATAGAACACTGTGCTCTCCAGGTTAAAAAATATATATATATATGTAAATTTTAAAAAAAAGGTTTCAAAATCATTTTTATGGACACATTTCTGTAATGAGAAAAAGTTATCCTCTGAGATCGACAAGGAACACACACAGCAGGGGCACACAGCCGGTGTTCACCCGGCCGCGCGTGATGGAGCCGGGGTCAAGAAGAAGGATTTTCAAACTCCGAGGAGACGCCACGTGGTGTGCCGGTGGGATCGAGCTTCACAGCGAGGCAGATCCCAGTCCGGTTCAGAGTAGAAACACTCTGGTGTTTAGAGTAAGTCATGGGGAATATATTTGTATGTTGTTTCACAGATGCGGGCAATACTTGTTCGCTTCCGTGCAAACAACGGAACGTATGGAAATCAAAGAAACTGTCTGTTTTTTTTAAAAGATTGATTGATTGAAGAGAGAGAGAGCATGAGAAGGAAGGGCAGAGGAAGAAGGAGACAGAAACTCACGCAGACTCAATGCTGAGCACAGAGCCTGACGTGGCCTTGATCTCACAACCCTGAGATCATGACCTGAACTGAAGTCAAGAGTCGGACGCTCAACAGACTGTGCCACCCAGGAGCACAGAAACGGTCCATTTTGCAAAATCTGAACCGTTAATTCATGACTTCCAGTGATACAGCTTTTGCTTAACCTCAGATCACAGAGGCTTGGGCCATTACTGATGAACCTAACACGGACAGCCATTGAGTCCAGGGAAAAGACTGTGAAAACACAGGAAGCGTTTCCCTTCCCTCGGAGCACGTTAGTGATGCGAGTGCTTGGTGTGGATGCTGGAATCAATACTTCCCAGTTAGAGCTGCTGCTGTTGTTGTGTTTTAAAGACGTACAATCAGCGTTCTCTGTTGTAGATGAGACTCGTATGTCCTCTGTAGATTCTTATTTGTCATAATGAAAGAATAGTCAGTCCTGCTTCACGGCCAACAACTCAGGAACAATGGAATTTAAGCTGGGTAACGTGCTTACAGGTCATGAAATGGAGCACCCCCAGAGTCTTACCACAAGTCGTTCTGGTGACGTCGATGATGGTATGTGGGACTTCTGAGCTGATGAAATTTTGGATGCTGAGTTAATGCTGCAATAGCTTAGGACTTGTGGGGACCAGGACAGAGACAATGTACGGTGTATGTGGGATGCATGTGAACCTTTAAGGACTGAGAGTCAGACTGTGTAGGCAGAATAGTGCCTCCCAACGGTGACCTTGAGGACAGGTGTTGTGGACTGAACTGCACACTTCTCCCGTTCATATGGGGAAGCCTCAATCCTCAATGCAACTATACTTGTAGACAGAGCCCTAAAGGAGGTAATTAAAGTTAGATGGGATCCTAAAGGTGGGGCTCTATCCCAACAGAACCTGTGTCCTTGTAAGGTAAGAGGAAGAGATACTCTCTCTCCGTGCATGCAGAAAAAAAGCAATGCGAGATACAGCGAGAAAAAGCCGTCTGCAATCCAGAAAAAGAGGTCTTGCTGGAAACCAATCCTGCTGGCATTTGATCTTGGGCTTAAAGACTCGAGAACGATGAGAAAATACATTTCTGTTGTTTAACCACTCAGTGTGGGTATTTTATCATGCCTGCCCGAGCCCACTAACACAACTGGTGTTTTCCAAATTTCAAATTCCTACTCTTTGTTGCTAGTCCATGAAACACGGTATTTGCATATTGATCTGGTGTCCTGCAACCTTTCTGAACTTACCCCTGTGTTTGATGAGCACATTCTACATCGGCATTCGTTTTGTTCTCAGTAAGGACGGTGTTATGTGTTCGTTTCAAGTAGAAATAATCCATTAAGACTGCTAAGAAAACAAGTTTGAGTCAAGGTCCAAGTAGCAATAAACTAGATCGTAGCTACTAATGGATTTGAAGAAATCCAAGTCTGCCTGGCCCGAGTGCCTCAAGACAAATGAGAATGTGTCAAATGAGTTTTCCATTTTTCAATCAACTTGTTATTACTTGGTGGGAGATTTTATTCAAGTGAGAAAAGAGGCAGCAAATATTACCCAAAGCTGTGAGGAAGGACGGGAGGTGCTGGGCCGTCGGGGGGGGGGGCTCCCCAGATTAGCCGGGGAGGGTCCAGACACAGCACATGGTCGGAAATACAGACACAAAGACATTTTCACTTAAAGTTATGAAAGAAATCTATAAAGGACTTCAAAATAACATCAAAGGTTTCATAGCAGAGTGAAGAAAGAAGTGGGAGGAAGTCTTTGAGGGGAAGAGTCTGTGAGTACTGACAGGTAAGCACGCTGCCAGAATCCGGGGAGCAACAGCAGAACTGACATCTGCGTCAGGGACAGACAGTGGATGATACCCAGAGACGGGTTGTAGAACTGGTAGCCTAAAAAAGAAGGGCTATTATTATTTGGATTTGGGTGGTTTATTTAATAGCTTTCTCACTATTTTTCTTTCTGTTTATACCTACTCCCTGGGAGATCATTAGTAAAGTCATGCTCTGATCGGAGCCCAAGCTCACACCCGAATCTGCATGTCTTCAGGAGGCCCAACTCCACGGTCTGCTAATCTGACCTTCCCAGCTGACGCCACGGTTTGTTACGTGGACAGAGGTGTGCGGTGCCCCCGACAGAGAAAGCGGGGCTGCTGGGGTGGCTCGTTAGGCCCCAAGCGCCCACATCCTAGTAGCAAGGAGCACAGGCCCATTTTAAGGGAGATTCTATTTTAGGAATCGTCATCACCCGTGACACAAAATGTACATTTTTTTTTACTTGAATTTTATTGGCCCTGTTGATTGATCTGCATTTGATTTGGCTCTTTCTGTTTGTTTTCTATGAATTTAAGTGGAATTTATATCTGTCTCAGGCATGTAAGTAAAATCATAAAAACAATTTGTCAAGGCAGGGGATGGGGCTTATTCTTTCCTCTTCAGATTCTAAAAACACCCCATTAGATACCTTAATGGGAATACCCGGCAGTGCCTTCTCCGGTGGCAGAGATGACAAAGGACCAAATGGTGCAGCCGCGAGTCCTCCTGCAGAGAGGTGGGGAGGCCGGGATGGCCTCTCCTGTGGGCAGGTGGGGGGGGTGGAGAGTGCGGCACACCTCTCTCGCTCTCGCTCTCTCTCTCTCTCTCGCATGCGCGCGCTCTCGCTCTCGCTCTCACCGCCCACAGCGCCTGCCTGTAAGTTACGGCCACTGCAGGACCGGCAAAGGCATTGATTTCCCTTTGTCTTACTTTCCCGTGGCAGCCGCCACAATTCATCACCAATGTGCTGCCTGCAAACAGCCGAGGGAGGGCTGCAGGGGAGCAACTCTTCGCTTCTGCGGCAGCCCTGGGTGCGCCTTGCCTCGGGGCCACGTCACTACCACCCCTGCCTCCCTGGTCACGCTGCCTTCTCCCCTCCGTCTGTGTCAGGTCCCTCTCTGCCGCGCTCTTATAAAGATACACGTGGCTGCCGTTAGGACTCACGGATAAAGCAGGAACCCCTGCCCCATCTCAGAGGCTTCCTTCCATCTCTGCAACGACCCGTTTGCCTCATAAGGTGACCTTCCCCGGTGACACTCGCAGGCCATGTTCCCAGGTTCCAGGGACTAGAACACGGACCTCTGGGGGGTCCTCCTCCCCCCAGCAGATCCCCCCAGACCTTTTCTCCATCCCTCACTAACACACCACCTTAGAAGGCATCCTCTGAAAACATGACAATCATACATTTACTGAATTTTTTAAAAAGATGAAAAAGAATCTGGGTAAGGATAAAGGGAGGGAGAAAAAGACCAATAAATCCGAGGCTCGGTAAACTCTCTCTTAACCCAGCTTCTGCTCATTTTCAGACCTCACACAAAGGAACAGGCGAATAGGCAACAGCCCCCTGAGCAAGTGGCTACATGTGCTGTTTTTGCCGCGGTGATAAAGGTCGTTCCGGCAGGGTTCAAGGTAAGAGTCCTGCCTCGTAGGGAGTGTGGGCCGTTGCAGCATGAAACCGAACGCTCCTTGGTGCTCTGACCTGGTTCATTGTGGGCGACTTCTCTCCACTTCTCTGATCTTATCAGACCATCTGTCTCTGTGTGCCTGACCCAGACCTGGTAACTCGACTTAAGACTCCCTAATGGCTGCCTTTGGTTCCTGACTGGCCAGAGTCTTCCCTAAAATATCAGCGACTACACTGTCCAGTTCCTTGCAATAGATGGTCCTGAAGGCTCCCCAGACCCACCTGAACTTGACCAAGAGGCTTTCATCCCAACCAGGCAACCGACTGAAGAAAACCAGAGTGCCAGGAGAAGATTTATCCTTTTCATGGTTTATATGTAACCATGTCTTAAAAACAGGATGCAAAATGTAGCAATGCTTTGAAAAGTGCCCTTTATGGATAAATATGTAGGCACATTTGCTTAGATTAGATTCCCAAAGCCGGCACCAATGATCATCTACCCCCATCCTTCAGATAAATGGATCTTTAGTGTAAGAACTCAATATGTAAGCAAGATGCACCTTGCAATCCTAGAACTAATGATGGAAAGTCAAAGTAGAGACTGTTAAGCTTCTCCTAGGGACCCACTTCTCAGGACTTTGAAAGTTTGCAAGTAACTATAAGGTTAGCAGCAGTGTAAATTCATTCTCTCTTTTATGAGAATCTGTCAGAACTCCCTCCTTGCACATATGTTTCAGTTTAAGGAATGGTGCAAACTCATTGTTCAAGTTCAAGCGATGAAGACTGCCTTCATAAAATATTTCATAAAAAGGGGGTCTTGCCTCCCTGAGAGCCACTGTACACTTCCAAGTCTGCAGAGGCTGACACTTACAAATACTGACTTTCTCAACTCCCCCTTCCCGCTCTTATATTATTATATAATATATATAGTAGGCCGTATAACATAGTTGTGGCAAGTAAGCTCTCTCCTGGCTGGCTCCGAACAAGACAGAACTACACAGGCAAGTTCTGTGATTTTCCCTTTTCTCCTGTGAGGGTAGGAAATGTGATGTGTGGAGCCAGGGCAGCCACTTTGCCAGCACGCAGACGAGAACGGCAGGGATCTTTGAGCCACCGAACCATCCTGGGCCTGGCCATGGCCCGGCTCCTCCTTTTCTTTTTGTTCTTCCTTCTCTTCCTCTCTTTCTTTCTTTTTTCCTTAAAGGCAGGGGGAGGGGCAGAGAGAAGGAAAGAGAGGGTCTCTTTTTTTTTTTGAGATTTTTTAAAAATTTATTTGAGAGAGATGTAGACAGTGGGGGAGGAGAAAAGGAGAGAGAGAGAGAAAATCCTCAAGCAGACTCCCCGCTGAGCGCGAAGCCAGCGTGGGCTCTCACAACCCTGAGATCATGACCTGAGCTGAAATCGAGAGTGGCCCACTGAACAGACCGAGCTACCCAGACACCCCTGGACTTCTCTTATGAAACAATGTAACACTTATGGTTTGAATGATTTTAGTTAGGTATTTAGTTAGGTATTCTGTTGGAGACTGAAGTACTGCGTTATTGTAACATCTGGGTTTTGGATAAATGCTCAAGCTGGTCCCTAACCTGGTCCATGGACAGGCTAACCAGGTGTGTGAGCCTCCTGAAGTGAATCCAGCTGATTATGAGGACATGTGTGCCCTTTTCCAATAATCGGATGACTTACAGTCTTGTCAGATTCTAAAAACAGTTACAACTTATAAATTTTTACAAAGGACAGGAATGTTCATCATCACTAGCCCTCAGGGAGATTCAAATCAAAACCACATTGAGATACCACCTTACACCAGTTAGAATGGCCAAAATTAGCAAGACAGGAAACAGCGTGTGTTGGAGGGGATGTGGAGAAGGGGAGCCCTCTAACACTGTTGGTGGGAATGCAAGTTGGTGCAGCCTCTTTGGAGAACAGTGTGGAGATTCCTCAAGAAATTAAAAATAGAGCTTCCCTATGACCCTGCCATTGCACTCCTGGGTATTTACCCCAAAGATACAGATGTGGTGAAAAGAAGGGCCATCTGTACCCCAATGTTTATAGCAGCAATGGCCACAGTCGCCAAACTATGGAAAGAACCAAGATGCCCTTCAACGGACGAATGAATAAGGAAGATGTGGTCCATATATACTATGGAGGATGATGCCTCCATCAGAAAGGACGAATACCCAACTTTTGTAGCAACATGGACGGGACTGGAAGAGATGATGCTGAGTGAAATAAGTCAAGCAGAGAGAGTCAATTATCATATGGTTTCACTTATTTGTGGAGCATAACAAATATCATGGAGGACAAGGGGAGATGGAGAGTAGAAGGGAGTTGGGGGAAATTGGAAGGGGAGGTGAACCATGAGAGACTGTGGACTCTGAGAAACAACCTGAGGGTTTTGAAGGGGCGGGGGGTGGGAGGTCGTGGAACCAGGTGGTGGGTATTAGAGAGGGCACGGACTGCATGGAGCACTGGGTGTGGTGAAAAAATAATGAATACTGTTATGCTGAAAATAAATTTAAAAAAATGATATAAAAAAAAAAAAAAACAAAGGACAGGAAGCCTTAGACTAGGGCCACCTCGAATCCAGCGACTGGCGTTCCACACTCTCCCAACCTGTCACCACCCCGTCCCTCCAGCCTTGACTCCTGACACCCATTACATCCGTCCGTGGCTTCCCGGCCAGGCCGCTCCGTCCGGCAAGCGCGCCCGGAGTCTGACGGCCGCGGTGACCTGCCCCCTCGGTCTCCTTCATCTCCCGCGTCTGTCTTTCAACTTCCTCAGCTTCCATAAAACCATCCGCCGACGCTTCCTGTCCTCCCCGGTCGCGCGCACATTCTGGTCTGTCACCATGAATACTCTCTGCACCAACCCTTCATACGAAGCACTTAGTTCCCTCAGCATTAACAGATTAACTTCGTCAGAAACGACAATGACAAGAGCGGCGGCAGCAACGGCAGCAGAAACAAGTCTCTGTGTCATGACCGGAGTAGCCGCTGCTCACCCCGTCAGCCAGCTGGCAGGTGGTGTGAACAAAAGAATCTAGAAACACAGCTACAGATGTCCGAGGGAAAGTGAGCAACACCAGAGACCAATCAAGTCCCTGATGTGTCCTGTGAAAGGACACTTGTCATCGTCATAAACAGCAGATCAACTCTGACGAGATCGGATTTGGGGGATGAGTTTAATACAGGAAGATAACACAGAAAATGCTTGGGAGACATAGCCAAATCACCTATTTCTACAAGAAACCGTAAAACAGTAAGGTGTATGTTACTTGTTATGATATACACATGTTATTAAATTACTGTTAAGCTACTTTTCAGTTGTCACAGATGATGCATAGAGTATATAGAGATTAAAAACTGGGCATCAGCACAACTTGAAATACTAAAATAAATCTCACAAACATATTGAAAAAAGAACCAGTTGTAAAGAATACATATTATATGATGGTATTAATGCTGTAAATGTACACAGTCTAAAAGCATGCAAAACGGCTCTATGATATTAGAAATTAGGGGATCTTTGGGAAGATTAATGATGAGAGAGCAGGAGAGGAGGCTTCTGGGCGGCTGCCCGAATTCCACGTTTTGATCTGGGTCCCAGCTACAGGAGTCTATTCGCTTTGAAAATTCACTAACAATACGACATTATCTGTGTATTTTAAATAAATGCTCACAGATCAATTGTTCCAGAATTTTTCAAAGATGAGCTTCAAATAATGATGTATCACTACACACCTATCAGAATGGCCCAAACCCAGAACACTGCCAACACCAAATGCTGGCGAAGAGGTGAAGCCACAGGAAGTCCCGTTCACGCTGGTGGGGATGCAGAATGGGGCAGCCAGTGTGGAAGACAGCTGGGCAGTCTCTTACAAAACAAAATACACTTGTAGCATGTATTTCAGTAAGCACACTCTTTGGTATTTACCCAAAGAAGCTGAAAATTATGTCTACATAAACACCCTCGTGTGAATGTTTAGAGCAGCTTTGCTCATAATTGCCGACACCTGGAAGCAACCAAAATGTCCCTCAGTGGGTGGACGCATAAACAAACTGTGGTCCACCCAGACCATGGGATACTACTCAGCACTGAAAAGACATGAGCTGGGAAGCCATGAAAAGTCATAGAAGAACCTTAAAAGCCTATTGCTTAAATGAAAGAAGTCTCCATATTGTATGTTTCCAACTGTATAACATTCTGGAAAAGGCACAACAGCAGGGACAGTAAAAACACCATTGCCAGGGGTTATGGGGGAGGGAGGGGTGAACAGACAGACCAGAGAGGGTTCTTGGAGCAGCAGAGCTCTTCTGTAGAATACTGTGATGGTGGATGGGTGCCATCACACATTTGTCCAAGCCTATGGCACGCACAACACCAACAGTGCACCTTTTTTTTTTTTTTTAAAGATGTGGTCTGTATATACAATGGAATATTACTCGGCCATCAGAAAGGATGAATACCCAACTTTTGTATCAACATGGACAGGACTGGAGGAGATTCTGCTGAGCGAAATAAGTCAAGCAGAGTCAATTATTATACGGTTTCACTTACTTGTGGAGCATAAGGAATAACACGGAGGACATGGGGAGATGGAGAGGAGAAGGGAGTTGGGGGAAATCGGAGGAGAAGACAAACCATGAGAGACTGTGGACTCTGAGAAACAAACTAAGGGTTTTGGAGGGGGGGTCGGGGTTGGGGTGAGCCTGGTGTTGGGTATTAAGGAGGGCACGGATTGGATGGAGCACTGGGTGTTACACGCAGACAATGAATCATGGACCACTGCATCAAAACTAATGATGTACTGTATGGTGACTAACATAATAAAAAAATTAAAAAGTTTTAAATGATTTGTTATTTTAGAGAGAGTGAGAGTGAGGGGAGGGAGAGGCGGGGAGAGAGCAAAACTTAAGCAGACTCCATGTTGACCATGAAGCCTGACACAGGGCCCAAGCCCACGACCCTGAGATCAAGACCTGATCTGAAATAAAGTCAGAAGCTTAAGTGACTAAGCCACACAGACACCCCACCAAGAGGGCACCTTAATGGAAACTATGAACTTCGAGTGATAATGACGGGCCAATGAAGGTTCATCCATTGTAAAAACGTGCCACTCTGGAGGGGACTGACAAGAGGTAGGGGAAGCTGTGCGTGCCTGGGGGCAGAGGGTGTCTGGGGGAAACTCTGTACCTGACTCTCAGTTTGGCTGTGAATCCAACTACCTAAAAAAACCTGCCAAAAAAATAGTCTATTAAAAAAAAAAAACATGGAAATTTTATTATAGAACTTCCTTTGTTAACTAGCAGTCACACCTCTGAAGTGGAGGGATTCTCTCGAATGTAATTTTAATATGGCTCTTTTCCACACAAACCCATTTCGTCTTATTTTGAGTCTGGTGTACATTCAGAACACTTGATTAAATGTCTGACTCGCTTGCACCTACTCTCTCCTGGAGGGGAATCCAATTTATAAGCCGTGCTGGCTAATTTGCTGGATTTTACTCCCTCTCCGTAAAGCCTATCGGGTCCAATTGAAAATTAAAAAAAGATAAGCTGAGAGTTAGCAAAGCACTTATAGACATTGGACCTAAATCAGGGATGAAATTCCAACTCCATAAAAATAATCTCTAGGCTCCTCCACACAAGAGACTCATGAGTCTCACATTCCGATAACCTCCGCATGGCCTCAGCCCAGAGTCTACTGTCACTGGGACCTTCAAATGTCAAAGGCTTTACAGTTACACGCCACCTCACAGTGTTCTGGCACTTTCCATTGGAAACTGTTGTCCGTCTTCTCTAATGTGAAAATCCGTAAGGTCAACCGTCCGGGCTGTTTTAATGCAAATGTGACTTTGCTGGATTTTTCAGCTCCTATGACATTAACTGTGACACCGGAGAATGGCAATAGTGCTTTTCATCAGAATGCAAGAACTGTAGCTGCCCAAAAAGTCACAGACTCTGTGTGACCTAATGTAGGCACATATTAAATATCTGAAAATTAAAAAAGGTAACTAACTCTGAGTCTATTGCGCCAAAGAGAAATTTCGAAAAGAGCACAGACTAGCAAGGGAGAAATGAATGACAAAATTGAAAAAGACACATTCTCATTTGGCTAGTCCCTTCGGAAGTAAGATTGCCTTAAACACTTTTAATTTGATCTTTAAAATGTAAATTGTGCATAACTGGTGGTAATTAGACAGCACTACAGAAAAATGTACTTGTCATTCAGAACGATTACCATAAGGCCCTTCAAGATCCTGGGTATCAACAGGGCTTCCATGTGATTCTTCCTACCAAGCTGGAAAGGGCACCCACACGAATGTGGGAATATTTCTACCAAAAGGCTAGACCCAGTTGAGTTCAAAATGGATTTTCTGGGCAAGTAAAAAGCAGGTACTGTGATTTGAGTTTAAACAAATCAGAATATAAGACTAGAAACTGGCAGTCCTTGAAAAAGATTATTTTATTAAAAGTACTTCCTACTTATCAAAGTCAACATCCAAAGAATAATCCAATCAAGAAATGGGCAGAAGACATGAACAGACATTTCTGCAAAGAAGGCATCCAACTAGCCAAGAGACACATGAAAAAATGCTCACATCACTTGACATCAGGGAAATACAAAACCACAGTGAGATCCCACCTCACACCAGTCAGAACGGCTAAAATTAACAAGTCAGGAAATGACAGATGTTGGCGAGGATGCGGAGAAAGGGGAACCCTCCTACACTGTTGGTGGGAATGCAAGCTGGTGTAGCCACTCTGGAAAACAGTATGGAGGTTCCTCAAAAAGTTGAAAATAGAACTGCCCTATGATCCAGCAATTACACTCCTGGGTATTGACCCCAAAGATACAAATGTAGTGATCTAAATGGGCATGTGCACCCCAATACACAATAGCCAAACTAAAAAGAGCCTAGATATCCAACGACAGATGAATGGATGAAGAAGATGCACAATGGAATACTACACAGTCATCAAAAATAAAATCTTGCCATTTGCAATGACATGGATGGAACTAGAGGGTATTACGCTCAGTCAAATACATCAGTCAGAGAAAGACAAATACCACATGATCTAACTCATATGTGGAATTTAAGAAACAAGACAGAGGATCATAAGGAAAGAGAGGAAAAAACTAAAGTGAGACAAAAGCAGAGAGGGAGAACAATGATAAGAGACTCTTAATCCTAGGAAAGAAGCTGAGGGTTGCTGGAGGGGAGGCAGCTGGGGGGATGGGCATTAAGGAGGGCATGTGATGTGATGAGCACTGGGTGTTGCGGAAGACTGATGAGTCACCGACCTCTACCTCTGAAACTAATGTTACACTATATGCTAATTAGCTAAATTTAAATTTTTAAACAAAGCTCCTGCTATATTTTCTAAGTAAGTCTACCAAAATGGAGGCAAAGCTAGGTGGGAAGGCGCCAGGATGGCACAAAGGTTTGCAGGGTGTTGTCATCACCGGGACCCTCCTCTCCCTAAGGCTGCACTTTTTCCATCCCTCACCCAGTGGAGGCCACCACTGCCCTCAGTAGGGCTCACAGTCCTTAGGTCAGTGACTCAGTGATGGGCACCACTCAACCGGCCTTACCCGAGCCCTGCCTACACGTTTTATTTGTTTTCATTTCCGCTTCTCATGTCTGTGAAATTCTCCTCATGCATGTTCCCTGTCTTACTCATTTTTTGTTGTTGTTGATATCTTATGTTAGTCCCCATACCGTATGTCATTAGATTTTGACACAGTGTTCCCACATGCATCGTTTGCCTATAACACCCCGTTCTCCAGGCAACCCATCACACCCATCGCCAGCCACTAAGCTCTCAGGAAGAGCATTTGCATCTCTTTTTCTCACCTTTCATCCAACACTAAGCTAGATGCTCTCAGCCCCCGAGAGGGGAGCATTCATGTTTGACCAACGGGTACATCTTGATGGTGGACTCAAGGATGCTCTGCAGGTCTGTGGATCCGAGAAAGTTCTGGAACCAGGGACAGGTTGGGCAATTTGACATTCTCTCCTGCCTAACTGAATTTTGGTTGCCAAAAGCCAGTGCTGCACCCCAGGACAGCGGAGGCAAAAAGCCCATAGTGGGAGGGGACAGCAGGACCTTTGTGCTGAACAGGCATGGCTGATCATCCTAACCCCAGGACACACGCTCCCTGGGCAGCATAACCTGTAAAATGAAATACCAGCTACCGAAGCCCAACAGAGCCCAAGGGTTAGGCCAGGCTCAGCCACATTTGTATCTTAACAGAAGCATGAAAGAAATTCTGCTCTTCAAAGCCTTTTCTGGAATTCAGGGATGCACTCCAGCCCCGTCACCAGCAGATGCCTCCTGCCCATTCTTGTTGCCCCTGACAACTGGCTGCCAGCATTCAAAGAGGGAATGGTTACAGAGACAATATTCTCTTTGCAGAAGGCTCACTGCTGCCCGGGAGCTGAATGTCAATGATTCCCAGGGCTAGCGGCGGCATTTAGGAGGCTGGGACATGCTTCCCTATGCAGTGGAGAAGACTGAAGGACCGCTCTCTGTGTGGTGTTGCATGGGCACAAGGAAGAAAGGCTTCTAGGGCTGGTTTCCAGGGCTTATTCAGCGAGAACATTTACCACCGAGCCTCGCTACTGGACTGTTGGGGAGAAAGGAGCTCAGGGTGGGTGCCCTTTTATTTCCCTTTCAAGTAACAACTGCAGGAGCCCTAGGACCCTGGGTGACACGGACACTTGTGTGCCTTGGAAGGACGGCAGCCACCGCAAACTACTTAAAACACTGTTGCTTTCTAAGTCCCCAGTCCAGCGCTGGACAGCCACAGAATCCACTGTTCAATCATCATTTTCTTGTATAAAACAGCGTTCTGTTTAAGGAAAAGCAAAGGTAGGAACATGTACTCCACGAATCCCAAGGAAGACCTGATTCCCTCCACGTTAAAAGTACGTGGTTGCTGAACTCTCCAGCTAAGGTGAATCATCGTCAGCAAATCACAAAATAGAACAAGTACTTGTCTTTACTAACCCTCCCCCTACTCAGATTTCAATGGCTGAATCCATTCCCCACCCCACCCCCCAATCAGTCAGATGCGCCATATTGAATCCTGAGTCCCCCTGCTCCAGGTTTTTTATAATGTTCCCACTATCATGTAAACTAACAGCTCAAGTGAGATGAAGTTCATGTACTATGAAGTTTCACTTTTTAATATGTACAACTCAGTAGTTCTTGGTATATTAACCGAGCTGTGAATCTATCACCACTCTCAAATTCCAGAATATTTTCATCACTGCCAAGAGAAATCTTATTCTGATGCACCATGTAGGCTTGTCCACCGGATCCAATGTACCATCAGGTGGGGATGTTGGTAACCAGGGAGGCTGTACGTTGTGTGGGGACAGACGGCCTATGGGAAGTCTCTGTGACTTCCTCTCGATTTTTCTGTGAATCTAAAGTTTCTCTAAAAATATAATGTCATTAAAAAAAAAAAAGAGGGGCGCCTGGGTGGCTCAGTGGGTTAAACCCTCTGCCTTCAGCTCAGGTCATGATCTCAGGGTCCCGGGATCGAGCCCTGCATCAGGCTCTGCTTGGTGGGGAGCCTGCTTTCCCTTCCCTCTGTCTGCCTACTTGTGATCTCTCTTTCTCTGTCAAATAAATAAAAAATTTAAAAAAAAAAAGAAATCTCATACTTACAAACAGTTACTTCTCACCATCCCCATCTACAGCCCCTAGCACCCACGAATGTACCTCTGTCTCTATGGATTTGCCCATTCTGGGATCATACGGGATGTGGCCTTCTGGGTCTAACTTCTTTCACAGAGCATAATATCTTAAAGTTTCATCCACGTTGTATTATACATCAGAGATTCATTCTTTTGTATAGCTGAATAATATTTCCCCGTACGGATATACCAACCTGTGTTCATCTGTTTACTAAGTGAAGGACACTGGGCTGTTTCTACCTTTTTGGCTCTTAGGAATAATGGTGCTATGGACATCCACATGCAAGTTTCCGTATGAACATTTGTCTTCAGTTTTTTCAGGTATATACATGGGATTGGAATCACTCAGTCATACATGAATTCTACGTTTAGTTTTGAGGAACTCCTGAACAGTTTTCCACAGAGTCGACAGAACTTTATATTCCTACTAATAATGTCTGAGGTTTCCCATTTTTCCACAACCTTACCAATACTCGTTCTTTTCCCTTTTGTGTGTTTGTGTTTGTTTTTGTTGCCATCCTAGTGAGTATGAAGTAGGATACTGTGAGTTTGATTTGCATTGCTTCGATGATTAATGATGTCGAATATCTTTTTTTTTTATGCCTATTGGCCATTTATATTTCTTTGGATAAATGTTTTCAAAATCCTCTGGTTGTTTTTGTTGAATTATTTCTCTCTTTGTTTTGAGTTATAGTAATTCTTTATATAATCTGGACATTAGACCTTTACTGAACATATATCTTGCAAATATTTTCTCACATTATGTGGGTTGTCTTTTCACTCTCTTGATAGTGTCCACTGGTGCACAAACATTGTTAAGTTAGATAAAGTCCAACTGATGTATTTTTTCTTTGGTTGCTTATGCTTCTGGTGTCATATCTAAGAAACTGTTGCCTAACCCAAGGTCATAAATATATGCCCCTAAGTTTTCTTCAAGAATTTTATACTTTCAGCTCTTTTATTGGCTTGTAGATCCACATTGAGTTGGTTTTTACATGGTTTGAGGTAGGGCTCCAACTTTTCTCTTTTGCATGCAGATATTCAGCTGGGCAAGCACTATTTGTTGAAAAGACAATTCCTTCCCCATCCAAAGATCTTGGCGCCCTTGTCAAAAATCAATTGGCCATAGATGTATGGGTTTATTTCTGTGTTCTATTCCATTAAACTGTATGTCTATACTTATGCTGGTATCATCATTACTGTAACCTTAGAGTAAGTTTTAAAATCAGGAAATATAAGTACTTTAACCATTCTTGTTCAAGGTTGTTTTGGCTATTCTGAGTCCCTTGTATTTTCCTATGACTTTTGGAATTGGCTTGTCTATTTCTCCAAGAAGGCAACTGGGATTTTTACAAAGATTGGATCGAATCTATAAATGTATTTGGGAAGTATTGCTATGATACCAATATTAGACTTTCTAATCCATAAATATAGAGTATCCTTTCATTTATGTATGTCTTCTTTAATTTCTTTCAATTATGTTTTTTGATTTTTCAGTGCACAAGCTTGTACACCTTCAGTTAAATTATTCCTAAGTACTTTATTCTTTTCAAAACTGTTATAGGTAGAATCAATTTCTTAATTAAATTTTTAGATTGTTCATTGTTAATGGATGGGAATATAAATGACTTCTGTATACTGATGTTATATTATCCAGCCTTGCTGCATTTGTGTGTGTGTGTGTGTGTGTGTGTTCCTTAAGATTTTCTATATACAAGTTCATGTCATCTATGAACAGAGCAGATTGTTGACTTCTTTCTTATCTGTAGTTTTGCCCCCTTGTATTGCCTTGACTAGAATCTCTAATAGAATGTTAAATAGAAATGCGGAGATTAAGCATCCTGGTCTGTTCCTGATCTTGGGGAAATGCTTTCAATCTTTCACCAATAAGTGTGCTATTAGCTATGGGTTTTTTTTTTTCATACATGCTCTGTATCAGGCTGAGGAAGTTTCTACTAGCTTGTTGAGTGTTTTGTTATGAAAAGATTTCGGACCTCGCAAATGTCAGCTCTGTGGGTTCCTTCCATCCCTTTATTCTATTAATATGTATATATTTTATATTGATTCTCATGCATTAAATCAAATTTTCTTTCCTGGGATAAATCACATTTGGTTAAGGTGTATAATCCTTTTTCTCTGTTGCTGGATTCAGTTTGCTAGAATTTTGTTGAGGATTTTACATCTATATTCATAAGGGATATCAGTTACAGTTTGCCTTTCCTGTGATACCTCTACCTAGTCTTGGCTTCAAGGTATGGATTTCTCTTTTTGTCATTGAAGTTTTAGATCTTTTAAATGTACATCATCGTTTACTTGTATTTCTTGTAAAACTATAAAATTTATGTATGTATGCTTGTATGTATGTATTTATTTACTTATTGATACATTTCAATGTATCTACTTCTTTCTCCATCTTAAGGCCTTATATCTGTGCAGTCCATTTACTGAGGGTTAGAACTGTGTTTTTCTGTTCAAACAATTAGGAATGTAATGTGACAGTGAGAATGTGGCCACCGTGGTCTCCTGTAATTGCCAGTGGATACCTTACAGGAAAATCCTTCCTTCATTCCTTAACCGCATACCCCATCACAACCCGCTGCCCATCTCTCCTTCTTCTGAACTTCCTCACCATGGGCCTCTCTCTCCTCCAAGCTCCCACGGCACTTATTTTCGAAACATTCAATGACCCAGGTGTGTACACATTTTTGCTGTAGGTTTTTGCTGAAGGTGTTTGTGTGTTTTTTCTTCCCTGTTGAGATTGCTGGCTCTTTCTGACACTTCGGTTATTTCATGAAGTACTTCTGTTCTTAGTTCACACTCAATGTATGTTGTTTCAGCAATTTTTAAAAATCCATCTTTGATACAGTAGCTATGAATTCCATAAGATCCATATACTTGTTATATTTATGATGCCAGTCTTTAAGCTCATCAAGTGTGAATAAGTGATTATGAATTTTAACATGTGCCAAGCATTTCCATGTAGCTAACAAGTATATGAATGAATTCAAAGCATACAAAATGGATTTTTTTTCATTGAAACATATTAACCATTTAACGAGAATTAGAGAACCTGGGAAAAATATGTAACAGGTAGTTACTTAGAAAAAAATTGCAAAGCACAGCTCGGCACTTTCTCCCATCATGCTTTCCCAAGAATAAATGTAAGTACCTGGTGTCAGCAGTATGACCGAGGTGACGATCAAGGAGCAGATGACCAGAATCACGAGGAGAGCTATTGCTATGCCCTTCCAGTTTCTTTGGGGAGGGTTGCTCCCCACCAGCTCCTAGAAACAACAAGAGGAAAGAGAAACCCAGTGAGTGAAGTAAAGAAATGAAATAAACCAAACGAAGACGTTCGGACTCAAGAGCCACCACACCGAAGAGTGAAGGAGGCACATTCTCATCCCTGAAGCTATGAGGAGCTCCTCTGCCCGCCCTTCTGCCCCCTGCGCGCGTCCCCGGGCCTCAGCAAAACCCACGTCAAGAACAAATGTCACAGTATATGATGTTTACAGCTTTGCTGAGAACTGACTCGCTCTCCACTCGGGACACTGGGTTCCACAACACAGGACATCTGTGGCCTTTCTCTTCATGACGCCAACCTCCCAACCCCTCTGAGTCAAACCCGGGTACGACGAGCACGGCCGGCTCCAAGTCCTCGCTTATCTTCCTTCTCGCCCGCACCCACACCGCTCGCCCGCACCCGCACCGCTCGCCCGCACCCGCACCGCTCGCCCGCACCCGCACCGCTCGCCCGCACCCACACCGCTCGCCACGCTCGCCCGCACCCACACCGCTCGCCCGCACCCGCACCGCTCGCCCGCACCCGCACCGCTCGCCCGCACCCGCACCGCTCGCCACGCTCGCCCGCACCCGCACCGCTCGCCCGCACCCGCACCGCTCGCCCGCACCCGCACCGCTCGCCACGCTCGCCCGCACCCGCACCGCTCGCCCGCACGCACACCGCTCGCCCGCACCCACACCGCTCGCCCGCACCCACACCGCTCGCCCGCACCCACACCGCTCGCCACGCTCGCCCGCACCCACACCGCTCGCCCGCACCCACACCGCTCGCCACGCTCGCCCGCACCCACACCGCTCGCCACGCTCGCCCGCACCCACACCGCTCGCCCGCACCCGCACCGCTCGCCCGCACCCGCACCGCTCGCCCGCACCCGCACCGCTCGCCACACTCGCCCGCACCCACACCGCTCGCCCGCACCCACACCGCTCGCCCGCACCCACACCGCTCGCCCGCACCCACACCCACACCGCTCGCCCGCACCCACACCGCTCACTTCTAAGTCACCGTACCAGACTTGACCATTAATGAGCACGTCCTGTGCCAAGGGGAAGTAACCTGGACCCACGGCTCACAATCTTGAGCACCTTCTTTCTGTAGAACCTCAAGAAAGGCTCCAAGATTGCCCAGACCTCTTCACTGGGTGATTTACTTATACCTATTCTAGATTTTAGTCCCTCCCAGGAGCTGTGTTTGCATTGTCACAGGGGTGAGGGATGGGGTGAAGAATGTGGAGACACTGCTGAGGTGTGCTAACAGTTGGAGAAATCTAGGAAGCTCATCAGACATATTGGCTGTTGAAACCAACATTCAACTCCTTTCAAATTAGGGTGCTCATACAATTTACATTCCAAGCTGGGATCCTTTGAGACACAAAGGGGTTAATATTCATAAGTAACAATTAATAAAAAATAATAGTTTATATTGATAAAAATTATCATTAATTATACAAGAGCAACTAACTCCCCAAGGCCAATAAAGACATATGGTCCTACTGCAAACGGTCCACTGCTCCTTCCACCCGTAAACAGATCACAAGACATAATTACAACTCATGTTAACACCAAGTGAAGATTAAGTAGAATAGAAGCGGCCTCAAAAAGTAGATAATGCAAACAAATAAACAAAACAGAAAAAAAGAAGAAAAAAAAAAAAAAAAAAAAAGTAGATAATGCAAGAGCCAAATACAGCTTCATCCAAAACTCAAAGTTCATTAGAATGCAGCAAATTTCTGCAAACTGAAATAAAGGTACTATTATATGAACCATGAGAGACTATGGACTCTGAAAAACAATCTGAGGGTTTTGAAGGGACGGGGGGTGGGAGGTTGGGGTACCAGGTGGTGGGTATTATAGAGGGCACGGATTGCATGGAGCACAGGGTGTGGTGCAAAAATAATGAATACTGTTATGCTGGAAAAAAAAATAAATAAATATTTCTCAAAAAAAAAAAGGTACTATTATATGGAGGATGGCAAATAATTAATAATCGACATGCATATATTCAACACTGGTTATCTAGATTTCAAATTAAGAGAATTCTGAGGCCCCCTGCCATCTTAGCAAGAAAGGATTTTATAGTTGTTTAGAAATTTCTATCAATCTTATTTGCTATGCAGAATTTATCTATTAAGTTTTTAAAGCTTAAAAATGACAAGAAGTTATACTGAACTGATCTGATTCCTGAATGGATAGATGTTCCTAGGCAAGAAGATCACTGGCCAATAACAAGGAGAAGTGATCATATTTTGCGGATTCAGCAACTTTTCACTCTGCCCAAGTTTATAAAGAAAATTCGAAAACTCACCACATTTGTGAGTAGTATCCATCTGGAAACAGCGGTATTCATGTGAACAGGGTCGTACACATCATGTCTCACAGACCTTTCTTTTCCTTCCTTCCTTCCTTCTTTCCTTGCTTCCTTCCACACTCCCTCCCTCCCTGTCCTCTGCCCTCCTCTTTTTCTTTCTTTGAGAGAGGGTCCAAGTGCATGAGAGAGGGAGCGGCACAGGAGAGGGAGAGAGAGAATCTTAAGCAGCTGCACACCCAGTGTGGAGCCCGAGGAGACACGGGACTCGATCTCACAACCCTGAGATCATGACCTAAACTGAAATCAAGGATCAGGGGCTTCACTGACGGAGCCACCCGGTCACCGCTCTAGTGGACGTTTCACAAACACTGCTCATATTAAATCCCACGGTAACAATCAAACTAGAATATTTTGATAGTCAAGACCAAATCTTATTCAAGATCCAGAATAATAAAATGAATGGACTGTCTTCATCAGCTCAAACAGTTGATATCTTTTTAATTTTGCTGTTAATAATAAACTAGAACTTTAAAATCTGTTCCAAACACATCTATTAAATACACTGGTCAAAGTGTATGAGTTTATGAGGAAGCCTAAGACTTTCTCTTTGTGTCAATTTCTTGACGAGCTAGTAGTGTAGCCGGTTTACGTGTAGAAGTGCAGTGACACAGGTCCTTCTGAGACTCAGTGGGCCCCTCACCAGCCCCAGGACATCCACAATGTGATGTCCATGTCCAGGCTGGATGGTCTCAGAGTGTCTGCCAAGATGACCAGAAGATGGAGATGTTTGCAAAACGTGTCACGTCAGGGAAGAGTTTAGCCTCCAAAGCCGACTACTTAAGAGTGTTCATCCACTTGAGCCGTCACGCGGAAGACAGAGGAGACTTACCGCACAGCTCCGGAAAGCAGAATCGTGTTTCGGTACAACTTTCAGATTCCCAAACATTAGTACCGCCTCACGAGAGAAGGAGCTGCTTGGCCAGGAACTGCACGGGCTGGTGAACACACAACGGGGGTCCTCGAGGACTTGTCCTTCCAGAAGGGAAGGTGGAAGTAAATGCCTTATAATGGCCGATAGAGTAGAAATTCTGTGAACACCCAGAGGATGGAAGAGAGAGATGCCAAGCGGCGAGGCTGTTACTCAAGGGCAGCACATGGAAAGGAGGCAAGGGCTTCTGGAGAGGGGACCCCACTCTGCTTCCTCCTGTTCACCGACTAAGAGTACTCTGCACGGACAACCAGTTCGGTATGGACCACTGAGCTGGAGAATGTACGAGAGAACCAGACAGGAAATGACAGGACAGCCCCCTCCAGTGAAGCTGTGCTGGGTCGGCGACCCCCCTTCCTCCCTCCCTTGTTCCCCTCCTGGTTTTTGTGCTGCAGGAGAGAAAGGGACGGGGGAGGGTCGGAGGCAGAGAGAGAGAGAGATTCCTGAGTGGGCTCAAGGCCCAGCACAGAGCCTGATATGGGCTCCATCTCACGACCCTGAGATCACGCCCGGAGCGGAAACCGAGAGTCAGGTGATTAATCTACTGAGCCCACCTAGGCGCCCCGACACCATTTCACAAGGACAAATGCACCGTCCTGCCCTCCGGGTGGCATTCTCACACATTCCAGAAGGAAGGCAATTTTACCCGCATGAAAGCCGATCTTCTTTATTAAATTCCATTTTCATTTGTCAAATTTCACTTTTCACAGCACAGGTAATTTCTTTTTTAACCGACACAAACACTATTGTAACGATACTAATAGGAAACAAGTTAGGGAGGAAAGAAATCATGTATAATCTTGCTAATCCAAGGAAATAGAACTTTTCATTTCCCCCATTTTCCTTTCTAGTCATGGTCTATATGCGCATTTAATTTCTACATGGGTGTAACTGAGCATAGAGACGCTTCTTGAGTTAGAATGCAGATGAATTTGTGCTCCCTTGAACATCTCATTTGGCTCCCAGATTCGAATGACTTCCTCATCTCAACGTGCAGGAGCTGACTTATGGAAAATTTGAGTAGCGCTGACCCTGCTTCCCATGAAGGACAAGACAAGTTAATAAATTATCCCCTGAAACGCTAAGCTTCAGTAGTGCATTTCTTGGCAGAATTATACATTTTTGCCTAGAACAGTGAAAATGAGACTGTAAGACATTCCCTGTTCTGTTTGGTACCGCAGGCTTATCTCGGAGACCCAGTAAAATGGAAGCACATGTCTCCACCGAGTGTTTGCTGTAACGACGTGATCAAACCTTCCAGCCATCCATCAGTCCGTCCAGCCGTCCATCCATCCACCCATGCGCCCCCCGGTCCATCCAACACTCGTCTATCTAGTGGCTCCATGACCAGTCCTGCCCCGAGAAGCTGGGGCAGAGCAGGGAACAAAACAGACTACATGGCTGCCGATCCAGCCAGCTGAACGGTTTTCACTTTTCCACGTTTCCTTCCTTGTATTCTAGGTCAGGGGTGAGGCACGAACAACAAACGACAGACCCACGAGGAGAAGAAAAAGGCAGGGCAAGGGGGTCACGGAGGGGGCTTGCATCCTGTTTGTACATAAGGAGGTCAGAGAGACTTTCTACTGAAACGACACTTGAACAGAGACTAGAAGAACAAGTACAGCCGCGAGGAAGGACGTCAGGCTGCTCCGGACTGAACGGCGTCCCTCCGACACACCGGGGTAAGCTGGAACCCACAGTGTGATGACACGTGGGCAGCGCCGCTGGGAGGAAATGAGGGTTACACGAGGTCACGAGGGTGGGGCCCTTGGACGGGATCGGTGCCCTCTTGAGAACAAACAGCAGAGGGCTTGCCTCCTGTCTACACACGCGCACGCAGGAAAGACCAGGAGAGAGGTCACAGCAAGAAGGCGCTGCCAGGAGCCTAAGGAGGAAGGGCCCGGGACACTGCAGCCTGCACCATGACTGGGGGTTTCCGTCTCCAGGACCGCGGGAAAAAAAGCTCGTGGCCCAGACGCACACCTCCCATGTCGGGGACGCTGTGCCTGGTCGCACAGGCAGAGCTCCCTCCGCCGGGACGCAACCATCGCACTTCATAAATGCTTTTCTGGAACACGACCGCACTATTAGATTATGTATGTAATGTCTGCGTCACCGCCGGGCCGCGGGCAACTCGGGTGTGCTGGCGTTCCTGTGCCTGCGATAGAACTGCAGACGCCACCGCGCTCCGGGGCCGTAGCCAGTCCTCCAGGATGGATGAATGGACACACGGACGCCTCTAGAAGAAGGAACTTTGTCACTTGCTGGCGTGTGTGGCAGAAAAAACGCTGTGGATTGACGCGGAAAGCAGAGCAGGGACACACACCCGGCTCCATTGGCGAGGCCATGAACCGCAGCCGGTCCCAACAGATGTGATGCAAAGTGACACCTATCGTTGGCACTTGCCTTGTCCCTAGAGACACAGCTGCTGCTCAACTTATTCCTAACTCAGGCAAAGAGAAAGCAAACCCAACCAAGCGAATGAGAAACAAACTCACCCTTTTCCTAGGCTGTTTGGTTATTTTAAAAATATAAAATTCACATTTTCAGAATGTTATTATCTTAGGAATCTGTGAACAGAGCTTGATAGTTTCTGTGTCCACGGTACAACCGCGACGGAAGACACAGATGGCGATACCAGCGAAAGACCCGCGGCGTCCTGTGAGTGGGTTAAGTGGGGGTCACCGTGCGTGTCCGCCAGGCCCTTCCCGTCCGTGCTCAAACCCAACCGGCCTTATCTTGGCCTGAGCTTCCCCCTCCCACAGGACAAGCCCCGCTGACTTTGTCACACCTTGTGCCTTATGATGAGGAGTAGAGATTCTCAGGAAACGTCTGAAGTGATCATTCAGAAATCAGAGAAACGGAAGGCTGCAGGGACGGGACAAAAAAGCACAGAAGGACCAGAGGACAAAGGAACCCAGTGCCTGGGCATTAGGACCCAGTGCAAGTGTGTTTGGAAACACATTCAAGTTGATAACATTTGTAGAAACATAAGATATTGCTTCACGATTGATCACTGTGGCTCTCAAATAATGCTTCAGTATGATTTGATAAGCACTATGGGAAGAACTCGAAAGCACATCAGATTTCTGATACGTTAAAAAGAACCAAAACACAGGGAATGCCATCTCTTTTGGCCACTTCCCAGCTCGCACAAGGGGAATTCGGTATCATCATGTCTGTCGAGTCCCCGCAGCAGGATGACCGAGGCCACAGCCAGGTCACTCACTCCACAGTGAGACACATGTCTTCTAGGCAGCCAATACCCACCCTGAATGTCTCGGGTACAGGCCATGGCGTGTTTGTTTTCTGTGAATGTACAAATAGTCCCGAACAGCTAACGAGACCGAAGGGGTCTCGCTTCCAGCGGGGGTGAGGGGAGAAGGGGCGTCACCGAGGGGTCGTCCTAACGGAGGAAGACCAGCGGCGGGAAGCTGCGGAAGCCGGGGCGATCGGTGGCAGCAGGAAAGTGCGGACTGCGGGGACGGCGAAGGTCCAGCCGTGCTGGCCTCGGTGGGGACAGCTGGCAACGGCGCACTGTATTTCCCTGTGCTAAAGGCAGCGGGGTCGACCAGATGGCCCAGTCACTAGGGAGGAAGGAAATGAATTCGATTATTTTCCTTGCAAGAGTCCATCTTGGAGCCCGTCAATCCCCCCCCTCACCCCCGCCCAGGCCGCTTGCAGACGTGTGTTGAGACGCAGACTCTCGGCAGCTCCGCGGACCGGGAGAGGCCTTCTCTAGATGATCACCAGACCCAAGTCTAGCTCATGGGTGGTGTCAGCTTTCCAGAGGACACCCGTGAAGCAGCAGCCGGCGTGGCCTCACGCGTCCGGCTGGACCTGGAGACACAAGCCGGCGTGCGCGGGGGCAGGGCGGAGGTCACCCCCGATGAAGCCCCGTGTGCTCCCGCCGGGGAGGGTCTTCTGTGTCCTGAGACCCTGCCCTCCTCTGGGACTGCCAAACACCTGTGACGCGTCCGCCGGTCGCGTGTCTCCTGGATGCGAGCCGCGCGTTCGCTAGTTGTGACTGTGAGGAATGGAGGGGCCTGTGGTCACCAGACACGAGCCGAGGCCGACTCCCCGCAGTGACTCTGCGTTGGCAGCAGCACGTGGGCGGGCTGAGGGGCATTTCGGAGACGCGGGAACCACCACTGTGGTGCGTCTGGGGGCGGCGCTGCCGGGGACAGCCGAGTCTCGCGCTTCGAAACCCTGCGCTGATTTCACTCACGGGAGCTTAGATCTGGCCGGCAGGCCCTCCTGCTGATGGTCAGTTAGTTAAGGGTCGCCGTTATCTTCGTGGACGGTCAGCCCCACGCTCAGGCCCGCCCCTTCCCCTTGGCTCTCCGTCTCCTCCCCGCACCCCCTCCCCCTGCCCCACGACTCGGCCCCGGGGGCTCTCCGCGGACCATCCTCTGCTCATCTATTGCGGACGGATCTGGGACCGACTCGCCTCTTCTCCCATGAATCTGGAAACTTCTGGAGCTGACTATCTCACACAGCAGGACTTTGCGTGACTGCCCGAGGGCACAGCACTTTGAAACCCACGCGGATCAGCGGGGCGGTTCCCCCAGAGCGAACTCCTGCTCCGCCAGCCCTGCCGGGGCTTCCAAACAAAACCCAGCAGGCACATCCCTGATGGTCATTATGTGACTCCTACAACTTCTTATTTGTTACTTCAAACTCCACACCAGAGCTCAAATTATTGCAGACTCTTGAGTTTAACCGATGGTGTCTCACAGAGACTTCAGGAAACTGATTCAAGACGGAAGTGATTCTGACCTTCAGACCTCAGTGGGCCCCGATCTGTTTTGACAGAACCTTTTAAAGGTATCGTACTGCCTAACTCACCCAAAGCAACCGTGCTGTGTCCTGATCAGAGTCAGAAGTTTCACAAAACTTCAGGCTCCAGAGAAATCCCTTTCAGTGAGAATGTGGCGACCGAAGTGAGTCGCGGATTTGCAATCAAGCATATTTGCGTTTGCCAAACTGCGGCCGGTGAGAACAACGCCTTCCGATCTCCCAACAGCCCTCTTTGCAGAGACGTGCTGAACCCCACAGGCAATTTAGAGACCGATTTTTCTATCCTGGGCAGCATTTTGGCAAGCTCAACTTCCCGATGTCAAAAATCCCCCTCGGGCGCCCCATAAATATTAAGTAACTAACCAACAAGCCTAAAAGGCAGTAACTGTCAGCAGTTTCACGGCAGCAACAAAAATAATTTGAGCTCAGTTTTTCAAAAGGGCTTGCCATCCTGACACCATCTTCCAGCTCAGCGCAAAAGCTGTTGGAAGGGGCGCCCTGGTGGCTTGGGTCATGATCCCGGGGTCCCGGGATCGAGCCCAGCATCAGGCTCCTTACCCCATGGGGAGCCTGCTTCTCCCTCTCCCACTCCCCCTGCTTGTGTTCCTTCTCTCGCTGTGTCTCTCTCTGTCAAATGAATAAATAAAATCTTTAAAAAATATATTTAAAAAAAAAAAAGAGAGAGAGAGAGAGAGAGATTGTTTGATTAAACGCTGGGCTGGAATACGTCTCCACGGCTGTCCTCCCCGAACCGTGGGTGCTGGCACCACATTTCTGCACCACGAGCCTGGCCCTCCCCTCTGCAGCCACAGGGATGGCCCGACCTGGGTCAGAAACCCGCTCCAGGCTTCCCTGTGGGATCAGAGTCTGCCGTTTACTGGAGATGACGGACCTGAAACCTGAGGACGGAGAGGGGCAGGGGAAGTGCCCATATCCACATGGCCTGTGGGTTCAGGGGGAAATAGAGCAGCTTTACAGAATGGGGAGAAGGAGCTAGAGAGACAGAGGAACCCAGACAAGAGGCAGATAGAAGGCTTCCTCCTGGTTTTCCATTTCTTTTTTTTTTTTTTTTTAAAGATTTTATTTATTTATCTGACAGACAGAGATCACAAGTAGGCAGAGAGGCAGGCAGAGAGAGAGGGAGAAGCAGGCTCCCTGCCGAGCAGAGAGCCCGATGTGGGGCTCAATCCCTGGACCCTGAGATCATGACCTGAGCCGAAGGCAGAGGCTTTAACCCACTGAGCCACGCAGGCGCCCCAGACATTCCTGTTTCTTTATGAGATTTTTTATCTCCCACTTTACTTAAGCTAGTTTGAGTGCATCTCTGAAGCTTGGGAACAAAGCAGCTGAACGCAGGGCCATGAAGACAGCAGGCCAGCAAAGCAAACTGCCTAGAACATTCCATCTTGAAGATGGCACTGGGCGCTCGCTAAGGAAGTCCCATGCCCCAGTTTTTGTGGCATATTCTGGCCAAACCTATACTCAAAACCCAGGTGATAAGTCTAACGACTCACGGGATTATGATTTTACAACAATGAACTTACTGATTTGACCTATCGTTTTATTTGAAAAGATCCTTTTTTCCACCAGTATGTAGCTCTCTTTCCAGCAAAACTCTGAGTGAAACATAGCAGTGACCTCATGAGACCCTCGGTGGTCTACACCCGCCATCACAGACCAGCACTGGCGGGCGGCCCCCTCTGTACCAGGAGGGGGAGAATTCAAGCTGAAGCCAACGCCGGCCAGGACGGTTGTTACGACTGCATTTCTGAGTCTTGAAGAGGATGGGGTCTTCTTGAGGTATTCACTCTCTTAGGTACCAAGTCCCTCAAAAAGAAAGTTCTTGCATTTTTAAACCACAGCTGGCCTAGAATGGGATTTATTCAGTAGATCCGTACTGGACAGGTGTTTTTATAATCAAAAAATGGCCTAATACTGCTACTCATTTTCATATAGTTCAGTCTAACGGAAGGATTGGTAGCAACAGGGAAATTATTAGCCACAGAAATACAGCGGATTAGCAATCTGGATTCCATCTGCAGCTTGAACCCACCTTTGACACGTTCCCAGGTCCTCGACACAAATACCAATCTCACACAAGCACAGCATGAGTGAATCTCACAGACAGGATTTTAAGGGGCCTGGGCCGGACATAAAGGATCTATGATGAGCACCTTCATTTATATAAAACCGAACAAGGGGCAAGACGACACTCTAAGGACGGGCTTCATGCTCGGTCTAAGAAGACAAGCAAGAAAGGAATTTCCATAATATCCAGGATATTCCAGATCTCAAAGCAGAGGGCAGCAGTGATGGGCAAAGGGGGAAAACATGCAGGAGCTCGGAGGCGCTGGTGACCGCCCTTTCTCCACCCGAGAGAGCTCATGGTTCTAGTTTTTACACGTTAATCCAGTTTTTGTCCTGTACTGTGTGCAGCGATAAAGGCGGACGGTGGCAGTGAACAGCAACAGTGCAGCATATGCTCTGGTCAGGGGTGGCAAAGGGGAGGGACACCTGCCCGGGCTCCCTCCAGTCAGAGAGAGAGGGAGAGAGGCGTCAGGCCACTGCAACACCACGGTGACATATCTGGGTGCTGAGGACACAAGTCAGGGTACTCCGGGGGGCATCACAATGGGAGCGGCGCCAAGGGTTCTCGGGATTTACTTTGAGAGTTGGAGGGTGTGCAGGAGTTAGCCAGCTGAATAGTTGGGGAGGCGGTTTGCATGTAGGGGGAGCACAGGGAAGCCGGCGTGAGACCTGGTGCGGTGTCCCCGGAGGGAGGGCGCCCCTAAAACCTGCCTTGGAGACAGTGCCATGTCTTCTGTGTTTGGCCCTCAATGCAACGAGATGTCACTGAAGGATGTCGTAAGCCCCTCTGATAACTTCCAGGAGAAGGCAAGTGTTAATCTTTTCATTTGTTTACAGACATCGGGGAAAATGCACTGAGAAAGACCAGATGAGTTCCGTGGCCCACCGGGCCTTAAAATGTATCCGTTATCAGGGCAAGGTGGAATCAAATACCCAACAGTAAAATATTCCCATAGCAAGTACGACAATTATCGGGAGAAAACGAGCTACACGAACTGAGCGTGGGATCTCCCGTTCCTCTGCTCTAGTCTACTGTCTAAATGTGTTTTCTTTCTAATATTTATTCACCGTGAAAAGCTCGGACATTAATTTCTTTTATGTGTCATGGACCATTTACTATAAGTAGAAGGTAGCAACAAATTACAAAATCAATGGTGCGTAGATCTCAGGATGGTAAAACAGCTTTCTAATCATTGCATTTCCATATTCAGGAGGACAACACAGGACTTGAAGACGGCAAGAACAAGTTTAAATAACATTTAGCGACTGACACACGGCCACCGACATTCATCACGTCAGTCCCTCGGACGCACGTCCCTCTTTCTGTTTTACTGGATCATTTACTTAATCTTCCTTATTGCTGGCTCTTATTTTTTCATAAAGGTGCTAAACGCACCAGCACGATAGTAATTGGCCGGAGGAAGCTCAGAGCACACCCGTGGGGAAAGCTCCACTCCGCGTGGCCCCTGCCTCTCCTGGGTGTTGAGGAAGCCGCAGCGAGGCCGGTCCTCGCTGGAGAGACAGCGGGTTCTGTCCCTCGGTGCCTTCTACCACGTCCTCTCACAAGCTCTTAATAGCCCCGGATTCCAGGATTTACCTATTATTTAAGATTTTATTTATTTGAGAGAGAGAGCACAAGCAGGGGGAGCAGCAGAGGGAGAGGGAGGAGCAGACCCCTGCGGAGCAGAGAGCCCACCATGGGACTCGATCTCAGGACCCCAGGATCATGACCTGAGCTGAAAGCAGACGCCCCACCGACAGAGCCCCCCATGTGCCCCGAATCCAGGACGTGAATGAAAGTCTCTCCTCTGGGGAGTAGCCAAGAGCTCTTACAAGAGCTGCAATGACCCGTTGCAGGGTGTGCACCAGCCTTGCTGGAGAACGCTGGAGAGACGCAGCCATCCCGGGGGACATCCCTGTTTCCCTGCAGACGCGCTCGGCAGACGCGTAAAAGCACTTTGATTAAAAAACGCTCACGATGGGAACCGCGGCCCCGCACGGCGCAGGTGAGCAGAGGCGGGGACGAGCAGAAACAGGAAGGAAGGAACTTGGGTGCCTTGAGGGGAGGCCCGGAGAGAAGGTCACCCTGACCCCAAAGGCACCGAGGGAGGACCCCGCTGGGAGAGGCCACAGGGCGCTTGAAGTCACGGCTCCGCACGAGGAAGAAAGGGGAAGTGCAGGCTGTGGGAGCCTCTCTACGGGGCTCGCGGGGCCCACCATCACCTGGGTCCCACCGACCCCCCTTCCGCAGGGCGCCGGCCCATCCCAGCTGCTCGGCAGGTGCAGGCGTCAGGAGCGGGATGGGGGAGTTCAAATTCCCAACAAAATTCAGATGGTTTGTTCTTTACTTGGCCTTTACTGGGCCACTTTAAACTATGATGTCATGACCCGCTGACTTTAAATACCGCAGTCCGAGAGAGCTTAAGGACAGCTTTATTGCTACAGGCAAAGTTTACTGAGGAAACACGACCACAGTTTACCAGGCCCCGAGGCGTGTGTCCGACCCGTGGCCCAGGGACAGGAAAGGAAAAGCGGGGGCCGTGGTCTGACTTGGGATGTGGAGCGACAGAGGCAGGGCCTGGTGGGAGCCTGGCGGAAAGGAACACGGGGCCCAGGGAGGAATGCCACCGGCACGAGTCTAGTCACAGCAGAGCGGCCCAGGCAGGAAGTGGCTCACGTCTCCACAGGCAGTGACCCAGGGACCCAGAGGCTCTCGGACGAAAGAGATAGTAACTGTCTGGTCTCCAGGGCAGCAGAAAGCCGGGATTCGCTGAGCACGGTACTTGACGTAACTTTGTGTACTTCTTGAAATGACACAGTGGGACGTTGACACGCAGATTCCTGGGCCGACGGGGATCCCCGACCAAGGCCTCTGCCATGTCTCCAGTAGACCACCCCGCCCCTCCCCTGCGCTTTGTCTCCCATCAGGGGCACCTCCTCGTACTTCCTGCTGCCTCTTCCCTGCCGGGCTCCCGTCCTGGACCCCACGAGCCATTCCTGCACATCCTTGCTGGGCCTCTGCTGGGCCAATGGAAGGCACGCACTGGGGAGAGGCGGAGCACGGGCCCAGGGTTCCTCTGCGGGACTCTCTGGCTCTGCCTGGTCTGCCTGGAGGCGGCAGCCTCCACCGCATCGCCCGACGAGAATGCTCCCCTCCTCGGGTCCTAGCTCAGGGCTGGTGTCTCTTGACTCTCCAGGTGGATTGGGTTTCCTGCCACGTCTCGGACAGACCATCTGGGAAGTTTGCTACGTGACAGGAGACGATGCGGCATTTACAGATGGTGACACCCAGGTCGCCCGCCGCAGAGCCTGGCCCCTTTCTAACGAAGCAGGAAGTCCCTCCGGGGAACCTCGTGCCATAGGGACACATACAGTGTTTCGTATACATCCTAAAGGACTAATTGCTTTACTGATTGACTGCAACGCACTTTTCTTTGATCCCTTAAACTGCTCAGCCAGAAAGGCTTGCTTATGCCGCAGCTGTCTTGCATGATGAGAATGAACAGTATGTCTATGACACGGGATGCAAGGTCACCCATGTGGCATTTCTCGAGTCTGTCACTGGGTCTGTGTTCACTGTTGCAAGGGTTCAGTGACTTCTTTAAAAGCTGGACGCTCGTTTATTTGAAACTCCTCAGAGACTCTGTCTTCCTGACTGGAGCTTTCCCTCCGGCAGGTGGGAAAACTTGTTTTTCGGGTGGTTATTGTTAGCTGCAGAGATCCGAAGGAAAGCCGATCTTCCTGCTCAGATGAGAGTGTTAAGAGACACACATGGTTTCTACCTATTAAAAGTATCAGTGGGATTGTCCACGGATGACTGAGAGCCCAACTCCAATTCCACATTCTCCACAACACTTGACAATCGCGTGAAAATCAGGGTTTGCGATGGCAGGTTTCCAAATGCAAAATTCTACTCCTTGGCGTATTATAGGATGGCTTGGAGACATGCCCGCACGGAATTCTGGCTGAAACCCTTAGTGGCACCAGCGCCAAAACCCTGCCTCTTGACGGGCTTCATGTATCCACAGTATCCGCGCACAGATCGTAAGCAGCAGCGCCCGCATGTTCTGCGTCTGTGCCCCTCGGCAGCAGTCCTCGGCGTGAGCAGCAACGCCATCGCCAGAGAACCCGCTGCGCCCCGTGCCTTCCCTGGGGTCTCGCGTGGCTTAGCGGACAAAAGGTGAAGACCACACTCGGCGCACACAGGGGTCAGGCAGGTCGGCTCCTACTGGCGGACGGATGACGAGGAAACGAACGCACGACACAAAACCCAAGTGGGTTATAAAGTTTGTTGCGGCGGCTAAAGGGTTGTCCACCCGAAGAGGGTAAAGCACGTCAGCAAAAGCCCTTTCCTTCCCGACTGAAAAGGGCAGAATTGTTTTCTTCTCAAAGCCCCTACGTCGATGTCAAGAAAGAAGAGTGTCCTTATTGGGGGGACCTCATCGTCCCCCATGAGTCGCTTTGCCCTCGGAGCGTGGGGAGACGTGACAAGCCGGTGACTCAGAGCCGCGATCTCCGTACTAATAAGCAGTGGCTGTCGGGAGCGGAGGCAGGAACATTCGTGACCATGTTGCATTCTCGTACGACAGCAGCATCGGGAAAGCAGCATCGGGATGATCAGGGAGATCATCCGACGACCCCCGTTACTGAAAACCAGCCAGCTCGGTGCATGGAACTCACTAGAACCTAACTCCTTAACAGCAAGCAGCCTTGTTAATGATCATCGCACATCAACCCGAGAAGATGCGACCCCTTTGACTATTATTTCCGGGATTCATTCTTTGAATTACTTTGACGGCAGAAGCACGTTCCGGAGACACTTGCCAATTATTACCCCGTTTCCCAGGAAGTGGAGGGTGAAGAGGACAAGTGTCTGTGACGGAGGCGGTCTGGCTTCTAGGCCGGGACTGAGGTCAGGGCACAGAGCTAAGGGGAACTCCAGCCTGTCCTGGATCACGGGGCAGGCTCTGGGAGAAATGGAAGATCCTAAATATCAACCACAAAAGTTAGGGGCGCCTGGGTGGCGCGGTTGGTTCAGCATCTCTCGGTTTTGGCTCAGGCTGTGATCTCAGGGTCATGGGATTGAGCCCTGTGTCAGGCTCTGTGCTCAGTGTGGGGTGGACTGGAGCTTCTCCCTCTCCCTCTGCCCCTCCCGCTCATCCTCTCGCTCTTAAAAATAAATAAATAAATAAAGTAGTAGTAGTAGTAGTAGTAGTAGTAGTAATAGTAGTAGGAGTTAGAGAAACAGAGCCTGATATTATGTGTTGACTAGAGGAACCATCTGAGAACGCAGAGCCACAGGCCTTGAAGAGTTCTAGAATGATCTCTGCAGGGCAGGGCTTCTCCTGCAGACTCCGGGGAGCTGGGGGTCCCAGGCTTGTTGCAACAGCCCCTGGGGGAACACAGGCTCCCTCCCGCTTCCCCAGGCCTCCCGTACCACCGCATCTGTGGGGTCCATACGGGCATTTCTCACCTGATGCCCCATGGCTCCCAGCAGCATCCTGGGGCACCGTCCTCTCAGCACTATCCTTCCCTGGGCGTAGGTCTTTGCTCCTGCCCCCCCCCCCGAAAGCCTTGGCCAGCTTCCTTTCTCTCCCCACAGGGTCAACCCCCCCAACTCGTCAGCCCAGGGCCCTCGTCCCGCCCCTCCACGCCCCTTCATCCCCATTGCTGGACGAACACATTCTTTCTTCCCTGTTACATCTCCCACGAGCTGAGGAGCACTTTCCCTGGAGATTCAACTCATCTTGAAGTACTGGCCCATCTCCTCCAGAGGGCTCCGGACAGCACGCACGTTGGGGACCGGCCCTCACCAGGACCTGTCACTGTGGGACCAGAGCCCCCAGTATTTTCACCTTGGACACTCAGTGCTTGTTTCCTGAGCGGAAAAGATTTAACTCACATCAACAGTCCCCATGTTACCACACGCGGGTGGACCTACTGTGTGTGTCCCTGCTTCATGGAACAAAGTCTCCTGCACGGCTAACAGAGGAAAGTCCTGTTACCAGGCTGTCCCTTGGCAAGGCTGCCCCAGAGCAGAACCACCCACCCTGGGAACCCCAAACATCTGAGCGCCGGGGTCCCTGCGACTTCTCCACACGTACAGGTGTGGGGAGCCCCTGGGCCTTGAAGAGCCAGGGGCCAGGCCCAGCAGGCGGCTCTGTAGTTGTTTTGCTAAAATTTCCAAAAAGGCTGTAATCTGCTCATGCTTGAATTCCACTGACAAGCTCGAATGGATTTCACAGAATTCACTTCATTGGATGGAAACAAGGGTGACACAAATCATCCTTGTCTTACCAACTGGGGCCAAGAAGCTCAGAGAGGTTAAGTGGCTTAGCCAAGGTCACACAGATGTGAGGCAGCAGAAGGGGACCGAGACCGAGTCTTTGAGACCTAAATCAGACGGATTTTGACTACATCATCTAGAAAAATGAGACTGGATATTCTTGAGGATTATTTCTAGCTTTGACATGCAATCCTTCTCTGAATGCTCAATCACTCGCTCTCTATTAGCGAAATGTCTAATTTGTTTGAGGAGTGCCAGGCTCAAAAGGGGACGTTCGGAATAAATAAAAATGTAGACCGATTTTTCTATCTCGAGGGGCCAAGAGTCACAGTTGATTTCTGACTTCAAATTTTCTCTGCAATAACACTGCAAGTGTTTTGTCAAAATCTATGAAGAATTCATACTCTCCAATTTTCGACAAAAATCTCTCAACAGAAGTCACACCTAATTCTCAACTGCCTCTTTCATTTGCCAAATCACTCTTCTTCAAACTTCGCAACACAGAGCTATACATTTATCTAGGGTTCTTTTAAGTGAATTGACTCGGCTGTAGTAGTAACATGAAGTACAACGTGCTCGTAATTTAGACTAAAAGATACCGTAACGGATTTAGCGCTTCTACACCACTCACAAACCAGCTAAGGTTTGCTTTATATGAGATGTTCCTAATACTTTTGCCAAGACTGATGTGCAATATTAGTTAGCATGTCAGACATTTTCCCCCCAATGTTAGCCCCTTTGGAAGGCTGAGGTTGCCTCAGAGCACTGGATCTTTGAGTACGATCTTGTTGAACTCTTAGAAGGGACTTTATTTCTAAGAAGAGAAGGAAAGAGGGATGGAGGGAGGGAAGAAGGAGGAAAGAAATCCACCAAATAAAAAGAATGCACATTCATCGATAGCTCAACTACCCATGAAACATGAGACATAAAGTCTCAGTTTATTACACAAAAACTATGATCAAAAGCATGTGAATTTCAAGGCTTTTCAAAATTGTTTAAAATCTAAAATACAGAAAGCCCTTAACCCTCACTTGAGAAAGTGAATGATAGACACTGATACATTGTATCTCAGCAACCACCCACTGAAGGACGGGAGGCAGAGGGAAAAAGAAAAAACAAAGTGAAAACGAGATTATAAAACAAAAGTATTTTATACTCTTATAAAAGTAATGATCTTGGTTGACATCTTTATGTGCATAGAAGCTTTTACCAAAATAATTTCAGATGAAAATAAACCTGCTAGTGTTGAGCCATGAATTAAGAGCATCATTAGAGGAAGTGGGGATTTTCTGGTCAATCTCACACGTTACTCTCTTAACCAATCTGCCTAGTACAGGAAATGATTCTCTTGGAATTTTGTGTTCAATGATCTACTCACACAAGCTTTGTTTCTGTGTATTTAAGGCTCCACTTTGCAAATAACCCACTTGATGTTTCTCCAGAGTCGTCTCTTAGTGGTCTCTTATGTCCCTCCAAACCTTCTTCTTGTAGCAGAGGAGCCAGGACATTATGACCTTGACCCTATGACACGCTTCCTTTCTGGGTCTCTGCACCACGACAGTGAAGACTGTGCAGGGACCACGTGTCGCAAGCCCACCAACTCTACATCCTGACGGCAACCTGCCTAAAGGGCTGAGGCGTGCCTCCGTCGAAAGCACAATGACCAGCACAGAGGGAGACTGACAGGATTTTCCACATTTACCTGACTGCACTGCAGAATGGTGCCCTCCTCGGATGTCATGGCATCACCATAGTTCACCAAATTCCCACAACACTGTACTTCGCAGGCCTTCAACTGAATAAATAACCAAGATTTTATTGTGAAATTTCTTTTTTGAATGTAGGCCCCAGGAGTCCTGTAATCAGTTGATTTTCCATCCTCTACTCCATACTCTAAAAGAAATACAAAATGCTAAGCTTCCAGCTTGTATGTTCTCCCGCTGGTCGGCTTTGTGCCGGACGAGGAGCTGAAGTCAGAGGGTCACCCCAGCCACTGTCTTGGGAAGAGGACATGAACTCTAGCCTGATACGCTCAGCACTTTCATGTCTTTGCAGAAGCCCAGGGGCTCAGTCCAATCCTCAAGCAGCATCTAAGTTTTTGTAGTGAAATCTTACCCTTGGTTTTAGCTCTGTAACACTCAAACTTACTGTCAATTGGTGCTTTCGGGTATGCACGTTGGTTTTCAAACAGACCTACAACTGAAGGGGAGGAAGAGGTCCCAGTCACCTGTGGTCAACGCACGCCCAGATCCCTCCACCGCTAGCGAGCCCAGGACAGAGCTGATGTGGCCCAACTCATGACAGATGAGTTCAGGGAGGGTGCTCAGGGCTGCACCAAGCAGCTACGTCCAGAAGACACGAACCCTGATGTGGTTTTGCCCCAGCCCTTACAGCTCGCTTCACCAGCTCACACCTACTGGAGGACTTCCCAAGTTCTGTTCGCTGTTGTCCCCAGGGGGGTTAATGTGAAAAATAACATTTTTTAAGCCATTTCTGGAAGGCTCCCACAATGCACTACTGTAATCTGTTAAACTCTGTACCTGGTCCTTCGGTAAGACCACGAGTCCACCCCAAGACGATGCAATGGCTGGTTTGAGGGAAGGAACAGGAAGGAAGCAGGAAGTGGCTCCCGAGTCAGTCTGTTTACGGGCTCAAGAAAGAAGTTACCGATCTGATCATGTAAGATGAGATTCATCTACATTTAACTACACAATACAGAAATAATTGACGTTAAGTGTGCATAAAGCTTCATGGGCTTCCGAGATAATAATAAATCAATATGAACACAACCACCGTGACAAAGCAAACGCCCCTCATGCCCTTGGCCTCGCCCAGGGGGCATTCCGGACTTGGAGGACTCTTGAAGGAGGGAGGATCTCAGCTTCATTTTACAAATGAGCAGATGGATGGTAAACAAACAAACAAAAACATGCTCTTAGGTGTCAGATTAGCTGAACATCACACAGTAGTCACGGGGCAACAAGATCAAGAATCTGCTCTAATTCTTAATAGAGTTCTCTGTGCGCCAGTAAGCATTTTACCATCATATACTGTTTGACAGACAGAGATCACGAGTAGGCAGAGAGGCAGGCAGAGAGAGAGAGAGGAGGAAGCAGGCTCCCGCTGAGCAGAGAGCCCGATGTGGGACTCGATCCCAGGACCCTGAGATCATGACCTGAGCCGAAGGCAAACACTTAACGACTGAGCCCCCTGGCGACCCTACAAAGACCTCTTCTTACCCAAACTCCAGTCAGACTCCCCTGCGCCCCTTCTCTGCTAGGCGTCACCCTTGGTCTACACAGACTCTATAAATGCTACAGATGCTTCCCAACCTCTGCCCGCAGGACCTTTGTCCCCCACCCCAACCCCGTGTCCGTGGAGGGCCAGACTGCCGTGTGGCTAGCTTCCGGCTCGCAGACACAGCTGACCTCATGGCATCTGCACTGACCAACGTCGTGGATTCTCACTTCCCTGTCTCTGCTAATGCCCAGCTCCTGCCCTGCCCACTTTCCCCTTCCCACTCACCCCTGCACGGATCCAAGCTGCGTGCAGGTCTCACTGGCCGCCTTCTCCTATCTCAGGGTTGTGATGGATGAAAATCTGCCCTTTCCACTTGAGCTAGGTTCTGGCTTGGTGGCTCTTTGACACGGTCAGCAAGGAGCACACACGTTTTCTACAGACAGACTAACAGCAACCCTGCCGTCTTGGGAGGCGATCTCTCAACAGGCGGACCCCAGCAGCCGACAGGGCCTTGCCACGACATGCTGGGCTCAGAGAAGCTAAACGTCTCTTCGCCACTGAAAACCAAAGCACTCAGAATGTTTGGGGTCAAACCGTGAAGAAGCTGGTTCCTCACTGCAAGCCCATCGTGGGGAATTCTGCCCTGGACCAGTCGTCCTCCTGGGCTGAGCGTTACTGCCTCGATGACTCTCTAGTCTTGCTGTGCCCTGGAAGCTAGCAGTCCTAGCACAGCCCAAGCCCACCCTCCCAGCAGCCACCCCCTAACCATTCCCGCCACCTCCCATGCCCCCTTGGTCCTGGACGCCACCACCATCAGCCAATCCAGCCAGCAAGCCCAGGTCCACCGATCAGGATAAGACCCGTCAGTGATGAGTGAACATGAGTTTGAAGATCATCATTATCTTTAGTACCTAATCCCATCAACTTCATTGCTGGAATAGATAAACCTCTTAGATCAAAATAGACACTTATTCCTTATGCCTATAAAGAAATGTCCTAAAGCAAACAGAATATTCCAGCATCCCTCCGCCCCCACAAACCCGTGCAGCTCCCTCTCTGGCCTGCCACACGTTCTCCTTTGCCCCATAGGGTCCCTGGCACACCCTCCTCGGCCCTCTTCTGTTTGCCCCGGCGGGCTGACCTCAGCGGCCAGCCTCGACCTTATTTTCTTGCCCTCTCGGTTTTATTTGGGTTTGGCCAGCAGGAGGCTCTCGCAGGAGACCAGAAAGTCAGGCACAGAGGCCTGGTCAGGTACTGCCCGGCCAAGCGGTGCTATCTCCCTCCCTCTGCTCCAGCCCCAGAACGCGCCCCCGCTTACTGTGACGGCTTTCTCTTAGCCCTGCCCGGGCTCAACTGTCCCTGCACTACCTCTCTCCAAACGCCCATTAGACAGTGCCGTCTGTTTCCTGGGGCTGTGAGCGAAACAGCCAGTCACTTCAAACATGAAACAAAATATTTCCCGAGTGCCTGCAACACGCTGGGCACGGGGGCCTCTGCCGTCAATGCGGCGCTCAGCAGTCCTGTGACGGCGGGGCTGGGCTCGGGTCCCCTCTAATGATCTGTTTGGAGGAACTGGCTGGATGGGCCCAAAACTTGGGGCACCCAAGTTTCATGTATTTGTGTACAACCTGTACAGAGCAAAGGCTTTAGACACCACCCCCCCCACCGATGAAAAGATGATTTAGTCCAAATCTCTCTTCTTACAGGTCTAGAAACCACTGCTCAAGGATGTGAAATGACTGGTAGAAAGCCACGCAGAGTCCACATGCAGGCCAGCGTGAGCCCAGCAGCCGCGTGACCGTGGGGGTGAGGTTCTGAGATGTGCCGCCGCCAGGCCCCGGGGGTCTGCCCTTCCCAAGGCTCTGCTGACGGTCAGCCGGCGCTGCCTTCACGCCACGGGATCAGAGCAGGCGGGCTGTGGAGGGAGCGCCTGATGTCACACGCCCAGAGATCCGGAAAGCCAGACGTCCAGCCTGGGTGTGCGCAGCTCCAGGCCTGCAAATGTTTCGACGCAATGTGCCCAGAATATTCCAGGGCTCTTCCCTCGACACTAGCACAGCATCTGCCCGGGCGTCTCCTTCAGACGCTCCCCACTTCAAGAGGAAGAAGCCAAGAGCAGAACCGGAGGTGGGAGAGGTCCTGGGGGTCCCCCAGCAGCTCCTGCCCCCAGCTGAGGCCATTAGTGCAAATCTGAACTCGATGAGCTCTTTGCCAGCTCCTGCTCTTGCCCAAGGTCAGCCTGCTACGGAGCCGTCAGAGTGGCTGGGGTCAGCACACACGCCTGGAAGCAAGCTCAGCTCTGACTCCAACCGGCGGCGAATCGGGTGAGAAATAGCTCCCAGGAAAATACCCGCCCTATAAATAAGGGTGTGACCATGTCACTCCTCATCCTCACCAACGCTGGGTGGTTCTCCCACAAATCACAAGTGGGATTTTACAAAGGTTATGCTCCCGGGGGCCTGCTGTGTGCAAGCCCAGGGTCCACTCTGGGCACCGCATCTCCATCACCTTCCTGAACTATTATCCTGACAAAAGCCTGTGGAGGTGCTGTAAGCCTGAGTGAAGATTCTCAGGATTCTGTGAGTCAGTAACTCCCACGTCCTGCCCCGGCCACCACCGCCACAGCTACACTAAGGCTCGCTGCTGCTAGTAGTAGCCATTGCTGCTGTCATCTCCAAGGCCAACAGCAACACGCCGGAACCACAGCAGACATTCTGACACAGGAGACCTCGTGCGGCTAAGGTCATGGGCTCCGTGTGGTCATCCTTACTGCTTGGAAGTGTTTGAACCTGGCCTCCAAAGTTAGACCCCACGGTTCTAGGAGGGCCTGTCTTGTTAGTTAGAGCTGCTGTCTTACAGATTCTCAATTTCGTCTTCGGAGGGGAGTTGTGGCTCAGGTATAAAGGTAATTAAAGATTACAGAAAAATAACATTTAACGTAAAATTTCCCCAAGGAGGTAGGAAGGCGGAAGACATAAAACCAAGGGGTAAAGGAGAAGCAAGGAGTGAGCAGGGGTGTGATTTCTTACGAAGTCACGGTTATCTCTCGAGCACCCTCTGGAACCCGGGACCCCTGGGATAGAGCCGGGCTCCGGCACACATGACGCCAGCCGTCCTGCCCCGCAACCCCGCAGCCGTCTGGCCACAATCTCACGATTCCAGCCTTTCACCTCCCCCGCCCAGTTTCACAAATTCTGCTCCTGAGCGAAGACTCCAAGAAACCCACTCATTCACCTGGCAAGTGACTGAACACATAATACGCACCAACTGTAAACAGGGTCCCATGCTGGCTGAATTAGGAGGCACAGAAATTAATAAACCATAGTCTCTGTCACCCAACATTTACAACCCAGCGAGAAGGACTAAAGGAAACTGCTCACAGAATAAGAAGATGCCACAGAAGCAGAGCTCAGGGGGGCAGGCTGTCCTCACCCGTGTCAGCCCTGGGGGAGGGTTGGGGTGCTTCAGATGTGATTTTCAACAAGCAGACATTCAGGATTTGTTTTGTAGGGGCTGAAGCCTCTAGTTCCTTCGTGGATGGGGTGTGGACCAGCATCATCTGGGGCCTTCAGACCAGATCGACTGACACAGAGTCTCTGCTTTTAAAGCATCCCTGGGTGACTTAGATGCAGACGGAAGCTGGGAAAGGGTTATAACCACAAAGACAGAAGAAATTTTTAATTAAGGACTTGTAGGTGTCACTGAGGATAACTGGTGGGAGATTATCCTGAAATCTAGCGTGGGCAGCGTGGCCTTGTTTAATTCACATCCTTCCAAGAGGCCAGACATTCTGAAGACACAGATAGGAAGTGATCACTGGGATCAGGCCCCAGGGGTGTGTCCCGCAGCAGAACAGGACCCGGGTTGTAAATGGCTCTTATCTGGATATAACCAGAAAGGCACTGGTAAGTGAGCTGACACCGTAAACATGATTTTAAGGAGAGAAATGAGCTGTTCAAGACATTCTGCGCATGAACCGTCCACAAGCAGAAAGACAAGCGAGAACCACACTTCCCCGAGGCTCCGTCTGGAAATGCTTCCTAGGGTCCGTTCAAGTCCCTGCTTGTGCTTGAAAGCAGGGAAGCTGTCTTTCTATCTTCCAGTCTGACTGTTCTTTACTCGAATTAGTCACTATAAACACAGGCTAACTATGTTGACAGGCTAGAATTTAGCCGCAAAATAACCATGAGGATGTTTCTTTCAAAACTCCCAAGTGGAGGCGGGGAGGGCAGGAGAGAGCGACACGTTCCCGTTCAAGCCCATCAATATACTCTTGGCCTCGCTTAATCCACAATCACTGTGGTTTTTGGATGCTCTACAGGAGACGTCAAACTCAATCCAAAAGATAAAATCTCTAATGGGCAAAATCGCTTGGCATCTCCAATACCGAAAACACGCGTCTCTGGCCTCGCCAGGGAAGGGAATGTTCTAGATGACAGAGGGCTGCCTAGTAGCACCACTAATGGATTTATAATTCTAAAAGAGTCCAACTACTAGACTGAAACCTAACAGTAAGACCCTACGGAGTTTAATCCAATCTTCTACTGATGCAGAAGGGAACAGAGATTGCTCAAGGACACGCTGTACCTTGTGAGAGGACACTGATGAGACACCGGCTTCCCACGGACACGCGTGCCTGAGGTCTCACCACAGACACAACCTGCAACATCAGACTAGATGCCCAGAACACTTGGCCCCGTTGCAACACAGTTATGACTAACACCAAATTTAGGAACACATGAGGAATACAAATTAACTTTAGCCAAAAATAAACAGTGTTGGAGGTTTTGAATGTATCATACACAGCAGATTGACCTTCTTAATTCTGGGTAATGAAGATTAAGAAATCTTCATTAATACCGACCACGTGAAGGGCATTCTGAGAGCTAGAACCTTGCCCTTGAGTGATTTAGAGCGTAACTCATCTGAAGAGACGAATCTACATTCGAAGACAGCACACGCTGCCTGGCCGGATACGGAGAGCGGGGACTGGGGTTTCCTTTGATCCCGGGTGGGTCGGGAAGGTTTGCAGAGAGTGACGAGTGGCGCAGGGTGAGCGTGGCTGTGAGAAAGGCTTTGTGGCGGCGAGCAGCCGTGGTGGCCCTCGTGACCCACACTTCTTGTTACTCCCTCCTTCACGTGGTCTCCTTCCAAATCCCAGTCTTTTTTTTTTTTTTAAGATTTTATTTATTTATTTGACAGAGAGAGATCACAAGTAGGCAGAGAGGCAGGCAGAGAAAAAGAGGGGGAAGCAGGCTCCCCGCTGAGCAGGGAGCCCAATGCAGGGCTCGACCCCTGGACGCTGGGATCATGACTGGAGCCGAAGGCAGAGGCTGAAACATGGAGCCCCCAGGCACCACCCCCTCCCCAATCCCATTCTTAAGTCGCGCTGTGTGCAGCCTGCAGAATATGGTGGAAATGACAGACTGAGTTCTGAGGCTGATCGTAAAGGCCATAGCAGCTTGTGCTCTGGCCTTTGGAATCATTCCCTATGGAAGAACTCTGGAACGGAGGCCTCCAGCCAAGAGCTGGCACCGACTGACCCGCCAAGGGAATGGGCAGGAAGTAGGTCAAGGTCACGTCAGAGCCAAGGAGCCAAGCTACTCCCAATTTCCTGACCCACAGAAACTGAGAGATAATGCAGGGCTAATGTCATCGTAAGCCACCAGGGTGAGAAGTGATTGTTTTACAACAATAGATAACTAACACAGGCTCCGAGGACGGGCTGAGACTTGGTGGATACGGTGCTGGGTACTTGCAGGAGAGACTTTGTAAAGGGCGTGGGGCGGGGGAAGCACTGCTGGGGGGCGGGTTCCATTTGAAGTGTTATAACATCAAGACCGGGAATTTCAGTTTCACCTTAAAGGAAACCAAGAGACACTCAAGGGTTTATAACGGTGTTTAACCTAAATAAAGACAGACTTTGGGACGATTGATACATATCTCGAAAGTAAGAGTTTCCTTTTTCTTGAGAGGGATGGAGAGGAGGGGCAGAGAGAGCGAGCCTGAGAACAATGACGGGGGAGGGGAGGGGAGGGCGGGAAAGACCGAGGGAGAAAGAGACTCTCAAGCAGACTCCACACCCAGTGAGCCCGACTCGGGGCTCCATCTCACGACCCTGACATCACGACCTGAGCTGAAATCAAGAGTCTGACGCCTCACTGACTGAGACATCCAGGCATCCCTGATTTTTAATTAAATTATAACACATTAACTGAAACGGGAGCAGAAACTCGAGTTGAGAATCGCTTCCTTCCGACAGGAGAGCTCTTCCTTCTCCTTTGCCCGGCGCCTCTGAATTCTGTTAGTCTGAGTGTTAGCGTTCCTAAGCTGCATTCGTAATAGCCTGCGCTTGCCCACCTGAAAAGCGAGAAGCCAATATTCAGCTGGTGGCAAATCATGGCGCGAAGTCTTAAAACGGTTCCCTGGCCACGTCGCCGTGCGGTCCAGCAACCAGAGAAGGAGCAGAACACTCCCCTCTCCCAAATGATGGACGCCACGGCTTCAAAAAAAGAAGCAACTTACAACCAGTGCTTCATCTGTCACGGATCTCTTTTTTAAAGTTCTGAACTATGGTACGGCGGAGAGAGTAGGTTCTCGTGACATCTGTAGGTGCTGGGAGAACCCTGCCTTAATTTTCATGAGAAAGATTATTTGTGTTTGGCTTACCAGCGTGCATTATTGGTGGATAAAAAGAGAAAATTTGCTTTATATGCATTCTGATTGTCGGTTAGTTTTCAACTATTTTAAATTATTGGTTACTGAATTTTTTAAAGCAATTGCAAAGAAACCATTTGCCTCACTTAACCTCATACATACACCTTAAAGTCTAATGAAAAACAGTGAGGAAAAAAATTGGAACAGAAGAGGGATTTCTATTTGAAGCCCTTATTTATAAAACCTTGTGTGTACTGAATAGAAAATAAATGTCTAACACTAAAAATACTTAAAATGTGACCTCAGGTAACTGGATGCAAATAAGGCCCCTATTTTTTCCCCTAGAAAAATCAAAATAGCATGAATGAGCCTCTTGAGGAAAAGCCAGTGAGTTGGATTATTTAAAATAATTTTAGATTATTTAAAATAATTAGCAGAGACCGAGAGAAAATTTCACGAGAGCACAAGTGACTGGCTGGCCCTTTTTAATTTCTATCAAGCTGTTTTTACTTTCTATCAAGGATGGGTCTAGAGCGTTTCAAACCTCCGTATTCACAGTTCATAGCTGAGCATATTGTGAAAACACGGGTTCTTTTCCGGGAAGCCCGGGATGGGGCCCGAGAGTCTGCCTTTCTCATAAACTCCCAGGCAATGTTGCTCCGACTCTACTTGGAATATTCTAGAAGGGCAACTGCAGAATTCAGTGAGGAAGGAGTTCAGAATTTGGAGGATGTGTGAGACCTCGAAACAAGTCATGTAAGGTTCAGGGACAGGAACCATGGCAGGGGCCCCAAGTAGGCTGCCCTCGTGGGCACGCTCCCCTGTGCAGAGAAACCCCCGTGGCGGGACAGGAGCTGGGACGGAATGACGTCAAGCTCTCAAGTGGGAAATGAAGGCACGCTGACTGGGCTGCCGTAGATGCACCGAGTACAGAGACGCAAAACTTCAAGACATTTCTTATGTAAAAAAACAGAATTAGAAAAGGTGTCATTCTCTTTCTCTGGAGCTGTGGGAAATTGCGAGATGAAGCTTTGGCTGACATGACTGAACGGCCCTGGCTGTGGACTGACATGGTCCCCCCACATTTCCACGTTGAAGCCCAAACCCCAGCGTGCCTGTATTTGGAGACAGGGAGGTCTACGTGTAGGAGGTGGTGAAGGTTAGAGGAGGTCACGAGGGTGGGACCCTGATCCAGTCTGCTGGTGTCCTCACAAGAGAGGAGAGACAGTAGGGAGCAGGTGCACAAAGAGAAGCCATGTGAGGACACGGCATGAAGACACCATCCGCAAGCCTGGGAGGGAGGGAGGACATGCCAGAACCCAACCCTCCACGCTTGGATCTTGGACGTCTGGACTCCACAACTCTGGGAAACAGACCTCTGGTTGAAGCCACCCAGTCTCCAGCATTCTGTGAAGCAGCCTAAGTGACGAACACACCTGCTTCCTGAACGTGAGGAGGACGAAGCAGGTGAGTTCTTGAGGCCAGCCTACCCAGGGATGCTCATGCTCCCAGAGTCAAGCTAATGGGGTTACTAACCCCAGAAACGTAGAGTTACAATTATTCAAATGCAGATGATTTATACTATTTTTTTTTCTATACAAGCAATAGAACTGGATGCTCCAAAGTTAAGGGTGGCCTATAAAACAAACATAAATAATAAGAAGTTTAATTCAGCCTGGAGGAAAACAGAGTTCATAAATGCCTCCATGTGCAGAGCTGACTTTGGCTTGTGTGACCGAATTTCTGGAGGACTAGTTTTCATGCAGGTCCAGATTAGTGATACCGATACTCAGGGTGAATCAGTATAGATTTCCACTATACTTTTTAGACTAAAGAGAAGGACTGATGGCAATGAAAATTATTAAAAACTGGACAGTGCATTGAAGGATCTTACATGTTCATCTTTGGGACATTTCTGCTATACCTCAGTGAGTGTCCTCTTTCTAAAGGTCATACAGGAGTGGCTTTAACCGGCGGTAGAGAGGGATGTCTACAGTGACCACTCAAGAATGTATGCAGGTATCTGATTTTATGGGAACTTTTCACAGGGTTGGGGCAGAAGACATTCTCAACTCAAAATCACTCAGGAAGGAAACATCCCAATTCCTAAGCGTCAACTATAAGAGTTCATATTTTCTCAAGAAACCAAATGTGTGCTTATTTCTTCATAAAAAGAATTACAACAATCAGCATGTTTTACCATGTGTTAAACAATGATTTTAAGTGCTTTTTAATCTAGCAAATCAATCAAACTCTAAGGGAAAACACAAAACTTAATTTTTTTAAAAGGAAAGAAACAAAATATATCACTCTATGGGACTTAGATGCTTATTAGCCACAAAATTAAAAATCCACTACAATAAAAATGCAGAATCCATTCTGTGCTTAACATCTGTTGATTAAAGGTCCTTAAGTGGAAGATAATGTTTGGTTATTTCATTACAACTGGCATTTCTTTCTAATGCATCATCAGAGATCAAAATATTAGGAAGATACAGGAAAAAAGTACAGTGTATCCCAATAGTTGTTACCCAGATACATACCCTCGGACATGTGTGTAAAGCCCCAGAAGAATGTTGTTATTTAGTCTGCATTAATGAAAAAGCATTTACAGCCAATGGGATATTGAATCTGAATTATCTTAACCCAAACAGACATTTAAACCAGCTTGTTCTTGTTTGTTAGCAGAGTTAGAATGAAGTTCTGTAAACCTCATTACTGGCTTCCACAGCCTCCTCTAATCTTACCTGTCACGAAATGCGCATTTCTAAACTAAACCCTTCAAGCCACAGCTTTAACACATTTCCTCCTGAACTGCCGTCACTAAGACATGGTGTTAGGCAAATCTGAAATCCTGTGATCTTTGTTCACACATAACATTCTGGACAGCGCCTTATCATAGTTTCTCTTTAAAGAGGCTCTCTTGTCCTCTTCAAGGGATGGATTTGCAAAGAGACAGGCACTAGTCATTAAATTCTAAGATTTCTGAATTTATTCACCCAAGTGCTACATCTTTCTTCCTTTATTAGCATCAAGAATGTGAATGGGGAATGACTGTAACTGTGCTGAAACGTGATATTCTTCCAGTTTTTGGTTTCCTCTCCGGTCCCTGGCACAAGAAAGCCTGTCATGATCAGGACCTTGGAGAGCGACCATGGTTCCATCAAGGAGAACCCGGTTGCTCAGGCGTGGGCGGGGCCTCCGGGATGGTATTGTTACAGAACCCCAGGGAAAGGATTAAAACTGGGACTACAGATCTTTGTTTCTAAATGTCATTTTCAAATAAAAGGAAACTGTGGTCTTTGGAGAAAGGCCTGATTCTAGGGCCGGGGTAAGGAAAATGCCTCAGGAGCCCAGAGGACCTTGTAGACTCAGAAAAGAAGTGCTCAAATACCGAAGGCATGGGGACATGCCAAAGGAACACAGGAGGGGCACGAAAGTGCAACCAGTGACCAGCGAGCATGTGGGGACCATCTGAGCAGCAATATAAACAACATAGAATTGAATTTTAATAAAAACGATAAAATCAGTATACAGAAATTCAGACGTGTATGAGTTTGTTGCCATAACCAATACCATAGGTTGAGTGGCTTGAAGAGCAGAAAAGTATTTCCTCCAAGTTTATAGACTAGAAATTGGAGGTGGGGGAATGGGCAGGGCTCGTTCCTTCTGAAACCTCCCCTCAGCATGCCATCCTTCTGCCTGCGTTCACGGGGTCTTCCCTCTGTGTCTGTGCCCCGATCTCTTCTTCCAAAGAAACCAGTCATATTGGACGAATGACCTCATTTTAATTTAGTTACTTCTTTAAAGACCCCACGTCCAACTAGAGTCACATTCTGAGGTGCAGGGGTTAGGACTCCGACATATTGGGGAGAATGAATCCGTCTATAACAATACTGATATAAACAAATGACTCCAGGTTGGAAAAACAAGGGAAGATTGAGAAATTGCCAGGACCAGAAGACCCGGAACGAATGCGGTCTTCAGGACTGGATCCTGGAGCACGAAGTAATCATTATTGGGAAAGCTGGTGATACCCAAGTAAAGTGCGGAATTTAGTTAACAGTAATTTACTCATCTCAGGGTCTTAGCTTTGGCTAATGTGCCATCGAAAAGTGAGCTGTTAAGAGTGTGAAGATTGGGAGTGGGGTAGCCAGGATTCTCTGTACTGTCTCTGCAACTTTCCTCAGAATCTAGTTATCCACCCCCACCCCTCGGGGAAAAAAAGAGAAGATTTAAAAGATTAAACAAACAAGCCCCAAACCATACAAACCTAAGATTAGGCTCCAGGAAGTGACCAACCAGCCTGGTTTTCCAAATACCACCTAAGAAACACCAAAACGGGTAGCTGATGGATTTGGCCAATAGTTCCTTTGACACGGAAATGCTCAGTTTGCACATTAGATGAATAGAAAAATCCTTTACTTTTTAATTTATTGTTTATTTTTTTAAGATTTATTTTTATTTATTTGAGAGAGAGAGTGAGAGAGAGCATGAAAGGAGAGAAGGCCAGAGAGAAGCAGACTCCCCATGGAGCTGGGAGCCCGATGCGGGACTCAGTCCTGGAACTCCAGGATCATGACCTGAGCTGAAGGCAGTCACTTAACCAACTGAGCCACCCAGGTGCCCTATTTTCATTTTTTTAATGATTTTATTATATTGGTCATACAAATGACTAATAGACACATGAAAATATGTTCATCATCATTAGCCATCAGGGAAATTCGAATCAAAGCCACACTGAGATACCACCATATACCAGTTAGAATGGCCAAAATTGACAAGACAAGAAACAACAAATGTTGGAGAGATTGTGGAGAAGCGGGAACTCTCTTACACTGTTGGTGGGAATGCAAGCTGGTGCAGCCACTTTGGAAAACAGGATGGAGGTTCTTCAAAAAAATTAAAAATAGAGCTACCCTATGACCCTGCAATTGCACTACTGGGTATTTACCCCAAAGATACAGATGTAGTGAAAAGAATGGCCATATGCACCCCAATGTTCATAGCAGCAATGGCCACAATAGCCAAAGAGTGGAAGGAGCCAAGATGCCCTTCAACAGATGAATGGATAAGGAAGATGTGGTCCATATACACAATGGAATATTCCTCATCCATCAGAAAGGATGAATACCCAACTTTTGTACCAACATGGATAGAACTGGAGGAGATTATGTTGAGTGAAATAATTCTTTATTAAAAAAAATTTATTTATTTTAGAGGGTGAGACAGAACAATGAGGAGGGGCAGAAGGGAGACAGTCTCAAGCAGACACCCCACTGAGCACAGAGCCTGACTCAGGGCTCAGTCTCTGAACCCTGGGATCATGACCTGAGCCAAAACCAAGAGTGAGATGCTCAACCAACGGGGCCACCCAGATGCCCCAAGATTCTCTACTTTTTAAAAGGAATTTGTTTTGTGCCATTTTTCTTGAACCTGACTTTCTTAATCTACCTTTTCCTTTTCTACTTAGAAAAGAAATCTTGGTAGATATTATTGGTCGATACCACTGCTATCACGGTTAGTCCTAGGAAAAATAATAACCCCAAGGGCAAACACTTCTTGAACACCCAGAGTGTACCAGGGTGAAGCACTTGACACATGTCACAGCATATGACTTATGTACCATTACCACCCCAAGGCCACAGAAGGGAAACTGAAAGGTACACCTAGTAAGTTGCTGAGCCAAGACTAGGAGCCGGGCAGCCTCATGGAGAACTGTCTCCAAAATAAGAAAGTCAACAGTGCATGATGATTACCAATGCTCAGTGTCCAGACTGGACACAGTCTGAAAATTAGGGGGAACGTCACATCCCGGAATCCCTGCATCCCTCAGCTCCTATGGGAATGGAGACATGGGATCTACATCTTTATTTATTTCAAAGGAAGCCATAAGTTTTACTTTGTACATGGAATTTCCCAACTTTAATATTGGAGTTCAGAAGAAAAACAACTATGTGGACCCACCAAACCAAAATCACTCGTGGTATCTTGTTGGAGAAGCAAGGCCAGGAGGTGCACAGGGCAGACACGGACCAGGAGTGAATATATTTAAGCACATTCTGGAAGAATCTCAGTACGAGAAAGTTGTATCTCCATCAAAGCCATCAAAATAAATACCATAAATTATTATTATTCAGTGTTGGCTGGACACAGAAAATGTACAAAGAAATCTGAGGGTTGGGTTTTCCTCTCAAAACATTTCCATTTGGGTTGCAGCAAGCAAGACATATCATGCACAGGCTGGTTTTCCAAAAAATGAAGTGTGAGGGACCAAGTCGCTGCCAGCGAAAGAAAGAGATCTACGCCATTCAGAAAAGGAAACCTTGGGAGGAATATTCTCAGGGGGTCTTAACTTAAATTGGAAATTGAAATGTGGGTAGGAATTCCAGTGGGAGGAGGAGTTGGCAGCCAGACTATAAATATTAGAGACCTGAAATGTGCCTGCTGTACCGATTCTGCTCTCTGCTGGAGTGAGCAGAGAAAATTAATGGGACATAGGACTCCAGGTAAAGATGCAGGATCTGAGTTCATCTCAAACATGAGAGGCCAGGAGAATAATGACTGACGTGGCACTGGCAAGAAAGGTGATGCCTGTCCAGGCTGTTAGTGGATAATCACGGAGGCTGATGCCGTACGTTTGCCCATGCTTTCTCTGTCCCAGGAAGACATGCCTTCACGGCCCGAAGAAACCACATCAGGTGCTCTCTGCACCTTATCCTACGTCCGTCTTGCTCTCCCTTTGATGGCTGAGGCTCAAACACACCTGTGTTGCTAAAAGGTACCAAGGAGTAACAATGACCCGTTCTGACCCAAGAGGTCTGGCATGAGATCTGAGAATTTGCCTTTTTTTTTTTTTTTTAATTTTATTTACTTATTTGACAGAGAGAGAGAGATCACAAGTAGGCAGAGAGGCAGACAGAGGGGGAGGGGAAGCAGGCCCCCGCCAAGCAGAGAGCCTGATGCAGGGCTCGATTCCAAGACTCTGAGACCATGACCCGAGCTGAAGGCAGGGGCTCAACCCACTAAGCCACTGGTGCTGGGCCGAAGAGCACCCTTGAGAACCACCGGCCTAGAGGTCTCCTCCTGCTCTATCATGATCCACAAGACCATCCCATCAACCAGCTGGTGTTCCATGGCAAGCCAAGCTGTGAGTGTGAGTGGGCCCACTCCCCACAGGCTGCTGTGACGGCCAGCTCTCTGAGTTGCAAAACTGAGAGATAATGGAAGAAAACGTTGGCTCATAATCACAACACAAGTGTAAAGTGGTGTTCATAAAAGAAGATTTTTATCTGCTTTTAAAATCTCATGAAGCTACACTGTAGACCTACCCTTTCAAAATGCAAAGGTGAAGGTTGACTGGTAAACTTACGGTTTCCTTTCTCAGGAGAGTGAGAAAACCCAGATTAATAATGTGTGACATTTAGCAAGAATTTTCTCAAAGGGCTCTGCTGTGACATCATAGCATGCCTCCTGGTTTCTCTCTAGCCAGTATTAATATAAGATATATTTGCGCCTATTTCTCAGAAAACTCAACGTACCAGTAGGTAAGTTAACTTCAGCTAAAATGTCACCAACGTTATGCACATTTCAGATAACCTTTCCGCAAGTTCTTAGACCGCTGAGTTCTTTTGTGTACTAGAACAGGGGTCCACTTACAATGTACCAATCTTCACGTTACTTTCCAGAAATATCTGGGAGTTAAAGGGAAAATATTTTCATCTTCATTTTGAAAAGCAGGAAAGGTGACTGAGTTACACAAAGCCAGCGTGCAGATCCCAGGGTCGAGAGGTGTGTCCCCCTCGTCCTGCCTCCTGGGGCCTATTCAGGCTCCGTTCTCCAACCACCCTGTGAGCAGTGCTGCTCAGAGCCCTCGGACTGCCCAGCTCAGCTCAGACATCGAGTGATTACACGGAGCCTGAAAAACCCAAGTGGTGACCTCCCATGCTCCATCTTACTCAAAAAATGCAATTTGCATTTAATTTATTCCTTTCTCAGGCACTGTAGAAAACATTCCCGTGTCTTAAAACATGGTAAACAAGGCAGGAAAGCATCTCCCACAGGAATATAAAATACTTTTATATTGACAAAAAAAATATCTTTATCTTCATTTACAGCAAAAACAAAAACAAGCAAAAACACATGACATGTATTTTACAAGATGTTGCTTAAAACAGAAAACGTCTACTGAGTTTGGGACACATGTATCCAAAAGCAAAGCTCCCTCTGAATACTGTGAACTTTCTCATTGGATCTGGAGTAAGAGCTACATAATTTAATGGGGGTGCAAACCTGCAGACGCTATGAAACCCTCCACATTCTTTTCCTCATCCGTAAAGACGGGGAACAACGGTTCCTCGTTTACATGGTTGCTTCTGAAAACTAAGTGAGAACATGTATGTACACATGTATGTGAATGCAAACATACACGCACATATTTCAAAACAATTACCTGCAACTGTGTGTCTCTCGCTAAAGGTATATTTTCTGTAGGTATGTGTGATTCCTTGCTTGCCCATCTGGCTGATAGTTGTGTTTTTACTCTAAACCAAACCCGTATCCTATACTGAGGGAAGACTTACGTTGGATGAAATGATTCTTTGGATGGCTCCAAAGACAAAGAGTAATGTGGTCACACGTGGGATGTGGTGCGCAGTCCCTCGATGGTCCAAGTTCCCCCACTTCCTGGTGTGCACACCCTTGGTGGTCTCCCCCTGCTGCACCCAGTTTGTGTGACCAACAGGATACAACAAAAGGTAATACACTGAGTTCAAGGTCAAATAATAGAAGACACAGCAGTTTCTGTCTTAGCTGGGTGCTGCCTCTTGGATCCCTTGCTCTGGGGGAAGCCTGCCTCGTGAATGAGCCCAGACGCAGACCCTCAGCCCCCATCCCATCGATGAGACTCTGCTGTTTACCGCAGCCTCACGGGAATGTCAGAGCTGTCTCCAAATTCCTGACCCTCAGAAACTGGCAACCACGACATGTCTGCCATTCCAAGCACTACACTTTGGGGTAATTTGTTAGGCAGCAAGAGCTAACACACACAAGGGGGAAATGTTTTTAGAATCTGACCCACGAAAGACTTGCAGTTCAGAACGGTCTTCTCCAGAAGACTGAGTAGGTTTTAGATTTCAAGTCATCCGTCAAGGGCAATTAGAGTTTCAGTGACTTGTGGAGCCCTCCAGACTCACCTGGCTGCTGTGCGCAACCAAACTGACTAGGTCCAGTTGTGAGAATGTCTTACTGTATTTGGACATCAACGGCCCAAGCCTAATATCTGGTCTCAAAATATTAGGGTTTTCCTCCTTTCTTTTCTTTTCTTTTTCTTTTCTTCCCCCCTTCCTCCCACCTCCTCTATCTCCCTCCTGTTCCTTCTGTCTCGGAAGTGGTTGATGCTGAGTTCTGCATTACTTCCGCGTTCCTGCTTCATCTGCATTCCTTCAGTGCATGCTCCTCAGAAAGAGTGACTACAGGCTACTTGTAAAGAATCCGTGGGGTGTTGACAGGTAATTATTATCAAACATAAATTAAGATTCCAACCATGCTAGTTGCTGGGAGCTCTAAGGCTCAGGCAGACAAGAGAACTCCGTCCCTCAGCACCTTCCTTCACCCATGTGGCACTTTACCCTCACCTGGGTCTTGAGTGAACGGTAGACGTAGAGCTGACAGTCAGTTCCCCTCTGAGCTGTGCTTCCTGATCTTGGAATTGGACAAGCACCCCAGACGGTTTCTAAAAGCCCTTCCAGCTCCTATAGCCAGGAGTCGATGAAACCTGCTTTCTGCAGACACTCGTAATTAAGGCATTCCTGCCCTTCCCTGGAGTTCGGTTATGGTAAGAAAGCCTCTTAGTCATATGCTCTTGGAAGACTCACAGACAAGTCAGCACTGAATGAGTTCTTTAGAAAAGCTTATTTTTTCGCTTTGATTCTTGTAAAACAGACTCAACAGGAAACAAGATGAATATTCACGGAAGCCTCTCAGATAAATCAATAAACGCAAAATATAAATCCCCATTGCTTCGACCACGTACCCAGCTCTGGACTCACTTCCCTTGCACCAGGCCTGCGGGGACCCCCCGGGAGCACAGGGCTCCTTGCCCTGCAGCCCAGAGATGCTGCAGCCGAGGTGGGACGGCCTGACCCCCAGTCCTCATCCCCTCCCCCATTCTGAAGCAGGAGGCCCTGGGGCTTGGGCCCTCGGAGGGCATCTATTTCCAGCAGAGTTCTATCAATATGTAGCAGCCGCGGTGAGTTCAGGGAGCTCTTTGCAAGGAAGAGATGCTCAGGAGCGTAGAGGAGGATATAAATCAATCTCGAGAAAGTGGATGGATCAAAACTGCACCTAAAATTTGGACGTCACATCTCATCGCAAATGCATCTCAGTGGAACCAAAGCCCCAATGTCCTACCTATGAAATTCGAGAAGGCTTTTCCCTTCTCCCTCAGCCGTGCCCACCTCTCCCGGTTGACAGGCTCACCTGTCCCGGAGTGAGCTGGCTCTCCCTTTTTCTCCCCGTTTGCTGGCCCTGACCATCTCCTCTTTCAAAATTCTTCTCCAGTATGATCTCATGCGGGCTCATAACTTCAGTGATTACACGACAAAAATCATTGGCTCAGACACACTCCACATTCATTCCAAACACACTTCCAGAAGCTTGAATCTGCTCTCCGGCTGTCCACCCGTGCGGCTGCCGTGGGCTATGCTTAAAACCCCGGAGCCAGGCCCTCGTTCCAAGGGGTCTCGTCTTCACCGCCAGGGAGACTCCAAGCAATCAGGGCTGTGATCGGATACTTCTCTTCCTCAAACTCACCTCCCTCTGCCTCGGCCAGGGAGACTGGGATGGCATTTACCCCAGTGAGGGCACATGGCGTCTGATCTTTCCAGGGCAATACAGCACAGCCTGGGCTGCTCCCTGAACAAAGATCACACCGCTCCCTGGCCTCCTTGAAGTTTCAACAACATCCTCAGCCCTCTGCAAGCTCTGCCCGGATGGCTTTTTCTAGCAAGACCCGACACTGCTCTCATACCGTGCCCCGCATGCCCTCCACGCTGAGCCACTCAGCCGCCTCCAAACACGCCCACGAGTCCCTGCATGATTGCCTTGGCCTTCTCTCTTCCCTGAAGGGCTTTTTCAAGATATACATCATTATACATAATACATATCTTATATAACTTATTAAATTATACCTCTCACTCAAGGCTAAGTTAAAATTCAATCTTCTCTGGGAAGCAGCCCCACCTTCCACTTGGGGAGAAGAGAGAACGTGCCTTCAGTCATTGGAAGCACACACCCCAAAGCTTGGCAGGACGAAAGGCAGTCAGCCCCCGAGGGCTTCCTTGCTGGGGTCCCTGGGGGCCTCCTAGAGCCTCAACCCTCCCGCAGCACCCAACATCCTAGCAGGTGGCTTGCGTGAAAACGATTCTCTGACAAGAGGGGCCCAGCTCTTTGCCCACAGTAAGCCCCGAGGAGAAATGCTCAATTAATCCGGATTCATTGACTGCAGCAAAAATATAAACAAAGTAACACCTGGCACCTGAGTTTGGGTCTCTCCAAGTTCTAATACGGCCACTGCTTCTTTTCATCTTTCTGACAATTCTGTGAAGTTAACAGAGAAGATAGGATTGTCTCCATTTTACAGAAATGATAACAGGTCCTTGTAAAACTATATGACTTCTTCAGGATAACTACAAAAAACTGAAGGAAAGTATTAGAGAAATCCTCTCCATGCCCGGATTCTAGAACACTCTGTCACACTATTGTTTCTACATGTGACCACTGCATCTCAGCTACATTAGTGATCCCAGGAAAGCCACGACAGGCTGCCTGGGAAGGAAACTTCCCTTGGGATTCCTCCTCCTGTTCTCCCAAAAGAGAAAGGCTAATGACGCTGAGAGTAGATAAATAATAACTAGTATTGTTTTCTCTTGAATTTCCAGAATCCAAAGATTTGTTCTGATCATTGTTTTGTTCTCACCCAAAAGACTTCTCGAAGGACCTACACTGGCTTGAAGTTTTAAACTTGCCATTCCCTATTAAATATTAAAGCAATTAACAAAGCCCTCTTAGAGCCGCTCCCACTAAGGCACGTGGTTCAGAGACAAGAACTCTCAAGGATATGGTTGAACTATTTCATGCTGGAGTAACAAAAGCCTTCCTTCTAAAGAAAATGCTTTTAAAATTTGTTTTCCGAAGCAATCAAGTGTGCCACATAACACTGACCTGCAGCGTGCCTGAGTCTTGCTGGGCTTAAGAAGGGAACTTACAAGACAGGAGTGATCAAAGAACACGGTCTGCAAAACACAATTTTCTCCCCAAGGGAGTCGGGCCTCTGTGACACCAGGATTGGACACCCCGAGAGATGAGTGCCATGTGGAGGCACTGCGGCACCTGATTTTCCGCTTGCTGCAGGTACTTCATGCAAAATGAAAACCGCATAACCAGAACAGGGAGAGGATGAGAGACATGAAGGCTGCCTTGCTCACTTGAAATGGAAAGAAAATTATAATCACAAAATAGAAAGGAAAAAAAACCCACAATGATGACAGATAAGCTTTTCTTCCTATGATCACTTTGATACCAGAATACGAGGGTGTTCAGATGGGTCACCAAGTCTTTAAAGAGCAAATGGAAACAGGGGATCATACCCTTGCACTGACTTAGGAATACACCCATGAGATCAACTCCGGGTGGGAAGGGGCACGTGCTGTTAGGGAGTTAGCTTTGCCTGGGACGGAATCTGGGCTACGTTTCTAGCAAGCGGAAAGATCTGAGGCAAGCTCTTTAAATGATCTTTATCTCAGTTTCCTCACTTTTTAAGATGAGGTTAATTATGAAAAAACTCGGGACGCAGGCATTCTGCACGTTTGCTGCGGTATTATTCACAGTAGCCAAGATACGGTCGCAGCCCAGGTGCGGGTCAACTGATGAATGGGGAAAGACGTGGCATCTGTCTACAGTGGAAGCTTACTCCGCCACCAAAGAGCGAAATCTTGCCATCCCAACAACATGAGGGGACCACAAAGCATGATGCGAAGTGAAGTCAGTCAGTCCGAGTAAGACAAATACCGAATGATTTCATCCTACGTGGAATTAAAAAACACCACAACACACGAACACAGGACCACAGAGAAAGAGAGAGAAAGACCAACCAAGAACAGACTCTTAACTCTGGAGAACAGACTGGTGGGGACCGGAGGGGAGGCAGGTGGGGGGCTGGGGGAAACCGGTGACGGGAATGAAGGGTGCACTTAACCGTGGTGAGCACGGAGTCATGTACAGAAGGGCTGACTCATGGGACTGCACACCTGAGACGAATACGACACTGTATGCGGACTGTACTGGAATTAAAATTTTAAAACCTTAATGACGCGGGTAATAATGAGCATGGGGAGACGGGCAACTTCCACACGCAGAATGCTTGGCGTTCAACACACGTCCCAATACGCTGTCATTACCACCCTTGGGGACACACCTGACACTACGGGAACGCACGCGAGTGCACCGATTTTTACTAACATCTCTGCGCAGAATTACCATGTGCTTGATGGCGTCACAATTGCTGGATCTAAATCGAGAAATGTACGTTCAGGGAAAGACTACATTGAAATAAACCGTCCCCCGGAATCTGTTCTATCTCAAAGACTGGCTACGATGCCCAAAGGCTTCAAGACCCGGACGTATTTGGAGACCAGTCCTGAGAAGAAAGAGGGCTGTTTATTAGAGACGATGCCCCTGCCAGTCCCCAGACAGCCTGGAGTTTCTGCCTCTCCCCTACCCTACACACAGCACAAGGCAAATCCATGTGTCATGCACCTGCTGGCTGGCTTTTTCGTCTGCATCTCAGGAGTGCTTAAAAATAAACAAGTATATTAGAACTCACTCAAAACACGGGAACGCCAACATTTCCATCAGAATTTGAGCAGCTTCCCCTGCAGACTCCCCAGCAGACGAGAATTAATCTTGGCGGTATATGATTTATTATGGGTCATTCGCTCGTAATTTCTTCCACTGAAATCACATTGCACACAACAGGGGTAATATTTTACTCAATAATGCAGGTGGTCCTTCATAACTAAGACATTACCTTTTGGGGGGGGGGAATACCGCTTTCCATCAATAGGATGATTCTAGAATTCTCTCTCTTTTTCTGATGACACTTACGGATGAGGAATGAAAAATGGAATGCGATTCTTTTATTCCTTCCTCAGGAGACTGTCCCCTCCATTTTCATAACATTTAGGCTAAAATGTAACATCCTGCAAATTTCCCATCATTCTGGCGGGTCCCTCTAATTGCCAGCGTTCGGTCGATGTTTGCTGTGAGAGACGTGGGGGCAAAAAAAACCTCATGAAGTAGCTACATTTTTTTCTAAAATAAGTAGATGATTCCAAAAGCGGGTCCTCTTCCATTCCTGCTTCTGCACATTCACTGGTTTATTATGACGTCCCGCCTCCGCACAAATGAGCGTTTTTGGTATGTGCTCCACCAGCAAATGGAAACTGTAGGTCCCAGAACATGCAGGAGAGCAAGGCTGTGTTCCGGCTCTCTGGTATACCCTGTGTCCTTTAGCTAGGACCACGCGCCACAAACAGCCGCAATCGAACCTGCTGGAACACGAGCATCAGACGGCGTTTCTCTGGGCCCAGCAAGGTGCCAGCTCCGCCAGTGTTCTCCCTGAAGTCACAGGGAAGGGGAACATTCTCTTTCCTTCCCTCCTACCCTCTGTCCCGCAGAAGCAGAAGTGCCCCGGTTGGACTGGAATAAGGGTGTTTTCCACCCTGGAATGCCACGGTCACAAGTGCAGGCTGGGGGTTAGACATATAGAGCGTGAATCCCAGGTTGGCGGCTGGCGGGCTCACTGCGGTGAGAGTGTTGCTAAAGCTCTGGGAGGCTCACTCCCTGCCGCAGGGCTGGGGCTGGGGGGACTCACGACCCCTCTCAGAAGGTGTTCGCAAATAGGCAGAGGCAGGCAGAGAGAGAGAGGACAAAGCAGGCTCCCCGCTGAGCAGAGAGTCCGATGTGGGCCTCGATCTCAGGACCCTGAGATCATGACCTGAGCAGAAGGCAGAGGCTTAACCCACTGAGCCATCCAGGTGCCCCCACCGAAACCATTATTATTTTATGTAGACTGTTTGGAGAGGCAAATCAGGTCAACCAACACCGCTCCCCCCCGCAAAAAAACAAACCGTTCAAGAAAGGACGCCTGGGTGGCTCAGTTGGTTGGACGACTGCCTTCGGCTCAGCTCATGATCCTGGAGTCCCGGGATCGAGTCCCACATCGGGCTCCCAGCTCCATGGGGAGTCTGCTTCTCCCTCTGACCTTCTCCTCGCTCATGCTCTCTCTCACTGTCTCTCTCTCAAGTAAATAAATAAATAAATAAATAAATAAAAAGAAAGCATATCTTCACCCAAAAGCTGTAAGAACCTTGCAAAAAGCAACCAATGTATAATGTAATCACGTCCAGTCCACATACTTCGAGATCACAGAAAATGAGGGAAGAAAAACACCTCAGTTTTAGATGCAAATTAAAAGCATTAGAATGACTTGGATTGGGGCGCCTGGGTGGCTCAGTGGGTTAAAGCCTCTGCCTTTGGCTCAGGTCATGAACTCAGGGTCCTGGGATCGAGTCCCGCATTAGGCTCTCTGCTCGGTGGGGAGTCTGCTTCCCCCTCTCTCTGCCTGCCTTTCTGCCTACTTGTGATCTGTCTCTGTCAAATAAATAAATAAAATCTTAAAAAAAAAAATGAAAGAAACAAACAAACTACTCTGATTGTAGGGTTTCACCTTTAGATTTACTTTCTTGGGAGCAAGAGTGGGAGAGGATACTTTGATCTCCTGATCTCACACACTCCCCCACACACTCCCGACCCACAGCCGGGGTCCCCGGAGCCCCAGCCCGTCCTTGCTCCTGCCCAGCATTCCCTCGGTTCTCCAGGTCTGCACAATCATGACCTGTGCCCCCTGGGTCTTCTCTAATCCAAATACAGTAAAACATCAATTAACCAGAAAGCTCTGGGAACAAGGGTTGTGGTTAATTTAATTTTCTCGTTAACTGAGGACGAACAAGAAACCCTGTCTAGTTTCACCCTCCAATGAAAATCTTAGGCCAAACGGGTCTAACCTTTACCTGAGTGTAAAGTCAGTAATACAGGACCTGCCCTAGAGGACCGAAGAGCTCACCACCTCGAGGCCCACGACCGCCTCCCGCGCAACACGAGGCCAGCTGCACAGGGGGTGAGAATGTTCGAGACCCCCATCATGTGACTCGTTTTATGTCACTTGCTTTCCTCAGAAGTGTAGTTAATCGAAGAAGGAAAAGGTTGATTGACAGAGGTTATGGCTCAGCTCTGTCCTGGTTAAATTACTCACACGCGTCCACGCCTTTGTGGAATATCTGTGAAAGTCTATTTTCTGAGACGGGACGCTCAAGGGCTTTAACCAACAGCCAGTCGGCTCTCTTCTGTTAATGCAACAGTAGCAGTCGGACCGCTGTCAAGAGGGACAGGGCTGGCCCTTCTGGAAGCCTGGTCAGGAGACGTCGGTACACACGCCAGGGCGGCCTCTGTGTGGGGGGGGCAAGGGTAAGTCTTGTGCATCTGGTCGCCACCCTGCCTTCAGCGCCACCCACACTCACCCTCACCGTTTTTAAGAACAGACATTTTTACTTATAAACATGATCTGTCTGAGATATGTGAACGGGGCTGGTGCGTGCCTAGAGGCAAGAGCGTAGACAGGGGGCTGGCAGGAAATGCTAGTGAAAGTCTGAGGGCAGGGGTGGAATGATAGACCTTTCCCACCTGAACGACAGATCGATGGAGGCCACGTCCCCTGAACTATGAATTTCAGGAAAAATCAGCATTAAGAGAATGTGCCTCTAGGAGGACACACACCCAGAGAAGTGTCTGCAGATAGTGAGAAACGCCCAGTCTGAGCTTAGAAGCATCTGGAACTGGGGCATACGTTGGGCACGCATGAATCTAAGGTGATACCCAAAGCCATGATGACCGGTGGTGACATGTGGTGATGTGTGGTGACCACAGTGGAGATGATAAACACAATCAGTGGACAATCCCGTGGGAACTGAAGGCCCACACTGCACACCACGTGGCAGGGAAACAGAGAATTCTAAGGCACAGCTCCTTCTCTTGAGGAGGCTATGATGGGGTAGAACCAAGTGTACGAAGCAAAAGCACACCCATGAGGTAGGATCTAAAACAGGAGAGTAGCAGAAGCAGCCACCGCTCCCAGAACACGCTTCCCTTCATAGTCAGCACCCGCTAACAGCGGTCTGTAAAGCCATAAGGCATCTTCTCATTTAAGCTGATGAGGTCGTGATGATGAGAAGGACCATCTCCCCTACTTTCCAGGCAAGGATAGGAGGGTTCGTTCACCCGCTAAAAGCCACAGTGTAAGGAGGTGTTGAGACCACGTGTAATTCAGGGACACAAGATGGTGTGTTCTAGACTCTGGGTCCTGTGGGGAAGGAGTACAAGGCAGGGCAAGTGGAGGAGGCGGAGTCAGGGGCCAGGGTTACTGCGGGGAAATGAACGCACAACGTAAAACCCGGAGGTATGCAGGGGTGGGGGTAGGTTTCTCCTAAAAACGAAAGCCTCCGAGAGGGTGGGCGTTTCCAGAGAGGTAGGGTCCTTGGTTAGTACTTCTCCAAAGTTCCATACCCACCCTGGTATTTTCTCATATGACTTCCTAGGCCTGGTCCTGTGCTGGACATGATTCCCTCTTTCATTGTCTAGAGTTTTACAATTGATGGAGACCGGTGCTTAAAGTGTAGGCAGATCTTGTTGCCTCCCTGCTTGAAACTCTCCACTGCCTTCCAGCTGCTCTCAAGAGAAGCCCTCACTCCTCCTCTGGCCTCGGGTGCTCCCTGAGGTGACCACATGGCCAGCTTCCCCTCATGCAGATGAGAAGCATTCCCAAACCTCCTTGTGGACACCGCACCATGTCATGCACTGACCGCCCCACTTTATTTACTTCATAGTTCTACCTGATACATTATACATTCCATGGTCTATTATCATCTTCACACTGGATCTAAGTGCCTCTAGGGTACCGGCATGGGTAGAAGCTCATAGATTATCTGCTGAACTAATAAACAGATGAGTAAATGAACAAAAGACTAGATTCTTGCCATAGTCACATCATGGGACTACCAGCAAAACCTTTCATGAAGGGGTACCTTGGTGGCTCACTCGGTGAAGAGTCAGACTCTTGGTTTCAGCTCAGGTCACGATGTCAGTGTTAGGAGATCATTCCCGCATCAGGCTCCATGCTCAGCCGGGAGTCTGCTTGAGATTCTCTTTCTCCCTCTTCCTCTGCCCCTCCCCCACTGCTCACACTCTCTCTCTCTCTCTCTCAAATAAATAAATCTTTTAGATAAAGGTCTTTTGAAGGGCACACAATTGAGTATACCTCTGGTATGTAGGTAAAAAAAGTCAGACTATCTTAGAATCATGCATTGTCAACATATGTACTTGCAATAATAGCTATTCTTACAAGGTTCTTATAATGTTAGTGTTTAGAAATTAAGTCAACTTCTATTAATCTGGCTTTTGTTAATAATCACCCATCCACTTCAAAGCTTAGATATTTAATCCTTTTGGGAAACATTCAATTACTACATGTGAAAGTTACCATGAGAATTTTAATTAAATGGATTTTGTCTAAGAATAAACTTGCCAATTATATTTTGGGGAATGCCAAAACGCAAGGAAAATCAATGTCCTCTGCCGTACATGGTCAAGGTCTTACCTAACTCATAAATTTGAAAACAACAAAACCCCTCATTTTCCTAGTTTCCTAAGTGTTTAGACACTGAAATGAATCATCATATAAAAACAATCAAATATATTATCGTTTGACAGAAGACACAAAGGGTTAATTTTCACATGCAAACAACAAAATGACCAAAGGCTACTTCATAAAAGTGCTGGAACACTGATCTCTGCAGCGAATGAGAATTTCACTAAAATTTTCTAGGAATCATAACACAACCTGGGTAGATGAAATCATCTCAGTTTTATTAATCTCTTTTTTTAAAGATTTATTTATCTATTTTAGAGACAAAGAGAAAGAGTGCACAAGTGAGTGTGGGGCAGCAGAGCGGAGGGAGAGAGAAAGGATGTCAAGCAGATTCCCCGCTGAGCAGAGAGCCCGATGTGGGGCTCGATCTAACCACCCTGAGATCATGACCTGAGCCAAAACCAAGAATCAGACTGCATCACCCAGGCGCCCCAATTTTATTGACTCTTAACTTCACATGGTGATAAGGGTGGTGAAAAAAATGAGTATCACAGAAAGACAGGAAATGTACGATGCATAAAAATAAAATTGCTGTATGTTGTTAGTCATGAGCTCCTGGTGCTCACTGATGTGGCCTTTAGTGTGCCAGCAGAAAAGGTAGTAGCATGAGCAGTGGGTTCTGTGAGTGCTGAGGACAAAGGGAAAAGACTGGAAGCAACACACTCTTCCCTTCTGCCATGATAATGTGGGGGCTGACAAGGGAGCGGTCCTCACTCATATGAAAAAATCAGTGATAGAACCCTATATGCTGAAGGCAAGCCATAAGAAATGCCTGTTGCGTTGGCCATGTAGCCTCCCAGGATGCTGTTTCCACAGCCTCTAGGAACCAGCCAAAGAGAGTCACCTTGGGCCTTGACCTGCCACCTGACTCGCCAGTCCTCTTCTAACTTTGGCTTAGACATTTATACTTCTATGGAGTGGTCTCTAACTCTCTCAGCACTGGGTCTGAGAGCAACCTCGAGAAGTAGCCCACCTCATCTTGCATCAACAAATCTTGCGAAGTTTTACAGTTCCCCTTCCTTTTGGTTTCTCAACGTCTTGAGGACCCGGAGGGTGTGGAAGACTGTGATCCAGGAGTGAGCAGGAGACCCGGCAATTCTCAGCCTTCTTCTGCCTCTTCCTGAAAGAGGCAGGTCATTTTCAGAATTTTGGGGGGCTTCAGAGACCAATAATGACCTAGGTCTAGAGCTATGACACTGCACTCCAAGTCTCTTAGTTTCATTTTCTCTTTACTCCCCGATTCTTCATCCACCTGCCTGCGTTCTCCTCCAGGTCCACGTCGCACCCCGTGTCTTGTTTGCTCTCTCTGCCCCTCACCTAACAAGGCTATTCCTCCCTGCTGTGGCTTCTCCATCCTACGTGCTTGCGCAGCTTGCCCAAATGTCCATCCTGAAGTCTTCGTGCATTTGGTTGCCTGCTCGCACCCAGGGCTCACCCCCAGAGGAGGGGCTGCTGCTCTTCCAGAAGGGGTGGGTTCAACTGGTCCTGCAGGAGCTCCACAGATGCTCCAACAAATGACACATGTTTTCAGCCAATTCTACTTTGATTCTCCAATGCCTTCTCTAATTTGGTGACATTTTTACATTTTTTGTATCCTGAGTTAACCTACCTTGTGCATGCAACAGAATGATATCTGGTGAAAATCTGGAATTTTAGAAGAGTTGTCTGTTGGTATGGGGGGTTTATGTAACTTCTACATTCATTGAGGAAGGCTGAAGTAATGTCACCATTGTCACAACGTCCAATGAGATCGAGATCTGCTGGGGCCAAGAGGCAAGTGTTTCTATGGAGAAGACGGGCAAAGGCAGACATGACAGGGAAGGACAGTAGAACGTGAAGTTCTTGAATGATGATATTCCTGGTCAATATGGGGCACTGGAAACACCAGAGGATCCTACATTACTGTAATGAAGGAAAAGCTACATATATACAGATAAGGCCCTGGATACCCTTTTTGGATTTAAGTAATGGGATCCTGGTTGCCACCCCCGGGAGGACAGAGCAGAGACATCAATAGAAGAACCAAGACTCGGTGAGCCAGCCCAGCCCATTACTTTGAAAATACCTTGGTGGGCCACAGAAACTGAACAAAGAATTTGGAACTTGCAACAGTTTTCCTGGATGTACTGTGTCACTCTACAGGAAAGGCCTGCCTTTCTGGAAGAATCATACCATGAAGACCAGCGCATTATCAGGGAAAACAATATAAAATGTAGTTCTGGGGTGCTTCCTGCTTTCTACTCGAAAGCATCTATCCTTCTCATAAAAGCTGCTGGTGTTCAAAGGCTGAAGAGACCCGGCCTCTGCCTGCCTGCCCTTCAGGGCCCTGGTTACCGGGTAAGCAAACACCACTTCTTTTTGCTTTCCCTATAAAGGCTCACTGATAGCAGTGTATATGTAAAATTCTATTACTGTTCCACCAAGCTCATCCGGACACAGGTGCCATCAATAGGGAGCTAATCTCTACTGCCTGAGCCCTGCCAGGAGGATGAGGATGTTGGGTGTGTTGTGGCCTGGGCCAGCCAGGATCTCATCTAAACTTCACACTTGAATATGGAGCATCACAATGTACAGGTGAGAGTTTCTGTCCCAGAAACTGGACAACATTCTCAGACCCACAGTTGAAGGCACAATCTGACTCGGGTCCACACCCATCAGCTCTGCCTCCTTCCCCTGCAGGATCTGAGGAACGCTGATGGGCTGTAAGAGTGACTCTAGAACATACATCCCCTGGGAAGGGGTTGGGGGAGAGGGTCTTCAAAGTAGAAGGCATGGAGCTAAGTGTGGGATGGACAGTGCCTACTTAGAAAAGTAACAGCTTGGGATGAGCCATTACGATAACTCGAAATGTCACCGTAATTTTCCAGTGCTCGGAAGTAAAATTCAATCAACACGCTCTTCTGATTCTCAGTGGTTTTCCCTGGAGGGGATGACACATCAGAGAAGGAGAGTGAGCTGCTGTGAGACGGTCTGAGCAGAGTTTTCATCTTGTTCTCATCGGCCCTGTGGGCTGGTCTTACTGCCTCCTCCCGACATTGTCCTTCCTTTCTCCAGACCTCCGAAGGCCGCTCCTGCCCACTCTTCCAGATCCCGTCCAGCACTGAGGTGTGTGCCCAAGGCCAGACTCCTCCAACAGATATTGTCTGAATACTTCTAGATCCCAGTGGCCTCCTCCTCCAAGACAGACAAATCTGTCACTTGGGCCATTTGATGTTATAAGGTTTTAAATTGTCCTTGACTGTTCCGGTCTTTGTGCCTTGTCTCCCAACATAGAGTCTGAGCTTCCCAAAGGACAGGGGATACCACGATCTCTGTCATTGGAGGGCACACTCTTTGCCCTTACAAAATGTAAACTTGAGTCCCAGTATCACATAGCAATGCTCTAATTCAGCTCGGTGGCCTCAACTGTAACATGAAAACAATTATGCAATACATGTAAAGATTAAATGAGATACATGGATAAAGTCCTGAGCCCAGTGTCTGGTGTGAAATGACAGCTTAACGCTCATCGATGGGTTATGACTGGAAAGCCCTCGCCCATTGATGGTGGGGGTTGCTGGGCTCTCACCAGGGAGCTTGAAGAATCCTTTCACAGATATAAGAAATGGGTGTTATTTTAAATAATCCATTAACATTTTTTAAACTGCCAAGTCATAAATCATGCAGAGACAAGAAAGTGCCATCGTATCGTCTCATACAATCATTGGTAATGCACATGAGTTTTGTATATTAAAACTGAGTGGAAGTCATTATGTCTGACACATAAGAATGATCGGCACACTCTATAAAGCAATCCACGGGAAACATTTTAGTACCGAATGATGTTTTAAAAACAGACACAAACTACAGTGTGAGCGCTTCCCTTAACTGGAGAATCCAAAGGAAACGCAGTGAGAGACAGGAGACGACGGTATTTTATGGGTCTAAGTATTCAGTTCACAAAGGCAAGGCAACAGTTCAAGGCACATAAGAATTCCAAGTATTTGCTCATTTACCTTTTCAACTTCAGCCTGAGAATGGATTAATAGTTTTCTGATTGTTCACTCTGGGCCTTGCCAGAAACAGTCACATGTTAATAACAGTCGTTGTCGGTGAATTATGTTCTACTTTGTCACCAAGTTCATTCGGATATACTGGATCTGATGAGCTAATAATTCTCCCTCCTTACGGTCTGGCGGGTTTGGGGTTTTCACGAGGAACACAGAAACAGATGTCCCCAGCCACGCGGGGAAAAGGGAGGAAGGATGCGGGGAAGCAGCTGTTCGAGCGCCGCTCCCTACTCACAACGCAGAGTACTAACCACTATACGATCACGGCGCCGCTCCCTACTCACAACGCAGAGTACTAACCACTATACGATCACGGCGCCGCTCCCTACTCACGACGCAGAGTACTAACCACTATACGATCACGGCGCCACTCCCTACTCACGGACGGGGAACCTGCAGGAGCACCGGGCCGACTCCCGGCGAGGGCGCGCTCGCTGTCCCAGCATCAGCACCATCAGGACCAGAGTCACTGCCCTGATACCAACTGGAAGAGATACAGGACGCATCTTTGAACCCCACAGATGAAAATCCTCATAAAACAGGTGAAGCCATTAGGCGGCCTCAACGCACCGTTAAGCCCACACGAGGCTGCTAGTTCGAGAACGCCAACGGCCGGCTGAACGCAGCCCACCACCAGTCGGTGACCCTCATTTCAAAAGTGAGAAACTTGAAACACAGGGAAGCCGTTGTGTTCCCTGGACGCTGGTCAGCATCGCGCCCTGGTCCAGAGGGTGCCTCCTGACACCTGCGCTCTGGCGACCGCCCCACAGGCTGCCTTTGCGCACGGCCTGGAGTCACCTCTGTGCTGGTCTGCAGTCTTGCCACACATTCAGTGTGTACGTTCCGCTGCTGTTTCAGCAAAGATCAGTGCCCTTGCTTTCTCTCTCTATAGATACAGGTACACATACCTGTACATATGTGCATGCACATACATGCACACACACTTCTTTTTGTCAAACTCTTGAAAATCACTTGCAAACAATATTCCAAATACCTCAGCATACATTTCCTAGTAAGGACATTCTCCAACTGCTGTAACCGGGACCGTCTTCCCTATATTACACTACCTACAGTAGGTGACGTTAACGTTCAGCCCCACTGAAATTCTCTAATTTTCCCCAAATGTCTTTTATATCTTTTTTGTCTTATCAAGGAACCAACCAAAGTTAATGCTTTGTATTTGCTGTTATTTCTACTTTATCTATTTAATTTAATATAACCTCCCCCCGCTTTCCATCCTTCAGATAGCTTCATTTTTCATGCTGACATCGGTTTTCGTTTTTAGTTTATTTTTATCAACTAGGCCACTGCCTTCTAGGAAACCCCATAATCTGGACTCATCTGATTATTTCCTCATGATTAGGTTCACTTTAACCTCTCTCGGCAATAATATTACATAAAGAATACTGTGCATTGTTCGTTACATCCCATGAGGAAGCACCTATTTTGTTCCAACATTGGCAGGACTTGAGTTTGGCCACTTGGTTAGACAATGTTCATTAGATCTCTCCATTAGAAAGGTAATTTTAGGGGCACCTGGGTGTCTTTAAGCAGCTGCCTTTGGCTCAGGCCGTAATCCCAGGGTCCTGGAATCAAGCCCCTCGTCAGGCTCCCTGATGGCGGGGGTCCGCTCTCCCCTCCCACTCCCCCTGCGTGTGTCCTCCTCTCGCTGTCCCTCACTCTGTCAAATAAATAAATAAAATCTTTAAAAAAAAAGGAAAGGTAATTTTTTTGTTTTTAATTAATAAGAACCTATAGGATAATACTCAAAGATTTTGTGAATATCTTATTCCCCACTAACCTGTCCCAGTGATTTTAGAATTCATTAGTGACTTTTGCCAGAGTCAAATACGACACTAGGAAATGAAAAACCAGGATTTTCTCCATCCACAATGCTTTCTACATTTTTAAGGAAACATTCTTCTGAACAAGAGAACTTCCCTTTCCCTTAAAACTTCACACATTTTTTAGGTAAATTCTTTAAGCAAAATTTAGGATCTAAAAATCCCACTGTTGCAACCCAGGTGGCTTTCTGTTCTGGGGTCTCCATGACCTTTGGTGGGGCAGTTCTGGGGGCCAGGGTGTTGCAACAACACATTTTTCAAGAGCCCTTAAATCCATCTATCACTTTCTGCTGGCAGTCTGATCATCTATTTTTAAAAACCAACTCTTACTTCTCCTTCTAAAATGATACAACAGCTTATTCTACTTGGCTGCTTCAACATGCTGAATAAAATATATAGAGAGAAAATGTCTGGCAACAGGTAGAAAATGATGTATAAAAATTTGCAGCTTTGAAAAAAATGGCTAGCATTCACTCAAAAATATTTGAGTGGCTTCATCCTTTTGCTGGCTCCTGGGGATGACAGAGAAAAGAAGATATAGCTTCAACCCTCAGAAAGACCTTGGCCATTCCCTATTTCTATACATGAAGAAGTTATTTGAAATTAAAAGACACTTCTATTGTGTCCAGAAGGTACAGTCTCTAAGTTCCACTCTAGAATTAGGATGATCTCCCTACTACAACCACCAGCAATGGGGTGGTGAGGGGGCAAAGCTGTTCCGAATCACCTGGAAATGCAATGTAGGTTTCCCAGGTGGTTCAATTGTTCTGGTCTACCCGCGAGTTCATTCAAATGTATGTTCTAGAAGTTAGATAGAATAGTGATTCAGAGTCTGAACTCTGAATCAACTGGTTGGATTTTGCTCCCAACTTGGTCACTAACTGAACGGAACTTAACCACCCTGGGCCTCAGTTCTTCCAATGCAAAATGTGGATAAGAATCCCTATCTCACAGGATTATTATGAGAACTGTCAGTTAATGTAACAAAATGGCTTATAATTCTTCTTAGCACATAATACATATTCATTCAGTAACTATTAATTGTTTTGTTTTGATGATGAGTATGACTATTGTTACTAATCTGACTATTCTGTCCCCTAAAGTGTTCAACATGAGATAAAGTAAGACTCCCGTAACATTGAGGAGTCCCTCCCAGAGTGAGGAATGCAGAATTACTGACTTTCTCAAAAAGCAAAATGCTGGAAAACACCACTTTTCCAAATGTACCATACAATAAGAGGAGAAAATCCTACAGTCAGGAGCCAAATTGCAACATGCTAATATGGAGGATTAGAGCCTACTGTACGGGCATACATTCTTAGAATTAATGAGGCCCATGTTGCAAGTTATTAACCAGAGAGATTAGCGTTATGGGCCGGTGGGCAGGCCGACCAGCTCTGGCGCCAGGCCACCAAGTGGGTATCTGAAACCACCCATTGCAAGTCAATTAACCACAAGGTGTCATTGTATGCACAGAGAGCTGAATCGAAGTCTCCTCTATAGGACGCAAGTGTATTTCCTACACGCTTTACGTATTCATGGTCATCACTACCTGCGATTTTAGCAGAGATGCAAATTTTAAGGTCCATAATGTCCTTAAAATTCAAAATTTTAAAGTCTGTAATGTTTCGTGTTGAGGCATCAGGAAAAAGGGAAGAGAACCCATTTCAGTTTTAAACCCATAATGATTAATGAGAGATTATATATTTCTAAATATTAAAAATACTTGTTAAGACCCAAGGGTGGTGAAACAGTGTTTACGGATAGTCTGACATTTTATATGTTAGCGCTGCCTCCTACATTTATTTCCCATTAAAAGAACTTTATAAGTAGGGATAAAGTACAGAACCACCAACGGCCTCGGCCTTCGAGCATGGCTGTAGCTGGTCACCCGCTGGCACCAGTGGTGACCACCATCTGCTCAGGTCCATGGCCTGCCCGCCCTTCACCACACACCGCAATTTCCACGTGTCCAGCAAATAGCCTGATGCTGGCAGATTTTCAAAAGCACCATATGAACAAAAAAGCTGCCCAACACGGACTCTATGGTTGAGTGTACATGCACGTGGCTTCTGAGGAAGCTGGGGTTCTGAGGCAGCTCTGGTCTGGGCACGGGAATGGGCCACCCCCAGTGGGGCTGACCTGGCTGGACTCCTCAAGGTCAGCAGGCCGGTGAATGTACCTGACCGTGGGCACGAGGGCATCAAACCCCCTCACTCCAGGGCAGTGCTTGTTTACGGAAAGGCAGGTATTTCTTGATGAAGTGTGTGGGAAAAGATGCCTGCCTTGGAAGGGGATCAGCGTCGCCTGGAGACAAGACTGGTCTCAGCTCAGGTTGCCATAATCAAATACCACGGATGGGGGCTTAGCCAAGAGACAGTTACCTCTCCCAGTCTGGGAGGGCCGGAGTCCAAGGTCAGGGCCCTGTCAGATTTAGTTCCTCTTGGCTTGCAGATGGCTCCTGGGGAGAGACAGCTCTGGTCTCTCTTCCTCTCCCTGTAAAGACAGGAATCCCACCATGGGGCCCCATCCTCAAGACCTCCTCTAGGACGAATCACCTCCTCATGGGGCTGTGACAAAACACCGTCACATTGGGCATTACAGCTTCATCATGAATTTTGGGGGGACACAAACATTCAGTCCACAACAAGGCTGGCACTCTAAGTGCGGCGAAGAAAGCCCACTGAGAGAGACCAGTGGCCCTACAGTCTTCCTGCTTCCTGCCTGAGGCTCTACTCCTTCCACTCTGCCCAGAGCTTTATCATCGCTGACCCTGTGGTCCGTTTCCTGCCCTGGGTTGCACTCGGCTCCCTGGCTGGGTTTCTGGAATTGCTCTGACCTCTGCTCAGAATGCCTCCTTGCACTCTTCATGATTAGCTCCCTCCTTTCGTAGCAATCTGGCCTCACACGTCACCTCCTGGCCGTGGTGAAGGCCGCACGCCCATGCAATCCCTCCCTCCCTTCTGCCCAGTTCTGTAACCCCATTTTGGTTTTCTTCAGAGCCCCCTGCTGCTGCTCCCAGAAGATGGGTCTGTTCTGTACCAGCCCATCTGCTTCCTACCTTTACCTAGTGCCAGGTCCCTACAGCTTACGGCTGTGCCCGCGGGGCCTTCAAAGTCTCTGGTGTATAGTAAGTACTTTGTTGAAAATTAATTAAAATTATAATGTGGCCCCTTCTCTCAAATTATGAGGGAGGAAGACCCAGGGCTAGCTAACCGAGCTGGAGGAAGGAATGGGAAGCTCCCGTGTGATCTGCATATGCTAACAAATTCGTAAGGCGACCGCCATCGAATCATAGGGAAGACACACCTCTTTCTGTAAGTGACTCAGGAGCTAAGCTGGCCAAGCCACCTGCACCCCACAAGGAGATCCGGTCCTTAGTAAGCCAACCTCCGTCACCTGCCCGCTCTGTCGCTCTGCAAACCTGAGCACACTTGGACCACCTGGCAGTAAGACCAGGCATTTAGGCTTATCCTAGTTTATCAGCATGAGACAAGAGGTGTAAAATAACTTCTTCAAGGTCACGCAGCTGGTAGCTGTGGGGCCGGGATGCCAACCAGAGTCCATCTGACTCCAAAACCCGTGGTCTGCTCACATGCCCCCATGAGGACCATGACCGGTCGAGTCATATTTCTGGAAGCTCAGAGAATGTCCTGCATGAAAGGAAGCTGATTCCCAGGAATTTTATTTACAAGCCATTCAGTTAGAAATCAGCACGCGCGGCCTTAAAAAGCAAAGAAATCCTGTTAACCTGCTACATGGATGAACCTTCAGGACTTACACTGAGTTCCGCCGGGCACTGCGTGATTCCACTCACAGGAGGCGCCCGAGACACAGAGGCTGGACGCCAGGGGCTGGGGGGGCGCGGGGATGAGTGTTTTTCACAGGGGCAAAGTTTCAGTCCAGGAGGCTGGGAACGCTCCAGAGGCGATGGCAGTGATGGCTGCACAAGATTGTTCTTAATGCCGCTGACCCGTACACGTGAACATGGCCAAAAGGCAAATGTTATGCTACCTATGTTTTATTACAATAATTTTTAAAAAATCAGCACATACCAAAACATGGTTGAAAACACTTACGCTCTACCTACAAACTACGTAGAGCTCCAAATGCAGCACCAACTGTCTCCTTCTACGAGGAGCCATTGACGGGGTGCATGGGACACACATCGCATGCCGGGTCCCCACAGCGGCCTCATGGAGCTGCCGTGATGGCCTCCTCTTTATATGAAGAAATGGGGGTCCACACCAGCAATTATCGATAAAATGAAGACCATAAAGTCAAAATAGTTATTTTTAAGAATGACCAGGAGGAAGAAACACAGACAGTGTACCCTCTGGTTCTGGCCCCTCGTCCTAACGACCCTGCCTGTAAGCATGTAGCTAACACGGTCATTAACGTCATTAGTCACCCGGGAGTCATTCTGTGGCCACCCTGGGAGCATGTAGAGGGGACAGAATGCAGGAGACGGTGCCGGGCCGGGCACTCTCCTGGGGGTGAGCAGTGCAGAAGGGGGAAGGGCGCCCCACACAGATCCCACCAAACCTGACCTCTGCAAGCAGGGGCGGCCGTCACCGCGCAGGCAACAGGTCTCTGAATGGTGCGTCCCCTGGTGCTGGCCAGGCCTCCCGTGCCCCTGACTTCCAGCCACACTTCCAAGGAACAGACCCAGTCGGCAAATCATCTCCCGTTCAGAGCCCTCTGTTCCGGTCCCAGCCACTCCCGTTCTAGAATAATCCACTTCCTTTGGCTTTTGTTTGTAAATTAAAGTTAAATCACCTCATACAACGCATCAATGGCCTCTCCTTTTTCTACCTCGTGAAGCAGTTAATTAAAAAGCACCTCTGGACCCCCCTGGCATCTTGGTTCAATGTCGCATTAGGTGAACCAACAGGGTTGACCAGCGTCAGAGCGGGTTCCCGCACATTTGGAGAGGCTCAGCTTCTGCAGAGAGAGGACGTGGGAACAGTCGAACGTTTTGGGGGGCTCACCTGTGCCGGGCGGGGCACGCTGACCCTGGATCCAGGCGTCCTGATGGGCAGGCCTGGGGGTTAGAGGAGGCGGTGGAGACAGTCCCTCCAGGGATCCCTGAGAAGGGAGCCAGGGAGTGGGATTGAGGGACAGAGCAAGGAAGGAGACAAGCCAGCACACCCGGGGAATGCTCACACCGCATGACCTCCGAGGGACAGAAGAACAAGGAGCCAAGGGACCCTTCTCCCAGCATTTCATGCGCAGCTGAAAGAGGGCTTCCTCTGGCATCCAGTCGAAACCTCTCCGGAGCCAGGGCAGCACGTGGACTCACCCACGCAGAGCATTCCAGAAGTGCTCCGGGAGTGGGTCAGCGCGCAGGTGAGCGTGTGTGGACTGCTCCGCTATTCAGGTATAGAAGATGTTCCCCCAGTGGGTGGGACTAGAAACCAGTTGGGCTGAAGTAATCAGATCTTCGCACTCAATTTCTTAAAGAACAACTCCTAGCGGAGTGTGTCGACTGACATTACGCATCCATGAGACGCCGGCAGGAACATGCGCACGTGTTTTACGTGGTTCTGAAGTAAGAGGATTCCAAAGAATTTATACCTAAAACTTCCAGAGAGAAACAGAAGAGCTCGAAGTGAGTCCCATTAGAAAGGCCAAATGCTTTTTTGTGGGGCATCACCCAATTTTAATTAATCAGCTCAAGTTGCTGAATTAACATTTTCCAAAAGAGAGGAGAGATGTGGGAAGAAGACAGAGGACACATTTAGACGGACAAAGACTTTCAATTCAGCAAAGAGCCCGAACGTCATTTGTCAACCACTCAAGAGTCAACTGTGGGCTCAACGTGTCACAAAATCTGACCCAGCCTGAGACAGGCCAGAGAAAGCAATTATCTCCCTGCATTGCTGGGACAAGCACGAGACCATTCTGCACTCCTAACCAGCTTCCCATCCGGAAAAAAAAAAAAAAATCATAATTTTTTTTTCCTTCAAGATTCCTGGACGGTGTACACCTGCTACATCGCTAGTATCTGACAATGCAGGAAGCCCTGGGTTAGAATAGTCAGGGGCCCGGAGGAGCGCATGCTGGACCTTTTCCAGAGCAGTCCGGGAAGCTAGGAAGGATGGACTGTGAAATCAGGCCACAAAGTCTGGCGGGAGTGTCTCCAGAAGACAGGACTCGTGGCCTAGAGCCGGGCCGAGGGCAGGGAGCTGCCGCGGACATGGGAGGTCGTAGCTGCCGCAGCAGCCGCAGCCTCCAAACGCTGTCGAGGGCGGATTCAAGTAACAGTTGACACTAAACGCATGACCAAGTTTAGCTACAAAAATGAGAAGAAGGAAAACCCCAAACGCTCCACCAACAGATTAATTTGTAGACATAAACCACTATGGCGCTTAGGGGCACTGTGTAGACGTGGGTCCTCCGTATGGGGTTAAGGACCCTCCGCACACCTGGCCGGCCAGATGTCCCCGCTGCAGCCACGTATCAGGAAAGAACCACCTGGGCAACTTGTTAGGACAGTTAGCTGAGCCTCACGCCTAGTGAGTTTCTAATTCAGTGGATTTGGGATAGGACCCCTGCGAATCTGTTTTTCCAACAGGTTCCCAAGTGCTGCTGCTGCTGCTGCTGCGGGCCGCGGACCACACTTTGAGGACCACAGCTTAGCCGCTCAGCACAGAGTGGGACAAGTGAGTCAGGTGGCTCTTCGTGCCTCCCAATTCCTGTGTTTATCAGATAGGAGAGCGCATCCTGTCTTGATGCCTACAGTCTGGGCAGTGGGATTATATACCCAACACTACCATGCAATAGCTTTCAAACTTCTGTTCCTGTTCTACAATATAAAGGAAACTTTACATGACAGCCCAATTACGTACGTGCACAATTGGAATCAGGGTTTCAGGACACAGTATCTACCCATACTCCTGCTACGCACTCCAGTATTTTCCAATTTTTTCCCTCTTCTACTCAGCTGCCATCCTCTCTGACTTCCTTTGGAATGGCATTCTAGCAGTAATTTGGGGGGAAAGTCAAAAAAACAAAATGATATCATTTAAAAAAAAAAAGACTTGTGGCTTTTGGATTCAAAAGGAAATTAATATTTGTAAAGCGTGCAACAACCAGTGCTAATTTTACAAATTCATGCTCTTCACCAGGTTAGAGGCAACCCAGTTCGAGATGCCAGGAACGTGAATGCAGAAGGAATCTGTCGGACTCACCTGAGAGAGCTCAAGTAGTAGACTTACAACAGAAAGGATCTCTCCAACCTGGTAAATGAGGCCATCAAAAATGACACATTCTATGGACAAAACATATTTTTCTCTTCATTGTGACATGGTTCAGTGGCAATGAAGACTGAACACCAGGGGTTCCCATGGCTGATGCTGGCGCCCTTTCGGGGAGGAGCTCCCAGGCCCGCGTCCCTACCTGTCACTGCCTGTCACCTTGGCAGTAACCCTGGGCAACCACGGATGGGGTCCACTGGGTGATACAGTTCTTGATTATCTCGGTTTCTGGCTCTCACTTCCTCCCACGGACCTCGGAGAAACCTCACGCCTTGAGGTGCCGTGTTCTCGTCGAGGAAAGAGGAAGCCTCTGGTAACATGACACAGAAGAGGGTCTACCACACGGAAGAGGGCTCGGGCAAAATAACAACATCAGAAAGATCTCCACGCACATTCAAACTCCCTGTAAAATAATCTGACAGTCTCATCGTCCTGCTCTGTTCCTAAGGACAGTTCTGAGATGTTTTAAAGGCTTCCCCGGGAGTGAATTATATTAAGACTCAGGTGGGACACCTGGGTGGCTCAGTCAGTTGGGTGTCTGCCTTCGGCTCAGGTCATGGTCCCAGGGTCCTGGGATCGAGCCCCACATCAGGCTTCCTGCTCAGTGGGGAGGCTGCTTCCCCCACTCTCTCTGCCTGCCTCTCTGCCTACTTGGGATCTCTGTCTGTCAAATAAATAAATAAAATCTTAAAAAAAAAAAAAAAAAGACTCAGGCAAGACTGAGTTATCCTTTTGATTGTGAAGTCACATCTGCCTTTAGTTCTTCCAACTTTCCGACTTTTCCCACACAGTAACTATTTTAGCAGGTTCCACCCCACTCAATTCTTCAACCTCCCATTCAAGAAACCTACTGACCTAAAGAGGCCTGATGAGGCCATTCTTCCGGAGGCATGGTCTCGTAGGCTGCCCATCAGAATCCCCAAGGGTGGGTTTTAAATGACGAGTGCACGAATCCTGCCCCAGACCAACGAAACAAGAATCTGGGTGGGAACCAGCACCTGCATTTTCTTTTTCTTTTTCTTTAAGATTTTATTTATTTATTTGACAGACAGAGATCACAGGTAGGTAGAGAGGCAGGCAGAGAGAAGAAGGGAAGCAGGCTCCCTGCCGAGCAGAGAGCCCGACGCGGGGCTCGATCCCAGGACCCTGAGATCATGACCTGAACCGAAGGCAGCGGCTCAACCCACTGAGCCACCCAGGAGCCCCAGCACCTGCGTTTTCAAAGACTTTCTATAATTCTACTGTCATCCCAAGTTCAGAACTCCTGCCCTGTCACTGAGGCCACCGGCCACCGTGTGTAATATATTCCCACAACAAAGCTAAAACACAGATTCCTCCGTTGAGGAATAGGGAGGAGGCCTGGGGTGATCACAGCAGGGGATCTCTCCCAGCATCCCCCATCCTGGAACATTCCCTCCAGCTCCCATTACCATCCTGGAACATTCCCTCCAGCTCCCATTACCATAAGCTTTGTCTTCTTCCCAATTCCTGGCCAGGCAAACGATCTGCACTTCCCTCAGCGAGGACACCCTCGCAACCTGAGCTGTGTGACCATTTGGCTCGGAACCAGGCTCTGGGTCCACTGAGGAGCCGGACAAGATGGCAGCCCTCGGTGTGGAACCCGAGTCTCTGAATCCCATCAGGAACACGGCAGCATGCTCAGTTAACCAAGGAGACAGAGGAACACTGGTCTTCCCCACTTCTAAGAGGGCCGGTGAATGTGAACTGCGAGGCTGGCGTAGCAATTCGGGAATATGAGCTGTGAATTCTGGGCGATCAGTGGTCTCCAAGCATAACTGGGCCAAGCTCTTTTCCAATTTGATTTGAACCCGTAGGAACGTGCTCTCATTTTATTAGAGCTCGTTGTACATGAAAAGTAATTCATCTCTCCCCAGAAAGGAAGACACAATGCAATGGTCTCTTCGGGGTTCTTTGTTTCTTAGCTTCCATCAAAGGGATGTGGAGATCACTGCTTTGCCCTGCGAATTTTATAGGCTCGGCTAGATCCGTGTGCTGAGGTTCTGTCATCTTACATCGCTGTGGGTACTATAGTTGATTTCTGTTTTGTTCCTATTTCCCTTATGGGGGGAGCCTGGGTGCGTGGCTTGGCTGAACGCTCTGGTCCTGGGCTTGCCCTTTAATTCCACGTGCTTTGACAGGAATCTGTGGTGTAACTAAACCCCAAATTAATCTCTTCCTGAGACAACAGTGAGTCGAGGTGGTTTCTCTCAGCCCGACACTGGGCCAAATGACAGGTCACTCACGCTGTCCGGTTCAGCCGGTTACTTGGCTGTTCAAAGCCAGTGTAATTCGTTGATGGAACTTCCCCGTTTCTGTCCTTGTGGGGGGCTCACACAGGTAGACCCAGGGAGAGGCCTCTGAGTGAGGACACCACATTGAGGAGAAAACATAATAGAAAGAACCTGTCCTGTGACCTCTTTCATCCTGTCAGAACAGGGGACACAGCTGACCTTCCTCTGTGACCAAGCTCAGGAAAGGGATAGGCAGCTCCAGGAGGGCACCCCACACGCATCCTGCTTTCCCTCAGTTTGTGGGCACAGCCCAACAGTTCTATGGAGAATAGACCATGGACTCCAGATCTGGATCTTCCTGGGCTCATAAATACATCGGGTAATTAAGGAAGAATGAGATGACACTGGGCTCGTAGGTCACTACCCAGGTGACTTGGGCTGAACCACTGTTTCCGTGGTTGGGCATTAAGTGTGTCCTGTGCCCCAAGTGTGTCTCTGCATGTGTGCACCTGTCCCTCAGAGACCGACAGCAAGAGGCTGACGGCGGATATGGGACACGATCAATGGGAGTGTTGTCCACTTCAAACAATGCTTTGGTCATTCAGGTTTCTTAACGTTGAAGACAATAAACTTCGCTGAAAGTGTACACCTATGAGTTTGTGTTTACTGGTTATATTGAGATTTCCTGATCAGTCTTTAAGGTGAGAAGGTGACTTTGAAGCAGGACTAGGTGCCCAGGGAATCCAAAGATGGCTCATTTCCCAAGCACGGGGCTCGGGAGATACAGCAGCAACCCTCTTCTGCACAACCTCCCTGCTCGCCCACTGTTAAAGCACAGTTCTAATTTTAAACCAAGTACATAACCACCAAATTAGTAGCATTTAAAAATATTAAAATAAGGCAAAACGAAATGGTTACAAGAAGGCACAAGGTAGCTACAATGTAAAATGTGTAATAAAGAATAAATATGATAGGATAGTTTGTAGTAACTCAATGGTAAGAACATATGATCGATCTCGGGGACCACAGAAAAGGACGGCTCCCCATCCCTTTCCTCAAGATGAGCAAGCCTACCACTTAGAGTACCCAAGGCCCTCAACTTGAAGTTTCCCCCAACCCCAACACTCATTTTTTTTTTTTACCTCTTTTTAAGTGAAGGGTTCAGTCACTGGCCTTTTGCTTCAGAAATTTTCCTGAACACAAAACACCTTACCCAGCCCTCCCTTGGAGAATATGGCACCAACCGGAATACAATGGCCATAAAAAACTTCTAATCCAGAAACCCAGAGCTTCCATTTAATATTGAGTTCTTTTGTAACAAATGCATTTCTTCTTGATCTCAAATATGTTCAAAAGGCTAAACAGAGCCCAGAGACTCGGTTCACAGCCAACTCTCCAGAGGGCTGGTTCCTGGGCAGCTCGTCAACCTTGGCTGCACACTAGAACCGCCTGGAGAGCTCAGAAAACCCTTGATGCCTGGGCTCCCACCAGAGTAGTGCAGGAGGAGAAAGGATTCTGGTCTCAAGTCCTTGGAAAGCTTCTCTGGTGTTGCTAATGTGCAGCCAAGATGGACAACCATGACCTTGGATCAGGGTACCCAAATGTCACGTATACAGGAACCATCTTGTACATCTTGGAAATATGCAGTGGTGACTGCTGGTCAGGGCCGGGGGTCTGGGATCTGATCTGCTTCTGAACGGGTTCCAGCCAACACTGGTGCTGCTGGTTGGGAGGTCACACACTGAGAGTATCCCACTGAGGCCCCTCTGGCCAGCTGTCTCACCAGGACAGCCCCTGGTGCAGGGGAGAGTGAAGCTGGCTCAGGCCACACCTGTCCTTCCTTTTGTCCAGCACGAAGGCAGTGGAATCTTCCTTGCATCAATTACCAAACAACACCAAATCATTCGGAAATCCCTCCTGCGGGCCCCTGGCATGGGCGCAAGTGCAGAAAGCCCATCTTCAGGGTTCCTGAGAAATGCTGTCTGGCTTCTTCCTGAATCAAGCCTTGACTCTGTTTTGAGGTCTGTGCAGCCCTTGGCTGTCAGACGGGTACACACCTGTCCACGACTGGCAATCTATGTCTGTTCCTCCCAAAGGACCAGGCAAGGATGATGCTGAGTGAGTTCTCATGCTGCTGGAAAACCCTCACACCATGTCCCAGGACCCATCTCTTTATCCTTCAGCTGCTCCTACCCCATCACAATCTTAACGCTCCTCACCTGTAGACCAAGAGCTTCTAGATTGCCAACGGTCCCCACCAAACCCAGCATTCCAGATGTGGGACTGTCACTGCAGAGTGCAGCAAGGTGGGAAACCATGGCACAGAGGTTTCGAGCCCTGGAGAAGAACTGAGCGGGTTTAGAACTTGAAACTGCGACCAGCAGCCTCTATGACAGGGCAGGCTACCCAAGACCCCTCTTTTACTCAGTTTCCTCATCTACTAATCAGGTTAATAATAGCACGTACAGTGCAGACCTGTGTGTAGATTAAATGAGTTAATTCAAGTGAGTGTACGTCCAAGAGCCGGCGCAGAATGCGCAACAAATCAGCAGAACTTCAATAATAGCAAATTGTGCAAATATTACCTCATATTAGTTAATCTGAGGTAATTCAGGAAAAACACCTATTTATGGCAGTTTCTGCAGCTGTCTCTCAGGACTGGCACGTCTGAAGCATGAGGTCAGCTGCGACCCCGGGTCGTCCTCTGTATCATGAGCACGCACTCTCAGGGTCTCTCTACTTGGTGGTTTTTCAAATAGTTTTCTTTTTAAAAATCTACATGAGGGGCGCCTGGGTGGCTCAGCAGGTTGGGCCTCTGCCTTCAGCTCGGGTCATGGTCCCGAGGTCCTGGGATCGAGCCCCACATCGGCTCTCTGCTCAGCAGGAAGCCTGCTTCCTCCTCTCTCTCTGTCAAATAAATAAATAAAATCTTTTTTTTAAAAATCTATGTGAAAGATTAATTCATCCTTGGTGAAGTTTGGCCTTGTTGACTTTGAGATGCACCCCGCACGCACGTTATAATGCAAACAAAGCAACAGGACTTTATAGGTTTTGTTATGTCCTCGCAAAGACAGGGGAAGAAACCTGGAAAATACTTGCATCCATTCCATTCCAGAAACAACCAGGAAAAAACACACTTCATTTAACGTCTGAGAGCATGCGGCACGGCAGCGCCCTGTTACTGGCCTGGTTATCATGGTCACAGATAAGGGTTAGATCCTGCAATGGCATCCGGCCATCCCACCAGATATCTTGGTGCAAGAGGCACAACGAAAGGTTCTCAATACCCCGTCGGCCCCCAGCGTCCAGCATCTCATACGGGCGGAGTCTCCTATCACACACAGGAACATCCTGCGCACGGCAGAAGGCAGAGCCACCCCAGGCCGACAGTGATGGATTCCCAGCGGGGGAAGCCGAAATAATTATACGGCCCCTTACCTCCTTACTGTGAGTTTCACGCCTCATACCGAGTCCACTTGTTTATGTCATAGAATTTAATTTTTCTGCAATACAGTCATAAGTCACACATGCTAGTCACTTAGAAAACAACGGCCTGCTGTGGCTCCCTCATTCTCAACAGGGCAGGAATCGTCCACGGGGCTTTCAGCTTCTGAATCTAGAGCTGCACCAACGGGCAGGGCAGGTAAAAACCGGCTGGAAAAGAGCGAACGCAGGTGTCTTCGGAGGTGTCAGCACATCAGGTGACCTCGTTGACTCAGGTCCACCCTCTCTTGGTTCTCAGTTCTTACGAGTCTCGGTTTCTTAAAATTCTTTCTTTTTTTTTTTTTTTAAGATTTTATTTATTTGTCAGAGAGAGGGGGAGAGAGCGAGCACAGGCAGACAGAATGGCAGGCAGAGGCAGAGGGAGAAGCAGGCTCCCTGCTGAGCAAGGAGCCCGATGTGGGACTCGATCCCAGGACGCTGGGATCATGATCCGAGCCGAAGGCAGCTGCTTAACAACCGAGCCACCCAGGCGTCCCGAGTCTCGGTTTCTAAAAGATCATCTTGTCCTGGCTGAGAGCAAGATGGCCTCAGAAACAGGGTTACACCTGGGCCTGAATTTGATGCCGTAAAATGAAGAAACTAAGGGGAGTCATTTATGATTTTGGATCAAAGTTAGAGACGTGAGAGATGAAGCAGTTTGGACCCGGGCATCTGGAGACGGCCCCGCTTCCCCAGGAATCCCACTGGCAAGCGCCCCGGCGAGCTCGCTGTGCAGAGTCATCCCGGCACCCAGACCGTAGTTCAGTAACACGTCCAGGGAGCGCACTCCACCGCTCCGACTGCTCAAACGGCGTCTTGCCACAGATGTGTGCCAGCTTCAGTTCTCAAAGACGTGCGGAAGAGAGCATCACTGCCGGCACAGTACGATGAACCAGGAGGAGTCCGGGGTCTGAATCTTACATCCAGAAGCCAAGCCGCATCCAGAACATTGTCCCCCTGCACACGGCCCTTCTGCAGCCACCGGTCCCTCCTCTCCACCTGCCCTGGCAGACGTGCCTACCTTCTGCACCGCCGTGCAGCTTTGGGATGATCTAGGTTTAAGACCAGCGTTTACATTCTCTGGGAAGGCTTCCTTGATTAATCAACATATTTAGCTGCCACGGGCGTGTGTCCACCGATCTGACGTCCACCAGGCATACTCACTCGTCAGGGTTAGGGGTACAAGCTCTGGAGTCGGCTTTCCTCTGGTCAGTCCAGGCTCTTCCAGCTTACTAGTTACTGCTCAATGTCTCTGGGTTTACCCTCTTGTCAAACAATTTCTTAAAAATAGGTGCTCAGGCAATGTTACCTGCCACGATTACGGCCAATAACCCAAGAAGTAGAGTCTATATGTGAAAAAAACAGTTTGCCAAGCTCAAGACCTATTCCAGGGTTGTAAGAATGTGGGACGTAACTATGCAGGTAACCAATGTCCTCGGTAACTAATTCCATGCAGGGAAAGTATCGTTGCTCATGATTCCGGGTATATAACGATGATTTGGTACGACCATTCTTAGTAAACTGCTCTTGAATCTAACATCTAACTTCTAATAACCCCTGCGTGTGCGGAGGCACCTGTCAAACTTTATTCCACAGAGTTCTGTTCTTACCCTGTATCAACAGTTCACGAACTTGTTTATTCATGAATTCGTTCATTCCCTCAACAAATGGTCTGGAAAGCTTCCTGTGGCACTTGTTGCTGCACGGGCTTGGGCTACCTTGGGGGAACAAAGGAACAAGGAAAGACAAAACCAGCCCTCCTGGAGCTGGGGGGCTAGTGAGGGGAGACAGTGTCAGAGAGAGGCAATGAGTGCTCTGGGAAAGAGGCAGGGTAGAGGGTCCTAGAGCTGGGGGAGGAGGAGGAGGGCACAATAGTGATCCTCGGTCAGGCAGGGCTCCTAGAGAAGCAATATGCACACACACGTGCGCGCCTGGCATTAACAGCTTGCAAACTGAGACGGTGGAGAAAAATGGGTGCATTGTGGGATAAAAGTTACTGAAAATTTGATCAAGTCCTAAGAACTGTGGCAAGTCTGCAGAATTCATGAGGCCACTGCAAGATGCGGATCCCCCATGGGGCGCCCTGCCCTTCATTACCCTGGGCGAGGACTCTGGACCCACCGAGTCAGCCAGCCTGCACACCTCATGCCATCCACAGAGTTGAGCTGACCTGCAAGAGCTTACTGTTCGTACCAAAGAGTGGAGGGGCAGGGTTGTTGCGGTCCAGAGTGATTACCATTAAGTTCTAGGAAGTCAAAGCCCACAACCGTTCCTGAGCTGTTCAGTAGAAGCCTGTCTCTGGGAGACGACAGTGCCATTACTAAAGACTGGCACAGAGAACTCGGATGGACGTGTCTTCGTAAGCCCGCGTGGAAACTCCAGTCGCTCCTACCGTTCCTCAGAGAGACACTTTCAGATCAGGTAGTGAAAATCCAGTACTCCACTGCTATGGGTTGCCCCAAGCCTGAATTCATTACAGAGAAAAGAAGTTTATTTTCTGCCATTTTCAAGAGAGGATATAAAAAGGCAACATTTATTGACCTTCCCAAAGCCTTTGATGCAATTAACAGCAATTTGGCTGGAATAAAACTGCATGCAATTGACCTTACTTCATTAGTTTGAAAATTATTTTACAAATGGAGAGCAAAGTGCTGTAATTTAACAGATGAACTACGATAGCTGATTAAATGAATCTTATTTCAATTCCGACAAACCCGGACCACTTTCTAAAGATAACGCATTAATGAAAGAGGCGCTGTTTGGTATAAGATCAAGGAGAACTAATGTAGCTTTCAAATTTTAATTCTAGATGAATTTTTTTTCTTCTACTTTAACCTCCTGCCTTAAGGTCTGACATTCACTATTTGTCGTTCATTTAAAATACATAGTGTGGATGACAGAAGGCCGCATTAGAATGCTTTCATTTTAACAATGACTTCTCCAGTAACGAATAGGCTTGAGTGAAACTTTTGCTCAATAAATATTTATTTATTTATTTTTTTACCTCTCAAAATACAAGGTGCTAATGTGTAGCATCCAATTTCAACAAAATTTGCTAAGCGGCATTCACCGTTTTAATTCTTTCTGGTTTTTAATTATTTGTTTTCTTTAATTTATGCACACTGAATTTTACATTAATTCAACCAAAATGACCCTCGGCAAGATGTGATGTGGCGCAAAAAACCTTCAGGAATATACACATATCTTTGTAAGAGAAGGCCATTTTCTGTTCTTAAAAGTTATAATTTACAAAATGAAGGAGAAGTCCCTGGGATTTAGTTACATTTAATGTCTTAGATTTAGCTGGAATGATCTGACTATTGAAAGAAATGGCCTAGTAAGTTCTCATTTTTAACGTAACCAGAAAAGACTTAAGTTTCTTACAAAAACCATCAGTCGACAAATCAACTAGTCAAGCATTTAGTTTGTCGCTATATGGCTAAGTACTATGGGGATAAGGAAACAAATCCAAAATGTTCTTTTACCAACAGGAAAAATAAAATCACAAAACCATACAAAACATTAAGTTTTAAATTCAGACCAAGAAAATGGAAAGTCAATACAAATTAGTCTCAATTGTATTTCCATTTCACTAACATAAATGAATAGAAAGTGAACAGAAGAGAAATGGAATGGAAAAAAAAAAAGAAAACCAAAAGAAAAGAATAAAAATGTATATACTGGTGTCACACCCCCTAAGCCCTTGGGGATCAACCTCATAAAAATGTGCAAATTCTCTACACAGAGAACTTTAAAATGTTATTCAGAGAAATTAAAGATATAAATAAGTGGAGAAGTACATCACATTCATGAATTGGAAAATTTTATATTGTAAATATGTAAATTCTCATCAGTTTCATCTTGTATAGGTAGAATGCAATCTCAATCCAATGTCCCAACCACGGCGTGTGTATGCACACATGTGCACACTGTGTGTAATTTGACACTTTGATTCTTAAATTTTTATGAAAATGTAAAGGGTAAAGAATAGTAAATACAATCTTGAGGACGATTTCTGAAGCACTGAAAGTACTATTTAATCAGATTTATGTGAAAAGTATAGGAATTTAATAAGTGTAACTTCAGCCTGATGATAAACACTTAAACCAGTGGAACAGAAATCTCAGAAACAGAGCCTTGTGTCTCTTAAGCTTTAAGAAGGGCGTCACAGTGCTGCTGTCAGGGAAATGATGGTGCTGTCACGTCATGGTGCTGGAGTAACTCAGCATCTACACAGAAATAACAGGAACCATGATCCCACCCTCACAGCACACTCAAAAAGTACATCCTGGATCCCTCACGGATCTTGGTGTCGAACAGAGTATAATAAAACTCCTAGGCAATAACCAAGAAAGCATTTTCTTGAGCTTTTATGAGGCAAGTATTTCTTTAAACAATAACAGAAAGAAAACACTCAACAAAAAAAGCAAAGTTTAAGAAATCAGATTTCAAAACTTCCAGATTCTGTTCTTCAAAAGACACTAAAAAGCGCTCTGTGGGAAGGCAGGCTATGAAGACGCAGAGGAGGTCCACAACCACACGACTAATAACATGAATATACAAATGGCTTTTACAAATCAGCGAGTGGGAGGGAGAGTCAGACAGCCCAATGCAACAAAAATGGGCAAAAATGTGCACAGGCACTCGAGGAAGGACGGTCTCCAAAACTGACTACAAGTGCATGAAGAGGCTCTGGGGCATCTTAGCCATGAGAGAAATGGAAATCAAAATGGTAGTCGAGTCCCATTATGCACTCACCAGATTGTCAAAGACAACCACCACACGGCCTGAACCACTGCAGCCCAGGAGAGGAAGTCAGGAAAAGTGTTCCTGGTGTTGGGAGTGTAAATCGGCAAGAGGACTTTGGAAATCCCTGCAACTTCACACCCAGAGCTTGCAAAACTCAGTATAAACGCACGTGTTTGCGCATGGACATACTGTACAAGGACGTTCATGCACGGGGCAGCAGAACCAAGTCTGCAAACAACAGGAACATCCGCCCATGGGATATCTGGTGACAGAAGAAGGAATAAGCAGGGCCGCGTTCACAGGATGAGATGCCCCACAGAAATGCAAGAGTGGACTCCGGGTACCTGGGAAAGGACTCTCTCCGACCTGATTTTGAGCAAATTCAATTTGACACAAAGACTATGTTTCTCATGACATCATTTCTATCAAGTTCGAAAGCAAGCAAAAACAAAAGTGTGGTGAGAGAGGTCAGAGAGGTGATTGTTTTGGGGAGAAGGAACAGGCAGCGAAGGCCCTGCTGGGAATATCCACGGGTGGCCCAGTGCAGGCTGTGCTGGAGGGGGTCAGAGGAGTGGGCAGGAAAGCTCTCGCGCTGTCGCAGCAGACAGGGCCAGACGATGAGCAGCTGGACTCGAGGTCTGGGGGTGAGGACCCTGCCCTGCCTGCAGGGCTCTGTAGTCAATGACAATGCTCATAAACCCCCAGCAGCGCCTGTCACGTGACATACAAGAAATGTTGTCCAAGTGTGTAAACCTGGCGATTCACAGACCCATACCCCTGGGGATAAAAATATATTATATGTTTATAAAAAATTAAAAATTAAAAATTAAAAAAAAAAGAAAGAAATGTTGGCCGTGACGATTACTAGCCTGGGAACTGGGCAAACATCAAGGAAAGGAAGCAGGAAGACGTTTTGTCAGACACACCAGCTTTGTCAGCACCCAGACGCGGAGGATGGTGCACAAGCAGGGTTCCGGCGGCTGCCAGCCAGAGTCGCTGGGGGATGCTCCCTCCACGGGCATGAACGTTGCGCGGTTTATTTCGACCTGCTCCACTGACGGCACGGAGCCGGGATTGGTGTCCAGAGACCCAGACTGTGGCTTACTTATTACCTCGAGTTCCCCGTGCTTCCCACAGCACTGCACACATGGCTAGGGCTTCATAAATACATGGTAAGCAAGATAACCCCCCCATCCCCCATGGGCTTCGATGGAAATTCCCCTTGGACGCCAAAGGATGAAACAGAATGGGCGAGAAAACCTAACAATTGAAACTTCTTTTCTAAAAATGGGTTTTTCTTTGCAAAAGCCTTGCAACAATAGCATATTCTGTCTATTCTGGGAACCAGAGGTTTGCCTGTCATTTTCATATAAAGCACACAGTCCTCCAGCTTAATTTTTACCGCAGGCTTCCTGCCCCTAAATCAGCATCAGCATCAGAGCTGTCCACCGTGTGCAGGAGGCCCATTGTGGATGGGCCGCACGGAAGCATCCTTCATTTGGCTGGAGCTCAATTCGAGCAGGTGAGATGTCTGCTGCATTTTGTCTTCTGCATTAAAGACCCTGTAATCAGACTGGGGCTGATCAAAAGGCCTGTCCATTTGCCAGAAGAAACACACGGGGAAAAATGTGATACTCCCCCTCCCGTCACTCAGCTGTCACGGAGAAGTCCTGATCAGATCAGAGTAATGGGCCGGCTCCTCGATGCCGGAGATGCACTCGGCGCGCTCACCCTCTCCCCTGCCCTTCCGCTTTCCACGGGGTCACTATTGCAGCTCCTGACGCACGGGCCACGGCGACCGGAACGCGGGCGTAGCTCCCCTTCTTCATCAATCAAAAAATTCAACCCGCATCCAGTCCAACTCGTGTTATAAGGAAATAAATGCTCTTCCAGCACAAGGAGAAGAAACTATCCTAATAGGTTTGCTGAATGTGCTGTGAGATACATCCCAGCCTGTTTCCTTCAACTCTACTCTACGTCTCTGGGGACTCGGGCTGCTGACGACTGTTCGGAGCTTTGACTTCTAAGGAAGAAATTAGTGGAGGCGAGAACCCTCTGGTTCTGGAAACAAGAACAAAGAAACAAAAGCACCTCTTCCTGTTAACCCCCTAAATCAGCCCACCGACAACCAAATTTTTAAGGAACTCATGGTAGCAGATGGTAGCCTTCCTCTCTGTTAGATTTCTCCCACTTGGCTCTGGGCAGGTTAGACTGGGGCGGTGGCTCTGTGCGGATGGAGGCCAGAGCTGTGGACAGGGGTGTCCAGAAAGCAGCGGGGGTCAGTGGGCTGCTTGCTGGTGCCGTCAATCCCAAGCCCACATCCAGCAGGCACAGCCTGGAGAGCCCCACACCAGGATGCCCTGCCTGAGCCCTGGAGAGACACCATGTGGCACCCTCTGTTCTTGAGGAAAATGGGGCTCGGCTTCAGCACAGTCTGTGGCCCCCACGAGCAAGCAGACACAGATCTGCAGGCACACCTAGGTCAGATCCCCAGGCTGCCGCCTGACATCGGGGTGGACAGGCACCCCTTCTTATTTCAATCCTGCCATTAGCAGGAATCCGTTAACGAAAACTCATGCCCAGGTACTAATAAACAGGACTCTGAAGGCCAGGCCCCCTCTGAGACAAGTCATTTCTCCATGACAAGACTTGCTAATAACTTTAATTCTCCACCTCAAGGCAGGATCAGAGCCTGGAGCAGACATGCCCAGTCTTGGGAGTAAGAGCCAGACGGTGGTGGAGGTGAGAAAAGTGGGGTGGGGGGAAGAAGTATGGGGGGAGGGGGGGTAGGGAAGGGAGGCGGCCTCGGAGCCACACAGGACGCGGGGTTCAGGATCCGACACCTGCTGCGGAGCGCACCTGGGCACAGCTCTCGCCAGTTTCCTGACTCCGACGGTCCATAATAAGCCTTAAAACTTACTCTTTTTTACTCCACTGACAGAATAAATGGCCAAAACTCTAATTCTGCCTTCACCGCATGTTTTGAGCTCTTGTTATGAGGGAGGAAGGCTCGCGGAGGGCTTGTGCGAACGCCATATAAGGCGTCCTGGAGAGCAGCGCGCGGACTCGAAGGGATACGGCTGTAAGTCACACATGCTGAACAGATTATGAGGAGCTTATTATTTCCTAAAAACCGTATCTTTCACATCCATCTTGTGGAGACAGCCCATAAACACATTCCACCTTTGTTATGACAACCCACAGCCCAGCATCCCAGGCCCATATTTAGGCAATTTTGCCTGTGAATCAAGTATTTGGGGGCTGAACTGGAAACTTCCACCTCTCTCTACTTGACATCCGAGTAGGAGCCAGAACACACCCCGCGTCGTCCTCCTCCCCAGCTGGCCTCGGGCTCGGGGCATGTTTCCCAAGATGCCTCCACCAATGGCTCGGACATGGCATGTTCCCATCCTCTGCCTGCTCAGAACACGGTATTAATGGGGTGTGTTCTCCGTCCCCAGCGGAGTCCCTGACACAAAGAACACACTGCACATGGTCACCTAACTGTCACTGACTAGGTAGTGGCACTTGTCTACAATGCTGGAAAAATATGGCAGAGAGCAGGTACCCTGTATCATCAACAGCATCCTAAGAACAGATCCCGTAAGTTAACTCATTAGAATCCCATTCCTTGTGTGTCCTTAGTGCCATCCGGTCAAGGGTGGGGTGGGGGGGATAAACCAAGAAGCGGAGCGCAGGACAGGAGTGCTCCAGCTGCAGGAGCAGAGGGACAGAAGATGATGGGGCAGTGGGCAAAGGAATGTTCCAGAAGCTGCTACAGAAGCTTGAACATCATTAAGAACACTGTCCCTTAATATCTCCGCTCTGCCATTTTTAGACATACTGTCAGAAGCAGTTACTTTGGAGAACTTTCCGTCACACCAGACAGCTCTGGTCCTCACCCTTTCCCTTTGCAGAACTCTCTGGTGTCATTAGAAGAGTGAGGCCCACGAACCACGGCGATCGGCACGCACGTCTTCAAGAGAAGAACACCCATGCGTCTCTTTCATCTGCCACATCCCCGGAGTCCGAGGTGATTTTCTATTTGCTTTGGGTGTGTTTCGACGACACTCCGCTTTAAATAATTGGCTATTTCGTGGTGTATGTTCTACTTTAACCACACGGGACGTTCAGGGAGAATGAAAAATAACGTTGAAACTCTGGCCTGGGGGGCAGAGTTTCAGATTTAATTAAGACTTTCGTGTCTTTATGGATTTTGATAAAGACCTGCGATGCTTTCTAAAAACAATATTTTAGTCCAATTATGTATACCCGTATCGCTGAGCTGTTGGTAGACCTGCCATTTTAAGGAAGGAAAACCTCCCTGTGCCTAGAAGAGCGTCCTATGCCTTTCAGATCACTTATCATGAGGCACCTTTTCCTTTTGTCATCCTGAGAAGGAAGACGACTTTTCCACCTGACCTCGGGAGCGTCACCTGTTTAAATGACATCTGCCAGGAGAAGGCGGAGGCGTCAGAACCCGTGGGTGAGGACAGAGGGACCGGGTGTGCCTTCCGCTGTGCTGACTGCCAGCTTTCCAGACGCTGGAAAGGGCCCCGAACGCAGCCCTCACCCACAGCGAGCGCTGGGGAGAGGCTTTCAAAAGAGCCTCAGAGCCTGCTCCGGCCCATCTGCCTCCCCTCCGGGGGCTCAGACATCCGCGTGAATTTCCATGACGGCGCCAGGACTGCTGGTGGGGCTGGTTCACTCTGCGAGTTGGCTCGTCTCGCTGACGAGCGAAAGATGCCCCCCACCCCGGGGAAGAGAAATCCACTCAGCCATGAACACCCCATCCTTGTGTTATCAGGCTCTCCCCTCTCTCGGGCTCACAGTCCGCAAACACCTGTTACCATTGTTCGTAAAATAACCATTCTTCGGATGTCGCTCTCAGTTGGGCAACATTTGAATGGGACAAAATAAAAATGGTAATTTATTTCCAGCAATGCTCATGAGGAAGAGATGGGCATATTTATGTGTGTACAGACTAAACACCAAAACACTAATTAAGTAAACTTAGTTTTCCCTTTAATCAGACTTGCAGGTAATTAGCTGTCAGCTCAGATAAATTACAGTTTATTCCATTTTTATATCATGCTTTGGTCAAATAAAGATTATGCTTTAATGGCCAGATTTAGTTGCTAATTTTTCATGCATATGAAAGGATTTGTAAATATGAGCGCTGGAATCTTTTAATGTTCTGAAAACTAATTTCTGCCTACAACATCTCTCTTTAAACAAACAGTTTTATCCAAGGCTAGGGATGATCTGTCAGATCCTTTTCATTTAATACACAACCGTTCAGATTTTTAAAACCCCAGATCAGAAGTTTGTAGCCTGTGAGTGAGTACTCGACCCCAGCCAAGACCAGGAGGACAACGCCAGCCTCAGAAAGCGTCCTCTGTACTCAGGCTTGAACAGGAAGAATGATTTAAATTCTCTGGGTTTGGTCAAAGGCAACAATATGACAGCAAGTAACATTCCCAGGACAGTTTGTGTGGAGCGGATAAATGACACCGTGACAGTCCTCCCTGAGACAGGCAGGTTTTCAGTTACTTGAAATCCCAGGGTCGACATTTAAGGTGCACCACTTCCCTGTATCCCCAAGAGACATCTGTTGTTTTGCATAAAAATAAATGGCTCATGAGGCACGGTGACACAGGTGCAGGCTTCACAGTGACCTTCCAGCATGGCTGGGCGGGAACTCCGTGCTCTGAGTGATAGGACCGATAACATGGGCAGCTCGGGTGCGACGCCTCTCAGGGACCCTCAGGACACAGGACGTTTCCGGTCATAAGCGAGTGAGGGAACATCTGCAGGTAGGTATGAAGTGCTGGGAGTCCTCCGCTTTGTCTCTCCTGAGGGTGTGAAGCCCCGACTGGTCCTGCCTTTACCCTGAGAACGTCAGACACTCTTGGGGGAGGCGTGAGACATACTCTGTTTGCAGTTAGTTTCACCAACTGGTAAATAGGAAACGTATGGGGAATTCTGACTCTCATCTGCGGCGAACTGACCTATGTGTCGGGGCGTGGGGAGGAAGGTTTTTGACCTCCCGGGGAAGAGAACTTGGTGACACAGATGTGTCACGGAGAGAAGCAGCCCTCCCCGCTCCCAGATCAAAGTGTTTCTGTTGCAATTCAAAGTACGTCTCTTGCGGCGCCTGGGTGGCTCAGTCAGTTAAGCCTCTGCCTTCAGCTCAGGTCATGATCCCAGGGTCCTGGGATGGAGTCCCCCAGTGGGCTCCCTGCTCAGCAGAGAGCCTGCTTCTCCCTCTCCCTCTGCCTTTTCCCCTCTGTTCATGCTCTCTCTCTCTCTCTTTCTGTATCAAATAAATTTTTTAAAAATCTCTTAAAAAATATGTCTCTCTCAACGCATGGAAATTTCCTATGACATGAGAGGATGTTCTGCGTGAAAAGAAATGAGGGACAGAGAAAGTGGACAGTCTGGATTGGTCTAGTGATCAGAATGTCTTTCTTCCCCCAACCGCTGGGAACGGCAGGAGAAGCATGGGCAGGACCCTCGGAGGCACGGACTTAGGGCCTCCTGAGAGGCGCTCACGGAGGAGAGCCTGGCCGGCACCGCCCCCTGCGGGCCCATACTGTGGCGACGACACAGGAAGCCGAGCACAGGTGGGTCGGTGGGGCAGGAGGAGGAAGAGCAAAGCCCGAGCACCTCGGGAGAGGGTGACAACGCCCAACTCTAAGAACAGGGAGATCCAGACCCGCCTCTGCCGGCGCCCCTCGGGGCATCACCCGAACCGCAGCGGCGGGCCCGGCAAGTGGCCGCCTGGGAAGACTTCTCCTCTGCGTTTCTGCAGATGCCAAGTATGAGGCCCCGGAAACCCACTCTTTTATTCAGTCCCTGCCACAGCCCTTGGAGGCTATCACTCGTCTTTCCCAGATGAGAAAAGGGAGACCAGCGGAGCCGCACGAGCCGTGTGAGGTTGGGCATGTCCTATACCCGCAGCTGGGGTCCCACCTGAGTCCTCTACCTGCAGCCCGTGCTAGACAGCGGGGGCGGCACTCAGGTGGGCACCTCCCACCTGCCGGAAAGCAACTGAAGGCGTTTACATCTCGGTAAGTCCAAGCGTTACTGAGGGAATGTAGCGCACTGGAGGGCGGTGGGCAGGGGCGGGGGACCTGCAGGGCAGCGAGGGCTGGCGGGGGGCGGGGGTCACTCTCCTGTAAACGCCCGGGGCGCGGGGAGAAGCGGAGATGGGACCGAGGACGGAGCAGCGCACGGCCCTGTCTCCAGCACTCCAGGAGACACACAAGACCTCGCCTTCAGGCAGCGGCGTGACCGTTCCGCTCGGCGTGGCCGTTCAAAGCTGCTGCGTGTGAGCCGCTCATGGTCCCTCTGCTCTGAAGCAAACAGACCCTAGTCTTTCTCAACAAAGCGGGACACTCTGGTCACAGCCCCGTGAACCGCAGGTGAGCTCCGAAGCACATCGAAGCCAGCCCCCTGATGCCCTTGGCCCCATGTCAGTTCCTCTGCGAGGCGAGGGACCGGCCGCCTTCCGCCTGCCTTCCGCGCGGGGCTCCCTCCGGCGCTGGCTCCCCTCCCACCCGACGGCGGCGGTCGGCCAGCTCGGCACCAGCGTCGGCCCGGCCGCGGTGCTGCCTTCAAGTGACGAGACGCGGACGGTAACGCTGTGGCCATCTGACACCTCAGGCGCAGGTGGGAAGACAAGGTCCAACTCATTTACGGCTCCTTAAATCGGAACAATCACCGTGCGGTTCCTGAAGACTGGAAGGTTCGGGAGCTGCTGAGGGCTCCCATCCGATTCTGGGTAAGGAACACCGACTGTCCTACCAACTCCCAGATCGCCACTGGTTTGCCTTCAGGAGGGGAGTCCCTAAAGGAATGAATCTGCCCACAGCTCCCAAAGACCCTCCTCTGGGGCCATCGCGGGGGGTCAGAGTCCCTTTCTTCCCCCGAGAAGGTGGCATGAACACCACAACGGCCCCGAAACGTTCCCCTTAAGTTCTGAAGTGACTTCCTCTAACTCAGCAACTGTTCTGGGGAATTTATATCCCAGAAGGCTCCGGGAAGAGCCAGCCGCTTTGGCAAGGCCTACGATGACTGGGATATGGAAATGAATGCGATTAAATGCCATTAGGAGGAAAAAATTAAACACATGCATCTCATGATGAAACATAAGGAACGGGAAACTGAGTAGGAAACAGGGGCGTCTGCTTCAACGTGATGCTGTTGCCTCCAGGAAAAAAGAAAGGCGTCACGTCTGCCCTTTGTTTGGTAGGAGCTGAGAAGTCTGTCGTGATCTGGGTCAGAGCTGTCTGTCCGTACTACTCTCCCCAGGCTTTTTCTCATCATGCCTTTGAAAAGAGAGTTGTAGAAAGGCACCTCTGATTGTGGGTTTCACTTCTGGAACCTGAATGAATGGAGTACTCACAGTGATTCATTTCCATGGTCTCCTCCGTCACCACCTCCTCCTTCTGGCTCAGTCTCCAAACTTGGAGAGGAAGACAGAGCCAGAGAGCCTCCCCGAGCGGGTGTGGGCATCCTGACGCAAAGCGAAACACGCACAGACTCATGTCTGCCTTGTAACACCTTCCCGCTGCCCTACCCCATTATTCCAAAACGTTACTTAACACATTTTTGGTGTTTTCTAAATACCAAGAAGAGGACAGAGGCGTTATCAGAATTTAAATGGAATAATATGGGGCTCCTGGGTGGCTCAGTGGGTTAAGCCTCTGCCTTCAGCTCAGGTCATGATCTCAGGGGCCTGGGATCGAGTCCCGCATCGGGCTCTCTGCTCACTCAGCAGGGAGACTGCTTCCTCCTCTCTCTCTGCCTGCCTCTTTGCATACTTGTGATCTCTGTCAAGTAAATAAATAAAATCCTTAAAAAAAGTAAATGGAATAATATTTAAGTGTGATTACTAGTGATAAGAGAGCTTAAAAAAGGGTGTCTATGCTCACAGCCATGAATTCATCCATTAGAGAATACAATCTGTAGGATTCTACTACAAGAAATGGAAAAAAGTCCGAAAACTATAAAGAAAGGAAAGTGCGGCTTGAAAAACCATGAGCACGTACCCTCCGCCACCGAGGGCAGAAGCCCCATTTCTGCAGGGGGCGTGGGCAGAACGCCGGATTTCAGACCCACGTCCGCCACTTCCTACCTACGAGACCACAGGCGAGACAGCTGACTGCCGAGCTTCGCCTCTCGGTGGGGAGGTGGGTACCCTAAACCGTAACAGAGAGGACTGCCGCATTCACAGAAATACTACAGATAAAGAGAGATAAAATTCCTCGTGAATTACCCGATGGCTCCAGCGCGGTAAATGCAGGTCAGCAGTGACCCACACCTCTACAAGCAACAGTGAGGAAATAAAGGAAAACATCATTTAAAAGATGGTTTTAAGGGCACCTGGGTGGCTCAGTGGGTTAAAGCCTCTGCCTTCGGCTCAGGTCATGATCCCAGGGTCCTGGGATCGAGCCCCACATCAGGCTCTCTGCTCAGCAGGGAGCCTGCTTCCTCCTCTCTCTCTGCCTGCGTCTCTGCCACTTGTGATCTCTCTCTGTCAAATAAATTTTTTAAAAAAATCTTTAAAAAAAAAAAAGATGGTTTTAAACCAAGCAGCCATAGGATAGCAGTCTGGCTACTAGTTAAAAAGACAAGAAAATATACCCCACTAAAACCAGAGGGATAGGGGCGCCTGGGTGGCTCAGTGGGTTAAGCCGCTGCCTTCGGCTCAGGTCATGATCTCAGGGTCCTGGTATCGAGTCCCGCATCGGGTTCTCTGTTCCGCGGGGAGCCTGCTTCCTCCTCTCTCTCTGCCTGCCTCTCTGCCTGCTTGTGATCTCTCTGTGTCAAATGAATAAGTAAAATGTTTAAAAAAAAAAAAAACCAGAGGGATAAATTATTCACCATCGCTGGTGAACAGGCAACCCGAAGGGAGGTCAAGAAAATTAAGGACGTTTCGGCAAGACAGCTGATGAAGGCCCATCAAAAGCTGAAAAAGGGACAGGACCGAACAGCCCCAGACAGGCCTCTGGGGCTGAGCTGCCTGGCACGGGTCGGGGTTTCTTGATTCATCCCGTTGCTAAGCGGGTCACACATCACAGCAGTTCACAGAAGACACATCATAGCCATTCCAGAGTGTTAATTTCTATCCCATTAAAGGCATTAGGACTTTGTTGCAGCCCTCTATCTAAAACAAATTAAAATCTACAGAATGTCCTTTTGGAACCACCACATCCAGATTGTGATCGGTGCAGATCAATCTTGAACAATTAAGCTGGCTCCAAAGAGACTCTGACGTTGTGTTCAGCACGGCCCACCGTGCTCAGCAGCTGACGGCATCACGGCAGGGCGATCGTAACAGGCCCATCCCACGGCGGTTGAAACATACCTCTTTTGCACAAAACACCGGCTGGCTCTATTTCAGCTTACCAAATGTTAGGTTCCTAATCTACGGAGATGAAAACAGGAGCTCTTGGGTCGAAACAAGCACACATCAAAGGAGGACTGGAATCGAGATCATTTCTTCAGTTCACTTGTCTGGGGAATGATTGCTGAATCCCAATGGACTGATCTGCAGAACGTGTCTGTGACAAGAGAACTTGCGGGAAGTGAGGTTTACCTATCCTGTGGGCTCTTTATGAATGGCCACTGGGTCCCCTGCATACGTGCTGAGAGACCTCGAAACCCCTCTCCACTGGGACAGGCTGCCCCCTCCGCAACCCCACCAGCCCAACGACGGTCTGGAAACTAAAGCAGGCTGCACCCCTGCTCTGCCGTCCGGCCCACGCCGCCTGTCCTCACAGCCTCTCCTTCTCTTCCCCGGGCTTCTGAATTAGTGGCATTTTCAATGCACAACACGCGCTTCTGAACAGCATCTCAAAGAAGGAAAGGCCTCAGAGTGTTGTATTAAATCACACTTCAGTACAGTCTACGCGTGTTCACTGCTTTGGCACTGACCACCCGGGACCGACCCCCCACAGCCCAACCACCAAGCACTTTATGTAAAAGGAAACAAATCATCGGGCCAGTCCCCATCCAGTCTGGTGCGAGCTTAGAAATCTGGAATTTAAATAGCGACTTTGGATGCTCCTTCACCACGGCAGGGGCAGGTTGGCACCGGTCCCCCAGAACAGTGAGGCCGGGCCCGGGAAGAGAAAGCGATGGATGAATGGTGGGCGGAGGAAGCCGGGCCGTACGGTGTGGCAAGAGTCCCCCAGTGTTTGCTTTCAGGTCATGCTCAGGAGGAAAAACAGGCGAGTGTGAGGGGGGAGAGGCACCGTCGCTGAGGAAGTGTCTAAGGGGACATTGTGCGCACAACGTGGCCGTCCCGCTAGGTTCAATGGGCGGTCTGTTTGTCAAAGAGCCTCGACATTCGCAGGAGGTTGATGGCGCGGGGATGCCGTGGTCCCACTCTCAGGTGGTAAAGGAAGAAGCAACAGGGCAAGCCCGAGCATCCCCCCCGCCAGAGGCTATCTGGAAGGACAGGCGTGGACGTTCGCGCTGGCCGGACCCTGGCAAGTTCACGGCTGCTTCTTGCCCCTTTTCGTTTCTTCTCTGCGCTGCGTCTGCCACGTTCACGTCCTGGGGCACGCGTGGATTTTAAATTTCTCTGAATCGTGGGTGACTTCTAAGATTTTCGGAGATCGCTTCTTTCTTCTGGAAGCGTCACTCTCCTACAGACCTCTTCGGGATAGGGAGAAGTCCCTCAGACAAAGCAGCCCTCACCTGCTGGAGAGAGGCACCTTCCAGTCCCATCACCGGGCTCGGGGACAGTGACATGCCCCGAGGGTGGCTGGTCGGGCCGGGTGGAGGGTCACACTGGGAGTGCGAGTTGGTCAAAGCAAAGCCCTGCGTCTACAGCCCTTCGGAAAATGTGGGCAACTTAGAATTTGTCGCCCACCTGTCTGTAGTGTCTTGGCGAGGAATGTCACCTTCCGAAGGAGACAACTTGGATGCAGGACAAAAATAACCACAGTGCCGTATGGAAACTGTCCGTCAGAGGCAAGACAGACAGGCACCTCGTCAGACGCGGAGGCCGCGGAGCAGCCGTCCAGACGCACTTGCCCCAGCCAGGCGGACGCTGCGGGTCAAGGACAGGACAGGTGGACGGTCAGGACAGACCGTCTCAGGGGCACCCAGCAACGGTCCCCAAACAACAAATCCTTCAGGGCAACAAACACACCCACCAGACAGCTGGTGCTTAAAATTCTACCCCATCTGCTTCCTCCCCGAGCATCCGCCTTTGTCCCCACTGAAATGCAAACACTGCCGTTGTGGGGGACCTCCTCAGCCTTTAAGCCTGGCATTGGGGGAGGTTTCACAGGATCCTTCCCTAAGCGCCAGCCTTGGTGACACCTGCCGGGCTGAGGGGGTGCGTGGCGCGTGCCCGAGAGCTATCAGGACTCAGACACGATGGGCTGCTGCTGCGCCAACGGGACCCACATCAGGACTAGCCACGGAACTGGTGGCAGGCATGTGCCGTGGGCACAGCACCGCACCGACACACCGACCCAGCTAGTTTTTAGGAGGCGTTTTCTAAAAACTCGGATCCTGGGCATCTGAAGTCAAGCGTGGGCTCAGCCTCCCTTCCTTCCTGCTTCGTCACAACACTGAACACTCCTCCGGGGCTTGCGATTCAAACTTCCACGGGTTTATCTGACCTTTACGTTTGCAAAAAGAAAAGGACCAAGGAGGTGCTGCGCAGACGCACGGGAACGCAGGCTCTCCGGCCTGGGCCACCCCTGCAAACCGGGGTCCGATTTCCGGGAGACAGAGGAACCGGTGACGCGGCTGCGGGGTGTGACGCGGCTCACAGCCGATTCTCCGTCCTCTGCCCCTTGCAGGAGTTAAGATCAGGTTCACCTTTGAAATGAGGAGACCTGAGGAATCAAGGAGTAGGAGTGATTCACTTTTCTATGCCCGGAATATTCTGGAAGGAGATCTGAGGCGCTCTGATATTTGAAGGCTTCTTTTCTACCTGAGCCCACTTGGCCCCCACTCTGCACCCCCTGGACGTCCCCCCGGGGCCCATCAGCCGTCTCCCTGCCGTCGGACGCCACCTGCAGTGGAGACTTCCCTGGTGGAGGTGGCCTCTCAGCGCCCATCAGGTCGAGCGGGCAGGGTGTCGGCCTTCTGCGGGTGGCCCGCCCGTGCCCTCCCCGCCTGCTGCTTTCTGCGTCTCAACTCACGGTCCCCACCCCCCCGACCCTCCCAGCCTCCACGGGGTGCTGTCACCCCACAACCCGGGACATCCCGGCATGCGGTGTGAATCGCAGACGCTCCCTCCACCTAGAATCGTTGCACAAAGTGTAGAGTGGGGCGCCACGGTCAATGGCTCTCGGAGACCTCGGCCAGTCCACAGCCCGGGGTAGTGCGGGGTAGTGCGACAGGGTCCCCTGTGGCCAACAGCAGCAGCGGCGGTGGCAGCCGTGGCCGCTCCCTCCTGCCTCAGCATGGCTGTGGCGCCTGCTGTTTCCCACTCATGTCACACTTGTCACTGAAGCAACACGGCTAAGCGCCCCCCCACCCCCGGAAGAACGGGAAAGGCGTCCAGCCCAGCGCTGCCATTTTATCACCTCAGACAAGACACTCCCCATTGTCTGATGCAATCCCAACTTGCATCAAGGACAGCATTTTGAGAGACTTCCAGATCCGTAAGCCCGTGCTGCTAGCAAGGCTCGCAATGCCGCCTCTGCTGTAGGGCACACAGGTATGGCTGTGCACCTACACCGGTCTGGACCAAAAACACCCCAGAACCACGTTACGTTTCCTTCTATCCCACGGAGTACCTTCCTGAAAATCATCACCAGTGCCAACTATATACACGTCATTAACATATCGATGGGTACTTTTCCGGCAAACACCTGTAAAATTCCAATTCAAAACACCACACACAAAGGGTTTTCAGGAAGCCTACGCTCCGGGGGGACAGCCCACAGTCTCGGGAATGCCACGCGGCAAACAGCACTTGGCCTGTTGCAACGCCAGTAGACTGCACGCGGATTATGGCCTCTACCTCCATTTTCTTAGCCTCCCGGATGAATTCTGCATTCTTGGTCCAATACAGTAATTGTGTGTTAAGACGTGGAACGCTTCCCATGCCGGGCCCTGCTCAGATGCTGAGTGTCACAGCTCACGGCGGTTTCTGGACATTGTTTATAGGTTAATAATGTGCGGGTGTCCAACAAATCATCTTAATGGTCGCTTACGCAACCCGTAATTGGCAAAGTATTGATATTTGTTCGGCGAAGTGATAAGTACTCCCAGTGCAGGTGCGGGGCACTGGGAAATTCTTCTTTTTAAAGAAATACTTTCAGTCGCTCTGCTGAATCAGCAGTATAGGGAAGTAAGAGAAGCGTCTGTATTCTATCCTGCATTTCCTGGGAAAAGGCTCAGCAGAAGCGTCACAACGGACACCCATTCTCACTAGTGCGATGAACGTGGCTATTTTCCATGACCAGCGTCTGAAACCATCAGCTTCTCTCCGCCAGCCTCCCTTCACGTGGTTCTCTACCTTCCTTTCTGCATCACGGGTTCTTGGCTACTTTCTATGGTGAAGCACTGAAAACAATGAAATAATCATTTCCATCTCAAGAACAGGACGTACCAGAGTATGAAAGCTGAAGTGACAAATACAAGTTTGCAGAAACACTTTGAGGCAGAACTAAGCTTGGAGCGAGGGAAGGGCTCCGCAGAATGATGTCTGTGGTTCCGTGGGACATGGCTGGCCATGGCGGCTGTCCCTGCGGCAGTTCCTCCGGACCCACTGCCCAACCCCACAACCAGATTCCGGCCGGCATCTATACCGAGGCAGCAGACACAGGATTTCTGTGTGGGACTCAGGGGCCCAAATTACACTAGTGACTAAAACACACACCTTCCAAAAAGCTGCAACAAGGTGCCCCTGGCATCCACTGGACCGTCCCAGGAGCCCCTAGATCCCACTGTCCCAGCGGAGAATGACCCAACCCTCCATCTCCACGAGGCACCCCTCCTTCCTCTCCCCATAATGCACACGGGCTCCCCAGTTTCCGCCCCGTTGTTTAACTGATGCGACGTCATCATCCAAGCTTCCTCCCACGTGCCCGGACCGGCTTTCTTCTGAATGGCTCCCCGGGCTCCAGGCAGGCTTGGCCGGGTTCTCCCGTGACCACACTCAGGGGCCGGCTGGGCCGTCAGCCTGGTGAGCCGGCTACAGGCCGGAGGGCGCGGGGCCAGGAGTGCAGGGGCAGCTCCGGGATCAGCCCTGGGGGATGGTTCACAGGCATCGGGTTCAGACACGGCTTGAACCATGCTGGACATGGGTTCTGACAGACCGCGTCCTCCACCTACACACCTGGACCAGCAGCAAATTCTTTTTTTGTTTCTTTTCTTCAGGGTGTCAACCTCCTTAGATGTACCGTCTTTAAAATGAGGAAAATATCTGCTCTGCTCTGGAGGTTGCCAAGTGACCTTGGGGCTGTTCTCTTTGCCTCTAAATTGCAGGGCTTAATTCCACCTGCCTATGATAGAGGTTATAAAATACCGGAGCACACGTCCCTGATCCCAGGCTCCAGGGAGAGCCCAGGGAGAGTCTGAGGAACGTCAGCCGCAGCCCCCCCTTCCCGGTTTCCCACCGCTCCACGTTTCCCACAGGATCGTGGCACAGGCGAGAAGGGTCTGAGTGCGCCTTGGGGCAGAGTGGACGTCGGCAGCGACAAACAGGGGTTTGCAAATGTGTGAAATCCTCCCTGCAAACAGCATCTCGTGGAAGGTCTCTGCAAGTCTGTGGAATAATTTCGTGCGTGATTGTCCCAGCCCCCATTTCACAAATAATGAGTCACCGGAAAGCATTTGCAAAGGTGTAAAAGACACAACGGGAGAAACCGAATACCGTTTCTATTAACGCTGAGCGACCAAGCCTGGTAAAGACGGCTCTACCTCTCCGGCCTTTGTTCTAGGTCCTGCGTGTCACATGACTTCAGTTACCTAAACGTGGGGCGAGGCCACCTTCCCATCGAAGATTTAAAATGAAGCTGCCCGACACGCGTGGCCGGCCCTACACGCCCCCTACTAGTTCCACAGTTCGTCACGGTCACTTCGGGCTGAGGGCTCCCTGTCCCCGGGATCCCTCCCACCCGGTGGGTCTCCTGCCCTCAAACACAGGGCCCAACGCTGCCCCTTTCCCCACATTCTTCACACAGAGAAATCACGCCGTGGTGACCCTTGGGGCGCACACGTGATTATTCCTTCAGCTTAAACAACTAAACAGAATTCTGGTCAATGGCGTCTCAGCGGTCACCTGGTCAATGCAAGTCTATTTCGGCGCAGCCAGCTTCCGGTCGATGTCACCCGATTTCCTTGGAAGATACAGAGTCCCCCCGCGACGCCCCCGCTAACACACAGAGCAGGTGCGGTGACCCGGATTCAGAGGATATGTCTCGGGTTAGGGATATTTCACTCCAGGCTCTAAGGAGGGAGCCGGAAATCATGGGTTAGCTTAATAGCAACTGCAGAAATGAAACGACAGAGGCCCCTGAAGAATAAAGCTCAGGACGAGATTCCTCAAGCCATCATTCAGCGTTTTTGTGGCTTCCAAATTACGGGCAAAAAGATGGAGTTAGATCGTGGGGACACGATTTTGTTGCTGTTGTGAAATAACACAGTATCTGGGTCCGCGTCTGGGCTTACTTTGACCGTACTCTGAGTTATCTATAAGTGATTTTAATGGGTCTTTCTCCACTTTCCATTCCCCATTAACCCAGACTTGCCTCTCGAGGCCTCGCCTAAACCCCACGTGCACTTTAACTCCGTACCCCTCCCTTTCCTCTGCGTGGTGCTGCCGTCTGGATTCAGGGGTGTCTGCCCCAGTGTCCCCGGACAGGAGCAGGTGACAGCTACGATCACGGGTGCGGACACCACCTATCCTCTTGCCTCTGCCTCCCACTCCCCGTCTTGGAACTTCCTGTCCTATGGAGTACGGCAGGGGGAGACCTCCCTGGAAGACACGGAAGAATACCTACGGTCCAGAAAAAGCGAGCGCTCGATGCAGAATCTTCGATAACGGTTTCCTCTCTCCGTCCCTCCCTCCCTTTCTTTAACGAGTAACAAAACACACACTCTGCAAACTCAGCTGGTCCATATTTAAGATTCTCTCCCAAGATGAGGTGTTGAAAACATACCCGTGACCAGGGTATTTTAAACCAACACAGCGCATACCGGAATGACGGAGCCGAAATTGCTGCTCCTCGCTCGAAGTACTTCGTACTTGTCTGTTACGTTACAAAAACAGTTTGGGAATGTGTTATGGGAACGGCTTGCAGAAATGGGATTTCTAACTCCAACAGCTGATACTAAAGTTTCCTTCCTTCCATTCCTGTTTTGCAACAGTTTGTCAGCCAGAGTGAGCCCAGAAGAAAGGCTTCAGAGAAATCGTTACAAAATATGGTGTCGTTCCAGGGACGAGCAGTTACGACGACATAAGTCAGATGTGGGATAAATGGACAACGTCAAATTGAGTGTTGTTTCAGATCCCAAATTCTTGAGTTTAAGGAGGCCATTCTGTCTCATGGACTCCCATGTTCACCATGATTTAAAATACTCCTCCTCTCTGTGGCGCATCTTTTTTTTTTTTTTTTTAAAGATTTTATTTATTTGACAGAGAGAGAGAAATCACAAGTAGGCAGAGAGGCAGGCAGAGAGAGGGGAGAAAGCAGGTTCCCCGCGGAGCAGAGAGCCCGATGTGGGGCTCGATCCCAGGACGCTGGGATCATGACCTGAGCCGAAGGCAGAGGCTTTAACCCACTGAGCCACCCAGGTGCCCCCTCTCTGTGGCGCATCTTAAAGGAAAACTCTCCGTTTCACCAATATTCTCTATAGCAAGCAACATCCAGGCTATCGAGAGAGACCGACTTTCTCCCATTTGGGGGCAGCCGGTATCTGAAGACTCGTCAGAGAGAGAAAAATCAATGCTGTAAACCATCTAAATGCAGCCTGGGACTCAGCTTCCAAACTCTATGAAGCACTAATCTCATCACCAGCTGCTCAGGATTTAAGCACTCGGATTTTAGAAGGAAAACTGCCACTGCGTTGCTGTACCGACACCACCAGTCGACAGGTCTTCAAAGTCGACAACCTTTTCCAGGAATTGATAGAAAATAAATGTGTTTGTCTCACACATTAAAGACTCCCTACAAATCAAACACCAAAGCCCAACAACACTCAAATGAGAGAGAGAAAAAAAAATACTGAGAAATAAGTATATTTCTTCACAGACTCAGACATGTCCTCTATCTCCAAATGGGATTATGTAATAGAAGATAGATTTCCCTCAAAGATGCTAGAAAATAAGGAAACACAAATACACTTACAGCAGAACTATTAGAACAGCCGAAAGGGAACACTAGCAATGACTACATAGAGGGGTGACACGCTCCCCTCTAACGAGACAGGGCTCGGCGGCACCACCTCCATCATCGGGCCACTGAAGTCAGGCATCTCCTCCTGCGGGGACCGGCCAGCTGCTCCTGAGACGTGCTGCCGGCCCCCGGCCACCCCTGTGCCGGGCCAGCACCCCGGACCAGACAAGCATCTCCCAGCCAAGGCCAGAGCGGCTACTCTTCCCCACGCCGGCGCTGCCAACATGCTGCTGCAGACACCGGGAGGGTGACGTGAGTGGGGAGAGGCCAAATGCACATTCCCAAAAATGCACTGGACAGAAACAAATGATTCAGAGGACTTGACACCAGTTCCTTTTGCATCTTTCTGGAAAAAACAGAATCCCAAAATGTCTGCACGCTCTCTAAGCCTGCACCCAGGAGTAAGACATGGGGTACCTCAGGAGGGTTCAGAGTCTGCTGGTCCCACAGCAGAGGCTCCTCTGTGAGTGTGGACAACTCACTCACATGGTGAGTGAGTGCGGGCACACGCAGCATATGGGCACACAGTGTGCAGGCACACGCAGTGTATGGGCACACAGGCAGGAGCTCGCCGCTGGGCCGGCACCGGACTCTCAGGACCCGCTGAATCAAACTTGGCCTTCTGACAAAAACCTCCTGGTGATTTGCCTGCCGTGCAAAAGTTTGCAGAGCCCTAACTTAAGACATAACAAAGAATGCATTTATTTTATTCTTGTGTTTTTCTCTAAGATTTTATCTAAATTCAGTTAGTTAAAATAGAGTTTAATTTTTTTAAAAAATGTTTTAATTTATTTGTCAGAGAGAGAGCACACAAGCAGGGGCAGTGGTAGGCACAGGGAGAAGCGGGCTCCCCACGGAGCAAGGAGCCCGATGCGGGGCTCGATCCCAGGACCCTAGAATCATGACCTGAGCTGAAAGCAAGCACTTACCTGACGGAGCCACCCAGGCGTCCCTAGTACAGTGCGGCTTTTAGGAGTAGAATCTCGGGACTCATCACTTCCATCATAACATCCGGCGCCCATGGCACGTGCCCGCCCTAATGCCCGTTGCCCTTTTAAGAACACATTTTCGATCCCCTCATCGGTTACTTCCCAGGACCCTTGAAAACAGGCCCCAGGATACAAATGCGGGAAACATGAAAGGCAGAATATATCTAGCCCATTCCCCAGTAACCCCTTGGGCAAGCGTGGGTATTTAGATATGCACACCATAATAAAAAAAATCCTGGATATTGCTAGGCACGTGTGCAATAACCCTATTTTGGAAAACTCAGAGTATGTTTTCGCAGACCCTCAGAGCGTGGCTCTGCTCCTCAGCGGGCTATTAATTGCACCGTCCATCTCCATACTTAGCCACGCCTGCTGAGTGAATGCCCGTCTCGTGGTCTCGTGTGTGGTGCTCCGCCCACGCGAGGGGTGAGAGGTACCAAGCGCCGCGCGTGTGCTGGGACTGGGAGAGCTCGCAAGAACGACAGGGGGAGGGCCACCCGCCCTGGGGACAGCTTCCAAGGCTGGATCCTCCTCATCCAACTCCCTCCCGTTTCATTTCTTCTAAAATTAGCTTCCCTGTAGAGGAGTGTGGCCGTCCCGATGAGCAGAGAATGAAAGCGCCACAAAGTCAAAGCCTGAGAAGTTCATTTACAAAAGTGAGTTCTTTCTCTCTCTCTCTCCACACACACACACACACACACACACACACACACCCCTCTTCTGGTCTACCCGTTATCCATCTGCCTATTAGTGGAGCTCAAGTGGGATCCCTCAGGGCTCGGCAGAGACCTTTTGTAGCTTGCCAGCAGGCAGGTCCTGGAAAAAAACAAATCATGCATTCTTCTCACAAAAATCCACATAGGCCCTGTGTGCCGAGTGCTGCCAATTGAGGTAATGATAGATGAATGGATCTCCAAAATCATACCTCTGCCTGCCAGTTCCTAATACCATTTAGTCCTCATACAGGCTCCACACAAAGCCATTTATCTTTGGGGCCTGAAAGAGAAGGGAATAACGCAGGCACTCAGAGCATAAAGTTGTGACGTGAGCTGGAGGCCATCAGCCACCATCAGCATTAAGGCAATCTGCTCAACTTCTTGGGGATCTCTAAGAATCCTTGGGTAAAACTACCCACTGCCAAACGCACCAAGAATGTCTTCACGGTCTTGAAGGAAGGCCATCACAGCGTACACGACTGAAGCTAATAATTACTAAAAGACTACAAGATGGTGGGCATGGGGGGTCTCATGAAGCTGTCCCATCCCTGCTTCACGCTTCAGGTCATAATTCTCATGTCCAGGAAGGAGACTGACAGCCTAAGTGGTAGATTGATTTGTCCAAGGTACACAGCACATTGAGGCAGAACAACAGATAACACAGGAATAGTGCAGGGTAGTTTTTTACCTGAGCCATCTGCCAGCTCACCTCCCCATGGGTGGAAAACATATACACATATACATATGCATCTGCGTGTGTACTGATATGTCTGTATCTATCTCCCTATAGAGATAGACAGATTTCTCCATATACATGTGCTGTGAAATATATATTTATCTCCCAGAATTGCAGAAAGTCTAGAGCTCTCCACTTTCTCATGGCACTATGAATTTTATACACATTCCATCACTGCAGAAAATTCCTTCCTATATCTGTTCAGGCTCCAGGACTCTGGGATCATGACCTGAGCCAAAGGCAGATGCTTAACTGACTGAGCCACCCAGGCGTCTGGATGTCTGTTCATTTCTGATATGTGGAATAGACTCAGCTCATTCACCAAGATTCAGGTATCAGCTCTTTGTCCAAATTTCCCCATCCGCCCCAAGGGAAAGCTATGCTCTCTTTTCTGGGCTCCCACAGGCCCTTGTTCTGACTTGCAACATGAATCCCTCACCAATGTCCTGATGGGTTCACCCATCTCCTGCCCTTCCCCACCACTCTAGGTTCCAAGAGTCTGGAAGTCAGGGGTCATAATTCATCTTTCCCCCACACCGTGTCACTGTCTAGAACTGTGACACACAATACCACAGCCAGGAGCCATACAGGAGTCTTTCAATGAAAGCAAACTAAATAAAATTATGAATTCTAATTCTGAAATTACAAAATCACATCAGTGACACGGGGGAACTCAAGAACAACAGGACTGCGGCTACCATACTGATCACTCCAGGCCCAGAAGAATCCCACCGCCACACTGAGGTCCACCAGACCATGCATATCGAGAAAACACTGTATCTGACGCATGGTACAGATGTGCTAAAGTCAGGAATAAAACAAGTATGTACGCCAAGTCCTTCATGGGGACGACTGATGTAAACCCAGAAACAAAGCATGTGTCCCACCATCTACACTTCCCTAAGACACACCTGAAATTAAATCCAGGGGTTCGGACTTCTCATTCAAAATTCTTAAAGGAAAGAAATTGTTGTACGTGTCAGAAAGAAGCAAGAGCTTATGAGCGGGCTGTCCACATGGAAAAATATCTATATTCAGTGTTTCTCAATGATGCTGGCTATGCCAAGCCAGAAGGTTAGATTAGATAGACTTTTTGATTAGGATTAGGAAGAAACAATCTAATGATGATTCCGGACCTTATCAATGTCCCTGAAGTGACAGACTCCTTCCCAAGTTTCTGGATGTGGCCTGGCCCACACTGGGTCTCTCTCACACTGTGACAACAGGGTCCTCTTCGGCCCTCTAGGAAACAGCAGGTGTCAGGGAGTTGGTGGATGTGGGAGAAACCTGGTTTCTGCCACCAATGAGCATATGTGCTCGGAAGTCAAGTAAACCTTTTCTCTCTATGCATTGACTTTTTCCCATTTCAAGTGAACTTAATGGTCACTAAGGCATTAGTGGTTACTTCTACTTCATGCTTGGTACTCACTGGAAATCGGAAGCATTCCCAAGGTTCCCCTGCCTGCTACTGTAGACCACACAGGCAGATCTACAAGGGACGTCTTCAAAGCCACACCCACGCCGGACTCGTTCCCCGATCCCTGTTTCTCCCCTCATCCCACCGGACACGCACATCATCAGTTAGATTCATCTCGAACGTTCCACCCATGGAACAGACACGTCTTCTGTGCCCTCCCCTGCCACAAAAGTTTACTCCTCCCGCTTCGGGATGTAACATGAGGATGACTCCAAGCCTCATTCTTCACGAGCCTCTTACTGGGCTGTCCCTGCCTCTCATGCCCTTGTTTGGACTTGGTGGCCCTCAGGGACTGTCTCACAGCTGCCGATCGCCTTCCAACCCCGACTTCACATCACACTCCAAGGGAGAGCCGAGGGGCATGGATATCTGAGGAAACAATTTCCCCCCTTCCTTTTAATCTCTGACAACTGGCGCTTTACGGTTCTGAGACCGTGACCTCCCCGAGCTCATGGGCCTCACGAAGAGAGTTCCAGCAAACATGAATAATAACTGCCTCCATCAGAGGGACCCCAGGAAACAAACCCAAACCGCACTCCTGTTTTCAAGGCATCAGAGTGTCGGCCATTACTCACAGGAATGCGTATTTCCAATGAAGGCAGGACAGAAATGGCACAGTCTGGGCAAATGAGATTTCTTTAGCAAATCGTCACTAGGCTTATAACATTTGTGTTCCTTCTTTGCTGTCCTAGCAAACAAATCATGTATCCAGTGTAAACGGCCATCGTTAGGGGACACGCTCGTCACGGAGGAAGGAGATGCAAACAATTCATCCCCAATTATTTCTTTGCCCTTTTTTGTCCCGCACCACACAGGCTGGGGATGAGCGCATGCAAGGGTATGTTTGAGTTCTCAATTCCAGCTCTGCCTTGGAAATAAAACTTCACGACACTCGAGTAAAGTTTTGCTATTGTTCCTCTAAGAAATAAGGTCAAATGCCACTCCTCCAATAGAACTAGAAATCGACACAGTTATCAAATTGTGGTTTTTAGGAGAAGAGAAGTTTGAACTGAATTTCACCAAAATCTTCACTGATCATCTCTTGCTATTTTAAGATGCTAATTCATCACCAACACATGTGTTGACCCTACAGCTTGGTGCCCAAACCGGGACACTGGTGAGAGTAAAAGGAAATGCTATTCAAACTGAAACCAGGACAACTGGCAGGAAGCAGAACAGTTCATCCTGAGCAAACGGGGATATGCAGTCGACCTACCTAGAAAGCACTTTTTAAAAAAACCTAGAAACTCCTTTTTACCCTCATAATTCTAACACTGATCTTTTAAAAAATGATTATTTATTTATTTATTTGACAGAGAGAGAAAGATCATAAGTGGGACGAGAGGCAGGCAGAGAGAGAGGAGGAAGCAGGCTCCCTGCTGAGCAGAGAGCCCGATGCGGGACTCGATCCCAGGACCTTGAGATCATGGACCTGAGCCGAAGGCAGAGGCTTAACCCACTGAGCCACCCAGGCACCCCACTAATTGATTTTTCTATTTTCTCCTGATATCCATCCCAAGTTTCTGCTCTTAATTCGGTACGTTGCCTAGATGCCTGAAACTTTCTTCCCTAGAAACCTCTATCACCATACAGAGCCCAGAAACATCCTGCAGTGAACAGACTTCACGCAACACAGCAAGACTGAACCAAAGAAACCTAGATCCCTTTATTTCTTCTCTCTCTGAAAGTTCTGTGAATGTCTTGGGAGGAGGAGCTCTGACACACATGCTTTTCTGTATCCTTAGCCATGCCCACCCTCTCGGGACTCCCTGGATACCCTGTGCAGACCAAAGACACAAAATACCTCCCCTTCTTTATCCCTTCCTTATGGAAATCAAGGGAGTGTTCTGTTGGCCATAGATCTTGGGAGGAAATATATGACTTGGTCCTGAGCAGCTAAGCCTAAAGAAAATCATGATGGGAAAACAAATCAGTATTATTTCCATGCGACAACTGCGCACATCCTACAATGAGGATTACAGTAGAAGGAAAATGCTGTCAAGTGTTTCTACATGTACAGGTCAAAGTCAACAATAAAATATGATGTCAGACTACACATTCTTTATAACCAGGTAACACAGAGCAAACATGAGCTCTTCTGGATGAAGTCTCTTACGATGATAAGAGATACCAACTAACCCATGGTGTTCGGTAGAGTTCTCAAATCCTTTAAATCGTGTCTTTAGGGTCATAGGTTCAAGTTCATCATGATTTTACCTCCATCCCTGCTTCGTCAAAACGTAGATTTTGAGCTGTGACTTTTATCCTCCAAGGGGGACTTAAGAGTGTGGAAGACTAACTTACACGAATTAGGAACCACTGAAGATGTGACCACATCATGTTTCTGGATAGGGACTAGCGCCCCCCAAAGGTGGCATCATGATGAACAGGGTCCAAGGCTGGACCGTCTAGATGCCTCTGGCACGGGGTCGCAGACATTTCGATGAGGCGGACAGGGCACAATTCGGGTTGTTTCATTCCATGTGTTCATTCCATGAATGTCTTTGGAGAGTTAATTGATCAATTTTTGCCAGAACTCAAGGATACGAGACAGTGAGGTTTTATTTTTTCCTTGAAGCATGGAGGTAAGGTCATCCATACCTGAGATAGCCTTCACCAATGAAGCGTAGACTTAGCAGCCTTTATGTATGAAAAATAACTTGAAATCCGTTTTTTTCAATAAAAGTGTCAGGCTTAAGGTTCAATTAAAATGATGCATGCTGGTTATTTGGCAGTTCCTGACAATAAAAGCTCCACACAGGTAAGACATTCAGGTAACAGAGAGAGACAATTTATATTTGTTATTTCAGTCCATTAAAAGTGTGCCCTTGGCCCAAACATTCAGGGATGTGTGCATGACAGAAAATATAAGTGTTTTTCTTCTGATTATTAATGCTATTTGTTGAATAAGGACAGTCTTGGTGCATGAAAACATCATCCAAATCTTTCATTTATAATAAAAATAAGGCAAACAGGACAGACTGACTCTCTGGATCATCAGAGTAAATACCTAATTAAAGAATATTGCTCTCTCTCTTTGGAAATGAAATTTCCATCCAGAAGAGAGACTTGAGCTAAACTCCTGTCGATTTTGAAAGTGATTCCTAAGGCAGTGTACAAAGAGATCAGCTGTAACAGTGAATCATGAGAACCATGTTTGTATCTGAAATAAAGATATGAAGCAGGTCCTAGAGGCAATGTTCAGCAGTGGGGGCTCAAGACTATCAAGGCCAAGCATGAATGTTCTGGAAAGAAAATATTTTTTTGTTAAAAAGAGGTTTCCTGAAAACATCATGTATATATAAACTCCAAGTCCCTCTTTAAACAAAACGGCTGGTGAGGCAGTGGGCTTGGGGCGAGGAGACCCATCTGATCCCGGACCCTGCCGATTACCAGCTCCATGGTCCTGGCATATTCTGGCACTGAGCTTTCATTTTCTCATTGGAAAATGGAGATGGGAAATCCCACCCCCAGAGTTTGGAGGATTAAGTAAATATCTGCCTGTGGGAACTGAGCAACCCATAATGTTTCATGCAACACTAGTTAGCATGATGTCTTCACACCCTGTTAAAGTTCAGAATCTTCATAAAAGGCACAAACTCCCACCTGCATGAAAAAAGTACCCATGGGGCCCGAAAATACTCAGGAAACTGATCAGGAGTATGGTGGCCAGGGGTACAAAGAAGTGGGTATGACTGAGCAGAGCAGAGGGGGACAAAGGCCTGTGTGCTAGGACCCACAAGAGACGCGTATACACGGAGCTATCCAAATCTCAGTTCTGATACGGACTATTGACAAGTAAAGCAAAATGCAAATAGAAATACAGCTAGTATTAAGCTATGCTTATACGGAAGGGGCAAAAAATAAAAAACAACAACAATTCAGTAGCAAACACAACTTTTAGAAGTTATCTGAAACATAGTTAAAGTAAGCAATGGGGGATTGGAACATTAAGGCTAGGACTAGATATATTCCCAAGAAACTCACTATGAAAAGGGAAGGTAATGATGAATGGGAAATAGGAGGGAGGAGTTATCATAGTAAGCTGAACGTACTCAATCTGCAGGAGATCTCCAGGTAGAAAAGGGTACATTCCCTTTCTTCCATGGAACCCCACCTACTTGAGCCTCCTTCAGGTTATGTCCCTATTACAGAGATGGCACATTGTACTCAGCTCATGTCCTCAATCCTCCTAACTGAATGGAAAATATGAGTGTGCATGTGTGTGTGAGAGAGAGTGTGTGTGTCCTGTTATACTAGAGTTTTGTAAAGTTTTCACCTATAATTATCTCATTTGTACCTCTCAACTGTCACTCAGACCCAACCCTTTAGATCTTTGGAATAATTAAATCATCTATTAAATACTTTAACCAGCTCTGATCAAATTATTACAAACCCATGGATGTCACCTGAAAAGGAAACTTACAACGATTATGGAAATTGATGTCAGCATGCCCAACCCTCCTCCCGATGGCCTAGCGCTCAGAGAAAAAGAACAGCGCTAACACTACAATCTGTAAACACGGCAAGCTCAAACTGTTCAGAGACAAGTGTAATATTCTTGGAGTTCTCCCATCAAGAAAGATGATTCCGTCCACTTATACGAGAGATGGCAAATGGGTCAATAAAACTTCACGGTTGGGGGACCAAAAGCAGCAAGTGCCTGATAGAAGTTAGTTGATGATGAAAATAGACATGTACCTTCTGTGTAGAGTCTGACAAAATCATCCGTCACCAAGACCAGAGCTGGCCCCAAACATGGGCCAAACGCCAAATGGCAGCTAGATGCCGTACCCATGCGATCAACCGAGCAAACGGCCTTTCAATTCAGTCTTCATTTCCTGCAGCCTTTTGTGCAAAATAACTTCTTTCCTTTCTTTTCTTTTTAATACAACCTACAGAATGTTAGCTTTAGGCCACTGTGCCACTTAAAAGAACGACACCTAAACCCTAAACGAGACCTTCTCATTAGGGCTGTCTTGGAAAACTGAGTGGTGGAAAGGACACAATATCCTTGCAGTTGACTGTCATACTTATGATGGTCCTTTATACTTCAGTGACTCTATAAACTTTTTTGAGATGTGTACAGAATGGCACTTTATTCGGTTTTGAATTTCTTCATTTTTCCCAAACAGGGCTAATGGGCCCATTTTTCTCTGCAAGTAGGCCAGGTTCTGCAACAAACTATAAACCAGTAAGGATCACAGTATGACCATCTCAGTTGCTACCATACTACCGTTTATGATGAACTTTCACACACATCATCAGTTTTGATTTGGGGCATGGCTTCTGAAACCAGGTGGATAACTTCACAGTCACGTGTCGCAAGTAGAGGCATTTGAAGTAGGCACTGCTAGCTAACGTGAGTGTGTTTTATGTTTCAAACATCTTAAAGACTAGAGCTATAATGTTTACTGCCCACAAAGCCCATCTCAAGATTTGATGCTTTTCTCTTCATGGTGAAATCCAATAAATGCCACCATCTTCCCAAGTACACCCGGAATTAAGAAGTTTGTTAGAGTCTAGGAAATTTTCTATTCTATTCTGGACTCTTCCAGCTTCATGAATCTGCTCTGATGCTCCCACGTAAGCCCTGAAGGTGGAAGCTGCATGCTGCTTGGAATCCCCGTGTTGCTTTACACAGCTGAACAATGAATTATTAAGCATGGTTCTCTTCCTGGCATGAGATATCACCAGGCACAAAGTTTTGGGTCAAATGAAAACTGTCTTGCTTCTGTTGCTGACCCTTCTGCTCATCTAGTTTGCCTGCTAAATATCAAAGCATGATGAGCATGAAGTTTGGAAATGAAGGTTTAGTCAGTTTGTGCTTATGGTGCCCAAAGAACTCACAGGAAACCAAGCTGTTCTGCTTCTCCTCATTCAAATGTTTTTCGTTCTAGAAACACAAATGTGCACAGTGTCATAACACAGGATGAACATCTGAAGCCCTCCTGGTTACATTTTATAATTCGGAATGTAGGTTCCTGGTACCACTCTCCCCAAATCAGGCGACTGGTCTACAGATGGACTTGGGATTCAGGTGGGCCAGGCACAGTCCTTCTATGGGCTTTTCCTGGCTGGAGATGGTGGGGACTGAGCTAGGGGGTATGGATGGGGAAGCTGCTGGCAGCTGGCTTCTCTGTAGGAAGGAAAAGAAGGCCTATGGAAGAAGCTGCAGCTCTCCCCGAGACTGGATCTCTCAGCCCTCTGCAATTCCGTACCACCGACCCCAGTATCATTCAAACCAAAGTCCACAGGCAATGGCTGCAGGGGAAGGGAGAACACTTTTCAAGGCTTCTACCCGTGTAACAGCTAGTATTCAGCTGAAGGAGAGTAGAAAGAGACATAAGGAAAATGGGCTTTGCCAGATTGCAGTGTATTTCCTTTGGTAAAAGCTAATCCAGGCTACCAGTGTAAATTCTATCAATCAATGCAGAAAACAATGCCTAGCACATAATCAAAATTTGCTGAATTTAGTATTTTTACATTCCCTCTGGATCCTTGAGCTAGGAAGTATGCTTAACGCCCAGTAAGTGCTCGATAAATATTTATTTTGAATGAATACCACCTTTTTCTCAGTTCTCAGTATTTGTGCGAAAGAATACCACCTTTTCTGAAACTTTAGGAAATAACTGCATTTGCCAATGTGAATTCAAATGGACGCACGAGCAGTAAATGTTTCTATTCAAAACATGGACCTAGACACAATTCTTTTCACCAGAAGATGAGTCCTTCCTTTCACTGTAGAACTGATATTAAAAAAAAAAAAAAAAAAAAACTGAAGATATTAGAGGACGTAAGGCAATTTGTGTGAAAACCAAGCATATCACAGAACTGCTACCCAAAATGCCAGACGTGAAGCACCTACACAGATGCAGTACTAAAAAGGGAGTGAGTATGAACTGAGAGGTGCTCCTGGGCGTAAGATACACACCCAATTGCAAAGACATGGTATGGACAAGAAGAATGCACAACATCACCTAAATACACTTTTATGTTGGTTTCATGTTGAAATGATAAGATTTTCAGTAGACTGGGTTAAATAAAATACATTATCAGGTTAATTCCATACATTCCTTTTCCATTTTAATGTAGCTACTGAAAAAATTGAAATAAAACATGTAGCTTGTGTTAAATTTTTTTATATGTTATGTATGTTCAAAACGTATTTTTTTAAATTTTTTATTTCTTTTCAGCATAACAGTATTCATTGTTTTTGCCCCACACCCAGTGCTCCATGCAATCCGTGCCCTCCCTAGTACCCACCACCTGGTTCCCCCAACCTCCCACCCCCCGCCCCTTCAGGACCCTCAGATTGTTTTTCAGAGTCCATAGTCTCTCATGGTTCACCTCCCCTTCCAATTTTCCCCAACTCCCTTCTCCTCTCCATCTCCCCTTGTCCTCCATGCTATTTGTTATTAAATTTTTATTAGGATGAACACCCATCCTTAGAAGCAACATGGACGGGACTGGAAGAGATTATGCTGAGTGAAATAAGTCAAGCAGAGAGAGTCAACTATCATATGGTTTCACTTATTTGTGGAGCATAACAAATAGCATGGAGGACATGGGGAGATGGAGAGGAGAAGGGAGTTGGGGGAAATTGGAAGGGGAGGTGAATCATGAGAGACTATGGACTCTGAAAAACAATCTGAAGGTTTTGAAGGGGTGGGGGGGTGGGAGGTTGGGGTACCAGGTGGTGGGTATTATAGAGGGCACGGATTGCATGGAGCACTGGGTGTGGTGCAAAAAACAATGAATACTGTTACATTGAAAAAATAAAAATAAATTTAAAAAATTTTATTAGCAACACTGCTAAGTGTTACAGAAATATAAAATAGTATTTTCACCCTCTTCTAGATGCTAAAATTATACACAGAAATATTAGGAGTTTTCCTGGGTATTTACCCCAAAGATAGAGATGTCGTGAAAAGAAGGGCCATCTGTACCCCAATGTTCATAGCAGCAATGGCCATGGTCGCCAAACTATGGAAAGAACCAAGATGCCCTTCAACAGAAGAATGGATAAAAAAGATGTGGTCCATATACACTATGGAGTATGATGCCTCCATCAGAAATGATGAATACCCAACTTTTGCATCAACATGGATGGGACTGGAGGAGATTATGCTGAGTGAAATCAGTCAAGCAGAGAGAGTCAATTATCATATGGTTTCACTTATTTGTGGAGCATAACAAATAGCATGGAGGACATGGGAGTTAGAGAGAAGGGAGTTGGGGGAAATTGGAAGGGGAGGTGAATCATGAGAGACTATGGACTCTGAAAAACAATCTGAGGGGTTTGAAGGGGCGGGGGGGTGGGAGGTTGGGGAACCAGGTGGTGGGTATTATAGAGGGCACGGACTGCATGGAGCACTGGGTGTGGTGAAAAAATAATGAATACTGTTTTTATGAAAATAAATAAATCAATTTAATAATAAAAAAAAGAAATATTAGGAGTTTTATCTTTGTCTTTGGAAGCAAAAATTTCACCTGCATTAGAGAAAAACTGATTTGAGGACAAAACAAAACAAAAACAAAAAATAGTTGTTTTATTTCCATCCTTACATCAAAACATTCTCTGTATTTTTACATGACACAGATAATCATCAAGTGTAATTTCTGCTTTTAAAAGCATCAGGAAGAGTGCTGAGGCAATTCATGATGACAAGTGCTCAAGAGAGACTCATTCAGTCAGTCCTCGGTGTTTACGCCTTATTGCTTTCCCCTGACACAACAGGCTCCTTCCCTAGCTGCTGGCTTGGGGCGCCAGATGGAGAGCAGTGCACAGACCAAAGGAACATCCACCTGATCCAGAGGGGTGGGGAGGACAGGGCGGTGGAAGAGTAGATGTGCGTACGTGTACGCATGCACCTTCCACGTCACTGACTCAACAGCCAACAAAGAGCCCAAGAGACGATGGGTCTCTGAAATGGTCAACGACACCCAAGCTGTTTCTTTTTTCTCAAATATATAGGCTCATGCACACGGCTGGGGACAAACAATATCGGATCGTTACTACGCTCCACCCACTGAGCCCAGGAAGAAAGAAAATCACACATCCTCATGAACAAAGGGGCAGGGATGCATCTCTCCATCCCCATCCGGCTGGCGTAACCTGTGTCTATCAGTGATTTCCACATCTGCTGCAGTAGGGGAATCTTTGGTCTGCTCAACAAAACACCGTCAAGGGGTTAATCTTTCCACAGAGTTCGACCAGTGTACAAATCGCTGTTAAAGAACTCTGTCTAGCCTTTTGGTCCGGTAGTTTGTGTGTGGGGTGGCGTGGAAGAGAGCCGCAGAGTACAGGAGAGTGTGGGTGACAGGGGTGTGACGGCCCGTGGCTTGACTGTGAGTGTGTCCCACAAGATGGCTCTCACGGAGGTCATTATACCTGTTTGCTGGGTACCGTAGAAAAAATCATTGACATTCCTAAGCATGGGAAGAGTGAGCCCAAGACGGACAGATAATGAGTCCTGTAGCGGGAAAAACTCCCACACATTTCTAAAAACCTGTGGAATACACAATCTCGGTAAATAATTTCAACGCTAATGGAAAAGGGATGCAAGTCTAGACATGACGATTCTCCCGCAGGGAAAGGTCATAACATTTTACTGTTTGAAAATTGAAAATCGGACGTTTTTCTAAATTCTCTGTACATTCCTAAATGTAGAGTTCAGATGCTGCTGCAGAATTAAAAGATATTTTGAGTTTCTTCCATGGAATTAAGATCTGAGTAAAAACCACACGAGCTCAGTACTTCTTTTCCTGGGTACTCAGGCAATGAGAGCATCTCCTATAAGCCACCATGAGTACCACAAAAGGCATAGGCACCCTCTCAGGGCACAAGGATCTATATTTTCTTCAGCATTTTTCATGGATTCCGTCAGTGCCTGTTACTTTAAGTATAATTTCCTCATCTGAGCCATGAAAACACAATTACATAAACATGAAATTTTCAAAAGACACAGTACAGCACGGAAATAAACCAATAAAAAATTCTATTAATACATCCATTCATTACCAGGATCAAATCCTTCAGAAACCAAACTTGGTAATCTTCAACCTCAGCCCTGCAGTTAAGATCTTAATAAACTTAAAACAGGGAGTCTGCTTCCCATGATAAGTCGTACACATTAGGCACTCAACGATTGTGGGTTCATGTCAAGGTCACCACCGAACTAAGTTAGATAACCATCCAAGTCGCAAATATGAAACTTCTGACAACTCATCAACCACAACTGGGCCTCAAGCACCTTAGCGTAACTTTCCAGCCACACACTTAAGTGAACTTAATAGAGTCAAGAGCTGTAGACTCACGGCTTCAAGTGGGCCTTATTATCTATGCAATTTCAAGCACGGCAGTGGTTAAGGAAAAGCAAACCTCTTCAGTCAACGCAGCAAGCACACCCTCGGTGAAGTAAACCTTGCCGGCGCTTCGGCAACGTCTCTCCTGCAGCCAGACTGGGGGGTCCAGAGAGACGGTGAGGATGCTGACCGGGCTCAGAGCAGGTCCTCAGGCCTGCACCTCTGCCCAGGGGATGAAACCAGAATGATCCACGGATGACATTTGGGGCCATGAGGCAGCTCTTGCTCGTTACGGAGCCGAGCTTACCCCGACAGCTCGATGCTGCCTAACTGGTCAGTGCCCGGGCTGACCGCCGAAACCCAGAGCTAGTCCCCCTACTCTCACACCGCAGCCCCCGGGGCCCGGGCTCTGTAAGTCACTGTATCACGGCTCCTTTCTCCTGTCACCCCAGAAGTCACCCTTGAACCTATACTGCCGCATAAGGAAGTTCAACAAATGTGGCCAATGCAGACTCAGCAGAGGCCAAACAGAGCCAATGTTCCATGCTGTTCCTCCATGCACTTGGTCCCTGCTTCCCCCAAAGCCTTTCTCGCCCGAGTTTGAAAGGGTCCACCCTAACTTTCTCCACATCTGGGAGAAGATGGCACCACGTACTGTCTTCTCATTTAGGCAGATGTCTTCCGCGGAGGAGGACGACACGCTGCTTCTGCTTCGGCCACGGGGAGAGGGCGTCGGGGAGGCAGCATGCCCGGCTTCCTGACAGGTCTCCTCTTTTTATCAGTGGGTTTCTTGTTTACCCACAGGCCTGGTGAACGAGAGGATATTTGCTGACTTCATGGATGGGGGTCCCCGCAGGGCTGAATGTGGACACATGGACTGTGGCACGTGGCTGAGGCTTCTGTGGTGGAGAAAGAGCTTCAGGTAAAGCAGGTGTGGGCAGGATTTGGGGGAAGGAAATGGACGATGACGTCCCAGGCAATGATGTCGTCAGCGAAGGCAAGGTGCGTGGGCCACTCAAGGAGTTAGATCCTATTTTCCTCGAGGGCTCCAAAAACCTGGTTCATTGGGTGACTGAACGAAACCACAGACTCAAACTTTGTGGGTCAGTCACTGGGAGGGGTCAACGGGGAGGTCGCGATTCACCTGTTCGCAGACCCATCGTGCAACCAGACGGGTGGGGCTGGCACTGCACTTGGCATTGGCGCGACCCACGCAGGACAGAGTTGTGTGAGAGGGAAGGTATTCAGACCTTGACCCCTTCAAATAGAAGGGCTCTTAGCCAGCCCTGCCCTTTCAGGGACACAGCCCGTGCTGACGGTCCTTGATAACGGCTTGAAGAAGGTGTAGTGACATCACCAAAAGCTGCTGTCTAGGGGCTGAAATTCACACATCCCCGGTCTTTTGCCTTTTAGAGTAATCCAGGAAATAAAAAAAAATCAAAACACCATTTCTTCTAATAATATTTAACAGTTCCTTAAACATTAAAGACACATTTTACTTCCCCAGCCATGTAGCAGGATTCTTTAAACTCTGACCACCCAACATGGCTCACAGCTCCCTCCGACACCGTTGTTGGGACAGCGTACCTGTTTCTTCCTGACCACTCACCCCCAACCTCATCCCCACTCTTTCCTGGGTGCTATGCCTCCACAGTAACTAGTAGAGCACCCTGAGGAGATAGCTACTTGGTTCATATCTGTATGAGGTTTGAGCGGTGAGCACATTCCTACTGATGTGTCTTAAGGCCGTGCTAGCTCAACGGAAGGTGGCGCGGAGGGATGTGTAGACGTAAGACGTGGTCTGTGAGCCTTACATAATCAAGAGGTTATGGGATTTGGCGAGCAGGTTCTTGGCTTTCATCAGATCCTCCAAAGGGATCTATAATCTACCGGTAAGGATCAACGTACTTTAGATTCAGTTTGAGCTTATGAGCTCAGACAATTTCCAGATGTTCCAACATCGGAACCCCTGCGGGGCCGAATCCCGGTCCGCACAGCGATACGTTGGGTCTCCTCTCTCTCCCACTGCTGTCTTTCCACACCTGTTGCACAACCACTACCTTTGAAGTTATTCAAGTGGGAGATGAGATTGAAAATTACCTACTGCGTTCTTCCAACGCGTACAGAATCTATTAATTGCTGCTTACTTTTTAAAATCAGGAGAAAGACATTTGTTACATCCTCATTTTTTCCCCTTGTTTCCAAAGGAACTCATTAAATAACTAATTAAATATGAAAAATTGCTACAAAAGCCTTAATGCCTTCAGGGATGGTGCAATAAAAAGAAGAAATAGCTATACCTACCCATAAGGCACACAGCTAGAGAACGGCCTTGAGTGTACACCTTTCCTCAACTGATCTCCAGTCAAGGATTTCTTAATTTGCATTTAATTTGCTTACTTTATTACCTTTGCAGTTTTCTGTTAGTATCAGTTTTTGTGTTAATCTTCTTTATATATCATTTTGACCATGTCTAACCTGGAGTTCCTTGATTTAGAGGAAAAAAAAAAAATAGGAGGGCAGAGGCAGTGGTTGTGTTCTGTTTCTGCAACTTACCAGCTGTGTGATTTGGTTAATTTACTCAACGTCTCTGAGCCTTATTTCTTCCGATGTAAAATCAAACTGCTGAATTAGATATCTGGATCATAAGCTGTGCTCTGCTGGAGAGGGGTGCTCTGCTGGCCTGTCTGGACACCATTAGGGAAGCGCTTTCATTTTGTTGAACTTGGCTTATTTCCTTTGGGGAAGAGGGTTCTGTTACTAAAGCAAAAGTCCAAAAATCACTGGGCAGGATGGCCTATAAAATGCTTTCAATGTTGAATGTTCTTTGCTCTTATAGACTAACCCATCTTGGAATGGACACACCTTAGAACCAATAAGCCCTCACCAAATGCTGAAAATAAGGCCCATTCAAATATCATTGTTATGTCAACACGTTGTTAAGTACTTACTAAACAGTGGCTTGAAATCTCCATGCTAAGAGCAGGGCTCTGTGCTGAAAGGTTTTTTTCCCAAGCACCGGTGTGATGGGCCTTGTCCCCAGATGGGGCCTCAGCCCCGATCTGCCTCCCTCAGCTAGCAGGGGAAGAGGCGGGTTCAGAGCTGGTGTTTCCTACTTTCCAGAAAAGAGGGCTCTTGGCAGGAAGAAGGGAAGTGCCTGCCCCATCCTTGTAAGGAGCAGAAAAAGTCCATAAAATACAGGAGGAGAGTTTGATGTATTAAGGCTTTATGACTTTTAACAACAGATCAGTTTTGCCTACCAAAGTTCTCTTATTAGTCTCATTCTCTACCTGTGTGCCTAATGATGTGGAATTGGGGGGATGGAGTGCTTATTTTGCTTTTCAAAACTCAGTGCCAGATGTTCTAATTGTCTCGAGTCTTCTTAGAAATTTCTCAGGCTACTTGGAGAAATGCTGCATACCTATGTAACAGGTGTAACAGGTGTATGTGCGCACACTTTCGTGCCATAAAGTACCTGAGGTTCTAAGTAAACTTGACTTTTATCTGGGGCATCACAAGCCCTTTTAAGCTCTTTGAAAACCAGAAGCTTCCAGGACCGTTTCTAGTCCACAGGACATGCCAAGATTAGGTAATCGCCCTCACAAAACTGTCGTGTTTATGTCCGAGCCATTCTTCTAGTTTCTTTTATTCCCCCCAAATCCTGTTCTTTTAAGCAGAAATGTGTCATAAGTTCAGATTTCTTTTCTTTCTTCCAGAATCCCACTAACCCTCTGCTGCTTTCCACTGTGGTACTTTCCAGGCAACCATGTTCTGAAACCCTCACAAGGAAGCATCTCCGGCTTTCCAGAACCATCTCCATGCGCCCTGCAGTCCTCTACCGCCTGCAGCAGACAGATGAGCCGGCCCCCCCGGTGCAATGCCACAGAATCGCTCTGTTCTTCCAACCCTGGGTCACCCCGGCCAGCCCCCTTCTCTCCCACTTGGCCTTTCTCCTCTTCTGGGTCTCATAGGCGTCAAAATAAAAACCTTCCTCTGATCCAACATCTGTCTAATAAGTGGATGGGGTACCAGGCAGGCTATTAACATTTAAAAATGTATCTCCTCCCCTCTCCCATTTAGAGACCAGGTTTAGGAGAGGTAGGGAGGGTCGCAATTCTCAAATTCCCTGAGTAAACTCTGTGTCGATCCCAAATATTCTAACACGGAGACTAAAACTCGCCTCTTCAAAATAGAGAAGCAAATTCTTTCGTTAATTTTAAAAACACACGTCACCACTCAAGGGGAGCTCCGCTGCATGTTAATTTCTCAAGAGAGAATCAAGGGACTCCATTTCAAGTTCTTGGTGGTGATGTCCCTCTTGCCGTGGGTAACCTATTTAAAAGGTTGGATCTACCCTTCCCAGAGCATAAATTCCCATGATATTCAAGAGGAATTCTCGGAGCCAGTCAGAACACAGCCTTTGAGTTTTAAAATGTTTTGAAAGAGCTCTGCTCCCGTCACCAGTTTCCCCATTTTATTCAGCAGATTATGCTGGTGTCTTTTGGTGCTTCCCCCACTCCACACTCACAGGCGCGCCCACGGACGTTTTTTAGAAGCCTCTGTTCTCATGCACTTTCAGATGGAGGAAAGCAGTTTTTCCTAAGTTCTGGCAGAGGAAGTTATATCTCTTAAAACATTGATCAGAAACGAGTAAGGGGATAATATATAAACTGTCATGGAAAATTCTAGTATCAAGACTTGAGTATATCACTAACATGTTTTGTAACGCCGCCGGTGGGGGCTGCCTCCCGGATCCTGCGCCATCCAAGCCACCACTGTTAAAAATAAGTGGACTCCCTATCAAGGTTGGCCCGCAGCACTGACTTAATATCTGTGCTCGTGGCCATTTTTCCTGAGAAGGGATTGCTGCAAATTTCTACTCCATTACTGCAAAATCCTCCCGGAACTGGAAGCCAAAAGCAGCAACAGTATCTGTTATTTGGGAGTTGAGTGATACAAGTCCAGGTCTACCATGAATGCAGAAATAAGAGGTACTCACTGGACAGGCACAAGCTATCGGGGACTTCTGGGGTGCAGAGACCGTCTTCACAATGACCTCTACTTAATTGGTCACTAATGACTGTGAATAAATACCTTATTTTTTTCTTCTTTTGGCTGTGCTATAACTCTGAACCCGAGATCCCAACCATGGACAGCTCTGTTGGGTTTCATCACCAACAGCTGTGGGTCGAGTTTCGGTTGCTCTCAAGGTGGGCAGTGCGTTACAGCGATGACCTTAAACGTATTGTAGGGCTTGGCTGGTCTCTGGCATTTAGCAGGGTCAAGGTAGAGGAGCACACGTGAAGGTTGGGGCAGACTCAATTCTGATTACGTAATGGACGGTTACAGGGACTTGCGGCGATCAGAGGCACACCCGGACAAGGCGTGAGGAGTCCTAAAAAGTGAACGACAGCTGGAGGGGAAAGGAGGAAGGAGAACCAACTTTCGGCATCGGATCACTTTAGGGCACGAGAATGTCAGCCTCTTGCAGAATTACACTACTCCACCCCGGTGATGTGGTTCCCACTCCTACGCTTTGAGGCCCCCAGGTAACCGGACCTGGAACCTGAAATAAAAACATTTCAGCTCGCTTCGGTTTTCCAAACCATAACTGACACAAGAGTACACAACGGCCGCGCCGTATCTTTTTAAAGCGAGGGATTCACACAACCGCCGATCTCTACACACTAACAGGCCCCCGCTTCCTCCCCGAATTAGAATCTTTTCCTCAACTTTCAGAATTCTAGATGAGCAGACTCGTTCAGCCCTTTCCCATGTAAGTGGCTGAACGATGTCCACTGCAAAATCCAGTCAATTAATGCCAAACCCGGACGTGACTCATTTCCATAAAGGATAATAATGCTGTAATTCCTGATGAGGCAGAAACTGTACATGAAGAGCACTTTTGCATGGTCCACAGGCATGCTGGTGAAAGTTAATGGGAAGCATCCCCCAACCCTCAAAGTCCCCCAGGTTTTCTTTGTGGAGCGTCTGAAGGTCTTGGGCAAGCTTTCCGGGGTAGCTCCGGTACTGAAAGTGAGGGGGCAGGATTACGTCCAGTGTAACATCAGGAAACCATAATAAAATGTGTTTGATATCAGAGAAAGCATTTTTCAGAAAGGAAAGTCAGCTGCTTTCCATTTGTTTTGAGTTTGGGTGTTGCATACAGCCAACCTGGGATTGTTTGGGTTTTCACTTAGCCTCCCGAGTGACACTTGTTTATTGACTTCTTTTAGTCGAGCACATAACTTGCAACCGGAAGGTGGGAACTACTTGTAGACACCAGAGCACAGTAGATTATGGCTCCAAGCCAGCTGCTTGCTTCAATGCATGTTGTTCTCTCTGGTGATGAGACTAAGTGTTCCTCCTCTAAGAGCACCACACCAGCCACCCTCTTCCTTCTGCGCAAAGACGCGGCTGCTCCCCACCCCTGCACCCCCATCCTCTCCCTGGCCACTTCCTCTCCCCACCAGAACCCACCTGGAGATTCCAGGCACGCACACCTTGTTCTGCTCATGCTCTCCCTAGGGTGCCCGACTTCCGAGTTCTTCCTTTCATACGTGGACCCATTTGGCAGCCAGAATGTTTCTCTCTTTCTTCAGAGTCCTTGATGTATTTCTACACAATCTTAAGAATCTATTGTTCTGACTCTTGTCCTGTTCCTTCAAAGCTCATTTTTATCCAGAGAGGCTTAAGTAACTTAGACAATGAGCAGAACAGAATTTAATGTACACTGGTTCGAACACTGCATCCATTGTCACTTTTTTGAGTTGAGGAAGGACCACCTCAGAAATAAGTCCTGTTTGCACTTCTTAATACTGAATCTTGTTTTTCTTGGTTTCCTTTGGCTACTACTTGTTTTTTTTAATACCACATTTACCTTCACCATTTGACTTTCCCTGTAACGTACTTTCATAAAAAATTTAACTCTCCTGATGGTCAAAGCCAGCTCCTCTGTTTCAGTATCTAATTTTACTATGAGAGAAACAACAGTATCTAATGCAAAGAGCACTGGGCAAAAGATATCCGAAGTCCCACTCCTGGGCCATCATCACCTGTCCGTTCCTGGGAAGGTCTGTCCTCTCTCAGAATTCCAAGCTCCATGCATTTTCATGTCCACTTTACAAAATATGCTGTTTATAAGAATTTTCATTCACTTTAGAAAACTCTTTGCAATGGCATTATAATCACAAAGATCCAGATAAATAATTTGGCCTCTCAATCAACACTGGATCCTGGGGTTCCTGATTTAATAGGAGAATAGACACATCAGCACTCTACATATATGGGTTTGTGCAGCTCGGAGAAGAGTGAAAAACGACAACAAATAGCTCTCACACACAAAGCGCTATCAGAAAACCAGCTTCCAGGGAAGGGTCCAGAAGCTCCCCAAGATAACACAGAGTATCTCCATACAAAAGGAGATGTTCTGGAGATCTTTGAAGGAAAGTCAGGTTCTCAATGATCTGTGAGATTCCTAAGCCTAACAGGTGGACCTGGTCATGGGGTGCACTTGTGAGGTCTTTTCCAAGTCTGACTTTGTGATGCAAGAGGCCAGCTTGTGTGTACACGTGCACATGCTCGTGCATACACATCCACACACATTACAGATCCAGAATCTACCACTGAAGACTCATTTTGCACAATATTTGAGCAAAAATGTATCCTGGCTCACTGGAAGCATGGAGGATTAGTCCTTCTGTCTTGTCTTACTCGCAGCAGTATTACTGATCACTGCTTTTCAATTTTAAGTCATTTGAAATAAGGATGGTAGATTTTAAAATAAATTTGTGCTTTTACTTAGGGGAAAAAAATCCTTAATTTTGTTCTCTAAGGAAGGATTTAGTTCATTTGAGAAAATAAAATAAATTTTAACCAAATCAGCTTCAGCTTTTTCTACTTCCCCTGCTAAGCTTCACTCTGGACACGCTGGTGAGACGAAAGGCTTGGCGAGCGTGGACCTGCTGTTTAGTGGGGAGCCTCTACCATCCGATTGGCCTCAGAGCCAAAGGATGAGTTCACTTCATTCAGCTTAAAGGATATTTTGTTTCCAAACATCCCTGGACTGTTCATACTTCATTTAAAAATAAGTTTTGGCATATCTGAAGGTAAAGGGAAATGGTCTTCCAAAAGTTCATTCTCCATTTTAGTCCAATGTGTTTACACAGCATCTTAAAAAATCCATATATTCTCCTATTTTTAGTACATATTTTAACCAAAAAATGGGGAAAAATCAGCAATCTCTGACTAATAGGTAAAATCATTGGGTTTTATAGTTTTCCTAGATTTGTTTTTTGTTAATTTGCAGTAATCCTCAGCAAACAAACGTTATTTCCAGCTGCTACCCAGCTTCTGACTCCCAAGGTAGGTTAGAAACTGTACCATGCCTCTGTTAGTTTGCTAAGAACTGTCAGTCTACTGCAATAACCAAGTAAATTTTCAAGAGTGTTGGACATAAGTATTGAGCCACAGAAAATCCAAATCCTCAGATTAACGCCTCCCAATGTAAGATATAAGGTATCACCGTCGCAAACTCCATCAGTATAATGAAATGATCCCTAATCCAAAAACCAAACCAAACCACAAACCAGCATCTCTTTCTCCTTCTCTCTCTGTCTTAAACAAAATGCTGGAGCATATCCCTCTGCCCTGGCCTCCCTATTAACCCCCACCCAGCTGGGGATGGGACTGTGCTCACAGCTCCACTAGCAACAAGGACGAAATGCGATCAAGAATGGGAGGGCTCATTCAGAGCTCTGCCGTCTAAGCCCACGGAGCTGAGCTTAAATGTCTTTAAAAATTGATAAGCAGCAAAGGAAAAGGAAATAGTCTTCAACAGTCCCCTAAAGGTGCATTAAATTTAGACATGAGACCTCCGCGCTCCGTCCCGTTGCTTCTCCTGCCCTGGTCCTGCTGTTGACCCTCACTGTGTTCTGCTTCACAGGAGGGCCACTATGTCCTTCTCAGGGTCAAGAAGATGCCTGAGAATGGGAAGACAGCCTCCTGACTCCTCCCTGTACCCACAGCCGTCTCTGTCCTCCGCGCTCTGCCCGTCCACATCAGCCACAATGGCCCCAGGGGCAAGGATGGGAGGTTTCCAAAGACTAGAAGGTACAAAATCAAACAAGACCCTACATGTCCTCTAAAACCCACACCCTAATTATTTCCACGCTCCTGACATGTAGAGGGAAATGAGAGTAAAGTTACACAGGAGTCCTGGGCCTTCTTCCACATAATAGAGATCAGGCTTCTCAGTGCCTGCCTTTGGGCTCAGACCTATGAACTGCAGGTGCTTTCTCCATAATTATGAGCCCTGTCCCATGGTCAGAAATGCTCCCTGAGTCCCTGCTGCCGTGAGCCTACAAGCCCAGGGCACATTCGCTTTAGACCTAGTGAGCAGAAGAACTGTAATAAAAGGAAGCCCACTTAGTCACAGGACGCTAATTTAGGGTGGACATTTTTCTTTCTTGAACAAATAATCTGTAGAATTTTTTCAAAGGAGGAGGGGTCAGTTGGCCTGTTGTGAATCTGTTGGTGCTCACGCAACAGTGAGCTCTCCCACCAAGAAGAGGGATTCTAGACTTCTCTATTTATAAAATCTTCTTCCCAGAAGAAATGAAAATTGTATATGAGCTCCTCAGATGATAGTAACGATGATGATACTATTAAAGTGGGCTCTCTTTTTTTAATAAAAAAATGGGCTTTGGGGGAATGACCCCCAAAACGCACCTCCCACTAAATACAGATCCAAAGTTGTCTTCATACTGTCTCTGCAGAGTTGGCGACAAGACTATCATACACTGTCCCCAAAGAGGCTCTTGGTTTTCCTGAACTCGAGTGGCCCCAATCTTGGCCCCAATCCTAGCAAGCGGGACCTGACAGCACCCCTAAAATAAATCGGGGAAATCAGCTTCTGCTGTTGATCTACCAGGCTTGAACTAACTGCTCTGGGAATCTGCTGGTATCTCCCAGGATCTATTTTAATGATCTGCTCTAGGAGAAGCAAGCAGTGATTAAAAGATAAGAACCCTCACAATCTTTGAGGAGGGAATTAGGATATCTACAGGAGTGCTCAAACCCGGCTTGCTGGTTCCCCTTCATTTCTGAGACTCAGGCTCCCAGCCTCTGCAGATGGCAGGCCCGAGTGGCCTGGTGAGTGGAGATGGAGCCCTCCTGGCCATCCTTGGCCAGCCCTGAAAGCCCTGCTACTTCTCAGCTGGGGCAAGGGGCTCTCACGGGGTCCTAGCTGTGCAGTTTTCCTGGCACCGAGAGTCGTCCCTCTCTAGAGGCCCAGGATGAACAGCAATCTGTCCACCCTGCAGAAATACTTGAGCAGAGGAGGAAAAGGGACACAGGTATCACAAGAAAAGTCCTTTAAACACAGCTCCTATGTCCTCTCTGGACTTGTGTTAGAACCAGATCAAAGTCCTGTTGGAGGGTCAAGTACAGGGAAATTTGGGGCGGGGCTACCCACTTCTTCCAGCCTCCCTCCCTACCCAGCCCCCCAAATTACAAAGTAGTTGGAAACCTTCACAACAGCTGTGCGGAGGAAAGAGGCCTTGGTGGAAGGGTCCCTTCGCACCAAGTTTCCCTCGCCGCACGCTTGCCCCCCGAGCCCCTGCGTGACCGCGAGGCCGGGGCGTCTTGCAGAAATAGAAGTCCGGAGGGAGGCAGGCAGACCCCAGCAGCGCTCGCCCAGCGCCTGTGTTCTCCTCCAGCTTCGGGGCTCAGGGGAGGGCAGTCACGGCCAATGCAAAACCGCTCGGGAGACACATCCCCCGCTCCCGCACACGCACACGCACCCCCGGAAAGCAGCGTTACCTGCTCCTGCTGCTGCACGGATTTCCCCGAAGCATTAGGCTCCTTGGCCGTAGTCATGGTCCCCGGCCCCGGGCGCGCGGCGGCACGGGGGCAGGTGCGGTCTGACGGTGAGTTCCGAGCCACCGGAGTCCAATCGGCGGGGAGGGGTGTGATTCAGTCCATACTTCCGAAATCACACGGCTATTTCGGGGAGGGTGGGGGAGGGAGCGTGGGTGGACCAGCCTAGTTTTCTCTCCAAATGCGAGGAGCGGAGAGCGGATCCGAACAGGGGAGAGGCTGCGGCTTGGCGGGGCTTCTCCAATTAGCAACAGCCTCCGCAATCGCCACAGAAACAATGGTAACTGCTTAGCAACCGGCAAGTGGCGGCGCGGTGCAGGAAGGGGACCCGAGCGATGCGCGCCGCTCCCGCCCGCCGCCCGCCGCCCGCCGCCCGCCTCCCGCGGCGCACGGCGCATGCTCGGGCCGGCTCGGCTGAGGAGGGGGCGCGGGGGGGGGGCGAGGAGGGAGCTGGGGGGAGGGGCCGGAGAGGGGGTCCCGGGGGAGGAGCGGCGTGGGGAGGCCGGAGAGGGGCGGCAGGGCCGGGGTGGCTGGGAGAGGGGACGGCGGAGGGCACCTGGCGGGGACCCGGGCGGGCGCGCGCGGCCGGGGGACCGTCGCCGTCCCGGCTGCCCAGCCTGGGGGGCCTGAGCCGGTGCCCCCCCCCCCCGGCCGTGCTCGCCCGCGGGTCACACCCGGACGCGGGAGGGGGGCGCTCAGGGGACGCGCGCAGATGGTCTTTGTTTCTCCCTTCTGCCAAGTAAGTGCCCCGTGCGAAGGCAGCCGGGGCAGCGGTCGGGGGCACCCAGGAAGGGCATCTCTTCTGCCTGCCGGTGGGTTTTGCAGGGATGCTAGATGTGGAATTCTCGGCATTTTTTTTTTCCCCTTAAAATTCCGAAAACTTACTGCTTCCTCTTTCTACTCAAAGAATCTCCTGTTTCTCTTTGAAAGATCAACCAGAACCTCAAGGGTGTCTGTCGGTTAAAAGGGGAAAAAAAAAAAAAAAAAAAGGAAAACAGCATCTGGGGTGACCTTATAGGAGCCAGGCTCCCTGCTGAGTCCGGAGCTCAAGGAGACAGCAGGACAGAGAGGCCAGTCCCCTGGCCCCTGCCTGGTCTCCTGGCCACCTTGCACTGCCCGTGGGCCCTGCTGGGCCTCCCTGTCCCTACCCCTGCGGGCACACCAGCTGGCTGGTAGAGGAGAAATGCCGTGTGGGCCGAGCTGACTGGCTCTGGGTAAAACACGAGTAGCCACTAGATTACAGGTGGGAATGTCTCGGGCCTTACAGATCGGCAGACCAACCCAGCGCCCAGAGGCCTTCTGCTGCCCCTGTGCGTGAACAGTGCCCTCTGCAAACACTCCTCTTAGTCGTCCTGGTCTAGATCTTCTACTGTATCCCAAAGGCCTCCCAGGCCACAGGCATTCCCTGGCCTGGGGGAGCATCCCCCTCCCTGCACTCAGCACTAGGAAGTATCCTCAGTAACAAAGTTGCCACCAGGAAAGGGGAAGTAGATACATTTCCATGCAAAAGCTGTCCAATAGCCGACCTCTTGTTCGGTTCCTTCCCGGCACCCCTGGCCCTCAGTCATTTCCCCAAACAAACACACTTGCAAAAGCCGTCGCATCAGATCCTTCTTTGGAGGTGACTGATCAACCCAGATCATGGCAGAGCGGCCCAGGTGCCCAGGACAGGCACCTTCGAGTGTGCAAGGTTTGCCTAAGAATCCAAAAAAAAAAAAAAAAAAGGAAAACCCCGTGTAAACTCCTGTCACACAGTAAGGATTTGGGGATTTGCTTGGGGTTTTGTTGCTTTTGTTTCAACTTCCCTATAGGACAGGGTGTTCCCAGTCCTTATCTAACTCCTCTTTGTGGCCTCACAACCCAGGGTCTGTGCACAAGTTACCATCTGTGTTGGTTTCGAGGAGTGTACCAAGCCAAGCAGACTCTCAGGGGAGGTCTTCACAGAGCTACAGCCTCCTGCGTGGAGGGGGTCTTCACCCCAAGTCACATCTCTGGCCTCAGGAGGCCACTGCGGTGTCATAAGGCAGGCAAGCAAACCTGCCCACAGACGCCAGCAGCAAAGACTCAGCTAGAAGGGCTGAGCAGCCATCCCCCACCCCCCTGCCCGTCCCTGGACCACAGTGACCCCAGTGGTGGGGGGGCGGGGCAGGAGGCACCTGGTGATAAGTGAAGTGAGTGGCCACATCTGGACCCAGTGGTCTCGGCTGCAAAATACCGTTTTACTATTTCAGTCTCATTCCTGAGAATCTCAGAGCTTGTTCTCCAGAGTTTCCACTTGAACGAAACTCCAGAGGGGGCGGGGGGTGGGGGTCAAATCTTAACCCACCATCTGTTAGCATCTCTGAAAGGATCCACTGCTAACCCCAGAGGCCAGGAGCACCACCCCACATGGACATCCAAGGACAGGGACCACAGCAGGGAAGGAGAAGGGAAGGGATCCCGAGGCCGCCTCCTCCTCTCGGTTTCTGGGGCCGGGGGTTTAACCCAGGGAGAGTGAGTCGTAGGCTGGGGGTACTCGGGTGTGTGGTGGGGAACGACATGAACCTCCCCACCCCGGTGCTTCCGTTTCTTTATTTCTCAGGAAAAATTTTACCTATTATTTCACATCTATGATGAATACGATGTAAGTAAAGTTCTCCCGCACCTGCAAGATGGTACCTGGTCCTTCAAAGGAGGCTCCCACTGGCCTCACATTATGAGATCACGGAGTGCTTGCCTGAGCAGCTCCCTCCCAGCCACACACCCCCATTTGTCACCTCTGGTTTTGGGAGCCGCAGGGTGGAAAAGTCAGAGCATCACTGGTCAAGGGCAAGGCCAGACTATGCCATTCAGAACCTTTCGGTGCAATTTTCTGGCACCAAGTCCCTGGGCAGCTGACTTTTCTGCGTACTTGACCTTACGGCACTTCGGCGAGAAAGGGCGGGCTCTCCTGCCAAACGCAACAACACGGTGAGGCCGGCGGACAGGAGAAACCACGCCTGGTTCCGCTTAGACGAGGAACCGAGGACAGTGCAACGGCTGGAAGCAGAGAGCAGGACAGCGGTTGCTTGGCCTGCGCCGAGGTGGAAGCAGGGAAGTGCTGTGTACAAAATGCCTGTTCCGGACCATGGCCAAGTCCTGCAGAGAACAGCACCGGGCCGCCCACTCCGTCTATTCCCAGGGTGGATCGCATGTTAAATGTTCTGATCACAAGAAAAAATTTAAAAACACAGAGAGCAAGGGTGGCCTTTTGTCAATATTTGAGAATGAATCATCGTCCCTCCAGAGGCCGAACAGCGTGTTGGTGGTCATCCTCCGGCTCGATGTGGTGAGCGTCCCTCGGGACCCAGAGCCCATGTCCAGGGAATGGAGGACTCGATTTTCCTGCATCAGCAATCTCGTCTCAAACTCCGCGGTCAGAGGAAAGGCCAACAACCAGCTGGTACAGGGTTTGGTTCTCCACCACCCCCCCAACCCATGGCAGTGTAGACCAAAAAAAAAAAAAAAAAAAGTTACAGATAAATGTCTGGAAAGCATCATCTGTAAATACTATGGTTTCCAAATTCCAGAGACTGTGGGAACTACAACTCAGAAAAGTCCAGGGTGACTCCAGCAGGAACAGGAGTGCCCCAAAGGCACACCCCCCATTCCTTCCCAATGTCACACGTATTTATTAGCAAAGGGACCGTGCTTACCTGCCCCCATAACAATGACAAGAAGAGCAGCTCCCTGGGGCTGTGCTAAGAGCTGCGCACCCGACCCCCAGCAGCTCCGTGAGGCTCCACCGCTAGTCCTCCCATGACAGAAGGAAACTGGTATTCAGAGAATTTAAATCTGAACCCCTTGGCTACCCAGAGACTAGGTAGCCAAACCAGGATGTCAGCCTGGCAATTCAGGCCTGGGGCCACCGAATGCCTGCAGAGTAGAATACGGAAAGCATTTGCACAGTCCACGTGCCAGGAATTTCACACACTGAGAATTTCAGACACCTCATCTTCCCCCTTAAAATCTCCTCAGTGCCGGTGGTGTTGGTTGGCTCGGGCAGCAACAGGGTTCCACGGACGGAGGACCTCCAGGGCTGAGACCGGTTCTCACAGCTCCGTCCAAGGTCAAGGTGTTGGTTCCTCCTGAAGCCTCTCTCCTTGGCTTGTGGACGGCCCTTCGGCCCGTGTCCTCACTCGTCAGCCCTCTGCGTGCGTCTGTGTCCAAATCCCCTCTTCTTCTAAGGACACCAGCCAGACTGGCTTAAGCCCCCTCCCCCAATGACCCCAGTTTACCTCACCTCTTTAAAGACCCAATCTCCAAATACAGTCACGTTCTGAGCTCCTGCCTATTTGGGAGGGGTCCACAGACGGACGGGGGCACACGGTTATCCCGTGTACTGTTAGCCCTCTTGTACTTATGAAGAAAGCAGGCTTAAAATGGCGAATAAGTTCCTCCAAAATCATAGTCATTGGTAAGTGGCAGAGTGGGCATTTAGATCCACTGGTGTGATCAAAGCCCTGCTACACACACACACGCACGCACACACTCACACTCACACACACGCGCGTGCGCGCACACACACACACACACACACACAGACACACACACTGCCTGAGCCTCACTGAACACCTGCCGAGGGCCTGGGCAGGCTTCTACTCCCTAAACTGTCCGAAGGAGAGTAAGGCTCTTGCCAACCCCAGCAGAGCCCCGCCCCCGCTGGCAGCTAAGATGCCCTTGCTCAGGCCTTTACTCGGGTGACTCCCTCCCTCTCGTGTCTAGGAACGGTCCCACTTGACGCAGCACACGTGTGTCCAAGCAGCGTCCCAGCTTCTGGGAGGCGAGAGCTCCTGGGCCAAGGGGGCAGGAAGAGGAGGATCTACAAGCTGACGCACCTTCGTTCTGTAGCCGAGTACTTCTGGGGAGCGAAATGCCCAGAGCAAGGGCTAGGCCAGGCCCTGATTCCCGACCAAGCCAGTTCCTTCCCGGCACTAGGGCCCAGGCAGCCGGAGCCTCACAGAGCACAAGGCTGGTGTGCCTGCCAGTGGGCAGCCGCTTGTCCTGCCGTGTTACCCCCTCCCATTCCCGTCCGCACTGTGGCCGCTGCTGTTAGAATCTCTCAGCTCTGCCGTCAGCCCCACTGAATGGACCTGAGGTGGATCAGGTCTTTGCAGGTGCATCTGGAGAGAGTTTCTTGTGGGCATGCTGATGGACGCTTGCTCCACTCCCTGCTCCAGAGGCGTCCGACTAGGGCACCCGCACAGGCCTGCGTCGTGCGCAGCTCCATGCCATCTCCCACTCCTCTGAGGTTGGCTCGCCTTGCCCCAGAAGCCCTTCAGCTAAAACAGCTTTGCCTCAAGACCCACCCGTTCTGGGCACCTGGGTGGCTCAGTGGGTTAAGCCGCTGCCTTCAGCTCAGGTCATGATCTCAGGGTCCTGGGATCGAGTCCCGCATCGGGCTCTCTGCTCAGCAGGGAGCCTGCTTCCTCCCCTCTCTCTCTCTGCCTGCCTCTCTGCCTACTTGGGATCTCTCTCTGTCAAATAAATAAATAAAATCTTAAAAAAAAAAAAAAAAGACCCACCCGGTCTGCAAGGCTTCACCGAGTCCTTACCACGTGCACACAGCAAAAGCACCCACAGAAACAGGAACACGGCCTGACCCGCTGCTGCAAGGGGGGGATTGGAATATCTTTCTGGTGGAATCTATGAAGATTCTGAGTTTTTCAGCATCAACCACCTGCAAGAGGAACTAACTTACAACTCCCTGAAAACAGGAAATGGGGGCGGCAAGGTAGGGTTCCCTGGAGAGGCAAGCGGAGATCCAAAGAAGCAATTTAAAGATAAATAAATAGAAAGAAAGCACTGAGCCTTACCAAGGGGGAAGAGAATGTGGATAAGTTTCCTGAAGACTGGGTTTCTGTATTATTTATATACTAAGGATTTGGCTCACTCCATTATGTAGGAGCTTGCAAATCTAAAGTGTGCAGAGCAGACCAGGAGGCTAGAAACTCAGGGAACAACTGAGGTTACAGCTTGGCTCAAAGGCCAACTGAGGGTAGATTTCCCTCTTTCTCTGGGAAGATCTTTTTCTTAATGACTTCAACTGATTGGGTGAGCCCCACCTACATCAAGGAGGGTAATCTGCTTTATTCAAAGTCTACTGCTTTAAATGTTAATCACATTCAGGAAATCAAAACTAAAACCAAAACCACCACCACCACCACCACAAGAACTTTCCACAGCACTCTCTAGTTCGGTCAAAAACTGGGTCGAATGGCCCAGCCAAGTTGACATGTAAAATTATGATGACAGGCTCTAAGTAGAAGTGACTGGTGGCGGCATTTTAGTGTTCTTAATTTCCTCCCCTTCTCCTGCCCCCCTGCCCCATCTTTCTCCCTGGGATGCTTGCCCCCGTTTTCAGCCATGAGACCAAAGCCATTCATGGGACACAGCCTTGGGAAGGCACTTCAGACCTGAGCACCTTGTGAGGAGTTTGGTAGTACCCCCAGATCGTTACCTCTGAAGTATATATACGGGAAAGAAAACTAAAGTTCTCTCTTGTCTAAGTTCTGTCTTGTCTTTGTATTACTCCTGAGAGTTGAACGCAGCGCCCCCCACAGCGAGAGCGGATAGAAGGCGGAAGGAGCAGGAGCTGGTCTGTTGCATTACACCTGCAGGATTCATGATCATTCTCTGTGTAGTAAACGCGTGAGCATCTAAATCAGGGCCCGCACACTGCGGCCCATGGGCCAAATCCGATCTACTTCCTGGATTTTAAATAAAGTTTTATTGGAATGCGACTGTCCCAACTCACTCATATACCATCTAACAGGTGCTCTGCGTGACAGTGACAGACGTGACACCATAACAGTGACCATGTGGCCTGTAGGTATAATATTTACTATCTGGTCCTCTGCAGAAACAGTTTGCTGCTCCCTGGCCTGGAGGTGTCTTACATGCCAAATACAGGTATGTCCATTCATTCGGAATCAAAATGCAATAGAAAAAAAAAAAAAAAACTTCCAAAATCAAAGTTGAGCACCTCCCCAACCCCCCAAACCCAAAGACAATAGAGAAGTCTAACCTGATTCACCATCAGCCTCAGCTCACTTCCCGCCATGCCCGTCAGAGTCCCTCCTCCATACAGGAGAGGCACACTGTCCCCCCACACCCGTGAGCACATCCTACAGCACCCTCTCCAAATCCACGACAGTTTCACGGGATGGGCACAGTGTCCCGGAAGCAGGAACTGCCTGTGGATTTGGGGGATACTGAGATCATTCAAACGGCCCAACCTCCATCAATTAGGGTAAGTGTTCAAAAACATGTGTTTGAATAAATTAACGATGCGGAATATTCAAAGGAATTCAGATATGCAGCATATTTGAGTGATTTTCAATTTTTTTCTCTGAAAGATGCTTGCCTTGCTGATCACAAACCTTTATGAGAAGAGGTAATGCTCATCACTCCTCCTGGGGACTAAGGCCACAGGATGCTTGGCCAGAGTCACTGTCTCCAGCTGCCGTGGAAGTCAAAGGCTGTGTTTACTGAGAAATTACTATGTGCTAGATGCTCTGTATGTAAGTCAGGACATCTGCTCTCATGGTCTCATGGTCTCATCGGAGAGGAAACTTGTAACAGATAAATGTCTTTTGGTCCTGCCTTAGGAAGTACAAGGAGACAGGTGTCGGGGGGAGTGGAGTTGTCCGTCTTTGTGCGAGGCTTAGCAGAACGCGCTGGGTGCACGCCAGGCAATGGTAAGCAGTGATGAGAAGCGAGATAATGGGCACCCAGGGTAGCATGGATGGATGGTAAATACAGTGCTTAAGGCAAAAGAATAAGAAATATCCATATTTACACATATATACATATATATGTAAGAATATATTTACATAAATGTTACAAAAGAGATACATGCGTATATAAAGAAACTAAAACCCTTTAACAAATAAAAAATGCATTCCTACAAAATATGTGTTTTGCAAAAATACACACAAACTAAAAAGCTGTTCATCAAATAAAATAGGCTATTTGCTGACGGCGGGGCGGGCAAAGAGAGTAAGTGACGAGCCCAGTTAGGGCGAAGAAAGGGAAGAGGGGAGAGAGACAGGCGGAGAGGAAGCGTAGGGAAGGAGAAGAAGGGAGAAGGAAGCGGGGAGTTTGCTTGACCCGTGGCTGAGCCTGTGCCGTGACGTCCAGCTCTGCCCGCTCCATTCCACACCTGTGGATCAGCTGGAGAAGGTCCAAGCAACGTGCATGGGAGTACACAACCGCCTGTACCATCTTCTGGAAACCTCCTGGATGCTGGAGAACCACTGCCTTAGTTCTTCATTGGCAGAGGAGGAAACCGGCTCTGAGAGAAAGACCGCTTGTTCAAGGTCACGTCGACTGTGGTCTGAGGAAGGTGAACCTACCCCAAAGTCAACCCTCTGCTCCAGGCGGGAGCCCCACACTCTCTAAACTAGGTATTCCCAAAGTTCCGAGCCAGCCAGAAGATTCTACACTGTGAGTCCAGGGAGATGTTCCCAGGCTAGGAATGAAATTTGTGGATATAACGCAAAGGGGCTTTTAAACCAATTCCCCTTTATACTCACATCCCGGCTTTTGTTTATTTCCTTTTTTATATTTAAATGCATATAATTTATTTATTTGTATCATGTTGTTCTCTAAGTACCTTCAACACATAGGCTCTGTTTTTCTCGAAGATGGCATTTCTCCTTTTTCCTTTTGCACCCAACTTTTAGGTGGCAGCCAGCCCCAACTCAACAAAGAACTCGCAGTTTTGAAACTTTGCTTTAAACATTTCACGTTTCATCCCAGCGTAGCTTAATTTCATTCAGGTTGTCTTGCCTGTCACATCTGCCCCTGAACCATCACCCACCTTTGAACACGGCCCCAGAGCAAGGGTGCTCCCACAGCCTGCAGGTCGGCCCCACGTGCTAGCGGGTCACGGCTCAGCACAGCCGGCTCCTCCCCGGGCACCTCCTGCGCCGGGAAGGCCTTGTCAACCGAGTCTCGACAGGTGCCCTGTTTATGGTTTCTAATGACCCCTGTTGAAAGGCAGCCCTAGTCTGGAGCCGGTGGAGGAGCACACTTTCACGTTGTTTGGGGAACAGGCAACACTGTCCTCAGTGGTGTTTCAGGACAGAGACACCCGGCCCAGGCCCCGGGATAATCACATCCTCTCTGCTTTCCCTGGACCTCGGCTCACCTCCCCGCCTTCTGGCCCGGGGCTGGTCATTTGAGGTCGGGAGGAAAGTGTCCCCCACCCCTACCCAATCGTTTAGTTCTCATGCTTCTTCCCTCCTCCCTCCTTCCTTCCTTCCAAATTTTATTTATGTATTTATTTGAGAGAGAGCAAGTGTGAGCAGGGGTAGAGGCAGAGGCAGAGGGAGAGAGAGAATCTCTAACTGACTTCATGCTGAGCACAGAGCCTGATTCGAGCTCAGTCTCATGACCCTGAGACCACGACCGGGTCCAAAACCAAGAGTCGGTCACCCAAGTGACTGTGCTACCCACGTACCCCATCATGCTTCATTTTCAACTCCAAATGAATAAATCAGCCAATTCATGGTTTCCAGAGAAGGATCAGTCAACGAAATCCCTATCATCCTGCTTTGCAGAAACCCGTCCGAGTTGACTTTGGGGATCCATGTACATGACATTCAAAGGCCACACAGAACTGGAGAGATATGAACAAGGACAAGCTACGACAGATGGTAGCTTCTCTGGGAAGGCATCCTCAAAGCAAGGGCATGAAGAAAGGAGAGTCAGGAAAGCCGGGACCCAAACACTGGCACCGGCACCCCCACCCCTCCCGTCCCTACACGCCAGGCTCGAACGCCGCCTCCCACCTCCCCGGGGACTCGGTCCCCTGCCCAGCTGTCCTCCCAGTCACACACTCGACGTCCCAGGTTTGTGAGACGCCCCTGTCCTCACACCTTGCCTGCTTCCCCGGCATCCCTGACCCCACCACAAGTCTCTCCAGCGGCGGGGCCGAGAGCAAGTGCTGCCATCAGCTACCGGAATGGCTTTGGGGGCGACATGGTGGGTTCGCAAACCCAGGTCTATTCATCTGCTGGCTCGGTGCAAGACTCCGGCTGTTAAAAGGACGCAACAGTCGATGGCTGGCAGAATGCTGTCGGAACGGAATCAGACCAACTCTGAAGCCCGTGGACACCGAGTGTGGCCTCAACACACGCTTCCTCTCCTCGCCAGACCCGGAGCACCTTAAGGGCAAGTCCGCTCCCGTGGGTGCTCCCGGTGCCAGTCAGCGTGACTGAAATCAGGAGGACAAGACTCTCCCACCACACGGCGCACGGAGAGAGGCCAGAGCCCGGTCCCTCATGCCAGCCGCTCGTTACTGACGCAGACGCGCACACGGAAGTGTGCTCTCAGGGTGCTGTGGCCCCGTGGGCACGCTGACATGGGGACACACGGGACAGGAGACACGCATGTGGGCCGCCCCGGGTGCACAGGCCAAACCCGTGGAAGGTGCACAGGACGGACTGACTGGCCGGAGGGATCCTCCCGCGTGCCGCTGAGACGTCCGAGCTGCAGAACCTTCTAGAACGCGAGGCTCCGTGCCCGTCCCACCCCCATTCTGGGACCAGGCCAGGCACCTCCAGCTCCATCTCCTGGGTGAGAGCGGATGGAGGGCTCCACGCTTCACACACGGGGCCCATGGGGTCCCACCCGGCCGATGACCACCGTTCCAGGAGGAAGGACACAAGGCAGAGCAGTGACCACGGAAGAGAGGAAACTCCCGACCTTCAGAAATGGAAGAGGAGACCCGTGAGGGCGGTCGATTCCTCCTGCTCATCAGGTGGGCACAAAAGGTTCCGTGAGCTGTAGATGTCTGTTGTAAGAGCCTCTTTGGCCAAAAATTAGAGCTAAGTGAAAGGCCTTCAGAATTGGGGCCCGGCCTCTGTGAGGGAGCACAGGCAGGACAACCCCCCAGCCTCCATCTCCTACCCGGCTGCAAGGCAACCTCTCCTGGGACCACGTGTTCCAGCCCCCCCGGAGGGCAGCGCACACACCTTAGAGATGCCCATGAAGGCCTGGAAGGGGCGGGCTTGTTTGAGCCCCCAGGAATCTGCCAGAGAGAACGCGGTCCTTCCCTCCTTCCTGACGCACAGGCAGAGTCAGGGGCGTGCAAACCCTCTGCTCTCACGACAGCCCCCTTCTGCATGTCCCCCCGCCCAGTAAACCTGTGGACTAAGGTCTGGACTCTGCGGGGAGCGGGTGTGCAGCTGCCGGGGACCCCCCGTCAGGACCTGAGCCTGAACAGAGCTGTGTCAGCTCTGCGGAATGGCCTCTTCCTTATCCTGTCCCCAAGTGCCTTCTTGGTTTGGGGGCACTTTACTGTCCTGTCCGCACCTCCTAAGGCTACGCAATCGTAACAAGGACGAGATCTCTGTGGCATCACAGATGTGGGACAGGATGGAAGTCCGAGCGCCACCAGCCCCCACAAGAAACAGGAAAGACAACTTGCTGGCGAGCATGGAACAACCAAATGAAGACAAGGACCAGCCTTACAGGGAAAAGCAGCAAGATTTAGAGCATCAAATTAACTCGATCTGTCGTCAGTTGTGTCCATCCGCATTTAGGGAGTAGAATGAAATTAAAAAACAAAACAAAACAAAACTAGCGCGAACTCGTGTAAGCGTATTATTACTTAAGGAGACGTTGGCCAAGTGAGGTCAGCTGCGAAACAGAAGAAACGGCTGCTCTAAGCTCTGTGAAAAGTCGAAACGGAAACTGTGGCTGTCGGCACGGCGGTTCCCTTCTCTCCCGACGTGCTTCCCTCTCTCTGCGGCTGCTTCCCTCTCTCTGCGGCCGCCCGGCGCCCTCGCTGCTCCAGAAGCGTCTACAGGCCGGCCGCAGAGCAGCTCCCGGCAGCCTCAGGATCCGACACTCAGGAATTTCCCGCTTGCCACATGCCCACTCGCCACGACCCCAAATCAACCGGAGGGTCTTTACGCAACAGAAAAGAACCCCCCTCCCAGAACGAATTTGCTTTTGTGACTGAGCAAGTGTCTTACAAAGATGCTGGGATGAGCGCCGGCGAGGGGAGATGGGCCTCGGATGGAGCCCGGTCCGCCAGGACGGGAGTCCGGTTCGGGCCGCAGCCCAGAACGACGCGAGACTGACCCTGCAACACACCCGCGGATTTCTCAGAGCCCAACCCGAGGAGGAGGAGGGACAGAAAAGAACACAATTTACTCAGTAAGATTTGTGGGGGCCACAAAGGATCTAATTTTGATATATTTTCTTCATCAAGACTTCAGAATTACAATTATGGTTTTTTTGTTCGTTTGTTTGTTTTTAAAGATTTTATTTATTTATTTGAGAGAGAGAGAGAATGAGAGAGAGAGAGAGCATGAGAGGAGAGAGGTCAGCGGGAGAAGCAGACACCCCACTGAGCAGGGAGCCCGATGCGGGACTCGATCCTGGGACTCCGGGATCACGACCTGAGCCGAAGGCAGACCCTTAACCAACTGAGCCACCCAGGTGCCCCACCATTATGTTTTTATCCTTTGTGGTTGGGATCGTTCATAAAACCGGAACGGATACAGTTGACGTAAGACGACCTCCATTACTACATGAGCTTCATGTGGATAATCTCTCAGCGGATCCCGTTAACACACCTGCCCTTCCAGAAGGACTCACTCAAAGAAATTCAGGACAAGAACTTACAGATTCAGGGCTAGCTTTTCCTTTACCCTCCTTGGCAGCTTCCGGAAACCTCGCCCTTCAGATGGAGTATGGTCTTCCGGCGTGTATGGAATTCTACTGACCCCATTCCAGAAAGGAATGGGGTTCTCGAAGGCGTCAGTGCTCACTGGTACTGGAGCAGTAAGGACAGGGAAGGTTTTCCTTCCGCAGACAGGTTAGGTTCTAGGTGAGAAGCCCTGAATGTCCATCACTAGGTTTATTCTGGGCAGGAGGCCCCTTGGAGTGTCCCTCTTGGGGTCAGGCAGGACACTGCATCACGGTGATGGGACCAGCGTCTGCGGCCTCAACAGACGGCCAGTCTCTGACTGACTTCCACAGAAGGGGGAGGGGGTCAGGCCAACCTGATTGCCCTTTCAGCACCCTGAACTCAGAAGAAGCCAGAGTCTGTTGCAGGTGAGTGGTCAGCCCGACGCTGGAGGACAAGGGGGGTGAGGGGCGGGCCCAGCTGTAACCGGGCACCCGCCATGAAGCAGCTGGGACGGCCGGCTCGTGTAGGGAGCACGAAGCATGAGTGCGGGGGACGGCTGGCAGCAGGAAGGAAGGTCGCAGGGCCTTACTGCTGGGAGCCGCTCGACCCCGGGGAGACCCTGGCTCATGGCGCTCTCCTAGCTCCCATTTCTTTCTTTCTTTCTCTTTCTTTCTTTCTTCCTATCTATCTACCTATCTATCTATCTATCTATCTACCTATCTATCTATCTATCTATCTACCTATCTATCTATCTATCTATTTGACAGACACAGATCACAAGTAGGCAGAGTGGCAGGCAGAGAGAGAGGGAAGCAGGCTCCCCGCTGAGCAGAGAGCCCGATGCGGGGCTCGATCCCAAGACCCTGAGATCATGACCTGAGCCAAAGGCAGAGGCTTTAACCCACTGAGCCCCCCAGGCGCCCCCTAGATCCCATTTCTGGCACGGGAGGCGTGTATCCTTAAGTAATTAATTTCATCCAGCGATGACTTGAGTGTGACTTTACCACATCAAAGCCGCTCCGGACTGTGTTTTGGAAGTTATCTAAACTCAGAGGCCTCCTTCGCCTGAGCGTTAGCTGGTCTGCGACCCAGCATGTGGCGGCAGTGAGGGGCGGGTCCCCACCCAGGCCTGAGCGTCCCAAGGTCAGTCTCCACCGCAGTGACCCGGTCATTCTGGGGGGCAGCGGAATTCATCCAAGAGGCTTTTGGGAAGATGATTGCAAACGGGTTCAGGTTCTCAAGCCCAGCTCTGTTCCCCACTTGCTGGGTTTTGACTCCACTCAAACGCAGGAGATTATCCCTAGATCCCTGGTTGGTGACCCTTTTTTCTTCATGTGGCCTCTCATTTAATTCCCATTCATTGAGCATCGACTACATCCTAGGTCCCACTTAGACACCAGGGAAACAAACACCACAACCCGTGGCTTTGAAGGAACCTGAGCCAGACAGAGAAACAGAGCATCCAGGGGGACGTGGAGGCAAGGGTGCTGAGCGGGGGCCGGGATCTGTGGTTCCGGGCACGGAGCGAGCGTGACGGCAGGGGCGGAAAGGCGTTGTTCGTCAAGGGGACAAACCGTCCTGCAGACGGCTGAGACCACGCAGCAGACGCCATGACAGACCTGCGGCTAGCACGGCTTCTTTTCAGAGAGTGGGACCCCAAGGGGGACAGAGACACCAGGTTAGGAGGTTTCTGCAGTAGTCAAGCAAAACTCCCAAGTGCCTCAGTAAAATGACAGGGAGGGTAAAAAAGAAAACAAAAATTAAAATTGCAGACTTGAAGGAACACGTTGACCAGCCAAGATGGGATCCGTTTTCTTTGACTAAACCTGGTGACGGGCCCAGCAGTGAATCCTCTGGAAGGCCTGGGGCGAGGCACTGTCCACGCTGCCCGCACCTGGCACTCACCTTCACCTGGCCCTCGTGCTTCTCCCTGGCACTGCACCGAGCCATGTGGAACTTCCTAACGAGCGGCTCCGTAACGAGGGGGATAAATTACAACGATCACACCGCATTTATTTTTCAACATCCTCTCCTTCTGGTCATTCCACCGAGCCTGATTACCTTCTCCAACTATGACATTTCAACCCGAGGGCTCTCCTTGATTCCTTGTTTGGACGAACCTCATCCGTGTGGCTCATGGGGTAATCCTAGATCAGGGTTCGGGACATCGAGACTCTGTACCGCTCCAGACTGACTGTCGTGTTCCCCCCAAAAGGCCTATGTTAAACTCTAGCTCCAGGGGGACGGTGGTAGGAGGTAGAGCCTTTGGGAGGTGATGAGGGCACGAGGGTGGATCCCCCCTGGTTGGGATCGGTGTCCTTACAAGAGAGTCCGTGAGTGCTCCTGGGACCCTGGACTGGGGCTGTTGTGGGGCAAACATTAAGTACTTAAAACTTGGACGGCGGTTGTCCCTGGAGTTGAACAGAGAGGTTCAACCTCCCTGGGTGCTGGTGCCAATCCGCACAGGGTCCGCAAGCGGGAACAAGTCAGCCCTGCCTTCGGGCGCGACACTGTTACCCCCGCTCAGGGCCACACCGTGCCCCTTCCCTAGTGCTCGGCATACAGCAGGTGCTCCCTGAATGCCTGTGGCCGGTGAAGAAACGAGAGGACTGAACTACCTCAGGGGCCCCAAGGCTCCCGGCTGTCCATCTGAATTAGGCTGGTGGCCACACGCCCCGGGGCTGGAGGCGTCGCTCGGATAGGAAGGACTCTGGGCTGGCTCGGTGGCCCTCACCTGCGGTGCCCCCACACCGAGCCTCTTCACGCTACTGCGGGGCGCTGGGAGCCAGAAAGCAGTGGTTTCTCGAGCCCTCGGGATGATTTCCCCCGAAGAGGATGGCGCTGCTTGCCCATCCCCTAAGGCCTCCTGGCTGCGAGCTCTCTCTGCAAGAAGCTTCCTTCACCAGGGCCCACGGGCTCTCTTGCCTCTGCTTCTGTTTATTCTTTTGACAGATTTTGTTTATTCATTAGACAGCATGGGCAGAGAGCCCAGAGGGAGAAAGAGTCCCAAGCAGGTTCCACGCCCAGCACAGCGCCTGATGCGGGGCTCGATCCCACGGCCCTGAGATCACGACCTGAGCCAACACCGCACGGTGGACGCTGCACCGACTGGGCCCCGACCCCGGGCACCCTACCCCCCGCTTCTGGTCAGCATCACCTTCTCACCTGAAGTGCCCTTTCCCGTGACTCTGCAGTCCCTCCCCAACAGGCCGGTGCTCCGGATACATTGTAGCCGCCGGGCGTAATGGCGGAGAGCGGCCAACAGTAGTGTGTCCGCCTCGGAGGGGGAGCCCGGAGACAGCACCGCGACCGCAGACGCATCCTTTCCTCCCCCGGCCTCTGCGTCTCCGCTGCACGTGGTCTTCCTCGCCCGCAGCCCTCACCCCGTCCGTGGAGGGCTTCATCCTGGGGCTAGAACTGCTTCTGTATGTCGTGACTCCCCCGGAGAACGCAGCTGTCCCACGTCCTCATGTGTGGTGTCACTGCTGTCCACCCCTGAGCGGTGGTCGAGGCGTCAGTCCTCCCCCTGCTGCGAGGAATCCTTGAAGACGGCCGGTGCCCGGGGAGGATGCAGTCCCGGTCTGAGCGCACTCGGCGAGCCGGCAGCAGGGCACCGGCCGACCCTGATTCCTCCCCTGAGTCCTCCGGGCGCTGCGCTCCCCCCTCCCCCGCCGTGGAAAGGCGGTGGCTGGTGCTCTGATGGGCGCTGTGCGGCTCCCACACGCCTTCCTCCGCCATGTGGGCTGGCGGCAGGCAGCCCCGGATCTCACATCTGCTCCAAATCCTTCCCCTCGCCCTGCGTCGACTTCCAAGGTCTCCGCTCGCCCAGCACCTCTCCTGGCCCTCCCTCCTCTCCAGGGAGAAGGTTCGAACCGTGGAACTCAAAGAGCTCCGCTGTCAGAGGAACAGCGGGAGCGTCCGGACAGCCCTGCCCACAGAAGGCCGCGCTCGACCGTCCTCCCCACGTTACAGCGGTCCTCTTTCCCGACTCTGTCAAACGCTGCTGTTTCATTAGGGCACACGGGAGGTGACAAGAGCCCTTCTGCTGGCACGTCGGGGAGTCTGGATGTCACCAGTGTGGCCGCGCTGCCGGTCTCCGCCTGCCAAGCAGACGGGCCTGTGGAAGCAGCGCGTCCTGCTCCCGGCGCCCTGCGGCTCAGCTCCTGGTCTCCCTCTTGAGTCTTCTCCTTTGGACGGAATTCTTGGAAAACAGCTGCAACAGCAGAGGACAGGCCTGCGTGAGCCTCGTCCGTCTGCCTGACAACACGACGTCTGCCTCTAGAAGATGGCGCAGACGATTACCTGGAGGGATGTTTTTTGCACCGAGTCGGATTTGTGTGCGTCTAAGACAATCTCCCCAGCCGTGAGGAATGAACTTCTCCCGTGTACTTGCCAGTGCAAGCTCATCCGTTCTGAGAGTTCCCACACCTGACGGCAGCAAAGTTTGATTGTCTGTTCCCTCCCTCTGCGGCCATTTTCAACATTTTCACAGACTGACCCGCTGCGGAGACCCAGCGCTCACCAAACACACATCCCTCCTTCTGCATAAGCCTCAGGGCCTCCCGCCTTCGCAAGATCTGTCTTGCTGATGGCGATCACTTCCCCAAACCCAGAAACCCCAGAAGCAATGCTGGCAGGAGTGTGGCCAATGGGATACTGGCCTTGATGAGGCCATGGAGGGCAGGACACCAGCTGCTTCCTGGACACTGGCTGGACAGTTCCCAAGGCCACAGTGAAGTCTGGGCCAACTTATCACTAACCCTCGGCCACTGGGGAGCCTCTTCTCAGTAATCCCCTCGCCTGGAGGGGAATGTGCTTTCCAAAAGTCACAGATGAAGGCCACCTCCTTGCAGGACCAACACATGGCTCAATGACCCTGCTGCCTTGGCTAAGTGAGCATTCTGTTGTACCGTCTGGTCTGAACGTTCCACGATGGCCCAAACCACCTGTGTCCTGCATGGCTCCAAGCAAGCACCCCAAGGCTCAGGGTCTGTCCCAAACATGCAGCCTGGGGATTCAGTATTGCAAACCGTTTTACTCATGGCTGCACCGCGGTGCACAAAGACGGAGACACTGCCCGAGGCTGCTGATGAAGCGGGAAGCTGACAAGACTGGAGGCTGACCTGGGACCAGGACCTCCAGCTCACTTCCTCTTCCTCGTTGCTAGATGCAACTGTCTCCCATCTCCCTGTCTTCCTGCCCGTTGTGCAGAACCCAAGTGCTCTTCTTGGGTCCACAGCTTTGGAAAACTGAATCTGTTCTTTTTCCAAGGTACAGCATAGAAACTATAAATCTATGTAACGCATGATCAAGAGTGTATGTATTTTAAAGACAGTATGGAAGAGTTAGCTGTGTGTCCCCTGAGGTATATTTCAGTAGGATGGGGAAAACGGGACAAACGGTGCTTGAGGACAGACGGACGAACGAGTTGACAAAAGGAAGCCCTCATCTTTGTGATCACCAACTTTGTCAGAATGAAAAACACACCTGAGTCTTCTTGCAAAAAGTTAAATTGTTATCACTCTCCAGACTCAGTCTCTTCTGTATTCTAAGCATGCCAGCACTCCACATATATGTCACAAAAGGACAGCAGGAATAAATAATCAGCCTTAAAATTAAACTAAGATCACCTCTGCATTGCAATATGCGAACTTCTCATGAAAAATGTAAGAACCGATCATCCTTCTCATAATTTATAATATTCTTATGTTGCCATCTTCACACTTTCTTAAAACCGTTTTCTCACCAGAGTTACTATAACTGTGTTTTTCAGTTGTGGTTATGTGAGTTTCAAATATCATGAAATGAGCCCATTTAGCGAGTGTTGGGTGTACGGCTGAGGGGCATGCCACGGTCACCATGGTCTGTGCCCACCACACTGTTGCCCGCAGACAGAAACCCTGTAACCATTGAGCGGTAAGTCCCACCTCCCCTCTCCCAGCCCTGCTGACCCCCCTAACTGTCTCTCCATGAATCTGCCCATCCTTGATGTCTCATATGAGTGGAACCATGCAGGATTTGTCCTTTCTGTCTGCCTTATTTCACTTAGTACAACTTTTTCAAGGTTTATCCATTTTGTAGAATGTAACAGAACTCCATCCCTATTTTACAGCTCAGCAATATTCCATCGTAAGTAGGTACCACATCTTACGTACCCATTCACCGCTGATGGACAGTTGGGTTGTTTCCATCTTCTGGCTACGATGAGTAATGTGGCAACTAACACTGATGTGTAAGTATCTGACTCCCTGTTTTCAATTCTTTTGGCTAGTTGAGCTGTTTTTAATTTCAGAAATACAATTAATTGGCTTAAATTTGCATGACTATTAATTTATGCTTTGCAAATAGTCTCAGTGTCCTGGTAGAATTGAGTAACAGCTCCTCCATTGGTCTATAAATCAGCAAAGATCTACCTACAACAGATGCCTCATGGTCCCATGGAGCACGAGCTGGCCCAGAAGGCAGAAGGTCCTTCTCTAGTGACCATGATGGGACATCTTCTTGAGACTGTGACCCAACTTGCCCAACTGTCAAGCATGGAAAGAATTCTTGCTTGCTTATCTGAAATCCATGTCATGAGAATCAAATGACATAATGTTTGAAAAACTCTTTGAAACAAAAAAAGCTCTACATAGCATAATCTATTTTTTTATGGCTTAGTAGCATTCTGGGGTGTGTGTGTGTGTGTGTGTGTGTGTGTGTGTGTGTACACCACATATTTATTCATTCATCTATCAATGGACACATGAGTTGCTTTCATATCTTGGTTACTGTAAATAATGCTGCAATAAACAGTGCATATCTTTAGAATTGGTGTTTTTTTCCCCTTGGGTAAATACCCAACAGTGGAATTGCCAGATCATACGGTATTTCCTTTTTTTTTTTGAGGAACCTTCATACTATTTTCCATAGTGGTTGCACCAATTTACGTCTCCACCAACAGTGCATGAGGGTTCCCTTTTTTCTGAATCTTTGCTAACCCTTGTTATTTCTTGTCTTTTTGATACTGGCTGTTCTGGCTGGTGTGAGATGATATCTCACTGTGGCTTTGATTAGCATTTCCCTGATGATTAGTGATGATGAGCAGCTTTTCACGTTACATTGCCTAATCCATTAATTTTGAATCCTAATATAGCTGTTTTCGTACCATGCATCTGCAAGAGGACTGCCGTGATTTGGGTCCAGAGGCAATGGTCCCCTTGTCCTCAGGGTGTCAGGATAATTGACGAGCAACACATGTCCCCCAGACACTGCCATATCCAGTTCCTTACATGTGGATGGCAGGCAGATGTCCGCTCATCATGCTCATCATGGGGTTGCATGGAGCTCAGTCTGAGTCTTAAGTGACCATAGGAACTTCTATTTGGCAAGATATCAGGATCACCAAGGATGACCAAGTTCTGTCTCAACAGGACTGCCTCCCAAGGATGCTCCTTGTTCAAGGAATTTCTATGGTGCCCTGTGCTAGAGGAGCTCTAGCATAACGACTATGAATGCGTCTATTAATATTATTCTTTGCCTTGAATGGAGTGAGTACCCTGAAGAAAGGAGCCATGCCTTGCTTATCATCATGGATCCCAAAGAGCCTTGTGTGTTGCTTTGTCCTTATAGGTAGGTGCTCATTGATTTCCTGCTGGTGATATGATGATGATGATGATGGTGATGATGGTGATGGTGGTGATGATGATGATGGTGACAGTGGTGATGATAATGATGATGGTGATGATGGTGATGGTGGTGATGATGATGATGATGATGATGGCGATGATGACGATGGTGACGATGGCAATGATGGTTAGCTTCTACTAACAAATACCAAGTACCAGACATTCTTGTAGTTCTTACGTATCAACTCAGTTATTCCTCACATAACCCTATGGAGTAGATTATCATCCTCATTTTACAGATGAGTAAACCAACAAAGCAACAGCTGAACCCTCTGGCCCACAATTACACAACAGTGTCAAGTTCAGGGTTCAAAGCAGGTGTGTGCTCACACAGTTTATGCTTGGAATATCCACTCTAGTGTGCCTCTCAGATAGGTGATCTAGGGCACCGTGAGCTGGATTCTAGCATCCAGACGGTGAGCACGTTATGTCAGTAGGGCCAGTGGAGTACAGGGAATAAGCCTGGTCCCAATTCAGAAGCCTGCTCTGAACATCACTGTGTGCTTCGTCATAGGGTGGGAACTGAAGAGAGGATGTAGGGATCCTGACCCTACAGGTACGTCAAGGGTTTGCGCCTGGGCCGGAGCAAGACGTCAGGTGTATTCTGATGCTGGTCCAAGCCAGATGTCGCTCCAGAGATTCACCGGCTCTCGTTTAACATCCTGGTGTAAGTCGACCACTTACAATTGCTTCTAACCCCCAGAAGCCACCCTGTACCACCGCAGAGCTGTTTGTTAGCTTTGTTTAATTATGAAAGGAGAATGGCCTTTATTTCAATCCCTAACTACCATAAATGAACCACTATGTGTGGTTTCTTTCAGATAAGCCCACGGCATGATGGTGACTCCAAGGTAAGCACCTAAGAAAATACCACCACCAGCAGCCTTCCTCACCAAGGCCCCTGGGCTGCACACCCCACTCCCAGTTTTGAGTCTGAAGGGAGACCTGAGCCTGGGGTGAGGTGCACACTCTTCAGACCCTGTAGTTTCTCTCCTGAAGGGTGTGGAGCCCAGAGGGAAGGAAAAGTCCAGAAGATGTAAAATGTACGCAAAAGATGCAAACCCACCCCCAAGGGTCACCTGACACCGCCTTCTCAGTCACCTGCTGCTTTGGAGAGCCTCCTGCATGGATGGCTGGGGCACACGGTGCATGTGATTGGGGGCCAACCTTGAGAACAACTCCAATGACAGCCCAGTTGCTGGGCTGGACAATGGACTGAAGATCAGTTGGCAAGGGTACCACCATCAAAGTCCAGCCACAGGTCCACACCTACCGGACGGAGCCAGGGGCACACAGTATTCTGAGGGAATGAGGGAGCATTATATGGGTTTAGAATGTGCCAGACCCTGGACCAGGTTCCCCCAGTGACACTTAGGTAGATCCCTCATGCAAGCTCTCTTAGGTGAGGTGACTGTTCATTTGACTGATGGGAAATGGAAGAATAGAAGGGTAGAGTCACGGAGACCCGCGTGGGACTCCAAACCCCAGACTGTATTGCTTTCTGCCGAAGATCTGGGAGAAGTTTTTCAACCAAGGAAGGAGGTTTGTATTTTTCTCAGGTAGCAGGTTGCAGTCTCACACACCAGAGAGGTTCAACTCCTCAGTATGTGGTATGACTATAGAAACGGTGTCACGCACCCGGATCAGTTCTGGGGCTAAAAGCTATCCGTCTGGCCCAATGCAAGGTAGGCCCTCACCAAACTGCATACTTATTCCACAGATCTTACACTGAGAGGCAAAATGCATTTCCACTCAGCATGATGTCATAAGACCTTCTAGCACATTTCCGCAGATAGCGGGGATCACCCTTTGGACTTTGGGGCCATTTTGGTTTTTAACCAGGTAGTCGCACGTCATGTGCATTTACAAGGAACAATTGTTGTGTCCATCGACCAGTTGTGACAAGGGAAATAAGAGACCCAAGACTGACTCCTGAATGGTTTTAGACCTAGTTCACAGTGGGGAGCAGTCCCCGTAGAGAGAAAGCCCACCACATGCCCGGCCTATTCACAAGTATAAATCCTGGTATTTAAGACTATATTCTTGTCAATTACTGATTACATGTCTACCACTTCCTAGCTGCATGACTTCAGCCAAGCGACCTGCCTCAGTTTCTTCATCTATAAAAACGGGAATATAACAGTGCTTACTCCATGGGGTGGCTGGGAGAATCCCATATTCTGATGTAAGCAGCTCAGGACAGGCTCAACACAGAGCAAAGCATCAGTCAATGTTGACCCTCACACTGCATTAAGACCAGGAGATAAGAAGGGTACAGGAAAAGGCCAATGCCGGGATTTTCCTAGAAATGATTTTCAGCCTGCAGATATGTTGGTAATAATGAATGCACTCATTATCAGCATTCATTAAATCCAAATGTAAACTGAGTTGGTAACTAATTAATTATTAATAGGGATCGTCGTGACCACCGTTTACCAAGTGGCTACCTGAGCCCATGCTCTTTTCTGGCCACATCTTGCCCAGTCCCCAGAGTCACTGTTCCCGGAAGAAGGGAGCTCAGACTCGGTGGGGACACGACCTGTCTAAGGCCAGAGAGTAAGTGTGGAACAGAGCACCAGCCGCGGCCCCATCCCCCAAACATGGGCTCCCTGCAGTCACGCCCCACCCCCCAACTCCCCGCCCGGCCTCGATTTCAGCCTCTGAGGCAGACTGCGTGTTTAGGAAAAACTTCTCCAGGAAGGTTGACTTCTTGAGTCCTTGGCTTCAGTCTTTGTGAAGCTCAAAGGAAAAAGTTTACAATTTACGTTGGCGTTTAGTCTAGTACTCAAGAGCTTTGTGACAGGGAGCTTAAGATACCCACTAATGCTAACATCACAGGAAGAGGGATAAACACGTCGCTATGGTAATGACAGCCTGCTCTACTTTCCTGGGTTTCTGAGCGATTCTCTTGCTGCTGGCCCGTTCAAATACGGGTATGGAGGACGAGCAATCATTTTCCTTTTCTCTACGCTAAGTATAACTCTTCCTTCAAAATGTCCTACTGACTATTCTTAACATTTATTTAGAATTATAAAATGTTCTAAGCTCTCAACAGTACACAAGCATTATTATTCAAGACAATGGCCTAATATGATTATTATCTCAATAGGAAAAACATGATCTACTCCAGAGGTTTTTAGAACTGTTTTTTTCTTACAAGATCACCCCCTAAGCATGTGGGGTTCTTCACTTAAAGCTAAATCTATCTGAGGACAAATGATTTAAGTGTTAGTCCAAGTTGTAGGAATTATCAGCAAGCTAGCCAACAAGCAGTCCTTTAAACTGTCTATGTGTTCCACTCTCAATGGAATTTACAGTTATGTATCCACAGCTCACATTCTCAAAGTTTACTGCCTATATCAATATCTTTTTCTAAAAGTTTATCTTGGATTTCAAAAGTCAAATTAATGAGACGCTGTAATTTAAATAGGATCACCGCCAGTACCACAGTAAGAAAGTCCCATGCTAACACGACACTTTTCTTAATCCACACACATCACAGTCTATTCTAAATATTGTTAAATTCATATTACATCCGACCCCTTCAGTGATGGCCTTCAAACCATCATGTCAGAAAGCCAGACTCTTATCCCCAGCATAGTGCCACTGAAGGCAACTCAAGTACATCCCAACCATAGCCAATTTTGGGACACAAATGAAAATCAGGACCAAAATTTCTATAATTACATATGTCATTTTTTCACCCTACACAAAACTATTGATTATATCTGATAAACAATGATATTCTCCATTCCCACCTCCAAATGATTAGATCTTTACACACACACACATACACACATGTACACACAGTGTATACCACATACACACAGACATACATAAACACACACACAAACACATACACTCATACACACAGACACACACACCCAGAGGCACACATGTTTTCCTTAAAGGACTGTCATTTAATGTCATTAAAGATGCTAAAACATGTGAAGATATTCCAGTATTTCCAAGTATGTTTGGAACAACAGTACCCTTAGTAGAAAAGTATATTACTTCACAGGCAACCCCCCTGAAGGTGAAAACGCATATTTGGGTGAGTCATTTCTATAATAACGGCTAAGAAGGCACATCACCCGAGAGCCCAGTGTTTGTGCTTGTCCCTATCTGTCATGTGAGGAAACATCCAGGTCCTATATCCATGACAAATAGGACTGGCTGTGACTATACGTTTGGATCAGGACGATGCAGTGTTACAAGAGCTGATGGAGCCCATTGTTCCCGTCTGAGTTTTCTTCAAGCTGCTGATGAAAACCAGGCAGTAAGCAAATTCTTCAGAGAGGGCATCTGATCCACGCATGAAAGTCAGCTAGAGTCTTCTGGAGCGTGAAAACTCTTTGTCAACGTGTCCTGCTCATTTTGTCTCCTTAGTCAGCGAGTTGGTAAGAGGCCGATGTCTTAGGGCTTGAGCTTCACGTGCATGGCGTCCTGGACCCCCTCCCAATCTTGCCATGTTCAATGAGGGTCAAGGCTGCTCGCAGTCCCTGCCCCCTACCCTTTGCTTGGAGAACTGCCTATGGATCTCCCATTTAATGAAACCAAGTGGTCACTCCTTCGGTCACACGGAGGGTCACCCAAACTGCGCCCACCAGCTGCACAACGGGGATAGCCAACTGACCTCCCTCCCTTGTCATTCTGCAAAGATGCAGGAAATCCCTCTCGTTAAAGCAGCAGTGGCGCCTGCTGGTGCGTCGCATGCTGGCGACGCTGCTTCACAGCTGTGGGGAAAAGCGAGCAGGGCAACAGACCAGAGCAGAGCGATTTAGAACAACCGCATGAGGACAGAGACGATGCCTTTCTGCTTTTCCACCTTTTCTCTCTTACTTGCTCAACTAAAAAGACAGGGGATTGTACAAAGGGAGCACTGCCTGGATCTGTCTGCGGATGGTTATTATGTGCGGTCTAGTTTTTTTACAGTTCACATGAATTCTGAGAATTTGCAAGACGGACACCGTTAATGCCACATTTTTCATTTTGGTCATGATTTCACTGTTTAAAATGGCCCCAAAACACAATGCAAAGTGCTGTCCAGTGTTCCCCAGCATAAGAAGGCAGTAATCTACTCTCGGGAAAAAACACGTGTGCTAGAGGAGCCTCGTTCATGTTGACTTACAGTGCTGTTGACCCCGAGTAAGGTCAGCATGAACTAATGTCCAATAGACATTCAGTAATGCGTCTGAAAAGAGAAACACAAAAGAAGGCTATGTATCGATCGGCTGATGAAAACGTTGTGCCCAGAGGCCTGTAGGTGCCTATCCCTACGTTTCTGCTGGGAACAATGGTCATTATTTGCTCACTCTTTACAGAACAAATACACCACAAATGGTAAGAATGACTGTCTCTCTAGGGCTCTGCCCTATTCTGTGTCCCTCTTCACATGAAGCTATCTATAGGCCGCACTGTACCCACTTTTCGTTACCCCTAAGGTCAGAATAATATTCTCATGTCCAATTTAATTCTTGACCTCATTAGTATGATTTCCTCATTGATGCTACACTAACCAACAAAAGGGGGATTTCCTTCTTTCTTCAGCCCTACCTACTCCATCCCAACTCAGACTTTAGAGGACACTGGTTATGGAGAGACACACAGACCATTAGCAACAGGTAGAGCCAAATCTGAATTCAGGCTTTGCCACGTTTATCGGAGTGATCATCTGGAGAAAGATCAGTTAGCAATCCCGAGTCAAAGATGCCTTATTTCTAAAAAGGGAATAATGACTACAGACGAGATGTTAGTATGTCTTTCCAAGATAGCACCCATAAGTTTGAAACAAAATAGGTACACCACCAATAAAACCGGTTACTGTCCTGGCAAGACCCCCTGCACCACCAGCAGCATCTCTCCCAGGTTAGCCCAGATACCCTCGTCCTCTGCTTCTATCCTGACCCCGTTCTCAGGTTCAACAGGTGCTTCCTAGGCACTAGCAAGGTCTTAGGAATCCCAAACACAAGAGCCACAGGAAAAGAGCCTGGAAGCCGAATTTCTAAACTGCATTCCAAACTCTGATCTGTTAAGTATGGAGAGGCTGGACCAGGGCAGGAAGATGAGGGAGGAAGGGTGGCCAAGATCACAGACCAAATCATGTGCAGGAACACGGGAGCTGCCTTACTGGCAGGATCTTCTTTTAGAAATTTTGACACTTACTATGAGTGAGCAATTAACTTTGTTACAGTTGTAACAATTCCTAAAACAGATGGCTCGGGGCAGAAGGATCCAAATCAGATGCCTTCTGGAAAAAAAAAAAAAAAAAAAAAAAAAAGGCAGGAAATTTATTTGTGTGAGGACCACAGTAGAGTCTGTCCTCTAAGATCTCCATTTCGGGAGACATAGCTGCCAGACTTGGGCGGAAAGTGTGCCTGGGGCAGGTGCGTCAGGGCAGCCCAGTGACCCCGAGGTACACGGGCGGAGCAAGTCTGTCATCTGTAGCTGTCTCCAACCCTGGCTCTAGGACGACTGTGTTTGCTAGAATGCAGGTCGAGGATCTGCAATTGGGCTGGAACGCAGCAGGACTGATGGAGGTGAGGGTTGCGGGTTTTTAAAAAAAGGTTCAGTTTTAATTAAAAAAAATTCCTAAATTTTATAATGAAATACAAGAAAAGCAGTGAGTTCAGAACTCAGATTTAAAATTATTCCCATGATCTCCCAGAGCCCCATTTGGTGCCTCATGTACACGTAGGCACTAAAATGCTTACGAGAGAAGGTAAGGTGCAAATCAAGACAGATCTGCAGATTTTGATAACTAGTTCCTGAGGACATGAAAAAAAAAATCTTTGGGGCACCTGGTGGCTCAGTGGGTTAAGCCACTGCCTTTGGCTCAGGTCATGATCCCAGGGTCCTGGGATCGAGCCCCACATCGGGCTCTCTGCTCAGCAGGGAGCCTGTTTCCTTCTCTCTCTGCCTGCCTCTGTGCCTGCTTGTGATCTCTCTCTGTCAAATAAATAAATAAATCTTTAAAAAAAAAAAATCTTCGTTTTCATGCCTGAATTTAACTTAGTGAAGAATTAAGTCTTTTTCTTCTGTGCATGAAAGAACCCTAACGTAGTAAGTGCTCACATTCAGGGAGTCACACTGGTGGGTGCCGGGAGTCCAGGGACCCCGTCCTGTTTGGAGGCCGGAGTTGTCAGTGGTTATGCAGCGGGTTAGTGGGTACGTGGGTGGGCCTAAACCCTTAAAAGCAGCTGACTTACCCTCCAGACCGGCTCCAGTTTGAAATGGCCCCTACACCACTGTGGGGAAACTGGTGGAAAGAGCATTATTGGTATGTTAGGACCTGAGAACAGTGTTACTATTTTTTTTTTTAAGATTTTATTTACGAGAGATAGAGAGAAAGGTGCGGAGGACCAGAGGGGAGGGACAAGCAGACTCTGTACGGAGCATGGAGCCCGACCCGGGGCTTGATCTCACCGCCCTCAGATCATGACCTGAGCCAAAAACCAAGACTCAGATGCTTAACCGACTGAGCCACTCAGGCACCCCGAGAACCGTGTTATGACAGGAACCATGGAGTTCCATCAAAATGGTCACTAGAACTTACAAACTTGGAATAAGGCTTCCATTTTACACGGAGATGTTTTGGCTAGGGGAAGGAGCTGTAGAATTCTACAGCTGAAAAGTCCCTCGAGATGAGCCAATACCAAGCTCTGTGTTTTCCATTGAGGATGATTTCCTCGCTAAACCAGGGAGAGAGCAAGTGCAGAGGTCACCCCACCTCCTGAGCCCACGCTGACCACGACCCCGTGGCACAGCCAACTCTTAACCAGACACTCTTGTTGTCTGGCTTCCTGGCTCTCTGGAGGGGGGCAGGAACGGCAGGGCAGGCAGCAGACCCCAGAACTATTTCACATGGTGCAGTTTTCCTTCTGCGTGTTCACTCTGCTAGAACTAGGTCTTGCTACTCGTGCAGGCTGACTGTAACGCCCTGGGCGCATCTCAAGGAAAATCATTCCAAGGAACAAACCATTTCCCCCTCAAGCTCTCATTCCTTAAAAACAAAAACAAACCCCTCAGAACACCAAGGTGTCTTTTTTTACTTTGGAACTGGAGTTTGAAATATGCTTCGTCATAAAAGCGGACATAATCAAAATGTCCACAGAATGTCAAGACAACTGTTTTCTTTCCTTCTTGTGCTCTTACATAACAAGGTGTGTTGTTACAGAGATAATTATCCACGGACAAGACTGTATTCTGGTTGTTATAAAAAGCACTGCCTCCAAACATGGGTAATTGCCACTTGAAAATTATACAGCAAATGGTCATCATAATGGGGAGAGAAATGCCTCTGAATGAACAGCTCCTGGCATCCAGCACAGACCTCTACTGTCTTTGGGGGGGCAGCTCCGCTGGCCCTGTTCTTCCATGGGGAGCCCTTTCCCACATACCAGGGGCTCCCCTTTCTCTGTTCTGTTCCTGCCACTCTGGTGCTGGACATCTCACAGCTAGTGGCGGGGAGCTGAGCCGAGCAAAGAGGCCGCATTCCCAGTAATGGGAATCTCCAATTGGTCAGACCCACATGGATACACATCCGAAGATCCCGGGGACAAAGGGAGTGTGAGATGAGCAGCACCTAAGATTCACTGTGTCCACAGATCAATGAAGCTCTTCTAGGTTCCCTAGGTTAAATATGTTTTCAGTCCTTTGTGAGAATAATGGTAAAAGAGCCTCTGTTGGGAACTAAACAAATCGGTGTTTCTGCTTAAGAGCAAGGACTCTCGCTGGGCTCCTGGCTCGCAGACAGTCATCTTGCACAGCAGGATTTCTGGGAGCCCCATGCCACTGAAACCTCTGAAGGCCTGAGGTTTGGGTTTCAGGGCTGGATGCATGCAGTGTGGGGACACCAGAGAAGCACCCATCAGCGACTGGGTCCATTACCATCAGTGGGGGGAGGGGCGGTCACCATGACGACCACATCTCATCCCTCTGTGGTTCTTTCCTAAGCCCCTTTCAAAGGACTTTAAGCCCCTGTGTGTACCTCAACTCAATAACTTCTCACTGGCTATCCCCTGCCCTGCTTTCCGACAGTGAGATTCTGGAAATGAACTTCAGTGAAATTCTGGGGATCCCAGAACTTCTAGAATCAAATTCCAAGGAAGAAAAGATAATGCCGGCTGTGTGCTTAGTGGTGAATCCTTGGGTGAAATTTAAGTGGCCAGCGTACTTCAGAGAAAACCATATTCGTATGATTTTTAGCCAGGCAGTGTACAAAACGCCTCCCTTTGGATTAATGTCCTTTTCAATTACACTAATAAAGAAGAAGGAACTAAATTCACAGCTGTCCCCAAAGGGCCATAAGAAGTAGCAGAGGAGGGTTCTCTATAGTCTGAGGTAATGTACTAAGTGCAGCATGTTTTTTACTGTGATGAACGTTCCATTTAATTAAAAGTAAATACCAGGAGAAAGCCCAGGCGAAGATGGATGGACTTCGCAGGCCTCTCTCGGCGGAGGACGGGGGCGCTTACCCACCCATTCTGTTCTGTTCAAACACGGTGCCAGCCGGCCAGGGATTTGTGGGTGAAGAGATCTGGGTCCTGTTCCCAAGAAGCTCCTCAACTATGCAGGGAGGTGTTAAGTTACATCAGGATACTGGAGGGAGAGGGAATTTCGAGAACTTTGAACTTCCAACCAGGAAACCCGCTCTGGCAAGTCCTTTGATATAACCTGAGGGCTTTGGTATAGACTTTGTCCAAAGTATCTCCCTAATAAGTCCATCTTCTTAAGAGCCAATAAAAACATGGCGGGAAATCCTGGAGAGAGAAATCCCCCGGGTCCCATTAAACCATATTGGCCGGCTTCATGGGGCTTCTCTTCCCTCTGGCTGTGCTGACTTGGCTCCCAGACCCAGCGCTGGAGACATTTTGTGTTGTCTTATGGGAAGGCAGCCTGATGTCTTGCACCCAGTCCGGACTCTCTGACTTTCTCGGCGAACCTCTCACTATTGCAAAGGAAGATACGTTGTCTGAGTGAAGGGCATGGCGCTTGCTCGTCCCGCTGAACAGGGGCACTTCTTGTAACTAGGAAAGCTGTCTGGCTTACCTCCAGCACCCAAGAAAAGATGGAGGGAGTGTGCTGTTGAATTCTAAGGCCTGGCCCCGCGGGGCTTCTCTGGAGCCTTCCCGATCACCGCTGGGCCTTGCAGCCCCTTCCTGCTCTCCTCTCTGGTTCTGTAGGCGGAGTAATTCCGGATCACGCTAGAATTCCACACCTACTCGTTCCAATTTCAACATGTTTTTTTCTGCTCCCCCCTCCCCCGCTAGTGGTGCAACCACCTCCTCGGCCCCTCCCAGGCTGGTACCCCAGAAAGAGGCAGCCCTAGTTCCTGTCTGGATTGACAAGTAAGTGGGGTGCTGCTGAATCCTTAAACTCAAAAGAAACCAAATGCATAGGCCATTTACGTAGATTGTTTCTGGAGCTTCCGCTTCTCAGCTGTCTTCCTCTGCTTGGCGAGGACACGAAGTGTGCTGAGAGGGAGGCAGATACCCTTGGGACCCGGGAATCTCCCCATGAAAGAGCTGACAGCGTCGAACACGAACCCAGTCCTTAATCAGAGTTCACGGCAATAGATCTTTTCCACTTGATTTCCTAAGTCTCCTTTCCATTGGAACCTGAGGTTTTCAATAAAAGGAGAGCTGGTCTGCATGGGCCAGGGGTCTTGTGGGTGGAAGCACGTGCACGGGCAGAAGGACCGAAGGGCCCCTGGTTGTGTGCCTCTGGGGGGCTGGGCCACTGACAAGCCAGTCCCCTGCAGGTACTTGGAAGGACGGCCATGCGCAGTGCTCTACCCCCCACCCCGCCCCCGCTCCAGCTTCTAGATTCTGTGGTTCTGAGCGGTTACTCCGTTGCCCACGTACACTCTGCTCTGCTTTCCTTAGGGAAAGTGATTTGTCTCCTTCCCCCTATTCAAATTGGTTCTTCCTATATCATCGCTTCACAAAGAGCAACGATCGGATTTCCTATGTTGATGTAAGACAAGACGCTGACGTAGGGCCCGGGCACTGTGGGAGGGACACGCGTAGCTCAGAACTGGGTGAGGAGCCACAGTCTTCGACGCTCACAACGAGATAAACACACTTAATAGGGTTACAGAACACGGCTGATGGGGGAAGCTAACCACGTGAGAACGGAGCCCCGTCCCTCCTTCAACGCGCCGAGCCTAGTCCGAAGGAAGATGAGAATTGCTTCATCCTGAAAAGAAGACAAAATGCCAGTCTTCATGGTCATTCCCGCTTGCAAACTATGGCAGTGAGGAGAGTCCTCTCTCTCCCTGCTAGGAGGACAGCGATTTCCTTTGTGGTATTTCTCATTATTTGGGGTTTAGCCCTGGAAGGACAGTCCTTTTTATACCAGATGCGGAGGAGCTACGGTGAAGAGCAGCTATATCGTGCCGCTTTTCTTAAACATCACATTTCCTGAATTGTGATGCAGGTTTCCAATCGGAACCTCCAGGATTTGGGGTAAACATTCAAATCGTAAACTATTTCTTGGAACTACTAAGCTTGTTAAAAAACAACGAGCAACCGTACCACGGCGATTCTAATACAACCGAATAGGTCTTGAGGTACCTTTGTCCGTATTCCTTCCTTCAGAGAAAAGAAAGTCAAAGCCCAGAAAAACTAGCAGATTTGTCCATGAACACAGGCATGCTTACTCCAATGCCACACCAGCAGATCAAGTGGCAAATTCCACTGAACATGGCCAAGAGCAAGAGCCCTCAGAGGACAGATTTGCTCTCCTGGGCCCCACATAGGTGACCCTGCTTTGACGACACACTGTTTCTACAAAGTACGGGACCCAGGAGCTGGGCTCAGTGGGCGAACTCAGACCAGCTGAGCACGTACTGTGTGCCTGGTACCTACTACGTGCACTTTGCAAACTGCTTCTTCCATAATCCCAGACACTCTGCAAGCCAATCACCAAACATTCAGCTCAGGGAAAAGTCACGGGCTTAGACTCAGACAGCTGGGGGTGCACCAGGCTCCCTATGTAGCAGCTGCATGGTTTGGTCACCACTTGGTCCTCTAACCCTTAGTCCCCCGTCTGTCGGATGAGGATCGCAATTGTCACCATAGGGAGTGTCTTTGAGGATTCAATCAATAACCTACACAGAGTATCTTTTAGAGCACAAGACCCATGGTAGGGGATTTAAAAGTGACAGTTAACGTTTCAATATTACAGATTTTTTTTTAAGACTCGCATAATAAGGGATTTGCTCAGGTTCTCATGAGATAGAAGTGGTTGAGTCAGCTGTCCCCAGACTGAGTGCCCCAAGGCCTTTTCTTGTGCCCATTGGTCTCATCTAGCAACACGACAAATCTTGTGTGAAAACAATCAACAAATAGGGCAATTTTAAAAGCTCTCATGTAGCTCATTCGCATCACTGGGTCCAGCGCAGAGTTTAAAATTTGGTTACTGGGAAAATAACTGGTTTCAGTAAAAAGTTTCTTAATAGAGCCCAGAAGCATTTTGTGGAACATGTCCTGCTGAGAGCACAGTGTGTCATCAGAGAAAAAAGGACTGAGGTCAAAGGAGAAGCTGCCTTCCCCAAACCCCGCTTCCCACAGTCCCCTCATCCGAGCCCCGCAACGGAGCCCTCGGAGCTGGGCTGTCGGATCTACCCCTTCACGGAGACGGCCATCTCTCCACAGGGTCCCGGTGGTGCTGAGGGCAAGGACACTCACTGCTGGTCCTCACAGAACGTAGCGAGGGCTGGGCTCATCTTAGAACCAAAAGTTTCGGGCCTGAAGAGGATTTTTGAGTGGATAACCTAATCTAGTGACTTTCGGATATTTCTGCTTAGGACCTCTTTAGAACTTTGAGAAGTTACTGAGAACTTCAAAGAGCTTTAGTTTATGTGGGATGTGTGTGTGTGTACACATCTAGATAAACATTATAATGTAATATATATAAATAAAACATTAAATAAGACATTTTAAGTACACCTATGCATTAGTTTATTTAAAAGAACCTGTTATGTATTAATATAAGTAACATATTTTATGAAAAGTAACTACATCTTCCAAAAGAATAAGTTAGTAGATTGGCATTGTTTTAAATTTTTGCATACCTCAGTAATATGTGCCTTTATAAAAAAATGCTGAAGGGTGCCTGGGTGGCTCAGTGGGTTAAGCATCTGCCTTCAGCTCAGGTCATGATCCCAGGGTCCTGGGATCAATCCCCGCATCAGGCTCCCTGCTTAGTGGGAAGCCTGCTTCTCCCTCTCCCACTCCCCCTGCTTGAGTTCCCTCTCTCACTGTCTCTCTCTGCCAAATAAATAAATAAAATCTTTTAAAAAAAATAAAAGAATGCTGGATTCTGACCTTTGCCTTCAACTCTTTGCAACATGTTCCTTCAGTTTAAGTATATGAAGTAAATAAGACCTCACACACATATGTAGTTGGAAAAGGGGGATATTTTAATTGCCTTTTTGATAATTTCAGACACTCTTCTTTGAAACTGCATCAATACTTGACAAGGTCAGTTGCAATGCAGACCCCGAAATTAATGATTTTTTCACATTCATGAAAGAATAGAAGTGAAAAAGGCAAATAAAATATTAGATTTATATGATGGTGGTTTTGACTTTCTAGACCTCCTTAAAATGTCACAGGTAGCCTTTGAGAACTTGGAGAACCTGTGACTGGAATTTGGCTCGGCCGTGCTGAATGACTTGCCCAGACTCCCAGTGCGAATGGCCCTGAACAGAAAACCTAGCAAGTGCTGTTGGTTAACCCATGGACTCAGGGGAAGACACATCTGACCAGGAGTTTGTTCAGTAGGGACAAATAACCTTCCCTGTTTCTTCTTCTAGAGCCTGAGCCTTGGTGAATAAGACCTTGACCTTTCAAGCTCCTCAAAAGGATGGATGGATTTCAAGAACCTCCCCATATGGAGGGCATTCCTGAGACTCCTTCATTTTTTTTTTTCTTAAAACATTCATTCACTCAACCCGCAAGCACTGCTGAGGGGCTCCTGGTCAGGTCCTATTCAGCAAATCAGGCCAGAACCTCAGGGAGGAATAAGAGTGTCCTCTCTCCTGAAACCTAAAGGTAGCCTGCGACCCACATGCATGGTGTGGGGTATGGAACCCAAGTCTATAACTTCCCTTCATGGTTTGGCTGTTACAGATGCTTACCTCTTGACCTGGCATCAGATAATAATGCACTTTAGAGAACTCTGTTTTTCTCCATTATCCTGTCTTATCTCTTATTAAACATAGGACCAAAATAAAATACAAGAAAGCCTAAGTAATATAAGAGAATGAAATTTTTTAAATTAATTTATTTATTTTCAGAAAAAAGTATTCATTATTTTTTCACCACACCCAGTGCTCCATGCAATCCGTGCCCTCTATAATACCCACCACCTGGTACCCTGACCTCCTACCCCCCGCCACTTCAAACCCTCAGATTGTTTTTCAGAGTCCATAGTCTCTCATAGTTCACCTCCCCTTCCAATTTCCCCCAACTCCCTTCTCCTCTCTAACACTTCTTGTCCTCCATGATATTTGTTATGCTCCACAAATAAGTGAAACCATATGATAATTGACTCTCTCTGCTTGACTTATTTCACTCAGCATAATCTCTTCTCCAATCAAGACATACAAATGGCTTTCAGACACATGAAAAAATGCTCATCATCACTAGCCCTCAGGGAGATTCAAATTAAAACCACATTGAGATATTATCTTACACCAGTTAGAATGGCCAAAATTAACAAAACAGGAAACAACATGTGTTGGAGAGGATGTGGAGAAAGGGGAACCCTCTTACACTGTTGGTGGGAATGCAAGGTGGTGCATCCTCTTTGGAGAACTTGTGGAGATTCCTCAAGAAATTAAAAATAGAACTTCCCTATGATCCTGCCATTGCACTCCTGGGTATTTACCCCAAAGATACAGATGTAGTGAAAAGAAGGCCCATCTGTACCCCAATGTTTATAGCAGCAATGGCCACGGTCGCCAAACTGTGGAAAGAACCAAGATGCCCTTCAACGGACAAATGGATAAGGAAGATGTGGTCCATATACACTATGGAGTATTATGCCTCCATCAGAAAGGACGAATACCCAACTTTTGTAGCAACATGGATGGGACTGGAAGAGAATGAAATATTTTTTTATTTTCCTAATCTCCCTTTTCTGATCCAAGAAAGTGCCCTGACCACAACAATAATTTTAAGCTTATTGTCTGTTAGTTGGTTACATTATCATTTACAGGTTGTATTTTTTTTTTTTTTTAGAAAGAGAGAGAGAGAGCATAACTGGGAGAAGGGACAGCAGGAGAGGGAGAGGGAGAGAGAGAATCTCAAGCAGGCTCCACACTCAGAGCAGGCTCAATCCCAGGACTCTGAGAAAACGAAGAGTCAGATGCTCAATTGACTGAGCCACCCAGGTGCCCCTCATTTACAGTATTTTTAATACTTGTCAAACAATCAATAGTATAGTAATACTGAATATTATGATTGAAAAAATTAACTAGAAGTTATAACACAATTGTCTACATCTGTAGACAATTTGGGCTTAGAATATGTAAGGGAGAATTAAATGGTACATTTCTGAAAAACTTATTCATGTAAGTTCCCTTTATTGTTAGGAAGCATACCAAGGACTTGAGTAACATAAGCTAAAGCTAGGACATGTCCTCCAGGGCCTTCTTTGACTAACGATCTGAAAAACAGCACTGTATTTCATTTCAGAGAAAATCTATTCAGTTAAACATCATCATCAACTCCATCATCATCACCATTATCACCATTACCATCATCATCACCATCATCAACATCATCAACACCTAATCATCATCACTATCATCATCAACACTATCATTATCATCACCATCATCAACACCACCATCATCACCATCATCATCAACACCACCATCATCACCATCATCATCAACACCACCATCATCACCATCATCATCAACACCACCATCATCACCATTATCAACATCATCAACACCTAATCATCATCACCATCATCACCATCATCATCATCATCATCATCAACACCTAATCATCATCACCATCATCATCATCACCATCATCATCATCACCATCAATACCATCACCATCACCACCATCACCACCATCATCACCACCAACATCACCATAATCTTCATCATCATTATGACAATCATCAGCAGCAGCACTACCAGCACCATGATCATCACCATCACCAACATCTTCTTCATCCTATTCCCCATCATCACCACCCCCATTACAGCAACCACTCCAGGACCTCCTCATTCTATGCCAGGCAGCACGTGAAGCTTTGTTAAAATCCTACCAGATACATTTTGTTATTTCTTATTTTTTTAATGGAAATAGGCTTAGGAAGAGAGATAACTTTTCTGAAGTAACAGCTAGTTAGAAGTTGAATGAGGATTAAACCCAGATCTTTGTGACTTGGAAGACAACTTTTTAACTACCATGCGACACCCACAAACTCTGCATTCTGACCTAAAGGGTGTGTCTCTGTACCACTAAGTAAAATTGCAGAGATTGAAAACCGTGCTATGAATTTTATGCATGCCATGTTTTGATTTCTTCATTAGTAAATGCATTATGCATAATGAGACTGGGGAATAGTTGAACTCAGTGTAAATATATTTAAATAAAATGCACATCTCACACTCCTTGAGAAGGCCACTTTTCAGCACAACAGAACCTTAATGAGCCTTAATTATGTCAAAGAGCAGGGCCTTTTGGGAGCTCTAGCTGGCCATCAGAGTTATTTTCTTTGTATTTATAGTATCCCCCTTCGTACCAGTCCCCATAGACCTTCAAAAAAAGACCATAATGGGGGTATGTTTGGAAAGCTGTAAGTACTGGGTCTGAATTTGACATGGGAAGGCTCTGTAGGAGGAAGTGCAGAAACAGATGTGGAATTAATGATGCGCCCAGTTGGAGTGGAAGATGATTTGTCAAAATGCCACATGAGCTCACATGGCAATGTGTATTTCCTTCCATCCAATCTTCTCAAGGTGCAAACTTGTGGGAGGTTAATCTAGCTTCTCTCACAGAGGTGGTGATCACTCAGATGCCCCCCCAACAGCCATGGGATTAAAAACTGCTGATATATAAAAAGAACGGAGCCTGTTCTGACCAGCTTCCTAATCTTGACCTTGAAGGTGATGACTTAATGCCGGTAAGAGAAATGTATATTGATCTACTCATGAGCTGACCTCCCCTCCCTCGACTAGACTCGGCGTGTCACACTCAAGTTTTTGTGGCTTCTTTGCCCTTTTGCTCTCCCCGTCATTTTTATTCTTGCAGGTGACTTTGTCCTGTAATAGACGGGACCTGCTGGAAAGGCAGAGGGTATGTTTCTTATTCTAGACTTGCTGTTCAGTTGCTTATCGACACGGTGATTATTTTCCTAAAACAAGTCTCTGTGTTTGCTCAACTCCTTCCCAAGTGGGAACAGAGATCTTGCAGAACTGATGTACCGTGCAGCGAACAACGCTGTCGGTCCTGGATATGTGTCGTCACTGTCCTCAGACTAGACTGTGTCCTCAGGGTCTTGCCTCTGCTGGAGTGCAGACATGCTGGCCCATTGTGTGTCCAAATTTCTTCTCGTAAGCACACCATTCTGATCAGGTCAGGGCCGCTACATGGTCTTGCCTAACTACATCATCTCTTGAAATCTTGGATCCAACTCCAAATCAAGTCATGTCCTGAAGTCCTGGGGCTGGGGTTCAGCTCTGAGGGGCACGACTGAGCCCCTAACACTCCCCTTCTCGCGGCGGTCCTCGTCGCAGGACTTGGGTGCTGGGAGGGGAGGGGGCTTCCGTTGCCCTCAGTTTCTAGTCCCCCCCAGTCTCGGGTTGTGGTCTGGAGACTCTAGTGTCAAAGCACACGTGAGACCCAACCGTCTCTTCCCTTCCTTCCGGCCTTGCTCCGGTTCCCCGCTGTTTGATCTACTGCCCTGGCCCAGCCCACCAGCCCCTCACTCCTACCTGCTCTTTGTGATTCCATTTTTTACCCACTAAAGACTATGTTCCACACACGAACAAAATGATCTTTAAAAAAAATAAATAAATAAAGAGGAATGAACCATGACCCACTCTGCTCAAAAGGATCCAGGGCGTCCCAGGGGGATTAGAGCAGAACCGAGACTCCTGAGCAGAGACGGAGGCCCCTACGGGGCGTGGCCGCTGCTGGTCCCACCTCCTCCCCCTCTGCTCCCCTCCCCCGCTGCTCCACTCCAGCCCTCTGGGTGGCCACCCCAGGGCTCACCATCTGTACGCTTGCTGGCTCCTCTGTCTGGACCATCTTTTCTAGACCTGCTCCCCACCCAACACCAGCCATATGGGTAGTCACGTGCTGAGTCCCTACAGGGGAGATCTCCAGCTACCTTCCTGGGACAAGCCGGGTACCTTCCTGGGACAAGCCGGGTACCTTCCTGGGACGAGCCAGCTTCTCACACAAACCCCTCGTTCCCTGCCCCCTTCCCCGCTTCGTTGACTCCAAGCCCTATTTCTACTTGGAATCCTGTCATTTCCTTCCTCTGTTGCTGCTCCCTCTACTAGGACATAAACTCCTTAGGGTCCGTACTTTGCCTCCCGAGTTCATAGGCGTGACCTCAGGTGTTGGCGGCGGCACTTCCAGGAGCTCTGTGAACGCAGCTGAATGAGGAATGAAGACGGCGGACTGGAAGGGACGGCACGGTGGCCCGAGTTCTGTAAATATTCATTCCCAGTCCCTGTCACAGAGAGCAGCTCTACCCAAACTTCTGAAAACCTGTCTTACGGAGATGTCCCTCCCCGGTCACCAAGGCCACTATAGCTTCTGTGCAAAACCACTTATTTGGCATTATTTCCCATTTGCCGTGGGGTCCAGCTCCCCGTCCCTCCCACATTCCCCCCCCCCTTAGAGCACTTGTTCTACACCTGCTGTAAGAACGCTTCCCTGATTGCCTCACTGAGCCCTCCCTTTCCTTTTATTTAAAATATTTTTAAAAATTTATTTGAGAGAGAGAGAATGTGAGGACACCCTAGCATGAGCTGGGGGAGAGGCAGGGAGAACCAGGCTCCCCAGCAGAGCCTGGACCTCAGGACCCTGGGGTCATGACCCGAGCTAAAGTTGGGCCCTGAACTGACTGAGTCACCCGGGCGCACCCCCTGCCCCCTCTTTCCAAGACGCACATACATTCCATCTGGCATTTATTAATTTCTCATTTATGCACATTTTATTCTGAGCAGGATCGTGAACTCCTCAGAGGGAGGACCTGGGTGCCATCAGTTTTGTAAAAATGCTTGTTTTGAAAATGTGACTTTGTTGCAATACCGTCGATTCATCAAGGAACGATACAAGGATACCACCAATGCCGTGTCCGCTCCTGCGTGCCCTCGTCTGCTGGAGAGCCTGTGTTAACGTGTGCAGCCCAGCTGAGCCTTAGGAGCACGCACACGCACACTCACCCTCACACACATCTTGAGACACGCCCACCCGACATCCGTTAACGTCCCATCGGATTTCAGGCAACTCCCCCTGCGTCTGTGGGATTCCTCACAAGCGACAGGCCTCCCTGCACTCGACCTCCACACAAACTCCAGGTCTCGTCTGAGGCAGAGTGCCACACGCATCGTAGTTCGCACGTGGCTCTGAACCCCCGAACGTGAATAAAACTGGGCTAACATTTCCATGAGGCGCCCGCGTTTTCTTTAGGTGTTTTGTCCATAACCCCATTTTCCCCATAAACCCTGCAGTTTTTAGTGTGTGATTCTTCATCATGTGGTGACTTTTTAATAGTACGCACGTTCTGTTACAGCAGCATCTCTGTACGTTTCTTAACTCTGGGCCCCATTTCACGCACGTGGAGGCAACGGGCACCATCACTTTTTACCGCACACTTACTAAGTGAGCTTCGAAATGCACTGAACTATGAGTTGCCCGTTTTGCATTGTCCTGTATGATGCATTTGTAGCCTTTGCTCTTTCCTGTAAAACACGATTAAAAAAAAAAAAAAAAACTTGGGGTGCCTGGGTGGCTCCATGGGTTAAAGCCTCTGCCTTCGGCTCGGGTCATGATCTCAGGGTCCTGGGATCGAGCCCCACGTCGGGCTCTCTGCTTGGCAGGGAGCTTGCTTCCCCCTCTCTCTCTACCTGCCTCTCTGCCTACTTGTGATCTATCTCTCTATCTCTGTCAAATAAATAAATAAAATCTTTAAAAAAACAAACTTGAAAAAGTGGTGAAACGCACACAGTCCCATAATGAAGTCTGCTTCCCTGACATATTCTCTTTCTACTGGATCTCGAGTATGAGTCCAGTGCGGCGATGAACAGCTCTGTGATTTGGGGGAGGGGTGGCATCGATCTCGCGGAGCCTCCATTTCCCCACCTCTCAAACAGGCACGATACCGACAGAAACCGCACTGTTGGGAGAATAAGACAAGATCCGCGTCAAAGCCCCTGGGTATCAAATTTGCTGTTTCAGCGTATTTCACCAAAACACGAGCGGCCTTTCCATAGAATGTGGAGGAGCCATCCGGACAGGAGCCCAAAGTGGGGCACCTCTTGATCCCAAGTCATCCCACCTCTCAACACCTTTCCAACACGTTCTGCCCAATAATCCGTGTAGTTGTCAATGATACCCTTGGATCCTCAGCCTTTAAGACCACAACGCTAGGAAATGACACCTAGAAATTACGTCATCTGATTTGCCTTTTCACCTTTGTTCCTGGGAACAAAGGCGAGGAAAAGCTAAAATTCATGAAAACAATGGATTGGGCAGGCATCCAGGACCTCTTCTAACCGGCGGCAGCCACAGGAGGTCATTACCGCTGTGTCTTTGCTCCACTCACACATGCGAGCCACTCCTCCAGGTGTGACTGTCTTACGCAGATGCCGGAAACAGCCACCGGTCCCTTATTTGACTTCTTCTCCATTTGCACAGGGGGTTGGATCTGAGTATTGTAAATGGGAGCTGAGCCTTCAGAGGATGGACCAAGAGAGTCTACGTCACAGCAGACACAGGACCCCAGGGCAGGTGAGACGGCGCTGGCGGGACGGGTGTGGCTGAAGGGGGGCTGGCCAGGCGTCAATACACAGGGGTCATCAGAAAGGGCAAGGTGGGCACCGTAACTGCCCCCTACCAACATGCACGGGAAGGCGGGCAGAGGTGACCATTTCCAGGGAGAAGACACAGGAGTACTAGGGACGCAAGGTAACGAGGACCGTCGCGGACACGGCTGGACGGCACACGGGACAGTGGGTGAGAGAGTAGATTCTAAGTGTTCCCATCACAGGAGAATTTTGTATTCTTCCTTCTTTGCTGTATATCGGACCTACGCAAGATGCTGGACGATAGCTGAACCCACGGAGATAATCACTTCACATGTGACAGATCCAACCCCCACGCCGTCCGCCTTCAGTGTACCCAGTGATCTACGCCAGTTACTCCTCAGTAACACTGGAGCTGCCCCCAAATGTCCAAAACATTATGTGTGAAGGTGCATGTTTGCCCTTGTGGTAAAATATAAAATAAAGTCACAATGAATTACCTCAGCCAGAAAGAGGGGCAAGAAAGTCCTCAGGTCTACTCTATTACAGGAGCAGAGGACTGTTCTGTCCCCTCCATCTTAAGCCCAGCATCGGCGAAATACACTTGGCCTCCCTGATGTGAGGCCAGGTCGGGCTGGAACCCTTGCGAGCACCTGCCCCCGGCCGGAGGCCGACAGCCGAGTGACCGCACCCAGTGACTCACAGCAGGCGGGCGGGGGTTAATCCAGAGCGAGCTAGTGAGGATCCAGATTCTGGTTTTCTCTTCTTTCCACAGTGATGCCTCTAAGAGGGGGTTACCATGAGGGGACAGTCTCACGGTGTCGTGCTGCTTATTTGCTTACGACCTGAGCAGAAGAGCAAATTGAACACAGGAGCATGGGAAGGCAAAGCCCCTGTGGTCCAAACCTGAAATCTGGGACGACTTGCTCTATAATTTGGGGAACAGAGATGTGCGGGTGAGCTCCGGTTCAGAGATCTTTCGAGATCCTGGGAGGAAATGCGTTTTCAGATGTCATACTTCGTTGCCCTGCACCCATCCTGCAGACTGATCGTTTTTCCGTTATCACATTCAGCTCTCACTCGGTCCCACGGCCGCGACGGGACGCGCCGAGCTGCGGAGCCCCCTCCACAGAGCGGGGGACGTCTGCCTCCTGCACAGCGCCCCGCACAGCGCACTGAGCCGGTCCATGTGCTGCGTGCTACACTTTATGAAACCTTTCTGCTAATCAAGATAAATTATAACCACTCCTGGACTTTTTAAAAACTAGTCCAATAATTTATTCCATAAATCGGGCCTCATAATTCATCAGGAAGTGATTTCCCTCCTTGTAGTCAGACTTTAATTATATCATGTCAGAGTCTACGGCAGAATAGATCTTTGCTTTATCAACTCTTAACATGTCAGACACAATTACGGTCTTTCTTGATCCTCAGAAAAATAACATGTAGGTTGTAAAGCACTGGGAGCTTCTCCCGGTATGTTTTTGCTTTCTTGTCTCAGGGGGTCCCTGGGAAGACGGGTAAAGAGAGCGGGTAACACAGTTCGGGTTTCTGGGGCAGGGCGGGGGGACAAAAGAGGCAGAGTGAGGACGGCGAACAAAATGACACCGTCAGCTTTCACGGGCAACAGGAACCAAGTGTTGGAATTCACCCGAAAGCTGTTTTTTTGCTATTATCGTAAACGTCCATGGTATCATGTTGTATCTTAAGTGTAAAAATGTCATGAAACCTAAGAATTTTCAGGTATCGGGGGATAAAAATTCTGGAAACACCTAGTTTCTGTTCTATGAAGGGACCAGGCAGCCACACACGAGTAGGGGGGGAGGCTGAAGACAAGAAGCAGGGGAAGGGGTGCGTGGGGTGCTTCCCTGGGGCCAGAGGCTGTGAGGTGAGGGTCCCCCGCTCAGCCTGCCCCTCAGGGTTGTGCCTTCTCTGCCCCCCGCACTCCTGGGGGGGGGGTGTCCATCTCTCCAAATCTCATACTTCACCGGCTCTTTCTCTCCCCACGTTTGGGGTGGAAGTCCTCTAAGCCTTGCCAAGCTCCAAACAGTTCTAGTTCTGGAACTACCTGCTCTGGGCTCTGGCATGACCGTAAAACCCGTTAGTGTTTCACACTGGCCCTACGAAAACAGATTTCAGTTTCCAGAATACGAGTGTCAGCTCTTCTTTTCTAACGTGGGGGTGGGTGACCAAGGAGCTCGCTTGGGCCTCCGCTGCAGCCCGCATCTGTCTTCCTCTGGTCTCCCCCCGCTCTGTGCCCGACAATCCTCCCTCCCACCTCGGCAGACCAGCTGCCTTCAGCAAACTGTGAGCAGAGAATTTACTCACATGTTGGTACCATCAGGAATTTTCAGACACCTTGCATTTTTTGGTCCATATGGTTCTCTTAGTCACTCTCCTTTTCTTGAGATTTGCAAATGACCCATTTCCTTTTCCTTAATAATGAATTCCTCCTACACTTATTCCTCTCTCATTAGCTTTCGACACCCTCTTGTTCCCATCCAGCATCTTCCTGTAGAACCTTGCCTCAGACCCACTCGAACCCTTGCACTCAATAAAATGTGATTTATGGGTTTTTTTTCCCCCTCAGGGAAGCTTTTATTTCTATTTAATTCCCAACCCAGTAGAGATGCGATTATCATTCCCTATCCTCTGTGCTCCTGGGTCCTCTAACTGTGCCCTCCTGCTAACACGACTAACACGCGCCTGTGTTTCTCCTTGGATCCCCCTTCCTGCCCCAAATGGCCAAGGGAAGCATCTTGGGTAATTAAGGCTGTGCGGTCACAATCTTGGGACTCAGGCTTCCTGTTTAGATTTTTCTTAGAAGCTCAGCACAAGCCACCATTCGCTCCACTAAAATCCATGACAGGCAGTGACATCTGCCATCACTTCCCAGATTTTAAATTGTAATCTCAGCCCATAGATAAGTAAACCCTCCTCGAATGACACCCATAATAGTCCCAGTTGCAGAGAGTCTTCAGATGGGGCTTTGCGACAGCACAATGCAAGAAACAACCATTGGAAAGGAGTCTTGCTCAGCTAGAGAGGTCGGGGCACGGATGTCGCTCGATGCGCACACGGGTCAGACTGGGCACAGGTGAAGGGCCAACACCGTCGTCCCGGGCCAGCTGGTCAACTGTCCAAGCCCCCATTTCTTCAGCTATAGCAGGAGGACAGGGGACAGCTGCTGGGAAGGGCTGCCGTCCGGAGTAGATGAGATCCTCTATTCATTGAGTGGGAACAGCGTTCCTTGGAGACAGCAAGTCAACATCGCTACCGTCAACGTCACCATCGTCATTCTCATCGGTATTAATGGCTTATGGCCTGCAGTTCTCTATATATGATACAGTATGTATATAATACACATGTATATTCCTATAAAATTGCAAGTATTTTCCCAAATAATGATAAACATCAAATCATTTCTACCTTTAAAACAACGTGCAAGGCAAGATTTAAAGACACGTTGACACCCACGGTCGCAGATGGGCGCCGTACCAAGCAGGATGTAATCAGTTTGCGTGACCTTCACGGACGTTCTCGACGGCCCTCCTGCTCAGCCCCATCGCCTCCCTCTGCTCTGGCCTATTTCCGTCTAGTCCGGTTATTTGTGGGGCTGAAGATGCGGGTGGCCGTGAGCATCACTCCCGCGGAACCCTCCCCCGGGGGACCCCGATCTACTGCTTCCCATTCCCTTCAGTCAACTCCTCTGCAGAGAGAAGACAGGCTCTGCCCTTTTTTTTTTTTTTTTTTCTCTTGGTAGAAGACAGTCTCTCTGACAATGATGCTGGCACCACCTTGGTACTCACTCCCCTCTTCCTGGAAATTTACTTGGCCTGCGTGGGTTTATTCGCACAGCGGGTTGGAGATCATTTTACTGATCACCCCACACAGCCCCTTCCCCCGCGCACCCTGCCCCCGGTCCCCCTCCATCATCTTTCAACCTGGCTTCTTACCAGAGATACTCAAAACTTTTATTTTGTTTCCATTTTATTTTGAACCGGCAGACTAAAATCCTTTTAAACAAAAGGGGGTGCTTCTAAATGAGCTACCAAGTGCCTTTTGCCAGGAATTAAGGTTTTTATAATTATGTCTGGGGGCAGGCAGGGTCTGGGACACTTGAGACGGTAATTCCCACTGGGTCTGCATGACACACGGTGACACGGGCCAGACCACGCCGCCTGGCTCTGGGTGGCTTGTCTTACCACCGACCCGACTGGGCATTCTTGGGCATCAGGCTCGTAAGTCTTGACTTCATGTGATTTTTGGTTTTTTGATCAGCCACAACCCTTCGACACTAAGAATTCTCCTGCTTGGAGGAGAGAGCAATGATTGATCAGAGGTGGTTCCATGGAATTTGTTCATATGCCCTCGGTAGGAACAGCGACCTGCGTGCCGGCGGGAGGTCGATGGGGCTCGTGGGGGAGAAGCCTGCCCAGGTGTGGGAAATGACAAGGTGCGCAGCGTACGGAGAAGTTAAAGCAGGACAGATCTGTCTGGAGGTCAGCAGGCAGGCCTCGTGGGGGACCCACACCCGCAGTCCTCAGCAAGGTGCGCGGCCAGGGCCCCTCCCTGCCTGTGCCGACGTCTGTTCCCAGCCCACCTTGGCCACTGACAGGAAGAGCTTTCTACCAAGGATTCGCTTCACCGGGAGCATTCCGCCTCCATTTCCAGCGCACTCACAACACACAAGCACACGTGACCATGAACCACAAAGGTCTTGATTTTCCATTTCACTGAAGTAGGTACATGTACTGGCCCTGGGACACCCCGTAGCCAACAAAGGCATGAACTGAACATCCCCATTTTCACCAGAGAACACATCTCTGCAGAGACCCTGCGCCGCCAGCCTCTGCTTCTGGGAATTTCACTCTACGAGCATCCCTGACCCGACTCCAACCACAAGACCGCTGCCTCATGGCCCATCCCTCCCAAACCCGCAGAGCCTCCTTGTTGCCTTAGCCTGAAAGCTGGTCAGCTCTGTCATGGGCGCACACCTCTGCTCTTTCCCTGACGGCCCCCTCTCCCATCATTTCCAGAGCACCTTCTGGCCCGGAGCATCCAAAGCACCCAGAGCTTTCCCTGCGAAATAAACAGTACGGCAGGTGCCTTCCACCCCTCTCTGGGTCCTGCCTTTCTGCTGCTTGCCACGAATGCTTTCTGCTTTCTTTTCTTTTTTTTCTTTCTTTCTTTTTTCCTCCTTCCTTCTCTCCTTCCTTCCTTCCTTCGATTTTATTTATTTGACAGAAAGAGACACAGTGAGAGAAGGAACACAAGCACAGGGGATGGGAGAGGGAGAAGCAGGATTTGGGCCGAGGAGGGAGCCCAATGCAGGGCTCGATCCCAGGACCCTGGGATCATGACCTGAGCTGAAGACAGATGCTTAACGACGGAGTCGCCCAGGCGCCCCTGCTTTCTGCTGCTCGACTCTGTTGTGGAGAAACTGAGGCTCAGGCTGGTCACGTGGTGTCCACGGGTCCTCCGAGTTCATGAGCCTCGATTTTCCCGGATCCTGGCGTGTTCTACACCGGCCCTCGGTGCCCCCAGGCCTGGAGTTATGAAGGCCCCAGCTTCAGACCCTGCCCGCGGTGCCCCCGCCCTGCCTCTTCCTGTCTTCACCTCTGTTAAGTCGCGTCCCTTCCTTCGTCCGCACACACAGTCCTTTCAGCCAAGAGACCCCTCTTTCTTTCTGCCAGGAAGGAGCCACCAGGGAAGAACACATTTAGAGACAGACAAGACACGTTTCCCATTCCACAGAGCTGACTGCTCTCATCTTTGGGAAAGGCATTTCTTTCTAAGTCGGGAGAAACACCCGTTTTTCCGCAGTTCCCGGGATCAGAAAGAGGGAAGAAATCCTTTTGTGTCCTGCTTGAATCAAGCCAATGATGCCTTTTCCAACGTCCTTCAGAGGAGGCTGCCCAGTGCCCCGCACACCCTCTCCCAGCAGCAGCCTCGCTCCCCCCACCGCACGTCGACACAGGCAGACCCCTGTGTTTCTCCAGAGGGCACTGCGTGAGAAATGAGAAGTTCTCAGCCCAGACGACAGGGACCCTCTAGAGGACACAAGTCACAATTCCGGGGTTCCACAAGCCTTCTGAAACCATATGTGAAATTCCACGTGTACACGTATGGTCATACATGAGGGTGCTCACGGACAGCCCCGTGGAGTCCTCATGTTCTCAAAGAACAGCGACCCACAGAAAGATCTAGAGCAGGAGACCAGCGCCTGGAATGGCGGAAAAGCCCCTTCCCCACCCTGCGAAGACACTACAAAACAAAATCCTTAAAACACAAACAACTCTTAATACGAGCTGAAGAAAACATTCAGGCAAGAATCAAGAATTCTTTCTATTTAAATGTTTTCCAGTATCTCAGAGAGAGAGGAAGAGCACAGGATACTTGCTGAGGCAATTATGTGTGTGGGTTCGCTGTTGTCAGGTAATCTTTCAGAAAGCGATTTGATGATCTCCCCGGCTAATAGTTTCCCTGGGTTAATTAATAAGTTAATTGATATTTTTCATTCTCTACCAAATTAAAGCTGCTTCCCTAAAGAAGTTGATTCAGTTTCCAAAAATGAGTGGTATCTTTGTCTTTGACACACAAAACCATAAAATGGTCTCTTGCTAACATGTCCCAAGAGAGAAAGCTCCATATTTCGTTCAGCTACGCACCCTTCACTCGTGCCTGTTCCTGCGTGAACACCAACACCGTATGTCAGACTCAGAGAGTAGCAAAAACGGGTGATGACCCCTGGCAGGGCGACCCTGCCCCCAGCTACGCTCTGGGATCGCAGGACACCGGCTTGGCACTGGTGTACCTGGAGAGTGGGGGCACAGATTGACACAGGCCCACATCTCCCCCGGGGAGGTAAATTTAGATACAGCAGATGCATGGGTCTTAGGCATACAACTGAGTTTTGACAACTGTATACACTTATTTGGATGTATGCAGATAACCCAATTAAGATACAGGACACTTTCATCACGCCCCAGAATTTCACGTGGTTCCCCTTCCAGGCCGACAGCACCCCCGCTCAGCACCGGCAGCCTCTGCTCTGATCTCTCTCACTGGTCTTGAGCTTCTTACCCACTAAATTATGAGAATGGATTTTTTTGGTCTGGCTTCGTCCATCCAGATGTGAGATTCATGTCTGAGACGGCCTCTCGCTGCACGCCGTGGGCACTAAAGTGCCATCTTCTTGACTTCCCACAAAGAGTTCCCTGTATGAATGTACCACAATTTATTTTTCCATTGTTTTGTTGAAAGTTATTTGGGGTTTTCCCAGTTTGGGGGTATTATGGATCAGGTTGCCGTGAACATTCCTCTACAAGTCTTTTTGTGGATTTATGTTTTCACTGCTCTTGGGTAAGAACCTAGGAGTACAATCGATTGTAGTTGGGAAATACAGACTTAGCTTTGTTAAGAAACTTTCAAGCGGTCATCCGAAGAAGTCGGACCCACTGCACATTCCCACCGAGCACGTATGAGCGTCTGTGTCCTTTCACGAACTTTCAGAATTTTTTTGCATCCGAACAGATTACAGAAGTAAACTTTTAGAAATAAATGAAGGCATTAATCATCCATAATTGCAGGAACTGTAAAAACTATTGATATCGATCTATGTTAACATGCACAGAATAGTTTCTTTAGTTTTTAATACTGAAGAAAGTGTTTTATAGATTACCCAGAGAAAAATTAGCCCTTAAAAGAAAAAAAAAAACATATATATAGAAACAATATGAAGTCCAGGTTCCATCTTGATTCAGAGGATGCAGGAAAAAAATTATCTTTCCATTTTACTCTTTTAGTTGAAGTATAACAAACACACCAGCGCTGTATTAGCTTCAGGTGCACCAACCTCATGATTCAATGATTGTATGCATTACTCAGTGCTCATCACGGTAAGTGCAGTCTTAATCTCCTTCACCTATTTCTCCCATCCCCTACCTGCGTGGTATCATTGATCTTTTTAATTACAGCCATTCTAGCAAGTTAGGAGATGGCATCTCAACATGGTTTTAACTGGCATTTCCTAGTGACTGATGATGTTGAGCATCACTTCATGTGCGTATCAGCCATTCATACATATATCGCTTTTTGTAAGAGGCCTATTCAAATCTCTTTCTCATTTTAAATGATTGATTTGTAGGCATTTTTACATAATGGGTACAAATTCTCTGTCAGATACACGGAACTGAGTGCCATTTTTTTCAATCTGTTACTCAACTATTCGTTTTCAAACAATGTCTTTTGAAGAGCAGAATTTTTACTTTGAGGAAGTCTAACTGATCAATTTTTCTGGTACCTGTGTTTTGATTGCAGTCTATGAAGTCTTCTCCAAAAACAAAGTTATGGCATTTCCCCTTAATTTCTTCTGAATGTTTCATCATTTTTGCTTTTGCAGTTAGGAATATCATCTGTCTAAAATGCTTTAGTGTCTACACAAAAGGGAGTGTTCACGGTTCTTTCTTTAATTTATTTTTAAAATTTCTTTTCAGGGTACCAGAATTCATTGCTTCCCAATGATTTTATTCAGGCCTTCCCAGCTCACCCAGAATTGACTTGTTGTTAAGTGTGTGTGTCTGGACAAATAGCTTCCGGACAAATGGGTTCCACTGATTATCTGCCTTCACTTACGCTAATATCATCCTCAATTTCTGTACTTCATAGTAAATCTTAAAAACTGATGGTGGAAGTCCTTAAAATATGTCGTCCCTCTTCGAGTTTATTTTAACTATTCTAGGTCCCTGGAATTCCTATATACGTTTTAGAATCAGCGTGTCAATTCCTACTTCTTGGTTGGAATTTTACTGAGCTTGTATTAAGCGAGTTAACAATTGTGTTATTATCACATATCTGTCTTTGTCTTCAACAGATGTCCTGTCTTAAAGTCTACCTTGTCTGACAGTAATAGAGACACAGCCACTTTTTATGTTAAATGTTTTCATGGTGTATCTTTTCCTTTCTTTCCTGTTCAACCATTTGTGTCTTTGTATTTAGAGTGAATCCCTTGTGGATATTTTGGTCCTGATACTTTAAAATCCAGTATGATGATATCTATCTTTTAATTGGGGTGTTTAGGCCACTTGTAGTTAATGTAATTACTGCTGCTTACCTTACCGGTAGATTCATGTGTCCTGCTTACTCTTTGCTTCTCTATTTCTTCTTTTCTACTTTCTTTAGAGGTGATCAAATATCTTTAGCATTCTGTTTTTAATGTCTTTATGGCCTTTTTAGGTATACCTCTTGATGTTATTTTTTGTTTGATCCTCTGTGGATCACTTATGCATCCTAACCTTACCATCATGTATACAAAGTCAATATTCTGCCAATTCACGTAAGAGATTAACAATTTCACTCCATTTAATTCCATATCCTTTATGCTATTATTGCCAAACATTTGGCAATCAGTTATCTTTCAAAGAAATCAATAGACAAAGCACACACAGTGCTAGTATTTGCTCACATGTTTACTATTTCTGGTGTTCCTCATTTCATCCTTCAAGTATAATTTTTTTTATCTCATTTTCCTTGAACCTGAAAAGGTCCCATGATTTATCATGTGGTGTAGACCTGTAGTCTTATAATTCTCTCTATTTTCACTTATCTGACAGTGTCTCTGTTTTGCCCTCAGTGTAGAAGGATACTTCTGCGTGAGACAGAATTCAAAATTAAGGATTCTCTTTCTTCCGACACTCTTAAAATATTATCCTACCTTCTTCTGGAAAGAAATCAACTGTTACTCAAATCACTGTTTCCCTATATAGAATGTGTCTTGTCCCTCAAATTGCTTTGAAGACTTCTCCATTTTAGATCTTCAGGAATTTGATCATCGTGAGTATAGGAATGTCTCTCTTTGTTTTTATACTACTTGGGATTTCTTAAACTTCTTAAATCATTATTTTAATTTTTTTACCAAATATTGAAAATACAAGTCATTTTGAAAAACATTTTTTTTAAATGTCCTTTTGAGGCTCAAATTACATGTATTTTTGACTACTTGACTACTGTCTCACTGGTCATGAAGACAAAGTTTATTATATTTTCCCCTCTTTAGATCTGTTCCTCAGGTTGGATAATACTATTGAACTGTCTTTAAATTAACTTGCTTCTCTTCTATCATTCTTGACCTATTTTAAGTCCAAGTCCACCCACTGAATTTTTATTTTACATATTATATTTTCAATTCTAAATTTTTTACGCTTTTAATTTCTCTGTTAGATTTTTCACTCATTATGGCCAATTTTTCCCTTAATTCACATGCTCTACCTACTGAGCCAGAGAGGTGCCCTACCTTGACTATACTCATAATAACTTCTTTAAAGTCCTTGCCTGAAAATTCCAACATCAAAGTCATCTCAAGGCTTGTTTCAACTAATTGCTATTTTCCTTGATGATGGGTCACATATTTGTTTTTTTTCTTCAACTCTAGAAATTGTTTTAAAATTTTTATGCTGGATGCTGTGGATAAAATATTTCGGTGACACTAGATATTGTATTTTTTATAAGTGAGCTTTGTTCTGGCAGCAGGAAAATTACCAGTAGATCTTTTTGATCATGTCAGGTTTGATACTTCCTTTGTTAGACATGAACTTAGCCCATGGCAAGGCCTCATTCTAGTGGTCTACACATTTTTTGCTCCTTAGGCAAGAATTAAAATCTCTTCCTCCTTCACCTCAGGCCATTGAGGCCATAGTTGGCAGGAGATCCCCCTTCCTGTCCCTCTGGAAGGTGCCACAGGCAGAGAGCTGGGTGGTCACAAGCCATATCACCTCGGCCTCCTTTCTCTCAAGGCTGCCTCACACAGGTTGCCAGTCTTATAGCTGTTTGTATTAGTTACTCTATCATAAAAAGAAGAAAAGTTCACTGGCTGGTTTTATGCAATGACCCATGTGGATAGATACATGCACACTTGCCTCTTAAAGCTAGTGTTATCCAAGATTAAAAACTACAGAGTCAGTAGCCACTTTGGTGTCTGCTTCACTCTTATTTCCGGAGCACCATGGATGTGTCTGGAATTTCACAAACCCATGGAAAGTCAAGTCACCTGCTCTGGGCACTTACACAATGATGTCAGGCAAGTCTGAGTCTGGGAAATGCAGAAACAAGAAGCCTTTTTGCTGACTCAGAGAACTTCCCAAAGAGGGAAAGGGCAGCAGCAGATTCAAAGGATTGAAACACAAATGTGGAAGAGTCAAGAGTGACTTCTGAACCCCTGAAAATCAGCTTCCATTGTTCAATTTATTGCTTTCCATTTTTCAAGTTAAATCACACACAAAGAATTTAATAAACATCTGTTAGGAACTCAGTCCTCTGTAAATTCCGGAAGGTGAATAGCATGGGATGTGTGTGGGGCAGGGGCAGGGGCAGGGGCAGGGGCAGGGTCCATGTTACATTACAGAGAAATGGAAAAAGTGACTCTATTCTTGAGTTTTGAGATAGACCTTTTCAGTCAGCAGAAACCTAACATGAGAGACAGGTTAAACACACATGTTTCCTGCTGGGTAAAATAAAATAGAATATATAATCATGAAGTGCTAGGTAGTACCATATTAATTCAAAATGTAATAGAATGTTGGGGATAAATGAATTAACAGATATAAGAATGAATGAGGAAGGCTTTCTGGAGGAGATGGGAATGGGGTGGGATCTTTTAGAACACTGATGATTTGACGGCACCTGGGTGGTTCAGTTCGTTAAACGTCCAACTCTTGGTTTTGGCTCGGGTCATGATCTCGCAGTTGTGGGATCGAGCCCCAAGACAGGCTGTGCGCTCAGGGGATTCTCTCTCCCTCCCCTCCCTCCCCGGCTTGTGAACACACTCGCACACGGGCACTCTATCTCTCTCTCAAATAAATAAATAAAGTCTTTAAAAAAAGGAATATCAATGATTTGGATAAAATAGGGAAATGTAGGAAGGCACTCCTACATTTTAAAGGAAAACATAATTTTTTTTTGAAGATCTTATGTATTTATTTGAGAGAACGAGAGAAAGAGAAAAAGCATAGAGTGGGGAGAGAGGCAGAGGGAGAGGAACCGTCCTTCAATTCCAGACCCTGGGGTCATGACTGGAGCCCAAGAAAGACACTCAACCACCTGAGCCCCCCAGATACCCCTAAAGGAAAATATAATCACGAACACATTTACTTTTTCCCATGGACCAAAAGAGAACCTGGATATATACGAGCTCACCGAATTACTTTCTAATTTTACTCTTTTCTTTGCAACCCACCCTTGGTGCAAAATAGTATGTGCTTAATTTATAAAGTAAGAAGTTTAAATTCAGATCTTTATCAGTGAAGCTTCCCAGTGTCTTAACAACAAATAAAGTGATAACCTGAGAGTGAGCTGGCCCGTTGTCCCCAGGTTGACTTCTTTAAAGTCACAGCCTTTTACCCAGGGCTGTACTGTTCTAGGCCTATGACATCATGGAAATACCAAACACATGACATCCTTTCAAGTTGGAAGTATCATCCCTTTCAAATGAACCAAACGGTCAAGGCTCCCTGTCCATCGTGCATAAAACCCACTGACAGCAATTAAACAACCACTGCTCTTTATTCGCTAACAAGAAAATACTAGAATAATCATTATACAAACTAGCAAGACTCGATGAAACTGAGTTAGTCCCTACCAAAATTCAGGGAAAACTGTCTGGATAGCACATCAGATCCTTTGCTCACGCAGACATATCCTGAATCTTGGAACATGGAGGGACTTACTCAGGAAACAGCATCAACCAATAAACCTTAGGGACACAGGGTCTGAACATCTCTCATTCGCACTACAACATCGATGACTTCACAGGACAGAGCTGCTTCTAGCCTTCTAACAATTATTTCCTTCTATGCCATCTTGCCTTGCTAGAGGCTTCTGAGCTGGAGGTCTTAGTGGTCATTTTCTATTCTTGCTCTTAATGTAGACGTAGAAGCTTCTGGATTTTTTCAGATAAAATCATCATGCATAGTTGGGTAAGGAGGGCCAATTAAAGAAAGAGTAGATTAGGGGCGCCTGGGTGGCTCAGTGGGTTAAGCCTCTGCCTTCAGCTCAGGTCAGGATCCCAGGGTTCTGGGATCGAGCCCCGCATCAGGCTCTCTGCTCTGCGGGGAGCCTGCTTCCTCCTCTCTCTCTGCCTGCCTCTCTGCTTACTTGTGGTCTCTGTCTGTCAAATAAATAAATAAAATCTTTAAAAAAAAAAAAAAGAAAGAAAGAGTAGATTATTTCGTTCCCATTGCCTGATGTACAAAATACTTGCCTTCCAAAGAGCGTGGTCAATGATAACACTGAGAACCTACACAGAGAGTGTCTTCAAATATTACTAGAATTACATCATTGGACACAAACTTAGCTAAATATAGAGATGAAAATATCAAAGAGTTGATCCTTTTCCTTTTAAAATATATGACCTTTTAAAATATATGAACTAAACTAATGTAAATGGAGTTCTGGAATATTCTGTGCCACATCGAAATGCATATATAAAGAAGAAATTAAGAACTATGGCACTAGAAGGCAGGGTCTGGAAATACAGGGTCTCAATTCTATACAGAAATCAGATACCCTCTAGAAGAATACAACGGGTCTATGGGAACTTATCTCAAGCTCTATCCCATGAGTGGATGAGTTTGTGCATCCTTCTTGCGAACAGATAGAGAAATGGACTCCATTTGTCCACCACTGCCCACCCTGGTGGAAAGGAAGGAAGGCAGGCAGGCAGACTCTTTTACACTGTCGATGGGAATGAAAGCTGGTGCAGCCACTCTAGAAAACAGTACGGAGGTTCTTCAAAAAGTTGAAAATAGAGCTACCCTACGACCCAGCAATTGTACCACTAGGTATTTACCCTAAAGATACAAATGTAGTGATCTGAGGGGGCATCTGTACCCTAATGTTCATAGCAGCAACGTCCACAATAATCAAACTGTGGAAGGAGCTGAGATGCCCTTCAACAGACTAATGGATCAAGTGGATGGGGTCCATATACACAACGGAATATTACTCAGCCATCAGAAAGGATTGACATCGATGGAACTGGAGGGGATTGTGCTGAGTGAAATAAGTCAAGCAGAGAAAGACAATTATCATAGATTTCACTCATATCTGGAACATAAGAAATAGGGCAGAGGATCATAGGGAAGCGAGGGAAAACTGAATGGGAAGAAATCACACAGGAAGAAAAACCATGAGAGACTCTCAACTCCAGGGAGCAAACTGAGGGCTGCTGGAGCGGAGGCAGCTGGGGGGTAGGGCAACAGGGTGACGGGCATTAAGGGCGGCGCGTGATGTGATGAGCCCCGGGGTCACGCACAACTGATGAATTACCACAGTGTACACCTGAGACCAATGATGTACTATATGTTGGCTGACTGAATTCACATTTAAAAAATCCAAGGATAACAATAAGTATAGGAAATGAAACAACAAAAGAAAGAAAGAGAAGAAAAGAAACAGGAAGGAAGGAAAGAAGAAATCATTCACCAAATTCTTCCGAACTTGTTAGCAAAGACCGGGCTAAAACTTCGGCACATACTCTCCTCATCAGCCCAACTATCCAGTGAAACAGACCACGTATCTTACCTTTTAAATGTAACCATACTAGCTTTCAATAATGACAATAGCGGTAATAATTTACCGACAACAACGGTAATTTGAGTGTCTCTCAAGTCAAAGCAATAAGTGAATTTGAGTGAGATGATCTATATTCGAGTCCAAGTGTGCTATTAATTACAATACGGTGCGGGCGGAAATCCCTTAATATCTCCAGGCCTCAGGTTTTTAACTTGCAAGATGTGTGTAATAATCTTCATCCCATGTACTTTAAAGGATTTTTGTAAAGATCAGGGAGAGGAAAAAAATAAAATAAAATATTGCCGATATTGAAAGCATAATAAAAAGAGAGTCAGAAAGTCATGAAAGTCCAACCCGTGTGGCTTATAGTGTGGGTTCTGGAGCCAGGTTTCCCGGGTTCAAATCCCAGCTCTGCCTCCTCGTAGCCAGGGGGCAGTGGGCACCTTGCTCCGTTTGGGTTTGCGGACCTGGGTTATGGTAATAACGGGGATTTTTCCTCACTAGGATGTGGCAAGCCTTAAATCAGATGCTTTAACTTGACCCAAAGTCAGGGCTTAATAAATGTTAGCCAGGATTGTTATCATCAACTCACACTGTCCTCCATTTCATTAAAACAGAGAAAAAATTTACACGTCCTTTGGATGGTGAAGGTTTCAGAGTCAATCATACGTGTCAATAGGACTTCGCATTCTGGATTCAAACCTCAGGAAAAGCACACGTCTTCATATTCGATAAGAAACGACAGTCTTGCACTCCGATGTCAAGCACCGCCTGAACACGACCACAGAGCAAATGAAAATGTTATTTATAACCTAAATACCAAACTCTGCCCGAAAGTGACAAGATCAATATTGCAACTCAGAGCTTCTCCCTCACTGACAGATGGTGCTATTAAAAATACCAAATAACACATTCTTTGCTGAGGAAAAGGATCCTTCAGACATCTGCACCGTCCCCAGGAAGTCCTACCCCCCACTCGGAAGAGAAAGGCCACCGGGAACGTCCCTGGGGTTTTTTCAGACGGGAGCTTGCAAAAGGGTGGCGGCTGCTCCTGATGACCCCCCAACCCCACCCCCGAGCCACGATCCCTCGGCAAGGCCTCACTCTGTCCCCTGCCCACTGCACTGGCCTCCCATGGCTCCTTGTCCCATCGACATCCCTGCCCTTGCCCTTGCCCTCGGGGCTCCCAGGACCCTCCTAAACTCGCGGATGACATTTCTCTCGTACAAAGTCTTATTTCAGTGCAGACTGAGGGGTTCTCTACTGGGGACCCAGTGCCCTGTGATGGCCACCGGCCAGGACTGACCCCTGTATACAGTGAGAGGTTGGTCCGTGGGCACGAAGCCACAAGAAGAGAGCGGAGAAAGGAAGGACAAAGATGCGGGTTTCCAGATACAAGTGACCTGACTCCCTGGTCATGACCGAGCAGGCTGGTCAACAGGTCCCAGATAAAATCGAGGTGCCCTGGCCCCAGGCTGCAGAGCTGCCCGTCCCTCACACGGCCCTTTTCCGATCCGAGAAAACTCCTATGGCTGAATGGAAACCCCTCATGAGTGACAGACCACGCCGGTGACGACACAGATCCTGCAGTTAGAACGTGCTCTTTAGGGCTTTTTCTACGAGGAGTTGAACGAGCGCTAGGAATTGCTCACAGTGCCCACCTTAGTGTGGTGTGCTCAATCTTCCTCTTTTCTCCCTTCTCCTGTGCTTGTTCCAGTCAACTAGGATAGTAAGGACGCACGAGATGTTCTAGAAATCTCTCAGATGTGGACGTGGACAGCCAGCCACGCGCGGGCCGGGTCGGAAGGGTTGTCTTCCCAGCTCCTGGCTGCTTTCCAAACTCCTGCTGCCGCTTCAGACACAGATGAAGCTTTGTGTCAGGGTTCACAACCCTGTCCCCACGTCCTTCCCACTGGTGATATTTTAAGTCGTGACTAAGCATTTGAACCTCAGTGGGAATGAGTCTGATGATTTATAGGCGCAGGTTGGAAGCCGAGGAAAGTGGATGGAGCCAGGCAGGTGCCGGGAGACGAGCACGGGGAACCCACAGTGGGCGAAGAGCGCCAGGGACTCTCGGGGGACGGGGTGCCCTGTTCCCGTCCTTTCTTCCCAGCCTGAGGTCACCTCTTCTCTGCCGCTGGGCCTCTGTGGGAGCACGAGAAAATGCCGCAGGACAGAAAGCAAGGCATCAGTGACATCCGCTTCCCCGGTGCCCTCCACCGGTGTGGACGCCAGGGACACCCATGACCACATGTTTCTCTCTTTCAGGTAGCGCTGAGGCCGCCCGCGAATCATGAAGGATGGCCAGCCGCACACGAGGGTCACTCTTTGCCTCCTGCTTGCCACCGTGGTAGCAGCTTCCTGAGAGCGAGAAAGGCTGTATCTCCCCCCAGAATTCTGCAGGTCGTTTCAGAGAAGAAAGCAAATCTTACTGAGGACTCAGAAATGACTCTAGAATTCAAACTCCTTTAAGATCCTTGGTACAAATATAAACTTTTGCTGCATAAAATTATAAGGAAAGCTGTTTACTTCAGCTGTCTAGCCACCTGGCTTCTAGGGCAATTGAACTGTTAGATGTTGTGTCCGTATCTGCGTGGTGATATAATGCATAATGCAATATATTTATATTAAAAAAAAAAACCAGAACATGATACGTAATATTTAACCGTGAAGGGTGTTCATGACGTAGCCCAGACCTCATGTGATTTAATGGTTCGTTAAATCACTTGGCTTAGGTTTAACAACTCCCCCGTGAATCTGGCATTTCCATTACAGCCGTCTTCAGGCTATGGGGACAGGGCAGACGGGGGGGCCGAGTCACAACTTCCTGGGGTCACAGGGCCTGGCAGACCCAGGCCCACACTTGGTCTCGGCCGCTAGGGGAAAAAACGAGAAAGAGAGCAGGGAAGAATTCTCTGGCTTTGGGGCCCAGCGGACAGGAGCAAGTGGACTGCTGGATGACCCACGGAGTCAGGGGATTTAAAAAAAAAACACTTAAAATGGGGTTACTTGGCCATAAAAAGGGATGGCATGCTGGCGCAGGCTCCCACGCGGACGGACCCTGGAAGCACTGTGCCACGTGAAAGAGGCCACACACGGAAGAAAGGCCCCAGACAGCGCGACTCCATGCAGAGGAAGCATCCAGAACAGGAAAACGCAGAGGAACAGAAAGCTGAGAAGTGCGGCTGCGGGGGGCTTGGGGAAGGAAGGCCCCGGCCAGGACGACAGGGACCTCGGTCGGCGGGGCGAGGAAATGCTCTGGCACTTTCCCGGAGCCGGCCAAGCGGCTCTGTGAACGCCCCGTGCCCGGCGCTGATGCGGGTCTGTGCGTCCTCGAGCCCCTGCCTGAGAGCTCCCCGGCCGGGGCTCCTCTCGCTCACAGCGCAGACCCTTGACGAACACGACGGCTCCTACTTAGCTCTGCAAACGCTCTGAGCGGTTTCCACGGACAAACCCACTTCCTCCTCCCCAGCACGGCGGGAGCTGGCGCGGGGACCCCGGCCGTGCTGCTGGCGAGGAGGCAGACACGGCCAAGAACGTGATTCCAGGCCTCAAGGCCACTCGGCAAGGCTCACTTCACAAGTCAGGAAACTGAGGCTCAGACACGTTAGATGACGTAGGTAAGATCTTCCCATCAGTGAGCTTGGAATCAGAATTCCAAGCAAGGCTTTTCTAAATTTATAAAGTCGCCATCTGTCCACTGTGCTCTATGGCTTTTTTACATCCTTCCCTGACCCAGGGCCAGTCGGCTGTCCCAGGGGGTCCCTCCCTGACCCAGGGCCAGTCGGCTGTCCCAGGGGGTCCCTCCCGACCCAGGCCTGGTTGGTTGTCCCACGGGGGCCCCATGACCCCCCAGTTGGCTGGTGGGGACCTCAGACTGCTCATCTGTACAACAGAGATATTCTGGATATTCTCCAAAAGGCTCTGTAGCTCCAAACTACCGCTTCCTCTAGGCCTTTTATGTATCATTTTGTTGGATTCTATCTGGCTTCTGAAATGACCCTGAAATTCTTTTTTTTAAAAAAAACTTATTTATTTTTGCTAAGGAGAGTGAGTGAGCATGAGTCGGGGGAGAGGCAGAGGGAGAGGGAGAAGCAGACTCCACGCTGAGCAGGGAGCCCGATGTGAGGCTCGATCCCAGGACCCAGGACCATGATCTGGGCCGAAGACAGACGCTTCACCGACAGAGCCATCCCAGCACCCACCCCCGAAGTTCAACAAACTGTTTATAATTCCAGCCTCTAGGAAATAGGGAAACGAAGGTGACAGTCAAGGTCAAGCCCTGACGCGGGGAACGGGACCCAGAATGGGAGGCTTGGAGGGAAATGTCCCTCCCTGGCTGCTGGGATCCGGAAGGAACTTCGTCCCTGCTGTCCTGGGGAAGTGCTGAGCATGTTGCAAACAAAGACATTCCTACAGGGGACGGTTTCCGTGGCTCCACAAAGCACCCTGCTCAGAGCTGGGCTTATTCCCTTCTACATGATGGTAGAGTTTGGCCATTACTGAAACCCCGTTACCCTCCACAGGCGCCCACCAATGCCGCCCCAGAGCCCCAGTGGACCAGCGTCCAATCTCCAGTGTGACCCCTTCCCCGAACAGCCTGCAGAGGGTTCCTGGTTTCTGCAGCTTCCAGGAGAAAAGCTCCTCTGTCCAGAAAGGCCAAGTCCCTGCCTCGTCTGACGCCACCGCTTGTCCCTCTCCCATGGCGCCCCAGCGGCCGCCGCAGGCTATCACGGAGGACGCATCCGCTTTCCTTCCCGTCCCCCTCCCAGGCCGACCCCACTCTCCCTTCACAGCGCAGCTCGGTGTTTCCATGTTTCCATGGGGCTCTTCCACAGTGAACCCAACACACCATCTCGCTGCTCTACTTCGGAGGACCCTAATAACTCTTCCCTCCCCGGGTTCCGCTTCGTGCTGTTTGGAGTTTTTCTCCAGGATGGCATGAATTTGCTAGACCCGCTAGAACAAAGTACCCCAAGCGGGGTGCCTTGCCCAGCAGAAAGCTGTCTTCTTCTTCCGGAGCCGGGAAGCCTGAAGCGAGGTGTGGACAGGGCTGGCTCCCTCCGAGGCTGTGAGGGAGACTCTGTTCCAGGCCTTTCTGTCAGCGCGTGGTGGTTGCTGGCCATCTTTGGGGTCCCTTGGTTGACCGACCCGTCATCTCGATCGGGGCCATCGTGCTCACACAACCTCCTCCGTGTGTCGGTGTCCGAATCTCCTCTTCACGCCTCTTCGTGCGAGGACATCAGTCATATGGGACTAGGGCCCACCCCACTCCAGGACAACCTCGTTTGGCTGATTCTAGCAGCCACGCCCCTGTTTCCAGATGAGGCCCCCTCCGAGGTTCTGGGGGTCAGGACCTCAACATACAGGGTTTCGGTGATACATTCAACCAGCAACAAGCACGATAAAGTCTGCGTTAGCACAGATGCACCTCCGCCGCAGGTGCGATGTTATCTAAATATTTTGTATCCCTGCATGATGAATGAATTATTACTGAATCAACAAACAAATACACCCTTGCAGGGGTCTCCTCCTCCCCCGACTCCACAGAACTGGCCACTGTGTAGCCTCCTGCTGCATTTGCCGGCCACACGGCATCCCCCCTGCCCAGCTCTGCTCAAACGAGGCCTCTGACTTTGATTCTCGCAGAGTCTGACTCTGGGTCGCACCTGGTGGGACCTCCGCTCCGCAGATTCCCTCCCCGGACTCGACAGTTTCATCCTGGAGCTCCTGAGGGACATGATTTTCATTGTTTTTCTTTTCGGAGCTCAGAAATTAGCAATTATGTATTTTTGATGCCAGCAGGAAGCTTGGTAATCTGTCGCATAAGTAGCGAGATGAGCCCGGGCGCCTCCTCTCCGAGTCCTGCCCTCCGCGCGGCCTGGCTTCCCCACGCTCTCCTGCTCTCCGCTCCCGTCTGCAGGCCTCCGTGCGAGAGGTGGTTTCCCTCAGCCAGGTTCTGCCGACTCTGGCTTCCAGGGCCTTCCTCCCGCCTGCCAGCATGAGTGACAAACAGACAGAGCCGGAGAGACACACGGAGCCCCGAGCCCGGCGGTGCAGGGGTGCCGCGGGAAGACGGCCGGCTGCGCACACAGAAGAGAAGAAATGCAACCGTGGTGGTTATCAAGTCACCCCAAACACGGGTCCTGTGTGGGCACAAGGCCCGTTCTGACAGCGCTCATCTTCATTCCTGGGATCGCGGCCCTGACCCCAAACCCTCACTCGGTGACCAGGTTTGCCCTCCGGGGACATCACTCCCCGTCAGAGCCCCGTGCTGATCACAGGGCTGGAACCAACCTTCTGAGACTGAGGACCTGCTCCGAGGGCCTCCCTCTCCCCAGGGCCGCAGCCAGAGCTCCCAGGCTGCCTGCCTGTCTGCAGCAGCTCCGGCTTCCGGCTCCCTAGTTGGGGAGGTGGGACTCAGCTCCAGCTCGGGCGACGACTTCATGTTGCTTTGCCCCAGCACTTCTGCTCCCTGAGACCGCCTCCTGCTCTGTCCTGTTTTGCCTGGACAGACCCAGCCGGGGTGTCTTTTTCTGACTCTAGGCTTGACTCTACCCTGACACTTGGCATCCCGACTTTAATCATCCAGCCTGATGCACCCAAGTGAGGGCCTGTGGTCTTCACGGCGCCACGACCGTGACGGAGTGCCCAGCACGGTGGAGCTGGGCAGGCCCACGGCCCGAGCCAGGAACGGTCCAGACTCCAACTCACAGCCACCGGTTTCTTGGCAATCCCAGTTGCCAGGATGAGAGACAGAGGCAGCAGGTAAGGCCACACTGGCTGTCTCTCTTTGCATCAGAGACCAAAACCACCGATTTAAGACCCCGAGCGCAGAAGTCCCTGTCAGTGACAAAACCCTGTCACAAGGTTTCAGTCTATTGTCGAGTTTGAAGCAGAGTAGAAAATATTGAAAAGTGCAAGAAAAATCTATGGCTGGATTTGGTATTCAAATTCCCTCTCAAGATGTCTTCCAAATGTCAAAAATCAGTAGCGGCCAATTATTGTGCTCTGAATTGAATAGGTGAGATCAAGTATTTTTCTTTATAGTAATGCAAATATACACATTCTCATTTTAAGCCCTCACAGATAGAATGATTTAGAGCAATTTTTATGTTACGATCGGCTTTGTTTTACTTTGGTTCTGCCCTTTTTAATAATATCCTACAAGTAAGCAACATGCCTGGCACTTTTTAGGGAGGGGTAGAAAAAGGAAATATTTTATTTAGATAAATTAAAATAGCTGTTATTTATATGAAATAAGCAAAGCTTAAGACATAGAGACCTTGAATTTACTCCCTAAACAGAATGTAAACTGCTTGTAAGTTGCCAAAACAGCTTGGCTAAAGCCAAGTAGGTTCACATATCTTAATGAGAAACCACCCAGTAGGTTAGGCCCCTTTGACAAACAATACACACTCTGAAGTCTCACGAATGATACTGAGTAGCAAAAACGATACAAACCAGGAAATCTACAGGAGCTCTTACCCGTTCTTGGGGAAACCACAGCCCCTGGTCCTTGTCTCAGGGAGGAGGCTAGGGACGGAGAGCCAGGGGGATCTGCCATCTCCCCGGTCCCTACGCTAACTAAGGGAGGGATGCTGGGAGTTAGTGTGTGCCTCCAGCCCTCTGTGGTAAAAGAAGGCAGCTGGACCAGAAGACAGTCCGGTCTGACAGGTGGTGGCCCGAGGTCACAGCTTGGGAAGAACTCTCAGCTGGGATCTGAAGGACCAGGTCCCAGTGGGAAGTGCCCGCAGGCATCCCTTCTCACGAGGAGGGGACAGCAGGTGGAGAGGAGGGAGGCAGAGAAAACCGCTTGTACGCTCTGGTCTCTGCATCCAATCATGCCCTATTTTACCTGTTCTTCGTAAGCAGTGAGAAGTAGTTCACTGATTTGCATTCTTTGTAAAGCAAAACTTCATCAGTAACTCAGGAGGGGACTGTGCCTTGTTCCACTTGCTTTCCGACAGAGCTCTTCATGTGCTTAGTGTGTGACATGAGCTTAATATCCGTGTGTGTGTGTGTGTGTGTGTGTGTGTGTGTGGTTCAGAGCTGGAGAGGAAGGGGAGGGAAACAAGTCGGCGAGGGGAAGGAACGCGAGACAAGAGGGGTAAAGGGGACCTTAGGACTTTTAATTCCCAAAACAGAAAGATCTTTTCTCCAATCTCTTTAAAATGCTAAAATTATTTTTTAAAAACATAAAAGCAGTATTTAAAAGTAATACATACTGTTTTTAATAAAAAATCACTTTTAATAGTTGATTCAAATTCTCCTTCTGTCCCTAGTGAACCTGACATCTGGAGGGTCTTAATGAAAACGGAGAGAAATAGATCCTTTTCCAGTTTCCATTTTCTTTCCGTTTTTCGGCCGTCCAGACCACCTGTCTTCCCCACCCACAGAGTAAGCCAGGGAGGCAGCTCTGTTATTTACCTATGAAAAACAAATAATGACTTGTTTGAAACCGGAGTCTGTCGACTTGTTTCACTCCTGACTTAAAGTGAAGGACCCAGTTGCTTTTCACAAGTCTACTTTGTAGTGGAAATTAAATAGGCACTGGAAGGTGGTTTTAAGAGTCGAGAACCCCTGTGAATGGCAAAGAGTGGACGGACTGGCTGATGGTACACTGTCTCTCCAGTGTCGATTTCTCCCGAATTACCAATTTGGCATCTCTCGTGGGCCCAGAAGTCGCTGTGAATTGTTTCTAAAATAGAGTGTCCGGTTCAGCCTCAAGTATTCACTGGGAATTAATGGGCTACACAGAGCAATTTGAGAACTATCGATCAGAAGATCCCATTTGATTAATTCTGTGGAGCACGGGCTACTGAGTTCGTAACGATATCATCTTTTGAATGTGCCGTCACAAGGAGGATAAGGAAAACTAATCCCTGATGATTATTTCTGGATGGGAGACTGTATATTATTATTGATTCCCCCCAAACTTATTTTCCTTCTGAAATTTTTAAGCAGGTTAAATACATCAGAACTAGAGTGAGGGAGACCCAGCAGGAAACATGGGATAAAAGGCACACAGACAATAATTCCAAGTACTTGCTAGTCCACTGAGGTAAAGGACAGGCTTTTCCAACCTCTGATGACAGTGATGGTGTCTGGCACGGAGGACTCAGCAGTTCCAAGGGACGACCACCATCCCCAGCCCCACTGCCCTGAGACCGGTCCTCTCCTCGTGTGGCTGGGGAAGACGCTGAACAACAGGGGAGAGGGGCACGATGAAGGGGGGTTGGCCAGGAAGATCAACTTCCAGGTACGTCTGGAGTGGTGCTTTCTACTTGTGCAGGCGTCCATTGGGGCTACGATAAGATAATATGAGATCTACCCTCCTAACAGATGTTTAGGTGAAGAGCACAGGCGTTAGCTGTCGGCACCATGGCGGACGGATTTCTAAAACATACTAATCTTGCGTCACTGAGACTTTACGCCAGTTGAACAGCAACTGCCCATTTCCCTCCCCAACCCAGCCCCCGGCAACCACATTTCTATCTCCTGATTCTATGAACTGGATGATTTAAGATAGCTCGTATTAGTGGAATCATGCAGCATAGGTATAATGTGTATTACACAAATGTATAATAATGGTGTCCTGTGACTGGCTTATTTCACTCAGCATAAGGTCTTCCAGATTCCTCTGTGTTCTAGCCTGGCAGATTTTCCTTCCTTTTTTTTTAAGTCTGAGTAATACCCCGGTGTTCGTATGCACCACATTGTTCCTTATCCACTCCTCTGCGGACGGACACCTGGATGCTTCCACACCTTGGTTATCGTGAATATTGCTGCTGTGATCATGGGTGTGCAAACATGTCTTTGCAGAGAATTCAGATAACATACAATCCAAGTACCTCATTAAGAAAGAAGGGGAGGCCAGAGAGGTAATTGGATTTGCTCAGAATTGTGCACCTAATACCCATGCATATGTATGACACCATTATTATACATATGTATAATACACATTATACCTATATTCTCTGAACCTAAACTCTCATTTTCTGTGTTTTGTAGACTACTAATCAGAAAATTGAATATAAAAACACATTTTTCTAAAAATCAAAAAAGGATGATAGATTTGAGTCATTTCTTGTTCATGAAATGCATATTATGAAATCAAAGTCTTTTCAAAAACACTAAAAAATAAGGAACTGTTCATACATTGCCAAAGACCTCCTATGCCATCAAATCGTGTTGCTGATATTGATTTCCTGTGGATGTTACTAGGAGTTGCTTAATTTTGGTAAATTGAAGTCTTTTTCTAACTCTATGGTGATTTCCACTTTGAGAATAAGAACTATTCAAGCTGTCACAGCTAAACAAGGAATCCAGGAACATTCATTTTCAGATTATTCATTATTTTGTTCAATGTACATGGCAAATGTAAAAAGTTATGTCTTCATTTAATGCCATATCTTAGGAAAGATAAGCTTGTGGCTGACTGGAGCCGCTGGGGACCAATCAGAAACATTGAAACAGTTTGGTTGAGGTTTGCCTATATTGCCACATGGGCTAGAGAAATTAGCAGTTCATCATGGATGCCCGTCTGCCAAGTCCCCGTCACCTTGTCACATGAATGTCATATCGTAGTGTCTCTGGGCATCCTCTGTTTCTCTCCATCTCAACCATCACCATCAGGGTCCAATGATCTGCTTGACTGGCCTGATACAGCTGTGACCTCCAAGCCACTCTGTCACCTCCATGCTCACTCCCCTCTCATCTGTTCTCAAGTGCAGGTGTGACAGCATCCCCATCCTACCCAACCTCTGAGCCCTTGTCATGGGGTCCCACTGCTCCCAGGATGATATCAAACTCTACCGTGTGGCCCATGGGACATGGGCGCCTCCCAGACCCTCCTTTGTTCTCTCTACTCTGGCAACACTCAGCCTGACACCCCCCCCCCCCACAACTTCTTTCTGCCTGGAATATTCTCTCTCTCCACTACACTTAGCCCCCAATCTCTGTTGTCATGTGCTCCCTAGGAAAGTCTGGCTTACATTCTCCATCACAGGCCCTTATCCGTGTTCATACCTGTTTCAGTTTCAGTCACTGGGGGCAGTCATGCATCTACATTTGCTTGTCTGTCTCTCTAGCCAGGTATCATTAGCTCTACTGATGCTCACCATTGACCCCTTGGTACTTAGCACACAACAGATGCTCAGGAAATACCTGTAAAATGTATGAGTGGGGGAATGACTAGGCAGACGGATGGGGAGGAAGTACATTTGCTCATCTGCAGTCAGTGAATCATGCCTTTGTGGCCTATGCCTCTGGCAGTCCAGTCTGTGCCTCTGCATTTCCTCCACTTGACCTTCACAGGTACTCATCCTGTTGACCAATGGAAGCATCTCCTGGGGCTAGGGATTTGTAATAGATTGTGGGGCAGACTTTGTTTATGCCACTGTGTCTTACCTGTAGGGGCAAAAATCAAGCCTCTCTCCTCATTAATACCCTACCCTATTGAAACAGTTTCAGACATGGGCTCCCCAGCCTCACTGGGTTGCTTCCAGTTTCCTCAAGGATTACCCCTGGAAAAATGATTGTAGAGCACAGCATTTATGGAAGAGGTAGTAAGGTCCTAGATGAGGAACAACAACAACAAAGCAAACCCTTCCTGTGACCTTCAGGGTTAAGGTGTTGCAGCTCTTGCCAATCAGACCAGAAAAATGTTCCCAACTGAGCGCTCATGACTTCAACCTCAGCCTGAAGCACTGATACAAAGACTGAAGGTAAGTGAGGTAGGTGTTCCTAAGGCAAATGAAAGAGATGAGAGATGATCTTCCTATCTCAGTGAAATTCCCTGAAGACATATCTCTATGACACGATACATTGTTTTAGTTTGTTTCAAACTGCCCAGGTCTTTTATTCCCAGCTCAATTGTTAAGGGCTGGAGAAGCACAGGGGAATGCCAAGCTGGAGAACATGGAGGCATAGGAATTTGAGTTGTGATTTGGAAATGTAAAAAAATTTCATTTGTGGCAGGACGGGAGAGTAAAGGGTCATTGGTCAGGAGCAAAGGCTTAAAGATGGAAATGTGTCTAGACATATGTAGGTCTGAGAAAAGACTGAGCACTGTAGGTGCCATGGTGGATTCGTGGAGAAGGGTCAGTGGGGAAATGGAACTGGGCATTTAGGGCACAATATACCTCTTAAGTGAGTTGGCTTCAGTTACCTGGGGAGCTCCCCTTCCTGAAGAAAGCCAGATAAATGGAGTGTTCATGTGCGTATATGTAGGTATGTGAGCAGGTGTGTTTCCCCCCAATCTCAGTTAGATTAGCTGGTACCACAGATTGAGGGGCTAGAGTCCCATGATTGTATCTGTTTGCTGGGCAAGCAACAGTTACTGGTGCAAATCTTTCTGGAATGTCTAAATCACACACCAGCTTCCAGAAGTGGGTTTGGTGAACGTGGTGAATGGAGTTTTCTCTTTGTTTGGAGATGAAGGGCATTAGCAAACCTGGGGGCCCTTATGCTGATCTGGTGGCTTCATTATCCTGGCCTGGTGATGAAGGTCAAGGAGGTGATGGATAGTCGGCCTCACTTTTTTTCCTTCTGCCACTCAACTGTCTTATAACACCGCCTGAGAAAAACATCTTAGGAAGTAAAATTTCAGAATAATCAAGATTTAGTGTACCATACATTCTGCAAAATACACACTCTTCAAATATAGACCCATCTGGGAAATCTATATATGTACATCTCTTCCGTATGAGTATAGAGATGCAAATTTCTGATGCTCTAAAGTCAACAAATTCATTCATTAAATTCTAGTACTTTTTTTTTGACAATCCTTTAATTTTGGCTCATCTGCTGGGAATTAGAGATGGCTACATATATTTAAAGTACGTATGTTTGCATTTTTAGCCCTACGGTTTAATAGAGAAGTGATTTATAATGCCAGATCGGCAGAGACAGATTCCGTGGTGGTGCAGTGGAGCGCTTCCAGTTGAGCTGAAAGATGGTTTCTGAGCATGAAATATATGTCCGCATGTAAACAGGAAGACAAGGAAAATGATGAATCACCCCTTACCATCTCTTAGTGCAAAACTGCAGACTATATAATTTAAAATTTACTGCCAGCTATACCCATATAATGTGATCATACACAAAGAGCCTATCAAATACATTAGGAAACAAAGGCTATATTAGGGTTTCCTGCAACCCAAAGAAAGCCTATGAATAATTCACATTTCCATGCATTAGGCCACCCAAAGGTGAACACGTAGGCAGTGTCCTTAATTCTGAAGAAAACTGATCAATTAGCCGAATGGTCTGATTTAATATCAGTACACTGTTTCAGCTACCTTGGAAGCCAAACTTGCTGTCTCAAGCCCCTCTGAAGGTAATGTGCCGGTCTGGGCAATTTCTGGTGGCAGTAATGGTGGTAAGGCTGTTGGGCCTGGTGAGGCGTGTGGGGAAGAGACAGACTGTGGGAGTGAGGGGCTGGGCCCTTGTGATAATGGCACCTTCTGCTTCTCCTCTTCTCCCGCTGATAAGCAAGTGGCTGGCTTCCCCCGGGTCCTACCCCAGCCTCTACCCAAAGGTGGGACAAAAGCAAAACCTCCGCTTATGAACCCAGACAGTTCCTACTGGAGGAACACCCATGTTGGATGGATTTTAACTGTGACGCGCTTCATCATTCCTTGATTTCTTTCATTTCTTTCTTTATGTCAATTAGATTCCGAGTGTCCAGAGAAATAAACTTTACTACCCAGCGAACTACAGCAGAGTGAGGGTGTAATGTATAATGAATCACAACACATTGCCCCCACCTCGCCTCTCCGGAGTCTCTTTGAACCCACCTGTAATTCGGTCCCTCAGCCCTAAACAGTGAGGCCAGTGATCCAGGAGGCAGAGTGGAGACCATCTGTGCCCCTCTCCTGGCTTCCTCCTTTGGGGTCACAACAGTGCTGTTTAGCCTCTCTGTCCCTGGCTGGGCAGATGGAAACAGAAAGACCAGGTTTCCTCGGCACCCCGATCTCAGGAAGGAAGGGACAAAGGGGGACCCCGGGCCCCTGGAAGTTTTGAGCATTCCTCACATTTATGTCTCCTTAGCAGACGTTGCACAGACCTAGGTGAGCAGAAGCTGGCACAGGTGCGCTCATCTCTAAGAACAGGGTCAGTTTACAGTGTATGGGCTTTTATTTTATTTCAGTAATTTTGGGGGACACCTGGCTGGCTCAGTTGGTAGAACACGTGACTCTGGATCTTGGGGTGGTGAGTATGAGTCCATGTTAGGTGCAGATATTACTTAAAAATAAAATCTTTTTTTTAAAAAAAAGGAAAAATGTATCTTTCTCTATGTAATTTCCTTAAAAAATGGAATATTATTCTAGTGCTCATGAACTGAATCTTATTGTCCCACATAAACAGTAGTAGCCCAGAGATACATGATTTTCAGTTGGCAAAATCTCTTAATGCTTTAAATCTGAGTTTCTGTTCTGTCCTATCCCGTCTTTTCTGTATGTGTGTGTTGGGGGTGGAGGAGATGAGGAGTGTCATCAAATAACTGGCAATTCCATGTAAATCAACATTCGGAAAGTTCCAGTGTGCTGCTCACAGCTATAGAGCCCGAAGTGTTCATTGAAGGAGTGTGATGTAGTCAAAGAACAACAAAGGGCGAACCCTCAAACCCGGGGCCGTACTGCAGACAACCACACCCTCCGCCCCCTTTTTGGTCTGGGCTTTGCACAAAGGTACCTAAGTGGAGGAGTTTCTAAATGGTAACTTCAGAGTTAGTTTTGTTTTGTGGGTTTTTTGAAAATTATATTTTCTTAAGGTGGAGGCTTGCGTTTACTGAGGGCCAACAATGGAGCCTGACCAGGTAAGCGCTTTTCTTCCCAGTTTGGGCGGAGGGAAAGTGCGTAAGTACCGGCCATCCGGTAAGAATTAGTAGAGATCTTGTATCCGTTCCACTGTTTCCTTAGACCTTCTTCTTTTTTCTCTTTTGGGTCTATTTTCACTCCCATGGTGAAATCTCTGAGTCAGACTGGATTTAGCTGCAGTGTGAAGTCTTAGCACATACGTGAAGCTCGTAGTGTGGCAGAGACAGCGGTAACACAAACCCGTGAGCTGTGCCAAAACGACAAAGGCACCACGAGTCCATGCGGCCCGGGACACGGCAGCACTTAGACCAGAATGAGGACACGCCGCCTTTCCCTGGGGCTGGCACCTTGTGGGTGTCTGGCACCGGCTTGCTGGGGGACGAGAAGGAACCGCTACAGGCTGGTCTATAATTCGAAAACAAAGGGTCATCTTAAACCCTTCCTTCCTCCTCTGGGTGAAAATGGATCTGTAAGAGTCTCTGTGCCTCGCTGCGTTTTCAAATGGGAGTCATTGCCATGACTCTTCTGGAAAGAGATCTTGTAGGGACTCTACAGCCAGCTCTGTGGGCAGACGGGATCTAGTGGCTGATGAGGATGAATCCCAAGAGACTCTCCCCTCCCCTTCCGTCTGAGAGCTTTTGTGTTTCATGTTCTCCTCCCTAGGGTGTTAGCTGGGTCCCTGAACGGCTCCTGGGGGGCCCCTGGCCAAGCAGCCTTGTCTCCTCCTGCCAATGAGACACTCAGAAATAGTCCGGTACTAATTGGATAGGTCTTCACCTCAAAACGGTTATCGTTTCTGCCAGGGGGAGAGATAAGAAGAGGACCCAGGAAATGCACCTGTTTACTGGGGCCATGACTAGTCCCCGTGCCGCCCTTTCCAAAAGCAGTAGGAATGTAGTATTAGATGGATGTGCTTTGCTGTCTGGTGTCTAGCTGAAGACCCCAATCTAATATCGGAAAACTCTCCCGCCACTTGGCTCAGCTGTGGGGACTTCATCAATCAATGAACCCAGTAAACCAGCCATGGCTGAGGGGCTGGAGGCCAGTACGTCCCTTCAAAGTGCAAATGAATCATCAGGGATCTCGTTAAAATGTAGCTTCTGGTTCAGCCTGCCTGGGGTGGGAGCTGCAGTGCTGCTTTGGGAAGAGGCTCTCAGACGACACAAGGTGCGGGTGGCAGGCCTGGCTCCGGACGGGCCATTTTTCTCCAGCTGTTAGCAGCCAATTGGGCAGACAAGACCTTGACATGACGAACGGACCTCGGCTGGCTTCGGAGAAGGGGGCCCTGTGTGAGTGTTCTTTGTCTGGTCTAGCCTCTACCCCCTTTCCAACTCTAATTTCTACATATCTGCTCAATGCTGCCCCACTCAGACGGAAAGGTCACTGATGGGCCCAGCATTTATTTAGCTCCTTCTGTATACCACGAAATGGCTCATGTGAGTCTTACAGCAACACTGTGAGATACGTATTTGATCCCCAGGTCCCAGAGAGTGAGAGGGAGACTCAAAGTTTCAGCCATTGGTTAAGGATCCGACCTGTGGCACCTGAACCTGGGCGTGTCTGGCTCAGAGCCCGTGCTCCGGTCCACACATCAGAGGGGCCGTTTTTTCATTCAATTATTCATGCTTCCCTCAGGGAGCACTCTGGGGAGCACCTGTGGTGTGCCAGGCACGGGGCTCGGGCCAGGCGCCTCTGCAGAGAAGTCCGTAGGGGTCACGAGAACCCCAGGCGAGCGCTGGGAGTCTTTTTCTGGTTGTCCTACTTCCAGAGCACATTTCTCAAATCTCCATTTCAAACAGCCTGATGTTAAATAGATGCTGACTTAATGCTTTGGAGGATAAATTGGGCTGCAGGAGTTTTCAGCCTTTGGTCTTGAAATCCCCGTCACTGAGAACCTAAACACATATTTGAAATGTGTTAAGTGCGCTGATAGCCTCTGCGCTGTGTCAACCATTTCGAATAAAGAGTGACTTTGCTCCTCATTAGTGCCGCAAAGCTTTGAGCGTCTCCAGCCGCCTGTCCTTGGGGGCTTTGCCTGTGCCGAGAACTGCCACGTAGAGGCACGATTTAGTTTCGGGGAAAGGACGAAGTCCCCAACTCTCTGAGACCACCTTCCAGTTTGCTCCTCCTGGTGCTGTCTGTGAGGAAGGACAGGGCTGCTTCCCTCGGAAAATGCGGCCCGGCCCCTGGGGCGCCGATGCCTCCCTCCGCCTCTGTCTCTGGTTTTCCCTGCCCGTGTGCACGTTGTCGTCACCCCGCATTATTGGGTGCTGATGGCGCTGTTTCTGCAGAGTCCCTAAGGGCCCCGTCAGCCCACCGCACCATGTCACCAGACTGTTCAGACCAGAGGGAGGCGGTATCAGCCAGTGGGCGGGGGGGCGGGGCGGGCTGTCCAGTCTTGATGTCCGCAAGATGCCCCTGCTGGACGCTACGTTAACAGGAAGCATGGGGCCCCATGGGGAGTCAGCTTATCCCTTCCCGTGAGCCCCACAGAAATTCATAAGTGGGGCAGTTGCTGCAGCATGAAGACCCCAGGGCAAGGCCGCCTCCACCCTGGGCGCAGGCCCTGAGGAGGGCCGGGTGGGGGGCGGGTCGGAGTTCAGGCATCTCCAGACACCAGGGGACACGGGAGGCTGTGGCTACTGAGGACTGGGTGACCGTGGTCACAGAGGGAGCCCCTGGCTACAGGGGAACAAAGCCTCCAGCTTGGGAGGGTGGGGATGGGGGCAAACATCAGGCCCCGCAGCTACCCGTCTTAGAGCCTAAGAAAAAACCACAGACATGCTTCTCCCCCCAGATTCTGGAGAAAGTCAGCCAAAGTCCCACAAGCCAATGACCGGTTCTTGAAGGGCAGGGTTTTCACGCGGCGGCTGACCCCGGCATTCCGGCAACAGGTGCGTCCTCCCCTCCCGGGAAAGACGCCGGGCCTGGGGCTGCGAAGAGGGAGCAGCTGGCTTCTCTGGGACCCTGCTTCCCCCAGGACGGGGCTCCCCCTAGAAGAGGTGCTCGCGATCGCCCAGGACAGCTGGGAGCACTTGGCTGAGAGGTGGGTGCAGGTGGGGCTGAGTTCAGACGATGGCCTGTGTGAGATCCCTTCTCCAGGCTGCGAGCTGGGCGGCGCTCGCTGGACGGAGGTCCGGAAGGAGACCCACGAATACGAACACAGGTCTTCGGAGAGCGCTCTGGGCAAAGCCCCCGGCACCCAGGCCGGCAGCTCCCACTGTGCGCTTGTGATCTTCTCCCCAGGCAATCTTGCTCTTTCCAGGCCCTTCCGTCACTCCCCCAGCCCAGCCCAGGCTCCCTGGACGGAGCCCCAGTCTTCAGGCCTCTTACCCTACCCTGCCCACAGCCACGGGGCTAGTCCAGGCTCTGCAGGGAACGAGTGAACTAACTGCTGCCAGCGGTGTCTTGCTCTCAGGGGCCAGGTGACCCGCCGAGGTTACGCAGGACACTAACACGCTCTACGGCACGTCAGGACACGTCAGCACCACTGCTCGTTCTTCGGAGGCATTAACTCACACCATCCTCCCAAAGCCATTGAAATGGGGGCTGACATATGTCAACCAGAGTCCACAGGCTCGAAGTCATCTAGTTACTAAAAAGTAAAGCCAGAACCCAACTCTGCAGTAGGCCCCAGAGTTCAAGGTCTCCACGAACAGAGGAACGGCTGAGAGACTTCCAGGCACCGCGGCGGGTCACTGGCAAAGGTAGGTGTGCCCCAGGAAGACCCCTGAAGCTCAGCACGTGCCACCCACGTGACCCACAGGCCCTGTGCTGGACAGCAGGGCCCATCAGGCATCCCTGAGTGTCCCCCCTCCCCTTCTAGAGGTCTATCCCCATTAGGGACCTTTCCTCCACCAGCTGGGGAGACAGAAAGTTACAGAAAAAGTGAACTCCTGTACACCATCATTTGGCTCAAAATCGGGAATGAAATTTCTTGCTACAAGGTTTTTTCAACTAAACCAGAGTCCAGTCTGAAGCTGGAGGTTGCTGTGGACGGACCCCCACAGCGTCCTCAGGCCCTGACACACCCGGGACGTGTGCACTGAGGTCAAAGTGCACATATACTAACGTTTTCCATCAACGGCCAAAGGTCAATGCCATCCGACTGTCTGGTCCCTCCCTCTGGCAAGAGAGAAATGAGAAATGCAACTTTAATATTTCCATTCCAGAACTAACTGCAACCATTAGCATCACAATGATGACTGATGGGGACTGCGGCCCCCTGAGCTGGCTTTTACAGAAGGCAAGAAGCAAAACGCTCCTTCTGAACTCACAGTAAGAAATGATGATCCTAATTCACGAAAGCTGCAGCTGGGCTTCTCTATACTTATGAGATTGTTTTATGAGGATGGGAGATTAAGTACACTTTATATCACTCGATCCTCTTCAACCAGAGCTGAAGGAGGGTTTTCTGGTTTCAACTTCAGCTTGCTTGCACATAACTGGAATTACTAGAGGATTTTAATCTCCCACTAGAAACACCACCACCCATTTTATAAACCCTGAGATGATTATCAGAGGCACCAAGGAAACCCACAGGGGAACACCAACCGAGGTTAAAGCCCGCAGATCAGAAGTGCTTGGACAGGACCCCGGGCAGGCTTCTGTGAATGCCGGCTGCTCAGTGGAAAGAGGAGGAGGGTCCCAGTTCTCGTGGGCGGTCCCCGGGGAGAGGAATAGGTGCCCTAGGGGGACAAATTCTGTATGAAGCAGAGCAGGCCTGTGCAACTTTGCAGTTCTCTTTGGGGACAAGATCATCCACAACCTCTTCTCACTGCAGACGCAGGACGATCAGCCCCGACCACCATCCTCATCTGAACCCAGGGTGGGACGCTTCCTTCATCTTCCGAGGGAAGGGATGTAACAGGCCTCAGGGTAATTTCCTGCCCATTCTCTTAAACAGTTTCGGGAAATCACTGCTGTAAAGTGCTCTTACTCAGTCCAAATTAACGTCACAAGACTTCCCCAGACTTCTATTTCCTTTCATTTAAATGGTGAATAACCCAACATAATCACGATTGTGTGTGTGCGCGCTCGTGTGTGTGTGCACGCACATGTGTATTTCCCTAAAATGTAACAGTCTGGGAGATTTGGATACATTTTTCAGGCAAGGCAAGAATCCTTAGCATCTGCCTATCTAACATACTCTAAACTCTGAGTTAGGAAATGGGGTACACGAACATCACCTTCCGGGCTGACGCTGGCCCATTTTTTTCACTTCAGTTCTAGGACCTGATCTTTCTCATGGCCAAAACCAAAAACTGACTTCCCTGACTGTGCTCTCTGAAGGATCCCCACAAACTGTCATCATTTTGCAGTAGGTTTCTCACGCACAATTGCCAATTAAACTGTGCATTTAACCTTTGCACAGAGCACTCCATTTTCTGTTGTTGGGGAATCAAGCTTTTAAATTAGCCGATCAATTCTGCAAATTATGTAAGGACACGGCGCTTGCTTCATACTTATGACACTGGGCAGCATAGAGGTAGAGTGGTTCCAGACGGGGTGGGGGGTTGGCTGGGCTGCCCAGATCCAGCAAAGCCCTCGGTATCTTTCCATATCTGGGGCTTTTCAAATAATGGACAGGAAAAAAAAAAAAAAAGGCACTGTGAGGTTGGCCACTGTAATGAGAGTTAGCTCTATTTTTGCCCAGGAAAATGATTCACTTTTTCTAGCCAGCTCTTACCTAATAATAAGCTTTTTGCCCCCGTTTCTCCTATAAATGCCATGAAGAGCTCCGGAGGTAAAAGTTTTTGAGGTTCTGAGGCCACAGGTACGAAAAGCCTCTCTAAAAACGAAAGCTAAAAACTGCGGCTTGGTTTGACGTGTCAGTAACCAACTAATGAGTGTTAATGATTTATGTTTCTCTTTTTTAAATAATGAGGAATGCTTCCCCATGTCTGTTTTGTGTGTCATGCCACTGGAATAAAGAATAAAAATAATTTGTAATTGGAAGAATTCAAATCAGGACACACATGTTCTTAAAAACAGACACTACTTTTACAAAAGTATATCTTCTTCACAATTCCCATGCAAAGACAGAGTCTCTGGGTTCAGTGTCTTTACTTGTATGATGAGCACAGGTACCGCGAGTTCTCTTCTGGGTCTTACTCTGTACACGCCTCTAGGCGTGTTTGAAAACAAACTTGCACTTAGGGGGAAAGTCACCTTTCTTCTTCCTACACCTGATCGGGGCAAATTCCGAGGGACCGTGACCCAGAGTTTTGAGGTCCTACTCTCCGGAGAATAAATGCAGCCCTAATAGACCGTGTCTTTTTATCCTCAGGGCTCTGGATTTAACTGTGAAGAGGCACAGAGAACCAAGCGGGGAAACAGGTCTGATTTAGCAGCCCCGACATTAAATAAGACCGCTGCGTGTAGCTGATATGAACGCTCCGTATTGTCTTTTCAGAATCATGCAAATTGATAAATATACTATATACAATCTAAAAGTAAAATGTTCCTCCTCCAAAGGCTTCTCCCTCTGACTCCATAGAAACAAATGACATTACACTTGCAAATTCAAAATGTCAGGAAATGCATCTGATTAGGTTTTCATGGTTACAATGATTAACTGGGGTGGCTTGATTGCACCCTGGATCTTGAAGCACAAGACAGTCCCTGGGAGCTTCTACATGTGCGCCTTGTGGGTGTGTTAATGTCGCTTTGCCAACAACATCCTTCACATTTTCGTCGGGATGTTTCCCCCATAAAACTCCTCCAATCTGAGTATACAAAACTCCCTTCTTTGAGTCTCTAATTGCACGCCATTTCATGGAGCTGACAAGGAGGAAAGCATCTCCAGGCCCCTCCCTCCTCACTCTAAGGTTCCTCTGAGCCTTTGCTTGGATGCATCCGAGGATGCTCTACGCGCGCCCACGCCTGCGCGGAGACACGGAGCCTCACCTCCGGGACAACATCTTCTTCAGTTACAAGGATCATCTGTTCAGGTGAAATTCACGTACCATGTTGGTTGATGTGAACGACTCAGTCTCATTTAGTTCGCTCACAACGTTGGGCGACCACCTCAATGGATTAACAAGACTTTTCCGTCTCTCCGAATCCAGCCCTATCCTGAGCATTCCACTAGGGCACTTCCACGGGTTCCAACGCAGCCCGAGACAAGAAGGAACGGAGGTCTTGGCCAACTTTATAAAACCTCCATTACGGTGAACCCACTGGTCCAACTCCCACCCCAAGGAGTGAGGTGGTCACTTTATGAGCTGTTAAGACCCCAGATTAGCAACGGATCTGGGACAAGACTCCTCCCTTCCCCAGTCTCTGGCAGACTCCTCCACACGGCTCTGCGCTGCTGGGCAGGGGGCAGGGGTGACAAGTGGGGGGTGCGGGGATGTGCCACGGCAGCTGCGGGTTTGCACGACAAGAAGCATGGCGGTAACGCAGAGAGCACACGGGAGACGCAGGGTGGTGGGAGCCCTGACCATCTGGGCTTCTGAGGCTCGAGGGAGGGTTCGCAGGGGTCCCAGGATGTGGGGGTGAGGCCCTCCGACACTGCACAGTGGCCACGGCTGTTCTGGGGACCATGAAGTTTGGGATGGCCAAGAGTGCCCTGCAGGAGGTGCACTAAGAGGGCATCTTGACGCCTCCACCTATAGTTCTAGTTTTGGCAAAATTAAAGAGGCTGGTACTCAGCTGTGAGGACTGTCCCCACAACGAAAGACCTCTGTGCCTCCATCACTCAGGAAGGGGTGCCCCACGGCTCTGAGGTCCCGGAAACCTAGACTCGGGAGTCTTCCAACATGGAACCATGCGAGCACACATCAACAGTCTCCAGAGAAAGGTGCTATGTGGAGAAGACCCCAAAGGTTGCATACAGTAGAGGACCTTCTGACATCTAGGACGGAGAACACAGAGAGTGGGTCAGCGGGGGGGGGGGGGGGGGCTCCCAAGGGGCAGCGGGAGCCGACCTTTCCGGGATGGAAACGTCCTGCTCCTGACAGGACGCTACGGGTTTGCCAGATGCTGCCGCCGGGGAAACGGGCCGGGGAGCACGGGAGAGCCTTTTCGCCTCATTCTATACAAGTGCACGCGGATCCACAGTGATCTCAAAATGCAAAGCTCAGTTACCCGAAGAGGACAAGACCACACCGAGCTTGTTCTTTACAAATGGGGAAATACGGGTGCCTGGGTGGCTCAGTGAGGTAAAGCCTCTGCCTTTGGCTCAGGTCATGATCCCGGGGTCCTGGGATGGAGCCCCGCGTCGGGCTCTCTGCTCAGCAGGGCGCCTGCTTCCTCCTCTCTCTCTGCCTGCCTCTCTGCCTACTTGTGGCCTCTCTGCCTGCTTGTGATCTCTCTCTGTCAAATAAATAAATAAAATCTCAAAAAAGGAAAAAACAAACAAACAAACAAACAAAAACCCCCACAAAAAACAAAGGGGGAAAGAAACACATGGAGAGCAGAGTATCAGGGGACCGCTCCAAGCCCGGCGCTGTCTCAAGGTCACGCTGCGAAATGCTACATTTATGAAAACATAACTATGACAACAGGCATGCGACGGAAGCCCCAATGGAGCACCTGTCTGGTGCTGGACCCAAAACAGGTTCGGCACAGGAGAGTTACTGCGACACAGTCGGTGTGTGTGAGTGTAGAGCTCCGGGAAGGACTGCGTATGCGCGTCTGGTATACACACACCACACGCACACAAACACACATGTGCACACGCACCAGGGACACACACGCACAAGGTCACGAACCAGCTAGCAACAGAAGGAACGGTACCATTCTGGGTCACCATCCCAGACAAAGCCCTCCTACAAAATAAATCATGTCACAGGAAAGAAACAGGTTCCCCCCACTTAACCTTGACGATGACCTGACACAAGACGGTCAATACCATGTGGTTTCCGTCTGTCCGCGGAAATCAGCGCCCCCACGGCCAAGCAGCTTCCCTTCCAGTAAGACTCATTAGGGCCTGTCATATGTTCGCATCAGGGAGGGGAGGCTAATGAGGATAATTAACTCCCCTTATATTAAAAGCACCCGTAGGTCACTGAGTCATCAATCCTTCCCAGTGTCACTCTGGGCAGGGTTGAATGCCCCCCATTCTGTCGCGGGCTGGGCAAAGAAGCAAGGCCCTCCAGTGAGAAACAGGGTGAGAAGCCCCAGGCCTCCATCCCTCAAGCCCCATCGAGGACACACACGCCCCGTGGAAGCAGTTTCTTCCTGGATACGATTCGGCCATTTAAAGCAACCTCCGTTTCACTTGCCGGGGGCTCTTGAGACACACATCGGGCTGCGGAGGGTGATGGCACCCAAGAATTCCCATGGAGAGCCTGATGATGCCATCACTGTTCCCGGTGCCACACCGCCCCCCCCACCCCGCACGATCAGATGGGTGAAGGCGCCCACGGGGAGCCCCCGCTCCACGGTTAACAGACAGACGGGGTCATTCAGGGCAATGAGCTTCCTCCCAGAACTCACTCTGGGGGATGCAGGCTTCTGAAGGGCAGGAACCACGTCCCCTGAACACAACAACAGCGCCTGCAACACCCACGAACGCACCGTAATCCGAGCGGCTTCCCAAGCCTTCTATCACTCAGGCCCTTGCCCGCATTGCGCCCTCCTGAGACCCGCCCCTGCCAGCGGCGACCATGGCCTCCCTTCACCTAACACAGGGAAACCGGGCACAGCGGATGTAGAACGGGCTACGGGGTCACAGGCCAGGAGCCAAGGCTGGCCCACCTGCCCGGGAAGCCAGCGCTGCCTCCAAAGCACCTGGCTTTGCAGACCAGGGCCGAGGGGCCCGTGTGCAGAGCCTCATGGTTCCTTAGCGCTCCCTGCCGGACCAGAGACTTCCTGCGGGCCCTGCTCCGCCCCCACCCACAGCGACCCCCACCCACAGCGACCCGGTGCCCGCGCTTACCTGGAGCGACCCGCAGCTCTGCGCTTCTCACCTGGCCGCGGCTGCCCTTGTCATGCCCCATCCCAGCTGTGGTCTTTGCAGATGCTGGGGACAGGAGCAGGGGACAGGCACGGCTATGTGACTGCTGCACACAGCCCGGTCCCCGCGTCCTCCCCTGCTTCTGACCAGGGGTCAGGAAGCCAGAGAATGACCCCTGACGGTCAGGCCACACCAGACCACCTGAACATGGCCCCAGCCTTGGATGGTGGTCCTGCCCATGGGCTGTGGTGGAAACCGCTCCTCTGGCGGCAGGACCTGGGGCGTGACTTACCCCACAATGACCTCCGCACTCCACTATCTACTCTAATATCCAAAGAGCAGCAGAATCACACTCCCTAAATGCTAACTGCAAACGTGACAGGCTGCCGATAAACGAACCTCACGTCATTCCCAGAATTAATGCTCTCAGTAGCCCTCCTGTGAGTGTTTTATTAGGATTATAAATATTAGTACCGCTGTTTTCAAGAAGGAAAAAAAAATCTTAATGAAGTAATATAGTCCAGGCAATCAGCTAGTGAATGGTACAATCAGAACTCCGTCCCAGGCTTGTCTGCCTTTTATATCCTTATCCTTAGTCTGTACGATCTATTGACAAAGTAGAAACACCAACCTGCGTCCCCAGCAGGAACAGACTGCCCTGTGTGTGTGTGTGTGTGTGTGTACGCGCACGCATGTGTATAGTAGCTGGTATTCGTGAAAAAATCGAAAGCCTAATAGAGCCCAGGTTCTGAGTTAAGCTCTGAGACATGGGGATAAAATTAGACCCACTACCTGCTTTCAAGCAACATTTAAAAACAAAACAAAAAACCTGCCCTTCTGTAGGAGGGGTCCATAAAGGGGTGGTAGTGGGGAGTCCAGCTTGGGGAGCGGCGGGCGCGGGGGCATCCCGAGAGTTCCCCCGGAAAGGGACCAGGTCCCAGGGCTCAGCCCCAGAGGTGCTGGGAGGGACCCACCCACAGCACAGCTCTGCGGAGACACTGGGCTCGGGCTCACAGGGGGCCTGCGGAGGGGGTCGGCCAGCGCAGTCGGACCAGAACAAGTGAAAATGCTTGCATTTCCATGGAAACAGGCGCATGTGCTCACGGAAAGACTGAGACGTGGTTCCTTCTTTCCTCCGTCCCCACAGCGCTTTTTCATTGAAAGGCTTTTCCCAGCATCCCTGAGATGTGACCGACAGGGGCGCTGTGTGAGCGGCAGGTGCACCGCGAGCCGGAGCGATGTGCACAGACACCGCGGAACGCGTGCCCCCGGCCGGTGAGCACCGGCCCCTCATCTTTGTGTGGCCCCCAGGACATTTACGACCTACTCTCCCAGCACCTTTCAAGGGCACGACTTCAGCTTTGCTTGGGCTCTGGTTCAGTCTCCGATTATGACCCCGCACGGATTGCAAACTCTGGAGGGCTGGCGCGGCAGGTGTCTGCGGCCCGCGCTCCCTCCTGGGCGCCTGCGCAGTGCGTGGACCCGGCACCAAACCCCATCAACCTTTAGCGTGTTCCATCCTCCCAAACCCGCGCCGAGAGACCTAGTCCTGCTCTCCCCTTTCAGGCAATACCGAACACACCGAAAGTCAAGGTGCCAATCCAAACAAACAAACAAACACGTTATCTAGCGGGTGTTTGAACTGGGTTGCCTTTAAAGGGTTTAAAGGGTTGCCTTAAAGGGTTGCCTTTAATCTGCACGGCAACTCCACGATGTAACCACGACCATAACCCCTGAAACACAAACAGAGGCAGGGAACGCCCATCCTTAGCTTTAGCCCCCAAGTTAAGAGCTGGCCCTGGGATGTGAATTTAGCTTTTTTTCTCGAGAGCTCTTTTCAAGGGCAGAGGGTCCCAGTTCCGTAGCAGTTTATGCTTTTCCAGTTCGACAGAATCGTGACACATGGATTTACTCGTTCCTCTTTGGAAGTCATCCTCGCCTGTTGGTCCTTCTCAAGCCCTGTCTTGCACACGGTCTAGAGAGGACACGGAAGGTTGACAGTCATTCCACGGAGCCGGCCACGGCCTTCCCCATTTCATTCTGCCGTCTCGGTGCCTTCCTACTTATGAGCGTCCCAGAAAAGAGCCTGCAGGGCTTTAGAAGCTATGATGAGTCCTAACTGCAATTATGTTTTAAGTAGGCAGAAGCCTAGATCAGATTCGACCAACTCCAAGTACCTGGAAAAATCCATTTTTAAAACAAAAATCCTTTCCCCTACCATGGACTGCTATAAATGAAGTTTTTCTTTCTCCTGCCGATTATGAAAGTCCAGTAAGGTCAGAGCACCCAAGCCAGACCAAGGGAGCCATACCCCGTGTTCCTTTCATTAATGTAATGGGGTGCCCCTTTTTGGGGGGAAGGGGAAGTCACACATTTTTTAAAAAAATGGAGGACAATTCTAAAAAGATTGCTGCCCGTATTTTATACTGAGGACCATCCAAAGGAGATTAGGAAGTTTTGCTTCCTTGGACAGCATTTTTTAAATGCAGACCTTCACAGTGGCTGTCAAGACAAGAACATTCCACATGTGAAACACTTCACAACCTAGCATTTTCTAATTACTAAAAGAATAATAGCACCATTTTGGTTTACTTTTAACCTCTCACCATCTCTCCCAAGAAGACTCAGGAGAAAGAATATATAATATACACAACCTAATTCATGAGAGCTAATGGCTTTCTCTTAAGAGCTCTCTCTGGACAGAAATCTCTATGGTTGTACCTGTTTCTGAAATCTTCTGGAACAACAGTGCCCTGGAATGGCCTCACTACTCTTGGCTACTGACCTTTAGTGTCTGTATTAGCAAAGGGCGCTCAGACATTTCTCTGCGTGGCCCAGGTGGTTACTGAAAACCCAGGTGTCTCCCAACCTCCTCTCCAAGCGTTCTCACTCTGGCTGCCCATCAGTACCACTAGGGGCTTTCAAAACTCCCAGAGCCAAGGCCACACCCTGGAATGATTAAACTAGACTCTCTAGTGTGTGGGTGGTAAGGCAAGTGAAAGGACCCAGCCTGGTGCCCCAGGGTGCAGGGTCAGAGGGGACAGAGCCCAGCCCCCCAGCCTGCAGACGGCCCTGTGTCTGCAGAAGGGGCTCCACCCCATCAAAGGAGTTTCTCCAAAGAAGCCACTGAGGGCAGAGAGGCCAACAGATCAGTTTTTCTATCCTTAACCCAGTGCTAGACTCATTCAAATTGTTCATAAATAGCGAATGGGTGTGTACAGAAGTGGAGCAAAGATATTAAGTCTCAGTCCACTAGCAGTTAGCTTTGACTAAAATCAGTTGTTCATTAAAAAAAAAAAAAAGTCCTGCCTCTGCCTAGTTAACAAGTAAATGAAATGTATTTGGGGGAAAAAACTAACAAGATGACATAGATATTCATCTCTATTTTCCTAGTAGCACCTACGGACCGAAGACAAGGGTAACACAGCAGTGATACAGAGACAATAAACCCACACCTGTTCCCGCAGAGATTTTTGGCTAAAAGGACCGCATGCAACAACAAAACAATACAATACAAGAGCAAGCCCTCTCTAAACACTCCTGCAGGAGATTCCAGATCCAGTGGGGGAGGGGAGGGGAGGTCCTGACTCAGGTGACGGCGGCACCAAAAACTTCAGGTGGGGACCAGCTGGCATTCCCGGAGAGGGCGCCTCACATTTGGGCAAATCCCACAAAAACTGCATCCATACATCAATGGCGCAGGGGAGCAGTGGCGCGCGACGGGGATTTGGGGGGGTCGTAATGATGACCGGTAGAAAAGGGGGTCGTGTCCTCGGGGACGTTATCAGAAAGACTCAGAGAAGGATGCTGTGGATTCAGGACAGGAAAACAAAATTCCAGGCCTTACCAGCACCTTGCTTGCTCATCAGGCCCAAGTCTAATGCTGAGACTCATTCCTGGGCTTGGAGGGTGACGGTCAAGTCACAGAACAGAGTGGCGGAAAACGGCCTTGAGATCCCTCTGCCGCCCATATGCACTGTGATGACATGCGTTAACTTAACCGTTAGGGGGTGCCCAGACATTTGGCCAAACGCTATTCTGGGTTTCTTGGAGGGTGTCTTTGGATGAGATAAACATTTGAATCAATGAACTGAGTAAATCAGATTGTTCCAATGTGGGTGGGCCTCACCCAAGCCGCTGAAGGTCTGCATAGAACAGAAAGGGTGATCCTCCCACAAATACGAGGGAACTCTCCCTGCCTGACTGCTTTGAGATGCGACATTGGTCTCCTCCTGCCTTTGGACAAATGGAAACATCAGATCTTCCTTGGTCTCCAGCCTACAAACCTTTGGACTGGAACTTACACTGTGCTGCTGGTTCTCAGGTTTTCAGCCTCGGACTGAACAACACAGCCCTCCAACTCACCTGCCGATCAGCTCTTGGGACTCTGACAGGACAACCCAGATCCTTACAGTAAGTCAGTCTCTGTGTGGATCTATCCTGTATTAGGGCTATTCCTCTGGAGATCCCCGGTGCATGAGCACACTGGGCCTTTGCACACCTGCAGATGACCTAGGTAAGGTCTGTGACCATCTGGATGGAGGCTTCTCTGTGTCAGACCATCCTCTGTACGATGCTTAGACCGCTGGAGTAATTTTAAAATATAAGAAGTGAAAATTACACTGAGGACCCGTTTACCCACTCTCCCATCCTCTTCCTGAGTGAGAGAGAACAGGCAAAAGATGACATTAAGGCACAAAACAACCATGTATAAGGAAAGGAAAGAGCTGGAAAGCGCGTTCCTGTGTTACGGACACGCAAGTGTGACTGTCATGGAGCGGCTCTGTGCTCTCAGGTGCTCAAAAGTTCAGTCACCTCCAGATGTCCCGTCTGGTTCAAATGCCAGAATGTCCCGTCTGGTTCAAATGTTCAATGGCGGGAGGAATCGGTTGAGCAAAAGGGCCTTGCTTCCCACCCAGGGTGCCAGTGATGTCATCTGGAAGAGTGATTCGTCTCTCTTGTGCTCCTGGGGAGGGGGTGGTACATCGATGTGCTGCTTCAGTTGGACGGAAGTTCTAGGTCTGAGAGGCGGAGACACTAGGTTCTCTGCCCTGCTCCGTCCTGCTGGGGGCGGGGGGCACCGATGTGAGTGTTCTTAGGCTCAGGTCAGGATGAGAACGCAAAGCAGGGACATTCGAAATTAACTTCCTGTTGACATAATCTACAGCAATCAAACATTATTGATTCTTATTCAGGACAAATGGGCATCTTGGCATAGAAGTATTGATACGTCCAAAGGGCTTCGTTATAATACCTCAGTGCCCATGGATAAAGCTGACTGAATGGGGTCAGCAGGTCCTGCCTCCAGCTGTCCTTTGTCATGATGTCACAGAGCCGGAGTAGAGAGTCAGAGGCAGGTTTCAGGGAATGCTTCGTTTCCCCCCGCTGGGCTACTTCCTGCTTTCACCAGCTCAGTGCGGACCGTCTTCTGCGGCAGGAGTTCGGGGGCAGCACCCGCCAGGAGGAGGCGGCCCTTTCTTCCTTTGTTCCCGCCGTACCTGTCGTACCTGTCTCCGCTGTTCCAGACTGAGCTGGGGTTGGGACTGGGCCCGGGCCTGGGGCGGGGAGAGGTGGCACTCAGAGCTCCACGCGTGCTTCTGGTCCAAAAGGGGAGCTACGGTCTGCTTATTCCCTGTGGATTTCCGTATTTCTTCAAGATGGAAGAGGAAAAGGCAGATTTTCCTCGAATCCCAGGGAATTCTCAGGCAAAAAAGTCGTGGAGGTAGAAATCGGCAGGACTATTTGAGGAGAGAGCTGGATTTTAGCGAAGAGAAATACGGCACGGAAAGGAAGGGGGGATTAAGTGGGAGGGAGACGGGGGGGGCAGGGGGGGCACTGTCCGAGGAGTCTGGCTTTATCCAGAAAGAGTGAAGGCATCCGGAAGCTTCCAGAGGGAAGCCGTGTTTTCAGATTAATCCAAGTCAAGGCTCTGGGGGGACTTGGTTCTTGGCCATGGAGCCCAGCTGTTCCTGGAAAGCAGGCAGGGCGATACCCTCCCCAGACGAAAAGTAATCGTCTTCAAAACACCAACGCTCGGCAGAGAGAAAAAGGCCTTCCAAGAAGTTCTGACGGGCAGAAGCAACACAATTCCCTCACTCCCTTCTGACCTTCACTCCGTGATCGTCTGTGAGGTTCCGCTCTGAGTGACGGTCCCCCAGCTCCGGCGGCTCGCAGAGGACACGGCCCCTGTCAGGACCCTGCAGCGGCGGCCAGCTGGCTGGGTCTGCTGTGACCAAGAGGGAAACCGGGCCGGCGGCACAGCATCGGGACAGAGCGACGGACAGTGCTGGGAACGGCCCTGAAAAGGGAGGAGCTGCCGCCAAACAGGCAAGGGAGGGCTCCACACAGAGAACACGGCCCCTGGAGGCATCGAGGAGAAGCCGGGTTACGGCACAGGGTCCTAGTGAAAACCCATAGGAATCTCAGAGACGTGCTGGCAGCCTCCAGAATTCCAAAGACTGGGACCACTTGGAGGTTTCTAATCAATAAAAAAGGAGTTATAGAGTAGAATTTACTTTCTGGAAATACCAGCTCGGGCAGACCATGAGCTACAGAAGTTAGGGGCAGGGAGGTCACTGCAGCCCCAAGTAGCCGGCATGGGGGGGGATGCCACGTGGTCACGTCTCGGATTGCCGTCTTCATCTACGTTTACTCGAATGTCTTCACGGCCTTCCCAAGGCAGACCGTGGGGCTCACCACGTCAGGAGTAAAATTCAGGGCGTCAGAGAAGTGTCTGGGCGTGTGCTCTGACGTTGGTCCTGGCAGTGGGGCTGTGTGTTTCCACTCTCCAGCAGGCGGGCTCCCGGCACTACTGAACTTGGAACTGAGCCCTCCTGGTGTACGCTGGAAGTGTGACCCTGGAGGTTTTTAATACCGAGTAGGCTATCGTCATAGCCATATTTTGTGGAGAAAGGGTAGTGGTTTTAAGAAATGGTGTTGGAACATTGGGTATCCATATGCAAAAAAAAAATTTTTTAAAGATCTTTCATCCCTACTTCATATGACAGACAAAAACTATCTCCAAATGACTGTAATCTAAACATAAATCCTAAACTTGTAAGACTTCTAGAAGAAAGACAGGAGAAAATCTTCATGACTTTATACTAGACAAAGACATCTTAGATATGTCACCAAAAGCAAGATCCCTTAAAGAACTACCTGGTACACTAGACGGCTTCAAGATAAAATCCTTGTGTCAGAAGGGAGTGAAAAGGAAAGCTACGGTTTGGGAGAAAATATTTGCCAATCCCCTGTCAGCCAAAAGACCTGCACCCAGAATATATAAGAAAATCCTTGAAATTCTGTAATAAGAAAACAAAACAAAACCTAAATTACAGAATGGACTAGAAACCTCAAGAGACAGTTCTCCAAAGCAGATACACAGATGACAAATACGTCCATGATGAGATTTCCAACTGTGTTCTTCATTAGGGAAGTGGAAACAAAACCGTAAGGTAGTATCTCTACACACCCATTAGGAGGACAAAGGAAAGGTGCCTGGTCGTCACAGAACACACACCTCTGGTTCCACATGTGCACAGTGCTGGGAGAGGCATGCGGACCCGGGGTGGCTGAGACAGGATCGCTGGCCCAGAGCGAGGGGCACGCACAAACTTTTAGGGGCCATGATGCATTCAGTGTCTCGATTGTAGGGTTGGTTTTGGGATATAAACATATGCCCAAGCTTATCAAATTGTAAACTTTAAATATGGGTACTTTGTTGTAAGTCATTTATCTGGCTCAGACATCATTTAGCTGCTCGCAAAGATAATTAGAATTCTATATATATAATCCATATCTTACAATCTTGATTTTTCTGATAATCTCCCCTTAATTCCTCCCTCTGGGGGTACCGTACTGACTCCCTGGTTTCATGTGTCTGTGCCCGGTACCGACAAACACACACAAGTTGCCTTTATCAGGAGGAAACGGCAAACTGATCTTTCTAAAAATTTTATTTAAATTCAAGTTAGTTAGGATACAGGGTATTGGTTTCCGGGGCACAGTTCGGTGATTCATCAGTTGTACACCACCCCCAGGGACCCATCCCTCACCGCATCCCTCCAGGAACCCTGCTTTCTAGAATTAAGTCTCTATGGTTTGTCTCTTTTATCTTTTTTTAATTTTTCCTTACCGTTCCCTATTCATCTGTTGTGTTTCTTAAACTCCACATGTAAGTAAAATCATATGGTATTTGTATTTCTCTGACTGACTTATTATTTTGCTTAGCGTAATACTCTCTAGTTCCAGCCACATCGTGGCAAATGGCAAGATTTCATTCTTTTCTGATGGTTGAGTAATATTTTGAGATAGTGACACACACACACGTTTGTATGTGTATATATATAAAGATATTATGTGCATATAATATCTTTATCCATATGCATATAATATCTTTATCCATTCGTCCGTCCATGAACATCTGGGCTCTTTCCATATTTGGACTATTGTGGACATTCCTGCTATAAACATTGGGGTACATGTACCTCTTTGAATCACTACATTTCTTTCTTTTGGATAACTACCCAGGAGTACAATTGCTGGGTCATAGGGTAGCTCTAATTTCAACTTTTTGAGGAACCTCTACGCTGTTTTCCAGAGTGGCAGCACCAGCTTGCGTTCCCACCAACAGTGTAGGACGGTTCCCATTTCTCCACATCCTCGCCAACACCTGTCGTTTCCTGGCTTGTTAATTTTAGCCATTCTGACTGGTGTGAGGTGGTATCTCATTGTGGTTTTGAGTTGTATTTCCCTGATGCTGAGTGATGTTGAGCACTTTTTCATGTGTCTATTGGCCATCTGGATGTCCTCTTTAGGGAAATGTCTGTTCATGTCTTCTGCCCATTTCTTTACTGTGTTTTTTGGATTTGGGGTATTAAGTTTCTTAAGTTCTTTACAGATTTTGGATATTAGCTTTTTATCAGACATGTTGTTTGCAAATATCTTCTCCCATTCCATAGGCTGCCTGTTAGCTTTGTTGACTGTTTCCTTAAAATATAAAACCAGCACACCAGTGCTGTGTGCATTGCAACAAACTACACTAATAATGAAACAGCAGAAAGAGAAGTCAAGGAATCGATTCCACTTACATTGCACCGAAACCCATAAGATACATAGGAATAAATTTAACCAAAGAGGTAAACAACCTGTCCTCTGAAAGCTACAGAACACTTGTGAGAGAAATTGAGAAAGAAAAAAAGAAAGCAAGAAAGAAACTGACAAAAGAAATGGGAAAGTATCCCATGCTCACGGTTCGGAAGAACAAATATTGTTAAAATGTCTATGCTACCCAGAGCAGTCTACACATCCAGTGCAATCCCTACCAAAATACCAACAGAATTTTTCAGAGAGCTGGAAAAAATAATTCTTAAATTTGTACGGAACCAGAAAAGACCCTGAGTAGCCAAAGGAATGTTGAAAAAGAAAACCAAAGCTGGAGGCATCACAATTCTGGACCTCAGGCTCTTATGAAGCTGTAATCGTCAAGACAGCATGGTACTGGCACAAAAACAGACACATAGATCAATGGAACAGAATAGAGAGCCCAGAAATGGACCCTCAACTCTATGGTCAGCTAATCTTCTACAAAGCAGGAAAGAATGTCCAATGGAAAAAGACAGCCTCTTCAACAAACGGTGCTGGGAAAATTGGACAGCCACATGCAGAAGAACAAAACTGGACCATTTCCTTACACCACACACAAAAATAGACTCTAAATGGATGAAAGACCTCAATATGAAACAGGAATCCTTCAAAATCCTACAGGAGAACACAGGCAGCAACCTCTTCGACCTCGGCTTGCCAGAGGTCTCCGAAGACAAGGGAAACAAAAGCGAGAATGAACTGCTGGGACTTCATCAGGACAGAAAGCTTCTGCACAGCACACTTGTGTTCATGCGACACCAGCACCACGGCACCTGAAAATGGGACAGATTTCTACGTCCCACAGTGACAAACATTTAAGAAGAAAATATCAGACCTTATCAAGATAAGCAATACCCTAGGAATACAGACCGTCGTCCTCTGGGGTGAAGCAGCTTCTCTGGTGAGCATCCTTTTTTCCAAACGACATCAGAGTGGATTCAAACTGGGCACAAGGTCTTCCTCCAGGAAAAAAAAAAAAAAGCTGCTCTTTTATACATTTATACCAGTATGCTTCAGAGGCAGGAAGACTGAGGAAGCTTCTCTTTGGCCCTTGAGGCCCGGCCATAGCTCTGAGGAGCCCACACACTGAGCAGGGGCAGCCTGGAATGCCTGAATTGTCCTCCCCTGCCTGGGAGGCAGAAGTGGAGCGTCTGCTTCCCTTTGACTTTAGTATTTCTGCTTGAACTTAGCATGTTAACTCTGGTGAGTGGATGACTCCTCCCCCGTGGGGATCGTCTCCCATGAGAGACATCCAATGTGTGAGACCAGCAGTGAGAACACAGGGTTTAAGACCTCCCAAACCCACGTCGCAACCCCTTCACTTCAAACCCCTTCACTTCAACACTTCAAACTTGGTCACCGATCTTGCCGACACGTCCATCACACGCAGCCTCTGCTTTGGCCACCCCCCCCCCCAAGACATACGCTCTCTGGGCTGTGTCCTTCCATTCGACCTGATGCCTCCTATCCCGTCAACCAAATTTCTGTTTAACAAAATGTTACCCACCATTTAAGGCTTTAATCCAAGCTTAGCCACTCTAGAGCAGCTTTGCTCCAACAAATACCCAATCCTTGCTTCTCCAGGAAGAATACAAGAGAATAAAATATCAAATGAGAAATACATAGGAACTGGTGTGTAAAATGGGCGTCTATTTATTGCACATAGGGATGCCATTTTTCCTGGTTCTATCATCGCCCCTGAGATTTCTCACGCAGGGCTGCACATACACAGGTAACGTTCAATGACAGACCCTGAAGAGAATCTGAATGTATAATGTATGTTTTATTTATAGCAAAATCATTCCAGCATTTTCAATCTGGTATTGAAATTTGCATGTAAATAGCCACGCGCAAGGGCTCCCCAGAGCCCATAGGCACCTTCGGTTAGCTCCTCCACCGCAACAGAAGGTAAAAATGCTTAAGAACCTCCAGTCCATTCACCTAAGTATATGTATATATAGGAATAATTATCTGCAAGTGTTAGGATTTACTGCAAGTGTTAGGATTCACCAAACGCTCCAAGTAGGAACTTCCAAGTTTACAAGTGGAAACGGTTCAAGTGCTCAATAGCTTCCAGCTACCTCGTGCTCACTGACACGGACGGGCCCACCGCCAGGCCTCAGGTCATTCCAGGCACCCCCAAACCCCACCTTAGACACCTACCCCACTAGCTGGAGTGCAATATGCTTGTTTGCATAAGACTCTATAACATTTCATGTTCTGGTGCCTTGAATCACAACATTTTTTTCTACTTGGACTCCATTTGGTCCACACGAGGATTTTTTTTTTTTTAACTTATTTTAAGCATCTGATTGATGTATCTCCTCCTGGTGATCTTCCTCCAAGCTCCCTGCCTTCCTCACAATATGAATTGTCCTGTTTGGGTATTTCAAGAGCACTTTATCCTTCTTTCTATCTGGCACCTTACCCATGGTACCCCGCTTTCTTGTGCTACATTCCTGTGCCAAGAGCAAGTCTAGCCAGGGTCTTCATGCCTCTGTCTGAGTGTTCTGGAGGGCCTGCACGATGCCTGGTACTGAGAAACAGTTGGGGAACAAAACATAGGTTAAATAGTAGGAAGGTATGATCTAGCTTTTGAGAGGCTAAATTTAGGGGACTTTAGAGATGGGAGAAGCTTGTTACTCATGGGTGAGCTCATCAAGTAGGAGATCAGAGTTTTAGCGAGGAGTAGCTGATGCCATCAACAAGTTCTATGACAGGAAAAAAGAGCGGACATTCAATGTTTAAAAAAATTCAATGATAACTTCCCACTCAGTTGGAGACTTGGCTTTCAAAATCTTTGCAGACAAGACCTCGTGATCTACAGGGATCCTTGAAATCCTCTTTACCTCTCCCTTAGCATTCCTGCAGCTGAAGGCAGGAGGAAGATGCTCAAATATTAAGGGACAGGAATCTACCAGCATCTGTTCCTTAAAAAGCTTAGGTTAAGTCCTTGTTTTTTTTTTTTTTTTTTTCTGCCTTCTCTTCCTACTGATAAATTGTAGCGCAGACCTACTCAGCTTCCTGAATCCAAGGGCTATCTCGGATTCAAGGGTGAAGAGCAAGCAGTGCGTATATAATGTCCACCTGTGACAGCTAACAGCCCAACTACCTGATGATGTTAGTATTCCTAAAAAGGAAAAAAAAAAAAAAAACAACGTATATTTCCAGAGAGGGCCAGGCGAGAATAAAAACAACAGAGGATGTTTTTAGATAATATGGTAATGTTAATATCAGCAATGAGGCTACAGTACATGCAACCGATTAAATATAGACTTGATGAATTCCTAAGTGATTGCTATTCAGTCATCAATTTTAATGTGTACAATAAACTGGATTGAAGCTTCACCCATCCACCTACTCATCTACCTGCCACGGACCCATCTACCCACCCGTCCACACGTACACCCGTCCATCCATCCGTCCACTCACTCATCCACCCACCCATTCCTCCAGGCAACAGATACTGACTGAGCACACACGCCCACCGTCTACAGGCTGTAGCTGAAGATTAATTATGGGCGAGGGTGCACCGAAAAAGGAAAGAGCCGAGTGAAAGGCCTCTGCCCGCAAACATCACATTTGTGATCTCACTTGTTTCTCACAAAATCTCACAGGATAATAATCTTATCACTATTTTACAGATAAGGCCGCTGAGAGAGGGTGATTAAAGAGCCACTCAAATTACCCAAGTAAGTCCATCTGCCTGCAAAAGAGGCTCTGTACGTACTCACTGTCAAGGATAATCATCTACCTTTTCTTCACGAAGATGCCAATAACCATGTGTCACTTGCGATATTTTAAAAGTCTTACAAGCCTGTTTGTATTTCGCATACTTGTTTTTCCAAGTCAGGGGCCTGGTCCAGGCAACATTTGCAGGAAACAGCATCCACAATCAAAGCACAGAATCTCCAATCACTCCGCTCATGCTGAAGTATCAGCAGACCCTGGGGCTGCAAGTTTGTTCACTAGGCTTCTCTACGACCCTACCAGCTGCTCTTTGGTTATCATGTGGGAATTTGCAGCTTATGTTTCCCCTTAAAATATTCAGTGCGCTTTCTTTTAAAATTCCTGCTAATAGAAATTTTCTTGGTTCCAACATGAGGACAAGAAAATGCAGTCTTCTTAAAGATTTTGTTAGTGAGGAACAGTTTTTTGGAAGACCACCCGATTGGAAAACCTTGGTGCGCTTTTTTCTTTAAGAAGTAACAGTTCTCACAAACACACCAGGTGAATTCATGTACTTTGCAGACCTTTGGAAAAAACTGGCCCTATTTATCCTAGTTCCGGTTTTTCACCGCATCAGAAAGGTCCATCCACCTGTTTAATCGATAGCAAACCCAAATACTCTGTTCCGTTTCACCAGGGGTAGGGAAAAAAATCTTTAAAGAAAACCAACACTGCGGCTCAGTCCCTGAACATATTTGCGGAAAAAATTACACAGTGTGAAGTGAGCGTGTACTTAAGCCCTGTCTACACTTGGGGCGAAGAGAAAACAGAAGGGCTCACCTGCTTATTCCAACACTGACATTGGACTTTCAAAAGCCCCTTCCAGCCCAGGAAGCCTTCGCCATCTGAGAAGGAAGAGCTGCTACATGCTTCTTTGAAGCCTTGGCACTCCTGCGTGGACTGCTGGTGCCGTTATCAGCTCTAGCCTCCTACCCTGGGACCCGCGAGCGTGCTCACCGGAGAAGGGAGAGAGAGCTACGATCTCTAGTTGACCTGGAGGCCTCGCAGGGCAAGGCCAGTGTTTCAGGAAGCTCTGCTCCACCACCCTGCCCTAGCCAACATTAGTCACACTCTCCATAGGGGAGTGAAAGCCCACTTTACATCGATTTTGCAAATTCTGGAAAGAGGAGGCCTTTTCCCTGCCCTCAATTCTTCAACCCTCAACATCAATCTGATATGCATTTGAGCTTTAGGATCATAAAATATTTATTAACTTCCAGCTTTTAATGTTCATGAATAAAGAGCCAAATTAATAATTTTTGAGTGTTGCTTAAAAAGAAACTAAAAACTTTCTCCAAAGGGACAGCATTCGAGGCCAAAAAAAAAGAGCCGTGGCTGGTTCTCCCTGACATGTCCCTGGTTATCTGAACGGTAGAGACTTAGAAAAAGCACAATTGTTCAAACGCGTTATATTTTGTTCCTTTGTTTCCCTCCGAGAGCTGAAAAGTGGTTGACCTGGTTTGTGTGAAAGGCCGCGCACTAAGATAAAAGGCAGACCCCAGGCGGAGACTCAAACACAAGGACAGCCTCCCAGGGAGGAGGAGGGAAGGGGAGCTAGCCGGCTGATGTCGACCCATGTAATGATGTCACTTGCTCCACTATCTTGGGAGGCTAATCTGTAGTATTTTCTTTCTTCAGAAAGTCCCACTGCAACCCTGGGGCCACTCCTACATCATAGAGCCACTAAGCAGAGACCCCAGCTTGGAGAAGCAAACATCTTGCCAAGAGCTGCTCGTAGCCTCCCTTGAAGTGAGCAGTAACCTTGCACTTCAGTAACAGAGAACCTACTGTGTGCTCATATTTCACAAGGCTGTAGTGTGCATATTTTCAAGTTGAATCGGCACCCCAAAACGCCGTAAGGCAGTTTCACCTGCTTCACCTTCCAGAGGAGGAAATTTGGGTCCGGACAGGTTGGGATTGGCTGAGCATGATACAGACAGGTTGTGCGAGAATCCAAATTCAAATTCTCATTTGTCTGCAACGCCAAGGCCTTTTGTACTAGACCACACTGGTAGGCTGGTCCTTCAATTTCGTAAAGAGGAGAATAAATCAGAACCCTGTCCGACTGCCTCTTGGGATCAACAGCTTTACGGAGGTCTTTCCTGTTTGCTGACTAGCTGAGAAGATGGTCAGGTGCTACCACAGGACTCTCAGAGGAGGCCTACGGAAAGCCGTCGAAATGCAGCCCGTCCCAGGTAAGAGACAAAGGTTCCCGGGAAGGAAATGTCTTGCCTATTTCGTGCAGCTCCAGAGAGGCAAAGCCGCAACAGGATCCCAGCCACCCAGACCACTTGCTCTCCGAGCCCTGCAGGAATCTCAACTGAGGGTTAGATTTTGAGCAAACCTGGGACAGAGAGATGCCATATCATGAAGTGAAGGCTGTCTTGGATGGTTCAGAAAAAAGAAGCAAAGTTTAAGTAGTGTTTTATTTTGGATTTGAACTTGCGTCCTTACTTATGAAATCACCGACCATATTTCTTTCTTGTCTGGCATGTGTAAAGGTAGGTTTGTGTATTTAGAAACAGACGTGTGTGTGTGCATGTGTGTGTGTGTGTGTGTGTGTGTGTGAGAGAGAGAGAGAGAGAGAAACATCAGTATAAACACTTGGTGCCCTCAGAGCATCCATGGGCGTAGGTCTAGGAGGGCATGTGCTGCTCAGACATCTCTGTGCCCCAAGGAAACATGGACGGCATAATGAAACGTTCACCCACCAAAACCCACCTTTCAATGGGAAAGTGATTGGGGGTGAGGGGAAAGTCCTCCTTCTAGTTCTGTGTGCATCAGTAAAGCTTCTCAGACTAGAAAATTGCACGGCCAAGCAATATCTGATTAAGGTAACCCCAAGCCACACGGCCACTGTCTTTTTTTCTCACCTCCTCTAGACTGTAAACAGATGAAAGCAAGGATTGGGTCTCACTCATCTCTGTGTCCCTAACACCGGCTCAGAGGTCAGCAGCAGCAAGGACAAGCTTATATCGGGGGCAAAGTACTGTTTTCGCTGGGTTTATACCCTTGAAACTAGAGTTCACTGTTCTTAGAGTTCACTGTTCTTAGAAACTAGAGTTCACTGTTTAATTCTTAGGGAATTAAAAATTCAGATGGCCACTGGACACTGCATCCACACCAAGGATAGTCAAAGTTTTTACCTTGAAAAGCCGCTTCAGGGCGGGGGTTGTTAGGTCCTGGGTCTCCTTTGTTCCACCACTTTCGACAACTCATCTCTTGAAATGACCAGAAGAGGAAGAAGAACCATCCCAGCCACGATATAAACGACACGGGGCTTTTCCCGTGAGGAGTCGTCACTGGAATCTTCGTGCGTGGACTGTCAGTGCCAGGAAGGACCTCCGAACGGAATAAGTGTTTTTGATTCCGGCTGCCTGCTAGAATAATCCGGGGAGCTTCTCATCAACGTACTGATCGTGTGGGCCCCACCCCGTGCGACTCTGACTTGACAGGACCCGGAGTGGCGGTGCTGGGTGAGGACGCTAAACAGAGCTGCCCAAGAGGGGGTTATACAACCCAGACAGAAAAGCAAGTGGATGTGATCGATCCACGTCTCCCCAGGGCAACAGGGCAGAAAACCAGCATGAAGGAAGGGAGACACACCGTGGGCCACACCGTGCCTCCTGCTCTCAGCTCTCTTACTCACGCTGCCTTTCCAGGCTCGGTTGTTTGAAAATTGTCAGGTTTGGGTTGTTTCAAGTCACTGTAATCAACAAAACAAAGTCCAGAGGGTGGAAAAAAACCCGTTTTGCCTCCTGCAGTAAACTTGGGACCCGCTTCTCTAGTCCAAAAATTTCTGTGGTCAAACACCTGTTAAATCCAATGGCATCGCTTGGTGTCCCGTGGCTGGGCTGTAACCAAGCAGTCATTTGGCTACTGGAGGGACGCAGCTACCCCCTAAGCACGGATTCCAAAACTCAGCTGACCACTGCAGAGGGACCCGTCCTGGCTTGTGAAAGAAGAAAAGGAAAAAGAAAGAAAGGAAGGAAGGAAAGAAAAAAGAGAAAAGAGAAAAGAAAAGAAAAGAAAAAAGAAAACCTCTCTTATTTCTACTTGCCACCAATAAAACAATATAAATACAAGCTACCAGAACCATGGGAAGACTGCCACTGTTTTAAATGAGCACGAATCAGTGGTATGATCAAGTTTTATCTCACGCCAGGCTCCACATCCAGATTTTGAGGTTCTATGCCCATTATCTCGAGCTGCCGGCAGAGCCGCACAGCCCAGCCCCAGGAGGAAAGGGACTGGAGGTAAGCAAGCCCCACCGTGGGCCTGGGCTACCTGCATGAGAGGCTCCAAACCACTCCTCTGCTAAGAGGCTTTTAAATCCTTTCTTTGAAACCATTTTTGCATCCATCTCGGATTTTTAAAAGTTTTATTAACAGTAGTCTGGAGTGATTAGCATAAAACCACCATAAAAAAGCCCAATGAATAATTCAATGCCGAAACTACAGAGTAACTACATCACCCATTTAAATTCCTCACCCCTAAATAATTAAGGAACCCTTGGATTATTGAGAATGTGCTCCCTTATCTGGACCGTGCGGTTGGCCAGTGAAATCTCCAGTGCCTTTTTATTTTGTTCTGAGGACTCCTTCCAGCGAAAGGGGCCCACATGGGTGCTGTGAGTTTGGGGTCTGTGTGCCCCACACATTTGGAAAAAACCTCCTCTCTCAGAGGGGTTCATCTGAAGCTCTGGGGTGCTGTAGGTAACCAGTATTCCGATCCGTGGTGAGGTTAAGGGCTAAAGTGAAGCTTCATCTGTGGCAGAGAAGATACAAAGTATCCTACTGTTCACAATGTATCTACCTGTGACTCTGGCCCATACATCTGATGTCCCTCAGCAAGAACTTGTCCCAGAACGGAAGCCAGGTATGGGGATGACATCATGAAGACGTTCCAAGAGCGCTCCAACAACTAAAAACCGTGACCGTCATCAAATCCAATCTTTTGGATTTTTTGGAGTTTGACTTTTTCAGACACCATCTAGACAGATTGTTTGAATCCGGAGCACAGGGTAATCTGTATCCTGTGGGCCCAGATGAAATCTCAGAGAAGGAGCCGCTCCTACTGCCCATGGGAAGGGAAGGGTGGCCGCAGCTCTGCCCGGGGGTGGGGAGACCGATCCCAGGACTACACTGCTGTCGGCCGGACCTTCAGCCCCGGGCTGTGCGAGCCGCATGTGCTGCTCCCTGGGGCTTTGTCAGTCCAGCGTCTCTGACTCGTTTCTGTTGACTCAGATGACATGCCCATGTCTATGTGCCACACACACTTTCGTTTAGGAAGAAGGTGTTTTTGGTTCTACCCAGTTGAACGTAAATCTTTGCTTACAAAGTAACTTCAAAATTACTCACATTATTTTCAAACTCACATTATCTGATAATTTACAAGTTCAAATAAAGAGATCTCAGGACTCACTAAGTAACTGACCCAGCACATCTCTAACCCCGGGCTCTTCTTAAATGACTCGGAGCGTCAGACAGACAGAAAAGCAGTTTACTAGAGTTGGAAAGCACCAGTGGCTGCTATTTATTCATCTAATGATGGCATTTCTAATGAGCAGGGTGCTAATACTAGCACCAAAACCAAACAAACAAATATCAAATCACGGCAGCATAAGACGGAAACACATCTACACTTTTACCCCAGCTTGGAATGGCATTTTACAGAGATGCTGAAAATCAATTGCTGCGTCACTTGTTCCTTTCTAGGTCCTAAACACTCACGAAGTTTTGACTCTGATCCTAACATGTGGCATAAACACACCTCTCCCTGAATCCCAAGTAACTTGAGAAAAGAATTCTTTACTTGTTGCTCTGAATCCAGACTCCGACAACTGGAAATTAGCAATGATTTCCAGAGATGATTTATCATTCTGTGAGGAGAGGCAAACGCTGAAAATCCAGAAGCCATCCACTAGGAGGGCTGGCTTGGGGGGCTGATCTTCTCATTACTGAGGATTATGGTGACCAACAGTCGACAGTGTGTACCCCACGTCTGTGTGGTTTGTGACTACCACCACCCCAGTGCCTTCTAATGCCATCAGAGTGCCCCACACAAAGCAAGAGATTCTCCGATCTTTTCTGCTTCTGGTCACCGAGGGCTTCTGACAGATTACACAGTCTGCAAGCAAATATACACAGACCCGATCTTCGGGATTGCGTCTATCAGCTATCATGTTCAGCCCTGCTCCCAGAGGCTATGATCAGAAGATCCCGGCTGACATGTGAGAGACAGTAAGTATAATTAACCATCGGACGGTGGCTGGAATGCTAGATCGCTTTCCCCCAAACTCGTATTCTGAGTCCACACTGAAAGGTGCTCTAACTTGTTATCCCATCTGCTGCAGGTTAGTTAAAATGAAATCCTAAACCTTTGTCAAGAGAGCGAACATGCACAGTCGAATCTCCCACCAGGAGTTTTGTAAAAATAATGCAACCGTCTCATGGCACACACCTCCCACGGCAAGTTAGGCCCTTTTTCTCTTATTTAAGAAATTCAACTTTTTTTTTCTCCCCCAGTAAGTTGACTTGTAGCCTTTTACTCACCCTCCAAAACTGTTTTAATCTGCTGACTCCAGGCAGCCTGGAAGTGTTCATCCCTGCCCACGGCGGGTCGGGAGGGTACCCTGGGCCGCGTTGAGGACGTCGGTGGGTCTCTCACGGGCGGATCCGAGGTGCTGGGCTGCCCGCCCGCCGCTGTCCGGGCTTACTTGCAATCTGAGATGCTCCCGAGCTTTTACTGCCGCTTTCCAACAACCACAGAGTTCGTCTCTTAGCACAAAGCAACCAATCACTTCACAAGACATCCTCAGCCTCGGAGCATCAGAAGGGGGCAGAGGGGCCCCCTGCAAACCCACATAGGGCCGAGGGCAGCCTGGGGAATGCCTCCCAAGCAGCTTCCCTGGTGAAAAACGGGGTGTTTTTTCCAAGCAGCCGAGTATGCCTCTTATTCCCATGGGCTAGACCAAAGGTCACAGTCGGCTCCGAGAGAGACAGATTACGACATTTGTCTCAGCTCCAAATGGTCAGCCTGCCTAACGCGGAGTGTCCCCATTGACCTGAGCTGGCCCCTGCTTCTTGTCTGGGATTCAGAGCATGGGCAGGTCTGGAATACTGGGGGGCAGGGCATCCTCTATGTGATTTCTGATGGAAGGTAAATGCTGATGGCTAGGTTTGGGGGCCTCTACTCGGAGGCACAGGGATTTGGCCATTACCCACGGGCTCTCATGCTAGGAGGGTGGGCAGATATTTCAGAGCAGAATGAAGCCGTGTTCAGCACACCGTGGGCAACACTGACAGCTGCCTCCTGAAACACTTCAGGAACCCTCCCAGAGAAAAGCAACGTGCAGATGGACAGACCCGGAGTTTGTCACGTTCACTCCTGCTACAACCCTGGTGTTCACCGATTCTTTCTAAACCTGTTTTTGTGAGCCCCGGCTCTATGCCAGGCACTGTGGTAGGTTCTGGGTACAGAAGTGGGAGCCGGACAGGCCGCAAGTTGCCTGGGACATTGACAGCCCGTGGTCGTGGTGATTTCATGATCTTTTGTTCTCCCCACAAACAGACCAACTCACCACGGAGACCAAGAGCCTTCGAAGGCTGGACACACTGGGCCCCCTTCCCAGAGCCTGACTCTGTGCCCAGCTCAGTGTGGGAAGCCTTGCGAGCTCTCAGAGGAGGCTGACGGGTGGCTCGCCTGTATTCCCACCACGAGCCTGGAAGAGGGAGTCCTCTAAGACGATTCTGCCCTGACAGAGGTTGAGCAGGAAGGATGGGCGCACGTTGAGATAATGCACAGACGCCATTTCCAAGACGGGCCTTATGTAACGACTTACGTCCCCTCACGGACACACCTCCTGCCTGTCGCTTAGTGGGCGACTGCTGTGTTAGCACCGGGAGGACTACTGGTGGCCAGACAGAAGCAGTGAATGGGCTTTTAGGGGTTCTTCTGGTCGGGCTAGTAATGCAAGGAGGTTTACAGGCAGAAGTGAGATGGATGAGCTGAAGAGCCTGAGAAAAGCAGCTTAACTCAAGCAAAAGGGGTGAGGAAGGAAGGAGGAACGGGAGAGAAAAGCGGTGAGGGCCGGGAGAGCCTTACCGAGGTCGGGGATTCAGGTGGGCAGAGCGCAAGACGTTGACACAAGCGCTACGGGTCTGTGCTCGGGAAATGAATTCCGTAGCTGTTTTACTAGCCTCTTAGTTCCCAAAGAGCCCCTGCCAGGAAGACCAGTATCTTCGAGTGAAAGGAAAACATTCTAGGGCTCGTGGGGAAGAGAAGTGGAGTACAAAGACCTGAGAGAGGGGGAGCAGCACAGAGAGCCGGCGCGGGACCGACACTGGGGGACCCGGCCGCAAGCCCACGTGAGGACTACCCGCCCCTCGCTCTGGGCTCTCATCGTTGTCGCTAAGCAGCCGGCGGCCGGTGCTTTCTTTCCCGGCCGGCAGAATCGTGCTGACGGTTGGGGAAATCTGCTGAATCAGAGCTCACTGAGAGACGCCGTGGGGAGCCGCTCTGCACTCCCAGCACGTGAGGGACGCCGCATTCCTACAAGGCAGCTAGTGACTTGTCTTTCCAATGACCATCAGATGGTTATCCACAGTTTGGAAGTAGTGCTGATTGCCAAATATTATGGGCTCACTGCCTCTGGACCCATGGTACAGGGTCATTGCTGGTCCCTCGTGGCGGGAAGAAGCCACAGGACAGTTCTGGGTCAATGAGTTCTGGAAGGAAGCAGCTTTCACATGCTCATTGGCACCTACCACTGCAAATGCTCCAAGATCTCTCCCTCTGGCATGGGGGCGGGGTGAGGCCGTCCACATCAAAGCCCCTGGAGCCCAGTGAGGGACACATGGCAGTAGTGAGAAATCACCCTTTCTTCTCGGAGCCCAGAGCTCTTGGAGGCATTACTGAAGTATAACCTAGCCTATCCTGGCTGTTACAACTTGTCAGTTTATTTCCTTAGTTTGTCTTCTCCTGAAGCAGTTGACACTTAGTCCAAAGTGCATTTCTAAGGTTTGTTGTGTGATGGCACTCTGCAACTTTTGCAGTGAGCAGTTCTGTTTGTTCCTGTTTCTGAACTTAGCCAGGATCGCACTTTAACAGCTGTGTGGCTGAGCACAAAGGCCATTAGGAGGCACATCCAAATATTAGGGTTTTGCACAGTGATGGAGATAATCAACAAAACCAAAAGGCTCTCTACTGAATGGGAGAAGAAATTTGCAAGTGACATATCCAGTAAAGGGTTAGTATCCAAAAAAATACAAAGAACTGATACAACTCAAAACCCACAAACGAAATAATCCAATTAAAAATGGAAGACGACATGAGCAGACATTCTTCTATAGAAGACAACTAGAGGGCCAGTAGACACATGAAAAGATGCTCATGTCACTCATCATCAGGGAAATACAAATCAAAACCACAATGAGATACCTCCTTACACCCGTTGGAATGGCTGAAATCAACAATGCTGGAAACAAGTGTTAATGAAGATATGTTCTTGCGCTATTGGTGGGAATGCAAACTAGGGCAGCCCTGTGGAGGACAGCATGGAGGTTCCTGAAAAAGTAAAATCTAGAACTACCCTAGGATCCAGTAATCACATTACTGGGTATTTACCAGAAATAGACAAAAACACAAACTCAAAAGGACACATGTGTCCCTATGTTTATTGCAGCATTAATTACAATAGGCAAATTATGGAAAGAGCCCAGGAGTCCAGGAGTGGATGAAGAAGACATGGTGTAGATATACGATGGACTATTACTCAGCCATAAAAAAAGAAACAGATCTTGCCACTTGCAACAACATGGATGGAACTAGAGACTATAATACTGAGTGAAATAAGCCAGGAAAAGACAAATACTATGTGATTTTACTCCTGCGTGGATTTAACAGACAAACTAAACCAGCAAACAAAAGAGACAAACCAAGAAACAGACCCTTAACTCTGGAAAACACACGGCTGGTCCCCAGAGGGGAGATGCGGTGGGGGATAGGTGATGTCATGGTGGGAAAAAAAGAACAAAAAGAGGCGTGTGTTCATGAACTCTTAACATTATAAAGTGTCTTTACAATGGCCAAAAGCACAATTTAAGTCCACAGGGGTCCACATGGGTGTTTTTAAAAACCAATACTATAGCACAAAGGAAATACATGCTAAATATAGTCACAAAGGAAGATTTACCTTTTCTGCCATCAGTGTAAAGGAAAAGTCTAGATTGGGTGAGCTTGGCCCTTCCTCAACTGTGAAACGGACAGGGCAGAAGACTTCCAGTATTTATTTCAGGGTATTGTTGAGAGGTTAGCACTCCCTTGGCCATTCCTCCCGCAGACGCCTCACTTGAAATCAGCACCACGATGTGCTTGGCACCAGCCCAGGCCGTGCGGAGAGCCCCGTAGGGCCTCTCCCAGTGTGCCACGTCACCGACTGTCTGGTCAGTGGCATTCCCTTCCCATCAGCAAGACACTGCATTATTTTATCTGCATGGACAGCCAAGACAAAGAAATGGTCATAATCTTACGAGCTGAAAGGTTTACTGGAATTTGGTCTCTCAGAAGCAGATTTCAAGGGAGGTGTTCCGGTATTTGGGATTCGAAATGCATCAGATCTCTGTGTAGACTATCGATCTCGTCAATATGGCGACGAGCAAGCTGATACTCTTCCGTCCCTCCAACTCGCCACTTAAGAGACGTCGCAAGTTAGACAACACATGCAGCCACAGGAATCGGAACTGTTGGACAACTATCCCACGCCAAGGGGTCCGAACTGGCAGGGCTCCTAGTGTTTCCTCTTTAGAATCTTGTGAGGGAGACTCGTGGGCTGAGAACGAAGAAAACCTGATTAATATTTAATTGATGGTGGATAAAAATAATGCGGACTCGAATTTATGTAATTTTGGAAAGGTGGGCATGATGAATCTGTCACCCCGGAGACAGACCCTGAGAACCTCGCATCAGAAAAACTTTTAATCACTGAAAAATATGGGTAAGAAAATGTAGGTTTCTGACAATTCATTGTGCTATGTTTTCTAAAAAATTAGATTCTGTCATGCTTGTCATATTTCTTCCAGGTCATTTGTAGTCCCTGCTGCTTCTAAAATATAAGGATATTCAGGGACCTTGGTATTTGGGGTCAAAGGACAGCTGTTCACGTTTTTGAAAAATTGACATGAACTCAACTACTTTGGTGATAATACATATTTGTAAATGCACCTTGTACTTCCGTACGTATCCACATAAAAAGGTTTTCTCAATGTTTTAAGTCAGAATCCTCATGTGAGATCCCAAATCTTTATGATATTGTTGGCAAACCAAGAGTTGGAAAGTCATTTTCAGCTTAAGTTTTATCAAAAATAGCATATTGATTTCTTGATTTTTAAATAAATGGAAGAACCTAACATCACTTAATTTCTGCCTTACTAAAATCGTATTAGGTGAATACATGGAAAGTAGTCACAAGGTAGAACAAAATGCCACAGGACAGACACAGAAAATTACCCTGTAGACTGCATTTAGATTTTATACTTCAAACAGCTGACAGCTATCTCCAATCAAACCACCTTCCCAGAGCACCTTAGTGATTCCTAGCATGACTCACACTTAAAATAAGCCTCGCAGCCAAACTTAAGTTTTGAGTTAAGGGAAAGGAAGTAGCACCATGAGGGGTGCTGCCCCAGTGGTGGGGGGCAGGGAAGTCCGGATTAACGAAAGCTCCCCAGACTCCCCTGGGTTATAGAACATTACAGATCATCTATCACTTGATTTTCACAGACAACCCTCATGAATCACAATCACTGCTATGTATACGGGCTGAGATTCAGGTGGTCAAGAATTTGCCTGCGGAATACCAGTATTCATAGGAAGGGCTTCCAGTGCAAATAAGCGTCTGCAGCTCCCCCGTCCTGATCTGACTCCAGCGGCCGCGGACGTGCTCTCCGCTCCTCATGCCCTGCTCCACTGTCTCGCACCCTCGTTTTGTCCACTCTGTTCTGCATGCAACCCACAAATTCAGGCATTTCCTTCTTTTCTTTCGAACAACTAGAATTTGCCTCTGACGTTCTGTCCGACAGGATGGCAGGTGGCTCTGCCTCAGCCAGCCCTGGGGAGTGCCCCCAGGAAGGTCCCAAGGTGCTGGGGGGTTGACGGGGGACCTTCTGATCACCTGTCAAGGGTTACGGGATGCTATTTCCTTCTGCCTCATTCCTTTAGGTGTGTTTAGTCCCAGTGCTTCTGAGCTGACTAAACACACAGAACCATCCAGTGGGGCTGGGGATGGGTGGTCATGAAGACCAGAACAGCCTCCCGAGGGCACCATCCAGCCTTCCCCTGGTGGTCTTGCCTTTCGTCTTGGGTTTTATCTCAAAGCAGCACACAGACCCCTGCTCCTGAGGGCTGTGTCAACTTCTGTTCTCTTCCTGGTCTGGGACAGCGTCCTCTCTCGCTGCTTTCAAAGGTTCTCCAACCTCTTCCTCCTCATCCAGAACCCTAGGCAAACTAAAAGGAGCTGCTGCAGAATGGGAAGGGCTCATCCATGAGCAGGGATCTTGTTAAATCGTGAAACTCGAGGTAAATATCGCTGTGTGCTTCGGGGTAAAGCCGGGGTTGGTGACTTGGGGCGTACGGACATCTGCGTCTGGCGCTCTTTGATCAACGGAATACCTCCCTACTCCTCGCTCTCCCGCAGGGCACTAAAGCAGAGACCTCACTCTATGTGTTTTCCAGAGAGTTCCTTTTTGTAAATGTCTATGGCTTATTAAAACTAGGATACTTCTGCCAGCAATGGGTAGAGAAGGCCCATTTATTGTACTTTTTTGCCTTCCTGTGGCTTTTGGCTTTGTGGTCAGGGACTGAAGACATAAGCCAAAATAAATAAATAAATACGATAACAATGTAACAGCGATGGTTCGCTGAAAGCACTTTAGCAGAGGCACGGTGATCCAGGAGGTGGGGGTCTTTCAGAGTTTCCGCGACAAAGACCTCTCAGCTTCCTGATCACGCAGGAGATGCTAACCTCCCTAATTGCAGGGCGCTGTCTATAGAAAGGTTCTATCTTCAAATTAGCAATGACTTTTTGTTCTTCGATGCTCATTGAACAGAAATGTGGAAATTCCATCTTCTGCAGAGATTAAGTGCCGTCAAGACTTAAAATTCACTCTCAGGATCCAGGCCCACGTTGAATTTACCCCTCGGTGCTCTGTGAAGACCTGCGGTTTGTAGAAGAGGAGGGACAGCGTGGGGACAGGCTCCTTGGTTTCTTGAAGAGACCCTAGTTCCAGAGGCAGGGCCCCCGTGCTTCTGCTTCAGCTCTGACAGCTAACAGGAGGGGCGCCAACCGTGCCTCTCTGGGCGTCACTTTGTCCACAGCCCAATGGCCAAGACGGTATTTTCGGTATCACCTGTCGGTAACGCTAAGTACTCTGAGTATTGTATCTGATACTCGAGGACCCCGCTTATTACCACCATGGCCCGGCACGTCCGGCAAAGTTGGGTATAGCAAGGGCTTTTCACGTCAAGACCAATCAGAAGTATTGGTGTCGGAGATGATTCATGCAAAAATGTTCTTTTTCTGGAGAAAAGCACAGCCTAACATGTTCCAGTGAATCTAAACCACGCTTGCTTGAGTGCAGGTGCCTTGGAAAGGGGTCGTGAGCCTCTCTACCCTGTCTGAGCTCTAATCCACCGTGTCCACAGCTTCATCTCATCCTTCCTCCTGCATTTTATTACCACCTCCTTTCTGTAAACCTGCACAGACATCGCCATTTATACGCTGTCTTCCCCTGAAACCTACACTTAAGGTAGCATCTCACCTTCCCTTTCATTATAGGCACTTCTCTGACCCCATCTCACCGTAAAGCTAACTTGGAGAGGGTTCTTGACGTAGGCAGTATGACTATTCTGCATTCACTGAGAGCCTAACGCCATAAGGAGGACAACCACGTCTCTCCAATGGCAGGAGGCACGCCCCTGCAGTTAACCTGTACGTGTCTCTGGAAAAATGCACGAAGTTTATCCTCCACTGAACACAGGAGTGTTTTCCACGGGTATGTTTAGTGGGTTCCTGAGTGAAAGGACTCAGAGCCTCCACTGGATGTGTCGAAGCCCCACTCGCGCCCGGCAACATTCTTCCCAACGCGGCCCCGTTAACAGGCAGGAGGGGGGAGCAGACATGACGTACTTGTAGACAAGACCCAGCCAACTGGAGGGCCCAAGACTCGACTGGGAATCACAGGATCTGACGACCGCAGTGTTTCTCAGATCTGTAACTGTGTTAGAGGGTGACTCCACGCTCACGCGCACACACAGACACACACACACACACACACACACACATGCACGCACACAGAAATGAGTTTCACCAAGCATCTCTTCCTCACCACGGTGCAAGGCATTCTGGCATGATCTTTTCTTTTCCATTCACTTCTGCATATTTAAAGGTAGTTTCACTCCCCTGATTCCCCGACCTGCTGGGTCTCAACCAGTTCAGACAGCACTGGGGTACAGCACGAGCTTTCAGATCTTGGTGGCAGAGACTTGCCTGAGCGTTCATCAGGACTGCACCTTCTCTCACCTTGCCCGCCAGGATTCAGACTGGGTCAGTGTGGGGTGCGCCACAGAATTCTCCACATTTAACTTACCCCCTACAGAATGCTCTTGGTTTCCAGATGGGCCCTGGGTAGCAGCACTGAATCAGAACCTGGGTTTTCCCTCAGTTCACCTGGATAGGAAATCTTTCAAAGAAGGCATCTCATCACGTATTTCTAAAACGTCAGTTAACCTCAAAAGAGTCCAGGGGCACAGACTATCTATTTACCTCAGTGAAGGACCCTGTCCGTGACAGGATGCACCTGGGGCAGAATCTGTGGTGAGAGCAGCACAACCCTGACCTGCTATGAGAGAGAACAGCCTTGACCACAAGCAACCAGTCTGCCAGTGAATGCAGAACGTATGAGCTCTCCGTTGCTGCTATGACGACAGGCATGAGCCAGACGCTGAAAGCACACTTACTTAGCGTCACACAGTTCCACAGATCTGAAGGCTGGTGCAGCGCAGCGAAAGTCTCTGTTCGGGCCGGACAAGGCACAGTCAGTGTTGGCAGGACCGTGGTTCGTTTTAGAGTTTCTGCAAAGAACCTGCTTCCGAGCTCATTCAGTCGGCGGGATCATGCAATTGCATAGTGCCCACCCAGATAATCTAAGGCAACCTCCCGATCTTAAGATCCACTGCTTAGTAACCTTAACTGCAACTGCAAAATGCCTTTTCTATGTGCTGTCATGTATCCGTGAGGGGTCAGAGGTCATTGGATCCAAAACTCTGCCTGCTGGGGTGAGTCAGTAATATCCTGTTCTGTGTGCAAGGCAGTATTCAGTAGTAAGAGTAATTCAAGCATGAGGCCTTTTAAGTGGGAAATAACTCCATATTATGTGATATTAAAAATAAATAAAAATTAAATTAATGCGGTTTTGCCCTATTGAACATCAATTCATCCCGAAGTCCTTCCACAGGCAAATGAATGACTTGAACATAATGTTGGGTTACACTTCCAGAGCTTGGAAGCCAGCAAGAATCCTCTGAAACTTTCTTGAATAATTTATTCCCATTGGTAGTTTTGCCAAAAGGATGCTCAGAGATGTAGTTATGTGGGCAAAAGGACGCTCAGAGATGTAGTTATGTGGGCAAAAGCACTCTTCCACCACGAAGACCAGCTCCCTTGTCTCTTCAACTACCGCCGCTGCGCTTTCCCCTTGGCTCTGCCCCGGCTCAGCACCGGTCCTATCTGACAATCAGGCTTTAAGCAATGGGCGACATCACCACCAATTTCAGCCTTGCTGAATTAAACCCGAAGAAGAAGCAGCAGAATGAAGAAGGGACTCTAGGGGTGCGGGAGCACAGGGGACCAGAGAGAAGAAAAAACACATAAGAGAAATTGGGTAGAAGTCGTAAGCAGTTAACCACAGCGGGGGAGGGGAAGAAAAGGGAGGAAGGAGAAAGGGGCTGAGACAGGAAGAGACCCACAGAACCTGAGGAGCAGGAAATTAACAGCTTGCCTTTATTACAGGGACCCCCAATCTCCAGTGAAATATACTAAAACATGTCACGGAACCTCAGGGATGTTGGTTTATCGGCAAAGAGCCAGGTTGGCAGTAACGAAGACGTGGTGATAGAAGAAAATTCTAAACAAAATAGAACGTTTGCAGCCAGGTCTGTGAACATAGGCCGACTTACTCTTAGATGCCAACATGCACTAGTCTTGGTTGGATGACGAGCCATGGCAGACTCTTTCCTAACACGTATCAACCCTGAAGACCGATCTCCAATGTGGGTCCTTCTACAGTAAGCGTGCACCACTCGCTGACGGCGCGTACCACTCACCGGAGGTGTTTCACAACCATGAGACTGTACCCAACACTACTGAACGGCGCACTTAAAATGGTAGAGGTGGTGGTTTCACATTGTGTGTTTTTCACCCCAACAAAGAACCCTGGCGCGCACGGCACGTGGGTCTGCATCCGCCTCTCCCCACCCAGGAACGGTTGGTACACGTGGGATTTCCATTCTGCAGTGGGAAACTAAACTTGGGGAAAGTGCAGCCAGTGGGTGGTAAGTCTGGCATTCAAAACAAAACAGTGTGATTCCAGTCCCTCAGTCATGACTCTTTCTCACCCGAGGAAAACCAGAACTAGGAAAAGGAAAATAAATAGATTTTAAAAATAATCTACAACCAGAAGGACTATGGGAAGGGAATGTGTGGGAGACTGGGAAGCTGAAGCCATAGCCCACGTCTCCAAGGAAGTAAGCACGGGTCATCCCGTGAAAGGATTTACTCTGGGAGTTTCGGCATTTAGACCTGCACGGGGCACAGGGAACGCCGGTTTGGGACTGCCCCGGGTGGTGGAGCTCTGCTGCTCTGAAGCTCACCCCAAGCCATTCCTGGTGAGCCCCACAGCCAGGAGAAGCTGGCTTCACTCAAATGCAGATCCCGTTTCTGCCCCTTTCAGTAGGACAGACAGACAAACCGAAGCACAGAGAAGCCAGCTATTAGCTCTTAGCTGGTCAGGGGCAAAGACAACAGAAGGGGGTGGGGAGGGAGGGTGGCGGGAGACTGAGGAGAAGGTGAGAGAGGCTGAGGCCACCAAAGAAGAGAGAGTGAGCTCAGAGAGGCCAGTGAAGGGCTGGGGGTCAGGAAGCACAGAACAGAGGGAAAGGGGCCAGGGATGCGAGCTGAGGGGAAGCTCCTTCCGTGAAGGAGAAAGTGTCCCCTTCATCCCTGGGGTCACCCTCATGGCCCAATGCCCTGTTGCAGGAGCTGCCTTCCACTGCGCTCTTTCCTCCATGTGGCTTCTCAGAAACCCAGAAAGAACAAAAATCCCGTGCCTCTCTTTTGCTTAGAGCTGCCTGACTCGTTCTTCTGAATCTTCTTTCCTGAAAACAGGTTAGGAGCCCTTTCATTTGACCCACACTTGCACGGTCAGAAACAATCTTTTTTTTTTTTTTTTTTTTAAGATTTTAAAAATTTATTTGACAGAGAGAGATCACAAGTAGGCAGAGAGGCAGGCAGAGAGAGGAAGAGGCAGGCTCCACACTGAGCAGAGAGCCCGATGTAAGGCTCAATCCCAGGACCCTGAGATCATGACCGGAGCCGAAGGCAGAGGCTTAACCCACTGAACCATCCAGGCACCCCAGAAACCATCTTTGTTATATAAACACAAACTCTGATGATGTTATTGTTATTGTGATAAATTAACCAGAACTCCAATGGAGTCAAGAAACCAACTCCATTTGCCGAAATTCCTCTAGAAAGAAATTAATGTGGCTAGGATCTAAGATTTGTTCGCACACAACCCACCAGGAAATCCATTTACGTCTAACGAGTGTTCTTCAATGTAAAAATAGCCTACTCTTTGCTACAGTTCCTTTCCTGTTATGGATTTTTAACAAACAAAATAGATTTCCTGATGAAGACACACTTGTAAATCACATCTTCTGTGAAAGCTTCCAACCACAAGAGTCTCCAGGCTGATGGAGACCCAGTCACATGGTCCGTCCTAACTTCCAAACTCCCAACACTGTGGCCCAAGAGTTAGAGGGGCACTCTCCCCAAGGCTGGGAGGTCAGGCACGAAGAGGGTGACCAGATATTCCAACGGGCAGATCTGTGCTGCCCATGGCTACCCCGAGATCCTGCCAGGACCATGCTGTCCGCCTGGACTGTTCCGGACCCCACCCTCTGCAGGGCAGACGCTGACATGACACTGGCTCGCCTAGTCCTTCTCTCTCTATGTCACTGCCACTCACTTTACAAAACCTCATCAGGGCTCTTGTCACTCCTTGATATTTTCTTGTTGAAATATTTGTTAATTTACTCTTTCCTTGCATTATTTCCAAAATACTCCAGACCCGGGGCACACAGAGGGTGTTTGTGAAATATCGGAAGGAAGGCCAGAAGGGGTCGGTGTTTTTCTACAAACACTGGGGTGGGGCACAGTTAGAGGCTCCTTTCCAATGGGAAACAGAAGCCAAAGAAGACTTGACCTTGGGCTCTCGTGGGGTCACTTAACTGTACCCCCGTGGGCATCGGTAAAATGAGAATAATGGCGCTTGTCCTGTTTCACTCATGATATTGATAAGGTAAACAGGAAATAGTTCTCCAGGGTCTGGTACGCTCAAGGCAGAAACTATCATCCTTGAGGGTCTGCATTGTAAGGCATCAGGGAACACAGTTTCAATTCTCTCTCTCTCTCTCTCTCTCTCTCTCACACACACACACACCCTTGGAGTAGGACGGCAATAATGAGGAAATGTCGGGGCTTTTCAGATGGCACAGGTTTCAGCAAGAACTCTTGGACTCTTTGGGGGATTATAAAGGTAGACAGTGATGCTGACCATGTCCTAGAACCCTCCCTACTTGGACCTCAGCTGTCACAGAACGCTCAGCTAAGGACAGGCTTTGTTCTTCTGGCTTGTTGTAGCCCTCGTAGGTCTGGGGATTAAGAGGTACAAACTTGCAGTTATAAAATAAATCACAGGGAGGAAAAGTACAGCAGAGCGAAGTCAGCCGATGATCCTGGGGTAACACTGCATTCATTCATACTGGGGTGACTACATTCATTGTGGTGAGTACTGAGTAATGTACAGAATTATCAAATTACTATGCGTACACCTGGAAATAATACAATGCTGTATGTCAACTGTACTTAAATTTTAAAGTCTTATTTTTTATTATTTTTAAACATTTTATTTATTTGAGAGAGAGAGAGAACATGCACGGGGTCAGGGGGAAGCCGCTGAGGGAGAAGGAGAAGCAGAGAGCCCGACGCGGGGCTCAGTCCCAGGACCCTGAGACCATGATCTGAGCCAAAGGCAGCCGCTTAACCAACGGAGCCGCCCAGGCCCCCCCATCGAAAAATCTTTTTAAGGAGACTGTTGGCTTTAAAGGCCTGTACAAAGGCCACATCGAACCCTTTTGTTGGAAGGGCTGAGCCTCACGCAGGCTGTTTGCCTCGGTTTCAATCGCTGCCTCCGCTCGGGGCCTTGAAGGGCAGATCGCAGCGCAGTCCGCCCTTCCTCAGGCTGAAGGAGGAGGAGTGTGACCCAGAGCGTCAGACACTGCCTTTTCTTACCTTCTTCCCCAGTTTCTGTGGCAGGTCGGCCCGCCGGCCGTATGCGTGATCAACGTGTTTATGTGTCTGTCTCTGTGTCCGCGGGTCCGTCGGCCGGCCCGGATGAAACAGCTCATTTACTGTATTGATCCGTGTATCCACCCAGAGCAGAAGTAATGAGGCCTCCTGGGCCGCTCCGCTCTCCCTCAGTCCGGGTTGCCATGGTCTCAGCATCTCTGGATCCCGTGCGAAGGCGGCCCCTGCTGTGGCTCCGTCCCTCCCTCCGAGGGGCTCTCCCTTGGCCTTCCCTGAGGCCGCCTGTCTGTCTGCAGCGTCTGCCTCGGCCTTGACTGCGTCGAATGGGAAAAAACAGATTGACTCGCTGATACAGGCCCCAAATGAGACTGGACGGGAGCCTGGCCAGCAGCGAAGGTGAGGAAAGCGGCCCGCCGGGTGCGAGCCTGTCAGCTGTCCCGGGTGAGGCACAGCGGCCTTTGCTGGGGGCGACGGTGCCCCGGGGGAGCAGTCGGTGGGCTTCGCGGACAGAGCAGACATGCCGGGCGGGAGTCTGCACCCTCCTAGCCGCAGGCTCTCGGATTCTGAGTGCATTTTGGGAGCACCGTTCTATCGCACTTGAACCTCAGTGTGTGCTGAGCGCTTCTGAACAGGGAGAGCTGTTTAGCAAAAGGACATCAGGACAGTCCCCGAAAAATCTGGATTCTTCCTGCTCTGTCAACACAGAGCGCTTGTTAGAGGGTCCGGGTCAAGCCCTTGAACATGGCTACCCCCCGGCTCTGCATTTCCCGGGCGGCAGCCGGCCCCACCCCACCAGGGGGGCCGCCTTGTGCCGCACGGGGTGTGAGCAGCCCCTCGAGACCCTCAGCATGACCGCTGCTCTGGGAAGGGGCAAAATGCTTCCATGCAGAGGCTCCTGAAATCCCAGGATCGGGTGTAAAAGATGACGCACTTGCACGGGATCCCTCGCCTTGGGCACAGTGCGTTATCTCAGCCGGCGAGCGCACGCCAAGAAAGGGCAACCTCAGCTTAGAGCCCCTGGCCCCCCGGGTCTCTGCGCGCACCAGCCTGGGGCTCCTTTGAGCCTCGTCCCAAAACACGCCACTCACTGAGCGAAAGTGATCCCGAGCGGCCAGGCTCTGCGACGCGGGCCGGTTTCTTGGATGAGGTCTGCGTCTTCTTTATCTGCCCACCCATTCCCGGTCCCTGGAAGACTGACTAGTCGTCACTAAGGACCCAACACAGAGGGGGGCTGACATCGAGATAAACCGCGGACACTGGTGCTTACGAGCGTGGGAGACGCGTTTCCCCCCCAACCCCATGCACATGCAGCTCTGTGCTGGGCCGCTGAGGGCAGGTAGGACAGCCAGGGGCACGAGGAAGGTGAGGACACGGGCACGTGCGTCCCTGTCGGCTGCGGGAGCGCCCGAGGGATCGCGGACGGCTGGGACCGAACACGGTGCCCGGCCACAGCCTCCCTCCGAATGTGCCGCTTGCTGAGTGAGCGAGTGACCGCAGTGGCCGTGGGGGAGGAGGGCAGAGCAGCCACACAGTGGCTCCCGGGGTCTTCCCTGGGAGGACGCGCCTGGAAGCGTCAGCTCATCCTCAAGACCTCTCCAGGCCTGGGGCCCCGGACTTGCTTTCCCTCCCGAGTCACCGCAACACGATGGCCTCGCTGTCCTGACGGGCCTGGCGGGCGGCCCTGTGCCCTTCCCCCAGCAAGACCATGCGCTGGGGCAGGGCAGGCACTCACCGCTGAAATACAGTCTCCTCCTGCAAGGCCTGACCTTTGACCTCCGGCTGCAGGTAGGGGGGAGGGGCTCATGCCAAGGTGTAAAGTGATTGAGGCCGAACCTTCCCAGGCAGGAGCCTGAACAGTTCCCATCCTCCAGACCGGAGGCTCCCCAGGAGCCCCGGCGGCTGTGGGGCTTTCTCTCGCTCCCCACGTCTGACACGCCTTCCCCACGGCAGGTCTCCAGACTCCGCATTCTACGGGCCATGGGGTGTTCTTGAATGACCCGTACAGACTGCTCACGGCAGCCTTTCTCAGAGCCACAAAATACGGAACCGCCAACGTACCCATCGAGGGACACACGGATGAGCAGCAGGAGATTCCCCAGCCACAGGCGGCAGTGATGTTCCGACCCACGCCACGACGCGGGCGAGGCCTGGAGACGGACTCCAGCGGAAGGACGCGGCCTGCGCGAGACCCCGTGTTACAGGGTCCCATTAAGTGGCCTGGCCAGGAGAGGCAAACAGCGACAGATGATGGGAGTCCTGCGGGGCTGGGTTGGGGGAGGGAGGGACTGCGAGTGGCTGTAGGTTCCTCGCCGGGCGGGGAAGGCGGCCCAAATCGGAGGTGAAGGGCATTGCGGGGCCTTCTGTGAATACGTCAAAAAACACTGGGTTATCCCTTTAAAAGGGTGGATTTGTGGTGAAGCCGTAAAACAAACGTAAGGGTCTGCGCTGAGGGACCAGGAGGATGCTTTACCCGGGACTGGGGAGACCCTCACGGATGCTGGTTTCCTGGCACAGTTCGAAGCACCGTGGGTGGGGGAAGGAGCATCCGCTGGCTTCGTCCCGGAGCAGCAGGGCACAGGACAGGCAGGGAGGGAGGGGGCCCCGAAAGGCCTCGAATCCGAGGACGCTGCAGAAAGCGAGGTGCTGCCACCCGCAGTGGGAAAGGAGCCCCTCGGCTGCTCCGGGCCCCGGCAGGCGGCTCGTCAGGCGGGACCATGACCAGGGCCAGGCCACAGGTGCCGGCGAGAGGCTCAGCTCGGCCGCTCGGAATATGAGGCAGGAGGCAGCCAAGCCAGGCCGGGCGATGGGGAAGGTGACGGGAAACCTCGGGGGCACTCCCGCTTGGAGGTCCAAGAGGAACAAGGGTCGCGACGCCACCAAGAGCCACTGGCAGAGCGGAGGGCGTGGAGCCCAAAGGAAGACGACCTTTGTCTCCGAGGACAGCGAGCAAGACGGCGAGGCCTGGCCGAGGGGGAGAGAGTGCGGGCTGAGGCGGGACGGGGCCCACCGTCCTCACGGCACCCCGTCCGCAGCCCGCCTGCCCCCAGCCCCACCGGAAGAAGCCACTGGCATGCGAGCGCGCGTCTGCATGGCACGCCGAGCTCCCGCACACGCCCGCCCTCCCCAGCCGGCACGCGGGCGGGCGTGTGCACGACACCGCGCACAAACTTGACGAAATGGCTTTAGGAGGACCTGAGGCGAGAGAAGCTTCTGGAACAGGTGTGTTCTCTAACACGCTCCTGCGGGCTCTTCGGCTCAGGCGGGGGACGAAACTGGCAACAGTAAGATCATTAAAAGGCCAGTCGAAATGGAAAAGAGACAAAGATAAAAGCAGGAGCAGTGCAAGAGAAGACCCGACCAGCTCCAGCCCGGGGACACAGGCTCCCAGCCGCCGGCTTCAGTTCCGCAGCAGACACGGGGGTGGGGGGCAGCCCCGGGAACAGTTACGGACCCTGGGTTAATGGCAGCAGTTTGCTCATCGCAGTCTGTGTGCCCAAGAGTTCAACCACCTGCAGCAACTCACTCGGCGACCCGTACATGTGTGTGTGCAAGTAGGCATCTATGGGATCGCCGGTCGTTCACCCCAAAAGAACCAATGAGCGGGGGTTCGTCTTTGGATTAGTCTGTTGCCCCCCACAGCGGACTGAAGAGCCTATGTGGGGACCTCAGACCTGCACCAACCCCCTGCTTTACACCAGCGAGGCCCTACCCCCAGTGCCGGGCTCTGACCCCCAGACAGGCCCTCTGCCTTTCCCTGCATCACCCTCGGGCTTCCTGCAGACTTAACAACCCCTACGTATTCTCGGAAAAGGAAGAGAACAACAAAAAATATGTATTTATCATTAAATGAAGCCTTCTGAAGAATCTATTCATAACCAGAACCTATCTGCAAATGCCCAGGATAAATGTTTAGAGATAAAATTATATAACTTCCATTTCCAGACTTTGTCACTGGAATAGATGACCTCATCTGGAATCTAGACAGATGTGTTGGGTTCTCTCTTTCTACTCCTGGACCAACCAATACTCTCTAATGCTCTATTGTTTGGGTTTTCAGAGGTGATGAAGGAACAGACCATTGTCCCATCACATGCCTTCTCTGGGAAGGTTTATATCAACTTGGGCTCTGCCCTTTGGTCTAGAAAATTGAGTAAAATGTCCGTCTCTCAGACAACAAGGTAGTCTGAAGCCTGAAGATTTGGTGTCAGCCTCTCCCTCTCCCAGTAGCAGAATGTGGGACTCGGAGCTTCTAAGCCTCCATTCCCTGAAGGTCTTGCGCGAGAGGACAGGTGTTCTCTTTCCGAACTCACAGAGCCGGGCCTCTGCACCTGAACAGGTGCGAGAACCCTGCAGGTACGCGGTACTCGTGTGTCACATTCGTAACCAACGCCAAAGCCAAAGAATGAACCCAAGGGCTGGGCTTCGTCTCCTACTTTTGTTTCCGTCCTCTCGATTTCTAGAACATGTCGTTCTAATAAAAACATTTCGTTCAGAGGAAAACTAAAGAAGGTGAGAAGTGCACTTAGTGCAGACCCGGGTGTCACCGAAGTCGTCGCCCGAGGCTCACAAATCCTCGTTCCCATTGCTGCAGAGCCGCTGACGTGGACGTCCAGACGGCACATCCAGACGCTCAGAGCACATGGTCCTGTGTTTGCTGGGCAGGGGGTTTGCCAGAGCGGCTCTCAGATGGGCCCTGCTTTCTGGTTCATACAAACACACCCTTCGGTGCTCTTAGGAAACCTCCCTGTGGGCAGTTACACCGTTTTATCTGTTTTTAAAGAGATCACAGAAATGGGCCTTGGAGCCCTGCTGGCAGATTCTAGCCATCCTGAGCCTGAGACTGGGCGGAGCAAGTACCACTCTCTGAGCGATGCCCAGATTACCTCCGCTCCGCCCCAGGGAGGTCCTGCTGGGATAGGACCTCCTCCTCTGCTAGGGGGCGTGGCCACCTCAGTTTCCCCTCTCAGACTCCCATACCCTGAGAACCTACCCTCTGGGACCCAACCCCGCATCCTCACTGACAGAACAGGGAGTGGAGATTCTGTAAATCTCAGGATGGCCTCCTCCTCCAGGAAGGACACAGTGATGACCAGGCACCTGGGACAGTCTGGGAAAGGGAAGATGAGGTTCATGGGTTCAAGAGTCTAGGAAAATGTAGGCCATGTACTAGGTGAAGAGCCAAAACACCAAGACCTGGACAGAAAGGAAAACTAGAGCCAAAGTGTCGTCAAGGGGCTCTGGTCTCCAAAAGGCAAAGCAGAAGGAACAAACGGAAAGACGGAGGTCAGAGCGGTGCTGGGCTCCGGCGCTTTTAGGCAGCTCCGACTGTTCTCGACAGAGATGCCTCCCCTAGGTTTAAAGCAACGAGCACTTCGACTCGGAGAATCGTAGGCGCCACGTATGATCATTGTCCAAAGGAGCGCAACTCCTTGAGGTCAGAGTTGGCATTTCTCTCCTGCGACCCACCACTGTATTGGCAAGTACTCTACAGAACGGTAGTAGGATAGTGATTTCATTGCCAAGATGGCAGAGAGAGGTAGGCTGAGGATTAATTAATTATCCGCCTGCAAGCTGTTCTCCAAGTCCTCTCTCTCTGCCTTCTGGAAACGAGTCTCACATCTGTGTTGGAAACGCCGGCACCCCCATCCAAGCCAAAGCTCGGTGTAGACACAGTTTGGTGCACGCTGCATTTGGGAAAAGAGCTTATCAATCTCCCCACAGTCTCCATCACCATCCGCCGCGACCACCCGCCAGATAATGGACGCAGCGTCTACAGGACAAACTCGGATGGCCCAGAACACCCCTTATGTGGGTCTTCCCATGACAGCGTACACGGCATGGACTAGGAGGCACTCCTCACCTTCAAAGATGGTTTGTCAGGGAAAAATCAATGGGTTTTCATTCTCAGTTCAGAAAGCCTGGGATAGGGAAGCGTGCCGGAAATGAGTTACCTTTTTCCGCACAATAAGATAATGCATTCAATAACACACAATGGTCATTTGGGGTCTTTCGTGGTTCCGTACAGACGTTACTATTATTAGTATTATTTGTTACAGGTCTGTAATACCGTGTTTCCACTATATTCAGATTTTAAAAAATTAAAAACCAGGGGCGCCTGGGTGGCTCAGTGGGTTAAGCCTCTGCCTTCGGCTCAGGTCATGATCTCAGGGTCCTGGGATCGAGCCCCGCATCGGGCTCTCTGCTCAGCGGGGGGCCTGCTTCCTCCTCTCTCTCTGTCTGCCTCTCTGCCTCTCTCTCTATCTCTGTTAAATAAATAAGTAAATATTTTAAAAAATTAAAAAAATTAAAAACTATATATAAGGTAAATATTTTAAAAAGGGTTTGATACCAATATAAAAGTAAACTGAAAATCTGCTCTCTGAAATGCTGATATTTTGTGACGTTCGCTAGGAAAGTCATGAATAAATTCAGTGAACTTGAAACACGCATAGATCATGGCCTAAAAGGAGTTACTACGTGTCCTTGTGAACTGTGGCTTCAGAACTGTGGCTTCAGTCACAGACACTCATTCAGCTGCTGATTCGGGACGGAGGAGCTCGGACGCCGAAGCCGGAACGAGAAAGTCCTGAGCTGGGGTCAGAGTTTGTCCCCGGAGCACTCTGGACGAGGTGCCACGTAGCCTCGCCACGCGTAGCTTACCACCAGACAGGAGCGACGGACACCGCGCCGGGGAGGCCAGTGTCAGTGACCCAACCGGAGGAAACAGCGCCTGTAGGGGTTCACCCACTCTCCGCCGCGCCTACCCTTGCTGGAGCCCTACTCATGGGCACACTGTCTCCCCTCGTCTCAGACCAAGTTCATGTTCGTCCAGCAGGTGAGGTAAAGTGAGGAGCAGAGATTTTACTTTTGTTGGAGGAAAGGGCAGGTCTTCGTCTCTCATAAATATTGCCTTTTGGTTTAATTCAGCTTATTTGTTTGATCTGGAAAAGAAGGGGAGATCTAGGATCGCCGCGCAAACATTCTGGACTTTACTTCGGACACAGGAGAAAGGCAGCGCCACACTGGCCGGTGGGGAGGGCGAGGTCTCCAGCTGGAAAATACGCGGCCCCGCACGGAGCCCGTCCTTCCAAACCCCGAGGATGGAGGTTCCCGGGGCTGGTCCGCAGGCGGACAGTGAGCGGCAGGAACACTAGCAACCCCGGGGAGCAGCGCACAGACAGGGCACGTGGCCGTGTCACGCCTGCGCTCCGCAGCCACGTGCGCATCACGTGACGCTTTCATCACCAGTGAGATCCCTCCCTGGGGCGGAGGGGACACGGGGTGAGAGTAATACCGAAGAGCTCGTCTCCACCTATTCCTTCAGGAAAGTAACAGACAACCTCCCAGGAAATACGTATACAGACTTACCTGCATGACTGAGAAACCGACAAGTAGATGCCAGGAAAAAAGGAAGCAGGAAAATTAAGAACATTTGCCTCCAAAGAGCACGACCCGGGCGGGGGGGAACGGGCCCAGGAGGTTTGTCCTTCTACCCACGTTACCGACTGTGTCTGTTACTACGGAAGAGATGAAGTCAGAGGATGGTGTTCAAAGAATAGCAAGCCCAGAGCAGACCCATCCGAGCCTCAGGCCCCGTTCGCAGACAGCTTGTCCGGTCGGTGTCAGCGTCTCGGGCTTTCTGGAAACGGCAAGTGGGTGGGGGAGCTGGCGCTCCGTGCCACTCGGCTTCGGGTCCTCCTGGGTTCCTCCAACACACCGGGCGGGTGCCATGGGCGGCCACCTAATTCACTGAGTTGGCGTTACCCGATTTCTTTCTTTTTCTGGCTCAGAAAATGTAGATGAGGCCGTTCCATACATATGAGAAAATACTTACATCCTCAAGTATTGCCACGTTGTTGCACTGAATAAAACTGTCCAGAAGAATCACAATTTGAATCGAACGTCAGTCTCGCTCTGCCCAAAGGATACGCAGAGTCACACGGGTGAAGACAATTCTCCGGTGAGGCCAGGCCTCTGAAATCCTCCCCCAGAACGGCAGAGAGACCTTGCTCTTGCCTCCAGCTCCCCGCAGCACGCCCCCAACACACACCGCCACCCACAAGCCAACCAAGTTTTTAAAAAGCTCTTCCTCATAAAAACAAAGTTTTTAGACCGCTGTGGTCTCTTCTGGCTAAATTTGTGCCGATGGAATTCTCGGAGACGATGGGTTGTCTGTATGTCTCATCCCTATGCGTTCAAGGTCTAAATCTGATCAAGAAAGTGGATGATGCCGTCGTCCGTCAGCTTCCTCGTAAGCGGCATTGATCAGGAAGGAGATTAAGCCAAGGAGAAACAGGATGTGAGTCACAGGAGTGAACTGCATGTGCGTTTGCATAGGTGTCATTTAGTTTCAGTAAGGACTGCGCAGCTGCTGCCTCACTTTCCCTCCTTACCCGGTGCCCCCAAAGATGACCAGCTGCACCCACAGAGGTCAGCCCCCCCGGCTCCCTGCTCCCCGCTCTGCACCCCCATAAGGATGACTTGTCACGACAGCCCAGAGCCGTCTCAAAGACGGGAAGGTTTCGGGCGGGGGGGTGGGTGGTTTATCAATGCTTTCCTGATCAGAGCCACCCCCGTGCTTTTCTGGGCCTGGTCGAGGACTTTCTGTGGGGCCCATGCTTATATAAGCAATTGGAATCACCCAAAATTCAGCCTGTATTTTTCGGGCAGCCTGATCCTCCAGATCTTGCAAAGGAAACATCAGGCCAGCCTGTAGGAGTGATAAGCTCACCAGCCTGCCCTCTCGGAACCGGGGCCTGCATGGCCAGAGGGCCTTAGGCTGACACCACAGGTGGACGTCCCAGAGCTCCTTGGGGCATCTGGCTGAGCCCTGCACCGGGCACACGGGCAGACGGCTAGAGTGCACCCCACACGGGAGATCAGGCAGCGGGGCACTGGCTGGGCTTGCGGGGCGGGCCCCCTCGGGATGCACAACTTTGGAAGAAAGCAGAGCAGAGCTGGGGCCACTTGGGGTTAAAGGGTGATGGGCAGTGTCCCTGGATTTCTACGATAAACACTGAAAATACTCAATGAACACAGTGCTTAGCTAGCACCGGTGCGAATGTCAAAGGCCACGGCCTCTGTTCCCTGGGCAGACTCTGTGATTCAGGGTTCGTCGGACGTGCCCAGCCATGCTGGGGCAGCAGCACGGGACCCTACACGATTTGAAATGTAGGGGATCCGACCACACAGGGACACTTCCAGTCCCTGCTGCGAGTACTACGTCTCCAGACGAAAATACTGACCTGCGTCCGCACCGGGACTGTGCCCCTGGCCGAGGCCGTAGGATCCTCGTCCCCGCTTCCCAGAGATCCTATACCCAGAGCGCTTACTGTTTACATCTCCAGGTGCAGAACTACCTCCTCCAGGATGGGATGCCGCACTAGAGGGAAAACAGCTTAGAGTGCGAGGAATCGTCCGTGCATCCAGGGCCCCAGCTGGAGGCACTTGGCCTCTGAGCTGCGGGGTCTGCGGGGGGCAGGGGGGTGCTCCTCGGGCTGGCAAAGCATTAGCCACTGGCTGAGGCCACCTTGAAAGGTCGCCCGTATTTACCCATGGATGTGAGATGTCTGCTGTGACCAAGGGCTTAACTCGCCTCTTGTGGACACAACGGGGAGCTGAGATCATTACTTTGCTTTCTGTGATTGCACAGTGTCATCTGCCCCAGACGGAAAAATAAGACCGCGGGATGGGACTGTCGGGTAGCCCGTGGCTCTGCGTTCTGCACTCTCCACGGCCGCTCGGAACGGACTCTCAGCACCTGTCGCATCAGTGGGAAAGCGATACGGTCTGGAGACGGATGGGAGAGAGGGTCATGGAAGGGGCTGCCGGTGGCAGAGACGGTCAGCGCTTGGCAATGAGGGTTTGGGTTAGTCGGGCTGGATCCTAGCAGAGAGGCCGCCACCTGGAGAGCAGCTGCAAAGGCAGAAGAGGGGCGCCTTGCCCCGTTTCTCTGCTCGACTCCGAGGGGAGGGCAAGGAGGAGGCTGACCCGGAGGGAGAGCATGTTGCTGGGCCCCAGCTTCAGTCCCCAGGTTTCTAATGTGCCCTCGAATTCTGTTCTTTGCATGAACAGACGTAGGTAGATACTGAAGTGAGCGGCTTGGGGTACCCGACCCGGACCAGCGGACCAGGAGGAGGACTGCAGCATGAGCACGGCGAGGACGCAGACGATGCAGGGGCTCCCGAAGGAAGAAACTCTTAGCTCATTCCTGACACCAGAGAGAATCTTCTTTTTCCAGGGACTTTGGACTTCGTGGGGTCCAGGAGCAGCCTGGGGCAGGAGGATATACTGACGAGGAGGCAAACCCGAGGTGCCGGAGAAGGCTGGATGTTCTGACTGCTCCACGTGTCCGGGGAGGCCCGACTGTGCCGGTGCTTGATGTCAGCAGAAAAATGTCAGCGGTGCGGCTGAGTCTTCCGGTGCTGAGTTAGACGGGACCACCCCGGTCTTGTTCCTGGCGCCCAGACCGCAGGATGCACCCCGCAGAGAGTGCGGCCGTTCCCCGGGCTCTGCCTGACCCTCCTGGCTTCCGCACCCACCGCCTTCCTCTCCCAGGCCGGCTACACCCACGTGCGGCACATGGCCACTTCCTGTCTCCTCTGGTGCCCCCATCCCTGAAAAAGCCCTGTGTCACCTCTCCCTCGGCATCGGCTCCCGGGGCTGGCCAACGGGCAGACGAGCCCTGTGCACCCCGGGAAAGCTGACAGGCATCCTTTGTCACCGCCACGGTTCCGTTTCCCTGTCACCTGAGCCGAGTGGTGCCACCCCCACCCCCACCCCGGGGCAGGACAAGTAGGTCTTGTCGAGTGAGAACGGCAGCTCTCCAAAGTTCTGTCTACACTTGGTAGAGGAACTGAGTATTTCCAAAAGGTCCCAGACTGAAGACAGGTCCACACGTCCGGGTGGCACCTCTCCCCAATCAGGAGAGCAAACACCAACAGACTCAGGGGCGTCAGCAGGGGCTTTGGGTCGTAATAAGGAATCAGAACTCCTTGATCAAAACCTTTCTGGTGACTTTGTCATAGGCTCAGGAGATACAAGGAAAAAAACCCACTTTTTTTTTTTTTCAAATGTTTATCGATTTTGCTTGGTTAATAATGACAGCACGATCACAGGTGCTGTTCTTTGTTCTCGCAGGGAAAGCAGGCATGTCCGCTCCCGGAAGTTCTGGGCCGGAGCTGGCGTGGCTGTGGGGGCCGTGTGGGGACCGTCCCCCCTCTCCACCCCCCACACGCCCCCGGCAGGCAGGGGTAGCCCCGCCCGCTCCTCTCTATCCCCCCACCCCCTCCCCGGGATACTCGGGAGGACCAGACCAGCAGCTCGACAACAAATCACTTCCCATTTCTCTATCATCTTGTCCGTTTCTCCATCCGCCTGTTTCCTTCCAAACGCCTGCAGCAGGGTCAAGACTTCAGTAAGCCTCCCCCGCTTCCTGCTCTGCACGCCCCGCGCCCTCTGCGGGGACCCCCACCAGCAGCGGTCGGAGGCTCTGGACCTATTCAGGATCTGCAGTCGTGTCTGTAAACAGGTCGGCCCCTCCCCCACAGACGGTTCCGAGGCCTCATTCTCACTCCACGCACGTCCCCCCCCGGGGGCTGGAGGAGCAGCTCCAGATGTTGCCCCAGATGAGCTCGGAGGAGAGCGTCTCCCTGCACTGCCGGGCCCGGCAGCCAGGGAGGCAGGGGAGGGCTTGCAAGAGCATCTGCGGGCAGGGCCTAGGGCTGCGGGGCGGGCCTGTGCCAGGGTCCTCCAGCAGCCCCGGGGTTGGGGGCGATTATGGAAAGACCTGACAGCAGGTCGGCGTTGCTTTGCTGTTACCGAAGGCCCCGCAGACGTTCCGCTGATAGAGAGCAGCTGCCCTGGGGGTGAGGGGCTGTAGGCTACAGGCCATGGTCACGGGAGAGCCTGGAGGCCAGAGGAGCCGGGGAGGGCAGCCGCGCCATTAACCTGCCTCTGGGGGTCCTGCTAGAGAATACGCCACCTTCCTGTTACGACTTTCCAAACTTGTGCCGCAGGCCCCCTGCGTTCTACCTACACCCCATCCTGTGCTCGGGTTCTCCCTCCTTGCGGCAGTGGGATACGCACGGACGTACACGCAGCACCGGGAGGACGGTGCCAGCCCCAGGCTGCGTCACAGACACAACCACCCCTGACTTCCCGCAACTGTCCCAGGGCGGCGGCTCCAGGCCGGTCCTCGGCCCACAGCCCGGGGGCAGCCGGGGAAGCTGTTGGTGGGTGGGGGGGCTTCCAAAAGCCATGGGAACAGTTAGGACATGCTGTAAAGAAGGAGGAAGAGGCAAGGTGTTTCGGGAGCCGCTTCAATCCATGCCCTAAAAATAGCAGGTCTCCTTTAATGACATTTGAAATTTCCAAATAAATTAAATACCTTTGCTTCAAAAACTTAAGAGTGGTTGTAGTGATGAGCGAGCATTCACCGTCCTTGTGACGGGTCCAGGGAAGCCCCGACGCTCTGGATGTCACCATCTTCCCTGGCTGAATTCTGCTAGCATCTGTTTGCTACTATTAGTACTCCGTTTTTTCCCTTTTTTTTCCCCCTAAAGATTCTATTTATTTATCTGACAGAGTGAGAGAGAGCACACAAGCCAGGGGAGTGGCGAGCAGAGGGAGAGGGAGACGCACGCCTCCCACGGAGCAGGGAGCCCGACGCAGGACTCCGTCCCAGGACCCTGGGATCATGACTTGAGCCGAAGGCAGACGCTTAATGACTGAGCCCCCCCAGGCGCCCCTCGTACTCCATATTCAAGATGAGGCAAGACTGACTTAGGATAAACCATGCGGGCAAAGAGCCTGGCCCACACGAGGCTCCCTCTCCCATCAACGGAGGCCACGGAGAGAAGGCAACCTTTCGGAAGAGGCAAGGGTAGACAATGGGCAGTCAGCACACGCAGACACTCAGCCTTACTGACTGATCAACGCAGCGCAAGCCCACGGTTTACCACCTGTCAGCTGGGCGACACCCACAGAAGCGCTGAGAACGTGAGTCGCGGTGGGTCTCCTGAGGTAAGACTCCTTCACTTTTGTATCTGCTGCTGGTGAGAACATCACCCAAGAGGACTTTTATCAAAGAGAATGTTCCAACAGGTATCAAATAGATTAAAAAACTTCTAACTCTGATCTAGCAATTCTGTTTCTGAAAATCATATAAAAAAAAATCTGTTGAACAAAAGTGCAGCGAGTGTGCACAAGACGGCTGGGCACCTGTTTACAAGCGCTGAGAATCCCATCGGGGTGTGGCCTGAGGAGTCGGTGCCAAGCGGCCCCTGAGAAGGACGACGAGCGGCGGGTGAGTGACACGAGAATGTGCTATGATGTATTTCTGTGCACAAACGGGACAGAACAGAGGGATACCAGCCCGTGAGGGGAAGATGTTTCCACGCACAGCACAGGTGGTCTGAACAGCCACACACCTAGAAGGTTGCAGGACGGATCCTGCCAAAGTAACTGCAGTGATGATCTTTAGGGGATGAGATTATGGGTCACGTCGGCATTTCTCTTCCGGCCTGGTTTTAATTTCCTTGATTGTTTCTCTGTCTTTTCTGTTTTATCTTCCTTGAACATGGACCACTTCCTCAAAAATTAAACAGTAAGCTGCTCCGAAGCTCACCAGAGACCTAAGCCTCCATGCCCCAGGCACGCCTGTGCTAACGCTTTGACACCGACCGCCAGCATCCCAGTTCGGATGACATTACTGCGCTCTGTGGCCCTCAAAGACGTACGCCAGAGATTCCGGTTTAGAACCTCCAAGAACTGGGATCAGTCAGTCGAGGCAGACTTGGGTGGCACCCCACGACACAGCTGTGCTGGCTTCTGTTCCTCCTGGAACAGCTAGCGCCCAGGAGGTGGGCACGAGACCATCCTGTGACCGCTAACAACCCGCAGACCTCCCCCCATGGTGCCCACTAAGTCGCAGGCAACGTTCCGCAGCTTCGCCGCGCCCTTCAGGACCTCCCACTGCTTAGCAGGAGGATGTTTTGGAGGGTTCCTGTGATGTTGCAACAACCCCCATCGGGAGCCTTCTGTGCCAGCAGAGGGAAGGCTGGGCAGGTGTGGCCGGCCCCACGCTGCGTCCCTCACTGCAAACACACTGGGATGGTCTCTGCCCTCCAGTGGGTCCGTGTTCCCAGCATCTCTGGCTTTTTTCCCCACCCAGTGTTGATATGATTTTTATTTTCATGTTTGGCTTATTTATATTTTTTGTAAAAATGAGTAGAAAAATGCAAATATGAAAGTAGCAATTCCCAAGATCTGAGAAGGAACGCATGACCCCACATAATTCCCCCTCGTTTCTTGGGGACACGCAGGGGCCCTGGCGCAGAGATGTAGCACGGTGAGAGCCCACAGGAAGCCACTCGGCTGTGCAGCATGCGAGGGGCAAAGGGACCCAGCTCAGCAGCGTGAAAATACTATCAGTAGATGGATGGATATTGTATCTTCAAGATGAGACGGAAGGAGAGAATTTTGACGACGTTGTGGGTCTCAGAACCACCCTTCCCCATCTCAGAACATAGGAAGGAACCAACCATTCTTGTCACGTTCCACCTTTTGTGGGACATTTTGTGGGATATGTATTTTGGGGAACGTGTTCCGACAGCAGGCCCAGCCCGCTTTGATTGATATTTGCCCTCACTGCGAATCTGCCCTGTGATTTGCATACGGAGCCGAGAAACCCAAATCTCAAACCAAAGAAGTTGTTGAAGGGCAGCCCGACAACGGCACCCCCTCTGTCGTTCGGCACATAGTGTTAGTCTCGCTTCAGTTCCAATACTCTTCCGCTGGGACGAAGGGTAACCTCCGTCACTTACGTGAACGTCGCAACTGAGCACGTGTGCGGTGAATCAGGATGAGGTTACTACCCATTCACCCTGCAGTAACCTCTGTACCCTTCTTGGGGGTACGGCATCTTTCAACTCGAAGCCACAGATAAGGCTATTCTGAGTAGTCGAGGCCTAACTGCATGAACTTCAGCAAGAGCCTTTCCCTGTCCCTTTCCGGCTTCAGGCGTAGCTCTTTGAGCCCCGCTGAAAGCAAGTGATTGGTACTAGCTGCCGGACAGTGAATGATACCCAAACCCCTTCGTAAGACAAGCCCACTGACACGCTGAACGATACTAACTTCTCTGGTCCCTGCTGATCTCCAGCTACCCGCCTTCGATTGCCCTGAGTGTGGGTCTTCTTGCTGGGACCCCTGAGTCTATTTTACTGACGGTTTCTTTTCAGGACCCGAAGACAAGCCACCTGCTTTACGTGGGCCCGGACAGAAACACTGCTTTGGTGCCAATGTGACTGCTTCTCAGCGGCACGGACAACGTGGGCCGTGTGGGGGACCGCAGCAGCAAGCTGATCGAGGTTCCCTCTGGCAGAAGCAGAAGCAGTGGAAGTGTTGGGAAACACACACAGGGCCCCGAGGAACTCAGGACCAGGCACGGCAGGCACGGCAGGCACGCGGCCACTCATCCATTCATCAGCTGAAAATATCTCTGCAGAGTACCCAGGGCTCAGTGTGAGGTCACGAAACAAGACAGTTCAAAGTCTGATGTTTCCAGAAATTCAGAATAAGCAAGGCAGGTCCCCTCTGCCCTCGCCAACAGTGTCCCTCTCTGGGAAATGAAGGGCTCTCGCGCTGGAGGACAGAAGAAGGGAGCATCGTGAAACACACTTGCTGCTTTACGACAAGCTGCACCTTCTCCCCAGGACGGGTCACTGGACTTGTTACTTGCTGGAAGGCGGAATTACGGCTTTCCAGAATTGCCTCTCACTGTCTCTGTATGGCGCGCCCCTGCAGCCACACTCCCCGATGGGAGCGTTAGTCTACGAATGACCCCACATCCCTCCAGTGCCCAGATGCGAACTCAGCAGCAAAGTGGATTCCACTTTCCCCAAAGATTATCCACAAGGTCAACAGCCCAACGGCCTCCAGCTGATCCCAGGGTCCACCGAAGAAGCAGAATTCTCTATCAAAGGGACTTCAGAGAAAACTTAGTGGGGCTCATCTCTAATTTGATATATAAAAACCCGAGAAACAGAAAGCTGCAAAGCTTCAAGCATCTTGTTTACATTTCAGCAGGTCTGTTTATACTCTGCCTACCTCCAGCAACGTTTGAGTCAATTCTCCAATCACAGGGGTTAAGCACTGTGCTATTATTAGAAGTGAGCCTTTGAAAAACATTGTTTCTAAAACTGCATGGATTTAGTCCGAGCTAGGTAAACAAGTCAGGCTATCAGGTATAGGCTGGGATCTGGGAAGGAACACCAAGGAGCCGGGTCCTCCTTCTACTTCAACGTATTCCTAAAATCAGCTCCTTGCAGTCGTCCAGGGCAAGGGGCAAGAAGCAGCACTCCACAGGGAAGGGTCATCCGTGTTTATGTGATTATCTTATGAAATCCTCCAGAGCAAACGTTGTGAATAAGCTTACTTACCTTGAGACATCTGGGCTCTCCTATTACATGCGGGTTGGCGTGTGCTGACAGAATCACGGCTGGTTACGCAGAGATGACCCTTTTCTGGAAAACACGTACAACTGAAGAGATCTCTGACTGGCTCAGACAAAGCATCAATGTGGGCTTCAATGTGGGCTTTTGAGCGGGCTCCCCGAGCACACGTTGAAAATCACAGAGGAGTAGTGTGGAGGGCAAGGTAGGAAGCTGCCCGCAGCACGTCTAACCCACAGATCCCTCCACCCCGGGCCTCTTCCTTGAGACTTCCAGCTCTGCCGGGCGCTCTGCCAGGGCTTCGTCCCAGCATCGTCAAGGATCTGTAGGTAAGAACACCCGGAACCAGAAGCAGGACGAAACCAGTGTGGAAATTTTGTATGAGTTTGACTTGCACACTGAGACAAGACAATGGCTCACAGGCCATACAGATAGGAGGACGAAGAGGCCTCTTTTTCTGTTTCTCCTTAGCCCAAGGGCAAGGCCAGATTCTTTCTCGTCTCAGGCCAACCGGCTGTGGGAGCCGCCTGGAAGGTCTTGTATCGTGGAAGGGAATAAGAAGATGCAAAGAAGACTTCTTAGTGGCTGTGGCCCAGAATGAACAGCGCACGGAATGATGGGCACGAAGTGGAGAAGCAGCAGGCCAATGGGTAGTTGGTGGGTCACATCCAATCCACTGAACTCCTCAGCATGAAATCTCTCCCGGGGGTAGTGTTCCCTCCCACCTTGTGCCCCCCACTCCCCGCCCAAATCTCCTGAGTCTGGCCATGCCCTGTTCCTCTGATCATCCCAGAGAGGGGCTCCCTCTGGGACACAGGGAGGGCACCGGGTACATGGAATCCAAGGTCATTCATGCTGGCACCGCTGTGACAGCAGGGGTTTTGGGCTCAGGCATCTCTCAGATAACTGACGTTTCCTCATAGGCCTGAGGGGTTGATAAGGCGTTTGCTACGTGATGCTGCCCGTTCACTTCAGTCACTTGACCACGGATCTGAATGTTCTTCGTGTTGAACAATCGATTTAGAAAACGAATTGCTCCAACATCTCATTTGGCAGTCGACGTCCCCTACCAAAACTCACAGGGAGATTTTTTTCCTTTCCAGCCTTTGCTTTTGTTTTTTTGTTTTTATTTTTGTTGTTGTTGTTGTTGCTGTTGTTGAATCCACGCAGCCGTAGGTCCAGCCCGTGGCGACACCGGTCTCCTGGTGATCCATGTGCTTGTGCCCGTCCTCACAAAGAGCTCCAGTGACAACTGTGGACAAGCTGTTGACATGTTGAAGGGGTCAGCGTGGCCTCCCCCCTGTGGCTGTGAACCCTCTAGGGGAGACGTGCTGGTGCGGAACGGGAGCCCCCATCCGAGTCGATTACAGGCGCTTACCTGCCTGATCCAGGCTCTGCTCAGGATTCGAGCATCTGGAGGCTTTCCAGATGACATCTTCATTCCAAAAAGCATCTTCAGTGCCATAATCAAGCAGTCCCTAATTCGCTATTTCCATTCACTTGAATTAAGTGTCTTCTTTACATAAATAGTATCAGTTCCTTCTGGAGAAGTGTGTTTATTGGCACCATACGCATGAAACATCTTGGCAGTGTCTCATAAAAAGCCTTGATTGGTGTGTATGCAAGCTTTTAATGAACTTCGGAGAGAGTAAGTGAAGCAGTAAAGTCCACAGATTTTCTGTTCATAAAAACACCTCGTCTGCAAAGAAGAGGTATGGATTCAGAGGAAACAGACAGGGGAGCAGAAGCTAGGTTGACGGTTTCTGAATATTGGTTTATTTTTTTTCTCTACAAGAGACCCAGGGCTTGGGTAGACTAATCCCTCGTCAGCTAAGAGAATGCCCCAGCGAAGACCTCGGGGGTAACACCAAAATGATAGTGCGTTCTACACTGGGCCAGGGAAGCCAAAGCAGCCCACTACTTTTGGAGGAAGAAGCCACATCAATCGCACTCCTGCAGACCACAGTCGTTTCTGATGTAAATCACCAGTGACATTCTGTGTGATGTATGTTGGCTCAGTGCCCTGTGAGAGGAGAAATGGAGGTCATGGCAGCCAGTGGCAAGATTGTTCCCAGGGCACTTTCTCCAGCAGAGAAGGGCTGTGCTAATCCAAGGGGCTTGGGCTCTTTCCAATAGGATAATTGCATTCTACCCACTTACCTCCCCCAGCTGCTTCACCTGCCCCCAGCATCATTCTCCCTGTGTCAGAAGCACCACAGACCCTTGGCAGAGAACCTGACACGGACCAACTGGCTCAGTCCTGTCTGATGATGTATTTCTCACCGTCATGCCATCCTTCTGAGGATTCGGTCCTGAATGCAGATGGTGTATTTCCTCGCTGGCATGGGGTTTGGGGAGGAGGCACTGACGGGAGTCGGGTGTCACTAAGACCGCTTCATAGTCCAAGATTATCCCCTTGGGGATGATTCTGCTTTTGTGCAGTAGCTCAGATGGCCCGAATACATTTTGAAGAGGAAAGGGTAAGCGAGCTGTGGAGAGAGATGGCTGATGACTGGGAAGAGGGCTGATTTCCAACAGGGACTTCACTCAAGGAAGGGCTCTTTGGGGGACGTGAAGAGGCAGCTCCCACACTGGACGAGCCATGGACGGATGAAGCTGACTTCAGAAGTTTGCCGTGAAAGGGAGCAGGACATGCAATCCTCAGGGGAGCGGGAACAGAGAAGTTTTCCAGACATTTCTCTACCCTAACATACAGCTTAGAGGGCTGTAAGGCACTATCAGAGAGGTGTAAGGAGGCACTTGGGGTTCAAAGGCACATCCCCAGGGGTTCTCTTCCAGGTCCCTTCTGTGTGTCAAGTGGGTTTACACTGTGATAAGATAGGACAGTTCTAACACCTCTGTCCAAGGGTAAATTGCATTTTCACTGGGCACACAGTTCTGCAACCAGAATGAGCTCTAATTTTTAGGGAGTGGGTTTTTGGGGGCCACACTCATAATATTATGTTTGAAACGTTTTTGTTAATCCTCCATTATTAGGCATATAGTAGTAGATTGATGTCTTCCAGATCTCTGCCTAAATTACCTGACTTGGATCTTCTTTCACTAGTTTCCAAGGTCCTAGTAATAATATTTTACTGTTCTTCACCTTTCTCAAGAAAACAGTTTTTGAGGAATTATGAATCGAGATTTCCAAAAGCAGTCCTCCAGGTCTGAAGTGTCGGGAGTAACAAGGGAGAAGCAACATGTTTAAGGGCTTATGAGAGCATTTCGAAAGGATTTTAGGAGTTTCACAAGTGATGTGTGTCTGGAAAAGTATTGACAAAAGGATACAAAACACTGCTACAAGTGCTAAAGGAAATTAAATAAAACCTCTTCTCCACCTTTCCAAAAGCTGGAGTAAAGATTCTGTAATATCCTCAGAAGTAAGTCAGCTACAGAGAAATCGATACGTTGCACACGTTTATACAAATTCCACTTGTAAAAAATGCATACTAAAAATACCCCAAGCCCACATTTAAATTTAATGATGTCTCCTAAGGAGAGAAACCCCAGCTGTAAAAGATCCACTCAGTTAAGAAACATTTGATGAGCACCAGAAGGGCTGGTAAAGAATAATGTTTGCGCCGGGTTCTGCTCTCCTGGAACCTGTCATCTAGCTGGGGGAGACGGACTGTCATTAACATAAGTGCCACAAAGGAAAACACATGGGGTTTAATGAAGGCACACGGGGAGACCCACAGTATTTAAGGAGATCTGAGGATGAACTTGGTGGTGGGGAGAGACTAAGAGGGGTGCACGTGCAAGAAAGCAGCATGGTCCCCAGTGGTGAGGAGTCCAGTGTGTCCTGGGCACAAAAGGACCAGTGTCACTGGAGGGAGCCTGCAGGGAGGAGCTGTGAAATGGATAAAAGGAACTCTCCTTCAGAAGGGAGTCGGGGCTGCCGGGGGAGCGCTCAGGCCCAGCACTCCAGGCCAACTGCAGACACGATAGGAACACAGGTACCTTCTAGGGGACTGAATTTTATCCCAGCCAGAGGAAGGAGAGTTTCCTCCTCCCCCAGAAACACCCCAGCCGATGAGGGATAGTCACAGCTCAGGCAATGAGGGACTGACTGCAGCCCAGCCAGTGAGGGACAATCACAGCTCAGCCGATGGGAAGCCATTAGACTTGGAACTCCAGTTGACTCCAGTGGACTTTCAGTTTCCAACAGCCACCCCCATTCCTCCCTTTCTTCTGTGACGAGCCTCCTGTCCTCGATTCTCCTGGTTTGCCTATGGTTTGGCCTTAGCTTGCTGGTGTGGGAAGGCAACTCTCTGCTATTCCCAGATAAACCCATTCTGCCAGCAAAATAAGTGGTGGTTTTATTTTTAAGGTTAATAGACTGCAACAGGAAGTGTGTACCACAAGAGGTATACACACCAAGTGTGCAGTCGCTGGAAGCCTGCACAAGGGGAGTGTACTCAGCGGGCAATCACAGGGGGTATATGTACACAGGAAGTGCCCACACAGGAAGTGTGTGCTCACGGGAAATGGACGCCCATGCAGGAAGTGTGTGCTCACAGGAAGTCGATGCAAACACAGGAAGTGTGTACTCACAGAAAATGGATGCCTACACAGGAAGTATGAACTCGCAGGAAATGGATGCCCAGGCAGGAAATGTGCGCTCACAGGAAGTGGATGCAAACACAGGAAGTGTGTGTTCACAGGAAATGGATGCCCAGGCAGGAGTGCGCTCACAGGAAGTGGATGCAAACGCAGGAAGTGTGTGCTCACAGGAAATGGATGCCCAGGCAGGAAATGTGCGCTCACAGGAAGTGGATGCAAACACAGGAAGTGTGTGCTCACAGGAAATGGACGCCCATGCAGGAAGTGTGTGCTCACAGGAAGTCGATGCAAACACAGGAACTGTGTACTCACAGGAAATGGATGCCCACAGAGAAGTGTGCACTCACAGAAAATGGATGCCTACACAGGAAGTATGAACTCGCAGGAAATGGATGCCCAGGCAGGAAATGTGCGCTCACAGGAAGTGGATGCAAACACAGGAAGTGTGTGTTCACAGGAAATGGATGCCCAGACAGGAGTGCGCTCACAGGAAGTGGATGCCCACAGAGGAAGTGTGCACTCACAGAAAATGGATGCCCACACAGGAAGCATGAACTCGCAGGAAGTGGATGCCTACTCACGAAGTGTGCACTCACAGGAAATGGATGCCCACACGGAATGTGCGCTCATAGGAAGTGGAGGTTGGAGATACCAACAGGGCCAGATTGTCCAAGACTAGTTAAGAGGAATGGCACCAGATTCACACACCACCGGGGGCTCTGTGCCTGTCTGACCATGTGACATTGTTAGCAGGGAGGGGCCAGGATGTGACCTGGAATTGAACGGAATCAGACCATGCGGAAGGAAGCCAGCAGGAACAGCAAATCTGGAGATCAGACATTTCCTCACAGCATCTGCTTCCTTCTCCCTGAGCAACTGCACCACATGCTGACGTTCTCCACACGCCACCTCTCTGTGTGTGAATCCAATAACATACCATAAAGGGGTCAAGGGAGTGAGCACAAGATCATAGTTCCAGAGGCTTCTAGTGTTAAAATTCTGATTCCTCCCTGGTATCTACGATAGAAAGACTCTTCTCAGTCCCAAGAGGAAGACTGTCCAGCGGACAAACTGCAAAGAGACAATTAGCGTTGTATTGTTGGATCCTTGGTGTTCCCCGGGGGATGTCTAGAAACTACACATCTCCCTGATTCGCCACGGAACTGCCTGCTGAGGGAGGAAATATCTCTAAACACAAAGATTGCACTGAGTTGCAATGCTGCCCAGTGGGAAACTGAATTGGGCTTTTTGAACTTTCAGACACGAGTTTCCACAAACTCTGGGTCTGGAAGCTCTTCCAGCATGAGGTGTGTCTCATCACATTAGCAGGCTGCTGAGCAGAGGTGTGGACCTAATTAGCAGAGGCGATGGGAGGTCGGTGGCGCCTGTGGGGGACTCGCTTGGTTCTGTGGCTACCACTGAGCTGGTTCTCTGCCTCCCTGGGATAATGCCAAGTCTATGCTGGGGGAATGAGTCACCGAGCTTATTATGGAAGTGAGAGATCAAGTGTGCCCCGTAGATTCAAAGCCACTCCTGAGAATCACGTATTCTGTCCCAGATACAGCGGGAGACCTGCCACTTCAGATCTGGATGTGCCCCACCCTGTCATCTTCCTGTTGAAGACCTGCACTTTTTTTTTTTTTTTTTGCTTTATCAATGCTTTGATTGACTTAAATCATATAAAAACAATGAAGTTGGGAGCTGAAGGAGAATAATGTTTCTGTGTTTTCCCAGCACTGTTAGGCTGCATGCTTGACTGGAGCCATGCTGTGTTCATTTTTAAAAAACTTTCTCACCTACCTCCTGTCTTTGGCTTGTGAGCTCCTGGTGACAGGCAGCCCATTTCCTCCTTCCTTGGACTATCCTTACGTCACCTCGTGATGGGTTCTGTCCCTGACAGAAAGCCCTCCAGTTCTACTCAAGAGCATTTCTGAAGTCGCTAGGTACATTGACTCGTCTCTGGGAAAACACACACGATGAGACAGGGTAGGACAGCAGAAGCAGTCAAAGGGATCCATCCCACATCTACAGCTGACTGGCTCTGTGGCCCTGGACATTGTATTTCATTTCCCTGAGCCTGTTTTTTATCTGTGAGGCATGACAAAATATGGTATTTTATAGATGAAACAAGATGCCCTTTTGAAGGCCTACCAGAGTCCTAGCCCACAGCTGCCTCTTTTCTTGGATATTATATAATGATGAGCATAATTACTACTATGGTTATGTTCTCTGTCTCTGTTTCTCTGTGTCTCTGTGCAGGGTTTATACACCAGGGAAGACAGACACGAGTGAGTCCAACACGAAGTGCTGTTCACAAGACGATACGGGACAGAGAGGAGGGAGCAACTGTTCCACACAGAGAAGGAGAGTTACAGAGCAGTTAACATGAGCTGGGACTTGAGTGGTTAGCAGTGGTGCGCCAAGAGAAGTGTGGGAAAGCCACCCTGGGAGAAGAGAATACCCCCAAACACCAAACAAATCCTGCAAATCCGCATTCTCTACTGGGAGTAGTGAGCTGTGTCAGACAGTTAATGTGTGCCTATACCGGTGACCTGGTGAGGGACGAGGCCAGATGTCTGGGGCCACATGACAGAAGCCTCTTTGCTTCTGACTGACGATGAAGACTTTGTTGTTAAGGCAATGGAGACCCACTGAGACGGGAAACATCCTTTTGGCTACAAGGTATGAAATGCACTGAAGAAAAGGAGTAGGAGGGCCCCTTACGAGACTGCTGAAATGGAAGGAGTGGCCATGGGAGCTGAGGAGAAAGTGAGAGGAAGACAGATAGGACAGTGGGAGGATGGGGACCATGGCCCTGAGAGGAGGCGTGGACGTGGCCACCATATTGACAGACACTACAACTCCCCAGTGCATTGGGCCAAGCTGAGAATTGGCTCTCAGACAATAACTACAGTCTCATGTCCCTTTAGGACATCGAAAGCCTTGTCTGGTATATACAGAATATATTTAGCAAGCCAGGGGGAATACTTAGACCGATGAGCTAGCAGTAAAACCAGAAATCAGCTCTCTGACCCAAGATTCCTGGATGATGAGAGTTGGTGGAGGTTCAAGTTCAGTGATTTCTGTCTCAGGAAATGTCGTAACCAGGTACAATGTCAAGCCCTAGAATTCAACACATAGGAAATGAAAATAGTTCTCCCACCTAGGTTAAATTTAGAGAGAGGTAAAAAAGGCCTGATCCTAATTTGCCAGACACTTCACTTGCCATGTTTTTCCTTCAAGGATGTTATGTTTTATTTACTGGTAACAAAGAAGTGCATCTGTATAAAAATGGAAGTTTCAATTTATTTTTATATTTTCAGGCTAACTTTTTTTTCAGAGCAGTGAACTGAACTCATTTCTATCACAATCAGAATTTATATAAAGTTTCATGAGACTTTCTAGCCTTTTCTCCTTGAGTATCTCTCCATGAGACATATCTAAGCCAGAATCCAAAAGGCACCTTCTCAAAATATTTTTTCCTTAAATTATCTTAATTTACATAATGAACAAAGCTTCACATTTTATCCCCACAGACAACATTAGTTCTTTTAGATGTAATTAGTACGAGAAAAGTCCCCTACCATTCCAATTATTGATTTAATCAAACATTCTGCTAATCCAATATTCTCCAAATAGGATTTTGATAACTTTCCTGATGCACATTATAATTACAGAACAAAAGATAGGAAGCAGCTGAAGGAGATGACCTATTTCCAAATGGGCCTTACTAATCATACTGAGTTTCTACTTGATTTAGCAATGAGGACCTCTGACCTGAATCTCTAATTTTCTATGCGGTCATAGCCAGGCAATGTCAGAAGAAGAAAGGCCTCTGAGATCATTTATTCGGTTTTCCACCACGTGAGTTCTGGTACCATCGTTCACAACATACACTCCTTGAAAAGAAGAGATTATGGCCATGTAAGTTTGGGCTATACGGCATGTCACAATCCCTTCTGGAAGCTTCGTATTCACACTGGATTAAAATGGGCTCTACGTCTTAGGATAAATAAGTAAATTTAACTGTGCAGAATCCAGAAATCCTCAAGCTAATTCAGTCATCCTTTCCACCACATAACACCTTTGACCATCCTACAGAAGTGATGGAGATCGAGATCTCATCCAACTCCCACCACCTGAATCATAAACATTAGACCCAGGAAGTTGAGTTGTTTTTCCTGGGTTAGGACCCCTAGATCCTGATTCTGAATCTGCTACCCACTGGCTCCTAGATCACTCATTTATTTACTAAAGCATGCTGCCTTGCCACTGTTCGTGCTGACTCTCGTTACACTTGACAAGAAGAGTCATATCTCTATAGGCAGTGTGTTCCGAAAAGATCTGAAAACATCCATCCCAGGGATTTTCCAGGGTGATTTGTTCAGAGCTGTCTTGGCCACCTCTCATATAGTCCATTCTTGCTTTATCCCATTTGTACTGGGAAGCCATGAGTACACTTATATTTATAATTTTATTTACAATGGACATCCAAATGGTGACCTTTCCGAATAGTCTAGGTCTTCAGGTCAAAGTACAAAGGAGAAGGAAGGAAGGCTGGAGGTTTGATGTTTGGCCACCTGTCACTTTGGGCTTGGCAGCTTTGCCTTCCAAAAAGAACTCTAGATCCTGGTTTTTAGCATCAAAACAAAGAAACAAAAAGTACCAGAACACCTGTCTATGATCTTGATACTAACCAGCCCCGGTTCTAAGGGAGGCACTATCTAGACCAGCTCAGTAGTTTGGTACAGACAGCTCTCTAGCTAAGGTGTGGCATGGCTCTGGCTAGCCAGAGGCACTCTTATGGGAGGTTGCCTTCTCCAATGTGCCCCCAGTTACACCAATCCCCATGAATGGAGCGGAGAAGATTTGGGTTAAGAGCCCTTCCAGCATCCACGGTCTCTCTCTCAGATGTGTTCAGAGTTTGATGAGCACCACTCGCCAAGATGGGAAAAATTCTGAAGACAACACAGTGGAAGGAAGAACCTTCTAGGTGTTTCGGGGGATAAGGAGACTGGGATGACAGATCTTAAGGATTCATGATGAAGACATGATGTCCTCAATGAGATAGAGAAGAAGCGAGGCTCAACTGCCACTCCGGCCTCCTGCTCTCCCGCCCAGAAAGGAACATGCTGCACCTTGGGTTACTCAAGTAAAGCCTGGAAAACCATCACCTGGCACGTTGCTTAACAGTGTGTGATGGATTCTGCAGTTGAACCTGCCAGGCTCCAGGAGACCAAACCAGAAATATCTGATGTGGGTCCCCACTAAGGCTGCCTTTGGCTACATGTCTGGAGCCATGGCTGCTGTCGGAAGTTCCAACTCACTTGTAATTATCAAGTCCACGAGCCACAGTCTACAGCACATGCAGGGGACAGATCACTCAGGACGTGGCCCCAGAGCCTCCTCTGGGAGGAAAAATTCATGTACTTAAGTAAATGGCAGGGATCCAAAGAATCGCATGCAGGGCTTCAACAGCAGCTGAGCCGCTGGGAAACCACAGCATCTCGTTGGCCCCGGTCCACATGCTGCCATGCGTCCCTCCGAGGAGGAACACTGGTGCCATTACTCCGATTCTCTTGACCCGCCCTCACTCTCTGAAGCACACTCTGAGCCCCTTATCTTTGTGTTAATAGGACGAGGACTTTTCAGCTTCCTCCTACGAAGAGGTGCACTGGTGCCCTTCCCTAAGACCGGGGCAGCGTAGCCTACTGCTCAGGACGCACGGATGTCGCAGCTGGAAAGCAGCTCAGAGAGTGATGGACCAACAAAGAAGAGCTTCCCGGGGCGTGCCTACCTTTGTTCTTAGACAGAAAGAGATGCCACCTGGCCCCCCTCAGGGGACTATGCCCACGGAAGGAAGGATTTCTGCCTGACCCCAGAAAGAGCTGTATTGTGTGATGCTGCCCTGTCCCCCCTCTTCCCTCACCCCTACCCCGCCCCGCAGCACCATCAGAAGGAGAGGAGGAGGGGCAAACAGGTCACCTGCGCCCACTCCTCACGCCCAGCAAGCAGCTCGAAGAACAACATGCCGGCTCTTCTCCTCCAACGTGAGTAAAACCCTTTCCATGCTTCACCTTCCTCATCACAGACTATAATTATGTTTTATATCAGTACCTGAAATAAATGTGATTTGTTTCTGTCACAGTAAAAAAAAAAATGTGTTGTATTTAATATCCCTTTACTCTCGGGAAGTGTTTTCTTAAAGGGTCTGCCACAATCCCTGGGATTATTTTTTATCTTTGTTTTTGGCTCTGAGACATTAGTGTAATTGCTTTAAACAGCACAGCTCAGTACCTATCAAATGCCCAAACCATATCGCTGATAGTTGATAGGATTCTGAAATTAACTTTACATGTAATTTTTCAGCCATCCAGAAAACATTACAAAAAATAGTCGTGAAATCCCAAAGGAAAATAAGAACAGGAGACCCAAGCAACTAAAGGAAATTATTTTAAATCTAACTTGACCCAGACTTGGAATCTTCCAAGGAGGTGGCAGAAGGATGAGAAGAAGGAACCCATCAGGAAACGCCACTGAAGACAGTCTGGGGTTGACAAGCGAAGAAAATCAGCATGACTAGAGAATCAAAATAGAGACTTTGAAGAATGCAAATGATGAGGTCTTCACGGTTGGCAAAGTCAGGGGGTTCAGAAGACACGCTGCAGTTAGGCTTAGGGGCAAGGGGCTTTCTTCCTGACATATAAATTGTTTCTTTGTATCTCCAAATTCTGTAGCCAGGCTTGTAATGGCATAGTTCTGCAACAACTGCATTTCAACCACATCTCCAGGTGTAAATTCAAGCAGCGATTGCAGCGTGCAGCCACAGGAGACATGAAAATAGCAGAACTTCTCAAATTTGTGTATATGACCACGATGCAAGCTACTGAAAACTTATACTCGTGTTGATCTTGGCAACAAACCCGTGAGGACATGTTTAACTGAGCTACCAAGAGAGCAGTCTCCTGGTCTCTCCTCTTGCCTGTCAGGGAGGACCGCGACCAAAATGCTCTGACAAATGAGAAACCTCTGCAAGGTGACACACATCCTGGCTTGTCCCGGGGCAACCGTGTTCTTGGATGTCGCGACATGAATATTAATAGCTTCCCTTTCTCCTCTTCATGGACTCTGTTTGGATGCTAATTTATATGGTCACCTTACTTACAGGTCAGTCCCTTACATCAGTTCCCCCGAGCTCTATTTTCCTGTGGCATATCGACCAAAGCAAACATAAACTCTGTTTACACTTAGGACAATTTCTAGATAGTTTTGCTACCTCTCCTTGAACCAAAACGCATTTCAAAGTAGTTGCAAACCTCTGGCTGATAGCCTTTATGCCTCATCTTCAAGTTCAATGACCCCTATCAAGGATTTATCTATATTAAAAACAACCCTTTGTCTAATACATTCCTGGTTTTGTTTTCTAGGGAGGTACCACAGTGAACACTTAATGAAGAGATTAAAAATTGGAATGTGTGAGTTCTATCCGTATAAAAATCAGAATTTGGTTCTTGCGGACAGAAAGTTTCACTGAATTCCTGGGGCAACCACGTGGTAACAACTCTACTAACCAAGCCCACAAAACCAGGGAGCGCTTAGGCAAAGTGGAGATAAACGATGAAGGGAAACCATTTACAGCTGCACGAGCATGTCTAGAACATGGTCTCTTTGTGACCTATTAATTCTAGGCTCTCTCCAACCAAACAAAGATCTTCTCTGTTTTAACCTCTGTGACGCGAACCTGCTGCCTTCACTCTCGCCTCTAGCCAGGACACCATTCCTCAACCCAGGGAGTCATCACACCTAGCCCAGCCAAAGAAAGTGAGTACCAGTGCAGTTCCACTGTTGTCCACTGCTAAAATAATCAATGTGTGGACCCTACGGATGGCTGGTCGGAATAATTTTTTTTCTTGGGGGTGGGGGGAGACGGAGCGGGGGAGGGGCAGAGGGAAGGAAGAAAGAATCTTAAACGGACTCCCCGCTGAGCGCAGAGCCCATGGTGGGGCTCGATCTCATGACCCTGAGATCGTGACCTGAGTGGAAACCAAGAGTCGAGTCGCTTAACTGACTGAACCAGCCAGGTGTCCCAAGAACGATAACTTCCTTGAAGGAAGTCGTGCTGTGTGGACTGACTGTCCATCGGTGTTTACTGTCTTCTCACTGCGTCTACAAGAGTAAGGGTTTAATACATTTACACAAAGGCGCCCAGCTCTCTAATGGTTGTCCTGGGCATCTACACGTCAGCTCCTTATGTCTTACAGTTACGTTTTTCTCTGACACGACTATATCTTATTCCATAAAGGCAAGCTAAGATACAATTCAAGGCACACTTCTTGCTTCATGGTAGAATTTTAAGATGGAAGCAGTATATAAGGAAAAGCAAGTCGAATTTTGAAAGGACTTCAGAAAGTTCAACTTGTGTCTCCGGCTGGTCCTGTGAAGACTCCTGCCTCCTTCCTGGCTTCTCTCCACAGCACTGTCTCGAAGAGTCTTCCCAATAGTGTCCTTACTTCCTCAGCCCCCTTTCGTCCTTCAGTGAACACTAACCTGGCTTTGAGTCCCACTACTCCTAGTGAATATATGGTTCTTCTCGGCGTCTCTAAAACCCTCCATGAGGCTTAACCAATGGGCACATTTTTGTCCTCACCTTGGCCTCTGTCCTCCAACCCCAGCAGACTCACCTCCAGGATCTCCTTTGGGGGAACCTTAAGGGCCTTCTCTCTTTTTATCAGCCTTTTCTTCCTAGGTGTGATGGGTCATTACTTGCCTCCGAATATAGTCTGTATGCCAACTTCTCCCACGACTTCTTTCAGCCCGGACCTCTTCTCTCGCTGCTGTCATAGACACGGCCTCGACATTGCTACCTGGACCTCTCCAGGGGACCGCAGGCAGAGCGCTCACCCCTGGGAACCTGCCCTTCCCTCAGACAGAGAATGGAGTCAATATTAGAGTCAGCTTAATATTAAGCACAGACACCATCACGAATTCTCGAATCTACCGCCTCGCCTGCAAATCAAACCCATCATCCAATTCTATATTAATTTTATTCTGAATACGGTGGAGCCGTTTCTCCTTCCTATCTGCTCTGCCTCCATTGGCATCAAATACTTCAGGGGCCGGTGACAGCACTGAGAATGACAACTTCACTCCTTATCCTGCTTTTCCTATGTCGCTGTTCGCGGTCACCCCTTCTCTTGCGTCCACCCTGCCCCCGCGCGTCTCACAATGAGCCGTGCGCCTTCCCTCCCAGGCCCTTCCGAGGCGCCCCTCGACTGTGCGACCCGCGTGTTCTTGCTGGTCTCCTCTCCTCTTCATGAGCCGGAAACCAGCTCCTTCTCACCCGTCAATCTCACTCAAGTGTCAGCCCACAAGGGGGCTTCCGTAACTCCCTCTCCCAGCTCATCACCCCCCATCGAAACACGGTGTGTGTGTCCTCATACTGACACCGAAACCTGAAAAGAGTCAGAGAGACAAATAAGCAACAAGTAATAAGGAAAGGAGGGAGAGGGTGAACCCCACGAGCCAGGCGCCACGCCCGCCTGGCAGGTCCCTGGTGGCTCCGGGATCAGCACACAGCAGGCATCCAGCAGGGTTTGCTCAGGGAACACACACGTCTTCCTCATGGTGCATCAACATAATCCCAATGCATCCTGCACTCACCAGCCCCATGGGCCATCAAGGAAGAACAGAACTCATCTGGGAGAAGACAATGCTCAGAAGATAAAGACACCGATCGTACCGCCTAGTCTGCAAAATGTCACTCATTCTTGCTGGGGAAAAAAAAGAAAAAAGAGCTATATCCCTGACAATTTTAAGACCAAATGCTTCCATGTAAATGTTGCCCAAATGCTTAAGGCTGAGTTTCCAGAGGGGCTCTGGGGCGGCTCAGTAGGGAGAGTATCCTACCCTTGGTTTCTGCTCAGGTCATGATCTCAGGGTCGTGGGATTGAGCCCTGAGTCAGTCTTTCTCCTGCCTCTCTCTCTCTCTCCCAAATAAATAAAAATAATAAAAGATTGAGCTTCTACCGAATTTAGGGTGATGATGACATTTTCACGGGACTGCCTCTAAGCAAGCCCTGGACTTCACTTTGAAGGAAGAAGCCATTCTGGCCCAGGGAGAGCAGCAGTACACGAGGCAGGCAGTTGTTCCCCGATGCAATTACTTGACATGAGTCAAATGCAGAAGGTTTTGGGGATCACTGAAGTCAATTTAGTCAACTGGGGTTCATATTCTTTATATGTTTGTTATTCTGTTATCATTTATATTCTGTTGTAGTTTGCTTCCCTTGAATCACCTTTGTTCCTTCTTATAAATAACCCTGGTGTGTCTCGTCCATCCAGGCTTCAGGCACAGGTGGTTTGGACAGACAGCACCCAAGGATCTGTCCCTGACGGCCCCTGGCTGCTTGCGTAAGACCCCTTCCATGGCTAATCGTCAGAAAGCGGAGAGTCTGATGGTTAGAGGGAGGAGGGTATAATGATCGGGACCTAAAGGTCATGAGTCAGTCTCATAACCTAAAAGAAAAACTTTCAACAGTGGTAAAAATACAACTTTGGGCTAAAGCCGCATTACACATCTCAGGCGCCATAACTGTACCTGGAGGTATCATTGCTAATGTTCACAGCGAATGGCTCAAGTCTTACCATCACTCCCGTTGCACACTTCGAGACACAAAGGCTCACAGAGTCGAGAAACAGGCTCAGCGTCATTCCGCCAGTGAGCGACAGATCATCTACATACATCTCTTTCCAATAACCTACACTTATTTTATGTCATAGATGGCAAGGGGTGTTTGTTAAGAGAATTATTTCAAGACCACATCATGCATGTGTTGGCCACCTCTTGACTTACTTTCATTGATTATGCGTAGTTTCCTTTCCAATTTGCACATTAATGGCTCTGGGTCTTAAGGATGGGAAATGCCTTATGTTGTTGCCTCATGACGCCCACTCCTTCGGGCCACCCCACCTCTGATCAGGACGCAAACATGAGAATGTATGAGCCACTCTCTGCACTTCAGGGATGGGGCAGCAAAGTGTTCTGTGATGGGAATAATCATTTCTAATAATGATTTTATACCTTTGGGCTCCCAGAAGGTAATGACTTCAAGCCAACACACACAGACACCTAAGATAAGTGAGCCCAGTATTTTCTGAAACTGTGTCCTTCCTTAGCTGTATGTGCAAATTTTCAAAGTGCATTAAATGGGAAATAAGATAAAATGGTATTTCAGTTTAAGAGAATGGCCGTAAGTGGTGATTTTCAGTAATTACTAGAATTGTGAGAAATACTGTTGGTTGAATGGTCTCTGGGATGATGAGTCCTTTTAAATAGCAAGCAGTCCAGATAATATATTTTTATGTTTCATTTGACATCTGCAGATAAAAAAAGAAGAATTTGGTTTTTTGTGCTGCTGCCGGGCTGATACACTACTGACATGTTCTGGCTGGATGTCCACGTGAGAAACCCAAGTCTGTTACGCGTTACCACCAAATTCCATGAGCGCCGACCCAAGAGCAATGAACTGAACACACAGGCCCGTCAATGCACACAGAACATTCTGTCCAGGACAGGCCATATGTTAGGCCACAAAACAATTCTTAATAAATTTCAAAGGTTAAAATTATACAGATATCTTTTTTGATCACAATGGAATGAATCTAGAAATCAGTAACATACAGAAAATTGAAAAAATTTAAACCAATATACGGAAACTAAACAACGCACTAATAAATAACAAATAGATTAAGGAAGAAACCACATAAATTGAAAAAATCCTTTGAGCCGAATGAAAATGAAAAGATAATATACCAAATCTTTGGTGACACAGCAGTGGCGGTTCTTAGCTATAAACACATTAAGAAAAAAGATCGCAAGTCAATATGCTAACATTGCACCTTAAGAAGCTAGCAGAAGAACTGCAAACTTAGCCCAAAGTGAGCAGAAGGAAGGACATACAGAATAGAGCAGAAATGAATAGAAAAGAGAACAGAAAACCAGGAAATTAACTAATGAAGGCAAAAGTTGGCTCTTTGAAAAGCAACAAAAGTGACACACCAACCAACCATGGCAAATTATTCACAGTGAATTTTTCACTCCAAGACCGGTTCCTTTCAGTTCCCACCAAATCAGTGTTTCTCATGCACACAGATTCTAATCGACATAGGAAACTACCTTATAAGCAGCTGTTTCTGTTGTTCTGATAAAGTACAGGGCTTTCCACTCATGGCCACTTTCCACCATTACATTTGACTTTTCAATCTTTCGTTCAAGACTGTGTTTTAGGAAAACCTCTTTAAAAATGAGCATATAGGGGCACCTGGGTAGCTCAGTGGGTTAAAGCCTCTGACTTTGGCTCAGGTCATGGTCTCAGGGTCCTGGGATCGAGTCCCGCATCAGGCTGTCTGCTCAGGGGGGAGCCTGCTTCCCTTCCTCTCTCTCTGCCTGCCTCTCTGCCTATTGTGATCTCTGTCTGTCAAATAAATAAATAAATAAAATCTTTTTAAAGAATAAGCACATAAAACATAGGAAGGATAGTTAAGAAAAGAGAACTCTTAAGTCAACAGAATCAGTAATTATTGTAAAAAGCAAAACTTCATGTAGCCTAAAAGCCTAGAGAGCCACAGCAGGGCTCCAGCCAGAGTTGAGCTTGGAGAGTAAAGGCACGACTACGATAGAGTAATAATCTGCTACAGGAATTAGACCTGCCCCAGTTGTGGGGAAAGACGGGGATGTAAAGGTCTGTACCAGAGAGCTGCAGCCTCTAGTGCTGGCCCTCCGGCCCCTGGTGGTCAGCGGGACCAGCAGCCATGAAGAGAACTGGACACAGGTCAGGGAAGGGCAAAGGTGCTGTGGGGCCTTCTGGGAGCCTCCCCGCTCTCTCACCACCTCAAGTCACTGCCTCACTTCACCTTCTACATCTCTCTCCGCTTTCCTTTTGGCCAACTCTACCTCAGAACCATACAGAAAGGAAAGAAGATTCTGGAAAACTCCAACAACAAGGGTCAATGTAGGAGCAACCTCTCACAGGTAAATTACCTAATATTTCTGAGTTTCCCTCTCTTCATCTGTTAAAAGGGCATGATATTATGTCCCCTGAGATAATATAAAACTAAGTTTTTACCATTGGTTTTTATTTTAGAGGAATCAGAGAGAATCAGTGTGCGCACGTTTTGATGGATGTTACAAGATCAGACGAGGGACAGAAGCAGAGACCCAGGTTGGCTTGGAGGCGTGATGTCAAAGCTTTCTAGCCTAACATGGGATTTCTCTGAGAAGCATGTCTTGGACATGGGTTGGAAGAGTTTCTCCTTTACGAGTTTACAGAAGCCCCTCTAGGGCTGTTGACCCCACTCCCCACCAACGACTCACCCATGTTTGGTCTGGTTTGTATCAACACTGCTGGAAGGAGCCAGGGCTCACCCAGAGCAGGCCTTCACCATGCCACGTGTCCACGTGACTATTAAAATGCCAATAAAGCTTCATGACGTCCACAGGCTGCTGCCCCTTCCGGTTATGTGTAGACTGCGGACCTCCGGGAAGGGCTTCATTCTTCATAAAAACACCAGTGATCGTCTGGGAACAACAGCAGCCAGAGCTCAAGGCATCTCTCGAGACATTCCATTCTCTGCCAAAAGTCAGTGCGTTGTCACCGTCCTGCCGTCTCAGATGGGAAGCAGAAGACATTTCACGTGATATGCCATCTCAGATGTGAAGAGAGAAGACGTTTATAGCTGTCTGAGAAAATGACCCGTGTCTCCTTGGTACCAGGCTAAACTCGCCACATCTCTAAGAAGAGCCGTCCATCTGCAAGGCACGTGCCACTAGCTCTGCGTCTTACAATCACACACAGGTTTCCTTGTTTGTTTCTTCTCGCAGCTTCCATCCAACAGTTCTGCATCCAGACACAAGCATCTCCTCTGGTCCCACTGTCTGTGGCACGTTCAATCCCACACGGATTGCTGTCCTTCTCAGCAGGCAGGATCCGCGGAAGCAGACTATGAGAGACACTGGTGGCACCCCTACACCGGGTCCCAAGACCCAGGACTTGGCCATGCCGCCTTCCTGCCCTAGAAACACGGCACGTGGCTCTGCTACCCGCCTCTCCTGCCTCCCACCCAGCCTCCTCCCGTCCACCCCCGTGCACTGAGCAGATACAGCAAATGTCAGTTAACGTAAGTTCATTAAACCAGCAGTCTCTAATATACACCTCTCTGAAGCTCAAGGCATTTAATGTTCATTTTGCAAAAATCATTACATTGCAGAATCATGAGCTGGTAGGTCCCAAGGCATGCTGGATGGTGAAAAAAGGAAGGTTTGCAAGGAAAGCCAGAGCAGAGGGAGAGGAGAAACTTGATCTCATTTTTCAGGAATGAACATTCTTTAAACAAACCAGCATTGAGGTAAATCCAAAACCTAGATTGCTCTGACCCCCAGGGAAGAGACAAAGACACTGGAGTACTGAGCGCATCACTATTAAATAGGAGAGTACAGAGACGAGGGGTGTAGTGCTCACCCCTTAGCATCAATCTCTGATTAAGACGACGCAGAAAGGTATTTCCTGAATGGTAAACACATGTGACTCAAAGGTCAAAGCAGGGGATCTTGCATACAGATACCTCTCCAATAAATCACTTCGAGTGGCTGATTTGGGACCATTATGTGAAATTGTCATGTTTACCAGTTTGTTAGATTTTACGCAATGACTGGATGGCTTCCTATGTCTAGTTCATGAAATGCTTGGGAAACGAGCATCTAGATTAAGTTTCTATAAGTCCAACCAAGCAGTGCCTCCAATGTATGTCCTTGCGTGAGCGTGTGTTACTCCCATGGGCTCCCTCGTTGCCCGGAAGGCAGAGGCCGGTGAGAGACAGTGTTTGGAAGCGAGGACTCCGGAGAGCCTCGAGATCATCGCTCTGAGGACGCCCTACGCCGACGTGGACTGGAGATGAACACTGTTACCTGCTCTGGAACCAGTCAGAGCTTAGGATTTGTTTTTCAATTTGTATTATCTTTTTTTCTTAGGGTTGTCCTCTCTGTTCCCCGCCCAGGAAAAGAGGCTGGCCTTGAACAACTGTGGTATCTGATTAAACAAAAACTGGGCTGGATTAGTCTGTAAAGAGAGGTCGGGAGAGGCAGATCAGAAGTCATCCGGGCAGAAAACGACTGGTTCATAAAGGTGGGACGGGGGCCCTTTCAAGGGCGGTGGAGGGGAAGGCGGGTGTGAATGCAGACACGGAAAGCCTGGGGCTTTCTGTGAAAGAACAAGGCTCAGTTTTGTTTTATTGGAGAAAGGACATGTTAACCGCGTGCGTACTTGCTCGACGACCTTCTGAAAGAATTCAGAAATCCAACCACAACGGCGTGGCTCAAGGACAAATTTACCGAGGGGCGTCCATGAAGTTGGGGAGGCCAGAGCTAGATGCTTCCTGTCTCCTCAACGAGGGGGATGTGGGGGCCCTGCTTTCTAAAGGCCAATCAGAATGAAGCTCTTTATTCTCAAGCAAAATGAAGTCAGATATAAAGACTTCTTCTTTAAAGAAGGGAAACGTCCATCCGTCTGTCCATCCATCTGTCCATCCATCCATCCACCCATCCATTCAGCCATTTCTCATTTAATTCTTCTTTGAAGGAGAAAATGTACACGAAGCAGATGACAGTCAGACTGAAGAAGCTTATGATCTGTTCACGCAACTCACCGAAGGATACAGGTCTTATTTAGCCGACATACATATGCCCAGACCATCGCAGTCACGTGAAGGTCATGAGATGTTCTGGAAAAGGTAAGGATTTGACTGTTTGTCACAGCAATGCACACTTCGTTTTATATTTGACTCCCCACCTAAGCCATTCACAACTGGAGAGAAACCCTTCTTCTTCTTCTCGGAATTTGGACTCCCATGTGGGGTCACGTCACACTCTGATTATCAGTCTACGGTGACAACAGCGGCAGCCTACAACCCCTGGGGAAGTGAACCGCCTCCCCACCCAGATGTGACTGCGTGAATGGCTGTGTACGCACAGTACCTCTCCTAGGTTTGCACTGTCCTGTTTTACATGGGAAAGGCCTAGGCTGAGTCAAAGTCAACTAACCTGCAGAACTCCGTCTCCCCGGGTTGTACACACCCCGAAACCACAGCTCTTCCCACAGGACTGACACACTCCGGGAGGTGTCTTCAGGAGCAAATGGCCAAATGCATGGTCCCGTGAACGTTCCCAGGCCCAGAAGCCATCTACGGTCGAGACACAACAGCAGGTGCACCACGCAGCATCACCGCCGGGAGTGACAGCCACAGGCATCCCGGGCCCCCGACGGATGGGGACATTAGGATAAAGTGCTTAAACCCTGGGAGGGGTTTATGGTTTTTGATTCAATGTGTTCTCTCAGCTAAAGCCAGGGGCCTGCTTTGTCAAAGCTCGTCACCGAACGGCTGGGAGGGTCTTACTGGCCGTCTGCGGGTCCCTGTAATGAGCACTGAGAAAGGCACATGCCTTGAGTTACGCGGGCTATGTCACACGGAGGACAGAAGCTGTCTCCGTATGCTGGTGGCCGGGGGGGGGGGGGACTCCTCCTGCCTGTGGCGGCCGTTAGGGATGCTGGCTGCCCCGTCTCCAGTAACACCTGACCCCAGCAGACGTGCTCCAAGGCCAAGAACCTCCCGACCCAGAGAGCCCGGCCCTGCTCCTCCTCTGTGTGCTCCATGAAGCCTGGGGGAAAAGGCAAGTCCTGAATCCTCCTATCTCCCTGTGCCCCCTACCGCGTAAGTCAGCCTGCCGGTGAGCTGGGCGGGGGGCAGGGGGCACCGCCCGCAGCCAGGACCTCGACTCCTGAATAACTTCTCACCTCCTTCCAGCAGCCAGGCCTGCTCAGCTCCCGCTGCTCCGGGCGTGCCGGTGTTTGGATCCTCCCCAAGCTGGTGCAGGAAGCCCGCGTGCATCGGGGCAGACATGCTGGCAGCGAATGGGCCCCGGGGAAACACTGAGAAAAGTGGAGATCTATGGGGTGGTTTCCTGGAGCTGAAATACTGACCACGGCATAGACGGGGGTGCGCTACCCCCCCCATGTCTGGGAGCCTGGGGGTTTGGGGGCCCACTTGCTGCGTGAGGGCATGAGACGGCCCAGGCCCTCCTGGGAAGATGAAACTCGTGGGGAACTTGGGGAAATCACGTCTGTGCTGTGACCTGGCTCCTCCTCTTCCCTCCCCCTCAATAATCAAATCAAAGTTTGTTTGTTTGTTTGTTTGGTTTTTTAAATTGTGTCAGGCTCAAGGCGGGTAGCTTGGCTACAGGGCTTTCCACAGTCCCATGCGAACTCTGTAATACCCCGAGGCGTAGACATGCCATCCTCATTTTACAGATAACAAAACTGGGGCTTTTCTGAGTTTAAGTAACCAGCTCAAGGTGATTCAGCTAGGCAATGACAGGGCCAAGAGAACCCCAAAAGGACGCTTCAGCCATGGATAAGAGAGCGTCTGCCCCTGACCTGGACATCGTCTGGCATCTGCTCAGTGCCTCGTGGCATGCCCGGGCCTGCGCTGGACGGGACTCGGGCTAAGACCGCCGCGTGACTGTCCACAGAAAGAAATGACCTGAGCTCCTCCGTCAGGAGCCCAACTTGGCAAAATAGTCTTGCAAAGTATTCTGTGGAGATAACATTGGAGGCAACACTTTCCAATATCTAGAAGATTCCTTTCATCACCTGTGAATCCATTTTTTGTTTTAAAAAAAGTCCTACAGTTCTCCGTCCTCCTCACCCCGTGCTGATGATGCGACACTTGGTTTAAATTCTTCAGGCACTGGATCTCTCTGACAGGAAGCTGCCTGGTGTCTGACAGGGATGGTGATGTCAGTGTTGGTGACGGGTCTGTCACCATGGTTGGTGGGACACCTACTGCCCACTGAAGTCATTTGCTTCAGAGATGATGGGTGACGTCCATCTCCCTAGGCTTCGCGACGCAGCTCGGCTGGTGTGCGGAGAGTTTTTAGAATGGCAGGAGGCGGTGAACTGGGAAACACGGGTTCTGCGAGCTGTGCCAGCCTGCCGAGGCCGGCCTAATGAAATTTAAAGGGTTTTATTTATTTATTTGTCAGAGAGAGAGAGAGAGAGAGAGACAGCAGGAGGCAGGGAGGCAGAGGGAGAAGCAGACTCCCCGCCAAGGGAGAAGCCTGACGTGGGGCTCGAGCCCAGGACCCGGGGATGGTGAGCTGAGCCAAAGGCGGACGCTTGACCCACAGAGCCACCCAGGTACCCAGCGAATTGAGATTTAAACAAAGCATCTTTTCAAAGTTTAAAATGTCTGTTTCACCATTTTTCTGTCAAGGGAAAGGATCCCTCCTGATGCCTAAAGATATTTTAAGGATGTGGAGAAATTATCCTGAATTACACAAGCTGCCTGCCCGCCAACAGAATGGCAGTCTGGGGGTTACTCGTATTCCCCCGTCGAGACGCTGCAAGTAGATTTTCTCGGTTATATTTAGATGGGATCTTACGGCCCACTCTGAGGACAAAGGAAAACACAGATCAGAAGAGACATCTAATTTCATCAGCTAAATCATGCTTCCAAACAAAGGGAAAAAATACCTGTTTGTTTTTATTGCTATTATCCCCTCTGGCATGATCCAGACTAGAAAAATCACTGAAATAAATATTTTGCATTAGGCCCTGGCGTTAATCACGCTTCCCTCTGACAGGTGTCTCCATAGTACACACCTCAGGGACAATGGAGCAGATAATGCCGGCCGAGGGCTTCTTGCGGGCCAGGCACTTTCCGAAGAGCTCGATGTACGTTTTCTCACTTGAGCCTCCGACTTTCTTCGCAGAGGCACGGTTACTGCCCTGTGTTCCCCTGAGGACGCGGAGACAGGGCAGGGGCAAGTGGCTATTGAAGGCCGCTCCGCTCGCCTGACCCCCAGCGGTCTGACCCTGGTGTCCAGCTAGAAAAGTCGCCGTGACCCATATGACTACCCAAGCTTCTCTTTAGAGCCATGGGAGACCCTCCAGTCAGTGACCAGCAAAACAGCAATCAGTAACTAAAACTGGTAAGCGCAGACTTCTGTGTCTTGCTGGCTCCTTTCTCCCCATCAGGGTTCCAGAAGCTCACTGTCACCTGTCCCGGTGTGGGTCCTCCAGGCACCCGAGACCGGTGCACCCTTGACTTTCCTCCCTCATGAAGATGCTGACCTCTGAAGCATCTCTTCTCCTTGTTCTGTCACCAAAACATGCCCTTCTGGGGCATCTGGGGGGCTCAGTGGGTTAAGCATCTGCCTTCGGCTCAGGTCATGATCCCGGGGTCCTGGGATCGAGCCCCATGTTGGGTTCCCTGCTTGGTGGGGAAACTGCTTCTCCCTCTCCCTGTGCAGCTCCCCCTGCGTATGCTCTCTCTCTGTCAAATAAATAAGATCTTTCTAAAACAAAAATTTTTTTAATGCCTTTCCAAGGCCACTGTTCCTCCCGAGGCTCGGTGTCCTCTGAGGGTCACAATGGATGGTCAATGGATTGTTAATCAAATCAACTAATTCTTAGCATCTCTCCCCACGGAAAAGGAATAATAGCCTACCAGGGGTAAAATGCACTTATCAACCATAAAATCTTTGTGGTCAACTTAAAAAAAACAAAACTGTTATTTTGAAATGTTGAGAAGAGTAGATACAGAGTAGATCATATACCCGGCATCCAGACTTGACAATTGTCAATTGTTTTCCACATTAAAATATGACCTCTTTAGGGGCACCTGAGTGGCTAAGTTGTTAAGCATCTGCCTTTGGCTCGAGTGACGGCAGGGTCCTAGGATCGAGCCCCGCATCGGGCTCCCTGGTGGGCAGGAAGCCTGCTTCTCCCTCACCCATTCCCCCTGCTTGTGTTCCCTCTCTGGCTGTCTCTCTCTCTGTCAAAAAAATAAATAAAATCTTTAAAAATTTTTTGACCTCTTTAAACACTTTTCCAATTTAATACAAATAGTAAGACACTTTATCTGTAAACAATTTAGGATGCATCTTTCATAAAAAATTGGAATGCCGGGCAACTCTTAGGCATGGAGCCCTGAGGGGGCCGAGGTGAGGCAGTCGGCTGAATGTCCGACTCTTGGTTTCAGCTCAGGTCATGACCTCGGGGTCCTGGGATCGAGCCCCACATCGGGCTCTACGCTCAGCGGGGAGTCTGCTTGGGATCCTCTCTCTCCCTCTGACCCTCCCGCCATGCTCATGCTTTCTCTTCCAAATAAATAAATAAACCTTAAAAAAAAAATGAATAGAGAATGCAGGTTTTGAATATTTGCCTATGTAACAAATCAAAAACATTTCATGCTTTTTAGCAAATGAATGTAATTTCCCCCAGAATCCCCTCCCTGTCCTACGATGACTCCCCCTCGTTATTCAGAAATGGCTCGCGGTGGTGATCTCTGTCTGCAAGGATGTACTGAGCTCACGGGTTAAGCAACTTAGCTCACTAACACGGGTTGCCCATGTTACCTGTGCTTCGACTTAGGAAGCGACCCCAACGAACCCCCAACGGCCCCGTAGTCGCACTGCACCTCGTAGTCTGTTGGGAAGAATGGGAAAGCCGTCCCGGGCAATGTCCCAGCTCCAGACTTCTGGGTGGTGTCCGCCTGGCACCCATGGACTAGAACCTCTGTCCTGCACTTCCTATGAGCTGAAAGCTGGACCTACGAGTCTAACTGGGTTCAGATTAGATACTTCAACATGTCTTCCCAGGCGAAGCTGGGCTCCTGAGCCAGCACACCCTAGAGTGCCTGCGTGTCCCGTCCTTGGGGTGCAGATGCAGACGTCTGGGTCAGGCAGGACGGGTGACGGGAGGGCTTGTGCGTCCCGAAGGAGGGAACGCTCCTCCTCTGGTGTCGTGAATCTGCTCAGAAGCAAGCGGGCCTGCTGCGCACAGAGGCAGAGCTACACCAAGGTGCCCCTTTCTGTGCATTTCTTTATTTTCATTTTCCTTTCCTTCCCCAGCCCTCATGAATTATTTATTTGTTATTAAATTCAACTGAATGAGATTTCAAAGGCAATTCAAAACTGCTGAGGTTCAGAGGAAATCAAATCCCCACCAGGAACTCTGGGGGGCTCGGACACTCAGCCCGCTTCCGTGATGGGCCCAGCGGTGGGTCTTCTGGGCCTGCATCTCAGATGTGGGCAGACACCGAAGGTGCCAGGCCCCCAGCCAGTGCCCGAGAGCCCGAGTGTCTTCCCTCTGGTGCCCAGTACTGCCAGGCCAAAAGCCACAGACACAACTCACCACCTTCCCCAGGCGCCATTAATGGGGCCCCGACCTCTGTATCCCAGAGCTCCCCTGCTTCTGTGCGTGGCTTATGCTCCCCCCTCTGTGCGTGGCTTATGCTCCCCCCTCTGTGGGCCCTGACCTGAGCCTTCCACCTCCCCTCCCTGCACGCACCCCACTGGCCACACCCACCCCCGGCCGCTTCCCTGCAGATGAGGCGCTCGCCTCTCCCTGGGTGACAGGCTGGCTCCATGTCCCCTTGCGGTCTTGGCTCAGGGGCCACCGTCTCAGTGAAGAGCCCTTCCCTGGCCACCCAGCCGAGGCCCCACACCCGATGGACACACTCCACCTGCTTCTTCTACGTCTCCACCATTTGTTTGGGGAGGGGGCTGTGCAAGTTGAAGGGTCACGGATGTGTGTTTTAGACACACATGGGGAGGGGGGAGCGGTAGAAGCGGTGAGGACGTCGCGGCCAGACACGGAAGAGCCCGCTGAGGTGTGACTCGCAGCAGCGACTCGCCCTGAAGAATTTCGCTGCCGGATACGGCAGGTTCTGCTGACCCGAAACTGGGCCAGGACAAGGGGTCTGCCAGGGAGGCACAGAGGGGTCCAGGGCTGCTCCCCGCCCCGCCCTTGTTTCTGCCCCAACGAACGGCCTGGCCAGTGAGATGCGCCTTGGACTGGATCACCTTTCGTCTTGAACTTGTGGCCCAGCCCTCCGCCTCAGCAATGCCACCCAACAGGGGAGGGGCGACGAGCGGCACCGGCCCTGCCCCCGTCGCCCGCCCTGGCCTTTGGTGTGTGTGTGCGCCTGACGTCACAGACGATCTGTCAGGGAGGATGGGCGAGCGCTAGGTCTTACTGTGGCTGCTGCCCCACTCCCGCTCCTCTGGTCTGAAGGAATCATTGCAGGGTAGGAGCAACACAGAGAAGCAGTCATGGGGACCGTCCGACCCGGAGAGGCACGTGAGAGCCAAAGGGGCCCACGGCCAGACGCCGGAGACGGTCATGGCGGCAGGCTGTTCTGAGAAGCCACGGGAGATTTAAAATATGAATACTGCGCCTTCTTAATCATCCGAACACATTCGCCAGCGTTACTGAAGCAAGCTCCACTCTGGGCCCCGCACCTGACTTTGACAGAGTGTAGAAGGAAGGGCTCATTAGTCCTCCCCAGCCATACATCACGCGCGTCCAATTTTCTAGCCACTGACAAATGATCTTCATAAAATATGACTAAATTGTCCAGGAAGCAAAATTTCTCAAGGTCTGGCCAAAAACACATCAGGAAAGCACCCCACCCCCATCCCTCCGGCTGGGTGCACTTCCCGGCAGGCATCCTTCCGCTGGGAACACCATTCCTCCGTGCGGAGCGGTGGGGCCAGGACGGCAGGCAACCTTGGACCCTACAGCCACGGGGATGTGTGGGTGCCAGTGCAGAGCCAAAGGCCCAAGGTGCTGGGCAGGCCACACGGGGAAGACCGGGGAGGGTTTTCAGAGGCCTGGGCTGTTCAGCCCCCCGGCGCGCTCAACATTCCCCCCATAGGGCCAGTTACATCCTCACGCAAATGTCTCCTGAGTGAATGAGCGGAGACATGAACGGGTGGGCGACCAGACGGGCGAGCACACGCACGTTCTAATTCTCCACATGCAGCTTCCCGGGCAAAGTCCTCCTTACAACCGCAAGATCTTCTGACCGCGCCTTTCTTGTCCCTGATGGGGACGCACACCGTCCCCGTTGCTGGTCACTCTCTCCTTCGATACAGTGTCCTCCTTCTGCTCCTACGACCTCCCTTCCAAAATCCCTGCTCCGTTTCACACTTGCCTTCTACTGTCTGGGATCACACGCGTGTGTGTGGAAAGAAAGAAGCAGTGGGGGGAGAGGAGAGAGAAGAAGACAAGAGAATAAAATCAAAAGTAGTCACTGAGCGCTGGCAAGGGGCTGACGCAGGACTAAGCAGCCCGTTCTCGTGGGGAGCCGCCACGGCGGCCCCGAAAACTGCACGGACATGGCAGACCCCGTGTTCTGGTAGAAGCAGGCACAGGAGAAGAGGTAAGAACATAGGGGGCCACAGCAAGGTGACACAAGCTCCAGGAAGGACAGCTCTGAGGCGGCAGGTGCACTAGGGAGACCCTTTGCGGGTCCACGGAGGGTAGGGTGCGAGGCGGGCGGGTCATGAGAGCCGTGTCACCGTAGTGTGTGGTGAGGACTCAGCAGGCATCTGGTCAAACAGGGAGTGGAGACGGGAGGGGGAGCCTATTGCAGAAGCAGCGGGTGATCACCAGCGAAGAAACAGAGGCACTGGCTTGTCTTCTCGGGATTCTGGAGGTAACTGCTGGGTGTGGGGAGCAATGAGGCTGTCAGGGACACCGGGACCACTCTAGGGAAGGTGACACGGATTCTACCACCCATCTGGAGCGACCCCTGGAAGTCTCGTCTAAATTAAACTCCCTGAAGTGTGGACTCAGCCATGCACTGGAATAGGCGGGAGTGTCTCAAGCTTCCCAATTCCAAACCCAACCCCAAGCCTGGTCCTCCCACAGGGGACCCCATCTCAAAAAACGATAATTCCACACATCCTGGGGCTCAGCCCCAAACCTGACTCTTGCCTTCCCTCAGAGCCCACATCCAGTCTGTCAGCAAGCCTCGGCAAGCCCACTTCCTCTTCAGTGTGTCCACGGCCAGACCCTGCTGACGTCACCATCACATCTTGCCGAGACTCTTGGACTAGCTTCCTGACCAAATCCCCTCCTCACAGAGTACGAGAGCATCCTAGGATAAACATCGGTCAGATTATACGCATTTTCCCTCACACCCCCCAGCAGCTGCCCAATTCACTCTGGTTAAAGCCAATTTCCCTAAATAATGGCCCCAAAAGGGATGACCGGATCAGGTTCCACCTCATGCTCCCGACCTCCCTCATTCCACAGTGACCTCCCTGATGCCCTTCTATCGACTAGGCCTCAATGGCCTCAGGGCCTTTGCACGTGTTCTCTATTCACAGAATGCTCTTCTCTCAGCTGCTCCCTGGTTCACTCTCTTGCTTCATTTAGCTGTCTGGGCGGAGAGCAACTTCTCAGTGTGACCTCACTGGCCACCATTTTTATACCTTTAAGCTATATTCCCTCCACCCTCCAAAATACCCTCTATATTATCCCCCCTCGGAATTCGCCATCAGATAACACAACACCATTTGATGATTTATTATTTTTTTTATTCCTACTCATCAGAATGCAAGCCCAACGAAGCCAAGGATTTTAGTTGTTCAATGCTATACCCAAAGTGGTCAACACAGCGTTAGGAGCCTGGCACAGATTTGGAACTCAATACCTACTTATGAAGTTTTATTTTTCAGCTTTATTCCCGACATGCGTTGATATTGCTGTAATTCATAGAAAGCCAGGTTAATGGAGAAGATTATCTCTCATTCTCTTCTGAGTCACATGAGCCCCTTGCTTAAGGGATGTGAACTTCCACTTTATATCACTGAAGTCACATGTTTCACTCTGCAAAATACGTGCTCCTGTTTTGCCATTCCCGTACACGTCGCAAATCTTTCAACATGCTCAGCACATTACAACAAGTGCTATGTGACTGTTTGCAGAGCGAATCTAAAGGCTGTTTGCAGTTACCGTCTTCACGATGGCCTGCATGATTTACTTCCGGACTGCAGGAATTCGACGGGGCACGGATGGGTCTGGAGGCGTGCTCTATTTACACAAGTGTTGAGAAGTGGATGTTTACAAGTGCAAGTGGCATGACAGTCCCTCTGAGGGAAGGCGAGAGAACTCGAATCACTGCTGAAGGAAGCAGGGACGGTGGTTCCCACGACAGGTATGTCCCTCTCCTTCTCGAGCTGGACCACGAAATACAGCAGAACTATGGACAGCCACTGTCCCTCTAGCTGTCACAAAGAGGGAAGACAACTTACACTGTGGCAAGCTAAGCCATCCCCCTCTGGAGCTAAGGCCCTGGCAAGGGGCAGGTGGAGGGCCCAAGGACTCTGTATCCAGGACACAGCACACTCGCCAGGCTGCTCACGCGTCCACCACGGTCCAGTGCCTCCCACTACCTGCCTCAACTTAGGTCAACTTCCAGAAACTTTGTGGTGATTTCTTAGGCATGACCACTAATTCTCTGGTATGTTTCCCTCGAGAGAGGGAACCTTGTGTGGGGGCAGGATTCTGTGACTTGCCTTTAATGCATAAAGAGAAGAGACCCAGTGCACCTTTGGAAATGCGATCATTTCCCTCGCAGCACAAAGCACAACACTTCCGACCTGCTTGGCCTCCCTCCTGGGTCTACTTATTCTGGGAGAAGCCAGATGCCCCATGAAGAGAAAGGACCTACATGACCCCAAGTGAGGCCTCCCGCCAACAGCCACAAGGCTGAGCCCAAAAGGGGACCCTGCTGCCCCAGTCGGGCCTTCAGATGATGCTGCCCAGTCAACATCGCGGCTCTACACTCCTGAGAGAGCTGGGCCAGAGCCCCCAAGTCAAACCCCTTCCAAATTCCTATTCCCCAGCACTGTGAGATAAGGATGTTCAGTGTCTGAAACCACTAAGTTTTAGAGGTAGTTTGGTACTCACCAACAGACACCCAATTCAAACCTCAAATAGGATTAATGGTGCATCTTAAAAGCAAAACGATTCTGTTAACAATTACCCAGGCTACAGAGGAATTGACAGACACATTAACCCAAGTTCAGAGGACGTGTCCCATGTCCGAAGCATCGCGCCGGGCACCCTGGAGCTTCCCAGCTGAATGAGACGTGGCTGTGCCTGCCGCGCGCTGACAGTGCAGGAAGAAAACAGGGTTGTGCCCCGCATGCACGGATTCTGAGGAAGGGACTGTAGTTCTTGACGCTGTACTAGTTGTTGTCAACCAAACCCCTTCTCTCAGGTGGGGCTGTGCATGTGGGGGGAGGGGGTGCTGTCAGGAGACCAAGCAGCTGGCGGCAGAGGGCCAGGACTGGATGGACCCAGGTGGACCCAGGCTAAAGTGAAGTGGGCATGTGTGGGTCAGTAGACCCAGCATCAACCCAGGGAAGGGAGGAGAGGGCGGCATCACCAGGAAAACTGACAAGACCCTAAGGAGCCAGCAGGGGAAGGCCGGGTGTTACCTTCAGTGAGCCATTGGATACGGAGGCCTGAGGCGTCGGCAGAACATAAACTCAGCCCGTCCCATTACCTCAACCCAGGGAGGGCAGCTTCCTGTGAAAACACAAGGAAGCCACCGCTCTCTGCCCTCCGACTGGACCTCTTTTCCATGTCACTCTTGCTACGTAACCACGACGACGAATTCCTGTGTGCTTTTTCAAACCAAGCGGGTTGTAGTGGGTTCTTGGTGGTCGTGTTGTAAGTGATGCTGGAGTCAGAGGCCCTCGGAGACCGCCGATAGAGTATAGTCACTATATTAATTTTTCTTGATATTCTTATTCACTTTTTATAATATTTAGACTTTATATCTACTTTTAGATTTTATTTTCCCACTATTTCCACTTGGGGTTGTAATACGGAAATTTTCTTATATAATAAAAAGTTCTTCCAAAATATGATTTTAATGATGACCGAGTATTTCAGTACATGGACACAGCACCGTACCACAAGCTACCATATTTTACTTCATAATCCAACAAGCCAAAGAGGGTTGCCACGTAGCGGCTCGCCCACATTAATAGTTTCATTCTTCCGACTCGTTTAATTGATACACAATCGTTCTTATAGAATCGCCCACGTCAGTGTTCCATTTTCCTCATTTTCTGGAACTGAAATTAGTGGGCTGGCGAACTGCAGAACTTTATCAACTCGCTCATGCCTCAGACGAATGCTCTTTATCCCTAAAAGAGGATATGAAATTATTTCCCACTTTTCACTAAAATACACACACGGAATTGATGTGGTGGTGTGTGAACGTTTGTGCGCACAACACGGCGCCGTGAAGCCTGACCCGAATCCCACGCTCTTTCCACACCTCCCGGCCTTCTTGTCTCGTTAATGGGCATCATCCAAGTCACTCAAGAGGTTTACCCATCACCCGCGACGTCTGTCCAACCACGTCCACAGCCACTGAGCACAGCTACAAGCAGCCATCCCGTCAGCCCCCTCCTCACTGACTCCCTGGGGTCTCATCCTATGCACTTGTGGGGGGTCGGGGTGAATTCTGGGTCGGCCCCGCAATGGTACTCGGAGATCTGCTCCGACAGCTCGTCTCCTGCCCTCCAGCCCCCTCCGCTGCTGAACCCAGGCCCGTCCCTGCAGCCAGGCCTTCAGACGGCCCCACGCGTGGGCCGAGGGAAATGGCGTCGCCAGAGAGCGCCTCTTCAGCAGGGTCTTGGGGACATGCAAAGGCCACCCACTGGGAAAAGTTGGGAAACCAGAAAGGCCTTTGAGAAGAAGTCTTACTTCCCTTCAAGGCGGTATCTCTTAGGGAGTTGGGGGCTCCTTGGGAGAGCAGGTGAACGCGCAGGGTGAAGGCTCCCTTTCTGCTGCTTTTCTCCTCTGTGACTTAATGAGGATTGATTCTGAGTCGGGGGAAGTTACTGCTTAAGGACAAAGAGGTTGTTCTATCATTTGGGTCTACACAGGTACCGGTGTTTCCACGTGGAGAAAACCCCAAATCAACAGGCAGTGAGTCCCCTCATTCAGGACATGTTCCTTCTGTCTACACTTGGCCGTCCCTCCTACCAAGCTGTCACTGGAAAGCCTTCCTAGTGGGGGACACATCCTTGCATTCCTGCCACACGCTCAGGATCTGAGGCCCGTCCATACCCCTGAGATGCGTGCAGGCGTGCAGCCGGGGTCCACACAGCCCCCCACCATTCCTAATCCTGGTCTGGGGTGTGGGATCTAAGCCCCGGGCCTCGGTTTCCTCACCCGTGGACTTGTAGAGACTGAGCACTGCGGGCTTTAGTGTCATCCCCGGTGCGAGAAAGGCCAATCCTCTCGCTCATGCAGAGTGAGACTGTCTGGGAGACCAGTCCCAGCAGGGAGGTCACGGGCACCCGCGCACGCTCACCAGCACTGAGCCTCCCACGGAACGGATTCGGATGAGAGCTGGCCTTGAAGTCCGGGAAGACACAGACAGGGCAGGAGAGAAGGTGGAAAAGAACGGTGGGAGCCAGTGAGTGAGCCCTCTCTCAGGGAGAAGGGACCCCCCACGGAAGCAGGGGGAACGCCAAGAGCGTGTGTGAGGGGCGTCCCTGCCACCAACGTTCTCACAACACAGAGGCCGCCAGCAAGAAGGTCCCAGGCTCCCTGGCCTGCACCACGCTCACAGGACACCTCCCCACCCGGGGCATGGTGGACGTGTGTGTCACACGCAGACACACGTCCCTTGGTCCCTTGGCAGGCCCTTGGGAACACTACTGGCCCCAGAAGATGACCTTGAGGGGAGACCCTGGAACAGCCGCTTCCCAGAGAAGGAAAGATAAAATTTACCTTCTCCAGCTCTGCCGACTCCTCTCCGCCATCCCCTGCTCCACGACCATGTGATCACCATAAAAGTCCCTCACGACATAGAGCCCGAGCCCTCCCTCCCAGACAACTGAGCAAAAAACCACGGCTTCTCTAAGAACCGGACTGGGCCTCGCCGACTGCCTATTAAGGCAGACCAGGAGGGCTCCCAGGGGAGCAGGACACTCCAGGGGAGCGGACATGTCTGCCAGCACGGCTAACCGCCCTGCTGCACCCCTTACGTCAGCCTTCATGAATTTGCAACCCAGAGCACCCCAGGATAACAGACCCAGAGAAGGAGCCGGCATCTGGTGTGATGCAAACGGCCTGGTCCTCAAGCAGGAACCCTCAGAGGGGATTTTAAACACACGCACTTCCACACACAAAGGATATTACAAATACACACGTATATTCTTGGCAATCATTCTGTTTCTTCCATCGTCTCACCCCTGTGATCTCCCTCTCCAGACTTCCAAACTGCCTAGGAAAAACTTACTCTTTTTTGCCAACAGGGGTAAAAAGCGACAGCCTTCAGCGACAGAAGGGATGCTTCCCTCTGGATCAGGGGGGCACCTGAGCCAGGAGCTGGCAGGGGGGTGGGCGTGTGTGCCCCGCACGACTCAGCCGTGTCAACTCTGGAAAGTGACCTGGGCTACGATTTCTTCCTCACTAAAATAAGGAGACAAAACTTCAGTCTGTGCCTCAGTTTCTCTATCTGTCTCACTTGTACATTTACTAACTTTGAAAGAGAGCGTTACAGGGCACAGACGAAAGGAATCAGTTGGGACAGGGACGTAGAGTGGCTGGCAGTGATGTGCCAGAGGCCGAGCAGAGGGTGTGTGTGTGCGTGTGCGCACACTCGTGTGTGTGCATGTGTACACATGCAAATGCATCTGTGTGCACGTGTGTATATGTGTGCATGCATGGGTGTGTGTGTGTACACGTGCACACATGATCACGCATATGTGTGTGCGTGGTCCGTGCATTATGCACTGCGTGTACAGGTGTGCATGCGTGCAAGTGTATGTGCACATGTGGGCACGCATGCGTGTGTGTGTGTGTGGTGCGTGTGGCCCAAACGCGAGAGTGGTACTTGCCACAACATTACATTTACTAAAACTGGTAGGACATGGAGAACGTGAGCTTATTAAGGCTTGCACTAGGCTGACATGCAAAATCAGACGTGCTCCATAGTGTTCCAGAATGCCAATGACAGACAGAAAGGGAAAGAAAGGCAGAAAATGCCTGCAGTATTTACCCCAAAGACACAGACGTAGTGAACAGAAGGGCCATATGCAGCCCAGTGTTCATAGCAGCAATGGCCATGGTCGCCAGACTGGGGAAGAGCCGAGATATTCTTCAGCGGACGAATGGAGAAGGAAGATGTGGTCCATATACACTATGGAGTATGATGCCTCCATCAGAAAGGACGAATACCCAACTTTTGCATCAACATGGACAGGACTGGAAGAGATTATGCTGAGTGAAATAAGTCAAGCAGAGAGAGTCAATTATCATATAGTTTCCCTTACTTGTGGAGCATAAGGAATAACATGGAGGACATTAGCAGAAGGAAAGGAAAAGGGAATTGGGAGAATCAGAGGGGGAGACAAACCATGAGAGACTGTGGACTCTGAGAAACAAACTAGGGTTTTGGAGAGGAGGGGAGTCGGGGGTTGGGTGAGCCTGGGGGTGGGGATTCAGGAGGGCACGGATTGCACGGAGCACTGGGTGTGGTGCGTAAACAATGAATCTTGGAACGCTGAAAAAACAAAGTTAAACAAAAGAAAAAAAAGAGAAAAAGAGAAGCAAAAAAAAAAAAAAAAGACTGTGTGGCAACCACTATGCTATTCAACTCGGGCCAGAATCATCAACAGATGCTAAAACTACAGGTGAACTTTAAATGAAGCAGAAGATGTGAATATTGTCTCCAAAAATTTCCACACAAATGGAAATTTCTTAATTTCAAGAACAAATAGCACCCTCAGGGCAGAAAACCTCACAGGCACGACCTTGAACAGTCCACGGAACTGTCCCCCAACGCAGGACAAACCAGCATCATATCCTCCTGATAAGACGTGCGGAGAGGACACGATATTACTTCCGCAGGATTCTGGCCAAACTTCTAATTGTGAGGAGACACCAGACAAATCCCACTGACGGACACGGTACAGAGAAACCAGTCGGTCCTCCTCAAAGCTGCAAAGGTCATCAAAGTTGCAGAAAGACAGAGGAGATGCTCCAGGAAGGAGACGACAGAGACCATGTAACAACTAAGTATGGCGTTAACCGGGCACTGGACCCCGGGGTGGGGGACACCGTCTGCCCGTGAAAGGCACAGCAGAGACCGCTGAGATCAGGACATCGAATCTGCGTCCCGTGACCATATCCCGACCGGGGAACGGACTGTGCCTTCCTAATGACATGGCCTTGGCACCGGAAAATACACACGGATGTCCTTACGGTCAGAGGGCGTGCTTTCTACACCTAAGTCTCACGTCCCTCCGGAAGAAGGTTTCGGCCGCGCACGTGCACAGGCAAGAATGATAAAGTCAGTGAAGCCGAGGGCAGACGACTGGTAACTTAGGTAAAGGGCGTCCTCAGAAAGTCCCTGCAGTACTCTCACAATTGTTCTACAAACTTAAAGTGCTCTCAAAATAAAAAGCTACCGCACGACGGTGGGTGTGTGTGGTGGTGTCTGTACGTGTGGGGGTACCCTTCCCTGCAAGCACGGCTCCCACCCTTTATATTGTGTTACGGAGAAAGAAGCCCCGTGTCCTGACAGTCACCGAGAACCAGCAGGGGTGAGTCCCTCCATCCCTGAGCCACGGCACCTCTGCGTCCTGGCTGGAACTTGACCGGAGGTTTCTGAACGCTGCTTCAGACCACCACTAAAACTGCACCAAGCGGGGGCAGACGTCGACATCCGCTCTTGCTGATTCACCTGCTGCAGGGGACGATCGCCCTCGAGCGGAGCAGGAACCCGGACCTGTCTCCAGAGGCCACGCGGCGAGGAAGGAGATCGGCGGCGAGGGATGTGGTTGGGGCACTCCGGTGGCACGCTACCTGTCTCTCAGGGCACCCCCTGCCCCCTGCAGGTCCCCTTCCTCTGGGTGGGGCCGCCCCCAGAGGCACCCTTCATGGTCCTTCTAAGTAAAACGCCAGTCATGATGCCGGGAGGGGCTTCCGGACTGTCTCCGACAGACACGGTCTGCACCGTGGGCTCCCTGCCGCCGACCGTCGGGGAGCAGCCTCTCTGCCGACCGTCGGGGCAGCCTCTCTTCCTGCAGGGAAGACAGACGGAAACGCTTCCTCCACCAGAGCAACAGCCACTGCCTTTAGCTAAACCGGGCATCCATTACAAGGACGACGCCCCAAAGCAAGCATCAGCCTGGAGTCGAATGTGTACGGCTGACAGAGGCTTACCCACGCGGCCACAAGGCATTTCTGGAGGATCCCAGCAGGACAGCGAGGGGCTCCCCGCCCCGTTCTCGCTGATCACGTGCTCTGGTCTGCTTATACTCCGCCCCCACCGGCTGGCTCAGCTCCCCAGGACCCCAGGGATTTGATAAACACTATCGAATTGCACAGCCTCGCGCAGACACCCTCCCCCCAACAACAAGGGTGCTGGCAGGGAAAACCGGGGCAGCGGGGGGCTACCTGGCTGCACGCCACCCAGGGCTCTCTCCGGTGGCCACCAGCCACAGAGCACCTACATTCCCCACGTTCAAGACCCCAGGCCTAGAAGAATCTGAGGAAGGAACCACTTTAAAAGGTTTCTTGACTCATCGTGGGCACAGAAGGGAGGAAACGGAGAAAACGGAGGAAGCGGCCTTGCGTGGAAGATCTAGAACAAAACTCTCCAGCCTCCTTACAGTCCCTGCAATAAAAAGTGTGGACTTGACCCTTCCCGGGAACGTTGTGGTTCCTCAAGCTGGAGAAGACCCGACGGCTCTCCACGTTTGGGTCACGGCATTGGGTGACAAGGCGGGACCCCCTAGGGCATCTGCTACCAGATCTGAACACACCACTCTCAGTAATAGATCATCCAAGCAGAAAATCAATAAGGAAATTGAATGACACATTCAATGGACCTCATAGATATATACAGGACATTCCACCCTAAAACAACAGAATACTCTCTCTTCTCGAGAGTGCACATGGAACCTTCTCAGAACAGACCACATACTGGGTCCCAAATCAGGACTCAACCGACACCAAAAGACTGAGATTATTCCCTGCATATTCTCAGATCACAATGCTTTGAAACTGGAGCTCAATCACAAGGAAAAGTTTGAAAGGAACTCAAACACCTGGAAGCTAATGACCACTCTGCTTAAGAATGTTTGGATCAACCAGGAGATCAAGGAAGAACTGAAACAATTCATGGAAACCAATGAGAATGAAGACACTTCGGTCCAAAACCTATGGGATACAGCAAAGGCGGTCCTAAGGGGGAAATACACAGCCATCAACCCTCACTCAAAAAAACTGAAAAATCCAGAATACAACAGCTGTCTCTACACCTTATAGAACGGGAGAATCAACAACAAATTGTCATCCCCACACACAAGAAGGGAAATCATCAAGATTAGAGCAGAGATCAATGAGATAGAAACTAGAGATACAGCAGAACATTTCAATGAAAGTAGAAACTGGTTTTTTGAAAGAATCAGTAAGATCAATAAACCATTGGCCAAACTAATCCAAAAGAAAAGAGAGAGGACCCAAATTCATAAAATTATGAATGAAAAGGGAGAGATCACCACTAACACCAAGGAAGTAGAAACAATCATCAGAAGTTATTATCAACGGTTACATGCCCATAAGTGAAGCAACCTGGATGAAACGGATGCACACCAGGGATGACTCAAGTCTCCTCTGTCACTAAGTTCTCTGGAAAATAAATCCGAGGGGACCAAGGGTCATGCCTGTGGGAGCGAGGCTCTCATTTCTATGTTTTTTCATGTGACTTCCTGCAGGTGGTGGCAATGGCGTGGGCGCGGGACCCCAGGGACACGCTGCGCGTGACGGGGTGGGGTCCGCCCCGTGTGGTGGGCCCGCTCTGGGACACTCCATGTGTGTTCACACAGAACCGTGTGATGAAAGAGTCATTGTTCTCTTGGAGAAGCTTGAGGGGTTGAGTGAGTTGAGCAGGTAGGTGGAAAGCGACAGGCCCGGACTGGGGCCCGACTGGCCTGGTTCTGCCATTCCTGGTCTGTGTGACAGGTCACCACCGCCGCCACGCACAGGCGTCCTTCCCCGGTGTCTCCCATAATTACGCGTTGTTCTCTATGGGAGCATCTTGAGAAAGAAAATCACGGTTCCTGGAGAAGGCATGTTCACTTTTTGTTTTTTCTTTTTTTAAGATTTTATTTATTTATTTGACAGACAGAGATCACAAGTAGGCAGAGAGGCAGGCAGAGAGAAAGGAGGAAGCAGGCTCCCTGCTGAGCAGAGAGCCCGATGCGGGACTCGATCCCAGGACCCTGAGACCATGACCTGAGCCGAAGGCAGAGGCTTAACCCACTGAACCACCCAGGTGGCCCCGACTTTAACATTCTTGAGACACTCTTGAGACGTTTGATCTCTGCCCCATGGCACAGGCCCTGGATTGTCCAGAATAAACAGCTTTAGTTTCTTCAGCCACCGCTCACTCAACAAGGGCTAAAGACCCTGCGCCACCTGGGGCCGTTCCCCAGAGCAGGGCTGCCCAGTAGATCTTTCTGAGCAGAAGGAAGGCCTGGGACGCCTGATTCTCTAGCCACTGGGCACGGAAATGTGGCTGGTGTCAGAGGAACGGAGTTTTAAATTTTATCCAATTTTAGTTACTTAAACTGTACATGTCCACATAAATTGGTGGCTTTCATATGAAACGGCACAGCCCTAGAGTTCCCCAGGAAAGTACAAATTTCTCTGAAACATGTGTCTCCCAGACCCAAGCCCAGCGCTCCCGATTCGGTCGGCAGCAGCTGCATTTCAGCGGTTCGGACTCAACGCCGCGTGGGCTCCCCAGTGTCCTCGTCGCCCGGGTGACCCGTCCTGCACGGAGTCCGTGAACGCCGCCAAGACTTGCTTGCAGTAAAGTCATCTCCCTCCCATTTGTCCTCAGCAAATCAGCGAACCGATTTCTCTAGACAGCAGCCTCGGGGCTCCCAAGGGCTCAGACGAAGGAGGAGGTGTGTGTGCAGACGGCGCTGCCCGAATCCGGCTGGCCTCGCTTTCTTGCCACCGCAGCGAGCGGCAAGCGGCTTCCGCACATGACCCTGCTTTGAAACCCACAACCCGGAAGGGACGGAGTCGGCCAAGCAGCAGCTACGAGAACCGTCTCAGAACAGGGAAGGGGTCTCAGCCACGGCTGGGCCGCTATCGGATGGGTCCCCCGGCAGGGCACCAGGCAGCCTGGAGCGGGAGGGGATGTTGGTAGGTGGGAGCAGAGGCCTCGCGACAGCGGTCACTAGAGACCGCTAAGTGCACGGCCGGTGCCGCCTCGGGTGATGTCCCAGCACGAGCTCGGTGCCAGGAAAGGCTTCCCACCGTCCCAGAGCTGCAGTCCCAAGGCTGGCCCAGAACGCGAGTCCAACAAAGGACCCGGACTCCGCCTTCCTCCCCAGCACATCCGGAGACACCGGAAGGCCCGGTCCCGCCGTCCCAGCGGGTCTGCGCACTCCACCAACACCCACAGAACGTTCCAGCCGTGCAACATGGCGACTCCAGGTTAGTGAACATCTCAACCGCAGGAATGATCTCAGCTCTGCAGTGAGACCCGATTTCCCCGGCCTCACAGGGAAGGGAACTAGGGTCCAAGAGAGCACATTATGGACTCGGAAGCCCCATGTGAATGAAGATGTGCTTCTTGGACTCCCAAGAACACGCCGCACGCTCCAAGACCCACAGTGCGTTAGGCTGCACCTCGGCCGCAGCCCCGCGTCCCCTTAAGTCTTTGATGGAGGAACATGCTCACGGCGGTCTCGGTGGGTGGTGACCGGCCCACAGGACGCACCCAGCCCAGGGGACGAAGGCCAGAGGGCTGCACGGAGCCTGGCTCGCCACTGATGGAAAGATGCCTTGGGCTGGCAGGACGCGTGGGACAAGGTGCGGCGTCTGTCCCTCGTCCTCCCCGTCAAACTCCCAAAGCTAAATCCCTTGAGCTGTCCCCACAGCCGTCCCCACAGCCGTCCCCACAGCCGTCCGCCACTAAAGCTTAGCAACCCTGAAGCCGAGCAGAGCTCAGAACTCTGAGCTGTGGTTTGGGCCATTAGAAAACCAAGAGGATGAGACGCCAAGTTGGGTGGGGGAGGCGAGGGGCCCTAGGAGCCAAAGCCTGGGGAGGGCTGGGGAGGGGGCAGGGGAGGCTCCTCTCCTTCGAGAGCCTCACCCAGGCTACTCTGCATTTCCTGGCACCCGAAGGGAGACGGGCAGAGGGAGGAATCTGCGTGTACCTCGTCAGCGCTTGTCCGCCCCAGAGGCCAGCCTACTTCTTGTCCAGGGAGGGCCTTCATGGCCCCGACCCGCGGGGCGAGCAGCAAAACCAGATGAGCACAGAGGCCAAGCACTCCCGGGAGATGCACAAAATCCAACCGACCCCTAACTGCCCAGACCAGTCAGCTACAGGCGAACAGGCGCACAGCAAACCCCAAAACGAACTGAGTTCTTGATCTCGGCGCTTTTCTTCCTAAGGTTGGTGGACATCAGATCTCGTTAAGGAGGATCTGGGGCAGGAGTGGCAGGACAGGGCACGAGCTTGACTGGACCAGCCCTCAGCGGTCCGGGGGTGCGTGTCAGTGGATGACAGTCAAGGGCAGGGTCGGGGGGGGGGGGACGCCAGCGCGGGAAGGAGAGCCTCCAGGGCCGGCGCTTCCCCTACTTCTCCTCTCCCCCCCGAACGTCGCCGGGAGCCGAGCTGTGGCCCCGAGGGGCTGCTGGAGTCGCGGGATCTTCCCCCCACCCCTCCCTGAAAGGGCTGCGCTGACCCAAGAGTCTGGTCCTTTCTCCGACACTCCGAGTCTGGAGGACTCAACCCTGGAGCCGCTTCCCAGACCTCCCGGGATTCCGCTCCCCTCCGTACATCGGGAAATAGCACGAGTGTCAAAACCAGGCCGGCAGGGAAACCGCAGTGAAGGGGAACCGAGAGGAGGCAGAGGAACCTCCTACCGCGTTCCACAAGCCAAGCGGGGCTGACCGAGCACCTCGTGAGGCTCGGCCGGTGTTTTGTTCAGCGACGGCTGAGGCCCAAAGGCTCCAGGGGGACCCGGTCCCCGCTCTGACCAGCACCATCTCCCTGGGACAATTAAACACACACTTTTCGGTGCTGCCCAGAGTTCAGGTTTGTGCTCCCTGGACAGGTGCCCCAAGGGCCGGAGTTGCCCGAGCGGACCGCAGAGTCCAGGGCGGCCTCCAGGGGTTTCAGGGAAAGGTCAGGCCTCAAGCTGATTTCTAATACACAGCAATGAGGAGACCTGTCCAGGGAAAGGGGGACCCCAGGAGGCCTTCCATACGGCCCTTCAAAGTAAGCACCGATTTTCCACTACACACACCAGATGACTACAGGGTATACACCCGCAGCCTCGTTCGCAGCATCAAGAGCCGTGGCTCTCTACCACGAGCTGGAACTACAGGAAGACATGTTCCCTCCTGTAACTAGCACTTGGCACTGACAAGCCCTTTCTGAACGTGGTGTGTCTCCAAACAGCATATGGAGCAGATCTGCTTCTCTTCAGAACTCTAGATCCAACCCTTTGTCCCTGACACAATCTGATTTTCACTCCTGCCTGACTGAATCCCCTGCCGATCAGGCCCAAGGCTCAGCTTTTCTAGAAGACCTCGCTGGCCAGCCCATCCCCAGCCACAGGGACCACAGCGCCCTCCAGCCTCTCCTGGCGTCCGCGGCAGGGACACCGTGGTTGCAGGGGATAGGAGCAGGGATAAGGGGACCCTACGTCCCCATTTTGCTAGGACCAGACTAGCTTATGCCAGTTGTCCTGGCATAGTGACGACTAGCGCATCCACCAGACAGGACAGGTATTTACTTGGTTTTCCTGGGCGGATGGGGTCCCTCCCCCCGGGCGCCGGTCTGGGGGTGCTGCAAAGGATTCTCGTGCACTGGCTGCAGGACTTTGGGAAAGAGAGGCGGTCACAAGGACTTTCCGGGGCTCCCAGGCGCCCTGTGTCCTCACCACGTGGGCCTCCCTGGATGCGAGTCCCCGCTCCGTCCCGCTCCCCGCCCCGGCACGTGGTCTGTGCGCACGTGTCAGCTTCTGTGTGCGTCAGCTGCACAGCGGGCGGGCAGGAGGTCACAGCGAAGCTGTTTCCTCGTCCTGGGGTCACCCCTACCGCCCGTGTCCGTGCTCCACACAACATTCTCTGGCTTCTGATGGCAGGTCCTTCCCTGTCCCGTCCATCTGCCGTGGCAACAGGGCCCCATGTCTTGCCCCGTGGCTTCTCTGCACCTTGCTCCCCACCTGGCAATTGGCGCCTGTTTAAAACTCTCCTGGAACCATCCTCATCCGGGTGCCCCCTGCCCTTCCCGGGGTCCCTGACTGACGAACTGCACCACGGACTATTCTCTTCAACCAGAAGCCCCCCGAGTCTTATTTTGGCCACATCACTGTTAGGTCCCCAGGGACAAAGCCTCAGGGAGTGACGGGCGTGTGGCCGTGTGTGAGCAAAAAGACTAGACCGGGACGGGGCTGGAGGGACAGTGCGGGGTGCGGTGGCAACACCCAAGGAAGCACCAGGGCAGCTGGAGCCCATTCACAGCGTCGGGACACCTGACCCCACCACCAGAGAGGCCACACCTGTCGCGGATCTTTGTCTCGGACCCCAGACCCTGACGCCACCACCACGTTCCTACAGTCACACCCCACCTGCTAGTCTCTGCCCATTGTCCCAGCTCATCCCTGACGCCACGTCACCCAGGCTAGCTTGTGCCTTGCCCTGGCTCCCTGCCGAACGACCCTCCCACTGTCTCCATCATCGGTCTGGCAGAACCTTCGGGGCCCACCCGGCCCTCACTCTGACCTTCTTCTCTAAGCCACGTTCCCTTCCCTTCAGCAACCTGCCCGTCGGCATGGCTGAGTAGTCACACCTCCTCCACGAGCTCCTGTGCCTGCTTATCTTAGCCAACTGGACAGTAATTCCCTGACAGCCAGGTCACAGGACGCACACCCTTCCAAAGGGACCAAGAACAGAAAACAGATGCTCGACAAAAATCGGTGGTTGGGATTTAAAGAGAGCCACCCCCAAACCGGCCTATGTGACCAGCTGCCCAGGCCCGTGTGGGTGTGTGGTGGTGGCAGGACACATGTCCAGATGTCCAGACCCTGTTTTTGTTCCCTCTGGAATTCCCATCAGTGTTTTGAATTAAAAAGAAAGGAAGAAAGAAAGAAAGAGAAAGAAAGAAAGAAAGAAAGATAGAAAGAAGAGAGAAAGAAAGGAAGAAAACCTTTTTTTCTTCCTGTAATAATTCTGGAGGAAAATAAAACAGGGTTTGTTTCATAAATCACTGGGGGTGAATTTCTTTCTCCCAAATTAAAGTCGAAGACCAGGTGGCTTTCTTTGATTCGAATCCGCTTCATGGTCTCCGTGTGTCTTCCGGAAGCACGGTTGCTGTGGAAACCACTCATTATTTTTCCGGAGTTGGCTGGCTATTTTAACAACAACAACAACAACAAAAATCCCCAAATCTTCCTAGCCTCCAGATAGCCTTAATTTATATCCTACACAGGTCTCTAATTTTTACAACCCCTTAGCAAATAAGCCCTGCAAGGCGGCTTGAACGAGCCTGACCAACCCACGGCTTTGTCACCAAACGGCTTCGGGGAACAATTCTGCAGCTTAACATGTTTCCCCCATATTCCCTAACATCGACGAGAATTTTAAATTTTCTGACATGGTAGAGTCTTGCTCCGTCTTGGGGGTGTCGGATGCACGACCGTTTAGTGGAAGCCTAAAATGTGTCATGTGTGTGCACGCGTGCGAGCGGTCACACGGCACGCGCGCGGAGCTTGGAGAGAGCCGCCGCATGCACCAAGGAGAAGGCGTTCGTTCTAGGATCTGCGTTCTTCGTCTCAGCCCATCTCACGGCCTCCGCACGGTGCCAGAATTCCGGAAGGTTCCAAGAGAAGCGACCCCACTTAACACCTGCTTGGAAAGTAAATTCAGAGACGAGGTCTGCGGTAACGTGGGGAAACGTGCTCGGGGTAAGGTACAGAGACAGTGAGGTTAGGAAGGGGGGACGTGGACAGGGTCCGGGTTTTTGTAAGAGAACAACAGGGATGAGATGTGTGGTCTACTTAGGGCCGTCTACACGGGCAAACTACCGCCTTCACGACCCCGCTCAGGACTTCCTTTTAAGAAAGATACACCATGTGGCCTTTCCTCTCAAAGCTGACAAATAAGAACAACACTTGGGGGAAACGAAATACCCAAGGAAGGCAGTGGCAGTTCAGAACAGTGTTTTCCAGCCGTCATGGGAGTGGGGGCTCCACGGGCTGTGGGGGAGAGGCCCGCGGTGTGGACCGCCCTGCGCCGTGTGAGGCCCGCGGTGTGGACCGCCCTGCGCCGTGTGAGGCCCGCGGTGTGGACCGCCCTGCGCCGTGTGAGGCCCGCGGTGTGGACCGCCCTGCGTCGTGTGAGGCCCGCGGTGTGGACCGCCCTGCGCCGTGTGAGGCCCGCGGTGTGGACCGCCCTGCGCCGTGTGAGGCCCGCGGTGTGGACCGCCCTGCGCCGTGTGAGGCCCGCGGTGTGGACCGCCCTGCGCCGTGTGAGGCCCGCGGTGTGGACCGCCCTGCGCCGTGTGAGGCCCGCGGTGTGGACCGCCCTGCGCCGTGTGAGGCCCGCGGTGTGGACCGCCCTGCGCCGTGTGAGGCCCGCGGTGTGGACCGCCCTGCGTCGTGTGAGGCCCGCGGTGTGGACCGCCCTGCGCCTTGTGAGGTCAGCATGGCACCCCCAGCTTCCAGCAGGCGCCCAGACTAGAGCCCCAGCATTACGGGTCGTGGCCTTCAGTAGGGACGGACAGTTCGCACAAGGCGACACCTGAGGGCCTGGGGACCAATCAAGTTGGTTGTGAGGACAGGAGCTGGGGTCCTCTTTCGAGACGTGCTGTCCGGTTTGCACATCGTGGCATATCCAACTTGAAACTGGGCCCTTTCAACACGGGGGCCCGGTTACCACGCCACCAGAGAGACAGTCCTCAGGGATCTTAAATCGCCTCAGCTACACGCTCACAACCTTAGCGCCAAACATTATTTTTAATGGAAAATCATGAAAGGCAGAGGTCTCCATAAATTTTATTTAAAGGGCTGTTCAGAAAGATTTTATGGTGTTTCCTCTGTGTTTAAAAATTATGATAAATCTACTGTAGAAAAATTAGATACCGAAATTATTCCCGGGTGGCAAAGGGGGAAAGTTGGCTGTTGTTTTCCGGACTTTCTCTGACAGGGTGCCCTTGGGTTTCATCACCCAATTTCTATTTATTCTCCAGTCTGGGGGGTCCTCCCTGCTGAGCAGCAAGGCCCACGGTCTCTACCGCCCTCTCTGCCCCGAAGCTGGAGTGGGCACCTTGGCGGGGGGAGGGACCCCAGGGAGCCTGCCTCCCACACCCGTCTGTGTCACAACCGCAAAGGACCCTCGGGTGACACCACACGTAAGAATGAGACCCGATTCACTGCTGACATCCTCATATCTGCCGCCTTCCCCGCCTGCCTGCCTGGGATCCGCGGCGGGACGTGTCCCTACAAGATGCCATTACAGGTCCTGTGACACACAGCGAGCCTGTCCCCACTGACCTGAAGAAGGGACGTGACGCACGAGGGCTGGCGGCAGCTGACAGGCCCTCATCAGTGTCTCAAGGACCAACTCTGCTTCAGAATGGCCCCCGGATGGCCAAGAGCGTCCCCCTCGGGTCACCTCCCGCCCCTGAATTTGCACGCCGTGCTGCGCACCGGGCTCTCCCCTTTTCCCACTGGCACCAACGGAGCTTGACGGGAACCGTATTTCCAAATTCACGAGATTTCTCTCAGAACTCATTTTTACTTTTTTAAAATTATGAAACAGAAAATTATATTTCACACACAGAATATAAAACACACGATTTACCGTGTTAACACTTGGTTGTATTTATAATAATAGATATTTTCAGTTAAAACTTTATAAAACCACTGAAGCCAAATACCCCTCAAGACCCGAAACCACCCCCCACCCCCACCCTGCAGTAACCTGCAGCCTGGGACTCGTCCCACCCCCACCCCCAGTAACCTGCAGCCCGGGACTCGAGTTCATCTTCTCATGCGGGTTTTTACTCCGCACCTTCACAAACAGTAACGGTACGACTGAAGACTGAGCTGGATGTTTCATTGTTTCATACCATTTGCCTAAGTCTATGGTAACGCAAAGAGATGCTTTGAGGTTCATTAACGAGAACTCCCGGCTCATTCATTCCTCGGCTGTCCAGTACGCCGTTCTGTAAACCGGCTACCGTGACGCAGCATGCGTCGATTTAAACATCAAGTTGCTCCGTTCCCGTCATCACAGATAACACTTCCAGGCATTATTTCTCACGGGGGCGTGACGGCTCCCTCTGGGGAACAGGTCTGCAAGGACAGCTGCTGGCCGCTGTACTCCGACCACTTCGACGCCAGCAGCTGCCTGCAAACTGCTTTCAAGAGCAATGGTACGGACTTCTACTGCTAACGGTGAGTGTGAATCTCTCTGTCCGTGTTATCAAAGTTTTAGACGCTTCAAATTTTTTCATTCATTTAGTGTGTACAGGTCAGTGGTCTTTAGTATATTCTCGGTCGTGCCCCTGTCAGACAACCAATAGTAGGACATTTCCATTACCCCAAAAAGAAACCCAGTGCCTTTTAGGGGACTCCTCCCCCCACCCCCACAGCCATCCGTCCGGCTCTAGGCAACTATTAGTCCGTTTTATGTCCTTGGGTTGGCCTGATCTGCATATTTCATGTAAATGGAATATCAACACCATGTGGGCGTCTCTCAAAGGTCAGGTTGGCGAGACCCCTACATACCCCAGCTGCATACGGTACTTCATTTGTCTTTTGTTTTTAAATTCAATCCCAGTGTAGTTAACATCAGCATCACAGTAGTTCCAGGTCTACGATGCAGTGATTCGGTAATTCCAAACATTACCCAGTGCGCATCGTGACACCTGAGCTCCTCGTCCCCACCCCCTGCCCCAGCCCCCCTTCCTCGGTGACCACCAGCGTGTTCTCTAGAGGTAAGAGTCTGTTTCTGGGTTTGCCTCTCTCTCTCTCTCTTTTCTCCCTTTGCCCATTGATTGGTTTTGTTTCTTACGTAACACATGTGAGTGAGGTCACACTGTATTTGTCTTTCTCTGATGTATTTCACTTAGAATCATACTCTCTAGCTCCATCCGCTGTGGCTGAGTAGTATTCCACTGGGGGAGAGAGAGAGAACCACATCCTCCTGCTCTGTTCATCTGTCATGGACAGTCGGGCCGCTTCCACAACGTGGCTATTGTAGATAACGCTGTAATTAACGTAAGGGTGCGTGGGGCTTTCCAAATTAGTGTTTTCCTTTTCTTTGGGTAAACACCCAATAGTGGGATTCCTGGGTCACAGGGTAGCTCTATTTTCTAACTTTTTGGGGCCCTCCATCCTGTCTTCCACAGCGGCTGCACCAGCTGGTATTCGCACCCACGGTGCCCGAGGGTTCCCCTTTCTCCGCATCCTGGTCAACACCCATTGTTTCTTGTGTTTTTTTACTCCAGCCATAGGACAGGCGTGAGGTGGGATCTCATCGTGGTACGGATCTGCATCTCCCTGATGAGCCGTGGCGTTGAGCATCTTCTCGTGTGTCTGTGGCCATCTGGACGACGTCTTTGCAGAAATGCCTGTTCATGTCTCCTGCACAATTTCAATAGGATTATATATATATATATATATATATTTTGGTGTTAAGTTCTTTATATATTTTGGATAGTAACCCTTTATCCAGTGTCCTTTGCAAATATCGTCTCCAATTCTGTAGGTTATCTCCTTTGTTTTTAAGATTTTATTTCTTGATTTGAGAGAGAGAGAGAGAGAAGAGGAGCAGGGGCAGGGGAGATGCAGAAGCAGACGCCCCGCGGAGCAGGGAGCCCGATGCGGGGCTCCATCCCAGGACCCTGAGATCATGACCCGAGTGAAGGCAGAGGCTTCACCCACTGAGCCACCCAGGCGTCCCTGTAGGTTATCTTTTACTTTTGTTGTCTGTTACCTTTGCTGTGCAGAAGTGTTTTGTTTTCATGTAGTCTCAGGACTTTATATCTGCTTTTGTTTTCCTTAAAAAACAGGACTAGAGAAACGTTGCCACGGTCAATGTCGGAGAAATTACTGCCTGTGCCCTCTTCTAGGATTTTCATGGTTTCAGGTCTCACATTTAGGTCTTTTCATCTATTTGGGATTTGTGTGTGTGTGTGTGTGTGTGTGTGTGTGTGGTGTAAGAAAGTGGTCCAGTTTCATTCCCTTGTATGCAGCCGTTTCCCCAACACCCTTTGTTGTAGAGACTCTCTGTTTCCCGTTGCACATTCTTGTCTCCTTTGTCTTAGAGTAACTGACCATGTGATTGTGGGTTTGTTCTGGGTTTCCATCCCCACTGATGTACAGGTCTGTTTGTGTGCCCTTATCATACTGTTTGATCCCTACAGTTTGTAATACAATCTGAAATCTGGAACTGGGGTACCTCCAGCTTTGTTTTTCTTTTAGATACTTTAACATGTTTAAATGTAATCTATGCCTTGTTATTTTTATTTCCATTTTCCTGACTACCAGTGAGATTGGGGCTCTTTCATTAAGTTAATTGGCCATTCTGGTTTCCAAATCTGAAAGCTTTCCTGTTTTCCTATTAGGTTGTTCATTATTTACCAATTTCTGAAGATTTTATATATTCTTGGTACTAATTTTAAATCAACTCTATGTACAGCTATATTTTCATCTGCTCTGTGGTTTGCATTTTCACTCTCTTCTATTGTGTGGAAAAACATTATTTTTTCCCTTTATGATTTGTACTTTTTGAGGATTGTTTAAAAAAAAAAAACAACCTTTCTATGGCCCAGTTCTGCAAAAGTATTCTGTATTTTCTCCTAATGTTTAAAAAATTTTAGTCTTTAATCCCTCTGGCTTGTTTTTTAGGATAGCATGAGGAAGGAAACTAATTTTATTTTCTTCCATATCGATAAACAATTTATATGTATGAAATAATATTTTTCCCATAGAATCGGACACCACTTCTCTCTCACGCAGTAACTCATTCACAGCCGTCTACCTCTCTTTTCCTAGTTTTCCTAGAGCATGAATGGGAGCTAGAAATTCTGATTCATGCATGGTTATAAGGACTAAGTGATCTTATGTCTGAAAATGGTTTAAAATAGAACCTGGCACGCAGTAGGAGCCGTGAGCTATCGTGGCCCCTTCTTCTTTTTTTTTTAAATATTTTATTTGTTTATTTGACAGAGAGCTAGAGAGAGAGCACAAGTAAGCAGAGCGGCAGGGAGAGGGGGAGAGAGAGAAGCAGTCTCCCCGCTGAGCAGAGAGCCCGACGTGGGGCTCGATCCCAGGACCCTGGAATCATGACCCGAGCCGAAGGCAGAGGTTTAACCAACTGAGATTGTGGCCCCTTCTGTCCCGTCCCCGGTGGGTCTATCTCACACCACTCTGCCTACAGTGACTAGCTCACTGGGGACTTAGGGTAAGTTGGCATCCAGGAGGGCAGAAATGCTCTTCTTGATTGTCTAGGCCAGTCTTAGACTCTTACGCTTCCATACTGCTTGTCCTCACCTCTCCTTATCTGCTAACTAGCAGGCGCAAACATTCACACGCACCCAGCACACAGCACAGACCGCAGACAACGCTGTCTTCCTTCTCCCTGCCCAGGTTCCTCAAACGTTAGCCCTGGTGGTTGCTGGCTACGTGCGTCTGCAGGTTGCCACCTACGCATTTTTATCTGATTATAGGCACACACGCCTCTTGTCCCCTAGGGAATCCCTAATTTCCTGATACTTCCTTTAAAAAACCAACAAACAATTTTATTAAGACAACTTGACTTATCAAATAATTGGCAGAGAGCCGGCATCTTTTTAAAATAATAACATATAGGGGCGCCTGGGTGGCTCAGTGGGTTAAGCCTCTGCCTTAGGCTCAGGTCATGATCTCAGGGTCCTGGGATCAAGCCCCGCATCAGGCTCTCTGCTCAGCAGGGAGCCTGCTTCCCCCTCTCTCTCTCTGCTGCCTCTCTGCCTACTTGTGATCTCTGTCAAATAAATAAATAAATTCTTTAAATAATAATAATAATAATAACATATTTTTTAGTTCATTACATGAGAGCAGGTTTTCCCATCCAGGAACACACATTGCTCCTTAAGACCCTCACCTAACTCCAGGAACAAGACCTAATGAATGCTGGGAACTCTGCAGCCAGAAACTAAAGGTCTTATTCCCAATACCGGCCTTTACATATTAGAAACTTCCCTGAAATCAACCTAATTATGCCTGGCAATTGACATCGAGTGTGTATTTTGTACAAAGATAAATAGGAAACTGTCCTCATTGCCTGTGAGATTCTCAAGGGCTTGCCCGATATGGAAGCAAATAATTGATCACAAAAAATAAAAGGTGTTATTATGGAATAACCTGGAGACCATGGACAGTTACAGAAGGCAGAGGCTCTGAGAATCCCTTCTTCCGGGCCCAGATTTCGGGGAGCAGGCCAGTAGGGGTTCACCAAAGAAAGGCCAGTCCAGTCAGAGGGAAGAGGGCAAACACAGGCAGGGGGCAGGAGGCCATGGAAGGTACCGGAACGGGGCCGAGAGACCGGACGGTTGACAAGCAGTGGTCCTGTGAGCTGAGCAGGGCCCTGGTTGGGGAGAATGTGCTTGCCACACAGAGCAATGCCACATCTGAATTCCTCCATTTAGGGACCCAGGGACGACAGCCACACAGAGCTGTCTACACTGCTGACGTAAGCCAGCAACGGCGACCAGCTGGAGGCAGGAGGATGACCTGGAGGCCAAGGGACTCTCCCCCCGCTGCCCTCAGGCCCCTCTATCGCTGGCAGGGCCCATGTGCAAGGGGGTCCCCCGGCTCTCCCTCCAGGCCCGGAGTCCCCGGGGCACAGCACTCAGTCACCTGCAGCCCAGAGTCGGAGCCGGTCTGGCGTCGGATGGGTGTTCCTCCGTCTGCACCGACTGGCCCACCGAGAGTGCAGCCCAGCCCGGAGCACTGGTGTGTGGCCCCTGGACGAGCTCGCCAAGTAAGCAAGGGCAGGAACAGGCCCGCCGTCCTGCACCCTCCTCAGGACAGCCCAGCGGCCCTCGGTCCACGACCAGCAACCACAACAGCCCGTGGGGAAGCACCCCAGCAGGGCAGGCAGCGCCCCGCCTCCTTCCCACGCTTCCTGTCGTGCTGGACGGGGGACACTGCGGACAAAGACCCCGCGGAGCCTGCCGTGTGGGCCTGACAGACGGCAGACTCAAGCACTATGGAGGGTTTTCATCAAAGCCACTACGCTACGGGATGGTTCCCAGACATGACGGAATCAAACCCTGCCTGTCACTCAGAATTCGTCCTTCGGGTGTGAGCGAACCCGGAGGTTTCTGTGGAGCGCCCCTCGGCCTGCTGTCAGCATGTCAGAAGGGCCAGGCCTCTGGGCAGGGCTCTGTCGATCCCGAAAACATCAGACACCCCCGCCCCGGGGAGCCTCTGCTCCTTCACAGACGAGTCGCTTGAGAAAATCCTGAAATGATGTGCAGAATTTAAGGGCAAGCAGGAGACCGTCAGGCTGATGGGGCCCTTGCATCCGGCCAGGTCCCCGCTATGTACTGATTCTCGTCCACGGGCATAGGACTCCTCCTTCCCAGGCTGTGCTTTTCCTCTTCAAGCCTCACCGCACCCGCACGAACCCCAGAAGCAAGCGCTGATCAGTGCGCTCTGCCCTCTGCTGTCCACACGTGCAAAGTGCAGGACCGGCTCCTCCTCCATCGGCCGGCAGGTGCGTCAGGCCTGTGGTCGGAACGCAGCTACCCCGGCAGGGACACTTGCTGGCTTCAAACTGATTTTTCTGTTTTCAAGAAGCTGAGACTTTTACACTAATCTCACTGGCTGGATTTCTCCCTGCAATGCTTAGTGAGAAAAGAAAGAAGGAAACCCTGTCCCCTTTTCCACGATAATCTGGTTTTTTGGTTAATGAGAGGTACGCGCTGCGCTGGAAGACGTCGGAGAACAGAATTGTGTGAAGGCTTGTCATAAAATGGGGGCAGACACAGGACCGGGGCGATTCATGTGACAGAATATTTTTCGTGGACAAAAGACGACACGAGGCCTGGGATTCGCTTCAGGACCGCAGTGGCGGTCAGCGGATGACGGACGGAGCGAGGCTGAGAGTGACAGAGCAGGGCAAGGACTGTAGCGAGCTCAGTATGTAATTCCCTCTGCTCTCAGGTGTGCTTGACGTTTCCGTAAACGTGTCGCCCCATTTTAGTTTGATGAACACAGAGCAGCGGGAGCCAAGGGCGAGGGTGTGACATTCGGAGGTGGGAGTCACGGGAGCGGAGGATACACGGGTTCTGTGTTTCCATCGCGCATCTCCTCCTGGCAACCGGGACGCCTTGGGCAGGTCGCTGAATCTCTCTGACACTCAACACTTTCCACGTCTAAAAGATGAGAATCAGCAAACTATCCCGCTGGGTTATTATGGGGAAAAATTCAGACTGGATTAAAACGCCTGGCACACAGGGGGCAAAAGGCAAATCTTTTCTTTCTCCTTTTCTAGCAAACCCCAGACCAACGCCCACCCCAGACCAGTCAGCGAATACAACCAGAGAAATCCCTCCCTCATTAGGGATGACCCTCGTGAGCCCCGCGTGACACAACCCGTTTGCCCTGTTTCGGCCTCTCAAACTGAAACGTGTCATGGGATCACGGAGTCAGTATCCGTGGAATACACACGCGTGCACACGGAAAATACGGTCCTAGTCCGTCCTATGTTATTCTTGATGGCTTTCGTATCAAAGCGTTCCTGCTCCCTATCATGTAACCTTCTGAAGCCTGCATTTCATCACAAAGGGCAGTTTAAAGGCATTAAGAAAGACTCTCTACTGCTGATACCATGATATTATCTTTATATACTATAGTTCACTAGCTAATTTTCAACAGACTGGTCCGTGGATAACCTACTTCATTAGATGCGGTTTGAATGAACAAATACAGTTCCCCACACCCTCGATTTAACCAAAATATTTCAATAATGCTCTGTGCTACTCATTTTAATTTCCTGGCGACAGAGAACCATTCTGGTTTCAAATGGATTTTAATAAAGAGAACAGACTTGGTTATTTTCTGTGAGAATTCTGCATGACCGGCATGTGGCATTCGGGAAAATGAAACCAAGGAGAAACAAACACAGAAGTTGAAGGGAAATTTGGAAATAAACACCTCAGATCTTTTTTTTTTTTTTTAAGATTTTATTTATTAATGAGAGAGAAAGAGAAAGAGGACGGAGTTGGGGAGAAGACGAGGAAGAGGAGGGACAAGCAGACCCCCTGCCGAGCAGGGAGCCCGATGCGGGGCTCGATCCCAGGACCCTGAGACCATGACCCGAGCCGAAGGCAGGCGCTTAACGACTGAGCCACCCAAGTGCCCCAACAGGTTTCTTTTTGAGTCCCCCATAACACGAGGCATTTTGCAAAGCTGCTTTTCTACAAAAAGGAAAACGCCTCTTTGAGGAGGAACAGAGTCAACACTGACTTACTGTTCCACTGAAGCCTGGCGAACATGGGGACATGCCTTCACTATGAAACGCAGAATTAGTAAAAGAGTAAGTTAGTAAAAGAGAACAATGACCAGTGGTCTGTGACAACACTGAATTCCACAAACTCCAAAATATGAGCAGATAATGGGCCAAATGCTTTCATAAATATCATTTGCACAGTTTCAAGATGTGCTTTCTTCTCAAACTGGGCTCAGACATTAACCCTTATGACGCCTCCCAACACCAGACCCCAAGTGAGCCGTCCTCTTCTGAGTTCTCGGTTTGGGGCTTTACTGCTAATTCAAAAAAAAAGAAAAGAAAAAAGTTGAGCCTATTTTCACTGACAGAAATAATCTCGAACCGGATCGTAGGGAAGCACTGCTCAGACACACTTGCCCTTCCACACCCTGAGATCTGGTTTCGGACCCGAGCGCGAGGCCCGCACGGCACAGCTCGCCTCAGACCGGCCCTGAGGTCTTAGGGTTGACGTGTTTGTTGCAGCTGATTTTTTTTCTATCTCTAACAAGAGGGGTGTGTGTGTGTGTGTGTGTGTGTGTGTGTGTGTGTGTGTGTGTGTGTATCTGTGCATGTGCACATGTCCATGCTGGGGAGACCAAAAGTCTTTGCAATTGGACAAGTCCCTTTGGTTAACTCCCCATTCGGAGACTGTAAAGAAGGAAATGCGGACCCAAGTCCACAGACGAGGCTCACCGTGACCCCCAGGGTCCTCCTCCGTGCCCCAGGCTCAAGGGTCGACTCCACGTCGGGGCAGCCTCCACTCCGGACTCCTCACTCCCAGGGCCTCCAAGGACTCTCACGGGCCCCTGCGGCTCTCTGGCACTCGCCCGTGTGGAGCCGCCTTCTTACGGAAACAGCTACTTTCCCCGTGGAGTCCGTGACACCCATGTCCTCCTCCCCAGACTTCTGCTCGGCCGGATACAGGTCAACACCTGCCAGCACCCCGAGTCTGTCTCCAGCCGGCCTTTCCCGTGGCACGACCCACTTCTCCTGGACGTGGGCATGGGGATGTCTCACTTCCCGGAACTCAAATATCAGCAACAGAGGAACGACACCGAAGCCCACACCCCTCCATCCCGGGTCCGTCACCTCCGGCTTCTCCTGTGTCCCCCAGCAGGCTCTTCCCACCGGTCCCTGCACTCAGCTCACTGGTCAACCCTTGAAGGCGCCCGAGGCCGCCGCTTCCCGGACCTACCAGACTACTCAGCCTGCTCTAACGAAATACGGCAATCGGGGGCTGGGACTTATTGTGCCGCAGACCTGGAAGCGAATCATGTGAGATCAGCCTGCCAGCACGGTTGGGTTCTGGTGAAGACACTCTTCCCGGCTCGCCGATGGCGTCCTTCTCCAAGTGTCCTCACATGGCCGAGAGAGAGAGAACAGTGTCCCCTACTACTCTCGTCACGAGGGCCCCACACCCAAGCCCCATCTACCCCTACAACCTCCCAGTGGCCCGTCTCCAACTGCCACCACGTTGGGGGTTAAGGCGACTTCAGCACGTAAATTCAGCACAATTCAGTCCGTAACACCGACCAACCTCATTTTTCTCACCTAAACGATCTCCAAATCCTGTCCGTCCTACTCAGCCTCTGGAACACCTCTCGTGCTCGCCCCCTTCTTCCCCTCCTTTCCATGTGCAAAACCCCGGAAGGAAACAGAGCAACAGGTACCAGCGCCACGCCACAAGCAGAGGAGATACCGTATGGAGAGTGTGTGACCCCATCCCATGGCCGCGCCGCCCCTCACTTCTGTCAGGACGCAGCTGCTGCCATGTGGACACGACCTGCCGCCTCCCCACCCCCAAACTCCCCCCCCCGCCCCACCCAACGTGGTCATCCGGCCTCCAGGCTGAATTTGGAATGATTTTTTTCTAAAAAACCCAAAGACCCGCCCACATGTCTGCTTCAAATGGCAATGACCTTCCCTCTCCTCGGAAAGACGGTCTCAGGCCACAGTGCCACGGAAGATGCCACCAGAGCCCGCCAACCTGAGAGGCCTCCCCGCCCCCGGTCCCCACGGACGCCATCCATCAGGCCACCCAAGGACCCGAGTGCGCTGAGCTCTTTCCCCGCTGTCCCTTTGAAGGGACCATTGTCTCAGCCTGAATGATCCTTCTCCTCCTTGCCACGATGATCTACTAATCCGTCAAGAGTCCTCGGAGGTCCTCGTGTCTCCCAGGAAACGCTCCCTCGAGACGGAATTAAGCGTCTCCTCCTGCTCCCGGCGGGCCCTCTGCGCACTCCACCCGCTAACAAGAAGCCAAGGTGACGAGGAAACTCCAGGCGAGGACGGCTGTGCTCTCAGAGTGCCCCGCCGAGTCCCGGCCCGCACAGAGAGCCTCGTGAAGGGCTCCGCAAGGCTCTCCCTCCTTGAACACAGACTCCCATCCTGACCCTGTCGCCCGGCGCTGCCCCCCAGGGTCGCCACCAGCCACCGGTCGCCCCTGAAATTTAAATCCCTATCGACTACCCACCATTGAACACTCCGTGGCACATCCCAAGGGCTCAACAGCTACACGTAGGTCCCGGCGGCTGGAAAGGGCAGTGCAGATGTAGCATCTTTCTATCAGCATAGAAAGCTCCGGACGGTGCTGCCCGAGACCCTCCGAGGACAGGCCCGACTCCCTGGCTCCCTTGCATGTCTGTCTCTCCCACTTTGAGCACTTCTGTGTCCCAGGACATCAGCCCTGAGGGGCCGCAGGTGGTGGGCGGTCAGAGTCGATCACGCGGGGACAGAACACGGAAAATCTCTCCCTTTCTCTGTGGCTGCTCCCGCTTTCCAGGCCTGAACCCCACAGCCTCCGGGCGCTGCTCCGGGACGCCTTCTCGTGAGGCCTCCACCCACCTGGAAGCCGGAGGGGAGCCCAGCTTCTACCGCCCTCCGTGTGCCCCGCGTGCCGCCGCCGGGAGCCGGGTCCTGGCAGCCCGGCCCTGGAGCAGCCCGGCCGCGGGCTCCGCTCAGCAGGGACGGGTCCAGCTCACGGCCCGGCGTGGTCGCAAGCAAGCTGGAATCTGGTCACGGCTCCCACTTATCCCAGTGACTACAGACAGATCGACAAGAGCTTTAGTGGGAGATGGAGGTTTCCAACGTTTAAAGCATGGCCATTCTGGGGTGCCCAGGGCAGGTGGGTACAGGGGACGGCCTGTGTTGGGGACAAAACCTGGTCCCACTCAGAAGCTCCGAGGCAGGAGGCTCAAAAGAATCCCCAGCCGCTGGGCTCTTGCCGGCGGAGCAGAAGCGGTCCCACGCCGGCTCCACCCGTCTGATGTGCCCCCGAGGGACCTGGGGCCCCGTGCTGGCAGGCAGGCTCCCCCACATCCCCACTGGCTCGGTCCTACTCACTGGCCTTTCCCGCCATGCTGCCAGCGCCACCTCATCCCACATACCAGCCTGGAGAGGGAGACGGTCCTGCGATGTCACGGCCCCGGTACGCGCCCGCCGCCCGGCTTCCAAGGCCCCAGAGGGGAGGAGCCTGTTTCTCGGCTCTGGGAACGCCTGAGTCCGCGTAGGGCAGAGATCGTGACCCGAGTGCTGAAAAGTGCCCCTGTCCCAGCCGTGCTGCTGGCTTGTTCGTCTGGGGCTGTGTCGACTAAACGGCATGGGCGGGTGTCCGTCGCTCACGACTGGAAGACAGGGAGCCAGGCCTAGCAGGACGGTAACGGGAGGTACGAGAGTGAGTGTCCCCGCGGGCCGGGAGGTGGCCACGCCGGGACACCACGTGACGGCCATCCCGTGACCTCACCTGGGACAGCGGCAGCAGCAGTCTCAGAGGTTCCCCCCCTCCCTCCTCCCGTCAGAGGGAGCCTCTGAGCCTTGATGATGGGCCCCCGTTGGGCCGGGGCCAGGGCCAGGCCACCACGGGACAGGACAGCCACCACGGGACAGCGGCCTCGAGCCACAGCTGCGGGTGTGCAGACGAGGGGGGCAGGTCCCCCGTGCGCATGAGCACCTCAGACACCAGCACTGAATGCCAGAGGGGTCAGGGCCCAGGCTGGCCCCCGAAGAGGCGGTGGGACTCCCCGGCAGAGAGGGTGGCAAAGGCGTGCGGCTGCCAGGATGGGCGAAAGAGCCGCCAAAGCTGGAGACGCACTGGGAGCTTGGATTCCGCGTCTTCACGGAGCTTTTTAGGGACGCCCAACAAGGGCATTTTGGTGCATTAATTGAAGAGGCTTGAAAATTGCCTTATGAGACTGTACCTATACGTCCTCGTAAAAATCTTCTCTAAATGACAAACGTTTCCTATCCCTTCCAGGTGACGCCTAATGACAGGGACAGAAATGAACAAAAATGTGATTTCCCCGGAGTGGAGCTCAGGGGTACGGGGGACGGTAGTCACTCTGGTCGCCCCGCCCCACCCTCTACATGTCCTCCCGTCACCGGTCAGCCCAGCGCTGCGCCCAGAGCTGGGTGAGACCAGCAGGCTCCTCTGCCGGTGCGCTCCGGTTCCTCTCTCTCGGGAAACCCTGGCTCTAGCTGCTGAGCCTGGCGTCTTCCCTGGACCAGCCACTTCTCACCGCCCAGCAGGACTGCCTGCAACATCCCCTGTGAGCATCTCGTGCTGGCCTCCTTGGGGTCTGAACCCATGCTTTCTGCAGCTGCCCTGGTGAGCAGCCTCCAGGACTGGGACAGAGCACCCTCTGGCTGTGACACCTCCTCTAGGATATTCTACACTGTTGGGGTCACCAGTGTTGATCCAAAGGTCAGGCAAGAGTCCGCAAACCGCGTCTCACATGCTAACCCCACCCCCGACCTCACAACGAAAGCTTTGCTGGAAGGCAGCCACACCTGCTCACTGTCCCCAGCCTCTCCAGGTCACCCCCGCAGGGCCCGTGGATGGGACAGACCAGACCACCCAGAAACAGCGGTGTTCACGACCTGGCTCTTCTAGACCCGTCTGCCAGTTCCTGGGCCAGACCACAATCTGGAAGTGAGTTTTAGCTGCATCTCCCCTGGTGTTGATGATTTTTGATTTCAAAAAGCAGAGAGGTGCAGACGTTTGATACATGATCCAGGGAAACGTGCCTCCTCCGGCAAGTCACGAAGCATGGCTCTTGTTCAGGCACAAGGGTCCCAAAGTGCAGACCACACGCCCTCGCAGTCGAAGAGCTCTGACCTGACAGCAGACGGACGTGTGGAGAGACCACCCCGGTGAGGACAATCGGTGTCCAACACTTACTGCCTGGAGCATAGCGGACGGAACTGCCGAGCTGTCCTAGCCCCGACCTCCAGAACTGACCTCCCGGGGAACTCGGCACCTGCACGGCTCAACCATCACCAGGAAAGGGTACACACCGTCTAGTCGTGGAAAGGAACGGGGGACAGCAGATAACCGTGCGCCTCAAGGCATGGCGGCCAGGCCGAGCACGGGATGCCGCAGGAACGGCCGGGGGCTCAGGCAGCTGAGATGCAGGCCCACAGAAGGAGGCTTTGCTGGAGGGGCTGCCCCACAAGCCAGGCCACGACTCCCACCCGTCAGCCTAAATGGGTCCTCTTGGGAGAGCTGATCTGTGGCAGGAAACATCCCCCAAGCTGTAGGCTTACTCCTCTGCCTGACTGGACGAAAGGCAGAGCGAGGCGACGCTGGTTTTGGTGGCATGTGACATTTTATAAGTCTTTCTTTCCCCGATAACCTCTTCCCTCATACTCCTCGTCCCCCAACACGACTTCATCCCCTGCTGGGAAGGAACCAAAGACCCCGAGGGACAGGTGGCTGCCGCTTTCCGAAAGGACACATCTTAAAAATAACCTCATTTCTTTTAAATTGGTCACAGCGTGAGATGAGGTGTCTAAGAAGGAGACAATGAATAATGCAGAAATGCCAGCGATTCTGGGGGTGCCCTCGGAGGGGGATGTCTGGCCTTGGGACGGTATCATCCATGTTCTCATTTCCACCCTGGACCGATCGCTGGGGAGTAACGAATGAACAGAATGGCAAGAAGAGGCAGACGACACAAATTCTGAGTCACGACCCCGTGAGAGGCAGGACGCCGGACCCCGGAGGCGCAGGGGGTGGACAGGACACGTAGCTCTCTTGCCCTCCTCTGGCCCCAGAGAACCCACGCCCCATGCTTTGTTCTCTAGAAGCTCAGATTCCAATGGAAAAGGAAGAAAAAAACCAGGCAATTTTCTTTGAGGTGTGGTGGACAGTCCCACAGCTGTGCGCACAGGGTGTTCCAGGAGCCTGTCACAGCGACGTTAAATCCAGATTAAGGGACCAAGATGGCTTTCAGGAAGAGGCCGCATAAAGTGAGGACCCCTCCCCCACAAGCTCCCGGTGGAATAGCAGAGGATAAGCCGTAACCCGATTTGCAAGGGGGAGAGGGCGAAGCGTCACTCAACAAACAAAGTCCTATAGCCACATACGTGCAACGAGTGTCCAGCAGGGACGCTCAGGATTGGAGTGCAGGGACAGAAATGACATGTGGCCAGGCCCACGGAGACAGGCGAGGGGGTACTGAGGGGGAGGGGACTGGCCCGTCCCTGCAGCCCCAGGACTCCCACGCCATGCTGCTTGCCGGGGTTCTCCCGGGCTTCACACCCGCCAGTTCAAATGAGGGACAGTACCTGGCATCACCCAGCCACACCTGTGGGAACAGGTTTGGGACAGGCAGGTTAGGGCTGGCTTCCCCGGACCTCGTGCGAGCAGTCAGAATGCACCCGCCCTGGCCACTGGCTCCCGCGTCCCCACACCTTAGGGGCCGGGGAGAAATAATGAGAGCAGCACCTTTGCCCACAAGGAGAGCCAGCCCCGGTTCCAGGCCTGGACGTGCTGTTGTTTGGAAACCTTCAAGCATGGCAGCCTGGACACTTTCACGCCATGATGGTGTAGACACGGAGGTTTTCTGTTTGTGGTCTGGAAACTTTCTCCTCTTTAATTCCAAATGTCCCCATTGTTCATGTTTGCGATCTCCTTGGGGTGGGAAGACAGGGTCAGAAATATAAATAACGCCACGCCTCCTCCAGCAGCAGGGCCCCTGCCCGCAACAGGCCCCAGGGCTCTGAACCGCAGGACGGGAGAAGCAGGTGCACGTGCCAGGGAGTTTGTCGCCCGATTAGCTGTGGCTCTGGTTCCCCACCAACACAGCAGCATCTCAGAACGGGGCCTGTTGGAACAAAGTGAGCCGTCCACAGAATGAGGATGGTCTGGGTTCCTCTGGGACTGGAACGTCTCACTGCCGTTTCCTAAGCGTGATGAGCACTAACGAACCTGGGACAGCCCCGCTTCTGTCCACTGCGTCCAGCCGAGATGTGTCCCTGCGGGGCGGCACGTCCCCCAAAGCCCAGTGTGCCACAACCTCACCATGGGGCTGTCCTAATTATTTATACCCAAAGCAGTTCCCTCGCTTCCTCCCCCACAGCTTTTCCCCAAGGAAAAGTCACCAAAACACAGAGAGCACCCGCAAAATGGCAGGAGTGATTTCGTAATGATCTGCTCGTGAACCTGCATAAACAAGTATGTACTTCAGAAGTGCGGCTGCTTTAAGGAAGGGCCCCTGGCTCTGTCCCCTGTTCTTCCTTCCCCGGTGGTTCACATCAGGGACCCTAGGACTCCAGGAAGACAGGGCTGGAAGATCACATCTCCAAACCAAAGATGGGGTCTGGCTTCTACGATCCAGTCACAATGGGAATTTGCCAGCAGACCCGGCACTAAAGGGACAGGCCTGACATGCCCAGAGGAACACCCTCTGCTCGCCACGCTCACCTCTACCCTGCTTCTGCGTGCCGAGCTGACCGATGTCTTATCTGAGAGGTTCCCCCTCTGGACTCCTGCCGGAGACCCTGTGACCTCATTCCTCACCCTGGGCCATTCTCCTGTCCCCCACGATCAGCAGGCAGATGACCGTGCTCCCGTATGAGAGGCTGAGTGTGGTGGCACCGGGACCAGCCCAGCGCCCCTGAAATCACACACCCGGACTCCTCTGAGGCACCAAGGGAGGGACAGCGGGGGACTTCCTGGGTAGAACCCTGGCCTGGCTGCTTCTCCAGTGGCCAGCTGCTCTGCGGGCACCCGGAGCTCACTGGGCTCTCTCGGGGGTGGAGACCCGGGTGGGGGCGTGCACAGACCCTTCCCTCTCCCTGGACTCGCACTGGATGTGGAACTTGGAACTTCGGTGCATTAAGTCCCATCCCTAAAGTACTCATAGCAGAAAATGGGCTTCTCTGAGTCTGGTGCGCGTAAGTGTTGGGAGGCACTTTGACGACTTGGATGCTGCGGTCAGAGAGCCGACCCTGCATGGCCCAGCGTCTCCTTATTATCTGCTGCGTCGTCTCGCTCTAATTGCGTATACTCTGGCCTCGGTCGACGCTTCCAGAACGACGCATGCTTATTAGCCTGTGTTTGGATGAAGGAGGCAGCCCTCCTGCAGGTCTCTGGTGACCCCTCCCAAGTGTGCCCGGGACACAGGCCATATCTGAGGGGATGGCCAGTGTGCCTTCCTCGCTGTCGTCAAACAGCTCAGCCCCGTTTGGGAAGGATCCGCGAGCACTCACCGGCATACTTGCACGCCAACCCCGTGTGACAACAGGAACGAAATCGCCAATCTTCACCCTGCAGTTTATTTACAGAGACTCAAATCCAAGTGTCTCATTGTGGCCTGGAGTCGGCAGCTGGAGGGGGGTGTCCCCAGCCAGGCCACTCAGCTAGGGGAGCAGCACTAGGTCAGGATCAAACAGGTCTGGTCGCCTGTCTCGGCCACCTCCTGGCTGCCTGATAAGTCCTGATTATATTATCATAAAAATGGGTGCGTAGGCAGCTAAGAGCCCCACGCAATTTCCAATAGATTACAGAATCCAGGAATACTTGTTCTGGCAAAAACTGAGCATTTTGGTCTGGGAACTTTAGCATCGCTCTAATGACACACAGTTCAAAAGACTCCCGATTGGACGTTCTGTCTGCCAGAAAGAGAGATGGTCACATCTCTGGATGTGGAGTTATGTTTTTGTTTTTTGTTTTTTTTTTTCACTTAAATTGAGAATTCAGTAATACAAATTTCTTTTTTTTGTTGTTTAAAGATTTTTATTTATTTATTTGACAGAGAGTGTGAGAGAGGAAGCATAAGCAGGGGGAGCGGGAGAGGGAGAAGCAGGCTCCCCGCTGACCAGGGACCCCGAAGTGGGGCCGGATCCCAGGACTCTGGGATCATGACCTGAGCAGACAATTAACTGATTGAGCCACCGAGGCACCCCAGGGAATACAAGTTCCTAACCAGACACAACTTACCATATTCGCGTATTTACAGGGCGCTCTTCTAGAAGATCCACATTTTCTCTAATAGGGCCTTCTCTCCGACTACTCTTGCTGATCGCCACAACAAAGATCAGCAGGAACAGTCATACATAGAGAATGTATACTTGACTCACACTTGTTTTTAAATTCAGACAAAATAGTACAAATGCTGAATACTGACATTTTGAGCAGGACCCCCCAAGGTAAAGCCTCCTGTTTCCCTAATAACTGTTTTACCTTCTCGACTGTAGACTTGGTGCTCGCTTCGGCAGCACATATACTAAAATCGACTGTAGACTTGGACGGACCACCAGGAAGAGCGTCGTCAGAAGCAAGTAACGAATGAAGTCCTAAGAAGGAGAACCTCTTGGCAGCTGGCTGTATGCAGCCACGTACAGGTTCAGAGCCCTAATTTTAGAACCTTTCAATTCCAAAAGGAGTTCCGGGAGTAGGATCAAAGGAACCTGATTATTCAGACAGACGCAAAGAGAGACCTTTCTAGTTAGGATCCCGTTCATTTCACTCACCATTGGGCAAACAGTCACTGAGAACCCTGGCCGGGCCAGACGTTGCCCCGGAAGCCCGAACTCATCAAGAACAAATCAGCCGAAGATCCTTATACGAGTTCAGCCAACATTCTGATGGCAGGGGTGGGGGGGTGTTCAAAAATAAAACAGGCATAGAAAGGAAAATTCTACAATATGCCAGAAGGTGATAGAAACCTTCTGTTTGAGCAGGGTCTGGGGACCCCCAGGAGTGAGGGGGGGGTGAACTGCAAGTTTAAACAGTGCGGGCAGTGGAGACGGCGCTGAGAAAGCAAGGCCACGGCATAGCCTTAAAGGACACGTGTTGGGGGGGACGTTCCAGCAGACGGAGCGGCCAGCGTGGAGGCCTCAGGGTGGGAGCAGGGAGGCACATTGCTGTGGGCCCCTCAGTCCTTGTAGGAACCGTGGCTTGTACTGCGAGAGAAGCAAGGCGCCCTTGAAGGCTTCCCAGCATATCAGTGGCCGGTGGCCATCACGTGGGGCGGGGGACGCTGAGAGCAGCCGTCCTAGGGAGGTCAGGGCACACGGCAATGGACTTGGCATGCCCACCACGAAACAGATGGGCAAGAGGGAGCCGAGCTGCAATGATGATGGGAAGCCTTCCCTGGGAGTCCGTTACAGTAGGAAAATGGTGTCTGTAAGAGGACGTGGTCGACCCCGAGGGCCAGAAATGACCAAGCAAAGTCCCCGCCTGCTTTAGAGACTCTGTGGTCAACGCCAAGAGCAGTAGAAGACCTCAAGACCAAGACGGCTTCCTCCTCAGCCGAGGGAAACAGACCTGTCGGAGCAGAGGGGGCCTGGCTGGAAAGACCACGGGGAGGCGGCGCCGGAGCACTGGGACTGTGCTCGGTGCTGACCTTGTACCTGCGGGAACAGGAGCCCGTGGGAGCCACAGCACAGCAAGGAGGGGGAGCAGCACCGACTGCGAGTCCAGTAAGGCCAGCCGCCCAGCAAGGGAGCCGGACGTCCCTGCTTGTCACCGCCAGCTCCCGTTTCCATGCAAACAGCACCCCGTCTCTCGGGGCGTCCCCTTCTCCCTTTAAGAGATAACCTGTCATTTGGGGGCTGAATTTGAGAGGAACTAAAAGATCTAGAAAAAAAAAAGAAGAAGAAGAAGAAGAAGAGGAGAAATCCATGACATGTTTCCACCCACAAAACGGAGATTGACTGGTCATCGGCAGGAGGCTGATCGGGGAGGAAATGCTGATACGAGGCGAAAGTCAGATGTTCTGGCTGACATTTCCTCTTATGCCAATGGTAAGACCCTTCAGTTCCCTCGGGGCAAAAAACCTCGTCCTGAATCACGAAGATGCAAGGGCACGGCACACACCAAGGAGGAACCCAGGGACCAGACTGCTCTCTGCACCGGGAACTGTCAGAGCCTCCCCACGCGAGCTGCCACTTCTCTGACTTGAAGAGTTTCCCAGCAAAGACCAGAGCCCCGACTCAGAGACTCTCCCCCTGAGCAACATCGGACAAGCCAACGCTGGCTTCCGCCACGGCTGTCCAGAGACATACGCGCCCCCTCCTACGGCCCCGCCCCACACGCCTGGCGCCCCCACACCAGCAGCACGTGCACCTGTCTTTCAGGGAACCGGTCCCACTTGCCCCCCCGAATAAAGCCAGACTCACGCCCCCCGACATCTGTTGTCCGCCCCAAAGGAATTTCCAATTCGGTGTCTTGCAGGATGAAAACGTCATAGGTGAGAAACATGAAGGCAGAGTGAAACTTCGTAGACGAGTTTAGCAAGTGTCGGCTCTGCCACAGCTGGGGCCGGAACCGAGGCCTAGAGACGACGCAGCGCGACCACCTGCTTTAACACACGCCCCGCCGGCCTTGCGGGCTCCAGCTAGGCGGCGCGGGAGTGAGACCGTCGCAGCGCTGTGCAGACCGCAGTTTCTATCTTCGCCGCTGAACAGCTGCTCCCGGAAATCTTGCTGGTCTCCGCGGCAGAAGGAAGGAGAGACCAGCAGCTCCTGGGCCGGTTCTCAAGGTCTCCGAGTCCAAGTGCCCACACGCCGTCACTCCCGTTTCTTCAGCCCACGTCGCGTACAGCCCCGCAGCACCGGAAGGACACAGGGGAGCACGACCCCCCGGCGGGGGCTGGGGGGGAGCCATGAGACCCGAAGTACCAGCAGAGCCGCCCTAAGACCCCCATCCCCAGGGGAGAAGCCAGCCCCCTTCCAACAGCTAGCCTCGGGGCCCGTTTGAGAAAGTCTGCACCGGTCTGACTTCCCCGCCCGGTTCCTCCACTTCCCGCCCAGGGGCCTCTCCTATCCCTCCTTCCACCGTTACCGGCACAGCAGCTTTGTTTGAGCCCATACTCCTGAGGGGCTGTCATGGTTGGCGGCATGGCCCCGTGTGGGAGGGGGCTCACGTGGGGTGCGGCCAACAGGGGACAGTCACTTGGGATCCATCCGTTCATACTTCCCTCCCGCCTGGCCATGGAGAGGGGACATTTGCAAATGGGAAAAGCTAGGAAGAGCATGAGGAGGACCTAAGAGCTCACCTGGTGAGGCAGCCCAGGGTTCTACAGTGCAGCCCGAGCGTCCTAGAAAACTACAGCAATCCCCCCGTACAGATTCCCGGGAAGACGGTAAAGGTGGGCGGAGAGGAAAGTCATCGCTGAGGCGTGAACAGAAGGAGACGGGAGGACAGGGACCACATGGCTTTGTCGACTGCAGAGATGTGAAGGCAGCTCTGTCTTTTCTCAGAAGCTACAGTGATGCGGGCCAGTGAGCAGAGGCTACAGGGAGGCACAGATTGGGAAAGGCATCTCCGGAAGAAACAAGAGTGCCGCGTGAACACAGCGAAGCAAAGGAAAGCACGGAAGTATCTGACCACGAACGCGGATGCTGAGACTCAGACCAGACACTTAAAGAGAAGGTTAGATGAAAACCCAAAATCCAAGGAAAGAAAGCTACCAGTGCAATCAAGGGAAGAGAAATCCCTCGACGCCCTTCCCGCTTATTCTTGCAACGTAACACAGCCACGCCCACCTCACCACGGCCTGGCCGATGCCAGCTTTATCAACCGTTCCATTGACCCAAACCTCAGGACAGTTGATGACAGACTGTTTGATTGCCAAGTGTATCCCTCCTGTCACTGACTGCGTAATGGCTAAAGCTGAGAAATTAGGGCAAAAGGATCCAGTGGCTCTAATGATTGCCAAGGATCTGAGATTTGAACAATTACTGTGCACATTAGAGCCTATACAGGTGACTGTCACCTGTGGCCACAGTTGACCAGGACCTTAGATGAAGGATCTGGAAGATCCCTGGAGTTCCCATCATGTACATTTCTTTCTTTCTTTCTTTCTTTTTTTAAGATTTTATTTATTTATTTGACAGAGAGATTGAGATCACAAGTAGGCAGAGAGGCGGGCGGGGGTGGGGTGGTGGGAAGCAGGCTCCCTGCTGAGCAGAGAGCCTGATGCAGGACTCGATCCCAGGACCTTGAGACCATGATCTGAGCCAAAGGTGGAGGCTTAAACCACTGAGCCGCCCAGGCGCCCCAACCATCATGCACATTTCTACCCACAGATACAACATTGAGCCGAAGCCAGATGATTATGGGCCCGTTGGTTCTAATTCTTAAGAGTTCCTCTGCTTTCCTTTACCAACCCTTTCCGCTGCCAGTTCATACAGCAATCTGCCTCAGCATGAATAATTCCACTTACCCATTTGCTTTCTTATGAGCGGAATATACATAAGAATACATACACGCACTCTCAGATGTGGTTTTGAAATTGATACTTTGTATCATTTTGAACTTCTGTATCATTTAACTTTTGCTGCATCTTTTTATGAATCACATTAAAACAATTAGGGAAGGAATGCATCTCTAGCCCTTCACACCGCGGCGGGGTCTCTTGTGGGGCCATGCACACCTGCAACTCTAACAGGTCTCACAGAGAGATGAGATAACTTCACCCCTCAAGACTTTTATCACGGTTTCTCATATTTTTTGTTTTTTGGGGGGGGGTTTGCACGAGGCATATGAAAGGTTAGAATGAAGTTTGGAAAACTGAGTGTACTAGGGAAGTGATTAAGGAGACTGGACGCTGGAGGTTTCCCTCCTTTAATTTCTGCTGTACCCCCTCCTCTCCTTATATGGGGCCCCTTATCTGTGGTTCCTCCCAAACGCTGCTTACTTACTCGCTTCCCGCCCCCTCCCCCGGGCTGATGCCACCTTAAGTACATCAGGGATACAATGTATAAAGCACGGTGGACACACAACTATAGAAAAGTATCAAGGACCACACCACAAGGACACACCACACACCACATGGAGCATTTCGCGATGCTCCATGAAAGCTGCTGGGTAGATCCCAGTGGTTCTGTCTGTAAAATGAATCTTCCCAGACAGCCAGCAACAGGAAGTAAAAAAAATTACTTGGTCTTCTCAACTCCAAATTGGGGAAGACGCCTATATCCCCTTGTCCCCACCCTCCCTTTTTTTTTTTTTTAACAGAAGCACATTAAGGTTGACCCAAAACTATCTAAGGTACAAGATGATATTAAGTAAAATCAGAGCCCTTTAGGAAGTTTACATACTGTTTTGTTTTGTTTTGTTTTTACAATGACTGTGATGTCCCAGAAGATCCAAGTTCCTTCTGAATTAAAAAAAAAAAAAAAAAAAAAAAAAAAGTGTGTGTGTGAGTGTGTTTCCCTACTACGTGACATATTGCTGGAACGATCCTAATGCCTTCAAGCCGTTTACGTACATATGTGAGATGAGTGAAAGGAAGCTGGTCGTTTCTCAAGTTCGGCCCCATTTTAGGCCCTGAGAACATTACACCTATAGCTACAGGAGCCCCTCTTCCTGGCATCCCTAGGAGTTCTGACCCCTGCCCTGTGCTGGTGCAAGGCGTCCGTCCCCAGTACCTGCTGCCAGCATCACCGCCCCCCAAGGTGCTCTGACTCCGGGACGCAGCATTTTCAGCACCTGGAATTCTGCCATCTGCGCCTCATAGGTCTTACTGGCTTCTAGTCTTCCCGTAGACTTACATCTCTATCTCTTTCTTCCTCGCTCCTGGGGCAAAACCGAACACATCCTATGCTCCAGATAAATCTGGCTGCTGCTGGAAAAGCAGCAAATAAGACACGGTGGTGGGGGGTGGGAATAAATACAACTATTGGGGAAACCAAGTCAGGGCAAAGTCTTACACTACTATGGCCAAATTGTTTTTCCCTGTGGCAATTAGTGCATCCATTTGGAACCAAATTAATTGAGGCTGTTAGATATCATAATGTTCGTACTTTTTAAACTCAGTGATATAATTAAGTTAATTCCTCCACTCAATTAGGGTGCTGCAGAGTATACTGAGAAGAACACAGGAGAGAATGGAAGGCTGAGTTCCTCTGGGGTCCAGAGAACACAAGTGATTTGCCAAATACTAGTCACATAATTACTTGTAGTCTTCTCATTTGTAAAATTAGAGGTTATCAAATTTTAAAATGTTCTATTTCAGATGATTTCACAACGCTAGATCATTCTAAAGATAAATGTCCCGAAAGTCATTAACCAGAAAGTCTGAGTGGTTTTCTCTCTCCCAACCAACCCCCTTTTATTTCCCCTTTGACTTGTACACAAAAAACCAAGCCCACGTGCTTAACATGAAAGCAAAGCAAAGGATACCATGGCACATAGGCAGTCAGTGCCCTTAACACTAAATTTATTAAGCAGAATTTAATTTTAAGGGGATTACAGTACACATTATTTTATAGGCAACACTTCACAAAAGGGATCAATATCGTATATTGCCGAGAAGCATTCCGCATTTGGTTGATAAATGCATTGTTATCGTCAGAGTAATTAAAAGGAACGGGGTTATATACAATCAGCGTGTACATCTTACTCAGCAACTCCTGCCAGTTGCTTGCAAAAATTAAACTCATTAATCATTCTGACTCTACAGAAGAAAGAGCTTTAGGTACAAAATTAAAAAGCTCTATTTTATGAAGAAAAAACATCCACAGCCAGCATCTAGAAAAATTCTTGTCTACACAGTGACATTCGAGTATTAATCTCATGAGGATAAATGGGCTGGTTCCATTGTCAAAAATATAAATTAATATTGTGTTATTCTAATTCTTCAGACCTCCTTAAATCCACAGATAACATATACAAGTAAATTACTTAAAAGTGTGTGCTGGCAACACTGGAGAAAAAAAAGGCATACCAAATAAGGTAGGCTTCCGTGCCCACCTCAACATATTTTACTGCTACTCAGGACTCAAACCCATGGAGAAGGCATAATATTCACTTTCCACAAACAACTTGGGCTTTAAGCAAACACATACTTTTGGGACTGGCTCTAGAGACCAAAGGCTTGTTAACACACTGATATTTGTTTGCTATCATTCACGGTTGACACCTGATTCATCCAGCTGAAAAGTAATTAGTTTTATCCTTATTAATTTTTCAAGCCAGCAGATGAGCTCTTTGGTAGCTGGGCTTTTCTTCCCTAGCCAAGGTAACTAGGGAGACAAAATGAGGTGTATCTCACAGGCGTTTAAAAATACAAGGTGGGTGCAGAGGGACGGTGGTTACGATGCTGTGTTTGGCTTCACCCACCATTCAGCTAGCACTGACCTTGCTAATGTCACTAGTATGACTTCCTTCAATCTAGACAATCTCCTAATTACGACTACGTTCTCTGTGCTGAGAGAGTAAGCAAAATCTTATACAATCTTGCTATAGATGTATGATAATTTCAGCGAGTTCTTTATAGACTTATATTTGCAAGACTTCAGTGATGATTGGTTTCACCAAAGCACTTCAGAGAGACTATTTTACATGGTCAACGATTCCAATGCATTTAAAATATGTTCCGAAGCACAAAAACTCAACTTTTCAGGAGAACGAGTACTATATCCAGCAGGGTGCTAGGATATCGTTTTATAGGGCATTAAACTCCTAATGGGACCTCAAAGCTTATCTACTGAAATATTTAATGGAACAAAAAAGAAATACAAATACTGAGCAAATGTTATTTGGACATGATTTTACACCCTGTATGCCACGCTCGAGATGGAAGGAATGGCGATACTACCACAACAAATAAAAGGATTAGGAGGAAAGATGTTTGGAATAAGCAGACATAAAGGGGAGAAGTATTAGGGACTTATTCCATGTATCCATCTTGTCATCATCACAAAAACAGTCTAGCGTCTAGTTGTTTGATATGTGGAACAAAAGCCTGGAAGTGAGATCAAGATGGCGCTCACCAAGGTCCTTTCAAATCTACAATTCTGTAAAAGAGAAAAGCAAAATATCTTCAAAAGAAATGCTAGGGGATATATAATAGAGAACAAAGCTAGTTAGTCATCTTCTAATAAAGATGATGTCAGATATACTCGGCTCCCTTCACCTTCTTTCTAATTTATCTGAGATCTAACTTATCTTTAGAAAGTATGAAAGGTAAAAAATAGAATAGTGGAAACCCAAACCGTGAGAGTGTAGGTTCTCCCATGCTCCCACATTAAGCATAGGAGGAAGTGATGTCACAGAGACCTCAGAGGTCAACTTGAGAAAGAAAGAGGGCATGAGTTCCAGCAGCACCATGAAAGACTTGTGATGCAAACATTGGAAGTGTACAGTAGTGGTCCCCAAGAGCCAAAGGTATAACAACAAGGACTAAAGAGACATCACACAGGGCATTATGTCAAGTTACTTAGAGAATAGCAATGACGTTCTGTATGCATTTCTGCAGCAAGCCACCGAGCTAGACGAGGAGGAGAGGGCTGTAATTGACTCGTTAGTGGAATCTGTTGTAGACGACTTGATTGAGAAGGTGGATGGTAACAGAAGAAAATAAAACAGGACTGCCAGAGCTGGTAATACGGAGCAGTGAAGATGGTCTTTGTTTCCCTTTGTAGGCAGAGAAGGAGAGAGAACCAGTAGAGAAAGAAAGATTAAGGGATAATACGATTAGTACAGGCAACAACATATTCCCTGAAACTGAATGAAATTCACTGCTCAGCATGTAACAGCACTTACTTCGTAGGCACTATCATTATGAGGAATGAGATGGGAGTTCTACCTCTCTCCTCAAGTCAAAGCCCCAAACGACCCTGGGATATCTATAGGGGAGGACGTGCAGGATTGTCAAATTGGTCATGACAATAATGGGACTAAGCAGACAGTTGAAAGTTTCAGGCTTTTTCTCATATATTTGGGAAATTAAATATAAAAAAATTAAAATTGGAGCAGAAGAAAGTAATAAGGCAAACAAAATTATCTGTGGAGCCAAGCAACTTAAAACACTAAGGTTGATAGATACCAAGAAGAAATTCACAGGATGTTGACATCATTCCAATGAAAAATCAAGGTGGAGAGAAAGACGGGCTTGCTGCTGAAGAACAGCCATCATGCTGACGATACAGGGTGGTAGAACTGGCCCTGTAGGGCTGGCAGACATCACAAGCAGGGGCTCATTGCTCAGTGCCTGCTCTGGCCAATTTGCTGATTTAAAATCCTGTTTTCGTCGCATTTGTATTGTTAGGAAATCATGTGTCACTAAAAAGGAGGACTACAGGCACATGCTAATGTAACCTCAATAAGACTACTGCCCAAGGGCTCTGAAGTCCTTTAAAAAATAAAACAGAACCACTCAAGCAGAAGAGGCACAAAGTCCCGTATTTTAAAATCAGTCACAGCTAATTCCCATTGGAAATTGCTAAATTCTATTAAAAGTCACTTCTAGCAATATTTCCTTTAAGAGTCAACTTATTTTTAAACTGACACATGAATTTAAGATCAAAATAGCTATTGATTCATTAGAGGGGCTGCCCAAGTAATTGACTTTATATTTAAATAAATTTAAGATTGATGAAGGGAAAAAGAAAAGATTGATGAGGAAACTCCAGTAGAAAAGGTATTCTAGCTTCATTTCTATTTCAGAGCTGAACTTCATAGAACTGACACACCCAAAGCAAGCTTTTCTGGGGTTTTGGGAAGGGGGAAGGCAGATCCCTTCCATGTGTACTTGGTGCAGATGTGCCATGCAATACTAGTTAATTACCCACTGTACAACCTCAGCATTTTATTTCTCTCTGCTAGATCTCGTGACTACGAAATTCTATTTTTGTGGGAATTACTTCTTTGCCATCATATTCAGGCATGTGTGCATTCACACATAAAGAGGTCAAGAGCTACGTATCATTCCCCCCCTTTTTGGATGGAAGGAGGCACAAAGCTCACTGGATTTTAAAGGCATTCTGTTTATCACTGTCTCAGTGACCAAGGCAGGAAAGCTGTTTCTGTACCATGGAACAGCTTTCCTGGACTGACAAGCCACAGAAGGGCAGTAAAGCCACCAGCCCCAGGGTCAGGATGCACAGACAGAGGGGTGCTGCACAGAGAAGGTTTCAGCACCTCGGACAGCTCCCGCCTACCCACCCAGAGCTAAAAGGTCGCGTGACGCAAAGAATAATGAGCGATGCGCTCCTAATTAGCTGCACACCTTCTGGCTTACATTTGGGGAGCAAAATGATGGCTCTAAATTCTCTATTCTTGATAAGAGCCAGTATCAGAAAAGCAGCTTTTATATCTACTATCTTTTTAAATCGTTATCTTAGACGGAAGACAGGGTTCCCGAAGGAAAAGTGATTTAATATGTACATCTATCTTTTCTAAATTTTAGACATAACTTTTCCAATTTTGAACAGCCATTTCTGAGACAAGCACACAAAACTTTTCAAGAAGTTGATGCACATTAACCTCCGTCATTGATTTCATTGGACCTTTTAAATACATACATATTTGTATGCATTTCATAAGGACACCATATGCATGTACACTATGTTTATACCCACACCTACATCTCTTTCTCACACACACACTGTTCTGTATTTTTTCAGGAAAAAACACTGATGTCAGAGTCACATCAGCAGAAATCATTTGCAAATGTCAGATCCCTAATTCCTTCCTCAGTTCAACCCTCGGCTTATCTGAGAAACAGTTCTAGGCATATATCAAACCGAAAAGAAGAAATTGGAACTATATGCTCCAAACTAAGATGGAAGGGGATAAAGAGAGAGAGATGGGTGGAGATCAACAGACACAAAATTCAGAAACTGTCGCCTTTCCTTTCTCCTAGCGACACCTAGAGCCTAGGACATGGAAACTGCATTGTTCTCCAAGCATAACACAATCCCACAGTTTTAAGTCAGACTTAAGGAAAAAGTGCATCATTTCTGTCTGCATTGCAGTTCAATTGTCTTCTCCAAGATTCTCAATATTTTAATCCTCCAGAATGTGCCCCAACCCCAGTAAAACCCCTCCTCAAAGACTTCCAGTTTCTTGAAACAAACGTCTGAAGAGTGCATGCATTTCCCTCAGGACCTGACCCACTGAAGGGAGGGACATCTCTCCGCTATCTATGTAACCAGGGGAGTCGGGAGAGGATCCAAAAGAAAAGAAGAAAATGTCACGCAAGACCTGACACAGGCTGTGGGGTGTGTGTCTGTATGTGTGCACACACAAACTTTCGTCATTCCCATCAGTCTTCACGTCCTCCATTCATAAAACAAAAACGACCAGCAACAACAACAAAACCTCAGTGACTTTTTTTTTCCCCCCAGAATCATCCCTGTGAAAGCTCTCAACACCCCCACCCCAACCTTGGACTATTAAAGAAAAACCAAATGGTGAAACAATGTGACCCAGGGCAAGACATATTTGAATGACCACAACTGCCTGCTCAGTGCAGGAACATGGAACGCCCCGGGTATGTCAGGGTAGGCTGTCTGAGAGGCTTGTGTGAGGCCCCGTGCCCACTGCCCCCAGAAAGGAAACTCCTCAAAGGTACACGCACTGGGTTCTACAAGCCAACACACCCTGCATATCTTTAGGGATAATAAAGCAGCCAGGCCAGCTCTGCCTGCCAGTCTGAGAGCTTGTCTGGCATTTTTCTCTTTTCTCGGGAAGAGGATAGCTCATCAGGCAGTTCCTTCTCCCTGTGGTCCTCCCTGGCCCTTGTAATAGCTGGAAGGAATCAAGAGAGGAAGCTGGACCCATCCATCTCAGTGTCCTAACTGAGTCATCAGTTACTAAGGTGATATGCAAATTCAACCTTTGAAACCCAGGCTTCTAGCCCAAGGAGAGTAGAAAACATGCTCGCGAAGAAGTTTTCTCCTAACGCAGGTCTAAGGTAGAGCTGCTAGTCCAAGGCTGGGCGTGGGAGACAGGCAGGGCCTGACTCCTATCAGCAAAAATTGTGCTGGGCCCTGGGACAGGAAGCTGGGCCTCAAAGGTGAGTGTTTTGTACCCCTTTCCCAAAGGAAATTGGCACTGGAGGGGAAAGTGTCCTGAGAGGTGAGAAGTACAGGCCATGTGAGCAAAGGGACAGGGTAGGGTGGGTTCTGGAGGGCACAGCGCGTAGATTCCAGTGACAGGTGGGACGCCTGGGACTTTATCTTCCTCAGTCTTAAAGAGGGGTTGGGGGGGCGATGAAGGAAGGATGGAAGGGAGGGAAAGAAGGAGGAACGCGCGGAGGGAGGAAAATCAAGTTGTGAGCACAGACTGAATTCGCCCCTCCGGATGCATCACACCTTCCCGTAACCAGAGACATCCACACCCCCGGCGACACCCCCCGGCCATCCCACATCCCAGCAGCGCAACCCCACAGACGCTGCTCTCTGGAGCACCAACTCCCGGCCCCGCAGACCGAGCCCGGCTCCGGGACAGCGGTGCCCGAGATGGGCGCTGAGCAGCGAGTCCGCGGCGCTCCGGGGAGGCAGAGGAGGGGAGGGGAGGCGGGAGGGCGACCCCGACCCTCCGATGCGGAGCGGGCGCGTCTCCCGAGCGCTCGGCCCCGTGCCCCGCGCCGCCCCCCACCCACCAAGATGCTCTTACGTCCTCGTCGTCACCGTCGCTCCGCGCCTGGTACTGGAACCGGGGCCGGCCACCCGCGCCGCCGCCGCCGCCGCCGCCGCGCTCCCGGGCCGCCGCCGCGGGCGCCGGGGCTCCGAGGGGCTTGGGCCCCGCGCCGTCCTCCTCCGGCCCCTGGCCGCCCAGCAGGCGGCTGGCCTCCGGGGGCGCCGGGAAGGAGCGCGAGGTGTTGATCTTGCCCGTGAACCTCTGGTACAGCGAAGCCATCGGTGCCCGCGCCCTGGCCCGCCGCCTCGGGGGGCGTCCTGGGCTCCGCCTGCCCCTCGCGGGCGCCCGCTCCCCGCCGCCTCCGGGGGAGAGGGAAGAAGCCGCAGGAGAAGGGGAAGCCGGCGGCCGCGCCGCTCGCGCGCGCCACTCGCAAGTCGCCGCCGGGCGGCTGCCGGGCTCGGCTCCTCCGCCCCCTCCCCCGGCGGCTCGCGGAGCGGGGGTCGGGCTGTGCGCGCCGCCTCGCGCCCTCCGCGCTTTTCAACTCTGCGCGGCCGCGGACGGCCTCGGCGACGGCGCCGGAGGAAGGAGAAACCCCCCGCAAACATAAAGGGAGGGAAGACGCCTAGGCCCCAGGACTGGCACCACCTAGAGACCGGCGAGGAGCCAGCGCGGCGCTCCGCGCTCCCTCCCCGCCCCGGCCCCTCGCGCGGCGCCTCCTCCCCCTCCCCACCGGCCCCTCGGCGCGGCCCGGTAATGGCGCCGGGGCGGCGGGGGGCTGGCGGCGCGGGGGGGGGCACGGGGAGGGCGTGCTCGGGCCCCGCGGGAGGTCGCACCCCGCGCGGCGCGGGAAGGGAGCGCGGCACAGGCCGAACACGCGGCGGGCTCGGGGGTCCTAGAGGCGGGGCAGAGCCCCGAGGGCGCCCATCCTCGGCGCGCGGCGTCCACACACTCGCACCCCGCGCCGCGGCAGCCTCGCCCCCTTCCCCGCGCTCCCCCCCGGGGGCCCCTCCGGCTTTTCTTGCCTAACTTGCAACAACAGCCAAGACCCTTCGGGCCTCGGGGTGCTAAGTGGGGCGAGGGAGAGCAGCCGCGGGCTGCGCGGAGATGGCTCGGATGCCCGCTGCCTGAGGAGCCCTCCCTGCTCCCCAGGCCAGCGCGGCTCCGAAAACAGTTTCGTTTTCCTTCCCCGGGGCTCGGAACGAGGGGAAAGCACAGGTCGCGGAAGGCAAGCAGGCAAGGCCCGGCGGAGGCCTCGCCGGCGCTCCTCCCTGCCCATCCCAACCCTTCGGTGGCCGCCGCGGGCTCCCGGCTCGTTTTCAGTAAACAGAGGCCGAGGCCGAGCCTCTGGGATGCCCGCAACTTCTCCAAAGCTGGCTCCGCCCCTCGGCCCCGACCGAGAGGATGGGGCGCGCAGAAGCCACAGCAAACAGGGCGCCGGGCTTGGGGCGCATTCGCGCATCTTGCTGCAGTAAGACGTGCTCCAGCGCCCCTGTGTGGAGGGTCCCCGGCATGCCTGGGCGCCCGGCACCCACTCCGGCGCAGGCGGCCTTCTCTCCGCCCTGTCCCCGGGTGCCTCGCTCCTTCGGGCCTGCGGGAACCGCTCCCTCCATCTCCACCGCCAGTCCGATCCCCCGACTTCCTTAGGGCTCTTGGGGACGCTTCCTTCTCCTCTGGATCCCCCCACAGCCCTTCCCTCTTGTTCGCGGACCCTCCGGCGGCCGGGACAGATGTGTCCCGACTTGCTCTCCGCAGAAGCTAGGACCTGCAACTCCGGGAGGGGACAGGTGGAAAGCTCGCATCTGCCCACTCGGCTGTTCCTCCCACACCCGGGTCAAAGCGGACGTCTTCAAGTTCACCTTCTTCCCGGACACAGGGAGGACCCCTCCTGCTCCATCTAGGTTTCCATGACTATTTGATTTAGGTTTGAAAAAAATAAAAACGCCAGGCCATGGCCACTCGGAAGGCCATACTGCGGTCTCACCAGCCTTTGCTGGGTCTGAATCCAAGGCGATCTCCTGGCATCCCTGCCCAAGCCCGGATATCCCCAAGAAAGCCCCTGCCGGGTCCAGAATTGCCTCTTCCCACCAGTGTCCCTAACTTGGAGAAGCTGGATGCTGGTGCATAAGCCTCCTGGGAGGACTTAAGTTCTGGTCCCTTCCACACTCTCCCCAAGTCTCAGCCCAGTGGGTAGTCTTGTTTTAATTAAAACATATTGCCACACCCATCCTCTGTTGAATGCAGGATGGCTTCCCTCCACTATGAAGAGAAGTGCGATTTTAAAGTGGTTTAAAGACATTTAGGCAACCATGAAAACAAGGAAAACCAATCTCCCAATAGCCAAGAGGCTCCCTGAAGCAGCAAAAGGCCTCCCGCACAGGCAGATGTCCCGCCTACAGGTCGGGGGCGGGGGGCACAGATCTTCACCAGCCCCTCTTTACTTTGAAGACAGAGGCAGCAATTACAAGAACCACAAAATGACACTTTAAAAGTCATCACATTTAGATAAATAGGAAACCTTGCTGGCATCCCCCCTCCCCCGCCCCAGCTGTGCTTTTGATGGGAGGAAGCTGCCTTTCCCTGCCCGACTTGAAAGGGAAGCTGGTGCTGCTCCCTGCGGCATCTGGCCCTGACACATCACTAAATATAGATGCTGGTGGGGTCTTACTTACATAACATACATAAGACATTTGCATGTATGTTTTCACAGGAAGCGTAAGAAATGGCATTAGACACTCCTTGTACTAACATTTTATACAAAATAGAGTATTTATACAGAAATAGCTTACGTATCATACCCAATGCTTTAGAGAACTGTGCACACTCACAATAATGGGTTGAAATGGAGAGATGTAAGTGCGGCCCTTGCTTTTAAAAATCATTCTCAGGGCGCCTGGGTGGCTCAGGTGGCTAAGCAACTGCCTTCGGCTCAGGTCCTAATCCCAGGGTCCTGGGGTCGAGTCCTGCACCGGGCTCTCTGCTCGGCAGGGAGCCTGCTTCTCCCTCTCACCTTCCCCCCTCTCACGCTTGCTCTCTCTCTCAAATAAGTAAAATTGAAAAAAAAAATCATTCTCAGGTGAACGTGTGGGTATTCAAATTACAATTTGGTCAGTGTCAGGGATCTTAACTAAATGATTCGGACAACATAATAAGCAATTTTTATTTAAAGTAATTTGTAAAGTGAAGAAACGCGAAGACTCGTGAACCACTGAAGGGAGAGCTGAGGCGCACGTTTGTGCTGAGAGAGAACCAACCCAAACATTAATCAGGAGAAACAGGGACGGAGGGAGGAGGGGCTCCGGGCCGAGCAGGTGGAGCCCGGAGGCAAGTGGGAAGGCCGCCAGAACCATCGCGGCAGGCAGCCTGCACCGAGCCTTTTCAGGCCCTTTTCAGGCGCCCTCCAGCCGGCGCGCCCGCTACCTCCCTCCCCGAGGTCTGCTACAGTCCTCCACCTTGCTCTCCACCAGTCACCCTCAAGACCGTTCTAGACTCGGAGCGTAAATACACACATGCGTGAAGGCACACATTTCACGTGTGTCTGAAGCATTTCTTTACCAAGGGCAGTGTATTTTTAATATTTAATATGTTTTTAAAGTTTTTATTTATTTATTGGACAGACAGAGATCACAAGCAGGCAGACAGGCAGGCAGAGATGGAAGAGGAAGCAGGCTCCCCGCTGAGCAGGGAGCCCGGTGCAGGGCTCGATCCCAGGACTCTTGGAATCATGACCTGAACCAAAGGCAGAGGGTTTGACCCACTGAGCCCCCCAGGCGCCCCAATACTTAATATTTTTAGTGCCAGGACTCAGAAGCCACAAATGCAGCTGAGCCAGTCAGCGCTCTGGGCTGCATGAGGAGATGCAGTTGCGGAGAATCGCGACGACGGCAGTTTGTGTTTCTGATACGTGATTAGCTCACTTACTGCCTTCGGTAGCTTTCTCAGCCTCCCTCCTCCTTTAATAGGGGAGAGGTTCCGATGAGCAGCAGAACTTCCGGATGAGCACTTAAATACAGGTGCGTTTCAGGACGCGGGTCAATAACCGCCTCGGCTCACCCATCACCAAACACCGTGAAGACGCTCTATCAAAACAGAGCCCACTCCTGCTTACGGGAAGCTCCTTTTTTTGAAAATATCTCATGGATTACTTCATGTCAAGATAGTGATCCCTCCAAACTGCTTAAAACCGTGTCCACGGACCCATTTTTCCACCGAGTTGCAAAGGATAGTTCCTCCCTATTTATTAAACAAAGGTGCGGGCGTGTGTTTATTTTCCCCGGCACCAATTTACCAAGAAATATGGCAAGTGCTTGGAATTGGGCAAATGCTGCGAAATAGGGTGGACAGTCATTTTTTTTTTAAATGACAATAAAAGGACCTTTGTGTGGTTCACGTGCAAGCTAAGCCTCGTGAAAATACCCCAAAGTATCCTGAGTTCCGCAGGCTCAGCATGGCTTTTATTAGCTACGAGGTTTCCTTATTTCTAGCAGAGAATTACACCCCATCGTTCACGTCTTCTTTCTCTGTGGGGGAAAGGAGGCAAGCGGAGCCCGATCTGAGATTTGCTTCCTTCTGGATGCTGAGACGTGAGACAGAAATGACCAGCAGCACACGCTGAGCTAACGGGAGGACTTCCCCAAGCCACTGGACGCCCGCATCTTCTGGGTATTATCACCTTGTGCTCATATCAAAGGGGAGAAATGAAACAGTATCTCAGTAGCATACAGACAGAGCCTCTTCCCAACTTAACTCTATTTATCTCTATTTTTTTTCCTTTAAGAAAAAAAATTTTTTTTGCAAGATGCCTGTGAACCAGGAAGCCCGCGCAACATGACTTCTTTACCAACTTTACAAACAGGAAATGTCCAGCACAAGAAAAAGGGACTGCTTAGTCCCGGCTTTTGAAAAACAGAAAATGAAGGCAGGCGTTGAGTTCATTTTGAGCTTTTCAAGTTGGTACTTAACAATTACTGTTGTAGAGAGAAACATTTATTTTAACCCAACAAAAGGTCTGACTCTATCATTAATAAAGTGCGCTGTGAATCTCCCCGTGGCACTTTTATTTGCATTTTAATAGAGCCATTGTCCACCTGTGTGTTGGTACTTGGTGCCACACCGACTAAGGACGACCAGGCTGCCTCTCCCTGTGCCTCCACACACTGGCGGTTGGTCCGCAGAGGAGGCCAAGCTGATGGCCGGGTCCCTGCAACAGCCTCAGACTCAACTCAAAGGCTGGGGTCAGCCTAGAGGAAGCACCTGCTCCAGCCCGGTGGGGGGGCTGTCCCTCCTCTTGCCTCTGACGCCGGCCCCCGCCCACCCCTCCTCCCACGCCTCTTCCTTTCTTTCCTTCCCTCTGTCCTTCATTCCTGTCCTCGCTCTGGGTCACTGTCAACACTCTCTGTTTTTCCTTCCCTACAAATTCCTTGCTGCTCTCTGCGTACTTCTAAAATCTCGCTTTTAATGCCAACGTCTCCTCCAAAATTATCCAAGCAATCTCTTTCCGTCCTGGAGGAGGCACCAACCGCCGTCTTTTCTCGTGTCCTCGTTACGCGAGCTTTTTGCAAGGCTCTTCAGATTTTCAGAGCATGCGATCTGGAAGAGAGTCTGTTGTTTCTGTTTGTTCCCGGCGACCATTTGAACAGAACGATGCCGTTATCAGAAATGTCTTTCATACATTAGGTAATATTAGATCAAAAGGGACGTGACTTTGGCTCTGAGATGCCCGCAGAGCTCCTCGCCGTTTCCAGCCACGCACCCCTCCGGTCTCCGGAATTAAGTCAAATCTGTTTCCCTTTAATGTTAAAGTGACATTAACGAGCCCCTGCGATCCAGTGCCTCCTGCTTTAGCCAACAGAGGTGATGACTGCGTTCTGGAAGAAAAGCTCTTATCCCTGCTCTCGCGTGACCGACGGCGAATTCTGGAATTCGGAATGACACGTGACACGGGCGAGCAAGTTCAGGGCCCCAACCCTCACACGGGGTTTCTGGAACTCATTGTTACTGTTACTATTTCACATCGTGTCACCCAAGAAGGGTTTTGGGTTTTCACTTGAAAACAACAACTGGACTAGGAAAGGATAGAAAGAAACAGGGTCATCCCAATGCAGGGTCTTCTCTGGAGAGTGGACACAGAGCTGAGACCGAGTTACTTAATCCTGCCTCGTAGATCATACCCACGCGCAGGCCAGTGGAAAAAGTTACAGAAAAATAAAGAAAATCGGACTCCACTAACAATGATTCCAGTTATAAAATGGAAGGGGGTCCAGGGTGCTCCTAGAATGTACAAGAGGACTAACGCTGAGGGAGGCTGAGTGTGACCCTGATGTAATCCCCCCTAGAAAGACGGGGCTGGTGAGCGAGCCAGGGCAAAAGGAAGTCAGGCCAGCAGTGAACGGGCCTCCGGGTCCGCACGTCACATTCGGCGGCAAGACGCAAAGAGGGACGAGACAAGCGACGCGGAGGCCCCGTGTGTGCCTCGGAGGGTCCAGGCCAGCAGCCCCGCTGAGGCAGGCCAGGGCCGGACAAGCGCCACCTGCCACCTGGACGCCTGCTGGCAGGAATCTGGAAACCTCTCTCACAGAATCACGACCCTCACCATCCTACCCTGCGCCCAAAATTACCAGATTTAAGACCATTCTTTGAGTCGAGGCACCGCCTGGAGAAGCATCCGTCAAAAGTCATTTGCAAACAACCAGGGCCTGAGTGAAAAGAAACACAAGGGTCAGCGGTGCCCGAGAGGGGGCAGCTCCAAGAAGACCACCGGCTCCTTCAGGCGTGTGGTGGCGCAGCCCTGAGTACAAGCGGCCTCTTCCGAGAGCAGGACTACATTTCCCAACCACGAGGTTCTAGATAAGAAGTCATTATTTCCAGGAGCGCCTGGTGACTCAGTCCGTGAAGCACCCAACTCTTGGTTTTCAGCTCAGCTCATGATCTTGGGGTTGTGGGATCGAGCCCGTGTCAGGCCCTGCTCTCAGCCCAGAATCTGCTTGAGATTCTCTTCCCCTGCCTCTCCCCCAACTCGCCCATGTGCACGTGCACTCTCTCTCTCCCTCTCTCTCAAGGAATAAATAAATCTTTATTAAAAAAAAAAAAAGGAAAACATTATTTCCATGTTCAAAACTAACAGATTGGAATGTTGTTCGGCAAATATTTTTTTATTCCCTAACCCTTCAAATAAGGCATCCGAAACCGCCCCACGGACTTCCTGAGGGACTTCCCTTGGCCGCTGGAATGTGAATGAATGTGATACAGGCAGAGGCTTCAAGGCACCTGTCCCAACTGCCCGACCTCTTGCACTCGGGTGACCCCATCATATGAGGACACCTCCTGGGTGGCAGCTGCCACATTGGCATGGCCTCTAGAACAAGTGCCCTTGGAGAGACCTGAACCCAGCCCACAGTTTCAAGCCACATCCGGTAATCAGGGAGCAGAGAGCAGAGCCACCGAGCCGAGCCCGTGCGGCTCAGCTCCATCACAGCTGACCAGCTGTGCATCCGCCAAACATGGATCTTGGAACAAACACTTGTTGCATGAGCGTCAAACTGAAATGAATTGTTACAGCATACGCTGGAGGTCTCATTAGCTCACTAAAACAAAAACCAAACACAGGCATGCAGAATGGTAGAGCTAATGACAGTCTTCACTGAAAGCAATTCACCTACTTACTCAGTAAATATTCGAATGCAGGCTAGGTGCCAATCACCGTGCTGTGTGCTAGGGACAAAGTGATGGACTAAAATGAACACAGTCCCTGCTTTCCTACAGATGAGAGTCGATACTCCTTACAGTGAATGAAGACTAATGTTATAAATTACATGGCCAGATTGAAAATGACTTCCTTTTGGGAATAAATGCATTTTTCTCAATTTCTTGCTCATTCTGGTACATTTATAGTCCTGCTAGTTTCATTAGAAAAAGGCTCTTGGAGAGTACTAGATCACTAATGTGTTCATAAGAATGCCCTAGTTATTTATTGGACGAGTGCTAAGTGGCATTTTCAATCCACTCGAAGAACTATCTCTAGACCGGCGGCACAGGGATCACCTAGGAATTTGTTAAAAATAAGAAATATGTACACCAACCCAAACAAACTAAATCAAGAACCTGGGGCTCAGGCTCACAACCTGTATTTTAATCAGTCACCCAGGTCACTGTGACTGACACACGCTCCAGTCTGAGAATAACAATGTACCTGAGTCCTTTATTCTAAATGGCACCAAGGTGGCCTCAAAGATTCCCCTGAAGGTCTGCTTTCTCCTTGGGGAATGGCTTGCCGATTCAGAGACTCACCAAGGGTTTTCCAGAGGGTAAGAAGTTTTGGGGAATGCACACGGCCCACCTTCCTCATTTAAATAGAGGTTATTTGAGCAGTTGGAAATCAAAATAGAATGGAGGAGAGTGGGCCTTTGTGGGACATTTCCAGCTGTTTCACCCCTGAACTGAGACGTGGAGGGCTCATCTCAGGAGATGGCAGTGGCCGAGAGAGGACTGACAAGGCAGAAACCGAAGACATAATCCAAGCCAAGATGCCACCCTCCCTGGGGCTTATCTCACAGACGCTTGGATTTTGCACGTTTGCAAAATATCTCTCCCACCTTGTCAGAATATATGCAATTCGGCAGACAAGCAGGCAGAATTGCAAGAAAGAAAAAAAAAGAGCATTACTTTCAAAAACTGATTTCATTAAAAAGTCCTCAGCGCCTCTATCTTAGACTCACTGCTTTTTTAATGCAATAAGAAAAAACTTGGTCTTGAATTAAAAAATCAATGAGGTTAATAAACACGTTTAAGTTGGAAACTGACTTTTATTAACTTAAATTTCCTAAATCTACTCCTTTAAGGCACATTAAAACGTCTGTTATAAGCTCCATTTTTTCCCCCATCATCAAGATTTTTTTTCCAGAATTCCATGGAACATCCCTATTTTTATGAACACAAACCTATGTTAAAAAAATGGGCTAACATTACTTCGGGTGGCTCAAAGCTGTCTCTTGAATTTTAACACATTCTTTGAGCCACACGTACAAGTTTAATGTTTGTGCATGACTATCAGTGTGCAAATAGATTATGACATGTGACCCTTGGCCGTGGGAGAGAAAGCAAAGCTCAAGCCTGTGTCCTCTCTCTTCGCATTGTCTTGGGCGATTGCAAGAGACAGCGATGCAAAACCCTGATTCACCCACATGTGGGTGGGTGTATCCTGCGTGAGAAGCCGTGGGTTCTCATTAATGAAAACATATTACATTAGGAGCGAGAAAACCTAAATGAAGCCACTCATTTGCTTCGTGTGGGTAATTCACTCCACGGTGCGCTGTAACTCCATCAACTGCCTGCTACCCATTTCTGAACGGCTTCCTTCTCACAGAGGGGGAAAATAGGTTTGTCTATACCACTAATTGCATTTCAAATCATTGTAATTTGGAACTCAAAAAAGCAATTCCCCCAACAATTACTTATATTTATATTTTGCTTGACAGGTAAACAGAAATTGCCCGTTGGTTAAATAAATCCATTAGTCATATAAGCCTGCAATTTGAACGGGCTTTTTTCCCTCACTCACAGCAAAAATAAAATTGAGTCTGCTACAACAGGGCGAGGTAGACCGCATTTACGCCCTCGACTGCACGGAGTCTCTGATGGGTCCTATTACCTCAATCCTCTGCACTGTTCCCATAATCACCGCCATTTCATTCCCTTGTAACCCAACAATACCCAAATTACATCATTTATACAGAACCTTTTCAATCTTTGCGAGGAAGGACGGATAAATGAGTGCTTTCAAAGGGTGCTGAAGGATTTCTGAGCCATCTCACAGCAGTGGGAAAGGCTCTGTTTCCATCCGTGTTTCGGGATGCCTTTATTTCTCTCACTTTCAGAGCTCTGAGACCATGCACGTCAGGTTTTAACTCCAAGCGGGATGTAATGGCTGGTTATGATCTAAATGAATTCCAAGTCTCCAATACCTTTCTTCAGCACTTAATTTGCTGATATGAAGTCATTATATCCAAATATGGGATAGAATACAAAACTCATGAGTATGCTAAGATAAAATAGAAGGCTTCAAACACTTACGTCGCAGACCCTCAAGTGGTGGACGTGTACCATGATGGGCACCCTAACCGAAAACTTGGAGTACGTACTAGTCTAGCATTTTACCCACTGATTACATCTGCATTTTATGAAGTCTTCCCATCTACAACTGTGCACGTCGGGCCCTGAGGTACCAGACAGCTACTGAACCCCAGGAAGGCAGCCTGCCCAGACGGAGCCTCCTGGTGAAAAACAGCCTCTTGATATGATGGCGTCTCGCGCGCGAGCACAGAGCACCTCAGGAGATCAGCCCCGCCCAGCGCTTGGCTTCTGTTCCTGATGAGAGTGCGATGACCGTACCCTCCTGAAGTCGGGAGACACAGCGGCAGGAAGAGAATCAAAGCCAGTGAGCCCCAGACCCTTCCATCTCCCACTGATCTTGGAATCAACGCTAAGATCAATGCATTCTGTTTTGTGGGGAGGTTTTCTTCCAAAGTCTTAGCCAGGAAGGATGTTGGAGAAGCTCACGTGTTCACCAGCGCGAAGTACTCCCTCCCAGCTTCTGAGACTTCTCCCTTCCTGGCATTGTGCTACGTCGTGCTAGTCAGATCTAACGGCTCAAGGCATGATGAAACAGTTCTGCAAAGAGGGTATCTCCTTGATCTCCAGATCTGTACTGGCTAAAGTCAAAATCACAGGAAGCCACGGGGGGTGGCAAAGACACGGAGACCAAGGAAGCCTCGTGCACCGCTGGTGGGGCTGCGGACTGGGGCAGCCGCTGTGGAAGAGAGCAGGGAGGGTCCTCAGAAAGTTAAAAAGGGCACGACGCTATGACCCAGCGATCACAGTACTGAGTATTTACGCAAGGAAAATGATAACATTCACTCAAAAAGGCACATGCACCCTATGTTTACTGCAGCGATACTTACAATGGCCAAGACAGGGACGCAGCCCAAGAGTCCATCAGTAGATGAATCAGCAGAGTACATAAAGAAGTGACGTGTTTACTGTGTGTGTGATACATGTATACGGTGGAATATTATGCAGCCCTAAAAAATGGGATCTTGTCATTTGTGACAACACACATGGTCCCAGAGGGTATCAGGCTCAGTGCAATAAGTCAGACAGAGCAAGACAAATACCACATGACCTCACGCATATGTGGGATCTAAAAACCAAGAACGGAAAGCAGACGCAGACCCGTAAGTACAGAGAACACACTGGCGCTGCGCGAGGGAAAGGGGTTGGAGGGACGGGCACAGTGGGTGAAGGGTTGTGGGAGAGTCTGGCTTCCAGGTACGGACGGACACATCACGGGGATGAAAGGCACAGCTGCGGGAGGACGGTCAGTGCTGGTGTGTCAGGGCCATGTGGGGACAGATGGGAGCTACGCCCGTGGGGAGCACAGCACGCTGGACAGACTCGGGAGTCTCTGTGTTGCACACCCGAAATCAGTGTAACATCGCGTGTCAACTACACGTCAGTTAAAAAGTAAGAATAATAACAACAACCCTGATCTGCACTGCGCTGTACGCCGGGGAAGACCCGGGTGTTACTCACTGACTTTGTGTTCTGAAAGAAGCCAAAGCGTTTTTCCTTCCCAGAGGGAATCGCATGGATTTTTTCCTATAAGCCTATACCCACGCGCATTCCGCGCTCAGAACCGCCCGTGTGAACGAGCCTCCTTGGTCCCCCAGAATTCTGCCTCGGCCCCTTCTTTTGGCCCCAAAATATAGGATTTCTGTCTTCCAGCTGCAAGTGTCTCCTTGGCTAGAGACGTGACCAGCTTCGGGGCGGCGACTGGAAGATTTTTTCCTGAGAGTAGAGGAGAGTGGCGGGAAGAGGGGCCCTCCTCGCCGCCCCCAGCACGGCCCCCTGCAGCCTTCTGCCTCTGAACACGGTTGTGGGAGCACCTGAGGGCTCGAGGCCACGATGGAAAGGATGAAGGCTCGCAGGGATGCAAACCAGGACCCTCACGACACACGGTTGCCGACCAGAACCGACCCCGGACAGAAACCCCCGATTTCACCCCTTCCCATCAGGAACTGCTGCGTCCCCAGGGGTTCGTCCTCCTCCTCTTCCTCTCCCTGGCCCTCCGCAGGGGGAGACTCACTCGGCATCGGCTTCTCATCCAGGGTTCCCGAGGGGTTCCAGCAAGCTGTTACTGTCTCGCATCCCCCGAACCTTCAGGAAAACCGTGGCTCCCTATGGCTGACAACACACAGAACACGTCACTGGGCTTTCCCCCGAGTTCGCCAGCGGGCTCTTGTCCAGGATCCTGAGAGACAATACTCGGGCTTTCTGTTGACTTTTCCGCTTTTCCTCGGACAAGAGCGTCTGCAGGAAAATCCGCTCCCGCTCTCAGAGGCCTCCCGGTGTGGCGTGAGGAAACGTGCTCCATGCGAGGTCGCCGACGCCCCCGGGGAGCGGCCTGGGTCCTAAACAGGAGGGGGAGGGAGGGGACCCTCACGGCTTTACCACATGGAAACGTTCGAACTCCGTTCCTCAGGGCCTACACTCGTCGAGCCCGCGGCCCGCAGCTGCCTCCTGAGAAGCCGACCGCGAGCCGGCGTCGGAGCTGCCGGCCTGGGGTCGGCGCTCCCCGAGCTGCCGGGAGCCGCGCGGTGCAGGGGGAGGACGGGGAGGACGGCGAACCGACCCGAGGAGCCGGGGGCCGGGGCCGGGGCACCCGCCGTCGCAGTAGGAGCGAGAGTAAACGCACTGCGCCTCGGAGGGACACAGAACTCCGCACCCGCAGTGTCTGGGAAGGAGGTAATTCTCAGAACGCGTGTATGTCCCGGCTGGCCCGCGCCTCTGAGTGTCCGCCGCCGGGGGGCAGGGGGGGCAGGTGCTCCCCAAAACTGGATGAGCGGGAATCCGGCCCCATGGTCATCAGCCTGTTGATTGATGCGAGCGCCAGCAAGGCCGCCGCCGGCGTCGTCCTGGACTTGGCCTTGGGAGAGGAACGAAGGGAACCAGGCTCCTGAAGCCTGTCCCCACCTCTTGTAGCGGCGGATTCGCTCGGCCCCTGCGCGTGGTTTGCTCTCTGCTTTGATCCAGGGGCAGGAAACAACACGAGGAAGACGGGCTAACACGTGTCTCCCAACCTCCCGGATTTCTTCCCTTCTCGCTGCTTCTCGTTGCTTCTCGCCGTGCCCCGTCCACCCCAACGGTCCCCCCGCGACAGCCTCCCTGGCCTTTCCGCGCAAGCTGCAAATCCTAGCCACGTACAGCTTTTTATCTCAATGAGCTTTTGATGAATCCAATCCCCGGGCAAAACCCAAGCAGCAGAACCAGCGACAGAAAGACGAGTCACAAGGACACGGAGGAGCCTCGCGGAGGCGCTGACAGCACACGGACAGCCTGCGGGGCCCCCGGAGGGCGCCCTGGGAGCTCCGCGCCGCCTCCGCTCAGCCTCCCCTGGTCCCACCCTCTCTGCCTGTGGCGACCGCGGGACGGGGCAGCCATGAGCCAAATGCCCCCCCCGCCGTGGAGGTCAGACAAGGCCCGTGGATGGCTTCGTGTGCCGTGAATTTTGCAGTTCAGGAGGGATCCCGGATCAGCGTTAGCCTTGTTTACCCAGTGCGCCCCTGTGGACGGGACACTGAGCGGGCCGGGCCGCCATGGAAAGGGGGACCCGCAGGGGAGCCGCTGGAAGGGAGGGGGGGCGTGACTGAAGCGAGCTTTATGTGGCCTAAATTGGCTTATTCCGCCTCACCCTCCCCTTCCTCCCACCCCTCGTCCTGTCCTTTTAGGAGAAAAAGGAACCCAGAGAGAAGAGGCTGTGCTCTGACAGCAGACATCCTTTCTGAGGAACCATGACATGAATCGGGGACGGCGGACGGGGGCCTCGCCATGGCCTGGTCAGCACGAGCCTTCCTGGCCTGCATCAAGTTACTCACTAATTTGGAGAAAGCAGCTTTACAACTTATTTTCGGTCATATTTTAAAACACGCACGTGTTTCTATAAACGGACCCAGGATGTGGGAAGCGAGGACATCTGTGGGTCCCTTGGCCACCTCCACGTGAGCTCTGGACTGAGTCATCAGCCTTTGATCCATGAAGGGTTTTGTTGGTAAGTAAGAACAGGTTCGATTTAGGGGGTGAGGGCTTTATTGTCACGTTTTCTGGACAGCATCGCACTCAGGAGTTCTAGACGCTCTGTGGTGTGGGCGCCCCGGAGCTGGGACACCAACCCGCGGCCGCGTGCTACGTTGTCTGAGAACATGCACACCGGACTTCTGCCCATTTGCTGCCGGCACTCGGAGGCGTCCCCGAGTGCTTACGCGCTTACGGCGCGTCCCGGGGAAGCTGTCCAGTTGCATTTCCAGACGGCACCGCCATCGCCATACCTCAAAGCCTGGCTCACAAGCCACGTCCTCCACGACGCCTTCCGCGATTTTCTGTGGACTCCTCGTAGCATCTCTGAGCACCAGCTTCCCACAACACGCACCCCTCCCCCACCCCCGTGCCGTCCCGCATCTACCCACGTGGCGCATCTTCGTGAGCATTCCCTGCGGCCGCTCACGTCTCCTCTCTCCCGTGGAAAGCTCCTTACGACACGAGAGGCATCTCACTAAGGTGGAGGCGAAGAACCCCGTGGCAGACAGAGTAGGTGATCACACTACGGGGACGTTCATTCACCCCCGGCTTATCTCCAGCAGTCGCCACAGAGGCGGGGACTGGAAGACGGTGTGGGGGAGTCTGTCGGGAGGAGCCCCGGGCGGGAGCCGCCGGACACCAGTGAAGTGACGATGCTCTTCCGTGGGCCACCATCCAGCAGTGGGTCATGCTATTTGTGAAGCTGGTATATGACTTTCGAGAAAAGTTTGAAAGCATGGACACACTGTGTTTTTCTTCCACAGGCGCACCACACCCTTCCCAGAGAGGCTCCCTGCCTGTCCTCCCCAGGGCACAAGCTCCTTAAAAGGAGGGACGGCCTCCAGTGGTCTGCCTCTCTGCTCCCAAGCAGGGTCCGTCCCCCTGCGTGGGATCCTGGAGGCCAGCGGTCATACCAGCGGTGCTCGACGGGTTAGTCAGTTATCCACTCATCTTGTAAGCCACCGCTTTAAAACTCAGCCTTGTTTTTGATTACAGCATCATTGATTCTTTCAAAACAACTCTGTAAATATTTGCTTAAAGGGCCACCTGTGAAGCTCAGAAAAATCCACGTGGCGAGGCCAGAGCCCCTGGATAAGCCTGCTGTGGGGTCCCGGGGGACGTTCACTGTTGGCTTGGATGCTGATTCTGTCCCAGTGAACATGTGAGAATGCTAGCAGGGAAGATGAATTCACAGAAGGCAAACAGACTGAGATCCTTCTGCCGAGGGACCTGCCAGGGTCAAAGTTGGTCCTGGTCAATCACCTCTCTCCCTGCAGGTTCCTGGGAAGGCTGCCTTCCTGCCAGCTCGAAGCTGGCCCCACGCAGCTCACTCACTGCGCTTGCAACTGACATGATTCTGCACGAGCCTGGGGACTTCCAAATGCGTCCATCGAGACTTGGGTTTCACTCAACCTGGAGCTGGCAAAGGCTAAGACGGGGCAACGTAACAGTATGATACAGTTTGGAATATTCTCAAAAACACGGAGTCATCATTTCCTTTTGTCCTGGGATATAATTTGTACTGACATTGCTGATGACCAGGCACACACACCAAAGATGTGCCTGTTGGGTCTCTAAGATGCCAAGGAAAGTCACCGACGCATCAGGACAAACAGCCCAGGTGCGTGGACCGGACCCAGGGGGGTGGGCACGTTCCCGTCACCACGCCGTCTCACTACACACCACAGATCTTCCACGGACACTGCAGTACAGCGAGAGATGACGAAGGTGGCAATTCTGTTCAAAAATCCTATTTCCTAGTGGAAAGTATCTCTTGCTTGAATGAGCAGAATCCTTGCAACACAGATAAGCCATCTGCTCTCCATTTCTTGTCCTACTTCCCACAGAAGGGTATAAACAGCGCCCAGAGTAGGATCTGCATGTGCACCATCCGAGCTGGGGCTCTTTCTATGTCTCATGGGCCCACGAACAATGGGGCCCACAACTGGAGGGCAGAACGCAAGTGGCAGAACGCAAGCCCTAATTCAGGCCCTCAACGTTGCAGTAGGCATGACGTCTAAAGCTCGGGTCGAAATACGTTTCTCGTTGGGGATACTTAGAGATTAACACTCACTCCAGAGGACTGTTAAGAGCATTTAAAAAATTTATGATTGTTTTAACACGCACACACACACACACTCACACTGGCTTTTCATCAGTCTCCCCAGTGCCACACCGTCAGTGTCCTTTGGCCAATGGGTTCACATGTATATGACCGTCTATCCATGTCTCAAACACGTCGTGTTTGCCAAGGACTCTAACAAGGAGCAGTGCTCTGCTCTTTTTACCACAACGGCTTACAAATAAATTGCATGGAAGGTGTGAGAAGGGCAAGTGGAGCCATGATGGTCAATGAAGTCACCTTTGTGGGTGTTGATGGTTGAGAAAACATGAAAAAACATTCATTCGGTGCCTTCGCTATAATTCTGCGCTTCTTGGTGCTTTCAAGTCTTCCCTATGGCCTTTCTAGGTGTGTTTAAATTGATAAATGCTTTCTGGATAAAAGCATCTTGCCAGAAGATCGGTACTGATGGACAGAATTTGTCCCTCAGAAGCTGCACACCTCAGTCCCTCGTCTTAGTACCATCATCACAAGTGGTTCCTGCAAGGAAAAAGGAAAGAGGTTTTTTGCTCTCATGGTGGGGCGGGGCGGAGAGGAAATAAAGTAAATGAGGGGTGTCGGGGAGACGCCACTCAGGCTCGTGCTACTGGTTCATCCATCACTCGGGCTCGTGCTCCTGGTTCCTCATCTGTAATGAGTGGAACAATGCACGTAATTTCACCGGAGAACCTCCGTAGTTATTGTATCATTGCTATATGTGAGAGCTGATGAATTCTCGAGGGCATCTTACTCACTGTACTTATTTATTTTCAAGTCCCAAAGTGAGGCCACAACTCTACCATACCATAATTCTTTCCCAATGGAATATTTTCACCCTCTCATTCAGAGAAGGCACGGGAGAATACATCATTCACCACAGCTAATGTCTAGTCAGTGAAGGATTTCTCCATACACACACACAAACACACACACACACACAGAGAAACAAACAAAAAAAACACCAACCTTCCAACCAACCAAAACGGTGAAGACTTGACCCCCAAAATGCAGACTCCACGAAAAACTCCTAGGGTTGAAAATCTTCAGAGACACAGGGGTCAGGTGGGAAACCAAGGTCTGGGAGCAGATCAGGCTGAAACTGTGGGTGTTGGCCACTGGTATCTGTCTTAGCTTCAGAAAATGTCAATTCTCCCAGGTTGGATTGGACGGGGATGGACTCGGAATTCAACCAACGACAAGGACTGACGATAAACCGATGGATCGATCCTCTCAGTTTTCTATCCGTTGAGTCTTTACGACACAAAAGCAGCCTTCCGTAAGCGGGGGACAGGAAGTAGAGGGACCGTCCAGCGCTAGGAGGAGGGGGCAGGGGAGGCTCACACACACCCAGACGTGTGCGAGGCGGACTCGCTTGTCCTGCGTTGGTTTCTCGATCTCACACATTGGAGACGGCGTTTTGTAGACGGTTGGAGTGAGAACGCACACGACCGAGAAGGTAAGAGTTGTGTTCACGGCTGCGTTAAGCATGTCGGGCCCCAAAACAAATTCTGTCTGAAGTTAAAAGCAGGTTAAAGAGGAACTAGTGAGCTCAACACACACACACACACACACACACACACACACACACACGCACACGCACACACACACGCACACACACACACACAGGACGGAGGGAGGAAGACAGAGAGTCACCTACATTTGCTTCAGGGGACCTTGTCTCTAGAGAAGGGGCCCAGGGCACTAGCGATGTTGGGCAGAGGTGGCGTAAAGGCCCAGTGAGGTCTGGAACCCGTCCCAAACCCTCATCTCTATCCCCTCAGACAAGTCTCACATCTTCCCTGATGTCTGTTCCCTCAGCTACAAACCTGAAGGGTTGGAGCAGCGAGACACTCCAGGTTCCCTCCTGCTGTGAGCTCTGTGAAAAGAGGAACAGCAGCGGAAACCCCTTTCTCGCTCGGAAAGGGTGTGAACCGTACAGCTCTGTCTTCAGATAAAAACACAGAATGTTCAGTTTCTGGGAAGGAACGAACTTAGATCGACAACAGTTACATAGAAAAATGTGGCCTAAGTGGTTGGCCCCACGTTTGCTAAGACATCAGTGGGAACAGCTCAACTGTGGGGCTCGCGTCATCCACGGCGATCTCAGTGAGCGTTCTGCTCGTCTCTTCACGGCAGAAACAGTCCTCTGTGTCCCCATAAAGAGGTACTATTTGATGCCCATGCCTGAACTCAAATTCCTCGATTTTATTCTAATGGCAGAAGGCTCTAGAACCCATGTCATACTAGAATAAACCAAAGAGGCCATTTGTCGTAAATACTGCTTGTTCGTACTTGTGTAGGAATGGGCATCAGTGAACAGAGGCCCTTGGAGCCAGTCCATAGGATACATTTTAAGATCCTGCTGGTTTCCAAAAAGAACCGTGATCCTGAACGTGTTCTTTATTTTCTAGAAAATTCACCAACCAAGAAATATGGGCAACCACAGGGTGAGCTCACAGAATCACTCGCGGTGACGAATACGACTGCACCAGAGACACGTGGAGATGAACAGACTGTAGGGACAAGGTCGTCTCTTCGTGGGGCAGACTTGGAGCCTGCAGGAGACGGGCAGCCCTGAGCTCAGTGGAAGGAGCGACCCCCCCACACCAGGTAGTGAGGCAGGAGACCCGTCGCATGATGAAGTCAAACGGGACCTGGGCCCTGGACAAGGCCTCGGGGATGATTCCGTCTGACCTCCCTCGCGGGAAGACAAGGGAACAGGCTGGGGACGTGAGAGGCTTCTCTGCACCGTCAGATCCCCGTCCAGAGGGACAAAAAGAGAAAGACAGAGAGAGAGAGGAAAAGCGACAGAGACCACAGAGCACACGCATTCTCTTTCTTTTTAACTGCAGACGTGTGCATACTCCAGGGACAAACAGAAAGACGGCGGGTAGATGTGTGTTGATTTCGAAGGACAATGAGTGAGTCTACAGCCTCTCGGACAGTAGTTCAAAATCAAATACAGCCTCTCAGACAGTAGTTCAAAATCAAACACCCTCGAGCCCCGGAGTGAGAAGCCCTGGGTTCAGGTTCTCTCTCCCTCACTCGTAGAGCTCTGGGCAAGCGCCTTAATGCCTTTGTGAGAGGACACAGGTAAGGGCCTCCCTACACAGGTGACCCATGGGGTTAGCTGTGATGGGCCGTGTTACTGGCTGGGTGGCCTCAGACACAGGGGCAGGCCCATAAGCCCAGACCAGCTAATCCGTCGGGCGTAACAAGGCGGCTGGTGGAGGAGAAGGTGGAGACAAGGATCCTGCTAGAAACTAAACACCCAGAACAACCTGGTAGAGCCTGTGTTTCTGCCCTCAGGATCTTATACTGAAATATAGAAAATAAAATCCACTGGATCACCAAGAAAACCCATTATTTTTAAACACAGTCGTAACTCTACCAAAAATAAATTTATACGGATGAGTCAGTGACCCACAATAGAATACATTAAAAGCATGGACAGGTTAAAGCTCACTGTTGTTTTTATTAAGTTATATTAGGGCCATGTCTTTTCTGACTGAGCTGCATGAATCGCATTCAATGGTGCGGTGGTCCCGGACAAGGACACCTCCCCGTCCAGCTGGATATCCAGATCCCACTTTTTCATTTTGGCCACAGGAAGAATGCAACTCTGGTTTCGAGAAGATACACAATCATAAGCAATAGGAATATTCTCATATCCCCCGTAAGGAGAAGACATCCTGGTCTCCAAAGGTTTTGGCTTAACCTTGAAAGGAAAACATGTGACCTGCTCTCCTGTGGTTGAAAGACCAATGAGACTCGAATGGCCTGCGAGTCACTGACCTACTACTATTCATTGGGATTAATCTTCCTGATGAAAACATAGAATATGCTAGAATAAAAAAATAAAAAAAAAAAAAAAGAACAGAATTGCCTGAGACCGAGCAGCTCTGGCCACGCATCTGAGCACGTGCAGACGGTCAAAGACTCTGCAGGAGGCCCGGCACTCGGGACGACCGCGGTTCCGAGTTAGTGGTGAGAGTAACCTATATTCCGAGACATCTTCCACTGTCCTTGTGATATGAAAATATCTGTGATTTCTACTGGTCACAGGCGCTGACAAACCATGTTGTGTTCTTCCCCCAGACATACGGAAGGGAAACTATGTTTCCGTTAGACACCAGTAAAATTTTTCCTTTCATCTGAGATCCCCTGAAATCCCACATTGGGAAGCCTTGCCGTGGGGTCTGGGATGGGCAGGAGAGGTTTGGGTGTAACGTCTAAGAGAAGGGTTCCCCGCGGTGAGGAAGACCCAGGACCTTTAGGAACAGAGAAGCCTGTACTCGACATGAAGGCTTTTCCGCATTTCTCCAAAACTTTGGTTGGGGGAAGAGCTGAAGGGGGTTAGAAGGGACAAACATCCAGTTACGAGACGGAGGACCAGGGACGTGGTGACTGTGGTGACCGCCGCCGTTTGGTATAGAGGCGAGGGGTGAAGAGAAGCGTCCTCGGGGTTCTCTCACAAGGAACCAAACCTTCTCTGTGTTCTTGACTGTATCTACGAGATGAGGGTGTTGACCAAACTCGCTACGAGAATCGTCTCGTGATATTTCTGAGTCTCATCAGTAAGCTGTGCGCCTTACGGAGTGTTGTAGGCCAGCGACATCTCAGAAAAACCAGAAAAATGTTTTACAAAAACACCTTAGTGGGTGAGGCCTGGTCTCACCTCGGCTCCCACAGCCCCAGCAGCCCCGTCTCCCGGGCGCCGTGTGGATGGAGCAAAGGAAGCCGGCGCTTTCCGACATCTGGGTTGGTTCCGTTGGGATGACGTCAATCACATTTCAGAAAAACACGGCTCACACGCACAGCCTCAGCCTGGGAACAAAACTTATTTTTTTTTTTTAAAGATTTTATTTATTTATCAGAGAGAGAGAGGGGGAGAGAGCGAGCACAGGCAGACAGAGAGGCAGGCAGAGGCAGAGGGAGAAGCAGGCTCCCCGCCGAGCAAGGAGCCCGATGTGGGACTCGATCCCAGGACGCTGGGATCATGACCTGAGCCGAAGGCAGCTGCCCAACCCACTGAGCCACCCAGGTGTCCCCAAAACTTACTTTTTGATGTAAACCATTTCCAACCTTCCACAGCACCATCCCAGGGAAGAAAGGGGCCTGGGATCGCACCAAAACAGTCATGTCTCACACTTCCATTTGAGTTAGAAAATGGCTGTTTGGAAGCTTTTCTGAGTGAGACCCCTAGGTCAGGATGGACGCAATGGTGCACCCCCAGGATTTCTGCCCAGATTCAGGCCTCGGGGCTGAGGACAGAGGTGGTGTGTGTGTGTACGTGAGTGTGCCGCATACATGTGTGTCCTGTGTGTGCCTGTGTATCCATATATGTGGTGTGGACATGCATGTGAGCGTGTATGTGGTGTGTGCCTACATACAAGGGACACGGGAGCAAGCCTGGAGAGGAGGGCTGGGAGCCCAGGAGGAGAAGGCAGAGCCACAGAGGTCGGCGGACAACCTCACCCGCAGAGACTCAGAGGTCGGCGGACAACCTCACCCGCAGCCCTCGAAGGGCCAAATAACCGTGCAAAGGGGAGAGAGTACAACTCAACCCGAGACACAGGCATGACCCCCCCCAAAATGCAGGGTTCAAGGAGCATCGCACAGGAGTCTAGTGAACAGAGACCAAGTTTCACCCGGAGACAAGAAGCAGCAAGGGGGATAAAACAAAGGAAGCTGACCGTCCGGGTCAAGGGGCTGAGAGCCCACTTGCGAGGGGAAAATACTGTCCCCAGGGAGAGATCGTGCTTAAGAGATGAAACACGGAACTTATCTGTCCTCCGATCCAAAGGCACATGGCTGAGAGGGTAACAGATTATATGGTAAAATCGTTTGTACTCCGAAAAAATGACAAAGGCACAAAATCACACATAAGTAGAGCCTTTCCAATGTGGGCAAAGAGATTTCATTGGGTTTCAGAAAAACAGAAAAGGTCTGAAATGGTTAAAAAGAGACCGTGGGACCAAATATTTAGATTCAGGTCTATAAAAATGCAGGACGGAGAGACGCTCATTGAGACTCAAAGCAAAATGTGTTGAGTGTAGATTTAAAGGAGGAAATCTCAGAGTTGACAAGTTTTATGTCAAGAAAGAAGAGAGCGGGTGAACAACCATGGTCGGGGGCGCGCCGGCTCCCTCAGTTAGCCTCCAGCAACGGCCACATCAACTGATCAAAGCCCAGGGGACTTAGCATGGCCGGCTGACAAGAAGGTCCCTGCTGGCCTCGAGAAGGTGACCATCAAAGCCTTTAGGAGTAGGATGGACTCTCTGGGAGCAGGAGTGTCCCGGGAAGTCCAACCCCGGATCCCTCGCCCACCAGTGGACGCCCACACTGTTCTTACGGAAAATCTGGGCCACTCTGGTCCACGCGGGGGGGAGGAGCACATCATGGCCATTCGGGGTCTCTTCCCTTGCCTCCCCTCAGCCCCACAAACACCCCAGGCTCCCAGAAGACACTGTGCATGTTGGGGGAAGGGTAGTAATTCTCAAACCAACTATCACTGGATACTGATGGTGATGGCACGTAAGACCTGGACAAATAAAGGAAGTTAACAACCTATGAAAACATGCAGGAAAAGCAGAAGCGTCATAAAAATTCAGGCACTACTATCACTAATAGGTCTCAAAAATTCTTTTCTACCTCCTGATGGGAAAAGGGCCAGCGGGACGGGAAGGATTATTTGCAAAGACGCGGCATTACATTCTTATTTTGTAAAAGTAATCACGCCATGTTTAATTTCCTTTAGAACTCCCTCATCATAATTACATTTCAAAGCTGTTACTACTAATCTGTTGGTATTATTTTCCCAAACAAAACAAGGAAAGACAAGAGCAAGCCCCACAGCGACGTGGAGAATGGAGGTAGGCCGCTGCTAAACTTTCTTTTTATGCCTCAGATTCGAATTTTATATTGACTTGAATTCATGTGGACTTGGGGCCATTTCTTCCCACCACCTCCCCCAAAAAGGAGTCACTGGACGTGGACCCTCCCTGCAGCCTGATGTCCCATGGTCTAGTCATATTCCGGGCTCAGACTTGGTTCTAGCAAGCTCTGTCATTCTGCCAGGTCTCAGTTCCCATCTCTGCCTCGGGGGCGGCGGTGAGGGTAGGGAGATGGTCCCGAAGGCCACCCACAGTCCTGGTTATTCACTAGGCACAGGACACAGACAGCACAGAGACTCCTAATTACAACCAAGGCAGCAAAAAGGATACAATTAAAATAGGAAAAAAAACAAAAGGTACCTGAGGCAGAGTCCAGGAGAAACCAGGTGGAAGCTTCCCAGCATCCTTTGCTGCTAAAGTCTCCCAGAGGCACTGACTTCTCCCAGAAACCAGACTGCCGGCTAAGGCAGCTGACCCAGGCGGTGCTGTCCAGGGTTGGTTAGGTAGCACGACAGACCTCAGCCACCAAGACGCCCCCGGGGCAAACCCAGGCTGTCACCATGAATCCGGCCGTGAGGATAACTTCTCTGATCGAACTGGCGGCAGGCGGCCCCAGAAACGCTCGTATAGGGCAGACTGCTCCAAGGCCAGGGTTTGAGTGCGTCAGGCCTTGCGGCTTGGCACCCATCTTCCACCCCACGGTAAAAAAAGGCTCGAAAGTTCTCCAACTTGTGGGACTGAAATCTATTTAAATAGCAACACAGGAAACCTAAGTATTATATTTTATTGTTTCGAGCTCGTCTTGGCCCACTACATTTCCTGGCCTTCACATGTGTCATGATGTACACATGAAGAAAATGAAAGTGCACGAGAACTAAGAGATTCAGGCATTAAAGGAAGGCGTGGCCATGCTGGGAACCGTGGGGATGCCGGGTCACTGACTGTGACAGTCAACGGGACGGGGTTGGGGGTTGCCTCAAGGACAGACAAAATGGCGTTACAGGATGGACGGGGACTCTGGCTCAGTCCCACTGGCTAAGTTTCAGCGACGGCCCCCGCGCTCCAGCACCGTCCCGACTCCTCCCCTGAGGCCCCCCTTACCCCTTGACTCCCATCCAGTCTTCGGCTCCACGTTCCTGTACCCAGCCCCCCAGACCACACACTCAGCATGGCCATTTTTTGGCTTCTGAGCTACACTCCTTCTTCACTTCAAGATTTGCACTGGCTAATATCCCTGCTCCGACGGAAACCACAAAGGAAGAACACATCGGGTGGTTAGCACAAAATGTCACAGAAAACACCATGGTCCCTGCTCAGGGGATCCACGTTTGCAGAGGCTTCCCAGAACCAACGCTCCTTTACTGTTCGCCCCTTCCCCCAAATCACAACTTTGGGAGTCTGGCAAGCTTGTGGGTGATGGGGTTTTTGACCATACGGGAAGGCAAGGATCCCCAAGTCCTGGCATGGGGTCTCCTCTACGAAGAGCTCTAGAGGGATGTCTGTAGCTCGAAGGACCCCAGTTCATGCTGCAGCACTACAAATCCGGAGCCTTGATGTTACCAAGTATCAGCGTGGAACATCGTACAGACTTCAGTGTCCGGCCAGGCAAGCGAGGGAGTAGAAAGGGCAGCATCCAGAAGATCACGGACTGGCGGGGCAGAGCCCACCTGTCAGGACTCGGTGTCTAAGACAGCGCAGCAACACAGGTACGGGTCAGCCAAACCTCCAAACTAGAACCGCACCATGAAGCCAAGAGAGATTTTAGAAATTATCTAAACCCAAAGGTGTCCACCATGGAATCCCAACCAGGAGCCGGATCTCCAGCCGGGTGTCCACCATGGAATCCCAACCAGGAGCCGGATCTCCAGCCGGGTGTCCACCATGGAATCCTAACCAGGAGCCAGATCTCCAGCCGGGTGTCCACCATGGAATCCCAGCCAGGAGCCAGATCTCCAGCCGGGTCTCTTCCCTAACATCCCACCACCTCTCGGAGCCATCCCTGGGAACCTCGGCCTGTTTTTTTCCAGTTTCCTATGTCGGGGAAGAAGTGTTCCGACGCACGCCTGGCATTAAAGAAGAAATGAAATTGATCCTCTAATAAATCTGCTCCCTCTCCAACCAGCCCGGTCTTCAAGTACACGCGGCAATTTATTCAATTACCATCCATCTTTTTGCAACGTGATTTGTGGGTGACAAGAAAAATAACGCACAGGAAAGTGGTTTGGGTGTTTGGCATGCTTACATATAAATACATCAGCCCGTCCGATTCTCTGGACTGGGCCCCCAACCATAGATCCTATTCGTGGCCTGACAGCAGGACTCTTTGCCAGCTTTGGTCTTTTAATTCACACGATAAATACCATATTCTCTCCCTATTCCTTCTCCTCCACATCTTTATAAAAACAACAAACGGTTGAGAAGGAAACTGGGCGGTCTGGGGGTATGACTTCCTCACTCGGCAGACGGAGGGAAAGTGGGCAGAAGAAGCTCCCAGAACAACCAGGAAGTCCAAGGTCACAGGCAAACACTAAAAGTAGCAGAACTCTACCTAAAATCAGTGCGATAAAATGTTCGGACAGCCCTGACTTCTAAAAACTGTTTGGATGGATTATTAATATTGTTTTGAGAGAGAAAGAGAATGTGGGTGGGGGGCAGGGGGAGGCAGAGAGAGAATGCAGAGCCGACTCCCTGCTGACTGCAGAGCCGCACAGGGCTGGATGACCTGGGGTCCCCTGATCTCACGACCCTGGGATCATGACCTGAGCCGAAACCGAAAGTCGGACGCTTAACTGACCGAGCCAGCCAGGTGCCCCTGTTCGGATATATTTTTAACAGAGACAGACAAACCTTTTATTATCATTTTCTCCATTTCTCAGTAATGAAAAACAATAAAAAATACCGTTAGAAGAGCGTAAGTCTATGAAATAATCGCAACTTCTTATTTAAAAATACAAAGGCAGGCCGCCGGGGTGGCTCAGCCCGTTAAGCATCCGACTCCTGATCTCAGCTCAGGTCTTGATCGCAGGGTCAGGAATTCAAGCCCTGCACTGGGCTCCACTCTGGGTGTGGAACCTACTTACTAATAATTAAAAAAAAAAAACCCCACAAAGGCGATACGTCCAATGCACCCACCCAGTGAGCCACACGGGAGTCCTGTAGGTTCTTGTGATGCAAACTCGGAGACAACATGCTCGTTCCTGGCGATCTGTGAGATGCGGACATGCGCAGCATGTACCCGCACGTGTGTTCCTGTGTGCGTGTGTGTGTGTGCACGGGACATGTGTGCGTGTGTGTCTGCACATGTGTGTACCTGCGTGCGTGTGCGTCCAGACCTGCCCCGGGGGGTATCAGCCCTCCTTGCGTTCGGTCACGTCACCGGCTGGGCCACAGCTCCACGTGCGCCCGCCAGTGAAGGCTCAGAAGATGCCAAGGGGAAGGTGTGTCTCTGCCGCCTCCGAGGCAGGACTGGCAGGATCCACGCGAGACGACCTGGCATCTCTCCGGCTCCATCACGGGGTCCTGAGCCGTAGGGGAAACAGAGATGAGCGCGTCGTGCGGAGAAGCCACAGGGACTCCCGGTTCCTAAGCAGGACTGTTCTCCAGCATGCCGGCTGGAGGGGTGGGGGGTGGATAAGGGAACTGGTCCCAGACTGACCCCTGGCCCGGAGCTGAGCAGCAGACAGTTGTTACCAGCACAAACCACACGCAGACCTGACGGGGGCTGGGCTCTCCCCGCCCCGTGATGTCTGAAGGAGACCAGCTCTGCCCTCTCTGTCTTTCAGGTGGAAGTCCAAAATTCCCTGCGGAGACATCTCTGAATCCAGGAGAGTGTGGCTCCTCTTACCACGCCTGTCTCCTGGCCCGTGGTCTGGTGAGATGTCCAGCTTCCTCCTCAGCCTTACGCTCCCCGCACACGCACAGACGACACTCCCGCGGCAACCGCTGGCCGGCTAGACTGGGCTTCACGCTGGAGGAGGGAGGGCTCGGGGCAGGAGATGTGATACACGCGGTCCTATCGCGTGCTAGGCAACGCTGGAGGCTCTTCCCTCCCCCCGCGTCCCTGGGGGTTTGTTCCTCGCCGGCGCTGCCCTCACCCACCCCCCTCTGCCCTCCATCTACTCCTCCCTCCGTCCCTCTCGGAGGCGACGTAAGTGCTCCCCTACTCCCCACCCAGCGTAGCCTCACCATCCCTGTCTTACTTGGGTCCTCAGAGTCTTACCTTCCATGTTCAGGCAACTTTGTACATGAATTTTCTAAAGAAAGTACATTCTCTTCCTAAGAAAAGTTCTGGTGGTAAATGTTACAATAATTTATTATTTTTGTTTCCATACCAAAAAAAATACAAGTGGGACTGTCATCATCACGGCGTCCCCTGCGCCACACCTCCCCGCCTTTCCCAACCGTGCTCCAAGTTCGTTCTCACCTTCACCACGTGGTGAGAGCCCGGGCGGGAAACCTTGGTGGCTCTGGGATTCCTCCCTTTGGCAGGTGCGGTCTCTTTCCCCTCCCCTGAAATCTGGGCCAGCTTCACGATTTGCTGGACCAGCAGAATGCAGCCGGGGCCACCCTGGACCTCCAAGGCGGACCAGAAGAAGTCTTGTGGCCCCCACGTGAGACCGTGGGCAGACGGCATCGGGTGGTGGGGACGGGCGGGCCTGAGCCTTCCATACACCAGGACCTTGGGCTCCGGCGTGGCAGGGACCACTGGGGCCCGGCTTCCAGCCACCCCTACGGAAGCAGCAGAGTGAGTGAGGGCACGTGGGGGTCCTATAGGTGACCCATGGAGCAGAGCGGCCCACAGAAGCCCTGCCTGAAATTCTCACCCCCACAATTATTCCTTTAAAAATATAAGAATCCTGTAAAACCACTACTGTACAAGGCTTGTGTTTTTATGCAGAGATCAACGGAAGGAAGAGGCTCGGGGTGCCTAACCCGGGTCAGCAGGGAGAGCTGAATCCAGGCGCGCTCGGCCCTGTAGACATCAGGGTGCAGATTAAGCGCCCCTGCAGAGGACTGAGCGAGCCCACGGGGCTGGCACACCCTGAGCTCTCCCCAGCCCACCCGAAGGAAGGGAGGAGCAGCCCCTCCAGACATCCTGTGTCCCACTGGGCCGTGGAGTCCCTTCGGCCACGCCCTGTCTCCGGGCCTTGTCTGCACCCCCTGCTTCTCCCCGGACATGCTGGACCCTCGCACGCGCCTCTCTCTGCTTCTGCTCTGCCCCGCGAGCCGGCTGGCGGTTCTCTGACCCGGCCGTGGGCTGGACGTGAGCCTCATGGCGAGAATTCGGGCTCGCTGAGGCCACAGACGCTGGGAACCCCGCAGCCTGCAGAGGCTCCGGCGCCGCGCCGGACAACGACAGCCGGCCCCCAAGGAGTCGTCGCTGAAACGCTCGGAATGCGACCTCGAGGGCCCGGAGGCGCCGGCCCGGAGGCGGAGTAGCTCTCAGTCAGAACGGAGAAGCTGGTCCCGGCTCGGCCTCTCCACTCGCTCGGCGATTCCAGACCAGTCTTGTCATGTTCTCGGAAACTGCGAGCGCCCGGGAGGGTCCGAGTCTGAGACCCATAAGGGCTCCGTCCCGGAACGGCTTCTCTGTCGCCTCCCTCCCCTCTGTCGCCCGCCTCCTCCCGGCACCCTGATCAACCCTCCGTGCTTCTAGACGCGCTACGAAGAACAGGAACCACGTAGACGTAGAATCCAGAAAGCAGACAACGCGAAGTCGGGGTCCGAAAGGGCAGGATGGGCGCACCTGAGCCTGTGCGAGCCTCCCGCGGTGACATGCGGATCCCGCGGGGGCCGCGGTGGGACCCGCAGGGACACGCGGACGGACGACGCAGGAGTCGGTGAACGAGCTGCCGTGGGATTCCGTGGGGCCCCCAGACTCCGCGGGGGACGTGGCTCCTGGAGAAGCAAGCGCAAGGGGAGGCCGCCCGGACCCCGGCAGAAGGTCGCCGGGAGACTCTCGGGGACCTCGGGGAAGACCCACCGCCCTCAGGGAGGCGGTCGTGCCGGGCGCCGACGCGCGTCGCCGGCAACAGCTGCTCAATCAAGGATTTACGATGAGGGAAGGAGCCCGAGCTCCGGAGACCTGACTCCGCGCCGTGACTCGTTCGCTCTCACTGGGTCCGGAGGAAGCGGCGCTCGGAATTCGGGGGCCGCGCTCTGCCCAGAGCCTGTCCTCCCCAGGCGGTGCTTCAGCGGGGGCCGCTCGCCCAGGCGGGGCCCGGAGCACCGCAGCTGCTGGGCACGGCCTCCCCGCCCTGTGATAAGACCTCCGTGGAGGCAAAGGATTTGCTCCCGAAGCCTGTCACCCTGTGTGTTCTCGCCCGGACGGCTAAGTGAAAAGAAGGGGGAAGGGGGGGGAGGGGGAGGGGGACGAGGGACCAGCAGAGAATGGCGGAGGCAGGGCGGCACTGGACAGAGGTGGAGGGACCGGGAAGACCAGCTTCACACAGGACATCACCTGATACGCAAAATCCAATTTTAAAAAGACATACTCTTGGGGCGCCTGGGTGGCTCAGTGGGTTAAAGCCTCTGGCTTCGGCTCAGGTCATGATCCCAGGGTCCTGGGACCTAGTCCTGCAACAGGCTCCCTGCTCAGCGGGGGGAGCCTGCTTCCCCCTTCTTTCTACCTACTTGTGATGTCTGTCAGATAAATAAATAAAATCTTTAAAAAAAATAAAAATAAAAAAGACAAACTCCTAAGAAACGGGACTTGTTCACATTAAACCCTCGTGCCCGCCGAAGCGCACACGCGGAGGCTGCTGTTACTCGTCTGTGTTAGAATCTTCCGGAATTGTTTCCTGGTATTTGTTTTGCATTTTGCCAGGCTTCCGCCTTCAGACTTGCTTCAAGGGCCACGTGGGACGCTCCGTGGGGAAGGTATGGAGGAAGCACTGAGACGGGGGCACAGTGCCCTTAGGAACCCCTTCTTGTCCCCAAGGGATCGCTCTTCATTGAGGACAAGTGGGGCAGGAGGGGCTCTGGGGCTCTCCTGCAAGGGAGAAGCCGATGTGTGGGGCACTGCCCGGCCCCACATTTTCCTCAGGCAAATGTGCTCGGCTGGCTTTAATGAGTTTAAGTTCACCTTGATTTCCTCGGAGGAAAATGAGCAAGAAACGCTTCTTTTAATATCGGAGCCGCCCTGTGCCCTCAGCAGGGGAACTGTCTGGAAAGTTCTCCTCCAGGGACAGGATACAATGTCACGGCAACCACCCTCCGGAGAAGCCCAGACGGGCCGGGCTGTGAGCTCCAAACGCTTGTGAACTGGGCTTTCCTTCCCAGCCACTGGGGAAGATGCCTGTTCTCAGACAAAGAGCTGGTTTTCACTCAAACATGAAGAAAATAAACCTGGAATTTTGAGACTAGCTGCAGAACATGTGAAGTACCACTCAATGCGCACCTTGGGGAGGGGCTCCGGGGTCCACTCTGAACCCCTTCCAGGGCCTGCGTGCCATCTCTTACATGGCACCCATGTTCTCCCCTTACTGAACCCACAGTCACTGGGCATCTAGCAGGGGCCAGGCAACGTGTTGGGCTCTGTGGGGACCACTGAACAACCCAGAGGTTCACGATCCATGCTGACAGGAAGAAATCTCTACGGGGACAGGGGACAGATGGGCAGGGAACATGCTGGTGGCAGTAACCCCTTGATGGGTACAGGCATGGGGGCTGCAAATCACCCTCCCCTGGCCACCACCTGCAGCTGCAGGTGCCCAGTTGGGCCTGTGGGTGTGCACAGCAAGGCCATGGCCACAGATATTGGTGTTTCCTGAACAATCCCATTCTTGTGCACTTCACCCTGCTTTTTCTACGCTACCACCAAAGAAAATATTTCAAATGGCTCTTCCCACGTAAAATAAACAAAAATCTAACATTCAGGGGATACTTCACAATTCGCTGTGTATTTGCCAATGCTTTCTTTGATCTGACCTTCCCACCCACCCTATGAAGAAGACAACGGAGGTAACATGAGTATCTCACAGAGGAGCCAATGGAAATTTGGAGTCACCTGATGTCCCGTTGAAGCTTTGGCCAGTTTTCAAGCCTTAGGATTCTTAATCCAGATGTTTTATTACTAGGTACACCAGTTTCTTGGCATCGCTGAGATAAACACACACGTATAAAACAGAACGTTTACATTTTTACAATTTGTATGATATTGACTTCAAAAGTATTGATTGAGCGCATTGAGGTAGAGTGAAAACACCATAGACACGGCCCTGTCCTACGCTACCAGGGAGAGTGAAATGTGACTCTCTCACTATTTCTTTGTTTAAAGTCTTACTATTGACACACATGTGAAAGGAAATAAAACAGAACAAGGCAATAGTGAGGGGTGGGGAAGGACGCTGCATGCAGAGTGGTGGGTGAGACTCTCTGGAAGGTGACATTGGGTTGGTCTGAATGACAGAAAGGAGGCAGCCACGTGAAGACCTTTACTGAGGCAGAGGAAAGAGCAGAGATAAAGAGTCAAATGCAGAAATGAACGTGGGACATTTGAGGAATAGAAAGTGGGCCAATATGGCTGGAGCATGGTGGGTGCTGGGAAGAGGGATCTTACAAGCCTGGAGAAACAGGGGGTGGGGTAGGGGGCACATCTCTAGATCCTGGTGGGGAACCTCACTTCATGTTGTGCTGAGGGAAACCAATAAGGTAGGGACGTCGTCTGATCAGACTCACACTGTAACAGAACCACTCCGGTCCTTATGAAGAATGGGTTCTGGGAGGAAAGAAGGGAAGGAGGGGGACTTTTTAGGAATGAATCCAGTGACCCAGGGAAAAGACGATGGTGGCTGGGACTAGCATGGTGGCAGTGGAGCAGGGTATGAGTGACCAAGGATACTTGAGGAAGACAGGCTTGACAAGACTTAACCAACAGACTAGACGGAGCATGGGGGAAAGAGGAATGAGTTACAGCTCCAAGGTGTTTGATTTGAGCAACTGGTGGCTGGCGGTGCCATGGAGATGGGACACTATGGTAGAGGGACAATTTGGGTAAGTCGTGTGGATGAAGAGTTTCACTTTGATTGAGTGAGGATGGCAAGTGGTCAGATGGGCAATTTGAAAATTGAGTTTGGAGTTCAATGTGAGGCTAAAGCTGGAGACGTACAACTGGGACTCACCATCACGTAGTCTATACGACCATGGCGTTGGGTGAACTCCTCCAGGAATGAGATCCATCAGAAGAGAGGAGAGTTTGAACTCCAAGGCATTCCAACATTAAGAGGTCAAGCAAAGGAGATGGACCCAATCAAGGACACAGAAGAGGAGTAACCAGAGCAGCAAGAGGAAAAATCACAAGAGAATGCTTCAAGATGGAGGTCAGCCATGTCAAACTCTACCAGAAAGTAAAATAAGATGAGGACAGGAAAGACTGTGATGTCCACCGCCCCCATTGCATTGGGTTTGAGTAGAATAGCCAAAATTCAGGTACCTCTTTCTTTCTCACTCTACTAAGGCAAGTATGTCAATGAAGAACCAGTTTCTCCAAAATTTTGGTTATCAAAGTTCAAGTGTCTAAACAAAAAACTGGGTCATTCCAAAAGCATATTCTGAGCCCCTTATGGAATAAGTATTACAATATCCATTGTTAGCATGTGGGGGTTACAAGGTCATGAACGAGGTAGTTTGACCTTTGATGGGATCATTTATGACCCTTCATCCTGGTTCTTTCAAGACCAGAACTGTTGCTTCATTATCTACTGGGACACAGGAGAAATTTGAAGGGAGGCTTCATCTTTAGGACATGGATGGCTGTAGAGTACGAGGAAATGGAGACTGGGAAATGGAACCAGAATAGTGAGCTCGTGCATTATTTTGACCAGAACAATGAGGGCATGGAATAGGGCACAGAGAGGGAGCCATAGACAGGCTGTCCTTAAGCTAGCACGAAACTGCAACATGGTAACAAACAGCAAGGGACACACGGGAAAAGATGAGCTCCTCCCTCTCAGCCCTTTTGTGCTAGCTCAGAACCTCCCACAGTTCTCTTCGATTTGAGGACTCTAGAGTGACCAAGGCCCCTGCTGGATTAGGTTCTCCTTATACATGATACTTTTCAAAACACACCAAACCACCTTCAGCCATGAACACCTCACCAGAATGAGCTTTTAGCTCGGGCATCTGGGAGGCTCAGTCGGTTAGACATCTGTCTTCGGTCATGATCCTGGGATCCTGGGATCCTGGGATCCTGGGATGGAGTCTCCCACTGAGCTCCCTGCTCAGCGGGGAGCCTGCTTCTCCCTCTCCACCCCCCCACCCCCTCCCCAGTCATGCTTGCTCGCTCGCTCGCTCTCTCAAATAAATAAATCTTTACGAAAAAAAGCCAAAGACAATGGAGCTATAAGAAAAGGCATTGGGAAGGAACTTATATTCTGCCCCATGTATGGTCTGAGTGAATTTTTGGAAATAAAGAAAGCACAAGGGAACAGAGAGACTCCATGCCCATCAAGGCAGGAAACTGCGACGCAGATCTGGAGTGGCAGTCCCAAAACGAGATGATGAAGACGATGATGACGTGTGCCCTAAGTCATTTCCCCGCACGACCCTATGACAAGTAGAAGCTGACGTCTATCTAACTATTTGCACCTATAAAATATGAGCTTTACCAAGTTTTCTTGAATATTACCCTCTGATCTAGTAGCATGGTGTGAGTTTAACTCAAATAGATCTCCTTGTTTAACTGTCTTTAGTGTCACCTAATTTTTAAAAAATAAGATCTAAAAAATAAAGATCTAGATTTATTTAAGTAAATCTGAGGCTTCTCTGAGGAACATTCTTTGCTAAAAGTTTTATTACTTTTATTATCTATCTTGAATTCATCCCATAAAAGAACATAAACATCGCACAACACTTAAATATATCAAAAACAGAACGATTAAGAAGAAGGTAGACCAATGGCTCTGGTCATCATACACAAAGGACTCATGAGACTCAGTCTCCCACCAAGAAGGAATCATAAAACTGGACAAAACACACAAAACTGAAGCTGGCCAGTATTGGATTATAGACCAGGCCCCTTAAGGGAAGGGGCAGCACGAGGCAGGCTCTGCAGAGGTCACCGTTCCATCCGCAACAGAGGGACACAGAGACCGTGGGACGAGCAGCTGGAGAGTCCGCTCCAGCAGCCAGAAGGCCTGCTACGGTGATCACCCTCTTGACCTTGACCCCCACAACCACACCAGAAAACATACTTCCACAGGACAGAACTGAGCAGCAGGAACTAAGTGTCGCCCAGAAGACTCAAAACTCAGATTCTCAACCCCAGGGAACCCACCATATGCCGCATTCAGTTAGAAGTCATTACACATCCAGAGGACCAGGAACCAGACCGGTACCCAAGAGAACGTGATTCCGCCCAAACAGACCGAAAGACGGCAGGCAGGGGTGGGGGGGGCGGTACTCAGGCGGTGGTCGGAAGAGCTAGGCAAGACCTTGACAGTGACTATAAACGGTTCAATGATTTACATAAAGAGGCTGCAAACTACATGTCCCTGCGTACCTGGGTTATTTATCTTTTATTATTGAATTATAGTCTTTTTTACATATTCTACCTACAAATCTCTTGTCAGATAGAGGACGTGCCAGAATTTTGTCCCATTCTGCACAGTCTTTCCACTTCCTTGATGGTGTTCATTGGTATTCGATGATGCCCTTAGCTTTTAACTGTTTATTAAATGTTAATTATAATATAAATTATACAATTTATTAAATTAAGTTATAATTTTCGCCCTTGTCATTTGTGTTTTGGGGGCCACATCTAAGACAGCATTGCCTACACCAATGCCACCTGTCACGATCTGTTCCTCTTTTTGGCTGTTACGCATTTCAGCTCTAGAATTTCCTTGTGGCTCTGTTTCACAGGAGAGCCAGGCTGTTTTCTTCCAAGAGGTGGACAGATTTAGCTCTTAACATGTAAGTTTCAGACCATCAGCTTATTTGGAAGGAAGGTTCCTGTTTTGTGTCGTTTTAAAGATGGTGGAAAGGATGCTCATATAATGGGAAGAAAAGAAACAAAGACGCTGGGTCTCCAGTAGGACAAGTGCCATACGACAGCCGGCAGCCACACTCTTCTCTGTGACACTGGGAACGTGACTCGGTGTTTCCGAGCCCACGTTTTACCACCTGTAAAGTGGTCTCGGCGCCATCTGCCCTGTTGGTGTCTGTTCCCATCGCCCGGCAGAGTCCGAGCGCGCTAGCAGGAGAACGTCACACCCAGGGGTGCGACCACCAGCCCTCCGGCGCTCCGACGTGAGTGCTCCTCTGAATATCCGCCTCCTGGCCCATGACAGGCGGGGACAGTGACATCACTGCACCACGACGTCTGTTATGATCTCAGAACGCACTTGGGCAAGCTGCTCAGATTCCTACTCAGGGAATGCTGTTTTCTTTAAAAACCTGCTTTTTTGTTGGTCGGGCTTGGCCACCGACACCAACAGCTGCTTCCAAATAGATATTTGCCTCAAATGAGAGGGAATACTCCGGGTGGAAATAATAATCCATAAAATCAGCATCTTTACAAACTCAGACAGAATTTTCTTCATGAAAAGAAAAATACAAGTCTTATCATTTCGGAGTTTTTAAAGTTCATGAACTGGGTTTAGGGGGGTTTTTTTTCGTGGTTTTTTGGTTTTGTTTTTTTTTTTTTTTTTAGGTCTCGCTGCTGACTTGAAAACAACTCGATTCATCATTCCCCACTGAAAGCAGCTCAGAGTTCCGCACCCCCCTGCGCAATGGAATGATCCAGAGAGACAGCGCTCCGAGTGTCCGTCCAAAACACTACAAATCAAGCAGTGGGGCTCCCAATGAAAACACCGGCTAACGAGAGGAGCTCTCGTCAGCACCCGACGTGAGGCTCCCTGCGCTCATTCCTCGTTGCTGGCCAGTGGGACAGCCGTCAGCCGCGCCGTTACCCGCCTGCCAAGGGGCACTGTTGGGATGCGCTTTGGGAGGCCCGGGCAAGGGAGCTGGATCGGGCAGTCGTGTGCCAGGCCCTCCCCCTCTGGGGGGCGGAGGGGCCACTGGGGCCTGAGGGAAGACCACCGTCCCAACCAGAGGCCATGGGACAGTTGGCGGGCCCCCGCACACATGCTCCATGGCTCTCCAGGGATCGGGTCCAGGTGCCGCTGGGCCTGTGACTCGGCTCTGTCACTTCTTCCAGCCACCACTTCCAGCTCCCTCGAGTTCCGACTGTTTCTGGCCAGGAAGGGAGCCAGCTGTACCAGCATTTGAAATGCCAAGTAAACAAAACCAAATACCACTCTTCAAGGGTGTGTGCCAGCGACCAAATGGACTTGGGCACCAGTCTGGCACGGAAGCGCGTGCTCAGCGCTGTGTCAGTCCAGTCACACAGCGGGTTTGTAGGGATTTCCAAACTCTGGGCCACATCAGTGACCTCGATCTAAATCTCCCCGAGCCACACGCCCTTCCTTTACCGGCAATAAAAATTAACGCCCACTTTTAAAAAAGAATTTAAGAGAGGATCCCTCCCGTGGCGCCATCTCCCGCGGCTACCTGCGTGGACGAACAGAAGAGCAGACCTGCGGAAGGACACCTGCTCCTGCGTCTTTCCTTCTATTTGAAACAAAATGAGATGTTGACAGGCAGGTACGCCGGCTCATTAATTCATGAGAAATCACCGAAGGCAGCAGGCAGGAGATATTATGATAAACTAACGATTCTGGTTAATTGCTGAGTTCAGCACTGACTTCCGTTCTTCCGTGATCCGGGGAGCGGGGGATGGGGGGTGGGGGGCGGGGCGGGAGATGTCCAGACTCCGGAGCTGCAGCGAGCCAGGGTCAGGGTCCTCGGAGCGGCCGCTGGGTGGGTCTCTACGCCCTCCTGGGCGCCAGGTGAAGCACACGACTGTTCCCCGAGGCAGGTTTGCTGCTTTCTGTCTCTGAGAGGGGTTCAAAGCCAAGCCAGACCTTGGAGAAGTTAAGCTGATCTGTCGTCTTTAATTAGAGGCTCAGACCAAAGGCAAAAAGGAAAATAAAAAACCCCAAAATCAAAAAACCTAGCATTGCTGAAGCTGAGTGGGAGTGGCCACTCGGAGGCCAGCAGCTTCGGGTCAGGAAAAACCAAACACCCAACACACCCGGAAGGAAAGGAGAGGGTTCCTCTTCTCCACCACGTCCCTCCTCGCTGTGCCCAGCAGCCCGGGGTAGGCGCCCGGACTCAGGGGGTCCGCCTCTACTTACCCCCGTGACCTCAGGCCTAGGAGATGCCCCCTCCCTTAAGCAAGACAGGGGAGCGGCTGAAAATGGCCCGACGATGATATTCTAGACCTCAGCGTCTGAGGACCCAGTGTCACGTGGTGTCGTGGTGTGCTTTCACACTCACTTACACCACTGAGCCACAGCCTTGGATCCTTCCATGGCTGAGAGGCCACGTGGGGTGAGAGCGAAGAAGCCCTCTGTGGGGGGCAGGACAGCTGCCCCACGCTGTGGACCCGGGGCCCAGCAGAGCAGCAGAGACACACCGTGTCTTTTTCCACCTGAAAAGGTACAAGGGATTCCTGAGAAGGTGTGTCACTATGGAGAGTGAACTGTGGCGGGGAATAGGGAAGAGCCCTAGGACCCTCCTGGAGGTTTCAGGGTCCCCACTTTCCAGCTGAGCCAGGCCGGACCCTCCGGGGGAGCCAGACCTAAGGGTCAGGATGACTCAGGTGGCACCCGGAAGCCTGTGGCATTCTCCGGGAGCCTCTGTGTTCGAAGGTCACCAGGCCAAGGTGAGTGTTGGCTAAACTCCGCTTGCCCGCTTGCCTTCCGCGGATGATGAGCTCATGGTTCAGAGCTCTGCCGGCGCAGGCTGGTCAGGCTGGGGCAGCTGAGCCGCTCTCGGACCATATGTTACTGGCAGGGGTAGCTGCCTGTGTGCGTGGGCGTCTGGGCTCCCAGGGGAGCTGGCTTCAGCTGGACTTGACCCAAACAAGCACAGCCCGCAGGGAGCGGCATCTCAAGGGAAGAGAAATGCGACTTCATCAGAGAAACCCTCCTCAGGCTACTGGTTTCCAGAACAGCCCTCACTCACAGAGAGTGCGGACAAAGGGTGTTTGGAAATCACCTGCTACATGCCGCAGAGAGAGCGACGTGGGCGACACGGAAGCTGTTTTCTCCGGGAGGGAGCGGACTTGCCGAAGCCCCCTCGTGCACAGCTTCCATTTATTACCATAAAAACACCTGATTACCGCATTCCCCGTAGCTGCTGATCTCGGCAAGCCGGAATCTTCTGCGAGGCTTTTACACACAGACCCTCAGGAAAGGTACCAGCAGATTTAAAGGAAGTAAAAAAGTTCTGTATGTGGACTTGGCAAAGGCAAAACCTCCGGGCAATTCTCATGAAGTTGCCTTTTCTTCCTCCAGTCAGTGAAGACCTGCTTAATCCTAAAGCCACTGTCCGCGTGGTAGCACTCTGACCGTGCAGCGGGGGCGGTGCCCTGGAAAGGCAGGCCAGCAGGCTGGGCTTCGGGCCCAGCTCGGTTCTACCCCCAGTTCCCCTGGTGGCAGGTGCCGTCCACCCCACCGCCCTGCCCTTCATGCTGGGAAGCCAGTGGGAGCATCCAGCTCCCCCCTTTCTCAGGCCCCTGGCCTTTTGAAAGGCACCTAAGTTCTCTGAATGTCAGTTTTTCATCCTTAAAAAATGTAGAGAGAAATGACCGCCTACTTGTACTAGGCCACGGTCAAATAAAATGTCAGTGAGGGCAGAGGTGCCACATAAAGGAGGTTCCATTGCCTGGAGGTCATTCGTGGTGGTAGAAACCACGGCACGTAATCCCCAGACTGGGGTTTTTCTTCTGAACACCCCGGAGGCCCCCGCCCGAGGGACCGGGGGGCGTCGACCGCAGAACAGCCCTCACGCTGGGCGGCTGAAGCACGACGCGGCCTACGTCTGTCCATGCTCCCGGGAGTGAAGGACCCAGAGATGTGCGACCACAGAGGGGAGGGAGAAGGTGCAAACAGAAGACAGGAGGACTAAGAGCCTTCTGGGAGGGCGTCCAGGGAGACCCCGCGGGCAGGTGACTGAGCCCCCAGAAATTCCCGTCGGGTTGAGCCCTTGAGACTAGGAAGCGCTGTCTCCAGAATGGAGCCCCGCCGGCCCGGAGCAGCACACTAGCTGCGGGACCTCAGACAGCTCCTCTCCTCTGAGTGCTGGTCCCTCTCCCATAAAATGGGGACAACAACGTCGTCCAATTCTCTCCCACAAGACTGTTGTGAGAGCAAAGAGCTTATTATCCTTGGCCGCAATCTGAGGCCTGAATTTCCTTGGAAGACGCGTGAGAGCACTTCTCAAAGTTGGGTCCCCGGGGTGCACAATTTTAGTGCTCTGTGGGTGACCCGGAAACACAGCGAGTGGCCAAAGCCACTACTGTAAGTATGAAATCACTCTAAACAGTGAAAGGAGCAGAGGAGACACGATCTTACACTCCGATGTGAATCAGGATCACCCTCTAAGCAGACCAAGCACCCACCCGTCTGGGTGAAAATGTGCGGGGGGGGGGGGGCGCAGAGTGAACAGACGAGTGTCCAGTGGAACTCCCTCTGGCATCCTTGGCTCCCCTCACCACCCCCGGGTGCCGCGCACGTTCCCTGGGGATGGCCCCGAGTCCCTGACACATGGGACGACAGGACTCTGCCCGGAGTCATCCCCTGACGTGCAGCAGCTTAGGAAGAAGCGAGTGTCCCCTCAGGTGGATGGAAACAGGGAGACTGAAAACACAGGCCTGTTTGGGGACCCTCGCCTGTCCAGAAAAGCCAAGCCACTCCATGCTTCTGTTCCCTGCACCAGCTATCCCGCAAAGCCAACCAGGCTAAGACAACCTCCTCAGTCAGGTGTGCGGCGGCCCTGACACACAGCACAGCCAACAGCTGTGGTGGGCTTCCCAGGTGCCACGTGCTCTCTTCGGCACCCCATGGGCTTCCTTTTCATGGTAACCCTGCGTTGGGCGAGGCCCGAGGTGCACTATGGCCTCCATTTCCTGGTGAGGGACTGAAGCTCAGGGAGGTTAATTAACTTGGACAACATCCCACTGCTGTTCTCGGTGGAACTGCATTTTAGCTCCCGCCCCACGGCTGCAGAGCCTGCCCCTGAGACGGAATTATGTAATCCTCGGCTTTGTCGGTGGGAGAGACCAGCCCCGGTTGAGCCCTTTTTGTGATTTCAAAGGGAGCTGAATTTAGCCCTGGAGCACACCTGTGGGCATTCAGAAAGGGCCTGGAAGGAAACGCAGGTAACAGAACCTGGAATGAAACCTATTTCTGCCTCCAGCCCCTTAATTTCATCTTTCCGTACAACAAAGAACCTCCTGAGGCCCACAGGTGGGACTGGTTGTGGCGGACTAGATGTAATAACACCTTGAACTCCCACATTCTGGGCCCTGCCCAGCATCGAGGAAAACACCTGCTGCTAATCCTTTATTTGTGTCAGGACCATGGACAGCGCAGACACGCCCACTTCTGGAGCCACATTCCCTGCTCAGCCGGCCTCTTGGGGGAGCACGGAGCCCACAGAGCACCGGCTGAACGCAGGCAGTAAACCTCAGAAGGCTGCCCTGTTCCGGGGGTGGGGGGCAGCTCTAGAATGCCCGCCAGCCTGCAGGTGCAGTGGGAGCCCAGGGAAACCTCCCACTGTCCCCTCCACTCTTCCCAGGTGCGGGAACCCACCCTTGCCCGGCAGGACAGCAACCCACCAGGTCTGGCCCCCTGGGCGTCAGCCGCTCCGTCCGGACGCCCCGTGCTGTGGCCCCTAAGCTTCCTCCCCTCCCTTCCATTCTCTGGGGGCCTCCCAGCCCCCAAACTGAACCCTTGGTGAGCTATTAACTAATGCGAACGACTTCACGTACTTCCTTTCATTTGAGGAGAACCAGAAGTCGGGTCCAAGGGGGCGCCTGGGTGGCACAGTGGGTTAAACGTCCAACTCTTGGTTTTGGCTCAGGTTGTGATCTCAGGGTCATGGGTTCAAGCCCCACGTGGGACTCTATGCTCAGAGAAGAGTCTGCTTGGGATTGCCTCTCCCTCTGACCCTCCCCTCCACTCTTCCCTCTCTCTGTCTCTCTTAAAAAAAAAAAAGAAAGAAAAAGAAGAAGAAGAAGAAGAAGTCAGATCCGAGGGTCTAACCACATGGGCTTATCACCAAATATTTTGCCTTCATCCACTGCGCTCCCAGTAGAAGAGTAACAGTGGCTAGACTGGGCCCTGTGCACACCCACGCCAAGTGCTGGGACCCCTGGACAGAGCCAGGTCCTCTCAGATGGCACTGGCCAACATCACAGACTATCCCACAAGACCGGAGTAGAGCTACGCCAGAGCCAAATTAAATTAGTTATGTTCTTAGGGTAAGAACTATGATAAAAGACGTCCAGGGTGGAATCAGGAAAACCGTCCTTTTCAGACCATCCCCACTTCTTTCAGCTGTTCGCCAACACACACACTGGAGATGGAATTTGCATCACGTCAACCGTGCTTTTCGTAGGTCATGAAGTAAAGTTCCATTTGTTTTCAGGTCTGATTGGACCCTCATTTTGAAAACCATGATCCTAAGGAAAAAGGCAGATGGAAATGACATCTTTTGACAAAACAGACCATAATTTACCCTCTTTAAAATGATTAACCGCTGCCATAGGGGACAGACGTGCAGACACAGGGGACAGATGCACAGAACACAGGTCCAGAGAAATGCCGCTTACTCGCACTTGAGTTGTGTGTGTGCATGTGCCCAGGAAGAAGCAAAACTGTGACAGGCTGAACCAACAGAAAGTCGTAGTAAGTTCTCCCTATAAACCACAGTCTTAAGCCCTCTGAAGCTGATGGGAAAATTCCAGATAATCTCAGATAGGGGAGGAGGGAAAGGCTTCTCTTTCTTTTTCTAAAGGCAGTCTTCGTGGCGTCAAACCCCCACACAAACATGGTTTAAAAATCAATTCAGAGTTTAGAGGACTACCATTTAGCATCTCTTTCTGATTCTGAAAACGATAGCCACCACTAGAGTCACAGGAAACCCCCATGGGCACATTTTTATATTCTTCATTCAAGCCTGTACCCTAGAAACCAAGCCCTCTTTCTTCAGCATCAGTGGCCCCAAGAAATCTTCATCCTTTGGACATAGGACTGAACTGACCATAAAGGAAAGCATGGACAGATCTCCTTCAATGTATAATGGGTTATATCCCAATAAAGCCATCCAAGGTTGAAAATACCATTAAGTCCAAAATGCATGTCATACGTTGATCCTACTGAACATCACAGCATAGCCCAGCCCACCTTGAATGTGCTCAGAACACTCATGGTAGCCTGCGGTAGGGCAAAACCATCTAACACAAGCCTGTTTTACAATAAAGTGTTGACTATCTCCTGTAAGGCCTTGCTGTGTGGGTACAGACGGTTGCTGGTGTATCAGTGGTGGACCCAAGGGATTGCCTGCCTACTGGGAGCTGCGGCCACTGCCCAGAATCAGGGAGGAGGGCTGTACCTCCCATCACTAGCCTGGCAGAGACCCAAATTCAAAACTCCATGTGTGTTTCTATTGAATGACATCACTTTTGCACGACCATAAAGCCCAAAATTTGTAAGTCAAACCATTGTATAAGTCAGGGGCTGTCTATAGTATCTATCCGTTAAAATGCCTCTGGCATTGAATTGTAGATGACAGAGTTCCTACAGTAGCTCCTGACCTTAGGGAGTCCTGCAGTAAAGGTCAGTCTTCCTCCTGCTTTATCTCCGTGAGCCAAGACGTAACAGCTGCTTCTCATCTAGCAGCAACCTACTAAATGTTGGTTGATGTATTAATGGCTAGTAGGAAAAAAGTCCCCAAACTCCATCTTTATACCAGTCCCAGAATCGAAACCTCAACAAGTCTAAGAAAAACAGCACTGAAAGTGGGGATACAAGTCAGTCACAACAACGTCCCCATGCCTTTGCGACAACCACCATCCTAACGGCTTCCTGGGCATACTCCGGGTCTGGACAGGTTGTTGATAGCATCAGTGAGATCTCAAGACTGAGCCAAGTGTGCTAAATCGCACTGATCATCTCAGTTCTTCATGCTTTCTTTCCCCATCGTCCACCGGACACGTTACTTCCTTCCACAAAGGGGGTGGAACCATCCCTTAGCCAGGTAACTCGCTCAGAGCAAGGACATGAGGGACAGCCACAGAGTGTGTCCTGATCCTCTTCTCAAGAGAGCCTGGGTGTGGATTCCTTGCTTTCCTGCATTTCTGCCTCAACCAGACAATGACCATGTGTCCGGGTCCCAGGAGGGAGAGGAGAGGTGCGTGGCACAGAGCTGCCTCAGCTAAGACAGGCCGGGTGGACACGGTCTAGGGCAGAGGCCTCAGCATCAGCAAGAACAAGCCGGCCGAGAAGCTGACATGACAAAGCACAGCCAAGATCAGCCAAGACCAGACACGTGACTTTCCTTAAGTCCATGGCTGGCATGTCAAGCTCATGGAGTTTGCGGGGGTTGCTTAAATAGCAATATCTAAGGGATACACCCAGCAAATGCAACCCAAAAAGTGAAAGCATTTTGTGCCAGGAGAGTGTCAGACCAGACCAGCTTTTGTCAAATGATGACTGATTTCAAGCGTGGCTACACAAATACAATACCGATTTCCCTCCTGAAGCCTTCTTCATTGTTTAAAACTTCTATCCCCAGAATATCCATGTGGATTTAATTTCTTTTCTTGCAATCTTGTTATCTGGAACACACACGTCAGCGAAGACCTGGAAGATCCGTTTTGGATGCTGCTCCATGGATGTCAGACAGCTTAGCAAGGGGTTCTGGGGCTTGCCTGCATCCCCGAAGATGTCCACGCTCAGAGCAGAGCTGTCCGTAAAGTCAGCGTCAACCTCGCCCTTCCCTTTGGTTATAACCCAACCTTTTGGAGATCTCAAAAATTAACGAAAGCCCTTTTCTCTTTCTTAAAAACCTGTCAGAAAAAATCATATTTCATTCTTTTTTTCCCTCTAAATGACCCGTTTTAATCTGAACTCAAGGCTCTGAAATGTCACCAGGGAAGCTCTCCCGATACTTGCAGAACAGAAAGACAGTGACATCGGCAGAACTGGGGCAGGAGTGGGTGTGGAGGTTTCTCGTCATCAGGACTTCTCCCATTGAAGGTCCGTGGCCAGATCCCCCCATCAAACCCACCCGCTTCTACTCCTTTCTCTGGGCTTACGTCTGCCTTCTGCTGCCCGCTCGTGCCCCCAACTCTAAACCAGTGATGGCAGCCGGACACACACAGGAGAACAAAGAACTCCCCCCTCACCCACCCAGGACAGCATCCTCGCTCTAACACCAGCGCACCCGTCCTCGGCATCTGTCTCGACACCGCTCCCACCACGTGACCTTTCTCACTGCAGGAGCCACTCCAGTCACCCAGATCCATCCATACCTACTCCCCATCTCAGCTCCCTAAAAAACACCGCACTGAGCTCTCCACGGCCATCCACGCTGCGGGATACCAGTTATATCCCAGCACCGCGCCGGAGATGGGCATGTCATTGTGAATGAGACACAGCCAAAACCTCCAGGAATTGTTGCGTTTTAGAAAATGTTTGGCCATGGGGCACCTGGGTGGCTCAGTGGGTTAAGCCTCTGCCTTCAGCTCAGGTCATGGTCTCGGGGTTCTGGGATTGAGCCCCTGCATCGGGTTCTCTGCTCAGCAGGGAGCCTGCTTCCCCTTCTCTCTCTGCCTGCCTCTCTGTTTACTTGTGATCTCTGTCAAATAAATTAAAAAAATTAAAAAAGAAAAAGAAAAGAAAATGTTTGGCCTTGAGGCACAGAGCAGAGTGATGCCGACCTTTCCGGCCCTGCTGCGGGTCTCTAAGGAGATCCTTGGCAGCGAGGCTTGCTCTCAGGGTTCTGCAAATTCTCTTACACAGGCAGCCCCTCATCACACTCAGGAGCAAAGCTAGTCAGAGGCAGACCCAACTGAGGCCGTTTCCTCCCGGAACTTGTAAATGGTCGTGACATTCGAAGGTTGAACACCCACAGCTAAACCCGGTTATCTATGCAGGCTCCATGAGACCCCTCTGCCTGGCCCTGCTCTGCAGGACGGCTACACTTAATATCTAAACTGCACTTTTTTCAAGTGTTTTATCCACTTAGAAGGGTATTTTAAAAGATGGTACAGAAGCCACTTGGAAAACGTATACCTCGGAAACATTCTAGAACACAGATCTGGAAATGATGAGAGTCTGACTATGGTACAGGTGGTAAAACCTGCAGCTCAAACACACGTGGGTGCCCACGGGTGACACTGCAGGCTGGGGACGGCTCCAAGCCTCCCAGGCAGGCCCCTGGGGATTGGGACGTCCTCGGCACCTGCATTTAATACTCCAGGGGAGGTAAAAGAAATCACATGGATTCCCTTCCCCTGTTGCATCTTAAAATCTCAAATACAGGCATTGGCCTTGGAATGGTCTGTGACCGAATTCCAAGTAGGGGCCAGTCTCTAGCAACTTGTAACTGGGTCTTGATTATCAGAGAAAAGTAGCGCCGATTAGAGGTGGCAGAGGCCTTGGCGGGCATCCAGCTCAAGGACTGACAGACACTCTGTAGCTGTGGTCTTCTGCTGGGCCCTTGGGGCACAGGGGATGTCTTGGGCTGGGCGGCAAGGGAGGACGGGGTTCCAGACCTCTGTCTGTACCTCCACCGGCCACGGCAGAGTCTCAGGGCTAGTTTTCTCTACAGACCTTCTTTGACGGTTTTGTCTGAGGAAATGTCTTAATAGCTGACACCACTGTGTCCCACTCTGTCCCCGGGAAGCCAGCGAGCTGTAGTTCTGACCATCCGTGACAGCTTATGAGTCAATGCCTACAAAGACCTGAGATGCTTACATGCCCGGTGTGCTGGGAGACACCTGTAAGCAGGTCACCGAGCACCCCAAGTCCAGACCGACAGGAGCCTCTAAGGTAAAGACGGCACGATTTCAGAGCCTGCACGTTGCTGTGCAGGTTATCTGACCCCGGGCTGCGTCCGGGACCCGCTGGTCCGCAAGGGCCGTGGGTGGGGGGTAGGGCAGGGCTGAGAGGTGGAGGGCGGGGCTCTTGGGCATCCCGGGGGGACCGTGGTGGCTGCCAAGCTGTCATCTTCCTGTCCCTGTTGGCTGTCAGTCGGCTCCCTGGGTCTGGCCCGAGCTCACGAGAGCGCTGGTGGAGCGTGGCTGCGTGGTCCGGTGCCCGAGCTCCCGGCCAGACAGCCTGGCCTACCCACGGGCCGCGTGACCATGACAGGTCACTGAGGCGCCTGTCTACAAGGGGGAGGTTGTAGTACCTGGTCCCAGAACCGTCCATTTGCAGTGAGTGAATTAAAACATGTAGGAGAGCGCCGGAAGCGGGTCGCTGTGCCGAGGAAACGGAAGCGCCTGGGGCTCTTCCCTCTCTTACTGCGAACCCTTCGCAATAAAGGAGACGCTGAAGCCAAATTAGCTTCCCCGGTCAGGAAACTCCGCTTCTCTGATGGCAAGATGGAACCTCGGTATTACGCCTGCCTGGTGCCGTGAGAGGCCACGGCCTGGCCCCGCGCACACAGGAAGGCTGTTCCCCCACCCGAGCACACGCGGGGCCCGAGCCCGGGCTACCACCCAGACCGTCTCTGCGTCGGTGCTGTGTCCCAGGAACAGAAGACATTTGGTCGGTCACCGCATCTTCAGACCAGGAGACCAGGAGTTCAAGCCTCTGGATGCCCATGACTTACAGTGTTCTCACAGCGGGAGAGTAACCGAGTAGCAAAGTCACATCGACACGCTGTTGTCTGCTCTCAGTCCCACAGCTCTTTGGGGGAACCAGATTCCAACATCTTGATTTGAAATGAAAATGTCAAAATAGGGCACCTGGGTGGCTCAGTGGGTTAAAGCCTCTGCCTTCGGCTCAGGTCATGATCCCAGGGTCCTGGGATCGAGCCCCACGTCAGGCTCTCTGCTCAGCGGGGAGCCTGCTTCCTCCTCTCTCTCTGCCTGCCTCTCTGCCTGCTTGTGATCTCTGTCTGTCAAATAAATAAATAAAATCTTAAAAAAAAAAAAAAAGAAAAAGAAAACGTCAAAATATTTAGTGCCAGTGAAACCATGTTTCGGTTCTTTGGTAACTCCCCACCCCCCCCCAGTTCTGACGATCACAAACTATGTTTGTGCTCAAAGGAACCATCACGGTGCCCAGAACCTATTCACATCCCCAGCACAGCTGGAAGGGCTAAATCCTAATGCATCTGTAAACATTCCCCGGCCAAGTCACTTCAACCGATTTCCCCTTAGACAGCTCTTCCAACTATTTGAAGAGAAGTTTTCGGTCTTTGAGAAGTTTTTTCAAAAAATGCATTTTCATCTTGTTTCTCTAACCAAGCTGAAATTAAGGAATGATATTAAGTAGGATGGAGTGTGACAAAAAAGGCCCTTAACTGTGACGCTATTTCCACGACACGGAACGCGGCAGGCACCCAGAAATACCCAACGCGCCGAGAAGCTGGAACAGCCAATGTCACATGGATTTAGGGAAGCCGGAAGCCCGTGAGCTTCGTGGAGAGCAAGAAGGACAAGAAGGCTGTGGCAGGAAGAGTGAAGACGACGCCGGAAACAAGTTTCCAGAGACGTGAGCACTGTCCTGTGTCACAGGTTCCGCACTGACCACAGGCCAAACCATGTGTGCACACGGGGCAGGTAGACCGAGGGGGTGATCACACCTCAAAGGTGTGTAAACGCTTGCAGCCCAGTCGTGCGCTCCGTGAGCTGACGCCCAGGGGACGCTCTCCCCCTGATCGGAAAGCGCGGGTGCCGCTGGAGAAGGTCACCGCACACACTCAACAGCGCAGCTCAGGCCCTGGCCTGCAGGCGAGGGCAGGCTGAGCTCCTCCCGTGGCATGGTCCATGCTGGACAACAGAGGCACAGGGTCCACTCATTCACCCGGTAAACAGAGATGATGGGACATGAATGTTTACAGACGAATCAGAGTAATGAGGCTCCCAGCGCGGTCTCGGCTCTGTTAGGTGAGGACATCTGAAGCCACCCCAGGGCAGGAGAGCTGCAGGAGGACACGGCAATCCCAAATGCAGCCCGGTGTGGCAGGGCGATCAGCAGGCGTCCCAGGGTGAAGGTGACGCTCGGGAGGGGCGGTTTCCACACTCTGTGCAGTGACTTCACTCTGCTGCCATGTTTTCCTTCGGCTCAACCATGGACAGAGGAGGCAGAGCCGCCGGACTTCACCGCCGTGTGGGTTTCCACTTACTATGGTAACAAGGGCAACATTCGGGCATCCCGAAGGAGTCACCGGTGTCGCCAAGGGGACAAGCCGGTGTGATGACAGGCGTGAGCGCGGGGGGGTTGTACATCTTTAATTCAGAGAAGACGACCCTCCCCAAAGTTCCACGGCCACGTTTTTCAGGGACACTGCCACGAAGAGGACACGCCGACGCTGCAGCCAAGTCCACGACTGTGCTTTAGAATTGAAATCTCACGTCCTTACACCGTCCATTTTAAATATGTTTTATTTAGTATTTGTGGCATCGAATGACTTTTAGCTGTTTGCAGACTGTTCGCAAAGGACTTGGAGGGACATAAAACTTGAAAGCGTCAAGATCCAAAAGCGTCCAAAGGAAATCACCCAAGTGATACCAAAGTAACAAGTCTGAGGGCAAAAATACACATTGTGTCTTGTATTTTTTTCTAGACTGTGGGTTTGTGGGTTTCCCCCACAAACCATTTATAATACATTGTAGCTATAAAACATTTATGTACACACTGATACATGACTTATTCCAATTAATCCTAGGTGGTTGAGTCCAAAAGAGAGGCCCAGGAGGGGTCTGGGGGAGGGAGACGGCCTGGTCCGTCCCTACTGGGATGGCCTGGAAGCCTTTCCTGAGAAAAACACCAGTTCTTGAAGAATGAAGAGGAATTCTCACATTTTCCGTACCTCCAATGTACTTCGGAGACAGGAGGAATTGGTGAGCTAATGAAAACATTTAAGAAACAGTAGTTAAAAAAAAAAAACTATGCAAACACTGAACATGATTGCTTTCTTCCTATGTAATGTATCTCTTCAAACCAATGCCTTAGACGATGAAAGCAAGCAGGAGCCTCTCCCAGCCTCGAGTAACTCCGGGAAGACTTCCTGGAGGAAATAACACTTCAGCTGGGTGTTGAAGAGAGGCGGGACAAGGTGGGCGAGAAGGATCTACACCTTTATCTGGTGCTTTTATTTCCTTTCGAATTACAGTGAACGGCTGGATGCGACAGACTGAAGGCTTGCCGTAAGCGAAGTGTATGAAACTTTTCTATTACGGAGATGATATTCCAGCGTGTCATCCCTGAAAGCACTGGGTCCCCTTGCCTCTGCCTTCAGTCCCTCATAAAAGAACCCCACAGGGCCATCAGCCTTGGGTCGCACCAACAGGAGATGCCTGGAGAGCCGAGGACTTGCTCCCATCCAGGCGCCCCCTGCCCTGCAGCCTTGGCTGTTAGGAAGCCAAGAGCTCTATCAGCGGCTTCTATGGGGCAGCTTACGAAACATCACATTCCTTGTGCCGACCCTGAGGCTGTGGTCTTCCGATTCCCAGACTCCCTTTGGGCTGATGCCTGCCATCATTTACGTACACGTTTAAAGGACCGTGCATTTTCCCAAGCTTCTGGAAATCTCAGGTGGAAAATGCAGGCCCAGAGTAACCACCTCTAATACCGGACCCCAATTCCCCTGAGGAATGTGAAAAAGACTGCTTAGGGCAAATGCAAGGCCTCCAAGCCTCTTCTAAAACCAGGGAAGTGGACGCCTCTGCAGGAAGGGCAGTGCGAGCAGGGACATTTTGTTTTTCCATAAGCACTACACAAGTGAAACATAATTCCTACCTGAAGTCAATATGACTTTTGACTTGATTTCATTTAGGAAAAAAAAAATAACTCCACAACTAATCAGAATGCCCATGAAACTTGATCTTTAGGAAGGAGCTTTTAATTAAAAGAAACAAGCACCAGAAAAACCCGTTTAAATCACTGACTTATGGGAGGCTTCTAGCAGATGTCTGCAACCATCACAGATACAACCGAGTCACTCCAATCCTGCATTCCCCACAGGTCTAAACCCACTATCTGTCTTCATCAGAGACGGCTCTCCCCAGACGCCACCAACCAGGGCACAAGCGTTATCTCAGACATACCGAACACAGCTCACAATAAAGTTAATGCTGGATACAAAACTGATTTAGAAATCAGACCCTTCTCCCATGAAGACCACAAATGGCTAGCAGACACACACAAAAATGTTCATCATCATTAGCCTTCAGGAAAATTCAAATCAAAACCACTTCGAGATACCACCTTACACCAGTTGGAATAGCAAAGATTAACAAGACAGTAAACAACAAGTGTTGGCGAGGGTGTGGAGAAAGGGGAACCCTCTTACACTGTTGGTGGGAATGCAAGTTGGTGCAGCCACTCTGGAGAACAGTGTGGAGATTCCTCAAAAAATTAAGAATAGAGCTACCCTACAACCGGGCAATTGCACTACTGGGTATTTGCCCCAAAGATACAGATGTAGAAAAAGAAGGGCCATCTGTACCTCAATGTTAATAGCAGCAGTGGCCACGGTCTCCAAACTATGGAAAGAACCAAGATGCCCTTCAACGGACGAACGGATAAGGAAGATGTGGTCCATATACACTATGGAGTATGATGCCTCCATCAGAAAGGATGAAGACCCAACTTTTGTATCAACATGGATGGGACTGGAGGACATTATGCTGAGTGAAATCAGTCAAACAGAGAGAGTCAATTATCTTATGGTTTCACTTATTTGTGGAGCATAAGGAATAACACGGAGGACATGGGGAGATGGAGAGGAGAAGGGAGTTGGGGGAATCGGAGGGGGAGATGAACCATGAGAGACTATGAGGGTTTTAGAGGGGCTGGGAGGGGGTTGGGTGAGTCTGGTGGTGAATAATAAGGAGGGCACGGATCGCACAGAGCCCTGGGTGTGGTGCATAAACAATGAATCTTGGAACACTGCATCAAAAACTAATGCTGTATTTTGTGGTGACTAACACAGCACAATAAAAAAAATTTCAAAATTTTCAAAAAGACTCTGAAAAGTAGATTAAGTTAGCACACATATGAGTAACCTGAATAAATTATATTTTAAATTAAAAAAAAAATAACCCCTAGGTAACTTCAATCCAAGGCCCTATCACCCACCCCATTATTCCTTAACAGCTAAAGTTACAGCTGAAATTTGGTTGAAAACGGATGGAGTGTGCATGGTATGGTTTGAGAGAAGGCGCCTTCCTAAAAACACCCATCACACTTTCGTATCCCCTCCTTAGAGCTTTGTTCCTTTGAGTCTCTTTGGGGACAAGGCTGCAGGAAATAGCGAGCTGGGGTCAGTGAGGGTCTGGATTTGAACTCACATCACACAACCCAAAGAGCTCTTTCCCTCCTCCTGGAAGAGGAAAGAACTGAACTGTGGCTCTCCAAGGCCCCTTTCAGGTCTCGCGTTCTGCGGCGTGATTCCGTGACATCAGGTCACTGACCCATCAGCTGTGATGGTCTCTTCGAGAATCCCTGACAGGAAGACACGGATGAGACGTTGCGCCTACCCCGAAGCTCCTAGAACATTTACAGTTAATGCCTTAGCAGAGCTCGCCTGGAACTGGGGCCTGAGTGCTGCCCCGAGGGCCTGGTGGCTCAGAAAGACGGGCTGGGAGCTGCGGTCTATGTTCAATGTGGTTTAGAATCTGCCCCGGAGGGATTGTGGGGTGACAAAGAATGTTGAGCCCATCCCAGCAAAGGCAGAGGGACGAGCGGATGAGGTCACGAAGGCCGTCTGGGTCCGGGAACAACGCACGCGAGGTTTTCTCAGCCTCCAGGGCCCTATGACCGTCACACACTGCGGAAGACGTGACAAGCTGTGGGTGGGCGTGGGGCTGAGGAAGACGGGCGCGTGCACACGGGTCTTCCGAGGGCGGTGCGCTGGGCCCTGCGGTTTGCTTCAGTGTCCGCCACAGGGGACGCCACAGGAGGGCAGCCTCAAGGTGTGTTTGGAAGGTGGCAGGTGCGACCATGGTGCTACAGCCACAGTTTCAGCCGACGCCCTCACTACGCATGGAGTCGACACTCTGGAAACTTCTACTGTAGGGGTGTGTGTGTGTGTGCGCGCGCATGTGTCCTCACTGATCTATATGTGAATGCATATACATACGTGACATGAGAGAGAGGGGAAGGTCTGAGGACGGGATGCTGGAGAAACAGCTCTAGGGTCCGCCATTAAGAGAGCTTTCGGGCGTGAGCTGCTCCTGGAGTCCGCACGTCCGTCCCAGACTTCCGTCTCATGGGCAGTGAAGGACCTCATGGGGGTCATGTCCTCTAAAAGGGTCCCTCGGTGCTGAATGAGCACCTGTGGGGTTGGACGAAACACACGCACTCGGACAGCTGCAGCAGAGCCCAGGCTCCCGGCGGATGCACCTGAGTTTGCCGCAGGCAAGAAGACTAAATAGCCGCACGGAAGAAAATCAGATCTTTTTAAAAAAATGCTTAGCATTCATTTTTTTGAACTACAAATAAATTATTATTTTTTCTTTATGGTGTTATTTATTTATTTATTTATTTATTTATTTTCGGAAAAACAGTATTCATTATTTTTGCACCACACCCAGTGCTCCATGCAATCCGTGCCCTCTCTAATACCCACCACCTGGTTCCCCGACCTCCCACCCCCCGCCCCTTCATTATGCTGAGTGAAATAAGTCAAGCAGAGAGAGTCAACTATCATATGGTTTCACTTATTTGTGGAGCTTAACAAATACATTATTTTTATGACAACAATAACGACAAACTTACAGGGAATTTTTATAGCTTTGAGTGCTTCATTTCTTGTAAGAATGTAAACTATTGAATTTAGAAAAATACAAGCAGGAACTTGAGGGGGGGTTCTTTATTATTTTCAATAAAACACCACCAAAAAGATCACTCAAAAATAAATATATGAGGGGTGCCTGGGTGGCTCAATGGGTTAAAGCCTCTGCCTTCGGCCCAGGTCATGGTCCTGGGGTCCTGGGATCGAGCCCCGCATCGGGCTCTCTGCTCAGTGCAGAGCCTGCTTCTCTCTCTCTCTCTCTGCCTGCCTCTCTGCCTGCTTGCATTCTCTGTCAAATAAATAAATTAAATCTTTTTAAAAATAAATAAATATATGAGTATTTTTAAGTCTCTGATTCTGTAATGGTGGAAGCAGATAAGGGTTATCAAAACGCCCTCCTCAAAAGGCAGTGAGCTCTCTCCCTTTCCAGCCGCGGCGTGGGCTGCCTCCCTCCCTGCCTCCATCTGTTCCAGGGCCGGACCTGACCACAGTCCCTGCCCTCAGGTCAGCCGCTGGCTTTCCTTCTTTCTCCAGCATTGAGGGAAGCGTTTTCCCTACCTTCCCTAGCATCCTAGCAATAGGGTCATCCCTAGCAATGGGGACTGTCACACACTCTCTGTGGGCTCTGTTTCCTGACATTTTGTGCCCCAAAACATCCTCAGGGGTTTAATAACCCAGAACAGACATAAAATTTGAATCAGCTTTCGGCAAATAATGAAACACCCTAAAATGGGACTCCGACACTCTTTCCAAGGCGCAATACACTTGGAAGACGTTCCTTCCTCCTGTGTTCGTCAGTGAGCTTTGAAATTATGTGTTAAGAAACAAATAGTGACTCTGGGAGGGACAGCGGGCTTAGTGAACCCCCCCTGTGGGAAAACGCAAGGACATCAGATCATCACAGGGCACCCACACTGACATGATGTCCTATGGCAATGACATCTCAAAAAAGCCGAAAAAAATTAAGCCTTCCCCAAATCAATACATAAAATTGTGTGCTAAATGCACTCAGATTGACTGCTTTGCTCGGAGACTCTCGGCTCTGTCATTCTGTAGGTGACACACCCAGAGCCGGTCCCCGGCCAGAGGACCCCATTCTCCATCTCCCACCAGTTACCGTAAGGGAGACAGGGGGAAGGCTCCTGACCCCGAGCGCCCCCTGCCTACCTACTCACACTTGCTCCCGCGTACCGCACTCTGGAGTGCCCCGCACACCAACGCCCCCACCTTCCCACGGACATGCTCGCCAGCTCTGGGCACACACCCGCACGGCGCGGGGCAGCCCCTCACCCCACCCCGGCCACTTCCAGCCCCACCTCGCGGGGATGCTTCCCTCCAGCCGGTGACCTCTGTGAAAGGGAAGGGGAGATTCCTCTCAGGACACACCCCAACTGTCCCCCCAGCATTTTCAGCTCTTTTAACTTTTCTGAGCCAAGAAATCCCCATGTAATGAGTGGGCTGCCCATCCCCCGCCCCCACCCCACAGCTGGCCTCACGCATCCGAGCATCACACCCGCCACACCTGCCGCCGCCTCCTCACCCCTGGGCGTGGGGGAGCCCTGCCGTCTCCATGGCAAGTCGGAGTTCCTGGAGCCCGCATTTCTGGGATTCATCTATTCCCCTGTCTGCTGGAGTCCCCAAACTCCTCATTTCCTGATATCCTGCCCATGCTGGGAAGCATGTGACCCCCCACCCCCGCTCGGCACCTGCCCATTCAGACAGCGGTCCCAGCCCGCCCTCCTCCCAGGTCCTCGGCTCCCTCACCGAGAGCACCCCGGGGCCCCTCCCTGCCCGGGGGGAAGGGCAAAGACCTGCTCGCTGGCCTCTCTCCTCTGGGCTCCCCCAGCAATCCTGGTGACAGTCCAGTTAGGAAAGGCTGGCTGACATCAGAGATTAGAACGCCTGAAACCAAGGACAAGCCTCCATCCTCATCCCAGAGGAATAAAGGGGCTTCTGACCCTCCCCCACCTTCAGGCACACACCCCAGTGCTCCCAGCCACAGCCGCGCCCTTACCGGCAGGCCGGGGTAGCCTCAGGACACAGCGCTAGCCACTGTCGAATGGGCTGCCATCAGGAGGGACATAGCGGCCATCCCCGTCGGCACAGCGCACCAGCAGGACACCCAGGGAGCTCCGGCGTCGCCCGCCCTCCTGGCTGCCAGCTTCTGGCCACCCTATTTGATGCATCGCCCCCCCAACGCCCTCCTCCTCCTCCGCCACAGGGAAAAGCCACCCACTGAAGGTGAAGTTCACTGGGAAAATCCCACCCTCACTCCGGGGGTCTCCAGGGACAAAGGGTAATTCGGGGGCAGTGGCTGAGCAGCTCCCCATGTGCTTTGGGATTGGCTTCCAAGGTTCAGGTCCCCGTGGCCCGATGTGGTCCCACCGTGCCTCCTTGTCTTCCCTCCCCCGCTGCCCCCAGGCTCAACCCTCTGACCGGCTCCACACTGGCCGGTGACAAAGCAGCCCGCACCCCACACACAGCCTCCCTCCCCATCAGTTACGGCGGCTCCCCGGACGGAGGCGCTTGGCTCTGGAGGAGGACACCGTTTTATTCATGCTGCACTCACACACCTCCGTACTGGACTCCGTGTTTGAATCAGACAACAAATCAATGGGACAAGGCGGAGCAGAGGCAGAAAGCCCTTTCTGTCCTCCCCAGGCCCAGAGCACCGGGAATCGCTGCCGATCCCGGGGACAACCCAGCCCCAGGAAGGAAGGTCGGCCGGCGGACCCCAGCACCACTCCACCCGCCGCTGCTCCCAGACCCATGTCAAGGTCCTGGGCTTGGGAGATGAAGCAAGGAAGGCCAGCCGAAACGGAATACGGTGATCATTAGTTAGGTTCTCCAAGGGCAGGGGAAAAAAAAAAAAAAAAAAAGATGGTCCGACTTCCACCCTTCCCCCGTCCGATTCCACGTGGCAGTCACCGAGAGGACACTTGTCTGCGGACGGGACTGAGTCCTTCCCCCACCTCCTTCCCGGTGAGGAGATTCGTTCTAAGACTCCATGAAACATCTCCGCTCGGGGATGACTTTTTTAAACCTGCTCAGCGCACAAGGGGGAACTGATAGCTGGCAATTCAATGTAATGAAAAGGCATTTAAGCTGTAGTGACTCTACTAGGAGGCTTCTTGAGTTGAGCAGTGCATTAATGGGAAGCTTTTAAAAACAACAATTTTTATTACAATCTACCCCTTGTCGTTGAGAGTTTTCATTTCTAATCATGAGCGAGGTCAGCGGGGGAGACGCCGTGAAAGTCCAAGGTAGGAAATCGGACAGCTTCATACCGTACAACTGTTCCCGAACGTTTGATGACATCTGAACAAATAAAACACATAGGTTTCTTTTCCAAATGACCTGTTCCTGCCAAAAATTAAACCAAATCAATCCAAACCAAAGAAACCACAGCCAGGGATAAGCTGACTTTCCTAGAAACACAGTTATTACTCATAGTCAGTCTCTTTTTTTCTTTTTTCTGAAGTTTCATTTAAATTCAACGATTCAACAAAGCTTGTGAACACCAGTTCTGTGAGCCCATCTCTGTGCAGGGTTTTCTATAGGATAAAAAGAAATATGAGGCATTAGCTCCAGCCGCCCCCAGAACATACGAACCGCCTGGTCGGTGTTCCTCATAAGAACTATTTCTTGCTGAAATTTAAATCCTCTATGGAAGTTTCAGTAGAAGTTCATCTACGCATGAAAAATTAAGAACTTGCAGGATTTTAGAGAGAAAATCCTGACTTTTAGCCATGACTCTGGCTAAAAGCTGAATTTAATGTTGCGGCCATCTCCTCAATCTTGACCAAGACGGCAGTCAGTCCCGGGGCGACCATTGTGGTTCTCGGCTCCTTGCTCTGGGTGACCGTCTGGTTCCTTTCAAGTTTGGACTGAGACAAGGAGGTCAAAGCTCTCTATTTGCCCGATCTTTTCTTCAGGAAACATTTTCAGATCTGCAAGATGAAAGCAAATGCCTGGCTGGATCCCATTCTAATTAAAAAGGCCACGTTCAATTTGGGGCCCACAGAAGAGAGATGAACGGATCCTGGTAAGAGTTTGGAGGAAGCAGTAAAAAAAAAATCTGTTTAAGATAATTTGTCTCTCCAGATAGACAAACCGGCCAGAGGCACTGAGAATTGCTGCAGAAAACATGATTGTGTGGGATGAGTTTAAAAGCAGTTTGTATATGAAGACGTCTTTAAAGAATGACAAATGGGTTTATTTTCTGTTTCTAATGGGGACTAGGATGGAAAGGGGTCAAAGAAGACATACAAATGGCTAACAGACACATGAAAAAAGGTTTGTCATCACTAGCCATCAGGGAGATTCAAATCAAAACTGTGTTGAGATACCACCTTACACCAGTTAGAATGGCCAAAATTAACAAGACAGGAAACAGTGTGTGTTGGAGAGGATGTGGAGAAAGGGGAACCCTCTTCCACTGTTGGTGGGAATGCAAGTTGGTGCAGCCTCTTTGGAAAACAGTGTGGGGATTCCTCAAGAAATTAAAAATAGAGCTTCCCTATGACCCTGCCATTGCACTCCTGGGTATTTACCCCAAAGATACAGATGTCGTGAAAAGAAGGGTCATCTGTACCCCAATGTTCTAGCAGCAATGGCCACAGTCGCCAAACTGTAGAAGGAGCTGAGATGCCCTTCAACAGATGAGTGGATCAAGTGGACGTGGTCCATATACACAATGGAAGATGACTCAGCCATCAGAAAGGATGAATACCCACCATTTGCATCGACATGGACGGGACTGGAGGGGATTGTGCTGAGTGACATAAGTCAAGCAGAGAAAGACAATTACCATGTGGTTTCAGTCATACGTGGAACATAAGGAACAGCACGGAGGACCACAGGGGAAGGGAAGGAAAACCGAATGGGGAGGAGATGAACCATGAGACTCTGGACTCCAGGAAACAGAATGAGGGTCGCAGAAGGGAGCAGCGCAGAGGGAGAGGGCAACAGGGTGACGGGCGCTAAGGCAGGCCCTGGTGTGATGAGCCCTGGGCGTTAGCTGCAAGTAGTGAATCTCTGGACACGACGTCTGAGAGTAATGATGTACTGTAGGTTCGCTAACTGAACATAAGAAAAATCAATTAGTTAATCAATCAATCTATCACTTAACTAACAGGGGAGGTGGCTCAGATACCACCTGTGCGGCCAGGTGAGCCGGGGCACTTTTCTCCTTTCCGTCTTTGGAGAGTTTCTGGACAATGTACTGAGTGTTTCGCGTTGAAAGACAAGCATTTACCGGGGATCCCTCAGAGGAGGCAGCTACAGGCAGCCTGCTAACGTCTTCCATTTTTTTTTTTCTCCAACAAGGATTTTCCCTGGATGGCAGTTATGGACTTGAAATGAAGGACTTTCCTTCCAGGACTTGCAGTAAGAACCCCAGGATACCAACTTCAGAGTGACATGAGTTCATTCTTCCAACCACCCCAAATCACCAGGTGCCACGACGAAGGCATTTCGTTAATTCCCCAAGAGGATATGTTTTCTCTTTTCTCCTCCCTCTGCTAACCCGCTCAAACCTTTACCAGAATCAGGAACGTTCGCTTTCCCACTGGAGGCAGCAGGTGCCTATTGAAACCATCTCTCAAGTGCGGAAGTGAACTAAAGAAATGATGCGACAAAACCACAGCCCCTCCGGTCGGTAAAGGTGAGATCGCTGTCCTCTGGCCTGGAGTGGGAGTGGAGGCCTGTGAAGCTGGGATCGGGGACACCGGTGTCCCCAAAGCCATTGGCCCCGGGCCCCCAGGGAGCGGTGGCTTTGGTCCCCGTGGGACGGAGCAGCCCTCCTTGTGTGGAGCTGGAGACGGAGAGGGTGACATGCGGACACCATCAGCTACCGCATTCCCCATAATGTGACTCACAACTCAGGGAGGGGAGGCAGAGCCGGAAGGAAGCCACCTTTCAGCAGAGACACAACTGGCCTGGCTCCACAGTTCCCCTGCCTTAAGGCCACTCTGTGCCCTCTGAAAGCCCCCTCCCTGAGATCTACATGACAGAGGGAAGGCACAGAGCACTCTGAATGTGGGTTTCCAGTGTCCTCAGAAGAGGTGAGGTCACTGCGTGTGCCCAGGGCCAGGGTTCACACCTCCCAAGACCCCAGGGCCAGCCACTCGGACTTCGTCGCCGCACATCACAGCTTTGCTTTCAAGGGGAGGGTGTCTAGAAGCCGAAAACCAGATCAGAACTCAGAGCTACATCTAAAAGGTTTCTGTTAAGAGAGCTTGAGTTTTCAAAAAATAAAGCCTTTGTGGGAGAATTCATGGAAGCGCGAAGGATACGGCTTCAGCTAGCAGAATCAGTGCGGCACTCGGCCTCTCAGTCGCTTTCCGAATCCAGGTGTGCAAACGCGAAGATCACCGGGGCAGGAGTCTGGATCCCTGTAACGTTCGTTTCGCTGCAAGAGAACCATGAGCATAACCCCCAACAGGCGCCCCTGCTGGGAGGAACCATGAGGCTCAAGGATCTGACTGTTTCTCGGGATCTCAGGCTCTGAAGGGCGAGGACGAGGGCTCAGGCTCAGCTCCCCTCCCGTGCTCCCATCTGTCCCAACGCTGGCTTCGATTTCTGCTGGCGTCCCGTGAATGTGTGGTCCCACGGGGAGTTTCTCCTTGGCACCTCATCATAAAGGCTGCTGGAATTCCTGAGTTACTGTGCAGAAAAGATTGTAACCGCAGACGCAAGGAGAAAAGGCTCCGTCCTAAGAATTATGAGGCCCAGTTTCCCATCCTGGTCGAGCCGCAAACCTGCCATGTGAATAATGCTCAGAGATCTGATGCCTGCCCCAAATTTCATCTGGAAACTTACATGTGTATCGAATGACATGCGTAAGAAACCGTGCTGGCTCCGGAGAAGCACAGATAAACAGGTCCCAGCTCTTATCTCAAGGAGCTGATAACTGCGGGACGGATGCTCTCGGAAGCCGGGTCGTACATGTGATCCGAGCGCCGGCGGTCCGACGGCGGCACTGACGGCTGGCTGCCACCCGCCCGTGCCTGCCTCCTCTTACCCTAGCGTGCCTCACCGCCCCGCCCCATGAAGGTGTGGCCATGGTCCGCTCTGGGATACAGCACGACGGTGTCGCTTGAGCCTATGCTGCCCCGTGAAGCTTCGGGCATAAGGAGAACAGGGGACAGAAAGGAAAAAGGAGAGGAAACTCGCAGATTTCTCCAAGGCCCATGAGTGACATGAGAAAGAACTAGAAGTGACGCAGCTGGGCAGGAGAGTAAGTGGCTTGGGAGGCAGGGGCGAAGAAGGGTCTGCCTGGGGAGACCCAGCTGGCAGCCCCAACGTCCCTCCCTCCCCCTACACACTTAGAGCACACCCGCGGACCGGCCCTCCCTGCTACCCGCCCCCTCCCGGCGGGTGGTCCCTGAGGTCCCATCACGACTTCCAAGCGGCTCGGCTTTTGAAAACGCTCACGGTGTTTCCTCATTTGCCATGAACATTGTTTCTCGTGCTTCCGACCTGCGGAAATGTCAGATCTTTCACTTTTCCTATCAAATTCGTCCTGAGATAGCTTCCCACTGAAGGTGAGGTTCACGCTGTTTTTCACAGAAGAGGTGAGTGGTTGTGATCAGTGCTACAGGCGCTCTTCCCCGGCCCCGCGCGTCCGCATCCCGGGAGCTGGAGCCCCGCTGAGGCCGAGCGGAGCTGCGGACACAGTGGACGGCGCCGGTCCTGGACGCTGTGGGTCAGGCCAGGTCTCTTCAGCGCTGTCCCTCAGAGACACGTCCCCACAGCGGGGCCCCAAGGCCCCGCAGGCTCCGGAGTCCCCCAGCGTCTGTCTCCTCTGTCCCCCCGCAGGGGCCTCGACGTGTCATTCTTCCAGAAGCACTGACTTCCCCTCGTGCCCTACGCAGGGCCCCAGTCCCAGGCCCAAGCCACCCCCAACACCTTGCGTGCTGTGCTCATAAGCAAGACAAAAACAAGAATAACCGGCACTGAAATTTACTGAAGACCTTTTTTTTTAAATTTTTCTTTATTTTTTAAATTTATGTTCAGCGTAACAGTTCTTTGTTTTTGCACCACACCCAGTGCTCCATGCAGTCCGCGCCCTCCCCAATACCCACCACCAGGTTCCCCGACCTCCCGCCCCCCCCGCCCCTTCAAACCCCTCAGATTGTCTCTCAGAGTCCACAGTCTCTCATGGGTCACCTCCCCCTCCAGTTTCCCCCGACTCCCTTCTCCTCTCCATCTGTCCTCCGTGCTATTTGTACAGGCCCAGTCCCTCGTTCAAGAGCTCTGCAGGCGTTAACTTGCGCATTTGCGCAACCTCTCCGTGAGGCTGATCTTTTATCCTCCCCACTGTGCAGACAAGGGACGGGGCCAGCGGCTGTGTAAACGCCCCAGGTCACACACCCGCTGAGTGTGAGACCCGTCATTTGGTTTCAGGCATTCTGACTCCAAAGCCTCCACTCTTCCATTGCTTTTCTCCATTTTCAAAGGATATTCGATGAAGACTTGAAGAAAATTATTATCTGGACTTCTATTTATGTTTCACGACCTTGAGGTTGAGCCAAAGGGTAAGAAAACTCCTATTCGGAGCGAGGCCTTACAGGAAAATGTTAGGTACGGCTTACGTTGCCAAGCAAAGACACAGAACTGTCCGCGTAGTATTTTTTTTGAACGTGTAAAGTATTTTCTCTTTTAATTCAAGCTGCCTGAATTCCCCGCAGACTCGGAACAACGACACTTTTCTCGGAAACTCGGAAGGCCTCAGGATAAAACGACCCCACTTCCTGAAAGACAATCTTTTGGGAAAATTTCTCTAAGAAAGAGTCTGAAAAGTCTCTATAGGTTGAAGTTCCCAGACACACTGTGGGGTTTTTTCCCTTTTTTTTGGATCCTATTTTCAGTGATCTGTTCTCTAGGTCTGTGTGTGCCTAAGGGTGGTCTCCTAGATGGCTCCTCGCATGAGAGACAGAGTTCTTCTGTAAAACTAAGAATCCTTGCTTTTTCACACCTGGGATTGCTTCTGCCACGTTCTCTCCCCTCGGCTGTCACCCTCATCGTCCCCATCTTGCAGACTTGCGCCTCTCACCGTGGATCTAGATCATGAGCCCTGCAGTGCCCCCCAACAGGTCCCCTCTACGTCTGATACACAGGAGGCATTAAGTATTTGCTAAATAAAGAGAAACGTCGAATTAATTGGACTGAATTCCCTGAAAGACGATTCGAAAGCATTACTCCACATGTCACCCCTCGTGTGGACATGGTCGAAGGGTCAGTGCATTAGGAAGGATTAGCTTCGTCTCCAGCAGCAAAAACCCTCCAGAGGGACGAGTTAGCGAGCCCCGCGAGGGCCCGGCTCCGGTCTGCTGCCCTCAGCACACCCGTCTCTTGCTCACCGGCGAGCAGAGCGAGTGCTCAGTGAACTGTGGCAGCTTCAGACCAGAGTCTCTGATCACGGGGTCCTGGACCTCAGGGTCACCAAACGCCTCCAAAGTGAGACCGGATGTGAGACAAAGGACATGATGTTCGGGCTTCCTGCGACTGATCCCAGGCAGCCAGCTGGAGCAGACGAGCCCTGGCGACCGGCGGGACGGTTCAGAGAAAGGAGGAGTGGGGGCTGTTTTCTGGCTTCGGTGTGTTTGAATGCTCGGTGTACGGTGTGCGCGTGTGCGTGTGTGTGCATGTGTGTGCGTGTGCGCGTGTACACATGTGTGCCTGTGTGCGTGTGTACACAGGTGTGTTCTGGTCCCCCCTTTCTCTCACACACGCAGACGTGCCCACACGCTCGTGATTCTGAATCAGCACATGTATCTGAAAGCTGATGGGGCTCTGAGAAGCATCCGCCCAAACCCCTCTCCTTCATTTCGGGGTGGGGAAGGATCACCAAGGAGGAAGCCAGCAGATCCCACGACTTCCTCCCCTGGGAACGGCATGTGTGAAAGTCCTCCCCAGGGTCATGCCTCCACAGGAGCCAATGCAGGGGCCAGCCGCAGAGTGCGGAAGGCAGAGCCCCGCCCAGCACCAGCCACACCCTGAATCAACCCGCTGTCAGGACAAAGCCTCCTGTGACGGGTACAAGTGGCTGCCCAGACACACCCAGTCCAAGCTCTGACCTTCCCCTCTCCTGCCTGGCCCAGAACAGAAGCGGCCCACGGCCTTGCTGGAGGGGAGCTGACTTGTCTCAGCAATCTGAAGCTTCCTCAGGCCAGTCGGGCTCCAATGAGCCAGTCCTTCCCAGACCGCTGGACCAGCAGCGGTGATCCACTTTCCAGCTCTCGGTCAGCGGCTCCCTCGCTGGCCGGCCTCACGGCTAGACAAGGCCTAATCAGGCAAAACAGCCAAAGCCCCCAAAATGAAGACACACCAGCCTTTGCCTACAAGGTCCTGGCCTCTAGAACCAAATGCAGACCGTGACCAGCATCAAAGTGTGTAAGAGAAAAATGGACACTGCCCCAAACTAAAGCTGCTCCTTTTCACGTAAGACAGGAAATGCTCCACAGCCCTCGCTCGGTCAGCGAACCACCAGCAGGAATCCTCCGGGCACATGAACAACACGTCCACCTGTACAATGACACAGGAGACCAGACCGCCTACCACCACACACGCGTGTGTACACACACACACCATGCATGCATACTTCGACACACAGGCATCACCACGCATCAGCCATCCCTGAGACCCATCCGGGTGACCCATGTCACTTGCCGAGGCCCCTCTGGTTCCCGACCCTGGAGCTACCATAATTATATGGGGACAAGTGCCAGATGGCCCAGCAGACCGGCATCCTTACTGCCCAGTCCGTGACTCGGGATGGAGTCACAGGATCTACTTAACCTCTCGGTTGACTTCAGTTCTCTGTAACAGACTGAGAAGCAGAAAATGCATCAAGGCTGCACCCGATTTCTTCCCAATCGTGCCCATGGGACTCCCACATAGTTCACTGTAGATATGCCTACTTGGCTCAATTTTATTGAACGTTTAAAAGGATTGCAGGTCAGAGCAATGGCTTAATCTTTCTAAGATCTCCATGAGCTATAAATATCTTGTGCCATGCCACAAAATCCCACAGCACAGCTTGACTGTGCACTTGACTAATACGGCCGTGGACTGGAGTGAGGGATGAAAGCCGCGGAGATCCAGCCCTAGAGAAAGATGACATTAGTGAAACGCAGGAACTGCAAAGCAGAAAACACATCCATTGCATTTTCAATATTTCTCTCTATGTTTTTTTCATTAAAAAAATTGGAACCTTGGGGCACCTAGGTGGCTCAGTGGGTTAAGCCTCTGCCTTTGGCTCAGATCATGATCCCGGGGTCCTGGGATGGAGCCCCGCATCGGGCTCTCTGCTCAGCAGGGAGCCTGCTTCCTCCTCTCTCTCTGCCTGTCTCTCTGCCTACTTGTGATCTCTGTCTGTCAAATAAATAAATAAAATCTTAAAAAATAAAATTGGAACCTGTGCCCACCCTAATTTCTGAAGACATCACCACATCTCTCCCAATTTGGGAATAAATTACAGTTGAACCCTTGGACAACATGGGACTTGGGGCCCTGACCCCACCTCACAATTGAAAATACACCTATAACTTCTGATTCCCCAAAAATTTAACTGCAAAGAGCTTACTGTAGATGTCATACCCATAATATAAACAGTCCAATTACCACATATTTTATATGTGTTGTATTGTGAATTCTTACAAGAAAGGCTAATGGAAAGAAAATGGTATTAAGAAAATCCTAAGGAAGGGACGCCGGATGGCTCAGTAGGTTGGGCGTCTGAGTCTTGATCTCAGCTCAGATCTGGATCTCAGGGTTGTGAGTTCAAGCCCCACACTGGGCTCCACACTATGCATGAAGCCTACTTAAAAAAAAAAAAAAAAAGGAAGAACAAAAGAAACTCCTAAGGAAGAAGAAATATATTTTCTGTACCACAATGTATTTATTGGAAAAATTTCATGTAAAGTGCTCCCACGCAGTTCAAAGCTGTGTTGTCCAAGGATCAACTGAACGCTATTTTATTTAAAAACACAAAATACACTCAACAGATTTATAGTTTCCCTCCTTTTCATGAGTTCATAAATGCTTTTACATAGTGAGTTTTATTTGAGCTTCGCTAAATTTTGGAAGATAACAGAAGGAGATCATTTTCCACATGGGACTACTACAACACTGTTGATCGGAAATGTCACAAGTCCTAAAAAAATTCCTACAACAAGCCAGTTAACAGAGTAGCAACCAAGTTCTTTCATCTTCCAGCAGAAGACCCCGGGAACCGATCCACAGTCCTGAACACACTCAGGACACACTTGGGGACATTTCCCAATTATTGCAGATTGCAGAACTTCACGCGATGTATGAAATTTAACATGAAATGCACTACAGAACTAAGCATAAGAAAAGTACCAAATTTCTAGAAACAAGCGCAGGAAAACACTTGGTGACCTTGGGTGAGCCCAGATGTCTTCGATAGGGCATGAAAAGCAAAATCACAAATGGCAAAAATAGATCAAGTAGCTTCATCCAAATTAAAAGACGTCGGGCTTCAAAAGACACTATTAAGAGAATTAAACCAGCCAGGCCAGGTGCTGGAGAAAACTATTGGCAGAAAACAACTAACAATATATATTTAGAAATCTTGTAATTCGCTAACAGGAAGGCAAGGAGCCTAATAACAGCCGAGCAGGATCTGCAAGGTCTCTCGGCCGAGAAGTTACAGATGCAAACGAATTCACAAAACCCAAACAACGTCATAGCTGCGAGTGCCAGCTTCTTTTAAAGCTACACATGCTCTGACCCTATGATTATCTCCCCCAAAGAAATGAAAGTCACGTCCACAAAATTACCTCCCCGTGAACGTTCACAGCTCTATTCAAAAATAGCCCCAAATGGGAAATAACCCAAAAGCCCTTCTACTGTTGAGGGGAAAAACAGACCGTTCTATGAGCCACAGTAGAATTCCACATGATAGTCAAAGGGAACGAGCTACTGATACACACAGCAATACTGACGGAACTCGAGGGTGTTTTACTAAAACAAGGGGGCTATCTGCAAAAGGATACTGACTTCATGATTCCATTTGTATGGAATTCTGTTCAAGACCAAATGAAGGACCGTGATGGGAAGCAGAACAGTGACTCTCCAGGGCTGGGCTGGGAGGGAAGGTTGACTGTAATGGGCAGGAGGAATCTGGTGTTGGTGATCCAATATTTTGTATCATGATCGTGATAGTGCTTATAGGACTGGGTTCTACATTATTCAAAACTCATCAAATTGTCTGCTTAAACTGGGAAATTTTAATGAATGCAAATTTTACCTTAATAAAGACAGGTCCCAACAAATGGACAAAGGAAAATGAAGAAAAGTTGAGTATGAGCTTGTCGGGGAAGGAAAACTATTTCAGTGAAAACTCCCATATCATGACAAGGGCCCCCATGAGGGTGTCTTTCTGTCAGGTTGGGGAGTATGAAATAATTGAACAACTGGTCTCTGGAATAGTGGCACCAGTTAGAAGTGAAGTTCTGGAAGTAACATTAATTGGGCTTACAAGCAAAGAAATGAACACAAAATAAAGAACAGCCTGGGAGCTGTCACTGCCCCCCACATACAAGCATCTTCATGGAACGGAGCCAGAGGAGGGAGCCAGAGAGAGGGAGGGAGCCGCCACGGATGCCAGCAGAAACCGTCAACATCTACTGTTTCCGAACTCAGGAAATCAACCAGAGGCTCGCAGCAATCCGCGCAGTGTTCATTCATGACAAACGGCTGGACGCCGGCAAGGACGGAGAGCTTTGGGTCGCTAGAACTCGCCCCGTTATCACACCTCCCCCTGCGGCTCTCTGGGCCAACCACAGGCCCCAGCACCCCCACTGCTGGGTGGACATATGTCCACACGAAACCTGGTACACAATGTCCCCAGAAGCATTTGTCATAAGAGCCACAATGGGGACAGAACTCTCCAGTGCCCGCGACTAATGAATGGATAAACAAAATGTGGTATTTCTATACACGGGGACGTTCCTCAGTCACACAGAGTAATGACGTTCTGACTCCTACAACAACACAGATGAACCCAAGAAGACACCAGTCACAGAAGACCACCCATCAGTGATTCCAATTATATACGACGTCCAGAAGATGCAAATGGATAGAAACTAAAAGAAAACGAATGGTTGCCAGCGGCCAGGTGCAGGAAATTGGTGACTGGCCAGTAATAGGGACAAGGCTTCTTCCCTGAGATGACAATATTCTAAACTTCAATCATGCTGCAGGTTGCATAATATATCAAAAACCCATGAAATTGAAGACTTTAAAAATAACAATTTATGGTCTGTGAATTAAATGTCAATAACAAATGTACACCCATAACATTCTACATTTCATACAAACCAACTTAAAAAGACACACATTGGGGCGCCTGGGTGGCTCAGTGGGTTAAGCCGCTGCCTTCGGCTCAGGTCATGATTTCAGGGTTCTGGGATCGAGTCCCGCATCGGGCTCTCTGCTCAGCGGGGAGCCTGCTTCCTCCTCTCTCTCTGCCTGCCTCTCTGCCTACTTGTAATCTCTCTCTGTCAAATAAATAAATAAAATCTTTAAAAAAAAAAAAAAAAGACACACATTAAAAACATGAGAATGATCGCACTGGGGACGGGAGAGGGGAGGTGTGACATGGACACAAAGGGAGCCTTGCCCCACATCAATGCGAGTTAAGTCAGAACTCGGCATGTGGTGTTTAAAAATCAAACAGAAAAGCTCTCACCAACCCTCTGTTTCCAGCACTGAATTAATTTTTCCTTCCCTGATTTCCATGCCTAACCTTTAACAACCCTGACTCGTGTCTACTGACCATTTGTTAAGGACAGAATGACACATCCCCCACACGTCCACACAGACGGCTCCCCGATCTCCCACAATAGCACATCATGGCACCCACGCTCTGCAGGGGGAAACTGAGGCACCTAGCAAGGGTCTGCCCGGAGCCCGGCCGTAGCTGAAGGATGGTGCCACATTCAGCAAGCCAGGGAATCAGGGCATGTGGTGCAGCTGATGGCCTTGCCACCGGGAAGACGGGGCACCCATCCCTCACCCTAACCCTGAGAGGAGCTCTGGCTAACTTTGGGGGACGTCCTGTGGGCTGCTGGCCTGCCCAACGGAGGTCACCCGCTCCTCGTCAGAGCCCCAGCCCAGTGTCCTCAAAGGCTCCTAAAACCACTGGGGTTCCAAATGCCTGACACCTCCCTAAGGGAAACTCGGCGCCAAGTGACACAAGACGTCATGCTTACTGGGAGTGGAGAAGTGTCTCGGGTCTGGGACGCTACATACAGACCCTAAGCCATCGGCACCCTGGTGACCACAGGCTGAAGTTCTGCAGGGAGAAGGAACCCCGAGTTTGCTCTCTCCTCGCCCACCTCTGACGGCTATATCTCAGGTCGACTCCTCACCCCGAGACCGCTTACTTGGGGACAAAGGAGCCCTCACTGCACTTTACAAAAGTCCCACATCCTTAAGATGTCAATGAGGGAATATTCTGTTTTATCACTTTCCTGCACTGGGACAGGAGGGCAGGGAGACCCCAGGGCCAGCGCGGTGTGTGGAGAGATGCAGGGCTGAAGGAGACGGGGAGGGAACAGGAGAGGCAGCGGAGAAGCCAACACAGCTGTGTCCCCCTCCTGTCCTGTGCAGGGGTGACGGGTGTTTCCTCTAAAAAATATTGAAGGGGAGGCACCTGGGTGGCTCAGTCGTTAGGTGTCTGCCTCCAGCTCAGGATTCCAGGGTCCTGGGATCGAGCCCCGCATCAGGCTCTCTGCTCCGCAAGGAGACTGCTTCTCCCTCTCTCTCTCTCTGCCTCTCTGCCTACTTGTGATCTCTGTCTGTCAAATAAATAAATAAAATCTTTTAAAAATAAATAAAATTTTAAAAATAAATAAAATAATAGAATAGAATAAAACAAAACAAAATAAAATAAAAATACTGAAGGAAAACGTGCTGTGTCTAAATGCCGCACACATACCCACTATGAATCAGACTAACACAGCGGGGTGTAGTTGCGTCAGAAACCTGCTCCCGTGTGTGTTTTACAAGCTCATCGCCCCACGGCACAGAGGTTTCCCCAGCAGCTGGGGGGCTTGCTGCCACCCCCAGAGAAGCTGATTCTGTGACGCTTCTTCAGTTCCTCTCTCACACGGCTTCCACCTCGGATCTGTCACCAAGTCAGGAGGCTCCTCTCACATCAACCCCTTCTTCTAAGTCCCTGCCGGGGCCGCAAATTATAAATCCTTCTGGTATGATTCTCCTCCGTGGGGAAGTGAGCCCTCCTCGCCAAGTGTGTAAACCCAAAAAACCCAACTAGAGCCCGCTCAGTATGAACGAAGGTAATCCTTCTGGATGGTTCCTTTCAGGGGTATGGGAGTGCCACTGACCACCGAGGCAGAAAACAGGAAAATGAGAAAGTCTGGGGAAGCCGAGGACGGGCTTCCTCTCTGACAGGCCGACGCGAGGTCTCTGCCTGGGGCTCCCACTTGGAAATGTGTGCTAGGAAGTTCCAGCACCAACGTCAAGCTCACATGGGGGTTTGGAGGGAACGTCCGGCGCGCTGGGCGGGGCCCATGAGACCACCGGAGTGGGCCAAACCACAGAGACCACCCTCGTGAGGTAATGAACAGGCTGGGGGCACCGGCAGGAGCGACACCAGCATTTGAAGTTCAGGCAGAGGAAGAGAGACACCCAGACGCAGAAGAGACTTGAGCAGTTTGCAGAAGTCAAGAGGGTGGGAGAGAGCGAGCCACACTCCAAAGCACGTGGTCATTAGCTTCAGATTCTGCAGGAAAGACCAGCAGAGCAAGGATTTAAAATAAACCTTTGGGGGCACTTGGGTGGCTCAGTTGTTTAAGCGACTGCCTTCGGCTCAGGTCATGATCCCAGGGTCCTGGGACCGAGTCCCGCATCAGGCTCCCTGCTCAGTGGGGGGCCTGCTTCTCCCTCTGCCTCTCCCCCTGCTTATTCCCCCTCCCTCTCTCTCTCTCTGTCGAATAAATAAATAAAATCTTAAAAAAAAAAAAAAACCATTGACGGGGCTGGTCTTCAAGACTAGCATCATGTGGATCTTCAGACACGCATCCTCAGCGCGCACACTGCCCCTTGGGGCTCTCCCCTGAGACCTAGAGTCATCCATCCGGGCTCTGTTAACAAAAGCTTTATGAAGACGCATCTGAGCTGCTTCTAAACTGCGTCCAGAAAGCCAGGCCGCAGCCTTCTCTAGAGACGCCGCACCAACACCGACTTCTCTCTCCCCAGCTATGTGCATCCCCTCTGTGCGGTCTGCACCATTACGGAGAGCAAACCAGCCACGAGATGTGACGCACGGGCTGTCCAGAGGCCCGGGGCAGGTACGGATACGCTCAGCCGGTAGTGAGGGGAGTCCCCCCAGGGAGCCTTCTCTGCCTCCGTGGGAGTGGTGAGGAGAGGTGGAAAGTCTGGTTCCTCCAGCTCCCCGTGCGGGTAAGCACGCGGCAGCCACGACAAGGTCTCCACTCGGCCTTGGATTCCTGATGCGGATTTTGCCGCGCTGGTTGGGATCATACCTGAACGCGGGGACAAAGGGCCTGCCTGAGCCCCAAACATCACTGCCCTCGGCAGCCCTGGTGCGTCTCCTTCTATCCTTCCTGGAGAATCTCTTTTTAGAGCGACACTTCTTAAAAACAGCTCTGAGCGATATTCAAAGACTCGTCCTAAAAGGGATGTTACGATGCCTCACCTACGGAAATTCAGAGCGTGGCACTGTTTCCCCGCTACCTCATCGATATGGCACGTGCCCAGCAAGAGGCTTTCGTGATCACCCCTCGGAAGGCATTGGGAGAACACGGGTCTTTCTGCGGAAGGCACACCAAAGGGAACAGTGCTATGTCCTCAGGCCACGACATGCTCTCAGATCACCCCATGACTCGCCGGAAGTAGGTCATAAACTCAGTGACTCCCACTGGCTACGAGGTACCCATTGAGCTGAGGCACGCCATTGCCTAGAGATGGAGACGGGCTGCTGGGGGTGAGCCGGGGTGGGGGATTCTGCAGAAAGTACCAACAACTATTACCCACCTCAGTGAAGAAGAGACTGCATGTTCCCCCTTTGACAAAGTCAAGTTCAGTCTGGCTCACACTTTACAATGTCCACTTTCCCCCACACACCAACCATCACCGATCTTCTACAGTGACGTGACGAGCAAATGCCTACAGCTTTTCCCCAAAGAACCGTGCCCGACTCAGACAGCACGTGGCCCTAAAGAATACGACCAGCTTGACTCGACACACGGAAACCGTGTCTTCACACGGCAGGACTGTGCGCAGGCCCAGAAGCCAACCTCATCACTGCCGGACACTGGGTCCTCGGTGGTTAGACATCCGTCACACGACTCATTCGACAGGTTCTGCTCCAAATGGCTTTGACGGTTTTCAAAACCCAACACCTATCTTCCAGGAATCAACTGCTGCCCCCCCTTTCCGAAAAGATTCCAAAGAATCTGTCATAGAATTCCAAAGATGTACAATATTGTTCATACGCTGACTGCCATCACCAAGGAGAGACGCTCTCAGGAGAATCACTATTTACAGCAAATGTGACAGGAAGAAAGTCAGCTTCATTACGGGACCCTCTCACTTCTGTGCACTTGAGAGAGGGATGCTCATGGGCTCAAAGAAAATGCTGAAAAAATTTCACCAATGCTGATCTGTGTTCCCAGGTTCTGCCTTCACATAGCAGGGACTTCAAAAAGAATATCCTCCAGCAAAGGTGAGGGAAAACGTGTATCTGAATTCATACTGCGCTGGTGGGACTATCCGCTGGTGCCACCACTTTGGAATAGGACATCATTATCCATATAAATGTCAAGTATATGCAACTTACATTCCTGCCGCTACGTTTCTCAGTGTCTCTGCAGGAGGAACACGACACACTATCCACAGGAAGGATACACAGAGATGATCAGCGTGGCGTTGCTGATCAAAGCAAAGAGCCAGGAACCAGCTGCATGCCGAACACTTAGCGAATGGTTTTACTGGCTCTCCTAGCCCCACATCCTAGAATACCACAGAGCAGTTTGCAATAATGAGGGATGGGTGTGTGTGCACCTTCAAATATATGTCAGCAAACGGATGCTGCCACACCATGTTGTCGGGTGATACTTCAGCGGAGAAAAAATACTTGAGTATAATATTATGTATGTAAAAATGTCATACATATATACAAAGTTACACCTATATATCTTCTATGTATCCAAATGTACATATACATGCATACACCCGTGTGTATGCGCATATATGTATATGCAGAAAAATTATTTTTATTATATCAATACTTACATAAACGTTAGTATCACTTAACTTACTAATATGTACTTAAGTATATTAATATTCTTTCTATCTCTCTCTTTCTATAATATATATAAATATAAATATATATATAAATATAAATAAATAAATATATATATATATATATATATATATATATATACACACACACACTAGAAATTTGCCTACCAAGATAATGGCTGCAATTTCTTCTAGGAACTCCTGAGACCAAGGCCACTGGGATGATGAAAATCACTTCACACCTTGTGTTTTATGTGTTAATATATTATTAGGACAATGCATTCATGGATTTCTTAAATACTTAAATTAAAATTATAGGTACCTATGAGGAGCTTGGGATAACATTACACAAATAATTGTCTTGTTTCACCCATTTAATGTGTACTCTTAGGAAAAGGTACTCAAAAAACCTAGAATAAATAGAGTCAAAAGATAAAAGAATAATTATAATTTTTAAATTGGGAGACGTGGTTTGCCATTTTCAATTTAAAGTACATTTAACTTACATTTAACATATCTTGTATCTGTCCATCTAACATATCTTGTATCTCTTCATATCTACCCCTCAAAACACACACATACACCCAGAGTCAAGGGCACACGTGGTCAAGCATACTGGACCTGGGGACAGAAGACCACCCTACAGGCTGTCCAATCTATTCCCTCCACAGCGTCACTTATGTAACGGGCCAGGAACCTACATAACTCATTCAACACCCACAGTGCCAGGTCGTTTACCAAGCACAGCTTCAGGCCTTAAACATACGCATAAAGAGAGAGAAAGAAGTCGAACAGGGGATTGTAAAAAAATAACAAAAAAGAAAGGGAAGGAATAAATATATATTCTAGAAAGTGTGACTCGTCACGGACGTTGGCACGGATCTCATTGCCATCAGCTCCCCTGACGCGGAAACAGAGCTGAAAAGCTCCACAGAAGGCCTTCATAGTGGGAAGAGATTAGGAGAAAAGGTAACCATTGGGCTTTCCACCTGAAGCGTCCGAGGTGATGTGTTTCTTTCACTGTCTCGACCGGTCACGTCGGTCTCCTCAGGATGCTGGTGTAAAAAAGGCAACAATCCCGCCCCCTCCCCCAACAACAGGCGATCCCACACTCGCTTCTGCGGTTTGCATTTGCGGCTCACTGAGCGCCGGGACCCTCAGATTCACACAGGACTCGTAACGACACGCATGCCGGGTGCCTGCGGAACAAAGACATCGCAATAAAATGCAGTCGAGCTGAGGTCAGGAGCCGCTATGTATACTACAGCAGGAAGAAAAGCCATAACTCATTGTTCCTGTCACTCCTCACCCTCAGTGACCACCAGCATCACAGCAGCCCCCAAGCAGAGCAGAAAGGAGGCCAAGTTCTTGGCTTGTCTTTGAAAGACGCCATAATTAATTTCTGCCACCGAATGCCTTTCATTAGAGACTCTGAACTCACTGCAGCAGGTGAGCGCATGGCTCCCCTCCACGGCTCTCTCTGCCAAGCAGGTAAATGTTGTTATGACACGCGCGGGAGCAGAAGTGTGCACACACAGCAGACTGCGTTCCAACTGCTTGGGAAGCAGTTTCTGTTTGGGGGGTTTTTTGTTGTTGTTGTTGTTTTTTTTTTTTTTATTTGCCCGTGTGCACAGATGCTGAGCTGAGGCCCTGAAGGGGCAGAGGGCGTCTCCCTACACACCCAGGAAAGAATCCAGATGTGCAGGGAGAGCTGCCTTTCCAGGGACAGGGCCAAGGGAGCTGACTTCGGTCATCGCACCTGCTCCTGCTGACCTCCCGCTCCCTCCACCCCCCAGAGATGGGGACGGGGCTGGGGGCGGGGCTGGGGGCCGGAGAAGGGCTGCGTGTGCCTGGGAAGGAGGCAGGAGACTGTGCCAAGCCTCATCCAATCATCCTAGGGTTTAGAAAGAAACCCGGAATTACGCTCAAAGAACAAAGATGTCCCCAGCGTTCTGCAAAGCCGTCGGCCTGCGGCTGGCCCTGGGGTGTAGCTGGGCACGGGCGAGCTCTTCCTCCCACGGCAGCTCCCAGCCTGCCTTGCAGCGAGGCATGGTCAGGACTGACCCTGCGCCCACAAGGGGATGCGCGCCTGGGTCCTCTCACCCTCCCGCGGGGAGCGTCTGAGCGCGCCGCCCCCGCTGCTGGAATGAACCACACGTCAGGACAGCGTCCGAAGAAACACGATGAGCGAGGCAGAGGCCGTGTGGAGGCCGCAGCCCGCCTCCCCGCTGGCCTATCAGACAGCATGAAGGAGACGCTTACTGTGTTTGAACCATTATTGATTTGGGGGTCTCTGCGCTACGGCCGTCCCCTGCCCTGCGCACAGGGAGGCACGGGGCCTGTCCACAATTGTTCACCAAAGAGCATGTGAACGTGTCGACAAAGCAAATTCACACACCGCTCCCAGTGAGAGAGGAATGGGGAATAAAACTAGGTGGTTTAAATGTTTTTATCTCTAAATCCCAAACACAGAGAGCGCACAGTAGGAAGAAAACCCCTAGAGCTGGGGATTTCCCTGCCCTCTGGCTCGGTCCCGAACCCTCTCCCCGGCAGACTGCGGGGTCGGCTGGTGGGAATGCGGAAGTCCACGCTCCATCTCGTCCACGTGTGCGTGGTCAAGTGGGAAGTGGGTGAACTTGGGTTTTTCAGCAGCTCTGAGGGGCAGCGACCGGCTCTGAAGGCCCCGGAGGCTGCCGGAGGCTCCCTCCCTCCCCCGCAGGCCCGAGCTCACTCATCCACACGAGGCCGCCACGGGGCTGGCCTCTGCCCGGAGCACGGTCTGCTGCTTTCCCAGGGGTCTGGGAGAATTCAGGGGGCAAGGGGCGTGGTGCTGCAGGACACAGCTGCTTCTAGAAGCTGAGGGAACCGACGGGCCTCCGGGCGGAGGCTGGGCTGGAACAGAGGTGCTTGCGAGGAAAGGGCTCCTGCAGGCCGAATGTGCAGAGCTCTTCCCAGAGGCGGAGTCGGCCCGTCCTGCTGTCCTGCTGACCAGCATGCCAGGCTGGGCCCGGCTGGTTCCAGGGGAGAGCCGTCTGGGACCCGGGTCGCCCGTGGAAGAAGACGACCATCACCGGGGCTGTCTGGGTTCCGGCAGCTGAGACCGGCCTGAGAATTGTTCTCTCCCGTCGGGACGAGCAGCTCCGGGGGCTCAGGCCTGCCTCCAGGAGCACGGCTGCCGTCTGTCGTCCCGTGATACCCTCCGCAGCCGTCTCTCCTGGGCAGCACGGCCTCCCTGAACAGTGGTTCTGCGCCAGCGGCTGTAGCTAAGGCGGAGCCGTGGAGGACATCAGGGCACCCCTGCCCGGGGCTGCCCCTACGCCCCGGGGACGCAGCTCCAGCCTCCACGGGGCCCCGGCTCGCACACCAGGTCACACCTGAGCTACAGGGATCCCGAGGGGACAGGAAGGGCTGACGCTGTCATCCACGCCATCACCACCCCTTCCCTGCTATGCTCAGCGTGAATGACCATGTCCGAGAGTGACCCCTGGTTAAGGGGGTAGGCTCTGAAATCACACTTCCTGGGTGCAGACCCTGCTGGCCCACTGACTGCTGGCGTGCCCTTTGCCAAGTCCCTTAACCACGTCTGGGCCTCACTTTCTCTGCTCTTAAACAACGGCAATGACACTTCCCTAATGACTGCCATGGCCTTAAATAAGAAAACACGTGCTAAGTACTAAGCAGACTGCAGTGAGCCCCTGTCCGTGTCTGTGCAGCCGATCGTGGCGAGGATTTTTCTGGCCAGATTTTATTTGTCCGCCAAAGCCACCTACACCATCGTTCACGAGAGCAGGATGAAGAAGGGGGGTCTGTGACGGGCTCGGGCTTAACCCACGCCCCACCGCCTTATCTCCCAGCCCGCTGCTTTCCGCCTCATCCGCAGGGACACCGGGAACAACGGGACCGCGCCCTGCTGAAGCCCAGAGACGTCACCTCCAGGGTCGCAGGCTGCAGAAGGCATGCGGCTCAAATAAAGCTTAAATTAATTTTTAAAAATCAACGGCCAACACAAATTTTAAATTTCACATAATAATCCATATGACAGCTTATCTTCAACTATTAGGAGTTCTGGTCACTGGGGAGTCCCAGCCCCCACTCTGTGACATTTGGTTAGAATTTTCTCAGAAGGGTGGTGATCTGCAGGTCGCCGGGGCCCCAGGCTGCGCCCCAATGCCGGTCACTGTCCACTTCTGTTCTTGTGTTTCTTCCCTGCCTGGCCCTGGTAGGTGGCAAGTTTCCAGGCTTTGAGTGACCTCACTTCCACCACAGGTCCACATGCTCAGCCGTCTCGAAAACTCTGTGCTATAAGCAGGGGCTGGGACACCATCAGGTTCAAAACACGAGGATGAACAGACAAAGGGAGACACACACTGAATTTGTCAGAAATCGAAATTTTGTTAGTTTTGCAACTTGTCAAGAAAGGAAATTCTTTAGGATCAAGCATCCTTGGTGACCATTTGCTCTGCAAGTTATGTAGCTTTTGTCCAAAGAGACACACACCGTAGCTGTGATGGTGAGATGTTGTAGACGCGCATCTCAGCCGTGCTGGTTAACGGCGCACGCCCGCCTGTCCAGGCCACGGTCGGCAGCCGTCTGGTGTTTCCAACACTAGCCTAGATGTTACTGTAAAGGGAATTTGCAGATGTGATTGATTTTAAGTAAAGGAGATGGCCTTCAGTCGTGTGGGTGGGCCTCATCTGATAAACCAAAGGCCTGAACAGCAAAACCTTGTGTTTCCAAAAAAAAAAAGAAAGAAAGAAAGAAAGAAAGAAAGAAAGAAAGAAAGAAAGAAAGAAAAAGAATTGTGCCTCAAGCCCCTAAAGGTCAGTGCTGAGTTCCCAGTCTACTGGCTTGCCCTGCGGACAGCAGACTGGCCAGACCCACCCCGGTGGGGGCCAGCTCCTTGGAAGAAGTCTTTCCTTGCAAGAACTTCCTTTCTTGAAAATCAAATTGTAAAACTAGCAACATTTAAATTTCTCATCTATGTATGTACACACACACACCCTGTCGGCTCTGTCTGGGAAAACCACGACTGATAACAGAACCACAACAAATCTCAAATCCCAGAGTTCAATCCAGGCGATCGGGTGGCCACTCCTGTCCCAGGTCTGTGGTCTTAGGCGGGCGGTAACTGGGACTCGGACTGGCCTGGATGGCGTAGTAAGTTAGCAGAGGAGGCGCGGCGAGGACCCTCCTCCAGACCCATCCCCTAGACACCATTTATCTTCTGAACCACAGCAATTCCTGCACCAGCTTCAGTGAAAACACACGGTGTTTGGAGGATAAATAGGGGACAGATCAGACCTCATTTATTTAGGGGAAAAAACACGGGGAGATCTGTGTCACTGCCCTGGTTCTATCTCTCAGTAGCTGTGTGACCTTCCCCCAGATTTCCGTCTTCGGTCTCCTTATCTGTAAAGCGGCAGCGATAACAGAAACCCTTATTTAATTCTTGTGGTTTCGAGGATAAAATGAAATATAGATTTGAGAGCACTCTGGAAATTTAAAGGAAGATGAACAAATGTTTTGAGCAGTAGGTGAGACTACCAAATAAATAATAAAAAAAAAGAAGACAGCAATATTTGTGGGTTTTTTAGTGGTTTTTTTCAACGAATGGCTTTCTGAACGAACACGTTTCGGGGCTGCAGGCTGCAGATAAACATGGGCTTTTATCTCTCCCCCCTCGCTGCATTATAAGAGTATAAAAGAGAACGTGAACATTCTTCTAGGGAAAAATTCACCAAAATAATTTTCTCCTGCATTAAGATATACTTGAGTATGCAAAGATTTAGAGCTTTCTACGGTAAGCCTTCTAAAATTGTATCTGACTGACTTCTGTACTTGACAAGACCTTGAAAGATTGTGGGGTATACAAATTTTAAGCATTCGCCATAAATTGTTATAACCGAATGCTTATTTTCGTTTCAAGTTCTCATGGTGAAGGATGTGATTTATCATGCCCTAGAGATTTAGCTGACTTAGAAACTATTAATAAAATAAGTATGGAGTGTAGTAAGGGAATAAATATGCCTTTCAAGATGTCCTTTATTCACCAGAGTCAGTACGCCCGTGAGACGCACACGGACGCTTGGTTCCCCACACCCCAGTCCTTCCGGGGGTGGGCAGTAATAAATTCCAGCCACATCCAAGCCAGGATTTGGCAAAAGCAAATTGCCCTTCTCAAGGAAAAAAAAAATAAAATAAAATAAACCTTTGATTTGATTTCCATATAATATGGAAAATTAAAATCTGGATTCAAATCCCACAAAGATTCACCCAGGGATACCGGCAGCTGTCCGTACGACTTTGAGTCAGTTGCTTAACCTTTCTGGTTAACCTCACGTTAACGCTCTGTAAAGCGGGCACGATCGTAGTCATTTCACAGTGTGCTGCCGGTTTCTTGTGAACGGAAGCTCCATAGAAATAACACAAGGGGCAGAAAATGTAATCTGGCGTTGTGGGCGCACCCACTACATGTTCAAACATCACCCCTCATACAAAGAGCAACAGTGAACAGGTCTTGCATTTAGGAGAAAAAGTTGCCATCACAATCCCAAAGACAGACACCCCTCCTGTGCGGAGCTGTTCCGGGGGGTCGCGGGATAAACTCGGTAAGGTTTCCTTTGCTATGTTGCTCCTGGGGGGGGGCACTACAAGTGGACGTTTCTCACACTTGGTGCCTGAAGGGGTAAAGGCTGTCAGCCAACATCAGTCTCTGGCCACCCCGACCGCAAAGTCCTCCATGGCAAGGCTGACGGGTGACACGCACCTCCAGTAAAAAGAGTGCATCCTTGGGGGACAGGCACCAAGGGAAGGGACACGTGCATCCTTGGGGGACAGGCACCAAGGGAAGGGACGTGGGCAGAGGGCGGCAGTCCCCTGCAGCCTGGGCTGGTCCAAACCAGGAGTGCTGGCCCTCTTGGTACACCTAAGAGATGGCAAATCCTGTAGAGGAGAAAGCCGCTGTCCTGAGATCAGGACACTTCCTCCCTCCGTGTCCTCCGTGTCCTCTGTGTCCTCCCCCCAACCCCGACCACGTGCTAAGCGCTTCCTGCCCAACGGCAACTCACCTTCGACCACGAGCATTTACAGCCCCTTCCCGATGGTTCTTCCCTTGCTTCTGTGTCCAGCCACATTCCTGCTGAGTGGCTCCCTGTGTTTGTTGGCGTGTCCCCACCTGCCGACTCAGGCCTCCCCTGCCCTCGGATGCTCTCACCACGATGGGCACCTGCGTCAGGCCACCTCGCCCTCACCACAGTGGGCACCTGCGTCAGCCCACCTCGCCCTCTGGCTCTGAGGATCTTTCCTTCCTCCTGACTTTCCCCTTGACCACTTTCACTTGGGTCACACCCATGGCCCTGTCCCCCTGCTGCTTCACCTGCCAGATGCTGGCTGGGCTCTGGGTGCCCCGGCTCGCTCCCCGCTGCTCTCCACAAAGCTACGTGCACGGCCTCACCAGGCACCAGCTGCATCTTCAGGGGTGACCTCTCTCCAGCCCACCAGCCGCCTCCTGTCCCAGCCCTGATGCGTCCCTTCTCAGCCTCGCGAGTGTGGGTCCAGGTTTCCCGCCCCGGGCCCCCTGCCCTGTCTCCATTCACTGTGCCCAGGGCACATGGCCGGCAGCCAGACAACTGTCAAAGTGGGAAATGAGAGACCGACCTGCCCAAGCTTCTGCCTGCAGCAGTTAATCACAGTCTCCAGACGGCCTCTGTCCCCTCCCACCTGCCCCCACACAGCCCCTCCTGAGGCAGCACAGGCCCCCACACCTTTGATCTCTCCCCCACCCCACTGGTTCTATGTCCCATGGCCCGGCCCCACACCCACAACAACATCCAGGCCACCAGACGGCGCCCCGGTCCTGACCCACTCAGAGGAACTCCGTGGATCCCTGCGCCCCACAGATCCCTTCGCACGACGTCGCGCGGTCTGCACAAGCACACACTGCAGCCGTAGGTCCCGGGGCAGCTCACAGGGTGGTCCGGTGTGGAGACGGCGTGGTCACAGGGGTGACCAATTTGCCACCGTGACGGCTCCTCAGACAGCCGGGAGATGGGACACAGCCAGACGTGGAGGGAAGAGGCTGTGGGAACATGGAGACGGCCACTGTCGACGAGCCACGGAGGCGGCCGGCCACAGAACCTCCCTGTCGGGCCCAGCACACCCCTGCCGACCGCTTCACTTCCCACTCCGGCCTCCGATACTGCCAGACGTGGCGCTTCTGTTACTGAAGACGCCCGGCTCGTGGAACTTTCTAGAGCAGCCTTCCTGGGGGCCTGAGACTAGGTCGTCTCGGTCTGAAGGGCGTCACCTGCCAAAGGGCACACGGCCACTTCTAGCGGATCGTGTCGATGGCTGTTTATGGATCCCTCGGGCTGACAGGAAGCGGAGAGAGGCTGGTTTGTAAGAGATTCCCGCACACTTTGTGGATTATCCCCACGGAGGACAGAGTGTCCCACCTTGGGCAGGGACAGGGTGGAGCCTGGACTGGGCTGGACTCGGGTGGCCTCGCTGTCTGCTCACCATCGGGCTGGAAATCAGCACTCTCCTCGGAAAAATTTGACTCCTCTGCCATCCGACATCTACAACTTGCCCCAAACACTACCCTTTTCTGCCCCAAATTCTCCACGGCTCCCTGGCAGTGCCCAACCCTACCAGGCTCGACTTCCTACCTCTTCTAGAAAGTGGTCAGGTGAGAGGCCTTAGGACAGCTCCCCGCCTGAACTGCAGCCTGGGAATGTTCTAGAAACAGCTCTGAGCAATTTTATCCCCGTCAGGCATCTCTCGCCTCGCTCATGGGCCCTGGGGAGGAGACAGACCACAAATCCAAATGTGCCCCATTTAGGAAGGGGCTGAACTTCTAGAAAATCAACACTTCTACCTGTTGATAAAAACAAGGATTTGAAAAATATTCAGTGCTTGGTCAACGGGGCATGTAGGATGGAGGGGTCCCTGACAACACGAGGTCGCAGGTGGCCGAACCCCCCGGCCCCACGTCGCCAGCTGCCCCCCCAGCATGCTCACTGTGACCTTCCCCCTCACGGCTGGTCAAACCACCCCCAGAGACCAGCTTTGCTCTGGCGATTGTATCGGCAATGAGACCCTCAAACTCCCTCTCCGGGCAGATACCCCGAGTCAGGACAGCCCAGGAGGGCTCCCAGGTCATGCCCACGAGGGCCTCGGCCCCCACCCGCACCCCCTGCTCTCACACGGACCTCCAGACCCTTCTGTCTATTGCTGTGCTTCCTGAAGCCCCAAATCTCCCAAGCCAGGCTTGCGAGCAGGTTGGGGCAGGCTGCCGGCATGAAGCCCCGCAGATGGCGGCTCATGAACAACAGACACTTATTTCTCAAGGCCCTAGAGGTCAAGGTCAAGGTCAAGGTCATGGTGAGGATGGTTCCTGCAAAGGCTCAGACCGGGGGCAAAGTCGCTATCTCCTGGCTGTGTCTGCACCGGATGCAGGGCCGGGGAGTGCTCCGGGATCTCCCGTGGGAAGGCATCACCCCATGCCTGAGGCTCTACCCTCCTGACCTACCACCTCCCAAAGATCGGGTCTCCAGAGCATCACTGCGGCGGGGGAGGGCTCAACACGTGAATCCGGGGGGGCCACCAACACTCCACCCGGAGCGTCCTCCGGGTCCCCCCCCGATACATCCCCCTCTTCAGGCCATCCCTACCACCCTGAGTCAACACTGCCACTGTCCCCTGTCCTCTGCCTTATCCTGTGTCTACTGCTGAGCCCCCCCCCAGCAAGACCGGCCTTTGTTCTGCCCCTCCGCGATGGCCACACACCTTCTCACCACGGCTCCTCCCTCTGCCTCCCTTCACAGAGCTGCCTGTCCCTCGGGACTCCGCTGCCTCCTCCTGGGGACAGGTCCCCTTGCCCACCGCTCTACTGATGGGTCCACGCGCACGCAGGCACACGCATGGGCACACAGAGGCCGGCCGTGGGCAGGGGCACCTGCTGGCTGCCAAACGGACGGCCAGACATCCAAGCCTGGGGTGTCCTGGAATCAGTGCCGTGCTAGGCTCGTTAGAATAGGGCTTTATTATGCCATTCTCTTTCAGCTGATAATCCGGGGGACGCTTCCGCAGGCCAGGAGCGGTGTCTCCTATTACTTCCCTTGGCCCACGTTCCATGTACACAGCAGATGCTCACTTGCCTCGTGGAGAAGCACGGGCTGGCATCTGCGGAGCGGAGGAGAGAGGCAGGGGCGAGCCGTGGCCGTCTCGACGGGAACTGCCTTTGTCTCGGGCCCCGCGCCGGAGCTCATCGCTCTTAAATTCCCTTTCTTAAAAAATGCAGCCCAGCGTCACTCCGATGCGGGGCGCAGGGGTTCAGATATTAAATATACACTCCCTATTACGTGTTTAATAAACACGGCTGGCGTATGGGGAAGCAAAATTGTTTCTTATAAACACAGGGGCTGGCAGACACATTTTTCTGGCCATAATCTGCAAAAAAACACTTCTGAGTTCCTCGCTCATTCACACCACGGCGGGAGCTGAATGGAGACGCGTGTGCGGCTTCCCAGGGGGTGTCTGCAATTCCGATCCACACCAGAAAGGAATGAAAACAGAGGAAGTCGTTAGAAAGGAAATGAGTATCCGAAACCAGAGGCATGGGAGGCCGTCCTCGCAGGGCTCGAGGCTCGGCAGCCCTGTCCTCCGCTCGGGGCCTTGGCGTCAGGTGCTGCGACCCCAGCCCACGGATCCCGAGGGCTCCCTGGCACACATCCACGGTACCAAAGCAACCTAATGTCCGAACTCTCCATGACCACTCCTCCTTCTGGACGGGTTGTCCTTTAAACATCAGCAGATGTCTGTGTACAGAATTGGAGTGACAAAGGAAGGTCCCTTTCCCTCAAAACATCTCCATTGCTGCCGGGTAGAGTGCCCCCAAATTAGCCATTAGAGATTCATTTCTTTGAAGTGTCAGGCTTTTGTATCCAGTTCTACAACTCATAAAATAATTACCTTTAGGCCTTTTTAACTATAATTTTATTAAGGATAGGTCTATGTTGAGTGAAGGACCAGGCTCTTACAAAACCAGAATAGCCTCAAAGGGAACCAGAAGGCCAGTATCAGGAAGCAGGGGAGGGGCCGGCCGCGAAACCTCACTGAAGTCTGGCCGGGTTAGTGCACCCTCCAGCGGGAGGCGAGGCCTGCCTCTGAGGAAGTCCTGCCCGCTGTTCATAAAGGGCAGCTCCCAGGAAGTCCAGGGGCTGCTGGGCAGAGGGCGTGTGCATCACAGTCTCTGGGCTTACTGGGCAGGCCAGAAAGCTGGAGTCTGTGAGAGCGGGAGGGAGAGGCAGCCTCACAGGCCACTGCAGCCGGCCCCTCCGAGCCAAGCCGGGGGCAGGTGCCCAGAGAGCCCAGGGACGCTGCCTCAGGAGAGGCCACAGGCACCCACCAGGAGGCACAGCTGTCAGCAGGGCCGCGTCTGGCCCCACGTTGACTCCGGAGGCCACACTCGCCTCCCTTGCCTCACCCTGCGCCCCACCACCGCCCTCCCCCTCCCAGGGCCTCAGGCCGCTGCGCCCCTACACTCACTCTTCTGCCCACTCCTCACACGCAGCTCCCAGCAGAGAATCCGTGAGGGCACGAGTCTCCGGGTCAGAGGCCACACGCGCTGGCTCTCCCGGGAGCCGGCAGCCCCTGTCTCATCACCCAGCGTCCAGAAAACACCAGGGCCTCTTAGGGTTTCCGCATCGCCCGGCAGGTGAGGGGTGCGGGTTGAGGGAGGATCCGTAAGCTGCAGAGCGAGAGGACGCACAGGCCAGCCTGGGAAGGACGGAGGTCTGGGGCGGCCCGGACCGGGGACGTGTCCGGCACGAAGGCACGTAGTAGAGAGGGAGCGGGAGGCCGGAGCGAATGGGTCGCCGGCCGCACTGCCCTTTCCTTTCACGGAATCGTGACCTGTGGCGCATCCGTGTCCTCGCACGAGAGGACTGTAAGTCCCCAGGGAAACAGGCTTCAGAGGTTCGAGGCTTGGCCCCGCTTTCCTCCCTCCCCCCACGTACGAGACACTGGGTGTCAAGAAATAGAACTTGCTCAGAACATGACGGGGGCTGGTGAGGGAGAACTAGAAAACAGAGACAGAGGAAGAGATTGATTCTTATTTAACATATTCTGGAACCTCCTTGGATTATTCATTCAGAAGCTTTGGCGGCAAAAATGTATCTTTTCCGAATAAGCTTTCATTTCTTATCTTGTTCTGTGCGCCTAATGTGTCTTCATTTGTCCGGTCCACAGAGTTTGCCAATCCTATCCTTGGAAGGCACGTTTCTGGAGAAGGCCCAGGGCTGCGTGCGCGGGCAGCCAAGTCACGAGGACGCGCTGGAGCTGCTGCAGGTGAAGCGGGTCAGCTGCCGCGCCCTCCGCCCCTCTCTCCCGTAGGCAACGTCACTCAAGGGACGGCGCTCCTTGGGACTCTCTCTGCCCAGCAGTGTCCAGCCTGGGATTCCTTCCGGCCTGGGTGACGGAGAGAACCTCAACCACCCGGCCTCCGATCTCTGCTTCATTACAGAACCCACCGCCCCTCGCGACCACCCCAGCAGGGGTAGTCGGGGAGCTGATGGGGCTCCGTGCTTGCTTTAGAGAAACCACCACTCTGGCCAGGTGTGTCCGCCCGGCCTCTGCGGGCCACAGGTATGTCAGCGACTGGACCAGACCCCGTACCAAGAGCAGCAGCTGGTTTAGGAGGACACCATGCCCTAATGCTTCAAGGACTCGTTCCTGTGCCCGCCGCCACTGTGTGTGATGTGGCCAATACACACTAGCTCCCTTCCGTTTCCTAAGAGACCTAGGTCACGGGGCACACATCAAAGTGTGCATGAAACCTTCTGCGTGAAATCCGTGCAGCATGGTTATTTTGCCTGTGGCTAATTTCCTGGTCTACAATAGGAAAGTTCTTGAGGCAACGTGGCCACTCGTGGGAGAGAAACCATACCTGTCCTCAGCACCCCTGGGTCTCTCTCCTACAGGCAGAAACACTGACCCACAAGGATGGCAGAAGTTCTAGAACTTCTCTCTGGGAGAGGTTGGGAGCAGTGACTGGGTTGGAAGAAGACACTAGAAAACGGGTCTTGGAGCAGCATATGCTCAGTGAGTACATGGCTTTTATTTAGGTCTTCCAGGTGTGGGGGGAGCAGCACACGTGAAGCTGGCTTCCATGGGGAGCTCGGGTGGCAACCGCCAGGCAGGCGCTTCTCCAGGGGTCAAGTGCTGGGGACCACCCATGCCATGTCTGCACACGAGGGTCGTTCTGTGCAGCATAAGAGCAAATGGATACACAGACCCTGTAGTTGGGGGTGGGGCAGACCATGGTCCCATTCCTCTTTTGATTATGGGGTAACCAAACACGGAGTAAGCCACTTTGTGTCTCTTGGGTCATCAAATGCAATCCCATACGGGCTATCTCGGTGCACAGCCACGCACACCGCGCTCTTAGTCTCCTGCTGAGTCCACGTCACCACAGAGAAAGGGTCCGCTTGGCCCAGACAGGGGGAGTCACTGCTCACATCGTCTGCGTCAATCCCACTGAAGTCAATACTGAGGGTTCGCCCACGGAAATCCATGTCCCCTGCCCTCTGCAATACACAGGCTGACCCTCCAGCGGGGAAGGTGGGTCCCTGTTGGCTTTCGGTGGCACCGCGGGTGGATGTCCCCCGTTTCCTTCTGTGTGCGCCCCACATTTCACCGGCAGTGACTGGCTAAGCCTCCCTCTCGTAAGCAGAATCGAAAATGTAGGAAGAACCCAGGGAGGTTCTTACTCATAGTTAGCATGACCTTATTTCTGGGAAGAAGCCATTGTCGTCCTGGCCACCTAACCAGCAGGTCAAAATACGAACCAGCCTTTTCTGCTTTGTCAAGCTCTGTAAGTCAAGTTCTCTACTCTGATGGGGCTCCTTGTTACAGGATGATGGTCATGTTTCTTTCCTCTAGCGTAGTAAGAGGAACCTTCATGTTGTCCCGGACCCGTCCTTGGAGATCCCAAATCTGCCTTCCTTCCACAAGGAGCGCATGCCCATGACCTCTCGCGGCAGGCTGGTGAGTGGTGTCACGGACATCTACGCGTCTGTGAGCTTTTATGGCAGTTTTCTCCCGGGGCGTGGAGCTCCCACACAATCAACCTGTGGTCCTGCTCATCCCCTTAAATCCTAAACCTAGCCCAGGGCTTCGTAGTGTCAAACAAACACTCAATGAAGGAAGCCATTCAGGGACCCAGCGCGTCGGCAGATCCCCCAACAACAGCCTGAGCTACCTCCCTCGCTGCCGGCCCCCCAGCACCCCACATGCGCACCCTGGAGTCCCCACCACGACTATTAAACTTCATCCTAATTTCAGTGATCGTCTGTTGAACACGTGCCTTCATGGCTAGACTGTGAACTTGTGTACTCGACGAGCCCTGGGGCCATACCTCTTTTGCTCGCAGCTCTGGCACAGACCGGCACTTCATAAATATTTGCTGAATAAATAAGACAATAATTCTGGGCTGTCAGAAGAGAATTACATGCAGTGAAAACGTAATACTTGTACTTTATAGACTCTGTAGTACCTAGGACATTTTGAGCACTGAGTCAATATTAGCCGATAATAATGAGTTTGTACTATATATAAAGCGTGTGAGTAATGGCACCATTTCTAATTTAATGGACGATGATCTTAGTGTACCTTCTCTGAGGCAATGAAAAATAAAAATATCGTTTTGCCCAAAATGATGTCACTGGTTCCTTTTACCGAGCAATTTATTCTGATTGTAGAGAATTACAGCGATGGCCCAGAAAAAGGCATTTCGTTTAAGAAAAGGGAGAGGAAAACCTTTGAATTAAAGGAGTATGCAAACGAATTAAAACCTACTTTTGTGTTGGCACTGATGTGGGCAGAAAAAGTGCTTTCGTGTGTATGGACTGAGAATTTTTAATTGAAGGATTTGGTGGGGCGGATTGGGTACGTCCAGCTGCCATGACGGAGAGGAGCTTCAGTTAGGAATTCTGTGCCCTCTGCAACACGACAGCTCGGATGGCGTCGCAGAACTCCCCGTCCTCGGGAACAGTCACCTGGGGGTGGGAGTGTGTATGTGTGTGTGTGTATTTTCCCAGCATTCTGTGCTTTCCTTATTCAAGGGACAGGACTTGAAAACAAGACATTAAAGGGTGAGTCAGCAGCAGAGGAGAGACGGGTGTGGGGGAAGCCACGCGAAGCAGTCACGGTATCGGTCTCCCGGGTTCGCACATCAATACCCCTTTAAAGCGAAGCAGGTGCACGCACGGATGAACTCATGACCCATCCTGATTTACGCTGCCCTTTCTCGACTCCTCTGCTAGGCTTCTTCCAGCACGCCTTCACCTACAGGCCACGATTCCTGGGGTCTTCTGAGAGCCCGAATGTCATTTTCCTTGCTTTGCTCTGGTGAGACTTAGAGACCTGGTTCTCGACCCTGGAAACTTGGTTTATCCTAGAAGGATTTGGACGCCTGCTCTCAACTTCCAGGGGTAAATCCAACCATTCCTTACGCATGTTGTTAGCCGACCCAGGGACCAAGCCAGCACAGGATAGAAGGTCCCCGTGCCTCGTATCTAAAAAGCTTAGCTGCTCACGTGAGCCAAACTCACGAACAGAATGAAGGTAAGAGAGCAGACGGGGACGGGGAGGTCGATCAGACACCGGCACAAGGCACACACCGCCGCCTTCGGGGGCCGCTCGCCACTCTAGCCAGGGAGATCAGAGAGAAGGGAGCCGACTGGAAACGTCCTCCCAATCACCCCCTCGTCCCACCGCAAGAACCAGGACGGGCCGCACATGACCTCTTGAACCCTGTCGCCCTTCCTCTTCGCTGAATGTCATTTCACGGGCCCTCGCCGGAGCGGGTGCACTCGTGTCACGTGACGCTGTGTCTCCGGGGAGCAGCTCAGGAACCCTCCTCGGGCCACTCCAGGGACACACCTCCTGGGGAACCCTCCTGCCGGGTCGAATCATACTAAAACGCGTATCACAGGCAGCAGTGAAAGGGGCAACCATGGAAGAGAGAACTGAAGGAAGCAGGTGTCCCAGGAGAGCTGATGGCACAGCTCCCTCGTTGCAGTGGTAACTCCACAGGGGACAGGGCTGTGCCAGTGTAATAAGTTCATCTTTGGAGGCATCCATCAGCTAGGAGAGCCCACATCCCCACCTCCTCACTATCTGGTAGCCAGTACCGTGGGACCCTTGGGACATTCTTGACCCTCTGTCCACCCTAAGACAGTAGCTCCAGAATTCAAGGCAAGATGCTTTGACATCGGGGTGTCTCCTCCACCAAAATGGTTCCCAACAGCTGATTTCACTGACCAAGACTCCCCAGGGCCTCCCCCACGTGACTCCTGGGCCTGAGCCTGAAAGCCAACCTCAGGTCAACCACCATCTCCAGGTTTCTGGGTCGCCCCGTCTTCCTGAGGAATCGCACTGTCTTTGGACGGACCACTAGCCTGGGCTGCCACGGGCACGCACCACAGGCGGGCAGAGCAGACGACAGAAACACGTCCTCTCCTGATTCCAGAGGCAGGAAGAGCCTCACGTCACGTCCCCCCCCCCCCATCTCAGAGACACTCAGCTCCAGGGCTAGGCCTGCGGCCGGAGATGGCCGTCCGCTGTGCTCCCGGGAGGAGCTGGAGGCAATCGGGCGACGAGCCCGTCCCCACCACAACGTCGGGTCCGAGTTGTCCGCCCTGAGCCTGCCAACCGCCACTCCCAGCCCTGCTCCCTACAGATGCTCCGGTCGTGATCCGGGTCACCCAACCTCCTCCAAACCGTCTCCTGCGTGGCCGGGCGACTCCTCTGCTCTGCTTACAGTCCGGCCCGTCTGGGTATTTGGGTGTCGTCTTCACTCCGTAGGTCAGAAGCTTCTGAAGACACTTGTAACCTATTGTTCTTAGCTGTGATACGGGCGTATTTTCTGGGAAAATCGGGAAGCCAGGATGGACAGACAGCTTCACCCTCCCTCACCTGCACCGAGCCCAGCCCTCACCTGAGGGCCTCCTGTGGCCTGGAGTCCGTGGACATAAATGCAAACGAAGGAACATCACAGCCCACGCATGAGGCAGCTGTTGCATGTGTGTTGGTGACCATGAACGCAGCTTAGCGCCAGGTCCTCAGGGGACCGTGTGGGGTGACGCAGCGAGCAGACCCTCCCGGCAGAGGCTGACCGACGCTCCAGACCGACTGCAGACAGCCGGCCCCCGCACAGTGCAGGACGGGCTGGTGGTCTGTGTCATCCGCACACTCCGTAGGGCCAGCCTTGGAGTGGAAGCCGGAGGTCAGGGGAGCCGGACAGAGGCACGGTGGGTGCTGGGACCATGGACCAGAGCAGAGCCAGGTGCGGTCCTCAGGCCGGTCTGGGCTTGGCCACACGGGCCTCAGTGTTTCCTTGTTTGCACAGTGAGGCGGCTATCACACATTTTCTAGGGTCGCCATGGAAATGCAACAAGATGACGGGATGCTTGACCATCACTATGTGTGCCTCAGGAATGGCCAGGGTCTTCGTGAGAGTGGACAGAACCGTGAGTCGAGAGAGCAGGCTGTGTGGGGTCAGGCCGCTGTGGGAAGGGCCGTGACACCGGGATGCTCAACACGGACATCAGAAGTCGTGGTCTCTTCCAGGCTGATGAATCACACGATTATAGCCATGATCCGTGTCCTGCCATGGCAACAGGCCTGCCCCCTGGGGACCTGTGGTTTCCTCCTCCTGCTCCTCCTCCTACCAAGCAAACCCACTCTTCCCCGTGGGACCATTTCCCAGGCCGAGGATTCCGGGTCCACTGTTCCCGACCAGCTCTCCTCTCCGGAACGTCAACTTCTCTCCATCACCTCCCCTGCCCACCGTCCCCTGAGCCCAGCCAGTGATGAGTTTACTCAGCTGCCGTTGGCCCCAGAGTCAGCCCCTCCTTAGACTTTTCACACCAACCTACCAGCATGGGATTGGCCACCAGTCAGACGTCCATCCACCGACTCTGGCCCTCCGCCGACAGCCCGGGGTGCTTCCTCTAGGCCTCCTGCACCTTCACCAGGACGGCAAAGCTTTCATTTGTGTCCAGACACGCTGGGACTGCCGCCACACGTCCCACCCCGGGCTGCTGGGGTTTGCCCCGCTGATTCGAGGACCGGCGTCCGCTGGACGGCTTCTCTTCCGTGGCTCCGGGAAGCCACCAGGGAAGTGCCCCACTTCCTCGTCAACACGCAGGGTCTGTACCACCGTCCGCATGGTCCTAGAAATTCTCTCCTTCAAGACCCCCACCGCGAGTGTGTACATGTGTGCAAGTATGTGTGTGTGTGTTCTAGACTCAGAATGGGAATGTGGGACATTACAAATATTTTAGCCAAAGAGAGGCACGGAGTGGTGGAGACAAAGGCTTCCCGCATGATCTCTGAGGCGCACGTTCTCACTTCCTCTCCGCTGACCAACGTGCACAGAGAGGCCGGGTTCAATGCCAGGTAACTCGGAAACATCTGAAGATATGAACTCATTGAAAATGGACTAAGTGTTCCTGAGGGGGATAAAGACACTAAGGATATTCTTGTATTGCTTTTCCTTCCACTTACTAGAAACTTAATGAGATTTTCAACGCGGATGGAGGTGTATTCGAACCGGCCAGGGCAAGAAGCGAGCACCCTCCCGTTCCTGGGCGTTCCTGCCCGGCGCTCCTCTGTTCCAGGCAGAAGCACAGCCAGGAGCTGTGCGTGCCAGGAGGAAAACTCAGCAGCAGTTCTCTTGGAATCAGAGAATGGGATTTTGCAGACACCGGGCCCCCCCAAAAATATAATCATCATCTCGTTCACAGTGAGGGAGCTGAGAGCTGACACAGGTGAGGACAGTCATCCCAGGACAAAGACAGTGACGGCGAATCTTGGTTCAGAAACCAGGCTTCGGAGATCCTGTCTAAGGTTCCTTAAACCATGATAGTCTCCCGCTCGCTGTATATTTAGGGACGCGGGCCTCTCTAGCCCAGGTCCGGAGCAAGTCTAGTGAAGGACACTTCATTATGGACCCCAGATCCTCAATCTGGGAGGTTCTCAACCCCGAGGAGAGAAGGCAAAGCAGCAGCCCGTGGTCCTTCAGCACGGCCATTTTCTCAGCTTTCTCATGAAAAAGAAAAGAAAACCCCATCAATCAGAAGGCATGTCCCCTTTGTGGACGTCGGTGGCCGGTACTTTCTATACACGAAATGATCAGTTCAAGGCAAGTAGCAAAAAATGGAAGAAAAGAGAAGATTTCCTCAGGTCTCTCCGGCCCCCGCTCACCTCCCCTCTAAAGGACCCAGAGTTCCTTGTAAGGTTCTGCTCAGAAGGCGCACGAGGAGGAAGGGCGTCTTGCAAGCTGTTGTGGGAGGAACCACCCACGGAGCCACAGCCGGTGGCCCAGGAAGACATGGTGACCGATGGCGCTGGCCTGGCACCGCAGAGCAAGGCCCCACGGGATGCGTGGTGTCCTCACTGCCCACACCTGCTACAGACCACGACGGGGAAATACAGCGCCAGGTCAAGAGACACATATTGAGAGTCAACTGTCACCTGGCGCAGAATCATTTGCAAAAGGAATTTGTGGGCTCAGCGGCAGGAGAACCGACAGGCTCTGAGGGCCTTGGCACAGCCAGCGGCACAAGGAACTGAATCAGGCTTTGATTTTTCTGCAGGAAATACTTTAACTAGTCTGTTCGGCAAAGAACAGGATTTTCCTTCCCAGGACATTGGCCTGAAGAAAGGAAGGTTACGTTTCTAGCCACGAGCCCAAAATGCACCTACACGGTGTCGGTCACCGTGGGGAAGACGGTCACGGTGCCCGGGAGGTGCTAGGCGTCTGCTTTGATGAATGGGAGACTTTTTTCTTACTCAAAATGACAAATCTTTTCAGCACCTCCATTCTGATTAAACTGCTGAATTCAACTTTCTTTTACAAAGTGGGTAACATGATCTCACCGCTCAATGTGACTCTTACCCACGGTGATTTTTTTTAATATTTTATTTATTTATTTGACAGACAAAGATCACAAGTAGGCAGAGAGGCAGGCAGAGGGAGAAGGAAGCAGGCTCCCCGCTGAGCAGAGAGCCCGATGAGGGGCTCGATCCCAGGACCCTGAGATCATGACCTGAGCTGAAGGCAGAGGCTTCAACCCACTGAGCGACCCAGGCGCCCTTACCCACGGTGATTTTTAAAAACAAGTGTCCGTAAGTAGTCGTTTCTAATTTGGGGGGGAAGCCCTAAGTACACAACTGTGACTCTGGTCTTGCGGTAGGTTAAAGGCCACCGAGGCGCACACCCAGGTAAGAGTCACGACACGATGACACAGCTAATCCTTATAAGGCCACCACCATTCAAAATCTGAAAACTGCTTTCTGAACCACATAGGAAAATCAGTCACACCGTTCCAGAAAGAGCTGTGCGTGCAGTACATGGCGGCCGTCGCCGGCTTCCTGGAAGCCGACTTCAGTAAACAGGTCCCCAAGTCAAGCTCCCCCAGCTGCTGGCAGTGAATGGCTTTCGAAGTTTTTGTATTTGCAGATCTAAGACACTCTGGAAAATGCATGCTGAGACCAGAGCCCGGCCCAGGCTCTGAAGGCACTTCCAGACACTGAAGTGGGCCTCCCTGGGCCGTCTACCGAGTGGGTTTGAACCAATTGTGTTAGAGGGCTGAGTAAGAGCCAGCAGGTGAATCAGAATGCCTCATGCTTTTAAAAAGTCTTCTGGGACCACATCCTATGGAGGCGCTTGTGGGAGGGGCAGGGGTTGAGAAGCATGGAAGCCACGTCATCTTCCGTGAAGACGATGACCCACGACGGACCACGGTCACAATGTACAGCATCGACTGACCTCAGTCACAACGTACAGCATCAGCTGGACACGAAGGATCTGTCCCCTTTGTTGAATGACAGATGCAGGGGTCGGGTAGGGAATGGAGAGGGTGGACAGCTGTAGGGGGAAAGGCCAACAAGGAAACGGAACTCTGTCCAGATGCTTGGAGTCCTGACTTCAAGGCTGGCCGATGACCCCAACCAGTTGCTCCATATTGGAGCCAACAAGAGCCACAATGCTTCCCTTCTGTTAACCCTCGGCTCACTCACAGTTGACTAACAACCACCACACGAGTGTCCCTAAACCTTGCGAAAACTGAGGGTCTGGAGTCTGAGTCACTCACTGAGCAGTTACAAGAGATGGTGCAGGGCTAGGAACTCTGTCAGTGTCCCCAAACAGCCACCCCGCAGCGTGCCGTGCTCTTTACCAACGTCCCACGGTTTTCCACCGAGCTAGAATAAAACACCAACTCTTAGACGCAGAACTCGGGAAAATGAACAGACAAATCACTTTAGTAGACACCAACAACTAAGATGTTTCTAAAAATCCCCCAATGACAGATTGTCTGACCATCAAGTTAATTACAGTTCAAACAGTAATTCAGAAAAAAAAAATTCCAGTTGGCTGTGATTTTAAAAATTAGTCATCAAGACAGCACACGAGGGTGTGGTGTGGCCATCACGGTTCCCACTTGCTGCCACGGAAAAGCACCGTGGCTCCTTTCCCCACAGCCCTCCGCAAAAATCGTTAACAGCCGTCCTACCGTCTTCTCCCGGCTGCCCTCCGTCCGTTCCCACTCCCTTCACCGGCTTCTCTCCTACAAGGCTGTGCACATCCTCGACTTCCTGACGGCCCCCACCTGCTTGCCACATCTCCTTCCCGAAGGCTGGCGGCCACTCCAACTCAGCCTGTACCCCACGGAACATAGCAACGCCACGCTCACCTCCTCCACAGCTCTCCCAACCCCAACCTCCCCCCAGGCTGTGGCCCAAGTCTCCATGTCATCTTGGCCCTCTCCAAATCCCCGCCCCCTACCCAAGCCGAGCGGAGGTCTTGCTGCCATACCCAATACCTTCTCCCTGTCCGGAGCCCCCACCCATCGTGTCTTGGCCAAATGACAGAAAGAGCCTCCTGAAATGCCTCCCGGCTCCCACCCTGGCCCACTTGTGGTCTCTTCCCAACATGACAGACAGTGTGATCCTGTAAGACCCAGGTCAGGTGTCCGCACCCCCCACTCAAACCTTCTCATCACCCCCCTCGCCCGAGGAAAAGCCAGTGTTCACAGGACAATCGCACCCTCCTGATGGGCCCTCTGTACTGCCCAAGGCTCTCTAGCCACCCCATCTCTGTGCACTCACCCACCAGGCTGGCCGGTGTCCCAGCCATGACCTTCTACGTGGGGCTTTTATATGTAAGAGAGAAAGCCCAGGACAAAGCTTAATACGGTGTGCATGTAAGTCTTCCCCGGGGGGTAGGTTTGACGTTTTCTGTCTGCGCTCTCCATTTCTCTGTACTTTCCGTTTCGTCCACGAGAAACATGTGTAAGAGCGTAGTCGCTGTTAAGTTACCATGAGGTGCTTTAGCTCACACACCCGGTGACTTAGTTGCCAGTCTCTGGGGCACGCATCCCTCCCAGTAGATGTCAGAATGAATGAAACTGAAGTAGAATTTATGATCTCATTCATGATATGCAAAACCCTATACTATCCAAGTATACAGCACCAGAGACAAACTGGAAGGTGCCTGGTGAGATACTTACTGAAGGTGACCCTCAGGACAGAAGGTCACACATTCACTTTGGAATTTCCTACAATGAGCGCGTGTATGCATTCATTTTTTGCAGTAAGAGCTGTAAGTAAAATACATGATTTTTCTCCTATAAAAACATGTTGGGAAACATTTTTGCAACAAATACTATTTTTTGAAGTCTGCATTTTTCCAGTGGACCCAGGAACAGCTATGTGTCGACTGAATTAAATGCGATACAAGGAGAAATTTTAAACAACAAATTATTTCTCCAAACCCTGTCCACATAACAACCAATCCCGGTAACAAAGACATATTGTCAGAGTGGTTGCTTTTTTGTTTGCTGGTTTTGTTTTTCTTTTTTGGCATCACAGCTAAGAATAAGATAGAGGAGGAATCCCGTGTAGCTGACAGTTTCACACTCCATTCGACCTTTGATTAAGAAACAATTACCTATCAACTTCCATCTGCCTCCACTCCAGACATCTGAACCACCTAAATAAAACACACCATCACCGAAAACACTCGGCCCGAACACTCAGTTACCAAAACCCCAGCCCACTGGGAGATGGGGAGCAGACACCGCCCTCCCCCGGCGGGAGGCGCCTCTCTCGCGCATCCGATTTCTTACCAGAAGTGGGGTTTCAGGTGGTTTTACTCTCTTTCTCCTATTAGGATGCACACGTGATTTCAAGCAATTGGTAAGAGAACCTAACACATTAATTGTGCAGTTTCTGTTGCGATGAGATTTGCTCACACAAATGAGCACAAGAGGCTCGCAGATGGAAACACGGCCGTGACCAGTGACAGGTAACAGATTAGGCGGGGATCACGTGGCAGTGAAGGCTGAGTGTGAATATCAAAACCAGAAGAAGGCCCCTGCTCCACAGGGGCTTGGAACGTTCTGCTGAAGGAACCGATGGCCGGGGGACCCTGGAGAGGCGGCGAGCCGGCAGGTGCGGGAGCCAAGGGTTGTCTGATGGGTGTGGGGGGCTGAGTGCTAGGAAAGCAATGATGGCACCTGCTGTGGGCAGCGGTGGGCCAAGGACCCACGGCCACCACCGGCACCATCACATCACACGAGGAGCGGCTGCGATGCAGGTGGACACACACCAGGCACCTACTCGATGTAGTGAATGTCAATATTCAGTAAGTACTCGGTTACCCCCGATGAGGATGCATTTGGGGATCTGCACGGGCGGAGACCCAGAAGCGTTAGAAACCTGCCAGGGGAGATCTTCCGGATGGCTGGAGTGGCACCCTAAACCAGAACCAGGACTTGTCGGCAGGGTCTCAGACCGGTCGTCTCAGGGCCCCTGCACTCTCTCGGAGTCCCAGGGAATGGACTCCTTTCTCCTCCACGCTCAGCACGGCTCCCCAGGCTTCACCACCAGCCTTGGCCAGCTCAGGTTTCATCCGAGCCCCGGAAACACACTGTCGGGGACCAACGGAGTGTCGCTCAGCAGGCAGAAATGATGGCACTGTTCTCCAGCCCAGACTTTTCCTCGACCGCCACACCACAAACATGTGGCAACCGTCACAAACCCTGACAGCCAGGATGCCGACTTCTCCGCAGGTGTCCTGCGAGCTCCCTTAGCCGCTGGAGCGCCCTCCCTGCTGCTCTGCCTTCTCCACGCGCCCAGCCTGCAGGCACCTGCTGTATCCTGGGAGGCCTGGTCCCAGCAGCCCTCTGCTCTTTGGATCTGGCCCTTGGTGACTCGGACCAACCGCCAACCCGCCGGCATTCGGCCCTCATTCATCAGCGTCAGAGACCAACCAGCCATGGCTCTAGCCGTTCTCTTTCTTCTCAAAGCCTGGACTCAAATCAGAGCCATACGCCCGGTGTGCTGATCTATTAAGAGGAAAAAGGGACCTGGAAAGAGCCCAGAGAGTTGAGCATTTGAGTAAGATCTCCAAGGAGGAATAAAAGGGTGTGTGCCTGTGTACGTATGGGAGACACACACACGTACACGCACAGATAGGAGAAACATATGGGACGTTGTGCTCGCCTTGCTCCTTATCTCAGGAAGCTGGTCTTTCTCAAAGGCTGTGATTTCCAACACAGACAGTAGATTCCACGGGCTGACCCCTAAGCACTCTGTGCCTCGTGGTCTTCAATCCCTGTAAGCCCCCCTGCCACCTGGGACGCCCGTGCTTCCCTGGCTGGGTGGTAGCTTCTGGCTCGGTCGTTCTGTCCTGGCTTGCTGAGGGCTCAAAGACCATCCGCAGCACCTGCTTCTATAATTAAGTGGCGTGGGCCATTCTGAGCAGCAGCGACCTCCCAGTTCGGTCAATGATAAAAGAGTCCGAAACCATTTGCAGTCACTGGGTCAGGGACTGGAGATGTCTGGCTCGCCTCCGTCCCGGTGTCGCCGCGGCGGGATTTCCATGGCTAGTTGTATTCCAAAGGCCGGACGCCAAACACACCGGGGGCATGCCGGCGTCTTGCCGAAGCCCCTCCAACACCCCGGCACCATCCTTTCTTCTCTGACACAGCGTGGTGTTTCTGCTACGACACAGGTCCTTTGATCCTATTTCGCCAGATCTAAGGGATCGTTGACTGCAATAGAGAACGTTATGGCACGGGCCCCTTACAAAGAAAAATCACTTCCAATTAAAATACGACAGGCTGTTATTTACAAGATACACCAGGAATGTGGAAGATCTAAGCACCCGTACATCATCCGCACCCGAGACCCGAGGAAACAGTGTGAAGCCCGCAGCGCGCAGCTGGGCGAGCTGCTTTTACCGTCCACAACGGAAACGGAAGCCACGGGGGTCTGCGGCGTGCGAGGGCGGGCGGTCCCCGTCGTCCCCATCGCCCGGGGCTCTAGATTCCCACTGGAGACCGAGGCATGGACTGAGCCCGATGAGCGGTGCACGGGCCGCAGGCCTGCGAGAGGACGCGGTCAGCGCCAGCTTGTCCAGCTCCCGGCTTCCCGCCACACGGAGCCAGAGACGCGGGGGGCCCATCGGGACTTGGCTCTTCCACGTTTCCTCTCCACGGACACAGCTGGTGTGTGAGCCCGGCCAGAGCCTTCTCGGCCCCCGCTCTGCTTCTCCCCTTGCGGCAGGTGGGGGCCTGCTGGGACGGAGAGGCAGATGTGGGGGTTCCGACGCAACAGGGGGCGGGAGGAGGCTCTCCAGAGCCTGCAGACCTAAGGGTGTGCCCGTGTCCCGTCCTTGACTCCAGGGGCTCTCACGAGCTGCTCAGCTACTAATAAAGCACGTGGAATGTTTGCATTCTGCCGACTTCCGTTCGGTGCGTGAGCCACTCGCTGGAGCTGGAAACAATCGGTCGCATGAGCCTGAACGATGGTCCCCTCTTTGCCGTGGCTTCCGGAAGGCCACGCCCCCATGCTGCTCACCGCGGGGACAGCCCGCAGCACGCGCTTGAGGACTCATTTTCCTGCCCTCCTTTCTTTTGCTCAAGTGTCCGTGTGTGCATGTGTGTGTGCGGGAGCGTGACGCGGTTTATATGTTTTCGTTCCACTGAGTTGGTTACGTTTTGTAAGTTGCCTTTAATCATTGTTTGGAACAACGTGATGATATAAACTTAAATAAACTAAGTGTGGGTCCCACAATGTTGGTGCCCGAGGGGTCCGCTGTCGGTCTGGATCGGCGGGGTTAGGCTGTGGTGACCATCGGCTCCGGAATCCCAGAGGCTCGCGGGAGCGACGGTCGGCGTCCTGCTCGTGCTGCACACCCGCCAAGGGTCGGCGACGGCTCCGCCACAGGTCAGTGACGGCTCCGCCACGGGTCAGTGATGGCTCCGCCCACGATCCCGGGGCAGACACCGTCCAGAGCTTCTGCCGAACTCCCGACAGAAGAACTAGCCCAGAGAGGTGCGCGTGGGCTCCCGGCACGTCCATCTGCACGGGAAGCCCATCACCTTCTCCGACGTTCCCTCGGTCGGTACGAGACGCATCGGCCAAATCTACCGTCCCCAGAGCAAGGAACTGAGTCCCTGTGAAAGACAAGCACAACCTACCACAGGCGCCCCAAGGCCCCGGGGTGAACGCCAGCATCACGGCCCCCGAGGTCTTGGGCTCTTGGTCTCTGAAGAGTCAGCGACGTGGGTTACACCACCTGTCATCATCTAATGACGACCCCGAGAGCTCACGGCCGAGGCGGCCCGAGGTGAGGACCCGCAGCGCCGGCTGTCCAACACCCCAGAGGACACGGACCCCCAGACCCTCGGACCCCCAGACCCTCAGACCCTAGACCCTCGGACCCCCAGACCCACGGACCCCCAGACCCACGGATCCCAGACCCACGGACCCCCAGACCCTCAGACCCCAGACCCTCAGACCCCCAGGCCCTCGGACCCCCAGACCCACGGACCCCCAGACCCTCGGACCCCCAGACCCTCGGACCCCAGACCCTCAGACCCCCAGGCCCTCGGACCCCCAGACCCACGGACCCCCAGACCCTCAGACCCCCAGACCCTCGGACCCCCAGACCCTCAGACCCCAGACCCTCAGACCCCCAGGCCCTCGGACCCCCAGACCCACGGACCCCCAGACCCACAGACCCCCAGACCCTCGCTCCCCTTCCTCCTTCTTCCTTTTCTGTCGGTTCTACCAGTGACTGAAATATGACGGGATCATTCCCAAACGGCCCCGGAACATTCCGTGGGCTCACAGGCGCGCACTGGCTGCCCCCCTGGATCTCCTGGCCGATCGCGGGAGACCCCACATCAGGAACAAACATGCTTCCAAGGAGCCATAAAAAAAACACGAACACCAGTTTGTCCCCAGTTCCTCACCCTCCTGAGCCTCCTTCCGAGAAGCTAATTACCAGCGACAGCAGGAAGGTTGCCGCCGCCGGCCGCCGGGTGTGCCCATCTCCTCCACTTCACGCGACCCTTGACTTCAGGGAGACATTTGCGGCCGTGACCCCTGCAGGATGCTTTACAGGAACTTTGGCCTCAGACAGGAGGCAAACATGTATTAATGAGATCGTGTCACTCCCACAGACCGTGACTGTGAAGAAAAGGGTTGTCTGTCAGCTGAAGTGTTACCCGCACAGGCGTACCCCAGGCTTGGAAAGTCTCTCCACGCTGGGGCTGGGCTTTGAGCGACCCGTGCCAATGAGGCAGCCGCAGATAAAGGCAATGACAGCACCGACAGCTCCGCCTGCTCGCTCTGACCTACAACCCGTGAGACAACAGCTCTCCCTCTCACGCACACGGTTGTGCACCGGTTCATACACGCTGTTGGTCCTGCTCCTCTGGAGAACCCTGACTCATACACTGGGAACGAGAAGTTCCCTTTGCCAATAGAAGGGTTTGGATGGATGGCGTCCTCTGACCATGACCTGAGAGTGTATTTCTTTGACCGAAGTGCCTTTCATTGCTCTGACCCTCCGAAAATTGTCACTTGAAATCTGCTATCAGGAAACCTTCTATTAAGCACATTTTTTAAAATTTATTTTTTATTTATTTTCAGCATAACAGTACTCATTATTTTTGCACCACACCCAGTGCTCCATGCAATCCGTGCTCATTTTTTGATCGAAGTAGATAACAATACAGCTCAGGCAGAGGTAAGAGTTGACCCTGGGATTCAGCGTGTAGGAAGTGGTGGGTAAGACCGCGCATGAACGAGGCCACAAGGAGGCGGGGGTTCCCAAGGGAGCTGGCGGGGGCTCATACTCTTTGGTCTTTTTGTCCCAGCCAGGCGTCCTGCAAGTGACAGTCGGGGGTCCCCCGGAGACTGCAAGAGAAACACGCAAGAGAAACAGCTTCCCCATCGCTCCACTGACGGCGAAGGGATGTGACACCAGGTCACCTGGCCTCTGGAGGACAGTGTTGTCCCAGCACCCACTCCCCGGCCAGGCCTCCAGCTTCCTCGCCCACCCCAGAGAGTCCATGGTAAGACGAAGGAAACCTGTCTGAGGTTTAGATGTCACTTTTAAATCCGCGAGTTTGGCAGCTGTCCCACGTGGGGCCCAGCATGAGACCTTTCCGGTGACACACCGGAGCTCTGGTTCCGACCACTCAGATCTTGCTGGAGAAGACAAAGGTATGTAGTGTCTGCTGCTGGGTGACCCGCGACGTCACTGCCTAACGTTCTTTCTTAAATCACCTCTTCTTGTTGCCCTCGCAGACGTGGTCAAAGCGATGACGATCAATCATTTTAAGACAGCAAAAGGTACTCAGCTGAAAGCAGTCTGTACCGATACATTACTTACTTCCACAGCTTGGAACCGGGAATAATGAAGAAAGCCGCAAACGGGCGATTAGAAATGATATTTCCCTCTATGTCACCCGTCTGTCTCCACAGCAACCGAAGCACCCGGGATCATGCTGTAGAGACGGCTGAGGCAGACCAGTTCAGGATTCTGTTATTTCCAGACAATGACGTCTGCCACAAAGCTCTGGGAATGAAGCCCTCCACGGCAGTGCCGGAGCAGCTCTCCTCATGAAGGCCGAGTGCACCCGATGCAGCTCGTTCTCGTGTTTAAGTACGAGCAACCCAGGCTTCCACAGCCCTTCCAGGACGACGGGAAACATTATAAATGATCGGATGAGCTGTTTGGGAAGAAATCTGCAATTTTCAGAATCACGTGATGAAGGGTATTAGAATCAAGGCCATCAAATCATTCCGGAAAGCTCATCGAGATCTTTCTCTTATTCTCCCATCAATGGAAAGATAAAAGTAAGTTCAACTTCTGCTGGGACGGAAGCCTGATTCAACTCGAGATGGCGGTAACATCCGAGGTCGAAGCAAGAGTACCGCCTTTGAACAGGAGGCCTGGCCCACGGGCCAGGACATTCCCCTGCAAATCGTGGGAGGAATTTGAATCTGTGCTAGGTTTCAGGTTTCATATGCTCTTTTTTTTTTTTTTTTTTAACAGAAGTACTTTAGTACTTTATTTCTGTCTTCCTAGAACCCTGAAGGGAGACAGTGTCCACACTTACTGGAGTGCACACACTCCGTGCCCCCGGGACAGCAGTGGGGAGACGCTCTGTGGCCACCAACACGGCTGACTCAGCCTCCTGATTAGTGAAACACCCAGGGGTTTAAGGTTTCCTGAAGGTCACATACATCTCTTACTCTACCTACAATCGCACCCTCAATCAATGTAAAAATTGGGTAAAATACAGGAAAGACAACATCTTTTCTCCAACCAGGTCTCTCTTCCGAGAATATATTCCCCTGCTTCCAACTCTATGGCCAAGTGCCCTAATCCTCAGCAACAGAGGGGAGGGAAAGCACTCTTGGGGAAACCTGCTTGAATCAGGCGTGTCAACTTCCCGCTCGCCGTCTGCCTTCCCCCAGGGAGACCTTGCTACTTAGAGTAGGGAACGACATGGCAGCTTTCCTGTCACCCTGGGTTTCTGCAGAATTCCAGGCTATACCCGGACTGAATCAACAGACCCTACATTTCTACAAGATTTCCAGGTGACGCATAGGGGCGTTCCAGTTTGAAAAGCAATTCCACAGCCGCTCTGACTCAACGGTGACAGCAAAGGCCAGTGATGTCCTATCCACGGGTTACTTTAAGGACAAGAATCATGTCAAGTCACGTCACCACAGTCAGCAAAAGAGGTCTAAAGAACAGAAATTTCACCGGAAATTTTGTCTTTAACACACACAGTAATAACAGTCATAAAACAAAAGTTAAATTTGTTCAGGATGGTTAGAGCTTTGAAAGTAAGAGCCGGTGTGGGCCAAAGGCTGCCTCCTAACCCTGATGGGTATTCAAAACATACAAGAGAAGACACGGGAGACTGTCCAGACCCCTCCTGATCCAAGAACACGTTCTATGGAACCATCGTAGAGATGTCATTTATCTGAGAGTTCCAGATGCTGGCGAGGTAAGGGATTTATTTGTGTTTATTAATTTTGCTTTCCCAATTTTAAAGGGTTCACCCTTTAAACACATGCCTAACTCTATTATTGTCTGATTATTGGAAATACTATCACTGACAGTGCCCCTACGCTGTAGTCCATGCAGCGCAGAAATCAGCAGGTGGGGCCGGAGAGAACAAGGCTGGAACCGGGGTCCCTTCTGCCTGCCCTCCCCCCACACCTGAGTCTTACCCCCCGAGAGGGACCGTCCGCAGCGCTCTCTGCGTGGTCTCCTCTCCACGCTTCTCCCTCCGTTTCCTCCAGTCTAACGTCAGTGTTACCAAGGGGTAAACCGTTCTGACAAGATGTCTTGTGAAAACAAGCGGTCATTTGAAGACAAGGACCCACAGAGCCCCACAGCCCCCAGGACAGGTGAGCTCCCTGACCTCTCACAGGTGGACAGGCGAGAGCTGCATTCAGCATCCGGCATGTGGGCTGCGGTCATTCCCGGGCACCTGGGACACCCCGTAAGGATGCCAGAAAATGGGTCCAAAGTTTGATCCCCCACAGCCCTTCTACCAGGCAGTCACTCAGGACACGCTTCTAGTAGGCACTGAAGGTTGTTATGGGGGGGGGCGGGGGTCCTGCACAATATGAACTGAAATTTTGGGGTCCCAGCTAGAGCTTTGAGCCTGACTTTTTCTGCTTTCCTTTTGACTTGTTTACCGGTTGGCTTTATAAACACCAGTGCCGCTCTTCCAAGAGAACATGCGGATAAAACAGACACGGTTTCCCCGTTGAATGGTTAAATCACTTCGCCAGTTCAATAACTAAATTAATTTCATAAATGAATTAAAGTGATTTTGTTTATTCATCGAAACCAAACTAAAATGGAGCATGAGCCATTTTAGCAAAACAATCTCAAACACGATTTAACACATTCGCTCATAAGCAGCAGCGAGAGCCCAGACCCAACCACTGGTGAGCCCCAGCAAGAAAACATAGCCTGAGACGGACGTAACATTTGCAGGACGGGTGATAACGGACAAGACGCGGCCCCTCGTTTCCTCAACCGAGGCACCCCCAGACCCCGCAGAAGCAGGAACGGAGGGGGTCCCCGAAGCCTGATGCCTTTATAAAGAGTGGGCACGAGGGACTTCTCCAAGATCCACATGAATAGGAGCCTGTGAAAGGGGACGAGGTCACCTTTCAGGGTGAGGAAAGTGTTCTGAAGGAGACTGTGTGGACGCAGGCACAGGTCTGTGCCGATGCTAAAGTCACGGGGCCGCACAGCAAGCTGTAACTCCGCAGAGCTGTTGGAAAAAGTCCTGCGGTGGGGGGAAGGCCCTTCTGACAAGCCCCCTTCAGAAAGGCTCCCCTGCACCGGTGGCAGCCCAGAGGGGAGGGCCGTGGGGAGGCCCCAGGCTCAGAGGGCGGCTCAGCCAAGGAGGCTGGTGTTCAGCGAAGAGCAAATCCAGGCCTTCTCTCTGGCGACTCAGATAATAAGCGACACAACCAGTTCCTGGCTTTCCTGAGAAACTCCATATTCAGGGACCCTAACTCTCCCACGGGAAAATGCAGGCTCTGCAGCTAGGAATGTGCAGGAGCTGAGCCCTTTGCCCCCGTGACTCAGAGACGTCTGTGGAACATTCACTCTGTTCTGCAGCTCAGCGCCCGCCGAATCAGGCAGTAATGAAGGGCTCCCCTGAGAAGCTGCAAAATGTGTCTAAGGTCTAAAAAAATAAAATGTAACAGTGCCCCTCCAACACTGGATTTCTGGTCTTTTCCTTGAGGAAAGAATGCTCAAGGGAGATGGGATAAATTTTCCCAGGTACCGAATACGGAGACGCAGTGATGGGATGTAAGACGCGCTGTGTGCTCGTCCGCACTCCGGCTCTACGGCCAGTGAGTGGAGATACGGGGACGCAGAAATTAAGGCCAATGAAAGTATTTCTTCAATCGACAGGCAGCAACCTCAAATAACCTGGAACCAGCTCGTGCCCCCACTCTGAGGGGCTGTGGCTCTGCGGCGTAGCTTCTAAAAACATGAGACAGCAATGGATCTTTGTTTTAAGTGATTGTGATCTACTCTGGACCACATCAAAGAACTGGTATGGTGCGAGCTAGAAAGAACCACGGGGTTTGAAGGAGACCCGTTATCCGGAGATTAAGCAGCTGGCTGGTGACTCCCACACACCGCTGTGCGCACACACGCACACACACACACACACACACACCCCCTCCACAACAGACACCTGTCGGAGCAGAGGCCTTGGCCGCTGGCTACCCTCAAAAGGCTGGACTACAGATGCTTACCCTCATCCATTCTCAAGCTATTCCACAGGCGGTTCTGCTTCCTCCAGTACAACAGGAGCAAAGGGGCTGCCTACAGCCTTGATGGGGAGGCCACTGAGAGCACGTGCGGAGGAGCGCTCCCGGCTCACTACTCCTCCCTGCAAAATCACACACACACACACACACACACACACACACACACGCACGCATACACATGTGCACGCACATTTTACCGGCCAAATGCCGTTTTCTACCCCTCAAGAAAAATGAGCGTCAGACGCCTCGGAGAACTGGGGATGGGAGGAATTTCGATACGAGGAAGAGTGCCCTAATTTTAATCCTTGTGTTTTTCCCCTTTTCAAGTTCACCCTATTATTTTCAACAACCCACTTCTCTACCCACCACTCTCCTCTAACAAATAGCTCTGCGGGAAATGCTGCAATTTTTAGTGTCTCTATATCCTTCTGAGCACCAGAGTCAAAGAGCTATTTTGGCAGCCGAAATGTAAGGGGAAAGAGGGTTTGCATGCAGGCTGGGGAGGCTTCGGCTTTTCGCGGAGGGTCCTCCAGGGAGGAGCAACTCCAAGGGCAGCTCGTTCCAGGAGGGCCGGCTCCATGGGTTCCCGCAGACTCCCGCAAAGGCTGAGGCCACGCCGCGACCCCCTCCCCCCCACCGCTTCCCCTCAACCCCCGGCTTTGGGGCTCTATTTCTTTCGGTCCAGCGTGTACGGGTCTTGCCTTTGCAGCGATCACAGGAGATATAGGCCACAATTTCAAAATCCATAAAGCTCTCTGAAACTCATTTGAGAACAAAATGTTAATGTGCCTTGAACTCAGTTGGGAGCAAAACTTAGGGGAACTGATGTGAAGCCACTGGTAATTGTATTTATTCTGCTTAGCGGAGTCTGTCTGTCTGTTTGGCAGGAATTGTAATGGTCTGCTTACAGGGCTGTCCCACAGACACCATCGAGGGTGTTAGTCATACAAACTAAAAGCACTGAGTTAGTTTCTTACACCCCAGAAAGCTCTGCGTTCCTAATTGAACCCAAGGTTCTCAGATAAGTGCTTCTGGCCCTGCCCCAGGATAGGCTTCACGGCAACCAGCTTGGCATTATCGCCTTAATCAGTGTTTAATGGATCTGATTGCACCCAGTACACTGGGGCTGCCTGATAAAAACGGGGGACATGACAGCAAAATTACTTAAAAATAGGTGTCAAAGCACATCACCACTGAAAGTGAATTAGGGATGGTCTCCCGGCATTTCTCTTCCTGTGATCTGTGCCGGCAGAGAGAACCTCCTTCGGCCTCAGCTTATAAATCTGCATGTTACAATGTTGCCACTGCAAAACAGGGCCTGACACAGACCGTCTTCTGTTCATACCTGACAAGCAGTGCAGGAGTTGTTCACTGCTCTCAAGTTCAAGTTCAATGCATTACCAACGTTTACTTTCTTTGCCCTGGAATTCCAAATTTAGGAAAAGCAAAGAGACACCCAAAAGACTTTTTAAAAATGTCACATTCTGGGGGTGCCTGGGTGGCTCAGTTGGGTGTCTGCCTTTGGCTCAGGTCGTGGTCCCGGGGTCTTGGGATTGAGCTCCTGCTCGGCGGGGAGCCTACTCCTCCCTCTTCTACTCTCCCTGCTTGTGTTCCCTCTCTCCCTGTCTCTCTCTCTGTCAAATAAAAAAATAAAAATCTCTTTTAAAAAATGCCATATTGTGAACAAATGCCAGCCCACCTTTATTTGTTCCCTCTAGGTTGGGTGGAGTCCCTCCCGTATGCTGGCCCTGGGAATACAGAAGGCAAATGGGACAGGAGCCCATCAAGTTTGTCTTCTAGCTTTGGAATGTAAAACCAACCAATAAATGACTGACAGGATTTTAAGAGAAATACTGGGTCCTAGTTAGCAAGTATCTAGGGAGGAGTCATGATATGGGGGCCGGAGTACGGGTGAGAACGATTTTAGTGTGGAGGTGATTTTAGTGTGGAAGAACCTTCCAGAGAAAGGGAGCCAACGTGTAGGGGGAGAGAGTCCCAGTGGGGACGGAAGGGGGGAAGCAGGTGAACGGAAGTGAGGCCAAATTAGGCTGATTGTTCCAGAGACCCCAGCGAGGCCAGAGTTAGAGCAGAATCAGGGAGGGGTGAGGGAAGCAAGAGAGGTCACGGGGCTTTGCAGCAAACGGGTGTGTCGGGAGACGGTGACAGCCTTTAGCCTAGTACGGGGAGGGTGATGTCATCTGACTTAGTCTAAAAGATCACTCTGGAGGCTATAAAGACAATAACCTGTGTCTGACCCAGTGGAGACAGGTACAGCAAGGAGGGGACTGGCTCTGGCCCCGGTGCCAGGCTGGTGACGCTGCCTGAAGCAGAGGTCCCAAAGGAGGAGGACAGATGCGGGGTGGCCCGAAGCCTGAGCTGCCTGGCTGGGGGGGGGGGGCTGCCCGGCGGGGGTGGGTGCGTGGCTGGGGTGCTGGCTGTGAGGTGTGAAGGGCGGTAGGAAACCAAGGCTCCTCCTACTTTCCAACAACACCGGATTGTACGAGGGTTCCATCCTTCCGCATCCTTCCGCCGAGATCAGGAAGAAAGAAAGAAGGTTTGAAGTTGGCGAACTGAGAGTTCGGTTTCGGCGATGGCGCCTTTGATAAGCCCAGTAGGCATGCAGGACGGAGTGTGGTAGAAGCGTCTGGAGCTCCGAGGCTGGGGTACGAACTTGGGAGCCTGCAGCACACAGATTCTTGCTTAAAGCCACATGGACGGCGCGAGACCACCTACAAAAAGGCAGAAGCCGGGACCCTGAGCCCTGTGCCGGCGGCAAAGCCAAGCAGGATAAGAAAATGAGCAGCCGGAGACACAGAGAACCACGGCCCAGGAGCCAAGGACAGAAAGCCGGTGTGAGGTGAGAACTGACTTTGCATCTGGTTTTGACACTGACAGGTAAGAGCTCCCTGGAGAGACCAGGAGAACAGCCCCGCCGGAGAGATGTGAAGAGGGGGTGAGAGTGGAAATAGCTACATTTTGCTATTAAGCCGTACAAGAGAAGGGCTGGTGGCTGGAGGGTGCGTAGCATCCGGTTGTTTATGAGATTTTAGATTTGTTTCCTTTTGGGGAATAGAAAAATGTCCGAGCACATCTGTCCCTTCCATGAGGACAATCCAGCCTGAAGGGAGGCGCCGGGGCCCTCTGCCCAGGACAGCGCGGAGCCCCTGCGGGTACGGAGCCAGCGGGGGCGGGGGGGTGGCTAGCACCAACGCAGGCCTCATTTTTTTTTAAAGATTTTATTTACTTATTTCAGAGAGAGAGAGAGAGCATATGCACATGAGCAGGAGTGGGGAGGAGAGGCAGAAGGAAGGGGTGCAGGCTTCCCTCTGAGCAGGAGCCCAGCGCGGGGCTCGATTCCAGGACCGTGGGATCATGACCTCAGCCGACGTCGGATGCTTAACCCACTGAGCCACCCCTCTGGCCTGATTTATGCAGGAGCTATGAGAGGTTCCTGAGTGCTTGTCCCCCCACCCAGAGATGGGACTCCCCGTGTCCGTTAGAGACCCACGACCACCTAAGATCTCTAGGTAGAACACTTGGGGAAAAAAATAAAGTACTATCCCTACCAAATACCATCCCGAATGAAGTAAAACAGCAACAAAGTATAATGCATTTCTTCATGCCTTTTGCCAACACACCCACCATCTTCTTCAGGTATCTTCATTCCTCTGCATTCACGGGCAACTTAACCGTTCATTTCCTGGCTATATTCGGAAGCAGTCCTGTACTGAAATCCTTGAAGACGGGCAGGTTTTGAGTTCATCAGAAATAGGCTGAATTTATTTTAAAAAACACAATGTTCTTAGAAAAAGAGCTGCATAAAGTGAGTGGTCTGTAAGAAGGTCTGGCCCCTTCCTGTGCAACCAAAGTCACACAAAAATTGTGTCCATTACCACCTCCCTTGTGCTTCAGGTAGATCTTCAGTGATGCTCCGCTCTCTGGATTTTTCTATCCACGTCCATAAGTAAGTAGGATTAAGGCAACCAGACACCGAATCTGTCCCTGTTCCCACAGTCTGGCTCTTCTCTGTGTGTTTAATGATTTCACACAATATAGGTGGTCTGAGTTTTTACATTTAAAGCCCATAATTATACCTTCAGCTTTTTGGTAAGTGTGCAGATTCATCCTCTATGAATTCAAGAAACAGATGTTCCTGTGCCGTTCACAATGCGTGCTACAGGAAATACAGACTACTAGACTAGAAACTCCCAAAATGCTTTATAATTCTGACTCCCAATGGACACACGGAGTCCGTTCAGTAACAGCTTGTGTCACTGATTATCCGCTGGCCACATACAAAATTTAGAACATTTCGCTGTCTCCCATGTCCATTCACGCTTTTAAAAATACTTTATATTGATGTCTCCATATTTGTTGTTTTCTATTAGACTAAATGTTGCCAGCCTATAATTTCAATCTAGGGATTTGAACCTCTTAAAAAATCACACAAAAATAAGTCTGAATCTATTTCCATGAAAGCCTTCAGGTATGTATGAACACCTGTCTTGCCCTCCACTCGGTACCTATTCTCCTAGTGCATTAGTCAGGGGTTTCCAGAGAAACAGAACCAATAGGATAAATATACTTTTATATATAGGTCTATATAGATATATATGTTTGTGTCTATAAATATATCTTTACATATATATCTATATGCCTAGAGATACAGATGTACATATAATAGACCCAGGAAGAAGCCAATGTTGTAATTCAAGCCTGAAGGTCATCTGAGGCAAAACTCCTCTTGCTCAGAGGTGATGATGAGTCTCCTGGTCTAGCCAGGCATTCCACTGATTAGGCCAGGCCCACCCACATTATGAAGAGGAGCATGCTCTACTCAAGGCCCACTAATTTAAATCTTAACGTCATCCAAAACAACCTTCACAGAAACCAAATATCTGGGTATCATACCCCAGTCAAGTAGATACACACAATTAACCACTGCACTCAGGTTAAAACATCATTTACTTCCTATTTTCTTTGCCGACACAGTTTCTCATGTTCCATGACGGGGATGCCTCTCTTCCGGACATGGGCCAGTTCATCTGTTCCTCTTTACCAGAGGACCCAAAACTAAGGTTCCAGCTGTGACCTGATCTGCACAAACGCGCCGGAATGCCGGGCTATTAGATACAGGCTTTCGTTGCAGCTAATGGGATTTGATACTAATTTAATTTAAGAAAAGCCGACAGTATTTTTCTTGGACCTTGTTACAGATTTCCTCATACAAGTCGGGTCGGAGTGTGCTCTAGTGCTCCTAAAACGTATCCCATTTGTACACAGAAGTGCACGCATTATCCTTCTTTTCACGTTCTCAGTTTGTTTTCAGTTTTATGAACTCCGTTCCGCCGCCCAAGCTTTGCTGCTGCTTTTCCTTCTATTTTTTCACTACTATTAGCCTTTCTAAGCTCTTCGGCATCTGGTCCCAGGACCAAAGCACGCTTCAGTGTACACTTTGCAGAGCTGAACCTGCTCCCCCCTTGCCCCTCTCGGCTGCCCCTGTGCTCCTTGATTCCCGAGCCCTCGAGGGCACATTGTCACCAAGTCCAGCGAGTTCTGGAGTGTCCCCCCAGGGAACAGTCATGCGGCGCTCCCGAGACCCCAGACGACACCCACGCAAGCCCCACTCCCATTTCATTTCAACATCTCGCTCTGCAAACCCCCCCTGTCCAAGCAAGTTACCAACACAGAGTGATTTAACCCCATTCAGACGTAGTCTTAATTGTGACATTTTCCTTTTGCCTCGGATCAACAATTAAGGAGAATGTCTTTCTCGTCTCTCATAACTACTAGTGTCGCTACTAGCTTCAGAGCCTCTCACCTGTGCCATCATCCAACACCGGACTCTAACGTCTATGCTCAAACACAGGCAACCTCAATCTACTTTTTTCTTGCAGAATTTATCGGACTCGTACTTAAATAATTCATTACATTATCAGTTTTATGCCCTTTTTGCCACTGGAATGGAAATCCCAAGAGGGAAAGGCAGGATTGTATTTTCTTCACCGAGGGATCCCCCTGTTGGGCACCACACCCGCACAGGAGACGCTCTGCAGATCGTGAGCGTGTGCCCCTCGCTCCCTCGGTCGTTCAAGCAATGATCAGGGTTTGGGAGAGTCAAAGCCTCACCGTCACCATTACTGTCACCCCCGAGTCCCACTGCAACACCCACCGAGCCTTCTAATGACATCACTAGCATGGAGTTGAGTTCCATCCCCTCCCTGGGCCCGGGGTCTCCGCGGATGAGAACACCAGGAACACACAATCGACCCCAGCGGTGGAGAACTGAGAAAAGCTGGAGAAGAACCAGGCTCTAAGATCAACCTCGATGTGGCTCTCTGCTTAACAAAACCTGCCCCCCCTGCTTCTTCACACAGGCAGCACGGGGCGCAGGAAACCGTGTGTGTGTCCCGGAGACGGCCTTGGGACAGCTTCTGGAAACAGCAAAAAGCCCCACTCGCCAAAGTTCTCTCCCACGGAAGTAGCCAGGACACAGTCGGGGAAGTTCTGGGATACGTTGAGACTTTAAACTCCTGGACGCCCCAGCAGTAACACAACCCCTTCATCGTGGAACCTTCCTGAAGGAACAGTAACCAGAAGATGGTGGGGTGAGACGCTGAGAGAGTAAGGTGGAAAGTAAAGGTCACGCTCCAGCCGACAGAACTGAATCATTAGCTCAGCTTCCAAGTGCCTTCCACGTGGCCTCAGTAGACCCGACATTAATATTTTACTGAATGATTCCTTTTTTATATATATTGAGACATGTCCCCTTTCCGTGGAGAGCCTGCAGCTTGACCCTTTCTCTTTGGATGGCAGAGTTCTCTGGACACATCTGAGCCGGATGCCAAGTGGCTTCCTCCCTCCTACCCCGGGGACCCGGGCAGCTTTCCGATGGGACGTCTTTGAGCCTCGTTTGATCCATGCAAAGTGCCTACCTTATTATCTGCCACACGCTAAGCTCTTGGAAGTACTGCGGGCGGAATGACGGGGTGCTGGGACCAATCGCTTCCTTGCCCCCCCACAGCCCCAGGCAGCCTCTGCTTCTCCCTCCCACTGGGTGCGGGACCCCAGTGCCTCCAGACCCCAGGCCGGTCATTCTATTGGGCGCACCTCTTGCTCTTACGTTCGGGGAAGAAGGAAGCTTTCCATCAAGCGCTGGTGTCCTTGGCAGTCTCCTGATGGTCGGTTTTGCCTAAATCGTGTTGACATTTCAAGCACTCAGCCTCCGTGAGCCTGGGACAGGTTCCAGTCCCTCTCAATGAGTGTCTGTGGCTTTGCTGGCCGGGGTACAGGCTACTCATTTCAATGTTCTGGCTTTAAGGACGAGAGCAAATTAAAAAGAAGAGGCTTATTTCTCCCAGCTGAAAAGACAACGAACCCCAGAACCACAGGGGTGAGGGGCCCTGGCCTGACGCCCCGCGCAGCCGAAACTCCGTGTATAACTTCTGACTCTCCAGAGCCTGGCGTTGGCCAGGGGTCTTGCCGGTAACAAGGACAGGTAGACTAACGCGTACCTTCTGTGTGACGCATGTGCTACGTTATATTCTTACAACAGAGATAGAGAAAACGTTATTAAGAAAATCATAAGGGAAAGAGAATCCATCAGTGGTACTGCATGATATTTATAGAAAAAACTCATCCAGGAAGCGGGGCTGGGCTGCTCAACCCCGCGTCGCTGCCGGAGGGTCAGCTCTAAGGGAAAGTCTTGCCTCTTCTCCTTTTTCTCAGGATTCACCTTAGAAAACGTGTCCTTGGAAGCACTTTTTCATCTCTCTGAAATGTATCCTTTTGAGGACTAGGTAGGCCTTGTGTTGCTTAATGACCCAGGACCCTCTTCCCAAGGAACCTGGGAGCCAGTTTTTTGAAATGCAAACATCAAGGGAGAGCACTCCGGGCCTCCCAGTTCCTGTGGGAGGGCAGGCGCCCGCGTAATTGCTGGAAGCCTCCTTCCTTTGGGCAGAGTTTCCTCCGGCGCAGAGGGGAGACTGCTCTTGCTCCAGGCCTGGCCACCAAGCGGACAGAAATGGTCACCCCAGCGACCAGGCGAGGTCAGCGTGAACCGCATGTGACACACGGTGCTGTGAAGGTGTCTGACTTGAGGACAAGCTACCGTTGATGAGGAAACACGTGTGACACAGGCAGTATCCGCTGGGCTGTGAGGGCTGTGAGGTTTCTCCTTTGCACTATCTTAGACGGCCGGGACAGACATCACACTCGGGTCTGATGCTTTATTCAGGTAACAGAAGTGGTCTCTTACTCTACTAGGTCTGTGGACAAGATTTCTGGGTTGGGAGAATCTGTTTTTAATGACATTTCCTTCAACACATCCCATGTGGGAACATCCAAAAGTCACCTGGATGGCATTCTGGCTAGGGCTACGCTGGAGGAGAAGTTCTACACGCCTCTCCTCATTTGTGGGGATTGCTGAGGGGCTCGAGGCAGACAAGAGGGAAGACCTCTAGTTGAAGTAGTCAGAAAAGCTTCTACAATAAGATGCACTGTGTTAAGACCCTGGGGCAACCCGAATTAACCTCCGTCAGGCTATCTGCAAACGGTCCGAATCTTTGCTCTGCACAGCATTGCGGGAAAATCCCTACGTCAGGACCAACACACAGGGTGTGTCTTCCATCGACTGGTCTAAGAGCCCAACCCCACTGAACAATGCCATCCCCAGGCTCATTCCAGCTGATCCCAGCACAAGTGTGGCGTGATCTCATCCAGAGGAGGGCTCTTCATGGTCATCCCGACCTATGCTCGTGAGGGTCCTTGCCTCACATCCTGGGATAGCCCCTTCCTCGCCTTCCTCTGCTTTCCTTTATGATGGACAATTTCCCCTCCCAACTCTACGACAGTGACCACTCGTCTCCGATTCTGTAGCTCCCCTTGACTGTGATGCGGGGAAAGAGGGTTTTCAGCCTTTTCAGCCCGTGTCGCAGAACCCGCGAGAACCCACCACGCTGGCTCTGCAGCTTTCCTTCATCCCTTGAATTCGAACTGAATCCACTGTCAAGGAACTACGCTCCGTGAAAAACTCCACATCTCACATATTTGCAGGGTGGTCCTGAAACATTTCTAAGCACATTAATATTTCGGATCCCACAGAAGCTGTGGGAATGCATTAACCGTCATTAGCATTGTTAATGTAACTGGCAAATTTTTAAATTTGCATAAGAGCATTTTAACATTATCTCCTTTGTGTGTACTGAAGAAGAAGGGGGAAAAGCCTTTGTAGTAGGCTTTAGAACAGTCTTATCTGCAGTAATTAACATTTCCTAGATGTCTAAAAAAATTGAATCATTTTAAGTAATCATGGCTAAAAATAAACTTTAGGACAAAGTGGGAAAATACCCAATTTTTCCTTAATAACAGAAGTCAGCAACAAAAGCCAGCTCGTTAACCCTGATTCCACCCAGGTGGGCGCTCAGTCGTGAGTCAAAACTCAGAATGAATCTCGGAAGGAACCTGACCTGTGGTCATAACTCACAGCCCGGCTCGCTCCCAGAAAGGGAGCCAAGGATGAGGCCCAGAAGGAAAGATGAGACGGGAGCAGCGGTGTGAGGACAAACACAAATTAAGTCTCCCCGTGGGACGTGAGGCAAGAGACACTCTTCCTCCTTTTCCTTCAGAATTTCCTTCTGTCCTTTGCAATCTTGTTTGCATGGAAATTTCCTTCATGGAGATCTCCTTCATGGCTCAATAAGCCTCGGGCCAGTCTTTCCTCTCAGAAATGGTTCCTCGAGGACCCAGGAGCCCCCGTCAGGGAGGAAGCGAGGCCCCACCTCCCCGTCTCCTGCGGAGACATGGGCCTGGCCAGATCCCAGCCTCCGGCACAAACCGGACCTCACAGCGGTGACACCGCGAATGTTCATTCACTAATACAACTCATTTCTTTCTCTTCTGACTGTGGTGAGCTTTTCTGGGTCAGGAGGAGAGTTTGCTTCTCACCGAGCTTCCCCACCGGGGGCTTTGCCAGACAACAGACCGGGCGGGCCGTGAGGGAAGGTCTTCCAAGGGCCTTCGGAGCGAGGCTGCTCTGCGAGCCAGAGCCCGTGGGCCGGCCGCGGGCCGCCGTCCTCTCCGGGTGACCGCAGACACGGAGAGGATGCGGTTCGGGAGGCTTGTAGCCAACTGAACAGAGGAGTTTTACATGTCTGGGTCCAGCGATACAAGACTCGGGTGTGTGTTTTGTTCACTATTGTTTTTGCTTTCACTGCACTTTACAAAGGTGCTGATCTAGGACGGAACGGAAATTTAAAAGCACAAAACAAAGGTCCCTTCTCCAGACAGCCTGAGAACTGGGAAACCGAGAACCATGTGTGAGCGCACCCCAGATCCCCCGGCGACAGTCCCGTGCGGGTCCCAGCCTCCAGGCGTCCAGGGCCGCAGGTCCGGTGCCCAGCAGTGAGCACCGCCCCTTCCCGGTGCTGCTGCGGCCGATGCCGCTGGCCCAGGCACTGCCCTCCGAGACCCAGTCTCCAGAAAATGTGGAGGAGTCAGAGGAATCACAGCCCCCCGTCACACACACACACACACACACAATGGCAGTAGCATGATTTGTGTGGTCAGAGTTCCCTTCATTTTCCTAAACACGTTGTCACGTCCAGCAGGGACCCTACCTCGGTTTCCCTCACCATGACCTCTTGCCCTGAGCTAGAGCTTGTGTAAAGCATATGGCATGTGCTCCCTCAGGACTGCTTTCTTGTGCTCCGGCCAGCGGCGTGTTTGAGAAAGTCCCTGTGCTCGTGAGTGTGATGTGCCCCCCTTCTGCCGCCATCTGGGACCTCACCGTGTAAACACGCTGACATCCTCACGTGTCCTACTGCCGATGGGGACTTGACAGGCTCCAGGCTCGGAAGTCCCAGACCTCCTAGCACTTACTTCTCGGGGCACAGTGGTGTGATCACAGGGCCCCAGGACAGGCCCCTCCACAATGTTAGCAGTTACAAGGTTTTTGGGGTTGGGGGGGGAGTTCTGGGGGGGGTTGCTTTTTGTTTTTTAGCCATTTAATATTCGCAAATTTTTATTTGATTTCCAATTGGAGCAGCTGCCCTCGCAAGTCCGATGTACACAGCACTAATGATAATGAGTTGTATTTGCTCAACAACGTTTCCCAATGCTTGCGATCTTTCCAGCAAGCACAGAGATCTCTCTACCTCGCGCCTCCCTCCCCCGGCCTGCACACAGGGCTCTCACTGTTTCACACCTCTGCCAAAATTGAGTGCTGCAAATCTCTACAAAGTGTTAGGCTTTTCATGGAGTCTTTTCTCATGGGGATTTTTCATTTGCCTTCCTCTGGTTCTGCTAATACATCTGAGGAGCTCGGCGGATTTTGGTACAATCCCCGTGGCCCCCAGCACTGGAGATGCCTATCGGGCTGGGGCTGGGGGGAGGACCGGGCCCTCTCCTCTCCAGCTCTTGGGAAAGCCGCTGGCTCTGCAGGGGGCTGGATCCCGGCTGCCCTGTGGCTTGGGTGGTGATAAGAACTGTAGGTGGCTTTTGTCTCCTGATGTTGCTGTGAAAGGACACGTTCCATTTCCCCTCCACACGAGAAGGTTCCAGGACACGTAACCTTCTCTCAGGCTGTCCTGTTTTTCTCAAGGGCACACGAAGGTTAATTATAAGGAGTTGGAGTTTCTTGCTTCTAGATGGGGCTGAACTACTCCGGAAAGAGACAGACTCTAGAAGGTGACATCTTCAGGCAGACAGACAGACGGAGTACTCGCTTTACAAAAAGGCTTGCTGCTGTCATACAGTTTTGCAGGAAATGCTCGCATCTTTTCCTTTTCTGTCAGTAAATCGGAGCCGGTCACGAGCCTGCTGGCTTTCCACCGCGAAGCCTCGGCCTTCCCTCCCTGGAGACTTTCCCACCAGATCACGCTTCACTCTGAAAAGTCTGTGTGTGTTGAATATATCCCAGATTTACTCACAAGTTAACTTGCTCTACAAGTTAATCTCTAACCTTTGCTTGTGGGTTCTTGCACAGGAAAAGATGAATAACAATAAAAAAAAGAGGAAGAAACACATGGAAACTGAAAAATTGAAAAAAAAAAAAAGCGCAATGGCTAGATCAAAAGAAGGTGTCTCTAACTGCTAAATGCACATTGACTTCAATTAAGCTTTTAAGCGAGTTGAAGGAAACAGAGCAATTTTTCCTGGAAAAGACACCAGGAGGGACCCCATGCCAGCTGCATGAACTTCTCAGAAAGCTTGGGCTGTTGCGTGAAACACGGCTGGTCTTACTTCACGTAGTTCGAAGGCTCAGTGCCGGGACCACGAGAAGTCACATGAAGGCAGGTTTCATGGGACTATAAGAAACACCGTTCAAACACACAGAACCCGTCAACAAAGGCAGAAGAAGTTTCCAGGCCCTGGCTGTGTTCCAGAAAGGGCTGGAAATCCCACAAAACACAGCATGAGAGGAGACGGTGTTCTCAGTGGTCTCCAGACCCTCCTCCATCCTTCCGACTCTGTATTTCTGACCATTTGGGGTGGGGAAGAAGGTTTCTGAAGGAAAATGTATTGAAGAACGGAAGAACATGGCTGGGAGCGGTCAGCCCGTGAGCCCCCGCTCCCTTCTGTTGAGTAACCTTGCCATGTCTTTGGTCTTTCAACCATGAAACAGACCTATTTGTCCTGCTAGCGCAATGGGTTGTTCTAACATAATAGAGCCTGTGAAGTGACTTTATAATCTGCAATGGTGCCATGCAAGCCGTTATCAGTTCTGAAATCGAAGGGTGGGATTTTGAAAGCATATACACAATTTAGAGTCCTAGAAAGAAGAATGGCAAAAAAAAAAAAAAAAAAAAAAAAATCCTCTTATAAAAACTTTGCTCAGGATGTGATTTGGCCTAAAAAACAGAAATTTCTGGGAAACTAGTAATTAAACAGAAAAATTCTCGGTTTTCTGTTATAAATAATTACAGTTTTGATAAAATATGTTCTGTGTGTGTGTGTGTGCCTGAGCATGGAGAACTGAGTCTGTAACTGAATCCTTTTTTGTAAAAATGAGAGATTTTTGGCTTGAAGCTCACGAATTCTCATTTCCCCAGAATACTGAAAAAGAAGGTATAGGAAATGGAGCTGAATGTGCACGGAGTCGAGGATGTACCCTAAAAAGTCCACACAGGCTTCGACTGTTATAATCATCAACTGTTGGTCTCATTCACACCAGTTCATCGTTGGGTTCCCACCAGCAGGGGTTTTACTACGTGTTGTTACAAAACTAACACCCTAACATGAGCGGCATCCGTCTAGTCGGCTGGGCAAAAAGGGACAGAAAGGAAAATCTTTTCCTTTTTTTTTTTTTTTAAAGACTTTTTATTTAAATTCGATTTAGCTAACATACAGTGTATTCTTAGTTTCAGGGGCCGAATTTAGTGACTCACCGGTTGCAGAGAAGACCCAGCGCTCAGCACATCACGGGCCCTCCTCTGTGCCCGTCGCCCGTGCCCCCACCCTCCCCCGCGGCCCTCGGTTTGTTCCCCGGCGTTCAGGGTCTGTTCTGGTTCACCTCCCTCTCTGCGAAATCTTACTTTCCAAATGCCTTTACCACGACGAAGTGTGAACAGCCCTCGTGTCTTCCCACGGCAAGACCCGATCCCACATACCACCCCACCCCCGCGAGCCGGCGCCCTGCCAACCAGGTCTGAAGGCCGGCCTGGCTCGTCAGCAATTCCCTTTCCCATTCTGCAGACGAATAAACAAAACTGGAAACCAGAACACCCTCGGCCCGCGGTTCTATTACGGGACGCCCGTGTTCTCTGAATAGCCCCGGAGTCAAGCAATCAAAGCGACTGTGCCCGTAGCGCATCTCATCCAACCCGGGCGCAGCCTGCCTTGGGATGCTGCGAGACCCTCACAGCTGAGAAGTGTGCAAGGCACGCGCATGTGCACAGAAGACACACGCAGGCACACATGCAGCTCTACCTGAGTGAGCAAGGTGTGCGGATCACTGTTCCGGGTTTCATGGCTGGTATAGATCTGTGCCGTCTATGTCGTTCGTCTGTGAACAGGGACACACGGCGAGAGGGACGGGGTGAGCTGAGCTGGAAGGCGCCAGAGGAGTCAGTGCTGAAGAAATTACGATGTCAACAGCACATCCGTTCTGGTGTGGACGGTCGCTTCTCAAGCACGACCTTGGGTCAGTGGTGCCCAGACAAGGCTACCCTGGCTTGGGCAGAGGGAGAGGATAGAAAGGGACTTGAGGAATAATCAATCTCCTCCAGTTCCCTGTTCCTACTCGGGAGGGCCCAGAGGTCCAGGGAGCTACCTGCAGAGGCCCCTTAGAGAGCTCATGGAAAATTCCAGAATTCCACCTGCTGGTCCAGGAGCTGCGTTCTCTCTTTTACCCTGCTTGTTCTACTTGCTGTTTGGTGTGGCAGGCATCTATTCTACTTGCTGTTTGGTGTGGAAGGCATCTCCAGGTGGATCACAGACGCATCGTAGAGTATCTTGCAGGAAAAGGACTGTTATCTCTGCGGTGAAAATGAAGGGAGCGTCTCCGGCATCCTCGCGTCTCCCCATCCCCAGGTGAGGATGCAAAACAAAGACACAGCACGTTCCCGTGGCTTTCCCCCTGGTGACTAGTTTTTTCTTCTCTGTCCCCATCTTCTCTTTATTTTGTGGCTCCGCCATCTTCCCATTCACTTTGCTCCCCCCACGAAACTCCCTGAGAAACCAGACTTACTGTGCCCTTCCCCGAGCCCAAATGGCGTCTTACGAATGGGAGCATTACTTCCTTGGACGTTGATGACACCGTCGGTCTTAAAACTTCCCATCCCGTCCAGTGGCTCTCCAAACTGTCGAAGGTATCAACACTCAAGATACAACGCACAGTAGCAACATTGGATGGTCCTGTGCGCGTGCACAGACGTGTGCATGGGGTGTGGGAAGCCCAAAGCTCCCCCGCAGGAGTTCTAGGGTTCCCCTGGTGGTGTACACATGCAAGGTGGAGAACCCCGTCTTCCAACAACCATCCTCAACTCTGCCCACCCAAGGAACAGCCTGATGCCCTTGGATTTGTCAGAACCTTCCTGAGGACTCACGCTCCAGCCGATGCTGAGACCTATGGACCCAGATGGATTTTCAGACCTTCCAGCTCTCGAATGGACCCTCTCCCATCCTCAGGGGAGCCACAGAGTAAAGGGAATGCTGACCACTTTCATCCACGTGCACACTCTCAGCTCAGGATGTACGTGTCCTATGAAGTCTGGGGCATGTTCTGCCTTGAGATCTAAAATGCGGTCCTATTAATCAAAGAAAATTGGCTTCTATAACCAAAATAGATCACAAAAGCTTTCTCATTGCTGTACTTAAAGGAATGAAAGGAGAAAGAAAAAATAGGTCTGGAGTAAATTTATTTCTTTTCCCGCAAAAAGGATACCGAGTAGTGACTTAACTATGATGTTGCGATTTATAACAAATTTATGCACTTAACCCTTGAAGAACACAGGGGTTACGAGCTCCTGCCGCCTGCACTGTCAAGAGTCTACATATGACTTTTAACTCCCCCAAAACTCACCTACTAAGAGCCTACTTTTGAGCAGGAGCCTTACCTATGACGTGGTTGATTAACATGTATTTTGCATGTTATATGCGTCATTCACTGCATGCTTATGATAAAGAGAGCTGAAGAATATGTTATTAAGAAAACCATAAGGGGGGCGTCTGGGGACTCAGTGGGTTAAAGCTTCTGCCTTTGGCTCGGGACATGATCCCAGGGTCCTGGGATCGAGCCCCTCATCGGGCTCTCTGCTCCGCGGGGAGCCTGCTTCCTCCTCTCTCTCTCTCTACCTCTCTGCCTACTTGTGATTTCTCTCTGTCGAATAAATAAAAATCAAAAAAAAAAAAAAAGGGAAAAGAAAGAAAAAGAAAAAAAAAGAAAACCATAAGGAAGAGAAAACACATTCATAGCATTCTGCTGTATTTATCGGAAAAAACTCCATGTATGAAGGGACCGTGCAGCTCAAAGCCAAGTTGCTTGAGGGTCAGCTGGAGTTAGTCTGCGCACAGGGCTCACAGCTGCCAAAACCCCTGGAATGTCCAGAACGAGACGAGCAGTGGGGAGCACCTTTTGTCACACTATTTGATCCTCTGTCCTTAGCTCCGGTACCTCTTCAGCGCCATCACGGGGAAACAGGGGTCTTATGATTCATAACCAGCCCCTTTCAGCTACAACTGAGCTTCTGTTCCCGTTTCCCACAAAGGATATGCTGAAGGATGCCACTGCTTAGCCGGGGGAAGAGATACAGAGGGCAGGGTCTGGCAGGGTCCCACACGGGAGCTTTGGTCTTTAGGAAGTCCCCTAAGGATGGGGGCTGGTTGCCAGGGAAGTCAACCATGTGATAAGAGGGTTGGAACCCCAGCCTCTGGGCAGGGGAGAGAAGCCAGAGATGGAATCCACGCCAACCACCAAAGACCTAACGAGTCATGCCTATGTGATGGGGCCTTCCTAAAAACCCAAAGGCCAGGGTATGGAGAACCTCTAGGATGGGGAACCAGAATGCAGCCAAGGCGGTGGGACCCCATACTCCACGTGGGGACAGAAACTCCAATGTCTGAGACCTTTCCACACCTCGGCTTCTGTGTGTCTTCATCTGCTGGTCATTCATCGCCTTTCACACCCTTTGTCAGAAACCAAGGATCTAGTAAATAAGCTGGTGTCCCGAGGTCCATGAACCACCCCACCAAAGTAATGGATCCCGAGGAGGGGGTCCTGGGAACCCATCTGTCAGAAACACAGAAGGACCTGAACCAATTACAGTTGGTGTCTGAAATGGGGGCGGTGTTCTGGGACGGAGTCCTCAGCCTGTGGGAAGGGACGCTGCCTCCAGCTAGCAGCGCTGGAACAGAACTGGATTACAGGACACCCAGCTTTGGTATTGAAAAGACCACACATAATAACCCTAAAGAGAGCACAGGCTTCCCATGTTACTGTAGCTGTATGGGGGAAACACTGCACGCGTGGAATTCTCTCTTGCATTAGCTGATGCACTAGAACTTGAAGGAGTTCTTAAACCAAGAAGAAAAAGAGTACAAAAAAATCAGGGCCCTTTCTCACAAAAGCTGTCTGTGCCAGGCATAGAAACGAGCCCCGGTCTGTGCATTTAATACAAGCACTCCCTTGGGTCTCGCGGTGCACAGCAACCGACCAGAGACGAACAGAAGATGCTATTGCTTGGGAATGTACCACCTCTTGGCAATGATTACACAGGGACATCCGAGGGCAAAAGATGGACAAGTTCTGAGTCATGTCATTAGCCTGAGGCCAGGGCAGAGGAAAGAGAAATGACTGGGGTAGAGGAACGGCCGCTTAGCGCGTCTGCGCGTCCCAACGTCAAGACCCAGGGCACAATGGGGCAAGGACCTGCGCAGGGAGAGGAGGCCAGCACTGTCAGCCAGCGTTTACTCTAGGTACTTCTGAGTCGCCCTGAGCTGACCATGCCTCACTGGGTTTGGAGACGTCTCCCTGGAAACTTCATCAACTCTGGCTCCCTTTGTTTGACAGCTGAACTGTGTCAAGTGTTCCCAATCCTCTAGACCGTCTAAGAGGTGCGCTTGAGATGAATTCCCGTTCTGCTCGTTTGACCTGCACCAGGGACTCACCGAGATTTCGAGAGGAGTCCTGCCATAGGTTTGACGGTTTTGTGAAGGGAAGTCCAACAGCCAGGAAGGAGAGAAATGTGGGCAGAGGCACCGCCGCACGGGGACACACGGTGAGAATTCCCAAAACCTTGTGACCTTGGAAGAATTTTCGGAATCCATTTCAGGAAGGCAAATTCCTCCCAACCCACACACTAGGGTGCTCGCATTTAGAACCAAGATCACAGCCTTTATGTCCCCAGGGTGGCAGTCCGTAGAAGGAAGCAGGAGTGGTGTTCCCCATCGCCCTGAGACAGAGGGAAACTTTGCATCAGGAAAGGCTGTACCCTGGGAAATCACAAACCACAGTACATCGCTGGGCCCAAAAGCACTCAGCAATGGGGGTTGGGGTCCCACACAAACCCCGGTAATTTATCTAAAAACCTTATAGTTTCCTCTGCTCACCGGGGATTATCACAAGTAGGGCAGCAGCTTTGGGAAGTCAGTCATACTGTTTAACCTAATCAATCCACAAACTATTCAGATGGCCTGGAAGAAAGCTCTTGCTTTAGGAGGTTCTGGTCCAGGGTTTTTACTCAACGTAAAAAAGGGAAGGCAAGATTGGAAAAGGTACTCGGCTCATGATATCACAGGTATCTCCAATCAGTGACCAAAGCCCTAAATTCAGTTCCAGGGACCACAGGAAAACATCCGCTTTCCCTATACAGGGAATCAATCCCCAGGCTGCAGATTGCATTTAAAACCCAAATCAAGCAACCAGGAGATTCTCAAAGCGTCCCTGAGGCTTGTTGACCCTCGACCTTCTGCATCCGGTCTCTGAACCTGCTCTCCACAAGTCTGGTCACCAAGGGTCCGCCTAACCCGCCATCTACGTGACGAGCCACCGACGTACCAAGGAAGGGGGAGACCATCCCACAGGGCTTAAGGCGGGTCCCTACGGCTTTTATTTTTAATGAACCTTTACTCAGTCCCTGCTGAGCACTCAGTGTCTGGGAAGAACTCATGTGAGTGAAGTAGAAGAACTGAGCGTGACGTAATATCCTTCAGAGAATAAAATGTTCTCTTGCTCTTAGAACCTATCGCAAGAGGATATGGTTCTCCAGAAGAACCAGTCTGATTTAAGCAGCGGTTAAGGAAGTGCTGTATCAACATACTCATAACAGGGGAGGCTGGGCCGAAAATAACACACAAGTCACCCCTCCCCACGGATTTTCAAATGTAGCTTCTGTGAAAATCCAGTTATTTTTTAACCTAAATTCCGTTCTGGGAGAAAGGGAAAATCTCAATCTCTTTCTCGAGAGTATTAAACTGCAGACAGAAAGTGCCATGCTTAGTCTGGGATTTTTTTTTTTTTTTTGCCATGTTAGAAATTAAGTTTAGGAAATAGACTCCTCTCAAAAATTTAATCAGAAGTTATGAACTGGTTCCACCTTTCTGAGTCCTTTTACTCACGTATTAACCCCAAATGGGATTAGGCAGTATGCCAAGCCGTGTGCCTTCCCTCGGTCCCCCGTCACGGGGACACACTTCTAAAGGAAGGTGGGAGGAATGAAGCCTTCGGGAAGATTCCAGCACCTGAACGCCAGTCAGGTTGCCGGGGGGAAGGCTTTGCCAGTCGTCCAACCCGAGACAGGCGGTGCTGAACAAGGCTTCCAGGATGACTGATGAGAAGCAAAGGACCCAAAAGCGCCCAAACAACAATGTAAGTGAAAAAAAAAAGATCACGCTATTAAAGCTGTGTGGGTTTCGTTGGAGTCACATAAGGTACAAACCGGACCACAGAGGCAGCATTACCAACACATGGACTGACAGAACACAGAAGAAACCCTGACGAAGTCTGGACCTCATTCTCTCTGAGGCCAGCCACGAGCCTCAAACCATGACTGGTTCCTGTAGAATTTGCTAGACACAGTGCAACTTGTCCTAATTCTACTTACGGACAGCAGACAGCAAGGAGGCGACGCAGGTTGCCGAGGAAACATCTCTACTCAGACTATGAGTGCAAAACCCCTTCCATCCTTATCCTCAGAAGTAAACCCAGAGACGGAGTAGTGGGACGGAGGACTCCACAAGCTTTTTGGATAGAACATAAAGATGCTGCTAGAGCGCCACATGCCAGCTAAGTCATAAGAAGAAACACCTGTCTGACAACAGATTTAGGTAATGAATCAATAATGTGTCATTATATTACCAATAAAGTTAATTCAAATTCTTTCTTCTGCCTCAGTCCTAAATATGTAGGTTTTACTAGCACATGATGGCATAATATAAAAAGGGAATTATGGGTGCAGGTGGGAATTTAATTGGAAAACATTACTCCACACACGTTTCTGCCCTGTTTATAAAAAAAAAAAAAAAAGAGCTGAACAGCACTATGACTAAAAAGGGAGTGGGAGAGTTAGGGAAACATGTATTTTCACAAACAAGCAATTGGGTCAGTCAGCCGCAGAACGCACAAACAGAAGAAGTTCCTTGAGTGAGGGGCTTATCTTTGGGGACTGGGGGAGGGGTCCCACAAAATAATCCCCTGGATGCAGTTCCTGCTCTCCCAGAGCGATCCTGAGTGGAACGGTACAACCTCAGGCCAGAAGTCCAGCTCTGAACAGGGCTAGCTCCGGCCTCAGCCAGGCAACAGGTGCCTTGCCGTGGGTGTGGCTAACCCAGCCGGATATGTGTTCAATTAGAATGCATTTTTCATTTCTTGCCTCTTTCTGTTTAAAGCAAGACCTCAAAATGGATCACCAACTGGGTTATCCCAAACACACCTCCCGCTACCTGACCCTTCCTCCCAGGACCTGGACCCAACCCACCTCCCAAACAACTCTAGACCAAGAGCCTGAAAGCATCCCTGCATTTCCAGCTGCACTCGGAAAACCAGCATGCCAATCCCCATCTCATGAATAAAAAAATAAAAATAAAAATAGGGACCCTCCTCCTAATCGTCCTGCACCAACACCGAAAGGGTTAAACGCCACCCAAATAAACACGCACAGGCACACACACAATTTCCACAGAACAAGATGGCAACCTCCTCGTCCTCGCCAGGAGGTTCCAGCACCCTGACCCCCTCGACCCCACAACCTCGGGGCGCGGGGGACCAGGTGGCCAGAGCGCCGCAGGCGGGTCGCAGGGCGCGGGCGAGGGGGTGGCGCGCTGGGAGGCGGATCGCCGGGGTCCCCGAGTTAGCAAAGTTGTGCCTGGGAAGACAGCCCCTGGCCCTGGAGCCCTGAGCCTCCCGCCACCCAGAGGGGGTCTCCCGGCGCACGGCGATTCTCGGGGGATGCCTGGCCGTTGTTACGCTCGCTGGCACAGTCAGCGCTTTGGGGGAGCAGGGCCCCGCCGGACAGGCGCCGCCCCGAGTGTGCCAGAGGCTCGCTCACCCCCAACAGGTCTCGGGCTCCGGGGACGAGCAGCCCCGAGGCCGCGCGGGCATCAGGGCCCCGGGCCCTCCCCCCGCCGCCGCCACCTCGTCTCTCCGCCGGGCCCCCCAGGGCAGCCCCGGGGGTCGGCTTGGAACTCGGGCCGCCCCGCGGCCGCCGCCCCTTCCTCGCCTCGCACACCCACCCCGGGCCGCGAGCCCCACGCGCGGAGGACAGGCACGGCGACCCCGCGAAGTTGCGATGTGCAAACAGGCGGCCGCCCCTCGGCACCCTGGCGGCCGCCCCGGGGCTCGGGTGGGAACCGGGGCCGGCGCCGCCGCGGGTCGCGGTCAGCCCGGCGGCTCGCGGGGACAGGAGACCCCCGCCCCGCTCCGCACCGCGGGCGCCCGGAGCCCGCGCCTCGCCCGCCGGACTCACCATCACGTTGCCCTGCATCTTCGCGGTCTTGATCATCGCCTTCTCCTTCATCTCTCGCTAAGTCTGCAGCGACTTCTGGCCCCGGGAAGAGTAACTTAATCCATTGTCCCGGCGGCGAGCGGAGACCGCGCCGGCGACCGCGGGGTGGAGTTGGCTTGGAAGAACCCCCAGTTCCTGCCGGTCTCCGGTGTCCCCACCTCGGCCCGCCCTCGCCTCTGCCCGGCGGATCACAATAGCGATCAACTCTTTTGGCCGCCGCGAGAGAGGCAGGGAAAGCCGGAGGGGAGGGCGCGCGGGGCGCCGCGCGTTCCGCAGAAGCCGGCGGCCGGGGGCCGGGAGGAGGGCCGGCTGCGAGCCGAGCGGGAGCGGGAGCGGGCGCGGGCGGGGGGCCGGCTCCGACCGCGTGCGTGTCCGGCGGTGGCCGTCAGCGCTCCGCCAGCCACAGCGGCGCGGACCCGAGAGGCGCACGCGGGGACCCCGGCGGCGCCGGCGACCCGGGGCTCCTCCCGCAGGCAGCGCGGGGCGCGCCGGTGGCCGCACTTGTCCCTAAGGGCGGGGGGCCCAGCGGGGCGACGGCGACGCCAGGGGCGGGCGGGCGTGTGTGTATGTGTGTGCGTGTGTGTGTGTGCGCGCGTGCGCGCGCGTTCGCACCGGGGGCTCTGCCAGGACTGGGCTGGACCCGGAAGCCTCTGGAGGCAGCAGGAGGACGCGAACCCACGCTATTTGGGTAGAGCCGGGAGCCCCTCCACCCACACTGGCCCTGGGGAGACGCCCCCGCCCCGGGAGGCCGCGTGTGTGCGCGCGTCGCCGGCACGCTCGGTTCTACGAACGTGCACCAAGGTGATGTCCGCGGGCGCAGCTGCCGCCGCCTGCGCCTCCCTCCGGCTGCGCCCGCGGGAAGGAGGCAGCGGCCGGGCAGAGCCAGGCGCGCCCAGCCGGTCGGCCGCCAGTGTGGCGAAGCGGAGGGGGACGCGGAGGGCAGGCCGGGGATGGCAGCTTAGAAATAATGTTGTTGCGAGTTACTGGGGGGCACACGTTGCGTCGCCATGGTTGCGCCCCGGGTCTGCATCCGACTCTGCCGCCGCGGCAGCTCCTGGCACGGACGCCCTCCCGCGGCGCACCTGGCCACCCCGGCTCCCTTGCCCGCGGGCCTCCGCCCAGCCGCGGCCCCTCCGGCGCCTTTGTGTCTTCGCGTCGGGTCCCTCGGCTTCCTACAGCCCGGCCCGGCGCCCCTGGGTCTGCCTGGCCCGGGAACCACTGGGGCGGGCCGTTCGCCCGGGCCCAACCCGGCTCCCATTCCTCCGCCCCAAGGGCAGGTTGCACCGGGACCGCACCCTGGGTCCCACCCCTGGGCGCTTCTCGGAATAATCAATCACCGCCTCGGGTTCGCCCCTGGACACACACGGACGCGCGCTCCCGAGAGCGCGCACGCAGAGTGGGGTCAAATTCAAGTGCTGACCAAGCCCGGCCGCTGCCAGGAGCCGACAGAGGATGTCTCCCCGCGCCGCGGCATTCCTCCACCGGGCAACCAGGGCGCTCCAAGACCGGATGTGGAGCTGCCTCGAGGGACAGGGAAGCATCAAGCTTGAACTCACACGTGTGTGTGTGTGTGTGTGTGTGTGTGCGCGCGCGCGTGTGCCCGCGCGTGCGCGCGCCCTCGCCTGGGGGGCCGTGGCGACAGTGAGAGACTGGGAGGGGTCTGAGAAGCTTTTCCTTTTCCTTTTTTTTTTTTTTTTTTTGCATTAACAAAAAAATTACATGTAAGAATGAGTAAGATGCCACTTTTGAACCCGCAGTGAAGCAGAAAAATCAGAGAAATTCCAACAGTAATTGTATGTAAGTTACCCACAATGCCTTCAAACATGCACTTATTAGACATTATACATAATGTCTAGATTAGCACACGCAAGTGTTGGTTTACACGTGAAAACTACCTGTTACTAATGATTTGGCTTAAGAATTAGGTGAAAGAAATTAGTGAACCAAATCTGAATGCTTGAAAAGTAGCTTTTAGAGAACATGGATTAGTATTTGCCGGACCGTGGAAGGCAGGAGAACATTCCTGCCTTTGGGTTTCATAAGCGCTCACCTTCTGTGGTAGGGTTCTCAGGGACAGCCTTTCTCCAGAAATGACATCCGCACAGATCCTCTCTGTGCTACTGAGCTTTACACTAAACCCAGCCCACTGTCGACAAGAAATATCACCAACGTAAACTGATTTTAAGCAATATTAAGTTGGCGCTTTCCCTTCATGTAAGCGGTATTAATTCATTCGATACTTCTTTCCCTCTTTCCCAGCAAGAACAAGCCAGTCGGTGCTGTCCCCGTGGAACCTGCCTTTCCCCCTCCCGTCACCACATGATGGAGTAAGGAGGGAAATCAAGAGGACGGGCCCCAAATTTTTAACCTGCCATTGTCATAACCCCCTTTATCTCTGCAAATGGGAAGTAGAGTAACATGGATTAAACTTTAAATCAATAATAAATCTGTGAACTGACTGAATGTCTCCCCCGAGCCCCCCAAACTGTCAGCCAAAACCGCTAGTGTGGGGCATCTGTGTCCTATCCACGCAGGGCCTCGGCAGAAAGGCCCACAGAAATGACAGCGCTGAAAGCAGGCGTAAAGGGGGAACGCTGTTGGGACTGAGAGAAAGCAGCTCTGAGCCACTGGGAGGGACCCTTTACTCTTGCAACTCCTCCGCCTTTAGCTGTTGATTGGTGGAAAGCTGGACAGATAAAGAAGGATCCAGGGGCCCCTGGGTGGTTCAGCGGGTTAAGCCCCTGCCTTCGGCTCAGGTCATGATCTCAGGGTCCTGGGATCGAGCCCTGCACTGGGCTCTCTGCTCAGCAGGGAGCCTGCTTCCTCCTCTCTCTCTCTGCCTGTTTCTCTGCCTACTTGTGATCTCTCACTCTCTGTCTCAAATAAATAAATAAAAATCTTTAAAAAAAGAAGAAGAAGAAGATCCAGAAGAAGGAAAGAAGCCAAGATTATAAGGGGAAAAAAAATGTTTAAAATAGGAAGCTTCACCACTGTCATATTAGTTTCAGATAATAATTGTATGAGAAAATTAGATGAAGGCATATCTGAAGATGGCCTTGTTGGATCAGAACCGCTCTTGCAACATTGGCTCATGGGTTCAGTCTCTGTCATTTATTTCCTGCTTCCCTTCCAGTCTGCAAGACGAGCATGTTTATCCCATTTTCCTCATCTGTGCCCGTCAGGTTACGGCGCACAGACCTGCCGCCTTGCAGAGTGCCCACATCCCATTCAGCTTGGCTTACTGCTCATCCATGGACCTCTGCTTCCTTCTGGAAGGCTCTTTCCAAACCCGCTACGTGTGGCCACAGGGTTACACGATCTTTCTGGTTCATTCTTAATTTTCTTTTCATTAGTGACTGCTTTGATTAAAGTAGCTTTATGCTGAGACTTTTGCAAAATACACAGTTTTGCAACTGACATCAGGTAAGATTTACAAAACAAGAGTAGATTCGCCCGTCCTTTGGTCAGTGTTCCTTTCTTGTTACTTCTTACAAGAGGTTTGACTTTACCCAGGTCAATTCTACCATCAGGAAACCCAACATGTGAACCCCCAGTGTCCGAAAGTGGTGGCTTGATTAGTCTGAGTTCTCCAGAAAGAAAGAGAACCAATAGGATGTGTACATGCATGTATGTAAATTTAGCTTAAGAAACTGACTCACATGAATTGATCCATGTCAAGATCCGCAGTCAGCAAGCTGGAGGTCCAAGAGAAGGAATGGTTTAAGTTCCAGTCCACAAGTCAGCGGACTCAAGACTGAAGAAGAGCTTTTCCATTTGAGTCCAAAGACAGGAAAAAGCTGACGTCCCAGCTCAAAGCAGTCAGGAAAAAGGACTGCCCACTTCATAAGCTTTTGTTGTTCTACTCAAGTCTTCAGCTGATTGGATGAGGTCCACCCACATCAAGGAATGTAATTGGTTTTACTCAGTCTACGATTCCAATGGTATTCTTATCCAGAAACACCCAGAATCACGTTTGACCAATAAACCCGACACCCCGTGGCCCCGTCAGGTTGACTTAAAAAATGAACCAGCACAGTCCAGGGGGAAAGAGTGATTACTCCTATCACAAGCTAATCTTTTTCTTGCAGATTAAGTCATTGCCAACGTTCATTAAAATACGAGCTTTCTTACTGCACTGAAAATATTATTCATTCTATATAACTTGATTTACCCTTAAATATTCGGGAAGGTATATTATGGAAAGAAATGAGAGCTGTCAGTATTAATTTTACAAAATATACAGGTGTCACAATGAATTTGAGAAAGCATTTAGGAATTAAATTAACTGAAGACATGTAGCAACCCTAAGGATATACCAAGCACAGTTATTTTATTATGGAAAAAAGTCCTTGTCCTCAATATGTTCACAGAATCTGGTGGGAGACACCAAAATTAACAATACTGACAACAACCACAGTAAGAACACATAGAGGATACAAGAATATAACGGCTTGTGGATGTTTGGGCAAATATCAGAGAAAACTAAAACAAGAGGGGACGGCTGAAACATATCCCAAAGTCGTCAGGTAAAGGTAGACAGCAGGGACCTGGAGGCGAGGAGGGGAGAGCCGGCAGAGGAACCCCACGAGTAGCTGGGAAAGCTAATGCAGGGGAGCAGGGGTGGATAATGGGGGTGGCGGTGGAGAGACACTTCGAGACCCGCAGTGAGGGCCATGTAAGCCACCACTTATGGGAAAGGCAGTGCCGAGGTCCGGGCACTGAGCTGGAGACTAACACAGTCGGAGCCACCATGAACCTCCTCAAATGTCCCCTACAAAGGCAAGTGGCAAGACGACACAGAAATCCTGCAGGAAGTTTGAGCAGGAACAGTACGGATGTGGACATTGTGGCAAGCGGTTTGGATGAGGATCCATCCGCTATAAAATGGATCATCAGTATAAAACCACAAGTCTGAGGTCACTGCATCCCGCACCTGACATACTTCCCGCCTGTTCCTTCACCGCGGTGCACCGGCACATGACCAAGACGTGGAAACCACATTTAGTATCAGCTCAGTGATGACGGAATATTAAATTGCCATGTTGGCCACTTCAACTCTGACCTTGCTTACAGCGAGAATAGCACCTAGAACTCATCACACACTCATATCTATGTCCGCCTGCCTGTACCACATTCAGGGAATCAAATGTCACACTTCTCTTTGACCCCTTGTGCTCTCAAACTGTGACTGATAGACGAGGTGTCCAAGGGGTGTCTGGGTATCTCAGTTGAGCATCTGACTCTTGATCTCAGCTCAGGTCATGATCTCAAGGTCACAAGATGGACCCCTGCCTTGACCCACATGCAATAGCTCCCCACTCAGAGGGGAGTCTGCTTCCCCTCTCCCTCTGCCCCTCCCTGTCGCCTGTGAGTACTTTCTCTCTCTCTCTCAAATAAATAAAACTTATAAGAAAAAAAAAGTAGGTGTTCAATACATGTTTCTGGAACAAATGGACCGAGGAATGAGGGGACATCCGTACCACGGTCTCTCTTCCACGGTGCTCTCAACGAAGAACTGACATCACACAGTATTTAAATAAATGTCATTTTTAAAATTTATTTTATTTTATTTTTAAGACTTTATTTATTTATTTGACAGACAGAGATCACAAGTAGGCAGAGAGGCAGGCAGACAGAGAGGTGGAAACAGGCTCCCTGCAGAGCAGAGAGCCCAACACGGGGTTCGATTCCCGGACACTGAGATCATGACCTGAGCTGAAGGCAGAGGCTTTAACTCACTGAGCCACCCAGGTGCCCCAAATCTCTCTTTCTTTAAACCTGGTGACATTGCTCTATTGACAGAAAAGTTATCTGAGAAATCCCAAGTATGTATATAAACAACCCTCCAGATTTGATTAGAAGACCTTTATCTCTGGTAATGTTTCACTTTGCCAAAACAGACCAAGAGTCAAGGAAATTATCTGAGTTGATCGCTGTCTCTGGCCTTGCTTAATCCAGCAGGGTTATTTACTGGATCCATGGAAATCACCAATGTCTCAGGGAAAAAAGAATAATTCTGACCCAATCCTTTCCATGAGATAGGCGTGGTGGCCCACTATGTCAGATCATAGACTTAATGGAGAAAAAAATACTGAGTTCAGAGTCTTTTTCTCCCCACACTTGTCTCTGAACAATACTGCTTGTGCTCTACCGCATAACCTGCCACGGACGACTGGTAGCACAGAGGATGGAGAAGCTGGGCTCCATACCTGTGGTCACGCTACACTTCTCAACATTCTAGGTTTCCCCCATCCCGACCATTTCAACCACTCAGCTAATCCTGAGTCCTTACTCAATGTTCGTTAACACCTCTTGACCAGCGCGGCATCTTGCTGCTATGAAATACCTTATGAAGGAAGGGTAAGAAGTTTTAAACTATTGATAGCTCTTTTATACATTAAGAATAGCTCTATAAAGCAGCTTTGTAGATGAGCAAATTATTAGAAAATAAAAGCAGCTAAATGTAGGAGAATCCTATTATCCTTAGGCGATGTGGAATTCCTTTATATAACATCTATTTCATGGAACCAGTAGAGCAGAATATATATTTTAGGATTCCTGTGGAATCTCTTATAGAAGAGAAATGACCCAACACTTATGAACCAAAAGTAATGGACACAGAAAGTGTATTTAGGCAAAGAGGGATTTTAATTTACTTGTAAGATGTTGCAGCCAGTTACAGAGCTGAAAACACGGAGACCTCTTGACTTCTGCTGGGATTCTTTTCACTAAGCCCAAGAATATGCGTGCCCAAAAAGAAATGAAAACCCGGTAAACCAACACCTGTCTCAGTAATCAAGAAAAGCCCATCCTACGTGTTCTGGAGTTTCAAGTCCCATTGAGAATCGATAGTTGCAGCATATACAGAACACCTATTATTTCCTCCCTGCTAAAACTGCCACAGGCATATCATCTAGAAACAAGGTTGACTGTTTCATTTTTCAACAAAAATAATATTAACTCAAAGCCACAATGAACTGCCATTTCATACCCACTAAAGCTGCTATAATAAAAATGTCAGATAATAAGTGTTGGTGAGGATGTAGAAAAATTTGAACCTCTGTGTGTTACTGGTGGATGCGTAAAACGGTACCACTGCTGTGCAGAACCATCTGGCCATTCCTCAAAGGGTCGGGCATAAAGTTACCATTGGACCCCGCAGTTCCAACCCGGGTGTATATACTCAAGAGAAGTGAAAACATATGCTCACCAAAACTCGTCCGGAGACGTGCAGGGGTCAGAACACAGATGTTCAGAGAAGCATTATTTACAATAGGCAAAAGGGGGAAAACCCCAAAAGTCCATCAACGAATGAATAATAAGTTAAATGGCATATTCCTATACAATGATATTATTCAGACATAAAAGGAATTAAGTACTGATTCATGCTACAGCATAAAGGAATCTTATGAACATTTAATGTTACGTGAAAGAAGCCAGTCACAAAAGACCACAGAGTGTATGATTCCATTCACATGAAATGTCCAGAATAGGAAAATCTAAACAGAGAGAGAGGTAGTTACTGGACTGGGTAGGAAGGGGCAGTTGTGGTGACCATGGATCTGAAGTGACCACAAAAGGATACAAAGACATTCTTTTAGGGGTGATGAAACACTCTAAGATTGACAGCTGCTCAATTCTGTACACATGCTAAAAAATACCGAATTGTACACTTAAAAAGGGTGGGCTTCCTTGTGCAAAAGTTATCTCATTGAAACTATTTTTTAAAAGACTATGAGGGGAAAAATGAATAAAAATAAATAAAAAGACTACAAGTGAAGAGAAGGAAAAGCCCAAGAGCATTTTGCACTGAGAAGGTTTTAAAATTTTAACTTAGAGACTAAAATGGAAAATCAAAGGCTACTGCATGTGGGAACAGCTATATAATAAAATATGAAACGCAAATTGTGTCAAAAGACTAACAAAGTCTTATTTTAAGTAGAAATAAAACATTTAAGGTAGAATATCTTAATTAACTATCATTGTTTAAGATAAACCCATGTTCTTATACATGTATTTTTCTAAAATTGTTTACTCATAATATTTGCTCATCCCCTCCCCCCCCGCTCGTCTGTTCTCATATTAATTTGCATTTTTTAGCACAAGAAATTTGACTCTTGAGGACATGTATTTTAAGTAGCATGTTACTCATTTGTTGTTTAGTTTTAAACTACTTTAGTTGTATAAGTGTTATGAATATGTTCCAAATTGTTTTAATGCATTAAGATTGACTTTTGACTTGCTAAGATATTTGAAGAAATCTAAAATATAAAAAAACAATGTTGAGACCACCAAAGCTAGCTTGTTTCCCTTTGCAAGTGCAAACACAGCCTGAGTTTGTATCCGTAATTTCCCTTAGGAAAACAAAAATTCTAGGAGAAAATATTTTAGGCATTATTTAGGCAGAGCTTCTAAAACCAAAACAAAAGACAAAACCCCAGACTCTAAATTAAGAATTAGCTAGGTCTCTTTTGTGAGGTCAGCCCTGAGTGAAGTGAAGCTGACAATAAAAATGGCATTAGCTGTTGTTAAAGATGACAGACGTACAACCAGAAATTTAGAACTGAGATGTCGGAGTAGAGCCTGTATCAGATCTGACTTTGATGTTGATGGGCCAATGGCTGTGGGCAAATGACCACAGTTCTCCCAGCTTTGGTAGGTCAGCAAGGGTTATTAAAGGAAAGGCCCTTCCTACCAACCAACCTACCTACCAACCTACCTTCCTTCCTTCTTTCTTTTGTCTTTTAAAATCTTATTCCATATTTTCTAACTGCATCTATAATAAATCCCTCCTGTTTTTTTAAAATAATTTTTCTTCCCCTCCTTTTCATCTTTCTCCTCCCCTTTATTTCTCAAGTCCAAATGAAGACTCAACAAAGTAGTAATGGAGATGGGGGACCTCAACACAGTAAAGGCCACATATGACAGCCCAGAGATGACATCATACTCAATGGTGAAAAACTGAAACCTTTCCTATAAGATCAGAAATGAGACAAAGATGCCCACTCTTGCCACTTTTACTCAGCAGAGTATTGAAAGTTGTAGCCACAGCAATTAGGCAGGAAAAAGAAATAAAAGTCATCCAAATTGAAAAGGAGGAGGTAAAACACTTTCTATTCGCAGATGACATCATACTATATATATATATATATATAAAACCCTAATGATTCCACTAAAAAAACTGTTAACACTAAAAACTAAATCATTAAATTTGCACAATGCAAAATTAATATACAGAAATCTGTTGCATTTCTATACATCAATAATGAACTAACAGAAAGAGAAATTAAAAATATAATCCCATTTACAATCACATCAGAAAGAATAAAACAGGAATAAATTTAACTGAAAATTATGACAATGATAGAAGAAATTGAAGAAGACACAAAGAAATGGAAAGTTATTCCATACTCATGGATTTCACTGATAGAATTAATATTCTTAAAATGTCTATTCTCCCCAAAGCAACATGCAATCCCTATCAAAATCCCTATGGTATTTTTCCACAGAATGATAACAAAGAATTTTTAAATTTCTGTGGAACCACAAAAGACCCAAATAGCCAAAGCAATCTTTTTTTTTTAAACAATCTTATTTATTTATTTGAGAGAGAGAGAGAGAGCACAAGCAGGGGGAGGGGCAGAGGGAGAGGGAGAAGCAGACTCCCTGCTGAGCAGGGAGCCTGACACGGGATCGATCCCAGGACCCTGGGATCATGACCTGAGCCAAAGGAAGATGCTTAACAAACTGAACTCTGCAGAAGGTCCTAGCCAAAACAGTCTTGAGAAAGAACAAAAGTGGAGGTATCACACACTATACTATACTACAAAACTATAGTATTTAGAACAGTTTGGTACGGGCATAAAAACAGACACACAGTCCAACAGAGAAGAATAGAAAACCCAGAAATAAACCCATGATTATATGGTCAATTAATTACGGCCAAGGAACCAAGAATATAGAATAAAGACAGTCTGTTCAATAACGATGCGGGTAAACTGGACAGTAACATGCGAAAAATGAAACTGGGCCACTTTCTTACACCATACAAAACACTAAGTCAAAATGGAGTCAAGACTTGATGTAAGACCCGAAACCATAAAGCTCTTAGAAGAAAACAGAGGCGATAAACTCCTTAACACCAGTCTTGTGATCACTGGCTTTGGATGTGACACCAAAAGAAAAGATAACAACAGGTGGGAGCACATCAAATTAAAAAGCTTTTTGCACAGCCAAGGGAACCATCGACAAAAGGAAAAGGCAATTGACTAAATGTGAGGCAGTATTGGCAAATCATATCGACTAATGGGTAGATCCAATATACGTAAAGAACTCATACAACTCAACAGCAAAAATAAACAATTTGATTTAAAAAGTGGGTAGAGGATCTGAATTGAATCTTCCCAAGAAGACGTATGGATGTACGCAGCTACATGAAAAGATGTTCAACGTGCCTAATGGCCAGGGAAATGCAAATCAAAACCACAAGGAGATATTACCTTACACCTGCTACAAAGACATTATCGAAAAGATAAGAAGTAGCGAGTGCTGGGAGGAGGTGGAGGAAAGGGGACCCTCATGCTGGTGGGAATGTAATTGGTGCCAGATGCTATGGAGAATAGTATGAAAAGAACTAAAGACAGAACTACCGTATGATCCAGCAATTCCACTTCCGGATACTCACCCAAAGAAAGCGGAAACACTGACTTGGAAGGACACCTGCACCCCCGTGTTCACTGAGACGTTCTTCACAACAGCCAAGTTAGAGACAACCCTCAACGTCCACTGACGGCTGAACGGGTAAAGAATGACATTCTGAGAGGAGACGCTAATGGAAATCAACCAGACAGAGAAAGACAAATACCATATGATCGAATCTGTGGAAATGTAAAAAGATAAAAATAAAAATATAAGATCAAGGATACAGAGACCCGAGAGTTGCCAAAGGCAGGGGTCAGAGATGCACAAAGTGGGTGAAGGCAGTCAAAAGGTGCAAACTTCCAGGTACGTGATAACTAAGCACCGGAGAGGTGATGCAAAGCAGCGCAGCTATAATTAATAATACCAAATCGTGTAATTGGAAGTTGCAAAGAGAATCAATCTTTAAAGTTCTCAACGTAAGAAAAGGATTCTGTAACTCTATATGGCGGTGGATGTTAACTGAACTTACTGTGGGGATCACTTCGCAATATCTACAAATATTTGTCATTATGTTGTACACCTGAAACATAATGCTGTATGTCAATTATACCACAATTAAAAAATAACCATCTTATAATTAGACTCCTTAAAAAACTCTAAGCAAGCGGGTTTGGAGAGCTTCCAGGCTGATGAACACGCAGAAGCCCAGGGAGAGTGGCCAGCCTGGGGGAGCAGGGACCCTGGGTGTCCTTTCCCCATACCCTGCCCTATGTACCTCTTCATCTAACCCTCCATCTGTACCCTTTATAAGGAATGAGTAAATCTAAGTAAAATATTACACTGAGTTCTTTGAGGCATTATATTCAATCACGAACTTAAGAAGGGCGTCATGGACCCTCAATCTGTAGTCAAGTTGGAGAGAAATAGTGCTAGCCTGGGGATTTGCAACAGGTATACTGCAGGGGGAGCAAGGTCTCATGGGACCGAGCCCTTCACGTGTGGGGTCTGGGCTAAGACCAGCTCGTTAGTAGCGCGACTGATTCGAGGTGGAGGGCACCTTGCTGGTATCCAGACATTTGAAGAATCGGTTGCTGTGGGTAGTGCCCCCTCCTCTACATTTGGTGTTAGAACTATTCTGTGTGTAGGGAAAAAAATGGTTCCTTTTAGGGTTTCTTCTCTAAAGAATTGTTACCATCAAATTTTCCTTTGAGTCATGCCATCTGTCTACATCGAAAAATTCAATAAAAAAGTAATCCTATCACACGGCATCACATGAAGCCCACTGCCTTTAATTTATATAAAGTCTTTTCTTCTAATAGAGGAAATTAATTAACCTAAAAGTTTCTAATTGTCTACATATGATTTAAAAAGAAGCATTTATCTGTGGTAACCGACGAGGAACATTTAGCAAGCGGTGAAATTGCAGGAGAGACCGTAATTTCCATGTCTGATCCGGGGAAGGATCATAAAAATGCAATTCTGTAACACCTGCTACTTTACTAAGCATCTCAGTGATGCTTTTAAACATTAACATATTCTCCATAATTAAACAGGGGTGCGTAGGCAGAGAGCATTAATTTCTCTCCCCCTGCTTTGCCTGTTAGGGGTGTGTCTGAGTGTCCACATGCTGAAGGTTAAACGTCAGCCGTCTCAGGTAGTGAGGAAAGACGACTAGTTGGAATATTCCTTTAAGCCTCTGAGCCAGCGAAACAATGACGGGAGGTGGTTTCAAGGACCACGGAAGCACCTACGAGGAGTAGCAGGCGCACCCACACAGGGGAATGCAGGGAAGGCTAACAAAGAGGGTTCTTAAAGCTGAAGGTAAGCTTGGGGAAACCACCGAACACAGTGCTGTACCGGGGCTCGTAACTGGGGAGCAGAGGCCGCCCGATCCCGGAAAGGGAGGCTGGGAGACAAGGATGGCCAACAGAAGCCGCGGTCTTCAGGGAACCGGGCGTGGGGGGAAGGTTCGGGAAAAGCGCTCTGCCCTTGCTCCTCTGCCCTCCTGCCCCTGCCAGCGCCTGCCTTAGCCCAACCCCGGGAGAAGCCGCAGGGCAAGGACGCCATCCGTGCAAGTCAGCTTCCCGGGACACTGAGGGGCAGAAGAGAGCAAAGAGGCACCAGGAGCAGAAGAAGGGGTCCTTGGAGAGCCCCACATCCCCCCATGTGGTGGACGTTCCCCCCAATGCCAAAGGACTGGAAATTGGACTTTTTGCGGGTCAGTCCTTTAGACCAAGACCATATATGCTGGGAAACGGTGCGATCTTCCTCAGCCGTCGCGGGAGCACAACGCTGATTCAGATGACGAAAGTGACAGCAGCATCGCAAGCCGCGTCGCAGTAGCGATGTAACAGACAGGCCCGCGCGCTCGCCCGCCCAGCCAGCTCAGCCCTAGCAACAGCCCCATCAGCCGGTCCCGGTGTGTCCCCGGTGGGGACGGGAACCGGAAGGACACCACCTGTCCATGGCACAGCCGGAGCCCCCATGGCATATGTGTGTCCTGGAATTTCTACCCCGTGCGGCTTAGGACACCAATTTCGGCCCTCCTGTCTCCCGCTCTCCTGCCTGCCGTCCCCGAGAAGGCCAGCGTCCTGGAGCCCCTGGTGCTTCACCGTGTTCACGGACATCTGATCACTGGCTTCACCCGGTTCCCGTGGACGCTAGCCGCCCTGACTTCTTGGAGTCAAGGCTGGAAGATGTGTCCCGAGTCTGAGCCGGATGAGGGATCAGGTCACATCTTGGTCCTCGTGGGCTGCTTTGACAACGTACCACAGACGCAGTCACGCTGGAGGCCGAAGTCCAAGAAGAAGGATCCCGTGGATCCGGCTTCCCAGCCGCAGACCTGGGGCTTGTCCGCCTTGTTGTGTCTCCCAGGGCAGGCAGCGAGCTCTTGGGGGCTCTTGTTAGAAGGGCACCAGAGCCCCCAAATGGTCCCCACATTAGGGACCTCCTCAGACCCTACTTGCCTCCAAAGGCTGCACCCTTGGGGGCAGGGTTTCCACCGATGAATTCTGAGCGGACAGACATTTGGCCCATGAGAGCCAGAGTCCCCTTCCCGAGCATGCCTGCCCCCCCTCTTCCCACCCGGCCCGGCCGCACGGGGAGACATCACCCGCCGCCGCGCTGCTTTCCATCTTCTGATGCAGCCTATGGATTCATTCTCACTCCGTGGGCCGCACTCCCGGTGTAAAGACGCAGCCTCCCGGGAAAACACTGACCACCTTCGCGCTGAACCCCAAATGCGCCTACACAGCGGGGACATTCCAAATGGCAGAGCGTAAGATTGGCTTCCCCGCAGCACCGCACCCCAGGGCGAACCGCCACACGGCCGGGTGCCGCCTGGACCGCCGCACATGAGGATAATCACGCACGCTGCCCGGCACCGCCACCGAATCCAGCCGCGTTCTTTCCCACCGGTGTTCGTCGGGAGGGGAGAGCGCGACCCCGTCTGCAGTACACGTCTCTGCTTAAAGCTGGAGGAAAGAGACCCAGGTCTCCTAGCAGCGTGTGGAGAATGACTGTGCATGGGAGCAGAGGGCTGGTGTCCTCCACACAGCAGGCTGGAAACGTCCTCAGGGACAGGGCTCTTGGGGCCCGCCCACGGTTCTTGGAAATACCCACGCATGACTCACCCTGTCATTTGGAGCCTTTTGTGCAAGCTGCAGGCGGTGGAGCGGGGGAGCAATCATAGAAGAAAGGCGGGGAAGAGGAGACGGAGCGCACGCGTCAGGCCTTGGGCGCCCCCCACCCTGCCCTGCAGAAATCCTTGCTGTCACCAGCACCTCTGTGCTCCCCCTCACGCAGACTGTCCCCCACACCTGGCTGCGGCAGGACCACCTCCCGGGCATGGCGTCGCTGGATGGTCACCTGGGCCCTGTCTTCCTCCCAAGCCCCCCAGACCGCACGTCTATGGGTAAAGAGTTCACCCCGATTCAGATGAGTCTCTCTCACGACGGATCACAGAGAAAAAGATCTGGTGCTTTTGAAGACGGAAGGGGGAAGGGAAGAAGAAGGGGCGACAAGGGAAAGCCTACGGCAGGAGCGAGGCTGGCGGGGCGCCTCCCACGCTGTCCTTACGAGACGTATGTAAATGACTAATTAGAATGAGGAGGGACACACACATCAGTATGTAAATGGCACTTGAACAAAATTCACGTCACCACAATTTTAGAGCTGGAGAGAACCCTGGACTCAACTGGGAACCAATTTAGAATACTTTCATACAATTAATTTAGTTCATGAACCGGGTTGCCATTTGTACAAAGGACAATCTATCTTGACCACATCCAAACGATCCCAGGTTGCACATACGTAGTATTGTCCTCGGGAGGCTTTAGGCCCCTGCGGATCTGACGGGAATCAGAGCAGGCAAACCCAACATGGGCAAAATCTTCACAGCCACATCTTATAAGGAAGCATTCTAGAGATGTGCTTATGTGCTAAGCCCCGGCATTAGTCTAGATATAATATCTATTTTGCATTTGCTTTAGTCTAACTGATGTCTTCATACTGCACAAACAGTGGATGCTAGCATCCACTGGAAAAAAAAAAAAAAAACATCATCCCAAATGACTTAACATTCAAAGTCTATCCCCAAACATTTTCCGGTAGAAGAATCATGGCTTTGTTCCAAAGCCACAGCTAGAAAGCTGCGAGCAGGGGCTGGGCAGATAGGACATTTTTCAAGTGGTAGAAATAGCTCCTTTCTGATAGAATTTTAGATTTTGTGTTGAGCTTAGCACTTTAAATATTGACTATAGCAACTGGTGCCAACAATTTTACACACACACACACACACACACACACACAAGCAAAGAAATAAGGAGTTCCTAAGATCTAAGGACACACATACTAATAAGCATAAATTGGAATTATGTACAATGTCTTCCATAAAAACTACACATTAAGGATTTTGCTTAACCAGTTTGAAAAGAGAAACAATTAAAATGGCTTCAGTGGAGTTTGTAACCTAAACATGTGGTCTTGTAAGGAGACAGATCATTTCCATTTTTACAAATCTTCCTTGCAAAGGAAAAGGAATTAATTTGGAGCGTGTGTTATAATTTTCATCACAATTTCCTATCCTTGCGAAGTAAATGGTAAGAGGCAATGATTTAGGTGATAGAAGGTCCAAAATAGGTTAGATGTTTTGAAGACAATTGTGCGTTGGCATTTTCAGCTAAAGAAGATCCAACGCTATGTATCAGGACGTGTCTGGGGGCAGTTACCTTGCTCACAACACCTTCTATGTGTGGCAGATCGATCCTCTCAAGAAGTCAATAAGCCTCGCATTGCTTGCTCCCTTGGCTTAAGGCACAGAGGCCTCAGTCATTTTGAAAAGCGGTTAGGATGATTATATAGAATGCCATTATTAGTCATTAGTACTTGAACCCCAATTAATTACTCCAATCATTAGCAAACAGAGGTCCTTTGAGGATGGTACAGAGGGCAGGTAGATTTATATATGGACTCAGAAGTAAGTGATAAAAGGTACAGTGTGTTGCTCCTAGGGTAGGATCAGATGTGGGTCCACAGAGAGTCATTTTTCTTCAATCAGAATTATGTTAAGCCTGGTGCATCTCTTGGTCACATCTAATATCCCAGATCTGCGCTAATATTTTTTTCACATGTAATATTATGCATTAACTAACCTTGACTTCTTTGGGAAAAGAATACATAATCTGATCAACTCTAGATACTGTTGGGGAAGTATGGGTCTCAGTAGGAATGCATAATATAAATAATGCAAAGTATTAAAAAAAATGACAAAGAAAATGATCTCAATCCAAAAAAGGGTCCGGGGAATGTGGTGGACAGATGTTACAGTGGTCATGATGATGGGCGTCTCCTGGTGTCATACCCTTGCGTGATTCCTTGTCCTTGACTGCAGAGGACAGTGGGATTTTTCTTCTAACACTCGGATGAGTTACAGGCAGTGGGATGCATGTGATTACATGTCTGTGACTACATCACGTGAAGTGGCACCACCAGGCCTCCTCAGAGACCTGCTCCCCTCTGGCTTCGAAGAAGTAAGCTGCCGTGTTGTGGGCTGTCACATGCAGAGGCCCACCCAGGAAGGAAGGTGGTTTCTGGCTGACCACCAGCAAGAAACGGTCCATCAGTCCAACACCCCACCAAGAACTCAGTGTTGCCAGTGACCATGTGAGCTTGGGGGTGGGTCCTTCTCCCGCAGAGCCTCAGATGAGACCGGCGGCCACAGTGGACCACTGGATTGAGGTCTTGTGAGAGCCTAAGCAAAAGGAACCAGTGAGCTGTGCGGACCCCTGAGCCACGAAAACTGGGAAGATAAATGTGTGCTGTTTAACCATCAAATATGCTGCTACGGTTATACAGAAGGAGATAATAATACAGAGGGGAATAAATAAGCAACTGGGAAGCATTAAAAGGAGGAAACACAAAACAATAGAGGGGGCATGTATCCAAAATATTAATAATCCCAGTAATTACTAATGGGTCTAAATTCACCCAAGTAACAGAGGAGTTCCTGTAAATAGAAAACAAATTAACTTTGATTTTTCACTTAATATAATTGGCAGTTTAACAGGTACAGGAGAGATGAAAATAAAGGTCTGTGAAGAAGACCCCAGCAGATGCAAACAAGGAGAGGAGGGGGAGGCAATTTTGCCAGGAGACGAAGCAGAAGACAAAGTGAGCAGCAGAACAGGGCACAAGGAAGCACCTTTCACACTGGTGATGAGAACAGCTCTCCAAGCACCTGGAAAAAGAAGTCAGAGCCTTTATATACCCCAAATCACAGCCAAATGCTTGAAATGAAAACTGATAGGAAAGCTCCCATGTCCAGCAAAATTGGTGAACAGACCTCTGGAAGAATCTTTACTCTCATAGTATTCACTCCAAAAGAGAAAAAATTGTGTATCTCCACTAACTATTCCTATCAATTTCTGGGTTTAGAGCTTCCATTCATATTAACTGTGTGTCCCACAAACATCAAGCCAGACCCAAACTTAGGGCAATCTAATTTTGGGTGTGCCCCCATATTCTGAGAGAGGACAACAAATTCCTCATTTCAGGAATGCACTTTGATGTCCATGCTCAAAGCATTCCTATAGATAAAAGTTCCAAAGGGAGGAAAAACTTACAATTAAAAACTCAAATAAGCATAAATAAATAAGCCACCATCAATTAAAATAAAAAAGAAACAACCCTCCCCTTATATATCAGATCCCAAGATATAGAAGAGAATGGAATTAGCAAATGAAATGAGTAGGATTAATGTGTTTTAATAGATAATTGAAAGCATGACAAGAGAATAAGATGACTGTCAAAACTGAAAAGCCACGTTAGAAAAATATCCAAAGAGAAGGTATAGGAATAAAAACTTAAGAAGCAAAAATAGAATTTTAAAGGATAGATATTACAACACTATGAAACACAGCTCAAGAGAGAGTTCATGAACTAAAATACCAAAGTGGGTAATTCTGATTCCAATAATGGTAAGGTAACATATCAGACTAACCTTGTTAACTCTGAGAAAAATTTAAAATACAATTTCATGGTTCTCAAGACTTCTTAAAAGTAGGGATAAGCTGATAACCCTTGAAGGAAAGAACTTCACTAGGTTAGAGTCAAGGTTCATACAGCTTTCCCCTACTGATGCTCTTCCATACATGGGATACAGCATGACTAGGAAAACAAACCAACTAACCAAAGAAAAACAGGCTTACTGGCTTTAAGTGTCAGAGTGGAGAGTTTGAGGCTGCCAGGGTAGCTGAAAATTGAGGTGAGAAAATGTCACAAATGAAAGAGCCACTGTGGGAAAAGGCAAAAGTCTACATATAAATCTCCACAAATATTAACTGAATTGTGAATTACAGAGGTCTGCAGAAGACGCCATACAACCCTGTAGAAAGCAGCATTAGGAAGGCTGAAAAAACTAAATTTAGATTTCTATTACTGTCCACCAGAAGGAGAACAGAATATTTATTTATTTATTTACTTAGAGATTTTATTTATTCATTTGACAGAGAGAGACACAGCGAGAGAGGGAACACAAGCAGGAGGAGTGGGAGAGGGAGAAGCAGGCTTCCCACTGAGCAGGGAGACCAATGTGGAGTTCAATCCCAGGACCCTGAGATCATGGCCTGAGCTGAAAGCAGATGGTTAATGACTGAGCCACCCAGGCACCCTGAAAACAGAATTTAGATTTACACTTCTACCCCATTAGAGGCTTGGTAAACATTTCAGGATATCTACTGCAATCCCCAAAGGTCCACACCTAGAATCCTGCCCTAATAAAGTACAAACCAAGCTCCTGTAAATTCAAGGTAATCAGCCCTGCATGCAACTGCCTGCTACAGCAAAATTCAATAATCATCAGGACCAGCTACAGTATCCAAATGCAGCATGTCTGATGTCTAGTGTACAATACAGAATTACTAGACACACAATACAATAGTAAGATATCACACATATTCAAGAGAATAGGAATCAACAGAAACATGCCTTGAAGTCACTGACATCTTAGAATGAGCAATGAATCAAACCCAGCTGTCTTAAACATGGTCAAGGGCTTAAGGGGAAAAACAGTTCTAAGGAGTGAAGAGATGAGTAATCGCAGGAGAGAAATATGCAGTATAAAAAAAATGAGAAGTCAAAAACTGAAAAATATCTGAGATTTTTTTTTAAAGATTTTATTTATTTGACACAGAGAGAGAGATCACAAGTGGGCAGAGAGGCAGGCAGAGGGAGAAGGGTAAGCAGGCTCCCCACAGAGCAGAGAGCCCAATGCGGGGCTCGATCCTAGGACCCTGAGATCATGACCTGAGCCGAAGGGAGAGGCTTAACCCACTGAGCCACCCAGGCGCCCCAATATCTGAGATTTTTAAAAATTACTGAATGTTCTTCATACCAGAGTGGAATTGGCTGGAAGAATAGTCTGTGGACTTGAAGACAGTCTGTGGACTTGAAGACAGATCAGTAACAACTGTCCAATCTGAAGGAGAGAGAAAAAAATATGTAGAAAGGAGACCAAAGCCTTGTTGAACTCTGGGACCACATCAAATGGTAAAACACATGCATAACTGGAGTTCTGGAAAGAGAAACATGAAACTCCACTGAAGTAGGGTATATGCTACATCATAAAACAGATCTAAATACACTTCTCAGAAAAGACACATAAAGAAGCACAAAGAAGCACAAAAATATGACTATATTGAAATTCATCAATGTTAACCACTTTGGTTCATCAAAACATACCACAAAGAGAATGAAAGGCTGACTGAGAGAATACATTTGCATATACCTGACAAAGGACTAGTATCCAGAATATATAAAGAATCCTTATAAATCAAGAGCAAAATATAAACCACTCCAGTAAAATGGTAAAAGGACTTTTAACAAACATTTCAGAGAAGAACTATTTTGAGACATCTATCAGCACAGGATAAAAAGAAGGTGTTCCACATCATAAGTTATCAGGGGGAAAAAATTAAAACCCCACGGAATGACAAAAGTCAAAACTGACAATGCCAAGCATTGATGAAGATGTGAAGCATCTGAAACTCTCCTACATCCCTGAGCTGGAGGGGCTGAGACCCAAGGACAGGTCACCTGGGAAACTTTTAAGTAGACCATTATAAAGTTAAACATGCATCTGTTGTGTGAGCAAGGATTCTACTCTTATTTCTCCAAGAGAAAGAAAAGAGTAAATAATTGGACAATAATGTAATTAATTGAAATTATTAAAGTTGATTAAAATGGCCAAAATATAATTAAAACCGGGGCAGTAACAGCAGTACAGTCACCAAAGGCAGGGTGCCAGTGATTAGAGTTAAAATAATCAAAAGTCCTTGTTTGTCTGGGATAAGAATTGAGAAATTGATCAAATTTTGACTTACTATGTTAAATGCACTTGTTACAATGTGATAACCGCCAACAAACAGAAATAGAATATTTTACTTTCAAACCAGTAGAGGAAAGAAAATAAATTGGTTTATTGAATTCAGAAGAAAGCAAGCCAAGAGAAGGAAAGCTTAGTCAACGATGACAAATAGATGGAAAGCAGGGAAAGAGTAGGATTCCAATGTACTATCATTACAGCCATTGTTGAATCAAAAACTAAAAGCTACCGATTGTTAGAGTAAACGCAAAACTAAAATCTTGATTCATTCTGTTTAGGAGAGGCATATTTAAAATATAACCACATGGAAAGACTGAAAGTATAGAATAAAACATTGGACATAAGAAATCTGTAGGTACGTGAAGTAACTGAGAAAACAGTTATTAAGACAATAAGATTTTTCTTTTTTAAAGATTCCATCCATCCATTTGACAGACAGAGATCACAAGTAGGCAGAGAGGCAGGCAGAGAGAGAGGAGGAAGCAGGCTCCCTGCAGAGCAGAGAGCCTGATGCAGGGCTCGACCCCAGGACCCTGGGATCATGACCTGGGCGGAAGACAGAGGCTTCAACCCACTGAGCCACCCAGGCGCCCCAAGACAATGAGCCTTTTTAACAATACAGAGAGTTACATATGGTAAAAGGAATTCACTTTTACTCTTAATAACATAACTTAAAATGTGTTCATCAAAAGAAGAATGGAAAAAATACTGTATTTAAGTATGGATTTCAGCTAAAAAGAAGACTAATCTAAAAGATCTCCTAATATAAGATCTCTAATAGAGCATATTTTAAGGAAAAAAACAAGTTGAATAATAAACAAATTCCAAATACACTGTCTATTACATTGATAAGCATCCTCCCCCAGAAGAATCCATGTGTCAAAACTAAATTCTTATAATTTTCCTGGTACTAAACTTTCTTCTGATAAATTGCCTACTTAAATTAAAAAAACAAATAAACAAACAAACAAACAAAAAAAGTTGAACACCTCATTCTATTGCTCTTTATACCTTGACCACAGAAAACTTCAGGCCAGAATGGAATGATATGTTACACATAAATACTCAAACATATTGTTTGTTGAGTTCTACCATACTCATGAACTTCTATTCTTATTTATAGTTCAGTTGCTTATGTAGCTGTGTGGTAAGTCACCTCAACCAACTGATACCCCTGCCAATTCAAAGCATTATATTGAAAAACGATACTGTCAGCTGGAAATGGGAGAGAGTCCGTTACAACTGTCCCCAAAGTTGTGTAGTACCTTTGCACAGATCGAAGCTCAGGAGATGACACCCCGTGAACCCAAGCTGGTCCACCCCCTTTTTTAGTAGGACTCAGGAGCTAAGAACGTTTTTTACAATTTTAAATTGTTGAAAAAAAAAAATCAGAAGAAGCATATGTTCTCCTTTGTGAAAATTATTCACATTTCAGATTCCAGTGGCCATCAATAAAGGTTGTTGGGCAGAACCGTGTCATTCATTCAGGCACAGCTGGTGGCAGCAGTGGTTAATAAGTCCTTGCCCCTGAGACCACGTGGCCCCAAAGCCTAAAATACTCACAAAAGAAGTTTGATGGCCCCTGATTTAGAGAAGGAAGGATTGTGGGGGTTGGGACATCAATTCTGATGCAAGAAAAGGCCCTTGCTATGAAAACCTTGAAAGTAGTTGAACTAATGGTTCAAAAATTCTGTCAGGCATTTTAGGAGAGGCTGGAATACTACAAGAGTAACTTATGTGTCCTAAAATTTCTTCCAGTATCTGGAACTAAATTTCTTTTTATGAAACAAAACTCGTCTCTGAATGACAGCCCTATAAACATAAATAATAATTTACTGTATGATTAACATGGATTTCCAATCAAAGAAGAAAAGTATTACTTCAAAAGCTTTTGTGACAACTGGTAATCATCTGGTACCCTCCCTCTGTACCGACAGGTACAATCCAGATGATTTAAATATCTAAATGTGAAATATGAAGTCATAAAAGGACTACAAGAAAATTAAGAGTAAGAATTTATAGAATTTTACAAGAGGGAGATAGTTCTAAACATGATAAAAAGCTATAGACCACAAAGGAAAAGACTGAATGGAAAATACAATTTTTTTTCAAAATACTTCTGTATTTCAACTAAAAAAAGAGGCAAACAATAAGATTAACCACAAGAATCCCAAATTGTGAGAGCTGATATATTAATTATGATCAAATAGCTCAACCAAAATGATTGGCAAAGAATAAGAAAGGTAATTCAGAAGGAAGAAACACAAACCAGACACTGCACAATGACTATATTGCAGATTAAACCACTAATAAAATATTCCCTGAAGCCATACTAACTTGTTTTGGTGTGGGTCAAGGTTAGTAGCATTTCTGTATAATGCTTCTCGGACTAACCTTTCGAGAGGACAAATTTGCAGTAGTGACCAAAAGGCTTAGATGTGTGTATGACGTGCACTAGCAGACACCCCTGCTTACGCACTAAGCTCTTGTCTTCACATGGCTTCGTCTCACCGTTAACTGCCTCTGCCCGGCATCCTTTGTTGGGCACCTCCAATGCGCTATCAATGGGAAGCCAGTGAGAACACGGGCACAGAGGAAATCAGTGCATCATACACGAGCAGATACAGTTAAATCATACAGTGACAGCTACTTTGTACTTGGAAGTTTCTTTAGCAAGGTAAGTATTTTCCCTAGAAAGGAAAAAACATGGGCCAAGTGATTGCTAGTCCACGCCTTTCTCGAAGTGTGTTAAATCAGCTCATCAGCTACGGCGAGTCATTTCAGTTTCTCCCCCGTCTTCCTCAACCTACTTTCTCGAGAATCTTTTATTCACAGGAAATGCTTAGAACATTTCTTTTTTCAGCTGATTCTAGTTGCTTTAAGAGTTATGCATTTGGGTGGAATGTATAAGCAAAATGTGAAAAGATTTTAAAATATGGGCAAAACCAATCTGGGTTGGGGAGCCCCGGCAAACTGGCTGGACTCAAACCATTACATTGTCTAACAAGACACAAATCTTCCCGGTAATACAGAGAAACTCTTTAATTTGTACTTAGGAAATTTAATTCAATGCCTCCTTCGGCACAAGAAAAATGAGTTTGAGCAGCGTGAACTTGGCTTTTGAATGGGGATGAGAGAGCGAAGTGGGCAGTCAACAAGACGCGGAGTTCGAAGCTGGAAGAGCCCCTCAATGATTCAGAGCCTTCGTCACGTGCGAACCGAGGCTTTCACGGTGAAGCTTTCTGGTTACTCAGGTAATTAAGTGACAAATTAAGTGATATTCTGACTTTCAAAATAATAATAATGCATCTTCGTGTATACGCGATATCATACAAAGTGTTTCATGACTGGGAATTCATCTCTCCAAAATCTCTTGCACCTGGCCTTGGTCATCTCCATCACTAGCCATCTCGTTGGACTCAAACCAACGACAACGTTGGGTTTTATCAGTGATCTGATGGTTGGTGGGGCTGGTATTCTATTTCAGGATACTGCAGGCGTCTTCTACCTTCCTTGTGGCTCTAGCCACAGCCCACTGAGAGGTGCTGGAGCAAGACTCACCTGTCTTACAGAAAAAGAGCTTTTAACCTCCCCGGGCATCGTTTCCCCGATGGATCGGAGCACGCAGCGCGGACTGGCCCTCGCGCACAGCTTTTGCCTCTGGTTTCACAGGCTGGGATCAAAGGAGAAAAGCCCTTTCGAACATCTTGTTTTGGCGTCTGGCTGCTGTGATTGGGAGCTCTGATCTCGGGTGCTCGATTCAGCATCTGTCTGTCTCGTAGATGAACCCCACTGAGATGCCTGGTCCTCATTCATCTGGGATTGGGATACCTCCGGTTCTGTTCTTTCCCAGTTTGCTTTGGTTGCTCTGGGTCTTTTGTGGGTCCACACACTGATCCTCTGTGTGTCACCCGCGGGATTACCCTTGCCTTTCTCCTCCCTCGTGGCTCCCTTTCAAAGCCGGCTTCTTCAGGACCCACGGGGAATGCAGCTAGTGGAATCTGATGAGAATTTCAAAGAGCTATAAAGGTGCATGTTACTTGGAAACATTATCATTGGCTTTTTATACATTGAATAAGACAGCAGAAAACTGGTTCTGTATTGGTGTTGGAATTTATTTATTCTGGGTAGAAAAGGTCTTAATTAATCAATTTCTTGGAGGTATAGCAGGGCACAAATGTGAGCCTGGCTATTAGAAAAACGTAAGTCCACATCCCACAGCTTCCTTTTTTTTTTTTTTGGCCAAGTAAATGTGGCCAAGCTGCTTCAGGAGTCCAAGGCTCCTTTTTCAAAAAATAAACCTTGAGGTAATAATCTACTTTGCACGTTTGTAGCAATACTAAATTAATCTTTGTAACACACAGGCCACCGAGCTGACAGTCAACAATTGATAGTTACTGTGAATGCCTGGATTAAAAGAAGCCTTTTTTGTAGTATAAAATTATGCACCATCTATTTATGATGGACAGCTTCCATATTTGGGGAAAGAAAATACCTCAAACATTCTCATTTTCCATGAGGTAGAATCCTGTTTAATCTCCCAATGTTTAGAAGTGATTATGCTCTAAAAAGAAACCCTGTCTTCAACCCCACTGCATATCAGCAGAGTCTTTCCTGGTGGTCTGGAATAATAACTACGAGGCCCACACGCTGGCTCTCTGGCTGGCTGTACTGGCCTGTCCATGGCCATGACCGAGGCAGGGCAGGGCTAGACCTCTTGGTGGATCGGAGACAACCCACCAGCACAAAGACAGAGGAAATGTCAGATGCTGTTTCTTCTCTCATCCTATTGGAACCCTGAGAATAACTCACACTAGAATCCAGACGGACTCTAAGATGCGTCCAGCCGGCAGAGCTCTGGCGTTTCATGACTGGATTAAAAACACTGATAAACTTAGAACATCTAGATCAAGGCTTGCACTCAGCCTCACTGCGACTATGATACGCAACATTCTGGTAGGGGGGAGTCCCGGCACGCATCCAAGTAGGGGTGAGCACCGAAGTTTTAGGAAAAGAATTGAAAGAAAAACTGAAAAACTTAGCGAACTTAATTCCCTGTGTTGTTAGAAACAGGGAAAGATGCCATTATTCTATTTTTTTTTTTGCAATAAAACACTTTGATATAAAGATTAGGAGTCAATTTCTACTATGAAAGAAAACCAGAAAAGGCTCAGTTATATAATGTCCTTTATGGAGGAGCGTGTACCTTTGAAACTCTCTTTGCTCTGTTGCTTTAAAATCAGAGCAAACTACTATTTTAGATCCTGAAGTCTAAGCAGCAGGCTGCCGTACAGGTCTGGGAGGTGCTATTCCTCAACCCTCCTCCCCCCAAGCACACTCTAGCTCTGATAACCTTGCTTGTATTTTCTCTCTAAACCTTTGGCCAAATGCAATACATAGGAAATAGCCTTGAGCCAGGAGCATACATGCAAATTTGGATCTGTTGACTTGTATTAGCCACCAGCATGGCAGACCTGTGTTTTCCAGTTTCCGGTATCTGTGTGCTGCTGAGGGTAGAGATGGAAATGATCAGAGGGCAACAGAATGTGGGCGTCAGCTGGCGGCTGCCGGAGACTGGAGAGAAAGGGGAAGGCAGGATGGTGCTGAGCGGGAAGGAGAGGACACGTAAGACGCGTGCTGGCCCACACCCACAGCCAATGGCCAGCACCTCGCCTTGAGCCCCTCCACACCACTGACCTCTACGTCCTGGGGGTCTCCCAGCCGGCAGCCCTCACTGGCAGGGGCCCAGCCTCAGGTGCCGGGGAAATACCACCTTCCCCATGGCTGTATCAGGGATGCTCAGAGCCAACAAACTAGGAGAGCAGCGTCTCCTAAAGGCGAGTGGCCACCATCCTGCCCCCTCACGACTCCTTGCCCTTTCTGGACTGTCAGTGTTACCCTCCCAGCAACGATTTGCTGCTGTTTCAGTTTTCTGGCATGATTGTATTCCTGGGGTTCTATTAAACACCTCACACCAATCCAAAACTACTAGGACTCCTAATTGCGCGTTAGCTGACTACTCCTATTTTGCAAAATGAGTAAGTGATGACTTCGCAGGCCACCTGATCAGGTGCTATCCAGGGCTGCTTCCATGGGAATTGAAATGCTACCTTGAAAGCGTCTGCCTTATATATTTGGATCAATGTATAGAATACGTATTAAAGTGAATTAACCAAGCTGGTTAAAGGAGGCTTGCACTCAAAATGTGCAAGGCAAAAATATATAGGTCCTTTCCCCCACACTCAAAAAACTGCCAGTGGTGTAATTCTGAATTCCAGTAGAGGGCAAGCTTAGTCTTGTAGTTTTCCAGGTATCTGCATTACACCAGGAAGACAGCTGTTACATTTAAAACAATGTTTCCTGTGCTGCCCACCACTCCTTAAAAGCCACATCACCATTAACTGTACTCGCCACTAAATTACTCTTCAGGCATTGTGTTAAAAATTATATTACAAAGGAAGGAAACTGACAAGGCACGGTATGTTAGAAATAAATTCGGTTTCCTTCGAGTTCACCTCTGGATTCATTAACATCGGAACTGCTCGCAGTCTGTTTTCCGCAGACATACCACGGATGGCAGGGGCGTGCCTTCACCTCACTTTAGCCAAGGGAAGGAAGTCCCCGTCCTTACCAAGTGCTCTTGATCGCCAAGTCATTACCCAACAGGGATGCTGCACTGTATGGGATTGCTAGCGAATTCTGTAGAGCATTTCTAACAGGTTTCGTAGGATGAACATACAGATGTTCTACCTTTCCTACATGAATAATCAAAACTGAAATTCAGCAATAAAATGCTGCCGCTTCGTTTCCTGATTTGTTTATTTGCCACATCTTCTCTCTGTATGAAAAGATGCACTTTTGCCCGTGGTCCGCATTGTTTAATTATTCAAGTTATTCGAGGTAAAGGCACCAGCGTGTGGCTGAACTTCTGAAGTTCTAGTAAATACCGGTAGCTCACAAGTCACTCTAAAGATAGCCCTTAACACTGCTGACCTTCCGTTTACTCCATGGACAGAGGCAGACAGGACACACCTGTTCTGGCCACTTTGTGACAGTGTCTTCAGAATCCCACAGGATGAGGTTTGTGAAACGCTATGTTAACCAAAAGGCGATAACATCTCCTCTAAGGGACATGCTGCCACACTCCTTATTTAATCACTTGATCTTCAGGATGACCGAGTAGAGCAGTGTTCTCACTGCCATTGAACGTACCAAGAGACGGTGATCAGGAAACCCGGGCTCAGGACTGTGAACTCGGTTTCTGGAGCGCTCTGACACTGCCCTCCCAGAAGGAAATGAACCGGCCGTCGCCTTCTTCAATATCCTCCACCTGTTTCTGAGGAGATGGGAGAAGCACTGCTAACCAACAAACAGAGCTGACAACACAAGGAGAGAGTACAGGAGGCATCTTAAGATAACTTGTGGCTTGGGAGTCTCTGGGGTCCGAGGAGGTCCCCTGGGTCTTGAAGGACACGGTCCAGGCGGTGGGAGACACGTGGTCCGGACATCAGATGCGCTGCGGCATGCAGAGTCTGGTGAGCAGGAATGTCAGTGAGCACTTCAGTCTCACAGCAGACTTACCAATACGACAGACGAACAGCACAGAAAAAGCTCCCAGGCTGTTGTACGGATTCCAATGCCAGACTGGAGAGTGGGAATCCTCTCTTCCTCTTGGATATATTCCAGGTTTAATCTTAAGCACACATAAATATTGTGCTCACGCCTCTACAAAAGGAATGCTAGATTTTAGGTAGTGTGGGGCGTGCGCAGGGTCGGGGATGAGGGACTGGAGGCGGGGATCCAGTCAGGAGATCGCTGCCATGGACAGCTCTGGTGAACTCAGGTGAACCCCATTTTGCAGTATGGATGCCCTCCACTAAAGCATTTGTGAGAGAGGAATACTTTAAAAAATCAATTTTTTAATATTTCCTTTAGAGAGGCCAAGCTTCAACCAGAAACCCCATATAGCTCACATCTTAGCCAAGGGTGGAAGAGGAGCTCTACGGTCTCCAGACGAAGCAAGGGGATGTTAGATGCTCCTAAGCTGTGACACGTTGATAATTAAGCCGACACATCCCGCTGATGCCACCCCACATCTACCATGACGCTGCAGGGTGTGCGGAGGAAGGGCTTTGGGACTGTGACCATTCCAGGGTGACCCCCTCCTTTGCCCCAATATATGTATCTCCTGGAAACAGAAGATAAAAATTATTCAAAAAGACTGGAGAATGAAATGAAGTCATTTATGCTGGTAAGTGTATATTATCTTTGGAATAACGATGATGCGCCTATTAGGGAAAAAATCACTGCTAAATACAGGACACTCCATCCTCCGTCTTGTCCCACATACGCCGTATTTCTGCCACATCTTATTGGTCAAACTCAATCCTTCACTCTGGGACATTCATTCACAGCTTATTTCTGTTCAATGTTAATGTTTCTGTGGCCAGATCATTTCCAGGTTAAGTTAATGCATTCCATAAAAATTTTCCGTTACTCGAATGGGGTTTGCAAAAATGCAGAAAGAATGTTAAATCTCCATCAGCTAAATTTATGGACACTAAGTGAATCAAATGAATGCCGAAGAGCTTACTTAAAAAATGCTAATCAATTCTTCATTTCAAGGAAGTAAAACAGTCAGTATTTAATGAAATGACTTATATTTTCTCTTTTGCCTAAAGCTTGTTGGCCAAAACACGCAAAATGTATCCGAAGCTATTGTTCTATCTTTGTGCAAAACAGTCTCTTAAGTCATAAGGATGCTAACTTAGGACTAAGATAAAATGCTACCTATGATGGACACATTTAACACCACGCATTCCGGATCTCCCAAACCACCGTGCCCAAGCATACGCACAAGAACCACCAAATGGTGCCCAACTTGGAAACCAGCACGAGGACGGCGGGTGCTCCTGCCAGCCCCGGGCCCCGCACTTCTGTCCACCTTCCGCACCCCTGCTGCCCTCTCGCTGAATTCGGTGGCAGACTTGCCGGGCAGAGAGCGTACCAAAGGTTGGACTTTTATGAGTCAAACTGCTCTTGTAAACTTCTCAAGAACATTAATCAAAGCCCAGGATTAGCTCACGCCACTCGCTGTTTTGTCACACACAGAATGTCGCGCGCGCATTTGATTCCTAAGAGAGAAGAAGGGGTGCGGCATGAGACTCCGGCAGCAGGTTGTGCTGAGGTAAAAAAACAAAAATCCAACGACGAAGCTTTGAAATCCTTCCAGGCTCGCCTCAGAGAAGAGTCCGATATTTCTTTCTAAGTCGTTTACTTCACCGGGGGCTCTTGGCGAACAGCTAAAACTGAAAAAGTTCCGGACATCAATCCATCACCATTGATGGCAAGTTAAATTAATATAATTGAAAAGGATTCATGCAATTTAATAGATGATTAAAGCTGTAACCAGGAGACAAGCGCGCGATCACTGAGCCCCCAACCTGCTTCCCTGGTTCTATATCAGCTCCCCATAAACACATAATAAAACGGAGCACAAGTTCCAAACCAGTTCTGTGCTGAAATTACCCTCTTGGATGAAACCGCGGCCTCCCCTCTTGGGGACTGTCGCACGGATAGAGGATTTGCTTATGCCCTTGGAAATCTAATTATGCGCTCTTGGAAGCTGCAGGAAGTGGTTCCACTCGATATTTCGCGTTGCCTGGAAGCAACGGCCCAAGCAAACGGTCAGCACGTTGGATCCGCCCAGTTCCGGCTCCCCCTCCATCCCAGGCTGTGATGGCGGGAAGAAGCCACAGCGACACGGGAGGGGCGGTCCTCAGAGCCCAGTTCACACACCGACATGACGCCACCTTCCAACAGAGACCCTCTTCTCCCACGGCATTGCTTCCCATGACCAGAACACTACCGTCCCAAGGGAGATACTCAGGAAATGCTCTGTGGAATGAATGTGTTGTAGCATGAACCGGGACAGAAACCTGGAGATAGCAAGTATCAAAAGGAGGAGGAGGAAGGAAATCCAGGAGAGAGAATGAAACAGGAGGAGAAGTGCCTGCATGGATGGAAACACCAGAACACAGCCCGGGGAGAGGCTCGGGTTCTTACGATGTTTTCTTTGAGGTTCTCCTGCCTCCCCAGGTGTGAAATACAGTTAACAGTCATGCCCACAGTCCCGCATGTCTGTCGAACTAATCACTCGGTCATGGAAATAACAAAGATAAAGGTAAATGCACACCATAATGTAACTATTTCAGTGCACTGGGGAGGATTTGAAAAAAAAATCCAAGGAAGGGTAAATTTTGGAATAAATATATTTAAGTGTTCCATACACTTAAATATATTTAAGTGTTAGAATTATCCCCAACTGTAGATTTCTATGGTTTCAATTCAATTTAGTTTTAGTATTATTTCCAACCAGATCTTTTAAATATTATACGTTTTCAAGATCATTTCTTCTTTTATAGCCTTTAGGTAGTACATTTCAATTACGAAAGTAATCAATTCACACGGGAAAATTTCAACTCGTACAGAAAGGCAGAAATAAAGAGCAGATTCCCAGCCTCTCCCCAATTATCAGCCCCAATATCCAGAGTTTCTGTGCATCCTTCTGGAAATTTCCAATGCATGCATATGTATGTGTGTGTGTGTGTGTGTATATATATATATATATATATATATATATATATATATATAATCCCATTTTTGTACAAGATATTCTCAAATTGGATATAATTCTTCTCCTAACTGGAAATTCTTACCCTAATCACATTAAATGATAGAGTAACAGTGTGATCACAACAGTGATATAATAACAATAAAAATATGCCATCTCTGTTTTTTAAAATTTTCTCTTTATGTATATACAGCAAGTACTTCTTAAAAGCTCTTGTTTTAAAGTAACTATAGATTCATAGGAAATCGCAATGGTCGTCCAGAGCGGTCCTATGTACCCTTCGGTCACCTTCTCCCAGGGACCGGACATTGGTACCATGCGTGTGTGGATGGCTGCGTCCCTTCCTCCCACCTGCAGATCCCCGTAACCACCACCGGGTCAAGATGGGGACGACTCCATCTCTCGCTCTGCCTTGCCGGTCATGCCCCACCCCCCCGCCGTCCCTCGCCCCCGGGTGTGATGCTCCGAGACTCCGCCTCTTACTCAACGCTGTGCCTTAGGAGGCAGAGGCTGTGGCTCTCTCCCGTCACTGCGGCCGCAGGGAGAGCGCAGGTCATGTGTGTGGCCCCGTGGCACCGTGTTACTGCTGCTGGAGGGACGGAGGAATCAGGCTGTCCACCACGCCTGCCCTGAAACACCCCGCCAGCGCCTCACATGGTCACCCCGGCACTTTGGGTGGGGTCCTCCTGTCCCTGTGTGGACGAGAGTCCTGCCCACCCCCACAAGGCCTCTCCTTTCCCCATGGGGAGCACGAGAGGCACCTCATCTCACCAGGCAGAGGTGGCAGTGGTCTCCACGGCAGCAGGGAAGGTCCCGTCTCCCTGGCAGGCCTCCTCAGACACCCCTGCAGTGAGACCTGGGGTGCCTCACCGCAGTCTGGCCAAGCGCCCCACCTGGCCTTTACTCGTGGGGTTCGGAGTGGGATGCAGGTCTGTGTGGTGTTCGCTGGAGCACAGCAGCCCTCACACACCACGTGTATTCCGCCCAGCTGGGCTGCCCCTTGTTCCCTGGGGTCTCTAGGGCTGGCTCCACTAGAGACAACAGGCCAGCAGGCTTTTGCTGGGGACATTCCGGGTTGAACCACTGCTGTTTCCTGGCCGCCAGTCTCTCCAGGCCCTCAGCTGGTCACCTTCTCCTCTGCTCCTTGCCGTGTCTCCACGTTTGCTTTACCCAAATGTCCAGGATTCCTGGCTGGACCTCATGGCGGAATCCAGAGAAGTATGCCCACGCCTTTCCAGAAGCAGGAGTCAAAAGGGGGACCCACAATTTTAGACGCTTTTTGTTGTGTGTGTGTTTCTTTCTGGGACTTTGGATATGTTCATACTGTTAGAGGTTCTTCGGAATTGTTGAAATTATAAATCTGCACGACCTTAACGTCTGGGTTTCTTCTCTGTCAGATGGGAAAGTCACCACACTTACATTCTGTCCCTTGCCTTGGAGACTTCCTCACGGTGTTGTATCATTTGATGATGTTTTCCTTTGTTTCTGCTCAACACTCGGCCTTCAGCACTAGGTGGTCACAAATTGCCCAGTAAACATCATAAAAGTCGCTCATTTTAATTCTTTTTCAGTATTCTATTTATTTTCCCAAATATCTCTGATCTATACACTTGAAAAATGGATGAGCTGTCTTCTCCCTTTAACCTACAAATAGATGTCAAAATTCCTATTTTGTATTAGTATTTGTGTACATATATTATACGCATGTGCTTATACATGCTGAATCCAATTTTTTAAACAAAGGTCACCAGAAACCATAAATCGTATGTCTGTAGTTAACATATTGGCTTTCTTAACCTATTTTCTCTATTTTATGTGGCAAACGGAAATTGTTTTTATATGCAGAACAGATACACAGGAGCTTTTAGATAAACTTTTAATGAAGGGGATAATATTTAGACCCTTTCTAGACAAACACAAGAAACAAATGAATTCCACGGCAGGTGACGTATATGAGCAGAAACGTTTTATATCTGATCTTTAATGGCAATGCAGTTTTCCAGAATTTGTACACAAGCAGCAAGAAATTGCAATTTCTTAAAAAAAAGTCTGAGACCAAACTGAGCAAGTAAAAGAAGCCCAAGGTCGTAGGGAGACCATGTCTCAACAGACACAGTCCCAGCGGGAGTGAGGAGGTCAGCAGGAATCATAGAAAGGACAGCCGCATGTTCCATACCTACAAAAATGGAGAGCCATTCTGGTAAGCTAAATTCCGTCCCCAAATGCCTGTCCACGTTGGGCGGGCCGTCTGCTTTACTCTCCCCCAGACTGCCGGGCTCGTTTGCAAATCTGATTTTTCTCTGTTGTTTTTTTTTCCCCCCTTTAGCTTGAAATGCTCGAAATCCAGTTCCCCACGCACCTGAGTCCCACACGCGCTCTGAGGCTTTGTTCTTCCTTGAAGGCGCGCCGCGGTGCATTTTCCCAGTGATGTTACCGTTGTCGTCTGGGCAGTCAATGCATGTGCCGCAGCACGTGACCTACGATGGTCTTCTGTTTGCTGCCTTTCAGTGCACACATCTTCCTGGACAGACTCTAGAAGGCTATTCCATATTTCTTTGCAATACTAACCATGCATGCTTAACAATTTACACCACAGGCAAAGTTGTATTTTAAAAAAAAAAAAATGAAGACAATTTCCTTCAACAAACATTGACTATGTGCCTGATACAGTCCCGGCAGCAAATGAGTCACAGGGGATTAAAAAAGAGGGGGAGAGGGTAATGTGTGAGTTCTTAAGGGCATCGTCTGGCAGAATCGTAGGAGCTCACCTATCACGAGCAGACGTGGTGCATCTGTGCACAGATTCCGCGCGAATTATCCTGTCAAGCCTGCCTTACTGAGCGGCCCTGCAGAAGCCAGAGGAGACCCCAGAGGATGCGGAGTCCAAAGGGAGGGGGAAGCAGTACTTCATTCATCCAGAGAAGAGCTTTCTGACATGGCTTCTGAGCCGGACCCTAAAATACGTGCTCCCTCTGATACGGGAAAGCAGGATCTTTTTTCTACTGCAAAATGCTGTGAATTAACACAGGATGTAGATGAGTGCAGGAAAGAGTTTGCAAATAACATTAAGAGAAGGTAAGAGTATCAAGACGTTTGAAACCAGGAGGTTCGGAAAGGCCACCTGGGTCTTGAACCCAGCGGGGACAGATGAGGTTCCAAAAGGCATCACACAACAAAGGCCTGATAAAGCCGTCCGGTCGGCTAACGTGACTTGGACCAAAGGTCTCATTCCAGGTACTAACGTCCGACACCGTCCTCAGCCAAATGCCACAGACCGAGGGAAAGTCAGGGCCACGTAAGGAAGTAAGGCAGGCTGCGCGAGATAAAGACAGAACTTTGGGGACGGAGACGAGTGTACAGGACTGACGGGAAACAAAGACGTCAGGCGTCTGTATTTTTGAGGAACTGTATGGCCAAGGACGTCGCATGCCTTCAGCTGGTTGAGCCTCAGGACAGAGACTTCCTGCGTAGGAACGTGGTCCCGAGCGCCCTGCGGCTGGCATGCGTCCCAGCACCTGCTACAGACACTCAGGAAGGAAAAGCCACGCGGAGCCTGCACAATGTCGTGGAACACACGGGCGTGGCAGCTCCTCCTTGAACACATTCCGTTCGCTATCTCCTTGCATAGTCAAAATAACGGCATTGGGGTGCCTGGGTGGCTCAGTGGGTTAAAGCCTCTGCCTTCAGCTCAGGTCATGATCCCAGGGTCCTGGGATCGAGCCCGCATCGGGCTCTCTGCTCAGTGGGAAGCCTGCTTCCTCCTCTCTCTCTCTCTGTCTGCCTCTCTGCCCACTTGTGATCTCTGTCTGTCAAATAAATAAGTAAAATATTTTTTAAAAAAATAACAGCATTAAGTTATTCGGCCTCTTAATGCTAATGACGGTCACAAACCTGCACAACAGAGCAGGGACATGGAGGCAGCTCCTCAAAGTCATTCTGTCTGTGCTGGGGACTTACTACAGTGACAACACACATGGTTATTACTTAAGTCACTTCTCACCATTCCAGAGTTGGCCTCGTCGAAGCGTCCCTTACGTACGGAAAGATCTGCCTGAGCAAGGTTTCAGGGGTGTCAGCAATCGTGCGTGATCGTCCAGCACCACCCCGCTCAAGATACCGCTCCCAGAGTGTCCCGTCTTCACAGCCAACCCTCTTCCCCACCCTCGATGGCTCTATTTCTCCAGATCCCATTCATATGACCGTCTATAAAAGACAAGCTGCAGCAACAGGAAGTAGATCAGTGGTTGCCGGGGCCTGGGGGACCCTGTTGAAGGCTTGTCCTCCGCCAGCTGCAGCAGAAGGCTGCCTCCCTCACCCGCCGTGTTCCCCGACCTGCCCCACTCCCCACCTACAGGACCGCACCTCTCTGTCCACCTCCCACTGGCTCAACTCAACCAGGAACCTGGAAGGAAACCCCCTCAGTGGAGCATTAGGGGAGCTGGAATCTCGGAAAGTTGCAGAAGAGAAATAAAGCAAATCAGTCTTCGGGCAAGACTTCTTAAGGCTGCTAGTCTGGCTTCTTACCTTCATCAAGAATTCCACAGAGCACAGCAAAGACCACAGAGTCTCCAAATTAAATCTATCCCTGAAATCTGAGTTGTCACGTCTGCGAAGGTGCTCAGTAGGCTTTTGTCGTGAAGAAATCTCAGCTCTGACATAGACGGGGGACAGGAGCCTGGCATCAGAGTGGACGGGCTCCAGTGCTACTGCTGAGAATTACTCAAAATTCAACAGCAATGCAGGAAGCCCTCTCAGAAGATTTCAGTTTCAAAAGCCTTTGAAAAAGCACTTGAATGAAGCTTTCCTAAGGACTAGAAAAAATATGGTGTTGAACATACATTTTAACTCAGTCCGGCTAAGATGCTGGGGAGCCCCTCAGAAAGCCTGGTATTAAAGATACACATAAAGGTAATTTTTCTGAATGTTAAGAGGGCAAAAATAGGTGATCCATAAAGGAGCGCTGTAATTTATGTTTTATTATTAGGCAATATTTCTGACTGGGATCTTACAAACCTATTTTTGTTATACTGGCTAAAGAGATACAAACAAGTGAATAATCTTCCTTTCCGTCCACCACGGTAGATGGCTGAACCCCCCCATCACACACTGTGGGTATCTGTATACTTGTTGTATTTCTGGAATGCGTCCTAACTGTGAACTGTTTAAGAATCACACCAGCCCTATGGCTACTGGCAATGCACCACCTGCTTCTCAGCAATACTGGGGAGAACTGCATGTAGTTCTACAGTGTGGGGAAGGTTCTGGGTGGCCCATTAAGGCTGGAGGACAGAATACTGAAGACCAGGAATAGCTCATAACAATGTAGGTTAAGGGGTGCCCGGGTGGCTCAGTCAGTTAAGTGTCTGCCTTGGGCTCAGGTCCTGATCCCAGGGTCCTGGAATCGAGCCCCACATCCTGTTCCCATTCCCTGTTGAGTGGGGTGTCAGCTTCTCCCTCTGCCTGCCTTTCCCCTTGCTTTGGATCTCTCTCTGACAAGTAAATAAAATCTAAAATCTTTAAAACAAAACAAAACAAAAAACAACACAGGTTGATTTCCTAGCTCTAGAGAGCGGGAATCTGAGATCAGGGCCCCAGCACTGGGGGGTCCCGGTGAGCGAGGACCCTCAGACACACTCTTCACTGTTTCCTGAAGTAGTGGGAAAAGGCTGCGTGAGCTCTCCGGGGTCCCTTTTATATGGGCAAAAATCCATTCATGGAGCCTCCAGCCTCATGAACTAAGCCCCTCCGAAAGGCCGACCCCTTGGGGGCTAGGATTTCAACACATGGATCGTGGGGAGACACATTCAGTTCTCGCGGAGTACTACGTTATAGCTGAGATGTCTTCACCACAAAAATGATCTTTCCCTACACAAATCACAGAACGGGGTCCGGGGACAAATGATACGGAATAGAGCGACTACATTCACGGGGCCACAAACCAACCTGGGGGGAGTGGTGAGAAAGTGGGTGACATCTGACAAGGAGGTTGGGGTCTTAAGCTGGAGACTACAAGGGCAGCAAAGCGTCCCCCTACAGAGGTGACTTTCACAGGGACCTCCAGCTGTAGACCCACGGCTGAGGGATCAAAGTCGCAGGAAGCCCACCGCTGCTGCATTAGAGCAGGACTTGTCTCCTCTTGTGGGCACCCCTCCTCAGGTGGAAGCCGCTGCTTGCTTCCCCTCCCAGGGCTTCCTGGTCTTCAGACCAATTGACGCTGACCAGCAGCCCCGGTGTTGTGGTTCCGTGAACATGTGCAGGTTGTCGGCAGTGCGATCGGCCAAATGGGGAGCTGCGGTCCCGCTCAAGTGGCTCACAGGGTCACAAACTTAGTTAGCCTTGCATCGGGGCCCCTCGTTCTAATGATGGTTCTGTCTTTAGACCGAGCCAGCTAGAGTTCCAAGCAGCCTGCAGAGAGCTCCATGTTTCCATTAGTGTGGTTTCTTTTAAGGCTCATGTTTTGAGAACAAAATAGACTCCACTTTAATTTTCTAGACACGAAAGTATGTGTGATATACAGACAAAATAGAGATAAAGGCCAAGACGCGAATTTATCATAAATAAATGCAAAAACAATGGCAGTTTCCTTCTAGTTTTTCCTACGCATATTATTTATGTAAAAGAGATTATATCTACCCATAATTTTGTATCCTGTATGTCCCTATCTTAATATTATGAAGATTTCTTAAGGTAGTAATAAGAGTCATGAAAAAAATTCTTTCTTAATCCTTGTCAGTAGTTGCTTATAATTCAAGTGGATTTCTGCCCTTGGCTTTAAGTTTCTAGATTGTATTTTTACCACTGTTGCTACGATTAAGTGTATAACTACAAAAGTGATCTGTGTCCCTGCAAATATAAATTCAAAGAAGCACTGAAAATTAACAATAAAGGGCAAGCTATCTGTCATGACCAGAATCACCACCAAAGCCTGCATCAACACGAGCATCCGTCCAAGCTCTCACAGAGACTTGTTGCTGATGGCATCACTGATGGTGCCCCCGGCGTCCTTGTCCTGAGCCTAGGGGACGAGCCTGTGCCTACTGGTGCCCCAGCACCCCTTCCCTGAGCCTGGGGACAGCGTGTGCCTCCGTTTCTAGATTTGTCCACGACACGCGGACTCTCTGCACCAGCAGCTGGGACGGTGGAGAGTCCCTCTCCTCCTTGGGGGTTCTCTTCCCTCTTCTCACCAACCCTCATATATTTCCTGATGATTTTTATCATCATTATCATTTTAATAATGAATTCAAGTCATGGTTTTGTATCCATCTTGGAGGAAACTCACATTTGAGTCACCACACTGATTTTCCTTTACCTGCTGGTCACAAGGCCACGCGGCCTTTCTCAGCCTTCCTTCCTGTGGGGCTCGGTTCGAGCGGGAAGAGGGCAGCAGTCGAAGCCACACTTGGGCCTGGCCCAGGAGAGCAGCCTGGGGCCCCTTCTCAGAACTCCCTGGTCCTTTCCCATTCTAAGGTGAGAATTAAAATATCCTAGAACATCAGGAGATGGCAAATCCACAAGGCGGAGGACCTGGGTCCTTGACTTTTCATCTCGAAGGCCTCGTGTTAAATAAATAATTCAACACTTAGTGGCTGGAAAAGCAACCGTACTTCGTTAAAGGACAAGGATTTCAGGGTTTGTTTGCTACAGCAGCTGGAATCACCTGACGCTGGCAATTCTAGACAGCATCTCTTGCCTACCTGCCTGGAAGACAGGAGCAGAGCCCGCTTCCTTTACTGTACGAAACCCGCCGCCCCACACCCCCCCAGCATCTCCTCACACGGATGACATCCTGCTCTGAAATCACAAATAGACCTTTTCTGGTATACTCGTGAATCTCAAAATCAATTAAAAACATTTAAGGGATTAGGATGAGGAGACTGATTCCCTGGTAACAAGCAGGACAACTAAAACCACAGAGAAGATGGAATTTTAAATCATCAAACTCCCAGCACTCAAAGAACAACATTCCCAGCTTTAAGATCCAATGAATCCTCTTTTTATATAAACAATGGGGTGGGGGGGGCAGGAAGAACAGAAGTGCCAAAAATAATAAGCAAAAGTGATCAAAAAGCTGACCATTCCCAAAGCCAACAGGAATCCAAGTACATACATTTTGGTGATTTTTAAGATGCGTTTTCTTCTTCTTCTTCTTTTTCTTTTCTTTTTTTTTTTTTTTACATTGTAACATCCCTGATACAAGGCCCTGGGCCAATGGGGGGATCGGGCCTGCAACCCCAGCTCCCCAGAATTCAGCCAGGTCATAAGACGGCTGGCTCAGGAAGGAATAGGCTACCGGGCGTTCCTGCGAATTTCTCTACAGACACTTTCTGGGTGACAAAGAGAGAATCCGGAAAATTCTCCAACATGCAGTCATGTAGCATCGTTCCCTAATACCGCACAGTCTCTCCTACTCCCAGCACAGAGGACTACGCGCAGAAAGCCCCAGCGCGAACCCCTCTAGGATGACAAGTCACCTGAACATGACAGGTCTCGGAGCACCCAGCCAGAGCACTCCATTCTGCTGTTGAAGCTGCTTCTCCTCTGGAGCTACGATTTTTTTCTCTAATACTCATCATTCCAAATCAGCCCGTTGAGTACATATAAAATTAAAATGAATTTAAGTGTACTTATAATTGGCAGCACTTTTTTTTGTTTTTCCAGACACAGAATGTAAGGTGGGCCTTACAGCCAACCGTGTGTCAGAGTCTGGGAAACGGTAAAGTGGGACACAGCGTGGCATAACTGACAAAGTGAACGCAACCTCTCATCTTTCGAAACCGAAGGAATAGGTGCTGGCATCAGTCTCCGAGATCGCACGTGCGGTTTCTTCACGTTAAGTCTTGTTAAAAGCTGTGCTTTACTTTCTAGGGTCCCCATCTGTCTCTCTGGGTTATCATCCTGGGTGATTTTTTTTTTTTTTTAAACTGTATTCCCCCGGTTTACTCTCTTTCCAAATCTTGCTCTCTCTTCTCAGGCTCCCGTGTTGTGTTGCTAGAGCAGGGTCGTAGCCGCTTTTTCTTGAATCCGTTCGCGTGAGATCAAAGCTGAAAATGGGTGCGTGTCCCCTTCCCAGGAATGGGAAGTTGGCTTAGGTTTTAACTCTGAACTTGTGAAGTCTGGATTTTCCCTCACAACCTTGAACACATCTATCCACTATCTTCCAGCTGGAGTCTTTTAACGAGCAAAACACCACATTTTCGTTTCTGTAGCGATAACCTGGTTTCTCATGGAACATTCCTCTCCCCTCAGGACCCCCCCACCCCCCCATTCTCTCCCCAACCTGGCCCTCACCCCTCCCTCCTTCCTTGGGCTTTTAAAACCACGTCCTGATATTTTTCTATAATTTTACATTAAATATGAATATTATAGACAATATGAATCTTATTTAATTCTTTGTATTTTGTTGACCCTTCTAATGTCAAAACAGGTGTCATTTCTAGCTCCGGGAAATACTCTCATTTCTTTGATTACTCTTTTATCTTCTGTTCTAGTTTTCTTTTTGAAGTATGAACTATTTCAGAGAAGCAGAAAAGATCACATGACCCTGGAGCCCATCACCCACATTAAAAAATAAATTATTACATACAAGGGCGCCTGAGTATTCTGCTCGTCCCCCAAGCAGAGCCCAGCACAGTTCCAAACTCCCTGCTTATTTCGCCCACACACTGGGGGAGAAAACGCTTTAGCAGCTTTAATCTACATCTAGCTGGGTCAGTGCGTACCACTGTTTCACGTTTTACTCTACAAAGGGCCCCAGGCAGCGTGAGCCTTGCCGCGTGACTTTCCCCCAGTGTTGTGCTGGTGAGCTCCCCCACATTGATCTATGAAGCTCTCCCTCTCGCTCAAGAATTCCCCCGGATTCTACCACAGTTCTGGGATCCATTCCTTCACTAACGCATTTACAAATTACTCCCCAATATTTGCTTTTACAGAACAACGCTGCCATAGACGCTGTTCCGCAGATCTCCATTCTGGCGTCCCCCAGTCCCGGAACCACAGGACACCTGCTCTGGGGCCGTCCCATCACTGGCTTGGCCAGGGCTCGGCCCTCTGCATGCACCTGTCGCCTGTGACTGCCGCCACGCCACTCCCTCCAGCACGTCACGTGCCAGAGCAGAAGCTGTCACGTTGGCCATTTAACTTTTATTTTCCTGACGGTGAATACAATTTGAGGTCATTCAGATATATTTATTAGCCATTTAGTTTTTCTCTCCTTGAGCAGCTACCTTAGGCCATCTGTCCATTTTCATGCTCAGATGTTTATCTTTCACTGACTGGTCTGCAGAAGTATTTCAGATATCCTGGGTGGGCAAACCTTGTCATCGGGGTGCTGAGTACCTTCTAGAGGGTGCAGCTTCCCCCACCAACATTATTTTTTTTAATTTTTAACTTTATTTTTTCATGTTCCAAGATTGTTTATGCACCCAGTGTTCCATGCAATCCATACCCTCCTGAATACCCACCACCAGGGTCACCCATCCCACTATCCCTCTCCCCTCCAGAACCCTCAGATTGTTTCTCAGAGTCCACAGTCTCTCATGGTTCATCTCCCCCTCCGGTTCCCCCAACTCCCTTCTCCGCTCCATCTCCCCGTGTCCTCCGTGTTATTCCTTATGCTCCACAAGTAAGTGAAACCATATGATAATTGACTCTCTCTGTTTGACTTATTTCACTCAGCATAATCTCTTCCAGTCCCGTCCATGTTGCTACAAAAGTTGGGTATTCGTCCTTTCTGATGGAGGCATCATACTCCATAGTGTATATGGACCACATCTTCCTTATCCATTCGTCCGTTGAAGGGCATCTTCGTTCTTTCCACAGTTTGCGCCCCACCCACATTAAAAAAAAAACATGATTTCTTAGGACACACTGATGTCTTTGGGTGCAATACAGTGACATCTACCTTCTGCGATGTGTGCGGTTTGTAATGCTGTGTCTTGCTTATGAAGCCCCCTCCTCCCCCATGGGGTCGTAAAGACATTGTCTATGTATTTTCAGAACCTTTCACTTTTGTCTTGTGTGTTCGCCCCTTTAATTCGCCTGGACTCCACGGACGCAGGAGCACGGAGGGAACACGCGGAGCCGACCTCATCCTGGTGGGAGCCGCGGGTTCACGTCACTTACTGATCGCTTGTTGAGGGGCTCGCCACTCCCCGCCCCTGCCTTCTCCGAGGGACAACATCCTCAGCCCTGCAGGCGGGAGATGGGGGGTGCGGGGGCGGGGGGTTGACCGTCCAAGTCAGTCACGTAGCACACACGCAGTTTCTCTCTGCAGCTGCTGTGCCATCGGGGTGGTAGGGAAAAGCACCTGTTCCCCCAGGAGCGGGTCTGGCCTTCCTTCCCCCTGCTCCGGCCACGACTCCCTTCACCAAAGTACATTTGCTAATACGATCCCACCTTCCTTGTCTCATAGAGATTCTCGAAGATCTGTGTCTGCCGGCCCCCTCTTGCTTTCCCAGTGTCTTATAAACGTGGTCCCTTTTGTACTTCTTTACTATTGTTCCAAGCTTTGGGGGAAGACAAGGGATTTCACTATGTAAGCTGTGTCCACCCTCTTGAAGCAGGACCGTAAATACTTGGTGAATGCGTTGTAATTTCCACACTGTTGTCAATACTAATTCTTTGGAGAAAGGGTTATTTCCAATTCTTCAGTATTTCAAGTAACACAACAGTAACTGATAATGATTTCCAACTTGTTTCTATTTTTGAACATCTTGACTCCTTTCCTAATGAATGTAGCCGATCTCTTTGTATATTAAGTATATTAGCACATTGAATTTTTTGCATTTTACCAGATTTTTGTCTTCCTTGTTAGACATTTTAAATGGATGTTTATTGATAAAATTCTAAGACTATTTATTCTTATGATCATTTTATTGCTTTTATTCTGAGAATGTCGTTCTTTATTGAGAAAACAGGTCGTTATTTATCGCCATTTTTCTTAATTTCATGGTGTAATCTTATTTTCTATTTTTACATTGAGCCACTGAAACCTATCTAGAATTAAGGTTGGGGGTTGATATGTCATGAGAATTAATTCATATAATAAGTAATGTTGAAGAAATTAGGTAGGTCCGTGAAAAAAATGGGCCTTTTCTTATTCTAAGAATCTGTGATGTTTTCTTAATATATATTAATTCCCCTCCACAAATGCCTTTGGGTAAAACACGTCCAACAACAAGTAATAATGTGGAAGTCCCGTGAGTGGTGATGAGCTCTACGGCAAGTGGGCCCCGGGGCACGCGTGATACACACATGATCCTTCTGCTGATGTCGAAACGGGAGCTGGGACTCGCCTCTGGTGTCCTCTGCCTTAGGGATGTTCTGCAAGTGACCTCATGTTTCCCTTGTTCTGACTGGAGAGTCATGTCCTGTCACCTCTGCTGAGTGTCACGGGGGTGCTTTGGGATTTTTATGTCAAAAAGGCTGGAGCAGGAGCCATGACAGTTTTGATTCAAAATAGACCTTTGTTAGGCTCTGGTCCAGGATCCCGGCGTCTTAAACCTCCGATGATTCATCTTCATTACCATTAGTGATTCACATGAGGACTTTTTTCCCTATTTTTATAACATCTTTTATTTGTAATATCCTATATATTTCTGCGTGTGTGAGGCTTTCTCAAAACGCACCGCAGGCTGCTAACATGGGGTGAGCGGTCGGTCTAGAAGGAGGTGACGCAACCCGCATCCCCTTTGAGTGAGGCCGTGCGGATGCCAAGAACCCCAGTCCCATCATGACTCACTCAATCCAAAAAACTAATCTTCAAGGGGCTCTTCTAGTTCTTTCCAGAGCTTGGGACTGGAAACCTCAGTTTCCCAAATCCCCACTGGAAAGACTCACCCGGGGGACCTGTCCCGTGAGTCACGAAGCCCCACCTGGTGTCAGCTTACGGTCCGCTTGGGCTCCCACACACACCCACGACCTTGCTGAAAGTCAGGGGTATCCTGAGTTGGCCGGCCAGGGACAGGGACAGAGATCATCCTAACGGAATCTACAGAAACCCGAGTGAACTTCCTCAGACACGAAAACAGGGAGCTCATGTTCAAGATCCTCTCCCCTCCCTGGCCCGATTTTTGAGAAGCGAACACAGCCCTAGGAAGAATCGACCTGGCTGGAAAGGCAAATCGAATTAGGAGAGGAGATGGCAGAAACCAAACAGTTTCCTTCTGGAAGACAAATAGAATCAATCCCACGGCTGTTCTCTTATGAGCGTTTTGCTGAGGACGAGAAGAGACGGGCAGAGAGGAGAGAAATCAGGGTCCGCGGGGAGCCGGAGGAAGAGGAGGAGAGGAGGAGCCCGGGTGTTGGGCGGGGGCTGTGCACAGGAGGGGGCAGGGAAGGCCCAGGGGTGCCCCAGGTGCGCCAGGAGCTGGAGGAGGTCTGCACGCCCCTGCTGCTCCCGGAGCCGGCCATGTCCACGGTTGGCGCGCGCCGCAGACCAGCGGCTGCAAGGGGCACAGGCCGCACAGTCATTGCAAAGCACCTGGACCCGGGGCAGGAGTCCCCGAGGGGCTGGAGAACCAGCCAGCAAACAGGACAGTGACACAGGCACTGCAGTGGCCGTCACCCAACTCAGTAGAAAGCCTGAAATGTGCAGTTTCTGGACCTCTAGTCTCTATGCCTGGGAAATGGGGGCTTGAATGGCTCAGCTCGTCTCTGGGCTCACTTCAGACATCCCAGGCCCCCGTGGCCCCACTTCCGAGGAGGAGGAACCCGCGCCCCCTCCTCACCCTGGGAGGATGTCTTCAGGGTGTCTTCGGGGGCGAGGGGGGCAGAGCGCCATGGTTCATAAGGAAATCTCACATGTTGGGAGGAAAACCGTGGACGCCCCCCTCTCCCTCAGCCTTGCACAGGGTCACTGGGTCAGCTCGGGTCCCAGCAATCTGCCTTCCTCTTGGGGTAACTGTGTGCCATTCTAGACGAGTCGCAGCTGGGCATCCCGACTCCCCAGGAGGAACAGCTCGCCCTGGGTTCTTTTTATTGGGGCGGGTTATCCTTGCTGGAGGACAGAGAGTGGCCCTGAGTCCCAGCTGAGGGCAAGTTGAAGGAGACCCCGTCTGGAGCCGTGTGTTGACAGCCCGTACCGGCGAGGCCCAGGCCCACCAGACTCCCACCACGTTCTGGGGGGCAGTTTATCCAAAGAGGGGCATCCTGGGTACAACAGGCACGTTCACTTGTGGGATCTGTCCTCAGACCATGAGCCCACCTTCCCAACATCTAGATTGTCACTAGTGATGTGACACATTAAATTTAAACCCTCAATAGAATAAAAACAAGGGTTGATCAGGACTGAGTACTTCTCTGTCCCAGTCAGAGACACCAAGAATGCGCCCAGGACAGACGTCCTACTGCCTCCCGGAGAGACGGAGACATCAGGATTATTCTCAGAGAGGACAGGAGAAAGGCTGCTGGTGAGGAAAGTCAGACTGCTCCTTTACGCTTCCGCTGCTTCTGGAAGAGGCGCTGGTCCACCGGCTCGACCCCCACCCGGGACCCGCACGAAGAACTTTCCACGCTTTCCTCCCTGTCACCCCTCACGCCGACGGCATCACAGTCCCTCTGGCCCGGCTGGTTCCCTCCTGCTCTACCCTGTATCGGCCTCATTCTCAGGGGCTGAGATAGAAGTACGTGTAGGAAAATGGACTCGTCCAGGTCTAGATGTGATTTATTAAACCTCGTGGGGCTCACGGAGGCATTGGTCCATCGCGTGTGCCGCTGTCTTGCCATCTCTGAGTGGTCTTGCGACGCCAGCACCCCGGCGTCCCTGTCATGTGTGGCTGGTGGCCCCCATGTCATACGCAATGACGGCACTTCAGTCCGTCCCTGGCGGACGTGTAGCAGGCAGGCCGGGTCTCACAGCCTAGAGGAGACAAGCGTGGCACCTATCCGGCTCCTGTCGTGCATTGAGTCAGCCACGAGGCGGCTGAACGGGTGAGCCCGGGCCCTCGGGGGACAGCAGTCCGGCTCCCGCTACTCCTCCTGGGATGCCCTCTAAGGCAGCTCCTCCCAGACCCTGGAGGTTTCCGCTGAGACACAGACATGTTCCTCGGGACAGAAGGGCCCGCACAGGATGAAACCCCAGCCCGGGAAGAGCACCTGTATCCGAGATGTCTTATATCAAAGCTCTCACCTCACTGAACTCATCCGATCCCTACAACAGCCCTGAGAACTAGGGGGAGCGAGCACACGGCGGCCGGCCGGGGATGAGAAAGTGTGGCTCCCTGGGGCGACCCTGCTCAGCAAAGTTCATGGCCTCCAAGGAGGCCCCAGATCCCAGCCTGGAACACAGGTCGGTGGTGCTGCCCCCCGCCCCCAACCCCCTCACGGTCTCACAGCCCTTCCTTACACGTAGGTTTATCATAAACTCTGTCTTCAGGAGCCGCGACTCCCCGAGCAGGAAAGCTAACCACAGCCCGCACGTCTTCAGCAGGACTCAATGGCAGATGCACAGAAGTGGACACGGCAGAAGGAGCAGCACATTGAGCGTTCACAAGGCTGCACACTGCTCCAGGGCAGGCCCCCGTCGCTTGCCATCCGTTGGAGAACCTCTGCCCCATGCCAGACGTTCATGAGGCTGGAGGGTGTCCAGACATCAGGGAGAGCTACTTTAAGGCCAAAATGTGGTGGCGGCGGTGGGTGGGGTATGCAAGGGGCACCGGGAGCCCCCAGAGAGCAGAGAACTGAAACTCAGAGGGGAGGAGAAGGCGGCAGATGGGGGGTTTAAAAAGACGTTTTCTCTTTTGCGGGTGGTGGCTAGTCTCTCCCCCGTGTCAGGTCACCTCCCTGCGGGCCTGGTTACCCGATGTTTCCCTTCCCCTTCCCCTTCCCCCGCTGCTTCCAGGCAGAGGCTTCTTGCAAGCCCCGGATCGATCTGAGTCGGGGAAGGAATCAATAAGGGTATTTGGAAATGAAAAGTGGCCAGAAGCAGAAAATGGTGAGCTCAGGCACACAGCAGCGGGGCTCAGCTCCTCTGCTCCTGCCGCCGAGCTGGAGGCCTCCAGACAAGGAGCCACCCTGGCCTGGAGCGTGTACGGAGTCATTCACCGCAGACGGTCTCCCCGAAACAGCTAAAACCTCAAATAAGGAACATTTCCTCTCATTCACACTTTGAGGAAAACGTGGCACGTCTCCAGAGAGCAAGCTGATTTAGGACTGAAGTTGGGCACTTTGTTTTATATGGGATGACTTGTATCCGTGCATGTTCTAGACCTTGAAGCTGTACTTCTATTGTCTGCGAAGATAAGAAATATTGGTACATTCCAATCTCTAACAGAACTTTCAATTTCCTGAATGTTACACGTGACATCAATTCTAACTTACTGAGGCACGAGCAAGAAGATTGCACAATTGGACGAAGATTTTGGAGAAAAAATAAAAGATGGAAATAAAAAGCCCACAGGAATTCTCAGCTAAATCACATTTAATCAGGACCAGTCTAATTCCCAGCACATTGGGGTAAATCGTATTTCCATGGTGGTATTTATTCGTAATCAAAGGATCTCATCTCTGTCCATTTTTATCCATTTTTTAGTCTTGCTTTCCCCCACATCTGCCCCAAAACTAGGGCACTCAACACCCCATTATACCACTGTGATAAAGAAAAATAGTCAATTTCATTCCTAAAAGGCCTTGAGAACAAAACTCACAACAGTTCAAAAACGACCAGAAGTAGAAAGCAGATTTTATGAGGAAAAGAGGATTTAAGCAGAAAAAAAAGAAGAAAGCTCACAAATGGAGAACAGACCAGTGGTTGCCAGACATGGGCTGTGGGGGGTAGGGGAATGGGTCCAGGGGTCTGAGGTACAAGCTCCCAGTGGTAGGATAAAGGAGTCCTGCGGACGTCACGCCCAGCACAGGGACAGTGTGTGTTTGCAAACTGCTGAGAGTAGATCTTAAAAGTCCTCATCACAAGAAAAAAGAAAAAAATTGTATTGAGGTGTAGTTATGAGAATTAGCTAGATTTATAGTAGTTATCATTTTGTAATATGTACAAATATCGAATCATTACATTGTACAACTGAAACTAATACGATATAATGTGTCAATTACATCTCAGTAATAAAAAACAATGTGCGAGGGGCACAGTGGTGGCTCAATCGGTTAAGCGGCTGCCTTTGGCTCAGGACATGGTCTCAGGGTCGTGGGATCGAGCCCCGCATCGGGCTCTCTGCTCAGGGGGTCCTCTCCCCCTGCTGTTGCCCTGCTTGTGCTCTCTCACGCGTGCTCTCTTTCTCTCAAGTAAAATAAATAAAATCTTTTTAAAAATGTGTGATAGTACAAGGGATTCTAAAAATAAGTAAAACAAAACCCCCTAAAAAGGAAAAGAACTTAGAGGCACTTTGATTTTTATGTTCGCTGCAGTTGGGAAATGATGACAGAGGTAATGAATAAACACAGGCCATCCCCTTTCCGAGCCCTCCCTTGCATGGAGGGCATTAATGTAGGAACTTAAAAAAGCATATGTAAGGCTGCATCCCCACCTTGGAGAAACTCAGAACCCAGCTGGAACGTGAGTCCTACAAACACTCGGTCTCATTTACCCTCCCCTCCCACTACCTGGACCAGTCCCTGACCCAAACAGTGCACCCAACCTATAACTTGCCAAAGAAGGAAACCACCAATGAACGAATGAACGATCCCCATTTCGTTACAGGGGTAAGAGCCTGGAATTCAGAGGACAGGGAAGGTAGGTCTCCCCAGGGCACTTCTAGGAGAGTCTGATGGTGGAAGTGGCACTGGAGATGAGGGGCACAGAATCCACAGGCCTGGGGCACGGCACTGGGAACAGCGCCCTATTCTAGTGGGTTGGACTGAAAGCAGGAAAGGCAAGGGGGGCCCGTCTCCCCCATCCAGGAACGTTACTGGTCCCATCGTCAAAACGTCTGCAAGGAATCAAACACGTGCTCTCGCCTGACCTAAAGGAAAGGTGGGGTGGGGACATGCCAATATACCCTACAGCTCTCACAAACCCCACGCAGGAATCCCCTTTCTCTGGAAGTCCGATGTGAACATCCACCCTCCGGGTTCCGACAGCAACGGTAGCCGTCCGCCCTTCTTGCCTGAGGCTTACTAGTACGCTAGGCTCTTGACTGACCATGATCGAGCCGATAGATTATAATCAAGAAAGTCAGCAAAGTCTATCTTCTATGACATCAAAAACCTCGGAACCACATTGTGACATCTGAGTTTGAGACACGAATTTCCACTGTGTCTTCATTGTATTTAAAATAATACTTCAGATTTATTTATACATTATCTTCTGTTCTTGCCAGTGATTCTAAAGGAAAATGCCAGTGAAATGAATGGGTTCAGGCATTCCTGACACATCTTCCCATTCGACAGTGATGCTTCTAAATCACTCTTCAGTGCAAACCGCACTGATGTCGCTTGAATCCCTACCTAGTTACCACCCTTGATGCCATCAGGAATGTCTCGTTATTGTCCGTGGGATGTTCTCAAAAGCTTCTGACGTCCTCGCGGTAAGTTTTATTTTTAGTTAAGGTAGAGTCGGTGCGGGATGTGGACACGGGCTTCAAGAGTACGGCGTAGTGATGGGACAAGTCTCTACCTCCCATGATGCTCCCCCCCGTGCAACTCCCGGCCGCCGCCACGCAACGCTAGCACCGCACCGCTGACTGCGCTCCCTCGGCTGTGCCTTTCGGCCCGGCAGCCCAGCCAGCCCAGCCCTGCAAGCCCGCGCCTCCCCTCACCCCGATTCTGCCTGCCCCCCACCTCTCGCTCCCCACCTTGCTGTGAATTTTCTTGCCAGTGGATAAGCAATGATGGCGCCGTCACCCGCTTTCCCTGACAGCAGAAGCGGCTCAGGTGGACTCCACTTTCCGAGACAGGCAGTTTGGGACAGAGTCTCCGCATTAGAATTGGGAAGAAAATACGGTTTTATGAAAAAGAAGAGAAGGGGGGCTGGACAAGAGGAGAACGGGAATGCCAGCGAACTCCGAGTGCGGTTTCCCGCCAACGGGACAGAGAGAGACAGAAGGCCTCCGAGAAGGAGCCTCTGAGCAAAGGCAGGACACCGCGCAGACGTCTGGACCCAGAGCCTGCCTCTGGCGGGACGGAGCAGACGGAAATCCTAGGCTGGGGTGTGCCGGGTTCGTAGAGCGAACGTCACGGAGCCATGTGTCTGGGATGAAGAAGCCAGTGGGGACAAGGGCAGAGGCAAAGGCCAAGTGGCCGGGAGGCCCGTGGGCTGCTGCTGGGACTGGGTTCCCCTGAGCGGGAGACCCAGTCCTCTGTCCTCGCAGGATCTGGAGCAGACAAGGGATCGGACCCAAACTCTGCTCTGCCAGGACCGCTCTGCCTGCCACGCTGAGCGTGATGGAGGGACGGGAGAAAGGCAGGTGACAGTCACGGCCCCATCGCCGTGATCAAGGTGACAGTGGTTGGTGGCTCTACTCTGGACAAGAGTGATCATCGTGATGAGAGAGGTCAGACCCGCAGCGTCCCGGACGGAGAGCCTGTGGGGTTTCCTGCCGCGTAGAAATACCTCCTTCCAGATTACTTAGTCATTCAACGATTAGCACAATTTTTGGACTTCAAAACCTGGTTTCATCTTCAGAAAGAGGAGTGAGGATTTCCTCTCCCTGCGCGTGCCCTGGACGGGCAAGGACACTGCAGGCCTCGCCATCAGAGCACATTTGAGCACATTTTCCAGCATCAATAATTGAGTAAAGCACTGTAATAACTTGAGCCAAAAGAGGGATAATCCGATGTCATGCTCTAGGCCCGGATGTGAGCTGATTTCAGAGATCAGCCCGAAGCCAGTGTTTTTGTTTGCTCGTCTTTCCTTTCTTCCTTTCTGTCAAATTTCTGGACTGCAACTAGAATTCTGACTTGGAAATATTACCTGTAACAGAGCCTCAATACCAGTTGGACATTTCAGCACTGAAGCCCATTCAATAAAGCCCAAGATGACTCGTTGCACAAAGAATTCTCCGCCAGGAGGCCCTGGGGAGCCCTGAACTTGGACCTGGGGTTTCCGACTGTTCCTTTTCGCCTCACTAACCCATCACTGTGACCTCTGCGTGGGGGTTCCTGCCGCCCGTCTGTCATAGGTGAGGAAGGAGAGGTGCTGTGGGTAAGCTGGGGTGCAGAGGTGGCATTTGGGTTTGGCGGGTCCCGCTCCAACACCCGGCCTCCGGCGGCCCCAGCAAGCTGCCTGCGACAGCTCAAAGCCTTCCGAACCCCAGCTCCGGGCGAGCCAGCATCTCCGCGCGGCCGCCACGAAACTACGTGACCTCAGCAGGTGGCTTCAATTTTCCATGGCTTTCCCCTGTTTTACAGACGAGATCAATACCTGCCCTTCCTCCCCAACAGATTTTTTTTTTCTTTTAAAGAAGGTGACATGCCAGATGTGTGAGAGCTTCAGAAAGTGAGAAAAAAGTACTGGAGAAAAGGAGTCAGGAGAACCTTCAACAAACCATGGCAGCCTGAGACCAGAAGCTGACCCAAGCGTCCTCTGAATTTCAATGCACACTTTTTGGTTCCTGTACCGGCCTTTTCTAGAAACTCATGGAACAGGTAACCCTTTCTATCTTCCTGCATCTACTTGGTCCACGTTCTTCTGAGCGAACCCCTCATTGCTGCCCCTATAGCCCATCTCCCCAAGACCACACCAGCGCACACTCAGGCGGGCCTGGCACACACCAGCGCAGGCATACAGGCGTCAAGCATTTCTTGGTCTAAGGTTTTTTTTTTTCAGGATTTATTTATGTATTTGAGAGAGAGAGAGAGAGTCCGTGCACACACGAATTAGGGGAGGGGCAGAGTGTGAGAGGGAGAGAGAATCTGAAGGCAGACTCCCCACTGAGAGGGGAGCCAGACGAAGTGATCCAGCCCATGACCTTGAGATCATGAGCTGAGCCAAAACTAAGAATTGGATGCTTAACCAGGCGCTCCTTGTTGGCCTAAGGTTTACTGAGGTTCTCAAGGTGTCTGTGCAGAAACCTCCACCTAACATCATTCACTCTTCACCTTCTTGTGACCGTGAGACCATGGACTTAGAACAGACCTCAAGTTTGGAAGACTCTATATTAAATTTACCATGACAGAATCCCACACGGTGAAAAAGTAAGAGAATATCTCCCATTATTGCAACGGCAAAGGTCATTTCCCAAAAGCTATGATGAATGAACACAGCATAATTTGATGGTCATCACGACTCTGGACTTTGAGGAGAGTTACAATGATAAAAAATACAAAAATCGATTTCAAAACATTAACTAATAAAAGATCTCAAATAAAATCAGATCTGGGCACAAATACAGCAAATGACATCAAATGAAGTTCAGAAATAATGATAAATGTTTCAGAGGTTTTATGATGTTCTAATCACTAGAAAGATAGGTCCACATCTGTGTCTATTTCTAGATCTGTACAGAGGGACGTAGGTTCTAGATCTGTACAGAGGGATGTAGGTACATGCACACAGAAGAAGGTCCTTATGACCATCCTCAGGGAGGCAGCAATTCCCAATGTCTTTGCAAAAGGTCGTCTGTGTATCTTGCTAATTCTGCCCCAGCATTCTCCGAGGGACACGGTCCCCCACTGGCTGAGTGCGGATGGTACTGTGTGTCTTTCACACCTCAAGAAGAATCAAAAGAGAGTTGGAGAAAATACTCCTTATAATTTTTGTTGTGTGTATAAATGGTACGTGCATTATGTATCTCTCACAATGAATAATATTTCAAACTTTTGCTCACCTAATATACATTCACTTACAAATTTGTGTATTCTGTCATACATCTGTATACAGGTAAATGCTGTATAGTATTTATAGTAAATATTATGCTTGTATATATACTCCTGTAGCCAGATAGAGACTCAATGCCACCAGCACGGATTGTCCTCATTTCAGTAATTTTGGTTAAACTGGCATCAATGAAAACCTCATTTCTTTAGTCATCAGTTTGAGGAAATTGCTGATGCATTTCTCTATGTATTTTTCATGCTCTGTTTTTGGTTCTGTTTTTTGGATTTAAAAAAAATTATAAATTGAAAGCTCTCAGTGCTCTTTGAGACATTTTTCTTTACTTCCGAGCCTAGGATATATTTTTCATTCACTATTATTATTATAATTCTGTGTGACGTTTTTCCTGTTATCTGTGGAACCTAATATTCTGTGTATCTGTTACACAGCTTTTAAATGGATTTTCTTCCAGAGAGCTAACTGTCCCAGCCTCACTTGCTGAATAATGCTTGCTTTCTCTGCTTAAAGCAAATGAAGCATTCCTAAACACGACAAAGCTAAATTAGGTAAGTTAAATGTGTACATCGTTTTATAGTTTTTTGTACTAATAATTCTAGTGTTTCAAATTTATCTCAGCTTAAAAAAAAAAAAAAGGAGCTTTAACACAGTGCTTTTGCCTTAACATTGGTAATAAATCATTTCTGTGTTAGACCCGGTAAGACCAATAAAAAATGACTTAAAAACAAGGCTTCTAACTTAGGAAAATAGTGTGGAAGTTCCTCAAAGAATTAAAAATAGAGCTTTCCTATGACCCTGCAATTGCACTACTGGGTATTTACCCCAAAGATACAGATGTAGTGAAAAGAAGGGCCATCCGTACCCCAATGTTTATAGCAGCAATGACCACAGTCGCCAAACTGTGGAAAGAACTAAGATGCCCTTCAACGGATGAATGGATAAGGAAGATGTGGTCCATATACACTATGGAGTATGATGCCTCCATCAGAAAGGACGAATACCCAACTTTTGTAGCAACATGGACGGGACTGGAGGAGATTATGCTGAGTGAAATCAGTCAAGCAGAGAGAGTCAATTATCATATGGTTTCACTTACTTGTGGAGCAAAAGGAATAACACGGAGGACATGGGGAGATGGAGAGGAGAAGGGAGTTGGGGAAATTGGAAGGGGAGATGAACCATGAGAGACTGTGGACTCTGAGAAACAAACAGGGTTTTAGAGGGCAGAGGGGGTGGGGGGATGGGAGGGCCTGGTGGTGGGTACTATGGAGGGCACGGATTGCATGGAGCACTGGGTGTGGTGCATAAACAATGAGTCATGGAACACTGCATCAAAAACTAATGACATGGGGCACCTGGGTGGCTCAGTGGGTGAAGCCTCTGCCTTCAGCTCAGGTCATGATCTCAGGGTCCTGGGATCGAGCCCCACATCGGGCTCTCTGCTCAGCAGGGAGCCTGCTTCCTCCTCTCTCTCTGCCTGCCTCTCTGCCTACTTGTGATCTCTGTCAGATAAATAAATAAAATCTTTAAAAAAAAAAAACAACTAATGACGTGCTGTATGGTGACTAACATAAAATAATAAAAATAATAATTAAAAAAAGCAAGCCCTCTACCATCTTTCCGACATATGTCTGTCTACCACATGTTTCTAATTTGACTTATATTCTTTCTGGGAAGATTAAAGTAGATCTTTAGGGCACCCTGTGGGGGGAGTGTGGGGGTGTGGGGGTGTTTCCACACACTTTCCACAATACTTTCCCCTTACGTTATGTAAGGAGACACTGGCTATCCCTGGGTTCATCCTGCTCCTGATTCCCCATTAGATGAGCAGCTCCTTGGCTGTGCTGCTGTCCACAACAAGTCATGAAAGTCTTCCTGGGCAGTCCGGGTCAGATTAAAGTGTTAAAGTATGTAATGAGAATAATGAGATGTGACTTTCATCTGCTGGTCCCAAGGGACATTCCTCAGGGTCTAGGGAGAAGGTTGTGGGATGGGTCCCTTAATATTTTTGTCCAAACTTTTTAAGAACAGCAGCTTGCCCTTTGGGGTCCTAAAGCTGCGGGTCCTAAATTTTAGTGAGGAGTGTCCTAGGTGAAAGTTTTGTTTCGTTTTCCAAACTGCTAAGCTTCGTTACTTATTTAATTGGAAGGTACAATCTGGGTCACAATACCTTCGCCCACTGAAATACGCTGAGGTCACAACCAGGAAAACCATGTTTCTCTAGCCAGTGCCCTGTGGGGAAGGGGGTTGGGGGTCTCAGGGAGTGTACTTCCTACTCTCCTCCTACTCTGTGCTCCCCAGGACTAGCAACCGCAATGGCTCTCTGATCAGAGTGCTCTGAAAACCTGTGAGAATGCTTCTGATTAGGGACGCTACCAGCTTCCAATACATGGGTGAGAATTATGCTAGCTAGCCTACAACTGGTGGGCTTACCCTACAAAACGAAATTGTCCCACACCCCCTGTGAATTTCCAATGCCTCAGTAGGTAAGAGCTACCTGTGGATAATATGTTGTCAATACTTTAGTATTTCTATGGACTGAATTGATCATGTACCCCCAGATTCACATACTGAAACCTAATCTCCAAGGTGATGGTGTTGGGAGGGGGAGGCTTTAGGAGGCAATTAGGGCAGGAGGGTAGAGGCCCTGTGCATGGGATCAGTGCCACTATAAATGAGAGCCTACAGGGTTCCCTCTCCCTGACATGTGAGGACACAGTGACAACCTTCTGGGAACAAAGATGTGGTCCCTCGCCAGACACCAAATCCCCCAGTACCTTGACCTTCGACTTCCCAGCTTCCAGAATTGTGAGAAATAAGTTTCTGTTGTTTACAAGTCACCCCCCGGTCCATGGTACTTCTTGTTACAGCGGCCTGAATACACTCAGACGACTACACAATTACCTTGGAAATGTTACACAGTGTCGCATCGAAGTACAAATATTTGAGGGAGCACTACTGCAGACAGAGGTCATTAAACAGATTAAAGCTACTGTCTTGAGCAGTGGAGTGATTTATTCACCCCGTACATCTAACCTCAGCATACTGCAAAGTTTCCCATGTCATAATGAGTAGACAAGTGCAATAGGAAAGGCCGGACAAAAGCTTATGGACCCACCGCAATGACGTGATCAAGATCAGAGACTCCCTTCGGGGGACTTACAGCCAAGGAGGATTAGATTGATGAAATCACATGAAAAGCAGGGATCTCATTAAATTTTGTTAATAATGCATTTTTAAAATAATTCATATTATTGCCAGCCTACACATCTTAGAATGATATGGCACAGTGATAGAAATTTATTTTTTGAAAATTAGCTACTGAAATTATTTATTTGTTTTGGGGTTCACTGCTAATTTTCCCATCCCACTCAGATAAGAGCCACAGGGGTCTAGACACAAATCCTCCGTAGGCTCCCATAGTACCATTTCTTCCCAGCTAGTCTTTAAAAACTATTGTACACTGTCTCTGAGATCTTTTTAAGGTCTCGAGAACTAAGTGCACACCCGTACTTCTAGAATATATTTTCAATGACAATTGTCACTAGCCCACCCCATGTCATAACAAAGGCAATTATGTTGACATTGTAATCATAAAGAAGTCCCAGCTCGTCTGTGAAAATGCTTCCGCATTATTTCCACTTCAACAGTTTATAATTTTCCAAAGTGTGCAATCACCCACTCAATTAAGGTAATTTTCTTCTTTGTCTTATTGATACAAATAATCCCCACTTGCTACTGTTCATCCTAGCATCACTGTTTACTCCAGCATCCCCTGTACCTGTGCCTTTTATTTTCATGTGCTTCCTATGAAGAATAGTTTCTGATTATCTCCTTTCTCCTAAGTCCAGTGTTATTCACCACAGGTAGACAAAACACACCTGACTACTTCATTATGTATTCAGGTAAGGTTGTGCCAAATTGTTTCCACTGAGAATACATATTAATATCCTTTTGTTTGTCTATCATATTGGACATAGGTGCTTATGTTGATTTTTTTTAAGATTTTATTTACTTATTTAAGATAGACAGAGATAGCAAGAGGAAGCATGAGTGGGGAAGAGAGGGAGAAGCAGGCTTCCCACCAAGCCGGGAGCCTGACACGGGGCTCGATCCCAAGACCCTGAGATCATGACCTGAACTGAAGGTGGACACTTAACGACTGAGCCACCCAGGCGCCCCATATTGATTTTTTTTTAATTATGTATGTACATAGCTTTATTATGTGTGAATTTTATTTCAGGATAGTAAAAGGCTTGTTACAAAGTATGTTCCTTATTGGACTGAATCTAAGACAGCATTGACTCTAAGACACACCATCATTTTATGTTGACATTTCCAAAAACACTAAACAAAATCATGGCAACTAAGGTATGACACAATGCCTTCCTTGTGATTTTTGACAAAGCATCACCTTCTGTACCATCACGACACTGGTGACACAGTATTCCTTAAAAAGCTGCCCCATGATGGACAACCAGATTTTATTCCAAGCACCAGGAATGACACGGACGCTTTCTTGGTCTTACCCAAGCTGTCCTTTGAAGATGATCATTCAACAAATATGAAGGCATTTTCCATCTGAACTGAATCCAACACAAACAGCTACAACGACCATCGCATGGAGCCATGACAGCAGGAATCCCCAACAAGGGGCGCGGAGGCACAGGAAATGACCCCTGTGTTGGGCCGGCGTTGATCATAAGAGGCCATCACTGTAAAATGCATGTGAGTTCAGACATGTTAGCATGTGAAACAATGAAATGGGGTATCACATACACAGAGCATGGAGCTGAGAAACCACTAAGCTAATGGAATTCTCACCTGGCTCTTTCTCTAGGAAAACTTTTGCTCTTAAAATAATTTGGTCTAGGAAGTCTACAGACCGCCACGGAGAGTGAAAAGTCTCTATGTGCTATCTTAAACAGGTCATCCAATTGGCAACTACAGAGTATATTTCACGCTAGAAAAAGGACAGAGGATCCATGCATCCATGCTTCAGGAGTTGAAAAGAATTCTAAAGGGGATTTCAAAGAATTTGCTTGCAAGCTATTCTGAGAAGTGGCTGGGTGTTCCAAACTATAAGAAAGAAGAGGGGGAAAAAAATCCCTTAAACCACACTCATAAACTGTAATGTGGCAATATACCTTTGGAGTTTTCAGATTTAATGTCTAGAAAATATGAAATTATTCTCCAAGTCTTGAAGCATTTAGATCTTTTTCCTGCCATAGAAGAAACTCTGATGAGGGTAGAGAAGGGCTAGCTCCCTTGAATCACCCCAGCCTGAGGAAGACCAGTGTTGAGCCCCTAATGTCAATAGGATATTTCTTCCTGCCCAGCTCTAGCTCCCAGGGTACATGAGAGGGTCCCCTAAGAACACATTTTGAATTCAGACCATCATCATACACAGAAAATGAGAACAAATAAACACACAAGAAAAGAAAAAGTATAAATTATTTGTAAACTCAACAGGTAAATACAACCATGGTAAAACAACTTGCTCTGATGAAATGTTTGCATATTAATGTATGATTTTTACAATGAAAATGTATGTTTTTCTCATGTGACCATGTAGAAGATATGAAGAATATTCTGGACTATGGCTAATTGGAGATTGTTTGCTGTTTTGCCTATTATAATGAACATCTTTTTATAAACATATTTTTATATTGATCCAAATGTTTTTTCAAGACACAGGATCTCCCGCCACCAGTTTTTTTTTTGCGGATAGTACCAAACGCCCGTCTAGGCTGTTCCTGCACATTTTACTTCTCTAAGCGGTGGTGACATTTTGTTTCCTCTGCTGAGAAGAGCATTGGTATGAATGAAAAGAACCATCTGCCCAGCTGTTGGGCCAAAATAGTCATCTCATTTGAATTCATATGTATTTTAAGTACAAGGGATGTGAACATTTTTATAGTGTTTTTGTCATCAGAAATGTTATTTTGTGAATTGGTGCACACTGTTTACACCCTTTCCCTGCTCATATTGTATCGATGTATAATTGCTCATATGCCTGGACTAATACGTTTAACTCGTATTTCTAGCCATATACCATTACTACTACTAAAGAATGGGTTCATGTAAAAAGACTGAAGTATAAATTTTGCAAAAAAGAAGTAAAAATGATTAAGTGTCCAGCAAGAACATTAAGCAAACCAACTGAAAATAGATTCATTGTGGTCTAAGTCAGTGCAGAATATGGCCATTTACAAAATAAATGTATAAAAGTCAATGTTGTCTTAGCAAATATATCCAGTTAGAATATGACACAGATTCGAGTTTGTACTAGAAATAGCAACAAAGACTTCAATACCAATCCTATATATTGGTTTACTCCTATATGAAGAAAACAACTACGTTCCAGTAAAGACAGAAGAAATACTTTTTTTTCCCCCCAGAGGAAACACTTTTAAAAATGAAGAGATACAGTCCCATTTCTCAATGAGAGAACTCAAAATTAGAATTGCATTAAAGTTACAGACTGGTTTGCTGGGCACTGTCACTATGACACTGGCTTTTCCAAAATTAAAAAATATAGAGCACAGTCATTAAAAATAAATAAATAAATAAGTAGAACTGGGCGCCTGGGTGGCTCAGTGGGTTAAAGCCTCTGCCTTCAGCTCAGGTCATGATCTCAGGGTCCTGGGATCGAGCCCCGCATCGGGCTCTCTGCTCAGTGGGGAGCCTGCTTCCCCCACCCCTGCCTGCCTCTCTGCCTACTTGTGATCTCTGTCAAATAAATGAATGAATAAAAAAATCTTTAAAAAATATTAAAAAACTTGAGAAGACACGTGCTAAACGTTTGAATGAGATTAATGTACGGGAAAAGTACTAAAACTGTGTATGATTAACTCAATCGACAAATACATATTGAATCCAGACCCTGTTCCAGGCAATGAGGATGTACCCATGAGCAGCGAGCCCAGCCCTCATGGGTCTTCGAGTCCAGGAAAAGGACAGAACGCCAATTACCTTAGAATGGGTTAGCGGAGGGAGAAGGTACAGAGACAGACCCACGTGTAGAGATTTGGGTGTGTCATGACCCATGAGAACCGGCTCTCTCCTCTTTACCAAGACCCCTCCCATCCTGCTGAGGATCTAAGGTCACTCCAGTTCCCAGCTGGGCATTTCCCACAGAGTAAAGAGCAAAAGACAAGAGCAACCGTGGTGAAAGGTCTATTTCTGATGATTGTGGATCTGTTATTTGGATTTCTGGATCATCTGTGGATTAGAGGAGGCTGTAACTTCTCATCCCAGCACCCTCATAACCGCAAATTAGTTACATGCTATGGAACACGTTATCTTTCAATAACATATTTCAATAATTAAAGATGGTTATTCAGTCTTCCATTTTGATCTGATATTTCAAGGGTTGACTTGACTTTATTTTATTAAAATCTGGAGAATACAAATAAAATTTATTTCTACCCCCCACCCACCATTCTCTACCTGCCTGTTCCCTATGAAACTGAGCATTTCTGGGAGGAAAAAAAAAAACCCACGGCCCTTTTTTGGGTGGCCTATTAATAATGGGCCACTAGATTTTTCCAGACTCCTAAAGCATATCATTAGAACTCCAGTGTCCCATCAATTATAGACAGTGATTTTTATGAGCTTCACTGCAGTTTAACTCTGTGGGTGTTTAAGATTTAAACTGGAAGTCATAAGGCATATCTTCATGTGAAATCAAGTCATTTTTATCACAATATATCATTCAAAACTAATTCTCCTCAAAAACAAGAAGAACTAAAGCACTCAGGTTTATCAAATATCTACCTTCCAAACAATTTGATTCTTCTCAATGATATAAAAGATTATAGGCTGAATGCTAGCTAAATATTAATGAACAAGGTAGAGCCAACCCTGGGAATTAAAAAATACTATCTTTTGTCATTTTTACTATCATGTAATTCTATATTCAGAATCCCCAACTTCTATAATTAGATTTATACTATATAAAGGGAATGCGTATTTTTGTTTCCAGATTGAGATTGATGAATTAGGATTTGCAAAACAGGCGAGATTATATGATGGCAATGTTCCTTGCAAAATACCAATTATACATTTGTTAAGTTTGCTGCTATGCTTTAATTACATATGCCACACTGGCTACACAGACAAAACTAGGACAACCTGTTGAATTTACTTCCTGAGCATTATTCCACCTTCTCATATTCTTTTCAATTTCAAGAGAAACGACAAAATAACATTTATAGAATAACTACTGTCTTCCAGGCCCTGTACTACATGTATACACAAAAATTATGAGTTTTTTTCCTTAGAAACATATGACCCTATGATCACTGAGATGCATATATATTGCTTCATGTAGTTGTGGTTGATTCTTTTACATTTTTTATACTATTCTATTGCATGACAAAAGCCTAATCTGGGGCCAACTGGGTGGCTCAGTCAGTTAAGCATCTGCCTTCAGCTCAGGTCATGATCCCAGGGTCCTGGGATCAAGCCCCGCATTGGGCTCGCTGCTTATCGGGGAGCCTGCTTCCCCCCTCTGCCTCTGCCCCCCCACTCATGCTCTCTTGGTCTCTCTTTCTCAAATAAATAAAATCTTAAAAAAAAAAAAAAACCCACAGTGTATCTATCCAGTCTATTCTGATGAGCATAAAAATTGTTTCTAATGTGGTGCTCTTTCCACAACATTGTTAAGAATGTTCTTGTACGCGTACACACGTCTTTCAGTGCACGTGTGTGAAATTACCAGGTGGGAGGGGGGAAGGGTCATGCCCAGCTTTCCAAGATGGTTGTTTCCGATAACAGCTGTTCTGGTTTACAGTCCTAGCCTCAGAGTGTGTACGTTGCTAATGCCATTTTAACTCTTTAATAGGCTTTGGGGAGCGAAAGGGGCTAAGCCTGCATCGTCACCGCCCGCATCTTTACATCCAGTATAGACTGAATGAAAAACAAGCACATCAGTCAGACACACCAGAACGTGTGCCGCACGCCACCTGCGGAGAGCGCCACCCTCTGAAAGCGGGACAGGGTGCGAGGAAGGCGTGCCAGCCCTTGGGTTCTGCAGTGAACACAACTTACAACGGTTGATCACTAAAGGTAGTTTGAGCTCACATAAGCAACCACTGAAATCTCAGCCTACCGCCCAATGTCTTCATGTTTTGCTCAACGCTGTGGTTTTATTTCCCTGTGGTGTCCTTAGTTGTGTCTGCGTCGACCCCTGGTGGACAGCTGCATTATCAAGGGGCCGCGGCTAGCTTCTTTGCGCTCACAAAGTGAACCCCTTCCTCCAGGTCATCCTCAGGGTCCTACCCACCCTCCACGGTGAACAAAAAGGAGGGAGCAGCTGGGCCTTCGATTCCGGCCATTCCGGATCTCAGGCCATGCCCACCATCGTCACACACTAAGGGCTGCACAGGAGCTGGTCACTTCGGGGCAGTTAAGGGGTCATGTTATTCTTATCGGTTTAGATGAATCATGGAACACCTCCAAGTGGGGGTTGGGACTAAACTGCAAACATCACAGTGCCCGAGAAGGGGAGACGGTGGTAGAGACTTCAAGGAGAAAACCCATGTCCACAATAATCCTGATTGTTCCTTCTAGGTTGCAGAGTCGGTATTCGATGGGAAATGGGGGTGAGTCAGGAGACGGGTACACTCCCCTGGGAAGAGGGCGGCCCATGTCTTTCCTCAGACTATTACTGGTAGCTTGTGACTTTCAAGTAGTTAATAATTACTGCTTTATCGCCTGATGGGGCATCTCGACATTCGAGAGAGGACATTGATAACACCTGGTAAATTAGACTAAAATTCAAATATCCTCAAGATGAACGACTTTAAGGTATTGCCGACACGCGTTGCCTATTTCTTTGCAGAGGAATGACCCAGCGGGACCCTGAGGCAGATCACGGGCAATGTCACCTGAATCCTCCCACGACCCTCTCCTGTCCCCTCCAGCCACAGCCCGCCTCCACACATCTCACAGACGGACGCACGGTGACTTTTCCAGGAGGACCACAGAATGTGGGAGAAATTGACCGTCTCTGGTCCCTAAGAGACCTCCGGAAGAGCAGAAGTCTTCATGGAGGCAAATGAGCCTCCGATGTCTGGTTTTTCTCGAATGGACTGACTTATTTAAAGGGGACAGAGTGTTTGTGAGCAATGTGCACTGACCTATGCCAGGTCCTAGGGCAGCGGCACTCCATGTCCCTCCTCTAGTCAGCCCGGCCCAAGAGCACGTGAGCCTCGTCCTCACGGTTTTCTGCCCAACGGTTTACTGCTCATACCTGCCTCTGCGTTGCAGGAACCACGTCCCTTGAGGCCCTGGAATTTTGATCCCCAGTTAATGAGGGATCTAGGTAAGTCGTTGGGCTATTTCTTATCTCGGATGGAAACTTCAGGAATCTAATGCGATGGGTAGCCAATCCAGGGCCCGTGGAAGACTTCGGTCGGCACAGGCAGGATGAGAAATGGACCCAGATGTAATCATAATGCTTCATTATCCTGACTTGCACAGATAATTCATTCGTGTGCACTGAAAACTCTCTCTTCTAAAACAATTCCGAGAATATGCCGAAGTATATAAAATGGTCCCAGCTTCATCAATATCTCCCTCACAAATGTTTCAAGAAAGAATCGTAATAAATATGTCAGGGAAATTCATCACGGCAATCACTTTTCATTTTCTTTTCCTTTTTATTCCTACTGTAGCAGTTAGAAATTATATTTATTTCTTTTCCTCCAAGTCCAAGGTTATGAGGAGACCTCGGGTTATGATCCAACTCATGGGGGAAGCATCTTTCTTGAAAGTCGACATCTTTCCATCAAAATCCAAATGGAAACCCAGAGGACCAGTTGGTAGAATTAATCAACCTAAAAAATCATATTCTGGACACACCATACACCTTTTTTGGACTCACTCCCAATCTAGACTCTCTCTTCATCCGTCCTTTAGCAGTGTAGAGAGACTACCCCCATACGCTCAGGGTTATTCACTCTCACTGGCCCCAAAGTCACTTCCCTCTTGTCATTATAGTGTCCGTTCAAGCTTTGCCCAAGTGTCGTCCTCAGAACCCAAGATCTAAGGGGCAGTGGCAGGTATGTGATAAGGACTTAGGAATTCATGGTGTTATGTGCTGTGCATTTGTAAAGATGGCACCAGGCAGGTGTTTTGAAAATGCTGGGTTTTGGTTTGCAAGACATGATTTCCTTTGGATTCACCGCTCCACTTCTCGAAACATTCATTCCCAGTTTCCGTGAATGCTCCTTCCTGCTTACACTCTTTTGAAATAATGACCAGTATCACCCTTTCTTTAGGACATCCTTCTAATTCTTAAGGTCCTGTTTTGGAGGGGGGGGGTGTGGTTTCATTATTTATTTATTTATTTATTTATTTTTGTGAGAGAGAGAGAGAGTGCGCACAAGCATGGGGGAGGGGAGAGGGAGAGGCAGATACCCCACTGAGCAGAGAACCCAATGAGGGGCTTGATCCCAGGACCCCGGGATCCAGACCTGAGCCAAAGGCAGATGCTTAACCCACTGAGCCACCCAGGCACCCAAGCTCCTGTTTTTAAAAGGCTTTATTCTGAAATAGTTTCAGACTTCCAAAATAGCTACAAACATAGGGGAGAATCCCACACACGCTTCCTGCATCCTCCCTCATGTACAGGGATAGTACAAGCAGCAAACCACGCAATCAATGTTGCTCCAGGACTCTTAACTGAAGAACGTGTTTGGACCCGCAGCTTTTCCACGACCGTCCTTTTTCCGCTCCAGGATCCACGCTCAAATCCCATACTGCATTGAGTTATTCATGATACAAATGAGTCTCACTCGTCAGAATGTGAACCTTCTCTCCCCTCCCACAGAAGCAGCCTCCCAGGGCTTCGTGCCCTCCCACTTGACCTCCACCAAATCACCAACTATTCCAGCTGAATTCTTCCTACTGTTGCCGACAATGCCTGACTCAGGCAAGTAAGTGTTCACACTCCAACTTGGAGTTGGAGTCCCCTATCTCTCCCTACAGTTGGGTCAAGTTGGTGGTCCTGAAACTTCATCTCTCTCATGGAGCAAAGAGTCATGAACTTGCATGTTGACTGACTGTTCTTGCAAGGATTGGTATGACACTCTTTCCTACCCTTGACATCCCTCAGCAGACACTGGAGGGTGATCTCACAATTCAAATTAACACCCACAAGCTGATGATTCCCACATCCAAATCTCAAATTACCTCGTCCTAGAGCATGAGGTGTTTATATAGACATGTGCAAGTCACAGGGAAGATGATGTGTGCCCCCACGTCTCCCTCAGTAGTGACACCATTATGTACCCCAATCATGCTGGAATACTGAGTAGTTCTCAGTGGGAATCCTACTCTTACTGGTGCAGGAGAGCCGGTCAAGAACACAAGAGTAGATAAATAAATAGGAATCATCAGGTCTGGAAAGTAAGAGACACAGTTGTCATTATTTGTGCATTCTATGATCAAACACACAGAATCAGCAAAACCTATTATTAGAACTAATGAGAGTTTTGCAATCAATGGACACAAGGTTAATTTCTGAAAGTAAATGATCTTTCAGCAAATCAACCAGAGCCACCATTTCTAGAAGGTATCTGCTACTACATGACAGATACTCTTCCTGTAATATAGAAGAACTTTATTTAAGTTCAAAGGCCAACTCAACTAATGACCAAATTTCTAAATGACCATTTTGATTAACTGATTTCTTTCCCACCATTTACTATCCATTGTGGTGTTGGAATGAAGCGTGAGCTCAGAGTCCAGGTCTGAAGCCCAGATCTGCCTCTCAAAGGACGTTGGACCTTACTGTCTTACTTACTATCTCTGGTCCTCTTTGCAAAACCACCCCCTAGGACCACAGCTATGGCTAAGTAAAACAAAATACTGTCCTGGCAGTCACAGTGCTCTACCCATTAACCCACAGATAAACCTTCTCCCAGAATCACTTTCTTCCCCAACACCTTCCAAGGAATAAGTTTTCATTCTGCAGTTCCCAGCACTTCCCCAAGGAAGTTCAGAACTCTGTCCCACAGCGAATGTGCATTACTTATTTCTAACTCCATTGCCACTGTTGTCTAGACATTGCCCTGTCGAGCCTCTATCAACTTTCTCGTTTATTCCTTGTGACACCACACCAGACGCACATAGTTTCTTTCCTCCTACGGCCTGAATCCCATGTCCAAGTTTCCTAATTTGAAGTCTTCTGCTTCAGACACTGAAATACATGTAGGGGTGATGAAGGAGTTCACTTTGGCCTCTATTTTGACTCTTCCCACACGTTTTTTGCCATCTGGGTGCTGCCTTCACAAACCTCAGCAACACATCTATTCCGGGCAATTATTTCATAAAAACACTACAGAAATGAGCGCCTGTTGGGCCATCGAGGCAACAAGGCTGCAAAGGGAACAGCCATGCAGAGTGACGGAAACCCAAAGTTGTGTAGTGGCTGACAGATTCATCCAGTACAAGCCTTCAGAGTTTCCCATAATATCTATCTAATACAGAGATAGAGAGCTTTCACGCTGTTTTCAAAGTTGGATGAGATGTAGGCTTACACTTGAAAGTTCCGTCTGCAAAGATACATTTAGTGCAGCAATTTACTCAATCTACCCCTTAAGGTAAGAGCTGTAATTTCCCAGGTGGAGGAAAATGAACATCTATCTGCCCTCCTCGAGAAATGGGAACACTCAGCTGACTGTGCCGCCTGTTGCATCAAGTGGGAATTTCTGGACTTCCTAGAGGTCACCCTCCCCAGCCCTCCCCTGTCTTCTTTCTAGCTAGTTAAATGTCACAGTGACATTTCCTTGTTTGTAATAACACATCATTTGAAAACTATGACTGGGTCATTTTGCCTTTTCCGTCAAGCTTTTTCTTGACTCTCGCAACTACGGCTCCACAACCCAGTAGAGTCTACAGTGTGAGAACTCCTATGATTTTTCAAATTATTAAGTGGATTCCACTGTGGGAAGAATCCAATAGATACTTCATGACGTGAGAATATAGCACCTATCTAGAAAGATTAAGTGACAAGATACTATCTTAGTGAACTCTAACTTAAAGAGAACAGGAGGTTTTATTGATAAACAATCAGTAAAGGGCATGGGTAAAGAAACAGAGGTTTCCTTTGCCTGTTTCTTCAAAAACCTTTCTTGTACTTATAATGAGAATGCTTTAAACTCCTTTACTCCACGGATCCCGTCGGACCTTGCAAGGCTTGGGTCTGCTAGCCCTCGACAGTGTCAGGGTCGAGCCACTCAACAGGCACGACTACTGTGAAGTTAATTATTCCCACTTTAGGAAGTCAGCACCATCCAGCGTCAAAGATTTGCTCAAGAGACTTTTAAAAAACTCATGGGTTCCTCACCCTGTGGATCTACTCTCATACCTCCACCGTCAGAATTCTATACCATCATCACGCATATTTACTGAGCATGGGCTAGAGGCAAGATTCCGTCTTCTGTTCTGTGCACAGAAATATAGGTAATAATATAGACTTAGATCCCAGGTTTTTAAAAATAATATAGTTACATAGATTGGCTAAACATAAAACATGTTTAGAAATATAATTATAGTCTTTGCTGGACCCTTGGAGACCACCTAACACAACCAAGTTTAAGCAGAATGGCTAACTCTGGACATGTGAGCTGCCTGGTAATGGCCCAAAGCCAGTGGAGGTTGTAGCTGGCAATGGGAGCCCCACTGCCTTTTTTCCTATTTCAAGCCTCCCTTCTCAAGTAAATGGCACCAAAGTTTCTAATCACAATTCCAAGACATATGAGACCATTCGGTGCAAACTACAACTTAGACCATTTTCCCAAAATGAAAGACTTGCGATGATGTGTGACAATTCCATAATAATGCCGATTATGTTGTAAGGTAGGTATTACTCAGATGAAACAATGGAGTCTTCCATGTGAAGTGTGGTGTGAGAAGAAAAGTAGTAGCAGCATTTGGGGAGTTTTTTAGGATTTGCCAGATCTCGGGCTCCATGCCACAGCTACTCAATCATAGCGCCCATGTTAACGAGAATTCTCAGGTGACCCCTGTGCCCGGGAACATTGGAGAAGCACCCCAATGGGAGAATCTTAGTGAGAAGGGGGACGCTTTACCCAGGAGTCCCCTCTTTCCTTGGATGCACATGAATCACAAAAGCAATCGCAACATACTTCAGGTGTAAAGGAAACAAAACCATTCCACTTTGGCGAGACCACACGTGTTCTCGAGGTAAAACACAGTCTTGTGTAAAACGCTGTGACCCCTGCAGCCTCGCTAAAACCTCCCCTCTGCCCTGGATCCTTTTCAAATCACAGAAGCCAATGGAATACGACTCAGCCATCAGAAGCGATGAACATCCACCGTTTACATAGACATGGATGGGACCGGAGGGGGTTATGCTGAGTGAAATGAGTCAAGTAGAGAAAGTCAATTATCATATGCTTTGACTCATATGAAACATAAGAAACATATGAAACAGCGCCGAGGACCACAGGGGAAGGGAGAGAAAACTGAGTGGGAAGCCATCAGAGAAGGAGAGGAACCATGAGAGACTCCTTACTAGAGGAAACAATCCGATCGTTGCTGGAGGGGTCGTGGGTTGGGGGGTGGGGGGACGAGCCGGAAGGAGAGCACAGGATGCGATGAGCACTGGGTGCTACACGCAGTCGACGAATCACGGAACACTACATCTGAACTAATGATATACCGTATGTCGGCTCACCGAATTGAAATAAAAACAAATCACATTAGCTAAAGTACATTCTTCTAGCCCAGACACTGCGCTCAGATGGCGCTCACTCTTTCCATGCCTCACCAACTGGCCAGTGTTCTCAGAGACACGGATAACTACACGTAGACAGAACCAAGTCTAACAGTCTCTCCCTCCCACCAGTTCCGACCCAGGCACCCAACCTGGATGTGCCAAAATGGCAGCCAAGCGCCCCTACGCGGAAAGAGGTGTGTAGACTATGAGTAAGGGAAACCACGGAGGGTGTGAAATCACTCCTGCACAGTGGCCATCGCTCACCGGAGAGGAGGCCTCCGGGACAGGAGCGGGTGGGATTCTCCAGCACCTTCATCTTTTGGTGAGGGAGGAAGGAAAATTCGAGCAGAGCCAAGTTGTCTCAGCACATGTCAAATGAGAACTTCACAGAACTTCACAGAACTCTTCAGGGGGCTCGACGTGGGTGTCTTGGAAGCAGCAGCAGTATCGACTCCGATCCCACCTGGACAAACTTTCCACGGAGAAGCTGAAACCAGAACTTCCTCTGGAGCAGCCAATGGTGAAGAGTGGTGTGGTCCCAGGAGCCCCCTGTGTCCCTGACGGTGCGGATGGAAAACGGGTGGGTTTCTCGTGGCAGAAATGGACCACGGGAATGAAAAAGCCAAGAGCCAGTTAGAAAGGCAACCACCCGACAGAGCAAAGTTAGGAGCAGAGGGTGACCCAAGAAGCCTGAGGACGAGGGACAGCATCACAGCTGGAGAAAAAGCCACCGTCATCTTTCAAGATCCTGTGCGCTGGCGTCTGAAGACACTCCCTCAAAGCCCCGTGAGCACAGACCAGCCCTGGGTAAGGGTCGCACCCGGAGACCTATTATCACCAGATCCCAAGGGCACCCACCACACTGTACTCTGCCTTTACCCTCGTTTCTCCTCCTCCTGAACCCAACCTTGGATCAGAGGGAAATGGGGAACTGGGCGCAGAGGAGGACAGAGGGGAACCCCAGGCAGGGGCTGGCCCCAAAGCACGCTCTGGCTGGCAGAGAGGGGAAGCCTGTCTGAGTCGGTTTTGGAGTCGATAATGGATTAGGCGGCAGTGGGCATTTAACCTCTGAAATCAGACTGTCCGTAAGGGAATGGAATAGGATAGGCTCCGATGTCCTCCCAGTCCGGGTACAGGCCCACCCAGCTGAAGATTCCTTTCCAAGGCCCAGATGGAGGAGAAAAAACAAGGGTGTTTCACAATGGCCCTGTGAGTCTACGTGTTTGGTCTAACACTGAGAAACTCATTGGGGAGAAGGTGGGGTTCACACCTAAGGCTTACCGAAGCCTCCAGGTGCTTCAGTATTATACAGCACATTTCTTGGAGCTCATTTGGTTGCAGGGGAAACCCACAGAATGTAGCTCAAATTAACAAAACAAAACAACCACAAACAAAGGCATTATGCATGTAAGCAGAATTCTTGGAGCTCCCCTGGAGTGGGGGAGCTTTGCCCCGCCCCTCTCTTGATCCTGTAGTTAATGTTCCATCCCGCTACCCAACTCCAGTGGCCACAAAACCCCAGATGCAGCCAAATAACACACTAGTGAACCCAAAAAGTCTTTATTGACACTTCTCTGAAAGGCCAGATACAACCCGGCAACATTTCTATTCTGTTTCCCAAAGTATATCTCCTGGCCGCCAGCAACATCATCTTTTTTGTCTTGTTCCCTTTTATCTCTTGCCACAAAGCCTCACAGATACCCTCCATTTTTCTGATAAATTCAGCTCTGGCGAGCTCTGTCCAATAATAACCTGGAAGGGAGCCCTCACTCCCCCTCCTGCTCAGAAAGCAATTCAGGGATTTTTTTTTTTTTTTTTTAATTCTCACTCATTCCTTTTGGGATATGAAGTTCAAATGCAAAAAAGCTTACCAGAAATCTGTTCAACAAACAAAAAAGAAAAAAGAAAAAGAAAAGGTTTTCTATGGTGGAAATGGGGCAGGAGAAGGAACGCAGGAACCTCGCTAGTCGTCAAGGACGGTTCTTCATTCCCTGTCGACTGGCCACAGCGCTGCGTCTCAGAACAGGGAGGCGCTGCAGGGAAGCCAAAGAAGGCAGACGGGCTCCGGGAGAAGTGGAGGGAAGCCGAGTCTAGGTGGGAGTCAGCGGGCTCAGGGCCCCCATCTCTGACCCCCGCTCGCTCCCAGCCCTCGCTTTCTCTCCGCGGTCACCCCCGGCTTCCCGCGACCATCCAGGGCGGCCAGCGCGCCCTCCGTCCTCTGCCACTATCTCTGCATCTCTTGGTTCAAATTTCCAAAGACACCGTTGGGCTGGCTCGGCTCAGCCTGTGGATTTCCTCCTGCTGGGCCCGAGGTTAACCCTGGTCCGATGGGCTGGATCCGGGGGAGGCCGAGTCCGGCGTCCAAGCAGGAGAGGCAAGGCTGTGGGCAGGGCCTTTCTTGTAGAAGAGAAATGGCCCATGAGGCAATGAACCCCATGTCCATTCCAGGGACCTGCAACTGGCGGCCGAGGAATGAATCAAGGAAGAAACGTTGCAGACTCCAAGAGCCGGAGCGGAGCGGAAGGAGACAAGCTTTGCTTTATTTCTGTCGCTTTCGGGTCCCGTCCCTCTTTGTGATTTCTCAGGCTTCTATTACACAGTGCTAAGCTGCAGGGGCCGGATACTGGAAGACACTAGAATCTACTCCCAGTGGTCACAAATAGAGGTCACCGGGGGTGGGGGATGCCTGGGTGGCTCGGTCCTGAAACATCTGACTTCAGCTCAGGTCATGATCCCAGGGTCCTGGGATCGAGCCCCGCCTCAGGCTCCCTGCTCGGCAGGGAGTCTGCTTGTCTCTCTCCCACTCCCCCTGCTTGTGTTCCCTCTCTTGCGCTGTCAAGTAAATGAATAAAATCTTTAAAAAAAAAAAAATCACCAGAAGTAAATATAGCAAATGCTACATGGTAGGTGGATGGGTTGCTTGGTTAGCAAGGATCGTGGTTATCACTTGGGGCAGCAGAAAAATTCCGTTGCATGAAGCCTTTAGTCTGCAGGCTATTTCTAGACCTTAGGGACATAACGAGAACAGGAGGGAATGAGTCTGTGGGAAGTAGTCCCCAGTGAACCTGAACTGACCACTCTGTTCTCTGACCACGATCCCAAATCTGACTTTATTCCTGCTTTAGCACCCTGGGTGTCTCATTCTGTGGCTTCCTGTCCCATCTGTGATGACCCCGTCTATCTAAGTCTTCATAGGAAGAAGTCCAATGCTTACAAAATACATAAATAACATTTAGCATTGAGGAAATTAATAGATAGGCTGAAAGAAGCACAGGTTGCAGCTTACTGAATAAAAGATTCAATACTATTCATTATTGACACATTTTCAGTTCAAAAACCTTTTCTGTTTTACTAGCCCAGTGACTGGAAGTGACTTGCATGTAGTCGCGTAGCCCCGTTTCTTCAGTTAAAAAATAAAAAGAGGACTAAAAACATGCCCATCTACTTCAGCAGCTGTCATGAGATACGATAATAGTCACGAAAAAGTTACGACAAGTAGGGGAGAATGGCATACAAATTGATGACTGTCCCCTGATTTCATATAGTACCTCCATCTTCAGGTTGAACGTTTATGTCAGATAAGCACAGTATGTGTCTGTTTCATACTAAAGTGTGAAGGACTCCCCTGGCTTAGGGTTTACATTAAGCACATTTTATTACAGAATTGGTTGTGATATCTATGCCCTGGAACGCCTTCATAATGGCACTCACTCTGCCTATGGCTTGTTTTCAGGTTGGAACATCAGCAGGGAAGAGGCAGATGGGGGTTTGAAGCTTAGTTTTCAGAGAGGGATGGAGGGTGTTGGGGCGGGGGAAGGCCCGAGACTCAACCCAAACAGAAGGCACAGTTCAGCTAATTCTCAGATCCTGTCTACTGAGACCTTACACTCTCGCTACCTCCATAAACAATTCTCCACCAGATGGGCTTTCCCACATTTTAACTCACATTTTTAACTCACATATTCAAACTATTTTAACACAGGCCCAGCACATCTTCATCTTTTTTACTTTATAAGAGATGGGAACTTGTTCTGCTGTGTCCACATTATGCCAGATACAATTTGTAATTAGACAGCAACGCCTAAACATCTTATGATCTCTTAATACTGCATCTGCAATGTTCCTAAAACAGACAGAGACACTGAAAGGACATGCACATTACATGTGGAATGAAGCCAGTGCCGACCCCCTCAGACCCTACGGAAGCGGGGACAGGACCACCATGGAGCTGGGGAGTTTCTGCCCATCTCTGCTAACCACACGCAGATAATCTAGGCACTTAAAAATAAGGGGGTGGGGGTCTATGAAATTCCAATCAGTCTATTTCCTTCACAAGGTACAAGATGTGAGATAATTAAAACACAGCATTTGAGGAACAGCTTTTGACTTCAAAAGAAGTAATCCAGCAAGTTAAACTGGAAAAGCAATTACTTACTCATTTACTGCCCTCTATTCCTGGAAATTTAACGGACACATGAGCTGACATTCGTTTTATGTATTTTACTGAGAAAAAAAACGAAGACAATTATATTTTTTTTAATCAATAGACTGTAAAACCAAAATAACATAAATAGGTTTTCACTAATATCCTGGAAGTCATTAAAGCAATTTGTGTTTTACGCATTACATTAAATATTCTCAAGTTCTTTGGAATGATTTAGGTTCTGGGTAGTAAAAAGAATCTACATTTTTTTAAATTCATATGGGTTCCCTTTCCTATTTCTTTCCGAAATGACGACCAAACAAGTAAGCCCCTGTTGAGCATGAAGGGCTCAGGTGAGAGAGACAAGCTGTGACCAGGCCGTGCTCTTAGTGACGTTAAATACTAGTGAAGGGCCCTCTCGGCTGAGTCGCTGGCCTGCGTGATATGCAAGTGTACAGCAGACGGGACCCCCAATCTGTGGTCCGACGGAGTCGGAGCATGGAAGAGCCCAGGGTGACGGGAGGCACCGGGGACCGGGAACCTGGGAAGGAGAGTCCGTGTCCCGGCTGTCTCGTTAACGCGCGTCTTCCGCTGGAGCTCAGTTTTCAGGAAATGAAAGGACAGAACAAAACGACCTCTGAAGCTAGATCCTGTTTTAAAATATTACGTATGAGGCCCGGAGGACCACGTGTCCCAGGACCCGGGCGCTGCCACGGGAGAGCACAGGTGTCCGTGGTCGGGATTAGGGAAGCTGGGGATTCGTTTAGGGACAGAGGCTCCGAACAGGTAGGTACGGGGATGAGAGCAGGTGGAAAGGTCTGACACTGATTCAACCCAAAAAGACAGACTGAGGAGTGAGTCAGACAACCATGAATCAAGATGGAAACCCACTGGAGCGGAATCTTAAGTTGTGATGGCCTGGCTGGCAGCGGGGGCTGGGGGTCTGCGGGGTCTGCGCGGTCTGCGGGGTCTGCGGGGTCTGTGCGGTCTGCGGGGTCTGCGGGGTCTGCGGGGTCTGCGGGGTCTGCGGGGTCTGCGCGGTCTGCGCGGTCTGCGGGGTCTGCGGGGTCTGCGGGGTCTGCGGGGGCTGGGGGTCTGCGGGGTCTGCGGGGTCTGCGGGGGCTGGGGGTCTGCGCGGTCTGCGGGGTCTGCGGGGTCTGTGGGGTCTGCGCGGTCTGCGGGGTCTGCGGGGTCTGCGGGGTCTGCGCGGTCTGCGGGGTCTGCGCGGTCTGCGGGGTCTGCGCGGTCTGCGGGGCCTGCGCCGATGGGTGGCAGAGGACACGCGGAAGGACACGCCAGGCATGACCCTCATGTCCTCAGCAGCTTGTGGGGCCGTGGCTGAACTCACTGTGCAGGGAAAGCCTCCCACAGAGGGGGAGCCGGTGACGAAGCTGCATCCCAAAATCCAGAGGAGAATCCCTTAACCCGTGAAAATGAGGAGGCGGCTGCTTAATTCCAGAGAGGATCCGACCGAGGAAGAGTGTGGGAGGGGAGGAACTGCCTCGGCCGTCCCAGTCAGGAGGACAGGGCAGTGTGGGAAGGACGGGGAGGCGGCCCGGAGCAGGGGTAGAAAAGGCCTCGGGAGAAAGAGAACCTGCCGAGCTCTCAGACCCCTTTAGCAACAGGGGAAGTTTAGCGACTGTGACGCCCGGGGAAGGAAGAACGGCTCGCCCGGAGGAGACGGAAGACTGGGAATCGTGGGAAAGAGAGGCGCGCCCATGTCACAGAGTCCTGGTGACAAGGAGGCTGAAGGTCAAAGCAAGGTCGGGAGGTCCCGCCTGGGCTGACCCTTGCTTCCTGGATGTAGTCAGTCTCGAAATGCAGAGGGACGTTATATTTTGAACTAAAGATTTAGGAAACTGAAGTGAGGAGTAAGTCTAGCGACTGTTGTGTTATCCTAGGAACCTGATGTCATTCGTGCTAAGGCCAAAGGGAGTGAAACACCCAACCACCGAATCCGAAGCTGCCCATTGAACTGACGGCGGAAGAAGATGGGTCGAGTCAAAGCCGCTACCGCACGTAGATGTCTGTGCGAAATACAAAACAATCTCACAACCGGAGAACAGCCCACACGAGCAGATTCTGGAGAGGACGGAGTTTGAGGCAACTACCCCAAACTCTAGAATGTGGAATGCAGGGCATCAGTAAGAGAGCCTGACATTCTGTGTACAAACAGTGCCCATGTCTCTGGGGCCCTCCTGAGCTACCCAAGGTGTGGGGAGAGGCCAGGAGGCCTAATCGAGGATAAGAGAACAAAACTCACATGCAAATCGCCCCTCTCCCTCATCGGCTCACACAACATTAATAAACAATCTTGAGAGAAACACAGCAGAACCCCTGCATTCAACAGCGCAATGCCCATGATAAAATTCACGGTCGGTCGACATACAAAGAGATGAAAATGTGACCCACTCTCAAGAAAGAGGCACAACCAACCCAGACCAGTCCGGAGATGACCCAGACGCCAGAACAAGAGGACACAGATTTCAAAGCCGCTACTGTCAGCGCGCTTGGGGGGCTCAGTGAAGCGAGTGTCTTCGGCTCCGGTCATGATCCCCGGGTCCCCGGATCGAGCTCCAGGTTGGGCGCCCTGCTCAGCGGGGAGTCTGCTTCCCCCTCTGCCTCTGTGATTGTGTTCATTCTCCCTCAAATAAATAAATAAAATCGTTAAAAAAATTATTTATTGTCATGAGACTGGTTATGTACAGGGAAAAAGTATTTCTAATAAAGGGAAAGACTGTAATCCCAGTGGGGAAAATGGAAACTATTAAGAAAAGACAAAGTAAATTTTCTAGCATTAAAAACACAACATTGGAAATAAACATGTGGCTGTGCCCAAAGTCGGATGGAGAAGCCAGGGGAAGGGAACTCGAGACGGAGACAGCGATGAGCACACGCGAGGAAGACAGGGGAAGACAAGTGTGAACGCAGCAGCGTCTCAGACCCGCAGGACCAACGCGTCTGACTGCGCATCACTGTCTCCTCAACAGCTTACGAGCAGGACAGAAGAGACACCTGATGTCACCAAACGCGGTGCATCTAATGATCCAAGACGGTCTACAAAGACTCAGCAAGACTGACACGGAGAACAGCACGTCAAGGCAGCCAACCCCCAGACGCCAGAAACCAAAGATAAAGGGAAAATCTCGTGGCCCAGGTGGTTCAAGGACTGATGACTCAAATGACAGCTCACTTCTGGGGGGGGGGGGGGGGGGAAGAAATCAACACCGGACTTCGGTGAGACCCCGTCTTGAAGGTACTGAGAGAGAAACCGAAGTCTGATCAACTCGGGGTTCTAGAACCAGAAAAACATACCTTTCAGCACGAAGGCAGAGTGAAAATGCAGGAGGGTCTGGCCAGGATGACTTCACCAAAAAGTGCATTCCTATTGAACTAAAATGGTTCAGGTAATAATCTTTTTTTTTTTTTTTTTTTAACATCCTAAAGGAACAATGACAGAGACCCAAGCCAAACTGAGCCCACACTAGCGGTAGGAGGCAGAAGTAAGTGGGGGTGGAAAATCAAATTCATCAAAAAGAACATAAAATACTTGAGTATTGTTAGTTGGAAATCTTAGGAGCTTCCCGGGTGTCATCGGAAACCGCACCCCCCCACCCCCAGGCCCCACACTCGGAGGGCAGGGAACAGACTAGAAGGAGGAAAGGCCAGTCCAGAGGGTGGCCGGTGAGGGTAGCAGGGGAGGTGCGCAAGGGGGCTCACACCACAGACCACAGCTCACACCCTCCCGCCGGAACCCCACAGGTGGCAGCATCACCTACAACCTCTGAGGGTCTCAAGGACACCTTCCTCTCTCAAGGCCTAGACCTAGGAATCAGCAGGAACATTCCAGGCTTAGGGGGAGGGGGCCGCCTCTGGGTCAGCCCGGGATCCTGTCCTTCGGGTGACACACTCCCTCACCTGCCTCCAGGGAAACAATCAAAGTGAAAGCCCCAAACGCACCACGGGGTTATCAGTAGATACATGTTTTAAATATGAAAGTGTATTTTCCTCCAAATATGCATGACCTTAAAGCTGTAATTTACCCTGTGGCAGTAGCAATGGCTTTTATGCACCTCACTTTTACACTTCAGAAGGTGATGAAGAAAAGTATTCCCGCTGGTGAGGCAGTAAGTTACCAGCTCGGGAAGAGATTTCATGGTAACGTGTTTTGAAAACAACAGATTCAAGAATAGTTCTGGAATACGTGAACCACCGCGTATTGAAGTTTAAACGGTCTATTCTGCAATCCTGAGTAACCAACACCTTTTCACCATGGAAGACTTTAGTATCTTCTAGAATATGAAAAGAGAAAGGCAAACATTTTGTGTAAATAATAAAATGGCCGCTCTTCTTTTTACCAAGGTTATATTGGATTTGGATAAATCGCTGTACAATGGTACATAACTTTTCAAAACCAGAATTTGAAACACTCATATTGTTTAGTGATATTATCACAAAATATATCCATTAAGCACTCAAAAAAAAAAAAAAAAACCCAAAACCCACAAAACGCCATGACTGTAGAAAACTTCAGTGGAAAATGCAGTAAAAATGAGAGTCATTTTTTCTCCTTATTCCAAGTTAATCACATTGAATAGTTCGGTAGATTTCCTTGCTATCTTTTTCCTTCAGATACGAATTTCTATATAATTAGTTTCACAAACTGTGTGCCAGTTTGTATCGGGAAGGAAGGGAGGGGGGAAGAGAGGGAGACAATTCATAAATTTCTAGAAAGTATCATACTCCGAACGTCGGCAAAAGCCAGCAAGGCCCTCTGGACACAGAGCCTGCCACTGGGGAACTACTCCACGTGGGCTGCGCCATCGGCCTGCGGGTGAATTCCAACTGCGAGGTCTCAGGTATTTCCAGAACAGCCCGAGGCACTGGCCAGAGCTTGACTAGCACTTGGGGAACAGCAGTCACTGCGCCCAAGGCCAGACAAACGTGGCAGACACGAGTGCGTCATCCCACAGGGACGGTTTTCTATCCCAAGCCCATGTGACCATAACTTCCAGAATGACCTTCTGGGAGCGTCGGCTCCTGACCATCCCGGGGGGGGGGGCTGGGGGCGTGGCTACCGCTGTGATCCTTGGCAGCCATAACAGTGGGCCCCTGACCACCCCCTCCACCAGCAGTGATGGCTAAACCCAACCACCCCAGAGCCACCGGAAATCACAAAGACAGTCGATGCTTCCGAAGAACGAATCATCATAATGTGTCAAATACCAACGGCGGTCACCGTGGTCGCCCAGCGGGAGAGACACCATGCATGTGGGGCTAGTGACCCTTCTCCTCAGAGAGGGAGGCCCTTCTTCCTTGAAAGTCTCCCACAGGGAACCCCCCCATGTAAAATGGAAACAGGCTTATTCCAAACTCCTGATGAAATAAACCGGTATTACTGAGTTCTATGTTGCATCAAAACCACCATTACCTAAGCCTCACGTGTTGTGTCGTATACTTTCCGGTGTCGGCTGCCCACGCCCTCCTGTGCTGTGTGTGCCTCGTTCACCCCACGCTCGCTCGCTCGCCTCCCAGGATTCCCTCTCCAGCACCCCCACATCCCCACACCGACTCCTGCACACCAGGAGGCACACACATCGACGACTCCCAGGGCTTTCCACAGCACCGGTGGACTCTTCTTCAAGGAAGGGGATTGGAACGCCTTCCTTCCAGCAGAGGGACAGTAATTATCTCACTGTAGGCAACAGAGACCATCAAAAATGTTAAAGCACGAGGTGGGTATGACCAGAGCTTGTTGTAGACCATGAAGGCAATCTCTAAGTTTATATTTGGATTCTCAGCTCTTGGAATTTAATCAGAGTGTACCGTGTTTGTTTACGGAGTGACTTCACCAAGTCAGTGTAATTAAATGGACTATGCATTCGTTGAACACCTGTTAGGTTCATCCTCACGATGAACAGGTTCCCTAGTACCTTCTGAACTGTTGCCCCCTTCCCAGTGTTGAACACTTGCCAGAAAGTTTTACTGGTGTCAATACCCTGCAGGCCAATTCTGCCAAGAAGCCACTTTAACACTGGAACCCAAGGCACTTTCTAAAAGAAATTATTGAATGATCTTCTGAACTCCACAGATGTCTCTACCACATACTCACGGATGCGTGAAACTTTATTATTTTTAATTTAAAATCTTATAATATCAGCAACTACATATTAAAAAGACATTTCCTACGGATATTAAATAAAGTAAATGTGAAAAGTGTAAGTGCTCGAATCATAGTTAATGAGCACGGAGATCAGAGATACAGCCTGCTGATTGAAAAATTGAAAATATTTCACCCAGACCTGACTGGAGGGGAGCGCTCTATCCCTCAGCTGATACAAAGGCCTCAGTCCAAAGCCTCATCTCACATAACTCAACAGACCAAGGGTTCCTTCCACCAGATGAATCCAGTATCATCCCTAAATCCAACTCCACCTACGCAAAACGTTGGTCAAATGCAACCGTCTTCTATGAACGTGCTGACAATCACTTGTGTCTGCAAAAGACCATAGATGCCCAGGATCATATCTAAGATCCAAAGTGCTTGCCTTCTTTTGGCTGTTCTTTGTTTGTTTGTTTGTTTGTTTTATTTCGAAATACTCAAAAATATTTTACAAGTGCTGTCCACTAACACACGGACGGCTGCACAGCTTTCCTACGGAATTTCCTTGCAAACTGACTGCAACCTGAGGTGAGCCTCCGGGGAGAAGAAGAGTCCTATTGGCCATGGCCAAGCCGGCTGTGCTGCATACATGCCCCGTGTGGAACAGGGGCCCTCTGGGACCGTCTGTTTCTCTGCCTGTGCGAGCACACGTCTCCAAAGTCTTGTCCCTACACACTCTGGGCTAGCCTGGAGGTTCAGCAGCAGCCCCTCACCGCTGCCTGGGCTCCCTTCTCAGACCATCAGTAATTTCCTGGAAATCATTCCAGGCACGCGTGGCCCATTAAAGTTAATTAAGCACGTGCGGGTGACACCTAGGAGAGCGCGCGCCTTGCAGAGCCCAAAGCTCTGCCTGGGAAGGGTTCTTCAGCAAGCTCTAGCCCAAGGGTCCCCACTCTGATTCCCACGACCCTGCCTCCCGCCGCTGAGCTTTCCTGCCCCCCAAAACTCGGCAATCTGGGGGGGGAATCTCGCATGTGCCAGCGAGCCCACGGAGCCCCGGGCCAGCGCCCAAGGCTCTCCGGGCCCGGGGGAGCCCAGGCAGGTGCGCTGGCCCGCGGGACTGTGGACTCCAGTCTAGGACGCACCACCTGTTCTCACAGCCCTCGCCGGCCGCCTTGACTCAAGGACCATTTCCCCCTCCCCCCAGCGGCCGGGATGCGGAGGGACCCCAAGCCCGCAATCCGCAAAACCCGCGAGGGTCCTGCTCGCCCGCGCTCCGCGCTCCTCGTCCCCCTAGAGCGCCTCCGTCGCGGTCCCTTACCTTGTGGCCCTTCCCCGGGGGGCACCTGACGTTATTGGAGGCTCCCGCTGTTTGATTCATGTCCGGGGGAAGTTGGGGGTCCGCAGCTCCACCTTCAAAACTTCCCTGGCGCGGAGGGCGGCGCGGGGCGCGTCTTCGGGCGGCGCGGGGGTCCTGCCCTCCAGCCGCGTCGGGCGCAGGCGGCGAGTCCTCCGGCCGCAGGTGTCCGCGGGGCTGCGCGCGCGGGACGCCGACGCCCGCGGCCCCGAGCCGCACAGGAGAGGCAGCGGCGGGGAGCCCGGAGGGAGCGGGGGGCTGCGGGGCGCTCCGCCGGGCGCAGCTTTCCCCGGGCAGCAGTCCAGGACTCCGGACCAGGCGGCCGAGCGGACCCACGGGCGCTCTGAGCAGGGGTGCGGAGGTACGTGTCCGGCAAGGGGGGGGGGCGGGACCGCGGGAGCGTGGCTGTCGCACGCCCTGACGCCCCCCGGGCGGAGCCTCGGCGACGGGCCACTCGGGTTGGCGTCCGCGCGGCCCTCGCGCTCCGGCCGCAGCCGCCCGCCCCGCGCGCCCGGCCCCTCCGAGGGCCGCCGCCCGCTCCCGCCCGCGCTCCTGCGCCCGCGCCCGTCGCCAAGTCTTCCCGGGCTGGTCGGGAGGTGGCACGCGAGGCTCTGCCAGGCGCCACCGCTCAGGCGGAGGCCGGGAGCGGAGGGGGCAGGCACCCGGCCGCCTGGCTCGGTCCCCGCCGGCTCCGGAGCTTCCCTGGGCGGGCGCGGCGGGCGCCGCCCGGGCAGCTGCACCTGGGCCGGGTCGGGGGCGGACGCCCCGGGCGCGCACGCCTCTCCGCAGCCCGGGTCTTTGCAGCGCGCCGAGGTCCTCTCTCCGTCTCCGTCTCCTGTCTCTCTCTCGCTCTCTCTTCCTTCGGCGCCTGTGAAGTCATGATCTAATTAGGCAGCATTGGGATAGAGGTGGAAAACTGACCCTTGGGAACCAAGGAAAACAAATCAGGGAAGAGAAATTGCTCCATGAAGACCGCAATGCAACATTCTAGACTCTCCAGCCTGAATAGTGGACCAGGAGCCCATTAGAACGCAACTGTCTTATTTAGCCAAATCTTGTTGGCTTTTTTCTGTTGTTGTTTTCTGGATGTGTCCAGAGAGAGCTGTTTCAGCTTGAATAGTCTGGATGGAAATTCGAGCCGCACATTTCAGTGTTTGTCCGCCCCACAGCCTCGGTTTCATCATCCACTAAGTGAGGGTAGGAGTTGGCGTCCCTGACCCCTTCCCCGGTGAGAGCCTTACTCCTCCCGCCCTGCTGGGTTCCCAACAGAAGCCCCCTTTGAGAGAAAAAAGGTTTCACTTTCAGGCTGATGGTGCCCTATTTCTTCTGGACCCCCGCATCCAACTAGGAATAACGTACATTTTGTAAAATGCGTTATCCTCTTTCATGATTTTTGCCCCCCGCCAAGAAGTTCAAGAGCGTCTGAGGATATTTCTGTCCTAGGAATGGGAAGGCTGGTTTGGGGGGCCCCTGTGTGAGGTGGTGAACCGAGCCCGGAGGTGAAGCAGAGGCTGCCCGAATCACGGCTTGGCACTCCCTGGCTTAATTCTTTGGGAAGATTCATTTTAAATGTATTTTAAATCTCTGAGGCAGACATAATAAGGCCAAACTCCAGGTGAAGACACTGAGATCTCAAAGTCGTCTTATTAACTCACAGACACTGTTGTTCACTCCATCTTTTCTGCAAGTAGAAAAAAGTGTGGCCATCCTGAGAGCATGGCCCAGGGAGTTTCTCGTCCACAGGCTACTCCACTCTCGCCTCCAGCCGTTCATCAAAGCCACCACTGACCTCTTCCTCCCTGTGACCGCAGGGCTTCTGCCCCAGGCCCGCGCGGCCATCCTTCTCTACAGATTCCCAGGGCGCTGTGCGCTGGGGCCTCAGCTGTTTTGTGTTTCCAAGAAACGTCACTGACTTTCAGTGTGTTCAGGTGTTTCTTTTTGGGAGGCTGGGAAGCAGGGAGGCTGGGAACGGTGGCTACGAAGCTCTTTACTTACTGCTGCTGAAACCCAAAGTGTGTTTCTCTTTCGTCTACGTTTTCTAGTTTCCTTCTTGTTTAATAATCACTCCCTCAATTTCTCTCTCTCTCTCCTGTTATACTGTGAGTACCAAGAAAACCCTGGTGGTACCTTCCACACGGCTCAGAAATCCCTTTAGCTAAATAACCGAGCTTATTAGGTAACATTAGAAAACCTCTCCTGTTCGGGCTTAACTGCAGCCTGTGCTCTCGCAAGGGGTTCTGCCACTTTGTAATGCCCATCGCGCTTCCAGAGGGATCCTCGGGAGCATTCCAGAAGCAGCCGACTGTAATCCACAGCATGATTTTTGAACCATTAATATCAAGGCTAGAGATGCAAGGTAGCGTGGTCAGCTTTACCAATATGGCATCGTTTTTTGGCACCAGAATTCCGAGCTTACAGATCTGGCAATATTTCTGAGCGCTCCGTCTTTCAGTCCTGGACAAACCATGCTGTGCATTAGATCCCACAGTGTCAGGCTCCAAGAAGCAAGTAGGAAGGCGTCGAGCGGAAGCTTCCTGATTCTTCCCTTCCTCCCCCCCCCCCCCCCACTGCTGGCTGTGCACTTGCTGCTCTGCAGGTGGTCGCTGCCTTCCCCATGCCCTGAGTGTCTTCTCATCTCCTAATGGCCCTCAAGTCAGCAAACACCGACCACCCAGATTAGTGTGATGGAGGAGTTCTCCAAAGCAAATGCTGAACAATTCGGCCATATTTCCCCACCCCCTTGCCACCAGGAATGAGGAAATCGGCAAGTCAAATATGATCTAGGTTTTGCCAAGCTAAACTCAGCGGCACATTATGGGCTCCGTTCAGCTGTTTCTTGGCTTAGCAATTGTATATTTTGCTCTTTCTATAACTTCAATTACAAATATAAAAACTCACAAGTGCTGGGGCGCCTGGGTGGCTCAGTGGGTTAAGCGTCTGCCTTCAGCTCAGGTCATGATCTCAGGGTCCTGGGTGCTCAGCGGGGAGCCTGCCCACCCCCCCGCCCCGCCCTGCTGCTCTGCCTACTTGTGATCTCTCTCTCTCTCTGTCCAATAAATAAATAAAAAATCTTAAAAAAAAATACAAGTGCTGATCGTTGGTATCTAAGGGAGGCAGGGATATCTGGAAGTCAGACTCCGATTTCCGCTAACTTGCTCCAAAGAAGAAGTTCTAATGTCACTGTTGGGTGACCAACACTGTGAGTTGGTCTATCGGGTGAGAAAGGCGATTCCTCATTTCTGATAGTAAGATGGAAAGTTCCCTGATGGCCCAGTGTCTTTCAGCTGTCCCCTCTTCACACCCTACTAAGAAGGCTGCAGAACAACAAAAAAGTTACATTTTGTGCCTTGTATTTCAATTGACTAAAATTCATATCTATAATAATCTTTTTCAGAAAAATGGGGTAGTTTACGTTTAACCACATGTGATGCCAATTCAGACTTTATAGCAGAGGAAGGCAGGAACACAAGCCAGGGACATATTTAATGTGTGACTAAAATGCTGAGCATCTCACCTTCGGCCCTGGTCTGAGGGAAGAGTGAAGTGAACTTACTGTAGATCATGCTTTCTCTTCAGTCTGGAAGCAGGACTGAGGGAAATGCATTCAGGTACTGAAGGATTTCCTATGGTGAACAGCCCCCGTTTCATGATTAATTTAGTTCTAACATTCATTAGTATTTACCTGCTGACCTTATCCGTGGGCATTCTGTGGAGCTGAAGTTTCTGCAGATCACTCCTACCAAGCACATTTGTCCCTCGCATCAAGGACAGTTCTGGAACACTCCTAAATTCCATAATGTCGTAAGACCATTTCCAGCCCCTCTGGGTACATAGTCTGAAAGTTCTGTGCCCCTAGGAACTGTGTGTGCTGCTCAGACATTTGCATGTACGCCACGTACATGTCCCTGCAGGTCCGTCCAGCCACACCTGTTGTTTGGTCACTTTAGCACCATCGGCCATCTCTTAAAAACCAGCTGATTCTATAACCCTGGGCCAGCTGTGAAACGTCCACAATTGCTTTTGGCAAACAGTGCCTACCAGTTCGAAGCTGTTGTAAACACCCGCTGTCCAGAATCCGTTCTTGAGGGGGAGACTCCTGCCATCGTCCCGTGACGCGTGCCTGGAGTGTGTCCCACACTGGCTCTCGGGGCTCCCTGGGCTTCCCGGGATGCTGGCTCTGCTCCTCTTGAAGGCTTAGCTGTCCTGACCTTGTTTTCTCACTCCAGGTGTGTTGGATCTTCCCAACTGATAGCACTGCTACTTAAGTTTCTTTTTAAAAATTTTTATTGTGTTATGTCAGTCACCATAAAATACATCATTAGGTTTTGATGCAGTGCTCCAAGATTCACTGTTTATGTACGAAACCCAGGGCTCCATGCAATCTGTGCCCTCCTGAATACCCACCACAGGGCTCACCCAACCCCCCACCCCCAAAACCCTCATTTTGTTTCTCGGAGTCCATAGTCTCTCATAGTTCACCCCCCCCAATTCAAATTTCTCCCAATTTACTTTTCCTTTCCTTCTCCTAATGTCCTCCGTGTTATTCCTTATGCTCCACAAGTAAGTGAAACTATATGATAACTGACTCTCTCTGCTTATCTGACTCCGTGTAACCTCTTCCGTCCATGTTGATGCAAAAGTTGGGTATTCGTCCTTTCTGATGGAGGCATCATACTCCATAGTGTATATGGACCACATCTTCCTTATCCATTCGTCCTTTGAAGGGCATCCTACTCTTTCCAGTTTGGCTATTGTGGACATTGCTGTTATGCATGTTGGGGTACAGATGGCCCTTCTTTTCACTACATCTGTATCTTTGGGGTAAATACCCAGGAGTGCAATTGCAGGGTCATAGGGAAGCTCTATTTTTAATCTCTTAAGGAATCTCCACACTGTTTTCCAAAGTGGCTGCACCAACTTGCATTCCCACCAACAGTGTAAGAGGCTTCCCCTTTCTCCACATCTTCTCCAACTCACGTTGTTTCCTGTCTTGTTATTTTGGCCATTCTGACTGCTGTAAGGTGGTATCTCAACGTGGTTTTGATTTGAATCTCCCAGCTGGCTAGTCCTGTTATTTTAACTTTTAAATAGTCTTCTCAGTCAATGCATTTCATAAAGAAATTGGGAAAAGGGCTATTAAAATCTCATGATGGGCCCTGATCGGGATAAATACAACTCCTTCGCTGCTAAGAGAGGGGGTTATCCTAAGGTGTCTGTATCTTGTTGAAAAAGTCAGCGGCTAGGGGTGTGTGACGTACACAGTATCTTCACTTTGTTAAAACAGCCGCGCGGAGCAATCCTGACTGTGCTCCGTCTTTAGAAAGTCCTTCTAAGTGGCCTTGATGCTGCGGGAGGGATCCAGAGTGAGGCCAGGTAGGTCTCCAATAGCACGTCTATGCAGCGAGGGCAGCAGGCTCTGTTGGGGCCCTGTCCATATCCCGTTGGCCATTTCAGGCCCTCCCATCCACCTGCAAGCCCCCGTGTGGACGGTGCTGGGACTGAGTGTGTGGGTGTGGATGGGCCGTGGAATCCATGCCCCTGCTGGGATCTTAAACAGCTGACCAGTGGGACTGCAGGTAAATAGCCCAGCCTTCAACAGAGGATTAGAGAACTCTGAAGGGCACGGGCTTCCCTGTCTCCGCGTTCCCCAGGCCCACACGGCGACCAGGCTGAGTGCATCCTTCTCTTCCGAGTCTCATGCCGCAGCCGTGAGAAAGTCCTGGTTGACCTCCGGCTACAGGGAGCCGCACTAGCTGACCCCTGAGCCAGGCTTTGGAATCTAACCCTGTACTTGGGTGACCGTTCCTGCTCCGCCTCCCGGCCAGTAAGGACTGCCACGGGGCTGGTGATAAAGGCCTGCTCGTAGAGACACAGGACCTCACTGAGGCCCGGAGCTTCTCTCCCTCACTCTGTCACCCGGGTCAGACTTGCCTGGTGGTCTGGTAGCTTCCAAAGCGTCTTCTGCATGTTTACCTCACGCGGTATTTTCCCCTCATGTGTATCACCAACGTGGGGTCTGTTTCCTGCGGAAGTGGGACGGACACGTCCTCGTGGTGGTCCCAGCATCCTCTCCCAGCATGACTCGCTGTACACGATAAGCCTGGATTTAAAGTCTTTCTCTACGGGGAGCCTTGGACCAAGACTCATCAAGATGTACGACCTAAGAACCATGGCCTTAGTTTACCTTTATCGTATTATAAAATCACACCACAGCCCAGTAGGAGAGGCCTCCAAGGGGTGAGCCCAGTGCACATCGTGCATGACGGATAAGAGTGGCCGGTTCACCTCTCAGTCGACACACAGCCAGGAGGGGAAGATGGTTTCAGGTGACCGTTGGTAGCGTAGGTAGGATGGGTTGATGCTGTGTGTGTGAAAGGGATCATTCCAAATCATTCCAAACAACTGATTTAAAAACAAAAACAAAAACAACAATTTGAATCGGCTGTTGTCTTGCATCAGCAGGGACAGACCTTGGCAAAGCCAGAAGCGAATCCCAGGCAGGCAGGGCTGCAGGGGACAGTCCCCACCGTGCGGGTCCTGGGTCTGGAGTCTGTATGGGGGAAAAGAGTGTTCTCACCTGTGCACAACCGTGTTCAGAAGCTGCTGCTAACGTGTGAGTCGTCCTCATGTTTGCACCGGGACCATGATAGGAAATTTTGAAAAGCGATGATCCGTTCCATTTCCCTGCCTTACATAAACCCTGAAGCAGTGATTAATTGAGTACCTCCCTACTGCCTTTTTCCATGACTAATACAATCCCCAGTCATAGATCAGTCGTATTGGTCCGATTATGTGGCACTCCTGGAAGTATATGGGTGCCTTTTTAATTGATTGTCCATAGTTAATTCAGTGCACCAAATTACTATTTGTAAAATCCAATGAACTATTCACATGACAAAGTCCATTCCCTAGGTTTTACTGTTTTCGTGAGCTGTCAAAACCGTGCCGGTGCAGTTCAGCTGAGTGGCGTTGAGTAGTGTCGATTTCTTTGTACTGATTTTTCTTCCTCTGCCATCTTTCTCTGCCTCTCACAGACGCCAACTCCGATGCTCTTCCCCCACACACCTGCCCTTTCCCCGACCCTGTGTCTCAGGCATCATCCTGGTTCTCACATCTGGCCCGGCTTCTTTCATCCGTTCTCACAATCACCTCCGCCCTCTGTATTTGAAAACCCAGATGCACACCCTGTTCCACCGCAAGACCTCAGGACAGATGGCTCTATTGCCTCCAATATGTTAATTCCGCAGAAATTTATACCAAAATAGGATATTGATGGTCAATATATGTAGGTCAAGCATGACTTCAGGTTTAAAGAATCTAAAGGTGATTGTCACCACGCTCACTGGAAGAACTGAGGTAGTTCAGGGCAGAGGCTTAAAAAGCTGCTCTACGTCACATATACTTTTCAGAAAAATAAATGAATTATTTCATTTTTAAAAAGTCAGTGAGGTCCTTTCTTTTGAGATTGGTGGAATCTGGTTATACTCTGAGTTCAGTTCTTGACTCTCAAATTATATCCTAAAGCTTCATTAGTTGGAACCTTACTAATTTGGCAAAATCTGGGTGGGTTTGCTTTGGATTCTTTGCAAGGAAGGGGTTGACCTAGAAAAATCAAAGGTAAAAACAAAACTGAATTCCTCGAGAGAAAAAAAATGTTGTCAAACAACTTAGTGTATCAGTCACCTCACATAGAACACAAAATTTACCATTTTAAAATTTAGAAGTGTACTGTTCAGTGGCATGTTTTGCATTTATGACATGGAGCAAACATTCCAGAAGGGATCGCACTGGTGGAAAATCGCATCCTTCTTATGGTAAAGACGGTTATTTCCAAGCCCAAAGAGATGTCCATGACAGCCTTGCTTGTAATGCTGGGGAGCTGGGAGCCATCTGTGTGCTCTTTCCTGGGAGGGGAGGGAAGGCACGTCTTGGGGGGGGCATGGGAAATACTGCGCAAGAAGGAAACCATGCTTCACATCTGTAGCGATTTGGGACTTCTCCATCCGAGGCTGGTCCAAGGTATCTAGTTAATGGTTCGTGTGGGACTAGAACCTGAGGCCATGGTTGCAAATTCTTGCTATGAAAGTGGTTTAGCCTAACAGATATTTCAATCCCTTCCGAGTCTTCCGTGGGCCGCACTCGGCTGCTCTGCCTCTCAGGGGCTGGAAGAGGGGCCTCTTCCACTCCGCTCGGAGTTCACGGACCCCAAGGAGTCCTGTGGCTCTCATGGATCGCAGAGGGTCAGGAACGGTAATTTCTGTGTGCGCAGGAAGGAAACAACCACGTCTCGGTGATATGAGTGAGAGTGCCCAGAACAGGAGTCTTAAATGCGCGTCTGGGGCTCTTCCTGCTTCGTCATGCCCCTTTTGGGTACATATCAGCGTGTGTGTTTGTGGTCAGGTTGCGGGGCAGACCCCCTGAGCCGTCCATGCAGGGGACCGGCAGCTGAGCACCTGCTGTAGGGGTCGGGGAAGGTCACTCGGCGGAGAGCTCTTGGGCTTTCCCTCGAGGATTGAGGAGAATTTTGAAAGTAAGGAGAGAGGTCCTGGTTATTAAAGCCCTGGGCATCCCGTGAGTAAAGGCGGGGGGCGGGTGGAGACGTCTCTCAGCCTGTCTTGGTCAACCAGGCAGGTCAGTCTCATTCTAGAAAAATGATTACATGGAGAAAAGGCAGGGTGGACGGTGGACGGCTCGGCTATGGAACCGGGACTTTATCTCACGGTGAATAGGCAGGGATGGTTCCGTAGCCACTGGTCCATCCAGTGAGGATGGAGAGCGTGCCGTTCGGACTCTGGAGAGCCAGTTTCTTTTTTTCTTTTTTTCTTTTTTTTAAAGATTTTATTCATCCATCAGAGAGAGAGAGGGGGAGAGAGCGAGCACAGGCAGACAGAGAGGCAGGCAGAGGCAGAGGGAGAAGCAGGCTCCCCGCCGAGCAAGGAGCCCGATGTGGGACTCGATCCCAGGACGCTGGGATCATGACCTGAGCCGAAGGCAGCTGCTTAACCAACTGAGCCACCCAGGCGTCCCTGGAGAGCCAGTTTCACTCTCTGTTTGTACTTGCAGAGTCAGCGCCTATACCATCTTCTCACGTGCTGTAAGTCCAACAGCAGGCGCTCGGAGACAGTTGGCTGTGCATCTGTGCCTTGGGTTTTCTGAGTCCAACCGCCTGGTGAATTCCTAATCCCCTGGGTGATGGCGCCCCTCACCGTGGAGGACACGGGAAAGCCAGCAGCACAGCGACGGTCCCTGTGAGTGATGTCAGGGCTGCAGCCCCTGATCGGGACAGAAAGCGTTATGGATGGAACAGGGCTGGGGGTGCCTGTCCTCTGAGCTACTCAGGCTCTTTCTCTGTGCCATGAGGGACTCCGAGCTGTCCTCTGAGGGGCAGGGCTGGGCCGTTGTCTCCAGCAGCACCGCCCCTGACGATCTGCAAGATAATGTTGCAACTTCACTAAATACAGTGTAGGTGAGGAAACTTCATCCTTCAGGACAACAGGCATGTATCTTAACGCAAGTACGTGAAGAGGATGGCAGTCATCACGGTTAAATTATCCCGTGCTTACTTCGGGTGGAAAAGAAGCTCCTGGAACTTATAAGGGGTTAAATGCGAGCACGCCTGTTGGATGGTGACATCATACAATATTTGCAATTCGTCGCTGGTATTGTTTGTAACCTGATAAGGTCATCATGAAGTCTTAAGAGAGCAAGCAATTATTTTCTTGCCACCCTGGCTAGTCCTAAAGAAAAGAAAAAAATAATTATCATTTGAGGGACCTCGTTGTCCCTTTGTCCCTGTCTGCAGTCCAGTTGCACGGGTGGGAACCGCGAGGTATGGCAAACACGTTCACCAGGTGCAGGAACCAGAGTCACCCCTTCTAGGAACATGTGTGGTCCTGCCTGTGCGTCCTGTCCACCGCGTGGCCCGAGAAGCAGTACCAGCCCCCAGCCCGCCAGGGAGAAGGTCTCTCACTGTCTCTGTCACAGGCAAGTGTCGACAACCGAGAGCTTTAGCACGGATTCTGTTGTTGTTGTTGTTGTTGTTGTTGTTGAAGGAAAAGGGAGAGGAAGAGAACCTTGATGGCGTTGAGAATCTGAAAGGCCTAAAACAGGAAAGGAATAGAAACAGAGTCTATAAAATTTCGTGTCTTCACAATCTAAAGTTCTTAGGTTTGGGGCATTAATTCTTAGCATTTCCGCCTTTACTTTGCATGTGAACAAATTTATAACTAACACGGTATGGGGAGCACATTTCAATCAAAATTACTAGTAATGATGGCTAAAGGGAAATATTGTGATGGATTTGTAAAGGCCCACTGTAGCCCACTCAGCATTTGTGCAACAAAAATGTTTTGAGCGCATGTTGTGTGCTAGGCCCACGTGAGGCTCTAGCAAGGCACGTCCCCTGCCACCGTGAAGCTCCGTGAAGCTCCTGGCCTAGTGGATAGAGACATTTGAGCAGCAACGAGTAAACAGATTAAATGATACAATGTATCACAGGGGATGTGAAAGAAACAAGGACCCACACTGAACGTAACAGGGAGGTCCCTCATCTGACAGGTACTCAGAGAAGATCTCTGACTTAATATTGAGGCTGAGACCGGGGAACCGTATGGATAAGGACCCCAGGGTATGCAAGTTTGGCACAGTCAGGAACTGACCCGTAGGCAGCGTTGTGAGCACGCCGTGAGCAAAGGGGAGAATCACGGGCAAGAGGGGTGGGGAAGGTGTTTAGGGAAGGAGAGCTCTGGAACTTCAGGCTTTGAGTCTCTGTTCCCAAACCCACCCTCTCCTTCCTACACAGCAACAAGAGATCAAACATAAATGGAGAAACTATAAAAGACCTAGCTAGTTTCAGGCAGAATACACCTCTTTGTGGACCCCAAGCAAACAAGAGACACGGGCTTTAAATAAGGCCAAAGGTATGATTGTGCTGGCCTCGAAGCTAAGGCAGCTGGAGGCCCACTTTGTGTGAAGTGTGGTCACAAGTGGGGGCTTCACAGGCTCAGGGCTTTACACCAAGGACTACCGTGGTGGTGGTCCCTTCCAGTGACCGAGTGGGTTTTTAAAAGTTGCCATGGCGGGGCACCTGGGTGGCTCAGTGGGTTAAAACCTCTACCTTTGGCTCAGGTCGTGATCTCACGGTCCTGGGATCAAGCCCCACATTGTGCTCTCTGCTCAGTGGGGATCCTGCTTCCCCCTCTCTCTCTGCCTGCTTCTCTGCCTATTTGTGATCTCTTTCTGTCAAATAAATAAAATCTTTAAAAAAAAAAAAAGTTGCCATTGCTCAGTGGGGATCCTGCTTCCCCCTCTCTCTCTGCCTGCTTCTCTGCCTATTTGTGATCTCTTTCTGTCAAATAAATAAAATCTTTAAAAAAAAAAAAAGTTGCCATGGCTTCCTTACGTGTGCAGGGAGCTGGCAGGAGTTGGCATCGCCTGCAAGTCAGAATCGGGACCAGCACCCGCCTGGCCCAGTGACTGGGCACATAAGATCCCTGAAACCCCCCCACCCAAGAACAGGAATTGGGGCATCGCTATAAAACTTCCTTGGGTTTGGGGCCGCAGGGACTGAGCAGAGGCAGTCCCAAGACCAGCAAGTAAAGAGATGGACAGAGAAAAAGGGGAAGCAACAGATCATTCTTCTCCCTGGGCCACTCCCAGAAGGCCGTGGGTGGATTTAGGACCCCTGTTCCTAGCATGTGCTTCCGTCACTGTTCATAAGAGGAAGTAATTGGGGGGATGAGAGGCAAACATCCACCAGTAGGGAAAAGACCAAAAAACAAGCAAACAAACAAAAAACCCTGTGTCCCTAGAATGATCACTGACTTGACCTGAAAGAACTCTGGCCGCATGTGTGACACGCACACCCATCGCGGGGAACGTCACTGGCGGCTCCGTCAGGGTGGAGCTGCCTCAGAGCTCCCAGTGCTAACACACAGCAGACAAGCACAGGGACTGGAAGGTGGCTCGAAGAAAGTGGCCTGTCCAGGGACCAAGGAAGGATGGACAGGACCATGCGCGATCCGTGGGTTCTTGTCCCCCTCCCCATAGGCCCCACACGGGGTACTGTGCCCCCTGCAGCCTGCAGTGGCCAAACAGCACAAACAGAGCACCCAGGAAATCCTGGCCACCTGGCCAAAGGTGCTGGAAGAAAGGTGGCCCAGCAATAAATCTTCTGTAGCAATGTCTGTGTGGATCCAGTGGAAGAGACAACAGAGCCAGCCCTTGCCGTGGTTTCAGCTGGGCCACTCAGGAAGCTGCTCTTCCGTCCCACACCCCACCCAGGAGATGGGCATCAGACGTGGAGTCCCAGTCAGAGAGGCCCAGCGGAGTACATCAGCCGGTCCCCGTGCCTGCACCTGCTTCAGCGGGAGGAAGGGAGTGGTGGGGACGGGTCATGGACTCTCTGCTTGCCCCCCATCACCAGCCCAGAGGGAAAGTGAACACACCCACCCACTCGGCCCTTGTGCCGTGCGCACCCCACCTGAGGAACTGCTTGCTCACAAAACGAAACATGAAATAGGATTCAGTCTCTGAAGGCAACATCCAAAATGCTGATTCGAAGTCTCAGCGAAGGGACAGACATTAGAATTTTTTTTAAATGGAAAATATATAACTGAAAAATATAATTACTGCCCTCCCCCCCAAAAAAAAACCCTGCACCCTCCCTGGATGGACTCAGTAACAGAGCAGAGATGGCAGAGGATAGACTCAGAGAACCTGATGAAACATCAGTAGACTTTACCTCATCTGGACAACAGACAGAAATGGAAACAGAAAGAACAGAGCTGGTTTTCCCCGTGGGAAAACAGCAAAAGTGCTAACATTTACATCCGTATATACCATGTATATAAGGACATCAGTGCCAAAACGATGCTACAAATTCTTGGTGATCTCATGTAGTAGTACAGGTATGAAACTAGGTCAAGGGTGTACATACCAGCATGAGGCTCCTGCCCGTGGGGAGGGGGAGCAGGGCAAATGGAGGAAGAGAATGGGCTGAGGTTTTACTGTACCATGTTATCTCCTTAGAAGACTCTGAAGTGAATATGACAAAATGTGATTAACATTGGATCAATATCTGGTAGGATGCCTATTATCATCTGAACTCTTCCATTTGTTTGAAATAATTTATGATTAAGAGTTGTAAGGCAGTGATTAAATCACAGGTCTTATAGCCCATTATTAGAAGTTTTGATTTATGTAAATATAGTTGAATGGGCAGGGTGGTAATATGGCTTTAGGTACACAGGAGGTCCTAGTCTTAGCTAAGAAATTATATTTTGAAGCAACTGCACAGAAAACTATAAGCTTACCATTATATTCAAAGTGGGGGTTCTCAAATCTTCCACATCAGCCCCGTGGAGAGTCAGTCGTTCCTAAGTCTAGGGGCGGTTCCTCTTTTATTTTCTGTTCTTCAATGAGCTTGGTTGCTGAAGAAGATCATATTTAAGCTTAAAATGGACAGGACATGCGTACAGAGAACTATGATCGTGCATCAACCCACTGAAAAGACATTGACTCTAACTTTGCCTTATCTACACATCTAGGGGTTATTTCGATGATTGGGAAATATGGGGAAATGGTACAGAAATGTAAATATCAAGGCATTTCGATGTGTGCCTTTTCCTGCCTCCGTGGCTTTGTTCCTCACCACCTGCTACTCATAGTCTTCTTCTTGGGGACATAAAGTGAAGCGAAGTCTTCTACAGCTGATTCTTATAACCCACAGTAGGATGGTCCATAACATCTCTAGACTCTGAGTTAAGGGAGCACGGAACCACTTCTCCTGGAACAATTACAGGCTGAGTTTCCTATGAGACCCTGGTCACAACATCTTCATTAACTGATCAAGAACCTTCTTTTACGTGCATTTTGTGTAAAGACACCATATTGAGTATGCATATTATTGCTTCACCGGCTTTGAGTTTAAGGCCAACAACACCACAGCTCAGCCTCAGCCATGCTTGCCTGACACGACTTTCCAGAAGGCACATACATCCTGCTTGCACCTAAGCACAAGAACGTTGGACAGTACCTACGTGCAACAATTGGGGGCTGTTTTTGGCACTGAAATCCCCAACAAAAAGCAAAAAAATTTGAAACACATGGCACTACATGGAGTGCGAAAGGGCTCTGGTTTGCAGCATGAGCTCAAACAAAGAGGCAGAGCGTGGCCTTGCTTGACCTCACCTGCTAACACGCATGATGACAGCTTAACATTTTTCACTATTTTGGGCATGTCTCTATGCCCTCCCCATGGTTGGCTCCTTCCTCAACTTGAGCCCAAGCATCAAGTATGCCTCCTCAAAAAGGCCTTCTCTGACCAGCCCGTATAGACTGGGTTCATCCCCACCCACCATGCGCCGTGCAGCAGCCCATTTGTTCCCTTAACAAGACTTAACCCGATGAGCTTGCAGAGGGAGGGGGTTATTTTATACTCAACACCTGTCTGGGACACAGCAGGGTCGGGCGTATTTGTTGACCAAGTGGCCAAATGAACACTTGAAATGGTCAAGTCCGGCCCAAGGTCATTCAGATGGGTTATCTCTCAGTTCCCAGCACGGGGGGAGTCCTACAGGCATAATCATCCGTTACTCTATCCTAGTAACACATTTCCAGATGACATAAGATGTCCCAGCCCCCCAGGAACAGGCTTACGGAACACTACAGATATGTTCAATTATCTCTCCTGTTTGAATGGTAATTGTTTCTATCATCTGAGTATCTGAAATTTTCTGGTGCAAATCAAGTTCTCAAAATTCATGTTGACTGTGTAGTGTCTAGAATCTTGTGCAAGTCTCAGCTTTCCCGTGTGTCTCTTTTTCTGTGTCTCTTTTGTCACACACACACATTATGTGAACATAATATAGAACTATACCAATTATTTTTTCAATGCACTTATTGTCCCCTAATTCAATAAATAATTATCATGAGTTTATGATGTGTCAGGCATTGGAGATGCAGCATTAAAAAAACCAGACCAAAATGTCTGTCGTCATATGGTTCACATGTTAGTAGGGAGAGAAAGAGCATCAAAATATGAGCAGTGTTGTGAATGTCTGATCTTGGTAAATGCTATGAAGCAAACAGCACGAGGAAAGGGCATGGGTATGAGGGGAGTTGGTAGGACACCCCACTGAGAAAGTGCTAGTTGAGCATAGAGCAAAAAGGCGAGAGGAAGGGAGCCCATGGTTGTGACAGCAGGTGCAAAGGCCCTGAGGCAATATTGCCTGGCCTCTCCAAGAGGGCTGGGGGCCCCATGGAGCTGGCATAGAGTAAGTGAAGAGAGTGATCAGGTAGAGAGGTGACAGGTTGGGGTAGACAGGGCCATTAAGGCCACTGGAAAGTTACTGGATTTTCTCTGGGTGAGATGCTAAGTTATTGGACTTACTGAGCAGTGAGGGATAAGACCTGGTTTTTTAAAAAAGTCACTTGGCTGCTATGTTAAGATTTAGGTGTAGAGGTTTAAAGGCCATTGAGTTATAACCTATCAGGAGGCTGTTGCAGGAATCCAGGAAAAACCTTGAGGTGACAGTGGTGGAGGGGGTTAGAAATCAGCGGCTTCTGAGGGCATAGGATCTTTTTAAGATTATACTTATTTATTTATTTATTTAAGAAAGAAAGAGTGCACACATGTGGAGGGGGGAACAGAGGGGAAGCAAGAATCTCGAGCCGACCCCACAGATCATAGAGACCCACACAGGGCTCGATCTCACAACCCTGAGACCAGGACCTGAACCAACCTACTGAGGCGCCTCAAGGGCACAGCGTTTCTAACACTGAGCTGAAGGCTGTCCTGCCGGAAACCCTGGAGATGGGCTCCTAGGTGTTTGTGGGAGGAACAGGTTAGGGCTACAAGATCAGGTGTCTGGTTACATCTGAGGTGCCCACGAACCATCCAACCAGTGGGATATATAGATCCAGATTCCGGGGGGGCGACTCACCTGGAGATACGAGATGGGAAGTAGTTTGCGCGGGTAGCACTTTGAAGTGTGAGACTGGAGATGACCAAGGGAGTGCGTCCAAGCTGTACTTTAGAACGAGGGAGCCGGGAATCTGGGACCAGGAGTGCTAAGGCAAGAGCTGTGGGCTCCCCTCACGGTTTGTCATGGATGCACCCTCTTCACACATTTCCTGGCATATAGCAGGTGCCCAGTAGTACTAACTGAAGAGTAGAGGTCTAGAAGAGTTTCCGCTGTGTCCTGGGCAATGTTAAACCAATGGCGAGAACTGAAACATCTAATTTCTGGTCATAGTCTTCTTTGGGTCAGTCTTCTTTGGGCCCTAACCCCTCAACACCAAGTTCTGTTCTCATTATTTCACGATAAACACGGATGCCCTTGACACCTCTTTTCTGACGCCTTTATTAAATTGCAGCTTGACTGAGTTCTGTTTCATAATTTTTTCTTAAATTTACATTGCCTTCGAAATGAAAATCACTTGCATTTTTTTTTTCGCTTTAAGAGAAAATGAAGACATGGAATAATTCTGGTGGTGAATCTGATTTAAAAAGCGAGACTAAATTATTTTAATTTAATAAAAATGCTTTTTACCTAATTCATTGAATTACAACGATAGTCAACCCTTTTTAATCAAGTTAGTATAGATCCTCTTTACATTATAAGAGATTACATGCTATATTAGATGTTTAAAAACCTTGCAAACAGAGAGATCCATCATGATTTGTGTCAGATAAATTTTATAATGAAAAGGAATAATAGCTATAGGGAATGCATTGATAATATAATACATGTTCTGCTAAATATAGGTTAAATTAAATTCAGGATTAGATTCGTTCCAAATGAATGTTTTTATCAGCATTGACCTAGAGGAATACTTTTTCTCCCTTTCGGGTGATTGACTGTGTAGAGTCAATATGGTGAACACATAAAAGCCGTAATTTTTGTCTTATTGTCCTCATTCTGGCTTTCCTCCAGGGGTGTGAGAATTGACTACGTCACCTCCCTACCCCTCACCCTTGTCCTAGTGACCCTGGAATCTCCACTACTGTCTCCCTTTTTTGAGACAAGGATAGCCTGCAAAGACGGGCGCTTCCTCCTTCTTCCTTCCACAACAGCCTTGCTGTTGTGCCAACACTAGCCTTGGTGAATGTAGACATGTGTCAAGCATTGCAGGTCCATAAATTTGCTCCCTCACTGACCTACACAGTGAGTTTTCGTGTGATGGGTCCAGGGAGCCCCAGAACTGGGCATCTGTGGGAAGCAGGAAGTGCCCCAGGGTCTGAATGAAGCAGAAAACAGGACTGTGAGCAGACGGTGCCAGAAACTTCCAAGAAGGGAAGATGGGAGGCGGGGGCTCTGCCTGTGAGCCTCTCTCTCTCTCTCTCTCTCTCTCTGCCTGCTGGTTCCCCATTAGAGATGTCTTCCTTTGCAATCGGAAAGATGACAAAATCTAAAGCAACATTTTTTCCATTTCTCCAGGAAGGATATCCCATTATGATGATGCCTGCACCTCCAATGACATCACAGATTTCACTTCTCAAATAGAAAATATAGAAACATAGTAACCGGGGAAAGAAGTGTCACCCACTCTCCTGGCAGTGGGTGGAAAAGGGGGGCTCACAGGGAGACGTGAAGCAGCTCGGGGGGAGACGAGTGCTAGGGACGTCATCCGACACCCAGTTTTTACGAGGACAACAGTTTGGGTGTTTCAGACCAGCTCCCCAAACACGTGTCACTTATGACGTGACAGCCTACACGGAGCACGTGGCAGAACGTCTGGCACATTCCTCACGTTTGGCAAATGATGATTTGCCCAATTCATTACCTGCCTCGGAACGGACGGGGAGGACTGGGGTCCTTAGTCCAGCCGAGGACATGTCGAGGGGCCGTCCGGCAGCGACCTTGACAATCCCACGTTTCTGACCGCACAGATCCTGACTCCCTGGACCGCAGGTACCTGTCACGGGGTCCGAAATCTGCAAGGCTGTGAAATGCCGCCTGCTGTGAGCCCTCCTCAGCCCCTCGAGCACCTTCCAATGCCGCAGCACAAAACTTCGTCAAAGCGTTGCTCATTTAATTTTCACAACCCAGTATTTGGGTCTTCTGACCCCATGATGTTCCCATCGTGACTGGAAAGGCCAAGGAACGTCTGCAAGTTGCTGGTTTCGTCCTCGTAGTTATGACATCACTGGTCTTTTGCATCTAACGATTGGTGATGCTTTTCCTGGGCCTCATAATAGGCACCTGTTTGAGTATAACATGTTCGAAAGCAGAAAGAAGCAGCCTGGGTGGCTGCACTTTACAATGACGGGACAAACAGCTTTTCATTTTAAAAATAGGTAATTAGGGGCATCTGGGTGGTTCCGTCGGCAAAGTGTCTGCCTCCGACTCAGGTCACGATCTCAGGGTCCTGGGATGGAGCCTCATGTCCGGCTCTCTGCTCGGCGCGGAGCCTGCTTCTCCCTCTCCTGCGGCTCCTCCCCTGCTCATGCTCTCTCTTTCTCTCAGATAAATAGATAAAATCTTTAAAATAAAGAAATATGTGCATACATACTTATAGAAATAAAAGTAGATCATTCATTAGTAGGCAAGGACCATTCAAACCATGTCAAAGAAAATAAAAAATAAGAGGAGAAAAAGATCTCCGTACCAAGAATCGATGTCCATCTCTTTGCTGGGCTGTCGTGGCCCGAGCTGCTCACCGCCGGGTTCCAGCGGACGACATGACATCCTGGAAATGCCACCGTACGTTACTGACTCGCTCACACAGCCCTTCGAGTTTCCCTTCCTCTGTTTTCTTGTTCTTATTTTTTAAAGCAACAACTCTCTGCTCAGGTTTATCATCGTCCTCATCAACACCACTTTTGCTTTGTTTTTCTGGAGTTGCCCCTCCCAGAGCCCCTCCCTCCAGGCTCTGTGTTTACTTCCTGGTTGTGACGAGGCCCCTCCTGGCTGGGTGGGCTGGGGGCGTTCCCTGCGGGTTTCACCCTCCCTGCGGGTTCCACCCTCCCTGCGGGTTTCCGCACTTCTGCTCTGCACATCTGGTCCCCCCAGGGGCTCCGCGTTGGTAGGAAAATCACATTGTGTGAGGGATCGCACAAATCGACAAACGGGGGGAGGAACCACACTTTCTTAAGCCCAAATGAATGCGCATCACAAGCGCGTGTCTCATTTAAGACAAAAAAAAAAAAAAAAAAAAAAAAAAAAAATGAAAGAAGTTGTTCTGTCCTGTCCTGTCCAGGTGTATTTTGTAAGTGAAGACCTAGATCCACAGTGAACATTATCACATTATCGGTAGAGCTCGGGCCGAAACTGAAGCCTCATGATGGGGGTTCCCCTGCCTCTACCCTAGGACGCCCTTGAGCAGGTGTGGATGGGTTTTTCCTTCTGCACGCTTCTCAGGCCCTGCACGCCATCTCCAACAAGGACATTCGCACAGAGCCGACCTCGGTCATTCACCAATTCCCTATTTGCGACATCGCCCACTCGCGAGAATGGATCTGTAACCCCCCAGTCAGCGTGCCTGTGCCTTTGCGGTCCTTTGCAGACATGCACAGAGCCACGAACACAGAGAGGCGGGCAGGGTGATTTCCCACCGAGGTCCACTTCAGCTTTCCGGCTGCAAACAAGTGGTTTTTTTCACCTGTCTGTTTAGTGACCTGTTTTCTGCATTTCTGTGCGTGTTGTTGCTGATTTTGTCCTTTAAAATAGGCCCTAATTGTTGTGCTGAAGTGCTTTCTTGTGTTCCTAACTTCGAGAAGACTGGAATGTGCCTTATGGGGAAAATACGTGTGTCGGACGGGCTTCGTTCAGGCTGAGACAGGCTGTTCGGTGTTGACGAAGTCATGATAGATATTAACTAAGGTTTCTAAACAGAAACTCACATAAGACAAGGTTATATATTGATTTATTGGTGAAAAATGTGGTGACCAAAGGCTTTAGGAATCTAAGTCTGTATTTTCCTTAAAAAAAAAAACAGCCCAGTGTTCCCTAATTCAGTGTTTGTGGAGACTACAGAACGACAAGAATTGACCATGCCTCCCTTTGTGTACATTGAAGTCTGCATTTGGGGTTTGGCTTAAATACATCATTCCCTCTGTGTGTGTGTGTGTGTGTGTGTGCGCGCGCGCACGCAGGTGTGTGTGCACACGCGGACACAGTGGGGCCAAACGGGCTGCTTGCCGGGTGTGGGAGCCGGGCCGGCCAGGGTCTGCACTGGTGCTGGGGAAGACGGGTTACGGCAGGAGGAACCGCCACAACAGATGCGCTTGAACACCTGGGGAGGAAGGAAGGTGAGAGGAGCCTCACACTGTACAGATTTTTGATTGATGGGATGCAGGCGAGACTGCTACGTTGTTGCCACTCCTGTTTCATTGGGGCTGCAAGGCTTTGCATAAAACAGTATCTGGGATCTTCAGAGCTAATAGTCAAGTTGAAATACCTGTATATTAAAACTACTGTTTGGCCGTCTGGGTTGCTGAGTCAGTTAAAGATCAGCTCATGTCACAATCTCGGGTTCCTGGGATCGAGTCCCGCATCAGCCTCCGGCTCAGCTGGGGCTGCTCCTCCCTCTCCCTCTGCTCCCCCCGCCCCCCACCCCCGCTCTTGTGCTCTCAGTTCCCGTCTCTCCCTCTCAAATAAACAAAATAGTCAAACAAACAAACAAACAAACATAAACCGCTATGGATGTGCAGTCGTATCATAACAAAGCAAATTGTGGGAGCGAGGTGTGCTCTAGCCTTAACCTATTTTAAATTGTGTTTTGGTAAAATGACGCCTGCGTGTTTTCCAGTTACTGAAATGCCGTATCGTGTGAGATCCGGGCCCGCAGCGGTGTCACCTGCAAGCGGTCGTCAGTCGTCATAGAAAGGAAAACACAAGACAGTTCTGTAGCTCCTGGGGGGGGGGGCGCCCCCGACACCGCTCGGCCCGTCGTGGGTGGGCAAGCCGGGTGGACGTGGGCTGTCACACAGCGGGTGGCGTGTGCTCATGGGACATGGGGGCCGGCGAGCGTGTGAATGGGCCACACTCCACAGAGGTGACGGCAGAGGTGACAGCTCAGGGCCCCGAACTCTGCACACGAAGGTCAGGCGGTAACTGCGATTGTTCTCAGACTCCCGAAGCGTGGAAATACCGCAGGACAGCGGGGATGGAACAGACTGTGTTACAGCCTCTGAGCTCTACAGTTGACGTCCACGTGCCTTGCTCAGCGCGCCTAGCATTGTACATGTACATGCAGCGGCGAGGCTGGCGTTCTGGTCCCCTGGTGCCTGCAGAAGCATTTTGCGTCCCTTGTTCCATAGTTACCCTCTGCAGTCTGGACCCAGGTCCGGCTTGTGCCGTCCTGCCCTGCACTGACGCCTCTCACCTGACGGCCGTCCAGTCCTGTGCTGACCTGAGATCTCGTCTCTCTCCGCAGCAACTTTGCCTCATGTATTTTTGGTCCTTTCTAGATGGATTTTATAGTCTAACTCTCAGGTGATATTCCTTATTCCAAGTGTAAAGCCAGCTAGGGTTGCTGGAACAAAACACCAGAGGCCAGCGGCGTCAACATCAAGAGTTCGCTTCTCACGGTTCTGGAGGCTGGGGGGGTCCGAGATCAAGGTGCTGACCGAGTCAGTTCCCTGGCCATGACCCTCTTGCTGACTACCGCCCAGCACCTTCTCGCTGCCTCCTCATCTTGTGGTGGGGGGGGGAGCGGAAGCCAGCTCTCTTGGGTCTCTTCTTTTTTTTTTTTTTTACTTTATTTTTTATTTTCAGCATAACTGTATTCATTATTTTTGCACCACACCCAGTGCTCCTTACGTGCGCGCTAATCCCATCGAATCTCGTCTAACCCGCATTCCCTCCCCAAGGCCCTGTCCACAAATGCATGGCTGTGGGGGCGAGGGCTTCAACATAGGAAGCCGGGGGAGAGGGGGACACAAGGCAGTCCATGGCGCCAAGTACCCTGAAGTTTCCAAATATTAATATGATAACATTCTAAGCAGAAATCAGTAATGTGGGGCAATAATACATAGGATAAAGTTTTACTTTCAGTTTATGTTATTTTTCTAAATTACATGTTGATGCTTTTTAGAGGCAAACCACCAAGTAGTATTAGCTGTTACTGATAACTGGGACAATATACCGTGCATTGTCACTCACTGTCCAGCGTAAGGACGCGCACAGCTGCCAGACGGAGGCAGGCTACGAAGTACCTTGACTTGCCGTTGCAGGGTCGCTGGCTAGTTCTTCTTTCTTAGCATTTTCGTGAGTATTTGTGGCTACAGATTCAGAGCCAGTAGGGTCCATCCGAGTCTGAGCTTGAAAACCTGAGAGTTAATTTCCGTGCTCCTCTGACGACCCCCGCTTCACGGCCCCGCCGTACCATTTACACCGGAAATGTCACAGCTAAACTACAGGGGAGCAGGCTTTTCGCGCTGAAGTGCTAGCTGTCTCCTTCCCCAGACACGAGAACACCTGTTGAAAGTCAGGTGTCGGGGAGCAAGGAAGGAGTCCCCCCTCCCTGGGGATGCCCCATCATGATGAGAGTGACAGTCCTCAGGAATGGCTTCCATGACCAGTGGGTGTTGACGGTGACCGCTCTAGTTATACATGGCAACCCTGATCCACCGGGATAATCCGAAACACAAACACATGACAAGGAGTCCAAAATCAATTTTTAAGTGCTTAATGCAATGTTTGTAGTCCTTTGAGATAAAACTATCCCCCAGAGGACGTAGGATTACTCCATTCCCTTTTCTACCTCTTTGTAACCAGGCGTCACGCTGGAAAGTGGCCCTTCAACCTTCGTGAGCTAGCTTATATGACATTCAAATAAATGTGTGAGCCACAGAGCCCACAGGATTCTCGAAAGAAAAATCCCATCATTAGAGAGTATGTGCTTAAGTTCCTGAGTTTCAGCTCATCATTTTTCAGGAACATTTTGAATAACTAGAAAAAAAAAGAAGTGGAAATTCGAGAAAAGTCATAGTCCGAGGACACGGCTGAACTCCCTGTGGGTTGTGTTTCACGGAGGTGAGGATTTGTGCCGCTGTTAGAGGGGTGAGGAGGACGAGGAAAGGGACCCTACCTGGTACCCTCTTCACTCGGCCGTGTGGCCCCGCCAGATCCAGCCGGGGCCTGGGAAAGATCGCCGGCTGACACACGCCAGCAAATAAGCCGACTTGGCAGGCAGACGTGGTATCATTGCTGAAGCAGGTGAGCGTGTCTGCACGTCCGTTGCCCACAGCCATGGTCTGGACCTGCTCTCATTCCGATGGGCAGAGGCATCAGAAAGAGCTCAGGGCCCCCTGGGATGGGCAGTAATACTCATTCGTGTTTGATCTCAGGGCTGTTCGTTCCCCAACCCGGGCACTGTGGCCTGATGGTTCCCCCAGCCCAGCATTGCCCAGGCCCCACCCCTACCCATCAAAGAGTTCCCTCGATAAATTTCTTGCATGTTCGAACGCACCTTGTTACCTGCTTTTCAGAATATCTTGGCTAAAATAATAAGCGTTTTAGAAGATACCAGAATGTCTGATGCTTCTTATTGTCTTTCATGTAAAAATAGTTGTTTTTTTAGTCTGTTTTCTTTAAAAGAGATGTAGCGACTGAGAGGTCAGTCTGGCCTCCTGCACGCTGGCCTTCATGACCCGGTGTCGCACTGAGCTAGAGCGTTGTGGCCAAGTAGCAAGGCCTCTGGGGGCTCCCAGGAATGCTGAGTCTGGGTCTGGAGGGGCCTGGGCCTCTGAATTTGGTGAGTAAATTACCTTTTCCAAATAAGTCTCAAAGAGACACCATTGTATATGCTGCCTGGTTGTTGCAATGATCCCAGAAGCTGGAATCATCTTGCCTTCTCGAAGAGGTCTTTTCTGACCCCTGGGGACTGTTGCTGTCTCCCACTTGACACCCATGTCCTGTCCCTGCTGGCCTCCCTCAGTAGGGCATATATATATATATATATATATATATATATGTATTTCGGTGTGTGTGTGTGTATACATAGATAGATAGATAGATAGATATATTCTCACTCACTCACTTGCCTATTGTGCATTTCCCTCTGCAGAACAGGAGCCCATGAAAGACGGACTATGTATCTTCTGTTCACTGCTGTAATTTCTGGAACAGAATTCAGCCAACTACAGCCCATAGGCCAAATATAGCCCAACACCAATTTTTGTAAGTATGGTTTCACTGGAACATAGTCTTCTGTTTCTGTATTGTCTGTGACCACGTTTTCACCATACTCATTTGTGACAGAGACTAGGACGGCCTGCACAATCTAACCTGTTTTCTCTCTAGCCCTTTAGAGAAAAAGCTTGCATGCAGACCGTCGGGATAGAAAAGTTCCTGGCACAGAGTATATGCTCAATAAACATTCATTCATGTATTCAGCAGTGCGTCTGCCACAAAATGAGTGCTCAGAAATGATAAATGTCATATTGGGTTTGTTTACACATGAGTTTGGCCCAATCGGAAAGAAACCCCTAGAAACTCATAACGCACAGCGTCCGTCCAGGTGCTAAGTGTGATTCGCTACGATTGCTGGTAGGAAGGAGCAGATGGTGTCTTTACCTTCTTTGGTTCGTTGGGGAGGGAAGAGGAAGGATTGTGAGGGGACGTGTCGTCATCTTCTTTTGTCAGCACTTCATTCTTGTGCTTGCTTCACATCCTCAATACCAATCAAAATAATCATCCCCACTTAGGAAACGGGCTTCTTCTGTCGCTTTTTGAGAAATGATTTTCCCGGCACCGGGGTTCAGGTCTCTGGCATCCGCTGAGGTGTAGGGTCCGGCTGATCGTTGGCCAGCCACACAGAAGGGGCTCTGTTCGGAAGTCGTGCTCGCCATCATTACCCTGAAATTGATTTTTAAATTGTACATTAGTGTATTCATAAGGGAACATCTGCTTTTTTTGCCAAGAGCAAAACTGTGAAGTTGGGAAACTTTATCAACAGAATCTCTGCCTTTTCCCTTCTCTTTGACCTTAAAGGCAAGATCCTTACCATTTTGGGGGTTTTGTTGTTGTTTGTTTTTTGTTTTTTTGAGATTTGGACCTGCTGGCCATCTGCTGAAGTCTGAACATTATTCTAAGAAGGAAGTTTTTAAGTGCAAAAGACAAAGGATAAGAAAGAAAACCACAGGGTTGCAAAAGCAATGAATTTTATTGAAATTTCTGTTATTAAAACTTAAAAAAAATGAATTTCTCATAGCACCTTATGATTTTTTTATTAAAATGCTGTGGCTCGTAATGTCAAAGTGATGCTGAGATTGAACAACACCTGAAGGTATCTGTAACTGCAATGTGATACGAAACACCAGCAAGGGGTGAAGGAGCCAGAGGTGTTGCTGATGGGATGTTGACCGATGCCTAGATTCACCATGGAAAGAACAACTAAATTTCACGTAGTGCTATAGGCGGTCAAGATGTAGCTTTTCATCCTTCTTCCTTCACGGACTCTCTGCCCTTTTAAACTTCAAGCGTGAAGTTTCCTTGAGCACACTCCATTCTGTTCCTTCTTTCTGAAAGTTGACCTCACCTTCCGTCACCTTAGCCTTACAGTGAATTTAAGCTCGTGACTTTTATCAAGAAGGGATACCCTTTAAACCATAAACAATGACAAGAAGTAAAATAAAATGAAAAAAAATTAAAATTAAACTCTACCACTCAATTGTAAAAGAGATCGTGTCTTCCTTTTCAAGAGATTTCCAGCCATAGTTAGTGCCATTGTACTAGGAATTCTACCGACACCCGTAATTGGTCTGCGTTCACATCGCTCCGTTGGGTCCTAGCTGGTGCACATTCTGAGGCCAGGGAGATAGATGTAGAACTGCCAGATTTGCAATGAATCTGTTAGGCAGCAGGAGGCCGCCGTTGGCCCTTTGCAAAATAATTCATGTAGCCTTATGGAAATTTACCTTCTGGGCTGCTTCACTATCTTGCTTTTAGGTGCATTTGTTACTAAGAGGTTGTTCTAATGGAGTACTGTATTGTTATTGTTGATAAAATAATAATGATATTTTGCAGTCACTGTGCATCTTTCTTTGCTCCCTGGCTTTGTTTGCACAGGAAAATTAAAGGAACAAATGGCCGTTTAGTGCTTTTCCACCTCTGCAGTCAAAATCAGCAGGAAGAGACGGGCTTAGAATTATCAATGAGCCACAGCAACAGGTCATGAGACTAGGCAAAGCGCAGTGCACTTGAGTGAGGGAGCTGCAGTCGCCGCTCCGTCAGCCTGGAGCTTGGGGAGCTCCGCGATGGAAGCTGTGGAAACCACAGGAAGAAAGAAGTGTCTGTCCGGTTGTCCTTCTTACTGAGCCATTTTGGGGACAGCAGAATGACAAACCTGTGTCACTTACTCAGTTGCTAATTCCCTCCCATCTCTTTCTTGCTGGCTGATACCCTTCTCTCTTTCCTCCCAAGAAATGAGTTTTTAGGCACTTAACCATGTCCCATTCCCTGGTATGAAGGGGACATGCGGCTTGAGTATTCTAGTTGGTATCATTCTTTAAGGCCAAAACAAAATGAACTCTAAACAGAACTCTTTGTAACAGTAACATAGTAACAGACAATAAACAGAAAACTGAAGGACTTTAACACTTAATAGACCCTTTCGGACAGAACTCCCAGAACTGTGCCACCCAGAGTGCGGGTGGGTCCAGGGCCACGCGAGGAGCCCAACAGCCAGCATCATCCATCAAGAGTCTGGCCGGGGACGAACATGTCGGCTGCAGTGACCAGAGTTCTTAATGACACAGTGGGTTGCATTCTGGATCAAGCACCTTCTCAGGATGTGACCAGTAAGTGACCATTTGCAGACCAGTGCTAACATGCAGACCACACGCTGAATGGCAGCGTTCGAAACGACGTGCTTCAGGGGCACCTGGGGAGGCTCAGGCATTAAGCGTCTGCCTTCTGCTCAGGTCATGATTCCAGGGTCCTGGGATCAAGCCCCGCCTCGGGCTCCCTGCTTGGCAGGAGTCTGCTTCTTCCTCTCCCACTGCCCTTGTTTCACTGTCTCTCACTCTCTGTCAAATGAATTAAAAAAAATCTTTAAAAGGAAAAGGATGTCCTTCAGAAAAGGTCTGGCAAGTAAAACTAATTGAGGAAAGAAAAGGGCAGACAAAGACATCAATCTAAAAAGAACAATAAGTACATTTTGAAGCTGATTGTTGAAGTTATGGGCAAGCAGAGTTCAAGAATTTTAAGTGGGTTCATTTGCAAATATATTGGTTGCCCTTCAAACTTCTTCAAGGTAAATATGCGTATTAAAATTCTTTGGGCTTCCAAAAGATCTAGAAAGAATAACATCCAAACTGGTAGAGAAGAAATCGAATAAAGAAATACAAACAACAAAAACAGACTTCAGTCATTCCCAGGAGGAAAATCGGGAAAGAAAAGGAAAGATTAAAAAAAAAAAAAAAAGTAGCACAAAGGAGAAGAAAAAGCAATGTGGAGGAAATGATTTCACACGTACCAGTGATCACAGCATTGACCCAAACTCTCTAGTTAAAGAGACAAAACATAAGAACTCAGAAAACCTGAAACCAAAGGATAGGAAGAGAGATGTCAGACAAACACTAATTTATTTTTATTTAGGAAAAGCTAATACAATAATAATACATACAATTGGGGAAGCTCTACTAATACAGAATATATACTTTAAGGGGGGAAGGGCATTTTAAAAGTCAAGATATTAATTACATGTTGCTGAACCTCTTCACTAAGAAGATACAGCTACCTAAAATGTGTATCCACCTCGTTGTATAACTTCAAAACACAGAAAATGTAACGATATGCAGATACGGAATTTCAGCACAACAAGAGGTTGGTGACAGTCCACCCTTCGCCCGAGCTCTCCTAGTGGCCGGGGATGCAGAGAACACGGCCGGTCTCCACACTTACGGGTTAAGCACGCATGTGCGCCAGAAGCATACAAGGTCTTCACGGGGAAAAGAACACAAGGAAGCGGTCGGCCACTATGAAGAAAGCGGGAGCAGCTGCTCGTCCCTGTTCAGAAAAAGAGGCAGGGTTTGAGGTGTTTAGAGAGCAGCCTCGGTCTGTCTTCCTTGGGTGTCGTCTCTGAGAATTGTCACTTCCCTATGCACAGTGGACATTGGGGAAGTAGCTGTCATGCCCTCGATCTCCTGACCTGCACCTGAATTTGCAGGATGCCAACCCATCTTTAATTTCGGCTACTACTGGGAATGGTTGAGGATCAAGAAATTATCAAGTATCAGCAGACGGGCATCTGAGTAAGGCCGGAGAGGGAGATGCACGTAGGGTAGGATAAAAGGAAGGACAGGAAAAAACCCAAGCACATGCAGCTCCTTGAAATCGGGAAGCCGTTCATGGCCAGAGGGGTGTCCCTCATATTTCATTCATAATTCATTTAGACAAGGACTTCTTCTTCCCTTAGAACCTGTCTTAAAGTAATCAATACTTTCGCCAATACTTGACAATTCAGATTAAAAGTTATGATCGTGTGCCGGACAGCTACAGAATGAACTCCCTCCCATATGGGGTCAACATTGACGCCCCCTGGCCATTGACTTTGCTTGTTCTTGCCTTGGTGACTCACTCCAGCAGGTCACAATGCCTCAAATCCTCACCAATTTCTTTCTGCCTTTCCAAATGTTGTGCAACTTCCAAAGTCCACGTCAGGTTCCATCTATGCAGCCTCTAGGCTCAAAAACTTCTCCGTTCGCTGAAGCCACATACGGTTCACAGTCCTCAGCATGTTCATGTGCTGTGTTATGCCTTCCCTCCTCCTGGGTTCCCAGTCTTTTGTCCTGGGGCCAAATTTCACAGCAGGATTCATGTTTAATACTTTCATTATGGCATCCAGAGGGGAAAATGCTCATTGACTGATTCACTGTTGGATTGATGGAGACACCAAAAGGAGTTAGAGCATATCTTGGATTCTTAGCAGCCTGGAAATTAGATTATTTTATAATGAAGCATCTGAATTCCAAAAAGGTGAATTTTGAAATTTATTTTGAAACCATTGAATTCTCTAGCTATCTCTTAAACTCCAGTATACCTTCTGAGCTATGTAGAATTTCAGTATTCATGAAAATAGTCTATTTATTCTTTTACCGGGTAAGATCCACTACTGACTTCACAAGGGTAGGTTTATTCCCAATTCTCCAAGCTTCTTGCTTAGTTTTCTAGGCGATCATCACAATCAACTGTCCAGTGATCCTAGCATGTTGACGTAAGCACAGATTTGGAAAGACTTGCAGCACTGCCCCCCCTCTCAAAAAAGGGTCATTATCTTTGCCTTTGCTCCCAAGAAACACCTTGGTATAACTAGATGAGAAATGCGGACATTTTGCCATCAAGCACCGAATCATAACACAGAACAAATGCCGTGTGCCGATGAGATGATCGGAAGGAACAAACAGGAAGAAAAATGTCTTTGCGCTGCAGACTGAGAGCTTCCCAGATGTCACTGTAGGGAAACGAGCATGAACTCGTCAGGAGCTGTCCACCAGCGGAACAAGAATAACATCCCAGCTACCTTGAGATCTTGTTTAAAATGAAGTCTCCTGGGAGCACCTGGTGGCTCAGTCAGTGAAGCATCTGCCTCGGCATCTGGCTCAGGCCATGATCTCAGGGTCCTGGGATCGAGCCCCACGTCAGACTCCTTGCTCAGCGGGGAGTCTATACTTCTCCCTCTCCCTCTACCCCTCCCCTCTGGTCATGTTCTCTCTCTCTCTCAAATAAATAAATGAACAATCTTTTTTAAAAAAATGAAGACTCCTGGAGGAAAAGAATCTAGGGATAATTCAGCCTCTTTAACTGCACAGAAGGAGCTCTGTATAAATATGGTAAAGTCATTTCAATACCCACTTACCATCTCTTCAGTGTTCCTGGTGGCTGATGGCTGATGTAGCCCTTGTCCTGCCGCATGTCCAGCCACCTGTTAGTCAAGCATCCATACTTCTACCTGTGACCTCTCGGTGAGCCACACACAACTGGGTCAGAACCCAGCCCACTACAGAACCAGAAAAATCATCATCTACACCTGTCTGTCTGTCTGTCTTCTATCTGGCTATCTATCTAATCTATCTGATGATAGCATCTTGGCATGTATATTTATGAACATGGGCTACCTTGTTATTGTGCCAGCTGTTCGGGGTAAGGATAAAGATAAAAAAGCATTTTATGGCTTCTGTCTTCTCCATTCTCAAATCTGGAGAGGAACAAGGGGCTAATGAGACACACAAGACGGGTTTGGCCCCTGTACCCCGTGGTCTTCTTCTGACTTGATATAATGTTTCTTAAATGATGGAGGTGTTACCGGGTGGGTGATAGAGTCGTTCTTTTATCTCTGTGAAAGTATACCACGTAGATGACCGTTGGGTCTCTCTGGGCTGAAGCCTCATTCACGTGTGTGGAAGAGAGCATTCTTTGTGGAGGAAATCGGAAAAAGCCCCAGGCAAGACGCTCGAATCTCCGGGCTCTTGTCTTCACTGTGAACCTCATCGAGTTAGTAAGGCACGTTTACCTTTCCTAGTTCTAAGTGTTTACATCTGTGAAATGGGCTAACAGTCAGTACCGTCTTTAACTGGCAGGACTATCGTGTCAAATCGAATTCTCCATGAGACAAGGCCTTGCACCTGTGAAGTATGGGACACGTGCACGCTGGGGGAAAGCCTTCGTAGCCGGCAGGTGGGTTGTAAGACAGGAGCACACACTTCCAGGGACTGACCCTCTCCTCTCTGTGTTCAGCACACACACACACACACACACACACACACACACACTCCTGTACCCTTTACCCAACACCATGACCCCAGACTCCATATTTCCCTCATGTGTCTCATAGTGTATACTTCTCCAGATCCCAAGTCTTTGCCTTCGGCCTCCCCTGGGGGCCCCCATCCCATCCTAGGTGGCTTGCTGTGGGACCCCCGCTCTTTGCACACCGAATACTAGCTACGCCTCGGGCAAGTTTCAGCACCACCTTGACTGTGGGCAAGAATCAGTCCCCATCATTTGGTGACACTGTGCATTTCACTCACCAGAAACCATCTGAGTTATGCACTGACGATGAAGGAAAATGTAGCATTCTCAAAGCCGTCTGCCGTCCATCACGAAGTTAGTTGGTGCTTAAAATGCCGTCTGTTTTGTTGGTGTTTCTTGAGTAATGCAGGCATACCAATAGAAAGATTGTCACTACTGAGCTCATTTGATGAAAAAAAAAAAAAAGAAAATGAGTTCTTTAATTTGTTTTTATTCTAGATCATTTCTTAGGACTAAAAAGAATAACATTTGCTTACCTTAGCCACCCTTGTGATTAAAAAAAGGGTACTGTTCAAATACTAATGAAATAGATGATCGTGTGTTAGGAAAACAGCTTTCAGTGGGAGAGTTAAATACCAATTTGGTACAGCTCTTATTAGAGGACTTTATTCCTGGATTTTGAGGGTCTCTTCATTTACCCATAATCCAGAAATAATGAATTTAGAGCTTAGACACACTTTAAGAACATTCCCAGGACCACTCTACAAAGCTCTTTAATGCTAATGACACATAATTTATTTGTAAGTTTACTTACTGGAGGATTTGTGGTTCAGTATTATGTTGGTTTTTAGTATAATGAGGATTTGCTACCCCCGTGTGTGTCCCAGATTATTGGACACCTGACTTCTTTTTCTTTCCTACCTTCTCCTCTTCCTCCCTTCTTTTCTTGCTACGGTTTGTTCATTTACTCGGCGAAATGTTCCTGAGCACTCCTGCACACCAGCTGTAAGGACGCTGGTCTTTAGAAATGTCACGGAGGATGGGAAGGCTCTGTGAGGACCCGGGGTGGGGGGAGGGGAGGCACGTGACCATCCCCGGAAGATCAGGGACAGCCTCCCCAAGTATGAACAGGAATCAATCAAAGAAAATGAAAGCAGAAGGAAGGTGACCACTGGGCACACCAGCCGCAGGAACAACCCAGTCTGGAGGAGCATCTTGCGGTCCAAGTGTACTTGGAGGTTACAAGGAGACCGCTGCAGAGGGTTGGAATCAGAGCCCTACAGACGGACCTCATTGGTGGTCGGGATTTCATCTTCGGTGAAGGGGTTGATGGGACCTGTCCGCACTGTAGGGAACAAGACGGGGGAAGAAGACCACAAGCCAGGGGTCCCCCAGGAGGAAGCTGAAGTAAACCCAGCAAAGACCAGAGACACAAGACTGGATGGAGCCTTCGAGTCTCTTCGAAGAGAAGTGAACATTTCAAGAGAAACAGGTCAACAGAATAAAAAAAATCTGCCAAGAAGTCCAGGAGTGTGAAGACCTGAGACAATGCCGGCCGTGACCGTGGCTGCTCACGGATGTGTGCACGGCTGCTCTTCCTCCCGGGCTCACCAAACTGCATTTCCCAGCTCACTGCGGTAGACGGGAGCCCTGTGACCATCCGGCTGATGTCCCTTGAGCGGGGGCGATGCTTTCCACTTAGACCCCGACCCCTGTCATTGTCCCAGGCGTCATGCCTACTCTCTGTGCCCCAAGCTGCAGTGACCCTGGAGGGCGAGCCTGGTGGCTTCATGAGATAGGAGGTGCCTGGTCCCTGACTGTGCAACGGAACCCCCACCCCGCGCGGGGCCGACAGACCTTCAGCTGCCTGAAGCCACGGAAAGGCGAGGACTTTCTGTATGGAAGTAGGGACATCCTGACCCCTGCAGTGCCCGCTGGCTTTAGCAGCAAGCAATCTGTCGGTGACATGTGGCGGTAGCCATTTCAGAGTAACGGCAAGGACATAACTGTGTGCCAATAAATCAGAACAGCTAACTCAGGAAGCTCGGCTGTGAGGGAAGGAAGGATCGCGCCCCAGCTGTGCGGCGGGAATAATATTTCTTGAAATATTTCACATGCTTTCTCTTCGGTGTTTCCTTATTTGTGACCTCCCCTGCTGGGCCAGAGGAACCCATTTGCCTCATGGAGATTTAGGATTGTTACAGCCAAAATGCAAAGAGAAAGAAAAATATAGTGTGTGGCTTTTGACATCCAGGATGGGACTTTGGAGTCTCAAAGCCGATTTGTTTCGTCCACAGCGAGAAAATTGTTTTGAAAGCCAGATTTTGCAGAGAGAGAAAATAATTTGCAGTCACAAAGCTCTGTGTCTTCACGTTCAAGGGGCAGCCTGACAACCTGACCGCTGAGCTCACTACACACCGAAGCCAGTCTCACCCCCTGGGAGGAACACAGTCCCAGACAGGTGATCCCAAATGAACACGTGTCAGGTGCCCAATAACCCCTTCTGGGTGTAGACTGGGGCTAACTTGTGCCCTTGAGTATTCGTGCTTATACGGAAGGATCTTAAAACAAATTACTAACAACCCAGAAATGCAAAACCTCACCTGATTTTCCTGGGATGGTATCACACACACAACTATTCAATACCATGCAAGAGAAATGGGCACTGGGTTAGAGACCCAGCTTTCTCTCCTGGGAGGAGGGGCGCAGGGGGAGAAGGAACAGTCCAACGCCAGGGGTCAATCCCCGAATCTTCTCTCATTCATTTTGGCATCTCTTACGGTAACTGTCCTTCGTTGTTCAAACAACTTGTGTTTTACTCAGGGAGGTTCTTGACCCAGCAGTGTCCTTCCGGGACTCTGATGTGGACAGTTTCCAAGTCCTTTGCTGTTCTTTGGGAGATGAGTGGTCAACATCACAAGGTACCGACCAGCCTCACGTGAAGTATCTGGTCATGGATTACAGAACACGATACTCTCTGCACAGGTCACCGAGGGTTGGAAATGTTCAGATTCTTTATTTTGAGTTAAATATTGCCTTCTTCAGGCGTTCTTCATAGTTCTGGAGTGGGTGTGCATGGAGAAGGGGGTCACAGCAGTCACTGGCCTGGGCAGTGTGGGAATGCCAGGGACAGTGCTATGGGCCACCGTCCTGAGGGTGGGAGTCTCCTTGGATGATGCGCTGGTCCCATGTTCTCTCTGGCCTCTGGAGAGTTCTTTCTTTTCCTTTTCCTGCAGAGTTGCAGAAGCAGCTGCTTGTGTTGCATCTAATACAGAAAGAGAGAATGCTACACGGGGCTCTGTGTATTTCTTCCTCTCAGGGTCTCCCAGATGAGTTTAGTATCTTTCGATAATAAGTGTCTTTTAATCAAATAATAACAAGCTCAGTTTTTGTTGACTGACAGTCTTCTGGAATACAGGTGGTTACTGGGAGAGGTAGCCTGTAAGTTAACCAGGTAGCCTAGAAGTTAACTAGCATTTTTAATCATGAAGGGGAAAGATGGGGCCGATGGATGCTGGGAGCCTCCGGTGGGTGTTAGGGAGGATGGAAAAGAATTCAAGTGGTTCAAAAAAAGAATGGACTTTGACGTCAAGACAGATGTGACTCGCTTCAATTTTTTTGGCAGAGCAGTAACGACTGTGGAAGTATGAAGGAATATGGAAAGGAGTTGACATGAACAGTACTGGAAAAACAAATTCTTTGAGAATTCAGTGTTAGCATTAAATTGTTGCTAACTTTAGTATTAATGAAAAACTGTAGGTGCGTGCACGGAAATACAGCGTAAATATAGACATGCTTAAATGTGGCATAAATGAATATGATAACTGTATATTTAACAGAGGAAATTTACAATGTCAGCTGAACTCATTAAAAATCAGTTTAGATTTTCTCCAATAACTAAACTGAGAGTAGCACATCTATTCACCGGGCTGTCATTGCAATAACGGTCATGTAAACTGCACCATAAGCATTTCCCAACGATACTGGTTGTAATTACAGAGTGCGTGCAATTTAATATCCTCCCTGTTTTTCTATTTTATGTGAAAATCATGTTTTCACCTAGATGAGGGAGAAGCGCATCTAAACATAATGAGGACATGTGAGGCCCCCTTGGCTGTAGGGTCATAATTAGCTGCTGGGAAAATTTTCCCAGCGGAAATAGCGAAACTAAGTAGGTGAGAAGTGGGGTTCGCTCCTCGAGGTCATTCATTTCTTGCACAACATAGGTAGGACATTTCCCCGCTTTGCTTCCGTGGTTGTTATACAACTCCAGGGTGGTTCGCATTTCGCTGTGACCATGACGTTGTGACATGCTCATGTCCGTGCTGACTGGCTCGGCTGGTGCACTGATGCTTTATTGAGGATGGGGAAGTTGGGCTCAGTGATCACACTTCTCTCAGCTGTGACATCATCTCAAGGGCACATCTCACAGATCTAGCTCGTTGGTGGATCTCTTCTAAAGAATTGGCTTCAGTGTCACCCTAGAATGTCCCAGGTTGGATGTATCCATATAATTGGGACTTCACTTAAGATTGAGAGTGTATCCACTGTCCCCACGAAAGAATGAGCAAACTGCTGATGAAGACTACCTTGGAACTGATACCCAGCCCTATGTCGCGTCTATCCTTACTGCGCTCCTCCCTCGCTGTCTCATCCCTGCCGTGGCACGCACACGCGTGTGCACACACACACGCACATGCACAATATTGATACACGTCATATGACAGTTTGGCCTTCAGCAGTCCCTGAGAATGAGTATCTCTCCAGAGGTTCAGAGATAAAGAGGGACCGACTCCAGAAGACATGGCTCTTACCTTCGTAAGATTGTCAGAATCTGAGTATTTGAATATCTTCTCCAGGTTTTATGTTTTCATTTCCAACGCTCATCAGAAGTTTTATCAAAAGAATACTTTAGATCCTTTCACGGCCTTTATAAATGTTCCAGAAAGCGTGGACAAATGAATGAATGCAGCAGGAAACCCATTGTATAATTGCTTACCAAACTGAAGTCTGTCATGTTCTCGGTGAATATTTACTTGCTTCTTACCGAAACCCAACATACTTTCTGACGGATTCATTTCATTACCCGAGCTGCACAGTTTCCTTATATTGATCCAATAACTACAAGGAAAAATCACAGCCAAGAGATCTATGAAAACACATCCTTCTACCCTTCAGTGATAATAAGCTCCATCTCGTTACGTCTGTGCGTTTCGACGGCACCCACGCCCATACACGAGTAAGAACGTGTTCATCGCCTTTTCGTATCTCAGGATCGTAAATCTAACCAGCAAGAAAATGCAGAATAAAGCCCAACAGTACAAAATCTCTTTTTTGGTTTGCCCTGTGATCTCTTTTCACAGCTAGGAATTCCATATCTACAAACATCAGTTTGAAAGTTACTTTTTTTTCTTCTTCTTTTCGCATTTAAAAAACAACTCCCCAACCAAGATAGTCTCTGTGGAGCCCCAATGTGGTCACTCTTTTCTAGTCCTACTGAGATGTCCTCTATTTCTTTTTTTAAAAAAGATTTTATTTATTTATTTGACAGACAGAGATCACAGGTAGGCAGAGAGGCAGGCAGAGAGAGAGGAGGAAGCAGGCTCCCTGCTGAGCAGAGAGCCTGATGCAGGACTCGATCCCAGGACCCTGAGATCATGACCTGAGCTGAAGGCAGAGGCTTTAACCCACTGAGCCACCCAGGTGCCCCACAGCCTCTATTTCTATGTAGGGAATTCCTCTAAATGCACATTTCCTGGGGGTGCTTTGTTGGCTCAGTTGGTAGAACGTGTGACTCTTCATCTCAGAGTTGGGAGTCCAAGGCCCACATTGGGTGTAGAGATTATTTTTAAAAAGTAAAATCGAGGGACACCTAGGCAGCTCAGTCTGTTGAGCGTCCAACTCTCGGTTTCAGCTCAGGGCATGATTTCAAGGTCATGGAACTGAGCCCCGTGTCGGGCTCCACGCTCAGCGGAGAGTCGGCCCCGGACTCTCTCCCTCCCTCTCCCTTGGCTCCTCCCCCTTCTCTAAAATAAATAATTTTTTAAAAAAAATAAAAAGTAAAATCTTAAAAAAATATAAGAATAAAAGAAGCCTCATGCTGACAGGTGGTGCAGGGTCTTTTTGAGGTGACTGAGCAAAGGCATCTGTTAGGAGTGTGTGTGTCTTGAGAAGGTGCGTGGATACAACTGTATCCTTGGGAGTTAACTGTATTGATGCGGAGGTGAGACAGTCCTGAAAACACATCCTTTCGTGCTGTGTGGGCACAGTGGAGTGATGGCACAGGCTGTTACCCCAGGAACCCCCCCGCGAAGCTCTGACACCGTGATTCCCACAGGCCACTCCCAGACAATTACTGGGCAACATAGGTAAGAAGGGTAAAAAGACAGATGCATTTCGCAAAAGATGGGATTTTCCACCACATGTCTTTGTCTTGACGGCGCCTCTTCAGCCTAGCCAGACTTTCCTCAGAACTTCACCACGTTAGAGACCCAGAGCTCAAACGTCCTGCCTCACTGTCCCCTTACCCAGGGGACCTGTTCTCACCTCCTCCTGCAACCTTCCACCCAGAAGCCTCTTGCACGTCTAATGTCATCTTTGTATCTGCTCCTCAGCTCGCTTGAACTAATACAGAAGGTAACAGCCTCCTTTTAAAGCCATTCAATTAACATACCAGCATGAGAGCTAATGTCAACTTGGCTGGTCGTGGTGCTTGGTTGTTTGGTCAAACCTTGGTCTAGATGTTGCTGTGAAGGCTTTTTTTTTTAGATTAATGCTGTATAACTTTGAATAAAGTTTGAATAAACTTTGAATAAAGATTAACATTTAAATCAACAGATCTTGATGAAAGGCAATTACCTCCGTGTGCAAGGTGGGCCACGTCCAATCAGTAGATGACTTAAGAGCAAGGATTGAGGTTTTCCTTAAGAAGGAATTATCTTCAGGACTTCATCAAAGAAGCTTTGCCCACGTTTCCAGCCTGCTGCCCTGGGGATTTCAGACTCCAGAGTGCAACATCAACTCTGGCCGAGATCTCCAGCCTGCCCCCACAGATTGGCAACGTGCCAGTTCCCATAATTGTGTGAGAAAATTCCTTGAAGCAAAGAGGGTGAGAGTGATTGGACATCGAGGAGAGTCAAGAATGGAGCACAGAAAACTGAGCCCCCTGCCAAGACAGGAGTGGGAAGCATCCCTCCTGTCTCTTCAGGCCTGAGAGCGAAAGGAAGGCAAGTTCTGAAAGTTTGCAAGATTTCACTGATCAGGCCAAAGACTTGGAAGTTTATGCTGTGCTCAAGTGGTTGAAAAATATTTGAAAGCACAAGAGCCTTTGTTCCATTCCCCATTTGAGAACCTGAGAGAAGACAGCCTTGTGGGATTTAGGTATAGGGAGGGGACAAAGCAAAACAAAATAGGACTCTGCCTGATGTGGGGGGACCGTAAGGATTTTGGTGACCTTCAGAGGGCTGGGTTGATGGCTTGACTCCACGTGGGCTTGCGTGGAAAGCAGCCTCACTGAGAGGAAGGGCCATGCTGTGTGAGCAGTGGGAAAGACCACCATGGGCCGGGCTCGTTAGCACAACTAGAGACCACGACCTACAGCAACCACAGCCTCAGCCGAGGTATCACACAGCAGTCAGTCTGTCCCAGGACTCCGCAGACAGTGCTTGCACTCTGAGACCACAGGAGGCTGGGGACACACCTTCCCCTTTGTGTCATGAGGACATACAGGCTCCTCGTGTGTCCCGGAGGGAATCCAGGAGGAAACAGATGCTACAGCTCAGGATTTGAAGAGAATTTAAAGATGGGACGGGTTAAGGCATCCAACAAAAGACGTTGAATCACTTCCCTGGCAGTGAGAGCAGGAAATGGTTGCCAAGCCTGGACCAGCGGGACGAGGGGAGGAAACTGCTGTTCAATCCAACCGATGGGGATGGAGCCATGGAAGAGAGGCTGCCCAACAAAGGAAGAGGTAGAGCTCCGTGGCTATTGCCAGAGGAACCATGTTGGCCAAGCAAGGAAGAGACGGGAGAAAGATATTCAGACACATCATCCTCCTGTTCATTAAGTCCTGCCAATTTCCTTCCACTGGCCAGACCTGACCAGAAGCCAGAGCACAAGGGGGCCCAAGTATGGGGCTTGTGGGGTCCTCCTCCCTGGGACACAGACCTGGGGAAGAAATGAAGACTGGCTCTGGGTGGGGAACGCAAGGGAACAGCCCCCACCTGCCATCCATCTAGATGCCGTTTCAAGGAAGACCGGGGACAGTGGGGAGAGCCGTCCGGAAGACTGACTCATCTAGAGAGGGAGTGTTTTCCATGAGGAGTCACTTAAAAGTAGTGGGTCCAACCGAGTACTAGATTTGACGAGATTTAACTTAGGTGGAATCTAGCAGGATCTTCCTCTCCCGTTCCCCCTGCAATACCTTGAAGGAGGTTAGATAATCTTAACAGTCGACACTCAACAAAGTGTTTATTGAGGGTTTTTTGTGTGTGCCAGACCCTTTCCAGGTGCTGGGATTACAGATGGGGATCGGCAAAGAATCTAGATGCTCCTTCTAGTAGAGGAGCCAGAGAGCAGGTCGTTTCGTACGCGCTGGGAGACGGAGGACCGGGAAAGCAGGGGCGAAAACTGCTTTGAAGAATCGGGTCAGGCATGGACGAAGGAGCGGCGGGGAATTCCCGTTTTTGAAAGGATTGTCACCAAGATTCCCCCAGGAGGAAGTTCTCACGGTTCTTCGGGAACTCGTCACCCTGTAAATACTTAGTGCAGTAGAAGCTGTTTAATTTTTCCTTTTATCCCCAGGTTTGCAAATTCAAAATAAATCACTTCCTTGGTAATTATCCTGGGCTACATTGTATTTAAAAAGAAGCAGTTTTTTAGTACATTTGTGCGTATTTTTGCTTATGTAGGGAGTAGTAAACTGAGAGCACAGGCCCTTCTAGAAAGTCGTTGAGTGTCTGATACTGTGTTTCTATGTAGGAGGTCACGGTGCTACTGAGCTAGAAAGGTCTCCACCTTCAGAACGAGGGAAACATACCTTTTTCTCTCTGAATGAATCCTATCACTTGCAATACATTAAACGTACGACTTCATATCCTGTTTTTTGGGTAATGCAATCTCACCTTTGCACAGGATAAGAACCAGAAGGAAATAAATGTATTATTAATCATAATCGTCTTTTAAATATATTATTAATCGTAATTGCCTCTCAGGGATGGACTCAGCATTTGCTTTTATTCTTCACTCTGTCTTTCCGGACTTCCTAGCTTGTCCACAGTGAGCATATATTGATTTTACCGCAGAAAATAAACTTTACAGAAGATACTGAGGTGTGTGTCCGATGTCCTGTAGGATCCCAGGCTCCCCCGGCTCCTGGTCCTCCTACTCTTTCTATTTGCTCATTAGCCCCATTTTCTGAATCATCTCTGCAAGGTGGAAATTCCCAGCTCGAAGCTGAAACCCTGGCAGTTTGCAGAGGGGCTGGATTCTCTGTAACTGGGCCGCCGTGTCCATGAGAGAACAGGGGACAACTTGCGACCAGAGATCCCTGAAATCGCCACACCTGGGGGTGCTGCATCTCAGGGAGCTGGGTGCCCAAAGGAACCTCTTAGAGGGGACCACAGGCCCATCTGGGGGTCACAGCCCCATGTGAATGCTCTGGGGACAACTGACCTTGGGTGCTAGGATCAAGAAGGCAGCGGGGGTGTGCACGTGTTGGAGGGGTTGGTGTATGGGTGTATGGGGTGTGTGTGTGTGTGTGTGTGTGTGTGTGTGTGGTGGGGCGGGGCAAAGGGCATCCCTGCAGAGGTTAGAGGCAGTCTCTTTACGTTGTGCACACACACACACAGCAGAGAGAGAGACACAGAGTCACACGAAGGCTGTTGAAAGGAGAGTGCTAACATCACACTCAGGGAAAAGCCGCAAGTGCCAGAAAGGCCTTAAGTCCTGAAAACCATCCTCCCCCACCCCCCGCCAAGAAATCATTTTTTTGTTCTCTTGGGTCAAAGAGGTATTAATTCATTCCTAACAGCTTTGTCATCGGGAAACCACAAGTTGTCTTGTACATGGGGAGGGAGTTGATTCCCATTCTCACTAATGTTCGTGACGGATGTCGGAGTGAGTGACGGCCCCGCAGTCCGGAGAGACCCCAGCTGCTTCCCCGTGTGGGGAAGCAGAGGGTGAGAGCTGCATGAGAGCCCGGTGCCGGGCCCCGGGCTGCTGACTCGGAGCCCCGTCCCCTGGTACCCCGGGACCCCATCCCGCCGGAGCCCCGTCTTGCGCAGAGCCCAGCTTTCTCCCTCCCCGGCTCACCAGCTTCTGTCTTTCCTGCCCCATCACGTTAGGAAGTCTGAACTGGGTTTTTGCTCTTCTTTTATTGCCAAGAACAGTGGGATATTCTAGAGAGTTCTTCTTGTCACATCAACCGTGCAACCTTTGTCAGATAAAATACTACCCAGAAGTTTCCAACAGTGCTTAAAAATCAGTGGCACTGTGAAATTGATGAGAAACAGTATAAACCTTTTAAAATACAGATCTCGCTGGTTTGCGATTAACGATAGCCCTGCATGTTGTGATAAGCATCTTGGGCGCAAAATACCCTTTATGTACACCCCAGAGCTTGTCGTTCTCGGACCCACGAGGACAAGGCGTAGGGAAGGAGTCGTGGGGTGGACGATCGTGGGACTGGGTTTTGGCTGGAACTCACATGAGGTTTGGATGAAGCTGCCTCTCTCTGAAATGACAGTGAGGACTCCTCGCCAATATTGGGGAAGGTCACTTGCTTTCAAGGTTAAGAAACTGTCGCGCTCACTTGTTTTCTAGAAAAAAGAAAAGAAAATCTTACTTTTGGAAACGGGCTTGGGTTGGGCATTATATCACCTTCCATGGAAATTCCTCAGTCATGACTGGACTGAGCGTTTGGGCTGTCATTAGCGCCCCCCTGCGTTCTACAGAGGGCAGACTGGGGTGCAGCGCGGGGCTGCCCATGACAGGGTCTCCCAGGGAGACCCCTGCCTTCTTTCTCCTCCGTCCCATCGGGCTCCCACTGCCTCCCAAGCGGAGAAGGAAGGCACTAGCCATGATTCAAGTTTCTGCTTCTGGTTCCTTCTTTCTTCCAGGAATGGCTCCAGGCTCCAGCTGGATCCTCCCACTTGAAGAAAACTGTTAAGATCATATCACTGGGTTTGCCAGAAGCATACGTTTTGTATCAAGCATGAGTTTTCTTCCAAAGAAATCCCATCCTGTCTCATGAGATGGAGAATCAGGATTTCAGAAAATCCCGGGGGCCGTTAGCCTGGCAGTATGGCGCCGAGGAAGGGTTTGACATCTGTGTGTCGCCCTCTCTGCATGTCCGCGCGCCCCCACATAAACTGGTGCTGGATCTCTGTAGCCATGTGGGGATTCCTTCTCACCCCCATTTCCCTCCAGATAGAGACGAGGAAGTGGCTGGGCTGGAGAGAGAGGATCTTGGTTCATCCCAGGGCGTAAGCACCTAATTCTCAGGAAAAATGACGGCTGGAGGCGAGCACAGCCCGACAGCACCCCTCGCTACGGCATGGCACAGGTGCGGTCCGCTTCTGGTTCAGAGGCAGCTGGTGTGGGGAGCAGGTTCTCGACTCTGGGCTGAATCCTTGATTTCTCTTTGCCTGAAATCCCGTTCGTCATTCTTGCTGTCTTCGGTGGAGTTCTCTGCGTCTACCTGGTCATGGCTCAAAATAAACTTCTTTGACTGGAGAGGCATTTGAGCCCCAGACATATAGTATCATCTAAGAGATCCTCTGACCCAGATGTACACGTGGCCAATAGCCTGTGAACAGGTGTGAGCGCACACCCGCACACACACACGGTATCATGACAACATGGGCACATTGGATATCCGGGGATAGTCGCTGGACCAAGCACGGCTCACACGAGGCCAAATGCCTCCTAATAAAAGCAGCGGTGTTATCCTGTAAGTGCGTCGGGTCAGGTGCTCTGAAGCAGACTGGTGCTGGGATGCGGCGTGCCAGAGGGTACCTGGGGAGTGATGCTGTGAGAACTCGGAGTGAGGGAGCAGGACTGGACGATGGGGCACGCGGACTATAATAAAGGTCTGGAAAGTCCCAGAGAACCTGGATGGGGAGACTCGGAGCATAGACGAGGCATGAAGGAGAAGGCAGGAACAGCCCAGCCCAGGAGCCCCTGCCCGGCCCCGGGCGCGCGTGCTGCTGGTTTACCTGCTGTGGGAGGTGCTTTTGGAGACGCTGCCACAACCTGGGGGCCAAAAGGCAGGTTCTTCTGGGAGGAGGTCTGACCCCTGCACCACTGCCTTCTTGGCACACTACCCCACAGACGATGACTCGGTGATAGAAGGCAGCAAACTGCAGGGAGCTTAGAATTTGTAGACTGACTAGATTCACGGGCTGGGGTTGTGATGCATGTTGGGGACACATTTCCTCCTTCCTTCCCTTGTAGGGACATGCGAAGGGCCTTGTAACATATGAGCTGAAACTCATCGACAATTAGTTTTCCTTAATCAACCGCATAACGAAACCCGTGTCGTTACTTTTTAAACGCAGACTTCCTGAGTTAAAATAGATATAAAATACAATTTGGCAATTTTAAGGGTTCAGTTGGATGAGTTTTGATAAATGCATGGAGACATGTGACCATCACCACAATCCTCATCTAGAACATTCCCGTCACCCCAGAAAAGTCTTCCCTTAACACTTGGTAATCGGTGATCGGCCATTTTTCCTAGAGTTCTGCCTTTTCTGTTACTTCATATAAATGACATCACGCAGTTCATATATATGGATGTTTCTGGCTTCTTCTTATGATGCTTTAGGTATCCAACCACATTGTCTCAATAGTGGGCTTAATTGTATGGACAAGGAGTATCTCCCTTTAGGATTATACCATCTTATCTACTCTACTGCTTAATGTCTTTGGGGTTGCGTTCAGTCTGGGGCTAAGATGAATAAAAGTGTTATGAACATTTGAGTATGAATATTTGTGTAGATGTACTTTCTTTTCTGTGGGGAAAGTGCCTAAGATTGGGATTGCTGAGGTGTAAGATAAGTATATGTTTAAGTTTCTGAGAAACCATCAAAAGGTTTGCACCATTTTGTATTCCAAATGTGTTCCTCAGGAACAGAAACAGCTGTGTGCCTGAGAGTTCTCGTTACTCTGCATCTTCACCACAACTGGTTATTTTTCTAAATTTTAGCCTTTCTGGTAATTATATGATAGTATGTCTTTGGAGTTCAAAACTTTCCTTCACCACTAAAGATATCGAGCACCCTGCGGTTTTGGCAGTCTTACCATTTTTGATAAAGTGTCTATTCAAAGTTTTTTTTTTGCCTATTTTAATAATCAAATTGTTTATTTTCTTGTTATCGAGTTGCAAGTGTGTATATGTATTGTGGATGCAAGTCCTTTATCGGTTACATGTTGGCAAATATTTTCCAAGTCTGTGGCTCACCCCTCCACCTTTGTTATATTGTCTTCTTGAAAAATAATAGTGTGAAATTTTGAGGAAATCTGGTCTGTCTTCTTCATCAAGTCTACCATTTTTTGTTTATGTTTTCCAAATTTCTTGTGATACTATCCTAAAATCACTCCAAAACAGAAATTAGAAATTGTCATTGATGCAGAATTTTACACAAATAATATAAATGGGTAGGTCACTTTCTATACCCTCAGTTAGCCAGATCGAAGGATATCTAGGAATGAATTTTAGTTTATGCACTGTATCTCAGAATAAAGCCTTTTCGTCTGTATATTATATCTAATAGAAAGGTACCAGACTTCAGATGATGAGAGAACCTTGAAAACTCAAACACACTATTACGTATTCTCTCCTAATAAGGCATTTTAAATTAGTGTTGTTATTTTAAATCTCTGGGCTCTCTTTTTTGGTATTCAAGTTATCTTCATATTTTAAACAAATTAAGTTGTATCTTTTATTACAGTTGTTTTTTGAAGATCTCTAGAAAAGGGCCTCCTGGGTGGTTCAGTGGTTAGGGACCTGCCTTTGGCTCAGGTCATAATCCCAGGGTCCTGGGATCGAGCCCCCCACATCGGGCTCTCTGCTCAGCGGGGAGCCTGCTGCTCCTTCTCCCTCTGCCTGCGTGTGTTCCCTCCGTCACTATCTCTCTTTCTCTCTCTCTGTCAAATAAAAAATAAAATCATAAAGAAAGAAAGGAAGGAAGAAAGGAGATCTCTAGAAAGAGATCTCTAGAGGAGATCTGACTTGCCCCTTTCTCCCCAGATGCTTGATTTAGACAGAACACCATTGTGTGTTCTGGACCAGATTTTGTCCACTGCTCGGAATTGATTCCAGTTTATTTTATTTCATGATCAGTTTAAAAACTATTTCAAGAAATTGCATATTATCCAAAAGCATCTCTTCACTTTATGTCCCTATAAAGTATCCCTCTCCCCTCGGTGATTAGCTACGATTACCGGTGAGAACTTCCACGGTCTGATTTTAGGGGATTCCCAATCCCTTCTCCACCCCAGTCTCCTTCTGGATGAGTACTTGTCATATCGTTTTATTATCACATTTAAGTTACTAAACAATGACGTTTCCATATAGACATCCCACAGAACAACCGTTTGTTCCATAAAAATGTGACACTACATTCAACTTCCTCTTAGGTCAACCGTGAGTTGGAATTCTGTTTTTAAGGCATCTCCTAGTATTCAGGGAGAACATTTGAAAAGAGATATTGCATCTGGTTGATGATAATTATCTTCGAACCTTTTCTCTATAATTAAAAACCACTCAAAAGACAGTGCACACATGCAAATAAGAGACAACAAAAGCAGTTTCTAAGTGTGTGATGCTTAATGCAGGATGTTAATCCACACAACGAAAAAATGTTGCTGACCTTCTGGGCATTAAATGCAACATCACTGATTTTGTTCTATATGTGTTCCTTCTTCTCAAGTATTCAAAGAATGGAAGAGACATAATCATCTTAATTTTCAAGTTTTTCATGAGAATATACTACCTTTTTTTTTCACAAATGAGAAAACAAGGGTCTACCATGACCTTTGCACATTTTCAGTAAGAGAGCCAAAATAAGAACAATTCTGGCTAATCTCACCTGGGATCTTAATTAGCACTACAAGTTTAATTTTGTGAGTTAAAAATAACATCACTCCTGAGAAACAATGCCAAAATTATTATATGCGGATGCAGTGTATTGCGGGTCTAATGAAGAAATACTTGAGGCACGGTGAGCTACCATCTTCATTGGAGGCATGAGGAACATCCGTAGGGGCTCTTTGGGGTGTCGACGTAATTCCTGCTGTGGGTGTTGTGGGAACCTCTGTGGCAAGAGTGATGGAACAGTCCCACTGCCGCCATGGGACCCAGAGCCTGACCATGGTGTCAGCATGGGAAGAGGTGGAGGCCAAAGGGAAGGCTGGTGTCGGGCGGACACCTCCTCGTCAGCCAGGTCTGCAAAGGCTTTTCAAGTGATACCAAAGGGATCAAAACCCAAGTCGGTTGTTTAGGAGAAGTGAAGCCACACACAGCTCGCCAGTGTGGAGGATGGCACTGAGATTGCTTCCGGTCACCTGGACAGTACAGAGCCAGGGAGAGGAGGGAGCCTCCTTGGGAAGGGCCGGGACAGCGCGAAGTCATCAGAATGATGACTGTGACCCAGTCGGGGCCCTTGCAGAAGGCGCCACGCCCTAATGAGCCGCTAGGGACGGCCGCATGGGGTTTGGACAAACCAGGCGGTGGGGAAGGTGCATGACAGCAGACCTCACCAGAAACTCCCAGCTTTCCCGATCCTGGGAGAACCTGAGCTTCGCTGGGGTGGGGATCGTACTCTGCAGCGGAGTCACTTGTTCTCACTCTTATCCACGGATCCCAGGTGTCACCGAAGATGACTGAGGTTTAAGTTATTTAATTCAGAAGCAGCTTCGCTCATAGCCCCGGTGCTCCCGCACCTGCATTTCCTCTTCTGGGAAGTCAGCTGCCTCGTCCCCAGTTCACGCGGGCCCTTGGGGTCAGGCTTGGGAGGCTGCATCCTCTCTTGGGGGTTAACGCAGGAGTCACCGGCGCCGGAGATGTTGGCGGGGTCCTGCCAGCCCCTGCCTCCTCGCCGACTCGCTGTGTGGCTCTCCGAGTGCCTTCTGACTGGATGCGGGGTTCGTGACCTTGGACCTTGCGAGTCGGCCTCCGAGGGGCTGGGATTGATGACATCTTCACGCGCTTTACCAATCTTCCCAAATTACTCTGGTCGTTTTAAAACCTGTGAGGCTGGTAATCCTGCGACAGGCAGGGGAGACAGGGGCAGGAGTGTGGTGTTCTCGCATAGCACCCGCGCTAGCCGCATGCTTGCAGTTTTCTGGTGTTTTCTGTTTTCTATCATTGCATTTTTTTTTTCTTCCCAAGTTTTTATTCAAATTCCAGTCAGGTGTAGGATTCAATGATTCGTCGCTTCCTACAATACCCAGGGCTCACCCCCGCACCCTCCCTGAGCCCCGGCACCCCTTTAATGCATCCCCGACCTCCCCCCTCTGGTCGCCGTTGGAGCGTTCTCTAGAGCGAAGAGTTTCCTGGTCTGTCTCTCTCTCTTCTTTGCCGGCATTCATCTGTTTCATTGCTTATCTAGTTGTCTCTGCACTATCTTTTAGCGACTCTTCTTTCCGCATCGAAGTATCTTTGCCTCCGCGTTGCACATCAGTCGATGCGGGTTTTGTGTGCGGACGGACTTCCAATGCTTACCCTTTCTCCTCTGCAGTTCTCCTGGCACAGCCGCTTAAAAACTGCTGGGCCTTCAGACACTCCCCGTGAGGGACAAGCCCATTTTCACCACTTTCAGTGAAGTCAGTGACAAAAGTCCGTGAACCTGACAGCCACAGGCGCACAGCAAGGACTTGGTACTGTCCCTGGGGCTCTGTGCAAAGAGGACATTCCACAGGGTGTCCCCTGTGTCAGGACTGGGAGCAGTTTCCCCCGGACCCAACAGCAGCAAAGATTTGCAATGACTCAAGGGGCACGGAAGTCCAGAGCAGAGAACTAATTCGTGGGACTTACAGACCCGCCCGCCTGGCCCCGACTTGTCCTTATACTCTGCTCCTCATGCTGCTGTGTCCTCTCTGGACACCACCAAACGAGTGTTCGGGAAGCTTCAGAACGACTACCCAGCTTCAGGAAGCCCCATCACTGCGACTGAGACGGGTGCTGGGCTCTCAGTGGGCTCCAAGGCTGGACGGACCAGTATCCGGCATTCGGGTAAGACCTCCTTTCCCTTTCCTTGGTGAATGGCTATGATTTTTTCTATCTTATTTGAAGAGTTGCTGTCTAATCCAAGTTCAGTAAGACATCTGCTTCCGATTTCTCTTTGAAGTTTTGTGTTTTAGTTCCTACATTTAGGTCTAAGATCCATTTCAAGGTAATTCTTGCGAATGGTGTCAAATAAATAGGGAGGGTCATTTTCATTCATATGCGTATCTATTTTTTGGCAGCAGAATCTTTTGAAAAGACAGTCCGTTTCCCTTTGAATGACTCTGGGGATTTCTGCCCCAAAATCCATTGATTATATGGGAATAAGACATTTTGGACTGTTGATTCTGTTCCGTGACATACGTGGCTGTCGTTATGGAAATATTACCTCGTTGGGTTTACTGTGACTCCACAGTAAGTCTTAAAATCGACAAACAGAAGTCCTCCAACCCTGTCTCCCTCTTTTTCAAAATTGTTCTGACCATTCTGGTTCCTTTGCATTCTCATTTCCACTCTGTAATCAGTTCAACAGTTTCCATTTCTCAGCGAAACCGGAGGAGGTTTTGATTGGGATTATAAATATATCCGCTTGGGGAGAAAGAACATCTTAAACAATATTGAGTTTTCATTTCATGAATGTGGTAAGTCTAATTTACTTAGGCTGTCTATGATCTCAGCAACATTCTGTAGCTTTTAGTGTACAGGAAATGCACATATGTTGGTAATTTTATCAAAATAATATTTGAGCGGTGTTATCTTTAAATTTCTATTTCCAGTTGCTTGTCGGTAATGGGCAGAAGTACCCTGTGTCCTTAAGCTGTGTTGACGGCACCGATTATCGATAGCTGATAACCTGTGGATTCCTTGGGATTCTCTGAGTAGGTTGTCTGTCTCTTTCCTTCTCTCTCTCTCTCTCTCCTCCTGTCTCTCTCTCTCTCAGTCACATGGGGACGGGGGACATCCTTGTCTGTTTCCAACCTTGAAAGCATTCAGCCTTTCACATTAGGAACGATGCTTGTGGGCAAAGATCTCTTCTCTCATGAACGTCACAGCAGAGGTTTTCCGAGTGGGCCTGGGACAGACAGTGTCCGTGGCTCCTCGGAACTTGTCATAAATCCCAATTCTTGAAGCCATTTCAGACTGAATCAAAAACTCAGGGGGTAGGACCCGGCAGTGTTTATTTTAACAAGCCTTCCAGGAAATTTTGTGTCGTATTAGATTCTGTCCGTGTATTAGACACGATGTTCGGATGTTTGTTTAGACAGCATGGGATTCTCGGAATGCCCGACAGAGGTCTAACATGACCTGCCTCCTCTTCATGACAGAAAGGGTCCTGCCTGGCAGAATCCCCCAGAGAACGCCCAGCCGCTCCGAGTGAACAGCGGGCAGGTGGTCTAACGTGAGTTTGCCCCAGGGCCTTCCTCTCATCGACCTTTACATTAAGGCCCCTCCTTCCGCGGTGACTACTTGATCTCACACTTTCAGGAAACAACACTGTCCTAACGACTTTGCTAATCGTTTCCCATTTGACCCACAAAACTTCACCATCTCGGAAAAACAGGGCAACTCGCATTACAAACTTACAAAGAGAAACTTTCCAGCTGCTTGAGATGTGTGATGCCGACTGGATTCCCTCACACAGCCCCGGGGGTGTGGGGCTGAGAAACAGTAACACGCAAGGGCAAGGACGCGTCTAGATGTGACACGATCGCTGCGCATTTCCATATTTCTCTCCTTCTACCTTGAATTAGCCTGACTCTGCACTGAAGACAAGTAGAACAGATGAAAGGAAACCTCTCCTGCCTTGACATATAAAAAACAAAAATACAACACGCCCCCACACGTCGAGCTCTTCAAAGGAAAATACAGAGGGAAGACGCTAAAAGACAAATCATTTATCCAAGTTTATTCTCGGAGCCGGAGTTCAGAAACTGTGGGAGTTTCTGAACTCCAGCTATGCTTTTGGGAAGGGAAGTGATCTCAGCGGGGTGATGCTTTCGTGGTAGCGCAGTGTGGGTGCAGCCCACAGATGGGTCAGACTTAGGGCTCTCAGCTCAATGTGTGGGAACCACTTCTGTTTCCATCAAAGTGCGGCTCAGATGCATTTGCACAAGCAGGTACCTTGCGAGTTTCGTCCGGTCTTGTCCCAGTCTTCCTCCCTGGCTTCACCCCTGTAAACAAGTATACAAGTATTTATCACGATGTCACCTGCCTTATGTCACAGGCTGGGAACAAAATACAAGTATTTTATCACGATGTCACCTGCTGTATGTCACAGGCTGGAAACTCAAAGACCTAAAGGAAGACGCTCTTTTGACGGAAGGGTGTCTGGGGTCATCGACCATGGAGGACAACACAGGCAATCGCCTACATGGTGTCCTCGTAAGACGGGCCCCGGGAAAGATCCGTCCCTGTGTATACACTGGGGCCAAATCAGAGCTAATGGCGTTCTCCAAACCGACTCTTCCCAATCACACACACAATAGAATAATTTGTAGAAGCAGGACAAGTATGGATGAACAGAGGAGTTGCATGAATAAAATAAATATCAAAGCTTTTGCACATTATTCTAATATAGAAGCCCCACAAATTTGTCCACATTGAGAAAGGAGAGTAGTCTGGATTACTGTGAGTCCTTTCGCCTCTGTTAAAAATAAGAAACTACATCAATATTTAAGCAGGTTTCTTAATGATGCTGCTAATGGTCGGAGGCATGGGCTTCTCTTGGCAGAATGCTTGGTGGACCAGCTAGCGACTTTCGTCCCCATCAGTATCGAAATCCTTTCCAAGTAACTGCAAGAGAATAGAGTTCTCTTTTTTTGATGCAAGGCCAACTTTATCTACATGTTGTCAAGTTTCGGCTAAAAATAATACAAACGCAGCACGAGTTGTACCATTCTCCAGAAAACAGGAGCCACCCGCTTTCTACCAGTTTTCAGCAATCCAATTTCCACGTTTGTGCAAAACCGCACGGGTCAATTTGGATTCAGTAGGCACAGCCTGCTGCCTCAGGACATGGTACAACAATCATCTAAAAATTGAGGTCTCTTATCTGTGCGTCTCCCGAGAGCAAGAATGTTAACATTTATTTATTCAGCACATCTTTCTCGAATACATAACACATGCAAGGGACTGAAGGCAGGACAGGCAGCAGCCTAGTAGCGTTCCTATAGCCAGAGACGGGCACCTGCGGGAGAGAGACAGCGGGCAGAGCCCCAGTGACGGAACAAGGCGATTCCAGACCCAACACAGGCAGCAAGTGGGGTGGAGGGCAGGGCAGTGAGGGGGTGGGGACAGGACCCTCAGAGGACACACCCCAGGGAGAGGTGGCTGCGAAGGAGACACGCACGCAGACCTGGAGAGGAAGAGGTTAGAGGGACAGTCCCTCAATGTAACCGCATTCCTGAGACATGGAGTGAGCAGGAAATCTACCGTACTTGGTTCTTACTCAGGAAAAGGGAAGCCTTGACACATAACGGACGGTCATCTGACTTGGCTTCAGTTTGCAGAGTCGGAAATGCCGAGTGAACGGTGACACAGACCACAGCCTTCCTCACCCCTCCTCCGGGTCCCCTGCCTGCCAGCCTCCCAGAGCCGTGCTTTCTGCCGCGTGTCCTCCCGACCCCAGGCCACGGAGCGCTGGGGGTCTTGTGCTCCACACTCAGCCACATCACAGTTGGAGAAGGACTGAGTCTCTTCCTACGCCTTGTTCTCTGGCCTCAAATGGGCTCATGTCAGTATGTGGGCGAGGTTCTCTCTGTGATAAGGCTCTTAGTGACAGATTTCTCCTCCTTGAAGTCCAGCTGAAGCAGGTTTCCCCTGTGCTTCTCTTCCTCCCTTGCCCCTGCCTCACATCTCTCCTGCAGCCCTCTCCCCATTCAGATGGGCTTAAGGAAAAGCAATGGAGAAGGTGCTGTTTGATCCAAAGGAATGAATCTATAAGAGTAAAACTCCAGTGAGATATGCCCAGCCTGCTACCTCCCAAATGACATCATCCCAGTAGTCTCCTACTTTACCTTTTACAAGATGTTTTTAATTGTTTGTGCTGGAGGTCTTCAGTGCTTTCTCTCAGAGTTTCTCCAGAGACATTGAGACCCAAGAGACTGTTCTCTGGAGAAGACAATCGACAAGTTCTCTCCTGAGCAGTGAGGTTCTTAGTTTTATGGCCCTAGAAAGACACTCCCATTACCCAGGAGACAAGCAGCATGGTTGTAATGACAAAACCAGCACAACGGGGAAACCCTGTTACTGGAAAAATCTAGGTGTCCATCAATCATCAAATGAATAAGTATAGACAGTGTATTAATATCCACATAGAAGGATAATATGGAACAGTGAAGATTAGTAAGTTTGAGCAACATGTATCCACATGAGTGATTGATTCCTTTACATATAAATTCTTCTTGGGGAAAGAAACACAGATGTGTTACCTCTCTGGTTAGGTTTATTACCAGGTATATTATGGCTTTTGGTGCAATTGTAAATGGGATTGGCTTCTTGATTTCTCTTTCTGCTGCTTCATTGTTAGTGTATAAAAATGCAACTGACCTCTGTGCATTGATTTTATATATTCCCATATCAGTTCTAGTGGGTTTTTGGTGCAGTCTTTTGGGCTTTCTACATAGAATATCATGTCATCTGCTTCTCTGCCGATTTGGATGCCTTTTACCTTTTCCTGTTATCTGATTGCTGAGGCGAGGACTCCCAGTGCTATGTTGAACAACAGTGGTGAGAGTAGGCATCCCCGTCGTGTTCCTGACCTTAGGGGAAAAGCTCAGTTTTCGCCCTCTTGAGGATGATATTCTCTGTGGGTCTTTGGTATATGGCTTTTATGATGCTGAGGGAAATCCCCTCTGTTCCTCCAGGGTGGAAAGGATATTGCATTTCGTCAAATGCTTTCTCTGCATCTTCGGAAAGGATCATATGGTTCTTGTCCTTTTATTAGTATGATGTATCGTGTTGATTGATTTCTGGGTCTTGAACCCCTGCAGCCCAGGGGAAAAACCCACTTGGTTGTGGCGAATAATCCGAGGAGGCGGGTGGGGGGTGGGGTGACTGGGTGATGGGCATGAAGGACCGCACGTGACGCAGGGAGCACTGGGCGTTACACGCAACCGACGAGTCCCTAAGTCCTGCGTCTGAAACACTGTAGGTTAACTAAGTGGGATTGAAATGAAAAAATTTTTTACAAAAGCAAGCAGGGAGCTTTCCTGGCTTAGTCTGTAGAGCCTTCTATCTTTGATCTCAGGGTTGAGGGTCCAAGCCTTATGTTGGGCATGAAGCCTACTTAGAAAAACGAAACCTGAGACATTTTTAAAAAGCAAGTGACATGATTTCATCATATAGCATGAAATCATTTTAAAAGTTCCAAAGCAGGGCGCCTGGGTGGCTCAGTGGGTTAAGCTGCTGCCTTCGGCTCAGGTCATGATCTCAGGGTCCTGGGATCGAGTCCCGCATCGGGCTCTCTGCTCAGACGGGAGCCTGCTTCCTCCTCTCTCTCTGCCTGCCTCTCTGCCTACTTGTGATCTCTCTCTGTCAAATAAATAAATAAAATCTTTAAAAAAAAAAAAAAAGTTCCAAAGCAAACCCAAGCTGATGTGTTTTGAGAACAAACGTACATATTTAGTAAAATTGCAAAGAAAAATAAGGAAATTGTAAAAACTCACAGTAATGCTGAATTTTAAAGGAGAAAGAGTGGTAATGGGAGAGACTCGGGAGGGTTGTTAATCAGATCTTTTTCTTAGGTTCAGTGGTTTATGCATGGGCTTTTTATGTTTTGTATCTCATATTCTTTCATATTTTAAAAACCTCCAACACTAATTCAATTCAAAACCATATGGCTCTAAGCCTTATTAACAGTTTGTTCATTCCAATTAATTAAACATGCTACAACCAAACCCGTAGTGGAATTTGGAGTCCACGGGAAAAAGTAGTTTCCAGAGCACAATTCCAGTGAAAAATGGAAAATCCAGCAGTTTCCTTGGGAGAGCGCTCTTTTCTGATGGTGCCCAGCCCCGGGAGGGGAGACTGGACCCCCGAGCTCAGACCCCTCCCCAGCAGCCCTGCTGAATTTCTGCTGAGTTCACAGATGATCCGTGATGTGCCTGCTCACTTCACAGGGAATCACTTTCTTCCCAAATGAGCCAGTCGTTCCTGAAGATGCTGAGTGTTGCCCTCGCCACGGGCTGTGATGGGCCCAGGCAGGAAGCAGGAATAGTACAAAGTGGTGCTTGAGGGAGCAGCCTTGGCTGCTGCCCCAGCTCTTCTAGACTGTTCCTTCTGGCTTTCAGAACTTTACAGCACCACCCTGCTCTCCCGACCTGATCTTAACACCACCGCCCTCCATGGTCCACATCTGGCCACCTACCCTGTATACTGACCTACCCCGTGAACAGTGGGGCTGCCCTGAAAAGCAGGCAGGCCTAACTAAATGAGATTTTTTGCAGTTACTTTTCAGCCTTCAAAAATAAGCCTGGCCCCTTGAACAGTTTTCTACCAGGGAAGCTCCCAGACTTCTCAAGGCAGTGGTTTGGGTCTTAAAAAATCATCCTCAAAGACACACAGACTTTTATTTCCCTGAAAATTGGTCATCCTTCTGCACGGCATTTCTGTGGACTTGACCTCGCTCCTGGGTCCTGCGGGAGGCCAGCTTTCTTATACCAGCGATGGCTCAGAACCTTCATGAAATGTTCCTGGGATCTAGTGCAGGCGGAGGACGTCTACGAGTGACATCCTCGGTTGTTCCGTAGAAAAAGACTGGAAGCGAACTGGAAAGCGGGGAAGGACCAAAGGCTACAGTCTGTTACTTAATAACATCGGAGGGAATTTAAGACGAATCCCTTTATGGAAACCGCATGCAGGCTCTGGGACTCTATGAGGCAACTGTAAACACCTTCTGTGCAGCTGGGAACCACTCCTGGGATCCTGGGAGCTAATCTAGAAAATCAATTTACAATCAATTATGAAAATGCAGTGTTACCTGAAGAGGCTTCCAGGCCGAGATCAGAACTGGAGTAGGTTTGATATGGGGTAAGTGTGGGCTCGACTCTGGCCACCCACTGTGCGGGGATCAGCCCCAGCCCCTGTGCAGACTAGGGAAACCGTGCTTCTCTGTGCCTCAGTCTCCCCACGAGGTTGTTAGGAGAATTACATTGTTAGGAGAATTAATAAGCCAATATACATAGAGCACTTAGAACAGTATCCGATGTGATCAATGTTCAAGAAATACAGTCTCTCCGTTGTCACAGTTACTGTTTGAACGGACACCTTTTTCTTAAGTTAGTAACTGGATTCATGTGGGAATCGGTCATGCAAGACTTGAGAAGGTCGTGTCCCAAGGCAGCCACTCAGGGGTCCGTCCACACGCCGCCTGGGACAGAGAGCGCCTGGCTCACACACGAAGGACCGACAGCCTCACCCTCCTCTGTAACCTTCAGAGCGTTGGTCTCCGCCTGGGCCATTCCCTTCAACTCGCCCAGAAGGCGGTTCCTGCTGGTCCCGCACGCAGACTGGCTGACCAAGCACAAAACCTGATCCGTGCGTGACACGTGGTGACCTCCTAAGTTGTTACTGACTTTTCTCCATCCACCTTTCTGATTTGTTTAATGTCGGTGCGTCTCCTGCAGGTCTATGATCTCTTAGTATTTCATGCAATTTAATGCAGGACCACGATCTCACCGTTGTGTCCCCTCTACTTCTCTCTCCCACGATGGGACCTGTTCCTGTCCGCTGCTGGACCGTGTGTGTCCGCCCCTCTTCAGGAAGCCTGACAATAAGCCTCTGGAGAATTATTATCTCTTGTTTCAGTTCCATTGCTGTGTCTCTCCAGCGTGCACAAACTTGTGGGAACTGAACAATCAGGAGGTGACCACAGGCTCATTGACGGGGAGACTAGAGGACAGATGGGCCCTTTCACAGCACACAGCAGCACCCCGGGGAGCTGAGGTGGCCTCCTTCTGCACTGTGTCCCTGTCTTCATGCTCTGGCCTCCACCTGTGGTGGCAAGACACGTGTTGTTCTCTGGGAAGTATCTGTGGGATGATCCGGAACCTCTGTGGTGTGGAAAGACAGAGGCCCTTTGTCTAGAAAGAGGACGGAGCGGGGACTGAGGAAGCATTTTCCAACAGTTGCCAGGAGATAAATGCTTAATGTTGTCTCCTTCTGCAAGCTATTTAGTAAGTAACGTGCAAGGGAATAATGTGACGATAGCAATTTCATTTTACATTCTTAATGTCTGGGCAGGAAGTACCAAGAGAGCCAGAGCAAACATTTGTGCTCTTTCCTTGTTTTCTCTCCGAGACAAGTCTGTAACGGAACATTGAGCATCTCAATGTCTAGACCCAGCGAAACCCATGAGCTGATGGCAAGAAGTCCACTGTCCGAGGTTACTTGAGAATTCTAACACTCTAGAATGATCAAATGTGGAATGAAGCAGGTAGAGCCTTGACCCTTATGGATAATTATAAAGGTTATTTACAAAAACGCCTTTAATGAAAACTACAAAATAATAATTGGTGATTCCCTTTTTATAATCTAGAAGTCCAAACCAATCTAGAATGGCAGAAGGTCATTCAGTGATTCCCTGTGGACGCCGAGGGGACAGCAGGGAGCTGGGATGACCAAGGGCCATTGGGAATTTTGAGGGGTTGGATGTGTTCATGGTTTTGATTGTGGTGGGGGTGGTTTTCTTTGCCAAAATGATCTAATTTTACACCTTAAATACTGCATTTTTACTAGATAAATCAGTTAAAGATGTGTCCTCAAATACCACTTGTAGAACACCCAGAGCAGAGCTCTTTTTGTCAAAAGAGCCCTAAATCAGAAACAACTCAATTGTCCATTAACAGGAAAATTAAATCTTTTTAACATCGAATCTTTATGTAATAAAATACATCATGGCCAGGAATAAACTACTAGCATAGGCAACAGTGGGGTGAATCTCAGAAACATTGTACCGAGCCAAGGAAGCCAGACACAAAATCGCGTGATTCTATTTACATCGACGCCTAAGACCCAGCTGAAACTATTCATGGTGATGGCAATCAGACAGTGGTCATTACCAGGAGCTGAGAGAGACCAGAAACAGTGACAAAGAACATGGAAATCTTGGATTTAATTAGTACATGTTGTATTTTAATTACACCACAGGAAAAATAATAAAAAGTGACTAATCTCAGCAATGATGAAGGATATATAGATGCACACGCATAGAGAGACGGGACAGAGAGACAGAGACTCAGAGGAACCGAGACCGGGAAGCCGACTTCCGTCTCACAGCAGCCTGGTGGAGAATCCTTTCTCCTGCTGTGTTCAGACGCGCTCCAGCTACCAACAGCCAATGTATTTGTCCCTGTCTCTCAGGTACAATTAAAGCTGGAGAGAATTTATTTCTGTAGCTGGATGAGCGGAGGGTGTGCGGCGAGGACCATCTGGCCTTCCCGGGCCTGGGCTCCGCAGCCCACCCGCCTCGGCTCCCTCATTCTGGAAAGATTCAGGTCCTGCTTCACTGTTGAGAAAATGCCCAGGACAAAACCTGCAGCCTCTGGTTGTGCAGCCTCTGCTGTGGGGGAGGCGCGTGGCTCCGTGATGGGGTCATCATCGTTTCCCGTCCTGCCGCCCCCAGAGAGGCTTCATGCCGACGTTCAGACAGTGCACGAGCCCAAGACGCCCAAACACGCAGGGCGTTTCAGTCACCCACTTGGTTCTTGACCTTGGTAAGTTAGTTAACCCTTTGACAACTGTAATGTGTAAATAATTATCTTTAAATATACATAGGATTTGAGTTGTTAGGATAATTACTGAAAGACCAGATTTTAAAGCAACTCACAGAAGGCTACTTGATATACACTATAAATGACACATCTGGTTGCTACTGTCCCAGAAAACATTCCGTCCTTTGATTGAAAGGGTAAGAATCACTGGGGCATAGCTGAGAATACGTATTACACACCAGATTACCTTTTATGAGGTGGGGGAATTCAGGGACTAATGGGGAAATCATAAATTGTATGGCCAACTCATTGAACAAGGGGAGAGAGGCTTCCTTCCCAAAACAAAGTCAGGATTTTCAAACGTAGGTGAGTATGGAGGTTGTAAGAGGGTAGCTGAAGAAGTCATGTGCACTGAATCCCCACAGAGTCTCCAGTGTGTGAATAGGGTTCCTACGGCAGTCTGGAGAACCCCTCTTCTGGGACATTGAAAAGGAATCGGAGAGAGGGGAGCCTGGATGGCTCCGTCGCTGAAGCGGCCGACTCTTGATCTCGGCTCAGGTAAGGATCTCAGGGTCATGAGATCAAGCCCCACACCAGGCTCTGTGACGGGCGTGGATCCTGCTTAAGATTCTCTCTCTCCCTCTGCCCCGCCCTCCCTCTCTCTTAAAAAAAAGAGGAAAAAGGGAAATTGGAGAGTGGAAAAGAATCCAAGTAATAGACTCCATTCCGTGAAATAAAACGCTGTCAACTATAATTTCACCTTAGCCGAATGGAAGTGCGTGGGGGGCACGACTGTGTCCTTGGGGGCGGGTGAGTAGGTTTTGTGCACGCATTGAGCTCGAGCCCACGCTGGCCTCCAGGAGGCCCTTCTGACCCACCAGCCACATACCCCCATCTCAGGGCTTTAAACCTATTTCCCTCTTCTTGGAGCCCCGTTTCCTTAAACACGCCCCTTCCTCCGCGCTTTCAGATTTCCGTTCCAACGCTGTCTTCTGTCCTTCTGTCTCCTTAACCAGTTTCCATTTTCTTCACAGTGTTTATACCTACGTCGTGATTAGTGATATTTATTTATTAACTCATTTGTGACACCCCCCCCCACACACAGGAGTGTAAGTCCCATGAAGTCAAGGACATGTTTGTCCTGCTCACCTCTGTAGCCCCAGCACCTAGGACAATGCCCACAAGCAGCAAAGACTCAATAATCATTTGTTAAAGGAAACATGACATCATCAAAGGATGCATTTTGTTCCACTGCATTCAGTTATTTACCCAAATCTCCGGTGCTCTTGGAGGTAAGTTGTTAAATACATGAATGAACCAATAGGTAGTGAAGATTTTGACTCTAAAGATCTCCAGGGAGATTTTGGTTTACACCAGGGAATGCCTACTAAGTGTGGCAACCCAACGCCTATGAAAGTCTTTAACTTTCTTTCTGTCCGATGCGTACATTCCATCTTTAGAGTTGACAACCTTCGGGATCAACCTGGCGGAGTGGGGAGTGAGAGGCAGCCCTGGGGATCCTGAATGGAGAGAGGACCCTGAAGGTAGTAGAGGGTCGGTCCTCTGAGGACATCGGGGGTAGGGGTGCTGCACAGGCTCGCCCTACTGCAGCCCAGCCTGTGTGGCTGAAAAGAGGAGCAGGACGTCATCATCCAGCACCTGCCCGCTCTCGGAGAAGTCAGGGCACCATGCTTTACGGGCAATAAACACACCCACAGTCCCCCTTTTAGTGGAAGACACCACAGGCTCACTGATGCCATGAACGGAAGGAGGGGCGTACTCCTTGGACAGATTTCTTCTCTTTGTTTCTTTTTCTGCATTTCAAGTCCCATGGCATGTTCCTGGAAATACAGCATGTGGGCTGCGGGCAGAAGCCTCTGCATTCTCCTGATGGCCTCTCGGCCTATAACTTGGATGAAATGGTTTGTTTTAGCCTAAGAGTGGGGAGGGAGACTGCACTAGGACGGAAAATTGGCACAATTTCTGAGGGCTTCCGCTGAGCCAATAAAATCTCCCCCCAAAGAAGCCGTTTTAGAGATTTATTTCCCGAATCGCCCTTTCCAGCTTTACGACGGCGCTGAGGAACCCGATTTCGTCAGGGGGGCTAAGCTTCAGAGGGACTCGCGCCATCGTAACAGCTGAGATTTTCTGTCCTTTCAAGAGCTGCTTTTCCCTCCCTGGGGGACACAGCGCCTCCTTTGGGAACATAGGCCTTTCACTCAACGCGCACCGCAGCTTCATGAAGGAGGTCTCACGTGACTTCAGTCTCACGATGAGGACACGACACAAAGTAAAATGATTCGCCAGAGGTCCCAAGCTAGTGACAGGAGCCGCTGAGCTGGCATCTGAACTTCAGCCCGCCCGGCTTCAAACAAAACACAGAACTGCAACAGCAACAACAGAACCTTTGCTCGTGAACTCTAGACAGGGTGGCTCCCCGTCGGGCACCAGAAGCAAGTCACAACTGACAAGTCCCAGCAGACGCGAGCAAAGCAAACCCTTAGCGAGTGTTTCCCGTTATTCAGGGAAAATCTGTCTGGGGGACTCAGCGTTTCATCTGGTCTGCAAGTCCTCGCAAGATTTCATATGTTTCAGGGACGCCTGGGTGGCTCAGTTGGTTGCACGACTGCCTTCGGCTCAGGTCATGGTCCCGGAGTCCCGGGATCGAGTCCCGCATCGGGCTCCCAGCTGCATGGGGAGTCTGCTTCTCCCTCTGACCTTCTCCTCACTCATGCTCTCTCTCACTGTCTCTCTCTCTCAAATAAATAAATAAAATCTTTTAAAAAAAAATATTTCATATGTTTCATAAGAGTTTATTGAGATACAGTTAACATACCGTAAATCTCACTCTAGTAACGGGTACAACTCAGCATCGTTTAGTGTGGTTGCTGAGTTATGCAAACATCACCACTATCTAATCTCAGAACATTTCATCAGCCCAGAGAGACACCCCATGCTCGCCGGCTGTGCCGCCTTTCCCCCGGTCCCCTGGCCATCCCTACCACACTCTCTCCTCCAGAGGACTTGTCTGTTCCGAGCAGCTCGTGTAAGTGAATTATACAGTATGTGGCCTTTTGTGATTGGCTCCCTTAATTAGGTAATATTCCCAATTATGTCCGTGTTATTGCACCTTCCTTTCCGTGACTAGAAGTCCCTGCTCTGTTTATCTGGGTTTTTTTTTTAAGGATTTTATTTATTTGACAGCAAGAGAGGGAACACATGCAGGGGGAGCAGGAGAGGGAGAAGCAGGCTTCCTGCTGAGCAGGGAGCCCGAGGCGGGGCTCGATCCCAGGACCCTGTGATCATGACCTGAGGCGAAGGCATGTTTATCCATTTGTTAGTTGATGGACATTTGGGTTGTCTCCAACTTTGGGGCCATAATGAAAAATTCTGCTATGAGCATTCTTATACAGATTTTTGTGTGAATATACGTTTTCTACCCAAGCCATGCACATTCTAATCCCTGGGACCTAGGACTGTTGTTTTGCTACGTGGTAAAGGGCTATGAACGTTGCCATCAGCTGGTTATAAAACAGAGCAATGGCCCTGGGCTGCCCACGCAGGGGCACTGTAACCACAGAGGTCCTTTCCCGTGGAAGAGGGAGGGACAGTAGGAGGTCAGAGGGAGAGGACGTGAGAAGGACACCACCTGCTGTGTCCGGCCCTGAAGGGGAAGGAAAGGCACCCCGAGTCCGGGAACGCAGAGGGAACAGGCAAGGACGCAGACTGTTACCTGGAGCCTCCGGAAAGAGCGCAGCCCTGATGGCAGCCTGATTGGACGGGAGCCTGCGGGGCCCTGGGCTGGGCTTCCAGCTTCCAGCCTGACAGAGAGCAGGTCTGTATTTCTTGGGGTGACTGAGCACGTGCCTATTCATTACAGCGGCCAAGACAGGTGCGTCCCTGGTAATGGTGACTTGACTTTGACATTTGGAGGCGCTGCCACATAGATTTCTAAAGCAGCTGCATGGCCACCAACAGGGCAGACGGTTGAGCCCCTCCATGACCCCTTCTTGTCCTGTGTGTGCGCCATACCTTCTCGTGCCCCCCCCACCGCTGCTCTCCTGATTTCTTATTCAATGCCAGCCAATTTACATACTGTGACGTACTGGCTCTGGAAATCACATGTCCCTCATCCTAGGGTTTGTCATCATTGTTTGGGGACTTTTTGAACCAATTCAGTGACATCAGAATTCTTTGTTCTGTGTGGGCCCGAAGGGTCTGTGCGGCTGATGGAAGTGGTGGTCTGACGACTGGACAGAGATTTCCTTCGATGCCAGAATGTCCTTGAATGCCCTGAACCAACCTGTGTCTCCACCTTTGCCTCCAGCGTCTTCCGCACTCAGCACCTACAGCCCTGCCTTAGCTCTCGCCTCCTCCTGGCTCAGACCCTGCAAGTCAGAGTGTCTCAGACCGTTCTTGGGCGTGTGGGGGGCCTTCCCAATCCCCAGGAGCAAGTCGGACCTTTTCAAAGCCTGTGTGTCCTGCCCCCCAGCTCTTCCTTTAGTTCTTCAGCCAGCCGTGTGTGTGTCCTAACCGTGATCGCGGCCGCAAGCAGCGGGAACGTCAACGTTGCTGGAATGATTTCAGCAGAGGTCACCACCATTGGCAGTGAGTGGGTTCTGAGCCAGGTCCGATAAGACCGGTCCTCCTGGGGGCCACACTCAGGGCACCGCCCATCAGGTCATGGGACAGCACTTCTCTGAGAAGGACTCCTTGCTGGACTCCTGGTTTTCCACACTTAGTGCTGTTTCTCGCTGTTGGCTGAGGGGATGGGAGTGTGCAAGTTAAACCCACGGGCTCACTGTTCTTACGGAGTGACGGCCCATCATTGCTCTTGGAGGAACACAGCTTGGGTGGTCCAGAGCTTCACAAATGTTTCTTTGGACAATTTATGCTGTTGTTCTTGTTTCTTCTATGGGCCCGTGGGTTCTCAGAGATTCTTTTTCCAGCATTCTGGATGCGCTTTCTCTTCCAGGGCCTCAGTTCTGACGACATGTTCCCTCTCTTTACAGTAGCGGCTTGTTTTCCTGGTGCCCTCGGTTGGGTGTTGATGGGTTTGGGGCCATCGTCCAAAGGCACTTGTGGAAGCTATTTCATCTCTTTCTCCGCTGAATCACAGCTGCTCTCAGACATTTAACCTAGGCTGCTTGCTGCCATTCCCCGAGCAGGGTTCTCTCCTCAGCTAGATCCTCCACATTGCAAAACGCAAAAGACATGAAGTGTACAAGGTAAAGAGCACGGCTGGTGTGACCGTGGGCTATGGCCACTGAGCACAGCCTGCTACATGCCACTGCCACCATGCAGGAGCCACCAATCCCCAGATCCACATACTCCCACAGTGTGAGCACGTGTCTCATACACACGGCCAAATAGCCCCCCGTCTCTGATGTTTAGGGAGTGTCCAGTTCATGAGTCTTGGTGGAGGAAACAGGGAGCTAGAAAGGTTTTATTCTTGCCTTCCCGTCCTGTCTTACAAGCACAGGCTTATTCCCTGGGCTCCAGCAATCACTGTAACAACGAGGCAGCAAACGTCAGGATAAAAGACAACATTTAATGACAGCAGAGAAGAAAGTTGCAAAGACCCCAAGACCCTAACAGCATTATTGATCCACTTCATTCAAAACCCTGTACTATTAAATGGTAGACGGTTTGAACATGAGAGAAAACATCGCACCTGATGGTTTCAAATGGTGGTGTAGCTGGTTTCCTGTTGGGTGATACATTCATCCCAGGCCCCAGTGCCACTCAGCCTGTTTCCTACTCAGCTTTGTTGTTGGCGAGCAAGATTTTCTTTGATGTTTTTTTCTTTTTTATTAGGTCACCATCAAATCATGGTCCCTGAGAGGCAAAAATATTTTAATTTGCCATCTGATTATTAGAGAGATTCAGGGACCATACTGGGAAGGCTTTATCATCTGAATAAAAACCCAGGCACATAGTCATCTGGATGAGAGAGGCAGCAATAAAATATTACACACAAGACTCATGGACTAGGCTCTCTGGTGCAGCCACTACGTACATACAGAGCCCAGTGCACACACGATGGCATCCAGTGCACATGGTACAACATCGAGTACATACAATACAACATCGAGTACACACAGTAAAGAAACCAGGACACACATTACAGCAGCCAGTGCACACGGCATCCCATATACACAACATGCATATTATATCTTCCAATCCACAATGAATGGTTGGTATAACGCATAGAAGTCAGGGGCAGAGTAACATTTGTCCACCCTGTAGTATGTGCTTCAAACTGTGCTAAAGGTTTTCCCTCATTATCTCATCTGTTCCCAAGCTGGAAAGATTGCACATCATTTGTGTTTTCAGACCACAGAAGTGGGGCTTTGGGCAGCTGGGAATGTCCGGAAGGTCGCCCAGGAAAACACTGGCACCTCCAGGAATGACACACAGTTCTGTCTGACCCTAAAGTCCACACCCTGTCACCCTGGAACGACATCTTTCCAGAAGTTTCGGGGACGGAGTTTGGATGGGAGCCCTCTCCACTACGTCCTTTCGCAAGAACCGATCAGAATAAACCGAACAGAATAAAACAGTCGAAGTCCTCAGCCTAATGCCTGCACTCTGGCAGGGGAGCAGTGCTCTACGATGCCCGATTAAGGTGGGGAGCCCCGACCCCTGAAGCACATCGACAGGAGGAGGGACGTCCTTCTGCCCCGTCATCCTTACCTGTGCAAAGGGGACTCATCGCCTCTGCAGCCACATGCAAATGAACACCGGGGCCGTTGAAAGCCAGGCCTGCTTCCTTCGTCGCCACCACTCAAGGGAGCCCCCGAGCCCAATTATGTGGCAGGCGGCGAAGTAAGGTACTCCAGGGTTCAGATGTTAACAGTGCAGGGACCCCTGTGAGCCAATTTGGAGCTGTACATTTTTAATAATATCCTTTTAATGAATACTGTGTTTCACTGAAATGTTTCAGACTAGTTGTGCTCTTACGTGAGGAAGGAAAGCCAGCTCTAGAGAAATACAGTTGAACCAATTTTCAGGGTTGAGCTGGGATGAAATAATTTTGCATTTATCATTTAAGTTAATTGTAATGAGCTTGAGTCTAATGAACCCTACCTCTAAACTCCATTTAAGACAATACTTAATTGCTTCATTTTAATAAATGTTGTCAGGACAGTGAATGTAACAATGACTGAGCACTCCATTACTGCCGGCGCTAGAAACGAAGATGCGCAAAGCTTAATGAGATACGTAATCTGAAAAGGCAATTAGTACTCAGAGGTGGAACAGGACATCCTTCTGAAAGCTGTATAAAGCAAAGCAATTTGTTTGAAATAAATGCAGGGATTCAGATTAGGTTGATGTTGCTAAGTACCTACTATGCGCCGGGAGGTGTGTCCGCACGCTCGTTCCATCCGACCCTGATTGAATCTGATGAGGAAATTGAGGCTCAGACAGCTCCGGGATGGTGCCCACCCAGTAATCCAGCCACTCCTTGGCGGTTTCATGACCAAAAGCCTTTCTTCTGGGGTCAGTCGTTAAGATGGTGTCCTCCCACTTTTTTTTGCTACCTTTTCAATGAATGGAAGTAGAAATTGAGAAAACCAATGGATCAGAAAAAATAAGGAAGAGAAGCAAATTCCAGTCCCTGATGAATGCCAGGTTGGGATTTCCACATGTGTTGTGATTCTAAACCTTAAACATATCGATGTCTGTAGATGGAATGTTTTCCTTACCGCCCTAGAGACAGGGGGAGCTCTGGCCACGGGAACGGGTTGGAACAATTCTTGGCAGGTAACTGCATCTCACTTGTGCAAGATGTTTGCCGCAACCTCAGAAGGAGCACGGTATGTTTTTCTACTCCCTTCCCTCCCCACCATGAGTTGAGGATGGAAGATTCAGGTTGTCTTAATCTAGCTTCTCTGGAAACCAGAGCTAAAGGGAACAATTAGCTGGAAAAGCTTTGTTTTGGAGAATTGATCCCAGAGAGAGAAAAGGAATGTGAGGAGGAAAGAGTGGAAGAGATGTAAGTAAGGCATGGACACGCTCACCACCGCTCCCCGCCGACAGGTGCCCCCAGAGCCACTGCCGGGAACTTCACAGGTGTCTTCACACCATAGCCAGCATGTCTGTCAAAGGCTTCACAGAAAACCCGGTTTTGGAAGAGTCCTCGGATGGAGCAGGAGGGTGTGTATCTACTTGTTCCCCGTCACTGCCAAGTACTTCGAGGCTGCATAACTCTCTACTTGAGCACTACTGAGGAAGTCCATACCCACACCCTGCATCTTGGGACATGCTGGGGCCGATCTTATGTGCCAGAACCGCCTGGCCCATGGGGAGCGGACCAGAGATGATAGGAGAAAGCGGTCTTGCTGGCCACTAACCTGCCCTAGGAGCAGTCGCTAGAAGATGAGCAGGTGGGGAAGGATTTTGACACAGCGGTGGCCCACGGTTAACTGGTAAAGCAAGCAGCAGAGGGCCCAGATGTGGAACGGAGAAAATCTGATGTCTTCTAGTCTTGTTTTCAACCAATCTGCTCATCATATGTATGAGGACAGAGGGATAAAATTTCTGAAAATACAATTTTAGCTCATCTTCCATATATGATCCTTGCATCTACTGAGGGACAGTTGAAGGCGAATTTGGGGATCTAGTGAGGACTGCACCTAGCAAGGACATAGACACTCAGCAAAGGTCACAGGTCTTGCTGTAACATTGAAGAAACATAGGTTAAATTTTCAAATTTCAGATAAAAGAGCATCAGATATAAAGAGACAGAATAAACTATCTTCCAGATGGGAACAAAGCCTTCCCAGGTTAAGTAGTCACTTTATCCCTGTGGGATATTTGCCAAGGTTGGAAACACAGCCAAGGGGGAGCATAAGTAGGCAGTGGGGTAATGCAGGCTCAGGAGAAAATAGCTGAATTCCTAATGACCCTGCAGGAGAAGGATCCACAACACAGAGCCAGTACGATGACCTGAAAACTCTGCACCTCAGGATTTTTACTGAATGAACCGTAATACAGGAAGCAGGAAGCTAGATTAGAACTTTGAGAAAGAGCTCCTGGCCACATGATGTGGTCATAGAGAAGTGCTTATGGAGGGAGTGTATGTCTGAGCCCCCTCTCAAGACATCAGAGATGAGCAAAAATCATTAGAGACCACCTTGCTCCAACCCAGATCATCTCCTCATTGGCTTGAAGAAAACAGAGCCTCTCCCCCATTGCCTGACAGAGCAAACAGTGAGCTTTACTAGGGGAGAATGTTCTCTACCTCAATTTCTACTGTCTTTTTGCACAATATCCAGCACTCAGAGAAAAAAAATAATTGTGTGGCATGAAGAAGTAGAAAAATGTGACCCGTAATCAAAGTAAAAATTTGGCAATAGAAGGAGAGTCAGAAACCACTCAGATTTTGGAATTAATAGGCAAGGACTGGTAATAGCTTTTAAAATATGTTGAAGAACTTAATGGAAGAATGGTCAAATCAGGCAAAAAAGATGGAACATTTCAAGAAGGAAAAAAAAAAGAAGGGAAGGAAGGAAGAAAGAAGAACAGGGAGGGAGAATAAAAGAAAAGAAAATGAAAACACTACCACATTTAAAAACCTAGAATCAAATTTCAAAATACTGGAAGTAAAGACTTATTGGATGGGCTTAATAATGGAAGGAAAGATTAACAAATCAATAAAAACTATGCAAGTTATCAAATCTTGATCTATTTCTAGAAACTCATATCTTTATCATGAGTAACTTTTTCTGACGTGTTGTACCATCAAATGAGTTTTTTTTGCAGTCAGCTGGAGATTGTGGGTTATATATTGTAGCGTATCTGTATGATGTTATCTTCCTCTGAAGAGTGTGAGTTTTATGTTGGAAGGCAGTTAAATTTCTTAAAAGTGGATCACTTTTCTCTTGTTAAGGCTTGGTTTTAGACTGAGTTAAAGAGTGTTCAATTTTGTTTTTGTTTTTTTTTCTCTTTTTACAACAGATTGGCTTTTTTAGGGTCACCACTGATAACTCACCAACATCACTACTCTTGTGCTAGGCACCAATTCCAACTTCTCCTCACTCATGTGGCCTTTACTTTCTGCCGAGCCCTTAGGTTCCATGGAACTGTCCTTGCTATTCAGATCTGCGCCTAGCTTGGGACTCACCAAGGACCCTGTGGGATATGTCTGCAGACATCTAGCGTTCCCTCTTCCCTTCTCCCTCTCCAGCGCCCTGCCACCACAACCAGCCACCGTATCATCTTGACATGGATTTTCCTCCCTCCAGTGATGCTGTAGTTTCCTTGCCAGGCCCTCTTCCTCCACACTGGGAAGCTGGAGTGAATGTGGGGCTCCATTCCTGTGCTTCCTTTCTCATCAGGATTGGTGCCCATATGGGGGATGCCCCACATCCTGAAAGAGCTGTCTGACCTACTCTGTCTGGTCACATACTGGCTTGCCCATCATGGCCAAAAAGGACGTTCCTCTGCTATTTCCTGCTGCCTCTGAACATTTCCCTAGTTTTCCTTCTTATTCTGAATGCGGAATTACTCTTTCAGTGTTTTGGGCCCCATAGTACTTTATTTATAGAAGCTATAGGCATGCACGTGTCAATGTATCCCATCCCAGACACTTATGTGAGTTCTCTTCTAGACGGAGGGCTCCCTGGCGGCAACGGCGAAGTCAGACCACTGCTCAGTGCCTGCCCCAGCACAGCCCTGGCCCACGTGGCCCGCCAGTGTGAGCTGTGGTACCCGCAGCCAGCGGGAGAGGAGCTCGGGGTGGGTGCCCTGCTCAGAGGGCACAGACGATGGGCAGGGAGAACTGTGGCTCCAGAGAAGCTTCTGCCCTGCGGCCTGTGTCACGTGACTGCCGCAGACCGGAGCAGTTTCTCAGAAGGGCAGCCACTGGAGAAGCTGTGGGTTTGCACACTTCGGGTTCCCAAACTGGGCCAGCCCTTCTCTGCGCTGCCCTCGTGAGGTGGCACTTCGCGCATGGAGGGACTTCTCAAGGCCAAAGGGCGGTCAAGAGCGAGGGGAAGGGGCGGTCAAGCGCGAGGGGAAGGGCCGGCCAAGCCAGTATGCAGGGCACTTTGTGAACACACAGGGTGCACGGGGATGGAGCTTTGTGGCCGAGCCGCACCCTGTCACACCCCCTCAACATGACCGAGTCCTCGCCTCCGGAGCCCCAGAACCTGGCCTGATTTGGAAAGACCAGGGTGCTCAGGAGGGACAGACAGCGAGCGCCCATGGCGGAGGCAGTGGCCGGCGGAGGCCCAGGGACTGCTGGCAAACACCAGACGTGAGCAAGACGCGGGCCGACCCTCCCCTCCAGGCTTCAAGGTTGCAGGAGGCTGGAGGCACCTTAATCGTTAACTCCCGGCCTCCAGAACTGGGAGGGAGGCAATGAGATCCTGCTTTCTCAGTCCCCCCACCCCGTGTGTGGGTGCTGGTCGAGGCAGCCCTGGGAAATCAGTGCCGCCAGCTGGTGGTTTGGGGTACAAGAGAGCTCATCGGGGTAGGAAGGGCCCTGTGCTGGGTCTCAGAAGAGATGTCTTATGCCTCCGGGAGGGTCTTGGTTTGGCACAGTAACGGTTAGCCCTGGGCGTTTCAGGGACCGGGGACGGTCGTGGGGGGATTGAAGGCTGGACAGAGGGGTCCGCTGCTGGTGTAACTGGGATTCCCCACCAGAGGTCAGCCTGGGATTGATCTCAGCTGGTTGTAGAAGCCCAGCCCTTGATCAACAGGTGATTCTCGGAGGAGTCTACCCTGTCCGTTTACCCATGTCATCGTCACATGTGAACGTGTCACCTCAGCCGCCCTGGGACACCTTGCACGAGTCACAGCCAGCTGAGGCCTTTGTGGTCAGCCATCAGGTAAGGGGCTTTGATCACAGAGTCTTTACTCAGATAATGTGATTGAAAACCGAAGGCAGAAATGGTTTGAAATGACCTCTCAGTGGTGGTGTCGCTAACAGAGAACGCTCGGCAAAGAAAACAGTCATTGCTTTGCTGGGAAAAAAAAAAAACAAAAAAACTTGTATGTATAATATATATTTTATAGGTTATATATGAAATAGATATATATAATATCTATTTATTATATATATCTATATAAAATAGATATATATTTATTATATATCTATATAAAATAGATATTATATATATCTTATATATATATTATATATATCTATTTTATATATGTATATGTACATATATATATATTATATATATTATATGTATATGTATATATACATATAATATGTATATGTATATAATATGTATATTATATGTATATTATATGTATATGTACATATATATATTATATATATTATATATATCTATTTTATATATGTATATGTACAAGGATGTGTATATGTTTTACATATATACATATAAAATATATATGTAAAATTAACATCCAGAATTATCAGTTCCCAGAACTGCTCGATGCTACAGTAAGAACAAGTTAGGTGGGTGACAGCTCTCAGTGCAAGTATTTTTTCTGGGTATGCTGCAACTTAGTTTCTTTTTTCTGTGTTTTATTTTTGTTCTTTGTTCTGTAGCAAATTGTTCCAAACACAATTTTACGAAATCGCATCTACTACCCTGAAGTTACTCCTTCTGGGGTCCCTTCCATTCCTGTTATCATTCTTTGCTGAGGTCACACGACTTAGTGTAATCGACCAACCAAAGAAGAATGTTTTCAGTATCATTATTCACCTCATTAATACAAACAACAGGGTGTTGTTGGGGCCTGAGACTCCTAGAGAACCTGGGGAAACGGGCTCTTATTTAGAAGCCGGAAAACACATCTGGGAGGGGCAGGAAAAATCCTTGGAGTCAGTGTTTCACTTCTAGTCCTGGCTGTTTGTCCTAAGGCTGTGAATGAAACTTTCTGGAATTTTCAACTATAAGCCATGAAGCCCAGAGACCCAATCTTGAAGAGTGTTTCCAGATTTGGGAAGTTGAGTTTCTAGGTCTTGTAACTCCATGCCATTTGCGGCATTATCCAAAATTTCTTGCAGTTGGCTGATATCGCAAACTTCTGTCCTTTGAATGAGGTTTAATTTGACACAGAGAAACTTATTAGAAAGCAGTATGGTCGCCCCAGTGCTGTATCGTAGGTGATTTCATTACAGTTGCTTTGATTAAGTGACAATGAAATTCAAAGAATTCTTAACAAGCTAGTGAAGCATAACCCTTTCTTTGTGAAATCACACCAGTTGCTGAGATGAGGCTTCTAGAATTCATGGTCTTTTTCTCCAAAGACTGATTTAATAACTGGTCCCCAGATCCCTCTATTTTAATGTAAAAACTGAGAAAATATGGAGGCTCACACCTCCCCCCTCATCTCTTTATCATGTCCAACTCAAAGAAAGGGTTTAAAAAAAAAAAAAAGTCTGAATAAAGAGCAAATTAGTCTTCTCTCAAGGTCTTCCTGCTAATTGCCCTGGTGTCACTTGGAAGATATACTTACAAACGGAGCTTTACGCACATGTCGGGGTCATTGTGGCGGGAGCAACAGGGAAGACCGGAGTTACGTGTTTTATTACTGAGAGGACATGTTCCCTCCCTTTCCAGTTAGGGTGAGATTGTGCCCAGATGGCACAACTGAAGTTTGGGAGTGTTTCATCCAGTTGCCCCTAAATTGGTCCATGTGGCATATTTGCTATTACCGGATGCTGATGGGGGCTCTGTGCAGATGGGTTCTAACTATGTTAATGAGGGTATGCTAATGGCATGGTCAATTGTAAATTGTGATTGGAAGGCTTCTCCGACAAAGAGTTCATCTTCACAGATTGGCCACACTGAGGTTTCTACCACGGAGCGGAGTCAAGACTAGAGTTCCTGGAATGGAGAACAAAGGAGCTGGCCAAAGGTTTTTCTGGAAAGCACCTCCAAGCTGCGGTATTACTGTATTTTAATTCTGCCTTAGCAGAGGGAGAGGGTTGGAAAAAGGGGTGTGAAAGGCAACATATCTGTTTGTAGAGGCAGAAGTGGGGTCTGTGGGCTGCTAAAAATATGTCAGGGTTTCCAAAAGTAGAAAGAAGGACGGACACCAACTACAAACAACACGCGTGTCACCATCTTGCCGAAGGAAAGACAGACTGTGTTATTTAGCATAAACTCTGCTAGACTGAAATTCAGGATGTCAGTGTTGGCGTTAAGCTTCCTAAAATTTAGTTTTATCCATCTGGACAAGTCATCCCATTTTTCTCAGCTATAAAAACAGGGAACTTGATAAAACCATCTAAACTTTCTCCCAGCGTTGACAATTCGTGAACTCTCTGCTCTTTGTTCCTGCTTTGCTTCCCTGGCCGGGCAGCCTGTGGCATCAAATAGACACCATGGGCCACAACCACTACCAAGACATAGTCAATAATGAGTAATCTCTAAACGATGAAACAAAATAAACCTACAAGTCAAAAATGTGTTTGATCTGGGATCCTGAATTCTAGTGCTGGAAAAGGTCATCGAAGTTTGGCTCAGGCCTGTGGAAGCAGAAGGGCAGAGCTGATAGGTCTGTAACTTCCTGGGATGCCCCATGAGGCTGCCCTGGGATGGCAGACCTGAGATTGCAGACCTGGACGGAACCAGCCACTCCCGAAATGGGAGCGGTGACGGAAGAGACTGGAGGACAAATGAAGGACCGTGTTATGTTGATGGTAAATGGTGAGATGCTAATTAAGTAAACTGAGTGGTGGGGAGAGTCAGCCCCCTGAATTAATGCTCCCAGAGTGGTAGGGCAGAAGAAACGGGCAAACAAGTCAAAGAAGACAGTTCAAAGGCAGGGGAGCAAAGACCACAGGACAAGTCAGCAAAACAGCTCTCTACTCCCAACATCTTGCACCATATACTGGATGATGGGTGTGAGCAGGAAGCGTCTCGTGGTGGCTCGTGGTGGGCACCAACAGATGTCAGCGTGACTCCAGTCCACCCCGCAGTGGGTTTCACTCTCCTGCCCCCGAGATATACAAATCTTCCAACAGGGCAATCATGCACTGAGGTTGGGGGCTACGGGGTGGACGTGGGCTTCTGACAAGGCCGACTGCACAGAAATGGAAGGAATTGGCAAGACAGAAAAAGGGAGAAAAAAGCATTTAAAATAACTCAATATTTGATGTTTCAAGAAAATGAAGGTCAAATCAGAACTTTATCAGGCTCTCTGTATTTTAGCAGCGTTTGAATCTGAGTTAGCACGGATGCGGGATGACATGTCGTAATCTTCTTAGGGTTTAAGGTCTGTAAACTCAGATAAAATCCTTTAAAGAACTGTTACAAATGAAGCAAGTTGAAACCCACTGTCTGGATTATAAATGCACTTTCTAACCCGGCTCTGTAATTTACAAGGATGGTGAGTTTGAAACAGTTGCCTAATCTCTTTAGAAACCCATTTCCTTAAGGGTAAAATTGGGACTGAAATTGTCAGACTTACATTACATAGTAGATCCTAATACCATCATTTGCTTACCATGGTAAGGGTCACGTTCAACTCTTGACATAAAGGATTAATTGAAGAAGGGAGGAAAGAGACCTTCTCACATCCCAGCACAATGCCTTTACTCCTGCGTCACAGGTGATGGCTTTCCTCTGCCTGCCTGCCTTCTCTTTCTCCCTTCTCTCTGGATTGAAGATTTTATGCTACAGCTTTAGGCGTAAAAGTAAAAATCACCACTCTGCCCTTTATCGGCCATGTCATCTTGGAGAAATCACTTCATCTCCTAAACCTCCACTTCCTCATCAGTAAATCAGGGACTGAAACACATTTAAAAAAAAAAAAAAAGTATTATGGGGCAGACAAAAAATAATGTCTGGCCATCACTGGACAATTAATCAATGGCCAATAATGTTTTCCATGGGAGGTGAAAGGGAACTGGAGTAGTTAATATTTATCAAAGGACATCGTGTTGTCTTCTTACTTTGCCTCTATAATACAAAGGTTATCATCAGAAGGGCAGCGTTCACCTACATAAGCTGCATAACACAGACATCACCTAGAAACTACAAGGTAATTAAACACAGCATTTCTCAATAGTTGTATTTGCGGCGGAGGTTGGGGTAGAGGAGACCTGCGGAGCCTGAAAGGGACGCAGCATCGACGGTTGAGAAAATGCTGTCACAAAGAGCATTGAGATAGCTTCAGGAGTCTTCAGCCCACTCGGACTGACTCCTAGACCTTCAGACACAGAGAAAGGACAGATCTCTTCATGAGGATATGGGGCGTGAATCTCCCAGTCTCATCAGCACAGTCACATCTTTCGAGATAAACCCCAGTTCCTGTCCCAAGGGTGGACTGCTCAGGGAAAAGGGAAAAGCAAGAGAACCAAAGTTGACACAAGGGACAGAGTCTCCAGGCCTGTTTTGAGGACACAGAAAGAGGAAGAGGCTAGCTTTTGAAGCCCCAAAAAACATAATGTGTTTTTTTTTTTCCTAATAAAAAAAGCAAAAATCTGAGGCTGCATAGAGTATGTGAATATCTGCTCATCTCAGATGGCCACTGAGGAAGACAGAGAAGCAAGTGCCAACTAAAGAGTCAGCATTGTTGACGCCCTTTCCTGCACGGAAGCATTCTCCTGCGAGCTAGACCCGCCTGCTTATTGCTGCTTTTGTTGCCTGAGCTTTTGGCGTCTTCTCAAAAATATCATTGCCACAGCCAAAATCAAGAAGCTTTTTCCCTATTTTTTTTTCTAGGAAGCTTACAGTGTCAGGTCTTACATTTAAGTCTTTAATCTTTGAGCTGATTCTTGTGCATTGTGCAGATAAGGTCCGACTTTGTTCTTTGACACGTGGATACCCAGTTTTCCCGGCACCATTTATTGAAAAAAAATATCTTTTTACCCTTTGTGTATTCTTGGGGCCCTTGCCAAAAATTATTGACTCTAAATGCTTGGAATCTATGAAAAGGCAACCATTACTTAGAATAAAAATAATTAGTCTCAGCTTTCGAAGGGCCTGTAAATGTCTCTGTGTCTAGCTTCGCCTGTATAACTCAGAATCCCTACAAAATGACCCACGGGAGATACTCCTCCAGCTTCTACTTAAATAATTTCAGGACTGGGAAGTTTATTAACCAAAGAGATGACACTGCTGGCTTATCCTTGCCCACGATGAGCTGAAACATGATTCCCTGTGAACTTCTACATTTGTCTTAATTCTTTCCTCTCCAGTACGGATGGAAAAACGGTGGCCCTTGGGCCAAACCTGGCTCGATACCTGCGTGGGGAATGTTCTACTGGAACATGCCTGTATTATTATAGATAGAAATATAGAGTTATAATTACATAATGCAGTTATAATAATTGCTAAAATTCTGTGTCATTCATTTTGTGCCAGGCACTGCTCAAGGAGATGTCTGTGCATCAGCTGATGTAATATTAGTGCCATTATTTTTTTTTTAAAGATTTTATTTATTTATTTGACAGAGAGAAATCACAAGTAGACGGAGAGGCAGGCAGAGAGAGAGAGGGAAGCAGGATCCCTGCTGAGCAGAGAGCCCTATGCGGGACTCGGTCCCAGGACCCTGAGATCATGACCTGAGCCGAAGGCAGCGGCTTAACCCACTGAGCCACCCAGGCGCCCTATTAGTGCGATTATTATTGTCATTCTCATAGGTGTCACAGGGTAGGCAAAGGTGGGATTAATGAACTACTATAGTCAACGGCAAATAGGTGGCAGAGCTGGTACCGAAGCTCAGACATGGATCCTTCTTCCGGGATCTATGTTATAAACCCTCATAAAGGGGCCACCTCTCTTTCAGTAAGTGCACACACATGCATGGAGGTTGCAGACTCAGACGTTTCTAGCCGAGGGGTTGTGCCATCAGTGATGTTTCTAGACTGTTGCTCCAGAGGGAAAGCAAAGTCATTCTCTCTGGTCCCTGATGCAGATTTGCAGATAGCTATTAAATTCCCGCTCACTCTCAGGTCCTTCTCCTGGCAACTGCCGAACCCGACTGGTATTTGTTATTTTTTTGTCATTTGACTTCGTCATACCTAAGGTAGGCAAATGATGCGATTAATATTGTTTGTGGAAGCTTCCTACTTCTCAGACCACCCTCGTCCAGGGCCCGGCTCCCCCTCGACCTTCTTAAAGTCATCGTGTTATTCCGAAGCCTGCATCATACCTCCGTATCAGACGAGCTGACCTCCCTTTGCAAATTGGCTTTCCCTTTTTCAATTCTAATGAAAGGGGAGAGAAATATTGTTCCAGCAGAGATTTCAGAAAAGCTCCCTTTGGTTTGCCGAGTGGGCGGGTGAGCAGCGGAGCGGGACCGTGTTTCAGGTTTTATAGGAAAACTCTGTTGTGCTTTTTCCTCCCGCTGAGCTCTCTCCTCGTCAGGGCTGTTGCTGCGTGGGAAGAGGTCTGGGGTGGAATCCAAACGCATATTAAGAACAAAGTCTGTCCAAGCTCTAGAATCCACACCAATAGCTAAGTACTGAACTACTGATTTGTCGACTCTGTATCCATTATTCCCGGATACTAGTTGCCTGTGAATTCTGAACTGTTGAGTCTCTGTGCTCCTTGCTCCCACAGTGCGTTTTCTAGTAGAGAAGTCCTGAGTGGGACAAGGACGTTGCGTTAATGTATTCATTTGCTTCATTTAGCTCTTGACGGCAAGTCTCTGTCATGAGGAGCTATTGCCCTGGTGAAGCAGGTTTGAAGCGTGTGACTGAGAACTCGTATTTCCGTGTCTGGTTATGTCTCAGGCGCCTCCATGAAACAGAGAAAAATGGGACCTACCTCGAGCCGGCTTTCATGAGTGCTACATAATGGGAAGGATGAACTACAGTTCTGGATTGGAGCAGAACCTCGTAATGATCCATTACTGCCGTCACAGTCTAGTTACTACTGTATCGTCACGTGTTAATGACTGGTGACTCTACTTCTCGCTGTCCGGTGCCTTCCTGCTGGCATCTCGACAAGGGTGGTCTTAGGGCTTCTCAGAGATTTAATGTGGGAGGGGCATGGGGCAAGAGAAACTGAGTCCCCCCCATAGTGAGGCTCCTGGACATCTAGGTAAGAACGCACAAATCCCAGGAGCCCAAGAAGTACAGCAGTAAAGAGAAGAAGCCAGGCATCTCCCTAAGTCCAAAGCCAATGTCATTAACGGTTCCCTTCATAAATGAGAAGGAAGTTAACACCTAGGTTTCTGTGGGACGCCTGGGTGGCTCAGTTGGCTAAGTGTCTGCCTTGGGCTCAGGTCATGATCCCGGGGTGCTGGGACCCAGTCCCCCATCGGGCTCCCTGCTCAGCCGGGAGTCTGCTTCTCCCTCTCCCTCTGCGCTTCCCGCACCCCCCCCCCCAGCTTAGGCTCTTTCTCTAGCTTGCTCTCTCCCTCAAGTACATAAATAAAGTATTTTTAAAAATACCCAAGTTTCTAGACACAAGCAAGGTGATTGCGTGTCCTCCTATCACTCTCCATACTCTCATCAGAGAGGACACTAGAGGGCTGGTCTCGTGGGGCTGGCTTTATCGTCTTCTGCGATATGCATTAATTCGTGGAAACCTTCCTGACCCTCCGTGACCTGTGCGGACTGGAAAGTAAGTGACCCGACCACAGGCCGTCACTGGGGTCTAGTTTGGGGAGTCGTCCAAGGCCGTCATTACCACTCAGGAGATGCAGACCATGGCGCAGTTGGCGAAGAAGATCCTCCTTGTTGTGTTTCTGCTCCTCCCGCCTTCTTCCTCCGCTTCTCCAGTCTCACCTTCTCCCCACTTGTTTCCAGATCACAGAACCCGAACCACTGGATTCAGGCTTTGGCCAAGGGCTGATGAAAATGATTCTGATTTTCTTTCCGGAGGATTCTCACACGAAAACCATCAGCACATGATAACTTATCTTGACTTCTATGGACTGTCTGGTTAACTGTTTTCTGACAGAGGTTAAATGAGGTAGACCAGACCAGCCAGTAAGACCGGAGCTGGGAACCAGTTCCCTGCTGGGAGATTCCGTATCTGCCCGGGGCCCATCAAACCTTCCTACGGAGAAGCATTCTGGCTGCAGTGGCGTTCCAGAGAGTCACAGCTCCTCATCCGGAGAGAACAGGCTCCTTTTTAGGACCCCCTTGCTACAGCCTAGATCCCGGGAACTCCTAAAGCACTTGTGTTATTGACTTACTAGCTGGAGTGCTCTAGAAATAGATTATCATACAAAATAGGATGTGTGGGTGTCTCTGTGTCTGTGGGTCTGGGTGTGTTTCTGTGTGTCCGTATTTTATGTGTGTCTGTGTCTATTTGTGTGTGTGTGTGTGTGTGTGTGTGTGTTCCCAAATCAGATCTAAAATTTTCATAACGACAGGAATTTTGTACCTGCGTATAGCACCTGCGGGGGCGTTACGGAAAGCACCGAACAGAGTCCAAGTACACAGCTATGCATAGTCAAGGGCAGTCTCCCTCCCTGCAGCTGTGGTTCCTCGAACATGCTCATCTCTCAGTTTTCATATACATGTGACGAATGTTACCATATGCCTGAAACCCACTCTTAATTGCTTGAAGATACATGGGAAAAAATTAATTCTCTCAATACTGAACACCCATCTTACACATCTAAAGTAATGCTCGTTTGTGATCTAAAGAAGCTCAACATTTTAACCTAGTTTATTCTGCCAGACTCAGAATTTTGCAGATTCCTGGGCTTACACCTCGTCAGAAGCTCAGCTAATACTGAATGGCAAGGGAGACAACATGGACCCAGCATTTTGTAGAAATCACTTGATAATGACCCGGAGAGCTGTTTTTTTATTTGTTTGGGTTTTTTTTTTTTTTTTAATTGGATTTGCCCTTGAGAAAAAATGGCTACAATTTCAAGCTTTAATTGTCCTCATTGGAGGTTGGAACGACTTCTGACCTGTTTGCCTTTGAAACCGTCTTAGCCGGGTTTTAGCTTTTCCCGATCGCCCGCCCTCGTGATGAGGAACAGCCCAGGCCAGCAGGTGCTGGCCACCCCTGCACGTAGCCGCAGTGCTCTCAGAGACCTGAGCCAACTTCCCAGCTGTCCTTGGAAAGTCTGCTTTGATGACACCGGGACCTGCCTTCCCTCCCTCGGTGACATGATCTGCTACTTACGGTCCAAGGGTGGAATAACTCTCCGGAGAATTTAGCGAAACACCAAGCAGGGAAAAATGGAGGAGATGCTCAGCTGGGGGCCTGCCTTCTGGAAAAACTGGCCCATGTTGCTCAAGACATGTAGTTGCTTGGTTTGTTTTTGTGATTTAGTAACTCAACTAAAGATATCAAAGTTTTCGTAGGCACGAGGGTAGGTACGAAGGAAGAGGTCCGTCATTTCTGACATTGAAGACGATGGCCCAGGAACGGAGGGGTACACGGAGGAAGAGTCCGGCACCTTTGGGGGTTGTGATGGGAGGGATCTGTCCGGTCCCCTGTCCTCCTCGTAAGTGACCTTTCTCAAGGAGCTGCTCCTTCGTGTGAGATTCAGCAGGAAACGCCACCCTCCAAGCCCATTCTGCAGTCACTCTTGCCTCCCGACAAAATCTGGCCGTCCGTGGGTGTCTCTTCTTGAGGCTCAAATGAATCACAAGCCCTTGCACGGCACCAACGTGGGAAATACTGAGTGTCTTCTGTCTTGACAGAACGGCACATATCGTAAAGTTTTTAAAAATTACATTTTTGTTATATACTTACACATGAAATCAAACAAATTCTACTAGTTTGTTCTAAAGCCCAGTGGCAAACAAGTTCTAATCATGTTATGGGCTGAAATGTGTTCACCCCTAGTTCCTATGTTAAAGTCTTAACCCCCTGGTTTTTCAGAATGTGGTTATGATTGGAGACAAGGCCTTTTAAAGCATTTTTTTAAAAGATTTTATTTATTTATTTGACAGAGAGAGAGATCACAAGTAGGCAGAGAGGCAGACAGAGAGGAGGGTAGCAGGCTGAGCAGAGAGCCCGCTCCCAGGACCCTGGGATCATGACCTGAGCTGAAGGCAGAAGCTTCACCCACTGAGCCACCCAGGTGCCCCTTAAAGCATTTTTTTTAAAGATTTTATTTATTTAGTTTGTTAGTTAGTTATTTGGCAGAGCAAGCTTTTGTCTCTGGATTCCGGCTTTTCCCCTTCAGGGCCAGGCCTGCCTTGGCTGTGGTCCCAGCCCGTCTCTTCGAGCCCCTTCTGATCCCAGCCGGGTGAGTCACCCCCGGGGCCCTCTGGCTTTGCACGGGGACATTACCTGCTTGGTAGCAGCTCCAGGTCTCCCAAGAACCCCTCTACAGCGGGTCAGCACAAGGACCGGAAACCAGCCAACTCCTCTGTCTTTGTAGGTACCGTCTCCCACCCACAGTTTTCAGATGCCGCACGGTTGTGTCTGTCGCAGCCTTTGCCTTTACCTGAGTCACCATCAACTGCACAGTTAGGACGCAGTTTGCAGCCCTGACTTGAGGCTCTCCGTGTCACATCCACACACCAGGACGGCCTTTGGCTCGCCTGCCTCGAGGAGGGGCGCCCATCCCGGATCTGGTCTCACCTCCTCGGACCAGAAGCGGTTCCACTGGTCTGGGTCCTCTTGAGGCAGGCATGTGAATAAATGTGCGGATATTTTATCCAAGGAGATCCTCGTGATACAAAACAGGGAGGGAGCCGGAGAGGCGAGGGCCTGCACGCGGAGCCGACAGACCCCAAGGGCAGAAGGAGGACGGAAGCCTGACGGTCATGCGGGCGGTGGCCTCAACGCCCCGGGGCTCCCCTGGCAGCCCCGTCTGGAGGCCCGGTTCCTGCCTGCTCCCCGGCCATCCTCTCCCGAATTTGCCATCTGTCCGCCATCCCCGCGCACAGCCCTGGTCAAGGACGCCAGGCCTCCCATTGCCAAGTCCAGTGGTTAATTCGGTTTTCCTTCTACTGAGCCGGACACCAGCCGGCGACATGACAGTTGTGTGCTCGTTCGCTCTTCCTTGAAACACTTTCCGGGCTCGGTTCTCAGACAGCCTTTCTTCTGCTGTCAGTCGTCCTTCTGTAGCCGCCCCTCCTCATTCTCTCCAACCTCACACTCCTTTGCATTCCTGACTTGTGTCCCCCCCGGGCCCAGCGTCTCCAGCATCTCTGATCCGTTATGCATAAACCTGCGCCCGTGACCCCCTCCACTCCCAAACCAAGCAGCCTCCTCCTCTTGGCTTCCCCATCGCGGGAAGAGCAGCTGTACCCTTTCAGACACGGACCCCAGGCCCCAGAGCCCCGCTGGATGCCCCCTTTCTCCCACACCCAAGTCCGCATTCCAGGCGCCATCCACAGCGGGGCACCGCGCCTCCGTCCCTGCTTCCTCCCAGACCACACTTCCTCATCTCCTGGGTGGTTTTCCTGTTGAAACCACCTCGTCTGGCCTCCCTGCCCTGGTTCTCGGGGCCACAGCACGCCCCCCACCCGGCCGCAGAGTGGTCGCTCAGCAGCGTAAGTCAGGACCACTCAGTTTCCTGTCTGGCTCACGGCAAATGTCCAAGTCCTTACTCTGGTCGGAGAGACACCGCTAATCCTGCCGACCCCGCATTCTTCCTTCTCTGTCGACTCACAGCGTTTCCTACCATCTTCCTCCTTACTCACTGCGTCCCAGCCCCCTGGCCTCCTGGCCCTTCCTCAAGCCCACGGACCGTTTTCCAGGGTGAGGCCCTCGCACCTGCTGTTCCCTCTCCCTGCAGGGCTGCTTCCCAGTTACCGTATCTTGAGTTACCAACTCTGTGCACGCCCTGCCTCGCCAAGGACCGAAGCCAACTTGACGTTTCTCGGCAGCATTTACACCACCTGATCTGTGAGATTTCTGCAGTCCGTCTCCCCACCCCGGGACGTTACGTCCGCTCGGCGAGAGTTTTGTACGTTAGTTGGACGCCGACATTACCAGCCCCCAGCCGAGTGCCGGGCGCAGACTTGACACTGTTCCAGGCCTGTTGAATCGATTTGAATGAATGCCTGAGTTATAAAATGCGTGCTCTCTATTCACGTAATGGAAGCCAAAGGGATGTGGAAACTTCGCAAAAAATAAAAGTGAGACCGCACTCCTTGGTAGGTGAACTTATTCAATCTAATTACTGAAAATCCACCGATGTGCTGAGCACTCAGAATGCAATAGTGAGCAAAGAGACATGGCCCGTCTCTCCTGGAACACAAAGCCAGGGTAACATAGACTGGAAAACTAACAAGCAAAAAGAGATAGAACAGCAACTGTAGCAAGTGCTGTGGGAAGGCACCCCAGTGACTGAGAGCTAGTAAGAGCAGTGTGGCACAGACTGGGGAGTCAAAACCCAAAACACACTCCCAGTAGCTAAGGGCTCCCCATATATTTTCCTATTTATATGTATCATATGTGTTTCTATAAGTATTTATATAAATATACCTATATGTATGTACACTAAAAAAAAAAAATAAAAAATAAAAGTGAGAGAAGGGTGAGTGAGAATGCGAACCATATATTTAAAGGCAGAACAACTAAAATACGGGACGTATCACCTGACAAGAAATAGTACTAGGATAAATAAAAAGATTCCAGAAATTTCCTCCTTGACATGCTTATCAAAGCACTGTTGTTCACAGTCTCTTAAAATTAAGCTGTTTTCTCTATTTTCTTACAAGGCATGAAGGGCTCAATGGAAGCGGTACTTTGGAAAACAATGAAGCAAACATTGCTTGCTGAGTGGTGAAATGTCTATTCTCAGGCAGCTAGGGTTTCAGGTTTAGCAAGTAGAAATACAGGACAACCAGTTGAAAAGGTGTTTCAGAAAAAACGACAAACCACGCTTCCATGTAAGTATGGCCCGCGCAATGTTTAAACAGACGACAAGTAGCGTGTTTGGTGTTTGTGAGATTCAGATCTAACCGGGCATCCGGTACTTGGCCGTGAGACAGGAGAGCTCTCGGGACCCCGCCCGCCCTCCATGGTGGTGGAGACACCACCGCATCCTCTCTTTGTCTTGCCAGAAAGAGGGACTCGTGGCTAGTGTGCGTTTGGTGTGTATGTGTGTGTGCGGGGGGGGAGCCATACACTCACACGTCCTGCCGGAAGCAAAAACGAGAGGGCTGAGGAAGATACTCCCCGACCTTGCGTGCTTGTGAATTCCAGCAGGACAAGTCGTTCTCACCTCGTGCGGATGCAGGTGAGCGAGGGATAAAGAGGTTCCGCTCACGGCCGTACGATAGACGAGAATGTACATTAGAGGGACGCCTGGGGGGTCAGTCGGTTGGGCATCCAACGTCGGATTTCAGCTCAGGTCATGATCTCAGGGTCATGAGATCGAGCCCGGAGTCCAGCTCCCTGCTCAGCGGGACAGATTCTCGCCCTCTGCCCCTCCCCCACCTCAGAAAAAAAAATAAGTAAAAATCGTTAGTAATGATAAAAATAAAGCCGTTCCATGTCAATAGAAACAAATCATTTTATGGAAAATAATTCTATTTCCCGGAACAAAATAGTGAGAGGGGCCGCATTGTTTTACATTTTTACAAATATTTTCGAGCAGCCGGCTTTGTAGCGATGGCCCGATTCCCGTTCTGCTTCGGCGTTCAGTCTCCGGCAGACTCGGGTGAGCAATCTGCAGAAAGCCTGGCCACGCACACATGTGAAATGAGGAAGGGAGGGGACTGAGCCGCTAAGAAAATGGTCAATATTTTCCCCTTGATGCTACCCCAAAAAGGGACAGGTGCTCACCCCTTAGAGGTGAGCCGCAGCTCGCTGCGTGAAGTCCTGTGCACGGGCTCTCACCAGTGTCCTCTCCAGACGGGCGGGGCAGGACCCCTGGCGTCACAGTGTTTCTGTGAAATAGTGCAGGTCCCGCAGACCTCCTGGGGGCCCCAGGGGCTCTCCACCTCTCCGAGAACCGCGGCCCGACGCCAGGATCAACGACTTACGCTTTTAAAAAGATGAAGATGCGGCGGGAGCGCGACTCTCCTCCGGCAAACGGATCAGCCAAGAGCACGGGAAATGCAGTCAGAGCCCCGAGGCCCCGGCGGGACGGCCTGCCTAGGCCGGTGGACCGTGTGTGCTCTGTTAACGCCACCCCCGCCCTCTTCAGCTCATCCCCCCCCAGTTCAGGGTCTGGGCCGGTGCCGTTCTGTCCTCCGATTCACAGCTCACAAGTACAGCAGGACCGCGCCGGCACACACCCGTGCGGATGGCCCCGCGTGCGAACACACACGCATGACCACATCCACACACACTCACGCACACACTCTAAGACCTCCTCCCGGGACGAGGAAGACCTCATCGGTCTACACTGCTCTAGTCTTTATCTTTATCTTAGATGTTTATCTTTATCTTAGATCTTGAATGCGTGGGTGACAATATGGTGACGGCCCCTTTGGCCCCCCGGCTTTCTCACCCGGAGAAAGCGCAGGAGCCGGGGTCGCTCGCTTCCCACCTGGATGTTTTTATGGAAGAGCCGTGTGTGTGTGTGTGTGTGTGTGTGTGTGTGTGTGTGTGCGCGCGCATGTTGGTTTTGGTCAGCTGCCCAGCACTTAGCATGAAAATTGACAGCAAGTGCCCAGTAATTAGCGTTGTGTTGTTTTATGAAGGGATCGAACCCAGTCCTCACATTTGCTTATTTCCCCTTAAAATAATCACATGCCGCGTTCTTCCGTGGCCTGTAGATCTCACGCAACTTAAAGAAATGTTGTATTTTTAAAAGTGTGGCGCCTGGCCGGACAGTCCCAGCATCCCCTGAAAACGTGCCGGAATGCAAATTTTTGGACCCGTCCCAGGACCAGAAATTCTGGGGGTGGCATGTTAAGTGAGGCTTGCAGGCGATCTTGGAGCTGATGTTTGAGAGCCCGACCTCAATCACTGAAACCACTGGATTAAAATATAAATAAATACAACATTTAAAAAATGCTAGCACGAAGGATAAACACGTCAAGCCATGATCACTCTAACATTTCAGGGACAGGATTAATTTGTCATCTTAGGTCTGGAACAGAGCAGATTCCTGATGGAAGATGGGGCCCGTGAGTTCGGCTGGGGTGGGGGATATGGAGGGAAGTTTCCGGGTAAGAATTTGATCGAGTTCCTCATTCCCCCGGTTTGGATCGGGGCCTAGAGGTAGATCTTGGACACGGTTTTCAGATTCCGCTTCACTTTCTTCTGGGGCTCTTCAAACAGGGCGAACATGTCAGACACCGGTGTGTCTCTTGACCTGCCCGCTTGCTTTCCAACAACTTCCAGCCCTGGGCTCAAGTGGGGACATAGCTTGGTTTGAGGAACACTAAAATGCCTCCCAGCCAGTGCCTGGAAACCTGTGTCCACACCCCCAAGGAGCTATAGTGGGGGCGTAGTCTCTCCAGGGCAGTGACTGCCAGCAGGCAGGGAGGGGTCCCCAAGCTCCACGATTCCAAGTGATACGGAGCTAAATCCTTTCTGTTTCTCTTTCTCTGCTCATCTGTCAAAATCCCAGACTGGATCTCAACCGTGTTCTGAGGCTCTTCCTAGAAACATCCCCTACACCGACCACTTGCCTTTTAAATGCGCGGCTTGTCGAGACACTGTCACAAGTACGGAAATGTCACCAACGCATAAAGCCCAGTCTGCCGTACAAATAATTGATGAGGTTTGATTTAATGAAACCCAACCGGAAATCCTCACTCTCCCTGGCGTGGCCCGGAGGCCGTCTTTAAGATCTCTTGACACCAGAGCTCCTTTCTCAAATGCCTGGGGAGTGGAAAATTAAAGGTCAGGCTGTGTGTCAGCCGCTAAAATGGACAGCAGTCCCTTTTTGGATGTAAGACATGAAAGTCACAGGTGAAGGCAGCAGTTTTCTAGAAAGGGTAATGCATCAATTAACCAGCCATTAGCACCTCCGTTTGAACGAATTACATCTTAGTTACCAATTAACTCCCGCCCCGGAAAACAGCTGTGGGAAGAAGCCGGGAGAAGGAACAGTCTTGAACCTCTGGTGCCCAGGACAATACGAGACAGAAAACAGCGAGTGGTGACTACCCACACCTTCTCACCTTTTCTCCTCCAGTTCCTTCTGATTCCTGAGAGTACTAGGAAATTTTTTTAAAAGATGTATTTATTTATTTGAAAGAGAAAAAGAAAGAGTGTGTGTGTGTGCACACGGAGAGCAGGGGGAGGGGCAGAGGGAGAGAGAGAACCTCAAGCAGATTCGGGGCTTCGTCTTACAAACCTAAGATCATGACCTGAGCTGAAATCAAGAGTGTAAAAGCTCAGGAAAGCAAAGTAGATGTCCAGGCGTGTGCGTCAAGGATGATGAGGGTGTGGGCGTGCCCAGGGCTCAGCAAAGCCACGGTGAATCAGAAGCTTTCAAAAGCAACAATGCTCACTTGATATTTCATTTTCTGGTGGGATTTCAGCTCCTTTTCTTGGTCACTGAGGCTCTCATAGAATTTGGGCTGAGCTGAACCTTCAGACCTTCAAACGACTGCATTTCATGTATCCTATTTCAGCTAGGCTGGGAAAAGGCAGGCTTTGCATATAGAGGAGAGAACCAGAGATCCCGCTGGGACATTCTGGGAAGGCCATGTCTCAGTCTGTGCTGGGGTCCAGAAGTAGGTCACTTGTCAGCTGTGAGTAGGTGAACCTTCTAGATACTCACCTGCATGAAGTGGTATGCGTGAGGCTTTGTGCGTGTTTGCGGATTGGTGCAGTTTGGGTAGGGGAAGAGTCTTTGGGAGATGCTCTGCAAAGGTAAGAGGAGGACAGGGCAGAGCTGACAGGCCGGAGACAAGAGCCCTGGAAACAGTGTGTCAAAGGGAAACAATCGGCAGGGCCTTCCAGCTTTCCAGCCTTCCGTGGGAGAAAGGAACAGAACCAGCACCTATGCAGGAGACTCAGTGACCCGGGTCCCCAGGGAGCACTGCTCAGGAGAGCTGTGGGCCAGGTTAGGAAAGAGGAATCTTCTAGTTGACCAGGAACCAGGCTGAACTCTGCCTGCTTAGACGCAAGGACTCTGGGGCCTCCTGAGATGTCTTTTGGGCACAGAAACCTCCAGCCGCCTGGCTGGGCCATCCGCAGGACCAGCTGAGTCATGGCGCTGGTCACAGAGATGCTGGGAGATGCACGCGCAGCAGGTGTGTGCCGAGAGGACTCAGGAGCCCCCGGCCAGATAAACATGTGGGAGATGCTCTTTGGGATGCCAAGAAATATCTCAAGGGGGATTTTCAGAGTGTTGGGGCTCAGGGGGACCTTAAAACCAGGGAAGTGGGGGTTTCACAGTCTTTTTGCCATTGCATGTAACCATGTGCAGATGCTGGTTCTGGGGGATTTGGACTTTGTATATGTGAAGCAAAATACTAAGGTTTTGGGTTTTGTTTTTTGGTTTTGGTTTTGGTTTTTTGGTTTTATCGTTGTTGTTGTTTGTTGGGGTTTTTTGTGTTTTGCATCAACAGTCTCTTTTTCTCAAGTTTTCTTGCCCATGAAGTCACAAAGCTGCAAGACAGAGCCCTGTGAGCTAGTCCAGGGCCACAGGTGTCTGTCCTGAGAGAAAGCAGCCGCGCCAGCCCTGAGCCCTCTCTGCCCTCACCCTCCTCGTTCTAACCCTCCCCCTGCATGAGGGAGATCTGCGAAGACAGAAAAGCAACAGAGCTGGAAATTAAGCAGCACCCTCTCATGATAAAACACTCAACAAAATATGTGTAGAAGGACTATCCCCCCCGTAACACACTGAGAAGCCCGTACGTGATAGCCCGCGCGCTGACGACAAACCGGAAGCTTTTCCTTTGAGACCGGGGACAGGACAAGGACGCTCCTGCTGGCCACGTCTATTCTACGTAGCTCTGGACGTCCCAGCCGGGATAGTTAAGCAAGAAAAGAAGTACTGGGCATCCAGATCAGAGAGAAAGAAGTCGCATTGTCTCTGCTTGCAGGGGACATGGTTTTATACAACACTTTCATAGATCAGCGGAATAGAGGTGCTAGAGCTTCAGTTGAGCTGGACGCTGGTGTCTGGGGCTTGCGTCCTGGGTGCTTCTCTGATGGTGGACAGAAGTCCCTCTAGAGATACCTGTGGAGAGCCTCTGACGCACATTGTAAACAATTTGGAGAACACTGGTTTAGGTTGTATATAATTTTGTGTTACTTGCAAACTGACGGACAGTCTTCTATGAAAGGTGACACGTGTATTTCATGATGCATATAGACTCAAGACCCCAGTTGGTTACCGTGGGAGCCATCTTCCAAGATGGCCCCAACGGTCCTTGCTCCCTTTCATTCCCAGTGTGGTGCAGGCTCCTCTCACAGGGCGGATCTGTGGCGAAGATAACAGTGCGGGACTCCCAAGGCTAGGCAGCCTTTCTTTCATTTCCTTAGAACGTTTTCTCTGGAGCAACCTAGTTTCCATATCATGCAGACACTCAAGCATCACAGGGGAGCTGGGGGGACACCTCCTACCAGGAGACCGCCCCAGCTGGCCAAACACGTGAGGGCACCCTCGTGGATGCCGACCCTCTAGTCCCAGCCACACTTCAGATCCTCAGCCCCCGGCAACGTCTTCACCATGAAAGATGTTAAGCTGTAACTAACTAGCTGAGTCACTTCCAAATTTCTTTTGTTTTTTTAAAGATTTTTATTTATTTATTTGACAGAGAGAGACCACAAGCAGGCAGAGAGGCAGGCAGAGAGAGAGAGGAGGAAGCAGGCTCCCTGCTGAGCAGAGAGCCCAATGCGGGGCTCGACCCCAGGACCTGGGATCATGACCAGAGCTGAAGGCAGAGGTTTTAACCCACTGAGCCACCCAGGTGCCCCCACTTCCAAATTTCTGTGTCACAGAAGCTATAATAATAAGTGTTTATTATTGTTTTAAGCCACCAGGTTTGGGGACGATGTGTCATACACCCATAGAGAGCTGATCCAACTGAATCCAGTTTGTAGGGATAAATTTTTAACTCGTAGGTTCAAGTGCATGAGTCAAGAAGGGGGAGGAAGACTTGCTTCCTATGAAAAAGCTCATGGAGAGAAGGCTGATCGCAAGCTCGGCCTGACCCAGTAGTGGGACAGGATTCCTGCAAATACAAATATATTTCAGTCCTGGGAAACGACATTATGCATAAGAATACAAACAGAATTTTGAGATTGGTTTCCAGCTGCCACATTTTGAAAAGAAGCTTTGCATGTGTCTGGAGGGTTTGGAGAGGTGAAGTGGTTTAGTTTAAAAGTCTAGAAACCAGGGGCACCTGGGTGGCTCAGTGGATTAAGCCTCTGCCTTCGGCTCAGGTCATGATCTCAGGGTCCTGGGATCGAGTCCCGCATCGGACTTTCTGCTCAGCAGGGAGCCTGCTTCCCCCTCTCTCTCTGCCTGTCTCTCTGCCTACTTGTGATCTCTGCCTGTCAAATAAATAAACAAAATCTTTTTTTAAAAAAAAGTCTAGCAACCATATCAGATAGGACAGAGTTGAAGAATCTAGAGATACTCCCTCTAGAAAAGAAATAGGAGGAAATAAAGGACGAAGTAGCAGGTGTTTTCGTCTCTTTAAAGGTTGAACATGGAATGGGAACTAAACACGCCGCAGAGCTCCAGAGCGGAAAATGGAGACCAGCGGGCGATACTGACAGGAACTGGACCGTCTTAGGGAGCGGAGAGCTGCCCTTGGGGGAATGTTGACAGAAGTGACTGCTCCTTAGCCTCCCTACACTTTGATTTTTTTGTCTCTCCTCTGTGAGAACTTGGATCCCACATCACGGCCCCTTCCAGATACCTGGTCTGTAGTACGATGTTTTCATCATTAGGGGTTTGCTCTTTCTTATGCAATCAGGAGTGCAATTCCTCCCGGGGCAGTGTTGTGTCTTAGCGCTGACCTGGACACAAATATAGGACCTTATCCAGGAGACATCCTAGGTGGCCCATCGGGTATCAGACCAACACAGCTACGAAGCGGATCCTCATTCTCTCATGCTTCTCTCACAGTTTCACAGTTCTGTACCAAATGACACAACGTGTGTGGAAACGCCGTCAGTCACGGCATGCTTCATGAACATAATGGCAGGCAAGGTAAGCGTCCGTCTTGCCTTCTCCAACCAACCACAAAAGTGGTTTTAAAATCTGGATGTGATGTTTATAATAAAATGTGCATATAGTATTGTAATATAGCATACTATATCACAGTAAATAATATACGTGTGTGTAATAGTTATGAGACAAAAATCCAGTGTAAGTTGAAGTTTCCATAATTTTATGTGTTGGAAGTAATAATATAGTGGATGAGAAACTCAGAACTTAAAAGGAGATGCCTTGGTTAAAAGAGCAGACCCAACCCATCAGTGATTTTAAAAATAAGGACTGAGGGCGCCTGGGTGGCTCAGTGGGTTAAGCCGCTGCCTTCGGCTCAGGTCATGATCTCAGGGTCCTGGGATCGAGTCCCGCATCGGGCTCTCTGCTCGGCAGGGAGCCTGCTTCCCTCTCTCTCTCTCTGCCTGCCTCTCCATCTACTTGTGATCTCTCTGTCAAATAAATAAAATCTTTAAAAAAAAATAAAAAATAAAAAAAAATAAGGACTGATTAAAAATTTTGCACTTAATTTCAAAAAAATCAGTTGACAAGTATGAATCAGGAGGCTTCCTCATGTGACAAACACCGAGCTGATGTGACCGGGCTGTCTTCTCTCAAAAGCAAAGGACATGAGTTGTCCCTTTCAGGCGATTACCTTGATGGATTGAGCAGTTTCCTTTTAAATATGCAGAAAACCATAACTGCTCATATATTTTTCAGAATGTTTTCTGTTCTTGCATTATGGAAGTAAATGGGAGGGGAGGAATGTATCTAAAATTACTTCATTCTTTCTCAGAAGCATTAAAAAGATATTTAAATTCTACAACATAAAACTTACTTGTAGTGGTTTTATTCATATTTTCCAAATAAAGTAAACTCTAGTTTATGGGGCAATCTATCAAAGGGAAGCCTCTTTACTGTGGTTTAGTGCTTCATAGTACCAACAACAAAAACAAAACATGATTTCACAGCTTGCCTGGTTAGGAGACTTGATGTTCATAACTAGAATGTGTGGGAAAACGTTTCCCTATAGTCTTTTTTTTTTTAAAGATTTTATTTATTTATTTGACAGAGAGAGATCACAAATAGGCAGAGAGACAGACAGAGAGAGAGATGAGGAGAAGCAGGCTCCCTGCTGAGCAGAGAGCCCCATGCGGGACTCGATCCCAGGACCCTGGGATCATGACCTGAGCCGAAGGTAGAGGCCCAACCCACTGAGCCACCCAGGCGCCCCTCCCTATAGTCTTAGTAGTAAATGTTTTCCCTTCATCTCGGATGCATCTAAAATGGATCATCTCTGCATTCTTAGAGTGTTTATTCAAATAAAACATTGGATTGCTCCACTTGGCAGATCTTTTTTTTTTAATTAACATATAATGTATTTTGTTTCGGGGTACAGGTCTGTTCACCATCAGTCGTACACAATTCGCAGCACTCACCATAGCACACACCGTCCCCAGTGTCCACCCTCCAGCCACCCCCTTCCTCCCAGCCCCACCCCTCCAGCAGCCCTCAGTTTGTTTCCTGAGATGAAGTCTCTTATGGTTTGTCTCCCTCTCTGTTTTCATCTTGTTTCATTCTTCCCTCCCTTCCCCTACGATCCTCTGTCTTGTTTCTCAAATTCCTCACATCAGAGAGATCATGTGATCATTGTCTTTCTCTGATTGACTTATTCCACTTATCTTAATACCCTCCAGTTCCAACCACATCGTTGCAAATGACAAAATTTCATTTCTTTTGATGGCTGCATAGTAGTCCATTGTGTGTGTGTGTGTGTGTGTGTGTGTGTATCTCACATCTTCTTTATCCGTTCATCTGTTGATGGACATCTGGGTTCTTTCCATAGTTTGGCTATTGTAGACATTGCTGCTGTAAACATTCGGGTGCACGTGCCCCTTCGGATCACTACGTCTGTATCTTTAGGGTAAATACCCAGTAGTGCGATTGCTGGGTCATAGGGTAGCTCTATTTTCAACTTTGTGAGGAACCTCCATGCTGTTTTCCAGAGTGGCTGCACCAGCTTGCGTTCCCACCAACAGTGTAGGAGGGTCCCCCTTTCTCCGCATCCTCACCAACCCCGGTCGTTTCCTGACTTGTTAAATCTTAGCCATTCTGACTGGTGTGAGGTAGGATCTCACTGTGGTTTTGATTTGGTTTGTATTTCCCTCATGCCATCAACCCCGCACATCTTGATTAGAGAGGTAACACAACACATACGTCTCCTTCCAACGGGAGTTTTGAATCTGTGAGACCTCACACGTACAACTTCCCTTTGCTCATATTTTGCAGGCCGATGTTTCTTTTCTTTGAAACAAGGATTCATACTTACTCCTGTGGTACAATGAACCCATTTCTTTTGAAATTCATGAAAATAAAGTTCATGTTTGGGAAGGATTCACACACTTTTTAAAAACTTTTCTCTCCCCATGGAGAAGGTTTTTCCTTACCTGTGTGTCAAAGAAAGAGGTCAGCCACCTTACGATGCCGAATATTGGCAAGCTTCAAGCTACGGGTGGTTCCCATGAGATCTTTCCCGACATCTACCAAACAATGTCTTCCTGAAACACAAACGTCGTTGTCTTCCTGTGAGGCGTTTAACCACAGGGTCATTCCCGACCCTTCACATCCCATTCTCAGCACTCGTCCCAAGTCTCTTACGTTCCAGCACATTCCACTGTTGCACGTTTACATGATACATGCTTCCCAACATGCTATCCCTCTGGACTGAATCTTCTTTCCTAATCATCTCCTGTCTGCTTCCCTATCCAGCTGAATTCTTTCTTTCTTTTGCACACCTCAGCCCAAAAGTAAAACTCGTGAGTTTGACCCCAGTGCCATGCTCTGTTACCATAGTACCCTGTCACCCCTCTGTCCGAGATGCAATGGCAGGGAATGGTCCTGACCGACAACTAGACTGTAACCTCTTCATCCCATAATTGCACACACCGTGCACCTGGCAGAAACCCCGTACCTCGAGGGCATTCAGGGGTGCTGGGTATCGTGATCCCACCGGATTATTAAAGAATGGTACTGGGACATTTGACCCTGAGAAAGTCTTACAAAGCTGTGCATCAGGGCACATTGGCGTTTCCCATCCTTGCCTCCAATATTTTACTATAAAAACATCAAACACAATAAAATTAAAGGAATTCCACATTGAATATCCATCCACCATTGGACCAACTCTGTGTATTATTATACTCATCTTACCACACATTTATCCGACCATTTCTGGGTCTGTTATCATCTTCTATGAATGTGTATAAAATAGGCTGCAGACCCCAGGACCACAAAATGCTCATCAACTAATTAGAATGCCACATTTTTCCCATGGAGGCAAAGCGTACATATAAAAACGTGTATAAATATTAATGGTGTGTTCTCCGTTCTCAAAAATGCACACGCTTGTGAAACAGAACCCTGCTGTCAAGAGGACAACATTCTCGCCACCTGCCCAGTTCCCACTTCCCTCCCACACAGTCGCTAATCCCTCCAGGTGGGGCAACCTCTATCTGGGTTGGGTTTTCTCCACGGATTAGTTTTATCTGTTCAGGAACTTCACACACATGACAAGATAGAGTCTGTTCCCTTCTGTGCGAGGCTTTTTGGGATTCACGCCCTGAGTTACAAGCAGACTTTCTCAGAGCGGTGGTGCCGTTCACTCATCTCTCGACTCTCTGAATTTTACGTCACGTGTTGTATATTCCACACCAGCTCACCATCCGCGCTGCATTCTTTCATGTTGTGTCTGGGAAGTTTTCTGTGAGACAAGTATCCCTTTAAGGATCACGAGCGTGTTAGGAGGACTGTGCCTTCTGCTTCCTTAGCAATAGCCCCATCTTCCCCCCCACCAAGCGACCGATGCTACGCTAGCTCCATCTCATTTTCCATGAGTCAAATAAAAGACATTTTTGCTCAGAGAGGATAACTCCTTAACAGACTCTTGTTTCATTTCTGGTGTCCACTTGAAGCTGAACGTTTCCAGTTTGGCCAAACACCCAACTCCTTCCCTGATCTTGCCTCCAACGCTCCGGTGACATTCAAGTCTGAAATTCAGTGCTTTATGTTTCCTGAAGTTCCAACTGCCGTTAAACCTCTTTTTTTCCAATAAGGAGCTGACAGCCTATAGTATATTTACATTGAGTTAAAGAAGAGGAAAAAAGGTTATAGGAATAGTGTTCGAGCTTTTTCCCCAAGTACCTTTTCTGTCTTTTTTATGGGAAACGGTATGAAGGAAGGTAACGGGACTAATGAGTTTCTACCTGCGCGCTCGTAAAGGTTTATGCACAGGCTGAGTGGTGTGACTGACCAATCAAATGGTCCAGCTACTTTTACCCATTTTATAAAAGTTAATAATACCCTCAATGGCACAACAATGGAAACTGATTTATGAATAAGGTTGGGTTTTTTATACCCGTCATCCAGCTCTATCTTCCTGGCAGATATCGGTAGAAGTGGGGGGAGGGTGCACTGCAACCCAAATAGTGTCTCAGCACCCTCATATGTTTGCAATGAGGTCATGACATAGTTTACCGCTGCTCTCTGTTACTGGGGTTTGCAATACCCAAGATTAATGTGACCTTGTGTAAGGCCTGGGCAGGGACATGGTCAACCAGTAGCTTAACGTTGGAGCCATTCACCTAATCACACAGGCCACAGAGTAAAATGTCACACAAAATAAGAAATACTCAGGGATCTATAAAACACTGGGACTGAAAGAACCTTGACGAGCCAGACTAACTTCGGAGAACGGAAAGAAGGTTGGGGAATGCTCCGACCCGTGAGCTCACTCGGGAGCGGTGTGCACGGGACCGGCGTTAAATGCAGACGTACAGACCGATGAAAGCGAACAGAGACCTCATTTTCCACTGATGTTCAAGATGCCAAAGTCATCGGTGTGGAAAAGACAGAGGAAGGAGGGAGTTACCTCCCCGGGGAAGCCTCAGCCCACGAGAAGTCATGGTCACAAAGAACGTGGCGGCTTCGAAGAAGGGGGGGGCGTGACTGCAGGTGTAAATGAATCCCAAGCTGGGTTTGAAGAGTGACTCACCCAAGAGACAGGTTAAATGCCTGCGGATGGTTTGCATCCCAGGCGCTAGGCCAGCACAGGCATCACTCATAAATGCCGTCGTGCAATAGCTCTGTGGCAGCCTGAGCGTGAGTTGTCCCTCTTCTCTCATGTGTGCAGCTCCGGATAAAACCTTGGCTTCTCCCAGGCCACAGGCCACATCAGCTCCAAGAGGTCTCTACAGGGGGATAGTTTATAAAGGAAAGAAGCAAGAAGCAAGAGAGCGATTGAAAGAGAGAAGGTTCATCCTCGGTTTTATCTTCCCGTTCCTGAGCCACGGGTGTGAAGGGGTCTTGGCTATGCCTGCTCTCAGGCTGCTCCGTTAAAGTCAAGTTGGTCTCACTCCGGGGCTAACAGGAAGCTGTCCCGGGTTTATGCTTGGGGACGAAGTAAAAGTACTTTGTAAATAAAAACATGCACTGTCGAGGGATGGAGAGGAAAATGCATCCTTCAGTATTCCAGAGCTGTTCCTGGGGAACGTCAGCTGAGAGAAGACACAACTGGCTTTGGTGTCCTTTGCCAAGGGCAAGAGCAGGGCGGGTGGAAGGTGGGGGAGAGCCCCAGGCTGGCGCGGGCGGAAAACGAAGATGGGCGGGGCTTGCTGAGCGTCAGGCTGCACCACCGAGTACCATTCCCCCGAGGAACGAGGTGGGGAGAAGGCTGAGGGATGCTCTTCCAGGCGCTTTGGAAACCGGTCTCTGGAGTCCCCAGAAAGCAAGAACAAGAAGCTGCATTAGGGTTTTCCAGAGAAGCAGAGCCAGAGCCTACAAATACCAGAAAGAGATTTATTGTAAGGAATTCGTTTACAGGTTTATGGAAGCTGCTAAGTCTCGGGATCTACAGGCTGGGTCCGCCGGCTGGGGACTAATGACAGCCGATGGTGTCATTCCAGCTGGAAGGGAAACAGGCTGAGACCGAGGAGGAACCGAACTTTTAGTTCATACCTGGGGGCGGGAAAAAGACCGACATCCCTGCTCAGAGGAAGTCAGGCAGGAGGAATTCCTTGTTGGGTGTGTGTGTGTGTTTCAGCCTTTTTGCCCTGTTCGGGCCTTCAGCTGATTGGATGAGGCCCACCCACATGCGGGAAGACCGTCTGCCTTGCTCTGTCCAATTCAAATGTTACTCTCATGCAAAAACACCCTTGAAAATACATTCAGAATAATGTTTGGTCAAATATCTGGGCACCCTGTGACCCAGCGAAGTGGACACATGAACTGTCACAGATGTTTTGGGGTCATGGACACTGACCATATATTCTGAAATTGTGAGGTGAGTATTAATATCTTCCAGCGAAGTGGACACATGAACTGTCACAGATGTTTTGGGGTCATGGACACTGACCATATATTCTGAAATTGTGAGGTGAGTATTAATATCTTCCAGCCCGATATGTAGATTTTACACAAGGGAAAAAAGGAAATGCTTAACTGAGAGGCGCTATCAGCCTCTGGGAGGGTCTTTGAAATCCCCACGCCAAACCCCAGGGAGCAGGAGGTGTGCGGACCTAGTTGCTGGCACTCCTGGCACCCGGCCGAGGTCTGGTGCTCCCATGCGCCCCTGGTGAGTGAATGTAGGTAGAGCTCATCCGTGAAGGGGGAAGATGAAATGGTTATTTTATGACTTTTTAAACACTTAGTGCTTCATTAAACTTCTTGTTCACCTGCCTCTGAAGTTTAATTGCCCTTCATGGGTGAGAAATTATGTTTATTTTAATGGGAATTTCTTCTGTCTATACTGATTTCCTGGGATGGGCTGATGGCAGTGGTCCTAAAAAATACCAAATTATGCTTTACTCTCCTGAGATTGTGTAAATACCTCTCTCCATCCAGACCGAGCTTGCACGTACCCTCTTCCAGGAAACCTCCTCCAGTCAGAGGCCAGGCTGCCCACCAGGGAAGGCCAGTGTTTCTAGAACTCGGAGTTGGCGGCCCCTACTTTGACACATGACAGTAAAGATCTTTGGTGTCTCCAGTTCTTCTCACATTTTAGTAATCCCAGACAGGAACGTTCTGGAAATAGTTTCATTCTTGTAAGCCCACTCCTGGCCCCTGGGCTAGTCCTGGCTCCATACGAAGGAGCCAGGACATCTGTTGAGCTGAATTCCCAATCGTGAGGAGGAAGAAGAGGTGGGGCCACCCTGGCAATGGGCCTAATTAGCCCCAAAACATGCCCTGCTCCTTTTTCTCCATGGCGGCCGCTCTGGTCCCGGTGCATGGAATCCTGCACAGGTGTCCCGAATGGTGCCGCCCACCCCGATCCAGTCTCTGATTAGTCTGTTACCATTCCAGCCAAACTGGTTTAACCCCCCAACCAGAACTTTGCAGAGGCCTGTTCCGTTGCTCTGAGGACAAAGTCCCAGCACTCTGGTGAGTCACCAGGATCCTGGTTCTAGTGACTTCTCCCATCAGCTCCCTTCTTCTTCCCCTCCAGCCACACAGTCCCAGTTCCTCAGAGATGCCGACTGTCCAACACTACCATTTCCTTCGCCCCGAATGTTTCTTCCCTAATCCCCCCTTTTGCTTACTTCCCAAGGGTCCCATTTCAGCTTTGCCTCCCAGGGAAAGCTTTGCGACCCTTCAGATGAGGTCAGATCTCTCTGCTCCTGTGTCACTACTGGCAAATCGTAGTCATGCTCAAGTTGTAAGTAACTCCTGAGTAATAATCAGTAATCAATAATCTATTTCTAGGAATAATCAGTCACTCAGGGGAGGAGCTGCCACATTCCCAAGCAGGGGGTTGCAGCCAGAAGGGAGCTGGGGTGTGGTGGGGCTGGTGCTGAGTCGCCCTATGGAAACTGAGGCTCAGGAGCCCTTTCTGCAGGAACAAATCTAGGATGGTGAGGGGGAGGTGGAAGCGAGCTGGGGAAAGGGGCTCAGCCTGAGGACCTCCGCCCTCCTGTCTGCCCCCCCAATGCCAAGCTGCAAGGTACCGGGGCCACCTGGTTGGCACCATGCTGAAGAGCTGGAAGAGGCAGAGACGGCTGCTGCTGGAGAAAGCCACACCTGAGTCCCCTGTGAGAGAAGAACGGAGAAAGGGAGGACAGAGCTAAAGAGGAGGGCAGTGTCTTTGCCCAGCAAGCATGAGCAGATGAGACTGTTGGAGCAAAGGCCAGAGGGGCTCAGCACAAAGGAAAGTACTCCCTGAAAGGAGATGAAACCTCACCCATCAGCTCTCAGCTTAGAGGCCACCCTGGGAAGAGCCTTAAATGAACAACTGAGAGATGAGGAGACCCAGGGCTGCAGGGAAGAAAGCTCTTCCGGCCTGAGCTCCCAGCCTGCGGGAGAGCTGCCTGGATGAGATGATGTTGGCTCATCCTAAACCCTTTCCCACCTGGCTTCTCCCCTGCCCCGTTTCCTGCAGACACTCCCAGCACATGTGCACTGGGCAGCACCAGCTGGTCCCACAACAAACTGATGCTTTGTTGAGTTTCTTCTCTTGAGTCTTTCCCTAAGGTTTGCTGTGGTTTCTGCAGCTGTGTCTTCAATGTCTCTCATCTTTTCCGCAATGCCCAATCAACCATTAATCCCATTCTGTGTATTTTTCACTTTGGTATTGGAGTTTTCATCTCTAGAAATTTAACTTTTTTTTTTATTTCCATGCCTCTTTTTGGATACGCAGTATGCAGTTATAAAAATGATTTTTAGGTCTCTTTCTGCTAACTCAAACATCATGTATTTTCTGGGTTAGTTTCCATTGATTGATTATTATCTATATTATGATGTGATATTCTGCTCTCAATGCTAAATAATCTTTGAATGCCAAACTGTGAGTTTTAGCTTGTAGGAAGCTGATCGTTTTTATTTATAATACAAGTACTTAAAAATCTTTATTATCTTTGTATTAACTAACTTAAAAATCTGTTAAAATTATCTAGAAATATTTTTTAGCTCCCCGCCAGGATGTGTTAAGTTTCTTGGAAGCAGTTGGATCTTTTTAGGTCTTGTTTTGAAAATGAGTTAGACATGTGAATGTGGGGTTAATGATCCCATGCTAGCGAAGGGCATCCTTCTCAGCAGTTCCCCCAATAGCTGACATATTATTAGAAGCTTTCCAGCCTGATTGGGGGACGTGGGCACTAGGGCGATCCTGCATGAGTGCTGGACTCCCTGACTGCCAGTCTCGAGGCTTGGCTTCCATCCCCGCCTTTGGGACTTCCTCATATATGGATTAGCTTTTTGGTGAATATTTGAGGGGCATCCTCTGTAGACCTCTGGGTTGCTCTCCATCTGCAGCTCTGCTGTTTCTGCTAATCAACTGTAAGCACCTTGGTCTCCCCAAGCTCCTGCACTGACTCTTCGCCCCTGGAAGAGTCTGGTCTGCGCCTGCTGGACCCCTTCCTGCGCTGCTGCCAGAGAGCTCTAGGACAAGAATCTACCATATTTGTGAGATGACTCAGAGGTCCCGCTTCTCCGGTGCCGATGCCCCAGGGATTTGTTGTCTGTTTCTCAGTTTCCCAGTCTGGATGCTAAATCCCGTCTTTATTAAACCACCTCGGCCAGATGCAGCTGTCTCTTTGACCAAGTCCAGAGGACCCCGTATAAGCTTTTTCAAATTGAGATATGATTTGCAGACCAGAAAATTCACCCTGAAAGAGCGTCCGGCCCAGTGCTTTTTGCTGTATTCACAAGCAGATGTATATGGTCACTATTGTCATTATTTAATTCCAGAAGGTCTTCATCACCATGAAGAGAAACGCCTCACCCCTCAGTGGTCCTCCCGGTTCCCTCCTCCCCACAGCTCTGGGCAACCACTAATCCACTTCCGTCTCTCTAGATTGGCCGAGCATGGACCCTTCAAACCAACGGATCCCACAGCACGGGACCGCTGGGTGGGAATTGTTCAGGCTGGGAAACGCAGACTGGGGCAGAGTTCCTGACTGGCTGGCTCGGGGTTGGGGGTCAAGGGGCCCCAGCACACGCGTGTGCGCACACACACACACACACACACGCCCCAGAGCCTGGCAGACACACACACACACACACACACACACACACACACACGCCCCAGAGCCGTTTCCAAACTTCCATCCAAATCTCCGTACAGCCACAAGATGACCCACGAGCTGCCTGAACCCGGACTCTGGGCGCTTTTCCCGGAAAAGTCTCTAAGCGAGCACAGAACAGAATGGCTACCAACAGCAGGGACGGTCTGCTTCGCAGAGTTGCCATGTCCTGTTATTTGAAAAGCCCCATTTTCAACAGAAATCACAAGTTCTGTGAAGAAACAAGAAAGTATGGCAGGGCCTCAAGGTCGGCCCAGACCTAAGAGCTTGGGGCTTCCCCAGGCTTTCCAGAATGCGCTCATGGCCGTCGGCTGTGCATCCAAGCCTGTGGTTCTCAATTCCCAAGAATCTGTTAGGGCTTTCTACAGCCTCTGTGGACACCCCTTTCTGCAAATTTTCCTTCTGAGTTCTGGTCAGCCTGCTGTTTGCCCAGTCTCTGTCGGCTGCGTAGAACAATGAACGATGGGCTCTCAGAGTTGTTGACAAACGCCTCTGGGAAAAGCCTGGTGCACCACACGGGCTCTCCATCAGGTAAAAATAGTGTGGTGGCTTTCAGAAAACCACACTGTGGTCCAACAGTAACGATTCTTGATTCTTGAAGTAAGTCTGAGACGGGCTTCGCCCCCATGGTGGTCACTCCAGCGGCTGCTGGTCCTCACCAGGGGAGAGCTGGTGGTGTTCTAGCCCCCTGCAGAGCTGCGGACAGGGGCAGTGGAACGGAGTAAGAGAAAATGCCAGGCAGCTTGCTGATTTTACTGAGACTTGGCTGTTCTTCTTGGGTAAATGCTCCCTGGATTGCCGCAAGCCTTTGATGAATTTCTAGAGTTCTAGAAAAGTTCATTCCAACACTTTCTGCCAATTTGCTCATTGCTTTTCTGGCGGAGAGAACTCAGAACCTCTCAAGGACAAGATTAATTATGCAATTTGCTGCTTCTGATCTTCCTCCCCGTGCTGGAGTGTAGTCTCCGTGAAACAGGAAATCTCTTCTCTCCGCTGAAGACTGCAGTCCCCGTGCAAATCAGTGCAACGCACACGGAACAGGTGATGGGGAGACATTGGTTCTGCGGATGAGCTGGAGGGCAGCATCTCCATGACGACGCCTGCGGAACGGTGCTCTGCGCCTTACAGCCCGCTGCCCTCCTATTCCTCTCCGTGTCCTTTTTCTCCGCAGCTGGAGGCGGGGCACCCCCTAATGTTCACACCCTCATGCCGGGGCCTTTCTTGCAACCCCATGTGTAAGTACCCCCCCACACCACCACCACCACCACCAGCTCGGCCACAGCCAACACCGCCCCGAGCCAGCGTGCAGCCTGGAGCCCTCCTGAACTGCACTTCTCAGAACTAGGACTTGGAGAGACAGAGTTCTGGTGTCAGTCCCTCTCAGTGGTGTCCCCAAGCTTCCTGAGTCTCAGCAACACATCTTTAGAAGTTAGGGTTTCAGGTGAAGGTACATTTTCATCTGGAGGGCTTTGAGCTCTGCTGAGCTGACACAGTGCGTTTGTTCAGGAACCACTTGTGTCCAAAGCTGACTGGCAGTGGAAGCTCTTTGCAGAAAGGCTGAGAAATGGTCAGGGTGTGCCTGCTCAGGAAGGGACGGTGGCTCTTGCGGTAACATCAGACGTGCCAGCTCCTGAAGGGACACCTCCCTCCTCTCCCCGCAGACGCTTCCATTGACTTGGGAGATCATTTACTTGACACAAGAGACGTCCCTGTCCCTGTCCCTGTCCCTGTCTCTCAGTCCCCGTTGCGGTGGGGTGCTTGACCTCGTTTGCCCAGTCCTCTTCATTCCCCCACAGTGAACAAATCGATTCTTACTCTTTGGTTAAACAGAAACCAGAAATATGCGGGAGAGGGTAACAAAGGATTTTGAAGTCGAAATCACTCGAGTTGTATGGAGCCCGATGCTCCAGGGGACACGGGTCCTGTCCATGCACGAACACACATAAATGTGCCCAGGCTGGTTTAAATTTGTTTTACGTGACCTGCTGCAGCCCTTGGGAGAAACAAGCGCCTTAGTCCCATCCCCATATGGGATTTCAGTGCCTGAAAAATGCAGACCGCTCCTTCCGGCCCTGCGCTCTGCGGAGGAACTTTTTCCCATGAGAAGCTGCCTGTGAGGCTTTGAGTTCAGTTTGACGGACTTAATTCTGCTGGGAGCACTGTCGGGGGGAAAGCGAGCCTCGTTCCGACGCCGTGGGAGCCTGGGGCCCGCGGCTGGTCATTCAGTGGGGCATTGAATTGCCTGATTTATTTCCAAAAGCGTGGGTGGATCTATGTGCATTTATTTCAATATGGGGTGAGAAGCTCTCATCAAATTCTCCAAGGGGCCCCGTATTCCAAAGAGGTTAAGAACGAGTTTTCAATGATTTAAAGTGGTCAATTATTTATTTCGCTTTTTAAGCCTGCTTTCTGGAATTGAAATAGCTCATCACACTTCTCCATGCTCCCGAGGCATCTAAATTGAGCTCAAGGAAAAGGGTCTGTTGTTTTTTCTCCACCTTCCCCAAAAGGCCACACGGGCCTCAGTTGTAGAAAACAGTTCCTTCCCATTTTTAACTTTTTGAGGAACTTCCATGCTGTTAAAAATAGAGCTTCCCTACGACCCAGCAATTGCACTAATGGGTGTTTACCCCAAAGATACAGATGGAGTGAAAAGAAGGGCCATCTGTACCCCAACGTTCGTAGCAGCCATGGCCACAGTCGCCAAGCTGTAGAAGGAGCCGAGATGCCCTTCAACAGATGAGGGGATCAAGAAGATGTGGTCCCATGTAGGCAATGGGATATTCCTCAGAAATCAGAAAGGATGATTGCCCAACCTTTGCATTGACAAGGATGGCACTGGAGGAGATGGTGCTGAGTGACATGAGTCAGCAGAGAGAGTCAATTATCATGTGGTTTCAGTCATACGTGGAACATAAGGAGCCGCGTGGAGGACCACAGGGGAAGGGAGGGAAAACTGAGGTGGAGGAGATCGGGGGAGACAAACCATGAGAGACTGTGGCTCCCGGAAACAATCCGAGGGTTTCAGAGGGGAGGATGGGGGGCGATGGGTGAGCCCAGGGCCTGGTATTGAGGAGGACACGTGCTGTAACGAGCACTGGGGGTTCTACGCAAACCACGAGTCCTTGAACGCTGCATCAAAAACGAACGATGGACTGTACGGTGACTGACGAAACATCATAAAAGAAAAGAGGACCGTTCCTTCCACTAGACATTCTTTCTGCAGCACGACCTAAAGGGTGTCCATTTGTCCACTAAGTAACTCCTGATAGCCAGTGGAGAATGAAATCTCAAATCGGCCACCTTCTGAGACTTGAGGAGGGTGTCGGGGAGCACATCTCGTCACACTAGTGCAGCGTGACCCTCAGCAGCGCGCTGGAACCCAGCCGGCGGCCCAGCGCTAAGCTCAGCCACGCCGTGCCTGCAAGCAGTGCGGACCAGAGAGCTCTCTGCCCTTAAGAAGGTTACAGTCTAATTGAGGAGACCAACAACTAGTTGAACACTTGATAATTCTTACGTCGTGTCTTCTGGGAGAGTCACTGTATACATTTCAAAGATGCTGCGGGGAGATGACGTTCCGTGAAGCTTGGAGGAATTGGAAAGCGTGCTTGGGGGGAAGGGAGACGTAAATCAGGCCTGAAATAGCAGGTGTCTGAATAGTGAGGTCTACCTTTGGCTTATAGATGTTTTCCCAATGCGGCAGGAAGGAAGTAAAACAGGATGGCCCTAGTACCTTTCCTGCAGGGTCAGAAGCAGCACAAAACAGGCAAGAGCCGGGAGCCGTCGTCCGCACAGCTCACAGCTACTAGGAAGCCCTTACCCCACCCTCCCCTCCTTCTACCCATATCAAGCGTGGGAAGGTGAGGCGGAATTATCTCCATGGTTAAATGCCCCAACAGTCATGGACTCTGAACTCATGTAGCCAGGTTTGCTCTATGACCAGTACTGGCAATCAGGGTCATGGATCAGGTTGAGTATCGAGAAGCAAAGAGATAACCTATCCATACTCGCACCGAGAAACACCCACCCGGTCTGCTTAGAATCTCACAGTGGGCCATTCCCCTGTGGCGCTGGAGGCCCTCCCAAAGGAAACAGGAGGTTTCTGAGGAACGTAGATGAAGCCCCCGGTCAGTAACGTCGGAGGGAGGATTTGTTTCGTTTTGAGCAGAATTTCGCCCTCCCCCCTCCTCTCTCTACGATCGTACACAACACACAGAGATCACACAAGGGAAGAGTTGGGGCTTGGGTGTAGAGCTTTGAAAGTTTAAAGAAAAAACCCACGTTCGTGTGGTGTTTCTTCAGGTAAATTCAAAACTTGCTTCTCACCCTCGGGGGATGTGCCCAGACTGGCTTAGGAATTTCAGAGGAATCTTGGCATTTGCCTTGTCCCCAGGGCTCGTCCACGTCTGAGAAGAAACCAGTGTGGCTCACAAGCCTCTCGGCATTTCAGAACGCCCATCACTTTCCTCCTCTCGGCTGCAATGCCAAAAGAGAAAGAAAACCAATTACCTGAAAAAAGCCGGGGATTCTGGTACCTTTTTAGTATAACTGTTGGTTTCTTTGCCCCCAGCCGTCTTCCCAGAAACCTTCAGAGCATCATAACCTGTAGGAAATGAAAACTCTGAAATATTAATAATTTAAGAACAAAGGGATGGCATTTCATCTCTCTGCTGCATCTGGGAGAGGTGGAAATTATCCAAGAGCGAACGTCACTGATTTAGATAAACCAGGCGTTGTGGTCTGAATTCTGTAATACTTCCGAAGGCACAAAGCCTTTTTCTTCCAACTCCCTTCCGACACTGAATGGAGACCCACTGACAAAATGTTGCCAATGAGCAAAATTTAATGAGCTGGGTGAGAATGATTTCTAATTAGTACATTAATTAATTTTTATGTAAATAGATTCTCTGTTGTAGTTGAGAACAGTTTGTTCTGAGCAGAGATAAAATTGCCTTATTTACAGTGTTGATTTACTTGGGGAATACTTTTTCTTTTTTCCAAAAAAAGTCATTTGTTTTACAATTGAAGTGATCTGTGGCCCAGATTCTAAGTTACTACACAATTTCACTAGTAGAACCTAATTGAATGTGGTTTTATTATGCTAAGAATTAAATTTTCCAGAAAGATAAATTAGAAAAAAGGACCCACATACACTTGAAAATAACACCTTGCAGAAAAATTCATTAAAGAAAAAGATTTTTCTCCTGTTTATTTCAGTAATGGGATTCATCTTAAAACTTGGACCTTTGGGGGTGTTAATGAAAGTCTGAAGAGTTAATATTCTGAGGCTTCATAGTAGATAGGGTACGTGGGGCCCAAATAGAACCATGAAATAATAGATGAGCAGTGCTCGTGAAATCACGTAATCATAATGCTCCACAGAGCCCATTTCACAGACATGAAAACTGAGGCACAGGAATGAGAATTCACTCGATCCAGATCACACAGTTGATGAGTTAGGGTTTGGGTGTATAGAAAGCAAAACCCCAATTAACAGTGCCTTGAACATCTTAAGACATACTTTGTCCCACATAAAATAAATCCACGGTGGTCAGCCCAGGTATGATAGTCGCGTGTGCCTTGAAAATCTAGGCCATGTGCACCTCCCTGGTCCCCCGCGGTGAGCCCTGGGCAGGGGCTGCAGCCTTTCCTCACCTGCCAGGCAGCACAAAACCTGAAGGTGAAAGCGCGGAAAGGGAGCACCCAAACCCTCTGTCCCTTCCCGAGCGAGCCTTTCTCCACTTCCCAGCCGAGAACATCTATGTCCCCGGTCACAGCAGCCCCCTGACCGGTCACAGTGTAGTTTGGTCTAACGAAAGGCATCTTCAGCTGAACACGCTTGGTGTCCTAACCCCACCCGCACATGCGCACCCATCCACACCCACACATACAGACACAGCAAGACTAGCCAAACGGAGGAACTGAAAAGGAGGGTTTTGTAAATAAGAAAAGGGGGAATTGGTATTAGGCAAATAATGAGGGTTTGGGTTTTGGTTTTGCTTTTGGTTTTGTCACAGAACTACTTAACGTCAGAACTAAAACTCAGGGCTCCTCTGTGGCCATTCTGTCTGTGAAAACAGAAACATGGATACTCCTTCAATGTACAAGTCCTCACTGGTTATATTTAGGGTAAATAGCAAGGCTTTACCCGTGCTGCCTTGTCTCCTCCTGCTCTCGCAGTGGCTACCAGGGGCGTTCGGGTGAGGCTTCCTGGAAGCCATCCTGAATCTAACACCAGGTCTGCCATAAACCCCAGGCCACAGCCCAGTGGTGTGATCTTGGTCATGAGTCTATTCTCTATGACTGTAAAAGTCTGTGCGCTAAAAGGGAGCTGCCCTAGCGTGGACTCGGGGACCCTCAGCCTCTCCACCAGCCTTCCCAACGAGGCCAGTGCAAGAAAACGTGCCTTTTAAATAGCACACTTCCTAATGATGAGTGGTGTTGAACATCTTCTCCTGTGTCTGTTGGCCACCTGGATGTCTTCTTTAGGAAAATGTGCATTCACGTCTTCTGCCCATTTTTCAATTGGATTATTCATTTTTTAGGAGTTGAGTTTTCTAAGTTCTTGATATATTTTGGACACTAACGCTTTATCAGACATGCCGCTTGCAAACATCCTCTTCATTCTGTAGGTTGACTTTTACTTTTGTCGACTGTTCCCTGTGCTGTGCAGAAGCCTTTAATTTTGACGAAGCCCCACCCGCTTATTTTTGCTTTTGTTTCCCTTGCCTTGGGGGATCTATCTAGAAAGAAGTCGCTACCGCTGATGTCAGGAAGTTACTGCCTGTGTTCACCTCTAGTTTTTTTATGGTTTCAGGTCTCACATTTAGGTCTTTATCCATTTTGAATTTATTTTTGTGCGTGGGGTAAGAAAGTGATCCAGTCTCGTTCCTCTGCATGTGGTTGCCCAGTTTTCCCAACACCAATTTTTTAAAGACTCTGTGTTTTTCCCATTGGATATTCTTTCTTGCTTTGTTGAAGACCAATCGACTGTACAGTTGCGAGTTTCTTTCCGGGCTTCCTCTTCTGCTCTATTCATCTACGTGTTTATTTTGTGCCAGTACCACACTGTCTTGATCACTGCAGTTTCATAATAGAGCTTGAAGTCTGGAATTGTGATGCCTCCGGCTTTGCTTTTCTTTTTCAAGATTGCTCTGGCTCTTTGGGGTCCTTTACTGTTCTATACAGATTTTAGGATTGTTTGTTCTAGTTCTGTAAAGAAAAAAAAAATGCTGTTGTTATTTTGATAGGGATTGCAGTAAATGTATTGATTGCCCTAGATAGACTAGACATCTTCACAGTATGTTTTCTTTCAATCCATGAGCACAGAATCTCTTTCCATTTCTTCATGTCTTCCTCCACTGCTCTCATGTGTGTTTTTTAGTTTTTGGAGTACAGATCTTTGACCTCTTTGCGTTGGTTTATTCCCAGGCATCTTACTGGTTTTGGTGCAGTTGTAAATGGGATCCATTCCTTGATTTCTCTTCCTGCTGCTTCATTGTTGGTATAGAGAAATGCAACAGATTTTGTGTGTTGATTTTGTATCCTGTGATTTTACTGAATTCTTGTGTCAGTTCTAGCAATTTTTTGGTGGTTTTTTGAAATTTTTTTGGTGATTTTTTGAAATTTTTTGAAAATCTTTTGGATTTTCTGTATATGGTATCAGGTAATCTCTAGTGAAAGTTTTATTTCTTCCTTGCCAATTTGGATGCCTTTTTTTTTTAATTCTTTTTTTTAAATTATGTTTTGTTAGTCACCATACAGTACATCATTAGTTTTTGATGTAGTGTTCCAGGGTTCATTATTTACATATAACACCCAGTGTTCCAAGCAATAACTTTTACTTATTCTTAATGTATCATGTAACATTGCCATGGGATGGCAACCACAGCAGAAAAATAAGTGGTCTTACTTTTTTCACTAAACCTTACTGGGTATAGCCTCTTGCTTTTACTAAATTAGTCACCCCTTGCCCATCTTGTCTTATCCATCTGTTTAGAATCCAGCTCTAAATTTTCATAGCCTTTAAGAGGCTTTAAATCTTCTTAGTTTATATTCTTCCGTGGCATGTTTAAGACACTGACATTTTCTAGATCTCTTTCATGTACTTTTCTCATCTGCTCAGCTAGATAATAAGCCACAAGAGATTAGGGATCCCTTCTACCTCAGTGTGGCAAATAGCACAGGATAAACAGTCAAGGAGTTCATGAATGTTTACATATTGACAGAAAACATGCCATAGGTCCATGCTGAAGCACACCCTCTTATAATAGAGAAAGCTACACGGTTGACCCTTGAACAACATGGGTTTGAACTTCACAGGTCCACTTTTGTGCAGATTTTCTTTGATAAACACAATACAGCACTGTAAATGTATTTTCTCTTCTTTATGATTTTCTTAATAACTTTGGATGCCTTTTGCTTCTTTTTGTTTTCTGCTGGGGCTGGGGCTTATAGTACTATGTTGAATAACAGTGGCGAGAGTGGACATCTCTTTTTTGTTCCTGACCCTAGGAGAAAGGCTCTCGGTTTTCCCCTTTGAGGATGATATTGGCTGTAGGCTATTCATATATAGCCTTTATTATGTTGAGGTATGTTCCCTCTAAACCTACTTTGTTGAGGGGTTTTATTACGAATGGATGTTATACTTTGTCAAATGTTTTTTCTGCACCTGTCGAAATGATTCTATGGTTCTTATCCTTTCTTTTATTAATGTGATATATCATGCTGATTGATTTGTGAATATTGAACCACCCTTGGATCTGGGAATAAATCCCACTTGACTGTGGTGAATGATTTTTTATAATGTATTGTTGGGTTTGGTTTCCTAGTGTTTTATTGAGAATTCTTGCATCTGTGTTCAACAGGATGATACATTTCTCCTTTTTGGTAGAGTCTCTCTGGTTTTGGTATCAGGGTGATGCTGGTTTCATAGAATGAATTTGGGAGTTTTCCTTCCTTTTCTATTGTTTGGAATAGTTTGAGAAGAAGGGGTATTAACTCTTCTTTAAACGTCTGGTAGAATTTGCCTATGAAGTCCTAGATGACAATGATTTTTGTTTTCATCCATTTATTCACTCATTATTTCATTCATTTAGCAAGTATTTTTTAAGTACTTCTGAAGAAGTTAATAACCTACGATAACCTTTGGTCCTTGAGGACATTATAACGTCGTGGGGATGTGATGAGGATGAGGATGTTGCTGATGGTGGTGATGAGGACATGATGGTGAAGATGATGGTGATGGTGATGTTATGATGATGATGGTGAGGATGGTGATGGTGACAGTGTGTTGATGGTGGTGATGATGATGGTGATGATGCTGATGATGGTGATGATGATGAAAATAACTACAACTACTGATGTGTTACTTGCTAATTGCCAGAGATTATTCTAAGCATTTTAAAATTATTTCATTTAATATTTTAATAACTCCATGGATTGATTAATATTTTTATCTCAATTTTGCAGATTAGGATGAAGAGACAAAGAGGTATGAGGTACCAGTTAAAGGTCAATTATGGGTGTGTGTGTATGCATATATATATATACACACACACACATATATATATGTGTGTGTATGCATATTTATACATATACATATACATATACATATATATATATATACCTCCAAGATATATATCACCATGAAGAGTAGTGCATTGTGCTGGGTATCTTCTAGATAGTCCCTGATCTTCTCTACCTCTGATATTCCTAGACTTCGGCAATCTCTTCCCCAATATTGAAGAGATATTGCTTTTGTGATTAGATTATAAAACTAATTTCCATCTTGCTAGTAAGCTGTCTCCCTTAGTGACTTTGATGAAGCAGGTGGCCATCTTGAGATGCCCATGTGATGAAGCATTGAGGAAGCCCTCTGGCTAACAGCCAGCTAGAAACAGAGGCCCTTAGCCCAACAGTGTGAAAGGAACCAGATCCTGTCAAAAACCACATAAGTGAATTGGACCTGATCCTTTCCCAGCTGAGCCATCAAATGAGACCTCAGCCCTGGCTTACTTGACAAAGGCCCCAGCTCAGTCATGTTAGATTCCTGGCCCATGGAAACTACAAGACAATGAATGTGTGTTATTTTAAGCCAGTAAGTTAATGGTAATTTGTTGCACAGAAATAGGTAAATAACATGTGTATAATACTCTTTAGGAAGACTCCCTCAAAAAAATCTAAAACCAAAGGAAATACAGATTAGAAGTAAAATTAATATTACTGTTAATAAAAAATAGAAATTAAACTAAAATTAAGATACAGGAATATTTTATAGTTTTCCAAGAAAAGCATAGTAAATCACATAATTGGCTTTGGAGATGATTTGAGGAAATGGCACTGTTAGTTTGGGTGTAAATCAGAACAGTCTCTTCAAAAGAAGTTTTGTAATATGTATTAAAAGACTTAAAATGTATTTTCTCTTTAACATAACAATTCTGCTTATAAGAATTTCATCTGAAGAAATAATCGGGGTTTTGTGTACAAATATACAGGGTGCCACTCAGTGAGTAGTTGCTTATAATTATGTAATTACAAACAATCTAACATTGAAAACAATCTGAATATTTAACAGTATGTCATTAATTAAATAAGTTAGAAGAGCTCCAAAGATAGAATTCTGTGTATTCCTTTAGATGTTCAAGATAGAAAAAACATTGAATGACATAGAAAAATAGTTATGTTGTATCAAATCACAAAGTATGTTATCAAAGAGAAAGCACAACAGGTCTTTGTGTGCATTATGTGTACAGGTGTGCATATATGTAGCCTGCCTAGGGAAAAAGATTGAAACAATTTATATTGGAATGGTTTAAGACTGGTGCCTTAGTTGTTAGAATTATAACATTATAGATGATTTTTATGTTCATATTGTTCTTTGTTGTATTCTCCATTTTAAAAATGATTATAGGTTGTTCTTTTAATTAGGAAAAAATAATCTGCTATTGCTAATGACATAACTCATTTCACGATGCCAGACAGATGATATGTTACTGTATATTCATTTTTAAAAAAATTTTGTAGACAGAAGAACCAGACAAACACATTAAATCAAGAAAATGCTGATGACATATTGTCTCTGGGAAGCAATGAAGTTAATCTTTCATTTTGCTCTTGATAGTTAATTTATGTCTGCTCGTACATTGCCTAGGCAATCCATCAGTGCAACACCGTAGCGATTGGAAGCAAAATGATATCTTAACAATGTTGGCTGTGGATGAGAACTGCTGAACTATTAAGAATAAAGGGTATAAAGTAATCAAAAGACATTCTACTCCAAAACATTGAGCATACAGAATGTTCCCGCAAACTTCTAAGAGAAGAAAAAAAAATCTGCAAAATATGGAACCAATTTCCTGCTCCGTGAGAGTTTCCCAGAGTAAATTGTATATTGGTCACTGAAGTTTAAATATAATCCCTGATTGAAGCTAGCAACTGCAAATACTAATCAACCATGTATGCATATCCCGTGCTATCATGGGATCCTACGTTACTGAACTACAGCCTCATTCATAGTATTTATTCTTCGGTAAGAAACCCTTCGTTTCCATCTAGCAAGACTCTAGCTGAGCATAAACATGATTAGTTAATTATTGTCTGTCCATGTCAATGCATCATGAATAACTACTAATTTTCTCAGGCTATCTACACGTATGTAGTTAGTATATCATGATGGGGAGTCAAATTTGTGCCAGTGATAATAATGATGAAAATGACAGACGGCAGGTGAGGAATGGGAGAAAGTCTGGAACTCTATTCTGCACAAAAACAGCCAGTTGGATAAGCTGTGTAGAAAGAGAACGACCCAGACGTGTTCATGTTGAGGAATAGCACCTTATGTAGTAAGAATCAATGTAATCATACGCTCACCTATAAAATACAAACAGAGATAAGAGAGAAAATATTAAAGTAAGGCAGGAACAGGCACTTGAGGATTTTTCAAGTCTATAGCCACATCCAAGGTCCAGTTAACATCGCTTCTGCCCTACAATGGGCCTTCAGTTCTGCATTATTATTTTTTATTTGTGTTTATGTTGGTTTATTGCACTTTTTTGTGAGAGCAATCTAAAATCCATTGTGTGACCAAGATAGGGAGGAGACATTTCTCTGAGCTATAACTTGTGTTTGTTGAACACATATGCACTCTGCTAGCATTTAGGGACTCGGGGATAGCAAACAGAGTCAGCCCCACCGATAAATACTGATGAAATCGGAACGCCAGCATTTTCTCTTTGAGTGACAGCATATCCGAGAGTAACTGAGCCGTCCCCCGGGACACAGGATAATGGGGCAGACAGAGCTGAAGTGTCGCAGACAAAGTGTCCAGACAGAGCCGGTGTGGTGTAAGGTGAAGTTCATCATTCCGCCTGTCATCTGCCAAGAACATCCGTAGCATTAGATGGTCTGATCCTAAGCAGCCAGGCCCTAAAAGAAGTGAGCAGAGTGAATGTGTAGGGGTCTCTCTCCCAGTCCCTGCCACTGAAGAGCCTTTCATGCAGACCACAGTGATTAAAGATGCTGCTGGAACCAAATTCACCTGCACAACTTAACAGCTTAGTGACCTTGAACTTATTACTTGGTCTCTCTGAGCTAATGCGACTCAACATTAGCTGTGGTACCAGGCGCATATTTAAAACGCCCTCAGACGGTATGTGAAATTTGGTCATTGTCATGAACGCAAATTCTCTAACATTCTGGAACCATCACCGGGCCTCCTGTATATTCTGTAGGACATTCAAATAAAGACTGACCTGCTGTTGGGTTATGGATGGTACAAAAGGCACAGCCCGAGAACAGAATCTGGGAATCTGCAGCGGCTACGGCACGGGCATGATGGATGGAGTTTTGCCTGAAGTTAGTCCATGGGATCCTGCCACACTGAGTTTAGTAGATGTGCCATGAGTTTGGTGGAAGTATTTCCCTGGTCATTTACTTGATATACCCGATTTGTCTTCTGGTTTAGAGGGTATTGTCCAAGGTCATGAAATTGACTTTCACCTGTTCTCTGCCCACCCCCAACAGTCTCAGGGTTGAGCTGGCCACAGTGCCAGGTGTTGAGTGAAGAAGAAAAGTAAGCCATTCGGATGCATTCCTCCTCTGTGTAAAGTCCATATTAGGTGAGGTCCAGGCTTATCACATTTCAACAAATCCCGGAGTCAGGGAAGAGGTGGTAGAACGAAGTGTCCTTTCTGAAATGAGGTGACTACGAATCACTGAAAACCATATTGTGAGGCATCTGGGTGGCCACCAGCTGTCAGTGAGAGCACCGTGTCCCAGGGGCACTGCAGGCCACCAAACCCGCCCACCGCTCTGCACCTGCAGGGAGCGGCCTGCTCCCGGGTCCCCCTCCCAGTCTGCCCCTCCCAGCCTTTCCTGCCTCTGCTAAGGCAGGCGGCCGCCGCGGAACTTCCACGCATTTGATGTTAGACTGTGACTTTCTGACTACTGCCCTGTCATGACCATGGCCTGGTGCGGTGACCATATGTCACAGCGCAGTGTTACCCTGGCACCAGAGCATGGGCTCCAGCATGGTTCTGCTCTAGCCTGTAGCTGGCAGGCACACGGCTGCACGGCGATCGGTCCCTTCTCCGGTGGCGACGAGGCATTGATCCTGATGTGGGCAGGGAAGAGTGTGAGGAGGAGAGAAGGTCAGCGTGCCCTTGCATGCTCTGCCCCGCAGCGTCTGGCCTCCCAGTGAATGGCTGGCTCCCCAGCACCCAGAAGACTCGGTAGAGGAAGTGTGACACAGCACCGGAGGGGGCTCAGGTACCAGGAGAAAGCTGGCTCCGTGCCATGCCCCTACTGTCGCGAGGCTAGCTCAGACACGCACCCCAGTTCTCAGATCAGCCCCCTGACCAATCACGGAGGGGTGCCTTGTGCCCCTGCACCTGTGGGCCCTGAAGGACTGGGTCCTCCACTGGCTCAGTGCGGTCACCCTGACCCTTTATCTTGGGCCCAGGGTGCAGCCGTGCCAGGAGCGAATGGCTTTTTCTGCTCATTCCCATTTGCTCTGTCGGATCTCTAAAAAGAGTTCCCAGCACAAGCAAGTCTAAACATTGTCAAAGCAGTTTCATTGCCTTTTTGGGGTAACTTAAAAAAAAAAATCAGCTGGGCTTACAGAATTTTTCAAGATTTTCCTACTCTCATGCAACCAAATTATATGGATAAGAGTCAACACCATGCTTTGGATTCACCTCAAAGGCGTGATTTTTAAAAACCAAGTCTATTGAGGTATATTGACATGCCAATAAAGTACACTCACGTTGAGTGTGCGGTTCAACAAGCTTTAGCAAATGCATGCCCCCATGTGACCCTCGCCACTTCCACCATGTGGAATATTTTTTCCCATCCCCAAACTTCCCTCCTTTCTTTTCAGGAGTCCGAGAACGCCAAAATGTCTCCGGCCACTCTAGGCTCGTTGGACCTCTTTTAGAATGTCAAAGAGACAGTCACACACCATGTAGCTGTCTTTCATTCAGCATAACGCCGGTGAGAATATCAATTCGAGCGCACTGGTATGCATTTCTTCCCACTGATGAGCAGGAATCCCCTATCCCATCACACGGGTGTAACACGATCTGTTCATCCTTCTACCTGCCGATGGGTCTCGCTAGTTCTCCGCGATCGCGAACAAAGGAACAGCACAGTATTTATGTGGACATATGTTTTTCTCTTGGATAAGTACCCAGGGGTGGGATTCCTGGGTGATATGTAAATATACTCTTAAATTTATGAGAAACTGTCAAAAACACAGTTGAAATGTTTCCCAACATAGATGTACCATTTTGCATCTCCACCAGCTGCTACATATCTTTCTTTTCACTTGCTTTGCATCTTTTCATTACTTAGTGCTGTCAATCTTTTACATTTTGGTTACTCTAGTTGATTTAATTTTCATTTTTCTATGACTAATAATGTTGAACATCCCCTAATGCACGCATGGACCACAGATATAGAACATATAATACAGAATATATAATATCATGTATGCAACTCCTTTTGTGAAGTGTCTGTATGAATCTTTTGACTTTAAAAAATCACTCTTTTGAGGCGGCGCCTGGGTGGCTCAGTCATTAAGCGTCTGCCTTTGGCTCTGGTTGTGGTCCCAGGGTCCTGGGATCAAGGCCCACATCAGACTCCCTGCTCAGTGGGAAACATGCTTCTCCCTCTCCCACTCCCCCTGCTTGTGTTCCCTTTCTCGACATCTCTCAAATAAGTCAAATAAGTAAGTAAAATATTTAAGAAAAATTTTTTTAAATCACTTTATTGAGGTATGAGTAACATACAAAAAACTATGCATATGTAATGCACACAGTTTGATGACTTTGGAGATAAGTGTCTACCCGTGAAGCCATCATCACAGCCAATGCCATTAACAGGTCCGTCGTCTCCAAAACTTTCCTCCTGCACTGTTTACTCTTTTCTTTTTGTGATGAGAACACGGCACGTAAGGAAATTCATATTACTATAAGCAAAGAAGCGATGTTAATTAAAATTAAAAATAGAACTAGCATATAATCCAGCAACCTCACATCTGGGCATATATCCAAAGGAATTAAATCAAGAGCTTAAAAAGCTAGCCTCTCTGCCATGTTCATTCCAACATTACCCACAACAACCAAGACATGGACGCAACTTGTATGTCTGCCGACAGAGGAACAGATCAAGAAAATACATAATTACATACAATGGACTATTATTCAGCCATTAGAAAGAAGGAAATCCCACCATTTGCTGCAACACAATGAACACAAATTGTGTGACATGAAAGAAATCAGTCACTGAACAAATTCCTTGTGATTCCACTTATATGAGAGAACTAAGCAAGTCAAACTCATAGAAAGAGTAAAATGGGGATGTCTGGGGGGCTCCGTCAGTTAAGCAGCTGCCTTTACCTCAGGTCATGATCCCAGGGTCCTGGGAATGAGCCCCACAGTGGGCTCCTTGCTCGGCAGGGAGCCGGCTTCTCTCTGCCTCTGTCGGCTACTCTGCCTGCTTGTGTGCTCGCTCTCTCTCTGACACATAAATAAAAATAAATAAAATCTTAAAAATAAAAGAAAGAAACAGTAAAATGTTAGTTGGGGAGGGGGGATGAAATGAGGGTGTTGGTCAAAATGTACAAAGTTTTAGTTATGCAAGAGGAATAAATCCTGGAGGTCTGCCAACTGTTTTTAATTGTGTTGCTTTGCTTTTTATTACTGAGTTGTCAGAGTTCTTTGTATATTCTGGATACCAGCCCTCAAATATATATATATATATTTATATATATATTTTATATATTCAAATATGTATATCATATATTATATATGTAAATATATGTATAAATATACATATATGGATAAATATGTATATAATATATACATATTGTATATTATTATACAATATACACATTATATATATATTATATATTATATATTATATATACACATTGTACATTATATATTATATATACACATTATATATTATATATAATTATAATACATATACACATTATATGTATTATATATATAACATATATTCTATATACATATAATACACATACACATTATACATATTATTATACAATATGTATATATCATATATAATGTGTATGTGTATTATATGTATATAGAATATATATAATGTGTATATGTATTATATTATACATTATATATACATTATATATAATATACATATATACATTATACAATATATACACTATATATTGTATATATAATACAATGTATATATAATATACATTATATTATAATATATACATACACATTATATATTATATTATATTTAATCTGTATGTGTGTATAAATATATATGTGTATTTCTATATATTAGCCACAGTAAGTATCTAATTGTGATGAAATCAGTTTATCAGTTTTCTTTTCTATAAACTTTGTGCTTATCGTCTGCCAGCGTCAGCCTGTCGCTAATCAGTGTCAGGGCTGGACTGGCCCTTGTGGTTCTCATGCTGAATGCAGGACTCCCTCAGCAATAACCACCAGGAAACTTCGAAAGGCAAGGTTTCTCGCTGACAATATCTGGAAATTACACAACACACCTGGGGCCACAGCAAGGTTTCAGAGGAGGAGCAAAGGCCCCGGATCGTGCTCTTTATTGCGGTCCGGGAGGGTGGGGGCCTAGGATTTCATGGGCTTACTCTGTCTTGGTGAATTTAAAACATAAGAGCAGGAATTTAAAGCAAAGAAAGAAAAAAACAAAACAAGAGACCCAAAAAGTCAATTACCAAAAACAACCAAGGTTGCTAAGATGAAGAGCCTGGAGCGGGTGCGGGGCAGCCCTGCTCCCCATCTAGCCGAGGGCTTGTAAGGGGGCTTACTGGAGAGAGCCGCCTTCCACGAGCAGACACCCACCATCGAAGCTTAACTCAGGCACCTGCCTTACAGAAAGAAAAGCCAGCGGTCAGAGCTTTCACGACAGTCCTTTTGTGTCCTACACAAGAAAACCTTACTGCCACGAACATCACAAGAACTTTTTTCTTCTAGATATTTTGTAAGTTTAGTTTTCTCCTTGGGGTTTATTCTTTTCTCTTTGGATACCCAGTTTGTCTCAACATCACGTGTTGTAGTTCTCCTTTTTTTTTCTTTTTAAAAAAAATTTTTTTAATTTCTTTTCAGTGTTCCAGAATTCATTGTTTACACACCACACCTAGTGCTCCATGCAATCTGTGCCTTCCATAATACCCACCACCAGGCTCACCCAACCTCCCCCACCCCACCCCTTCAAAACCCTCAGTTTGTTTCTCAGAGTCCACAGTCTCTCATGGTTCATCTCCTCCTCCAATTTCCCCCAGTTCCCTTCTCCTCTCCATCTCCCCATGTCCTCCATGTTATTCCTTATGCTCCACAAGTAAGTGAAACCATATGATAACTGACTCTCTCTGCTTCACTTATTTCACTCAGTATAATCTCCTCCAGTCCCATCCATGTTGATACAAAAGTTGGGTATTCATCCTTTCTGATGGAGACATCATACTCCATAGTGTATATGGACCACATCTTCTTTATCCATTTGTCTCTTGAGGGGCAACTTGGCTCTTTCCAAAATTTGGCGACTATGGCCATTGCTGCTATGAACGTTGGGGTACAAATAGCCCTTCTTTTCACTACATCTGTGTGTTTGGGGTAAATACCCAGTAGTGCAATTGCAGGGTCATAGGGAAGCTCTATTTTTAATTTCTTGAGGAATCTCCACACTGTTCTCCAAAGTGGCTGCACCAACTTGCATTCCCACCAACAGTGTAAGAGGGTTCCCCTTTCTCCACATCCTCTCCAACACATGTTGTTTCCTGTCCTGTTAGTTTTGCCCATTCTAACTGCTGTAAGATGGTATCTCAATGTGGTTTTGATTTGAATCTCCCTAATGGCTAATGATGCTGAACAATTTTTCATGTGTCTGATAGCCATTTGTATGTCTTCATTGGATAATTGTCTGTTCATGTCTTCTGCCCATTTTTTGACATGATTATCTGTTTTGTGTGTGTTGAGTTTGAGGAGTTCTTTATAGATCCTGGATATCAGCCCTATGTGTTGTCATTTGCGAGTATCTTCTCCCATTCCATGGGTTGCCTCTTTGTTTCGTTGACTGTTTCCTTTGCTGTGCAGAAGCTTTTGATCTTGATGAAGTCCCAAAATTTCATTTTTGCTTTTGCTTCCTTTGCCTTTGGAGACATATCTTGAAAGAAGTTGCTGTGGCTGATGTCAAAGAGGTTATTGCCTATGTTCTCCACTAGGATTCTGATGGATTCCTGCCTCACGTTGAGGTCTTTTATCCATTTCGAATTTATCATTGTGTACAGTGTAAAAGAATGGTCGAGTTTCATTCTTCTACACATAGCTGTCCAATTTTCCCAGCACCATTTATTGAAGAGACTGTCTTTTTTCCACTGTATATTTTTTTCCTGCTTTGTCAAAGATTATTTGACCATACAGTTGAGGGTTTTTCACTCCATTTCATTACCTTGACAGCTTCTTTGAAAATTCATGTTCTATTTAGGTTTGCCTTTTTCTTGTTCCTGTTCTGTTCCATTGATCTGAATATCTGTTTCTATGACAACACTATCCAATCTTGATTATTACAGCTTTACAGTAAGTCTTGAAATCAGTTATGGTAACTCCTCTAGTTTTGTTCTTCCCCTTCGAGATCGCTGTGGCCATTTAGGATTCTTTGCATATGCATCCAAGTTTAGAATCAACCTATCAAACTTATGAAATAGCCAGACAGAGTTCTGATTAGGATTGTGTTGAATCCATACATCAATTTTGGAGACAATTTCTATCTAAATAATATGCAATCTTCCAACCCAGAGATGTGATGTATTTCTCCACTTATTTATTCTTAAATTTATCTCAAAAAAAAACCTTATGTAGTTTTTTAATGTATATGTAGTGAATGCATTTTGTTAAATGTATTCCTAAGCATTTCATTTTTTGATGTTAATATCAATTTGATTCTTCTCTTAATTTCAGTGCCTCATATAAGGAGGCAGCAATGTGTCTTATCACTGTTTATATTAACTTTGGTCATGTGGCTGATGTACTTCCTGCCAGATTTCTAAACGGTAAAGTTACTATCCTTCCTACTGGAATGGGTGACCATTTTGCAGGGAGATGCCTTTAATCAGTTATTTGGTTTCTCAACTAATTTTAGCATCGTCATCGTGATGATGATATGATGACAATATTTGCTGTGGTATCTGCTCAATGATGATTTTCTTTTGTATCATTCCACTAAATGTATTCATTAGGTATATGATACACAGTGTATTAGATATAGGATCTAATTAGATATATGTATCTAATACATGATACATATATTAGATTCAATGATATCTGTTCATATGGACGTATAGATATTTATTTTATAACTTATTATTTGTGACGATCACCATTTACTTTCTTCCTCAAGTTGTTCTGGATTCAGTCATTCAAGCTCATGCTCGAATAAAGTCTTCAGGCAACACTTATGGGCACAGGGTTCCCTTACTACTTCATATGTTAAGAACAGCTTTCCAGTAGTCTTGATACTTTTAAAAAATGCTCTTTATTTTTGTCTTCCTTTATGTTCCTTTTTTGAAGAATCAGATGACAGCTTAATTCTTTTATCTTTGTAAATTATTTGATGTTTTTGCTTGAGACTCAGAAACTTTTTTATCTTCGAAATCTAAACATCTTACTGAGATATGTCTCAGAGTTGATCATTCTGAATTAATGTTCCCAGGTGTCTGGTAAGTCCTTTCAAGGTAAATACTGAAGTGATCTTTTCTTTTCTTTTTTTCCCAGAAGGTTTTCTTGGGTTATAATTTTAAAAATTAGTCCTATTGTTCTACTTTCTTCCTTGACCCCCAAAATAGAAATGGTTTTCTTACTTCACCTGTCATCCATTCTACTAAATTTATGTGGTTTTATTTTTTAGCCTCATTTAAAAATTATTTTTATCATTTTCTTACCCTTTTCAATGGTTCTCGTTAATTTTTTTAATTTATTTTTTCAGTTTTCCAAGATTCGTTGTTTATGCACTATGCCCAATGCTCCATGCAGTCCGTGCCCTCCTTAATACCCACCACCAGGCTCACCCATCCCCCACCCCCACCCCTCTAAAACCCTCAGTTTGTTTCTCAGAGTCCCAGTCTCTCATACTTCTTCTCCCCCTCCTGGTCCCCCCAATTCACTTCTGCTCTCCCAATATCCTCCTTATTATTCCTTATGCTCCACAAGTAAGTGAAACCATACAATAATTGACTCTCTCTGCTTGACTTATTTCACTCAGCATAATCTCCTCCAGTCCCATCCATGTTGATACAAAAGTTGGGTGTCATCCTTTTTGATGGAGGCTTAATTCTCCATTGTGTATAGAGACCACATCTTCTTTATCCATTCTTCTGTTGAAGGGCAACTTGGCTCTTTCCACAGTTTGGTGACTATGGCCATTGCTGCTTTGAACATTGGGGTGCATAGGCCCCTTCTTTTCACTACATCTGTATCTTTAGGGTAAATACCTAGTAGTGCAATTGCAGGGTCTCCAAATACAAAGGAAACAAAAGCAAAAATGAACTTCTGGGACTTCATCAAGATCAAAAGCTTCTGCACAGCAAACAAAACAACCAACAAAACAAAGTGGCAACCCATGGAATGGGAGAAGATATTCACAAATGACACTACAGACAAAGGGCTGATATCCAAGATCTATAAAGAACTCCTCAAACTCAACACTCAAAAAACAATAATCGTATCAAAAAATGGGGTTCTCATTAAATTTTCATTTGCGTCTGCCTCTTGTAATGTATTACTAAAATCTGAGATAACTTTGTCTTTCCTTTCATTTCTTTCCTGAGTTTAAAGAACTCTGTTTTATTTTTCTCTGGGTGTTTTCGTTTGTTTGTTCTTTTGTGTTGGTTGTGTTCAGGATTCTTTCTCACGTCATCAAATGCTTGTCTGGGTCCATGCAACTCCCCTAGGAGTTTCTTCTGCTCCGTGATGATTTGTCAGGTTGGGAATTGACCTTCGTGGGTGTGTGTTGAATTGAACTTGGGTGGGGGGGGTTGCAACAACTTGTGGGGACATGTTAAACTTTTGCTATTCATTTTTGTGGGACTAAAGTCATTTACCAAATTCCAAGTGGAACAATGACCCCCACTTTTAATGAAGCAAAGTTCAGGGACTTCAGGGGACTTGGTTTTAGCATGAGTATGTGTGGGGAGGGGGAGGGGCTCTGCTTCTTCTGGTTTTTGCAGCAAGACCGTAGAAAGCCCCCTTCGCGCTCTCCCCTTCCCCGCCCAGCTGCCACCGTCCTGTCTCCCTTCCTTCGCCCTGTTTTTCCCTACCAGGAAAGTCATTCATTTTGAAGACGACCCCTTCACTGTGTGCATACTTTCAAGTCCCTTCTGGCACTCCAGATGCTTTCCAACAGTTTCAGATTGAGGGCTGACTCAGTCTTTCTGGCCATGGTTTTGGGTCAGGCTGGGTGTGGGGCTAGCCCTCTTCTTTTCTCTCCCTGCCCTTGGGACTGGTCTGCAACGTGTGCGTGGGGAAGGAGCATGAGAGGCTGAACACACAAAGTTAGCACTCCCTGCTTTTTAACATAGTGATTTTGAAATGTGAGCATTTTCTGTTATTCTGAGGGCGTGGTTTTGTGTTCTTTTATCCCTCCTTCCTTGCTGTTCGCCATCCCTTCTGAACAAAACCTGGGCAGATAAGGATGAAGGCTACTACCATTGTCTCCAGCTGGGCAGGCCTCGCTTCATATGTTCTTCTTTATACTTATTCTTGCTCAATTTTCCCTCATCTCTCTCTTTACCTTTCCAAGTTGGAATATTCAATTATTTATTTTTAGATCTTTTGTTTACAAGGTATGAATTTTTCATAAACCCTGCTTTCCCTGCATGCACCAAGGTTTCTTGTGTAGTTTTTTCATCTTCACTTAATCCAAACTATTTTCTTGTGTTTTCCTTTTTTTTAAACCTATGGGTTATTTGACAGTATCTTGTTTAGTGTCCAAACATCAGTGGGGTTTGCCAGATGTATCCTTGTTGTTCTATTTCAATTCCATGTGATTCAGAGATTGTATTTTTGCATGGTTTAATTCATTTGAGGATTATTGAGAAATGTTTGATGTCCTGGGAGACAGTCTATCTTAGTGAATTTTTAATAATTCAACGTACGATTGAAATTATATGTATTTTGCCACTAGTAGGCTGCATAAATATCAATTAGATCGGTTGATTGACAACTCTATTCATGTGTTCTATATTCTTACTGATCTTCTGTATATTTACTCTATCAGTTTCTGGGAGAAAAGTTGTCATTTCCAGCTGCTACAGGAGATTTGCTTTTTTCCATGTTTAGTTTTTTTGTCCTTTTTTAGACAGTTTATAATTCAAAGGCATTTTTTACTTCTCAGAGTTTACCTTCAAATAATAATAATACAATTTCAGTTTTAATGTAAATACCTCTTAACAGTGTATCTTAATTTACTCCTTCCCATCTTTTGTGCTATCATTTTTATACATTTTATTTCTGCATAAACTGCCCAAAACATTATCATCTTTCTTTAAACATTTGGTTATTTTTAAAGAATTTTCTTAAAAGAAAAGGATTTTTATTTTCGTATTTACTCCTACATCTCCAATATTGATGCCCTTCATTTTTTTATGTAGATTCACCTTCTCATCTGGCATCAGTTTTCTTCCATCTGAAAGATTTCCTTTAACATTTTTTAGTCTGCAGGGAGCTGAAACATTGCCTAATCTCATACTTGCTCCAATGTCATATTTTCAATGTTCAAGCTAGAGCCTAGAATTCTCCCCAAATTTGGAATTAAACACCCCTTAGAATCTCTGCCCCTTTATTTCTTCCACTTGTTAAAATAATTTTAAAACTCATTGAGCTGCTGGATTCAGGGGTGCAGTTCTCAGGTCCTACCTCTGCCCTCTAGTACTGAATAATTAATTTAACCAGATTCTGGAAATGTTGGCTATAGACACCTATTACCAGACTCTCTCTCTAGCAATTGTTCTCAGATGAAGAGAGTCTTCTCACCCAAGGTCATGGGTCTTTCCGGGGACAGCCCAGATCCGATGACACTTGACTTCCTATCGTTCCTTTAGGGCAACCTTGAGGAGCAATCTCGTCTCCCCACACAACCTGGAGAGGCCCTTTTGTAAGCAGATCACTATTCAGCTTCTGCTTCTACCTTTCCTCCATCCATCACTCCCCTGTGGGTGTTGATCTCAAGGGCATAACCTAATAGATTTCTTTCATAAATATCTCTCATGGTCTGATTCATGGATTACCTGATCGATGGCATCTAACACCGGGAGTGGTCTGAAGAAATAGACTCTAAAATGGAATTTGGGGTCATCTGCCAGGGGGCTGACACTAAGCACTATAGTGATGGTAGGTAGAGCATAGCAAGACCCTGGTCTGTGGTAGTGACACAGTGCTAGAACCTTCATCAGTAGGGAAAGAGGACAGGATACCAGAGGAAGGAAATGTACTGGCTGGCACAACAGGCAACTTCTCAGTTATTAGAGAAATATTGGAGAAGAGCAATTGCAAAGATCACGGAATTAGATGATGGATGAGTGAGAGAAAAACTAAAGTGGCTGAGGGTCATTAATCATCAATTAGAGGCTCACTGTGAAACCAGAGGACTTCTTTAGCAGTATGTAAAAAAGCTTTCATCTCCTGATGAGCCGAAGGGCAGAAAACAAATCTGTGTATCATTTCCAGAACCAGCTTATAAGATAAATACAGCTCCAGAGAAGGTTAATTTTCAACTCTAAAAGGAATGTTCTGCCAAGGTCAAGGCCATTATTGAGAAGGGTGGGACCCTGAGGCTCAGCATAGGGAGATCTGGGAGCACAAAATGGAAAAACTGGAATTGTAGACCCCGTGGGTCTAGAGAAGGAGCCAAATCCTCCCAGTTAGGTATAGCGTTCTGCATTTGCTGAAAGATGATGTGGAAGACTTTGCCTTACAAAATGACACATATGTTCCCTGACCCCTTCATTCCTTCCCATTCCCAGGATTGACACACACTTTCCCTCCTGGTCACTAGAGCAATAATAAGGGATCAATCCAAACATAACCTGGCTGAAAAAGTTCTGGTTCTGCCAATGGAGCGAGGGGCTATATCCTGAGTAAGCTGTTGTAATGAGTCAGCAGGTGCTGGCACCTGCTGGCAGAGCGTGTTGAGGTCAGGATCCTGAGGATGCTGAGTCAAGGCCCGGAATGTAGGTCTGGATGATGGAAGTTTATTTGTGAATGGAGGGTGTAGAGAATGCTACCATGACACAGACGTTAGCTTCCTGGCAGCACCTCAAAGAGTGGGTGCGGACATGCTAGTAAGACAGCTTTCAGAAGCCTGATAAAGCAATGACCAACACCAAGTTAAGCATCAAGGCTAGAACTTTCACGGCACATGGTGGAAGAAAGGATTGAAGACTCAGCAAAGTCTGTATTATAACATGGATATAAGACCATAAGGGCCAAAACAATAAGCTGTGTTTATCGTGATGATGAGAAGGACACGAGCACTGTGGAGAAACTCAGTGGTGGTCGTCTTCTGTCAGATAGAGCTGACGGTAGAAGGTGTTTTCACAGAACCAGATTCACTATTATTCATGGGGATGAGAGAATGCCTAAGTAATAGAAACAAGATGACAATGCATAGCCATCAGGGACAGGGTAGGACAATTATTGAGTGGGTAGCATGATCAGAGTGACCGTCAGAATTTCTGATACCAAAAGAACTAGGGATATAGTTACTAGAACACAGTGTATGTGTTCAGATCAAGATCGATCAGCAGCCAACACGGGTTTATCAGCCCAGAAATCAAGGATAAATGACCAAAAGGCTGAAAGAAGCCGCCCTAACAAAAAACATGATCCATGGCCCAGTTTCTAAATTTTGCTCGTTTTGCAGACCCAGAGCCCACTGACTGATGGGGAGGCCTGCTGCCTAGGTAAAAAGATCTTGAGCACTGCAACACTGTATAGAATAATGATTTCCCCAGGCTTTCCCCGGGGGGGGGATTATGGCCGTTTACATAGGTAACACACCCTGAGGGAAAGAGAATACCACATATTTCGAGAACTGTCAGACAGAGGTTCCCAAGGATATATACGTCATCATAACGCTGCCGCCAGTGCCTGGGTGGTGTGAGCAGGGGGCAGACAACGAATGGCCTTCTGAGGCCAGAATGGTATACGGAGCCTCCATCGGGTCCAGGGCCATGCTGGAGGGCATTTCCTGGTCGCCGAATGTGTAACTGAAATAAATACACATTGTCTTTGGCAGAACCCTTTTGTTAGTTCTTGGCCTGTGAAATGAGAACTATTGTACTGAAGATGGCCAAGCGGAAGCTTTTGAAATTGTGTCTCACCTCCCTGCCAGCTCAGTAAATCATGAAAAATCCTGCATCTCGGAGGGATTGTGAAGATTAGTTCTTCCCTCAAAACGAAAGGACCTCAGTGGTGGTACTCCCTGCCATTCCCGGTTAACTGGCCAGCCTGGCCCCCACGCCCAGCTCACCTGAGCAGCAGCTGTGCTTGTAGCTTCTGTGCAGTTGTGGCATCTCTATTAGAGCAGATGAACATGACCTCAGGTGCCGTGTGCATGACTTCTCATGTGGGATATGCATTCTGTTCCATTTCTATTGAAAAAGGAAATCTCAGCCCCTTGGAACAGACCGCAGCACACATTTATGGTCTGCCTTCATGGAACCAGGGACCTTGCTGCTCAAAAAGAACCACGCTATCTGGATATTCTGCAGAACATCACACGCACCCATATGCTGAAGACGTCATGTCACGTGGGACAGAAGCAGCAAGCTCACTTGATAATACACGTACAGTCCAGAGTTCAGAGGGGAAGATTAAAGGGCTGACCATATTGCTGGAATGCTTAGGGATCTCAGACTTGCTCTCCCAGTTAAGAATAAATTGATGCATATCAATGTATACATTGATACATATCAATTGATACATACATGAAGACGGCAGCACCGTGAGGCGAGTCCTGCAGGCGGCATGCTCCACAGTTGGGGCCACTGCTCAGACCCACACACCAGACGATACTAAGGCTGTCAGAGGTCCAGGATGTGGTACAAGCCTCCTTGACACAGTCCATACAACCCAGGAGACTCTGTGTTATTAGAGATAACTATGGTGGGAAAAGACTATGGGTAGAGTTTATGGAAACCCCAGCAGGAGAATCATGACCTCAGTTCCTATGCTCAGGAGCAAAACCTTGACATCTGTAAAAGAGAACCACGCATCTTACAAAACAATTCATGGAACGCTGCCATGCCTGGGTGGGCGTGGAGTGTTTGGACAAGGGACATCAAGTGACCGTGTAGCTGAAACTATCAAAGCCAGGACTTGGCACTGTTATGTTACTGCTGACTAAATAACCAGTTTGGCACTGTTATGTTACTGCTGACTAAATAACCAGTTTGGGGGTGCACTCATTTGTTTTTCCCTTGGTATTTAGTTCTATGACTTTTTTCTATTTTATTTTTTCAGTGTTCCAAGATTCATTGTTTATGCACCACACCCAGTGCTCCATGCAATACATGCCCTCCTTAATACTCACCACGGGGCTCACCCAACCCCCACCCTCTTCCCCTCCAAAACCCTCGGTTTGTTTATTTTTTTTTAAGATTTTTATTTATTTATTTGACAGAGAGAGAGATCACAACTAGGCAGAGAGAGAGGAGGAAGCAGGCTCCCTGCCGAGCAGAGAGCCCGATGCGGGGCTCGATCCCAGGACCCTTGGATCATGACCCAAGCCGAAGGCAGAGGCTTAACCCCCTGAGCAACCTAGGCGCCCCATCCCTCAGTTTGTTTCTCAGAGTCCACAGTCTCTCATGGTTTGTCTCCCCTTCCAATTTCCCCCAACTCACTTTTCCTTTCCATCTCCCCATGTCCTCCATGTTATTCCTTATGCTCCTCAAGTAAGTGAAACCAGATAATCGTGTCAAAAAATGGGCAGAAGACATGAACAGACACTTCTCCAAAGAAGACATACAAATGGGTAGCAGACACATGAAAAAATGTTCACCATCATTAGCCATCAGGGAGATTCAAATCAAAACCACACTGAGACACCACCTTACAGCAGTTAGAATGGCAAAGATTAACAAGGCAGGAAACAAATAGTGTTAGCAAGGGGAAACCTCTTACACTGTTGGTGGGAATGCACGTTGGTGCAGCCACTTTGGAAAACAGTGTGGAGATTCCTCAAAAAATTAAAAATAGAGCTACCCTACGACCCTGCAATTGCACTGCTGGCCATTTACCTCAAAGATCCAGATGTAGTGAAAAGAAAACCATGAGAGACTATGGACTCCGAAAAACAATCTGAGGGGTTTGAAGTGGTGGGGGGGTGGGAGTTTGGGGAACCGGGTGGTGGGTATTATGGAGGGCACGGATTGCATGGAGCACTGGGTGTGGTGAAAAAATAATGAATACTGTTTTTCTGAAAATAATTAAATTAATTAATTAACAAAAATAGCCAAAAAAAAAAAAAAAGAAGAAGGGGCACATGCATCCCAATGTTCATAGCAGCAATGTCCACAACCACCAAAACTGTGGAAAGAGCCAAAATGCCCTTCAACAGTACAGATGGATAAAGAAGATGTGGTCCATATACACTATGGAGTATGATGCCTCCATCAGAAAGGATGAACACCCAACTTTTGTAGCAACATGGACGGGACTGGAGGAGATTATGCTGAGTGAAATAAGTCAAGCAGAGAAAGTCAATGAAAACCATTTTACAGCAAACAACTAAGAGACATTTAGTACATTCACAATGTTGTAAACCCACCACCTTTATATACCCCAAAAGACTTTCCCCTTCCCTGTCTCCCCAGCTCTTGGCGGCGAGTCAACTACTTTCTGTCTCTATGGATTTATCTACCCTGGATATTTCATATAAATGGACTCCTACAATATGCGATCTCTTGTGTCCAGCTTCTTTAGCTTAGAATAAGGTTCTAAGATTCATCCACATGGTAGAATGATCAGAGCTTCGTTTCTTTTTATGGATTAATAATGTTCCGTTGCATGTACACACCACAATTTGTTTATTGCTTTCCCATCGATGAACGCTTCAGCTACTTCTGCCTTTTGGGCACTTGCTGCTGTGAACATGCATGTGCATTATTTCGGCATGTGTTTTCAATTCTTTGGGTCTATAACTAGAGTGGAATTACTGGGTTCTATGATAATCTATGTTTAACTTTATGAGGAACAGCCAACCTGTTTTCCATGATGGCAGGAGGATGTTAGATTCCCAACATTCAAGGGTTCCAATTTCTCCACACGCTTGCCAACATTTGATATTTCATATTTTTTATTATAATAATTCAGCTGGGTGTTAAGTAGTAACTCATTGGGGCTTTATTTGCATTTCCCTAATGTCTAATGCTGTTGAGCATTTTTTCTTGTGTTTATTGGTCATTTGTCGTTCTTCTTTGGAGAAATGTCTCGTGAAGTCCTTTGCCTAATTTTAAATTGGATTGTCTTTTTGTTATTGAGTTGTAAGAGTTCTTTATATATTTGGGATACAAAACTCTTATCAGAGATGTGATTAGGCTGCCTTTTCATTTTCTTGATTACATTGTTTGATGCACAAAGGTCTTCAACTTTGATAAAGCCCAAGCTATCTGTTTCTTTCATTGCTGGTGCTTTGGGAAGGGCCGTCCAGATTTTTGTGGCTGTCTGGTTATCCCAACAGCGTTTGTTGAACAGACCATTCTTTCTCTGTTTCATGACCTTGGCACCTCTGTTGTACATCATTTGGCCATGGGTGAATGCATTTATTTCTGGAATCTCTACTTTATTCCATCGGTCTATACATCTGTCCTTGGGCCAGGACAACTCTGTTTTAATTGCTGTAGCTTTATAGCAAGTTTTGAAATCAGGAAGTTTGTGTTCTGCAGCTTCGTTCTTTTTCAAGATCAGTTGGTTTTTCTGGGCTTCTTGTGATTTTGATATGAATTGGAGGCTTTTTTGTCAGCTTATGGGTATTTCAGTAGAGCTACCAATTTTTTGAGTGCCCTACTTTGTCATTTTCTGTGATGTCACCTGACATATGATTTTTTTTGTTGGAAAAAAAATTCTTAAAGCTGGCAACATTGGATGAAAGGAAGAACACTTCTTAAAAAAATTTATATGAAAAATTATTGTAACAGTGAATACTGTTATGCTGAAAAAATAAAAAAATAATTTAAAAAATTGTACACTCTGAATAAAATAGGAACACTTCTTTGAGATAATACTATATAAGAAGTAACTTAGTCATGATATACTCCTCATTTAGCATTAATTAACTTTCTGAAAATTGATTCAAGTATACTACTAATGCTTCTTACATTCAAACTAAGATTTAGACTTAACTATTTTTAGCTTCTAACCTTCAAATTATTGTGCTAACATTTCAATTCTTCATTCTTACTTGTCTTTTTAAAAGATTACACTCATAATAAAAATTTTGAAAACCTCAAAAAAATTATTGTAAAGCTCTCTATATACTTAATTACAATTAGGCTTTGAAATGGTACATAGGAAAAGTGTAGATTGTAAGAAAAAGAGCCACATATTGAATGGCTATCTCTAGGAGAAAGAATTGTAGGTGATATTTACTTTTTATTTTCTCTGTGTATTTTGTGTATTTAAAGAATTCTTCATAATAAGTGTGCATTGCTTTTAGAATAAGCAAATGTACCCTGTCTCAGGTATTTGTATCATGTCCATTACTTTCTTTTTTAACTCAAAATGAATGGGGATTAAACCAGATAAGTTACATCTATTTTAATACTTGAATCTTTCAGTTTAAATTTTTAAAATCTGTATTTTGAAGATTCCCTTTTAAAACTCTTAAAATGAAGTACATTTTTTCTTTCTTCTATTTCTTTTAATAGGAATGGTGTTTGTCCTATGGCATATAACCAGGTATTTCAGACAAAACTAAAGGATAAATACACATTCATGAATTTGAGATCCAATCTGTTTTTTGAGGTTATATTGCAGCCCATTATTCAAATCCCATTAGAGGTTTAACATCAGGGGGGAGGTAGTACTTTGATAGGACCAGAAAATTCGAGTTAGGTTAACTACATTAAAGAAAGGAAATAGAAATCTTTAACCATAATGCAAACTGAGGCAATGCCTAATGCATCCTGAAGAAATAATGGGAAAAACAGCAAATGAGTCTAAGCAAGCATCACTATAATTTGAAGTGTAGACCTCCCTGGCCAACCTTTTGAATTTTAATCAGTTTTTGCCAAATGCCTCATTCAAAGGAAGAGCAGGTCACAGAAAATACACTGGTGCCATTGCACTAGGTAAAAATAGTTTTGCTCCTATTTCCAATTAATCTATGAATAATCAAAGATTTACCATTTGATAATTGTGAGAGTTCATACATTTTTAAAGTGTTTGCAAATTGAGTCCTAGGTCTCTGTATCCTAGACTCTAATGGGGAAGCAAGCTTAAAGGGCAAGTGAGCATTCTAAGAGGAAGGGATGGCAGGAACCAATAATACTTCTGTTGAAAGTCCCACTCAAGGAACCCATCTCTGCCCACCTCGAATGCTCCATCCCACAGGGCATCCACTCATCATCTTCTTGTTTGATCCCATTAGGAACCTATTCATTATTATTCTGGTATTACTGACTTATTTGTTCTTTAGGATAGAGGCCAACTTTCATTGTCCTATGCGTTCCCTAGAAGCTGAAGACAAGGATTCATCTCCATGTGATGTCTTTGTTTTAAAGACTTATTTATTCATTTGAGAGAGAGAGAATGAGCAGGAGCAGGAGAGGCAGAGGGAGAGGAAGACAGAATCTCAAGCAGACTCTGTGCTGAGCACGGAGCCTGACGTGGAGCTCGATCTCATGACCTTGAGATCACAACCTGAGCTGAACCCAAGAGTCAGATGCTTACCCAGTTGAGTCACGCAGGCAGCCCTGTCCATGTGAGGGGCCGAGGGAGTCCTCTCAGGAAAAGGGAGTGGGCAGAGCACAGTCGGGCAGGGTAAGACGGTACGCCAGCTCACATGGTCTTAACTGGAAACCAGATGGAGGAAGCTGCTGAGGGAGGTGGAGTGATGCCCCCTGGATCTTAGTCCTTTGTGGTGTTGCTAAAGGATCCCTAAGCCCTCGGATCCCTGTGCTGGGAGTGGGAATGAGCAAGTGGCTCATTCAGTTATTGTGGGTCCTTTGTTTGTCCCCAATCCAAGGGCCAAAAGGGATGTGAAATTGTTGGGAATGTGAGCAGTTCAGAGTGTGGGCTGGTAATAGGCAGAGAGTGACGAAAAGTGTGAGGGAGTGGGAAGCCCTGCTCCAGGAAGGGACGCGCCGGTCAGTATTGTTGGAAATGGCCTGGGCAGAGCTAGAGGGATGAGAGAGAGACTGTCAGACAGGGTCACGGGTGCCTGGTTGGGGAGCTTCGACGTCACTCTGCCCTCACTGGGGAGCCACTGAAGGGTTTTAGTCAGGGAATGACAGGATTGCTCTTGTATTTGAAAGATAGTGTTCACCCAGCAGGGCAGTGGGGAAAGAACTGATAAGCAGCACGGACGGGTGGCCCAGTGGGAGGCGCCTACACCGGTCTGGGCAGGAGAAGGCGAGGAGCTGAGGCACCACGTGATAGTAGAGGAGAGCGTGGGACGGGTTCGAGAACCATGGAGCTGAGATCTGCAGGACGTTCTTCTAACTCAGGGGCGGTGAACGACTCCCGGGCTTTGAGCTTGTTGAGTTGCCAGAACGAAAGACAACGAGCAGTGACTGAGAATCAGGAAGGCGGCTAGGATGTGGAGACGAAGCAATGGCTCCAGGACAGGTTCAGTTGGAAGCTGTGGTCTAGGGTCCTTGGCTAGGCCAAGCCAGTGGGAGGAGAGGGTCAAGGCCAGAGGCCTTTCAGCACTCAGTGTGGAAGCTCCGGACTCCGGATGAGGCTTCGAGAGGCCCAGGCCACCGTGGATGGGCCTCGAGCAATGTATGTGCACTCTGATGGCCGCCACCAGCGCGGGACGACATGCATTCCGTTCACCTTCAAGCACAGCGGCCACACGGCCGTGGCGAGTGGCTGTCTCCCACTCTGCTCTCCAGCCCCGGCAGGATCCATGCGTGATCCCATTAGCCAGCTCATTTTCACTCCTACCTACAATGTTATTTCTGGATGCGGTTTCTTAGCCTGAAAACTCGTACCTTTGGCTTAGGGAGCTGCAAGGCAGAGACGCAATGGAGTGTGGCATTTGTTCAAATGTTTAAAACGACCCGGAAACTGCCCCAACACTGCAGCTTTTGAGAAGCCACCCCCAAGAAACACAGGGCATTGTGTCCAAAAGCCACAAAATCCTAGGGCCTCCTAGGATCAGAAACATATGGAGTCCTGAGATCCAGAAAAAGCTTAAAGACATTCGAATCCAGGGGACCCCGGGAGAGCCATGGTCATTGTCATCCAACCTTCTTTCCTTGACTCTCATTGGCTCCCTGACACCCTTTCCTTTACCTTTAGACCTTTGTTCCCTCTAGATTTTTTTTTTTCTGTCCCCATTATTGTCTAAGCAAAAATTGCCCCGGATGAAATTAAACAGAAAAAGAAAACTTTACTCCAGGCTGTCGCAATAGCAGGGAGAAAAAAACATCACCGTGAACTCACTTCTGCTGAAACAAAGGCTGAGGGTATTTGTTTTGCTTTGTTTTGTTTTGTTTTGTTTTGTTTTAGGGGCCAGGATAGGGGAAGGGAGCACAGAACACCTCTTTGTGCTAATTAGCCTTCCCCAAAGGAAAAGCAAGTTCCCTGTCTCTTCCCAGCAGGAGGCAGCTTTATGCCTGGGAGCAAGGTGTCCACCAGAGTCAGGCTCCCACCCCCACACAGCAGGAGACTGGGCACCATCTCCCCAGATGGGTACATTTCAAGGGATGGCGCCCACATCCCTGAGAATGACAGTTCGGGGTTGTAAAACTGGCAGGAAGCTTTTAAAAGGATTTACATCTCCAAGGGGCAGAGAAAGAATTTACACTTACATCTTCTAAGGAAAATGCTCTAAAAAAGAGAGATCATGGGGCAGAGCCAAGAAGAAGCTGTCCAACGCTTCCTCGGGCTGAGGACCCATAAGGCCATCCTGGTCGCCATAATTAATGAGTCAGTCTTATCAGGAATGAGGTTATTCTCAGTAACAGCCAGGATAGGATGGAGAAGATCACGGACAGAAAAATCAAAAAGAATCCTCTTTGAATTCTGGCATAAAATCCAGAGTAAATAACCTTGTTGTCAGATGCATAAGAGGGTGATTCATGTAGACCATTTATTTTAATCTTAAAATTATATGAGAACTTGTTTTTTCCTCTAACCCAGCAATGAGTTGTCCCACAAAGTTGGGTTCAGTTGGGAGCACGGGCTACCCGGAGCTTCCCAGAATTCAGCTCTTCCGAGGCTCCCCAGAATGTGCGGGGCAGCCCTGCTCGTTGGGCAGCAGTGCCCGGTCCCCAGAGGTCTGGGATGCCTGGCTCTGCTCACCAGCGACACGCATCTGACACAAATGTGGAACATAACGGAACTCTCAGAGGCACACACCTGGGCGCGTCCCAGGTGACGACCTTGCGTGCAGGCACAGAGGCCGCACGTTCACCACACCACGTCTGTGTGCGCGTCTGTGTGCGGGTCGGCTTGGGAAGATCAGAGAACCGGGAGCACGAAGGATCTTCAGGAGCAACTCGGGCCAGGAAAAGGAGCAGGGCTCGTGCCACGCTCTGGGGCCTCTCCAGCCCAGCTCCTGAAAGTGGTGGCTGCCTGCGGGAGCAGACAGGCCCCAGGAAGGTTCTTCCTCCTGGACAGCTTTCCCCCCATCACTGTCTACCACAGTCCTGAGAACCTGAAGCAGAACTGGGGGACAGACTCAGCCTTCTCTAGGTCCGAGTCCGGGACAGAGATCTGAAGCCCGGTTCACAGCTGTGGGCAGAGCCTCCCTCTAGGGAGGCTCCGTTGGGCCAACCAGTGAGAATTTCAGCCTTCTCTGCTTCTTTGTCCATGACGGGAAATAAATGCACTCCCTTTGCTGAAGACAAAGCCCCTCTCACAGCCGGGAGGCCTCCGAGCCCCTCAGGTCTGTGCTGAGTCTCCCTGGGCCAGCTTTGCTCTCCTGTGCAGGACGAGGGTCCACGTCTGCTGAAATTCTTCCACTTCAGTGTGATCTCTGGAGACCCCGCCGGCAGCTGGAGGGAGCTCCCCAGCCCTAGAAGGCCCCAGAAACTGGCTTTAGTCCCCATCGGCCCATGGAGGCCTTGGAAACCTCCTACAACCTCTCCCAGGAGGGGGAAATCACTGCTGTCCACTGGAGAAAGACATGCAGAGCTCTCCAGGGTGGACCAAATATTTTTTATTCATGACCCACATTAAACACACATTAAGTGTCTAGGCTATATGACATGAATACGTATTAATTTCATTGACTACTTCGGGTTCGGGAGATGAAGGACGCAGAGGACATTTAGCTCGGATCGCTGCCGGCGCCAGGGACGGCAGAGCACGTTGCCTCTCATGCTATGGGCTGACGATCGAAAATACGGTACATTTCCACCAAAATGCTCTGCTGTAGGGGCTGTCTGTGATTTAGTTTTCGTATCTAAGTGGTGGGGTGGATTGACTCAACACGTATTTGTAGAACACCCGTGACCCAGTGTGTCTATACATGAAGGACAAGAAACCCTTGAAGAATGTTCAGGAAAAAGCAGAGTGTCTTCGAGGTGACAGCCGGTCTCCTTTCTCACGTGGGGGTGCCAGGAAGGACGGGGAGCGGGTGTGGGCACGGCGTCGAGTCCCTGCTTTACCTGTCCTTTCTCACGAATCCCGGTGGCGGCCCGCGGGCAGGGGGTGGCTCACAGGAAAATCGTGTGACGTCTGATCTCTGGGAGCTTCTCCCTTCCACTTGGCAGCGGGAAGAAGTAGCATCTAACTGATGGGACTGTCTCTCTTCTCGGGACTCCTGGAGGACGGAAATCCGCAAGGTAAAAGCAGGATGCAGGAGGGAGAGACCAGGACCCCGTCGTCCCGCCTCCTGGTCCTGGCTCCTCTTTCTGGATTTCCCTCCCTCCTCCCCTAGCCTCCTTCTAGCTCCCTCCCCCGCGCAGGGCCCATGTCTTCCCTCTCCGCCCATCTCCTTTGCCTGCCCCTCCGTGTTTCTGCTGAAATCTCTCCTTCGTCCTGGTGCTTCTGTGGGACCAAAGGGACAGGATCAGCACGCCGGTAAGAAATACCAACCCTCTGGGACGCCTGGGTGGCTCAGTTGGTTAAGCGGCTGCCTTCGGCTCAGGTCATGATCCCAGCGTCCTGAGCTCGAGTCCCACATCGGGCTCCTTGCTCGGCGGGGAGCCTGCTTCTCCCTCTGCCTCTGCCTGCCACTCTGTCTGCCTGTGCTCGCTCTCTCTCCCTCTCTCTCTGACAAATAAATAAATAAAATCTTGAAAGAAAGAAGGAAAGAAAGAAAGAAAGAAAGAAAGAAAGAAAGAAAGAAAGAAAGAAAGAAAGAAAGAAAGAAAGAAATGTCAACCCTCAAGGGCTTTAACGTCTTCACAGTCCCAGCACCTGGCTGGCCACAGGGAGGGATCCTAAACATGTCCGCGGTAGGACACGGCCCGCTGCCTGCTTGCTGGCCCGCCCTCCCCCCACGAGTGTCCCTCGAGCCCCTGGCCGCTGGGAAAGATGAGATACACTCGGCCTTGCTGCGGCTGTCCTCACTGCCAAGGGAAAGTACCTTCATCTCGCCTCTTTGCAGCTTCTGGCTGCTTCTTAGCGCACCTGAGCGGCCCTGGGTGTCCCACGCGCAGCGGCCTGCAACTGAGGAGAAACCCGCTGAGCCTGACCAAGAAGCCAAATTCGGCCCAGAAGGAGCTTGGTGAGACTCACGAAGAAGTACCTGGGCCGGAGTTCCGGCAGCCGCGTGACGAGCCAGGACTGGCCCTGCAGCCTGCGCCCAGACAGCGATAATCCGGGAAGGAGACGGAAGGTCCCGAGGCAGAATAACGCGAGGGCGCGAGCCGGCCCGGCCCGTACCCGGCTTAGAGAGGCCGGGGCGCCCCTCGCGCAGCGCCAGGCCAGCTCGGCGCGGAGGGTCCCGGACCCTGCGGGGCCGCACGGGAGCAGCAGGAAGCTCCACGCGGGCCACCGTGCGGGCGCAGCGGGACGCCTGCAGGTACCTGCTCCGCTCCGAGGGAGAGGGAAGGAGAAACGAGGTGGAGATCGCGGGAGAAGCGCGGGGGACCGCGGGGACCTCACTTGCGGGCCGGCCAAGCGGGGCGCAGGCAGAGCGCGCACCCGCTGCGGCTGGGGCCTGTCCTTGCTCGCGGCCCCTCGCAGGCCGAGCAGGTGCAGCGGCCTTGGGGACACGCCGCCATTTCCCCTCAGTCTTTTAAAAATCCAGCTAGCGTTTCAACAGTATCAGTAAAAGTGATCCAAGGGGAAAACGCGGCCCTGTCTCGAGCTCTCTGCTAAATCCTTGTCCCCCGAGCACACACTCACTTTGGAAAAAGGAGAGAACAACGTTAAGAGAGGATACCAGTTCTCTGAGCCCCTCCGCGGCAGGCGTCCTGGCCGGTACCCTCCCGCGGCCCAGCCTCTTCCCGTGCTCTCACGCCTGAGGCTCGGGAGACACACGGGGCCCTTGAGAGAAAAAGAGAACCGAGTCCGCAGCTCGGTTTGGCTCGCTGGGGGCCGTGACGTCTGGGAGGAGGGCGGCCGTTCCCGCTGCGGGCGGGCAGGGACACGGGCTGCGCGCACAGTTATTAAGCAGGAGTGCTGCGGGCCTGGAGAGAGCCCCCCGAATCGGCAGGTGCTTTTCTTAACACACAGGAAGGTCGGCGTCTGGCCGGGGCACTCCGCCCCCACCCCAGGCGCGAAGGGAGCAAGGTGGGATGGGGAAGCTCTGAGGAACCCCAGGAAATGCCAAACGCGGCTTTTCTCAAATCCACATACATAAAAGCACAAAACCCTCTTCTTACGTGTCTCTTCAGGTAAAGGCAAAACACTGACAGTAAAGGTAATTAAACCTGTTTTACGAATCCACTCGCCGGCCACTGCATCAGGCTTCTCCTGCCCCCTCGCACCTGCGGCGCCAGGAAAGGAAGCACGTCTCAGCGGCAGAAGTTTCTGGGCTGCTGATGGAGACACTAAGCCCGTAGACGCCTCGTCAGGATCTGTTGCCGGCTATGACTCTGCGTCTCCCCCTTGGCTTAGCGCTGTCTTAAGCTGAAGAAAAGTGAAGACTTGGGTTGGCTTAATGGGACATGATTTGCTATTATATTTGAATTTTCCCAGCGTACAAAGTCAGACTGGTTTGCTTTAACACTGTAGACTGCAGTAGACAAGAAAAATTAGATCTGCCCGTGGGAAAAGCGAGTGAAAACGTAACACCCTGTTTGGGCAACATTGTATCTCAGGGAAATGTCAGTGTCCCCCTGTGGATCCAGGTCTTGCCAAGTTGCCTCCGGGGATAGTTGCTGCTCCTTTGGCTGATTATCTGGGGAAGCTTCCAGAAGGCAACATCATGGTATGATTTCCAATTAAGTCCGAACCCCTCCTGAGACTGAACCTCCACAACTTTGGGGAAAGGCCCGGTTTCCATGGCAAAGACAAGAGAAGATCATCACATTGGAGCACTTGTAATTTTCTTCAAAGTGTTTTCTGTATCTATTATCGCATTCTGTCCTCGGAACAACTCTGTGCGGTGGCAAGGGCAGGCTTTGTCCCCAGCTGCGAGAAAGGAAACAGTGAGTTTGCCTTTTGCCAGTTAGAGCCAGGAACACAATTTTCTCCTGGCTCTGAAATCCAGCATCAGAATCAAGTCTTGACACCAGATCAGATTTAAATTCAAGACAGCAGACGAGGTCATCAGACTGTGCACTTCTAACTCTTCCTATGCCTCCCATGACTCCACATGGTGCGTCTAGCCACGGACTCTTAACTGCCACCATCCCCTCCAGGGAGCAAGTGAGTACCCACCCCTGGCCCTTGGCTCGCGCTGCTCCCATCACCCTGAACATTTGGCTGTTTTTCTCCATATCTCTAAAGACGAGCTCAAGTCTGACTTCCTCTGTAAGTCTTTGTACCCCTGCCTTGCTGCCCAGAGCGATGTCCACTGCTGGAAGCTGAAGGCAGCCCTGGCCCAGGTTCTACTCTTGTTATTTTGGTGTTTTTTTCAGAGATCAGGCAACCATGTACGCACTGCAGGATGCCCCGATTTCCTTAAAGCACCGTGATTCCAAGAGGGTGGGCCAGGGACCTTCTCCATAACCAACACACACAGAACAATTGTAACAGTTTTAAAAAGTATTTAATTAAGTGCTTAACTGTGTGGAACAAAAATTATGATCTGTAGAAGTCCATAACAGAGGAGAAGCAGTGAGCCATGGTCCTCCGGGAAGATTGTGGGGAAGATGACACTGGCCACACGTCCCTGTCCGCTTGGCACACCGAACACACCACCCTCTCCACCGAGAGTGGGCGTGAAATGCCAGTCATTTATTAAATACCTGGCCTTCTCGGATGCTGCAGTCGACACTCATAGAATAATTTGTTCCAATAATGACACGAGACAGATAATTACAAATCCATCTCAGAAATAAGGAAACAGAGGCACAGAGAGGCAAGCAAATAGATCAAGTTTGCAGAACTGGTCTGCTGATTTGAAAATCTAACATCAGGATTATGATCCAGTGTGAAGTTTTTTTTGTTTTGTTTTAGAGAAGGAGAGAGGGAGCATGTGAATGGGGGGCAGAGGGAGAGAGAGAATCCAAGCAGGCACAACACCCACCACCAAGCCTGATGCGGGGCTCAATCTCACAACCCTGAGATCATGACCTGAGCCAGAACCAAAAGTCAGACGCTCAACTGACTGAGGCCCCCAGGCCCTCCTGTGAAGATCTGAAATAAGAAAAGACACTCTTCGTCCATTGAAGGGCATCTTGTTTCTTTTTACAGTTTGGCAACCGTGACCATTGCTGCTATGAACATTGGGGTACAGATGGCCCTTCTTTTCACTCCATCTGTATCTTTGGGGTAAATACCCAGGAGTGCAGTGGCAGGGTCATAGGGAAGCTCTATTTTTAATTTCTTGAGGAATCTCCACACTGTTTTCCAGAGTGGCTGCACCAACTTGCGTTCCCACCAGCAGTGGAAGAGGGTTCCCCTTTCTCCACATCCCCTCCAACACATGTTATTTCCTGCCTTGCTAATTTTGGCCATTCTAACTGGTGTAAGGTGGTATCTCAATGTGGTTTTAATTTTAATCTCCCTGGTGGCTAGTGTTGATAAACCTTTTTTCATGTGTCTGATAGCCATTTGTATGTCTTCACTGACGAATGGATAAGGAAGATGTGGTCCATATACACTATGGAGTATGATGTCTCCATCAGAAAGGACGAATACCCAACTTTTGTATCAACATGGATGGGACTGGAAGAGATTGTGCTGAGTGAAATAAGTCAAGCAGAGAGAGTCAATTATCATATGGTTTCACTTATTTGTGGAGCATAACAAATAGCATGGAGGACATGGGGACTTAGAGTGGAGAAGGGAGTTGGGGGAAATTGGAAGGGGAGGTGAACCATGAGAGACTATGGACTCTGAAAAACAATCTGAGGGTTTTGAAGGGGCGGGGGGTGGGAGGTTGGGGTACCAGGTGGTGGGTATTATAGAGGGCACGGATTGCATGGAGCACTGGGTGTGGTGCAAAAACAATGAATACTGTTACGCTGAAAAGAAATTAAAAATTTTTTTAAAAAAGAAAAGACACTCTTGGGGCACCTGGGTGGCTCAGTGGGTTAAGCCTCTGCCTTCTGCTTGGGTCATGATCCCAGGGTCCTGGGATCAAGCCCCGCATTGGGCTCTCTGCTCAGCAGGCTCTCTGCTCTCTGCCTGCCTCTCTGCCTGCTTGTGATCTCTGTCTGTCAAGTAAATAAATAAAATCTTAAAAAAAAAAAAAAGGAAAGAAAAGACACTCGCATTTGTTAGTAAGAAATGCACGGGAGAGAATCCATCTTGAAGGACCATCACGCTGCCTATCCCTGCTGCACGCCTCCCTGCAGCAGCCCCAGGCTCCTCCCCACATGTGCATCTGTGCCCTGAGTCCTCAGAGATAGCCCTGGGAAGTGACCCCCAGTGCATGGCCTTCCTTCCCGGGGGGGGGCGTCAGGTACGGGTCCTGCTGCGGGAGCTCCAGCGCCGGTCTGTGCGTCTCTGGTAAGTTTCCTCTCACTGCATCGGTCATGGGCCTGACGGGAAGAAGGACCTTTTGCTGGAGGTGTAATGGCAACACCAAAACTCTCTGCTTAGATCACCCAGTGTTAGAAATCATCTGGCCCCAAATTCTCAGCTGAAAGATGCAGAAGCTAAAGCCCAGAGAGGTTAAGGAACTCACCCGACCTCACACAGCAAGAACTCAGGCCCTGAGGGTTGAATCCGTGTGTACTAGCTCATCAGACTGACAGCCTGGTGGCCAGTTGAGGGACGTGTGAGTGGACTATTCCCTATCCCAAAGTCCAAGAACACTGACACCTGAATGTCAAGTCATGCAAAACAGGAGACTGTCCCGAGACTCAGGCTCTAGGTGGCCGTTGAGGCGATACCATTACAAAGCCACCCAGAGAAGAGGGGTCACAGAGGGCTCTGAGCCACACGTATCGGCAGCCATCACCCGTCTGCTAACCGGTGGCTCTCAGGCAACAAGGCCAGATCCACACCGTGGGTCCAAACTCCCCTCGTCTGACTGGAGGGCTGAACCCAGCTCCACTCTGGACTTGCTCTCTGCATAACTGTTCACCACACGTCTGGCCACTTCTCACTCGTACGAGATCACCACAAACCTGTATCTCCAGGCCTGATTCTCCTCTGATTTCCACATACAGGAAGGAGACAAGACTTTAAGAGTCAAAGAAATACTGGTTTGAATCCCAAATCTTCACTTACTAATCCAGTAATCTGAGCGACAGGTTGGAGTTCTGTGAGCCCCCGTGTCCTCCTCTGTGAGATGGGAGTGCTGACCGCTTACAGGCTCTTCCTGAAGGTTAATGACACGAGTTCTGTTCCCGGTACTGGCTACTGTGAGTGCGTTCTCTTAATTACTGTCGCTAAATGCGGGTAGATATTTTGGTGTTGCTGTTCCATTAGAAACTTAAACTCAGAATATGGAAAAGCAAAATGATTATACCTCTAATAAAACCATAGGTGGGGCGCCTGGGGGGCTCAGTCGGTGAAGTGCCTGACTCTTGGTTTCCGCTTAGGTCCTGATCTCAGAGTTGTGGGATCGAGCCCCGCGTTGGGCTCTGCACTCAGCACGGCGTCTGCTTGAAGATTCTCTCCCTCTGCCCTTCCCCCCACTCTCGTGCATGCTCTCTCTCTGTCTCTCTCCAAAATAAATAAATTTTTTAAACAAACAAACAAAAAGACTACAAGACATAGAGCAAAATGGTGTTTCTATATCCCACGGGACACACTAAGAGATGAGCCATCTGACCCTGCTCTTGGTGACACAGGACCAAGCCTGATGATTGTCAGCCATCCTGGAATCTCCAAGGAAGCCTGGAAAACCACCTGTGCTGGCTGCCATCCCCAGGGGGTCTCTCTCATTATTCTGAGATGAGCCCGGCACCAGGGCCCCAAAATTCCAGATGCCGATCGTCATTCCACAGGCAGAACTGATCCCACTGAGCGAAACCAGTCATTTTTACCAGGAAAAAGTGCTAGCTGAGCTCCCTAAACACCCGTGAATGGTCTTTACATATGAGTCTGAAAGAAAAGAAGAAAATACGCAATATTCTAAAAGACTGAAATCTCACTAAGAAAAGCAGATGTTCCTTGAGCAGGAGAATCGGGTTTTCTGTATGGTTTTCTCTGGTCTCCCAGCCTGCCTGCTGGGGGTCCTGGGATGGCCACGGTCACCAAGCCTAGACACAGCTCGCTCCATCAATAGGGGCGTGCATAGACCACATGGGCTTAGATGGTTCTGAGCATCTTATTTTCATAAGCTCATCACGGTTTTTCCAGAAGATGTTCAAATAGATTACCTTTTAAAGATGACTTCAGCTTTTTCGGATCCAATTTAGGGGACATCTTTGGTATGGTTATTTTATAAACCAAGATTTAGGGGGGGAAACCATGCTTTAGTAGAAGGTGCGTATTTCGTGAGGAGGTAGGAGTAGGGTTTATGCAGTTACGTCATCACCTAGATAACTGCCCTTCTACGTGCAAGGAAAATGGTTTTGTTGGTTTTGGTTTGGTTTCGTTTCGTTTCGTTTTACACAGTGGACAGACCAGGTCAGACGTGGACAGATCTCTGAAGGAAACCCTTCACTGGCCAGCAGTTCTTCCTGATCTAAACAGAAACTGCAAAGTCTGGAGGTTTGGGAGAGGTTCTAGGAACTTTTGCTCAAGCCTCTTTAAATGTTGCACATGGAACAGCGTCAAAGCTTCTGCAGGCAAGTCAGGAGTCCAGACGGGACGGGTCTCTTTCTTTCCCCAGACTATTCCCCGTCTAGCTGGGCGCCTCCAGGTAAGCCCCAAATTATGCGCGCTGTTTGTGTTTTGAAAGGGAATTCATGATAGACCTCTCTAACTTACTTAGACATGCGTGTGGGGTTTGTTTAAGAGACGAGATTTGCTATGAATAATGTTCAGTCTTTTTCTTGAAACTGCTGGAGGGGAGGCCCCAGTTTAGATCCAGCCAAATCCGAGAGCGAGTCCCATAAAATGGGGAAGGGAGGGACATTGCCTCGTTTCTGAGCTGGCTCCATACGGGTTAGCGCGACGCCTTGCCCTTGGTGGGCACATCCCTTTTCTTGGCCACGTTTCGTCCAGGATCAGGCAAGGTCGTGTTCATGTGCTTCGGTAACGGAAACTGTTTCAGGGCGTGGGGAGGGCTCCGCTGCAGCGGATCCGGGAAGGCGCGCATCGTCCTTGGCTCCTGCGGTCCATGCGGTGGGGGTGGGGCTCGCGGCGCCTGCGCCCGGGGAACAGCGATGCTCGCCTCCCCGGGTGGACGCCGGCGTGGGAGCCTGGGCTCGCAGACCTCCCCTGCCCGGGGCGCCGTGCCTCTCACCCCCGGGAGCAGCTGCTCTTCGTGCATGTGACGCACGTGGGCGAAGAGACGCTAAGCCCTGATTCTCCCGTAGCGGGCCCCAGGCCACTGCCTACTGAGACTGCGTTTTCTCTTCAGTACGTTGTTGGGTTTCCTTCCAAACTGCAGAAGCGATACAGCCTACTGGTTGCACCCCGTGAGCTCAGCAGTTCCCCTGCGGAGTCGCAGAGTCAAAGTCCACCCCGTCTCCGGCTCGCCTCCCCTCCCCCACCGCTTCCCAAGGTCATCAGCGCTGCACTTCAGTGGACGCCTGCCCTGCGGCTGTCCGTCCTCACACAGATGCTCGCAGCCACACACACAGAGCACGAACACACACACGCCCCAAATGCAAAGACTTCCCTTTTAATTCGTACGTATTTCTCAGCAAATTGCCATTTTCCCAATCGTATGTCCTTTATAGCTGCGTGGTACTCCACACAGGGTCGCACCAAGGTTAGTCACGGGAAGTCCCAGCTTCTCTGGTCGCCGCTGTCAGTCGTCCCTCCCCAACATCGTTGGTCGCATATTCTTATGAACTAAGGCTCATGTGTCCGGGGAAGAGCGTCCCCAGAGGTCCTTCCAGCGTCAAATGCAAGTGTGATTTTATCTTAATATATGGCTCGGTCAAGTTGTTTTCCAAACCACTGCAGCCCTTTACAGCCCTACCGACAGCATAAACACGTTAGCCCTCCCCTGCCCTAACAGCTCCCCGCTCACTGTCCTCAAGGTTTTAGAAGTATCTGGTTTTGGAAGGCGCTGCTCGTAGCCAGAAAGAGAGACAGAACTGCAAATGCACCGTCCCTCCTACTCATCCCGGCCCAGGCTCCGCGGAGGAGCAGCTCTGGTGGGCACGAGGCTACAGCTTGGCTCGGCCAGGAACCAAGGCCTGGCCTCACTGCCTGGCAGCGGAGTGTCCAGACCCCACAGAACCCCCATCAGTTCCCTCCCACCAGCCGTGACATTGACTGTGGCCCCTTGCGCAGTCAGTCCGTGTGCAGCACGCTGGACAGACTACCTCCGTCCTCTCCGTGTGCCCGGGGCAGCGCCCAAAACACAGGGCAGACGACGTGGTGCCCACACACCGAACGGGTTGTACTCCGGGTGTCCATCACAGCAACGAGTCCCTCGGAGCTGATCCACACGACAGCGCGCACGAAAGAATCTCACAGGACCTACTGAAGGGGGCAGAGTGCCAGGCCACACCACCGCCCTCTCATGAGTGCAGATGGGTCAGTAAGATCAACAAGAGGAACAATAAACAGGTTCAGTGGGGCTCAGTGTGGCCCCACGTCTTGCCCTGTCCTCGCCTCAGGAGCAGAAATGAGGAAAGGTCAATCAGAAATCTTAAAAATTCTCCTGAATCACTTACGATTTGGAGCAACCCTTTAAAAAGTTCAAGGGGAAGATTAGAACCGCAGCTTACGGCCGGGACAGCTGGCGACAAGAGAAGGGACCCAGGGCACGCCGCTTTGCAGAACCCTGGTTTGAGTGGGAGGAACAAGGTTATTTACCATCGTTATTTTTGATATTGAGCACTTACTGAATACTAACATTAAGCACCATTTAAAGGTATTGGGATCCTCTCACTATCTCTCAGCTTGGAAGGAGTCGGACATCCCACAGTTTCAGGGAAACAGAGTAACTTCCGCAACTTACTCATGCGTTCATTCTGCAAGTGTTACCTGAGCTTGTCTCGGGCACGGCTGCCGGGCCCAGCGGGCTGGGGGACCCTGAACCCCCCTCCTCCACGGAGCGGACCGTCTCCCAGCAGGGGTGGACACACACTAATAAACACTCAACTAAATGATGTCTCTTGTTAAAGACCATGCTGTTCCGACACTTCCTAAACGTAAGGAGGCCTGCTCCAGACCATGGTGCTGCAGAGACATTGCGTTCAACTCCGAACAGGCGTGGGGGTTACAGCCAGGCCGCAGTGGGTGATGGAAAATCATTAAGGGAGACATCGAAGGTAGGGGGGTTCTTGCCAAACCGACCTAACAGGAGACGTGCTGAAGGCAGTGAAGGTGGCGACAGCAGGCCTTGACCTTGTCAAGGATGGGGAGTTCCCGCTAAACGGACTTGGCAGGATTCTCACTCCGTCAGCCCGTGCAGGCGGCTGGGAGGGCCCAAGGACAAGTCCTCCTTGAAAAGAGGGTCAGGGAGGTCTGTGGACAGTTTGCTCAAGGAGGTCTTTGTCGGTCTGAGAGAAGGCTGAGAGACGGAAACAACAAGTTCTCCTAGGCCACAGAGTAGCGGGGAGTCATCCTCAGCCTTTAACTATAGTTCGTTGGAAGAGGCAGAGGATCTGGAACAATTTTTTTCTCTTTTTCAATTTTAATTCCAGTAAAACTAACACACAGTGTTACGTGAGTGTGTACAAGAGAGCGACTGGACACGTCACCCTGCGCTCATCAGGACACGTGCTGTCCTTCCTTCCCGTCACCGGCCCCCCTGTGCCCCCACCCCCACCCCCGACTCTGGTAACCAGCCATTCGTTCTCTAGGGTTAAGAGTCTGTGTCACTCTCTCTTTTTATTCCTCTTTGTTCATCTGTTTTGTTTCTTTTTTTTTTTTTAAGATTTTATTTATTTATTCATGAGAGACAGAGAGAGAGAGAGAGCCCAATATGGGACTCAATCCTAGGACCCTGGGACCAAGACCCAAGCCAAAGGCAGCCACTTAATGGACTGTGCCAAACCTGTTTTGTTTCTTAAATTCCACATATGAGTGAGATCTTATGGTGTTTGTCTTTCTCTAACTGACTTACTGCATTTAGCATTATGCCCTGGACCCCATCCACATCATTGCAAATGGCAAGATTTCATTCTTTTTCGTGGCTGAGTAGCATCCCATTGTGTATGTGCGTGTATGTGTGTGTGTGTGTGTGTGTGTGTGTATACGTATGTATATGTGTATGTGTATGTGCGTGCGTGTATGTGTGTGTGTGTATACGTATGTATATGTGTATGTGTATGTGCGTGTATGTGTGTGTGTGTGTGTGTGTGTGTATGTGTGTGTGTGTATACGTATGTATATGTGTATGTGTATGTGCGTGTGTCTCTGTCTGTCTGTGTCTCACATCTTCTTCATCCGTCCATCAGTCAAGGAACACTTGAGCTGCTTCCATGATTCGGCTGTGGTAGATAATGCTGCAATGAACGTAGGGGTGCATCTTTCCTTTTGAGTCAGTGTTTTCATATTCTTTGGTTAAATACCTAGTAGTGCAATTCCCAGATCATAGGGTACTTCTATTTTTAACTTTTTGGGGAAACTCCATATAGTTTTCCACACTGGCGGCACCCATTCCCAGCTTGCATCCCCACCAACAGTGCAGGAGGGCTCCCCTTTCTCTGTGTCCTCGCCAACACTTGTTCCCTGTGTTGTTGATTTTAGCCATTCTGACAGCTGTGAGGTGATGACTTATGGTGGCTGATTTGCATCTCCCTGTTGATGAGTGGTGTTGAGCATCATTTCATGTGTCTGTTGGCCATCTGGGTGTCTTCTGTGGAGATGTGTCTGTCCATGTCTTCTGCCTGATTTTTTTAATTGAATTATTTGTTTTTTGGGTGTCGAGTTACATCAGTCCTTTATACATTTGGGATACCAGCCCTTTATCAGAGCGGTCATTTGCAAATATCTCCTCCCATTCTGTAGGTTGTCTTTTAGTTTTGTTGATTGTTTCCTTCACTGTGCAGGAGCTTTTTATTTTAATGTCATCCCAGTAATTTATATTGGCTTTTGTTTCTCTTGCCTCAGGAGACATATCTAGAAAAATGTTGCTATGGCCGATGTCAAGAATTATTGCCTGTGGTCTTTTCTAGGACTTCTATGATTTCAGGTCACACATTTAGGTCCTTAATCTATTTTGAGTTTATTTTTGTGTGTGGTGTAAGAAAGTGGTCCAGTTCTAGCCTTCTGCATGTAGCTTTCCAACTGCAAAGTCTCTTCCCTTGAAGAAACTTGTCTTTTTCCCCTTGGATATTCTTTCCTGCCTGGTGAAGATAAATTGACCATATAATTGTGGGTTTATTTCTGGGCTTTCTATTCTGTTCTGTTGACCTGTATGTCTATTTTTGCACCACTACTATACTGTCTTGATCACTACAGCTTTGTAGTATAACTTCAAGTCTGGAATTGTGATGCTTCTAGCTTTGTTTTTCTTTTTCAGCATGGCTTTGGCTATTTGGGGACTTTGGTGGCTCCATAAAATTTTAGGACTGTTCATTCTAGTTCTATGAAAAAATGCTGTTGGTATTTTGATAGGGATTGCAGTAAGTCTGTAGATTGCTTTGAGTACTATGGACATTTTAACATAATTTATTCTTCCAATCTATGGGCATAAAGTACCTTTCCATTTTTTTGTGTCATCCTCACCTTCTTCCCTCAGTGTTTTATAACTGTGGGAGTACAGGTCTTTCAGCTCCCTGGTTAAGTTTATTCCTAGGTGTTTTATTATTTTGGGTGCATTGTGAAGAGGATTGATTTTTTTAGTATCTCCTTCTGCTGCTTCATTTTTAGTGTATAATATAAACTATTTCTGTATGTTAATTCTGTGTATATATAAACTTATTTCTGTATATTGATTTTGTATCCTAAAACCTTACTCAATTCATTTATCAGTTCTAGTAATTTTTGGTGAAGTCTTTAGGGTTTTCAATGTATAGTATCGTGTCATCTGCAAATAGAAAAGTTTTACTTCTTCCTTGCTGATTTGAATGTGTTTTATTTCTCTTTGTTGTCTGGTAGCTGTGGCTAGGACTTCCAGAGCTGTGTTAAATAGAAATGCTGAGAGTGGATATCCTTGTCTTGTTCCTGACCTCATGAGGAAAAGCTCTCAGTTTTTCCCCACTGAGTATGATGTTAGCTGTGGGGGTTTTTCATACATGGCCTGTATGATGTTGAGGCTTGTTCCTTGTAAACCTACTTTGTTGGGGGCTTTTATCATGAATGGATGTTGTAGTTTGTCAAATGCTTTTTCTGCATCTACTGAAATGATCATATGGTTTTTATCTTCTCTCTTAATGATATGGTGTATCATGTTGATTGATTTTCAAATATAGAGCCACCTTTGTGTCCCAGGAATAAATCCTACTTGATCATGATGAATGATTTTTTAATGTGTTGTTGGATTTTACTTGCTTCTATCTTGTTGAAGAATTCTGCATCTATGTTCATCAAGGATATTGGCCTGTGGTTCTGTTTTTCTGTTGTCTTTCCCTGGTTTTCATACCAGAGTAATAGTGACCTCATAGAAGGAATTTGGAAGTTTTCCTTCCTTTTCTGTTTTTTGGAATAGTTTGAGAATAGGTATTATCTCTTCTTTAAATGTTTGGTAAAATTTGCCTATGAAGCCATCTGGTCCTGCACTTTTGTTTGTCGGAAGTAGATCTGGTCCAATTTAAGGTAAAAATTGTCAGGGTCTGCTCGTGCACACCATGTCAGACTCTTGGAAAGTTTTAGACAAAGTGACTCATATTAAGTTTGCAGAAAATAAGAACAAATGTTCTCATCTTGAATTCAGCAAACAAATTACGGCCAAAACAAAGGAGAGAGACTGAGAGAAGGAGCAAGAGGAGGAGGAAGAGGAAGGAATCATTGGAAATAAAGCAGCATGGCCCATAAAAGAGAAAAGGAGTTAATTCCTTCTTTTTTATGACTAATATTCTCATATATATATATATATATATGCACACCACATCTTCTTTATTCATTCCTCTTGTAATTTGCCAGGATGTGGATGGAGCCAGACAGTATTATGCCAAGCAAAATAAGGCAGTGAGGGAAAGACAAACACAATGCAACTTCACTCATATGTGGAATTTAAGAAAGAATTCAGATGATCATAGGTGAGAAAAAGGAAAGGAGCAAAGCATAAAATAGATTTCTAACAAAAGAGAGCAAGCTGGGGGTTGCTGGAAGGTAGGTGGGGGGATGGGCTAAGTGGGGAATGGGCATTAAGGAGGGTACTTGCTGTGATGAGCACTGGGTGTCACATGTAAGTGATGGACCACTAATTCCATCCTTGAAACTAGTATCACACGGTATGTTAACTAACAAGTTTAAATAAAAAGTGGAGCACTGGGTGTGGTACATGAACAATGAATCTTGGAACATAGAAAAAATAAAAATAAAGTTGAAAAAATAGAATAAAAATAATAGATTTGCGGGGGGGGGGGGGCGTAGAATTAATGCTTAGAAAAAAGTATCATCCGGAGCAGATATTGCAAGAATAATGGTAGCCATAAGGATAGCGTAAAACATAGAAAAAAGGAAGATGTCATAAAATAGAAAAATTTGACTTAATAGAATCTCAATAAAATTTAAAAATCACAGATTAAGTGATCAAATGTATAGATTAAGTAATTAAGTGATAGATTAAATCATAAGAATATGATGAAAAGAGGGGCGTCTGGGTGGCTCAGTGGGTTAAGCCGCTGCCTTCGGCTCAGGTCATGATCTCAGGGTCCTGGGATCGAGTCCCGCATCGGGCTCTCTGCTCAGCAGGGAGCCTGCTTCCTTCTCTCTCTCTCTCTGCCTGCCTCTCAGTGTACTTGTAATTTCTCTCTGTCAAATAAATAAATAAAATCTTTAAAAAAAAAAAGAATATGATGAAAAGAGAGATAATAGAGCTAAGGAAGTAAAATGAGAACACAAACTTCATATCTAGTCAATAAACTAGTAGATTCAAGTTCTCTACTTTTGGGAAAACAGGAAGGCAAGAGACAGGTATCCTTCCCATTCCGTGACAGTAGGAACCACGCGTGTGCAGTCTTGGCTCTTCCGTCTTTAGAGATGTTAACTTTGCACACTTGGCAAAGGTGGTGTCTGCCAGGTCTTTCCCATATGTGACTGACTTTTCCTTTTGTAGTTAATATGTAATTTGTAAATAAATGTTTGAAGATGATACAGATATTTCTAACTTATCAAACTCTCACAAACTAATTTTAGTATCAACCGATAATTCTTAACTAATTCAATATTTACTACGATGTCCACAAAATGATTATTTCCTAATTCCATCACTCCCACACGAATCAGTTGACGTCCCACTGTCAGGAATAGATATCACTCCCTCCCTTCCTTCTTACTATCATGGATTCCTGTTTCATTCAGTGGGTTATGATTATGCACCAATATTCTTTCAGTGAACACATGCCCCCAGGTTTGGCCAGTGATGGCTCCTGTGTTGTCAGGACGTGGCCCCATTTTCCTCTGACCCCTCCTTCCTTGCTGGCACAAAAAGCTGTTTCAGGCTTGTCTTGTACTTTCTTTGCTCCAGACCTGGAATAAGTGATTTCTCCAGGAAGCCCTAGGTAATTTAAATGGTAAATAGTATTCGCAATGATCTGGGTGTTAGATGTGTGGACAGAGTTGTTAACACTTTCCCATTCTGTAAGTTTGGATGTTTCTAGTTGGGAAGTACATGATAAGATCAGTGGACCCCACTGGCTTATGCTCATCACGGCACTTTATTGGCTATGAACCCTCCCTGGGACTGTGGTAAGGTTGCATGGCATATCAGGAAGTCTATGACACAGCAGTGCTGGTGGCAGAGAAGGAGAGAAACACCCATATCCAGAGTAATCCTAAAAGCATCTTCTTGGCCACCTCCATAATGGAAGAGTTCTGATTCAATCTACCTGCCACCAAATGGCTCATGGAGAGAAGGTACCATCTCAAGGGGTCAGCATTGGTCTCAGTGACTGACAGTCTGGGCATTCAGGTGTGACAGTAGCTTGACTTGCCTTAGTGAGATGGAGCCAATGGTCTTCTTTCATACGAAGTCTCTGCAACCATGGCTGCTACATTCATGGGCCCATTTGCAAGTTCTGCAGTAGTCAAAGAGGGGGTCTGATGGATGTCCCTTGGTCGGACCATCATGTTCAGTAAGTTGTGTTAGTAGCTCCTCTGCAGCAAGTCCTCTCTGGTGGGTACTAATGTGAGACACAAAACTCTACACACTTTGGGTTCGTTTCATGCGCCCACACACATACCCCAGAATTACTTTTTCCTAACTTCCAGTCATATTCCTTCTAGGCCCCATCATGGTTTAAGGCCTACAATTACTGTCTTGACATTTGAATCTATTAACCATCATAAGAGATCTTAGAAGGTCAAGGCACTCTTCTTACCCATTATGGTAACTATATCCACTTGGCCTCTGACCATACATGCTTCCAGTAGGTCTGTGCCATTCTGGAGTTATCCTCATTCATTCTATGGAGTCCACTTTCACGACAGCACTTTCCACTCTTGCTTAATGAGAATAACCATGCAGAAGAGCTTCTGAAAAATCCAAGTGCCTTCCTGTAAATGCTTTCCTTATTACCTTAGTGAAGAAAAAATGTCCTCTGGGTTCTATTGGGAAACATTTTTAGTGCCAGGTTCCCAGATCTTACATAATAAATCCATCCTAATCTTCCCTTTCCCTTTTATATTCTGACTCTTCTTCCGTGCTAAGTCAACATCTTCATCTCATTTACTGTAGGATATTATCATTTTCAAGCTTCAAGGAGCCATCTCAACAGATGACTACATGACCTACAGATGTCCTCGCCAGAGCATTGTCTCCTGTAGGTTACGAGCGTCCCCAAGTCAACAGTTTTTTCCCTAGCCAGATTTATCCCACCCACAGTGGTTCAACATCGTCAAGATCCACTCCCACACACATTTCCCCAGTTTCTGCTGGGAAAACTAGCCAGCTCCCATATTCCCTTTTAGTATATAATCCATTCACCTCCTCCAGACTTATTAGTCCTTGGCACAATGCAATCTAGGAAGCACAAACACTGCTCTGAAATGTAGGAAGAGAGGCATTGCCTGTTTTAATAAAACTTCAGGGGGAGTTGTGCTGTATTCTTCTGGTAAGGAGAAGCTTCTTTTCTCTGACAGTTGAGAAGATGCTGCTCTTGCATCCTGAACATTTGGGTAGAATTTAGGATTTAGATGTCCTTAGGCTCATCTATCCAGATGTCCTCACCCTGGATCTCACGTTGCCCCTACTTTCCCTTCATCGACTTGTCAAGATTGCACATTTCGTCTCTTTTGCACCCGGCCACTTCACAGTGAGATTGTGGACCTCGTTTTCACCCATGTCAACCGTTCTGTCCTAAGACCACAGCAGGTGACACTTACCTGGTGGAATGTTATGGACATGGCTTAACTTTCATCTCTGTGACGCTCTCACATCTTAAGTTAACATTTTGCTGTCCTGGGCCTATTATCTACTTTTTGAAATGTTTCCAATGTGGTTAATAAATCTAGACCACTTCACAATTCTCAGAAACGTTATTTCCCCAATACTACGTGCTACAATCCCCACATGGGCCTATGACTCCCCTTCCCCCATGCCTTATCCCAGTTAACCTCAGTGGGGCCGCCGCATGCCTGGGATTCCGAGCATATGCCACTGAGATCCTTCCTGCCACCAAGAAGCTCAAAAACACCAAAGCACCATTTTGAGGATCAGCTTTTCTCATGACCAAGGGCCACTTCTGGCACCCATATCATAGAATGAATCCAACATTAAAAAACAAACAAAAAACACCTGAGGCCAGAGCTTATGCGCTATTACTGTCTGAAGAAGTACACTTCTAGAGAGCTCAAGTAGGAACATGATCAGGTAGGCAGGGTAGGGGAAGACAGTACAAATGTGTCATCCAGTGGCCTATTTCTAAGTGCGAATTCTTGCCTGATTCATAGGCATGTGACCCCAAGAAATATATAAACTGCATCTCAAGATCACCCCTGTTTGGAAGATGGTGGGAAAATAAGGAACCATCTAATATTGGCTCTTTTTCCATTGGTCAGAAATGGAACTCTCCAGAAGGTTCACTTCTTGCACTTTTGGGTCACGTATGTGCCAAGTAGGATTGTTGGTGTCACCTGCAGAGGATCTGAGACTGGGAGTTGAGATGCACAACATGACAAGTAATGACACACGGTCAGGTTATTTCTTCCCAAGACGGATTCCAGCCAACGCAAAACTGCAACAGGGCATAAGTGAGGCCAGATAGATCTGAGTGGACCATAAGAGCCGCTGATTCCCTGATCTTCCTTGGGCTTTGAATAAACACAGAGAAACTAGTTCCTAAGGAATGAATGAATATGTATCTGAATTTGAACTCTTCCTTAACTTTTTTTCCTCTTAATAAAATCAAGGATCAGAAGCAAGACAGAGGATCACAGGGGAAGGGAGGGGAAAATGAAACAAGATGAAACCAGAGAGGGAGACAGACTGTAAGAGACTTTCAGGAAACAAACTGAGTATTGCTGGAGGGGAGGGTGGGGGAGGGTGACGGGGTGACGGACATGGGGGAGGGCATGTGCTATGGGGAGTGCTGTGAATTGTGTAAGACTGACGAATCACAGACCTGTACCCCTGAAACAAATAATACATTATATGTTAAGAAAAAATAAATATTTTAAAAATGTAACCCTTTGGGGGCACCTGAGTGGCTCAGTGGGTTAAGCCTCTGCCTTCGGCTCAGGTCATGATCTCAGGGTCCTGGGATCGAGCCCCGCATCGGGCTCTCTGCTCAGCAGGGAGCCTGCTCCCCTCCCCCACCATCTCTGCCTCCCTCTCTGCCTACTTGTGATCTCTGTCTGTCAAATAAATAAATAAAATCTTTTAAAAAAATGTAACACTTTTAAAATTAAAAATTATATATATGGTCTGAACCTATATTTAAAAATCCCTAACTTCCTCTTCATCCTTCTATTTACATATCTGAATAGGGAAATATGTGAAATGATATTCACAAAATGACAACACTAGTGTTTTTGAGGACTCGAGGTGATTTGTGACTTTCTTAATACTTTTCTGAATTGCTCAAGTGTTTTATAGTGAATATGTATCATTTTTATAAATGCAATAAAGTCATCATTCAAATAATAATGTTGGGACCATGATCTTTGACGTCGCCATGGGTAAGTGAATCTTTGTTTCATTCCTATCCAATCATGAAATTCACCCAAATTCATTCAGAGCAGGAGAAATTCACCTACTACATACAGTAACAGGTGGTGTTGCAAGCAATTTTCCAAAATTTGCCCCAAATGCGTAGAAACTTTCTGTGATGTTGGGGCAAACAGCCAGACTAAAAGGTCAGAATGTGTGACTTACAAAGCAAATACCCATTATTCCAATTCCTTAAAATGCTCAAACTTAGGATGGGAACTACCTAGTAGCTTATTAGAAGAACAAAGTTGTATCCAGCTTTCCATTTGATGGATGGAGTTAAGACATATGCCAAATCTGAAGGGATAGGCATCAATTTCAGAGTAAGAGAATTCCTCTTTGAAACCAAAATGTATCCTAACTACATACCAACTAGTCTCAGAAGTGCTCATCATCTGTATCAGCTGGGTATAGTGGCAGAATCAACCCTAAACTTAGTGACTTAGCTACTCATTTGTTATCTCTTAGAGTCAACAGCCACCTGGGGGTGATGATCCATGGGGTCTCATGCATCTGTGATTGGCAAGGGCATTGAGTTGATCAGCTGCTTGCTTTAGGGTGGCCTGGCTGGGCTGATAGGGCTCTGCTCCAAAGGTCTCTCATGCTCCAGCAGGCCAGCCTGGTGTTCTGACATGAAGGGGAGAAAATAAAAGCATGCAGATTCTCTTGGGGTCCAGGTTTGGACCAAGCACACCATCGCTTTCTCCATTATGTTGGTCAAAGCAAGCCCCAAGGCTGGCCCAGAAGCAAGGGGGGAGAATTAGACTCAGCATGTTAGTGGGAAGAACTGTAAAGAAGCAGTGTACCAGAAAGGGAAGAATTGAAGACACATTTACATCCACTCTACCGTAAAATGTGAAAATTGGAACGCTCCGAAAGGGTGCCATGGAAAGGCCATTCCATTACAGATGGGCAAACTAAGCACCAAGTAGCTCTGTCGCTTCTCAGCATTACAGAGCTAATGAGGGAGAAGCGGAACAGCAGTCGGTTGTCCTACTTAGGTAACAACACCAGAAGGCCGAACTATCTTATGTTACTTAAAACACGGTTGCAGTGCCCAAAACACCCAAGTCCAAGTAGACGTCCTAATAATATCTAATGAAGAGAAGTCCTTGATGGCCCCCACTCTTCCAATGGCTCATTTCTTTTGTTGCCTGGCCTTCTGCAGGCCTTCACCTTACTCACAACTGCGCAGAATTCTTACCCACCCAGCACGCGTGGTGACCACTTAGCATTGACCCATGCTCCTGACTTTCCTCCCCCATCAGTGTCTGTCTCTCCGTCTCTCTGTGTTTTCAGGACCCTGTTGTATGTGTGAAACAGCCATAGTGCCGTGAAATCAGGGCATGCCTTCAGGCCTTGTGGTGGTCGAGGACACGAGGCTGTGGGCCAATGTAAGGCAGTGGGTGACTTGTTCTTGCTGGAGAGCAAGTCCTCCTCCCTTGAAGCAGCAGGATCGGCAGAACCATTCTGGAAGATGTTCAGGAAGACAGCATTTCACCGCAGGAGGGTCAAACAGTGGGAAAGGGGACTAGGAGTGTGGGAGGGGCACGGGATAGGTTCAGAGGAACTGATGAGGGAGCAGGAGGCTGGCTGAGGACAAAGCAAAAGCTGGCGCCTTGCACCCCCTCTTCACCCGCTCCCCTCCATATGTGTAGCATTCCTCAGGCACCCCTGGTCGCCATACAACGATAAATAGTTAACTTGCAGGGATCGCAATCCTGCAGAACAGGAATCTCCCTTGCTCTACAAGATGTCCTAGAGACCTAAACAGGGAGGTTACCTTATCAATAGCACAAATTTCCAGAGGCAAATAACTCTTGGTTCCTGAAGCCCTAATGTCCCCCTCCCACCATAAACTGGAGGAGACTGGGGTAGAAAGGAATGTAAATGACAGCCAGATCATAATGCCCCACCAAGGATCTCCCAATTATCTTGATGTTAATGCCTGACCTAAAGACGACATTGATCAGGCCATAAGGGCAAGGACTCCCTCCGGCACCTTGTAGGCCGTCCCTAACATGTGAGAACTCTGTCGAAATCTCCTGTTCCTTCACCACCTCCCCCAACTGCGGGGTATATAACATGCCCACCTTCACAACCCGGGGCAGCAGCTCTTCCTGCCCACGGGTCCTGTCCCCGTGCTTTAATAAACCACCATTCTGCACCAATGACGTCTTAAGAATTCTTTCTTTAGTCGTCGGCTCCGAACCTCCTCACCCCACCGAACCTGACTTAGGTTCTGGGACTTCATCAGAACCATGTTCTCTCCCTGGGAGGGACCCCAGGGAATACTCCCCCCCGCATTCCTATCACACTTTTCCGTACTGGTAGTAAACAAACCCAGAATTCGATGATTGTGGTCTACCCATTCGAATAGCAGATTCAAGACTGGTTTGTTTGTTATTTTGAATTCCATTCTCTTTAATGGTAGGTTTGATAAATGGCGACTTCCATCGATACTATAAAAAAGGATAATTGATTTTGTGATGGTTTTTAAAAGTAGTTCATTCACATGCAAATTAAAATGTGTTACAGCTGCTCTCTCACAAAGAAAACTAGGTTCAGAGAATTCAAACATTAATTTCCTATTCTGCCAGTGTCTGGCAGAGGCTTTGACCTCTGCCCCGACCCCAGCTGCCTCCCACAAGCCATCAGGACAGAGGAAAGCTTCCCATCCTGCCTGGGCCATTCGGGAATCCGGAGCTCCTTTCCACTGAGGAAAGTGCCCTGGGTCGTCTCTCCTTCCCCAGCCCCGAGGCCGTCCTCTGGGCATCCCAGGCCACTTGTTCTGACTTCGGCAAAAACAGACAGAGGGGAGGATCTCTTTACTCAGTGTGGGAAAGGCTCAGAATCAGGCTTTGAATGAAAAAAATGAGTGAAATGTGCAAGAAAGAGCCATCGTATGTGTTAATGCACAACATAGTCCAGGCTTAAGCAAACACAGCAAGCTCCTAATCTCCTGGGGTTTATATTCTATTTGGGAAGACTCTGAAACTAGGAAGAAAGGTTGCAATGTTAGATAGTGACGTTACTACTAAGAAAACAGAGCAGAGAAAGGGAACAGAGAACGGTAAAGGTGGTAGGAGTTCCCTGGGGCTGGAGGCCTCTGGTTCTCGGATAGTTTTCTGTGTGTGGTGGGGGGTGTCCACCTGGAGATGAAGACATAAACCCGTCTGTCACCCAGCCCTCCCCGTGGGGCTTCACTGAGGGACCATGTTTCCTCACAAATGAGGTGCTGGGGAAATACCAAACGTGCAGGCCATTCAGAAAGTTCCCCCAGATGGACGTGCCTACAGTGAGAATGGGGTCAGGGTGTCAACAAGATGACCACGTCCCAGGAGGTGGCTCGTGACCGAAGAGGGCCTGGGGTCCAGTGAGGGTCTTCCCTGAACGCCTCCATGTCCTGGTACCTACTGGTGGTCATTACGGGTCACGATGAGCTGTCCGCGGGTTTGTGTAGGACAGAAACGCGACAGAAAACAACATCCCCTGTTGCAGCGCCAGCTGTTTGCACGAGCGTCCTGGAACGCGAGCGGGGCTGCTCCGAGCTTTCCCCAGACGAGTCCGTGACTCGGGCTGGAGACACCTGCGATCTGCGAGCACCCTCAGAGAGAGATCACACATCCAGCCGGAGGGGTCGAGCCTCGGTTTCCCGCAGGCTCTTCGGAAAGCTCAGAGCTGCCGCCCGTCTCAGCGCACAGACAGGCCCCATTAGAAGGGGTGGGGAAGCATCCCGTGAAATGTCTCTGTTCCCCATGAAGTATACGTGACATTTCTAAAAATACATTAATTTAAAGGTAATGTGTTACTAGTGTGTCATCCTTTCTAATTTTAAATAACTTCAGATCTACAGATTCCAAGCTTCGATGTTTGCAGAGAGACTGTCTGTCAGATTGTACCTCCCACTGCATCTCGGGGACCGTCTTGAGCCAGGGACCCACGGTGTTGGGGACTTTAATTATCTTGGAAAAGCCAACCGCGCTGACCTCGGCTGAGTGATAAGTGAGGGCAGGGGCATCAGTGCTGTGTGACTGATCACTCTAGCCCTTTGCACGAGCATCTCCCAGAGGCTTATGATTCATCTTATTTGTACAGAAGACCTGGAGGGGATTATGCAGAGTGAAGTGAGTCAAGCTGAGAATGACAGTTGTCACATGTTCCTCTCCTGTGTGGAGCCTACAGAAGAGCAGGGAGGACCACAGGGGAGGGACGGACATCCAGAGAGGGAGATGACCCATGAGAGACTATGGACCCTGGGAAACAGTCTGGGGCTTTCAGAGGGGAGGGGGCAACAGGGTGATGGGCCTCGAGGAGGGCACGGGAGGCGCCCCGGGTGTCGCGTGTAACTGATGAATCCTCAACACTGCATCACAACTAACCACGGACGGTCCAGTGGCGGACTGGACGTAATTAAAACAAACAAACAAAAGGGCACAGTGCGGGGCACAGAATTTGAATGAAGTCCTACAGCTAATCAGTGGTGGGGCCAGACACGAACTCCAGCAGCCTCGTGTCAAGGATTCGTGCCTCCTCCCCAAGCCAGACCAGTGGACTAAACTACACCTCAGGGGGAGCGCCGGAAACCCCCAGACAGCACCCAGGACTGCGACGGGGTTGGGGCTGCGGACAACAGGACAGTCCTGACAGCAGCGACGCAGGGAAAACAGCAATTTCTTTGGTTTGTTTTAGCAATGAAGCTTCACACAAAATTTGATTTTTTAACTTGTTTATGTATTTACTTGAGAGAGAAAAGAGAGAGCAGGAGCCGGAGGTGGCCGAGGGAGAGGGAGACGCAGGCCCCCCGCTGAGCAGGGAGCCCGACGCGGGGCTCGATCCCAGGACCCCGGGATCCGGACCCGAGCGAAGGCAGACGCTTAACTGACTGAGCCACCCAGGCGCCCCCACACGATATTTAATTTGAATAACAGTTCTAGGACTTAAAAAGTTTGAGAAAAGTTGGAAAGAGCTAGAGAGCTGCATTTTCTCAGACAATCCTTGCTTATGCTACTGTCTATAGTGACTACATATAATTTTAAGTTGTGTTAAATTTAGTCAGTTGAATTGTTACAATTTATGTCCTTGAAAAGAAACCACAATAATTACGTCAACATAAAATGCCATTTTTTCCTTTATTGCACTGTCCCGGGAGACACGTTAATTTCCAGTTAGCAGCAAGCCTTGCCTGGAGATGTTATACTCCTATTGTTCAAACCCCGACGCATCTGCCATATGAAAAACCAGGGGGCTTGAGTAGGTGGACCTTCTGGTTGAGTGAACATTTTGCTTGATGCAGTCCTGGGAGAAAGGCTTTTGTCTAGAGCTTTTGAATTTGTTACTCTGTCTTCCTACATCAGAGCCCAAACCCAGGGACCTTCGGGACATTGGACTTGCTGCCCTCAGCATGTCCCCTCTTTGCCAGAATCCCAGGGGCAGCTGTCGAAGGCAGAGATCTTGCCCAAGGAAGCCTAAGCCCCGGCACGCGGCCTGGAATGTAACGATGCTGGTTTATTTCATTTGCTTTAAACACGTGCCCGCTATTTGCTGCTTTAGGAAGTGCCACCATCATAAAAACAGAGTTCGGTTTTAGAGAGAAAAAGCCTTTGGCTACACGACAAGGTCAGCCTCGCATCCACTTCCTTCCTGGATCGCTCACATCTGGTCTGTTCGCTGTTCCTGGCCTTGAGGGGCTCCGGGCTTAAGGATCAAGGGAGGGCAGCTCCCTGGGGAAGCTGGAGCCTGACCCCTTCGCAGCCCCACCCACAAGAGGTCCCCGTCCCTGCTGCACACCGGAGCACAGCTGATGTCAGTCGTAGACTTGGGCCCTCAGTAGACAAGGTCAGGAAGCAAGGGCAGAGGGAGGACACCAGAGGCATGCTGGGAAGATCCCTGGAACATGCCAGACAATGCCGCCCTCCTCATAAGAGTGTGTGTGTGGTTGAGGGCCGTGGCCTGGGTGGTGGGACTTCTGTAACAGAAGCGAGAGAGCCACGGTCACCACAGTGGCTGATGCCGTCTCCGCAGGAGCTCGTCTATCACGAGAGAGGTTGGTCCCCAACCAAGACAAGCGGAGAGCTCCTGCTGGCCACACGACAGACAGACATGGCGCGTTTGCCACAAAAGCTCACTCTGAGAAAACTTCCCTCTTTCTGCACCTTTCTCATTGGCACGGACACCCAGGAGCGCCCCGGTTCTGGGGCCCGAAGCCACACTCAGTTTTTTCCAGGATCGTCTTCTCTGATCATCCTATTCTTGTAAGAACAAGCCCCGAAAGAAACGCCTGATATTGTTGCTCATAGCGATAGACTCATGAGCAAACGAAATGCTGTTCATTAAAAACAGAAGAGGACCACGTTAGGAAGGAAATCATTTCACTTGCTAAGTTTTGCAGGAATATTATTATTTATAATACAATTCAAGAGAAACAAGAAAACAAAAGCTGCGTGCTTCTGGGGAATGCTGTGATCCCATAGGTTCTCTCAGAGAATCCCACGATAAAGCCCATGATAAATGCGGTAACAGGTACGGGGGTGGGGCTGGCCACAGGCTTCTTGGTTCTGAGTTTTGTGCATTGAGGTGGCCTGACGGCACCAGGCCGCTTCCCGGTGTGGGGGTGGACCCAGAAATGAAATTGGGGATACTTCTTGACAGAGGCTCTGGAAGACTTGGAGCCACCTGGTTCTTGTTTTTCCCTGGTGGTTGATTTCTTGACCTATTTGGAAGCATGGCCAATGGTCACATTAGGCTTGCTGGACGGTAGTCTTTCTTCGTGGTTAGGGACCAAAGCCCATGGGAGCCATGCCTTGGCGTGATGGCCTCCGAGGTGTGAACAGGCCATCTTGGGCTGATGCAATCTTGTCCCTTTCCTCCATGCTTCCCACAGGCTGATGGCAGCCTTGGTCTCTTGATGGGTCAAGGGAACAAGTAACACAGAGAAAGCATTTCCGACGGGGACACGGGAGGCTGGTGACTCAGACCTGCTGTTCTCAGTGTCCGTCCATGCCACAGTAATGGTCACACCTGAATTCACACCCATCAGCGGCACAGGGAGGTACAGACAAGATCAAAGGGGTCAGACTGCCACGTAGATGGTAGATGACGCTCGCAGAGAAACCGTGTTCCCCTGGGAGGGTAACGCAGGGCAAAGCTCAGGCCTCATGCACAAGGGATTTCCCGGGACACACCCCTGTCCCGCAGATTGATCAGAGAACCGGAAAGGGCGGGGTGTCTGGGGTGAGGCGCTCAGGAGTGTGGGGACGCAAGATGGTAAGGGCTTAGGGGACACCAGAGGGTTGCTGGGCCCCTCGTGGGCAGGAGGCCCGCCTCTGACTGCATTTCCATTGCTCATCGCTGCCGAGGCTCGGATGCACATCTAGCCGAGGAATTCCTTCCCTGAGCGACGTGCCAACCTGTGTGCTTGCTTCCCTCCTCGGTGGGGTTCCCGCAGTCCAACAGACACTATGGGGTTGTAAGTATTTTGTCTTGGTGCAGTACAAGCCTGATTTGTTTTTGTTTTGTTTGACTTAAGATATTTCCCTGTAACATCACGCTTTCACCAGGAATTCACCTTATATAAAGAAGCACCTTGCGAAATAGCTACTTCGGATTTCCATAAATGATATATAAATATCTGGTGGGTGCGGGACGCTGTTCTACCGGCTACGGAGCCGGACTCCTGCAGAGATGGGACCAGGAGGGCTCATGCCATCAGCCACAGTGGAGTTCCCTCCTGCCCCGGTGCCCTGCTCTTGCCTTCTTAGAGCCGTTGACCGTGGGTCAGGGGGTCCCAGGGACATCTCTGACCCCCTCCCCGGAGCACCATGAACGCCTTGAGAGCAGGGGACCTGCCTTCACCTGCGTTTCTGTCCCTAACTCCTAGCGCAGCACTTGGAACCCAGTGGAGACCAAAGAAATGTGTTTTAACTTGAAACGAATAGAATAGTGGCTGTTAAGAGAATATTTCAAAAACATATGAAAGTATATGCTAAAGAACGATACTCCACATAAATTATATAAAGTATGAATAAATGATCTAAAATACCAAGTGTCATAATGGTATGTAATTTACCCGACTTGTAAGGGGATCTCATGTGGCTTGAGATTTTCCTTCCTTTGATACTTCGTGAATGCGCACATTCGAGGTGCAAAGGCAAGAGCCGAGAGAGATCGCCCAAATACATCATAAAAAATCACTTGGAAATTTCCAGAATGGATCTGGCAACCTCGAAATGTAAAGGGAAGTAATAAGTACTGGGGAAGCATTTTTCTTTCTGAAGGCAAGCACGGCGAGGACCCCTTCACTGCGCCCACAGCCGCCTCAGTAGAACTGTGAGAGGGAAGCTTGGGCCTCAGACCAGGTCTGGTCAGTGCTTCCTGCCGATGACGGGCCGGTCTCCCACGCTCGCTGATTCAAGGCCTAATGTGGGTAAAGCATCGACTCGAGGGAGGGGAACATTTAAGTGAAGCCGCCGCATACGTACGTGTTGGGCTGTGCAACACCGACTAGGGAGGCCTGGAGGCTGTGCAGCGGGGGATGGTCCAGGGCGGGCTTCCCGGCGGGCGGGCAGCTGGAGCCCAGTCCCGAAGAATGAGTGGACCTGAGCGGGTAGAGAGGGGCGAGTGAAAGCCCTCTGCAGGGGTGAGGGAGGGTGCGGGGAGGGGCAGGGAAGGAGCGGCAGCCGTGGAGGGGGACCTTGACGTCAAGAAGAAGAACGTATTGGAGAGCGTAAAAACCAGGCCCCTGGAGAGGGGGTTCGGAGGGAGATTCCGGAGGGAAGGTGGCGTCGGAGGAGCCTCCGGCTGAAGCCAGAATTCAGGCTGCGGAATATTGATCGCATCACGTCTGTTGTTACTGATGACAACCGTTCGAACGGCAGCAAACCAGCCCCATCCTTCCCGGGGAGCGTCCCCACCCACGCGGGAGGACCCTCCATTCCTCTGTCGGCGTCAGCCCTAAGAGGTCCACTCAGAGCCCCCGCTCAGAAGGAAGTGGGTTCATCATTCCAGGAGTGTTCGGTACCGTCTGCTCTCGGAGGACCTCACGCCACGGAGAGGAAGAAATGGTACCACCACACGTTCCACTGGCGAAGCCCGTGTCAGGAGAGCCACGCCCAGAGAAGAAGGTGGTCTGGAAATCATCCGAAAGAGGATAAATTGGAACCACCTGGGTGCACCGCGTTCTTCAGCATCCCTGGGAGCCAAAGACGAAAGAAAGAAAAAAGGTCGTGATGTGGCCTCTCGTCATTAAAGGCCACGTGCTTGTGTGCAGAACGTGCGCACTTGTGTTAACCAGAATCGTGTGTGACATTTTCACGAGTCCCTGGAGGCCTCACTGCGTTAGGGCTATGCCCTGGCCCCTTCCAGTCACACACACGCTGACTCCTGGGTCGCCTGGGTGTGAAGGACGCACGTGCACCAGGACAGGCACGAGCCCAGCTCACGCCCGGCCGCTGGAGCGGCTCCCATGACTACGTGTTTGGAACCTTCCCGTTACCATTACACTCCTCTGGTGCCCCCTGGATCCTAAGCAGGCGCTGAGCAAACGGACCGTGGGTCTGACGGTGCCTCTCTCTGTGTGGGCGCTCGTGAGAGTTTCTTTAACTCCTTTAAAGCTCAGCCTGTTCTTCAATAACTTCTGCCAGCGAGAGAAATAACGGAGCAGATGTCAACCGTAGCTCAAATGTCCCGCCCCTCATTTACCTGCAAATGGAGTTGTGTCTCCCCTTTCTCTGCTGGAAGATTTGGGGGGACGCCACTCCCAAGACCGACGTCCGCCCCACCGTGGGCACGCTTGTCTTGCCCAGGTGAATATGACCTGCTAAGGGGTAAGCTTTCCTCATGCCCTAAACACTCAGCACAGTGAAAATTGTGGACACCCCTTAAGATACAAGCACCGTGCATAGGTAATTTGTGGTCACCATTACGTTCATACGCCAGAGGGATTTCAGTCCGTCATCTCAGCTCGATAGACCTTGTCCTATGCATGCCTCCGAGACACCGGAACGGGCACGAATGGGAATATCGGTTCGCATCTGAGGGTGCAGAGACTCCCCAGCCAATCATCAGCCCACCTGTACTTCAGCGAAAAATCCCTTAACTAAGATGTAGGTAATTAACTTAACCTATGGACGTCATTGGAGCAGCTGCTTTGAATGAGGCACCGAACCACACCAAGCAGGGGCTAGGGGTACGACCGTGCATAAAATTCAGAACCTGCGCTCACAGGACGGACCGTGTGGTTGGGAGGCGGGTCTAGGAAGGGCGCATTCAACACGCTGTGCCGGACGCTGCCTCTGCTGCCCACGGGCCGCCGCGCGACCTTGGGGCTGCAGGGAGAAGCTGGAGGACATGTGGGCTCATGACAGGGGCTGGGCGGGGAGAATGCGGGGGGGGGGGGGGCTGCGTGTTCAGAGCGGGGGGCCGTGTGGCCGGGGGGCTGTGCGGCCGGTGCGCTTTCTGCTGCAAGGAGGCCCCCCTCCTGTTTTTCTGCCTCGTGTGACTGGCCGTGAGGGGAGGATCGGGACAAGGAGGAGTTTTTCAGGAACTGTTTAAACCATAACGTGGAGGCAACCTTTCCTCTGCCTGTGCTTACGCCTAACGCTGAAGAAAGTAAAACCAGGAGACCTTAGCACTAACAACAGAAACAAGAGAGCCCAAGCAGGGAAAGAGCAGAGAGGGAATGAACATTTATTGGCTGCCTACCATGCCCCAAAGGCTGTATTCATGCTGCATATTTAATCTTTGAAACAACCCCCGAGTTATCTCCACGTTGCATATTTAAGACAACGGAGGCTCCGAGATATTAATTAGCCAGGCCAGGATCATAAGGCTGTTCGAAGAATCAGATCTCTTTCTGTCTGTTTGAGCTCCCCCTGATTTTTCCCCCACAGTATCTCTAACTTCTAAGAATAAATGCATCAAATGAAGTTTGCAGGGGGCGCCTGTGTGGCTCAGTGGGTTAAGCCGCTGCCTTCGGCTCGGGTCATGATCTCAGGGTCCTGGGATCGAGTCCCGCATGGGGCTCTCTGCTCAGCAGGGAGCCTGCTTCCTTCTCTCTCTCTCTGCCTGCCTCTCAGTGTACTTGTAATTTCTCTCTGTCAAATAAATAAATAAAATCTTAAAAAAAAAAAAAATGAAGTTTGCAGGCCTGGCAATTCTTGAGCAAGGCCTGTCCGCCCAGGGGAGGCCGTCAGCGCTCTTCTTTCTACACACCGTTGGCTGCGCCAGGCTTACCAGATCAGTAAGAACGGAGGACTGCCCTGGCCCCAGCCCTCCTAGTCCCTAAGTAAGATTGGAATTGTTCTCGAAACTTCTTCACTGGAAAATGTAGAAAGAGGCCGCGGAAGGGCATCCATTATCAGGTGCATTCCTAAGATCCTTATATTGTTTCTACTTCGGATAGGAACATCTCCGATACCGAAGTCAGTCACTGGGATTGTTTATGTGTAATGCATACGCTGTAATTTGTGAACAAAAATATATTTGCACCACGCGGTAGATTATAAAGGGGGAGAAAATACTCTGTAGCCACCCCTGGTGCTGTACGACTTTCTGATCATCCCGTTGGGACGCGGCGGCTATTGTGCCTCCCTTTGAGTCCGAGATGGGCCTGGGACTCATTTTCCCTAACAGAATGTGACGAAAGAGATGGTTTGCCCCTTCCGAGAGGAGAGCTCAGGAACCTTGCGTGGTACCTCACCAATGCTTAGTGAGATAAAACTGATCACAAAATCACGGACGAGGCCAGTGGCGACCGGAAATGCTGTCCAGCTGAGCTCCGCCTAGTGTGCCAGCCCACTGGATCGTGGACTCAATAAACTGCTGGGTTTTGAAGTGAGTTTTTCCATGCAGTAAGAGCTGACAGATACATTCTTCAAACTAACGACGGAGTATCTTCTGTCCCTCCAGAGCTGAGTTTCGGGATATTTGGACAAAGGTAAAAGGAAGCAAAAAGCAAGATTGAGTCCTCCCTGAAGCAGCATTAAAATTAGTTAAAGAGAACACACACACACACACACACACACACACAGACTCCCAATACCTAATGAACCAAGCAAGACAGTAGATAATTATGTGATAATCTGTATGGACGAGGAGCCCCGAGAAGGCAGAGATAAGTAAATGGAATAAACCAGCTAATTTTCTTACCTAGAAGTTATTCCATTTATGCCAACATGGATTATTCCAGGAGCCCAACTGTGTTCCTTTGGGGAAAACTTGGCCAGTAATGACATTATTAGTAACGACTACCTCAGTGACATCCAGCGGACGACGTTATCCATCCAGTGTCATTTGCTTAGGTCTGGCAAGAAGAGATAGACTCAAAGTACCTAGGTTAATAAATATTAATGTAGAGGAATTTTAATCCATTATTTATTCCTCGCCATCTGCATAATGCCCTCTCAGGTAAAACTAATAAAATCTTCATAGGATTTGCAGTTCGACAAAATCTCCAAACAGAAATCCAGTGAAAACAGGATAGAAGCTACCCAGAGGGAGAACACTGACTCTTTTTTCCAATAAACCTCAAAAGAATTTTCAGAAAATGTGACTGAGGCAACCAAGGCCCAGAAATCCATCCCACGTCCGTAATGGGTCCTGAAGAGAGAAATGCTCCATCTTTGTCCGCGAGAAGAGCGTCCTTCTTTCGTATTCCTCCCAAGGCCGTGCTGTGGTAAAGATGTGTTGCCAATCCCATCCAAACCCCCACACGAATGGGACATTCCAGGAGCAGCTCCTCATCGATTTCAACAGGACACTCATATAACCCAAAAAAACGAGGAACCACTGAGCTCCTCCAGTATTCAAGGCCATCCATTTATCATGATGGACTCGAGGATTTCAATATAGGATAAATTTTACAGAAAAAGCAAGCTTCACAGGGTGAGAGATATTGTGTGTGTGGGACACTCATGTGTCCAAAATTCCGAAAATAGTGTCAAGCCCATGAGAGGCACACAGAACACTCAATCCAGTAACTGAAGACCACAAAAGCCACCATACTCCTGCATTCAGTAAAGCTACACTATATATTTCCCTCTGTGAGTTGCTAGAAGCTATGGTTATTTGGAACTTGTATCTCAAATGCCTAACCAGGTGGAGTATTATTTTTAAAATCATTCTTTTCAAAATTCATTTCTTAAAAATCACTTTGACACATTTGTATTTGCCCCTAGTGTGTAAGAGTGCTCAGTATGTGGTGGAGAAGAAATGGGTTAATAATAAATAGCCTTAAAAACAGGCTAGCCATCATCAAAGGAGAATAAGACTCTATCTCTACTTCATTTCTCACAAAGAAACAAAGCATCGCAGGATCAAGATTAAAATTAATGCAACCCAAGAGAACAAAATCGATATGTTGATAATTTTGATTATGTTGCTGAATCTGAATTATGTAATCCAACATCTTCTCATCAAAAAGTCAGAAAACACTAAAAAAGAATTAATGAATTTGAGCATAACAAAATCTTAGACTTCTGTGCAGAAAAGCTGCAATGAGCAAGTTAAACACAAATGCCAACCTGCAAAGAAATTTGTATTTTATGGTTTCTAACTCACTGTCTGGTGTACTAGGCTTCATACAGATCAATTAAGAAATAAAAGATGAGGTTACAAAGTTGAAAAATGGGCAAAGGACGTGAATGGGCAATTCATCATGAAATTGCAATTGGCGGATAAACATACCGTATTTCTTTTATCATTGTTAAGGCGGAAAGTTGCAATGATGTTATTTTACCTATCAGATTTGCAAATATTTTTAAAAGTGACAAAATGCAATGTTGACCAAGATATAGGCAAAAATACATACCTGCACTGTCTTGGGAGCACAAACAGAATCTTTTTAAATTACACACTATTTAATAACATTTTAAATGGTCGCACAGTGGCTCATACAGAGACACAAACACGCGCCCTCAAACCTCCCAAGGAAAACATTAATTACAGGAGCTCCAAGAGGAAGGAGAAGTGTATTTCCAAGTGCCTCCCAGTGTGCAGGGAGCCCATTACTCAAGGCTGTACAGTCAGTTCGTGTCTTGCTAACTAATGGCGTTGGTTTCTTTCCTCCATCTGTGACTTAGAAGTTGTGCCCTTGGTTCTCGGAGGATTGAGCAAGTAACCCGTGGCTGTTCAGTTCATGCGTCTTTCTCTCCTTAGCCACACAAAACCCCAGGTTAGTCTTTTTGTTTGTTTGTTTTTAACTTTTTATTGGAGTATAATATACATAAAAGAAAGTGTAAATATGTCTTAAGTGTAGAGCTTAATATAATTTCTATAGACTTTTAGGGCTTCTAACAGATTTTAGTGAGCTTACTCAGTAAAGTAGCAGATAAAAGCAACCACAGCCACTCACCTTTACAGCAATGTGGCAGGAATAGAGATCTGAGTTCTGTGCGGTGGTGGTGGTGCTGGGAGACAGGTGCCTGCTTCCCCAGGAGCCATGCATCCCAGTTCTTTGTCACGTGTCACCATCACGGGTAATGAAATGCGAGCAGAAGCATGTGTTCGGTTTCGAGACCAGTGCGGTTAAGAAGCAGGAGTGCCCTCTCCACTCTCCCTTTCCCTTCTGTGGAGATCTTGGGGATCACATGGAGTTTCCAGGACCATGGAGATGGAGGTGTGTGGCAGACGTTGATTGGGGGGGGGGGTGCCCACAGGAGCAACTCCTGGGCGGGAAACAGGAGGCAGGGAGCAGGACGCAGGACCACCCAGAGCTGAACTGAGAGAAGTCATTATGGAGCCCACGGCTGATCCCTTGGGGATCTCTGGGGCTGGAGGGCACCCCAGAGTTTTCCTGAATTGAGTTCTTGCTCTCCTGCTGTAACAAGTACTTGTAGACAGCGAGGAGCTTCTCCCAGTTTTACGACCAACTTTGTATATAACGAACTTCCATATCCAAATATTAGTTTTTGTCCAACCACCTTGCAAAATGTACAATCCACAATGTAAGTTATTTAGTAATACTTAAGACACTCTCCCCCCATTGTCATGCCCTTTAAGTTCTGAAATATTCTCTTTGTTGAGAGCAACCAGCTAACATAGCGCCCCCTTTCCTTTGCCTAAATTAGCACAGGGCAGGCGGGCGGAGCTCGGATGGACGGCGTGCATCACCCAGATGTGGCAGAAATAGCTACCAGAGTCGCTCCTGATTCTTACGAGAACAATGACATGAGCTTGGAATTCTTTAAATGTCAGGTTCTCATTAAAAGGCAGATCGCATTTTAAAAATTGCACAGTTTGGTGGACCTGTCAAATCAGAAGAACTAATTTAAATATCTATGGAGAGAGTGTGAAAAACCTCTTTTTTTTTTTTTGGTGGCATGGATAATTCATGCCATCTGTCTATTGGATCATAGATAATAAATACCTACAGAGTAACTTCTCTGTACCAGAATGTTTTTTTGAAGATTTACTTATTTATTTGAGAGAGAGAGGGTGAGAGGGAACAAGAAAGAATCGTAAGCAGACTTAGTGCTGAGCGTGGAACCGATGCAGGACTGGATCTCACAACCCTGAGATCATAAGTCAGCCCACTGAGCCCCCCAGGCTCCCCCAGAATAATATTTTTTGAGATTCTTCAGAGAGTTATTCTCTTTTTTTATTTTTAACATATGACCTCTTGTGACATTGTCTTCCTCTTCTCCAAGGTCTTATTTAACCTTTGTATCTTTGGGGAATTACTAATCGAAAGGCATATATACTTGGTAATTTTTCAAAGATGGTTTGGGATCCACTAAGTAAAAGAACCCTTTCGCCATCTTGGCACCGTGGACGACTTAAGCTTACAAAAAATCACATTTGGACATTCAGTGTTGAGGAAATCATAATCTTATTATGTCAAGTCTGGCATCTGGGACTCTGAATGGATATGTGAGTGCTTTCCATGGACTTTATTATTCAATCCTCACAACAGCCCTGCCAGATAATTATTAGGATCCCCATGTTTGCAGGTGAGGAAGTAGAGACTAACAGGCAGGATGGTAATTTGTTCAAGGTAATATATTAGGCTATTAGGCTAGCCATTATCTTTTATGCCCAAGTGCGCCCGGTGGTGAAACCTCCTGTACGTAAGAGCGGGGAGCGGCACCTCTAAAAAGAATTTCCAGGACAAAATCAGAATGTCTAGGGAAAGATTTTTCTGATTTAACCCTGATTCACGGCCCGTATGACCTCTGCTTCCTACCCCATCCCGGTCATTAGGGATGGTCGACAGTCTCATCTACACATATGCTAACTGGATAATCTATATAATACTTGTGAGTATTAAATACCCAAACCCCACTCTATTTTCCCCTAACTGCCTTGGGAAAAAAAAATGAAGTAGCCCTTGGAATTAGGAAATAGAAAACCCTTCGAATTCTAAAAGCCACACAGAGCCAATCAGAAATAGGCTCTGCTACATAGACTTCAGGAGACAAAATGACTCTCCAACTGGCAAGGCAATAAAATAATCTAAAAAAATAAATCAAATATAAATAAATAATCATGCATAAACAATGAATCTTGGAACACCGAAAAAATAAAATAAAATTAAAAATAAATAAATAAATAAATAATCTGTGAGATATCTAGCCAAGAAGGTTCTCTAGCCAAAGGTCGGGTCTCCCGCAGAGGCCGTGGGCAAGGAGAGATTTATATCACAGATGATACATTTCATACAAGATGAAATAGGCAAGTGTGTACGTATCTGTATACAGACAATAGGTTATTGTTGGTTTCCCACTAGCAAGGTTGCCCATGTGGCTGAGATGTCTCAAGGTTCTTTAGTTGAGGAGCAGATTTTAATAAATGATTTTTGTTAAAGTAATGCTTGAATGTATACTAAAAGCCATGTAATAGGAGTATGAAAAGTCCTAGGACTCGCGCAACTTGGATTCTTCTTTAACTATTCCCATATTGTTCAGTAGTATGCTGAATCACTATTGCTTGGTTTCTCATTGACTGTTGGTTGTTAAGAATTAAGGGTTCAACACACCCAGACTGATTTCCATCTTCTGCTCCTTCCGATTGTTCTAATTAGGTCACTATTTTTCTTTCCCCTAATTGGCCTCATTTTAAGCTTAAATCTTTTATTTTCAGTCCATTTCCCCGCCTTCTCTCTCTCTCTTTCTCTCTCTCTCTCGGCCAGTCTTCATCAGTCTCTTTTTGAACCCACTCGATACATGAGTAAATTTGCACCTCTCTACCCCCAAATTCCATGCAACGTACTTTCATGTTTCATGCAGATCGATCATATTTACTTTCTCTTTGGTATCTACGCTGGAGCCTTCCAGGCTTTGTCTATAACTTAATCCTAAATTTTGAAAAAGCAATGTGTGCATACTACTACAAATAGGAAATAGTATTCCCTGCTTTTCTAGAATTCCAGTGTCACAGTTGCTGTCACGGAACACCAGAAGCCACAGGATCAAAGTGAGATGCTGGTCTTTATTCTTCACAGGACAGGAAGAGATTAAGGTCGTCGTGCTGTGTTTTCGTTTAGACTGACCGTCATGTACGTTTTCCCTAGAGCTTCATATGGACTACGGGGCGGGGTGGGGGGGGCATGTCACTGTGCCCCGCCCTCCTCTTCTACACGCTGTGTGGAGACCATTTCTCTTAGAGACCCTCTCTGAAGTTCATTTGGATCCCCGCTCTCATCTGCACATGTTTCTCTCGAGGACAATAACCAAGCCGTCATCCTAGGATTTCTTCCCCGTGAACAAGCTGCTTTCTCTTCCTGATGACCCACACCCTCCCCTCCTTCGTTTTCAGATCCGTTTTGCTGGCGGATGAATTCAAGAAACTTCCCCCGGAAGGCTTTGGAAGGCCATTTTTTCTCTTTCAGCAGAAAGTGACTTCATTCTTTTCTTAGACGTGATTGAGGGGTTTCCTGGTAGGAACGAGATTCAGAGTCATGTTCCTGAAAAGTTCTGAGGGTTGATTGAGATGTGAGGATTAATTCGTGTTCATGGGTCCTTGGTGAGGAGACATCTGGGGCCAGCTGGAAGCTCTGTTCTCTGTGGGTAACCCGGGAAAGTTGTTCTCTCTAAGCTTTTATGGCTTCTCGTTACCTGATAATCTAAGAGGCCCTAAATGCCCACCTAGATTTGGGCACCTTTGCATTAACTCACTTGATTCTTGATGGCCTGTCAGGGTGAAGCCTTGCTCTCATTTGGCCCTGGGTAAATATCTATATCATTTATTTGATTATGTGTTCTTTCTGCTTCCTTTGGCCTCTCTCTAACATCTACTAATTCAGTATTAGACCTTCTGGATTAAAATTCTGGCCCTCATCTTTATTCATATAATTCTCGATTTCTGTGCCCTAAATTCTCAAGGATCTCTTCCAACTTTCCTTTGAACCCTTATATTGAATAATTAGCAATACACCCCATAACACACATGGTTCTGTGTTAACTCCCAAGAGCTCATTCTTTTTTTCTGGTTGAACCTTTCTTATACCATGTTTCTTTATTTTTGCAGATGTATCAGGTTGTGCCTTCATTTTCTGACAGAAAATGTTAAGTGTTTCTTTTATTTCCCTAATTCCCTGTTTCTGTTGATGGTTCTGCTTACCTCAATTTTTTTTTTTTATGACACAGGATTTCCACAAATGTCTAGTTGGTTTTTGTTGTGTTTTTCTTTTGTAGAATGAGGCAGATAGAGGTTCAAACTAAGGTATTTGGAGCTCACGAGGAAATGTTGCTAAATGAGAAGCAGGAAGGGGAGGAGAGAATTTGGAGGAACATCTCACACGTGGACCTTCCATTAACCGCCCTTTACCAGTTTGAGCCACACTTTCTATGGGAGGCCAGAAAGACTCTCTTAGCACAGAACCCATGGATGTCCCTTGGCTGGGGTGACATCAGCTGAGCAGTCAAGTGAGTCCAGACGCCACTGTGCCCTTTCCTGAGCCTCCTCGTCTAGATACGGCTCTTCCTTTCTGCACCCTTCCAGAGACTCACATTTTCTTCAGGAACATGGGGTCTTGTTTTAGAGATTTTTATTACCCTCCCACAGCCAGTCGAGTGTTTTGCACAGAGTAGGTCCTGTGTAGGATGGTCACGGAATGGATTAATTAATGAACAACAAGAACTAGGAAGGATTCCATGTTTACTTGTCATTTTTCTGAAATGAAGAATTCTTTGTGCATTATTGCTTTTCAGTTAATGGACAAAACTGTTATGTTTAACAGCAGATAGTCTTCTAAAATGCAAGGCAGGCATTACAATAGGTACCACAAACTTTCTTCTCTCTTTTAAACCAGAGACTGAACTCTCTTTAGGTCCCCAACTCAATAATTAAGTTTAGTAAAAACAGAACAATATAAAGAGATATGCATAAATGACTACCGTTTACTTTGCTTAAAACAGTACAAACTTTGGAGACAAAACTTCTATAATTTTTAAAAAATATTTTATTTATTTATTTGACAGAGATCACAAGGAGGCAGAGAGGCAGAGAGAGAGAGGAGGAAGCAGACTCCCCACAGAGCAGAGAGCCCGATGTGGGACTCGATCCCAGGACCCTGGGATCATGACCTGAGCCGAAGGCAGAGGCTTTAACCCACTGAGCCACCCAGGTGCCCCAAAACTTTTATAATTTGACATCATACTGAGATTTAATTATCAAGGGCTCCCTAGGTCTGGACAATATGGATAATAAATCTGGGAGACAGAGTACATTTAAAATATTAAACCCCCGTGCTAGCCAGTCTTGAGAACACATTCCAGCGGATCGCTCTACCGGCTGCGGAAAGTAAAGGACAGAATCGGACATGGAGAGAGGGACGTCTTTGCTCAATCATCTGCACTCCGAGCTCTCAGGCTGTCGGAGGCAGGCCAAGGAACTGAGCCGTTGTGACCGAGCAAGTCTGAGCTGCACAGTGTGCTTTGGAAGGAGACTCTGCATTGCGGACGCTGTCCTGGGCGCCTGGCCCGTCCCGGCTCGGGCTGCTGTCCTCCCCCGACGTGCGGGTCGGAGCTGTGACTTCCATCGGCAGAGGCAGGCTCCGGGGCAGCCTTTCCAGAAGGAGCCCTTGCAAAGCCATTCCTGCCTTTCTTCTTATTTTTAAGCAGTACGTCTGGGGCGGAAACGAGCCTCTCCACGTTGCCCTAAAGTTTTGCCCAATGGAATCACAGGCTTCCCTAAATAACACTTGAAAAAGCCTCACCAGGAGATGAGTTTTGTCTCCTCGATTCAAAACAGAAAGGAGCATCCGGAGCGTCAGAAGCCTCCAGGGAAGAAATTCAATCACCAGCGGAAGCACAGGCACCCGGGCCGGGAAGGAGCCAAGGCTGTGGAGAGGCCAGAAGGCGGCCAGGGACGAGCGGATGGCCAGGGAGGTGACTGCGCTCTCTGGGTTCTCTCTGGGTTCTCTCTGGCTCGCTTCCCCGCTGGCGCCATCCGTGGACCCCACAGTCGGGACCTCAGTGTGCGGAGAGCTGAGTGCCCGGGCGGCCGCTCTCTGGGAGCTGAGTCCCACGGTGGTGGTGGTGAGGAGCCCCGCAAATCCCACAGGTGTTCCCAGCGACCGTGGTTCCCAGCCCCGGCCTGTGCTCTGAGCCCCCCACGGCAGTCCTGATCTTGGAAGAATAGATAATGCCTCTTCTATCATGGAAGCTTTTTGTTTGTTTTGTTTTGCACACATTCAGCTGTGATGGGCGACTCCTGAATTCATAACCACCTCAGAAGGGTCAAGTTTCTCAGTTAGTTATGCACTCAGAAAGACAACTGTGATAAATGACCCAAAAGACCCCGGTCTTAGAAGTCACAGTGGGTAATCACGGAAGTGCTGCGGTTAGAGAGGTATGAAGCACCAAATTAATAGGAGAGAAGCCAGCCCAGGTCAGGAATTACAGCGGGGAGGGGGGGCAGTGAGAGCTGGGGGAGCGTGGGGGGGGCGTCGAGCAGTCCCTGACTTAGGGGGTTGGCCACCACTGTAGCCCCCTTTGTCCCTAAAGCACTTGCCCTGGGGCCAAGGAGACAGCTGAGAGCTCCTGCGGGCTGAAGGCACCAGAAAAGGCAAGGACCTGGGCAGATCCTCCCCCCCCCCGCCCCCCCCCCAGAGCGCCGCAGGACAGCATCGAGGACACACACCTTCCCGCTCTGCGACCACAGCTGGGTGTCGCGGGATCTCCCCGCCCACCGTGCTGGTGTCTCCTGCGCTCCGCTCACGTGGTGGCCGTGGGAGTCACGCCGTGTGCAGGACATCACGGATCAACCAGGGGACCACACGGGGCCGTACACCCTTGTCACGAGGAGCTTCGCCTGTGGCTTCAGGCCTGCACGCTGTCTCCCCGGGAGGAGCTCCAATCAGACTTTGTTAGGATGCGGCCGCGGGGCCCACCTGCTTCTTGAGGGCGGGGCCTGGGATGGCGTCTTGTCCCCGACCCAGGGCGGAGCCTGGGATGGCGTCTTGTCCCCGACCCACAGCGATTGGCCCACGGGGTGAACCAGGCAGAGCCAAACAGAATCCGCACATTACTGAAGTGAATAAAAGCCGTGAGAGGGAGGTTTGTGACGGTTGATTTCATAGGTCGGCTCCACAGGCCGCAGGGCGCGGGGCATGGGTGTTTCTGGATGAGGAAAGCAGGGGTGCTCCCCAGTGGGAGTGGGTCTCACCCCTACCGTGAAGGCCGGATGGAAGAAAGGGCTGACTCTGCCGCAGACAAGCGGGACACCCCTGCCTGACTGCCTGGAGCTGGCACGCGGCGTCTTTCCTGCTTCACACTCAGTGGAAACACGAGATCTTCTTGGGTCTAGAGCCTGCCCTGCTGGACCAGAACCACACGATGGGCTTCCTGGGTCTGCAGCTTGCTGACTACAAATCTTGGGATTTAACCTCCTTAATCCCATAATCACCATGTCCGTCCATGTGTGTACACACACACACACACACACACACACACACACACACACATCCTATTGGTTCTGTGTCTCTGGAAAACCCTAATCCATGGGACTCTCATCCTTTTGCGTTATGGGCTGTGAAAGTGTAGGTTTGGGGCTCATGCTGGCCTCTTTCCTGCCATAGGAAGACAGGCTCCCATTCATTAGTAAGGAAATAGGAGCCCGAGCACGCGCTCTCTACTACCTTCACGTTTTTGTCCACGTACCTTGGCATCGATCCAGGTGTCACCATGCCCGAGGAGACACCAGTCACCACAGCCAGTCAGGATCCCAGCAGATGCACACGGCACCACCCCAGGGACCTCGCCGTCGGGCTCGGGGGCGCCCCGCTCTCCGTGAGGGGCCTGCAGAACGTGGTCACGAGCGGCTTGGGCTGGGGACACGCACACACCAGTATTAGCCGGACTCCGCTGCCCCGGATGCAAGTTTGGGAGGAAGGTGAGCGCGCAGACCCCCCTGCCGCCTGCAGGGTCGTCCTCCCGAGAACCGAACCGCCCTCACTGGCGATCCGGGGGCTTTCTGATGGGGAAGCGGGCCAAGAACCCCGAGCCAGCGCAGACACGGTGCTGCAGAAAGGTCATGGGCAGGATGGGGATGGACAAGAGGGCCACCACCGTGGCCGAACCTGTGGCTTCCAGGCTGCTGCCCCAAGGGCAAAGGCAATCCGCTGCCTTTGCTCCTCCCCTCGGAGCCCACCCGCCAACGGTTCCTCACCGGCCCGGCTCCAGGAGGCTCCACATAGGGAGCAGAACCTGCCTTGTGGGCGGCGTCACCCCTTGGCGGGGGCGGGGAGCAGGCAGGGCGGGCCCCTACCCGACCCGTGCGGGTCTGCCCTGCCTGGGAAGGTGCTGGCCCAGACGTCCCTCCACGGGGCTCATTCTTTCACCTCTTCAAGGGCTGTGAAAACGACAGCTTCTAGAGACATCTGCTGGGGGCCTCGGTTCCCGGTTCCTACCGGAGCCGCCTCTCCCTCACAGGCCTTCCTCACCCGCTGCGGCCTGCCCTAAGTTTTCCCGTGGCCTTGACCCTCCTCACACGCTACGTCCGTGCATGTACATGCACACACATGCTCGTGTACACACTGTTGCTAGGAATGCGCTACGTGTACTGCACACGAAATACACCGTGTGTAACACACGTACGTCTGTATCACGTGTACACGCACACTACAAAGTCTTTATCGTGATTTTGTATATAAGATCTGTCTTTTGTTTTTCGCTGGTTGCCTGTCTCCCGCTGGACTGAGGGCAGGGATGTCGAGGCGACGTTACTGGATCCCAGCCCTTCCTGTGGTGCTCGACACAGAGTAAGCCTTCAAGGCCCATTTGCGGAATGAGGGACCCAAGGCAGCCTGTGGGGACGTAACCTTCTAAGTCCGAACGGGACACCTCTCCGCGTGCATTTCTTTCTTATCAACATGTCACGACCATTGAGTAGTTCCAAACTCTCTGATGAGGAGTTCGGAGGAAATGAAGGAAACAGTAACCCGGGGGCAGATTCTGGCCGTCATGACTGTTGGGACGCCAGGAAGCAGTGGGAAGCGGCCGGCCGCTTATGTCCGCGCCCTTGTCGTGTGCCAGGGCTGCACACCCAGTGCCCCATGCACCAGCGCCCACAAGTTGGTATCGAACTGGTAAAACCCTCAAACTTTATATTTTAAAAAATTCATTAGGAAAATAAAGGAATGATGATTGTTTAGTATAATTGTTGTCTTTGTTCATCTTTACAACGAGATGTTGTGGAATCTTCTGGAAACGGCAAGATGTTCGTCCCGGGGAGGCTCTGGGTCTCCCTCCTGTGCCGAGCCCGTGGTCCAGGAGCATCCAGGGTCCCCATCCTGCTGGACAGGCCGGCTCACATGCCCCAGACGAGCCTGTGGAAATGCAAACGGACCGCGCGTGAATAGTTCACGGGACTTATTTTACTGAACTACCTTCAACCAACTGGCCAAAGGTCTGAAGGAGTTTGCTAAGCCTGGAAGCAGAGGGAAATAAATTGTGCCCATAAAACCACACAAAGGGTAATGGGTGTGCATGTGTCTGTGTCACACCGTGTGGTGTGTGTGACACGCGTGTGGTATGTAGTCATCGTGTGTGTTTAGAGCATGTCATGTCCTAGGTGCCGTGTGTGTAGCGTCGTAGAGCATGTATCCTGTGCGTGTAGAGTGCGTGGTGTGTGGATGTGCGTTTGGTGTGTGTGTGGCATGCGTGTGACCGCACATGGCGGGGAGTGTGCGCGGAAGGGGACCGTGGAGGCCAGGCGCCATCTGGCCCCCGAGCAGCCAGCTCACAGGTGGAGACGCTCCCTGCTCGAGCCCTTGGCATTGGGCCGCAGCCGGCCCACCTGTGCATGGGCGAGCTAGTGCCAGAGGGGACAGGCTTGGCCACGCACAGACGGCCTCACAGGTGGTCAGCAGCGCAGCACTTTGCAAAACAAGCTTACAGGGAGGCGTCCAGCGGAGACGTGGGCAGGCAGAACAAACCGAGATAGAAACATGGAGCGCCTCCAACCTGGGGCCCGTGTTCTCCCAGCTGGTCCGCAACCCCAAGTCCACACACCCTGCCTGGCTCCCCCAACCCTTGGGACAGGCCCCATAAGTCTGTCCACCCTCGTGCCCCCCCCCATCCCAACCAAACATCCTGCACTCCCAGGTCTGAATTTCCACTTCATCTGGACTTTTCCGGTGACCTCCCCAATCCCACCTGTGCTCAAGGCCAAGGCTGGCATCCCCCCTGCCACCGAAAGCTGGGCAGTGGGAGGACTTTTCTGTGCTTCCACTGGCAGACTCTCCCTGCTGCCCTTAGGTGCATACCGGGGGGCACGACAGGTGTCTGCCCTATGACCCACTGTCTCGCCTCCCCGGTTACAGAAGGAACGTCGGAGAAGGGAGTTAAGCCTCTAAGTGTTTCTATGGCCCCATAGCTCCTCCGAGCCGAGCGCTGAGCCTGCAGGTGCAGTGGAGTGTGCAGGAAGACGTCCATTCGTCCTCAAAGCCCACAGCAGCTCGAGCAGTAGGTCAGTCCTCTCCCAGGGTCCCTGGGGGCCGCCAGGCCAGGGAGTCCCCCGCGCAGCAGATCACCCCACCTGGGCCTGGAGAACCTGGTGCCCCGGGCTTGTTTGCCCACAAGCCACACAAGTGAACAACACTCTGGGAGGCTCGTCGCCCCATCGTCCTGGAAAGTTGCGTCCACAGAAGGGAAGCGTGCCGATGGAGGGCGATCGGAGGTCCCAGGTGACTGTGGGACAGGAGGCTTGGCGGGGTGTCAGGGGGAGTCAGACTGAGGTTCCACCAGCTTCAAGAACCATCACAGAGAGAGGGCCCCAGGCCGGGGGCTCAGTGGGAGAGGGAGTCTCACGCTGCATCATGTCAGCAGCCAGGAGCAGGGGTGTGGGCGGAACCTCGAGGGGACGTCGGTACGGGAATAAGGGGGAGCTGCCTGCAAAGGACGAGCCTTGAGGGAGGTGCTCCCTGAGACCGGAGTGCACGACCCCTCAGGGAGATGGGGAAGGACCCCTGGTCTGGAGGGAGACATGAGGGCTAAGATGCTGGAGATCCCTGACTCTGCCCCTCCCCCGCCGCCGATGCCAGGGCACAGGAGCCGAAGTGACCGCTGCAGAGCCGAGCCTGAAGGTGGCACCGGCACTTCCCCACACTGGCACTGTCTGGGTTCCTGATCCTGAGGTCCCGAACTGTGGCCATGGTGGCTGGCCCCGCAGTGAACTCACACGGAGTTTGAGGGTTCACCGCACACCCAGCCCACGTTGCCCTCACAGAGCTGGGTGTTGGAGGTCACGGTGATCAGAATCAGGTACCGTGTGGAAATCAGTGTAGGAGAAGGGACAGACCCACCTCACTCTGTGGGGAAAGGCCCAAAGTGCCAACACCCCAAACTGAGTAATTATGGCTGAGGATAATAGCAACAGTGTCATTTTTCTGTGTGTGTGTGTGTGAGAGAGAGAGAGACAGAGAGAGAGACTCGGTCAAATAGATACTAAGTAATTAAGACAGAAATCCTTAATAAATTATTTATTAATAAATGGAACTGTTGGTTATTTCTTTTGGCCTAAGGGGTCCATGAAATGTACTGAGACTCAAGGGTTGCCCTCCAGGGCTTGGGAAATGCTGCCACATTTCGGGAGGAGGTCGCTGTGGCTAATCCTTCCCTTGTCCGAATTACAGATTTCTTCCAACTGCACTTTTTCTCCAGAAAGGCCCTCTCCGGAGCAATCGGGGCGGGGACGGGGAGGTGGGGTCATCTCACGGTGAGAGAAGCAAACGTGTCCGGCACCGACTCCCCAGCATGCCCCCGCAGCCCTTCTCCATGAAGGGGCCGACCCTTCACTGCTTGGGACACTCAGGCCTCAATTCCCCCTGCACCTGCTTTCCTCCCCGCCCGGGCTGACGTGCCGGGCCGAGGGAGCTCTGCTGCGGGCTGGCCGTGGGAGGCGGTGGGGTCTTTGACGGTGATGAGGTGACAGGGAGGGAGCCCTTGCGCGTGCGATCGGTGCCCTTACAGAGGAGACCACAGAGGGCTCCCTCCGCCTTCTATCATGTGCGGAGAAGACCACCGTCTATGAGCCAGAAGCAGGCCTCGCCAGACTGCCCCGCACCTCCACCGCCAGGAGCACGAGAAATAAGGGCTTGTTGTTCACACCGCCCAGTCGCAGCTCGAACAAAGACCAGCGCCTCCAATGCACAGGGCGAGTGAGATTCTGGGGATACGAAGAACAACTCCCCAAGTTCGAGACAAAACAATGCCTGGGCTGGGGCATCCTGATATGGGCGTGGGTCTCCGCCTTCTCTGCCTGGCACTTGCGCTCATGCGGCCACAGGCTTCTGCTCTCCAGGCCTCCCACGGCCTCCCCCACTGCTGTTCAGAAACTGCTCTTGCTGGAGGCCGGGCTGCCGCTCTGCACCGCGCCCCGCCCCCATGTTCAAGGGCGTGAGCAGCCTGGAGCGTGGACGGGGCCATCCCGCTGGGCGCAAGTCCCTCTCGCAGGCGTCCTGTTGGTGAAACAGCCGTGATTATGGGGACATTCAAAGCATGTTCCTGCAGGGCGTCGGGTTCCTCGTGCGCCTGCCGTCGGGTTCCACGTGCGCCTGCCTCTTCCAGTTCCGTCCTCCCGTCCACGAGTCCAAACCTGGAGGCGAGCAGTGGACAGAGGCAACTGGTATAAAGAAAAGCACATTTGCAAACTGAAAACCAGAGCCTGAGCTCGGTGTGGCTTTTTGTCCCGCACAGCAACTAGCCTGTTCTCAAAACAACACATTAGGAAGTGACGTCCTGGGCCGCTCGTTACATGCTGTCCTCAGGGACCTCCTCTGAACCAGCAGGGCCTCGTGGACTGGGACTGAGGCCTCGTGTTCTGCACGATCTGCCTCGCTGAGCCCAGGAGGCAGTCGTCTGTGCAGCCGACCGTCTACACCAGCGGGCCCAGCTGAGGCAGTGAGTGGAGCCGGTGTTGGAGAAACCCTGCTTGGGAGACACCCCTAGAGCCAGAACCCTGAACTGGGGGCTGGAGAGTCCCCTAAACCCCGGCCCTTGAGAGAAGATGCCACACCCGTCACTGGCGCGGAAGCCGAAAGCTGACAGGGACTTTACATCTCTAGGTATTTCCTGATTATGCTTGTAACTTGCACACCCTGTCCAGAGTCTCCCACGGTGACCAGTGGGCTCTGAACACGTGTGGACCCAGCACTGTCGCAGGCCGCGGCAGTGATGGCAGTGCCCCCAGGCAGGCGCCCACAAACACACCGACAGCCCCCGGCAAGGTGCTCCCCTCTGCCTGCTTCCTGGAGAGGCTCCCTCAGCTTGCTCCCAACGAGCACACCACACGGGAGGCTGTTCTGTGACTTCAGCGACTGCGCCAACAGCATCTCCCCAATAGGGGCTGGTTCCTGTCCCGGCTCCTCCTGAACACTGGCCCCAACCCCCTCACACACACACTGCAGTGACCCCGGGGTCTCCCGGTGCAGAGCGCACTTGCGGGAGAAAGACAGAGCCGGGTTTGAAGGCACAGACTCTCAACGCTTCGCAGGACTCGGAAGCTGGCCACCTGCTCCCTCCTCCCTCACTGTGTGTGACCACAGAGGCCACCAGTCACAAGGGCACTGAGTCCTCTGAGCTCACACCGGGGAAGGAACGAAGCGGCGGGGACAAGGGGGCCTGCAAGAGAGAGGGGAGCCTGGGGCTCTGACTGCAGGGTACTGTGTCTTCAGTCGTGGCCCTGAGTGCTGTCATGCGCTGACCTGTATCCCCCAAAAGTCATATGTTGAACCCTAACCCCAGGACCTCAGAATTCAACTGTATTTGGAGACAGGTGTTTAAAGAGTTGATTGAGTTAAAATGAGGTCAGGAGGGTGGCCCCGATCCAATCTGACAGGTGTCCTTATAAGAAGAGGAGGCTAGGACACAGACACACGGAGAGATGACTGTGTGAGGACACAGGGAGAAGACAACGTCCCCACGCCGGGGAGAGAGGCCCCGGGAGGAGCAAGGCCTGCCCACACCTGGATCTCTGACTCCCGGCCTCCGGAAGTCTGGCCTCCCCTCGCAAGCACCTGGGGCTGGGGCACCCCGATATGGGCGCTGGTCTCTGCCTTCTCTTTCTAGCACCTGCGCTCATGCGGCCACAGGCTTCTGCTCTCCAGGCCTCCCACCGCACCCAGGCCAGCTTGCTTGCGAAGCAAATTAAGCTCTGCAACTGCTGGAAATTCTCTCCGCGTGATAAAGGAGATTCCAGGCAGGGCCACAGGTCTTTCAGGAATGTTCCTGAGGTCTGAGGTGACTAAGTGACCTTGTTTTCCCAGGATAGGTGTGTCTTGTTCCTATGGCTCTGGCAAGGTGATTAAGAACGTCTCCTTTCACGCTCCCATCCTGGTTTGGATAATAAATTATTTGACAATGTTATTCTACATACTTTTGCCTACAGGTGCTTCTAAGGACCAATTCCTAAGTTAATAATGAACAGGAACCTCACTGTCTGCGCTCACCGAATGCCAACACTCGGTCTCTCAGCGGGCGTGGTATGGGAGGGACATCGACCCATACCATTTAGAAACTCTGCTTTCCAACATGCTGTTAGGTCTGCTCTTGCAACTGAGGTTCATGCAAGTCCTCTACGACCAAGAAGACAAATCCCTCTTTTCTAGAAGAAGATTCTAGAACGAGAACATATGGTCCTTCTAAAGTCATTGGGGTCTTCAGTCACACAGTAGCAGGGTCCACGTGGAATTTTTTGCCTCTTCCACACTTTTAGAATAGTTAGCATTAATTCGTCTTCCTTTGCAGGGTGCATGGGAGGCAGAGGGAATCAGTGTTTTCTTGTTTTGTTGGTTGGTATTACATACTTGAAAATAAATGATGGGAAACCCAAGATAGCAGCTCTCACCCTGATAGACTCCGAGGAGGAGGATGACGTCTTTTCTTCTCCTAGAAAACCAAGGAAGAAGAAAATCCACATTTCTCTGAAGCATGAGACCAGACCCAGAATTTACCGATTTCTCCCTTTGCCTCCTGTCTCGCCCCTGGTTTTACATCTTGATGCCCTATGGACCATGCACCTGAACCTTGATCCGTTTGGGCCTCTGAACAAAAGAACATAGACTGGGTGACATAGAAACTACAGAAATTGACTTCTCACAGTTCTGGAAGCCACGAGGTCCATGATCAACAGATCTGATGTCTGAGGAGGACCCGCTTCCTGGTTCACAGACACCTTCCTTCTGTGTGCCCACGTGAGGCAGGAGCAAGGGAACTTTCCTGGGCCTCAATAATACGGCCTCCGATTCCACTGATGAGGGCTCTGTCCTCACAACCTAATCACGTCCCAAAGGGCTCACCTCGAAGCACCATCACTGGGTCTTAGCTTCTCGGCACAGAAATTCTGGGGGGTTGAACATATTCAGTTCACAGCAGACTCTGCAGCGCCCTGTTGGAGAGCTGAAAGCCCTTAACGGCGCCATCCTGCCATTGGCCCTCTGCCATGTCCATTTTCAGAAGGATGAGTAAGGCCAGTTTACATTAACTCCAAGTTAAAGAAGGAGCCCTGAATGAAGGGTTAGAGATGGGGTGGCAGGCACGGGTCGCTGACGTGCTCTACCTGACGAGGCTGTGAAGCCAGGAGAGACAACAGCTGTGTCACCTTGGTGATGAATGGCCCACGAGCGCTCAGACATGGAAGCCAGCTGGCAGGAGACACGGCCTTTGACAATAGTGATTAATAATTACTGGAAGGAAAGCAGTCTCTAGAATGAGGAACATAATGTTGTAATGAAGTATCAGGTACCTATGAACTTAACTAGGCACTGAACAACAAGGCTCTCCAGAAACGGGTGGAAAATCTTCAAGAGCAACAAACGGAAGTGAGAAGGTAATAGGATGGTGTCAACGGAAGAAACTGAGTTCAAGTTACAGCAACAAGGTGTGTTATGTAAAAATTATAACAGCTTTATGACAGTGTGATTTAAACCCATCTTAACCACTGCAAGTGTAGAAGCCAACAATTTTATTACATTTGTAGCTGAGACATTATTACTATAATGCAGCTTGAAAATGTTCCCATCATCCCTAAAAATTTCCTGTGTGTGTCTTTGCAGTTGATCAGCACTCCCATGCCCTTAACCACGAATCTGCCCTCCGGCTCTGCAAATTTACACTTAATAAGGAGACTTCGTGCCGGGCTTCCTTCAATTAGCCCGACATTTTTGAGGTTCATCCATGTTGTAGTATGTTCCCGTAATATATCCCTGTTTATTAACAAATACACTCCATTATATGATTATACCAGTTGACAGACATTTGGGTTGTTTCCATTTGGGGGATATCATGAATAATGCTGCAAAGAACATTCATGTACACAAGTCTTTGTGAAGACATACATTTTTATTTCTCTCAAGTAAATTCCTAGAAATCTAATGGGAATTTTAATGGGTGTGAAGAGGTTTTAATTTCATTTCCCTCATGAATGATGGTGCTCAGCCCCTTTCCATGTGCTTATGAGTCATTTATGTGTCGTCTTTGGAGAAATGACTACCAGAGTTTTTGGACCATTTTTAAATTGGGTTGTTTTTTGTTATAATTGAGTTGTAAGTGTTCTTCATATATTATGTATACCAATCCTTTATCAGAGAGATGATTTGTAAATATTTTCTCATGACTTATATTTTAACTTTCTTAATGTTGTATTTTAAAGTACAAAGTACAAAAATCTTGTAAAAATTATAAGTTTTTAAATTTAAGAACAGCTGCCAGCTGTTGCTAGTCTCTATGTTGTCTTGCTGTCCTAAGTTTGGTTCCTTAGCTTTTTCTTTACCAAAGTAAACAATTTCCTCTACTAAATTCCTTTTGGTTAAGACAGGTGGGGGCACCTGGGTGGGTCAGTCAGTTAAGCATCTGTCTTTGGTTCAAGTCATGATCCTAGGGTCCTGGGAGCAAGCCCTACTTTGAGCTCCCTGATCGGTGGGGAGTCTGCTTCGCCCTCTCCCTTTGCCCCTCCCCCTGCTTGTACTCTCTCTATCTCTCAAATATATAATTAAAATCTTTAAAAATAAATAAAATAGATAAATAAAATTAATTTATCTAAAAATTAATTAATTTATCTAAAAAAAAGTGACAGGTGGTTTCGGTTTTTCCAGCTGGACCTTGACTAACACACCTTTCAAGTTCTGCTATTTTATTTGCTAATGATAATATACCTCTCTCTGTCAGGAATGATCTCTCCAATCGCATATGCCTTCAACTCACCTCATCCCAGGCCCCCCACACCCTTTGCCAAGCAAACTTATTCATTATTCAGATTTCAGATCAAAGGGAATTTTCTTCCCATGTCTTTTCTGACACCCAGTCTAAGTCTGATTTCTTACTTTCCATAAATGTTAGCTCCACGAGAGGACTCATTACATTCCCCATCACTCAGCACAATGCCTGGCACGCAGAAGCTCGATAAATCAGTTTTTATGCATGAATATGGCAATAGTTCACTGGGCCACTGAACCCATTACTTCATAATATTTAAGAAAATCAGAATGATGGAAGGAGGTATTGAGACAAGAAGAGCTGATAATTCTCTTTAATGAAGTAAAAGGAACCCTCTCAGGGCCAGACTGTTCTCATGTTAGTTGATTAATAATAGCCTCTGGAAAGCCTGGATGACAGAAATGCTGAAGGACGTGGGACTCTGGGAATCAGAGGAGAGGAGCCCCTCAAAAGCATGGCAGTGAGCCTTGCTCCCACTGTGGATAGAATAAGACAGGGAAGAGAGTGTCCATTGGCAGACATGTTGAGTGGTTCCCCTGGTATCTAGAATATGCCTCGGCTATGGTCTGAATGTATGTCTTCCCCCAAATGCATGTGGAAACCCTACCCCAAGTGTGGCTGCATTTGAAGGAAGAAAGTCATTAGGAGTGAATGAGGTCATGAGGATGGGGGATCGGATCCGAAAAGATTAGTAAGAAGAGGCAGCAGAGAGTGAGCTCACTCCCTCCCCACTCCCGTGTGCACACACTCCACAAAGGCCGTGTGAGGAGAGAAAGAATGTGGCTGAATATGAGCCAAAAGAGAGCTCTCACCAGAAACTGAATCAGCCAGAACTTTGATCTTGGACTTCTTGCCTCCAGAACTTGAAGAAATTTCTGTTGTTCCAGCTGCCCAGCTTACGGTCTTTTATGGTGGTCAAAGCTGACCAAGGCTGCCTCCCTTTCCCCCAACCTTCAGGAAATTCCATTATAGACAAAGCTTGGACTCAGGAAGGGAGGGAGTCTGTGTCTCTGCTTGAGTGACAAAGTGAGGAGAAGACCGCACTCCGCAGAATACTGCCAAAGGCAGCGAACACTCACAGAGCCCTGGGTAAGCCCCCGGTCCTTGGCCCAGGGCTCTACATGCTTCAGCTGGCTTAACTTGCCCAGCAGCAAGGGATAGGATCAGGAACCAAGGCCCAGAGGGATTTCTTGTTTACACAAAGTCGTACAGTTCATCAGAAATAGGGCTGAGGTCCGAACTTGGGCAGCTGGGTTCCAGGGTCCTTGTCTGGCTAGGTTGCAGTGACTCTCAGAAGCACAGACCAGAAGGGGGCAGACGCCAGGGACTGGAGGACTCCAGAGCTGGAGGGGACGAGGGACTTAGTTCATTGAACTGTGATCCCCCGGTTTGCTGAGACAAGTTTGGCATGACTGGAAGAGAAAAGGTCAGTTTCAGAGTGTTATCAAAGTCTGTTCTGTGTGTCCTTGTGTCTATCCAGCAACCACCTCAGCTCCAGCAACTGTGGAAACAGATGTAGGCCAACCAAGTGAGTGCGAGCAAAGGCTATTCGTTCAGAGGCTGCCTCAGAGAGGGAGTCAGTTATTTCTCTGGAGCTTGGCAGACACTCAAAGGCAGGCAGAGGGGTGAGACAGGCTTGTCGTGGGAAAAGGGAAGGCTCAGGTATCCCCTGCGATTAGTGAGGGGTGCGTATGTGGTTTTCTCCCTTTGGTATTAAGTTGGAAGTGGGAGCAAAAATTGGCCAGTTGTTACAGGGGTTGTCGTCTGGGGTCCCAAGTGGGTCGCTAGAGATAGTGCTCTGACATCCTGCGAGTGTGACTCATGGGTGGTAGGCTGGATTCCTGGTCAGGCCACTGTGGATTATGAGCTGGTTTCCTGAATGGCTGTTAGAGAGTGGGTCAGGGTTCTAATTTTGTATGTGGTATGGCAATTGTTCACAGGTATTCAATCTCTCAATGCCAAAAGAGCTATTGTTGGAGACTTTGCTTTGGTCCAACTTCTTTGGCCTTGGGTGGGCAAGGGCTCCTTAAATCAGTCATTTTTTCATTTTGGTTTTTTTTTTTTTAATGTTTTTTATTATGTTATGTTAGTCACCATACAGTACGTCATTAGTTTTTGATGCAGTATTCCATGATTCGTTGTTTATGCACCACACCCAGTGCTCCATGCAGTCCGTGCCCCCCTTAATACCCGTCACCAGGCCAACCCATCCCCTCACCCTCCTCCCCTCTAAAACCCTCAGTTTGTTTCCCGGAGTCCACAGTCTCTCGTGGTTCATCTCCCCCTCCAATTTCCCCCAATTCATTTTTCCCTTCCTTCTCCTAATGACCTCCATGTTATTCCTTATGCTCCACAAATAAGTGAAACCATATGATAACTGACTCTCTCTGCTTGACTTATTTCACTCAGCATAATCTCTTCCGGTCCCGTCCATGTTGCTACAAAAGTTGGGTATTCATCCTTTCTGATGGAGGCATAATACTCCATAGTGTATATGGACCACATCTTCTTTATCCATTCGTCGTTGAAGGGCATCTTGGTTCTTTCCACAGTTTGGCAACTGTGGCCATTGCTGCTATGAACGTTGCAGTACAGATGGCCCTTCTTTTCACGACATCTGTATCTTTGGGGTAAATACCCAGTTGTGCAATTGCAGGGTCATAGGAAAGCTCTATTTTTTATTTCTTAAGGAATCTCCACGCTGTTCTCCGAAGTGACTGCACCAACCTGCATTCCCACCAACAGTGTAAGAGGGTTCCCCTTTCTCCACATCCCCTCCAACACATGTTGTTTCCTGGCTTGCTAATTTGGGCCATTCTAACTGGTGTAAGGTGGTACCTCAATGTGGTTTTGATTTGAATCTCCCTGATGGCTAATGATGATGAACATTTTTTCATGTGTCTGTTAGCCATTTGTATGTCTTCATTGGAGAAGTGTCTGTTCACGTTTTCTGACCATTTTTTTTTTACTTGATTATCTGTTTTTTGAGTGTTGAGTTTGAGTTTTTGATAGATCTTGGCTATCAGCCCTTTGTCTGTGGTATCATTTGCGAAGATCTCCCATTCCATGGTCTGCTTCTTTGTTAGTAGCTTTCAGCCAACACTGCATATTAGGCTAACCTGGGAGGTGAAAGAAAACACCAATTCCCAGGGCCTACCCTGGGCTGATTAAATTAAAATCCAGGAGTATGGCTCAGACTTCAGAGGTTCTAAAACCTCTCAAGTGATCCTAATTTACAGGCAGGAGTAAGAACCACTGCTCTGAAGGCCAAAAACAGACGCTGAGTTAGAAAAGAGTTTCTCAAACGTTAATGTGCAAACAAACCACTTGGGGATTTTTTTCTAACAGGCTGATTCTAATGAAGGACGGGACATTGAGTCTGCATTTCTAACAACCTCCCTGGTGACGCTGACTCTGTTGGTCACTCTACATAGCAAGGAAGCAGCATTAGGCTCAAAGAAGAAATCAGCAAAAGAAAACTACAGATGGATCTACATCCCCTCCAGAACAGTCTACCGAGAGTTGCTGTTACCAGTGAGATGTTATAGAGAAGTCAACAGCAGATCTGGGCTCCATCTTTGGAGACATAATAAACTCTGTATCATCTTGAGTAACTTGTATAAGCATTTCAAGCTTTAGCTTTCTGATAAAGTACATAAGTGGCTTATAACAGATAATCAGAGAATAAAGAGAATGGCAATTAGTACTTTAATGCTTGCTACGTGTATCCAGTATGCCAGGATTTTACTATAAGTAGTATTTAGGGTAGTGAATGCAACATCAGTAGTGTTCCCAGATTAAATACAGGACACCTAGTTACACTTTAATTTCAGAGCAACAACAAGTTAATGTTGAAATTAACTATGCCCCATGCAATAATTGGGACATACCTGTACTAAAAATGGATTCATAACTTAATAGATCATCTTATACTTTTATCTGTTAATTCAAGCGACCCAAAGAGGTCTTATACCCATTTCAGGGATGAGAAGACTTATTCCAAGATGACCCAGCCAATTAGCAGAGGACTTGGTATTGGAAGGCACAGAGTTTCCCTTAAAGCCCAGACTCTGCTGCTAGGCTCAACCCCTTCGATTGCTAACACTGGTTGAGGCTTAGACACATGCCCATGGGACAGGGGACAGTGGTCTATGGTGGGTCAACCTCTGATCCTGTTTCCTCAACAATGACTAGGTTGGGCCTCTTTTCTGTCGAAATCAGGGACTGGGTACCACTCTCTCTCTAGTCCTCTGCCTGCAGGATCTGATGTGGAACCCTCTCTTCTCCAGATTGTCACTGTAGGCCGAGTACAATGTGATCCTCATTACTGGGTAATTTTTACTTCAATTCTGGAATGCAGTTTTTCCTTGAGTTTGTTTCCTTTAAGAGACGTGTGTCTTCTGTTGCACAGAAGAAACACAGGAGGCTGACCTTGCTTTGCGAAGCCATATCCAGCGTCGGTTCCTCCTCACTTTCAGCGCCCCAACCCTCACACCACCCAAAAGAATCCCTACCTCCCAACAGAAATGCCTCAAGGACCTTCTTCCTCATTCCCTCCCACTATGCCTCACTCCTCCCCTGATTCCAGCATAGACATCGACCTGACCCGCAGGTCCCGCTTCTTCCTGCTAAAATAACGGGTATGAGACCCATGGTCTGGAGGTAAGAAAGATCCAACCCCCTTTGGGAAATTTCTCCCTTCTAAGACCTTCTATGATTGGCTGGTCCCTTATAACAACCCCAGCTAGGATGCCCTCTCTGCATCTTCCCTTGATAGTGGAGGATCTCAGGGCAATACAGGTTGCTTTAGGAGGGGTCTTTCTTTCCAGTAATCTCAAACAAACATTTCTGCAACCATCCCCGAGTCTGGAAGAAAAAGGCCAATCAGCTTTGGACTCAGTGCCCAGGGTCTTCCTAGCATGGCTTCCTGATCTGACCTTGCCTAATGTTTTTAATAAATGCACTTTTGGCCTTTTCCCATTCTGGGGGTGGGCTGCGGCCACATGTTTATGAAAGTGTTTTGTAAACTCTGAACCACCCTTGTATCTAAGCGTTGTTGGCTGGATGTCTGTCTAGATGCATTGAGACAGCCAGTCTCAGCTCTCTCCCATTGGAACAAAAAAGTAAACACATGGATAGAGAGAGAGCAGGAAGTTTGGAGGCAGAAACACAAGTCGATGCCTTTCTCTTTTGCCTTGGTGATGAAGAACCAAGAACCAAGGAGGATACAATCAGTTAACAGAAGTCAAGAAGTTTTCACAAGGCCATAAGAGGATTGCTGTAATTTAAGAAGTTTTTTTGTATTCTACATTGTGCTTCATTTTTAAGATGTCTCAGAACTGCATCAGTCCCAGAGGAAGTATAAATTCTAGTCAGGATACAAGAAATAAACTAAGATAATGGGCAGAATAAAAGTTTTACAAGCTTGGTATCTCAGCCTTAAGGGATGATAAGAAATGTTTGCCTTCTCAAATCTTTTCTGTTTCCAAATCTTCTCCAGTGGTTGTATTTATCAATGTGTCTATCTGAAATAAAGATAGGCTTCTAGAACTGGATATTAATTTTTCAAGATCCGGTTCGAGTTTTATACCCTCCACAAACATGTCCAATCAAATTCAACCCACAGTGATTCTTCAGGCTTGGGACGTTATGCAGTAACCGTGTCTGCATCTCAAGTTATCTCGCTCAACGCCGAGTCTGTATTTTATTTGCCATAAGCTATTTGAGAGTAGAAATTATACCTTACTTTTCCTTTTTATCGTAGATATATAAGGTGTACCATGTGATGACGGCACATACATGTACATCATGAAATAATCAGCACAGTCAAGGCAAAGAACCCTCCCACCACCCCACAGAGCTACTTTTCGTGGGTGTGAGAACAGGTACACAATGCGGAGCGTTGCCTACAGTCTCCATGCCGCCGCCCATTAGGTCTCCGGAACGCATTCACCTCACACAACTGAAATCCTACACCCCGGACCGCCATGCCCCAGGTCTTCCTCCCCCCACAGCCCCTGACAAACACCATGTTCTTCTCGGCTTCTCCAAGTTTGGCCGCAGTAGATCCCGTAGATGAGATCACTCAGTGTCTGTCTGTATGGGTCTGGCTTCTTTCGCTTAGAATATCGTCCTCCAGGTCCACGCATGTGACACAAACGCTGGGACCTCTGATTAAAGGCCAGGTCCACAGTCTGTACACACCAGTTTTCTTTTTCTTTTTTAAAGATTTTATTTATTTATTTGACAGAGATCACAAGCAGGTAGAGCAGCAGGCGGAGGCGGGGGGAGAAGCAGGCTCCCCGCTGAGCAGAGAGCCCGATGCGGGGCTCGATCCCAGGACCCTGAGATCATGACCTGAGCCGAAGGCAGAGGCTTAACCCACTGAGCCACCCAGGCGCCCCCCGTCACTGAGGGACATTTAGGTCGCTTCCATAGCTCCGTCACTGGGAAGAATGTTGTGAACACGGGAGCACAGGTAACGTCTGAGACCCTGATTCCATTTCCTTCCAGAAGCAGGATTGCTGGACCGTACGGTATTTCTATTTTTGATGTTTTTGAGGAAAGCCCATCCTATTATACTCTTTTTAATCATAAGACACTTATCCTTTTATTCCCCCAAAAGAAGCACCCGCGCTGGTGCGGTTTATTCGCAGCTCCCTGGTGACGGACATCGCGTTCTTCAGTGCTCGCGTCGCTCCAAGGACCGTGGAGCGGGTAGAGCAGTCACAGGTGCTTCGGGAGCTTTGCTGGTGTGAACTAATGGTGTGCGGGGTCCCCTTTAGTCCGGAGCTGTCTGCTCACCTGGGCCCAGGACAGAGTCAGGGGTCCCGGGTCCCCCGGTCACACCATGTGGTGTTCTGGATGGACACTGGGCTGACCGGTCCAGGCGGGCAGACCTCGCTGTAAAGCGTCGGACTGAGAGTATGACTGGCATACGGAGCTGGTTCCTTCCAGCGCCCACTTACTGAGGCTGACTTTGGTGCTGGGATCTCAGGGAACAGGGAAGTACAGGGAGGAGCATGTGACCCCCAAAGCCCAGATTCTCTCTGCGCCCTCTCATCAGAAGCCAAATTAGGAAGGACAAGCAGATGGAGCCCGGCAGCCGGAAAGGGCGGCAGAAAAGCAGCTTTGTCACCATTGCAAAGCCATCTGTCCCCCACCTGCCGCGGGCGCCCCGCAGGGAGCCACACAGGTTCAGATCCTCAGCAACAGGATCCCAGGCAAAAACCAGCTCAGGTAGAGGACAGCGTTCATGTGGTCACACCATCTGCACTTGTTTCTAGATGGGGACGAAAGACAGAGCGGCAGGAAGGGCACTGTTTGTGGTTCCCCTGCTGCGGGCACCCGAGAGCTCGGGGGGGCCTGCAATATTGATAAACAATCGCCGATGCTCCAGATGACTGACTGGATTAATCTGATGGAAAACCGGGTGTTTCCTCTTCTTTAACAAAATTGTCTTTTGAAAGGGACACCTGTGTGGGGACCTCGGTCCCAACTCTGGGGACTGGTGTGGCACCTAGAGGAGTCACATCAGAGAGCGCGAGCTACCACTTACTTTTCTTAGCCTTAGTTCCCCCTCTGCAAAAAGAAAAAAAAAAATGTCCCCGGGCTACTCTTCTGTTGTTGCATGATGACCACACACAACACCTGTCACTTAGCTCTCTCCCAGCTCTCTGGGCCTCAGGCATGCACAGCCAGTCTCTGCTCAGAGAGTCCGCCGGTCTGCATCCCCAGCCAGATCAGCGGAGGTGACAGGATGCAGTTCCTGGTGGTTGCGGACTGAGGTCCCAGCTCTCAGCAGGGCCGCTCCAGCCCTGAAAGGCCACCTGTACTGCTTGTCGTGTGGTTCCTGCCATCTTCAATGCCCTAAAGGAGAACTTCTCACACATCAAATGCCCTTCATGCTGTGAATCTCTCTCTCCAGCAACAGAAAGGCCTTGTTTTTATTTTGTTTTTTTTTAAGGGCTCACCTGGTTAGGTCACCTTGATAATCTTCCAGTGTTAAAGCCAACTGTTCTGGGCTCTTCTGGAAACCCCTTCAGAGCAGGACTTGGGTTAGTGTTTCAGGAGCGGGAGAAGCTGTGTGTTCACCTAAGGACCTCGCGGGCAGTCTCAGAATTCTGTCCGCCGCAGTCCCTCATGGACCCACGTCTGTTGTCCCAGGAAAAAATACAGACAGGATTTTCATTCATCAAAAAACAGAGGTGCAAGAGCTTTCCACGGAAGGTTTAAAACTCGATGTGCGGCGGGCAGGAAGGAGGGGTAGGATCCTGCAGGTCTCTCATGAACATGGGCCTCTCATATGTTGACCTAATACTCCTCAGTGTATGCTACGGGAACATTCCCAGCGGCCGTTAATAGCTGCGGCAGAAAACAGTAGCCATAGTCAGATAAGTTTCAAAAATGAGAAATAAAGGAAAAAAAAAAACAAAAACGGAAGAGGACTAGGACTAAGTAAACATGTTAAGTGATCTGAGAATTCCTGCAAGGGTGTGGGCTGCATATTCAGTCTTCAAAACAGGGAATAATGATGGTGATAAAGATACAATTCTGAAACACACCACTGTTTACATATTAATATTTCGGAGGCTGTGTCTTATTAAAGTCGATAGGTGCATAATAGACTGTGACATCCCCCCAGGTGGCTGGTTAGTTGAGGACGCTGCTGGCAGCAAAGCTGGCCCTGCAGGCACAGTGAGGCAGCCGGGGGTGCGGGGGAGCAGCTCTGCAGCGGCGGGGCCCCGGGCTACTGAGCACAGAGGAGAGGTGGTCCTGGCTCCCCGGCCCTGGTGCGCATCCCACAGACCTCAGCAAGAGGCCAGGGTGGGGGTGCAGACTGCTCTTCCTTGCCCCTGAGCCAAGCAAGGGTGCGGCTCCCCTCTTAGAAGGGGTGGCCGGGTAAGCTCCCGCCAATGCACAATAAAGTCTAAGGGACAATGGCAAAGGGAGTTTTGAGCTCAAAGCCACAAATAGACCCCCATTTGGGGGGTAGATTGGGAGTGCTGCAGGGTGGGAGTTGGGGGGGTGGTCAGGACACATGATGTAGGGACCAGGAATAGCTCGACTTAGAATATGAAAGCCGGTGGCCGCTTTCTTGCAAACAAGGTTCGCTGTACCAATCAGGAAGCAACCTAGCAGCAGAAAGCTGGGGGCGTCCCACGGGGGATCTAGCCAGTCACTCAGGAGGAGGCGTGGTGGCCCATAGGCAGCGACACCAGGGCCCGACAATTTTGGATCAACTGTCTAGAGTTCGGCTTCCAGGAACTGCACCGAAAACCAACGAGTCAGGTATAAAGAGGATGGAGGCGGGGCCGTGAAGGACAGAGACCCCAGCGGCACCGAATCCAGCAGCAGCACAGACCACCCCGTCACTCCCAAACCACAGGCTCCAAGTGCTGCTCCAAGTGCAGCAAGAATCTGAGATCAAGGTCTGGGAACTGGAGTCAGAGCTGGGACCCAGGGTGAGACCCAGCAGAAGACCTGCGGGACCAGGGGTCTGACTCACAGCTCAGCTGAAGGTCAGGGAGGAAAGCTCCCTGCTCTGCTCTGCTCCAGACTGTGGCCAGCTGACCTCCAGAAGCCGAGTTTCAAGGGGACGCTCGCGGAGAGGGTCGATTGCATACTGCTGCCAGGTAGAAGGCGCAGCGGTGAGGGGCAAGAAAACCTGCACGAGGCTCTGTGACCTGCGCAAGAGATGGTGCACCCTGGTCTCGTGTGTGGGATGCAGGTGCTGGAGGTGATGAGCTGTTGACCAAGCTTGTCCCCCAGTGCAGCACGGGGACGTGCACATAGCGCTGGGTAGCAATGACTCTGCAATCAGGTGAGTCATCAGTGGCCAGTACTGTGTGCCGGGAGCCAGAGTTGTCCAAGCCCACCGAGTTTCTCAAACCTTCTTCTGTTTTCCCAGTTCAGGCTTCAGATGGCCCCTTGGGCCAAGCGAAGCCGGCCCCCGCCCCCCCGTGCCTCCTGCACCCCCTCTGCCCACCATCTGCATGGAGAGCATCTCCTAAATGTAAATACGGAAATAAGCACCAGGTACTCCCTATACATAATTCATCTGCACAATAATTGAATGAAAAGCACACAATATTTAGCCATTAAATTTTCATGGGATGCGGTAAATATGCATTTCTGATTTTTAAAAATACATTCTCATCATTTAAATCACATTTTTATGGTAACTTGGAGGGATGCCTGATAGATAATATTCAAATTGTCTTTTATTTTTTAATAAACTCCATAATTCAATTGAAAAACTAATAAGAAAAAAATTCTGGACTGTGTAACGGAGTTTAATTCAGAGGCTAGTTCTCGGCTCTGCTGCACAGGGATAAAGTTGCGGGGTTCCTGTCATCCCAGATCACCCCCCGCAGGGTTGAGGATGAGCACATTTAAGTTTTGTATAACAATTTCCCAGGAAACCCTGTTGTCATAGAAGACGACGCAATGACCCCCGACTTTGAGTAGACGGGTTCACCTGCTTTGGAAGGGCCTGGCTGTCCTTGGGTTCCCCTAAGGCCCGTCTGTCGTCAGTGAGAAGCTTCGTCGTCAGCCCACCCGCGGCGCACCTCACCCAGAGCACCTCCGTCTTCACAAATGCAGACGCCGACCCCTCCGAAGCTCTGTTCGCTGCCCCCTTCCAGCTCCTGTTACAGGTCAAAGAGCTGGTTCTGGGGGTCTGGAGAAGTTCACCATTGGCTATTCCTCCTCTGGCCCCTCTACAGGCCAGCGCCTGCCCGATCTAACCCATGCGTCCAAACCATCCTCAGGGTCCCCAGCTTGTCCATAGACGAGGGACTCAGTGGGCCGTACTCAGGGTCACACATGCCAACCTAGGCACACCCCCAGCAGACGGCCGCCCTTACCCACAGCTGGGGCTAAAAGCCCAGAAGGATCCGCAGCCAACACTTTCTGACCCCTAATAACTGTCACTGCGCCCGGCATCTGAATCAAGAAGATCCAGTGTGACTGGACTTAGGCCAAGGTCATTTCCATGGGGTCCTTTCCCCATCATGGTTTCCTGGAAGTGCTCTGGAGGCCTGGGGGATGGCCAGGGGGGCCCTCTAGCCGCTCCTCTGCCCACACTTGCCACTAAAGTGGTCTGGGTACCCCGGAAATGTCAACCCCTCCCCTGATTGCCAGGGAAGTGAGGGCAGTGGTGATTTTCAGAAAAGAGTATTTTTATCACCCTTTGATATTCATTACCAAAAATTGTTTGAAATCACCTAGAAGCCCATGACAAGCCCTTAGCCAAGGACAAGGTGCATCAGATGGACAAACAAAGCGTAAGCCATAACATCTCAGTGGTTCTCACCGTGAGCGGCTCTGCCCCAGAAATGCGCTTTCCTCCACTGCCCAGCATGTCGGCGTCACTTGTAGGCAGTTGGCAACATCTCACCCCAAAACGTGGTGAAGGGAGCTGGACCCAGCTTTCTCTTTTTTTTTTTTTTTAATTTTTATTTATTTATTTGACAGACAAGATCACAAGTAAGCAGAGAGGCGGGCAGAGAGAGAGGAGGAAGCAGACTCCCTGCTGAGCGGAGAGCCTGATGACCCTCGATCCCAGGACCGTGGATCCCAGGACTCAATACCAGGACCCTGGAATCATGACCTGAGCCGAAGGCAGGGGCTTTAACCCGCTGAGCCACCCAGGCGCCCCTGGACCCAGCTTTCTACATGTTTCTATGTGTGTTCATGCTGCTGGTGAAGCTGCTTCCAATTAAGCAATGCTCGGTTTAGCTGTAGAAATACAGAGAAGAGGCAGAGGAGCGGCCGCAGAAATGAGACGCGAGGAAGGAAGCCTACAGAACGCTGGCCTTGGAGACATGGGCAGACCCTTAGCAATGGCCTCTCCGTGACGCTTCCTCGTGCATGGATGGATACCAGTTATGTTGTGAGGATCATGAATAGTCTCAAGCACACCGAGAGTAAGAGAAGAAGCCCCCACCATGTGCCCGCCCCGGGGTGGGCACTCCCATGCCTCAGAGCTGCTCACGCAAACTTCACAGCCGTGCCTGGAGAAGACAAAGGGAGACCCGAGACAACACGGCCACCGATTCGCTCGGGTGTGGCCTGTTGGGTGTGGGCTGGAATGCGCAGCCATGCCCTGATTACAAGTTTCCAAAATACAGATAATTAAAACTAAGATACGGAATTTAAAATAAAAGCACACGGAAAGATGGAGCAGGCACTGATTAAAAATGAGCGAGGGCTTAGAAAGAGCTGGTGGTCTGGGCCCCATCACCATGAAAGCCTTCTCCTCAAAATGCGTCACGAAGAAAACAAAACAGGCAAGTGTCAGAGTGGGATGCAATATTTTCAAATTATTTATCTTATAAAAGTATACTTAGCCAAATATCCAACAATTTCACTACTAATTATATGGCCAAGAGAAAAATCTGCAGCCACACCAAACCTTGGATGTGAATGTTCATAGAAACATCATTTGTAACAGCCTACGCCTGGGAACAACCCAAATATCCATCAGCAGGTGAACAGATAAACAAAATGTCGTGTGTAGCTCTGTCTGGCCTGACAGCTCTGTGTCTACCTGCGATCAATCTATCACAGAGCACTACTCACCGTTGAAAAGAACGGACTGTTGATACACCACAACCTGGATGAATCTTCAAATAATCATGTTTGTTTGTTTATTATTTTAAAAAATAGTCATGCTGGGGCACCTGGGTGGCTCCGTGGGTTAAAGCCTCTACCTTCAGCTCTGGTCATGGTCTCAGAGTCCTGGGATTGAGCCCCGCATTGGGCTCTCTGCTCAGCTGGGAGCCTGCTTCCTTCTCTCTCTCTGCCTGACTCTCTGCCTGCTTGTGATCTCTGTCTGTCAAATAAATAAATAAAATCTTTAAAAATAATAGTCATGCTGAGTGACATCAGATGAAATAAACATACTGCTGGTTTCCATTTATATAAAATTCTAGGTTATATGAATGAAAACATGTTGGCAGTAATAATGCCAGTGGTTTTGTGTGGCTGGGAGGGGCGGGGACTGGTGGGTGGCCGGAATGACAGGGTGGAGGCGGGAAACTGGGGGGGGCGGGGGAGACAGGTAGAGAGGTTGGGGCGACAGGGCTGGGCTGGGCACCATGAGGTCCCTGGGCGACAGCCTGAAATGTATCCAGTAACAAAACTTTAAACATGAGCAATTCATTGTATGTTAACTTTACTTCATAAAGTTGCTTAAAATATACCTAAACATGAACAGAGGAAGAAAAATTACAGCATAAAAAATTAGACACAAAAAAGGCAGTAAAGAAAGGGCAAAGGAGTTAAAGAAGGTGAGAACTGCAGAAGACAACGGCAAGACGAAATACAAAACCAACCACGCCGGTAATTACAGACGTTGTTAAAATCAAAAACAGACGGAAACCAACCTTGAAGATTCCCTGAGCAGACAGAAACCAAGTCAGCCAGACAAGCAAAGCTTCGTTTAGCAAGACTAACTTGACCTGGGCCGTTCCTTGCTTCTGCCCCTGAAAATCATAAGCAAAACTTGCCGTGGTTCCCAAGGCTGGCAGGAGGTCATTGCTAACCAATTCCCTAGCATTTAAGAAGATTCTAATGTTATGACCAGTCACCGTGGAGAATACACGGCCACTGTCTTCTCACCGTCTGCGCACCAGGCAGCAACCCCCTGTGCCTCCTCGCGTGGGGGGGTTAGTGCTCCTGCTTTGCAAACTGTCCTTTCGGTGTGTGCGCCATAAACTCCTACCAATTACTAATTCATTGGTTTTACTTGTGTTAGTTATGAACTTTTGACAACGTGAACATTCTATACAATTTAATCAAAAGACACAGAATCTCAAACTTGATGAAAAGAAAAACCAAAATCCAATTATATGTTGCCAACAAGCAAAACACTTTAGATTAAAAGGATGCAAATAGCTTGGGCATGAAAGAATGAGAAAAGATATTCTCTGCGAAGAGTAATTGTGAAGGAGCTGCAGTGGCAACATCACAGAGAAGAGACTCAAAGACGGGAAATATTGCCAGAGTAAAGAGGGTCAGTTCATAATAAAAAGGGTCAATACACTAGGAATACATAAAAATTATTATCATACAAACAACTTACAACACAGCCGCACAGCCAGTGCGAATCAAGGGTAGGAGACACAGCGTGTGTAATGCCGGCCTCCCGCCGTGCCCCATCTGCTGCTGCGCGGGGCAGGTACAGACGCAGCTGCACAGATGGACGGACGGACGCGAAGACCAAGCAAACCAAGGAAGCGGAAGGGGCCACAGAGCCGTCAGGACCAGGGCCGGGGAGGGCAGAGGAAGTGCTCTGTCCTGCACGTTCAGAAGCCAACGTCCGCACACTGGCTTGACGCCGGCAGTACTCGGGAAGGAGGGGGGATGGGCATTGTCACCCCCATGCACAGCTGAGAAAGCGGAGACCCTCAGGGGTGACGGACTGCCCAGGAGTGAGCTTGTGACTGAACCAAAACCCGCCTTCTTTTCCCCAGAAGCCGAGACCGGCGTCCGCTGCCCCAGAACACACCGTGCTCTGCCTGAGTGGTCCCTCCTAACTGTCCCTCCCGCGGTGATGTCAGACTCAGGCCATCCCTCCAAAGGCTCCTTATGTAGCCTGAGACACAGGACATGCCTCCCGCCCCCAACGTCTGTTAGCCAAGTGACGTTTGTTGGTGGCGTGTCAAGGGCCCTGGGCAGTGCGGACGCCTGTCTCCCCCACATGCCCGTGGGTGTAGCCTGTCTAAGTGACATGACCTGTAGGAATCAGCTCAGTGAACGACGTCTCTGCCTCCGACTCGGGCCGTGTGAGAGGAGCAAAAGAAACAGAGGTGACCAGCAGACAGTCCCCGGTGCCCAAGACACGTTCAGAAGAGAGAGCTCCCTCCCTTTCCCCGTGGACGCCTTTGACCTTGGCAAAAATAAGACGAGAGACAGAAGTGAGAGTGGGCAGAGCCTCAGTCGTGGAGACTGATGGCATGAGAATTCCGACAGCCCTGACCTTGGCCTCCTGGCCACAGGCTTCTAGGGAGGCCCCAGAGGCAGCTCCAGCTGAAGCCCTCCAGCCAGACGGTAGCTTCAGGAAACTACATGGGGTGGGGGTGGGGGCTCCACAGAGGGCCGCACAGGTGACAGGGAGAGCAGGCCAAGTGCATGCCGGGAGGTCCACCCGGGAAGCAGGGAAGCGTCCGCACCTTTAGCTACACACGTTTAGGCAAGTTATTGGAGTTCTCAATGCAGTAACTCCCATTTGTAATAAGTACATGGTAGAGGTACACGAATTCTGAGAAACACATAGGATGCTTCCGGTAGTGCCTGGCTGCAGAGGGCACCCAGCACACGGTAGCCAGTCCCAGCAACCTCTGAACTGGCATCCCCGGGGTCAAGGCTTTCTAACTGGTCTGTAAAATTCCTGAACTGTAGGTAGGATATGCTTTATCATCAGTCCTATACCAGAAACCCGTTGATGTAAGTACTGCCGGTCATTTAGCTTCTATACTCAAAACACACGGACTTCCACAGCAAGGGGGTGGTGAACGGTGGAATGTTCTGGAATTGACTGAACCCTGGCTCAGCCTGTTCTTGGCACCATGCCCTTAGCCTGCCATGACCTCCCACGGCTGAGGTGTCTTGCCTCAGGTTAGGACACTCATCGGCTTGTTGGAAAGATTCAATGAGCTTCTACTATTCACACCCTTTGTTCTGGAGAAGTCCTCCCTGTGGAACGGTGCGTGGATGTAGGTGAGGCGGGGGCAGGGACAGAAGACGGGCGGGCAGGGAAGACACTCCCCTTTATTCCTGGGCCAGTGAGGAAGCGAGCTTCGCAAGGTTCTGGTCGAAACCGGGGTTCCCCTGGATCTCCGTTTCTGGCCCAGAGCACGTCGCTTTGACTGTCACAGTGGCCCTCGGAGTATCTGGGGACCTGCCACGAGAGGGCACGGGACTTGGTGAGAGGAGCCCCAGGAGCTCGTCTGCCCCCGGACCCTCCCTGACAGAGAGACTGTGAGTCTGACCCCACGGCAGGTGAGACTCGGGGCATCGCGTGCGGAGGCGGGAAGGCAGGAATGGAAATGAGCTGAGCCATGGGTCACGGTGCTTTTAGTCCGTGTCCACAAAGTTTTGACATTCCTCCCATAATAAAGGAGGGCCCTCGATCACTTCTCTGCCAAGGCACGTCCTTTTAGTGACCCGCTCCTAATGAATAGGACAGGTCAGAAGAGACCCCGCGTGACCCCCGAGCTTGGGTCTCACAAGTGATAGGGCTTCTGTCTGGCTGGCTGTCCTTGGGACCCTCCCTGGGAACCTAGCAGTGGTTGAACCCACATCCACAGAGAGAACGGCCCATGGATCTGACTCATCACTAAACGGAAGGGGTCAGGTTGTTCCTCTGGACAGATTTTCCTGAAGACCCAAGGCAGGTCCACAGCTCCCAGGCTCCTGAGCCAAGCCAGGCGCTGCTCCTTTCTGGTTCCTTCTCTCGTCCTACTTCCCCACACAGCCTCCTTACCGTGACTTTGCCACAAGGGCTCTGCCGTCCGATCACACCACGGACCTTGGTCTATGTACTTTCCATCCGGGACACCACTGACCACCGCAAAGTCCACACTGACTCATAACTGAGTTTTCCAGGACAGCGATCACTCAGTGAGGGGGAAAGCCCTATCCTTATGAGCGATGTTCGTTTTGGTAGTGCCTCGTTCCCATTAATTCCCGGGGTATCCTCTCATGCCGGTAAGCTTTCTCTGTGGCCGGACGTGGCTCCCCACCACACCGAGTGATTCATCTTTGCAGCTGAAACCATTTAACTGCCAGACCGAGACCCTGGGTCCAATCCTGCCCTTGGAGGGAAACGCTTGGGGTCCTGGAGCACGGAACAGGGAGGTGAGCCAGCGGTACCGGATTCTCCATTGTAAGAACGCACCCCTGCAAGCAGGCTTCAGGCCTCGCCCTGGACAGCCGGCTCCAGGAGCGGCAGGTTCTGCGAGCCCGGGGTCTGACTCGCCTTCCAGGGTCCGAGACTCTACCGCGTGGCCACAAACCGTCCACGAAGGCCTGAGGTCTCACAAGGCTCTCCTCTCCCGGTTAGCAGCTGGAAGGCTGCTGGTGCGATTCGGTCTCTGCGACTGCTGCAAACTCTTTCCGAATCACAGGGACCACTTGCACATTCTCTCACCTTCGGTCGAGGCAGACTCCCGCTGTCTGCCTTACGGTCGCGGCTTTTGAGACTGGCTTTACAGAATCCCCTCGCCAGGCCTCACACCGCGCAGACAAAGCCCTTCTTACGGGGCGGAGGTAGCACCTAGAACGTTCCCCCGGCTCCCGTGACCACCCCGGAAGCACTGCGGAGCGAGGGGATGGTATGATGGGGTTACGGCTTTTCCTAGGTGAGCACCGGAGGCCAGCAAGGGCGCCTCCGCCCCCGGCTGAACGCCCGTCCCCGCCCTGGTTCACGGTCAGCTTCGGCCCTCACTGCCGAGGGTCTGCAACAGCCAAGGAGCCCGAGTCAGCTGGCCCCAGAGCCACACTCCGCTTCCCGCATCAGCTGCCGCCAGAGCGAACGGGTGTGATCTCCTGAGAACACTTGACGAAGGTCATTAGGAGCTAAAAGCATTTGTCGCCGGGCTTACAACCATGGCGGGAGAGCGACGTCGAGATTCACTCCTCCTCAGTAACTGGGCAGCAGCCAGATTCCGTGACTAACAAATCATTAGAATCCAGATCTGCTCCGAAGGGAGGGGAGGCCCCATCACTTACCACGTCGCTCAGACCACAGATAAACACAGGAATCCTGTTTTCCCTCAAACCCACATCCAATCCAGGGGGACGCTCTCCCGGCCTGATCTGCAAAGTGCGTCCTGAATCCTGAATCCAGCCGCTCTCATCCTGCTCCCGCCACAGCGGCCCGGCCTCGTTCCTTCCTGTCTGGCTTCCCAGCTGCTCTCACGGGCCCCGAACCTGCCCTTTTTTCTATTTCCCGCAAATGTCCTATCATACGGGCCTAGTCCCTCCACGGCTCAATACCCACTCCCCATCAGATGACATCTTGTACCCAGGAGACATCAGATGACATCTATGGCCCAGGAGACAGTTCTCTGCCATCAGTTCTTACAGCCCCTCCAGCCCCAACAGGACTCAAACATTTTGCTGTTTCTTGAACTTCAAGATCATTCTCCCCTGAAAGCACTCACCAACATCTCATGGTTCCAGTTCCTTCTTGGAATCTTCCTGTGGACTTAAACTTTGTTCTGTATCTGGAATCCAAACAGACCTCTCTATGAATTATGCCTTGTTCCTTGGGGTCAACAAAGGAACTTTTGCCAACCCCAAAGCCTACAATACAGACTTACAAATAGTTGAAATCAGGGGCCTTGTTTTTCTCGGTTCTTCTAAAGGTTCCACTTCCTTCATTTCCTCATGTATTTGAATCTCTTCATTCATAACCCCCGAACCTGAACACACTACTCCAAGACAGGTGAGACGGTCACCTTCTATGTACTGGAACCACAGTGCAGCCAGAGACCAAATTAGCTCATGTGATTAGAACAATATGTTGACCGAAGATTCATGCATTTACGGTAGATGACCACCACCCCCGCCGGTCTTTCTCACTCACGCATCGCTAAGCCATGCCTCTCTTTCCTGCCCATGTGTTTCAAAGTAGCCTTCGACCCTTTGCCTTCAGTTAAGCATAGCATCTAATTATCTAACCTGTACTGATGGCCTAGGACAAGCACGACCAGGGAAAATGGGGGTGGGGACGCAAAGGTCGAAGGAATGCAGGAAATGTGGTGGTTCGTGTAATAAAGACACTAACCAGCTAAAGGAAAGGACTCTAAGATGGGTAGCTGAGGTATGGAAAGAGCTTAGACCCAGCGTCATTGCCACTAGGAGAACCCAGGTCAGTAAGAGGAAGGACAGCCGTGCAGGAGATCTACTCAACCCACATCCAACTGTGTTGTGAGTGGAGAATGGGGTCTTGCTACAACATCAGAGGGTTAAGCAGCTGGGGTTTATTTGCTACTGGGGCAGAGCCTGCTCTGCTCTAATAGACATTAGGTATCTCAGGATATGGCTCCGAGGCAGAGAGACAAGCGACGATGAGCCCCGATGGAGAAAACAGCAGGCGCCAAGGCCGTATTAGTAGGACAGAGCAAAGCACTTGCGGGAAGTCACCCGCACTCTGAAGTCACCCAGAATAATTTTCGCCAACGTTGAATCTTCAATTACAAGCTGTGAATCATTTTTGCATGTTATTTGTCCTAATGATTTTACAGTCTAATGTGTTATATTTCATGCGTCTCCATCAAATGTCAGCAAGTGAAATGTCAGATTCTGAGTTGTTTGGCATCAGCAGGGTGAAAACGTTACGCACAAAGCCTACCAACTGGAAAAGAGCTTTGGACGGTGGGGGGGCCACAGTGTCCTTAATCCCAGCTCTGGGCCAAGGTCACTACCACATGGCAGTTGGGCTGTTACCGTGAACAATGAAGTTGGAAAAGATTATCTTAACGTTTTCTCTAGTTCTGACAATGTGTACTGCTGGGATTCTCACACACTGTGGTGACTAGTATCCACTACCAGTCATTGTAAAGGAGTAGTGAGCATTGCCACTCTGTGTTGCCCAAGAAAACTCAATAAAGCCAACTGACTGAACGCATCTGCAGCGACGTATTACCAAAGCTGCCGGAAAGCCTGCCAGGAGATTCTCACAGCCTTGGACATGGTGGGGCACTGGGAATGCTGGCTTTGGCCTCACGAGATGTACTGAAGGCAGCCTTGGCGATAGATCTCCTGAGAGAGGAGCATCTTTTAAGTTTGCTCATAAGAATGTTCTGGGTCAGCCTTGTAGACATCTGGCCCCACGACCTGGTCCTTGGGCAAGTCACTTAACCTCTTGGAGCCTGTGCTTCCTCTGTAAAATAGATATAATAGGGTCCACTCTGTGTGATGGGTGTATATATTAAATGAAGGTCTATGTATGAAAACTATTTCGTGGAACAGGCCCTTCCGAAGTTCAATGAATAGATGTATGGGTGAGTTGGTGAGTGGACAGACGGAAAGTGTGTTTTCTAACACTGAACCTAACTATGTAGTAGGGGATATGAAATGTTTCAGGAGCCATGGTTATGGGTCAACTGGGTGGCTCAGTCCATTAAGTGCTTGACTCTTGATTTCCTCTCAAGTCACGATCTGAGGGTTGTGAGATTGAGCCGCATGTACGGGCTCCATACTGGGCGTGGAGCCCGCTAAGGATTCTCTCTCTCCCTCTGCCCCTAACCCCATTCTTCCCCATGTTCTCTCTCCCTTTCTAAAAGAAAAGAGAAGAAAAAGTTATGGCTCAAACTAAATCATTGCTTGAATCTGTTTGCATTTTATTTGTTGCTATGCCACAGGCAACGACCTCTCTAACTTTTGTATCTGCTGCCTAAAGAAGTCTTTTTTTCCTCATTATTTGTCCTAAAGCTAACTATTTCAAACTATCCAACAGGCCCTCTTGTTCTGCTATTTTTGGATTTTGAGATGTTCATGTTCAGCATTTCCATTTACTTCATGACCTCACAGACTTTGATAGGCTTTACTTTTCAGCCTTTTTCTTCTAGCGTGAAGAGTTTTGCTCTTTTTAGTTTATCCTCATAAGACAGCTTCCTTATCCTCTTGATCACTTAAAATGTTCTTCTCTGGATCATCTTCAACACCATTATGTCTTAGTTAAGAAGAAGCCCGGACTGTCAGTTTAGAGACAGAGGATGGGAGGGAGGCAACACAGGGAAGATAAATGAGATGTGACACTGATGTTCTGAAAATATGAGTAACGTGTTAATTGCCAACTGAGTGGTAGACACATGCCTGTGCGCCCTGCCCCGATATTCTGATAGAGTGTTAGAAGGGGGAGCTTCCTTACAGGTCTTCTAGTGTGCTTATTTGCGAGCATCACCTGGACCCCTTGCTAAATTACAGATCCCAAGGCTCTGTGTGCACCTGTGCCATCCAATATGGTGGCCACGGGCCACAGGCTCCATTACACACTTGAAATGTGGCTACTCCCAGTTGAGTTGTGGATGTGAAAATGCACACTGGATTTTGAAGACTCAGTACAAAGAAAAAAAATGCAAAATGTCTCATTATTATTTTTACATCGATTAAATGTCAACATGACATAATTTTAAATATACAGGTTTAAATAAAAGATACTAGAATTAATTTCACTTACTTACACTTTTGTTGTAATGTGGCTGCTAGAAAATTTGAAATTACATGTGTGGGTCCTATTATACTTGAGTTTGACAAGTCTGGTCCAGACACATTGAATCAGAGTCTCCAAGGGTACAGTTAATGCCTATCAAGCACTCTTAGTGACTCTTATGACTAAGACCACTGGGGTAATCCAGACATTTGGGCTGTTTTGTTCTGTGCTGCTTTATTCTGTATTCTAAGCACTGTATTGCCAGTGCTTAGACCAGTATCTGGCGTAGAGCTCCTTATAAGTCTAGATTGAGTAAAAGAATGGATGAAATGCCACAATGCTCATGAAACTACACCCATCATTTCAACTTGCCAGCAGGCAGGGCTGCTCCCTTCTGTTCTCAAGGCTACCGAGAACAGGAGCATTGACCTACAAGGAAAAGCAAAACACACATCACAGGTCATCCAGGAACTATCCATTGCTTACAAGAACGCAACGCAGCCCTCATTAGCACCTTTGCGTGCCAACTTGGCGATCAGGTCATCCTTTCAGTAAGTGTCCTAAGAATAATTTGTACCTCCAAGACACATGATCACCATCATAGGTGGTTTTTTTTTTTTTTAAGTGCCACTTGCTGGAAATACTGCCTCTTCTCCCCAAAATGCAGAGGAGAATGGGTTTTATCTAAACTACCTAGCCAGAGGATCCACTCATAGCTTTTTCCGGGGCTCACGGTTTCTATTTTTAATCACTGCTGTGAGCACAAAGAAAAAGCTTTGAAATAAGTTGTTTTGCAGAACAGTAAACCTTCTCTGGCTTCTGCATGTGGATGTGAAAGGGCAGTGCACTGTTCAGAAATCAGGAATGACAAAGAAACAACTGCATCTGAATCACCAGGCAGTAACAACAGCAGCAAAAACCTAATTACTTTCCTGATCCTCTGTGCCCTATAAGTTACCTGGGAGGCAGTTCCAAGTAGGAAGCACCATTTCATAGCATCATTACCAAGTGATGGAGGGAATCTTCTGTGTGGGCAAACATTTAGTAAGATGGGAGGGTGACTCACAGACCATTCAGCCCGTCGTTAGAATCAGTCCCCACCTGCCTCTGTGCAAGCCAAAATAAGCCGTCGTCACACCCCTGCAGAAAAATCTAATTGCAGCCTTGGTCCCCAGCCCCTCTGGAAATGCTCCCCTGCAGACCCAGCTTTAATTTGGAGGAAAAACACAGAACAGACGAAGCCAGTGTTCAGCTTTGAGTAAAATGGAAATGTGTCCTTTCGGTCACAGGGACGGCCTGTTCCCAGGGCTCACCCCACAGTGTCCAATTACACTGAGTGGGAGACGCAAGAATCCGTATGGCTCAGTAAGCTCCCCCGACTGATGCCTACGCCCAGGAAGCTTTGAACATGGAAAACGACCGGTCTAGAATCATGTCAGTCACGATGAGTTTCGTTAAAGCAAAGCAGAACTACATGCACGTACCAAGACAAGCCTCCTGTTCTTTCCCTCTCCCGACACGGAGCCTTTCCCTCGCTTCTGAAGTAGCCGGGGTAGTTCTGGTGGGAGGCCCATCGGTGTGGCGGCGGGGCTCCAGCGGGCGGGCTCGCCGAGCACCCCCTTCCCAGATTCCCTGACGTGGACCAAAGCTTTGCAGCTGTCCGCGGGCGCTCTGCTACTAAGCACCGTCGGAATCAAACCGACCCAGTCATGCCCCTTGGCCTCCGCGCCTTCCCCGCTCTGCAGAGCTTTCACAGATAACCGTTTGGTGTCCTTGTCTAGCACAGGGTAGTGTCCCCCAGTCTGTGACCCCGTGTCCCACTCCCGGACAGGCTGGTGCTCACCACAGGGGAGCGGTCCAGGCCATGGGAACCGTCCAGGAAGCGCTCATCCCTGCGTGCGTCGTCTGAACCCACAGGTTGACGGGGGACGGGAGGGGACACCCAGGCATAGGCTATAGAAACGGTGTTGGCATTAGGACCCTGCGTTACATAAACAACCAGATAATTCATCAGTCTCTCCGTCTCTGTCTCTCTCTCCGTGTGCCCGCGCGGGTGTGTTCTGTGCCTTTTTCAACACTCTTTACCAGGAGCTCCAACTTCACCCGATTTTCAACCAGGCAATGCCTCTCCTCAGCTGGTCTTTACAATCTGCGCCCCACCCCTGAGCTCCCGCGACTGCCTCTCTCTGGGGGTCCCACCCCCTCCGAGAGGTCCCCTTAGAACGGACCGGTTGTAAGATCAGCCCACGCTTCCCTCACGGAGGGAGCGTCGGGAGAATGGGAAGCTGCGCTTCTAATCAGGGAGGCCCAGCCACGAGCCGCTGCCTTTGAGCCTCCCCGGCCCGGCCCCCAGGGAGAGACCAGATCCAGACTGTGGGGCACATTGCCAGGGACCCGCGAAGTCTCCTTGCAGTTTTCTTGAGTAAAAAACCCATCCCCATCATCACGACGGTGGTCCCAGGGCAGAGTGGGGGGTGGGGGGAATGCCGGTGACCCTGACAACCTCTCCAAGGGGATTTCGTCCCCACCCCCTTCTACCTCACAGTGTCTTAGAGCCGGAGATCGACAACTAGCTAACATCGATTAAGTTTAAGTTCATTCCTCAAGCAATTGCGAGGTGAGCCAGCTCCTCTCTTTAAAATGCCGGATGTTTTCTGTGTTCCCAGCCTTCGGGGCCTCAGCCAAAACTAACAAGAAGCTCGTGCTAGTGTCCTGTTTCTCATATACAATTTTAATTTAAGGTGGTGTGTATTCTAACGGAAACAAGTATTAATTGCAACAGAGTTATCAGGGAACCTAGGGGCAAACGTAGGAGGGACTGTGTCCCCTTGTCTGGGACAATGAAGGGGATCTTCGCAGAGGGAGTGACATCGCAGCGGAGTCTGCAGGTTGAACAGGAGAAACTCGGGCTCTGGGTGGAGACGGGAGCTATTTCAGGTCTGACACAGCGAAGTTCGTCCCTCCTGTGACAGCTCGTGTTTTTGAGAAGGATTCGGAAACGATTTCTAAGGCCTGCCCCACCGTGGCGGTCGGGTCGTGTGCGGGGAAAGGCGAGGGGGATGGCATTGATCAGGGCGACTTTAACAGCTCAGACAGAGGAGTGACAGCCCAGCACACAGACACGCAGGATGCGGGACTTTATCGTATCGTCACGTGTCGGCGTGTGTACTGCACGTGTGTGCTCATACATACGCATGCCATGGGTTTAGAATCTATTTTTTTGGCCCCTCTATCCAAACCCAACATGTTTCTGATGCACGAGAGAACCTTAGAAGAAGGAAGAAAACGATGAGTACGAAGCCCAGGAATTTCCAACTAACCGGAGGCCGACGTTGCACAAAGATTCCTGAAGGCGCCGAAGGGGAGAAACTGTCCAATTAATCCTGGAGAGACGTGCGGCGCAGGAGACGCGCTGCGGAGCTGCAACAAGCTGTCTGCGGGCCCCGGGGGGATGAGACACCCCCCACCCCCGGGCGCCGCATCTCCTGGAGGCGGGTGCGACGGGCTCTCCCGGGCCTGGAGACCCAGCCAGGGCTGCCTTCAGGTCCTGAGCACCAGCAGCTTCTGTGAGTGTCGCTGAGGCCCAGAGGCGGGGGTCCGATCCTGAACAGCCCCTCAGGCCTGGGAAGAGGGGCGAGGGGGCCGTCGTAGAGGTGAGTTCGCCCCGCTCACTTCACAGACGAGGAAACCGAGCGCAGACACGTTCTGCTGTCTCACCCCAGATCCCTCGTTCATTCCCAGCCACACACAGGACCAGAGCTCGGGTCTGTGCCCTTCGGGAACCAGGGACAAGGCCGAGGTCCGGGCTGCGTACGGCCCAGGACGCGCGTGTCCACCCCCCACCGTCCCCGTGCAAGCCCCGCGGCAGAGAGCGCGAATGCCGGCCGTTAGGTTAGGGACCGGCGAGGGCAAGGAGACCCACTGAAGGGAAGAGGCCCGACGGGCGATGTCCACGAACTTCTAGAAGGGGCTGAGCAGACACAAAGGTGATAAATAATAGATCAGGGCAGGGAAGGTTGGAGCCCCGTCTCCTGCAGAGGAGAGCCGGGCGACTCGCACCACTGAGCTGTGGAAAGGCCTCAGGCACTGAACGCCCTGGGCTGCCCGGGAGTCGGGGCGGCGGCGGCTGCAAAGAGGCGGCAGAGACTCGTGGGAGGAACCCTGAGCAGCCCAGGGCCCTCTGTGCCTTCCCGAATGCGGGCCTCCTCACGTGCACGCCCCAGAGGCCCAGCGGACACACAGCTTCTTTGGGAATGGGACCCCGAGGAGCTGGGGTGAAGGGACCCCAGAAGCGGACGGGGAAGGGGGAAGGAGGGGGAGCCCCGGGCAGGACGCATTCCGACCCGTGTCGTGGGCCACTGGTGGCTGGTTGCCGTCAGGCTTTCTGGGAAGGTCTGTCCAGGGGCTCTCGGGGCGCTCTGCCCTGGGGTACTGGGGACAGGCGGGCCTGGTGCGTCACCTCCATCTCCCAAAATGTGACGGGTCTGCTCACCGGCTGGTCCGGGTTGCTGGTGGGCAAGTGCCCGCCCAGTTTCCCCTCCAAGGCACCTGGGAAGCTTGGGGTCAGAGTCACGGGTTGTCAGCCAGGGGCCGTCGGGGTGTAGCTGCGTGACACCTGGTCACACCAGCATGGAAGCTGTCACGACAGCAGGGACTGGAAGAAGAAAGGCGAACAGAGAGGATTTAAATCACTATAAATTCTCTAATAGGATTACCGAGCTGGAGGCTTTGGGGCTGGGGGTTCCAGATGCTGTGGAAGGTTTTAGCAAGGGGCTGAAAATGAGCTTTAATTGAAACCCCAGTCACTAGACAGACATTTCCCCAGCCCACATCCCTTGATCGGGTCTCTGGAAACCCACGGCCATATTCAGACCCTCAGGCAGGAGACAGGAGAATCCTCCCGAGAGAAACAGTCTAGGATAAGATAAAAGGCCCCCAAATACTGGTATTTCCAGGTCCCTGCAACCGAATGACCAGGTCCCAGCCCAAGAATCCCACCACCGAACCACGCACGTGAACCTTCTGGTCTTCCCTGACCCTCGCTCTCCAGTAAGAAGGGATTGGCAGAGGCTACCAGGAAATGGAGGCAGACCCGTAAAAAAGAGAGCTTTTGTTTTTAAATTTCTCTCTTACACGCATGGACTCTCTTCTCCTCTGGTACATTTTAGCCTTTGGCCGTGGCTGTTAACAGTAGCCTCGGGGGAAAAAGCATCTTGGCACTGGAGAGGCGGCATCAAGACTAGGAGTGCTGGAAGATACCAGAATCAGATAACAGATAGTGTGAAACTGGGAAGTCACTAGACACAGCTGTCACTCGGTTTTCTCATCAGCCACGTGAGCAACTGGTGCCGCAGATCTCTGAAGAGAGAGCTCGTGTTGGTGGAGGGCACCGTTCACATCAAGTGCACAACACGCACAACCGCACGGGGAAGCTCTGTGCGGCAGAGCGACCTCAGAACGTCGCAGGGCTCCACACGCCCCCGCCACAGTGACAGGACCCGAGGTGCACATGCCCTGCTTGCTTCTGGAGAAACCCCCTCCTCCCAGCTCCGGCTATGCCTAGCCTCACCCCCTGAGTCTGCCAGATGCTCGCTCCGCACCCTTCATAGTGTGTGAGCCAGCCACTGATGTCCCAAGTTGCCCCTTGTCAGCCAGAAAGACACCCCACTAGGCTTTGTGCGTCTCTGAGCCCTCATGCCTCCACAGAGCCCAGATCCTCCTGCACCTTCTAGAGCTCAAGGTCATCCGCATAATCTTCTATACCACGACGTCCCTACTCTGTTCTCCCACCGCATCCTGGCTACCCATGGAAGATTCCGTGTCGTGCTCTTCGGCCGGTCCTTCCAGACCTCGAGCTGACCGGCGGGGACGTAAAGCAGGTGTGTAGCTCCTCATTGTGGCTTCTAGACCATCCTCCCTCCCTCCTTATGAAATGAATCTTGTTCTCTGAAGCCTGCGCCATTAGCTACCTGTTGTCATGACTGTCATTTATGAACCACGGGGCCAATCCCCTCTTTCCCTAAGACCGCTGTCTGTCTGTCTGTCTGCTCGTGTCTAAGGACAGTCCCTCCCTCCACCTGTGCACTGCATTCAGTCCCCTCCAGTTTGCTAAAAGATGTCATGGTGGCATTTTTCCAATCTCTCTTGCATCTTTACCTTTCTATGGATTCCTTCTGTGATCACACAAAGAGCCCCCCATCTTTACAAACAAGAATTAAAGAAAAGAAACTCCCCTGACCTCACCCGATTCTCGCTTGTTCTTCACTTGTCCACTTCCCTTTATATCAAGACTCAGTCAAAGAGGATCTGTGATCCCTGAATTCAGATCTTGTCCCGCCATCACCTCCCAATACTACTCAGGTTAGACTGTTATCTCCACAATAACACCAAACCCACCTCCAGCAAGGTCAATTCATGTCATTAAATCTAATGGTCATTTCACCACGATTCTCTGCTCAGCCTTTGACACCAAAGGTCCTCTTCTCAGCATGCATTTGCCTTCATCTGGTCTCCGGGAAGCCACACCCTCAGCCCTCCTCCCATCACACTGGCCACCCCTCCTCTCCGTCTCCACACTCACGTCCCCACCAGGGGACTCCGTAAACCCCTCCACCCTCCATTTATGCAGACCTGCTAGGTCATCTCATCTGCTCTGGCTTTAACTTCCATCCACACCCAGAGTTGGCCAAACATGTAGGTTCGCCCCCTGATTTCTTCTCCTGGGAAGATGGCGTCTCATTAGTATCTGACTGGCTTTCAAACCTAAAAGTCTAGAAACATAACTCCTGATTTTCCTTCCAATATCGGCCACCCCCATGCTGTTCTACAAAACAATTAACGGTGAAGTCCGTCCTCCCATTTAATCAGGTGAAAACAACTCAGTTCCTCCTTCTCTGTGAGAGTACCTCCAGCGCGTATCTATCCGCCACCATCTGTCGTCTGTCTTCTGTCCAGATCTAAGAAGCTCATCAGGGAAAGTAAAAAACTCTTTGCGTTTTTACTTCTCAAATGTCTCTGAAACTCACTCCTCAATGAGTCAGAAATTAGCTCTTGGTATAACTTCTCTCAGCACAGATCTCCCACTGGTTTCAACAGAGACACTTGAGTGTAATTCGGATGAGGGGAAATGCTCTCATCAAACAGCCCTGAGCTGCCACCTGATCCAGAAATCCCACTGCTGGGTATTTCCGAAGGGGCTGACATCAGGAGCTCAAAGAGCATTTGCACGCAATGCACGAGCATCGCAGCATTATTCACAATAGCCAAGACCTAGAAACAACCTAAATGTCCGTTGATGGATGGATAGATGAATAAAGAAAACGTGAGATAGACAGACAGACAGACAGACAGGTAGATAATGGAATATTATCTAGCCTTAAAAAGAAGGAATTCCTGCCCATGGTGACAACATGGATAGGCCTAGAGGACCTTATATTCAATGACTGAGAAAGGCAAATACAGTATGACCTCACTTATATGTGGAATCTAAAATAGTCAAACTTAGAGAAACAGAGAGAAGAATAGTGGCTGCCAGGGGCTGGGGTGGGGGGCAGTTGGGATGGGGAGGTGTTGGTCAAGGGTGCAAAGTTACCGTTGTGTCAGATGAACATGTCTGGAGGTCCACGAGACAGTACAGATTCTATAGCTAATAATAACAAAGTCTATACCTAAAATTTGCTAAGAAGGTAGATCTTATGTAAAGTGTTCTAATAATAATAACAATAATAATGGCAGAAGGAAACTTTAGGAGTTTCCTAGGGACATGTTTATGGCCTCGATGCTGGTGACAGTTTCACAGGTGAAATACTTATCCCCAAACTTATTGAGTTGTATTCACAAATTATATACAGATTTTTATGTATCGATTATGCCTCAATACTTAAAAAAGAAGAAGAGGACTAGCCAATTAGAGGACCTGACTCAACACGTGCTCTATCGCACAGGCAGAAGCAGGTGAGGGAGCCAGTCCAAATTCTTCCTTCCCTCCCCTGCTGCCAAGTTCAGCAGACTTGTTGGGTCGACCAGTTGACCAAGACCATAGCAGCCCTCTGGTTGGGTTTCTTCTGGGCCATTCTGAAGTTCCAGAGTGTTGAGGGGAGCTATGGAAAGAGTCGGCACAAGAGTCCACTTGTCTGGGTCTCTGTCATTTGGGACCAGTTTTAGGATTCAAATAGGCAAAATACGTGTTGGGATCTCTTCGACGTCATACACTCAGTAACTATTTCCCAAGCACACCCATGTGCAGTGCCGACCTTTGTGCAGGTGCGGGGAGGGAGACTGTGGCCCTGCCCTCTCGGGGCTCACGATGCAGAGGGGAGGCATTCACACTAGTTAAAAAAAAAAATACCTTTATATTTTATTCTCTTTAACCCCTCTGCCCAAATCTACTTCCGCTGACCACCCTCCAACTACCAATATCCAAAGCCCTGTCTCCTCTGCCTACGTCAAGCTGACCTCGGCTGCGACCGGGGATTCAAACCGCAGATTAAATGCTCTCATTCTTAGGCAAAATGATTAGGAGTCTACTTTAAACTCCTCTGGCTTTCGAATATAATAATGCTTTTTATATTAAAATAAGAATCAGTATTTTACACTTCAAGGAACTATATATGTAAAAAATTTTATTCATTGAAATGGTCTTAAAGCAAATAAGAGGCTTTTCATCATATATCTATTTTTCTTCAAAGACTTAAATTCTTTCTCGTTGTAGTCCTTTGCAACAGACAGCAGGACCCAACGTTCGTTCAAACACTTGCAGGGAGTTTCACGGGCTGTTTTGTGTTTCCCCTGCATTTCTTTTTTCCACATTAGAGCACCCCACGCTGTTTCTGTAAATTGTGTTTGCTAAGTGTACAAGGTAGCAACAGAATAACTCTCTGAGAGAGAGTTCAGAAGCAGGAACCACTGTGTTGGAGAAACAATTGATTACACTTTGGGCTTTTCGATGTTATTATTTCCAGAATCTGAATTCTGAGAAGCCACGGGAGTATTTCTATTCAGTGATGGTGCATCAGTAACTGCTGGAGTTTCATTTGAAAAAAATAAAACAACTAAAGAAAATTCCCTAGGAGCTCTACAAAAGACCAATGTCTTGGAAAAAAACGAAAACAAAAACAAATAGAGCCCAGAATTATTGTTTTCTAGGACATTTGTTGGGTATAAAGGCATGGACCCATCATCATCTCAAGTTCTTCTCATTCTCAGGGCTCCTGGGTGATGTAGTGGGTTAAGCGTCTGACTCTTGGTTCCGGCTCAGGTCATGATCTCCGGGTCATAAGATCGAGCCCCACATCAGACTCAGCGCTCAGCAGGGAGTCTGCTGGAGATTCTCTCTCCCTCTCTCTGCCCTTCCCCCAGCATGTGCTCTCCCTCTACAATACATAAATAAATCTTTTTTTAAAAAGGTCATCTCATTCTCAATAGCTCCTACATATTCGTCACTTGATCTAACATGTTTATCTTAAAAAGGCCATTGCCAATGAATCACATTCCCGGTTTGGGGTGTATGTAAGGCAGGTGAATTCCTTGGGCTGGAATTCCCCCCAGGTGAGGTTCCTCACCTGTTCCTCCTCCAGGCTCCACCCGCTCTACCAGCAGACACTCGAGTCCAGCCCTGGGACAGTCTCCGTCTCCCACCATCACTCTCCTTCTCTCCCACCATCACCAGGTCTCATCACTTCAGCCTCCACACAGGTGCATCCGGGCCCGGTCAGCTTCTCTCCACCTTCACTACCGGCTCCCATCCGGGGTGGCCGGAGCCCTTCCCCTGAACGGAGGAGAGAGGCTCCCCTCAGGTGTCTGCAGCAGGCAACGTGCTCATCTTAAAGGATTTGTGTATCACGTCCTGGTCAAAACCCACACAGGCTTACGTTTGCAAACAGGATATCACACAGAATCCTTATCAGGGGCCGGAGACCCTGTGTGATCTGGACCCCCAGCCCTCTCTTGTCTCAGCTCACTACGTGCTAGTCTTCTTTCCGTTCCAGCAAGATCTTTACCAAGAAGGGCCTTTGCATGTGCTATTGCCTCGGTGGGTATGAAGTCAGAGCAGCCCATGCAAATTACAACCTCAACTGTTGAGTCAGAGAAGCACTTCTGAGACTTCAGAAAGATTGAGCAGACCACCCCATGATACTGTCTCACAGTATGGTCCCCTGGATGTATTAAAGGCACACTGATTGCATAATTACAACGATTTTTACCCTACCTCACCATTACATTATAAGCCCTGAGAAAAGCATATGTCTCTTTTCCCGTGAACGGTATCTTCTTTGCTTGGAGCTCCCCAAAATAAATAATCACCTACTCCACACATGTTTGTTAAAGGATAAATTAATGCTATTTTCTCCTTCTAAAAGCTGGTCTGCCCCAGAATGTGTCACTTTTTAATGTAGATTTTTTTTAATAGAAAAGACTATTGCAGAGAAAGAGAGAGCTCTGTCTCAACATCTTGTTGCAAAAGAAATAAATCTTTGTGTTTAGCTGTTACCTGTTTTAGATTTCTCTCTCATCCATATAAAAGTCAATGTGAGCATTCTGGACCTGCAGGGGGCTTCCCTTCTCTACAAGCAAACCCAAGCTCAGCTGGGAAGACTCGCTGTTCATTTGCATCAGGGCAGAAAAGGGGGGCGCAGGAGGACTGGGTGCGAAGGTGGTGCCCCTGTCTTACACTCCCCTGCAATCCGATCCAATAGGACTCTGTGTCTTGGCCAGGCCCAGCTGTGGGAGAAACTGGCAGCCAGGTTCTGGGACAAAAACAAGGAGAAATTTCTTAATGGTCAGCTCCAGGGCGACTCCGAACTTAAGAAAGGGTTGTGTTTCAAGGATTCCTCTCCTTTAACTAGGCTTATGGGTGGCGACCATTTCGCATTATGTGCAACATCAAATCGCTATGTTGTCTGCCTGAAACTAATATAATGGTATGGATCAATAGAGAGAGAGAAGCAGCGTGAAACACACAAGAATAGAATCAGCGTCAAAGTCCCAAGGGCTACTGAGGTGGCACTGGGTGAGAGGAAAGGTCATAGGAGCTTTCCTTTCCCAGAGGGTCGGGGGTAAAGACACACCAGACAGATTCACAAGGCAGGCAAACAGCCTGTGTGCTGGCGTGATTGTTGAGGGGATATCTAGGGCTTTGATTGACAGCTCATGCATTTAATTTCTTTTTTTAAAAGATTTTATTTATTTATTTGACAGAGAAAGACACAGCAAAAGAGAGAACACAAGCAGGAGGAGTGGGAGAGGGAGAAGCAGGCTTCCCACTGAGCAGGGAGCCAGATGCAGGGCTTGATCCCAGGACCCTGAGATCATGACCTGAGCTGAAGGCAGACGCTTAACTGACTGAACCACCCAGGTGTCCCCATTTATTTTTTGAACTGCCTAAACTGACCCATTTCTCTACCTTCTGGATGAATGCTTAAGAAAGCCCTTATCCATCTTCAGACAATTACATGAAATCAACATTTTTTATCTCTTACTGAAACATATTTGACCTATAACACTGTAAGCGTAAGGTTCGCAGCCTCTCGCTCTGACACATGTGTACGCTGTAATCTGACTGCCGTCATCGGGGCAGGGAGCACCTCTAGCCTGTCCCGGAAGTACCGTCTCTCTTTTGTGCTGGGAGCAAGTGGGTCTCGTGTCTGAGCAGGTTGGGCGCTTCTGGTTCGATACTGTCTGGGCTCCCTCCACTGCGCTTCAGACTCTGGGACTTTTCCACCGGGTGCGGCTTTGTGCCACTGAACATCTCCGAGACGCTCCGGCCCGGCCCCTGGCGACCACCCTCACTCCCCGAGCTTCGACCCTGCCAGCCTCAGATGCCGGTTAGGCAACACCATGCGTGCCCCAGTGCCCAGCACTCACTTCAGCTCTTTGCCTTTTCTACTTGCCAGCTCTCTTTGACTCCTCTTTTTCTTTCTTTCTTCCTTTCTTTTGTTTTTCCTTTTCCACTTCTCCCCATCGCTCACTTCTTCAGTTCTGGATCCTTCCATTCCCCCATCTCCTCTCTCAGTGTCAGACTCGGGGCCCCAATCCTCTCGGAGGAGCCGGTCCAGCTAATTTCCCTCTCACGCTGGGCTGCAGATGCCACACGTCCACCCTCGTTTCATCTGTGATGAATCAATCCAAAAATAAGGACTGAGTGTGAGTATGTGCCAGGCACCCTTGGGCATGGCGGGGCAGAGGATTTTGTGGGCAGGATGTCAGAGAGCTGAACAAATTAGCGGAACTCTAGGGTCGGTATAGGCTGTGGTGTGACCCGGAGCCATCTCTGAGCTCCGTGGCTTCACCGGCAGTGTTTCTCTTCTCCCTGCCTGCGTTTTCCCATCCGTGAAATGGGCTTTATAAGAGAGCCGGCAACGGAAGGTGGCAGCAGAAGCCACACAGGATAATTTATAGGAAACCTTCACTACGGAGGGAGCTGCGTGGCATGAAGATGTCCATCACCTCCTCAAATGCGTGCTGAATGAGCACAAGGACAAGGCCGATCGGCCTGACATCTGTGCAACACGTGACGGGTTTTCAACTCATCCGCACTGCAAGGCTGACTCCCAGAGCTACGGTTGGCTCCCACCTGCCGCCATCCCCGGCCCCCCGCCTCCTGCTGAGTGAGAAACGTGTGGCTTGCACGTGCCAAGGAGGCAGCAAGACGGTCTTGGGACCCCGGTCCCCACGTCCGTCTGCCTACTTTTAAGTCCCGGGGGCTGGGGAGGGTGATGGTCCCCTGGGCTGCGGTTTGCCGAGCTGTGATTTTAACCGGCGATGTTGTTTATGGAGGCCGGCGGAACGTCCGCCCCCAGCCCCAACAGCCGGGTGCCGGGGACCTGCTCACACACCACCAACACGGATGGCTGCCCCAGTGAGGTTTCGCTGAGAATCCTGTCTTTCGGAGACAGGCTCCTGGGGAGAGCTTGCTCTGTTTCGTTGTTTTGCCTGGAGATGGGAAATCCCCTTCCTGCAGTGATGCAAAGCTGGTTTTGAGCCTCTTCCAGAAGCGCACAGATGCTCGCGCAGCATCCCTCCTCCGGGTCCCAGAAGCTGGGCAGAATCAGTGAGTCACCGGCCCCCGGCTGCACGGGGACATTAACGCTAGGATGATCTGAACGATCTCTAACTTTCTAAAATGCTTTCTGCTCGGCTCTTATTTCGTTCTCGAGCAAATGTGAGAAGCGAACCCTGACATCACTGTTCCTTATGTCACCTAGGAGGATGTGGTGGCCCAGAAATGCTGATGTTACAGAGCCCACGGGGGGAGAAAAAGCAGACCAGCACGCTGCTCCCCCGAATTCTGGTCGTGTTTTCTTGCTGCCCTCTGAGCCCGCTGCCTCCCTGCCCTCATGACGGAACTGGCACTCTGCTCTCTGTATTCAGGGCAGAATCACCCTTTCCATACTTTGGTTGTGACATTTCCCTGATTTGTTCCCATCTAATCCGGTCCGGATCGTACACAACGGGCCTCCCCACGCCTTCCCTGCTCCCACTCCCTCTTCCTCCAGCGTGGATCCGGCCGCATTAACCGCACCGTCCCTCCTGAAAACAATCTTCGAGACTACGGTCTATGAAACAAAACTGAACTCTTCGCTCCACACAAGAGGCCCCTCCCTGCTTCTGTCAGCTCGCCCCCAGGAAGAGCCTTCCGTCTGGGCGGCTCCCGGACCTGCTGCTCTAGGAGATGCCCAGGCACGGGCCCGAGAGCTGGCCCTGACCCCCTTCCCAGGGACACCCCCAAAACCTGGTGAGTCTTGCTTTTCTGCTGGACCTTCTCCGGCCTCTCCAGCCGGCAGCAGCCTCTCCCTCTCCAGCCCGCCCACCTCTCCCCTGCCGCGAGGCAAATTCTGCCTTATGTTCCACGGGCACTCTTCTGTTGTTGGCTCTCCCCACTGAGCTGCAGAACCTCGAGGCTTCAAACATGTGCTACGGTCGTCTGTGCACAAGAGACAGTGTGTCCTTGGGGCCTTCCCAAGCTGAAGGAGCGTTCCAGAGCGGGTGGGAGAGGAGAGGCAAAGGGATACGGGCACAGCCAAGAATTAGCCGTGAGACCCCCCGCAGCCACAGCAGGGGTGCTTAGAAGGCTTTCGTCATGGAGGTAAATAGTTTCGTCTCCCAACGAACTGGGTTTTTGACACGAGGAAAGAGAAAGCCGTGGAGCACGCGGAGACTTCAGGATAAGAGAACAAGCTCCCTGCGGTCCCTCCGGGGCATCTTCCGGAGGCGCACCGCGTGGCTACCGGCTGGCAGAGTCTGCGACAGGAGAGGCAGCCGGGGGCCATCGAGGTCTACGATCGTGTTTAATGCGAATGCGGACTTCCACGTACCCCTGCCGGCTCCGCTCAAACACCCTGCTGCATGTAAGGGCCTATGTAGCCAGAGCGACCCCATCTCAGTTCAACAGCCGTTCTGTTGTCTGTGCAGTAAACGGAAACGGACCCTGCCCCCCTCCGCCCAGAGAAACTTACTTAGAAACGAGTCCGGGAAACCAGTCAAATGTAGTCGGCCAGTTCCTGATAACGGAGCCCGGAATACAAGGACGAGTCAGGCCAGATGGAGACACCCGATCAGTACGAAGTACTGTTTGTAACAGTGAGAAGGTCTCGCCCAAACCTAAATGACTCCATCTTGGGAAGGACGGCCACCTTGTTACTCACACTGAGTCTGTTAACTGACTAAGCCTTCCCGGGAAGTACTGTTTGTAACGGTTCCTGATACGGGGTAATCTTGAATAACAAGTCACCAGACCGCATGGAACTAGCCAATCAGCAAGAGACACACAAACCCGGTGGGTTGAGATACCGAGATACCGGTTGCAGTTTTACCCAATAGAAGGTGGCCTGTAAGATGGGGAAGGGGTCGCCCCCTCGGAGGCGGCCCTGACTGGTCAGTCGATTCTTGAGCCTGTAAGCTGGGGAGGGGGGGTCGCTCTCTTCGGAGATGGCCCTGGCTGGTCAGTCTGACTTCTCATGCTTGGCATAGAATAGAGCTTTGCATAACTTTCACTTTGTTTCAGTCTCGTTCCCCTGGCCGATCAATCTGACCTCTAACACTTGTCATAAAATAAAGCTTTAAATAACTTTCACTTTGTCTCAGTCTCGTTTCGTTTAATAACGGACCTAACTCTGCGCCCCATGACATTGCCCGGGGGAGCCCGCAAGCCCCGTGCGACAGGCAGCGCAGCGCCGGCCGCTGGACGCTCCTCGTGGCAGGCTGGGGTCCGCGCTCTTGGGAAGAAGAGCACAAAGGTGGTGGCACTGGGTCCTCGACGACTGCGTGTGTCCCTCGTGCCGTGAGCCTGGTCACGTCTTCCAGGCCAGTTCCTCACTCACCGCGCCGGGGCCCAGAAGCCCGGGCTAGCCCCGTGCGGTATCTGTCGCTAACGGTCTGCCTGGGACGTGACTGTCCTGAGACCCTGAACACAGCCGCACCACCTGGTTTCTGTGACCACATCGCCAGGACGTCTTGGGGACCCATCCCTCCTCAGAGTCTCCTCAACAAGTCAAATGGTCGAGGCTATGTCCAATATGACCTACCGGGTCAGTTCGGGTTAACTGACGGCACTGCAGCATGTGGCTGGCGACCCGAGACGGCTCAATTACACGTTCAACTAGACCGCAACTGTTTTAGAAAAACCAGCATTTACACCAGGCAGGGGATGTTGGCTAGAGGCGGATCTAGAGGGTTCTGGATACATCGTCCTGATCAACAGCTGACCTCTGCAGGCTGCTTACTATGCACCTGGCGTCGTGGGGGCTCTGAGTGTGAATCCTTGCCTCTGACCTCCGAGTCGGCGTGGCTCCCATCTGACAGAGGAAGACACACACCGTCTCTCTTTCTCGTAAATGCCCGCACTCCACATTTCTAGGCTCTCCTGCCCCTTGCAAAAGGATTTTGTTTCTGCCATGGAACACCGTCTGTAAGGCATCACTTTAGTGCTGGGGAATTTGGAATTTGAGAGGGTCTTTGCTGTCTAGAATTCAAATATTCTTAAAGAATGAAGCAACATCTGAATTCTAAGCCTGACTCAGCCATGAATTGAGACCGTCTTAGGATGTCCTCTAGGTCACTGGACAAAAGGCAAGTGTGGCCGTCGCTGAGACAGTTATGGCCTGAATATCCAGTGTGTTCTCACTCCAGACACGGTACAGGAGGGATCCAAGCAGCATAAGACATCAGCCTTGTTCTCAAGAGGCTTAGAATATAGACACGGAAGCAAAATCCACATGTGAAATGAGCAGAAAGCTTTAGTGGGAATGACCAGGACCTTAGAGCTCCTGCAGAGCTCGGAGAGGCTCACACTGGAGCAGAACTGGGGGACTTGAAGGGGGTCGGAGTGGTGGGCGTATGAGAAGGATGCCTCTTCCTGGCACCAGGAAGCGCTGGGAGAATGCTGGACACGGCATCTGGGGGTGATGGGGACACGGTGTCACAGCCCTGGGCCGGTCGCAGGAAAGGAGGCGCAGGGTGGGGGATGGGGAGGGGCCCTGGAAGGGGACTCCGGCTGCCCCCGCTGGTCTGCACACACTGAACCTCCCAGGGCTTCTGACCTTTGCTTGCCTTGTGCCTCAAAACCTCCGTCCAACCAAGGACTGGGCTTCCTTGGTCTTTATCACTTTCCTTCCCTCGTTTCTCGTCCTCTCTGACCTCTGACCGCCTTCCTACTCATCGACAGGTTTTCTTCTGCTGTCCGGAAGCCGTAAAACCTAAGCGACTCCCCCACTGGTCAGGTTACGTACAACCTCCCTCTTAAGTGTTTGCCGGCCCTCCCTCTGGGAGGACCCTCCCCACCGCTGAGACTCCAGGCAGCAGCCACACGGCGGCGACCCCTGCCCCCAACCCCCACCCCGGGCGCTGTGCAGGGAGGACCAGGCTGAAGGGATCTGTCACCACTGTCCAGGCTCCCTATAGTGACCTGGCAGTGAGCCTCCACTGTGCTTCCTGGGGTGGAACCAGCAAACACTAACACAAGGGCAGATCTTCCCACCATCTAATTTCCATCCTTTCTTCTGGAAGGAGCCAGTGTTAAAATTCCTTCCCTACGTAACACTCAGCATCAGGCTGGGGCATCCTGGACCCGGCCGCCGGCAGGTCTCATCGAGAAGCCATTCCTCTAGGCAGCTCACAGAGCAGCCCGGAGAAAGGAGCCCAGGAATCTCCCAGGAAGCCTGTGTGTCTTCCCAAATGGGGATTTGCCGATGGAGAATCTCCCCACAAGGGATGAAGGAGGTAGAACAGGGTCGCGCTAGGATGGCTCCTGGGGTATGAACTGCCACTGAGCCGGGGGGTCCCAGAGTTCTTTCCCTGGGTAACAAAGACCTTCCCTCTTGAATGATCCTTTCTTTCCACAATCTTTCCTCTGTCCCTGTTTCGTTGGGTCTCTTGTCCCAGATGACCTGACTTCTGCACGACCTGTGGTCCTGGAGACAAGGAGTGCATTTGTTCCGTTACTGTGTTGAGTTTCCCTCCACAGCCCCTGCTCCGTTCCCCATGTGGCCCACTGTGCCCAGCTCTGGGCTGGGCCCTGAAACCATTTACACGATTCAGAGAAACTGGGCCGTGAACCTGGAGGGATCCTAGCAGTCACCTAATCCAAGCCCCCGCTTCCAGCGAGAAGCCCGACGTCCGCTCCAAGTCCACACAGTCCTTCTCACGATGAAGCCAAGAAAAGGACTGAGCTCCCCATAAATCTCCGACTGCGGCTGGAGAACCAGGTCAGGAAGTTTATCAGCGAAGGTCTGATGAAGCCGACGAAGTTGGCATGGCCGGTGGAGATGTCTCACTGGTCGGCTGAGGTCTTCAGGGTCACTCGCGTTCACTGGACGATGCCTGCCCCGCCGATCCCAAGATTTCAGTCCACAGATAGAAATCCTTCCTGGGATACACAGTCTCTGTCCGGCGCGTGGAGTGGCGCGGAGGCGGCGGGCAGAGTCGCATTTCCCACCGCTCTGGGGGAGCAGCGGAGATGCGCCGCCCCCGCCCCACGGAGCGGCGGGAAGTGTCCACAGCAGCTTCGCCTCCTCTCCACATCGGACGAGAGGGAGAAGATGAGCGCCCAAGCCTCTCGCACGCGTCTGCCTCCGCTCTCATTCCCCACGCCGAGCGCGTGACAGAGCCCCGGGGCCTGCTTTAAAATTCTCCAACGGACGCGTTCATCTGTAAGCACCCAGGATGGGAACACGGAGGGGAAACCATCCCTCAGAGAGCGTAATGAGGCGAAACAAAACCACCAACAAATAACAAAGCCGAATCGCTGGGCCAATCGTGACAAACTGACAACAGTAACTGAACGTGAAAATGTTCTGCCTTAGGATACGTTGTGGCCCAGAGGAGGGCATGAGTGCTCAGATGCGGGAACGGGCGCTTCCAGATGGTGAGAGAGAGAGCACAGGGCCCGCGGGGACGCAGAACAAGACGGTGGTGAGCTCACTAAATGTGGATCCCCCACAGGTCAGTGTGGGAAGGTCCAGAGTCTCAGCGTTGGGAAGAACCTCGGGATTTTTCCATCTCAGCTTGCAGAGAAAAAATGGGCCACAGCATGGGCTTTCGGTGACTGCTGGTTATTTTCTAAATACCAGCAAGTCATTAATCTGGACGTTCTCAGTGTGTTTCCTAATACTCTTTCTTTTAATCCTGTTTTATTGGCGTGACCACCATGCTATGGAATGTGCCCGTACTGTGTGGGCGTGGTGGTGGGTGCGGTGCAGAGATGTCCGTGGCCTTGCCCTCAGGAGCTTACAGTAAAACAGGGAACGTAACCCACTTTTATATTCTTGAAGAGCTTATCATTTCTTCATGAAAGACCTTTGTCTCTTGAAAACCCCTCCCCCTATATAAATAACCCAAACAAATGGGAAGTCAGGAGAAATTATAAACAATTCCCCTGTCGACCCACCACTAGTACTCCTAAGGTCATCGGGCTTCGATCCGGGTCATCTGGCCAGAATCCAACAGGGTCTGGGAGTGGAGAAGGTCTTTTTCTATAGAAACATCATCATGGGCTTGAGACAAGTCATGTGTCTGCGTCACGGCTCCTTCTGAGATGAAATTGGAGACGTGCAGGAAGAGGCCGGATCAGAAAGCAGGGAACCTAGTTTGGGGGGAAAGAAAGTAATGACCAGAACAACACAACAAAGGAGTTTCCAAGACGCACTGTGTAGGAGAAGGAGCAAAGAACAACACACACATCCCCCGGAGACAAAGTGAAAGCTCTCACGAGCAGCTTTGTCAAATAGGGCAGGAGTGAGACACAGCAAGGCACAAAGGAAAGCGGGACAAAGGGGCAGAAACAAATATTACAAAACGAGCTGCCAAAGGAAACGATCGATGCTTAGAGATTATAATTTAAAAATAATCTTGACAGAGACAGAAAGATGAAAACAATAAAGTTAGAAAAGGAATCTTTGTAGATTTTAAAATAAAAAGAGGGGCGCCTGGCTCGGTGGGTTAAAGCCTCTGCCTTCAACTTGGGTCATGATCCCGGCATCCTGGGACTGAGCCCCGCATCGGGCTCTCTGCTCAGCAAGGAGCCTGCTTCCCCCTCTCTCTCTCTGCCTGCTTCTCTGCCTACTTGTGATCTGTCAAATAAATAAATAAAATCTTTAAAAAATAAAATAAAAGGAAAGGAAAGGAAAATCCCATAGGTTAAGAATTCTGCAAGTGCTTTGGGGTATAGGGTTAGACAAAGAAATACAGTATTGATAATGAGAACTAAGGGTCTCATTGTCAGAGAAAGAACTTACAAGTAAGAAAAGAGAGAAGGCTACAAAAATTCTGTGGTGCTGGATTGGAGTTGAAGGTGCCAATGTGGACTTACAATTTTATTTTTTTTACTATGTTCTATTAGTCACCATATAGTACCTCCTTAGTTTTTGATGTAGTGTTCCATGATTCATTGTGTGTGTGTACCAAAAAATAGATAGGGGTCCAACTACAGGTGTGTGTGTGCCTGAGTTATATGAACATGTGTGCTCTCAGCTCTACCCACTGAGGGCAGCTGGAAGCAGCAATGACAGCCCAGTATCAACAGGCACAATTATCACCCAGGATTTGGCTTTTAAATACTATTCTCCAAAAACAAACAAAACAAACAAACAGGATGCCACAACAAAAAAGGAACCGAGGCTCTTTAGTTGAAGTTGTCGGTTCTGAGACTGAAACGAAGAAAATTCAAGATGATCCTGGAGCGTCTCATAGAGCTAGAAAATCAGGAAGCAACAAACAAAAGCACAGATTCAACCCGGGCAGAAACCAGCCTGAATGAGCTCACGAAGGCCAAAGTCAGAGCAACGTGAACGCACACACAAGTAAAGTAAATAACAACAGTACCGGATTATAACTCAAAGAATAAAATAAACGTCTATTGAGTTCACAAAAATCAATAACCAAATAAACAAAGGGACGAACAGAATGGTAATCTCTCCCTACAGCGGAATTCTAATTAATAAATATAGGAAGGAAGAAACCAACTAAAAGTCACCATTAGAACAACAGTAACATTGGGACAGGCAAGATCCACTGGTCAAGGCTAAAATTTGTGTGTGAAAGTTTTAGCAGAAATAGGATATCTAGAGAATCCTAAGGTACTTTCCTCAAAATATTTAGGATAAAAGATTAACTTCACAGCTGAGAATCATGGCAGACACCACTTTGGCCAAGAGACCAAGGCTGACATCACCAGTAACATGCACCGAGAGGCTGTGCCATCTGAGAAGTGCCCTGAGGAGGACAAGGACATGTCGCCTCGTAGTATCCTTCAGGATCGAAACTCAGGCACAGTCTCGATCTGATCATGAGAAACAAGAGGAAAACGCAAATGTCTCACCAAAGTACCAAGGGCATGAAGTCAAGGAAAGACCAAGGAGCGCTCACGGACTGCAAAGAGACCAAACAAAGGACACTCGTGAAAAAGCCAGGTGAAACCCAAGTCAGTTCTGTCGTCCCCTCAATGGCGATCTATGAAGGTTCACTTCTCAGTTTTGAGAACTGCTCTGTGATTATCTAAGATGTGGACTGACGGGGAAGCTGGACGAAGAGCATATGGAAACTGTAGGATTTTCGGAAGTTTTCTGTAAGTCTAAAGTTATTTCAGAATAAGAAGCTTAGAAGACAGGAAAGCCCCACTGATAAAAATCATAAAAATGGCGATCGTGGGTATTGTGGAGGGCACGTAGTGCATGGAGCGCTGGTGTGGTGCACAATGAATTCTGGAACACTGAAAAGAAATTAAAAAAATAAATAAAAAATTTTTTAAAAAGGTAGAGGAACCACTAGGTTAATTATAGGATGTATTTTTAGAAATAATAAATGACTGACAAATACAGAAAAAAAAAATGGCGATCGTAAATTAATAGCGTCCGCCCATACTACATGGATTCCTTAGCACTCCCTGGGAGACACGGCCTGGCCAAAGAAATGTCTTCATGAAAGAAAGTGCGGAAGGCCCTGTTTTCCTGGCCGGACAGCTTCCTGCGGGGAGCTGGGCACCCTGTGCGGGTCGGCTCTCAGCTTCTCCTCTCCGAGGCCCCCGCCCCTCCTCCACCCACACCGCGGCTCCACGAAGGGGGTGACGACTCGGGCCAGACCCTTCCTCTGCGGTTATTTCCCAAAGGCAAGAAGCAGAACGATCCAGTCTGAGGGGCTTCCCCGCATCCCAACTGTAGCCTTGGCTGCGGGGAGATCGCGCTCGGAGGGGAACCTCTCATTCCGTCTGCGGTGGGCCGCGATCGCAGACGGCGGGGGACCTGGTTGGATCCCGAGTCAGTGGGGGAGGATGAGGATGGTTCTCGCTCGAGCCAGGACTCCCGCGAGGAGATGGCTGTGCCGTGCCGTTGGCCAGCCTCCCGAGCCTGGCTCTGGGCTGGGCAGCTGCGTCCTCTTCACAGGGTTCCCAGTCCCAGAGAACGAAAGCCTGGCTCGTCGGGGCCTTCTGGAGAGATGGACAAGTGAAGGGACACATTCTGTTCACTGCCCTTCGCTGCTGTTTCCTGCTGAGAAGCCGCAGAGGACATTGGCGAGAGCAGAAGATGAGGACCAAGGAAGCGTCCCGCTGTGCGAGCTCCTGAGCAGCTCAGAATGGGGATGTGGCTGCACCTGCCACAGTGCATGTGACCCTTCAGAGGATTTCCGATCTGCCTCCTGATGACAGCCTCACCGCAGCCTTCCTCCAGACGAGGAAATTGCCAAGCACATCTGTAACCCCGAGCCTACCGATGGTCTGCTACGTGCTCAACCCTGAGCCAGGGACCCGGCCCTCGCACCCGTGAAGGGATCAGCCGTGGCCTCTGCCACTCTGATCGCCCGTCGGGGAGGCAGACACCGACGGCGTCCCCCTGCCCTTGGCCAACTCCCACTTTCCTTCGTAAGGCGTGGTGCCGGCAGCGGAGCCTGACTTGCACTCCGTGGTCAGGACAGACGTTTGAGAGGGTGTGAGGACACTGCGGGGGCGGGAAGGATGACGGGGAGTTGCCCAGCTGCAGAGAACGAAGCGTCCTGGAACACGGGTCTTTGGGAGAGGCTGAAACAAAACCCGTGACGCTGGGACAGAACAAACAAGTGTGTGGGTCGCGCAAGAGGAGGTGAGAAATGACGAAGCCAAGCCGTGAGGGCCTCCAAGGCTACATTAAAGATTGGGGGTTTAGCCCAGGTATGACGGAAAGCTGCGGGAGGGTAGCTTGATGCAGACCAAACACCCGCACGTCACTCCTGCACAGGGTTTCAGGGCAAGACAGGCAGCGGCTGGGATGAGAACCAGCGTCTCCTGACCGTCAGCCCGTGTTCTTGGCCGATTGCGTCCCTGCCGATGAGTTCAAGAGTCTACAATACTCCAGGCAAGACCTCCAGGTGTGCGCGTCGAATTGGCCTGTATTTATTCCCCCCCCACCCCAAAGTGTCAGGAAAGGAATAAAACTGTGTTAAATCCGCAGATAAAAACCACGATGAGATGCCACCTCACACCAGTCAGAATGGCAAAGATTAACAAGACAGGAAACAACAAGTGTTGGCGAGGATGCGGAGAAAGGGGAGCCCTCTCACACTGTCGGTGGGAATGCAAGCTGGTGCAGCCACTCTGGAGAACAGTGTGGAGATTCCTCAGGATGTTAAGAATAGAGCTACCCTAGAACCCAGCAATTACATTACTGGGTATTTACCCCAAAGAGAAGTAGTGAAAAGAAGGGGCACATGCACCCCAATGTCCATAGCAGCAATGTCCACAATCGCCAAACTGTGGAAGGAGCCGAGATGCCCTTCAGTGGACGAATGGATGAGGAAGATGTGGTGCATATACACTATGGAGTACGATGTCTCCATCAGAAAGGATGAATACCCAACTTTTGCATCAACATGGACAGGACTGGAGGAGATGATGCTGAGTGAAATAAGTCAAGCAGAGAGAGTCCATTATCATATGGTTTCACTTACTTGTGGAGCATAAGGAATAGCACAGAGGCCCACACAGGAAGGGAAGGAAATCTGAAGGGGGAGAAATCAGAGAGGGAGATGAACCATGAGAGTCTATGGACCCTGGGAAACAAACCAGGGGTTCAGAGGGGAAGGGGTAACAGGATGATGGGCATTAAGGAAGGCACGTGTTGTGATGAGCACTGGGTGTTCTATGTAACTAATGATCATCGAACACTACATCAAAAACAATGACGTACTATATAGCAGCTAGCTGAACATAAAAAATCCACAGATTAAAGAGAATAGAGGAGAAAACGGTACAAGATAATAAATGACAACATAAGAAATTTGTGGATAATGAAAAGCAGGTGGAAGAACAGAGGCAGAGGAAACCCAAGTGTCCCCACAGAGGAGTGCGACGGTGGACAAGGAGCAGGTCAGTTTCCATGGGATCCGGAGCTGCTCAGAAGCGGGGGGCGACGTCTCAGGCTCAACAAGGTGGGGCCACGGGGCAGTCTGTACAAGGAGGAGTTCAGTCTCAGCACGCCTTTCCTCTCATACGCAGGACACGGAAGAGGGATTTGGGGGGGAAACTGCACCAGAGTCTCCAGGAACAGCAGACGCCGTCGATGGGGGCGATCGGGACCACCACCCGCTTCCGGGTACCGGTTAGGACACTCGGCCCCCTGCCCAGTGGGAGAGTGGGAAACAGCCCGAGATGAGACCATGGATTTAACTTTGAGGGAAGGAGATGATCCCAGAGGAGATGGCTTGATTAACACTCCATCAGTAAAATTTTTCCAGTTAAAAAAAGAATCCCTGTGGTGGGCAGAATAATTACCCCAGAGGTGTCAGCTTCCAACCCCCAGAACCTTGTGGCCGTGTTGTCTTATGTGCCATACATGTGATTATGATAAGGGTCTGGAGATATGGGAGAGTAGCCAGATGGGACCAATGTCATCACCAGGGGCCTTAAAAGCAGAGAATCGTTCCCAGCTGTGGAACGTGGAATGTTCCAGAAGGAACATTCCTGAGCCAAGGAATGTGGGTGCCTCTAGAAGCCGGAAAGGGCAAGGAAAATGACCCCCCGGAAGCCCCCAGGAGGAACCAGCACTGCAGACACCCGTGTGGGACTCTGGGCTGCAGGACTGTAAGATACTAAATCTGCTGGTTTAAGCCACCAAGTCTCTGATAACTTGTTACAGCAGTAACAGTAAATACAAATTATTTAAAAAAGAACAGTAATTACTATTATTGTAGTAAAAAAAAAAAAAGTCACCAAGATATGGCAAATGGCATGGAAGTCACTTTTGGGGGTAACCGGTTGGAAGCAGTAGGCTCCGGGCAGTGACCGTCAGGGCTCTGTTCTCGGTCAGCAGGCGTTTTCCTGCCTGATGTCTTGGCTCTCTGCCACTGGGGTAAAAAACGCGCTTTTCCATTCTGTTCAGCCAGCACCGTGTTCCCCCGCCATCCTACGGGAATAACGGGATCCCGCGTGATGCATGAAATGGAGAGTTTTGTGGCTTAGACCAGAGGAAGAAGAAAATGAATTGAAGCTCTCTCCCCATGGGGAGATGGACGCTTTCTCTCCTGCTCTCACTTATGCTCTTCTTTTAACTTGGTATTTCATGCACTATTTGGCGTCATGTCAAGGACAGCAAATGCTATGGAAGGCATGTCTCCGCCTGCTGCTGGCGTGCCTCCCTCCCTTGACTTTTCAGCCTGTGCCCCTCCTCAATGGGGCATCTCCCGGCTCTTTGACGCCAAAGAGCCACAACAATCTGCTAGCAAGTGGGACAAGCATCTTATATCCATGGGATAAGCATTCAACAGATACATGTTAATTCTCTATCACCGCCTAACAAACCACCCCAAAACTCAGACTTACGGCAGTCAACACTTACTATCCCCCAGTTCAGCAGGGGTCTGTAGCACGAGGACCATCAGGAGTTCCTGTCAGATGAATCACGGGAAGACTTCCAAGATGGCTCCCTCACAGCCCTGCCGAGACGGTGCCGACTGCTGGTGGGAGGCCGGTTCCTCACCATGGGGACCGCTCCACAGGACGACTTAAGTGTCCTCGCGAAGTTGTGGCTGGTTCTCCCCAGAGCAGTGATCCAAGAGAGAGCAAAAGAGAAGCCACAATGCCTTCTATGACCCAGACTTGGGAATCCAGCCCCACCAACTTCCACAATACCCTCTTGGTTACAGGCCATCCCCATTCACTTGGGGAGGCGGGGGCTGGACACCGGGAGATGAGAATTGTTGGAATCATGTTGGAACCAAGTACTCTAATTGTAGAAAAAGGAAAGAATGACAAAGCTTGGTTTTGAGTTGTTTGTGAGTTGCCTGCACAGTAGTTTCATGTTGACTTGTCCTGTGGACTTGTCCTGAAGCCTTTGTTATCCACCCGCTAAGCCAGTCTTGTGCTCCATCCTCCTCACCCCCAATCCTTGCCTTTTGCCTGTGGTCAGAGATTACAATCCACCAGTGGGGAGCTGCTCTCATTGACACGTGCGGAGAAGCACTGGGAGGCTGTGTTGATGAGTGATTGGAGTCACTGCGAAGTCAATTTCTCTGACCTCCACATTTCTTCTCATACTCAGGGTGCTGGGACCACCCCAGCAGACTTTATGAGAGTCAAGAGAACTTATACATGACTCACACACAGCAGACTTCATCTGGGAAGTTGGAAGGCCTCCCAGAAATTCGATTTGGTGGGTCACTTTGACTCGAGTGCTGCGTTCACTCATCTGTTGAACAAGAGTAGAAGAGATCAGTGGTTCTTGAATTTGACTGATTATCTCGTTCTTCCGTGTTAAAATCAGATTTCCAAGCCCCATCCATGAACATCATGATTCTATGGGTATTTGATGAGCTCCCAGGATTGACATCTTATATAAACGACTTTAGATGGTCTGATGGGCTAGGGATCATTAAGCTCAGCTCAGATTTTCTCGGCTGGAGATGGAAGACCCTTTTACTTTGGGGAGAGGAAAATGGTGAGTGTTTGTTTTTTTTTTTTCCTTGAGAAGAGTTTTTACATTATAGAGAATGGCCTAAAGGACCACGGTCTTCTAGCTATAAATAGCTAACACTTCATGCTTCTAAGTAGAAAAAAAGTTTGTGTACACTGGTACAAAATCTTATACAGTAGATCCGGTCTAGAGAGGTGGGGAGGGTAGCAGATGGAGGGGAGGCGTAGAGGGAGAGGAAGAATCCTAAGTAGACCCCCTGATCAGGGCAGAGCCTGACTCGGGGCTCGATCTCATGACCCTGAGATCATGACCTGAGCTGAAACCAAGAGTCAGTTACCTAATTGACTGAGCCCCTCAGGTGCCACTGGACTGCATTGCATCTTAAAGGTTTTTTGAATAGTAGGTCTCTAGAAGCAATGTGGGCCTGACACATCTGGTTGGTCTCATTGGAGACAAATTAAAGCAATAAGATAATGCAAGTCAGGAAGAGAAAACCAATTAGCAAGTTCATTTTATGCCCTGTCAAAATTAAAAAAAAAAAAAAAGGAAGGAAAAGGGAAAGCTAATAAATGCCCTAAAAAAATTGTTATTTAACCCCGTGAACCAGATATTTCCTGGAGTCCAAGAACTGAGAGTTCCAGTGGTAATTAGGGGAAGACAAATAAGCTATTCAAATTATAAATAGGAAACATGCTTTCTAACCACCGGCTACTTTCTCCATATTATTTCAAGGGTGACCAATTCCAGTAATAATCACAGGAATACCTAATTTGGTAGAGATCCCATATGGATTGTAAATTATGGTTTTATGACAACAGAAACAGGCACTCACTACACAGCTCCATGGAGACCACCACCACAGAGCAAGGAGAGAGTGAAAGAGTTTATGATGTTGGGTCCGGAAATTGCCACCTTGATTCCAGACCCCTCGGGCAGCTGCATGCCAACAGGGAGAGAAAACTGGAGCCCTCGTGCAGCCCCACAAGAGTGACCAGTCCTGGACTCTGTGTCGGCACTGACCTCCACCAGTCTGATGTATGGACTCTTGACAGGTACTTCTAATCCTGAGCCGCCCTCCACAGACCTAGGAGGACCCCACAAATCTGGAGGACAGTCCACGCTCCCTAGGAGAGGTAGAAAAACACACTGTCTTAGAGTCTTGCCCCTGGTTTCTGCCGGAGGCTGTGGGGGCTCGGCTCTGCTGTATTTCTGCTTCTTGAGCTGCAGAGAGAGCTTCTGAGAAGGGAGGACCCCACCCTCTCCCCACCGTCCTGCCTTCTCTCCAACCCCTCCCTCCTGCCTCCTCAGGGAAGAAAGAGTGCCCAGTGCGACTGGCCAGCACTTGACAGGTTTGGGACCGTATTTTTAAAATCGGTGATGTCATTGGATTCCAAGCTTGGGCACAGAATGCTCCCCCGCCCTCGCCTCCCTCCTGTTCCACGGTCTGCCCCAGGCAGAGAGCGCACTCCCCCTGCCGCCCTCCAGGGGGTGAGAAAGGAGATACCCTGCTCTGACCAGCCTCCGCCCTGCTCTCTCTCTCTCCGCCTGTCTTCAAATGAGCTCAAGGGTCCTAACTTCTTGTCCATGTAGCTGATTAAGAAAACAGACTTGGAATCCACTGACCTCGATCCTGTATGACCAATGATTGCAAGCCTACACTGGGTCATCGCCAGGTTCTTGGTGGTAGTTCCGTCCTTACCTAATTTATAAAATGTAGGTGAATCCACCATTGTTCCGAGCCCTGAAGGACAAAAAGAAGAAGAAGAGGGAGAACCAGGAGGAGGAGGAGGAGGAGACGTACCAGGGACCCTCGGTAAGCAGCACCCAAGGTCTGTGGTTTCTACAGCCAACCCCCTCCGTCTGGATCCCGGTATTGTTCCTTCCAGGTTCTATGACCTTGAACACACATGCACCTTGCCCAGCCTGGTCCTCCTCTGTATGTGAGGCCAAATGATGTTTGCCAACTCGGAAGATTATTATGAAGATTAAGTGAGTTAATACATGTGAAGCATGATGTTTAAAGTGCCTGTAACATAGTCCAGAATAATTGTTTTTGTTATTTTTCCATGGCTATTGACATCAAAATAAGAAGTTATCCCTTGAGGAATCCATGTTCGAGTTGAACAATGCGTGGCATCTCTAGAATTATAAGGGCATGAAGTAGATACGTGGGGTTTGGTTGACGTTTCGCTCCATGTTCATCAACAACCACAAACTCGAGTCTGTCGTCAGACGGTCTCAGTAGAAGCACATGACCCAGACTGAAGAGGATTCCTCTCCCTGGGGAGACAGCAGCTGGGACAGCGCCCCTCCGTAAGGCGCTAAACTAAGGAGGATTAGCGAGTGGCAGCACGGTCCAAGGACAGTAATGGGGATGCCTGACGCTGCCAAAGAAGATAGCGAGTTGGAAAATCTGCACATTTTTAATCCAGGGAGGAGCGGAACACGGGCATATGCTCTGCACTCGTGGGCAGCCCGATCTAGGAACGACCATTACACTGGGGGCCACCCTGAGCTCTACTCGTGCCTCCTGCGTGACATGCTGTGGGACCTGGGGTAACTTCATTCATCCCGTCGATCTTAATTTTTCTCATCAATACGATGCAATGGCTCCCGGTTCTTTCCAGCTCTGATGTTCCAGGATGCTGGAGGGAGCCCTGGACTTGGATCCCAGCCCCCCCCATCAACCGGCCCCTCCCATTTCCCTCCCAGAGCTCCGGCTGCTCGAGTGGAAATGCAAACAACCGCGCCAGACGGGAAATGTGAGAGTAGCTACACCGGCGGCAAAGTTGTTTGGGGAACAAAGCTTGGCTCTGACATGGAAGCCACGGGTGCAGCCACGTCTGTGGCCCCTGGACTGAAGCCAAGGTCACAGATCACGACTGATTTACGGACCCAGCCACAGGCCGCCGAGTTTGAACTAGGAAGAGTCCAAGTTCGTACAAGGGCCTAACAAGAGAGAGCAGGGGCAGTGCCCCCGCCACCCCGACAGCGTGATTCTCTAGAGGGAAGACAAGCTCCTTCCACTCCTTGGAACATCATGATCTTGCCTTTGTCTGAGTCCCTTTTCTAGGAAAATGTGATGACGTAATGGCATCTCCACGTTTCTCTGAGACTCCACAGCAAGCTCTCCGAAGGCCCTGTGGCTTCTTACTAACGTGTGACATCAAGTGCACTCAGATCTGGTGCGTCCGTCACGCAAGCTGTGTTCCTGGGTGCGGCGTGGCTTGAAGGCCGATCGGAAGGGAAGCCTATCGGACCGCCCTCCTCTCTGAACCGGGGAGAAGGGACAAACAACAAAGTACGTTATTAAACCTTTAAACAGAGACTCTTTTCTCTTCCACCTCGTTTATAGAAACGCTTCCTAACTATTTAAAATTCTTCAGTCTTATCACGGTTCAGTGAAAGAAATTAAAATCTTGGAACGGGAGATGCAGAGTTATTGACGGTTGCTTCCACGAGACACTTGGGTACAAGATCTCTCTCCATCCCGCCGGCAACCTCACGATGTAAACGGCATTTACCACATTTCCAAATGAGGGAGTGGAAGCTCTTCTTCAAAGAGCTGCTTTTGAAGGGGGTTTTTCTGATTCTAAAACCCATATTCTACGTGACCACCGTTTCCCTGAGTCAGGAAGGCGCATCTCACCGCTCTCCGCACAGACATGGAAGAGAAGCTGCAACCGAGGATAAGCGCACCCACGGGGCACCAGGCCGTCTCCAAACACGCGGCACACACGCAGCTTTTGGAAGCAAATCCAAACTGTAAAGTGCAGTGCCCACGCATGCCCTCGCAGCCAATGGGAAGGGGGAGCTGACGTCCCAGGCTCCAGCACATCACGCACACATCTTGGTATCCTGAGTCTCCCAAAAGGAGTTTGAAGAGCAAAGCTGTTGGACTGCCTTGATCCTAGAAAACGTCATAGTGAGCCTCGCACGCTGCCCGCTGTTGTTTCCGGTCAAAACAAACCCACTTGCTAGAAGGAGAGTGGGGCTCCCTTCGTCGAAGTGCAAACGAGGCTTCGGACTCTATTACACGGTGTGATTATCCAGCAATTCAGAAAACTTACAATACAATGAGTTACAATGCCACGGATGCAGGAAAATAGTTAGCCCGTGTGCGCGGCAATGGAGGTAGCTTAGGAGCACAGATGGGGGCGTCCCGTGTCTATCCGTGACCCACCCAAGAAAGTAAAATGTCTTCACAGTCTTCATCTCGGTCCCGCTGTGCAGTAAGGGGTAAGAAATTCTGGGCCCCAGGGGAAAGGCAAGAGCAAGCGCCAGCACTCTCCTTTCCAAGTCTACAGTCACCACAGCCGCTCCCACTGCTGATCAGGATCCAGGGTCATTTCCCGGAAGGGCGAGCCTCAGCCCTGCTGCCCTCTGCCTCCTTCCTTACCGGCACCCCCTTCCCTTCAGAACTGGAATTAAACCTCCCTTGTGTTCCATTCCTCAGCGACGACAGGGTCCTCAAATTGCCATGTATTAGTCTCAGCCTCCAAATAAAAGAAACCATTACTTTCTCTCTGCGTCTCTAAAATCTCTACTTCAGCAAAGTCCCTAGTTAGCAGAGCAAGAAATAAAAACTCACTGCCCGTGGGTCTTCCGATGTAACTCAGGGCCCTCCTCTAATGTGTGTCGTTCGAGTTCGAGACCAGCGCATTCCGCTGTGACGGAGGAACTTGACTGCGTGTGATTCCCTGTCTCTGGGTTTATGACATTCTGAAGGACGGCACCTAGCTTCCAAGGTAAAATCCCCTTGGCATCATATCTAAGTTTTTAAGAGCCCATCTCTTACTAGCAGGTCAACAGCTTCTAGATGACACACATTCCGTAAGCTCACGGAATCTCACCAGCATCCACTCATCATCTTACTTCTTTTGCTATAAGGAAAATCCCTTGATAAAGACCAAACATTTAGGAGTTGACAATAAGTATAATAAGGGAGACCTGTGACCGATGGGAAAGGCCACGTTCCCTTCTCCTCGGTTCTTCAGAGAGAGCTACGACGCCAGAGCATCGAACTGATGCCAGCGTGTCACACGGGGTCCCCCGAGCTGGGCATTCCTCGGGGTCTGTGAGTAACCTCCCCAGGGCGCCGGTGTTTGCCGGGTGGGGGTAGCTGTGCACGAAGACCAGACGCTCTCTTTGTAAGAGAGGCCCTCCTGCAAGTGCTCTCGCCTTAGATCCTGCCACCGCAGGTGCACAAATGTCATTTCCATCTGGGGACAGAGAGCTGTTGGACAAGCCCAAGCCACGCCCCGTTACTGGGTTCTTGAAGAGTACGTTAGGTCACCTGGTATCCATGGCTTAACCCAAGGGTCAGCTCCTGTATTTTCTAGAAGTGATATTTACCATGTAAATACATACACACATACGTACCTATGCATATACATAGCATGTGTCAGAAAAACATCCTTATCTCTAGAGCTATCTAGTTGATTTAATATAAAGAATGCGATTTCATGACATATTCTGAAATTACCAGAGCACTGAACAGCATGTACAATACGAACAACATATTAATATATATTCAACACTCACAAACTCATCACCTGGCTGAAGGAATAATCACCTGGCCTTTCCCTCCTCCGCTTCACCATGGCAATGCCCCGAAGGAAACCACCAGCCTGATTTGGGTGTTCATGGATCCCATATATTTCTTTCTGTAGAACCACACCTGCTTTCTCACGCCGTCTGCAGCCGGGTACTCAGTAATACATGTAGTGAGTGGCTCAGTCCCTCTATTTTTTAGATAATGTCTGATAACTTGTGGTCGGTCTTACCGGGTGGGGAAGGTTTTCCATGTGAAGTTACTCAAAGGTACTCCCGCAGCACAGACGAGCACTCACATTTCCTACCCAGGATCTCCGACTCCCTTCCGTGGTTCCGATCTGGAGTCAACGTCAGCATCACTGAGAACAGACTTCCCAAATGATCCTGATTAATACGTCGCTGGTAATCAGATAATGGATCACCAATTCCATGATGTCATTTATCGCTAAAGAACAAAAGCCACCACCCACGTCCCCTGTTCCTGGCAATTAGCCCTTCAGCAAATATTAGGAACCCAGCATGTGTTCAAAAGCACATGTTGCGCTTTCAGACTGGATATCAAAATCTGCAGTGAGAAAACAACACTCCCTATCGTGTTGACCCGACAACTGAGAACACGGAGTTGTTGAGGAGGTTCCACACAGGAAGCAGGATTTGAATTGAACTTGCAAAAAGTGTCGATTTGGGGATAGATCCTGAAAAACAACCACATGTTTTCAAAAACCTCAATCTTTCCTCAATGTAGCAGCATCCTCGGGCCAGTTAAGTGGAAGAGGGGGGAAAAAAAGGAAAAGAAAGAAAACAGCCCTAAAAATCATGAGCTCATGCTGGTTCACTCTAGCAAGTGCATTTGGGTATTTCAATTTGAAGAAAATGTTGACTGGGCATTGAGCCCTTCATTCATTCTGTCTCTGCTGTATTACATCCTTTGTCTTGTGCCAACCACACACTTTATTTCTCCAAAGCTACAAGGCTTAATGGATCGTGCCTGACCCACACATCATCCTACATTTCTTTTATCTCAAGGTTCTCGAGCACTGTCCAAAAGATCCAAAGAACACCACCACGCGTTGGCAGGGTCCTCTCTGTCCTGTTTCCAATAATAAAATATACACCCACATATGTGCCCATACAAAAAATTTAAAAACTATTATATCTACAAGCTAAAATAAGGTCACAGTGTTTATTTTGACCAGAAAGGTCCCTTACCCCATTCTGTATTTGCAAATCTCAAACCCTTGCCACAGACCTCTGTCAGGATGCCTGGATGAAAACTAGCTGTGGGGGGGTGGCGATTTTTAAAACTAGAGTTTTAGGTCAAACATGAAAAATAATCTTTATTTAGTGGATATGAGGTGACATTCAAAAATCTGGATTTAGAAGATGATAGTCTTTCCATGCATTACTTTCATGATATGACTGTCCTTGGGTACTCAATCAGACACGAATCTAGGTGATTTTGTGGAAGTATTTTGTAGGTGTGATTAAATACTGTAATCACAATCACTGCAGGCCCCATCTGCCAGCAGCAGAGACCAACACTGAGCGGCTAACATGGCACCATTCCCTGGGTGATCAGCCAGCTACCTGGTGGAGGTTTGATTGCCCTGGACCCTTTCCACCCTGAAGAAGCAACATTTTGTTCTTATTAGAATAGCACTTACTCTAGATAGAGATTTGCCTTCCCTGCATGCAGTGCTTCTGCCAAAACTACCATGTATGGAGTTCCAGGATGCCTTGTCCACTCTCATGGTATTCCACACTGCATTACTTCCGGTCAAGGAACTCACGGCACAGAAAATAAAGGGTGGTCATGGTCCCGTGCTCATCCATGGGTCTGACCATGGTCCCCACCCTCCTGAACAATGATGGCCTTCTGAAGACTCAGAGCACCAGCCGGGCGGCAATGGCTTGCAGGGTGGGGACAGGGTTTTCCAGAAGACTGTATACATCCTGAATCTTTGTCTCATGTATGGTGGGTGTAGTTTCTCCCATTGTCAGGATTCACCTGTCCTAGAATCGAGACCCGAAAATAAGAGTGGCTCCAAGAGTTCACCACAGTGATCCACCAGCAAAAATTTTGCTGACCTTCAGGTCTGCTCATCTAGAGGTCTTAGTTCCAAATAAAAGGTGGCTCCCATCAAGGGGAAAAGAAACAATGATTCCAATGAACTAAATGTTGAGATAGACACCCAGATGCTTGGGGGTCCTCATCCCTCTGAATCAATGAGCAAAGAAGATTACTGTACTGCCTGGGGTCAATGACCTTGATTACCAAAGAGAAATGTGGTAGATACTCCAAGAAGAAGAAAACAAGAGGCCATCTGGAATACCAGGTAGCACTCCGTATACCACTTAGTACAATCCTGCCCTAAGATTAGAGTCAATGGAAGACTACAACCATTCAGCTCGGAGGGGACTGCTCATAGCCCGGATGCTGACAGTCCAGAAGACTTCACCAGGCACAGAACAATGACCAGCTGAAGTGTTTGCTGAGCGTGAAGGCAATATGGAATGGGTAGTGGAAGACGTAGTTGTTAGGACCAGCTACAGTCATGTATGCAGTTGCCGACACAGGGCTATCATAGTTGTAAGAATTTTGTCCTTATTTTGTTAGGAGTATGTATTTGTCTTCACCAAATATTTTCTTGGTTTTCTTCCCTATCTTATTTTCTTATTATTTAACATAAGGTGTATTAATAGCAGTTAACTTTACATCACAACATTTATGCTATGGATATCAAGGGAGTAAAGTGGACTTCACCCAAGGACTCTGCGTCCTTTTCTGGGGAAGGGGGGGCTTGTTTTAGTTGTACTGGGTCTTGTCAAGTAGAAGTAGTACAAGTGTGTGGTCATCTCTCTTTAGAGGCTAATTCTGGCTTCAAGAGTTGTGTTTGGTGCCAGGTTCACAAGGGAGTAGATTGGACGGTGAAGGTCTGCTCATGCGGGGTTAGCTCCAGTCCTGTTCTCAACAGTATGCTAGTCCGTCCAGCTGTTCCTGTGAAGGTATTTTGCTCACATTGTTTTAGCTGGTATCATTCCTAACTACTTTCTTCTACTGTCTGAAAACTTTTTTCTTTTTTTCAAAATATTTTTCAACCCTCAACCTCAAGTTTCACTACCTCAATAGCCCTACAGCCTAGGTAATTCCTGAGTTATCATCCTCGAATGACAGCAAAGAGGAAGAAAAAAAGACTTTCTCAGAACCATACAGACGCAGACTTAAAAACAATGAAATATACCCCTGTTCCTCAGCACGTTTAGCCAAACTTGACGGAAACGCTGTGACTCTCTTTCCCTCAGGACCCTCCTCACGCCCGACAGTCTCACGACAGCGCGTACTTTCCTTGACATCAACGATCCTCCAGAAACATTTCTGTGTAATTAATAACCTTTAACACTAACTTCTGTTGGCTACGAAACCAAATGACTGTCATTCGTAACATTTAGTCTCATCAATTCTGACATTCTCTTGGGATTCGATTTCTGTAAGCGTCTGGTGACAAATGCCGTTAGATAGAGAACGTTTATGTAACGAGGCAGCCGAGGCCGGGATCACGTTAAAACGGACGGTTCTGAAGGCAAGAGTTTGTAAAAATAGCCTACGGATCCAAGAAATTGCAGAATTAAAGAGTCAGGAGGAGGCAAGAGAGCGGAAGGCAAGGTGGGAGATGTCTAGTAAAGGAGAACCGCTCATTCTAATTTGGGGACAGGTATTGACACAGAAAATCAGGAGAGAGCAGCAAGTCGGAGTAAGCAGGCAACACTCCTATAAATATGGGGTCTGGCTGGGGCACCTGGGTGGCTCAGTTGGTTGGACGACTGCCTTCGGCTCAGGTCATGATCCTGGAGTCCCGGGATCGAGTCCCACATCGGGCTCCCTGCTCAGTGAGGAGCCTGCTTCTCCCTCTGACCTTCTCCTCGCTCATGTTCTCTATCACTGTCTCTCTCTCAAATAAATAAATAAAATCTTAAAAAAATATATGGGATCTGGTGGAGAACAAGAAGTGCAAAATTCAAGCTGGTGTTCTTCCCACTGAAGAGACAGCCGAGTGACAGCTGGTCAACTCTATCCCTTGAGCCTGGGGACGTGAGGTGAGCAAGGAGTATGCGCGTGGGGTACCGGGCACACGATGAGCGCCGGACAACTAACTTATCTCCGCACTAAAAGTCCCTAGACAGCTGGACACACATATATGAGAGAATTATTTCCAGATACTAGACACTGACAGCACAGGAATAGGACTCCTGAAAGAAGGGAAAAAATATGCACCTGCCCATCACCCTGGGTGACAGCCCGGAGCATTTCCTAGGTCGCAGCCTGCGAGGGGGCTAGAGAGCGCCCGGGTAGCGGTGGGAACGCCGTCTACAAATGGGAGATTTCAGAGAATTACGTGCACCCCACGAGTGTGTGGGGAAAACTGGCTCACCCACACCAACTCTTTAGTTCAGTTCGTAGTATTGTCGTAATGTTGCTTTTCCAGTTTTAATGAACATGTGTGGTTCTGTGAGATGTTGTCCCCTGGGAAGCGGGCAACGGGTCCACAGGAACTCTCTGAGTAAAATGTCCAACTTCTGTGTGAGTGAAAAGTTACTGCCAAATATAATTTTTTAAAAAATAGAGACCAAAGACTTTTTAGAGGAAGAAATATTAAGAGAATTCATTGCCATCAGACTTTTACTATAAGAAACACCAAAGGAACGTCATCTTCTGATAGAAGAAAAATGACACCTGATGGGAATTTTCCTATACAGAAATAAAAGACACCATTCAAAATGGGAAATACATGGTTAAACATGAAATAATAGTTATAATCTCATTAAAGGTTGATTGCTTAAACCAAAAATAATAAAAATAAAAGTGAGTTTATATTAGATATTTGTTGGTACATTATATGCTTACACTGAGCACTTGGCTTAAAATAGCAGACGTTAGTTATCTCACAGTTATGGAAGGTCAGGAATTTGGTAGTGGCTTAGATGAGTGCTTCTGGCTCGGGATCTCTCATGAGGTTGTGGTCAGGCGTCGGGGAGGACGCCGTCATCTGGAGGCTTGATGGGCAGGAGGATGGGCTTCCAAGATGGCGCCCTCCCATGCCTGCTGACAGTCACCTCGGGACTCAGTGGATGCTGGCAGGAGGCCTCGGTCTCTCTCTGGATGGACAGCTTGAGGGTCCATCCCCTATGGCAGCTGGCTTCACTCCGAGTGCGTAACCCAAGAGAGAAATCAGGACGGAGGGTGCAATGACCTGGTCTCAGAAGACGCACATTGTCTGAGATCCTAATCTCTACAATAAAGTCACTCAGTCCAGGCCATGCTCAAGGGAGGTGGCTGACACCCCATCTTCTGAGGGAGGACTTCAAACAGTTTGAGAATATGTTCTAGAACGATCATATGTTCAAGGAAAATGTCTAGTGGCAGCAGCACAGAAGATGGAGGTGGGAAAGGGAAGTTCGCAGTCATGGAGCCGTGGACTACGAGTGAGACGGATCACATTATACGCGGGCAGACGGCCGCAAGGGAAAACCGTGTGCTGTAAACCCTAGAGAAAGCGCTGAATGAAGAATATATTGCTAATAAATCGTTAGCAGGGATAAAAATGGATCCAATAAAAATGCCCAAGTAATCAAATAGAAGGCAGCGGAAGGAGGAAAAGGGGAAAGAGCAGACAGGACGTACAGAAGAGACAACGCAAGATGGTACACTGAGACCCAGTCACGTCCGTGACTCTACATCGCGTGCACGACTGAACCCGCAAAATAAAGCCAAAGATCATCAGCTTGGATCTCAAAAGTAAAACTAACCAGGCGCCAGCCACAAGAAACACACTTTACACTGCAGCTATATTAAAAACATAACACAAATAGAATAAAAATAAATATCATAAGAAGACTAATCAAAATAGAGCTGGAATGAGTATGATAATGACTGACCAAATGGATTCCAGAACAAGGAGTATTGACTGGGAAGAAGGAGATTTCACAATAAAACAGTTAATCCACTCTTGAAAAAATCCTAAATAGGTAGGCATCCAATATGAACCTACAAACAGATTTAAAATATAGCATGCCAATCTGGATAGAACAACAAAACAATAGAAATGAACACGGCCAAAATTATCATCGGAGGCCCGAGCGCTCCGTCGAGGAATTGTTAGAACAGGAAGCCAGAGAAAATAACCAGGAAGGTTGAGAAGGCTTGAAAGACACCATCCCAAAGCTGACCCGAGGACACTTAGGGAACGTCCCATCCAGTGACCGCAGAATAAACATTTGTTTTCAAGTGCAGACTTGAAAACTACACTCATACATTTCAGGGCAGGAACTTGCAAGCCACTGGCCAAATCTAGTCCAGGGCCGCTCTTTGGAGATGAGGTCTCACTGGGACACAGACACACTTGTTTATGTATTACCGAGGCTGCTGTCACACTGCCGGGGCAGAGTTGTATGTATGGGGGCAACAGCGATATATATGGACCCATAAAGTCTAAACTCTTAACCATCTTGTCCTCTACCAAAAAGGTTTCCCGACCCCTGTTTAGGAAGATTAAGATCACAAAGATCGTGTTATCTGATAACAGAAGTAATCTATATGCCAGTAACAGATTCCTAGAAAATTCTTAAGTATTGTAAAGTTAAAGAACACATTTCTACGTAAGCCATAGGTCAAAAAAGAAATCACACATTAAAGTAGGAACTATTTTAAACTGAATGAAAATGAAAACAGTACATAAACATGTGTAGAATACAGTTAAAACAGGACTTAGGGTTAATTTACAGCATTACAGCTTATGTTAGAAAAGTAGAAATGATCTCAAATCACTGATTCTACATTAAGAAACTAAAAGAAGACAAAACAAACCCAAAACAAGCACCGTCTAACTGGTGCCCTAAGTACCATGAGGGTCACTCCCCATGTGCAGCCACGGCGGGCACTGACCGGGTATCTCCCCTGAGGGAGTGAACTTGAGCAGCGGACAGCCCTGCCCTGGGGGCCGTGCTCTCCTCTGGTCCCGCCTCCGTCCGTCCCCCGGGTCCTCCTGCTCCCGAACCCTGACAACCAGTGAGCATCACTGCCAGCCCGGCCGGTCTTCCCGGAAGCTCTCCTCTCCGACATGAGGACGGTGGCCGTACACAGAAGCTGGCTAAGATTGAGGACACCGGAGAGCTGGTCTCCATTTTGCTGTTTCTCATAAAAATCATGTAAAAATTCTGCCTCTGTTTCCACATTTGTCCGTCAGGGTGGAGTGGGGAATACCATCTATTTCGTGAAGATAAACAGATCAGAAAAGCCCTCCCGTTTTCTGGGAAGAGGCGCGGGCAGCAGCCCCCCAGCCCCCGGCTGCAGCCCTCTCCCTTCTGGACGACTTCCAGGACAAGCCACAAGGGCGTCTCTGGTTTCCTCAGGTATCCGTATCTGAGGCTCTGCTATTTTTACCCCAGCCACCGCGGTCCTGGAGTCCCATCGACCGGAGCCACTGCGGGACGGCCCTTGTGGAGGGGGCCACGCTCCCACCGCCTGTGCCCTTGGCTCCTTTTCCACGAACAGCCCCGGGCAGAACCCTGACTCCCTTGCAGAGAAGCAGAGCATGCCCGACTGCTCCTAGATCCCAGCCATCACACTGAAGAAAGGTGTCCCTTGGTCTCTGTGGCCACACCCAGCTTCCCAGCTTGTCTGCCGCGAGTCGCCAGGCCGCCCCACGTCACTCATCAGTGGTTCCAAAACCAAAGTGGCGAGGCCTGGGGAGTGGGGCGCAGACGGCAAAAGACAGCCTCCCTCCTGCCCTTGCCCAGGGAACCCCTGACCCGACCGTGGCTCAGGGTTCCCCCGAGGGCTCTGAACACAGCAGGGCCTCGTAAATCAGCCAGGCTGGAATTCAAATCCTCGTTCGGACACTTGCTAACCAAGAGACTTGGGCCAAGTTACTTACGAGCCTCGATTTTCTCCTCTGCCAAATGGGATGCATAATACAATTCACAGAGTACTAGGTAAGAGTTTAAGCGCACACCAATTTTCTAGGATAATTTCTGAGACCCAAGTAGATGTCCCTCAACTCCCTATGGTCTTCTGTCACGCAGGGGCTGGATGTCTGAGGCCAGCCCCACGCCCACCCCACAGAGCCACGGGGATGACGAACAGGAACGTGGCAAAGCTCTCAAGCACCCCACATGGACGCATGGGTATAACCCAAGGCTTCTCGAGATGCGACCAATCTCTTTTAAGCCAACGTGGAATCCAAGGACTGGGTAAAACTAGTGCGTCTAACTTTGAAGCATGATGTTCCCTGCAGACAGCCCTCCTGTCCTGCGTCCAACCGGCCCACATCCTCTCTACCTTCTTCCCTAAGTCACCTCCCCTGCGAGGCCGAACCGCTCAGAGTCGATTCTGAATTCAGGGTGGGTGCCCAGGCCCCCGCCGCCCGTCACGCCTCCCTTCCCCTCCTTAGTTTCGGGGACAGGAGAGACCAGGTAAGACGATGACCCAGAAGAAGGGTAAAGGTTGCTGTGCAATCACTCTCATGCTTTCAATATTTTTCATAAACTCTATTCTCACCCTCGAAAAACTAGGAGATGCCCCAGAACTTCCTTTGAAATGCAAGCAGGAGCCCACCCTCCTGGCTGGAGTCAGGGGCCACAGGCATTTAAATCTGAGGATTAACTCAACTCTGCCTTTTAAAAGGCAAAGCATGACCAGGAGAAAAGGTCCAGATTTCTCTTTTCTAAATTATATACTTAGAATTGTAGATAACCTAAATTGTACCCTGATGTGTTTTTTAATCAGAAAAGTGAAAACCACTTTCTTCAGATGATTCTTTTCTTAATAAGAGGCTTCTGCACAGGCAGGTAGAGGACAATCTCCGCTCCTGTTCAGTAAGTAGAAAGGAGAGTAAACGTCATTCTCCGGGGGGAAATAGAAGCTTTGGGAAATCGCCTTACTAGCAGACTATGAGTTGGGGCGACCCAGCAGTGACCTCCTTCTCTTTCCTGGCGCTGCCCTCGCCACCCCCCACCCCCGCTCCAATGTCACCAGGACCCCCCACTCCCCCAGTACTCCACACTCACGCACGCCGCTTCTCCAGCTGCAGAAGGCGAAGGGCATTACAGGCAGAAGACGCGTGCAGCTTCTCATGCTCGCTCCTACTCGTCCTCCCAGAGAATGCTGGAGCACCTGGGGGGCCGGCAGCAAAGGAGGGGGTTACCATTCCCAGACCCAGAGGGCCAAGAAGAAACTGCATCCTGGGAAAGCGGGGGGCTGGGCCGCCTAACAGAGCAGAACTTGGGGGAGAGCTCAAGGGAAGAGCCGCGACCGGAGCCAGAGTCAAAAGCCGGGGGAAGAGCAAACAGACCCCCATGTCCCCTCTCTCCCGGCCATGACTTTGTCTGAACCGAGTGGTACTTCAAGGCAAGCCGGCACACCCAGGAGAACACCAAGACGGTCCAGAACGGAGAAGCTGGCAGGCGTGAAGACTGATCACAAATGGATATATTTTTAGAAGGTATATTTGATAGGAAAGCCTGCTAATTTGCCTTCTGTTCTATCTCTTCATCTGTCACACTCACCAGAAACCTAAATTCAGACTCAAGGAATAAGCCAAACGCACCCACGTTTGCCTAATTAGAGGAAATGCCTGGACCAAGAAAATAGAGCGAGTCATTGACTTTTGGGGCGGGAGCTATGAGACACGAGAGGAGGAGAAAGGGTGTGACACCACAGTCTCCTGTCCGACCCTCTTAGCAGCTATTTGCTTGGCAAAGCCCTGAGTTAGCACCAGATCTGTGTCGCAACACCCTCCAATCAAAATGAAACAAAAATCAAAAATAAGCTGTATTGGCTTAGAGCTATTTAAATGAAGCAGTTTGGTTTTTTCTAAACCATGTTTACAAAAATGCAGCGGCGGGGCTGGCTCCCCCAGGGAGGAATGTCATCCCAGAAGGCTTAAACTGAACCCCTGTTCTAGACAGGAGCGGCGTGACCTGGGCCACACGTGTTCCCAGGCCACGGGAAATGGGCTGCGTCTCACGCCAGGTCTCAGCCGGGTCTCCTGCCAGCCTCCACGGCTCGCTGCCGGCGGGGTTCCCTGGCCGCCTTCCCCCGGAGAGCGAGCCCCACTAGAGCAAATCTTGTCTCTTCCCTCCCTGCTGTACCGCTCGCCTAGAGCAGCACACGGAAGGAGCGCGGAGTCATCGGCGAACAGACACGAACGCAAGGTCAGGGAGACCTCCAGGTCTAAACAAGACACCGTGGGTCGCCTGTGTTATAACAGATGCGGGGCTCATTCCCCAGACCCCCCCACGATGACGTCCCTGATTCCCACCCTTGGGTTCACGGGACCAGGAGCCGCTGTCCTCTGCGCCCAAGTTCAACCTTCTCCCCTCCTCAGACCCAAGACGCGCCTGGAGAATGGGCGCGATCAGGCAGCCCCAGCTGTCTCGGGACGGGTCAGACGCCAGCTCTCTACCTCTCCACAAGCCCGGACGCCAATTTCACCAAGACGACATTGCGACCATCTCGGAAGAGGAGACACTTACTCAACAATCACTGAGCTCCGCTCCGGTAAAGCTCTGTGTCCCCGGGGGACCGGCCGCTGGCCTGGCTGGAGGGAAAAGGCAAGTACAAAAGTGATCCTGACACCACAGGGTCGTGAGACTAATGAGGACCGCAGTCGATGAGCACACGGATTTCCGATCCCCCACACCGCACACGTGCGCCCGGGGGTCCAGAGTTCGACCCTCTCCCTTCGGATCTGCCTGGTACGTTTCGCGTCAGTAGATCTACAAAGACAATAAGGAGACACACCAGTATGTTCCTTTGCAGATGTAATTATGTCAGCTTCTGGCAAACAAACTCTGAGCTAATGCAAAACTTGTTTTCAAAATGGTTTTTTCTCTTTTTCTGCCCAGAGCAGGCTTACAAATAAATACAGAGTGTGCCAGGAAGTTGCTCAATTATTCATGTACTAAACTTTTTAAATGTAGCTGGGAAAGACAATCTTCTCGAATTTATCTACTTGCCCGAAAGCAACGCGTTACTCATTGGCGGAGAGATGCCTCTGGATTGATCTTACTTACCTGTCAGTAGTGTCTCCAGGTGAAGTATGTGGAAATGCATTTTAAAACACTTAATTCCACTCCAGTTAGTGTCTGTCTTTCCCAAGCCCAAATTCAAAGGATTCTGCCCCATCAGCTCTGGGAGCCAGGGTCAGAGAGACACATCATCAGCACCCGGGAGCCAACACCCGTCCAACGTTCCCTCCACAAGTCACGGGATACGAGGAACAATGAAGAAAGTGCACTGCGGTCAAAGACGAAAGATCCTATTTCCTGCCAAGTACCACCACGTGTCGGCTACATGACCTTGGCAAGCATTTAACCCCTCTGGGGCGCAATTTTCTCTCATGTTACCACCAAGGCCTTAGGAAAGCGGTGTCTGCTCTGCCTGCCTCACGAGACTGAGACGGCACGTATTAAAACGTTACATGCGTTGAAGAGACGATTTTATGGACGTTTGTGCTTCTGAAAATATCTACATTCCCTAAAGTAGTATTTCTGTGCCTCTGCCGGAGAGCAAAACAAAACCACCCCTGGCTGAGATCGTCTTCACGGTCTCCAGTCTCGTTCCCAGCGGCAGACCGCAGGGGCCAGTCCTCCAGAGGGTGATTTCACAAACATTTACTTGAACGCTCTGTGTGGCCAACGCGTGAAGGGCACCAGGCGTCCGGAGCTATTTCCTGCTTGGTGAGCGGACAGAATGGTCGGTGCGGGAAACGAAAGAAGAGAAGCTGGTTGGACGGCAGGTTAGCTATTCTGAGATTTCAGACCAAAAAACAAGACGCTATGACATCACTAAGGCAGGGGAATGGACAGTGGAAAGCACCGTGGAGATGAGGAGGGCCAGTGGCATCGGGCGGTGTCTCTGGCGTGGATGGGACGGTCAGCTCGACGGCGGCCGGTGGCAGGGATATAAGGGAACGAGCGGACTGAGATGAGCGGAAGGTACAGACCCAAGGTCTCAGCGGAGCTTGTGGAGTGCGCAGAGGTTGGCATGGCGTGCGCTCCCAGAGGACACCACCCCACAGACCCAAACGAGGCCAGCAGTTGGTAGAGGAGATCGAACGAGAGCTAAGCCACAAGAATCCCACCATCTAGAATTCCAGTCCCCTGAGGGCTGTCGGGGAGGTTCAATCCAACCAGCCGGGCCTTTCGAGGGGCTGGCCGGCAGGTCCCCAGTCTGAGCACATGGGCAGCTGTCCAGGGTGCGGCTTCGGCGGCACGTTGGCCGCTTTGCACCCAGCCTGGAGGCTCAGCGAGCAGATCTCTGTGCGCCGTCCCGCTTCCTCCACCCAACAAGGTCTGATATCGCGGAAGAGGAGGGGCGCTGGGTGGCTCAGGCGGCGGACGGTCCAGTTCTGGACTTTGGCTCAGGCCATGATCTCACGCTCCACGCCTGACTCTCTCTCCCCCTCTCCCCTTCCCCCACCTCCGTGGGCACCCTGTCTCTGAATCAATACGTAAGAGAAGGTCATGGCCATCTTTTCCTTGCAAACATGTGCATGTCCAAGCAGGGCCGGCATTCCGGAGACCCGGATCTCAGGTCCATGGGCAGTGTCGCCTCCTTGCAAACATGTGCATGTCCAAGCAGGGCCGGCATTCCGGAGACCCGGATCTCAGGTCCATGGGCAGTGTCGCCTCCTTGCAAACATGTGCATGTCCAAGCAGGGCCGGCATTCCGGAGACCCGGATCTCAGGTCCATGGGCAGTGTCGCCTCCTTGCAAACATGTGCATGTCCAAGCAGGGCCGGCATTCCGGAGACCCGGATCTCAGGTCCATGGGCAGTGTCGCCTCCCCCGGCCCCGGGAAGTGGATACCCAGGGGGGAGCCGCGCTCGGTCAAGGCCGCGCAGCTGAAGTCGCCCGTGGGCCTCCAGAGGCAGCGTGCAGGCAAGCGTCCGAGGCCCTGCTCCCCCATTCGATGCACAGGCTGGTGGCCGAGGGAAAGACCGCCCGGAACATCGCAGGACACGGGAACGCGTCGGCGCTGCGAGCAGCCTGGCTCTTCACGTCAGGAGGCCTGAAGAAACCCTTGATTTCCTGCGTCCTCCCGTTCCCCACGCTCCACACAAGCGCTTGCCGCCCGTTCCGGCTCCCCTCTCCCTTCTCCCCTCGGTCACCCTCCATCACCTGGTCACCCTCCATCACCTGGAAGAGTCTGGAATCCGCTCTTCCCAGGTGGGCCTCCATCCCGGAGTCTGAGAAGAGGCAACACTGCCTCCTGGTGGCCAATTCTAGGCTCTGCAGAGGGGCAAGCCCGTCGGTGCCACCTTCTCCGCAGGCAGCGGGAGAGGAAGACGCCTCCCTCCGCTTCAGGCCAGTAAGGACCGAGGGGAAGGAGACGTGCGAGCGCACCTGGGACGTTGCGAGCGCACCTGCAGAGGTTGCCCGGCGCCCGTTCTGATGCTCAGCTGCCCTTGCGGAGGCTGTGGTGCCCACCCCCCAGCTGGGGTCTCCTCTCCGCGGGACAGAAACCTTCTCTCCGGGAGGACCGAGAGCCGTCCCTGCTGGCTTGCTACTGAAGCCGTAATGCATGTGGTTCCCACCCGCAGAACTCGGTCTTGGGTACACCCGTTTATCTATCTACCTGTTAGTATAAACAAGAGGTAAATTACATTAACTTCAATCTCTCCTGGCAACTCTCAAAAGTTGTTAAAGGTCATCCAGCTTCTGAACCCAACAACACTACTCATGTCCCTTTTTACCTCCTCACAAGGATGGATACTTACTGGCCAAAAGGAAGACAGAGAAGCCCCTGAAGGTATTAGCTTCCGCTCTGGGCCGAGGCTAATTATCAGGTAAGCTAATGAATGTGCCCCCAGGAGGGTTTGTGGATGTCCAGCAACACATGTCCTCAGCTTGACACTCTGTCACAGGGAGTCCAGAGAACAGTGGACACCACCCCCCCCAGAGTGTAAGGATGCCTCATCACTAGCAGATTCCCTGACCTGTGGAATGAGGGCTCTTAGAGTAGGGAAAGCCAACAGAAAGCTCTGGGAACTGCCTTTCCTTTACCAAAATTGTAAACCCAAACCGAAACCACATGCCTTAGGCATCAGTGCTTCTGCCTTTCCTGTCTGAATGCTGAGAACTCCAGCCGACACAGAGGGAACTTAATCAGGGGCGCTGTCCACCCTCGCGGTGGTTCTGAACGGGCACCTTCACTGAAGCGAGCCAGCATTGCCCCAGCACCCAGGGCGTGGACCTGGCACGTAACTTCCCCATTTCTCTTAGTCAAGAGGCTCAGAAACCCGGTGGCTCTCATGGATCGAGCGTCAGCCCACTGTCACGCTCCTACCTCATGGCTGTCCCAGCTCTCCTGCTTTCTCAGAAGGCAGACCAGAGGGAACCTGAATGTCTCCATATCTCAAATATCGCGTTACCTTGATGACACTGTACTCACGGGATCTGACGAGAGGAAGACGCAAGCATGAGAGGTGGTGAGGGAGAAACCTCTCCAAAGCTTGAAGACCTACCACATCGACAGTGTTTCTAGAGGCCACAGCTGAGGAGGTCAGGAGGGCCTCTAAAGTGGGAGAGATACTGTTACACTTTGTAGCAGCCATTTCCAAGTCATAGACACAACTCTCCATGGACTTTTTACATCTTGGAGTCTGCAAATCGGATATATAGTCTGCTCCTAAATACAGTTACTGAATAATCTTGAAGATAGCTGGTTTCAGGGCAGAGAGGTTTTTTTTTATTAACATACAATGTATTATTTGTTTCAGGGGTACAGGTCTGTGAATCATCAGCCTTACACAATTCACGGCACTCACCATAGCACATGCCCTCCCCGAGGTCCCTCCCTCACCCACCCTACCCCCTCTCTACCCTCCCTCCCCTCCAGCAACCCTCAGTTTGTCTCCTGAGATTAAGAGTCTCTTATGGTTTGTCTCCCTCCCTGGTTTCGTCTTGTTTCATTTCTCCCTCCTTCCCCTACGATCCTCTGTCTCGTTTCTCAAATTCCTCACATCAGAGAGATCATGTGATAACTGTCTTTCTCTGATTGACTTATTCCAGTTAGCATAAGAGCCTCTAGTTCCATCCATGTCACTGCAAATGGCAAGATTTCATTTCTTTTGATGGTTGCATAGTATTCCATTGTAAATATATACACCCCACATCATCTTTATCCATTCATCTGCTGATGGACATCTAGGTTCCTTCCATAGTTTGGCTATTGTGGACATTGCTGCTATAAACATTGGGGTGCAGGTGCCCCTTCGGATCACTATGTCTGTATCTTTGGGATAAATACCCAGTAGTGCAATTGCTGGGTCATAGGGCAGTTCTATTTTCAACTTTTTGAGGAATCTCCGTGCTATTTTCCAGAGTGGCTGCACCAGCTTGCATCCCCACCAACAGTGTAGGAGGTTCCCCTTTCAGGGAAGAAAGTTTTAAAAAGCAAGAAGGTCTACCGCCTAGACCTCTGTGTCAGGCCAAGGTAGTAGTTCTAGCCGTTTTGTCCTGGAGGGTTGTGCATCGATGTATGCAGTGCTATTTCCTGTGGGATATAGACAGATGATGCATTTCATAGAGATTCTGACAAATCTCAGTGCAAGATCACTACATGGTCCCCTGGGCCTGGAAAGGAGCCTTGCCCTCTTCTGCCAACAACCATCTCAATTTGGTAAGCTGTTCCTGGCCTCCTATTGACCTTGGTAGAAACCTCATTTAACCATAAGACACCAATTAATTGTGCCACCTGAACTGTCCATCAAACTGTGTTTTTTCTGATCAACCAAGTCATAAGATTGGAGATTAACTGTAATATTCAATTATCCATGGAAATGGTATGTATCAGAACAGGTGTGAGCTAGGTGTGTAGCTAGGTGCTAGTGGTTCGTTCACTCACCTGGCAATTGTGCCTATTGTTGTGTGTACTGCTTTGCCCTCAACAAATACCTGTGGCCTCATGGGGGTTCCCAATGAAAAGCTAACAAAAAGGGTAACCTTGGTTTACAGATGGGTTTGCAAAATATACACAGAACCAGCCAAATGTACAACAGCCCCGAAGAGGAAAGGCTATAAAATCCAACAGCAAAGGGAAATCCTCCCAGTGGGCAGAATCCAAGAAGTCAATTTGCTTTTTGAAAGCATTTAGGAAGAAAGATCAAGAGCAGAAAAGAAATAGAATAAAAATTTCTTACTAGGTACCAAGACATTATAAAACAGTAGTAATTAAAACACTATCAATGCCAACATAGCTAATGGAAAAGAATAAAGAGTATACAGAATTGCCTGCTAATAGAACATTGATGAATGACATTACAAACCAAAGAAATACTAAAGCTTTTCAATACACAGTGCTGGGAATATTGATTATGCATATGTAAAAAGGCTAATATCCACATCGCACCATCACTGAAAATAATTGTGTAATGAGTTAACTACCGTATATAAACAGCAAACCCTGAAATCTTACCCCAAAATGGAAGACGATGCCTTGGGATACCCAAGGAAGTATTAACAAGGCACGAAAATCACAACCAGTAGAGAGAAAGATGGATATGTCTGCAGAACTGTGCATTACGTAACTGTAGAAATGCATTTGTTCATTCAACAACTGAGCGCCTCCTACAATTCGTTCATAACCCTTGGCAGATGGCACAGCAAACTACACCCCACAGCCTCGGCCCGTACTGCGTACTGCCCGATAAGCAAGAAAGCTTAACAATGCACACTAGCTAGCACAATGAAAACATTACTTTTAATATCATCAACTCCATCATAAAGGATCTTTACTTCCAGACAAATTATTAATCAACGTATCAATGCAGTTGTGGTGACAGACGGCAGACCAGGAGGTAACGGTTTCCCCGAAGGCATCTGCCCGGCTTGCTTAGTCATTCAGGAAGTATGTCTTGAGTGCCAGACACTATAATAAGCCTGGGATACAAGATGAATAAGAAGTAATTTCTCCTCTACCCATGAGCAGGAAAACACCGAGACCGGTGATGGATGGAGTCTGAGGGAGAAAGCAAAAAACGCAGTGCCGGGCGGCAGACCTCACAATGGGGGGGAGCTGCCGTTTCCATGGGGACGCACCGAAGCACCTCTCCCACATCCCTCAGTGAAGGCAAAGAAAATATTTTAATTCAGGTAATTGGGTGAATCCTAAGTAAGTCAGAATTCTAAGTGCATGCATTGCTATAAAATTATGATCATGTGTTACAGGCTGTTGTTCCCATTACCAGCCAATGACGTTCGGAGGCTCAGACCAAAACCAAGGACTCCGGAGCACCCAACAGCAGCAGGTGCTATGCCAGGGGTCCCCGAGGGAAGGACAGTGCACCAGCGAAGGGGTCTTTTGGGGGAAAAGCCAAAACTAAGTGGCAAAGAACTTGAGTTCCATTCCTGATTTTGCCACACGCTAACTGTTGAAAGCCTGGAGTAAGGCATCTATCCTCTCGGAGTTTGGGAATCACATCACAAATGTGATGCATTTAGGGACGCCTGGGTGGCTCAGTTGGTTAAGCAGCTGCCTTCGGCTCGGGTCATGATCCCAGTGTCCTGGGATCGAGTCCCACATCAGGCTCCTTGCTCGGCGGGGAGCCTGCTTCTCCCTCTGCCTCTGCCTGCCATTCTATCTGCCTGTGCTCGCTCTCTCCCCTTTCTCTCTCTGATAAATAAAATCTTAAAAAAAAAAAAAACAAATGTGATGCATTTATTGTGACCACGAACCTGCCTGTGGTTAATAAAGCAGCACACGCACACGATTTCCAAGGGACGTGCGCTCCTGAAGCATTTCTCTTTGTTGAAAAGTGCGTCCTTTCCATAATTACTTCACTCTGTTTTTACTGAAGTAAGTTTTCATATAATAAAATGCACACATTTTAAGTGTATCGTTCACTGAAAACGGCAATTGTATACATCCATTTAACTATCAAGAAAATAAAAACGTAGAATCCTACCATATCCAGAAAAGATCCTCTTTTCAGGAATTAATCTCACCCAAAAAATGCCCCCCACACACACACCCCAAAACCACCACTGTCCTTGCTTATAATCAGCATGGCTGTGGAGGGCTGTCGTCCCTGATTTTCTTTTCTAGAAACGTCCCGGTGAGGTTTCCGGTCTCATGCTTGTGCCAGCTTCATAAAAATCATGGGAATCACTTCCTCCTCCTGCCTTTTCTGGAAGAAAAATGTACAAGGGTAACATTTCTCTTTAAGTCTTTGATGGAATCCACTAGTGAAGTCAGCCAAGCCTCAGACGGTCTTTGTCGAAAGATCTCTCTTCAAACTTAAACATACATGCATGTACCGGTTTCCAGACCTCCTTTCCGCTGGTCGTCATCTTCATGAAGGAAGCTTGCCCCTTCCCCTGTTACTGTGGACTGTGTTGGCATGTGTTGTCGCATTTCATCTCCAGATTGTCCGTAATCGATTTATTGATAGTCCTTTAAAATCTTCTCACACTGATTACCTGTGCCTTGTTTCTTCCTTCTTTTTTACTGATTAATCTGGCTTGGGGTTCATCAATTTCGTAAATCTATTCCACGTGTCCCCTTCTGGTCCTCGGGGCCATCATCTGTCTCTGTTTTACTGATTTCTGCTCTTACCTTAATTTTTTTCCATCTTTGACATATTTCGGGTTCCCAATGCTCTTCTTTTCCTAGCTTCTCGACAAGGAAGTTTGTACAAAAAGGAAAAGGTAAGAGATCAACGCTGTGGGTGTACAGGTTATGTATTTCCTCTGTAGCACTGGCTTGACTGTATTGGCACTTGGTATGTTGAGTTTTTAGTGTCATTCAGGCTCTAAATATTCTGTTTTCCTTTGTAAAACCCTTTGACTCACAGATTATTTTTGGGTTTTGTTTCTTTTTTCCTTTTGCTGTGTCATTTCCCATTTGAGCTTTTCCAGATATCATATTATCGATGATTTTTTTTTAACATTTATGGTCAGAGTGTTGCAGGACCCCAAAATCAAAGGCACGGGCCGGCTTTTATTGGGGCTACCGGTGAGCTGAAGGAAGACACAGCACGGACACGGAGCAGTCAGCCTGGCCTCCCGGGACAGAGGGGAGACCCTGCTTATACGGAGACAGTGCCTGGGAGGTGCCTACTCTGGTCCCATATGCTAATGAGGGAAGAGGGAAGGATTGCCTCATCCTGATTGGTTGGAAGGTCTTCATCCTTTTTTCATTTTTAAATTTTTTATTTAAATTCAATTCAGGGGCGCCTGGGTGGCTCAGTGGTTAAGCCGCTGCCTTCGGCTCAGGTCATGATCTCAGGGTCCTGGGATCGAGTCCCGCATCGGGCTCTCTGCTCAGCAGGGAGCCTGCTTCCTCCTCTCTCTGCCTGCCTCTCTGCCTACTTGTGATCTCTCTCTGTCAAATAGATAAATAAAAATCTTTAAAAAAATTTTTTAAAAAATTAAAAAAATAAATTCAATTCAGTTAACACATAGCGTATTATTAGTTGCAGAGGTCGAATTCAGTCATTCTTCAGGGGCTCGTCACATCACGCGCCCTCCTTTGTGTCCGTCTCCGTGACCCCATACCCCACCCACCTCCCCTCCAGCAACATTCCGCTTGTTTCCTGGAGTCAAGAGTCTCTTATGGTTTGCCTCCCTGTTTTAATCTTATTTTATTTTTCCTTCCCTTCCCCGTGATCTGTTTTCTTAAATTCCACATATGAAATCCTATGGTTGTCTTTCTCTGACTGACTTACTTCACTTAGCATAGCACCCTCTAGTTCCATCCAAAAGGTCATTCTTTTTGATGACTGTGTAGTATTCCATTGTCTCTCTACACCACATCTTTATCCATTCATCTGTTGATGGACACCTGGGTTCTTTCCATATTTGGTCTGCTGTGGACATTGTTGCTATAAATAGTGGGACGCATGTACCCACTTGAATCTCTTTTTTGTATCCTTTGGGTAAAAACCCAGTAGTGCGATAGTTAAAAAACCCATAGAGTAGCTCTATTTTCAACTTTTTGAGGAACCTCCATGCTATTTTCCAGAGTGGCTGCACCAGCTTGCATTCCTGCCAACAGTGTAGGAGGGCTCCCTTTTCTCCACAACCTCACCAACACCTGTCGTTTCTTGACTTGTTAATTTTGGCCGTCTGACTGGTGTGAGGTGGGATCTCACTGTGGATTTGTCTTTCCCTGATGGAAGGGCCTCATCCTGATTGGCAGGTGATCCAGGAAGCTCCCTGATGCTTTTTGGAGCTGGGGTCCTCTGTTTTAGTAGGGCTTGTATGCAGGGTCGCATCCCGGTTCTGGTCTGTGAGAGAAGCAGGTTAGCAAGAACATTCAATGGGAAGCACCCCACATGCAGCGTTCTGGGGCTTGGTCCCCTGGTCCCTAATGGACTCAAGAGAATGCACTTTCTATGACGTCACTCTTTTTTTTTTTAAGATTTTATTTATTTATTTATTTGAGAGAGATCACAAGTAGGCAGAGAGGCAGGCAGAGAGAGAGGAGGAAGCAGGCGCCCTGCTGAGCAGAGAGCCCGACATGGGGCTCGATCCCAGGACCCTGAGATCATGACCTGAGCCGAAGGCAGAGGCTTAACCCACTGAGCCCCCCAGGCACCCCAACGTCACTCTTTTAAAACCATTATGGCTGCTGTTGGTAAACGTCTGGGAATATATTTGTATCTTGTGAGCAGCGTGGGTGTTAGTTAGGCTAAGACGGTTGACAGTCATGTTCAAATCCCCTGTATCTTTATGACTTTGCCTAGTTATTTTTTTCAGTTACTGAGAGGGATGTTGAGAATCTCCTGCTCTGATTGTGTATTTTTATATTTCTCCATTCTCCAACAAAGACTGACTTCTGCTGGTGTTTGTCTCACACGCTTTGGAGCTCCTAACATTACGAAGTGCATACAAATGAAAACAGTTCCTAGTTAGAATTTCCACTGCTTTTACTTCTCTGCTGAAATTCTCCGTCTCCTTCTATGTAATGTTCATCTTTCCCTTTCAATCTCCCAACACATTTCCTGGGGTCACTTTATAGCCCATGCCTGCTAATTTCATAAGCTATGTCTCTGGGCCTGATTCAACGGCTGATTTTTTTTTTTTTTTTCTGCTAATGGATCATGTTTTCTTGCCTCTGCTTATCTCTTTAGTTTTTCAAATCTCATTCTGTACTTTTCATGTAAAAGAATAATTGAGAAGCAAATAGATAGTATTTGTTCCTTGGAAAGCGTTAGAAGCTGAACCAAACACATCTGTGACCGGGCTGTCTGAGCTTTGTTGCGGCTTTAATTGGATTCAGTTCACCACTGGCTTCGAATGGTTTGAGGGCTGGAGCAAGACGTCCCTGTCAGTGAGGCTTAGGATCTGAGAACTGGTAAGATTCTGAGCTTCTCTCCAGGATTTATAAGCCAGCAGCCTGGTTCCTCAGCCTCAGGAGCCTGGGCTCCGTCCTTCTACAACAGACTTTGACTTGCTGCTGCCTTGCATAGGTAAAGGCTGCCTTGGGAGAGTGGCTCGCGGTTCTGCCCTCCCCGAGGCCTTCAGTAGGACCATGCCCTGTGTACCCTGGGGACCCACTCTACCCTCCTGGCCTCCCCTCAGCCCTGGGTGCTGCTACCACGCTTTCAGTGAAGGGCTCATGAGAAAGGTTTGGGAGGTCCGTGTGGATTCACTCTGAGACCAGGCATCCTGAGGTCCCTCAGAACCATCACGTCGGCCCCACATGGTGGATGAAAGTTTAAAAGACATTTGGGAGCAGCAGCGCCTGGGTGGCTCAGTTGGTGAAGTGACTGCCTTCGGCTCCGGTCATGATCTCAGGGTCCTGTGGGGAGCTGCTTCTCCCTCTCCCTCTGCCCCTCCCCCTGCTCATGCGGTCTAATAAATAAACGAAATCTTAAAAAAAAAAAAAAAAAGAATGTTTGGGAACAACATCCTACCATTTCTGAGGTGAAGAGAAATGTGCCAAGGATAAAAGCAGCCACGGCTTCTCTTTGTTCTAGGAAGGGCTTGTCTCTCACTGGAATTTAGTTCTGTTCTTACTGGGATTTAGCTCACTTAGGTTTTCTCTGTAGGTCTATGTTGCTTTTAAAAATACCTAAAATTACAAAAAGAAAATGAAACCCTACGATTATGTAACTTACCCGAACTGTCCTCACTGTCAGGGCAGGTGTATGGTCCCTGCAGCTTCCTGCAGCCCGACTGGTGATGCTCGGCTTAGTGTCCAGGCATGGATGGGACGGGAAAGAACCAAATGTAGATTTAAATTGTTACCAGGATAAATTTGAATTTCAATCTGTTTTACGCAGCACCGAAAATAAAATTCTTTGCTACCTAATGTGCACCCATTTCTAAGGGCTTCCATGTGAAGAGAGGTAGGTGGCGAGCTGTTTCGAAGTTTCCGAGTTTCCAAGCCAAGGGGACAAGCACAGGGAGGGAGAAGCAGGCGCCCCGGTGAGCAGGGAGCCTGATGTGAGGCTCCATCCCAGGACCCTGGGATCATGACCTGAGCTGAAGGCAGACGCTTAAATGACTGAGCCACCCAGATGCCCAGGAGAATCTCTTCTTAATTCACACAAAGGCTCCACTTACAAAGGCTGGCCGTGGCCCCTGTATTACTACTCTCTGTGGCTGAACAAAGTCCTGCTCCTAAATAATAAAGAGGTGCCACACTTCTCCCGCCTGCCGTGTCTGCCCATCCCTGCAGAGCATACAGATCGCAGCGCACAAATTAATGTGTGTTCTGCTCCTTCGCCATCCCAGACCCCCAGACTTCCAACGCAGACTTCCGTTCGTGACTGACGTTCTCCTGAGTCAAAAACAAAGTGGGAAATGCCTGAAGAATCCTGGCGTAATTGGGGGGGGGGGCCGGACACCTTTTTACTCCATGTTAATATTTATCTTTATGTTCAGACAGAAATTCTCTGCTGATTTTCTTGATTGGGATGTATCTCATACACTTTATTTGCTGAAAAGGACTCCAAGCAGGCACCTTTGCTGTTTGCAAGAATGCTGCCCGAGTTACCTAGAATAACTGGTCGTATACCAAGGCCAGATACTAAAAGAAAACATGGCAAAGGTAGAGAAAGGGCGTCAGCCACTAATAGATAAGCCACTGCCTCTTCGGGAAGTTTTGTGCAGTGTAGTAGGAGAGACCTCTCAAATAAAGTTCTTTTTCAGTAAACTTCCTGATAATTACTTTGCAATTTCATTCCTTTACATGAGGGTGAGTTTATCCTACTTCTATATTATTTGGAGTATAATTCAAATAAACATAAGACCTGAACCAGAATGTCCACTGAAGTCCATTTATGTGTCTGTGCACATTATGAGACTGTAGTTCATTTATTTATTTATTTATTTAATTGGTTCTATCAAAAAATATTTATGGAGTCTTATGATTTTTTTCTTCACTGTTGTCATCTCAGTGCCTGGATAATTGCCCAGCACAGAGTCCTCTGCTCATACAGTCTGGTGAAGAGAGACCAAAGAACAATATAGAAAAATAAGTGTCATCTCTAGAAGTGATAAACATGGTATCTGCATCATGTAATATCTAAGCCAGAACACTTTTGAGAGTAATTGATGATTACACCAGGGAAGCAGGCACCACGAGGCACTGCCTGCGAAGAAACAACAGCGGTGGTCATCTCAGTGAGAAGTTCTATGAAGGTGAGTCGAGGTTCTGGCTTGGCATCTCCAATAAAGGGGACGGGTTTAAGTGGGTGGGGAGGTCACTCAGGGGCTCAAGGGAAGCCCTGAGGAAGAGCTGGCCTTTGACGCTGGATCTGAGTGCTGAGAACGAGTCTCCCTACAAAGACTGGAGAAGAGGGGGGACGGGGGTGTCCCAAATGCAAGGTCCTGAGAAGGAAACTCAGCACCCTGTTCAAGAAACAGAAGGAAACACGGCAGCCACAGTCGAGTGGCCGAAGGAAACAAAGTGGCAGAAGCCAGGAAGGACGGGGGAGCAAGGCTGCCACCCTGCTGTCCGCTGTCCACGGGGGCCCTGCCGAGGTGGTGACTCGCTGAGGAGGTAAGTGAGCGGGAACAGCTTCAGCTAGTTAGAGGAAAACAGCCATGAAGGTTGTGTGCTAATGTAAAGCTCTGAAATCCGTCTAACCATGTTAATGCACCAACTCGCCATTTTGCGAAATGTCAAGATAGAGGATTTTTTTTCCTAAAATGAATTCTTTTACATGAATAATGTGTTACTTTTCGCACAAGTTTTCATAGAGTGGCTACGTGGAAGTACGTGTGTGTGTGTGTGTGTGTGTGTGTGTGTGTGTGTGTGTGAAGCGTTATCCTGGAGTATTCCAAGGCCAGGAATTACTCTGAGGGCTGATCTGGGTTTCTAGGTTCAGCCTACGTTCAGCACAGAGCGCTGTGAAGGACCAGAAGGGCGATGCTGTTGCAAGTGCGCGGAACCAGGACCAGTAAAAATGTCATAGGTCAGAAGAGCATCTTACTCGTTAATAGGAAGGCCTGAGTTAGGTTCAAAACATGAGTTGCAGGACACAACGCAGGGTATGTGGCTTGACAACAGTCAGCATCAACCGAGAACTCCCCATTTCCCGGAAGTGAGTTCACAATGTCATAAAGTTACTTCGCAGTCGATGTCATCTCAGAATGCAGTCATAGGTACGTCATTCCCAGAGGATGAGGAAAGGTCACGCACTCTATTTCGCTCAGACCAATTCTACAGTAAGGACTAATTAGAAAACCAGACTGAAGAGAATTCTGGAAATCATGCCACTGGAGAAAAGCTGGATGAAATCGGCTGTTTTGAACTCAGGAAGAGAAGGTGATGGAAATTTGGGTTGTTGGCTTCCCATTCAGATAGGGTAGCTGTGTCTACCGTATTTCCCCCAATGGCTCTAAACCAGTGTCGGCACACTTACTCCAAAGGCTACGTAGGGGTCTTCAGCTTCATCATGTGCCCTGCAATCTTCCTTCAGGGTAAAATATTAGAAATGGGCTCCCATAATGCTACTTCTCAAAGGTCTATTCCCAGCAGATGGAACTCCTCAGGGACAGGAACTAGGGGAGGGAGGAGAGCCACGGGCGAGTCCCCACTCCGGTCTCAACACTAAAGTGACGGCCAGGAGGAGAGCCACGGGCCTGTCCCCACTCCGGTCTCAACAGTAAAGTGACGGCCGGCACTTTACGTTCTACACCAGCCCTTTTCGGACACAGGCGTGTGCAGTAACGGAGCAGCCCCGTGAGGGGCGGTCGGCATTCGCAGACAGCCACATCAGGAGACTTCTCCATGTCTCTATCATGAGCTGCTCCCTACAGATGGGACCCAAGAGAAACACAGGGTCTCCCAGCTGTCAAGAATTCTGAGAGCAGGGAAACCTGCTGAATGACTGACAGGTGCCAAGACACATGGATAATAATGAGGATGAAATAAAACTAGTAACATCAGCGGCCACCAAATAGTTCTGATGCCGGGTGTGGGGCTAAGTGCTCTGGGCTATCGTCCATCCTCGTGGAAGCTGTCAGCGGCTTCTATCACTGCGCTTTTCTATGGATAAGGAAACGTAGGGGCACGTCTGGGGAGAGGGGAGGTGAAGAATCTGGGCTGTCTGACCCCACGGCTGAACGCTGCACCACCACAAAATGGAGCCTCCCTCGGGGGACGTACAGCTGAGGACGGAAATCCCACTGACGAGAACAGCTGCAGAGAGCTCCGTGGGACTCCGGGCAACCCAAACACGCAGGTGTCTTTGTCTCCCACTGCACTACCTTCGCTTGAAGGCCAGAGGGAATTTTAAGTAATTCTGTTTCTCACTAAGGAGGCAAATACAATAATTTCCCAGGAGAGAAGACCTCACGATTTGGAAGCCGGTGGATACTAGCAAGGATTTAACGCAATCACCGCTGTCCTTAGGGAACTGCGCGGGCCAGCTAAAAGCAGATATTTCATATGTATCTGATAACTTATCTAGCAAACCTAGTTTTCAAGACTGTAAAAGCTTTGTCCTTCATGATATGGCCTCGGCTGGATTTTAAACAAACATCAAAAACCTATGCAGACTTCCACTTACAAGATTAATAAATTCTGGAAATCTAATGTACAGCTTGGTGATGTTAGCTAATAATGCTGTATCATGCACTTGTATATCACTAGGAGAGTAGATTTTAAATATTCCCACCATGAAAAAGAAATGGTAATTATGTGACATGATGGAGGAATTAGCAACACACTATGGGGATAATCATTTTGTGATCTATAAATGTATCAAATCCACACACTGTGTACCTTAAACTCACACAACGCTATGAGTCAATTATATCTCAACAAAGCTGGGGAGAAATAAATAAAAATTCAAAAATTAATTAAATACATAAGTAAATACATAAATACATATATTAATTAGAGAGAGAGAGAAAGAGAAGTGTGTAAGAAGGCACCACCAAAAAGATGTTTGAGCAGGTGCAAATTTTGAAAAAACTACAAAAAGGATACATAATCCATACTCTGAAGCAATGATAAAGCATTAAAAATGGCAGCTTAGATTGGAAGCATGTGTTTTCTCTAAATGGCTGAAAAGGGTATCTCCCGTTCTAAATGCACCTGGAAAACCCGCCCGCTCCCCCAGGGAGAACTGGAGCTGCTTCCTCTGCCCTTGAACCGAAGCAGGCCACTGACTCATCTGGAACCAGCAGACCCACTTAGAACCAGAGGATGTGATGGAAGCCGGGAGGTGGTCTTTTGCCCCGAGACAGATAACTAGAGCTGTAGGTGTTAACACTCTCTCAACAGATACAACAGAGAAAGGGAGTAACTGCTCCAGGGACACGAGGTTTTATTAGATGCCGGTTAGAAGCCAGATCTCTTGACACTTAATCCAACATTACTTCCACTGCAGCCTTGCTCCCCAACGGACTCCCCTCATCCCCGATGTTGACCACTGAATTAACTGGATTTCAAATCAGGCTGCTTGGTTGTTTTGGCAACATATTCTCTGGTCACAGTTTGCCAGCTGTGTGTAAATCTGGTGCAACGAGAGTCCATGTTAAAAAGTGGGATTAAAAAATATCCACCATCGCCTTTGTGCTGCTGTACATTCTCCCCAAAAGAGAACCATGTCAACAATTCATAATAATATTAGCTCTGTTTTGCCTTTATTGTGGATCCAGTTAGTGGCTATTAATTTTTTAAAAGCAAGAAATTAACCTCTCACCTTTTGAAATGAAAGAAATGGGAAGGAACTCCAGGACCGAACATGAGCCCACTGGAACTCATTAACGAGGCTGTGAATAGGCTGGGCTGTCACAAACCTAATTTACAGAGCACAGCTGACCAAAACGTGTCATTTCTCTCTGTGGATTTCTCCCTTTCTCGAGTCCTTGTTCGGGAGATGGAGGAAACACTGGAAAGGGAGAAATAGAGACTTAAAAGGTGAGCTGACTGTAGGCAAAGCCGCCCACGGGTTCGTGATGACAGAGAAAACCACTCCCCAGCAGCAGCCGAGGCGAAGCCTGGGTTCGCCACCTTCCTGAATCCTTCCTGCCTGAGCACCGTCCCTGCTTCCAGTGCCGGGAAAGCTCCAGGCTCCAGCGGGGAAACACTCTGTGCCCCGGGTCCCGTTCACGACCCACTGTTGTTCCTGCCCGCAGTGCGAGGGTCCTGTTTGCGCCTTTCTTTTTCTGCGCCCGACCAAGCTCAGCACCCTGGACAGCAGAAGCGCAGTAAACATCTGCTTGATGAGTTCAGAAAAGTAAGATGGGGCTCTCTCTCTCCTCTATGGTGTTTGGCTGGACACTGACCACTCAGTAAGGGTGGAGGAATAAAGTCATGGCCAGGCCGGTCTCCTCCCTGGCAGCCCACAAAGAACACCTCCTCCCCTCCCAGTCTCGCTGCTTCTCCAGCTCAGAGCCTTTCTGCGCTCACTTGGAGAAGAAGACCGCAGCTTTGTGATCTTAGAAATGAGGATACTAGGGTGCTGCCGCTCTAGGACACCAAGCAAACCGCACATCTGACAACTGCTTAAGGAATCTGTAGTTCCCTGAAGATATATAAACATAAAGAGAATGTATGTAGAGTATATGGGGGGAAAAATAAGAACGCAGATATCCTGCAATTTCCTCCAGTTGGCTACATGTCCAAGAGATGAAAATGAGGGTAAAACCCTAATCTACCCTTATATTCCTTATCTGCTGCTCCATTATGTACCTAAATAGACATCGTAGAGGAGTCTTACAGATCATCACAGAAACTCCATGGGGTGGGGTGGGGGGAACAGGCACAAACAGAAATTGAATTTTCTTTTTAAAGTCATTGCATTTGTTTCTGAATCCCTTGGCATTATCAGTACACTTGCAATTAACACGTTATCATGTCCAATTAGTTGGAGAAGATGGAAAATGGTTTCCCTAAGCCCATTATATTAAATTCAACATTTTCTATCTAGTTATTGCAGAAAGCAATATTATTTATACCAACCTACATTGTATCAAATTAATGGGTCCTGCAACATCTCCAAGTAGGGGGAAAAGCTCCTTTGGCGAGAAAGTGGAAGCATATACCTGTGATGGAACAGCCATCCTGATTATATTTCCAGAAGAAAACATTTCACTTTCTTTAGGTCGACAGAAGCAAGATTGTGCATTTCTTGGAGTAATGAATCTCTTCTCCATCTGCCAGATACTCGCCTAAAAGGGTGAATTTTCTTTCTTACCATAAGCTCATAGTGACAAGGCAGCATAATGAGGCCAGGAGAAATGCTCTAGTGGATGAGAAGCGCCGTAGAGTGGGAGGTGAGCTAGTCTTAGCAGAGTCCTGTCATCCGAATGCTAGCCGGCTTCACTGCTAGCTGGTTTTGCCTCCACCCTGATTTTCACAATATTCTTCTTACCGTTTCCCTACCCACGCTTCCTATTTTCACCTTTATTTTTCTTTTTTTTTAATTTTTTTAAAGATTTTATTTATTTATTTGACAGACAGAGATCACAAGCAGGCAGAGAGGCAGGCAGAGAGAGAGAGAGGAGGGAACAGGCTTCCTGCTGAGCAGAGAGCCCGATGCGGGACTGGATCCCAGGACCCTGAGATCATGACCCGAGCCGAAGGCAGAGGCTTAACCCTCTGAGCCACCCAAGCGCCCCTCACCTTTATTTTTCAAGTTCAGTGTTATTCTGTATTACCTTGGTCATGAACCCAAGGATGCTTTTCCAGCATCCCTGAACATGGCTCATTTGTATGAGACATTTTTAATTCTGTAATATTCCACAATATCAACATCATTCCTCAGCCTCAGCCATTCTCAGCTTCCCTTAAGGAATGTTAGCAAATCCTTTCTTTACTGAGGCAAACTCGATCTCGTGAACTTAGAACAACTCCAGCCCTGCCGCCATGTTGCTGAGGCAGCTGGCGAGGCAGGAACCCCCTATAACAAGAACGGTTCAAGTTGAGGCTGAACAGCCATCTTTCAGGGGTGCCTCAGAACTCTTCTAAGAATGGAAGCTATTTTTCAGTACATACCTCCAGAGGTGGCCTACTTCTCACGCTACGGCCCTAATTGCCTGTTATGAATCACAGTTTTATTTAAATTCTATTTCTATGTGTACTTCATAGCCACACTTAGGGAGCATAATATCCACAACATTTTGTGGACTGAGACCCCCCCACCAAAACAAAAAAAGAAAAAAGATTCTTTAAGCTGACAAAGGAATTAAGAGTTTGGGGACACATAGTATTCCATTCAGAGAAGCTGACTCATGACCTCCCCACCACATCCCACAGATCACCTTATCCCCAAGCTTGGAACTCAGAGAAGTTCAGCAAAGCGACATCACCGACCCGTGAGATATCTAGCTTCAAGCAGGCAGCCTCTTCTCTCTGGGCTCAGAGACCCCTTCCACACCAGGTTATAGATGAGGAGATGAAGCTCCCTCCAGTTCCCACTGCTTTGACTTTAGGATGGGGGTGTTCTCCTGGGCTGGGGCTATAAGCCCAAAACTCATTTGAGTGGTTTTGCTAAAGGCGTATCTGTGGGCCATTAATCTTTGATGAGGCTTGGTCCCTACTTCCTGGGACTTCACAGTGTGTGGGGAGGAGACAAGCCACTTAGAAAGGACAGAATTAACACCATAAATATTGAATGCCATGGCTGTGGTATGTGGAAGAATTAACCACCTGGTCAGTCTTACAGGAAATCAAGAAGATCTCCTTGTCAGGACTATAAAGCAGGAGATGGAATTATTTTTTTACTTTCAAATGAGAATTTTATCTCCACTCTACTCCCTAGCTTCATTTCCTGTGACTGCTTATTCCCATAAAACCATACATCTCATTTCACTTACTCTGTTCCCTAGAAACACCTGGAGGACTCTCTCTCCATCCCGTCAAGTAGACCCTAGTCTTCTTTGGAAGCCTAGTCCAATATATTCTACAAATAATGCCTATAAATGTTGTCATGATTTATTTCGGCACATAGTGCTTTTCCCTCTCTTCAAGGTACATAGCACCTAGTAAACGTAATATAGTCACATTATATTACACATCGTATACATATGAAAGTTGGATCAAAGATCCTGGGATAAGGTCCCTTTTGATTATTAAATCAATTAAATATTATTTAATATCTGAGCTTTATCGTTCCCATTTTAAAATGGAGAAGGCAACAGCCATTTCAAATATGTGAAAGGGGTCAAAAGGTATTAACTTCCACTTAGAAAATAATGAGGTCCGAGGGAGGTAATATGCAACATGGTGAGGGTATGTAATGATACAGTATCGAATATCTGAAAGTTGCTGAGACAGTAGATCTTAAAAGTCCTCATCAAAAGAAAAAGAATTTTGTAAGTATGTATGGTGACCGATGGTAACTAGATTTATTGTGGTGACCATTTCATAGCATATACAAATATTTAAAAATTAGTTATTTTTTTAAAGAAGCAAGGCAAGGGGAAAGCGGTTGGCAGAGTGGACTAAGAAAAAATCACCCAACCATACACTGTCTACAAAAAAACTCTATATACAAAAACTCACTTCAGATATACATATATAGGCAAGCTGAGAGTAAAACATGGGAAAAGAAATACTAAGAAGCATTAATCAGAAGAAATCACAAGTGGTGGAGTGCCTGGGTGGCTCAGTCCGCCAAGCGTCCAGCTCTTGATTTTGGCTCAGATCATGATCTCAGGGTCCTGGGATTGAGCTCTGTGCCGGGCTCCCTGCTGAACACTGAGTCTGCTTGAGATTCTCTCTCTCCCCCTTGGCTCCTCCCCCTGTTTCCCCTTCCCCACCTTGAGCTCCCTCTCTCTCTCTCTAACAAGTGAGTCCTTTCTAAAAAAAGGAAATCATGAGTAGCTACATTAATATCAGACATTAGTAGACCTAAGAGAAAACAGAATTCACAGAGGCATAGAAAGACATTATGCCATGATAAAAGGGTCACTCCACCCAGAGGACACAGCAACGAACAACGGAGCGGCAAAATATGTGAAGCAGAAACTGACAGAACCCAAAAGGAGAAACACACAAGTCTGCAATGGCAGCTGGAGACTCCGACATGCATCTGTCAACAGCTGGCGTGACTAGACGGAGTCAGAAAGAATACAGAACCCAGTGACACCATCAACCAAAACCTGCTCAACAGCCCATCTAGTAACAGTAAGATACATTCTTTTCAAATGTCCACAAGAAACATATGCCAAAATAGACCTTAGCCTGAGCCATAACACAAACCTCAGCAATTTTTTGGACGATTTTATTTACTCATTTGAGAGAGAGAGAGACAGAGCACGAGTAGGGTGAGGGGCAGAGGGAGAAGCAGACTCCCCGATGAGCAGGGAGCCCGACGTGGAGCTCCATCCCAGGACCCCGGCATCACAACCTGAGCATAACCAACTGAGCCACCCAGGAGTCCCCAAACCTCAGCAAATTAGAAGAAGGAATAATAGAATGTATCCTCTGACCACAATAAAATCAAACAAACAAAAATAACAGATAAAAGGAAAATCTCCGAATACTTGGAAACTAAACAACACGCTTCTGAATAATCCATGGGTAAAAAGGAAGTGGCACCTTCTCTGAGGAAAATGGAACAAATCAAAACTTGCAGGATACGGCCGAAGTGGCACTGAGGGGACACTCGTGGCCCAAACAGCTACATCAGAAAAGAGGTAAATAAAGTCTCAAATCAATAATATAAACTCGCACCTCCAAAAGCTGGAAAAAGAAGAGTAAAACAAACCCAAAGCAAATGAAGGAAGGATATAGTGACTCAGAGAGTAAAAATTAATGCAACTTAAAACAAAGGAAAGCAATAAAGCAAACAGAAGAAACAAAAAGCAGCCAGGACGTGAGTGACAGGAACTTCTCCGGTGCTGGTGAGAACACGAAGCCGCACGGCCTCTTCGGAAGACCACGTATCGGCTCCGAGGGAGGCTGAGCACAGTCCTGCCAGGATTCCGCAGAGGCTCCAAGTGGACGGAAAAGCACGTCCACACAACAACCTGCCCGTGACGTAGGAGATGTTTATGTATAATCAGCAAGCTGGAAACAACCAAGAAGCCCTTCGACACACGAATCAATAAAGACACATCGGCCCCTCCATCTCGTGGAGTATTATCACCGACACAAGGAGGTGGGCCAGCAAGTTAGTAAGGTCCGTGGATGACTCTCAAATGTCCATTGCTGAGCAACAGGATCCAGCCTGAAAAGGCTAAAGAGTGTAAGACTCCGTTTATATGGCATTTCGGAAAAGACAAAGACACTGACGACGTATGTGAGTGACAATCGGGGCTCAGGGAAGGGTGAAAAAGTGAGCCACAGGGGGCTGTTGAGGAAGGTGAAACTGCTCGGAAGGCTGCTCTAAGAGTGTGTTTGATACACAATCGTCAAACCCCCGGGGAAAACACAGTAAATCTGAATGTACACAGATTTTTAAAATCTTTTAAGAGGTGTCCCTGGATGGAGCGAAGAATATGACCAAGTATTCTAACCGTATTACATATGTATGAACCAGCTTCACTGAGGAGCTGGGGAAAATGTAGCCTTGAGTAATGCTGGAAATGCACAAAGCCTTTACAACTAAAGGCAAAAATGAACCAGCCAAGGAATGCAAGCTGGTGCAGCCAGGCTGGAAAACAGCATGGAGGTTCCTCACAAAGTTGAAAATGAAGCTACCCTATGACCCAGCAATCGCACTACTAGATATTTACCTTAAAGATACAAATCTAGTGATCAGAAGGGGCATGTGCACCCAAATGTTTATACCAGCAATGTCCACAAACAAGGAAAGAACCTAGATGTCCATCAACAGATGAATGGATAAAGAAGATGTGATTGATTGAGATATATATAAGACACACACAATGGAATACTATACAGCCATTAAAAATGAAATCTTGCCATTTGCAATGACATGGATGGAACTAGAGGGTACCATGCTAAGTGAAATAAGTCAGTCAGAGAAAGACAATAATCATATGATCTGTCTGATATGAGGAATTTGAGAGGCGGGGCGGAGGGTTGTGGGAGGTAGGGAGGGAAAAAAATGAAACAAGATAGGATTGGGAGGGAGACAAACCACAAGAGGCTCTTAATCTCAGGAAACAAATGAGGGTTGCTGGGGGGGTGGGGCACAGTAGGGATAGGGTGGCTGGGTGATGGACACTGGGGAGGGTATATGCTACAGTGAGGGCTGTGAATTGTGTAAGCCTGCTGATACACAGGCCTGTACCTCTGAAGCAAATAATACATTATATGTTAATTTTTTAAAAATAAAAATTAATTAAAAAAGGAATAATAAATGAACCAGCTAAAAGCCCTGTCCTGGGCTTGATAAAGGTCTTTAAGAGCCCACATTACAGGTCAACAATTCTGAAGTCCCTATCCACGTAAACTGGAATGGCACACTTACGGAAACGGGCAGTGGCTGGCAGGAATTCGTTTTCTTACAGTTGCGGTGGGAGGTACTGATGAGAGAAAAAGGTAAACTGATCCACGCGGTGATGGGTCAGAAGTGGGGACCTCAGTATGAGCTCACAGTTAGCACAGTCTAGACACGGAACGGTTAAGTGCAGAAATATTTATAAATACCTGTCCATGCAAGGGTTAGCATAGACACCATATTTTTTGTTCTGTCTGATGAAAGGGCCAATAGCAATGAGACCCCAGCAGCAATGAGCACAGCTAGCACCCAGATCTTAGTTCTGACACCATTCTTCGATACGAGAAACCAGAGTTCCATGGAGAAATGGCTAATTTTAGGATCGGGGCAGGAAATATACTAGATGAGCCCAGAGTATCCTGGAGTACCAGAAAGTAATAAAATGTTCCCCTAAAAAATCCATGTTGATAAGGGGTATGTCAAAGGGACACAAGAATCAAATAAAAGAACCCCCAAGAGGGGAAATTCTGAACCAGAGAAATAAAGTAGTATTAGGTTATAACCCAAAGGACAAAAAGATCTAAATATTTGAGTAAACGAATAGCGGGAGAGAAGAGCCGACTCCTGCACAGGATATTCTAAGTCATTTACAGAGCCATGCCACCTTCAAGGGTGAGATCTGAGTTACCCAAAGGTAAGGGCGTGGGGTACTTATCGGCCCAAGAGAATCAAGACGGGCTCACCAGAATGTAGGCTTAGGCTTTCATGAACTTACAGATGTAACTACTACATTTCCCAAATTAGAACATCCTATTTAAATGAAGGGGTTGAAAAGGGCACTCTCATGATCCCAAACTCTGAATCACAGAGTGTCGAAGATCTACACTGGTTTCCTTAAGTCTGCTTAGTACGCATGGCGGAATGAGCAACACTAGCACCTGCTGCTTGATACCCCTTCATGGCAGACCCTTCCAGGTAGCCCTTCATGAAATCCAGACATCGGCATGAAAGCCAGGAACTGACATCCCACTACGTTAAACACAATCCACATCCATGGAAAACCTCTTACCAGCTTTCCAAGAGATAACTAAAACAGAGCAAAACACAAACACGTAAGAAATAACCTGTCAAGTTGGGCTGTAAAATGCTAAAACATACTGCGAGGTAATCACTGACATGATTGCTAACAGTGATTTTCGATGCAATGAAGGTGTTGGCACACGAACACCGGACAGGCGTGATGCTCTGCCCACACTCACCATGCTTTTTATGGCATCCACAAGCATTTCCCACATTCTACCAGTTACATTTGGGATATGACTTGAAGCTTTGCCCGTACAACATTTTGCAAAAATATACACATTGAGTTTCAGAGGCCATAAATATGTATTTTTCTATATATAAATATTGTTGACAACAGCAACGAAATCCTTAGTAGTTAGAGACATCTGTTCTTTGAAGTTTGTGCAATAAAATAAAAATAAATAGATCACCCCCCCCAACATACACACACACACACACACACACACACACGCACGTTTATCTGATTTATGAAAAAGGCGGCCTGGGAACACAGTGGGGAAAAGCGTGATGTTTTCCATGAGCAGCGTTGGGACAATTTTACACTTATATGAAAAAAATATACTGACCCCATCTCACAATAGGGGGAAAAGTCAGTACCAGATGGATTGCATATCTAAATGTAAATGGTGTAACATAAAGCTTTTCAGAGGAAATAGAGAACATCTTCTTGACCTTGAAGTAGGCAAGCTTTCTTTAAAAGGACAAATGAAGAAATAATCATAGAAGTAAAAGTCATAAACTAGACCATGTTAAAATTAAGAATTTCTACTCATTAAAAGAAAACATAAAGAGAGGGAAAATACAATCCTCAGAATAGTAGAAGAAAATCATATTAAGATACATTCAACAGAGGACCAATATCCAGAATACTAAAGATCCCATACAAATCAATAAGAAAAAAGAGAGAATCTAATTTTATAAGGGGCAAGCGAGGGACCTGGTTGGCTCAGGTGGTTGAGCATCTGCCTTTGGCTCAGGTCATGATCTCCGGGTCCTGGGATCCAGCCCCGCACCAGGCTCCTGCCTGGCTCAGTGGGGAGTCTGCTTCTCCTTCTCCCTCTGCCTTGCCCCCTGGTTGTGCTCTCTCTGCCTCTCTGTCTCTCTTGAATGAAAAAAAATAAAATCTTTAAAAAAGAAAGACGAGGGGCAAGTGACTTGAGCAGACACTCTAGAAAAGAAGAGATCAGAAGAGCCAATAAACATAAAAAGGTGCTCAGCTTCCCTCATCAGCAAAATTCAATGCCACGTCATTCTTGCTAGAGCTAAAATTTAAAGTACTGGAAATACTAAGTAAGGGTTAGAAATGGAAAGCAAACAAAAATCTCATCTATTGCAGGTTGTGGTGTACATTGGTATATCACTTGGGAAAACTGTTTGGCATCATCTACGAAACCAAACCTATGCAGCATTTATGACCCCGCAGTTCTGCTCCCAGGTTTGTACCCGCTGGGAATGCGCACACATGTCAACCAAAACATAGGCTAGAACGTACCCAGCAGCAGTGCTCACAGGAGCCCCACACCAGAAACTACCCGAAGGCCCACCAGCTTTGGAACGCGCAGATGAGCTGTGCTGCGCTCGCCCGGCAGAATGACAACAGCTGGTCCCCGCACACAGGTCCTCACGGAGTGCAGCGTCATGAACTTAATACTGAGCCGAACACCCCAATGCGAAAGACGACAGAAATATGGCACCATTTCTATAAATTACAAAGAGAAAATGTATATGGTTAGAAGCGAGACGGGTAGTTCTCATTGGAGAAGGCAGTTTCCGGAAGGTTGCGTGAAGGGGACTTCTGGGGCAGAAACATGTGCTGCTTCATCTGAGCGGGTTATGTGGGCGGCGTCTGTGCAGACCCATCAAGCGGCCCGCTGATGATGCGTGTACAGAGACATACGCGCACATACACATACACATGCAATGCTTCCATAAAAACTACAGGGAAATATTTTAAAGTCGACTGAACAGAGTCTTCAAAATACATTACCATTCTTCAGTGAAAACAAGAGAGTCTACATGTTTAAGGTGAAACTGTCTAAAACTGCAGAAACTTAGAAGCTTGGACACCAGCTTTATTTTTTTTAAAGATTTTATTTATTTATTTGACAGTGAGAGAGAGCATGCACCAGAGGGAGGGGCGGTGGGGGAGGGAGAAGCAGACCTCCACAGGGACCCCCATGTGGGGCTCATCCCAGGACTCTGAGGTCATGACCTGAGCCGAAGGCAGACACTTCACTGTCTAAGCCACCCAGACGCCCCACGGACACCAGGTTTAAAACCTTAAATGACTGACCACTGCCCTTGAATAAAGTCTGAAGCCTTCTGTGTCTCACAGATGCCCTTTCTGAGCCGGCCCCTTCTGCCCACACCCCTACCCTGTGGTCCCCTGCTGCAGCCCCACCCTTGGGGGAAGGATGCTCCTCCCAGCCTGGCGGGCTTCTCCGGGCACAGCTCGGTGGCCCTGACCCCTCACCCCACACCCCTCTCCCTGCCCCCCGCCCTCTGCCCACACCAGCTTCCCCCCCCCACCTCTCTCTGCCCCCGGGAATGTCAGCCTCCCTCCTCGGCCCTCCTACCTATTTGGAGAGCCCCCCGCCCCAGATTTCCTTCCAGCAGGTCCCCCTTTGACACCTGACCACCCCCCACTCTGTTTACATTTATCAGGTGGCGTTTTTCTCTGCCAACCTTCCTTTCTCCACATTTATTCATGTATCCGCCTACGTCGGCTTGGACGACTTCCTACTTTACAGGTAACGTGGACTGTTACAGTGTAGTTAGTTTAATGGTACTGTCCCAGCTTTGGCCAGCGGGGTCCCTTCGGGTCGGTTTCTCCGTGGTTCGGCAAGTTCCTCCTGTTCTCCGAGCTGGGTCTTGTTTTCTGGCGCAGTGATCTGCTTGGGTCTCGTCTGCTTTTCCCTGCCCCGGACTCTGCCTTTGCCCCAAGGAGCCTGGTTCTTTCCCGTGCCGGAGCCAGGACTGGGGCACGGGGCGAGGGGAGGGGAGGCGGGGGCTCGCTGCTGGTCTGGCTCCGCGGCTCTCCTGCCTTCTCTGGGGTCAGCACCAACACACTCAATACCAGTCGACACTACAGGATTCTTCCAGAAGTCTCCCTTCCCGCCTTCTCTGATGATGGGGAACGTGGCTCCCCTGCCCTCCATGAACTTACTTGTTGAAAGCACATGTCCCAAGTGAGCCATCTGCCAGCACCTCCGTGAGTGTGAGCCCGGGGCCACCTCACCCCGTGGGCTCCAGTCCCCCGTCCTGGGATGTGGGGGACAGACCTGTGGGAGAGAACAGAAGATCAAGGGGACAGAACTAGGAGATTCGGAAATAACGAAGGACAGCTCTCCGTTGCCCCAGAAAAGACGGAAGTGGAAATCAAGGAGGCGCCTGAGTTGGAAGGAGTGAGCCTCTGGAGCCCCCGACCCTGGGCTTGGACTGGAGGGCGGGAAGGTGAGCTGCGGTGGGCTCTGCCCCCCAGAGACGACCCTGCAGCTGAGCTCGGTGTTCTGCTCTACCTGCCGCACTCCGTTCACTCTCATCCAAAATAAACGCCCACTTAGAAACCCAGTTCCGGGGATTTGCATCTGGGTCACTGGGGTGCATCCCTCCTGATCCATCCCCGCGGCCCCTGGCTGCCCTTGGCAAATAAATCTCCGTCTTTAAAACGTGCCGAAATGGGTGGCTCAGTGGGTTGAAGCCTCTGCCTTCGGCTCAGGTCATGATCTCAGGGTCCTGGGATGGAGCCCCGCATCGGGCTCTCTGCTCAGACGGGAGCCTGCTCCCCGCCCCTCTTCTCTGCCTGCCTCTCTGCCTATTTGTGATCTCTGTCTGTCAGATAAATAAAATCTTTTTAAAAAAAAAAAAGTGGCAAAAGCACATCCTGCCTATAACTTTACTTCTGTCTCCTAAACAAAGGGCACTTTCAAGAGCCCCAGCTTCTTCCTCTCCTGCTCCCAGACCTGCCAAATGGAGGAGGATGGAGTGAATGACCCGTATTCGAAATGCAGGACCTACGGGGGTCAGCAGGCTTCTCATCAAGGTGCCTCCAGCCCTGGCCGGGAGAAACTGCAGGCCTGCGGCCAGACATCCCTCATCTAATCGGGTGGGGGCTCATAAATAGAAAAGAAGTCATCAGAGAGCTGTGAGACCCTACGGACTGTGGTGTGCGCTGGAGAGCGGTAAGACGGTGGACTCGGCAGACAATCGCACCAATGGCACCACGGATCCGTGCGGGAGCGAAGGGGCACGGTCGGCGGCCTTCCGGCTCTGGTTCTGTCCCCGACACAGATAAGCGTGTGCAGACTTCGCAGCCCTATTTTTCGAAGATATGCCAATGACTAATGGCTCCCAACACTTCAGAGAGACTGAAGCGAATTAGAATTCTTCTAACTTGTATCGTGGAAGCAGCAGCACAAGGGCTCAGTCGCCTTCCGGAGGTGCGGGGCTCCGCCACCAGTTAATGCATAAAGCAGCACGACCGGTGAGCAGAGCTGTCTTCCCCTGCCCAGACCTCACCTTGGCCATTCTCTCCCTCTTGTTACAATTCGCAGCACATCCCCAACTAGGCTCGCTAAAAACTGCCGCCTTATGGTGAAAAGTAAGAAATGGAGGAGCGCAAGCAACAAAGGCTCATGTCGGCTGAGACACGAGCCAGAGCGTGGCGTTCCGGGGGCGGATGTTCATCCTCGAGGACCTCGTCCACCGTAAGACGTCGAGCTGTCCGGTCCCACCGACCCTCTCCGGACAGTCACTACCGTGCTCTGGTCCTCTGCAAAACGCCACCAGCAGCAACTGCTGTTTCTGACCAGGAGGTCGACCTGCCTTCCCTTAGCTAAGCCTCAGGAAGGTGTGCACAGAGACCGTGCCCGGCCCAGCCCCTCCCTGTGACGCCTCCTTCTAACAAAGAGTCATCGTGGGGACTCGGGATGACTGAGGACCATCCAAGGGACAGAGCTGGACGGCAGGGTCAAGTGAGGCCAACAGCTGCCCGTGCAGCCCAGCGTCCTGAGGAAGGCACCAGAAGGAGGCATCTCACGACAGGCCCAACCCCATCGATCCAGGATCCCCCAGTGAGCCAGCACGTGTCCCAGACATGAGGATGTTGGCAAACATTTCGTACAGAACGCGGGTGTCTACGAGGTCTCCGCAGCCCGGGTCAGACAGGGACCTCCCGCAAGCACCCAGGCAGCAGGGGCTGCCGCGACTATTTCCTCCCTAGGACACCTGCTGCTGGACGCGGGCTCAGCCCGCTGAGGTATCAGCCCCGCACAAAGTCGGGAGCGAGCGTTCGGGTCTGGCTCCCGCTGACAGCCAGATGCAGCCCAACAGTCTTACAGCACAGCACACGCCTCTCTGAGGCGGACGTGCCTCCCTGTCACGCAGAGTGAGGAAGCGCCCGTGGGTGAAGCTAAGTGGGGAACGAGGGGTGTGCGTCAGGCCAGTGTTTGGCGCGTTTCTGAGTTTTCGTGACTGAGGTCCGCAGTCGCTGGGTAGAGCCGAGAGCAGCATCAGCCGCAGTCCGGGAGTGGCATGGCTCGGTCCCTTTTGTCTTCTGTGTCTCGAACCTTACAGATACTGTGTATTGGCATGCCCTCGGCACAGGACCCAAGCCTGCCCCCTTACTGGAACTGGGCATCACGGGGTCTTCTAACTGGGTGACGCTCTCCCTGACCCCCCAGTGCCATAAGCGGAGTTGTGTCCCCCTCCCCAGGAGTTAGATGCTGGAGTCCTGACCCAGCACCTCAGAATGGGACTGGATTTGGAGGCGACAAGCGAGGTTAAATGATGTCCTTCCTGTGGGCCCGTATCCGACCCGACCGGGGTCCTGAGAGAGAAGAGATGTGGACCCACAGAGAGTCACCCCAGGGATGCGTGCGTGGAGGGGGAACCACACAGGGACGGTTGTCTGAGGGCCCAGGAGAGAGGCGACTGGTGCCCCGGGGTTTCGTTTCCAGAGAGAAGAAACAGATTTCCACGCGACCTGCTCACCGAAATCCCCTGACGTTGCCCCAGCAGGTCTGAGCCTCTCCTCCTGGAACCATTCCAAGGGGCACGTCCCCGTCACAGTGGACTGGAGGAGAAGCCCGCCGGAGGACAGGCCTTTCGGTTACTCAGCTTCCCTCCGCGCGATTCCTGTCCCCGCCGCTGCCACTTCTCTCTCCATCCCGCAGCTCTGGGGCTCCTTCCTGCTGCCGCTCGCAGGTGCCATTTCTGCTTGTGGCTGAAATTTCGGTTCTGGAGGGACACTCTACATTTTCACCAAGTTTGCCTAAAATCATTTGAAGATTTTCTCCTGCACTGGTTACCTCTAGCCTTTCATACGGGGCCCTTTCTCATGGACACGAACGTGGGTAACTGGTTTCATCCCGTCGCTTGTTCTCACAGGGAATTCGGAAGCACGAAGGACTTGTTCTCTCCTCTCGCAGACGCCCAGAGGCCAGCGCTGCGCTCAGGTGACAGCCCGCTCTTCTCCAGCGAAGAGTCCCCTCTGCTGCTGCCAGACCCGCAGGCCCACCACCCCTGCACCCCCTGAGCTGGCCACACGGTGCTCCACCCAGCCACACCCCCCGTCAGCCCAACTCCCCACGACCCCACCCTTCTCACCCAGCCTGCCTCCCCCTACACCCAGCCCCCCCCCGAATACCCAGACCACCTCCCCCCACACGGCCCACCTGCCTCCCACCCCTGCCAGCCCATCTCCCCGCACCCCACCTTTCTCCCCCACACAACCCAGCCTCCTCACTTACGACCCTCCCCAGCACACAGCTGCTCCCCCCGAGAGCACACGGAGCCCTCCGTCAACTCTGCCGCAGCGTCATGGGCATCCAGAACAAGTCCATTTTCTGGAATCCAGGCAACGTGCACAGGGTTTTCTCTCTGATTCAAGAGAAACACGGGCCTTCGCCCCAGCACCCACAGCATGACCCCTCGCGTCGCTTCCCTCCCTTCTGTCACAACACGGCCGAGAAAGCGGAAAGCAGCCAAAGCATCTGGTGGCTTTACTGCTTGCCCAGAACACAGGACTCTTAGCAGGTGTGATGAGATAAAAGTCATCTCGAAGAATTATGTTTCTTGCTTCGCTTTTTATATTAAAGGAGAAAAAAGAACTCTCCTGGCTGAGATTTGCAGGGAAAGCAGCCTGGTTCTCCCTTCCCATAACCACTTGAATAATTAAGACGTGGGAGATAAATACATTAACATTTCTTCAGGCCACTAGGCACCAATGAGTATGGAGAAATGATTGTTTTCTGAGATCCTCAAAGGATCTTAAAATTTGAAAGGCAATTATTTCTGAGCAGTAACTTCCAAGCCGATACACAGTTAAACCTTGATTCTGCATGGATGTTGCCAGAAGGAGACGTTGTATCTCCGCCGGGATTTATGGCAGAGCTCACACCAGTCACGGGCTCTGGCCTCGGGGTCGCGTGGCCCCTGGAATACAGACTGTGGGGTCAGATCAACGCGTACAGACCCGGACCCTGGGCAAGTTACTAACCTCTCTAGGCAAGTTACTAACCTCTCTCTGGGGGTAACAACAGCACAGGCTCTAGCAGCCCTGACGACGCCGCAGTGGAGCTCGACACAAATCCTGGGGCCGTAAGAATGAGCTCAACGAAACCCAGGAGGGCGTGTGCAGGCGAACAGGAGCGAGATCACGAGGCGTCCCCAGGCCCAGGAAACCAGGAAACACCATGAGTCACTGGGTCTTCGGGGCCTCCCTTTTCCCATCTGTAAAATGAGGCACTGAACTGGAAAATGTGGAGTTTTTGTGGCTTTTTGAAATAGGGCGATGCCCCGCGACTCTCAAGGACAGTGTCCCAAGGACGTCTGGGGGTGAGTGTCAAGGGAGTGCAGGCGGCTAGTTCACGCGCCCACGTTCTGACCGGGTACGGTCTGGCTCGACCGCCGCGGACTGACACGACACAGCGGGTATGCAGGAAAGATGCTGGGCTCGGGTGAGCTCATGCTTCGTGGCCGTCTGGAGAAATCCATGAAGCAATCAAGCAAGCAGGTGGCAGAGGCAAGCCCATCGCCCGGCGGAGTAGAGCATGTCTTTGCCACACGAGACGGCGAGCTCGCACGCGTCTGATGGACGGAGTTCTCCTCGTGCAGACCCTATCCTGTGTCCACCTGTATCCCAAGTGTTCAGTTTCACAACTGCAGACCACTTAACCATGCTAGAAGCTTCTGGTGGGACACGGAGAGGGTTAGAAAGACCCCTCAGGTCCCTCAGAAACTCCACTCCGAGGAAATAGAGGGACTGGGCAGCCGGCTTAGGTTATGAACACAGAGAGAGGTGCCTGCAAGTCACATGAATAAAAATTGTGTATTTTGGCACACTCTGAGTGATTGCTAAGTAAAAACACTTCAACGCTTGCTTTCAGAGGGCGCCGCACCATTCGGCCACTCGGGATGCCCACATAACAAACCCAGGCCTCACCTGCTTCAGTGGCTTTGTAAATTTCTTGGGTTGTTTTCTTTTAAATCTCAAGCTTCCAAACTACTTAAAGCCCCAAGTCCAACCTTAATTAAACCTATTGAAGAGCAAAAGGAAATAAGCTTTAAAGCTCCCCTGTTTGGCTCATAAAATCTCAGCACAACGAACCCGGAAATATTCAATTATTCCTGGGACGCCATAAACATTTTCTGGCCTGACCCTGTCACTCCTCCCCAGCCTCTCCCCGGCACGGACGTCTGGCCCACCCGTACCTTCCTTCTCTCTCCTTGCATTTGATCTTTTTTATGAACTTGGAAGACGAGTTTGCTTTTCAATTTACTCTCTCTCCCTTCAGTCCAGTGCCTTTGGGAAGGGAGGCAGGGAGGCTGGTAAGTGGCTCTTAGCGGCCACGTCTGTGTGGCTTTCACTACAGAAGACACCCTGACCCCCGAAACCGCACACCGGGTGGGGAAGAAGGAACCAACACAGGCCAGGCAGGCACGTCGCTCACTGCGGCCCCAACAAACCAGCAACATGGCTCCTAAGAAAAGCCTTGCTCTGAACCATGCTCTGTACTCAGATTTTCTCCCTGATTCTATACCCCGTTCCGCGTTTCCTGCCAGCCAGCCTCTCCCCAAAGCCTTGGGCTAATTTACCCAAAGTCAGTGACAAGTGAAGGAAATCGAGTTAAATCATTAAGTAACAACAGCAAGTCTGACTGGCCTCTGAATCGGCCTGAGTTTAGGTCTTTAGTCTAGCTCCTGGGTTTCGGCTTTGTTCGGAAGTATGAAGAGCTAACACCTCCGGGCCAGGTGATGCTCGCCTGTGTTCTAAACACTGTACACGCGTCATCTCCCGAAATCCTCCCAACGACCCCATTGGACCCGCTCCTGAGCTTGCCCCCCGCAGGATCCCACCTCTGGTGACTGGGTCTGTGCCGCACGCCCGTTCCCTAATCTGACGTTTTTTCTTAAGGTCTCGAGACCCCACGCCCCCCTGAGGTCCACCTTCCTCCCGCCATTTCCCTTTGGGGAAGAAGTCCTTGCCTCGAGTTTCACCCAGACATCCGGGGGCCTGTTCCCTTCCGTTCCCAAATGCTTGGGGGGCCGGAGTACTAACAACCATGTGCCAACCGCCTTCCAGAACCACCGCACTTCCCACCGTTAGATGTCCTGACGCCCACGCTCCACGGTCATCACGGTCCCCAGGTGATGCGGTCCACTTTCCTGAGTGGTGTGCGTGCCGAGCCGACTAATGAGGGCTCCCTTAGAAACAGACCCGACACAAGCAGGGCTTTCTGTTTGCTATTCCTGAAGTCGCCCTGGGGTTTTTCTAAGCACCCAGACAGACCTCCAGAGACTCCCTCCGCCTCCACTGGCCAGGAACCCTGGCCCCGCTGTGGTCTCAGGAGGACTGCGTGGCTGCGGGTGCCAGGAGGGGTGGGCTCTCTCCGAGCCGCCATCTGGGGACCGCATGGAGTCACCCTGGGAAGAGGTGGCTGGTCTCACATCAAGGTCCCGAGGGAAAAAGTCAAAGCTCCCCTCTTCGTCCTTGCTGGGTAAGCATCCTCACTGCCGGTTATGGGATATGAGATGCTACACGGGCACGGGGGCGATGCACGGACACGCTAGACACTGTGGCAGTGACCCCGGCCCCGTCTGGATAGGCTCCAAGCAGCCCGGGAGAGGTCTCGGGGCCTGAAGGCCCACCTGGCTGCTGAACGCGCCGTGTGCTTCCGCTGCCCATCCTCTCCCATTTCCGAAGGCCGCCTGGGGGGAGCTCAGTTGGAACTCCGTCAACTAAACCTTCCTCCCGAGGAGGGAATGAGAGAAGCGAGCTCTCCGCCACGCGAGGACACTGTGAGTGGCGGCCAAGCGGGCAGCAGGTCCTCGCCAGGCACCGAGGCTGCCGGCCCCTGGATCCGAGACCTGTGTGGTCTCAGAACCGTGAAGACTCAATCGATGTCCGCAGGTCATGGTACTCCATTACCCGCCAGCCTATCACAGGAGCCCTGCCCCCTCCGCACGGAAGAGTGTGTAGTCTGTCCCCCACCTTGACCTGTGACCCGGGACCCGGCAAACGCAGCCTGAACCTCACTACCTGTGGGGCCGAGTGTAGGCCTCTGCCCTGTGCAGGAAGCCAGTGGCACTGCTCTCCCAGGGGCCCTGGCTGTGCTGCTCGGCACGGTGTCCTAACACCCGCAGCAGCCCCGAATCTGAATGTGGTCTCGGTAACTGACAGATACAGAATGGAAACAGACATCGTCAGAGCATGGCAGAAAGGGGGCTGTGCAGAAGGATGTGCAGAGATCGGGGTGTGCCCCCGGGGGGACAAAAGGGGGCATGTGATGGGGGGCATGTGGGGGTTCTAGGAAGGACACAGGACGGCAAGGGTGGAGTCCATGGTGGGGACTGCGGGGTTGGCTTCGAGGGACGGGTCCTGCATGACATCAGGACACCCAGCACCCCCACTGCTCAGGAGCTCGTTATTTGTACGGACCTTGGGCAAGTAAATCACAGCTCACTTCAGAGGTCTCCAGTCACTAAAATTCTGCAAGCCTAAAAGTTTTAAAATATTTTTCAAAAATTATATTCCCTTTGCAGAAATGTCTGTTCATGTCCTCTGCCCATTTCTTGAATGGATTATTTGTTCTTTGGGTGTTGAGTTTGCTAAGTTCTTTATAGATTCTGGACACTAGTCCTTTATCTGATATGTCGTTTGCAAATATCTTCTCCCATTCTGTCAGTTGTCTTTTGATTTTGTTAACTGTTTCCTTTGCTGTGCAAAAGCTTTTGATCTTGATGAAATCCCAATAGTTCATTTTTGCCCTTGCTTCCCTTGCCTTTGGCAATGTTCCTAGGAAGGTGTTGCTGTGGCTGAGGTCAAAGAGGTTTCTGCCTGTGTTCTCCTCAAGGATTTTGATGGATTCCTTTCGCACATTGAGGTCCTTCATCCATTTTGAGTCTATTTATGTGTGTGGTGTAAGGAAACGGTCCAATTTCATTTTTCTGCATGTGGCTGTCCAATTTTCCCTGCACCATTTATTGAAGAAGCTGTCTTTTTGCCATTGAACCTAGATGTCCATCCACAGATGAATGGATCAAGAAGATGTGGTATGTATATACACAATGGAATACTATGCAGCCATCAAAAGAAATGAAATCTTGCCATTTGCGACAACATGGATGGAACTAGAGCGTATCATGCTTAGCGAAATAAGTCAAGCAGAGAAAGACAACTATCATATGATCTCCCTGATATGAGGAAGTGGTGATGCAACATGGGGGCTTAAGTGGGTAGGAGAAGAATAAATGAAACAAGATGGGATTGGGAGGGAGACAAACCATAAGTGACTTTTAATCTCACAAAACAAACTGAGGGTTGCTGGGGGGAGGGGGTTTGGGAGAAGGGGGTGGGATTATGGACATTGGGGAGGGTATGTGCTTTGGTGAGTGCTGTGAAGTGTGTAAACCTGGTGATTCACAGACCTGTACCCCTGGGGATAGAGTATTATGCCTCCATCAGAAAGGATGAATACCCAACTTTTGTAGCAACATGGACGGGACTGGAAGAGATTATGCTGAGTGAAATAAGTCAAGCAGAGAGAGTCAATTATCATATGGTTTCACTTATTTGTGGAGCATAACAAATAGCATGGAGGACATGGGGACTTAGAGTGGAGAAGGGAGTTGGGGGAAATTGGAAGGGGAGGTGAACCATGAGAGACTATGGACTCTGAAAACAATCTGAGGGTTTTGAAGGGACGGGGGGTGGGAGGTTGGGGTACCAGGTGGTGGGTATTATAGAGGGCACGGATTGCATGGAGCACGGGGTGTGGTGCAAAAATAATGAATACTGTTATGCTGGAAATAAAAAAAAAAAAATTATATTCCCTCCCAAGCGTATTTTATGTTTGTCTCTTTTTTAAATCTCAAATTTCATTTTAATTCTATTGTCCTTTTTTAAACCAGCCCAACTCACTGATGTGTAGTCGGGGGCACCCACTTGACTTCACGGAGTCTGTGGCCACGGGTCCACCTTGCCCTGGGTTGGAAGGTAATTCAAGGAAGGTTTCTAGAGAAGAATTACGATATGTGCAAATTTTAGAATGACCTATGGGGAGCCTTGTTTTAAAAAACATTATGCATAACACGTGTGGGAAACTCCCCTTCCGTTACATAAACACTTAGAAAAGCTGGCTAAAATTTAGCAAAGAATGTAGAGCTGAAGGTATAATTTTAAAAGAAATCTGAATCCCTAGGGACCTGCAGCACAAAGAGCTGGAAGAGAGGGGCCCCCCAGCTCTGGTTCTAAAACAGAGGAGGGAAAACTCCCCCCCGGGGGGGGGATGGGAAGGGGCTGAGTGGGATGGAGAGGGGTCCCCACAGGAAGAGAGTGGGCAAGCATCTCCCAGCATGAGAGTCACGAGGGGAACATTTCATCAGGATGGTTTACATTCAGCAGAACTGGTCAAATACTTAAAAACATTAAGAATCAGAACCTTTCAGCCATCTGGAAGGGAGGAATCCAGGAAGGGAAAATACTAGAATAAACCCTATGAAATGATGACTTCGAATCAAAAGAATTGATCCGAGTTCATAGTTTTTAATATATCTACAGCAGGTAAATAGACATATGGATGCAAGCGTGTGTGTGTACATATGTGAGCACGTGTGTGTACATATGTGTGTACCTCCTGTGTCCACAAAGCAGCCTGGGAGAACTGGGCTCCCATCAGTGCTGAGCACTTGGTGCCCAGACCTCAGCCTCTCAAACTCCCCCTCCACCATAAGAAGTCACGGCTTCTGGTGGATACACCAGATTCTGGGTTTGGAGCAAAAAAGTACAAGATGACCTTCTTGAGCCAGAAACGGGACGTGGTCAAAAATGGCAGGACACATCAAAGAACGGGGATTGGCTGAAAAATGTTCCCACTGACCACATTAGGGATGATCTGAACACAAAAGTAAACAATGCTAGTAAGGGATTAGAACTCCTTGAATCCACATGTAGTGAACAGAAGGGCCATCTGTACCCCAACGTTCATAGCAGCAATGGCCACAGTCGCCAAACTGTGGAAAGAACCAAGATGCCCTTCAACAGACGAATGGATAAGGAAGATATGGTCCATATACACTATGGAGTATGATGCCTCCATCAGAAAGGACGAATACCCAACTTTTGTAGCAACATGGATGGGACTGGAGGAGATTGTGCTGAGTGAAATAAGTGAAGCAGAGAGAGTCAATTATCCTATGGTTTCACTTATTTGTGGAGCATAACAAATAGCATGGGGGACAAGGGGAGTTAGAGAGGAGAAGGGAGTTGGGGGAAATCGGAGGGGGAGACAAACTATGACAGACTGTGGACTCTGAGAAACAAACTGAGGCTTTTAGAGGGGAGGGGAGTGGGGGGTGTGAGCCTGGTGGTGGGTACTATGGAGGGCACAGATTACATGGAGCACTGGGTGTGGTGCATAAACAACGAATCTTGGAGCACTGAAAAAATAATTTTCTTTTAAAAAGAACTCCTTGAATAAAAGAGGAAACCATGATTTTCTGCTGCCATCATTAATAAACCGAAAATTTGATGAGAAAGGAGATCCTTTTACAGATTCAAATATCTCATCACGAAGTACTTCTTAATTCTAAAGAGAAGAAGAGCGACATCACAGCAGAGAAACCTGGCATGTAAGTTCCACCTTACGGGACCACAGTGGACATCAGTCATAAAGGGACAAACCAGAATTATGCATGAGCTGCTGGAGTGCAATGAAAAAAACTCACGGCACTTCTGAGGTACGATCATATTCAAGGCGTGTGTCTTTGAGTCAGAGTTAGGAAATACTGGATAAACCCAAGCTGAGGGGCATTCTGTGAAATAACTGGCCTAAAATCTTCACAAGTGCCAATGACACGAAGGTCAAGGAGAGATGGCACCTGGGGGCTCTGTCGCTGAAGCATCTGCCTTCCGCTCAGGTCATGATCTCAGAGTCCCAGGATCAAGCCCCACATCGGGCTCCCTGCCGAGCGGGAAGTCTGCTTCTCCCTCTGCCCCTCACCCTGCTTATGCGCTCTCTCTCTTTCTCAAATAATAAGAGCCTAAACAAAAAATAAATAACCCATTCAATGGGTAACCTTTAAAAAAAAAAGGTCAAGGAAAGAATGACGGATTCTTCCAAATTAAAGAAATATGACAACTTAAATAATCTGCAATTCCAAGTTGGACCCTTTCGTTATAAGGGAAATCACTGGAGCATTGAGTAAAAGCAGAATGAGGTCCCTGCTTCAGACGGTGGCAAAGCAGGACACTGCTGTGCAGACTTTCACGGCCGTATTTCGGTCCCGTAGGATGTTCTTGTTTGCAGGGAATACACTGTAAGTCTTAGATAATGACGCTGCATCCGTGCTCTCTGTGCTGGAACTGCAACTTTTCAGAAAGTGTGTGATCAAAAAAATGTTTTTAATTAAAAATTAACCTTAACCACTACAAAGAATAGGAATAAAATGTATAACTTCAAAACCAGCGGAGGGAAAACAGGAACTACAGAAATTTGATTCATTTTCGATAGGCAAAGGGTCCGGGGGAGACAAATGGGCAAAAGTCAAATAAACAGGAGGCACAAAGCACGGTTGTGGGTTCAGGGCCCTATAAGTAAACCGACACAAGATACGTAGTTGGATTAAAACTCCCACCTAAAAGATGGTTTTCATCCAGGATGACATACCTAACACCTCGCTGTGTGACGTTGCCCAGAGACATTTCTAAAATCTGAGATTGAAAACAATGTAGGAGACAGACGGGACAGACGCCACCTCAGAGAGAGTGGACAGTTCATGGCCGGAGCCAAGCCCCGTGCCGCCCACGGAGCAGGACAGCCAGATCCCCCGGAAACTCAAACAGTTTGAACGGGCATGGAACGAATCTCGCTTCAAAGGGAACAAATTAAAAGTGAAAGAATGACATGGAAAATGCAGCAAACCTAAAATAGGAGTAATTTTTATACGACGAAGCACCCCCAAAAGTGAAAATGAAGGACAGAAGTTGAACAATCAAATCGCAAGGTCGTTCTAAAGGACACACACAGAATGCGGCGCCTGGAAATTCTTTCCGGGCACACGTCGAACGGTTCTAAAATCAATCATGTGCTGAAACACAAAGAAACAAATCTTAATAAATACGAAGGAATCAGTACTACAGAGCCACAGATCTGAATGCAGGGGAGTATCGCCCTGCCCTCCCATCCGGGACTAACAGCAGGCGGAGGAGACAGACCTTCCTGATGCCAGAGAGGTCACACGAGAGGGTCTGTCCCGCACATTCTAAAGCAGCTTTTCTTGTCTTGGTGCTAGAACAAACCCCGGGTCTCTAGAGAACCCCCCAAATCTTTCTGCTGTGAAGTCAATGTCTTTGTTATCCCAAAGCGGTCTGAAAAAACCCAGCCCAGGCTGAGAACACCGTCACACCCAACCGCTGTGTGTTCTCGAAGACTTGCCGGGGGCTGGCCCTTCTACAGACCACCAGGGTCCCTCCAGCTGCCCCTCAGATTTGGACTTATCATTTAAATTAATAAATATGTTTCTAGAAAACAGGAATAAGCTTAAGTGAAGACATTGGATTGAATGCTTTTTTCTTCACCCCCAAGTTGTGCTTTTGACAGAGAAGGAAATGATTAGAGTCTGGAACACAGGAAGAGAGGCGTGTGCGTGTGTGTGATTGCGTGTGCATGTACACGCTTGCACAGAGTGTGGAACCCACACAAGCACAGAGCAGCCCGGGGCTCTGGGCACCAGGTGGGACGATGGTTTCCAGCAAATGTGAAAGAAACACAAAAATGGACACAGCGGCCCTGGAGCCAAACTTTCCCTGTGTCATAATTTCCCTAAATAAACAGAAGAGAGCTTGTCTCAGTATTATCTTCAATTCCATGGCCCCGATCGCAAAGCAGAGCCAGAGATCCTGCAGGGCCAGCCAGGATGGTGGTCTCCGGTGTCCACTGCACCTGGACGGCACCTGGGACGAAGCAGGTGCTCGGAGAACCTTCAGGATCCCTTTTAAGCCGTGCCCGGCTCTCAGGATACCGCTACCTGCCCAGCACGAAGGCCAGCCATTCCCTCCTCCTCACCTGGTTTTCTTTGTGGGGGTGACAGCGTCAGACACAGACACTGCCTCCAGCTCAGACTGCTCTGAACTAAAATCTCCCGTGGACCCAAGGCTGAACGTTAAGACTGCCATTTCTCAAAGCGCTGATGCGGTGGATTGGGAGTTAAGGGAAAAGCCGGGGGTGTGAGTTTGTGAGTTTCGGTGAGATTTCTGCACACTCTGAACTACGGAAGCCTCTAGCCAGCCACCATCTCTACCCAGATACCTTTCAGGCCTGCAGGACAGGAGGCTTTCTTTCAAGATGCATATATCATAAACTCCTGGCAGTACGTGAACTGGCCACTAAAATAGGCCATAAGCAGATAATGAGGAGATGACACCAATTTGCTGACACTATTTCCAGAAGAAAAACTCCTGCAGAATTGTTAATGAGACAGTGTGAATGCAGAGAAGCCTCTGATAAACGCTGCCATGCTCTCCAAAGGCCGCGATTTCCCCCAAACAACCGTTCGGCACATTAAACCGAACACCGAAAGCATAGTTTCCAATTAATCTTCCAAGTACACAGAAGATAACAGTTTGATTTTTATCTGTATTGCGTTTTCAAGGTAACACAAGCACTTCATTTGCTCTTGGCTCCGGAGGGTAGATCAATATGATAAATAAATCACATTGAACAAGGACTTTATTGGTATTTTGCTGAATATTAACAGGCTCATTTGGTCCGTCTCATCCCGTGTACAGGGAGGACTGTGCTTGTCAGGCTGGGGGACTCAGAGCCCAACTGCCCAGAGTGACGATGGGCGGGTTATGCTGAGCACTTGAGGGAAAAGGGCAGCACAGATTTCCAGGACGGACTGAAGCGTAAGCGGGACTCCCCCACTTTAGTTTTCTCATCTTTCCTTTGCTATACACGCCCATCATTCCCAGCCTTTCAGTCTGGCAGCGCCCACACGACCATGGGGGTTGGCCGTGGCTCACTGGGGAGCACTGGGTTAGGGTAGGGGGCTACCGCTGGACAAGAACCGTCCGTGAACTCCGACCCGTCTCGCTCTTTCAGTTCTGCACTCCTCTCTAAATCAGAACAGAGAGAGGACGGGAGGCTGTAATAATGATCTTAACAAACAGCCCTTCATCATTTTTTAATTTTTTTTTCTTCATCATTTTAAAATTCTTCTTTAAATCACAACTATTTTTTTTTTCCTTCCATGACCCTCAGCACAAGCCTGTAAGAGAAAGTTCAGTGGGGATTGTCTGTGCATCTTCTAGCTAAGGAAGCTGAAGCTTAGGACGTCAACAGTAAAAATCTCCAAAATCAAAAGCTTCTGCACAGCAAAGGAAACAGTCAAGAAAACAAAGAGGCAACCCACGGAATGGGAGAAGATATTTGCAAATGACAGTACAGACAAAAGGTTGATATCCAGGATCTATAAAGAACTCCTCAAACTCAACACACACTAAACAGACAATCATATCAAAAAAATGGGCAAAAGATATGAACAGACATTTCTCCAATGAAGACATACAAATGGCTATCAGACACATGAAAAAATGTTCATCACTAGCCCTCAGGGAGATTCAAATTAAAACCACATTGAGATACCACCTTACACTAGTTAGAATGGCCAAAATTAGCAAGACAGGAAACAACATGTGTTGGAGAGGATGTGGAGAAAGGGGAACCCTCTTCCACTGTGGGTGGGAATGCAAGTTGGTGCAGCCTCTTTGGAGAACAGTGTGGAGATTCCTCAAGAAATTAAAAATAGAGTTTCCCTATGACCCTGCCATTGCACTCCTGGGTATTTACCCCAAAGATACAGATGTAGTGAAAAGAAGGGCCATCTGTACCCCCAATGTTTATAGCAGCAATGGCCACAGTTGCCAAACTGTGGAAAGAACCAAGATGCCCTTCAACGGACGAATGGATAAGGAAGATGTGGTCCATATACACTATGGAGTATGATGCCTCCATCAGAAAGGACGAATACCCAACTTTTGTAGCAACATGGACGGGACTGGAAGAGATTATGCTGAGTGAAATAAGTCAAACAAAGAGAGTCAATTATCATATGGTTTCACTTATTTGTGGAGCATAACAAATAGCATGGAGGACATGGGGAGATGGAGAGGAGAAGGGAGTTGAGGGAAATTGGAAGGGGAGGTGAACCATGAGAGACTATGGACTCTGAAAAACAATCTGAGGGTTTTGAAGGGGTGGGGGGTGGGAGGTCAGGGAACCAGGTGGTGGGTATTAGGGAGGGCACGGATTGCATGGAGCACTGGGTGTGGTGCAAAAATAATGAATACTGTTATGCTGAAAATAAATAAAAAATAAATTTAAAAAAAAAATACTCCATATTCGGAAGGAGCACTGGATACGCTCCAGCCCGAGATGGAGACTTGCTACTTGATTCTCAGTTCCTTTGATTCCCACGATAACCCTGGGTGCTAGGTCCTGTGATGATCTTTATTTTATTTTATTTATTTTTTAAAGATTTTTTTCATTTATTTGACAGAGAGAGATCACAAGTAGGCAGAGAGGCAGGCAGAGAGAGAGGAGGAAGCAGGCTCCCCACTGAGCAGAGAGCCCGATGCGGGGCTCGATCCCAGGACCCCGAGATCATGACCCAAGCCAAAGGCAGAGGGTTTAACCCACTGAGGCACCCAGGTGCCCCACGACCTTTATTTTAAAGATGGGGAAACTGAGTCCTAGACCGACAAAGCAACATGACGGAAGTCACATCACGAGCCCCTGAGCCACGATTTATACAAAGTGCTTTGTTCCAAAGACGGGGCTCCAGAACACTGCTATCCTGCCTCTCAATTTAAGTGGCCGCCACCAAAGGCGCATCAAGTTGGGCCTCCAGACGCAGAGTCCAGGTGTTTTCACACCAAATTCTATCTCACTGCTCTACAAACAAAACCCTCAGAGGCGAAAAGAAAAAGGAAAAGGAAAAGCCAAAGGGAGTAGCTAAGATATCTGTGAGTAGGCTGTGCGGAGGAGATGCACAAAGGGCACTGAATTTATTCTGTCATTTTTTTCCCAGTAAGGCTCCCGAGGACTGGTCCCGCTGAGCTGCGTCCGTGCCCCGTGGCAGTGGTCCGGGCACTTGACAGCATTTTCCCACCTGCACGCAGTCTGGAGGGGGGCCGTGCTGCCCCCTCTCTGCCCGCCAGCCCAGGCTGCCCCATAAAATGCCCACTGTGTTTGCTGAATGAGTTGGTGAGGGCTGGGGGAGGAGGGAATTGTAAAGCTCCTGAAATGTTTAAATCTCTACACCTAGATCTTCCATGTATCTTGCCACGGTATTCTTACTCATTGTCTATAAAGGCATCTCTCAATCCAGAAAACAACTCTCAGTTTATTTGCCACATTTTCTAAACATTCAACCATATTTCAGTATGGAGATGGATTGTGGGACTAATACCTAATGTGCCAGTAAATGTGTGTAGTTAGTGTTTCTGCTACATAGAACTTTGAATTTCTGAGGTGTTGTAATTACATATTATATAAACCTGGTGTTATAATTTGAATTCACTTTATCATCCAGGCAACAGAGACACACCATCATGTGACAGGGACACAAACTTGGGTCAGGAACGCTGGCCCCCTGTGGCCAGTGGAGTCAACGGGGACAAGCCACTTGGGACCTTTAAGCCTCAGTTATGTCATCTGTAAAATGGAAACAATTAAACAAACCAGGGAAAAGTTTCACTGAAATTTAAAACTTAAAGCACGAGAAATCTGGCTCTTAATAATTACTGAGATGCCTAAATTACAACCATAACCACTATTTCTGCTTCTGTACCTTCGCTTGCTAACCCAGGAGGAGATGGAAAATTACCAGCAAACTTTCTAAAGGCCCTCTGTAACCACACAACCCCTGCCCAGAATCGAACCTAGCAGAGTGGCCGCTCCCAGACCCCCGCCCGGCTCTGGGCCAAGAGATAACAGCCATCTGGCGCCAGAGAAACCCCCACCCAGAACTGGACGTGACAAAGTGACTGCCCCGGACCCCCCACCCAGCTTTGGGTACAGGAGATAATAACCATCTGGCACCCCGCGGCTTGACAGGGAGACCCCGGCCAATCCTGAGGGGGCACGTACCCTAGCAGCGCCAACTAAGCAGTTTAAAGAAGGACAGCCCTTTGATCTAACCAACAATCTATTCTCAGCTTTTTCCCGCTCTGTAGCGCACCAGTCATATTGTAGAGTTGCTGTTTGATTTTCCCGCGGTATGTAGTGATTTGTTACGAGATACTATGATGTATGCTAAGTCCCTGCTTCCCCGAAATAGAGTATAAAAAGTGCTGTGATCGTGAGCTCAGGACCTCTTAGCGTGACCGGCAACGAGTGCGCGGGCGTCCGGGTTCGAACTCGTAATAACGACCCTTGCTGTTTGGCTTTGACTCTGGACTCTGGTGGTCATCTTTGGGGGGTCTCGGAATCTGGGCACAACATTACTACCCCCAAAAAAAAGAGAAAAAAAAGCATATCTGACTATTTCGGTGAGCTAGGCTGGAAAACCACAATAATTTCTCCACCCACCGTTGCCGGCTACCCTCTTTCACGGCTTTCAGAACTTGATGACCGGAGTCTAGAAAAATCTAGGAAAATCAGTGCTAGAGTTGGGTCGTGTCTCCTGAAAAGCAGCGTGGGTAGCAGGTTCATGCTGTTTGGGGAGGCCTGGACCTTGCCTCAGCTCCGTTCCCATTTATCTGGAGTAAAGTCACTGCTCTTCATGTCCAGGCTTGAGATTTATTTACTCCTAAGTGCATTCCTATGAGATCGCTTGTCAGCAAGTCACCTCACCTCCCCCAAGCTGCCCAAGGAGAAAATGCCTCCCCTTATCACTGGGGGCGGGAGATGCAAAATAATAGGAAAGTGCTTTCAAAAGAGTGATTATTCAGAAAAGCTTGAAGGGCCCTGTCCTGGCAGGCCCAGCAGGGCTGCAGGTGGGAATGGAGCCTTCCAGAAGGAGCTCTGATGAGCCAGTAGAAGCATGTCTCTCCACATGGCAGCACCCACAGGCCAGACTTAAAGGTCTCCCAAAGGACTCATCTCCCCACTTGCCCTGAGGATGGTCAAGGCACTTGATCTGGAACATTCTAATTGTATGAAGGCATGGAGTTCCCAAGAATTGATAATTTATTAATAGCTTCTTACTTAATAGTATTATTTTCATCCCTTTATCATCTAGTAGACAGGGACCCTGGGAAATTGGGATAGAAGTAGGTGTTTTCCCAGGGAGAAGTGGAAAGAAGAGTTCGGAGACACAGCAGTGACACGGAGGGGCCATCTGGTGAAGGACCCCAGGGTAGGGGAGGTGCACTGAGCCCCAAGGAGGGAAGGAGAACCCTGTGCAGAGCTGGAGATGCTCAAGAAGTTGGCTGGGGTGTGCCTGAATTTTGTTAGAGATGGTTCTTGTCAGACAGAAGGGACTGAGATCAAGATCTCTACATGGATGAGCCCTTCAGGGTCCAATTCCCATTCCCTGGGCTCCCACAGGTCTTCTCAGACACCGCTGGCCCTGAATCACCGGTGGTGATCTGTACGTTCAGTCTTGCCTCCATCTGGATGGTCCAGTAATGGAAACGCAGCTGATGTGTGTTTGTTTTCTGGACCACGCCCCGTCCCCAGTGCTGTGAGATCCGGCCTGCAGGACATGACCAGATGTCCAGTGACTGTGAGCTTGCACAGCCCAATCAGACTTCCTCTCGCCAGAAACTAAAACAGATGGGTCAGTGCCATCTAGCTAACCAGCAAGTCTCCTTTAGTCTGCCATCTAAAGTTCACTGATGGATGTCTTACCTTTTCATTTATTTTCCCACTTGGCCTTAAAAAGACAGAGGGAAAGAGAAAGACAGAGGGAGGGAATCAGAGAGTGCATATATGTTAATGTCCCATTCTCACAAAGCTGCCCTAATATGTCAGGGGAAGGAGAGCCAATGTCTACTGGAGGAACACAGAAAAAAAAGATTTATTGACCCATAATTGCATTCCTATTGTATCATTTACCCAATACGTTTGTCTTGCAGAACTGTAACACATCCAGGGAGTAAAAACCCGCAGGATATATAGCAAAGTGCCAGGCATGACAATTGAATTAAGTAAGCATAATTTACCAGTTCTAATAAAATCACTTTTATCTGTGTGTGAGTATTAATGTGTTCTGACATGCTCCTAATTTCTATTTTGTTATTTATGAAATAGAAACCTGAAATTCACTAAATCATCATGAGCAATTCCTTTAAAAATCTGTTCCATTTGCTGGACACACATTATTTTTACTTAAGAATTGCACTGGGTTCCAGTGATTCAAAGTTTACAATAAGGAGTAAACAAATCAGATTGACGGCCTAATGACATGAATGAAGGGGTCCTCACCAAATTATTACTCCCCTATTGCTGCCCCATGGTGCCTAAAATTCCACCATCTGTGTTACTCATAACAGGGAGGTCCTTCTACCAACCTGGGTCTTCATCAAAACCAGAACACTGAGTTTTAGGGAATTTGAGGAAAGTTTCTTTTTGCTGAGGAAGAGGTTTCCAAGGCCCAGAAGGCAAGGACTTTTGTAGGGTCAAGGGACACAGCAAGACTCCACAGAGAGAAATAAATACCCTGGAATTCCCAGAGTGGGATAAAAACCCTGAGCCCCACTTCCCCACTTCTGATCTCTTTCAAGGGCTTTTCATGTGATTTGAACTTTAAGTTTGACAGAGGAAATTCATTGTCATTTGTAATCCTGTGTCCTTCTAAGGAGGGGCAATCCCCAAGGGCACAGTTTAACTACTGAGAGCCACGTTAATGAGGTTGGTTTCCTCAACCAAAGTTTAATCTCCTTTAGGCCAGACTCTTTGTGTAGTCCCAAGAGTGCCTTCTGTGCCAAGTTTCACCTCAATAAATATTGGCTAGTTGATTACAGGGTGAAAAACGAGTCTCATTGGAAGTGGCCAAAAAAATTATAAACTATTTTATATATATTATATATATACATATTATTATATATTATTATATTATATATAGTATTATATATATTATTATAAACTATTTAATAACATGGGGGCAGTTTTTGCTGTGCCGAAGGGAGAGCTTAAGAGATTTAACGTGAATTTCTTAATTTAGTTTAATAAAGAGACACAGCATTCCCTTTGTGGTCTCAGCTTGAGTATTAACTGGTGTTTGAGCATTATCATGAGTATTTTTTATACCCCCTTTTCCAGAAGGAACAAAGACAGCTCTCAGTCTATCCCCTGGTCTACCGATCACCAATTAGAGGATTCTGAATAAGGAAGGAGCAAACCTGCTTCTGAAAACGGATTTAAAGCCTCTGGTCTGAGCGGATGAGATTTTACTACAATCTTCAACACAAGGTGGTATGCCTGAGTTTTTGCGTCCGAGAGACCACCAAGGAGCCAAGCACCGATGCAATCACACAAGGGTTTATTTGACGAGCTGAAGCCTGGGCCCAAGTATACCCGACACAGCGGAGTAGGGACTTGGACCCCGAGCCAGATTATAGTCAGAGTTTTTAAAGGCAGTGTAGGGGTGGACTCAACTGTGGGTGAGGACAAAGGGGGTGTTCAGAAGGGCTATCAGGGTAAAGACGACTGTCAGGATATTGAAGTCCTGGTTACTATCAAGCCAAGGCCATTTTTCCCTTTAATGAGGCACTAGCATGAAGACAATTGGGAGTTTCCTGGTGGAATGTCACATTCTTGTTATCAAGGTCCTTGTTAGTGAGATTGGGGTTTAGAAGAAATTTAACTTTATTTAGGGCTTGAGGAACTGAGTTATTTGCCTCTGGAAATTGTGCTATTGTTAGATAGCTTCTTTGTTTGTAGATCTCTAGGACATTTGTAAACCAAGGGAGACTCCTGTTTTGCAGGACTGTGATCTCTGCAAGTTAACTATTTGTTTTCCTTTTAGGGCAGTTAGAGGTGGCTGAGGAATGTCACACACACTGCCCAGGGGAGGGGAGTGGGAGGAGAGGGGGTGCAAGGTGCCAGCTTTTGCTTTGCCAAGATGGCTGTACTTATGTCAGGGCTAGACTCGAGGTGGGTACAGCCCTGTTTTTCTTGGCCTCCACAAAGGAATTCAGCCAAACCCTGAAAAATAAAGTTTTTATAATCAGATTTGCTCCATAAAAATACTAGAAAGACCAGTTCTGGGAAGTAAATAAAAGTTGGAATTTAGCAAAATAAAGGAGATTGACCAGTGACTCTGGAAATAGTCCAGATGCCCCAAACTTAAGCATCCAGCCCCGATGACCTCCCAAGTCCGTGGCTGGCTCTCAGTGCCCCTCTTCTGCTTTCTGCATGGTTTCTCCTAGCTACACAAAGAGAGTTTCTGCTAATTATTTCAGCTCAATCATCATTTTTTCCCATAAAGCAAGAACATTTTCCACTCTCTCTTGCAATTTTATGCCTCTTTCTTTTCTTCTTCGACTGATGGAGTAGACAGAACTTGAGCTGATTTATTTCCATCTCCTCGGGATATTCAGGATATAAAGCAAGCCCATTAAACAGCAGACATGTGGCAGCTGCATTAGGAAAGCAACGGAAAGTTTCCATTAAATGTCTAGATAGAATCATCGCAAGTTAGAGGTACAAGGATCCTTAGAAACCTCCTCATTAAACCATGCACCAGCAGCATAAAACAGAGTAATTCAAAGCATTAAAAAGTCCCTGCCAATGTCCTTCTTCTCTCGTCCATTTTACAGCTTCATCTTCCGGCGCTGGCCCTGAGGTCACCGTCCTGCTGGGATCCATGCTCCTGCTTCCAGGCTAGGTCCCAGTTTTTCAGAGTTTTGCCAAACTTGGGACCTTGGTATCGACCTTCACTCTTAGAACCATCCAGACCCATAATACATCCCCATGTATGTCCACGGGCTTCAGAGCAGGGAGATCTTGTCAGGGAAGCATCCTGAATTCCCTCAGCCCGCGGAGAAGACACCAGGCCATGTGATCATTTCTCCTTTAGCTCTTCCTTCTCTCTCTTGTTTTAGTATTAATTCCAGCAGGGCCGTCGCATCTCCATCAGCGTATCCTCTTTTCATCCTTCGTTATAGAAAACCAAGAGGTACGGAAGTCCCAGTGTGGCTGGGACCCCAGCCTGGGACAGGCACTCTGGGGGCCCTCGGCATGACCAGAGGCTGGAGAAGCAGCCCGCAAACACGTTCTCCCAGAAGTATTAAGGAGATCCCTAGTGAAGAAGTCACTTGGGCCGAAAGTGAAAATTCTCAAGCTGAGTTCCCAATGAGCATGATGAGGGAGCAGGAGGCCGGCTGAAGACAAAGCAGAAGCTGGCGCCTTGCACCCCCTCACCCTCTCTCCATTCCTCCCCTCAGTCCTGTGTGTAGCATCCCTCAGGCAGCCCTGACTGCCATGAACAATAAGCAAATAGTTAACTTGCAGAGCTCACAATCCTGCTAGACAGGAGTCTCCCTTGGCTTACAAATGTCCTAAATCTCACTAACAAAGACGACTGATAGCAGGATTGTGACACCCCACCAAAAAGTCTCCCAACTATTTTAATGTTAATGGCTGGTCTAAAGACAACATTGATCAAGCAGCAACGGCAAGGCCTTCAGCAGGCCTGGAACATCCTGGCACCTTGTAGGCCCTCTTTAGCATATGAAAACTTCATTGAAACCTCCCTTCCCCTCACCTTCCCCCAACCGCAGGGTACATAACCCGCCATCCCTCACAGTCCTGAGCAGCAGCTCTTCCTGCCCACGGGTCGTGTCCCCATGCTTTAATAAACCACCATTGTGCACCAAAGATGTCTCAAGAATTCTTTCTTGGTCATCAGCTCCAGACCTCAGCCCACCGAACCTCACCTAGGTTCTAGAACTTCATCAAGCGGGCATTGCCCAAGACTGAGAAAGAAGAACCCAACTATAATGCAATGTCTCTCTCCGCAGCCTTGACTGGCATCAACACATCCTTGGCCTGGATGGCCACCACGAATCTCCGAGTAAGAATGGAAGGGACAGGATGTCTGCAGAATTGGTTCCAGCAGCTCTGGCAACGGCAAGGGCTGTCAGTGTAGACACGAGCCCTCTGACATCTGACATTGGCAGCAGCTCCAGTGAGCACTGATGGCACAGATGCTGGTGTGACAGTGGGAGGTAGGACCCCAGTGGGTCAGAAAGGGAGAGTGGGTAATGTCCAGTGACAGCCAGGGAAACCACCTTGTAAACACATGAGAATTCCAAGGACAGCTAATGGATTCTTTTTTTTTTTTTCCCAGCTAACGGATTCTTGTAATGCTTCCTAGACAGGTAAAATGTGCCTCTTTGGGGATGTTTCCTCTCCCCCTGCTTTTTTTCCTTTTCCCTTTCTTTTTCTTTCTTTCTTTCTTTTTTTTTTTTTTCTGTCCCCATATAATTTTTTTTCAGCTAGAGAAGGCTCTCTTTAAAACAAAAAATTTATGTATTTAAGTAATCTCTACACCCAACGTGGGGCTCGAACTCACGACCCCAAGATCAAGATTCGTACACTTTTTTGACTGAGCCAGCCAGGTGCCCCAAGAAGGCTTTTGAATCATTTCTAAACTAAAGTTACTGTTGTTGTTCATTAAGACCAACCGTGTATCGTCAGTATGCTGGCCCCCGAACTCTACCTTTTTTATATTATGTCCATCGCTTAATTAATTTTGATTTAATTCTAAAGGTTGTATTAGCTACACTGAAGCGGCATAACACACAACTATAAAATACAAAGTTGCTTAAAACTTCTGCATTTTTTACTGGTGAGGCTACTGGACACGCGGAGCACCCTGCTGGAGGCTGGGGGTGAGCTGGCGTCGGCTCCAGGCCCTTCCTTCTGTTGCATTGTGTCTATGTTCTCTTTGGACCACAGCCTTCGGGGGCATGTTCTTGTCACGATGGATCCCAGGGAACACGAGGCCAAGCCCACCGCTCACGCACAGCAAGTTCATTACAAGTCCCCTGACCCACGCTAGTGTCCACGCCCACGTTGTTTACAGGGCAAGAAATACGCCCTCTGCACTCTGGCACACAGGGAGACCACGTGCCAGAGGGAAGGAGTCAAGAAATGAGAACAAGGAATCTACCACAAAAGATTTAATTATCAGTTACTACTTCAGTCGAAGCAGGAACATCTTTTTCATTAACCTTTTTATGAAAGCACTGTTTGCTAGCTTAGCCATTCGTTATGGTAACTGGCCTGCCACAGACACAGCTCCGGGAATGCCCGCTGGATACACGCAGACATCAGAGGGAATGCTGTCACTGATTTTATTTCCTCCAGTGTTTCATTTTTTTCCCTATTTGGTTTCCTCATTTTGAAAATGCCCTGCTGCATTTTCCAACTTCAGCCTAACTTTGGTCATACTCCCTTGGGGACAGAGTAGTTCACTGACAAATATTATTCCCACCTGACACCCGAGTCCATCCAAGGTCAGATTCCAATTGAGCACGCTCCTGGTGTAATGCCGAGTGCGTTGTACGCCCACCTTAAAAGACCACCAGAGACGCAAGTCAAAGCCAAACAGCAAGGGTCGTTTATTACGAGTTCGAACCCGGACCAACGTGCACTCGTTGCCGGTGACGCTGAGAGGTCCCAAGCAGAGTAAATGCAGGGTTTTTATAAGCAGGTACAAACAAGTTTTGGGAGGAGTACAAACAAGTTAAAAAAATCATACCTGGTGTTGGTTGATTGGTGTTGGGAGCCCGCGCGGGCATCAAGCAAGCATTCGAGCAGAAGCGAAAGTAGCTAGTTAGCCCGGGCGTTGAGCAAGCACTTTTACAGAAGCAGAAGTGGCCGGTTGATAACACTTTCGAGCGTAAACAAGTTTCGGGTAGAGTGAGGTTTGTCCAGGCCTTTCACTCGTTTTCAAATCCTGCTTTTCAAATCTTGCTTTTCGAAAGGGTAATACCCTCTTACTTTTTAATGCGAGGACAGGTCTTACAAAAGGCTTCGTTTGTCTTCGCTGACTCTCGGGTCTCATCTTGTAGAAACCGAGCCCCGTGGGTGAACGTTACTACGCAGGCTCAGGAGCAGGGGTGCTGTGAATGTGTGGGGGACCAACAAGCCCAGGAACGGCCCTCTAGCTCCGGGGACTCGTCACCTTCTCCACTGGGGAAAAGACAGGAGTAACCAGGAGGCTGAGTGTCTGTGAAGCAAGGTCACGGAGCGGCTCCTCACAGAGGCTGTGGAATGCGGAAAAGAGAACAGATCTAGCACATCCGTATCCGCTGTTTGTCTACATGGCTTATTATGCCCCAATTCTACGTCTGTAGGACCCTCGCAGTCTCCACTTCTTGACGGATGGCATCACGCCATGAGGATTTGCGTTTGCTCATCAGCCCAGAGATGACTGCTTCTGACTTCTCTGTGTGCAGAGAAGAACTAATGTGATTAGCCCGAAAGCCGGATCTGCCACCACCGCTGCCGGAAAGGGACGTTGCTAATCTTTTGCCATCAGCTGTATCTGTTGTTTCTGAAAAAAATGCCCAGCAGCGCAGGCAACGTTGTGAGGAGTCTCGGCTCCTAGTACAACTCAACACAATTCAGCAGGGAGTTCTCCGAATTTTTTATTTCCTTACTCATTTTCCCGATGTCTATCATTCATCTAATCTGGAATCCTACAAAGCTAAAGAAAGGGGGTGAGGACGGATGGAGACAGGGGAGCAGCAGAAGAGAAGATTTAGATCCAAGTTGGCAATAAAGGAGACAAAACTGGCAGGGCCCAACCTTTGTGGGATCCGTGAAGCCACTGATGGCTGGGCCGCGTTCTCACACCTCCCCTTTCTGGAGCCGCATTCTCACACCTCCCCTTTCTGGAGCCAGTTCCCTCCCTTCCCGCTCATTCTCTTCTTCTCTGTCCTGCCTCAAGAAGGTTCCAGCCCACTGGCCCGAGAAGATCCACGGTCAGAGACGTCACGCACACGCACACAGAGGCAGGGGAAGGTGAGGCCATTGTCTCACCTGGTACAGGAGCAGGTGAGGAAAATCGATTCCGTTCTGACCACGTGGAAGCAGGATGGGCTTGCGCTGGACAATCCAGCCACAGGGAACTTTCCCATCCTGACTCCGAAGGCGCAGAAGCCCGAGGACTGTCCTCGCGACGATGCGCTGCGCACTCCCACCCGGAGGGCTGTGGACAGGCTCAACAGCTGTGTTTCTGGAGTCACGTCTCCTCATCTGGCAGCCGCGGACGGGCTCTTCCTGTCCCTGGAGGATGGCCCATGGCCCCGAACAGCAGGCCTCACCACCCACTCGTTTGGTGTCGGAGAAGAAGCATTTCCTGCGAGAGGACCTTCTAGCTGGCATTTCCCGATGGTGCGGGAATTGTGAAGTGTGACTTCAACCATCCCACTGGGAAGTTATGAACTGCTTGTGGCCTAACGAACGGTGATTATGACCTCTGAAGCCTCTCACCGGCACCAAAGGGGAACATGAGTCCAGGAAACGTCACAAGGGCGAAGGGGAGAAGGAGAGACGCGGCGAGGGACACTAGGAGCTCCGGAGGGACTGGGTTTCCGGGGCTGCAAACGTGTGTCCAAGAAGGACCAAAAGTCTCATTCTCTGCAGTTAAAGCAGCATCAGGGGTGAGCCCTGGTCCTTCTGGAACCGTGTGAGATATGACTCAGCTTCAGCCTCTCGGCCAGATTCCCCTGAGCCGCCAGAACGGCCGCAGGCTTCGCCGTCTGCCCAGAGCCACGCTATCCACGTTCAGGACGTGGCGGAGCAAATGTGTCCGATTCCAGAGTCCTGATGGGGGGAGAGGGGAGGGGAAACCAGGCACCGTGTCATCTTCACCTCTGCCTTTGTCCTGTCATTTCTCTGGTCTCAGAGAACAAAACACTTCTTTTGATTCCTGCTTTACCACTTATTTCTTGCAAGATGAAGCAAGCGGGTTCCCTCTGCTCCCTACTGCCCAGTACCAGGGCACATGCACCTCTCCAGTCCCCACAGTATTACACACTCATGTCCTCAAGACCCAAAGAAATAGTCAATGTTGCAACAATCACACTATTACACATACACGATGAGAACTCAAACCCTACACAGACGTTACAATAAAGGACCAGCATCTTCTGCCTTTGCTCCCACCTCCTCGCTCAGCGTGTTCCAAAGCTGATTGCTCAGTTTCCACTCAGCATGATAGAGGTCACCCCCGGACCACCTCATCTTTATAATGCTGCTTGGGATGGGGACCCTGTGTGCCGTGGACTGCATGTACGAGAGCACGGGAATGTACACACAGTAGCTCACCGTCCCGATGGCGACCCTGGGAGGCAGCCCCACGCTGAGTGGCTGGAGGGAGTCTGGAACACAAGGAGTCTCCTTCTCTAGCCCCTCAAGGGTGTGTTTGTCACATATTTCTGATTCATGCATTTTTTTAAAATTTTTTCAAAAAGATTTTATTTATTTATTTGACAGACAGAGATCACAAGTAGGCAGAGAGGCAGGCAGAGAGAGAGGAGGAAGCAGGCTCCCTGTTGAGCAGAGAGCCCGATGCGGGGCTCAATCTCAGGACCCTGAGATCATGACCTGAGCCGAAGGCAGAGGCTTTAACCCACTGAACCATCCAGGCGCCCCTGATTCATGCATTTTAAGCAACGCCTGCCGCCTCCCTAGCGGGATGGCAGCTCGCGGTCTTCCCTTCTACTCTTCCTTCCCCGGGGCCCTTCTCCCAACGTCATCTCTGCCTCCCTCCTGCGACTGATTACTCTGGAACATACTTCTGAGTCCCCCAACTTGGTTATCTCTGGACTGTCCGTTCCATGAAATAAGGAATCTGATGCCTCTACCGTTTCTTCCAGCTCCTTCCTTCACTTCGCTTCCCAATGCCACACAGAAACATCATTCCAATTATAAAGATCAATAACTGGAAATACGGGACAATACCTAAACGTTGTCTTCCGTTCTGCCTTTGGAAATTGTATAAAACATAAAAATCAAAATGGCACTCCTTCCCACCCTGATGGTACGAAGACTACCGCACGACCGCGCACGGTCAGCCCTTGAACAACAGCCACTGCACGCACAGTCAAAAATCCAAGTATAACTCCTGACCCCCAAAACCTTACCTACTCATCGCCCACTGGTGACAGAAGTCCCACCGATAACATGAACAGCCAATTAACACCTGTCTTGTAAGTTACGTGCATTATAGATACACGGCATTTTTACAATAAAGGAAGCTAGAGAAAAGCAAATGTCATCAAGAAAACCAGAAGGAAGAGAAAATATACTCCCAGTACTGTATTGCGTTTACTGAACCGAATCCGCATGTAAGTGAACCCACGTGGTTCCAGCCCACCGGGCCGCTCCAGGGCCAGCCGCCCTGCAGAGAGTGGGGGCCGGCCACACCATCAGAACGGGGCCACCCAAAATAAACTGTTACAAGGATCTCCCGTAAGCGAATTGTCTTTCCTTCCACTTGCGACCTGCCCAGACTCTGGCCACATTTAAGTTTGCTTCAACTGCGCGGGGATAACTTCCTGCGAAAGCTATTCCAGTTTTCCTGGAGATTTTAGGTAAAAACAAAGTCCCGACATCACTTGTCTGTAAGATCCGCAATTTCTTCACCTCGTTCCTTGTTCAGTCTTTAAACTTTCCCCGCAGAGCTGGAAGAACTGGCCCCGAGCCCCTGAGTCTGCGGGAGCCACGGCTCTTGCCATCACGCGCGTGCTGCGGGACCACAGTCTTGGTCATTTTTTGTGGCGAAAGAGCACGTGAGAAAAACTGCTCTGAGATTTTACATGACTGGAAAGGCCTTCATTCTACCTTATCACTGACTATTTTGACTGGCAACGACTTCCAGGTTTTAAGTCTTTTCCCTCTGGCTTAGTAGCACTGGTCTCCTTCCCCGCCGCCCCCGGCGCCCACAAGAGGCTTCATACCCACATCATCCTTCTTCTTTGTAGAAAAGCTGTTTGCACTTGCTTCTATTCTCCCTGAGGTTTTCAGGGCTTCTCCACGCCTGATTCCTCACACTTTAATGAGGATGTGTCCAGCTACTGGATTCTTCTCCGCTCCTGTCGGTTACTGTTTATGGACCCTTTCAACTCAAGTGTCCATCTCTCTGCAACTGGGGGACATTTTCTTCTACCATTTCTCACTTCCTCCCTCTTTCCTGAACTCCCCTTTTATAATCAATCCCATAAACCGATCTTCTGGCAGCCACTTCTCTGCCGTACGTCCCATCTCATGGCCTTTCTGCTCGGCGCTCCAGAAGACTGTCACAGCGTCTCTCTCCCCCCGTGCACTGGATTGCCCACTCCAGCAATCATATTCTCCAACACAAGAACTTCACCCTTGTTCAGTGCATGCTCTTTGTACTGATGCAGTACTTCTTCGACATAAATTCAGGCACCGGAACACATTAAGAACATTTCTCTCAATAGTGTTCTCAAAGAGTCCCATTTCTTCCACAGTTAAATATCCTCTCTGAGTGAACTAAGCATCCCCAGAGAAACCAAGGCGAGCAAGCGTACGGCAACCCGTGGCTACCCACTCACATGCATTAACAAATGAGCGGTAACCGCCGAGAGTCCCACCTGCTGCTGCTTCCTGCCTTAACGAGAGAGCGGCCATGAGCTTGTGTGTGGGACATGAGGTGGGTTACACCGCAGGCTTAGCAGGCTCCACTCCAGGGCACCAACAGGCCAGCCTTACTTTCAATGGCACGAGGAGACTTCGCACGGGGACCCAACACCCATTCCAGGAACGTCAAAGACGCAACCCCACAAGGACACTCTGTGTCTCCAGGGACTTGTGACTGGTTTGCCCCGGGTCTAAATGCTCACCCAGGGGCTCGGCAGGTTCAGGGCAGGCCAGCGGCCCAGCTGGTCTGCAGGCAAGAGGTCAACTCTTCAGTGTGACTTGTGTCCCCTCTCACTCGTCTATGCATACCTGTGGATCCCATGCTTGTACCTTGCCTGGATGCCCTCCATGTCCATAATTTCTCCTCAGCTCATTCACAGTGAAGCTTCCCCTGCTTTGTTGACCTGCCAGCCTCTCCCCGTCTCTCAGGAAATCCCCCAAATCTAACCAACTTCAATGAAAAACACTAAAGAATATTTTTGTCTTCAAGAATTTCTGACCAAAAAAAATGTAAATGTACCTTAGAATCACAACCACTTGTGGCCTTGTCCCTGCTGGCGTCTTAGTGAAGGCCTGAGCGGTAATGAATGGGATACAGGAACCAACCCCCTCTAGAGGGTGCACAGGGAGCTGGGAAAGGAAGACAGCCGTGTCTGAAGAAAAAGAAAGTCAAAGGAACTCTAAGACCAGATTCATTGCAGAGAAGTAGAAAAGGGCATTGGTTTGGAGCAAGCTACAATTTAAACAGAAATCCATATCACAGAACCACCCCTATGACACCTGCTTTTTAGATCTGTCAACTACAAAATGGATGGGACATGAGAATAAAATGACATTACTGATGCCAGATGTTTCTAAAGGTAAGAATAACTTTATATTTGCAGGTGTTTCACCATGTCCGTTTTGTTAAGTATGTCCCTTGAACTAGAACTGTAGTTTCTGTCTCATTGGGGTAGTACAGAGAATGTCACTTAGATAAAATCTTAGTCCTTTCAGAAGCTTTGGATTAAGTTTAAAATTCGGGGTTAACCATACGGCTTAAACAGATGAGCTCCTCTGTGCTACAGTCCACATTCTTTAAGAGAAGAATTGTCTTGCATATGGTAAGACTTAATTAAAATCACTGCCCTCGAGATCTCACGGCATTTGGAAGAAAAGGCAAACAGAAGCGAACAGATGCGTGGAAAGGACTTTTCTTCTGGATTTCTGTTTCTTTTCCTCTAGTAGGCTGAGATTCAAATCTTTGCTGCAGAAACTAACTTTGAATCCAGTACTTGGTTTGTTTCTACGGGCCCCGCTCTACTGCTTACTCTTTAATTTGGATTTTCGATTGCTTTGTGTAAAGATTTAAGGTTGTTCCTCATTTTGAAATTTGAAAGTATCTTTTTTCCTTCTCTTGATTATGTCATATTACACTTTTCATTAAACAGAAATCCATGACTCTTACATGGTGTCCATAAAAGTAACCTAATCTCAGGAACCTTTCTTCTGCTTAGGTCTCCTGACACAATTTTTCTCGAAAGTTCTCCTCGGGGCACCTGGGTGGCTCAGTGGGTTAAAGCCTCTTTGGCTTAGGTCATGATCCCAGGGTCCTGGGATGGAGCCGCGATTCGGGCTTCTTGCTAAGTGGGGAGTCTGCTTCCCCGCACCCCCCGCCCCACCTCTCTGCCTACTTGTGATCTCTCTATCAAATAAATAAATAAAATCTTAAAAAAAGAGAATGTCACTTAGATAAAATCTTAGTCCTTTCAGAAGCTTTGGAAAAAAGAAGAAAGTTCTCCTTTAACAGTTAACTCTAATATAAAGGTTAAACTATTTTCTGTATTTATTTTGAAGCCTCCTGGTTATTTTATTGGTGGTGAGTTGCTGACTCCACCCAGCGTCACTTCTCAAGCACCTCCTACAGGTGAGACGCAGTGCTGGGAATTTGCAACATTAATGCTCATCCTCACCCCAGATTCAGTAGGTGTAACGACCCTTGCTTCACAGATGAAGACAGTGCATCGAAAAAGTTAAGGAACTCGCCTGGGATCCTACAGCTACCAAAGGCAGAGCCAGGCTTCAAGTCCACGTGCATCTGCCTGGAGGCTCCTGGCTCCTGCTCCACGTTGGAGGGCCGCTGCATGGAACAGGTCTGTTGTCCTAACGGGGCGCTCAGCACGTCTGGCTCCCACACAGGAGATTATCGTTTCATTCAAAGAAGCCTTCATCATTCAAAAACCATTGATTAGTCACTGACATCCATTTTAGCTCTGAAACTTTATATGCATTCCTCCTGGTGTAGTGCCATTTTAGAAATGTTTCACAAGGAAATGATCTCCCATAACTATTCTGTTCCAGGATTAGAAAATAGCATTTTTCACTTTCAACTTCCTTCCCTCTCAAACTCATAGCTCTCCTTGCAGATGTCAGAAAGTCATTACCGGATCTCAGACTTAAAAAAAATTCTAGATAGTTCTGTGGAACCATTCCTTAAAGAGGACACAACTCTAAATGTATTCATCTTGTATCACTGAAATTTTATACCCGTTGATTAGTAATTTTGTATTTCCTCCCCCAGTCCAGCCCCTGGCAACTACCTCTCTCTGAGTTTCTGTGAGTTTCTTGGCTTGCGTGGGAACCGGAGGTGCTGAGCACTCCGTAGGACGACAGAGCTGTTTCACGCAGCTCCAATATGGCAGCAGGGCCAGGAGCATCAAGTCAGACATGCGTGGACTTGAAGCCTGTGTGCCCCAGGATCTGGATTAGGAACGTATTCAGTATTTTGGTGTGATGTGATTGTCTTAAACGGACTACCTCTGTTAAATAACATTATGTATAGTTTCAATCTTTATCATTACAAAGATTAAATTTCTACAATCTTTATCATTATATGAAGACATGTATAAAGGTGTAATAAAAATCCTATAAAATACAAAAGCAACAGCAGCATCAACCTGGCAGCCGAGGTGCTAGCAGGAACACGGTGAGTCTTGAAAGGAAAGCAAGTTGTTTCGCCGTCACTCAAGGCGGATGATACGAATTCTTAGATGGCATTTATCATGCTTTTCTCTTTTTTATTAAGACCCAAGTGAGTTTTCTATTAGAACAAAACAGATTCTGTAGTCATATAACACAATAATAACCCGCAGTGTTACTCAGAACAAAACCTCACAGGCGCACATGTCTTTTAATTTGCCACACAATATATTCGAGGTAAAACATGTAATAGTCAAAGGGGATTCAAATCCCTTAATACAAAGCGAGATAAGCAGGTCATCTCGAAGCCCGTCATCCAGAGAGAATGGGTTGAAAATCCTGAATGGATAGTGAGTTCTGGCTCCAAACAAGAACAAACACGGAGAACAACTTGGGGCAGTTAAAATTTTTAATCTCCTGCCTTTTCTAACTTTCTCCCAGCTTCACTGAGACATGGTTGACACAGAACATGGTGTAAGTCCAAGGCATACATCGTGCTGATTTGACACATTTATCGACAGCGAACCAATGACCTCCATGCCCTCCTCTGATTACCGTTCCCCTTTCCATGGTGAGAGCACCGCAGATCTATTCCCTCGGCAACTTCTAAGGACACGACACAGTATTATTAGCTACAATGGCCATCTGTACATTAGATCCCAAGAACTTGGTAACTTTGTAACTGAAAGTTTGTACCCTTTGACAAATATCTCCCCGTTTCCCCCACCCCCCGGTCACCACGACGCCACCCAGTTCAGTTTTGTAAGACCCCAAGTGTGAATGACGCCATGCAGTGTTGGTGTTACTTATCTCACTTAGCATAATGTCCTCACTCTGGGGTGATAAAAACATTTTGTAACTTGGTTACATGGGTTGATTACAAACTGGGTACATCCGTCAAAGTTCATAGAGCTGGTGCACCCCCTAAAAGGTCAATTTTGCTGTATTTAATGTGTACCCCAGTAAAGCTGAATTGCAAAGATATATACTGGTCATTGTTATCAGGAAACACCTTGTTCCAGAAATGTTCGCAAAACTTGGAGAATACAATGTCTGCTCTGGGAATGGTGTTTAATCTGTGTGTTTCCTGAGTTATGCAGATTAATGTCCCAAAGAATCTATCTCAAAAAGAAAGACAGAGAAAATAGAGAAGACAGTGGCTGGGGAAAACAGAGGCAAAGATGCGGTTTGGTTAGTTTTTCTGATGGAGGACATTTGACGCCTGAATATTGGAGCAACGATGATTTGTTATGCTACTGAGTGACCTTGAGTCTGGGTCTGGGTCACTCAGCCTCCTTGGGTCTGGGTTCCTCACCTCCAAATGCTCAACCTCTCCAACTTTTTCTTCCTGTTACGAGGGTCAAACTAAGTGCCTCCTGTGAAGGCACCCCAAGAAAGTAAAGGGGCCACACGAACACATGCTGGTAGTTGTTGTGTGATAATTTTATTATCACCATTATCAGTTACAGCTATTGTCATTTTATGTCATAAAGAAAACTCGGGGCTGAAACGTAAGGAGTTTCAAGAATGAAGTGGAAAACAGAAACGCAGCAACTCGACGAAATAATTCAACTAAATTCACCCTAATTCAACTATCGCTCTCTTCGAGGAAGTATTATCCTGAAAAATAAGCCTACGGTAACTTCTGACAACAGAGCTCCCCGTCAGACGTGAGCGAAGGCTGATGTGTTTCGGGAGAGATTCTATTTCTGCGAAGGCATTAATACCATTGTGGAAAGTGCGTACCATGTGACAGCCTAGAGAAGGTGACAGAAAGCTTACGAGCCCAGCAAAGGAGGGCTCCTTCTCATCAGAGAAATAAAGGCTCCCTCATTTGAATCAAACTGGATGAAAAATAGATGAAAAGCAGCCACACACACACACACACACATACACACACACACACATGCAGCCCGGAAGACACACAACCGTCTTAGCTCCGTGCCCGCCCCACTCTCACAGTCCTGCCAAGTAAAACGCCCCGTAAGTGAACAGCTAAGGGGCTGCCTCTCCCGCACCAGGCAAAGTCTGATCAGGGCCAGGAGGTCAGGGCAAGGTTCCCCTGGGGATGCAGAAAGCCCCCCAGGATCCAGGGCCTTCCAGGGGAGTCAGACAAGGTATGCCCCAGAGTCGTGGAAACCTCCCGTTATTAAACCGTCTCTGCAAACACACCCCGGAGGCTTCCTGTGACGCAGCACACGGCCGGCCTGCGGGTGGGGACAATCAAAGCCACAGAGAGAGAGAGAGGAGACCAGACCAGAAACAAGAAACTAGCTCCCCGAATAGCACACGGCGGTTTCAGTACGGAGTGAGGATGCCGAGACCATCGCAGGGGCTCAGACCGCTCCGGATGCAGAGATACGACGTCGGTGTTTTTCTAATGATCACGGATGAGCCAGGCCTATTGTAGCATGTTCAGACTGAACAAAATCTCACAAACCCGAACAAGCTTTGAAGAAAGATTTCGTTTCTTTCTAAGTGACCTGGAGACTGGTTAGAAATCTCGCTCTGTTCCTCACGTTTCTATATTCCAGAAAAGGAGTCTGGCCTTTTCAGATATTTTCGCAAGAGTGGAAGGACAGGCTTGCTAACCCTCTGAGAACCTACTTGGTGAATCAAGGGCCCGACTGCCTGTTAGGAAGAGTAAGCCAAAGAGGGGAAGTGGTGCAGTAACACGGCGGGCTACGGTTACGGACACTGGTATCAGGGAGAAATCCTCACCTTGGCTCCCTGGGTGGTCAGTAAACACCTGTGCGAGGCTGCACCTACGCTGGCCTCATCCCCGGGGGTGAAACTTCCTTCTGGGACTCCAAAGGGATCTTGAAGACAAAGGGATCTGTATTTGCAGCTGGCCAGCCTAACACCACGTGAAAATAATCAGCCGCCACTCATTCATAATTAAACGCACGCGCTCACCTGCTTCTCTCTTTCATGGGAAAAAAATTCCAAGGACTTTTTTAAAAGAAATTTAGCTCTGAAGTTACCTTCTCTCAGTTAGACTCATGAAACACCGTGATTGTTCTCAGAGCTTCAGCGCTCTCAGGCCACTTCTAGTTTGATGATTATGGTTTTCATCACACCTTTATGTTTTGAGGCCATTTGCAATTAGTGCTGAGGCCGGTATACTTTCCTGTCCATGTTGTAAAACTGAAGACACAAAGAGACAGTGGCCAGACCACTTATGACGTCAGACTCTGACCCTCCGCCAGGCGGAGAAGCCAACCCACAGCCTCAGCAGTCACCAGGCCAGATGGCAGGGATTGGTCAGGAACTGCCAACTTCTCTGTCTTTTGTCCAGTTTCCAACTCTAGGCCATCACAGAAACCCCAGTGTGCCCCCAAACTAATGAAATAAAATGTCATGTTTCTAGTTAGCCAACCTCCAGCTTTCCTGGGCCGACAACCTCCCCTGACAGCATAACTTCTTTTTTTACTATAAAACTTTCTCTCCTGCCCACCTGAGTCTCAAGCAAAGGCGTAACGATGGTTGACCTTTGCTGTAGCAAGCGCTGTTGGTTCTCATTTGGGTCTTCTTTCTTTCCACAACGTAAAGCTCATCTTCTCTCAATTGATTTGTTAAACACGGTTACCATTCTCAGAGAATGATTACCATCGAAACACTTCTGGGTAAAGCCATGTTTCCATTCTATGATAAGCATTACTTGAATAAGGTAAAACCACTCTTCTTCCAGAAGCAAGTATGTTTTTGAAAAATAGCTAAGACACTGAACCAACTAGATAGCTTACTTGTTAAAAACTAACAAGTTAAAACCAACTAACTTGCTAGTCAATATTGACTTCTGGAATTCATCTTACCATGCCTGCCATCCCAAAGCTATCAGACGCTGTCTAAACCAAAGAGTTGCCCTCCTGGTAAGATCCTTCTTAAATCATTCACGCAGGCTCCCACCCTCCCCTGGCTTCTCTCTTATTAGACCCACTTGCGCCTGGGTGGTTCAGTCAGTTAAATGCCTGCCTTCAATTCAGGTCGTGATCTCAAGGTCCTGGGATCAAGTCCCACATCCGGCTCCTTGCTCAGCAGGCAGCCTGTTTCTCCCTGTACCTGTTGCTCCCCCTGCTATGCTCTCTCTGATAAATAAATAAGTAAAATCTTAAAAAGAAAAAATAGTGTTCTCCCTTATTCCAGTAAGTCTAATAAATTGCATTTTGCTTATTCAACACATACTATGGTGGTCTTTTTCGGAAACTGACAGTAGATAATCCTGGAGATTTTGCCACGATCCAACCAAGACCTTCGTGCTGCGACAGTTCTACAATCTCTCTTCCGAACAATCTCTACTCTGAGGCTCCCAAAGCTGCACACACAGGGGTCTGGGCTCTGACTTCTCTCGGTCAAGCTCCCAAATGCCAAGTGTGCTTCATCTCCCTGGGGAGGAGTAGCTCTTTTTCGGGATTCTTTCCTCATCTGATCCAATCTGAAAACTCTTACCTTTGGTAGACACGGGTCTTCTTGTTCTGCTCCTCCGTTTTCTCTCTGTTGTCGCTTTGTCTTGAGTCCGTAAGAGGAAAGTCACCGGGAAGAAAATCGGCATGACTGCGGCTGGCTCCAAGGCTGGTGAGTCTTACAGAGAAACTCTGACAGGTGTTGGGTCACTTACAATGGTCTATATTCGGAAGAAGTGCTGGTCTGTAGCTTTCCTTCCTTGTGTTACCTTTGTCTGGTTTTCACATCGGGGTAATCCTGGCCCTGAACAATGAGTTGGGGAGTGTTCCTTCCTCTTCTATCCTTTGGAAGAGCTTGTAAAGAATTGGCATTAATTTTGCAAGTGTCTTGTAGAATTCTGGGATTGGGCTTTTCTTGGTGGAAAGTTTTTCATTAATAATTCGTTTTCACTTGTCGTAAGTCTTTTCAGATTTTTTGATTCTTCTGAGCAGCTCGTTTGGGCACTTTGTGTCTTTCCAGGATCTCTTCTATTTCATCTAAGTCAGCTAACTCATCAGCATATGATTAATTGTTCATATTATTCCCCTGTCATTTAAAAAAATCTGGTTTTACAAATTTGAATCATCTCTCTTCTTTTCTCATTTGACTGAAGATCCGTTGATTTTGGTCTTTTCAAAAAATCAAAATTGCTTTAGTGAATGTTCTCCATTTTTCTCTATTCTATTAATGTCCACTGTAATTGTTACGATTTCCTTCCCTCGAGTGCCTTAAGTTAGAAACTTAGATGATTAATCTGAGGGATTTTTTATTTTTTGACACAGGAATTTACAACTTTTTCATTCGCTTAAAAGTATTTTCTAACTTCCCCTGTGATGTCTTTCTTGACTCATTGGTTCTTTAGGGACTACGGCTTTCAGTTTCTTCTTTCTTTCTTTATTTTTTTTTTTTTAAGATTTTATTTGTTTATTTGACACAGAGAGAACGTGAGAGAGCACCAGCAGGGGAAGGGCAGAGGGAGAGGGAGAAGCAGGCTCCAGCCAAGCAGGGAGCCCAACGTGGGGCTCGATCCCAGGACCCTGGGACCATGACCTAAGCCAAAGGCAGACGCCCAGCTGACTGAGCCACTCAGGCGCCCCTGGCTTTCAGTTTCTATGGTACATCCTGCATAGGAACAAGAACATTTCATGTGCTCTTGAGAGGAATATCTATTTTAAATTGCTTGGTCAAGTATTTTATAGATCTACGCCAGGTCTTACTGGTTTATAACGTTGTTCAAGCCTTTTTTTTTCTTTTTTCATCTCCTGCCAAATTGTTCTATCCTTTATTGAAAACCGGGTATTGAAGTCTCAAGCTATTCCCGTTGAACTATTTTCCCCTTCGATTCTGTCAGTTTTTGCTCTTTATATTTTAGGTCTCTGTTGTTACATGTATATGTGTTTATAATTGTTGTATCTTCTTTTTTACTTAAAGTCAATGAACTAACATAGAGTGTATTAGTTTCGGAGGCAGAGCTCAGTGATTCATCAGCTGGATGCCACCCCTGCTCATTCCGTCATCAGCTGGATGCCACACCCCCTGCTCATTCCGTCATGTGCCTCCTTCACGCCGGTCACCCACTCATCGTTACTAAACATCTCTCATCGCTAGCAACACATTTTAAAGTCTAATTATCTGATACTAGTATAGCCACTCTAGGTTTCTTTTCATTGCGTTTACATGATTTATCTTTATTTCATCCTTTACTTTTTGAGTCAAAAAGTGTGGCTCTTGGGGCACCTGCCTGGCTCAGTCAGAACAGCATATGATTCTTGATCTCAGGGTCATGAGTTCAAGCCCCACATGGGGTATAGAGATGACTTAATAAAACTTTTTTTAAAAGTGTGTCTCGGGTCGACTGGGTGGCTCAGTGGGTTAAGCGTCTGCCATCAGCTCAGGTCATGACCCCAGGGTCCTGGGATTGAGGCCCGCATCAGGCTCCCTGCTGGCTGGGGCCTGCTTCTCCCTCTGCCTCTGCCTGCTGCTCCCTCTGCTTGCACTCTCTCTTTTGTCGTGTCTCTGTCAAATAAATCAATTAAATCTTTTAAAAATTAAAAAATAAAAATAAAATTAAAAGCATGTCTCCCGTAGACAGGATATAGTTGAATCTTGTTTGTAAATCTGGTATGATGATCTTCCTTTTGATTGGATTGTTGAATCTATTCACATTTAATATTATTGATAGAGCTGGATTAACATTTCTCATTTTGTTTTTTTACGTATCTCTTATCTTTTGTTTGTGTTCCTATGCTCTTCTTTCACTGATTTCTTTCGCATATAGTGAGTACCTTCCAGTGTAACATTTTAATTCCTCAATGATTTCTCACTATATTGTTTGACTTTCTTAGTGGTTAATCTTACTGGACTTCCCATGTGTGTGTGTGCAAGCGTGTGTGTGTGTATAACCATTTTTCTCGTTTTCAAAATTTTCTTTTTATTTGGCTTTTGATAGTTGATTATGATATGTTGAGATACATAGGGTTTTTTTGTGGTTGTTTTGTTTTTTTTCCTACTTGGAGTTTGTTAAACTTCTTGGATGTACAGATTTACGTTTTTCATTGAATCAGGGAAGTTTTCAGCTATTCTTCCTCTGAATATTTTTCTGCTCCATGTTCTCGCTGCGCTTCTCTAGGTACTCCCATGATGCATACGTTGGTGCACGTAAATATGTTCCTCATTTTCCTGAGGCTCTTTTTCGTTTTCTCTTTCTTTCAGATTATATAATCACTGTCCAGCTATGTTCAATTTTGGTAATTCTGCCAATTCAAACCCACTGTTGAGCACATCTTAGTGACTTCTTCATTTCAGTTCTTTTATTTTCAATTCTCAAAGTTCTGTTTGGTTCTCTCGTATGATCTCTGTCTATTGACAGTCTCCGTTTGATTAGACCTTGTCGTCATATCTTTCTGTACCTCTTCAAGCAGGATTTCCCTTAGTCTTTGAACGTGTCTATAATGACTATTTTAAAACCTTGATCTGTGAAATGCGACATCTGGTTCCTCTCACAGGTAGTTTCTATTGCCTGGTTTGTTTGTATGTTTTTCCTCCTGCGTATGAGTCATACATTCCTTTTTCTTTGTAGGTCCAATTGTTTTTTGTTGATAATTGGACATTTTAGGTAACTCCGGAGTATTGTCCCTTCCTCCCTCTCTACTGCTTACTATCGCTACTTGATCTTGTTTATTTGTTAAGTAACTGGCTTAAATTATATGAAATCACAGCCAAATTGGCCACTGTATTCAACCAAGACTGTTGGCTACCCATCGGTCTTCACCTCACGTATCACCAGCCTTATCCTGGCAAATCTACAGAGAGTAGGACAGGGATAAGAGCCCAAGCCCCAGGCTCCTCTGGACATGTGTGCGTGCCTTGCACTCAGCCACCTTCCACAGCGGGTTTCGAACCTTTCCTGGTCATCGTTTGCTTATTCTTGGGATAGTCTGATGCTTCTTCTTGCCAAAGAGATATAGCTCTTGCAATAGTAGAAACTTTATTTGATCCTTTGTTTTCAGTTTGGGGAATTCCAACCTATTGCTAATGAAATCACATTAAAAGGTGTGCCCCCCTCCCTAGAAAAGTTTTGCAAAACCATACCACTTACACATTGCCTTCAATCTTAAGAAAATATAGAAATAACAGGTGTATTCTTAGGCTAATGTTTGCATCGTTTTCAGAGACACATGAACTTCTACCACCTAGGTGTTACCTTTGACTTCAGTGACAATGTAGACAACTCTTTCTGGGGCCCAGTGCCACTTCTGAATGAGTTAGTAGCAGGTCCACCCATTCCTGTAGTAATTTTATCTCTGATTCTAGACTGTTCTCTCTAGGAAGCAAACTTGGACAATTACTGCAAAAGACTCACATAATAAATCCAGTCTTATCATCCATGCACATGCACAGCCTTTGCTCAGTATCCTCCTAAACAAGACCTGCATAATGTAAAACCTGGAAAATTGATTTTCTTAAGAGACATCTGAGAGAAATGACCTTCAAAACCTTATGGACCTGATCTTAGCAGATACTGTTAAGTAGCACAGCAGGAAAATCTCAAAGGTTTGATCCTTGAATATACACTTGCCTCCCCCACCCTTGAAAAAAAAAAAGACATGCAACATTTTCCAATCATTGAAAATCTGTATACAGACCTCAAGATGAAGACTATTTGAAATTCTCTAAAAGTGCATAACCACCGGAAGAAAACAGTTTCTCTCAAAGACTTTCGGATCGAGTAGACATCTGCCTGCAGTCGACAGACTCAACCCAAGAGCCACAGAACAAGATTCAGAAAACTGGAGCCACAGATTCTCAAGCTTTAATCTGAACGCTTTTATTATTTTCTTTAGTCTTTACATACAGTAAGGTTCTGGGGATTATTAACTGACACTTTTTGTCCGTTAACTCTGGTGCTTATAACTCTGTTCCTTATCAGTAATATATAATTTTGCATCCTTACTCACTCTTTGGTATGAGTCAAATACAGAAATATAATTTATTAATGATGTAGCCAAAATATATAAGAAAATGAACCATTTGGTTTATATTCACTTTTCTTTCTGTGCTACCATCTTCCTTTGGTAGCACTTTCTTTTAATAAGGCAGTCGGATCTCTTGGTAATTGGACTCAACGATTATGTATTTTTAAGATTGCAAGCAACACAACAGGACAGCCAGACAGAAATCTAAAATACTCTGTAATATTCTACATAAAAGGGGAATTTTCTGTCTCCCCAGAAACAGCATTCAAGCGCTTTTCATAGGAGTTGCCTTATATAATAGAACTTTTACAAAAAGAAAGTCAGTAAAAAAGCAGGAACAGTTGCTGTATATTTCGAAGCTATCTCACTTTTACAGACCTTATAAGAAAGTAGAGGTGCCCTCCTTAGGCTCAAACCTGTGCTTTTCTGCTTGAAATCTATTTTGCTTGATTTATATTCTAAAATGTCCACCACCTGGCTTAGAACCACACTTGATAAGCGGTTTCAAATTTTATCAAGCTCTGAGATGGAAGCCTATCCCCCCCAGTTATGTTTTGGCTGGAATATATCATCAGATTGTCCCTAATGACTGGTTTGGGATTTGTAGCACAAAAATCTATTGGCTGTGACCCATAAATTGTATAGGAATCTGTTTTCTCTGTACACTGATTTATGTCTTCAGGATAGTCTTGACTCAAGAGGAGTTTATGAAAGTGCATGGGTAGTGGTTCAAAATAGAGCTGTTTAGATGTGACTGGCCTCTCAAGGTAGAACTTGTACTTACTGATGAAAAGAATATTTTGCTTACATACCTACAGATCTCTCTTGGATTTTTCTAAAAGATTTTTTAATTATTCCTTTGACAGGGCAAGAGAGAGACTGGGGGGTGGGGAATGAAGCAGAGGGAGAAGTACAATCACTCTCCATGCTGAGTGCAGAACCCAACCCAGGGCTCGATCCCAGGACTCTGAGATCATGGCCTGAGCCGAAACCAAGCGCTGGACACTTAACTGACTGAGCCACCTAGGTACCCTTCTCTTGGATTTTTTAATATGACCAAAAGTTCTGGAAAAGAAAAATAATCATGAAATGAACTAATTGAGGGAATATTCTCATGTAGCTCTTCAGACTAGGGATGAGATCTTCTTTTCGTTTAACTTGGTTATATGGTTTAATTTGCCTTTGATGTGGACTACACACTCTGACCACAGTCCTTCTCACAGTGTTTGCACTGCAGGGCTCAGGTGTGTGGTCTCCAGTTTTTAGGGCTGCTACACAGCTACTATCCAATCAAAGGATCCAATAAGTGATCTTCTAATGAAACGCACAAGCACCTTGGACATCTACAAAGGTTGGAATGCCTCCTATGAGATACTCTAGCTGTACCCATGACACAGGAAACAGTGGTACAGACCAGGATTGATCGTGTCCCCAGAAGACCGTGGTTTATCCTCCAGCTAGGCTTAAAAACTATCAAAGGAGGAAGAGAAATAACTGAAACCAACATACTTTATTGCTGTGCCAGACAATTCTGAGAATAAACATGTTTTACTCTTTCTGGGCTAAACATTTGGAAGAAACATACTTTCTCATTCCTGCTGAACAATATGTTAGCATCAAGCGAAAATCTATCAGACGTTTGCTCCGAGGAATCACTGCGCCAGGAACACAGCTCTGCAAACCAACCATAAAAACTTAACTTCTCAGGACTTACAGTTTGCCCATTAACACTCTCTTCGAGACCTTCGGCTCTCTGTGCCCACCAGTCTGAAGTTATTATGATATAAACTTGCCCCATTACCAGTCAGTACCCTGTAGGGTGGGCTGTCTTAGCCAGGGTTCTCCAGGGAAACAGACCCAGAGGAAGTGACGAAGAGATGGCGACGGCAGACAGATAAACAGATGGACAGACAGAGAAGATATTTATTATGAGGAACTGGCTCACATGATTATGGAGGCTGAGAAGTCCCCTGTCTGCTGTCTATGCCCTGGAGACTCAGGAGAGCTGGTGGTATAGTTTAGCCCCAATCCAAAGACCAAAGTATCAGCGGCACTCATGGTATAAATTTCAGTCCAAGGGCTGGAAAAGAGGAGGGAAGGTGCCCCAGCTCAATCTACGAGGCCAGTAAAAAAGGGACAAATTCCTCCTTCCCCTACCTCTTTATATCCAGGCCCTCAGTGAAACAGATGGACGAGGGGGCAATCTACTTCACTGAGTTCACTATTTCAAATGTTCACCTCAGGCTGCCTGGGTGGCTCAGTCGGTTGGAACAGTTACATGAGCAACTCTTGATTTCCGTTCAGGTCATGAGCTCAGGGTCCTGAGCTTGGGGTCGTGAGACTGAGCCCCGCCTGGAGCCCTGCATCTGCACTGGGCTAAGCTCCATGCTCAGTGGGGACTCTGAGATTCTCCCTTCCTCTCCCTCTGCCCCCCACCCCCACCCCACCGATGTTAATCTCGCCTGGAAACACTCTCACAGACACACATAGCAACAGTGTTTAATTTGGATCCCCCCTGGCCAGCTGAGTTCACACACAAAATTAACCATCACACAGGCCCACCTTAAAGTCGGCCAGCCTGGGTACTCAAATGCTATGAATATCCTCCCTCGACGGTGTCCTTCTGAGACCATACGAGACTGTCAAGATGAAGCTCTGAGTGCAGGAAATTTAATAAGCTTCACTCTTCTGGTTCAACACATTTTACTGAGAGCGTTTTGAGGCGTTGACAGCTGACAGCTCGTGCCTCCCTCCAACACATGGGAATCTGCATCCACACCCAGCACAGATCCTCATTCTAAAACCATCCCTTGCTGTATGAATTTTCTCTAAAGAAAATTCAGAGGGTTCACTTATAATCTATAAGGCCCACCTATAATCTATTCTTTTTCACTGGAAATTCAATGGGAATTTGGATTGCTTCCAGTTTTTTCGTATTAAGAATAGTGCCGCTGTAAATATTTTCTCCAGGCACACATGTCAAAGCATTTTTCTTGAGTATAGATCTAAGAAGAGAATCACTTCTGATCAATCACAGGATAGGTAGATATTCAAATTACAAGAAAACATGAATGTTGTTAAACTAAAGCAATCGTATCAGATAATGTTCCACCAGCAGTTGAGTCAGACAAGTTCTTGGCTCACATCCTTCCTGCCATGTCATATGATCAGGTTCCTGAATTTTGCCAGTCTGATCAATAACGTAATGGACTGGGTCTTCACATGTTTATTGGCCACTTCTTTTTCCCTTTACTGTAAATTGTCCCCATCTTTTGCCCATTTTTCTACTTTATCTTTTTATTGTCCTGCAGAAATTTTAAATATATTTTGATATTAATACTTGAATCATTATGTGTGTCCTAAATATCTTCTCTCAGTTTGTGATTTTTAAAGATACTTACACTGTCTTTTTTTTTTTTCCAGCATAACAGTATTCATTATTTTTGCACCACACCCCGTGCTCCATGCAATCCGTGCCCTCTATAATACCCACCACCTGGTACCCCAACCTCCCACCCCCCGTCCCTTCAAAACCCTCAGATTGTTTTTCAGAGTCCATAGTCTCTCATGGTTCACCTCCCCTTCCAATTTCCCCCAACTCCCTTCTCCACTCTAAGTCCCCATGTCCTCCATGCTATTTGTTATGCTCCACAAATAAGTGAAACCGTATGATAATTGACTCTCTCTGCTTGACTTATTTCACTCAGCATAATCTCTTCCAGTCCCGTCCATGTTGCTACAAAAGTTGGGTATTCATCCTTTCTGACGGAGGCATAATACTCTATCCCCAGGGGTAAAGGTCTGTGAATCACCAGGTTTACACACTTCACAGCACTCACCAAAGCACATACCCTCCCCAATGTCCATAATCCCACCCCCTTCTCCCAAACCCCCTCCCCCCAGCAACCCTCAGTTTGTTTTGTGAGATTAAGAGTCACTTATGGTTTGTCTCCCTCCCAATCCCATCTTGTTTCATTTATTCTTCTCCTACCCACTTAAGCCCCCATGTTGCATCACCACTTCCTCATATCAGGGAGATCATATGATAGTTGTCTTTCTCTGCTTGACTTATTTTGCTAAGCATGATACGCTCTAGTTCCATCCATGTTGTCGCAAATGGCAAGATTTCATTTCTTTTGATGGCTGCATAGTATTCCATTGTGTATATATACCACATCTTCTTGATCCATTCATCTGTTGATGGACATCTAGGTTCTTTCCATAGCTTGGCTATTGTGGACATTGCTGCTATAAACATTCGGGTGCATGTGCCCCTTTGGATCACTACGTTTGTATCCTTAGGGTAAATACCCGGGGGAATTCTACCAAACATTTAAAGAAGAACTAATTCCTATTCTCCTGAAACTGTTCCAAAAAATAGAAATGGAAGGAAAACTTCCAAACTCATTTTATGAGGCCAGCATCACCTTGATCCTAAAACCAGACAAGGATCCCACCAAAAAAGAGAGCTATAGACCGATATCCTTGATGAACACAGATGCGAAAATACTCAACAAAATACTAGCCAATAGGATTCAACAGTACATTAAAAAGATTATTCACCACGACCAAGTGGGATTTATTCCAGGGCTGCAAGGTTGGTTCAACATCCGCAAATCAGTCAATGTGATACAACACATCAATAAAAGAAAGAACAAGAACCATATGATACTCTCAATAGATGCTGAAAAAGCATTTGACAAAGTACAGCATCCCTTCCTGATCAAAACTCTTCAAAGTGTAGGGATAGAGGGCACATACCTCAATATCATCAAAGCCATCTATGAAAAACCCACCGCAAATATCATTCTCAATGGAGAAAAACTGAAAGCTTTTCCGCTAAGGTCAGGAACACGGCAGGGATGTCCATTATCACCACTGCTATTCAACATAGTACTAGAGGTCCTAGCCTCAGCAATCAGACAACAAAAGGAAATTAAAGGCATCCAAATCGGCAAAGAAGAAGTCAAATTATCACTCTTCGCAGATGATATGATACTCTATGTGGAAAACCCAAAAGACTCCACTCCAAAACTGCTAGAACTTATACAGGAATTCAGTAAAGTGTCAGGATATAAAATCAATGCACAGAAATCAGTTGCATTTCTCTACACCAACAACAAGACAGAAGAAAGAGAAATAAAGGAGTCAATCCCATTTACAATTGCACCCAAAACCATAAGATACCTAGGAATAAACCTAACCAAAGAGACAGAGAATCTATACTCAGAAAACTATAAAGTACTCATGAAAGAAATTGAGGAAGACACAAAGAAATGGAAAAATGTTCCATGCTCCTGGATTGGAAGAATAAATATTGTGAAAATGTCTATGCTACCTAAAGCAATCTACACATTTAATGCAATTCCTATCAAAGTACCATCCATCTTTTTCAAAGAAATGGAACAAATAATGCTAAAATTTATATGGAACCAGAAAAGACCTCGAATAGCCAAAGGGATATTGAAAAAGAAAGCCAACGTTGGTGGCATCACAATTCCGGACTTCAAGCTCTATTACAAAGCTGTCGTCATCAAGACAGCATGGTACTGGCACAAAAACAGACACATAGATCAATGGAACAGAATAGAGAGCCCAGAAATAGACCCTCAACTCTACAGTCAACTAATCTTCGACAAAGCAGGAAAGAATGTCCAATGGAAAAAAGACAGCCTCTTCAATAAATGGTGCTGGGAAAATTGGACAGCCACATGCAGAAAAATGAAATTGGACCATTTCCTTACACCACACACGAAAATAGACTCAAAATGGATGAAGGACCTCAATGTGCGAAAGGAATCCATCAAAATCCTTGAGGACAACACAGGCAGCAACCTCTTCGACCTCAGCCGCAGCAACATCTTCCTAGGAACAACGCCAAAGGCAAGGGAAGCAAGGGCAAAAATGAACTATTGGGATTTCATCAAGATCAAAAGCTTTTGCACAGCAAAGGAAACAGTTAACAAAATCAAAAGACAACTGACAGAATGGGAGAAGATATTTGCAAATGACATATCAGATAAAGGACTAGTGTCCAGAATCTATAAAGAACTTAGCCAACTCAACACCCAAAGAACAAATAATCCAATCAAGAAATGGGCAGAGGACATGAACAGACATTTCTGCAAAGAAGACATCCAGATGGCCAACAGACACATGAAAAAGTGCTCCATATCACTCGGCATCAGGGAAATACAAATCAAAACCACAATGAGATATCACCTCACACCAGTCAGAATGGCTAAAATAAACAAGTCAGGAAATGACAGATGCTGGCGAGGATGCGGAGAAAGGGGAACCCTCCTACACTGTTGGTGGGAATGCAAGCTGGTGCAGCCACTCTGGAAAACAGCATGGAGGTTCCTCAAAATGTTGAAAATAGAACTGCCCTATGACCCAGCAATTACACTGTCTTTTGATGGGTAGAAATTCTTAACTTTAAGGGCACCTGGGGGGCTCAGTCAGTGAAGCTTCCAGATCCTGGTGTCGACCCAGGTCATGATCTTACGGTCATGGGTTCAAGCCCTGCATCAGGCTCAGCTCTCAGTGGGGAGCCGGCTTGAGTCTCTCTCTCTCCTCCCTCTTCCTCTCCCCCCACATGCCCACACCTGCACCCTCATGTACACACTTTCCCTCAAATAAATCTTTTAAAAATTATTAACTCTAAAACAATTAGGTGTATCATTCTTTTATGTTGATCATTTCTGGTTTTTGTTTAAAAAACCTTTTCCAGGGACGCCTGGGTAGCTCAGTCAGTTACGCATCTGCCTTCGGCTCAGGTCCTGGGATCAAGGTCCTGGGATCAAGACCCACATCAGGCTCCCTGCTCAGCAGGGAGTCTGCTTCTCCCTCTGCCTGTCACTCCCCCTGCTTGAGCTCTCACTCTCTCTCTCTCTGACAAATAAATAAAATAAAATCTTTAAAAAAATAAAAATAAGTAAAAAGCCTTTTTCCTAATCAAAATAAAAAAGATACTATATATTTTCATTTCAAAAACGTTAAACAGTGCCATACTTATGTTTTGTGGATGGTGACAATGAACCAGAAAGAAATCCTGGGCTCCGCTGCCCACCTGGACCCCACAGGAGAGCCTCAATGATGCCTCTTGCAGAGGTGGAGCGTGAGTAGGACTTGTCTCAAGCCACAGACTGAAGTAGGGATCCCTGACCAGAGCCCAGTGTCTGCCTGACCCTCCTAGGTTAGAGGAGCTCTGCGATTACCCGATACAGCACAATCTGCAGTCACCCCAAGTCTCCCCTCTTTGGAACTTGAAGCTTTATGTATGGGTGACCGGATCAAAGCAGGGAGGATTAAAGCTGTGTGTGCTTCTGCCACCTGGTGGCCACATCATGCGCCAGGATCAGCCCCAAAGTCCTTCAAACGCCTGGCACATGGCAAAGGATGGGAAGCCATGGGAAATTATGTTATTTGCCAAAGATGGCCTGTACGGTGGGCCGCACGTGACTTACTGAAAAGTCTACCAGCAACTAAACTCAAAATTTTACATTTCCAGCTGTTTTTTTTTAAGATTTTTATTTATTAATTTGACAGAGAGAAATCACAAGCAGACGGAGAGGCAGCCAGAGAGGGAGAGAGAGGGAAGCAGGCTCCCTGCTCAGCAGAGAGCCCGATGCGGGACTCGATCCCAGGACCCTGAGATCATGACCCGAGCCGACATAAACCAAATAAGCACATTTTCAGCCACAGAGAGCCTGTCTGCATTGTACACCCCACAGCACTGCGCCCAGCGTCTGCTAGCCACAGACGAGACAAACCCCAGGCCAATCAAGACCCCAAGGGGCCGCTGCTCTTTGGAGGCACAGACCCCGAGACTCCCCACTAAGCTGCCGAGCCACACCCCTGAACAGGGGACCCCCCTCCCCCTAGCCTCCCCCCAGCTTCCAGCCGGTGGCCCCAACGTAGCTCGGGAAGGTCTCACGCCCTAAGGGACTTCCCCACACACAAACCTCCCAAAGCATCGCCCACAGAAAGGCGTGTGTGACCCTGCCACCTCGTGGTCACGTCTCGCTCCGGGATCAGAGGCGGCAAGAACGGGAAGGGTGTCAGGTGAGATGTTACTTCCCTGGGCATTGTCTCCTGAGCCCTGAAGTGACCCGAGATGTCATGCTTCTGGGACAGGCCGTGCGGGGGTCGCACTCCTCAGAGCAGGAGGGAAGGAGAGCAAATCTAGCCTGTCCCGACGTCTTCTGTTTCCAACTGGTCAAAGGCCACCTGGAGAGGAGTTAACACCTGTGCAGCCGCTCAAGACACCGGCGGTGACGTGAGGAGCCAGAAACTCGGGGCATGCGGTTAGCCGGTGGCGGCCGAGGGAAGCCCGGGGCGGCAGAACCGTGCGAGTCCAACAGAACGCGCAGGCCGCTGAACGGGGGCGAGCAGTGCGGACCCACAAAGCAGACAAGGGAACCTGAGAAAAAGTTAAATACACCAGATACATTTATTTAGGACATAGTGTTGAGAGGAAAAGGGGAAACAAATTGAAAAAAAAAATTATAAAACGACCATCTCCATATTGGTATGTGCCCTTCTTTCCGTGCTTTTGCTAAGCACAGGAAACCTGTTTCCAGTGATTAGCCTGAAAATGGGGGATTTTACACGGTTATTCTCTTCAATTTAAAAAGGGACGTGTCTTTACCCAATTTTTAAAAACTGAACGTGTGTAAAGTGACAGTAAAGACCGCAGTTCAGTTTGTAGGCACTGGACATTGAGTTCCATCAAACAGAGGGTACGCCTGGACTTTTTCAAAGGAAACAGTTAGAGGACCCCTGCCCGGGGCCTCCCGCATCAGTCAGTCGGCGGCGAGACATCGAACACTATGACGCTCGCTGCCCGCGGTTACACATGTCCCTTCGCTAACAGGCCTCCTGCTAGAGGTCAGTGGCTCCATGATGAACTCTGTGGCACTTGCGACTGACCTCCGCAGGGTGAGCCAGGCCTGCACGGTGGGCAGAGAATTCTCTAAAATAAAGCATCAAGAAACAGCCAGTAATAACTTTCTGGAAAGTCTAAGGGACCAGGTACAGAGCTTTGTTTTCTCGGGAATATATTTGGAGAACTCTCCCTCAGTCACGAAGCGATCTCGGGAGGAAAGAATCCTGGAGGCAGAGAAGTTCAGGGTGGGCTCCCACAGGGGCAGGCTCTTGCCACCTGGGCCCACAGAAGAGCACAGGAATCCAGACGCCCTGGTAATGGGTTTTAATGATGAACTTTGGCTGACGACACATGGACTCTGGGGGTAGGGCTGGGACAAGCAAGGTGTACCGTGTAAAAGTCAAGGCTTCATTTAGACTCGGGTACCCAGTGCTCCCCTCCACCTGTGTGTCTCATGGACCAACCCCCACCCCCACCCCAGCAGCCCCTTAGCCTGGCTCCGTGGGGACCGCCCACAAACAAGGGCCCCTGAGTGCGCTCCTCCCACACAAAGAAACCAAGTTTCAAAAAGTAGACATTTCTCACCTGAGGTTACCCAACCACTGAACGGGACCCTGGGGTTAAAACCCAATGCTTATTGCAGAAGTGCTACTAATGACTGTCACCAAATGTTCAGAGGGCTGTGAGTGGGGTGAATGGCCAGAGCCTGGAGTGGGCGAGGGGAGCACGGAGAAAAGAGGCTGATTCAGGTAGGAGACCAGGTGACGTGGAGCTGTGGCGGGACAGCGGAGCAGCCCAGAGCCACCAGGAGACATGACACAGACACGGCGCTATTTCTGGGCGGAGAAGCAGGAGGTGAGACCAGAAAACACGTGGCCCAGAACTTCACCAACGCTGAAGGCCAGCTTGAGTTCGAGATGTTGAAAATGTTTCAATGCACGTTAGTCATAGTTTCTTGTTTCGGATGGTGCGCTCTGTGGAAAACCACGGGGAGGGAGGCTGTGTTGTTGGTATGCCGCTCAGCTTCCCTAACGTGCGTCGCCTTCAACTTCCCTCTGATTCCATCTCAAGGCTCCAGGATCCCAGATGGTGGCATTCTAGTATCCTCATGATCACAGAGGCTTCATTAAATGCCCGTGGATTGCAAAGTACAGTGTTCTGAGACAGCCGTCCAGGCCCTGCTCTGAGACTGTCCTAAGGACGAGGGGTCACGGCCTCGCTATCAGTTTGTGAAGTGGGGTCAGGAGCCCGTACTTGGTCATTGTCATGCAGAGCAGGGGAGAGAGGAGAGAGGCTCTGCCTGAGAGATGCTGAGATATTCAGGACGGAAGGTGTGGAGGTTTTGGAGACGGAGCCGTAGTACATTTTCAGACAGTTCTATTTTGATGTTTTCCAAGCCCTCCTTGAAGCTAGTCAAGACATACAGCTATCTGCATACCGAATGTAAAACAACAATGTGCCCTCACGCTTGGTGAATACGCAATCCCTGGATAGTGACCTCCACTCCCTCTGCGGTTGTCCCAAAATGTGCAAGTGGGCTCTCCCCGTGGGGAGGTCACGGCACGCACACGCTCTGAGGGAGGAGGCACGTGGGGTCTTGGAGGCACAAGGGTAACGAACAATTAGTCACAGGAAGGACCAAGCCCCTGGCCTCTGGGACAGCACCTAGTTTCTATCTACTATAAACTCAGGGCTATGTGTCCTCAACCAGTGGTCTGGAAAAGAGACACAGAAGACACTCTGCCAGAAATCTGGAATGGCCCAGAGACAGAAGAAGAGTGAAAGGTCACTGTCAGACCAGGAACAGAGGAGGGCAGAGTTGGCTCGGCTCAGCACTCTGGCTTGAGGTATCTGAGCCCACAGTGGTTTCCATTCCCTATTAGAGAGGGTGAGCAAATAATTTATTGGGGACATTTCTGAGAACAAAAGAAGAAGCTCTAATAATCACCCAGAACAAATCTGTCCAGGGCAAATCTGGACACAAGTCACCCTCCTATCAGATCCTGTCCAGTCTCTCCTTCCCAGTGAGCAGAGCCAGCACCCCCCACCCACCCCTGATCCTACTGCACACTCCCTGGCCTCAGGCTGGCTGTCTACGGTCCCAACGACTCTCCAGAGCTGGCTCCCCCGTCCTGCCAACACTGCACACGTGTGTGTCTGCACAGACACACGCACACACTCACACACATGTGCGCTGGACACATCCTTCTGATGCCAGGTTCTCTGACACTTTCTGGAGGTCTGCGTTCTCCGTCGGAGCCAGCCCGACTCACCCACGGCGTTCACAGTGGACCAAGTCTGTCCCTCTGCCCTTCTCTCTGCTCTCCAGCGGAGCTCTGTGAGGAGCTGTCCTCCGGGCCCCAGCTTCCAAACCCACAGGGCGGGAGGAAGAAGAGCCGGAGGAGGTGGTAACAGATGCCCTCCTCCCCGACAGGATGTCAAAATCATTTGCATTTGCTGAATGCCACTGCAGACCTGGGAAAACCCCTTCCCTGCTGCTGGCTTGGCTCTGGTTGCACCACCACCTACGCCCTCCCCTGGTCCCGCACACGGCCTGGCCCGGAGCACCCTCTCCCGGTCCTGCCCACTCTTGCTGTTGTTGGCGGAGCTGGAAGCAGGAGCGTGTCCCAGGCCCCTGCTCCTGTCCGGCCCCAGAAACCCGGACCCGCTCTCTTCCTCTGTAAAATGAGTGTGACTGGCCCAGCAGACCTGCCTCTAAGGTGGTTGGGGGAACGAGGCAAGAATACAGGTGATGCACAGACAGCTCATCTGCAGCTCGGAAGCTTCTAGACTGAGAGGCTGATCGCCCGCTCACCCCAGCCTCTGCCCCATCCTGTCCGTTCCCTCTCTGGCCTCTGCCACACACCCTCCGCAGCTGCAGCCCCCTAGCTGAGGTGGCTGGCTGTCCCGCAACCCCGCTCCTCCCAGTGGTAAAGTGAACAGCCCGAACACACAGACCCCTCCAGGCCCTCCTCTGCGAGCGGTGCCTTCGCTGCGTCTCCCCAGCTGAACCCTCCCCGCCCACAGCCCCCGCGCCACCAGGAGCCCACCGAGGAAGGCACAAGTGTGCTGGCTCAGCTGGTGGTGATCAGCCTGAGGAACACCAGCTCAGTCAAGGCTCTCGGGAGGGAAGTGAGAGCAGAAGGGAACCGGGCTGGCTTCGGGCCACCGTGGCTCCTGCTGGTTTCCCAAGGGCGCTCCCACTTTAGTCCTCTATCATCGATAGTCCCAGCAGAATCCTCCCTCTCAGTGGTGTCCCAGTGTGGACAGGAAAGTTCAAAGAGAAAAGCAGCCCCCAGGAGCCGGCTGGTGCCCCGCGAGTGTGAATGTGGTGTGGGCACCGGCATCACCACCACCGGGCAGGCCCTGTGCGAGCGGCCGGAGACGTGGAGACAGAACAGGGCACTCCGTTAGCCTGTCTGAAGCCAGACCAACGCCCCTGCAACACACCTGCTAGGACTTGCGGAGCTTCCCGGCCAGTGAAGACCGTCAGCCTGGGGCTAGTCTTCTCTCTCCCGAGTACGATCTCTTAGGCTTCCACTCACTCACTCCCGCTTCCTCCGACAACATCCCCAGCGATGTGTCACTCCCGTAGCCTATCTCCAACACCAGCTGGCACGGGCCCACACCCTAGAAACCCTTCCTGATGCCCCCTTAGCCAGATGCTCCCAGTTCTGCAGCCAAACTGCGCTCTCAAGCCGGTTCCAGCTGATGCGGGAGCAGAAGGCACGCCGAGGACAAAGTCCGAGCTGCCCCCACAACCTGCCCTCCTCACGCCCAGGTGGGATGTGTGTGACTTTCCACCAGGGAGCCCCCACCTGTCTGAATGTGAGTGCTCTCCAGGAGGGGAAACAGCCTCAGCTGGACAGGGTCCCAGAGTCTTCTTCAGCAGATGAAGGTCCTTTTGGAAACGTGCCCAGGTCCCTACCTCCCCCAGACCCCACGTACTCAATCAATCACCCTCACACCCCCGGGGCAGCAGCTCTTTCTGCCCCCAGGTCCCGTTCCCATGCTTTCATAAAACCCCCCTTTTGCACAAAAGACATCTCAAGAACTAGCAGCAACGGCCACGGTCGCCAAACTGTGGAAAGAACCAAGATGCCCTTCAACGGATGAATGGATAAGGAAGATGTGGTCCATATACACTATGGAGTATGATACCTCCATCAGAAAGGACGAACACCCAACTTTTGTAGCAACATGGACGGGACTGGAAGAGATGATGCTGAGTGAAATAAGTCAAGCAGAGAGAGTCAATTATCATATGGTTTCACTTATTTGTGGAGCGTAACAAATAGCATGGAGGACATGGGGAGATGGAGAGGAGAAGGGAGTTGGGGGAAATTGGAAGGGGAGGTGAACCATGAGAGACTGTGGACTCTGAAAAACAATCTGAGGGGTTTGAAGTGGTGGGGGGGTGGGAGGTTGGGGGAACCAGGTGGTGGGTATTAGAGAGGGCACGGATTGCATGGAGCACTGGGTGTGGTGCAAAAATAATGAATACTGTTATGCTGAAAATAAATAAATGAAAAAAAAAAAAAAGAACTCTTTCTTGGCCTGGGCTCCAGGCCTCACCAACCACACTCCTGTAAAAACTGCCCTCAGGCCTGCTCCTGGAGCCTCCGGCTGCAGGGCTGGGACAGTCTGCTCCCACTCGCTCCAACCATGCAGCCGGAGGACCAAGGCGGGGATTTCAGCCACCACAAACTCTTGGCCTCAGAAACGGCAAAACCAGTGCCAAGAACCCCAAAATCAGGCTTGCTTAAGCGTGCCACCGTCGGCCTCCAGGCTGCTTCCCTGTCCAGATCCTCTCCCCGAGAGTGGCCACACCTGAGCCTCCCGTTCCTGCACCTGCCGCAGCGCTGGAAGGAAAAGCCCCGAGCGGATCACCGAGCCCCACAAAACACCCACATGAGTGTGGCTGATTCCGCCCACGCGCGGCGTGGCGCAAACGTGGTATGTGATGATGAGCGTTAATGATACTCTTCCCTCACAATCGCGTTCCCGCTGCAAATCAGATCTAGAAGACAAGCAAGATGCCAAGTGCTTCTGAGGGATGTGGAGTCCCTGTAGTTGAATCATTACATTTTCCAAAATACTTAACATAATTCAGTTTTGTTCAGAGAGTAGCTCAGTTATCCACTTGGGACCATTTATGACTCATTGTAAAGCTAGAAAGCTAAAGGTTGGTATTTTTGTTTTCTAAATCATCTTGTGTCTATACCAGTAGGTCAACATAATTGAATTATCTGGCCTTCCTTTTTTCTTTTTTTCAGCCCTGGGCACTGAAGTTGCCCATCTCTGTGCATATTTAATGATGGCCAGGACCCAACTGACGATGTCTGGCTAATCAGGGATGAGTGTCTCCTGCAGAGGACAGGGGACAGGAGACAGGAGAAGGCAAAGCTACCACCGTCCTGGCAGTGTTACTATTGCTGTGGGAGGGATCTGTCTGCACCTGGCCTCCCAGCACTCCCCTCCCACGGGCCTAGACTTCAGGCCCTTTGCTGCATAGAGAAGATATCCATCCCCACGGAGTCAGTCCGGTAGGGGGAAAACTGTGTGAGCTCTGAATCTGGCACATGCAAGTTGGATTCCTAAGACAAAGAGTCAGGCTCAGGAAGGTTAGCTATCTTGATATGATGGAGCAGTAACACTGACCTTGAAACACCGCTGTGATGATTAGGTTGGAGAAACAGCATTCAGTGACGGGCTGGTACACGCAGATGCTTGACAAATAGTAGTGTCCGCTCTACTGTTCTTTTCCTAAGACAATACAAACTCGAACCAGCACTGCTGGGTTACGTTTTCGGGCTTTATGATGAGCGTCTGCAGGGGGCAACACAATTTCCATAGCCTACTGGCTCGCTGGCTGCCCACAGAAAGTGAGAGATTCTGCACAAGGCTAGGGGGACTGGGTCCTACTCCTGATTCTTTTGTCATTTCATTTTGATCCTGAGCGAGTGGATTCACTTGCTAAAGGGACAAGTCAGAGTCTCCAAAGAGGGAATATCGGAGGTAAGTCATTTTTCCAGGGTCCCCCATCCTCTCCCCGTGGAGCAGAGGTGCTCAGCGGGGTCCAGGGGACAGTGATTGTGACCCTTGGGGCATGTGTGGCGATGTCTGCAAACACGTTTGGTCGGCACACCTTGGGCAGAGGAGAGGGAGGTGCCGGCGTCTGATGAGCGGAGGCCAGCGAGCCTGCAGAGTAAGGACAGCCCTACGACGAAGAATCACCCAGTCGACGATGTCAGCAGTTCCCAGGTAAGTGACGTGTGATTAGAGGCGGTGAGAAGGATGTGAAGGAAAAGACTGGAGAGCTCACCAGAAGAGGTGGAGAGCATGCCCTCAGCAGAGCCAAGCCCCGGGGCGGCGGGGTGGTGAACAGAAGAACCTGGGAAATGTGGAAACAAGTTTGGAGTCATCCCTTCTCCACCTGCTACTCTTTCTCCATTTTCCTCAAAGGTGCCAGGAAACCCTCCACGGAGGGAGAGAAGTACAGGAGTGGGGAGGTTCACTTTCTACTTCCCCTCCTGAATACACTGCTTTCCACAGCGTGCAGGAATGTTGGGACATTCACCTTCCAAACTCAAGTGGATATCGGTGTCATGAGGAAAAGAAACTGTTCAAATAGGGTTCCTTTCAAAGACATCTGGTCTTCGGGGAGGCGTAGAGCGTCACATGAAGAGGCGTGGCTGGGAGTCGCATGGATCTCCTGTATCCATTTGGTCACCATTTGGTGACTTGTAACGAATGCACAGATCAAACTGGCTTAAAGCATACAGATCATTTTACCGGTTACTCAAACTGTAAAGTGCACACGCTTGCCTTGAGCCAGTAGTTCAATGGAGGCCTCAAACATCTCTCTACTCTGCCTTCATGGAATGCCAGCTCACCTCCTGGTCATGGGATGATGCCTAGTAGTTTCCAAGGGTAGGACATGCAAGTCACCCTAACTCACATTCTAGAGACGTCTACGAGGCTTACTCTGGTTGTTGCCTTTGGTCATCTGCCCCTCCTGAACCAATCATTGTCGCCAGCAGAATGAGCTTAACTGACTGAGGAATGGTCAGTCCCACACCAAGCACATGGTGGGTAATGGTGGAACCATCTTGGGCATTATTCTGTATGATTAGTCCCAGGAAGGCCAGGAACAGATGCTGAGCAGCAAAAATCAGATGAATGCTCCACCTGCCAGGTTCAACCAATTAGCAGTTATGTGGGCATCCCTGTAGTTTCCTCGGTGTGGCGCTCTGGGCAGGGAGTACAGCCTCATGTAAGACATGATCGACAGCCTCAAGAAGTATAGCAGGAGAATTATACAAGAGCTCAGAAGTTAACTCAGTGCCAGACCACAAGGCACAGGCTGCAAATGGTAGAAGGTCAAAAAAAGGAAGCTCTGGCTTCCAAGACAGGAGATCAAAGTTGGCCTCAAAAGGTGATATTTGTATGGAAAGCATGAAAGATAAGAAGTGAATGGGACCAGAGACTTGCCAGCCTAGAGCAGAGAGAAATCTCCCCATCCCCAGATTGATTTCCTCTACTAAGCACCTGGCTTCCACCATCCACAGTGACCATGCCTTCTTATTTATTTTGACAAGCTCATTTAATTTGAGCAGAGAGAACATCTCATTGAAATGGAAAAGATTTGGGTAGTCAATCCCTTTATCAGTTTCTCCTTCCAGCAGAAGCATTCTACCTATCAGTTCCCTTCCTCAAAGCCATTAGTCAATCAGCAAGAAAGGGCACTAGCGGTTTTGCTGTGTGGGCTGGTGACAAATGAGAGCATTAATTTCCCTGAGCAGGCACTTTGGTTTGCCATTTGCCTAACCAGCGGCAGACAAACACTGTGTCATAGATGGTGTCTCTAAGATTACCGTGGCCTTTGATGAGAGAGAACGTAGAGAGATTGGAAATGTTAAGCCGGCGGACTTAAAGAAATCAGCCATGCAGGACTGCTTGTCTATGAACCCACAGACGGACTGCAGGCATGGGACAACACACCTCCTCGTATTCTGCTTAGGATGAAGGACAACCATGATTATGTCTTCTACGGACCTCACAAACTTCCTTCCCCTACTCAAGGGCATGCGGTGACTCCCTGCCCTGCTGGAACGCAGGCAGAACATCTCAGCTGAGATTCACAGTCTCTGCAGGCGGATGTCAGCTGCGAACTTCAGATCCTCCACTTACCAACCCATGCTCCTCCGCTCCTTACTCAGGTCCAGCTGGTCCACTCTTGCCGCCCAGGAAGACCATCTGCAGATCCAAACAGTATAATGCGTAAAACACTGGCCCACGGAGGGTGAGAGCGGACACGGCAGAGCAACGGTGGCGACAGCAGCAGCAATGTGGGTCATTTCTTGGGAATTCTCAGGTGAAAACGTAGCAGATAAGTATGGTTAGCGTCCTAAACCCAGAATTTCAACAGTTTATCACGATTTCACATGGAAGTGGTTGGTCAGCTTCACTTTATCTGTGGAAGAAAACTTCATAAAGCCTCCAGCTGAATTTCTTAGGACCTGGAAGCTCAGTCCGTTCCCCTCACCTCTCCTGTAGGGCGGCGGCCGCTGCTCCGTGTCCTCAATTTTAATGAAGCTTTAGCCACGGTTTACCGACCTCGGTAGACTTCCTAATCCTGGCCGATCTTGGTAACGCTGCCGAAAGTCACAGGGCCTAGAGGAAATGCATCATGCCTCCCAGTGTGCTCGGGAAACTATTCCCAGACAAGGGAATTATTAATCCTTGTGTAGGCAAGACATCTTGGAAGTGTAGAAAAATGCAAGGGAACACGTGAGAACTCCACCACCCAGCTGTTCCCCCACCCAACCCTCAGGAAAGAATGTCCTTTCCCTGCCAGCCCCCCAAGATCAACAGGGTTCCACTCTGTTTTATTGAATTGAGTTCCTCCAAAAGAGATGTTTATGTTACCTTATTTAGGAAAAGGGCCTTTACAGAGGAGTCATTATGGTGGGCCGGACTTGTCCCCAATGAGCACGGTGACATGGGGACACGGAAACACACATGCACACAGAGAGGCCATGGGAAGATGAAGGCAGATGTGGGGTTGAAACATCTATAAGCCAAGGAATGGCAAGACTGTCAGCAACTTCCAAAGCTCCTGGAGGGGCGTGGATCAGATACTCCCTCCTGGCTCTCAGAGGGAACCAATGGTGCTGACCCCTTGATCGCACACTTACAGACTCCGGAGCTGAGAGAAAATACATTTCCCTTGCTTTAACCACCTCGTTTGGGGTCCTTTGTTCTGGCAGCCCTAGAAACTCACACTCCTATCCTACCATGGTTCACAGGCTGCCCCAAGAGTCTCTCTCTTCCCCCTGGGATCACTCACTGTGGGAGAAGCCCTAGTAGGAGAGGCTCACACACCAAGGAAGCAAGTGCCCCTGCGTACAGCCGCAGGAGTGAGCCTGGAAGCTGACCCTCCAGCCCCAGCTGGAATGACCACAGCCCTGGCAACAGCCTGACTACAACCTAGTAAGTACCTGACCCAGAGCTGCCCAGCCAGGTCAAGCCTGTTCGTGGTTAAAGCTGCTAAGATTAAAGTAATTTAATTATTTTTAAGATTTATTAATTTATTTATTTGAGAGAGAGACAGAGTATGAGCAGGAGGGAGAGAAGAAGAGAGACTCTCAAGCCGACTCCACACTGAGCATAGAGCCCCACAAGGGGCTCGATCTCACAACCCTGAGGTCACCACCTGAGCCAAAACCAAGAGTCGGATGCTTGACTGACTGCACCACCCAGGAGCCCCAGACTGGAGTAATTTCTTATGCAGCGATAATTAACATACATGGCTTTTAGGATATCAGACCCTGGGATGTTTTCACACATACTCCTCATCAATAAGCTCCTTTGGAAGGCAGCACAGGATTGAGTCATTTTATCAGGAACAGAGCTATGTCAAAAATCAATGTGCTTGAGCACTGGAGAGTGAAGACCAAACACAAAGATGATCACACAGGGCGTGCTGGTCCACCACGATGCCCTTTGCAGGACCACTGCGTTTGGACTCAGCCGCTGGCGATCTGGTCTGAGGGCTGGAATCGTCCTCAGTCGCATGGAACCACCTTGCCCACAGTCATGACCGGTCCGTGACTTGCTAGTGCAGGGATCCAAAGGGTGAGCCCCTTTGCCGCACACTGGTGTGATCTGTAGACACAGCCCAGCTCCACCAGAACTGCGCGGGATCAGCTACAACTGCATGGCAGCCACCTTTCCCTCCGCACAACCCATGGGGCCTCATGCTCCTCCCCGTGTTACAACTGTTAGCTCCCTTTGTCATTTGTTTTGTGCTTCTCTGCTTTCTTTTTTCCAGCCAAGTGAGGGAGTGCTTTGTGTATTTATTAGCTTTGCAAAGCCAAGAGGGTTTCAACTGGATAGAAAGTGTTCTACATTAGTCTCTGCTTTTAACTTAACCACTCCCCTCCACAGGCTCATTTTTGGTTTACTTTGCTGCTTATTTCCCTGGTTTTTTGAACTGATACTTCATTTACATTCACTCTTCCATTTTTTTTTTTATTTTATTATGTTATGTTAGTCATCATACCATACCATCATACCATTAGTTTTTGATGTCGTGTTCCATGATTCATTGTTTGCGTGTAACACCCAGTGCTCCATGCAATCCGTGCCCCCCCCCTTAATACCTACTACTAGGCTCACCTTACCCCCCATGCCCCTCCCCTCTGAAGCCCTCAGTTTGTTTCCCAGAGTCTATAGCCTTTCACGGTTCATCTTCCCCTGTGATTTCCCCTTCTTCATTTTTCCATTCCTTCTCCTAATGTCCTTCATTCTATCCTTATGTTCCACATATAAGTGAACCCATATGGTAATTTCGTTTTTATTGATAAGATCTACTACTGTGAATTTCCTTCTGATTACTGCTTTAAATATGTCATGCAGATTCTGGTATGTAATTTCTATCATCAGCGTTTGCAAATTCTGCAACGGTAATTTGCATTTCCCCCTCCATCCAAGAGTCGTTTAATAACATGGTTCTGGGAGGAAGTGCCTTTTTCCTTTTGGATTTTGTTGATAATCTTGAGTTTTATTATAAGGTAATCACAGAAATGTGTCACATGTCCCTTCTGGGGACTCACAGATGTTTGTTAACGTTTACTAATATATAGTTAAGTGGATGAATGGGCCACACCCACTTGAGAAGAAGGTGCTTTCTCTACTACCAGGACATCTCATTCAATACGAACCCTAAGATTTCCCTTGTCCTTGCGCGTAGGTTGTGTAAACTTACTGATCTTGTCAGGGTGATCTGTCCTGCATGGAGAGGGGGTGTTGCTGGGCTTCTGTCCAGGTCTTCCGTGCCCCAGAATTCAGTTGCACGACCGCAGTTGCTAGTTGGGCTCATTGTTGCAGACATACTCAATTTTGTTACATCTCCATCACCTACTGTGCTTTCACACTTGAAAATGTCCTTGCCTGTCACATTTAATGCTTCTAGAGAATCAGATCTTTAGCCACTATTATTCTCAGTACCGTGATAGCAGGACTGCAACCTCGTCTTTCTGACTGCTCCCACCAGCCTTGTCTGCCTCCACATGTCTCCATTTTCATCCTGCTGAATCACTTTGTTGTAGGTGGTCTCTTGTTAGGTAATTGTTATGTTCCACACAAGGGAACAACCTAGGAATCCTCATATTTTCAGTTAGGTTCAATGCTAATTATTGATACAACAAATATTAACTTGGTCATAATGTTTTATGAGTCTTACATTATTTTGCTATATTCCTTTCTCAGTATGACATGTATGCATTGCTCTTTATTTTTAAAACCTTCATTCTTTTGTATTTAGGGGTATTTGTATTTTTGTTACAGTGTCTACCTTTGTTCCTGTGTTCTTTCTGGTGCCCTTAGTTTGCTCTCTTTATTTAATTTCTTACTATCTGATCTATCAAGACTTACTGGCATCCTTCCTCTCCCGTCTATGTCCCAAGAGACAATACATTTACTTACTTTTCTTTCCTTTTTCCTTCTACCTTTTCCTCTCGGGTTTCAGTCCCATTATTTCTGTCCCTCATAAAGCGCAACAATTGAGTACCAGTCTTTCTGCTTTGTCTCCACCCTTGTCCTAGCCTTCTCTACACTCAGACAGACCACTGCACACATCACTGTCCTCTCCCTGGAGTTTTCCTAGTGTTCTTCTGTTCAGATGAAGGTCGCCCTCTCTGATTCCTCTAGAAGGGGACACGGGCACTCAACTCCCCAGCTCGTTGGTGGTCTATAGTCCTGAGGCTTCACAGCTGGACTGAAAACAAATGTTGTTTCCACTCTTTCACTGGGTTTTTTGAAATTGTCCCATTGTTGCTTTGCTTTTTGTGTTGTTTCTGAGAATTCTAATTACAGATTCTTTGGCTCTAAATCATTTAATCTTTTTAAATCTGAAAATTTCAGAATAGTTATCTTTCAAGCCTAATAGTGTTACTATAGAATAGAAGTTACAGTGCCTCTTACTTTCCCAGCTACTCAGTGGCCCCTCAGGACATGAATTCAGGTCTTTTAGGTCTTTTAGGTTCATGAAGTTTTCCTGGGTTACAATTTACATAGGAGTTCTGTTCCACTGTTTGATTTTCTACATCAGCAGCTTCAATTATATGTACATTGTTTCTTCTTTATTCATCTCCCCATTCGACCTCTTACTCTTTGATACTTTTTACTTCTTCCTTTATCTTATCTTCATGCGTTGGTTCCCTTCTTGCCTTTCTTCAGTTGCCCTTACCGCATTTCACCATAGTCATCCTCACTTCTGAGATGGTCTTATCTCTTTCCTTCATTTCTTTACCAAGTTCAATTCTCTCTCTTATTTTTTGTTTTTGTTTTTTTGTTTTGTTTTGTTTTTCCCTCTACTTTTGTTTCCAATTTTTAATTTCTGATTCAAGGTGGTTCTTCATATTATAAATGTCTGTTTAGGAATATACTTAATTCACTTGGACCACAACTTACAGTTTCCTTTTGCATCATGATTATCTTTAGAAATTTCAACAGCTGACATATTGATTCTTATTTTTCACATTGTTCTGGGAACTTCCTATAGAAACGTTCAGTTTCACAATATTTAATCTGCATAAGTGTGATGCTCTAGAAGATTTCTACTCTAGGAGTTGGTGTCCTCTTTGTCTAAAGTGTTGCCCAGTTTCTTTGGTGGGTGAGTCCTTGTTGATGCAGAGTGCTGTGGAACCTCTGATTTTTATAGAACTTTCATCTTTGAAGACCTTAATTTTTCTTTTTTCTTCCTTTTTAAATTACCTGTCCCTTATTTTTTGTCTTTTTCTCCCCAGAAGCTATCCTTTTTGAAGTCTCCATTTGCAATCATATTTTTAAGTTGCTTTCCTCTAATTAGTGATGTAGTCTACTAACACAATTCCTCTAGTATTTTCACAAGCAAGAGAACTCTACCCTTCCAGTGGTGATTTTAGAATAAGTTTGTACCTACACTTGCTGCTCACTCCCCTCTTCTTTATTCTGTCCAGCATTTTTGGTTTTTGGTTTTTAAATCAGACTGCCTTTGCCTGTAACAAATCTTTGCAAAAAAAAAAAAAAAAGTCTGAGAGATGGTTTAATGAGATTTCTTTATCTTTTTAAACTTAAAAGCAACTTGAAGTGTGTGCATTAATTGTCTTCTCATTATGCCAGTGTCTGGGTTTGTGTAGTTTTGTGGGTTCTTGTTTTGTATTGCGGTGAGACGGGGATTTAGACAGCTGCCACTCTCCCCAGATACCTGGAAGAAAACAAGTATTTTCTGAGAGATATTGATCATCTTGACTTAAGCTCTGAATTTGCCACTTAACTGAAGATAAGACATTTAGTGTAAAGCAGTGAATTTAAAGAGACAATAAGGAAACAAAACCAGCCTGATCAAACCTTTATAGGGACTTGATAAGATAAGGATTTTCTGTGAGACAAGAGACAACCTATTGGTTGAGAGGGAAGGCTCTGAACTCAGATGGAAGCAAGTTTGAGTTAAATTCCTGCTACATACCAGGTGAGCAGCCCCGAGTGAGAATCTGAAGCTCATCTTGCAGAAGAGGAAGCTGAGGTCTAATAAAACTAGTCAGATACCCGCCCTCAGAGGATGCTAACAGCTAAGTGAAATAATGCACAAGGGCTTTAGCCAGAGCAAATGTTATGAAGTGTTAGCCCTTGTTATTAATAAAATAATAGAAGAAATGTGGAAAGATTCCTTGGATGAAATGTGCTTAATTTGCACACTAAAATTGAAGCAACAATGGTGGAGAGTTTCTTGGGAGAATGAGAACATGAGCAAAGATGTAGGAACGGTCCTCCGGCTGATATATTATGGAGAGGTGGTGGCAGATGGAGATTCAGAACAATGAGATACCCCTCGTCCCTCCTGAAGATGTAGAAACGCAGTGGTTGGGAAGGTTAGATGGATTCATGGACCTGATCACGGTCCTTAATGAGTCTGAGGACTAATCCACAGTTTCTGGAGAAACAGGCCCAGATAGTATCAATAACATACCCTGATTAAAAACATGTTCTGTGTCTGTCTACACTTGGAAATAGTAGGCTAACTAAAGCTAAACTCATTTCTTTATGTCAGAAACACGCTCTGAGCTTCAACATACTGGTCTGCATTATGAATCTTCAAAACGGGGATACCGTATTCAACCATCTCTCAAATTTGACAACTGTTTGTGACTCCCTAGTGCAAAAAATAAAACAAAATACTCAGAACCCAGTCTGAGGAGGGCAGACATAGAACTCAAGCCGGCCTGACATCAGGGCCTGCTCAAGGATGCTGCTGGGAAGTGGACCGTGGTGGCTTCACCCTGAAGAAAACGGAGACACTAAGAGGATATGAGACCTGGTTGCCAGGGCAGAGGCGTCTGACCTTCTAGAAGCCTCCTGCCACTGGAGGACCACTAGCTATTGCTCTGTTCCTGCACAGGGAGCTCGGGAGGAGCCAGCTGCTAAGTCATCTGTCTGTAACTCCCTGTGGTCACTGGTCCACACAGGTGTGTATCAACTATGTGATTAAACAGGACAAGAGGGATTTTGAGAAGACAACACATTTCTGTGCCTTGGTCACCTCCTGTGGTAGCTGTGACTCTCAGTCCTGAGAGGCCAGTTATCAATCAGCAAACAACTCTCCGGGTAATGAGATTCATTACTTACCAAGGTCCCCAGACCACCAGAGCCTCATGCTTTTCAGGGTTATCCCTCCTCCCTGTGGTTCCCCCAGCTCACGGTACCCCAAAGTGCCCAGGCATCTGTGGAGGGAAGGAACCCATCCTCCGCCACCATCCACACAGATTGTTCCTGAGATGTCCCCCTGGGATGGCCCCCTGGCCCTGTCCCAATGGGATGGAGGTGTCCTGAGAGTCTCAGACCTCAGATCGTTCTAGATGGGCCATGAGCCGATTCTCTCTGGGTCCTTGCAGTATCTCTAGCAGAGACTCTGAGAAACAAGAGTCCCAGCTCAGTTTGGGTCTCAGTCTTGGTCACTCCCTCCTCCCTTCTCCCCGCCCCCTCCTCCCTTCTCCCCTGCTTCCCCTGCCTTCCCTTCACCCCTTCACCCCTTCTGGAAACCTCATTCGGGTTTCCTCAAGATTCTTGGAGTTCCCAAATTCTCCTAATCTCTGGGCAGGATGATGGGAGCGGTACATGGGATTTCCCTGGAAATCTCTCTCCCCACACACACTTTCCTGGAGACCATGAAATGCTGACCCGCTCCCCGCTCCCCTGGGTGGACGGACAGAGAGGCTGACGTAGAGAGGAGTGAGGCAAACACTGACACTGCACAACAGTGCCCGCTGTGGGTAAAGTACCCCAGTGAAAGAAAAGAGACTCAGACCTATTCCCACACCGGGACAGCCACCGGTCACCAGGGCTGACGGCCTTCCATGAGTGAGGGGAGAGAAAATGCCCGGAAACGCTCGCCGTCGAACCTACGCACAAGTGTTCTCTGCGGGCCCCCAGCACTCATCCGTGGTGAGGCATGAGGGCTGCCTGACCACAGCGGTGAGGAGAAATCAGGGGTCCACCCTCCCCTGCTGGGAAAGAAGAAAGGGGTCCTATCGCAGAGGAACCCTACAGCTCAGCGCTCCCGACAACACTCAGGTCCTGCGGGGTGGCTGTGGCAGGACACTTGCTGAGCCGTGGTCACAGACACACAGAGCCTACTGGGGAGAGGAGGAGGGGGAGCAGCAAGAGAAGAAAGGCAGGAAAGCGTACACTCATGCCTGGACTGTAGCTGCAGAGCCTGGAGCACGACGCCCGCAGGACGGCCCTATAGAGAGGGGAGGTGGCGGAGTCCCACCCACATATGGGACGGGGCTGATCCCAGGGCATCAACTCTCCAGTGCCTCCAGCCTGCCCTGCTCACGCGCAGGGGGTGCAGGGGCCCAGGCTCCCTCCCCAGGCCTCTGGGATAGGGCTGTCACCACCAGGTCACTGGCAACCAGGGCAGAGCCACACGGTGAGAGCTGGGGAGAAGACAGGCACCCGAAGAAGGGAAGAGTCACAGGGGAGGGTGACTCTGTCCCACGTAAGGGGGACAAGGTCAAGGACACCCAGGTATGTGCTCCTTCCACACGCTCTGGCACTCCACACAAGCAATCAGTGTGTGGTCAAACACACCTTCCGCACAAAACAAACAACAAGGTGTATCTTTAGTTGTGGCTGCTACCGCCGAAGTCGTAACAAACGTGTGTGTCGCTCCTCGGGTAAGAGCGCGGAGTCTGGGCCCCACTGGCCCCCGGAGCCGGCTCTGGCCCTCCTGCTCTGTCCGTGGATGAGGCTCGGGACCTCTCAGTGCTTCAAGTTCTTCATCTTTGGACCAGGGAGGGGAGAACCTACATCCATAATCCCACATACACGGTTCTGAAGCCCAAGACCTCTGAGAAGTTACTTTGGGGTTGTTTCTCATAACTTTTTGGCAGCACTCCTAACCTACACTAAAATGAAGCAATTCAGAGTCTCGATTTTCCCATTTATTATAAAGATTCATATATTGCTGGAGAGAAATAACAACACGTTTCCTTACAGGGTGCACCGAGGATGTAACATCACATGCGATACAGGCACCGTAAACCACTAATTGGGCAAAAGAGACTGTATTCCAAACCACATCCGGGCTGAGGCTTTGGATGGAGGAGTGCGCAGCGCCTACCACGGGCCGGGCGCTCTCCCAAGCCACTCATACATACTTGGTTATTTATGTGTTGCTTGACTCTGCTGACATTTGCAACTGAAATCATCACCAACACAGACTTTCCAACCACACCACAAGTGGCTTCCAACAATGTGGGCAGGAAAAAGCTCATGAATTAGAAGCTTTGTGTGTGTCTTATTAGGTTAAAAAAAAACACATCACAGTGAAATGTGTAAATCTGGTGATTCACAGACCTGTACCCCTGGGGCTACTACTACATTATATGTTAATTAAAAATTTTTAAAAATTAAAAAAAAACACACATAACATTAAATTTACCATAATAATCATTAGGTGTGAGGCGCCCGGGTGGCTGAGTCATTAAGCATCTGCCTTTGGCTCAGGTCATGGTCCCAGGGTTCTGGGGTTGAGCCCCGCATCGGGCTGCCTGCTCAGGCCTCTCCCGCTCCCCCTGCTCTGTTCCCTCTCTCACTGTGTCTCTCTCTGACAAGTAAAATCTTTGAAAAAATAAATAATCATGAGGTGTTTAGCTCAGTGGTGTTGACTACATTTACATCACTGCAAACAGATCTCCAGAACTTCTTTGTCTTGTGATACTGAAACACCACACCCACTGAACACACGCTCTCCCTCCTCCCACCGCAGCCCCTGGCAACCGTTCTGCTCTGCTTCTATGACTTGCACTACTTCAGATTCCTCACAGAAGTGGAATCACGCAGCGTTTGCCCTTTCGTGACTGGCTTATTTCGCTGAGCGTCGTGTCCTCGAGGCCCACCCAGGCCACAGCAGATGTCAGGACTGCCCTCTTCTCTAAAGCTACATAAGAGTCCGCCATGTGTGCAGACCACATTTTGCTTTTCCATCATCTGTTGATGGACATTCTGGGTTGCTCCCACATCTTGGCCACATCTATGAAAATGCTGTAACTGAACCTGGGCAGGTAAGTCTTTCAGAGATCCTGATGTCAAGGCTTTTGGATGAACACCCAGAAGTGGGACTGCTGAATCATGTGACCATCCTATTTTAAGTTTTCTGCTGAACCTGAACCTCCCCCCCAACCCATTTTCCACGCCTGCAACAGTGCTCGGGGGCCCCAGCTTCTCTGTATCCTTGCCAGCACCTGCTATTCTCTGTCCTTTGGACAGTGGCCTCCTGACGGGTGTGAGCTGACAGCTCGCTGGGGTCTGGGTGTGCATTTCCCTAGTGATGAGTGATGTGGAGCATCTTTTCATGGATTTGTTGGCCACTGGTGGATCTTCTTTGGAGGAACGTCTATTCTTGTCTGTTTGCCCATTTTTTAATCAGGCTATTCTTCTGTTGTGGAGTTGGACAAGTTCTGTATGTATTTTGGATACAAACCGCTCATCAGATATATGAATTCCAATTATTTTCTCCCATCCCACAGGTTTCCTTTTCACTGCTGACTGTTTGGGGGCTTTTTTTGACACACAGAAGTTTCTAACGTTTGATCTACTCACATTTATCTATTTTTTATTTCATTGCCTGTCATGAGGTGGAGGGTTTCCAGAAATCTAGAAACTGACTTGGGGAGACAGTGGCCTCGGGAGGAATCAGGAAGAGGAGAGCATCAGCAGCACGTGGAGAGCAAGTCGGGGCCCAGAGCCCCTTCCCCACGGGCGCAGTGGGTCGTGATGTGCCAGCCGTGCAGAAGCCAGGCCACAGGCAGCGAGCTGACTGCCAGCCAGATGAGGAAGCCTGGCCCGGAATGAGAGGCGTATGGACAGGCGAGGGGGCAGATGGCCACACGGGCGGGGGATGGCAGTTCAGAAGGCTCGAAGAACTTTTTGACTTTAAATGACTCCCCTCAGTCATTGTTGAGGCCCAGGACAAGTACTACCTGGGCTCACTTACGAGGCTACAAAGGGAATGCAAGTGTTTAGGACTCAGGGGCAGAACAGGTTTCTGAAGGCCTCCCGTTGATCACCAAGCAGTCCCCAGAATGTGCTCGCAACTGACTTCCTTTCTGCAGCTGTGAGCTGGACGGTGGGTGCGGAGGGAGAGCCGGTCTGCACGAGGCAGCTCCCAGACCCCACCAGCTCAGACCACCTGCCCAGACGCGGGAATCAACATGTCAGAAAGAGGAGAGGCGCACCTGCCCGGCCCTGTGCAGCCAGGGAAAAGGAACAGAAACAATACAGGAAAGTGTATGCTTGGCTGCGTTTCAAAACCTAGATCATGCGCCTGGGTGGCTCAGTGGGTTAAGCTGCTGCCTTCGGCTCAGGTCATGGTCTCGGGGTCCTGGGATCGAGCCCCGCATCAGGCTCTCTGCTCAGCGGGGAGCCTGCTTCCCTCTCTCTCTGCCTGCCTCTCTGCCTACTTGTGATCTCTGTCAAATACATAAATAAAATCTTTAAATATATATATATTTAAATAAATAAATAAATAAATAAGACCTAGATCATTGCCCTTGCCACATTTTCTGTAACGTCGAGAAATGTAGCAGGACCTGGCATGACATTGGGTCATCTTATAGTTTTCAAACTTCTCCTGGATGTTCAGGGGCCCGCACTGAGCTAGACAAGGTGAGCAGAAGCGCGGTGGGAGCAGAAACAGAAATAACAAGGACCCCCAGTATGTAAAGATTAAAGGAAGAAATAACTTCAATGAACAATTAATCCTAATCATGCCAGAGAAAAATTAAAACATTATCTGATTTTACTGACGCTGACAGCAGAGTAAATAATCAGCCACAACTAGAAGGGGTCTTCTAGGCCTTAGAAGGTGCTCAAGATTAAACATCTGAGTTGAAGTTACTGGAAGTAAAACACCAGCCTTGCCCCTGAGACCGGGAGCGTGTACTTCGCTGGGTAGAACGGAAAGGACAGTAAACCAAGGGCAAGTCATGGGGCCGGAATCCGAACACGGGTCACGCAGTTACTCGGAGACCTACAGACTGCTCGGAAAACCTCTCGTCACGCAGAGCTCTCAATCGACCCGAAGCGAAAGCACACGGCACACACAGAGATGCTCAGCCACTCTCCTGTCCAGCTCTTCAGTCGAAACGTGAATCATTTAATTCAAACCGGCTTTCACTGCAGGCTTGAATGAAATACTGGTTTCAATTTCCAGCTGCACCTGTAGTGGATGGACGATTATAAGGTGGCGTGGCTGATGCCTGGCTTCCCGTCTCGGAGTCTGGCCCACTTCAGAGCAAACCCTCCGAGAGACCCCGGACATGTCCCTCCGAGGGTCAGCGGCACTTGGCATGGCCACGGGCCTGCTGCGGCCTCTCTCGTGGCGCTGAATGCTCGGGAGACATTTAGAAGCAGCTGAAAGTCACTCTGCATTGTTTTAAGGTATAAAAAACAGACCCCATTTCTGGTCAAAAACTAAACTAAAACTGATCTGGCTTAAATGGTTTCATAAAAAACACCTAGCGTTTTTGAAGGATTGAAGCCATTCTTTTTTTTAGCTAAGTTTTGGAAATCCAGCAGCCTCCCAGAGAGGACACTTTAAGAACTATCGTTTCTTTCAATGCACAGTTCTGCTAGGACGAGAAGCCCCGCTGCCTTATGTCAACACGCGGGGCCCGAGGCCCGCCGCCACAGCTCTCTGTTCGCGCAGCCTCCCTCAAACGGCCCTGCACACAGGCGTCCATTACCGGCGTCCCTCCCCAACAGCAAGGGAGAGCTCATGTTTGCTAGGTTTCCTCTTCTCTGCTGCCAGTTTTTATGTGAGCCGAAAAGGGGAGGAAAATACTCATTTAAAATAAATAACTAACACCGTGTCACTCACTTCCATAAGCCCCTTGTGATCTTTCACGAGCACAGACCATCCCAGCTCCGTCTAGGTGAGCCAAGCTGTTTCGATCTTCTGTAATTAACAGCTTAACATTTACAAGGAACACTCACACTTGCTCACCAAACGCTACAAGCTAAGCTTCTAGGCAGCATTTATACCTGGTAGCTAATTGCATTGATACCTGCAGAGAAGCTTTTGGTTATAACCTGGCAAGACCTGCTTTAAAGATTTTTAAAAACAAATCTCTGAAGCAAAGAGGGAAGGCAGAGTCTCCCCACTAAAGGTAACCCCCGAACACAACCCCCCACCCCACACTCGGCAGTTGTCGTGTATAAGCCTGAAAGAGGTGTCCGGGGCTGGAAGAGTAATCGTCTCTTCTTTAACACACTTGATTTATCGTTCTGCTGTGTTTCAGGCAAAACTCTGAGCAGAAGATGTTTATCATGGGGGAAGGAAGACAGGCAAGGGTTTACCTTGCTTGTTGTCTATTTGAGTTAGGAATATCATTATTTTCCATTAAGCGTGATGCTCTCAGCTATAGCCTGGAAGTGAATTTAGCACTTTGGGAAATCATATGTATTTTTGCAACCAACTACGGCACGATTTAGTCTGTTACTCATCCAAAGCAATAAAGATAGCCTGTGACAGTTTTCAAAATTCATTAGAATGGCATTAGATGTGCTTCCACACGCCTCACATTTATTACGGCAAGGTTCACCTCACTCCCAGGCCTCACCGTGCAATGGCTCGTATTTCTAGACCAAGAGAGAAACAATTCTCACCACTGAACATCTACATTCCCAGTACTTAACGCAGAGCCTGACAGCAGTAGGTGCCCAACAAACAATGCCTAGAATGACTTAGTGCAAGATACTGTCCTAGAGATGGACACAGGCGGAGAGGTTGAAGGTGCAAAGCATAAAATCAGGTCCATGCTCTCAGGAGCTCATGGTGCAGCTGGAGAAATAAGGCCGCATACAGGTAAAAATTACTGTCATATTTTCCCTATATATTCTCCTCTAGGCCCAGGGGAAAAGAACCTGGCATATTTAAGAAAACCATGGAGACTGGCTGCAACACTAGCCTGGCCAGTGCAGAATTTGTGGAGTCTGAAACAGGGAGGCATGGGGGCCATGGGGGCACAGTAAAGAGCTTTCTTTTGTTCTAGTGTGAAGCTTTGACCTGCTGTAGCAGGTGAGTGCTGTAAGGCCATGTGGCACGTGTTGATGAGAAGTCAATGTGCTTGCTGGTAGAGGTACAGTTGGAGGGGGCCGGTGAGCGGGGACAGGAAGCAGGGAGTTACTCCATCACTCCAGGGACAGGTGGGAGTGAAAGGCTGCCTAGAGCAGAAAAATGGAGAAAGCCAATGGAACACTGATGGATTCTGGAGGTGGAACTCTGGCTGGCTTTTCAGACAGAATGGGTGGTCAAGTAAAGGGGGAAGAAGGGGCGCCTGGGGGGCTCGGGGTGTTGAGTGTCTGCCTTCAGCTCAGGTCATGAGCCTGGGGTCCTGGATCGAGCACACATCGGGCTCCTGCTCAGCAAGGAGTCTGCCTCTCCCTCCGCGTCTGCCCTTCCCCCACTCCTGCCCATGCCCCCTCTCTCTCTTGCTCTCTCAAATAAACACAATCTTTAAAAAAAAAAGAAAAGAAAAGAAAGAAAGAAAGAAAGAAAAGAGGAAAGAAAACCAATTAAGCGTGTTCAGTGAATGTTTAACTCGATGACCATTCCGCTCCCCATTTAGACCCCGGGCGGGCTCTCTCCAGCCCGTCCCACCTCAGAAAACCGGCATCGTGCGGCACCCATGAACTTCACCTGCACACGTCAACATCGAGATGCTTATTTACCCAAGCAGGGCATTCATGGAGAATTCAGAGTAATGGGCAAGACTGGAGACCTTAGCATCCAGAATTTTAAAGCAACAGAACTGGATGAAAGTACGTAGAGAATTAGTACAGACAGAGGTGAAATCCGCTCTCAGGATGAGGCCCGGGACCCTCCGACCCTTCCGACGCCGGCGGGAAAGAAGGAACCAGCAAGGGAGACTGAGGGGAAGAGGCCGCAGAAGTCGGAGAAAACCCTCTGAATGTCACAGACAAAATAAATTTCAAGGAAAGAGCAAGCAGCTGGGTCGGGGCTGCTCAAGTGCCGTGAAAGGTGAAGAACACGTGTCAACGACTGCGCAAAGACCGAGGTTGCTGGTGATTCTGACAAGACCAGTTTCCACGCAGCGACAGGAATATAAGCCACACGGAAACGTTCTCAACGAAGCAGACCCCAGACCCCCGCCTCTGCAGCCATCGGCAAAGAAAGCAAAGGCACAGAGAAGACAGCGCCCTTTGCCCGAACACAGTCCTGAACTTGCAGTGGCCTGTGAACACGCTGTTTTCGCCTCTCTTCAGTATATGTGCAATGAAAGCCCCAAAAGTCAAAAGCAGGTCATGGGACGCCATCATAGGACAAAACCCCGATGCATAATGTGCCTTCCAGCTCCCCCAGTGCTCATTAGGCGTGCATACTCTGTACTGGGGCTCTTGACCCAGGGCCCATGGACCTAGGAGTTTAAGAGAGACTATTGCAGAATTATGCAGAAATACATTTTTCTAGTGAAAGGATCCATAGCTTTTATCAAATTCTCAATAGGTCCACATCTACCCCTCAAAAAAGAACAATTAAGAACTTAGTTCTACACCAAAGAAGCCATACAGCTCACTGGACCAAGAGAAACCTTCTCTGAGATCAAGCTCCTGGGAGAGCGCCATTTGTCATCATCCGCGGCCCCAGGCAACATCCGCACGCGCCGTTCAGGAAACTCCAGACGGCCCAGGAGCCTCTTCCATCACCCCCAGTCACATCGAGCATTCCTCTGAGCTCAGAAAGGCTCTGGTTCCAGGGAAATGTCACTTCTGGGCACGGAGCTGCGGAGGCAGATTAATGCTTGAGCAATCCATCCGCGTGGGTGAGGACGGTGCCGAGTTGCAGCAGGAGCACACGAGCCCCGGAGCACAGAGCACGCGGGGTGTCGGGCGAGCGCCCTCCTCGTGCAGCTCCTGACAGCAGCTCCCAGGGGGCTCAGACGTGGAAGCCGGCTCGTAAGGGACACTCGGCCTTCTGAGAGGTCGAAGCCATCTCAAGGGCTTCACCCCACTTTGAACGCAGGCATCTGCTGCTAGAATGTTCAGCGGTGAGACTGAACCTTTTTCTTCCAAGCTCATAAAGGGATCTGGGGGCACCTGGGCTCGTGCCGAGGTGGAGCACACGTTGGCCGGCTGTGCCCTCCGACCGGTCCGTTCCTTGCAGGACGGCTCCAGTCAGCTGCCCCAAAATCCCAGCCTCGCCTGAAGTGCGGGTTTAACTCCTGCTGCCATCGCCACACCGGGTCACTCCAGAGCCACAGCTGAAGTCTAATTAGCCTAACCCCTGACGGAAACGTGGCTGTCTATCCTCTGAAAGCCCCTTCCCGGGGAGCACTCAGGCCTGCACCGGCAACGCAAAGATGCCGAATCTCCGATGCCCGGGGGCGCGGCAGGGGCTCGAGGTGGGAGTGAGGCCCTCACGTTTCCCAGTCACTAGATTTTAGAACAACAGATATTTATTCTGTTACTTCTCTGTCTGGTTTTTAAATCGCTGGCATCTAGCACAATGCCTGGCATGTGAAGCAGCTTTTTTTTTTTTTTTTTTAAATCAATACAAGAATTGTTGAGAAGGTAGATGGACACTGCATCCTTCAGGGTCCGGTCAGAAAGCAGAAACCAGGGTAGAATTTCAAACAAAGAGGATTTGACACAGAAAACAGACACAGGTATTGGAAGAACTGAGATGCCCAAAGAGGGTGATGAGGCTGCTGGGATCTGAGCAGCAGGTGCTCCCGGGGGTCAGGTGGGAGTCCCAGGGCCCAGAGCAGACGGAGCACCAGACTGGGGCCAGAGCCGGAACCGCAGGGGGAGGGGCTGCCCCCCCAGAGCAGGAGCACGAGGAGGGGATGGAAGATAGGAAGTGGGCGCGGACACCCTGCCCTCCCTGCCCCCCAGCCCTCCGCCCCTGCCCCTGCCCCTGTGGCGGGGGGCAGGGAACGGCAACTCGCCGTATCCAGGGCAAAGAGCAGGGCGCTGAGCTAACAACTGAGGCATACAAGGCTCTGAAGACAAGAGGAGCCCAAGGCTGAACGTCCGCCGCTGGGGATCCATGGGACGCGCCTCTTCTGAAGGACTAAAGGACGCTGCATGTGTGTGTCCGCGCCCAAGGACACTACGAACAAGGCGCTCTCGAGTGATCCAGAAGCCGCAGCAACACGGCTGCTCCCGGAAGGAAGGCCCGGGACGCTCACCGCTGCCTCCCAGGACATAAAGGGCGTTCTTCCAAAATACAGCGGACGGTCCCGCTGGTGTAGACGGGAACGGTCTGAAAGGCTGCGCAGAGGATGCGGCATGAGTTCTCGTCTTGCAAAGGTGACGAGAGTCAAGCGGCAGAGGAGGACGCGGACACTCTAGAGTGCAGAGGCAGACACGAAGCGCAGAGACAGAAGCCACACCGGACCGCGTCGCCACCAACACTGGGCGTGGACGCTCGTGACTGCGGGGGTCTCCACAGCAAGACCGTAAAACTTTCTGGAGGTAGAAATGGTTCTACGTCACCGTCTCCTCCTGAGCCTCCCAGTCGCACAATCATGGATCAGCTGTCGGTGTCCTGTCCTGTCATCTCCCTCGGGATCCGCGTCACCCACCCTGTCACCTCGTCATCAGTCCAAGAAGGTGGACCGTTTTTACCTCCTCCTCTCCGCATCCCTCGGAATGAAAGAGCTGTAAGATAAGAACCACCCAGATGTCACTGGGAAGCAGGAACAGCGCCAGCGTGGCAAAGGTCTTTGAGAACCTTCTGGATAGTGCAAAGGCGACCGGTGGGTAGGGGATTCACGGGCAAACAGCGCAGCCCACACAGCGTCAGCTGGAGGGTGCGGGAATGGGGGAGGGGCCCCCCGTGTGCTTCAGCTCCCACACAAGACACTTCCATGTCCCCACGGTCACCAGCGAGAGCTCCCTGCGGTCCTCATCCCCTTTCGCAGGGAGGACGATGCGATAACGTGGCTGGCCAGGACCGGACACTGCTACCTTATTCGGTCTCAGAAGCAGGAACACGACAGGCATCTCCCGCCTCCCGAGTCACAGCAGATGCCCCCGCCGGGCTCCCTCCACGCGCCCTTTTCCGCCCACACGCGCCAGCCGCCGGCTGGGCTCCTCTCTCCCTGCCAGCTTCTCTGCTCACGACAGCAGCAATACAATCATCAGCTCCAACGCGGGCTCCTCAGCTCGGGCTTCAGTTTCAGGGAGGCCCACCTACCTCCAGGGCTGGCCTCATTCTCCAACCCAGATTCTTCCTAACTCTTCCACAGAGGTATTATTATTATTCAGAAAAGTACACATTTTGGAAACCATTCTAACAAGCCTTTGGGGCTTACTGGACACTCTCGTCACATTAGATGAAGCGGGTGTCTGTTGTCTGTTCAACCAGCTTTTCCTCTGTACGTGCGTCTCAACGGCTGAGAGCCGGGAGGGGCGGAGGGGAGCGGGGGACCCTGCAGCCCCAGCAGGAGGGCCCGTAGCCCTTCCCCCACCAGCGCCTTCAAGGGAGGGCTTCCTCTTTACCGGAGCGCCTTCCCCGCCGGGGTGAGGTTCGCTCTGGGGAGATGCAGCGCTGACTTCTACAGCTCCCGAGATCATCCACACCAGATTAATCTGGATACGTAATAAAAAAATTAATAGGCAACAAAGAATCGCCAGATACTAGCATAAAACAGACGTCATAAACACAAGACCGATTTCACAATATGCTCCGTCACAAAGACACTTGACTGACATCCAGAAAGTTGTGGATAAATTCGTAAGTCTATTAAGCCAGAGGTGTGTGGGCTCGCGAAGGGGCGACGAGCGATTTCTCGGCCATACGTGGTGCCTACAATTACAGCCAGAGACGGCACCTGCTCGGTTAAGTGAATGTCACTGCTACCCTTAGTGCAAGGCTGAAGAATGGACTTCTAAATTAACACTAATAAAGGAAAAAAATCAGTAACTAAAATCCCAAGGGCCTTATAAGAACACCTTTTGGCGGGGGGGGGGGGGGGTGGCGGCTCAGTCGGTTAAGCCTCCGTCTCAGGTCGGCTCTCAGGGTCCTGGGATCCAGCCCCACATCCAGCCCCACATCCAGCCCCGCCTCCGGCCCCCTGCTCTGCCAGGGAGTCTGCTTCTCCCTCTCCCTCAGGCCCTCCCCCCTGCTCTAACACGCTCTTCCTCTCAAACAAAATCTTTAGAAACAAAACCTTCCCGGGGTAGGGGAACGCGTGCTGAAGGTCCCAGGAAGGTAGCTGTGAATTTTGTGTAGGACGCTGCCTTCCCTGTTGATTGCTGTCTCTCCTTAAGCATCGTGCATTGGTGGATATCTTTCTCTTTCTCTCCTCAAGTAATTTTGAAGTTTCATATCTTATTTTCATTGACTACTGGTTGTCCAAAATTTAAGCAGAAGACCTAAAAATATGCTCACTGGAATAACTCAGGACATATGAGAAAACGTAACAGGTTAAATTCCCCATTAACAGGCTTATTCTGACAGGTGAAGAGCACATGCTGTGTACGAGAGACTCACCCCAAACCAAACGACCCAGGAAACACTGGCAGAGGAAGGAATGGATGGGGCGCAGGAGAAAATGCCAAGAGGCGGCAGGTGTAGCAAGACCAGCATGAGAATTCAAGGTGAACATCTTAACTGGAGCAAACAAGTAACCTCACCTTGGGTAAAGAGAATTCATAAAGAAAATGCAACAGTTACATTGCCTCAAGCACAAAAAAAAGTACCAAAATACCTGCAGCAAAAGATCCATAAATTCAAGGAAAAAGTGGGAAAATCATAGCACATTTCTCAGAAATAGATTAAACAGAAAAAAAAATGAGATCTAAGAATTTGCATAAAACAACCACCTTAGTAAAATATTTAATAACTATGTATGAAATTTTTACACCCCAAACCAGAATATACATTTTTAGAGTACTCAAGGAATAGCTAACAAAAATTTTATTAGTTAATAAACATAAGCTGTGTATGCGCTCCATAGGACAGAGATCATTCAGAACATAGTGTCTGACCACTGCTCAATAAAACCAGAAAAGGCCAAAAAGAGGAGAATCCAAATAAATCCAACCACTTAGAAAGCATAAAACTTTCAAATAGAACCTTGGGGTGAAGGAAGAAATCAAAGTAAAAACTGCAAACCGTGGGTTAAAACAACACCGACAAGAACCGAGAACCTCCCAGGCCACGACCAAGGCCGTTGGCTGGATGTGTTTGCTGGTCTAGGACGTGCCCGCCCGTTGCACCTGCTGACCCTTCCTATGGGTCCTCCCCACCTGACTAGCTGCACGGAAGCAGGGCAACCAGCCTCTCATCACAGGTGCTGTGTGTGGGCTGCATTGTGTCACTCCCGTTCCGACTGGTGTTTGAGGTGTCCCGGCACACACGGATCTCACGTTTTCACGTGGGCACAATGGCCCATCTTTCCTTCACGTGTTCGTGTTTCTAGTCTTACTCAAGCACATGCGCCTCCTTACTCCAAGATATAAAACGACTGTCCTAAAATGTATTTGTAAGATTATCAATATTTCTATCTTGAACACATTTGAAATTTATTTTAGAGTATGATTGGTGTCGGAGGGCAAGGTCCTTCTGATAAAAGGCCAGTTGTCTAAGACTGATCCCAAATGGGGTTCTTTCCCCCCTCGATCTGAATGGCAGCCTTTACCACGTATCGCCCACGGGCTCCCTCCGCCATGTTTACGGATGCCTGTAATGACACGGGGTCCACCTGCACAATCCGACCTCTATTTTCAGGCCAGCTGGTTAACACCCTTAAGTCCATCTGTCCCCCTTAATTCGCCGCATTGTGTAAGGTGACACAATCACGAGGTTCCCTGGATGAGGATGTGAACATTTTCTTGCCAACCATGGAGTTACGGATGGGTCTCTCCCCCTCCTCTCTCTCTGGCCCTACCTTCCAGAAGTTAGGGCCAGCCTGGACCTAATGGCATGAGATCACACGGGGACTCTGCCTGAGCCCATGAGCTGGGAGCCATGGACACGAAAGGGCCTATGACGAGGGGAAAGGCCTACCCCCATGATCAGAGCTCAGCAGGGGCCAGCAGGGAGCTGTGGGGCCACGCTTTATCAGAGTCACTCCTCTCCCTCACATGTGCACAAGGATAGAGAAACAGGACTGTCCCCCTGTCTGAGGAGGACGTGTACACACACCACCTGCCCCTCACACTCAGTCCCCTGGCTTTTGCTTCCCCAACTTGCTCTACATTCTAGGAAGCTCCGTCTTCCGGCCAACTTTCTGGAGATCTGGGTCAACGAGAGGCACTCATGGAAGGTGAAGTGCTTCACAAGGGAGGAGCCAGGCGTACGTCCCTCACTGTGCCTCAGGCCATGTCTCCTTCTGGACTGTCACCCTCCCCCGAAGCTTCTAGAACCTGCCACCTGGCCCAGCTGCTGCTTCTGGCAACACCCTTCCTGCAGGTGTCCCCCAGACAAGGTGGGACCCGACAGTGTCTCTGTGCTGCTGTCAAGCTTCCTGCGCGCCTCATCTCTCGATGAGCCCCCATGCCCCTTTCTTGCCGTCTGTGTAACCAGCCCCCTGTGCTGGACTCCCTCCGTCCAAAGGCCTAGCATGGGTTCCGTTTTCTGACTGGATGTGGACTATTACACAGCAGTGAACTCCTCGTGAAAACATGAGTGTAAGGGAGGGGCCCAAAGAGTCCAAAGAGCTGTCATCAGTCAAAAGTGAGTACGAATCAATGGAGAGCGTAAGTAGCTCAGACAGCAAGACATTATCAAAGCAAAAAAGCATGGAGACACAGTGAGGTCTGAACTCTCGGGATGGAAAATAGTGCTCCCAGCCTCTCACTGATTTCCAACGGACTGATTCAAAGCAACTCAGCTTTGTTCAGAAGCAAAATTCACCTGCGTCAAGAAATAGCTATAAATGCAGTCACCTGACTTTGGTGGTTACACAAACAGCCTCAGGAGGTGGTTCAAAAATGAAAAGTTGTGTGTCCCAGTTCCAAAAATCTAGATGCTCTCTGACCCTGATGCCGATGCCTTGCGACCCTGAGTGACTCTGGCACAGGCAGGTCATGGAGTACGTGGTGAGAAACTCTGGATAAATCGCTGGCCTCCATTACTCGAATACTTATGGCCTCGGTTTCCCCGTCTGCCATGAATGGACAATATGGCATCAAAGCGATGTCGTGACCATTAACTGAGGCATTACAAAGTACCTGGCCAGGCCAGCAGAGAGAAAAGGGTTTGAGTGTCAGTTCATTTTTGCTGCCTGTGTGTTTTGGACAAAACCCTTTCTTTGATTTTTTTTAGTTTTGCAACATATGCTTGTGTTTTGAGGTATCAGCATTGGTGACATGGATCTAGACTATCTGAATGATAAGAGACACTCAATTTTTAAAAATGTTTCTCAACTTTGCAACTTGGTAAAATAAACTAAATGAAAAGGAAATGACCAAAACCTCAGTTAGAATATTTAATTATGACTAGCTGAATTATTTATGTTAAGGGAGTCAGCTCATAAGAGTGTTTTAGAAGCTGCTTCTTATAAATTTAGTTATAAAATGTTAAAAGCTCTTCAAAATCTCAGCTTTTCATCTCCTGCCTACATGCCCCATCCTCAGAGATCAGCCAATAAGGAATCAGCCAATATACACAAACACAGAGAACTCCTGATAATGCAATACCCAATCGTTACTTAATCATCATTAGAATGGTCTAAAGAAAGTTAACATGCTAATAGCACCAATGGTAACAAGCCCCATTTATTTTTCACATTATGTGAATGATTAGCGAGTAGAGCTCTCTGTCCGAATGGGGCCTGATTGTCTCCCTGGGTGAACACCCTGCGAATTCAATCCCCAGCTTTGGCACACCTTTCTGCAAGAGGACTGGGGGCGGGGGGGGGGGCAGGTGCTGAGGACAGCTGTCCTCAACTGTCCTGCAAGCGAGCGTGGACATGTAAGAAAGAGGGAAGAGAATCTGGAGGGGATCAGAGAAAAGCAAAAGAGCAATTAGCTCAACATAAATAATTCAGCTAGTCATAAGGCATGAGGCATTCGGGGCTGTTCCAGGTCCAGCCGGGGTCCCCACCATGCCCACCAGGAACAGGAGCAGACAGTGTGCACAGTGCACCCTCATGGGGCCCCGGAGCAAGCTGCTTTGATGAGTGTGGCAGTGAGGCTGTGGGAATAAGCCAGAGTTGCCTTCCCTTGTCCCTCCCATGGGCTGGAAAGTGGCTCAATGGACATCCGGAAGCTTTGCAAATTCCAAAACCATAAGTCTAGAATTCCAAAGCCAAAGCCAAGACAGAGAATGTGGATTCCAGTAAGAAACATAAGGCAATTGCTACCAAGAGCTTGGGTGAGTCAGTGAACCCAGAAAACTCAATGCCACAAACACGTCCAACCCACCGGCCCACTATCTGTCTGAACAGCTAGAAAGGCGGAACCAGCACAGACTGAGTCAGGATCTACCAAAACATAAATCACTTCTCAGTATCTCACAAGAAACTTAAAGAGAACGAAAGAGAAAGGAAGGAAGCTCCTGGGTACCTGTTTTCCAGAAACTCCATAACGATAGGCCAACATTCAACATGGCGGCCAGCAAATGTCTAATGGACAGTAGTAACCACACCACCAAAATACCCATTTCGTTCTTCAAACTTCATTACTGAGATAATCCCAAGGATGTGTTAAAGTTATTAAAAGCTATCACACAACTGAGAGTTTTCTGGAAATTCATGTACTGGGTAAACTGTGGGTAGAGCCTGTAAATTCTGTGGCAACAGTCACTTGGGAGACCCAGAAGAAGCTGTGGTAGTGAGGGTCACCCTGCAGAACACGGACACCAGGGAGAGGAAGCTGCAAATTCTCTTCAGTCCAACTACTGATATGATAAGGTGCCAACCAGTAAATGCTCTTCCTAGACCAAATGTACACATGCTTACAGATACACAAGCATCCTCGCCAAGAGATTTCAAGACCAAGATTATAGCTGAGACTCTTCCAAATGATCGCTCAAACACCAAAATCTGAAAACACAGCCAGATTCTCTGCAGAGACAACGGGTATTTTCTATTCCATATACACAAGTTGAAATTAATGTCATGATTATAACTTATATTATGGGAAGAACTAACGTTTGCTGAGCAATTTCCAGTGCTCCAGGCACTACAAAATGTTTATCTATAATATCTCACTGAATCCTAACAATAAGTCCCTGAAATAAAGCAACTGTTAAAATCTCAGGGTCCTGGGATCGAGTCCCGCATCGGGCTCTCTGCTCAGCAGGGAGCCTGCTTCCTCCTCTCTCTCTGCCTGCCTCTCTGCCTACTTGTGATCTCTCTCTGTCAAATAAATAAATAAAATCTTTAAAAAAAAAAAATCCCTGCTCTATCAATAGGCCATGAAAAGTCACGGATCGAGAGTGCCTCGGCCAGGCTCGCCCAGCCGGCAGAGACAGAACAGGACTCGAACCCTCTGGTCTTCTCAGGTCCAGCCCAGGGCTCTGGCCGTAAATTTTTTTCCACAAAATTTTTCTTGATAAACATGTTGGCCTCCATTGGACCTTAGAGCATATATAGGTATTTTTTTTACTTTCTATTTCGAATAGTGGAAGATTCAGAGGAAGAAATGGACCGGGGGGGGGGGGGTCCCGTGTACCCTTCACCCTTCTCCCCCAGTGGCGACACCTTCTGTAATTATATATACTACGACATCACAGCCAGGAAACCAGCTTTGGTGCCACCCACTGAGTTTATTCAGACCTCAGCAGTCGCACACACACTCGCCCAGGTGTGTTTGTGGCTCTGGGCCATTTCACCACACAGGTAGCTCTGTGGATCCACCGCCACAATCAACGTCCTTGTGCGTCCCAGAAGGCTCCCTCCTCGTGATACCCTTTATCAGCACACCTGCTCTGTCCCCCTCATCCCTAACCCTCGACGACCACAGGCCTGCTCTCCATTTCTGTAATCATGTCAGTCCCTATTACAAATAGGGCAGCTGTGAACACTTGTGTGCAAACGGCTGTGTGGAAATCAGTTTTGCTTTCGCTGGGATAAATGCCCAAGAGTGTAATTGCTAGGTTGTATGGAAAGTCCACTTTTGTTTCAAGAGGAGCTGCCAATTATTTTTCAGAGTAGCTGTGCTAGCTTCCATTCCCACCAGGAGTGTACGAGAGCTTCAGTTTTCCTGCATCCTTTGTCCAGGATTTGGTGTCACCACAGTTTTTTTAATCCATTTTAACAGATCTGTAGCAGTCACTCATGGTTTGAATTGCATTCCTGGCTGGCTAAGGAAGCCGAGTATCTTTTCACGCCCATGTCACCCTTATATCTATCCTCTCTGATGAAAAGTCAGTTCTTGTTTTTGTCCGTTTTGTAATAGGGTTGTTTGTGAGTTTTGAGGGTTCCCATATTCTAGATACAAGTCCTTTACTGGACATGTGATTGGCCCATAAACACTCTCTAACATTTTGAGCTGGTAACAGCCGAACCGTAAAATCCAGTGCGGGCTTCAATCCTTCAACTCTTCAAAGGATTAAAGGGATTTTCAAGAACTCAGACAGTGGCCCCATGCTTTATGAAAGCAGCAGCAGAGAGCCAGGACCCTGTTTTCATAGAAGAGAAGCTAGAGACGATGGGACACCAGGAATATTGTAGGGTACGAGTGTGAGCCATGGACAGGACACGTAAGAGGGATCTGCTGGGGGAGGTCCCCTGCAGAGGCCCCTGCTGGTCCTTTCAGGGCCCAGACCTCATCACTGCAGCTCATGCGCCGCCTTGGGGGCTCTGCGATCTCAGCAGGGCTCTGGGAAGTGCAGGTTCCTATTTGCACAACATACATATTTTCATCCCGGTGTGTCTAGAGGAATTAGCGACACACGGTATTTACTCCCAGTCCCTGGGACATTCATTGCAGATGGCCCCTTCCCGGAGGAAACCCCGTCTGGGAGGCACTCCCTGCCTTATCCTTTGGGTCTGGAAAAACACCAGAAGGATGAAGCAGGGCGGAGGCACCACTGATGCTTGTGAATGTCATGCTAACATCTCACCAAAGAGCCTTCTGGGTTTCCTTGCGGGCTGGCGGGTGCACCCCACGCAGCCGGACGTTACAGGCCCTGAGAAGGCGCCGGAGAAGACTGTCCTGCAGGACGGAGCCGGGAGGGCACGTCCCTGGTGTGTGCTGCCCCAGCATGGGCAGGGGAGGCAGCTCTCAGCCCTGTCCCATGTCAGACAGTCGAGAACCCCAGAACCGAGAGAGGACTCGGGAAAAGGGGGCTGCATTTGTTCGTCTTCTGAATGACCCGTAAAGACGTTATGGAACACCTGTTTGAACCACTTGAAACGAGGAATGTCATCACATTTGGGTCATCTAGCCCTGGATGCCTTCTGACTTTGCGGCCCCAAGACCTAAGCAACAGAAAAGTGGTGGGCAGCGGGCGGAGGTGGAGGGGAGAGCAGGCGCCCATCCCCACTAGGCCCGCCGGGCAGCTCCTCGGGCCGCCTGCCTGGACCTCTCCGCGCACAGGTCACCATCCGCGGAGACGGTGCACCAGCAGCGAACGGGACAGTGTCCGCCAACCGCACGGCGCACTGCAGGAGTAAGCACCGTAAAGACACGGAGACCTCCCCCTGCTCCAAGGCTGGACGACGCGTTACTGTGTGTCGTACCGCAGCGTCGCTAAGAGACACGGACCGCAGGACTCCACCCTGGGAGGTACCAAAGAGCGTCGAAGCCACAGGAACACGAGGAGAAGGTGGTTGCCAGGGCCGGGGTGGCAGGGGGGCGCGAAGGGGTCGCTCCTGAGTGTGGAGTGGCGAGGAGGAGCTCCCGAGCTCAGCTGCCCCGTGCCTGCCCGTCACAAGGCCGTGGCCTCGTGTTAATCATCCTTACCAGAGTTTAAGAAGTAAACTAAAAAGTAATAATAAAACAAGTGAACTAAACTGTTGAATCAGTTGGAAATACTCCTTTTTTTTAAAGATTCTATTTATCAGCGAGAGCATGAGGGAAGGGGCAGAGGAGGAAGCGGACTCCGCACTCAGCAGGAGGCCTCGCGGGGCCGGTCCGCACGCCAGGATCGGGATCGCGACCTGCGCGGAGGCCGCCCGCCGGCCGGAGGGGTTCTCGCAGCGCAGCTCGTCCGCCGAGACGTCCCACGCACGACCCGCGCGAAGCCCGGACCGCAGCGCGCGCTCGGACCGGACCAGACGGACGCGCCCGGACGGACGGGACCAGACGGATGGGACCAGACGGACGGGACCAGACGGACGGGACCAGACGGACGCGCATGGACGGACGCGCCCGGACGGACGGGACAGACGTACGGGACCAGACGGACGGGACCAGACGTACGGGACCAGACGGACGGGACCAGACGGACGCGCCCGGACGGACGGGACCAGACGGACGCGCACGGACGGACGGGACCAGACGGACGGGACCAGACGGACGGGACCAGACGGACGCGCCCGGACGGACGCGCCCAGACGGACGGGACCAGACGGACGGGACCAGACGGACGCGCCCAGACGGACGCGCACGGACGGACGGGACCAGACGGACGGGACCAGACGGACGCGCCCAGACGGACGCGCACGGACGGACGGGACCAGACGGACGGGACCAGACGGACGGGACCAGACGGACGCGCACGGACGGACGGGACCAGACGGACGGGACCAGACGGACGGGACCAGACGTACGGGACCAGACGGACGGGACCAGACGGACGGGACCAGACGGACGCGCCCAGACGGACGGGACCAGACGGACGCGCCCGGACGGACGGGACCAGACGGACGGGACCAGACGGATGCGCCCAGACGGACGGGACCAGACGGACGGGACCAGACGGACGCGCCCAGACGGACGGGACCAGACGGACGCGCCCGGACGGACGGGACAGACGGACGGGACCAGACGGACGCGCCCGGACGGACGGGACCAGACGGACGCGCACGGACGGACGGGACCAGACGGACGCGCCCGGACGGACGCGCCCAGACGGACGGGACCAGACGGACGGGACCAGACGGACGCGCCCGGACGGACGCGCCTTCGCTCTCGCAGCGCGAGGGAGCGCCGAGGACCCGCCGCCGCGCCGCCCGCGTGGCCCAGTCCGCCGGCCAGGACCCGCCGCAGGACGCCGCTCGCCAGCGCTGCCCGTGGGACCTCCGCCGTCACGTCCCGCTTCCCCGGGACACCGGCGTCCGCACCGGGATGCCCCGCACGTGCTCCCCGGACGCCCGAGGTCCAGCGCGCGCTGCCAGGGCGGCCGGCCTTGCCCCTTCCGAGCGGCGGCACCACACGCTGAGCCCGTGCGAGGAGAAACCTCGGCCGACAGGATCGTGCCCGCAGGCCTCGGGAAAGCCGAGCGGCTCCTTCCGTCCCCGGCCGCCCGGCCGCACAGAGAGCCCGCGGCGGCATCTCCCGCGGCGTCGTCCCTCCCCGGCGCCCCGACGAAGGCCCAGGCCGCCCGCGACCGCCCGCGACCGCCGCCTCCGCTGCCGGGGGCCGACGCTGCGGACGGCTCGGGGGTCCTGGGGCCGAAGAGAGGCCGGAGGCGCGCTCCCGGCCGCGTCCTCTCCGCGTCTCGGCACCGGACCGACCCCACACCGGCGACGCCCGCGTCCGCGCAGGTGCCGCCGCCGACCGCGTGACGCCACACCTCGGCGGTTCGGCGAAGTAAAACGTCCTCGCTCGGGCTGCGGCCGAAACCAGCGCCGCTCGCCACCGACTGACGAGGCGGGAACAGGCCTGCGTCCAGCCTGCATCACTGCCGCCTTCCGGCTCCCGGCTGCCCTGGGCAGGAAGCGTCTGGAGGGTTCCAGAGAGTTCTGTCAGCGGGCGCCAGGCCCGGAAGTGCCGCCTGTCAGCTCCCGCTAGCTTTCGATTGGCTAGAACTTGATCACGTGACCGGACCTAACTGCGGGGGCTGCTGGGAGCTGTAGTCAAGTCGCCCAGGAAGAAGGGGACGTCCAGGAGGTGTCACCATTGACATGCCTTTCCCCAGCGCGAACTTTTTCTGAGACCATTATCGGTATCCTGGCCTTGCTGCAGGAAAATGGACAGAAGTTTCACGAAGCTCTTCTGAAACCTGGTGTGATGCTCTATGAAACACTTAACTCTATTTTCTAAATTTATTCTAATTCTAACTCGTTAACTACAGTGTTATATTAGTTTCAGGAGTACAATGTAGCGATTCAATAATTCCATATATTATCCGGTGCTCATCAGACACGTGCATGGGGGCAGGGGCGGGGGGCGGGGAGGGCGGGGCGGTGTGCAGGGGTTTGGGTTAAAGAGATGATGGGGATTAAGGCCATGCTTAGTCTTAGAGGTTGGAGGTATCCACCAGTAAACACACCATTTTAAATGTATAGTGCTTTAGAAAGTTCCACATGATTTCTCAAACATTCCTTCATAGATCTTCTCTTCACTTCTAGCCGTGTCTACAAACCTCAGTCAGACAAGAATCATTGATTGCCTTTTTTTCCCAGGCTCTGGTCTGGGCAAGAGGGATGCTTACCAGACACAAGATGCCCTACCTGCACCATGCCTGCCTCCTTGAGGGGCCATAGATTGTATTCACAAGTAAAACGCAAATCAACAATGTGCAAGATAGTTTCAGATGCTGCGAAGACCCCAAAAAAACAAAAACAGGGTAGTGAGATGGAGAGGAGGCTGCACGGGGACGGGTGTTGAAAATGTACCTGAGATTTATGTTATTCGGGTGCAGTAAGATGACAGGTGGGTTGTTTATTACAGCTCCTAAAAGAAGAGGGCCTGCTGTGCCCTGCAAGGCCCCACAGAGACGCACCAGGGGGGAGATGGGGGGAGCATGGCAGCAAGCTTTATCCTGGGTTCACAGGAAGGAATGGGTAAGGCAGAGTAGACAAGCTGAACAAGTGTAGGACTGGATGGTGTAACTAATTCGGGTATAGGGAACCCCAGTCATCTGACACCTAGCCAGGGGGGTGTGGGACAGTGGGAATGTGAGCTTGCGATGTGACAGATAAAGAAGTGGTTGGGGTTGCGGGCCTGGTTCCTGCTTACAAGCAAGTTGTTTACTTTCTCTAGGAATTAGCTAGCCCTGGGAGGGATAGTCTCTCCGGGATTAACAAGTCCCCAAGATACCAAAGCATCATAAAGTACAGAAAATAAGAAACATAATTCATACAATAGGACAGTAGGTACCTACACTTGGAGTGGAGGCCCAGCAAAGTCCTCCATGTTGATAATGCAGAAGAGAGCAGAGTACCAAAGAGGTGACCGCCAACCACACAAAGATGGGGAGGGGGCACACCAGGCAGAGGCAGGAACAAGGTCAGCCCCATCTCAGTGTGCCTGGAGTGGTGAGTATAGACAGGGCAGCAGGGGATGGAGCCAGACTGGCAGGCCCTGGAGGCCATGGCCACTGGATTTTATTCTAACTGCAATAGGAAGGCATTAGAGGGGTGTACAGGGAACAATGTGGCTGATTTGCATTTTTAAAAGGTCACCCTGACTGCAGGAGGAGAATGGATTGAATGTGGATGCTCGTGGGAAGCAGCAAGTTCAGGTAGGAGGCAGTGTGCTACAGCATCACTTGGGAGATACGAAGAGCCATCCCCTGCTTTGTTATCTAATCCTGACACCTTGTCCTACCAACACTTTACGTGACTTAGCTCCAACATGGCCTTCAGCAAAGACATTATTCATTGATCACTTTTCCCCATAAATCTAAACATTTCCAGTTCTCAAAATGATCCTCACTTTTCTTGCCCATTTGCTACTGCTGACACAAAAAAAGATCCCAGGAATTTCAATCATTTAGCTAAAAACTACCTATGCATTGTCCAGTATATATGCCCAAGTATGGACAACATGGGAAATGTAAGTAAAGTGTAGTTTAACCTTGGCCAGACCAAACTAGGAGATCACGGAGTCTCCATCCAGCTTGCAAACACTGTAGTAATCCTCTGTAATTCACTCTGCGGGTGGTCAGTGGGTGCCCTCCAATGCACAAGGAAGGACAGTCTACAGGACTGCTTCTCATTTGCCTGGGAGAACCAAGGGTCAGTTTGTTATCTGGTGGAGAGAAGCAAGTTTCCTGCCCACAAAATCCACTGCTGTCGTGGCGGTGGTGGGGATGGGGTGCTGGGGGTGGGGCAGGTAGTAGAGAGCCAAGGGGCAGAGAGAGAGCATCCTTGTCCGACCTTGCCATTCTGTGGACTGCCCTCACCGTTGCCCATGCTCTGGCCCAGCCATGTATGCTCAGCGCCCAGGTGGACGCCTGTCTCCCTAGCCAGCCTCTCCTGGAAGCCTGGGCTCTCAGACCAGCCGTTTGCATCACTTAACATCCTCCACTGTCTGTCCCCTCGGGGCCTGGGAAACGTCTGTGGGTTCAGAATAAAACATGTGAACCATTCCCAGACAGGCAAAAACTCCAATCCAAATCAATGAGCTGGTCATTGTCAGAAAAGGCCAGAGCACTTGGTGGGGGGCGGGGGCAGGATACAGTTTAACAGCTGGTGTAAACAAATGGGTTTTGATATGCAGTGACCCCGGGTCAGGACACCAGTTGAGGGGACTGCTTGAATCACAGAATTACAGGTGGCACTAATGGGACAAGCCCCAGTGATGGCAGTATTGACCGCGGGCTTCGTGCTTTTCAGGCTTGCCTTGCCTATTCTCCCCAAAGGCCTCGAGGGGAAGGCCTACAGCCAGTAGTCTTGGTCCCTAAAAGCTTCAGAGAAACCCTCTTTAATAGATTTGCTGCTGTATGGCTGTGTGTACCTGCACTGTGGGTGTCCTGTGCTTAAAAGACACAGAGCATGCTGGAGGGGAGGGGGGTAGGAGAGATGGGGTGGCGGGGTGACAGACATGGGGGAGGGTATGTGCTATGGGGAGTGCTGTGAATTGTGTAAGACTGATGAACCACAGACCTGTACTCCTGAAACAAATAATACGTGATATGTTAATAAAAAAATTAAGAAGACACAGAGCAGAGTCCTGCAGGCAGGAAGGTGAGCCTCCTCTCAGTGGCGGGCTGTGTACTTGTACGCACTCCACTCGCTCTTGACCGGCTTCAAATTGAGCCTAGCACCCGCCTCATAGGTGCTGATTCAGATTCAGGGGAACCAGATGAAAGTCTCAGAGAAGTAGCTCCGGGAGGACCAGCAACACAAAGGAGCTTGACAAGTGTTTGTCGCAGAGCTAGTCATTCTCTGCCTCCCTGTCTCCTGGAAGTTTCACGGAGCCATTTGATTGAACTTTTGCCCAGCTTCTCCTTGGCATTTGCATGTTTCTTGCAAACTAGCAAAAATTAATATTCATTGAGAAGCCATTACATGTTAAGCATCATTTCTGGTCTTTCTACATTCTTACTTGATCCCTCAAACAACCCTGTGATGTAGGTACTCTATCTCCCATGGAAACACACACACACACACATTTAAGTAAGTTATTGAGGGCCCACAGCTGGTGTGGTGGGACAAGACTCCACCTCAGATCCATCTCTAAATCTCATATTCTTTTTTTAAAAGATTTTATTTATTTATTTGACAGAGAGAGAGAAATCAAAAGTAGGCAGAGAGGCAGGTTGGGGGTGGTAAGCAGGCTCCCTGCTGAGCAGCGAGGCTGATGCAGGACTTGATCCCAGGACCCTGAGATCATGACCTGAGTCAAAGGCAGAGGCTTAACCCACTGAGCCACCCAGGTGCCCCTAAACCTCATATTCTGTTCATTGTGTGACATTAAATCATATTCTAGTCATTGTGTGACTATCTCCCAACCCACCGCTGACCTTGGTCCTGAATTTGGCTCAGAGCCTGGATTCATCCACTCCTTCCAGGGTCCTCTCCCCTAGGTAGACAGCACGCTTTTGCTTTTGGCCTAATTAAGAGAGAACTGTTAGACACGTTGATGGTTATATCTGATGTTCTCTTACGAAAGACGGGACATCTTGCACGCAGCAGTGATATGCCACAGCTGAGAGTCTGCAGAACCCCAGAAAAACAGTGGTCACACAAGCAATGAATGCCTTCTCATGGATCCCCAGGCTCCCTGGGATGGGATATGGTCCAAGAGTGGAGTCTTCCTTATAGCCCATTAGCCTCATGGGCAAGGATGTTCCTGAATGGCATCTATGAGGACAGAATCAAAATTTCAACTTTGGAAGTAGAAGTATCATTTTTGGGAAATCTGCATGCTCTTAACAGTTCCAACACGTAAAACCAGGGGACCAACTTCCACCATGTCTATTCCTTCACAGCTGTAGGAAGCCAATATGTACTATATTTGAGTGGCCGTTTCCCTGCTTTCTCAGTTGTCGAGGATGAATATCTGCATTTACAAACTGGCTAGCATGTGCGTCAAGAAGATGCAGGAATTTGAACCCCGCTGACACCTGTGTTATCAGAGGGGCTATTCTGTGTAAACATTTTGCTTTCCTGTGCGTAGAGTCAGAATATGTTCTTAGAGAACCTCTAACCCAAATCCCTCATTTCTAGAGATGAGGGAATACAATTTACAGACAATCATGAAGTGAAATAAAAGTCAAAGTTAGGTATTATTTACAACTCATGAGGAAATTCTTCTGTCTTCAAGAGAGGAACAGCATTCCACAGCTAGCTGGCTGCGGTTTTCACAGCCCTTCTGAGGAGCGGAGAGAGGAAGTTGTGCACATGGTAAAGGTAAGTCCATTCTGAACCTTCATCCAGTGTGAAAAGAAAATAGAACTTTGCCTTGAAAGCGATTTATAAATCAACAAGTAGAAGGAATCAAAAACACCTCAAGAGCAACATAGCTCTGTGTACGTATTGCAAAAATTACCTTTGAATGACTGATTGATACCTGATTGACTTTTTCATCACTAAAGTTAGAAGAAATACTATATACTATATATATTATATTCATTTATCTACTTGCTTTGCCAGTTCCAAAAGGGAATATTTTAAGTAGCCAGTAACACATCTTGATTTTGACCCTTGTTTGTCTGGATCCCACCAAGTAGTTCCTTCCCAGTTTCTGGAAGAGGCAGCTCATATGTTCCCCATCCTTAAAAATACAGCCAGGTGACTACCCGGGAAAAGGAGATGTCCATGAATTCTGGCAGTGGGCTCTTTTAGAACTTACATTGTCGTATCTTCATGGTGAATCAGCGTCTCTTCTCTGCCAGTCTCTGTAGCGTCTTCAATGGCCAGGGGCCATTCTTACAACCTTTGGCATCTCTGGTGCCTGGCACACTGTCTGGCCACAATCCTCCACATCCCACCTCTGTCCAGTACTCGGAAGCCATCCACCTGTCCTGAACCCAGGACCTGGGCAGAGGCGCAACATCCCACTAAGAGATGGGGTTGGAGGGGGAGGGAATCCAATTCTCTAGAGAGTTCCAAAACGACTTATTTCCTGCCTCTTCTGTCTAGAAAGTTAGTTTTGGTTCAGAGTGACAAGCTGGACAGAATAAAGAGTGAAATGCATGACAGAGCGGTTGCCGAGCTTACTGTTACCACTGCCGCTCGGTGGAGTCCCTGAGCTTCCTGGTGAACAGTTGCTAATGGAATGTTGTTATATTGCTGAAAAATCCTCTAATTACAATCATTTAATACACTCTGCTAAATGAAACCATGTTGGAGTCATATCAGCCTCCAGCAGAGCTGTCTTCTGCAGAGAAAGCCATTAGCAATTTGAGTGGTTTGCTTTCATTCGGTCTGTATTGGGGGTGGATACCCCTTTTTAAGACATTATTTCTCCTTAAAATGAGGCTTTCAAATATGTGCTTCCCAACCACTAATTTCTTTTAGTGAACACAGAAATTATTCATCTTCAACTTCCTCCTCACAGCCTCCTCCTAACTCTGAGACGAGGGAAGAGGTGAGAAGGGGTCTTCTTTGTACGGCATTTTCCACAGAAACCTCCTCCCCGGCCCCCTCTACCAGCAACCGGTGGTCTGTGAAGCAGGTATAATAGCACCTGTCCAAGGGCTTCCTGCCTCTTGTTCCCCCACCCCACCCCCCGAATTCCATGGCTTAGGAAGAGTTGACCTGGATGCCAAGGTTTTGGGGGTGACCTCATCTTGGAGCAATGGAAGAGCGTGTAGGGAATGGAATTTCTCCACTGAGTGCCTTCTGAAAACAGACTGGTTCTGGCTACAGTCCTCCTCATCCTTGGAGCTCACGCGGGCTCCTCCGAGTGGGTTCCCTGCTGTGTCTTTTCTTAGTCCAGAGTCTCATCTGCGAACTGAAGCCTTTGATTGTTTTCTTCTGTATTTGTCATCCACGGTATCAGGGCACGAGCGAACGTCAAAGCCGTCAATGGCCATGAGTCAGTGAAAAATCCCTCTCGGTTGCCACAGAGAGACCTGGGATGGAAAGAATTCACATTTCCAAGCTGAGATGCAGGTTTCGGTATTGACATGACCAACCTTGGAGCCAACTGCGGATGACTCCGGAAGCGCTCGTGAGTTGACTTTCTGCTGCAACCTGTCCCCACACGCCCTCAGGACTTGAACTCTGTCCTGGAAAAGTAGGAAGGAAGAAGCCCACACTGATATGCAGTTTCTATCACCCTGATGGAATGGTGCTTCAAATCAGAGATTAAACTTCGAAAAATAAGTTACATTTCCTCACCTGAATTGTAAATCAAAATGTGAACCCAGAATATGTGGAAGCTTCTCTAGAAGGTGCAGGAAAGCTTGATAGCCGTGACCTGGTAAAAAGCTCTACTAGTAGAACCAGGTCCCCTGGAAACAGTGGCTATAACCCCAGATGGACAGCCAGACTGTCTGACATCATGGCTGGCTCGCACAATCCAGCAACAGAGCAGACAGTGCTTCGGGGTGTGTCTGGGCAGATGGAGCCAGGAGACCCAGAGCTCAGTGTGACGGTTCATTCTCTGCATCAGCAAAGCTAAACTACAGCGGTCCCCAGTTGCTTGGCCAAACGTTAGTCTGTATGTTGCCAAGAGGGTATTCTGTACATGTGATTGACGTCTACAATCCATTGACTTTAATTACCCTCCTAATGTGGGTGGGCCTTGTCCAATCAGTTGATAGCCTTAAGAGCAAAAACTGATGACTGCTGGAAAAAAAGGAATTCTATCTCAAGACTATAACACAGATATCCTACCTGATAACCTGATAACCTGCCTTTCAGATTGCAGACTTGCCATCTCCCATAATCACATGAACCAACTGTTTCAAAACTTACGAATAATACATTTTTAACTTGCCACTATTTTACAACAAAGCAGCAATTCCTTAAAACCTCTCTCTCTCTCTCTCTCTATATATATATATATATACACACACACACACACACACACACACACACACACACACAGATATACCCTATTTGTTCTTTTTCACCAGATAATCCTGAATGATACACCCAAGAGACACCATAGAGACCAATACTTAAATCAGAGGGTGGAACAGAAATGACGAGGAATCTCAGAAACCCTCATGGATGCTGGCGTCTTGTGAGCACAGCGTAACTCCCCCTGCTCCAGACAGGGTCCAGAGGCAGCAGAGACTCTGGCTGCAGAAGGCCATTGAGGGTGGTGTTAGGAATGAGTCTTCAGCTCTCTTTCTGGACTGATGACACAGAATACCAAAACTAATTAATGCTTGCCCTCAAACTGGATATAATCCTGTTGAAAAGAAAGGGAAGCCCAGAAACTGGGGTGATTGCCAGAACAAGGACTTAAATACAAATTAAGTTCAGATATTTTCTAAGTCTGGGGTCTGAGACTTATATTTACTATCCATATCTATGGTTTTCAACCACAAACTGTATTTCCCAATGTAAGTATAACCTAATTCCCCGTACACACTCTATTTGTTGCCATTGATAGCAAAAAACTCCAGGGGGTAGCTTAATAGAGACACTGCATAATGACCAAAGGAACAGATTCCCCCTCCAGGAACGCCCTTGCTCGCCAGCCAGGCATAGTCACATCTCTTGCTCTAATTCTGGCCTCTCACTTTTCTGACAGTATAATCTGAATTCTTGAACTTGTGTCACTCAGTGTGCTAGCTGGCATTGTGGTCTGACCTCGCACATTCTCCAGCCGGTGTTCCTAGAGCCACAGTACCTCAAGCTGCCTTAGCAGAAACTCTTTGAACTTGATCTTTGGACAAGTTGACTATAGCATCTACCAGCCCGACCTCATGCCATCCGTCAACCCCACCCTGGTCCCTGTCCTGCAGGACACAGACAGACAAGACTTTGTAAAGTAAGCTCCTGCCCACAGATATACAAAGAACAGGTAGAATAATCCAAGACTGAAGAAAGCAAAGTTAAAGATGGGATTTCCACATTTCACATCAAGCTAGATGAACATATCATCGTTGCTAAGGTACCAACTTAGATATTTATTCAGAGATAGCGAAAGAAATAATTTTCAGTTTCAAAGCAATGGAGAGAGTTGATATGAATAATACATTTTTGTCTGTGCCAATATTTTAAAACAAAGCAGCAGTATCTTATTTGCTCAAATCTGTCTGTGTTTTATATTACATTTGAGCATGAGTGTTTTAGTAGAAGTTCATTTGAAATGTGAAATTGTTTATGCTCCTGATGCAAATTCAAAACAATCTGCCATCTATAGATTTGCCATTGTAATGGATTTTTAAACACATTTATTATCACAGAATCACTGCAGAGAAGAGAGACCACAAATGTCGCACAAGTGTGCTTCTCTTCATGACATTTCCCAAGGAGATTTCTCTTACAGGGACTGAAGGTCTACGAGCAGTTCCAATCCCCTGAAGAGACCAGGCTCAGACAAAGGAAAGAGAGACTTTAGCTCAAAGCCAAACACTCGTTTGCTTCACCTCTGCTTCAAAGGTTTCCCAGACAACACTTAAATGAAAAGGAAACATACCAGGAGCAGGAGCCCAAGAACAAATCTATGATTCTAAGTGGTTAAATCCCAGTGGTGTTTCCAAAGCACTCTCCAGAATGGTCACGTGTCCCACATTGTGTCCAAGGATCCCAGGGAGCTCTGTTTCTACCAGTGGTTGGGAGAAAAGTCCTGTGGACATTCAGGGTCTGGTCATCTTGCCACACTAGTGAAGTTTTATGTGTCCAACAGTCTGGTGCAAATCAAAATATACCCTCCTCCGTAAAGGACAGGTCATTGCACCTTGTATCTATCACACGCCACAAGAAAGCATGGTGCTTGGTATGCTTCTTCCGCGGCCCTCTAATTCAACTGCTGTTTGGATAGAACCATGTTTGATGTCTGACAAAGGCTATTTCCAAAGTCCAGTTCGAAGTGTGTTCTAGAGCAGAGGTTTTCTGCCACAAACCCAGTTGCCCTCCCCACTGAGCCACCTGCCTTGCGTATCCAAGTCACAGGGAGCACCAAAAGCTGACAAGTCTCCGGCAAACCCCACTCGGAGAGTCTCGGCACAGACCCCTAGTGAGCCAGAGTAAGACTATGTGTCCTACTGAGTAAAAGTTCCCGATTTGCAAAGCAATGCCCAGCTTTTAGCAGAGACTGTGTGCTTGACCATTACTGGGGCACTCTGGAGTGGGTGTCGCCCATCATGGGAGCCTGTGTGGTGCCATAGAGGCTGAGTCTCTGCAGCCTGCCTCCCTCAGCATACGAGTGACCCCAGGAAAAGTGACATAGTAAGGCAATTCTCTGCAGCGTGGGCAGGACCTACGGGGGCTGACTAGGGATTCTGCTCACTGACTACACTCCCCACAGCTGGGCAAAATGTTCTTTTTTGAAGGGGGATCTGGGCAAGAATCTCCATGCATAGAATTGTCCCCCTGAAGAAGTGATTCCTTTATCATTAGGAAGTGTTCTTGCCTTTGATAATACTCCATGCCCCAAAGTCTAATTTGTCTGGTATTCACGTTGCCATTGCGGCCTTGTTAGTCTGCTTTGGCTGACATGACAAAATACCGTACGACTGAGTGGCTTCAACCACAGAAACCTATTTTCTCACATTTCAGAGGCTGAAAGTCCCAGATCAATATGCTGGCAGGGTTGGTCTCTAGTTAGAACTCTCCCCATGGCTTATACACTGCCACCATCTTGCTATGTCCTTACATGGCCTTGCCTCAGTGCATGTCTGGAGAGAGGGTCCTGGAATCTCTTCATCTTTTTATAAGAATGCAAGTCCTAGAGAATTAGGGTCCCATCCTTGTGACCTCACTTAACCTTAATTACCTCCTTAAAGGCCCCACCTCCAAATGCAGTCACACTGAGGATGGGGCTTCAACATACAAATTTGAGGGGAACATAATTTGGTCCACAACATCAGCTTCCGTATGATTAATTTTTTTTAAGATTTTATTTATTTTATTTGACAGAGAGAGAGATCACAAGTAGGCAGAGAGGCAGGCAGAGACAGAGGGGGAAGCAGGCTCCCTGCTGAGCAGAGAGCCCGATGCGGGGCTCGATCCCAGGACCCTGAGATCATGACCTGAGCCGAAGGCAGCGGCTTAATCCACTGAGCCACCCAGGCGCCCCATGTATGATTAATATTTGCATGATATATCCACCTTTGTCTTTTTACTTTTAACCAATCTTTTCTTCATGTTTAAAATGGATCTATTTTTAACTTTTTGAGGAACCTCCACACTGTTCTCCAGAGTGGCTGCACCAACTTGCATTCCCACCAACAGTGTAAGAGGGCTCCCCTTTCTCCACATCCTCGCCAACACATGTTGCTTCCTGTCTTGTTAATTTTTGCCATTCTAACTGGTGTAAGGTAGTATCTCAGTGTGGCTTTGATTTGAATTTTCCTAATGGTTAATGATGCTTAACATTTTTCATGTGTCTGTTAGCCATTTGCATGTCTTCCTTGGAAAAGTGTCTGTTCATGTCTTCTGCCCATTTTTTGCCAGTATGAAGGTTCCTCAAAAAGTTAAAAATAGAGCTACCCTATGACCCAGCAATTGCATTACTGAGTATTTACCCCAAATATTCAGATGTAGTGAAAAGAAGGGGCATAGGCACCCCACTGTTCATAGCAGCAAGGGCCACAATTGCCAAACTATGGAAAGAGCCAATGCCCTTCAACAGATGAATGGATAAAGAAGATATGGTCCATATACACAATGGAATATTATGCCTCCATCAGAAAGGATGAATACCCAACTTTTTTATCAACATAGATGGGACTGGAGGAGATTATGCTGAGTGAAATAAGTCAGAGAGAGTCAATTATCATGTGGTGTCACTTATTTGTGGAACATATGGAATAGCATGGAGGACATTAGAAGGAATGGAAAAATGAAGGGGGGAGATCAGAGTGAGAGATGAACCATGAGAGACTATGGACTCCAGGAAACAATCTGAGGGTTTTAGAGGGGAGGGGGCACGGGGGATGGGTAAGCCTGGTGGTGGGTACTAAGAAGAACACGGATTGCATGGAGCACTGCGTGTGTGCATTGTAATGAATCATGGAACACTGCATGGTGACTAACATAACATAATTTTTAAAAAAGAAAAAGAAATAAAATAAAACAAGATGGATCTCTCTCAAATGGCATTTACAGTCTTGCTGTTCTTATTAGTATATAAGCTGCCATTTAATTGGAGAATTTCATGTCTTTCTATTTCATACAATTGTTGCTTTGGTTGGGAGAAGTCTCCTGTTGCTGTGTGCTTTCCATTGGCCTCACCCGTTGTTTCCTTTTTCCCACATTCCTTCCTTCCGCTAGGCTTATTAGCTGGGTTTGTTTTTGTTGTTTTTTTTCTTTTTTTAGTACTCCTAAATCCATGTGATTACCTTTATTCGTTTTTTTTGGTTTTTTTGGTTTTTTTTAAGTTCTTCAGATTTCCCAACTTGGCACAGGGGGTCAGGGCTTCAGGCTACAGGCCAGCCCAGAGAGAGGGGGTGACCCAGGGCAAGGTGACTACACAGCTGACCACGCCACAGGGTGGACAGGAGCCACCTGTCAGAGCAACGACACAACCCAGGAGACGCATCCTTGAGTCTCGGGAGGGATCTGTGCAGCACACACGTGTGGAATGTTGTGGGTGCAATCTTGGTTGCTTTAAGCTATTCGTTGTCTTTTAAGAATATTGAGGTTTGTTTCACCGGGTAATTAGTTTACTTGAAAATCATCCTGGTCCTTTTGAAGTTCTGAGTCCATGGAGACTGGTGAACGCACTGGTTAGCACAGGACAGCCCCGCCCCCCAGCAAGGAATAATCAGTCCCAAAATGTCAGTAGAGCCAAGGCTGAGAAACTCTGGCCAGCAGTGGGCTTTAGGCCGTGGCTAATTAAATCCTCCTCCCAAACCATGGCCTTCCTTGGGGTGTCAGCTGGGTACCCGAAGTGTTCAGCATGGCCCATCCACTCTGACTGGTCAGAACTGTGATGTCTCCCAGGCCTGTGAGAAGGCCAGTGTGCCACAGAGATCACGGGTCACTGGGCGTTGGCTTCACTCAACAATGTGGACTCTGGCCCCAGGAAAATGCAGCTTGGATTCAGACAGGTGACTCTGCAGATTCCCAGAGGTCTCCTTCTAAACAGGTGTATCCTCGCCCACACCTCACCTTGCCAAACCCCTCTCCAGCAGCCCCAAGCCCCCGATCTGTCTGAACTCAGTAAGCCCGATGTGCTCTCTGCCTTCCCCTCCCTAAGTCATGGTCCAGAAGCCCACGAGGCAGAAAGCCAGGCGATTGCAAAGCTCACTTTGGCTTTTCCTTCTCTCTTAGGTCACAAGCCCTTGCTGTCTATTGTCACATCTGGAAACACTCATTGAATACATTGTGTCCAGCTTCACAGCAAGCAGGAAAGTTTAGTCCGGTCCCTGAGACTTCAGCACAACCAGAAGCCAAGTCTCCAAGTCAGGTTTGGTGAATCTCCTTCTTCTTTCCGTCTCTGGCTTCCCCACTGCACACTCCCCTTCACCCAACTGCGGGTTTATCAGTGTGTATGTGTGTGCATGTGTGATGTGTGTTTTCTGTAGACAAACATCAGTAAATCTCTCGTGAATAACGAAAACCTGCTCTTGTCACTAAATACAATTCACCGGTCCCCAAATCATAAATAGCAGTCTGGCTTGGGTGCCTGGTGGCTCAGTCATGAATCCTCAGCCTTCGGCTCAGGTCACGATCCCAGGGTCCTGGGATCAAGCCCCACATTGAGGGTGGTCAGCAGAAAGCCTGCTTCTCTCTCTCCCACTCCCCCTGCCTGTGTTCCCTCTCTTGCTATGTTTCTGTCAAATAAATAAATAAAATATTTTTTTAAAATAAAGAAATGTCCCAATCTTGCCCCCTTAATATTTTTATTTCATTTAAAAAGTAGGTCTGCAGTCATGGAGCCTGCCTTGCTGCCCAAAATGGGCCAAGCTCCTGACCCGGCTGCCCGAGACTCTGAATTGTCATGGCATTTTCTTAAACATCAGGTTTGGTCTGTATTCAACACAGGTCCATGCCAGGCACCCCCGACAACCCCTCCCACTGCAGAGGAAATGCCCGCACCCATGGCTAGTGTCCCTGCTCCCCAACACCCGGGATGGAGACATCTGAACGGATCGCTCCACCTGTGGCCTCCCGGGACGATGGACGGACACTCCTGGAATTCTAGCAAATGGCTCGCATGTCATGTGAGAGTCACTGGATGACGCGCCCTTCCCTGAAACTCACATTAACCACCTTCTTCAGCTTTCATCCCAGTTCTTTCTGCTTGAGCAATTTCACATGCCTCGCATGTGGCAAGATCTCCCATGGCATTTTCTTGTTCATATACAGAACCTACACAGCCTTCGTCACAGCACGATCCGAACTCCTTCCTGGGTGTGGCATGCTGCACTTCTGACGTTTCGGTTAACTCTTCCAACCATCACTGCATTTTTCAGACCGTTTCATCTTCCATTGATTTCCACCAGCTCTAGCCGCTGGTGCTCTTTGAGAAAGCCCATTTTACAGAGAGATGGAACCGATCGCTGGGAGTCGGTCAGGGAGTATCTGGAGAGGACACGCCCACACAGGGTTGGGAGATGCGGCCATGGGAACGTGTGGACACTGGTGGGTGGCCAGCTTCCCCTTTGGCAAACTGCCTTCCTTCCCCCGGAACAGACCCAGAGCTGCCGAGTCAAACACACCCTCAATAACATCCTGCCACGTGCCTGACCCTCAGGGTGACACCTGAGGAGGAAAACCAGGAAACCCAACTGCTGAAACTCAGCCATGGTGCCTCCCAACAATCACATATCACCTCTGTGTGCCAGGTGAGCACAAGAATGATAAAAAATGATTTGATGACTTCAAATGAGATCTAGAAGTCCAAGATTCAAAGCAACCCATTTTCTTGAAAGAAGATGAATTGTATCCACTTTGGGTTGAATAATAGGAGAACAAAATAGCTTCATGGGCCCAATGTTCTTCTCTATTCATGGTAGAGCTTCTATTTACAGTTCCTCCTTATTTGGATTATACTGTCCACAGTTCCAACAGGACATGAAATCCTGTCTCTAATAGGCAAGGGCAGCTTTAACAAGGCAGCCGAGGAGCCCCAGGTGTTTGTTGCTTCCCATGGTCGCTCTCCTCAGGTGTCACTTCCATGCTGGTGATCACAGCAGGGGGGAAGGGGACTGTCGGGCTCTTCATCTGCTGAGTTGTTCAGCCCAAACCCCTGCATATTTGTTTCTCTAAACTCAATTATTTTGCAGGCTCATATTATATTGAATTACACATCTCACAATATTCGAAATGGCTCATTTGTTCTGGGAATTACATGCCCCTAATTGCATCACAAAAATGCTGACACCCGGCAGAATGGGAATGAAACATGGCACACCATGCCGTGGTCTCTAGAATGCAGTGCAAGATGGCATATTTAAACATTGCTACAGTGCCGGTCAAGTGCAAAATGTATGGGAGCAAATGCTATTAGGTATAATAATGATTTGTATTGACGCCACTCACTTCTCTGCAGGGCTTTACTGTAAACCTCGGCGCCTTTGGGGTAGCGTCCTATCTCAGTTTAAAGGACTCACTCGGTTGTTCTTTCAAAGGCACCTAACCATTTCCAAACAACCATTTTGACACTGACAGTAGATTACTAAGGAACAGCCCTGACTTCCTATAATAGGCACCATGGTAAGCCACCCAAGTTCTCCTTTGGGGTAGCAGAACTGTTCCCCCAGCAGCTGAGCCTGCTGACTGGCCTCCTGGGCTGTCACCCTCTCCAAGAACTGTCCTCAGATGAAGGCAGCTCCTTCACTCCGGGTCATGGCACCAGAGGAAGGGGATGCCCATACCTAATGACCGCCCGACTTGGAAGGAAACCACCAGGCACTGTGTGTCCGGCTTCAGAGCCCCTCACAGCACAGCCAGCAGAGGCTGTGTGGAGCTCATCAGTGCCAACTCGGCTCCTGTCAGTCCTCCTTCCTTGGCTGTTAATTTGGAAGTGCTCCCTGGTCAACTTCCTGCACCCAGTCTGCATGTCCGAGTGTGCCTGGCACCTTTATCCCTTCTCCCTCAAGTTCAAACTCCTCAGCTTGGCTGCTGAGCCCTCCAAGCTCTAGCCCCACTTTTCCCAAATGTCAGTGATTAAAAAGGTCTGACTTCTGACGCTCCCCCATTCAGGCTATATTCATTTATGCTTGGGTCTTTTCATTCTTTTCCAACACGGCGCATTTTGTGCCCTAAATATTCATGGCTAACCGTAAGATTGATCAACTCAACAAAGACAGACAGCTCAGAGGCCCCTTGGAAATTGATATAAACCAGAATGGAACACGTAAGGTGGCAGCCCGTTTTGATGGGAGAAGAAAAAACTATCTATTGCTGGGACCACTCCTCGGAGAGAGACTCAGGTGCTGCAGGAATATCACGGTGATGATCCGGGATCCAGCTCTGAGCGACATGGAACCAACCAATCAAAAGAAAAGCAGAGGGAAAAGCAAAGATGAGAAAGGAGCGAAGATGGGGATATACCAGAGGAGAGGAAGAAACAACTCCACGTAGGCAACAACACTCACCCCAAAATGCCCAGGCCAGTCCCCTTTCCCCTCTGGGCCAGCTCTTGAGAAACACCAGGGGTCCACAAGTTTGAGGAATTTTCCAGGTCTGACATCTGGTGATGGGTTCACCTTGTGTGGGATGGAGGGCGGCAGAGTTGAGGGTAGGGACTGAGATACTTTTACAGCCTTACACCCTGCTAAGCTCTCAAGTCCACCCTGGCCTCAGAGGCTGGTGGCTTGGTCAAGATCGCAAAGTTAATGACAGCCAATGAGATCCACCTTTCCCCCGCATCGTAGGCCATCTGAGTGATCACCAGGCTGAAACCTACCAGCGCTGTCAGCATGACGGAGGCACCAGAAACCACAATTTAAATTAAGGATTAAATCCGTGATGGTGACATTTCAGGCCACCTGCGGAATTTTAGTTCACATTAAACAAATGCAAATCCTTCATAATCCTTTTTAAAAAATACTTAAAACTGATTTTTCACTCTAACAAAAGCCGAGTTTCCAAAATCAATGAATATAATTCAACACTCTCATCTTAATGACATTTTCTGGAGTATGGCTCATTCTTTCAGATCATTTTCCCGGGGCCTGAAACCTTTAGCACAGGGCTGAGCTAGCACAGGAGAGGCATTGGGGGCTGTCTGGATCTAAGGGAAATTCTATGCAAAATAATCACTGAGCAATGTTACGGAATAGCTCATTTTCGGCCAACACAACAAACGCTGTGAACACATTAAAATATTAAAATATCAAATGCACCGTGAAGTGGATAAATAAGGTTGTCATGCAGAATTTGTAATTTCCATTGTGAGCTCCAGCATGTCACATGAAGTTGGAAGTCCCGCTGCCACTTACAATAAAGGGAAGCAGCCCAGTAAGAAGAACTCATCCACAGACTCGCCGATTTCCGTAATGAATATTTTTAGGACGTGGCTCCTTGAAAATCACCGTAAAGAGCACGTAAGGTTTATCGACAACACTGTATAACAGGATTTTCCGAGGCCCTTATAAAAAAAAAAAAAAATGATGCCTGTGCCCTCCCCAGACATACTTTATAGACTCACCAGGGGCAGAGCTGGAATCTGCTTTTCATCAGCTTCTCCAGATGAGCCTGTTGAAGAGCCAAACTTGAGAAGCCCATCCCTAAGCATAGTCCTAAGCTTGGGAAGCAGTCCTTCTCCCGTCTTAGTAAGGTTTTCCTGTCCTAGGAACTCTGGGAATTCTGCCTCCACACCAATCCTGGTATTTATCCAAGCCCTAAGATACATCCCGACGTGCACCCACTCACCAAAATTCCCTACAAGTGAAAGTACTGAAGACGATTTTGCCAACGAGAAGGTCTCAGCTTGGATGCCATCCTACATGCGGAAGCTGTGTGGTCGCATTGCTAGGAGGCTGCGTGCAATTAATGATAGTTCGTGCAGTACGGGGGCTCACAGCAATATCAAGGGCTATTCCCCTTTGTAAAAGTGGGGGGAAGAAATTACCTGATAATTCAATCACTGTCTGGTTTGTAAATGAAATTTATAAAACAAAATTCTTAAGAGTTGTTTTTTTAAAAAAGATTTTATATATTTATTTAAGAGAGAGAGAGCATGAGAGCATGAGCGAGATAATAGTGCGGGGCAGGGAGGGCAGAGGGAGAGGGAGGAGCAGACTCCCCGCTGAGCAAGGAGCCCACTGTGGGGCTCGATCTCAGGACCCCAAGATCATGACCTGAGCCGAAGGTAGACACTTAACCCACTGAGCCACCCAGGTGCCCCAGAGTCAGTGTTAACCATTTTGATTTTTATAACAACTAGTAGAGCACGCTACTTTAAGGGGAAACAAAGAAGAAATGATTCTCCAGCTCTGCTGAGTAATTGGAGCTGTCCTTCTTGGTGAATACAGCCACATATCTTTGCAATGCTTGGCTGTTAATAAATTACCTTTTTTTAAAAATTCTCATCGTTATGATATTAGGCTGAATTTACATGTGTAGTCTGCTCTCTTCAACAACACGAGAGCCAAGCAAGCATCTTTTAACTATTTCAAAAGTTACAGAAATGAGAGACAAAAACCTCTATTAAACATTACAAGATCAGAAAGTTCATTGGCTCTATTCAAACTTTGCTCCCAATTGTGTATAAATCCTCAGCAGAAGCTCAAACAGAATCAATGCGCTCGCTCTCTCTCTCTCTCTCTCTCTCTCTCTCTCAGCATCTGCTTTCTGGCAGAAAGGCACAGGTGGGAAGGAGAAAATCTTAGACCTGAGAACAGTGACACCCTCTGGCCATGGATTCCCAAGTAATGCTAAACTGAAAAGGAAGGGCTGCCCCTGTGTGTGCTGCGTTTATGGCCGGAAGAACGCGAGCTGGAGCTAGGGAGGGACCCGGGACTCACACGCCTGCCACCAGAGACGCCCCAGTGCCGTATCTCCCCCTCAATCCTGCCCGCAGGCTTTGCTTCTGCCTCCGATTAGCATTCAGGTCCTGCTGCTTTCTCTCTCTGTTTCCTTTAAGTTAAAAGGCAGACGCCGTTCAACGTGTCCATAAAAGACCCTGGTACGCCATGGGCATTCCTGCTTCGACCACAGTTTTCTCTAATTCTACGTCCACCTTGAATGCGGGAGACTTTGACGGACATTGCAGGGGAGTCTGATGACAGCATAGGTGACTGTCCTCCTCATGCAGGCTCCTGTTGGATGCCCAGATTGGCATACTGGGATTCAGAATTTCCAATTCCAGGTCCCCTGTTCTGATCCTAGGGAGTACCTGTACTGGGGCTCATTCTTCCCAATGTCCCAAGCCCGGGTTCCCCTGGCCCTGTCGTGGTCAAGATTCCTCACAGTCACCATTGTCTGAGCTGCAGCTTCTTCTAACAATTGTATTCATTATCCTTTCTCTCCCAGAGATGTCCACAGTTCAGACCTTAACATGAAGCATCCACTGGGTTCTTCCAGTCTTACATGGCATCCCTGTGAAAGGAGCTAGTCTCCTCCTCTCCCAGGTACATGGGATACGGCGGGGGTGGACATGGGGGACAGGCAGTCGGTCTGCTTTGTAAAGAAGTAGGGCAGACCTCCAGCTTCATCCCAGGAGTTCATAATTACAAGGCGGTCCCCTGGGCCCTAAAACAGTCTATCTTCTCTCCGACTTTGCAAAACTCTACAAGAAAGGACAGGTCCTTTCCTTAAAATTCAGATACTGAGGATCTCAGCTTGCACATACAGTACCATCATAAGAATTAGGCAAAGATGCCCCGTTAGAGCAAAAACTTACAGAGGGCATCCCCATTTTCTGGAACAGTCCACAAGGACTCAGGACTTGCAAAACAGAGGGTGGTCTGAATTCAGCCCTGTTGCTCCATTGGCCAGATGCTGTCATTTGGGGCACAGCCTGTCCACCAGAGTAGTGGCCCCACAAAGAAGAGACACTGGCTTAGACCCAGGCCTCTTGAAAGCAGGGCTTGAGAGCATGAAAGGAAGAGCAAGATTAAAGGGCAGGTCCTATCTGAGAGAAGAAAGAGACACACTGGAGAAGGGACCAAGGCAGAATCAAAAAGATAAACACAAACTTTCTTTAAAAAAAAAAATATATAGACTCTTAATCTCACAAAACAAACTGAGGGTTGGGGGGAGGGGGAGAGGGTGGCGGGTGATGGACACCGGAGAGGGTGTGTGCTACGGTGAATGCTGTGAAGTGTATAAACCTGGCGATTCACAGACCTGTACCCCTGGGACTAATAATGCATTATATGTTAATAAAAGAATACAAAAAAAAATTTTAATGATTTTATTTACTTATTTATTGTCAGAAAGACAGTTAGAGAAGAGAGAGCAAAAGCAGGGGGAGCGGCAGGCAGAGGGAGAAGCAGGCTCCCTGATGAGCAAGGAGCCTGATGCGGGATTTGCTGATGAGCAAGGAGCCTGATGCGGGATTTGATCCCAGGACCCTGGGATCATGACCGGAGCTGAAGGCAGCTGCTTAACCGACTGAGCCACTCAGGCGCCCCCAAACATGAACTTCCATCTGCTGAATAATTTCATATCTGGAGTCTGACTGGGAGAAGTAGGGGTTCCTTCAGGAGACTCAGGTGAATATTTCTTTGTATCCCTGAGATTCCACTGGAAGTATTACCACAGTAAGTCTTCCATAAGCTTTTTGGTTGATAAGAATAAGAGGGGTGACGAGCTGGTTTCCAAGTGCCTAAAGGGTTAGTTAGAGCCACGTTTGGTTAAAAGTTACAGTCCACATGAATATGCTCCAGCAGGCCATTACTTAGCAAATGTGGTTTAACTGGGTCATCGATTCAAATATTCGACGGGAAATACGCACGCACATACAGTGTCCCACGTCAGGGACAGAAAGGACACAAACAAATCCCCATGTGTAACCCTTAAATGGCAAAGGGGGAAAAATACACCCCTGCCTCATCAGTTACACCGAAGACTGGAGAACACCGAGCATCAAGGTGATTTGGCTCCTTGCTGTGGTGTCTTTGACATATTGGTCTACCGTCAACTGTGAGGTAAAGATCAATAGGTAAAATCTCTAACAGTGAAGTCTTTAACCATTTGAACAGAATACACACATGACTTAACATTTCAAGGGCGATATAGTACCGTTATCATAAAACCCCATAGAAACTCTGGCTAGACTAAATCTCTCCCTAGGGCACAAATAAAAAACAATAAATTTGTCTCTAGGGTGAGGATTTAAATCTGTAACAGGACTACTGGTCCAAAGGCATTTGTTCATAAAAACTCACAAATATTCATGAAGCAAGGGCCGCGGCTCTAACAGTGCCTTTTGTCCTCTGGATCAAGAAGATGTAACAAAAATGCTGCGATCCAAATATTTAAAAGGTAATATTGGGGACTTAGTGCCTTACATTGCAAATAAAGATACTAGCGCTAAACCTTCCCATGAAATAAAAATGGTAATTTTCAGCCCACACACCAGTGCAGGAAACAGGGGAAAAAAAAAAAAAAAGAAAGAAAGAAAGAAGAAGAGTTTTATTCTGTACGGTTCAGAGTTGCCATTAGAGGGAGAATTTTGGCATGGTGATGTGAGGAGCCCAGTGACCGCTGTCCCTGGAAAATCTACCACCTGACTAGTGAAAACTGTTTTGTAAAATAATCACCTAAGATCTCTGGGAATTGTCCTAAGGGCATTTAGGAAATGGAGAAATATATGTTTGAGAAAATCTCCTAAATCTGCGTAAGTCTATCACACAGAGCCCGGTGGCCTGGCTCAGGCAGGTGCAGACACCTCACCCCCAGTCTAGGGCTACCGTTTCACTTAGGGATACCACAGGCCATTGTCATACCCCCAGAATCCCTGGCAGGCATGGCTGAAAGGGTGAGGCTTCATTTCCCCCGCCAGCCCTATGTTATAGGGCAGAATGTCTACCCCAGGGACAGGAGGCTGACAAGAGTGAGACCCCAAGTGACCCCATCCCAGCTCATTCATAGGAGGAGGTTGCACACCAGGAAGACAAGCCCAGAAGCCCATGCAAACCCGGCACCTGCTCACACGGCGGGCGTGTCGTTCCAGAAGAAGAAAGGATTAATAAAATGGATTAAGCAAACCAATCAAAAGACAGTTTGTCAAGCTGGATTAAAGAGCAAGACCCAATGATACGTTGTCTATAGAAAACACGCTTCGTATTCAGAGATGCACAGGGTTGAAAATAAAAGGATGGGAAAACCTATATAAACAGCATCCATGAGAGGGAGAGAAGTGGCTGCATTAATATCAGACTACGTGTACTTTAAAACAAGAAATTTTACTAGAATTAATGAAAGACATTTATAATGATAAGAGGGTCTATCCATCAGGAAGTTATAACCATTATAAACATGTATGCACCTAACAAAAAGGCTCAAAACTATGTGAAGCAAAAACTGACAGAATTGAGAGGAGAAATAAAAAATTCAACAGTATTGTTGGAGACTTCAGTGCCCCACTGATAATGATGGGAAGGACATCTATGCTTTTTGTCAGATTCATTCTAGATTCACTGCGCACGTCTTAGTGCATGGTGAGAACTTCCTTAGAGTCCTCAGAGGCACGGCGAAGGTAAAGACGACGGGAAGAGGCCAGTGGGAGTGAGAGACGAGAGCAGAGAGGGAGGAGGTGGGCGAACCCGGGGGTGGGTGAATTACTTTAAGATAACAACTTTTCCTTATAAACTCACATAACAGGCAGCACACATCTCCTTGGCATTATCAACACAACATGAAACAGTACAATTTCTTTGAGTATAGCGTTGCCAAATAAATACAGGATGTCCCATTCAAATTGAATTCTGGATAAACAGTGAATAGCATAGCACAGGCATACCAAAAATACACTAAAATGTGTTGTTTACCTGAAATGCATACTTCACTAGGTGTCCTGTGGTATTTTCATTTGTTCAGTCTCCCAACTCTACTTGAGTTGGGAGTCTATCTTGTATGTGAGCTAGCGCTTGCACTCAGCATAGGGGGCCAGCTGTGTGCAGCTGAGTGTAACAAACAACACTAATCTGACAACACACTAACAAACAACACACATCCTGTGTGTGGACAGGATGCTGGGGGAACTACCAAGGAACTGAGGGGCGGAAGGTGGTGGGTAGCATCTTGACCTTATGAAAGTGTTGGCCTCAGGAAATGAACACGTTGTTGGCTCCCTGGAGGGGAAAAAAAAAAAAAGGATCACCAGAATTTTGGTGAAAAGAACAGCTTTTTCAGCTTCGCCTGCCGTTATTATGATGATTGTAAGCACCATGGGATACACTTGTGGAACATGGGAAATGTTCAGCATATTATTTGAACGGGCACTTGCTGAAGTCAAGGAAGGCTTCATAGAGGAGGAGTTGGTGCCCGACATCAGAGATGACAGGAGAGGAAGTGCACACACGTGGGCAGCAGCAGGCAGTATGGTGGCACCATGTCCATCCGCCCGGTCCTGGGAATGGTTAGCAGCCCTTTCACAGAAGGCAAGGCCTGTTCCCATTGTTCTGTGCCATATGCTGCATTTGGAAAGACCGCTGGGGACAGCTGCGCCTATCTCCATAGCACTGAACTAAGGTCACCATTCCTATCACGGCATGCTGTCTGCAGCCACATGCTCCCGACTGGAAAACAAGGGACCTCCAAGGGACCATGTAAAGGTTTAAGGTACAGACAATGACCAAAAAAGGATTAGCCTGGGTGTATAAGCCCGTAAAAGCTTTCCAGAAGAAAAGTTAGCCGTAGGTGAACAAAACCTCTAAATCCTTCGAGCCAGCAATTCCTCCCCCTCTGGGAATCGAGCTTTATAGAAGAATCGTGAACGTGCCCGAAGATTTAGAAACAAGCATGGTCACAGCTCAGTGCTCCCAGTAACAGGCAAGAAATAACCTCAATGTCCAAAAGTGGGGGATTAATTAAAACCAGCCTAAATCGCTTTCACAGAGAACATTTAATACAAGAAATTGGTTTCCAGCAATTCCATCTCCCAGGTAACCGCACAGCGGATGAGTGAGTGCTGAGGGTGAATCAGGCCCCTCCTTGCCCCATCTCAGGCCGACTCTGAAGGACCGGCCCAGAACCAGAGCGCCCTTTGGAATCAGCGAAGGCAGCCAGCGTGGAGCAGAGCACAGACAACCCGCGTGGGACTGTCGCCAGCGTGCTGGATCCAGGGAACAGAACTAACTACCAAGATGGCACTAGCTTCGTGAAGGAGGACCCAACACCCCGCAGAGGCCTGGCAGACATCGCTACTGTGCTGTCTTAAGGTGGGGCTTAGCATGGGCCGCTGCTGTCTCCAGGTTGTTGCTGATGTACAGCCAGCAGGATCACCACAGTAGGCGGTGGTGTAAAGGGCCAAAAGACTCAGAGACCTGGCGTGCTAGAAGGAGCCGCTATGCAGGCAAGAAAACCCACGAGATGCTAACACTCCAGGGGAGGACCCGGAAGACATTTCTTACAATAAAAAATAGCATAGCGGGGTGCCTGGGTGGCTCAGTGGGTTAAGCCACTGCCTTCGGCTCAGGTCATGATCTCAGTGTCCTGGATCGAGCCCCGCATCAGGCTCTCTGCTCAGCAGGGAGCCTGCTTCCTCCTCTCTCTCTGCCTGCCTCTCTGCCTGCTTGTGATCTCTCTCTGTCAAATAAATAAATAAAATCTTAAAAAAAAAATAGCATAGCATAACATAACATAACATAACTAAAATACAATAAAATAAAATAACAAAAAATAATAATAAAATAAAATAACAAAATGAAATAAAAATATAATACATAAAATAATACAATACAATACAATAAATTAAATTAAATAAAAATAATAAAATTGAATAAATTAAATAAATAAAATACAAAAATAAAATAAAATACATGGTGGAAGGGCACCAGGGCAACTGAGGAGTGAGGTAGCGGCTGCCTCCAGAGGCCAGGGCTGCTGGTCGCCGATGCCCGCGGAGCACCAGCCTCCGTATTTGCACTGGGGCTGAGCGGACTGCCCGTGAGCAGCAGGACAGGCCAATCCCAATGAGGAGCAGGGTCAGGGAGGCCTCTGGGAGCCCGGCCAGGAGAGAGCTATGGGGATGGTTAGCGGGTGAGGGCACCCCTGGCAGGAATAGGGGCGGGCCCCTAAATTCAGTACTCCGCACCCACACAACTGGTGGAAATTAGATGTGGTTGACCGGGAAGTGAACAGCTGCCCAACAAAACATGAGGATCTCTTGCCCTGCTTCCTCACTAAGCCACTTCTCAAACTGGAAACACACTGACTGAAGGAAGGCAGGTCCCGATGGGAAAGGACCTGCAACACCATGGTAAGGACACCCAGGGATAATTCCCCCGGTCCCTCCCCAAAGGGACCACAAGGTCCAAGTTGGCCTAGAAGTTAGGTATGTTTGCTAGAAATACAACAGGTGACTCAGATCTACTCCATTTGGCTTCACAGATCCACGCTCCTCTCTGCCCGCTGCCCCAGAAGTCTGACTTGCACAAATTTCACCGACGGGCTCTCTTACCCTCCGATGTGGTGGGATTCAGACAAGGGGTCCCCTAGCAAGTGTTCAGAGACAAACAGTCAAGTGCAGACGGGCTATCAGTCTCCTGGCTCCATCCCTGCAAGGTTGCTTCGGTTTGGATACGTCCCCCACCCCACTGCCTCTGATCTTCTACAAGCCGTCTGCCTAAGCGTCTGTTATTCCAGCATCTGGGTTCTAGTAAACGTGCCCTCCCTGTGTCCCTCTGAGGTAAGGGTGGTAAAGGTTTTGCTGCAACTCCCTTTACCCGGCCCCACTTTTATAGCCCCTGTATTAGATTAACCTCAAACTACCGCAAGGTGAGAGTGTCCCTTCTCCTTGGAACCCTGCCTGGTGCCGCAGCCCAGACCACACCTCGGGGAGGAACTTCCACATCCGTGGGGAAAGGCTGAGCCAGCCGCCGAAGCCATCTTGCACAATCACTCCCTGCCTCCCTCCTCTCCTATCCTAAAGTCCTACACACCTTTGTTCATTCTGCAGAAGCAGCACGCCCTAAAGTCCCAACGATTGCAAAGGAAAGTCCTTTTGAGGCAGGATTGATTGGAAGTCATTAATCCAATTGTATATACGAGAATTCCAATAACACAATATAAAGCATTACTTTTAATTAACAAAAGCAATTAGCACTAATTAAAAAGCTCTCACATTTGTCAAAGAGCCATTTCACCTTAATTGCTAGGTGTGCTAAATAGGCAATTAAAAACAAATTAAAGTGAAGACCACAGATAAAAGGGAGGCAGGCAAATATGTCTGTGACAGTACACTGCCCTCTGCTTCCAAACACGCACAAGTGCTTTCCGTCCTCATTAGGCCAACTGCTGCCCAGATGCTTCCTAAGACAATCATAAATACGTGTCGGGGAAGTGCGCTAAAAATATAGAGTAAGCAGGCTTGAATTCTGACCTGGGAAGATAAAGTGCTTTCTGGAATTTTGTACAATCTACAAATGAGTCCCACTTGGTGTCTCCTCTGCCACCTTCCACAAGGAGCATGGAGGCCATCTCGCGGTCCCAGGGCTTAGACAGAGGTTGTCTCCTCAGACACGCTGTTGTCAACGTTCAGGTGGATGGCAAAGATGTGATGTTAGTAAATACACTCGGTAAAAAAGCTTGGTAAAGGATGTCATACCAGACAGAATTTAAAAGAACAAGTAGAATTTACATCAGTCCTTGAAATCTGTGTCGGAAATGTTTTTGGTAGGAAGAAAGAAGCGAAGGTATTCTAGGCAAATAGAACAGCCCAAACAGAGGCTCCGAACCTTGGAACTGAGATGATTGGTTTTACATGTGTCCCGTGTGTTCAGTAATATTGTAAGATATGTTGATTGGAGGTATGTCTATTAACTGAGTTGCCCCCATAAGGGAGAAATTGAGTATTTTCAATAGGATAAGTCATGCAGTATTCTTGGTAACATGACTCCAATGGGCCCAGCGATGGCTGGCTCTTCTCTGAGCAGCAACAAGAGAAGAATTCTCTAATTCTCCAAGAAGCAACGAGCTTCCAGAGAACAAGCCTGCCCGCATTCATTTAAATGTGTGAACATCTGTGAGGTACCACATCTCCGAAGCCTATGTCTGGGGGAGATGGGACAGTGACAGCAAATTACCAGATTAATGGAAGATAAAGTACAAGCATATCAAGTTCTTTACACGCCTTACAGAAATAAATCACAGTCAGTACTATTGAGCTGCTGTAACTTCCCTGATGGAAGGGCAAAGTTTGGAGGCATTAAACTCTGTTTCAGTGGTTGATTTTAATGAAAGTGAGAAAATTCAAGACTTCATTATTTTGAAAGCACTAATATTACAAAAGGTCTTGAGTTGATGTTGCCATCCCAAATGAAAAATCTCTACCCTCGGGGATTTCTGCATCTTTCAGGAGCATTGCAATTAAAAACAAGGGTGAGGCAGATGTGTGGTTGGGGGAAATCACACACGCAAAAAATAAAATAAAATGACAGGTATCTTGAGATTTAAAGTCCAGGGCTCAACAGTTTTTACCCTGAATGATGGGACAAACAAAGTCAATGCATTTCCATATCACTTTAATCCTAAGTCAATTTCAATGACCCAGGAAAAACTGAAGAGTAAAAAAAGTACAGGGAGGGGGCGCCTGGGTGGCTCAGCGGGTTAAAGCCTCTACCTTCGGCTCAGATCATAATCCCAGGGTCCTGGGATCAAGCCCCGCATTGGGCTCTCTGCTCAGCAGGGAGCCTGCTTCCTCCTCTCTCTCTGCCTGCCTCTCTGCCTACTTGTGATCTCTGTCTGTCAAATAAATAAATAAAATCTCTAAAAAAATTTTTTTTTAAAGTACAGGGAGGAGGGAGTCACCATCTCTCAAATTGTTCCCAAGCTCTGTTCCTGAGAAGATATATCCATCATTTGCCAAACCCATGGATATTTTTTAGTGGTTGACAAAAGGGAGTAGCTAGAGGTTGGTACCTACACCAAGAGAACATCTAGAAACTTTAGGGGTGTGGGGTTATTGTTTGGGACAGAATGGTGGGGAAAAGTTGATATTAGTGTGAGGGAACCACAGATGTTAGACACTTTGAAATATGCAGGCTAGACCGATCCAATAAGAGTTGTTCTGCCCAAAATACCAATAGCATCCCATTGAGGAAACTTAGAGCAGCACTGACTCAATTCAGCCAAGTAAACCTGTGCCCATACACTCTGCTTCCTGCTTGCTTCAGTCTCAGTGAAGACAAAGCCTTATCCTGCAAGAGTGAGAACAGACTAGAGGAAGCCACCTGGTAAGGATGTGGTCTTGCTCACATGACTAACCGTGATGTTCCTCTTTAGCAGATTCTAGGAACACAGAAAAGATGAATAAGATTTTATACATCCTCCAATGTAAGCCCAATCATCAAATGGAATTCAAATCAGAGTTGGACCAAATCAGTTCTTCCTAAACTTTACAGATTATCAGTATCTAGGGGCATGAGTACTAAAGAGTATGGAGCTTTTCCTTGAGATGATGAAGGCATTCTAAAATTGACTGTGGTGGTAATTGCACATACTTGTGAATATCCTAAGAAAAAGTTAAAATGTACATTTTGAATAAGTGAATTATATAGTGTGTGAATTATATCTCAATAAAGCTGTTTTTAAAATGGAGGAGAAATTAAAACATCTGTAAAACAGAAACTAAAAAGGTTTGTTGTTATCAGAACTGCTCTATTAAATAAATATTAAAGAGACTCTTTCAGACCGAAACAAAAGGACACTTACAGTAACTCAAATCCCCATCAAGAAATGAAGGGCAGGGGTGCCTGGGTGGCTCAGTGGGTTAAAGCCTCTGCCTTCGGCTCAGGTCATGATCCCAGGGTCCTGGGATCGAGCCCCATGTCGGGCTCTCTGCTCAGCGGGGAGCCTGCTTCCTCCTCTCTCTCTGCCTGCCTCTCTGCCTGCTTGTGATATCTCTCTCTCTGTCAAATAAATAAAAATTAAAAAAAAAAAGAAAAGAAATGAAGGGCAAAGATAACTACATAGGTAAATATAAGATAGTATAAATATATTTTTTGTTTGCAAATCATTTTTTCCTATTTGTCTTAAAATATAACTGCCTGATGCAATAATTATGAATCAGATTGATTGGTCCACAATATATAAAGATGTAATTTGTGAAAACAACAACATAAAAGGGGCTACAGCCATACAGAAGGGAAGTTTTTTTTTACTATTAAATCTAAATTTGTATTTGTCTGAACTGTATCTTACAAATCCAGAGGTTAATGGGTAGTCCCCTGGGGCAATCGCTAAGAAAATAACCCAAAAATATACAACAAAGGAAATAACAGAATTATAATTCTACACAAGAAAAATAGATTTTTATCACAGAAGAAAGCAACAATGGACACAGAGAAAACAAATCTCAAGGTAGTTGGTGCCAATCTTACCTTATCAGTAATTATATTAAATGTAAATGCATTGAAATCTCAAGTTAAAAAGACGGAATTAGATTGGCAGAATGGTTAATCTAACACAGTCCAACTATATGCTGTATAAAAAGGATACAAAAGGTTAGGGTTAGTTAGATGGTGAACATCTCTGCCTTCAGATGGAAGAGGAGATGCTTTGCAGTGCCTCAGCAATGGGTATCAATTTCCCATTGCATCCACTACCAGTTGAAAACCAAAACCAAAACAGTACACCAACTGCCTGTTTGACATTCCCCTGAGATGCTAACAGATAAACTGTTAAGTAAATGTGCAAGAAAATAAATTAGAGGACAAAACCACTTTTGCACATAGATACTTTCTAAATTTAAAAAATAGCATGAGTCCAAAATCTGTGTATATATAATAGTCAGTTAAGGTTTGTGACAAGAAGTCTTAAAAAGTCCTTCTTAATATAATCTGCTACTTACTAGATAAAAGGATAAATGTATATGATCATTAATAAGTGAAGAAAAATATTTGATAAAATTAAATACCCATTAATTTTTTTTTTTTTAATAAAAACACTTGGGGCACCTGGGTGGCTCAGTGGGTTAAAGCCTCTGCCTGTGGTTCAGGTCATGATCCCAGGGTCCTGGGATCCAGCCCCACATCGGGCTCTCTGCTCAGTAGGGAGCCTTCTTCCTCCTCTCTCTCTCTCTCTACCTGTCTGTCTGCCTACTTGTGATCTCTGCTTGTCAAATAAATAAATAAAAATCTTTTAAAAAAATAAAAAATAAATAAAAACACATAAGGAATCTAGTGGCAGAAGAGAAAAGTCATCAAAGTTGATAAGGTTTGTGTATGGGTTTTGGGGGGTAGTATCTTTTAAATCAAATAATATTTCTGGTCAGCTCTTCTATCCAACATGACATCAGAGATGATAGCCAGGGCAATAAGAAGAGAAAAAGAAAGAAAAGTTACAAACACCAGAGAGAAAGAAATAAAATGTTCCTTTTCTGCAGATGACATATTGTCTGCCCTGCTTGGAAAAGTTTCTCAAAAGATTATCTTGGGCAATTTTTCATGTGTCAGTTGGCCATTTGTATATCTTGTTTGGAAAAATGTCTGTTCATATCTTCTGCCCATTTCTTGACAGGATTATTTGTTCTGGGGGTGTTGAGTTTGATAAGTAGATCTTGGATACCAGCCCTTTATCTGATATGTCATGTGCAAATATCATCTTCCATTCCATAGGCTGCCTGTTAGTTTTGTTGACTGTTTCCTCAACATCACTCAGCATCATGGAAATACAAATCAAAACCACAATGAGATACCACCTCACACAAATCAGAATGGCCAAATTAACAAGTCAGGAAACAACAGGTGTTGACGAGGATGCAGAGAAAAGGGAACCCTTACACTGCCAGTGGAAATGTGAGCCAGATACCCACTCTGGAAAACAAGATGGAGGTTACTCAAGAAGGCAGATGTGTGGTTGGGGGAAATCACAAATAAATAATAAAATGACAGGTATCTTGAGATTCAAAGTCCAGGGCTCAACCCAGCAATTGCACTATTACATATTTGCCCCAAAGATACAAATGTAGTGAACCAAAGGGGCACCTACACCCCAATGTTCATACCAGCAATGCCCACAATAGCCAAACTGTGGAAAGAACCCAGATGTCCATCGACAGATGAATGGATAAAGAAGATGTAGTGTACATATACAATGGAATGCTACTCAGCCATAAAAAAGGATGAACTCTTACTATTTACATTGACATGGGGGAACTGGAGGGTATTATGCTGAGTGAAACAGTCAATCAGAGAAAGACAATGATCACATGGTTTCACTCGTATGTGGAATATAAGAACCAGTGCAGAAGATCATGGGGAAGGGAGGGAAACTAGGAAGAAATTGGAGAGGGAGACAAACCCTGAGAGACTCTTAACTCTAAGAAACAAACTGAGGGTTGCTGGAGGGAAGGTGGTGGGGGATGGGATAACTGGGTGATGGGCATTAAGGACGGCAAGTGATGTGATGAGCACTGGGTGTTATGTGCAAGTAAGGAAGAACTGAACTCTACATCTGAAATTAGCGATGTACTGTATGTTGGCGAATTGAATTTAAATTAACTAGTCTAAATTTTTTAAACACAAGTAGTAGTACCCTGGATCTTGATATCCAACAAGATAGGATTCAGGCCTCAGAGCACTAAATGGGAGAAGAAGCGTAATATATATAATTCCTATACTTCACAGTTAATAATGTAACTGATGTAATAAAGTTAATAATGTAACTGATGGCTATGAACCCAAAAACACAGCGATAACATCCATAAGCCAGACACAAGAGATAATGGGGAATATGACACTTGGGACCCAAATGGGTCGAGCAGACTAAAAATTAAAATACAGAATGCCTACACAAATAATCCTAACAAACTTAATGTTGTATAACATACTTTTAGTAGAAACCCAATTTACAAGATTTTGAGAAAAAAAGGATGTTAAAAACACTGCATAACAATCTGTGAGACCTAGCTAAAGTGATGCTCAAAGGAAAATTATAGACCTACGCATCCATAATGATATTCAAATATATCCTTCAAGGTCCCAGCTGAATACACACGGTGCATTCAAGGAGTGTGACTGACTATTTTGCAATTCAGTGGAGCTGAAGATGTGTGTGGGAGTAGGTGGCCAGCAGGAGCAAGGAGCTTTTACCACACCTACGCCGGAAGTGTCAAGAAGAAAGGTTACTGATCCCAGAGAGACCCCCACATTTGCAGTTGTAAAAGACCACTCAGTGAGGGCTGTGGCCAGCCTCCCAGGGTCTTTTAAGTATATATTTTTTAAAATGGGGCGCCTGGGTGGCTCAGTGGGTTAAGCCACTGCCTTCGGCTCAGGTCATGATCTCAGGGTCCTGGGATCAAGCCCCACATCGGGCTCTCTGCTCAGCGGGGAGCCTGCTTCTCCCTCTCTCTCTGTCTGCCTCTCTGCCTGCTTGTGATCTCTCTGTCAAATAAATAAAATCTTAAAAAAATAAATAAATAAAAATAAAAATACCCTTAAAAGGAAAACATGGTGAGCATGAGAGATAAGCTCCTTGACATGGGTCTTGGCAATGATTTCTTGGATTTTACACCAAAAGCACAAGCAACAAAAGTAAAAATTAAAAAGTGGAACTATGTCAAACCAAAAGGCTTCTGCACAGTGAAGGAAATCAACAACAAAACAAAAGATAGCCTACCCAATGCGAGAAAATATTTGTATATCACATTATCTGGTAAGAGGTTAGATCCAAAATATATGAAGAATTCATATAACTTCAGAGCACAAATATAATCTGATTTTAAAATGGGCACAGGAACTGAATAAGCATTATTCCAAAGAAGGTATATAAATGGCCAACAGGTACACGAAAAGGTGTTCAACATCACTAGTCATCAGAGAAATGCAAATCAAAACCACAACCAGATACCTCCTCGCATGTGTCAGAATGACTGTCATCAAGAGGACAAGAGATGCCAGGTGTTGCCAAGGACGTGGACAAAGTGGAACCTTTGTACAGTTAGTGGGAGTGCAAAATGGGGCATCTGCTGTGGGAAACAGTATGAAAGTTCCTCGAAAAATTAAAAATGAAATTACCATATGATGCAACAATCCCACTTCTGGGTGTTTATCCAGAAGAGTTGAAACCAAGATCTCTAAGAGACATCTATCCGCACTCCTGTGTTCGTGGCAACACTACTCACGATAGCCGAGATATGGAAGTGACCTGAGCATTCACTGGTGAACGGATGGACAAAGAAGGTGTGGTATATACAATAGAATACTATTCATCCCTTCAAAAGAGTGAAATTGGGCCATCTGTGACAACCTGGATGAATTTGGAGGACATCGTGTTGACCGAATTAAGGCCACAAAGGATAGATATGGCATGATTCCACTTTCGTAAGGAATCTAAACTAGTCCAAGTCATGGCGCCAGTAGAATGGTGGGCCTCCATCCTCTCTTTGCCCTTTAACCATTCCTAATCTAACCCACAGGGACTCTGGAGGCTGAAGCCCACTTGTCCTTGTGTTCTCAGATGAGCCCAACAGCCTGCTAGGACCGTGGCTAACCAGATGTAAACTGCAGACCGGAGGGCCACACACCTGGCTTCCACAGACCTGCCTTCCCAGGCCTAGCACAGGGCTTCAAAGACCACATCTTTAAAACAAACGAGGAGTGCAGGCTGGCCCATGACGGCTACTCCAGAGAACACATTTGCCTTGACTCAAAGTACCAAGATGGTATTTCTGGCAATCCAGGGGTGGGCAAGAAAGCTGTTTAATAAAGGGTATGTTTCTGGCCGAAGTTCTCATAAATCACATGGGCAGTCACCAGCTCTGATGACGCTCATGGTCAGACGGAGACGGCATTTGACCTTGCAGCCCATTTCCTCTCGAATAAAAGTGCCAGAAGACATTCTTCCACCTGAAGTTACTGTGAAATACAGGCATCGGGCTCTCGAGTCTTGAGAGAGCTGGAGCTTACTCCGGAGATTCATGGCCTTGTTCTCAAAAAAGCACAGAAAACCTCTGCACTGCGGCTAACGTTGCATTAGCCCACGCCTGCGCCGGGCTCCCAGGAGTGTCTGCAGAATTCTGGATGCCAGGAACAACCATGGGATACCCAAGGGGACGTACGATCCAAGCTTGCTCGAGTCCAGTTTCTGACAGTGTTGGAAACTAAGTTCCTCAAGAAGCCTTGACTGTCGGGCTATCACGACATAAGTGTGGCCAGTGTCGTGGATCAAACAGGTTCCCCTGAACCCCTGCTTCAATTCTGTCATCTTTGCCCAGCCTGTACTACAGTAGGGGTCCCAGGTTTCCCTGGTGAGTTTCCTTGAATTTCTGTGCAGTGCCCAGGCTGCCTGAGAAAGGAGATAGGCGATCTCAGCACGAAATGGGGGATGGAAAAGCTAACAGCTTCCATCGCTGCAGAAGCCTTGCCCTGCCAAGGAATTCCCTACGCCAAGGACGATGGGATGTGGACCCTGATGATGTTCCAACCGTCCTACAGGTGAGCTGCCGAGACTAACAGGTAGGCGGACTTATTACAGAGCCCACCTGAGTCCCATCTGCTTTCTGTGTGCACCCGCTGTGCAAGAAAGGGCCCACGTTCCACGTTCGCATGACTCTGGACACCTTCCCACCATGCATGCGCTCACTGGGTACACACACTGCCCTGGACACTGAGGACAGGGCTGGAAAGGGTGAAAAACCTCTAGGCCACGAGCTTTTGCTTCCCTGGGGAAGACAAAACAAGAAATGACCAAGTTGCATGCATTAAAGGTGTAGGTGGTGATCAGGCCAGTAAATGAAGCCCCCAGGGATCCGGACCATGAGGAATGTCAGAGCCTTTCTCCTTATCCAACTCAGTCAGGCTCCTCTCATCCCATTTCCAGTTAGACCTTGCCCTCTGGCCTCATCCTCGCTGGGCGTGAAGAACCTACTTTTCGCAAGAATCCTGCTAAGGTCCTAGAAAGAGAATCCCTCAGCCTTGACCCCTGGTCTCCTCGGTCTGCCTGCAGCAGGAATCCCATGAGGTCAGCAGCGTACCTGGGCCATCCCCCACCCCCACCCCGACATCCCCTCTTACTCACTTTCCATCCACTGACCCTGCCCTGACCCTGCTGCTTATCCATAAACCCTCACTTGTCCTTGTGTTCGCAGATGAGCCCAACTGGTCTCCCTGCCGTAAGCCGGGACCCCTATCGCATCGGTCCTCAATAAGATTTCCTTACTCTTCAACAAGTAGCAGCAGCAATTTTCCACTAACAAAATCCAAGGGAAGAGGTGTATTGTCTTTGATAAGTGGGTGAGGCAAGGCCTCTGTCACAGCCTCTCATAGCCTCGTCCTAGAAGGACGAGGAAGGGGGAAGGACAGCAGCAGGAGTGAGGCTGGCTCTGGTGTGTCCCCAAGCGTCACTTGCAGGGCTGAGGCGGAACCGCCCGTGTGATGGGGCCTGGGGGCCGGGAGCTGCTGAGGAGGGGGGCAGGGCCACGTCTTGCTGGCAGGAATACCCACAGATCGTGGGAAGGGAGAGCCACGGCGGGTCTGGGAGGGGCGGCGTGTCATGCTCCAAGGGCCTCTCCAGGAGAAGGCGGGAGTTAACTTCGGGGTTTGTGTCCACCATCCCTCTGAGGCCAAGCATACACCCCACGCTGGCCCACAGCAGATTCATGGTTTGTCTAAAACTGTTAGCTCAAGACTCCGGAAGAGCTAACGAGCGTTGAAGTTTCCCGTGAGGAGCTGGGAAAGGACGCGGGATAAGGCTACAGCCCGACTCGGAAGCTCTCTTTATTGAACAGTGTCGCGGGCAGCTCGAGGGACCCGGGCTTCATTACCAGGCGCAGCTGTGCCCAGCTCTGTCCCCAGCACATGGCTATTTGGAAGGAGGCCAGATCCCCAAAGAGTCAGAGAAGACAGTGCGTGGGCTTTACAAAAGCTGAGAGACCCCGCCGGTGCGGAATAGCATTTTCAACACAGCCCGTCCAGGAAGAGCAAAGCAGGGCTGAGTGGAGGGAACGATTAGGACCGGTTCGTTTATTTCCCACACACCCACCTCCCTTTACCCCGCACCTACTCATGGGCCACCGGGCGAAGAGCAAACCCAGGGGCTGGGGCTTCTCGCACCGTAAGAACGCTTCCTCAGATGGTAAGATGACAGTATGTCAAGGACACCCAGATGCCAAAGCAGCACACGAAAAGGAGCTCGGCACCATTCATGGGAGAAACGCGGGTCAGAACCATACAAAGATGCCATGTCACGCCCGCTATGATGGCTGTAATTTTTTAAAAATGGAAAATAACAAGTGTGGGTGAAGACGTGGACAAGTTCAAAGCCTCATACACTGCTGGTGGGAATCACACGCGGTGCGGCCACTGCAGAAACCAGCTGGGTGGTCCCTTAAAAAAATTAAATATAGAAGGACACCTGGTGGCTCAGTCAGTTGAGGGATCTCAGCTCAGGTCTTGATCGCAGGGTCATGGGTGCAAACCCTATGGTGGGCTCCATGCTGAGCATGGATCCTACTTAAAATATAGGATATATTTTATATATTAGAATATATTTTATCTATTTTATATATTTTTATAAATTTATAAATATTTTTATATAAAATATATCTTATATATTCTATAAGACATAGAATATAGAATTAAATATAGAATACTGTATGATCCAGAAACCTCACTCCTGAGTATATACCCGAAAGAGCTGAAAACGGGGACTCAAGTGCCTGCACACACATGATTGTAGCAGCACCCTTCACGGTAGCCAAAAGGTAGAAACAAGCCAGTGACCATCAGTGGATGGACGGGTAAAAAACCTGTGGCATGTCCACACGCTGCCGTCTTCTTCATCCGTCAGAAGGAAGGAAGCCTTCTGTAGGCTGCGACCCAGACAAGCCTCCCGACCAGCACACTGAGAGAAAGCCGCCGTGAAAGATCACTCGTTGTGCGGTCCCACTTCCATGAGATATACACAACAGGTAAAGCACCGGGACGAGAAGCAGACCGGCGCTTGCCAGGGACGGAGGGCAGAAGGGGAGAATGGGAGCTCGCTGCCTCATGGGCACAGTTTCCTTTTGGGGTCATGAAAATGGTTTTGCACTGAATGCGGTGGAGGTCACTGAGTGATGGGACGGTACTAGAAGTCAGTGACTCATGCACTTAACGTAATCAATGTCATGTGATGTGATTTTATGTCAATATTTTTTTGAAAGTTTATATTCAGCCAACACTTTCTGAAACAAAACTACTCCGGCTCAGCCCCCGGTGACTCAGTTTTCAACATCCCTAGGTCGAAAGAGCCCCATCATTCCACAGCGGCTGACCTTGTCCTTGGCCAACCTCGCCTTCAAGCCTGGCCACCACAGGGGTGGTTCGCAGGGTGGAAATAGTAATACCTCGTGGTTCCTCTCCTACCTTTGAGGACATGTTATAGGGACAGTGTTCATATCAAGGATTCTTTGAGAACCAAATACGGAAAGCAGTGGTATGATCTCGGGCACTGACTGACCTTGAATGTGGACCCATTAATATCTTTGACCCTAAGGAACCACACCAAACCTTACCAAACCTCGAGAGCTTTTTGAGGACCAAAGGCAATGTTACAGGTGAGTCAGTTATGAATAGAGTCAAACATGATAAAAAAGGTTTTGGATTTATTCTAATTCTAGGTACAATATCTTCTCTTCCCCTTTCGGATGTGTGACTAGTGAAATATCACTGGAAATCAAATATTCTGATTTATATCAAACTGCCACACACATGAATTACAAATGCACTGGGAATGGACAGAAAAAACACCCTCTTTCCCACTCACAAATTACTGAAAACTGATGGAGTTCATCTCCGAATATCAAGAAGGTGCTTCGTGGTCAGTGTGTGCACCACCAACCGTCCGCAGAAGATGTGGGAAGAGTCAACAGGGATTTGGAATTAACGGGATGCTGAATACTGATGTGCTTAGAGACACTTTGGTCTATAAGAAAAGACAAAAGCACAATGAATGAGCCATATTTAACAAAAAGCTAATTTCCGGCCCCAGTGTGTACATCTTCAGGGACTTGGATCAAAGCCCCAGCCATGCACTGCCTGTCCCTCTGGCTCTGGATCCTTTTCTTCTCCTTTCATAGAAACCAGAGAAAGAGGACGGCACCGACCTGAAGAAGATTCCAGCGGTGACTTCTTGAAGAAGACAAAAGTGATACCCGCCAAGTGCCCACTGATGTATTGAGAGGAGATCTGCACCATGGGGAGAGAATCGGGGGTTGAGCTGGCGATAAGGAAAGAACAGCAACAAGGAAAGAACAAGGAGGTAGCAGTGGACGATGAGGAGGAATGAGGAAGGGAGGAAAGAAGGGGGGAGGCGGGAGGGGGGAGGGGTGAATGGGGAGGGAAGAGGGAGAGAAGGAAGGAAGGAAGCCATCCGATACCAGAAAGAAAAAGAAACTACTCCATGCCACAAAGCCCAACTCTAAATGGGATTTACATGGTCACAGTAACATGAGCACCAACATGTGAGTCCAGCCCAGTGCAGCTTCCCCAAGGTAGCCACGGGGCATCTTCACGTTCACAGAATAAAAGGAGGGAAAGTAGCAGAGACACAGCAAAACTCCATTAAGGTGAACTTGCCCCTAATTGCTTCAAGTTATTGATCAAATACTCGGCAAGAAGTATAACTTTAAAAGCTCCCAACCACATGCAATAACTCAAGCCATTAACAATGTGTTGCCAAGTGGAAGGCTCTTGAGCACCTGCTTTAATGAAAATAATTATAATTAGCAAACTGATTACAGTCAAGAGCTGCTACTTGAAAGCGGTCTTTCTGAAATAAGAGGAGCCTTCCCCCGGGCATTCTAATCATTATTAATCTGCTCAGACTTAAAGATAAGGCCTTCCGAACACAGCTGATGTGGGGGGTGGCTTGCAGTGGGCACTGGATGTGTTGCCTGCCCAGGATCCCTTGTCCCTTTTTCTGATAAAGAGTGAGTGGCCTTTTGGAGCACCGCCTTTCCCCCATTCTGCGTCCCTTGCTCGGATGTGGCTCTCTCCACCTCTGCTGCCGGGTGACATGCACCTAGGCCTGGACAACCCAAACACCCAGTCCCTAGGCAGAATGACACAGGACCCAGCCTGGTTCCAATTTAGGGACCTAATGATGGAGTTCAGGGCAACAAAATCCTCTTTCTGCTGAAACTGCTGACAGTAAGAGAGCCAGCACTAGCCTCCACCCGCCACGTTCTGTAAAGCAGAACAGCCCAAACCTACAAAAATAAAGTCTTTGAAGTAAAGAGAGACAGGAGGGAAATGGGAAGGGAGACACCGTGAATGGATTAATTCTGTGAGTTCCTGGATCCAGCCATGCCTGACTCTATCCCTGGAAGCTTTAGTCAAGTCACTTAATAGGTTACCATTTTTAATTAAGGCAATTAAAGTTGGAGTCCCATGCGAAAAAGAGTTCTGGCCAACACCACTCCTTTGCTTCCCCGAGAAAGTCAACCTTGACAATGGTACAAATGTAATTTCCAGTAGAGCTCTGTGCAAACTGAAACTAACCTCTCCTGAAGAAGGAATAGATTGAATGTTTGATTATACCTCCTCCTCAGAAAGAAATAGTGTTTATATCCTGCAGTGGGTTCAACCAAGATCGGCATTCGCCTGCAGAGACTTCCTGTCCGGGGCCACACAGCCAACTTATGGTGAAGTCAATTAAGAGCAGCACCCCGCTCACCGTCGAAAGCAGTGTTTGGTGGAAGACACGCGAAGCAACAGAACCGTGTCTCCTCCTCAGCCGTACAGTCACTTTGAAACTTGGGACATGCATCCTACCTCAAGGAGACCTGGTGATACGACCGGCAGCCTAAGCTAGTGGGAGACAACCTGTATTTGTTTCCAGAATTGCATTCTCTAGTGGGAAGTGTCTCATTGGGTCTCACATAAAGTACTCCCCTGGGACAAAGGTCTGTACAAGCTGCGCCCTCAGGTCCAGCCCATGCATATTTGTCGCTTAGGTACCGTCCCATTACGTCACTCAAAGACATGACAACAAAAGGCAGAAGCACAGCAACCTCACACCATGTTTACCCTTGGGGAGCTGTTTGTTCAATAGACAGTGCAGCCTTGCTCCTGGGGCTCCATGCCGCAGCTCCTCTACCACACTCGTGAGGTTCACGGAGCTTCCGTATCTGACATGGCTGCCCCTCGTGCCCCCGGCCGTGCCAGGGTCAGTGGCTCAAGTGACAGGACAGCTTACGCCCCGGCCCGGACTCTCAGCTGAGCCCCCTGGTGACAGTGACAGCCTCCCCACTCACCCAGTTCCTGGGGCAAGGAACATTCCTCAGAGTGTAACGTGCCACTTCCAAACCCTGAAGAGGCGTACGAAGTCCAGTGCCTCTTTCTCAGCCATAAAGGTGCCACGGTTCAAAACTATTCATCCACCTTACAGGAGAAATCCCACAAACTACACTGATGTGGCAGGCCCCAAACATTTGTGGGGCTTTACCTCTTATCTTCTGGCTCCCATGTGAGCTACTGGGGCATTTAGGGAAATGGCTCCTATCCGTTCATCAGATTCAATGAGCATTTTGTCGTCAATATTATGGACCAGCGTGGGGTTGTGTTGCGATGTTTAAAGTCTCTGTGGAATATATGAGGACAAACAACTGAAGAGTCCACATGTCTATGGGACAAAACAGAGAATGAGAGCCGCTGTCCTCACTTCCTGAAGGTAAGTTGGTTTTTCCATTCCTTACTGAGGACCCAAGAAGAATGTATTTGGTTTCACTCTGAGGTATACACCAAAGAGAAATGAAAATATGGCTATGCAAAAACTTGTACAGAAGTGCTTATAATAATGTGTTATTTATAAGAGCCAGAGTGGAACAACCCCAATGTCCAATCACTGATGAGTGAATAAGCCAAGGCGGTACATCCGTACAGTGAAGCACCATCTGGCCATAAAAGGAGCAGAGCACTGACACGCATTAGGACACGGATGAACCTCGGAAACATGCTGAGTGCAAAGAAGCCCATCACCAAGGAACACATGCTTCATGGTTCTATTTATATGCTACGTCCAGAACCAAGAACCCTATAGAGACAGAAAATAGACTAGTGGATTCTTAGGGGTTTGGGTGGGGGGGATCGGGGGTTAGGGAGATGGAGGGCTAACAGATCCAGGATATTTTTCTGAGATGATGAAATGTTCTAGAATTGACTGGTGATGGTTGCACACATCCATGAGTATACTAAAATCACTGAATTAGGGGCATCTGGGTGGCTCAGTGGGTTAAAGCCTCTGCCTTCGGCTCAGGTCATGATCTCAGGGTCCTGGGATCGAGTCCCGCATCAGGCTCTCTGCTCAGCAGGGAGCCTGCTTCCTCCTCTCTCTCTGCCTGCCTCTCTGCCTACTTGTGATCTCTCTGTCAAATAAATAAACACAATCTTTTTTAAAAATCACTGAATTAAACACTGTCAATGGGTAAGTTGTACAATGCATGAATTATAGCTTAATAAAATCAAGTCAAAAAGGAGGGGGAGAAGAAAACATCTGTAGGTCAGCAACCACATATCAAAGCCAGAGGCTGTGTGGGTCCCCTCCATGAAAGTCCCACAGCCACTGGGGTGGGGCCACCACCCAGTTAAGCTAACAGCTGCCTACAATGCCTGCCATGCCGCAGGTCAAGAGAGGTGGACTGACCAGCAGGTGACTGGTATCGCCATTCAGCCCCCTTTGTTTTTGGTGCTGCTGATCACAGCAATTACTCCCAAAGTGAGTGGGTCTCAATAGCTCCCCGCCTTGTCCCTTCCTCCATTGAAGATCACAGATCAGGGAAGCAATCACAGGGCTTTCTCCGGGGCGGAGCCTATCCAGCCCGACTAGAGTCAGAAACCGTTCAGCTGCCATGTTATCATTGGAGTTTGGGCCACGTAGCATCATTTCAGTGATTTCAGTCTTGTTGTCTTCACAATATATTTTACTCTTCTCAGGGGAGCTCAAACACCAGGGAGCTAATGAGCGATGGCTGGGGAGACAGTTGTAGGAAAGAGAAGGTCATGGTTGCCTTTGACAGTGAGTATCTCCAGGACACTCCTGGTAGGCTCTGATCCAGTTCAGTTCCATTACCAGGTAGTGATCAATGCATCCAACAAAAAGTAGCAGGACTAGGGGCGGCCTGGGCGGCGCAGTCAGTTTAGCAACTGACTCTTGGTTTCGGCTCTTGTCATGATCTTAGGGTCATGGGATTGAGCCCGCATCAGGCTCTGTGCTCAGCAGGTGTCCACTTAAGGATTACCTCTCTCTCTCCCTCTGTCCCTCTGCCAACACTCTCCTCTCTCTCTCTAAAATGAATAAAGGAATCTTTTAAAAAAAAAAAAAAAAAAAGGTTGATATCCACGATCTATAATGAACTCCTCAAACTCAACTCGAAACAGGCAAACATATCAAAAAATGGGAAGAAGATATGAACAGACACTTCTCCAATCAAGACACACAAATGGCTATCAGACACATGAAAAAATGTTCATCATCATTAGCCCTCAGGGAGATTCAAATTAAAACCACATTGAGATACCACCTTACACCAGTTAGAAGGGCCAAAATTAACAAAACAGGAAACAACATGTGTTGGAGAGGATGTGGAGAAAGGGGAACCCTCTTACACTGTTGGTGGGAATGCAAGTTGGTGCAGCCTCTTTGGAGAACTTGTGGAGATTCCTCAAGAAATTAAAAATAGAACTTCCCTATGATCCTGCAATTGCACTACTGGGTATTTACCCCAAGGATACAGATGTCGTGAAAAGAAGGGCCATCTGTACCCCAATGTTTATAGCAGCAATGGCCACGGTCGCCAAACTACGGAAAGAACCAAGATGCCCTTCAACAGACGAATGGATAAGGAAGATGTGGTCCATATACACTATGGAGTATTATGCCTCCATCAGAAAGGATGAATACCCAACTTTTGTAGCAACATGGACGGGACTGGAAGAGATTATGCTGAGTGAAATAAGTCAAGCAGAGAGAGTCAATTATCATATGGTTTCACTTATTTGTGGAGCATAACAAATAGCATGGGGGACATGGGAAGTTAGAGAGAAGGGGGTTGGGGGAAATTGGAAGGAGAGGTGAATCACGAGAGACTATGGACTCTGAAAAACAATCTGAGGGGTTTGAAGTGGCAGGGGGGTGGGAGGTTGGGGGAACCAGGTGGTGGGTATTATAGAGGGCATGGATTGCATGGAGCACTGGGTGTGGTGAAAAAATAATGAATACTGTTTTTCTGAAAATAAATACATTGAAAAAAATTTTTTAAAAAAAGTAGCATGACGGTATTCAAATTAATTTTCTTAAACCCCACCTACCTTAAACAGTAACAACAATCGGCAAGATGTCCACACATCCTGTCCACTCTAAGGTTTACTTTATGGGTTTAGGTTTTTGCCTCTGGATTAAACTTCCATTCACACTAAGTTATATGTTACTGGTAACTGAAGCACAATACTTTATTCCTTCTAGGGATGTTTGTGTCCAAGGAAAAAAAATTCTGGATGAAGTCCTGGGATATTTTGACCGAATATAGAATGTAAGGCAGTGGTGAGGGTGTGCTGGACCTTGGCGTCCGTATCACACGAATTTCTACCTACGCCACGTTCAGGGGTCACAAACCTCAGCTGGATCATTATTTGGTGCTGCATCTTTCTCTGCTGTGGGACACAGAATCCCATGCCCGGAGCCTCAAGAGAGAAGGAAAGAGAACAGAGCAAAGGGAGAGACCAGGGAAGGGAGCTGGGAAGGAGCTGCATGTGTTTTCCACGCTCATACGGCCACCTCCGTCCTCCAGGACCGGGGGCTGAGGAGGAGTCAGGAGTGCAAGCGATTTCTGGAAGCACAGGGGATGGAGGCTGCCCGTGGAAGGCAAACCACAGAGAGGAAGACAGACGGACGGAGTATTATCTCCAATTGTGACGCAGATCTGGTAAGTCTCAGCCAAGCCAGTGAGGGGTTTGGAGCAAACACTGCCCCTCAGAAGCATCCGGCAGAAACTGTATGCTCGCTGGACACCACGAGCCAACTGCCGAACAAGTTCCTTCTGGAAGGGAGGTTGTCCTAGCGAGCGGGACACCTTCACAGCGCTGCAGGCACCTGAGGAACCTCCATCCACGTTCAGGAAACATCTCTGAGGTTCCATGGGCCTCTTCTGGGGGGAACTGAGAAGGAGGGAACAGACCATGTCCTGTCCCTGCAGTTGCCCTTGGGGTGCCGCTCCCTTGGGGTGGGAATGCAAACTCAGGACTCCCCTCTTCCTCCTTCACGGTCATGTATAGGTTTCCCGCCCCCTCAGCCACCGCCTCTGCTGCTCTCGGGGGCTCACTTGGTGTTGTGGTTTGAATTGTGTCCCCCAGAAAGATAGATTGAGGTTCCACACTCCAGGCACCTGTGAATGTGGCCTTATGTAGAAACAGGTCCCTGCAGATTGATTAGGTAAGAGGAGCTCACATTAGGGTCAGGTGCGCTCCGAGTCCAGCGTGACTGTTCTCAGAAGAGGAGACACAGAGACAGGGAGAAGGCCACGTGGAGACCAGAGCAGAGCCTGCAGGGCTGTGGGTGCAACGCTGTGATTGCTGGGACCCCCAGAAGCTGGAAGAGACAAGGACGGATTCTCCTTTTGAGTGGACCAAGAAAATACAGCCATGATGTCACCTTGACTTCTAGCTGGGGTCGCTAGCGCTGTGAGAGAGTGAATTTCTGCTCTTTCAAGGCCCCTGTCCTAGAAGGAAGCCCCAGGATCCTAATCCATGAGTTACCACTCAAATGCTCATTTCCAAGGAAACGGAGCCCTGGCACCCATGTGAATTTTAGGCCGGGCTGGCCATCCTTGCGCACTCACCATCACAGTGGGGCAAGGCGGCTCCAAGAGGTGGCCACACAGATCACCGCACTGCACGCATGTCCTCCCCGCACGGCCTGCTGTGAGAGCAGCCTGTGTCCTGCTGCCCGGGGCCATACACCCTTCTCATCTTCGAGCCTCCGGCACAAGGACTCCAAAGCCCAAGGGGACCCTCGCTAGGTCTCCCAGAAAGGGTCTACCCCTTTGGGGGCCAAGATCTCCAGTACAGTAAAGCCAGACTTGAGATGATGGGCAGCAAAACGTCCCAGTCCAGGACACTTGCTAATGACCAGGAAGACATGTATGTAGCTCCCCCTCGGGCCATCCCTCCTTCCACACAAGCGGACAACCAGGTAGATGCCACACTATCCACTGGGAAGACTTTCCCTGGCGACCGTCCTTCACGGCCACCCTCCAGTGTGGCTATAATGTTGCTGCGCCCACCTTGGGCTTGCTCCCAATACCACCCGTCGGAAAACCAAGTGCAGGCTTCCTTCTCCCTCCGCTACTCCTAGGAGACCCCCTCAGATGGTGCTAGGTACTAGCCGATGGACGACGAGCCAGCACGCCACCCCGGGGGGTCTGACAGACCTGCTGGTGCAGCTTCCTCACGCCTCCGGTCCTCCTCAGGCTCGTCCCAGATAGGGCGTCTCCAGCTGACGTGAGTCGCCTCCGGGCTCGTCTGTGCCCCGGGATTAGTGGGTCTCCCTGAGCTCAGCTCGTGCTAAGCATTCGTGGTTCATAGCTACTTGGCACCCTGTGGCCAAGCGTCCCACCTTTACCTCAGCCCAGGAGCATGGCAGGAACAGTCTGGGGGAAGGTCCTAAGTCCCCGGTGCTGGCGGTCCCAGCCCCTGCTGATGCTGGGACACCAGAGAGGAGACTATTGACACAGACACAGTTTGCTCAGGAGCCAGAGGAATGTTCCAGCTGCCAGGGAGAGACAACCCAGTTCGTGGAAGGTTCTCACACGGAAGCATGAAGCTGAACCAATTCCTGGCCTCACCTTGGGCTTCAAGAGTAAGAATCCCACATCCCTGAGGAGGAGGTGGGTAAGGTCCAGGAGACCCCTCACCCCCAGCAGGTGGGCTCCTGAGGGCCTAGCGCACCAGTCTCGCAGGTGCACGCGGTCACCTTCCAATCTCAGCGACGCGTACACACAAGGATCAGCCCAGGACCATCACTAAACCAGAAGACTGGCGCGTTCTCTGTATGTTGCATCTTGCTAAGGCTCGAAACGTGGGTGCCTCTTCCCCATCCAACTTCTTGCCCCCTTTCCCTCTCTGTCTCTCAACGAAAAGTGTGTTCCTCCCCAACAAATACTACAGAAGCTTTTCAGGTCTTATTTAAAGCTTAACCTACTCTATTTCATTCAGGCTATGCTTACTTTTAAAATAAGCACATTAGAAGGGCTCCCTGACATTCTCCTTATTTTGTTTTTAGACATTCAAGGCCGTTTTCCTTTGGGGAAAAACATCCTTCTTTCCCCCTAGCCATGCCTTCAGCAGCCGACAGCTCCCCAGAGAGCCCCTCCTGCTGCGTGAAGCCTGGGGGGGGCGGGGGGAGGGAATGGTGTGGAATGTCTGCCCAATGACGTGGAAGACGGACCTCGAAGGCTCGCGGTTCCCACTGAAGGGGAGGTGGAGAAACTTTTCTGAAGGGATTTTCACAGGTGATTTCTCCAGTTCCACGTTTCCAACTCCTGTGTGCGGCAGAAGGATCTTGTCCAGTGTGGAGAGACAGGGACCCCCGAGGATGCAGAGAGCCTGGGTGCCTCGACTCAGTTAGAGGTCAGTTCTGGGCCCCACATGGTGCCATCGTGAGATCTCAGGCACAGGTTTGATTTAAACTGAGTCCAGGGGCGCCTGGGTGGCTCAGTGGGTTAAAGCCTCTGCCTTCAGCTCAGGTCATGATCCCGGGTCCTGGGATCGAGTCCCGCATCGGGCTCTCTGCTCCACAGGGAGTCTGCTTCCCTTCCTCTCTCTCTGCCTGCCTCTCTGCCTACTTGTGATCTTTGTCTGTCAAATGAATAAATAAAATCTTTAAAATAAATAAAAATAAAAAAATAAACTGAGTCGAGTAGCCACTTAGGACCATTCATCAAGTTCAATGTCCCTCGAAGTTCGGCCTGTGCATGACCTCTGTCGGAATCACTGGGCTCGTTCACTAAAAAACGGATTTTCCGGTTCTTACTCCAGACCTACTGAATCAGAAGCTCTGAGGGTGCATATTGTAAGCAGGTTCTCTGTGTGACTCAAAAACACGGTGGTGTCTGAGGACCGTTTCTCTACGAACCGATTACCCCTTCCTCTCCTCATTCTAGCCTGAGCCAGACGCAACCCTGGCGGAGACAGCGAAGAACTGGGGGTTGGCCGTACCGGCCTGCTGGCCGCACAAAAGGCTCCGTGCTCGCCACTGCCTTCAGTTATCCCAGAAGCCCTAGCTTTTGTGGGGAATCATATTCAGAAGCCAAACTCAGGCTTGTGAGATTTTGAGGACTTAGGAGGAAACTGGAACACCCTTACAGAATTTCTCATCCAATGGAATCTGTTTGGAGAGGGCTTTCCGGGCCATGGTGTGTTGGGAATTTGAGACTCACACAAAGGCCTTTGCAAGGCCAGAGGGAGAAGACCTTGAGTAGAAAACTGGTACTCCAAATCCTGACTAGAGTTTTCCGTGAGGCAGGTCTACCTTCCCCTTGATCAGGGAAAACAGCTGGAGGAAACCAAAGGGCGACTTTGCTTTAAGGGTTCTTGCTCCTCAAGTCATAAATGCAACAAGAAACATATTTCCTGGGTGCATGTCTCTGTGCGGTCTTCAATTTCCCTCCGTTGCCAGAGCCAGAGGCTCCACAACAAATCTCATCCCCTCTCTTGCCCCTTCCCCTCAAACGCCTGGTTTTAGTTTCCTATAGGACAAAGTGAAATCGTCCATATCAGTTACTGAAAGCTGAATATGGGTTTCCATCTCCAGGGAAGAAAATGCTCAGATCACCTTTCCCAGTTGAAACAGGGGCAGTGATCATCACTGAGGTCTTGTAGCACTTCTGGATTTAATGGAAAATCCATTTTTTATCTGAGAGAGGAATGGCCTCGACCGTACATCATCCGAGGACCCCGTCCTTGATGCGGCCTACGACATCTCTCTCATTCTCATTTCCCTTCCTGGGCGATGTCTATATAAAAGGGGATTGACATCGAAGGCCACACTGCCCACGGAGCTTTCTCACTCTGATTGAATTTTGGATTAAAACATACCTCCGGGATTTCAGATTAAGCAGTCCTTGCAAATTTAAAGAGTCTCTGATGTGGAACCGGAAATCAACTCTACCAGAATGGAGCGTAGCTGCTCTTTGTATGGGATATAATAAGAAATGAGACAAAAGAAAACCTAGCGCGACGCTCCTTTTAAATATGCTTTTGACAAAGACTGGCCTGCGTGGACCAATGCAATTTACGATTTGCTCCAAGTCTGGAGCAAGAGGGAGCAAAGCGCGAGCCGCTCGTGGAGGGCAGGGACCAACCAGGGGAGCGCAGTATTCACGCTTTCATAGTGCCCCTGGATGACCAGCCACAAGAGGTCCACACAGGGTGGCCTCTGCAAATGGGGAGCGGCTACCCCAACCCTACATGCTGTCTTAGCCTCCGGGACACTGGGCTTCTGCAGGGGTGCGGACAGGCATCTGCTCCTTCTCTTTTCTGGGTTCACGGAACACACATGCCCCTGCAGAATTCTGCCGAGGGCACCCCAAGCTTGTAGCTGACAAGACCAGAGATGGACTCCTCTCCTCCTTCTGCTCGACGTCAGAACTTGCAACAGCAAGAAACTCCAAAAAAGAATTCTAAGCAGCCATACCTCATTGTCCCCACACTCAGCACCTGTCCCTTAACATCCCCGCAGCTTGAAAAATAAATAAATAAAACTGCTCGCTGGCATTTCTGGGGCTCATCAATGCAACCGTCTACTCCCGGACTGTGCAACAGAAAAAGTGAAATGCAATATGATCTCCCTGTTTTTAGGAACAGCAACAAGGAAATCTAATTTTATCTCTACAAAGACATACCCCTGCTGCCCCTTTGACCCGGATTATCCGCCAAGGAAACAGTCCTTGGACCAGAAAGAAGAGCTCTATGCAGCTCCAGTAGCTTTCAATCTGCTTTCTATCTCATAAATGAGTCTCAACTGAGAAGGCTAGAGGAAGACAACTGGATTTTTTTTTTAATGCCAGGAAACTAGCCAGTCTGCAACTGATTGCTAGATACTCCCTACCTTTTATGGTTTACAGACTCCCTAATTGCAATCGCAGTGGATTTGGGGGTATGAGGCCTACATCTCTACCTTTCTGTCCTGCTCCTTCTACACACACACACACACACACACACACACACACACACACACTTAGTTTACAGAATTAAACCGAGTTTTATTTAGAGGTTTTAAGCTCACCTCCAAAATTCCTGATGGAATTGTGAAAGTCAAGGCTATTGATATTTTCATCTAGTCTTGGTATGATTTCTAACAACATCAGGAAAAACACAATCTTTTCCCCTCTTTTCCAAATCCAGAGGGATTTAAATGTTCTTTTCCTGTTGCTTTTAGGGAGGGCACGCAGTTCCTGGAGAGATCTCGTGCTTTCCCGACGGCTAATACCACATCTGATTCTATGCCAGGCTCTTAGAAGCAGATGCAGAACCCAAAGCTGTCCTTTCTTTTCCGAACTTATGTATGGCACAGAGAAGAAATGACTTGGGGTATTTTAGGCATAGCACCAAAAAACTAAGTCTATTACGGGGTGATGGGCATTAGAAGAGTTTGGGCTGCAAATGGAATAACATGGAACCCAACCAGAACCAACAAGGAGGAAAGCCCTTGGCTCAACAGTGCCCTTGCACGAGGCAGCCCTTGCACGAGGTTAGTCCAGCAGCTCAAGGATGCCATCAGGTTCTCCCCACTGTTCACAAGGAAGAAGCTGGTCCCCCACCCCCGCCCAGCGCATGCTTCCTCAGAATGGCTGTGGAGAGACCTTGGTAGCGACTAATAATTTTCCCACACAAACGAGAAACCTCCATTTCCGGAGGCTTCTAGAAGACCTCCTCATGTCCCACTGGCCAGAATGAGGTCCTTTGCTCAACCTTGCAATGGGTCAAGGAGCAGAACAATCAGGTATGGGTTAATAGGAGCCCCATCCCTAGAGCGGGTCTCCTTTCCCTGCAGAACTTAAGACTGGGAGATGAAGGGATTGAAACACTTGAACAAAATCTGAGTTCCTTTTAGGAAAGAAAAGGGAAAGTCTTTGCCAGGGACCTGTTGGCAAAGTCCACAACAGGTGCTGAGGCAGAAGAATCATTATCACAGAGGGAACCTTTCAGAACTCCATATAAACAAATGCGTAGACCAGGTCCCGAGCCAAACACCGCGTGGCCCAGGAGGGTAACAAATGGACAAACGAGGTATTATACTCAAGGTACTATAATAAGGAACGGTGGGGACTGTGGCCAACTGGGGTGTGCCTGCTTTCCCAAGACATTCCATGCCGATTAAACAAAGACATATCCCACTGCCAATTTGACCTGAATTACCTACTGGAAAAACAGGGTTTGGACCAGAAAGACTGGCTCTGTGCAGCCTGTAGACAGACCCATGCCTTCTCTTGGGCGATCATGACCTGTCCCCTCCCCCTTCTCATCCAAACCTGCACTGTCCCTGATGGCCCCGCTCCCCCGAATCCTGTCATTTCCCGTCCTTCTCCTCTGGGGTACGCTGCAGACCCACACCCCACGCACCGCTCGGACCCCACCCACCTGCCATGTGGCCTCACCCAACAGACAGTGTGCATGAGCACAGCAGCTAAAAGCCAAACTTCAATAAATCTGTCTATAAAATCATGAAATTATCAGGGAAAGGCTCATTTGAGATGTTCTTTCGCATGACATTTTGAGTTATTTTTCATTTCTTAGGGCCTGCCGCAGGTTATATTCAACTTCTTGAACTTGATCTAATGAGTCCAGTTGCATGAGCTACACAGGCCTCATCTGTAGTGAATCTATGCTTTGCCGCTTACAAGATACATCACCTTGGGGAGGCACGATTCATCCTATGCATGAAAGACCTGGGCTCAGAGATCGACCCCCTCCAGGTGTTTTCATGAAGACTCCGGGCTCTGCCGCCCATGATTTCAAGAATACGTCCTTCCGTGGGGTGCCAGGATGACTCAGTCAGTGAAGCTCAGGTCATGACCTTAGGGTCATGAGATAGAGCCCCACCTCGGGCTCTGCGCTGGCAGTGAAGTCTGCTTACGGTTCTCTCTCTCTCTCTCTCCCTGTCCCTGTCCTTTTGCCCCTCTCCCTGCTCATGCTCTCTCTAAAACAAAACAAAATACTATGTCCTTCCCCACCCAGGAGCTTTGCACGTGGACAGAGGTGAGGCAAAGTTTTGAAGTGTTCTGTTATCTTCTAAAGGGGTCTCCCCCAAGACTCGAGGCTCCCACCCGCTCTGCTTCTCCTGGACCCTCCCTAGCACAAGCCAACGGGAACTCAGTCGCTGCGCGCTGCGGTGACACTTTTCCACCGCCCTGGCTCACAGAATCCACTTCCACAGCTCCTGGGGCTCCTGGGCCTGGCCTGCCACGGCCCCTTCGAGCAGACAATTTAACTTGGGATTACGGGGCGCTGACTTTTTCCTTATCTGATCACTTGCCTGAGCGTCCCTCGGGGCTCTATTCTTTCCCGTCCAAACATTCAGAAAAGCCTCAGGTCTCTGTCATCGTCTTTCAACATTTTCATTTACTTCCATCAAATGTCGAAGTCATGCTCTAGCGGCAAATGACATTCGAATGGCACCGCCCTCATCCCTCAGGTGACTGGACATCCCTTGGCCCTGGCACTGGGTGCAGCAGGCGTCCCAGGGGAGGCAGGCGAGGGAAATGGAGGAGTGGGACGGAGGAGTCAGCGTGGTAAGCGACACAGGTGAGGCGGGGGACGGCAGGTAAGGCGAGAGAGGCGCGGAAGCGGGGAGGCGTCCCCCGCGCGGAGGCGAGCAGTAGGGATGGGTGGCGCGTGCCAGGACCCCAGCTGGCATCCAAGGTCACACCTCACATTGTCTGTCCTTGTCCTCAGCTCCTCCCCGCTCCAGGACAGGCCGGATGCCCCCAGCGCCGTCTTCCTCTCACGGTCCCCCTCCTTACAGTGTCAACCCCGTCTCAGCACCTCCCTGTCTCCAAGTCCGTTCTCCTTCCTAGCGCTTCCCACTGACTGGGAACCACCATGTCCGCTAAGCCCCAAAGGCGGGTCGGTCGGTTCGGGCGCCGCTGTGCTCCCCGAGCCCCGCACGGCGCCGACCTCACGGCAGGGGTACAGATCCTTGCAGAAGCAAAGGAACAGTGAGCAGCATCTCCCACCTGCTACCGTCACAGCACGGGTTCTGCTTGCCCACCTTAGTGCGCATCTCACAGAGCTTCTGCACTGTCGCACCGAGTAGCACCGCTGTGTGCCAATTGGAAAACGGAGCCACAACTATTTGTCGACCGAGCAAGCCAATGCCTTCCGGGCCTGGGTCCCAGCGTCTACCCGCCGCACCACCCGGACCCCCAATAAAACAAAGACATCAGCTGACTCACCCACTGGTGCTGTTCTCGAAGCCGGCGAAAGACTGAACACCCACCACGCTGCCGTATTCTTCAGGGCTGCCGCAGAAAAGAACCCCACGCCGGAAGGTGCAAACAGCAGAAACCAGTGTCTCACCGTCCCAAGGCCAGAAGTCCAGGATCCAGGTGTGGGCAGGACTGGCTCCTTCCGGTGCTGTGACTGGGGTGCTTGCCGTCTCCCAGATGCTCGGAAGGTCTTCGGAGCTCCCTGGGCATACGCATCACCCGCTCCCCACCATCCTCGTGCCACCGAGTTCTCCCCGCGTGTCATCCCCAAGCCCCTCTTTATGATGACTCTGATCTTACTGGGTCTGTGATGACCCTATTTCTAAATATGGTCATACTTGGAGCTGCTGGTGGGCCAGGTTGTCAACATATGAACTTGGAGCACGCGATCTGACCCATAGCACGGACAGAGGAGTCTCAGAGTCTCCTCAGAGTCTGACTCAGAGTCCCCTTGATGGGTTCAGCCTCACCAGTGGACACATTCAGAGACCTTCCCTTCTTTCTGGTCATCTTCTCAGCAGTGGGGGGTCTCCTGGAGGATAAAGCTCTTCGGTCTCCGGAGACCTGGCACCGCAGCTGGTTTCTCCGTCTTCCAGTTTCCCTGGCGCCGTTCCCGTTGAAGCCAGTCCTGCATCTTCTCTCCGGCAATGCCCTTAGTCCTCCAAAGCTCAGATGTGTAACTGGGTGGGTTCGTGCCATCCAGGAAGTCCTAGAGAAAGATATATTAAAAATGAGCACGTGGGCCGTTTCGCTAAGCCTTGCATCTATAGGTGCTTTAACATCACGGTGAGGGCGGGGGTCCACAGGGCAGTGGATCTGGGCTGTGTGTCTGAGCACTGAGCCCCTCAGAAGGGGACATCATCCCTAGGCCCATGCATCTGACCCCGCTAGGCAGCTGGGCTCATGTGCCTGAAGATTCCAGAAAGGAAACACAGGCTTGGCTCTTTGCTCTGCTTGGCCTCAGAGTCAGTGACCCACCTCAAGGCCCTGGGCCAGACAGGCGCAGCTGCAGAAGTGGCCAGGAGCCTTGTGGCTCTCAACTAGCTCCCACTGATTTGGATTCGGATGCCCAGGGACACTCGTTCGCAGCATGAGGCCGTTCTCGGCTTCCTCCTGAGCCCGCGTCCTAGTCACAGCTCCACGGACTGGGGGCAGCCACAGCCAACTCACAGGTGTGCCTCCACTGCGGCTGCTAAATATTCTTATCCAGTTACCTCGGGGAAGGGGCTTCACTGGCAGTCAGAGACACGCGGCAGCAGACTTCCTTCTCAGCCTCAAACTCCGCTAGCGCTCAGCATGTCCTTGAGCCCTGTGGCGTGACGAGCAGGAACGTCCACAGACGGCCCTGGGAGCTGGCTGAGTCCCCAGAATGAGCAGGCTAGGATCCGCTTCCAGCAGGATGAGCTGACCCTCAGCTTCCCCACAGGACCAGGAGCCCCCGGCCCGGCAGCAGGGACCTTGGACAGCTCTGTTCCTCCAGCATCTCCTGTAGACACTACCCTTGACTCCAGACCACCCAAACCCCAAGTGGTCACTCTGTCCTTCTGTACGTGAGGCTGCTCTAGCACTGCCCAGTAGAGAGGAGAGCCCACAGGAAAGGCCCCTCTAGAATGCAGCCCCAGCATGCACAGGGACGGGAGAGGTGGGCCCACACCCCTTCCCTCCTGCTGACAGTTCCCAGTGAACCCAGCTCGAGGTGCCCTGCGCCAGGCAGGACGCCCTCATGCCTTGCACCCAGCCATGGGCTGCGTGGGCTCCAGCCCACTTCCACCAAGTGAACCTGAGATTTATTTAGGAAAGGAACTAAGTCCCACCCCATATTCACCCCTGGTTGACACTCTTTGGGTTGACAAGAAACCTAAACTCTACATCCCCAGTCCCGCCTCGGGTTCCTGCAAGAACAGAGCTGCCACCATCCGAACTACCGTGATTACTACGGAGGGCCACAGAATAATAAACAGACAGTGTGGGGACTCTTTCTAAATGGCTGTTCCTATCTTTCAATGCTGGATCCTCCCCGTCGAGCACGATTACAAGGCAGGTGGTGATGCACCCATTTCGTGAACCAGGACTCTGGAGGAGGAGGGGTCACGTCCTTAAATTCGCAGGTAGCAGTCACGGTGGGACTCCAGGCCACATCTTGCGACTTTGGACTATAGTTTTTTCCACTTTATATTCTGCTTTATCCCCTCATCTATGAATCCAGAAACCATTACTTCACTGCTTCTTGCTTTAATCTCCCTTTATAAATCAAGAGTAAAGAGTCCACGAAAAGCTCTGAATCACTTTAATTCCAGCCTGAATAAGATGCTTGGCCAGCGCTGCTGTTTCGAATCCACCACGCCAGCCCTTGAGTCCCCACCGGCCGTTACACTCAACAAGCCGACCGTGTTGTTCAGCGGCTCAGCAGCCGCTACCCTCCCGAGGACTGGGATGCCGTCACCCTGGGGAAAGAGGGCTACACGTCTGTCCTCCTCTTACAGGACGAAATAAGGGGCTGAGTGGTGCCATTGGAACAAGAAAATGATCTTTTCATCAAAATCTGAAAACCAGGGTGCCTGGGTGGCTCAGTCATTAAGCCTCTGCCTTCAGCTCAGGTCATGAGCCCAGGGTCCTGGGATCGAGCCCCGCATCAGGCTCTCTGCTCAGCGGGGAGCCTGCTTCTCCCTCTCCCAGTACCCCTGCTTGTGCTCCCTCTCTTGCTTTCTCTCCCTTTGTGTTAAATAAATAATAAAATCTTCAAAAAAGTAATAATAAAATAAAATCGGAAAGTCTATTTGGCCTTATTTTGTACATCTGGTCCTAAGGTGACCCTTCCCTCCAGTTCTTGGGTAAGATTTTTTCCAAGAAGCTGACGTGAGCATGAAATTCTCTTTCCTAAGGTCAAGGGCCCAGGCTTGTTGCCGTCTGAGGACGCAGGCCTGAAGCACAGACGAGCAGTGACGGACGGTGTGTCTAGCTCATGCCCACAGTCATAGCTCAGACACATTAATCCCTACTTTTAAAGCCACATTAAAACTTCAGACTTAAATAACTCCCTGCAGGTGCAGAAAGAGAGCAAGTGACCCACTAGCAAGCTTCTGGTGCCCAGAACGTTCCATGCTGACGAAGCACCTTCTGGTTTTGTAGCATGACCCCATCCCCGTCATTACCACAACCTTCCGTGGCTGCAGTCGAGTGTGGAATCTGGGGTCAGTGTCATATGCCGACGCGGCATCTGCTGAGCGGCCCCGCCCCGAGCCCCGCCGACCACGCTCCCTCTGGCGGGTCCACGAGCCAAGCAGCCTCCTCGATGCGGGGACCAGGAGCAGCACCTGCTTGGTGGTAAGTGGCGGGTCCAGCCCCTGACCAGCCCGTGGAAACTTTAAGACGCGCCGAGCTTGTGCTGCCGTGGGAACCAGGGACACCCCACTCTCCTGTCGCTGTGAAGTCTGTCTCCGTCACCTCCGTGGTCCACAGTGTTCCCAAGTTTGCCCTGCTCCCCACGGTGTGGTCTTCAGGGTGTGGGGTGTCCTCCCCGACTCACAACCTGTTGGTTCAAATGACCACGCACGGCTGGGACGAGACCTGGGCTCATCCGGCTTTGTTCCCACTCCAACATCTCCCGCTTCTGTGATTCTAGATTCTCTCTAGTCCCTTCTGATCGCCTGAAATCCAGGCATCTCATACTCGATGACAGGAAAGCCAAAGGCCACCTACATACACATGATGACATTCTGCCCCGTGAGCTAACAGATGATACTTGAGCGTATTCTCTCGACTAGAAACGAACACACTGGCTGAAGAGAGTGGGGGTGTGACTCAGCCACAGGGGAAAGGAGCAGGAATTGCAAAAGCAATCCCAAATTTCGAAACACCCCTTCCAAGGCCCCAGACCGGGAACTCGAGAGAAGCAAGTGCTTGATTATTTAGGAACTGCCAGTGATGATTGTATGACATTGTCTCAGGCAAGAAAGATGCTGAAAAGGTAAGGAAGTTACTTGTGGTGTCCCCTACATGGGATGAATATAGGTGCCTACAAATCTCCCAGACATGACTGGACAGCGTCAGTATACTGGAGTGAGAGCCCAGCACTAACACAATTAAGAAGAATTAATCCTACAGACCCCGCAGTGATCGGCGTGCTGTCGTGTGCAAGCCTTGTCAGCACTTCAAATGCTTGTCTGCTGACAAAGACTGACATTTGGGAAGACTGACCATACATGGTCGGACACCATCTGACAAGATCCACTGAAATGAATCAACCTCCCCACCCCAGGGTGGGGAAAAGGCCATTTAGGAAAGCAGAGAACAGGCAAAGCTCATCAGCCCCGGACTCAGGAAAATGACCTCCCAAAGGCCGGTGACAAGAAGTGACCCCGAGGGACTTGCCCATGCGACCAGAAGCGCGGGTCTCCAGCCGCACCCTACTGACCGCTGACCGTCTGCGAACCGCCGGCTCACGAGTTGCGGAGCTCGGGCCGGAGCGCACGTCCGCTACGCCCCGCAGCACCGCTTAGCCCGGCTGACGTTTTCTCTTCACGGCGAGGGGCGCCAGTGAAGACGAGAAGCGAGGCAGGGCTGCCTTCATCGAGAAACTCTGGCCGTGAAAAGAAAAAGCCGAACTAAACGGCATTCCCTTACACACACACGCACGCACGCACACATACACACGTGCAAAGGAAAGGCAAGTTTGCCATTGTCTGAATACAAGGTAGAAGCAGCACTGGAAGGTCTTTAAGGTCCTCCAGGCAGGACAACCCGAATTTCCCTCCCGGCATGTCCTCCACCTGCGTCTCGCCCCCCCACGCACACTTCTAAACCCCCTTCGCGTGCTCACACTCTCTCTGCCAGAGACGCTGCACTCGTCCCTCGACGCTCGCCCACGCCCATTCATCGTGAAGGTCTTCCGCACACGTCTCGCCTTCAGGAAGCTTCCTGGATGCCCTCTTGTCTCCCCCGGACCTCGGACCACAAAACCGTCCGCCCCTGCGCCCCTGCGCCCCTGCGCCCCTGCGCCCCTGAGCCCCTGCGCCCCTGCGCCCCTGCGCCCCTGCGCCCCTGACGTTGCCCCTCCGCGTCCTGCCTCGTTTCGGCAGACCGGCGCCCCCTCGTTGCCCACTGCTAAGTGTGGAATTAGGCCGTGAATCTGGGCCCCTGGTAAAACAGACACGCACTGCAGGTTACAGTCGTGCATTAACACCCACTTTTCCGCAGGAATTGGAAGACCCACGTGCCGCACTCAAGGCTGAAGCCAACTGAAGGGTTGCGTTGAACCTAAAGAGAGAATCCAGCTCCCCACGAGCCCCCCGACTCTCTCTCTCTCTCTCACACACACACACACCCCCCCAGAAGCTCCATTCCCCATCCCCACCGCGGTTCTCTGAGCCGTCTACAACCACTCACCTTCTGATGCTTGACCTTCCTCGCTGACTCCCACCGTCCAGAGCCCATGGGCCATCTTCGGCCAGCCCGTCCACTCTGCATGGGCCCCCGGCCAGAGCCCAGGGGCTCTTTCCTCAGTGGCACACCTTGTCCAGACACGCGCATCTCCGTGTGCCCGAGAAATCACGTGTTCCACAGCGAGGCAGGGAGGGTCCTTTCCTCCGCTCTGTCAAACGCCACCATCTGCTCCCAAGCACCCCTGCCTGACCCAAGTCTCAGTCTCAATATCCTTCGCGAAGCAGCACCTTTGCTCCTCTCTCCAGCTGTGTGCGTGTGCACGTGCACCTGCGTGTGACGGGAAGTCTGGAGGGAGGAAAGAGGAGACACCTGTGAGATCTCTAGACCTAGTTCCTGGGGCAGACACCCAAGAAATAAAATCAGCTGATGGGGCGCCTGGGCGGCTCAGTCGTTAAGTGTCTGCCTTCGGCTCAGGTCATGATCCCAGGGGCCTGGGATGGAGCCACCATTGGGCTCCCTGCTCAGCAGAAAGCTGGCTTCCCCCTCTCCCGCTCCCCCTGCTTGTGCTCCCTCTCTCACGCTCTCTCTGTCAAATAAATAAATAAAATCTTTTTTAAAAAGAAAAAAAATAAAATCTGCTGTCACCTTTTAGTGAACAGAGTAAGTTCTTTAAAATATAGGAAACGGAATCCCTGCTAAGATTCTGGGGGCAGGGAACCCAAAAATCTTAGGTACCCGCAAACAAAGAATATACTTCATACTCCAAATTATGCTTTGGGTCAATATGTCTGACACTATGAATATTAACATCTGTTCTGGGAATGAATTTTAACATTAATAAAGTAATATTCAAGTCAACCATATACCGGACAGGATTCCTCCTTGAATATTTTGAGCAGAGTAGACAAGTAAAAAGATTAGTAGATTTGAATACCTTCCAGAGTGACAGCGTCTAATAATTATTTACATAAACATGAAAAACAAAGTCTGGGCTACTGCGTACTCCAGGCAACAGTGTATCTTATAGTACCCCCATGTCCTGGCACGAGTCTCTTTATAGTGCCTCATGCCGAACCTAATCCTGGGTCAGTAGCCTCCCCTCGAAGTCTGATCGCCACAGTGTAACTTACTAGATAGGGACCCCAACGGCAGACCACGGTGGTCTGAGCTCGGATATTCCTGATGAGTGAAGTCAGGGACCTCCCAGTGAAATGCTTAATTAAAATACCCCTGAAATTCAGCAGGCGATCAATCAGTATTTATTAAATAAATGAGTGCCTATGGATGGTATTTTGAGAACCAAAGGGGGAGCAGGGAGGATCTTTGGAAAGTGAGTAGGGGGCAGGGTACCCACCCCAGGAAAGACGGGCAGTAGAAAATGAGCACTGTGAGAAGCTGGCAAAGTCACGCTGCCCCCGCAGAGCTCCGAAGCTGGGGTCGGGCTCCCTGCCCCGCCTATCCAGCCCCACGCTGCTACCACACTACTTCCCAGGGGCCGTGAGGTGCCCGCCAGGGAGAGCTGAGCTGCAGAGCCCCCCAGGGAGAGGTGATGGCCCAGCAGAGCATGGCGAGGCGTTTTATCTGAGGGCTCCTATAAGGATGATGACTCGGGAATGCATGACCCCAATCTCTGTCTTTGGGGCCCCATCCATCCTCCGTGGTCTTCCTTCTGTGTGTGTGTCGCTGTGTCCAAATTCACCCTCGTAGAGGGACACCAGTCATACTGGTTTAGTGGCCTCATCTTAAGCCGATTACCTCTGCAAAGACCCAATTTCCAAATAAGGGCACATTCTGAGGTACTAGGGGTTAGGACTTCAAATTATCTCTTTGGGGGGTGGGGCACAGTTCAACCCACAGCAGAAGCGATAGAGACATGAAGGTCTGCAGACACAGACAGAAGGGCATCTATTTGGGAATTAATGCTGAAGTAGCTGCGTTTTTGTCCCCAGGCCAGCAAATTCTGGAGGTTTCAGTGACACAGACAGAGCAGTGGTCTTACTGCCAAAGGGGTGATCCCCAGACCAGCATCTTCGGCATTGCCGAGGAGCTTGTGAGAAATGCAGAACCCCAGGTCCTACCCCGCACCCCCTAAGTCATGGTCTGCATCTAACAAGAGCTCCAGGGCATTCGGGGGCCCACTGAGGTTTGAGAAGCACGGCGGTAAAGAAAGGCACGCTCTCTCAGAGCTCAGTGGAGTGTGCACTGCTCACCGTTAGACTGGCACTGACGGGTGAAGACGAGTATATCCCGCGAGGAAACAGACGCGTCTCCTTGAGAGGTAACAACAGATTTTTGCAGACTGTATGTGTAGCAAAGAGCAGAGGGTTTCCCACAGAATTGCTGATGTAGCCTTGCAAAGCGAGTTACCTAAAAGCTAACTACCTTCCAGAAGCTTGTTCTGGGCCCTGTGGGTCTATGAGGCCAACCGAGAATGCAAAAAGCTTGCAGACACAGGGAGCAGATGCCCTGACGTATTAAGAGAACTGCTTGCCACTTCTAGCTTCAAAACAGAAACATTGGTCTCAGAATACATCTTTTTCCCCCAAATAAGTTATGCCCAAAATTCTCTGCAATGTCTTTATACCACTTTTGAGAAACAACACGTTTTCCAAGACTTCAAGGACCAAAAGAACAGTCCTAACAACCACCATTAATCTTGGTTACTCCAGTATAGAGGGAGGGAGGGAGGCAGGGCTGGAAAGGTGGGCGGATGGAGGAAGGGAAGACGGAACGGCTGAAATCAATAGGGCAGGCGGACAGACAGAGGGACGGGGAGCACGCCTCACAGAGCTGCATTGTTAAAAGTAGAGTAGGACACACAGATGCACCAGGGGCCTGTACATAGGTCTGGAACATAATACATCATTACGTCAGTTAGTGTTGGCCATGTAAATAAACCCATACGACAATAACCTTATGAAATGAGTGTTTTTTGTGCCCACTTTCTGGGTGCAGAAACTGAGGCACGTGTAATCTACAGGACATGTTCAAAATCACACAGTTGGTAAGTGTGACGGTGGAGATTCAAATCTGTGTCAGTGCGTGCCCCCTCCCACAGGGCGGCAAGGCCGAATGACACTGTTACCGCCTCAGGGCCCTGATGTGACTAGCTGCATCCTGATTTCTCAAGGACATCTCCAAGTGTGAGAGCGGGAAGGTGAGGGGGACGTGGGGAGAGATTTTTGTCTTTTTACTAAGGTTTCATTTACTTTGTGGTGAAAATAATCCATTTCAAGGAGTCTTTCCGTCTTGCCCATTAAATCACGGCAGACACAAAGCTTATTCGTGCATTTTTAAGCTTTCATTCTTGGAGTTCTTGAATTCATAAGAAGGCAATAATTGTCTTGCTCTAGGCTAAGAGAGCTCTTTATGTCTACATTCTCAACCACGGAAGGAGTCGCCAGGAATGTCACTAAATATCATATGTCTTTCTTCTGTGACATGACAATCTCTACTCTATGCTTGAAGAACCGTCGAGCTGATGGGGGGCTATATTCTTCCTTCCTCCGGGGTGTGAACAAAGCCTGTGCAAACACCTTCTGTGCTAGTGTGTGCCTCTGGCATCAGAGGAGAGAAAGTGTGGGCTTCAGGGGAATGGAAGGTTCTGAGCGCAGGAAAAGACTGAGAGGTTACAAGTTCCCTCCCAGCATACACACAGAAATCCCAAGAGTCAGGACAGTTAAATTGGGACTATGAACAGGCCAAGAGCTCTGCAGTGGGAAACAGACACACGTCCTGCCTCCTTGGACACCACACCCCCTGCCTCCCATCATGGTTTGCCTCAGCGTCCCCCACACCCGTGGACCCTGGAGATCCCAACCTAGGGTGACGGTGACTCTCTTGGCTTCTCTCCCCAGCTAACCGAGGATGAGAAATAGCTCATCTCTCCCTGGTTCTTCAGGCTGTCACCTCTCAAAGAATTAGGAAGATGGGGACAGGATACAAGATGAGCTCCCATCCGGCCTCATAGACAGCATCAGGGTAAGTCCAAGGGTGGGGGGAACACCCCGCTTGGGTGCTCCCCAGGAAGCAGCACGAGGGGCAGAGAACAGAGTAAGGTCACTCTCCAGGAGGTATGAAGCTGCTCTGGGAGAGTCAGAAGGATGAATTTCCGGCAGAGCACTGCCCGATCGGGGGCCTGAGAAAAGTGTCTGGCACCAAGAGACAAATTTAGGTGTGGAACAGTGCTTGCTGGGCCAACTTAATGAGGGTGCTCTCCAGAGACACTTTTTTTTTTTAAAATATTTGTATTTATTTATTTATTTGAGAGAGAGAGCGCGCACGCAGGGGGAGCGGCAGATGGGGAGGGAGAAGCAGACTTCCCGCTGAGCAGGGAGCCCAACTTGGGACTCGATCCCAGGACCCTGGGATTGTGACCTGAGCCGAAGGCAGACGCTTCACCCACTGAGCCACCCAGGCGCCCCAGACACACTTTAAAGACAACTGGCCTGCTTCGGATACTGGTAACTTTCTCCAAGCCAAGGATTTCAACTTTCCCCTCAATCCTAGGAGCAGAACTGCTAGCAGGAAGCCAATAGACAGAAAAATTCTCTCTTCTTTTATTTTCCTGCAGATTATTAGTGGGTGATTTGTGCATCATGGAAGACCCCGCAGGAGGCTACAGGAGAATCTGACGTTCCTCGGGAGTATTTAGACACATACTATTTGCCAGGCACAGTACTAGGTGCGTCTAAGGACACAAAGATGAGAAAGACAAACCCATACCACCAAGGAAGCTGTCAGCGAATAGGTTGGAAAACACATTCCTATAAAGCATTCCAGCGCTCTGCCAGCCGAGCTCTCCCTGGCCCTGAGGGTCTGGCCAGATTAGGGACTCCACGCTGCTGCCCGGGGGCGCCCCCCACCCTCCAGTCCCCCAGGTCCTGCCCACCCCTCTGCAAGCCATCCTTCCAGTCAGGCCTCCACTGCTTCCCACTGTAGATGTGCCTTCTGTTTCCTGCCGGGACCTCACCAAGACACCTTCCTGGTGGATGTTTTGGGGTAATTTCTTTGCAAACGATTTCATCAAACCATTTGTTCCAGACCTCACAAGTGAGAGAGCCCATTAAGTCTTCACTTAATTGCTAAGGAAACTTTTAAGCCTTGACTTCCCCCACTGTGTCAGGCACCTGCTCTAGGAAGATAAAAAACGAACAAAGAAATCACTTCTTCCCGAGAGGAGCTCACGGTCTGGTGGCGAAGACGGTCACTGCAATGTCGCTTGCACGAGAGGGGACTGCCCGGTGTGATGGGGACAGCCCAGGGGTTCCCGGGGAGCAGAGCTCAAGGACCAGTCTTGGTCCGAGAAGCCGGGAAGGGCTCTCGCAGCAGGTGAAGGGCTGAGCTTTCGGGAGTGAGGGGGAATAAGCCTGAGCCCAAGCGAGGGAGCCAGAAGTCCGAGCCTGCGGACCCCTGACCGGCCAAGGGAAGATGCAGGAGGAGGTGGGGGCCCCGTGCAGAGCCAAGGGCAGGTCTCAGGACACCGGCAGGGGTCAGAGCCGGTGAACACTGTCCTGGGACGCGGAGCCCGTCAGGGAGCCTGCCACCTAACACCGAGTGTTCGCTGAGTTACCCCCTCCGCCACTCACCCCCAAGCATCAGGGATGAGTAGGGGGTCCCCCCAAATGTACCTGTAAAGCCTCAGCATTCAACTTCCCAGACCTCCCAAGCCTTTGCAGGAAGCTTTCTTCTTGCGGCTTTTCCAACAAACCTGAAATACGAGGAATCCATCTCGCTGTCTTAAGCGGTCTACGCGGCTTTTCCCCGGAGGGAGCCATCTGTCACTTGCCCAGGAAGGTGGCCCAGAAACAGATAGATCGGCGAGGCCATAATTCTCAGGCCAGCCTCACGAAGCCCCCCGGTGGCCACAGAGAGACGGAGGGCTAATGGGCAGAGAAGGTGCGATAATTCTCTGCTCGGCACAGGCTCGCGCTGGACAGCACAGACGTGTGGCTGCCTCCGACCGGCGGGACTGTGGGTGCCCCTAATGCGTCCCGTGGCGGGCGGCGATGCGGGGCTTGATGGGCTCATTTGTCAGGGACCTGTCTGATCCACCATTAGCATATTTAAACGGCTTTCGTCCGGCTTCATCACTGATGAAAACTGCTGACAAGGAGGGAAAGTTCTGCTCTGCAGGGTGAAGCACGGCCACCAACACGGGCAGCCGCGGGTCTGTGACCCGGCAGGCTGGTACAGGAGAGGCGGGCCCCCCCGGGCCAAGCACACCCCGCAGGCACCGCTCTGCATCCCCGGCCCGTGCCTCCCACGGGGGTGTCCCACGGTCTCCAGCTACCTGCTGTTTTTACTCAGTCCTGCCTGACTGCACAGGACCCCCCTGGTCGAGACCCGTTGTCACACACTTACGTCACTGTCTCTCTGCAGAAAGGGGTGGGGGCAGCAGCCGCGGCTCAGTGGCTGGGGGACTCCCCCGTTCGCACGTGACCTTCTCTGCACGCCCCTCCGGCTCGCCCCTCCCCCACCGTCTGCACCCCTGTCGTGGCCAGGCCCCCCCCTTCACAACACTTCCTTCTGCCGCGGTTATGTGAGCGGCACCAGATGCCTTTGGACGCCGGCACTTCTTCCGCCCGTACACTCAGGGGCACTCGCTGGCCCTTGGCGTACATGAGGGAACCGGTCTGTGAACGGGGGAGCATCCGAGCAGCCACACCCGGCGCTTGGCGGTGGCAGAACCAGGGCTAAAGTCCAGCCCTCTCGGACTTCCAAGCACAAGCTAGTCATGTCCCTCACAAGACTAAAAACTGTTCTTTCCGTTTTAAAAAGCTGTGTCTGCTGCGGGCGCTCTCGCTTGTACCGTCTGGCTCGGCCGCAGCCTGTCACCGGCCCGCCGGACCGGGATCTCTGCCCACGTGACCTCTGCCCAGGAGCTGGGGGACAGGGAGCGCTGGGGACCCAAGGAGAACAAAGCAGACGTGGCCCTGCCCCGAGAATGAAAGAGGCCAGGAGGGGGACAAAAGATAAGCCTGAAAACAAGCGAACAAACGAGATTCCCCGGCAACTGTTAACCGAAGAGGATCCAAAATTAATCTGAGAGGCAACAAGGGATTTGCAAGGGGCGAGCCATGCCGGCGACTTGGAGGGTCCGGTCACCCGAGAGGGGAGCGAGGCAGGAGGAGGACAGGCGCTGGGCCGCAGACACCTCTCTGTCGGGCCGATGCCCCGAGGCCACCACGGGCCGCTGTTCCTTCAGAAGCAGCCCCAGCGGTTTGGAGGTGAACAAGTCGCAGAGCTAATACCGTGAGGCCTGCGGGCTACCGCTGAGAACAGCGCCCTGGACGCGACTGTTGCGGAGAAGGAGATCCCAGAGCTCCCGCCACAAGAAAGAATTGGTTGTTATGTGACAGGACACAAGAAGGAGCTCGGGAACCACAGCCCCAGCTCACTCAGCTAATCTCCTGGAAGCTGGAAAGAAAGAAGAGCTTGGGTGTCCGCAACACATGCGAACGAGCCAGGGCTGGCCCCGGGACGGAGACGCAGACGACACCGACCTCAGTCCCGCAGCCTCTCTTCTCTTCCTGCTCTCCCCTCCCCACTCCGGACTGGGCTTCCCACCTGCCTCCCCCCTTCCCGCATCCAGCCCTGCTCTCCAGCAATAACAGTGACGGAAAGATCTCCCAACGGGGAGTCCACCTGGAGCTGAGATTCCAATACCAGCTGGGGAAAGTCATTTCACCCCTCAGATCCTTCTGTGTTATTCCTGTTTGAATGAAGTCCATGCGTAAACACCCGCGGCGGGGATGGCTTGCATGAGCCGCACTGCGGCGCTCCGGAGCTGGTAGACTGTTGCTGCTAATGGTCCCCGAGCTCGTTCCGTCTCTCGGATTCTAGATGCCTGGGACTCTAGGGACGTCCCTCCCTTGCTAGCTGGCATACGCGAGGGATGAGCGCTTCGGGGGAGCTCAGAGCCCTGGGTGGAGGCAAGAGGAAGGGAAGGCGGTCACCAGTTTCTGAAAACTCAAGCCGGCCCCTGTGCTCCCGGTGGGAGAGTCGGGGTTGTGCGAGTGGAGCTCTCGGTTCTTGGAGTCCCCACGAAAGACCTACGTGAGGATCCGTGCCCGGATGCAGACAGCCAGGGGAAAGGAGCCGCACAGAGCAGCATCGTCTCCGGGTGGGACAGCGGACAGCTGCCCTGAGGCTCCAGGGCTCTTTCCTTCTATGTGAGTGGCTCTTGGGTCACGGACGGAGTGGTCTCTAAGGGAGGCTGCTTCCAGTCGTTGGGGGACTCCTCCCACAGGCCGGGCAGTGTAAGATCTGTACTGGAACTCTCATGGGGCCTGCCCCCACGGGAGGGGGGCTAGAACCGCAGTGCAGTGCAGTAGCGCGAGTCTAGGGGTTTCCTGGGGCAGGGGTGGAAGAGGACAGCCCGTGTCCTGCACCCGTGGCTCTTGGTCTATTAGCCCGAGCGTCTCGGAAGCCGCAGGCCACGGTACCGAGGGTCTTAGAAGCTGTAAAGTTAGGACAGTGTGCCCCTGGGCTCCTGATGTGGGACCTACTCATCACCATTCTTGCCTCCAGCTCAGGTCTAACTGAGCGCCTACCAGACACACCAGCAAGAATCCCATCTTTGGTTCCTTGCAAGAATGACCACCAAGCAGAACTGGGGACCCCGCAGTGATTTGCAAACACGTCAACGCGACTGCAGTAAGAGCGGAGAGTCTGCAGGCTGCGCCAGGCTTCCAAGCTAGCAGGGCACGCTCACTGCTCTGTGCGGCGCAGGACCCTCCCTGGGCTCTCCTCTAGTCCACCCCCTCCCCTCTCCTTGGCCAGTGAGGACCTGACCCAGGGCTTCCACTTCTCACGAAGGTCCAAGCAGGACCCGGGAGATGGGCATCTTGTCCCCTCCGCCCGGCTCCGGAAGATCTCACTGCTAGGGCTCAGGACAAATTCTTTGCGGGGAGGGGGGCGGGGTGGGCGGGTTAGTGCCTAGGGACTGGAGTGACCAGGACAAGGTCTACACAGCTGAGTCTCATGGCGATTCTGCTGCATGTGGTCACGTGTCTCTTAGAATGTACACTCTCGCACCATCTCCTTCTGCTCGGTCTCACTTTTCCCAGCCTCCCCGGAACTCACGGACCTGACATGCCTTATCTACTGATTAAGCTAAATGTATGCTCTGCCTCTAAGGAAACAGACTGCCCTTCGTTTCAGCACAAGCGAACGCGAATGAGGACCGGGAGGCCCTGCAAACATAAAACCGCTGAAAAGCAACCGACCGTTGTATCAGTCTTGGTCTTTCTGTCAGTACAATGCACGAGTCGTCCCTGTCTACGGTGGACAGCCTGATGGTGTACGAGTGTGTTTCTGTGTCTGTGTGTGTGTCTGTGCATCTCTGTGTGTGTGTGTCCGTATGTGTGTCTGTGCGTGTGTCCACCACTCAGCTCAAGACTCAGAGATGCTTCTGACACCCCCAGGGCCCTTGTCGCTCCCGCCCCGTTCACCACGATTCTGAATTCGACCCCCACTGAGAACCTGTCCTTGTTCTAGAACTTCCTGTACAGGTGGCATCACACGGCGTCTGCTCCTCTGTGTCTGGCTTCTTGGTCTCATCTTTGTGTCTTTGCGATTCATGCCGGCGGCTGTACTGTACGTGTTAGCAGCTCCTTCTTCCCTGTCGGCATGTCTGTGCTGTAACTTTTTATCCTTTCTCCTACTGGAGGCATCTAGGAAGCTTCCACTTTTTGGCCGTTATAAATCCAGCGGCTAGTATCTTTGTACATGTCTTTCAGGAGACACGTGCAATCATTCCTTCCAGTATATGGCCAGGAGGAGATGTGCTGGGTCGTGAGGTACGTACAGGAAGTTTGCACACATTCTGCCACCAGCGTCCTTGCGGGCAGCTGGGCACCTTCGAGAAGCTTCTCATTGCGCAAACTCCAGGAGAAGCAGCCTCCCCTTCCATCCTCAAAGGTCTCCATGTGTCTAAAATGTTTCCACGCTAATAAAGGCATTTCAATCTAGAAGCAAAAAGAGCTGAGGGAAAAAAAAAAAAAAATGACTTTTCATCTGATCACAGAAAGAAAAAGAGAGGGGGGAAGCCAGATAGGAGGGACGGACGGGAAGCCTCTCGACCTCAGACCACCTCATTCTGTAAGGACACAACCTGAGCTCATGGAGGCTCCAAGATTCCCCTCTAGGTCAACTCCATAAGCCCTGATTTTATCCACTAGATACTGGCTCTGTGTGGAAGTTCAGATCAAGGAGAAGATCATATTTTATATCAGTTAAATTACAATGTGAAGATTTGTATGGAACGCATGTTCCCCACAACTCAGGCTACACATGAAAGCAGGTGATAATAAAACATAATGGATGTTCATCGTTTCATTTTTTTAATTTTGGGACACTGGCTGGCAGTTCCCACTCCCACTCATATGCCTGCTACTCTGGGTCTACAATCTGGTCCTTTGCTTACTGCCTGCTGCCAGGCCCCACAGAGCCAGGAGGGCCAAGGATCCACAGGCCAGAATACCGGAGGGCAGGCAGGGAGTTGAAACCACAAAATTATACCGAGGAATAAATGCGTGTCACAGAAAGATGCCCAAGCTTCTTATCTTATTGCTCTCTCTGGAAACCAAATCAGACAGCATGTGACTCACTGGGATATAATCTTTCTGAGGACGTCAAGGAACTACTGCTAACTCAAGGATACTTGACCGAACCTAACCTTGTGCAGCCACTCTGTTGGAAATCATGGCAGTTAAGGAAGACATTCCATGGACTGTGATTTCTGCTGGGTCTCCAGCATCGATTAATAGTGTCGTAATTTAAGAGGATTTTTTTCCTAAGAATTTCTTGCTGCTTCTAGTGAAATCCATTACAACCTTAGGACATGGGGAGAAAAATGAAGAGTAGGATTATTCCCAAGAACAAAAGCTGTCAGGTGGAATCACATGTTGAACTTCACTCTGAAGGTGGGAGAGAGTCTCGGCCACCAGTCACGGGGCCAGAAGGATCCGCCGTGGATGTCACCCTCCATGCTCTCTGGTTCAATACCAGAACTGCTTCACCTCCCGCTCTAAGCCTGGCTGAAACTACCCATCCATGACTCTGCTCCCCTGTAAGGCCCATCCTGCAGAAACTTCTTCCAAGACTGTCCTCTCTTTGGTTTTGTGCATGTGTCATTTGCTTGTACACCGCTGTGTGCCAGATGCTGGATCCACAAATGTGGGGATCTACTGTGAGGACAGGCTTCCAGAAGGTTCTTAGCAGGGGCCCAGTGCCTCTTCTTTGGGCTTTCGGAGGTCCATGTCGACGCACCTTCACTGGTTCCCCGTCGTGTGGCTGGTGCCTGGAGCTGACCTCAGAAGCCGGTAAATCCCCAACTAGCATTCTTCCCTCTGTTAACCGATGAGGCTAAGAGACAGATCACACTCCACTCGGGCCGTTCTCCCTCTGCTGGGAAATCAGGAGGGTCCTGAAGACGTTTACCAGGCCCTGGTGACTCCAAGTGACTATCAGGGACCCCAGCGACGAGCACTCTGCCATCGCGGCTTTCAGACCCCTCGTTGCTGCTTCAAGCCTCTGAGATGACTAAGAACTAGAGATCACTTCAGCTTCCATGAGGCTACTTCATGGAGTGGGTTGAGAATTCGCCCTTATTTCATTTCGATCCCAAATTGTAGTTATTATATTAGTCAAGATAAATTAGGCTAAGCAGAAGTAACAACCACCACAACAAAATTCCAAAACCTCATTAGCTTAGCACACAAAGATGTATTTGCCTCACACACAAAGTTCTCTGTGAGTGTGGGCAACAGTCCAGGGCCACTGTCTTCCCAGGGACTCAGCCTCTGCCAACTCAGCACCAGGCCTCCCAGCTCTCGGACAAGGAGACGACAGCAAAGCTCAAAGGTCACCATGTCCCCCTGGAGACAGCACAGTCAGCCCAGCTCACAGCTCATTGGCTAGAGTGAGTCACGTGGCCCTGGCTGACCGCAGAGGGTTTGGGAGGTCTAGTCCTCCATGAGGCCAAGGGGGAAAGCACCAATAAGCACTGGTGTGTCTCCCAGTGAAGCTCACGTGCCAGCGACAGCCCAAGCAATGCATGACAGGTCCAAGACCCCTGGTGTGCTCCACCCAAAACCTTGGACAGGGGACAGGCTGCCTTGTAAAAGCCCAGGTCCTGTTCCCATGAAGCGTTTCAAATTCCTGAAATGAACCTCCTCTCCCCCAAACCCCATCCGGCTCCTGTTTCCTTTCATTCATTTTTCTGTTTGCTTCAGCCGGAGGACTGTTGCTTAGGTCTCTGGGGAACACCTAAGTTCTTCTGCAGCAACTGCGGCCCCAATCGCTGATCTATGAATCAGCTCCAAATTCAAATTACTTCAACTCCAGGTGTCCTCTGTGCTGGCGTCAGGGCCCTTCCGCTCAGAGCCGCCTAATGCACTTGAAATCAATCCCAAGAAACGCACACCTTGAAGGTTTTCCAACCTCAAATTAAAACGGTCCTGGGTGATGGAAAAATCCAGCGCTCCCACTACGGATCCCTGGCCTTCCTTTCTTGAAGCCCCTGCAAATTTTTTTTTTTTTGAAGCCCCTGAAAATTTGTGGAAGAAAATTTTGCATATGAATCCCCAACTGCCAGGAGAGGCTTGCAAGGCATCCTGGTCACTACGTCACCATGGAAACAGAGCGTAAACAGCAGGAGGAGGCAACCCGGAGGGTGAAAGGGTGAATTGCTCCCTCCACCTCCTGAGCCCGGCTCACCGGCACCCTATCCCTCCGGCCCCACTGCCACAAGCCAAGTCTGATCCACGCTATAGAATGTCCTACAGGGGTGATCCTTGCCTGGATTTTTTTTTTCCTGGTAGGACAGTTAAGGAAGAGACATATTCAGTAAAGTCAAACAGGAAGCCTCGGGGAATGGTGGAATAAATCTCTGCAAAACACACTGATCACATCGGACCCCTTTCTTTGCACCCCTCTGAGAAAGCATGGCCGCTCCCTCCCCAGAACTTGCCATTTCCCATTCTCCGGCACTTTCTCCATTGCTGCTTCTGAAGGAGATGATGCCTTGGAGCTTTTTAAAATGCCAGATTATTGCCGTAAAATGTAATGCAATACAAGGACAGATCAAATTTATGGAACGTCTTTTATGAGACTATCCCAAAGGGCTCTGTCTAATGGCTATAAAATGGTGAAACACATTGTGGAACAGATTTAATTTTTAAAGCAGCTGAAAATATATATTAATGATTTACCATCATTATTCCTCATCAGAGGTCTTTAGGAATACTAATAAAATGACTCTACCTACAATTATTTCCATCCAAGTGTTTCTTCATAGAATTCAATCTGATCTCATAGCATGTAATTGGCCAATCAAAATAATGTTCTGTGGGGGGCCGGAGGGGGAAGCGTGGGGTTGTTTCAACCCGAGAGCTGGCCAATTTGTCGTGAGTTTCCTCCTACCTCCTTCCCCACCTGCTCAGCCTTCACCTGTCACTCAGCTCTGGTCGGCTTATGGTTATGCACTGCCTGAGCAACATTAGAGTAATAGATTTGGTGGAGATTCGTCTGTCTTTGGGTTCTTGCTACACCACGCTGGTGGGTCTAGGTCTGTTGTATAATTTGACATTTCCAAATCCTACCTGTTCCTTAAGCACCAGCTCAGGTCCCTAACCATTCAGGTGTGATCCGATCAGAGTACAGGTCGGGATTTTTTTAACAAGTCTGGGAGGCCACACCCTCTCTGGCTGAATATGCTTAAGGAAGCATGTTGCCCTAATTGCTGCTGGCAGCCACTTTGTAACCACGGGGCAAGCCAACCCAAGGACAGAACAGAACCCGGAGGGGGGAAAGCTAAGACAATCACAGAGAAAGACACAGGAATCTCACCGAACCATAGTCAAAATCCAATCTGCTTCTGTTTTTCCCCCCTGGTCCCATGGCTCAAAAAAGCAAATAAATTGTTTAGATGAGTTTGAGCTGGATGTTCATTATTTGTAACCCAAAGTATCCCTTGATGCTTCTGCCCCAGTGCATGCAGTAATGCTAGGCATGCGGGCGAATGTACAGAGGAGAAAGCCGTGGAAGGGGAGGGGCAGCTCTGTGGTCGTAGGACCGGTCCTCTCCCCGACACCACACACCATACACAGCGGCCAGGGGTCCGGGTGCTAGAAGGAATGGGAAATTCAGGCCCAGTCAAGACAAGGGGCGTGTCCAAGGGTCCAATCTGATGAACAGGACACGGAATCGGGGTATTTTAGTGAATGCCAACATTGTGAGGTTATGTAGCTGAACCTTCCGTGCAATTTCAGATCGTCTATATGGACTCCAGCTGACATATCGCCCAGGCAGACTGGATAATGGGCCCAAGAGAGTTGGGAATATTTCAGCACCTACTTGCTAGTGTGGGAGGGGTCCTCTGACCCTGCTTGCCTCTGGCAGTATTTGTCCAGAAACCATAGGTGGTTAAGCTTTTGAGGTCTACACATTTGTGCCCACAACTGGCCAGTCCTGGAGACGGCAGGGCTCACGCTCTGGGGAGTACAATTCAATTCAACAAGACTTGAGCACCGATGCACCCCAGAATCACTTGTGGTGAATCCTGCTCTTTGTACCCAGGTAAAGCACACTCAGGAACTATGCTGGGCGAGTAAGTACCTGGAGGAGATTGAGTGTAACCAGGCAGAGCTCCTGGAAAGAGAGCTGGGGGCAGAAGCCCACCGGGCAAGACACCCAGGCCCAGAGCAGAGGCTGCCAGGCTTGGGGACAGGACAGCCTGGGAGCAGGAGCCCTGGCTAGAGCCAGCACCCTCTGGTCTCCTGGTGGGGCACAGACAGAATTCCGTTCTGCTGACTGGCCATGACCACCATGCCCGGTCCCGACATCTGCCTGTGACCCGCGCCGAGTCAGGGTTCGCACAGCTCACCCTGTGCTTCCCCACACCTCCTGACCCTGCCCTGCGCCTGGCATCCTGCTGCCTCTCGGACACTCCTGGTAGCCACTGACCCGTGCCTCTATCTCCAAACAGTCCCTCATCCTTCTGCCCCGGGGAGAGCCCATTCTTCCCAGGGACTTGCCCATCCTACCCACCACGGGTGTTTTCCGTCTCTGAATACTGCACTTTGCCTGCTTGCTGGAAGGCCTCCCGTCCCCTGCACCCCGTCCACAGGTGTGCCCAGGCTCACCTCCGACAGCCAAGAGTCAACCCCACTTCCCGTTAAACAAAGTCTATTGATATCAATGCCCCTATGGCCATGATCTACAAACAAATATAAACAGAGGAAAATCAGCACCTTCTTGAGAAATAAGCCCAACACATATGGCCTCTCCTAAACGCCTAAGTACCCCCAGGCCACTGACACCTGCCTCAGTGTAGATGGACTTTGCTTGTGACGGAGCCCAGGCCCCGAGAAAGTGCGCAGAGGAGGAGTCAGGACCCCCCGTCCAGTCCTGGCTTTGACGCGCGCCTGCCGTGAGCTTTGCCGGGGGGGCCTTCTCCCCTTCCGGCCCGGAGGGTCTGGAGTCCTCCGTCGCTTCTCGGCGGGCCCAGCAGAGGCCACCCCCATGCAGACGGTCGCGCCGTCCCGCCCTGGGTTTACAGCCACCATGAATACAGAACACAGACGCGGCATTGTCCGGAGGGGTGATCACCCAGGCCCACTTTGTCTGTCACATTTTCATGTCACCCTTTTCCCTTCTCTCCGGTTCCGTGATCCTGTAACTTAGCTGGCACACTGCTCCCTGGGCATTCGCTAGTAAAATGTCAGGGCTGCGTACGGCTCTTTTCACTGAGAGAGGGAGCAGAGAGCCTGACTAGGCACGACCCAGGGAAAGAACCCCACTGTGTTACTTCCATCTCTTCCCCATGAGGTTCAGTCTCCATTTCCAAGGCCAAGAGCGGATACAAAACATCACTAATTCGGGAGGCAAGACACCTGGGTTCTATTCATTGCTCTCCCTGGAATTTGCTGTGTGACCTCAAGCAAGTCAGTTAAACCTCTCTGGTTCTCTTACCTGTAAAAGGATGTTCGGGGCTGGGATTCTTTCTGAACTCCCAGCTTTTATATTTGAAAACCTGCAGGTAGCAAAACTGCACAAGGCTTGATCATTTTTGACTGATCTCATTAATACAAATGAAGGGAAGGAATCTGGCATTTTAAGAAAAGCAGCCAAGAAGCCAGACAGGGCTATACTCTGGTGATAAGTTCAGAGAGCCCAGGAAGAGAAAAGCTCCTTAATGCTTAATCCCCATCTCTCCAACAAGCCAGACATAAAATCCACTAATCAAATCAAGTAAGCTCAGCTAAGCTGCAGAATGGGGCTGGGAAAGAAGGGCGGTGTTCTCGGCCCCGACCCGGGCGCACCGCCGCCTTCCGAACCCGCTCCTCCGACGCCGGGAGAAAAGCAAATACACACCACGAGGGGGGTTGAGGGGGCAGAAGCCACTTGAACACGGGAGCAGACTAGGCTGACCCTCTCTCTCCTGAGACAGGGGCTGACCTCACTGCGGGTTGGAGGCTGAGGGGGCGGGGGTTGAGGAGGACCCCACCCGGGGGCAGGGCAGACATCAGGGCTGGCTACCAGGGCTCAGGAGAGAGAAACTGGGACTGAGGCAGGAATGTGGTTGAGGGGGCAGAGAAGGACTTTAACGACCAAGAGGTTGGATGACCTGTTCTGTGGATACCCAGTCAGCCTCTGTCCCCAGCCACCCCGTCTCTACCCAATGGGCTCATGAACAGAGTGGCCGCCTTGGCAGGGACCAAGGTTATATACAGACTCAGCCACACAGACCTCCACTCCCCAAGGCTGACCGGTCTATGGCCACCACCGAGTACCCAACATGGCACCATTCCCCAGTGTGACCATCAGCTGTCCGACAGCAGGCCGATCGCATTGGCCCACTTCTGTCATGGAAGAGGCAGCATTTTCTCCTTACTGGAATAGACACTTAGCAGAGATACATATTCTCCTTCCCAGCATGCAATGCTTCTGCCAAAACTACCACCTGTGGACTTCCAGAATGCCTTACCTACCAAGATGGTGTTGCTCCTGATCAAGAAATGCACTTCACAGAAAAGAGCTGTAATGGGGTCAGGTTCTTGGGATTCACCGGTCACACATGCTCCCCACCCCCCTGAAGCAGCTGGCTTGATCTAAGGGCAGAATGGTCCTTCCAAAGACTCGGTTCTCGCAGGGCTGGGGAGAGATCCTCCAGAGGGGCTGTGTAGGCTCTGAGTCAGTGTCTGTTATATGGCCCTGGCTCTCCAAGGCCAGGATTCGCAGACCCAGTCATCAAGGGGTAGGAAGGGGAGTGGTCCCACTCACTACTACACCATGGACCACTAGCAAAATGTTTGCTTCCTATTCCTGTGACCTGATGCTCTCCTGGCCCAGAGGTTCTAGCTCCAAAGAGGGAAATGCTTCCACCGGGAGGAACACGTGACTCCAGTGAACTAGAAATTCAGGCTGCCACCCGGCTTCTTTGGGGTCCTCATGCCTCTGAGTCAACTGGCAAGAAAGGAGCTTCCTGCACTGTTCAGGGTGACTGATCCTGCCAAGGGGAGACTGGACTGTTCCCCCACGCTGGACGGGAGGAAGAGTGTGTCTGGAATATAGGACACCTTCGGGCGTCTCAGGATTACCATGCTCTGTGATTAAAGTCAATGGAAAACGACAGCGCCCAACTCAGGCAAAACTACAAATTGCCCAGACTACTTCGGGAATGGAGGTCTGGATCACCCCCACAGGCAGAGAATCACAACCCGCTCAGTTGCTTGCGAAGGGCAAAGGGGGCCCAGAAGGGAGTTATAAACACCAGCTATGGCCAGGCGACCAGTTCCAGAAATGAGGGCTGTAATCGCCATGAGCATTTCCACCTGAGTTAGTTAAGAATGTGTCTACGTGTGTGTGCATGTGTGTGTAGACACATATATTATGCGAATATCCTGGTCTCTCCCTCCATTATTCCCTTGTCATGTAACGTAAGATGTATTGACCTTACCTCACAGTATTTAAGGGTTGTTAATGTTACATCCTAGGATTTGTTACAGGAAACCAAGAAGAGTGAGCGTCACTCAGGGGCTTCACCTCCTCTTCTGGAGTCAGAGTCGTCGCACTGTCATGTACACTCGGGACAGGGATCGTGTTAGGCAGAGTTACAACTTTGCTATTGTCTTCACGTAGACATTAGTACAGCTTAAGGAGAGGTGTTTGAGTGACCATGGGTGGACATGTGATGGTTCATTCTATGTTTCATGTAGACCAAGCCACGGGGTATCCAGACAATCGGTCAGACAATATTCGGGGTGTCTCTGGGAGGAGGTTTCTGGATTGGACTAACATTTGAATCAAATTAAGTAAAGATCGCTCTTCCTAATGTGCATGGGCCTTATCTAGTCGAGGGAAAGTCTGAATGTAACAAAATGATGAGTACAAGATCGTTCCTTCCGTCTGACTGCCTTTGAACGGGTACATCGGTTTCTCTCCTCCTTGGACCAGAGCAGAAATGTTAGCTCTTCCTGCATGCCCAGCTTGTTGGCCACAGACCATGAGACTTGTCGGCCTCTGTAGTAACACGAGCTAGTTCCTTGTTTTACACATATACACATATGTGCAGACACACGCACAAGTACATCCTCCTGGTTCTGGTTCTCTGGAGAACCCTAGCATAAACCCCTTGTATGTTAATTGCTAGAGTCCCTCATACGAGGTCAAGTGAGCCTGTTTTCTTCTTCTAATTCTGTTCCGTGAAAACTGCTGTAACTAAGGCTGTGTGGGGGGGCGACTCCCAAGTTGAGACAAACATTGAGCGTTGGCCCCATCTGCATAGCAAGTGAGTGGAATGAAGGCTTACCCAGTGTTGGGCGACCTTTGGATCCTCCTGCAGAGGCCCTGGAGAGCTACCGTGTCCCATGGGTAAGGGGCTCCCATCAGTGGGATGTTTCTACTCCCATGGCTGACTGTCAGTCGCCCCTTGACCAAGGCCTTGGGGGTCAAGGCAATGTCAAGTGTAACAATTATAATCCCAGTTTCTTGCTATGTCCTCATGCTTTAGAATCGCATCTATTCAAAGTTATTCAGGGTCCAGAGCCCCCAGGAACGGCAGCCCTACCTTGTGGTCAGCATTCCCTGGGCGCTCCGTGTAGCTTCGAGCCAGAACAGAGAGGTTAAGTGCTTGGCACTTTCCTTCTCCCAGGGCAACTGCAGTCAGAAGCAGAGATTCATGGCGACCATTTCAGGCTCTTGTTGCATCGTTTGTCATGAAAATGAGGTATTAGAATTTCAGGGCCTAATATGCTTCCTGAGTTATGGCGGAGTAGAGCTGCTCCTTTGGTATTTCCGATAATATGTAGCTTTGTCAAAGTCTGATGGCAAATGATCAGTACAGAAGTGCCTTGGAAAAGCACACTCTTCATGTCAAAATGGCTTACATTGTGGAAAAATTTACTATCAGTAAAGATGGCACACAGGGAGAAGCTCACAGACCTAGAGGAAGCCATTTTAACCCTCAGAAAATACTTGTAAGGTGACCTCTCCAGACAAGGGCCAAAGAACCTCCCAGAGTCTGGCCTGGGGCTCTCCTGCCTGTGGATACCCAACTCCGTACTGCTCTCTGAGACCATCAGGTCTGACCTTGTGTGTGAAGAACAAAGCAGGTGTCTAGAGGGAGCTATCTGAGGGCTCCCCAGAGAACGTCCATCTGCCTGAAAGTATCTCCCCTCCACCCAACACCGTGCTCAACGTCATGACCATTAGACTGACATTTTTTTTTAAGTTTATTTATTTATTTGACAGAGAGATATCACAGGCAGATGGAGAGGCAGGCAGAGAGAGAGAGAGAGGGAAGCAGGCTCCCCGCCGAGCAGAGAGCCCGACACGGGACTCGATCCCAGGACCCTGAGATCATGACCTGAGCCGAAGGCAGTGGCCCAACCCACTGAGCCACCCAGGCGCCCCTAGACTGACTTTTTAAGCGCAAGCTGGAGATAGACACACTTCACTAAGCTAAATCTCTATCCCCTTCGGGAAAATAATGCATTCGCTACTTTGTAGGGCTTATTTGGAGGGAAAGACTAGGGCAAATGGCTAAGAGCTCCAGGGTAAAAGATTTTAATTCAACTCAAACCCAAATGGAAAGGTTCTTGGCAAAGGGTTCTGCCATTGGAAAAATTCGGGTGGTAAGTATCTAGGAGGTCTTCCTCCTACAATGGATGGCAAGCTGGACAAGGTGGGCATACTGTTCCAACTGACCCAGGTGTTTGGTAATTTTATCAGTAACTCAGAATCAGAAGAATAAAGTGATTCTCCATTCTTCTTTGAGAAGCTTATTAACAACGTTAGTGCATTACTGGGCAGGGGAATCTAGGTTCTGGTCTCGACGCCATAGATCTCCAGTGATATACACCACTGCTCTAGGGTTTCTTACCTATTCAGTAAAAAGGTTGCCCTCAATCTCTAAGTCCCCTTCTGATTCTGATATTCTGCAGTTCTCTGAGACTGAGTAAATCATATAGAATCCTCCTGAGTACTTCAGAGTGGCAGAATAATGATGTAAGATCCTAGTGACAAAGACGGATCATGTCTTACAGAGATTCAGAGTGATTGGGGGCTCCTTGGAGCACCAGCTGAGGAAAGGTTCTGAAGCCAAGTCCAGAGACGAGGGGGAGGGATTCCCACAGACCGGCAGGGAGATCTGCCAGCGGATCTGGAGTGGGAAAATGGCAACAAGAAGCTCTCTATTTGCTATCCCTGCGACAGACCCTTGAAAAGTCAACTCTCTCCGTGTCCACAATCACAGGTGGCAGGACCCAGGATGCGCCCGAAGAACAGACAGTGGCTGGGACAGGTTGAGAGGCTGAGTGGTCACAGGCAGAAGAACTCTCAGGCCTTGGGATCTAGCGTCTTCCTCCCCATGGGGCTCTGTCATTCTCTGCCTGCCGTGTCTTAAGTTACGCTTCAAACCTTTCAAATTCCACAGAATTCCATCTTAGGAGGGAAACGATACATGTTGGATCTAGAGAGAAGTCTTCTAGGGGGAAAAAGATGGCTCCTAAGTGTTAAGGGTTGATTACAGAAAGCTTCCGTGGGAGACCAGAAGGTTTAAGGTGTGAACTGAAGTAAGATTGACAAACGTGCTTTCTGAGGTACAAAGCTGTACAGTTGTAAGGCACCACTTCCAATACTGTTAGGAATTATTTGTCCTTCATCTCATCACAAATGGCACCTAAATATACTTTGGAAGATGGACTTCCACCAAAGAATCCACCCTAACATCAAGAAGCCTGATCGAGAATTAATGTTTAAAGACCTGGTGAAAACTGGGTAAAATGGAAGAATCCTGAGTCCGTGGGAAGTGCACCATACACCCTCTGGTTTCCTTTCATCTCCGTTCTTTTTCCCTGCCTCATTTTTTCTATACTTCTAAAATAATGCACGGATTAAGAATAAAGAAACAGGCTGAGCACAGAGAGGACCCTGCACTCTTCAGCTGTTCCTTAGACTACCGAGCAGGCCCTGGTGACAGCAGCAGCTCTGCATGGACCTTGCCAACAAACACTCCATGAATGAGCCTCCCACGGGGCAACAGGAGGAGGGGCTGGCAGAGAATCTGGAGTTGGACCCCAAAGTAGGAAAATGAGCTTGGCAACTAGGGTCACTATATTCCCAAAGATAAGTCCTAGTTTAAATTTCTTGGTCTGGGCTGGTTTCAGTCGTTCCTGGCCTGAATGTGAAGGGGGGAAATTACTGACTCAACATCCGAGTGTACGTCCCACACCGTATTTAGAGGAATGAGGCCACCCACATTACAGGCCTCATAACATAAGGGAAACTCTCCTTTACTTAACGTCAACCCATGGCAGATGGGAACCACATCTAAAAATAGCCCATAGTGATGGCGCATAGCGTTTGATTATATCACCGTCCATCAATCAATCAATCAGGCCCAACCATGTTGGTTCCTAAGACTAATGACCAGTGTCATCAGGACCCTTGGAAACAGAGGGAGGAAGACAGGGTGGTGAGCCCACCGGGAGGACGTTCTGGGGGGCCTCTGGCAAACGTCAACTGTTTCCTCCTCTGTAAAGTGGGGGAGGTAAGATCAACTTCCCACGCATTTATGGTTGGAAACAGGAAAGAATTTCAATGAAGAGCGACAAGGATGATCGTAGTGTCCCTCAGGGAGCACAGCCTACACGTGAAGACATAGTTGTAAGCATTTTACATGCAGGACACTCACAACTACCTACGAGAAAGACCCCAGCATCTTCATTTCGGAGCTCTAAAAAATAAAATTAAGAAGTACCTGGTATAAGAATTTGTCCAAAGTTAGAGAACTGGCAGGAAGCTGAGGTGATAACGAAACAAGAGGTCTGACGAGAGCCTGTGGCCTGACCCTTCCCCGTCCCACCCCGTCTGCACATTCCTGTTCACTTGGGAAATACCTCCCTGCCGCAGCCGGCGTGGGCTGCTCAACGAACCATCCCAGGCTGGGCGCTTGAACTACAGATGTTCCTTTCTCACGGTCTGGAGCCTGGGAGTCCAAGATCAAGGCGCCCACTGATTCCGTTTCTGCGGAGACCCTCTTGGTGGTGGGCAGCTGGACCCCTGTCCCTGTGTCCTCACATGGTGGAGACAGAGGACCCTGAACGCTTCCTCTTCTTCTAAGGCCACTAATCCCACCCTGGGAGCCCCACCCTCATGACTTCATCTAAACCTAATTACCTAAAAAATTTAAAAATTTAAAAACAAAATGAATTTCTAAAAATTTAAAAATTTAAAATAAACCTAATTACCTCCCAAAGGCCCCAGCTCCAAATCCCATCACACTGAGGGTTATAGAGCTCCAACATATGACTTTGGGGGACACCTTCAGTCCATACCATTCCCAGACGACTCAGGCTGCGCACCCCGACTCCCTACCATGGCCAGCCTTCACCGAGTGGCTCTCCAGCACCCTTAATATCCCTCTTCCCGTCTCCTCAAAACCAACCTGTCCTCAGTTTTATTCCTTCAAAGCCCTCGTTGTGGGGTTTGGCTGGGCACAGCCCTCCTGGAGCCAGTTGCTCAGCCTGCACCCCGACTCTATCTGCTACCCAGGGTGTTGCCAACCCCCGGGACTGGTGACAAAATGGCAAGGGGGAGTGACCGGACCGGAGGGCACACCGCACACTCGGTGCTGCGCTCGGGGTAGGTTTCCGCTCTGAACCCTCACGCAGCACCCGAGACAGAGAGCCCTAACCCTGCCTGAGCCAGGGCCGGAGGGCAGGGGGTGCTGCGGGTCCAGGCACCACCACTCCGGGGGAGCGCGGCTCCCAAAGCCTGCTCCCCACCCTCTCCTTTCCAGCCCGTTTCCCCCAGAGGGGTAGAAGCAGCCACCAGCGACTCCCACGGGGGCGGGGGGGCAACATCCCTCATCTGGGCCATTCTAGTCCTTTCCATGGGAAGAGAAGAACTCACCTGAGGAAGAGCAGAAACAAAGGCAGACAAGGGATCCCGTCTATGACAGGGAGAGTTTCATCAGGTGCTCAAAGACAGAACGAAACGCAACGGGCACTTTCATCCCGAAACAGCAAGTCTCCTCACCCAGGGCCGATCCCCAGCCAGGGCCACGGATGCGAAGGCCTCCCCTTTCCTCTGTGCTCCTCCTTTCTTAGCTCCCGGGGACCTTCTGAATCTCCCCTCCTCTACCAGGAACCACCTTGCTCGCAGTGGTTCATAGAACGGACTCGAATCCCTCCTTGGCCCCTCTTGCCTTACGACCCGGAGCACATAACCTCATTTCTCACGTGCGAAACGGGGATAATCAGAGTCTCAGCCTGGCAGGCGGCTGTGAGCCCACGCACATCCCTCGTGTTAGGACGGGGCGGACGTGTGCGATGCACTTGCTGTCCGAGGGCAGCAAAGAGGCTGACCGGGGGACCTAGGGACCACGCACAGCTGTGACCCCCCGTGTCCTCCATCGCTGGCCGTGCAGCTTTCTCCTCTTTCCCCGGGGCTGTGGGATAGGGTTGCCTGGAGCTGTCCGAGGGCTCCTTCCCTGGGGGGCCCATCCGCTTCCCCATGGAGCCACTAAAAGGTTTCCTGCCAAAACAGCAAAACGACCCCTCTCTCTGGGCGGCCGTGATCCCTGGGTTTTCATCAGTAAACTCACCGAATTAATTGGCCTTTGGAGATATGCAATTTAATGGAATAAAAACATAATATACCCTAGAAAGGGGAAAGCACTGACAACTAGCAAAACAGCAAGGCTTCATTAAGCTAATTAATTTTTTCATTTTTCACATGAGACTATTTTGTGTAAAAACAGAACACTGCATAAATTTGAAATTATCTTCTCCCCTTTCCTCATCCTATTATTCTCACGCCCTACCCGGAACTAGTTACCATGATGAATTTGTGTATCTCTTTCTGGTCGGTTTCTCATATTGCTACTACCTATATCTCTTTGGGTACTTTTGAAGTCACGTAAATTTTGGCAAAATTTACACACCACCTCTCATAATCGATACAAGCCAACCTAGCTCAGACCTTTTCATTGCTGCCCGATAATTCACCATGTGCATGCTTTCCATAAGTGAATGCAATCTTTTTATTTTTATTGTGAGTATTGAATATTTGGTGCCGTCCTTATTTTATTCCTCCTTTCCTGCTCTGAGCTGACCAACTTTTCATTTGTCCTCGAGTAGTTCCAATGTTTAGAAAGTATACATTCTATTCCATTCTGTCCAGGGTTCCCTGAGAACCAATCAATGTAGCTTTTCCCAAGATATAAACGCCTTAGAACTCATTTGCTTCAATCTCCTCCTTGTTACGTACCAGGGATTTTGTTCGTTATTTTAATAACGAACCTTTTTAACCTTTTTATTCCCGAATTATCCTTCTAAAAATGCTTAATTGTGTTTTTACATGTTTCGCGTTGCTCCCTCCTGTTTCTATGCTGCCCACTCTTTCCATCGAGATCACTGCTCTGTTGACGGACACCTCCGGGGGGTTTTCAGCAAGAATTTATGAACGACAAACTGCTGTTGACATGTCGGAAAGTGTCTTGATTTTTGTTTGCCTCGTTCTTAAATGATAGGCTAGCTGAGCATAAAATTCTAATTGAAAGATGTTATCATTCTGCACTTTAAAAGTATTCTGTTTTTCTCTACCGTCTTGTGTTGTTAATGAGAATTCCGCTTACAACCCGTTTTTCTTTTGTAGGAGGCTTTTCGGTGCCTTCTCTCCCCTTGGTGGTCCGCGGCGTCCCTGTGATGCGGGCGGGCGTGGCTTCTTCTCATCTTCTAGCTCGGGACTCGGCGTGCTTCTGAGCTAACTCGGGTATTTCCTCCGTTCTAGAAAATACTCAGCAGTTATCTTTTCAAGTCTTTCTTCTCCCTCTTCTTTCTATTCGTGCCCGGTGGATCTACGGTTGGCCAAGGATTCCGGCGTGTCCCCCTCTTCTCTACGGTTTTGTAGCTTTCTCTGTCTGTGTGTGACGCGAGAGATGACTTCCGTCCATCCTTCATGCCCTCCACGCCCTTCGTCCCCGCCTAGTGCTCACGGCTTAGTGTAACTGTCTCCTCTCCGCGAGCCTTTTTAACATTAAGACCTTTTGTTTCTAGGATTCTTTTTCGGTTATTTTTAAAGTAAGCCTATAGTGTCTTGTAACATCATGACCCTGCTTTCAGGTTTCGTTCTTTTTTCTCTTATTGTTTTAAGTACGTATCACGAAGACTTGGTGTCTTCTGGTGCCTGCAGTGCAGATCTGCCTATATTCCCACTGATTCTTCCTCATTAAAAATAGTTAATTTCCTTATTTGTCTTTAGCTATTTATTTAAATTCCTGTTCAATGTTGACCGTTCTCTGTGTGTGCCTTGCATTACATGGAAACACTCATATGGAGGAGGAGAGGTTTGGTTCTACCAAGGACCAGTATAGGATCCATGTAGGGAAAATGAAAGGGAAGGGGACATTTCTGTGTCAGCTCAGTCTGCCATATTGGTTTGAAGGCACCGTGATGAGCTCTTCAGCACCCACTCTTACCAACACAGATCAGAATCCTTGGGGGTGGAACACACAGAAATGCTTAGTCCTTTATTAGAATAAGGGTGGTAGGAAAGGTTTAGAGGCTGACAGCGGGACTCCCTGTTACTGAATTCGTTTAACCGATAGCTTTCAAAGCTTTATCCAGTGAACGTTCCCATCAACTGGCTACCTCTATCATCTTGTTTGCTGACATTTCCACCCAACATCAAAAGCTTTCATCGTCTGCAACATGTGGATCACTACACGATACCAATGAAGCTAATTTTGAGATAATTTTGTAGGCACGGTCTGCTGAGGCTCTGAAAATGACCCCAGTAAGCTAAAGAGCCCTTACTGTCTGGGGGTGATAAGGTCGCACACAAGTCCCTAAACCCTAGGACAGAGTCTATCAAGTACTCCAAAACAGAGGCCACGTGCTCTGTGAGCGCAGGCAAGGGGCAGGGCTTCCAGCTGAGGAGCTATGGAGAGCTTCTGGGAGATGGCAACCACCTGCACTGTGGCCAGGAGTGCCTCCTGGAAACGGCTGGAAGGTCAAACCAAAAAAGAGAAACTAAAAAACAAAATAAAATGAGAGCAAAGGGCTGAAAGGAGAAGTGACCGCGATGTCCCGGGAGCGGAGGGCAGCTGGGCTTCACAGCGGGGAAGGGTCTCAACAGGGAGAAAATAAGAGGTGCCAAATGCAGGCCCCCTTGGAATTGCAGGAACACCTCGGGACAGCAGCTGCGCTCTTCTGTTGATTAAGGAACACACGCAGCTAGAGCCTGCGGATTTAATGAATGCTTTAAATGGACAGTTAACTGAGCCCCACACTCCCTTGTGCATGCTTTTTAATTTGGGTAAACACAGGCAAGGTAATTATTCAAAGACAATGCTTGCACTCCAAGTAGTAACTCTCCAGCCCTTCTTGGGAACACTGGTTTTTGGAAATTCTAGAATTTACTCTGAGGCTCCCTGGCAGAGGGTTCGGCTAAAGCAGCGGCTAGAGTTTCAGGCAGGGCATAGAGCAATCTTTAAGCTGCGAGACTCTCTTTTATCCTGCCAATCGCCCTGTGTCACCAGCACTTACAGCCGTCCCGCCCTCTCACCAGTCAGGGGTGGGAACAAGAAAGAAAGAAAGAAAGAAAGAAAGAAAGAAAGCAAATAGGACATTGCTTTGGGAGTGTACGACCAAGGAGAAGGCTGGTGGAAGGTTGGAGAAAGGAATTAAGGCTGTGGCCGGGTCCTCATAAGGAACACTTGCTGTCCCTCCCAATCGGGACCAGGACGGGATCACAACTCTCCTCTCCATTCATTCCTTGACTCCCCATCTTTCCAAACGACCCTTCCCCATCCTCTCTTCTCGCTTCAACACACACGCACAGACAGACACACACACACACACACACACACACACACACACACACACACAGAGGCACTCTCTACTCACTCCAGAAATGCTTGGGTGTTCCATATCAAAGTAAAACTAGTTATGGTCACACATGAGCTGCTTATCATTCATGTCTAGTTACCAAGTAGCATAATCACCATGGTGCATGTAATGAATGACATGTTTGATTAGCTTTGGCTTAGGTTTTGTTGATACCAAAGCTGAGCTCTGTCTGCGAACTCAGCCTTCAGTGTCTGGAGGGCTGTGGTTGCTGAGAGGTAAAGGAAGGGCTAAAACATGGGAGGTCACCCCCAAAGGAACATGTGCCAGGAAACAAACCAGCTAAATGGAATGTATTGACGGAACCAAGGAGTTAAGCGTAATTCTAGAGATAGGGAACAAAGCCAGGGTTTTGGAAAGCAGGTGGCCACCAAAACCAACAGAGAGAGTAGAAGACATCATTTAAGCCAGGATGGGGCGGGGCAAGCGCAGGCCGAAGGGGAGTCCTGAACAAAGGCTGGCAGAGCGAGGGCACTGGACGGAGGGGTCGAGTTAAGGTGCTGAACTTGATATGGGACCCATGCGACAAATGTAGTGCACCTGGGAGGGCTGGACAGGGCGGGTGTACATGTCAAGGATGAAAACTAGAGGGATTACACCAATGCTCATACTCACTATAGGCAAAAGGTGGAAACAACCCAGTTGTCCATCTAAGCATGAATGGGTAGACAATGTGTGACCCAACCACAGAATGAGATACTCCTCTACCTTTGAAAGAAACGAGGTTCTGACACGCGCTACGGCGTAGAAGAACCTGGAGGACAATATGCTGAGAGAAATAAGCCAGACACAAAGGACAAACCCTGTGTGATGCCAGGGCACGGGGCACCTAGAACAGGTCCACTCAGGCTACAAAAAGGAGAGTAGTGGCTACCAGGAGTCAGGGCAGGGGACACAGCAGCCAGTGTTGAAGGGGACAGAGTTTCGGTCTAGGAAGATGAAAACGTTGAGCACAACGTGATGGCGTTGAATTCTACTGAATTGTACGTTTCAAGTTTTACATTAGGTATATTTTACCACAAGGAGAGAAAAACCTAGACGAAGTTTGGGGTGGCAGGGAGGGGGGGTTACAGGAGGCGAACCATGCTAAGGTTGTCCACGGGGGTTCAGCTTGGACCCGTCACAAGGCGGCCAGCTCAGGCGCCCACAAGTGGGGGAAGAAGCTGAGCGGCTGTGTGTCTTGCAGGGTGGTCTGGCTTGCTCCCACGGTGCGTCTCCCAGACTCCCAGACTCCCAGAGTCTATAGACTCTATGTCTGTGGGTAAAATGGAATGAAGTTCTAGGCTCAGAAATTATAAACAAATTCTCCAGTTTTTTGAGTGAAATTTGAAAACCACGTTAATGAGGCATCTTGTTCTTAGACTGTCCTGTCCTGCCCGTCGAAGGACATCCCTGGATTTCCTCCTCCTAATGACTGTGTTTTGGATTTGCAAAATACCCTGGAGGCAGTGGTAGCCCCATTGTCAATCCCTAACCCAAACGAAAAGGCCCCAATATCTCCTGTCCGGTGACAGACTTGCTCAGTGCCGGCTTACCCAAACGACTTGGGGCACAGGGGAACCCAGATTCTCCTCCTGCTGCTGGACACAGAAGGAAAGAGAAGCTGGAAGATAGGTTAGGGGTCACGCTCCCATGGCATGGGCCACGGTGCAGCTGGCAGGGGACTGGGCAGGAGGCTGACGTCAGCCCAGGTCCACTCCCAGGAGCTCAGGTGGGCGCCTCTCCTGTCTCTGTCCTTGGGACACCACCTGGGGAGTGGGGAGGGGGCGATCGAGTGGGAGCGTCTGCTCCAAGGATGACGGCTCTTTTCTTCAGGGTACCTCTGGGTGCAGGCATTACTGGGAATGCGTAAGACAAGAAGGGAATGTTTTAGGAGGTGAGAATTCAGCTTTTGAATTTGGGAAAGGCAACGTTTCATGACTAGTCTACGATTTCCTTAGGGAACTTGAAACTCTAGCGAGACAGTTCTCACTTTTTTCTGTAGTAGAGAATGGAATGATTGTCCTGGTCTAATGCTTGGAACACTGGGGGCAGGAGACCCACCCCTGCTCTGCTCCGGCAGCTAGAGGGGAGTCCGGGGGAGCCGGGGGGAGAGAAAGCGAGAGGGGTGGGCGGGGGAGGTGAAGCCAATTCCTTGTGTGTGGGAGTAGCTGTCCACGTTTCAAGACCACACACTCCTCTGCACTCTTGCTTTGTGGTGACTTTTTTCCTTCAACACTGCCCTTAGTGCACGCCTGGCACATACCGATGACCTTTTACAAGGTTCTTTCAAGGGACAGAATGACCTGGGTGTTGGTGTTATGCAGCGTCCACAGATAAAAGAAGGGAAGAGGGGCCCGGAAGCACAGGGGTTCCAAGCCCAGGGCCCCCGGGGCCCCCGCTGGCCGAGCCGCATTCTCAGCAGCACAAGGCCTGGCGTGGCTGGATCCAGGAACCTGCAGGCCCCGGAACCCGCCTGCCGCACGCGGGAGCGGCTGCTTAATGAGGTCCCCGTGGTGCGCATCCATCACGGCCTCTGCCTGGGCTGCACGTAGCTCTGGGAGAACAGTAAGTTAACAGGAACACATTAAGTGCTGGTGTAAATTAAAAGCCAAATCATTCTATAATCAAATAGTCATTATTCCAAAAGGAATTGCTCGCTCGGAACACTTTTATCAGTATTTATTGCTCTGTTGTATTATAATGGGCTATTTAATAATAAAAAATACATTATATTGATTCAAATCTAGCATTTGATTCAGACAAAATTGCAGAGGTCCTGTGTATATTTTCATTCTTCCTATAATTTATCCCTCACTGCCCTACTTCAATTTCATCCTGGTCTGTGGGAACAGTTAAGGACACGTAGATAGATCACGCTCTGCGCCAGGAAGCAGAGCGATGAGGACTGAATGAACCAGGTCTCAGCCGGGCATCATCCCCTGCTATACTTCTGGAAATGGACGATTACGCCTTACACGCACCTCTGAGTTCCTAGGATTGGAAACCGCGCCTGCGTGGTGGAGAAATCAGAGTTTCCGCCTGGTAACTTGCAGGGGGTGGTGAGCTCCGGAAGGGTGAGGGAAAGGAGACAGAAGGACGTGGGGAATGAAAGGAAACAGAAAGGGAGACAAAGAACAAGGGACAGGGAGGGAAGAGGAGAGAGGAAGGAAGGATGAGGGGGAGGAAGAGGCAGAGCAGGCGCCCCAGGGCCAGGCAGCGCGGTACCAGGGGGTGAGGGCACGGCCCCTCCCAGGGACCTCCCCAATGCCACTCCTAAGTCACACGCCAGCTGAGGTCAGCCAGTGCACCTGCCAAGAAAATAGGGCTTCAACGCAGGTGTGCTCCCTTTCTAACCCCACCGAGCGAAAGCTTCCCTAAGTTCCTGGTAAAAAACGGCTCACACAAACATCGTGAGCCCGTGTCAAAACTTTAAACTCACTAATGAGGAAATTAAAAACTTCAGAATCAAAGAGCTGACTGAATCAGGACATCAAAAACTGGGACCCCACCTTCAGTAGGAAAAAAGAAATGCCGAAATAGGATTTTTGGAGCTCTATGTTTTTTACAGCTGGTTATTATCCCATAAATTAACCATAGCCTTTGAGATCGTCTTTGCTACCGGTCAGAAAAATATCACACTTCCTTCAGTTTTCCACAAATTAACCCCTAATTTTACAGGGTTGTAACACATCTGGGTCTCAATCGACTGTTAGTCAAATACAATTGTATTCCCCCCAAATGTAGGCAGACTCTCAGGGGGACTTATTAGAAAACACTTAAGTGTGATTGTCAAGGTCATGAAACCAATTTTTTGCCTGCCTCCAAGTTCTAGACTGTTTTTCTCAAACTCCTCCCATTAAAAATTTGAACTCCTTCGCTGAACCTAATGGAAGCAACTTCAAGTAGACCCCCGTCCTCAAGACAAGAACCATTCTGCTTTCCTGAGCAGTCAAGACCCTTTTACCGCTCCCCTTCTGTGTAGTAAAGAATTCATTTTACCTGAAGCAAGAGCTGGGTTTTGTTAGTCACGGGGGCCTGCTCAGGCCACCTCTGGTAGTTCTCCCTCATGAGGTGACCCAGGGTAGGACAGGTGGGAGTCTTAGTGGTGGGCTGGCCATGCCAGAAAGGTCCACAGCGTGATAAGTGACCTGGGCTTTGAGCCACATGACATCAGCCCAAAATCTGGGGACTTGGGGCTGGGGACGGAGTCCAAGCAGGTAAACAATCAGTCGGTCAGTTGTGCCTACATGAGGAAGTCCCAGAAGGGTCTCTGGACTGGACACTCGGATGAGCTCCTGGGTCCCAGTACTCTGCCCTCTCATGCCTCCATGCTGGGAAGGCCATGTGTCCCAAGGACATGGAAGCTAATCTGTGTCCTTTTGCTACAACCAAACTGTAAGTGTGGGGCTTTCCTGAGTTCTGAGTCATTCCAGGAAATTATTGAACCTGACGGTGGTGTAGGAACCCCCAAACCTGTAGACCACTTGCCTGAAGTGAGGCTGGCCTTGGGGACCCCAAACTTGCTGCTGGGGTCAGAGTCTGGGAAGATGTGTAGGTCTTGGGGCACCTGGGTAGCTCTGTAGGTTAAGTGTCTGCCTTTGGCTCGTGATGATCTCCGGGTCCTGGAATCGAGCCCCATGATGGGACCTCTGCTCAGGGAGGAGTCTGCTTCTCCCTCTCCCTCTGACCCTCCCCACTGCTCATTCTATATCTCTTTCTCTCTCTCACACACACACACAAATAAATTTTAAAGATCTTTAAAAAAAGATTTGGTGGTCTTAAAGGACCATACCTCAAGCGTGGCTAACCCTGGGCACCTTCTTCCCTGGAATAAAAATCAGCACAAGTATAGTGACTTAAACAACACGTGTGCAGTCTCCATCTCCCTTGGCGAGGAGCTGAGCATGGCTCAGCGGCCCTCCACTCGGGGTCCCACTGAGTGGCCATCAAAGTGTTGGCCAGGGCTGGGTCTCCTCCCAGGCTCCCCTCTGCTTCAAGTTCACCTGGTTGGTGACAGGATTCAGTTCCTGGTGAGTCAGGACCTAGACCACAGCTTCCTCCTAGAGGCCACCTTCTATCCCTTGTCGTGGGAGCCTCTCCACAGGGACACATATCCATCCAAGCCAGCAGAAGGAGAACTGGTGGAGAGTCTACCAGCAAGACTGAAGACATGGTCTTCTTCAGTGTTGTCAGAAGTGACATCCATCATCGTGTTGGTGAGAAGCACTCCCAGTACCACCCACACTCAAGGGGACAGAGGACATAAGCCACAGGTCCTAGGAAGCAGGATGACAACAACTTATAGCAAGGGAACTCCCAGGCTTGAAGACCTTCTACCTATCTTCATTTAAACCACTCAAGGCCCCAAAGAAAGCCTGAGTGTGCAGAGTCAAGTACGTTCGGTCAGTCCTGTCCCACCCTATCTGCTTCCTCCATTCGGCCCTGCTCCAAGGCCAGCAGATCTGTAAGCAGGATGAGCATGAGGATGGGGCTGGAGACACAGCCAGGCCACCACCATCAAGGCTATTGTTCATGTCCCATGCTCCATCCTGTTCTCAGGGCTGAGGATACGAAGATTAATAAGACACAGTGTCCACCCTTATGAGGCCCAAAATACAGACATCATGCCAAGATACACGGCCTGCAAACAGAGAGATGATAGGATTTACTTTAGAAAGAGAATTTCAGGGGCACCTGGCTGGCTTAGTCGGTAGAGGATGCAACTCTTGATCTCGGGGTTATAAGTTCAGGCCCCACATTGCGGGTAGAGATGACTTAAAAATAAAATCTTCAAGGGTACTTGGTGGCTCAGCCAGTTAAGCATCTGCCTTCAGCTCAGGTCATGATCCCAGGGTCCTGGGAATGAGTCCTGTATCAGGCTCCCTGCTCAGCAGGAAGTCTGCTTCTCCCTCTCTCTCTGCTGTTCCCTCTTCTTTGTCAAATAAATAAAATCCTTAAAAATAATAATAATGAAGTAAAATCTTTAAGATAACTATTTAAGAAAAAAGAAAGAGAACTTGGTTGGCAACACGTAGGATGGAGACCACAGCATTTTCCTCCTTTTGTGATTCTTGAGAAACTTATTCCCATAATCAAACCAAAGTTCCTGAAGCCAGGAGGTCTGCCAGAAGGAGCTGGCAGAGGAAAGAGCGAGTCTTCCTTCATCCTATCCTTCAGGAACAGAGGAGCAGAACTGAGCCCTAAGCTCCAGGGCTCTGTCTCTTTCTGGCCCCTTCCTGGTGTCACTTAGCACAACTGCTGTCCCAAGCTGGCATCCCCACAGGACAGCCTCTCCCTGAAAGACACGGTCAAGACGGAATGACCCAATGTCCCACTGGATGCCAGGAGACATGCAGTCCATCCTTCTCTCCAAAGATGACTTTAATAAAGAAATTGTCAGAGCCAAGTGGGGAAGAAGAGGTCAGTAAGTCCAGCCCCTTGTCATACAGACGAGAGATAGAGGCCCAGGCAGGAGAAGCAACTGGCCCACGGTCACCTGGCTTGATTCCTGAGATTTGTCTACAGGCCAGTCCTCAGGGCTCTGGGTCCAGGCCACTTGCCACATCTTTATGATTGTAGATGAGTCACTGCCTCTTGCTTTGGCCCTGATTTCTCTGACATTAATATCACAGTTTTGCTGGACACATCATACACACTCAGTTGGGCACATGGCAGCATCAAGAAAGACCACATGAAGGCTACATGGTAAAGTGATCCTTTGTAACATTCCGTCCGCATGGCCTCTTCTCTCTCTTTGAAAAGAGAGCAACTGTAACCCCCCCTTAGCCTCCTGCAGAAGACCCCACATGTGCTCACCAAATGAATCTGTGCCTTTTTCTTCCCTAGTAGTTTGTCTTCCCCTCTTGATGCCTCTTTCTCCTGTGTTATAGGCTGAATTGTGTCCTCCCCAAAATTCATAGGCTGACATCCTAACCCCCAGTAACCCAGAACCGCACTGTATTTGGAGGAAAGGTCTTTAAAGAGGTGATTAGGGTAACATGTGGTCAGTAGGGTGGGCCCTGACCTGGTATGACTGGTTTCCTTAGAAGAAGAGGAGGCAGGACACAGACTTGCAGAGGGGGGGCCATGTGAGGACACAGCAGGAAGAAAGCATCTGCACACCAGGCTCAGAAGAAACCACCCCTGCAGACACTGAGATCCTGCACTTGCTGCCCCAGCGCAGGGACTCTGCTGTGCGAGGCACTCGGTCCCAGCCCTGGGCTGCAGCTCTAGGCAACGAACCTACCTTCTCGTTCTCTTTCGCTCTCACACTAGCTCTTTGGCTTCCGTTAACTAGTCACAATATGGACAGGAGGCTAATTTTAACTATGTGTTCACTACATTTCATACCTATAATTTTTCATTTTATAAACAGAGAAGAAAATGTTTTGGACTTATCTCTTTTTAATATACTTTTAAGGGGTTTTTTGCCTGTAAAATAAGCCATATATATTACAGACCATGTTCTTAATTTATTATTTATTCCCTGAGGCTTAATCATCTTGATAGAAAAGAAGGCTCCAATCCAGCTCCTGAAAAACGACACAGAGGTGTTTTCTACTGAGAATGAATGCATTTATCAGATACTTTCCTAGAACCACTTATTTATTCAACCCACAACAGTGGACGAACTGCCTGCTGTTAAAGTCAAAAGCTTACCCCATAGACGAGTCTTATTTTCAAGAACAATTTTCCTTGGAGACAGCAGATAAAGCCTAGAGACCCTCCTGTCTCTAGGAAAGCCTAACTCACATAGGATACATAATACAAAATCAAATGCTATAAGAAAAAGGCAAGAAAAGAGCAATCAAAGGTGTTAGAAAAATAACACTAACCGAGAAGTTTTGCCGTGGAAGAAGTAAAAATAGCGGCCTAATACCTCACACACATTTTTTTTTTAATCTTAAAAATTACCTCTTAGGAAGAGCATCAGACATGCAATAATTCAGGAAAGAGAATTAGGAGGTGAGGAAAAATGAATCATTGGTGGGCAAACTGGAAATAAATCAGAGAACAAATAAAAGCACAGAAACGAAGGTTAAATTCGAATAAGAGTGAAGGCAAATAAGATACTGGCATAATCTCTAAGTGATGCAAGGGACACATTAAATAAATATTAGCAAATTAAACAGAATGAAAACAAAGCCTGCATTTTAAAAATCTGGAGAGAATAGGATGCACATGGAAAATGAGCAAAGGAGAGCCAACAGATGCATAATCGGATTTTTTTTTAAAGAAAACTAAATGGATGGAAAAAATTAAATTTATAACTTTAGAACTCTTTCCAGAAATAAAGATTTATATATGCACATTTATAAGAAGCCCAATGTACCAGAGATAATTAACCCAGAGTTGTTGGCCCTGTGACATATGCTATTAAAGTTATCAAACTTAAAAGATAAAAGAAAGCATGTTCTGGGCTGCCAGACAAAAAGATAAAGTCACTGCTAAGGGGGAGAAATTGGGCTTGCCTCAGCAAAATTCAAAGTCAGAAGATGAGGTCCTCAAGTAAGGAGTGTAAATCAAGCATTATATATCCAGCCAAACAGTCCTTCTCTTCATAAAGACTACAAATAGAAGTTGTTAAAAGGAAAGAATTCAAATACTATTTCTCCTGAGTCTTCCTTGAGGAAACCTGGAGAGCCTAGGTTTCAGCCTACCTTCTCACTGATTAGGAAAGTGAAAGCCAGCGGAGGCACGAAGGGCTTCAGCAACATCTACCCGTCGAACAAAGTCGAAAACAAACACGAGCATTACAGACAGAACACTGTATAAGGCTACATGTCCAATGATGCAGAAACAATGCAACCGACAACAGAAAGAAAGATTAGCAATAAAGGGATAGGAAAAAATACTGACCACCTCAACTACAAGAGCTGCAATTCAGAAAATATCATTTAAAGCTAACAAATCAAGTAACAAAAAGAACAGAGACAAATATTAAGAAAGATGACATTAGCTACAGTTTGCTGGTAGAGGACGGAGGAGGACAGCAGGTGTGGTATTCCATCACAGCTTTTGACAGGGAGCCTCACGTGTGGAGGTGGGGGGAGATGGTGCGGAGACAACGGTTTCTTGAAAAATAGTAAATAAATATCAAATAAGGATTACAATTGTGCTAAGTGTAACAGAACAGGTGTATGGTGCCCTGGGGGCTGAAATGTGGAAGATGTGTCGAAATTAAGCAGGTCCAGCTACAGACAGATCAGCACACCCCGGACTTACATTGTGGGATGGGGAGAAGGCTCTACGTACAGTCCAAGCAAGCATTCAAGGGGAGCCTGGTGTGCACCACCATGTTTAATAACATTGGGCAAGAGGAAATGGAATCATGTGAAGGTAATTCTGATAGGTTGAAGGCAAAGAGGTGCCACACATGACCTTAGGTTGTTGAGGGGCCAGGGAGAAGAATGACCTCACTCTAGAGGGCTCACAGTCCCGCCAGAAGCCTGCTAACTTCCTCTCACCACCCAAGGAAGAGATGAGGACTCTCACAAACTAAATAAATATGCTTTTTGTATTGCTAGATGGATAGATAGATAAGACGGATGGATGGATGGATGGAACAGACAGATGAATGGATTGATGGACAGATCAGACAAATGATAGAGAGATAGATAAGATGGATGGACTGACAGACGGATGGGCAGAGGGATGGATGGACATATGGACAGATAGATGGATAGATCAGATAAATGATAGGTAGATAAATAGAAAGACAGATAAGACAGATTATACATAGATAGATGAGAGAGAAAGGGAGAAATCGTGGGTATCCCAGATTTGAAGGAAGGGCTAAACAGACTGCCGGAAGACGGGGCCAGCGTTGCTCCAGGACTTCGGCAGGTGCTACCATGTAGCCTGCCCCTCAGGTCACTGTGTCAATGTGCCTCAGCTGCAGCCCCCTCCAGGCTCACCACCACAGAATTAATCTCCCAGGAATATGAATAGGATAAGCCTGATACGGGACTGATGCTTTGCCCCAAATCCATCAGCAATAGCAAGTCAGCGGAAAGCATCCCCGGACGGTCTGGTACACCCTACATAAAGGCTCACCTGAAGTCCTACCCTCTGCTCAAAGTCAGTTGTTACGACACGTATTGCTATTTTCCTACACAGGTGTCATAAAGAGGGAAAGCGTGATCTTGTGTCACGCATGCCAGGGGCTGATCTGTAGGAGTAATGTTAAGTCTGGACTTTCAGAAGTAAATTTGCTCTTCCTGCGGACTCACTACTGGTCTTCTGGAGGTCTTCTGTAGACTCCATGCCCCAGTTCCAGAGGGTACCAAAATGTCATACCATCAACCAGGACATGGCCTCTGCTCTGAGCCACTTCTCTCTAGGAGCTGATGAGGACTGTCCCTCAGTATCGGTGCGTAAAATGGCCAAGACTGGACGGAACTTGTTTGGTTCAGAGCCAGAGTCCTGCTGGCTTCTCGGGCCTAAAAACATCACCACCAGTGTCAAGGGCAGCCATCTCCAGCAGAGAAAGCCAGGGCATTTCCAGTACTTTCTCACCCTGTAACAGCATTACTTCCGATAAGTCATAAAATGGTTTTAAAATATATCTAAGAAAATACTGAGAAAGAGCTGCTTTCTAAGTTGGGCAGTGGTTAAAAAGAGAAATTCAAGAATGGAAGTAACTTGAGTTCACATGGAATTGTATAACATTCAAAATGCCAGAATAGTGTAATTTCCCAGGGTGGCCCAGTATGTTATTCGAGGAAGTAGAGCTGGAACTCTCTTTCTTTTGATTCAAAGTCCCATCTGCGGTCCTTCCTCTAGACCAGATCCCCCTGTGGAACGGCTAGAACTTGACGCATTGAGAATGAATGAACACGGCCTATTTATACGCCTTGATTTTGTCAGGTCGCCTGCCTTCCTGCATAATCCTGAAAGTCACACAGAAGCCCTGGGACACAATGACCCAGTGGGTGTCCAGCACGTCCCTCTTATGGGGTCAGCGGATGTCCCACTTCTGTTCAAAGTCCTTGTTTCGTGGTGAGGACGTAATCTGTGCACGTTCATCCCAGGTGTGAGTCCACAATCCGAGCGTCCCGGGTTGAGGTTCTACTCGCTGGGGGGACTCTGAGTACCTGAGATTATGCCACTCAGGATGCTGACGGGTAACATCACACCCAAATCCACTCAGTGAAGAAGTCTGAGGAAGGGGTATTCCCCAGGTGGGTGGCAAGGTTGAGAGAAACCAACAAAGGAAGGTGCATGAGCCCAGAAGTGACGACATTAGGAAATGCCAACTCTGCTTGCCTCAAGGGGAAAGACAGGGGCTGGCTGGGTGGACCCGGGGAGAGCGTTCACCGCAGGGAAGGGCTTGTCCACAGACACAGAAACACAAATCCTGCCAGACCACAGCCCAGAGACGAATGCCCAGGGCAGCCAAGGGCCTGACCTGTCTGCCACCTTCCGGTCCTGTCTGGGCCTCTCGTCCGCAGAGAACAGCTGGAAGGCGCAGGACCGGGGGGAGGGGAAGCGGGGGCGGGGATGCCGTCCTGGGGGAGTGGACCAGGAGGAGCAAGCAGGGCACACAGGCGTGACACCGAGGTCCCCAAGCCAGCTGAACTTCCTTTATCCAAGTCCCCATTTCTCTGGGCCTCTGTTTCCTCATCCACACAGTGCAAACCATGCAAGGGCCGCTCGCACAGCCGTGCTGGTCGAATGAATGAGTGAAAGATTAGATGGCTCAGGTCATGATCTCAGGGTCCTGGGGTCGAGCCCCGCATCGGGGTCTCTGCTCAGTGGGGGGCCTGCCTCTCCCTCTCTCTCTGCCCCTCCTCCCCGCTTACGCTCACTCGCTCACTCTCTCTCTGTCTCAAATAAATAAACAAAATCTTTTTAAAAAAATTTTTTAAGTCCTTCAATAAATTCAGCTGCTTGCGTGTCTTTTCCTGAGGACCAGCAGGTGGTAAGGAGGCCACGCACACCTTTTGAAGGGCCGGGGAGAAGCGGCCGGGAGGTGGGTGACCACAGGGAAGAAGAATCCCTTTCATTTGGTTCTTAAATTGTTCCTCTGTTCACTCAACCTCCTCCTGCCTCCACCTGTGCAACGTCAGTGTTGTCTGTTACGAAGCACCAGGCCACGGGTCAAGCAGGGGCTAGCAGGTGTTCAGACACACGGAGGGGACGGCGGTCACCCTCACAAGGGGCCGGTGGCTTGTCGACGAGGAAAGGGCAGGCTGCTCGGAGGAGACAAAGCCGCAGGAATAGACCTCCGGGAGCTGTCAACTTAGACAGAGGTGGACCTGCCCCTGCGTTTCTGGAACAAATGGAACAAATTACCCAAGACAGAGGATGTCCACAGCGATAGGACATTCTGATTTCCAGTATTAAAGAAATGGCCCTAGACATCCATGGAGGACTCAGGATTTCTGCTGACGCAGCAATGTGGGCCTTTTGCACTGAGAAGCTGGGGAGAGAGCAACCTTTCTGAAGTCGGACAACACTTGTCGTGGAGACTTGCCCATGGAAGACACAGACCAAACACACACACACACACACGCACTCACAAGCACACACACTCGTGCACACACGCACACACCCACACCCTTCCCTGTAGGACAGCTGCCGTGTCTCACTAATGGAAACTCACTCCCTTCCCTGCATTCTTGAGTCAGGAAAGGGTTGAGGTCGAGGAGACCCCGGACTCCCGACTCGGCTCGCGCAGGGGCTACGAGACCAGGCTCACAGAAACGCCACATGCGGAGGAACGCTGAGCACAAAACCAGACGTGAGGAACACATCGACCACCTGGCCGGGGTGTCAGGAAGGATATTTGGGGGGCAGTTACCTTGTAATCACAGAAAATGGCCAGACCCCGAAGAAGTGAGCCATGAAGGGGGTCTCCAAAGCTCTTGCTCAGACCACCAGAATCTCTAGGCCACAAGCTCCCTGGTCAGCGCTCAATAAGACCCCTGACCGCCGCCGTGGCCGCCCATTCGGGACACTTCTCACCCGAGAGGGCTTGTTTTCCTTCCTTTCTGCTCTCAGCCTCGCGCCGTGAGCGTCCACGTCCCTTCGTCCGGCTGCGACCACGAGATTCATCCCTCGACTCCGGGAGACCAGAACCCTGCGATCCTGTCCGCCGCTGCCCACAGACGGACGGGAGGACAAAGATCTGGTATTTCTCTTCTTCTTCTACGGGAGAGGGAGGCTCTGCTTTCTTTGAGCTTCCTCAGAGAATGCTAGAAAATCCTACGAGAATCTCCCAAACTCAGATGCTCAGTTCCAGATGCTGAACAGCCGGACGGAGTGAGCCTGCAGGTGGCACTACTGTTGCAGCCCTACTTGGCAGCGGAGGAGGCTGACGCTCCCAGACGCAAAGAATTTGCCCCAAATCAGTCACTAAGGGGGAGTCTTTTCACCTGAACTACTGACTCTGGGCAACATGCCTGGTCTTCCCCTGGGTCAAGTCAGAGTCTGATGTATGTGGGATCTTGAAAGAGAAAATCTCCCCACCCAGAGAAGGATCTGGCTAGTGGTCAGGCAGAGCCTAGGACAGCTTCCCACATAGAGGAAACACCAAAGTTCTTACAAAGCCCTATAAATCCCTAAATTCTCTCACCTCCTCTCGCTCTGACCCCACTGCCTATTCTCAACCCCACCCCCAAGTCCACCCCAGCCACACAGGCCCCCAGGCCATTATTCCAGGAGCAGGATGGCATGTCCTACCCCAGGACCTCTGCACCTACTGTGCCCTCTGCCCAAGTAGTCTGTTCCGTGTATGCACAGAGTCTGCTCCCATACTCCTCGAGTTCTCCACACAGAAGCCAACTTGCTCAGGCTTCCTGGACCACCCCATTTTCCGTTTTCCTATTTTAAATAGCACATGACCCACCCCTGCAGTCCTCAGCCCTCTTCTCTGCCTTCTGTTTATCCAGAACATTCCCTGCCATATAAACCCTAATGATTATTTATATACTTATTTATACCAAATAACTTATTTCTTAGTCCCTTGCATGGCTCCGCCCCATAGAGCATGCGCTCTGTGACAGCAGGGGTCCCTGCCAGTCTTGTTCGGGTTCTAGAACAGAGCCTGTGCAGGGCAGGCTCTCACCCAACAGTTGCTGGGGTCACCCACAAAAGCAAAGCCTCTGGGCAGTGACCAACTTGCTGCTAGAAAGACCCCAAGAAAAGAGAAGGCAGATGGAGGCAGTGGCCTTGAAACCCTGAAGACCTGTGCTGGAAGAGTGGGGAACTGAATCCTTTGAAGTCTGGAGGGAGACCCACAAAAACCAACAGCCACTGAGTCTTGTGGCCTCGGGGCGCCAGAGACACAGGCAGGTGTGTTCAGCAGGGTGAGCCGCTCTGAGAGAGGCAGGCCACGCATCATCCCCTCGTGACACCCGCCAAAGCTCAGAAATGTTTCCTTAAGGGGGGAGGGAGGGAGAGAGACAGACAGAGATAGAGAGACAGACAGACAGACAGAGAAATGGGAGGGGGGAGGGAGAAAGAGAAGAAAGAACAGAGGGGGGGCAGAAATCTTCACAAACTTCTGTGTCATTCCCTGAGAATATATGTAACAAAACAGGCCATATCCACCCTCCAGGACACACACCAGTTAGCGGTCAAGAAATACCTTTAATGATGATGATTTTAAGAATGTGATGAGCAGGGGCGCCTGGGTGGCTCAGTGGGTTAAAACCTCTGCCTTCGGCTCGGGTCATGATCTCAGGGTCCTGGGATCGAGCCCCAAATCGGGCTCTCTGCTCAGCGGGGAGCCTACTTCCCCTCCTCTCTCTTCCTATTTGTGATCTCTCTCTCTGTCAAATAAATAAATAAAATCTTTAAAAAAAAAAAACAAATATGATGAGCACTGGCTATTATGCACAACTGACGAATCATTGAACATTGTAACATCGTATCAAAAACAAATGATGATGGGGCGCCTGGGTGGCTCAGTGGGTTAAGCCGCTGCCTTCGGCTCAGGTCATGATCTCAGGGTCCTGGGATCGAGTCCCGCATCAGGCTCTCTGCTCAACAGGGAGCCTGCTTCCCTCTCTCTCTCTCTGCCTGCCTCTCCGACTACTTGTGATTTCTCTCTGTCAAATAAATAAATAAAATCTTTAAAAAAAAAAAAACAAACAAATGATGCACTATACATTGGCTAATTGAATTTAAATTTTTAAAAAACTATAAAGTTTTGATAAAACCTGTTGTGTGCCCACAAATTCTGCCACCACGTGGGGACCAGAGGGCCACAGTTTATAGGGTAAAATTCGTCTACAATTTAGATTCAGTGACTCATCTACTGAGTGCACATACGTGCATAGAGGTCCTACAGTAGAACTCAGCCTCAGTGGTGGGAAATACAGAACCTTCTAGACCTCAGTTCCTACCAGGTTTTCCGCAAGGCAGCACCACCCGTCCAAGCTTGCTGGGATGGGCTGGTTGACTGGCTGATGGCTGATGGGGCTAGAATGGGGGTTCAACGAGGAACACACTGATCCCTAAGAACATTCCCCTGTCCCGGTTCAAAGGGTGACAGAAAAATGGAACCAAATGTAATTTCCAAGAGCTTTCATTTGCAAAGCAAACAGTCTGTAAAAACAGAGTTATTTGGCCAAGTGCAACAGCAGCTATCGTGCATCAGCAGTTCATCGAGGGAGAGGCTGTTTGCTCATGACCTTGCTCAAAACCCCGTTAAATCGGGGGCAGGTCCACAGGCATGAAAGCACAGGGCTCTGGAACTACCCTGACTGCTCCCGCCCAGACAATGCTGTGTCCTTCAAGTTGTCACGCCCTCGGGGACGGTGGCAGGAGACATTCCAAACCTAGAACCCAGATCCTGGGGAAGGAGCCAAATGGGGGCTGGAGTGGCGCTTGGGGGGGACACCTGGCTCTTGCCCAGGGAGCAAGCCCGCCAGTGCCCCCTCCCCCCACCAGCTATATCTTCCTGATGATGGGTCTAGTCACGGTGGGCTGGTCCAAGGGTCCCCACAACCTAGTCACCATCGGAATTCCTGGTGCTCTCTCGTGGGAGAGGCCCCCTCGGCTTCTCTCAGACCAGGCTGGTCCCTGAGCTGGGTGTCACTCTATCTGCCCAGCGCCCCTGCCCTGTCCTTCATCTCCTGAAATCCTATCTAAACAAGCGGGATGTGACAATGCTTGCTGACCCTCAGCACCCTTCTCCCTGCTAAGCCCTCCCCTGTACGGGAAACCCCATCTCCCAAACTGCCTTTCCACTCGGGTTCCGATAGGATCCCCTCAACAAGGGCACTCACCCGGCATCCATTGCCAACCAAGAGGCAGTGGGGTCCGGTCTCCCCTCTCACTGGAGCTGGGCTGAAGTCATTACCGGCACCTACAGGCATCTCTGGGCACCTCCCAAGATTCCCCCACCCCCCACCTGAACACTTTGGTGACACTTCCGGCAGTCTCTGCACCTGGTGACTTCCTGAAAATGACCTCCCTGACCTTCACTCCCTCGGCCTCATAACAGCAGTATAACCCCAAATTCTCCACAGTGAGTCTCCTCCTGCTTTAGATATTGAATTTGCTTCTGCCTTCCCGCTGATGCTAACGGATACACTGGAGGAAACGTTAACCTTTTTAATAGCTGGCTCAGAAACGCTTATAGGAGAGGAACTGTATTTGCTTGGAGGAAAAAAAATTCTTAAAAAAAAAAATACTTAGAGTAGCAGATGGGACCATCAGGGACAGATGTGTAGACAGAATCACATCTCCAGCAAGGCAGGGGCTGGTGGGGGGCAGGGGGACACTCAGGCCAGAGCCCAAAGATGGCATCACTTCCCCGCAACCTTCGAATCTTCAGGAAAGTTAGAAATCACTTAACTCAGAAAGCGCAGGTTTGCTGGAAGATCTTTCAAGAAGGGCTTTCCCTTGGCAGCTGGAGACTTGGGTCCCCAGAGCATTGAGCTGTGTCGACAGCTCCCAAGCATGGCGGAATGATGACAAAATGTAAAGGGAGACAGTATTCACGATGGAGGCCACCGATTGAAACAGGAGACATCGCCAACCAACGAGGTAGCTCGCTCAGACGCACCTGCCTCGCGGCTCCCGCGGATGCACTTCCCCCGGCCCAGGGGCTCCATGAGCCGCCTCGGTGAGTGAGTGAGAAATCCTTCCACCAGAGGGACACTCCCACGGTCACTAGCCATGGGGATTCTTTGCTCTCGGGAAGTCGGTTCTCCCTGGATTGCTTCATCCTGGTGGGACCAGCATTGCTGGCCTCCCCCGGTCCCTGCTGGCAGAGAGGGAGATGAGGGGAACCTCCATGCCCCCAGCATACTCCTTCCCAGACTCTGTTCTGTGGAACGTTTTCTATGAAAAAGAGATTACCAATTCAAGTAAGTTTGGAAAATACTGCCTAGCTCATCTTCCTTTCGCTGATTTACAACATACGTCAGCAAAAGAAGGATTGGAGAATTCAGCAATAAAGAAACCCTTTTAAACTCCATTTAATCTAGTGAGCTCCAGATTTTTCTGAACAATAAATCCTTTCTAAAGCGTCCGGTGAAACAGTGATTCGGAGGAGGGCTGCTTGGGAGACTCTGCTCGGGATGGTACAGCCAAGGCTTTGTCAACCCCAGCGCCCCAAATATCTGGAAAGGCTGTTGAGAAGACAGCCTGGTCAGCATAGTAGGAAAACAATGTCTCTACTAATTCCAGGCAGCTTCTCCCTCATCTCTAGACTGGGGATCTGGCAGACTGGAGCCTTTTAAGACAGGACACCCACTGAACCCCATCTCTGCTCAACCCCTAGAAAGGCTGCCCTTCACCTGTAGATGCGAGAAACTGGCCGGCAGCCCACAGCGGATATATAACGAGAGCAGCGAGCCGCATACAGCACAGCGGGGCGAGCACTGTTCCAAGTGCTTTACCCACAGATGTCCTGTTCATCCTCAAGGGAAACCTAGAGTTGTCTAGGGTTGTCAACTCTATTGCCTCCACTTGGTAGATTATGAATCTAACTTGCCCGAAGTCACACACACATGAAGACGCGTCGCAGGGACCTGACCTCCAAGTCTAGCTTCCAGACCTGTGCTCTCATCACTGACGGTCTTCCCACAGCCTTTGTTGGTATTCAGACCGGATGACTCACCTTTTCCCCTATGCTCCTAGAGATATTATTTATATGCCATCTAATTCACCCGTTCGAGGTGATCAGTTTTATTAGCTTGGGGAATAGATAGTCATATAACCACCAGGCCTACCCACACATGGAATATTCCTATCCCCCCGAAGTTCCCTCGCACCCATGTCCAGACAAGCCTGTCACCTGACCCCCGGACCAAGGTAACCACCAATGTTTCTGGCTCTGTAGTTTTGCCTGTCCCAGAACTGCCTATAGATGGAATCATATTGTGCTTTCGGTGTCCAGCTTCTTTCACTGATGCTTTTGAAATGCATCTGTACTGGGCGCCAGGGTGGCTCGGTCAGTTAAGCATCTGCCTTCGGCTCAGGTTATGAAGCCAGGGTCCTGGGATCAAGACCCATGTCCGGCTCCCTGCTCAGTGGTGAACCTGCTTCTCCTGTCTCTGCCCCTCCCCCCACTCCTGCTCACTCCTTCTCTCTTTCTACTGAATAAATAAAGCCTTTTTAAAAATTAAAAGAAAAAAAAAGAAATGCATCTGTGTTGTTGTGTGGTGAGTAGCATATTCCCGTTTTTGCTGGGTAGCATTCTACATCGTGTGGCTGTACTCAAATTTGTTTCTATGTTCTACTGTTGAGAGAAATATCTGGGCTATTCCCAGCTCAGGCCATTACCGGTAAAGCTATTATGAACATTCACATACAAGTCGTTATGTGGACATGTGTTTTCACATGAGTCACATGCTAAGTGTATTTGTAACTTTGGAAGAAACTGCCAGATGGTTTTCCAAAGTGGTTCCACCGTTTCCTATTAGCGCAGGAGCATGAGCGCCCCTCCCCCACACACGGCCGTCAGTCTTCTTATTTCGGCCATTCCCCGTACTATCTGGTATACATCACCGTGTTTTAATCCATACACCCCGGTAACCAGTAAGGCCCAGCGTCTTCCCATGTGCGTGTTGGTCATTCCCGTATCTTCTTTGGTGTATAGTCTATAAAAATCTTTTGCCCGCTTTATAGCACTGACTTTTTCTTTTTTAAGAGAAGGACCAGGGAGGGGCTGAGGGAGAAGGAGAGAGAGAATCTTAAACAGGCTCCACACCCAGAGCAGAGCCCAGGGTGGGGCTCAGCCTCACAACCCTGAGACCATGACCTGAGCCAAAATCTCCAGTCGGACGTGTAACTGACTGAGCCACCCTGGTGCCCCTATGCTATTGACTTTTTAATTACTGAGTTGTATGAGGTGTTTTTTTATATGTTTTACACAAAAGCCCTTATCAAATACATGTTTTGCAAATATTTTCTCCCAGGCTTTCATTTGCCTTTTCACTTTGTTAACTGCGCTCTTCTTGGGCAGTAGATTTTATTCATTTTTTTCTTTCATGGTTCATGTTTTCTGAGTCTTCTTTAAGAAATCTTCACCTGACCCAATATAACAAAAATCATCTACATTTCTCCAATAAGTTCAATAGTGTGTGCCCTTCTGACTCGTTCTCATTCAGCCGCTTATGGTCATTTCAACCACTCCTGTATGAGCACATGCAGAGATCTACTGTGGAGAAAAAGATTGAGCAATAACTGAGTTACACATCACAAGCGTCCAGATCGCAGAGGCCCACTGACCACAACCATGGACGCACAAGTCAGCAGCAAACTCTGCTCAGTGCACAGTTTTCGTCCGCTTCATGTCTCTTTCCTCCTCCACCAGATAAGTGACAGATAGATAGACAGGATGCATTTCAAATAGGATGACTTCTTTTTTCACAAAACCTCTCCAACTCCCACTCTATATCCCCCTCATCCCATGGCTATGGCATGAGTTAACGGGCTCTTGGCGATCTCTGAAGGAAAGACCTTACAAAACAGCAGGGCTGCAACTAAATCATCAGTGATGGAAAGTAAGAGATTCCACGGGTGCCGTATACATCACTTAACACTTACAACCACCAAGAGACACTATAAAATTGCTATTTGTAATTGGAAGAAGATTCTGTTTAGAAGATTAGCTTATACCAAATCACTGTCCCCATCTTTGACCATGGCTCTTAGCCTCTCGGTCTTCAAACACGAGTAGGAACTCAAACCACAACAACAAAACTAATGACCTACATCATTTTAAGCACAATTCCTTGTTAACTGACCTAAGCACTGTTTAACATGGAATATACAGAACCTTCTCTTTCCTCTCACTTCCAGTGTTGCATGAATGTCAGACCACGCACTGGCCCTGAAGATAGGGCCTTTAGGGCGTCAGTAGATACTTTGAGGGAGGTGACACAAGTTTACATGAAGACCAAGCCATTGGCAGATGCCTGTTTCCACCCCAACCAGCAGATAGTCTGGTTGTGGCAAGAAAGGTTGAGATTTAAGAAGTGTGCAGGAGGGCGTCCCTGGAATATTGGTTCTTCATCATCTTAAAAATAAAGATAAGAGCTACTCGCTGCTACAACTATATCCTCCCCAGCAAGAGAAAGAAATTCAGGACCCATCAAGTTCGATGTGCAAAGGGCAGCTAGCCAGTGAGACACTTTAGCTGCGACAGGTGATCTCCAGGGTAGCTGGGACCGTCTCCGACATGTGCTGATGGCGAGATCACCGCACAGGTGATGCACTCTCCCCCTCATCCCTCCCCGAGATGTGTCCTCCCTTTAATTGGCTGAAGCGGTTCTACCCAGACCTAAGGACAGAAGGCAGGACATGCGCTGTGAGACCTTCCACCCAGGACACTTTCATGGTACGCCCCTCACCCCCATCTGTGCTGTCTCTGGACTCCTGCTAAAGTGCTGCCCAGAGACCCACATCATCACTGTCACCTGGGAGCACATTAGAAACGCAGACAGTGCAACGGACAGAGCACTGGACGGAGGTGGACAAGCAAAGAAGTCTTTGTGCAACCCTCACAGGGTGAGTCAAGGCAATTGCAATAGAGGAGACAGTTTGCTCCGCTGAACAAAAAGCAGGAGAGTGTTTAGCCCTGGGGTGAGCTGCCAGAAAATACTGGGGGACAGTAGGCCAGGCTGGTGGGTGTGGTCGGGCCCTGCGTGTTTGCTGATTGACACTCACCGAAGGGAGGCTTCCGCCCCCCCACCGACCCTGGGAAACAGGGCCCCTATCTTTCCTGGTGATGACATTTCTAAGGGAAGGCTCCCAAGTCCTTGAGAATGACATGCCTGGGTTGTTAAACTGGCAGAGCCTGGAGGAAGACTGAATCTCAAGGGGAAGAGACAGAATTTACAGTTACAAGTTTTCTACAGTAAATACCCTAAGAAAAGGGAAATCAGGTGCCCATGGGAAGAAGGAAGCAACCTATCGGAAGTGGAGTGCCACGGAGCCAGCAATGTAAGGCTGTCCTGGGTCTCCCCCACGCCTCCTGATTCACTCTGCGCAGAGGGGGCCTAGGAATTTCCCCCAAACCTTTCCCAACTCTTGGGTCTAAGAACCCACGTAACTAGAAACCTGGTGTATCCATTTGCCGAGCTTAACAATGTCATTTTGAGGAACTAGCACCCCTCAAGACAAAGCAGGTCGAGGGGCAACACGCAGCAGTGGGACCTGCACGCCAGCCTCAGGGAGCTCATACCCAGCCCGGAATTTGGAGGAGCCTCGGTGTTTAGCTTGGGTTGTTTTGTTCCGGTGAGAACCCAACCAAGAAAATTTACAATCATTCAAATAGGACTTTTCCTCGAGACCCCTGATGCCCATACTTTGATAAAGGCAATTCTTTTTCCTTTGTTCTGTATGGCTTTCAGTACATTAAGGATATTGCTTTCCAAGTGCTATAGGGAGATGTACTTTATGGGGCCAGTAAATCACAGGATAGGAACTAATTGAAACTTGCTTGCTATGTACCTTTGTGGGCTGAGTCCTGCAGCAGGAAAGCAATCAGCTGGCAATTAAAATGCTAATACAGGCCTAACCCCCAGTTGGGTGCTTTCTCCAAAATGCAATGGGCAGCTCCCCCAGAATTCATAACATCCAGCCTGGACGGGACTTCATTTAGAAGCCATCGACTGATCAGAGCTGCAAATAACAGTCTGAGAGAAGTTTTGCCAGTGGAAAATAACAACAACAAGACAAATAATAATAATTATAAAAGAACTGATTGTTACGAGGCAGACCAAAACCGGACTTAATTTAGAAGCCACTGATTGACAAGAGACACAAATCACACTACAAAAAGAGAAGTTTTTTGTAACTCCAGGAGATGAATGTTAACACTGTGGTTGGTCCTCGTTTTACAATTAAAAGATACCAAGTCATTATGCCCTATACCATCATCAGTCATACGTATGTCCATTACATCTTGGTAAAACCAGAAGAAAAAGACACTGCAGGAGGTGTTTCGCTGATGGAAAACGACAATAAAAATAACAATAAAAGAACCGATAGTTGTAATGCCCACCAAATGATTCTCAATGATCTGACTGCAGTCAGCTTGGCGGTTTGGAATTTAGTGCAAATAAAACCTGTGAGTTAGATCCAGTCCCCTAAGGCCTGCTTGCTGGGGACACCCCCTGGGAAAAGTGTCAGGTACCACACACACACACACACACACAGACTCGGGACACACCAACCGGGACTGAAGCTTGTGAACACGCGTTGATCTTCTGGACTCAGGAGCTGAACTGACCTCCGTTCCCATCCTGACTCTGCCCCCTGCTGCTCCCAGTCTTTGGCAAGTTATTTCTGTGCTGTCTACCCCTCAGTTTCCTCTTCGATACGATGAGGACGTTACGCATTCCCACCTCTCAAGGCTCCTGTCAGAGTTCAGCACGACTACAGCGGTTAACATGGTGCTGCACAGCAGGACTGTTTATACGGGGCTTTACTATTTTTTTATAATTGTTTTTATTACGTCAGTCACTATACAGCACATCATTAGTTTTCGGTGTCGTGTTCCATGGGTCAGGGTTTGGGTATAACGAACACCCAGTGCTCCTCGCAACGCGTGTCCTCAATACCCATCCCTGGGCTCACCCCCGAGCCCTCTCCCCTCGGGAACGCTCCGTTTTGACTCCCAGAGCCCGCGCTACTCTTCCCGCCGCGCCGCTACTACCGCTGCAGAATCGGCCCTTCGCGGGCTCCCACCTCGCTCGCTCTGCGTTGCTGCCTTGCCCTCGTCCCTCTGCTGTACACCTGGACTTGGCTTTCCCCCAAAGCCCCCATCACTGTTCCCTCGGGGCCCTCAGCTCCCACCTCACGGCGCATGGGGTAGACCCAGGGCCCCCCCCACCCCGCTCTCTCGGAGGCAGGAAGGTCAACATGTTCCCACCAAACATGGTGCTCTTGCCTCCTCCTGAGGGGGCCTTGAGAGCAACAGACCTACGCACACTCTATCCTGACTCAAAAATACACATCCGGTGTCGGTTAAGGGAAAGGCGCCATGACGGGTGCCGTGTTGTTGCGCTCACTTGGTTCTCTGCTCTGACGCTGGATGAGCAGGACGCAGATCAGTGTCCGGCCCAGAGACTTGCTCTGGGCGGGACGTGCTCATCCCCGGCACCTTCCAGTATGTTCCCTTGCGTGGCCAAGGGGCTTCCCAGATGTCAGCAAGGGCACTCTAGACTAGGGTTGGCCCTTCATCCGATGATTGCTGACCTCCTAAGGAAAGAGAGATTTGGAGACGGGGAGAAGGCGGTGAAATGTCGGAGCAGAGACAGGAGTGAGCAGCTGTCAGCCGAGGAAGGCCAAGGGTCGAAGGCACTGATGTGGAGAGCGAAGGCAAAAGGAAATGTAGATAAAATGAACCGTCCTTATCACCTGCAGCCCACTGACAAATACTTGAAGCAGGCAGAGTTTAAATTCCTCCAGGAAGCTCCCAAGGGTCTTCACATTAATCCTTTACTAAAGGGAAAAACAACCTTAGTGACAATAGCAGGCCTTGGATAGGCCTGCATAGGAAAGTCCTTTGGAACTTCCCTTATCTTTACTGCTCCCAATCCCAAGGTATCTAATCAGTTCCTCCTCACAATCCCAGTGGCATCAGGGGGCAGCCCTTTCTTGGCCTTGGCTGAGAGCCCCAGACCTCAGCAACACAACTCCAAAAACATATCAGCACCCCAGAAGCCGAGAGAACAGGAAGGTCTTCGAGACAGCATGGCCCTGCCAACACCCTGATCGCAGACTTCGGCCTCCAGAGCTGTAGGAGGATTAACGCCTGTGGGTTACACCACCCTCCAGTGGTACTTGGCAATGGAAGTTTACCGGGAGATTCCGACGCTTCCCGAAGCCAAGCTTCAGAAAACGCAAGTCCCTTGTTCCAGCTGCAGCAAGCTCAAGGCAAAGACTCCATCCGCTGCTCCGTGATCGGGAAGAGCCAGAGTGGCCAACGCCACCCCCAGGGCCCAGACGAGGCCTCGGACTGCATAGTCCTGCCATTTCCATCCAGAAAACTCCTGCCGGGTCAGGCAATCAATCAACCTAGTTAGAGAGCAACAACTCCTCGGAATGGAGCTTCATGACGGAGGGACCCAGCTGATGGTTATGCTCTCCGGTCCCACCAGCCTCAGCCCTCTCCACCTCACAGACAGAAACAGGCTCCCCTCCTGGGGTTGAGGGTTAAACGACCCACACTGGCCACCAACTAGTAGCCTTGGACGGATTTTTTAACCACGCTCCTGGGTTTCCTCGACGACAGCCTGTCTACCTGAGGTCTTGTTATAAACACCAAGTGGCAGTGCTAGTTTTACAGCCATTAGTTATTTCTTTTATACCCATCCACTCTAGACGGTTCTGGGAATGGAAAAGAAATGCAATCAGAGATGATGCCGGAGAAATTATGGATCTGTGCCCTAACCAAAAACGTGATTTGCAGCCCCTCCCGGTGCTTTGACTCCACAGAGAGTTCCTCACCTTCCTTCCCCTGTCCAAGCCCACACCTTGGGGTTTCCTCCCTTTGGGGACCTACTATATATAACCAGTTATAAGAGTCAATTATATTTTAGTCAATATGGTCCTCCAAGGTAATGGCAAGAGATCCTGGTAGGGGGCCAACCAGTTGCTTAACTAAAAAAAGACTCTGCCAAACCATGAGGGGCTAAGCAGTGAGCCCTTCCCATCACACCTCCCTCCTGGGCCCCGGATGCTTCCCCACCCTATTCCCAGACACATGATGGTCCATACAAGGTACTACTTAGACCATTCATGTTGGTTCAGGAAAGTCTCTTTGAGAAGTTCAGTGGGTTCTGTTCTTTTGCCCAAGGCCTCATGGGATGTGTTGTCAAAAACCTTCTTCCTAATAATAGCCCATTGTGTCAATTTTCTTTTTAAGTGATAGATGGGAGGCAACCCCAGAACAGATTAGCTCTAAAGGCAGACACATCACCCTGCCAACTCCTGTTGAAGTTATAGCCAACAAAACACAAAAACCGTATATTTTTCACATCTGATATTGGTTCAGTCATATGTCTCCTATTCTCTACTTGTACAGCTGGATTTTTTGGACACAGAAACAAAACTTTATATCTGTCCCCATTAAACTTTATTTTTTTAGAACTGGGCAATTGTTAAAGCCAATTGACATCAGCTGGGGTCTTGATTCTGGCATATCCCATAGTCACTGCCCCTGAGAAATTTCATACCACCCAAAATATTAGGTCAACCAGCCATCAATATGTATAATACCCAAATTACCAATAAAAGACAAGAGAGAGGAAGAACCCTACTATGTATCTTTGGGGACATCCCTCTGTACTAGTACAGATCCATTAAACAATACTTCTCCAGTATTTTTGTAACTTTGAATGCTTCTCATTGTACCATTGAGCCTACTGTTTGTAGGGGGAGACAATCAGCTCAGTTCCAGACAGGCCGAGTTTCTGTAACATTCAAGACAGATTATATATGCAGGAGATGAGGAAATGGCTAAGCCTGGGTTTATTTCTCTCTGTCTCTCTCTATGTGTACACGGGCGTGTGTGCGTGTGTGTGTGATATCAACATAAGATGTTGGGCCGAGTCATGGAAAAGGACATGCGCACCCAGAGAAGGGATCAGTGAAAAGAAAGGACTTAGGGATCCTCACTAAGGGAAAGAAGGAAAGAAACCTGATGAAAATAGAGAGGCCAGGGTAAGATCCAGCTAAGAATGGTGTCACGGAATCCAAAGCAGAGCTGAAATCACACATGAATGAAGCTGGAAGAAACCAAACCATTCAGTGCTACAGAGTTTAGCGAATACGAGACAAGATTTCAGTTTTGGTTTTTAATTAGTGCTTAAAAATGAGAGAGCCAGGGCACCTGGGTGGCTCAGTGGATTAAAGCCTCTGCCTTCAGCTCGAGTCATGATCTCAGGGTCCTGGGATCGAGCCCCGCATCGGGCTCTCTGCTCAGTGGAAAGCCTGCTTCCCCCCCGCCCCCGCCTCCCTCTTTACCTACTTGTGATCTCTGTCAAATAAATAAATAAAATCTTTAAAAAAAAAAAAAAGAGGGAGCCAGATCAGCAAAACCAATCATGTTACACAGAGGATCACAGAGAACCTCGCCAAGGCATATGCCACCATGAAACTCATACCTTTGTGACTTATCCATTTTAGCATGGAAGCCAAAAATCATCAGCACACTGGCCCAACACTATCCTATATCATCTCCTCTGAACGTCATATACACCAATGCTTGCCAATAATGTCTCTGCCCTCCGTCGGAGTCAGGCAAATCAGGCCCATCGTAGCTGAATACAGACAGAAGGGCTGGGCAGACATCACCAGGGAACCTTAGCTGAACTGTTCCCAGGAGCTAACCTAATAAAGCCTCCTTCCGCCATAATCCCCACTTGCCTACTTCCTGGAGAGAGCACAGAGACATTGGTAATCCCACAAATGACCTCAGGCTAATTAAATCAATAGTCCTTGCAAATTAGGTTTTTAAATGAAAGTGTTTTAAAGACCTTTAAAAAAAAAAATCAGGTTCCTTCCTACTGGGGATAACATTTGAGGATAAATTAGCAAGTAGAAGAGTAAAGGAAGGAAACAAAACTGTCCTCCATTGTCTGAAAAGTCAATCACGAAAATGCTAAACTGAGCATATAAAGAGCCTTTCTATCCCACTGAACTTTTACCTGCCTAAAGGTTTCTCAGTAGCCATCCAGAGAGCCACGCAAGAACCCACATCAAGGGTTCTCTGCTCAGCGGGGAACCTGCTTCCTGCCTCTCTCTCTGCCTGCCTCTCTGCCTACTTGTGATCTCTGTCTCTCAAACAAATAAATAAAATCTTAAAAAAAAATTTAAAAAACAGGTTAGAACTTAGGTATGCAAGCAGATTTTGTCCCTGTCAAATGTCCTTTGGGGATATTGCTGGGGTGTGGAAAGCGACTGCAGATGGCAGCCTGCCCTCTGTGCTCCGTAGAAGATTTTAGTAAAGCACTGAGGAGGGCGGGTGGTAGGAGGCTCGTCACGACAGGTCCCCATTCTGGGGCATGTGTGACAGGTCCCCAGGCAGCTGAATGTGGCTCCCGATTGTTAATTAAAGCCAAAGCCATAAGCAGTGGAAATGGCTTATTTATCATCAGTTAGATCATAAACATTATCTGAAAAGCAGCAGGGTATTCCTTAAAGTGACACTGCGTAAATAGATATTCTAACTCTCTGTATGAGTTTCCTGCTGCTTCTCTAACAAATTATCACAAACTTGGTGGCTTGAAACCACACAAATTTATCCCCTTATGGTTCTGGCTGTCAGAAATGTAAACTGAGTTTCACTGGACCCGACCAAAGTGCTGGCAAGGCCACGCTCTTTCCCGGCTTCCAGACCTGTGCTTCTGCGCTCGTGGGCCCTTCTCCCTCTGCCAGCAGAGCCGGCAGCAGTACCGGCTGGCTCCAGGGCTCCTTGGGGCCGTTGTCTTCTCCCGCCACATGTCTTGCCGCCTGCCTCTTGTACAAACACTGATCACAGTGACAGCCCATCCACACAACCAGGGTAACCTCCCCAGCTCGACATCCTTAACTTAGTCACACCTGCAAATTCTCTTCTGCAGGATAAGGTGACACATACAGGATCAGGATATTTGGCGGGGAGGGCCTTATTCCACAGGCCACACTACCCTACAAGACTATGAACTTCACAGGGGCAAAAGTACCTTTTAGACTCTGTTTTCACAGGCCCAGCACACTGCCTAGTAATGTAAATGGTGCCCAACAAAGCGTGCCAAGTGAGCGATGGGCCGACCTACCCTTACTTCTACAAGGGCTGTCTTTGCTCTGAGCTTCCATGGCGAGTGCCTGATCGGGTTTTTATACAAATGTATCATGTGCTTTAAAACTTGTTTTGCAAATGGCTTAAAAAGTTGTTGGCAAGACAGTCATTTTTCCATGAGCATCCTTCAGACGCTGGCCTTGACTGGTTTCAAGATGGGAATTTATTTTGTCCATTTCCGTGGCTCTTCCTGGTTCTTCCATTCGTGCTATAAATTTTCTCGGAACACCTGGCCACGGTCAAGGGGCCCTGCTGGAGGAAGCCTGCCCCGTCCCACAGCCACACCCCGTCAGGATCACCCTGGATCCCAGTTTAATGGATCCGCCTCTCCCCAGTTTAATCATCCCGCATGTCTGCCGAGTTTGGCTTCTGGATAAATCAAAGCAGCTCTGCGGCAAGAGTCAGGGACAGACTAACTTCCAGGGAAGAGCTTCACTCTGCAAATTTATTACTTTCTCAGCCATAAACAAGGTCACCCACAGCACCTTTCACCTTGATGAGAAATTCAAAATTTCAGAAGGAAAAATTGCCCGGCCAGTGGAGAAATCTTAACTCGTCGCACAGTCTCTCCCTCTCTTTTTTTTTTTTTTAAACATAATTTCTCCATCATAAATTTGTCCTGGTTAACCCAAGAAGACCTGTGGTTTTTGATTTGTGTGAGTAAACATCTTAAATCTCACTGCTAACTACAGATCCCTAAATCTAACTGTTTTTGCTGACAAGAGAAGAAAATTTGGAAGGCCCAGACTTCACAGACATTTGTCTTGGCTTTGGCATCCTCTGCCAGTGACTGTCAAGTTGATGTTGTCACCTTTGATCACTTCGTTTGTGGGGACACGAGAATGGGAGAAAGACAACTTACGCCCCAGCCATCCTCAGTCTCAGCCACCGTAGGCAAAGCATGGAAAAGAGGGAGCACAGTCAGAGCCAGGAGGGGCAAGATGGAGGGTGGGGAGCAGGTTGAGGGAACGGGGTGGGCCACCAGGACACCCGGGGCAGAAGGGAGCCTCCAACACCACCTGCAGCAACACTGCCGTCTCACACGCGCTTCCCAAATCTCGCCGCTCCCATCGAGAGGGGAAATCGATTCACACTGAAACTTCAAGGGATTCTGTGACCTCCCAGTGAATAGAATCCAGGGGAAGTCAAGCTGTGGGCCTTCCAGGGCTAGGTCAGAGGACAATCCTATCTCCCTCCCTCCTTCTCTCTCTATCTCTTACTCTCTCTCTCTCCCAGCCGCCATATTTTTAGGAAGCCCAGACCACGTGGAGTGGCCCCATGGGGAGTACTACATCCAACTTAGAATTTCAGCCGAAATCCAACATCGAGCACCAGACAGGTGACGGATTGACTGACTGATGGACTGACTGAAGATGCCAGCCCCTAGTCTTCAGCGCCCCCTCAGCTGGTACTGAATGGAGGAGACAGTCCTACATGCCTTGCAGATCCATGATAAATATATACATTCAGGGTCTTTTTAAGTTACGCTTGGGGGTAGTTTGTTAGACACACAGAGTAAATGGAACAATATGGAAGCTAGAAACCAGGATTTCTCAGAATTACACAAATGGCCAGGACCAAGGGACCACAGAGAACAAACTGGAAGGCAAAGCAGGTCAAGAGTGCTAAAGCCAACACCAATTCTGAAAGGTCATGAGGTCAAGGACACTCTTGTATTTCTCCAGCTGTAAGAAAAATCGTTTTCATGCTGGAAATCTGTTTTCACAATTAGTGGCTGTCCCTACTATGATTCTGGATTCTCTAAGTCTACAAACTTAAGTTTTTCCTTTAAAGGATCAAATAGTCAGTTATTCCAAAGGCCAGGATTACAATATGAGGCCATCAGTGTAGCACAGTTCCCACTCTGAAGCTTCAGATGAGATCTCCAGCTGCCCGACCCTTAGGTACTTCAACTCTAGCACATAAGGATGAGCTCATCTTCTGATCTCTGTACCTGTCAAAACTATTTGATGTTCTGCACAAGCCTCAAGGTAATTACAAAATTAGCAGACACCAAAGTTAAAGAAAAAGGGATCCCAGCATAACATTACAAAAAAAAAAAAAATCATCATCAAATCACAAAGGTAGAGGGGCGCCTGGGTGGCTCAGTGGGTTAAGCCGCTGCCTTCGGCTCAGGTCATGATCTCAGGGTCCTGGGATCAAGTCCCGCATCGGGCTCTCTGCTCGGCAGGGAGCCTGCTTCCCTCTCTCTCTCTCTCTGCCTGCCTCTCCATCTACTTGTGATCTCTCTCTGTCAAATAAATAAATAAAATCTTAAAAAAAAAAATCACAAAGGTAGATAGCAAGAGAGAAAGAAAAGAATAGAGGACTACAAAACAATCAGGAAACAATGAAAAAATGGCAATGGGAAGGCCTTACCTATAAATGATTACTTTAAACGTAAATGGATTAATTTTCTAATCAGAAGACATAGACTGGTTGCGTGCATTTTAAAAAAAAAAAAAAACACACAAGATACAACAAATATGGTTCCTGTCAAGAACAGTTGGAAGGTGCTCCCTCGCCCCCCTAATAACAAAGCAGCAACTTGTGGCTAATGACTTGGAACATAATCCTAATGGGGGCAGGAGGGCAACAAAACGACCCCACAGAGACTTTTCCTGCCATGAGCCTTTTTCAGACAACAAAACCCTCCACCAAACCCCCAGGAGTCTGCAGAGGCTGTGATTTTATTTGTCCTCCAACTTCTCGAGTGTAAGAAAAATTGCCCCTTTTATGCAAGTTTACAGAGGGTGTCCCACACAGGCTTGTGCTCAGAGTCCTCACTTCCCTTCCACTGGGCAGGCGGCAGCAGATGTGAGGATGTAGGCTCACGAGTCAGCATGGATGAGCTTCATTTACCAAGTGGGAAGGGGGGCAGGAAAGGGGGATGGGGATTCTCACAGCAGAAGACACCTCTCAGGGGTCAAGCCCATGACCCAGCTAATTACACTCACCTTGCTGATCTGTTCCCTTTGCCACATTTCAAGAGGCACTGGAAATAGATGTCCTGGCGCTCCGTTCAAAGGCGTTGTCTTATTCTGTTTGTCCTCTGACTACATGGGTTGTTCCTACTCCAACAGGATCAAAGCTTCCCAAACCTTATCAGCCTCATAGGAAAACTCTCTTGCTGGGATAGCAGGGAAACCCGACCCTAGTGTTCCTGCCTGCCCTCACCAGGCTTTTGCTTCTCAGTGTGGTAAAAGGGACGACAGCCCTTTCAACAATGGAGAAAAGAGCCAATGTCTTTTCAGAAAGATTACTCAGGTAATAAAATCACCACTGCTATCGTGGAGAGCATTAAGTGGCATATAGAACTGTTGGATCACAATGTCCTACACCAGAAACTAACATAACATCGTATGGCACACTACTCCAATAATCAAAGTTAAATTAAGTTAAAATTAAATTCTGGGTTTTTTAAGATTTTATTTATTTATTTGACAGACAGAGATCACAAGTAGGCAGAGAGGCAGGCAGAGAGAGAGGAAGGGAAGCAGGCTCCCTGCCAAGCAGAGAGCCTGATGCAGGGCTCGATCCCAAGACCCTGGGATCATAATCAGAGCCGAAGGCAGAGGCCTTAACCCACTGAGCCACCCAGATGCCCCTAAAATTAAATTCTTAAAGAAATTCAGGAAAGAAAATCATCACCTGTAGAGTACCTAGAGTCAGTGACATTGATACAACTTTTGTGTCAGGATCCCACCTCTGTCTCGTTGCTATAACAAAGCACCACACAGGGGCGCCTGGGTGGCTCAGAGATTAAGCATCTGCCTTGGGCTCAGGTCATGATCCCCTGGGATCAAGCCCCAAATTGGGCTCCCTGCTCAGTGGGAAGCCTGCTTCTCCCTTTCCCACTCCCCCTGCTTGAGTTCCCTCTCCTGCTGTCTCTGTCTGTCAAATAAATAAATAAAATCTTTAAAAACAACAACAAACAACAACAAAGTGGCACACCCATGTAGCTTCAGTGACAGAAATTTAGTTGTTGCAGTACTGAGGGCGGAATGTCCAAGATCAGGGCGTCAGCATGATCGGGAGCTGGTGAGAACACTTTTCTGGAGTTGCAGACAGCCACCTTCTGGTCCTGTCCTCATGTGGCAGAGAGCAGAGACCAGAGGCAGACCTTCTCCTGTCTCTAATCCCGTTCCTGAGGACCGCACCCTCATGACCCAATCCCCTCCAACGCCCCACCTGCTAACACCATCACACCTGGGGTGAGAACCTCAGCACATGAATTCATGGGGGACACACATATTCTGTCCATTATAACCTCTTAAAATTCTAAATGTTATAAATTGGTGACTTTCCCCAAAAGAGTAATTATTTTATCAAAAGAATATAGTTTACTTTTTTTATAACTATTACATTTTAAAGATTTTATTTATTTATTTCACAGAGATCACAAGTAGACAGAGAGGCAGGCACCGAGAGAGGGGGTGAAGCAGGCTCCCAGCTGAGCAGAGAGCCTGATTCGGGGCTCTATCCCATGATCCTGAGATCATGACCTGAGCCAAAAGCAGAGGCTTAACCCACTGAGCCATCCAGGCATCCCAAGAATATGCTTTACTTCTAAAAGGAAAAGTTTTTCATGGTGAGGTCATGTGGTGAAGTTTAAGTGATTCAATTTACAGACCAAATCTTCTCACAGCTAATCGTCTGACAGCCCTCCTCCCCGCAGGGCACTGGACACAGCAAGTGCCCTATCAGTAGCATTAAATAACACAATGCTAGCTCCTAGAGCTGGGTCATCTCCCCTATTCCCCCAAATCAAGATTGCTTTAAAAGACTTGAAGTCAACTTGTCTCAAAGCAAGGTTCTTAAAAACCATAGTACTTCAAAGGGCTTCAAAAAAAAAAATTCTCTTTAAAAAAAAAAAAAAAAGGATCATAGCAACACCGTTATTTTAGGAACATCCCATAGGGAAATCCTCTAGTTAGGGATTTAGCTGTGTAAGGGGCAGAGAGGGGGTAGTTCTTATTGCTGTGGTTACCCTGGGTCCAGTACAGGCTCCAGGGTCCTCTGGTGCTGCCGTGTGTCTGTGCTCGGGGCTGGAGTCAGAGGGATCTCTGGAGTTATGCCGATGTCTTCTGTTTGTCCTGGCGCCCCCAGGTTGCCCTGCTCTTCCCTCTCCCAGCATAGACGGCTCTGCTCGTTATACACTGCCGGGCAGGATGGTGACAGCGGGACACAGCAAGTACTGTTTCTGCTGTTCTCCTTCAGCCTAAGTCTGAGGGAAGCACCATGTCACTAGGTCTTGGGAGAGGGCTTCTCCATGATCTGTCCCACTCCTAGGGGAAGGAAACCCCTCGTGGTCTCAGCCAGCCCCTCCCTCAGGGGAAGGGGGTCTCAGCCAGCCCCTCCCTCAGGGGAAGGGGGTCTCCTTAACCCTCCGGTCTCCCCGAGATGCACTGGTCTTCACTGGTGTTTCAGGGGTGGTAAGTTTTCCCATTTTTTTCTCCAGTGGCTGAAGGCTTCTGGTCCATGGCAGAGATAGAGAAGAGGATCCACACTGGGGTTTAACAATTCATTAGAAATTTCCATTGATTTTATTTCTTCTAATGGGCTTGTATGGTGTCCCATAGCATCTGGCCAAGGCAAGCAAGTGTTCCCACCCCAGGTCTCCCGAGATACTCCTGTCCTCCCACGGATACAGTCAGCTGGTTACCCGGGACTTCAGGTCTCGACTGAATTCAAGAAACACTGGGATTTGGATACTGTTCAGCAATCCACTTCTATGAGGTTGTAGGGTTGGGAGTAATGTTCTTTCCAACCTTGCACATCCTGAGCAAAGCTGGGGACAGTCTTCAGGGAAGACTTCTACTGAAGACAGAACAGTCTTCACCACAACTTACGGGAAAAGAAAGAAATGCCAAAAATCCAAGTGACCGTCCATGGGAGCAGTTGAGTGAATGGTGACTTGTCCGTGCACTGGAGACCTACCACGTGCAGGACAGATGAGATGGGACATCTACTGGCAAAGAAAGATGCCATGCTACATAAGTAAGCAAATAAAATAGAGCAAAGGCACACAGGAAGTGTGGTATAACCCCCTTTAAAGAAAAACAATGTTCGTGTATGTGTGTGGGTGTGTCCCTTGGTTAACACCTGTTAGGACATGATCTAAGATATTAACCCTCCGGCCAGTTCTGCTAGGTAAGGCCTGCTTTTAGAGCACATCTTGCCCCAGCGTGTGTAACAGATTAGGAAACAACCTGAGCCTAGGGAGAATTTTGCATTTATTCACAATGTTGTCCATAAGAACCCCTAAGTGAATGCAGAACTCTGACCCCACTTAACCGAGCACCGTAGGAATATGGGACGTGGGCACAGGCACACACAGGAGCACACGCAGGAACCCCCTGACCACCCACCAGCGACTTCGGTTCTCCACGTGGGCGGTGAGCTATGCCCTCCCCACCTCGGGAACTTTCCTTCACCTTCCAGGAACGCTCCTTCCACCTCTCCCCAAGAACTCACCAGCTGCAACCTTTCTGACCTTAGGTCTGCCAGTAAAACCCAGAGCTTCTCAGGTGCCGTATTTATCAAGGTATGCAGGTTTTGGCTCACTACCTAATGTGTGCACGACAGAGCCACTGTGTTTATTAGATGCTGATACCTGTTTTGCTATGTTGCTGATGAAGTTAGGGGGTGTTATTTCTCTAACCCCTTTTTCATACAAGCCTCAGCTTTTACTGCACGATTTTTGCATCGCAGAGTAATTTCTGGGGTTGTGCAGGTCACATTGCAGCAGAACTGACCTATGCGTTCTGGGAACGAACTGGAGGAGGGGGCTGGACAGATCTTTCACTTTTGTGACACAAGTCCACGTTGTATGGGTAACATAAAACACAAACCCAAATAAGCTGAGAAATAAAGGAGAAATGAGCAGAGCCTCCAAGGGAGCACAGATTGTACGGACGGCAACGCAGCCGGGGCCCCTAGGAGCGTATCAGGGCAGCCCTCTGACTCTGGGAAACTGTGTGGCTTTGAAATACGGTGTTTAGGGCCCTCCTCTTAGAGACTGACAACACCCATCCATACATTAAGGCTCAGGGATGTTCTTCAGCCCAGAAACCTGTCTAGCTATAATCGACCTAGGGTCTCTAAAACATACGACCACAGGACACTTTCTGTTGTGGCCTCCTTAATATCCCCTGGGAGAGAATACATGCTCAGCCTAAATCAACACAGAAAATAAAACCTGTCCTCCTGTTATTGAATGAAGCAGCAGCAGACCGAGTGTGTTTGGGCAGGAGGAAGAGTGCATTCGGGTGGGATTAGGAAGGAAATCGGGGAAAGAGAAAGAGAGTGGAATCTGACAGGGACGGTGTCACCCTGGAGACTCGGGGTCTTCCTCTGCACACTTACTTTCCAGAACCTACTGTTCGGCTCTGCAGGACCACAGAGGATCCGCTAAAGGAAGTGCCTCCGCATCGGACTTAGGCCAATGGGGCCACGAGGGGCAACTCAGCCAATCCGTGTCTAGGGACCAGCTCCACCCTTGCTGTCAAATCAAAACGTCATTATATTAACCTGAGAATTCCCGAGTCACCTATCATGTTCGTTGAATTTGCAAATTTATGAATTTTAAAATTTTTAGGAATTTTAAAAGACGAGTTTTCTCTGAGAGCTTAGTCCCAACATTTCCACAAACTGATGATCCAAGATCCTTCTGATGCTTTATGAAATGTTAGCCTCGGTAATAATAAACGCCAAACAGAATATTTTTAAATGAAGCATGCAGGCTGAAGGGGAGATCGAGCTTTGTGGGAAATATGACAGGCATGGCCAGCCTTTACCTAGGAGGAAAGTAGGCAGCATTTCTCAGGCGATCGGCTGAGCTGGTTTTCCCGCCCGGAGGAGGGAACTGAACAGAAGTTCTAGAGCTTCGAGAAGCTAAAAGTCCGTTCCACGGCCCACAGCTAAAGCATGAGAGATTCTCTCTCTATGGTCTTAGCTTCCGGACTTAGGGATCTGGAGTGAAACCTTCTCTTAGAAGAGGAAACTGTTCCCATGTGGAGTCTTTAAGCCTAAAGAAGCCTTAAATGTTCTGCTTTGAAGCTCGTGTGTCGCGGGTCCACCAGGGGGAACCACAGCAGGGATCATTCCCATCCTTGTCTCCACCCCCAGCCCGCTCCCCCAGACCCCAGGCCAGAGCTCACGCCCCACAGGTGCTGAGTAAATGTTTGCAGAGTAAGGAGACAAATGAACGCTCCAGAAGATGCCACAGACTGCCCCACAGACTGCCCCACTCACTCGTGTCGCGAACGATAAGGTGGGTCCTCTTTATGCTTTTCTTAAGTAAGCGTCACATAAGCAGGGAGTATCTTGGAGGACCGCAAACAGGGTGTACCTTGGAGAGCAAGTCAGGTCCCATCTTGGTTTGACCTCAACTCTTTCGGCAACCTTGGAAGGTTCGCTTAAATCCCTAGGCTTCAGTTTCCCTGTCTGCGGAGAGTGAACAACAGTAGCAGCCCCCTCTCTGGGCGGGTGGGCGGAAGGCTTGCACTGTACATGGGAAGAATCTGGAAAATTCCCAAAGCAAGCCGGTTCCTATCAATAAGGGTCACGCTTCTGAGCGACGGAGCTGCTTTCCCGCGTGACCTCAGGAATCAGGCCTTTCACAAATGGCACTAGACCCTTCCTCCAAGGAATCACACAATTTCCTGAAAAGACATACATGCTCGAAGTAATTACTGTGTTTCTAAATATACCCAGAAACTGTCTTAAGTGAGTTATAAATATTATTTTTAATCTTCGTAACAACCCTAAGAGATAAGTCTCACTATTATCCTCAGTGTACAGATGAGGAAAGCCAAGAACAGAGAAATTAAATAATTTCCCCAAGGTCACATAGCCAATGAGTAACCAAGACTCAAACCCACACAGACTGGCCACAGTCTGCTCTTAACTACTGTCTACTTGACCTTTCCAGTGATTTCTGCTACTTACTTCAACCGATCTGATTAAGTTACTGCACACAGAGAAGATGCTTTGATTTTGTTTTTATTACTCAAGAGGGGGAAAAAAAGAAATGTATTATTTTCAGGCATCAGCCAGAGCTTAGAAAATACGCCATCTGTTTGTGCCTCAATCCAGTCAGGAAATAACAAAAAGAAATTCAAAAGACGGGGGAAACACTTAAAATGTTTGATTGCCAAGAATTCTACATGGCTTAAGAAAGCCTCCAGCTAAAAAAATAATCTTTGTATCTAATCTTCAATTACAAAGGAATAAATTAATTCCCCCCAGACCGCAGTAAAACTTGAAAGTATCCCCACTTGTCCCATTATTTTTCAATCTGTTCAAAGAAAAACAACCAAAGACCTACAAGGAAATAATTTCCAGGGTCTTACTGTTGTGGATCCAACCACATTAGAAGATCAATGCTTCTTCTGTGCACGTATTTCAGAAAGGCATACTCTACCACAGCCTTGCTCACTCAGCACAGGGGAGAGGGTCGCTAGATACCAGATGTCCAGTCAGGAATCACGCAGAATGGGACGGAATAAACTTCTGGAGCCCACGGCGCAAGGCTATGCTCTGGTCCTTCTTGAAAGTCACACACAGGTGTTCTAAGGATCGATCCATCCAGGAGAACAACACGGGGAGCCATGGGGCCAGGGATGGGAGGACCACACATTGCGAGAAAAACGGGTTGAGAGGAATGGCAGGCAGGACTCAAGGATCCTTAGTCCAAGCCCCAAATGCCATGTGCAAAGTGTCTATAAAAAGCGGATGAGAACAGGTGGTGAGGACAGCTTCACTCATTCATTAGAAATTCTATCTGTTCCTGTGCATTACGTTCCAGGGACAGAGCCAGGAGATGGTTCAACCAAGCAAGCCAGTGGCAGAGATAAAGATAGAAAGTCAATAAGGATTCAGAAATCCTAAAGCTCATTGAAAAGTCAATCATTTAGACAAATCCGTTTTCCCAAAAGACCAGAGTACAAGGCAAGACAGGCAGCACCAGGGAGCAAGGCAGAGGGAACTGTTCGTGTTTGGCTGTTACTTGTCATGTTTTAAGTTAATGTCCCGACTTGCTCTTCCTGCCAGACGGTCCCTCCAGACGGAAGCGCGTCTTGAGCTGACCCAAGCCTACACAGAGTAGACACACTCTCAGCTCAGGATGATGGACGGGGCAGTGGACGGATGGAGAAATGCATCTGCAAACCAAGGACTGAAGGAAACTGGCCAAGCAAGTAAGACCGGACGCAGCCCCTGCACGTCAGGGTCAGGGTAGACCCCGCAGCCCACTTGCTGCCCAGCGCCAGGCAGTTCTGGAGGCCCAGGGTTTCTCAGCGTTAACAAGGAAACAGTGACGACATCGGATTGCAATGAGGAATAAAGGCAATGATGTATCTTCAATGTTTCCAGAGGGTTTGACTCAAGGGAAAAGCTGGTAGTGGTTGTGGTGGCTCCAGGAGTCGTGGCGGGCGTGGGGAGGAGATGGTAGTGGCGGGGGGGAGGATAGCGGTCAGGACCACAGCCGTAGCAGTCATGGCGGCAGTGGTCATGGGAATGGTACAGTGGTCCTAATGGTGGTGGCAGTAATGACAATCATAGCAGTAACGGTAGTGGTGGTAGCAATGGTGGCCGTGGGAGTGGCGGTCATGGTCGTCATGGCTATAGGACTGGCGGGAACTACAGGGGTTTAGCAGTGGGAGGAGCAGGGGAAGGGGAGTAGCTTCCTCAGGACTCTCCCATCACCCCGACAAGGGGCAGGTGCGCCCTTCAGCCGAGGCCAGCCCCCAGGTTGGTGGAAAGTGTGCAGAAGAGGGAAGAAGTTGCGCTACTCGGAAGCCGTAGAGACAACGGCCCCAGCCCACCCCCACCCACTGTGACTGAGGAAAAGAGCAAGGACGTACACGTACAAAATCTATTTCAATCCTGTTTGAATTTTTTTAACTGTATTTTCAGATCAGCTTTCTACCCCTTTCTGTCTAGTCTCCATCTCTACAAATGCAGGTCGGGGGATGGAATCTTGTTCCTAACCCGTGGAAGCAGAGAACCCACCCCGACCCCAGTGCAGCTGAAGATGCAGAGAAGCGGGGGGTCTGGTGCACCATGCGCGGCCTGGACCACAGCGGGGCCGCTGCTTACGAAACCAAACACGCTTACCGTGGAGCCCAAAGCACACCGTCGCCGGCGTTCACCTGCACACGTACACAAATGTCCATAGCAGTTTTATCCCTAACAGCAAAAGACAGAAATGCCTTTCAATGCCTGAACTTCAGGTTCACAAACCTGGGTCACCCGCGCAGTGAAACAGCCCTCAGCCCTGGAAAGCAGCAGACCTGCTTGCACAACGGCCGGGACACGTCTCCAGGGTTTGGTGGGAAAGCCCGTCTCTGTAGGTCACAGACGGCAGGTTCCACTCAGACAACATCGTCAAAAGGACACAAGTGCAAAGACAAAGAACAGATCGCTGGTTGCCAGGGCACAGGGGTGGGGGGGTGCATGTAAGAGGATACACTGGGCTGTCCTTCGTATTGACGGAATATTGATTTTGGCAGAAGTTACGTGAATCTCTGCACGGGGTAAAAATGCACAGGTCTGTACACAAGGACAAACGCGAATGAGGGGATGAAAAGTTATTGAATTCTTCGAGCCGATGCAACATGGTCTGGACTCTGGCCCCGGTTCACTAACAAACATCACCGAGCAGGAAAGCCGGGCGCTTCCTGTATGCAGAGACTGGGGAGAAAAATGGAGAAAAACCGAGGCTTAATTTCAAGTCCCAGTGGAAATATTTTTTGAAGCAAAAAGGGTATGCATTTAATGGGACGCTAAGAGGCTATTACACACAGAGAGGGAAAAGGTTATCTTAAATAGGTCACGTATAGATGACACCACGAAGGGCCACTGAAACCGAAAAAATGTAGTGATTTCGTCGGAGAGCCATGTAAGTGCCTCTGCCGAGTTGAATCTTTGGCTTCAGCTCCAGATCAAAGCCAGAATCATCCAACGCTTCCCGTCTTGAGCAGGATCGCTCACAACACCTCCCCGACGGGCTGGGTGGCGCAGGCCCCGGGCTCCCATCACGCTCCACACCGATCCTCTCCCCGGACACAGGGAGGAAGCCAGGAAGGGCCAAATTCAGTAGCTCGCAGAGGAAATCCAATGACACCAAACGTAGGGTTGGTGGGGAAAAGCCTGCACAACCAGCACCAAGCTGCCAGGAGGTAGTGATGAAGCCACCAGCTCCAAAAGGGGTCTCTGTCCCCAGCTATAATTTGGTCACATAGTGGCCATTGTCCTTTTGGATTCATTATTAATCAGAACAGTTGCATGTCCTGTAGCTGGAAGGTACTTTTTCCAGGACAGCAGGGATAATCCCAACTACTTTTGAATTTTCACGCCCCATTCTATAGAGAATGAGACAGACAGACACACACACACAAGAAAGAACTCAAAGGAGCCACGAAAATATTGGAGCTATACAGACTGTCCTTCCGTCTCTCTGTTTCTGCTTCCTGTCTTCCCTCAGGCCATGCCAAGGTCAAAGTCAAAATCGCCAGGAAGATTGTATTCAAGACGATTGCCACAGGGGAGAGAGGTCCGAACTCCGTCTGAGCTCCCCTCGGCTGGAGCAAAGGGCAGGGGCATTTTAGGAGCTGGAGCAGGGGGATGTCTCGTCTGTCTGATCTCCAACTGCCCGGATCCAAAAGGAAAGTAAACCTCATCTTCAGGACAGCAGGCAGTTCTACAACGTGGAGCAAGGGGCCCACAGAAATCAGGCTCAGCGCTCCCGTGGAAACAAAAGGCGGGGTGCCACCCTCCCAGAGGGTTACACTTCAAAGAGGGGGCTCCAGGTCCCTGAGAAAGACAGACCTGGGCTGTCAATCTAGCACTAGTCTCTGCAAAGACGTGCCTCTCGAGTGAGCAGAGAAATAGTCCCCACGTGTCTAAGTGAATGGTCTATGAAAGGGAAGGCAGGGCCAGCGACCAGGGAGAAAGCTGTCTGAAATGCAGTGTCTCTCGTGCTTTCCTAATAGGACCAGAGAACCTGTGGGCCTCACCCCACCGCAGGAGGATGGGGCGGGGGCGGGGAGAGCGGGGCCCGGCGACGGCACCGCCCCCTAAGCTGTGCCATCTGGCGCAGGTCAGCCAGACTTGCACTCTCTCTGCCCATCTTGCACCTGCCAGCCCAGCCGGTCTAACGGAAAGGGTTTGGGAGCCGGTGCTTTCCCCGCAGGGCCTCCCATCGCCTCACCCCTTCCCACGAGGACTCCTCAGGCATCCCAGAGCTCGCCAGCAGAGAGGTGAGAGGGAAGCCTCGTCGCGAGGCACCACTCCCCATGAGTTACAGCCCCATGGGGTGTCGCTCCCCTCTCCCATTTGTGCGGAAATGAGAGCATCCCCAGGGCGGAAGCCAGGGCGGAGCTGACATTTCGGGAGAGCCCAAAACCTATGACCCAGTCCTTGGCCGTGACCATGGCTGGACCCCGAGGCCCAGCCTGGGGGAGGAGAGGTCACCCACAGAGGGTGTCTCCCTCAGCTGGGATTGATAAACCCGGCAGACAATCCTTCACACTGTAGGGACCCGAGAGACATGGCGCTAAAGCTGCATGTGGCAAAGCGAACAGGAGGCCGGAGCGATGCAGGGAGCTCCAGGGACGGCGGCGCAGCAGGGAAAGCTCCTGGATCCTCCCCCTGGGTCCTGCTGGGGCAAGACTGTTGCCACTGATCCCCTGGGACAGTCTGTCGCACCCCACTGTGCAGAGGGAGGACCCCCATGGGACAGGCCGGCGGGCTGTCTGTGTGCACACAGAGCCTGGAGATCTAAGACACGTTGGGAAAAGGGAAATTAGATTTGCCTAGAAGGTGGTCTAGTGCGGAGGAGAGGGAATGAACACACACACACACACACACACACACACACACACACATGCCACGTAAGAGATGGTCTTTGCTCATCAGCTAACACAGACTGAGCCGAGGACTAACACTTAGCCGAGAACAGTGGATTAAATATGAGAACACCACTGACGCTGCCCGGAGGAGAGGTCACAATGCTTCACAAGTCAGCCCAACAGTGGCCTCTCGGTCTGTGATCCGAGAAGGGGAAATTGCTAGGACAAGCATGTTTTTTCTGTTAATTCTTCTACAGGAAATAACTGAGAACACGTCGAGCTCTCCCTCTAAAACGGTCATCTCAGGCACGCGCTTCTTGGTAAGATACCCCGGCCCGCAGCAAAGCAATTATTTATTTTACCATTTGCATTTAAACCAAATGCTATTAAAATTGCTCCCGGCTCCATCCCCGATCATACAAAACCGAGGCCAACTCCTTCTCAGCGCGGGTTCTGAAGCAATCTGTCCTCCAAATAATGAGACACTCTGTGGTCCAAATTACAGCCGACTTTATTGTATTTGCCATTTAGATACGACTGTAACACCATTAATCCCAAAAAATGTCCCACGGTATGGATTTCTGTCAACAGGAAGTCAGCCTCCGGCGACAGTAGGCCAAGAAGATCCTCTCTGCTTTAAGGACACTGAGCCCATTTTGGTAGGTCAGGTATTTGGGGGCGGGGGTGAGCAGGTTGTAAATAAAGCAGCCATTCCCACAGCCCCACACACAGTGCGCGAGGGTCTCGGCGGTGAGAGGCCCTCACTTCCTTCCGGCACAGGGACTGTCCCCGGAGTCTGCCTGAGCCCAGGAGCACTTTACGTTCAAGGGAACCCTCCCTGGGTGAACTTTGATTAGTGGTGAAATATGAGCCCAGATAAGTCAGAGAGGAGGACAGTTCACGCTTGTGGGACTCAATACCCCGGCACCTCCCGAGGAGCCCGTAATTCGCACACATCGTGTAATTGCTTCTGTTCCAGTTCAACCCCAGAATAGTCCTCGGGAGGAGGGCGGGGAGGAGGGGGGAGAGGGGACAGGGAAGGGCCACCAGCACTCCTGCTCTTCAGAAAGCAGCTGGGAAAGGACATGGCCCGTGTGTCACTTTGTCAGATGATGCCCCCCCCCCCAGTTTCCATGAGCGTCACTAGGGCCGTGCTCCCCCCTGGGCTAGCAGCGGGCGTCTGCCATCGCCTTCCAATCCCCCACGGGCTTCGGCAGCTCTTGTTTTCTCTCCGGCACATGAGAATTGACCCAGGAGAACAAGGTACCCCTTTTAAGACCGCTAATGATTTTTCCCCGGCGGGCCACAGGTTTGTTTTATTTTGTTTTTATTTATTTTCAGCGTAACAGTATTCATTATATTTGCACCACACCCAGTGCTCCATGCAATCGGTGCCCTCTCTAATACCCACCACCTGGTTCCCCGACCTGCCACCCCCCCGCCCCTTCAAAACCCTCAGGTTGTTTTTCAGAGTCCATAGTCTCTCATGGTTCACCTCCCCTTCCAATTTCCCCCAACTCCCTTCTCCTCTCCATCTCCCCATGTCCTCCATGCTATTTGTTATGCTCCACAAATAAGTGAAACCATATGATAATTGACTCTCTCTGCTTGACTTATTTCACTCAGCATAATCTCTTCCAGTCCCATCCATGTTGATTCAAAAGTTGGGTATTCGTCCTTTCTGATGGAGGCATCATACTCCATAGTGTATATGGACCACATCTTCCTTATCCATTCGTCCGTTGAAGGGCATCTTGGTTCTTTCCACAGTTTGGCGACCATGGCCATTGCTGCTATGAACATTGGGGTACAGATGGCCCTTCTGTTCACTACATCTGTGTATTTGGGGTAAATACCCAGGAGTGCAATGGCAGGGTCATAGGGAAGCTCTATTTTTAATTTCTTGAGGAATCTCCACACTGTTCTCCAAAGTGGCTGCACCAACTTGCAGTCCCACCAAGAGTGGAAGAGGGTTCCCCTTTCTCCACATCTCTCCAACACACGTTCTTTCCTATCTTGCTAATTTGGGCCATTCTAAGTGGTGTAAGGTGGTATCTCAATGTGGCTTTAATTTCAAGCTCCCTGATGGCTAGTGATGATGAACATTTTTTCATGTGTCTGTTAGCCATTTGTATGTCTTCATTAGAGAAGTGTCTGTTCATATCTTCTGCCCATTTTTAACCCCCCAAAATGAGGGTATCCCTGAGATAGCCTCATGTCCATGCGACCCTGAGGGGCCACTTGGTCTGGGTCCCTGCTTCCTGGAGGGTCCCTTTGACCCAGTGCCACTTCAACTCCTCAGCCCCCTGGTCGTCAGACCTGCTCAGTGATGTCAGGGCATAAATGAGAGCCAAATGGGCCCCTTTCCCTCCAGCCCGCGCTCGAGAATCAAGCTCTCATTTCTCAGACCTTACTCACTCAGAATTTGTGTCCGTTGGCCTTGGTCTGAGCTGCTAAAATACTAGCATTAATTTTCAAATTAAATATAAAACTTAGGGGGTGCCTGGGTGGCCAGCTTCAGCATCCAACTCTTGACCTCAGCTCAGGTCTTGATCTCAAGGTTGAGAGTTCAAGCCCTGCGCTGGGCTCCATGCTGGGTGTAGAGCCAACTTAAAATAAACAAACAGACAAATAAATAAATAAAATCATATGTATGTATATATGTCTTAGCTTTGAGTTTTCTGGAAGTTTTAAGGAATATATTAATAAATGTGAAAGAGGCTCTCTGCTCAGCAGGCAGCCTGCTTCCTCCTCTCTCTCTCTGCCTGCCTCTCTGGCTACTTGTGATCTCTCTCTCTCTGTCAAATAAATAAATAAAATCTTTAAAAAAAATAAAAATAAATGTGAAAGAAACATTTGCTTATAAATAGCATGAACAAGATTGCAGGGCACATTTAACCTAATTTCACAGAATAAATTATTTTTGGATACAGAGAAGGACCAGTTAATACACAATAGGCCAAAACCAAACACGAGGCATCATTAACGATTCATTCATTTGCTAAAGCAGAGCTTGGAGCTTGCAGGGCGACCAGTTGCGATCTTGCGCATCTCGCTAGCGTTGGGGGTGAACTTGAGGGCGGAGCCGTGCAGCTGTGTAAACGAGCGCTGTCGCCCAGGCCGCAGACGCCTTCTGGCCTTACCCCGTGAGTCGGAATCATGAGTCTCGGCCGTATTGACATTTGCATCTACCTAAAAGACGATGTTCCTCCGGGAACTCCTAACTCAGCTCAGACATGTGTGCGCTTAGGAAAAGCTGAGAACAGTAGCAAGCCTGTTAGCAGCTCAGGGACCCAAAGCTCCCAGAGAATTCTGTGTCTGGGCAGCCAATCGAAGTCAGAGGGCAGGTTTTCAGAAACAGGACCAGTCACCTGGGCCCGCCGTATGGGGAGAAACCTTTGCACAGCGAAGAGTTTGAGGAAAATGGGAGGGCTCGGAGGGGAGGGAGGGGAGGTCGCACCAACGGGGCAAAGACCACAGGTCTCTGGGCCGATGACGGAAGAAGAATTGGCTGGGGGAGCGTGTCCGTGCAACGTACCCCCGCCCCAAACAATTTCTGTGGTGCCTTTTAACAAAAGACATGAACACAATGAAAATCCTTAAAATCAGGTAAAATGACAAAATGGACCCAATGAAAATGGGAAAGTAAAGTAATTTTATGGCCCAGGAAATCTATTAAAGAGAAATGCAAACCTTAGCTCTGAGTCTCTGGACGCGATAAAAATACTATAAATATGAAGAATTAAGGAGGGGAGGAGGCCCAGGCCACGCCGAGCCACACGCTCTCGCCTCTCCGCTCTTCCCAGTGACCATCACCGTAAGACGGGCCGGCCCTGGGCGGCACCCGCCCACTCCCTTCCCCTGAGTCGCCCAGGCTGGGGGCCCGGGCGTGGCCTCGTCTCCGCGCTGCTCCCGAGTCCCGGCTTCCCTGTCCCGGCCACACAGCTGGGGATATCACTGACACGATTAGAGATCAAGGAAATTTTTTTTTAAGATTTTACTTATTTATTTGACAGAGAGAGAGAGATCACCAACAGGCAGAGAAGCAGGCAGAAGTGGGGGAGAGAAAGCAGGCTCCCCGCTGAGCAGAGAGCCTGATACAGGGCTCGATCCCAGGATCCTGGGATCATGATCGGAGCCAAAGGCAGAGGCTTAACCCGCTGAGCCACCCAGATGCCCTGAGATAAAGGAAATTTCTAAAGGACTTTTTAATACTTTAAGGTATAAACTGACTTACAGAATCCTCTGGGTTGAGCTAGAATTGCCTTTTGCCCTTAGCAAAGTATTAACCTTAAGGCAGTTGAGTTCCTTGGGGACTCAACTTTGGGGATTAGGTTTCAACATACAAATTAGGGGAGAGGGGACAGAAACACTGTCTAGAGCACCCACCTTACTCCTCTGTAGGGTGTTCGGGGCCCTCATGGGCCCCTCCCCCCTTTCCTCCAACAGAAGCTGCTTGCAGGGAAACAAGCAATCCAAGCATTTTCTGCTCAGAACTGAAGCCGCCTGTCCCCTCTCCCTGGGGACACACAGTGGCTCCTCACCTCTTACTGCAGGGAGAGGATCCAGGCATCCAGGGAGAGGGCGAGCTGGCCCAGCTTCTCCTACACTCCCTCCCCACCCCGACCGCACCAGCCCCCCACCCAGGACAAGACAAGTGGGAAGCAGGGCCGTGGGAGGTCTTTAGCCAATAGTATCTGCACACTGGCCCGAGAGGGAGGGGACTGGGTCCCGTAGGACAGGAGAAGCCGATCAGAGCAGGTTTCTACAGCAAACATAGTAGAGGCAAATCACCAATGGCCAAACGGCCCCTGCCACTGCTTAGAGGCCCAGTACTCAACATCGATACATTGGGCACCTGGGGCGGCTCGGTCGGTGAAGCGTGAGAAAGTCCTGGCTCTTTCACGTACACAGTCCTGCAGCACACAGAGAGCCCCTGTATGGGGGAAGGGCTCACCCCTCCCCAGGCTGAAGCCCCCTGCCCAGGTCCTAGCTCCTGAAGATGCTCCGTGGGAAGCAGGTGCTGCCGGAGGGGGCGAGCTGAGAACACATACCTCAGCCAGGGACGGAGACCCCACAGTCACTACTTTGTTGACACCACCAAAACAAACAAACAAAAAAGCTATTTGTTACCGGGCTTGCTTGGGAATCACTGCAATAGGTAATTTGCTGCTGTTGGTCCTCGAAAACCCATAGAGGGAATTTATCAATCAAAATCGTTTGCCCATGATAATTGCTTTCATTTGTGTGGATGGCTTTAGCGTTCCTGAGATTTCTCCCATGTACACACGTGTATGACCCTGTAACTCTGGTCCTGGGTGTGCACTGCTTTCCCTCCTGACCACCTCGGAATCTCCAGCTGAGTTTTGGGCGAAGGGGAGTGAAAATACACACCCTTGGGCTTAACCAAACACTAGCTCCTGGTGAGACCATGCGCGTCCTGAGAAACGGCCACAGCACATTGTCCGGACCTAGCACTGCGTGGACGAGTTGCTGTGAGTGATCGTGACTCGCGCTCCCACAAGGAGCCCCCAGCCATGACCGAGGGCAGATGGCCAGACGGCCAGACGGCAGGAGGGCGCGATTCACTACCCCAGAATGCCCACTCCTGGGAACAGGTGAAGAGTTAGGCATGAGGTGTGTTTCTGGGGTGCTTTGTGGACTCCAGCGGTCAACATCTGTGAACATAGGCTCTGACTCAAGGCCACTGGTGAAAGGCAGGTACCCACCAGTGATACCAGGAGAGGCCCAGTTTCCTTGAAACCTCAGTGCATAGAGGACCTTCCGGTTAAACTTTAGCTGCCCTCTGTCTCAGTCTGAGTCAGAAACAAGTCTCCCCCGTGGGCCCCAAGACACGAAACTCAGAATCGCTAACCCTGAGCAGTGCTTTGCTGCACTGAGAAAAATCCCAGATGCCAGAAAACCACCGTGAACCTTGGAGGTCCACATGGGATTTCCTGGGGTAATTTCTGAGCCAGCTCCTTGAGGAAGGGGAAATGGACAGCTCTCTGCCTTGCGAGGTTTCTCTCGATAGCGCTGCGCTTGTATTCAGCTGCTGTCTAAGAGGCTCGGGGCCAAGGGCACAATAAGAAGAAGAGCACCTTCCCCCGCACCAGCCAGTGGTAAACACCAATGTACACTTGCGGGACTCAGAGACATATACTTGATTCCTTCACAGGGCTAGTGAGTCATCAGGCTTCTCCAGAAAAACAGAACCAAGAGAAGAAAGAGACAGAAAGAAGGAGAGAAACAGAAACAGGGGTTTGGGGGGAGGTACTCTGGGAATTGGCTCCTGCAGTCAGAGAAGCTGAGAAGTCCCACATTCTGTTGCCTATAAGCCAAGAACTGGGAAAGCCAGTGGTAGTATGAGTCAGTAAGAGTCTGAAGACCCAACGTCTAGGAGCTCCCATGTCTGAGGGCAGGAGAAGATGGCTATCCCAGCTCAACAACAGAGAAAGACTTTGCTTTTCCCTTGCCATTTTGCCCCATTTGGGCCCTCGGGGGTCACACAGCAGTGAGGGCCCATCCCCTAACTCAGCCTAATGAATCCAGTGCTAATCTCTTCTGGAAACACACTCACAGACACACCCAGAACTCACATGTTACCAGCTATCAGGGCATCCTTTGGCCAAGTCAGGCTGACACATAAAATTAACCATCACGATGTGTCAATTAACCTTATTGGGACAGTCATTTCACAGCAGATACATGCATCGAACCCTCCCATCGCACAACTTAAACTTGCATGATGCCATATGCCAATTACATCTTCATAAAGTCAGGGGGAAATTAAACATGACAGCTACTATCCCATTTCCACTTTTCTTAGAGGTCAGACAAACTCGATCCTGGCCGCAGGTGTGATAATGCCTAACAGTGGGGCCTCGGAAAAGTCACTTCACCTCGCTGAAAAAGTTCAAGGGTAGGGCTCAGTTAGGAGTCACAGCTAAATGTCCTCAGGGGCTGGACAGGAATAGCACTGTGTGAAGAAGGCAAAGTGTAATACATAAAGGAATGGTGGGGTCTGGGGTAAACAGGAGAGCCTACGGGCGCATCTAAAAATATTCAAAAGAAATGTTAGTGCAGCTCACAAGAAACACTTCCACAGGTTACAAACCCGCACCCCCAGAACTGCATGTCTCTGAAGTTGGCCATCTGTACAAGTTCTCGGCTCTAAGATCTGAATGAGGCAGGAAACATTATTCCCCGAAGGCATGATTCAATCAGGATATATGTGGTGGTCTGAAATACGCACCCCCACAGCTCTCTCCAGGAAACGGAATTCATGAGGCAGTGCTAGGCTCTAGGAATCCCAAGAGAAGCTGAACAGGGCCAGGGTCACCTCCAGAGACCCCAGGGAAAGGATTCCGTGAACCTTCAGTTTCATGCCTCACCAGGGATGGGACGAGCTACCCTACAACTCTTGGCTTCTTAGCCATCCCTCCGCCCTCCGCTCAGTCTATAAGTGCCCACTTTCAGATTCCAAGGGGAGGAGTCTTCGCACCTCTCCTAGACCTGATGCCTGGCCTTGGCCAAGCAGCCATGGCCAAAGAAGTTAGGTCACATGGTTCAATGACAGCTCAGCGAACACTGCTCTTCACGAGACCATGGGTGGGCGTAAGCAACAGAATGTCCCAGTACATGGTCAAAATGGAAAGCATTGATTTTCCCAATCGTGTTTTCTCCTAAACATTTCAGATATTCCCTAATGGCTCCATCCTCCTGCTAGTTCATGGACAAAATCTCTCCTGTCACCTTCTTAGTATCTTTGCTTCTTACCAGCATCACAAGGAGCTCCCCGCACTGGGCGCTCCCTGGAACCTGTCATCTGGGTGGGAAGGAAGCCCCAGCAGCTGAGCATGTGGATAGGACATCCTCCTGTGAGCAGGAGGGAAGAGGTGGCAAGCAGCTCTGTCTCCACGTCATTCATTCTCGGTGCGTAGGAGATGTCATGGGGCTTTATGAGTGCTAAATCACTTTTATTGGCCATATGATTTGATTGATCTTGTTAGTCTTGACAAGAAATCAATTGGAAAAAAATATATGTACCTTCCCGGAATGGGCTTTCCATCTTCAGGTAGAAGGACAATCTAACAAGCGCAGAGGGAGATCCAGGGAGCGGCCTCAGTGAAGTATGACCAAGCCCAAGACCCTGGGAAGACGCTGCTCTGTGGTCTCCAATGCGGAAGGAAATGAGGAGGGAGACACATGAAAGGGATCCAGTAAGTTCAGGAATGTCACCTCGGGATCAGCCTCAGAGCCCTCATGGAGACTTCTAGAGTGATGAAAAGGGTAAGACTGTCTTGGGTCCAAATCATCCTGACTCCGCCATTCTCCAGCTGGGGCGACTCTCCATTCTCTGCCCCTCAAGGTGCTTATCTATTGAACAGCGGTAACAGGACCAGCCACGTGAGACCACCATGAAGAAGGGCGTGAGGCTGGCGTGAGCAGAGCAGAGCGTGAGCCGAGCACCCACATGGCCCTCCACACCTGGGGGCCCAAGGTACACCCCTCGCTTGCAGTGACCTCTAGTTCCAAAGGCAAACCCAGCGCTGGATCAACAAAGGGTGGAAAGACTCAGGGGCTACAGAAGCCAACAGACGCGCGTTCGAAGATTGATTCCAACAACACAACCCTCTGTGATGTCTTTGTTTCCTTGTCTATGAAAGGACCCTGCCTCAGAACCACTTGGAGTTGTCTAGTCGCCTGTCTGGCTGCCATAAGGAACAGCGCACAAGGTGGCTTCAATGTCAGAAATGGCTTCTTCTCCAAGAAAACAGCAAATGGCCAATGACATTGGTGCTGCAGGAGGGCCTGGAAGGTCCAGGGTCCTGGAATGGGAGTCTTTGCAGCAGCACCCACAGTGATGGCCGTGGCCATAGCCGTGGTTGTGGTCATGGTCATGAATGAGGCCACAGAGCTCACAGAGGCAAGACTGAGAACAAGCGGGGTACTTGGGTGGCTCAGTGTGTTAAAGCCTCTGCCTTCGGCTCAGGTCATGATCCCAGGGTCCTGAGATCGAGCCCCACATTGGGCTCTCTGCTTAGCAGGGAGCCTGCTTCCCCCACCCCCCGCCTACCTCTCTGCTTACTCATGATCTCTGTCAAATAAATAAATAAAATCTAAACAGAAAGAAAAGAAATTCTTATTAAAAAAAAAAAAAAGACAGAGGACAAGAAGGGGATCCCCAACACCAAACTGGGTTGCCTAGTCAAGGACATGAAGATTACGTCCCTGGAGGGGATCAGCCTCTCCTCCCTGCCCATCAGAGAATCTGAGATCATTGATTCTTTCCTGGGGCATCCTTCAGGAATGGGGTTTTGAAGCCTCTGCCAGTGCAAAAGCAGACCCATGCTGGCTAGCAGACCAGGTTCAAGGCATTTGTTGCCCTTGGAGACGACCATTGGACACGTTGGTCCGGGTGGTGGGTGCTCCAAGAAAGTCGTCACTGCCACAGGTAGGGCCATGATCCTGGCCACATCTTTCCAGCATCTTGTGCGGCGAGGCTACTGGGGGAACAAGACCGACAGCCCCACAGTGTCCCGTGCAAGATGACAGGCTGCTGTGGCTCTCATGCGAGAGCATCTCCTCCCCGCCCCCTGAGGCCCTGGCATTGTCTCAGCCCCTGTGCCCGAGAGGCTACAGATGACGGCCGATCTGAAGACAGCTGCCCCTCAGCCAGGGACTCTACTGTCCCTCTGGACGACTTCATCAAAGCCACCCTGACACCATCCCCAAGACCCACAGCTGTCTCTCCCCTGGAGATATCCCCAGAAAGAGACCCTGTTCACATCTCCCTATTAGGAATTTGCCAACAACTTTGAAAGACCCACAACGGAATCTCCATGCAGAGGACCCAGTCTCCAGTTGGGGCCACCACTTAGTGTTACACAAGACAAATAAAGTGAATTCAAGCCAGTTTTCAAAAAAAGTCAGATATTGGCTGTCCCGCAGTTCTGGAGGCTGGAGGTCCAAGATCAAGGTGCAGCCAGTTTGGTTTCTGGATGGAGCTGTCCTCCTGGTTTGCAGACAGCCACCCCCTTGCTGTGTCCTTATGCAGGGGCCGAAGAGCCAGCGAGCTCCTGTCTCTTCTCATAAGCCACTAATCCTATCAGATCAGGGCACCACAGTTTTCTCCTCATTAATCCTTAATTGCTTCTGTAAATGCCCTATCTCCAGGTAGTCAGAATGTTCGGCATTAAGGGCTTCAACGTACGAATTCGGGAAGAACACATATCGGTACACAGCAAGGGCATATGAAAAACACAGATGTCCGGGCCCCACCCCGGGCCTGCTGAATCGAAGCCTCTAGAGATGGGACCCAGGAAGGTGAATTCTTAAGAAGCTTCCACTGCCTGAGCCCCCTTCTGCATGTTGCAGGCAGGCCTGGACTGCCCTGTCCCCTTCATAATGTCCACTCATGCCCTTGGTGAGCCCTGAATTACCAAAGGGGCCCTTGTAAGACCCCAATGCACCCAGCATGTGTGTGATGGTCACCTGCTCTGCTCTCTCTTCCAACCTGGGCCTCCCCGGGATGCTGCCACGGGGAGCTTCAGAGACCCTTGAGATTCAGAGGAGAAATATGGGAAGAAACCGAAAAGCTCCAGGACAGCAGCTTGCCTCGGGCAGACACCCATCACCCTGTGACCGCCAAGACTCTGCCACACTTACTCAGTTTTTTTCTCCCTTTGAATCATTTTGGTCATTTAGGAATCATCCAATCATTTAGGAATTCACCCTCAGATGCCAGTAGGTCCTTTGTGCAGGTGAGGAAACAGACTACGAGATCCAGGAATTCTGGCTTAAAATCAGTTTGGGTCTCTAGCAGCAAAAGTCAGATGGAACGAATAAGCGCGGTATTTCCAGAACGGAAACATGGAGGGCACGCCAAGGTTATTCGTCAATGACACATTTTGTGAATTGCGTGAACAGAGCACCTTCTGTTCTCACAGCCCCGAAGCGACAGCCCAGGTGGCGGGTCGGCGGGGGGCGTGAGGGGGCAGCTGCCGGGCGCACAGGGTGCTTCTCATGACGACGGCGGGGCACAGTCACCGAGGGGTAGAAGGCAGGTGGGCCGGGGGGTGGGACAGGTGCAGGGAATGAGGGGCAGGATGGACCCGGAAGAGAACCTCATCTGTGTTTCTGGATCGCTGCCCTTGGCAACCACAAGATCCCACCACACACCGACCAGGATGGCAAAACCCCGAGCACAGACGGCACCCAGTGCTGCTGGGGATGCAGGGCGACGGGGGCTGCCCTTCTTGGCTGGTAGCGACACAGAACGTGACCGGGGTGCGGTTTCCTACAGACTGAAGACACTCATCACGCGGTCCAGGAATCGCGCTCTGCATGGCATTTTGCCCCCCGTGGCTGCCGCGCCCCCGTACTGCTGGGGTGCCCGCAGGCTCAGCCGGTGCCCTGGGGAGATGGGGCCCCTCTGGTGGCCTGGGAGTCAGGAGAGCCCAGCCTTCCAGAAATGAATGGGATGGAGCCGATGTCCCTGCCCTTTCCAGAACAGCGTTCGCACCTGAAACACAGAGAAGCCAGGCCGGCGGCTGTCTGCAGCTCCTGCCGCCTCTGGCCTCCACCATGCTCAGCCCTTGGCCAGGTTCAGCAGCGCGCACAGACCTTCATCCTGGACCAGACCCCACATGGTGTGCACACACAGGCACACTCATACGCACACACATGCACACTCACACACCAGCTCTCAGCCATGTGCACACTCACACGACTCTCACCCATGTGCACACTCACATGCCGACTCTTACCCATGCGCACACTCATACACCAACTCTTGCACATGTGCACACTCGCACGACTCACCCACGTGCACACTCACACATCAACCCTTGTGCACACCTGAACACTTGCACACCATGTTGTACACCAAGCTCATGCACAGAGGCGTGCGCAAGCACACTCACACATCAACTCTTACACAAAGTCACACACAGAAGCACACACATACACATCCCTCTGGGAGTCAGACCTGCTGAAGGTGGACACCAAGTGCTCTGGGAGAAGCAAAACCTTTAAAGCGCCTAGAAAGGGTTTTCCACTCCAGCCCCCAAACACCCCCACACTAAATGGTGTTTGGAGAAGCTAAATTTATAGCAAAAATACAGTCTGACTTGTGCCCCCAGAGCAGCCAGCCTCCACCCCAAGGCTCTGCAGCCCACACAGGAAGCCCCCGCACCCGCCTCCTCCATCGGCCCCAGAGTCCCCCGCGCAGGAACGGCTCCTCGGCTTGTACCCCTCTCCATCGCTGACCGACTCCCAGACAGGGAGCTGCCCCCCACGAGCATGGCGGGCCTCCCCCTGCGCCCAGGGCCCCGGGGAGCCAGCCCCACACACAGCTATGGCCCGTCTCCGGCAGCCGTGGCTGAGTTTACCAGACCGTACGGTAGATGTGATTTTCAGCCAATGTGCTCCGTCACAGAGATATCCTTCACTAAGTGACAATATATTTCAGTCAAGGGGTGGTCACCGATTTAGTATATTAGCGCCAGGGGTCTAAATCAGCGGCCGTGCGTCTGGGCAAGGCAGTGATATGTCAGGCTCGGCAGGTGACAGATGGGAGTCGGCTTGACAAATCGGGTTTAGCAAGTGATTGACTTCTACTTCCAGCCGGTAATTATGCTTTAATGCGTGATCTATCCCTTTCTGGATGAGGTGTATTAAATCCCCGATAACTGTGTATTTATTTCGCCGTGTTATGTATGCACACAGCCGTTAATACACATTTCAATGTTTAATGCATCCGCTCCGGCCGTATACCCCTGGCTCTTTCTGAAGTGTGGGACTCAGCGGCACCTCATAAAACACCACTTCATTAAGAATCAACAGGAATAACCCAACCAGAAAAATTTTTTATTGATGAAGGTTGAACAGAGAGATATCAAGTTCACTTATCACTTCTCACTGGGGAACGAGACAATGAAATCTTCATTGGAGAATTCTGGGTGTCGGGAACGCACTCCATCTTGTCAGGGACAGCACAGCCGGGAGAATCTACAGCCCGACGTGAGCGATCGCCGCGGGAGAAAGCCCGACCCGAACGCCATCTCAGCAGTTTCCTGGGGCTTTTGTGTCAAATGGCTTTGACGCTTTCATCCCTAAGTGGTTCTCTCCGTCAGGAAGTCTTTCATCCCAACCACTCTGGAAGCCCTTGAGAGCTCAGAGCCAGACCTCCAGCACACGCCACTCCCCAGTCAGAGCCCAGCTCCACGGAAGCCAGGGTGAGCCTTTGCCGCTGAGGCTACTCGGTCACCAGGACCAGTCAAGGTCCCCTCCCTGAAGGGAGATGGGGTGACCATCTCCCGCCCCCCACAAGGCACACAAAACCCACACCATCAGTGCCTCTTGGGAGGCTCCCTCCAGGAAGTCCTCCAGCAATCCCACTTCCTTGACCTTCATGGTTTACAGAGAATATTCTGCTGGGATTTAGGTCAAGGTCAAGCCAACTCCTGGTGGGTGAGGCAGGTTTAAGCACCCCGATTCCCCTTCCTGAGCATTTTTCCATAGCATCCCAGAACGCGATGCAATTTTAGAGTCATAATCTATCACGGCTGAGCAACATCTCAACCACGGTCAATCAGATGAGCTAGATTTTGCTGGAATTACAATCAGTTTCAAATTCTCTCGGTGAGGTTGACTTGGTGCTCACTCGAACTCCACTGTGGGTCTGGAGTCTGCAGGCAGCTGTCCTCGGCGGACGGCTAGCTCATGCCCAGCGCGGCCCCCAGAGTGGGATGTCAGGGTCACTGCCGAGCGGGAGGAGCATGTGGATAACCACATGGTGGTTTTTACCTGCTCCCCGGAGTCACAGATGCCCCTTCCTCTTGCAGACCAGTGGCAGAAGCTGGTTGTCACCATGGGGCCAATAAACATTTCCCACATGTCCAAGAAGGGAGGAAGCACAGGAAGTACCATGAGCCCGGACAGTAGGTGAGCTACACTGAATTTACCGAAAGTGAGTTGTTCACTCTCATTGCTGACCTTTATTTCCAAGAGCCAGACTTCTGTGAATCAAACTCTCCAGTCCCCATAGGGGTTCTCAGATACTGAAATCATTGATCTCAATCACAGATGATCATCAGAGCCACTGGGGGTGACACTCAGGTAGTCTTGGGCAGAACCTAGGAATCCACATTTTTGAAGGTTTGATTGATTCTGTTAACCAGCCAGGTTTGGGGTCTGAGACTTAAGTCACAGGTAATTTTCAAGGGGATGGTGACTGATGGCCCTGATTTCCAGTGATCCGTGAACAGGGTTCCAAGCTCAGGGCTGTGGGTCCTTGCTGAGAGCATGGGGAGTAATGACATGGAACCCACAACTCTGTGCTCAGCAAACCCTGGTTGAACACTGAATAAATAGTACTGATTGTGCACCCAGGTTGGGGGGAAATGTGATGCTGTTTTGATTTATAAAATATAGTGCACTCAGTACCTTCCCAAAGACCATCTATTTCTGGTTTTATGAGTTGTCTCAAGATAGAGTATGTCCATCAGGGTCCCAGAAGGAAATGAAAGGTACACTCAAAGGGCATGACCAAAGAGCTTAATGAAAAGACCATGAATTCACAAAAACTGAGAGCATAGACTGGAGCTATTTCTTCACAAAACATTTCACAGAATTCAGTAGTGGCGCCGTCTGGGTCTGGGGCTGTCTTCGCTGGAAAGCTCTAATGTTAATGTTCACTGCACTGTGTCCTGGGTGTCCTTTTGTCATGTGGCTGAGTTGTCGTTCCTTCAGGAAGTCGTTCTGTTCCGTGTGAGCACACTCCAGCGGGTTGGCACGAAGTTGCTCTCACGGTTAAGCAGGACATCAGCTGTAGGTCATTCGGGCATTCTCTTGATCGGGTTGCAAAAGCGCTTGTATTAATACTCACCAGAAGTTCTGGTCAGAAACAGACCCTGGACTTCATCAGATGCTCTTTCTGCATCTGTCGAGATCATTGTATGGTTTCTCTGCGTTAATACGGCGGATGATGCCGAAGTTCGAATGTCACATCACCTCGCGTTCCTGGGATAAATCCCTCTTGGCCATGATGCATTCATTATACACGCACACACATAAGTATGTGTTACATACTTATGTATGTATATATTTTGTATATATATACATATATGTACATATTTTTTAAATATTTATTTATTTGAGAGAGAGAGAGTGGGGGGGGGCGGGCAGAGGGATAGCATCTTTAAGCAGACTCCCTGCTGAACGCAGAGCCCGACACAGGGCTCAATCCCGCAACTCATCAGATCATGACCTGAGCAAAAACCAAGAGTTGGGCGCTTAACCAACTGAGCCACGCTTAACCAACTGTGCCCCAGTTTGTATGTCTTCTTTTAAGTAGGCTCTATGCCCAGTATGGACCCCAGCTCAGGGCCTAAACTCAAGACTCCTTGCTACAGAAAACCCTGACTATTCTCTTAAAATTAAGAACAATGTTTGCCATGGATAATTGAATTCACTTACCAACTTGTTATAATTAACCCAGTAACTTTGATTTGACCAATCTCTTACGAGCAAAACTACCTCTATATAAACTGAATAAATGCTCTTACTAGCTTACAAAATACCTCAGGTTACAGATCTTGACCTTTCTTCTTGCCAACCAAATCGAACTAAAGTTAAAACGGAAGTTTGAGGGGGCGCTTGAGTGGCTCAGTCAGTTGAGGGTCCGACTCTCGGCTTTGGCTCCCATCATGATCTCAGGATTATGGGATCAAGCCCTGCAATGGGCTCTGTGCTCAGCGGGGAGCCTGCTTGAGATTCTCTCTCCCTCTCCCTCTGTCCTTCCCCACCACTCTAGCTCTCTTTCACTTGTTCTCACTCTCGCTCTCAAATAAATAAATATCTTTTTAAGCTTTTATTTATTTATTTGAGAGAAAGAGAGTGAGCACAAGCAGGGGGAGAGGAAGAGGGAGAGAGAAAGGGAGAAGCAGGCTCCCTGATGAGCAGGGAGCCCAACACAGTGCTCGATCCCAGGACCCTGGGATCATGACTGGACCTGAAGGCAGATGCTTTACCAACTGAGCCACCCAGGCACACCAGTAAATAAATTTTTATAAAAGAATAAGAAGAAGCTCTAGTGCCAAGAATCTACATAGGGTTTCCTCTTTGCCATTAAATTTAACATTATCAAGAGTTATGAGCAGAGGAAATCAGGCAGGTTTTGCAAGCCCCCAGAGGGCAAGGGAGTCTCGGGCGGGGAAGACTTGCCCTTGTCTTTGCTTGTGGGCACGTGTGAGCGTTGAGAAGGCACAGTGTCTCTTCCTCCAACACCACTGTCTCAACGATGTCATCCGGATGTGTTCGTGATGTCCTTCTCCTCCTCCCCTCCCCTGGGCCTTTGGCCTCCACCCACCACCAGTCACCACCCCACCTTTACCTCCAGGATCGTCCCCATCTTTCCAGAAAAGCTGACCCACCTGTAAGTCTAAGGGAAGCTGCACATGTATTTCCTTACGTCTTTCAGCTCCTAGGGAACATCGTAAACTGAAAATCATTGGGAATTTATAATGAGCCAGGCACTGTTCGACATGTAAACGCACTTAATTCTCAAACAGCTTTAGGAAGTGGATACTACTACTACCCGATCTGATAGGCGAAAGAAGGGAGGTATAGAGGAGGTGCAGAACTTACTAAAGATCTCTTGACTAGGAGGAAAAGAGCTGGAGTCAGGTCCCAGCCCGCTCCAGAATCTGTACTTGGACCCTACACTGTGGACTATTTATTTTCAGTTACTTAGCATATGTTATAATTATGTATAATTGTTGAAAATATTATATTGAAGATCATTCTAACACCACGAAAATAAATTCAAAATGCATTAAAGACCTAAATGTGAGAACTGAAACCATAAAAAATCCTAGAAGAGAGCACAGGCAGTAATTTCTCTAACATCGACTGTAGCAACATTTTTCTAGCTCTGTCTCCTGAGGCAAGGGGAACAAAAGTGAAATAAGCTCTTGGGACTTCACCGGAATAAAAAGCTTCTGCACAGGGCAGGAAATAGCCAGAAAAACTAAAAGACAATCTATGGAATGAGAGAAGATATTTGCACATGATGTATCTGATAAGGGGTTAGAATCCAAAATATATAAAGAACTCACACAATTCAACACCAAAAATTAAAATGATCCAATTAAAAGTGAGCAGAAGACATGAACAGACATTTCTCCAAAGAAGACATCCAGATGGCCAACAGACACAGGAAAAGAGGCTCAACATCTCTCATCATCAGGGAAATGCAAATCAAAACCACAGTGAGATACCACCTCACATGAGTCAGAATCACTAAAATCAGCAACACAAGAAACAACAGGCGCTGGTGAGGACATAGAGAAAAAGGAACCCTTGTGCCCCGATGCTGCTATTGCAAACTAAAGCAGCCACTATGGAAAATGGTATGGAGTTTCCTCAAAAGAATTAAAAATAGAGCCACCTTACAATCTAGCGATCCCACTACCGGGTATTTACACAAATAAGGCAACAGGTGTCTCCGTCCTACTGCCAGCCTGCAGGACAGGACCAGCCAGAGGTCTCAGCAACCTCCGATTTCTTTAGTTTGCAAGCGGCAGAGCCGGGAGACTCACCTTCCTGCTCTGGGAGGAGCGGCGCGGGCGCCCGCGGCAGGAACCGGCTGGGCTCGGAGACGCCCAACGGGGCGACTGTGCGCCAGAGACCGGGACGCTGGGTCACCGGCCGGGGGAGCTCAGAGCGGCCACAGACCAGAGAGACCGGAGCGACTGAGCGCTTTCCTCCGAGGGCGCACCGAGGGGCGGGACCGGCGCTCTCGGCGCCTCCCAGCCGGGGACCAGGCGGCCGCCATCTTGGCTCCCCGCCTCCGCTCTACGGAGAGCGTCAGGGAACAAATCTCCCCGGAGCGAACCCCCGCGGATTTCTTAGCCCGGCCCCTGGCAAGGGCGGTGCGGTTCGCCGCGGGCAAAGACACCTGAGAACCCCGGCGACAGTCCCCTCCTCAAGAAGACGAACAAGAACATCCAGCCAAGACCCAGGTCTCCGAGCAAGGACAGCGGAATTCCGGAGGAGGGGAAAGCGAAGCAGGGAATTCATGGCTTTCTCCCCAGCATTCTCTAGTCTTGCAAAATTAATTAAATGTTTTTAATTTTATTTTTTTCTTATTCTATTTTTTAAAGTTTTTTCTTTCCTATTTTAATGTTTTTAACTATTTTATCTTATCAATACCTTTTTTAAATCTTTTTACATTTTTATTGTTATAGTCATTTTTTATCTTTTCATTGTATTTAACCTTATTTTTTGTACACATACAGGTTTTTTTTTTCTTTAAAATTTTGGGATACAATTTCTTCTCATCAAAATATACCCTAAATCTAGCGCATGGGTTTGTTCTAGTCTCCAGCCTGATCACATTCTTTCCTTTTTTTTCTTTTCTTTTTTCAACCAACTTCTTATCAGTTCCTTTTTTAAAATCTTTTTTAATTTCCATCTTTACAGTCATATCCCAACCCTTCATCGTGTTTACTCTTATTTTTGTGTATATATACACCCAACTTTTTCTTTCTTTAAAATTTGGGGAGATAGTTTCTTCTAACAGACCAAAATACACCCAAAATCAAGTATGTGGCACGATTCTATTCACCCCTCTTATATTTTTTTTCCCTATTTCTTTTTTCCCCCCTTTCTCCTCCCCCCAGTTTCAGGTCTCTTCTCATTTGGTTAGTGTATATTCTTCTGGGGTCATTGTTGCTCTTTTAGTATTGTGTTCTCTCATGCATCTACTCTTACCTGGACAAAACGACAAGGCAGGAAAACTCACCACAAAAAAAAAGAACAAGAGGCAGTACCCAAGGCTAAGGACCTAATCAATACAGACATTGGTAATATGTCAGATCCAGAGTTCAGAATGATGATTCTCAAGGTGCTGGCGGGGCTCAAAAAAGGCATAGAAGATATTAGAGAGACCCTGTCTGGAGAAATAAAAGAACTAAAATCTAACCAAGTTGAAATCAAAGAAGCTATTAGTGAGGTGCAATCAAGAATGGAGGCTCTCACTGCTAGGATAAATGAGGCAGAAGAGAGAATTCGTGATATAGAAGACCAAATGATGGAGAATAAAGAAGCTGAGCAGAAGAGAGACAACTACTGGACCACGAGGGGAGAATTCGAGAGGTAAGTGATACTGTAAGATGAAACAATATTAGAATAACTGGGATCCAGAAGAAGAAAAGAAAGGGGGGCAGAAGGTATATTGGAGCAAATTATAGTGGAGAATTTCCCTAATTTGGCAAAGGGAACAATCATCAAAATCCTGGAGGCACAGAGAACCTCCCCCAACATTGATAAAAATAGGTCCACAGACATGCACACGAGGCAGGAAGACAGACATTCACATGAAGGTGAAATGGTCATCCACACACCACGGAAAGAGGCCCCCAGGAACCAGCCTGGCCCACACCTTGATCTTGGACCTGAGTCTGCAGAGCCTCGAGATGAAAAACCATCTAGTCCATGACAGACTTTTATGGCAACCCTACCAAACTACACACTGGCACATAGTAGCTTCTCAATAAGACTTGAAGATTAAATAAATAAGAGTAGACACTTGGAAAACCCCCAAATGAACAGAAGCTTGCAGACTTCTTATGTCATCCTTTCTCCTTCCTCCAGAAGAAGTCAGAGCTGACCTGTGTTCTTAAGCAAGGTGCACCCAAAGGCCAAGAATCTTGCTGGTAGGCAGGCCCCCAAACGCCAGCTTATCTACTGATGACCATTCCTTTGGAGGGAAGTCCCATGTGTTCTTTCTGATCAGCACAGATTAGAGAGAAGAGAACCCCATAACTAGATCTCTCTGGCATGCACAACTTCTGCCCAGAGAGAAGTAGCAGGTGGGGCACAAGGTCATCACAACATCACAGAAATAGACAAAACCCCGATCTGCTACTGCCGGCAGGTGGCTGGACTTCTGTCTGCCCACAGCCTGCTAGAAAGCCCTCTGTGCTTGCCCCCTGGGTCTCTGTGTGCCCCACCCCCAGAGCACAGCGCTGCTTGGATAACTGGGAGCCCCTGCCTGGAGGCAGGCCTGAGAAGTAGAGGGAGCCAGAAACTGTGTGAGCCTTGCCCTTGACAGAGCATGAAGGGCGTTCCAAACCCCCCCACCAGTTTCTACGATCTTGTTCTCATTGTGATGAAGGGAAGCCAAGGCATGATGCGGTACATCCTAGGTACAGCCAAGGTCCACCCTGTAATCCGTGACTTTACATTGCGGGAGTCTGCGGACACAGGGCAGCGTCCTGTGACACACACCAAGGGGTCTGGCGACATTGAGGGAGATATAAATGTCTGTTCAAAGGAGACGGGGTCCCGGCTGTATCTCCGAGTCGGCAGAGGGGAAGCTCTGGGAGACCCAGCCATCCACAGAACCCCCAGCCTCGGCAGAGGGGAAGCTCTGGGAGACCCAGCCGTCCACAACCCCCAGCCCAGCCCCGTTCATGCACTGTCCTTGCAATAACCATCTTTCTTGTATAAAGATACACTCAGGTTCCTGCAGTGCTGCAAATGTTCCCGTGGCCTCCACTGGCGACAGAGTAGAACGCCGACACCTGAGACTCCACATGTCCAGTCTGGTCTCCCCACGCCCCCTTGTCTGAGCTGCTCCCAGTGTCACCTCTCCTTGCACGGTCTCTGTGACCTTGCCTCTTCACACAGGCCATCTGAGAGAGTCCTACAACCTTAAAAATCCCTAAAGTTTCAAGTCAATGTGACCCGCCCCCCAAGAGATGCTTCCATGCCTGAGGTTTTCCTCCCACTCCCCTCTCTTCAGACCCCCCCTTGCCCCAGAGGCCAGGTGGCCATCACCTGATCACAGGTCTGTCTCCCTCGTAAAATCTGCAAGTGCTTTGTCAGGATGGCTCCTGGGGAGCCAACTCCGAGGGGATTAGCACACACAGCTTTCTAGGGATGCACTCGTGGGAAGGCACTGAGGGAAGGGGGCAGTAAGCCAGGGGGGACTTTGCGGGGCGGGGGGGGGAGGTGCAGCCTGAACAGAGACCTTAGCCGACCCTGGGCAGAGACAAGTCAAGTCAGGGGGAGAAACGGGGACCAGGAAGTGAGCATGGCCTTGGGGGTTCCTCCGCGGCGGACGCATTCCTGCGGGGCCTTCAGCCAAGAGCTGCCTGTCACAGTGAGTCCTTCACTACTGCGGGGGTGTAGGTGGCACAGCCCTGAGCGCCCCCGAGTGCACTTCCGATGTCCGCCTGTTACCAGCCACGAGAGCATTAAAAATGGCCTCTCACACAGACAAGCTCATTTCCTTGCATTAAATACCCTGCAAGTAAGGGATCTCCTCATCTCTCAGTATCTTTTGGAAAACAGCACGTTCCTCTGCCGTGCTGGGTGCCCTGCGGCTGGCGACCAGCTCTGCAGACCTCTTATCTCCAAATGCCCAGTGCAAGGAACAACAGGGTTTCCTCGGCCGCCCGCCGTCCCCAGCTCTGGAGCCTGCTGGGCAGGGAAGAACATTCCAATTTCTCCAGATCACCAAGGGTAAGACGGAGCCAGCCGCGGGCAAAAATCAAGCCGTTCTGCATCTATTTCCAAAGCCACATCTCTGTGCCTAGGACGCGTGCATGACGGACAAGAGCCAAGAACCCACCCCGCCAACTTTGCTGGTTTCCTGTTGCAAACCGGATGCGGGCTGTATGTTCTCTGAGACAGCTCACTGCGATCTGCTGGCCAGGCTCGGCCTCCTGCGAAGGTGACACGATGGAGACGTGAGACAGGAGGACGTACTCAGGCGTCAGTCCCTGCTGAGCATAAACACGCAGACGCTGAGCTTGCAAAGCTGTAAAGGGCTCTGCGGGGTAAGCAGCGGATGGACGGGGCTGCTGACGGACGGAGGGGACCCTGGCCACTGTCAGTAGTCGACACTCCATCTACCCGCTGTTCCGCCTGCCACACTTGGTGTCCAGCACCGTGTGCCTGTCACGGGGCCCGAGAGCAGCCTCCTCGGAGCCCCAGCCCGGCCTCTCCAGCTCCGTTCTCGTGGGACGCAGGGGAGTGCGTGTGCACAGGTGAGCCCAGGGCCGCACAGAGAGAAGAGAGGTGCAGCCGAGAGGGCGCGCGACCGCAAGGGGCCACAGTCCTGGCCTTGCCAGGCAACCCTACACCCTGCAGACTCTTCTCCAGGGCTCGGAACAGCCAGGCCGCCCCAAGAGGCTCCCAGGTGTCCCCATCTGCCGCCCCCCCCCACCTGCCGCCTCTCCCCTGGGGAACCTCGGCGAGGGGAGGTTCTGGTGGCCCAGCAGGGACCTCCACCCCCACACGCCCAGAAGTGTGAACGGTCACTGTTGCCACCCCCTGCCCCCACACGCACACACACCAGACTTCCCGGGGCATCACCTCTCCATCCCCACCCCAACACTCTCCAACAACCAGAAGGCGTTGGGGAAAATACTTTTAAAACCATTACCACCCACTAAACCCTACAAAGCACAGGAGACTTTCATGCAACCCTTGTGACGGCAAACCAACACGGCAAATTCTCAGGGTTCAACGTGCTGTCAATAAAGCAGACAGCACCGTCGGGGACGTTTCCAGGTGATGTTTCCAGGTGACTCAGTCGGCTTGCTCACACACCAACACCTTGTGGGAGCCGCGCTTACCTCAGCGCTTTCTTCATTGGCACCGAGTCTTCACACCAGAGTCGGCCGTGAGCCCCGATCACACTTGCGCCTCGTCACTGGGCACCGTCCCCGTGCGCACGAACTGAGCTGGTTTCTTCCTTCTCGGCTGTTGAGGGAGGGTCATGGCCACAGCTGGAGGGCAGCCTGGCTTCGCCCCGATCAGCTAGGAGGCTGGTGGGCTGGGTTGTCTGTCAGGTGTGGGTGAGAAGCTGGGGTCTCAGAGGGAGCTCCGGGGCCTCCAGGCCTCCTGGGTTCAGGACCCACCGCCTAGGCATGACCCACCGCCTAGGCATGGCCCACCGGCTGAGGCCCCAGGCCCAGGAGCAGCGGACAGGAGCAGGGGCCCTGGACGCCCCGGAGAGCGTCTTACCGGCACATTCACTCTGAAGGGACAGTTTGCTCTGCCTCCTTGCATCCCGCTGGTTCCTTACGGCTGCACGCAGTGACTTTAAAGGTCACTTCAGACTGCGACTCAGAGCAGACCCTGGCGGGCAGCGCGAGCCCTGCCGTTCAGAGGCACCTGCTGGGCTCCTCCGCGCTGGCCAAGCAGGCGGGCGGCGGTGTGGGGCGCCCTCTGGCGTCCTCCTCTGGGATGAGCAGCTGCAAATTGCTTCCAGAGCCAGACCCACGGTGATCGCTGACCACCCACGGACCCCGCACCGCGACAGGTGCCGCTTGCCTCCGGAACCCGAACCTAAGGAGTGAGAGAACAAAGGGAGGAACCAGCGCCAAGGGCCCATCCCCAGCACTGGCCCATCCCAGCCCTTTCACACCCCTGCGGCCTTTTCCTCTCCTTGAAACCCTGACAGCTCCAACCCCATCTCTCCTGATTGGGTGACCAAGACACTGAGGGTCCAAGAGGTGGAAAAACACAGTGAGGTTCATACAGTTAATAACTGGGACCCAGGATTAACACTCGCCTCCAGATCCTCAGGTGCGGGCTTATAAACATGATTATGAATTAACAGATGGAGGCAAGCCCAGGGCAGGATTCAGGGTTGAACCAAGAGGAGAGTCAGTGGTTTGGAGAACAGTCCATGCGCTGGCCCTGGCAGGATGCTCACTAGTAAAAGGAAAGGAACACGCCACCTTGTAAGCACCGCACAAGGATTAGAGGATGTCGTGTATAAGGAAGGCATTCCGTTCAGCGGAGTGACTGTTCAAATGTCTGTCTTCCACACAAATGGCTAGCAGACCCGTGGAAAAATGCCCATCATCACTAGCCATCAGGGAGATTCAAATCAAAACCACATTGAGATATCACCTTACACCAGTTAGAATGGCCAAAATTAACAAGACAGGAAACAACATGTGTTGGAGGGGATGTGGAGAAAGGGGAACCCTCTTACAGTGTTGGTGGGAATGCAAGTTGGTGCAGCCACTTTGGAGAACAGTGTGGAGATTCCTCAAGAAATTAAAAATAGAGCTACCCTATGACCCTGCCACTGCACTTCTGGGTATTTACCCCAAATACACAGATGTAGTGAACAGAAGGGCCATCTGTACCCCAATGTTTATAGCAGCGACGGCCACGGTCACCAAACTGTGGAAAGAACCAAGATGCCCTTCAATGACGAATGGATAAGGAAGATGTGGTCCATATACACTATGGAGTATGATGCCTCCATCAGAAAGGACGAATACCCAACTTTTGTAGCAACATGGATGGGACTGGAAGAAATTACGCTGAGTGAAATAAGTCAAGCAGAGAGAGTCAATTATCATATGGTTTCACTTATTTGTGGAGCAAAAGGAATAACACGGAGGACACGGGGAGATGGAGAGGAGAAGGGAGTTGGGGGAATCGGAGGGTGAGACAAAGCATGAGAGACTGCGGACTCTGAGGAACAAACAGAGGGTTTTGAAGGGGAGCGGAGTGGGGGGATGGGTGAGCCTGGTTGTGGGTATTCAGGAGGGCACAGATTGCATGGAGCCCTGGGTGTGGTGCATAAACAATGAATCTTGGAGCACTGCATCAAAAACCAATGATGTATTTTATGGTGACTAACATAACACAATTTTTAAAATGTCCTGTTTTCACTAGTGAAATAGATGGTTTTATTGTGAAATTGTAAGTCACAGATTAACCTACCCAATCAATCAGTAAGTCACACAATTCCACAACCCCTTAGACACACCATACACATCTCCTCCAAGAAATGACCCAAACCACTAGCAAATATTATTTGCTATATTAGCCAGATTTAGCAAATAAAAACACAGAGCATCCAGGTAATTGAATTTCAGATAAACAAGGCATCTCTTTTTTAGCATGAGTATGTGCCATGTCATGTTTGGAAAGTATCATCGGTATTGCATGGGACACACTTGTGCTAAAAAAAAATTCTGTATTATTTATCAGAAATGTCCACTTAGCTGGACGTCCTGTATTTTATCCAGTAGCCCTACTGGAAAGCCGGTAGGGGCTGTCTTCAGGGCCCACAAGAGCAGGTGTGTGTGCAGGGTGTGTGAGGGAGAGAGACGGGGCTCCCAGAAGGTGGGAGCAGTGCAGAAAGAGAGGTAAGAGGAAACATCAAGGAACACGAGCCTCGGGGCCAGCCCAGCTCACAAGTGAGACGGCTACACAGACAAAGGAGGTCATGTGTTATGCCCAGAAAATTAGTACTACAGTGTCCCTTCTCAGCAAGTCTTTGTATCTACTGTAGATTCAGTGGAAGCAGGAAAAAAAGACTTTTCTATTAATAAATATTTCATACCTCTTTGTATTCAAAATAAGACATTCATTAAGTGCCCCGAATGTAAGATAATACTTCACCCTAGGTGGAATTGGTGGTAATGAACCTTTAATGGATCTACTTCTGCATACATGGGGCTAAAAACGTACCCTTTGTCCATTATGTTGGACATGGGGAAGTTGGTACTGTGTTTCTGGGTCCTTCAAATATTGTCTAATATGTATTACATACAGATCAGTGCCTCAGGCAGCTTCCCGGCAAAGCCCTCCCTTAGTCCAGATGTGCGCGGTATCTCGCTCCCCGGAGGACCGCTGTGTCTTTGCTGGGCAAGACATGGAAGAACACAATCACGGCGGACGGCGGGCGCTGGTTTCCAGAGTGTTCGCTGACTTGTCTCCACCCCGTTTCCTTTCCATCACCACCCCTGACTTAAAAGTAAGCGAGTTTCCAACTTTCACGCATGGAAGAATTATGAGCCTCTCCCCCACTCACCCACAAAATCATCCAAACACCGACGAGATGCTGGCCTTCCCACCAATCTTGGAGATGAGGGCCGGAATTATTTATTGGACTAGGGGAAAATAACACAACAGAAACAAGAAAAAAATATATTTATCCTTAGAGCTTTTCAGGCACAAAAAATAAAAGCGACATTGTTTATTAAGTACCAGCCAGCAACTACCTAGTTCACACCTCAGTTTCCAAGTCTAAACACGGAGCATGACAACAGTGATTCACAGAGTTTTGGGGGAGAATCAGAGGAACTGACTCACGGAAAGCATTTAGAACCGTGCCTGGCATTGTACTCACGTAAGCTGCCCAGGGTCATTACCAACAGTTCACACCTGGCAGAGGGGGTCTGAGGGAGGATCTCTGTCGGGAGGGTTAGCACAGTTTTGGTCTCCCCCTCTCGTGCAAGCTGACGAGGCAAAAGCCAAGAACGCTCCACCTCCAAGATCTCCGGTCAGTTCAGGGAGAAACATCATGGGACATTTTCACAATGTGGCCGAGTCTTTGAAATGGCGCAGACCTCGGGCTGTTGTGGCCAAAGTCAGTGTCCCGCCGTTTTGGTTTGGCCCGGCAGGTGCTCACCTTCGTGAAGATTTCAAACGCGAGCTCTGTACTCGTTGGCTAGGGCTGTTAACAAACTCAACCTGAGCCGCTTAAAGACAGAAATTCTTAAAGACAGAATGGAAGTCCGAGATCCAGGTGTGGACGGGGCTTCTGAGGGCTGCTAGGGGGGAGGGATGTAGGGGGAAGAGGCGGCTAATCTGCAGCATTCCCTGGTGGGGGCGGGGGAGTGTCACCCACCTCCATCCTCGGGGGGGGGGTCCCCCTGTAGTGCGTGTCCTGCACCAGCTCCCTTTATAAGGACACAGCCATGCTGGAACCGGGTCCACCTTGCTCCATGACCTCCCCTTAACGAGCTATCTGCTAATGACGACGACCGCGGTCACCAGCTTTTACAAAGTAGAGCACGGACCCTGGCAAACCTCAAGCCATTTAAAGCAGCAGGGAGTCAGGCACAAACTCACAGAGGGGTCGGTCAGGCTAAATCCTCCGGTAGGAGACGCCCGGGCACAGAGAGACATCATGGTCAGGAGGAGACATCCTGCAGCTGAGGTAGATTTGCACAGAAGGGGAAGGCGTCGAAGGACTTTAGGAAGCTAGAGGCCACGGTCAGTTACCAAGGTTTAAATGGCGTGCTTGAACAGACTGAGATGAAGAGGGAAATTTTTATAAGCTTGGTCTTTAGGGACAAAAAACCGCCGTGGCTAACAGCCCACAATCCCAAACAGTCCCGATCGATGAAGGACGATGCATCCAAGGACCACTGCTCACGTTGTCCAGCCAAGGACCACTGCTCACGTTGTCCAGCCAAGGACCACGCTCACGTTGTCCAGCCAAGGACCACTGCTCACGTTGTCCAGCCAAGGACCACTGCTCACGTTGTCCAGCTCCCAGAACTGCTCCCATCTCCAGGCTCCTGTGTCCTTTGCCGCTTGTACAAGCTGGTGGCAGCCCCGACGATCACCAGCCACCACCTGAGAGGCTGGTGCGTCCGGGAGCATCTGGTCGGTGCAGAATCCCTGTCCCCTGGTGCCCCGTCAACACCAGCCACAGGGTGGGAAGGGGGGCAGGGGGAGGGCCGCAGGGGACAGGGGTCCACTCGCTCCGATTGCCTCTCTCTAGTCATCGAAAGATGACCACTTGGGTTCAAACAGCAAGCTGGCTAATTCCCCTAGTGCCAGAGCTGTGTGGACGCGAGCCTGCTGATCTATGTTTGCCTGGGACGGAGCATGAATTCCCTTATTGGCCTCTGTCAATAAGCTTTTCTTGCAAGGTCTTCATTACTTCCTAATTGTCGGGATTCATTTGCTTCATTTTTCTTGTTAGGAAACATTTAAGAAATTAATCTCCAATCTTGGGCTGCTGTCAATTTAAAAGCTCCTCCTCATTTATGAATGGCGTCATTTGTCATTTCAATCATTTCCACCACAACCACCACAGCCCCCCACATGCACCCACTTCCCACTGATACAAAGTCCTTCCTCTGCCGTCTCCCCTTTCTGGTTAAAGACTCGACTTTCCGTCTGCCCAGTGACTGCTGTGTCTGTTGTATGTAGGGGACTGGACAGGATTGCTCGATGAACATCAGCTTCCAAAACTGATGGAGTGGGTGGTCTCAAGTTCACCGCGCCCATGACCCACTCCCACCGCCCCTTCAGCGATGCCACCCAGCCCCCCTCATCGCGGCTCCCCGACTGCGGTAAGCAACGGAGGTCCCGGGAACTAGTGAAGCCATCGCCGCCTCGGCCCCTTCCCCAGCCCTGCCCACAGTGAGCTCCCAGCCAGGCGTGTGCCAAGAAATGCTCCGTACTTCAGCATCAGAGACCCACCGATGTTACTGAAAAATCAATTAGAAGGTACTTAATATGAGAACAATCTGGTTTTATTACCCCACAGCCTCAAAGAGAATCCCCTAATGCCAGAACAGCAAACAGATTTCCTCTCTATTGCCAATTCTGAACGACTGTGTTCATCATGGACTCTTCCAGAAGATCCTGAGGCTGCATTTGGGATGGGAAGGAAAGAGCACGCCAGCAGTTACCAGAACCCCTGGCTGGAGAGAGGGGGCTGGTAGTTCAGGTGTGTCCGGGCATCACAGAGAGCAGATCGAATAGGACACAGACATGGATGTGATGTTATTTTAAGAACTTGGCTCGCACAGTTGTAGGACCTGGAAAGTGTGAAACGGGGAGGGTTGGCCAGCAGTCTGGAAACCCGGGTAAACGTCGGTGTTGGGAGTCCTGAATCGCAGGACGCAGGCTGGAAGCTGAGGCAGGAGCTGCTACAGCAGTCTTGAAGCAGATTTCTTCTCGAGGAACCCTCAGTCTTTGTCCTTAATTAAAGCCACCGGCTGATTAGATGTGGCCCACCCACATTATGGAGGGTAATATCCTTCACTCAGATCGTATGGATCTCTACAGAGAACTGGCCGGAGGGGAGGGGAGATGGGGGAGGGGGAGGTACAGGCTCTCAGTTACAGAACAAAGGAGTCGCGGGAACAAAGGCTCAGCATAGGGAATCGAGTCAGTGGGATCATGATGGTGTCCTACGGGGACAGACGGGAGCTACGCATGTGAGGAGCACAGCCTGACGTTCAGAGACGTCGAATCACCATATTGTACGCCTGAAACTGATGTTACATTGTGCCAACTATACTCAAATGCTAAGATTTTAAAGACAAATAACTATAAAAACCAAAGCCAACTGCTACTGTTCATCCAAATCACACCCAAGTACTTTCCCGATAACATCGAGACTCGTGCTTGACCAAACAACGAGGTACATAAAAACACCCTGACTTCTCCAGGCTTTAGAAAGTGCCCCTCCCCTAGCCTATACCCCCCCCGACACCATCTGCACCCCTGAAACCAGTGCACCGGCCATGCGTCGAACGTGCTCTCCACACAGGACCACTCCCCAACGTGACATTTTAAAGCTCATGCTTGACCACGGAATTTAGGAGCCTTGAGGAACTTTGTGATGTGACCATAAAGCTCCCTGGGCGCCCAAGAACCGTATAGTGAGCGTCTGGCTTGCTCCCCTGCTTCCCACAGGGTTCCCGCGCCATCTCTGAAGACCTAGAGGCTCCTTCCCAGCACCCGAGAGAGGGAAGGGAGAGGTTTGAAGAAGAAGTGGAGTTAATATCCAATATGTGCTAATAGTTTAATAAGCTGAAATACATTGATTCTCCATTAAAAGCCAAAAGCCAGGAGTCAGACTAAATAGGTCTTCTCTTGCTTACGGCCTGGACTCGTGGTAATGTATGGCTGCAGTAAGACTTAATGGGTTTTGTTGGGACTGCATGGAAAAAAAAAATCGCGGAGCCCAGTTGCTACCACTAATGAGAATTGCAGAAAGTGCCATTGCGGAAACAGATGCCCCACTTCCTCGGTCATTTTCCAATCTTCTTGATCCAATGGATGCTCCCGGCCTGCCCAGATCCTCCCCAGAGCAACTCCCCCCCCCCCAGGCCCACCCATCAAGGTCACCCCGGCAGGTAGCCAAAGGCTCTCAGCCCCGGCTGATGGACATGGGGCAGCTGGTCCCTGAGCATCTGCCTTAAGTCTCTAACTCCAGGGGCACCTGCGTGGCTCAGTGGGTAAGTGTCTGCCTTTGGCTCAGGTCATGATCCCAGGGACCTGGGATTGAGCCCCACATCAGGCTCTCTGCTCAGCATGGAGTCTGCTTCTCCCTCAGCTGCCTACCCCCCGCTAGTGCGCTCTCTCTCAAATAAATGATGTCTCTTCCTCCACAGAAGCCTCCCCAGCCACAGAGCCCACATAACCACAAGCTGTGCTGACCCCTGGAGCCCCTGACCCATGGCATCCTTTGGGACGTGGCTTGAATGTCTTGCCTTAGACCTGCAAATGTTTAGAATGGGGGCCATAGGTCCCATTCTTCTAAGTGACACTCCCGTACGCAGACATCAGCCAAATGTGAGCACCATCACACCAACAGTGACTCTGCAGAAGGCACACAGTATCCTCACTGATTCTCCAGCGTCCCTGCAAGGTAAGCCACCAGGTCCTCGTGTGGTCAAGTAGGAGACCGAGTACCAGGCCTTCGGTTACACCGATCGCAAATGTCCACACGAGGCTCATCCTTTGGCTTCAACCTACAGAATCCAAACTCTCTTCCACATGACGCCGTGAGGGTCTGACTCCCGTCCAGGTCCGAGTGGGCAGGCGAGGGTCAGCAGGAAACTCCCCACGCGGCAGAACCCCAAGGGACCAGAAGGGGGCCATGCCTGCCCCTGGCTTCCTCCGCCCCAGTTCCACAGCCCCTCCCCAACCCTCCTGGAGGAAGGACATTTGTCATTTCTCACTTCAGTCTTCAGTCTCAAGCTAATCGCTTCAACAGCTCATTTGCATTTTGGGTGAGTTTCTAATTGTAAAATTTACAACTTTGGTCTGTTCAACATTCATTCAGAAGGAGGTACTGTGGACACCTTAAACGTACCCACGATTGCATGGCAATTAGACTCAATGAAGCTGGGGGGAAAAATAAACAAAAAATAACGAGTCACCTTGGTGGGTTCCACGGTGTGAGGGGTCAGAATGGTGGGGCACCTCCTTGCCTCCCAGCCCTCTCCTAGTGTCCAGGGCCCCACACATTCCTCCATCGCTCTTCCCCAGGCCAGAGAGAACTCAGCCCCAAAGACACCACCAGCCCCCTCAGCCCCTCTGCTCCTCTGGTCAACCACCTTGGAGTCTGGCCCAAGGAAGCACCCCGCCCCCTCCCTCCCCACCTGTCCTGTCCCTCGTCACCCCTCACCCTGTCCTATCCCTCCCCACCTGTCCTGTCCCTCGTCACCCCGCCCCCCTCCCTCCCCACCTGTCCTGTCCCTCATCACCCCCACCCTGTCCTATCCCTCCCCACCTGTCCTGTCCCTCGTCACCCCTCACCCCGTCCTATCCCTCCCCACCTGTCCTGTCCCTCGTCACCCCGCCCCCCTCCCTCCCCACCTGTCCTGTCCCTCGCCACCCCGCCCCCCTCCCTCCCCACTCTGCCCCAGTTCGGCTCTCTTCCCTTCAGCTCCCATGAGAACTTCTCAACCATTAAATCAGCAGCCTCTCCGAGTTTAGCCAGGGATCCTGCTTTGCTGGAATTATCAAAGCATGTGAGGTTCGGGCTCTCTCTTCCTTCTTCCCCCGCTCTACTCTTCTAGACCTGTTTCCCAAACGTGGTTGTGCACGCAAAGCACCAAGGACCCTATTAAGCACAGAGTCTGATTTGGTGGGTCTGGGGCAGCACCTGGGAGGCCACAAGGCTCACCAATTCCTGGGAGACATTGATGCCTCCATTCCAAGGAGCACCCTGTGTGTGGCAAGGACCCAGTCTTCTCTGGACAATCATGTGGAGAGCCAAGTCTTTTAGTCCAGGCCTCACATCCAAGAGTTTTTGGAAAATTGGATCTTTCAATTTCTTTTCCTTCTCATTTTTCAAGATCCCTCCCGGTGCTGCTGGAACCAGCAGAGAATTTAAAAGCTGGAGCGTGTAGAGGAATGATATTCCCCTACTTAGTGCACAGCCGGGTCAGTCCGAACAGGTGCCGTCCGCCAGCCCTGCAGAGGCTGGCGGAGCGGCGGGGGGAACACCAGCCCCCAGCGTGGATGTGCGCAGTAACGGGCTGACCTGTGTCCTCCAAGAAGCTAGGTTGAAGTCCCAACTGCTGGTCCCTAAGAATGGGACGTCATTTGGAAACAGGGTCTTTGCTGATGAAATTCAGATGGAAGTTAAGGCAAGGTCACCCTGCAGTAGGGAAAGCCCCTCGCTCAGAATGACAGGTGTCTTTGTAAGAGCAGAGACACGTGCGGACAGACACACAGAGGGAAGAAGGCAGGACTGCAGGGATGCAGCCACCAGCCCAGGGACCCCAAGGAGCACGAGCCTGCACCAGAAGCTGGCAGAGGGCACATGGCCCGGCCGACACCTGATTTCAGACCTCCAGCCTCCAGAGCTGGGAGAGAACCCACTCCTGCTGATCAAAGCCCCCCCCCCAGCGTGGGTGTTACACGCAACTGATGAATCACTGACCTCTACCTCTGAAACTAATGATGTACTGTATATTAATTAATTGATTTTAAATTAAGGGGGAAAAAGATATCTTGGGGACCATCCTAGAATTGTGCCTACTGCAGAAGGGATAAAAATCTTCAATAAATGTTCGGGGTGGGGGGGAGAACAAGAAAAGAAACTGAGGTTAAAACGAAGGATTCCTCTCAGTATTTCCATGGTCTCATTCCTACTCCCAGGGGGCTGTGCTCACAGGAGTTCAGCGCCAGCCCTGCGCACCATCCAGGTAAGGGCCAGGTTTCCTTAAGATCAAAGATAAGAGCCCTGGAAACCTTCAGTGCACCTGGAGGCTGGCCAGACGGACTCCTGGGGAACGGAGTGGATGTCACGCTCCTGAGACCACAGGGCAAGGCGGCCTGGAAGCCCACAGGCCAGGAAGAAGGCTCAGCACCGTTGTCCCTAGAGTCCTCAGCCCACTCTTTTTACAAAGAAATCTATAAAAATTGATCCTTCAACTCAGCTGTGGCCAGAGACCACTCATTACTGCCCAACACTTCCCTATTCCTTTATAATAAACCACTGATTCTTAGTGAGGCCCATGGCCCTCCAGCTAAATAACTGTTTACCACCCCCTGCAGTCGGCTGTTGCCATGTGATCAAGTTCTAGAAGGTGTGGGATGGCGTTTCCATGAGGTATCCTGAAAAGGGAGAAGCCATGCTCTTTCCATCACTTCCTTCACCAGCTGGCGGGAACGCAGAGGTGTCGGCTGGAGCTCCAGCCACCACTTTGGGCTAGGAAAACAGGAGCCTCAATCTAGGGCTGGAAGGTCGGAACACTGCAGGGAGCATGGGTCCCTGAGGTCTTCAGGGAAAGCTTGATGGTAGCCATGGTTAGCTACAGGAGAAAAACAAAACCAAAAAACCAAAAAAAAAAAAAAAAAAGGTATTAAAACTACCAACAATGCAGTTTTCCGTCACATGCGGTCAAAAATAGGTAGATTCTTTTATTTGCAAATAAAAATTCCACCCTTTTATCAGCCCAATAAATATGTGGAGGGAAAAAAATTTAGGTCGATTAACTAACCTTCCCTATCCCTGGAAAGCTTGTTTATAAATAATTAGATTCATGAAATGGGCATAGTTTCTGACTTGCCTGATAGGACTCATTACTTACCCTCGAGGAGAGGTTACAGAACTTCTAGAATAAGAATCACTTAAATTACTTCTTGTTGGGTTTTTTTTTTTTTTTGCTCTTACCCTTGGATTCGTCTTATGCTTCAGTTGAACAGTAAACGTGGGCCTCGGTCTTCAGCTGCCCTGGGTTCTCTCTGGTCCTGGTTCATAGTAACATTTTGATTTCTAAAATTGTTCAAAGAATTGGATCCTACAGAACCTACAGCTTGATACTGGCACGAGCGTTTATCTGTGTGTCCTTCCTGATGGCGGGCACGGCCGGGCCGGCTACTTCCTCCCCGACAATCTCTCTCTCTCTCTTCCAGTTCTCTTGTCCCTGCACAAAGGATCCCGATGGTCCGTGTTCAGCCCGTCCCCATGTGCTTTTCGCCACTGCAGACACAGAAGTCAGACGCACCCACCCAGGACATTAGGCAACATACTCAGCATTAGACTGGGGACAAATGAAGATTAAAAAAAAAAGAAGAAAAAGAGTAAGGGTCTGAGGAAGCCTGAAGCAAGCTGGGCATTCCAATTGCCTTCCTCAAAGGCCGGAGAACGAGCCACTTACCTGGAGACACCACCCACCGGATATCACCTACCCAACAGGGCACCCCCGACCCAGCAGGCAGGGGGAGGAAGCTTCTTCCTGACACACTTCATAACCCAGGGTGACCCCGGAGCCTGGATAACCAACTTGTACCTGACCAAAAGGAAAATGAAATTGAGTGGAGAAACTGAGTGGGTCCACCGCTGGGCGGGGCTTTGTGCCCGATGCGGTCTCTGTCCCAGGGTCCCAAGCCATCAGCTCGTCCACAAGCTGCACGGTCTGCCGTCCCCCTCAATCTCCACCCTGGCTAAGAACTGTGATTCTAACAGACTCTGAACTAGAGAACACACTGGTGGTGACCAGAGGGGAGGTGGGCAGGGGGACGGGGGTGGGGAGGGGGCACGGGATGGGGTCTAAGAGGGCACGTGCTGTGAGAGCACTGGGTGTTGTACGGACGTGTTGACTCACTGTATTGTATGCCTGATTCCAAAAACACTGCCTGATAAATTAAAAAAAAGAAAAAGTTTGTGATTCTAGGGGCACTTGGGTGGCTCAGTGGGTTAAAGCCTCTGACTTCGGCTCTTGTCATGATCCCAGAATTCTGGGATCGAGTCCCGCATCGGGCTCCCCGCTCCGCGAGAAGCTTGTTTCTCCCTCTGCCTCTCCTTCCCCGTCTCCTTCTGTGTGCTCGTGTGCACGTGCACTCTCTCTCAGATAAATAAATAAATGTTTAAAAAATAAATGAAGATTATGATTCTAGAGTGCAGGACTATGTACTACACACTCTCCAGAGGCCACGGGAATTTGTCCATCGTGAACAAACACTAAACATGTTTTAATAAATGAGTGATTCAGAAAGAAGAGCCCTGCAGGGATTATCATTTTTACTGGACAATGAAGAAAGTTGTAACGTGCCGCCGGGCGAACTGTGACAGAAGCCAGATCTCGGCTTCGCGCTGACCTTAAGCCTCACGTGTGTGTGCCCAGGTCTGAGCCCAGCCGGGGACAAAATGCAAGGCGGGACGTGTGTGGAAGTCAGGAGGCCCTACTTACCAGTCGTGTTTACCTGCAGGGGCTGCTCACGGAGGCAGCAGCTTTATTTAGTTTAAAAATCAAACTAAGCCCCCAGTCTCCACCGTGACCAACGTCCAGAGCACGACTGGCCCCTTGCCCTGGGCAGGGCAACTCGGGAGCCCATCCCAGCAGAGGGTGCCAGTGTCCACACGCCTGTGCTACGGGCTCCTCCCTCGGGGCTCCCCCACCGGCCCCCTCCTGCGTGGCCCAGCAGACCAGGAGACCAGCGCACCCAACCCACACACACCCCGGGGACCAGCGTGCCCACCCGCCCCCCACACCCCGCGCTGCCCTGGCCCCAGGCTCACCGACTGGTGCTCAGGGACTCACCCACCTCACTCCAGAAATGCATGAAATCAGACATCCTGAGGGACAAACTGTACCAGCAGGGAAGGGGTGCAGCAGGGTGAGGGGGAAGTGGGGGTGGGGGGCAGGAGCAATGCATAAACGCTTCATCCTTCCCGGCCCAGCGGTGATTCTGAGACAGGGCAAATAGATTCCTGGAAATTCGTGGGATCTGGACCAAACAGTCTAGTCAATAGGTCTGCAGGGCTTCGGAGGGCGGGGGATCCCCAGGACCACCCTCGGTCTGGCAATTCCCTGGAAGGACTCCCAGAGCGCACTGAACCCTGTCCCGTTCATGGCTACGGTTCGGGACAGTGAACAGACACAGCTCAGCGTCAGCCAAGGGACAGGCTCCAGGCGGGCGAGGGCGTTCCAAGCTGTCCCCGGCCCAGGGCTGTGGACGGCGCTACCTCCTCGCGGCCTCCCGGTGTGGTGACGCACACAGAGTTCTGCCGACCAGGGGAGCTCACGGGGCCCCAAGTCCTCGGCCCAGGGACGTGGCCACGACCCTCCACCAGGCACCGACCTTCCGTGCCCAGCCACTCTGGAGGTCACCTGACACCGTGTGGCCCAGGCCCCAGGCGAACCAAGCCGGTCCGCCAGGCAGGACGCTGCCGCGGCCCAGGGATCAGGGCAGAGGCGGGGCCCCTCTCCGGGCCGCAGCGACAGGTAACCGACGCGGGGCGCTCAGCGCGGCGGGGCGGGGCGGGGGCGCGGCAGGACGCGGCCTGAACGCGCGGCCCCGAGCGGTGCCCGGAGCGCCCCACGGCCGCGCTCATCTTCATCATGACGCATGACGGCTCCACCTAAGACATCGGAATGTGTTTCTCTTCCCCTCTGCTTTGCGGGAAGACGCGGGAGCCCACGAGCACCGCGGCGCAGACCCCCGCGCGCGTCCGGCCGGGAGCTGCTTGTCCCGTGCCCGCTCCTCGGAGGGGACGCAGCGCTGCGGCAACGGGCGTCGTGAGAACTCGGGGACATCGGTCCGGGCTGGAAGCAGGAGCCCCCAGGACGGGTCGGGGGAGTGGGCCTGCCTCTCCCTGTCGGCCCCAAGTCGGAGGTGGGGGGAAGGCTCGTGGCCACAGAACTCCAGCCCACGACCCGCAGCCATCAGCCCCCGATGGCCGGGTGCGATCAGCAACGGCCGGCTGCCCCGGCGTCCCCCACCTCCGGCTTGGGGCCAAGGGCGAGAGCCAAATCCATGCCCCGACCGGTCCGGAGGCTCCTGCTTCCAGTCAGCCGCCCTGGGCATTCCCGCGCCCACGGCCCCCCGCGGGGCCCGGCCGACCCGCCCCCCCAACCTCCCGCCGAGAGGCTGCCCCGCCCGCGCCTGCGGCTGCGTCCCCGCCGAGCGCACGACTTAGTGTCACGATAATTTGCAAATTATTTCTCCCGGTCTAGAAGGAGAGCAGTTTTCATTTTAAATTTTCCGCAGCATTTCCGCAGCATTCTCCAGAAGAGATGCTGTCGTGACATAAAAAGGCCGGAGGGCAGGGGCTACGAACCTGAGTTCCAGCGGCTAACCAGAGCGCTAACTCGAGAACCCATCGGAGAGCTAACCGGAGAGCTAACAGGGGAGCTGCCCAGAGCGCTAACCAGAGAGCTACCTCGAGAGCTAACCAGAGAGCTAACCGGAGCGCTAACCGGAGAGCTAACCAGAGCGCTAACCAGAGAGCTAACCAGAGAGCTACCTCGAGAGCTAACCAGAGAGCTAACCGAAGCGCTAACCGGAGAGCTAACCAGAGAGCTACCTCGAGAGCTAACCGGAGAGCTAACCGGAGAGCTAACAGGGGAGCTAACCAGAGCGCTAACCAGAGAGCTACCTCGAGAGCTAACCAGAGAGCTAACCGGAGCGCTAACCGGAGAGCTAACCAGAGCGCTAACCAGAGAGCTAACCAGAGAGCTACCTCGAGAGCTAACCAGAGAGCTAACCGAAGCGCTAACCGGAGAGCTAACCAGAGAGCTACCTCGAGAGCTAACCGGAGAGCTAACCGAAGAGCTAACCGGAGAGCTAACCGGAGAGCTAACTGGGGAGCTAACTGGGGAGCTAACCAGAGCGCTAACCAGAGAGCTACCTCGAGAGCTAACCAGAGAGCTAACCGAAGAGCTAACCGGAGAGCTAACCGGAGAGCTAACTGGGGAGCTAACCGGAGAGCTAACCAGAGCGCTAACCAGAGCGCTAACCAGAGAGCTACCTCGAGAGCTAACCAGAGAGCTAACCAGAGAGCTAACCGGAGAGCTAACCGGAGAGCTAACCGGGGAGCTAACCGGAGAGCTAACCGGAGCGCTAACCAGAGCGCTAACCAGAGAGCTAACCAGAGCGCTAACCAGAGAGCTACCTTGAGAGCTAACCAGAGCGCTAACCAGAGAGCTACCTTGAGAGCTAACCAGAGCGCTAACCGGAGAGCTAACCGGAGAGCTAACCAGAGCGCTAACCGGAGAGCTAACCGGAGAGCTAACCGGAGAGCTAACCGGAGAGCTAACCGGGGAGCTAACTCGAGAGCTAACGGAGAGCTGACCCAGCCTCTGAAGTCACCCGTCGAGAACACATCACAGGGCGCCTGGGTGGCTCAGTGGGTTAAGCCGCTGCCTTCGGCTCAGGTCATGATCTTGGGGTCCTGGGATCGAGTCCCGCATCGGGCTCTCTGCTCGGCAGGGAGCTTGCTTCCTCCTCTCTCTCTCTGCCTCTCTGCCTACTTGTGATCTCTGTCAGATAAATAAAATCTTTAAAAAACAAAACAAAAACACGGCGCACAGCGGAGCGGAACGCCGTCCCCGCTCCCCGCCGTCCCACAGACACGGCGCCCGCGGGAGCGACCAGGCCCGCGACACCGTCCTCTCGGAGCGCCCCGAGCGCAGGCCTCGTGCGGAGGGAACCGGGGGCGAAGGCCCGGCCGGCAGCACCGTGTCCTTCTTACTCGACCCCTACTCGGGAAAGGGCTGTCGCCGCGGAGAAACGGAGCCCGGACCCGCGCCGCGCGCGGCCGGGCTGTGGGAACCGCCGGCATCTCCCGGCGCCTCCCCGGCGGCGTCTGTGCGTCACGGCGGCGTCTGTGCGTCACGGCGGCGGAGCGCGTGCGTCACGGCGGCGGCGTCTGTGCGTCACGGCGGCGTCTGTGCGTCACGGCGGCGGCGTCTGTGCGTCACGGCGGCGTCTGTGCGTCACGGCGGCGGCGTCTGTGCGTCACGGCGGCGGAGTCCGGCCCACGGCGCGGCGAGCCCTGCGCGGGACGCCCGGAGCCAGAGTGGCCCTGCGCGTGACCTACACCGCAATTAACAGTAAAACCTAATGAAAAAGGAGCTCCTGGCGGCCTCAGTCGGAAGAGCGTGGTTGATCTCGTGGTTATGAGCTCAAGCCCCTCGCTGGGTGCAGAAACTATGTAAAAATTATGTAAAACAATAAAAATTTTTAAAAACTTAATTTTTTAAAAAAGTTACTCAACAGTCAATCAAGCAGGACATAAGCTCCATATTTCTAGAAAATGTATAATGCCATTAGGGGACATGTAGGCTGAGCGCCGTATTATACTAACATTCGTACCCCTCGTTCAGAAAGCGGCATTTGTTTTATCATGTTTATTAACGTGTGACGTATAATTAGCCCCAGGGGTACAGGTCCGTGAATCAGGCTTACACACTTCCCAGCACGCACCATCGCACACACCCTCCCCAGGGTCCATCACGCACCTGTCCCTCCCCCCACACGCCAGCAACCCTCAGTTTGTTTTGTGAGGTTAAGAATCTCTTGTGCTTTGTCTCCCTCCCGATCCCATCTTGTTTCCTTTTTTCCCTCCCCTACGCCCCACAACCCCCCTGCCCTGGCTCTCAGCTTCCTCGTATCAGGGAGATCATATAACTGTCTTTCTCCGCTTGACTTACTTCACTCAGCACAATACCCTCTAGTTCCAACCACGTCGTCACAAATGGCAAGATTTCATTTCTTTTGATGGCTGCATAGTATTCCATTGTGCATATGTACCACATCTTCCTTATCCATTCAGCTGTTGATGGACATCTAGGTTCTTTCCAAAGTCTGCCTATTGTGGACATTGCTGCTATAAACATTCGGGTGCATGTGCCCCTTCAGATCACTACATTTGTATCTTTAGGGTAAATACCCAGTAGTGCAATTGCTGGGTCGTAGGGTAACACTATTTTTGACTTTTTGAGGAACCTCCTGCTGTTTTCTAGAGTGGCTGCACCAGCTTGAGAGCGGCATTTCTATCATGCCATAGTGTTTCAATTACCTATAAAATTTAATTTACTGTGAACATAAGACCTAATGAATGAATGTTAAAACATACTAATTTAGTTCAAGGAAATGGCTGCATAGTCAGAACTCCAAGTTCATATGCAAGCCCAGCTGAGAGGGACCCATTGGTGGAACAGCATCTGTTGGTCATTGGCACTGGTACAGCTCAGAATTTATTTCTCTAGATAGCTGCTGGTTTTTTTTTTAATTTATCTATTTGACACAGAGAGAAGGAGAGAGAGAGACAGAGAGACAGCAAGAGAGGGAACACAAGCAGGGGGAGTGGGAGAGGGAGAAGCAGGCTCCCCACTGAGCAAGGAGCTGGATGGGGGGCTCGATCCCAGGATCATGACAGGAGCCAAAGGCAGATACTCAACTGACTGAGCCGCCAAGGTGCCCCTAGCTAGCTTATTTCTAATTATTATGAGGAGTCCGTTCTCTGCACTGTGATGTTATCCAAAATGCTTTGATCACTCTTAAATATCACAGTAGATTTCTCTGCAAAAGAAACAGAGCACCACACTGAGGCTTCAAAAAGACCTTGCTAGTTCTAAATACAGCCGGAGAAATTAGCGTTCTGTTTCAAGACTGAAAACCGCATCCACCAGCTATGTATTTTATTATCCCTAAACTTCAAAACGTTTGCTCCCTACCTTCATCTAGAGATCACAGGATCTGGCCATTCTGATTTCTGACTCCCTTTGGACACTCCTAATCGACTCTGCCCATTGTTGTACAGACTCAGACATAAAGCTTCCAGCTTCTCCTCCCTGGCAGAGCCTCGCAGGCCGTCTGGCCTCACACGGACTTCTCCGGAGCTGCCCATTCGCGAGCCCAAGCTCCAGAGAAGCATTCCTTCCCGTCCAGCTCGCGTCACCACCCCCCTGACACCCCACCGTTCCAGGTCCACCCCGTGACTCGGGAAAAGCTACAGCTCTTGGTAGAGACTCCCAGGCATGTCTGCACAAATCTGAGAACCCCCCTGTACTTGCTTAAGTGCTTTATTCTTAAGAGAAAGGCCAAAATTCTCCCCCAGCCCTGCCTCAGACACCCTCATCTCTTTGCTGCCCTCCACGCCAGGCTACTAGCGCTGCCTTGAAAACTGCCATGGTAACCGCCTCCTGGATACCTTCTCCCCACGCATCCTTCACTAACCTGCTTCCACGCACCCCTGGGAACTCGGCTGCCCACCGCTCCTTCAGAGCCTCCAACCCACCCCCTGGCTCCCGTGCTGGCTCCAGCCCTATGTGCCCGCAGACCGGCACCTGGACCCCTGGCCCCGCCGTGGTCAGTCACAATCTGACTCTGTAATTAACGTCTATCTGTCCCCCAGGAGGGGACGTTCCAGTCCGTCTGCACCGCAGCCCTGGCTGGCACACCATGGCTCACAGGCACTTCGAGAAGTAACCTGGGACTCAGGGGACCAACGGTCAGCGGGTGCACCGCTAGGCTGTGTCCTCGGGATCTCAGATGACCTGTTCTGTGCCCCAGGCCCCCGGCTCCGCTGTACTACCGTAAGCCAACAACACAGCACCTCGCTGACACCCTCCAGCATTCGGGCACCACTGCCAAGTACGGACCAGAAGCAAGAAGAAAGATTACTCAAGGTCAAGGAAGGTCTAGTGGGAAACTACTCAAAATGTATCTGCCAGTAAAGTGCTCCTGTGGCCAAGGGTGAATTAAATGGAGCTCTGATCAATTATTACAGCTGATCTGACCCTGAATATTGAAAATATGGCCACAGCATATCGTTTATATTTTGACATTATAAACCCTTAGGTTTGTAATGATTAATTTTTTAATAAAGTTACAGTCTTTTTATCAATTAAAAAGTTCTCAAATTTTTAGTAGCAAATCCTACTAAATTAATAACACTTATTAAGGCGTGCACACACATAGTTAGAAATCATCCACAGCAGCCCAGCCTAAAGACAAAAGGGTAAAACCTGAGAAGTCAACCAGGGAATAAACCGCTTCCTCCTGAGACTTAACACAGGGTAGTAAGAACGAACATCCCAACATTAGAAAATCCTTTCACAATACCAATATCAAGCTATAGTTTCTTTTCTCCTTTTCAAAAAGATTTCTTTCCGGGGCACCTGGGTGGCTCAGTGGGTTAAGCCTCTGCCTTCGGCTCAGGTCATGATCTCAGGGTTCTGGGATGGAGCCCCGTATCGGGCTCTCTGCTCAGCGAGGAGCCTGCTTCCTCCTCTCTCTGCCTGCATCTCTGCCTACTTGTGATCTCTCTCTGTCAAATAAATAAGTAAAAATCTTTATTAAAAAAAAAAAAAGATTTCTTTCCATCTGACCATGTGAAATTGACATAATTGCCAATTAGGGGCCCATACAATTATTTTGCCAATCAATTTATATTTCTACTTAACAAGCCTGACAGCAACTTTTAAAGGAAACATTATGAAATATTCTTCAATTAAGTAAAGAATTATTTAACAGATAAATATTCTTAATGGGTCTCTCGTGTGGTTTTCAATAAGCTGTGCACTTGATTAACCTCCCAAGCCTGTTTGGCACAACCGTAATTTTTACAAATGAGATAGGATGGAGAGATCGTAAAGAAGGAATTAATCACACAACGGTCGGTGCTTCAGTCACATGAGAGCTCTTAATTCCTATTAGTTAAGTCGGAGAATGAACCCGCTGTTACCACCATAAAATACTCTCGCTCTTCAAGGGGTCTGCGGGACAGTTTCTTCCCCTGGACTCTCGTGGGTCACCGTGCGGATGCTCTGAGATGTGCCATGGCGTCCCTCGTCCACCTTCCGGGTACCTGGGATGTCTACCGGGGTCACTATGTAGAGCTAGATTTTAATATCATTGCAAGTCTTAAGGTAATGATAGTTAATTGGGACATTAACTTGGGACATTACATTACAACCAGCTCTTGTACAAGCTTCCCTGAACATGGAACACTTGTCAGTATGGAGCTCAGGCAGCCCGGAAACCCCAGGCAGGGAGTCTCCATGTGAACAGGAATTCGGTTCAGTATTTACTGGGCGCTCACCCTGTGCCAGGTGTCAGGAGGTCCTCGGGGTACAAACATCAGTCCCCCAATTCCAAGGACCTTAGTCTGGGGCAGGGCACAGGGCATCAGCGGGGCACGGGTGAGAAGATGGCTCAATGTGGATTTCATGCACAGCCGGAGCACTCCCGGGAAAGGGTACCCTGCTGGGGCCGCTCACTCCGGGATGCTGGCACCGTCCTGCGCCGAGATCAGCGGTGATACCAAATCTCAGTGCGTTCGACCTCGTTCGCCCGCGGAACCCGTGTCACCCGAACCGAAGCCATCGCGTGCTGGTGGTGGAAAGAGGGCTCACAGCTCGGAGCTCGGCAGGAAGGCAGCAGCCGCGCCCCCAGCAAAGGGTGGCTTTTACGTGGATAATAAAAGTGACTCAATTGTATCTACAATTTAATACCGAGAAAAACCCGGGTGAAGTTTAGATGCTACCATTCTATACAGAGAGCTTTTTAAAATATGTTTTCTTACTGAAAGTTCTGAAGGCCATTTAGTTCATGAACCTAAAATTCTCCTCTCCCACTGAAAGTATTTTTTAACGCAGTTGTGATGAGAATGGCTCCCGGGGCCCAGGAACAGATGGACAACGGCCGGAATTTACGGAACACGTACAATGGGCCCATGATAGCTCTAGGCGCTCCGTCGAACAACTCTTGTATCTTACTTGTGAAATATAACAACGTCGATCTGTGTGACAAAACGTTCACTGGCAAAGCATTATGAAAGAAAATGAAAACAATTCCACATCCAAGTCCTAGATGGGTAGCTTCCTAAACACATTCCTTACCAAGGGATTTGGATTAGAGGGGAAATACTCCGTACCTACCCACGGCCATTTCCAGACTCTTCTTACTCGGGTATCTAATGGAATTCATTCCGCAGACTCCTGCCATCGGGCGGGACCCCCCACCGTCCCCCCCGGTTGCGGTCTCCCTCCTACTCTTACGAGGACGGAGGAAGCACACGTTAGAACAGACGGAGTCACGCTCTGCCTCCTAGCCGTGCTCATGGGCATGCGCTGAATCCCTTTCAGCCAGTTTCCCACCTGGAAAGCGGGGATCACAGTCCTTCTGACTTAGCGTGTTGTTGAGATCAGGTCACGTGCAGCTGCACTTAGCCAAGTCCCACCACACGCAGTGCTCCTGCTTCCACATGTCGATGAAGGCAGACACACAGGCCCGGAACACCAGGCAGGAACGTGGCTGGAGAAACCAGGAGAAACTGAAACAGTCCAGTGATCCCAAGAACCAAGTGGTCTGAGACTCTCCCATTGGGAGACCAAGGGTCTGGGGTCACTGACGATTCCTCAAGAACAAGCAGGGACTGCCTACAGCATGGAAAACTCACATTTCCCCACTATTCTCTGAGTGGAGAACTGACATTATTATTCTCATACCCGCTTCTAAACTTAAATAACAAAACTAAATGTTTCTTAAGGCAAATTTTCAGAGAATAAAACCTACTTCGTGGCTTAGAACAAATACCATAAGCACCAGTTTAGAAAGTAATGTCAGTATCATACGAAAAATGGAGAACACTGAATGTCTCAGTTCAGCCAAGTACCTTTCAAGACAGCAATCTACCCAGCAAACGTCGGAGCAGTTACTAGAAGCTGCTGGCAAGGATTCTGAACTCCCAGGAAGGGCTGCTGGGGATCCGTAAGAGACTCCAGCCCCACCCTGCCCCCAAAACCCATCCCACGGCACTTCCTGGACTCCCGGACGGGATGCAGGGGTCACTGAAGACAGGAAGTCCTCTTCAATCTGGGAAATTTTCTTCCGCAAGCTTGGCACCAGTTGCCAGCTGGGCACAGAGCGGACACCCGAAAGACCAGCACAGCACAACAGGAAATCTTTATAAAGAGTCTAACTGCTTTTATTACAAGGGTGCAAGGCAGCATTTCACCCAACACAACCAAGAGCAAACCAGCGTCTTCTATAAAACAGTTCCAGAAAGTTCAAACAGGAAAATGGAAGGTACATTATCGGTAATGATTCTCATACGACAGTGTTTAGCGTTGAAACTTCATGTCACTCCAACAAAGTGTAATCATTTTCTAGCAAACATGGCCAAAAAAAAGTCTGCTGTTGGATTTTGTTTGCCTACACACATATCAGAACATGCCCACGATGAAAAACGTGTTCTCACGGCACTCCGTGACACCAGCATCCACCCGCGCTCAGATTCAGCCAGTTGTACCAAATACCAGAAAATACAAAATGATAGGAAATATAAACATCAATTTGTATTTCAAGTTTATAACATTTTATTTACAAAAATAGGCTGGGAGGAAAAGGATTTGCAGCCCCATATTCTTTCCTGGGGGGACTATTTTGCGTCATCTTCTGGGTTTTTTTTCCTAGCGATTTTTCAAGTCGCAGGTGAATTCCTCCAGACTTGGATTCGCCCACTAGAAGCTGGGGAGGCACGGAGGCGAGGGGCGGGCTGGGGAGGGGCGGCGGGGGAAGGGCCGTCGGACAGCGGGCACACGGGTGACGTGCACTGGACTGGCTCATGCACTCGGCGACGCAAGCACGCTTCTCGACATCGACACCAAACGCCACTATTTACAGGAGCTGCGGTCTCGTCCGAGCCCCGACGGCACCTGCTCACCAGCGCGACGTGACCGGGGGACCGTGGCAAGGCGGCCGCTAGGACATGACTCCGAAGACGGGGTTGTGGCGGCAGATGCTAGGGCCGTACTCCTCGTAGTCCTTCTTGGTGTGGCAGACCTGGAAGAACTCGGGCTGCGGGGCGGCGGTTCGAGGGGATCTCGAGACCCTTCCGAAAGGAGGTCGGAGTCCTACCCCAGGACACCGGCCGGAGAGTCCTGCCCCAACACCCCACCCCTCAGCCAGGCCCCTGCGGGAAGCTCCGCGCCCCTCCAAGGCCCGAGCTACAGACTGGGACCTTATTTCATTAATTTAAAATGGACTCGGCCCCCCTTACACCAGCTACACGCTCCCCGGAATTAGCATTTCACTAGCTACTGGCAAATTTGAGGATAAAAAGGAGTTGTCACGTGAAATGGTTACAGGAATTAATGACTAAAGCAAGGCGTCTAGGTGACGTCTGGACTTCACCTGCCGTATCACCTGTAACCCCTGACCGGCAGGGACTCGCTGCGCAAAACACCTGAGACGGATCTCAGCTCTCCGGGACCCGAGTGCCAGGCACAGTGCGGGCGCGCTCCACCCACCCAGGACCGCACGGATGTGCTCCCGCCCCACAGAGGGCACAGGCAGGAGATGCGGAACGGCCTGGGGAGGACTTACCGTTGAGGCGAGCATGGAGCCCCCGAACCACACGGCGTACCGCTGCATGTGGTGCGTTATCACCTGGACCTCCACGGGCTTGGGCTGGAAAGCAGACGGCGCACAGTCACCCGCCAGGGCACACGATGGGTCACCGCTCAGCTCCCGGCTGACTAGACACCCGCTCCGAGAGCTGGCAGTGGGGCGTCCTCCCACCACTGGCACGAGGCCCGTCCCTTGTGTCCGAGTCCCTCCGTGGGGATCAGCCCGCATGTGGCCTCCGGGAGGAAGCATCTGAGCCGCCCCCCACCCCAGCGCAGTGGTGCCGAGGAGGCCCCCGGTCAAGGAGGCGCGGCGCTCACGAGGCTAAAGGCCTTTTAAACAGTAAACAATCCAAGCAATTAACCCAACTCGTATTTTCTTACAACACAAATTAGCTGTTTTAGCACCACAGAGCTAGATCAAGTGTCCCAAACCACTGTGAGAAGTGACCCTTCACCAAGAGTACGATCCGCTGGGCTGAAGCGTGCGTGTTTGCTCCCATTTTCCCCACGCCAGAGCCCAGTCTCGCCTGGAAGCTCAGGGAACACACCAGCGCATCCGGAACATGACCTCAGAGGGGCACACACAGACACTCACTGCTACAGCTAGTTATTTTAGTTTAATGAGAACGTTTGCAAAGGACGTGGAAGACCCTCACTGCAAACGGACCCCTCTCCCTGGAAGCTGGTCGTCACACAACAGGCCTCATCTCTTGTAAGACAGAGAAACTGCCGGCAGCCATGGGTCAGCGTGGGCACCAAGGGGCTGTGGCCAGCCCAGTGGCCGTCAGCCTAAGCTACACTCTTGGAAGGAGTTCAGGCGGCGAATCCCCAAATGTAGTCTCACCGAGCAGCTGAGAAACCAACCTGTTCCTCCTTCAGGCCCCGGCCACTGGTCCACAGGAGGGGGACTGGCCGTGCGTGGGAGCGGGACTGGCTGTGCACAGGGTGGGGGGGACCGGCTGTGCATGGGGGGGTGATCAACCATGCATGCGAGGGGGCCCGGCCGTGCATGGGGGGTGGGGACTGGCCGTGCATGGAGAGGGACCAGCCGTGCATGGGGGAGACCAGCTGTGCTTGGGGGGGGGCGTCCCGGGAGGGAAGGGGAGCGGCGGCGGGAAGGACCGGAAGCGGCCAGGCTGACGCGCCCGTCCCACCTGCCCCCTACCTTGATCCGGCCTCCGCTGAGCTCCTCACTGAGTCTCAGCCGCGCGTCCACCACGCGTTTCAGGTCTCGCTGCAGTCGCCGTCCGAAATCCCTGAACATCGTGGAGCCTCCTGAAAGAACGACATTCTACAAGACACAAAGCAGAGGGGTTTGCTTTGATGAAATCCCCCACCCGCGCTGGCCTGGGCACCCGCCCCACTGCTCCCGTGACGACACATTCCACCGCGCGGGCAGACGAGTCGAGGCGAAGTCCGTGCTATCAAAATTCTGCCTCCCGGTAGTTCTCCTCAGCGATGACCCAGCGGGCACAGAAATTCTGCCCTACGTGCTCCTCTGACAATGGGACAGCTCCGCAGGGTCCAGGAGCCCAAACACACTCTGAACCAACAAACTGACTTGCTAGAATGACCCAAGGCCAAAGCAACAGGAGGTCTGCAGCTGTTTTGCCTTCATAATCACGGGGGGGGGGGGGGGGGGGCGGTCCTTTCAATTAATACTTGAACCTTTTTCAAAGGGTGAGGCCAGGGAGGAAGCATGGCTTTGGGGGTTCCGGGGAGAGCCACCGCGCTGCCCACGGGCCTCCACCACGCACGTCCTGCTCAGCGGCCAAGAGAAGGGGGAGGAGGGAGCGTCACTAAATCTCTGATCGGATTCCGAGGAGGCAGATGTCATTCTTTCAGGCTACAGGACATTAATTAGGACAATGAAAGCAAAAGTAGGTATATCCTGACAATTTTTTTTTTTTACAGAAAACATCACCTGAGAAAACTGTAGACAAGGAAAATAAAGTACCCACCCCAGAGCCAGGAAGCCCTACTTCAAGGCCCTGTAGCGACACGACACGTGCGGGGCCGGCCCCTGCTCTTCCCGACCCCGGGAGCGGCGGAGCAGGACCCCTCCGGTAAGCCCCCAACAGCCAACCCTCCCCACACGGCACAGAAGGGGAAGTGCACCTCCCTGTCCCTGCTCACCCAGGGCACCGGTGACCTGACAGGATATTACAATACCCCCTTCCAGGCGGCCAGCACGGAGCAACAACGGACTGTTCTTTCTTATTAACTCCCAGAATAGGCGCCCCAGCACCCACGCAGACTTGGGGCGAGACAGGCGAGCTCAGAGCCGGGAGGAAAAGGAGCAGGGGCTGGGCGAGGCCGCTGGTGACCCTGCCTCCTACCTGGGATCCACGCCAGTTCCACCCCTGAGTGTCTGTCCGGAGAAATGCCACCCTCATGACCTACCAGCAGACTGCCCATCAACCAGACGCACCCTCCAGTGGCTGGCTGAAGAGAAACGTCCAGAGGTGGACCTTAGCTGGGGACGGGCCAGGACAGCACCTGGCTGCAAGCGGCCACCAAACTGAACCGACATTTTCTATCACCTTCAGAAGTCTCGTGTACGACCCACTTCTAAGAGAGGATCTGTGGGCGCCCTGGTGGCCCAGTGGGTGGAGCATCCGACTCCTGATTTCAGCTCAGGTTATGATCTCAGGGTCGTGAGATCAAGCCCCACACCAGGCTCCACGCTCAGCCATGAGTCTGCTTGAGATTTTCTCTCCCCCTCCCCCTCTGCCACTGTCTACTGTCTCCCCCGGCCACTTGCGCTTGTGCTCTCTCTCTCTCTCAAATAAATAGGTCAATATTTAAAAAGAGAGAGAGAGGCTGCCTGGGTGGCTCAGTGGGTTAAGTCTCTGCCTTAGGCTCAGGTAGATCGAGGCCTGCATCGGGCTCTCTGCTCAGCGGGGAGCCTGCTTCCTCCTCTCTCTCTCTCTCTCTGACTCTCCGCCTACTTGTGACCTTTCTCTGTCGAATAAATAAATAAAATCTTAAAGAGAGAGAGAGAATCTGAACTTGGCCTTCAAGGCCAGGAATGAGGAGGATTCTGATTTATGGCGGGAGCAGCACTGCGAGAACCCAGAGCCCTGACCTATGCCACAGGGCTGCCCTCGCCCCCCGCCTCCACTCTCCTACTGAAAGGAAGCAGCACTGTGCACCGCAGACCCCTGAGCAGGGAAGCCCCCCTCGGAGGGCATCCAAGAATGACCACAGCAGACAGAGCATCCCTGAAGTCTCTCCACCAGCAGACTTCACACTTGGTCAGTCCTCACTGGCATACTTGATTGGGCGCAGGCCTGACTGCTCTCGGAACAGTGTGGGCTCAGTCCCTGGGAAGCCCAGCCAGCGGCCACTTCCATTTCCTGGGGGCAAACTTCTACTGACAGCCGCCCCCCAACACAGAGACCATCAGACACCCGTCGTCTGTCTGTCCCTGACAAACTGCGAACCCAGATCTTTCAAGCCGCATCCTATCCCCCGATCAACGTCGTGAATAATCACTCCCGCGCTCGTTCTCCTTGGGGAGAACTCTCTGGGGAACAAGAGGAGAGGGTCCGGTTCCCGTCGGAGTCAAGGGGGCAACACACGGAACTGGGGGTCACCCTGGGAGCTGACACTCGAGCAGGACACCACCAAGAGGCGAGAGCTGCAGGACCGAGTGCCAGACGGACCAGATGAAGTCAAACCCACCTCCGCCCAGAGAGGTGCTGTCACCTGCGGACACAAACTGTGCATCTGTTTGCCGGTAAGAATCACAACTTAAAGGCATTCTTGATGTGTTGGTCATCATACCCTTGAACAAGCCCCACTGGCAACTGGTCCTGTTTTCTAAATGCTGGTCAGACCAGCCAACTACCTTCTGGAAGGAAAGAATCCAGCAGGAGCCGGGGGGCTGGCGGGGGGAAAGACAGACCCGGCTGCCATCTCACATCCCTAAGTGTGCTTTTATTTTCAGTGTTTTGCTGCTGTTTTTCACTCACTTTGATTTCTCAAACCCCACCACAGACAACTCCTCTGAAACCTTTCCAGGCTAAGATGACCATGGCCTTGCTCCGTGGCCTGAACTCAAAGCAGCCACCTGTCGGGCAGCACCCCGTGGGTTCCTGAGGAAGCCCCTGGATGGCCCCTCGCAGGGTGAGGCAGAGGGCCACAGTGGTCATCTCTCAAAGTCACAGCAAGACTGAGTCATCCCCCCCTTAAATGACTGTCCACAGACGTGGAGCTGCTTTTAGCTGGATACCCAATACCATGAACCAAGAGTCGTCCACTGCCGCATCCGCACACCGCGTGCGGTTATTCTGAAGGACGCGGTGAAGGCATCAGTGTCACTACTACAGCAACACAGGCCATCGGAGAGCTACCTGCGCACTTTGCCTCTCGGTACCCACCCGAAGGACCATGAATCTAGGCTCCTCGCCCTCAGCATGGCTCCAGACAGAGCGGTGAGAAGTTCACTGCCTCTTGCAGAGATAAGTGGAGAAGTGACCTTCACTCTCAGTGAAGGTCAAAAGCAGCAGCTTGTCCTAGGTCCCAGTGTCAGGAAAAGCCGGGCCTCTCAGGCAAACTCACTGGTTTCGATCCCATCTCGGAGGCCCTGTGACTCCCATCACAGATTACGCTGTCCCTCTCTCCTCTGGCGCCCGGTCCTTCCTGAATGGCTGGATAGAACCGTGCTGAGCTCCGCTGTCCTCGTCTTGCCGGAGTCACTCCTGCTCTCCCTCGCCCAGACCGCTCTTACATGGGACGTATTTTCCCGACTGCCTCAAACTCTGCACACTTAAGGATGGGCAGGTAGACAGGGGCAAGTTTCTAGGGGCAGACAAATAGGAAAGCTGAAACACATTAGAACTGGCTTCTGGGGCACCTGGGTGGCTCAGTGGGTTAAGCCGCTGCCTTCGGCTCAGGTCATGATCCCGGGGTCCTGGGGTCAAGTCCCACATCGGGCTCTCTGCTCAGCAGGGAGCCTGCTTCCCTCTCTCTCTCTCTCTCTGCCTGCCTCTCTGCCTACTTGTGATCTGTCAAATAAATAAGTAAAATCTTTAAAAAAAAAAAAAAAAAAAAAGAACTGGCTTCTGACAAAATAGGGCAAAAGGCTGAACGAGACTGGAGTTTATGCAAGAATGCTTCGTCTTCATTCTGAATTCCTTCTTTCTGTCCTTCCTTCCCTGCACAAACCTCCACAGCCTGGAGTCGGCCTGACTGCCAGACAACCTCCTAGTCCCTTCCACGCACACCTGTTGTCACTGGTGCCAACAGAAAGACCTCTGGAGCCCCTAAGAGCAAAGACTGTCTGGATGCTGCAAGTTCACTCACAGGCTGGAGGAATATGTCCAAATTCCAGGAATCTAGAGATTCCCAAAGGGGCCTAGAGATCTCAAAAAAGTTAGAAAATATAAAATGAAAAATGAAACTTTAAAACACAACTTTCTATCACTGTGAAGATTTACATTTTAAAATGTTAGTATTTGGAATCTCCTAAAAGCATTTTAGAGCTGCTCATTTCAGATTTTTCTCTAAAAGGAAACTGCTTGTTTCCTGCAGAAGAAATTGCTCTGTGCCTGAATCTTGATTCTCTTGAGAGGTGCCCAGGAAGGTCAGTGCAAGGGTCCTTGAACTGGTAATTACTGGGCTTGGGAAGGAGAGTCCCTGCACAGGTGGCAGGACTCGACCCAAGTGCCTGTTTACCACCATTAATGAGAGCTACATACATGCACCCACTCCACTGGCCCCTGAGAAAGAAAGGAGGCATCTGGGGAGCAGGTGCATCTCAGGAGAATCCATTAGGCAAGGTCACACCCAATGACAGGTAAGAGACAAATAACCCTCTTTTCCATTGCTTTGCTTTTTACCCAGAACTGTTTTGTCCTCATTGTGAAATGAGTGTGAGCTTTAAACCACAGGCTGGAGCTCCATCCACACTGTTACTACACTCTGTCGAGGTCGGCACAGTTAACGTGGTCAAAGACAATGAACTCGGACACAATGCAACACAGGGAAACCTGACGAAAACACCAGCATGAATCCTGGCAAGATTCAAGATGGCCCTACCCGCCAAGAAGATTCTGGAGAGATCAGAAAGCTTAGAAAACCATGTCATAAGCTTAGATCGTACTCAGCAAATGACAGGAACATGGAACAGGACAGATAGAACAGCAGAACTGAAAAGACTAAATTAGATGTGGTCTGAATTCAGGTTGTAATGAGATTTACTTACACAGAATACACTGTGAGCAAATGTACAAACTTCACTGTGTGAGTAGAGATGAAGAACTGACCGTGGCAGTGAATAAGTCAATTAAGATGCTCAGAGGGACAAGTGGTGAGATAAAAAATCAATGGGTCCCCCTTGTGGACAAGATGGCCCTCACTGAGCACAGCAAGTGGACAAGATGGCCCTCACTGAGCACAGCAAGTGGACAAGATTGCTCTCACCGAGCACGGCAAGTGGACGAGATGGCTCTGACCAAGGCAAGTGGACAAGATGGCTCTCATGGCCATGGCAAGTGGACAAAATGGCTCTCACTGACCACAGCTAGTGGACAAAAAGGCTCTCACTGAGCACGGCAAGTGGACGAGATGGCTCTGACCACGGCAAGTGGACGAGATGGCTCTCATGACCCCGGCAAGTGGACAAGATGGCTCTCATGACCCCGGCAAGTGGGCAAAATGGCTCTCACTGACCGTGGCAAGTAAACGAGATGACTCTCACAGATCATGGCCTGTGGACAAGATGGCTCTCGTTGACCACAGTAAGTGGACAGGATGGCTCTCATTGACCAGATCAAGCAAGCATCACTTTTCAAGAACCTACTGGCTGCACTGATTTCACTCTAAATCCTTTCCTGTTTCTGCCCTAGAACAGATCGGATCATCTGTGTCTGGCAGATTATAAGGCTTCTTCTATTCATTTTGTTGTGGCAGAAATGGATCAAATATAAAACAGTACTTGGTGAAACACAGCTGTGTTGACATTAAGTCCCTGGAGGGATGCCAGAACTTAATAGTGACCCCGTCTTCTTGACTAAGACATACACAGGGATCTTGTGCATGGGGCTCTTAATAATCTTAAATTACTCACATCAAACTTGGCACTTAAAGATATTGTAAGAAATAGAAAATACCAACAGAAAAATTTCAAATAGGCCCGTTTACCCAACAGAACTCATAGCTGGATTTCAGAGACAGAGAATTTGCAACATAAGCCAACATCATAAAATATTTTAAAAATTGAGTAGATTACATCTAAAATGGCCATTTATTTTTCAAGTAAATTTCTATTTACATTTCAAATGAGATAAGCACCATAACCTAGTTTTTAAAAAATCACCACTAATGGCTCTTTTAATACATTTAATCCTACTTTTTTGGAAAACGCAAATATTAACAAGTTGATGTAATGGATTTTTTTAAACTTTTTATTTGAAAAGAAAGACGTTACCATTTGGAAATAAGTAATTTCAAAGTAGCAAAAGCGGTACCCCCCTTTATTCAGACTTAGCTGCTGTGAACACCTAACCACACCTGCTCCATGGTTCACACTTTCTACACACACACACGCGCGCGCGCGCACACACACACGCCCTTCTTTAATCATCTGAGAGTAAATCATATGCGTCAAGGTCCTTCATTCGTAAACACTTCAGTGTGTCTAACTAAGAACAGGGACATTCTCTTATGTTGTCACAGCACAACTGTCAACTCCGTGAACTTACATGAACACAAAACTTTCATCCAACCCGTCACCCCTGCTCCAGTTTTGTCACTTGACCTAGTAATCGTCTTTACGGCATTTTTATCCCTCCAGCCCAGGGTCTGGTCCGGGTTATTACAATTATTTGTCATATCTCTGTCATGGATTTTTTTTTTTAGGTTTATTTATTTGACAGGCAGATCACAAGTAGGCAGAGAGGCAGGCGGGGGTGGGTGGGAAGCAGGCTCCCTGCTGAGCAGAGCCTGATGCGGGGCTCGATCCCAGGACCCTGAGATCATGGCCTGAGCCCAAAGCAGAGGCTTCACCCACTGAACCACACAGGCACCTGTAATGGATTTTTTAATAAAGAAATAATTCAGCCAGGTACGCACATGAACGTTCACCGTGAACTTCAGAGCACTGCAAGATCTCAGGTCGCCTTCAGAGAACTAACACGTAAAATCCATTCGAGCAATAAAAGTGCCACGGTATATATGCAGCCAAATGACTTTAGACATAGTGGCCAAGTACTTCAATAGGGGAGGGAACACAAATGAAGCTAGAGGAACGGATGCCACGGGAGGGTGTGGGCACCCACTACCAACCTTCATACACACGGTGTGACTCAACATGGGTCAGACGTCAATGCAAAGCTAGAACTAGAGAATCTCTAGAAGAAAATTGTTTTAATCTTCATCAATTTGATGTTGGCAAAAAAATCTCTTTGATGGCACACTAAAAAAGTATTAACCATAAAAGATGAAAATGGGTAAACTCGACTTCATAAAATGAAAAACTTCTGCTCCTCGGAAGAGACCACTAAGAGGGGTGCCCGGCGGCTCAGGGAGTGGAGCGCGAGACTCCTGATCTCGGGCCATGAGAGCCAGCCCACACTCGGTAGAGACTGCTTAAGAACAAACAAACAAACAAACAAAATATACCACTAAGAAAATGAAAAGACGAGCCACAGACTAGGAAAAAATATTTGGAATATACATATCTAACAAAGGACTTGTGTCCAGAATAAAGAAAACAACCCTTACACCTCAGTAAAACAAACCAATGAAAAAACAGGCAGAAAGTTTAGACACTTCACAAGAGAAGGTGCACAGGAGACCAACAAGCACACGGACAGACGGCGGACAGTGCCTGTGACGCGGGCCGCACCAATTAAACCCATCACACAGCAAGTTCAGGTTACGAGAGGAACAGACGGCACAACCGCTCTGGGGAAAGTCTGCGGGTCTCTGTCAAGTTAAGCACACGCAGACACACGACCATGGCACCCTGGCTATTTGCCCGAGGGGAACTACACACGTATCCACACACACTTGCACCCAGATGTTCACAGCAGGTTTTTGTCGTAGCCAAAACCTAGAAACAAGCCAAATTCTGTATGGGTGGGGGAAGGCCCCTGGGGGGTCGCATCCAGCAGTGCTGACTGGCACAGACAGGGACGGCCCGTGCTAGCCTGCCGCTCCGAAGCACGAGCTGAGGACAGGGGACAGAGGGCGCCGCGTATGACCCCACGTGCGTGCAGGCCCAGAAGGTCAGGTCTGACGAGTAGCGACAGAGAGAGGTCCGTGCCCTCCAGCAGCTGCGCTGAGGGACAGGGACGGCCAGCAGAGAACGGGGACCGAGTGCGGGCGGTGGTCGCGTTCTCTGCCTGCACTGTGGCAGCGGTTCCACGGCCGTGTAGACTCGTCCAATCTCCTTCAACTGTCCTTAAAGTGGGTTTGTTTTATCGCAAGTCAATTCCACCCCAGCGGAAATTTGTGGCCAGGGCGACGCGACAGAAGGCTGGTATGAATGAGGACCCGCCGAAGGGGCAGGCTCTGCACCGAGCGCCGCGGCGGGGGAAGCCCGAGGGACCTGCGCTCCGGGGGTCGGGGTCTCCCCTGCCTTGCCGCGCTCTGCCCGTGCGAGAAGCGAGCACACGGCCAGGTCCGCGAGCACTCAGCGCTGGGCCCCTCCCAGGTGCCGCTGCGCACAACGGAGGAGCAGGCCCTGCGGCCCCCGCCTCCCTGAGAGGGAGCTCCAGTCCTCACCCCCATTTCAAGCCTCGCTCAGAGCAGAGAAATGCTAAAGTGACCCGGAAATCTCGTCAGACTTACAGAGGACCAACCCTGACCTCCACCCGCTCGCCCACAGGAGCTGTTCACTCTGCTCTTCAGCCTCTGAACTCAGGCTGTCGCCCCGGACCCCCACTCTGATGGCACCCGCCCCCGCAAGCAAGCAGCTTCCTTCACACGGACACACGATGCAGCAGCCCCAGGGGAAGGTCTGCAGGGCCCAGCCACAGCCTAGGCTTCTGAGCACCACAGCTGGCAGGGACACATCCACGAGGGATCACAGACTGTAAACCCAGGCGAGCAATGCGGCCAAGAGGCAGCTGCTGGGCTCCTGTCGGCAAATGCTCCCCTCAGAACTGGCCGCCTCAGACAGCATCACTGAGGACATGCCGCCGTGACTGTCAGATGAGGTCCGGGGAAGAAAGAGAGCTTGACCCCAGCTACAAAATACCAAAACCCTAATTGTAAGAAAAGAGTTGGATACTAAAACAGACACAGGACAGAGCATTAGATCCCATTAAAAATCAGGTTTTTGAAGAATGCGGATTACTCAAGAAAATGTTCACAATCGTAATGCCAAGTGAACACACAGGACGCAAAACAGACACGCAGCAGACGGAGCCACCACTCCTGTCTCAAAACCATGACAAAGAACAGTGGTCACAGTGATGATACGCAACGATCACAGAGGAGCGACCTCGGTTTTATAAAAGATTTTGGGATTTCTCAAATTTTCTAAATGCATTTCAAGTTGGAGATAATCATCTTTGCTCACCTACAGAGTCGATGTTTTCTAGACCAAAGCTGCACCTTACGATGCGGAGCCCTGACTTGCTGAATGGCCGTGAATGCTAACGGCGCGGCGCTCCGCTCGCTCTGCAAGGCTGTTCCACCTGCTTCCTCGGGCCACCGGGCTGGCTGGAATTCTCACTGGCCTCGGCAACCACCGCTAACGCCTTACCTGGCTGCACAAATGTTTGTTTCGTGGCCAACAGAAGTCTCCGTTACAGAGCCCCTCACAAACAGAAAGGTCCTTTCTTTACACCAGGAAAGATGAGGGCAGCACATGCCACTGTCGACACCACCCGCAGCCTGTTGGCCACCCGAAGCCCAAGTCAGAAAGACTTGAAATAAAGTATGTCACAGCCAGCACGTTCACCTGACACGGCATGAGAAATGGCAACAACTCCCATTCCCGGAACTCCTGGACGCCAAGCAGATTCTGGGCGAGAGACTCTGCTTACTTTTAATCGCCTTTGACAGACATGCACTGCCCCCTGCCCACCGTGCTGTGTAACTTTAACGCGCTTCCCGGGTTCCCTGTGGTGCAAAGTGCTTGTGGGGGAGTGTCCCCCCCAGGCCAGGCTGACAACCCCATCAGAAAGTCCTGGGACCCCTCTCCCCCCACACTGCAGTCCTGAAAGGCTGTCCCTTTTTAGGGACAAGAGCTTCTCGCCTCTCAGGCAGGCCCCAGAGACAGCAAACCCAGCCAAGCCTGAACAAGCCGATCTCTGAAAGGTGGGCCGCAGAACGCACAGCCCCGGGCCGCACAGAAAATGCAGGTGAACCTCCAGGGCCGACGGTAAACAGCTGCCCGATTTGCGGGATGAAACGACTAATGACAAACGTCTCACAAGAATGTCTGCACACCCCCTTTCCCTCGTGACCCCTCTTCTTCCTGCAGCTGCTGTGATCGGTCCCCGCCCAACTCCCCCAGGCCGCTCGAGCGCCTCCTCCCAACAGCCACTTCTCCGCCCTCACCCCACGGGGCCTCTCTGCATCACCGGTCAGGGCGGAGGACAGCTGTCTTCCCTTGGCCTCCGGAGTTTTCTTTCTTCTTTCTTCCACTACCCCCCTTAGCTTCTGTGATGGCTGACGTTATGCGTCTACCTGGCCTGGCCTGGCCTGGCCGTCACACCCAGGGATCTGATCAACGTTAACCTAGACGTCACTGTGAGGGCATCTGGCAGATGTGGTTAAGTACCGAGGACCCTCAGGGCTCTGAGTGAAGAGAAGGCCTGGCTGAAGAGAAAACCTGAGGCTCCCATGTAGAAGGAATCCTGCCCTGAGGCTGCAGTGCCCACCCCGCCTGGGATTCTAGCCTGCCGGCCTGCCCACAACCTTCTGGGCTGGCCAGACTGCAAGCAGGCCAATTCTTTAAAAACATGGAGAGGGAGAGCAAGATCAGATAGACGCATAGAGAGGAAGGAAGACAGAAGATAAAGATACAGAGATACGGAGAACACAGGTAGATACAGAGACATAGAATTAGGGGGGGAAGAGCCTATTGAGTCTTCTTCAGGAGACCCTGACGGATGGCCTCCGTGGCCTCCTTTCTCTGCACAACCCTTACAATCGGACCTTCCTGTGCGCTCGACCCGAAGCCTTATCATCTCGTCACCTGTATACTCTCCGTCGGTGACAGTCACATCGATGATCCTAGAAAGTCTCAGATATTCCTGACCCTCCAGCCTGTGTATCCAACTGAGCATCCCCGAAGCTGGGACTCCTCTGACTCCTGAGCGGGCTCTCCTTCCCCTGCAGTCCCGATCCTAGTCAATGACATCCCCACCTCCCCGACGTGCAAGTAAGAAACCCGGACCTCTTCCCCGCTTCATCAAAATGCCACCAGACACCGCAGAGCCCGTCTCTCATCTCCCTCTGCGTCTCCCGCCACCTCCCCAGCCCGGGCACCTCCCACCCGGCCTGCAGCCTTCCCGGCCCCAATGACCTCCTCCGGTGCTGCGTTTCTCAAACTTAAATTGGATTGTGTCACCTCCCTGCACAGAACCCTCAGCGTCCTTGGGAGGAAAACTAATTCCATGCAAGGTCCCTCCAGGCGGACAGACCACACCACCCCCGAGCCCCGTTTAGTACCCGGCAGCTCACACCGCCCCTGCCGTGGGCCCGTGCCCGCGACTTCCATCCAGCCGTGTCAGGTCTGGAGACGCTGAGTGCCTTCCAGACCTACACATGCCGTCCTGCACCCCAGCCCTGCCCTTTCCGCAAACCAGCAAACCTTCCCCTCCTGGTGCTGCACGCCCTGCTCTGACCGGAAGTCACCAGCCTTCAGGACACAGAGCGGGTCTCAGTAGTCCCATGTGACAGCCATGAGCCACATGTGGCCACTTACGTTTCAAATTAAGGTCAACAAAATTCTAAACGCTATTCCTTGGCTACACTATTCACACCCCAAGGGCTCTGCGGCCACACCTGCCTCGTGACAGCCATATTAAACCACACACAGACCGTGTCCGCCATTACAGAAAAGTGCATCAAGAATGAAAAACATGGGCCAGACCCCCCTCACTAGGCGCTCTCCCTCACAGCCCTGTCGGAGTGAGCGTCCCCTCTGTGCCCCCCCAGCTCACTGCCCATCTGTGACCTGGGGCCCTGCAGTGAAGCCTGGCTTCCTGCAGGTGCTCCGTGCACGTCTGCTCGGCATTGTCAACACAGAGGACGCGCCACTGACGCCTTCACCGCTCAGGTTACAACGAGTTTCTGAAAGCCCTCGGCTCGGCAAGTCAACGTCCTGTGCTGGGCCTCCCCTGGCAGACATCACTGCTTCTCCCGACTGACCCGAGAACCGTGTAGTGCCAGACACATCAGCAGGATGTGCCACGGAGAGTTACAGGAGATCCAGGCATATAGTCAGGCTGAACCAGCACAGTTCTGGAACCTTCTCTGCCCACTGCCCTGCCCCAAATAGAGCAGCTTCCCTCCCATCTGTTCACATGTCAGACCTGAATCAGGATTTCATCTGAATAAAACGCTTATTTAGAAAAGGGGTGGAGGGGCGCCTGGGTGGCTCAGTGGGTTAAGCCTTCTGCCATCAGCTCAGGTCACGATCTCAGGGTCCTGGGATCGAGCCCCACAACGGGCTCTCTGCTCAGTGAGGAACCTGCTTCCTCCTCTCTCTCTGCCTGCCTCTCTGCCTAGTTGTGATCTCTCTCTCTGTCAAATAAAAAAATAAAATCTTAAAAAAAAAAATATCACTACTCACCTTTAAAAAAAAAGGGGTGGAAAAAAATATCTTAACATGTGTATTTTTCTCTCTTAAATACTAAAGATATTTTAACTTACTCAATATTAAAAATAAAAATAATAAATATAATTCATTTACTCTGCAACATGCTTCTCTGATTTAAAAGGCGATTCTGGGGCACCTGGGTGGCTCAGTGGGTTAAGCCTCTGCCTTTGGCTCAGGTCATGATCTCAGGGCCCTGGGATCGAGCCCGCATTGGGCTCTCTGCTCAGCGGGGACTCTGCTTCCCCCTCTCTCTCTGCTTACTTGTGATCTCTCTGTCAAATAAATAAATAAAATCTTTTAAAAAATAAATAAAAGACATTACCATAATTAAAATACATACACCCAATTCAAGCCATTTGTTACAGAAAAATCATTCCTTGAACTTTATCAAGATGTGTTCACATCTGCTGACAAACAAAATGAATAAGACTTTTTAACAACTCCCAACCCACTGTGTGCTAAAGCACGTTTAACAGTATTTTATTTCTGGCCCTGCCCTCCGTCCCAGACTTGCTGCTGATGACCCTCAGTGCCATCTTGGAATCCACCCCAAACAGACCTCTGAGACACCTGTCCCACTCCCCCACCGCCACCTGTGAAACTCTGTCCTCCCGCTCACCGCAGCCCCCCCACCTGGCCAAGCCCTCAGGACTCTGCTCAACCACCCCCTTCTGCAGCCTTTCAGGACCCCCTCCACGAAGCGCAGTCTGCCCCTTCTCTCAATGACCGTGATGTGCACAACTCGCTTTCATGACACTCAGCTTGTGGTGGCTCCACCAGAATTACTGATTATCTGTAGCTTTCGTAGAAGCTCTTGAAGACGAGAACCACCTCTCACACACACATCGTCTAATTTAGCAGCAAGAGAGGGCTGCAGTTAGTGGGGCACTGGTGTGACCAAGGGAACTCAGGAGCAGAAGACACCTAGCTACATCACAGAGCAATGCAAGCTTGGTCTTGCCCTCAAGTAGAGCATAAAGTTACTAAACACTGACTAATCCCGGAGCAGACTAGTTGCTGACAGGGTAACACGGTTCTCCATTCAGCTGCGCGTTAGAATCCCCCCGGGGAAGCTTTTAATGTCCACATGCCCAGGCCCAGCCTAGTTCCATCAGAATCTCCGGGGTGAGACCAGGGCTCTGCCAGAGGTGTGGCTATAAGCCCCCAGGGCCAAAAATTTCCCGTTTCCGGAAGCACCTGCTCCTTGTAACAACTTGGCCTTCTGGGGAAATCACTGGCCTAACCAAAACCGGGGTCTCACTCGAGTCCCCCCCGTCCAGGCCCCACTTCCTCAATGTAGCAGCTGAACAGAGGAGGAGGCATGTACACAAATAAAAATTAGATGGGAACTACTTTCATCTAAAAAATTATGGGGCGCCTGATGTGGAGCGTGCGACTCTTGATCTCGGGGTTTTGAGCTCAAGCCCCACACTGGGTGTGCAGGTTACTTAAGAATAAATACCTTTTTTTAAAGATAAATAAATAAAAATAAAAATGAAAAGCTGTTCTGCTTCTATAAAGATTCTAAGTGCTCGTCTGCCCACCATCCCTGCTTACCTGTCCACAGGCCTGACCACGGGTTACTCAAGGGCCGGGAGCGCCTCGGGTATTTTCAGCAGAGCCTCGATAGCTCACAAAGGGGGCACGGGGTGCGGTCCCCTCTGTGTCCCTGTCTCCCCACAGCGCACAGAGCCTGGCCCCACAACAAAGCAGAAAAGCCCCATCAACTGCCCCATTAACCCAACTGAAGGTCTAGCCGCCTGCAAGGCTGCCATCGCCACACAGAGGCCACCCCAGGAACACTGGCGGTGACGCAACGGAGCCAAGACCACCCTGGCACCGACAACTGCGGCCCAGCCAGCACCTTCCCCACCGCCGGGAGAGACGGCGGCCCTCGGGATGAGGTGGTCAGGGACAGGCCTTCCCTCGTTGCAGAATCATCTTCCTTCCGCATGTGTCGTGTGTCGACGGACGTGGGACGAGACCCTGAACCCAGCCGCCTGGCTCCGCAGCTACGTGACCTCCCCCGCACTTCGCTCCTCCGATCTGCAAACAGGACCGGTTTCCTCAACAGAAGGGTGTGAGGCCTGAAGGACCACGTCCCTGCCCACGACAGGCCTCCGCGGACACAGCAGGGCCACCGGGAGCCAGCAGCCGCCTCACGACAGCCCTGTGCGGGACGCGTTTCATCTGTTCTCGACACAAATCAGCACCCAGTCAATGAGCTGTCGCCATTTACGAAGCGATCTGTTAAAGTCTGTGAAGAACGTGATTTGTTCAAGAGAAATCTGTTCAGAGATGGAGACACTCAAGGTTGTTTCTGAACAAGGTCAGGGGCATCCGGAGAGCAATTAACCACAAAAAGGAAATCTGAAATTTCCTATCTTTTAAAAAATTACATTTAGAAGCTCAACCACTTCCTCCAACTTCCTGAGCACAGGACCGATAGAAATCTGAGACTTTAAAAATGTGTTGGGATGGGGTACCTGAGGGGTTCAGGTGGTTAAACGCCGCCTCTTTGTTCTGGCTCAGGTCATGATCTCAGGGTCATGGGAGCCAGCCCCGAGTCGGGCTCCACGCTCAGCAGAGCCGGCTTCAGATTCCTTCTCTCCTTCTGCCCCTCCCCCCACTCACTCTCTCTGAATAAATCAATTAATTAAACCTTTAAAAATAAATAACATTGGGAAATGCAAGTAACTGGGTTAAAGCCCTTGCATTAGGACTTTAGTCCCATCCTCAGTCCTAACCCACCCCCACCTCCCCGTCCCAGCACCCAACCCTCTACACCAGCTCTGCACTGACCTCTCCCAGCCTGTGGCCCAGGGAGCAGTGTGCACAGCCACCAGCACCGAGGGAAGGTCTCCCCACCTGTCTCACCCGCCTTCACCCCACACCCATCAGGAGGAGGACTCTGAGGCCAAGTGACCCGCTGGTACCTCTTCACTCTCACTGCAGGAGCATCACCGGTGTGACCTGCCTGGGGCTGTGGCTGAACCCGGCCCACCCTTCCAATCAGGTGATGACCACAGGGAGACAAACTGTCAGCCCCGCCTGTGCACATATCGCTTCTGTGGTGGCTACGGAGTCACCTGGGAGCGTCTAGAAAGCGGATAGAATTGGAGGCTGGACCTCCCGAGTGGTGAGGGGGCAGAGAACCCGATCGCAGCGGCTGCTGCAGGAGACTTTCTCCTCCCCAGCCCCCAGAACTCATCTTCCCTCCCCCGCGTCACAAGCCATATCCTCTCCCACCTGCAATCCTTCTGATGACTGTGCTCCGAGCACACTGCTGTTAGCAACTCAGACTCTGCGCTGGAAATGGCGTCCCAGTGCGATTACTGGCCAGACAGGAAGGAGCAGGCCCCCCCACAAGGGGAGAGACAGGAGGCCCACTCCTCCAGCGAACCCAGGGCAGAACACGGTGGAAGGAAAGACACTCTCCTCTTGGAAGCAGCAGAGACTGTCCTCCCCACCCAGCCTTACCAGCTCCCGTCACCAGGGTTAAGGAACCCGTCCTGTGACGAGAAACGTGAAGCGGGACCAAAGACAGCCTGACGGGTGGCGGCTCCACGTGGCCCAGCACCCCTAGCTTGGCCTCCTCTACCCATCTCTGGGCTCGGTCCACACAGTCTCCAAGACCATCTCTTCTTCGAGAATCCTAGAAATCCACTGAGCGTGAACTAGTGTCACCAGAAAGGCCCCCCCACCCCCCGGAGCAATCTGCGCCGCTGGTGGGAGCTGTGCACACCTGCTCTCACCCTCGGGGACCAGGAGACACAGCCCGAGGCTAGTGAGGGTTAGGAAGGGGGAAGGGCACGTGTGACTCTTTCACTCAGTAAGAAGTGAGGAAACCCCCCACCCCCTCACCCCCCCACCTCCCCCTGCCCCGTCGGTCGTCAGTTTCGCTCTTGCACATTTTACTTGAGAAGAAAGATACGCAACAAATAAAAATAGAATTTTAAGGGCGCCTGGGTGGCTCAGTGGGTAAAGCCGCTGCCTTCGGCTCAGGTCATGATCTCAGGGTCCTGGGATCAAGCCCCGCATCGGGCTCTCTGCTCATCGGGGAGCCTGCTTCCTCCTCTCTCTCTCTCTGCCTGCCTCTCTGTCTACTTGTGATCTCTCTCTGTCAAATAAATAAATAAAAAATATTTTAAAAAAAAATAGAATTTTAATTTGTTTCCACCCGTAAGAAGTTATCTACATATGAATTCTTTCCAATAATAAAAATAACATTTGTTAACTATGGAATCTCCCATAATTTTAAAACACAAAAAGTAGAAAGTAAAACCTGTCCATTCCCCACCCCCGAGGACACCGCACATTCAAGTCCTCTTCTACACCCACGCGAGCTCTATTTCTACATGAAACGCCGTGACAGTGTGTGGAAGTGGTATAACTTGCTTTCTCACATCTTTTCATTTGAACTCACGTGGATTTACCTCACTCTCCTTAAACTAACTGCATAGTATCCCGCCGCACAGATGCTACAGGACTCAGCAGCTGTCCTCCCTGAGCCCGATTCTCTCCCTGCCACACGCGCCACCTGCGTCCGGGGGAGGCAGGCCGGAGCCACGGGCCATGGCTGACAGTGTGACGTGCTCAGGCAGAAGCCACTTTACCGTGAACGCCAGCAGACCTCTACCTTCTGCTCTCGACATGGGGCTGTCAGCAGTATTTCCTTTATCCTACAGTGACATGGCTAGCTTTTCCTCATTTTGAGGTCCAAAATACCTCGCAATCAAAGAATTCTGGAGAAAATGTTATATGACCATTTTCTCTTTGACTGTTTCATCTCAGGCTCTAACTTCTTCTGGCTACACCACTTTTGGCACCAAACCCCAGACATGTATGAAACAAGACCAGTGGATCTCATGGAAAGCAAAAGGGGAAGTATCTTCTTTCAACCAATAAACATGGTTGAGGTCCAACTTAAAATATAGCTTGCCAGATAAGAACAGAAAATCCTAGCGTATTTAAATTCAATATTTCCAGCTAACTGAGTCATTATTTCCATATTTAAGTCACCCCCAGTCTAAGAAAAATATTTTACCATCACACCGGCCTTTAACAAAGCCTATCGAACAAGAGTGGAACGGGAATGTCTGTGAATTCTTTAATGCTGAAACGAAATCGAAGCACCTAATCATACCTTATATAGCGGACGGCGCACATCGATGGGGCAGTTCTGGATTACTTCGTCAACGACATCGGAGATGGATTCCATAAAGTCTGGGTTGGCAAACTATATTTTACAGAAATATAAAAGAAACATTATACATTTCTCTCAATACAACAAAAAAAAACTCTTTTTAAAAAGTAGCTTTGACAGATACGGGATTTACCGTACGTTTCAAAACTTCACACTCATATCGGTGTAATTTGCCAAATGAACCCCACATGACTTGGGCAGCGACGAAGACATACGTCCCCTCAAGAGAGGAGAGGGCTGGGTCTAGTGAAGGAAAACTAGCAAACTGATCAATGAGACCAGTCCTGTGTTAGGAATATGCGATGTATTGTGCTGATAAGAGACTATAAAAGTATGTGCATGATACCTAACCAGAAACACCATGAGAACATAACAAGCATAACACTTACAAATATTCACGTCATGAAAGAAATTAGGCAAGACATAACCAAAAACACCCCAAGGACAATGAAAGATCATGGTAGCGGGCTACAAGACGGGTGGAAGGCTGCGCGATCTGATGATGGTGGTTTATGTTTTTTAAGCAGTCTCCACGCCCAGCACATCCATGACCCTGAGCTCAGAACTCACCACCCTGAGCTCAAGACCTGAGCTGAGATGAAGAGTCGGACGCTTTACGGACTGAGCCCCCTGTGCCCCAAACTGAAGACGGGGTCTTTAAAATGACAAAACCGAGATGGTGTTGATCAAGCTACCGAGTGACCAATCTTCTACTTCATTCTCTGAGTTAAATATGCTAAAGTATAAATAATTCAATTACATCGTAAGCAGATTTTAAAAATCAAGAGAAGCTTTAATGTACACTAGTCTCAAGGAAGAAGAAGGTAACATCCAATTCTCTAAGCTGTTCACCAGACCCTGCCCGTTTCACGTCTGTTTTAGGTATCAGCAAAGGCCTGCGTGAATGAGCTCGATGCTGTTAGAGGACAGTAACTCGGACATCGGCGCCACTTCCTGGACGAAAGGGGCATAGACGCATCCAGGATAGGCCGCAGTTTGTGACCTAGTGAGTATAAACGGAATTGGGCAGAAATATATACCAAAATACAAATGAAATGCCTTTTATTGAAACCTTAAAATTTTGCCTCCTGCAAAAGTAGTAATTCTTTGTGACTAATAGTTAAAATGGTGACATCTGTAATTCTTAGACTACGTAACTGATGGAAAGGCTAGTCCTCCTCCAACCAAAGCTTCAACTGCTCTGCAGAACAACGTCCTGGGTTAAACACTGGGAGCAGGAAGGATGGCCTCCAAAGACGGAGAGACCCTGTGTTACCCCACTTTTAAAAAGAAGCAACTTTCATTTGGTCCCTGAGGCAAACTAGCTTTCCTAGCAGTGTGAGACTGGACTTTAATCCCCTTACCTTCCCCTGCTCTTCCCAGCCACCCCGTGATCAGTCATTAACCATCTAACAGGCGGGTGTGCGCAGAGACAGACTGAACAGCCACCCTGACAGACGGCAGAGCCGCGGGGATTCCAGTCCTCCCGCACTGCTCTCCAGGCACACTAGGTGGCAGCGTCGCTCCACGGACGCCTCACTCTGGCACAGTCCAAAGCAGACCTCTTACCTCGGGGTGAAAGAAAATCTCCGGCCCCAGGAATCTTTCGTAGCCCACATCAATGACGAACTTCCTCTGGTTGATGGCGTTGATACCCGTGTACTGCTTGATCCACTTCCGGGGATCCACGTCGTATTTGGCAAATTCCTTGACTATGTCGGGGCAAATGTAACAGTATTTCTCCTGCAGACGCGAACACAAAGACGGCACCAGGCATTAACGAGGCAGAGTCTGTTCCCTCCAACAGAAGTACCCAGTGACCCCCCGCACGAAACACGCCAGAACTCCAGTGTGGACGTGCCGTAGGGCCTCCTGCTCTCCCCGCTCACGGCAGACAGCGCTGTGCTTGGATTCTGGATTCAGCCGGCTTTCTCTGCAGCTCAGCTGGAAATCTCCGCCTTACTCTCTCAGATTTTGTTGCCCTATTACCTGAAACAATGTCCAAATGTGTCTACTAAGTGTCCTGTCTCGGGGTGCCTGGGTGGCTCAATCGGTTAAGTGTCTGCCTTCAGCTCAGGTCATAATCCCGGGGTCCTGGGATCCAGCCCCACGTCAGGCTCCCTGTTTAGTGGGGGGCCTGCTTCCTCCTCTCCCTTGATCTCTCTCGCTCTCTCTCAAATAAACAAAAATCTTTAAGTGTCCTGTCTCATCTTCCCTTACTCCTCTGAGGTCCCCAGACGGCACTGGCCCAGGCGCTGGCCCAGCAGACCCTCACGCCTACCATGATCAGTAATTCAGCCGTGAGCCTGCTGTGCAGCGTGACACGGCCTGGTCACGGCTCTGTGACAAGTACGCACTGAGGGCCTAGGCACATGGGCTGTGCAAAGGAACAAACACACAGAGACCCCTGCCTACTGGAACATACACTCTGGCTGAGAGCTGGACAGTAACCGATGGCCATAACACATGAGTAGACGACAGTGTGCTTCGAGGAGGGAGATGCCGTGAACAAATAGAAAAGGCAGTGTAGACGGGAGCACTGGGGGTCCCAGCTGCTGCCGCCAGGACGCTCTTCGCCAACCCGAGATGTGCCCGGCATTCCCTCAGCATCTGGTAGCGTGTGACAGGCAATCTGTGGGTGGCTCCTCTGTCCCCACAGCTGACCTCAGCTAGCCGGCAGGTGGCACTGGGGTACCAGCTCCCGAGAGTAAGCTTCCCGTGGGCGAAGGCCCGGTGGGCTCTGTTGGTCTGGCACTGTCGGGTGCACAGGGGGTGCCGTTACACAGTCCCGAAGGACCTCTGCAGGTGTTTTCCTAATACCGAGTTCTACGTTTTTTAGGATCCCTGAAACCTATTCTAATAGCATCCTTAACACACTCTCACAAATTAACAAGACCGACAAGCCACGGTTGTTACCACCACGTGTGCCCTGACGCTAGAGGGGGTGAGTGGGGCCACGCGACTTGAAAGCTCCCGGGCCGGACAGGGGCGGTAAGCAGTCAGAGGCCTGCTCAGCTCCCTGCAGCCTCGCTCATACCGGAAACGCCTCCACAGACCTGGCTGGAGGGCGGCGCTGTGAGTCTTACACTCTGGACTCCTGCCGCACTGATGCTGTGTGCCTGCTCGTGGCCACGGGGGACGGCCACAGGGCCACCACGACACTGGGGTGCCTCTCAACCACTCTTTCCAGAACCTCCTCCTTCACAGAAGGCAGAGAGAAGACAACCAACAGCAGGCTACGCCGCACAACGGGGCCCGCACAGCTGGCCAGGGGGGCACGGAGGACTCGGGGCGTTCACCGCCGAGCAGGACGTGGTCACAGCCCGAATGGCAGGCCCAGCTGCCGGGTGACAACCGGTCCCCAGACAGACTGTGAGCAAAGTGGACCCCACTGCAAGGACCAAGACAGCACACTCAGAAACCTTCACTACAAATGGAACTCTCACACTCGCCAGACAGCCCTGAGTGTCACGGACAAGTAGTTCAATCCTGAATCACATTAGTAACAGATGCGGGGTGACGAGGGAACATGGATCAAATATCCAAATTTCTTTCATTGAAGAAAGGCAAGGAAAAAAGGAAAATCTTGGGAAATATTGTAATCTAAAAGAAAGACTACTTCCGTAAACTCTGCCCCCGGGTTCACCCAGGGCAAACTATTCTAGCCCTAGGAGTACCCAACCCCTGACACGCCAGTCCCCCGGACGCTGGGGCAGCTGGCCATCCTCCCAGCAGGAGACCTGGCCTCCACCAGTGCACTCTGTCCGGACAACGCCAGTTTTTACCAAGAGCGGCACACAAAATGTGGGTCCTCTTTGATGACTCTCCTTCGATCAGCCCACTACTGGGTGCTCAGATGGGAGCGGGGGCTTAGGCTCACCTCCCCTTAGCCAGCCCATGTTCCATAAAACAGGAGATGCTCGTGGTCACAATCACACTCCTCCCCAAAAACAGACAAAACCCTTCCCTCTTCAACTATGGGACAGTTATCCTTGCGCTACTAAAAATCTTCTTGCCTTTTGGCTAAAAAATAATCTGCCCTGATTTTGAAACCTAAAAAGTGAAGTCCCTTCAGAAAGGGTCTGCCAGCTGCCACACACAGAGTAATACAAAGCTGAAACTGATGGGCCAGGTCCCGTGGACAGTTTAAGGACCAGTGAGCCATTTTTCTTCTAATCCTACTGATTTACATGGTCAAACCGCCTGTGACTTCTCCCACACGGTACCCAGAGCCTAGGAGATGCAGGAGGATGTTGTTTCATGGTCTGAGACCCCAGAACGGCGTCATTCTCAGCCATCGTTCCCAGGGCACAGAAGCTCAGCCGAGCACCAGCCGTCGGTCTGAGGACTGGCCCGCTGCACGGGAAGCCCAGCTCTGCTGTGCTGGTGCTTGCGCCTCTTTGCAGAAAGGAAGCACAGAGGCAGATGCGGAAGGCACATTCAGTTAATTGAAGGTTCCATCTAATTAGGCTCCAATTAAATGATGCTGTACTACGTGTGCCTGTGCTCAGAACCAGTGATCAAGCTGTTTGCGCTTACAGCGGAGCCTCCACAGCATTTGCGCTCGGAGAAGGCGAAGCTTCCAGGCTTTCAGTCCCTTAGCTCAGGTGGTCGCGAACAAGACCCACAGTCTCCCCACATGCTCTGGAGGGGAGAGGAAGGAGGGAGGGAGCAGGGGTGACGGCGGCGAGGGGAAGTGTCCGAACACCGTTTCTCTCTCCCCCCAAACCGGCCCATTCCCCGGCCCATTCCCCGTCTGTTTTTACCTTAATGGCTTTTGCGGTCTCCAGTGACTGCTCAGGAGGGATTCCCACCTCCCTCTCCCTTAGCAGCTGCTGAATGAAATACGTAATGTCTCTACCTGCAATCGGGATGTGTTTGATGCAGCTTCCGATGACGTAACCCTCTGCCTGGGGAGGAAGAGGAGGCAGAATGACTGGAGTGAGTGACCCCAGCAGGCAGAGCTCCCGGACGCTGTATGTCCTGCCCCCTCGGAGCCCAGCATGTCCTGGACCCCCAGTCCAGGCAAAGCTCAGGACAGGAGCCTCTGAAAATGACTGCATGCACAAGCCCATTAATAGAACCTGAGACTCTCTGCAAACAACCAAAATGATTACATCAGAAAAGTGAAGAGAAAAACCAGTGCATTTCCAAAAAGTCGTGCCATCTGTGAGAACAGGAACAAGGGAAAAGCTTTACCTATAAAGTGGGAAACCAGCTATGAACCTACTGACATTTAGGAGTCAACAATCTGGCTAAGTACACGGGGATTAGACTCAGACAACCTGGATGCAAATCCCGGCTCCGAGACAGTCCGCTGAGTGACCACGCACAAGCCTGTCAACGCATGTCAGCCCCAAAACTTTCCTCCACAATATGGGCAAACAAAACCCACACGTAGTTTACAACAGAGACTTGGTGAAACACAGTAAGTCAAGCCCATAGCACTGTTTTGGGGCACGTACTTGGTACTTGATAAACGGTCCCATTTATGGTACCAAGAGCTGCACGTGTTAGGACTAATTCTGGTCAGTTGACCCTGTGCAGCTGGAGAGCAGTGCTGGTCAGGAGCTGGGCCGCTCTGGCTAGGCAGGCCATGTGCCTGGTCGGCAAAGCACGTCTGTGGGGCCCGGACAGGGAGCAAGCCAGGAGTTCACAGGCCGGCCGCACATAGGCGGCCCCAGCCCCTCACCAGCTGTCCTGGGGGCACAAGTTGCCCCAGAAGCCACGGTTCTCCGGTGGCTGGCGGCCAGAGTGGACGGCTTCCTACCACAGTCCCAGCCGAAGACAGGAGACGCTCCGGACTCCACATTCTAGCACCGGCTTCTATGCCACATGCCCACGGGAGGCGGGGGACAGCGGTGACCATAAGGTGACCTCACCTTATGGGTGGGTTGGAGCTAAGGGTTACCAGCACCAGACACACTGGCAGTTAAGCTGCAAGGACAGGTGCCCAAATTCCTCTCGCGTGCTTTCTGATGGACCTGAACTCTAGAAGTAAAAGATTTGGCCTCTCCACAGTGTCCGAGCTATTTGTGAAATATTTTGAGATGGAAATAAAAGATGGTACAAATTATTAAAGTAATGAAGATTGACCCAAGCTCACAAGAATATTAGCTAACATAAACAACTCACAAACTAAATTATCATATTCTATGCATTACATGTAACATTTTCTAAAATGAAGTTGACCAGCATTAAGTAAGTATTGGCTTAAAAAAAAAAAAAACCCTACGTGTCCAACCACAGGAAAATAAATGAATGGGTTATCCTGTACCACACAATGGGCTACAATGCAACTATTAAATATTTCTTCACAGAATATTTAACCATGAGAAAAAATATTAGGAACAAGCCAATATGCAAAACCTAACTTCAAGATCAATTATACAATTAGAATACATAACCAGACACAGAATACCCCGGTTTTGCCTAAAACATGCATCCTTGTGCACCTAAGAAAAAGAACTGGGAAGGTTCTCCCAACAAAAGTATGATGTGGTTCTCTGGGCAGGTTTATGGGTCATGTTACTTTCTGTTTTACAGAAATTTTGTACAACAAAGGTAATTTCTATAATCAGGAAAAAACTGATTAAAAAGCATAGATAAAACGTCTAAAACCACTTCCTCTGTGGACCTGTACATTCTGTGGAATCTGCTCTCTCTACTTCTCCTCATTGGAGACCATGGACTGAGCAGCAGCCCCTCTGGTACCCCTGCCCCCGGGGCTTGGCTGCACCGAACTTGGAGGGCACGACCTCAGAGACAAGCCCAATGCCAGAATCTCCCCGTCAGTGTTACACATCGAGTGGCACTAACACTTCACGATGACCCAGAAGAGGAGTAAGCGTGCTGAGGGGGCCCTGGTGCTCCCAGCCCAGGCTCCGCAGGCATCAGCCAGGCCTGCCCGATGCCTCCTTCCCCCTCTCCAGCAGGGACCCCCGGATGGAGCACGGGACAAATCTGGCGTTTCTAATTCCTGACTGCAGATGTCTCTTGAAGCCTGAATTAGGAATCACTTCTCTAAGGTTTTAAAAATCAAAACCAGAAAATGGCACTGCAGAGCACTCTGCAAGTCAAAATGTGCAATCTCTCCTTCTTCGTTCTTGAATCTGTTTTTTAAAAAACAAGACGCAATTCCTCGAATGATTCCTCTAAAGCATGAGAGGCTCAAAGCCGTACACACCCGGTCCCAGAACACAGCAGTAACCCTCCACGGGGTCGCGCCCCAGGCCAACAACCCGTCTCCACGATGGCATCTACCCAGCAGCTCCGCACGCAAGCCGGGGAAAGTCCACGGGTGACGCCACCCCGGGAGGAGCACACGGAGGCCAGGGAGTCCAAACTGCCGCTCAAGCCCCGACTGCGGACATCTGCCGTTACAAAGTGAAAACCACCAATGCCATGGCGAGGGGACATCTGTCCTTCCCATATACCTGGGTTAAAAACCTCCTGTTACCTTTTCTAAGTACAGCCATGACTTTTAATGTGATATTTTAATTACAGAAGGGGTTTTCTCTTTCATTTCTTCCCTTACCTCAAAATTAGGTGAGGCCTACAGAGAGTGAAGCATTGACTATCCTGCTTACCACTGGGATGGCATGAGTGACCCCGTCCCCGCTGTCAATGACGATCCCTGTTAACGTACGTTCACCAACTTGTCGAGATGTCCAAGATGCAGCCAAGGCCAGCACTGCCTGCATAAAAGACGCAGAGAGCATGAGCACACGGGAACTGTTTCTTGAGTGTTCTGCCTGCATGTTCTCAGGCTCATTGATAAGCTCTTCCTTAGCTACTCCAAGCAAATCTCAACCTGCCCTATCCTCCACCCTCCCCCCACCCCTACCTCCTCCCCACCTTTGGCAGGCTACCAAAGCCCCCACTGCTCCAAAATCCAAATTCCAAATTGCACAACACACAAATTTAGTACACTTAAGCTGGACGGGTCAAGTTTTCAATACAATAAATCGACGTTTACAAAGGAAAGCCCGTGAGAGAGGAACTTCACTATGGAGGAAGAAGATTTTAATCTCTAAGCCCCTAGTTCTCAGTGTGGTCCACAGATATGATAAGATCATTTGTGGAGTTAAAAAAAAAAAAAAAAAAAAAACAGATTACTAGGCCTCACACCCAGATACTCTGATCTGGTAGGACTAGAGCAGCTGTGCGCAGACAGGGCAAGGTTGCCCCCCAGGAAATCTCTGCAATGTCTAGAACCATTTTGGATTGTCCCTTGGAGAAGAGGAAGCCGGTGGTGGTGTTTCTTCCAGCGGGGAGAGGCCAGAAATGCCGACCGCCCTGCAACACACAGGGCAGCCCCCACCACAGAGAACTGCGCATTCTGAACCACTGAGGTTGGAAAACCTTGGTCTGAGACGAAGCTTGAGAATCTGTTCTTACATAAAACCCTCTCCAGGCAGCCTCAAAGCACTTGGCTGGGGTTCAGTGTTTCCTAAAGTGTCTCCCTACTCCATGGGATGTAAATAACTTGGGGAAGAGGAGATTTCTGGTTAAATAAATTTGGAAGTGTTGGAATGAACAGATTTCTTCAACGCAGGCATTCTCAGGGCCTTTACTCTGCTACTCACTGTGAATCACCACCAGCAGGCTACAGCGTGTGGGATCTCCCAAATTATTTTCCTATGCAACTCCTCCTCCTTTTCCTTAAAAGGGACTAGTATGATGCAAAAAATATTTTGGGAAACACCTGCCCCATTATTCCCCAAAATTTCAGCCAATTCCTTTATATAGGATGGCAGAGAAAAAACCACCCAAACCAACAAATACCCCCGCGCTACGAGCAAGGAGCTTCAGAGGAAGTTGTTGGTTCAGGGAACCACAGGAGCCTGAAATCCATAAGGGGGACCCTCTCAAGCTATTTATTTTCTTTTTTAACAGACTCTACAGCATCTTTCCTCTATTATGATCAGGAGTGAAAGAACCAAAAACCCCACACCTACTTCCTGATCTTGTCATCCGAAGAGAAATACAACAGATTTTAATGCACGTTCTCTACAATGTTTGAGTTCAAACCCGAGTGGGGCCGGTGTGTGCGCTAAGGGAGCGGGAAAGGCAAGGACACGCCGCACGGTCTTCCCACAGCCTCTGGAATCACCGTTCCGTCCACTAGTGGACAGCTAAGCTCTGTTGGGAATTGTAAAAATAACTTTGTTTTTACCTGAACCGCAATGTAGAGTCCTGGTACGTTAAATGATTCAAACATAATTTCTGCAAGATATTCTCTGTTTTCTGGCGTATTCAGTGGAGGTTCTGTCTGTAAGAAAACACCGACTATATTTAGCCTTTGCCCAAATTTCCTGTAATTACATCACAGCCATAAAAAAATTAACCTGAAAGCATATTAATCAGGGTGCTGTACCATTCCCTAATTTTACAGATAGAGTACATTTACAGTGATTAATTAAAGAAATCGGGCGCGGGTCCTAAAAGCTAGAAGATGGCAAAGACCTCCCAAAACATTTCTGCTTTTATTAACCACACCAAAACAAGAACAAGTTACAGAGAAGGACATAACACCTAAAATACCCTGAAACTGGAAAGACCTGTTGCAAGCTGCCAAGGGCAGTAAAAACTCAACCGAGACACGTGAAGATGGGCACCAAAAGGGAACACCAGGGACTCTGATCCCAGGCAAAGAGCAGAGCTCTCCCCGAGGAGCAGAAGCGTCAGCCCTGGCTCCGAACCAGAGTGTCCATTTGAGCAGAAGAGCTGGAGATGCCTCCCGAGCCCCGAGCCCCACCTGCCCTCAGAGTGCAGGAGGCAAGGTCAGGAAACATCTTTGCTGCCAGGAAAGCGCAGGCGAGAGGCAGCCTCACCTAGACCCGGCCGCCCCCCAGCCCAGACTGAGGTCACGCACACAGCAAGTGGAGGAAGAACTAGTCGGAGGTCGGAGGTGAGGGAAGAGCGCACGGAAACCAGCCAGATGCCGCATGGAAACACTAAAAGAAAACAAGAGGGGAAAGAGAGAAAATAGGAAAAACAAACAGCAGACAAAACACACATGCCCAGGGAGATACAAAAACAAAGCAGACACAAATCAAGACCAAGAACAGCTCGAAAAACTCAAGTATCCATTTTAAAACAATCATCGTTATCAAATAGGAAGATTATAGAAAAATAAAAAGAATAAATAAACCTGCTTTTTGTCATTCAGCAATATGTTGTGAACATTTTTCCATGTCAATAAATACGGACATACATCCCATATTTAATGCTGCAAAAAGAAAAAAAAAAAGAATAAATAAAAATTCTTTGGGCATTTTGGCCAAAAAAAAAAAAAAAAAAGTCCACATTACCCTTCATTACAGACCGAACTGTGTCCTGAAGTTCTTATGCTGAAGCCCAACCCCAGTGACTGTATCTGGAGATGGCGCCTCTAAGGCGGTGGTCACAGTTAAATGAGGGCCTAAGAGTGGGGCCTTAATCCGCTAGCACTGATGCCTTTTTGAGAAAGGAGACACCCGAGAGCTCTCTCCACACACCAACACAGGAAAGGCCACGTGAGCACACAGCGAGAAGTGGCCGCCTGCCAGCCAGGAAGAGAGCCCTCACCACACACGACCCGGACAGCGCCGAGATCTCACACCTAAAGCCTCAAACACTGTGACAGCACAAATGCCTGTTGTGTAAGACGCCCAGCCTGTGGTACTTTGTCACGGCAGTTTGCACACACTCTGATACCTGTCAAGCGGGGAAAGTACAGCCGCCCTGGGCAGACACAGAGCTTTTAACACTGGGACACAGGGGGCCATGCATACAGTCCTCTGCGCAGGAAGGTGTGACCCAAGAATTCTACGTCTGGTCACACTGCTGGTCAAGCCTGTTACAAAAATGAAATTATCTTTAAACGTACAAGAACTTGGAGAAGTCCTTCGGGAATTAACTCTACTAGAAGATAAAGTTCAGCCAAACAAGAAGAATGCACCAAGTACAGCCGAAGACTTACAGGCGCCATTAATCCGTGCAGGAGGTAGAAGGAAAGATGGCTCTTTCCTGGGACGTACAGAACAGCACGCAAATGTTGTAAATTAAAACAGCAGAAATAGTATCAAGCTGAGAGAATATAAAGACAGTGATATCCTCTTGTCATGGAATCAAACACACTGTTTTAGACTGATCAGGCACGGGAAGCACTGGCACACACAATGTTATGAATGTCGACTGTGGAGCGTGATCAGTAACCACCCATCCAGAGCAGGGGGTAGAAGAGCAGAAGAGGAGGTAAGAAATGTGGAAGTGTACCAACGTGCTCACTAACCACAGTAATTCACCCCTCAACAAATACCAGGTAAATATATACAGCTAGAGTTGTACGGAAATAACTATATATGTATAGTTACACTAAAAAATGTTTTAAAATACCCAATTATTAGGAAGCATACACACTTGTTACAAAGCAAAGAGAAAACTAAGCCGAGTTGCTTTTTTTTTAACATTTTATTTCTTTAGTTGAGAGAGAGACAGAGACAGTGACAGAGATAGCAAGAGACAGCACGAGCAGGGAGAAGAGGAAGGAGCAGGCTCCCTGCCCGGGTCCATTCCGGGCCCTGGGATCGTGACCTGGGCCGAAGGCAGACGCCTAACCAACTGAGCTACCCAGGTGCCCCACCGAGCCAGAGTTTTAAGAAAAATTAACACATAAATAGGATACACTAAACAGAGAAAGCTTAACATAGTGTAAAAGAGCTCATCAGCGAGCAAGCAGGATGGTCTCGCCGTAGCAGCAGCGGCGGCAGCAGCAGCAGCAGCAGTGACCCGCGGAGTTCGCACGAGGGTTCTGAGTCCTCGCCGCGGGGCTAGACCCCAGCCTTCGCTCTCGCTGTCTGCAGAGCGAGCCCCTCTGTCTGCGGGAACCAGAGGCGGGAGATGGACGGGCTGTAAGTAAACGGCACGGCGGCACCTGCCACACGCAATGGGCTCCATGAAAGTGAGTTATTTTTACTAAAAGCTTCCGCAAACCCAAGTGAGAAACTCCGCTACTGAAAAGTAAAGTCTGTCTGTAGGACCAGGAGACAACATCCAGTCACACCCCGTAGGCAAGAGCGCCACCCCACCAAGATGCTCCAGAAGGGCGAGCGTCCGCAGCGCTCGCGGGAGGGGACGAGAAGCCCCCGCGTCGTCGTGAAGGCCGCGAGGACCAAAGTCACGCCGTGTCCACGGACCAGAACACGCCGCGGCCGTCAGGAGGAGCGAGCGGGCTCTGAGCCGCGGGGACACAAGCCGGGAGAAGCTGCCCCCGGAAAGAGAGAGGCGTCTCCGAGTCATACACATGCTCAACAGATCTTCGGAGTCCATGATTTGTAATGAAAACCTTCTAGAATGCGGAGCATGGGGAGAGATGGGGAGCTGCTCCACGGGCAAATGCGGACAAGGACAGGACAGGAGCCCCACCCGCAGCGACGTGAACCGGGAACACGACCAGACGAGACATTCACAAACCACTGGGAGGGCGGATCTCACATCACATGTCTGTCGCCACATCTTTATTTTCTTCAATAAAAAGAAAACAAGGTGTACAAGAGGTAGGCTTGGTTACTGTTTGTATTAAAACAGAAGTTCACACACAATCCATCCGCCTGCTCACAGTTCCCTCTGGAAAGAGGACGACGAGCTCGCTAAGAACTGACGAGGGTTAAAGGCGCCTCCTCCTATGGGGACATGGAGAGGAGAAGGGAGTCGGGGGAAACTGGAGGGGAGGTGACCCATGAGAGACTGTGGACTCTGAGAGACAATCTGAGGGCTTTAAAGGGGCGGGGGGTGGGAGGTCGGGGAACCAGGTGGTGGGTATTGGGGAGGGCACGGATTGCATGGAGCACTGGGTGTGGTGCAAAAATAATGAATACTGTTATGCTGAAAATAAATAAAAAATAAATTTAAAAAAAACTGAGGAGGGTGGTTTCCTCTTGGAGGAGGGTCTGGGGACCCGAGCAGAGGGGAGAAGGCAATAGACTCCAGCACCTTCCGACTTCTGCGCTGCGTGCATGTCACCTTGTCAAACAAACCAGCCTAGCGACCCGCCAGCTGCCCCCTTCGGTTTCGACTCCAGCACCGCAAGAGAACAAAGCTCAAACGTAGTGTCACCAGAAAGTTTTATTGGCATAATTAGAAGCAATACATTCCCTGGATGGGCGGAGACGGCAATCTTAAAACACAGGAGAGAAATAAGGAAGTCATCCACAAAACCAGGTCGTAATTAGGGACCTAAAAAAATCACTCAACAATATCTGACTTATGTTAACGTGCCCCCCGCACCGGACTGTTGGACCCGTGAAGTGCCCGGCACGCACTTCACACTGCAAACGGTAGTGCCTACTGCGACAGACTTCTCTTCTTGACCTCACAGGGTCGGCGGCTGCAGAGTCCAGCGTGTGGGCTGCAGGGCCCCTCTCTTCCAGAACCTCCCACCAGTCTGAAGAATGGGCCTAGGAACTACCTACCCACTTCAAGGTTGTCGTGGAATCAGATGAAGGAGTTAACACACGTGAATACCTGGGAGGCGGGGGGCCTGGGCGTAGGGCGCGCAGTCAAGAATGCAGCTGTGATTATCCGTATACGCTACTCAGACCAGCAGAAATAACATAAACTAAAGAAAGCTATCCTGTCTTCTCACATGAACAGGAATCCAAGCACTTCAATAATAAGTTTATTTTTAAAAAGGGGGAAGCCGGGGGTGCCTGAGCGGCTCAGTGGGTTAAAGCCTCTGCCTTCGGCTCAGGTCATGGTCTCAGGGTCCTGGGATCGAGCCCCGCATCGGGCTCTCTGCTCAGCAGGGAGCCTGCTTCTCTGCCTACTTGTGAATTCGCTCTATCAAAATACATTAAAAAAAAAATTTAAAAAGGGGGGGCACTTAAACTGCATAGAAGGGGAACAGCATCAAGAGAGAAAGGTTGAGAAGGTCTGGAGAGCAAGGGCATAGGTCACACAGATCAGGGGGTGTTTCCTGCCCATGCGAAAGGAGTTCCCTACGTGACCTACAGCAAAAGGTGAGCCTCCAGAAAGACACCGCCAGCAGGGAGCAGGGAGTAGATTAACCCTGGCTCCCCAGATCTTCCCTGGGTTCAAGTTCATGTCAAATCACATTCCAAATAACCCCAAATGGATAAAGACAGGGTATAAACATCAAAGGGAAATAGATTTACTACATGAAAATTTAAAGTTATAGATGCTCAAAAAACGTAGCCTACAAAAGGAAAAAAATCAACTGAGAAAAACACACTCTGGGGGCTCCTGGGTGGCTCAGTGGGTTAAAGCCTCTGCCTTCGGCTCAGGTCATGATCTCAGGGTCCTGGGATCGAGCCCGGCATCGGGCTCTCTGCTCAGCGGGGAGCCTGCTTCCTCCTCTCTCTCTGCCTGCCTCTCTGCCTACTTGTCATCTCTCTCTTTCTGTCAAATAAATAAATAAAATCTTTAACAAAAAAAAATACACTCTGATGCCGACAAAAGCTTCCTGTTCTGCGCAAGAGCTCACAGAACAAACACAACACAGGACATGCATACAACGGGATCTTCCTCAGCCCTAAAAAGGAAGGACATCCTGACACCTGCTACAGTGGATGACCCCGGACGTCGTGCTAAGAGATATACGCCAGTCACAGAAGGACAAATCCCGTGTGGAGCCCCGTGCATGAGGGCCCTGGAGGGGTCAGAGTCACAGACACAGGGAGTAAAAGGGTGGGCGCCAGGGCTGCGGGAGGACACAGGGATGCGTGTTTAGTGGGGACAGTGTTTCAGTTTGGGAAGATGAAAAGTTCTGGACGTGACAGTGCTGATGGCTGCAAAACAGGGTGAATGTACTTCGTGCCCCCAAATCATACATTCAAAAATAACTAAGATGATCAATTTTATAGTGTGTACATTTTATCACAAAAAATCTGGGAGATCATAGCAATAAGAGAAGCAACAAAACACTGAAATGCACAAGAGCGGAGCACACGAACCAGCAACTCACAGGAGGAAATACAGCCAGTACACCTGTGAGAGAATGTGTACGGTCCAAGCTCTTGAAAAATGCAAATGAAAAACAAGCTGAATTTTTACTTCATCAAATAATCAAAAAAGGTATCAACCAATGCTGACAGGAGTACAGACAGAGTGGCCTCTGTTTGCTGCGGACAGAGCCTGAGATGGTAAGCTAAAGATGATTGCGGTGGTTTTTATTTGTTTATCTGACAGAGAGAGAACACAGAGGGAGAGGGAGAAGCAGACTCCCCGCTGAGCAGGGAGCCCAACACAGGGCTTGATCCCAGGACCCCGGGATCATGACCTGAGCTGAAGGCAGACGCCTAACCAACTGAGCCACCCAGGTACCACAAGACTTGATATTAACACTTCTGGACCCCAATATCAAATACTAGTAAGTTCTTTTTAGAGGAAAAATGTTCTAAATGTAGAAAGAAACTGTATGCTAAGACTGTTTTGTTTCTAATAAAATCAAGAAATTGGAAACACAGTTAACATCTAAAGAGACCAGAACAGCTCAACAGACAGGAAGCGTCCACTGGACAGCTGAGTGCAGGGCCATTAGGATAGGAGCAACAGATACCACAAGAGAAGGGCCAGGGGAAGGCCAGGGACACGGTACTCAGTGTGCGTCACCGAAACACATGAGAAGACAGCAGATGTTAATCAGTCCGCTTACTGTGACAGGACTGAGCTGAGTCCCAGAGGCAGTCTCCGAATGTTCTGTCATACTCACAGTTCTGGAACGGGAAGAAAACCTTCCCCAGAGGGGCGAAGCCCTGGGTCACAGCCTGAGGTCGAAGGGCCACAGAAACGCCAAAGACAAGGCCCTGTCTCCCGAGTCCACACCCGGAGAGACTCACCAGGAGCAGAAGAGCCATAGCACAGGAGCAGCAGCACACCCCGACTGGGCCCTTCCCTCACCCGCGGGCTCCCCAGAGCCCACGGCAGTCTCCACACAGCTAGGATCCGGCCAGCATTCTGCAAACAGCTCAGTTCTTGTTTTGCCACTGTCCTCACACCTGTGGTCACACCATATGCAGCATGCACTCTCCCTTCTGCCCTACTGACAGAGCATCCATCATTCACAGGAGGTGGGAGCGAGCCCTGAGAAAAAGCATTTCCCACACTTCCTTGTGGACAGAGATGACCAAGTGAGTAAGTTCAGGCCAATAAGAAGCAAAAGCTGATAGATTATGGCTCCTAGGAAAGCTCATTATAAGGTTAGGATTTGCGGAGGAGAATTCTCTTCTCTCCTGGAATGCAGATGTGATGACTGGAGCTGCAGCAGCCAACTTGTGGTCATGAGGCATCCTTAGAGTAGTAGTCATATGCTAAAGATACTAGAGCCCAGAGATCTCCAACGACACCAGAGAACTGTCATTAACAGCACTGGCCTCCCTACTATTTCTATTGAAGAAAAATAAAACCCCTAACTTGTTTAATTGACTGTTTTCTACACTTTTATTACTTGCTGCCAAACAATTCACCACCTGTAAAGAAGTTACACTAAAATCTATATATTTCCACTTAAGGGAACATTTATAATATAATTAGGTTCTCCTGATTCCTGAATCAAATTCAGCATTATTAAGGGCAATATCTCCAAAGGTTCTAAGCAACATAATAAAAAATCCATTTCTTCCTCAATCCTCCATTTCTTCTATGCTTCCTACCAGTAGCTGTTCCTTTAGGAGGTCAAATTTATTTTTTTTTCTAAATATGGAACCCTCCACGAATTTGCATGTCATCCTTCTACAGGGGCCATGCTAATCTTCTCTGTATCATTCCCACAATTACTGTCTGTGCTGCCAAAGCGAACACACATCGATTTAAATAAAACTTTCCCAAACCATTATGTATAAGAAGACCTAAGGTGAAGTATCGAGTTTTTATTTTTTTAAATACTGAAGCATATGATTAAAATATCCCAGGAATGCAAGCAGCATAAACATTTTTGTTCATAACAATGGTAAAATATCATCTGGTATTGATTCAGAAATGAATAATTAATCAGTACCATAAAAACCAATCCATATTTCTGGATAAAGACAGCAAAATGAACACATGTACCTAATACTGCTCTACTCCCATATGCCTCTATAACAGCAATAAAGAAACCTTTTCAAAAATATAAATCCTCAAGGAAGGGGGAGTGGAGAGGACACTACACCAGAGTATGGAAGCACATGGCCAGTGGGAACAGAGGGAACCTGAGGACGTGCAGCTCTGCCCTTGCCCTGGCTGGTGGCTATGGGACCATGCAGAGACAGCCTACATCATTCGCCAATAGGGGCATACCACGTGCGATCGTTAGTTTTACGTGTCAACTTGACTGGTCTAAGGGATGCCCAGAGAGCGGGTTACACATGATTTCTGGGTGGGTTGTGAGGCTGCTTCTGGAGGAGATTAGCATTCAGTAGACTGAGTAAAGAGATCTGCTCTCACCAGTGTGCGTGGGACCAGAACAGAACAAAAAGGCAGAGGACGGGAGATTCTCCCCTCGCCCCCTCCCTCAAGCGGGGACGGCCACCTGCCCTGCTCTTGGACGCCGGAGCTCCACATCCTCAGGCCTTTTAGGACAGCACATGCTACTCACTTGTTCTCGCTTGATTCATAGTCAAAAAATCTGCAAATCTCTTCGGAAGTTATAACTCAATTTCTACTCGAAAGCACTGCCATTCCTTAAAATACATGATTCTATTTTGAACTGCGAGCAACTCAGTATTGAAGGAAAGAGTACAATTCCGGTTTGCTGTCTGCTCAGTCCACATGAAGAATACGATGGGAGTCTCTGAAACTTCTCGAAAAATACGAGCTGTGCAGAGTCTCCTCGCCCGCATGTCTGGGCGACTGCTCACAGCAGTCAGAAGGAACAATTGTGAGCCCCCGAGGGCCTACGGTTTAGGCCTCTGAGACTCTCGAACACCAATGATCTCTTACTGATGGAGCAGTTCAGTACATGTCTTCAATTAACTTCTATGACTTGGCCATAAATCTCCATACTTGCTGTATTCCCCTTTAACTGTTCCATTAACTGATGATTAAGGGTATAAACCTGAAAGAAATTTACCATTCTCACCACTTCCTCAAGCCCCTCCTGCAATGAACAGACATGCAGAATTCAAAGCATAATGTGCATTAACATAATATTGTCTTATCTTTAATAAACTTGATTTTTTTCTCAACAATCATTACAGAGACTCGTTTTGGGCCAACGAACTTCAGCTTTTCCATATTCAAACATGTCTGATTCCTTCCTGGCAAGTGGTTTTGCCTCACCGGCCCATATATGCCAGCTAAACTGGAAAAAAATTTCTTTCAGGAGAAACTTCCTGGGTGGCGATGTCCTGGGGGCCTCCCGCATGTGGAGTGAAGGGGAGAAGTCCTGACCCAGCAAGCTGCGGCAGACAGAAGCAAGCAGCTGGCCACAGTGCCTGCTCCTAAAATCCTATCCAACAGGTAGTTACGTGGTGGGCTAGAGGAGGAAAAATGCCAAGTGTGGCAGGTGGGAACTTGTTTTGGCTCTCAAGACAAAGCCGTGCAGACACACGCGGTCAGTCTCCTGGCTTCTGCAGATCCGCAGCGTAGACACTTCCCGGGGGCCTGTAAAACACAGGACCCATCCTCGGCTGTTCCCAGTTGCGAAGATACGACCAGAAGGAAGATCAGAGCACTTTCAAGAACTTGCTTTAACAGACATTAAATATAGATTCCCCTAACTACCATACTAGCCTTAGAGTTAGCACACTTTAAGTCAGATAATTCTAAAGAACACTCCATATTTAACATTAGGAAGAATTATATAATCGGATCTGGGACCATTTGACAATATACTTGGGTGGAAACAATCCAAAGCTAAATTATGTACGTTTTAATATGCAGCTTATGTTACATGCAATCGCTCTCTCTAAAGCAAGTGTTGTGAACATGTAATTAATTTTAACTTAAAAAGAACATTTCAGGGAAGGAAACACATAACGTTGAGTAGAACAACTAGAAAAGATCCCATAACCAAGAGACATTTCTCCTCATTTCTTTGTAATGTTGCATTTTATCTGAACAAGATCAATTAAATACCATAATCAGGGCCCATAACTCAGCTCAATTTTATTTTATAACGAGATCCAAGCCCTGGGGCACCTGGCTGGCTCAGCCGGAAGAGCAGGAGACGCTTGATCTCAGGGGTCATGAGTTCAAGCCCCATGTTGGGTATAGAGATTACTTAAACAATAAGCTAAAAAAAAAAGAAAAAAATTTAAACCCTGGCAAAATAATATTTTGACTCTGCTATAAAGAAAAATCACAGAGGCGCCTGAATGGCTCAGTGGGTTGGGCCTCTGCCTTCGGCTTGGGTCTTGATCTCAGGGTCCTGGGATCGAGCCCCATATCGGGCTTCTCCCCTCTCTCTGCCTGCTCTCTGCCTACGTGTGATCTCTCTCTGTCAAATAAATAAATATAATTTTTAAAAAAAGAAAAAAAAGAAAAATCACAGTCATCAAGTTACCTCAGGGGGCTATCAAGGTACATAGTCGGTTTCCTACCCCAGTGCATTCCTCCCTCTGCCTTCCTTACAAATCGAGGCCTATTTTGGTAATTCAGGTATTCGCCCTCCTGGGGCGGGTGATCAGTGATGGTCCCCTGCCCAGCCCCAGGGAAGAAATGTGATTAATCTGCACCCATCAGGGTAATTCCATCCCCCTTGCTGGAGAGGGGGACAGATGGGACACGTCTGCTGGGAAGGCTCCCGGGAAAGGGACTCTTCATTCTTACAAAGCCCTTCTACCTCTGAGGTGGCACCGGTGGCGGGGGCGTGGGGGGGGGGGGCGCGGGGAATGGGCGGCCACCCTGGGGCCAGCAGGGAACCAGCACAGGAGGCCACACTAGAGCCCGAGGTGAGCGGCCCGGGAACCGCCCAGTTCTGGCCTTCCTGTTCTGAGAGAGAATGAGCCCCTTTGATTTGAGACATTTTTGTGGAGCCTCCTGTTACTTGCCCAAAAAGCACCCCGATTCATACAAATAGATTAACAGGAATTAAAAACTCTCCAGAGGAGAATATCTTGATTTTAAAGTCTAAGTAATCTGGGGAAAAAAACCCACAATCCACGTAACTGGGAATTTTGAGGGACGCAGCGCTCCTGGCAGCAGGTACTCACCATCAGAAAGTAGTGATCTTCAGGCTCGGCTCGAAGATACTTAAAAATCACTTGCTCCATGAACCTTTCCATGAGATCCCAGTCTTCGATTATCCCATGTCTTATGGGCCACTGCAGCAAGAGAGACCGAAACACGCCAGCTTCAGTTCACGGCAGTGACACCAAGAGCCCCACGACGCTGGCCCAGGACGGACCGGGTGGGTGGGGGTACGGCCTCCTGCACGGGCCTGGCACTGACTCGGGCCCAGAAATGACACGCACCCCCCCACCCCCCCGGAGAGGCTCCCACTGTGTTCACGCGCCCCCCACCCACGGCTAAGCACGAAGAACCGTCTCAACAATGGGCAAAGGATGGAAAAGTGCAGACGAGCCCCAGTACCATTCAGTCTGGAGCATTTTTTTTTTTCCTAGAACAAATGTCTACTTAATTTTCGTCCTTTTTTTTTAAGTAATCAATCTGTAACTGCCCATCCCGGACAGGCTAATCAATCAATGGCACAGCAGCAGACCCCGCTCCCGTGGGTACTCAGCGAGGCTGTGGCAGTTCTGCCTTCTAGAGTTTTCTGAATTCACTTGATTTCCCACATCAAAAACACCCCACGCAAGAACAAAAAAAAACCCTTCTTTTTAAACATAAGAATAAAAATAGACCCATAACTCCTAAATACAATTTCCAGATAATCTCATTTTGTGTTACTCATTCCACTGCTCCGCTCTTGGCTACACACGGAAAGCAGCAAATTCCTCTCAGGAGCTCACCTTCGTGGCATACGTGGGCTTATCTATGGCCTCGTCCCCTATGAAAAAGTCCAGGTCATCGACTCCCCTCAACACCCTCCTTTGGGCTTGGTCAACTACCTTTGCTGACTCTCTGATGGCAATACCTTAAAAAGAAAAGAAAAAAAAAGCACGAAGATTTCCATCACGATTCACATTTATTTGAATGACCAAGAAAGGCTACAATAATCCCCATATATGTACAAGTACATTTTCAATGTTAGGGTTTTGAGACGTTCCCGAAAAGGCACCACCGATGAGCACCTAAAACACAGAAACAAGTTTTCTGTCGCAGCATTCTTTCCAGAAGGGCACAAAGGAACTTCACTGATCTGCTGCTCATCAGACAGAAACTACATCACGAAATCTCTCAGTTTCATCTGGAAAAAATCCCTCGAGAGAGTAAATGAAATGCCCATGGAGTACAGTATATATATCAATAGGTTCCAAATTTTAAAATACAATATAGAAGTAGACAAAGTTACTAATACGATACAAAAGAGAAAAATAAAAAATAATACCTATACACTCTCAAGTCATCTTACTAAAACTCTGCATCAGATTTAAAACATGTATTTTTAATCTTATTATAGAAAAACAACTGACTTCATTTAAAGGAAAAATAAGGAAATTGCTGGCTAAATCCATCATGAAAAGTACAATAATCAAATAGGTATTTTATGTAAAAAAATATCAATGGCTTCATGATCTATTATTTTAAAAAGAGGTTAACCTTGGTATTTGGGAGTATACTTAGAAGTAAATAATCAAACAGGACTTCACTCCAAAATCTAACAGCTAATGAAATGTGGAAGCTTCCCAAAGATTCAATTCCCCATTTAAACTCCTAAGTCTCGGGCGCCTGGGTGGCTCAGATGGTTAAGTGTCTACCTTTAGCTCACGTCATGATTCTGCGGTCCTGTGATCAAGTCCCGCTTCACTCCCTGCTCCTCGGGGAGGCTGCTTCTCCCTCTGCCCCCACCGCCTCTCTCGCTCTCTCTGTTTCTCATGAATAAATAAATAAAATCTTTAAATAAATAAATAAATTATTTTTATAATAATTTATTATTATTATTAGGGTGAACTAAGCCTTGGTCACACTCTGAGCTCCCATTAATTCATCTTCATCGAATTTACTCCAAAACAAATTAGTAAACATATAAAATTATTTTTAAAGCATATTATCTGAAATCCCCAACTTAATACAAATGAAGAACGGCAATAAAGCTACACAAGTGAATTTGAATTTTTTTCAGAAAGGCATCTCTTGCAATCACAGGGGAAGAGGTGAAAAGGGAACCGTCCAGGACAGAAACCACTCTGCCCACCTCCTTTCCTCACTCCAACTCACCGCCACGTTTAGACTCAAAGCTTTCAAGTTACAAAACGTGGCACAAATCCAAGCAACAGGATTTCTGCGGGACTGAACAAGCAGGTGTGGTGAGGACACGCCGGGGACAGAGCCTAAGGAGGGTGTCCAAGTCCAAGGCGGTGCGCACGCCCAGAACCCTAAGTCTGATAACAGGGCAGAAAGGTCTGGTGGGCCCCAACTGGCTGAGAAGATCTGTAGAAACAAATAAAACCACCTCTGAAGACTGACCACGCCACACACAGACAGACTCCCACTGGATCACCTGACGCGCACGTCATGGACAGGAAGGGCCCCTGGCAAGATGGCTCGCCACAGACCCCACGGTCCTCACAGTGCGTGCCACAGTGACAGAGTCTACCCTCTGGGCAAGATCAAACTTAATTATGCATGAATTTAGAATTAAACTGCCAAGTTAAAATAAAAAATTGTGAAGAGACAAGGGCAAAAAGATTCTGCAACTCACGACATCATTCAAGTTTACCAAGAATTTGGGGGCAACATATTATGCAAAAGAAAAATCACCACCTTGCACAGAGAAAAATGTGAAACTTACTGAGGTGACATTTCCACACTCAAAAATCTTAACGAAAACAAAGTAAATCTTAGCCCTCCCAAGAAGGTAATCAAAATACTCAGACCCCAAATCATAGCAGATCTATGTTTTTGTGGCCATTAGAAATAAGAAAACAAAATTTTAAACCATAAAGTATACTTCTTTTAACTATTATTAACCATTATTATAAGAAGAAGCAACCGAATCCATGAAACAGATTAAAGGTATATAAAGCTTATAGTCAAAATCTTTTGTTTGTGCCTGTGAAGAGTTTTAAGATGTGGTCCACACAGTCCTTAGGAACATGACAAAGAAATGTGTCTGAGAGTCACTATCCAAGACTGTCTATGAGTATCCACAGATCATATGACATATCCCCGAGTAAGGATCCGTGTCATCCCGACCGTGATCTCCAGGCCCCCGCAACATACAGTCTCAGACCCTGACTTGGGTGTAAGCAGAGAAGACCCAGACAAGGAAAGAAGAACGAATATAACTGGTAATGGTGTCCACACTGACACACTCCAACTGCTTACAGGGAGGAGGCATCTCCACACCATGGAGCATCATGAAGCCATGAAAAAAAATCAAGCAGGTCTTCACATACGAATCTAAAAGGATCACTAAGATGTAGCGTCATGAGAAAAAACATGAGGTGGGGGGCGCCTGGGTGGCTCAGTGGGTTAAAGCCTCTGCCTTCGGCTCAGGTCATGATCCCAGGGTCCTGGGATGGAGCCCCATATTGGGCTCTCTGCTCAGCGGGGAGCCTGCTTCCCCCTCTCTCCGCTTCCCTCTCTGCCTACTCGTGATCTCTGTCAAATAAATAAAATCTTGAAAAAAGAAAAAAAACACCAGATGTTAAAGAGTGGACATGGCAAAATGCCACCAGGGGTTTGAAAATAGATGCCGCGTGTGTTTGCTGGTATGTGCAGGATACCTCAGGAAGGACTTATAAGAAACCAGAAATGACATCTGTCCTCTAAGAGGGGAAGTTAGTGGGAGATGTTACTTTTCACCATGTGTCTCCTTATACCATTTAATTTCCATGGCATATGAATATATTTTCTACAAAACTAAATAAACTTGGAATTTCCTGTTGCTCTTACTGAGTACGGCCAGGACCCCTGGACCTTCCAGACCAAAGAAACGAGCCAAAAGCTGAAGAGCAGGCAGACTGGCTGGGACCGCCAGATCCCAGGAACACACCAGTGACTTTCTGGGTCTTCTTTTCGTCTCCTATAACCCAGATTGGGTGCTAGAGAAGCTGGCAACCCAGAAACACCAATGAGCTCAAAACAAAAAAAGTACCTCCAAAAAAATGCCTGCTATCTCCAGCCTAAGAAGATAAAAGGGGCAGTCTGAAAAGATAATGAAAAAACAAAACAAACAAAAACAAAAAACAAACAAAAGAAACTTCTAAACAACACCCATTTGACTCCAGTCAAAGGGCATGGGAAACCACCCCCCCCCACCACCATCACAGTGCAGGAGCCCAAGGGGGGGAAGCTGGCCTTCCACCCCACCCAGCAGAATCAATCCATCCATCTGCTTCCAATGCTGGGGTTTCATCAGAGGAGGCCTAGTAGAAAATCAGGACTTCCACCATCACCAGCAGTAACAAGGTGCCCCTGTCCCTCTCAGCCAGGATATCACCTGCTGAGACCTAGTATGAAGGCTGAACTCCCATCCTAAATGAGCAGGAACACCCAACCAAATGTCAACAAAGGCCAAGAGGAGACACTGAATTTCAACCCCAAACTGGCATTAACAAGGGGGCATTCTCCCTTTCTTTGCTGGAGCAATATCAGAAGTAACCTGCCAAAACATCAGATTTAAACAAGATCCAGAATCTCAGAATATAGTATCTAAAATGTCCAGGTTTCAGTAAAAATAATCTCTCACCATAGCAAAAACCAGAAACATCTCAAATGAAATGAGAAAAGACAACCAACAGATGCCAACACCAAGAAGACATGGATAACAGAATTATTAAACAAGACTTTAGGAGCCAGCTTACAATACCTCAGTGAGCAATTACAAACACACCTGAAACAATGGAAGATACAAGAAAGTCTCAGCAAAGAAACACAAAAGGAAAGCAAAGATTGAATACAGACAAAACCACATGGAATTTTGGAACTAAGAAACATCATACCTGTAATAAAAACTTCAGTGGATGAATTCAGCAGAAAAGGACAGAGGAAAGAATCACTGATCTTGAAGATATAACAATAGCAATTACCCAATCTGAACAACAAAGAAAACAGACTACAAAGCAAATGAACTGGGCTTCAGGGACACATAGGATATATAATAAAAGCACTAACATGCCTGCATTCCAAGTCCCAGAAGGAGAGCAGAGAGGAGGTGGGGCTGGAAAAGTATTCAAAGAAATAATGGCTAAAAATCTGCCAAATTTGACTAAAAAAGAAATAAGCCTACAGATTCAACACTGAACAAACCCCAAACAGAATAAACCCAAAGAAATCCATGCCAAGACATATTACAGCCAAAATTCTAAAAAATGAAGACCAAAGAAAAAATTCTGAAAGCCTCCAACAAATTTTCATCAGAAATCAGGGCACCCAGAAAGAAATGGTGTATTTTTCAAGTACTAAGAGAACTGTCCACTCAGAATTCTTTCAGAAAAAAATCCCTCAAAAAAGCAGAGCAGGGGCACCTGGGTGGCTCAGTGGGTTAAAGCCTCTGCCTTCGGCTCAGGTCATGATCTTAGGGTCCTGGGATAGAGCCCCACATCAGGCTCTCTGCCCAGGTGGGAGCCTGCTTCCCCCCCCCCTCTGTCTGGCTCTCTGCCTCCTTGTGATCTCTCTCTTAAAATCTTTAAATATATATATATATATATATTTTTTTTAAAAGCAGAGCAAATCAAGACCTTCTTAGATAAACAAAACCTAACAGGATTTTGTCACCAGCATACCTACTCTAAAAGAATGGCTCGAGAAAGTTCTCTACACAGGGAGGAAATGGTAAAAGGAATCTTGGAACATCAGGAGGGAAGAAAAATGGAAAGAACAAAAATAAGCATAATTACTTTCCTTCTTCTCTTGAGTTTTTCTAAATTATGTTTGGCAGTTGAAGCAAAAATTATAACACTGATGTCCTTCTCAATGTATGTTATACTAGAGAGGCAGGAAGGTAAAGAGACCTTGCACTCAGACTAGTAAGGTGTTGCCATCAGTAGAATAAGAAAAGATAGGTATAGATGATGTAATAGTTACACCAACCACTTAAAAATTTACACAAAGAGATGCACTCAAAAAAAACAACAACATATAAATCAAAATAAAATTATAAAAATGTTTAAATAATCCCCAAACCTAGGTGAAACAAAAAAACAGAACAAACAGAAAAAGGACTAATCAATAATTACAATAAATATAAGTGGTCTAACTACATCAATTAAAAGACAGATATTGGCTGAGTATATTTAAAAAACCCAACTTCATTCTATGCTGTCTACAAAAAACTCTCTTCAAATATAAAGATATATGTAGGTTAAAAGCAGAAGGACAGAAAAAGATATCCACACAAATGTTAATCAAAAAAAGCATGAGTGACTATACTGTGATCAGATAAAGTAAATTTTATAGCAAAGAAAGAGAATATAGAGAACATTAAAAAAATAAAGGGTCAGTCCATCAAGAAGACATGGCAATCTTAAATGTGCACTTAACAGAAACAGAAATGTAAAATACATGAGACAAAACCTGACAGGATAAACAGACGAACCCACAATTATAGTTATAGACCTCAATACCTCTCTGAACAACTGATAGAACAAGGACAGAAGAACTCAACAACACAATCAACCTACAGGAACTAAGCAACATACACAAGAACACTTCCCCCAATGAGAACAGAATATACACTGTTTACAAGTGCCCATCAAACCAAAATAAACCTTATACTGGACAAAAAAGAAACCTTAATAATTTTTCAAGAATTAAAGTCATACAGGGATGCGATGGCTGGGTGGCTCAGTTGTTTGAGTGTCTGCCTTCAGTTTAGGTCATGACCCCAGAGCCCTGGAGTCAAGCCCCATGTCAGGCTCCCTGCTCAGTGGAGAGTCTGCTTCTACCTCTCCATCTGCCTACCATTCCCCCTGCCTGTTTCTCTCTCTCTCTGCCAAATAAATTAATTGTCTTTTTTTAATTTTTAAAAATTAAGTCACACAGAGTATGGTTTCTGACTATAATGGAATAAACTCAAAAATCAGTAACAAAAACACAGAAAGAAAATCCCCAAAATAACTAGAAATTAAACCACATAGTTCTAAATGAGTCAAAGAGAAAATCTCAGGGAAAGCAAAAACTACATGAAAGACATGGAAGTGAAAATATAAAATATCAAAATGTGTTTTTGACATTTTGATATTGCCACAGCAAAAGCAGTGCTAAATGGGAAAATTTAAACACTAAATGCTTACAACAGAAAAGAGAAAAAGTCTCAAATCAATCATCTAAGTTTGCACCTTAAGAACCCAGAAAAAGAAGAGCAAAAAAAATCCAAAACAAAAAAAAAGGAAAGATACATGGATAAAAGCAAAAATCAATAAAATTTAAAGTAGAAAAACAGAGAAAACCCAATAAATCCAAAAGCTGGTGTATGAAAAGCTAAGCCTTTTGCTTTGCAGAAGACCTTGGGAAGAAGACAGAAAGAGAAACTACACAATGGGAGAAATTATTTGCAAACCATATATCCAACAAAGGACTCATATCTGGTACATACAGAGATCTCTCAAAACCTCACAGTAAAATTATAAGCAATCCAATTAGAAAATGGGCCAAAGACATGAAGAGACATTTAATGGAACAGGATACTCAGAAAATAAGTACATGAAAAGATGTTCGACACCACTGGTCATTAGGGAAATGAAGATTAAGACCATGATGAGACCTCACCATATACTGATGATAACAGCTTTAATAAAAAATTGTGACAAAACCAAAGGCTGGCAAGGATGCAGTGAAGCTGGCTCTCTCACACACAGCTGGTGGAAATGAAAAATGATACAGCCACTCTGGGAAAAACATTGGCAGTTTCTTAATAATACTAAACATAAATTTGCCATACAATGCACCAACTGCACTACATGGTATTTATCTAGAGAAATGAAAATTTATGTCCACATAAAAACCTGTACACATTTTTTTTTGCACACAACTTTCAGAGCAGCTTTATTTGTAATAGCTAAAAAGTAGAAATAACCAAGATGTCCCTCAGTAGATGAATGTTTAAACAAACTGTGGTATATCCATGCTCCGGAATACTACTCAGATAAGAAAAGACACAATCTATTGATACATGGATCTCAAGGCATTATGCCAAGTGAAAAAGCCAATCTCAAAAGGACATATACCATATGATTCCAGCTATAAAACCTTCTCAAAGGGGCGCCTGGGTGGCTCAATGGGTTAAGCCTCTGCCTTCAGCTAAGGCCATGATCCCAGGGTCCTGGAATCGAGCCCCGCATCAGGCTCTCTGCTCAGCAGGGAGCCTGCTTCCCCCCCGCCCCGCCTGCCCCTTTGCCTGATCTCTGTGTGCTAAATAAATAAATAAAATCTTTTTAAAAAATTCTCAAAAAAACAAAATCACGGAGCTAGAAACAGTAGTAGATGCCAAAGGTTAGGAATGATGGAGGGAAGGGAGGTAAACATAAAAATCATAAAGAGACAGCCCAGGAGAGACTGCTGTGGTGGTGACGGCTGTGGAGCCTGACTGCAGGGATGATTACAGGAATCTACAAATGGGGTAAATGAACAGAAATCCACACACAGTGCACGCGTGTCCAGCTCCTGGACTTAATGCCGTGCTATAACCACATAAGCTATAGTCTATGATGAAACACAGAGAAGGGGACACAAGACCTCTCCACACTATAGTTTACACTGCTTGTGAATCTATAATTATTTTAAATTATTCAAAATAACATATTTAAAGACAAATAAAATATAGTTTGCAAATCATTTAAACAAATTAAAAAATAAAACCCCTCAGTTACCTGTAAGTTAACAAAACTTACAAGATTAAACTTAATAAAGAAAAATATAAAAGTTCTGCAGGTAAAAAAGAAAAAAATTACATGGGTACAGAATAAGAGAAACTAGAAGAGAGGCACCTGAGTGGCTCAGTCGTTAAGCTTCTGCCTTTAGCTCAGGTTGTGATCCCAAGGTCCTGGGATCAAGCCCCACAACGGGTTTCATGCTAGGTGGGAAGCCTGCTTCTTCCTCTCCCTTTACCCCTGCTTGTGTTCCCTCTCTCACTGTCTCTCTCTGTTAAAAAATAAAATCTTTAAAAATAAATAAGAGTATCCAGAAGAGACAGATTATTTTCCTAATGCCAAAAAGTCATCTGAGGGTAATCTAAGGAGATTATCAGAAGAGTGTATCTGAGGCGAGCACATCTACTTGGATATAAATCCTGTATCTCAGAAACACTTGCCACAGTAGTTACCAGACAATAGTAATGTTTTAATTAATATATCTAGTACATTTCCCAAAAGAATGTCACATATTTGACTAAGCCTTCAAGGAATAATAATTCTAATCTTATATAAACTGTTCCAAAGAACAGAAAAGAAAGCTGAAAAACTCATTTTTAAAAGCCACTATAATTTTGATTTTCAAACCAGACAAAAAGAGTACAAGAAAGGAAAATTACAGACCAATCTCACTTTTGAACATTGATGCAAAAATCCAAATAAATATTGCCAAATACAATTCAGCAGGTAGTTGGTATTTCATAAAAGTAGGGCTTATCTCATGAATGAAATAAATGACAGTTCAATATTTGAAAATATATTAATATAATTCATCATATTAGGAGCTCAACTGTCTAAAACCATATAATCATCTCAACAGAGAGACAAAAGGCCTTAAATGTTAATATCCATCCACAATTTTTTTAAAAAAATCCTCTTAGTAAACTAGAAATAGAAAGGGCTAGAAAGGGCACTGCATTAACTTGAAAAAAGCATTTCCACAAAAAACAAGAGTAATCACTAGTGGAACACTAATATCACTGTCTTTAAAGTCAGAAAGACAGGGGCGACTGGGTGGCTCAGTTGGTTTAAGATCCAACTCTTGATCTCAGGGTCCTGAGATCCAGCCCCACACTGGGCTTTGCATTCAGCTCAGCAGGGAGTCTGCTTACGATTCTCTGCCTCTGCCTCTGCCCCCCACCCTGCCACCACCACCACCCACCCCGCACTCACACATGTGCGCGCGCTCTCTTTCTCCCTTAAAAGAAGACATCTTTTTAAAAAAGGCCTTAAAACTTTTTAAAAATAAAATCAGAAAGACAGAAACACCCAGCTCTAGTCACTGTGGCAAGGAAGAAGTTCTAGCCAGTACAAAAGACCAAGAAAAAAATATGAAATACTGGGATTGAAAGAGACAAAATAACTAGTATTTGCAGTTAACGGTCGGCATAGAAAACTTACAAGAATCTGCAAGCTAATAGAAGAAATAAGAGAAGTAAGACTGTTGGCATAAAAAACAAAAAAACTCAATAGCATTCCTATATGCTAGCAATTACTAATCAGAAAATGTAATTTTAGAAAATTCACAACAGCAACACACACATAAAGATATTTAAAGTTAAATCTAGCAAAAGGTGTATGAGCCTGGGGCACCAAGGTGGCTCAGTTAAATGGCCAATTCTTGGTTCCAGCTCAGGTCATGATCTCAGGGACCTGGCATCAGGCCTCCTTGTGGTGGTGGGGGGGTCTATGCTCAACAGGGGATCTGCTTGGGATTCTCTTTCCCTCTCCCTCTGACCCTCCCCCTGCTCTTGCACATTTTTTCTCTCTAAAATAAATAAATCTTTTTTTCAAAAAAGGTGTATGAGTTTTATGAAGACTATTAGGAAACATTACTGAAAATATGAGAGTCATCAATAAACAACAAAAAATATATACCATATTCATTGACAGAAATACTCAATTCATAAAGATGTCAAATTTTTCCCAAATTAATCTATAAAATAGGTGTGTCTCTAACCAAATCCCATTACAATTTTTCATGAAGCTTAAACTGGTTTTAAAATCTATAATAAAGAGTAAGGGCCTAAGGGTGCTGGGTGGCTCAGTGGGTTGAGCATCTGTCTTCAGCTCAGATCATGATCCTGGAGTCCTGGGATTGAGTCCCACATTGAGCTCCCTGCTCAGCAGAGGATCTGCTTCTCTGCCTCTCCCCTGGCCCACTCGCAATTTCTCTCTCTCACTCACTCTCTCTCAATTAAATAAATAAAGTCTTTAAAAAAAAAAAAAAAAAGAGTAAGGTCCTAAGAATAGCCAAGGTTATTCTGAAAAATACAAAAGAGGAAAAACCGCACCTACCAGAAATCAAGACACTTGCTAAATTAATAGTATTTAGACAGCTTGAAAATGAAACAAAATAAAAACACTAGAAATATTCCCAAGCATATATGGTACCTCAATATGATTAAAAAGGCATGACAAATTAAAATGCACTCTTTAATAAATGCCCCTGGGACAAGTGTCCTTCCTTTTGGAAAGTAAGTAACTACCTCACAGCATATTCAAAAAACAAACTCAAAATTTTTTCAGAAGAAAATTCAGATTTAGAAAGTCTTTATGGCTTTGGAACAGGAATGTATTTTTCAAGATGGAAACAAATTTTATATGGAAAATAATGAAATTTTAACCATATCAAAATTTTAAATTTCTCCATTTAAAAAATCATTTAAACAGATATCATAAAATAGGAGACAATATTTGCAAAAAAATTAATATTCAGAGTATATAAAACTCCATAAAAAAGACTAAAAAATGCGGGCGCCTAGGTGACTCAGTGGGTTAAGCCTCTGCCTTCGGCTCAGGTCATGATCTCGGGGTCCTGGGATCAAGCCCCGCGTCAGGCTCTCTGCTCAGCAGGGAGCCTGCTTCCCCCCTCTTTCTGCCTGCCTCTCTGCCTACTTGTGATCTCTGTTTGTTAAATAAATAAATAAAATCTTTTAAAAAAAAAGAAAGAAAGAAAAGTGGGCAAAGATATGATGAACAGGCAATCAAAGGTGCTCAACCATACTAGTCATCAGAGAAAAAGCACATTCATTAGACCAGCAAAAATTTAAGTCTACCAACATCACCTACTGTCAAGGCTGCGCAGAAACAGAAACCCTCCGCCCCGGTGATGAGAGTTTAAACCAGCACAAGCACTCCAAGGAGCCACCTGGCAACAGCCGCAAGGCTGAAGAGGTGCACACCTGCAGGATGTGTGCGCTACTTTCTCTTGGGAAGCTGGCACGTGTGGGTGGAGAGAGGTTTACAGCACATTCTGCGTATTAGAGAAAACTGGAAAATGTCCAAATGAAAAGAAGAACTGTTGAAATTCAAATGCTAGAACTCTGACCGAGAACTTCTTACATCAACATCGATAAATCTTAAAAACACGTTATTGAGGGATTTTTTTTTAAAGGACAGTGCAGAAGTAATTCATAGTACGGTGTCATTTGCAAACATGTAAAGGACAGACCAATGCGACATCCAGCTGAGGAGCTCTGTGCCTAGAAGGTCAGGGTAGAACACACTGGCCACAGGAAGTACCTGGCAGGGGAGGGAGTTCTAGGGAAGGGGGCGGGCTGGGGGAAAAGGAAGAGGGCTGCACCACTCTGATGCGTGTGTTTACTACGTACGCACCAGATGCAATCACGGCAGCATCTGTTCATGCCAGGTGGTGGGCACATGGGCCTATGCCATATTATCTTCTAAAAATTACTGGCTGAGATAAAAATTCATTTAAAAAAAAAAACAAAAATAGGGGCACCTGGGTGGCTCAGTGGGTTAAAGCTTCTGCCGTCAGCTCAGGTCATGATCCCAGGGTCCTGGGATCAAGCCCGGCATCGGGCTCTCTGCTCAGCAGGGAGCCTGCCTGTTCCTCTCCCTCTGCCTGCCTCTCTGCCTACTTGTGATTTCTGTCTGTCAAAAAAATAAATAAATAATCTTTAAAAAAAAAAAAATCTCTGGGCTCAGTGTGTATCTCCAGTCTAGACCTTCCCCTGAGCACGACGCCTACCACCCGATGCCCACAGGACTTTCACACCCCAACTCTGTAGACGCAGAGTGTCTGAAATGTACTTCCTTTGTCCCGACCCCTCCCTGCACCTCCCGCGCCCTCTGTCCAGAGCCGTGATCTCCGCACACACTCACTCCTCTGCTGGAAACTTTTCAGCGATTTTCATATACTCCGACAACTTAAAGCAAAAGAAAGGTAGGGAAAACCTTTACTCAAACAATCAGGAAAATCCCGCGCACACAAGCACAAACAAACTGGATACCCGGGGAGCTGCTCTGGTAGAGCGGGACGGGGCTCAGGGCTGAGCACCTCGCCAGTCCAGGGGGCAGGCCTGAGGGAGCCCCTCAAGGAACAATCTGAAAATTCCTGGATGCAAAATAAAACTAAAATTCCTTAAGAGAACCAAGTCTCCCATGGTCCGGTGGTCCTGCACGTTTCCAACCACGCTCCCCACCGCTCCGCTCAGGGCTGGGATCTCCTACACCATCAGAGCACGTCCGTTCTCCACAGCCCCAGTGTGCCTCGCCCCTGTGTCCACCGCCCCTATGTCCACTAGCATCCGCGAGCCTGACCACACGTCCACACAAACGCCACCTTTTCTCGGCAGGTGCCACTTCAGCCCGGGTCTTGAACTTCACCTTGTGAATGGAGCCTCTCTAGCCAGAAAAATGATTCCACTCCCAGAACAAGACGAGCAGTGAAGCCAACAGCCCAAGGGAACCGAGGCCTCTACCTACCCCAACAGCCCTGCTTCTGCCCAAACACCTTCCCACCTCGCCCCCCCCCCCCCCGGGTTCTCCATCTCTTGCAGCAAACTCAGCCAACAATGTACCTGTTCTTTTACTCCCACCTCTTTAACATTTCTGTGCTCTTTCTAGCTTCTGCTACTGTGAAGGTTCTGACAGCACCCATGTGAGAGCCGCCTTGCAGTCTGACAGCGAATGAAATTCTGCTAATAAGTGACTTCAGTTCCCCACCCTGTTAATGATGACAGGTTAAATGGGCCAGCCCGCTGAACGCTGCGGGCAGTTTTAAATGGCAACGCGTTCAAGTAAAAGGTGCAAGGTCAGCCTTTTAGAGCTGTGGCACTTAACAAGGTTAAATCCAATCTGCTCTGAGAAGTCAGAAAGTCCAATTTATCAGTCCAGCATGGAACAATCAAGTTCTGGGGCACTCGTGATGATAAAATTCACAAAAGACTCATCTGGCCTACAAAGTGCCAACTGTGACGGACTTCACTGTGTCCCTTCAAAATTCCTACGCTGGACCCCTTACCCCCAGTGTTAGTGCATTCGGAGATGGGGACTAGGAGGAGGTAATAAAAGTTAAATGAGGTCATAAGGTGGAGTCTTAATCTAATTGAACTGTTGCCTTCTAAGAAGAGGAAGAGACAACAGGGACTGAGTGCAGAGAAAAGGCCAAGTGAGAACAGGGTGAGAAGGTGCCATCTGCAGACCAAGGAGGGCGGCCACTCCAAAATCCAGCAGTGACCGCACCTTGATCTTGGACTCCATTCTGGGATCAAATACATTCTGTTGTTAAAGACATTCAGTCTGTGGTATTTTGTAAGGGCAGCCCTAGCAAACTGTGACACCAGATTATGAATTTTAACTAAAGATACAGCAGACAAATCACGCGTCTCATTGAAGACACCCCACCATGGTACTTCAAACCTAGAAGTCAAATTCCTGATCAACTTCATCCTGCCGGCCAGGAAACAGAATGAGGTGACTCCACTGTGCTCAAGGAACCTGAGGACATAGATATGCACCCAAAAGGGCTTCCGTCTTGCCTTGAATAAATGCTAAGCTCCTTGTCCCCAGCTCTCCCAAGCTTTCCCTGTTCCATACTGCTCACAAGGGCCAGTCATTACAAAAACGTCACTGGCCTCGGACCACTCAGAATTTCTAAGATCACAACTCATCTTACAAGAGCTACAGTTAGGAGGCAGTGTTTCCCTTTATTCTGGAAGGACAGACATTACTCTGGTAAACCATCCCCAAGTAACAACTCAGAATTTGAATACTTCCAGAGGAGAATTTTTCCCTATAAACAACTGACCGGACCTGGGATGCTGCTGTGGGGAACAAAGAGTGGGGAGGATACACGGTTGCCAAAATGTGAGAACATTTCTTCTTTGAAGTTGATCATCCTCTATGGACTAAAATTTAAACAAAAGCAGACACTCTGAACACAATGAAACAGTCATGGGGCCTCTCATTTAAAAAAAAGAAAAAAAGAAAAAATTAAAAAAGGTCTTTCAGTAGAGTGAATAGTGCAGCACAATGGATATTTAGTCCACAGAGCTGCCAAGTTAACGAAACTATACTCATTTAAGATACGAATTAACCTTATAGGACCAGATCTGCTTCTTCGAAGAAGCTCTGACATTCTTGATTGAAGGAAAAGCCCCCGCCAACCAGCCAGGGGGAAACGCCAGTGTCAGTGACGAGGGGCTCATCAGGAGACAAGCTGAGGGTCGGAAGGCTGGGGTTTCTCAGGCCACAGTGACAGTCCACAGCAATGTTCAGCCACTAGGTGTGTCAATATTACAACCCTCCCCAGTCCCCAGAACAGCCTTCTGAAAGCAGATGACAGGTCAAATAATACGCCTTGAAAAACAGACTGTTGAGAACCCCAATCCTTTAGAAACGCGAGGGTGGGCTGTACTTACATGAAGGAATAATGAACTGGGGCTCAGTGTTGCCTGCGTAGCCAAGCTTGGTGTACCTAAAAGCACAAAGTCATCAACACAGGTTTAGACAATAATACTCTCCCTTGGATCCCACTAGCGTCTTCTATTACAAGCTCTCCAAGTCCAAAAATAGCAAGCCTCAGAGCGGCCACTTGAATTAAATAAATAAATAAATAAATAAAAAGCTTCTGATGACTGAGAAGCAAACCCTAGTTTCAGATAAGCAAGCTGTTGTTAGAACAGAACACGTTGTGCTCGTTTCTACCAGGGACAAGCTTGCACACGTGCAATCACACGTAAACCACATTTCTGCATCCCCACCAACGTACAAGTGCCCTTACACTCTTTCGCTTTTTAAAAAAAACCCCGTAGAGAAAGTAAATATTATCCCTATTTAGCAGATGAGAACACTGAGGCGCTGGGGAGCTAATTCAGCTGCCCAAAGCCAAGCAGCTGGTGAAGTGGGGGGTGGGGGGGGCAGTGGTGGGTAAAATCCAATCTGAATATACAGGCTAAATTCCAGAGCTGGCTCTCATAAGAAGTGTACTTACTTCTCAAACTTCATGAACTTTGGGGGGGGGGGGTAAAAATGATTATATAATTTTCTTAAAATGTCATGGCATATGTCTAGAAACAGCTACTGCCACCTCCTGAGACTATCTGACAGGAGCATCTCTTTATCATCTCATTTCCGAAGGAGCCCATTTTCTGTCAAGATCCTCTGTGTGATGGATTCCAAAAGTCTTAACTAAAACAAATGCCAAAATACTACTATCTGTTCCAAAAGCATTTGCTAATCCCTTAAATTAAAAAAAAAAAAAAAAGTGGTGGGGGGGACCACCACTGAGAACCATCTGCTGGAAATAAAAAATTGAAAACCAAAAAGACTCATCAGCTCTTCCTTTCTTATTAGGCCTACGGTAATGAACAGTAAAGTCTGGACAAGTGAGCCAACGTTCTACAGTAAGGCTCGTAATGAAGAAAAAAACTCCCCAACAGTGTTGAAAGTGACTTTATTAATTCATTCCTTTTTATAAATTATTTTAAGACGCTCGATACTAAAATTTTTTGATGTAGTAGTACATTCCAAATTCTAATAAATTAATTTTATGATTTTTCAATGTATTTTACCATATGCTAATTTTACTATTTCTGAACACACCGTGAATGAATAAGCTTTGGTGAGCCAAAAACGGCAAGTGAGCTCCCTTTAAATCACGCCTTACTGCTCAGTCTCCAGGGATCTGACGTCTTGGTGCCACAAGGACCCAGGTGAGGCTGGGCTCTGAAAGCCACCAGGCCCCAAAAGAAGTTTCCGAGACCCACCTGAGGGCCCCCCAAGTTCCACAAATAACCAGACACACAAACAAAGTGGACCCCATGCCAGGGCTCACCAGACCCAGAGGAAGGTTTCAAAGTCAACCCAGAGCGAGCCGGGGACTTTCCAGAAGACAGACAACATATCCTGAACTTCTAAAAATTCCCAATTCAACCACCATTCTGGAAGTATATTTCAGACAATCAATACAAACGAACTGAATTTCTGACCCAAGGCTCAAGAAGCCTAGCAAGCAGGTCAGAAATCACTAAAATCCTCAAATTTAAGATTGTGTTATTTAAAAGGCCACATCACCCACCCACCCACCCCCCCAAAAAAATAGGCATCTCGAGCTTCAAGAATCTCTGCCTGCCCACACTGATGGATTTCAAGCCACACGATGACAGAACGTAGTCCTTCCTGACTGCAGCCCCGCCCCGGCACCGCGCCTGGGACGCAGCAAGCACTCCAGCAAGATCTGCCCAGTGAGTTCTTAGCCGTGTAAGGAAAGGTCACTGCTGTCCAACTGCTGGGCAAAGGAGCAGTGTTGGAAAGGGGGATGCTGAAAGTCAGAAATGCAAGGTGATGGGCCACAAAAAGCCAGACCCACCATCTAGCAAAATCCTTCATTTATAGGTGAGAAAGCACTTGCCTCTGTGATGAGATTATTTTCAACAAAGGAAAAGAAAAACCTGAAACAAATACAGTAAAATATTAACACTTATTAAGATTAGGTGCTAAGTATCATTTCTATCTACTATTCTGTGTTATTTCTGAAAGTGAAGCGTGTGTTGTGCTGGTTATGACCACACACTCCGGCACGAGACTGCTCGGGTTCAAGTCCCAGCTCCGTTATTCGCCAAATGTGTGGCTTTGGGCAAGTTACCATACCTATCTGTACCTCAGTTTCTCCATCTGTAAAATGGGGATAATAATACAACCTATTTCCTAGGGTGCGTTTTATATATAAATAGGGAAACAGAGAAAGCGTTAGAACATGCTATCTATAGGTTTTACTTTTTCACTATTGTTATTTTTCTGTACGTTTGAAAAATTTCCTAATTTAAAATTTCAAAAATCTCAGAAAACACACACATAGTATGGTCTGTGGCTGTGTTCAGTCTTTCTGCTGTACGTGACTCTATAGGCCAGAGACAAACACCTTGCGCGGTGGGAGAAATAAAATGCAAATGGTAAACCCTGCAGATATCAGCTCTCCTTCCGCAACTGTGTCCTATACCCTGCGGTCATGAACTACAGTCCAGAGCAGCAAAATGTGCCTGCAGAAATGGGCTGGGGCACGCTTAAATCCACAGCTCCAAAATTCAACTGATGATGCCATCACCACGGGCCACTAGCCAGCAGCTGCTGGAATGCTGGGATCCCGCAAGCACAGCACTCTCTTGGACAGACAGCCCTCAAGGGTGGCCTTCTGTCATCCGTCACACGGGTAATGGAGCATCAATAAAATTAAGCAAACAACGATTTTCATCACTGAGGCAAACTAATATTAAGACACATGAATGTTTTGGGGCGCCTGGGTGGCTCAGTGGGTTAAGCCTCTGCCTTCGGCTCAGGTCATGATCCCAGGGTCCTCAGATCGAGCCCCGCATCGGGCTCTCTGCTCGGCAGGGAGCCTGCTTCCCTTTCTCTCCCTGCCTGCCTCTCTGCCTCCTTGTGATCTCTGTCAACTAAATAAATAAAATCTTTAAAAAAAAAAAAAGACATAGGAATGTTTTTATGTATAAACAAATTACAATGAACTCCCCTACCCAAACTGAAACCATTAAAAACAGTAGCAAAAGTACAAATTACTCAGATTACTTAAGGTAACTCAGTATCTTTAGATTTTGCTACTCCTTACAGAGCATCAAATACACTTGAGGTTTCGTTCTTTGAATAATCACAATGTAATGAATGTTTAACAAGATTTATTTTAATAACATCTTCATCAACCGAGGCTCATACCAAACTTCAATGAGAACATATTAAATGTAACAGCGTAAATGTGGCCTAACAAGCACTCACCCTATAAGCCTCTCCCAGGACGACAATCCAGTGCTAGCCTGGAAGCCCCCTTAGAGGCAATTTTACAACTATATGAAGAGCAGAACCAAAAAAAAAATCAACACATAAAACACAACTATTAAATAAGGACCGTGTTCAAGACACCATTTATGAAAACAAAGAGGCATTTTTTTTCTCTCCCAGTCAGTTTCCCAGCTAGCAGCATGGAGCAGGCGTACCACGAGGATCCTAAGACCGGAAGGAGAAAAGCACGGCCCCAGTCCTCAAAATACTGCTCCACACGTTTACCTATTAGAAACGGGATTTCAAATTGATTTTTTTAATTGCAACATGGCCTACTTTCTCTGAAAGGCAGGTTGAAGATCATCTGGGTAGGCTTCCAGAAAATCTGCACCAAACCTTCTGAACAGATCACCACGGAAACATCAAAAATATATACTCTCAGTACTGTCCCAGAATCACTGGCGGGAATCCCCAGATTCCTGAATCTTTAGCATCTTCCGTCCCAACCCCAGGGTTCTGATAGTATGCTTAGAAATCATTAGATAACACGAATCACAAATGACTAAATAAAACGAGTAACATTGGGAAGGAGGAGACAAAATGTATTTGTAAATGAGAATTGCAGACCCGGACTTCCTAAGGAAACCAAGTAGAAAAGTAAACGAAATGAGAAATTCAGTGAGATGGCCAGTTACTAAATACACAGACAAAAACCTGACGAGAAGTGAGAATCCACACTGGTTGAAAAGATCCCGATCACAATGGCAACAACACGGGGTCACACTGCCTTCAAGACTACGCTACCCCGACACACAGAGCGACGCAGACGTGGGGAGAGGCGTGTGCGAGGAACTCTCCATACACAAGCCAGCAAATAAACTGAGCCAGGCCTTACTCTTACACAGGAAGAGTACTGTTTTTTTAAGAAATGTCAAATGGCATTAAATTCACCTACAAATTGATTCCAAGACCATTCAGCCTCAGCCAGTACTGACGAAGGTGGTAGGGAGTACACACGGGCGGCAGTGAAAGGCCGGGGAGTCATTATACACGGAAGTTCCACATTCTCTATCAGAATTTTAAATGCGTATCCCCTATTGTCCACACAGCACATTTCTGGGAATCTACCCCACAGAAGCACTTTAAGACGTAGGCAAAGAAAAGAACAAAAAACGTTCACTGCAGCATTGTAATAGCAAAACAACAACAAAAAACTGGAAACACCCAAATGCATCAACACAGGATGTACTAAATAAATCATAATAATTCCATAAAATGCTCTACAGCCATCGAAAATGGAGACTGACGTTACTCCATACACAGATGGCAATATGCACTCTGAAACAGCCCATGTTTGTGATGTGAGGGAGTTTCATGGGACTTGCAACACTGGGTCCAAAACACAGCACTAGGACTTCGGGCAAGTAAATGAACCCCGCGTACATCAGCTGCTTCATCTGTAAAAGATAAATAACAATAATCCCTACCTAATGTTAAACAGTATGATTTCCAGGAAATATTAAATATTACCATTTCCAGGAAATATTTCCTAATTCAAAAAGTAAAAGGATCCATTATTTGATCATTTTGAGGGGCTCCTGGGCAGCCCAGTTGGTTGAGTACCTGACTCTTGATTTCAACTCAGATCATGATTTCAGGGTTGTAAGATCGATTCCCTGCGACAGCCCACACTCCAGGCAGAGTCTGCTTGAATTTCTCTCCCTCTTGCCCCTCCTGCACACACACGCACATCTCTAATAAATAATCTTTTTTTAAATGTTATTTGAGCATTTGAGCTATCTTTATTTTTCCACATAATACCCTTAGAAAATTTTCTACTAGAGTTTTAGTACTTTACCAATTTGTGCAAATCCTTACGTTCCAAGGATATGAATCCTTGCTCCTATACACATCACCAATTTTTCCCAGTTATACATTTCCTGGCAGACAACCGTTGACAGTTGAGATGATCATATCTACCAATTATCTTCCTAAATAACTTCCTGTCTCATTTCAATTTTGAAAGTCCCTCGCTGTATTAAAATTTCATATTATTTCTCTTCCAGGTCTATGTATATCTTTTCATCCAAATGGGAAGAGCTATGTCAATCAAATTTTCCCAGGTGGGTACATAAGGAATCAAGACCAACAATTCTGATGTTAAAAGCCCTTGATTTTTGTTTGTTTGAACGTTCTCTTCCAAAAGGATAGCCAGCATAGTAAAGGTAGGCATCATTCTCAAGAAAATGTAAACTACGCCACATTCTCAAACTCAAGGCTACTTCCATACGTCCCCTGGCTTGAGACCCCTTCTCACACAGCAATAGAATGAGGAGCTGTATAAGGCAATACCCATAGTTACCACTCAGCCTTGTACACAAGTCTGTCCTCATTGTCCAGACTTGAAAACACCATAAAAAGGTATCCATGAAGAAGTCTCACTCCCCATCCTGCCCCGTGCACCCCACTTCTGCCTTCCACCGCTTCCTATTCTTACGTGTCCTTCCAAAGTCTCCTCCTGTAAATACAATATATCCTCATTTGCCCCAAACATTTTAAACAGCCCTGGTGCAAAGATTCTTTCACTCTTCTGGTAAACGCCACTATTTTTCCACAGCAGTAACACACAGACTTTTCAATTCTGCCGTCAAGAGAATTAATCTGACTACTGTCAACTCAACATATTTATATATAGTTAAAATTCCTCCTACAACCATGTGTCTAGAGCAGAAGGTGACAACTTAAGCTCAATTAATCTATGTTTAAAAGTGGAAATGTCACATCCTAGAACAGTGTTTTTCAAACTGTACCCTGTAGGGAGGTTCTTTCCACTGAGACCCCTTATGAGGTCCAGTCTTATACCCCAAACTTCAGCCAAAACAGCTCTACTCCTTCCTGAGGTTTTCAGTTAAAAAAAAAAAAAAAAAAGTGATTGCAACGGCCTTAGACTATGGTTCTGATAAAACTAAAACTATCCCCAGATCTCAGTTACCGTTTCTAAATAATACACACCCTCTCTGCATTGTATACTGTAAACTAATAACACGATCGAGCGCTTCAAACATTCCTTGGGCTACTGAACAGAAAAGGGTAGTCTCTGTTTCCAGGACGAAGAGTTTAATATATAACTTCACATTTATTTACTCGTTATTTTCTCTAAATCCAATACCTTTCTTTCTTTGTCTATGTGATCTGTGAATTTGCCTTTACTGAATATACTTCTCCATTTGTCCTTCTATAAGCAGCATTTTTTGATCTGTGTTTGGTAAATATAAGACCATGAGGTATGGTCTTTTTGTGCATTTTGATCACTATAAAGTGAACTCTAACTTCTAGGTTAAAATGGTAGACTAAATATATAATATAATTATTTTACTCTGTCCCAAAGCCCCACTAAAATCAAAGCAAAATGGTTTTTTTTAAGCTGTGTTAAACCACAACCACAGGAAGAAAAGAAGAGGCGCCAGTAACAAAGGTTTGGTTCGGAGGAGCTGAGGATCGGGGTAACCGGCTTTGGGAGAGGAAAACAGGCAGAGGCCAAAGCTGAGAGCCAGCCCAGCACACACGCCTGCATCCTTAAAGGCTCCAGAAATAGACAGCTGCAGAGGAGCCTCTGGAAGTAAGACCAACGGGCCCAAACCGGGTGAGATTCCCCGCCCACATGCTGGGGGCCACAGCTCCCCCCTGACCCCAGCATTCTCCAGAAGCTGACTCTTTGGAGGTGGTAAAGCTAAAGGTCTCTGGCCCCGGAGTCACTGGGCACAGGTGAAGCCAGCACCATCCCGACACCAACGGCCCTCTGGCCTGCATCCACAGTAAACGCGGATGCTCAGAAACCCTCTCCCACGCCCTCCTCTCTCTTCCTGTCCTCCCGCAGAACACCAGCACCCAGGCCCAGCCCACCAAGCAGAGGATCCCCAGCAGAATCTCTGGGGAGATGAGCAGCTCAAAAAGAAAGATCAACAGATCCTAAATCCCAGGAGACTCCCCAAAAAACAACCTGCCAGTATCACCCTTTGAGAAGCTCAAAATCAATAAGCAAATCTACACATTGAGAGTCCAATGCTCACTTTATTTTTTTGACTTCTCATCATGAGCAGGCAGCCAGGAATTACCAACATCTGAGGAAAGCCTCCATCACCAAATAGAGTGAGAGCACGCAAATCAAAAACCAACTCAGAAGAAACAAAACCTACTTGGGGAGAAACCTGCACAACCACCAAGAAAACCACGATCCTCAATACCCTATGAGAAGACACCACATCCAAAAAACAAAATGAGAGGCTATTAGTAAAAGAACATTTAGAAAACACAAAGAATTTTGGAAATTGAAAATAAGAGCAGAATTGAAAACACTGAAGAGAAGGGTAAGAAGACAAGGCGAGGCGTACCCTAGAAGCAAGGAAGCAGGACCGGATGATGGAAAACGAGAGAGACAAGAAAGTCAGAGAGTCAGCCCAAGAATTCTACACAGAAACCACAGGAGTCTCAGCCAGGGCATGCACGTGAGCACAGGACAGACAGAGAGAAAGATGCACACACAGTGGAGGAAGAAATAATCTAAACGTATTACCCAGAACTCAAAGATGCTCATTTCCAGACTGCAGGAACTCACAAAATGCCCAGCACAGAGGAAAACAAACCTACTTCAAGGCACATCATTGTGAAATTTCAGAAACCAGTGACCAAGTAGAAATCCTAAAATCTCCCAAAAAGGAGAATGGGGAGTCAAAGGCACAAAGTCTTCAGACTTCTCAGCAGCAAAATCAGAAGCAAGAAAACAAAGAATCAGTGTCTTAAAAATTCTGAAGGTAAATTATTTCCAACACCGAAGACTACACCCTAACAATCAACCAAGTGAGGGATTAGAGAAAAAACATTTCAGAAAAGCAAGACATTTTAAAAATTCACCTCCCACACGTTCTTTCTGAGAAAGCTACTGAAGGATACCCTCCACCAAAACAAAGGAGAAAACCAAAAAAGAAGACACGGAACAGACACACAGGAGAGAGGTTCATGAACCCCTGGACTGATGGCAGGAGACACCAGGATGACAAACGTGCACAGATGGGCGGAAATGAGACTCAGGACCCAGGCACAGCAAAGGCACTCACCACAAACCCCTGCACTGCTAGGTCACCATCCCTGCCCCCCAAAGCTGGGAGGACTATGAGCAGGGAGGAAAGCAGACAGCAAGAAGGAATGGACTCAGAAAACACACTCAATCCAGGAGAAAGGCAAAGGAAAGGCCTAGAAGGTTATAAGGAAAGTCCCAGGCTATGTGGCAGGCCTGGGAGGCAACCACCCAGAGAGAAGGACAGAGGTTTGCAAAGGGGAGGTCTCCAAAAACAGACTCTGGTAGGATCTGTAATGGGATTAGCCTTGTGGAAAGCTGTACTGAGAAGCTGGCTACTTAAAAATATGGAAAATTGGGACGCCTGGGTGGCTCAGTTCGTTAAGCAGCTGCCTTCGGCTCAGGTGATGATACCAGCGTCCTGGGGTCGAGTCCCACATCGGGCTCCTTGCTCGGCGGGGAGCCTGCTTCTCCCTCTGCCTCTGCCTGCCATTCTGTCTGCCTGTGCTCGCTCTCTCTCCCTCTCTTTCTGACAAATAAATAAAATCTTAAAAAAAAAAATATGGAAAATAATTAGCAGTGGATACCAAGAAAACAAAAAAGGCAATCATTAACTTCCATAAAAACAAAATGTAAGAGACAAAAATACTTGTAGTATACTTTCATAAATGAGGACATATACTTGCATAGGCCTAACAGTATAAATGCTGATCACAAATTAAGTGGAAAATGTAATAATATCTCTCTATTGGGAGAACAGGGAAGGAGAAACAGGGCAAAGGCAGAATGAGAGACACCATCATCTAACAACAGTAAATTAACAGATAATGTGAAAAATTGGTAATCAAAAAATAGATCCATGTGCCTATTACTTAGAAACATGGACATCCATAAATGCTGGAAGACACAGATTAAACCTGAAAGTAGTTGCTTCTGGGCAAAGACAGAGAACAGCAGGCAGGACAGCACCCCACATGTTTGCACATTGGCCTCTGAGCACTATTTGACTCTTAATTAGTGTGCATATTACTCTTATGAAATCAAAATTTTTATCAAAACTTGTGACATCACGTTTAAATCATACTCTTGCATTCCGCTGGTTTGCCTTTGTTCGGTACATTTTTGACCATCCTTTTACCTTCTGACAAAGCAGATCTCGGCTTTCAGGAGGCCAGAAACAGGACGCCGGCACCACGGGACAGCAACAGCTGGGGGAGGCGCTCCAGGAAGCAGCAGCGCCTTTCACAAAGCAGCGGGAAATAATGACAGAAGACTCAACACTACACGCTCAGTCCAACATGGAGTAAGTGGAGATAAAAAACGGGAAGACCGAAATACCGTCATGAGTAAAGCAGCTCATGTCGAACTCTGAACCCAAAGACAGAGAACAGATCTTCACATACAAGTAGGACCTGCACAAAACGGACCACGTCTAAGACGCCATGAAGCCCAGATAAGAGAAATAAAGCTAACAGCACTCTCTGAGCAATACTGCAACAACACTAGAAATTAAAAACAAAAACCAAAAAAATAAACAGGCCCTTATACCTAAAAATTTTAAAACATGCTAGTATAGAAATACTAGTTACAGGGGAACTCAAAATAAAAATACAGAAATTTCTTTAAAATTATAAGGAAAAAAAATGTATCTAAATCTAAGGGATACATACAGCTTAGGACATAACCACCAAAATTCTGTAGTATTCATTCCCCTCAATTAAAGGAAAAAATAAAAATGAATTTAACATCTAATTCAAAAAAAAAAGACAAGAACAAAGGAAAGCCAGAGAAAAAATAAAGATAAAAGCAACATAAATGAGTCAAAAAAACAGAAAAATAACAGGGTCCTGAGATCAAGCCCCGCATCGGGCTCTCTGCTCAAGAGCAAGCCTGCTTGCCTTCCTCTCTCTCTGCCTGCCTCTCTGCCTACTTGTGACCTGTCTGTCAAATAAATAATAAATAAATAAATTAAAATCTTTTAAAAAAAATTCAACTTTGTTAACATACAGTGTATCATGAGCTTCAGAGGTAGAGGTCAGTGATTCATCGGTAGCATGTAGATGAGCATGTGATGTAGCTCATCACATCACGTGCCCTCCTTCATGCTGTCACCCAGTGACCCCGCCCCCCACCCCCCTCCCCTCCAGCAGCTCTCAGTTTGTTTCCTAGAGTTAAGAGTCTCTCATGGTTTTGTCTGCCTCTCTGAGTTAATTTTATTTTTCCTTCCCTTCGCCTATGCTCATCTGTTTTGTTTCTTAAATTCCACATGAGCGAAATCATATGGTTGTCTTTCCTGACTTATTTCACTTAGCATAATACCCTCTACTTCTATCCACATAGTTACAAATGGCAAGAGTTCATTCTTTTTTGATGGCTGAGGAATATCCATTGTAGATATACATCACATCTCCTTTTTCCTTTCATCTGTTGATGGACGTCTCGGCTTTCTCCACAGTGTGGCCACTGCTGCTATAAACATTGGGGTGCATGTGCCCCTTCAGATCACTATTTTTGTATCCTTCGTATTCAATATCTAGTAGTGCGATTGCTGGGTCATAGGGTAGCTCTATTTTTTACTTTTTGAGGAACCTCCATGCTGTTTTCCAGAGTGGCTGCACCAGCTTGCGTTCCCACCAACAGTGTAGGAGGCTCCCCTTTCTCCACATCCTCACCAACACCTGTTATTTTCTGACTCGTTAATTTTTAGCTGTTCTGACTGGTGTGAGTTGGTACCTCATTGTGGGTTTGGTCTGTATTTCCCTGATGCTGAGTGATATGGAGAATTTTTTCATGTCTGTAAGCCCGTAAGTTTGTCGTCTTTGGAGAAATGTCTGTTCATGTCCTCTAACCATTTCCTGACTGAATTTTCGTTTTTTGGGTGTTGAATTTGGTAAGTTCTTCGTAGATTTTTATCCAATCTGTTATTTGTGAATATCTTCTCCCATTCCATAGGTCAGCATCTTATTTTAAAAACACCAGAAGTTCCCCACTAAAGTAAGAACAAAAGAATAATGCCCACTAACTCCATTCCTATTTAACATTATTTTGGAGGTAATGGTCACTGCAGTGTGTCCAAAAAAAAAAGGCAAATAGAGTCCCTACCAATAGAAAAGAAGGGGTAAACCCTGTCTAATTGCCAAAGATTTTGTATCTGGAAAACCCTTAAGATCAAGGGAAAAAATTTATACAACCTAAGAGTAAAAAAATTTATACAACCTAAATAAATACAACCTATTTTGCAAAGTAGCAGTTTACAATATTGGCGCAAAAAAACTAAGAGCCTTGGGGCGGCTGGGTGATGCAGTGGGTTAAGCCTCTGCCTTCAGGTCAGGTCAGGATCCCAGGGTCCTAGGATCGAGCCCCACATTGGGCTCTCTGCTTGGTGGGGAGCCTGCTTCCCTTCCTCTCTCTCTGCCTGCTGCTCTGCCTACTTGTGATCTCTCTCTGTCAAACAAATAAAAATAAATCTTAAAAAAAAAAAAGAAACTAAGAGCCTTAATGTATTGAAGAAAAACAGAAAACATAAAGAACAAGAAGACACCATTTATGAGAGCAAAACAGAAATCACATACTGAGGTATAAAATTAACAAGAAATCTACCTGGGGGAAACACAGTGTTCCTAAAAGGCACAAAACAGACTTGATCTAATGGAAAGAGATGCCCTGTTCTTCCATGGGGGGACTCACCTTCACAAAGATGATGGTCCTCATTAAATTAACTTATAAATTTAATAGAATCCAAATCAAAATGCCATCAGGCATTCTCCCTGTGGAACTAGAGAAGCTGACTGCAAGTTCATTTGGAGGAACCAGAAGCAAAAACTTAGCAGAAAGCCCTAAAAACAGAAAGGATGTGCAGGCGAGGCCAGCCCCACCAGGTATGAAATCATTCTAGAGCCTCAGTAATTAAAACTCTGTGGTGGCGGTGGCTTATGCTTAAATAGATTGAGGCAACTCGAAACAAGGTCTAGAAATAAACACAATTGCACTGACAAATTTAGTACATGATAAAGACAGAATCTCCAAGCACGGGGTTTTGTTTTTTGGGTTTTTTTTTCCATAAATGATGCTGCAACAAATGGGACAGGCAGAAGGAAAAAAGACAGTAGTAGTTCCAACTGGGTCCTTTCCTCATACCAGATCCCAGGACACATTCCAAATGGAGTAAGATTTAAATGGGGAGGGGAGGGAAGGGATGAAACCATTAGAAAAAAATCACCATATAACCTAGAAATGGGGCGGTGGGGGGACTTTCTTAACTCTAACTCAAAATCTAGAAACAATAAGGAAAAAATAAATAAATTTGATTACTTTAAGAAACCTTTGAGGGCATCTGGGTGGCTGAGTCATTGAGCATCTACCGCCGACTCGGGTCATGATCCCGGGGTCCTGGCATCGAGTCCTACATCGGGCTCCCTGCTCAGCAGGAAGCCTGCTTCTCCCTCTCCCACTCCCCCTGCTGTGTTCCCTCTCTCACTGTGTCTCTGTCAATTAAATTAATAAGAAAAAAATCAGCAAAATATCTCAGTTCTTTAACAGGAAACATGTATTTGTGACTTCCACCCTAAAGAGCTAACGCCCCAAAGTGCAGAAAAGAGTTCACCGGCCCAAGACTGCTCTCTAGAAACCCTGCTGGTAGGTTTGGCCACCCAGCTGGCATCTGGGAACTGTGGGCTCAGGAGGGCTCTTGCCATTCCCCCAATGGCATTCACTGGACCTCACCACACTAACAGTAGTTTACGCTGAACACCTATCTGCCTTCCCTCTGGGGCTCTGCAATTTGGTATGTGTACGGCAGGGGTGCCGTGGCCAGCCTCAACAACGCTGGCCACCGAGTCTTTAACGAGCCTCCTTGGTGTGCTGTCAGAACCGGAGGCTGCCGGAGCACGTCTGTGTAGCTCCAGGGAGAGAGGACTCTGGAAACTTGCGGTTTCCTCCTGACTCTGCTTCATGTGCCTTTTCCCTTGGCTGATTCTGCTTTGTACTTTTTCACTACAGTCCTGGAATTGCTCCTAGCAGATCGCTGAAGCCAGGAGCAGTCTGTGGACCTCCAACACACCCTAATATTTCCAAAATCAAAGAAACACAAGACCAAAAACACACAGAAAAATGGGCTAGAGAAACGATGAGACACAATACAGAAATGTAAATGTCTCTTAACCAAATGAAAAGATGCCCTTATTCCCACATAAGAAATGCAAATTAAAACTATATTATCATTTCTTACCCTCTAGATTGGTAAAAATTAAAAAAAATTGACAATGTATTTTGTTAGTGAGTCTGTAAGACACAGGCAGTTTCATACATTGCTGGTGAGGATACACACTGCTGAGTGGGATTTCACACCGACTAGCAAAACTACATATACAGTTACTCTCTAACCCAGAAATCCCACTCCTAGAAATCTATCCCAGAGATACCCAGCAAAAAATACAAAAAGAGGCATGCACAGGCAAGACGATCATTGCAGTCTCTATTGGTAATAGCAACAGGCTCAAAAAAAAAAAAAAAAAAAAAAAGATAGGGACATGTCTAAAGAACACCAGAAAACAGTTTGAATGGGCTTTTATTGGTCAAATCTCAAACAGTTTAAGCATCAAAACAAATAATGCCAACAACAGATAATAACCCATTTAATATCATAAGAATGACCTTTTGAATAAAATAATCCACACAAATGATAAGTAGATGAAAACTATGGGAAAGTGTGCCCTCATAGTAAAACATTCGCTAATAAATGTAGACATAACACCGAGTATTAGTAATCACAATCAGGTCATCATCAGTACAATTATCAATGAGGCAAAAATCACCAACAGATATGAAGACTAATGGGTGAAAGTTTAAGGAAGAACAGGTATTTACATAATCTCAAAATCTCTCTCCATAAATGACACTAATTACACAGGAAAAAACCAAAGATGCAATGGGGGAATTTAGGGGACATCTGCCTATCCAAATAGCCCAGTGAACTTAAGGAGGTATCACTACTTGAAGCCATCCGACTGGAGGGCTCTCCTGTACAGTGCAGCGACTATAGTCAGTAACACTGTATAATAAACCTGAAAGTTGCTAAGAGACTAGAACTTAATCATTCTCACCATGGAAAAGAAATGTCAACTATGTGATGGGAGGGAGGTGTGAGCTGAATCTATGGTGGTAATCATTTTGCAATACATAAATATATCAGATCAGAATGCCATATACTTTAAATTCATACAATGTCACATGTCGGTTAGATCTCAGGAATGCTGGGGCTGGGGAGATTCTGGTGCGATGCACTGAAAAGGACTGGTGTTGCTTCTGCAATATTCCTGACAAAAATGCATACCCCGAATCTGTCATGGGGAAACACGGGGGACAATATACATAGCAACTGGCTCCCAAAAATCTCAGGTCCTGAAAATCAGAACAAGGCTAAGGACCTGGCCCCGTTGGATGAGACTTGAAAGACAGGCGCAGTGCTGGACGAGGGAGAGGAAGAAGAATCCACAGCACACACGGCCCGCTCGTGGGAATCCAGACAGCACATCAGAGAGCGCCACTGCATCAAAGTCAGGCCTTTTTACTTTAGATCATTGGTCTCTGATTATACAGAAGTCCCTCTTAGTATGCACTGAATTATTCTGGTATAAAAGGGCACAATATCTGCAACTCACTCTCAAACAGTGCAGAAAAATAATATGTATAGGTTATACAGAGAATGATAAAGCAAATGTTAATAGCTGGTGAAAATGGATGAAAAATATACAGTAGAGGGAGGGGTGCCTGGGTGCTCATCAGGTAAGCATCCGGCTCTGGATTTCAGCTGACTTCATGATCTCAGGCTTGTGAGATCAGTGCCACACCGGGCTCCACGTTGGGTGTGGAGTCTGCTTAAGATTCTCGCTCTGCACTCCCTCCACACCTGCTCCTCTCTCTCTCTCCCTCCCTCCCCCACAAAATTTAAAAAAAAAAAAAAATAAGGGGGGGGTAGTGTTTTTTGGTACTCTGCTTGCAGTTTTTCAGTTGATCTGAAATTTTTTCGAAGTAAGTTTTAAAATGCAAGAAAAGGGGCACCTGGCTGGCTCAGTCAGTGCAGCGTGCAACTCTTGATCTCGGGATTGTGGGTTCAAGCCCTGTAATGGGTATAAAGATAACTTTAAAAAAAAAAAAAACAGACTTTTAAAAAAAAAATACCAAAAGAGGGGGCACGCCTGGGTGGCTCAGTGGGTTAGGCCCCTGTCTTCAGCTCAGGCCATGATCTCAGGGTCCTGAGATCAAGCCTCGAATCCAGTTCTCTGCTTAGCAGGGAGCCTGCTTCCTCCTCTCTGCCTACTTGTGATCTCTCTGTCAAATAAATATATAAAATCTTTAAAAAAAAAAAAAAAAAAAGGGCAGGAGAAGTGCGACTAGAATTTGTAGAATATTCTCCGAAAACAAGGCAATGCTGTAATCCCTTTATATAAAATAAGCTTTATCTTTGGATGAAAGAGGTACCTAGGTCGGCATTACCCATCCCCCCCATACACACTGGTGCTGAGCTGGTCTCAGGAATTATGAGAGGAGGATGCACGGCTACCAGGATGAATTTTATTTACCATAGAAAGTAGTATTTGGTACACTGTCTACTAAATCACTCCTGTTCATTATGTGTAGCTCCACATGAATTTTTCTTTTAGAATTTAGTACTAGGAAAAAGCTTTTTCACCCTAGAAGGGTATTTCTCTTCCTTCTTGATGACAAGAATTGCAGTAACTGACAATGAGTAATAATTTTGTCCGACAGGCAGACTAAGGTCAAATGTGGGGCCCAACCACAGTGACCACTGGTCTACAGTTTAGGATGACTACTTAGGTCTTTTTCCTTTGTCCTTATTTTTATGGGCATTTTACCCTTTTTCGGGTCCTATTTTGACCTAAAAGTCAAGAACAATTTCCGCTCTCTGGGAAATATAAGAACTACTGATACGCTCCGGTGAATTTAAGCCCTCCGAGGCTGTTCCTCCTGCCCGTATTCCGGATCCTGGGAATCCATGGTAAATCACAGTCGCTTCCAGGACAGAGTATGTCCGTGTGAAACCTAGAAGGACGAGTCCCTGCCCCTGTCTACAACAGACTGCCCAAGCCTGCAACAGACAAAAGACAACTGCACGGACCTGGGGTCATCACACGATGATACGCTGAAGTTCCATCCCCAAGCTGCATTTACCGCTTACCTCAAAAGGTCAGCACCACGGCTTAGACATTTATAGCAAGAATGATGAGTAAGGCCCCAGCTGACCAATATCAGAGGTAGGACAAACTCGGGGGGCATTACTTTAATGCCAGTACCAAGAGATGCTCTCGATTTCCGTAGGTTACAAGGCCAAAAATACAAAAGCCGAAATTTCACGCGCACAGGTGGAAAAGCTCCACTGACCCGCTGCCTTCATGACACAGCCAGACCTCGGGGGCCTGGGATGAACGCCCCACCGCGGGAGAAGGGAAGGCGCGCGTCCAGCAACGGGGGGCGGGGCACGGCAAGTCCGACTCGGGCTCGCGTTCGGGGTCGCAGGGCCGCTTCCACAATCACGGGCCGCGAAACTTCGGGTACTTATTTCAGAAAGAATCGGCCCAAGCCGAGAGGCTGCTCCTGCCAGCCTGGAACCGGGGCCAGGGGCTCCAGCCGCAAAAGGAAAGCGGCTCCGCGGGAGAGGCACTGTCACCCGCTGAAGGCGACGCCCCCGCCCGGTTGCCAGGGACACCGAGCCCAGCGCGCTCTCCCACCCGCGAGAACCAAGGCCAGGGTGCGCGCCGCGGACACTCCGACAAACACACCGAACAGCCCGCGTCGGGAAGTCTGGACGCGACTCGACTCCGTCCCCCGCGGCGGCGCCCGAACTCGCGGCCCGCGGCCCGGGGACGCGCTGCCCCGCCCGGCCAGGCTCGGGCCGCCCAGTGCGGGAGGCTCTCCGAGGTCCCTTCCGCGCGCCCCAGCCACCTCGGAAGAAACCCTCGACCAAAGCGGAGACAGGGGAAGGGAGAAAACAAACTGCCGCACAGAGGCCGCCCCAAATCCAGACTTTGTTTCTCAAAACGGAGCCTTTGCCACGTTGGTTCCCCAGCGACACGGCGAGGGGCGCGCACCGGGGCGAGCGCCCGGCCCCCGCGAGCCACCGGCGCCCCGAGCGCGGAGCGGCCGCGCGAGGGTGTGCGCGGGCGGAGCGACGTGAACCCGTCCCCGGCCAGCGGCCCGGGATCGCGACGACCAGTGACATGCAGCGGGGGCCCAGGTAGGGGCGCGGCCGCAGGTGCGAGGCCCGGAGCGCCAGCAGGGGTGCAGGGAGGCCAGGCGCGCGCGCGGCGGCCGCGACCGGCGCCCTTCAAGGTGAGCGGCCGCCGCGCGTGGCCCCGGGGCCCGGAGGCGGGGGCGGGGCGCACAGGTGGCGGCCGGGAGCCGGGCCGGGGCCCGCGGCGGGGCGTCGCGCGGCCGCCAGGTGAGCCGGGGCGGGCCGCGGAGCAGGTGCTCGGCGCCGGGGCAGGGGCGGGCCGCGCGGGAGCCGGGCGGGCGCCGGCGGCTCTTACCCGGTGCCGCAGTCCACCACGCAGGGAGGCAGGGAGCCCGCCATGCTCGGCGCGCGTGCCGCTTGGCCCACGCGGGCGGCCGGGGAGGCGCCGCCGCCGCCGTCCGCTCGCCGCGCCGCCCGCTCCCGGGAGCCTCCGCAGCGCCGCCACCGGGGGCCCGGATGCTCGGCGGCCGCCCACGTGACGCTGCGCCGCCGGCCAATCAGGCCGCGGGCACGCCCCGCCCCGCCCAGCCGCCCGCCCGCCATCTTTACTGCTGGCGGCGAGGCCGCCTTGCGTGGAGGTTTAATGCCGCCGCTGGAGAGGTTGGGGGCTATTTTTAACTGACTTACCGTGAACCTGACCTCGTTTCCGGGGCCTGGCTCCTTCTGCTTTAAATCTCGGCTGGAATGTCACCTTCTCAGGAAGTTGTCCCGAATCATCCTAACTAGGTCCCCTCCCTGCACCTCACTCCATCTCAAGACCTATTGCTCTCCTCGACAGTGCCTGGAGCACCTTTTTTTTTTTTTTTTTAATTTTATTTATTTATTTGACACACACAGAGAGAGAGAGATATCACAAGAAGGCAGAGCAGCAGGCAGAGAGAGAGGGGGGGAAGCAGGGTCCCTGCCGAGCAGAGAGCCTGATGCAGGACTCGATCCCAAGACCCTGAGATCATGACCTGAGCCGAAGGCAGCGGCTTAACCCACTGAGCCACCCAAGTGCCCTTCTGGAGCACATTTTTAATGCTAGTTTATCTGTGCTTTCCCCGGCGCCGCCCCACTGGACTGCGTGCTCCACCAGGATGGAGCTGGTGTCTGTCTCACCGCGGGCGACCTGGTGCTCAGCACAGTATCTGGTGCATGCAGGGGAGCACATAAGTGTTTGCTGAGTGAATGAGTAATCTTCACCTTAAAGATAAAACAATTACCGTCAGGGGCGCCCGGGTGGCTCAGTGGGTTAAAACCTCTGCCTTTGGCTCGGGTCATGATCCCAGTGCCCTGGGATCTAGCCCCATGTCCGGCTCTCTGCTCAGCAAAGAGCCTGCTTCCCTTCCTTTCTCTCTGCTTGCCTCTCCGCCTACTTGCAATCTCTGTCTGAAATAAATAAATAAAATCTTTAAAAAACAAACAAACAATTACCGTCAGAAGTGATGGAGTCCATGACCTTAGATGGAGTAACACCACAGCAAGACCATCATGGGAAGATGTTGTCAAGCATCAAACATGAGATGATTCTCCCAGAGTGCTTAGGGAAACCAGGCACCAGGGGTGCCTGGCTGGCTCAGTCAGTAGAGCATGTGCCTTATGATCTCTGGGCCCTGAGTTCAAGGCCCACATGGGATGTAGAAATAACCAAATAAATAAACTTCTTTTAGAAGGAGTTAGTGGGGGGAGGGGAGGCAAAGCAGGCAAGCACCTACCCACTGTATTATGAAGGCACGAAAGCCCTACTTGCCTCCAGCTCTCTGCCCTATCATAAATTCTTCACATTAATTTTTAGGAGCTTTCTGGAGACTTAGTTCCATGTAGTTTGACTAAGATTTAAAGCAATGTGTTTTTTCTAGAAGAAGTAGCAGATGAGTGAGTCTTTCTAGGTAACCCATGTTCACTCCTTTTTTCCCCCCTAAAGTGAACTGGCGAGAGGAGTAGAAGATGAGAGGGAAATGACAGGTCAGAAGGGTGGAGAAATCCCAGAATAGGACCCAAGGCCAGGGACAAACAGTGACCTGCCTGCTTTGGGTGTTGCCAAGGGCCTGCCGGTTCCTACTCTTTCAGGATCCTAGTCAGAATGCTGTAGGTCAACGCTGGATTGCAAACGGGGGCTCAGCCTTATCTCTTATTTTCTTTCACTTAGTACATGTTTATCAAGGCCCTTCTGTGAGGTAGGCTTTGTGTTATATTGGACATGGAACAGGAACCAGAGGACTCACAGGTTTTGCCTCCACACCCCAGAGTCTAATGAGGGATAGAGACAGTGAATGGGCAACCACAACCCAGGTGGTAAATGCTAAGTTGGGGGAAGTCCAGGGTGCCCAGAACGCCATTAGCAGGGCACCCAACCCAAACCTGGGAGTCAATGAAGTGTTCTCAAAGCAATGGTATCTAAGCTGACACCCAGAGGGTGGGGTGGAGAGTAGCTGCGTGGTGGAGAATTTGGGGTGAGAGAGTATTTCTGGGGTGAGAAATATGTACAAAGCCCAGCAGGCCCTCAAGGCTCGTTTATGGCCCAGTTTGCTTTGACAGCAAAGATGCCTCAGTGGAACTGGGAGTAGCTAGTAATGAAGCATATGGGCAGGGCTCCTGGGTGGCTCTGTTGTTAAGCATCTGCCTTCGGCTCAGGTCACGATCTCGGGGTCCTGGAATCGAGCCCCACTGTCCGGCTCCCTGCTCAGCAGGGAGCCTGCTTCTCCCTTGGCCTCTGCCCTCCACCCCCCCACTTGTGCTCCCTCTTTCTCTCTCTCTCCCAAATAATACACCACCTCTGTGAAGCTTTCCCTCCCCTCATCACTCTCTCCTCTGTGCTCCCAGAGAGCCTTGTGCCCCCTCCCACCTCTGCCTTATTTGATGGCATTGTGATGGTGACACTTCTGTCATTCCCATACACAGGAGCTCGCTGATAGTAGAAGCATGTCTTTTATATACTTCTGTCTTCAGTTCACTAGATACTACCTAACACCCTGTAGCCACTTTCAATGAATGATTTTTTTTAAAGATTTATTTATTTGACAGAGAGAGATCACAAGTAGGCAGAGAGGCAGGCAGAGAGAGAAAAGGAAGCAGGCTCCCTGCCAAGCAGAGAGCCGGATGTGGGACTCGATCCCAGGACTCTGAGATCATGGCCTGAGCTGAAGGCAGAGGCTTAACCCACTGAGCCACCCACGTGCCCTCAATGAATGATTATTGAATAAATAAAAGCCATCAGGAAATTTTTTAAGCTCTCAATTATGCATGCCATTTGCTTTTATTTACTTTTTTGTTGTCATCAAAAGCAGAGGAGAGCAAACACTAGGCATAACTTATACGTTCATGTTTTTGCCACATTTCCTATATATTACAACATGTGCTTCTGTGTCATTCTTCTTAGATTATAAACTATACATCAGAGACTGAGGGCATAGCTTTTCACAGTGTTAGGACAAAACACCCACAGAGAAATGAACCTCGTTCTAAAAGGAGCGCTTCAAGTACGACCTCTAGGAATTATATTGCCAAAGATGTTAGTTCCAAGATCTTTCGCCGAATTCTACTCATTCGATTTGTCGTCGGCTTTCCTAAGCGGAAAGAGGCGTCTTTTTATTGCGCTTCTCCGCAGTGTGATTCCTACTCCACCTTCTCCCAACAGGCAGAAATGTGGAAGCCGGAACACTTCCCAAAAGGTCAACGTCTCTTCCAGGGCCCATGTTGTAAGCTTCCCCAACTGCTCTCCTGACAACTGAATAACTCAGGATGACTTTTTTCTTTGTAAGTTTTATTGATTTGAGAGAGAGAGAGAGAGCATGAGCAGACGGGGCAAAGGGAAAGGGAGAAAGAATCCCAAGCAGACTCCACCCTGAGCGCAGAGCCCACAGCAGGGCTCCATCTCAGGACCCTGAGATCACAACCTGACAGAGCCACCCAGGCGCCCCAGGACCACTTTCAAAGGAACTTTTAAGAAATACCTTTTGATGCTGGGAATGATGCATATGTACCCACACGAAGACAACTTCAAAACAAAACAATCAAGGCTTAGAGATTGCCAGTCTCATGCAGTTTAATCAGTGAGCACCCAGACAAAGTGACCTTCGTTTCCTGTGTTTCCCTAGTTGTGCTGGGCCAAGAAGGAAAAAGAACACAAAAACCAAAGGCTGTCTTCAAAAACTGCTCACCCAGCAGCTCTGTGAATCTTAAGTCGTGGAGCTTGTAAGCAGGAACGATCTGTGTGTTCCCCGTTGCCATGAGATTGCAAACAGAGAAGAGCACCGAAAACTCAGTACCCACTGCTTTGAAAGAAGCTGGCATTCTGCTTTAAGAGGAAGGGCCTGTCACGCCACTCAATGGGCTTCCCGGAGGTCTTGGCAACCGCTGGAGAAAATGATCCAGACCAGAGCTGATTGGCCAGAGTGTGTTAAGTGTGTCAGAGAGTTGATAACAGACCCAAACCAAAGGATGGGTAAGGAAATCACCGAGATCGTGAACATATTCAGACCAACTCCAGCTCCCGTGTGTTCCTGCCTCCACCCATGGCACTTGCTCAGGCCGGAAGCCCTTGTCTGCCGCCCTCCTCCCAAATCGCTCAGCAGCCAAGTCCGGCTAATTCCGGCCGCCCACTTTGCCTGCGTCTGCAGCCTGGCTTTCTATGCCACCGTCGCTCTGGCTGAACTATACAGTGGTCTCCCACTAGCTGCCCTGTCTCCGTGCTTTGCCTGTCCAAGACATCTTTTGGGGAAGTTATACTGTTATAAGAGGCATCATGGCAAAATACAGGGGTTTTGTACATCATGCCAACAGCCTCTTTCGCCATAGTCTTTGATGATTCCCTATGAATTACTATGGAATTTGACCCAAACCCTGATGGTGGCCTTCAAGGTCCTCCATGATCCTCTCCTGAGTTACTTTCCTAATCTCATCTCACATTATGCTCTTGACACATGAGGGCAGCCCCCCAGACCACACACCAAACGTTCTGTATTATCCAGTCAGTCTAGAACATTCTTCGTCACCTACCCATCGTCTTCATCCTTCAAGATTCCATTCAAGGTTCACTCATCCTTCCATTTCAATTCAAAACCACTTCCTTCCTTTCTCAAACAAAATAGGGTGAGGTTTCTTTATACCTCTAATCAGATCAATCACCAGTTCTATGTCTGTCAGTCAGAATCTAGAAACAAATCTATAGATGTGCATATTAATGAGGCCAACTGTTCTACCAAATAGTATTATAATTTTATTTGTAATGAAATCCTATCCAACTCTGATGGAGAATTGAATTACAATAATGTCTTGGTTTACAAAGCATTTTCCGTACATTGTCACATTTACTCTCCATCACATCCCATGAGGTAGGTATTATAAATACCTTTTTTAATCAAAAAAGAAAACTGGGACTCAAACTTTACAAATTAGGATATATTAAAACTTCATTGTCATTCAGGGCCCCTTCTTTAGGCCCTCTTGAGAAAACAGGGAAATGCTAGCATGTCGTACCCCAGCATCTGGTGCTAACATGTTGTACCCCAGCATCTGGAAGCACGGAGGTAATGTGCGTACGGAGCTGGGAGGGATCCCGACAGCCTGACCTTCAGACTAACCTGGTCCTTTGATCATTGCAAAGACACTTTGAAAATTTTGAGCTCTTCACCTTGAACGTTTTCTATTTCCAGTAACAACTGCCCATGAACTTCCATTAGGCTACCACTATATGTTCTAGAGACTGAGCAGCATCCAAGAAAAATCTAATTCTTTTACCAATAGGAATGAAACAGCTGAGTAGTGTAATTGGACGCCAGGCACTCTGGACAGAGCATACTGCCAACAGCAAAGTCCAAATGTCTCTTGCCAGGGTGCCATCTCAGAACCTCAGTAGGTTCTGGAAGAATTGGCCGCCCAGGAGCCTCTCCTTTCCTTGCCGATGTCCATTCTAGAACGTTCTTTTAAAAGCAACACAACAGGAACTCTTAGGTTGTTAGAATGAACAAAGCAAGACTGTGCCACTTCCAAATAGCTTCACCAGATGTTGACTTGGTCCTTTGGGGCTGGAGAAGTGGTGCAGGGAAACTTAGAGAGGGCAGCGTGAATGATGGGGAGCACCTGAACAGTGGCGGGGGGAGGAGCAGGGAGCGAGAACCAGGCCAGCTAAGTCTGCGTCTTTTCATCCAGCGGAAACTCTGATTGCAACAATGTATGTCTGGATCATGTCTTAGATCACTATTCTTGTGTTCGTTTGACTGACCAAGGTGGGAGATGAATTCTAAGCAAGGACAATTTGTAGGAGAGTCACTGTGTTCCTGATAAATGTAGCCGATAACAAATAGCTATTGGTTAACGTAAAAATCCTACTGTATTCTTAATCCAGACATTTTTAGTTATATTAATAATGATAAAAATGTATAAAATTAATTTTCTTTATTAGAGTATGGGAAGAGCCCAAATTTTGAAGTCTTTGTGGATGTGTCCAAACACCATCTCAGAAACTTAAATGTGTTTCTGCGTGAGTTATTCACAGTCTCTGAGCTTTACTGTCCTTATTGGTAAGGAAGGGGTCTTCTGAGCTGCATGGTGAGTTTATAAAAATGCCAGGTTAGAAAGTGTTCACTGTCCTCATTGTCTTGGCTCCCAGCAGCTGCTTTTCCCTCTAATTAATAATTCTCATATTCTTGGATTTCTTAGCCACAATCTCTGACTTCTGTTCTGGCTATTTGGATGATAACCAAGGTATCCAAAAGAGTTAAATAAATAGACTGAGCCTCACTGTTACTTAAGATTTGAGACATTTTTCCACTCATGGACACGAGCTGCATCTAATCACTCATACCCTCTCACCAGCTCTCCCGATGCCCAGGCCCCCTGAATTCTCACAACGCTAAAACTTGTCTGATTCAGAGTTGAATAGTTTATATTGGTAAAAGTCGTAGCTTTGAACTCAAATGGCCTGAGTTTGAATTTCAGCACTGACTTTATGAATTTGTGCTCCTGGGCAAGTTCTTTAACCTCTCCGTGCCTCAGTTTCCATCTTGGTAAAATTTAGGAAATAATAGGACCTGCTTCATGAGGACTGGTGCAAAGAATAAAGAGATAATCTATGTGAAACACTTACAGTGGTGCCGGGTACCCAGCAGGCATTCAAGAAACGACAGTTATCATCATTATAATGTTATAATTACTGTTGCTACAGGGGAATCAAGTGTTCGAGGTTGACCTCATTAGTACTTAGGGGGTTTTTTGGTTTTTGAGACAGAGAGCATGTGCACATGTGTGCACAGGGAGGGGGAGAGAGAATCTGAAGCAGGCCCCATGCCCAGCATAGACAGGGACACGGGGTTCAGTCTCACAACCCTGAGATCATGATGACCTGAACTGAAATCGAGGCAGACACTTAACCAACTGAGCCACCCAGATGCCCCGGTAATTACTTAGTTTTTAACCCAACCAGCTAACGAAAAACAACCACTGGAAAATTTTCCAGTCATTGCAAGCTGAGTACCTCATCTGCCTTGAATAAGAAAGCAAATTCTAGGGCGCCTGGCTGGCTCAGTCATTAAGCGCCTGCCTTCAGCTCAGGTCATGATCCCAGGGTCCTGGGATGGATTGGGCTCTCTGCTCAGCAGGGAGTCTCATTCTCCCTTTCCCTCTGCCTCTCTCCCTCGCTCATTCTCTCTCTCAAATAAATAAATAAAATCTTAAAAAATAATTACTTTGTATATAACTGGATGAAAGCCTCCAATCAAAAGACATAGGGTAACAGAACGGATTAAAAAAAAAAATAAGACCCATCTATATGTTGCCTGTAAGAGATTCATTTTAGACCTAAAGACACCTGCAGATTGAAAGCAAGGGGATGGAGAAACACTAATCGTGCAAAAACATGCCGAAAGAAAACCAGAGTAGTCATACTTACATCAGACAAAATAGAATTGACTCTTATTAGTAGACCCTACGTCCAACATGAGCCTTGAACTCAAGACCCGATGCTCAAGAGGGACGTGCTCTACCTTCTGAGCCAGCCAGGCACCCCAGATAAAATAGACTTTAGAACAAAGACTGTAACAAGAGTTGTGTCCTTTCTGTTCCCATCTGCAGGTCTGGCTCCCAGAAGAAAACAGTTCTTGACAGCAGTAGCTCAGACTGATCTTCCCGACACTCTCCTGGGCAAAGAGGAGGTTGCTAATGTTTTCTGTACCCCACAGTTTGTGTATAAAGATGAATATTTATGCCGTCATGACACAGGGTTCTGTACCTCTCAGGAGTCACTGTAAGTAAGTACAGTTTCACACCTATGCGGTGGCTGGGTATTCGAGATTCTGGTTCCCCCCGACCTGCCGACCACGGGAGCTGGTCACCTGTGGTTTAGGAACTGTAAACCCCGCTGGCTCTGTGTGGACCGCCGCCTCACAGCCGAACACAGCTCCATTCAGAACTCAGTTGACTGAAAGAATTGCTGCCAGTCGCATTCTTGCTGGCCAGTTTCGGAAAATGGCATCGTTAGTAAAGTATCAGAACTGTCTCCCCTTTCTGCATACCCTTCCTCACGTGCTTCCTCCTCACAGCCATTCTCCTGGCCCAGCTTTGGTGCCGAGAAATCAGAAGACAGTGTCCTTCCCTCTCCAAAATGATTTAGAAAAAGAAAAACCTGGAATGAGGACCCAAGGTCCCTTTGAGATGTGATTCTGCAAATAACCGCGGGGTCAGGATACTTACTCCAAGAAAGCAGACAAGAGGCCTTTGGTGGGGGGATGTCAGCCTCGGACGGTCTCAGCGACCTTCTTCTCCCTCTCGTTTTACAGCCTCTCCCTTGCCTGCCCCTTCCCTTCTGCGCCTCGATCACTGGGCAGGAACACAGCGCGTGGCAGGGCTGCCTTTGTTGGCTTCTGAACACACTCACGAGAAGGGCCCCATGCCTGAGAAGGGCCCCGTGCCTGGTTTAATGCTCCACTGAAGTGGCCTTCTGGAAAGTCTTCATCATCTTTTTAACTAAGGGCCTGGCATTTCCATCCTGCACTGGCTGCCGCCCATGCCCGTCTCATAGCGGTGACCTTCCAGGACCGTCACCCTGATTTACATCCCTAGCTGACAGAGGAGACGAGGACAGGCCGCTGGACGCGGGGATCCTACCCTGCCCATCTCTGAATCAGTCCCCAGCACCCAGCAGGGGGCTGGCACACACTGCAAATCTACAGCTCTTTGTGGAGGGGAGGGGAGGAGAGGGTGGACTGGGGGGGGTGGAGAGAAGGGAAGGCCTATGGGATTCACTTAAGCACCAATTTTTTTTTTTAGATTTTATTTGTTTAGTTAGTTGAGAGAGAGTGAAGCCGGGGAGGGGGAGGGAGGGGGAAGAATCTCACGAAGTCTGTCCTGAATCCAGGGCTCCATCCCACATCACGGTCTGAGCCAAAACCAGGAGTTGGGACACTTCCCCGACTGAGCCACCCAGGCGCCCCTCACTCAAGCCCCATGTCCACTGAACAGTCCCCACAAAGAAATTAACTTCTCTTCCCCTGAGTCCCTTTTGTTGTGTGAAGCAAGGAAGGAGAATGGTCTTCTGCCTGAGAATCAGAACCAAACCTGACAATCCCGACTCCAGCTCGGCTGATACAGAGTGAATGTCCCCTTAACAAGCCAATGGGAATGGCCAGTATTTGGCCATGTAATGGACTTCCGTAGCTCCCGGTCTGAAGGCAACCACACACCCCACGCAGGTCACCCCCACGGACCATACACTGAACAGAACGTGTACCCCCCGCTCACACAGCATTCTGAGCTCCTGCTTCAAATGCCCTTCCCCAGTTTCCGCCTTCAAGACTCACTTGCAGAAGCTTCCCAACCTGGTATTCTTGATTCCTGAGTAGGAGTTAACACAAAGTGAATTGCTTTGGGGACTAAATGGACAAAACACAGCGGGCATGTGAGAAAATGAGGGGCCCCATCCTGGGGAGTTTGGAGAAGGCAAGGAGCTGCCCCCCAGGCATTAAAATGGGCCACGTGGAGAGGAGGGAGGATTGTACCCTGAGGCAGGAGGTGAGAGCTCTCCGTGTCAACATTTGTTTGCAGAGTTGTCAGTGTAGGGGAGGGGAGAAAAACAGTTCCTCCAACCTCTTAGGTAAGTGACTGGGACATGCAAATTAAAGGGAGAGAAGACAAAATCACAGGAGAAAGGTCTGTTTCATATACACACAGGGAGCCTCCCCCACCCCCCAAAAAAGTGAGAACTCTAAAAAGCAGTGAGGCCTGGGCATCTATATACTGCATTAACAGAGGACAATATATAGGAGAAAGTGGCAAGACAAATGAACGAGGTGTGGGCCTCTAGTGGCAGTAGATTATGGGAAGGTAAATATATGGAAAAAATTAATGGAAAACAAGGGTTATTTAGTAAGGTTTGTTTAGGCAGACCTGCCTCACTGCTGACTTTCTGTGTCCTGGGACTGGGATGTTCCCTTCCCCCTGGTTCAGGAGAAGGGTGGTGGGGGGTAGGGGGAACCTGCGCTGAAGGAATTGTACGTCCTGCTTTCAGGCAGAAAGGGAGAGAGCAGAGTTCCTCCTGCATCTGCTGCTTAATTGCCTTCAGTTCAAAATAATCCTATGCCAAAGTGGCATCTTTGGGGGTGGCATATTGTGGTCCAAACTTCAGAGATAGGAAACAAGATGCCCCCAAGATGCAACTGCCCTCTGCCAGAATAAAAGATTTTCAGCACATTTTATACACCTAATTATTAAGGCCGTTTTAGATGTTGGCTGTCGGCTAAGGGATTGGGGTCTACAGAGGAGAACTTCCAAGGCTGTATCGAGGAGACGCGTCCAAGTCCGCCTGTGGCTAGGACAGAGTGGGGTCATTTTAGGGAGCACCAACAACTAATTCTGATTAGGAGAACTAGGACAAGCTCCATTGAGAGGCAAACACTTAAAAATAAAATGATGAAAAGTGGGAAAAGAAGAGCAGCATTGACAGAGGCAGAGGACTTCAGGAAATGGCTCGGGGCTCGGTGCAAGCTAGCACGTGTTCTATCTGTTATATCCAGGACATGGGTACTTTATTCTAGACAATAAATATTCAGATGTGTTGTAGGGGGTGTGTGTGTATGTGTGCGTGCACACGTCAGTGTGTGCCTGGAGGAGGTGCATAAGGGAGGAAATCATTTAGGAAACCACGGAGATGGATCTTCGTGGGACTTGGGATAAATAAGACATTTCCATGGTAGAAACAAAAGGTCTCAGGGACCGGTTGGGATGGGGGTGGGAAGAAGAAAAAGTAATTGCTATTTTTGACTGTCTGCATGGCGAAGCTGTGACATGGGCCAGAAGAAGGACCAGCAGGAGCATTTGAGGCACTTCTGGGGTATCCAGGGAAAGATGCTCCAGAGGCAGCTGGAAAGGTTGGCCAGCAGCTAAACAGAGAGGACAGGCACCGTTCAGGGCTCCAGTATGCAAAAAGGTCGGAACAGATTCTCTGTTATGTTTGGAAGGGGCGGGGGCATGGCGGGGTCATCCGTGCCTGTCTCTGTCTGTGCCCCGGGGATAGAGACACATCAGTCCTGTCCACTGCTCCGCCGCCCGCCCCTTGCCATCCACCAGCTTGCTCTTTTAGCTGCCCTATCTCTGGCCCGCATCCCAGGTTCAATGATTCGGCCCCATAAATGTATTTGGGTCCCCGTAAATGTATTTGTACCAGACTGTGCCTCCCAATTTTTGTCTTGGACAACACGAGTACCTTAGCCATCAGTTACCCATAAACCACACATTTCGTCACTGGCTTGGACGTACTCCTTGTGTCCCACAGATCACGGCCAATCCCCGTCATCGACAGCGACACTGACCAAGCGCGTGACCCATCTGAGGTCCCAGGGTCCGTCTGAGTCCCTCCACCGTGCGGCTCTCTGACTCTCTGAAACACTGCTGCGGCTCTTGGAGAAACTGCTTTCAGGAACGGGAGAAAGAGAGAGGGGTGACGAGCCCCGAAATAGCGTCCTAGGAAGGGCATTCTTCACGTCCCGGTGCTACCATCCTGGGCTCACGCTATGTCACCGCCTGAAATGCTAGATCCCATATCTTTAAAAATGGGAATAACTTTGGGAAGGGGAAGGGGCTCGGGGCATCGACAGATCGTCGTAAAGTAGCGGTTGCTTTCCTGAGCCTGCTACCGAGGACATGGGAACATTGGATGCAGGGCGCAGAGGGCAGAGGGGGCGGGAGGAGACGGCTGTTTATTTTTTTTAAGGTCTGGACAACTGCCAAACAACCTGAATATTTCATTACCGCGGCGGGAAGGGAATCATAGTGAAGGAAAACCTGTCGTAGGACGGGGGCTGAAGGGCCCTGGGGTGCGGTGGGTGGGAGCCTGCCCCCTTCCCACGCCGCAGAGCCCCCCGCCCCTGCGAGGCACACCCGGGTCCCTGCCCCGTCAGTAACACAAGGAAGTATTTACCGGGAATCGAATCAAATGCCCGATGTTCTTCATGTGGGCAAGTATGTTCAGATTCAATCAACTGAATGTAAAATGAGCTTTTTTTGGAGCTTGATCCCTGTGTGAGTTGGAAACTGTCTCATAATAAAAATAGCGACCGTTTTTTAAACACAGATCAGTGCACTGAAGGCTTTGCCTGGGTTATTCCGTTCCATCCCCACCGCAGCTCTGAGACTGGCGCACTGGGGTTCACGCTCACTTTGTAGACCGAGAAGCAGTGGTGGGTCCCAGGTTCCAACGTCCAAACAGCGCGCTCCCCGGGATGGAGAAGATATTGTCAATCCACAGAGCGATTCTGGGCCGTGCGAGCGGTGATTAAGAGGAGGGGCACGGGTTCAAGTTCTGGCTCTGCCGCTTACACTCCCAGTCCGCCTGGGCAAGCTTCTCATTGTCTCTGAAACGTAACACCTTCCCCCAGAGCACAGGGAAATAATGCCGACTGTACAAAAAAGGCGGGAAGTTAAGGAGGAGATAGGCATGCCCGCACTTTGTGAGTGTTCAGTAAGTCGCAATAACCCCTCTGTCTCCCACACCTCCTCCCCAGACGGAAGGCTAAACTCAGAGATGCAGACCAAGGACTCCACCCGAACTGTAGGGGCAAATAATGCCTTCTGGTTCTCTCAGTTCTCAGCAGGTTGGTCATGAGACGTTCCTGTGCTTCCGCACAAGCAGCCTGCAAGCAGGCAGATCCCCGGAGGCCTGTAGACCCCGCCGACAGCAGTAGCCTTCTTCACAGTAAGTCGCTGTATTTACAGCCTCTCCTGGGATTACCCACAGCTGGCGAAAGGCAAACACGGTCCAAGTTCCCAAGCCAAACTGGGTGGGTCGAGGGACCGTTGCTAGGTGGAAAAACTGCCACTTGGTTTCCGTGGCTTTGCTGTTTTGTCTGCGGGCTAGAACGCACTGGGCAAAACTACAAGAGAATGAAGTTTCTAGAAACTGGTGTTGGGTCTTACAAAGAAGGGAGATTTCTGCAGTCACCCACACCAGCGTGACGAAGCTGGGTTTCCAGGCTCTGCTCTGCCCCTGGCAAACTTTTTGGCTGTAAAACTCGACCTGAAGGGAGGTGAGACTGTTTTCTCATCTTTTTCCTACTTAGTGTGAAAACACGCATGTCTCACGGCAGAAACACCAGCATGAGTGATTATCCCGCTGCTGTTTCTGGTAAGACTCGACACGTGCACCATTTCCATGTCCAACGGTGCAGACTTCTGAAACACGCTGCAACCACCGGGTCTGGATAAAGGACAGTAGAAAAGTATTAGATCTTTTCTCTTTGCTCTGTCTGAAATAAAGAATTAAGAAGACAGTTCCATTTATCGATGGCACTGAATTTTCCGAGGCAGTGAACATGGGCTACCTTTTTATTTTGTAAAATTAAGGGTTGTGGGGTTTTTTTTTGTTTTTGAGAAGGATCACGTCTTCCAGCCCCTTCACTTTACACACAAGGAAACCGAGACCTAGGGAGGCTATGTGCCTTGCGTAAGGCCCCATATTTTGAAGCTGTTAAAGGACGTTCCATCCATCCCCGGTGGGGGATGAGGATTTGTCCACTCGCCCTCACTCGTGGGACCCGGCATGCCGCGTTACGGTTTGGGGCTTAGCAGCCTGCTGAGCGGCCCCCTCTCAGGGTGACCCTTACCGCTGTCATGCTGGGTTACAAGCCTGAGGCTTGGTGATGGACCCTTTACAACCCCTAGAGTGTTTGACACCTCGGTTTCCTGAAGCATCCATCTCCCAACTGGAGTATATATCAGTCAAACCATGAGGCGACAGGGAAAATTCCTATCGTACCTATTTTTTTATATAAACAGAGACAAAATACAGTTTTGCTCATAGCTAAGAGCTTGGTGGACACGGGTCAGTGCCCTGGCTGCTCTGTGTCCCTGATGGAAAGCGAAGACGGTAGGCACTCCAGGGGCTGACCGCGGCCCCCGTGAAGCCCCCGCTTACACGCATGGGTCATGGATAACACTGTCTTAAAGTCGGTGATCATCCCAGAAGTTTTTTAATGAGATGCAGATTGACCCTGAAGATACGTTCTATGGCACATAAGCCCAGGGGTTATTTTCTTTGCACAGAATTTCAAAGAATCTTTGAGTTGAAAGACAAGCCATTCATTTCTCCATTTCTCTGAAAAATATCTTTTTCAGCAAAGCAGGCAAGTTTCAGTAATGAAAACAAGCACAGAAGGAAACCAAATTTGATACCAGACTTTGAATAATTATCATAGTGTTAAATAAAGATCTTGTGCAATAGTGAGACATAATCGATCACAAAGTAAAATGCGTTTTGTTCCATTAATAGATGAAATTAAATGAGAATTATTTTAAAATATTATTTCATTCTTTCATATTTTTGTTTTTTGTGTGTGTTGTACAATAGCATTAACACAGTAGCATACATATGCAACAATATATGCGTATAAATATAGGGCATACACACACAAAAATATGTGATGCAAGTTCAAAAAAAATTTTTTTTAATTTAAATTCAAGTTAGTTAACATATAGTGTGGTATTAATTTCAGGAGTAGAATTTAATGATTCATCACTACATACATACAAAACCCAGTGCGCATCCCAACAAGCACCACCTTTAATGCCCATCACCATTTAACACAGCCCCCCCCACCTCCCTCTACCAACCCTCAGTTTGTTCTCTGTAGTCAAGAGTCTCTTACGGTTTGCCTCTCTCTCTGTTTTTATCTAACTTTTTCCTTCCTTCCCCTATGTTCATCTATTTTGTTTCTTCAATTCCACCTATGAGTGAAATCGTGTGGCATTGTCTTTCTCCAACTGACTCATTTCACTTGGCATAACACCCTCTAGTTCCATCCATGTTGTTGGAAATGGCAAGATCTCATGCCTTTTGATGGCCGCATAGTATTCCATTGTATATATACACCACATCTTCTTAATCCATTCATCCGCCAGTGGGCCTTGGGCTCTCTCCATGATTGGGCTATTGTTGCTAATGCTGCTGTAAGCATTCGGGTGCACGTGCCACTTCTGATCAGCATTTTGTAGCCTTTGGATAAATAACCAGTAGCGCAATTACTGGGTCATAGGGTAGTTCTATTTTTCACTTTTTGAGGAACCTCCATACTGTTCTCCAGAGTGGCCGCACCAGTTGGCATTCCCAGCAACAGTGCACGAGGGTCCCCCTTTCTCCGCATCCTGGCCAACACTTGCTGTTTCTCGACATTTGAGATTTTTGCAAGTGGCTCTCTGAATATTTTTGGAGTTGGAATTCAAGGGACTGGATGAAACCTGTAATTGTACTTTTTCTCCTCGTTTCCTAAACTCAGGTGCTGCATTTGTCTGTAGGCACCAACTCTTCCCACTTTGCATTCCTGATAACCGATGTCCTTCAGGGTCTCACATCATACTCTGGTATGCGTTAATCCAGAGCTGTCACCAGACACTCAACAGCAAGCGTGGGCATCTCCGATGGAATGAAAAATAACCTGGAGAAAACGTGGACAAAGATACGCAAGAAGTGTCCTAGCCTCTTTTCTTGAAGGAAACCTTCCCACGGTCTCTGGTTTTGTTACTGCTCTGTAAATAGTAAACGAGGAATCGTGGGTCTTTGCTCAAACATTCCCTTCTACTCAATATGTTCATGTGTATAAGCTTACGGTTTGCTTTCCATTATCAACATGAAATGGGGGAGAAACGTGTATTTTAACTGACCATTTATTATAACCGCCTATTCTCAGAAATGTTAGAAATCATCAAGGTCAGTTTTCGGGTACTTCTTTGTCTATTCTCAGCTCACCTTCAAGTGGAAGTTCTAATGGTTTATTTGTTTGTTTTTAAGATTTACCTCTTTGTCAGAGAGAAAGAGAGTGAGCACAAGCAGGAGGAAGCGGCAGACAGGGGCGGCAGGCAGAGGGAGAAGCGGGCTCCCCTCTGACCAAGGAGCCCCATGCGGCTCCATCCCAGGACCCTGGCATCATGACCTGAGCCGAAAGTGGATGCTTAACTGACTGAGACACCCAGGCACCTCCCTCACGGTTTTAAACTCATCCCACTGCCTCTTGAGAGGAAGAGAAGCAAGAAGCCTGAATTAGCCTCAAAATCAAGACACGTAACTAGCAAGGGACCATTTACTCTTCTTACTTTGTGGTACTATATTTGGAACAATAGCATGTCCCCAAAGGTATTTAATATATATTTTTAAAATTTATAGCTAGTACTGTGCTATTCAAGATATGAAACTTCAATGCTCCATCAAAATCAAATATTGCATATCTTTTGCTTCATGATATCTAGCAATCAAAGCAGTCACTCCATTGGAGAAGAAAATTAAAATCCACTGACAAGACTTGTTCTCATAATTGTGCTTTATAATTGATTGATTGATCGCTGTCAGCCACTGATATCATTCTACTGTCGGTCAATGTCTTAGATGGATAAATGGAATATTAGAACATTGAATTCGTTAATATGATTACTTACAAAGATATAAGTAAAATTCAACCTAAATAGTACAATATTTCGTTAATCACAAGGCACACCCTCTATTTACAACAGCTTTTTGTTGTGGGGCGGGAAATGCTTTAAATAGTTTAGAAAACTTAATGAGTGGGAAAAAAAAAAAAAAAAACCTTAGGACGGAAGAAAAATTTATCGAGCATCTATTCCTGCAAAGTGCCGGGCATTTATTCTAGAGCCATGTCCTTGAGTGCACACAGTAGTGAAGCCAGAACCCCAGAGAGCATCGCCCTGGATAAGCCCCGGGTGAACTTTCACCCCTGTGTGCCTTTGAGAGGACATGCCACTCACCTTTGGATGCTATTTTCAAGTTTTGGATAATTTTTTATTTTTTTAAAGATTTATTTGTTTGAGAGAGAGAGAGGGTCTGCCAGCTTGTGCATGTGGCGGGGAGGGGCTGAGGGAGAGTGAGGATCTCACAGCAGCCTCTGTGCTCCACACCGGGCCCTACACAGAGCCGATCTCAGGACCCTGAGATCACGACCTGACCCGAAACCAAGAGTCAGACAATCGACTGAGCCCCCCAGGTACCCCAGATAATCTCTTAAAAAGTCCCCTCCCCGCTAAAAAATAGTACTGCAGGTTATTTTTTCTATTATTTATCTTGATGACAAGCAAAGGCTGGTCTCCTTATTGTAGTCTGATTGTTACAGTTACAGCGGAGGGTTATATTAAGTTGGCAGGGGCAACTCCCCAAAGATCTGAGGTGGAAAGTAATTACTCTGCTGTATAAGCTGACTTTAAAATTACTTGGAAGATTGTCTGCATCTCGGTTGTACGAAGCTTAAGGAGCACACCATTCCGGGCGGGAAAAGTTTCCAAAGCGTGATAGTTTTGTCCTTCCTGCCTCTGCATCAGTCACTTGTTTCGAGACTCTGAGTTTCCCAAATTGCCACCGTCTCACTCCCCAACAGGGGAGCCTCTCCTGTTTGGGGATCCCAAGGGCACCTCCCGTTTCAGCACATAAAAAGAGATAAATTACGATGTTTTCCAACAAACTCAATCTTCTCCCTGTGGGAAAAACTCTGAACAATTCTTTTTTTTATTTTTTAAGTAGTCTCCATGCCCCATGTGGGGCTCGAACTCACAACCCCGAGATCAAGAGAGGCGTGCTCTACCAACTGAGCCAGCCAGGCGCTCCCTGTATGAATTATTTTAAAACACTTTGTGGTCCACACCAATACCAAATTGTTGATCTCCCTGGGTTTCCAAATCAACCTTAGAAAGTGGATTTACAGGAGGGTCAAACACCTGATTGATCTATTCAACTGGGTAACAGGCCAGGGTGGGCAGGGTGAAGTCAGAGAAATGACCCAGCAGCTGTGCGTGGGTGGAAGGCCGTTCTCACTGCCTGACAGCAGCTCCATAGCCAGGAGAAGGAGCTGGATGCTGCGCGGGGTACCACAGAGTGCTCTGATGGTGTCTAAGAGAGCAGAGGCTGTCTTTTCCCTTAAAGGCAGCTGGACTCTGGCTGCTGCCCAGATAGTCTTTCCCCAGATGCATGCATGAGTTCACAGTTCTTAACCTTTAAAACATCCCCACTGTTTAAATTCTAGCTGTTCTCTATGGTAATATTTTTTAAAAGTCCAGATTTGAGGGATAGTGGGCGGGCTCATTCGGTACAGCGTGCAACGCTGGATCTTGGGGTCTTGAGTTCAAACCCCACGTTGGGTGTAGATCAGTTAAAAATCTAAAAAAAAGAGAGAGAAAAGAAAAAAGAAAAAAATCTAGAGAATACTAGAAGATGGCAGTAATAAGAGGGTGTGAATTTGGAACGACTGATGCCCATTAATTTTGTAAAACTACTGTATCTCTTGAGACTTGATGTCCATGAATAGACATTTTTCTCTCCCTTTCCTTTTCTTCCCTCATCTGTCTTCTTTTTCTTTTTTTTAAGATTTTATTTGATTATTTGAGAGAGAGACAGTGAGAGAGAGAATGAGAGAGGAGTAACAGACTCCCCGTGGAGCTGGGAGCCCGATGCGGGGCTCAATCCTGATACTCCGGGATCATGACCTGAGCCGAAGACAGTTGCCCAACCAACTGAGCCACCCACACGCCCCCTCATCTGTCCTTTTATCTCTTCTATTTCTGAGGTCACCCGTCCCCCGATAAAAGTGTTAAGGTGCTACTTACTGATAATTAGAAAGACTTAATACCCACTTCTTTCTTAAGCAGACCACGAGACTGAAATTCGTTGGCCACGTACTAGCTAACTGACCCCGATGAACACCCTCATCCCTGTGGTGACAAGGGGGCCTAATAATGGCTTCCCGAGCTGCCTGAAAGGACCGTTGGAAGGTGAGGTGAGATCATAAACATGCAGGTGCTCTGATGAATGGAGAAGAGTGATGCACATGTCAGGTGTTATTATTAATAATTCATGAACTGAAACACTGACTTATACTCCCCAACCAGTAAATTAGTTCTTGGATTTTTTTTTTTTATTATTATTCCATTTACTCTTAGGAGACCATAGCTTTGACCAAAACTCAAAGTGTAGGGGTGGCTCATTCTCAACAAGTTGTTTCCATGTAAGACACTGTAAATTAAAGACTTAATATGTCAACAGAAACAATGAACTCAATGCGAAAGCCTATTGTACAACATCCAAATAAAAAGGGTTGGAACAGCAGGCCTTTAAGAATGTTCTCGGTTGAAGCTTTTGGGAAGGTGCTGATTGCCGTGGGGAATCAACAGTCATTTAGCGGGATTACATGACATCAGTCTGAGTCATGCTAGTATGTAAAACTAGTATGAGGTCATTTTAAGCTAATCAAATGGGTGGCTGGAGAGAGGTGCCATTCACCATTTATTACCTCAACCAGAAACAAAAGGCCTGGATTTAGTTAATGGAAACCAAGGGCCTAATGAATCAGACAAAACAAGGAGGGTGGTGGTAATTGTGTCATTAAGGCCTTAATGCTGAGAATCTGTCTACTTCTTATATTGGCCCTAAGGCAACTTTTCCAAAGGTGATTCTATGGTCATTAAAAAAAGCTTTCTGCTTTCAACTCGTAGAGCTTTTCTCATTGAAAGTCACTGAAAAGTGGTTTCTGGGTTACTGAGAGTTTGTTCTGGGTCACCGGGAATGTTCGTTATTGGTCGGCAACGATGTTGGTTATGCCCATCAAGTTCTCTTCCACTGGCAGATGTCTAATCAGCCCGTTGATGGGGCTAAAAAAAAAAACCAAACCTAAACTAAAGCTGATTATATTGGATGGCTTCTGGAGACCAGTCTCATGTTCTTACTGTGCCATCACGTCAGACGAACATACAAATTATTACAATTCCAAAGAAGGGGCCCTAAAAGGAGCCTTAAGGCCCAGAGGAGGGGGGAGGGGAAGACCAAAGCAATGACATCTTTTCGATCCAACTGGTGGGCTCTGGAGCTCCTCCGTAGAAAGATGACTCTTCAGCCATTCGTGGGGCGGATGGAAGAGCCGAGAGAGGGCGGGAGTGGAGGCTGGAGGTGGTGGGAATCTGAGAGGTCGTGTGTTAGAGCCCGCAGAGCAGGGACGGGCCAAGGAGACCCGCACCACAAAGGGACTGGAAGAGAGCGTTGGCTCTCCGTCTGAGTATGCGGGGCAGAAGGGAGACATGTGCCCGAAAGATGGAGTGAGGGGAAGGGCCTGTGGGGGGGGGGGGGGTGCGGGGAAGATGACTTGGGTTTGGAATGTGTTACCCTGAAGCCTCGTGAATTCCTGTGGGGAAAGAAGACCAGAAGGGACCTGGGGCCGGGGCAATCTGCCCTCTACAGAGGACATGTCCCCAAACAACAGGAGTAAAGAGGTCATGATCCAGCAAGGGACACTGCGACGACCCCAGATCGGGTGGCCGGTCCCAGGATGGAGAGAGGGGGGAGGCCAGGCTGGGATGGGGCGCGGCTCGGTGTGGAGCAGCAGGTCTCCTACGTGAGCGTGAGCGCATCACCTCGCTTCTCTGAAAGCTCCAATTTTCTCAAGTGGAAAGTGAAGAAATAAACTCTGTACCTCCAGGACGAGGGGGTGCGTGGTTACAGAGCCTCCTAAGGGAGCCGGCATGCAGCCGGTGTTCAGTGTGGGGGCCTACAGTAGGGGGGTAGGACCACAGGCAGGGAGGCAGACAGTCACGGAGGCCAACAGAAACCTGCCAGACGTGCAAAGGGAGAGAAGAAATGACAAGGAGCACGAGGAAACCTGTGGTCGACAGAAGACAGGGCAGGTAGCTCCTTAGCCCGGAGAGCAGTCAGTCCCGGGTGCTTTGGTACCCGGTACCTGGCTTTGCTGGTGGGGTAACTGTTTGAAGATACAGTTGGGGAGGGACACCTGGGGGGCTCAGTGAAGGGTCCCGCTCCTGGTGTCCGCTCAGGTCATGATCTTGGGGTCTCGGGACCAAGCCCAGGCGGGCTCCGTGCTCAGCGGGGCGTCCATGTGAGAGTCTTTCTCTCTCCCTCCCTCCTTCCTACCCCCGACCACTCTCATACACGTCCTCTGTCTCTCAAATAAATCAATCAATAAAATATTTTTTAAAAATACAGCTGGGGAGCAAGAATGAACATGGTCACTAGACAGGATACAGTAATGGATAAAACAAAACATGTTTACACCTGAGCCCTGCCCCCCGGGGGGTGTGGGTTGTCCACTGGTAACCACAGCAGACCGTCCTCTAAAGAAGATGCATCCTCCTGGTCTCTGGTGCTGGGGCACCGCATGGCGCCAAGAGCACCAAACTGCGAACCAGACCAAGGCAGCCAATTCTATGAAGGGCAAAACCAGCTACCTAATTTGCAGGCCCCAGTGCAACACGAAAACGCAGGGCCCCGGTTCAAAAAGTATTAAGAATGTCAAGCAAGGGTCAGCAGCGTGGCACCGAGCGTGGGCCCATCCTCAGGTTGGAGCCCCGTGGGCCATGTCGAGCGCCAGCATGGCCGGCCTGAACTTGCAAACTCTGCAGCTCAGCTCACAGCTCAGGCAACGTCTTAGAATGAAAAGGAAAAAATTCTCTTCTCTCCCAGTTAGAGCCCTTTCGGGGCACACTGGTGAGCTAGAGCCTGGTTTGCATCCCTTGCTGGGGATCCATTTTCAGATTAAGCTTTTATGTCATCATGTTCGCGTTGGGCAGTTGATGCAGGCTCACTCCCGCTGGGAAACGTCCCTCTCCTGACCATGGCCGCGAGTCCACGCGTCACGCAGTGTCTGAAGTCGACACTAGGAGGTGCTGTTGTCTAGGTGTCTGTTTGTAAGGCCGCGCGGCAAGAATGTTTTTTTCCTCTTAGTTCCACATGCTAATGGACTTGGAAGCTGTATCTTAACTGAAGGGACACTCTTAATTGTCTACTTCACAGCAGTTGAACTATATCAGATTTATGGGGGGAGCCACAAAAGAAAAATGCAGAGGTCCTTTTGAGTGCAGGGTGCCCGTGTTAACGGGATTACATAAACCACTCAGCCTACAACCGCAGGGTCAGAATCCAAAAGAGACTCTCCTAAGTAAGAACTGAAGAAAAGCTTAGATGGTTGGGGGTGGGGGGTAAACTTGCAGTGCAATGATGCCCACAGCACTGCCTTGGACCAGAGGGAATTTTCTATTGGATCCTGATGGCCTGAGGCTTACCAGCTTTCCTTTGTTAGCAAAATGAAGGAGAAGCGAGAGGGACAGAAGCTAGCAATGGTCTTGGCTTTCAAGGCTCTTCACGGGAGTTTACAGCCGACCTTGTGGGCGACTCCACTCTCCCCAGGGCCACAGACCCCTCTGCTTCTACCTCCAGAAAAAGCCCTCAACCCAAGCCCTCTGGAAATGGTCATTGAGTTCCTAGGATGGGCTTAGATATGTTATTTTCTATCTTAAAGGAAGTCGTCCATAAGCACAAATAACGATGTGATGGTGTATTAAAGGAAGTGGTGCGAACAGTATGGCGCCCGGCAAAGGATTTCCAGGTGGGACAGGGAGGGATCCCTTGGGTCAGGGAGAGTCTGGCTTCCCGAGGGTGGCACTTTAAAGAGGCCTTTCTCAGAGGAAATGGAGCAGAGGGAGAGACGCACAACCTGGGTTCAAGGTGCGGCGGGTCATCAATCTCTACAGGACAGTCTGGAGAGATGGACTGGCTCCAAACGGGGAGTTTGACTGGTGCCTGTTACAGAACCCACCAAGATTTTTAGAAAAGAGCTGAAAAGCGTCTTGTGGGAGGATCCATGGAAGAGAATGAATGAACTAGGAGCAAAGCAGCACTTTAAAAAAAAAAAAAAAAAAAAGTATCCCCAAAATACAGCTGAGTCCGGGGACAAGATACCCAGGCTGTTTGCCTGAGAATTTCTGCTCCCTCACTTGGAGCTGTGTGACCTTGGGCGAGCTGGTTAGCCCTCCTGAGCCTGTTGGTCGTGTGTAACACCGGGCTAGTGCGAGCAGGAACCTCATAGGGTCCACATATAGATGGCACAGATCACATATAGAAGGCGCTGTACAGGCGTAGCGCTGCACACGAGTCAGTGATGGAGGAAATCCGAGCTCAACCAGATCCAAAACTAACCAGAGGCAAATCCGAACAAACCAGAGTCGTCTGAATCGGGTCCAGAGCTCTTCTGTCTTACACAAACACCTTAAAAATCCAAAGTCCTTCCATCCTGAAATACTTCCTGCAATCTTATACTTTGACCTTTGTGTTAAAGCACAAATACTTCTGGGGCCCCTGGATGGCTCGGTAGGTTAAGCAGCTGCCTTCAGCTCAGGTCATGATCCCAGGGACCTGGGACTGAGTACCCCATCGGGCTGCCTGCTTAGCGGGGAGCCTGCTTCTCCCTCTCTGCCACTCCCCCTGCTTGTGCTCTCAACCTCTCTTACTCTCTCTCAGATAAATAAATAAATAAATAAATCTTAAAAGGAAAAGGCACAAATTCTTTCATAAATATAATAGCCTCAGGGGTGCCTGGGTGGCTTAGTAGGTTAAAGCTCAGGTCATGATCTCAGGGTCCTGGGATCGAGCCCCGCATCGGGCTCTCTGCTCAACAGGGAGCCTGCTTCCTCCTCTCTCTCTGCCTGCCTCTCTGCCTACTTGTGATCTCTGTCTGTCAAATAAATAAATAAAATCATAAATAAATAAGGTAGCCTTAGTAGTAGCTTCACTTTCAGGACTCCAAGGAAGAAAGTCTAATTCTATGATCACAGTTAACTGATTCTTAATCAATAAAGATTTTGTTTAGCTGGGAATGTCAATGCCTTTCAGCTGAATACATTGTTTTCATTACAATAAGTAAATTTGATAGTATCTACAAACATGCTATACAATAAAATGTATTTAAATTTTTTTCCACTTTAGGAGACATAATCTATACATATTTATTTATTTATTTATTTATTTATTTATTTGACAGACAGAGATCACAGGAAGGCAGAGAGGCAGGCAGAGAGAGAGGGGAGGAAGCAGGCTCCCTGCTGAGCAGAGAGTCCGATGCGGGGTTCAATCCCAGGACCCTGGGATCATGACCTGAGCCAAAGGCAGAGGCTTTAACCCACTGAGCCAACCAGGCGCCCATAATCTATACATTTTTATTATTTTTTTGAAGTTTGATTTATTTATTTTAGAGGGAAAGGGAGAGGCAGACGGAGAGAATGTCAAGGAGACTTCCCCATGAGCAGGGAGCCCAATGTGGGGCTCCAACCCAGGACCCTAAGTTCATGACCTGAACTGAAACCAAGAGTCGGTTGTTTGACTGACTGAACTACCCAGACACCCCTTGTTTGTACATTTTGTAAAAGTTATCTTAATTTTTATTTTATTTTTTTGTTATCTTAATTTTTAAAGTTCACTTTTGTAGCTGCAAGAAAAAACCCAAATCACATAAATATCTTATTTACACAAGTAAAATTCAGATAACTGAGATACACAAAGTCTTCAGGATGTAACCACATGTAAACAAACGCTATAATAGCCATAATCCATGCCATGTAACAGCCGGATAATGCTATAAGAACAAGAACAAACCAACCAACCTTTCACCAGAAGTGAGTAACTGGTTTTATTTAACTCAAAGCAAGCTTCCTGCTTTGAGTGATTTTCTTTGGCAAGAAATATGCATGATTATTTCAATTCTATAATGCCACAGGAGGAATATGGAAACTCAAAATATTTTGAAGGGTGGTGGGAGAGAGAAGGCCACTGTCTTGAAACCCTTGCAGAACTGTCACTGCATGGAAAAGTTCTGCTCATTCTGTGAAGTTCTAGAAGCCAAGGCAAGGACAAAACTGTTCGAAAAGACAAATCCAGCTCAATTTTAGGCACAACGTCCTGTCAGTTAGAGTGCTCAAAATGGAACTTAATGTGAAATTATGTTGTCATTCATCTTAAATAAAAAGTCTGTGCATGGCCCTGGCTGAAGGAAGGGAACTATGGTCCTATGAACATGTGAACCAAACCCTTCATATCATATATAAAAACGTCACAGTGGTTGCCACAGGAAGGGGCACTGAACAGACAGAGAATCCTCCCATTCAGCATACTCTTTTGTGCTGCATGTGTTTTCATATATAATAAGATGAAAATAAAATGAATGCCGCGGCGATTTTCCCGATATTGATGGCGCTTGAGCACAGTCCTGTCGATCAGTTCCTAAGATGACTTTCAGAAGAATTCCTGCTTTGAGGGTGGACAAGTTCATGACAGAATCCCAAGTTCCCTTTTGATTTAGAGATCTATGAGCAGGTTAGTGTGGTAGGGGTCGGGGGGGCCGCAAATGAGGCAGGAGAGCCAGGGGAAGGGGAGAGGTCCTCACCCACTACCCTCCCTTCCAAGTTCCAGGAGAGAAGGGATGCCAGCTTCCCAGGTGCACACCAATGCAGAATCCACTGTGGTTATCAGACACAGAGGGAAGCTTGCAACCCAGTCTTGATTTTTTCTCTTTCCTTATGCTTTTCTGCTTGTATATTTAATCTCTCTTTTAGTTTCAAATCAGCACAGTGGCGGATAGTATCAACAACCATTATCCCTGTCCCGAGGTAGTCGTCAACCCGGGAGAGAAACAGGATCAGCTCTGGGGAAATGGCACCTGGGCTTTGCTCCTAGAGCCTGTAATTGCCTCTGTCAGGAGAGGTATGAAACCCCATGTCCCTCTGCCACAGACGCCAGACTGAAAGTCTCCTCCCTTGCATTCCTCTGGGCCGGTCCCATAGACAATGAGGCTGAGGCTGGCTCTGGACAAGAAGGAAATGAAAGCAGATTTGCCCCAGTTACTACGTCTCACTGGATCCTTCCAGCTGCCACTCCCCTATCCAGGTCTGCTGACCTCCCCTGGGCACGGTGGTCCGCTGACTGCCAGCGCCATCTTGTCTCCTTTGCTACTGTTCACTCTGGCCCAGCCTGGCCCAGGCTTCGGCTGAATGCTTAGCATTGATCCCTAACGTAGCTATAACCTTTCTTAAGAGGTCACCTCCTTGCTTGTGCCTTTAACCCAGTGTGACATATGGTACGTACAACCCCAGGTCATCACAGAAGAAAGAACAAGTTCTGTCCTACTTGATGAGATACCTGATTACTTTATGCTTTGCATAAAGAGAAGTTTGCTTCAGGTAACATATAACACATAAAAGCTGAGAATGGAACTGCTTTTTAAAAAGAAGAATGTCTGCTCAACCAAATTTGGGGAATGTTTCTCTTATCTCCATTGTTCGGGCATCAACCAGATCTTTCCCTTTATCTCGTTTGGCTGCCTGCCTTGCTTTTCAGTTATTTAGAAAGTACCTTAATGGCATCTTCACCAATGAGTAAAGAAACAGTAAATGACATTTAAAAAAACAAAAGCTTTTTTTGTTTGTTTTGTTTTTACTATTAGCTTATCTGGTAAGGATAAAGTTTTAAAGGATTGAATCAGATACCTTCTGCAAATGGCAGACTAGATAATGGAGAACTACTCTTTCACTGAGAACAATTAGAAAAGCTGCCCAAAATATAAAAATAAATTGTTTGAAGACATTAGGGGAACTAAAACACAGTAAATAATTACAGAGCTGGGATCTAGAGAAGAATTAAGGAGTGGCATCCAGTGTTAGGTCTACTGTTCTCCTGGGGCTTCTGCCAATTCCTAAAAAAGTAACTGAAATATTGAAAAGATGAGCAGATATTTTAATAGCCTTGTGAGGGAGACCTCAGTGAGGGGGAGTTCTAGAGAAACACACACACACACACACACACACACACACACACTGGGTTGGGAAATTCAAGGGCCAGATCCTAGGAATCAGGATGAACTGAAGCTCAGCTCCCAATTATCTTAAGGCCTCTATTGAATTAATCTGATCTGGAATTGTTAGTGTCCCTAGCCACCTGCCAAAAGCAAATACAAATCTTCTCTAGCAAAAGCTAACATTATATTAGATTCAAATTATTTCTGTAATAATGAATATGCAAGGTCTTGTGCACAAAAAAAATAAATAGGTTTGTGAGGAGTCAAATCCACTGAACCTAGAGAAACAATGAACAACAAAAACATACCCATAAGAGATCAAAATAATGGAGTTCTTCCTACTCAAATGTGTTAAAATAACTCTGCTAAATATGTTCTAGGAGAATAAAGACAACTCAAAAGAGAATTGGAAACCATAAGATAGAGCTAAATGAAAGTTATAGGATTAGAAAAATAATAACCAAATTTAAATACTCAGTATACGGGTTTAACCTCATATTACACACAGCTAACAAGAGAATAAATCAGAAGATATGTCAGAAAAAAAAAATACCTAGCATGAAGCATTGAGAGACAAAAGGACAGAAACCATAGAAGAGAAAGAAAGAGGTAGAGATAGAAAGAACTAAAAGGCACGTAAGTGAAGTACCAAGGAGAGAATAGAGAGAATGGGGATGAAGCAATATTTGAAGAGATAATGGTAGAGAATTGTCCAAAACTGATGAAAGATATGAAGCTACAGATACAATCATTGCTGAGCCCCAAGCAAGATAAATACAGAGAAAAACTCCCACTTAGATACATCACAGTAGAACTTCTTGGAAACCAAAAACAAAGGAAAAAATAATTAAGTGCCGCCCGAGGGAAAAAAGCTTTCCAAAGAACAACTCTGAGACTGGCAGCAAAATTCTCAAAAGAAACAATGGGATCCAAAAGATATGAAATATCTTTAAAGTGGTTAAAAAAAAGAATTAGAAACTACCTGATAAAAAGCAACCTTATCAATTCATTTAACCAGTACATATTATTAATCCATGGTATGCCAGGCACTCTGTTGGACAATGGGCTTATAGCAATGAAAAGGCACATTCCTTACCTCAAGAAGCTCAGTAATGGTCCTCGGCACTTCACTCAACAGCTTTCCACACCCGAGCTGTATGACATACTTCCATCATTAATGGTGGGTTCCTTACAGAACTGCTTGAAGAACGTGGGGTTCAAGGGTGATCAGAACTCGAAGGTATGTGTCATTTTAAAAGCATCCTCTCCCCTAATCCCCTGAAGGACTTGAGATGCGCTGGGAGAGAAGGTACAAACATTTGCACTGTAATATAGTAAAGCCACAACCAATTAATTTACCCAATCATTTTGAACACTGTGCTATGAGTATAAAGATAAATAGGTCCTATTTCCTGAAGTCGAGATGTTTATAGTCCATGGGAGAGACAGCCAAGAGAAATCATTAATTACAGCACAGAGTTTATGACTTCATATTCTTTGGGAAGCTGAATAGTACGAGCATGATCTGTGAAATCAGACTGTATAGCCTGTGTTGTTGTTGTAAGATTAAGTGAGTATATGCAAAATATTTGGCACCATATATGCTTGCAATATTAAGTAACTGCTTAGTAAATATTGTGTATTTGATTACAAGTGCGAAAACCCAACTTTATGTCAATTAAGGAAAAACAGGTGGGATTTTTTCTAAAGACACAGGCATATAACAAGATACTTAAGGACAATAGGGCCACAGGAAAGGATTCAAATAGAATGAAGACAATTATTAGAAACCTGTGAAGTACTGTCTCTCCCCTTTTCTCTCTACATTCTGCATATATTCAGTTCTCCTTGTGAAGCCTGGATTTCTCTTTTCCAGTACCAAGGCCAACTGTGGCCACCCGCTAGCTCCTGGATTTATGATTTGTGGTCCAACCATACACAGGGACTGAGTGATGGTCTTACAGATGCCAATTCTAAAACCCCTGATTTGGACAGTTGCTCACTTATGATATGATTACTTTGGGGCAAGAGATGAGGCCAGTAATAAAAACATGACTAGACAAAAATAATAATATAATCCTTTCCATATTCTTTTCTGTGCCTTCAATTAAATGGTGCATATGGCAGGCTAAGAAGATTCTTAATAATTGATGAATGCAGGTCAGTGATATGAGGTAGTCATGCTTCCCTTCCCTCAGTATATCAAGAAAGTAAGACTTTGCTTTGGGAGTACATAACAGATCTTTGACAAGTTTAAACTAGAAGTTAGATTATAGGGGATGGTCATGGGCAGAATAGCCCCAGAAGCCATCTGGGCATGAGCTGGTATGAGCAGAGGTCTTGGTGTTTGGGGCTGGGAGGGGATATGGTAGGGTGCGCCTGGGTGCCTGGGCAGAATGCGTGGAATGAGGTAAAGAGGGAGGTGGCCAGTCTGTGCCCCAGCTGTACTGACTGAGGGGTAAGGTCTCAAAGAGGAGGAGATGTATTCCCAAGAGGCTGTGTCTGGTAAGAGTCTGGCTGAAAGCTGTGTTGCTCTGAGGGCCCGTTGAGAAACTAGAACACAAAGTTGGTGGGAAGTCCATCCATCCACTGTGGGATTTGCCCCGTGAGGGTTCGCTGTAACCACTGGCAGAGGAGAGCTGGAGCCGGCCATGTCGTCATTCAACTATGGCGCCAGGAGCAGGTCACGTAAGATCCTCAGCAAGAAAACTGGGAAAGAGAACCCAACTGGACCTATTTCTGAGGCTATGACACAACCCTAGTGGATCCCAGAAATGCCTTGGGGAGTAGAGGGAGGGATAAAAGAGGCCAAGTTACTCTCGGAGCCTGTGAAAACTGAGGCTTATCCCGTCTATGGCATTCACAGTGCTCCTCTGTTCTACCCTGAGCAGGGCCTGGCACCTTTGGCACTAAAGCAAAAGGAACAATGTTATGAATGCAAATTTTCAGACAGAGGTTACCCTTTTATACATGCACAGAAAATCAAGTTTTAAAAATCACCCGTTTTAAATTGGGTTATTAACATTTTTGCTCTTGAGTTTCATGAGTTTTTATTTTTTATTTATTTATTTTTTTTTTTTAAGATTTTATTTATTTTTCAGAGACAGAGGGAGAGAGCGCGAGCGAGCACAGGCAGACAGAGAGGCAGGCAGAGGCAGAGGGAGAAGCAGGCTCCCTGCCGAGCAAGGAGCCCGATGTGGGACTCGATCCCAGGACCCTGGGATCATGACCTGAGCCGAAGGCAGCTGTTTAACCAACTGAGCCACCCAGGCGTCCCGTTTCATGAGTTTTTAAAATATATTTTGGAAATACACCGGTTACTTGATGGTCTGCAGATATTTTCTTGAGTTCTTTAGGTCAACTTTTCATTCCATTGGTTGTTTTCTTTGCGGAGTAGAACATTGTTAGTTTGATATTATCCTGCTTGTCTACTTCTGGTTTTGTTGCCTGTGCTTTTGGTGTCATATCCAAGAAATCACTGCCAAGACCAATATCATGAAGCTTTAGAAAATGGGCTAAAGACTTGAATAGACATTTCTTCAAAGAAGACATACAAAAGACCAACAGACACATGGAAAGATGCTCAACATCCTTCATCATCAGGGAGATCAAAATCAAAATCACAATGAGATACCACCTCACACCTGTCAGAATGGCTGTTATCAAAAAAACCCAAAAGAGGAACACATGGGTGGCTCAGTCGGTTAACAGTCTGCTTTCGGCTCAGGTCATGATCCCAGGGTCCTGGGATGGAGCCCAGCATTGGGCTCCCGGCGCAATGGGAAGTCTGCTTCTCCCTCTCTCTGCCCTTCACCCTCCTTGTGCGCTCTCACGAGCTCTCTCTCTCTCTCCAACAAATAAATAAATAAAATCTTAAAAAAAAAAAAAAAAAACCAAACCCAAAAGAGAGTGACTGTTGGCAGGGAGGTGGAGAACAGGACTCTTACACTCTGTTGGCAGGAATGCAAAATAGTGCGGCCACTCTGGAGAACAGTATGGAGATGCCTCAAAAATTAAAAATGGAACCACCATCTGATCCAGCAATCCCACTCCCAGGTATTTATAGGAAAGAATTGAAATTAGGATTTCAAAGGGGTATCAGTCCTCCAGTGTTCACAGCAGTATTATCCACAATAGCCAAGATGGAGAAACAGAGTCAATACCCATTGGTAGATGAGCAGATAAAGAAAATGTGGCATGTACATACCATGGGGTTTTTGTTTCAAGATTTTACTTTTAGGGGCGCCTGGGTGGTCAGTTAAGCATCCGACTCTTGGTTTCATCTTGGGTCATGATCTCAGGGTCGAGAGATCGAGCCCCACTTCAGGCTCTGCACTCAGTGGGGAGTCTGCTTGAGATTCTCTCTCCTTCCTCTGCCCCTCCCCCCACTCCTCTCTGAAAATAAAACAGTCAGACTCATCGAGTCAGAGAGTAGAATGGTGGCTCCAGAGGCTCCAAGGAGGGGGAAATGGGCAGCTATTCATCAATAGCACAAAGTGTCAATTATGCAAGATGCATCAATTCTAGAGTCTGCTGTAAGGAATTGTACACTTACACATATATTAAGAGAGTAGATCTCATGTTGAGTTACCATAAAAAAAAATGTTTAAATTATACTTTTTCATTAATGCATTTTGAAGTTCCTGCTTTCAACCAGATTGTTAAAATTAGAAACAAAGATTCTACCCTCAAAGAGGTCATACTCAGGATGCCTTGATGGCTCAGTCGGTTAAGTGTCTGCCTTCAGCTCAGGTCATGATCCCAGCATCCTGGGATCAAGCCTCACATCGGGCTCCCTGCTCAACAGGAGGCCTGCTTCTCCCTCTCCCACTGTCCCTGCGTGTGTTCCCTCTCTCACTGTGTCTCTCCCTGTCAAATAAATAAATAAAATCTTAATTAAAAAAAAAAAGACATTATACTCTTAGCAGAGAGATATTTAGAGGAATTTTTTTTCCGCAGCCAAGTATGCTGAGTGTGCAAATATCAGTGAACTGACGTGTACTGCTCTCTGGTTGCACTCGCCGTTTCGTGACTCTAATCCATGCTGTCACTGACTTCCCAGCTTCAGCTGACATCTCTGTGATGCACATTTTGGGTCGAGGCCTAAGGACATTTAGAAATAGTTTAGTGCTGAGCATAAGCTGAATATATTCCCAGAATTCCCGTGCTAATCAATTATTTATCCCTTACAAATGCTGAGATCAAGAATGAAGAGAAGTTATGTATTCGAGCTTGACGGGAGGTTTTGGGAGACCAGCAGGAACAAAACACTCTTGAGCCCACCGTGGGTAAAAATGAGCTTCCCCCTTCTGTTGTACTTTATCTAAAACAAGGCAAAGAGTACGCCTTTGCCACCAGCAGTTCAATAGTAATTCATAAGTTATGAGGAACGTGTAATTTGTATGAAATGTTGCAGTCCTTTAGCCATGAGTTCCTGGGATTTTCTAATGTAGCTGGTAAACACGTTGTGATATTTGTCACACTTTTCCCCGCATTTCTGTTTTAGTACGAAGGCGATGAAGTATACCAAGCTGCCACTTCAGAGAGCATTTTTTTTTTTAAGATTTTATTTATTTATCAGAGAGAGAGGGAGAGAGAGCGAGCACAGGCAGACAGAGAGGCAGGCAGAGGCAGAGGGAGAAGCAGGCTCCCTGCCCAGCAAGGAGCCCGATGTGGGACTCGATCCCAGGACTCTGGGATCAGGACCTGAGCCAAAGGCAGCCGCTTAACCAACTGAGCCACCCAGGCGTCCCGGGAGCATCTTTTTTATCTACAAACTTCCTCGCCCTTGTACACACACGCTTTTAACTCGGCTTTATTTATTTTTTTTTAAATACTGTTACATTTACAGGAAAATCAGTAAGACTGAACAAAATGTACCCACGTTCCCCTGTGCCTGACCCCCAGGTTCGGCCACGGTTGCCATCGTGCGGTGTTATGGTATATTCGTGACCTGGGATAAACCAATATGAACACTTGCCTCCCGGTTTGTCTTTTGCTCCCCTTCAGCCTCTCTGCCTTCAGCCGTGCTGGGCTCGGTCTCAGGCTCCACTCCGGGGCCAGCTCGCCCTGTAACCCCGCTGGGCTGTCCCTCAGCGCTCACACTGCGGCTCTTACACGCTCACAGCCTCGGACCACACCAGCTCTGCCTCTTGCTTTCCACCCCAGAGGTACTGTGCTCCTCTCTTTCCATGACCCGATATACAGCTCCTGCTGCGATGCGTGCTAGAAATGTCCCGTGACGTGGGATACCATATCATTAAACCAGTCACCTTTGGTCCGGCGTCTGCCTTTGGCTCGGGTCACGATCTCAGGGTCCTGGGTTCGAGCCCTGCGTTGGGCTCCCTGCGCAGGGGGGCGTCTGCTTCTCCCCTTTCTCTGCAGCTCCTCCTACTCATGCTCACTCTCTGTCACTGTCTCTGTCAAATAAATAAATAAAATCTTAAAAAGGAAAAAAAAAAAAAAAAGAGGGGGCCCTGGGTGGCTCAGTGGGTTAAGTGACTGCCTTCAGCTCAGGTCATGATCCCCGAGTCCTGGGATCCAGCCGGGCATGGGCCTCCTTGCTCAGCGGGGAGCCTGCTTCCCCCTCCCCGTCCTCCGCTGGCAGGTGCTCCCCCTGCTTGTACTGTCTCTCTCTGTGTCAAATAAATAGATGAATAAATAAAATCTTTTTTAAAAAGTAAAAATAAATTTAAAAAAAAGATTTCACAGCAGTGAACATTTTATCCGTCCACTCTTGTTTTTCCAAGTTATTCATAAACTATTAAATGGTTGGTTTAATCAAAATATATCATATTTAAGACAATTCCATTCTAGGGGCGCTTGGGGGGCTCCATCGGTTAAGTGTCTGCCTTGGGCTCAGGTCATGATCCCAGAGTCCCAGGACAGAGCCCCACGTCAGGCAGGGAGTCTGCTTCCCCCTCTGCCCCTCTCCCTTCTCATGCTCTCTCTCTCTCTCTCTCTCTCTCTCTCAAATAAATAAATTAAATATTTTAAAAATAATCATTCCACTCTACAAGAGACTTACTTATTTTTAGAGACAACTTCCTTTGGCCCTACTCACTTTTAAATTCTCTGCCTCCAGGGTGATAGCCTTTTTTCCCCCTCCTCCTCTGAAATTGGACTGTTCTTAGATCTGGGACATATCTGACTAGACCCATGTTTCCTCTAAAAGACGAAAATACGGTTGTCTTCCGCAGCTGCCTTTCCGCATGGTCCCAGCTGCGTTCTGCACAGCAGTTCCTCTCAGTTGATGTTTGAGTTCCAACGCTTCAGGGGCGCCTGGGGGGCTCAGTGGGTTAAGCCTCTGCCTTCAGCTCAGGTCATGATCTCAGGGTCTTAGGATCAAGCCCCTCATCGGGCTCTCTGCTTAGCGGGGGGCCTGCTTCCCCCTCTCTCTCTGCCTGCCTCTCTGCCTGCTTGTGATCTCTCTTTGTCAAATAAATAAATAAAATCTTTAAAAATGAATAAATAAATAAAATGCCTTTTTTTTTTAAAAGATTTTATTTATTTATTTTAGAGACAGAGAGAGAGAGCAGGGGAAGAGCAGAGGAAGGGGGACAGGCTCCAAGCTCAGTGCAGAGCCTGACATGGGGCACAAACCCACGGCCCTGAAATCGTGCCCTGAGCTGAAGTCGAGAGTTGGACAATGAACTGCTTGAGGCCCCCAGGCGCCCCTGGTTTCTATATTTTCATAGAGCATAGGTAAAGGTTCAGTGGTGAGGCACATTTTTAATTAAATAATTTCTGTACATTTACCTAGGCATCTGTGCACGTATTTTGACATGTGATTATTAAATAACAATTATGTTAAAATGAAATGTGAAAACTAGTCAAAGGAACTACTATCAGGAATTATAGCAAGCACTAAACCTGTGGTTGGCACCCTGTGATCTAAGGCTCCTGGGATTGCCAAGACCTTTCACGGGGGTTCATGAAATCAAAACTGTGTTCATAAAAATACGAAGATGTTATTTTCCTTTCTCATTATGTTGGCATTTGCACTGTGCTGACATTACAACAGATAGAACTCAGAAGCAGATAGAAGATTCTAGCTGTTGTCTAATGAAGCCAACCATTAAAGAGATTTGCAAAAAAAAAAAAAAAAAAGTGTAAAAGAATGCTATTCTTTTCACCAATTTTTTATTTAAAATTTTTTAAAATTTTTATTGGGGCCCCTGGGTGCCTTATTTTGCTAAGGAGCTTCCTTTGGCTCTGATCATGGTCCCAGGGTTCTGGGATCAAGCCCCATGTCTGGCTCCCTGCTCAGCAGGGAGTCTGCTTCTCCCTCTCCCTCTGCCCCTCTCCCAGCTCATGCTCCTCCCTCTCCCAGCTCTACTCTCTCTCAAATAAATAAAATCTTTAAAAAAGGAAAGATTTCATTTTCGTTGAGTGGTCTCTGTACCCAACATGCTGCTTGAACTCACAACCCCAAGACCAAGAGTTGCATGTTTTACTGACTGAGCCAGCTGGGCACCCCTCACGCCTTTTTAAAATAAAAATATGTGGAAGCACCTGGGTGGCTCAGTGGGTTAAAGCCTCTGCCTTCAGCTCAGGTCATGATCTCAGGATCCTGGGATCAAGCTCCCCATCAGGCTCTCTGCTCAGCGGGGAGCCTGCTTCCCCCTCTCTCTCTGCCTGCCTCTCTGCCTGCTTGTGATCTCTCTCTGTCAAATAAATAAATAAAATCTTTAAAAAAAAAATGTTGATGCGTAACAGGTTGAATGAATACATACATTTTTCAATTTCTCAAACTAATTTGTGATACAGTAAATATCATTAGATATGACTCACATAAACAAAAGTTCTTTGAGGTCCTTAATAATTTTCAAGAGGGTAAAGTGCTCCCGAGCCCCAACATTCTGAGAGCTGCGGCCCTAAAGTGATATTCCAAATGCCGTCTGGATAGTTTTCTTGGACCTTCCTTTGAAATTGTTTTTTACTTAAAAAAGTGAGAGAAGTCTATTATTTCCATATTCCCCTATATAAAAGGTTTTTATTGTAACAACTCTTTTTATATGTGTCTATAAATATAAATGAAAAAGAGAGAGGGAATTGGAAACCCTATCCTATATGACCCAAAAGAGACATACAGATGGATAAACGAGCAGTCTCTTAGTTAAACAAGAAGTAAAAATTTCTGTTGGAATGAGCTGAGGTCTGTATAATTAGTTGTGTGTATGAGTAACAAAATGCCAGCTTTGTAAATAAAGAAGATAATGTTGTCCTAGTCAATTCCCAACATCCATTTCTCTAAGTCTTAATCTCACAGCCTTTTTCAACAGGTTTCCTGAAAAACTCACATGCATGTAGTTCGCCTACGAAAATGTACAGTTCAATGGCTTTTAGCTTATTCAAGAGTTGTGCATCAATCACACCATCAATTTTAGAACATTTTCATTATTCTAAAAACAAACCCCGTAACCATTAGCCGTTACCCACCACACTCTCCCATACCCTCCAGCGCTGGCAACCAATAATCTATATTCTGTCTCTATATTCTCCTATTCTGGACATTTTATATACATGGAATCATACAGTTCATGTCCTTTGTGACTGGCTTCCAATACTTAGCATAATGTTTTCAAGGTTTGTATGGATCATAACACAAATTAGTATTTCATTTCTTTTTGTTGACAAATAATATTCTATTATATGAATAGACCACATTTTATTTATTCACCCATCAGCTGATGGATATTTGGATCATTTCAACTTTGTGGCTGTTATGAGAAATGTTGCTATGAACATTTGTGTACAAGTCCTTGTGTGCACAACGGTTTTCAGTTCTCTGGGATACAGACCCAGGAGAGGACGTGCTAATCATACAAGAACTCTAATTTCAAGGGATGGCTGGACTGTTTTCCACAGAGGCTGAGCCATTTTACATTCTTCCCAGCAATATACAAAGATTCCAGTTTCTCCAGATCTTCGCCAATATTTGTTATTTATTTATTTTCTTGTATTATTCTAGCCATCCTGGTGGGTGTGAAGTGGCATCTCATTATGGCTTTGATTGGTCAAAACCCTTTTACGTTATCAACCTGTGAACTCTAGTAGTACCTCAGGCTTTGATGCCTAGACTCTGCATAACCCTTTATTCTAATACGGATGCTGACCTCAATCTTTTCACCTCCTAAAGCCCCAATTAAATTAAATTTAGAGCAATTTTACTTCTACAGGTCTTTTTGTGAACCCAATTTTCTGCTGGTGTTCTGTCAGCATGACCTAGAGAATTCAGAAGTCTCACTGGCCATTACAGGTTCATGGCGCTGGGTTCTCTTGTCCTAGACACAGTGCCTGTTGGGTGGTATTGTGTGAAGTCAAGAGCACCAGCTTTGGGTCAGACCCAAGTTCAAAATAATCCCCAACTCTTACCAGCTACTCAAAAGTCATCATGGAGCTGATGTCATCTCTCCAGCCTCGGTTCCTCGTGTCTAAAACAGGGGCATCACCGATGAGGTAAAAACACTGGAGGCCTAGAACTGATCGGCCTAGAATGTAATCCAGCTCTGCAACTTCTTAGCTACTTGGCCTTGGGCAGGTTACTTAACCCCTTTGATCCTCGGCTTTGTTCCTTCACTGGGCACTTAACCCATAGAGCTAAAGGAGAAACCATGTAAAGTGGATGGCATTCGGTATAGCACTCAAAAATTGTTAGTCAATCCCACTATCCAATAGTATTCATGAAATTTAATAACTAAGGCAAAAAATTGGATGCCAAGAGTTGAGTATATGGGGAAAGAGGAAATTTTTTCCACCGACCCAGCAGAACTCAGTTGAGTTAATGAGTTCATGACTCAGACACCCCATCCCAAGGATATATTGCAGAAAAATTCTCCAAAAGATCTGTAAGGAGACATACATAGTTAGAGTGCTGTATGTGGGAGCAGGATTTGGAGACCCTCTAGTTATGGAGGACACAGATGACTAAGATAAGCACAGGGTTTGGGTATGCAGTGTAGACCATCATGCCGCAGTTAGAGAGTGACCCAGACGAATAGGAACAGAGCTGGACCTTAAAACAAGGGAAAAACTGAGTGTATCCACCAGGAATTCACTAGGAAAAGAGATAACACCTTAAGTATTTTAAAACAGGTTGTAATATGAGAAATTGGTTACCCAGATGATGAAACACTTCAGAAACCAAACAGGGGACAGGTGAAGCCTAGGCTTTTGTAACAGCAGGGAGTCAACCCTACCGCCGGAGATGGGAGGTCAAGGGCAGGAGGTGAGGTGACCTACGTCCAGGGGCTGAGGTCACTATAAAAGCTGGAAGGACGGCAGGGTGTTCCGTGGGAACTGGATCTCCGGAGAAGACAGTTGCTGCAGGAGGCCCTTAAAAAGACGGAGAAGGAGCACACACCAGCTTCTCCCTTGCTTGATTCTCCTATTTCCCTCTGGTGCCTCCCCCTGGCTACACTCTGGTAAGGGAACCTGGCAATGCAGCTTGCCACACTCAGCCCACTTCCTGCCCCACTGCACCCTGCACCGTCCTGTGATATTTAAAGCACGGTGGGGGAAAGAACAAGAAACAGATTGGAGAGTCTTAGATCCCCACCAGGACAAAGCATACTGCTCTCCTGAATCACAAATTTGTACACACGCAAGCCAAACTACTTACTGTAAGGAACTCACAAACTCAAGTACACACAGAGAACCCTTGGAGTAATGGCCTAGGCAGGGGTGAGATAAAGAGTAAGAAATGGGCCTAAAAGAGAATAAACAAATAAATGAAACCAGAGCAGGGTTTTGCAGGAGAAGAGAGCTGGTCGCGAGCCAAAAAAGTACAATGAACTATCCCGAGGTATATAAGAAAGAAAGGGGCTGAGGTGACAATGACTTTAGGGTATGTGAACCTGATACTCACTTGGCTGCTGGTTAATTCCCACAGGAAAAGGGACTGAACGTTTAGGTTATGAATTATTAGTACCTTGGCAGACATGTTAATTTCTTTCCCTTTCTTCCTTTCTTTCTTTTTTAAGATCTTATTTATTTGTCAAAGAGAGAGAATATAGGCAAGGAGGAGCCGCAGACAGAGGAAGAAGCAGGCTCCCCACTGAGCCAGGAGCCTGATGCAGAACTTGATCCCAGAAGTCTGCGATTGTGACCTGAGCTGAAGGCAGACAAGTTAGCTGGCTGAGCTACCCAGGTGTCTCTGTTGATTCTTTCCTTCATCACAGAGAATCCTAGAGTTATACAAGGCCTGAGACCCTTTGCATCTTCTGGAAGCAACTTAAAATGTTAGGAAGACCTCAGGCTTTATGGTCAGGTGAACCTGGATTTACCAGCTGGAGGACTGTATGATGGTTAAACCTGTCTGAGTCTCAAAGTCCTCATCTATGAAACGGGGGTGTAATAAATAAATACACAGAAAGGGCTGGGCATCATACACAGAGCAAAAGGCAGAGTGTCTGCAACAGAGTTGACTTCTGATCAATGGAAGCGATCACCTAGTCCGAATCCCTCACTTTCTGGGCAAGAAGTAGAGGCCACCACGTCATGGAAGTTAGAGGCAAACCCAGCACACAGAGTTGAGGATGGATTTTAAATCTCTATATGGAATTGGAGGTATGACTTTAGGATAAATTCCTAGAAGTAGGATTGCTAAGTCAAAAAGTTCGTGAATGTATAGTTTGTTTTGGGTTTTTTTTTTTTTTTTTTTTAAGATTTTATTTATTTATTTATTTGACAGCAGATCACAAGCAGGCAGAGAGGCAGGCAGGGGGAGGGTGGGGCGGAGCAGGCTTCCCGCTGAGCAGAGAGTCTGATGCGGGGCTCCAACCCAGGACCCTGAGATCATGACCTGAGCCGAAGGCAGAGGCTTTAACCCACTGAGCCACCCAGGAGCCCAATGAATGTATAGTTTTTGTTAGGTATTGGCAAATTCCCTTCCATAAAGAAGGCACATGTGTGCATTTCCACCAGCAAGTGATGAGCACACCTTGAACATTCTTTAAAAAAAGACAAGATTTATTTATTTCTCTCTTTGCTGGGGTTGCAGGGGGAAAGAGAGAGAGCAAGCAAACACATAAGCAGGGGGAGCAGCAAGGGAGAGGGAGAAATGGACACCCCGCTGAGCAGGGACACACCCCCCCCCCCCCCCCCCCCCCCGCTGCCTCCCACGGGTTCCCTGACATGGAGCTGGATCCCAGGACCCTGGGATCATGACCTGAGACAAAGGCAGATGCTTAACCCACTGAGTGCCCCGTTTGCCCCTTGAACATTTTTTTTTATAAAGAAGGGATTTCTCTAGAATATTAAAATTGAAGTAATTTCAAAACCATGTTGTGCAAGATGGCCCATGCAAACAGGTGTGCACTTAACGAACTAAGCCAGTTCAGCGGACACGTAATTTTCATTAGGGACAGTGTGAGGGCCGAGAAGCTCAGCCCGGCCAGGGTAGCTGTTCAATTGTAAAGGCTTCTTTCTCAAATATTGATTTTCTTACATGTAAGGAAAGATTTGCTTTGCAGAGACGCGAATCGAACAGGAGAAGGGGATGACCTAGATACGGGGCTTTCTCTGTGTGTGTCCTCATTATGGAGGATATAATGAGATAGAGGGTGCCTCGCCAGCACCCACTCCCAATTCTCCTAACTACTGGAATGGTGTTGCTTTATTATTTACGGTTACCCACAGCTTACACAGAGCCCATACACGTTGAAAGAATACACCTCCAACCCTGGGTCTGGGGGTAGAGAATGTAACTCAGGCCCCAGCTAAACAGCCCAACCTTATTTCCTGAGTTTATTAATTTATTAATGTTTATTAATAGGTAAGAGACTATTGCTCTATTGTATGTTGCAGACACATAGCCCTATAAGGGCCAAGGTAGAGAATATGAATGTGACAAGAGAAAGAAGAAACTAGGTATTGTTTGCTTAATTCAGCCTCTCAACAAACTAACCTTGAAACCTATCTTACCTCTGGACTTTTATCTGCGTGACCCAATAAATCTCCTTATTAATGTATATATTTATTATATTTTTAATTTTATTTTTAAGTAATCTCTACACTCAACATGGGACTTGAACTCACAACCCCAAGATCAAGAGTTACATGCTCTAGTGACTGAGCCAGCCAAGGACCCCTCTCATTTTTTTAAATCAATAAGAGTTGAGTGTTCTGTGACTTGTAACCAAAACATTCCAATTTATACCATGAGCAACTTTAGTATTATCTATGAGAAGTATTTCATAGGTATATGATATTACGTCAACTTTTTAAAGATCGATGAGTGAAAATATATCTTTTCATGAAACTTTGTCACTCCAGTTTTTCCTATTGATGTTAATGGCCATTAGTATCAGTTCCAGATTATTGCCTCTTAGAACCCAAAAGTGGGCATTACTATTACCAGGACTAAATTTCTAGTTTGTCAAATCCTAGAGATTAGGCCCAAAACTTCATCAAGAAAGCTTAACAAGGCATAAAAAAATCTTTTGGTCAGAATGAAAGACATGCTTACCTATTTTGGCTAAATTCTGCTTTTCTCAATTACAATGACATTCCTGCTTCTCTGAACTTCTCCTTTGCTCACTCAAAATCTTTACTTTGTCAGACTGCTTAGTCTGGGTTTACTCTTCTAGTCAGCTAATGAGTTAGTCTACCACAATTTCATGGATGCTGACAAAAGACAGAAAAGAGTCACCGGGCACCCGGGTGGCTCAGTTTGTTAAGCATCTGACTTTTTTTTTTTTTTTAAGATTTTATTTATTCGAGGGGCGCCTGGGTGGCTCAGTGGGTTAAGCCGCTGCCTTCGGCTCAGGTCATGATCTCGGGGTCCTGGGATCGAGTCCCACATTGGGCTCTCTGCTCAGCGGGGAGCCTGCTTCCTCCTCTCTCTCTGCCTGCCTCTCTGCCTACTTGTGATCTCTCTCTGTCAAATAAATAAATAAAATCTTTAAAAAATTTATTTAAAAAAAAGATTTTATTTATTTGAGAGAGAGAATGAGAGAGTGGGAGCATGGGTAGGGTGAGGGGCAGAGGGAGAAGCTTATCCCCAGGACCCTGGGATCATGACCTGAGCCGAAGACAGATGCTTAACGACTGAGCCAACCCAGTGCCCCCAAGCATCTGACTCTTGGTTTCAGCTCAGATCATGATCTAAGGATTCAGGGATCCCGACACAGGAATCAAGCCCTGTGTCGGGCTTCATGCTCAGCAGGGTCTGCATGAGATTCCCTCTCTCCTTCTCCCTCTCCCTTCGCCCCTCCCATGCTCCCACACATACACAGTCTCTCTCCAAAATAAATAATCTTAACACACACACACACACACACACACACACACACACACACGAGTCCAAACCAGCAGCCAGAGTATCAACAACTCGTTATGATGGTTCCAAGAGCCCGGGTGAGCACAGGGAATGTGTAGAAGGTAAGATGACGCCTCACATGGACTGGGTTGCATTACAAGGGAGGACATCCGAGCTCAGGGAACCCAAATCTTTTCTAATGGATAATAAGCAGGACTTTACTCCTTAAGGAGATACTGTATCCATCTTCCATAGTTGTTCATTACACAAACGCCTTGGATATCTTATAGAATTAGAAAACCTAGACTTCACATTTCTAAGATAGGAAATCCAGGACCCCAGTTCAAAAGGGGTTATAGCACAAGCCATCACTATCATCAATATCATCAGAATTACATTAAGATTTGTAGACTTGCCTCAGGGAGCAAATAAGTTGGCACGTCTTCTAAAAGATGCATTTTCAATATTTGCCGTCCTATTTTTAGAGATTCACAATCCTGCTTCCTTGTGTGGGAGTGGGTGGGGAGAAGGCAGAGTAGGAGGATGTTGTTGATGGTAATGCACCAGCTTGCTCAGCTTACCTTCTATCCCAATCAGTTAAACCTACACATAGTAACCCTCTGTTACTCAAAGGTGTCTTTGATGGTGACTGTTTCACCATCTTTCCAAGTGTCTTTTCTTCCCAACCACATACAGTATCCTGCTTGAAAAGAGTTGCAATTAAAAATCATTTTTTTCCATCGAATATTTCTGTGATGTTTTAGCACATAGAGAAGTTTTAGCAGCTTTTATGATGTACCACCCTGGACAACTGCCAGACAGGCTCATCTCTTAATCTGGCCCTAATCACTGCCATCATGGTTAACAGGAGATGGGGACTGTGTATTTATTGTAGCTTTGGCACTATGCTAAGATATGATCTAAGAAAGATAGGGAGGTAGGAAGAGAATCAATATTTTGTACTAGATGCTGTGCTAGCTTTTTTAAGTACATAGTTTCATCACCACAGCACAACAATAACTAAGGTCCAGGGTGGTGAGAGATGCAGATCATGGGAATAAGGGACAGAACCAGATCTAAAATTCCAGGTATGTTTGATACCAAAATCCAGAATGACTTCAGAAAATTTATTCTGAGATTCAAGAAAATTGTAACTCAGGGAGAAAAGCTCTGTGCAATGAAAGAATAGTACTAATATATGTTGTGCATTAAATGTGGTTGTAGACAGTAAGTGTTAAGGAAAATTATCCTGGTTAAAACAATTATTGCCATGGAGTACTGAGGTCAATCACCACTGCTCTGTGCACAGAATGAACCAAGAATGGATTTCTGAGGAAGGTTTCTGGCAGAGCCTGTCCATGGGAACATTAACCCAGGCATCAGCTTAGGCGCACACTTGACTTTCACAAGAGGAGCTGACTTTCACAAGAGGAGTCTTGGATTTCGTCTACCTTGCTTTCTACGTCAGACTTGACCTTCCACAAGCTCTTTGAGCGTCCCATCCCCAAATTTATCTTCATCTGCACCCATTCTCAACCCCTGTCTCTACTCACGGGGGAAAGATGCCCCCCGCCACAGCTAAAGCTTTCTTCCACCTGCACCCTCCATTGTCTGTAGGTCCTGACTCCATCAAGTGTTCTTTCTCTTTCTTTAACCAGTAAGTTCCCACAGCTCTTCCCTGTCCGCATTTAAACACGTCCCAGGCTTTGCCTTCTTAAAAGACTCTTCCTTGACTTTTCTGGTTACTGTTACCTCCTTCCTTCACATCCAAGTTTCTTTGAAGAACTGTTTGCGTCCATGCTCTTCCTTTCCCACTTCCCATTAACGTGCTGACTCACTACCCTGTGGTCATCAGAGGAACGTGCGCCAAGATTGTGCCTCAGTTTCCTCATCTGTAAAATGGGGATAAGAGTAGCTACGTCACAGGACTGTGCGGATTAAATGAATTATTATATATAACGCACTAAGCACTATACGTGTTAGCTGTAATTATTATTATTATTATAATTATTTTTTTTAAAGATTTTATTTATTTGTCAGAGAGAGAGAGGGAGAGAGCGAGCACAGGCAGACAGAGAGGCAGGCAGAAGCAGAGGGAGAAGGAGGCTTCATGCCGAGCAAGGAGCCCGCTGTGGGACTCGATCCCAGGACCCTGGGATCATGACCTGAGCCAAAGGCAGCTGCATAACCAACTGAGCCACCCAGGCGTCCCAATAATTATTTCTTAATTACACAGATTCTTTCAAACTTAGTCTGAATTCTTTGTTTTCAGAATTAACTCTGAATCACATGTATCGCCAGCCGGGGGCTTTTAACCCACAAACGGGCAGAAAGCCCTTCGTACTCAGTAACTGTATTGTTTACAGTAAAAAAGAAAAAAAAGTACATGCTGCTAGTTTTACCTAATAAAAACGAACTGAAGTTTCTGAGACAGGAAACAAATCACCAGCGGTCTCCGGTCTCCTAGGAGACGGAGTCTGACGTCACTCGGGCGAGGACGCCGTCAACAGCACTGCGCATGCCCTTCGCCTCCCTGGCGCCGGCGGGCGCAGCGCGCATGCTCGCGCCCGGGTCAGCGGGTCCGCGCGTTTGACTGGCTGCGAGGCGTCGGCCGCTCGCGGTCAATGGCGCTGCTGGCGGGAAAGTTGAGTGCCCGGTTCGCCCAGCCTTCGGGGCGATGTGTAGTGACTTCCGCAGGGCCGAGTCTGGGACGCAGGTGAGGGCCGCCGGGTCTGGGACGGCGGAGGCGGGGCGGGGGCCCGGGCCGGGGGCGCGCGGGGCGCTCGGCGGAGGGGAGGCGGCCGCGCCGGACTGCGGCTCCGGCCCGCCCGGCCCGCCTGAGGCCCCGGCGGCGGCCCGCGGCCCTGGGAGACCCGGCGAGGACGTGCGTGGGCTGCCTGGCGCGGGCGAGCGGAGGCGGAGGCGGAGGCGGAGGCGGACGGAGGCGCCCGTGTCGCCCGGCCGCTGTGCGCCTCCTGCGGTCCGCTCGCCGCGCGGGGCCGCGGCTGTCCCGGGCTCCCCGCGGTCGGGGGCGGCCAGCCGGGCGGCGGAAGCGGGGCACGGCGGGGCCTGCGGGCGGACCGTCTGCAGGCGGGAGCGGGGCAGGCGGTGTGGGAGCGGGGCCCTCCCGCCCGCCCCCGCGCGGGGCCCCGGCCGCTCGCCCGCCCGCGTGCGTTTCCGGCGCGGGGCGCCCGCGGACGCGCCGGCTCGGACAGGTGCTGCGAGAAGCGGCGCCGGCAGGTACCAGCGCGGCCTGCGTGTGGGTCACCGGTCGCGGAACGGGAACGAGGAGCCCAAGGAACGATCTGCCCGAAGAACCAGTGGCGGAGGCCGACGCGGAGGAACCGCGGCCTTGGGGGGCAGCGCGGGGCCCGGGTCAGGGGGAGCCGGGGCTGAGGTTTTCGGGGCCGCGTGAGCTCGGCTCGGCAAGGAGGGGGCGGCGGTCGCGGGCAGTAGCGGGTAACGTGGGTGTTGAGGGAGCTGCGGGTGGTTCTGACGAGTGATGGAGACGGGAGTTGGGCCCTGAGCCCCGAGAAATGGGCGAGGTGGGTGAGAAGAATCTATTATACAGATGAGGGACAGAAACAAGACTCTTTAAATAATAATCATAATCATAATAAGGTTTTGTGTATGTATTTGAGAGAACAAGTGGAGGGGAGGAGCAGGCGCCCGATTAAGCAGGCAGCCTGACATGGGGCTCCATCCCAGGGACCGGCATCAGGACCTGGGCGGAAGGCAGACGCCAACCGACTGAGCCTCCCGGGCGCCCGGGAAGCCGCGCTCTTAGGAGGAGTCCACGCATGTTTCCTGTGAAGGGCTTTGCAGGTCAGGGCGCGCTCCGTCAGAACTCCTTAACCTTGCAGTCCTCATGTGCAGACATCCGCAGAGAGGGGGACAAATCAGCATGACTGTGCTCAATAAAACTTATTTTTAAACTTTTTGGATTTAACCTGCTGGCCAGTTTACCAACCCTTGCTAGAACCACTACAGTTAAAACCTTATTCATTTACAGGATCGTTTGAAACCAGGGTTAAACAAACAGGTGACTTTTGCAGTCAGATCCAGCCTAGTATCAAACAACTGGGAGCCCTGGGACGCCTGGGTGGCTCGGTCAGTTAAGGGTCTGCTTTGGGCTCAGGTCCTGGGATCAAGCCCCACGTCAGGCTCTCTGCTCTGCGGGGAGCCTGCTTCTCCTCCCTCTGCCACTTCCCCTGCGTGTGCTCGCTCTCTCTCCCTATCTATTAAATAAATAAAGTCTTTCAAAAAAAGTAAAAAATGGGAGCCCAGCACAGCCAAATCATGGAACAAGAAATTCAGCAACATATCCTTGGCCTGCCATGTCTGCACGGAGACCCTTATCCAGATTGCTTGGCTCCCACTACTTTGAGTACAGAGGGTCTGAGGGGAGAGCAGGGAGCTGGACAATAGGTGCTGCTTTATTCTTTTTCCTTTTTGCTAACAAAACCAGCTAAGTGAAACTTTCGGAGTGTTTTGCAGGACTCTGGCTGGTGCTTAATTTGTTTGGACACAGTTTTCTTCCCTTGCATATTATGCTACAGAACTTAAGGGATTCTACTGGGAGGCTTCGTGTTGAGAACGGAAGTCACAAGCGAGCCCAACAAACAACTACTTTAAATTTTTAACTCGCTAGAATTACAACTTCAAAAAACAGCTAACCATTCCCATATTTTGTGAGTAGTAGGGAAAAGACATTTCATACAGGGTCTTCCAAGAAAATAAAGTTGCAAAAAATATTTTCTTTTAACGTATTCTAGAGATAGAACTATGGTAGGACAAGTAGCATGTGTAAAACTTAATAATGAACCCTGCAATTAAAGACCAGCATTTGACTACAGTTTACAGTATAATAACCTGTTTTTTACGTACTGTTAATGTTTATTCTTTTACCCTGTTTATTCTTCTTATCACACCTGACATTTTATATTGATTTAAAGGTCATGAGAGCAGACTTTGTTGTCTGTTGAGTTTACTCCTTTAGTCCCAGTGTTTAGAACAATATTTAGCCCACAGCAGTCAATAATTGTTACTTTAGTAGATAAATTTGATATCTTTCTCCTCTTCCCTTTCCCTTCCTTCTGCCTTGCTTCGTGTGTCATCAAAACAAAAACAAAAACAAAAACAAAAAACTTCCCAGGAACTCCCTTAATTTTTCCTGTTGTCTTTCTGTTACCGATTTCTAGTTTGTGCCCTTCATTGTCAGAGGACATACTCTGTATGATTTCAGTTCTTCTAAATTTGAGGTTTGTTTTATGGGTCAGGATGTGATCTATCTTGATGGATGTCCCATGGGCACTTGAAAAAAACATGTATGCTGCTGCTGTTGGGTGCAGTGTTTTACATACATGAGTCAGATCTCGTTTGTTCTGATTTTCTGTATCTTTAATTTTGTTTTGTAACTCTTTCCTTTGCTGACAGGTGACTGTTAAGGTCCCACATATAATTGTGGGCTTGTCTATTTCTCGTTTCACCTATATTAGTTTTGCTTCATATGTTACACGTTGAGGATCCTATGTCTTTTGAGTGGGATGATACTTTTATTACTCATTCTGTAAAGTCCCCCTTTGTCTCTAGCAACTTTCTTCCCTCTGAAGTCTGCTTTATCAGATATTAATACTGCAATTCCTCCGTTTTCATGAAGTCTGTCTTGATAATATATGCACAGGTTTTCTCTGAATTTGCTCCTTAAAATAGAGTAAATATTTTTGTTTCTAAGAAGCTGCAATTTCGAGGGCACCTGGGTGCCTGAGTTGGTTGAACAAAACTGCCTTTGGCTCAGGTCATGATCCTGGAGTCCCCGGAAGGGTTCCACATTTGGCTCCCTGCTCACTGGAGTCTGCTTCTCCCTCTGACCCTCCCCCACTTCATGCTGTCTCTCTCTCACTGTCTCTCAAATAAATAAAAATCTTTAATAAAATAAAAGAACAGAAACTGCAATTTCGAGGTGACTGGGTGGCTCAGTCAGTGAAACATCTGACTCTTGGTTTTGGCTCAGGTCACGATCTCAGGATCCTGAGATGGGCGGTGCTGAAGACGGCCTACCCCCCACCCTGCCCTCCGCGTGCAGCTGGGAGTCAGCTTGAGGTTCTTTCTCCCTCCCTCACTGCTCCTCCCCCAGCGTGGGCACTCGAGCATGGGCTCAGCCTAAATACAAACATACATACGTACATAAAATCTTAAAAAAAAAAAAAAAGTACAATTTCTCCACTTACGATAGGGATTTCTTCCATCCCATTCCTCCTCAAGTTGCTCACTGGTACAGATATACCCACTCCTATGGTCATTTTTCTGTCTTGTTTTTTCTTTTTCTTTTTTCTTTTTTTTTTTTTTTTAATTTTGTCAGTGCAAGGAGCCTGGTGCAGGCCTTGATCCCAGTACCCTTAGCCGACTGGGACACCCAGGAGTCCCAGTTTTCTGCATCTTTAATCTTCATTTTCACTGATAATTTCCATTGGTATGCTAACATAAAGCAAAAAACAGGAAGCGGAAAACCTCCATAGATGTCTCCCTCTCAGCCAGCCCCGTTCCTTTACTGCTCAGCACAGCAGAGTCTGTGCTCCGGTCTGCACTTGCTAATCCCCCTCCCATTCTCTCTAGCCCATGGTGATCGGGCTCCCGTCTCCCACTAGACCACTAAAAGTTCTCGTAAGGTTATTAGCCAACCTGTGTTGCCAAATGCTCATTTCTGAGTGCTCCTTTTAGACTAAAGTATAGGAACACGGCAGAATGTGTCCTTCCTGTAGGAAAGCCATTGTGGGGAAGGAAGGGGATGATCCATGGGTACCTGCTCTTAACCCATGAGAAGCTCTTCCCTGGGGGAGGGGAATGAGAGGCTAGAAGAATATGCCAGAAGTGTTTCTCCGGCAGAGTTCCTCACATGCAAGGTGAGAAAAGTGTTCTGCCAACATTAAACTCCTGTAATATTGATTTTATGCTCTACTGTTTCTTTTTGGGACTGCGTTTATTTGATTTTTTTTTAAAGATTTTATTCATTTATTTGAGAGCGCACGAGTGGGGACAGAGGGAGAGGGAGAGAATCTCAAGCAGACCCTGCACTGAGATTGGAGCCCAGCGTGGGGCTCGATCTCACGAACCCAAGATCGTGATCTTAGCCGAAATCAAGAATTGGACACTTAAACAACTGAGCCACCTAGGGATCCCTATATTTGTTTTATCTAAATGAAAATTTGAAGCAGTTTGGTATAACTTCCTAATGAAATCTGAAGAATGCATTTAATGGAATTACTCATTTGTGGGATATCATAAATTTAAAATTTAGTCCTTACAGATTCTGCTAGAAGTTAATACTTCTTACGCATCTTGAGAATGGCTAAAATCAGCAGCACAAAATACAACTGGTGTTGAACAACTGGTGTTGGCCAGGATGTGGCGAAGAAAGGAACCCTTGTGTATGTTGTGGGAATGCAAACTGGTGCAGCCACTATGGAAAACAGCTTAGAGGGTCCTCAAAAAAAAAAAAAAAAAATTAGAGCTGCCATATGATCTAGCCATTGCATTCCTGAGTATTTACCCAAAGAGTACAAGAGCACTAAGTCAGAGAGACTGCACCCCATGTTTATAGCAGCATTATTTACAATAAAGATACTGAAGCAACCCAGATATCCAGAGACATGAATGGAGAAAGGAGAGGTGGTGTATACATCCAACAGAATGCTATTCAGCCATAAAAAAGAGTGAAATCTTGCCAGTTGCAGTGACATGGTTGGAGCTAGAGAGTACTGTGATAAGCGAGATAAGTCAGCCTGAGAAAGACAAATACCATGTAATTTCATTCATTTAAGAAATAGGGGCACCCGGATGGCTCAGTCCATTAAGTGGCTGCCTTGGCTCAGGACATGATCCCGGAGTCCTGGGATGGAGCCCCCATCAGGCTCCCTGCTCAGCGGAGAGCCTGCTTCTCCCTCTTTCTGCCTCCCGCTCTGCCTGCTTGTGCTATCTCTCCATCCAATAAATAAAATCTTAAATTAAAAAAAAAAAGAATTTAAGAAATAAAACAAACAGGCATCGGGGTGGCTCAGTCGGTGGCTGAGCCCTCAGATGTGGGCTCAGATCGTCCCAGAGTCGTGGGATCTAGTCCTGTATTGGGTTCCAGTCCTGTATTGGGTTCCCTGCTCAGCTGGGAGTCAGCTTGTCCTCTCTCCCTCCCCACCCCTGGCTCATGCTCTCTTTGTGTCAAATAAATAAAATCTTAAAAAAACAAAGGGAAAAAAATGAGAGAGACAAACCAAGGCACAGACTCTTAACTTCAGGGAACAAACTGGCTTAGAGAGGGGAGGAGAGGGGGGTGGGTGAACCGGGTGGTGGGGATTAAGGCGTGCGCTTTCGATGAGCACGGGGTGGTGTATGGAAGTGTTAATTTCTGTATTGTACACCTGAACCTAATACAACACTAACTGGAATTAAACCAGTTAGTAATAACTAACTAGAATTAAAAACTTAAAAAAGAGAAATTTATGCTGCTTAAATTGTCAGATATATTTGTAGTAGCTTTTGGGGGTGGTGCATGGGAGAGGGGGAAGCAGGCTTCCCGCTGAGTGGAGAGCCTGATGTGAGGCTTGATCCCAGGACTCTGGGATCCTGACCTGAGCCAAAGGCAGATGCTTAGCAACTGAGCCACCCAGTTGCTCCGTATGTGGGGTAGTTTTTGCTTTAGTTTATATGTATCTGTTTTTCCTTTTCCTCTTACAGGATGATTGCTTTTATAAAAGCATTAGCTTTTCTTCCAGCTTGATTGAAGGGCCAGGCCTAGTACTCTGCCCTGAAGGACAGTTGAATTTTCAAAGTGGCAGAGGAGCCTAATTTCCCATGTGAAGAGGAATTACGGAGCTACCGTAAGACCCCGATTTTGTATCAGTCGCGTACACGCTCAACTGGCTGCCGCTTTCCCTTGCTCCCTTATTCCAACTCCTCTCTCATTTCTGTGTTACAGTTACACATTTTTGCCTGAATTTCCTCTACTACTATGAGTAGTAAAACTAAGAATTGTATTTATTTTATAGCTGGGAAATCCAGGTCTGTTATGGGCAGAGGTGGGAATATTTGGTTCAGAATGTTTGCTTCTTAGCTCCCTGGTGGTCTAGTGGCTAGGATTCAGAATGTTTGCTTCTTTAGGTAGGTTTTTGTTTTTGTTTTTATTTTTTTTTAAGATTTTGTTTATGTGGGGCGCCTGGGTGGCTCAGTGAGTTAAAGCCTCTGCCTTCAGCTCAGGTCATGATCCCAGGGTCCTGGGATCGAGCCCAGCATCAGGATCCCTGCTCAGCAGGGAGCCTGCTTCCTTTCCCCTCTCTGCCTGCCTCTCTGCCTACTTGTGACCTCTGTCTGTCAAATAAATAAATAAAATCTTAAAAAAAAAAAAGATTTTGTTTATGTATTTGAGAGAGAAAGCATAAACTGAGAGGAGAGACTGAGGGAGAAGCTGAGCTTCATCCCAGGACCCTGGGATCGTGGTCTGAGCCAAAGGCAGATGGTTAACTGACTGAAGCACCCAGGAGCCCTTTTAGGTAGCCTTTTTTTTTTTTTTTTTAAGATTTTATTTATTTATTTGAGAGAGATCACAAGTAGACAGAGAGGCAGGCAGAGAGAGAGGAGGAAGCAGGCTCCCTGTTGAGCAGAAAGCCAGATGTGGGCCCAATCCCAGGACCCTGAGATCATGACCTGAGCCGAAGGCAGAGGCTTAACCTACTGAGCCACCCGATGCACCTTAGGTAGCCTTTTATACTGAACCGGTTTGCAACCCTACTACTGGGGTCTATCTGCAGACAAATTTATTTACAGAAGGTCAGGGGAAACGAGCCTTTATCTAAATGAGCTGTGTGTGTGTATTTTACCTTAATGCCATTAATTTGTAATTAGTTTGCTCTCTATATTCTAATTTCTGCTCTTGTGTAAGCTTTTCCACAACTGAATGGTCTTTAAAAACATCTGTATGGTCTTTAAAAACATCTGTATGGTAGGTATTCTGCTTACTAGATAGGTACTGCTTACTAGGTATTGAAGGTATATGATGGTATTGGAAATGGACTTCTGTTAGTATAAAGAACTTCGAGGACATGAATACTCATGGACTTTAGTTTGGTATAAGTTTGCATACTGTCTAAACATGAAAATGGAAATAGTGTGAGGTCACTTACACTTTCCATCCTTCCCAAGCCTGCCTACCTATGCCTTGTTTACCTTTTAATTTAATAGGTAGCCGCTGAGTTTCTGCCAGACAAAAGCATTTTGGAGTCTGTTGTGAGCCAAAATAGGTGCTTTTCCTTTTGAGCTTTTATATCCAGATGAGGAGATGGGCTGGTAATGTGCTAAGTATAGTAGTAGTAGTTTCATGGAAAGAGGCGGCCTTGAGGAATGTGTGTTATTATCATTCGTTTAATGGTCTTGGCCTTAGAAATTTAAAAGAGAATAGGCAAAGGATCTTCTTTGTAGGAAGAAAAACATTTCTCTATCAGTGCACATTTTATATGTATATAAAAGAACTAAATGCCTAATCTCTTGTTCAAAATTAAGGGTGCCTCCCACAAATTAGAACTGACTGTAAGACTGAAGAGAAAGGCTGGCAAGCGCAGCCTGATGTGAGAAGGGGACTTCCTGACTGATCCTGTCTCGGGGTAGCCTCAAGATAATGAATCTTGTCAACCCCACCACTCTTGAGACCCGGCTTTTCTAGCCCTGGAGGTTGGGAGTGCTGCTGTGGGACCACCCAAGAGGAGAATGTCTAATGGCTGTGTGTCAGAGTTCGGGCTCCTGGGCAGGTCGGGGCGTTATGCCCTAAGGGTGTACTTAAGGGTGTGGTTAAACAAAAGGAAAGAATGTTGGGAGGGGTGCTATGCTCCAGGAGGTCCCAGGTCACTGATTAGGCCTGGGGGAAGATTTGTCCCAGATGGCGTTAGGTTCCCGCACCTTCCAAGCACCCTGCCTGTATTTCTTCTGCAGCAGCCACTGTACTGTATTGCATTTTTGTAAACTTTTCACTCTCTCCTGTTAAATTCTTTGAAGATAGGAACTGTGTCTGCTACATCTGTGTATCCCCACGTTGACTTGGCCGAGATGGTTACCAGTGGCTGGCTGTGCAGTGAGGATTACCCCCTTTGTGGGTTATATTGTTATGGTAATAATGCTGCCATTGAAAACAGAGGGCTCCTTGTAGCTGTTGAGGGGAGTGTTAACAGAGATGGTTGAAAGAGGTCAGGTAATCGCCTAGACAGGATCTCGGATCAGCTTAGTAGATCCAGAAACTATTTTTTCTCTCTACTCAGATTTTATTAGACTCCGTGATACTGAATCTGAGGCACTGGAGCCCAGCGGTCCTCCAGCCTTTGGGAGCCAGAAGAGATCTCTTAAGTCTCGGCTCTGGCATCTACTAGTTTTCTCATCTGAAAAATAGAATGACAACAAATAGTTACTATAACAATTAAAAGAGATAATGTATATAAATTAGGTACTGCAGATACCATAGTAAGCACAAATAGTAGCTATTAGTTGATGACTTTGTTAAAATAATAAAACCTAGAAGATAACTGATTTACAAACCAAATGTCAAATCTGTTAATTAACAATATTAGTGAAACTGCCAAATAGACTAAAATTGTTGTGTCCACTTTGCCTTCTTTTCTAAATAGGAAATATGGCCTCAGAAAGATTACAGAGAGAATCAAGAGAAATCCATCACCAAGCTGTGATTGCCCAGTGTGTTAATCTTCCCTAAAAGGATTGAACTGTCTTGTCTAACAGAACTTACTGGCGTTCCTTTTACCCTGGACACTTTGGTCTCTTTTTTGTCCTTCAGAAACTCCAGATTGATTATACCTGGCTTCTTTTAATTCATTCCTTAAATCTGGACATGATTAATTTTAATTTCTGTAATAGTTTATGTTAGGTTTTTAGGGTATTTTCCTTTTTTTTAAAGTTTATTTATTTGAAAGAAACAGACTCTGCTTTGGCATTGTAAACATTTTGAATATTAGTGGGAAGTTTTCATCCTTGAAGGTTTTTTAATAGTAGTGGAAAATTAGATGCAAACTGGCTAACTCAGCCAATTGGATAAGAGGAGTTATACCATCTCTGTCCAAGTGTCCTGCCAATATAAAGCTTTCTTGAATCCTTTCCTATCAGGAATTCTCACAGTGGAGAATTCTGAAATATTTTGAGGGGTGACGATGAGAGTAAACAATTGGAGTAATTTCCTAAGTTAGCTGTTCTGATGAGGATAGTTATTTGTACACATGCTTCTCAAAACTTTTTTTTTAAGATTTTATTTATTTATTTGACAGAGACACAGGGAGAGAGGGAACACAAGCAGGGGGAGCGGGAGAGGGAGAAGCAGGCTCCCTCCTCGCGGAGCAGGGAGCCTGATGTGGGCCTTGATCCCAGGACCCTGGATCACAAACCTGAGCCGAAGGCAGCCGCCTAACAACCGAACCATCCAGGCACCCTTTTTAAAACATCTTAAAGTCATTTTATGTGTTTCATCTTGTTCATGAAAGTTTCTGTCTTGTCTTTCAAGCTGGACTCACCATCTAACTCAGTGGTTCTCAATTTTTGGCTTTAGGAATGCATTACACATGTAAAAATTATTGAGGATTTCAAAGAGCTTTTGTGCATTTTTTTTGTGGGTTTTTTTTTTTTTGGTAGAATAGTAGTTACAACGTTATATTAGATTGAGGTGTACATCATAATGGTTTGATACTTGTTTATGTTGCAAAATGATCACAATAAGTGCAATAAGTGCAGTTAATGTCTGTCACCAAAAGAGCTTTTGTTTATGTGGGTTTTATCAGTGAAACTGAGAAATTTATTTATCTGTCTATTTATTGAATAGCAGAAGCGAGAAAGTTTATTAAAGCAAAAATATAGGGTGCCTGGGTGGCTCAGTGGGTTAAGCCTCTGCCTTCGGCTCAGGTCATGCCATGATCTCAGGGTCCTGGGATGGAGTCCCGCATCGGACTGTCTGCTCAGCGCGGAGCCTGCTTCCTCCTCTCTCTCTGCCTGCCTCTCTGCCTACTTGTGACTTCACAGATGTTATTCCAATACATTGCTTGTGTTCTTACTGAGCCACCCAGGCACCCCTTTATCTTCTTTTAGTAAATCTTAAAAAAAAAAAAAAAAAAAGAATTAAAGCGAAAATAAACTCTCGAGAGATCTCTGGAGCAGGTGGGCTCTGGAGAGAGAGCTGCGGGGAGAAATTTAGAATTTTAAATATTTGCATTCATATACAAGTGACAGTTATAAACTCTTTGAGTATTGTAAGTATTTTAATGAAAAATAGCTATATTTCCCTAAACAAAAAATATGAGGAGTGACACACTCTCACATATTTGCAGATCTCGTTTTAGTGTCCGGTTGAAGAGAATTTGACTGGGGTCCCCTCTCTTCTGCGTGCAGTCTATGACTTTATGTTGTTCTGGTTGAAGTACGCTAAGACTCTTATCATGTTATTGTGCTTCAACCAGAACAACATAAAGTACTGCCGATGTATAGTTGGAAAAAGGAGTATTTGAAGGTCTTTTTTAGATAATTGTGGGTTTACTTCTTTGATTCTGTACCAAAACGTGACAAGATACTAGTTTCCTAAAAGTTAATTGCAATGTAGAATATACAATTATATCAGTGATTGATTTTTTTTTTTTTTAAGATTTTATTTATTTATTTGACAGAGAGAGATCACAAGTAGGCAGAGAGGCAGGCAGGGGGCGGGGAAGCAGGCTCCCTGCTGAGCAGAGAGCCTGATGCGGGGCTCGATTCCAGGACCCTGGGATCATGACCTGAGCAGAAGGCAGTGGCTTAACCCACTGAGCCACCCAGGTGTCCCGTGATTTTTTTTTTTTTTTTTTAATACGTTAAAACCATTGATTGATTGGTCTTACACTTGGAGTGAATCTTTTACCCAGGACTGGTTTAACATGCATTAGTCATTTGGAAATAGTGGTTCACTGAATTACACAGCTCTTTCAAGAATTGGCGTGTTTGTTAAATAATTATTTTTTAAAATTACATTCATTAAAACATTGATGTCTTCCCCATAAAGGATCTTAAGTTTCGGGAAGCTATCAAGGTCACAGAGGAGGGTGAGTTTTCTAAAATTCAAATGTTACCATTGGCAACAAATACGGTCAGTTTTCTTGAAGTGACAAGCTTACTTTCTTCATTTTAATAAAATGTCTACCAAATACCAAAGTCTGTATAATCAAAGTTTCTTTTAGTTGTTTTTTCAAAATAAATGTAGGCTATGAAAAAAGCATCCAACTCAAATAATCAGCACAATTGCTTTTCCTAGAGGAAAAAAAAAAAAAGATTGTATTTAATTTTGGAGCAGAAGTCCTTCATCTGTGTGTGAAATTGGGGACGTCCCCAGGAGCAGACTTTACCAAGTTCCAGATCCCTAAGACTATACTCAGTTCTGATACTATTTGCAAGTTGGGGGTTATGGGGACCCCGGGGGACACCTTGAGGTATAGCAGTCCCGTAGAAGGACTCCCAGAACTCATTGAAAGTGGTTGTGTTCATGGTTACAGTTCACTGCAGGGAAAGGATGCAGTCTTAAAGACGGCCACAGGAGCAGGTGTCAAAGTCCCGGCGAATTCCAGATGCAGACCTTCCCGTCTTCCTCTCCTGGGGGAACTGTGGAGGGCGCTCAGTTCTCCCGCAGCAGTGTGTGACAGTCTGCTAACTGCAGAAGCTCCCCTGAACTTGGTGTCCGGAGTCTTCCTGGGGCTCATTTTATACCATCAGTATTTGATATGTAAACAAATAAGGAAGTGTTTTCTGAATGAATGAACACAATTTTCCTCCTAACTTGTATTTCCTATTTCATAATTTCCTCTAAATCCTCAAAATTAAATGGGTCTTTTTTATAGACGCTTGGAAAATGGTGTAAATGTAGATGTCTATAAGATTTTATATTTTTAAGTAATGAGTTTTTCTTTTTTTTCTTTTGCTAGCTTCTTGCCCGACTTGAAGGTAGAAGTTCCTTGAAAGAAATAGAACCATGTCTGTTTGCTGATGAAGATTCATCTGTACTTGGTAAAAATCTCAGACCAAAACACAATGTCACATATTAAGTCTTATAAAACAGGGTTTTTTTCTAACATATATTTATTTATATGTACATACTTATAGCACAACGCAGAGTACTAACCACTATACGATCACGGCTGTACATACTTATAGCAAACAGCTTATGGATTAACCTGTAAAATTAAAAAGTGAGAAATAGATCATGCTAGAACACTTTTAAGTCTTCATTATCTGTGTCAGAGGAGTTAAAATTTGGTGGTTCTTTGGTAAAATCTTCAGAATAAATATTGACCTCTCTTATCTCAACACAGTAGTTGAGGGAGTTTTGTCACTATAATTTATTTATTTTTTAGAAGTTTGAGAGTCACAGGTAAGTCCTTAAGTACCCCGTTGTCTGTTACTACTTCTGTGGAAGGGAAAAGACATGGCTGCCTGTTCCCCCAGCACTTTTACACTAGGGAAGACTTACAGAAGAGTACTACTGTGCTGCATTGTTTCTCCTCGTTAGTGGAAGAGCTCTGTGGAGGTGTAATTCGCCCATTTAAGCATGCAGCTTCATGACTTGCATTTACATGTATGCAGCTGTCATCACAATTGATTTTAGAACATTTTCATTGCCCCAGAAGGAAAGCCATGCCTCTTAGCAGTCACTTCCCATTTGCTCCCACATCCCTCAGCCCTGGGTGGTGACTGATCTACTTGATGACTCTCTAGACCAGCCTTGTCTGCATATTTCATGTAATCATACAATATGTGGTCTTCTGTGACTGGCTTCTGCTCCTTTGCATAACATTTCCAGCTTTTATACCGTGGCATGGCTCAGTAGTTCTGGTCCTTGTTGAGTGGATATACCACGCTTTCCCCGTTCATCAGTCGATGGACATTTGGGTTTCTGCTTTTTGCTGGTATGGATTATGCTGCTGGGATGATTTGTGTACGAGCTTTTCTGTGATTCATGTGTTCGGTTCTCCTGCGTAAAATACCTACGAGAGGGACTGTTAGCTTCATGCTGTGACTGGGCTTAACCTTTGGTGGCGCTGTGGGACTGTTGGGCCTAGCGGCTGCACATTTTACTTGCCACCAGAAGCGAGGCCTAGAATAGTACCAGTTTTCCCACATCCTGCAAACAACTGTCATTGCCTGTCTTTGATTCTAGCTTTCCTAGTATGAAATGATATCTCCTTGTGGTTTTGACTTACATTCCCTGGTGACTAATGATACTAAGCATCTTTGCTTGTGCTTAATGGCAATTTCTATGTGTAATTTGGAGAATTGTCATATCTTTTGCTGTTTTAAAAAAATGGATTTTTTGTTGTTGAGTAGTAAGAGTCCTTTATATAATCTAGATACAAGTCCCTTATCCAATACGGTTTGGAAATACTTTCTCCCACTGTGTGTTGTCTTCTTGTCTTGATGGTGCCTTGAGGCACAGAGTTACTAATTTTGATGAAGTCCAGTTTATCTGTTTTGTCTTTTATTGTTAATGTTTTTGGTATCATAGCTAGGCCATCGGCTAATCCAGTCAAGGTCAAGAAGATTTACCACTTTGTTGTCATTACTGATTTCTGTTTTCATTCTTTTCCGATCAGAGAACATACTTCTCTGATTCAGTCTTTTTAATTGATTGAGGTTTGTTTTATTGCTGACCATATGATCTATCTTGAAGAATGTGTTCCATGTGCCCTTGAGAAGAATGTATATTCTGCTATAGTTGGATTGAGTGTTTTCGTGGTGTTTTGTAATAATTCTGGTTGATTATTAGCTTTAAGTCTCCTGTTCTTCTTGGTCTTCTGCCTAATTGTTCTATCCAGTATTGAAAATGGGTATTGAACTTCCCAATGATTACTATTGAATTGTGTATTTCTCCCTTTATTTCTCTGTTTTGCTTCATATATTCTGGGGCTTCGTGCACTGTTGGGCACTTTCAAGTTTATAATTTTACCTTATTGATGGGTTGATTCATTTATCGTTATAAAGTGTCCTTCTTTGTCCCCTCACACCCATTAGGACGGTAACGGTAAAAAACAGAATAACAAGTGTTGTTGAAGTTGTAGAAAAATTCTGCACTGTTAATGTGATTGTAAAATGGTGGCGGTATGAAAAACAGTATGAAGGTTCCTCAAAAAATCAAAAATAGAGCTGCTGTATGATTGGGGCACCTGGGTGGTACAGTTAGTTAAGCATCCAACTCCTGATTTCTGCACAGGCCATGCTCCAGGTTGGGCTCTTGGTTTGGTGCAGACAGAGTCTGCTTAAGATTCTTTAACTCCTTCTCCTTCTGGCCCTACCCCCACTGTGCTCCCTCTTCTCTCTCTCAAAATAAATCTTTAAAAAAAAAAAAGAGGAACTGCCATATATATGATCCAACAATTCCACTTCTGGGTAGATCTCCAGAAGTGCAAGCAGAGTATTGAAGAGATATTTGCAGTCCTTTGTTCATAATGGCATTACTCATAATAGCTAAGAGATGGGACCAACCCAGATGTGCATTGACAGATGAATGCATAAACAAAATGTGGTATATGCAAACGAGGAAACATTATTTAGCCTTAAAAAGGAGGGAAATCCTTGGGGCGCCTGGGTGGCTCAGTGGGTTAAGCCGCTGCCTTCGGCTCAGGTCATGATCTCAGGGTCCTGGGATCGAGTCCCACGTCAGGCTCTCTGCTCAGCGGGGAGCCTGCTTCCCTCTCTCTCTGCCTGCCTCTCCGACTACTTGTGATTTCTCTCTGTCAAATAAATAAATAAAATCTTTAAAAAAAAAAAAGAAGGAAGGAAATCCTGTCATGCTACTACATGGATAAACATGGGGACATGCTAAGTGAAATGAACTAGTCACAAAAAGGAGTATATTGTGATTTCACTTACATGAGGTATCTAAAGCAGTCAAATTCATAGAAACAGGAATGATAGTTACCTGGCATTGAGGAGAAAAGGGAGAAGGGGAGTTGTTGTTTAATGGGGATAGAATTTCAGTTTTGCATGATGGAAGTTCTAGAGATGTTGTACAATAGTGTGACTGGAACTTTGAACTGTACACTTAGAAATGGTAACTTTTATGCCATCTTTTAGCACAATGGAAAACAAAAATGTCCCTCGTTTCTAGTAACAGTTGTCTCAAAGTATATTTTGTCTGATAAAAGTACAGCCACATCAGCTCTCTTTTGGTTACTATTTGCATGGCATATCTTTTTCTATTGTTTTGTTATCAGTCTGTCTGTGACTTGGTAAAGTGTGCCTGTCGTAGATAGCCTATAGTTGAATCCTGTGTTTTTATTCCATTCTGCCAATCTCTGCCTTTTGTTTGGACTGTTTAGTCCACTTACAGTTAATGAATTACTGATAAGATAGGGTTTATGACTGTCATTTTGCTTTTTATATAGACATATCTTTTTTCTTTCTCTATTCCTTCTTTACTCTCTTCTTTTGTGTTAAATATTTTCTAATGTACCATTTTGGTGGGGGGGGGGCGTGCAGAAGGAGAGGGAGAGAGAATCTTAAGCAGACTGCACACCCAGCACAGAGCCCCACCAGACATGGGCTTGATCTCACAACACTGAGATCATGACCGCAACAGAGATCAGGAGGCGAGAGTTAACCGATTGAGCCACCCAGGTGCTCCTAGTGTACCATTTTTATTCCTGGTCACTTTCACTTTTTAAAGTCGTGTGTCCCCGTTCCCGCCCCCCGCCCGCCCCGGGGGAGTAGCAGAGGGAATGGGAAAAGCAGGTTCAGCAGGTTCCGTGCATAGGAGCAGGGAGCCTGATGTGGGACTTGGGACTTGATCCTAGGATTCTGGGATTATGGGAGCCTGATGTGGGACTTGGGACTTGATCCTAGAATCCTGGGATTATGACCTGAGCTGAAGGCAGGTACTTCACTGACTGAGCCACCCAGGCGACCTTGAGTTATTTTCCTAATGGTTGCTCTGAGGATCACAATTAATATCTTAATTTAAAATAATCTGATTTGGATTAATATCATCTTAATTTCCATATTTTATAAATACTTTGCTACTGGGTAGCTCCATTTCTTCCTTCTTCCTTTGTGCTGTTATAAGTTATATATCTATGCATCATATATCCATAAACACTTCTAAAATTGTGACTTAATGCAAGAAATTAAAAAGCCATTACAGCAAAGAAATTTAAATGGATTGGGGCGCCTGGGTGGCTTAGTAGGTTAAGCCTCTGCCTTTGGCTCAGGTCATGATATCAGGGTTCTGGGATCTGCCTGGCATCAGGCTCTCTGCTCAGTGGGGAGCCTGCTTACTCCTCTCTCTCTGCCCACCTCTCTGCCTATTTGTGATCGATTTGTCTCTGTCAAATAAATAAAATCTTAAAAAAAATTAATATGTATTATAACAAAGAAATAAGTAAAAAAATATTCAGTTCATTTGTTTAAGTCAGATAAGTGAAAAAAATTACAAATATAAAACATATACTGTCTTTCATATTTACCTATGTAGTTGCATTTACCTGTGGTTTTTATTAACTCTTGGGTTCAAGTAACTATCTGCTATCCTTTCATTCAGCCTAGAATATTCCCTTTACTATTTTTTTATAGAGCAGATCTGTTAGCAAACAATTTTCTAAACTATCAGTAATAAAGACAACTTTTGACCAAACGTGTTAGACAAAAGATTGAACTTTCTACTCTATCAGAAAGGATATTGTAAAGTTGGACCTTATAAAACTGACAGGAAAACATGGGTCAGAGCACCGTTTATCCAGTTGGATGTTGTATTTGTAGAAATTTGAAAAACACCATAGTGCTCAGTCACTAACAAAAATGTTTACTTAGTTTGGATTAACATCATCTTAATTTCAATATTTTATAAATACTGTAGGTATTTTAGCTGTAAAACTAGTTAGATGAGCGCCCGCTGGAGCAGTAGCAGACCTAAGACTGGCATTACAAGGATTGTTTGTCAACAACAGTTTATCAGAAACTGTATGGGGAAGTTCACAGTTAGGGATTATAGAAAGCTCTACTCCATTGTAAACATTTCTAAATGCTTTTTCATAGTAGTTACTGAGTACTATGTACTATACCATATACAGTAGTGCATACCAACTCATTACCTCTTCCGTATGATTGTAATCTGCAAATTCAACATATTGTTATACAATTAGTAGGTTGGTACCAAGATGGTGTATTTTTTGGCTTTTCTTTTTTATCCTTATTTTGAAGGATCTTCGGATTCATAAACTCACTCTGACAATCTGTTACCCAGATCCCTTACAGCATTCTATTTGTGAGAGCAACTATCAAGGCCAAACCATCCAGATTTTCTGATTTAGCTTAATTTGTCAAGTGCCAAACTGTAGTGGTGTGTGTGTGTGTGTGTGTGTGTGTGTTTTTTGCGGTGAGAGGTTTGGGTTTTTTTGTTTTTGTTTTTGTTTTTTTGTGGTTTTTTTTTTTTTTTTTTTTTTTTTACTCCCAAGTTGTCATACTCAATACTTTGAATGGACAAGGGTATGATTTCTTTCCCAACAGGTCTCAGAAACATTTGAGATAGTGACTTCAAAAACAGCTAAAAGGACTATGCCCCTCTGTAGAACATCATGCTTGAATATGATTTTTGATGTGATGATTAGACAGTAAATGTTTATAAAATCAACAAAACTGACTTCATCATTAAACATATTTATAGGGAATCTGCGACCGTGATGATAATATTTATGTGTAATTTGTAAGTTTGCACATTTTATTTCCCCAGTTGTTACAAATGACCTTTTTACTGCTTTGCTGTTAATCTGTAAAAGGAAAAGAGTGTTTTCATATACCCCTTAATAATCTCCTAACCAAGGATTTCACCTTAAGCGTTGCCTCATCTCAATCTTGTCAAAGCAAGAATCTAAGGAATCCATATACTTAACGTCATCTGTTTCTTAGTAATGTATGAATTTAGCCAACCTTGATAAACCATGTAACAAGTGCTCTCTAAGACTTACTCTGTTGAGTTACGCTGAAAGATGTTTATGAGCACCACCTTCTCTCCAAGAAAATACTTGGCTAGATTTTCATTTTTTTCCTATTCTGAGGATTCCAGAAATACCCACAGACGGCTCCCACCTACCCTCTGGCCAGTGGAGTCGCTTCCCTTTTACTTGAGAATATGCTGCCTTTCTCCTACCTTCGGTTGTCTTCATTTGACTTCAGCCTCATGAAACTGCTGTTGAATATTACTTTTTAAATGAATGTAAACCATCATATTTTCCCCTAATTCTTTGTGTGCCCCCTGCCTTCCCTGCAGCCTAATCCTTGGAAGAAGCTCAGTGCTCCCTGGAGAGCCCTCCCATCTCTTTTCTCAGCATCTGATTTTGAAGTTTGCTTCATAAAATAATACGTATATTAAATGTGGTTTTGCAAACTACACATTTACTGGTGCAAGGTAACTATCCAGGACCAATTCAGGGATCTGTTCACAAACTCTGCTCTGCCGCTTTTTTACTTTTAGAAATGTTGTGCTTCATTTAATGTTATTTAGTACTCTTTCATTTTCTTGAAACCTTTTGTGCTCTGTGTCACTTTCCTCCTCTAATTTTTATATTAAATTCATGTTTTATGTCTTCATGCTGACGACTCTAACGTGGATGTGTCCCGAGAGTTGTGTTTTTGGCCTCTATTCCTAATGTTTTGTTTACTCTCACCCACCAGATTGAGCTTTCTGTTCTCTGTTGCTTTGTAGCTTATTCTCAGATCATTATGTCTACTCTCTTATTACTGTCTTGAATCTCAAATCCCTAGGGTTTGTAGGACATTTTTATTTTGCGACACCTACCTAACATAACATTTTGAAAGCTAAATTCTTGTTAGGATATTTATGTGATTACGTGAATTAAAAATTCCTGCTTTCCTTATGTGTTTGATGTATGGGTACTTCCAACCCTGTCTCTGAGAAGAACCTTTACATACGTCACTACCTTACCCCCGAACATGGGCAGGCCCGAAAACCTGACAGAGACGAAGTGTCCACACTCACTGGGCCAGGGGCCGAGAACTGGGCACTCTGGAACAGAACTCCTGTTCCTGCTTGTCTCTTGTGTTGGTCTCTCGTTTCCAGCCTTGGTCCTGGGCCTTTACATCCGCGGGACTCTGGTGACCAGTGCCACACTCCTCCTGGGATTCCCTGCCAACTTTTGCTTCCTTTCAAAATGCCGTGTTCCAGAGCTCACTCTGGAGCATTAAGCCCTCACCAGATAGGGACTTACATTTTCATTTTTCAGATGTCTCTCAAGAAGTTTTCAAAAAGAAGGTAACCTAATGAAGTGCATTCAAAAGGTACTCTGTGCTGGAAATAGAATAGTAGAGTCCCAACCTTAAAGTAGCGTGTAGGAAATACGACGAAATAGCCGGAAATCGTACAGCTTGAGGGGTGCCTGGCTGGCTTGGTCTGTGGAGTGTGTGGCTCTTGATCTTAGGGTTGTAGTTTGAGCACCATCTGGGGTGTAGAGATTAAGTAAAACTAAAAAATGGTTTAAAAATTACATAGCATGATAACAGCGATGATGAAACATGATCAAGTTTGCTTTCTTCGCTCCGAGTGTCGTTATTAGGGTCAAATGAGCTATCATCAGGCTGTGCTTGCACCCATAAAGCACCGTAGAAAAGCTGGTTGCTGTTGATGAGCCTCATGGCCTTCTTTTCTGGGGAAGGGGGGAGGGTCTGGTGCCGCCTGCTGGTTGGTTTCCCCACTGTGTTCTCTGTGCATCCTCCAAACTATTTTGAGATTAGTCTTACTAAACTGTGTTTTCAGCTTTCCTTCTCTACAATTAATATCTGTTCTGCGTTAATGTTTCGTTGAATGCATGTAGTTCACTCTCTGTAATATAGGGAAGTAAAAGACTTACTTGTGGGTAAGGGAGGATTTCAGCTTAGCTTCTTAGTCAGCAGTAGGAGAGAGTAAACTGAACATCTGGCCTGAATAGTTACTTAGTTACTGTGTTAACTTCCAGCAAGAGTATCAGTGAACAATTGTTATTGTGAAAATAGTTTCACTTCTTGAGACTAGAATCTTTGGGGGGAGGGGTACGGGGAATCATTTTTATTTAATTTTTTTTTTTTTTTTAAGATTTTCTTTATTTGACAGACAGAGGTCACAAGTAGGCAGAGAGGCAGGCAGAGAGAGGAGGAAGCAGGCTCCCTGCTGATCAGAGAGCCAGATGTGGGGCTCGATCCCAGGACCCTGGGATCATGACCTGGGCCGAAGGCAGAGGCTTTAACCCACTGAGCCACCCAGGTGCCCCTTTATTTAAATTTTTAATTGCATGTAAGATTATGGTAGAAACTGGTTGAAGTTTCATAGTACCTTAAATATGTTACAGTGGTAACGTGCTCGGTTTTTTTTTTTTTTACATTCTTTGTGAATGTTCCAATTTACAGTGGTTTGTTAGTAATAACAGGAAGTAAAGGAACTGGACTCCCACACTAGTAATTTGATTGGGGCCTGAGAATCTGCATTCTGTTTCCAGTCGTGTGGTTCAGTCATAAATTAAATGGAAACAAACTAGCAAGGATTGGAAGGCCAGTGTTAGGAGTGGGTTTTGAAGAGCTCTGGAGGTAAGACAGTTTCCCCAGGTATTTAATTTGCGTTCTCCTGTATAGAAACCTATATAGAAAAATATTTGGAGTCTTTGAAGTTCAGAGTAGTTTATTTCAGCTTATAATGCTGGGAAAATAATTTACAGTGCAGATGTCATTCTAGCAGGGCACAGCTTCAAGAAATTTATATAGTGGAGAATAACCGATAGCATTTTGGAAATTTGGAGGGCTATTACTGGCATTTAGGACCAAGAGCTGAACATATGAAACTGCAGTGTCAAGAATAATGTTCCGCCCATAATGCCAGTCGCACCAAAAAACCCTAGTTAGGGATCGTTTCAGCCGCGTGTGACAGAAGTCCAACTCAGTGGCTTACCTGATAGAGGCTTATTTTCCTCACCTCACAAGTGGTATAGACACAGGCCCTGCCTAGCTGGTGTGGGGTTCCACCATGTCATCAAAGTCCTGGGCACCTCTTGTCTTCCTGCTCCACGATTCTTAGGGCCCACCCTACTTCGGGTGTCCCTTTTCACTCACTGCCTCAGGATGGTTGCTTCCCCTGCAGAGCCGGGTGTGGCACAGCAGAACTGGCACCCGTATCAGGAAAGCAAAACTTAGAAACCCCCAACAGAGTCGTACTCATGTCTCCCTGGCTCGGGTGATCCCTGCTGACTCCTCCTTGCAAGGGATACTGAGAAAAATAGTTCTGTTTTGTTTTGTTTTTTTTTAAGATTTTATTTGTTTGCCGGAGATAGAGAGTACACACAAGCAGGCAGAGAGGCAGGCAGAGGCAGCGGGAGAAGCAGGCTCCCTGCTGAGCAGGGAGCCCGATGCGGGACTTGATCCCAGAACCTTGGAATCATGACCTGAGCCGAAGGCAGCGTCTTAACCAACTGAGCCACCCAGGTGTCCCTGAAAAAAATAGTTTCTTAGCTCTGTGCACTGCCTTCTCCCCGCCCCGCTCCCACTCCCGGCACCCCGCCCAATAGAGGTTTTATACTTACTGACGGGGGAGGATGTATAGTGGGTAATCAAGTAGCAGAGTGCTGTGTACCGTAGTGTTCAGTAGCTTCTTTCAGCACTTTATTCTTAGCTTCTCAGTTTCAGTGTGAGTGCATGTGGACCCCTCCCCAGGAGACTTCCTTGGGTGCCTTTCCACCTTGTCATTCTGTTTTTCACGTTTTCTTGATGCTAATTAGTAGCCAGCTCCTTTCTCAGAGGTGAAATTTAATGATTTAATTTCCTTCCTTACTTGTATTTGCTTATATGATCCATTTTCGCAAGTGGATTTAGAATTTTTCTTTCACATTCCAGTAAACGTCTTTTTACACACTGTTGCAGACTTTTCATTTTGTAGCCTACCGTTACTGTGCTGCTGCATTTTGACTGACATTTTTACATTTTACACAGGTGATATTCTTGAATTTCATGGTCCAGAGGGAACAGGAAAAACCGAAATGCTTTATCATTTAACAGCACGATGTATACTTCCAAAATCCGAAGGGGGACTGGAAGTAGAAGTCTTATTTATTGACACAGATTACCGCTTTGATATGCTCCGGCTGGTTACAATTCTCGAGCATAGACTCTCCCAGAGTTGTGAAGAAATGGTCAAACAGTGCCTGGGAAGGTTGTTTTTGGTGAGCTGCGTTAACAGCACCCAGCTGCTCCTCACGCTGTACTCCCTAGAAACCATGGTTTGTAGCCACCCTTCTCTCTGCCTTTTGATCTTGGATAGCCTGTCCGCCTTTTACTGGATAGACCGCGCCAATGGAGGAGACAGTGTTAACTTGCAGGAGTGCACCCTGAAGAAATGCGCTCAGTTCTTAGAGAAACTCGTGAGCGAGTATCGCTTAGTTCTTTTTGCAACAACACAAAGTCTAATGCAGAAAACCTCACACTGGACAGAAGGGCCTCCGCCTGCCTTTAACCATCCAGGTGAGGCAGATGTGGACTACAGACCCTATCTCTGTAAGGCATGGCAACGAGTAGTGAAGCATAGGATATTTTTCTCCAAACAGGAGGATTTTAAAACCAGCAACCAGTTTTCTTTAGTTTCACGTCATTTAAAAAGTAACAGTTCAAAAAAGCACGTTTTTATTATTGGAGAAAGTGGCATTGAGTTTTGTTGATATGTGTCATACAGTAGTGTTTTTCAGGATATCATGCAAAATCTAAAAAGTCTTTAATGGGCTAAAATGACTCAGTAATAAAGTTTTAAACTCTGAGAGAATTGATATAAATGTTTCTACACAGAATGGATTTTTTTTCCCCCCAGAATGGATTTCTTAAACTAGTACAGGAAAACTTTATTGTGTTCTTGGGATGTTGAAGATAAATCAAAGTGCTGATAATAATTAAACTGTATATTGAACTTGTTTTAAGACTAAATAAGTAATCTACACATTGCGGCCTGAATAAAATGAACTTTTTTCTAACTTTGTGTCACATTTCTGGAATTTAGTTAAGTACTTAATTGTTTAGGAAAGTTTAAATGCATTTCTGACTTCTATGTAACTCCTTTTGGAAGCTGTGACTTTGGAAAATGTTTCTGCAGAGCTGTGATTTCTGCAAAGGGGATGAAAACAAGGAGCCTGCCCTTCTGCCTTTTACACCAAAGACTATGGAAAGCCAGAGCATTTTGATCGGAGTTAGAATGAGTCCAAGATGAAGTTGCATTCTGGTTGGGTCTCTGTACAATTTTTTTTAACACAGGGAAATAATATACCCATTCAAAGAATTCTATGAAGATTGTTTTTGACATTTTCATCTCCTCATTAAGTGATAAAGGCTAAAACTGTAGTAGAACTATAACTAGTATGTTCTTAGCCATTGAGAATAGCCCAGCCATACCATGCAATGAGTCATTATTTCCAGCTGAGAGCTGGACAGGGCTCTGTGTACTCTGGCCAAGGAATGGCCAGAATGGGGAGCATGCACCTCGAGGGGTACACAAGGTAATGTATTGTGGAGAGGAAGAAAATCTCAACTTGTATTTTAATCAAAGAAAAGGTGAAATTGTATGGATATGTGGTACTCAGATTGATGCTGGAGTACTCATCGATCTGTGTATCAGGTGGTCATCTGTCACATTCCTCTCTGAAGTATCCTGTTGGAAAGTGGAAAGAATTGACTGTGATGTTTTTGTGGGTGTGTTCATTTATATGTGACCAATTTAGTTAAAAACCAACTGTAGATTAAGCTGACAAAAGATTGTTTTTAAGGGCTTAAAAAGGATCCTGCAGAGAAATTAAGATTGAAGTTAATATTCTTCTTGATGCAGGGACAGCAGAGGTGGCCTCTGCTGTCTGTGCCCTCCCCGTGGACCCTGCGCCGCCTCTAGCTCATCTGCAGTTTCCAAAACCTTCGGCCTTCTGGAGGTGCCCGCTGGCTGCCCGAGCTTCTGGGCTGCATGTGGTCCAGGCCAGCAGGCCTTCAGCAGTGAAGGGCAGGGTTTGGTGTGTGAACACGCCAGCTTCCTTACCCCTCCAGTGAGAGGACACTGAAGTTCTTCTCCCAGGGTGGCCCTGGTAGGATTGGTTCCCACTGCCTTCAGCAGCAGTCCGTGCGTCAGCACACTGCATCCTGCCTTCTGTCCTTCCTGCTCGCTGCACCGCAGGGGGCCTCCAGACTGTTCTAATGAAGGCCAAGTCCTGGTGTAGGAGCTACTTCTGTTGTGGGTGGAGGGAGACCTCTCAGGAGACCATAAAAAGCTGTCAGACAAACAGTCAGTCCTCCTAGGCCCAGTATTTGCTCTTTAGCCACACTGTGAAATTCAAAATGGTAGTGGTCCCAGCGGCGACTCAAGTCAAGTTTCGCTGGGTCCCATTTCTGCCTTTCACATCTCACACCCGTATGCCCTCAACAGATCTGATTTTGCCACTAATAAACTTGAAAATATTTAAGAATATGACCTATTTTATCCCTAGTTCGTCCTTTTTCACTTTGTAGTTTTGTGGGTTTTATTACAAGTTACATGTGAGTAACTTACAAATACTTGTATGGTGGAGGAACATGTTCATTTCCCCCTGGATAATTGTGTGATCAGTAAGATTGAGAATCTCTTGGAGCCCCTGCGTGGCTCAGTTGGTTGAGCATCTGTCTTGAGCTCAGGTCGTGATCCCGGAGTTCCAGGGGTCTCCACCACCTCCTACTCCCACCCGCCGCTGCGTTGGGCTCCCTGCTGAGTGGGGACCCTGCTCCCCACTCCACTCCCACCCGCCATGGGCATGTGCACACGCGCGCACTCTCTCTCTTAAATAATAAAATCATTTAAAAAATAAGATTGAAAATCTCTTTATTTGAAGATCTGAAAATCCCTACTCTAAGTTTTGTCTCTCTTTAGCTATTTGGAAAAGATAAGAAAATTCCAATACCTTCCCTGTTCTAGCTCTGGATATATGCATTACACGCATATATGAAAAACTAGGCAGTTCTTAGCAGAATTCTCTCCTTGTTTCCATTTCTCCTCTATATAAATGAAGTATTAACTTAATGGACTGTTATCCACAGATTTATAACTTATTCTTCGGGAACATGATTAAAAAATAATGAACTTTTATATTAACTTAAATTATCAATTATATATTAATGTGTCAGACCAAAGAATTAGTTATCTTAAAAAGATTTGTTATCTGACATGTTGGAAGGAATTAAGAATCCTGGTTAATAAAAAATTCTTTTAAACTAAAAGTTACACCAATGGGATTTCTTGAACACTACAGAAAATTTAATACCTGTAAGAAGAATGAGAATTATAGGGAAAGAAATGGCACATTCTGTTGTGCAGATAGCAGATATGGGGGTGCTGGTTAGGACCAGAATAAGGAGTGAGGATTTACAAATCTTAGAGTGTTCCATTTACCTGTGGAAAAGGGAGTGAACTTCTTGAATCATTGTGAGAATCTAGTGAAAGAAAATTGCATAAGTTAAAAACAAAATAAAAAGAAAGAAAGAAAATTGCATAAGAAAGGTATTCCAGACATTCATCTGATAAATGCAATACAAAATTAAGATCATGCTTACCTTACTGCTTCCTTTGTATACAGTGTTCAGCCTTCAGCTATCAAATGTTTATTATTAATACCATCCAGGAAATTTTGATGCAGACACTATGCTTTATGGATTATCTGAGATTGAAGGTGAAAGACAAGACATTTTCAGAAAAACAAAAACAGAATTTTCTGCCAAAATCGCTTCACTAAAAGAACTTCTAAAAGATAAACTTCAAGGAGGAGGAATACCACAGGTCTGAGATTTAAGAAGTAATAGCAAAGAAAGTAGTAAGCACTTTAGTAAATCTAAAGAACTATTGATAATGTAAGGAATGTCACATTTGTGGGAGGGAAAAGTCCAAGTTTAATCTTGTTGCTTGTAAGTTGGTAATTGAAATATCAATCTAATATCTGGTGTTACTGTGAAGGAGAGTAACAATAGGGACCCATTTTAGACCTGTATGAACTTGACAAGATGAAGAGCTGCCCCTCGAAGAAACAAAGCAGTATGCACTGCGGTAGTATCTGTTGAGGAGGCAAAGGGAAAACAAGACACAAATCAGTACACACAGAAGGAAAGTGGATAGTACAAATCAGCACCAAATAGCTGGTAGAGATAAATCCAATTGTAAATGGAGTGAGTGTTTCTGGAAAAAATCTTGGTCATTATATCAGATTTTTAACAATCTGCAATATGCTTTTTAAAGAAACGCATCTAAAAGATACTGAAATGCTGAGCCAAACGATAAAAAAGACCTTAGAAAGATCAAAGGAAGCTCTGTAGCTGTACAAGTAACATTTTGTTTTAATGAAGATCGAAGGTTTGATTTATCCTTAAAGTTTATATGTCTTCAGTAAGATAACTTCTAAAACTATATAGCAAAATGTATAGAACTACAAGGAGAAATTGGCAAAGTCCCATCGTGGTGGATGTTTTACTACACCTGGGAGATCAAGCAATTAAAACCGGTTGAAGGGCACATGGGTGGCTCAGTGGGTTAAGCCTCTGCCTTCAGCTCAGGTCATGATCTCAGGGTCCTGGGATCAAGCCCCACATCTGGCTCTGCTCAGCAGGGAGCCTGCCCCCCCACCCTCTACCTGCCCCTCTGCCTACTTGTGATCTCTGTCAAATAAATTAAATCTTTAAATTAAAAAAAAAAAGATGAAGGGGCACCTGGGTGGCTCAGTTGGTTAAGGTGTCTGCTGCTCCCCCTGCTTGTACTCTTTCTATCAAATACATACAAATCTTTAGTTGGGAGAGAGGCAGAGGGAGAAGCAGACTCCCTGCTGAGCAGGGAGCCCAATGTGGGACTCAATCCCAGGACTCCAGGATCATGACCTAAGCTGAAGGCAGATGTTTAACCGACTGAGCCACCCAGGTGTCCCTAAATAAAAATTTTTTTTTAAAGTCCGTTGAAGACAGAATATGAACACAAAATCAGACTTGATGTAGTGAACATATATAGAACTCTGATGCAAAATAATGCACATTTTAAACGTAAAAAAGATATCTATTAAAAAGTGATCTTGTGCTGTGAGAAGACATCAAATTTCAAAGAATCCATATCATGAAGAGTATTTTTCTTGATTATAATGGAATTGTCAGAAGTTAACAACAATAAGATGACTAGAAGTCTCCAAATAGAAAAAAATGTCTAAATTTCTTAATCGGTAGATCAAAGAGGGTCATATCATAATTAGAAACTACTAACGTACAGCTTAAATTAGAAAAACAGGATAAACTCAAAGGACACAGGAGAAAACAGTAGAAATGAATGAAATAGAAAACAAAACAGGAACAATAATCAAATGAGCAAGAGCTTAGTTTTTAGGAAGGAATAAGAGAACAGAACTATGACTAGAGGAGACCCCTTTTTTAGCATATTAACAATTTTATATCAATAAATTTGAAAACAATGAACACCTCTTAACAAGGCTCTAAAAAAAAAAAAGAAAAACTGAAAAATACCATAATCATTACAAGATTTGAATTAGTAATTTGAACTCTCCCAGTCAATGGTACTTCCAGTACTAGCAAACATATGAAACAAAACTGATAAATCTTTTAGTTCACCTGGATAGTACGAAGTTTATGGAAGAGTAAAGGAATCCATTCAGAATCATGGGTAGAGATTTTAACCCCCGAGTGTTTGGTACAAGGAGCAAACAAAAGCAGTAAACATACGGAAGACTGAGCAGTTGAAAACGTAACCACCCACCAAGTGCAGAAAACGTAATATTTTTTAGTGACCTTGTACTGGGCCATAAATCTGTCAACAGAGCTCACAGGATTGAATTGACAGAGTAAGTTCTCCACGGACAATACTTGCAGGGAAATTTTAAAGCCTTAAATTCTTATATTAGATCAGAAGAAAGTCTAAAAAAATGAGCTAAGTAAGCATTTACTTGAAGAAAATGAATACCAGGGGCGCCTGGGTGGCTCAGTGGGTTGGGCCGCTGCCTTCGGCTCGGGTCATGATCTCAGAGTCCTGGATCGAGTCCCGCATCGGGCTCTCTGCTCGGCGGGGAGCCTGCTTCCTCCTCTCTCTGCCTACTTGTGATCTCTCTCTGTCAAATAAATAAATAAAATTAAAAAAAAAAAAAAGAAAAGAAAAGAAAATGAATACCAAATTAAATCCCCTTCGCTGTGTAGAAGAAATGTAATAATAAAAGCAGGAATTAATAAAATGGGAAATGCAATAAAGCATCAAAAAGGCAATGGTTGTTTCTTTGAAATGGCTAATAAAATTGATGACCTTCTGGCCAGGCACAAATAACCAATATCAGAAACGGAAAAGGGGGAGGACACGCCTGCAGATCCTACTGACCTTCAGAAGAGAAGCTATTAGTAATTATTTTGTGTTCACGATTTTTGATAAGTGGTAAAATGGGCAAATTAGTAGAAAAATACAGTTTATTAAAGGCTGCACAGGAGACATTCTAAAAGCTTGAATAGTCTATAACTACTAAAGAAACTGGATCACAGATCTAAGACCTTAGGAAACTCTGGGCTTTGATGGTTTCTCCAATGAGTTTTATCAAGCATTTGAAGGGAGAATGGTATCACTTTTACATGAATTCTTTCATAGAAGAGAAAAAGAGGGTTAGGGTCAGATGCCAATTCATTTAATCAGGGTACCAGCACTTTGGTGCCAAAACCAGACGGAGACATATGAGGGAGAAATTAAAGCCTTACTGAAGACATGTATGCAGAAATACCGAGCACAACAAACCAGTTGCTGAAACAAATCAAATACGTCATGACCAAGTTGGATTTATCCCCGGAACACAGATTGGTTTAGCATTTGAAAATCAATCAATATAATTTACCACATAAACCAGATTAAAGGAAAAACAAGATCTCAAACGATGTAGAAAAAGTGTTTGATAGGGTTCAGTATCTTCATCGTAATATATCAATGTAAGTTTCACAGATTAAAAGTAAAAAACTGATTATTTTAGACACAGAAGAGGTTTTAATAAAAAACATGTTCTCATGATATTCTTAACATAGAATAGAAGATCATTTCCTTGAGTGGATAAAAGCTTTCTGCAAAAATCCCATAGTAAACATTATTAAATAGTGAAATAGAAGGATTCTCTTTATTTTTTTTTTAAAGATTTTATTCATTTATTTGACAGAGAGCACAAGTAGGCGGAGAGGCAGGCAGAGAGAGGAGGAAGCAGGCTCCCTGCCGAGCAGAGATCCCAGGACCCTGAGATCATGACCTGAGCCGAAGGCAGCGGCTTAACCCACTGAGCCACCCAGGCGCCCTAGAAGGATTCTCTCTAAACTCAACAAAATCAGAATGCCTGCTGTTGTACATATGCAACATTGTACTGAAGCTATCAGCACAGCAAGGCAAGGAAGAGAAAACTAAGGCCGTACAGTTACGGAACACTGAGACCTAAAATCGCTATAAACCCATTAGAATTAATAGTTTAGCAAATTTGCTACTTAAAAGATTAAATTTTTCTGGGCACCTACATAGCTCATTTGGTTGAGTATCCAACTCTTGGTTTCAGCTCAGACCATGGTCTCAGGGTTGTGAGATTGGGCCCCACATTGGTCTCAACACTGGGCAAGGAGTCTGCTCAGGATTCATTCTCCCCCTCACTTCCCAACCACCTTCCCCATTGAGCATTCTCTCTCTCAAAAAAAAATTTTTAAGATTTTTTCTAAATAGCAGCAGAATCAGAAAAATTGAGTTTAAAAATATACAATTTCAGTCGTAACTAGAAATATGAGAGCTCTAGAAATCTCACAAAAATTCACAAGGCACTGAGAAAATGATACTGTACTGAAAGCTTTTTTCCTTTTTTTTAAAGATTTTATTTATTTGTCAGAACAAGAGAGCAGGCACAAGCAGGGAGAACAGCAGGCAGAGGGGGCGCAGGCTTCAAAGCCGAGCAAGGAGTCCAGTGTGGGACTCGATCCCAGAACCCTGGGATCACCTGAGCCGAAGGCAGACACTTAACGACTGAGCCACCCAGGCGTCCCATGTATTGAAAGAAGCTGCTGCTAATGCTGCTGCTTTTTTTTTTTTTTTTTTTTTAAGATTTTATTTATTTGACAGAGACATAGTGAGAGAGGGAACACAAGCAGGGGGAGTAAGAGGGAGAAGCCGGTTTCCCGCGGAATAGGGAGCCTGATGTGGGGCTCGATGCCAGGACCCTGGGGTTATCTGCTGAGCCGAAGGCAGACACCTAATGTCTGAGCCACCCAAGCACCCCTGAAAGAAGGTTTAAAGAAAACGTAAATAAGTGGCAAGAGAAACCACGCTCATACAAAGACTGTGTTTTCAAGATGTCAGTTCTGCCATGGATAAACCCATCCAATGTTATTCCTGTCAATCCCAACAAAGTATTTTTGTTTTCACTTTGGAACTTGGCAATCTGATTCTTAAATTTAATAGAGTAAGGCATCAAAAAATAGCCAAGACCCTTCTACCAGTTCAGGTCTTCCAGGAGACCCAGGCCATAATGTGGTTAGAAATACAAAAGATACAAGATAAAGGGGGAAGGAAGAGCAGGGTTCGGCCCGGAAAGCCTTCGGACTGAGATGCAGGTCTGACCCTGGTGGGCAGAGGGGGAAGGAAGGTGGATTGGCAGGAGGAACTTCAGCCGGCAGCAGAGCTTTGAGACAGAAGTTGTGGCCTGATCAGCTGCAGTGCAGAGACTGGAGAGGAGTCCTGTGTCAGGCAGGCTGTGGGCAGTTGCCTGGGAAGAGCATTACCCTAGCTCAGATGCTGCCGCAGACCCAGAAGGTGCTTTAGTTGGAGGCTGCCACCTCCATCTGTGGTGGCATCTCCCCTCCTAAGTGCACTTCCAACGCTGCTCTGTGTTCCCAAGTGAGACTGAGGGAGGGAGACTTACCCTTTTATATGGGAAGATGTTATATAGCTAAAGAAACTGAAGTTGGGGGTGCCTGGGTGGCTCAGTGGGTTAAAGCCTCTGCCTTCGGCTCAGGTCATGATCCCAGGGTCCTGGGATCGAGCCCTGTATCGGGCTCTCTGCTCAGCAGGGAGCCTGCTTCCTCCTCTCTCTCTGCCTGCCTCTCTGCCTACTTGTGATCTCTGTCTGTCAAATAAATAAATAAAATCTTTAAAAAGAAGAAAAAAAAAAGAAACTGAAGTTGTTACTGGTACAGAGCCAAATAAGTATCCCAGAAAGAACTCCAGAACAAACCCACCCAGGAAGGGAGCTTGATATATGTCCAAAGGAGCAAGTCATGGTGGGAAAGGTAGACTATTCAGATTGTAGCAAGAACAGATGATTCATATGGAAAAAAAACCTGGCTCCTCTTATAATATTTTAAAAATCCATTTCAATGATTAAAGACAAATGTAAAGGCGAAACAGTAAAAACCATGGGAGACTATAAGAATATATTTGTGATATTGTAGGGAAATACTTCAGACAGACACAAAAATTACTGTAATGCAAAAGAAAGAAATATGACATTTAAAGTTTTTATCCATCAAAAGATAAAGTAACAAGTTATAAGCTGAAAGTATATTTGCAATCCACGTGAACACGCTCAGTACCAAAATAAGTTGTGTATATGCATCGTAAGAATTACACATATGTTGTGTTTATTTTTTCTATTATTAACTTTTCTGATTTGTTTTGTATGTATATGATACTGTACGAACATAAGGCGTAGACACAAGTAAATAAGGAAAAATTAATGAAAAATGGGCAAAACTGATTTGAAGGCATTTCACGGAAGAAATGGGAATGACCAAAAAAAAAAACAAACGAGGTTCAGTCTCGTTCATTTGGAGTATGAATTAAGATCTCAGTCAGGGGCTGCCTGGGTGGCTCAGTGTGTTAAGCCTCTGCCTTCGGCTCAGTCATGTTCTCAGGGTCCTGGAATCGAGTCCCGCAATGGGCTCTCTGCTAGGCAGGGAGTCTGCTTCCTCCACCCTCTCTCTCTCTCCCTCCGCCTCTCTGCCTACTTGTGATCTCTTTCTGTCAAATAAATAAAATCCTTTAAAAAATAAAAAAAATTTTAAAAAAAGATCTCAATCGGATGTCATTTCTTCCACAGCTGGAGGACAGAAACTTAACGGCCGACAGTAGCTGGCAGTTAAGGTGCACCACAGAGTTCAGCGCTGGCCACGTGAGCCCACCATACAGCTCAACATTCAGGGACCTAATTTGCCAGGATTTTATCAAGCAAAACACCTACACCCTTTACTCTGGTACATGTCCTGGAGAAGTTCTTGTTTATGTGTGTCGGGAAAGATGTATAAATATCTCAGCATTGTTTTTTTTTTTTTTTTAAAGATTTTATTTATTTATTTGATAGACAGAGATCACAAGCAGGCAGAGAGGCAGGCAGAGAGAGAGAGAGGAGGAAGCAGGCTCCCTGCTGAGCAGAGAGCCCGATGCGGGACTCGATCCCAGGACCCTGAGATCATGACCTGAGCTGAAGGCAGCGGCTTAACCCACTGAGCCACCCAGGCGCCCTCAGCATTGTTTTTAATGACAAAAAAGCCAGAATCTACTAAAACATTCATTCACCATAGCATGGATAAACAGATGATAAGTATCTTCATACCCTGAAGCACTCAGCAGTGGTAAAATTAAATGCATAAACATTAGATAAATATATTTTTTAAAGATTTATCTATTCTGGTAATGTGTGTGTGCGTGTGTGCGTACACACACACACACACACACGAACAAGAGGGGCAGAGGGAGAGTCTTTAAGCAGACACGGGGCCTGATCCCAGACCCTGAAATCACAACCTGAGCCAAAACCAAGAGTCAGCCATTCAATGGACTGAGCCGCCCAGGCGCCCCTAGATAAATCTGTAAGCATGATGTTGAATGTCCTTAAAATATTGCCAAAGAACATATTCAGTCTAATACCTGTTTTTTGATAGCTTTATTGGAATATAATTTGCATACCGTTAAGTTTACCCATTTAAGGTATACACTTTGGTGGGTTTTAGTATATCCAGAGTTGTGCAACTATTTAATTTTAGAAAATTTTCATCACTCCCCCCACTCCAAAAAAAAATCCATACCCTCTCTCCTCAGCCCCTAGCAACCACAAATCTACTTTCTGTCTCCATGCATTTCCCTATTCCGGCGTCTCATATAAATAGAATCGCACAGTATGTGGTCTTCTGTGGGCTTCTTTCACAAAGGGTCATGTTTTCAAGAGTCAACCATGCCACAACCTGGAGTCAGTGCAGTGCCTTGTTACTTTGTATCGCCGCGTAGTATTCCGTGGTGAGACTATGCCACTTGTAAAACACACGTCCTCGTCCTCGGTGCCCGACATTTGGGTTGCTTCCAGTTCAGGGCTGTTGGGGGTGACGCTGCTGTGAACACTCGTAAGTTTCACGGTGGACGTCCTTTTTAAAATAAGTTCAAAGACTAAACAGCAGGCTAAGATGAGAAAGAAAAGGAAGGCACAAAATGAGATTTGTCGATGTTCTATGCCATTTATTAAGGTTTATTAATCTGTCTCAGCTCATTATTGTACATTACAGGAATCGACATTACGCAAAAAACGCAGCTGGCAAGGGTGCTGTGGCCTCCACATTTTGTAAAAGTTTGGTGATTCTGGGAGGGTTGCTGGCCTCTAAGATCTGCAAGTAGGTTTTCGATTCTCATTTCTTGCATGAATTTCTCCACTGTACTCCCCCTTCCCAAACGTGTCCATTCTTAAGTAGTTTTTGAGTTTTCTGGCGGATAAATCAGAATGTCTGTGGGCTGCCTGCTGAGGCTTCCGTGTCCTTATTTCCTGGAACACAGACCTCCCTCCCCCAGCCATCAGTCTCCTAGCTTCGGGGATCAGAGATCATGTAGCTGTTGTCTTTTCTCTTTATCTTTCTGGGTTTTTACTGCACCCCCTTTTCCGACAGTTCAGCCAGATTTCAGGAGGAATTAGGTGAATAAATAGGTTCAACTGCTGTGATTATCCAGAAATTTTATAATTTAAACTGAGTTGAAGTCTCCTGTAATTGGTAGGTAAGATCATCTCGATCTGACACGTTATCAAGAATATTTTCCCGGGGCTCCTGGGAGGCTCAGTCGTTAAGCGGCTGCTTTCAGCTCAGGTCATGATCCCAGGATCCTGGGTGGAGACCTGCATTCGGGCTCCCTGCTCAACAGGGAGCCTGCTTCTCCCTCTCCCACTCCCCCTGCTTGTATTCCCTCTCTTGCTGTGTCTCTCTCTGTCAAATAAATAAATAAATAAAAATCTTTAAAAAAAAAAAGTATTTTCCCATAGAGATATTCTACAGTATGAGATGTAAAGGCTGCACAGCCTTCCCTTTTGCAGATATTTACTAATCATTCTTGAATACTTAGGTGGTTTCCAATGTGCCAGTTTTCTAGAAAGGAGCCCAGCCTGGTGCTTGAACTCACATCCCTGAGACAAGACCCACTGAGGCCAAGAGTCAGATGCTCGATTGAGCCACCTAGACACCTCCCAGTTATTTTTTTTTTTTTTTAATAGAACATAGACATATATTTGCCACAACGTTTTCACGTTATCAAATGTCTCAGGAAGGTTGATACCAGTTTCTCCTCCTGCCTTGGGTGGAAGAGCATCTTGGCATCTCACACCATAGCAACAGGCAGTGCGCATTTCCATTTTATACATGATTTTCCAGTTATATTAATCTGAACAGGAAATAAATCAGTCATGGGACGCCTGGGTGGCTCAGTTGGTTAAGCAGCTGCCTTCGGCTCAGGTCATGATCCCGGCGTCCTGGGATCGAGTCCCACATCGGGCTCCTTGCTCAGCGGGGAGCCTGCTTCTCCCTCTGCCTCTGCCTGCCATTCTGTCTGCCTGTGCTCGCTCTCTCCCCATCTCTCTCTCTGATAAATAAATAAAATTAAAAAAAAAAAAAAAAAGGAAATAAATCAGTCATAATCCCACCATCCAGACATCCCTATTACTAATATCCTGGACTACCCTGGACTGTTCTCTGTGCATGTGTTCATGTTGTTTTTGAGATAGTGTTTTGGCTTTTGTTTTTGCTTTGTTCTGTTTTTCTTCTCCTTCTTTGTTGTACATGGGTTTTATACTTGTCAACGGCGTGCTGTGGACACCTTTCCACGTCGGTACATATTGATCTACTCATTTCCAGAGCTCCGTGCATCATTGTTTGCTTAACCTGCCCTATTGATATATTTTTCTAAATCCTTATACATACAGCTTTGTAGTGGTCCAGTTCTTTCCTTTGGATAAATAAAGAGATATTGCTAGGTTAAAGGATGTTTATTTTTTTTGAGTTCTCCCTATGTACTGCTGAAGGTTGTGGGAAACAGTAGAGCCAACAGAGAACGGTGAGGCTTTGGCGGTGTCCTTTATCTCCTGCTTTATTCCTGGACTTCTAACTTGTGGGAACTAATGAATCTACTGCATTTTGCCTGGTAAGGCAAGATTTGTAATCTGTAATTTCAAACTCTTGCTAAGCTAAAGAGGAAGACACTTGCCCATACCCATATTAGTATTTAAGCGGCGCAGAGTTCAGAGTTCAGCTGTGACGGGGACAGCAAACTGCTGGGCTTCACGTGAGCGCCAACAGATCACTCGGAATTTAGCAAGTTGGCGCCTGTTTTACGTAGACGTGTCTGTATTGAGAATATGGGTTAATATTTAGAGTAGTCGTAGTCTGATATGGTACATTGCATATGAGGTCTTGAGTTGACATGTATTAACCTATACATCTTTAAATATTTGCAAAATTATATTTGATTTGAGCCTGTAATAAATGACCATATTACAATTCAGAAGCTGGAAAGTGTAGTGAGAGTTGCCATGGGAACCTTAATGTGATAGTCCCTTGCTTCCATTTAAATTTCATTTTTAATATTGCATTAACATTTTTGCATTTAATGGATAGATATTTGAATTAATATGGAAGTGCTCTCTAATATAAATAAAATATAAGAAATGAAAATGTGATTTTTCTTCCAATGAGCAAATGAACGTATAATCCAAGATCTTGTAGAAATAACAGCACTTGAGTTTTAAATTATTAGATTCCATTAATTTATTTTGAAGTTTCTTAAAGGATCTCTTTTAAAAGATTAAGAAATATTTATGGATAGTCACATAATTCATGTCTTTACATCTCAAATGTGGCCCAGAATTTCCTGAAGTCTGGGACCCATTTTCTTCACAGTGAGTTAGTTTATTCTTTTGTTTTTTTCTGACCAGTGACCTCTATAAGTCCATTCTTAGTGTACTAATTATTTATAAGGTGATACATTTCATCTCACTGAAAGTTCTAACTACGTTGCCAAATACAGATTTGTCTGTTCAAGTTTATTGTATGAAAATCTAACTGATGCCAGAGATACAGGCTTTTTTTTTTTTTTTTAAATCACAGAAGATTCTTGACTATACAAGAATATTTATACTTAGGAGTACATGAATAGTGCATTTAAACTGGAAGTAAAAGGGGGTGCCAGGATGGCTCAGTGGGTTAAAGCCTCTGCCTCCGGCTCAGGTCATGATCTCAGAGTCCTGGGATTGAGCCCCTCGTCAGACTCCCTGCTCTGTGGGGAGCCTGATCCTACCTCTGCCTGCTGCTCCCCCTGCTTATTCCATCTGTGTGTGTGTGTGTGTGTGTGTGTGTGTGTGTCAAATAAAACCTTTAAAAAAAAATAAGAAGGAAGTAAATGTATAAAATTTATAGAGAATAGAATCTGTGATTAGAAGTAGCCCTTAGGTGTTAGGAATCTTAGAATGTTTCTGATGCTCTAGAGTCAAGTAGATCTGTGACTGTAAACAAATCGTTTAATCTCTTGTGTATAAAACAGAAAGAACAAATTAAGTCACTGGGCTTTTTTGCTACTCAAGTACTCCCTCCATGAAATTTGGAGATTTTTGTATCGCTTTACACCTTTTGAATTGACATCCAGAACTTTAATTCACAAGTTTAGATATTGGCAAAAGATTTGATTTTTGACATTAATATTTTAAAATAAAACATGAAATATATCCAGTGAAATCTGTGTATCGTAGCAACTTGATACTGACCATTTTTTAGAATGCAAAAGTAAAGCTGATACTAAAACTATAGGATTCCACTCACGGGGGTATGTGTACTAGTCCGATTCACAGAGACGGAAAGAGTCAGGTTGGTTGCCGGGGCTGGATGGGGGAGAGAAGGGGAGCCGCTGAATGGGTCCGTGTCAGTGTTCCGGGACGGCGAGTTCCGCGGACTGATTGTAGAGCAGTGTGAGTGCACTTAATGCTGCTAACCTGCACACGTAGAATGGGAACTGTTACGTGTATTTTGCCATAATTTTCTAAAATTAAAAATAGATTTTAAAAAGCAACACTTAGGGGCGCCTGGGTGGCTCAGCAGGTTAAACCTCTGCCTTGAGCTTAGGTCATGATTCCTGGGTCCTGGGATCGGGCTCTCTGCTCAGCGGGGAGCCTGCTTCCCCCTCTCTCTCTGCCTGCCTCTGCCTACTTGTGATCTCTCTCTCTCTCTCAGTAAAGAGTCCTTTACTGACATTGTTGCAATGTCTGCAACAAAAATATAAGTATAAACTTACTTATTTTTAAAGATTTTTATGTATTTATTAGAAAGAGTGGCAGAGGGAAAGGGAGAAGCAGACTCTCCACTGAGCAGGGAGCCCCACACGGGGCTTGATCCCAGGACTCTGGGATTGTGACCTGCGCCAAAGACAGATGCTTACCCTGCTGAGCCACCAAGGCACTCCTGAGTATAAATTTAAATTAGAAATAATCTTTTCCTGTGACCTTAAGGCTCCATATATTGAGTAATTATTACAAAGTTTTTAGAATACAATTGGTCGAAATAACCTAAATATTTCAAATATTGATAAATAACGCAAAATAACATGAAATAAAATGTGCTGGAAAAGCATGTCATCAGTAAATTCTCAGCTAAGTCTGAAGAAGGACACAGCGGGCCTGAAGTAAAGAACAGAATAGTTGATCAGTAGCATCAGGAAGGAAACTTGCCCCTGTTCAAAATTAAGTATGGATTTTCAAATCCAACAGTTTAAAAGTGAGTGAAACTGTAACAATATAAAACTATCACTTACCTTGAATATCGTTTCTTTCAACAGAAGTTCACCTGTCAGAAGGAAACATGAAAATTTTCATTTCCTCTTCCTTGGAATCATGCAAAGTGCAACTGAGACAAATTGCATGGCCGTACTAAGTGTTCTCTCCATTGTATGAAAATGCAGAGAAATGCATTTTGTAACAGATTGGCATTTCCCAAAATGTTATTTACAAATCTCAAAATTTTAAGGGTCGGATGGATAGCTAGGTGGGTAGATAAGCTCACCGATCTGTGCCATTGTATTGCCCAAATGAGGTGAGCCTCCTGTGCTTTCAGGGTTTGGGACTGATGCTTCTTTCCCATGAAACTCCCCTGCAGAGGCGAAGCATTCTTCCAAATAGTCAGAGACATTAGAGAGGTTCTTGAGAGAACCATCTCTTCTCCCCTGACCCATTTGGTAGGATATCCCACCTCTAATGAGTAAGAGACGGGCAAACACGGAACCCTCCATGGGTTTGTGGTTCTTTGGTTAAAGAAATCCTTGTAGACATCGTGATTGATCACGACGCCTTGCCTCTCCAGTGCCTGCCCCCCCCGCCCGGGCTCCCACCACCTGACTCGCCTTTTTGAGTGTGTTTGCCTCGAAGCTGCATCTAGCAGCAACATAATAAGACTTGGTATAGATAAGAGGTATTCCTTTCTTGGATATGCTTTTTTTTTTTTTTTTTAAAGTAGGCTGCACATTCAATGTGGAGCCCAGTGTGGGGCTTGAACCCACAACCCTGAGATCAAGACCCAAGCTAAGACCGAGTCAGATGCTCAACCAATGAGCCACCCAGGTGCCCCAGTCTTTCTTTTATAAAATGAGGATATCCTGTGATGCTTTCATGCCACAGAGAATTATAAATAAGCGTTGGAAACAGCTGTGGCCCAACAAGGGCAATAACAAAGGGCTCGTACACAACCAGGAAGGCAACCCCAGACCAGCCAGAATGCGTGGCTGAAAGTGAGGGCAATCTGGAACTAATACGGCAGGGCTGGCGGGGGCGGGTGGGGGGACTAACACTGATGCCAGTTACAAATTGGGGGCCAGCAGCAAAACTGTGTCTTCTTAGGGTTTAAGAGGATGACAGCCCACCACCATAGAGGTTGATTTTTATTTTTTCCTGTAGAGGAGTGAGGACATCTTTTCATGTGAGATCTGGATATCCATATGAGTAGATCCATGTGTTGCCAGGGGCTGGCTGTACCATACTGTTTTGTGTTGACCGCAATCCCACAATCCACATGGCCGTGCCTACTTAGCCCCCGCCCCCCCAACCAACACACACCTTGGTCATGTACCTTCTAGACAGGAGTATCACTAGCAATGGCTCATATTACTGCTGTGGTTGTAGACCCAGCTCACAGCTGCCGCCGCCACCATAGCCATACAAAAGAAGGATCCCCCAGCGCCGACTGACCATGGAAGACCATCTCCTGTGCCTGCCCACTGGCTTCCCCACTGAATCCCTAAGAGAGGCCAGGTAATGCAGCTTGGAAATTTAGGGACCCAGTGCCTCTAGGGCTGACTCTGACTAATCATAGATTTCAAGACGGGAAGGGGACTAACATGTAACGTATTTTCTCCTCTCCCCACATGGACAGCTCCTAGGTGCAGTACTTCCTGTGAACACACCGGAGACACCCCGAGACCAGGCTTACAGGCAGTGCTCCCTGGTGTGTGCTCTTCCGACTTCCCTTTCCCTCTCTCGTCAGTTGTTGGCCTGTAAGCTTGACCTCATAAACGTGGGCTAAGATAGTGCCCGCACATACATTTTTCTGTGTCTCTGTGATTAATTTGTTAGACGAAATTCCCAAAAGTTTTATTGCTATTTAAAATAAGATCATTTTTGGATCGCCTGGGTGGCTCAGTCTGTTAAGTGCCTTCATCTCAGGTCACGATCCTGGAGTCCAAGGATCGAGCCCCGCGTCAGGCTCCCTGCTCAGCTTCTCTCTCTGCCTCTCACCCGACTCCTGCCCCCCCCAATACATACATACATACATACATAAAATCTTTTTAAAAATTAAAGTAAGAACCATTTTTTCAGTTTGTAAATAATTGATACTCTGATTTTAAAGTAATATGTTTACTGCAGACATTTTATAAAGAAAATTAAAGGCTATATTAACTTCATTGGTATACCGTACATTTAAGCAGTATAATAGTTAAAAACAGTTATTTACTAGTTGATTCCAGAGTTCCTCATAAGGAAAAAAAAGATGCATTGGCTTAGAATTAGATCACTGTTAAATGTGGGAGATAAGACCTAAAGGCATAATCTGAAAAGACACAAGAAAACTAAGATCCATTTTCATTTTGTTTTGTAAAAACAATAGTGGGACCATACAGACTGACAAAGGTTTTAGAAGATGATTTTCTCACACTTACTGTTTTGTGACTTTTCCCGCATCATTACATTTTACATGATTATAGTTTTTAATGCTGCATGATACTCTGTGGATCCGTGATTTGAGCCATTTTCAGTCAAAGTTGGATGTTTCTTTCTTTGCTTTGTCCTTTTAAAGTTTCTGTCAGTGTCAAAAAGATTCATCCAGACGCAGTCTTGGCACTGCTGCCGACTTTTATTTTCGTATGATTGGTCCTTCAGAGTGGAAATTCATTTCTAGAGGAAGTGGTCCAGTTTAACTAGTAACAGCATAGGAGAGCACTCGTTTCTTTTTATAGTTTAAAGATGTTACTTATTTATTTGAGAGAAAGCACAAGCAGGGAGGGGGCATAGGCAGAGGGAGTGCAAGAAAAGCAGGCTCCGCACTAAGCAGGGAACCCGTTGCGGAACTTGATCCCAGGGCCCCGAGCCGAAGGCAGACGCTTAACGACTGAGCCACCCAGGCGCCCCAAGAGCACTTGTTTCTTTAACTGACCCAGTCTGTTACCCTCTCTAATCTTTGCTTATGCTGCTCTGTGCAAAATGGCATCGCATTTGACCTTAACATTTCTTTGGTTATTTACAGAATCAAACACAGTTGCAGACATTAAATGGCCATTTCTGTTTCCTTAATGAATTGTCCATAACGTGGTTCTGTTTTTCTTAATATTTTTATTTCAGTTTGTCACTTGTCTCTGTAGTATCACATGTATTTTTCTACATGATTGGAGTAATTTTAAGAAAAAATATTAGAGCAACCTTTCATCTATTCATAGTCCTTCCTTTCAGGGCATTTTCCAGTCAAATGAATGTAGAACCCCTCAAGGCCCAACTCAGATTGCGCTTCCTCCACAAAGCCCTCCTTGACTTGCCGTGACTCAGTCTTCGCCACTCGTCCTTTCCTGGGTGCTCCCATGTGTCTGCAGAGAGACGTCCCCTATTACAAGCTTTTTGAAAGCTGGAACAGTATCTTATTCCTCCTATTAATCCCCGTCGTCCAATAGCATATCCTGCACTTAGTAGGTCTTCAGTACCAGAGGTTGGATTGGTTTGTTCTCTTTAAATAACAACGCTTGTACATTTAGAAGTACTTTTCATGGAAGTTTTTTTTTTTTTGAAGTATTTTTGAATTGTGTATTTGCATGCTTTCTTGAGCAGAGTGTATTGAAGAACACGTTAAGGTTTTTCATAATTGACATTTACATAAATAGGATTTATTGGGATTTGTTATGAGATACTAATGCCTTCAGAGGTTTCTAGTCCTAAATGCTATAACCAAGTGGCCCTAGATGCTTATGGATTGGCTGTTTCTCTCCGGTGGCATCTCTCTGCCGATGTATGACTGAGCCCAGCATTTTCCAGATGAGCAAGAGCATGTTAGAATTTAATTTAATATTGGACTTACATACCCTTTAAATTTCTATCTGGATGGCTCTCTCCTGGGTTCCAGATCATCGAGGCTGCCGTGTAGACGACCCCTGTGCTCGTTACTGTTCCCTGGAACCGTTTTTGTGCTCTCCTTCCCTGAGTTTTGTTATTACTTCAGTTATCTCTTGTTTCCTCAAACTGTGCAGAATGAGGACCTGCTCTCTCCGGAGGCTTCTTTTATCATTGTCCAAGGTCCTCTGCGTTAGGAAGGTCTGTATGCTATTCCATTGTGACGGTGCAAGAGCCTCTTCTGAGTGTCAGAAGAATGACTCGGAATTTATAGTAGACGCAGGAGATTGCCCGGTGCGCTTCCAGTGCCCTGCTGGGCCTCCTCCTTTGACTGGCTCTTGACTGGGTTACTGGATGATTCTGCAGGAGCAGAGGTTAACTTGTAGATTCTCGTCCCCTTAAAGGTGCAAATAATTTCTGTCCGGGGGGAAAGATGACTCCAGAGGTTGTGGCTTATGGCCCTGTGGGACATTAACTAGTTTGAAATATAACCTCATCTTACCCCAACATTCCTGTATTGTTATCAATACCTTGCCCTTCAAGTTCTCCTTTGAACCCAGTTTTGCCATCTCCCTTGTGAACTAATGAGTTGAATAAAACCTTCAGGCACACGTTCGTTGTATATTTATATGAGATCATGTTTTTAACCTTTGGAAAATTATTTTTTGGCATAGTGTTAGAGGGCCCTGCTTTTTACTTTGGGCTCCGAGTAGGTTAGGTTGACTGGTAAACAAAAGTGTATACCGCTAATAGTAAAAATACTCTTAACTGGTACTCAAATCCCGCCTTCCTTTTTTTTTTTTTTTTAAAAGATTTTATTTACTTATTTGATACAGAGAGAGACACAGCGAGAGAGGGAACACAACCAGGGGAGTGGGGGTGGGAGGGACAGGCTTTCCGCTGAACAGGGAGCCTGATGCTGGCGCTATCCCAGAACCCTGGGATCATGACCTGAGCCAAGGCAGACGCGTAACAACTGAGCCGCCCGCCCCAAATCCCCGCCTTCCTTACTTCTTTCACTGTCAAGTACTTTCTCTGCTTGTAACCTAAAAAGATGAGCTAGAGAGAATTGTTCTTTTAGTTAGTCCATCTGCCAGCAACATTTCTCAAGCCCTGTTTGCGAAGATTGTGGCTCTGGAGGGCACAGCAAACAGTAAATGGGGCGGGGTTGTTGCTTCTGCTAGGCTGAAGCAGTAGGGAAAAAATTCACCAGGATAATGAAATGAAGCTAATACATTCACATTTTGACAGATAAAGCCCTGTACAGCTTTGCCAAGTAACCATCCAGAAACGATCACTTTCTTTATTGGATGGTTAATAAGGTTAACCTAGTGAGACTAACAGGTTTGGACCTTAGAATCAGATCTCTGATATGAGAGTCCCAAGAAAATGTTTCTTTGGGGAAAACACCACGAGAACTATGGATAAGGGAGAATCTTTTTCTCAAGACAGTAACTGATTCTGTCATTTTGTTAAACTTTGAGCTTCAACACCCACCTCAAATCTTACCTAACTGCACAGCTCCCCTGAACCTTTACGGCCAAAGTTAACTTCTGCACACTTGTGTATGCCCCTCGTTTGAGACTTCTTTACTGTCCTGACCATTACTTTTGCATGCATCTCTTTTTCTATGGGTCTGGGTTGTAAATCCTGGAAAACAAGTTCCGTATCCTATACTTGCATATCTCAGTGTATGTTACATAGTAACCATTCAATAATCAGTAGCTATTGGTTAGCTCGTAGGAAAGCAGATCACTCCTGCCCAAGAGAGCTAGAAAAGGTACTATAGCCTGACTTTATTATTTTTTTTAAAGATTTTATTTATTTATTTGGGACACAGAGAGAGACACAAGCAGTGGGAAGGGCAGAGGGAGAAGGAGAAGCACATTCTCCACACTAAGCAGGGAGCCGGACTTGGTCTCGGGGCTGCATCCCAGGACCCTGGAATCAGAGCTGAGCTAAATAAAGGCAGACGCTTAACCGACTGAGCCCCTCAGGGGCCGCAGCCTGACTCTTTTTAAAGATTATCAAGTTCATTGGCACTTGCTAGAATTTACTTCTCCAGATGATCTGTAGCTATCTACACCCATTAGTGTTTTCCTCATACAACACTATGCTTAAAATTTGAGGTTGTATTTATATAGCAGAAAGCTTCTGAAACTACTCCTGAATTTTCAATGTGGCATTTAAATCTGATTCATCTAATGAAGAGCAAGATGTGCACAAGGAAAGAACAAATCTAATTCCATATAATCACATGCGTTTTACATTTGGTTGAATGAAACATTTATTAAAGCAATATGCCTGTTTCGTGACAGCTAGTTGGAGTCTAAAAAAGTCTCAAGTGTAAGAGTCTAAACAGGATGCTGTTGGGATTGTCTCTTACTTTGAGGATAGCTTTTCTCCCAATTACAAAATTAAGGTTTTGTAAAAAAAATATGTATCTCCCATAACACGTCTTGGTACCTTGCTCATAGGAGTTTATTAAATTTTCCTTGAGTGAGTCATTAGGGTAAGCTGTAAACTAAAGTAGGAACAACACAGGTGGCCCTGTTCCAAGTATTTCCTAAAACCAGTATACTTTAGGGTGACTCCATTATCAAGAGTCCTAAATAAAGCAGAACCATTAGGCATAGAAGAATAAAACTCTTGATGTTTTCACCAGTGCTTTATTTATTTTTTTTTTAAGATTTTATTTATTTATGAGAGAGGGAGCGCAAGCATGCGTGTGCACACTCCAGGGTGCGTGCGTGGGGGCAGGGGCAGAGGAGGAGGAGAGGTCATCTTAACCGGACTCCCCGCAGAGCGAGCAGCCGGATGCAGGGCCGATCCCATGACTCTAAGGTCACGACCTGAGCCAAAACCAAGAGCTGGACACTTAACCAACGGAACCACTCAGGAGCCCTAGGAGATTTTTTTTTTTAAATACATGTTCTGATTCTATGAGTCTGGGGTAAGGTCTGAGATTCCGTATTTCTAACCAGCTCCCAGGAACTGTTTTCAGTGTTGGTCTGGGATTGTCCCCTTGATAATCATTGCTTCAGAGAACTGGGGATTTTCAGACTCTTCTGTGCTGCCCTAAAATCTACCCTATTCCTGAAACTTTTCTTCTTCTTCATGTTCTAGCCCATGGGGCCATGGGGCCTTGTCTCTACCAGGTATCCCTGTTACTTCAACACAAAATAAGGCACATCTGCCTTGCTTCCCCGTAATAAGCTATCTGTGGTGGAAAATGGGGCAAGACTAGGAAGTGAAGTATCAGATGCTCCCAGACGTGAATTCATTGCATTTGAGATTATTCAAAGCAAAAACTGTTGGATCTTTTACACGAGAGGCAAGGATTTACCTATAACCCATAGTGGAATTTAATAGCTGTTACGGAGACGAAACACCAGACTGAAATTCTATCCCATAATAAGGTATTCATATGGAAAAATAGAATCCTTGGAGGATGGTAAGCAGAGAACGATTTATCTGCTGATTTTCACTTCAAAAATAATTCCCAACTATACTACAAAAACATACAAATGGAAAACCTCATTGATGCCCTTTAAAATTCTGGCTCCAAATGTAAATTTCAAATGTTTTAATGTGACATCACTGAAGAAAAACAAAAAGAGTCTTCAGCTAAATACTTTCTAGCACAGATAGAGGCTTAATTTAATCCCTCCCTAGGAGCTATTCTGGCCTAAGATCTAGAAAGTGTTTTGAGTATTTGCACTGTGATCTTTCACTTGTCTTTATTCAGGGAAAAAATAAAAGGCTAATAGGACTGCACCTGCACTGATGAGGAACACTGCATCTGAGTAAGGGTTGGGAATCTCCCCTGGGAAACCCCCTCCTGGGCTCTGACATCTCGGGTTTCCACTAGCGCCATGGGAGGACCAGATATAATACTGCCCACGTGAACAAAGTGCCCAAAGATGCTAGTTGGTAAAATGAAAGATTTCAGCTTTTCCAGGAAGGTATTCAACTAATCATTTACCTGTATTAATTGATTTATTGATCTATTTACTTATACCTATCTGTACAGAAAACTGTAGTTCCTTCCTTCCTTCCTTCCTTCCTTCAGACCTTTCTTTCTTTTTTCTCTAAGACTTAATTATTTTTTTTTTCAAAGATTTTATTTATTTATTTGACAGAGAGAAATCACAAGTAGATGGAGAGGCAGGCAGAGAGAGAGAGAGGAGGAAGCAGGCTCCCTGCCAAGCAGAGAGCCCGATGCGGGACTCGATCCCAGGACCCCGAGATCATGACCCGAGCCGAAGGCAGCGGCTTAACCCACTGAGCCACCCAGGCGCCCTCTAAGACTTAATTATTTACTTGACACAGGGAGAGAGAGAGCACAAGCAGGGGGAGCAGCAGGCAGAGGAAGAAGCAGGCTCCCTGCTGAACAGAGAGCCCCGCACAAGGGTCAATCCCAGGACCCTGGGATCATGACCCAAGTTGAAGGCAGATGCTTCACCAACTAAGCCACCCAGGAGCCCCGAAAATAATAGTTTCATACACTGACTCACTCAGATCTCGTTTAGATGTTTTCACTTAATTTAGACCAGTTTTAAGGGAGAAAAAAGTGATTAGGATGTTTAAAAGTTAAGAAACTTCCTCATTTAAAGAAAGGTTGAAAGTTAACTATTTAAAGAGAAAGGAGTAGAAGGAGATTTGATGCTCGGCCTCCGTTACTTGCAGGACTGTGTAATTCAAGAAGGATTAGACAGTTTAGATGCTTTCAAAATAGTATCAGTAACAGGTATAACTCTACCTGTTACAGGCCACCATGAACTTCTCACTTCTTTAAGCCATCCAGCAGCGAACCAGTTGCCTGCGTAGGAAGTCATGAGTAACTTGTCACCTAGCAGACATGAAAGGACCATGAATCAAGGATGTTTGGACATGTCTTCATTAATTGGATTTTGGAAGCTCCCTTCCAAGTCTTAAATAGAACATGAGATTTTTATTTATTTATTTATTTTAAAAAATCTAATCCATTGAAGTGACTTCTGGAATAGTGGTATACTCCGGGCAGACCTTCCCCTTAGTGGATTCACTGTAGCTGGTAAACATCCGTCTGCAGTCTCTAGAAGTGTGCTAAAGGCAAAGGAAGAAACATCGATTCAGGAAAATCTGCTAAATCTGAGAGAACTGGGAGTGTCTCTGGCCTTGGAGACCTGAGCTGCTGCTTGCCCTCCTCCCCAGCCCCTCTCAGAATGATGAGGCTCTACCTGGGTCAGATCTAGAAGAGAACGTCGGGCTTTCTCTCTAGCTTCCGCTTATGGGACACAGTGTCTTTCCAGGGAGGACAGGCTACCAGCATTTCTCATTTTCTCCCAGATACATGCTGAGGAAGCTCGAGAGATCTGGGTCTTCACTGCCCACTACCCGCTGCTGGGGTGGAAACTCAAGAGGCACAACAGGCCAAGAACTTGGAGGCCTCTGAAGCCCTCAGCCCAGCTCCTGCACAACCAAGGAGACGAGAACCAAGAATTTAGAGGCTAGCATCCCTGTGTGGTACTAGCCGGGTGTCCCCCGACACCCCCACACCCCAAGAGAAGCTGGCGCTGCCACTCCGGGGAGCCCTGGGGCAGTTGTAGAGAGGAAGCTGCGGGAATAGAGAGCTCCCAGGAGACCCAACTTCACTGCGAAGTTCAAGCTGAAAGGTGCTCCCCCAATAATGGAAAGCGTGAGGGCAGGCAATTAAGAGGAGGCGGGTAGATGCAGTAGAGCAAAAAGATACATTATAAACCAGCTAGAAGTTTAGCAGAGGGAACCAGGGAATGAGGCAGCTCAGAAGAGCCCCACTGGCATCAGAAGAAAACTCAAGAGACTGGCCTCCAACTCTGCTCCCCAGAGGGGCCTGAGTTTAATTGGATCCGGTTGTGGAGGAATGGATGCCCCAGGGCATTACTGAAAACAACAGCACAGTTTGCCGGCAGTCACTGAGAACTTAATCAGTCACTGAGAACTTAATCGCTGGGTGTGATACCAAAAGTAGCCGCCCCTAAGCAGAGATCAGGAGAGGCGTCTGGGAGCACCTGCAGAGGAGGCGGGTTTTGTAGGGCCGTCCGGCCGGACCGAACAGAACAGAAGCAGAAATAACTAGCCTTGAGGGGCGGGAAGGGGAATCAGCACTGGAGTTACTGTGTTACCAAAATGTCACTATGCAAAGATAATTTACCAGTTATGCAAAGAGACTGGAAAATGTGACCCCTACAAACGAGAAAGGGCAGGCAGCAGAAACTGCCTGTATAAGGAGCCAGATGTTGGATGAGTAGGCAAAAGTCAATTATAAATATATTCAAAGAACTGAAAAAAAGCTTGAATTAAGGAAGTTTAGACACTGGAAGAATTAAGACCCTGAAGAATTAAGGAAGACACTGTCTAATCAAATGGAGAATGTCAATAAGGAAATAGAAATCATTAAAGAAAGCCAAATTTTTGAAAAAATAAAAACCAAATGGTTTTAAAGAAGAATTAAGAAGAATTAGTATCAGCCTTTCTTCCAAAAAACAGAAGAGGACAGAGCATATCCAAACTCATTTTAGAAGGCCAGCATCACCCTGATACCAAAGCCAGAAAACCACAAGAAGAAAATTATAGGTCAGTATCCGTGATGAAAATTGATGCAAAGTCCTCAACAAAGTATTAGCAAACAGAATTTACTAGACCTGGAAAGGGTCACATCCTGTGGTCTGGGGCCTTTGTTCTGGGGATGCAGGTGGCCGTTTGCGAATCACTGGGATACACCAAGGTAACAAAATGAAGCATAAAATCACACGCTTATCTCAATAGATGCATAAAAAGCATTTGACAAAATTCAGCGTCGTTTATAGTAAACGTCTTGACACAGTGGGTGTGGGGGACAGGCCTCAACATCATCAAGGCTCCCTGACAAGCCCACAGCTGTCCATCAGCTGAAAGCTTTTCCTCCAAGATCAGGACCAAGACCACTCAACAGAGCAGTTAAAAAGTAAATAAATAAAACAGGGATGCATTTTTAAAGATTTATTTAATTATTTGAGAGAGAGCCAGCTTAAGTATGGGGAGGTTCGGGGTGGGGCAGACTCCCTGCTGAGCATCAAGCCCCCGGGGTGGAGCTTGGTCTCCTGACCCTGAGACCACGACCTGAGCCAAAACCAAGAGTGGGCAGCTTAACTGACTGAGCCGCCCAGGTAACTGTTATCTGGTCGTTATCTAATTATTAACAGTAGTCTGTTTTCACCCGGCTGTGGAAGGTGAGGGTGTTGTCAAGATATCCAACCTTGATGCTTGAAGCTTCCTTTCCAGAGGCAAATCCTCTCTGTACCTACTCACTCAGAATGCTCAGGGCTTCCCCCAGGTCGCAGCTTTGGGGCTTCCGGCCTCTTCTTGAACCCTCCGTTTTCTGTTGCTCTTCAATCTCTTGCTGTCACTTAACCTCATACAGGGAGTTGAACGTTTCTGAGCATAAGTGTCCTGTGCACTGTGAGGCTAAACTATCACTTTCAGAAGGAAGGTTTGGGGATTCTTAGAACGACAGGAGTTGTGGTAAGGACAGTGGGATCAAAGCAGAATGAGACACAGCCCACAAGTCCTGCCCCGCAAAGGAAGAAGACAGACGCCCGAGGAGAGAAGTGTAAACTTGCCCTGTGTGCCACAGCCTCCACTTGAAACTGACCAGGAGAGACTGTCATTTTTCCATGGCACATTCTTCCCTGCTTTGTCAAAGATGAGTTGACCACAGAGTTGAGGGTCCATTTCTGGGCTCTCTATTCTGTCCCATTGATCTGTGTCTGTTTTTACGCCAGAACCATACTGTCTTGATGATGACAGCTTTGTAATAGAGCTTGAAACCTGGAATTGTGATGCCGCCAACTTTGGTTTCTTTTTCAATATTCCTCTGGCTATTCCGGGTCTTTTCTGGTTCCATAATATATTTTAGTATTGTTCCATTTCTTTGAAAAAAATCGATGGCATTTTGATATGGGTTGCATTAAACGGGTAGATTGCTTTAAGTAGTGTAGACATTTTCACAGTATTGTTCTTCCAATCCATGAGCATGGAACATTTTTCCATTTCTTTGTGTCTTCCTCACTTTCTTTCATGAGTACTTTATAGTTTCGTGAGTACAGAGTCTTTGCCTCTTTGGTTAGGTTTATTCCTAGGTATCCTTTGGTTTCGGGTGCAATTGTAAATGGGACTGACTCCTTCATTTCTCTTTCTTTTGTCTTGTTGTTGGTGTATAGAAATGCAACTGATTTCTGTGCATTGATTTTATGTCCTGACACTTTACTGAATTCTTGTATGAGTTCCAGCAGTTTGGGAGTGGAGTGTTTTGGGTTTTCCACATAAAGTATCATGTCATCTGCAAAGAGTGAGAGAGTTTGACTTCTTTGCTGATTCGGATCCCTTTCATTTCTTTGTCTGATTGCTGAGACTAGGACTTCTAGTACGATGTTGAATAGCAATGGTGATAGTGGACAGCCCTGCTGTGTTCCTGACCTAAAGCTCTCTGTTTTTCATTGAAAATGATATTCGCTATGGGTTTTTCATAGATGGCTTTGATGATATGGAGGTACGTACCCTCTCTCCCTACACTGGGAAGTTTTGATCAAGAAAGGACGCTGTACTTTGTCAAATGCTTTTTCAGCATCTATTGAGAATATCATATGGTTCTTGTTCTTTTATTAATGTATTGTATCACATTGATTGATTTGCAGATGTTGAACCAACCTTGCAGCCCAAGAATAAATCCCACGTGGTCGTGGTGAATAATCCTTTTAATGTACTGTTGTATCCTATTGGCTAGTATTTTGGTGAGAATTTTCACATCTGTGTTCATCAAGGATATTGGTCCGTAATTCTCCTTTTCGATGGGGTCTTTGTCTGGTTTTGGATCAGGGTAATGCTGGCTTCATAAAATAAGTTTGGAAGTTTTCCTTCCATTTCTATTTTTTGGAACAGTTTCAGGAGAATAGGTATTAATTCTTCTTTAAATGTTTGGTAGACTGTGGCCCTGGGCTCTTGTTTGTTGGGAGGTTTTTGATTATTGCAAATGGTGTTGGGAAAATTGGACAGCCACATCCAGAGGAATGAAACTGGACCATTTCCTTACACCACACACAAAAATAGACTCAAAATGGATGAAAGACCTCAATGTGAGTCAGGAATCCATCAAAGTCCTTGAGGAGAACACAGACAGCAACCTTTTCGATTTCAGCCACAGCAACTTCTTCCTAGAAACATCACCAAAGGCAAGGGAAGCAAGGGCAAAAATGAGCTATTGGGACTTCATCAAGATCAAAAGCGTTTGCACAGCAAAGGAAACAGTCAACAAAACCAAAAGACAACTGACAGAATGGGAGAGGATATTCGCAAATGACACATCAGATAAAGGGCTTGTATCCAAAATTTATAAAGAACTTACCAAGCTCAACACCCAAAGAACAAATAATCCAGTCAAGAAATGGGCAGAGGATAAAATCTTTAAAAAAGAAAAAAAAAAAAAAAGAGGTGTGGGGGACGCCTGGGTGGCTCAGGGGCTTAAGCCTCTACCTTGGGCTCAGGTCATGATCTCAGGGTCCTGGGATCGAGCCCCGCATCAGGCTCCCTGCTCAGCAGGGAGCCTGCTTCCTCCTCTCTCTCTGCCGCCTCTCTGCCTACTTGTGATCTCTCTCAGTCAAATAAATTAAAAAAATCTTTAAAAAAATATGGGTAGAGAACATGAACAGACATTTCTTTTTTTTTTTAAGATTTTATTTATTTATTTGACAGACAGAGATCACAAATAGGCAGAGAGGCAGGCAGAGAGAGAGAGAGAGGAGGAAGCAGGCTCCCTGCTGAGCAGAGAGCCCGATTCGGGGCTTGATCCCAGGACCCTGGAATCATGACCCGAGCTGAAGGCAGAGGCTTTAACCCACTGAGCCACCCAGGTGCCCCATGAACAGACATTTCTGCAAAGAAGATATCCAGATGGCCAACAGACACACGAAAAAGTGCTCAACATCACTTGGCATCAGGGAAATACAAATCAAAACCACATTGAGATACACCTCACACAAGTCAGAATGGCTAAAATCAACAAGTCAGGAAATGACAGGCGTGGGGGAGGATGTGGAGAAAGGGGAGCCTCCTACACTCTTGGTGGGAATGCAAGCTGGTGCAGCCACTTTGGAAAAAAGCATGGAGTTTCCTCAAAAAGTTGAAAATAGAGCTACCTGATGACCCAGCAATCGCACTGCTGGATATTTCCTGTAAAGATACAAATGTAGTGATCCGAAGAGGCACGTGCACCTGAATGTTTGCAGCAGCAGTGTCCACAATAGCCAAACTATGGAAAGAACCTAGATGTCCATCAACAGATGAATGGATAAAGAAGATGTGGTATATATACACAATGGAATACTATGCAGCCATCAAAACCCCTAAATCTTGCTATTTGCAACCAGGTGGATGGAACTAGAGGTTATTATTCTAAACAAAATAAGTCAATCAGAGAAAGACAATTATATGATCTCTCTGATAGGAGGAATTTGAGAGGCAGGGCGGGGCGTCCTTGGGAGTAGGGAGGGAATAAATGAAACAAGATGAGACCAGGGAGGGAGACAAAGTATAAGAGACTCTTAATCTCAGGAAACAAACTGAGGGTTGCTGGGGAGTGGAGGAATAGGGTAGCTGGGTGACGGACATTGGGGAGGGTATGTGCTATGGTGAGTGATGTGAATTGTGTAAGATGATGATTCACAGACCTGTAGCCCTGGGGCAAATAATATTATTATATGTTAATTAAAAAAATAAAGTAAAAGTAAAAAAATAATAATAAACTGTCCAGGATCGCAAGCACTTCCTTGAAAAGTTACATCAAGACAGAATGTGGAAGTTGAAGATCAAGACCTTTGGGGATCTGGGTTTTATGTTAGAGTTCTTAACACCCGCAGTACACTCCAGTGTGTGATCCCACGTACAGAGTTTGGCGTTCCAGTTACTAAACAGCACATTTGTCCTTCAGTTTTGTGGGAACCAAGTCTCTAATGCGTCTTCGAGGCCGCCTCACGCCCAGATTTCCAGGTGGCTCAGCTACTCCTGGAGTACAGGAAATTCACATAATTGAAAAGGGAAGAACTCAAGGAGAAGGAAGAAATCAAAAGCATCTGAGAAAAGGAATAGATAGGGAATTTAAAAAAGAAAAAAAGGAAAGCAAGAACAAAGAGACCACTTTGGGGGAAAAAAGTAGCAAGGTTGAAAGAACGGTAAAGGATGAGCCTGAGATTAGAAACGGGCGAACCCGATTCCAGGACCAGGAGCAGCTCTGCTGTAATAAATCGCTTGGTGGGCAGGTCTCATTCCTCCCGTCCCCTGCTTCACTCACCGAGGCAGTCCCCAACACTTGCCTTCTTTGGGGCCAGATGACAAAGTGTGAGTTCTGAGCATAAAACAGTGAGATTTGTTCTCCTTTGTCGTTTACAAGGCCAGTCTCCTTGCTCTATAATTGGGATTTTTATGGGAACATTCTGCCGGGGGGGGGGGGGGCAAGAAACCTTAAGTAAAGTCAATTTGCCAGTGGCAACTTGTCTTATTTTGATAGCTTCCTGAGCCAAGTCACTCAAATTCATCTGTCACTTTGAGGATGACCTCATCCCAATTCAGCAACATGAAAGAATAGTAAGAGTTTACTTGTGCCAGGCGGTCCTCTGAACGTTTGATGACCAGTAACCTCCGAGACGAAACTGCCCGGCACGATCCCCGCTGAGGCTCCTTCTGGCCCCTTCCGCAGGACTCCGCGGAGAAGAAAGCCCTCCAGAGCAATTAAGGCGTTCTCTGCGGTGTGATCATGATTCACAATCATCTGGCGTCTTTTTTTTTTTTTTTTTAAGATTTTATGTATTTGTCAGAGAGAGGGGCACAGCAGGGGGAGCAGCAGAGGGAGAAATCGGCTCCCCACTGAGCATGGAGCCTGATGCAGGACCCCAGGATCATGACCGGAGCCGAAGGCAGACGCTTAACCAACTGAGCCACCCAGGCGCCCCTCATCCGACGTCTAAACTGAATAGCAATATGGTCGTACTTTGGGAAAATCTGAATCTTAGAATATTTTGACAAAAATGGAGTTTGTTACTTTTGTATATACACTAACTTTAATGAGTTGCTGATGCCTGACTTTCTTTAGTAAATGCATTTTTGTAATGAACTTGATTTTGAAGCAAACAAATACTCTTAAGTGCTTTAAAAAGTTGCTCTAGATTACATTTGAGGTAAATAGCAAGTTAGGGACACATCCATATGGGTTTTTTCCCTCTTGATATTAATTTTACTTAATATCTTTCAGACTTCTTGCCCATGTAGTGCAAGAGGGACCAGAATTTGCCTCTGTACAGAGTTGTGAATACTGGTATGGTTCTTCCCTTTTCTTGTTTTCAGATGCCTGTTATTCCTGGAGAAACAAGTTCACAGCTTGAATTAATCTAGTCTTTGTATAATCTATGGAGGTACTTTTACTTTACAGGACTTGTGTCTTACTTGTGAAACAAGTGAACAGAGGCAGGCGGCTGGCTCAGTCAGTGGAGCGTGCGACTCTTGACCTCCAGGTTGTGACTTCAGGACTCCCACTGGAGGCAGAGATTCCTTAAAAATAAAGTCTTCTTAAAAACGAAGTAACCTGGGGCGCCTGGGTGGCTCAGTGGTTTGGGCTGCTGCCTTCGGCTCGGGTCATGATCTCAGGGTCCTGGGATCGAGCCCCGCATCGGGCTCTCTGCTCCGCAGGAAGCCTGCTTCCCTCTTTCTCTCGCTCTCTCTCTGCCTGCCTCTCTGCCTACTTGTGATCTCTGTCTGTCAAATAAATAAATAAAATCTTAAAAAAAAAAAAAAAAAAAAACGAAGTAACCTTGCCATGTAGTATCTCAAATAATACAGTCCGTACTTGATTATAAGACCCTAGAATTTCAAAGTACGTTAAAACTGAAAACTGTGCATGTGTGTGTATTTTATTCTAATGAGAAACTCAACAAAATGAGAAAAGTTAATTTGGCGGTAGGGAAGTGACAGTCCTCCTCATTCTGCTGTGTGAGCACGTTCAGTGTCCTTTTGTGTTCTCTTCCTGGTTTTGAACTTGCCGTGGGCTGCAGGACTCGTTGAGGTTAGGACCATATGTGCCACATCTTTGTTGTACACTCAGAACCTAGCACGGTGGGCTGAGATGGCTCCCATGAAATCGCCCTCCTGTCCCGTGTCCCGTCACAATCTGAACCTGACAAGGATCTGACGTTTTTTCAGTGGCTGCCAGTGAGTCTCTCAGAGTCCACTTAAGACAGAACAATTGCCCTAAGTCAGAAGCTCAGCTAAAATCCCACACCTGCACAAAGCCTGGCCTGGGCTCCTTGGCGGACTTGCCCTCTGCCACACTCCCATGACACATCGCTAATAGCACTAAGAAACAATTGTCGGAATGCCATTCTTGGCTGAAACAGGCATCTTTCGGTTGTCGACCAAAATCAGGGTCAGAGGGAAGCCACGAGAGTGTTTCACAATGTAATTTTCTTGGTGACACTGGCAGGTTGGGTGGGTTTGGAGCCCTCATGATGCAGGACGCCTGGGGGGCTCGGTGGGTTAAACAAGCTTGCCTTGGGCTCAGGTCATGATCCTGGGGTCCTGGGACCGAATCCCGCACTGGGCTCCTTTCTCAGCGGGTAGCCTGCTTCTCTGCTCTGCTTGCTCTGCCTGCCATCCTCCTGCTTGTGCTCTCTCTCTCTCTGATAAATAAATAAAATCTTAAAAAAAAAAAAAAAAAAAGACTAGTGAACATGCCTGCATATCCTTGCAAGGCAGACGGACCAGAAAGCAGCCTCTCCCAGCCCAGCCTTTCCCTAATGGATTTCCTTTTCTATCGACTGGGGACTTAGACTCAGCTAGCAATTACTCCCAATCAGGCAGCAGGAGCTTCCTAAGGGGACTGCCAGCTCGCCTAATTGCTGGCCGCTGTGGGGCCCCACCCAGCTGCCAGGGACCAGCCGTTAACCCGCGGTGTGCCAGGCTCCACAAAGATGCTTGACCCAGCAGAACTCCTCCTGTGGGATAGACGGCTCATCTCGATTCTGGAAAACTCTTCTGAGAGGCTTGCGTCACTTCATTTCCAAAGACACTTGGAGATCAAGAGCAAACTGCATAATTCTGCTCTCGAGCAGGAAATATTTCATAGAGGAGAAACTGAAGAAGGATTTTTTTTTTTTAAGTTCAATTATGGAAATTATCGAAAATTCAGAAAGGTAGGAGAATAGTATGAAACCCCAGACATTGTCATCTTGTTCTCTACATTCTGCTGTCCTTCCTTTCTGATTTACCTCACGCCTCCATCTTTTTCTTTTTTAGCGGGGCAACGCTCAGACATCGCTTCCTTACAGTTACAGTTTTAGCGGACGTTAACAGTCATTGCTTCGAATGATTATTTCATTAGGCGTTCCTGAATAGCGGTATTCTAACGTTTTCATTCCTTTGTCATGTATTAGCCATGATTCTTATCAGAGAAGAACTTGCCCTCATGTTTGGAACTGCAGGATGAACGCTGGATCCCCCCTTTACTAGATTAGTGAATTGATTCCCTAACCCACCTCATAATGTAACTATGAAAACATGGTTTCAATATCAGTCTGAACTCTCGGATTTTTGTATGTTTGGTGTGTTTTAATGCATTGCAGTCCTAGTTTTTTGTGTTTTTTTTTTTTAAAGATTTTATTTATTTATTTGTCAGAGAGAGAGAGAGCGCACAGGCAGAGTGGCAGGCAGAGTCAGAGGGAGAGGCAGGCTCCCCGCGGGGCAAGAAGCCCGATGTGGGACTCAATCCCAGGACGCCGGGATCATGACCTGAGCCGAAGGCAGCTGCTCAACCAACTGAGCCACCCAGGCAGTCCTGGTTTTTTTGATGCTAAAAGTTTTCCCAAATTTGATCAGTGGTGCTTTTTCAGACTTGTCCATACCATTTTAACTTGTCTTTATTAGTCTTTGACATTTTTCTGCCCCATGCCCAGAATAACAGTTTTCCACGGAGCTCTGGTTCCTTTTAGTAGAACTGGGCATACCTTGCTAATAGGTTATCATTGCTTTGAGGCCAACACAATGTTTTTTTGTTTTTTTAAAGATTTTATGTATTTATTTGTCAGAGAGAGAGCACAAGCAGGGGGCTTGGTAGGCAGAGGGAGAAGTCGGCTCCCCACCGAACAAGGAGCCCGATGCAGAACTCCATCCCAGGAGCCTGGGATCATGACCTGAGCCGAAGGCAGACATCTAACAGACTGAGCCATCCAGGCGTCCCAGCACATTATGTTTAAAGAGACAAAATGAACCTGTATTAAACTCAAGTTGGTGTCATTATCTTACAGACATATAGACATCTGTACTTATCTTAAACTTCTTCCTTTCTGTCCCAGAAGACATGGATCCAGAATGGGCTGTTCATATCCCCACCTCCAGATCAAGGTCATTCCTGCTCCCACTCTTCCCTCTTTGGCCTCTCCCTTCGTGGATGAGCCGCGGGTGACCGTCCCTGCTTCCCTGTCCTCGTCCCTCTCTCTCAGGCTAGGCGGAAAGCTTTTTGAGAGGAGGAACGTTGACTCCTCCACACTGAGTGCAGAGTAGGTTTTCAGTAAACTAGTGCCCTAAATTGTCACAGCGTCCAATTTGTGTCACATACTTCGTGGGGACATTCCTTTTTCTGCTCTGTATCAATCTCTCACCCGGGGACTTTTTTCCAACACCAAAGAAGCATCATCCCACAGCCAATTTGTAGAGATGGAATAAAAGCAAACTGTAATTGGTTCTGTTCCAAAGAAGCCATGCATGAAGGAAGAAGAAGCGTGCCTCCAGTTGCTGTCAGCTTCGTTATGGGCTCTGCCGCCAGCCACCTGGGAGGGCAGTCAAAGACCTTGCAAGAAAGAGCCGGGTAATGACCAGCACCCCTCCTGCAGCACACTTAAGGCCCCACACCTCCAAAATGCTCACAGGAGCCAAGACAAGGGGATCTTTCCACGGTTCTTAAATATTTCAGAAACAATAAACCATTCATGATTTCCCACCTTTTCTAACTACATTTGTAAGGTGTATTACTTCTCAAATTCGTAATGCCAAATAAGAAATCCACATAATGAGGCTGAAGTAATCCCAAAAGAAATGGTCTGCACTTCTAGCTGGACATTAACCACGGATTCCTTATCTATGTGGCTCTCAGCACTGGGCAGACCTCGAGAGGAGCAAATAAAAGCTGTGTGTGGTTGGCTGCCACCGAGAGACTTGGTGTCCCCAGATAAGAGTTCTAAAATTAGGGGTGCCTGGGTAGCTCAGTGGGTTAAGCCTCTGCCTTCAGGTCAGGTCATGATCCCATGATCCCAGGATCCTAGGATGGAGCCCCTCATCTGGCTCTCTGCTCAGCAGGAAGCCTGCTCCCTCCTCTCTCTGCCTGCCTCTCTGCCTACTTGTGATCTGTCAAATAAATAAATGAAATCTTTAAAAAAAAAAAAAAAAGAGTCCTACTTAAAAAAAAAAAAGAGTTCTAGAATTAACCCTCACTGTTATTTCTTCTCAGAGTTTCTGAGCACATGCTTTGTGCATTGTATTGTTGATTTGTTTGTCTTTTTTCTCCTTAAAGAGTAGAGAGAGTCTTCAAATACTGTGTGTCTTGTATCCCAAGGGCCAGACAACCCATCCAAATTAGCTTAAGAGGGTGTTTACTGACTCCCACAGTTCAGGCACAAGTGAACTGAGGGACCCAGATAGTCAGGTCGAACTTTCCTCCGTTCACCCTTCAGCTCTGCCTGTCACTTCTGTGACTCGATCCTTTTGCAGTTAGGTTTTCTTTATGTAGCCAGAAACATTGATGGCCACTGGAAACTTCGAATTCACATCCTTTGAGTTTCTAAACCCAAGCATAGGGTCCATTCTCCTCCTGGACCAAAGCCAAGAAGATTCTCGCTGACTTTGTTCACGTGTCCAAGGAATGATGGGGCCAAAAGAATGGGTGTCTTAACCAACATGAGGCAACAAATGCCAACTGCAGTTATGAGCCCCGTTAGTATCTATGCGACTTTTCCGAGCCTTAGTTTTCCCATCTCTAAAATGGAATAATATTAGTAATACTAATACCTATCCCTTGTAATTGCATAATTCATGTAGAATGCTTAGCAAAATTCTTAGCAGATAAGAACACCTATATTAATCTTGGCTCTTATTATTTTTTGTCATTATATGCTTTTTCTAAATGGCCATTTAAAATTTTTATTTATGAGGGCTCCTGCGTGTCTCAGTTGGTTAGCGGCTGCCTTCGGCTCAGGTCATGATTACAGGGTTCTGGGATCGAGCCCCACATCTGGCTTCTTGCTCAGCGAGGGGCCTGCTTCCCCCCTCCCTCTGCCTGCCTGCCGCTCCTCCTACGTGTGCTGTCTCTCTCACTCTCTCTCTCTGTGTCAAATAAATAAAATCTTTAAAAAACAGTTATTTATGGTATCTCCCATTGAACAGAAGTTTACATTTCTGTCTGCAGTCGAATCAGAAACTTTTTGTGGCTTCTGTGGTGTCTTGCAGGAGAATTGACTTCCCCATAGGACCAAATGACAAAAATAGCCTCTTAGATTCCCGTCTAGTGTTATTGCAGTTTTATTTGTAATGTTTAAACCTTTACTTCAGAGACTAATATAATGTTTACGTCAATTATACCTCAAAAAAGGAGAAAAAAAATCTTTATTTTGCCTTCTTTCAAATGCACTGTGAACTGACTTGTTTCTGATTTATTCCGTTTGATTCTTTATTTCTTCCTATGCCAGTTTTAATTATTGTACTTTTGTTATGGTAAATGTTGATGTTTCAGAGGGTAGGTTTTCTCTGCCATCACTCTTCTTTTTAAAATATATTTGGCTTATGGAGCCTACTTGTTTTAAAGGGTCCTGAAATGGGACCTCAAGTGGGACTCCATGCTCAGTGCGGAGAACGGGGATTCTGCTTGAGATTCTCTCTCTCCCTCGCCTTTTGCCCCTCCCCCCACGCACATGTGGGTACGTGCCTGCTCTCTCTCTCTCCCCCTCATAACTAAATCTTCTTTTAAAAAATGGAAAAATATGTATATATTTTTAGCTATTCTCCCACACTCTACTATTCCAAATAAACTTCAGAATCAACTTACAGGGGCGCCTGGGTGGCTCAGTGGGTTAAAGCCTCTGCCTTCGGCTCAGGTCATAATCCCAGGGTCCTGGATTGAACCCCGCATGGGGCTCTCTGCTCAGCGGGGAGCCTGCTTCCCCCTCTCTCTCTGCCTGCCTCTCCGTCTACTTGTGATCTGTCAAATAAATAAATAAAATCTTAAAAAAAAAAAAGAATCAACTTATAAACATACAATTAAAAACCCATTAGGGGGATGCCTGGGTGGCTCAGTTGGTTAAGCAGCTGCCTTCGGCTCGGGTCATGATCCCAGGGTCCTGGGATCGAGTCCCACATCAGGCTCCTTGCTGGGCAGGGAGCCTGCTTCTCCCTCTGCCTCTGCCTGTCTGTCTGCCTGTGCTCGCTCGCTCGCTCTCCCTCTGTCTCTGACAAATAAATAAATAAAATCTTTAAAAAAAAAAAACCCATTAGGATTTTATTTAAAATTACATTGAATATACAGATCAATTTAGAATTTATAATAGTGAGTCTTTTTGATAGGAACCAGCACAAACATCCATTTCTTCAGGTACTGATCATGTTCTTGAGTAAATTTTAGAGAGCTCCTTTGTAGGAAACAAATAACATATTTATTGTTACACTTCTTCTTAAATACTTTACATTTCAAGCTTTTGTGTTCTGGATTTTTTTTTAATTTTTTTTGGCCATTGATAGAATTCTTCTTTTCCATTGAATTTTCTAATTTATTATCATTATTATCAGTGTTATTAATGTTTGTGTTTTACTTATAAGAAGTGTAAGTTTGTGTTTTACTTATGAGAAGTTTATAAGAAGGTCTTTGAGTTTTTCTGTTCCTTCTTGTAGATTTTGTAAGTGGCCGTCATGTCATCTGTAAGTGATGGTGGCTGGCCACTTCCTTCTGTAGCTTGTTCTGTGTTTATCACGTCGGCTAGGGCCCACGGGACGGTGCCCGCCAGCAGTCACAGTGCCCACACTCTGATCTTGTTCCTGAGTTCAACAAAAATGACATGGCCTCTGTGCCTTTGAGCAGGACACTTACTGACACTGACGTTAGCCAGTTTGGGGGGCTTTTGTCTGTCCCCGGCTACCCAGTGCGTTCAAGGGCAGCTGTGGCGGCTGCTGAAATACTTCTGTGCCCCCGCTCTTCCCTGTTAGTGTTGTGAACGTCATTGGCAATAGACTTCACCGTTTTATGTCTCCCTGCGTCCTAAACTTTTAATTGACGGCTGGATTTGATTTGTTCGTGTTTTATTTGGCATTTTTGCCTCAATGTTTACAGTTTCCCTTTGTGTGTCTTTGCTCAGTTTTGTGATCAAGGTTATTATAGCTTTCTAGAATGAATTGAAATTCTTCCTCCCCTCACTATTTGGAGCAGTTGAAAAACAAAAAAAAATTATTCTGTCTATAACTTTTGGGGAGATTTAGTAAAATTTGCCTATGACAACATGAAACTGGCTTGGACTATTTGGGGGAGATAAATCTGTGACTACATTTTTTTCCTGTAATTATTAGTTTATTCCTAAAAAGACATTTCCAATCATGCTTATGTTTCCAAATTTATTGATAGTTACAGTAAATTCCTTTTCCTTATATATTTGATGTTTTAATTTTTTAAAGATTTAAAGTCTTTGTCATTGCCTTATCAAATTTTAGTATGTCTTCTTTTTTTTTTTTTTAAGAACTTATTTTTCAGTAATCTCTGCACCCAACATGGGGCTCGAACTCTCAACTCTGAGATCAAGAGTCATACGCTCCACCCACTAAGCCTGCCGGGTGCCCCTCAAATTTTAACAATTCTAACAATTTTTGCTTTATAATTTCAAATCTGTGATGCTCAGTTCACAAAGAATCATTATTATATCTTCTTAGCAACTGTCTTTTATTAATATAAATATCTATTTCAGTCACATTAATACTTTTTGCCTTGACTATTTCAAGTCTGGCTTTTTTTTGTTTCCTCGTCTATATCCGTCCCTGTGTTTTCAGCCCTCCTGTGGAATTTTGTTTTGTACATATTTTTCAAATGCAATCTAAGATTCTTTGTATCTTAATAGGATTTAGTCCATTTAATTTTTTTACTTGGCCTATTTACATTTTTAATGATCCTTGATACGGCGGGTCTGATTTTTAATATCTTCGTGTTTTCTATTTAGATGTACGTCTTATAAAAAAAAAAGCTTGTAACTTTCTAAGTGCAATCTGAGATTCTTTGTATTTTCACAGAATTTAATCTATTAAAATTTTTAATGATCCTTGATACAGCTGGTCTGACTTTTAATATCTTAGTTTTGTATTTATCTTGCTTTTTGTAGTTTTGCTCTTCTCCGTCTGCGTGTCTCTGTTACCGACCGGGTCTGCGTCGGTCCCTGGTCCCCGACTCAGTGATCGCATCTCGTGGAGCCGTCCTGCGGACTGTCACTGCTCCGGCCTCGGTTTTGTAGTGAAGCAGGACAACCCTGGGCCGCGGCAGCAGAAACAAAATGATGCGAATCTTCTAAATCCGCTTCACTTCTCTGGCATCTTCCACTTGCCGAGTTAGACACCGGACTGGTAACCTGGGGTTCCTCCCCTGGCCCGTCTCCCTCGGGTTCTCCCCCTCTGCCCGCCCTCTTGGCCTCCGCAGCCTCGCCGGAGGCCTCTCTCCACACACGGTCCATGCTGCCCCCTTGGGTGCTGCTCTTGAACCCTCAGCCACCGTGTCATGTAGGTCCGTCCAGCGCTGGCACAGCCCCGTTCACGCGGACTGGGACACGGAGCGCGCCAGCCGCCTCGGAAGCGCATTCGCGGGGCGGAGAGGGAACTCGCGGGGCGGACGAGGTGGCGTTTCGGCGGGGTCCTAACCGCCGTGGGGGCGGGTCTGGCCGGGACCTGCGGGGCGGGCAGCTCAGGGGAGCCGGGACCTGCGGGGCGGGCAGCGCAGGGGAGCGAACAGCGAGGGCCGAGGCCCTCCGGGGGGTGAGTGGCGCGTGAACGGCAGGGGCGCCTGAGCAGAAGGGAGGCCGCGGCTTCCGATGCAGTGGGGGTCAGGCCTAGGGCACGGAACGAGTTGCAGGCCACGGTGTGGCTGTTGGATTTTATGCCAGCTATGATCAGAAATCGTTGGGGGGCCTTGTCCTGGGCGATGACATCATCCGAGTCACGCTTTAGAAGGTCAAGTCCAGCCTGTGTGTGTAATTGGCCACCGGGAGCGCGAGCGGACACAGGAGCAGTTAGGAAGCACCTTCAACGGAAAAGATGGGGGGGTGAGAAAGGGGGTCACCCGGCAGTTTTACTGCTGTGCTCGTGGAGATAGAATGTGGGAGAAAAGGAAGGCCTCAGTCCACGAGGACGTCAGTGTTTTTGACCAAATGATGGTGGTGTGTACTTGGGAAGAGAAGTGGTAAGAAAAAAGTCAACTGCATGAAAACCAAGTTAGTATGATTATGGGGTGCATCTGCCCTAGGAGGAGGATGAAAACCGTGATCAGAGAAGGAAGCAAGAAGCTTCGTGCATTTCTATAAGGTACGTGACTAGCAAAAGCAGGCTCACTCGGGGACCTGTGGAGAAGACGGGGAAACCTGCCCCCCCCCCCGCCTCTTTTTTTTTTTTTTTAAGATTGTATTTGTTTGAGAGAGAGCACGGGCACGTGAGCTGGAGGGAGGGAGAGCACTGGAAGTGGACGGTGCACTGAGTGCGGAGCCGGGCGTAGGGCTCAGTCTTGCAGTGGCTTGACCCGAGCTGAAACCGAGAGTCCGGCCCTGAACCGACCGAGCCCCTGCCCCACCAGCTCTTAGTACTTCCTGAGAGCCGCCCGTCAAAGGAGGGGCATGACTCAAGGCTGAGGTTGGTGGTTTCTCCTACAGACTCTTAAAGACTTTATTTTATTTATTTATTTATTTGGCAGATCACAAGTAGGCAGAGAGGCAGGCAGAGAGAGAGAGGAGGAACCAGTCTCCCTGCTGAGCAGAGAGCCCGACGTGGGGCTCGATCCCAGGACCCTGGGATCATGACCTGAGCCAAAGGCAGCGGCTTAACCCACGGAGCCACCCAGCCGCCCCTCTCCTACAGACTCTTAAAGATCAGTTTTAGGTCTGTTGACCTTGAAAATACCAGCAAAATGGGTTTCTTCAGGAAGAGCAGGGGAGCGGCGGGACAGAACAAGCAAGCGCCGGGGAGCCGTGGGCGCGTGTGGAGAGCAAAGGAGACGGTTTGCTCGTGTAGAGGAAAGGGGGCAAGTGGGGGGGCTGCTTGGACCAGAGTCCTTGGGAGGAGACCGGGAGTGAGGGACTCTCATTTGCTGAGTCATGCCAGCGCCGCTTTGGCTGTGGCCGGGGCTGGACAAGGAGAAGATCCCTCCTGCGGCTGGGGTGGTGAACTGGGCCGCTTCCTGTTGGAGAAGGCAAAGCACACGCCTTCCCTTGGGTGTGCAGAGGGCTGCAGCTAGGCGTACCCTGTGAGAGCTCCTCCTCTGGGCTCCTGACCACATTTTTAAAATTTTTAATTATTTTGAAAAATGCTTATGGAAGCAGAGTTGACATACTCCGTCATATTAGTGTCAGGTCCACAGCACAGCGATTGTGCTCACCCTGGTGAGTGTGGTTGCCGTGGGCATAGCTCCGTACAGCTTCATTACAGTGCTGCGGGCCGTTTCCTGTGCTCTGCTTTTCATCGCGCCTCTTCCTCCCCTGTACCTATTTGCCCATCCCCTTCCCCCTCTCAACTCTTAATTTTTTAAAGATTTTGTTCATTTATTTATTTACTTATTTGAGAAAAGGGGGTGAGTGAGAGAGAGAGAGCACGAACGGGGGGAGAAACGGACTCTCCACTGAGCAGGGAGCCCAAAACGGGGCTCGATGTCGGCACTCTGAGATCACGACCTGAGCTGAAGGCAGGAGCTTAACCCACTGAGCCCCCCAGGTGCCCTCAACTCCCATTTTAAAAGCAATTCCTTTATTTTTTTTATTTTTTTTAAAGATTTTTATTTATTTATTTGACAGAGAGAAATCACAAGTAGACAGAGAGGCAGGCAGAGAGAGAGAGAGGGGGAAGCAGGCTCTCCGCAGAGCAGAGAGCCCGATGCGGGACTCGATCCCAGGACCCTGAGATCATGACCTGAGCCAAAGGCAGCGGCTTAACCCACTGAGCCACCCAGGCGCCCCTAAAAGCAATTCCTTTAATTCATTTCCACAGATCCTTGAAATCATTGCCTGAACGGTGCCACATTGTTTTTTCAATTCTAAAAGTCTTCTCTTAGTAATCAAGATTTTTTCCATGAAGGCCAACATCTTCATTTATCATTAATACTTGCTATCCTGGGGCCTTGGAGTAGCTACGAAGACTCTGAAACAGACATCCCACCATTTATGTAGAAGTGCCGCCTTTCACACTCGTGATATCATCATCACTCGTGATATCCAGTCCAGGCTCTTACTTGCCCTACTTTTTGGTGGTTTATCACAAACAAACATCCCCAAAATGCCCTGTTGATGTCAAATCTGACAAAATTGTAGGTATGGTATCTTTGGGATTCTCATTTTTCCAAGGGCAACAAAGTACTTACAATTCCATGGTCTAAATAAAATAGATTTGTTACGGGGCACCTGGATGGCTCAGTTGGTTGGGGGACTGCCTTCGGCTCAGGTCATGATCCTGGAGTCCCAGGATTGTGTTCCGTCAGGCTTCCTGCTCAGCGGGGGAGTCTGCTTCTCCCACTGACCTTTCTCCATCATTCTCTCCCTCTCTCTCTCTCTCATTCTCTCTCTCTCTCTCTCAGTCTCTCTCTCTCAAATAAATAAATTTTAAAAATCTTTAAAAAAAAATAAAAAAAAAATAGATTTGTTACATCACTGCATAGAAAATAAATTTATTTTATTGATTCCTTTAGGTTTACACATCAAGCCATGCAAGTGGAACGCCTTTTAAATAAATCATAATTTGAGTTATTCAAGCTGTTTGAAAAATATATTCTTTTTACACAAAATCTGCATGAGGTTTGTGTATGTACAAGGTGTAAGGGGTTTCCTTTGGGATTAGCAGTACAGCTTGTGGGGATAAGGCAGTGGTCATTTGCTATAACTAAATCAGTTGGTTTCCAAAGACCGCTGGGCAGGTTGCACAGTGCGCAATAGCACAGTTGTCCTAGTTAAGACTTTATATCAATTAATAGGAAAAATAGAAGTGCCTGGCTAGTCCAGTTGGTAGAGAGCAAGGGACGCTTGATCTCGGGGTCTTGAGTTCAAGCCCAATATTGAGTGTAGAGATTACCTCAATAAATAATCTCAAAAAGACTAGTAGGAGGGCGCCTGGGTGGCTCAGTGGGTTAAGCCGCTGCCTTCGGCTCAGGTCATGATCTCAGAGTCCTGGGATCGAGTCCCGCGTCGGGCTCTCTGCTCAGCGGAGAGCCTGCTTCCCTCTCTCTCTCTCTGCCTGCCTCTCAATCTACTTGTGATTTCTCTCTGTCAAATAAATAAATAAAATCTTTAAAAAAAAAAAAAAAAAAAAAAGACTAGTAGGAAAAACACTAAAACTCAGGAGGAAAATAGGTCCAAAACATAAACAGATAATTTTCAGAATAACCTAAGAAATGTTTAAAATTGTGAACCTGGGGCACCTGCGTGGCTCAGTGGGTTAAGCCTCTGTCTTCAGCTCAGGTCGTGCTCTCAGGGTCCTGGGATCGAGCCCCACATCGGGCTCTCTGCTCAGCGGGGAGCCTGCTTCCTGCCCCCTCCCCCCGCCTGCCTCTCTGCCCACTTGTGCTCTCTCTCTCTGTCAAATAAATAAAATCTTTAAAAAATAAATAAAATTGTGAACCTAACTGGTAATCCAGAAATGCAGATTAAAACAATATGAAGCATTGTTTTTAGCCAATCAAAGATAATGTTGGGGAGAGTGGAATTAAATTTTCATGCACTGCAGAGAAGGAGAAGTCAGTGCACACACTGTGAAAAACGCTTTGGAAATCTGTATCAAGATCCTTAAAATCCATGTCCTTTGATCTGGAAACTCCCCTTCTAGGAATCTGTCTGGAGGAGAGTATGTTAAATTACAGAAGATCGTATACAGAAACGGTCCCGGGGTTATTACATGTAATAGCAGATATAATTGAAAACAACCTTACAGCTGAAGCATTAGAGTCGGCTGAGGAAGCTACAGTACATCCGTAGAATCAAGCGTACGCAGCCATTTAAAATGATGTCTTTTAGCTCTTTTGATTTTGACAGTCCCGCTAGTTTCTGCCCTCTGCCTGATAGCTGCACCCGCTTCTCTAAACGTACCGTCATAAGTTCAGCTGGCGATGTTTAGGTTACTTTCAAGGTTTGGTTTGGTTTGGTTTCATTTTAAACAATAGTGAAGCAAGAATTTACATGAACGTTCAGATGCACATAAAAGACCAAGAGGCGGCTTGGAAGCCACCGTTGAGCTTGGGGTGTCGTGGAGAGTCTCGGGCCCCAGGGCCCCTGCAGGCCGGGAAGAGCCTCACTGTCCCCCTCACAGTCACAGCTCCCAGGGCTTGGTGTCCGTGCAGAGATGCTCACGTCCGCCTTCCCTGACGCCTCTACAAGCTGGTTCAGAAACTGTGCGGGGACATAGTTGCTCGGTCCGAGAAGAGAAGGAGATCCCTCTGCGTGTTTGTGGGGAGCCATGCGGCTGGAGACCAGAAAACACCGGAGTTGTGCCCAGGAACTCAGGACTGCCCACGTGTAGCTGAAGTTGCAGAGGAGAGCAGGGAGGCCGATGAGCAGAGCCGGGGTGGGCCGCGGAGATACTGTGTTAACGCCCCCACACTCCTTTACGTGGCCCCGGTTGGCTTATTTGTTGGGCCGGCCGGTCCTTCCAGCTTCCCCACCACCTGTTGGCAACCCAAGGTGGGAAGGCCTGGGAGAGCAGGGAGTGAGAGCCCTGAGGTTGGCTGTGTTGTGTTTTCCAGAAGAACCCCAGTTACAGCAGGAGCCTGGCCTGGCCACTACACTGGTTAGGACTCTGTTCGCGGGTAATGAAAACCAGCTCCCTTAGGGCTGGGCTGGAATCACCGTACTTAAAGGTGTGGATGCAAGAAAGGGGCTGGGGGTCCGGCATGAGGACCAGCTCCCCCGTTGCAGCGTCTCCCAGCTCTGTCAGCGGAGGAGAGGACGGCTTCTGTGGGGGCCCGGTCAGTGGGCTGGGGTCTCGCCGCACATTCTGAGGCGTCCAGATCGCCCCGCGCGGCCCCATTCCGAGTCACAGGATCCGCCTCTGCCCCGACCCGAGGCCGGCACATGTGATAACAGTGCTGGGCTCACGCTGGCTTGTGAATAGTAGGATGAGGGCTGGAGCCTGCTGCCGGGCAGCCCCGAGCTGTGATTGGTGGTGGTTGACAGAGTAATCAGAAATTCACGACTTCATTGAAAATTCCTTAAACCGAAATTTAAGTTTTGGGATATATAATCTTTCTTTTTTGTCTACAGTCTGTTTGCTTGCTTGTTGACATCAAGTAGTTTTATTTAAATTCAATTAAGCAACATATTCTGTATTATTAGTCCCAGAGATAGAATTCAGTGATTTGTCAGTCTTATATAACACCCAGTGCCCATCACATCATGTGCCCTCCCCAGTGCCCATCCCCAGTCACCCCATCAGCCTCCCTCCCCTCCAGCAGCCCTCAGTTTGAGTGCCATGATGAACAGTCTCTTACGGTTTGTCTCCTCTCTGGTTTCGTCCTGTTTCATTTTTCCCTCCCTTCCCCTATGATCCTGTCTTGTTTCTCAAATTCCACATATCGGTGAGATCATATGATAATTGTCTTTCTCTGACTGACTTATTCTGCTCAGCATAATACCCTCTAGTTCCATCCACGTCATTGCAAATGGCAAGATTTCATTTTTGATGGCTGTGTAGTATTCCGTTGTGTATATAGACCAAATCTTCTGTTTAAAAGCAACCATACAACCTCACAGGGTTTGACCTTCTCATTCCTGTCATACTGCCCCGTGGCTGTGGCCACACATTCCCCAGAGCCTTGCCTTCACTGGAAACGTCATTCCTCATAGCCACAAAGTGATCACTGACTTAACAATTTTGCCACTGCTGCTGAGGGCTGCCGAAGCCGCACCTTTTAGCAGTAAATGTGTTCTCACTGTGTTCATACCCACTTGGGTCAGAGAGCAAGCCTACAGTCCTTGTTTTCTTGAAGATCTGTGGCTGGGCACTACTTCTGGTACCAGTACTGTAAGGATTAGGGTTTTAATTACCAAAATGAAAAAAATAAAACAGAATCCACCATGGCTAATTTAAGCAGAAAAGGATTTCCTGCAGATGTTGGGGGACAGACTGGTGCTTCCAGAACCAGTTTCTGACGCCATCCATGAGCCACAGCATCCGCCAAGAACTGCACGGTGCAAACTCAACCTCCCCAGGTGTGCTTCTAGCCGGGTGCCACTTCCGCCTCTGGGACTCATGTTCACTGTCACTGCTGCCACCAGCATCAGCAGAATGGGATGCCGCACAGATTTCATCAGATGGTCACTGTCAAGTCAGCAGCTAGCGCGGGGGCACCTGGTGGGTGCGTGGGAAGCAGGTCCGTGCTTCCCCACACGGGGGCTAGGGAGTTTGAGTTCTGACTCTGGGTGGGAAAGGTCAATTTCACAGTGCGCGGATTTATCCAACTGTAGAAAGAGTGATAGGAATCCCCCAATACGGCGAATGTCCCTGGTCAGGATGGAACTAGAATAGAAAAAAACAACAACAGACACATAATTTAGAAGACAGTGTGCTGGGGGGGAGTACCCCATGGTCCTCCTTCCCTCCCACAGTGCGCTGTAAGGCAGGTGCCTGCCCTCTCTGGGCGGGAGGAATCTGAGTTAGAGCATCTCCACAGTGCCAAAGGCTTAACGATGTATCCCTCTCTTAGTGTAAACCCATGATTCAGTAACTGTGTACGGAGGGAAGATGAAGCCTGTATTTACATTTGTCACTGTCCCTGGAACCAGCTTGTTCGACGCAGGCATGGGCCTTTCTCTCTAAAAGTTTGTGTTAACGGAACAACAGTAGTTAATTACGAGATAGGAACACTTGGGAAATGCATCGTGCAAAGATGTAAGGAAATGGACCGGCTCGTCACGACCATCACCTTCTCAGAGCATTCAGTGATTGGGAATTGCATGTTGAGCAGAAAGAAATGCTGGTTTTTTCCCAGTTAATGGAGCATCGTAGGTCATGTAAATGATGGAGGAACAACGTAGAACACGGAGCCAGAAATTTTCCTGGGGACGTCACAGCTAGAATTCCAGCAGCAGGTGCGCGACAAATGCATGAAGCAGCGTTACATTTTCTGCGAAGTACAAAAGGGGTTCGGAAGACGGGCGCAAGGGCACGCAGCGGCAGGGGAAGGTGGGGGCAGGGGGTTGGTGACTCTCCAGAGTCACTGAGCACAACACTAAGGACCCTTCACCTGAAAGGGGGCAGAAAACTCTGGAGTACCAGTCAAAGCCACATACCCGAAGATCGCTCCAGGCTGTTTCGGTGCACTTACAGATGATCAGCGCCGTGAATGTTAATATTTTATGGCTCTAACTTACACTTCTAAAAGTTCTAATTAATCTCACTAGATGAAAACTGGCATCCGTGTTGGTACGAATGAGAATCATAGCCTCCTTGCAGTGTCTGCGCGCCAGCTCATCTGGGATCCTGCAATGATTTGCCCTCGCTGTCTCAGCGCCATAAAGGGGCCAATAATTAGCATTTGGAAGCTGAGCCACCCTTCCCTGCTGGATGCCGTTTGCTGATGGTTAATTAATTAATTAATTGATTGAATAGCAGCTCCTCTAGCACTGGCTAGAAAAGACCTTCAGGTGCTCTCCCCTCCCCCTCATGCTCCCCCGGTGGGAGAAGGATTTTCACGATCTCCTTAAAAGCAAGGTTACATCCTAGACTCTTTATTTACTTATTTATTTATTTAGGTAATGTGCATAGTGCCCTGCACATGGAAGATAATTGTAGGATGGATGGATGGATGGACGGATGGATGAATACATACATAGACACACAAAATATAGGGTAGATTTCCTATTTTTCCCTCACATTCTAAGAGTTTTAAATTTAGATTGGGAAAGATAAGTTCCGTCACAAGGAGTACTCTGGCTCATATGCAGCACTGGCCATGAGGAAATGGGAGACATGCAGCTTTTTGAAGAATTCTATGAACTTTTTAATTACAGTGTAGAAATGAGAACAGCTCCTTCTCAGCACTGTCTGTGCAACTGCCCCAGTGTTTGAGAGCAGCCCTAGAGGCATTTGATGTATTTCGGAATGTCTAGTTTTAGAATTTAATATCATTCTAGATTATTTAAAGCCCATGATGAAATTAATTTAAGATGATGACTCTTCTTCAATGAAAAAAAGTTTAAGTCCAAATCAGCTCACTCAGGTTTCCTGGAAGATTACAAAGATTTCAAATTTTCAACAATTGACCAAAATGAGAGAATGAGGCTTGAGATCATTTATCTTTGCTTTTCACAAAGAACAGATAATAACCGTCTAGATTTATACTGCACTTCCAACATTTCAAATCTATTATCTTGTGGGATTATCTGAGACGGGTACAGAAAGTGTCACTATTCCATTATAACAGATAATGAAACTGAACTCTGCAAATCAAAGTAAGTTCATCATGAAATCGCCAAGTCAGAGTTGAACGGTTAGAATGAGAAAGGACTTTGGAAATTATCCATCCCAATACCTCTTTTTAAAGATGAGGAAACAAATGCCAATCCTGTCTCTCATCTTAAAACAACTCTTCTCTGGATGTCATCACCTTAGCAGGTAACCAACCTGGTAATACTTGGATTGAACAAAGCCTGTACCATGAATTCTCATCATTCCTGGGGAAGAAGATGATGACATTAAAGGTGAAGTTACTACTCTTGTGCAAGTATAAAACAAACATGGGCCCAAGATTTCATTTAACTCATTAACTGATGAGGGAACCATAAGATGTTAACAGTTGGTTCAAAAGATAATTCAAAGAACAGGTGGTGACGTGAAATGAATTTACAATATATGCAAAGTATGTCTGTTTTCAGGGCAATAATAAATTGCATTCCACCAGATACAATTAACTGCATTTTTATGGACAAGACTCTTGCATTGTTATCAGTGTTCTACAGGTTACAGAGTGGTAAACAGCTCAAAGACAAAGAAAGGCTGAGACAACCTAGAAGCATGACCCAGACAAGATACACCTAGTCATCTCTTGGGTCCCTTTCAGTCTTTTACAATGTTTTTCCTAAACTTGTAAAGATTCGCACTTGAATACTACCCAATATTGAAGAATAAGTAATAGTAATTCTACACAAACTTTCCCAGAGAATCAAAAAGGAACTCTTCCCAGTTCATACTATGAGTCCATCATTACTCTTACCAAAATCAAAGACATTACAGAAAAAAAACTATTGACCAATATTCCTCTTGATCACAGATGCAAAAATTTTAACTAATCAAATGTGCCAATATATAGAAAAGATAATACATCATAACAAGTGGGATTTATCCCATGAATATGAGGTTGGTTTAACATTCAAGAATTGGTCAGTGTAACTTACCATATTAACAGACTCAAGAAAAAAATATCACCTCAATAGATGCAGAAAAGCAGTTGACAAAATTCATCATCCATTTTTAATAAAAACTCTCAGTAAACCAGAAGTAGAGGGGTACTTCTCCAACCTGAAAAAGGGCGTCTGTGCAAAACATACAACTGATACCAGACTCAATGGTGAGAGATGGAATGCTTCCCCTCAAAGATCAGGAAGATCTTGTCGCTTCTATTCAACAGCCAAGACAGTAAGTTCCCAAAAATAAATAAATAAAAGAAGGGAAGTGGTAAAGGAAAGGAAAAATAAAACTGTCTTTATTTATAGATGACATGATCATCTATGTAGAAAGTGTGATGGAATCTACAAAAATGCTAATAGAATGAATAAGAATTCAGCAATTGGGTGCCTGGATGACTCAGTCGGTTAAGAATCTGACTCTTGGTTTTGGCTCAGGTCATGATCTCAGGGTCCTGGGATCGAGTCAGGCAAGGGGCTCCCTGCTCGGGAGGGAGTCTGCTTCTCCCTCTGCTTGTGCACGTGCTCTCTTTCTCTGACAAATAAAATCTTAAAAAAAAAAAAAAATCACCACGGACTTTTTTGTGGAAATTGCCAAGCTAAATGTCAATGCTGATTGTAAATGCAAAGAACCTAGAATAGTTGAAACAACTTGAAAAGAAGTGTGAGGAATTGTGTTACCTGAGTTCAACACTCATTAAAAAGCTACAGTCATCAAGGTAATGTTACACTGGTATAAAAAGAGATAAATCAGTAGAACAGAATGAAAGTTCAGAAATAGACCCATACATACATCTGTATATATGGACAGCAGTGACCTCAGTTGATTTTCAGCAAACATGCAAAGGCAGTTTAACAAAGGATAGTCTCTTCAGCAAATGGTGCTAGAGCATTTAGGTATCCACATGTAAAAACAAATTAAACCCTTACCTCACACCATACAGAAATTAACTCTGAAAGTAATGCTGGAGGGCACCTGGCTGGCTCAGTTAGTTGGGGCTTTGACTCTGGGTTTCAGCTCAGGTCATGATCTCAGGGTTGTGGGCTCAAACCCCGTGTCCAGCGCCTCACTCGCCGGGACTCTGCTTGGGCTCTCTCTCTCCCTCTGCCCCTCCCCTCCTCTAAAATGGATAGATACATCTTAATAAATAAATAAATTAAAGTAATACTGGAACTGTAAAAGTATTCTAGAAGAAAACATAGGAGAAAATCTGTTGACCTTGACTTAAAGATTTTTTAGAAAGGCAAAAAAAAAAAAAACATAAATGAAGAAAAATTTATAAATTGGACTTCATCAAAATTAATAATTTCTGCCCTTCAAAAGACATTAAGAGAATGCGGAGACAACCACAGACTGGGAGAAAATATTTGTAAATCATATATCTGAAAAAGGACTTATACTCAAAATACACGTGTGTGTGTATATATATATTTTTTTTAATTGTCAAAACTCAGTAATAAGAAAGTAAATCACTCCATTTTTAAAAAGGCAAAAGCATGAACAGATACTGCACCAGAGAAGATGTATAGATGACAAATAAGCTCATGAAAAGAGGTTTAAATATAGGGCTACTGGGTGGCTCAGTTGGTTAAGCATCTACCTTCAGCTCAGGTCATGATCCCAGGGTCTTGGGATTGAGCCCCGCATCAGGCTCTCTGCTCAGCAGGGAGCCTGCTTCCCGCCCCGCCCCCTACCGCCTGCCTCTCTTGCCTACTTGTGATCGCTCTCTGCCAAATAAATAAATAAAATCTTAAAAAAAATAAAAATAAATTATTTTTAAAAAGATGTTCAAATCAAAGTAAAAGGACGATGAGATCCATTGTACCAGGTGCTCTGATGAGAACGGCGAGTTTTCAGACTGGCTGTGGCAAGTACTAGTGCGGATGGGAGGAACTGGAACCCTCACAGACTGCGTGAGAAGGTAAAATGGTACCCACCACACACCACTCTGGAAATCCACCTGGTGCCTTTTTAAAAAGTTCAACAGCCGTTGACTCTGTGCTCTCCGCTCAACTGCTACTCATTGACCCGAGAGAAGGGAAAGCGTGTGCCCACACGAAGAACCGTACACAGCGGTCAGACCACTCTCTTCCGAACGGCAAAAATTTAGAAGTAACCCAAACATCCTCAGTAGGTAATGGATATAATAAACCAGTACAGTTGTGCAGGGAAATCTAGGCAGTAGCGCTGATGAGCCTCAGAATATGATAGAAGCCAGACATGAGAGAATCCATACTGTATGATCATACACATTTCTAGAAAACACAAATCTATCAAACAGATCAGGTTACCTTGGGACATGATGAGGAGTGTGTTGTGGGGTGAGGGCAGGGGAGAGGCAGGAGGGACAGGTTATAAAAGAACATGGAAACACTTTCAGCGTAATGAAGACCCTCATTGTCGTGACCGTTGACGGTTTCATGAGTACATACATGAATACGTGTGTCAGAACTTACCGAAGTGTACTCTCTTGTATGTGTAGTTCATTGTATGTTGATTATACCTTAATAAAGCTATTTTAAAATAAAACCTACCCTTAAAATGCTTTGTTGCTTTTTCATACATTTTAGGTTGCCATTCCAACCCAGGGCAGTTCGGGAAGCTTGCTTTGGAATTTTAACCTGCCTTAAGTTCATATCCCCAAATCCCAAGTCCGTTTCCTTGAGACTGGACCCATGTTGCCGTCCCCGCGTCCCAGAGCATGAAGTGTTCTTGGAGCGATGGTCCAGGACAGTGAGTCTTTGGCCTGAGCACAAAATCCCTCCTTCCTTGTTCTGTTGGACGCGTCTAGCTGGTCTGGCTGCTGGGCAGTAGCCTCAAAAGCATCTTCCCCGATAGGGGAGACCTGTTTTTAGGCAAGATAACTCAACTTATTTTAGGGAGTTCTCAAAGCAGCCATGGTCGTTGTCCACATGGAGGTTGTTGAAGAGAAGGGCCTGGGTGGGGAATCAGGATGAGCCCCGGGTCTTGAGCTTGCAAGACTTTTTATACTTCCCATATCTTCGGAAGCTAGGCCATGGCTAATAGTACCAGTTGGCAAGGAACAAGAATGAGCTCAGTTGGATTTTTGTTTCTTTTTTTAAAAAAAATATTTATTTATTTGACAGAGATCACAGGTAGGCAGAGAGAGAGGAGAAAGCAGGCTCCCCGCTGAGCAGAGAGCCCCATGAGGGGGCTCGATCCCAGGACCCTGAGATCATGACCTGAGCTGAAGGTAGAGGCTTAACCCACGGAGCCACCCAGGCGCCCCTGGATTTTTATTTCTTAAACTTGAGCCTCTTGGATACAAAGTCAGCCTATAGTATTCGCACTGTCGCCGAGAGAAGAGGGTGGTGCTGGCTCTCCTTCCTTTCTGCATTGACCCATGAGACGGACGTGCTCTGTTTCAGTTGTGTCCATTTTCAGGTACATTTTAACCATGTTTCCCTCTAATGAAAAGATTGGGAAATGATGCAATAACCGTACAGTCTACCCTCGAAGTAAACGTTGCTTCTTCTTCCCCGAGCCCCTTCTCCCGTCCAGGAAGAATTCGAGAAGTCAGGTAATGAGTAGCCTAATCACCTTTCCCTTTGTCTGCAACATTCCTCATCAGGAAAACATGCAAAACATGTCTCCCAAGGGGCTAAGATGAGATTTTAAAGAAATCAGCAGGGATAAATTTCAGTGTCCAAGTGCAGTAAAGGTGAAGAGAGAAAGTATTATTAGTTAAGACTGAAGCACGCCATCCCCAGCAGGAGTGGGATTAGCCTGTCAAAGAAACAGGTTCCTCTTACTAGCAGCTAGCCGGTGGAAGTTCCAGCGGCTGCTTCCCAGCAGGTGCAGGTGAGTCCTGAAGCCCTGGGAACTGGGGTTCCGCTAGTAGCTCCACCCCAGAATGACGAACTTTGGGGATCCGGCCACCTGGCTCCCATGGCAAGCCAGCTTCATGTCCCCGCAATGACCGGGCTCCTTTCTATAAGACCGCGAATCCCCAGGTCCAATGCGGCACCGTCCTGGAGAAACGTCACAACAAAATTGCTAGCACCGTGGATTAACAACTATAATAAAAGCTAGCATTTCCCCAGAGCTTACTGCGTGCCGACACTATGGGAAGTGCTCCAGATGCGTTCTGTGACCTGATAGTAACACCGCGGGGAGCGGGCGTCGATGGAAGGGACGTCGCCAGCTCTACGCGTCCTCTACCTGGAGGACAGACACACAAGGACTGAGATAGGTTTTATGATTCCTATCCCAGAGAAAAGCCTGCCCTGGGCATCCAATATTACTTTTTTTTAAAGAGTGTCGCAGGCACTTAAAAGGCAAAGTGGCATCTTCTGGCCTGACACAGTAAAGCCCAGTGAGATGCAAGGCCGGTCTATGCCGGGCTGTGTCGGCTTGTGGACCCACTCGCTACTCTAAAACCTGTCTCTCCTCACCTCCTAGGTACGGAAGTGTAGACTTTGCCTTCTCTTCTCCAAACCAAAGCCAGCATAGCCGTGACATGTAATTTACACATCCCAGATTTAGCCCGTCTACCCAGTGCCCATGAGCCCTGCTCTCAGTCAACCCTGCACCAGGCCCCCACCTAACAGCTCCCAGGGCTTTCCGGGACTGGAGAAGCAAGCAAAGAATGGTGAAGCCGTGGGTCAGCAAGTGAGGCAGGAGGGCGGAGAAGCTTTCTGGAGGTCCAGGTGTCTGAGAGAGTGAAGGTGCCTTAGCCTTAGGTCTGGGGCAAAGATGCCTTACTGACTGTTTGCATTAAAATTGTTTGTTTAGATGCAGATGAATATTTTTAACAAAGATTACTGTAATCTTTTAACCCCTTTCAGGCCCTACCGGCACCTTTGCCGGTAGGCCTCTCCCTTCCCCCTCTGGTTCTCCAGCAGTGCAGGGAAGCACGTGATAAGCACTGGAAAATGCTTTCGAATAGCTCGGTGAATGGAATAATTAATTGATTAATCACTCTGCTGAGTAAATTGCAGCCGTACAGAAGTGCTTTTTTCCCCTTTCTGCCAGAGTGGAGCGGGGCGGGGAGAGGCAGGGAGCCTGCTTCAGCTGGTAGAAGAATTAAATATTTGTGGGGCTTTCTGGGGTTGCAGAAGGGGCCTTGCCCTGGGCCTGGGGCCCGGCTCTGGGGCCCCCAACCTGGGGCTCCGCTCTGGAGCCCCCAGGAGCCAGTGAGCCCAGGATTGAACCCTCGAGGGCGAAGGTGGGCCTCGGGGCTGGAGGACAGTCCTTGGCTAAGACGGTGAGTCAGGATCTCGGACTGATTTTCTGTTTGGCCTCAGGTTAATCACGTAACCACTGGATTTTAGATCTTCTGATAGCGTGACCCCCTGGGTTTTGTTCTTGCCTTCTGGCAGATGGGGGACAGGAGACCCAGAGGTGGACTAGCCCCAGGGCGCATAGCTAGTTAGCAAGGGAGCAAAACCCAGACCCCAGGTTCAGCATTGCACAGACTTTTGATAGGCCAAGAAAATGCAGTGAGTCTAGTGAGAGCTGCTCCGGGATGATGAAAGGAGAGAGGACCCGTGTGACAAGGACCTCGCCGGCTGCTCTCCGTGTGAGCGCGGGTGGCAGGCCCGTCTCAGCCAGGGCCCCAGACCAAGGGGTCTGCACACAGTGGGTCGGGGAGAGCTGTCCTGTTCACTCTACACGAAGGCAACATTGAAAAATGTGAAAGGTAACCAACCCCCCACCCTGCGCGCACACACACACAGACCCTCCCCCCAAGAAAATACCCGAAAGTAGGCCCTGGCATTTATTCTCAACTTAATTTGTCCGTAGCTGCGTAACAGTGACTTCTTGTCATTCCTGGTCAAACGAGAGAGGACTGGGAAGCGTTTCCGAACCGAGAACGGTGGTGGGGCCGCAAGGGCGCGAACACACGCGTCCTTCCTCCTCTTGCTCGGCAGGACGGGGACCCGCACCGGGGGGCTCCCTGACACACCACGAGCAAAGCAGCACCGCACGACAGTACGGAGAATCGGCAGAGATTGTAGCCCGCGAACCCGGGGGGTGGGGTTCTTACAGACCCTCCCCCAAAACTGCTTGGGACAGGAGCACTAGTCTTTAGCAAGCCGCGGACGGGAAGGAGAATTGAACTCTATGTTAGCCTCCATTAGTAATTTATGATGTGAAAAATGTGACCGATATTCCGTCTCTCTTTCTCGTGTGGTTTTCCTTTTATAAGTTTGTTTATAAATGCCGCTCTGTCACCGCACCACACTGTGACAACACCGCTGACCATACTCCCTCTGCCGCGCCTCTCATCCCGTGACGCCTGCATCCCGTAAGTGGAAGCCGGTCTCTCTCGTGCCCCGTCACCCATTTTGCTCCTCCCTTCAACATCCCCCACCCCACAGGCAACCGTCAGTGCGTCCTCTGTTCTCTGCTTTCATTTGTTCCTTTGCTTAGTTGTTTAGATTTCACGTGGCAGAATGCCCTCAAGCTCCATCCATGTTCTTGCAAATGACAAGGCCACGTTCTTTTTCAGGGCTCAGTAATATTTCCTTGCATGTAGATCACCACATCTTCTTGATTCATCCGTCTGTCGAAGGACGCTTGTGTTGCTTCCATTATCTTGACTGGTGTCAGTAATGCTGCAGTAAACAGAAGGGTGCCTGTGTCTTTTCAAATTAGTATTTTCAGTTTCTTTAGGTAAATAGTCATGGAATTACTGGATTGTACAGTATTTGTATTTTTAATTTTTTGAGGAACCATCATACTGTTTTCCGGAGTAGCTGCACCAGTTTTCATTCCCACCGACAGTGTAAGCGGGTTCCCCTTTCTACCTCCTCGCCAGCATCTGTCGTTTCCTGAGTCGCTGATTTTAGCCATTCTGACAGGTGTGTGGTGGGACCTCCTCGTGGAATCGATCCGCATTTCCCTGAGGATGGACGATGCTGAGCATCTTCTCACGTGTCTCTTGGCCATCTGGACGTCTTCTTTGGAATAATGTCTATTCTCTGACCATTTTTTAATTGCTTTTTTTTTTTTTTTTTTTGGTGCTGAGTTGTGTAAGTTTTTTATATATTTTAGATATCATACCCCGTCAGATACATCATTTGCAAATATCTTCTCGCCTCACATGGGTCTGTGAAGGTGCAGTTAAATGACCACAGCAGAGAGTCGGTGACAGGGGGGCCTCCGCCGCCAGGATCCCTGATGCAGACCAGGAGCCACATTCCCTCCCCACCCATGCCCACCCCCTTTCTTTAAGGTCAGTAGTTAAACCCCTTGAGCTCTGGGGGCCCCGTCTGTGAAAATGGTCATGAAACACCTAATTGTCCGAGTTAAATAAGTGCTGAACTGTGTCTCAGATATGGTGGGCCTTTAAGAAACTGGGACTGTCATCTGAGACTTACAATGATTTATGGTAAAAATAGAGGGACGGAGGAGGCCCTATAGAGGTCAGAGTGCTTGCAAGGGGCCAGGAAGGCCCAGTAGGGAAGATGACAAGGGAACTGACCCTCGGGTAAGATCTTCAGTCTCAAGTTCATGGCCTCTCTGAGTTCAGGTTTACAGGCCCAAAAGAGGGTGTGAAGCTTCTTACAATCGTCTTCCAGACTTTATGTCGATGGATTTGTAGTTTCAGAAGGACGAAGGTCCAGTTTTCAGCCTAGTTTTTTTTTTTTTTTAAAGATTTTATGTATTTATTTGACAGAGAGAAATCACAAGTAGATGGAGAGGCAGGCAGAGAGCGAGATGGAAGCAGTCTCCCTGCTGAGCAGAGAGCCGATGCGGGACTCGATACCAGGACCCTGAGATCATGACCTGAGCCGAAGGCAGCGGCTTAACCCACTGAGCCACCCAGGCACCCCATCAGCCTAGTTTTTAAAAGGATTACTGGCCATCTCATTAGGTCAGGAAGCACCGATGCTTGTCTAAAAGTACAGCGAGGCCTGTACCAGGAAGGCAACGTTAGAAACGCCGATCCAGGCAGAGCAAGCACTTTACCAAAAACACCAACATGTGGACGTGGCAAAGTGTCTTCACGGACACGGAGCCCGTGGCACGCTCAGAAGGCTCTCACACCCAGCGTGAAAGTTGGTGTCACTGCCTTGAACCCTTAACTATCATTTAACGAGAGGCCTGCATGTTCGCTTCACACGGCCTGGAAAATGCGGTGGCCGGTCTTGACAAGAAGCATGGCGGTTCTCGAAGAATTCCCAGCGGTGTCAGGCACAGGTTCGTGGAGGAGGGTGGTGTGACTCGAGGTTAAGAAAGTAGAAAGGAGGGCGTCTGGGTGGCTCAGTGGGTTAAGTCTCTGCCTTGGGCTCAGGTCGTGATCTCAGGGTCCTGGGATCGAGCCCCGCATCTGGCTCTCTGCTCGGCAGGGAGCCTGCTTCCCTCCCACCCCCTGCCTACCTCTCTGCCTACTTGTGATCTCTGTCTCTGTCAAATAAAGAAATAAAATCTTAAAAAACAAAAAAAAGTGGAGAGGAGCTACATGGAGGATCTAATATTCCAGCTAAGAAATTTGGGAGTTTTCCAAGGGGGAGACATGGAAGCATTTTAAAAAGTGAAATGCCGTGACATTTTACTGTTAAAAGATTACTCTGGGGGCGGTGGCTCAGTCAGTTAAGCATCCGATCTTGATCTCGGCTCAGGGCTTAATCTCAGGGAGATGATTTCAAGCCCCATGTTGGGCTCCGTGCTGGACATGGACCTAGGCAAAAAATAATAATAAATATGGGGTGTCTGGGTGGCTCAGTCAGTTAAGTGGCTGCCTCCGGCTCAGTTCACGATCCCAGGGTCCTGGGGTGGAGCCCGCGTGAGCTGAAGCCTGCGTTCGCCCTCCGCCTGCCGCTCGCTGGCTCTCTCGGACAAATAAATAAACAAAATCTTTAAATAAATAAATAAATACTAAAATTTTAAAAAATATATCAAAATTAAGAAGATTACTCTGGGGGCTTATAGAAAATGAACTGGGGGGGCGCCTGGGTGGCTCAGTGGGTTAAGCTGCTGCCTTCGGCTCAGGTCATGATCTCAGGGTCCTGGGATCGAGCCCCGCATCGGGCTCTCTGCTCGACAGGGAGCCTGCTTCCTCCTCTCTCTCTCTCCGCCTGCCTCTCTGCCTACTTGTGATCTCTCTCTGTCAAATAAATAAATAAAATCTTTAAAAAAAGAAAAGAAAATGAACTGGGGAGATTGACAGCTGTAGACAGTGAAGTCAGCGCGGCAGCTGCCGTCGTGGTCCTGGTGAGAAACAAGGAGGTTTGAATACAAGGAGCCCTGGGAAAGCAGAGGTGAGTCAGGACGGGGACGGCTAGGGCCGGCGGCCCGCTGGCTGTGGGCCTGAGGCTGAGGCCAGCATGACTTTTTTAAATGCAGCTGAGGAGGAGCAGGTTTTTTTTTTTTTTTTTAAGATTTTATTTATTTATTTGACAGAGATCAGAAGCAGGCAGAGAAGCAGGCAGAGAGAGAGAGGAGGAAGCAGGCTCCCTGCTGAGCAGAGAGCCCGATGCGGGGCTCGATCCCAGACCCTGAGATCATGACCTGAGCTGAAGGCAGAGGCTTAACCCACTGAGCCACCCAGGCACTCCCAAGAAGGAGCAGTGTTGAGAGAAAAATCATTGATTCCATTTGGGACCATGTTGGGGTATGTCTAGGTGTTCTAGGTCAGGAAGTCTCAGGTGATGGGGTTTTTTTTGTTTGTTTGTTTTGTTTTTAAGATTTTATTTATTTATTTATTTGACAGACAGAGATCACAAGTAGGCAGAGAGGCAGATGGGGGTGGCGGGGAGCAGGCTCCCCGCTGAGCAGAGAGCCCGATGTGGGGCTCAGTCTCAGGACCCCAAGATCATGACCTGAGCCAAAGGCAGAGGCTTTAACCCACGGAGCCACCCAGGCGCCCCAAGGCAGGTGATGTTTAAGGAGGGGTGGGGCGGGCAGGTGGGAAGGAGGGAGGTAGAGCTCTGCGTCCTCCGCAGCAGTGAGGCCGGCTGCCGAGATCGCCGGCTGCCGTGATCCCAGGCTGTGAGAACCGGGACTGAGGCCAGAGCCCTGGGACACCAGGGGAGGTCAAGGGGGGAGGCTGGCAGAGAACCCGCTGTGAAGCAACAGATTAAGGGGCTCTGGGCACACGGGCCGTGCATGGGGCCGTGGCCGAGGGAGCAGAGAGCCGCCCGCTGGTCAGTGAAATGCCGTGAGGCAGAGGAAGGCCCCATAGGTCTAGTTATTAGGTGGTTGCTGGTGATTGTGAACAAGCAAGGCCTCAGAAAGGCGACCAGGCCAGGCCACATCTGTCCGTGTTGCCTTGGATTTGAACTCTTGGAAACTCAGTAGTCGTCCCAGAGTAAGTCTGAGTACGAGGTGAGAGGCGGATTCCTCTTTAAGAGACTTGGTAGAGAGAGAAGGGAATAGCCCTCTCTTGGCACAGTCCCAGGAGCGGTAGTTGGGGACTTGATTTGGGAGAAACTCAGGCAGATTCCTTAGTTGGGCTGAAGGAAGCAGGGAGCCAAAGAGGCAGCACCTGCTGAGGAGGGAGGTGACACCTACGGGGGTGACACCTACAGGGGTGACACCTACGGGGGGGGGTGACCCCTGCTGAGGAGAGAGTATATCACAGCCCTGAGGACCTGGCAGGAGGGTCCTCAAATGCGGAGAAAGAGATGAGCCACTTGTCTGAGCCCAAAACAGGGAATGAGAGTGTGGGCCGCTTGTGGGCCAGAGGCGCAGAGAGATCACTCGGTGTGGCCCCTTCCACCGCCTCCAGAGTTGCTGCCTGGGAGCCTGCAGGGCAGAGACGGTGCAGCTGGCTCTAGGGAAGAACGAGCCAGCCGCACTATCGAGAGGGAGTGGTGGCGGTGTTGATGGAGAATTCGGTAGATGTGGACAAGAACCGCGCGACTCCCCACGGGAGCGCCACGGCCTCTCCGTATTGCGTGTCCCTGCCACTCCGGGAGCGGCCGCGGAACTGGGTAAAAATGCTTACAGTTCTATTCGGGCATCACTGGTGCCCTTGACAGTGGGTAAATGAAGAGGAGTGGCCGTGGGAAACTCGGAGAATATTGCAGCCAAACTACGGCGAAGCTTGCAGTTTTAGAATTGGAAAGATCTTCAAAATCAAGTCGCAGCGGTCTCAATAGACCGAAAACGGAATCTTGTCTGGAGGTGTCGATGACGAGGTCCGTGCGCACTGTCCGTGACCAGGCCAGGCCTCATCTGTCCGTGTTGCCTTGGATTTGAACTCTTGGAAACTCAGTAGTCGTCCCAGAAGTTAGTGGAGGCACTCGGGATTTCTCTCCACTCCTGAAGGACCGCAGTGGCCTCTTTCCGGGTGGAGTTTGCCCTGCCCTTGGCCTGAGTCCCCAACAGTAGAAGAATGTGAGGAGGTGACCGCTGATCTCGTGCCTGGCCTCCAAACGCTTCTCATCATCTGAATTAGATGGTCTGTAAGTGCGGACTCTCCAGGTCCCAGGTAATGATTTCTTAATTATACGGAATCTGGACCTGATCTAGAACATGGAGAAAGAGCCTCCCAGTGGGCGCCCTGCAGACAGGAAGCATGTGCTCCCCAGACACGTGGCTGTCTTCTCCTACCCTGGCTGGGTGGCACATTATTTGTTCAGAGGTTCTTGGCCTCAGGCCTAAGGGCAGAGCTGCCAGCAGAGGCATTTTTCCCAGAAGCCCTTGGAAGGAGCACAATCCAAACTTGTCTTTAGAACAGTCAGGCAGAAGTCCTGCCACCGCCCTCCCCCACTCACGGCTGCGAGCGCTCACGGAGATGCTCTGCGGATACCCTGGGCAGGCCGCGAGCTGGCCGAACCCCGCGTCCATCTGCTCATTCCTTCTGCAGCAAGTGCTTCTGGAGCACTCTGTCGGGCCCAGTGCCGGGCGCGTGGCACGGGGTCTGCAGGTGCTGGTCAGAAACTTGGACCCTGAGGAGAGTGCTCTCCCTCTCCAAGTCCCTTTCCTTCTGGTTAAGGATCGTGTTTCTAAAACCTCACAACAATTCGTAGGCCGTGCTCATCACACAAAAGCCCTTTTGCTAATTTCTCTGCACACACTGGCTTCTTGCACCCATTACCTATCACAAGACTCGTTTCTCCTCTTCTTGGAGAATGTCCTTCGTTCCCCCTTTCAGACAGTTTGTAAGCCGTAAACCACTGTAGCCGGTCCAAAATGTCTCTTCGCTGCTAACATCACATGGGAGACGGACAGAGAATAAGATTCCGAGATTGAAGATGATTATCTCCTCGCTGCCTCGGTGATGTCATCCCACTATCTCCTCCCAGGCCAGGTGCTGATCGCCATCAGCCCACTTCTCGTTCCTCGGGGTCATCTGCCTGGTTTTCTTTGGGAGCTTTCAGATTTTTCTCTTTAATCTTAACAGCACACATCCAGAGTCTTTTTGGTTGTTTTTATTCTTCTTGGGACTGATTGGAAACTTCGGTATGAGAACGTATGTTCTGGGACTTCCAAGGGTCTTTATGTCTTTAATCTCCCCCTCTCCACTCTCTCCTGGAATTCCTGTTAAGGGAACGTTAGAACTTTCCTTCCATGGAGTCGTGTCCCTCTGCGTTTCCCTTAGGCTGCAGCGTCAGAGAAAGCCTCAGTGAAGTCTTCCGGGTCCCCCGTCCAGGCTTCAGCCCAGCTCAGTTTTATAGTTAACACCTCCTGACCTTTTAATGTTAAACTTGAATTTTCCGACTTCAGGTATCTTTTTAAAAATTAGTTCTCTTTCTAATAACACTTTAAAAAATAACATCTTTGGAGCATCTGGGTAGCTCAGTCGGTGAAGTGGCCAACTCTTGATTTTAGCTCACGTCATGATCTCAGGGTGCTGGGTTCGAGTCTCGTGTTGGGCTCCTTGCTCAGCACAGAGTCTGCTTGAGATTCGCTCTTCCTCTCCCTCTGCCCCTCCCCCCACTCTCTAAATCAGTCAATCAGTCAGTCTTGGGATGCTTAGGTGACTCAGTCGGTTAACCATCTGCCTTCAGCTCAGATTATGATCTCAGGGCCCCTGGGTCAAGCCCGGTGTCAGGCCCCTTGCTCAGCAGGGAGTCTGCTTCTCCCTCCCTCTTTGCCCCTCCCCCTACTCATGTGCTCACACGCTGGCTCTCTCTCAAATAAATAAGTAAAATCTTAAAAAAAAAAAAAATATGAATCAGGGGCACCTGGGTGGCTGGTTGGTTAAGTGACTGGCTGGTGATCTCAGCTCAGATCATGATCTCAGGGTTGTGAACCCAAGCTCTGCGGGGGCTCCATGCTGGGCGTGGAGCCTGCATTAAAAAAAATATGTAAAGTATGAATCAGAGTTGGTCACAGCCCCGCTTAAAATATCTCGGTGGCTTCCTCCAGTCCCCTTGGGATAAGATCTAGACCCTGTACCTTGGATTACAAAACAGCATGACCTAGGCCTGCCTCCTTTTCTGGAACGAAATCTTGCCACTTTCCCCTCGCCACGCCACCTCGAATGCTCGTCCCCTCAACTGTGAAGAAGCGAACCTTTTGTTCATTCCGAACTCAGATTAAACATTACCTTCTGATGGCCTTTTAAGACCCCAAGTGATGTAAAATAGTCGCCCAGCACTCTTTCTGATCATTGTCCACTGTCAACTTTTTAGACGTGTGTGTTTGCCTGTTTGCCATCTGGCAACAGCATCCGATCAGAAGAGAAGCTTTTTAGGCTCCAAGACCTTAGCCTAAGCCATGACTGCAGCCACAGCACCTGCAACTGAATCTGGGCGTCGCGAGTCCTGCCTAAGTATTTGGTGAAAGAAGAGGTCAGCTGTTTAGAGTGAGTTTGGGGGAAAGGCTAGAGAAGGAAAGAAACACAAGAAGGATCTGGTTAGCGTGGAAGGGGGCAAGGTGGGCAGCGAGCAAAGGAAAATTAGAAGGTTGCTAAATCATCCCTTAGTGCTGAGGGTCCCGCTGAAGCCAGCCCCCAACCTGGCAGTGAGGCGCACCTGCTCTGCTGCGTGGTAATTCTCTCACACAGCTCAGGCGTCCTGGAGTAACAGTGAGAAAGCAGATGGCTCCTATTTCTTCATCTGTAAAATGCAAGTGTGAAAGCAGATAACCTTCAAGGTCCCTCCAGCTTTCAAAATCTGGGACAATTCCAATATACTTAAGAAGCTAGGTATTTAAAAAATATATATCTTGTTAAATGAATAATCAAGGGGCGCCTGGGTGGCTCAGTGGGTTAAGCGTCTGCCTTCTGCTCAGGTCATGATCTCAGGGTCCTGGGATCGAGCCCCACATCAGGCTCTCTGCTCAGTGGGAATCTGCTTCTCCCTCTCCCCACCTGCTTGTGCTCTCTCGCTCTCTGTCAAATAAATAAAATTGTTTTAAAAAATAAATAATTGATAGTTCCTTATGTACTGCCTTGAAATTCTGAATTGTACACATTCAGTTTTCTTTCCTTTTTTTTTTTTTTAAGATTTTACTTTTTTATTTGTCAGAGAGAGAGAGCACAGAAGGGGAAGAGGCAAAGCAAGGAGCTGACACTGGACTCAGTCCCAGGACCCCGAGATCGTAACCCGAACTGAAGGCAGGCGCTCACCCAGCTGAGCCACCCAGGTGCCCCCACATTCAGTTTTCTTGATAGAATATCTCTTTTTTTTTTTTTTGATAGAATATCTCTTTATGCTTGTGTGAACACTTTTTTCCCCAGCTTTATAGAGGTAACCAACAATTAAAAGTTGTATAAATTTAAGATGTACAACATGATGATTTCATGCATACATTGTGAAATATCCACCCCAGTCTGGCTAATTAACAGGTTTCGGATGTATAACACAATATTACAAACTGTAGTCAGATGGGTCTACTTTTTTTTTAAAGGATTTTATTTATTTACTTGACAGACAGAGATCACAAGTAGGCAGAGAGGCAGGCAGAGAGAGAGAGGAGGAAACAGGCTCCCTGCTGAGCAGAGAGCCAGATGCGGGACTCGATCCCAGGACCCTGAGATCACGACCTGAGCCGAAGGCAGCGGCTTAACCCACTGAGCCACCCAGGCGCCCCAGATGGGTCTACTTTTTAGGAGTTTTACAGACATTCTAAGCATATGTAGGTTATTTGTATCTCCATGTTTTCACTTTGATTTAGCATGGATACTCCTTATCTTTCTCTGTATCGTGTAAATTCCTACAGGCCATGGTCTGTGAACTGTTTTCATCCAGCTCCCCCCAAGGTCGCAAGAACAAGCCGCTCTGACAGTGGATACTCAGTGAGGAGAGGCTGACTGTGCCAGAGTCTATTAGCAGAGGAGTGGTAGGGGGGCAGGGGCCCAAGGGACGCTGGGTTGTACAAATGGAGAGAATCTCAAGACAGAACCCTTGGCACAAGAGAAGCTTAAGGTTGCAGATTAAGAGACAGTGTTTAATGGAGCTGCTGGAGAGCAGCCTGGCCTGTGCTCTGGAGGCAGAGAGAACACGTGTTCAGAGCAGCAGGCAAAGGCGTGTCGCACAATTACACACAACTTTTCTATTTTCAGTGTTACTGTAGATGTGGATATATACATATCATACAAAATGTATATAGTACACACCCCTATCGTTTGCGGATTCCCTAAATACCGATGACACGCTTATCATCCATAAGGCACCTTGGGAGGGGCTAAGGAGAATACAAGAGAATGAAATCCAGAGCTTCCCAGGAGGAAGAAAGATGTACAGCTGTGAGCGGAGTCCGCGGCGGTGTGTGATGCGCTTCGGATGATCAAACCAAGGAGAATTCACCTCTGGTCAGGAGAGGACACGAGGAACTACTTCCTGGGGGAGGGGTGTTTGTGCTGAGCCCCAAAGGGGGCACCGGGGGACACGGGTGGAGAGCTGGGGTCTCAAGGGATGGAAGGCTTGAACTCTTCATGAGTGTCACCCTAGAGGGCAAAACTGAGACCAGCCATGAAAAATGTTAAATGTCACTGTAACGCAAACCTTTTTGGCAAATGAATGTTGAGCCTCTCACGCACAAGAAGTGCTTCTGCACTGGTTGAAATGTCGGCCTCGAGTGGTGGTTTTTAAACCACGTGATGTATAGATCCATTTTTAAAGGGGAGAATTTTCTCACAAATCACCCATGTGAACATATCGTGTTATCGTGGTATTATTTAAAAATAGTAAACATGAGGGGCGCCTGGGTGGCTCAGTGGGTTAAAGCCTCTGCCTTCGGCTCAGGTCATGATCCCAGAGTCCTGGGATGGAGCCCCGCATCGGGCTCTCTGCTCAGCAGGGAGCCTGCTTTCCTTCCTCTCTGTCTGCCTCTGCCTACTTGTGATCTCTGTCTGCCAAATAAATTAAAAAAAAAAAAAAACTAAAAAAAAAATAGTAAACTTGAAGACAGATGCAGGCTCTGATGATCATAGATCTTAATGCTACATTAGAACAAATTACAAACAACACACAAACTCAAGTACAAGGTGACTAAGTCGATGGACCAGTTGAACGGGGTGTCACGGTTGATGCCGTTCTGCGGAAACAAGCTCACCCCCGCGCGAGACTGTAGCGCCGGTTGCGCCACTGCCCAGCACTCCCGCCCTCCTCCATTCCAACTTTTCAGTATCTTTATCTGAACAGTCCGAGCCCCACGGTCCCAAGACGTTAGTCTTCACTTGCTGTGGATGAGTCATTCCCAGAGTCAGGCCACCTCCCTTTTAATTAGCCTGGGATAGTGCAGTCCCTCCGTGTGTCCATCCATTGGGGTCTCCGCAGGAGACAGAGGGCACACTCCATCTGGGTGACTTGAGGAGGACTTCCTTGCAAAGAGCTTATTTAAAGGCGTGGTGAGGGGGACATGTAGGGACGTGGGAGTGGGGGGACAGTAGTTGGGTGAGTAGCCACAGGGGAGCTGCTGGGGAAAGAGGTGCAGGCAGGGGTTTCTAGTGGGATCCAGGGACAGGGACAGGCGTCCAGACAGAAGGAGGGGGTCAAGTAGAGAAGTCTCTTTGAAAGGAGGTGTGGCCTTTGGTCTTTGGACATAGATGACTAGGGACAGCTTGAGGGGAGAGAGCTAGTCTTCCTCTTCTGCCTGGGCTCCTCATTAGCTGAACCAAACCAGACGCTCAGAGACCAGGGAGGTTCTTGTTACCATCCATGCAGGCCAGGCTCCCCAGGGCCAGGAGCAGAGTGGAGAAGGATGGAGAACGAATGCCAGGGAGGGAGAAGGCCAGTAACCCTGATGCACACGCTAGCCCTCGTATTGTGTAGTAACACACAATCCTAAGGTGATCGTCAGATACTTTAGAAGATGTCATAGTATTTTTCAAAACAAAAATAAAAAATTCTAAAATTCTCATGGAGCTTTTTCAGACTTCCAAGAACATACCCCTATTCTTCCAGGAGCTCAAAGACCTTCCTCCAAGAGCTCGAAGGCTGCATGCTTCAAAGCTCCAAGTGTGATCCCTTGTCACTTGTAAGAGCCTTGGAGCATCCTAGAACGTAAGCTCAATGGGAGTAAGGAACAGTGTCCGTGTTATTCCTCACAATATGTCCACCATGTTCCGCTACCTTTCAAGTGAGGTCCAGCTCCTCTGATCTTCTCAAAGCTCCGTCACATCTGGCCACCGCTTACCCCTCTTCCTTCGCTTAGAGCTTCTTCCCACTCCCACTTACGCACAGCACTCATGTACATCTCTTCTTTCATTTCCTCCAAACGGCTAAGTCTTTTCCTTCAAACGTAGCACTTCTGCGCACGAACACTGCCCTGCCTTCCCTCCCACCGTGGCCAACTCAACTCTTCACACGATGGACCCTCCTCTTACTTTAGGTCTTGGCTTAAATGTCACCTCTTTGTGGAAGCCCTCCTCAACCACCCTTTCCAGGTGGGTCCCCCTTTGTTGGCCTCTCCCATTGCTCCCTGTTCACTTCCTGTGTACCCCAGAGAACGCAAGGTAGAGAATGAGAGAGAGTTAGTAGATGGAGCCAAGCACTAGACCATGTGGGGAAAGAGGACTGAGAACACTGGGAAAGGAGTGGCCTCAAGCAAGAGAAGAGCGAAGGGCTGGAGAGGCCAGAAACTTGAGGAGGAGGGAATGTGGCCAGCCCCCACACAGGAGAGCCTCACTACCTCACCTACTGAGAGTGGTAGGGACGGAGATGAACTTGAACCCTGGGAAAGTTTAAAAAAATACAGAAAAGCTGTGCAGTAGACAGCTGCTTATCTCCCCAGAGTCTCTCCTTGTAGAGCCCCCGATGGCCCAGTAGGACGCCGGCAGTAGAGCTGGAAGGTCTCAGTTCTCAGCCCCTTTAGCAACCAGGTGTGGCTGTGGTCCAAGTTTGGGCTAACGACGTGAAAGCAGAAATATTGTGGCTTACTCCGGAAAGCCCCGAAGGGGTCACGCTTACTCTTCCTCCATATTCTTTATTCCGGTTGTCTCCTGCTGCATAACGACCCACCCCAGAAACATCGTGGCTTAAAAACCGTGTATAAACGTGTCATGATTTCCAGGAGACACAGTCTCGCAGCCGTGCTGGCTGTTGACTCAGCGGGAGCTGTTGGCCAGAGTGGCCCCCTGTCTCCTCATGGTTGAGCTTTTCACCATTACGAATAGAGCCCCCTTTTTACTCTTAAGCATCGGTTTGAATAATGAGGTTCTTGGGGTCACCCTAGTTTTAGGATCCAAACTGGCTGACAATGGAGAAGGGGAGGATTCGCAAATCCCAGATTCTACAGTTGTACCTGGAACATGAGAAGTGGATTTAAGGCCGTGAGCAAGCAGCAGGGGCCTAGTGCCCTGGGTGAATTCCACCCTGGGTTAGAACAAGCCTCAGCTAGTTGTGTGTTGGAGTGGGCTGTGGTTAGAGCACAGAGAAATGACAAAGACGGGCAGTCACGTCTTCGGTCTCGGGCAGTTTCCATCCTCGTGCCTCTGGATGCTGCATGTCTGGTTTCTGTGTCCAGCTTTGTGGGAGGGGCTTTGGGAAGTAAGAGGGAGGGTCACCTCGAGTACCCTGCTTGCACTTGGGGCATCGTGCTGGGGAAACCTCGCTAGCCTCCGTGAAACAACTATAGGAACATTAAGTAGGATCGTATGAATCCTTTGAAATACACAGTAAGTTTTGCAGGTCCTTGAGAGGAGAAATCCTTGTGGGCTGGAATGTTCGGGAGAACTTCAAGGAAAATTCGGACTGGAATCTGAAACGTGGTCAGATGAAGCAGAAAGGGGAAGAGGGACACTGTGTTCGCGGAGAGGTTAGGCTGCCCGTGGCCCGTGTCAAGAACGACGAGATGATGAAGGGCCCGATGGGGAGGGTTTGTTGGGGAAAGTGAGACATACACGTGTCTGGCCGGTAGCTGGTGGAAGGACTTGAGATCGACAGGTTGGCGTTAATATATTCGATATCAGAACGTAGATTGGGTGAATTAGGTGTCAGTTTCCTACTGAGGAAAGGGCAGCCGTGCCCTTGGTAATGCCAGGATGAGCGGGAGGGCTAGACAGGCAAGGGCTCCGTCAGTCATTCACTACTATTTATTGAGTACCTACTGCGTGGCTCACAGTCCCAGATTCTGCTGCCTGAGATGAGCTCACATCCTCCTTGGGAGACACAGAAAAAAACTAACAAAGAAGCAAAGAAGCGAGACAGTAACAGGGAATGGCAAGTGCTTATCAGAGAAATCAAACAGAGTGATGGATAGGTACCTGGGCGATTTCACACTGAGTGGTCATGGAGGACTTCATGGAGGAGGTGGTGTCCATGCCTAATTCAGGGGGAGGAGCATTTCAGGCAGTGAGCACAGCTAAGACAAGGCTGCCTTTGCAGGGATGCGACGACTATCTGAAAGCCCCTCTTCTCCCGCTCCCTGGCCCATGTGCTTGTCTGTGCGCTTCAACTTGCCCGTCCAATCTTGTGGGTCCAGGCCAGGTTCTTCGGTTTTCTCTGCCACCCTCAGCCCTGCTCATCTGGTACCTTGAGTTCTGTCTGCCACCCACCTTCCTGCCTGCCGAGCTTCACACTGGCCAGTCTGGTTCTTGTCTCAGGGTTCTGCTCGCTAGACACAGAGCCTCGCACGGTGTCCTGCCACAGTGAGACGAATATGTGTGAGCCGCAGAACACATTGATTTGGTCCGTTTTAAATGATGCTGTCGACCGTGATTCATCTCTCCGGCCGGTCACCAGTTATTACTTTATCTCCTCAATTACTCAGCTGTTGGCAAGACTGCTCTCCATACCTCCTACTCTGTGACTAGAGGAAGTCTCTGCTGCCGGACGCGCTGCTCTGATGGAGGACAAACCCTCTCTCATTCCAAAGATGAACTAGAAGCAGTTCCTTTGTTGACCTTTAAACTTGCATTTTATTGGTGGATAAGACGCAAAAAGAAAGCCTAAACCAGGGTGACATCAGAGAAGGTGACAGTTCCCCAGGGTGCTGGAGGGGGAATCGGCAGGCTTGGTTACTGGGGTGCAGGTTGAACTGGTTGAGGAGTGAGGCCAAGGTCGTGGCTTGCGGAACGGTGCGGATGGTGATACCCACAGTGGAAATGGGGAATAAGGGAGGGAAACGGAACCACACCGGGGCGGGGGGGTGAGCAGTGGGGAGTCCCCAAATCCAGGTCTGTTTCTGCTCGTGCTTCTGGCAAGTCCAGGCAAGAAAACCATTTACATCACCTGCCAAGAAAACTACAGAGCCTGTAGGTTGGACTTTCCTGCCTTAGAACATTCAGATAAAATTGACGGTCACCTGAGACGTGTAAAAAGATCGTGTCCTTTTGAAGAATGCCATCAAATTGCTATATTTGGGCTTAAAATACCTCTCTCCCTCTCTCTGATTTCAGTGCCCCAGGGAGGAAAGAGGAGGATGCCTAGGCAGAAAGGAGATTTCCGAGTTACTGTTTCGGGCGCTCCAGGGTTTAGAGCACGGAGAGGAGCTCCGCAGTGGTGTGGACCCTCCAAGCCCCGCAGGCTCTCTCTTCTCTGGCCAGGGAGAAAGAGCACCTCTCCCGGCAGGCCTCAGCTCAGACCGGGGTCCTGCCTCAAGCTGTCCAGAAGACTGACATCAGCCCTTCCCGCTTGGAGGCACAGGTGATGCACGCGTTCACAGTGTGAACAGTCCCTGCACTGCGGACCCGTCAGCGGACACCTGCTGAAGGACCGCAGCGTCCCGTTACGAAGTGGAATTTGCCTGGAGACCCTCAGACCCCATAAAGGGGGCTGTTCTGGGGGCGACAGAGACGTCTGAACCTTTTTAGAAGTCGTGGCTGAGTCAGAAACTAAACACATCCTTGCTCTACTCGAAGAATTTCTTTTTTTTTTTTTTTTTTTTTAAAAACACATAAATGTACTTTTAAAGATTTTATTTATTTGTCAGAGAGAGAGAGAGAGAGAGAGAGGGAGCACAGCAGGAGGAGTGGTGGACAGAGGGAGAAGCAGACTCCCCCGCTGAGCAGGGAGCCCGATGTGGGGCTCGATCCCACATCGAACGGATCCCATCGGGCTGGGATCACGACCTGAGCCAAAGGCAGACACTTCGCCAACTGAGCCCCCCAGGCACCACAAGGGATTTCATACTCAGGTATGAAACTCTCCTGGACACAGTTACAGGAGAAAAAAACTCATTCGACTCTGATTCCCTCACCAACACCTCTCTCCTTTACAAGAAAATTACCACGTCCTGATGGGATTTTTTTTTTTAATGGTGAGACGAAACTTTAATCACCATTTTCCAGAGACCCCCCTGTGGCCAACGACAAGGTGCCGTGGAGGATAGGCGAGTCCCAATAGGGTTCCTCACTTTGGAATTTCCTGCTTATTCTTGCCTTCTCATTTTTAATTAAAAATAACTTTTATTTGCCTATTTCTTTATTATTAGATTTCTATGTGTTCAACTTAGAAAGAAAGGTAAATACAATAGGCTCGAAGAGGAGGATGAAATTTCCGTTACTTAAGAGATCATCGTTATTTACAACTTGGCGTGATTCTTTGCACTCATTTCTCACTGCATATAAAAACATTTCTTTCATTACCAAAAAGGAGAAAATAGCGGTTTGTTCTTACATTGAAACCTAGGGGGCTTTTCCACTTATATCTTACATAGGTTGCTGTGTATTAAAAATTCTTCTGCACATTTTTCCGTGGGTCCTCTGGTCTCCTGCTTCACGAGTGTGTCCTGCCCAGTTTAATCAGTCTCCCAGGGTTGAAAATTAATATTTTTTTTCTAGCTTTTCCCGTGACTCTAGCTTAACCACTCTTGCGTATCTTTGTAATCAGACCTTTGTAGACATTCTTACGCATTTCTTCAGGATAATTTCTTATCAATAGCCCTTCTGAATCAAAAGACAAGCACATTTCCGGGTGCCTGATGCTAATCTCTCTTCGGAAGGGCTGCCAACCACCAGCAGCGCAAGGGAGTGCTAATTTCTCTGCAACTTCACAAATACCAGGTTTTCCTTTGAAGGTTCGGAAGGGGTGGGACCTCGGTGCCTCTCCCATGTGCCCCTGGCTGCTGCTGGCGCTTCTCTTTTTTCCCTGCCAGTGTCTCGTCTCTGGCTACGTCACCGTGGAGTGGTCAGGGACCACCTGGACTCCACGCCCCTTAACTGCACCTCAGTTTCTGCATCTGTAAAATGGGATAACTTGTAACTCATGAGTTCAGTGACTTTCTACATGCACATCACCCTGGCTCATGAGGGTAACTTCAGTTCGCTGCCGTTTGCCCGTGAAATTCATAGATGTATGAGAGCACTTTATTAAAATAGTATATCTTTGGGGCGTCTGGCTGGCTCAATCGGAAGAGTATGTGACTCTCAATCTCAGGGTCATGGGTTCAAGCCCCGTGTCGGGCATGGAGCTGACTTAAAATAAAAACTAAAGACAAAAAACGAATAATATCTTTAACATATGCTTTGCAGATACTTTCTCCTCATCTTCCTTTTTTTAAGGCTCTTTCATAATTTTTACTTGAGAGGTTTGACAGGAATAGGGAAGAAGGTCTTTAACATGAGATTATTTTTTCCAAATGTTATCACTGGTAGTTTAATATTTGTGTCTCCTGATGGATTTGGTCAGGAAAATTACTCCAAGATTTACATCTGGAATTTTTTTTTCCTAGCCCAGGGGTGGGGTGGGGAGGGTTGCTGCTAACCCCAGGCGGCCTCGGCCGGCGCAGACGAACTTCTCACAACATTGCCTTCCGCTGAGCAGAGAACATTCATGAGGACGAGTGTCTCTCTGCAACCACTGGAGACGCAGTGGTCTAGGGGGAAAAAGGAAGTTGACTCTTAGCACAGGGCTTAGGGGCCAACCGCCCAAACCTGCACAGTAGAAAATCCATGTATAATTTTTTATTCCCCCAAAACTGAACTGCTAAGAGCCTACTGCTGCCTGAAAGTGTCGCTGATAGCCTAAGGCATAAGCATTCTGTGTGTTACTGTATCCTGACGATAAAGTCAACTGGAGGAAAGAATGTTCCTGAGAAAATCCTAAGGAAGAGAAAATGCGGTTAAAGTACTGTACCGCATTTACCCAAGAGAACAGTCTGCATGTAGGTAAGTGGACCCATGCGGTCCAAACCCTTAGTGTTCCCAGTTAACTGTACTCCTGTTACTCCAAAGGGGAGAAGTTACCGGGATGTTAGTCTAGGCCTACCAAGAAGGAACTTTTTAGCACCAACATAGGCTCCCCAGGAGGCAGTGACCCTCAGTCGACGCGTTCACGCACAGATGGAACAAGAGTAGAGATCACTGTCCCGGGAGGAGCCCTAGATTCGAGCGACACGGTGCCTCCTCACAGTTTGGTTTATTTTCCCCTAAATTCAGTCTCTGCACCAGTACTCTGATCAGGCTCTTAAATTGCATGATCAGAAGCTGTCTGAGCCCCGTGTTGCCCCTTTTCCTTTCACCAGATTGCCAGACTCCCCACCCACTGCGCAAGCAGCGGGGGCCCCAAGGGAAGAGGGGAGCATGGTTTTTCTTTAGCCAGTTGTACCTGGCCACGTTGACCCGAGTCTGGTCTCCCTGAGTCAGGGCTTCTCCCCATTATTCCAAGGAGCTCCCTTCCTACCATTGTGAAAATTCAGTGATTTCAGTTTTTGCCTGGAAAAGAAAATGACCAGAAATAACAACCCAAGTAATTTATTTGCAGAAATATTCAGACAGGATTCACTGGGGTAGTTGTTGCTAGAAATCCCCGACCCTGAAGAGCATTCTAGACGTATCTCGAATTAGGATAACCTGAGAGTGAGTGTGGAGTCGCTCTGAAATCCTCACTCACTGTTCCCGGGAGTTCAGGTGGGGTCGAGCTACACTGTACGTCACCCTGACTTCAGCTGGAGCTCACTGTTTCCTATAGTATATCCTAGATCCTGGCTCAGTCAGTGGAGCATGCGCCTTTTGATCTGGGGGTTGTCCATTCAAGCCCCATGTTGGGTGTAGAGGGTACTTAAAAAAATAAATTTAAAATGTTAAAAAAAAAAATTTAATTACCAAAATTAAATCCCTAAAAATGAATACCATCTCAAGGAATGGATGGCCTCAAGGCCAAGTCCTGGGAAGAGCTTGTGACAGAGCTATCCCTCCCTACTGCTTAGGAAATGGGGTGATTCGATGGGAGCCCAGAGTGAGGCCACCAGTGAGGCCGTCGGAGGCAGAACTGGAGCGGAGCCGATGGGGAGGAGGTGGTGGGAAATGGCCGGCCCTCGGGTCCTTCCCTCACACAGCCACCAAGATGTCCCAGCCGGGCAGCCCCTCCGCCCTTCCACAGTCGCCTGGTCAAGGCCCTTCCTGTAAGCTTCTGTTTCCTTCGTCTTCATGGATCACCTAACATTAATGTAGCTAGGAAGGGGGAAGCAAACACACTCCTCCCAGAGCTCTGAGCCCTCCAGGGAGCACTTGTCATCCTCTTAACCGCAACCAGCACGGGGGCCCAGAACACCAGCCCCCAGCCAGCCCTTCCTCTGGTAAACAAGAGGATACAAACCCCAAAACATGTCTTGACTAATCAGAAACACTCGCAGAGAAGAATCTCCTGGAAGCGTCCACCCTCAGCCAGTGGCCTCCAGGCCCGGCCTCGGCTCCTCCCCCGCTCGCCTGTCTGTGTCGCTCACACCCCCAGGTGGCCATCTTGCCAGTTGAGAATAATTAGCCTTTGATTAGTGCTGGTTGTGTTTTCATCGGCTCCATTTCCAAATTCCTGTAATTTCCATTTCATCCAATTAGTATATTTTGGCCCATTCTCTTCCAGCAGACTGAGAACAGAGACATCACCCGCAGAAGTAACAGTCTTGCTGCTCATCGTCACGTGACGCGGCTCATCACCCTGAGCTGCAGCTGCTTTTTTGCCCAAGACCTCAGATATGTAGTTGCTCTACTTCTATCCTGAGATCAGAGCCATCTCAAGAAAGAGCTGGCCCTAAGTCAAGTTTCTGGGAAGAGTGTTTTGAACATTTTGAATGGTCTAGAATAGTCTAGTTCTAGCTGAGATGGTGAGTGGTCCACGCTTGGAGAGCCTTCTGTTTGATGAGCCCTTCCACCGATGCTTTTCTACCCTGGCTGGGGAGACGGAGGGACCTTCAGTATTTCTTCAAAGTGTGAACCGCACAACACGTATCCTGTGAGCAATTCCCCCAAAATAAGGACCCCGTGACTAGGAATTCTGCAGAGCATGGGCAGATTCCATGTTAGTGAGCACAAGAAGCCTCCACTTTGTTTGATCCAGTATTTCCCAAACTTACTTGATGGTGGAACCTTTTCTGAAGGCGGCACTTAGCCCCGTACAGAGTAGGCCCTCTGTAAACACCTGTCAAGTGAATGAATAAATCCTCCTAAGAATTCACACCAAGAGATGGTACTTTAAGCCAAAGAATTGTGTAATATGGGAATATTAATTTAAAATTCAGGAGATCTGTTTTCAGATGGGTGGCCCTTACCGTGTGTACCCAGAGTCAACCGTGCTTTGAGACACGCCCGGTTCCCCCAGCAGGTCAGCTCCTTGAGGGAAGAGATCCTGTGTCTCTTCCTCCTTTTATCTATTCCCAGCAGGGACGAGAATGCTGGGCGCCTAGTGTGCGCTCTTAATAAATAAATGCTTGAAGGAATTAATAATTAATGAATGCTGAAGGGATGAATAAATTAACAAATAAATATCACCATTAGTATAAGACTCTCCCAGCTAAGAAAGAAGTTCTGAGAAATTCTTAGAAGTCATCTTGTCCAACCTTTACTCTATAGTGGAAGGAACTGATGAGACCAATAGAAAATTGAGTGGTTTGCCTGAGATCACTCACTGAACCCTTCTTAAATGGACATTATGGCTACTCTTTGGCACTTATTACCAAACCCTGTGGCACTAACCCAGCCAGCCTGGGTTGTTGTAAACTGTATGCAGATATGACACTCCTAGTTGTAAACCAACTTCTTTAATTAAGCAAACACCACACGTAGGTACCACTGTTAACTTACGAAGAAAATACCAACAGTTATATTACAAATATGTTTAATATTATTAGCTCCAAGAACAGAAATGTTCAGATATCTGAGAGATTTTTTTTAAACTTTGGTATAATCCCTTTAACAATCAGATTATCCAGGGAATTTCCTTCAATATTTCTCACATTTAATAGAAGCCTTTTTTTTTTTTTTTTAACTCCCCATTAAGTTCTTTGAAAGCTCAGAAGAACTCACATCTATTCCCTTCTGTAATGGACTTAATCTCCAGGGAACAGTGGGAGGTTTGTTTTGCTAGCAGAAGGTTGAATGATTCTTGACAAACTTCTGGCCTCTTCCTGGTAAAAGCTGAAAAGTGATCATTGGTTTGGCCAGTGGAGTATTGAATTGGCCTACGGAAGGCCTGAGGGACTCTCTCTAACCTGTCCATTCCAATTTTCTTACCTTCACACTCGCCAAATCCAAACAAGAGACCAGGTGATGGGATTGTAGGAGCAGCCAGACGCCCCTTATGTCCAGAAACATTTCCTCGCTGTTCCCCTCAGTTACTAAATTCTACAGTAGGATTTTAATAGTTTGGATTAAAGGTTTGGCCATGCCTCCCAGCTCACAAAGGATCATGGTAAGTGAGAGTTTGTAGTAGTGGTAGAGAGAGCAAGCTCTGAGCCGGACGGTTAAGGGTTGGTGTCCTTTGCCACTCAGGAGATGCCGAGCTGTGGGCTCATGGTGTCAGCCTCTATTTCCTAACTTGTGAGAAACCGAGACAAAGCCGTCTCAAATACACGCCGTCGAGACTGCGGACACAGTAAGGCATGTGAAATGACTACCATGTGTCTGGCTGCCTAACTAGTAGCTACTGTGCTCTAGTCACACTCTCTCTGTCACCTTATTTTGCCAAACTGAGAAAGAGAAAAACCATTCAGAACTCCCTGCGCCGTCCAGGACCCGTGACTGACCAGAGGCCCGAATGCTCTTTCAGCCTTGGCATTGAACTCATTTGTCCTGTTTGCCAACCTTGAGGACAAGCAGAGAACCAGACATTTTGATACTGACTAAAACGTAAAAAGGGCGTGCGGGGTGTCTGGGTTAGCGGGACGGCCACCGCAAGCAGAGGTGGGAAGCTCTCGAGGTTTCAAAAAACTGAAGACTCAACGCCACCGATTCTGTAATGCTGTTGAGGACCTGCCCGGGGTACCTCTATATAGGACCATTTTCTAATTGCTGGAGCCCATCAAGAGTCAGTGAAAATAATCCATGACCCATTATTAAGGCAAAAAAGTCAATAAATCTGTGGCATTGAGTCTCTGCCCGTAGACACTGCTTATCTTTCAGATGCCTCCAGTGACTATGGGTTAAACGGGGCCAGAGCACATTTACTGTGTCCACTGTGTGCCAGGCACTGTGCTATCTTCTGGGAAAACCGAACAAGCAAGCCGTGACCCTGCCCTCTCAGAGGGTGAGACGGACTCGTGGACAAGTCACTGCAGTGTGACAGGGCGGGCACTAGCGCGGGGCAGGAGCGAAGAAGGGCTGTGAGAGGGAAAAAGAGAAATCCTGGCTTTCCCCGAGCACTTGCAGGACACAGAGGACCCTGAGAGTATCTCGGTGTGCCAGAAGCTTGTCCCAGTGAAAGCAGAGGAAAGTCATCGTCGGAAGAGAGGGTAAAAGAGCCATCGGCACGGGCCGGGTAGGCAAGATGCAGACCCAGGCTTTGGCAGCGGATTGCTTGGCTGTGACGCTAAGTGGTGTGACCCTAGGCAGACTACTCAGTGTCATCATGCCTCAGTGTCTTCATCTGCAAAATGGGAACGATAAAGGGTCTACTTCATGGGGTTATGATGAGATATCAAGTGCTCAGAGTAGTGCCTCATTAAGGAGGATGCTTACAAACATAAGCCATTATCCTTCGCAAGTAAGCACACGGTGTGGTCTGAAACACGTACAAGCAACACGTTAAATGAGTAAACAAAACAAAACAAAACAAAAGAGCTTCATTTTCTTATCCAAGTAGTTTATAAGTCTTGCTTAACCAGTCAGCACCCAGTAACATCTATTTATTTTGTTTTGGGGTGTTTTTTTTTAAGTTTTTATTATAATTCCAGTTAGTTAATATATTGATTGTAACATTAGTTTCAGGTGTACAATATAGTAATTCGGCACTTCCCTACGTCACCCCGTGCTCATCAGGACGAGTGTTCTCCTTAATCCCCGTCGCCTGTCTCACCCGCCCCCCGCTCACCAGCCCTGCCTAACCGTCAGTGTGTTCTTCATAGTTAAGAGTTCGTTTCTTGGTTTCTCTCTCTCTTATTTTTTTCCCCTTTGCCTGTTTTTTTTTTTTTTCTTAAATTCCACATATGAGCGAAGTCATAGGGTGTTTGTTTTTCTCTGACTTCTTTCGCTTAGCATGATAACCTCTAGTTCCATCCATGTTGTTACAAACGGCAAGATTTCATTCTTTTTTATGACTAATATTCCGTCGTGTGTATATGCACGCACACATATGTTCTTTATCCGTTCATCAATGAGGGACCCTTGGGCTGCTTCCACACTTGGCCACCGTAGATAATGCTGTCGTAGACATAGAGGTGCATGTATCCCTTTGAGTGTGTGTTCTTGTATTCTTTGCATAAATACTCAGTAGTGCAACTGCTAGATCATAAGATAGTTCTGTTTTTAACTTTTGAGGATCCTCCATACTGTTTTCCATAGTGGCTGCATCAGTTTGCCTTCTCACCAACAGTGCACTAGTGTTCCTTGGTCTCCACATCCTGGCCAACTCTTGTTGTTTTTTGAGTTTTTTATTTTAGCCATTCTGATGGGTGCTAGGTCATATCTCATTGCAGCTTTGATTTGCATTTCCATGATGATAAGTGATGATGAGCATCTTTTCATGTGTCTGTTGGCCATCTGGATGTCTTCTTTAGAAAAATGTCTGTTCATGTCTTCTGTCCATTTTTTAATTGGATCATTTATTTTGGGGGTGTTAAGTTGTATAAGTTCTTTACATACGTTGAATACTAAGACTTTATCAGATACGTCATTTGCAAATACCTTCTCCCATTTGTAAGTTGCCTTTTAGTTTCGTTGATTGTTTCCTTCATTAGTACCCAGTAACATTTAAATAATAGGTACTTATACTAAAAAAAAAACCTTGCATTTTGTGTTGTAGAGTTGCCCATAAACCTAGTCATTCTTCTATAAGAAGAAGTGGAGTAAACGACATTAGGCAAATCTATATGACTTCTCTAGGTCTGTTTCTTCATCTATAAGATGAGAAATTTGTGCTATTTTATCTTGAATGCTTTTTCTTTTTTTTTTTTTAAGATTTTTATTTATTTATTTAACAGACAGAGGCAGAGAAGTAGGCAGAGAAGCAGGCAGAGAGAGAGGAGGAAGCAGGCTCCCAGTTGAGCAGAGAGCCCGATGCGGGCCTCGATGCCAGGACCCTGGGATCATGACCTGAGCCGAAGGCAGAGGCTTTAACCCACTGAGCCACCCAGGCACCCTTGAATGCTTTTTCTTTTCTTTTTTTTTTTTTTTAAAGATTTTATTTATTCATTTGACACAGAGAGATCACAAGTAGGCAGAGAGGCAGGCAGAGAGAGAGAGAGAGGAGGAAGCAGGCTCCCCGCGGAGCAGAGAACCCGATGCGGGACTCAATCCCAGGACCCTGAGATCATGACCTGAGCCGAAGGCAGCAGCTTAACCCACTGAGCCACCCAGGCGCCCTTGAATGCTTTTTCAACTGTAGCTTTTTTAATACCTTTTTATAAAGGATTTTATTTATTTATTTATTTGAGAGAGAGAGCACAGAGGGAAATTGAGAAGGTGAAGCAGAAGCCCCACTGAGCAGGGAGCCCAACTCAGGGCTCGATCCCAGGATCCTGGGATCATGACCCGAGCCAAAGGCAGATGCCCAACCAACTAAGCCACCCAGGCACCCCTTTTAATACCTTTTAAAAAAAAAAAAAAGATTTTTTTTTTTTACTTATTTGACAGAGAAAGACACACAGAGAGAGGGAACACAGGCTTTCCACTGAGGAGGGAGCCCGATGTGGGGCCATATCCCAGAACCCTGGGATCATGACCCAAGCCGAAGGCAGATGCTCAACGACTGAGCCACCCAGGTGCCCCTGTTTGGGGGAGTTTTTAAGAGAGAATGCATGTGTGCATTTGAGTGGTGGGGGAGGGGAAGAGAGAGGGAGAGAGAAAATCTCAAGCAGGCTCCACACCCAGTGCAGAGTCCCAGGCAGGGCTCATAACCCTGAGATCATGACCTAAGCTGAAATCAAGAGTTGGACACCCAACCAACTGAGCCAACCAGGTGCCACAACACTGGCTTTTGACAAGTTGGGTGTGATGGTGGTAAATGGATTTTTGGGGTCCTCAGTCAGCAAGTGCTGCTCTGGATCACAGACTTGGCAAAGAACTATGGTGAGCAAGAGGAAGGCATGACGTGCCTCTACTAGGGAATTCTGGGGACTTAGTCAAACCCAAGTAGCATCCTGTAGGCTACAGCCAAAAGAGAGCCAGGACTGAAGTTATGGTTGACTAGGTGATGGCTCAAAATCCATGAAGTCCTAGGAACAAGGTAGCAGATACAGAAGAATGAACTGCCACATCTAAGCATAACAAGTCAACAAGAAAACAAACATTGTCAACCATCAACAAAGCAGGCTAAAGTGAAAAACAAAAGAGAAACAACAACTCCAAAAAAATTGATTCTGAGGCATATCCTGGCCCATCTAAATGCTTCCTTTTTTTTTTTTTGAGAGAGTGAGAGAGAGCACTTGCATGGGAGCAGTGGGGGGAGGGGGAGAGAGAATCTTAAGGAGGCTCCACACTCAGCATGAAACCAGATGAGGGGCTTGTTCTCACAACCTCAGATCATGACCTGAGCCAAAATCAAGAGTCAGGCACTTAACCGACTGAGCCACCCAGGCTCCCCTAGATGATTCCTAAATCTTTCTGCCATGTTAGATCCAATCTAAAGTCTCAGACAGCCTCAGGACTGTGATTAAAGGCAGTAACACAATGACATCTAACTATAGAAAGTATGTGGACTGAGAAATCAGGGCAGACCTACAACATTTTATAGATCAAGGGTGAGGCATCTGGTGAGATCATTTGGAATGGGCAGCCCCACAGTAAAAAGGATCTAGAGGTTAAAACAGGTAGAGTAGAACAATAGTCCCAGAGAAAAAGAGTCAAGAGCCAGAAATGGGTTAGAAACTGTATACATGAAAGTTGAAAGTGAACCACCTAAACATAGGAGCATTTATTTATTTATTTATTTATTCATACAATAAATATTTATTGAGCCTTTTCTGTGCACAAGGCATAATTATTCCACTGGCAAAAGAGACCTAGGGGCACCTGGCTGACTTGGTCTTGGGGTTGTGAGTTTGAGACCCATGTTGGGGATAGAGTTACATACATACATACATACATGTTAGAGGCTCAGTTATATACATACATGTATAAATATTTTAAAAAGAGTAAGAGGGAGACCCATATTTCTCCTGTCATTCCAGGATTTTAAAGATAGAGCATTCCCTTTTCTCTTTTTCTTTTTAAAAAAGAAGTTTCCATGCCCAATATGGGGCTTGAACTCATGACCCTGAGATCAAGAATCACACGTTCTACCAAGTAAGCCAGCCAAGCACCCCTGAGGGATTCCCTTTAACACCAAAGAATTCAGACTAAGAAATTAGGAAGTTATAATGCAATATGGTAAGTCTTTTGATTCAATTCCACAGATGACACTTTGGTAATAGAGGATGACCGCCTAACCCAAACCTGGGGTCATCCTTGAAAAAAATCATTAAACCAAGTTCTAAAAGATGAACAGCAGTTGGTCAGACAAAAAGCCAGTGAGAGCAGTTGTAGAAAGTGGACAGAGGTTTCGCAAAGAGTATCCTAATGCTCCAGATATCTGCAAATTTCAAAGGTGAGAGGCACACATTCTAAGAATCTTAAATGGACCTAATAAAATAGATCCACATCCTATAATTAAGTGAATAATTCAATAAAATTATAGGAGATTCTATACACCCCTCTTCAGTAATTATTAGAATAAGGAAAAAAATCAATAAGAATGTATGTAATTTGAATAGCAGATTAAGATATCGACCTAAGGGATATAAGTAGACCACTTCACCTCAAAGTTGCAGAATACATACTTTTTTCAAGTGCAGAGGAACATTTACGTACAGGTAATCATATTCTGCCTCATGAAGAAAGGCTTAACAATTATCAAATGATCGAAGTAAACAATGCTTTCCCTGACCAAAATGTAATTATGCTAGAAATCACTAATAGAAATTTCAAATCTATATATTGATGGAAAGAAAGAAACATAATTCTAAATAAGTCATGGTTCTTTTTGTAACAAAAAGAAAACAGTAGAAATTATAAAATATTTCAAACTTAGTGATAAAAATATTAAGTAAAACCTAGGGGGATGCACCTCATGAATTATTTGGGGGAAAATCTGTAACCTTAAATGCTGTGTTAACAAAGAAGATGCTGTGTTAACAAAGAAGGCTGATGGGTGCCTAGCTGGCTCAGTCAGTGAGGCATGCAACTCTTGATCTTGGGGTTATAAGTTTGATTCCACATTGGAATCAAATTAAGAGATTACTTAAAAACAGAAATCTTTTTTAAAAAAGAACACAAAGGCCGCCGGGATGCCTGGGTGGCTCAGTTGGTTGGACGACTACCTTCGGCTCAGGTCATGATCCCGGAGTCCCGGGATCAAGTCCCACATCGGGCTCCCAGCTGCATGGGGAGTCTGCTTCTCCCTCTTACCTTCTCCTCGCTCATGCTCTCTCTCACTGTCTCTCTCTCTCAAATAAATAAATAAAATCTTTAAAAAAAAATAAAAAGTAAAAATAAAAAAGAACACAAAGGAGGGGCTCCTGGGTGGCTCAGTCTGTTAAGTGTCCAACTCTTGGTTTTGGCTCAATATCATGTCATGATATTGAAGCTGTGGGATCAGGCCCCACGTCAGGCTCTGTGCTCAGCTGTGTCTGCTTCAGATTCTCTCCTCCTCTCTCTCTCCCTCTCACTTACTCTCTCTCAAATAAATAAACAAAATTTTTAAAACACACACACAGAGAAGGCTGAAAATTAATGACTTAACCATCTCTCAAAAATTACAACTGGAGTAGCAGAAAACACCAAATTAGAAGTAGGAAGAAGAAAATAAAAAGATAAGAAAGAATATACATTAATGGAATAGAAAACTAACATAAAATCAATCAAGTCAATTGAAAAATCAACCAAGTCATATGAAAAATCAGTAAAGTCAAAAATTGGTTCTTGTAAAAGATTCATTAAATTGATAAATCTCAGATAAGACTGCTCAAGGAAAAGAAGAAAGAAACACAAAGTAAATTTGGAATGAAAAAAGAGACATCACTATAGAACTTGCAGACATTCAAAAGATAATAAGAATATGCTATAAATAACGTGTAAAAATCTGAAAATTTTGTTGGGGAAAAAAAACTGACAGAAAAAGAAATAGAAAGCCTGGATAGTCCTATAAATATAAAGGAAGTTAACTCTGTAATTTTAAAACATTCCCCCAAAGAAAACTCTAAGCCCTGATGGCTTTTCCTGTGAACTCTTATCAATATGAAATAAAACCAATCTCACACAAACTTTCCCAGATACATGAAAAAGAGAGGATGTTCCTCGCAGTATTATACTAGGCTATATAACTTTGTATTGAAACCTCCCAAGGATATTACATGAAAAAAATTTAAAATTTCAGGCCAATATCATTTATAAACATAAATACAAAAATGTCAAATATTTCCAAACTATTTTCCAAACTATTCCAAACTATTTTCAATTCTGAAGATGTATAAGGCATCATGACCAATTTGAGTATATAATATGAATATAAAATTCATTCACTAAAATAGAGGGTAATTTGGCATGCTAACAGAAAAAAGGAGAAATCATTTTAATAGATTCATTAAAATATTTTATGAAATTCACCTATGCAAATATACTTAATAGAGAAATGTTGAAAGATTTCCCTTTGAAATTCAGAATGAAGATGCCTGTTCTTACCGTTTGTGATTAATGTGACGGAACTGGAAAAACAAGAAATTAGAGTTGGAGAGTTACTTCTGACAAGGGTCTGGTTCCAGAGGTGGCAAGTTTTAGGTGCACCATTGGAATAGATGGAAGAAAAAGAAGGAGCCTGTGGGAGTGGGAAGTGAAAGGATGTTGGGCTGGGGGGTTTTTTGGTTTTTATTTTTTTTTAAAGAGTGTGTGTGTGTACGACGGGTTGGGGGGGCAGAGGGAGAGAATCTCAAGCAGACTCTCCACTGAGTGTGGAGCCCAATGGAGGGCTCAATCTCACAACCCTGAGATCTGACCTGAGCTGATATCAAGAGTCAGTCACTCAACCGACTGAGCCACCCAGGCACCCTGGGCTGGTTTTATATGGATTGTCCAAATGGGCACTGAAGTCACTCAGAACATTAGGATGGAAGTTTAAACCTGTGCAGTAGCCTTCAGCGAAAACAGAAGCATGGCCAGGATTTGAGCAGATACCATAGAGGAGGAGGGATAAAAAGTAATACTATCAAATGGCAGATCTACAAAGAGCATGTGGAGTTTTATACTAGGGTAGAGGTGTGATGATTTGAAAGCTGATCTCAAGTCCTTGAGAACATGAACAAACCATGTCCACCTACCACAGCTCTGGAGATAGCCTTTGACTCAATGGGGAGGTAAAATGTTTTCCATCAGATAATATACACAAAGGCCCCACACTGTCTGGCACATGGGAGATGGTCAGTAAACTGAGAGGCACTACAGAAGGCGGGGAGACAGAGGGGCCCTCACCAATAGGAGAATGAGAACACAGTTGAGTGGAGGCATAGCATTCTGGGTGGTGAGGAAGTCAGGGATGAGAAACATCATGGACGTGGGGTTCTAACTCTTCTGGGATCATGTCTGGAGGAATGACACTGGGGTCAGAGCCTATCTCAGGAACTTTTAAGGAGGTTTAGTTGGTTGATAGTGTCTACTTATCTCTTATACCCATTTTTTCCCTCTTATTTCCATTAAGAACATCCTGATTCAGGCTCCCATACTTCTGTCCTTGCTATGGAGTTTTTTTGGCTTTGTTTACTGCCTGTGTCATTTCTTACATATTTCTTCAAAGTTAATACTCCATCACTCCCCTGCTCAAAAATCTTTCGTGCCTCCCAACTGAATAAAGTTAAATCTCCTCACTTAAACGTCAAGACCTTCAGCAGTATCCCGATAACATTTTTATCCTGGTCTCCTACCAGCTTGCCAATGTCCACCTCCTGTTTTCCAAATCAGTGCCTTATTTTGTTTCTTCCCTATTTTCATCCATGCTGTTCCTCCTCCCTGGGGTGCCTTCTCTCTGATTTGCTGGTCCAAATCTCATTCTTCTTGTCCGGGTCACTTCATCCACCGGCGAGCTCATGAAGTCCCTTCTCCCTCGCACACTCAGGGGTGAGTCTGAAAATATTTGACCACGCCCACATCGTAAGAACCATCCAATCACAACAAAACTCTGGCCATAGATAGAGGAGGGGCTCTAGGTCCCTGGCATGATGGACATTGACCCTTTGCTGCTGGACTGGGGATGCAGGAGGGAGGCAAGGTGTGAGAGTGGGGGCAGACATCAGTACTTTAACTGTGGCTCCAGGAGTTTAGATTAGCTGAGCCTTGGCTCCTCGCACACCCTCACACACTCATTCCCTTTTGGCAGCTTTCAGTGACCTTGAACTTCGGCAGCATCCAGCCCAGTTCTGCCTTGTGTACCCGCGGGGCGCACGGCCCATCCCTCTCACCCTACCCTGCCTTCCTCGCCAGCTCCTCGCTGCGCCGCGGACCTCCAGGCTGCTGGGCCCACTCTGAAATGAGGAAAGGGAAACTGTTAACTTTCAAATGTCAGTTAAGTAAGGCTCCTAAGGAAAAGGGAGAGAAAAACAATTTTGAACGAATGCCTGCTTTGTAAACATTCTGTCATTTGACTCTCACAGTCAGACGCACAGGCTGGTCTTCCCGCCCCATTTTATCAATGAGTAAATCAAGGCTTAGACTTGGTGGGTCCTGGGTCGCCCCGCTGGAAGGAGCAGAAACGAGGCTCTCATTCCGTTGCCTCCCTCCCAGCTCGCTGTGGCCTTCCCGGAGCTTACGCGTCTCTTCGGAAGAGGAATTGCTTTGTGTGTGGTGTTGCTTAGATCAGAGGTTATATGGAGTTTATAGGATTAATCTAGTGGCTCTTTTCAAAATACACTCACCTCAGGGGTATTTATCCTCTTGAAGATCAGTGGCCGAGAGCATTTCTGATGTAGGGCCATAACCTAAATGACACTTGATGACAGATTTGGTGCAAAGATGCCTTTTAGTTAGTGTTTTTAATTCTCTCTGCTGCCATTTTCCTTCCCACCAACTGTTCTGCTTGATAGGGTTCTTTTGAAAGAGTTCTCTTTATGAATTTTTGCAAAAGGAAGATTCTCAGTGCAGCTAAAAAGTATAAAGGGAAACCATTTTAATTTTTTAATCCGTGCCGTTATTAGCTGCCCTGTATCAGCTTCTTCTAATTATGCCGAAGTGCATACATCTGACAGAGTGCCTGGCCCTGACTCACGACTTACTAATGAGATCATATTTTTCATTACAATTCCAAAATCCCATCAATCTTTTCTTAATTATTTTTAAGTGAATTTGCTGCTTTAGAAAGGAAAGGGCGTATGTGGCACTAGCAGGAACTAGGAAAGTTTCATGTGATTTCAATTTCAGAAAGTTTGTTGGCAAGATGGCCTGTAACTGTTGCCAATGTTAATAAATCAAATTTCGATGTCTAGGAACGGGTTTAATGCCATGGGCCCCCCCCCCCCACCATGTACCAGAACTCACTCTCAGATTCAGTGAATCAGACCTTCAGGCATTGCCACAGTAAAGCTCCTTCCAGATCTCTCTGCCAACACATACGATAGTCATCCGTATAGCCAGGGGTAACACTCGAAACGTTTGACAAGGGATACTAGCTGTAACAGGGAAACAGGGTCCTGGCCGCCAGCTCTGCAGGACTTAACCCTTTAGCAGCTGCATTGGAAGAAGCTCCAGGAGGTGCCCAGAGTGGGGCTGGAGTAGACAGATTTGGGGGAGGGCTGTGTGTGTTGGGGGGGAGCAGCATCTATTCCATGCCTGCTAGAGAGGTCTTGCGTGTTCTAATGTGCAGAATGGTACAGGCACCTAGCAGCACGGCCCCTGCCTGCAGCAGCCTGGGCGTCTCTGCAGGGACTGTCCCTACCCAGACCAGAGTCCCCTTGCAATCACATTTAGTACCTCCGACACTCTGGACAGATTCGTGAGCGCTATCACTCCTGAACATTTGCCCCTGGTGCCTCTCCACCCCTCCGCATTTTGTCAGCGTGCCGGGAGCTGGTCATCTCCTCCAGCCGTGCATACCGCGGGGGCTCATGTCTGGGAGGTTGGCTTAAATGGTGGGGAGCATCGGGGTGGCCAAGGACGCAGGCGGAACTTTGTCCTCCGTATTAACGTCTGCATTTTCCCCCTGAAGCCTGTGGCCTCGAAAGTGAAACTCCAGTTGTCTGATTACCAATTAGAAGAGTTTTATTTAGAAGGTTATTTAAACAGAAAGCAGATATTGAGCGTCAGTGCTGCGTTGTGTAGATCTTAGAGGTTCTAGGAAGCCCTGAGACTGTGACTGAAGGAGGAGGTCAACTCTGTAGCAGGGACGGGCCCCCGCTGGCCTGACTTCAGGTGAGGCTAAGTGGGGCTGGTTAGGGCCGCGGGGGTCCAGATAGCCACACTGAGATCTTGTCCCCGACAGCAAGTCCCCCGAGTCCCCGATCTCCTCAACATCTGTTCTTGGCCTTGAATTGGGGCAGCGTCTCTTTTTTACTCCTCGTCTGGAGCTGAGCAAGGAGGGCCTCCCTGACCCCCCACTCCACACTCAGTACTCTCTAGAGATGTCCTAGGCTGGTGGGGACCAGAACCCCAACAGGAAAGCCGTGACAGGAGGCAGGCCCTGCCTCTGGAAGGTGGGTGGGTCCAGGGCCCTGTTGGTGGGCATGTGATGCACCCCCGCCCCCGCAGTGAAGTCACAGGAGGTCCAGGGGCCCCCCTCCCGCTCAGACGCTGGTGCCAGGCCTGGCCTCCAGGGTCTTCCCTCGCCTGCCATCCATGTACTGTAATAACTAAGTCAAGTGGAAAAGAAATAGTGAAGAAAGACTGAGGAAAACCACACTCGGGGCGGCCGGGCCAGGAAGGAGAGCACACAGCGAGGCATAAAGGAGCATTGTGCCGAGTTCCTTGGCCGCAGGGTACTTGGCACCCTGAGCCCACAACGATCTGCTTTCTCTGGGTGGGGATCCTCGGGTCCCTGCTGGATGAAGAGCAGCATGGAGGAGGGCAGCGAAAGTCCATGAAGAAGGTGGGCAGGGCTGGAGCGCAGGCTGCAAATGTCTGGGTTTTGCCCCCTCGCCACCCGCAGTCGCCCGGGTCCTATCCTCTTGACAGCCATCTGCAGGAAGAGAGATTTGCCAGATGACTGGTCAACCGGCGCTAAAAGTGTGGTCTTGCAGGAAAGGGGAGAGTAGGGAAGGAACTTGGACTCCACTGCGGTAATGTCCTCCATGGGGTCGGGACGCTGGGGCTTCGCATTCCTTGTGTGAGCCCGTGTATGGGACTGGGCTCTCGCAGTCTCGCGTGGGAAGGAGGGAAGAGAGCAGAGGAGGGGGGGATGTGGGCTTTAGGGCTTTATTTGCTTCTTCGGTAACAGCCACAGCTTTCAGCTTCCTGATTGGGTGCCGCTCCCTGTCTTCCCCCTGTCATTCTGCGGAGGGCAGAGCAGAACCAGGAACTGACCTCTGAAAGGGACAGTATTTGCTCAGAGTGAAACTTACTGAGGGAATCAAGAGAATCGCAGAGTCAAGGGTACGGGTGGGCTTTGAACCCGAGCCGGCCTGGCTTGTAAGGGCTCCCAGTTCCTCACCCGAGGGAGTAGTCCAGGCGGCTGCCATCAGACTCCCTTCCAGGACAAAACCCAGTTCCTCCTGGACCAGTGGTTTGCCCTGAGAACAAGTGGGGGTGGGGGAGGCGAGATTAGCCAAAAGAAGTGTTAAGAGCAGGAAAGAGCTGGCATTGCTAAATGGAGAAGGTTCCAGCAGCTTAATCCGTCTTGAACAGAATCATTAATCAGGTGCAAAACTCCTAAAAGGAGCAAAACCAGGACCAGCTCCCTCCAAGGGCAGCCTGCCAGCTTCCCCCACTTGCGTGTTCTTTTCCAAATCCTTAGTGTCTTTCTGGTAGGATCCCTCCTAGCCGGCCTGGTCAGGGGCCACCTGCTCACATCCGCTCCCACCTCCCTGACCTCGGAAGCAAGAGGGACACCATGGGAAACCCAGACAGCTGCTGTGACCCCTCCCTCCCCCACAAAACAAGCTACCCAATTCTAGGAATTGGGCCAGACCTGGCAAACGAGCTACTCTCTGTGAGAAATGCTTTTGTAAGCACATTAACTCTTTCATTCACTGACTGACTATCTCACTTGATAAAAGATAAGGTCAGGGCCAGGAGGGGCTTCATAGATAAAGCCTAGCCTTCCTGTCTTTGTTCCAGCCCAGAGACCCTTGGAGACCTACCCAAGGTCATGACACAGACTGCTAGGAAAGCCCTGGCGGCCAGGCTCCCTGTGGAGGCCCCCACCCCCCCAAAACACCCACCTCCCCATATTCACAGCCTGGAGTCTCTCCCACAGTGAGTAGGGCTGGCATTGGAGATGCTGCAGAAATGGATCCCAGGGGAGGTCATAAAAGACAGCGCAGCTTCCACCTTGCTCTCATGTCACAAGGACATTCAAACAGTCCTTGGCAAGTTCACGTGGTAAACACCGAGGGCTCCCACTGGCAGCCAGCACCCCTTGGGAGACCCCGCAGCCCCAGTCAAGCCTTCGGATGAATGCTGCCCCTGGCCTGCATCTTGAGAAGGCTGGAGCCAGAGCCGCCCAGCTGAGGACCTCCGGAATTCCTGGCTCACTGAAACTGTGGGAGTTAATAAGAGTTGATTGCAATGTCAGAGGGAAGCAGAGCCAGGCATTTGTTAAAGGGAGCAAGACAGATTTTATTGAGACTCCTGCAGTCGGGGAGCCTGGGTGCTTAAAGGGAAGAAAGAGGGGAGCGAAGAGGAACCACTGAGGCCCTGAGCAGAGTCAGAGAAGTGGAAAATTACACAGTGCAGGCTGGGGGCTATTTAATGAGAACCGCTAGGCTGGGCAGGTGTTGGGTCAGGGTGAATCTCAAACAGAAAATTCTTTGGCCAGTTTGAGTTCCCCCAGACAGGAACTGGGGCTGGGTCATGCCAGGGACACAAACAAGTTTTATCCACCCCTTACACTAAGAGACTTGAACAATCACTAGCTTGTTTCTGGAAGCTCAAGGGGGTGGATAAAATTGTCTGTGCCAAGATTTTGCAGTTCTCCTGGGCCAAGATTGAGATCGAGACCTCATTGAGAAGAGGGCTCAGAGGAGCCTAAAGTTTGGTCAAGGAGAGTCTTTGTCAGTAGTTTTAAGCTTCTAAGTTTTGGTATAATTTGTTTTACAGCAATAGATAACTATATCCAGCAAAGATATAAACCCAGATTTCCAAAGTCTGTGTCTTAATGCTTTTTCTACCATAATACTTGGCTCTCCTTCAGGACACAAGCCAAGGATGGGCTGCTTTGGTCTTGATGCCAGCATCTCCTATCTTACAGTAATTACAGAGCTTCTGCTGAAAGATGCAAAAGAGCTGGAGATCATCATCTATCCGAATACTCACTCCCATGGTCACTCAGGGCCCAGTAGACAATCAAATATATTTCTAGACTTAACAGGCATGTCAGGGTCCTTCCTTGCAGTGAATATCACCCCAGATGAAATCCCTCCAGCTGCATATGTAATCCAGTGAATATAGGTATCGGCATTGGAGGACAGCATCAAGGCTGTCCTATAACCAACTTGCTGAGCACTTCCCATGTGTCAGGCCACACCGAGGGTACAGAAATGAGTGTGTCTGTCTCTGTCCTCCAGAAGCAGAGCTCCAGAACCCAGTGAAAATTTCTTTAGATTAGGCTTTAGAGTAGGAGTCAAGGTTGGTCAAAATCAACATTTTCTTTCAGCACTTTTCAAACTGTTTTGTCCCAGTGGAACTGAGGGATCCTCAGGAATACACTGATCCCTGGAAATACGAATGATTGAATGAATTTATTGAATGCATTTAGCTATGGAGCGAAGGACAGGCGGGCGCCATCTTGATCCTGCACAGTCAAGGCAGTGAGATGTTCACAACACAACCATCTGAAAGGATTTTATCTTCTTTCTCTTAAGATGTTGTGGACAGGTGTGTGCCTGTCCTTTAGGACCAGCTGGACAACTCATCAACACTGTCAAGGCAATAGTCTACACTGGGGTGGCCATTTGTCTTCCTGTGCGATCCTAGGGACAATTCCAGGGACACTGTTGCCCACCTGGAGCCCTCGTGCCTAGGATAGGGGCTGGCAAGCCGGACGCCCTTAATAAGGAGCATAGGATGAGGAAGGAAGGAAGGACAAAGTGTACAGGTGGACAGCCAGTTATCCATGAAGGAAGTTCTAAACAGATGGTAAAAAGTAATCAGCTTTAAGGGCAGTCCACAAATGGTCAGTGACGGTCGAAAACTTAGGTCTAAGACCATTCCCCAAATGTAGACTGTATTTTCCTGGGGGGGTGGGGAAGCAATGTAGTACAACTGTGGGAAACACAACAGTCAACCCACTCATTCTGCTAACCCATGCGTACCTTGACAGTGCGTGCACAATTCCAGCAACATGCAAGCACTCTTTTTAGTTCAGATTCCAGACAATAGGCTCACAAATGGACTTCATTCATTAACTAATTTAGCAAAAAAGAAGAAGAAGAAGAATGTATCAGTTATTAATAGGAAACACCCCTGTTTGCCAGGGACCAGGCTGATGGTGGAGACTCGCTGAAAAGCACAGTCTCCTGGGAGAAAAGAAACACGTATGAAGCCTAGTGTGCAGGAGGCGGCAGGAGCAGAGAGGGGTACCCGGGACTGGGCCATGGGACACTTCCTTGGAGAAGACACTTGAATTGGAGCTTAAGAAAAGCAGGCAAAGGACACAGTGTTTAAAAAGCCACAGAGGTGAAGAGAGCTCAGTGATTCAGAGCAAAGCTTCAGAATCGGACAGACCCAGGCTCCGGGAATGCCTCTCTGTTGCCCAGTTGCATGGGCTGTGGCTCTCCCGGCCAACACGTTCCTTAGCACCCCGAAATTCATTTTCTGACCCCAGAACGGGTAACTCCAGCCTCGTGGGGCTTCTGTGAGCACAAGATGACAGAACACGTGTAAAATGCTTGCTACTCTGCCCGACACAGGGTCTGCGTTTGATCAGCCAGGGGACGACCAGGCGCCCCCGAGGGGACGTGCTCTGGAAAACTGACCACGCTCCGGGAGAGAATTGGGGCGGGTGTGGACCGGGGAGATGCCAAGTGGGGTCAATAGCATGAGGAGAAAAGCGCGCAGGTGAAGCAGTGAGGCAGCCAGTGGGAGGAACCGGACCACTGCCTGCTGGAGATGAGCCAGTGGGGAGCCCCGCACCGCGAAGAGGAAGCCGGACAGACTGAGGAGGGTTCTGTAATTTTGGTCCAAAACCTTAGCAGGAAAAAAAAAAACAAAAAACAAGGCACTGCTGCTATTCTTGCTGCTTCTAATTTCAACTTTCTTGCACCTTTATTTTAGGTGCCAGTTATCCAAATGATTGGCAGTTTTCCCACAGCCATAGATAATATGCCAGAAGTGGAGGAATTAAGCCTTAAAGACAAAAGACTTAATTAATTTTTAAAGATCCCCAAATGAGCTCTTAAAAATGAAATGACTCAAAAATATATTTAAATCAAAGTCAGATTTCCAAAGTAGCTGAATCGTGGAAGGTAACAGAGGGTAGTTTTATGTCCGAGGCTCGCTGTTTGGAGTCGGACTTAGCCTTACCGTCCCCCAAAACTGGGCATTCATCCTTAACCATTTTGGTCACTTTCTCAAAAATAAAAATGTCCAATTTCGTCGTGAAAAAGGTAGACACAGGCACATAAGCAGAATTTGTGTTGGTCAACCCCTGAGTCTTCAATACCTCGCACGTGTGAAAGGCTGCCTTCTGCACGGAGTTGTTGTGAAGCTTAAAAATATGCCTGGGGCGGGTAACAAACTCGCAGTAACTATTAGCAGTCGTTACAGTAACATAGCGAAGGCCTGTCAGCATCGCCTCCCGAATGTCTCCTTACTCAGCGGTTCCCACAGGCTGTGTGGGTCCCTTGCAGGGATGGGAGGTGGGGGGTGTGTTCCCAAGTCCTTTTGGGGTGTCCACTGGCCCAGACCCTTCCAACCGAGGCGTTATTTGCCCTTTCCATTCCCAGCTGGCTCCCCAGCGTTCCGCAGAACCTTCCGGAGGTTCTGTGGCACAAGATACTGGAACAGATTACGTGCAGAAGCAGACACGAGTCCAACTGTAATAAGCCAGACGTTTCCAGAATTTGGAAAAATGTAAAACAATGTCACTTGTCTCACTCTAGATTTTGTTTTGCTTGGGAAAACAGTTATTTTTCATCACAAATTATCTTACTAGGTAGTGGGCTTCTTATTTTTCATTTAACATCAATTAATCAAGATTTTAAGGGTTTTTTCCACTTTAATTTCTAATATGGCAAATCTTGATAACTATCACGCACATAAAGAAGGGTGCAAAGCATCTCGGAGCCTACAGGTTGTGAGAAGGCCTGCCTAGTCCCGCTCCTCCGCGCTCTGCTCTCCGCCATCGGCCACCACTGCATCACCGTCCCTCCCGCCGGGCCCCACTGGGCGCCCCTCCAACACCGCCCCTCGCCAGCCGATCTCGGGACAGAAACGTACAGGCAGACACTTTGTAGCAGATACTGAATGAGGCAAAGAGGAGCCAAGGCAGTCATGGTTCTTGCCCTCCGGGGAGCGTGCGTGAGGACGACTAAAAACAAGTAAAACAGGTCAAGAAAACCAAACGATCGCCGGCTGTAATACGCGCAGGAAGGAAAGGAGCTCATGGCTAAGACAGAAGCAGGAGGGGCGTCATCCACGGGTGTGGCCAGGCAGGCCTCTGGGAGGAGCTGGCTTTCAGGTTCCGACCCTAAGGCCACCGTCCTTCGCCTTTGGAGGGTGGGGACGAGAATGGCTGCCGCAGGGACCAGCCTGGGCAGGGGTCCTGTGTGGGAAAGGGCGTGAGGGGCGAGGCCTGCTCCTGCAGCCTGGTGAGAGCCCCACACGCCAGCCCAAGAGCCCTTTCATTTGCTTTCTCACACGGACTCACATCTTCACTGGCTTCTGATGGTTCTTAAAATGAAGAGCAAAATCCTGAATGTGCCCATCAGGACCCCAGGGATGGGATTCCTGCCTCCCTGACCTCTCACCTCCCGCTGCCCCGCCCCTCCTGCCCATCGGGCCTGGGAGCTCACTCTGCCCCCTCTTTCAGGTCCCAGAAGCCAAACTGCTCCCACTACAAGGGCTTCGCACATGCTGTTCCCTGCACCTTGCCGGTTGCCTCGTGTCTTCTCCCCAGGCTGCCTAATCGAAGCTTTACCTGAACTTCGGTAAGGCTGGGTGCTCTAACACCCTGCCTTTTCCGTAAGAGCTCTTGCCATATTTTGTAGTTGTGATCTGTATAATCACATAATCGATATGTCTCTTCCACTGAACCGTAAGCTTCCGGAGAACAGATCCTATGTCTGTTTCGCTTACCATCGTATTTCTGGTCGCTGTGTGCCTGGCACACAATCAGTGCTTAATACATATTTATTGAATGAATAAATGAACAAAAACCTTTTGAAGCTGTCTTTAGAGATCCTTTTACAATAAATCCACTCTTGAAAGCATTTAATCAATTGAACTGTGCGGGCCCCACCGAGATAAGAACAATCTATTTATCTTTGGATCGCCAGAGTCTAATACTGTGCCTGGCACATAGTAGACAATAACGATTTATTGAAAGAAGGAAACACTCTTAAATGTTTGCACAGTGCTGAGAGGGGCGGCTACAAAGATGTTTAAGCCGCATTCGAGGTCCTCAAACAGATCAGAGCCCAGATCAGGGGAAGTATTGTGGGAAAAAAGTGCCTGACCACGTAAAGAAGAATATACTCAAGTGTCAAGTTCGTGGCGCGGGTAGTTTTGCCTTTGGGAGGAGAAGGAGGAGAGTTGAGGTGACTCCATGGAGGACGGCTTCCCGTCCGACCGTGGGCACTCGGCAAGCGGCAGCAGGCGCCACGCAAATGGACAGGGGCAGGGAGAGGCCCCAGGGCCATGTTAAGAGAAGGAAGACGGGGCTAAGTGGAGATGCGGGAGTGACGGGAGGGCAGAAGGGCCAGTAACTGTGCTGCACAAACCTCAGTGTTCCTGAGCGCAGCGGGAAGGCAGATTCTCATGGTGCCAGCTGATTCTGGCTCAGTGGAACCAGGGTTGGGCTCAGGATCTGCAATTTTTAAACCATTTATTTATTTATTTATTTATTTGAGGGATGGGGGGCTGTAGGAGCAGAGGGAGAGAGACAAGCAGACTCTGCACAGAGCACAAGAGCCCAGAGCACAGGGTGGGACTCGATCCCACCATGAGCTGAAATCAAGAGTCGGATGTTCAACAGACTGAGCCACCCAGGCACCCCTTTTACTTTTGTTTTGTTTTGTTTTGTTTTTTAGGTTGGCTCCATGCCCAGTGTGGGGCTTGAACTCACGACCCTGGGATCAAGAGTCACACGCTCTTCCAACTGGGCCACCCAGACCCCCTAGGCATGTGTGTCTTAAGCAAGTGTTCTCGTGCTTCCGAAGCCGGTTTTCCATCGGGTCCTTGTGGCTGGGTGAGCGAACCCCCAAATCCCTTCCTTAGAGTCTCCCCATACCCTGAGACGGGGTTCCAGGGCCTGCGATGCATGGGGAGCCTGTACGGGGAGGGCAGGAAGCTGGGCAGCGGTGGGAATTCTGGGAGTCTCACTTTTGAGGCAAAGGGGCAGCCCTCTGGACCTCCACACCAGTCAGTGCTCAGGGGCTGGGGGTCACCCTTGGGTGGGAGGGTGTGACAGCTAACACTCTGGCCAACGGGCCCCCCTCGGCCTGGACAATGTCCCAGAGAAAGGGAGCGCTGTGAGCTGCATGGCAAGCCCGGTTCTCGGAGCGGTGCAGGGCGGGCACGTGCACTGGCCCAGCAACGGGAATGTGGGTGCGCGTCCACGCTTCTAGCACCGACGCTGTGCCTCGCTGACAGGCGGCCAACGCTCCTTCTTCAGTCCCCTCAGCCTCTTCTCTCTCAAGGCCTCTTTCCCATCCTTGAGAGCACGTGGCTACTCCTCCAGCCCAGGCCAGTTTGGGACTTCCTGATGGAATTCGAAGTCTGGAGACTTCTGGGGTCAAGTCTGTGAAGGACACAGGGGAGGGATCAGGAGGAGGGGGGCGGGGGCTGCGGGGCTAGATGCCGGTGTGACCCCTGGGGGCAGAGGGAGGGAAGGAGTTTATTTTCTGTGTCCTACCTGCCTCCTTCAGATAGAGCGGGAGCCCCGAGTCTCTGCCAGGTCAGCCACTCTTGATGCACATGACTTCCTCTAAAGCTGACTACGACCTACTGACATGGGCCTTGATCCCCCAGAGGTTCTCGGGGGTGAGGTCATCTACCGGGGATCACCTAACTCAGCGGCCACTGGCCTGGGATTCAAAGCCCAGAGCCCCGGCTCAGTATTTATTTCCATCTTCTGGGTTCCTCTGTGGATGTCCTTCTCATGAAGGACATGATTGATAAATTCCTTGAGTTTGGGCTCCAACTTCTACTTCCTAATTGACTGCCGACGGTGATTCCCACTCTCCTTTACCTGGAGCTAGTTCGACGAGGCAGGGCAGGAGAAAGTCCGATCGCAGTTTTCCCGTTCGGTTTCCCGCCACCTCTGCCAGCAGTCCGTTCGCTCCGACGGATTTTCTAGTCCTCGCTCCCAGCAAGCACCCCGACTCAGAGTCCCCCAAACTCTCTGATGCCCTGTCCTTCCATAGTTGCTTTCCGAGGCAAGCTAGCCCCCTCATGTAGGTGCAGTTACACAGAAATACCAGAAAATAAGCAATCGGAGAAACAGCTGGGTGCATGTGTGGGGAGAGACTGTGCGTTCAGGGAGCTCAGGGGGAACCCGTGGCTGCTGGACCCGCGTCCCCGGGGCGGCGCTCACTCCCCGCCGCCGCACAGATGCGCCTGCTGAGCAGACCAACGTGCCTGGCCTTCGAGCTTCACGGGAGTGGTGATGTGTCCAGACCGGGGTCATCCCGTGTGGGTTTGAATCCCAGCTCCGTCCTTTTCAAGCTGTGTGACCTTGGCCTTAACCTCTCTCTGCTTCCGTTTCTCATCTATCAAATGGGAATAACTATAGACTCTTAAGATCACAGGAGTTATTAAAAGTGAAATTATCGACGATACCGCCCGCCATACGGTGACGGCAATGTATCCTTATTATGGTCAGTATTAGAAAAACGTCGTCCCCCGAGCACAGACATGTGTTTGCCTCGGCCTTGCATTCTGCCTAAAACTGGAATCTCTGTATGCTTTCTAGACAGACAATTGTACGCTGGTTGTTTTCTTCAGCCCTAATCATTTCCTCTTGTGTATGTTTTAAATTTCTTTCCTTTTCATTCTGCCTTGCGTGTGGATATGGAGCTATTCAAAACACACATAGAAAGGAACTCTTCAAAATTTCTGGTGACCCTTACGTGTGTCATCTGCGATTTCATTACCTATGCTGGGTAATTCAAGGAATTTTTGCTTTGGTTTGGATTTTTTAAATTACAAAATAATTTGAAGCCACACATTCTTATTGGAGAAGACTCCAACAGAACACGAGCCTGCAGAAAGAAATGTGACTGCCCCCTTTGCTGCCTGAGCCATTTACCCCTCTGTGCCCCCTCTCCCCACCCACCCCCCCGTTCCCCCTCCCCCCCTCCACCCTCTCTCCCCCTCCCGCCCACGCCCCAGCGACTCACATTCCAAACTAGGAGTGACTTGCAACCTACTTCTGTGCCCTTCCATCTTTGCTTTTTTCTCTGTACATACAACTGTATGCTGATTTTTCAATTTCCTTTTTTCTCTGTTCTCTACCATATACAGACTTCCGTATCAGGATGTATCAATCAACAAATTGAACAACTGATTGATAGATATTTCACCCTTTTTAGCAATTACTGCTTTAGCCACCCTTCAGTTCACAGACATTTGTTTCCAATTGTTGCTTTTGCAAACGATGGTGCAATAAACATCCTTGTGCATACATATTTGCATCGTGGTTTTAAATTTTATTTATTTATACCCTGCTTACTACTAAAAAGGATTTTAAAAAGCTAAAAATTATTTTCCAAGTTGAATCCAAATCTAAAAGATGCCAGTTGTAACTTTAGATAACAAGAGTGGGGGAAATCAAGCGAATGTCAGAAAATTCATAAGTGAATTAAGCTAAAATGCTAATTTGGAGAGGGTAAAACAGATGGGGCTTTGTAATATGGGATCCAAAGGTTTCTGGAGACACTTATGTTTGAATTAGAAGATACAGCATGAGTTTTCTTGGCAGCAGAAATTGAAAGCACAGTGATGTTAAATTGATTTTTTTTTTTTACTAAACAATTACTCCCACCAAATCATCCTTCATCATTCTATTTTTAAGTAGTAACACGAATGTTGTGCACATTTAAAATCAGCGCATATTACTTAATGAAATTTTTATTTATGCACATTTTATATTTTTTTTCATAATTTTCTCTCTTTTCATTTCTAATGTCAGTACTCTCCTTGACATTAGAAGCGTCATGAGAACTTTGCCCTGCCCCGCACATTAGCAAATTAGGAAAAGGAATGGAGCCTACCATACGAGATTATTCTCCAGAGGGGTATATGCTGATGAAAGGCGTCCCTTCCACCAACTCCCGAACTCTAGAAAGAGATATTTGGTAAAGCTGTTGCCTGATGGGAAATCCTTCCAAGAGTGAGTAAGGCCAAGTCTCTTTCACTGGATTTTGTCCTCTTCGGATGTCCCCGGCAGATGCTCTTAAGGTTGAAGCAGGGCCATTGATGCTGGGGATGGTGGGTGATGGGAGAAAGATGCAAGAAATCCAGGTCAGGGGCGCCTGGGGGGCTCAGTCTTTAAGCATCTGCCTTGGGCTCAGGTCACTGTCCCAGGGTCATTGGGCTCCCTGCTCAGCGAAAAACCTGCTTCTCCCTCTCCCACTCCCCCTGCTTCTGTTCCCTCTCTCACTGTGTCTCTCTCTGTCAAATAAATAAAATCTTTTAAAAAAAAAAAAAAGGGAAAATAAATCCAGGTCAGCAGTCAGACAGATACAAAGGAGGAACAGATAAGTTCTTTCATTTTTATGCTTTTCCTGTGACCAAATTAAGTCATTTCAGTCTCTTGGTTCTTTTTACTCCTCTCCCAATGACTGCCCCTGAGCGCGCCCAGAGGTCCCTGCGAGCTGCCTCTGCTCCAGGAATTCCCAGCGCCGCGCAAATCGCCGGATCGGCTTCCAATCACAGCTGCATCATGTTCTCAAACTCCTTCCTTCCTAAAAAGATTGCGGCCCCAGGGTGGGGGTAGGCAAACCTCAGCCACATCCAAGCCACGCCCATCTAGCAGGAGGGCAGCAACTTTCAGTGTCGTTCTTGTCTAAAGTCTAGGTCTTGGGGGCACCTGAGTGGCTCAGTCAGTGGAGCATCTGCCCTCCCGGTCATGATCCCAGGGTCCTGGAATTGAGTCCCACCTGGGGCGGGGGCGAGGTCCTTGCTCAGCGGGGAGTCTGTTTCTCCTCCAACTCGAGCTCTTTGTCTTTCAAAAATAAATAAAATCTTTAAAAAATAGGGCGCCTGGGTGGCTCAGTGGGTTAAGCCTCTGCCTTCGACTCAGGTCATGATCTGGGGGTCCTGGGATTGAGCTCCGCATCGGGCTCTCTGCTCCATGGGGAGCCTGCTTCTATCTCTCTGCCTACTTGTCATCTCTCTCTCTGTGTCAAATAAATAAATAAAATCTTAAAAAACAAATAAAAATAAAGTCCGGGTCTTTGCCTGGGGCCTGGAGCAAAATATTCAAGTTTGGAATCTTTGTTCAGCTGTGGCATGGATATTACTATACTGTGGCTCTTTTTCCTTGTCCCCAGTCATCGTGACAATTACAACACTCGCATAAAGACTTTAGGATACTTGAACGAAAGGCTGTGTCCACAAGCGGCCGGAGCTGGATGAGCCCACGAGAGTAGATGGTGAAAAGCCCAGGTGTTTTGCAAGCAGGGGGATGTCATACTGGTAGCCTGACATCACAGTGTGGTGTTTGCATCACGGAAATCATCAGACACTACAATGAGAGCCTTTTAAAAAATACATTCCAGAGAACGGAAGACCAAACAGTGGCCAGTCCACTGCTTTTGTCTGAATTCTTAAGACTTTCTAATTGCTGCTCCCTGAGAACTACGGTGATGGTGGAAATACAGATGGATACGGCGAGTCAGTCATTCTTTTGAGACTGTGTTTCCCAGGATCCTACCTGCTTTCAGTAAAATAGACTAGAAGCCACCTAGGAAATTGGGCACTGAAAAGAACTGTGGAGTTCTAGAAGATTCTAGAAGATTCCCAGAGCCCCACTGGCACCTGGTCATGAAGTCCTTCCCAGCTCAACTGACCTGGATCTTCATTTTGTGCCAGGCCGGAAGACCCACAAGAGGTGCCCGGGGTCCTTCCTGAGCGAGTCAGGGAAGGCCGGAGGCAGAGCCACGAGCTTCGACCCAGCCTCACCCCTTCCGGTGACATTCACAGGCGTGTCACGGGCACTCAGCGACCTGGACAGAGACCCTGCGTGGTATTCATGTTCCTCCTCCTCCTTTGGGAGAAGACTCGCGAAACAGTTTTAGGTAGGGGAGAAAGAACCCCGGGGTACTGCAGGGAGGACAGGGCACTCAGGCTGCGGGACTCGGAGGAACCCCAAGCGCTTCCTGCCGGCTCTGACTTCACGTTTGTTGCGCACGGACTCTGCTCCGAGCAGTCGCGTGGACGGTGTCAAGAATGCAGGCTCTGGGTGAGACCTTCCGCCCTAGAACCCCAGGGCACCCGCTCAAACGGCTGAGCAGTGTCGGGCAGGCTAGCTCCTCCCTCTATGCCTCAACTTCCCCATCTGTAAAATGGAGCCGGGAGTAATACCTAGTTTTATAGGGCTGTTGGGAGACTTAAAGAAGCAAATACTACGAAAGTCTGGCTGCCTGGACATGCGGCAGGGGCAGTGACCCGGCCCTGGGTCCCAAAGCATCCCACCCTGGGACTGGACGCTCTGGAGCCAAGGCCTTGCAGTTCTTAATTTTACATTTTGAATTTCTGTTTTGTAAATCAAGTCCCAAGGGACACTAGAGGAACATGCGCCAGGCTCAGAGGCTGCCCTCCGGAGTGAACCCACCTCCTGCCTCCCCCAGAGCAGGTTCCAGGCAGTGGGGTCCCCACCCCCACCCCACCTGCCCTGTCCCCCACTTGGTTCTCTGCTGGGCAGGGTGTGCACGCCCCCAGGGTCCAGAGGCCTGTGCACCCCGCATCTCGGCCTCTCGGATGGGGGCCTGGCAGTGTGCGCCCCCCTGAACAGAGCCGGCCCCGAACTAGGCACCCAGCTCGTCCGGTGCAGAGGGAGCAAAGCCATGGCAGCCATAGGTCTTGTCAGATGGGGTGGTGGCCTTCCCCTGCCCCCGCCAGTGCCAAGTGCTTCCGTTTGGTGGCTGGGGTGGGGGGTCCGGGAAGGCAGGAGTGTGAGCTCCGACTGGGGGTACCCGGTCGGGTCTAGCTCCCCCGGGAGTGTCCCTGTGCCCCAGGGAGAGTGACATTAACTAGAAATACAAGCGCCGGGAGGAGTCCAGAGAGAGGCCACAGAAGGAATGAGAATACTTACTGGTTCAGCCCTTCCCTGCGCTTCCGTCCAGCGTCGGGGGCTGCCGATTCCGGAGCCAGTCGGTGGAGCGGCCCCGGCCGTAAGGGGAGCACAGCACGAGTTAGCGACCGTAATGCGTGTAACACACACGTGCCTCGTGGAGTCGTGCGACTGACAGGCCTTTTCGCATCGTAGCTCGTATAGGTTAAAGGCCATTCCTGTTTCGGGTCCTCCGGGACCTTCGAAGGCTCTCTCCAGCTTCCTAGGACGCCCACAGGGACCAAAGACAAATCCATAGTGGAGGTGACTTGGATCATCGTTCTAAAGGGTTCAACGACCCTTCCGGTCACGCAGCCAGGCACTCAGTCCCTATGCAGTATGTGAGGGGGAGGGCAGTCCGCGGGCACCCGAAGGGGCTCCCACGCCTGAACCGTTTGGAAGGAAGCTTGGGCCCCGGTGAGGTGCTGTGACTCGTTCCCTCCCCGCCCCCGCCCCGTCCAGAGGCAGGACACATCGGTGTGGCCCCGGAGCTGACACCAGCTGACTGGGTGGGTGGCAGAAGCACCCAGGGACCCCAAACCAACTAGTGGGCCCACCAGCAGTGTGTGCTGGGGTGGGGGTTGGGGCCTGAGGAATTCCGGTCCCAGGAGCTGTGGCTGCTCTTGCCTCTCGGAGAGCTACGGGTTTAAACTGGAGTCATCAGGAAGGCTTTCCAGTGGACAACCTGGAGGCCGATAACTGGGAGAGAAGGCAATTGCAGATAGAAGGAATATCATGACCAAAGGCCCAAAACCAAAATGAGAGAGTGCTGTGTGTTTGTGGTGAGGTTTCAGGAAGACAAAGGGTGACTTGCCTCCTGCTAAGACCTTCTCTTCTGATGTACAGTAGCAAGTAAATTTGTAAATTGTGTCGTTTACAAAGCTTGTCCTAAAAGGCAGGATATTGCCCTGGACCCTCCGTGAAGCTGGAGGGCCCCTTTTTTGTGTCTCGGAGCAGGTCTGAGTGCTGGACCAGAGGATAAACACCCCAGAGCTCAAGCCCCTCGGACGCCCTAGGATTTCATTCTTATACTTATACATGAAACCCAGCTTTAAGATAATGGAATTTCTACCTAGATAAAATAAATGTTCCACCAAGATCTAATGTTATTAAAATGTAGGGGAGAAGAAACTTCCTTATCCTCTCTTAGGATCTGTGGCTGCCCCAAGAATAAAGTTGACTTAAGCAGATTAACAGGAGAAAAGCCTGCACGTTTATGTCACATGTTTGTGTGTACACGGGCGTCTTCAGAAGGGAGATCCAGATCTGAAGAAGCCATTAAGCCTCAAAGTTTATATACTTTTTTTTTTTTTTAAGATTTTATTTATTTGTTTGAGAGAAAAAGCAAGAGCACAGAAGGAGAGTGGGCGGGAGAAGCAGACTGCCCACTGAGCCTGGAGCCAGACGCAGGACTCAGTCCCAGGACCCTGAGATCATGACTGGAGCCAAAGGCAGACGCTTAACAACTGAGCCACTCAGGCGCCTAAGATTGGGGTGATTTTAGAAGCTTTGTTGATGGGCGCCTGGGTGGCTCAGGGGGTTAAAACCTCTGTCTTCGGCTCAGGTAATGATCTCAGGGTCCTGGGATCGAGCCCCACATTGGGCTCTCTGCTCAGCGGTGAGCCTGCTTCCTCCTCTCTCCCTCTCTGCCTACTTGTGATCTCTGTCTGTCAAATAAATAAATAAAATCTTAAAAAAAAAAAAAAAAAAAGGTCCAGGTGCATTTCAGTCTCTGGCCCTAAGACCGCTCTGTTCTTTCAGGAGCAGGGAGGGCACTTCTTCCCGGCAGGAAATTTCAAGACTCTTCTTCAGTCGAAAAGGGGAGTCAGGGAGCCCTTCCTGTGTCTGCGAACTCTCAAGGCCTTCCACGCAGAACAGTCTGCCAAAGGGGCGTATTTTGGGGTGGGTTGTTTGGATCCCTTTGAACAGTGAAAGAAGCTTCAGGTGGGATCGATCGGAATCTTGTGGGTAGAGAAGTAATGGTAAAGGTTTCAATTTCCAACTAGCACGGACCAAGCTGCAGGAAAGGCCGACAGGAGTGCATACAAGTCCATTTTGTAGACACCACTGGTCATCACAGCACTCCCTGGGCCAGCCTCCGGCATCCCCCCAGCCCAGCGCTCTCTCTGGGCTCAGAGCGGGTGCACACCGTGAAGCTGATTTGCACGCTGTGCTCCTTGGCCGTGACCGTCATCCAGCCTCGGTGTTCCTATGAGAGGGGGTAAATGCAGATCATGCTGTTGGGGTAAGAGTTTTGACTTCCACTGTCGAACCGGCGTTGTAAGCCGCAGAAGTCAGTGTTGTTCTCCCCCAATTCTCATCACTAAACTGTGTGCGTGAGTGGGGAGGGTTGGGCGAAACAGGAGGACAAAAACACTCCAGAAATTAAAATATCGGGAGTGCTTTCTTCTGCATTTTCTGATTTTAAAAAAATTCAGTTTATGTCCTATTCCAATATAAATATTCCCTTTAAAAGCCCTAAGTCTTTAGATGTTCTTAAATATTTATTTATCTGAGAGCTTTAGTTAAAGCTCTTAGTGGCTATGGATATTTTGCTTTAGGATACTTTGCAATCCTTTAATAGTATAGCTGCCGTTTTTCTAAACACTAATGGCAAGAAGCATAATTTGCTGAAAATAACAAGAGTTTTAGAAAAAGACAGACTTGGCTCAAACCCAAGCTTTGCCACACATCGGGGACTTGCTTGATGTCTCCGGAAAAGCAGAGATGAAGACATTTACTTCTAGTAGTGAGAGTTGGATTCCGCTGCCACGAACAAGTGCCCCAAACTGTGGCTGGAGGAGGTGAAGGTTCAGGACAAGTCTCAGGTCAGTGGCCTTGCGCAGGGGCAGTGCCCCGCGGTGTTTGGGGCACGGACTCTTTTTAGCAGGCTCGCTCCCGAGCGCTACCATGTTGGCCTCAAAGGCCCAAGCCACCTGCTTCCACTCCTGCTCTCTCATCTGCATGTCAGCTAGGAGAAAGGAGCAGAAAGGCCAGTTTCCAGAAGCTGCACACACTAGCTATAGTGGACTGGAGCTTCCTAGTGTCACGTCCGCGTGGTTAGCCAAAAGTCAGGGATTCTGTTGCTAGAGTCGAGGCACAGCTACTGGGGGAGAACTCATGCAGATTATATCTGTAAAATACCGGCCACGGTGCAAAAACAGTCACAAAGCCCTAACGATCATCCTCCCTCTGTATATTAATTTCTATCACCCTTGAATCACTGCCTAATTTATTATTTTCCATTAGCAAGAACTTCTGCTAAACGATTGACAAAAAATGTATCATTTCTGTCCTCCTGTGCGGTAGGGACACAGAAATAGAATAGCATAGGTGTCCTCCATCACTTACCAGATTCTATGCCAGAGATACATAGACTACTGCTCACCAGCTAGGACACTTTCTGTTCTTAGAAATAGAAAATTTAGCTTAAAAAACAATGGTGCTCACAACCTGTTGTCTCATATCACAACACTTGACAAGATGTTAGCATCACGTTTGCGCCCTTGGACGAACAGTATCATTGTCTTTCACAGCTTATAAGATGTCTCTGACACTAGCCTTATGTATTTTTATTATAATGCCCGTTTATTGTTTTGCTCGGGCTTCACTGAGCTTCGTGGGTCTCTGGGTTTCCAGTTTTCATCCAATTCAGAGAAATGTGGCCATGATTTCTTCAAATATATTTGTCCCCTCCTCTCTCGCCTCCCCTCGAGGGACTCCCATTCCTATTCCAACTGGCAGCTGCCCCACTTACTGATGTTCTGTCCAGTTCTTGGAGGCTGCTTTCCCTCTGTGCTTCATTTTGGAGTTTCCACTGCTGTGTCTTCAAGTCCACTCATCTTTTCTTCTGTAGCATCTACTTTATTTACCCATCCAGCATGTGTTTCTTCTCAGACATTGTGGTTTTTCTTCACTTGATGTGTGACTGGAGCCTTTTTATTCCTTTCATGTCTCTTCTTCTTTTTTTTTTTTTTAAAGATTTTATTTATTTATTTGACAGACAGAGATCACAAGTAGGCAGAGAGGCAGGCAGAGAGAGAGGTCCGGGGCTCGATCCCAGGACCCTGGGATCATGACCTGAGACGAAGGCAGAGGCTTTAACCCACTGAGACACCCAGGCGCCCCATCTTTCATGTCTCTTCTTAACACGCTTTTTTTTTTCCCAACCTCCTTGAACATGTAGAATACTGTTACAGTAACTAAATGTGCTTCTCACACATCTGTGTTGTCATTAGTGGTGCAATTACCCTGTTTGCCATTTTATCCTATTATTTATGCCTAACAATTCTTTATTGCATGCTAAATATTGTGGATTTTACCTTCTTGGTGCTGAACACATAAATATATATATATATATATATATATATACACACATACACACATATATATGTGTATATGTATATACATATATTTATATATTTTTTAAAGATTTTATTTATTTATTTGAGAGAGAGAGCACAAACAAGAGGAAAGAGGCAGAGAGAGAGTCAGACTCCCCACCGAGCAGGGAGCCCAATGTGGGGCTTGATTCCAGGACTCTGGAATCATGACCCGAGCTGAAAGCAGATGCCTAACTGACTGCACCACCCAGGTGCCCCATATTTTTATATTTTTAACAATATTCATGAGGCACCTGGCTGGCTCTTTCAGTAGAGCATGTGACTCTTGATCTCAGGATCATGAGTTTAAGCCCCACATTGGGCATGGAACATACTTAATTTTAAAAAAAATTACTTTTAAATATTCTTGGGGCACCTGGGTGGCTCAGTTGGTTAGGCATCTGACTCTTGATTTTGGCTCAGGTCATGATATTAGGGTTGTGAGATCGAACTGGGCTGCACTGGGCTCCACACTGCCCGTGGAGTCTGCTTAAGATTCCCTCTCTCCCTCTCTCTCTGCCTGTCCCCACCTCCCTTAAAAAATAATAACTGTGTGTGTGTGTGTGTGTGTGTGTGTGTGTGTGTGTGTGTGTTTATTCATCCTTGAGCTCTGTTCTGGAACACAGGTAGGTTACTTGTGAACAGTCTGATCCTTCTGAGTCTTTATCAAATAGACCAGAGAAGCCTGTACCTTGGGCTGCTTTCTCCTTCACTGAGACCATCTCTTGGTTCTCTGATGCCCTTTATGTTACGATGTTTTTCTCACTGGCTGTTGGCAATAACAACTCTTCCTGTGTGAGCTTGGATTCTTCTGCCCGCTCCTTTCAGATGGTGCTTCCCCTGGCCATAGGTAGGGGTCTGGTCAGCTGGAGGAGACTCCCCGCAGATCCCTGGAGGTCTCACCCTGTACAGTAATCTCTTTAGCGCTCCGTGTTGAACCTCGCTGGACTTCTAACTTAATCTTCTCAGTTTAGGGAGACCTCGGAATTCTCCAGCCCCTGGTTCCACACCAGCTCTTAGAGCAGGCCGTCTGCACACCACACCCCCTCTGGACACCTGTCCACCGGCCGCAGCGGGCCTCATTCTGGACATTGCTTCCCAGAGCCCTCCTGACATGACACCAGGCACTCCAGTCTTCGTGCTAATGGCGGTGCCCTGGTTCCCCATGCGTGCCCGTTTCCTCCGTGCCCACCCGCGCACTCACTCACCAGCAGTGAGCTCTCATTCTGTTTTTCCAGTTTACTCTCCCGTGACAGTTTAGTAATCCCTCACCTCAAACTCTCTCTGCTGAAGTCACAATGTGGTTTCTGTCTTCTGGTAGCACCTAGACTGACACAAACACTAACACTTCCCGTTAGTCGATCTTGAACCTGGCATCTTGCTGAATCTCCAATAGCTTGTTGATTTTGTTGGCTTTTGAATAGAACTCGTTCCGTCCGTTTTGATCCTCCTCTGCCCATTCTTACCACCCTTCTGTCTACCTCCTCTTACCACATCAGCCAGGGCTCTGGTGCTGTGGGGATGACGGACAGCTTATGCTGTTGTCATATTCCCTTTCTTAAAGGATCTCATCTGCAATTTCCTGACCACCTACTATTTCTGGTACCAGGTTAAGGAAGGTCTTTCTTCTCCTAATTTTCTAGTAATTTTTTTTATCACCAACGGGTGTTTAACTTTTTCACATACTTTTTCTGAAGTTTTTGAGATAATACTGAGGTTTTCTACAAAGCATTAACTGACTCCAAGAAGGAGTTTCTGCTTCATTTAGAGTCTGCTTGTGCTTTATGCTCTGATTCTTGATTGTAGAATATCAGATTGCAATAGTTTTTATGTCAAAAAAGTCTCTACTATAATAACATAGTATAATAGCTAATGCTTTGAAGTTCAGGTTATTTTTTCCAGGTACTGAACAATGAGGAAAATTTTCATTTTTAATTACAGAATCTTAGTAAGAAAGGAAGACATGCTTATTGCATAAAAATTAAGGCAGCTTTCAAGGTGCAAAGTAAAAATGGAAAGTCTTTACGCTCCTCTTTCTTCTCTGTTCCTGCGACAGAGGGGTGGTTCGTGACCTGGAACTTGGGAAAACCTTTTTTTTACTCTCCCAGGTCGACAATACTAACCATCAGCTTTCTAAAAACTGAATAGATATTTCAGCAAAGAATGTATGTTTGTTAAAAGGTAAGGAAACCGGGGCGCCTGGGTGGCTCAGTGGGTTAAGCCGCTGCCTTCGGCTCAGGTCATGATCTCGGGGTCCTGGGATCGAGTCCCGCATCGGGCTCTCTGCTCAGCAGGGAGCCTGCTTCCTCCTCTCTCTCTCTCTGCCTCTCTGCCTACTTGTGATCTCTCTCTATCAAATAAATAAAATAAAATCTTTAAAAAAAAAAAAAAAGGTAAGGAAACCTCCACATAGTAATCCTTAAAAAAAAAAAAAAAAAAAACTAAGGTCTGGTCCTATCTATGGAATTCTTATTTTTATGTGAAAGCAGTAGCCCAGAGGAAAATAGAGAAGTTGGAGACGTCCTCCTCTTAAAAAAAAATTCTTAATGATCTTTTTCAGCCTCAGGGATACCTGAAAGTAAATGATTTTCATGTGAGAACAAACAAGAGTGGTACCTTGCATTGGTAGGAGAAGCACTAGCTCCCCCAGCACAGGTTGGGGGTGGTGGGGGGGGAGGCAGAATATTGAGCCCAGGGGTAAATCTGGGGGAATTCAGCAGTACTCCAAGTCCTCCTGTATGAGTTCATTATTTTATTTGAAATATTACGATGCCCCCAAACTTTAGACAGACCCAACTTCTTGTGTAATGACAAAGAAGACAAACCAGCAAGAAATTTTAAGATTAACTGATGCTTGGAGTTTACCCCTGCTGCTGTAAACACTTCGCTAAGACAGAAGCCTAGTTTATCAGCCAGTGTTCTGAATGGTATCAACCCCACGATAAACACTCAAATAAACGGGAAACTATCGCAGCGACAAGGACCACCCAAGGACCTTTGCTCCATAGCCTTGAGTCAAACGTGGGTGAGGCAAAGGTTTGGGAAATGTGCTTTATTTTGCCACTGGTCTCCATGACCCAGTTCCCTTCTTGTCATGCTCACAAGGAGGACAGAAGAATATTTGGAAGGGAAGCCAAAAAATACAGGAGCACGTTTAAAAGCTTTTTAAATTGTGGTGGGGCCCTACAAGCTTAGTTTTAATTCCTGATTTCGTTGTTTACTAGCCAGATGATCTTAGACAAGTCCGACACTCACCTCTCTAAGCCTCGGGAAAACTGGAATAAAAATTCCTGAGTAGAGCGCTGAGTTGTCGTGAGACTTAAAAGAGATAATGCTTGAATATGAAGACATTTGTAATATCTAACATGCAGTACCACTGGAGGATAATATGACTAAATCCTGCTGATAACTTTCTAGATAGCACATTCCTTAAACTTGCCTCGAATCGCTCACTTCGAGCGCACTGTGTTTTTCCCACCAGGTCCCTGAGCAGCACACAGTCTATGTTAAAAGTTTTATTTTTATCCTCAACACAATGGGGAGCCACCGAACTGTTTAAAGTAGAGGGGAAATGGTCGCATTTGCGTTTAGAAGAGACATTCTGACTGCAGTTCGGAGAAGAGATTGGAGGACAAAATGAGGCTCCTAGCCGGCACAGGAAGGGCGGGTGGCTGGGACGTGAAGGTAGAGATATTTTCCAAAGATGAGCTCAGTCGTGTCTTCCATCCTGTGTGTTCGGCTTTGGTCTTGTTTTACTTGACGTATGACTGATATACAATGTTACATTAATCTCAGGGGTACAGCGTAGCGCCGGGACAATGTACCCATTGCACAGTCCTCACCACGATAAGTACAGATCCGCTCTGCTCTTCCGCACTGTTCACTTGTTTCCATCCCCTTGAACCTAGGTGGCCGGTGGGATTGGTAAAAGGGACATTGTCTACCCAGGGGCCATGAGAAGTAATAAGTAATAATTTCATTAGTGTCCAAGGACTGCCATCACCAGCTAACAAGCTGGGGAGCTTATAGAACAGAAATTAATTTTTTTACTGTTCTGGGGACTAGGAGTCGGAAAATACGATGTCAGCAGCATTGGCTCCTTCTGAGGGCCACGAAGGCGAGTCTGTCCCAGGCTTTTCTCTCTGGCTAGCAGACAGCTGTCTTCTCCATCCGCCGTGTCCCCTTCCTTCCACGCATGTCTCTGTGTCCAAATTTCCCCTTCTTAATAGGACGCCAGTCATACTGGACGAAGGCTCTCACCCTCATGACCTCAGTTTAACTGGCTGGCATCTGTTAAGAACTTACTTCCAAACAAGGTCACATTCTCAGGTACTGGGGGGTCCACATATGAATCTGGAGGGGACACAACACCACCAGTAAGAGAATAAATCGCTGCCAAGTGCCGAGGTGGTTTGTTGTATTTCCGAACAGGCTGTTGTGAAGATGAGAAGCAGCACACCTCTCAGGAGACATTACAGTTCCCTCAAGCACAGGAATTGCGCAGGATGTGGGACCACAGAAGAGCCTGCGTGCGTGTTCCTGGCCAGCGGCCATCCTTGCTCTTGTTGGGACAGCTCCCCTGCGTGTGGGTCTCCGGCCCTGTCTTCCCGCTGTGCGCTCCACTAAGCTCGGGCCCCACCGGCTCCTAAAAGCCACCTACTAATTAACCTCAGCAACTCCTGACCCTTACATTCCGGCTCTGACCGCACTGAGGACAGCCACGTGACCTGATCCTGGGCCAGGCCAGGCCGCTGGAAGCATCGCTGGGGGAAAGTTCCTCAGCGTGTGAAAGAGGCGCAACGAGCCGTGACGCGCTGTCTTCCTCCAGGGGAGGATGTGGGGACGTGGCGCCTGGGGGGCCCCGGCCAGGACTCCGAGGAATGACGCCGGCAGCGTCCAGGGTGTCGGCGACGCCGTGGAGTCAGCACATGGACCCCCCCGGGGTCACTGCAGCTCACAGTTTCTCCAGTCGCAGTTCCAAATCCCATTACTGTTCACGCCCTGCTGAGTCGTTCCGTCTAGTTGACCCTTGTCCGTCAAGTAGGCAGTTGACTCTTCAGGAGCGCAGAAGACGTTTGGGATGGAAGTAGACGTTTTTCTAACCATTTAATGCCCGTGGAGACGGGTGCTGACAGCACAGTAGTTAGGAACCGCCTAGCGCCAACCTTCTTTTTTTTTTAAGATTTTATTTATTTGACAGACAGAGATCACAAGTAGGCAGAGAGGCAGGCAGAGAGAGAGGAGGAAGCAGGCACCCCGCAGATCAGAGAACCCGATGTGGGGCTCCATCCCAGGACCCTGGGATCATGACCTGAGCCGAAGGCAGAGGCTTTAACCCACGGAGCCACCCTGGTGCCCTGCGCCAACCGTTATTGAAAAGGTACCGATGTTCCGTGTGTATACTCGCTTCATAACGTGGTTAAAATGGGAGTGACAGGTGCTCATGGGCCATGGAGGGCACAACAGCTCTTTACGACCTCACTGAAGATCAGTTATGAAGCCCTCATCAGAATTCCACCGGGATGGGGGCGCCTGGGGGGACTCGGTCGGTGAGGCGTCTGCCATGGGCTCAAGTCTCGACCTTGGAGTTTTGGAATCGAGCCCCACATTGGCTCCACGCTTGTCCCTCTCACTCTGCCCCTCCCCCTGCTTGTGTGCACTCTCTCTGTCAAATAAAGAAATGAAATCTTAAAAAAAAAAATTCCACCAGGATATTCACTGTAACAGTAAAACCCTGGACACTGGCAAGTATCCACCAATATGGCCCCAGTTAGGTAACAAATTATGTATGGTTCTGTTATACAATACAGTGATCTGTATATGCTAATTTGGAAATGCTTGAATATATTATTAAATAGCACAAAATACAAAACCCTATGCTTAGCATGATGTTTTGTTTTTGTTTTTGTTTACTCCTTTCATATATATATTTTTTCATTTTGGAGGTAGAGTTTAGTGACTCAAAAGTTGTATAATCAGGGCTCATCCCATCAAGTGCTCTCCTGAATGCCCAGTTGCCCCGTCCGCCCACCCACCTCCCTCCAGCAACCCTGTTTGTTTCCTAGAGTTAAGAGCCTCTTATACTTTGCCTCCTTCTCTGTTTTTATCTTATTTTATTTTTTCCTCCCCTACCCCTATGTTCATTTGTTTTGCTTCTTGAATTCCACATAAGTGAAATCATATAACTGTCTTTCTGTGATTGATTTATTTTGCTTAGCACAACACCTTCTAATTCCATCCACGTTGTTACAAATGGTGAGATTTCATTCTTTTTGATGGCTGCATGATACTCCATATGGAAACATGATCTCTTTCATATAACAGTTTTAAAACATAGAAATTCATATGTAATAATGTATCTCTTAGAGTTGTTTGGGTTTTTTCCCCTGGAAGGAATCATAAGAAAATGCTATTAGTGTTTATTCTTTAGGGACTCACATCACTTTGTTTTTTTAATTGTAGCCGACACTGTGATTTGGTGCTCTGGTGTCGTTCAAAGCCCCCACCCCATTGCCTTCCGAATCCAGTGGAGGCGAGAAAGCAGAAGGACTTGGGTCTTTAGAATCAACCTGCAGCTAGGTTGGCCTTGTCATCATGAAAATGTTCTACCTGAGGACAGTCAGGGAAAGTCACTGGGAAAGCTATTTAGAAGGGACTCACTTGACCTCAGTGCACATACTCTCCTGCCTTCCTCACTGAGCCTATTTTCGAAGAGGCCAGCCATGTGCCCCCTACATGACTTCCCCCACTGATCTGGACTGCAGAGCCCGTGGCTCCTACCTTTGATGGGTCAGCCACGGCGGCCACCAGTGAACTGGACATTTGTTCAGAGAACATTGGCGTGAAGGTTGTGCTACGGTTTATGTGCGAGAGCTAATGACCAGCCAGAGCGCCAGAGGAGACCAGCATCTGCAGGGAGACGTCATTGTCACCACCGATCATACTTGCAACGAAACGAGCACTCCACTGACCTGCTACCTGCTCCTTCCCGTGAAGAGTCAGAGTTCAGAAGCCTACGTCGACAGAATAGAGTTGATTTTTCTAGAAAATTGGTCAAGTATTACAAATGAGATTTCCAGCTGGAGAGACACATTTTTAAGAACTCATCTATACTGAGGGCACGGACGATGCATGGACCTTTCCAAGTTTTTGAGTGAGAGGGACATTTGTGGACTGTGTCGCACAAAGATGGGCTCAACAGGTTTCTGTCTGAACTGAGAAGAGGGTGAGGCTTGCCCGCACCTGAACCCAATGCCCCCTGTCGCTACCCTTCACACTTTCTCTGCCTGAGGTCCAGCAGCCCCTTGACAGTCCTGAAGACAAAAGCCCTTTGCTGGGGGGCAGCAGGGTGGGAGGTAGAGGCCGTTTGGAATTTGAACAACTGCACCAGGTCTAGACTGCTCACCCCCAGAGTCTTTCACTGCGTGGGAAGAACAGACTTCTGTCTGTCTAAGACATGTTGGTCCGGTTTTCTGTTGCTCGCAGCCAGGCATGCTCCTAAGAATACTGGGTGTTTTCTAGTTGCCTCTCCAGGTCCAAGTTCTATCCTTCCCAACTGCTCAGGGTCCCAAGAGGCTGTCTTGTCTGGACTGCATACACAAGCTCACCTGCCCGCGGGCTTCTGGTGGCACTTGGCCCAGACACTCTACTCCTGTGAGTCAGCAACGTTCTATACTTGCCAGAGTAACACCAACAAACGTTCACAAGGACAGGGACTGCAGGATCGTCTGTAATGGCAAAATATTGAAAGCAGCCCAAATGTCCATCCGTCGGGAGGCTCACCAAATACAATATGGTGTGATGTACATTAGAATACTTTGCAAAAAGAAAAAAGGGGTAGCTCTGAGGTGCTGCCATTGTATGCATATATATAAAATATCATGTATAATATACTTAAAAGTCAGCATTATATATATATATATATATATATATATATATATATATATATATATATATGTCAACAGGGCTGTTTAAGGCCTGCTTTACCCTGGGTTCCCCAGGAAATAGAGCGTAAACCAAAGGCTTATGTGTTCTGGCTTTATAGCAGGGAAAGCAGTCCCCGGCGTGAGGGGCAGAAGGGACGGAAGGAGACAACCAGTGTCAGCGCGCCTTCTCACGCTGACCGTGAAGTGTGGTGGATTGTTCAGACTCACAGAACACGCTCTTAAAAGCTATATAATCTACATTTCAGGAAAATCTCTCCCTGGCAGAAAGAGGGAAAAATTTATTCACGGAGTCCAGTGTTCCATTATTCAGAGGTTTGTCCCAAGAGACATTAACTGTCCTGCCCTTGGGGCTGTGCGAGCACTTGGTGGTGAGCAGGGTTACGGGGCAGCATCAGCAAGGAGCCCCAAGGGCAGAAGCTGGGAGGAGCCTGCTGAGGGCACCTCTCCAGTCCATGTCCTGTCATCACATGTCCACCCTCCCTCTGCGTCTTTTTTTTTTTAATATTTTATATTTATTTATTTGAGAAAGAGAGAGAGCATTAGAGGGGACAGGTCAGACGGAGAAGCAGACCCCCTGCTGAGCAGGAACCACCCCCCACCCCAGTGTGGGACTCGATCCCAGGACTCCAGGATCATGACCTGAGCCAAAGGCCGTTGCTTAACCAACTGAGCCACCCAGGCACCCCCTCTGTGTCTGTCTGCACGTGACACTCTCCTCTGTGTGTGTGTCTGCCTCGGAGTTTCTCCTCCAGAATGACCTCATCTTGATTAGATCAGTCGCATCTGTAGACCCTGTTTGCAAGTAGGGTCACATTCTGAAGTTCTGGGAAGGTCATCAGTCTGGAGGTGGGGAGCACTGTTTAACACAGTACGGTATGTTTTTGTTTTTCAGTAACTAATCAGTATTAGTGTAAAATTGAAATGAAAAGAATGTGACAGAGACCCGAATCTCCCAGAACATTCTTGTGGGAAATGAGTGTGAGTTGACTGCACGACTGACGCCGGACCTCTGGCCTAGACAGCTTTGATCCGTCTGAATGGACAGAAACACCCCGTTCACTTCCCATTCCTTGTATCCCCCCCACTGCCAGGGACCGACAAGTGATTTAGACACTTCCTTTTTTTTTTTTTTTTTTAAGATTTTATTTATTTACTTGGGAGAGAAAGAGCATGAGTAGAGAAAGGGTCAGAGGGAGAAGCAGACTCCAGTGAGCAGGGAGCCTGATGCGGGGCTCGATGCCAGGACTTCAGGATCATGACCTGAGCCAAAGGCAGTCGCTTAACCGACTGAGCCACCCAGGCGCCCCGATTTAGATGCTTCCTAAAACGTCCATCCGCTCCGTGTGTGTTTCTGACTAACGTTTCAGACAAAAGTTCGTTGACTTAATGGAGTTGGCAGACCAGATGGGGAACGGGTCCTGGAAGCGGAGACCCAGATCCGTGGGGCTCACAGCGTGGGCTCTGCATCCACAGTTGCAGCGGGACCCAAATCTAGTGAGTGGGGAGCTCAATCCTGGAAGGAGCCCCCCAGCTGATTCTGACTTGTCCTCCGAGCTGAGAATACCCGGCCCGGACCAGCTCGGAACTAGCGACACCGGGATGAAGCTCAGGCCGGAGCAAAACTCCACTTTACGATTTTGATTTCTTTCCATCCTATATGAAAAACACCGGCCAAGTGGCTTGTGTTTCCACTGGAGCAAAAAGTTCCCAGCAAGGTTTTCAAGATTTTTTGGTGTCAGGACACTTTTGCGCTCTTGAAAATACTAAGAGCGTCAGGCATGTCTGATGACGCAAGTTACATCTCTCAACACTTACCGTATTAGAAATTAACGTTATGACAACTTGAAAACATTTGCTTCTCAATTCATTGTAAAAGAATAATAACGGGGACACCTGGGTGGCTCAGTTGGTTAAGCATCTGCCTTCAGCTCGGGTCATGATCCCAGGGTCCAGGGATGGAGTCCCACACTGGGATCGTTGCTCAGCTGGGAGCCTGCTTCTCCCTCTGCTTGTGCTCTCTTTCTCTCTCTCTGGCAAATAAGTGAATAAATAAAATCTTTGTATAAAAAAATAATAACGAACCTATTGTATGTTAATTTACATAACACAGCTTTATGAAAAATACATTTTTGAAACAGAGTTTGAGGAGAATGGTATTATTTTAGGGTTTTGTACATCTCTTTGCTATCTGGCTTAATAGAAGACAGCTGCATTCTCATATCTGCATTCAATCTACTGCCGAATGATGTTTTGGGTTGAGTTTATGAAGACAATCTGGTTTCATGCATATCCGTAGCTGGAAAGGGTCTCTAGGGTTCCAGGTCTCCTCAGACCGACCACACACTGAGAACCGCTGGTCTGGAGGGAGGCACATCTTAATAAAGGCAGCCATAGGATGCCTGGTTGGCTCAGTCGGTTAAGCATCTGACTCTTGGTTTGAGCTCAGGTCGTGACGTCAGGGCCCTGGAATCGAGCCCCAAGTCGGGTTCTGTACTCAGTGGGGAGTCTGCTTGAGATTCTCTCCCTCTACCCCTCTGCCCCTCTGCCCACCCCCTCAAATAAATACATAAACCTTTAAAAACACCTAAAAAATAAATAACAAAGGCAGCTACGGTAGGGAATGAAAAGATTTACTCACAGAGCTAACTGTTCCAGCAGGCATAAAAGTAGAAGCTAAATATCTCCAACAATAAAGCACAATGAAATGTTAAATTTATAATTTTAAAATACAGTTGTTGGTCTTTAATAGAGAAAGTAATTATTCTGAGTATTAAAACTATGAACAGGGGCGCCTGGGTGGCTCAGTGAGTTAAGCCGCTGCCTTTGGCTCAGGTCATGATCTCAGGGTCCTGGGATCGAGTCCCGCATCGGGCTCTCTGCTCAGTGGGGAGCCTACTTCCCTCTCTCTCTCTGCCTGCCTCTCCGTCTACTTGTGATTTCTCTCTGTCAAATAAATAAATAAAATCTTTAAAATAAAATAAAATAAAACTATGAACAAATGTATACATACTTTTTCCAATCTCGAAATTGGTAGGTAAGGCTTATTCAGACACATAAAAACTGTGATTCACGGCTTAAACATTTATTTTTAAAGTCTATGAATTGAATTATAAAAATAATAGAATTATATAACTAAACAGGATCTTAAACATCAAAAAGGACTTTTTTTTTTTTTTAAGAGTTTATTTGGCAGAAGGGCGCCTGGATGGCTCAGTCAGTGAAGCAGCTGCCTTCAGCTCAGGTCATGGTCCCAGGGTCCTGGGATCGAGCCCCTAGTCGGGCTCCCTGCTCAGCGGAGAGCCTGCTTCTCCCTCTCCCACTCCCCCTTGCATGTGTTTCCCCTCTTTTTGCGTTTCTCTGTCAAATAAATAAGTAAAATCTTTAAAATGAAAAAAAAAAAAAAAAAAAAAGAACTTACTTGTCAGAGAGAGAGAACACAAGCAAGGGGAGTGGCAGGCGGAGGGAGAAGCAGACCCCACCGAGCAGGGAGCCCGACATGGGGCTGCATCCCAGGACCAAGATCATCACCTGAGCCAAAGGCAGACAGTTAACTGACTGAGCCGCCCGGGCGCCCCCAGGGCAACTTTTTTTAGGCAATAAGGAAACTACTTCAGCAAGGCTCAAGTACTTGACCAAATTCCTCTACAAACTAGTTGAAACTCGCTGATTTAAAAAAAACAAAAGGGCGCCTGGGTGGCTCAGTGGGTTAAGCCGCTGCCTTCGGCTCAGGTCATGATCTCAGGGTCCTGGGATCGAGTCCCGCATCGGGCTCTCTGCTCAGCAGGGAGCCTGCTTTCCTCTCTCTCTCTCTCTGCCTGCCTCTCCATCTACTTGTGATTTCTCTCTGTCAAATAAATAAATAAAATCTTTGAAAAAAAAATAAAATAAAATAAAATAAAAAAATAAAAAAAACAAAAAACAAAACAAAGCACGTCTTCCTAAAAATCATCTCATTGCGTGAAGGCCGAGGCAGAGACAACCAATGGGGAGAGTCTGAAGCGAGGCTTGTATGAGGCTGATCTTGAACTCAGGAACAACAGGAGCTAACATTCGGTGGTGCCCAGAGTCTCCCACGCAGCAAGAGCCCAGTCACTGTGTTTCATCCGTCCCTGCTGCCATGAAAAGGTGCCCTACCCCTGGCCGCTTAGACGGATCTGGAAGGTGAAGTCTGAGATCTGGCGCCAGCCTTGGGGAGTTCTTGTGAGGGTCTCCTCCAGGCTGTGTCCGCAGTCTTCCAGTTGTGTAGAAACACAGAAAGTGTGGCAGAAAGATGGGGCTCTCTGGGGTCCCCTCAGTAAAGGCTCTGATCCCCTTCGCGAAGGCTCTAGGCTCATGACCTGATCACCTCCCAGGGCCCCACCTCCCAGCGCCCCCACATTGGAGGGAAGGATTTCAACATGTGAATTGGCGGGGGGCGGGGGGCACAAACATTCAGCCCATGACCATGTAGGTATATTTACATACATTTCACATTTTACAGATCAGAAAAGTAAAATTAAGTCAGTTTACTAGACGTCGTATAACTCACTTAACTTCTCTGGATCTCAGTTCTTGCCTCTGTAAAGTGAGAGGGTAGACCCATCTCTAGAACAATTAATGATTTATGAAATCCTCAAATGTCCTTGTCTCTTTTCTACAGATTGCACTTGTCAATTGACAGATGAGAAAATATCGCATGTCACCCTTGCAGCAAAACAAACCAGCGTAAAGTATTTACTTCTATTTATACTTCGGTTATGATTAAATTGTTGATTGAAGTCAGGGTTGCAAAGGCTCAAGGTACTGTATCAAAACTTACAGCATTTTTAAAAACATAATCTGGAAATACCACATGAACATGTGGATCTCCAGCTTTCCGAGAAAATGGAAAGATCAGGCATTACTCGTTTCCCGTTCTGAAGTGGAAATAAGGGCCCAGAGGTAAAGAGCTGGGACCCTCCCGGGTCCGTCGTGGCTCCCGCCACTTCCTGAGACCCCCCAGCACTGAGGCCACTTCACTCACTTACCCAGTCTGCCCATCCTTAGAGTTATGTGAACTATTAACAATATTAACAATATGCTACTGTGCAGGCTGCCCTTGGATTTATATTACAGAATTTCAACATGTCAGTAAGGTCAGGGATCCAACCGACATGAAATTAGAAAGAACCTCCCATCTGAGCATTTCTCCGAGTACGGCCACAGGAGCACCATCTGGAAAACCTTGCAGCGTGGGGAGATTCTGCTAGAGCATTCGTTCTTGCATTTTGAGACTCTCTGGAAATTAGCCCAGGAATATGCATTTTAAATGAGTTCCCCAGGTGATCCTCAGCGTTACTCAATCTTGAGCACCCCTGTCCTCGTAAAGCAAGTAACTAGTTTTGACTACTAAAGGAAGCGCAGAACAAGAATCCGTTAATTTGTGAACTGTTTTCCTGCAGCGGTTCTCTGACAGAGAACATACAAGTCTGAACACAGTTCCGAGGAGAAGGTCACTGCTCCCAGCTGGAAAGATGAGGGGCGGCCCTTCGTGAAAGCCTGGGAGGCAGACATGTGCAGTACAGAAGAAAGGGAGCAGAGACTGTGTGTGCAAAGGCACAGAGGCAGGCAGTGTGGCGGCAGATAGGAGGAAGGGCAAGCAAGTTTGTCCGGGCTGTCCTAACGTTTCTTACGGGGGGTGGTGGGTATAAACCTGGCGTGGTGGGTATAAGCCATGGGCGTGCATAACCTGGACCGAGGCACATGGCCGCTGCGAGGGTTTTGAAATGAGGGTTCATATGTTCAGAACCAGACAAGAGGGAGAATCTGTCTGGCATGAGTAGAAAGGGAGAAAATGAGAGGCCAAGAGGTGCTTTAATGATGCTTAAGCCAAGGGGAGAACACAGGGTCAGAAAGGAGGCGACGGGTCCCCGAGATATTTTAGGGGTAAGTCATAGACCAGCCCTGTGACTGCCAGCTTGCATCCGGAAGAGTCCGAGATGCCCCAAGGCCTGGAGAAGTGGTTCTCAACCTTGGCTGCAAGACTGAATCACCTAAGGAGCTTTTAAACTGGGGAAGGCTGGCTCTCACCCTCAAGATTCCAAGTGAGGCCCATGCATGCTTATGTAAGACTCCCCTCCTGCCCCATGCCATTCCTGCATGCAGCTGAGCTGAGACGGACCTACCGAGAGCCGAGGTAACCAGAGTGTCCAATGTCCAGGCATGAAGAGAAACAGGGAGCACAGGAGAAATGAGTTTGCAAGGAAGCATAAAGTCTTCTGGGCCCAGTGAGTCCAGGGAGCCTGGAAGGTGGAACTTCCAGATGGACATGCCCAGTAAGTAACGGAAATACAGACCAGGAGTGGTCGAGGTTAACTGAGAAATGTAGATTGAAGAACTCACCATGTAGAGGTGACAGTTGAAAATAGCTGCTCCAGGGGCGCCTGGGTGGCTCAGTGGGTTAAGCCTCTGCCTTCGGCTCGGGTCATGGTCCCGGGGTCTGGGATCGAGCCCCGCATCGGGCTCTCTGCTCGGTTAGGAGTCTGCTTCCCCGTCTCTCTGCCTGCCTCTCTGCCTACTTGTGGTATCTGTCTGTCAAATAAATAAATAAAATCTTAAAAATAAAAAAAAGAAGAAGAAAATAGCTGCTCTGAGTCGTGTTTGAAAACAGGGTGGGTATTTAGCAAATGGTAATTTATAAAACTATTATGGAACACAGACAGAGACACCTGAGAGTATCTGCAAGTAGGGACTCAAGAAAGGCCATTTTGGAGTGCCTGGGTGGCTAAGGGTCTGTCTCCGGCTCAGGTCATGATCTCGGGGTCCTGGGATCGAGTCTTGGTCAGGATCCCTGCTCGGGGGGAGCCTGCTTCTCCCTCCCCCTCTATGCTCTCTCTCTCTCTTTCTCTGACTCTCTCAAATAAATAAATTAAAAGTCTTTTTAAAAAGAAAGTATGCCATTTTAATGTTTAACACTTGAACTTCCTCCCTCCTGGCCTCCAATCTTCCTTCCTTAATTTACTTCTCTCTCACTTTGAGGATTTGTATACTTATGTTAGGAAAAGTAGAATATAGGAAGTGGCCAGTTATACACTTACATAATTAAACTCCCAACTTGGACCTCTTTGGCATCTGTCCTGGATTGGCTTTACCAAAACATTACACCATCCCTCAAAAAAAAAAAAAACACCACACACACACACACACACACACACACACACACACACACACACACTTTTCTGAAGATGTGGGGTTGACTACAGAGATTGCTAGGTACAATGACCAGGAAAGGCTAGGGCACCGGGAATGAATTAACCTCTCAGAAAAAAATAGGAAAAAGAAACTCAACAGGTTATTGGGTTTGACCTTGCAGATCAGAATTCGCTTGTATTTGAGAAGACACCGGCCTGTGAGTGGTCTGTGGGCTTTGAGTCAGCTTACCAGCCCTAGTTGAACAAGCCTCCACTTGGTTCCTCCTGGCTAACTTTCCCATTGCTGTGTTGGAGGATGTGGCCAAACTCGGCTGTCGTCACTGTTCCAAAGTGATTTCTTCATGGGAAAACACCTTTATTATTTTTCTGGTAGGGCAGTTTCTGAAGAGAGCAGGTTCTGAAGGGAGGGCGCCATCTTTGGCTAGGGAGAAGGAGCTCTACTTGCCCCACCTTCCCCTCCAAGGGTGGGGAGGAGCCTTTTGGCGCACTGAGGTACTAAGAACTAAGAGCCAGTTCTGCCCATGTAATGATTGAGAGTGAAGCCGATCACGGCTGATAAAAGACTGGTCAGTTTTGCTGAAGGCTGACCTGGGTACAGTCATGAAAAGCACCATGAAAGCTGCCAGCATCTCATCCACTTCTGTCATCCAAAGGGACATTGGTTCCCTTTCTCTGGGACCCAGGTCACAAAGTCAAGATTTCAGTGGTGCCCCACATTGATGTAGATTTCTATTCCATGTGTCAACTATACGTCAATAAATTTTTTTTGGTTAAAGCATAGATTTCATGTTCAATATTTTTAACAAACACGCAAACACACATACATACACACATGCACAGGGAGGCAGAGGGGAAACTTTTGGAGGTGATGGATACCTTGCTTATGGGGATGGTTTCACAGGCATATGCATGTGTCCAAACTCAAATTATATGCATTAAATATATAAAATTTTGTACATCAACTATATCCCCTTAAATCCACGTTTTTTTCATTGCTATGTGATTTTAAAACTCCCTTAATCTTGTTTCAGCCTCCTGAACCCCCCCGGAGAGAAGCATGTACGGCAGGCACCCGTACGCGCTCACCTTACCAGCAGACAGTTGAAGTGTGGAAAGTGGTAAGTGATTAGCCGAGGGCACACAACTGGTCATCGTAGAATCCCATCTGGAGAGTACGTTTTCTAGGTCCACGCTCTGAACCCTTCCCATGGTGAAACTGTCATACATTCTGCTTGTTCACCATCATCAACTATTAACAAGTGGAACCTGTGACCAGACTTTGAGCAGATTTTCCTTTCTATCCAGTTTGAGCCTGTTTTTAATGATAGAGAACCAATTCAAACCGAGGATTTGGACCACATCATGCTGACGTAACCTTAGCTTCCTGAAGCAGTAGGTTAATAGCTTGACCTATGTTACAAATAACTTGCTACGTCTTTAAAAAATAAAAAGATTTATCCACTTACTTTAGAGGGAGATAGAGTATGAGCAGGGGGAGGGCCAGAGAGAGAGGGAGACTGAAGCAGACTCCGCTGAGCAGGGATCCCAACACGGGGCTCGCTCCCAGGATCCTGAGATCATGACCTAATCTGAAACCAGGAGTCGGATGCTTAACTGACTGAGACACCCAAGCATCCCTAAAATAAATAAATCTTAAAAAAAATAAAAATAAGAAAAACAAACATGCTGTGACACACAGAGAAAGGGAGCTTATTGTAGCCTGGGGGTAACTGGGTGTCATTTCTTCAGAAAATAGGTAATGAGAGGTAATGAAGACCCGGAAAATGAACAGGAGACAGGTGTGTAGACTGGTCACTGGAACCAGTCAGCTTGGGCTGCCATACCATACACTGGGTGACATACCCATCAGACATTTCCTCACAGCTGTGAGTCTGGGGAGTCTGGGATCAGGTGCTGACTGACCAGGCATCAGGTGACAGCTGACTTCCTGGCTTTCAGAAGGCCGCCATCTTGCTTGTCCCATCATGTCAGGGGAGAGCAAGCTTTCTGGTGTCTCTTACAAAGGACACTAGTTCTACAAGATCAGGGCTCTGCTTTATGACCTTGTTCAGCTTTGGTCACGTCCCAAAGACTCCAGCTGCAGACACGGTCTCGTTGGCGCTTAGGGCTTCAACCTACGAATCTGGGGGCAAGGGGCACATAACTCAGTCCATTGACTCCTTTGAGCTTTCTGAGCCTCAGGGATTCCCAAAATTTAATTCCCAGGAAGCCTAAGTAAAAAGAAGTACAGTGGGAAAGAAAGTCAAAGTTGACTCAATGTCATTCGTTCCTGTTGATTGATTTCCTTTGTGTTTATACTAACCGATATGGATGCCAAGCAGTTTTCTTGTTTTTAAGGGTTTGCTTTAGTCCAACTAAGCAATTTAATATTGAAACAAGGAAGAGATTGTTGCTTGCACACGCAGGTTTTTTTCTACTGAAGCAAAATATGATGATATTATTTATTCATCATATGTACCCTCACCTTTTCCAAAGGGACGGGAGCCTGCTGCAGAATGAAATAGAGTTCTCTGGCTCAAGTTCAGAATTCTCCGACTGTAGAGAAAGCCAAGGCAGATTGAGATTTGTGTTGTCGTTGTTTGCTATCGCTATACTTGTCCTCATTTTTTAGATCACCTTCCAACGACTACTCCATTTTCCCATAGAGGCAAGGAAAGAAATGCCTGAGGATCCATATCATTCTTTACATTTGGGCATTCAGACATTGGTTCTTGAAATGCAGTTGTTGGCTGCTGATATAAATTTACTTTCTAATAGATCTCCCCAGGCCAGCATGATGGAATTCATGTATCTAAATAAAAGGAGAGTCGCAAAAAGCTCATTTAGGCTATTTAACAGATCTTCTATTCTCTTAATCTTCTTCAGCTCTAATAATCTTTACATAAATTTTCATGACACTGCTAGAAAAAGTCCCAATCTAGAGGTAAGCCTTAAGATGGTTTTCTTCAATCAGGCAAAATGTAAATAGAGCCAAATGGCCAAAAGTTTCTGGAAACATAGCTAACTACACTTTTACCAGTTCTACTGTACCCTTTTGAAAGCTGTCTGCCTGTCCAGTCACAGTACATCTCTCACAAGTAACCCCACAGTACATCTCTCACAAGTAACCCAGCAACTGAATGTCCATCCCAAGTGTCTTGATCAACATTCTTTTTTTTTTTTTTTAAGATTTATTTATTTTAGAGAGAGCAAATGCACAGGGTGGGGGGAAGACAGAGGGAAAGGGAGAGAGAATCTCAAGCAGAGTCATGCTGGGTGTGGAGGCTGATGTGGCGCTCAATCTCATGACCCTAAGATCATGACCAGAGCCAAATCCAGCAGTACAACACTTAACCGACTGTGCCATCCAGATGCCCTTGATCAGTATTATTACACTCAAAGAACCACCTTCTCCAGCCAGTTCCTCACCCTGTTATGGGCTGCATCCCCAAAATTCATGCTGAAGTCCCAACACTCAGAGCCTCAGAATGTGACTATGTTTGGATTTAAGGTCTTTAAAGAAGTAATTAAGTTAAAATGAGGCCTTTAGGGGGGCGCCTGGGTGGCTCAGTGGGTTAAAGCCTCTGCCTTCGGCTCAGGTCATGATCCCAGGGTCCTGGGATCAAGCCCCACATCGGGCTCTCTGCTCAGCAGGGAGTCTGCTTCCTCCTCTCTCTGCCTGCCTCTCTGCCTACTTGTGATCTCTGTCTGTCAAATAAATGAATAAAATCTTAAAAAAAAAATGAGGTCATTAGGGTCAATCTTAATCCAATAGGATTGGTATCCTCATAAGAAAAGATCAGGACAGGGGCACCTGGGTGGCTCAGTGGGTTAAGCCTCTGCCTTCGGCTCAGGTCATGATCTCAGGGTCCTAGGATCGAGCCCCGCATCGGGCTTTCTGCTCGGCAGGGACCCTGCTTCCTCCTCTCTCTCTCTCTTCCTGCCTCTCTGCCTACTTGTGATCTCTCTCTGTCAAACAAATAAATAAAATCTTAAAAAAAAAAAAAAAGAAAAGAAAAGATCAGGACACAGACAGAGGAGAATCCATGTGAGAACACAGCAAAAAGGCAACCATCACAAGCTAAGGAGAGAGGCTCCAGAAGAAGCCAACCCCATACATACCTTGATCCCAGACTTTCAGCCACTGGAACCTTGAGAAAATAAACTGTGGCTGTTTAAGCCTCAATGTGTGGCACTTTGTTTTGGCAGCTCTAGGAAACTGATATACCTTCTTAGATGCTCTGGAATGTATACTTTTCCTTCCTCAATGCACAGAGAGGACTGCTATACTCTACGTGCAGCAGGAGGGGAAACCGTGTGTGCCATTCTTCTTTGCTCAAAGTGGCTACCACAGGTGTGGCATCAGCACAACAGTACTCTGTGTTACTTTTCTAGCACTGGAAGTTGGCTCCACTCAGCCATCTGTCCTTTCTTGCTCCAAGTCCCCTTGAGATAGTTGAAAAACATTTTCGAAATCTGGAGATGGTAACATCTGTAGCTATAGTATAATTTTTCATTTCTTTCATAGAACTAAAACTCAGTATGTACATCCTCAGCTTGATTTTTAGTTTTTCCCCCTGGTCCATAATTATTTTATCTTATTTTGATTAGATAAGTACTTTACGATCACTAGAGCATTTTTGGAAATCCAGAACCACCACGATTTTGCCATATTTTCTTCTAGCCTTTTAAATAAATTCATATAATATTTTAACCAATTAAAAACTAAAGCAATATTTTAACTCCTAAATATGTTTATATATATAAATATACATTGCTTTTTCTTCATCTAATATGATATTGAGCCATCTTTTTTTTTTTTTTTTTACTTTTTTTAAAGGTTTAATTTTTTATTCACCAGAAACAGTGGGAGAATACAAGCAGGGGGAGCAGCAGAGGGAGAGGGAAAAGCAGACTCCCCACTGAGCAGGGAGCCTAATGCGGGACTTGATCCTAGGACCCTGGGATGATGACCTGAGTGGAAGGCAGATGCTTAACCATCTGTGCCACCCAGGTGCCCCTTGTGTGTTTTTTGTTTTTGTTTTTATTTTTGTTTTTTTGAAGATTTTATTTATTTGACCAAGAAACCACAAGCAGAGGGAGCAGTGGAGGCTCCCTGAGCAGGGAGCCTGATATGGGGCTGGATCCCAAGACCCTGAGATCATGACCTGAGTTGAAGGCAGATGCTTAACTGACTGAGCCACCCAAGCATCACTTGAACCATCTTATTAAAACTCTCATAGGAGGTCCTGGGTAGCTCAGTTGAGGCATCTGACTCTTGGTTTCGGCCGAGGTTTTGATCTCGGGAATGGGAGATGAAGCCCCTCAGCAGGCTCTGCACTCAGTGGGGGGTCTGCTAGAGATTCTCTCCCTCTCACTCTGCCCTGCTCCCACACATATGTGTATGCAAACGCACTCGTGCACACTCATGCTAATAAATAAATCTTAACACACACACACACACACACACACACACACACACACACCTCTTAAGGATGCCTGGGTGGCTCAGTCACTTAAGCATCTATCTGCCTTCGGCTCAGGTCATGATCTCAGAGTCCTGAGATCAAGCCGCACATCGGGCTCCCTCCTCAGCGGGGAGCCTGCTTCTCCCTTTCCCACTCCACCTGCTTGTGCTCCCTCTCTTGCTGTCTCTCTCTCTCTCTCTCTCTCTCTGATAAATAAATAAAATCTTAAAAAAATAAAAAGCTCATAAATATTCTATCATACGAAGGTACACGTTTTATTGAAACTTCCCTTGTAGATGTATCTGGACTCCACTAGCATGTAACCGCAGAGCTGGTCTACTTCACACTCCCAACAATCATTAAACACATAATCCATCTGGACACAAACTTGGAAATTTCTAGTGTGCAGCTGTTCTCACTGGGCTTTGTTGTTGAGTTTGATGATACTGCTGATGGGGAGGAGAGAACGGGAGGACAGGAGGTGGCTGTCTTTGTGTCCATCTCCATTTCCCTGTCCTTAGTGCTTGCTATCCATCTTACTCCTCTCTCTTTCATCTTTTTCTTCCTGCCTCATTTGTTGCCTGTCTTGGCTGATTCTCTCTATTCTCTGCCCAAGAGTATTTCTTGCTGAGGTGAGAAGGGTGATGCCAGCAGGAAAAGACAGACTGTGACAGGAAGAGGCCTGAGAGAGGACAAGCTTGGGGTACATTCAGGGAAAGGCCACAGAGAAAAATCCAGACACTCAGAACCAGTAAGTCCAAAGGTCAGTGCCATCTTAAGATACAGCGAATTACAGCACTCACCTCATGCCTGAATTTTAGAAAGTTCAGGGTAGCTACCAGAAGAAAAGGAAAGTGGGGTAGAAGTGAGTTCGTAAGTAAGATATAACAACGAGACATAGTTCAGATAGCACTTGGAACAATGTCCAACACACAGTTGCTGCTCAATAATGTCAAGACATTGTCATCATCATTGTCATCGCTATTATCTTGTAGCCTTTCAGGGAATCCCTTCTTGCACAACATTGCACAGTTGACTACTATTCCTGGGTTCCATTAGCCAGGATTTCCAGTGATACTCATTTGAATCAAGGCAGTGCCTTTCCAAGTGGAAAGTACAACATAAAAACATTTTTTCCCTTTTTTAAAACATTTTTTCCCTCTTTGATACAACCTCACCTTTTCTTATGCCAAGGGACTGATAAAAGAAATAATGGGATACATCCAGTTGCCATCTATAATTACAATAACTTTCCAATTCTGAGCTCATTGTATTTACTTAGAAACAGGATCATCTCTTTTTCCTAAGCCTACCTTCTCTCTGTGATGAAGTCTTTCACAATTTTATAGAACCTGGAGCAGGTATACCCAAACACAGATTCCGTTCGTGGCCAGCTGGCTGAAGATGAATGATTGCATTGAGACTGGTGTACAGAGTGTGTGCCGTGTCTAAAGGGGGCAGCAGCTGGTCGGCTACAGCAGCACGTAACCAGGCAAGAAATAAGCCATGTCTGCTCCTTTTCAAGAGAAGCTACCATTCTGTATTTTTATCCAAACTGTCCCATTTTTGAAATCTTGGAATCTAATTTTTAAAAACCTCTAAACATTGTGAGAGGCCAACAAACACATCTGCAGACCACTGGTTTGCAACTTTTAACTCAAGGCGTATTTATTTCCCATTCATAGACTCTTTTACCCCTTTTGGTCCAAACTGAATTTCCAATTACGCAGCCCCGGCTGAGCTGCCATGAGGATGTCTTTATCCTCGGGTAAAGCCACCCTCCCTTCTCCCCACAAGAAGTAGAGAGGTTGCCTGCTCTTTTCTTCTAGTCCAGGAAGTGCAATACCATCTGAGAAATTAAATTGTGCCAAGACATTCTGGTAGAGAATTAGAAGAATCCTCCCGTAAGGAATTATACATGAAGTGTTTAGGCAAAACAGTAACTCCATTTATAAAGCTAATTAATTTCCCAAATCTATTCCAAAAGAATTTGCTAGCAAGGGATACAACAAAAGAAATAATTAATGCAGAATGTTTCTGATTTTCATATTTGAAGAGAGAAATGGAAGGAGCTAGCTTTTTTATGAAATCAGAAGTTTAAAAAAAAGACATGAAACATCATCTCACTCATTTTAAGAAACAGTTTTAAACTCTTCGTTAAAAGAATGAAAATAGACTCCAAAGTAGCAAGATACTTTTTGTATTGCACTTAGTTTAAATTTTAAAATCTCCATTTTTACTTATTAATGTAATATATATAATGGCTAAATTCCAGCATGCAATTTTTGTGTGAAGATACGCAACTCAATCCTAAATTCTAAGTGTTGACTTTGTTACTTACAATCTCGTCATCTATTTGTTAAAGGAAAGCACTTGTGGTTTTATTGTCTTTTTAGTGAGTATTAATTAGCATTAGAAGAATAACAAAAAGAAAACATCTTTCAGTGGAAATTGATAACAAAACTTTTGCAGTAGGAAAAGATACTACCTTTTTTTTTAACCTCCCCAGTGAGGGCTAAGAGCTGCTCACAGTGCTGGATTGCCAACTGGTCAAAATAGAGAACTACTCAATTTGGAAAATTAGCTGGCAGTAAAGAATTCACTACAACAAAACATATAAAAGGTCTTTTGTTGCTTTGTTCGATTTTAATTTACATAAAAAGGTTGGACATCTATCCCCACTTTTATTGGTAATACTGTGTTACAGAGTAATACGGTAGTTCAATCCTACGGCTAATTAACGAGTAAGCTCGTTTATGTTGAATTTAAAGAACATTTTACTTTATCCAGTTTTTTCTTCATGACCATGTTTCTCCTAAATGTAAAAAAGTGGTATCTGCATACTCTATACACAGATGATATAGTATATTGCTTTCTTCTCAAAGTGGTAGCTAAAACGCATTTAATTAAAAGCTAGACTTTAAAGGGAAATACAATCATTTCACTGATGAAATACGCATTGGGTAAAGTAATAAAAATGTTTGAGCACAATGCTTCCCATATAGACACATGCAAACGTTTAAGCCAAATGCTTGCATATATTTAAGAAATACTGTATTTGCTTAAAGAAATATTTGAATGAAAACGAAGTGTTTTTATTTGTTCCAGTTCACTACAGTATTACAAAGAAGCATTTCAAATAATTACTATGTGAATGATTTAAATTCTGCGTTCAAATTTTAACGTTTTTAATCTACATTTTACCCTTGGGTTCCCTACAATCTGGGAGTAGAGGAGGAGTTGGTCATTGTTATTTAAAACAATGCATCACCGAGTTCTGGGGGAAATTAACATAATTTGAATGGCCAAGTAGTAAAAATTAAACAACGCGTCGTCTTTACTACCCATTCCGTGCAAAAGTTCTACGCAAATGTGCACTGAGCAGCGACGGGGCAGAGACTCGCTCCGTTAACGTGAGCACCGCTGATCCGACGCTGCACCAACATCCATCTTGAAGCCCTGCAAGCGGCCCTGCAAGCGGCCCTGCAAGCGGCCCTGCAAGCGGCGGCTACAGCCCTATTAGGGCTCCATATTGAAGAGGACGGACGTGCGGTCCGCGCACTGGCGCAGGCCGAAACCCCCACGGGGGACGCCGGAGCGCATTCACGGTCCCCGGGACCTGTGCAGTGCTCACGTCTAACGGAGGCTTTTCTTTCATTTCGTTCGCCCGGAACCACTCGGAACTCCGCGTCGGAGCTCAAGCCGCCGAGGGCCGCACCGACCGGGGAGCCCTCCCCTTCCACCCGCCGCTCCAGACACACAAAGCGCCGCCCCCGGCCCGCCGGCCGCCGGCTGTCTCCCCGGCGGGAGCAGGTGACCCGGCTGCCGCGGGGCGGCGGGGGCGGCGCGGGTCTGCGGCGCGCACCTCGCCGCGGGGCCGGGCTCGGGCCGCCTCCCCCCGGCCCCACGACGCGCCCCACGACGCCCCCACCCCCCGCCGGCGCGCGGGATCCCTCCGCCCGCGGCTCCTTCCGCGCCAAGTAGTGCGCCGGCCGCCGGCTTCCGCAAACGCGGGCCCGTGGGGACCGCGCGCACCGCGCCACCGTCCCCAGCGAGCGAGCAGCGGCGTGCGGCGTCCTCAACTTTGGAGGGCCGTTCGGGCGGACCCTGTTCCCAAGAGCGGAGCCGCGGTGGGCCCGGCCGTCTGAAGCAGGGCCCGGGCGGAGGGGCCCCGGCGAGCAGGGGGAGAGCGAGCGGCCGCCGCAGGGCCCGGGAGGCAGGTGTCCCGGCGCCCGCCCCGCCCCCACGCCAGCAGGAAGAGGAAGCAGCCGGGCCGGGCCCGCGGGCCACCCGCCGGGCCTCGCAGGGCGGGGGCGCCCTGACTCTCGGAGGCGCGTGACCTAGTTCGCCCCAAAGTGGATTTGACAGGTTGTCAGCCCGGCTCCCCGCCCCCACCGCCTTCCGGGTCCGTCTCCCCAGGCGCCGGCCCGGACGGCCGCCCGCGGCCCCGGCTCAGCCTCTCATTGGCCCTATCGCCCCCTGGCGCACCGCCCCCGCCCCAGCTCATGTTCCCATTGGCCTCGCGGCGCCCGGCGCCCCGCCCCGCTCCTACCTCATTCCAATTGGCCTTGAGCAGCCTGACACCCCGCCCCCCTTTTCTCTACCTCCCCCATTGGCCTCAAACCGCCCGGCGCCCCGCCCCCGGCTCTACGCGCCCCCCTTCCCCAACATTGGCCTCCAGCCGGCCGACGCCCCGCCCCGTCCTGGCTCGCGCTCCCATTGGCCTCCCGCCCGGCGCCCCACCCCCTTCCCGCGGCCCCTCCTGAGGAGCCAGCCGGGGCCGGCCGCTCGGCGCGACGGCCGTACGGGGTCCCCCGTGGCCGCGCTCCATCGTCCACGTCCGGCTCGGGTCCCTCGTGTCTCCTCCCCTCCCAGCATTCCGTGCCTCCCCTGCGTCGCCCCGGGAGCCGAGCCCCGCGACGCGCCCGCCGCTGCTCCGCCTACCCCGGGGCTCCGCGCCCTGCGCTGCCCGCTCGCTCGCCTCCTGCCCTTTGCCACCGCGCGGCGTCCCTGCGCGGCTCCCTCCTCCGCGCGTCGGCGGCCGGCAGCGGCGTCCCCAGCTTTCGTCCCGGGGTCCCGCTGTCGGGGCTGCCGCGCGCGTCCCGGGCCCCGCCCCGCCGCTCCAGTCCGCCCGCTCCCTCGCGGCCCCGCCCCCGCCCGCGCTCTGCCCGGGGGCGCGACCGCGCGGCGCTGCGGGGCGGGGGGCGGGGAGTGTCGGTACCGCCGCGGCGTCGCTCTGCGCTCGGGGACGGAGGACGAGCCGGGGCTCGCAGGTCCGCCCAGACCCGGGAGGGCGAGCGCAGGGCGGCGGGGGTTCTCCCGACCCTCGGGGGAGCGAGGTGCCCACAGCGATTGCTCGTGCAGTGTTCTGCTCAGTTTCAGTTTCGTGTTGCTTCCAGAATCTGCTGGGTTTGGAAGTGGTCGCCTCTGACTCAGCGCGGAGGTTTGGAGCTAATCCCCACACGGGTCTTCTGGCTCCAGACCCTCGATAATTTAAATGAGGAAACCAAGTCCCGTTCCCCAAGGCCATTGGAGTGGGAGATCTCACACTCCAAGCCGGGTCAGGCACCGGAGGTCCATTGGGAGAATCCATCCTGGCTCATTCACATCCGCAGAAGAGTGGCGGGCTGGTATTTCCAGCTGCGCTGGCACCGGACAAAGCCCCCGCCGTGTCCCGCAAGGCCCTCCCCTATAGGATCCTCTCCAGCTTAACCTCACTGCTCTCCAGGCAGGAGGACCGCCTTTCTGCCAAGTGCTTTTTGCCACGGGGCCTTTGCACTTGCTGTTGTTTCCCGACCGGTCTAGATTTGCTTTCCTTCAGACTCACGTGGCTTAGCTCCTGTGTCACTCTAGGGAGGCGTTTCTGACTATCTAAAGTGTGGCCCCTCCTATCTGACCGTATCACTGTTTCCTTCAGAGCTGGAGCTGTTTGAAATCATCTTGTTGATTTACTGGTCACACCCCGTTGCCCTTCACCTGCCCTTCACCAGTAGGATGTGAGCACGTCTCTAGGACATAGGGTAGGTACTTAAGTCCTTGATGAGTAAGTGAATGGTGTGTTTTCTGTGATCAAATGGACTAACCAGACAGACTGTCCCTGTCTGATTCTGCCAAAATTGTGTAGACAACACCTGTAAGTGAGAGTTGAAAACATAGCTATTCTGTTTCTAAATGTTTTGGGTTTCTTTACCTTGTGTGCTTTATTTCTGGCTATTCTTTGACAAGGAGAGTGAGAATCAAGGCCTTGTGCCCATCGCTTTTCTCGCTGCTCACAGCTTGTCCTCACTGCCTTGCCCTCACCCTGACCTCAGGTAGGCAGATACTTGGCAGGCAACGCCTTCTTCCTTTGGGGCAGTCGCAGACGCTTTTTGCTTGACAGAAGTTTGGGGTGGGGGAAGGGAAGGATTATCTGGTTCAGTGTTACCAGCACGCTCAGCTGGAGCCCGTGGTCTTTCTGTCTTAGGCAGGAGAGCAGAGAAGGAAGCACCTTCTAGTTCCCCTTCCTCCTTTCACGTGTACTTCTTTAGTCTGTTCAGTAAATAAAACTGATTTTTTTCTGAAGAATCTTTGTACTGGGGTGCATTCTGTACTTGCTGAGTCCAGGAGAACCCTGGGTCCATTGGTGGAGCGTTGAAATCTAACCCTCACCTCCCCAAACAGGCAGTGCGAGCCTGGCAAAGTCTACTAACTCTCTGGGTCTCAGTGACCTCATCAGTCTTTGCCTGTGTTGACTGTTCAGTGATTAGGGATATAGACATCTCAGATTTTAGCTGCTGGAAACTACTGGCCCAAACAAGAATCCTGTGCCTTCCCCTTGGGGCCATAGAGAGGCTGCCAGAAGCAATGAAGACAGTGCTTCCTGATTTATATCCGCTAGGAGAGAGTACACATCCGTTCCTGCATCCAGCCCAGAACCCTCCAGTTCACCCTGGTTGTTGGACCTTTTGGGCCTGGGCCCAGCCCTAGACCAACCAGTGACTGTCACCTGGAGAACAGAAAATATTGATCAGGTTAAATCAACAGGAGCATCTTCTCAGAGCAGGGGTGGTGTCAGCTCCTGGTAAGTGTGTGTGGAACTGAAATCTAAATACTTTGAGACTGAGACCGTAGGAGGAGGATGGACGGTGAGCAGGTATTCCTCAGTGCGCCTGTGCGTCACTAGCATGGGCACGGCGGGTGAGGACAACTAATCAATGTTAGCGGGTCCCATTGTCCGCAAAGAGAACATGGTGTGGGAGAATTCGCCTAGCATCAAAAGGCATTCTCTCATATATCCCTAATCGACCACTAACCGCTAGCTCTGCAATTTCAGACAATTTATGAAAAAAAATACCATTTTCATAGTAGAAGAGGCCTCAGAGGTCATAGGATTCAAGTCTTCATTGGACAGACTTGGAAACTGACACCTGCAGAGATTCATCTGTGTCTCAGTTTCTTCCTCTGTGAAGTGGGGCTGATGGTCTTAGTCCTGTGTTACCACGCAGCTCAGATGAAATACTGTTTACCAGAAAAAGTTTGAGAAAGTAACCGAAATGCTCTTCTTAGGCAAAGCTGTTTTAATTGTCATTCATTTAGTAAGAAAGCCTTACTACAAGGAGAAAGGTCTTCAGGATAAGCTTCGTTGACTCCTGGAAATGAATAATAACACACAGGAAAGAGGAAAGTGTATGTGTTGGAGGGAGGGTTGTGCACACTCACACCCGCACAGGCGTGCACACACAGTTGTTTGGTAGTTGGGAAGGTGTCGGGCTGCAGGTCAGGCGGGACCTGAGCTATGCCAGTTAGGGAGTGGTGTGGGGAGTGGCCCTTAGGTGGAGGTAGGGTGCGGCAGCTGGTTATAAATTGAAGTTCTCTCACCTTGAGTGACTTGTGAGAAAAGGAGAGTCACTCACTTGGAAGGACAAATTTGATGCAAGGAAGGGGCTCTCTGTCTCAAAGGAATCCTGTGTTTATGTCTTACCATCCTGTGTCACTCCACGTCCTCTGCAAAGTAGATGCCAAGACAGGGTAGTCATGCAAGAGGTTTGTAGAAGGAAATATCTATGAGGGAAGAAAGGGGAGAGGTCTGGAGAAGCCTGGGAGACCTGGCAGAGGGGGCAGAGTCGGTAGGAAGGCTCCGGCTGCAGTGGAGCTCAGAGACGGCGTTGGCCAGGCTGACCAGGGCGCTGGAGCCCATATTCCCGCCCCAGGACGGGAGTGCGTGAGATCAGGGGCTCTGCCACTTCCAGCCGGAGATCTAAAGGGCATTTTTACAGTCCCATACTAGCCAAGTTTGCCTAATACACATTGCTTCCCTGTTGACCAAATTGAAACCTTGTTTTTTGGGTAGTTCTGGGTTTTGGGTTTTTTGTTTTTTGTTTTTTTAATTTTTTTTTTTTCAGATTTTGTGTTTAATTGCTCTACCCCAGGTGGGGACTTGAACTAAAAATCCCAAGGTCCAGAGCCACATGCTCCGCTGACTGACCCAGCCAAGTGCCCCTGGCCAGTTCGTAACACGGGGTTGGTGCTTAATAAATGTTTACACTGCAGCAGTAAGTCCAGCTGTGCCCCGCTATGACTTGGAATATAATTTACTTCCAGAACCTCCACTGGCTGCTATGCAGAAAGAGAAGCGTTCAACCAGCCGCGCTTCTAGAAACGCACTGTTGGGATGAGTCCAAAATAAAAGTGTGTGAGGACTCAGTAGACAAAAGAAGAGGGAAATCTTCATGAGAGTAAAAAAGCTGAAAAGAGCTGTAGAGTGTGGGGGAAATAAACGAAAGAAGAGAAACTGAATTCATGAAAAGGAAATCCCGATCTTGGGAACAAACTAGGGGATTATCTTCCTAGAATGGCCTGGGGGGGGGGGGGGGCGGAATCAGCGTATCCAGGATGGAAAAGAATTTGAGCAAAGTTTTCAAGGAGCCACAGGTGGGCAGCGTGGCCCAAGATGGCGGCGGGCCACGGCCCAAGATGGCGGCGGGCCACGGCCCAAGATGGCGGCGGGCCACGGCCCAAGATGGCGGCGGGCCACTTCCGGCGTTTCCTTCTGCTCTGAGAGGAACTGCGCGTGTGCGCGGGAGACCTGCAGGGAGGGTTGATGGTGGCGGCCAACAGCTCCGCGTCCCCTTCTAGAGGGAAAGGACCCCTGGGCCACAGGGTGTCAGGCCCATAAGCCGCGCCGCACGCACGAGCAACCCCCACCCTCGCGCTTCTGTGGCCTGTCAGCGGAGCATGAGGGGCTGACCCTGTGCACAGTCACCTACGGAGCGTTTAAGGAGATGAGCAAGAGCTTGTGCAAGAAGCTGCAGGAGGAGCGGAGGTCTGGGGGGCCCGGCCGCCCGCTCAGCCGTGCAGGGGTCTTGTAGGTGACCCCTGTAAGTCAAACTGCCCTGATTTCCTCTGAAAAAACAAACAACAAACAGCAGCCATAGGATAAAAGGCAAAGAGGGTTAAATCAAAGACCAATAGAACTTGATGGAAAAAGTAGAAACCACAGACACAGAAATAAAGAAATGGTGAGAAGTGCCTGAAATGAAGACCTAGAGAAAAAAAAAAAAAAAAAAAAATTAAGGGGGAAGCAATTCTACCTTATGAATCTGTAATACAATGGAAAATGAAGTAAACTATCGAAAAGGAAAGTGGGCATGTTTTCTCTGAATATTTTTTACATTATATTTCCAAATTTTAAATGGTTAATGGTATTCTCTCCTGCACAGTGCTAGGGCACCTGGGTGGTTCAGTTGGTTAAATGTGGGATGCTTGGCTCCGCTCAGGTCTGATCCCTGGATCTTCAGGATGTCTGGATCTTGGGTCTTCGGATCAAGTTCTTGGTTGGGCTCTGCACTCAGTGTGGTGTCTGCTTCAGATTCTGTCCCTCACCCTCCTGCTCACTTGCTCTCTCAAAAAGGAAAGAATCTACATAGTCCCTATCATAGCATAGGGCAAAATAAAAATTGTATGCAAAAATCATTGTGACAGTAGCTTTAGCATACCAATCTCTGTGGATGGTAACTTTATGCTGTGATGCTGCACATCTGAATCAAGACTTTAAATTTATTTATTTTATTTTGAAAGATTTTACTTATTTGACAGAGAGAAACAAAATGAATGGAGCCAGGGGTAAAGGGAGACAGAGGAGAAGATGCCCCACTGAGCCAGGAGCCCAGTATGGGACTCGATCCCAAAACCCCAGGATCATGACCTGAGCTGAAGGCAGATGCTTAATCCACGGAGCCACTCAGGCATCAAAGACTTTAAATCTCAATAAGGAACACCTACAACTCAATAGTCCCTGAAAAATCAGATTAAAAAATAAGCAAGTCTGAATAGACATTTCTCTGAAGAAGACATCCATATGGCCAACAGACACATGAAAAAATGCTCCACATCACTCATCTTCAGGGAAATGCAGATCAAACCACAGTGAGATACCACCTCACACCAGTCAGAATGCCTGTGATCAAAAAGACAATTACAGGGCGCTTGGGTGGCTCAGTGGGTTAAGCTGCTGCCTTCGGCTCGGGTCATGATCTCAGGGTCCTGGGATCGAGTCCCGCGTCGGGCTCTCTGCTCAGCAGGGAGCCTGCTTCCTCCTCTCTCTCTCTCTGCCTGCCTCTCTGCCTACTTGTGATCTCTCTCTGTCAAATAAATAAATAAAATCTTTAAAAAAAAAAAAAAAAAGACAATTACAAGTGTTGGCGAGTTTGTGGAGAAGAGAACCCTTGTGCATTGTTGGTGGGAATGCATATTGGTGCCATCACTATAGAAAACATTGTGGAGGTTCCTCAAAAAAAAAAAAAAAAAAAAAAAGGGAACTACCATCTGATCCAGCAATTCAGCTTCTGGGTATTTATGCAAAGAAAATGAAATCACTACCTCAAAAAGCTATCTGTAGGGGTACCTGGGTGGCTCAGTGGGTTAAAGCCTCTGCCTTCGGCTCAGGTCATGATTCCAGGGTCCTGGGATCAAGCCCCGCATCGGGCTCTCTGCTCCGCGGGGAGCCTGCTTCCCTTCCTCTCTCTCTGCCTGCCTCTCTGCCTACTTGTGATCTTGTCTGTCAAATAAATAACAAATAAAATCTTTAAAAAAAAAAAAGCTATCTGTACCCCCATGTTCACTGTAACATTATTTACAATAGCCAAGATACGAAAACAACTTAAGGCCATTGATGGATGAACAGATAAAGAAAATGTAATAATACATATAGTTATAAATATCAATATAAATACAGAGAATGGGATGTTATTCACTCATAAAAAAAATGCTGCCATTTGCAGCATTTCGTTTTTATAATTAAATTATCGATATAATTAAAATTATTAATTAATTAAATTAATTAAAATCATTAATTTTAATTAACAAAATTAAAATAGGTTTTTAATCAAAACAAATGCAGGAATGAGAGGCACCTGGGTGATTCAGTCGTTTGAGCACCGGACTTGGTTTCAGCTCAGGTCATGATCTCCTGGTTGTGAAGTCAAGCCCTGCATTGGGCTCCATGCTCAGCGTGGAGTCTACTTGAGATTCTCTCCCTCTCCTCCTCACCCTTGCTCATATTCTCTCTCTCTCAAGTAAATAAATAATAAAATCTTTTTAAAGATGGAGGGATGAAATGTGAACCATCTAATATTTTGCACCTACGCAGGGAAGACTGAAATTGGCTGGAAGATCTCATCTTTTCTGGAGGGGAAAACTTGTCCTGAGCTAGGTTGTCTCCCAAGAGAGTAAGCTCCCAGAGTAGGGGCTCCACAAAGCTGGGGTTCTGAAGTCTGGGCACAGGAATCAGAATATGCAGGTTTTAAGATGTTTAAAAAGATTAATGACAGTCTGGATATGAAAACATTTTCTTTTTTTTTTTTTTTTTTTGAGATCTTGTTTATTTATTTGTCAGAGAGAGAGAAAGAGCATACACAAGAAGGTGGAGCAGCAGGCCGAAGGAGAGGGAGAAGCAGGCGCCCAGCTGAGCAGAGAGCCTGACGCGGGGCTCCATCCCAGGACCCTGAGATCATGACCTGAGCCGAAGGCAGAAGCTGACCCAACTGAGCCACCCGGTGCCCCTGAAAATGTTTTTCATGGTGAGTTCAGTAAAGTTTAAAAAGGCTTATGGGGATCCGCTTTTCATTTCTGATGCTTTGAGTTAAAAGAAAACGTCTAGAAAGCCATTTTTTAAGAAACGTGTGTAATGAATAAAAGTGCATCTTGAGTATAACTGCATTACGGAAAGAGTCGCACTGTTTTTCTAACCGGCTTCTAGTCTGTCTTACTTCACTCTGCAGTAACCGGTATCCACCTCCCCCGGTGATGCACGCAGGACATGAGAGCCCTACTCGGTCTTCACATTTGTAGAGAGTTTGAATTTTCAAGCCCTGAACTCAGTGCGTAGGAAGCATGTGTAGATGTCTTTCTGTAATCAAATGATTTCCATACTTCATTTCCAGCTCGCTTTCGACCTTATGGTAGAATAATTCATCTAGCTAATTCCAGCTAAATTTAGTCTCCTCACATTTCCTCTTGGTCAGTCCAGACTTCAACCAAGTCAGTTGTTCACCTGCTCCTTCTTGAGGCGCAGGGAGGACTGACTGCTCTCAGATTCTCTAGCCCTTTCTTCCCGCCACCCCCTACAAGGTTTCTGTTCTGTCTTTTGGCACAAGGAACTCCTCTGGGGCTCCAGGTTTCATGATGGGTCTGTTCTCAGACCCCCCAGACTGTCCTGGAGATTCTATTGTCCTATCCCTTATTTCTTTTTTCTTTCTCTCTCTCTCTCTCTCTTTTTTTTTTTTTTAAAGATTTTATTTATTTGACAGAGAGAGAACAAGTAGGCAGAGCAGCAGGCAGAGGGAGAGGGAGAAGCAGGCTCTCCGCTGAGCAGGCAGCCTGATGCAGGGCTCGATCCCAGGGTTGATGTTGTGGGAGAAAGGTGAGCTAATTTTGTGTCTACTGCAGGTTTTGGCATTTTAGCACTACAAGGACAATTTTCCCTGGAGTAGTTACCTTAATCAGGTAACAGTATACAGAGGGGATTCTCCACCCCCCCCCCCCATCACAGCAGGGAGTAGCCCATCAGTTAATTCTTAACAGTGTCACTCACAACCCTCATGAGGGGAAGAGTCAACCATTGGTCCCTGTTCCTGAAAGGCTCAAGCAAAAATGGAAGTGGTCTGGGGTGTTGAATATGTGCAATTTACATTAATCCAGCTGACAGGGTCCAAGCAAATCTTAAAACTAGTTTTGCTTGGGGGCTCCTTGCTAGTGCAGTTGGTTAAGCATCCAGCTTTGGGTTTGGCTCAGGTCATGACCTTGGGGGTACTGGGATTGAGCCCCACATCAGGCTCCGCACTCAACATGGAATCTGCTTGAGATTCTCTCTCCCTCTCCTGCCCCTCCCACTGGTGCATGCACTCTCTCTCAAATAAATAAATCTTTAAAAAAGGGGTGCCTGGGTGGCTCAGTAGGTTAAAGCCTCTGCCTTCGGCTCAGGTCATGATCTCAGGGTCCTGGGATCGAGCCCTGCATCGGGCCCTCTGCTCAGCGGGGAGCCTGCTTCCCCCCTCTCTCTGTGCCTCTCTGCCTACTTGTGATCTCTCTCTGTCAAATAAATTTTTCTGCCAAATAAATTTTCTTCCCATTCACATGTCCCCATTTTGATGTTTTAGGATTTTTTCTCTTTAATCTTACCTCTCTCTCTCTCTCTCAGCTTCTGCACTAAAGCGACCTCAGACTCGTAGGCCAAGAAGGTAAAGCTCCTGCCGTAAGGGGCTGTCTTCAGAAGGAACTCTTGGGGAGAGGTTCAGACAGACAAGGACGTAAAACAAACTTTTGACACTTCCCTGTCATCTAAATCTTCTTGCAGTTTGGAATCAGTGGCTTTTTTTGTTTTTCTTTTATTCGTTAGGACTGCAGTATTTTTGTAGGGTCCAGTCTTGGTTTGTGCTCTTGAGTTGCCCAAGTGAATGAACATTTCTCAGGACTCAGCAGCCTAGCCTCCACTTCCCAAGCCAGGCACCTGTCTCCCTCATTCCCCAGGACTCAGAAGTTCTTGTTTTCCTTTTCTGTTTTCTCTGGATGTTGTTTCTTTGCTCTCCGTTTGCCAGGTCAACTCAGAGTCTCATGAAGCAAATGTTGCTGAACTGGAAAGGATTGGGAATGGGAGAACAGGCAAGTCCCCCAGTGGCGAGTTCCATAAAGAATGTGCTGCAGGAGGTGCTGCTTCGGAAATGCAGCGGCTTCTGGCGTTGAGAAGGCCAAATAGTAGCCAACTCTGTTGGCCTTTGGAAAACTTGAGACCCTTGATCTTGTAACCTTGGAAGCAGGACTAGGATCCAGTAAAACTGGTCTAATGCTGGTATACTTCTCCAGAGTCAGCAGGAGAAAAGAAACAACTTGCCAAGTCATATATTTTAACCCTTAAACAGAACAGATATTAAGAGGATAGGATATTGCGATATTAAGATATTAAAAGGATACTCAAAGCATAATCAAGCTAAATGGGGTTATTGCTTAAATCAGCGCTTCCCAAACTTTAATATGCACCCCATCCCTTGGGGCTCCTGCTATGGTGTAAATTCGAACATAGTAGGTCTGGGTGGGGAGCTAGGGCTGGACTTCCACATTGGTGATCCATTCCTGGTTCAGGGATCACACGTTGGGTAGCAAGAGCTCGAGGCAGGTGGGAGAGAAGTATGCATCCTCAACTGAAGCTGAGAGGGGCTCCATACCCAAGCACTTTGAGCTAATAGTGAATTCCCCACTCTGCTCTCTTCCCTAAGCCCAGTCTACCAGCTGCCCTTGTGGTCACCTTTCCTGTCCTATGACGGACCTTTCCTTCCCTTCCAGAACTGCTAATGGTTTTTCAGCTCCAAGAAGGGGAAAGCAAGGAGAAAGCAAGTCTGGCTCACTCATTGGAAGGATACACAGCAGTTCACAGAATTTGAAGAGCTGACCCGCCGGTCTTGGGATGGATGAACACCAAGGCGGTTCAGGGGCCTGAGCCAGAGCTCCGGGCCCTTCCCGGCACATCCCATTAGATGCCTGAATTCTGTCTCCTCACGGTACAAGTTTGGGCCAGGTGTTTTTACCTTCAGAGTTCTTAGCATATGCCAGTTAAATTTGTGTCTGCTGTCCCTTTCTTTGTCCCTTTTAAGACTATCCTTGATCATTTTAACTTGTATTTACATGTATGCAAATGGTGTGTGTGTGTGTCTCTGTATGTCTGTCCAGGAGCAAAGGAGACGTTATTGCTATAATATGATGTCTCTCCAAATAAATTATCGAAAAATCCCCTGTATATCAAACTTAGGACTTTTAAAATACATGATCTTACATTGTTTGGATTACATATGTCTTGGATATATAATTAAAATGTTCTCTGTGAGCAAGGGCCATCTTTTATATAAAATAAACAAAGCTTTTTGTCTGATTTAAAAAACACATTGTGAATTTTCAAAAGGCCCTTTGAGACATTCTTTCTTTGTAATCATAGGGGTGGTATCTCTGAAAACATCCCAAGAGAGGAATGTAAGATTAGGTGATAAAACAACAAATAAGAGAAGGATTTTCCTCTTCTATGTACTGTGTGGCTTTGGTCAATTACTTTTTTTCTGAAGTTTCTGCAACTGAAAGTTAAATAAGCTCCTTTCTCATATGTTTGTCTTAATTAGATAAAATGCATATGCGTGTTTGAAGTATATATAAAGTGTGTTTGAACGGCTTTAAAAATTTAACTATTTCTAGCATCCTCACTGTTACGGAATTTGAGACTATGAGAACAATACGGAAATTGAAGGCAGGGGGAACTATGAAAGAACTTAATTATATTCACTAAAATATAATGATGGCGACAAAACGAGAGACACCAAGGATGTTTTATATCTCTTAAGGGAGAAGTGGTGAACATGGTTCTCTGCATTCCCATTTCCCATCTTGTGTTCAGCAGCCGCTTTTCATGACTTCGCTGCTTCCGGGTTTTAAAGAAATCTTTGCACATTTGCTTTGCTTTGTTGAAGCTAATATGTCCACTATAAGACATTCATTTCTTGAGTCTGGTTCTCTTGCTAGATACTTAAAGCATTTTTTTTTTTTAAATGATTGTAAGAGATTACAGCTTCCCATCGTCTAGGTTCTGTCCCTTGGTTCTGCTCTTTTCCCGGAGGCAGAATAACTTGGATGGTTAAAGTGGAAAAGGCTTGGGTAATAACGTGCTGTTCTGCTCCCAGCTGCACTGGAACTCCCTCTTCAACGCCCAGGAGCCTCCACCCCTAATCGTAGCCCCACTGGGGTTATCCTGGTGCCAGGGGCTCCCCAGTTCTCCTCACCTACACAACCACCTGCATGCACTTCTAAGGTGTGTGTTCTTCTGTTACCCATGCCAAGAACTTTTTTATTTTATTTCTGCTGCCGGCTCATTTCCCTTGGGCCTCCTCCTCCTCACTTCCTTCTCTGCCGTAAAGTAACATTCCCTTCTTCGCTCAACTGATCACAACAGGAGTGCGCAGCCGCCCCTGTGAGCTGGAACTGACGTTCTCAGATTGCCAACGTGACACCTGGACAGAAATTCACATTAGGATATCGTGTGGGGATAACTCAAGCAGTCAGAAAGAGGTTCCTCTCTCTCTCTCTTTTTTTTTTTTTTGCATCCCCCAAGCCCACGTACTCAATTTAAAAATCTTTAATAGAATGGAGTCCTGCTCTTCTTGGAAGAGAGGAACAGAATATGACAGAGAAGAGAGAAACAGGAACTGAGAAAATCAAGAATCTGAAAGGAAATAAATCAATGAAAAGAGTTTTTATCTTGTGGTCCTTTCTGCTGCATTCATCTAAAGAAACTGACTCTGATAGTACCAAGCACGGAGGGAATAAATACGGCAAACATTCTTTTTTGGGGTGATTGTGCCTTCCTTGGCGATCTGCATTTTATTGAGGTTGTTGCTACTTAAGCCTTTGGAGGAGTTGACTTTTTCAGGGGAGACGGCCGTTCCCTTGCCTTCTTGGGAACAGGATTCAAGTCCTGCTGATTTGCGGGACTTCTCTTGGCCACTACGATTTCATCTACACTCACGAGCTGGAGAACCACATCAGCCACCGCTCGAAGTCCTTGGGCTTTGGCTACTAGGGTGTCCCACACCTCTTCCTCCGCCACGTTTATTATCCCCTCAGCCCCCACGCCTACCAGGAAGTTCCCAGCTTGGTGGGCGCAGCTCAGCTCCGCCATGACCTCTGAGACCAGCAAGCCTGCGTTCTCGGCCAAGGTCTCCGGAAGAGACCGCAGGGCCTGGGCAAATGCTAGGAAGGCCGGGCCGTTAGGCCCTTCCAGTCGGCTTCCTTTTTCTGAGAGTATTTTTGCCAGCGCCATCTCGGTGGCGCCCGCTCCCGGGAGCAGTCTGGGGTCCTGGCACAGCTGGGAGTAGGCGTCGATGCCGTGGTACACAGCCTGCGCCGCGCTCCTTAGCCCCTCCGCTGTGGCCCCCCTGAGGACCAAGGTGAGGGCAGGGGTACCTGAAGATTCCCATTCGAACACCACAGCTAGACCTTCCCCCAGCTCCTGCTCGTACACCCTCTGGCACTTTCCCGGCTGCAGGGGAGGAAGAAGGTAGGGCATCAGAGGCGTGTCCAGCACCCCGCTCAAGTAAACCACATCCCTGTGGGCCCTGGCCTGAATCACCATGATGCCGTAGTTGTCAGCCTGTGCCAGCGTCTTCTCCTCGACGTCCCCCCAGACCACCGCCACATTAATACATGCGTTTGCCAGCTGGGCTACTTGCTCGTCTATCAACTGTTCATTTCCTTTCCTGAATTTAGTGAGGTCCTCGGGACTAGAGAGACGGGCCGTCGCCGGAGCCTGTGGGCTGGCAGGACCAAAGGTGCAGGCAAAGAGGGCCACCCTGGCGCCGCTCAGCACCGTGGTCACCTGCCCGCAGGGGCTCGCGCTCAAGGCCAGCCCCGGGAGCAGGCACGAGTCCTCCAGCCTCCCCCCTCGCAGGGTGCACACCCCCACGCGCTCGCGGTGGAAGCTGCCGTCCAGCTCCTTGGTGGCCCAGCACGCGTGGGCCACCAGCTTGGCCAAGTAGTCCATCTGCGGCGCGGCGTGGGTGTTCATCACTGAATAGAGGGCCCAAAAGGGGTCTTCCAAGGGCCCCAGGGAGCGGATGGACAGGGAGGGCAGCAGGGCCAGGGTCTCGGCGGTGGCCGCGGCGTAGGCCTGGCGCAGCTGGGAGCGGGGCAGGCCGGCGCGCAGCAGGTGCTCGGCCTGCCGGAGCAGGGCTTCCGCCAGCAGAACCACGAAGGCCGCGCCGTCGCCGGGGCCCTCCGCCTGCGCGTGGGCCGCTTCGCGCAGGAGCCGCGCGGCCGGGTGCTCCAGCTCCAGGGCCCGGAGGATGGCCGCGGCGTAGCCCGTGAACACCGTGCTTCCTCCGGCGGTGACCAGGAGCTTCTGCCGCCCGTGGGGGCCGTAGCAAGGCCGGATGACCCTGGCCAGGGTCTGCGCCGCGGGCACGCTGCCGAGCAGGTGCCTCTCCGGCGCTCCCGGGCTCCTCGCGCGCCGCCGCGGCCCGGCCGCCAGGCGCTCGGGCAACTGCGGTGGCGCCGAGGTGGCTCTGCCGGCCATCGCCTGCCGAGTGCGGGAGCCCGCCCCGCCCGCCCGCCGAGGCGCTGCAGGAGCCGGGGGGAGGGGGGCGCCCGGGCAGCGGGTCTCAGACGGACGCTTCTTGGGGGGGTGGTCAGTGGAAAAAGGAGCCGAATGCCCCCCGAGCTGGGCCCTGGAGAAGTGGGCGCTCCAGGATCGGGTGCAGGGACGAGCTGCTGAGAGCCCAGCCCTCCACCACGCCCCAGACTGATCTGCAAGGAACCGGGCTTTGGGGCCTCTGAAGCTCCGGGGCTGAGACGGACAGGACCGTGATGAAGTCACAGAACGGCCCCTGGAACCAGGAGGCAGAGAGTGAGGTCACAGAAGGATGCTTGGAGTGGAGGGTGGGGGCGTGCGCGCAGGCAGGAGTCAGGCCAGGTCAAACGGCAGATGAGGGACACGCGCGGGCGCCGGGCCCGAGTTTCATTTCCACTTGGGAGACCGTGGAGAGGAAAGCAAGTGAAAATCCCACCCGCTTGAAATTCCTGATGAAGCTGTGGCTCCTGCCCCGTGGGTTGTCATTTTTGAGTGCGGAAGCGGGGTTTTGTTTTACTTCCCCGTGAAGGGCCAGGTCCTACCAGCTCGGTTATCTGTCCGCCCTGGAGGCTTTGGCCACCTTCTCCGCAGGTGCTGGTGCTGCCCACCAGGTTCTTTCCGGTGTTTGTTGGTCTGTTTGTCTTTGGGGCTGCAGGTGTGTGATGCTGCTCCTTCCAGGGACAACGAGGTCACTGAGCTGGCAAAGGCAGCTCAAGACAAGGGAGAGAAAGATGCCAACAGCCTACAGAAAAAAATGAATAGAAATGTTGGTAGCTCAGTGCAAGTCTCTAGCCTCCCAGTGCTGGGAAAGGCAGAAAACCACAGGGAATGAATTTAGGCCCCTCAAGTCTTACCCTCAGTCCCCAGAAATTCGGTTCTTTCCTTCCAGTAGCCGTCCTAGCCCTCCTTTCCTTGCTCCCTCCTCCCTCCGTTCCTCAAATAGAGCCTAGTGGGGAACCATGGCTCCTTTTTTAGTGTAATAAATCTTTATTGAGCACCTACTATGTTCAGTGGGACGAGGACTACAAAAGAACAGGAACATGGACACCAGGAAGGGGAAGAGATTTGCACCGCGGGAATACCACTTCTGTAGGCATGGGGCAGAGCACCAGCTGGAAGGGGACCAAGATTATTAAGAGTGGGGGGCGGGGAGCGTGCTTGGGTGGCTCATTTGGTTAAGTGTCTGCCTTCAGCTCCGGTCATGATCCCAGGGTCCTGGGATGGAGCCTCACATTGGGCTCCCTGCTCAGTGGAGTCTGCTTCTCCCTTTCCTGTGTCCCCTGCTTGTGTTCTCCCTCTCTCTCTCTGTATGCGCGTGTCTCTCCCTGTCAGATAAACAAAATTTAAAAAAAAAAAAAAAAAGAGTAGGGGAAAGACAGAGCATTACCATTCGTTTTTGTTTGGGAAAACCCTTTTTACTTTGTTTAATAGCAACTGTCCCCAAGGGGGAGAAATGAAAAAGAGCTCTGAAGTTGATTATGCCAGTTCGTAACCATGATTGTATGGTGGGCATTGTTTTAATATTTCCACAGACAAGATGATAGCAAGAAAGAAAAATGAAAAGAAAAAATTCAGTGAGACTGAAATATAATTAAGGCTAAAATGGAGATAATTTTGGAGAAAAAAACTTTTTCTTTGAAAAACAACTTGATTGCTTTTGTAAAAATAATAGCTATTCATTATAAAAGTTAAAAAAAATACAAAGAAAGCCAGTGTCATTTGGAATTCCAGCTCAGAGATCATAACTGTTGGCATTTTGATGAACATTATTACCTTGCACATATATTCATTCATAGACTGTTGCGGATTTCTAGTTTTCTGTAAGTGGACTGTATGATACATTTTATGTAATTTATTCTGTTATCATTTCCCCTTCAACATTATATTGAAGGGAAGAAATGTTTCTAAGGAGATATTATGCTGTCTGAAGACCGTGGACAACTCTTCTGACCTCTTTTGATTTTGGAGACTCCTTTAGGAAGAGGTATGAGCCTCCGTACCCAGGCTTCTGGAAGCTAGTAACCCTGAGAAGAGTATCATGTAAAAAATGTTAGGTATAGAGGCAAAAATGAGGAGTGGGGTTTCTTTATAGAAATGTAACAGCTGACACAAAATATAGCAAAGTATGCATGTTTACATTGTTATAAAGATACAATTTCTTTTAAAAAGTAAACACTCCTGGTGGATGAATGGGGAGGGAATAGACACTCCTGTAGGGCATTGTCTTAGCTCTTTCTCTTAGACTTCACCTGTTTTCCCACTTATTTCACTTACTCCACAACTATTTATTGAGCTGCTGCTAAATTATAGAGATCCAAGATGAGTAAGGCAGACAAGGGCGGCCGTGTCTACAAGGGCGTAGGGTGCAATACATTCCAGGCCTTGGGAGCTGTGATGGGGCAAGCATGGGTGTTGTGGAAGCATGGGGGTCTGGGGGGGACACAGAGTCCTTGTCATGGGGAGAGCCGTGGTCAGGGATGGAAGTCACATCTAAAGAAGCAGAGACTGGCCACGTGAGACAAAGGGAGTTGGGACAGCCCAGTGAAGTGTGTGGTCCACCAAAAGTGGTTCTGAAGGCTGGAGCTCCCTGTGAGGAGGAAGGGGGGCAGGGCGAGGGGAGGGACACTTTGGCTAGGGAGTGGCAGGCTTAGGCGGCCATGCCAAGGAATTTAGACTTCAGCGTGGTGAAGAGACATGGGTGGGACCCTTGAGTTACATTTCCATCGTAAAGGTACATGTTTTTATGTTGTGGTGTCTTTGTCCATTTTGCCTCACAGCACAGGGAAAGTGAGGATCTGCTCTTTGTCTTTGATCTTGAAAACAGGCTCCAAACCGTATATTTTGGATCGAAATTTTTTGACCTACCTTTATATAGATCAAACTGACCAAGGGAGTATTAAATCACAATTTTACTTACTACTATGTGAACACTGTCACTGTTAAATTTGCTTGAATTTTATTTATCCCACAGTTAAATTGATCAGGTGTAAAATAAATGTGAATATCTTGTGTCCAGAAAACTTTGCATGCAGTTAACCCATTAAATACACTTTAAAAAAAAATTTATTCATTTTGATCTGCTAAGATGGGTAGGCACCAAGATAGGCTGTTTGAACCTCAGAATGTGACCTTATTTGGAAATAAGGTTGTTGCAGATGCAGTTAATTAAGATGAGGTCATACTGTAGTAGGGTGCATTCTTATTCCAATAGGACTAGTGTCCATACAAGAAGCGGAGAGACACTTACAGAGAGAATATCATGTGAGGGCACAGAGATGCGGAGGGAAGATGGCCTTGGGAGTGATGCCTCTGCAGCCGAGGTCACCAGGGACTGTGGGCGACCACTAGAAGCTGACAGGCATACACCAGATTCTTCCTTAGAGCCTACCACAAGGAACCAGTCCTTCCAACACCTTGATTTGGGACATCTGGCTACCAGAACTGTGAATGGGCAAACTTCTGTTGTTTTAAGCCCCCAGCTTCTGGTAGCCCTGGGAAACTAATGCAGTAGTAGTCTTGTATCATCAATAAAGGAGAGAAACTTAAGAGTTTGTGGGGGGGGGGGGAGCGCTGGGGACGCTGGGGTAGGGTTTCTAGTTTATAACACTGGCTGGCACAATGTTTTTTGGTTTTTTTTTTAAAGATTTTATTTATTTATTTGACAGAGAGAAATCACAAGTAGATGGAGAGGCAGGCAGAGAGAAAGAGAGGGAAGCAGGCTCCCTGCTGAGCAGAGAGCCCGATGCGGGGCTCGATCCCAGGACCCTGAGATCACGACCTGAGCCGAAGGCAGCGGCTTAACCCACTGAGCCACCCAGGCACCCTGGCACAATGTTTTTATATCCCTCTTCTAAATAGACGTAGTTGTCTGCTGACTTCTCCACCTCTGCCCTTCCCCCCATATGCCCAGATGCGTTTCTATTAAAACTATGGTCTTGTACACAATGGATGTAAATATTTAATCTTTCTATTTGTATGTTTTCCCATGTTTATTTTTCAGTTGCCTGCTTGCCCTTTTTGTGTTTATCTTGCTAAGTAGTGCCAGGCTTAAAGCATAGACCCCTGGAGGGCAAGATTCCTGTCTATATGAAGTGTGCTGCCCAACACCTACTTTGCCCCACACTCATACACAAATTATTATTAGTTCTTTAAGATTTTATTTATTTGACAGAGAAATCACAAGTGCGGAGAGGTAGGCAGAGAGAGGGGGAAGCAGACTCCCCGCTGAGCAGAGAGCCCGATGAGGGGCTCGATCCCTGAGATCATGCCTGAGCCGAAGGCAGAGGCTTTAACCCACTGAGCCACCCAAGTGTCCCTACACAAATTATTTTTGAAGGTGAATGTTCTGTTTAATTATTTCTCAGTTTCTTTAATTTTTCTGTCCAGCAGGTACACGGTATGCATTACTGAAATAACTCATGTAAAGCAGTAAGAATTTTCAAAGCTAAACACACACTGCGGACTAAATATGAACTAAAGTTAAATGATTGACTTTCTTTTGAATTTTTATTTTTTAAGCAATCGCTACACATAACATGGGGCTCAAACTCACAACCCTGAGATCCAGAGTTACATGCTCTACTGACTGGGTCAGCCACTTGCCCTGGAATTTTTAAAACCCTTTTTCATTGAAAAAGGACAAAAATTGATAGCCTATGACTGCAACTTCTTAAAGTGTAAATTTAACAGTAAAAATATGAACATAAAGATCAGAAGATCTAGAATTTAAGTTTTTAGTGGTCCTCTACAACTGTAAGCTTGGTTCCTAACGCTGAGGAGCTTAAGACTTTATGGGGGAAAAAAGAGAAGGAGAGAGAGACAATTTATACTGAACCTATAGGAGAGACCGGTATTTTATATTCACTAAAACAAAGCAAAACAAACTCTAAATAAAGGCCCTATCAATGACATTTATAGGCCTCCAATTAGTAAGAAGGGGTACTGTACTGTGAATTTTTATCAGTTTTTTGCTAGATACTTTGAGATTCTTATTTTGCTTAGTTCCATGAGATGTTGCTTTTTCTTTGGTGTAGATGATAATCCTCACCCCCCCCAAGCACATTCTAAATATTTAATATGTATTTATTATACTGCATGTGCTCTGAAAGATTCAAACATTGTAGAAAAATGTAATATAGAAAGTGAAAGTCCCTTGTGGTCCAGACCTTCAGAGATGATTGCTGTTAACATTTTGGTACATATCTACCATGTTTTAAAAATGCCTACGTGTGTACTTTTGAAAAAGTAGGTTTCAAAATTTTTTTTTTCTTTTTTGCATTTGATGCTTCTAGACACTTACGGCTTTCTGATCTTATAATTTTGAGTAACCTCAGGTGCATGACTCCTGGCTTTTTGCCATGGTGGTCTCAGAGCTCCAAAATTTGGATCCTGGACATGCAAGAACGTTTGGAGGACCTTTATGTTAAACAGGTATTCTTTGAATCCTTTTTTTTTTTTTTTTTAAAGATTTTTATTTATTTATTTGACAGACAGAGATCACAAGTAGGCAGAGGAGATAGGCAGAGAGAGAGGAGGAAGCAGGCTCCCTGTCCAGCAGAGAGCCTGATGTGGGGCTTGATCCCAGGAGCCTGGGACCAGGACCCTCGGACCATGACCAGAGCCTAAGGCAGAGGCTTTAACCCACTGAGCCACCCAGGCGCCCCTGAATCCTTCCTTTTCATCCTGAGTAATATTTGCTCTGCCCATGATCACTTCAGGCTCACAAGCCTGCTATCCTATTTCAACAGATCCCAACTGCTTGTCTGCTCACAACAGCCAAAGGAATGGAGATTTAAGGCTGGGCTTACTATCCTTCACCATCTTTTCTTTCCAGAAGCATTAGTGCACAAACCTATTTCTTACCTTTTCCTCCATTCTACCCACTTTTCTGTTCAGTCCCTAGTTGTTTCCTTTTAAAACTTCTCTCCAGCAGGAGTGACTTGCAGTTTGCACGTACTGACTCTTAAATTCTACCCAGTGCTGAAGAAATAGACTGAAATAAATTACCCTGATATATAATTTTGTGCATGTGAAATTCAGAGCCGGACAGGACTGCTCTAATCTCAGTAATGAACACAGATAAACATTTGGATCAATAATCTGATTTTTAAAGTGTAATGTGCAGAAAAAAAAAGCAATGGAAACACTGTACACTGCTTCATAATTTACCATTAGGCATATCAGTGTTGAATTTCTAATAGACACTTTTAATTTATGGTTTGCATTCACCAAGTCAGCTTCGCCCCAATCTCAGAATTCCTGTTGCTGTAAATTTAGTAAACGTGAACCAAGCCAGCAGGGACTGAACCCTGCAGGAATCTCAATGACTGTCTTATTATAGTCCTCGTTTCAGACATTTCAAAGAGCTGCCTTCAGCGAGAACCGGCTCTGGAAATCACCCCGTGCATACTTTGCCCGGAGAGGAGCCCAATTCAAAGTTCACGCGCGGGCGCTCGGGAGGCCTGGAGGGCAGCAGCCCGGCCGGGGAGGCCGGGACGCGCCGCCGGAGCGGCGCACGGCGCAGCGGGGACGGCGAGGGGCCCTGCCCGGGGGCGCCCGCGAGCCGGCGGGAGGGCAGCCCCGACTGCGCGGCTCGACCCGGCGCTTCCGCAGGTGCCGCCGGGTCCGCCCGGAGCGCGGTCGCGAGCGGGAGGGAACGCAGGAGGGGTCGCCCCCGCCGGAGGAGGGCGCCCCCAGGCCCCCGGGGGCGGCCGTCCCCCCCCCCCCCCGGGAAGCGCCCCTCCCCGCGCCCGTTCTCCCGCTGCCGGCTCCGCGCCGCGGGGCTCAGACCCCCGCCCTCCGGGGCGTCCCGACACAGCGCCGGTCCCCGGTCGGGGGCTCCGGCTGGCGCGTGCGGCGCTCGGCGCGCCGCTCCCCGACCTGTCACCGCCGTTTGTCTGACAGCTCGAGGAGCCCTTTCGGGCCCGTTTGAAAAGGACGCTCTGGTCACCAAACTCTCCCCGGGATCGGATCGCGGCGAAGTCGCGCCGCACTCGGCGTCCGCGACGGCGGCGGGAGCGCCCGAGGGCTCCGAGCTCGGGCCGCCGGGCGGGTGGGCGCGGGGGGCGGCGCGGCGGCGCCCGGGGCGGGGGCCGAGCTGGCTCGGCGGCCGGCGGCTCGCGGGCAGCCCCGGCGCGGTCGGAGCGCGGCCGCGGCCCTCCTCTTCCCCCGGCGGGCGTCGCGCCGTCCCTCGACCCCGATCCCGGATCGCCGCTTCCGCAGCTTGGCGCTCGCCGGAGCCGGAGCCGGAGCCGGAGCCGGAGCCGGAGCCGGAGCCGGAGCCGGAGCCGGAGTCGGAGTCTAGGCGCAGCCCCGGCGGCCGCGTCAGAGAAGGAGAGGGAAGGGCGGGGGACGGGGGGGTGGGGGAGGCGGGCGGGGGGAGCGGGGGCGGGGGAGGGGCGGTGAGGTCAGCGGCGGCGGCGCATCCGCGAGCGGCGCATGCGCGGAGCGAGCCCTGTGAGTGGCAGCGGCGGCGCGCGGGGGGCGGTGGGGCCGAGGAGTGGGGGAGGGGGCGGGGGCGTCGCGGCGGCCGTGTGTGGGCGAGACGGCGGCGAGTTTGAGAGGTCTGTGGTGCGGGGCGCCCGGGGGACACCCGGCGCGGCCCTCGCGCGACGGCCACGGTCGTGTGTGTGTGTCTGTGTGCGGTGCACGCACACCCGCAAAACTTCCTCCTCCCCGGCCCGGGAGGGCGGGCGCGGGCGCTGAGGGGCCGGCGCTCGCGCAGCCCGGAACCCACAACAACAACTGGAGCAGCTGTCAAAACTTCGCCGCCGCCGCCCGGCCTGACGCGGCCCGCGCGGGGGAGGGGCGGCCGGCGGGGCCGCGACCCCCCGCCCGCCCGCCGCCCCCCGCCGCCCCCCGCGGGCCCGCCGCCCCCCGCGCCGCGGCCCCTTTCTCCTCCCTCCCGCGGGCGCTGGGGGAGGGGCGTGGGCGCAGCCCCGGCCGGCGCCCCCCGCACCCCCTCAGTCGCCCCGCCCCGCACCCGCCCGCCCGCCCGCCCGCCCGCACCGCCCGGCCCCCGCCCGCGCCCCGCCCGCCGCCGCCGCCGCCGCCCGCACCTCCCGCCCGGCCGGCCGGCCCCTCCCTCCCGCCCGCGCCCCGCCCGCCGCCCGCCGCCCCCCGCCCCCCGCCCGGCCCCTGCGCGCCGAGGTGCGCGCGCCCGCGCGTATGTGTGTGAGTGCGTGTCCTGCTCGCTCCATGTTGCCGCCTCTCCCGGTACCTGCTGCTGCTCCCGGGGCTGCGGGAAATGCGAGAGGCTGAGCCGGGGAGGAGGAACCCGAGCAGCAGCGGCGGCGGCGGCCGCGGCGGCGGCGGCGGGAGGAGCCCCCCAGGAGGAGGACCGGGATCCATGTGTCTTTCCTGGTGACTAGGATGTCGTCGGAGGAGGACAAGAGCGCGGAGCAGCCGCAGCCGCCGCCACCACCCCCCGAGGAGCCCGGAGCCCCGGCCCCGAGCCCCGCAGCCGCAGACAAAAGACCTCGGGGCCGGCCTCGCAAAGATGGCGCTTCCCCTTTCCAGAGAGCCAGAAAGAAGTAAGTTGAGTGTGAGGGAGCCAGGCCGGGAGCCAGCCGCGGCGCCGGGCCGGAGCTGTCACCGGCGCGCCCGGCCCCCTGCCCCCGCGCGCCCCCGGCCGCCCCCGCGGGGTGGGGGTGGGGCCCGCCGGCCGCGCGGCTCCGGCCCCGGGCGCCCGCCCGCCCCGCGCCCCGCGCCCCCTGCGCGGCCGCCCGGCCCGGCCTCCCGCGGGCGCCCGCACCTCACTCCGCCCGGCGGGGCTCCGACGGCCCGCGCCGCCGCCGCCGCCGCCACACTTTACTTTTGAGTTTGGCCCTGGCGCCGGCTTTTCTTGGTGCTTCTGGCTTTGGAGAAATTTCTCGGCGATTCCCCTCGGCCTAGCTGGGTCACTGCAGAAAGCCCCGGCGGAGCGCGCCCAGGTCGTCCCCGGGCGAGCGCATTGTCAACTACAAAGCGGTCCGCTGCGGGACACTCGCGGAGCTGTCAAAGCGCCGGGGCCAGGTGGTCGCCCCGCCGGCTTCGCTGGGGGACAAGGGCACGGGAGGAGCTCGCGCCGCCCCTCTTTGTCGGCCTGCTGCCCCTTTAACTTTTCGTGCCCCCGAACCTGAGCTTTCGTCCTTTAATGATACATTAGGAAGTCGCCCGACTTCTTCCTCCCCCTCCCCCTCCCCCACCCCGACCCGCACTGCCCGGCGCCGGGGAGCTCGGCTGCCGGGAGATCGCGCGGCCGCGGCCGGAGCGTGCAGAAGTTTTGGAAGCGGAGCCAGGATCCCCGCGGCAGGCCGGGTAGCGAGAGCACGTTTGTGCAGGGAGAAGACAGATGCAAGTGTTGCCGAACTTCCTCGGAGTCGTCGCTCGGAGCCGGTACCGGCTCGGCCAGGGCTTTCGTTTGGTTTCCAGCGGGCGCGAGGACTTAGACTGGGGTTACTCGAGGACCGGGAATGCTTTTTTTTGCAAAATGGTTCTGCGGCCACTTGGCCTGGAAACTAAGAAACCGGTTTCGGTGCCGGGGAGCCGCTCCGCGCTCGTGGCTCCGGAGGGTGCTCGGGGAGACCTGCGAACGCCTTCGGAAGTTGTAGAATGGCGTGTGGTGCTTACTCATTTCATGCTAGGATCATCTCATTGAACTGTCGGGAGTGGAAGGGCGCACGGGGACGCGCAGAGAGCGGCACGCTCGTGGAGAGCCTGGTGTTTTGTTGTTGTCTCTCGGGCGCACTGGTTTAGTAATATTAGTGTGATGTTTGGTGATACATAGTCGAAGTAATGGGGTTCACCGAGGCAGAGGAGGGCAGCGCTGTGGCAAACCCGTGGAGCCCCGGCTGCAGTTCTCTTTTTCTGCTTTGCTCTCCTTTTACTGTGAAAATGATTCAGGCCCTTTAACTTGCTTGCCTCCATATTTTCTTTCCAGCTCTTACCTACCTATGACAAATCGTGAGAGAAACAAGGACAGGACAAATATACATTATTGCACTGGCTTCTTTGTGATACAAAGTTGCGGTCTATTATGCCACTGGCGAGGATTGTAATGAAACGTCTGGTGTAAAAATGCCCTTACTATTCCCCGATTGAGTGAATTTGGAGAAGGAAGATGGAGTTTTAAGTAACTTTAAACTTCGTCACTTTTTTGTTTCCTTTAAAGCCACGCATGTCCAGCCGTATTAGGGTTTTAAGTTAATTGCTTCCCGTTTTGACTATTTCTTTCTTGCATTCTTTCTCAGTATTATCTTGGGGTTAATGTATATTCTAGGTTTGCTTTTAAATTCTTACTCTAGGAAGAGTGGACCTATTTGTTGTCACACCCCTCACCCATACACATGCAAGTGCACGAGCACGCGCGCACACACACACACACACACACAAGCAAATACACAAACCCACAGGCCAAACACACATGCATAGCTCCCCTGAGTTCCAAGTGAGTTCATTTGTATTAGTGCAACCCCTGGGTGCACCGAAAGAAACGTTGGATTGGGGTATTACCTCTGTATTATTTTTATCTCATTTTATGTGTAAAGAAAAAGTACCCCTTTGAGAAATTGAAAATTTCTACTCATGTTTAGTACAATTCTAAGTCTTAGGAGAGTTTTCTTTCTTGAATTTCAGAACTGGTACAGCATTCCTCACACGAAATTTAGTGGTAACTTTGATGATTCCAAACTTTTTAGTGAATTTTAAAAAATTTGGTGTGTCTTTTGAAGGGAGTGGACTCTGCTTGTTTTAGAAACATGTAAGTGGAAACTAATATGTGAGCTGGAAAGCAAATGGGAGGGTTTTTAATTGTGTTTCTCTATACAGTGTTGGGGATGTGTGCAGAAAAGACCCTGCAGTTGGGTAGTGAAGATCCTGAAAGTGAAACTGCAGTGTACCAAATGTAAATTAGGTTTGTAAATGCTAAAATTACAGGGGATTGCAAGTAATTACCTAAGGAATGAAAATTAATATATTTTTTTTTGTGAAATGCAGTGGAGATACAAGTTTTTGAATTGTGCATGTTATTTAGATGGTCAGTAAGTGGGTTGTTTTGTGCTAAAGAAAATGTCTTATGACACTGCTTAAAAGTGTCTTTGTGTGTTTTTCTTTGGATTTAGAAAAAGAGGGTAACCATGCACTGCTAATTATACTTTGAATTTTTAATAATTACATAAGTAAGCTTAGCATTTTCTTGTTTTATACTGCTAGATAATTTTTGTCTTATTCTGTTTAAAAAGCATAGGCTATATAGTTACTAGTTTTGGTTAACTGTTATCTTAATTGTTTACTAAAATTAAGAATTTTGAACTGAAGCTATAGCTGAGTTTGAAAAGGAGGTATAAAAAAAAGGATTTCCTGTTGCCCAAATGTGAAGTCAAAAATGAAATTTACATTTGTTTGAAATTACATTGTTTGAAAGTTCTCCTTAACAGTAAGGATTATCTAATTGGTTATTTGGAGTAGCTCATAATCTTTATCAGAGGTGCAGGTCTTTCCATTGGTGAAGAAGCTCCTGCCACAGAGTAGGCACATACTAGAGGGCTGATTTTCTGTTAATGTTTAGGGAACTTTCCCCAAAGCTTTGATTTTTATTTTTCCTTCCTTGGAATATAGATTCCTTGGAATATATATTCGCTTTACTAAATTGGGAAGATAACCATTCTACCATATTTTTTACCAAGTCAACAAAGTTAATGTTAGGGATGGGGTGCGTGTGGGGGCGGGGGTGGTGGAGAAGCAGGTGGTAAGGATAGGATGTCTGAGGCACTGTCCTTGACTCTTTTTGAAAAAACAAAACAAAAAACAAAAACACCCCAAACCTCTTTATATTCTGAACCCCTTTCTTTTCAGAGAGCAATTACTGTTATTAGAAAGCCACCTTGAGCCTTATTGTTGTAGAAAATTGGGCACAACCAGTGATGTCAATCAAAGGGACAGCAAAAAAATGGCTCTGCAGCCGATGACTTTTGCTATTCTATATTTGTAAGGTCCCTCCCCCAACAAAATATCATTTCCATAGCTGTGAATTTGAAATAAGTAATAAAAAGGTGTATTACATTGTAATATATGGAGCTTTGTAAAGGAACAGTTTACAGTTGGAGGATACTGTTATTCATGCTTCTTGAGATAATGCAATTTTCTAATTTTTATGATAGTAATTATTTTTCTTATTTTTAAAGAGATTTAGGTACATGGAAATTTTGGCAATTACTGGTCTCTGGCACTTAATAGGCATTGAAATGTTTTAATGTACTTGAAAATCAAAAAGCTGGTCCAGGAATGGCAGCCTTTCACCTGTTAGGGCGGCTGTTCTCCAACCTGACCTCACTGTAGTCAGTCTGCTGATGTCCTTTTGGTCTTATTCATGGAGTCTCTAGGCTTTGGGAGTATGTTGTAAGTCTTACAATTTTATGTTCAGCATATTGGTTGTTATTACATAAACAATTAAAAGTATCAGAATCGTTTCTTTTCCCATTCTGAAAACAGCGGTTTAATACATTTTCCTACTGTCTCAGTTAATTCTGCCATGCCAGATCTTGAGGCCATTTGCAGGGTGACAAACACTATTCTACCCTTCCCCTCTCCCCCACCTTTTTGCAAAACTACTTGGTATTCCCCAGGCCACAGTCCGATTGCCTTTGGGCAGATAGTGATTGTCCAATGACATTTCCTCAAGCCACTTGCAGATATGACTGAGGGGCTTCCATGAAACCTCATTTCCAAAACAAAAATGGTCAGTTTTTAGTTACAGTTGATATTAGATGCAGTCTATGCTTTTGCCTGGTGGGGAGGTGTGAGATACCTTGGGTACATTTTTGTATCCATTTGATACATTTTTTAATCCATGAGATGTTTGAACCCAACATAATTTTTTAGCTGATATAGAATAAACTTACCGGTCTGCGTGTGCGTGTGTGTGTGTGTGTATGTGTGTGTGTATTTCTCCTTTTTTGCTTTATTGTTTTGGCCCGTCTTTTAATTCCAGCAAGCTGATTAATGCCTTCCTCCTCTTTTTAAAAAATTGTCTTTATCATGTTTGTGCTACAGTGTCTATTTTCAGAACTTCTTGGCAGTGTGAGTTGCAAAAGTTATGGAGTGAAATAGGGACAATTTCTTTTTCTTTTCTTTCTCTCTCTCTTTGGTGGTGGCCTGCATATAAATGTGTGTTTGTGGTTAGTGTGAAAATTTAGTGGAAAGACCAATTCTGAATTTGTGATGGGAAGTGTCAGTCTCTCTTTGCAGAATTGGAAGGACTTAGGAACACAAGAGAAACTGGAATGACACAGCTCTTTTTGCACTTTGTCTAGGAAAAAGTCTCATGTAAAAGATGGGAAAATTGTTTGACTTTGTTTTTGCTGCTAATTTTGTGATAGCAGTAACTATGTATGATACACAAATGCTGAAATTGCTTCAGAAGTCCGGGAAGTAGTGTTCTATAACTTTTTAGGTCTTGCATTTGGCATGTTTTATTCAAAGATCATGTAAATGTTCAGTGTATGTTGGCGGTGGACCGTCAACTCTGGAAGAAGGTTCGCTGGGGCCAAGAGGGCTCTGCAAAGATTGGGAGGAAGCAGTACTTGAGTTAGAACTTGAATGATTGATAAGATTTAGCCAAGTGCAGTGAGAAAGTTAGAGAGTGTTCTAGGGTAGCAGTGTGAGTGAAATTATTGAGGCGGGAAGTGTAAAACGTGTTTTCTTGGTGGAGTGTGACTAGAACAGAGGCTTAATGTGGGATTTGGGGCCGTGCCATGATGGTCCTTGAATGCCAGGCTAATGAGTTTGGGCTTTGTAGTGCAGGGGTTATAAACTCTTTACAGGGACCAGGTAGGTAATTTAAATGATTACATGCAGCTTGTAAGATCCTGAATGACAGCTGACATAACTTAAGGCCTCGAGTTGGGGAAAAAATGGTGAGTAAAAACAGCCTGAAGGGTTCTAGGAATCTATGCCTTGCTCAGGTGCAAATGAGAGAATGTTCTGGCTGATAGTTGCCATGTGAGACTGTCAGATGTTGCTTTTAGATATTCTGGTCTGTTCTTTTTCTTTCTTTTAAGGATGTTATTTATTAGACGGAGAGAAACCGCAGGTAGGCAGAGCAGCAGGCAGAGGGAGAAGGAGAAGCAGGCTCTCCACTGAGCAGGGAGCCTGATGTGGGACTCGATTCCAGGACCCTGCAATCATGACCCCAGCCGAAGGCAGCTGCCTAACCGACTGAGCCACCCAGGCGCCCCTAGATATTCTGGTTTTTCAACAGAGACTGAGAACTTAGAATTTTACGTGAATTCTCTTTTTAAGTGTCTTCAGTTAATATCTAAAACACTATTTGGGACTACCCCTTGTGGGTTAGGTTTAATCTGTGGACCACGGGGGTGCCTGGGTGGCTCAGTGGGTTAAAGCCTCTGCCTTTAGCCTAGGTCATGATCCCAGGGTCCTGGGATAAAGCCCCGAATCGGCCTCTCTGCTCAGCAGGGAGCCTGCTTCCTCCTCTCTTTCTGCCTGTTTCTCTGCCTACTTGTGATCTCTGTCTGTGAAATAAATGAATAAACTATTTAAAAAAAAAAAATCTGTGGACCGCGAGCAAGTTACAGGTCTTCAACTCTTACCCAGGTTATCTTATTTTTTAAATTAAAGTTCTAAAAGCAGATGTTTGCCATCTTCCAGAGGACAGAAACGTTATTAAATTACTTTTTATTCTCTGTGCGTTTTATACAGTTGAATGTCAGTACTCTAATACTTGTTTATTTGTTGGCAATTATTTTAGGAAAGCTGCCCTGGTAATAATATGAAGAGAGGAGTTACCTGGAGGCAGAGATTAACAGCAGATTGCAATAGTCATGGTGGGAGTTGATGAAGGCAGATGGTATATTGTTGGTAAAGTGGTTGGAAAAGAAGAGAGATTTCAGTCAATGCAGAAGAGGAGTTTTGAAGTTTCTGCCACAGATGTTGAGGTGATAGAGACGTCTGGGGGTGTTTGGGCAGTGTAGCATTGAAGTTTAGGAGCTTGATTAGGGTAGGTGATTAAAGATGTAACTTCCTTGAAATCACTGAGAATGCGGAGGGCATGTGAAATTTAGTAAAAGAATTGGGATGCTTGCTTCTCTTAGGACATGGTGGTGCGGCGGGAAGGGACCAAGAAAGCCCATAAAAATGAGGAAGGAAATCCGAACATGTTCTACAAAAGGGCAAGTATGTGCAAGGGTGTTCATGGCAGCAGAGAAAAGTAGAAAATGAATAGAGAACCGGCTACAGCAAAACACCTATAAGTGGACCGCCGGGAAGTTTTTCTCAGGACCGAGAGGTGGACCTGTCGGTACCAAAGTGGGAAAATGTCTGTGGTATATTTGCTGACTTGAGGGAAAATCTTCTGAAAGTTGCAAAGCAGTAAGTTTAGTACTATTTAGTAAAGAGCACATAACCCCAAACTATGGATGTATTCTGGGTAGAGAAAATTATTTGGAAGAATACATAGCATCATTAATACTTCTGTGGCGTATATAATCTTGTATGTACATTTATGCACTGTTTATTTATTTATTTTAGAGAACTGGCAGGGAGAGGGGAGAGAGTCCCAAGCAGGCTCTGTGCTGAGCGCTGAGCTGGATGCGGGGCTCGATCCCATGACCCTGAGATCATGATCCAAGCCAAAGTCAGGAGTTGGATGCTTAACTGACTGAGCCACCCACGGGCCCCTCTTTAAAAAGCCAATAGCTGAAAACCATAGTCGTGTTTTACAAATGAGAAAACCAGGTTCTGGGGTCCATCACAGATTGAGGCACCAGGTTGCCTGCATTCAAATCCAAGTCCTACTACTCACTCACTGGTCGTCTTGGGAAGTTGCTGGACTGTTGGCTGCCTTCGTTGCCTCGTCTGCAGAGTGCACATTCCAGCACACCTGGTGTAGGATTGTTGTGAATTTATGTGTAGAATTTACAACAGTGTCTGGCACAAACTGAGTACTGTACTTAGGAGGTACTGTTAGAAGAATTGGTTAATATGTGTTATTGCCGCTCTCATGAGTTGTCATCAATCAAGTATTTGCCTGATGTCCTAGAACTTGTTAGTGACAGACAAGTGATGAGATACCACACTCGCTCTAAGAATGTCATGGCATAAGATAATGTAGTAGTTACTGGGGGTGGGAGGGGGCAATGAAGATTTCCTTTCTGTACAGCTGTCCCTAATAAAAACAAAAAAGAAAGATAAAAAAGCTAGGTCAGCAGAAATCTCTATAGAATGTTTCTTATTATGAGGAACACATGAAGAACAACAAAAAGTAGTTCCCTCGAAGCTGTATATATAGTACCGTTACTACAGAATTATTAAAAATTTTTTATTGTCCAAACTTGTGAATGTGGTCATAGTGATCTTTTTATATTATAGCTCTGCCGACTCTGTTTTTATTAGTAGGTCTTCCTAATTGAGACTTCCTATCAGGTGGCTTTAAAATGATTTATGTCTTTCATACTGAGTCTTCCCCCCCCCCATTTATTTATTTATTTATTTATTTATTTGACAGATCACAAACAGGCAGAGAGGCAGGCAGAGAGAGAGGAGGAAGCAGGCTCCCCACTGAGCAGAGAGCCCGATGTGGAGCTCGATCCCAGGACCCTGAGATCATTACGCAAGCTGAAGAGAGAGGCTTAACCCACTGAGCCACCCAGGTGTCCCCTGAGTCATTTTTAATATTTACATTTCCATGTAATCATTTACATTAGAAGCGGCATAGCCAGAGGTCATAGGAAGTATGTGTGATTTTGTTAATTCCATCTTTTAGTGGAGCCTAGCAGTAAACAAATAACTTCCTTGGTTTCCTGATCTTGGGGATCCTAGTGGCATATACCACATGTCTCGAGTAAACACCCAGTTAGATATAAAGTAAATTTTAAAGAACTAATTATATTTTTTACCTTAAAGCTCTCATCATCTAATTGTTCTGCCAAGGTTGAATTTGGTTGCTATGGCCAGTTTTTCTCATATCAGTCTCTTACATACTTAGAGACTCATAAAATGGGAAAACCAGATGAGCATTCTAAGAACTCTTCATCTAACCCCTCATTTTGCAGGTAGCTGAGACTCAGAGAGGTGATAGCATGCTATAGATCATACATCAGGGTCTTAACCTGCACAGTAAATGCCGGGAGAGAAGGTAGTCTATTATGTTGGTGACCCCCAGTGAACCATGGCTGCTGGGATTTATGCTGTTGTATGGTCACCTCCCCATGTGTCTTGTCTAGCCCTGTGACTCACTTTAACCAGTAGAATGCAGCAAAAATGGCACTGTGCTAGTTTGGGGCCTAGGCTTTAAGAAGTCCAGGAAATTTAACTCTTGCCTGCTTGGGAGCCCCAGTCACCATGCAAGAAGGTAGGTCCTGCCCTGCTGGAGAGACCATGTGCACAGGCGGGGATTCTGGACCCCAGTGAAGAAGAGAGGCCCAGTTGCCAGTGTCCCAGCTGAGTTCAGCCCGTTGTCAGATTCCCTGTAGAGTGCAGCTACGAAAGTGACCACCGGTGAAACTAGCAGAGGAACCAGCCAGCTGAGGGCCTTCCATATTGCAAAATTATGAGTGAATAAAATGGTGGTTGTTTTAATCTGTTAGATTTTGTGGTGGTTTGTTATGTATCGGTATAAAATGGAAGCAGATGATTTTGTGAATTAAGAAACTGTAAAAACAAAAACTATTGGAGATACAAATGATAAAAATCATTATTGTTTTTCAGCTTCTTTTACTGAGATAGTTGAATGAGGCTACCCCTAACCTTTGCCCCTCATTTCAGTAAGGTATTTTGAAATAGAAGTGGATTTTTATTATTGGGGAATTTAAATGGTATTTAAAAATGTAGCTGTCACAGTGTAGCTCAGACTATAATTAGATAATATGTAATGGAAAAAAATAATTACGGTTTTCAGCTTTCAAAAGATATGATTTTACTTTCTTGACTTTTACAGGTATCTTCTACATATCTGGAGGTTTATGGACTCTTGTGTCAGGATACCTGGGTTATATTCCTGGGCCTAGCATAGGTTTGCCTTTAAGAATGACTTGGATAGGGGTGCCTGGGTGGCTCAGTGGGTTAAGGCCTCTGCCTTTGGCCCGGGTCGTGGTCCCCGGGTCCTGGGATCGAGCCCCACGTCGGGCTCTCTGCTCGGCAGGGAGCCTGCTTCCCCCTCTCTCTCTGCCTGCCTCTCTGCCTACTTGTGATCTCTCTCTCTGTCAAATAAATAAATAAAATCTTAAAAAAAAATGTTAAAAAAAAAAAAAAAAAAGAATGACTTGGATAGGAAGGTTTATTTCTCTCCCATCAAAGCCTGGAAGGAAGGCACTAGTGCTGGTGTGGCGTCCCTGCGCTGTGAGATCACCAGTGACTCCATTGATGTTATCTTTCTGCCCGGACATCTCGAGGATGTGGCCTTTGCCCTCACGTTCCGTGATGGCTCCTAGAGGACTGCTCATTACATCCACGTCCGTTGAAGTAGAACGGAGGGAGAGTGGACCCAGGGCACAATTCCCGTCTTCCAAACAGTCTTGTAAGAAGTACCACGTGGTTCAGCTTGTTTGTAATTGGTTGGAGCCTAGTCATATGGCCATGTGTGGTGCAAAGGAGGCTGGGAACGTAATCCTTTAGCTGAGTACATGGCTGCCTCGGGCGGATGGAGAGTGGTGTTGGTGAGGGACGGAGGGAACGCTCCAGAAGCAGCCAGTAGCCTGCTCCACTGTGGGCAACCGGTTTATCTCCGGGGCTTGGGTCTTCCCGAGTGTGAGAATGACGATGCAGAACCACTAGAGAGGGCAGATGGATTTCACACTGAGGGCCAACCCCAGGGGAGTGGGAGTGATGACCTGCGGTGTTCTTTGAAATCCCACCTGAGGCCCAGTTGTTGGCCCCAGCAGGGTGAGGAAGTAGAGGAAGGATTTATTTTGGGTAAATAGGGGAGTGATAGCATGCTGTGGTTTTTATACTGTGCTACATATTTTAGCCTTTTTTTTTTTTTTTAAAGGTTTATTTATTCATTTGACAGATCTCAGAGATGACAAGTAGGCAGAGAGGCAGGCAGAGAGAGAGGAAGGAAAGCAGGTTCCCTGCTGAGCAGAGAGCTGGACGCGGGGCTCCGTCTCAGGACCCCGAGATCTTGACCTGAGCCGAAGGCAGAGGCTTTAACCCACTGAGCCACCCAGGCACCCCATTTTAGCCTTTTTTTTATGTATAGCTACTTCAGTTTTTTAAAATCTTCTCATTGAAAATACTTGGTTATTTTGCTAAGTAAGCTTTGGACCACCCCCCTCCCTTTAAGATATCCTGAAATTCATTCCATATTTAAAAATTTTGCTAATAAACCTGAGTCCCAACTTTGTGCACAACATTCTCAAAACTGGGGATTGGGATGATGTAGAAAAAGAGTAAACTTCTTTATGCAGTGTGTATCAGAAAGCTAGAGTATGTGGGGGTAACAGACAGACTCAAGTCTTAGTTTCTGCAGTCAGCAAGAGTTGATTTCTTGCTTGTACTACGCGTACTGCATGGGCTGGCTTGGAAGCTTTGCTCTACAGCGGCTGCATCCCGGCTGAGGGAGACCCCATCTCTGTCCTTCACTGTTGCCAAGGCAGGAAAAGGAGAACATCGTAGGTTCTGCGATGGTAGGTTCTTAAAGGCTGGAAGCAATGGCATATGTCGGCTGTGTTTACCTTTCATTGACCTGAGAAAGGCACATGTTAGTACCTAACTTCACGAGAGCATGGGACGTGAAATCATATTTCTGGAGGGAGAACTAGACGTATTCGGTGAAGACAACCAGTAAACACCACAGAGGGTAACATTTATTTTCATCCAGAATTTCATATTTCACTTTGGAGTATGTTTTGTTACCTATAATTGAGTATGGCCATCTGGTAGACTGCTACACTAGAACATATTAATTAAGGTGATGTGTTTAATAATAAATATACAGAACATTTTGCAGAGGTAGAAATAATACAGGAGTAATAGGGCTTGGGTTCCTGCTTCTTTTTCTACTGTACGTCATGCTCGTTTCCTTTCTTCTCCCGCCTGAAAGGAGGGAAGGCATCAGACGTTAAAAATGGTATTTAATGTTACTGAGATTATAGGTGACTTAAAATCTTTTTTTGGGGGGGGTAAAGATTATTTATTTATTTGACAGAGAGACGGAGAGAGGACAAGTAGGCAGAGAGGCAGGCAGAGGAGAGGGAGAAGCTCTCCACTGAGCAGGGAGCCCGGTGCGGGGTTCCATCCCAGGCCCCCCGGATCGTGACCTGAGCCGAAGGTAGCTGCTTAACTGACTGAGCCACCCAGGCACCCCCCCCTTTTTTTCAAAGTCAGTTTTTATAGCATGTTTTATTTCCAGTCTGGGTTTCTTTGTCTATTTGTTTTCTATTAATTACCCAAGGGAGATGTTACTGAGCATCTCCTATGCACGGTACACTGGAGGAACCAAAATGAGCCGATCCCTAGCCGCAGTTCTTCCGTGCACACTGTGCTAGAAAATGACCAATCCCGTGATGGGACGTTGTGCAGAGTGCTAGGGAGATAGAGAAGGAAGAACTTAAGGCAGGGAAATGAAGACGTGAAAACACGAGTTAAGTCCTGAAGAATGAAAACAAACTACTGAAGAGAGTAGGGGGTGAGGAACAACCAGTCCATGGCCATGATGGGTCAGATACTTCCATCTTCCCTGAAGATCATGCTTGGCAGGCAGGGGCAGTAGAGTCATTAGGTCCTGTTTTACAGATGAAGGAGCTGCTTCCGAAGATCACGTGGTCTGTAAGCGATGCAGTCAGGATTTGACTCCAGGTGTGTCTGACTCTGGTCTTCACTTTCTCAAGAAACTCCAGTCTAACTTGCAGCTGCGAATTAAAGTTTGAGGATTTCATGTATAACATCGTGACTACAGTTGGTAACTGTACTACAGAATTGGAATTTGTTGTGAGAGTAGAACTTAAATGTTTCCACACACAAAAAGAAGATAAATATGTGAGGTGATGTATTAATGAACCAGATGGGAGGAATCCTTTCACAATGTATATGTATATGAAGTCATGATGTAAACTTGAAATACCTTACGATTTTGTCAGTTATACATCAATAAAGTTTAAAAAACAAAACAAAACAAAACAAAACTCAGCAGACCAAAAAAAGTCCAGGTTAGTGTGTGAGAAAATGAGGAAGGGAAAGTAGAATTAGGAATTTTGAATTTTCACTGTAGGCAGTAGGGAGCCATTGAAGATTTAAACAGAAGAGTAACAGTATAACTTGGTTAGAAGATGACCTTGGCAATGACAGGGAAGATGGTACAGAGACAGTATAGATCCCATTCATCATGTGACAGGGACCAGAGTGAGAACCAAAGTGATTTTCCATACTCTTTTTCATCAAGAAATAATACTTGCCTAACTTGTGTTTTCAAATTACCAGCCTGGGAACTAGAAAGACCTTCACTGTCACCAATTCCAGAGCCTTCAGTTTGTGGATTAGGAACTGGAGTACAGACAGCCAGGTTTGACATCTGAGATTACACTTCAAGATCTTTTTTGTCGGTAGCTGGTTCTTATTCTAGGTTCCATTAGCCAACAACCAAATGGGGACCTGTGCCTGGGAGAATGTCTTTGAGGTTCATTCATGTTGTTGCATTTATTAATAGTTTGTTTCTTTTCTTTCTTTTTTTTTTTAAAGATTTTATTTATTTATTTGACAGAGATCACATGTAGGCAGAGAGGGGAAAGCAGGCTCCCTGTGGAGCAGAGAGCCCGGTGCGGGGCTCAATCCCAGGACTCTGGGATCATGACCTGAGCCGAAGGCAGAGGCTTTAACCCACTGAGCCACCCAGGCGCCCCAATAGTTTGTTTTTTTATGTTGGCGAGCGGTATTCCATTGGATGGGTGGGCCACATTTTGTTCATCAGTTCACCAGCTGATGGACACTTGGGTTGTTTGCAGTGTTTTGTGTCCTATGAACAATGCTGCTGAACGTTTGGAAAATGTTTTGGACAAATGGCTTCATTTCTCTGGATAGGTACCTAGGAATATAAATTACTTGCTTACGGGGTTAGTGTATATTTAACTTTTTTAGAAACTTCCAGACTTTTCCAAAGTTCTGTACCATTTTATATTCTCATTAACATTGTGTGAAGGTTCATATCCTTGTTGATGCTTGGAATTGTAAATCTTTTGGATTTTCACTGTTCTGGTGGGTGTGTAGTGATACCTCATTGTGGTTTTAATTTGCATTTCTCTAATGATTTACGATGTTGAGCATCTTTTCAAATGCTTATTCACCATTTCTGTGGTAAAGTATAAATTCTTTTGGTGAAGTATGAATTTAAATCTTTCCCCCATTTTGGGTGTGTGTGTATCTTAATTTTGAGTCATAAGAGTTCATTATATATATGTACACATATCAGACTTATTTTTTAGAGCAGTTTTAGGTTCACAGGAAAACTGAGAGGGAGTTACAGAGATTTCTCATAGACCATCCCTACTCTCACACATACACAGCTTCCCCCATTATCAACACCCTCTGTTACAGGGGTACATTTGTTAGGGTTGATGAACTTCCTTTGACACATCATTATCATCCAGAGTCTGTAGCTGGCATTAGGGTTCACTCTTGGTGCTGTGCATTCTGTGGGTTTGACAAATGTGTGATGACATGTATCTACCATTGTAATATACAGAACAGTTTCACTGCCTGAAAACCCTCCGTTCTGCCTGTTCCTCCTTTCCGTCCCTTCCCGGGCAACTACTGCCATTAAAAAAAAATGTCCATAGTTTGCCTTCTTTTTCTAAAGACTTTATTTATTTATTTGACAGAGAGACACAGTGAGAGAGGGAACACAAGCAGGGGGAGTGGGAGAGGGAGAAGCAGGCTCCCTGCTCAGCAGGGATAAGGGACTTGACCAGGACCCTGGGATCATGACCCAGGTTGAAGGCAGACGCTTAATGACTGAGCCACTGGGGCGCCCCTGTAGTTGACCTTTTTTATGTATTTTTTTAAACATTATTATTATTTTTTTAAGATTTTATTTATTTGACAGAGATCACAAGTAGGGGGAGAGGCAGGCAGAGAGAGAAAGGGGAAAGCAGGCTCCCTGCTGAGCAGAGAGCCCAGTGCGGGGCTCCATCAATCTCAGGACCCTGAGATCATGACCTGGGCCGAAGGCAGAGGCTTAACCCACTGAGCCACCCAGGCGCCCCTCTTTAGGTATTTGTTATACAAGTCCTTTATGAGTTATATGACTTACGGGTGTTTTCTTCCGCTCTGTGGCTTATTCTTAATCAGTTTTTAGTGATGTCTTTTGAAATGCTAAGGCTTCTAATTTTGATGAAGTCCACTTTATCAGTATTTTTTGCCCTTACGGAATTATAATTTTCATATCATATTTAAGAGCTCTTTGCGAAGCCTACGATCGAAAAGATCTGTGCTTACTTCTAGAAGCTTTTATAGTGTTAGGTTTTACATTAAGGTCAGTGATATGTTAGTTTTTATATATGGTGTGAGGTAAGGTCTAAGTGTATTATTCTGCATTTGGATGTAAAGTCATTCCAGCACCATTTGCTGAAGACTGTTCTTTCCTCATTGAATTGTCTTGGCAACTTTGTTGAAAATCACTTGATCATAAACATGTTTATTTCTGGACTTTTCCGTTGATTTGTATGTCTGTCCTTCTGCTAATATTACATTATCTTGATTAGTGTAGCTATATTGTAAATTTTGAAATCAAGTAGTCTAATTCCCCCAACTTTGTTGTTCAGATTGCTTTGCCTATTATAGGTCTTTTGCATTTTCATGTAAATTTTATGGTCAGCCTGCCAGTTTCTACAAAATAATGTATTGGGATTTTGAATATTGAATCTGTAGATCAATCTTAAGAAAAAATTGTTACCTTGTTACTTCTTTTTAAAAATTTTTTCAAAATTATTTAAGTAATCTCTACACCCCTCATGGGGCTCGAACTCATGACCCTGAGATCAAGAGTTGCATGCTTTTCTGACTGAGCCAGCCAGGTGCCCTGATACCACATTATTTCAATACACGAGATTACATTGAATCTGTAAATCAACCTTTTTTTTTTTTCTTTTCAGAGTTTATTTATTTATTTGACAGAGAGAGTAGAAGGGAGGGAGGGAGAGAGCATAAGCAGGTGTCGCAGCAGAGAGAGGGAGCAGGCCCCCCACTGAGCAGGGAGCCCAGTGTGGGGCTCAGTCCCAGGATGCTGAGATCATGACCTGAGCTGAGGGCAGACGCTTAACTGACTGAGCCACCCAGGTGTCCCAAGAAGTTTTACCATTTTCAAACAGAACATCTGTGCGACACTTGGCAAATGACTTCTTGGTGCTTCTGTTGCTTCATCTAAGTGGGTTAATGATAGTATCTACTTCACAGGGTGGTTGTGAAAATTAAATAAAGTAATGTTTGTAAAGAGAATGGTGTCTGATGTACTGTAAGCACTTTATTCGATTTGTTAATTTTATTAACATTAAATAGGCAGGAATTAAGCAGGAAGTTTAAGAGAGGAAAACTGCCCAACTGATCAGATCATCATAGTGTGAGGAAATTAAATCTTGGTGGTTTTTAATCTTTTTTGGAGTTACAGATCCCTTTCCTTTGGATATATCCTCACATTCTCAGAAGAGCATGCATGAATATAGATAGACAGATTTGTGTAATTTAAGGGGAAGGTTTTAGTGAAACTTATTCTGAAAGCTTTGTAGAAGTTCCATAGCCTCCAGAATAAGAAACTGTCTTCTGGGGCACATGGCTGTCTTAATCAGTAGCGTATGTATGTGACTCTTGATCTCAGGGGCGTGAATTCAAGCCCCACGTTGGATGTGGAGCCTACTTTAATAAAAAAAAAAAAAAGAAAGAAAGAAAGAAAAAAAAGAAAAAAAACGCTTTCTTCTAAAGATAGCATGCTGTCTGAAGGAAACTGCCTTGGATGCAGAAAGAGATGGAGGTTTTTATCTCTTCAAAACTGAGTCCTTTGGCACCAGAGTGTAGACTTTTTCTCCTCAAAGTAACTAATTTAAATCAGGAATTATTTTCCCTTTCTGTTGCTGGCCCAGCTTCTCCGCTTTTATTTTTCCTTTTTCTTTACTGTACAGTCCACTCACTGTCTTCCTTAGTGACCCTTTACTCCTCCAACTAACCCCTGTTTAGCTCCTTCCTCTTTTGCTCCATCTTCCTGGGGCAGGGAGGGACTGTTCCGGGAGGAGTAGCCGGGGTCTGGTAGCACTGCACTGGCATAGTGTTGGTGACAAGTGTCCTGAGATTTCTTTTTTTTTTAAGATTTTATTTTTTTATTTGACAGACAGAGATCACGAGTAGACAGAGAGGCAGGCAGAGAGAGGAGGAAGCAGGCTCGCCGCTGAGCAGAGAGCCCAATGTGGGTCTTGATCCCAGGACCCTGGGATCATGACCTGAGCCAAAGGCAGAGTCTTGACCCCCTGAGCCACCCAGGCACCCGAGGTCCTGAGATGCTTGGTGTGTGCCAGTGCTGCCACTGCAAAATGGTGCTGGGTAGAGAACTTACTGATCATTTCCAATTTTAGAGTTATTTTTAGGCTGTGCTTATCACCAGAATTCTGTATCAGATCTCTGTATACGAGATCTCATTATATATTCCCAGTCCCAGTACTTCTGAATCCTAATCCAGTTCCTGGTAACTTTTAACCTACATGTATTATTAAGAGGCCACTGTCAAACGTAGGCCTTTTCGCTCAGGGTCTTTGGGAGAACAGTGAAGGGTCAGCATTAATTTGAACTTCGGTTAAAATAGAATTTGTTTAGTTTAACATTATCATGACAGAGATTATAATTCTTTCCTAAAATTTTTGAAATATAACTCGATTATCCTTTTGTTTACTAAAACATGTGAAAACATTGTTGTCTTTTTCAGTTTGAATCTAAATTTCTTTTGTCACCATAGAACCTGTAGATTTCTAGTCATAGGAATCTGTTATTTCAGATATTTTTCAGTATAAAAAATTAGATTATTGTTACAGAAAATGGGGAGCATGAAGAAAAATAAAAATTTAGCTCTTTCCACTCTAACAAAGACACTCATTTTGATGTTTTCTTTCTAACTTTTTTCATATGCGTATTTTATTTTTGTTGTATTAATGATGGTATATATGGAATTGTGCAACCTACTTTTTGTCTTCGCATATGAGAGAAAATTTCCATGTTGTTAAACTCAATAACATTTTTGAAAGGTGCTTAATTTTTCACTGAGTGAACTGATGTAAACACCCCTTAGTCACCTTTGTTTCTGTACTTAATATTATTATTTTTTTGTGTATTATTATACTATGTAAAGTGCTTTGGCAGACATTTTCGTAGATAAAATCCTTTTCATATTTTTGGATTATTTTTATAGGACAGATTTCCACAAGCAGGATCACTAGCTTAAAAGAAAGCAGCTTTGTGTGAGTCTTGATCCGTAGAGGTGAGTGCTATAGTGTCCGGGTGCCGGGCCTGAGATTCTGGTTCCAGGATTTTCTCCTTGTGGGCTTTGTATAAAAAATGGAATCTCTCCGTATTTGCTTACTCACCTATAGAATGGGGGTGATGACAAATCCCTGTCATAGGGATGTTGAGAAAATTGAAGAGGGTACCGGTTCTGAAAACCTTAGAACAGTGTCTCTTACTCAGTAAGATCCTACTAAATGACTATTTTTATTAAAATTTTAAAATGCTCTCCAAAAAGGGCTGTATCAGATTTTAATGAACCTTTGTCATATATAGTATATTAAAAACCTTCATCTTCTTAGTTTAGTAATTGAAAAATGACTTGAGTTTTAATTTTTTATTTACTTGATTAGTAGGAGTACTGAACATTCTTGAAATTTACTACTTGTATTCCTTCCTTCCTTCCTTTCTTTTATTTTTTTTTAAGATTTTATTTATTTGAAAGAGAGAAAATGAGAGAGAGAGAGCATGAGATGGGGGAGGGTCAGAGGGAGAAGCAGACTCCCTGCTCAGCAGGGAGCCCCATGCCATAGATGATCCCAGGACTCCAGTATCACAACCTGAGCCACGGCAGTGGCAGTGGCTTAACCAACCGAGCCACCCAGGCACCCCTCTACTTGTATTTCTTGTGAATTGCTCAGTTATGTTTTGTGCATAGTTTACTGGAGGAGGGGAATTGTTAATGTTTTTCTTATTTTTTTTTAAGATTTTATTTATTTATTTGACAGACAGAGATCACAAGGAGGCAGAGAGGCAGGCAGAGAGAGAGGAGGAAGCAGGCTCCCTGCTAAGCAGAGAGCCCGACGTGGGGCTCGATCCCAGGACCCCGAGATCATGACCCGAGCTGAAGGCAGAGGCTTAACCCAACTGAGCCACCCAGGCGCCCCAGTGTTTTTCTTATTAATTTAAGCTCTCTATATAACATTTTTAGACATTGATATAAGTAGTCTGCCTCCATTGGCTATATAGAAAATTTACCTTTTGTGTAAGTTACTCCGTTTTATTCAGTTCTTAGTGGAAGAGAACTAGGAAAAATATTTGTAGGTTAGGATAACAATGCCATTAGGGTTTCTTTTTGGAAAGTCAAGCATTTCATTTAATGTCTTTTTGTTTAGTCCCATTCTCAATTAGTAGGGTACAACAGAAGAAACTCCTTTAAATTTTAATCATGGTATTGTTCCTATTTTTTTTTTTTTTTGTAATATAACCTGACTAGTAATGAACCTGTCAGTTTATATATTGAGAAGTTAGCTTATTTCAGTGTTAATGAAAAATGGTTAAATACTTTGAGAGTCACAAACATGCTACCTAAATTCAAAGTGGTTCTATTTATTTACCACCACATGTATCCTTTAACTCCTACTCCTTTTTTTCCTTAATATTTATAGTGGTAGCTACCAAAGGAGCAGCCCCATGTTCCCATAAGGTACCTGACTGCACTGTGCTTCTATTTTCTGTAGCTTGCTTTTGTAGGTGATACTAGGATTGTAGGGGAAGTTGTCGGGGAAGTGAGGGGAACCATGGAGTGGATGAGGGAAGTGGTAAGTTAATTAAAGCCATGGTAGTCAATTAATCTATTGCTGACAAGATTCCATTACACAGAAAAAGCCATTGTGTAGCATCTTAGTTTATGTTTCAAAACCAGAATGATTGAGTGAAGGAAGTCTGTTAATTGATGATAATAAAAATGATTTCTGCAAACACAGCATTTTTGTTAAATCTTACTGAGTACTTTTCACCTTTGGCAAGTTTTGTCTGTTGCAAAAGTTTTCTAAGAGACTTATGTGAAGTTAATTAGAATAACAATCTTGGAATTGAACTGCATAGAATTTTATTCATGTTTGCAACCTATTATGTTACAGTGGAAATAAAAACTAGAAACTTTTTGCATTGTGTCTTCTAAAACCATTTAAAATAATTTCAAAGTGCATTATAGATGATTTATTGGAATGACATTGTTTGACTTTGTTATAATGAAAGAATAGACTTATATTTTTCAGTGGTTTGCTTCTGACCAAAAAACTTGGGTGTCTCTTTAGTCTGTCGGTCTGTACACAGGTATTGGTCTGGAGTCAGCCTCTTTGTAAAAGGGCTGTTTTCTTGGTTACAGTTTAAATCTTAAGTCTTTCAATTTCATTCTGAAGTTCAGCAGGGTTACTGTAACCTTTTAGATTTGGAGAACAGGACATCAAATATGATGTTATCTGAGTTGGTAAGTTTTTACAGGATACCAGGTCTGACGAAAGAGATTTCTTCACCTGGCATTTGTGGAAACAAAGTCAGGAACTTGGCTTCCATTTACCCTACTGTCTGCCCCTCACCCCATTGACCAGTCTCTAAAATATTTGTTTATTTGAGAATAAGTGTTCTTTGGTAACCAAGACCCCTGTTAAATCATCATTTAAGTTAGCTTATTAGAACAACAGAAATAGACTACAGTTACATAATATTTCTTTTTATTTGCTCAGTGCCAGGAGTAGAAAAACACTTGGCCAGCTTCAGCTTCATAGAGGATTAGAAAGTTTGAGGAGGAAAAGTGAAATTGTTTGTTTATTGAGCAGGAGGGTAATTGTCCATAATTACAGATGCTTGTTTTAAGGTTTGGAAAGGGTGGTTAAAAAAATCCAAAACCATATATTTAAAAAAAAGTGATAAACATCTATAAATAAAAAGAGGAAGAAGAATTTGACAAAAATGGTCGCACCATGTTAAGTAGAATTGTTTCAGGAAAGATTCCTTTTTAAATTGGAAAAAAAGGCTGTGGGTTTAGGGGAGTGAGACCAGAGTGGGATGTTTTTGGTAGACACTGAAGACCATTTTAGGTGGTTGATATTTCAGTTTTGACCTCACTCCAGGGATATTAGACGAGAAAAGATTTGGAGACTTACTGATAGGGTTAATATAGGGTCTTGACGCGTTGATGCAAAATGATATGAAACGTGTTTGTTTCCCTTTGTTTTATACTCTTGGCCCCTCAGAGCATTCATTGAGTAACCCAGGACAGCGTGGAGCTGGCTTCTTTGAGATGCAGCCGCAGGGGGGAGCAGAGGGGGAGCTCGCGGGAGCGGGGAGCAGAGGGTTAACGCGGAGGGCTCTCCGGGGCTAGTCTGCAGCGGCGTTCCCGGTCTGGGCTGGGGAAGTCCACGCCGCCTTTTCCAGCCGCCCGCCCGCTACACACGGATCTACTTTCTCTGCGCGAGCCGCTCCCCCACCTACCTCCCCCTGCACGCTCCTGCGAGCGCCCTCGGGTGTGTGGCCGTGTGCGCCGGGCGGTGGGCGTGTGTGGCGGGAGATCCTCGGAGCCGCAGGCGAGGGCGCAGGAGGCGATCCGGACGCGCGTGTGGTCCGGCCTGTCTGGGCGCAGCCGTGGGGGCCGCTGGCCGGACTCGGCGGCGAGCGCGGGGCGCGCCGGGGTGGCCCGAGCCCGGAGGGCGCCTGGCGGGGGGCCGGGGTGTCCCGCGAGGGGCCTGGCTCCGGCCGGGGGCGGGGCTGAGCGGGGGTCGGGGGCAGTTCGGGTGAGCTGGTTTAGGTGCAGAACTGTGCCGTGACAGTGGGCAGAGCCAGCAGCCCCTGCCTGCGGGGGAGGCTCCCGAGTCTTTCCCGACGGGTCGTCTGCGCCCCCCGCCCCCAGGGCGGCTCGCGTGGGGGGGGCGCGGGGTCGACAAAGGCCGCCTGGAGGCTCGGGCTGCGGGCCCCCTGCGTCCGGGGATGCGTCCGGGGATGCGTCCGGGGATGCGGGTGGTTTTGCGTTCATCGCGGAACCACATTTAGTTCGAAATAAGGACAGAACGGGTAGTCTTACAAGTTTTGTATTCTGGGTTTGGAAGCTAATTGACAGCGGAGCCCTGGTAGCGTCTTTGCCTCCTTGGTTCTCGAGATTTTTCACGTAGTTTCTTAAGTACTTTTATTAGTTATTCTAGAATAATTCAGCACCTTGATTCCAGTTCTGCACAAATTGTGTATGTACCTAAGAATAAATACATCTCTGTAAAACTTTTAAGTGGTAATATGGATTTAACACATTTTGAAATAGTTATATAATTTGAAAACTCCGTGAGAAAACATTTTGATTCGAGTATTTCAGTGCAGGTTTGAGGATTTCCACCTATTTCCTCCTGTGTTTAATTCCCAGTTAGGAAAGAAAAAAGGGAGAAGTTAAGTCTTTGGCTTCTTAACCAGCATTTTAGTATCTCTCTTCTGGTAATCCACTAGAATTTAATTAGAAGAAATTTTAAAAAGCCCCTAACTATTATGTACCTAAAGTGCTTTAGAGAACTTGTTCCAAGCTGAGAGAAAAAGTTTGATGAATTAAATGTTCTTTTTTTGTTAAGTAAGACTGTGATAGTATAGGGTTAACTGCATTGTGTACACAACGAAACTATCTATCACCTTACCCAGTCTAAGATACTTAATATTTAAGTGCAGTATTTAATGTGTTTAATATATCTAACCTCAGGTGACATTACATCTTTTTTTTTTTTTTCTTACAGAAACTTTCGTATATGTTAAGTATGATAAACTGCGTCTTCCAGAATAATCTTTTTTTTTTTCTAGATTTATTTACTTATTTGACAGAGCGAGAGAGATCACAAGTAGGCAGAGAGGCACAGAGAGAGGGGGAAGCAGGCTTCCCGCTGAGCAGAGAGCCCGATGCGGGACTCGATCCCAGGACCCTGAGATCATGACCTGAGCCAAAGGCAGAGGCTTAACCCACTGAGCCACCCAGGCGCCCCCAGAATAATCTTTTATTATATAGTGACGCAGCGGTGCCTGATTCGCAAGTAGAAATCTTTTTCTATTTTTAAATTAAAAAAAAAAAAAAAGAGAGAGATCTTTTTTTTTTCCCCCTCCGCATCATAGTATAGCCCAACACAATTGAGACCTGAGCTGAGAGCTCAGAGTTGGAGACTGAATGCACAGAACCAGCCCGGCTCCTCCCCCCAGCCCCCTCCCCCCAAAAAACTGAGGGCATGAAATCCTGCTTGGGCACTTTTCTAAAGGTCAAATAATAGTGAGTATATGTTTTAATTTTTGTAAGGACCATTGATCTGGAAACAGTGTATTCTAACAAGATAAGTTTGAATTTTAACTTTTTGATACTGTATAATTTAGAATAAACAGTTGCTGCTTCCAGTGTAAAGTGTCATACTTGTTAAAAAATTATTGTTCTATTTGTAGTTTTCTCGTGCACATATTTTTTAACATTTAGACCTATGCAAGATGTAAAATAAAAGATTAATGTGGTACAGTGTGTTCTTTCTAAGCTACCTGATGCCTTATTAAAGAGCACTGAACCGTTTTTTTTAAATTCATTTTAATGACAAGAAAAATGTAAATTATCTAAAGTGTCAAAATATGCAATAGCTTCCTGTATTTTGGGTCGAGAGGAGTTTGGTAAACTATTTTTTAGTGTTTCTTAGTCTTATGTTGCATGGATAATGGAAAAGTGGGTCCGTGACTTGACTGAATTGTGATAGTGACATGGGCATTTTGTGGGCCTCTGTGGGCATTTGGTTCCTGATGGGGAGGTGGGACCCTTACCTGTTCTTAGGAGCAGTTTCACAGATGTATGGTTTAACTGGTATTGAAGACACACTGTGATGCTAAAGAAAAATGTTGTCATCTATGAGGGTTCCTCACAATGTAATTTGTATTTTGAGCAATAAATCCAGTTTGTTTTTAGATTTATGTAGAGGAAAAACTTCAGTTTGTTGAGTAGAAAGTAAACATCATGAACCCTAATGTTGCAGGCCTCACCTTCAGCTCCCTAGTCCCTACATGGAGAAGCCACCACCTCTATCAACAGAAAAAGTCAAAAGCCTTTTTTTAACCTGGGAAAACAAATGGCATATTTAAGATTTTCCTGTTTGATACCTCACTTGAATCTTCTATCATAGGTTAAAACTGGGTGTATTTTTCTTGGAATTTGGTCGTATTTTACTGTATTTGGTCCCGCTACCAATCTCTTATTCTGCAGTTTCGCACAACGTTCTTTGTTTCAACTAAATTGTTTTGAATAGTAATAAATAAATTGTTCCTTTTTGCATCTTGTGTTATATATAAACTTTAATCTCTTTCCCCTTTCAGGTTCTAACATTAAAGAAATAAATAATGAATAAATTTTATGTTACTTAAAAATTTGTAAAAAGCACAGAGGAAAAGATGGCATGACAACGGAAGTAAATTTAGGTTTGTTGAATTCAAAATGCTGTTGCATATGCCACTAACAGCAATAAAATATAAAGCAATATAGAAAACAGGCGTTAAAGCACATTTCCATATTTTTGGTAAAATAAGTACTAAAATCGAGAGACCACGGAAATGGGTGATTTGGCTTGGTTTGAAGTGCTGTGAATTAAATTTAAGTCACATTTTACTTAGATATGGAGTGATGGTCCCATAATTTTGATAATGGTAATATGTACATTGTGTAATTTGCCCTCCTTTTCTACTATAAATACCTATAAAGATGACTGTAAAACCTCTAATTATTTAACCTGGCACCTAGGAATATTAGTAATTAGAGGAAATTTTATCCATTATATTAAGGAGAAAAATTAGGCAGGATGTGTTACACGTTGTGTTTTTCATGAGAAGTTCAGTATTTCTTGAGGTTTTTTCTGACATCCATTTAAAAATTTTACAAAGTAATATGTGTATAATTGAAAGAAGCCCGTAGAGCAGGGCGCGTGCGTGGGTCTGGGTGGTGCAGTCCGTTGAGTGGTCAGTGTCAGCCTTTGGCTGAGGCCATTCCCTGCTCCGCGCGGAGTCTGCTGCTTCTCTCCCTCTGCCCCTCCCCTGCCTGTGCACGCATGTGTGCGCCTCTCCTTCCCTCCCCTCGTGCCCCCTCTTTCTCTTATAAATAAGTAAATCTTAAAAAAAAAAAAAAAAAAAGGTATGGGGCGCCTGGGTGACTCAGTGGGTTAGGCCGCTGTCTTTGGCTCAGGTCGTGATCCCAGGGTCCTGGAATCGAGCCCCACATCAGGCTCTCTGCTCCGCGGGAAGTCTGCTTCGCCCCCTCTCTCTGCCTGCCTCTCTGCCTGCTTGTGATATCTCTCTCTCTGTCAAATAAATAAAATAAATCTTAAAAAAAAAAAAGGTAGACCAGAATGATTATAATAAAGGTCAGCAATCTTTCTCATCCTTAGTGCCACTTTCCAAAGGAAATTTTTAAATTGTTTCTTTGTGTGGTATTATTATGTCTAAATAAAGCTTATTTAAAAATTTTAAAAAAGATTTTGTTTATTTATTTGACAGAGAGATGGTGAGAGAGGGAATACAAGCAGGGGATGTGGGAGAGGGAGAAGCAGGCTCTGCAGTGAGCAGGGAGCCCAGTGTGCGGCTGGATCCCAGGACTCGGGGATCATGACCTGAGCCAAAGGCAGAGGCTTAACGACTGAGCCACCCAGGCATCCTCTAAATAAGCTTATTTTATGATTTATCAATTTCAGATTGAATTTTGCTTTGATAAGTGTGGATCTGGCTCCCTCATACCTATTTCCTCAATAGATACTCTGTTATCCTTACAATTTCTGTGATAGAATAGACTTTTCTTCTTATTAATATGCATTGTCTATCTTGATTTCCCCAGTAGTAAAACTGAGGATATTAGCACTTCCACTTTTCACCTTTTTCTCCCCCTTTAAGCCCTGTGTCTGTCATTTCTTCTTTGGCGTTATCAAGGTTGAGAGCATTTATACTCTGTCCTGTATTCCTTTACACTTTGCCAATGACTTGGTTTTAATAGTTGAAAATCAGTGAGTAGTGTCTACCTTGTTGTGATGATGTAAGTATTTATAGCAGAGGCAAGGTGAGTATGATTACATTTCTTGTATTGTTTCTTGGTTTTTGAGTTGGTAATTGCCTTTTTTCTTGACTTAATTTGTCACTGTTTTTTCCCCCCCTGTGTTATGTTATCAGCTTTATAAGCCATTTGCTTTTAATCACTGCTATTTTATGTATATGAGTACTTCTTCCCCTTAGGAGAGGTTTTCCCAGTCCTCCTCCTCATTTTGGACTAGCTGTTACTTAGGTGTGCTGCATACTTGTCCTGGTGTTGGACTTCGCTTCACTGGCTTTGCTCTTTGATGGCTCTGTTAACTGAACATTTATTCTTTCTTGAGTAACCTTGTTTTACTGCCATGAATGCATCCGTCCCATAAAGTTCTTGGAAAGAATTTGTGGGAGATAAGTTTTTTAATCCTGGCATATCTGAAAAAGTCTTCATTGGCCCTTATAGTTGACGGAGTATTATTTTGTTCAAGCCAAACTGTTGAAAATTATTTCCCTCCGGAGGTTTTGAAGACTTTGCTCAAAGGTATTCTAGTAGCCATTAATGTTGCTGAGGAGAAGTCTGATACATTGTGATTCTTGTTCCTTTGTGAATAGTGTGTTTTTGTCATCCTTCATGGAAGCTCTTTAGAGCCTTGTTTTGACCTTTTAAAATTGAAATTGCTCAAAGATGTGAAGATGTGGTTCTTTCCATTATTATTAAACTAATGACTGATGTTTCGTAGTTCTTGGAAATTCTCTTCTTGTTACTTTTAATTATCTCTCCTGTCTTTCTGTTACTGTTATTTTAGCTGGTATTTTTAAATTCAAGTGTAATTAACATCAGTGTTCCATTAGTTTCAGGTGTACAGTGTAATGATTCAACAATTCCGTGTATTACTCAGTCCTCATCATTTTAAGTGTACTCTTAATCCCTTTCACCTATTTTACCCCTGCCCCTCTCCCCCACTCGCCTCCCCTCTAGGAGTTTGTTCTCTGTATTTAAGAGTCTGGGTTTTTGTTGTTGTTGTTTGTTTGTTTTGTTATGTTTTTATTTTTTTAATCTTTTTTTAAAAAATTCTTCAGTTTCTTAAATTGCACATATAAGTGAAATCATAGGGTATTAACCTGCCCTGACTTATTTCAGTTACTGTTACACCCTCTAGATTCATCCGTGTTGCTGCAAATGGCTAGATTTCATTCCTTTTTTTTTAAATGGATGAGTAATATTCTCGTGTATATATGTCACATCTTTTTTATCCATTCGTTTATGAATGGATACTTGGGTGCCTTATGTGTCTTGGCTATTGTAAATAATTCTGCAGTAATCATAGGGGTGCATTTATCTTTTCAAATTAGTGTCTTTGTTTTCTTTGAATAAATATCCAGTAGTGAAATTATGGATTGTCATGGTAATTTTGTTTTTAATTTTTTTTGAGGACCTCCATACTGTTGTCCACAGCGGCTGCCCCAGTTTGCATTCCTCCCAGCAGTGCGGAGGGTTCCTTTTTTCCCCACATCCTCACTAGCACTTGTTTCTTATGTTTTTTTGATTTTAACCATTTGACAGGTGCTGCTTCATCGTGGTTTTGATTTGCATTTCTCTGATGATGAGTGATGGTTTAACATCTTTTCAAGTATCTCTTGGTCTTCTGTGTGTCTCCTTTGAAAAAAAATGGCTATTTGTATGTTCTACCTGTTTTTAAAATTGGATTTATTATTATTACTATTATCATTTTGGTCTTGAGTTGTAGAAGGTCTTTATATATTTTGGATATTAACCCATTATCAGATACAGCATTTACAGATATCTTCTCCCATTTGATTGGTTATCTTTTTGTCATATTGATGATTTCCTTCACTGTGCAAGAGTTTTGTATTTTGGTGTAGTCCCTGTAGTTTATTTTGTTTCGGTTTCCCTTGCTCCAGATGTGTCTAGAAAAATGATTCTGTAGGTAGTATCAGATTACTGCTGATGCTTTCTTCTAGGAATTTCATGGCCTGATGTCTCACATCTACATCTAAGTCCATTTTGAGTTTACTTTCAGATATGGTATAAGAAAATGGCCCGATTTCATTCTTCTACATGTGGCTGTCCAGTTTTCCCAATAGCATTTGTTGAAAAGACTGTCTTTTTCCCATTGCGTATTCTTGCCTCCTTTGTTGTAGATTAATTGACCGTATAATCATGGGTTTATTTCTGGGCCTCTGTTCTGTTCCATTCATCTATGTGTTTGTTTGTGGGTTTTTTTTTTTGGTGCCAGTACCATACTGTTTTGATTACTACAGCTTTGTAGTATACCTTGAAATCTGGGATTGAGAAACCTCCAATTTTGTTCTTTTTCAGTATTGCTTTGGCTCTTTGAGAGCCCGATGCGGGGCTCGATCCCAGGACCCTGGGATCATGACCTGAGCCGAAGGCAGCGGCTTAACCCACTGAGCCACCCAGGCGCCCTTGAAAACTACTTTTGATAGGGATTGCATTGAATCTATTGATTGCTTTGGGTAGGATAGGCATTTTAACCATATGTGTTCTCTCAGTCTATCAGCATAGAATCAGTCTTTCCATTTGTGTCATCTTCAGTCTCCTTCATCAGTGTTTTACAGTTTTTGGTGTACAGGTCTTTTACCTCATTGGTTAAGTTTATTCCTAGGTATTTTATTATTTTGGTGCAATTGTAAATGGGATTCTTTTCTTAATTTCTCTTTCTGAAACTTCATTATTAGTATATAGACATGCAACAGATTTCTGTATGTTGATTTTGTATCCTGTGACCTTACTGAATTCATTGATCAGTTCAAGTAGTTCTTTGGTGGAATTTTCAGGGTTTTCTATATATAGTATCATGCTGTATGCAAATAGTGAAAGTCTTTCTTTCTGTAAGTCCTTTTAGTTGGTTGTTGGACTTCCTGAATTAACTCCTGTGCCCTTCTGCCTTCCTTTTGTCTTTTTGTTCTGTTCTTCTGGGTATTTCCTCTATTCTTAGACTCTCTAATTTTAGTTTGGCAGTCATATTTTAAATTTTCAAGAATTCTCTCTCCCTGCACCCCCACACCAGCAATTCTTTTCTCAGTGTTTGGATTCAGAATCTTCTTGAATCTCTTTGAAATGTTAATAAGAGTCCCCTTAGCTGGCTTAGGGTAATTTTTTGTTGTTGTTTATCTTGATCTCCTATTGTAGGCTTTTTATCAAATAGCTGCTGATTCTTGCTATCACTCACCCTTAAGAGTTCGTGGAAGGGCTCGCTCTGAGATCTTGGTGACAGTTGGTGGGGTCTTGGTGACAGTCTTGGTGACAGTTAATGATGGGTAAGCTTTACTTTAGGGGGAAGCTGGTAATTCTGTTTTTGTATTTTCTTGCACTCTTTTTTTTTTTTTTTTAAGATTATTTATTTATTTGTCAGAGAGAAAGGAAGGGCACAGCAGGGGGAGGGGCAGGCAGAGGGAGAAGCAGGCTCCTCACTGAGCAACTAGCCCAATATGGGACTCCATCCTGGGATCCTGGGATCACCACCAGAGCCAACGGCAGATGCTTAAGGAACTGAGCCACCCAGGCATCCCACTGCTTTTGTATTCTGACATCTAGGAGTCTGTTGTTTTACCCCAAAGTGCTGACCCCCACACTAGATCTCTAGTTCCCTCTCCCCAGCCCACTGATTTCTTTAGGAAAAAAAAAATTTTATTTCCTAAAGATTTTATCTATCGGAACACCTGGGTGGTTCAGTGGGTTAAGCCTCTGCCTTCTTCTCTGATCGTGATCTCAGGGTCCTGGGATCGAGCCCCGCATAGGGCTCTCTGCTCAGCAGGGAGTCTGCTTCCCCCTGTCCCTCTGCCTGCCTCTCTGCCTACCTGTGATTTCTCTCTCTCATATAAATAAATAAAATCTTAAAAAACAACAACAAAACAGGTTTTTTTTTCTTAAAAGATTTTATTTATTTATTTGACAGAGATCACAAGTAGGCAGAGAGGCAGGCAGAGAGAGGAGAAAGCAGGCTCCCTGCTGAGCAGAGAGCCCGATGCGGGGCTCGATCCCAGGACCCTGGGATCATGACCTGAGCTGAAGGCAGAGGCTTTAACCCACTGAGCCACCCAGGCGCCCCAACAAAACAGGTTTTATTTATTTGACAGACACAGTGAGAGAGGGAACACAAGCAGGGGGAGTGAGGGGGGAGAAGAGGCTTCCTGCGGAGCAGGGAGCCCGGTGTGGGTCTCCGTCCCAGGACCCTGGGGTCATAACTTGAGCCGAAGACCAAAAACTAATATTCAGATATTTATTTATACAGTATTTCAGAATGTGCTAGGTTGTAGAAATGTAATGGAAACTTCAAGTTATGCGTGTGGTGTTCTGGCTTTTTAGGAAAGAGAGTATGCACTGTGTGTGTTGGACTTTTTAACGACACTTAGAGGATTAGAAAAGGTGTCCCGAAAAAATTATGAGTGTGATACACGCTGGTAAAAATATTCGAATAGCTCAGGAGAGCATTACTTAAGTGAGAAGCTCCTTCTCTGGTCTTCAGCCCCAGTTTTCAGAAATAATAATTATTTTTTTTTAAAAGATTTTATTTATTTATTTGACAGACAGAGATCACAAGTAGACAGAGAGGCAGGCACAGAGAGGGAGGGAAGTGGGCTCCCTGCTGAGCAGAAAGCCGGACGCGGGGCTCCATCCCAGGACCCTGAGATCATGACCTGAGCCGAAGGCAGAGGCTAACACTGAGCCACCCAGGTGCCCCCAGAAGTAATTATTTTTAACTTTTTATTATTTTGTGTCCTTGACTTCTGCTGTGCATATGTTTCTTTTTGTACATACTGTGCTCATACTCATTTTTATACAGATGGATCAGGTTGTGTATATTGTTTTGTGATTTGCTCTTGTCACTTAACAGTATATCTTGGACATCTTTCTGTTTTAGCATATACATGTCACTCTCCCCCCCCGCCAAAACTGCATAATATTCATCAGCCAATATGAATAAAGTGCTTGCTTATGGCAAGGAATATTCTAGATTCTGGGGATTCAGGGGTGAACAAAAGAGACCAAACCATTGCCTTCATGGGCCAGTATTTCAGTGGTGAGAGATACAAAATAAATGCATTCCTACTAATTAATTTCCAGGCAGTGGGAGATATTATAAAAAAATAAATTATAGTCATGGTAAGGCAGTATCTGCTGATGGCTCTGGGAGATGATGATGTATGTGGCTGGGGTAGTTAGAAAGGTCTCCTCTGAAGTGATGCCATTGGAGTAGATCTGGGTGAAGAGGAGGCAGTTAAGCAAATCTAGGAAGAATATGGTTCCTTGTGCAGGCTCTTCAACAGGAATGAGTGTGTCATACTCAAGGGATCCTCCTGCATCCTGAAATAAGAGGCTGGTGTTACTGGACAGTAAGGATAACTTAGAGGAGATCCAGATGATGGCCCACATGCCATGGTGAGGGGCAGGGGTTTTGTTCTCAGGGCGGTGGAAGCCACTGGAGGGTTTATACTGACCAGATGCTCTTCAAAAATGAGGTATTGATGCACAGTCCCACAGCTGAGCGGATCTTTTCCCCAACTGCATGTGCAGGGCTGGGGGTGCATTTCTGAATGTGGAAGTGGTGATTTTAATAGAACTGTTTCATTATTGGGGCGCCTGGGTGGCTCAGTCGATTAAGCATCTGCCTTTAGCTGACGTCATGATCTCTGGGTCCTGGGATCAAGCCCCGAGTGGGGAGTCTACTTCTCCCTCTCCCTCTGCCTCTCCCCTTACTTCTGTGTGCGAGCTCACCCTCTCTCTCAAATAGATAAATAAAATCTTAAAAAAAAAAAAAAAGAAAGAATTGTTTGTTTATCTAAGTCTCTTAAGCAGTCTTTTCCCAGAATGAAAATAAGCATTTGTCCTTTCCCTTTCAGTGGTCCGAGGTGGAAATTGTCTCCAGTTTCTAGGCCTCGTTTCTCCTGGGGCTAGTCTCACAGCAGGTGGCCGGTCTGGCAGGCTTTAGAGCCCTTCCCCGCCTCACCCTTACGGTCATAGGGATAGTAAAAGCTGTCGATTCTGTGACCTGCGCCAGGCAGTGAGTGTCCTAAGTGCTTCACATGTGCTGTGTTAATGTATTGAATCCTCACAACAATCTAAAAAGTAGATACTAGTATTATCTTCATTTTTTTTTTTCAGTTGAGAAAACTGAGACAAAGGACTTCACCAGTCTTTGTCTTTTCATTGTATCTTTTTCTCTCAAAGGGTTTCCTTCTGGTAAGTTTGGGGCTGTCACTTGAATGTCCTCTGTCAGTTGTTACGAGTCACAGCCTGAACCTCATAGAAATGGCAGGAGAGAAGGGCACTGGGGGAGTAAATTTGTTGCTCTTGGGAGAGTGCTCTGCCCATTGGCCGATCGTGTTTGCGGTGTTGGAGTTTGGTAGACAAAACCGCCAGGGTTCAGACTTTGTGACTGCTTGAGCTGTGGCTGATCCGTGATCTTTCTGTAGCTGTTTCATCGGCTCTGAATGGGGTACCCGTCGTGCCCATTTTGTGGGGTTGCTGTGGGCAGTGAGTAACGTGTGTCAAAGTGGTAGCGTGAGACCAGTAAGAGGAAGGACTGCGTCAGTTGACTCGTCGTCCCGCTGTTGCCTAAGAGTGAGCCACACTGTCTAGTGCTCCGAGTGTGGGCAGAAATGTAGGCAAGGGAATATCCCACTCGTTTGAGTTATATTTATGTATACAATTTTTAAAAAGTACTAAATATTATTAGTGTTTTAGTGAGTCATGTTGAATGGTGTATATGTGTATTAAGCTTTTATGTTTCTGCTGCATGACGACATTTTGCAGTTTCACTTAAGTTTGCATGTCTGATGAATGAATTATTTTATTTATTTACTTATTAAGATTTTATTAACAATAAACAGAGACAGACACAGTAAGAGAGGGAACACAAGCAGGGGCAGTGGGAGAGGGAGAAGCAGGCCTCCTGCCGAGCAGAGAGCCCGATCTGGGGCTCAGTCCCAGGTCCCTGGGATCGTGACCCAAATGGAAGGCAGAGGCTCTAACCCACTGAGCCACCCAGGCGCCCCTTATGAATGAATGAAATAGAGTCTGTTTACCCACTAGCATTTCTTCTTTTGAAGCCATCCACCTGTATTCTGCATCAGTATCTTTTGGCTTCAAATGACAAAAATCTTTATTTAAAATGGCTTCAACAATGAATAAAAAACAGACCCCTCAGAGAGCTTACATTTTGCTGGGGGCAAAGGAGGAATACACGAGTAAGTAAAATAAACAGTATTTAACAAGACGTTAAGTGTTAAGGAGAGAAAAGAAGTAATAAAATAGAGTAATAAAAATAAAGTAATAAGCATACCAGGCTGAATTGGGTTATTTTAAGTGGAGTGATCAGGGAGGGCTTCCGTGAGGTGATGCGATTTGAGTCTTATAGGTAGTCAGAGTGCAGGGGTGTGGGGCAAAGAGCACATCAGAGGGAAGGCTGTATGCACAGTCCCAGGGCAGGAGTGTGCTGGTCCGTTGAGAGACCGGAAAGGAAAGCCAGGGGCAGAGCTGAGCAATGGAGAGAGAGAAGCAGTGAGTTCGTTCGCGCAGGGCCTTGTAGACCATTGTGAGATCATTTTGGCTTTTATTCTGCCTGAGATAAGATACCTTTGGGGTTTGGGGCAGAGCACTGACCTTATCTGACTGTGACTCTAGGAGGTTCATGCTGGCTCCTGTGTTGAGAAGAGAATGAAGGGGATAAAGGTTGAAGCAGGCCTGGCAGTCACGAGAGCACTGCAAGCAGACAGGTGAGACATGATCTGGAGAGTGATAGGAGACAGAGAAGTAATTCTGCATGTTTTGAAGTAGAGCTGAAAGGATCTGTTGAGGAGTTAGATGTGAGAAGTAGAGAGGAGTCACAGTTCACATATGCAGTAGTCCCCATGACCACAGCCCGTGGAAACGAAGTCTGTTTGTTCATGCACCACTCTTTTATTTAGAACAGAGACCTACCCGGAAGCCCTCAGCAGATTTTTACTCAGGTCCTATGGCTGTGATTGGTCACCTACCCACGTCAAAGGTACGGGTGAGTCCAGGAAAGCAAAAACCTTTCCCTTTCAAGGCCTTATAATGGGAAATGGACTGACAGCAAGAACGAGTTGTGAGGGGAGTGACTGTTGGTTGTGTAGCCGGTAGTGACTTCAGTATGTCATTGCCCATTTTTCTGTTGGGTTGGTCTTTTTTTTTTTAAGTGACATGTAATGCTCTTTGGGTGTTAAGAAAATAAACTCTTGTTATGATAGATTCTAAATATCTCTAAGCCATGTATTTTAATGAGTTTTTACTCTGAGATCAGTTTTCTAATTTTGAAATGAATGAATCCTTTCAAAGTCACAGATAGGGACAGGTGAATGCATTGTCTGATGCATAATTTATAGTTTTTCCTACTAAGAGTGTGTTGTTTTAATCCAAATGCTGGTAGCCATTCTTTATAAAGCTATCATAGTGATATTGTACGGGCAGCAGTAGGGTGGGTGGAACACCCAGAGTGCCCCGATTCCTCTGTACCCCGTAGGTCTCTCTGTTGTCACTGCCTCCTGCCACTGAAGACGTGTAGTTTCCTGCGAGGCAAACTCTTCAGTAGGGTTTGCTGCTCAGTTTCCTCCTGCTGGTCTCTTCAGGAGTCCTGACCTGTTGACTCTCCCCTTGCCCCCCCACCCCAAATCAGCTGATAACTGGGTTATTTAGAACAAGACATTTTTGTTTTATTGTATGATTATGCGTTCTTCAGTTTCAAGACGGGAGGCCGTGTAGCTTTCAGCTTGTGAGTGCGCTCGTTCTCACCAGTTTGGGCAGAGTTCTTGGGCTTGAACTCTGTTACTATTAGCTTGTGACCCAGACCAGTTCCTTCACTACCCAGCTCCACTCGTGCTGTGCTGGGGACACCATCCATATAAACTACAACGCAGAGGCTGCTTCTTGGAGTTACAGTTTGGTGCTTCTCATTGACTTGAGGCAACTTAATTAAACCCTGAGCTTTCAGTGAGGTAACGCATGCTGAATGCTAAGCTCAGTGCCTGTAAGACACTTGAGGGAAGTGTTCCTTTTTGCCTTTGACTAAGGGTTGATGACCAGTAACTAACTCGGTGAGTTTAAGTGGGGAAGGAGGGTCATTGTGTAGTAGCTGTTAGCTGTTATAGGAGGTGGTTTTGAAAAAATGTATTTCTCCCCCTAACTATATATACATTTCATTGTGCAAGACGGAATTGTGATTTTATGAATTTGAGCCATTTCCACACTTATGCAGGTGTTCTGAGACCTTCCCAATTTTCCGTCATATTGAAGATAGGGTTGTGGGAGCACAGATGGGTGAGATACATTTACATCTTTTGCATATGATAATTTAGGCACAGCCGAGAGAGATTTCATTGCGGGCCAGTAAAAATATATTTAGTTCTCTGTTTTCAGAGTGTTCACTTTAATATACTTTTGGTAGGATATTAGAATAATTTTCTAAATTTCAACTTCTGTACTTAAAAACAACAGATTTTCTAAGGAAGTCACCAGGTTTACTTTCTGTACTATAATGCAAATAGTTACCCCACTGTTAACGCAGTTGCTGGGTGTCTAGTGTATTAGGGCTCAAAATAAATACACATTCACTTACATCTTTTTCGTGAGGAATATGTTTTACTGGAAGATTTAAGTGTAGATTTACAAGGAAAATCAGTTTAGTATGTATTATATACAGTGTATTCTATCTGATCAAGATTAGCCCAGAGGAATGTTTTTCTAGGAGATGCAGAGGGGAGTGTAATGATAAACAATATCTTTTTTTTTTTTTTTTTAATGAAGTTACATCTTGGAGGAAGAGAAAGGTAACTATATTATTCCTTATATTAGCCCTGTATTATAATTTGACTTATAAACTCATAACTTTAGATTTACAAGGTGGTTACTGACTGCCTCTCATGCACGACTGGAAAGACTACATGGTAAGATGAATGGATGTTTGTTGAAAAGGGTGGGAATTATGTGTTAATGGGTGCCCAGACAGAAGGAACAACTTAAGGATAGGTGGCACAGAAGAGGGAAGTTGCTAGGTCTATTTGTAGTGTTGAGTGTTAATAAAAATACGATATACTCTGTACAATATGCTCCACTGAATGAGCCAGCCGGGCAACCCATTTTTCTTTTTGAAATGGGTTGTATACATGTTTTATAAACAGTCCATACGTTAAGTATCAGGAGAGTTAAATTTTATATCCCTTATTATTATCAGTCTTAAGTTCTAGCATTTTCAGGCCTGTGATTAGGACACATAGTGTTTTGTGTGCATTCGACTTTGGAGACCATTACTCTAAAAGACTATTGGGGCACCTGAGTGGCTCAGTGGGTTAAGCCTCTGCCTTCGGCTCAGGTCATGATCTCAGGGTCCTGGGATCGAGTCCCCGTATTGGGCTCTCTGCTTTGCAGGGAGCCTGCTTCCCCCTCTCTCTCTGCCTGCCTCTCTGCCTACTTGTGATCTCCCTCTCTCTGTCATGTAAATAAAAAAATAAAATCTTAAAAAAAAAATAAAAGACTACATCATAAAGAAGCGTCAGTGTTAAGTAAGTAGTTAAGTAGCTTTGAGTGTTAAAGAGTTAAGTCCTGTAAAAGAATGGGATAGAGTGATAGATGAGTAGAAACTTTGAATATTGAAGAGGCCATTGGAGAAATTTCAAGACTGATGAAGTAGAAAGTAGGTTTGGATCTGATTGTCTATGAAGGTTGTAAATGAATATTCATATTTGATGAACATTTATTTAGTGTCCACTGCACTCTTCTAAGCACTTTCATGTTATTTAATCTATAGCCGTTTACTATGAAGAATCCAATTTGTTAATTTATGTAAGTGAAAAATCCAGAACTTTTTCAGGTTTCTAACTTAAAGCTCTCTGTTTTCCCCTTTATGTTACAGCTCCTTTGAGGAGCTTTAAAACCTAGTTACAGAGCTGGGAAACATACATGCAACAGAAGAGTATGGAGGAGACTCTAAGTCCTTGAGAATAGTGACTGTGTTCCTTGAGTCATGGCTCTGTCTTACACACCTGGCAAAGTACATATAGCAGGTGTTTAATAAATATTTGTTAAGCATTCAAGAGCTCTTAGTATCAAGCAGCATGGGATTTTAAGACCTAGAGAATTAGATTTGAGTCTTAGCTCTTCTGCTTTCTAACTGTATGACCCTGGCCAGTGACTTAATCTCTCTGTGCCCAAGTTTCCTTATAAAACATGGGGAAATTTTCATCTCTGCTGCTCTGGGTTGTTATGAGAATTAAGTGATAATGTGTATAAGAGGCTAACTCATGGGTCTAATGGGTGGTGTCTAGTTGTTTCAGTGACTTTTTACCCCAGTACAAGAAGGATTCACTCATCAGGGTGTTCTGTACTTTATAATTATTGGTTTTTTTATCTCCAGGGTTGTTTGTTTGTTTGTTTATTAAAGATTGTATTTATTGAGGGAGAGTGCGCACGCACACAAGTTGGAGGAGGGGCAGAAGGAGAAGCTGACTTCCTGCTGAGCAGGAAGCCCGATGTGGGGCTCAGTCCCAGGACCCCCGAGATCACGACCTGAGCTGAAGGCGAATGCTTAATCGATTGAGCCACCCAGGCACCTCCAGGGGTGGTGAACAGCAGTGCTCTTCTCCACTGTCTACCCCACCAGTTCCTTTGTGGAGCTGGTAAAATGAGAAAATACCTTATTTTCACATTTTATATTAATTTTGTTTCAAATGAAAAATAGTAAGAAAGATATAATGTGGCTTTTATGGTTAGGGTATGGTCAACTGTGATGTCTAGGATATTCAGTTATGTCATTTAATTTGATAGCATTTTGTTAGGTTTTTATTTTTTTATTATTTTTAAATTTATTTATTTTTGAGAGAGAGCAGGTACATGCCAGTTGGGGGAGGGGCAGAGGAAGAGGACCGTCTCAAACAGACTCTGCAGGGAGTTTGGAGCCTGATCTGGGGCTCAGTCCCACCACCGTGAGATCACGACCTGAACTGAAACCAAGAGTCCGACACGTAACCAGCTGTGCCACTCAGCCACCCCTTGTTAGGTTTTCAAACACAAACCAACATGAAGAAAAAGATGAAAATGTCCATAATTTCACTGTTTGTGTAATTCTTGCTGGCTTAAAAAAATTCCACATACTTGATTAGGAAATTAATTAATTAAAAAAAGCTTTGAAGGAAATTTAAATATTATAAATTAGAAGCCCCCTCTGTTATTCAGCTTGGGCTGTCATAACAAAATATCTGACTGGGTGACTCCAGCTGCAGAACCTTGCTTTCTCTTGGTTCATAAGGCTGGGAGTCCAAGACGAAGGTTCCAGCAGTTTGGTTTCTCTCGAGGCCTCTTTCCTTGGCTTGTGGATGACTGCCTCCTCCCTCTGTCCTCACATGCCCTCCCTCTGTGTGTGCCGGTGTCCTCACCTTCTACGGATACCAGTCATTCGGGGTTATGGCCCAGCCTAACACCCCCATTTTAACTTAATTACCTTTTTAAAGGCCCTATCGCCAAGTACAGTCACATTCTGGGGCAGTAGGGGTTAAGACAAACAAAAGAATTTGGAGGAGGGGGCAATTCAGCCTCTTAACACTGCCCTACTCCCAAACCACGAATAACTTTTATTTATGTATTTCCAGAAAAGTCTCCTGTCCTTATATCTGTGGGCATATGAATTTATGTGGTTATGGGTAATTAAGTAAGTTTCTTTGAACTCCGTGTGAGCAGTACACATAGCAGCAAAGGATTACTGTAGGGTTTGACTAGGTTGGGGAAATGAACTTCTTATATGGAACCAGACATGATGATCTATTTATGGGCGTTTGTGTTTGTGAAGATGTGTGTTTGTATATGTCTGTGTACATACCAATATATTAAAGCCTCTTCAATATAAATTAATTAATTTTGTATTTCTCTTAAATGCTCAATGCGCTGAAACTTCTTACGTGTGTATGTCAATCTATGAATTTGTTTATTTGGCGCTTCTTGAGTACTGACTACTTTGTGAGGTACTGCGTATGCTAGGCTTTGGAAGCCCAGAGGGTCCCCGACTTTGATGGTTTGACTTATGATGGTTCCATTTACAGTGGTTCCGTTTAGGATTTTTTGACTTTATGGTGGTGCAAAAGCAGTGTATGTTCAATAGAAACCGTGCTTTTGAAGTTTGAATTTGGATCTTTCCCCAGGCTGGTGATCTGTGGTGTGATACCGTCTGGTGATGCTGGGCGGTGGTAGCAAGCTGTGGCTTGCCGCGCGGTCATGAGGGTAACTGACCCACTGACTTCCATTCTGTACTCCTAACACCATTCTGGTTTTCACTTTCTGCAAGTATTTAATAAACTACATGAGATATTCTGACACTTTATCATAAAATAGGCTTTATATTAGATGATTTTGCTCAACTGTAAGCTAATTTAAGTGTTTTGAGTATGTTTAAGTTAGGTCAGGTAAGTTATGTTGTTTGGTAGGTTAGTGGTTTTTTTGTTTGTTTGTTTGTTTTTTTAAGATTTTTATTTATTTATTTGTCAGAGAGTGAGAGAGAGCACAAATAGGGGAAGTGGCAGGCAGAAGGAGAAGCAGACTCCCTGCTGGTCAGGGAGCCCCATGTGGGACTCAGTCCCAGGACCCTGCAATCATGGCCCTAGCCGAAGGCAGCTGCTTAAGCTGCTGAAGCCCCCCAGGCATCCCGGTTAGTGGTATTACATGCATTTGACTTAAAACCCTTTCAATTCATGATGTGTTTATCAGGACATACCCATAAATTAATGAAGATTTGTATGCAGAATAAGCTGAGACCCCCTGCCCATAAATTCTTTTTTTCTTTTTTAAAGATTGATTTATTTATCTGATACAGAGAGAGATCACAAGTAGGCAGAGAGGCAGGCAGAGAGAGAAGGGGGTAAGCAGGCTCTCTGCTGAGCAGAGAGCCTGATGTGGGCCTCGATCCCAGGACCCTGAGACCATGACCTGAGCCGAAGGCAGAGGCTCAACCCACTGAGCCACCCAGGCGCCCCGAGAGGAGACCCCTGCCCATAACTTCTAAAGTTGAGTGAAGGGGCAGGAGTAGAGATACACTGGGCACGTGTCTGGTACTGGACTGGAGGACGAGCTCGTTGCCCGCTGAGGCTTACGTGAAGCTTTCCTGGCGGGGGCAACCCTTCACCTGGAGCTCGCGAGGACTGCCCGGAGCGCATCTCAGGCGGAGGGAAAGGAGCACCTGTGAAGGCACAGAGTTTCTGGAGGGACAGTCAAGGTGAAAGGTGATGAGGTGCAGCTTGCCGAGGAGCGACAGCGGATGGGCTGAGCGTGGGTTGAGTCACGGAGGGATTTTTATGCTGTCGCAAGAGGTTTGTGTTTCTGTTCCCGACGCTTGGAGCACGGGCCACTGGACGATGAGAAAGGAGGGCGCCGGCGTACTTGCATTTTCAGAAGATCCGTCCGGCGTTGGTGTGGGGATAAGCGGACAGAGGTTGGAAGTAGTTGGTGCTGCCGGGTGTGAGGGTGGGGAGAACCTGAAGTCCTTCTGTAGATGGGGGAGACGGACGGGCGAAGGGAGGTCTTAGAGTCCGGAGCTGTTTAGGAGGCGGAGGACGCAGAAATGATTTAAGTTTTAAGGTGGCTGGAGCAAATGGGGTAGACACTAGATGATGACACCTTCAGTTTGGGGTTTGCTGTCTTTAGGGTGTGTGTATTATGTCCCGGTGAAGCTGGCCCCTGGGTGTTTGGATATGTGGATGGTGGGTTGGACTGGAGCCCTGGGAGCCCGCGGAAAGGCGGATGTTGAGGAGAGGGAGCTGGAACTCTGTTTCAGGGGGCGTTGGTGCTCTCATGGGTGGCCACAGGGAAATACCCGAGAGGCTGCGAGGGAACAGCCCGAGAAGCCAAGAGGTCCTGTGTAAGGTGCCGTGTCCGTTGTTCCGGAGGTGAGCGTGGGGAAGGTAAGGACGACTTGCTGAGGGTCTGCAGGATCTGACGGTCTCTCTAACATCCATGAAATAGTGGTTTGTTAGCCGGATTGTAGGAGGTTTGGTGGTAAATTAAAGAGGAGCCATAGGCATAAATGACCGATGAGACTTTCTAGAGAACCTTGGCTCTGGATGTCAAGTACACAGTGTCTAGAGAGGGAGGACACGTTCAGGAATTGTGGACATGTAGAGGTAGGTTAAGTCTGTGGCTCATTTCTAGAGTTAGGAAAGCGGATAGTGGTGGGGAGAGGCTGAAGGTAGACACACACAGCTCTCTCCTTTTCTCCGCCACTCCGGTGTGTGTGCTTGGCTGTTCCTGGCCATTTCTTCTCACAAGACTTTCATGATCAAGCAATTCCTGGCCAAGAAACAAAAGCAGAATCATCCCGTTGCCCAGTGGATTCCGATGAAAACTCCAATAAAATCAGGTACCGCTCTGAGAGGAGGTATGGAGAAGAGCCAGGCTGGGTCTGTAAGGGGTGGCACGTGAGATGGAACACGTGTTGATGCTGTGTGGAGGTCACGTGCTTTTGTTACCGCGCTGTAAATATCACGACCACCTGAACAATACATGTGTTTTATTGGGGAAATTTTTCTCTATTACTACTCTTTGTACCAGTAGGTTGGTCCAGTAATAAGTATGTGAGACCTTTTGCTTGGAGGAAAAAAGAAAAGATAAACATAATACTTTTTGCAGATTCATCTTTTTTCATAGTGTGGTTTTATTTTTAGACATACTTCGATTTAGAATTTTCAAACTATCAGTTAAAATATATAGGTTAATGGGACGCCTGGGTGGCTCAGTTGGTTGGACGACTGCCTTCGGCTCAGGTCATGATCCTGGAGTCCCGGGATCGAGTCCCGCATCGGGCTCCCAGCTCCATGGGGAGTCTGCTTCTCTCGCTGACCTTCTCCTCGTTCATGCTCTCTCTCACTGTCTCTCTATCAAGTAAATAAATAAAATCTTTAAAAAAAATATATATATATAGGTTAAAAAGACATTTTAAAACCAAATACAATTTATTTTGAATTCTTGCTATTTTTCGATTATCTTTACCATAATCTTCCCCTCTCCTCAGTTCGATTAACACAGATAATAATAATTTGTTTCCTGTCTCAGTATTACACAGTTGCATAAAATTCTAGATTAAGGAACATTTATCATAACACATTTTATTTTATTTAAGATTTTATTTATTTATTTGACAGACAGAGATCACAAGGAAGCAGAGAGGCAGGCAGAGAGAGAAGAGGAAGCAGGCTCCCTGCTGAGCAGAGAGCCCGATGCGGGACTCGATCCCAGACTCCGGGATCATAACCTGAGCCGAAGGCAGAGGCTTTAACCCACTAAGCCACCCAGGCACCCCTATCATAACACATTTTAGTTACAATAATAACAACAACCCCTGGGCTTTTCGCAAATGCTGTTTTTTTTTTTTTTTTTTTTTAAATGATTCCGACTTGTTTTATTTTTTTGTGAGGTCTTTTTTTCATCTAGAAGCTTTCTTTTTTTAAAATTAACTTATAATGTATTTGTTTCAGGGGTATAGGTCTGTGAATCATCAGTTCACAGCACTCAGCACATACTATCCCCAATGTATTTTTTAGGACTTCTTGACATGGAAGCCTTTGAATTTGAAAGTTTCCTCTCCAGCAGAAAATACATGTAGATATTACATTTGACTCAAAAATTCTTTTTCTGGGGTGCCTGACTGGCTCAGTCCATGGAGCATGTAGCATTTGATCTCACAGTTGAAAGTTCAAGCCCTACGTTGGGTTTAGAGAGTACTTAAAAGTAAAAATCTTAAAAAAAAAAAAATTCTTTTTGTAACAATAATTTTTCTAGATTATCTCATTAGTAAGGTCTTTAAACATTTCTTTTTTATTCCTAGCTTCAAATGATAAACACATTTTAATATGCATATCTTTTAAAAAATTAACATATAATGTATTATTTGCCCCAGGGGTACAGGACTGTGAATCATCAGGCTTACACACTTCACAGCACGCACCAGAGCACACACCCTCCCCAATGTCAGTAACCCAACCACCATCTCCCTACCCCTCTCCCCCAGTAGCCCTAGTTTGTTTTGTGAGATTAAGAGTCTCTTATGGGCAAATACTGTTTTGATGAATGTGATAAAAATTTACATTAATCTACAGCAGTGCTTGGGACGCAGAGAGGTTCTTGTCAAAGAGATTTGATTCTGAATTGCCCTTTTCTCTTAGGAGGGTCTGAAACATTTGAAGAAAGCATAAAGACCAAAATAGTCTCCAAAACCTTATCAAGTTTGGACCCCAAAAGAGAACTGTTTTTAAAACTCTAATATATTGTTTTTCCTGATACAATCCCAGGTAGTCTCAGGTTAGAACAAAATTTCATTAAAAGGAATGTTTTGGGGGGGCACCTGGGTGGCTCAGTGGGTTAAGCAGCTGCCTTCGGCTCAGGTCATGATCTCAGGGTCCTGGGATCGAGTCTTGCATCGGGCTCTCTGCTCAGCAGGGAGTCTGCTTCCCTCTCTCTCACTCTCTGCCTACTTGTGATCTCTGTCAAATAAATAAATAAAATCTTTAAAAAATAAAAAGGAATGTGCTTGGTTAACTGTTGTCAGAATCGCCTGATTAGAACATACTTCTCTGTGAGTGTGTGTGTGTGTGTGTATACTTAAGTGTTTTAAAATAGATTTACTTGGGGTGCCTCACTGGTTCAGTCTGTATACATGAGACTCCTGATCTCAGGGTCATGAGTTCAAGCCCCACGTTGGGTATAGAGCTTACTTTAAAAAAGAAAAAAAAAAATTTACTTACAGAGGCCTATGTATATATCTCCATATAAGTGCAGTTGAACAAATGATAAATTCATTATGAAGAGTACAGCTTTTTCTACTATTAAAATGTGTTAAAATTTGTTTATAGATGTGTAAACCGATATTTCCACAGAGATTAATGAAATTGATCAAATGACATATTCATTAGAAAGGGCTATAATTTTTTTTCTCCCAACCCGTGTCCTACATATTATGGTAATTTGGGACTTTGGGAATTTGATAACTACAGCAAACTACAATACTGTGAATCATTGATATATCTTTTAAAAAGTATTTCTTATTCTAAAAGTTTGTGTGTTCATCATAAATTCAAACTTTAACTAAAGGCATAAAGGGCTTAGTTCTACTCCCCAGAGATAATCGCTGGAAACTTTTTTATATTTTCCAACTGTAGGTAAGAGTTGTATTTGCAGAGAAGAAAAACAGACGTGGGTGGAATTAATGCTGTAAACACTGTTATATAATTTCTTTTGCTTGATTAATGGTGTACATTTAGTTCAGTGATTGAAATAAAATGATTATTCCATTTATTAAATCCCATTTAAAAAATACTAATGTAATAAAATCATGTTATATAGTTATCAGTAAATAGGGATGGCTCAGGTAAAATCAAGTGGGAAAAGTTGGATTAAAATATTAAAACTTGGGGCACGTGGGTGGCTCAGTTCATTAGGCTGATGCCTTCAGCTCAGGTCATGATCTCGCGGGTCCTGGGATCGAGCCCGCCTGCATTGGGCTCCTGCTCAGCCCAGAGCCTGCTTTGGTTTTCTCTCTGCCTCACCCCCACTACTCAGGCTCACTCTTTCTGTCTCTTTTTCACACAAAAATAAATAAAATCTTTAAAAAAATAAAAATAAATAAAATCCTAAAACTTGTACTGTTATGGGCTATTTACAAGGATAAGGAAGTGTCTTGTTAACATACATGGTTTTGTTTTGTTTTGTTTTTTGGTACATGATATTTTTAAAATATTCGAATGTGTTTCTTGTCTGTTGTAAAAATCACACTTAAACTTTGGGGAATTATTTATGTCTTTCTGCTTAAGATAATATAGTTACTCTTCTGGGAGTTTAAGTGAGTGTTTCAGGAATGCATACCAAAATTGCATATTAAATGTATCTGTTGTAAATTAGAAATCCTGGTGCCACTTACTGGTCTCACAACACTTAAGAGCCTGAGCTCTGTATTAAGCCAGTGCTGGTTTAGATCCTAGATGCACCACTTAATAATTGGGTGACCATGGCTCCTTCCAAGCTTCCGTTTTCCTGTCTGTAAAATGAAGAGTGATGATTGTTGCAAGGGATCCATAAAAAGTATGTTAATTGAAGTTATGTCAGCTGCTATAACAGATAAACCCTGAAATCTTAGGGATTTAAAGGCAGTAACAGTTTATTCTACTGAGACTCTACTGCTAGTCTGTTACCTGCTTTCTTCAACACTTGACTTCCAGGATTGCTCTGGGCGTTGATACCCACTTGGCAGATGCAGGAGAAGAGATGGAGTGTGAGAGACTTAGGGGCAGGGCCTGGACTGGTGAAGAGGTATTCAGTCACTTTGCCCACATTTCATTGTCTGGAAGTCAGACACATAAAGGGAAGTTGGGAAATGTAGTCTAGCCACACGTCCTGCAAGAAACGGAAACATGTTTGGTGATTAGCCAGCCAGCCTGCAGTGAATCCTCAGTCTAGGAGATGGTTGTGAGGTGGTTGTTAAGCAAGTCACTTCACCTCTTGGGGGTCTGGGTTTCCATCTGTACAGTGGGGAGGGTGGTGATGAGGCAGGGGACAGTTAACATCACAACTTCTGTGAAATAATTGTTTTAGGACAACTGTATTAATACATTCTGCAAAAGTCTTCAGAAGAAAAGACTATTATTGTCCTTTTTAACCCCCCCACTCCCGATTTATTTATTTATTTGACAGACAGAGATCACAAATAGGCAGAGAGGCAGGCAGAGAGAGAGGAGGAAGCAGGCTCCCTGCCGAGCAGAGAGCCCGATGCCGGGCTTGATCCCAGGACCCCGGGATCATGACCTGAGCTGAAGGCAGAGGCTTAACCCACTGAGCCACCCAGGTGCCCCTGCTGGAATACCTTTTTTTTTTTTTAAAGATTTTTATTTATTTATTGAGAGAGAGGTAGTGAGAGACAGCATGAGCGAGGAGAAATCAAGGGAGAAGCAGACTCCCATGGAGCTGGGGAGCCCGATGCGGGACTTGATCCCAGGACTCCGGGATCATGACCCGAGCCGAAGGCAGTCGTCCAACCAACTGAGCCACCCAGGCGTCCCAGAATACTTTTATAAAGAGAAGCCACCCCCTCATTTATTGCCTAGCATGACAGTTTATATAGGAAAGGCAAGATGAATGTTGGATTCTTTCTCTTTCTTGAACAGTTTTCATTCTAATCAATTGGTGCATGAACATTTCCCAACTGTGATTAAGGAGTTTTTCTTATTCTTATTTTCTTATGTATTAGTATACAGGAAAGTAACTGGGATTTGACAGATAAAGGCAAGATCCCTCAATGGAGTCACTGGCTAGTGGTGGACCAGTACGGTCTGACTGTGCGATATGATTTATAAGAAATACATGTTCGGTCATTCAGATGACCAGAATATATTTTTCAGATATATTTCATCTTCATCCACAGTTCCTAAAAGTACTTCAGAGCCATAAAGGTGAATTGGGTGTCTTGTTATTAATGAAGGTGACTTTTGGACTCCAACCAAGAGTGGGGACTGGTTGCCAGAAAGACTGTGTGAGTCGAGGGTTGCAACTTTCAGTAGCCCCTTCCCCGCCCAGGAGGAGAAGCTGGAGGATGAATCAGCCAATGGCCAATGACTTAGTCAATCATGACTACGTAATGAAGCCTTCCTAAAAAACTAAGAGCTTTTAGGCCCCCCCCCTTTTTTTGAGAGCTCCCGTGTTTGGGGAACCAGAACGCTTCTGTATGCCACTGAACTGGTCCCCAGACTCTTCAAGGACAGAAGCTCCTTTGTTCAGGACCTTGCGCTATCTCTCTCTTCATCTGGCTGTTGATTTATCTCTTTTATTATATACTTCAGTAAAGTGGTAAATGTGAGTGAGTGTTTTCCTGAGTTCTGTGAGCCGCTCTAGCAAATTCATCAAACCTAAGGAGGAGATGGTTGGAACTTCAAGCTGTAGCCAGTTGGCCAGACACATTTGCCACAGCCTGGGTTTGTTCACTGGCATCTGCAGTGGGGGGCATAGAGGGACACCCTGCTGCATCTGAGAATTGCTTGGTGTCCCCCACCCGCACATACATAGGAATTAGGTCAAGGAGCCTTAAGAGAGGCAGAAATGGTGCTGTGCACATAGTGCGGGAGCACACAGCAGAGGTACTTAGCTTCTGAAGGTCAGGAAGGGGCTCTGCGGTTGACCTTGAGCTGTGTTTTGCAGGTGGAATAGCGGTTTGCTTCTAAATTGGAGGACGTAGAGGTTACCTTCGGGGCAGAGGAGGCAGCACATGCAGCAGCTGAGGAGGGAGTGAGTTTGTAGCGGAGGGAATTGAGTGCGGCCGGCAGCTGCGTGTGGGATGGACTCCAAGCCAGTTGAAGGAGACGTTTTCATTCAGCTCCACAAAGTCCGCGGAGAGATGGTGAAAGATTGTGTCCCGGTGAATGACGTGAGCAACACGTTTTATGAAGACGCTGTGGGAGCGCGGTGGGGAGTGATTCCTGGTGCCCTTTGCCTGGCCTGCTTACACAGACCTGGTTTTCTTTCTTGATACTCCCTGCTCCTGCCTCCCCCCGACACCCCCTGTTCTCCCGTCTCAGACCTCCTTCTGGAGTCCTGGCTCATGTTCTTTTCCAAGAGTGGGCCACCGGCGAGGAGAAAGGAGGCTGAGAAAGTGATGGGTGGTGGAGAGGCGCCGCTGCCGGCCCAGAGGAGGCGCGGTGCCGCCTGTCGCCATCGTGGGCTGATGGAGTCGCAGCTGGCGTGAGTGGGGGCCCCTCCTGCAGGGGCAGGCGCTGCTCTTGGCACGCCGCTGGCCCCGTTACATGAGGGGAGCCACATGCCGGCGAAGTTAAGTGACTTGCTTGAGGTTACGCTTTGGGTAAGAGGCGGGTGGCATTGAACTTAAGCATTTGGCCTCTGGAACTCAGGCCCGTGGCATTCCACTGGATTGCCTTCTGGGTCTGGTAACGCCCGTCTCATCTTCGCGTGCTGATGCTCTGTGCCTGACACCAACCGGTCCTCGAGCATCTGCACTTGAATCCCTCCCTCCCGGGCTTTCCAGGCCTCTCTCCTTCCCCGTGGTCTTGAATCACCAGATTCTTGCCCAGGCTTTTGGTCCATGAGCCGCCTACCTTATGTCAGAGTGAGAATGCCGAGTGCTGCTGATGACACCGGGGGAGGAACTGTAGGGTGTGTTGTTGTGTTCTTACTGAAAATGTTTTTCTTACAGATACATCAACCAAGGTTTCTTAGGTTTTGTAAGATTTTTAATTATAAATAGGCTTTAGAAATGTTTATTGTATCCATAAAATTTAATGTAAATAAATTCATTAACTGAAATATATTTTAAATATAAAATATAAATATTCATTAAAATATAAATATAAAATATAAATATTCATTAACAAAAGAAAGTGAAGATATTTTGTCCTATATTAAGGTTTATATACACTTACTAGTGTATATTTTTGACACACAAATTATATATATGTGTATATACACACAATGTAGAAAAGTTTTAGAAAAAATAGGACACACATAATATATAAAAATATACCAAATAAGGTATTTGGGGTCATATTACTTGTATTTTTCACTTATGAGCATAATCATAAAAAGATCCCATGTCAATTCCCATAGTGCTATAGGCTTTTAGTAGCGGCAGAGTCTTACATTGCTTTAATTAATGATTCCTCTGAATAGTCTTGTCTTGTCGGACAAGGAAGTTTTGTTTTGTTTTGCTTTTTCGAGCTCTGAGAGTTAGAAACAACACAGATGAATATCCTTGTACCTAACTCTCCATGTACTTTATTACTTACCGATGATAAATTCCCAAGTGAAATTCCTGGGCCAAAGGTATATAGACTTTAGACTTTTACTATTAACAACTATCAGTATAGCATAATTGTATCAATTTATATTCTTACCACTAGTACATGAATATACCCTGTTCTCTTGCCAGTCCTGGGAATTGTGATTCAAAAAAATATCTAAAGAACATTAAAGATTGGTTTGGAAATGTGAGTACCCCACTTATCCCCCATTTGGCTTATGAATGAATCACAGTTTTAGCTGTCTGGATATAGAGGAGAAGTAAGTAAAAATGAAATGACATTTCATTGCCAAATAACTAAAATGATCTGAGAGTCACCAGTATGGGGCATCGTGGGTAAATGGTGGTGGTAGAGATGATTGTGCTCTGAGAATTGTTTGAAAAGGTGGGAGATTTGAAGAGGAAGAGGAGTTCAGAGAGGTGGAAAGGCAAACAGGATGTTCTAAGTAAGGACGGTGAGCCAAGGGGTTTGGGGTGATCTTCCGTTAAAAGAGAGCTGTGGGTAGATCAGGATTGCCTATAAGTTGATCCCTTACTGCTACCCTGAGAGCTAAAAGCCGGTCTTTTATCTGAATGAAGCCTGAATGGCTTGTGATTTCTCTGATCTGGAGAGGTTGTTTGTGTGCCCCAGAATAACTCATTTTGCGGAGAGAGGATATTCCCAAGGACAGCATTGGGAAAAAGAACTGGAAAGATGGATTGTGGCCAGCTGAAAAGACCTTGAATGCTAAGTCTCAGGTACTAGGTTCTTATTTGGTATGTTGTAGGCAACCTTATGGAATGTTGAGCAGGTGAAAAATGCAGTGCTAGTAAGTAGGATAGCTTGGGAGGGAGGGATGGGGGAGACACACCAAGAGCTCCAGGGAAAACAGTAAGTATTTTAGCCAATGGCACAGGGAATAGAAAGTTCACGATATGAGGCATTACATGGAAAAAGCAGCAGCAGAATGTGGTGATTAATTGCTGTAGGGACACAAAAGGAAGAGGAGTAATCAAACATTACTCAAAGCTTTTAGCTTAAGTTTTTGAGAACAGTAGTTGTCAGGAGAGGAAGATAATTTTATTTCCAAAAGTTAATGTAAAATAAATAAATGTAGCTTATAAAATTTTTTAAAGCCAAATCTCAAAATTCTTGGTATGTTTGGTTCCACTTGCCGAATTAGTAAAATGGTGTTGTGCATTTCTTAGCATATCTTAAGACCTTTATTTTATTTATTTATTTTTAAAGATTTTACTTACTTATTTGACAGAGATCACAAGTAGGCAGAGAGGCAGGCAGAGAGAGCCAGGGAAGCAGGCTCCCTGCTGAGCAGAGAGCCCAATATGGGGCTCGATCCCAGGACCCTGAGATCATGACCTGAGCCGAAGGCAGAGGCTTTAACCCGCTGAGCCACCCAGGCGCCCCTAGAGCTTTATTTTAGAATAGAAAGAGAAGACGGAAGTAACGTGCGTTAAATGGTTGTCTAGGAGGCTGGAGTGGAATGTGCTTCTCAGTAGCAGGGTTTCCCTTTGGAGCTGCTGGTTCCTGACTCTGGTGGGCTGTGCTGTGCTTTGAGGGATGTTTAGCAGCATCCTTGGACCAACTAGAGGTCTCTGGACATTGCCAATTGTCCTGGTGGGGAGCAGAAATTGCTCCCTTCCCCCATGCCAAGTTGAGAACCATTGTTCTAGAGTAGACAGCAGGACTGCCAGATAGAAGTCATTGACGTGCCTAAGATAGTGCCCAGCACATAAGCAGAACTCAGATATTTTTTGAGTAAATGAATAACCAGATTTTGGTTCTGAATAAAAAACAGAACAAAACTGGGTGAGTGCCTGTTCAAGCTGCCAAACAGCAGACTGGGGTGTCCGTCAAGCGGTTTTTTCAGATCCCATGTTCTCATCTGGATTATTAAATGGATGAAGTTACTTTTTCCAGTGTAGAATTGGTTCTGATACTTTTTTTTTTCCTGTAAAACTTTCAGAGCCTCTATGCTGAATTTTATTGCATCTTCTTAGCTTAGTCTTTCCTGGGTCTATTTTACTTGTCAACACACACTTGTTCTCTTGTGACCATGGCTGAGTTCTATCTAGCCTTGCCTCTGCCTACTCACGCCATTCTTGCTACCTGAATCACTTTCCTCCCCTCCCCTCCCATTTTCCTTTCTTCCTGGGTTTTGGTCTGAAGTCCTTTGCATTCTTCTTGGTGCAAGAAGTCTTTATTGGTCATAGAGTGGTTTCTCTCCTCCAGCTTATCTGTTTGCTTTCCTTGCACTTGCAACACTCTGTTGTTTATTCCCTACACATTCCTTAAGTTTGATGAATGTCTCTCATTCACAGTTGTATCTCCAGCAGATACAAGTTATTGTTAAATGTTGTGTGTGTCTTTTTTTAAGATTTTATTTATTTATTTGACAGAGATCACAAGTAGGCAGAGAGGCAGGCAGAGAGAGAGGGGAGGAAGCAGGCTCCCCACTGAGCAGAGAGCCCGATGCGGGGCTCGATCCCAGGACCTGAGCCAAAGGCAGAGGCTTTAACCCACTGAGCCATCCAGGCGCCCCACATGTTGTGTATTGATAGAAGTAGAGGCTGGATATCTTGCCTGGGATGTTGTAGTAGTTCATTCATTCATTGCGTAGTAAGTTGAACAAGCCCTGCTAATACAATGATTTTATGACACTTCAGACATACTTCTAGTCATATAGTTGGGATCAAGTAGTAAATGACTATTTCTAAAACCTTTTTGGGGGCGCCTGGGTGGCTCAGTGGGTTAAAACCTCTGCCTTCAGCTCGGGTCATGATCTCAGGGTCCTGGGATCGAGCCCCGCATCGGGCTGTCTGCTCAGCAGGGGGCCTGCTTCCCCCTCCCTCTCTGCCTGCCTCTCTGCCTACTTATGATCTCTCTGTCTGCCAAATGAATAAATAAAATCTAAAAAAAAACAAACAAAAAACCCCCCCAAAAAACCTTTTGGTTATGGAATTTTAAATGAGTATAAGAGTAGAAAGTTTTTATTGAACTTCCTGTGTTCCCATCACCTACTTTTAATGGTTTACTGTTACCAGCTTCTGGTCAGTCTTTCATGTTTCATCTGTTCCCTCATTTATTTTGAAACAAGTTCTAGATTTCAAATCATCAATAAATATTTCAATATGTATCTAGGTAGTTGTTTACGTGACTTCTGCAAAGTGTTTCGGGAAAATTGTTTCAACTGAAAGAATGGCAAGACGGAGATGAGAAAATGCTCAGAAAGTAGCCTTGAAAGAATTCTCATTGGTGTTGGGAGGTCCTTGTATTGGGGTGAATGGGAGCTGAGGCGGTGGGGGGAAAGCAGTGTATGGATTCTTCTCGGCAGGTAGGCTGTGATAGGAAGAGTTCACGGGAGCTCTCTTTGAAGGGGGGAGATGGAACAACTTTCACATACTTTGATTCCTTGTAAGTTTTTAAAGGCGTTAAGATTGCTTGTATTCTTATTTTACTGAAGTTGAAAGTAGAGCACAGGGGGTGCCCGGGTGGCTGAGTTGGTTAAGTGTCTGCCTTTAGCTCAGGTCATGATCCCAGAGTCCTGAGATCGAGCCCCACATAGGGCTCCCTGCTCAGCGGGAAGCCTGCTTCTCCCTCTGCCTCTGTGGCTCTCCCTGCTCATGCTCTCTTGTGCTCTCTCTCAAATAAATAAAATCTTAAAGGAAAAAAAAAAAAAGGCGAATAGAGCACAGAAAAAGCAAGATACAGTGCCCCTAAAACCCAGGACTTCTGATTTAGTATACTGCGGAAAATATTTGTTTCAGAGTGAAGAAACAGGAATTGGAGTTTGTTAATTGTTTACTGGAACTTGAGTTTGTTAATTGGGTTGCATGGTTCATTATTATTATTTCATATTAACTGGTTAAGGAACATATAACTGGGAAGTAAATATCTAGGTGCATATGCAGATGTAAATCTAGAATTGGGTATAAAAATGAATAAATATCTGAATATCTACTTTGTACAAAGAAAGATTCTTGGAGTTTTGGGGCAGGATGGGAAGCCCTAAAGAAGTATGTCTGCCTTAAACAGTTTACAGTCTAGGGCACCTGGGCGGCTCAGTTGGTTGGGCGACTGCCTTCGATTCAGGTCATGATCCTGGAATCCGGGATCAGTTCCCACATGGGACTCCCTGCTTGGCGGGGAGTCTGCTTTTCCCTCTGACACTCCCCCATCTAGTGCTCCCTCTCTCTCTTATTCTCTCTCTCAAATAAATAAGTAAAATCTGTAAAAAAGAATAAAAAAAAGTTTACAGAATAGATAGGAAACAAAGTAAAAGGAAGAAAAGAATCCATTGCTTGAATAGTTAATTACCAAATCACAGTTTAAATCATAGTGAAAGACATCTGTAAAAGATGTCAAGATAGGACATAATTGATAATAGTACTAAGTTGCATAGGCCTTAGAGAAGAAGACATGTGTAGGCAAGGATTGACATCTATAATTAAGGATTGGAAGAACCTGGGATATTTGGGGAGCAGGAGATTGCTTTTTAAGTGAACTTTTTTTTTTAAAAGACTTATTTTAGAATAAGAGCTTACGTGGGGCAGGGGCAGAAGGAAAGGGAGAGAATCTCATGCAGACTCCCTGCTGCGTGTAGAGCTCAGATGTGGGGCTCAGTCTCACAACCCCGGATAACGACCTGAGTTGAAACCAACCTGAGTTGAAACCATCCGATAAGAGTCAGATGTTTAACTGACAGAGCCACCCAGGTGCCCCTTAACTTTTTTTTCTTTTTTTAAAGATTTTTAATTTTTATTTATTTAACAGAGATCACAAGTAGACAGAGAGGCAGGCAGAGAGAGAGGGGGAAGCAGGCTCCCTGCTGAGCAGAGAGCCCGACGTGGGAATCCCAGGACCCTGAGATCATGACCTGAGCTGAAGGCAGAGGCTTTAACCCACTGAACCACACAGGCGCCCCTTAACTTTTTAAATTGCGAAATTCCATATTCCTTTCTTACGGATGTAATTCTACATACAATTATATATAGATTAAAGAAAATACTTTTGTGTACCTTCCATATAGTTTTTTTTTTAAAGATTTTATTTATCCTTCTGTATAGTTTAACAAATAGAATATTCTTTGAAGTTCCCTAAAATGCCTTTCCATGATCATACCACTTTTTCTTCTGAGAATAACTCTGAAGTTTAACATTTTCTTGGTTCTTATTATAGTTCTGTAAAGACCACATATGTATCTATCCCTATACAATGAATGTTTAGGCTTGCTGCTTTTAACATTTCTCTTAATGGAATCATATATCGTATTTACTGTGTGTAGTCTTGTGCGACTTGCTTTCCTCATTTTTGTGTGACTTGTCAGTGTTTATGTACGTAACTGCAGTTTATTCATTGTCACTTCTGCATTGAGATTTTTTCCTCCATATTTCATCTCATGTTCACATTCCCCTTTGGGAGTCCACATTCTGTGTGTATTGTTTTTTGTGTCTACCCTAGAAATATTAGCATAAACATTTATCGAAAATGTAACATGAATCAGTACTTCACCTTACTCCTGAGCAGCAACAGCTTTAACATGCTTTGCCTCCGATCAGCCTGCCTCCTGGCGTGCGTGGTCGTGGTCCCCGAGTGTAACCCACACGTCTGAACTTATGGTCATCTTCTTTCCCGAAATCAGCTTTGTGTAGAAATAATAACAAGCTCCCTTTTCTTTCCGTGTCATTCCTTCTTTCACCTCAGATTTTCCTTCTGGGATGTTTTTCTTCTTCCTGAAACTTGGGAAAATTGGTTGGCATCTTTTGAAGGCACAAAAATCTCAGGTTTTTCTAAAAACTTGCTGTCCTCTTTGAAACACAGTTTTTGCTTCTGTGTAGTACTTTGTGTGTTTACTTGGTCACAATTTAGAATATATTTCTTCCTCTCAGTCGTGATTATAAGACATGTTGGTGCGTCTGAGGTGTGTGCAGAGGTCAGCTTTCCTGGGCAATAGCGAGTGCATTTCAGAATGACCGCACCGGTTGGCATTCCCATCACCTCGAGGCTAACAGTTCCTGTTGCTTTAGGTTCTTACCAGCTCTCGTTTTTAGATGTAAAACATTTCCAGGACAGTGGAGGAATAGCTTAATACTGTCTCACAGTTCATTTTTCTCATAATCTGTGAGATTCATCACCTTTTCCATCTTTTTCCCCTTCACTTTGTTTTCCAGTTGCTCTTTGCCTCAATGTTCAGATGTTTTTATAGCTCAAAACCGTGTTTTGTTCATGAATCTACTCTAGTAATGTTTGTCTTTTTGCTGAAGAGTTTAGTTCATTTGCATGTTTTATGATTATTAGTACATGTTTGCATTTATTTTTACCATCTTTTTTAATACTTATTTATACTTATTATTTCTTTTTGTCTTCTCTGTGTTTGTTTTTATTTTGAGTCCTTTCTACTTTACAATATTTCTTTTGATAAATTTGGTGGTTTTGATTCTTGATTCTTGATTCTTTATCAATACATTTCCCTTCCTTACAATAATTTTAGTACTTTTCTTCATCCAGTCTTTTTATATTTTACCACAGAACATGCTTTTGAAAATAGTTTATTTGGAACACAAGATTTTTTTAAAAAATGGGTTAATACATTTTAAGAAATAGACTTTAATTTTTTAGGGCAGTTTTAGATTTATAGAATTGCACAGAAAGAACAGTTTCCAGATACTCCTCTGCTCAAGAAGATTTATTTAAAAGGAACTTTCAGGGCGCCTGGGTGGCTCAGTGGGTTAAGCCGCTGCCTTCGGCTCAGGTCATGATCTCAGGGTCCTGGGATCCAGTCCCGCATCGGGCTCTCTGCTCAGCAGGGAGCCTGCTTCCCTCTCTCTCTCTCTGCCTGCCTCTCCATCTACTTGTGATTTCTCTCTGTCAAATAAATAAATAAAATCTTTAAAAAAAAAAAAAATAAAAGGAACTTTCAGGCAAACAAAGTTGGTGTTAATTTTAAAGTTTGTCATTTTTAATTCAAGGACCTTCTGAAACATTGATCTTTGTATGGATCTCTTTCGTGTGTGTGTGTGTGTGTGTGTGTGTGTTATTAATTTTTTAAACTGTCATTCTTAACAAATGCCCATACTTCACAACTCTCCATCGGTGGAAAATTTTGTATGAATTACTGTGAACTCTTTCATTGTAAAGTGGTACAATAAATGATAGCAAAAAATGATTATCTTCTAGGTATTTCTTAGGAAGTGTTTATTTTTATTTATGATAATTATGGTACATACTTACTCACTTTGTGAAACCTAAACCTAGCTCCACAGTCACACATGTAGATACTGTTGTATGTAATCATCAGCTATAAGTATGCCTGGTATAAAGATCTCAACATTCATGACGTGAGAGGGATGATGCCATTTTAACTGATAATGCCCATTTTGAGCTGCTGTGATGATTACTGGCCACTTAATGGGACTATGGTTACTCTTGATTTTTCCTTGCTTTAGCTTTAATGTCCCTTTCTGACGTAAATTTGCCTTGGCAGTAGCTTGTCACTTGCATCGAGTTTTAGTATTTGTAATTACCAGAAAAATTTTCTCTGAAACCTTTTGACACAAGAGACTAGATAAGAGCTACACCGTGTGCTCTGTATTTAGGGTATTTGGGGTATGGTTATCTCTTTTACAGTTCTCACAGTGTCTCTTTTCCTGTAACTGCCTTGCATGGGGCACCTGCTCAGCGGGGAGTCTGCTTCTCCCTCTCCCGCTCCCCAAGCTTGTGTTCCCTGTCTCACTATGTCTGTGTCTGTCAAATAAATAAGTAAATAAAATCTTTAAAAAGCAAAATAGAACAAAATAAAGACCATTTCATTCTCGTTTTCAGTTGCTGCTCCTATTCTTTGTTTTTCTTTTTCTTTTTCTTTTTCTTTTTTTCTTTCTTTCTTTTTTTTTTTTTTTTTAAAGATTTTACTTATTTATTTGACAGACAGATCACAAGCAGGCAGAGAGGCAGGCAGAGAGAGGAAGGGAAGCAGGCTCCCTGCTGAGCAGAGAGCCCGATGCGGGGCTCGATCCCAGGACCCTGAGATCATGACCTGAGCCGAAGGCAGAGGCTTTAACTCACTGAGCCACTCAGGCGCCCCTTCTTTCTTTTTTCTGTTGAGAATTTTTTTCTCTTTTAAAAATATTGCTGTATTTATTATATTTTTATGAGAAATTATTTAATATCCAATAAGTGTAATATTTTAGGTGGCATAAAGATCAAATTATACTTTGACCATCAAGTGGTAATGCTTTGACTTGATTTTTTGTGTGTGTGTGTTTATAATTTGTGGATATAAAGATATGTGTATCTTTAAAAAAAATAAAAAGCTCATGGGGAGTAAAAAATGAAGCCCTTCTTGGGCCCCCCGTTTTCCTCAATACCTCAAGAGGAAATCATATAGGGTGCACATTCTAGATATTTTGCTGTGTATTTGTATGTGCATACACATATACAAATGTACACACATAAACATATACATGTTTATGCATTTTGTACCCTTATAAAACACTCCTGGAATTTCATTATTCTGTAATGTACTTTTTCTCATGAGACTGTGTCATAGAGATCTTTCTAAATGAGTACAAATAGATCTGTCTCATTTTTTTTTTTTTTAAGATGTTATTTATTTATTTGACAGAGAGACAGAGAGAGAGGGGACACAAGTAGGGGGAGGGGGTGAGGGAGAAGCAGACTTCCCACTGAGCAGAGAGGCGGATGTGGGGCTTGATCCTGGGACTGATCCTGGGACCCTGGAATCATGACCTAAGCCAGAGGCTTAATGGCTGAGTCACCTTGGAGCCCCATGTCTCATTGTTTTGATGACTAGAGATGGAAAACCATTGAATGGATAGAACACTTTGTACCCTTAGACCAGTTTTTATGTTGTTTGTTGTTGTTTTATGTAGTGAACATCCTTACATGTATCTGTGTTGTTATCTCGATATGTACGAGGCAATATGGATTTCTAGATATGAAATTTAAATGATGTGCATTTTTAAAAATTGTAATAGATACTATTAATCGGCTTCCAGTATAAATGCTCTTCATTTACATCTTTGCTGGCTGTCATGTGTGAGTCTTTGCCTCTCCTGTATTTCTACTATTCCTGAATGTTACCAGTATTTTTCATTTTCCATTTCATTGTTTGATTTCCCCGATTACTTAGCCACAGATTGAATAGCGTCGTGTTCATTTTGTCTCCGAATTGTTGGTTTGTATTCTTTGTCTCTTCTTCAGTTCGGGTTGTCTGGCAATTTGCATGATTCTTTCTTTATGTACTTGCGTAAAGTCATACTATTTCTTATTAAAATTATTCTTAGGAACTTAAATATTGTATGTTTTTTCAGGTCAGTTTGCATTTGAATTGATTATCGTTGCTATTCAGCATGAGGTGTAGGAAGGTTATTGCATGCTGTATGTTGATCTGACAGTCTTACAGAACTCGGTGGCTTCTCAGTTAATTAACTTTTCTCTTTCTCTGTCTCTCTTTTAAAGGTTTGTTTATTTCAGAGAAAGAGAAAGCATGGGGAGGGAAAAGGGAGAGGGAGAGGGAATCCTCAATCAGACTCCCCGCTGAGTGCGGGGTTGACTTGGGGCTCAGTCTCAGCTCTGAGATCTCGACCAGAGCTGAAACCAAGAGTCTAACTCCCAGGCACCCGTATCTTTCTCTCTCTGTCTCTTTATCTAGTGGGTACAGTTGACACACACTGCTCCATTAGTGTCAGGTGTGCAACTTAGTGATTTGATATGTTTAGGCATCATGCTACATTCACCACAAGTGTGGCTAATGTTTGTGTGGTTACATTGCTATTATTGTATCATTGGCTGGATTCCTTATGTTGTGCTTTTTGTTCCCATGACTTACTCATCCCATAACTGGAGGCTGTGTTTCCCTCTCCCCTGTACCCATTTGGCCCAGCTCTTCATCTGCCTACCCTCTGGCAACCATCAGTTTGTTCTCTGTATTTATAGGTCTCAGGCTGCTTTTTGTTTGTAACTTGTATTTTTGAAGTAGATGCCGGTGATGTTATCTGCCAACAATGACAGTTTTGTTTATTCCTGAGTGTTATTAAAACCTCTTTTTTAAAAATATATCTTAATGACACAACATTCAGTATTATGTTACATAGCTTTCTTTTAAAGTTTGACTCAGTATGAAACTCTGTTCAACAGGAAGCAGAAGTCAAACTTGCTCATCTTCAGAATGGTGAAGTAATTATTTCAGTTCTAGTTAGTAGAGTAATAAAATCATTACATTCATTCAAGAAAACATGCATTCGGGCGCCTGGGTGGCTCAGTGGGTTGAGCCGCTGCCTTCGGCTCGGGTCATGATCTCGCGTCCCGGGATCGAGTCCCACATCGGGCTCTCTGCTCGGCAGGGAGCCTGCTTCCTCCTCTCTCTCCCTCTGCCTGCTTCTCTGCCTGCTTGTGATCTCTGTCTGTCAAATAAATAAATAAAATCTTTAAAAAAAAAAAAAAAAAAAAAAAAAAAAAAAAAGAAAACATGCATTCAATGCCTGTGTTATGTGTAGTGCTGTTAGGTGTTGGGCGTCCAGTAGTGAAAAGGGCAGAGTTTGAGCCCTCATGGAGATTACATTCTAGTTTAAGACACAGACTAATAAAGTGACAAATATAATTAATGTTGGGCATGAACAAGAATGAAGCAGGGAAATGGATGGTGAGTGACGGGCATTATGTTGCGGTAAGAAAAGTCCTCTCTGAGGCTGTGACATTTCAGCGCAAACCTAACTGGAGGAAGAGTATCTGGTTAGGGTTAGGGTTAGAGTGTAGAGGAACACGCGGAAGGCCCCGAAGCGGACCGCACTAGGTGTGCTCGCCAAGTGCCAGGTTGCCAGCATAGCAGGGTTCCAGTTTATGGAGGACAGAGTTCGCCTGTGAGGTAAGAAGGACGAGCACATCGCGTAAGCCTTCGTAGGACATAAAGACTTTGGGTTGTATTCTAGGTGTGATGAGAAGCCATTGGGGGGTTTGCGAGGAAGAGAGTGACCTGATTTGATTTAAGGCTTAAAAAGATCATTCAGAATTGTCTGGGGGAGCCTCTGGGCCACTGAGAAAACCGGGAGGCCATTCATTGCAATCTAGCCAATGGCTAAGAATGTTGGTTATGGAGCGAGGCCCGTTACATTTGGGCATATTCCTTATCTTCTCTGAGCTTCATATGGTTGCTGTGTAGAAGAAAGATGGTAATAGAACGGTGCTCTTACATACTAAATGCTCAGTAAAGGTTAATTGTGTAACTCCCAATTAAACAGTAATGAAAAAATGATGATGACTTTAGGCTGTTAGCAGTGTAATGGTGGGAAGTTCTATATTTGGAGTAGATCTTGAAGGTAGCGCTGACAGAATTTGCTGATAAGATATATGGGATGTGAGAGAGGAATCTGAAGGTACAGAACTGAGCTACTTGGGTGATTGGTGCCGCTCTTTGAGTTGGCACCAGTTTGAGATGGGAAACATTGGAAAAAGAGCAAATTTCGGAGGTACAGTGTGATGTGAAATTTGTGGTTTTTTTTTTGTTTTTTCTTTGTTTGTTTGTTTGTTTTACATATTAACTGAGATGATCGTTTGACTCCAAGTGGAGATGTGGAGTAGACAGTTACATATGAGCTGTAATTCACTGGAGAGGTAGGGGACCAAGAAGTTTGAGGATCGTCAGCATATATGTGAAGGGACTGGGTGAAATTACTGAGGGAATGAGTCTATTATATATAGAGAAGAGGTCAAATGACTGAGCCCTGGACACTCTATTTTTTCCTGGTTTTAAGAACCAGAGAAGAATGTGAGGTGGGGCAGCCAGTGTGGTAGAAGAATCAGGGGAATGTTTTGTCCAAGACGCCAAGGAGAAAATGATCCCTTGTATCAAGAGCACTTGGCAGATTGAGAATTGCCCATTGGAACTGGCAAGCTGTCAGTCCTTGGTAGAGTAATTGACCAAACCAAGAAACCTTTGAATATGACAGGAACACAGTCATTATGCCAGATGACAGGCCTAAAGTGGGACTGTCCAGGCAGACCCGGTTGTATGGTCACCCTGTTCATTAGTGATGCTGATTATAGACGTGTCAGTAGAATGTGGGGAAGGACACTCAGTTGGAGAGACGTGGAGCTGAAGTGGAGAACGTGGTTCAGAACTTTTCCAAGGACTTTTGCGGTAAGGATGGTGCAGAGAAATGGAACAGTAGCTAGGAGAGGATGTGGACTGCAGAGAGGATTGTATTTTCTTGCAAGATCATTGTTACTGCAGTAACTTTATAAGCCGATGGGACTGATTTTCACAGTAGGGAAAACTGATAAAGCAGGAGAAGAGAATAGCTCTAATGGAAAGTTCACAAACAGGAGTGAGTGTGTGATCCAGAACACACGACAAAGGATTGCTGTTAGCTGGGAACATAGCTAGTGTGTTTACGAGGAGAGAAGGTAGGATATATGGGAAAAGAATTCGGGACAATTGGAGGATTTCCTCAGAGGAGGGTATGGAAACTTTTCTGACTACCTCTGTTTTGCCATTGAAGTTCTATCAACTGAAGGGTGAAGAACGGAGAGTCTTAAATGTTTGAAGACAGAAGGGTGTGGAACAATTCTGGAAGGTAATAGTGAGCTGACCAAAGTGGAAAGACTGCTGGTGGAGTGAGTGGCTGCTTGAGGTGTGGGGTTAGAACCACGAAGCTAAAGTAGAAGCCCAGTTGTGTTTTTGTTCCTTAGCTTGAATTCAGGGCTAAAGTAAGAGGAGGGTTTGATTTGGTCAGGACCGACTTTGGCCAGGCAAATAGAACTGAAACAAATGAAGGCAGAAATGACTGAAGATACATGGAGCAGGGTGATTATAATTCCCAACATGGGACCCAGGATGGGGAAGGAGGTGACATATGGAGAGGGTCACAATGCTGATAGCTAACGGTCAGTGCCCACCAGGTCACTGGCATTTTAAATACTTTGCATAAACAAATTTCTTTTTGTAACCCAAGTACAGCTTCATAATAATGACATATATGATGTATATCGTTATATATAACATATAATGACATATATGACATACAACGTTATATTAGTTTCAGGTGCACAATGTAGTGATTCAACAGTTCTACGTATTACACAGTGATCACCATGATAAATATAGTTACCATTGCCTTGCAATGTTATTACAATGTCATTGTCTGTATTTTCTGTGCTGTACTTTTTCATTTCACAGAAATTATTTATTTTATAACTGGAAGTTATAACTTTATATATTATTTTATATTGTATGTATATATTTATTTTATATTTATATTTTAAATTTTATTTTATAACTGGAAGTTTGTACACAAACTCTTAATTCCCTTCACCTATTTCACCCATCCCCCCGTAAAGGCTTTACATTTAATCCTTGGAATAATTCTGTGGGGTAGTGCTACTATTACCATTTAAAAGATGAGGAAATTGAGGCACCGAGTTTCAGCGGCTTGCACGGGATCAGGTAGTTGATAGTTAGCTTTTTTAACCCGGACAGTCAGGCTCCAGCGTCCATGATGGTTCCTGCTGTATTACAGCTGCCTCTTTGTTGGGCTGTGAGAGGCTGGTAGGGGAGATGAACTGGCAGATCCTGTGTTGAAGAATTATTGGCGTGAGGTTCTAGAAGGAATAATACTTCTGTGACTATGGATGTACAATTATCCGTTTAGGTCCCTACTTTTAACTTTTTTGAGAGTATATGAGTAAGGTGTGTTCCAGGCCAGTGCAGTGAAATCCTAAAACACTTAGAGGAGAGGTGGCCTCCGAGCTTGTAAGATCTTTTCCTTCCCCATTTGAGTGTGAGGACCTGAGTAGTGGAGTTCTGCATTAAACCTATGGCTTAGGTGGTAAATAATGGGCACTGGCCCTAGGTAGCACTTCCAACAGATTGTTTTAATTAGGTTTTGGAGGAACCAGTAGTTTTGTGGACCTCAGCAGGAGTTGTTCGTGGATCTCTCCAGCGTGTCTCCCTCACTGCTGTTTAGCTTCAGCCGCTTAAGTGACTTTGATCAAACTTCTTGAACCTTTCTGAATTTGAATGTGCGTATCTGTAAAATAGGAACAGTAGTGCCTACTTCAGTAGGACAGTTAAGAGGATTCCGTGAGAATAATGTAGTGGTGTGTGTATTGTTGTTGTTTTGTTTTTTAAGTAAACTCTGCCCCCAACATGGGGCTAGAATTCATCACCCCAAGATGAAGAGTCACATGCTCTACCAACTCAGGTCAGCCTGGTGCCCTGGTTGTTTTGATTTTGGTTTGGTTCATGTGTTTTGGAGTTCTGTTGTTGTGTGCTTACACTTTGAGAATTATGTGTTGTTGGTGAGTTGACCCTTTAAAAAAAATTTTTTTTAAAGCTTTTTATTTGAGAGAGAGTGTGAGTGAGGGAGGAGGGACGCCGGTAGAGGGAGAAGCAAATTCCCTGCTAAGTGGAGAGCTGGACGCGGGGCTCGATCCCAGGACCCTGAGATCATGACCTGAGCCGATGGTAGACGCTTAACCCACTGAGCCACCCAGGCGCTCCTTGATCCTTTTATTAATATGTAACGTTCCTCTTTATCCCTGGTACCTTAAAATTTTTTTTCTTTATTTGAGTATAGTTGATGCATCTGGTAATTTTTCTGTTTTGTTTTGAAGTCTGCTTTGTATGATATTAGGATAGCCACTCATGCTTAATTTGGATTAGTGTTGCATGGATATCTGTTTGCTTAAATATGTCATTACATTTGAATGGAGTTTCTTTTTCTTTTTTCCTTTATTTTATTAAAAATTTTTTTTTTAAAGATCTTATTTATTTATTTGACAGAGAGAGCGATCACAAGTATGCAGAGAGTCAGGCAGAGAGAGAGGGAGAAGCAGGCTCCCTGCTGAGCAGAGAGCCCAATGCAGGGCTCGATCCCAGGACCCTGAGATCATGACCTGAGCTGAAGGCAGAGGCTTTAACCCACAGAGCCACCCAGGCGCCCGAATTGAGTTTCATTAGGTGGAATGTAGTTGGGTCATGTTTTTTTAATCAATTCTGATAATCTCTGTATTTTAATTGGAATGGTTAGTCCACTTACATTTACTGTAATTACTGTTTCAGTTTAGGCCTGCCGTTTATTGTTTGTTAGATTTTTGTACTTTTTATTTTATTTTATTATTTTTTTGTAATTTTTATTTTTAAAATTTCCAGTTGGTTTTTCTTTATATCTTCTGTTTCTTTGCAGATATCTATTTTAAATTTTGTCTTAAGAGTTTTCAAAATTACTCATTTGAACAGTTAATAACAGCTGCCTTGAAGTGGTCATCAGAAAATTCCAGCCTCTTTGTCATTTTATCATTGGCCTTTATTCCCTGTATTTTTATGTGATTTGACATTTGTGTATCAAGTAATTTTGATTGTTTTCTGAACAGTTCGAATCTTTGGTCATAAGACGTTGGGGTTTAAAGACACCTTATGGAGAATGTTGATATTTTTTATTCAGCAGGCACTTGGCCTGGGTATGCAAGGCTATAGGTTTCAACCAGCCGTTTGTGGGCTGGGGTAAGTTCAGTTTCGTTTTCAGAACTTTTGCAGTGCAGTTCTTGTCTCTGCTGTGTTTGGAGTACCAGTGGTCAGTCTGCAGCCTGGCCAGAGGTCTGTTAGCTCAGCTCTGGAAGTTTTTGTTAATACTTGCTAGGATCAGGTCCACTGTGAGCATGTTGTGGAGCTCAGTCACGCTGTCTTTCTGCATCTCCTGGCTGTTAGACTGCGTCGCTCCTGGCTGTTAGACTGTGCTGGGCTCAGGCCAGGGGATACTGAAGAGGTAAAATAGTAAACTCAGTGATACTTTGGAAGTTCTTTGAATTCTGGTGTCTGTTCCTGATCATCATGCTGTTCTGTATTTTTAAGGAAACTCAAATAGTGTGGCATGCATTGTGTGTATGTGTGTGTGTGTGTGTGTGTGTGGTGAGCAGCAGAGCAAGGTTTATTGAGTCATAGCAAAGCGATAGTACAAAGCTCCCGAGGAGGGAGGGGACCCAAGAGGATTGCCCTATATTCATGTTTTATAGTTGCATTCAGTGGCAGTTAAAGTTTGGCATGTATTCCTCCATCTTATCTAGAACGGGAACCCCTTGGTAATCTTTTGACATTTTATATGTCTTTTTAAAGCAAAAAACAGGCTATAATTTAATTTTCTTACATTATTTTTATTTTGATTTGGTATGGCAGGTGTTAATATATGTAAAAAATTGATGGCGGAGTGTTCTCTTTTTTCTTCTATACAATAGGTCTTTTTGACGGATATTGGTTCTATATGATGTTCTTTGATTTTGCTGTCATTGTAATGCCAGCATCATAGAAAGAGTTGGGAAGTGTTCCTTCCTTCATTATTTCCTGGAGATAGTGTAGCATTAGTATTATTTCTCAAACATTTGATAGAATCTGTCAATAAAGACAACTGGGTTTGGAATTTTCTTTGTGGGAAGGTTTATACCTACAAATTCAATTTTAAAAATAGACACTGGGTTATTCAAATTTTCCATTTCTAGTCTTGAGTCTTTGGTAATTTGTGCTTTCCAAGGATTGTGACCATTGGACTTACTGAGTTAAAATTATTTATATTTTCTCATTCTCTTTCTAGTGGGTATTGACTTTTTAGTGATAATCCCTCTTTCAGTTTTTCTGATGGTAGTTTATGAATTTTTTCCCTCTTCATCATTTTTACTGGCAAATTATCTATGTTATTAATTTTTTTCAAAGAACCATGTTTGAGTTTCATTGATTTTTGGGGAGGTGATTCCATTGATTTTTAAAAATTCTCCATTATTGTGTTTTTATGTCACTGATTTTGGCTTTTTATTATTTTTCCTTATTGTTTTGATTTTATTTTTATTTTCTAATTTCTTTTTTTTTTTTTTTAAGACTTTATTTATTTATTTGACAGAGAGAGGGCCTAGCAGGCAGCCCCATGTGGGTCTCAATCTCAGGACCCTGAAATCATGACCTAAGTTGAAGGCCAGTACTTAATTGACTGAGCTACCCAGGGGCCCCTATTTTCTAGTTTCTTAAAGTAGAGGCTTATGTTACTATTATAGTTGAGATCTTTCTTCTTTCCTGATATATAACTATTTAAAACTGTAAATTTCCGTTTATTCAGTGCTACCTGAATCTTACAAATTTAGAAAATGCTGTATATTCATTTTCATTTAGTTCAAGCTGTTTTCCAATTTCCAATTTCCTTCATTTCTTTCTTGACTAGTGGGTTATTTAGAATTTTGATTGTGTTTACCAGATGTTTGAAGATATTGCTTGTTTCTAGTTTAGTTCCATTAGGGCCAGAGGACATGTTTGGTATGATGAACTTTGGTTTGTTGAACTCTGTGTAAAGGGCTAAAATTTGGATTATTCTGGGGACAGTATGCTTGAAAAGAGTAGGTATTCAGTTGTTAATAGGTAGGGTGTTCTGTAATGGCCAGTTTAGGTCCACTTGGTTGATGAGTAGTCTTACTTAAGTATTCTGTATCTTTATTGAATTTTTTGTCTACTTATGCCAGTTATTGAGCAGTATTGTGGTGTAGAGATGTAATTGTGGATTTAAATATTTCCATTTTCAATTATCAATATTTTGAAGCATTGGGTGCATACATGGTTAGGATTATTGTCTATGATGAATTGACATTTTTATCATTATGTAACATCTGTCTCTAGTTCTTATAATACTCCTTCTTTGAAGTGTGCTTTGTTTAATAATATAGTCACCATAGCTTTCTTTTGATCAGTATTGTCACATTACATTTTTCTGTCTCTTTGTTTTTTTATCCTGTAAGTATCCCTCTAAGTGTGTGTCTTATAGATTGCATATAATTGGGTCTTGCTTTTTAAATTTAAACTATAATTTCTGCTTTTTAATTTAATTTATTTTTTTTACATCATGGTAAGTGTGGTCTTTTATTCTTATCACCTATTTTGACCATCCCCCTCTATCTGCCTTCCCTCTGATAACCCTGTTTGCTCTCTATAATTAAGAGTCTGTTTCTAGGGGCGCCCGGGTGGCTCAGTGGGTTAAAGCCTCTGCTTTCGGCTCAGGTCGTGATCCCAGGGTTCTGGGATGAAGCCCTGCATCGAGCTCTCTGCTCAGTGGGGAGCCTGCTTCCTCCTCCTCTCTCTCTGCCTGCCTCTCTGCCTACTTGTGATCTCTGTCTGTCAAATAAATGAATAAAATCTAAAAAGAGTCTGTTTCTTGGTTTGTTTCTTTTTTTCCTTTGTTCACTTTTTTTTTGTTTCTTAAAGTCCACATTTGAGTGAGATCATATGTGATTTGTCTTTGACTACCTTATTTTGCTTAGGCATTATACTCTCTAGCTTTATCTGTGTTTTGCAGATGGCAAGATTTCATTCCATTTTGGGGCGCCTGGATGGCTCAGTGGGTTAAACCTCTGCCTTCAGCTCAGGTCATGATCTCAGGGTCCTGGGATCGAGCCCCACATCGAGCTCTCTGCTCAGCAGGGAGCCCAATTTCCCCTCTCTCTCTGCCTGCCTCTGTGCCTACTTGTGATCTCTTTCTTTCTCTCTCTCTGTCAAATAAATAAATAAAATCTTAATAAAAGATTCATTCCGTTTTATGGCTGAATAATAGTCTATTGCAATTGTATACTTCATATTCTTTATCCATTCATCTATCAATGGACACTCAGGCTGCTTTCATAGTTTGGCTATTGTAAATAATGCTACTATAAGCTTAGGGGTACATACATCCCTTTGAATTAGTGTTGTTTTTTTTTTTTAAAAGATTTTATTTATTCATTTGACACAGAGAGATCACAAGTAGGCAGAGAGGCAGGCAGAGAGAGAGAGAGGAGGAAGCAGGCTCCCCGCGGAGCAGAGAACCCGATGCGGGACTCGATCCCAGGACCCTGAGATCATGACCTGAGCCGAAGGCAGCGGCTTAACCCACTGAGCCACCCAGGCGCCCTGAATTAGTGTTTTTATATTTTTGGGGTAAATACCCCGTAGTGTGATTACTGAATTACAGGGTAGTTCTATTTCTAACTTTTGTGGAAACTTTGTACTGTTTTCCATAGTGGCTGTACCAGTTTGCATTCCCATCAACAGTGCATGAGTATTCTTTGGTCTCCATATCCTGGCCAACACCTGTTGTTTCTTCATTTTTAAATTTTAGCCATCTGACAAATGTGAGGTGATATCTCATTGTAGTTTTGATTAGCTTTTCCCTCTGATGAGTGATGTCGAGCATCTTTTCATGTGTCTCTTGACCACCTGGATGTCTTCAGAGAAATGTCTGTTGGTGTCTTCTGCCCATTTTTAAAATTGGATTATTTGCTTTTTGGACATCTTTTTAAGTTCTTTATATATTTTGGAAACTAACCCTGTATCTGATATGTCATTTGTACATTCAGTACATTGCCTTTTAGCTTTGTTGATTGTTGACTTCACTGGGCAGAGGTTTTTGTTTTGATGTAGTTCCAATAGTTTATTTTTGCTTTTATTTCCTTTGCCTCAGGAGACATGTCTAGAAAAATGTTGCTATGGGTGATATCAGAGAAATTACTGACTGTGCTGTCTTCAAGGATTTTTATGGTTTCAGATCTCATGTTTAGGTCTTTTAGATCATTTTGACTCTATTTTTGTGTATCCTGAAAGAAAGTGGTCCAGTTTCATTCTTTTGCCTGTAGCTGTACATTTTTCCCAACACATTTGTTGAAGAGACTGTCTTTTTCCCATTGTATCTTCTTGCCTCTTTTGTCATAGATTGACGATATAATTGTGGGTTTATTTCTGGGTTTTCTGTTCTGTTCCATTGATCTATGTGTGTTTTTATGCCAGTATCATACTGTTTTAATTACTACTGTCTTACAATATAACATGAAATCTGGAATTGTGATACCTCCAGTTTTGTTTTTCTTTTTCAAGATTGCTCTGGCTGTTGAAGTCTTTTTGGTTCCATATAAAATTTAGAATTGTTCCAGTTCTGTGAAAAACGCTATTGGTATTTTGATAGGGATAGCATTAAATCTGTAAATTGCTTTGGGTAGTATCGACATTTTAACAAGATTTTATAATTTCTGCTTTTTTTTTTTTTTTAAAGATTTTATTTATTTATTTGACAGAGAGAAATCACAAGTAGATGGAGAGGCAGGCAGAGAGAGAGAGGGAAGCAGGCTCTCCGCTGAGCAGAGAGCCCGATGCGGGACTCGATCCCAGGACTCTGAGATCATACCTGAGCCGAAGGCAGCGGCTTAACCCACTGAGCCACCCAGGCGCCCTAATTTCTGCTTTTTAATCGTACTGTTAAGCTTATTGACACTTAACAAAATTGTTGATGTGAATACGTTTAAATCTACTTGTTTTGTATTTTATTTCTTCTTTTTTTTCATTCTCTTTTATTCTTTCCCTCCTGTTTTTGGGTTAATGGAATTTTTTTTTTTAGCATTCTGTCCTATCTGTATTTGACTAACAAGCTGTGCATGTGTGTGTTTTCATAGAGGAGTTGCTCTCGGTTTTATGTGATACATTTTTAACTCACCTGAGTTTTCCTTCAAGTAACATTTTATTGCTGCAAATGTACTGTAAGAACTGTATACCAATATACTTTCATTTTTACCCTCCTTTGTTTTGAGCTATTGTTGCCATACAGTTTAATTTTTATTTATTTTATTTATTTAAAAGATTTTATTTACTTACTTGAGAGAGGTAGAGAGCTCGAGTGAGCACAAGCACGGGGAGAGGGAAAGAGAAAGGGAGAAGTAGATTCTTTGCTGAGCAAGGAGCTGATGTGGAGCTTAGTCCCAGGTATCTGGGATCATGACCTGAGCTGAAGGCAGGCACTTAGCAGTCACCCAGGCACCACCTGTTGCCATACAGTTCATTCATTCATCCATCCATCCATCTATCTATCTATCTATCTATAGATATACATTATCTTTCTATCTATTATGTACCCTGGAATAAATTACAGTTTTTGCTTTAAACAGTGAGTTAACTTTTAAGGATATTAAAAATGAGAAAAAGGTCTTTTATATTTGTTACATACTTAGCCATTAACACCAGTTTTTATTCCTTTGCATACAGATATCTTGATCCAGGCTTTTATTAATTGTAATTTTCCTTTTGTCCAAAGAATTTCCTTAACATGTCTTATAATGAAGGTTCGTTGAACAGTTTGTTTGAAAAATCTTTTTCATTACTTTGTTTCTGAAGGATGCTTTGTGCTGCATGTTTAATTTAAGGTTTATGGGTTTTTTCCCTTTAATTTTTTCTCCAAGCACTTCAATTATGTTATTTCACTGTCTTCTGGCATACATAGTTTCACATGAGAAGTTTGCAGTCACTCTTTATTTTTCTTACTCTGTAAGTAATACATCTTACTTTTGGCTGCTTTTGAGGTTCTTTCATTACTCTTTCAGCAAGTTGACTATAAAGTTACTCATGTGTGTATGTGAGTGAGGTTTTGTTGTGCTGCTTGGATCTGTAGGTTTGTAATTACATAGTTTGAAAGATTTGCAGCTGGTATTTCATTAAAAAGAAAATATATATATATAGTTTGTTTGCTTGCTTCCCTCCAACTCCAGTTTCACATGTTAGATTGGTTGCATTTGTCCACAGGGTTCTGTAGCTGTGTTTGTCTTTTTTCACTTTGTCTTTTATGTTGGGTAGACATGGTTTGCTAGATCTTTAATGTCAGTCATCTTTTCTTTTGCCGTTTCTGTCAGATGTTAATCAGTCAAAGTAAAAGTTTTATTTTTTTTTGTTACCTTTGAGTTTCATTTTTAACATTTTTTACTATCTTTCATTTCTCTCTCTCACTCATTTTTCATGACATTCTTAAACATATGAGACATGTTGATAATAGCCAATTTAATGTCCATGCTTGTCCCTTCTATCATCTCTGTTGTTTTCTGGTTTTATTCCTTGATTTTTTTTTTTTCCTGGTCATTACTTACATTTTCCTCATTTTCTTTATAGTTTGTAAATTTTCATTGGATGCCATACTTTGTGATTTTTTTTGTTGTGAGCTAGATTTTGTTGTATTACTTTAACAAATGCTGTGTGTGTGTGTGTGTATGTTTGCCTGGTAAGTTAGTTGCCGGAAATTTTTGTTCTTTTGAGGCTTATTTGTGAACTCTTAGAGATGGTCTAGAAGATAAGTTATAGGCTTCATTTAGCTTACTTTTAAAGTCATGTTCTATTTTAGTCTCTACTGAATGTGATAATATAGTCAGTGAGGTCTTGGCACTCTGGTTAGAGGGAACATGGCTGATTCCTGGCTCTGGGAACTTTGGGACTTGTTTGTATTGCAGCTGTGCTGTAATAGTTCTTTCCTTGGAACTTGTTCTTGTTTAGCCTTTTGGGGTTTTCTACCACATTTACACAGATTAGTATACAGATAAAACCTTAAGGGTACCCTTATGTGGATGTCTGGATCTGTGTCTCTGTACAACTCCCTCTCCTTATGTACGCTCTCCCACAGTTTCTAGCCTCCTGAACTGATGATTTCTGTGTCTTCATTTCAGTACAGTTGCCAGAGTTCCCCTCTCTGTGCTACAGTTTGCAAATTAACTCCATGCAGAAAGCCTTTGTGATGGTAGGGTTCACCTTGTTTTTTTCCTTTTGCCTGGGGATTACAGTCCTGTCCTTGCCTTTTTTTAATGTCTAATGATGGTTGTTTCTTACATTTTATCTGGTTTTCTAGTTGTTTATGTGTGGAAGGTAATTTGAACCTCCTCTGTAGTCCCATGTGGCTTTAAATAGAAGTCTACTCTATTATTTTAGGAACTCAAATTAGTTTTAATTTATAATATTAATATGGAACATTGGATTTTTGATGGAAGATTTTCTCAAATTGTTCATGGTATTACTTTACTTCAAATTTGCTTTCAGTAGAAGGAATCAAAATTAAAATGAAGGGTTAAAAGATACAAAAGAAAAAAATTAGAAGGAAGAAAAGCCAAAGAAAGATTGAAATAAATAATTTTTAAGTTGCCATTTGTAATGAGACTTCAAAGTTCTATTAAAAACCCAGACTGGGAACATCTGAATGCAATATGGAAATGCAAAATGTGTACATCTATTTCGACTGATGTGGGTTTGACAAAGTATGACCATTATCTTTTTGCATCCAGAAAAAAATAAATTCACCATTTGATTAGTCAGAACAATCACATACCAGAAACCAGTGAGCAGCATTAAAAAGACGTGAGTGAAATACGGGAAACTTAAAAATGACATGATATTGGTTGGTCCATTGAGCAGAAGGAAAAGAATTCTGATGGGTTGATGAGTGTAAAAGCATGCTTTATTGGTGCCAAAACCAGGAATTAAGAAGAAGAATAAGTAAAAGAAGCAGAGTAAAAATTAAAAATTTCATCTTGAGGAATACAGATGACTGATACATATGTACACACTCTTTACTCCCCCTACCTTTAAATGAGTTTGAAATAAAGCCAAAACTGCCAAAAAACCATAACTTAGCAAGGGTGAGGATATTGGAGAAAAAAACAAAACAAAACATGAAACAGAGCCACAGACACTGGCTTGGAAGATTAAATGACAAAGCCAGCTAAGTCACACGTTTCCCTTCCTTTAGCAGTGAGTGTTCCTAATTATGAAGAATCATAAGAGATTAAAGGTAAATTCTAGCTCCATAATATCTCTTGAATTAATTTCTTTTTCTCTGTTTCACTGTAGCAGTCATGTTAGGAGTATTTCAAGAATTTCCAGTCTCTCTGTACATAGTCCTTATATTGGTCTATAGGTTTCTAAAAAAAAAAAAAGAAAAAAGAAAAAAACCCAGTTGATCCCTTTTTAAAAAAACTTTCTTTGGCCTCGTTATCTCTTTACTGCCCCTCTCACTCACTCTGTTCCAACCACAGTATATTTTTCAACACCAGAACATTGTTTTTCCAACACTCATATACTTGTAACTTTGCATTCGCCGTTCCTTCAGCTGTAGTGCTCCTTTCCCACCTGTTTGCATGGTTTCTTTTCTCTTTTACTTCAGATCTACTGAAACGTCTCCTTACTTAAAAATAAAATAAGATTTTATTTTTATGAAGTTTATTTTTTAAGTATTTTGTTTAAAATGGCAGTCCATCCTTCATTTTTTTTTCATTTGTATTTTCTTTATGTGTGTTTTGTTTACAGGAGTAACAGGTATTTCTTCTCACTAGAATGTAGTTTAGTGAAAGCAGAGATTTTGTTTAACCCTGTATCCTGTGTTTTAGCAGAGCCAGACACAGGAGGATTGATCGAGTTGTAATGATGCTTGTTACATGTGTCGTCCAAGTAATTGCTTAAAATGTTTCTAACTGTATGTCATCTCAGTTTCTGAGAGTGAGATGTGAAAATTTCTCATGATTGTGACTCTGAATTCCTCGTTCTGTAAATGTTTGCTTTATACAATGCGAGTAGTTCTGTTGAGTTTTCATGGTAAATTAATCTTTTTATCATTAATGACAGCCAACTTTAAGCCACTTATATTTACTGTGATAACTCATATTTTTAATCTTTTTATTTTATTTTCTATATATTATGTATTTTTTATTTTCCTTTTTGCCTGCTATTGGATTGGTCAGACTTTCCTCATCCCATACTTTCTTTCTCCTTTGATTGCTCTAAAGTTTTCTTTTAAATTTAAACATAACTACTTAATAAATCCTAAAGGTAATTATCCTGTCCCTTTTTCCATGAGAAATACAGTCAGCCTAGGGATCCTTTAGCCCCAGTCAGTCCATGTAGTTTCTTACTGAATTACGTCTCTTTCCCTTTTGCTCATGAAGTTTGAAGCAATGCTATTTTGGCTCTTTGATCTACTGTGTTATATTGACTAATTTCTAATATTAAATTAATACTTGTATGTTGATGCTATTTACTAGTATTTTACGTAGTTTTTTTTTTAACATAGATTTTTTTCAGCTATAGTTTTAGACATATTTGTTAGGATTTTGGTTCAGGTGTTTTGAAGTTCTTTGGAGGTAGGGGTGACTTTCTGACAGTTTACAGTGGTTCATTTATAAAACTACTTAGACTGCTTCAGCTTCAGAAAATTCTTCTGTTACATCTCCTTTTCTGGTTTTGATTAATATTTAAAAGAAAGACTTAAATTAGATTTTCTGTTGTTTAAAAAAAGCCTTTTATGTTTTTCATATTAACCCTTTATTATTTTCTGCCCTGTGTTTTCCTTTTTCTTTTTTTTAAAAGATTTTATTTATTTATTTGACAGAGATCACAAGCAGGCAGAGAAGGAATCAGAGAGAGGGGTGGGAAGCAGGCTCCCTGCTGAGCAGAGAGCCCAATGCAGGGGCTCCATCTCAGGACCCTGAGGTCATGACCTGAGCCAAAGGCAGAGGCTTAACCCACTGAGCCACCCAGAAAAACACAGGCCACCCCTGCCCTGTGTTTTTCTTTTCTTTTCTTTTTTTAAATTTTTATTTATTTATTTGACAGACAGAGACCACAAGTAGGCAGATAGGCAGGCAGAGAGAGAGGGGGAAGCAGGCTCCCTGCTGAGCAGAGAGCTGGATGTGGGGCTCATCCCAGGACCCTGAGATCATGACCTGAGCCGAAGGCAGAGGCTTTAACCATACTGAGCCACCTAGGTGCCCCTGCCCTGTGTTTTTCAACTTAACACTGAGTTTGTGTCTTTTTACATAATGAAATAATTTAAAGGTCTGAAAGTATCTGAGTACTACTGCCAATTTCTAAATTTTTAAAATATGTGATTTCCTGTTTTTTCTTATTTTATGTGTTCAAAAAGTTTTTTAAAGATTTTATTTATTTGACACACAGAGAGAAAGCACAAGCAGGGGGAACAGCAGAGAGAGAGGGAGAAGCAGACTCTTTGCGGAGCAGGGAGCCCGGTGGGGGGCTGGATCCCAGGACCCTGGGATCATGACCCGAGCCAAAGGCAGATGCTCAACTGAATGAGCTACCCAGGAGCCCCTCAAAATTTTTTTTTTTGTTTAACTCAATTCTATCCTTAATTTCTGAAATTTCTCAAAATCTGAAGGCATTAGTGTTTTTGTTTTGTTTTTTAAATTGCATTGGGTCAAAGAAGCTCACTTTACCATGATTCTTACTTTACTGAAGTGAGTTTTATATAATTGCATTATATTTGTAAGATGTGTGATTAGATTATGTTAAATATTTACAAAAAATTTTTTTGAGTGGTTTGCAAAGACATGCATCGCTTCCGTGTATGGAAGAGTCTTAGAAATACACTTGTCTGGGCATAGTTTCCTCAGTTTCACTAGATAAAGAGGGTATAGCCTGATGTGTGAATTTTGCAAATAACCCATTAAGTGGTTAAAAACCACTACTGTAGACAGAGGGTCATCTCAAGGTCAGCTCAAAAGAGGGGCAAAGCCTAATACAAAGAATACTTAAGTTATGATGACAAAATACATTAATCTGGGCCTGTCTTCACATTTATGTATAAGGGTGGGCTGAGTTTGAGGGAAAAATAAATGTAAAATGTGATATTTACTATTTACTAATATAGTAAAAATTGCCTAATTTTATTCTGTACACCTTCAACTTCTTTATGTTAAATACAATTGTAATCCTTGAAATTACATTGAGCTCTATTTTTGCTTCTCCGTAGGCCTCGAAGTAGAGGAAAAACTGCCGTGGAAGATGAGGACAGCATGGATGGGCTGGAGACGACAGAAACGGAAAATACTGTGGAAGCAGGTATCAACTTCACAGACTTTTAAAAAATGCACATCATAATTTGCACAACGAGCGTTTGGCTATATACTGAGTTCTAAAATCTCCATCTGCTGAAATAGTCTGATAAGCTATGACACAGTGAAAAAATTTAGTTCTCTCTTTTCCTTACGGCCCTGATTTAGTGGAAAGTATTTAATATCTGTAGGGAAATGTTTTATTAAAGCAAAATTAAAATTGGAATACATAGTAATTCCAGGCTGTTAATATGATAACTTATAGTATATTCCTGCTTATGAACCATCTAGCATTTGTTGGAAGCTGATTATGTTAGTATGTGTGTGAGGGGAAAAAATATGTTCCAGTAAAGAAAAATACTGTGAAATGCTCCGTTAAACCAGACTAAGTGCATTCTGGTCTGTGGGACATTTAGGTGCCTTTAATAAGCTAATGTGTATTATGTATGGGCAAAAGAAAGAGTGGGTTGCCCAAACTAATTTCCCAACATTTATTAAATTAGTGATTTAAGTTGTCAAAGGGACAAGGTTTCATATTGTATTCAAAGAATATCTGTGTGCGATGGGTCTCTCACGGGCAGTGTTTTTTTAACAGTTGTCGGGTAGAGTTTAGACATAGTGAGAGGCTTTTTCTCTGAAGTTGATTTTCCTCTTCTTGGTGCTCACAGAATATCCTACAGGTTTTAGAGAAGAATTAGAAATTGCTGTATCTTGAAATACAGTTATTCATAAAATACTTCTGGTTGTCAGGGTGTTGCCGCTAGGTGACTAATTCTTGGAAGACCTGCAGGTGCTCTCTAGTGCTCATCCCTCTCTGCAGCAGGGTCTCGTAGGCGGAGCGGTGACTGAAGGTCGGACTGCAGAAGTCTGCCTTTTGCTGTTTTGCCACGAATTTGTTACCGCATTGTTATCAACTTGAATTATGTCAATTCCCCACTAGTTATTTTTCTTCATTTCTTTTCCTTAAATTTTTTCTGTTAACTTTTTCTAGGGGAGAGATCTTCTTCTTCCTTTTTTTTTTTTTTTTTTAAGGTACTTGTTTGTTTGTTTGTTTAAGTTTTAAGTGACATTTTCCAGTATAACAATACTTACAGGTTGCTTTAAACCAGTGCTGCTGACTGTACCCCAGACCCTTTCTCTGCACGTATCAACAGTCTTCCTGGGCACGTTCCCTCTTGCTCTGAAGATTTAGCACCTGCCTTTCTGTTTTCTTCTGAGGCCCCCATTGTGATGTTAGTAACTATTCAGGACCCAGGGCTCTTGGCTCCTTGATTTCTCAGCACTGCGATTCTCCGGACTACCTCAGCAGTCCCCTTCGGCCTGCTCGTCTTCTGGTCATGTGTCCTTGTCTCACTTGCTCTGACAGTTGCGGTTTCACATCCAGAATCTCAGTATCATCTCTCCTGCACTCTGACTACTACTTCTTTTTCCAGCTCATTTTCTCCTAGTATTAGCGCCATAATAATTCTTGAACCATAGTGAGTCCTCCAATCCAGTGGTTTTAGTGACGGGGATGTTGCCTTCCTCTGCTAGTTCAGAGTCTGTGACCCACTGAGGGAGTCCCCTCTTACTTACCTTTACCTTTTTGACCATCGTCCCAGTGTTTTGTTTTTAATAGAAAACCAAATTCTGTAGTGTAGCAGCTGATAATGGCTGGGGAAAACCATCACCTTGCTGACTGGTTTCATTTTAAATTTATGACCTCAAATATCAAGTGGGTATGATTGCTACTCTACACTCATTCTACTTTTATGTAGACATTTTCTCTCCCATTATCACTGATGGCTCTTTTGGCACCTTCTCTTCTCTGTTCAAATTTTCCACACCTCCTCCTGTTTTTCATTTTTTGGTTATTGATGATCTTACTTATTTAGTTCAGTGAAAGAAGGAAAAAACCAGAAGTGGTCAGCAGAGAAATTCTACATTCACCCACCGTCCTGCTTGTAGCTCCTCCCGTAGATTTTACCTTTTCTGCTGGTGAAATGGGATGAAAAGTCTGTGGTTATCGAAGGGCAGCTCTTTGCTCGTGTCCTTGATTTTACCTCTTCATCTCTTAGGGACTTTGCGCCTTCAGGTTTCCTGGGTTTCTTACATCATGTGTTTCCTGTCTCAGTGAACGATTTCCATTAGTATTTGAGCATTAAGTATTTTCTTTCTTTCTAGGATTCTACTGATTTATTTGACAGGGAGAAACAGCACAGCGAGAGAGGGAACACAAGCATGGGGAGCGGGAGAGGAAGAAGCTCCCCTGACCAGGGAGCCCGAATGCGAGGCTTGATCCCAGGACCCTGGGATCATGACCTGAGCCAAAGGCAGATGCTTAATAACTGAGTTTTCCAGGAGCCCCTCCTTTTTTCCTAGTATTTAAGCAGATATGACATTGTTTCACATATTTGTTTATTGTATGCCTTCCACACGAGACTGCAGGCTTCATGAGGTTAGGGATTTGACTTGCAGGGATTGACTGCAGGCTTCATGAGGTTAGGGATTTGCTTGACTTTGGATTTATTCCCAGCGTCTAGAATAATTCCAGACATATAGTAGGCTTCAGTTCACTAACTGAGGAAGTATTACATTCTTATAGTTTCTTTTCTGTATTTTCTAAGCTACTGCTATTCTTGGAACATCACCACAAAACTAGAGTTCTGACACTTAATTTTTCCTTATGTGATGAGTACTAATCCCCACAAATGGAGAGTCTTCTCATACTCTCTCTTACGAGGTATCAAGGCAAATAAAATTTACTGAAAGGCTTTAACAGGAGCAGGATTCTTTTCTTATTCTGGCCTTTTATACTAAAATTAAATAAAATCACCTGAGTTAGTCTTTGCTCTTTGTCCATTTGTTTTGGTGAACATGTAGGACAAGGAGAATAGTCCAGAAAAGAACAGAGAATAGTTGTTAAGACTCCTAAGCTGCGGGGACGCTCGGCGGGCTCTGTCACAGGAGCACGGGACTCCTGGTCTCGGGGCTGTGCGTTCAAGTGCACGCTGGGTGTAGAGATTACTTCAATAAATAAAACTTAAAAAAAAAAATCTATTAAGCTACAAGTAAACCCAGGCAAAGAGAAGAAGAGTTCCATACATTTCTAGTCAGTTTAGAAACACATTGAGTTGGCTGCGAGGTTTTAATGTACACGTCTCAAGGCCCAAGGTTTGTTGGAAGGTCTTCTATATCTGTAAATATTATGTCTTGATACATTTGTTTAATGATTTATAGTAATGTAAGAATGTTTATTGTAATGAGTATAGGGGGCGTGTGTGTGTGTGTGTCGGGGGCTCAGTGGTGGGAGCGAGTATCCTGTAAGTGGCCTTTGGGAAAATCACAAGAAATTTCACAGATCAGTCTTTTTTTTTTTTTTTTAATTTAAATTCACTTAATTGACATACATTGTAGTATTAGTTTCAGAGGTAGAGGTTAGTGTAGTTTGTTAAGTTGTTTTTTTTAAAGGTTTTATTTATTATTTGACAGAGAGAGAGAGAGAGAGATCATAAGCAGGCAGAGAGGCAGGCAGAGAGAGAGAGAGGGACGCAGACTCCCCGTTGGGCAGAGAGCCCGACGAGGGGCTTGATCCCAGGACCCTGAGATCATGACCTGAGCCGAAGGCAGTGGCTTAACCCACTGAGCCACCCAGGCGCCCCTTAAGTTTTTATGGTAAGAAAATTCTATGGTTTTTTAGGAGGTGGTGGCTGTTACTAGTCTGTTTTTTTTCTATATAAATGAAATCAACTCAAATGAAATGCAAGTTAAGAGAAACTCCACTTTTCTTTGAGAATCATTATGTAATCAGGGCTTTGCAAACTTGTTTTAGTTAATTATAATTGGTTAATTAGGATTTAGTTAATTATAATTAAAAATTTCTTTTGACTGTTGTGGCAGTTTGGTCTCTCTTCAGCTGGCTTCTTAAGTTCTTTTTAATATTATCTCAGAATGTTTCAAAGCTCATTGCTCTTTGGCAACAGTATTTTTCAGGCCCATCTTTAATTTTCTCTACCCCAGGATATGACGTTGACTATTCTCTAAGGACTTTAGTGGAGAAGCGTGTTAGAGATGGAAAACCGGGGTCCGGGGATGCGTGTTCTGTTGTCTTTATGGAGAATTAACGTTAGTCTATTTAAGTGACATATTAGTTACTGTATAGATGTGAGAGTGTACTCATGTGCTTATAAACACTGGTTCACATTAATACCTTCCGTTACCTCTAGCAAAGTTTTTTTAATGGACTTGAGTGTTTAGAGGAGTTTTAGGTTCACTCGCACAGGTATTTCCTGTGCTTCCTGCCCTTACGCGTGCATAACTTCCCCCCGTTGTCAGCATCCCCCGCAGCGTGGCGTGGTATATTTGTTAAAATTGATAACAACGTCAGTGACACGTCAGTATCACCGTGAAGACATAGTTTACATTTTGGTTCCCGCTTGGTGTTGTATGAGTTTGGACAAGTGTGAAATGATGCGGACCCATCATTCCAGTGTCACCCGGCATCCCCCCCATCCCCTCCCGTCCTCCTGTTACCCTCCCTCCCCTTCAGTCCAAGGCAGCCACTCAGCTTTCTCCCGCCTCCATAGTTTTGCCTTTTCCAGAATGTCATACCGTTGGAATCAGATAGTAAATAGCCTTTCAGATGGACTTCGTTCATTAGCAATATGCCTTTAAATTTTCTCCGTGTCTTTTCATAACTCGAGACCTCCTTTCTTTTTAGCACTAAGTAGTATTCTGTTGTTGGGATGTACCACAATTTGTTTATCCGTTCATCTGCTGAGGGATATCTTGGTTGCTTCCGAATTTGGGCAATTATGAATGAAATCCCTGTAAACATCCACATGCACGTTTTGTGTGTACGCAAGTTTTCAACTCCGTAAGTTTCAACGCCTTTGGGTAAATACCAAGGAACATGATCGGTGGGTCATATGGTAAGAGTATATTTAGTTTAGTAAGTGCCGAATTGTCTTCCAGAGTGGCCGTACCATTTAGCGTTGCCACCAGCAGTGAATGAGAGTTCTTTTGGCGCCATGTCCTTACCAGCATTTGGTGTCCTCAGTGTTCCTTATACTAGCCATTCTTTTTTTTTTTTTTTTTAAGATTTTATTTATTAATTTGACAGAGACACAGCAAGAGAGAGAATGCATGCAGGGGGAGTGGGGGGAGAGGGAGGAGCAGGCTCCCACGGAGCAGGGAGCTGGACTCGGGGCTCAACCCCAGGACCCTGGGATCATGACCTGAACCAAAGGCAGAAGCTTAATGACTGAGCCACCCTTGGGCCATTCTAGTAAGTGTGTGGTAGCATATCATTATTTTAGATTACATTTCCCTGATAACGTATCATGTGGAACATCTTCTTGTGTGGTTATTTGCCATCTGTGTATCTTTGGTGAGGAGTCATCAGGTGGTTAGTTTTCTTATTGTTGAGTTTTAAGAGTTCTTTGTGTATTTTGGATAACAGTCCTTAATCACATGTGTCTTTTTAAAAAAATATTTTATTTATTTATTTGACAGAAAGAGACACAGCATGAGAGGGAACACTAGCAGGGGGAGTGGGAGAGGGAGAAGCAGGCTTCCTGCTGAGCAGGGAGCCTGATGCAGGACTCGATCCCAGGTCTCTGGAATCATGACCTGAGGCGAAGGCTGATGATGAACCACTGAGCCACCCAGACGCCCTTCAGATGTGTCTTTTGCAAGTATTTTCTCCTACTCTGTGGCTTACGTTTTTGTTCTGTTGACAATGTTTTAAGCAGAGTAGAAACTTTAAATTTTAATGAAGTCTAGTTGATCAGTTGTTTCTTTGATGAATCATGAGTTTGGTGTTGTATCGAAAAAGTCACTGCTAGGGGCATCTGGGTGGTTTGGTTGTTAAGCAGCTGCCTTTAGCTCGGGTCATGATCCCAGGGTCCTAGGATTGAGCCCTGCATCAGGCTCCTTTCTCAGCAGGAAGCCTGCTTCTCCCTCTCCCACTGCCCCTGCTTGTGTTCCTCTTTCGCTGTGTGTCTGTCAAATAAAGAAATAAAATCTTTAAAATAAATAAATAAATAAATAGTCACTGGTAAACCCCAGGTCATCTAGATTTTCTTTTAAGTTCTAAGAACTTTATAATTTTGCATTTCACATTTACTTTGTTAATTTCTGTGAGGATATGGTCTGTGTTGGAATTGGTGTGTGTGTGTGTGTGTGTGTGTGTGTGTGTGTGCATGCATGTTCAATTCCAGCATCATTTGTTCAAAAATACTATTTTTTTTCTCCATTATATTGCCTTTTTTCCTTGTTTCAATGACCAGTTAAGTACTTACTTGGGGTTATTTCTGGCTTCTCTAAACTATACTATTGATCTATTTATTCTTTTGTCAGAATTATACAGTCTTTTTTTTTTTTAAGATTTTATTTATTTATTTGACAGACAGAGATCACAGGTAGGCAGAGAGGCAGGTGGAGAGAGAGAGGGGAGGAGGAAGCAGGCTCCCCGCTGAGCAGAGAGCCCGATGCGGGGCTCGATCCCAGGACCCTGGGATCAGGACCTGAGCAGAAGGCAGAAGGCTTAACCCACTGAGCCACCCAGGTGCCCCAGAATTATACAGTCTTGATTGCTGTAGCTGTATACTAAATCTTTATAAGTCAGTTCTTCAACTTTGTTCTTCTCCTTAAGTATTTTGTAATTTGTCTGGGTCTTTTGATAACTTGCTGGGATTTTGATTTGTATTGCATTGAATTTGTAATTAAAATTGGGAGGAACAAATGTCTTGGCAAATATTGAGTCGTCTAATCCATGAATGTGAAATATCTCTCTATTTATAGTACTTCTTTGATTTCCTTCATCAGGGTTTTTGAGTTTTTTTTTTTTAAGATTTTATTTATCAGAGAGAGAGGGAGAGAGAGCGAGCACAGGCAGACAGAATGGCAGGCAGAGGCAGAGGGGGAAGCAGGCTCCCTGCCGAGCAAAGAGCCTGATGTGGGCCTCGATCCCAGGACGCTGGGATCATTACCTGAGCCGAAGGCAGCCGCTTAACCAACTGAGCCACCCAGGCGTCCCGGGTTTTTGAGTTTTTATCGGACAGATTTTATGTGTATTTTGTTAGACTTACACAGAAATGTTTGATTTTGGAGAAATGCTAATTTTATTCTATTTATTTTTTTTTTCAAAGATTTTATTCATTTATTTGACAGACAGAGATCACAAGTAGGCAGAGAGGCAGGCAGAGAGAGAGGAGGAAGCAAGCTCCCCGCTGAGCAGAGAGCAGGATGCGGGGCTTGATCCCATGACCCCTGAGATCAGGACCTGAGCCAAAGGCAGAGGCTTTAACCCACTGAGCCAACCAGGTGCCCCGAAATGCTAATTTTAAATGGTTTTTTAAAAATTCATATTCTGCTTGTTCATTGCTGATACATAAGAGAATGATTGACTTTGTATATTAACCTATATCTTGCAACCTTGTTACAATTGTCTATTAGTTCCAGGGTTTTTTTTGATTTTTGTTTTTGTATATCCTTTTGGATTTTCTGCATAGGTGATTGTAACATCTGTGAACAAAGGCAGTTTTGTTTCTTCCTCTCCAATCAGTATGCCTTTTATTTCCTGTTCTGGTCTTATTTCAATAATTGGAAAAAACTTTGTTTACAAAGTTGAAAAGGAGTGGCGAAAGACTGACGTCCTTGCCTTATTTCTGATCTTAGTGGGAATGCTTCTAGTTTCTCACCGATAAGTATGATGTTGGCTGTAGGGGCTTTTTTGTAGATAGTCTTTATCAAGTTAAGGAAGTTCTGGTATACTGAGAGTAATTTTTTATCATGAATGGGTGTCAGATTTTGTCAATACTTTCTTTGTATCTCCAGATAGGATTATATGATTTTTCTTTTTTAGCCTATCAGTGTAATGGATTACATTAATTAATTTTCGAATGTTGAACAAGTCTTGCATACTCCAGAAATCCTACTTGGTTGTGGTGTATAAAGCTTTTTATACATTTTTGGATTCACTTTGGTAAAATTTTGTTGAGGGTTTTTGCATTTATGTTCTTGAAATACGCGTCTATAGTTTTTGTTGTTTTGTTTTGTTTTCTTGTAATGTCTTTGGTTTTTGGCTTGAGGGTGGTAATGCTGTTCTCATAGAGTGAGTTAGGAAGTATTCCCTCTGCTTCTGTCTTCCAGAAGAGATTGTTGAGAGTTAGTGTTTTCTTTAAGTGATTGCTAGAATTCACCAGTGAAGCTGTCTGGGCCAGGAGCTTTCTGGTTTAGAAGGTTATTAATTATTGATTCAACTCCTTGAACAGGTATAGGGGTATTCCGATTGTCTCTTTCTTCTTGTGGTGAGTGTTGGCAAATTGTGTCTTCTTCTTTGTATTTTAATTAAAAAAAAGTTTTTTTAAAGATTTATTTATTTGACAGACAGAGATCACAAGTAGGCAGAGAGGCAGGCAGAGAGAGAAGAAGGGAAGCAGGCTCCCCGCAGAGCAGAGAGCCTGATGCGGGACTCGATCCTGGGACCCTGGGATCCTGACCTGAGCTGAAGGCAGCAGCTTAACCCACTGAGCAACCCAGGTGCACCCCCCACCAAATTTTTTTTTTTTTTTTTTTTTTTTTTGAGAGACAGTGAGTGCAAACAGGGGGAGGGCTGGAAGGGGGAGAGAGAGAAAATCTCAGGCAAGCTCCATGCTCAACATGAAGCCTGATGTGGGCTTGATCTTACAACCCGGAAATCATGATCTGAGCCGAAATCAGGAGTTGGACCCTTAACCAGCTGATCTACCCAGGTGCCCCTGCAAATTGTGTTTTTCAAAGAAGTTTATCTAAGTTACCAAATTTGTGGGTATAGAATTGTTAATTCTATTCCTTCATTATTGTCCTTTTAATATCCATAGGTCTTGTAGTGATATCCCTTCTTTAATTTCTGATACTAATAATTTGTATTCTCTCCCTTTTTTTCTTTCAATAAACCTGGGTAGAGGCTTACTGATTTTATTGATCTTTTCAGAGAAGCAGCTTTTGGTTTCATTATTTTTCTCCATTGATTTCCTATTTTAAATTTCATTAATTTCTGCTGTAATTTTTGTTACCTTTTTTCCTGCTTACTTTGCATTTAATTAGCATCTCTTTTCTAGTTTGATGGATTGCTTTTAGATCTTGTTTTCTAATATATATACATTCAGTGGTATAAATTTCTGTCAAAGTGCAGCTTTCACTGCATCACACAAATTTTGATAAGCTGTGTTTCCATTATCATTTAGTTCAAAATTTTTAAAAATTTCTCTTGAAATTTCTTGATTCACGTGTTATTTAGAAGTTTGTTGTTTGGGGCACCTGGTTAAGGCTTAGGTTAAGTGCCTGGGGCTCCCTGTTCAGTGGGGAGTCTGCTTTCCCCTCTCCCTCTACTGCTATGCCTGCTTGTTCTCCTACTCTATTTGTTAAATAAATAAGTAAAATCTTAAAAAGAAAAAGAAGAAGAAGAAGAAGAAATGTGTTTGTTTAGGGGGTTTCTGGCTGGCTCAGTTGGTAGAGCGTGTGACTCGATCTTGGGGTTAATGGGCATGGAGCTTAATTTATTAAATAAATAAAATTAAAAACAAAAAGAAAGTGTGTTGTTTAACTTCCAAATATTTTGGAATTTTCTGACCATCTTTCTATTACTGATTTCTGGTTTAATTCCTTTGTGGTTTGAGGGCAGACATTGTATTTATATTTTTTAAATTTGTTTTATGGCCCAGAATGTGGTCTGTTGATGAATGTTCCATGTGATCTGAAGAAGAATGTGGATTCTGCTGTCGTTGGGTGAAGTAGTCTATGGATGTCCATTCTGTCCCGTTGATTGATGGTTGTGTTGGCTTCAGTCATGTCATTAGTAATTGTCTGCTTGCTGGATCTGTACTTTTGATAGGTGGGTGTTAACATCCCCATACATAATAGTGGATTCATATATTTTCTCTGTGGTTCTCTATTTCTCTGTGGTTTTGCCTCATGTATTTTGACACTTTTGTTATGAGCATATGTGTAAAGGATTAATATGTCTTTATGGAGAATTGATGCCTTTATCGTTAGGTAATGGCACTCTTTGTCCCTAGTATTTTTATTTGCTCTGAAGTCTGCTGTGTCCGAAATTAATGTAACTTCTCCTGCTTTCTTTTGATCTGCAGTCTACTCTCTGCAAATTTCTAGTGTTCAGCTCAGTATTATTAACTGTAGTCATCATGTTGCTACATTCATCTTCAGATTTATTTGTCCCGTGTAACTGCAACTTTGTGTCTTTTGGCCAGTATCTCCCCATCTCCACCCTCCTCCCCCTACCCCTGGTGGGTACCATTGTACTCTGCCAATTTTACATTTTTTATTAGAAGTTTGACTTGATTTGTTAGTCTCTCTAGAGGCGTACAGACTTTTCAAATTTTGGAGGGAACTTCTCTCAAATTATCCTTGATACATCAGTTCCATTCTCAAGAATCTAAAGGGTCAGTGCATGTTTGCTTGAATCCTTCCTTCCATATTTTAATTAACATTACGTTAACGGACACCTTCAGTACGTTGGCAGCAGTTTTATCCAGAGCTTTTACCTCATACTAGACTTGAGGCTTGCCCAGAGGACCTCATTTCTCATAAATGAAGAAGATACTCAAACTGAGTGCATGCTTGTGTCTTGGCTTTCACTTCGTGCCATCTCTCAGTTACCCAAAACTTTTGATAAGAATCACCTCTTCTTTGTGAATACCTACCCAGCCCCGTTTTCAGAAATTCTGCCCTGTTCCTTAGACTTCACTAAGCCTGTTTCTCTAGAGCTTTTTACATATCCAGAAGTGTTTGTATCTTACTTCAATGAAGAGAGATTTTTTTTTTAAGATTTTATTTATTTATTTGACAGACAGATCACAAGTAGGCGGAGAGGCAGGCAGAGAGAGAGGAGGAAGCAGGCTCCCTGCGGAGCAGAGAGCCCAATGCGGGGCTCGATCCCAGGACCCTGGGATCATGACCTGAGCTGAAGGCAGAGGCTTTAACCCACTGAGCCACCCAGGTGCCCCCAATGGGGAGAGATTTTTAGTGGATATTGCATTTTACCTGCAGGTCTAGATATGATATTTAAATTTTATTTCTGAACAAGTCTAGTAGATCTGGAAGCAGAGCTTATTACTAAAAACTCTGAGCAGTTTTTATTTTGCTTTGTTTTGATTTTTCTTTTTTTCATTACCACCAAACCTCCTTTGTGCTATTTTATTTTTATTTTTACTTATTTAATTTTTAAAAGAGGTTTTTTTTTGTTGTTGTTGTTTTTTTTTTGACAGAGACACAGCGAGAGCAGGAACACAAACAGGGGGAGTGGGAGAGGGAGAAGCAGGCTCCCCACTGAGCAGGGAGCCTGGTGAGGGGCTCAGTCTTAGGACTCTGGGACAGTGACCTGAGCCAAAAGGCAGATGCTGAATGACTGAGCCACCCAGATGCCCCTATTTTTATTTTTAAGGTTTATTTATTTGAGAAAGAGAGAGAGAGAGAAACAGAGTGTGGTGGGGGGGAGGGACAGAAGGAGAAAGAGTCTTAAGCAGACTCTGTGCTAAGTGTGGAGTCCAATATGGGGCTTGATCTATGACCCTGAGATCGCGACCTGATCTGAAGTATCCAAGAATTGGACACTTAATCAACCGTGCCACCTAGGCACCCCTGTGCTATCTCTAAAGTCGTATCTTATCCCCTCCCCCAAACCCTGGCATCCACTGCTTTGTTCTCCCTCACTGTCATTTTGTGTCTGAGAATCCCCTATAAATGAAGTCAGTCAGTGGAACATGCAACTCTGGATCTTGGGGTTGTGGATTCGAGCGCAACGTTGGGTATAGAGACTAATTTAAAAAAAATTCTAGATCTTTTTAAAAAATTCTAAATAAAATCATACAAAGTGTAATCTTGTCAGACTGGTTTCTTTAATTCGGTTTCATACATCTGAGTGTCATCCAGGTCATTGTTGCATGTGTCAGTATAGACTGTTCCTTCCTCGGGCTGAGTGATAGTACTTCGTATCCTTGTGCCACAGTTGGTATAACTGTTCACCTGCTGAAGGACATTTGGGTGATTTCCAGTTTTTGGCTATCCAAAGAACTATGAACAGTCTAGGTTTTTGTGTAGAAATAGATTTATATACGTGTCAGTCTACCAATTTTATTATTCTTTTTCAAAACTATTTTAGCCATTTTTTTCTTTTGTTTTTTTTTTTCATATCAATTTTAGAATGAACTTATTTTAAAAAAAGGTAATCCTGCTGGGGTTTTTTTTTTTTTTTTAAAGATTTTATTTATTTATTTGACAGAGAGAAATCACAAGTAGATGGAGAGGCAGGCAGAGAGAGAGAGGGAAGCAGGCTCCCTGCTGAGCAGAGAGCCCGATGCGGGACTCGATCCCAGGACCCTGAGATCATGACCTGAGCTGAAGGCAGTGGCTTAACCCACTGAGCCACCCAGGCGCCCTCCTGCTGGGGTTTTAATTGAAATTTTGTTAAGCCTGTAGATCAGTCTAGGAATAATTGACATCTTTTTTTTTTTTTTTTTAAGATTTTATTTATTTGTGAGAGAGAGAGGTCACAAGTAGGCAGAGTGGTAGGCAGAGGGAAAGGGAGAAGAAGAAGCAGGCTCTCCACTGAGCAGGGACCCGGATGCGCGGCTTAGTCCCAGGACCCTGGGATCATGACTGAGCCAAAGGCAGATGCTTAACCCACTGAGGCACCCAGGTGCCCCAAGAATTGACATCTTTACTGTGCTGAGTCTTCCATTCTATGAACTTGGCCATGTGTCTCCATTTGGGACTTCTCTGATTCTTTCATTGGTGTTTTATAAGTTTTAAATATAGATCCTCTGCATATTTTCTTAGTTACACCAATTATTTCATTGGGGGGGGGAGCTAATGTAAATGGTACATTTAAAATGGTTTTTATTTGTACATTGCTAATGTATAAAAATATGATTTATTTTTGTATGTTTGCCTTGTTCTCTGCAATGTTGCTGAATTTCATTTACTTGTTACCAGGTTAGCTGTAGGAATTTTTGTGGGTATCCTTTTTAACTTACGGAGTAAATATTTAATCAGTTCTCATTGCTTACTAAACCAAAAAAAGGGCTTAAGCTGATATGTCCTTTAACATGATTTGTAGTGTTTTCCCTAGGTTGGGATATTAATTATTTTTATTATTCCTTATTTTCTAAATGGTTTTCAGTTTTTTTGAGCCTTCTTTTTGACTTATGAGGTGTTTGAGAAAGTTAATAAAATTTCCAAGTATTTGTATGGATTTTCTCTTTATTTTTGTAACTAATTTTTAATTTTATTATATTGAATTGGTTTTATACACTTTGGAAATTTTAGAATTGGAGATTTCTTGAAATCTTCTTTGGTTTTGGAAAATTCTCGGCTGTTATATATTCCAATACTGCTTTTGCCCCATTCTTTCTTTATTCTGATTAAATGCTCATTAGACCATATCACTGTTTGTTGCCATTTACCTTCATTATTGTATTTTTTTAGTCCTCTTGTCCCTCTGTTCTCCATTTTAGACAGATTTATTTAGATGCATTCTAGATAGATGTTCCAGTTTACCTGTCTCCCCTTTTGGCATTGTCTAGTCTGCTATTAAACATATGAATCGAGTCCATTTATTATATTTTAAATTTTCTTTACTATTATCTTTCAAATTGCGGAAATCACTTTTTATGATTTCTAGTTCCCTCCTAAAGATTTTAATGCCTGGTTTTATTATATTCAACATAGTAAATAAAACTGGCGTAGAGTTTTTGTTTGATCAGGCCAATATCTGGAGCCTTCTGGTTCCACTGTTTCTGCTTGTTGCTAGTGCTGTCCTGTCTGCTGTTGTAACTGATTGCCCGTGTGTGTGCACTGGACATTGTGTTTGATGGTTTATCTATGGAAGTAAGTTGATGTTTTTTTCTTCCAAAGATAGTTCAGCTCTGATTTTTTTGCCCCCCAGGTACCTCAAGGGCACTAATAATCTAGGACCACCTCCGTTCGGTTTCAGGGCTCTGCTTTTGTTCGAGGCATGCCATGCAAAGCTGTGCAGCAGCAGTCCTTGCAAACGCCGTTTTGTTTCTGGTTCCGTCCTCCTCTTCATGTCCAGCCCTTTGCGGCTCCTGCCAGTCCTGAGCCCACATTCCCTGGTGCTTGTCAACTTCCAGGCCATCTACAGGTCTTCTGAAGGTCAAAACTGACGCCCCCATGGGAAGTGCAGCCCTGGGTGCTGGGCTCACCTTACTCATGGCTTCTCTCCATGAGAGGAGCGCTTCCTCTGTCATTCCTCACTACCTTGTTAGGTTTTTGGTTGCTTTTAAGACTTGTTTACTTTTAAATTATTCTCTCAGCTTTCTTACTTGTCTTCACTGGGAAGGTTGATCCAAATTACCTAGTCTGCTGTTAGTGGAAATAGATACTCTCTGGAGTTTTCTTTGAATCGTAGTATTTGGCTTATGTAAATTTTTCTGGGCACTGAGTAGAATGAAGTGTAGTCACTTTTGTCCCCTTACGTAGGATCTGAAACTTGATATTCGTTTGTTATATTTAGTCAGCTAGTATGTTGTTATTAAAATAACATACAGTAACTCAAACTGCAAGAAAGAAGGAAATCTGTGGGCCATAACACTATCAGATTCAGAGGTTAGATGGGTTTAAGTTGACCTAATTCACCCTTACTCATGTCACAAAGTGCTTGGTTCATTGCATCTCTCTACACTTTTTTTTTCTTTTCCTTTCTTCTTTTTTTTGTATGTGTTTCTTTTCCTTCCTTCCTTCCTTCTGTTCATATTCATTTTCTTTCTTTCTCTCTCTCTCTCTCTTTCTTTCTTTCTCAGCTTCATTCTGTGGCTGGAATGATGGAAGCTCCCCTTGATGGAAGATGGTTGCCTGCAGTCTTGGGTGCTACATTATTTCTTGTCCATGTCAAAGCAAAGGGAGCGTGCATGTGTATCAGCTAAACAATTCTAGCACCAGTTTATTTAGATCCTATATCTGTCTCTAACCAAGTCCGTTTCAAAAGTAAGATAGTGTGTGGAATCCTAGTATAATAGAGCTCACTCCTTGAGATAAGAAGGGAAGCAAAATGATGGCTTTACGGGCAGAGGCAAAGAAGTTGCCAAAAAAGGCAACTGTGATGTCACTGCGTAGCCCCACTTGTAGATGGAGTCGTAAAGATCCTTCATCTGCGCCTTCACTGTTTACCTGCTTCTGTGAAGGGCTGGGGCAGGCGGGCAGCTCATTTTTTCTGCTGCTTTGATCTGCAGATTAAATCCACAGGTTTGGTCCTGCCTTTGTTTCTGGAATGTCTTCTTCCTTAGAATCTTTGAATATTTTTTCCCTTCAGTTTTCTCTGTCCGGTAGTAGTGCGCATGCACCTTGGACGGTTGCTCATCCTCCGCTATCACTTCTGCTGTTTTTAGATGTTTCTGTGTGTTTTCTGCAGTTCGTCGTCTACACCCTAACCTCGTTTTGAGTCGTTGCTTCATGCAGGTCCTCTCGTTTGTAGTTCTGCAGGTCCTTTTTTTTTTTTTAATTTCTTCAGCTCACACTCTTCACGCGCTTCCGCTCAGTAGAGGTCAGCGGTTTCAACTCCGGAGGAGCCAGACTGCTTGTGTTGGAATCCAGACTCCCCTACGAATTGTATTTTTCTTTTAATTTTATTTTTAAGAAATCTCTGCACCCAGTGTGGGGCTTGAACTTAAAACCCCGAGGTCAGGCGTTGCGTGCTCTACGGACTGAGGCAGCCAGGTGCCCTTCTACTAATTGTATTCTTGAGCCAATTTCCTTGTTCTCTTACCTTGCTTTCTCATCTGGAAGGTGGAGATGTTGATAGTAGCTGCTATTGGGAGATATGCCCCCTTGGTCTCTTGCACTTCACCTATCTTCTTGTATATGCTAAGAGTGACTGGTCCTTATCTGGGCCATTTCTCAGGATTCTGTTGCAGTGAGTAGCCTTGAAGAATGAAGTACTGTCGGGAGGCCTGGGTGACTCAGTCGGTTAAGCAGCTGCCTTCGGCTCAGGTCATGGTCCCAGGGTCTTGGGATTGAGTCCCACATCCGGCTCCTTGCTTGAGCAGGGAGCCTGCTTCTCTTTCCGCCTCTGCCTGCTTGTGGCGTGCTCTCTCTCTCTCTCTGACAGATGAATAAATAAAATCTTATTTATCTTGTCCCTCTGGGACAAGGAGCAGACATATTTAATGCTTACTATAAAAGCAGTGGGTTCCCTGTACTCTTTGTTCCTTCCTTGTGACGCAGTTCATTGCAAGTACAGGCATTCATTTGGGCTCATGGTGTGGCCCCCATAAGACTTAGGGGCCACAGAGGAACCGACAGCAATATCCTCATGTTCATGTTACTTGTTGGGCAGTGTATCCAGGAGTCTTTGTCTTTGATCCAGGAGTCTGTGTTTTCCACCAGCATCTAGAGTAACAGACTAACTTAATAACTTGTGTAAAATCCCAGACCTAGAAGCTGTCTTCATATAGTTGTTGTAAAGTTTCAGTGAGTTAACACATGTTAATCACTTACAGCATTGCCTAGGACATAGTAAGCATGTACTGAAAGTTAGCCATGAAGATTTTCTTTAAGTAGTCTTTTTGTATTCTCTGCATGGAATTTTTATGCCTAAATAAAGATAAGGCTTAGAAGATTAAGGTTGCTGTACATAACTATTATATGGTGAAGATACATGTTGTAACTCATTGGTTTTATTTTAGTTTCTTGTATTTTTTCCTTTTTTTTAAAGATTTTATTTATTTGATAGAGAGAGTGGGAGCATGGACCACATGGAGGAGAGGGATAGAGGGAGAGGGAGAGAGAGAGTCGCAAGCAAACTCTGCGCTGAGTGCAGGGTCGGATGTAGGGCTCAGTCCTGCAACCTTGAGGTCACTACCTGAAATGAAACCAGGTGCCCAGCGCTTAACCAGCTGTGCCACCCAGGTGCCCCTTGTTTCTTGTATTAATTGCAGATAATGAATATCCATTAATAAAAAAACATAGAAAATTAAACAAAACCCTTTTAATAACTGAATAAAACATCCAGAGAGCAGTTGAATTTTAACAATTACTATTTATTTTTTAAAAGATTTTATGTATTTATTTGACAAAGAGAGAAAGCGCACACAAGTAGGCAGAGTAGCAGGCAGAGGGAGAGGAGAAGCAGGCTCTCTGCTGAGCAGGGAACCTGATGTGGGGCTCAATCCCAGGATCCTGGGATCACGACCTGAGCCGAAGGCAGCAGCTTAATGACTGAGCCACCCAGACAGCCTAACAATTACTATTTTAATTAACATCAGTGTCTTCTTTGCTCTTGATAGCTGTTGGACTCTTAGTCTTAATCATTTTGTACTGAATTTCTAAAAGTCACATTAAAATTATAACAGTGATGCATATTTGTGAAAATGTATTGAACAGTGGATAAGTATAAAGAGACTGAGTTATCCTTAAAGTGCTAACTCCAAGAGAAAACCAGTATTTCACATTTTTGTGTATTTTTGGTTGCTTACTTTTTAAATATTTACATGGTTCTGTGAAGGTAGTGACTATCTTCACGTTATTAGTGTCAATATTTTACGTAGTTTAGTGAATAAAGATAGGGTAACTGTTTCTAATATAGTGCTAATTCTTTAGCTGTACAACACATTTCGGAAGTAGTAGATACATGTGGATACATACACACGCAATGTAAAATAGAACTGTCAGAACGCAGGCTTATTTTGACCACTGCTGTTCAAAAGAAGGAAAGGGCGTGATGATACAGTTTCTTAGCTACGTTTTGTTTTGTCGTCTTAGGATAAAGGAAGCATGAAAGGCATCACCATTCTGTGGAGTGAAGGAAGTTAGGAGAGAGAAATAATTTTTATTCTATTTAATGTTTGACTAAAGCACAGAGCAGGCATTTGGATAAGAAGTAGACAATGAGTGCTGGTGTTCACTAACATAATTAGTAAATACTAGCCTGTTTAAAATATTTTGTATGTTTTTCTCTGTGCTTTTTGTGATTCTTTATGTATATGTACACAATAAGATTTGTCTGCTTGCTTGATATTAATTACATCACATGTAATTAATGGAGCAGTTATTGGGCGTCATCCAGATTCTGCTCCAAATGGTTTGTAGAACAGATACTTTGCCTGTTTCTTTAGAGTGCCTTGTCTGGGAGGTGTCATTGGCACCTTTGCCAGGCTCTTTTCCGGATAATGTTTTTAAATGAATAAAATAAAATACATAAGATTGCGAAGATAAAAGATTATGTTGAAATATTACCAAAATAGTAAAAAGCCAAATTTGTAATTTCATAATGTTTTTCAAAAATTTACACTTAAATTATAAATCCTAATATAATTTTAATAATTGCCATAATGTTCAAGTTGTGATGAGGGTAAATGATATTGTGGAATGGTAATTTGCAAATGCTGAATGTGATTAGAAATCACCTGCTTTCTGTTGGTGACAGACATAGTTGTTGCTGTATCAGTCTATATGTACACATATTCATAATGAAATGAGTTTTTAGGATTCTGAATTTCAAAGGTTACAAAAAGATAAAGATGAATTTTTCCCTCCCAAGATCCTAGAACACCTGAGTAAGTAAATATATTTAAAAAATTATTTTATTTTTTAATATTTTTGGGTGGGGAGTGGGGTAGAGGGAGAAAGAGCATGAATCTCAGGCAGACTCCATGCTTAGCACAGAGCCAAATTAGGACCCTGAGATCGTGACCTGAGCCACCCAGGTTGCCCATAAAGAAATATACTTTTTTTTTTTAAAGATTTTATTTATTTATTTGACAGAGATCACAAGCAGACAGAGAGGCAGGCAGAGAGAGAGGAGGAAGCAGGCTCCCTGCTGAGCAGAGAATCTGATGTGGGGCTCGATTCCAGCACCCTGAGATCATGACCTGAGCTGAAGGCAGAGGCTTAACCCACTGAGCCACCCAGGTGCCCCAAGAAATAAATTTTTAAAAATTCATTGAAATATAGGTGCTTTGAAGAATGTGTTATGTATTAATAAGAGTGGCCATAAGCAGGCTCAGGAATATTTCTGACATCTAACAGTCTGTTCTGTGAGGTTGGTGACTTGACTCAATATATTTTTAGGATATATACAAAGAATGACTTAACCTTTGAGGGAAATCATTTCTTAATTGTCCAAAATCAAAGTGTATTATTTCCATGAACTTGGCCGTGAGGTAAATGCTCTCTTTACGCCATAATCTGTCTCAGCACAGCTTTAAAAATAAACAGAAATACGCTGTGTTTTCAGTTTTCATTTCATATTCTTCATATTCAACAAATGATTCCTCGTAACACGGTGCTAGTAAAATATGAACGTTTCCCTTTAACGTTAATCTCTTCCCAAAGCCTCGGTGCTCCGAGAGACCGACCGTCGGGCAGCGGCGGGGGCAGGGCCGAGCCTCCCTGCGGGCCGGTGTGCGGCCCGTTGGGCCTGGTGGTCCCCACGGCTGCCGGGTCGCCTGTGATCTCCGGCTCCGGCACCTCCCCGAGTTGAGTGTCCTTGTCTCGCACAGGAGGATGTGTCAGCTGTTACTGTTCTTTTTTGAAAGAGAAGAATTAAACGAGAGAACTGTGCGGCGCACACCGCTCTGTCCTTTCCGTTTTTGTCGGGCTTCTGCTGCCTTTCTGGAGCCTTCCAGAGCTCCTCGCCCACCTGTGCCCTTGGCTCTCGTCACTCCTGTGCGTCCGTCAGGACAGCCGTGCTGTCTGTCGCTCCTCCGTTCCTGACTAGATGTGGGGGATGGAAATCCAGACTCTGTCACAGAAGCGGGTGCTCTTTGAGTAGAATGTGGTACACGGTAGTTGCTCAGAGTTTTGTTTGGTAAAAATCATTCTGAAGTATTTAAAGTAAAGCTCCTCAGCAAGGAGCCCGAAGCCGCTACGTCAGTGTTCTCTTTGTTCTGACGACTGGGTTTGTTGTCGTAGCGTGTGATGGGACATCAGGAGTTTGGTGTCTCCGTGGGCGCTACCCGGCTGGCCGGGGAAGTCGCTAGAACGTCACATGTGGATGTAGAGACTGAGACCAGCGGCCGCAGGCCGGCTCCTCCCATGTACTTCGGGCATTTGGCCGCGTGCTGTGCGTGTAGTATCTGTCTTCGTCCTGAAGACCGTTTCCTACTCGGGGGTATTTGCCACCTTTTAAATGATTAACGAACTGAAACTGATGAGCTTGAATGGCCTGGCCGGGCTCCTGACGCTTGCAAATGCAGATTCTGGGCCATCTGATTCCAAGCCTTTGATTTTAACGAACAAACGCCCCAAGCTGAACCAGCCTTGGCTGTGCATTCCCTGAAGCAACTGTTCGGGAGTCTTGAGTAAGTCGTGGGCGGAGTGGCCTTGTGTAGGGACAGGGGTCAGAGCGGACTTGCTGCCGCCGCCGCAGAGGTGTGTGGGGCACCTGGGCCAGGCCGCCGAGTGCAGTGTGCGGCCCCCAGGTTCCCCCCGGAGCGTCCTGACACCGGGCAGGACTCCCGGGCAGCATTCCCTCTGCACAGGTGCCACCTAGTGGTTCAAGACCCAGCATAGGTGGGGCCGCCGGGAAAATCCTGTCATCCCTGTGGTCGGCGCCGGCTCTCCATGCTTTAAAAAATTTTGTGACCAAGTAGCATTGCCTTTATTTTAAGTCAAGGTCAGAGTAGGGAGAAAGTTACATGGGTTATTTTATATCAAAGAAAAATATAACATGGAAATTTTTTTTAATGTAAAATGTGCTGCTTACTCCCGTTTTCATTGTTTTAGACCGTTTCAATGAACAGAATGCCAGGAAAGGCAAAAACTGCGCAGAGTGGCAGAGTAGCCAAGCCTGGGCTGTTTTATTGGTGGAATGGCTAGCTTCTGTGGTTTTAGCACAGGCACAGGAGTGCATTTTTGGTAATAAACTGTGGATAAGCAACGTCTGGCGCCAGAACTCTTGACTTGGTTGTCCGTGAGTTTAGTCTTTTCACCAGAGCATTTCTGGTTGACATCTCTGGTTGGACGATCGCATGACATCATTTTCAACCAGAGCAGTCTGTTTCTTCTGTGAAGACTGGGGCTGGGAGAGAGACGTAAACATTAGTTTAATTGTTCCGCTCGACTTTGACAGATAGTAAGATCTAATTTATTCTGCTAGACAAAGAGTGACGATTAAAAAAGATAGGTTCTGTCGTTATGTATAGTTTCACATAATTAGGGATACTTTTTTTCTGTTTTTATTATTTTGTGACTGGAGCTGCTCCCTAGGAAGCAGTCATAAGATTCCTCTTTATTTTTCCTTATTCCTTAAAAAACAAATGACTAAAACAAAATCCACACAAAAAATCCAGCCCAAACCCAGCAGTCCCCACTCTGTTTTTAGCAGATCCACGGTAGGATCATGGGCAGACCCGGTAGCAGTGATCGCTGGAAGCGTAAAGGAGAACACGGCGAGCTCGTGAAGCTGCCTTAGACCACTGACCGTCCTCGTAGATCAGGCCTGTTCAGAGCCATTCGGAAAAAAAACCGCTCTTGAGTCTGAATCGTTTTTTGCCCCTCTGAAATGCAGGGAGCCTAATTTCTAAAAGTTGTGTACCCGAATACCTACCAGCCTAGCGTTAACATTTGTGTTTAACCTTGCCGTCTCCTTCCGATCTAATTTGAGAAAGGAAGAGGGAGAGAGACACCGAGCAGACACAGAGAGAGATGGTCTTCCTGCTGGTTTCCCCTTAGTTATAAGCAAGCAAAAAAGCTCCTAAAAATATTGAAAGTGTTAGGTATTTTTCTTTTGAGAGAGATAAAAATAAGCACGTAGTTGGGGGGTACCTGGGTGGCTCAGTGGGTTAAGCCTCTGCCTTCGGCTCAGGTCATGGTCTCAGGGTCCTGGATCGATTCCCTGAATCGGGCTCTCTGCTCTGCTCAGCGGGGAGCCTGCTCCCCTGCTCCCTCTCTGCCTACTTGTGATCTCTGACAAATAAAATAAAGTCTTAAAAAAAAAAAAAAAAAGAGCATAGTTGGCAGTGTGCTACAGTTTGCCTGGAGAAGAACTTTGACGAGAGACCATAAGTGGTAGACGGCAGCAGAAACCAGAGAAGGGACGGGCTGTGCCTGACCGAGGGCTTGCAGTTCAGTGGTGGAGGCGAAACAGAGCTGGCCCTTGGGAGAAGAGTGCTCCGAGAGCACTGTACTGGCACATGACTCTGGCCCATGGGGCTCAGGATCTATAAGCTTTTGAGGTACTCTTCTTAGTACTTCGCTTGTCTTGACTTTCACCCTTCCTTATTGCCTAGTAATAGGAGTGGTATGAAAAGAGCATATCCGACCTGGACTCAGAGCATCTCTGGATAGAAATGAAATGCTTCCTGGAAGACGTTTTCATATATATGGTCATTTTATAGTGTTTTGAATATAATGGAGGGGGTCTTTGTGGTAGAACCACGTTACTTTCTGTCTTTGGTTATAAAAGCACTTAGAGGGCAGGCAACACAGAATAACTTTTGGGTCTTTCCAGATGCTTTCCCTAGACCTATTGGCTCTGGAGGTACCTGGTCTGCTTTCCAAGTTATAGCAGGTCACAGGTCTACCAAATATTTTGATACAGTATAAAAAAGGTCAGTTGATTTCCACACTCCAGTGTTACTGTTCTTATTGCCAAGTCACCAGCCCACATTTTACGTGTTGGTTACGGCAGTTCCCTCTCCTGTGTTAGTTGGGGCATGGGTTAAAATGCTGTAAACAGAGACCCCAGAATATAGCAGTGGTGTAAATAAAACAGATTCATCTTTTTGTCGTGCACTCTTTCTGACAGTGAGAGGGTCAGTCATCTTTGCTCCCGGTGGTGGTTTACGGACCTAGGCTCCTTTCATCCTTTTTTCCTGCCTTTCACGAGAACGGTGTCCTCATCTGCAGCACTGCCTCTGGGTTGCTGGTGTGTCTGTTCCTGTCTGTAGGGAAGAGGAAGCCTAACGGTCCGTGGCGGATCCCTTCCTCTTAGAGGTTGCGTGGCCAGTTTGGGTCCTCCTGTATTGGTGAGAACTTGCCACGACTAGCTACGAAGAAGGTTGAGAAAATCAGTCTCTAAGAAGTTCCGGAGTTTATCCTTTGTCCATTTTTCTGCAGGGTCATGTGCCTTGTTCAGATTTCATGATGTAAAGTTCTGTGCATGTTCTAGATTTGAGTGCCCATTTATGAACCAAATCCATGTATTTTTTTTTTTCAATCCATGATGTACTTTTTCATTTTGTTCATGATAGCTTTTGTTGTGTAGCAGTTTCATATATATTTTTTTAAAGATTTTATTTATTTATTTGACAGAGATCACAAGTAGGCAGAGAGGCAGGCAGAGAGAGAGGAGGAAGCAGGCTCCCTGCTGAGCAGAGAGCCCGATGTGGGACTCGATCTCAGGACCCTGAGATCATGACCTGAGCCGAAGGCAGCGGCTTAACCCACTGAGCCACCCAGGCGCCCAGCAGTTTCATATTTTAATAGTAAAGTTTGCAAATCTTTTTATAATCCTTTGATACAAGTGTACTTCATATTTATAGATTTGATTCTAGGTACTCTGTCTCAGTTTTGTGGCTGGGGTAGACAGGACAGACATGATTGATAGGCCCACAAGCACTTGATTTATGGTCAACTTTACTATTTCAATTTAAGAAAAAACAATGTTATTTTAAATAGGAGAATGAAAACTGTCTGATGCTTTATTTCATCATTCATTTCATGATTTGACAAGACTTACAATTATTTATAGTTTTTCTAACTGAACAATTAATAGTTCTCAAAGTTATTTGTCAAAACACTTACCTAACTTCATTATGAATTTAGCAGACTTTGATAGTCACAAAAATGGTAAAGTGAGATTGGAGAGCTGATCTGAGAGACGTGAGATAAAATTTGGTATGGAATTTAGTGTTCCAGCTGCTGGATATGTCCCGAATGCACTTGAAGCGTGGTCTGAAACTCAGGCCAGGAGCCAGGGCTGCAAGTGTTAGCAGATGACCATGAAGTCACCACACCATACCACACCACACCATAAAGTGTCAGCGGATGACCATGAAGTCCAGAGACTCTTAAAACCTGGATAATCATTAAGTGCTTCAAGGAGAAAGAGCAGGGGCGCCTGGGTGGCTCAGTCGGTTAAACGTCTGCCTTCAGCTCAGGTCATGATCCCAGGGTCCTGGGATCAAGCTCCGTGTCAGGCTCCCTCAGTGTCTCTCTCTGTCACATAAAATCTTCAAAAAAGAAGAAGAAGAAGAAGAAAGAGCACATGAAGGACACTCCAAGGGCTATTCCCACATTTAGAGTTCTAAAAGAAACCAGCTGAAGACACAGACACTGGATTATTTAATTTTCATTAGCAACCTTGGGAGATACATGGTGGCTTTTGGTTTTGCAGGTGAGAAGGAGAATTTTATTAAAAAAAATTTTATTTTAAGATTTTATTTATTTGCTAGAGAGAGACAGAGAGGGAACACAAGCAGGGGGAGTGGGAAAGGGAGAAGCAAGCTTCCCGCTGAGCAGGGAGCCCGACGTGGGGCTCGATCCCAGGACCCTGGGATCATAACCTGAGCTGAAGGCAGACGTTTAACTGACTGAGCCACCCAGGCGCCCCGATGATGGAGAATTTCAGATGACTTTATAGAAATCCCATAGACAGTAGTTACTGCAACCGGAACTCCAGAGCAGGTTGTGATGACTCTGAAGCCTGTAGCAATGCAGTACCACTCCTGCTTATAAAAGTTAGGGAAGCGTTTCTCTCTTGCTCTCAGTGGTGGTGGAACAGCACTGCAGGGGGGTTGCCCGTTAGGAAGGTCACGGAGTGCGGCCCCTCCAGAGTCCCATTTCAGGAAATTTATTGGGAAAAGGAAGGAAAGAGAGAAGAAGAGTTTGAAGGACTGGAAGTGCTTTGTATTTGTTTCTTCGGTTTGGGGTGGTGGTGTGGAAAGCTGGGAGTAAATTCCGAGTTAGGAAGGAAGGACCGACCGGAGCGTGGAATGGCATCAGGGCACTGTGGAGGGCCGTGCCTGTTCTCGTCCAGCGATGCCGGTGGCTAGATGGTTCTTAAGGAGACATGTGACATTCTATGATGGCGTTTGTTGACTTGCCTCCTAAGCAGGTGTGTGTGGCGTGTGAGGTGTTTGGGGTTGGAGTCTTGAGGGTAAATGAAGAAGGCGGTGGAGTCAAGATGTGCTCTTTTCAATTATTTACCTTTAGAATGACTATTAATTAAGGCTGTAAGGATTGTTTTAAGTGAACAATAGTTTTATTTACAAATTGTGAAGAACCTTTTTTTAAGCAAGTCACTTTGAAGAACATTTGTTCTATAGATGAGCTGCTATGACCCTACAAATAAGGTTCTTAACAGTTATTACTAAGATGAAACCCCGCTGAGTCCGTTGTAAGGTGCACAAAAAGAACAGTGGCAGAGCTGCATGTTCCTCGGACGATCACGTTGCAACAGAGAGTGAAAAGCCTGTGATGGACACAGACTGTTGCTGTATTAGTGAGGTGTGCCCCTTGCTCTTTGAATCTTCTGCCTGTGCCATGTCTGCTTTCTAGGTAAATTCACCAAAGATGGATTTCAACATGAAAATGACTTTTATATCCTCTCGTTCACTATTAAGCAGAAATCAAAGAGCAGTCTGCGGAAGAGGATGCTGAAGCCGAAGCGGACAGCAGCCGACGGCCGGTGCCAGCCCTTCAGCGCTCTGTGTCGGAGGAATCCGCGAGCTCCCTGGTCTCCGTCGGTGTGGAAGCCAGAATCAGGTTAGAGAATGAGTGCAGCTGGAGGGGAGGCGTGACGGCAGGGGGCTGGCTAGAGAGGGAATTCAGAGTATAAGCTCGCTTTTAAATATGGAAGGGATTTTATTACTTAATAATTTTAGATTTATGGCTGATGCCTCTGTGTAGTGTTGAGGTAAAGGGTGTCTGTGAGCTTAGGTGATTGTAGAACAGACCCGTAGACTAGCACGTTGCACCCTTCTCTCCGCAGAGCAGGACAGAATCACCAGCACACTGGTCCTAGCCAGAGAAATAACTCCTAGCTTTTTAGTGTAAGGATTGATTTTTGATACTTACCTGTAAACTTTTACACTCCTGTTCCTGACTCTTTGTTCATTCCTTAACTAAAGAAATAGAGGAGGTTATAACCTTCCTGTGTATACTTCAGCTTTGAAGTCTCAGAGTTTTTTAGACCGTATTTGAAAGACATGAGTAACTCTATGAAACCGTCTCTCAGTTGAATACTCCCATCTTCTTGAAATGTTTTCTTTCTTTTGCTTTTGGCACCCCTGCTTCCTCATCTTTCGCTGGCTTCTGCAGAGACCCGCTGCTTTTAAAATGTTGGGGTCCTCCGGGAAGTCTCCAGCACGCACACCTTCATCTCTGCTCCCTCCCTGGGGGTGCGCGTGCACGTGACGGGGAAGTTGTCTGTGTGATGAGCCCCATATTTCTATTTCCAGGGCTGACCTTTCCCATCTGTCTGTCTGCTTGACATCTCCCTTCGGAGGTGTAGTACACACCTCACCCGTGCACAGGGTGTTCCCCGTTTCAGGGAAGGTTTGAAATTCTCAAGATAAAAGAGTAGTGTGAAAAATAAAATAGTCCCCAACACACTTTACCCATCACTACTGCTTTATTTTTCTTTTCTTTTCTTTTGTTTTTTCTTTCTTTACTTCCTTCCTTTCTTTCTTTTTTAAAAGATTTTATTTATTTATTTGAGAGAGAACCTGAGCAGCGGGGATGGGCAGAGGGAGAGGGAGAAGCAGACACCCCACTGAGCCCAGTGTGGGGCCTGATCCCAGGACCTGAGATCATGACCTGAGCTAGAGGCAGACACTTGACCAACTGAGCCACCCAGACATCCCCCTGCTTTATTTTTCTTAGTAGCGCTTGTTATTTTTCAGTTCATTTGATGATTTAATTATCGATATCATGTGAGTTCTGTGAAGGCAGTACTTCTTTCTGTTTTCTTTTGGATTGATAATTATTTTCTGTAGATTATACATTATATTTTGTTTTTTAAGATTGTTTCCCTTAAAACCCAAACCTCATATCTCTTTACCCTATTGAATTTAACTTTGAAAGAATTCACACTTACGTTCCAATTGGTTTCCTAGTCTTAAGAATGTAAGTGCTTTATCATACTTTCATATCTCTCTGCATCTCTCATCCAGTATCTCATGCTGAAGTTGTTTTAGATATATTCTTCCTACTTCTGTTTCCCTTGTCTTGGCCCACTAACTCCCAATTTTGAAAATTGAGGTTTAACTTACATACAGTGAAAATCAGCCATTTTGTGAGATGACAGCTGTACACAGTGACCACAACCACCACGAGTTAAAGAGCCGCCCGCCGTGCTGAGAAAGTCCCTGATGCCTGTTTGTTGTCAGCCCCGACTTCCAACTTCCGCCCTCGGCAGCTGCTGGTCTGTAGGTCCCTGTTGTTTTGCTTTTGCAGTAACAATGAAATGGAAGTGTAGAGTATGTGTTCTTTTGAGTCTCTCCTTTTTTCCTTAGCTAACCCCGTTTTTACTCTCTCGCCTCTCCTCGGCTGCGTTAGTGTGGGCGTCAGTCCGCCTCCTCTCTGTTGCTGAGCCGGACTCGGTTTCATGGAGGCTCCTACCGCAGCTTGTCCGTTTCCTAGTTCAGGAATATTTGGGCAGTTCCCAGTTTGGGGCAATGATGAATACAGTTGGTATAAATATTCACTCACAGGTTTTGGTGCGAACATAGGGTTTTTATTTCTCTTGGGTAAATCTCTAGGCTGGGAGAAAGGCAAGTGGAAAATAAAGTGCCAAAGCGTGTTGCGTGTGCAGTTCTGCTGTTCCGCCTTCTCACCGGTGGTGGGTGAGGGGCGCGGTCAGCACGTGGAGTCCCAGAGCTGCTCTCTCCAGCTTAGCTCGGCTCTTAGAAAGGCACTGTGCCTCGTGGTTCCCAGGGGTGTGTGTGCTCAGTGACCCCCCGTTACGCCAGCTGTGGGAGATCTGTGGCGGCCTGAGTCCAGGGCACGGTCTTGCTTCTCCTCTAGGGTTAAAGCCCCCTGACCCCTCACTGTTCCTCCGTCTGCACTTGGTCTTCACCGTCGCAGGTGGCGATTTTTCCTGTCCTTCTGTCACAAGCCTAAGGCTTTCGTGCCCTCTGGGCCTTCCCCATACTGCTGCTGTTCCACTCCCCAGGCCTGTGTCATGACCAGCACATTGTGCAAACCCGTCGCCGTGCGTCGCGGTGCTCCCAGTGCCTGGGCATCTGGAGTGGTGCACAGAGAGATGATGCGTGCAGTGGTGTCTGGGGTCCCAGATACTCTGCATTCTCACACTGTCTCACACTTGGACTTTAGCACTTGGTTAAAATTTTTCACTGAATTCTTCTTAAGCTGCTTGCATGACATACCGTGGCCTCTTCCCCAGATTAAGCAAATGCTTGTGTGTCATCTCTTCTTGGGAGTGCCTCTCCTTCAGTTGGAGGTGAATTGGTTGCCCTGTGACTTCTGCAGTCTGATGCATTAAAGGAAAGTGAACTTGTAGATTGTCTGGCGAGACTTTGCTCTGAGGGTGGGAGCAGTGCTCTTTGCAGCTTTCTGTGCCCAAAGTGAAGACAGAAATTCCCTTTGTCCCACATACAAAATTAATAAACTGGTCTGAGATGTCTAGATGACTGTCCTTACTTCTTCCATCTCTTGAAACCTTTCCCAATTCTTTAGTGATCTGAGTACTTCCTTAAAATTATTTTCATTGTGGATCTGTTGTGTGGCAAAATTCCTGTGCTTTTACAAGCCTGGGATTACTTTTAATCATTGTCACATTTGAGTGATGGTTTTGGCTATGACATTGAAGGTGAAGATATTTACTGTCAGTACTTCAAGGGACACCTCGGTGGCTCAGTCAGGTAAGTGTCCGCCTTCGGCTTGGATCATGATCTCGAGTCCTGGGATCGAGCCCCATGTCGGGCTCCCAGCTCAGCGGGGTTCTGCTTCTCCCTCCGCCTCTCCCGCTGCTTATGCTCTCTCTGCCTCTCTCTCTCTCTCTGAAATGAATAAATAAAATCTTTTTAAAAAAGTATACTTTAAAACAATTTATTTTTTAAAAGCTTTTATTTATTTAAGAGAGTAGGGGAGGGACAGAGGGAGAGAGAGAGTCTCAAGTCGACTCCTCTCTGAGTGCTGAGCCCAAAGGAGGGCACAACCCTGAGGTCATGACCTGAGCTGAAATCAAGAGTCAGATGCTTGACTGACTGAGCCACCTGAGAGGCCCCTAAAACAGCATTATAAAAAATTTAAAATCAATGTAGAAAAATCCATAATGAGTGAAGTGTAATTTTTTTAAAGTTAAGAAATACTGTTTTTCTTTCTTCTGGTATTTTTTTTTTTAAGATTTTATTTATTTATTTGACAGAGATTACAAGTAGGCAGAGAGGCAGGCAGAGAGAGAGAGGAGGAAGCAGGCTCCCTGCAGAGCAGAGAGCCCAATGCAGGGCTCGATCCCAGGACCCTGGGACCATGACCTGAGCCGAAGGCAGCGGCTTAACCCACTGAGCCACCCAGGCGCCCCTCTTCTGGTATTTTAAAAAAATTTTTAGTTAAGTTCCAGTTTGTTAAAATACAGCGTAATTGGGTCTCAGTTGTTCAGTTCAGTGACTCGTCCCGTCGCGGCAGCACCAGAGCTCATCACAGCAGGTGCCTCCGCCACCCCCCGTCACCTGTCTCCCCGTCTCCCCGTCTCCCCTCCCTGTAGTTGAGAGTTTGTTTTCTGGTTTGCTGCTTTCTTCCATGTTCTTCTGTTTTGTTTCTTCAATTCCACATATCAGCAAAGTGAAAAGGAAGAGAGTGACACAAACCACCAAACAGATGCTTAACTCGAGAGAACAAAGCGAGGGCTCCCCAGGGGAGGTGCGTGTGGGGCTGGCTGAAGCAGGTGACGGGGGGGGGGGGGGGGGGGGGGGTAGGGAGGGCACGCGTCCTGGTGAGCACCCACTAGGTTCTGCGCCTCTACCTACTATTGCACGTTTATTAACTGGAATTAAAAAAATACTTGAATAAAATAAAGTATTCCATCAAAAATGAAATAAGGGGTGGTAGATAAGATGAGGAAAACAAAGTACTTCTGACAGGCAAAGCTGAAGGACGGGTTCATGAGCATTTGTTAACTGTTGTTCTACTTTTGTGTCTTTGTTCAAAAATATCCATAATAAAAAGTCAAAGATGTATGTGATCTTTAAAAAACAAAAAGCCCCCCAAACGACAAAATTCCCCGTGAGTGAAATCATACGGTGTTTGTCTTTCTCTGACTTGTTTCGCTTAGCAGAATTCTCTCTCGCTCCCCCTCACGTTGTTGCGAATGGCAACTCATTGTTTTTATGGCTGATACATAAAATGGGAATTGTATATACACCACACCTTACTTACCCATTCGCCAGTCAACGGACACTTGGCTGCGTCCATATCGTGGCTGTTGTAAATAATGCTGCAGTAAACGTAGGAGTGCATGTGTCTCTTTGAGTTAGTGTTTTTGTATTCTTTGGGTAAATACCCAGGAGTGTGATTGTGGGGTCAGGGGGTAGCTCTGTTTTTGAGTTTTTGAGGAACCTCCGTGCTGTTTGCCAGAGTGGCTGCACCAGCTTGCGTTCCCACCAGCAGTGTAGGAGGCTCCCCTTTCAAGGAGCAGACCTTCTAATTCTGTTCTTTCTGAGGTCCCTTGTTAAACATCTGTTCCATAAGCATATATTGTTTTTGTCTTTTAACTTTGTAATTTTATTGTAGTTAGTAGATGTTATTGCTCACAATAAATTCAGGTTTTCAGAAAAATTGCGCAGAGGGTACAGGAGTCCCCTTCTCAGCCGGCTCTCCTTCCCGAACTTTCCCCTTTATTAGTTCTCTGCCTTGGCCTGGTACGTTTGTTACAATCGGTGAACTGGTATTGGTATGTTATTATTAACTGATCACCATAGTTCACACTAGGGCTCGTTCTTTGTGCTGTGTAGTTCTCCGAGTCTTGACATGTGCCTGATTGTGCTTTTGCCGTCGCAGTGCGTCCCGGGCAGTGGTCTCCCTGCCCTACTGTCGCCTGTGCCCCACCTACTATCCCTCTTCCCCTCGGTTGAACTTTCTCACACGCCCCTCATCTCGGACTTCTTACTCCAGCAAGCACTTAAATCGACGTTTTTATGTCTCCGTGTTTGTTCCTGTGTGTTTCGTATCTACATCATGCATAAGGAGTGGTCCGTCAAGTGCTTAAAAAAATTTGAAAACCACATGTTTTCAAGAACCCACATGTCGCCCAGTGGCATTAAACCCATCCCTCTTTCCTAGCCTCAGCCTTACTTGCTTTATTACTCCCATTTTCTTGAATTAGATGAAAATAAAATTATTTTTCTAAGTATGAGCTAAAGTTTTTTGATTTTGTGGGGTCTGCTACTTTATAAAGTCATGCTATGAGTTGCAAATGTGTAATTGATTATTAAACTTAATTGTTCTTATGGCCTATATGTACTCAAGCTTACCTCGCACTAAAGTCGTAATATTTAATTTTAAAGCACAAGTATCTATAATCTGTCACTTTAAAAATAGTTGGATAAACCTACTTTCACATTGTTTTTCTTTTCATTTTGACCAGTGAACAGCTCTGCGCTTTTTGTTACTGTGGTGAAAAAAGTTCCTTAGGACAAGGAGACTTAAAGCAATTTAGAGTAACGCCTGGGTTTATCTTGCCGTGGAAAAGCCAGCCTTCTAACAAGAAGGACATTGATGACAACAGCAATGGAACCTGTGAGAAAATACAAAACTCAGCACCACGAAAACAAAGAGGACAGAGAAAGTAAGCAATTTTGAATAAATGCTTGGAATGCAGTAAGGCTATCTAGAATTCATTTTCATCTCAGGGAACATATAAATGGGGTTGTTACTGAATAATTTCTCATGTTTTTCCCCATTTGTAGAGTGCTTTATGCCTCACCATTAAAATCCCGCATAAAACACTCCTTTCCTCAATAAAAAAAAAAAAGTGTGTTAATTGTATATTAAAATCAGTGTGATCGCAAAAGCTAATGTTTAAAAAAAAACTTCAAGGAACCTAACATTAACCTAGAAGGAGTTTATGGAAGGAAGGTAAAACAGATCAGTGAAGCCTGTCTTTCGTTCTTTGAGTAAGTTTTTGATTGTTTGTAAGAATGTAACCTAACACAATGACAAAACCAAGATGGTTTTCTCTACCCATGTTCTTAATTTGTTATTTAGTTATTTTAATGGTTCAGAGAATATTGAGCTGTCCTATAAACTGTTATAATACAAGGTTAACTTTCTAAGTAATTATATGCTCCAATTTTCCTTTCTACAGTTGAAGAATCTCTTCTTTTTTAATGAAACAATAATTTACTAAGGTATTTGTATAACTATATATGTGTGTCTGTATTCATCAACATGATAGTTACCTGAAACTTCTCTCTAATATGTTTAATTTTGGAGTCAAAAAATTTTTTTAAGATGTTGCTGAGTTTTGTTTAAAGGCCATCTTAATATGTGGCTTTGGCTCTGGTAGTTGAGGGTATAGAAGTTTCTGTAGTCGATGAGAAAGTGTAAAATTAATTTAGCTTGGAAGGCTAACTGGCTCTGCCCCTTGAGGGTGATGATGTAATCATCCAAGTGCTTATCTGGCTTTTATCCAGATTTAAGTACTAAAGTATTGTTGTGTTGTACTTATTTGATTGGCTCATTCTTTTGGACTCCTGCCAATGCCTTGAAGCCCTGAAGTAGGAAATGAAACAATAACAAGAAAGAAAGTCTTTTTAAAAAATTTAAGGTGGAACAGCTTAAGGAAGTTTAGAAGTACTACGTTGAGGGTCTTGATGTTTGAAAGACCAGAGCTAGATCATATAGAAGAGCTTTTTGTTATCAGTCAAGTGCTCACATCCTAATAAAATACATCAGAAGTCTAGCAGACTTCAATGTTCATCAGTAATTAGCAGATCTAATGGACTGGACCAGCTACTATCTCATATCCTCATGTTCTGCCTTTGAATAACAGCAATTATATAAACACTATTCTGGGAAATACAGTTGGACTTGATTTACTTATTTTATAAGCTGAGTTAATTTTTAGTGAAAACTTTTATGGGCTGAGATAATTATGTAAAAAGGAGCCTTGGTTTAGTCTTTACATACACTTACTGTTTATCGATGTATTAAGTAATGATAACAAGACAGTTAATGGATGTTAGGAAGAAAAAACCACATTAATAAGATTTGGAATTCATTTAGGGGTAAACAATATAATTTGGTAATGATTTTAAATAGTTACAAAATATATTCCTGATGAATAGAAACCAAATAAACGTGTTTTTGTTTTTAATATGAAAAAGAGGTTTTAAAAAGAATTTTTCTCTTTTGGTGACATTAAATTTTAAGAATATGTAATTGGAGATTCTTTTCCTCTTTTGTTTTAGACTTAAATTCTGGGAGTATGTATTTCAGCTGTGTTTTCCTGATGGTCTTTCCTAAGTTGGGCTGCTGTCATCCTTAGGGTTGCCACCCGTGTCTTACTGATACGGTGTATACGCAAAAACTGGTTGCAGAACCTGAAGGTGAAACTTATTAAGCTGGTGGTTAGGAATTGGTTAGTAATAGACTGGTTAGTCATTGCGTTAGTTTTTATACCTGTCTCCCCCATGAAATACTGGTATAAAGGAAATACCTTAGAACAAGACATCAATCTTTATAGATGAGCTGTTAGACTTTTCCCCCTTCTAATAAAAGAATGATGATGAGTAACGAAGAATATTTGTAGGAATGGAGGCATTTATAGGAAAGAGTTTGTTTTCACTCTACTGGGGGCATTTATAAAAATGAGAATTTAAAGTTAGAATAGCATGCTAACCTTTTTTAAAAAGTGAGTCTGTGCATTTCTAATGCTGAACAAAATACTGGTTACTTTTATATGGTTTGATATTTAAATGTACTTATTGAAATATATTAATACTTTTTTTCTTTCAGTGATTCCAGGTATAAAAATGTTTAGTACCTTGGTCATTGTGCTGCTTTTCTCTTAATAAGAGTCACGATAAGTACCCAGCTTACAGAAGTGCAGTGAGTTACGATCTGTATCCAGTAGTGACTTAATCCAGAATTAGGATCAGGTTAAATACTGTGATACCAGGAGAAGATTAGAGTTTTAGTTCCAGTCACCTGATTTCCCATATTTGCTGTTTAAAGACAATGGTAGTCATTGTTTACTTAATGATCTCAATTAATAGCTGAAGTTTGAAGGCTTTGAAAGTCGGAGATAGCCCTTGTGTTGTATGCTTTCTCCAGTGTTCATTTCTGTACTGCTGTTTTTGCTGTACGTTATCTTCTTTATTCCCCACGCCACTGCCACTAGTAGCTGTTTGGTTTTTGCATTTTACTTCTGACTTGCGAGGTGAAGTGTTACTTACTAGAGAGCACTTGCGCCATCAGCCACAGACCAGCTGTCGTTTGGAGGCGCCTGGAAGAGAGCTCCCGCCGCCTCCCTCTTCACACTGGGTAGTGGGTTCTCATTCCCGAGAGGTGACCTTTCTCTACATGACATGAACTGCCAGCTCTGTTGTGCTCGCCCTCACGATAAAGCAAATCACAATTTCTGATGGAGTTAGGTTTCGTGAGCATTTAAGTGAGGCTGAAGGGAATATTTATTTTATGTGATAAAATACAGTTCCTGATTAGAATATTAGAGTGTCATTTAAAAAAATTATAAACTGGCAAGATAAACTTGTAACTGTAATTTTTAACACTTCCTTATGGATTCGGATACTTTTTTTTTTAGTTGCTTCTTACATGATAAAATACAGCAACCCAGTTTTATATTACACTATGAATAATAACAGTTGTAGTCTAAAAGTTGTTTTATGTCAGTTATGCCTAATTAAAATTGATTTGGTAATATGTTTATATTAAAGTTGTTGTAAACAAAATAATTATCTATTTGTTACCACTTTCACATCTCTTTTGTTTTATTTTTCCAGAGAACGATCTTCTCTGCAGAATATCGTATCTTGTGTAAGTGTAAGCACGCAGACCGCTTCAGATGATCAGGCTGGTAAATTGTGGGATGAACTCAGTCTGGTTGGCCTTCCAGATGCTCTCGATATCCAAGCCTTATTTGATCCTACAGGTGGGAGCTGGTCTTCAGTGATAACTGTCTCTTGATTCTGTAGACATTTTAATTTTAGTGAATTATCAACTTAATAGTAAATAACCTTTCATCTAGAAATAATTACAATCACATTGTAAAAAATGTCATTGTTTAAGTAAGCTTCCTTAGGTAAAGTAAATTGTCTAATTATGTGTACCTAATTTATTTAGCATCTGCACTGGGCCAGTGCTGGGCTGGATACTCATAAATCTTTGTATTTATTCTTATGTGGACAGCAGGGCCATGGAGATCTGATAATTGAGGAAAGAAAAATTTTTTAAAAGATTTTATTTATTTATTTGACAGAGATCACAAGTAGGCAGAGAGGCAGGCAGAGAGAGAGAGGGAAGCAGTCTCCCCGCCAAGCAGAGAGCCCAACATGGGGCTTGATCGCAGGACCCTAGAATCGTGACCTATGCCAAAGGCAAAGGCTTTAACCCAGTGAGCCACCCAGGTGCCCCGAGGAAAGAAAATTTTAAAAGGAACTGTGAGAAGTTGGGGAAGTTGGGTGTCTGGGTCTATTTAATGAAGGATGAAAGACAATAGATGTTAGCCATGTGGGCATCTTCTTATAACAGTATAATAACCCATACTCATGATATGGTGCTTTTGGGATTTTGAGTTAATTTCAGTTGAACTGCATATTGATTGATAATGGTTCAAGTGTTGTGTGATAGAGCATTTAAAGACTGATCTGTTTTCAGTGATTGATGTGGGCTGTTGGTGTGGGATGAAACAGAATGGAGGTAAATGTGTAGCTTATTTGCCATCCATTCTCTTTGTCATAAAGTGTTACATAACGTCCTTTATATTTTATGCAAAGATACCAAATAAAATATCTTACTTCTTAAGTAAGAGTTCTTCATCATTTTATTTAAATAAAATGATGAAAAACTCATTTTTTGTTGAAACAATCACTCCTTCAAACTTGTGTGCATCAGAATCACCTAGAGGTCTTGTTAAAACACAGATTTCTGGCACCACTGCAAGAGGTTTTGGAATCACTGGGTCTTGGTTCTGATATGATATTTTGCACTTCCTTTTTAAAAAATTTTTTAAAAAGATTTATTTATTTATTTGATAGAGAGAGTGGGGGGAGGGACAGAAGAAGAGGGAGAGAGAGAATCTTAATGCACACTCCCTGCTGAGCACACAACCTGATGTGGGGCTCCATCCTAGGACTTTAAGATCATGACTTGAGCCAAAATCAAGAGTCGGATACTTAACCAACTGAACCACCCAGGTGCTCCAGTATCTTGCATTTCTTTGTTTTCTTTTCTTTTTTCTTTTCTTTTCTTTTCTTTTCTTTTCTTTTCTTTTCTTTTCTTTTCTTTTCTTTTCTGTCTTTCTTTCTTTCCTTCTTTCTTTTTTTAAAGGTATTTATTTATTTATTTATTTATTCGACAGAGAGAGAGAGAGAGAAATCACAAGTAGACCGAAGTAGGCAGAGAGGCGGGCAGAGAGAGTAGAGGAACCAGGCTCCCTGCTGTGCAGAGCGCCCGATGAGGGGCTTGATCCCAGGACCCTGGGATTATGACCCCAGCCGAAGGCAGAGACTAAACCTACTGAGCCACCCAGGCGCCCCACAGTAGTTTGCATTTCTAACAAGTTCCTAGGTGATAATATTTGGGAAGGGCTGACTGCTTTAGTGTGCTCACAGATACAGGGTGCCTGTGTGTGTCGTTATGTCAGGGTTGGTTTGGGGGGGTTTACGTCTTACTAGCATTAATATGCTCCGTGTGTATTCATTTGCTTCTTTTCACTTCAACCATTTTAGGCACTTGTTGGGCTCATCACCGTTGTGTGGAGTGGTCACTGGGGGTGTGCCAGATGGAGGAACTGTCGCTAGTGAACGTGGACAAAGCTGTTGTCTCAGGGAGCACAGAAGTAAGTAGAAGTAACAAAAATTTAATTAAGCCACAGTTTTGTAATGTTTACTCTAGCCAACATGAAGGTGCACTTGGCAAGAATGGTTTATTAAATGATTAATGTAAAAAACCCTTAAAATAGGAATTTTTAATTTTCTATCCAAGAGTAGTTTGTGCACACCACTAGAATATTCAAGCTGTGCAATTAATGTTAATCCTAACAAATATTTTGCATTTTAAAAAATATTTTACATTTAAATCAGAAATTAAAAATCTTAGAAATGAGAATTCCTAACTGTATTTATATGTTTATGTGGTTACTCTTTAAGAGAGAACAATTCGATGAAGATGTAACATGAAGAGACAACATTTGACAGGTCTTTAGTCCACGATGTGCATTAGCTCTGTTTGCTGTTTTAAAAATTGATCCAGAAAGTTCTTTACAGTCAAGTTGGTAGTTCAGTTCATCTTTTTGGCCTCATCCCAAAGTAGTATCATGTACACAGTCTACTGTCTTTTCAAGTTTTCACTGCGATTTTCACGGGATTTTGAAATGAGCGCAATAAATGCAACAGTTACCGTCCATCTATAAAGGAAACAAACCTTGTGAAGTGAAATTGCTTTGCTGCCCACAGATTCTCTTGGACTTTTGACAGTTAAATTTGGGAGAAGTGAAGCAGCCTTCCCAAAGGAATGTTAAAAATGAAATTTTGATAGTAGAAATTACGTGGGCTTTAACAGATAGGGTACAGGTAAAACTCTCAAAAGTGTCGTTGAGACAGGGACTTAGATTCAATTAATTATTCAATTAGTATAATATTAGCTTTACTCAGATTATTAAAATGACCTAAATTACACGGATGAGGAACTCCCGCCTGAAGCTTAGTCAAATTCGAGTGCTTGTTTTAGAAATGTGACAGTACACTGAAATGCTTATGTCATCAAATTGTGAACAGTATAGTGCAGAATAGTAAGTTCTGCAGTCTGAACAAGCTTAGATGGCCAGATCAAGACTGTGACAGAACAGTGGGCACTCTTTTTGTCACAGACTACTTCAGAAGTAGTGTTGGATTATTTTGTGGAAGTGAAAAATACATAGGAAAATCAATGAACAAAGGCTAAAATGAACTTTGTGGTGTTGGATTGAAATTGGAAGAATTGGTGTAAACTGGTTTTTAATATTTATACAGATGCAGAAATACAGATGTGTGTACGTGTGAGTCAGTATGTATACACGTTTCCTAGCTCTGTTTGCTAAGACAGTCGTTAGAAGCTTGCTTCCCCCTGTCCTTCTTGGATAAAAGATGCCATCTTTGTGTCTTAGATACTTCTGATAAAGATTTAAATGGAATTTAGAGATGAAGTCTGTGCCCTGTTGCTGGCGGAGGAATCAAGGGCCATGGGAGGCCCTCAGTGGTGTCGCTTTATGGAGCCAGGAGCATGGAGTGGGCGGGAGGGTGGGATGCAGCTGGAGGAGGCTGCGCGGACCGCGTGGGGTCCCCAGGGGGCTGGTGCTGCTTCGTCAGAGCTTCACATCTTCGCGCGGTTAAATCAGTGCAGACTTAGGGTAGCATCAGTAGTCTGTTGCCATTTCTACAGTTGGTTTTGTTTTGGGTTTTTTTTGGTCTTTTCGGTTTTTCTCCATTATCAGATAGGCACAGGACTTAGCTAGAACTTTTCTCACTTGCTTGTCCCTCAGAAGAGTTTGTGTCACTGGCAGAAATTCAAACCCATAACAGCACATTTGTTGCTAAGTCTGTGGGGAAATAGGCGCTCTGATAGGATGTAAATTGACATAAATCTTCTGGAGAATAATCTGATGGTACTTAAAAACCACATGTTTTGACCTTTCTACGATTCTGTCCTGAAAATGTGCCTCTAGTAATGCAAAATACTTGTGCTATTACAAGTTAATAATTGCAGCATGGTTTAACTTGGAAAATATTGGGAACAGCTTAAGTGGCACCTATGATAGAATGGTCGAAGAAACTGTGGTACGGTTCATACGGCGGCATATTGTGTGTGTACAAATACCATGAGGAGTGTCTCTCTGAAATGATGTGAAGTCGGTTCCAACATGTATTTTTAAGGGAAAGAAGAGTGTAAAAGACCATTTATGATGTGCACCCTTTTATGTAAGAAGGGATAAAATATAAGCAAATACACATGCCTCTGGTCATTTTGGAAAAGAAATACAGGAAGGATAAACAGGAAACTGAAGCAATTGGTTACCTCTGGCAGGTGGGTGGGAAAGAGGTGGAAAGGAAGTGGGAACGGGATGATGTAGCCTGGGTGAGGTGTGCCAGACACTCGCGGATCTCTCTCTTCCTACAGCTCCTCTGACTCTAGGCGCCGTAGAAATGTTTCCCATGCCCCCTAAATAAGCAGTTACAACTATCTAGGACATGGGGAGTTCATAAAGGAATACCAGAACTCACACCAAAGGGGATAGGGAAGAAAAGAGCCAACCTGAGTAACTGGCAAACAGTATGTTGGCAGGCGAGCCGGAATTGCTGAAGAAGGAAGCGTAGCATGCGCGCGCTGTGGTCCAGTGAGTTCCTGTGTTTCTCGCAAGGGTGTGGGTTTGCAGTTCTGAAGCCGCTTTATGTGTATGCCGTGAGTGAACAAATAAGTAGATACGTGGTTGATAATGAGAACGAGGTTTTTCTGTGTTGGAGAAAGGAGCTGCAAATAAGGAAAGGGCAAAATGAATTTTGTGGTGTTGAAATGGAGTCAGAAGCATCAGTATAAACTCATGGTTCTTAATATTTATGTAGACAGATACAGAAATACAGATTTGTAGATGTGTGTATGCATGAGGCAGTGTGGTTACGTATAATTCCTAGTTCCGTCCTCTGTGAAGGCCTAGACAGAGTGACCCCCGCTAGCAGTGAGCACACCTGGTGCTCAGATCTTGGTTTCTAACCACTATTCCCCGATAAAAGGAACCGGGTTCCTTGAGAAGTAGTTCGTGGTACCGGGAAAATACAGCCCGAGGTGCTGGAAAGTAAGCAAGTACTCAAAAACTGGAAGCCTTGTTGAAAACACAGGAGCCAATCTGAAGGAGCTCCTAAGAGCTGAAATAATATGAGCCACACGAAAAAATACAGTATTGGGTTTTTGTTCACAGAATAAAATAAGTACACATGAGTCCATACTGATACGAATGAATGAATGAATGAATGAATGAATGAACAAATGAATGAAAAGCATTAAGTCAGGTCATATCACTCCTCTACCTACCACACACTTCACTACGGATTTCCTGTTTCATTCAGAGAAAGAGAAAAAAAAGCCAGTGCTCACTACCTGACGGGGCTGTCCGTGATCTTCCACACCCTCACAAGTACTTCTGAGGCGTCCCTCACTGTCCTCTGCCCCATCTGCTTCCTCAGCCATAGCAGCCTCCTTCCTTTTCCTCAGATGCCCCCGATGTATCTTCCTTGGGGCCTTGGCACTTCCAGTTCCCTCTCTGTTGAAGATTCTTCTTGGATGTATGACGGCTTGTTCCCTCATGTCCTCTAGGAGTTTATTCAAGAGTTGCCTTGTCAGGGAGGGCTTTCCTCAGGTCCCTGTTGCAAGGTTCAGGGGTCTCATTCTCAAATAACATCCCTGCTCTGTGGTTTTCTCCTTTGTCCTTGTTGCCATTTAACATAGTACGTGTTCACTTAATGATCGTGTTCTCTTCGCTTCCTTACTAGAGTGATGTTGCCAAGGATCTTTTTCTGTTTGGGTCATTCCTCAGGAATTATTTGTAGCCTAAATGAATAGCACCAGACATCATTCATGAATCACTCATAGTTATAGGAAAGATCCAAAGTGCCAGAGTGTTAACAGAAATCACTAATGTAGTTAACTTTATAAAAGTGTGTGAATACATAATTGTCAAAAAAGAAGCCTCTGCAGTGGAGTAAAGCTTTACAGTTCTGCTCAAGTGACGTGGGGTGATGGGCAGTGACAATGCAGATCCTTGCGCTGCTCTCTCAGAATGTTCTCTAGGGCAAACTATGTAGAAGTGCTATTGAACTTGGAATACATTTTTATTTTACCAAAAGACAGGTGTTCTAAATTTGTTGACCTTTATTTTGATGACATGTGGCTGAATGTATTATGATAGTACCTCAAAGAAAATAAACATTTCATCTGCCTCTTCAAGGTAAATGTGACATTTCAGCACTGAGAATGTAATGACTTTAGAGATGTGCTGGGGCTTGAGCATTTTGAAAATGGATGTCTGGAACTACTTCTCTTTGATATTTTATTGTGTTTTACGAACAATGAAAGTTTGTAAAAGCAAAAATTCTCACGTTTGTCAAAAAAATTTGGACATGGAATTTTGTGTTCTCTTTAAAATATTCTGAAAAGTTTTAGTATGCTTCAAACCCATTTGTTAAAAATAAAAAAATTAATACTTTTTGATTATGGAAGGTGAAAATTTACTAGGCTGAATTTTGATAATTTTGGTTGGGATTGAAAACTAGTTCTGGAAGGGAAGCACTACATCTGTTTAGATCTTAACTTTTGTTAGAATCATTTGTTTTTAACTCCCAGCAGATAGTGAAGTAAACTTGTCAGATGCAGAGAACAAGATACAGAGGCCAGTTGGAGGGGGTGGTGCTCTGCAAACCTCTTGATTGTCCACATCTCTTAATAAGAAGCGCTTGAGCCCGCACCCTTACTGTACATTCTCACTGGAGTCTGTGTCTCTGCTCTGTGACACTTCTCCAGCAGTTGTAAATTGACCGCGTTGGTGTGAGTCTGTTATTAATTTCAGTTGCCCCCACTAGAATGTAAGCACCATGAGCCCATCGATGAGATCTGTTCTAGTTTATTGTTTTATCTCTGGTGCTTAGCAAAGCACCTGGAACACAATCGAGTCATTGATCGGACGAATGTCTGCATGAATGAAATCTGCTGGTGAGCGCGGGTTAGCCGAGTGGAGAGGGAAGTGCTACTGGCCCCTGGTGGTTGCTGCCGGGCACCCAGCCGAGTCCAGGCCGGCCTCCCATGGTAAAGAGAGCCTGTAGTGCTGAGCTTGAGAGATTCTGGTTTAATTAATATTATTATTCCTATTTAAAAATTAACATATTTAATCTTTACATTAAAAAGATTTAAATTTTTTTTTTGTTTTTATTTATTTTCTTTCAGAATTATTTTATTGAAGAAGGTGGGGAGGACAGACGGGGACTGAGCTGAGCTCTGAGTTCCTAATCATTTTCTCGGTTTTTAAATGTCATTCTTTATCACACTGTTCAGTTTTTCTGAAATTCCTTCAGATTGTTTTCAGTTTTCCCAGGGGTACCTTTATCTTTTTCTAGATTGAAGAATATGCTATACTGTGAACCTGTGTTTCAGGAGAGGTAATGGTGTTTCCTCTTTGGAGCCCTGGAGGTGCTACTAACATCTTAGAGATCTGGATAATTTGGATATTACTGATGGAGTAGTTTAATTCTGCATGCTACAGATGTATGGTCATTTATTTACTGGAAGCCCCCTGCACTTTTTCCTGCACTCTGCTTATTGCCCTCCAAAAGATATATATATATATAGATATTTTAAGATTATTTATTTTTTTTTGACAGATCACAGGTAGGCAGAGAGGCAGGCAGAGAGAGAGAGGGAGGAGGAAGTAGGCTCCCCGCTGAGCAGAGAGCTGGATTTGGGGCTCAGTCCAAGGACCTTAAGACCGTGACCTGAGCTGAAGGCAGAGGTTTAACCCACTGAGCCTCCCCCTCCCAAAGATACTACCGGTGAAGCTCCAACATGCATTTTTGTTCCTTTGACTAGTTCTGCTCAGGCTATTACTCTATAAATAAAACATTAAAAATTACTTATATTATCTCCCTACTTAGAATTGATAATTTTTTATGTTTTTTCCACCCACCTCCTGCCACAACCCCATATTAAAATCTCATTTTATTATACTGATTTTGTGCCAGGTGTCTTACAGAAAACCAGCCTAGTTCTGTGAGAAGAGTTGTAAGTTTTTTATGTTTTTGGTTCTTTTTGTAGACTGCAAAAGAACAAAAATAGCTTCTCTATCATAAGGTGGGTGGCAGTATACACTGAGAATGTAGATAAGCAATGTAATGTAAATGTAATTTTGTTAAAAAAATTTTTTTAAACAGAATATGGAGAAAATCTCTCCGTACATGTCCTGTGAGCAGCTGGGAGTCAGTTTCTGTAGGAAGATTTCACTCTCGCACCGCGTTATCACTGTGAGGTGATTCGCAGGCACCCGTTTTATCAACAATGATGTCCAATACTGTTATTTTTTATATAATCCTAGTAATGTAAGTGTAAAGAAACCATCAAGTTATATATTCTTCATTTTACCCTATAGTTTTTTAAGAGGAGGGGCAAGCATTCACAGATCTGAATTTTGTGTCTGTGGGGGTCCTTGAGAATGCCTTCACGTTGGAGACTCACTAGACAGACGAATGGCACTCACCGTGAAGTTGTAATTGTGGCTAAGATTTACTGCCATGATACGGTGAGGATATATAATGGAAGAATCTCAGTGGAGAAAAAATACTGACGGGGTCTGGAGGAATTCATGTATAGCCTTTCTTAGGTGCTCAGCCTCCCGCCAGGGGTTGCCCAGAGCACCCTCTTCTCTTTGCAGTGAAAATGCAGCAACATGAGAAGCTCAAGGTCTTTGCTGGTGGCTGATCACACAGGCACCCTTTGCCTAGCGCATACCAGAAGGAAGGTCATGTTTGCACAGATAGGATAGGCACAGTAAACTCTTGTTGCTGAGGGGGCCATGGCAACCCTCCCAAAATTCATGTTCCTGGGGACCAGCTGTGTAGACAGGCCTTCTAAAGAGAGTAGTCTGAGGCCTGCTGCAACCGAACTACAATTGTATTGTGTAGCAACTGTAACATTTCTGTTTTCCGGACTGCAGTAGGTACACATTGAATAGTCCCTATCGTAGGGAGGCTGTGGTAAGTGCTCTAGTGGTTATATAGAACTTGGTAACTTCGATCAGAGGAAAGATACTTGTAAGGATACTTTTGACTCTAACAGAAAAATCCTGTGTTTACTTCTGAACTCTGCTTTCTCTGTATTAATGTATCCCTGGCAGCTTTCTTTTGACTAGTGTAAGCATGGTATATCTTAGTCCCTCCTTTTATTTTAACTCTTCGTGTCTTTCTATTTAGTGTATGTTTTGTTTTTTTTTTTTTGCAGACAGTGGTTGGTTTTGCTTTTTTAAAATCTAACCTGGCAGTTTCTGCTTTTGTAATGAGAGTGTTTAGGACATGTACATTTAATGTGATTAAGTTTCCCTTTTTTCAAAAAATCCTTTTGTTTCTGTCTGTTTCCTTTCCCTGCATTCTCTTTTGGATTGAATTTTTTTAATGATTCCATCTTATTTCCTTTTTGGACTGTTTTGTCATTTTATTGGTTGCTTTAGGATTTATAGTATACATCTTTTATTATTACAGTCTACCTTCCAGTGATATTATAACTTCATATATAATGAAAATGTGCTTTTGTTCCCTTCCATTTTTCCTCTCCTGGAATTTGTGCTGTTGCTGTCATGTATTCAACTTTTACATGTGTTATAAATGCCATAAGATATTGTTATTTTTTGAAAGATTTTTATTTATTTGAGAGAGAGAGAGCACAAGCACATGGTGGGGAGGGGCAGAAGGAGAGGAAGAGAAAGTCTCAAGCAGACTCTGCACTGAGCCTAGAGCCTGACATGGGGCTTGAGCTCATGACCCTGAGATCACAACCTGAGCTGAGTGGATGCGCAACTGACTGCACCACCCAGGCACCCAAGATAATGTTTTTTGTTTTTTTTTTTTAAGATTTTATTTATTTATTTGACAGAGATTACAAGTAGGCAGAGAGGCAGGCAGTCAGAGAGGGGAGGAAGCAGGCTCCCTGCCAAGCAGAGAGCCCGATGTGGGGCTCGATCCCAGGACCCCGGGACCATGACCTGAGCCGAAGGCAGAGGCTTTAACCTACTGAGCCACCCAGGTGCCCCTAAGATAATGTTATTTTGATTAAGTTGTCAGATATGTCTGAAAGAGACTTAAGTAGTAAAAAAAAAAGAAATTATAAATAGAGTCACTTTTGTTACCAGTTCTGATGTTCTCCATTGCTTTGTGTAGCTTCATATTTTCGCCTGCTATCATTCTCTTTGTGTCTGAAGACATCCTTTAACATTTCTTGCAGTGCAGGACTGTAGGTGATGGAGTCCTTCAGTAGTTGTATTCCAAAGTGCTTTTATCTTACCTTCATATCTGAAATGTGTTTTCAGCAGGTACAGAATTCTAGTTGACTCCCCTCCCCCATTATTTTAAAGATGCCTTGCCACAGTCTTCTCTCTTGCACTGTTTTTTACCAGCTATCTGGTATTATCCTTATCTTTGTTCCTCTGTAAATGTCTTTTTATCTGTGTACTCTTAATATTGTGTCACAGTTTTGGAAAATTTGATTATGTTATGCCTTTGTGTAATGTTTCTTGTGGTTGGCAGCAGCTTGTTGAATTTCTTGAATCTGTGAGTTAATAGTTCTCATTATGGTTAAAAAGTTTTTGCCAATTATTTCTTCAAATATTTCTTCCGTTACCCCATCTTCCTTCTCTTGGGGACTCCAGTTACCTTAATATTAGGCCATTTGAAGTTTTCCCATTGCTTACTAATGCCCATCTCCCCCCCACACCCCCGCTTTTCCCCCATTTTAAAAAAATAAATTTTTTCCTCTTATGTTTCATTTTAGTTCTGGGTTTTTCCCATCAATTTCACTAATATTTCTTCTGTAATTTCTGATCTGTTAATCATATCCAATGTAATTTTCACATCAGATGTTATTTTTATCTTAAGTTTGATTTGAGTCTTTTTATATCTTCTGTATCTCTCTTTAGCTTTTTGAACATGCTGAATACATGTATAGAACTATTTTATTTATTTATTTTTAAAGATTTATTTATTTATTTGACAGAGAGAGAGAGAGAGAGAGAGATCGATCACAGGTAGGCATAGAGGCAGCCAGAAAGAGAGGGGGAAGCTGGCTTCCTGCTGAGCAGAGAGCCCAATGCAGGGCTGGATCCCAGCACCCTGAGATCATGACCTGAGTCAAAGACAGAGGCTTTAATCTACTGAGCCACCCAGGTGCCCTAATGGCATCTTATAATTTTAACATCTGGGTTAGTTCTGATTGATTGATTTTGATTGATCATTTTCAGTTAGACTATGAGGTTTTGCTTCTTTTTGTACCTGGTAGTTTTTATTTGGATGCCAGGCTTTGTGAATTCTACCTTGCTGGGTGCTGGTTTTTTCACAGTAGGAAGTCAAGACTTAGGGTCATGGGTAAGTTCAGTGACATTGTGATGCCAAGTTGCCAGGTTCTTACTATCTTTGCATTGTGTATCCACAGTATATTAGATTGTTCCGTGGTCCAGTTCTTTTCATAGTCCAAAGAGAGTGGGCAGGAATCTTCTGTATCATGCATTCATGATAACATTCAGAGCTTGGGGGTTGGGGCGTGGGATCCCCCTTTCTTAATTATTATTTTAATTAAGGAAAACCCCTTTTATATGGTTCCCTCTACTCTAGCAGATATCTTCTAATATTTCATTAGTTAGTTTACTCCTATGTTTTCATCTTAAAGCAATAATCAGTAAGTGTTGGGATAACCACCATTTGATTAAACCATGATTTTCCTTTGGCACCATGGATGGTGCCGTTTCCTCTGAAATACACTGCTGCTTAAGGGAGAGTGGATATCTGAACAAAAGAGATCCTTAGGAAGGAAGAAGATGGAATGGTTGTTTCATAGTTAACTAACAGTGTCTATTCCTGGAGACATTTTTGACTGAGGGAACCTGAAAATATTTTAAAAGGAGGAAAGATTAAAATGGTACTGCTTGGAGGATGGGTAAGTTTACCCAGTAGGATTTAGACAGAAGGTCGTCTTTTTTAGTTTTTGTTTTTTTTCCCAAGATCTTATTTATTTGAGAGAGAGAGGAAGCATGACCAGAGGGCAGGGACAGACGGGAAGGGGGAAGCAGGTCCCCACTGAGCTGGGAGCCTGACGCTTGATCCCAGGATCCTGAGATCATGACCTGAGCTGAAGTCACATGCTTGACTGACTGAGCCACCAGGGCGCTTCCTGGTCGTCTTGAGCAGAGTTTAGGACATGTGGATTCTGGAAGAATGTCACATATATGAAAGTGACTGGAGAATAAATAGGTAGAGTGAGGAATTAATGGGAGATGGGAATGGAAAATGTCCTTACTTTGGCATGCCAAGTTGAAGAATTTCATTTATGAAGTTTTTAAAGAAGAAGAGCAAGTTTAGCAGATCTTACCCCCTAGCCTTTTGTAGTTAAATTGGAGGGGTTTACTTGAAGACAAAAATGTTTAGGATTACTGTTGTAATTTAAGGTCAACGAATGTAAGTTTCTGATTTTAGGTATACTGTGTGAAACGTAAAGACCGAATGTTGTTGGTATAGAGCGAGTTATATTTGATGAAAGAGGAGTTGCAAATGTCTCTGGTTTCAAGCCTGAGAATGTGGGAGAATCAGGAGTTTTGTTTTGACTAGGCCGAGCCTTAAACTCCACGAAACATCTTTGGGACTAAACGTCAGGGCTGGGATTGTAGGTAGTTTTTCTAACTAGTAGTGACAGTAAAGCAAACTGCTAAACAAGAGAAGAAAAGAAGGTACAAGATTGGACCCTCTGGTCAGTGTTTAGATGAAGGAGTCCCCAGATGGATGTGACATAGCATAAAAGTTACAGGGAGTTTACTAGGAATTGCTGAGTCTGTATTAATATATTTAAGGACATATGGCCAATGCTTTCAAGTGTGTTTTCTGTATTATAATATTTTCTAAAAATATTTTCTAAATAAAACGCAATTATTATATTTAATGGGTAAGAATCAGGAACCTTGATTTCTTATTCCGTCTGACATTATTAGGTAAAGTCTTGTGACATCTTTACCAAGTCATGCTACTCTCTCTACCTGGTTTCTTCATTTTGCATATTAAGAAATTAAATTATCTCATCAGACTAAAATGCAAGGCTATAAGGAAGACATCAAAGATCTATTGGGGATGATTTTGTTAGAATACTAAGTACAAAAAAATATATTAAGTACAAAGTATGTATACAGCAAAAAAAAAAAAAAAAATCCAAGATTTGAACTTAGAATGATCTTAGGTATACTTACACCTAAAAACTGATGTATTTATTTCCTTATAACTTGGCAAAATGATTCTTAAAATTTTTTTTTTTTAGATTTTATTTATTTATTTGACAGAGAGCACAAGCGGGGGAGCCAAAGGCAGAGGGAGAAGCAGGCTCCCCACTGAGCAGGGAGGCCACTGTGGGGCTTGATCCCAGGACCCTGAGATCATGACCTGCACTGAAGGCAGACGCTTAACTGACTGAGCCTCCCAGGTGCCCCCTTAATTTTTTCTTTTTCTTTTTTTTTTTTTTTTAAGGAATTAAGTTGGGTAGAGCTAAGAGGAAACTAGAAATTTCTGTTTTTGGTTTTTTTTTTTTAATTGAGAGTTTGATAAGGCTGTTTGGTAAAAACAAAATTTGAAAGGCCCATTCGATGAAGATGACCTTGGCCTTGTTTTTTTCTCCGTAAAAGTCATAATTTCTTTAAAAAAACTTTTTTTAGCTTTAAGTTTGATTTAAAGAACTGAGTTTATCTTTCTGATAAGCTGAGTGTTATTCTTCGATACAATGAAGAGCCCCTTTGGTGTGGGACTTACATAAACACAAAATATCTTTTTTTTTTTTTTTTTAAGATTTTATTTATTTATTTGAGAGAGAGACAGTGAGAGAGAGCATGAGAGGCGAGAAGGTCAGAGGGAGAAGCAGACTCCCCATGGAGCTGGGAGCCTGATGCGGGACTCGATCCCGGAACTCCGGGACTGTGACCTGAGCCGAAGGCAGTTGTTTAACCAACTGAGCCACCCAGGCGCCCTACAAAATATCTTTTGAAGGCTACATAGAAAACTGGTAAAATACTTTGGGTTTATGGAATTTCTCCTGTGTGGCCTGTACAGGGCCACTTTCCATTTTATACCCCTTAGAAAGTTTTGAATTTTAAACTTTGATTATTTATTTGAAAAATTAAAATGCTTACAGTAGTTTCTAACGTGTCCTTGAAAGTGTATTTCAGAAGTTCATTTCTGTAGTTCTTCCCCAACATTTAGGTATTTTTTATTTTTATGCATTGTGTCCTATAGGAGAATAGTGTCCTTTTCTCACATATGGGGAGCCAGTTGTTAGTATATTATCTCTTGAAATCGCTTTTTTTCCTTCACATATTTGAAAGATAACTTCTGTCATCTAGCACATGTTCAGTGTATGTGTGGATTGTCCCTAAGCTCTCCGTTTTAATTCATTTGCATATGTATATGCCCTAGTGATAATATCACACCACCATGGTTACTGTAGCTTTCTAATAAGTTTCAATATCTGGTAGAGCAGAAATTACTGTATAACAGAGAAACTTGTATTAGATTAGCTCTCCCACTGAGAACAACTAGAGGAATTGGATAAAATATTTTTTCAAAGAAATATTTAAAGGCATTAGAGGACTGTCAGAGAGATGAGGATTTGAGGGAGTGAGGGCCCAGAGGGAAGGAGTAAGCCTTTAGGTCAGCCTGATGTTAACTTTCCTTTTCCCCTTGAGGTATTTATCCAGTTGGTAGAAGACCAGTTGAGAGGCTGGAAAACTGAGAGGAGATTCTGGTAGTCTATAAAGTTAGGGGGACAAAAATAGGATTTAGGCACCATTAATACTGTAGACTTCCATTTAGGATGCTGAAGGTTGCATCACAGGTTAGCAAATTATGGCCTGTGGGTCAAATCCAGTCCACCATCTATGTTTATAAGGCTCACAAGCCAAGATAGTTTTTACTTTTTATTTATTATTTTATTTTATTTTATTTTATTTATTTTTTTTTTTTAAAGATTTTGTTTATTTATTTGACAGAGAGAAATCACAAGTAGACGGAGAGGCAGGCAGAGAGAGAGAGAGGGAAGCAGGCTCCCTGCTGAGCAGAGAGCCCGATGCGGGACTCGATCCCAGGACCCTGAGATCATGACCTGAGCCGAAGGCAGCGGCTTAACCCACTGAGCCACCCAGGCGCCCGATTTATTATTTTATTTTAGGTAGGTTCTACCTCCAGTGTGGAGCCTAATCACGACCTTGAGATCAAGATCTGAGCTTTGAATAAGAGTCAGACACTTGGGGCACCTGGGTGGCTCAGTTGGTTAAGCATCTGCCTTTGGCTTGGGTCATTATCCCAGGGTCCTGAGATCAAGCTCCACATCATCAGGCTCCCTGCCCAGTGGGGAACCTGCTTCTCTCTCTCCCGCATGCTTGTGCTCTCTCTTGCTATCACTCTCTATTCCCCTCTCTCTCAAATAAATAAAAATCTTAAAAAACAAAAACAAAAAAGAGTCAGACATTTAACTGACTGAGCCACCCAGGTGCCCCAGTTTTTACATTTTCAAATAGTTAATAAATTCAAAGACTGTCTTTTATAACACATGAAAATCATCTAAAATTTGGAGTTCTGTGTTTGTAAATAAAGTTTTATTGGAACCAAAGCCACACTCATTAATTTGCATATTACCTGTGGCTTCTCTTGAGTTACATTGACAGAACTGAGTTGTTGCTGCAGAGACCACACATGCTTTGCACTGCTGTGGGCATGCTGTGAGTCACAGTGCCACAGTTTCAACTCATCAGTGTTTGATTGACACATGTTATTGTCCCACCATCTTATTAATTTCTTTTAGTACTGGTGCGTACTTAGCATCTTAAAAGAGAAGAGAAAAGTGGGCTTCATATGTACTGCTTTTGAGGCATAATGGAATAAATTCTGTTTTGACTAAATTAGATGGCAAACCATTATATTTATTATGCTGGGACACTACAGCTGGTGAAAAGAATACGATATATGCCAAGGTTATCAGATTGAGCACTCATCACACTATTCCAAACTCACAGGAAGATAATGATCAGAAAAAAGGTAGTAAACTAAAACGGTCTATCTCATCATAGCAGAAATTCTTTACAAAAGTGAAAAATGAAAATGAGACTAAAAGTTTCTTACTGTTAGCCAGGCATAGAAAGCCATTTATCCAAGATGAGTTAGTCATGTCTGACTACAGTGGTCAAAGAGATGTGTGCACAGAAAATAAACTTAGCCTTTGAATAAGAATAGTTTTAAAAGTTGAGGACATTAAGTGCAATATCAATAGTTATCTTAAAAGTGAGTCAAATGATTTCTAGTGGTTTTCCTCGTCTGTTAATATGTCAATAGATATTGCTGTACAGTTCAGTTGTTTATTCTAGAGGTTAATGCTGAGTTTGAAGTCACTGAAGAGTTAGGTTTTGTAAATTGTCTGCAGGAAACAATTACAGACAAAATATTTTCAAAGAAGTGGAAGAAAAACTAATTCAATATAACCTGAAGTGGAATCTGCTAGGATGTGTTAACACTGGTAAAATAAGTATGGACCTGAAAAACGGTTTATTTATTTGGACAAGTTTATAAGCTTCTTAAATCATAATGGTGTTTAAAAGCCTGTGTGTATTCACTGTATTTATTCATCAACACATACTTTGCAGAAAACATTTCATCTGGTGTGGCTTTTTAAACTAATGGTGTTAGTAGTGAATTTCATTTGCTCTTGTGGATATCAACTTCTCAATTCTAGGAATTTTTGTTAGACATAGAAGCTGGAAGTACTGAGACTCCTGGGTGGCTCAGTTGGTTGAGCGTCTGTCTGCCTTTGACTCAGGTCATGATCCCAGGGTCCTGGAATCAAGTCCTGCATCGGGCTCCTTGCTCAGCGGGGAGTCTGCTTCTCTCTCTGCCTCTCCCGGCTTGTGTGCGCTCACTCTTTCTCTCTCTCTCTCTCTTAAATAAATAAATAAAATCGTTTAAAAAAAAAAAAAAGAAGAAGAGGAAGAAGAAGCTGAAAGTACTGAGCTACCCTACCATGCAGCAGTTTGATCATTTAGCAGTGGCAGAGTTACTCTACAACAGTTAATGTTGTTCGAATGAGAAATAATGTCAAGCCGCTTGATACGCTTTCTCATGCCATCACAATTTAAAATAAAAAGGAGCATCTCCATTCTCACATAAATTTGATATGTGGAAATATTTTCTAAGTTCCAACTACAGTTCAGTTACAGTTTTTGGACCTCAAGGAAGGAAATTTTCAAATTTTGAAATCCATTTAACTGTGTAATTGAGGAGCTTCAACCTCTCCTTTAATTGAAAGTGATTATTCTGCAATATAATGGTATGCTAAAAGCAAAGATCAAAAGATTTTAATAAAATTTTATAAATGCTTTTCAAAGATGAGTATGTTCAGATAAAATTATATGCTTCTGTCTTGATATCAGTATTTGGCAGTACCTCTGTGTAAAGAGATTTTTTTCAAAGATTGATATGTAAAATTTCATTGTATATCATAATGAATAGATGAACATTTTACTATCAGTTTTGATAGAAAAGAGAAGCTTTGAACTCCAATTCAGTAAAATGTTACCCTCCTTCCAAATTCCATTCTTTTCATTAGCAGTCTATATTACCCCCCCCAAAAAACCCAAAAAACCATGTTCAATTGTTAGCATATTCCATATTTTTTAAACAAGATTTTATTTATGTGTTTGTTTGTGTGTTTGGAGAGTATGTAAATGAGGGAGGGTCAGAGAGAATCCCAAGCAGGCTCTGCGTCACGTGTGGAGCTCAACGCGGTTTGATCCCGTGACCCCGCAACCACAGCCTGAGCTGAAAGTAAAGAGTTGGATGCTTATCTGACTGAGCCATCCAGGCTTCCCAGTTGTTACCATATTTTGAATAATAACAGTAGTTACAAAATTTTTGTGAAGATTTATTTTCTCTCTTGGTAGGTCAGTACTCACATAGTACCCTTGGTTTTGCCTCTTGTTCCACAAAGGTGTCCCTAAAATACTTACTCTCTGGCCCTTTAAAGTTTGCTGATTCCTAAGCTACACTATTAGAATAAGGGAAAACTGGGGGGAAAAAATCTCTCTTCACAAAACCAGCTTCAGATCAGCTCATGTGCAGATTAAATTAAAGAGATCTTCTCTAGCCTTAAGTGCTGGTGTGAAGAAAAAAATAAATCCTCTCTGGTTGAAAATAGCATCATTCAGGGGTCTCCAGGTATCTCTGTAGTTTTAAAAAAAATTCCAACGATAAGTCGAATTGCCAGGTATATTAGAAAATAAGACCAAATCACTGAAAACCAAGAGAAGGAACAAATAATAGGAAAATGTCCTTGAGTTATTTTTTTTGTTCTTTGATAACAAGGAGACTATGTTTACAAAGGAAGTCTTTAGATGCAGAAAGCACTGGCTGTAAAGCAACAAGTATGGAGTCGTTTCTGGAATACATAGAATACCTATAGTAAGAAAACAGACAACCCCATAGAGAAAAGGGCGGATGATTTAAATAGGCTGTTTACAAAAATATAATCCAAATATCTGGTAAGCATATGAAAAGGTGTGCAGTTCCATTCATAGTCATGAAATGCAAAGTGAAACTGGCCTGTGATAGCCGTACGTTCCTGTCAGACCTACAAATGAAGTCGGAGTGTAGTCCGCGTTAGCCTGGATTCGGATCAGTGGGAACTGTGACGTTCTCCGGGTGAGGGAGGGGGAAACTGCAGCAGGCCTTCGGGAAAACAGTAGGACAACTAGTTCAGCTGAAGACACAGAAGTTTCCCTCTTACTTACAAACCTTTATGATGTGAGGTTCTCAAACTTTTTGGTCTCAGCACACCTTTATACTCTTATTTTGAAACATCAGTGTCTACATAGAGGACAGTGGAATTCTCATATCTGCTTCTGCATTCTGTGTTGAAATGTGCCATTTTGGTTGAAATACGTGAAGAAAATCCAGCCACAAAAAGATACGTAGTAGGAAATAGGAAACTTAATTTAATTGCCACTTTAGATAATTATAAATATTTCTGGTTAATAGTGCACAAAATCTTGACAAATAGCTTTTTCAAGATACGGTCCAAAATGGAATCTGAAGCCTTATCAATGAACATTTCTTTACTTTTTAATATTATAATCCATTATCTTGCAGTTTTAGCGGTTCTTTTACTCATGTATGCTTTTATGACATTACTAATTGGTATTTTGGAAAATACTGGTTCATTGAGTGATCCAGATATTTTAAATATTGACACATTTTAATAAATAACAAAATTCACATTTGTTATTATAACCCTGATCTCATCAGAAAAGTCTAAGTGTCGGAAGCAGTCAAGCTCACTGCAGTAGATACACATTTATTAAATGTTGGCAGTGGCCGTAATGCTCTCAGTTGCTTTCCTTGGAGTGATAGGCTCACTGTATCCACTTTTGTAGAAATGGTTTTCAGGTAAGCCTGATTGTCATCATTTGTCGGTTTTCCTTCCAGTAAAAATTAGGTTTCACAAAAAACGCTTTTTCACCTTACCAGTCAGATGACCACAGAAGTGCCTTTCTTCCAGAAAGCTTCATACTTTGGTGCAGTACAAGAACTTGATGCTTTCCCATTTTGTTGCACAAATATTTAAAGGATGTGTACTTATGGACTGAGATTTTGAAATGTAGTAATTATACCGCTTCCTCAATGATATTCTTAAATGGAGCGAGGGCTGTTTATTTCTGCTGCCATCGTGGAGCAAGTTGAGAATGCAATGACGGCTAGTGCTGCTTGGTGCCTCTGCCTTGGCTACCGAAAAGGCACCAGGAACTTTACCCACATTGCTTCGCACCACATGCAGGTATCAGCACAGTGAAAAGGGTAAATAGAGTCTTACTCCGAACAGCTTTGGCCTCGTGGATCCCTTGAAAAGGTCTCAGAGATCCCTTCACCTCACAGGCCCGTGGACCGCTCTTTGGGAACTCCTCCACAGAAGAATGTCCTCACAAGTGTGTCAGGGTACATGTATGAGAAAGTATAGGGTGTATTTAAAAAAAAATTTTTAATAATAGCTGCCGATTGGAAGCAATGTAAATTTCTTGGTATTTAGATTAGGATAGATGCATCTAAAGGAATACTGTCTCGCTACGAAGATGTATGATTGAGAACTACAAGAATCAAACGGTTGAATTCCGCAAATGTACGCTGAGTTGAAGCTAAGTCACAGAAAATCTTACAGTGCGTTTATAGTTAAATGCAGTGCAAAACAAGCAAGCCTCAGTTATACTGTTTGGAGATCATATACGCAGCTAGTAAGACATCTAAAGGAAAACAGAAGATTAGTTAGCACAAACCCTGCAATAGTCTGTACCTGTGAGGAGGGCTTTGAAATAACGACGTGAATGATCCAGGATTCCTGATGGTGTCCTGTGTGTTGACACACAGATTCTCTGTCTCGCTCTCTCTTTTTTAAAGATTTTATTTATTTGTCAGAGAGAGGGAGAGCAAGAAAGCGAGCACATGCAGGCAGAGGGAGAAGCAGGCTCCCTGCTGAGCGAGGAGCCCGATGTGGGACTCGATGCCAGGACGCTGGGGTCGTGACCCGGGCCGAAGGCAGCTGCTTAACCCACTGAGCCACCCAGGCGCCCCCAGATGCTCTCTTAATAATTCCTTCAATTATAAAAATACACTTTACGTGATACGTTTTCACAGTAAAAGATGTAAAAGCACAATATATCCCCGAACTTGATGTCCAAACTCAACGTAATTTCAATGAGATTTAAATTTCAATAGGAAAAAAATAAAAATAGCTGTAAACATCCTTAAAATAAAGAAAAATGAAGGGGTGGCAGCTCTTACAGATGTTGAAAACCTATTAGAAAGCTACAGTTACAGCCGTGGCCTTAGATTCATAAGTAGATTGCGGGAGCAGAGTAGAAAGTCCAGGTGTAGACCAGATGCATAATAAGAAGTTACTTTATGGTAAAGACGCCATTTAAACCATTCTCAGTCCATTTTCACACTTATTCAAGTTGGCTAATTTCTCCATCCCACTGTTAAGTTTCAGTTAGTTCTGTATTTTTGTTGGTATATTTTTCACTTCTAAAGTTGCCATTTTCTTCTTTATGATATCTTACATACCTTTGCCAAGATTTTGTTTCTTGGCTGAAACTCTGTGTTTTTTTTAAATTTGCATCAAGCTTATTCATAATTTCTCGGTAAAGCATTTTTATAGCGTATACTTTATAAAGTATTTGGCAAATAACTAACATCTATGTCTTCACACATGTGCTCACTTTTACCGATTGTCTTTTCTTATTTCTGTTGAAATGGTTTTTGTTATTATGGCATGACAAGTTATTTTTGTTGAAATCCTTTATATTTGTAGTATTGTGTTAGGAAACTGTGTATTATTTACTACCCCTCCCCCTTTATCTGAAGCCGATTTTATCTGAAACTGCTTTTGGGGTAAAAACCAAAAGGGGTCGCACCGCCGTGTCACTACTGGGTGTATGGGAGTTCCGGTTCGGTAGTCAGTCAGCCTCTGCTGCTGGTTGGGGAGGACCCTCTAGTGGCTGTTTCGCAAGAATGACAGTTTAGACTCTCCTCTATGCTTTGCTTATACCACCCTGGCTTAGAAGTCCCGGCTTTTCAGCTGGTCCCCGGTGACACTACAGCAGGAGTGGAGGGGGCCATGTTAGCGCTGGGCAGCAGTGTAAGTTCTGATTGTCCAGTAGGCGTCCCCTGTCACTCCCCAGTGGGGAGGGGATGGGGGCAGGGGTGCCTTGTGATCACTGTGTGGGTGTTCAGCTGCAGGCTTCCCAGTTTCTCTCCACCGACATGGTGGAGGAGGGAGGCCTTATTCCTGTCCAGTGGGTATGAGTGTCCTGGCTCTCAGTCTGGCCTTCTGAGATACCACCCTGTCCGGTGGGGAGGGGAGAGGGGGTGTCTGGGTTGTCTTTGGCCTTTGCTGAGGGTGTGGGATTTGCCTTCAAGAGGCTGGTTATCATCCAGCAGTTTCTGTCTTGCTAGCCTGCACTCCCCGCTCTTTTGGTTAGGGCTCTTTCGTTGTGTGCCTGTTAGTGTTCCTGGATTGTGGCTGCTTTAGCACCCCTGCTGTATACGAATCAGAAAGCAAACCTAGGGGATTTATGCTTTTTTATTCTTCAGTGCCTGAGGCTGTGGTTGGAATGCCACCTTCTCTCTACCTTTCAGGGTCTTCTTGTGTTTGTCTTCTATGTTGTGTTCAAGGTTTATAGGTATATTGAGTTAAAATGAAGGGAAATTGTGTCTGTCCTCCATTGTATCTGGAGGTAGAAGTCCGCATTCAGTTTTGAAGACTTTCCCCCTAAATATATAGTTCTGGGTTGATTTTTTTTTCTTTTAAAAAAATATTTATTTATTTATTTGAGTGAGCGAGAGAAAGAGCGAGAAGGAAAGTATGACGGGGGTGAAGGGCAGAGGGAGAAGCAGACTCCCTGCTGAGCCGGGAGCCCTATGCGATGCTCCATCCCGGGACTCTGGGGTCATGACCTGAGCCAGAGGCAGGTGCTCAACCACCGGAGCCTCGATGTGTCCTTCTTTGAGTATGTAAAAGAGGTTCTTGCATCGTTTCTGATGAGAAGTCAGGTCATTAGTATCATTATCCCTGAGTGTATAATGTTTTGACTATTCTCTGGGTGCTTTCAGGATTTTCTTTTTATCTTTGGTTTTCAGCAGTCTGTGATGTGCCTAGGTGTGATTTTCTTTGTATTCTTCCTGCTTGGGGTTTGCAGAGCTTCTTAAAACTGTAAGTTGATTTTTTTCACCAAGTTTGTAAAAAGTTTGACCTTTATTTCTTTTTCTTTTCCTGTCCCATCTCTCTCTCCTCTGCAACTCCAATTACATGCATGTTCGTCCGTTTGGTAGTCCCACAGGTCACTGAGGCTCTGTTAATTTCTTTTTCAGTAATTTAGTTACTCACAATGGATAAATGATTCATTTATTTTCAACATCACTGACCATTTTTTCTGTTCTGTCCAATCCCTTGTTAAACCTATCCATTGACATTTTTATTGAAATTGTTTTAATTCATAGTTGCAGAGTTTGTTAGGTTTTCACTTTGCAGTTTTTATGTTTCTTTTGTTATGCTACTCTTTGTTATGGCCAGCTTTTTCTATATGTTGTTGAACATGTTTCTGATAATGGCTTTTTAAAGTCTTTGTGTGTCTTGTCCTTTTTTATTTGAATTTTTTTTTCTTCCTTAAGGGTCCCATTTTCTCATTTCTGGTTTTTCACATGTCTAGGAATCTTTATTGTATACTGCACATTTTAGGTGATAGGTTATAGATTCTGGATTCTATTACCTTATTCTGTTCAATGGCAGATTTTGTTCTGGGAGACTTTTATGATGGCTGGACTTACACTCCAACCCATGTCACCTCAGCCATCGGCACCGGGAATCTCTGCTGGGTTCCTTCAGCAGTTAGGTGTTGCTCTCCCTGAGCTGCTCAGAGTCCTTCTGGGAAGGTACATGTTAAGGGTATAAGGAAAATTTGAGAGTTTAACCTGGGGGCTCCCTTCTCTGTGGCTCCCTCCTTTCAAGGTTTCCCCTCAGTTTCCAGTCTCCGTACTCCTGAGAACTTCATCTGTCTTCTCACATCAGAACGACTGAAGCTTGTGTGAGGTCTGGTCCCAGTCTCCCCCTTTCCATGCACGTGAGGAAATGTCCATAGCTAAACATTTGTTTCAACACAAATCTTAGCCAGCGATGTCTTCTTTAAAGGGTCAAATGTCCTTCCAGTCCATCTGGCTTCTGGTTATTCACAAGTGACTTCCAGTAGTTAGGCTTTATATTTTATTCAGATTTGACAAATCTTATTTTCAAAAATGTTACTCTGACACTAGCCTGTCTGCCATTCATTACCCAATAAATAAACTTGGAAGTTTTTTTGTTTTGTTTTGTTTTTCTGCATGAGAGTTGTTCTTAATTTTAAGGTGTATTTTACATACAATATAAGTCAGCTCTTCAGAAGAAAGGTACAGCTGAATGTTGTGAGAAGTATTTCTGTCATGCATATAACTATCATCATAATCAAGATACAGAATACTTCTTTCATCCCAAATTTCCTCTCATGACCCTCTTGGTTCTGCCCCTCCTACCACTCTATTTCCTGGCAGTCACTGATCTGATCCTTTTCTAGATTGAAATATAAATGGAATCCTAGAGGATGAAATCTTTTCAGTCTGGCCTTTGAGGTTCATCCGTTCACCACCTGAAAGATTTCTTCCTCTGTGTGGCTGTTGTTTATAAAGCTGCTGTGAACATTTATGCAACATGACACATATTTTCATGTTTCTTGTGGAAATAATTAGATCTGAAATTGCTGATTTCCTGGAAAGTATGTGTCTAACTGTGGAAGACAGTTTGACAGTTTCTTCAAAAGGGCTTGCCTACTTTTCCATTTCTACGGGTAAGATGTGAGAGAGTTCTCTTCGCTCTCCATTTCTCTAGGACTGGTTATTGCCAGTGTTCGTAAATTTCAGCCATTCTGGTTGGTGTTTAATATTTCATTTTGGGTTTGGTTTTGTATTTCCTGATGAAATTGTCGTCTGCTCAAATCTTTTAGGTCTCCCCCCCCCTTTCCCAATTGATTTGTCTTTCATTACTATTAAGAGTTTTTAAAATGTTCTACATAGAAATCATTTTTCAGAATGTATTTTTTAAGTATTTTTTTTTGCCTAGTTTGCATCTTGCTTTCTTCTTTAGTGCTTTTCGATGAGCAGAGGGTTTAATTTTGATGAAGTATGTCACTTGTCAATTTTCAAATGTTTTAAGGATTATGCTTGGTATGTCTTATATGAAAGTATTATTGCATATTCCAAGGCTACCTTAAGATTATTTATTTATTTATCTATTTTAAAGATTTTATTTATTTATTTGACAGAGACACAGCGAGAGAGGGAACATAAGCAGGGGGAGTGGGAGAGGGAGAAGCAGGCTTCCCGCTGAGCAGGGAGCCCGATGAGGGGCTCTATCCCAGGACCCTGGGATCATGACCTGAGCCAAAAGGATACACACACAGACTGAGCCACTCAGGCACCCCTGTTTATTCACTTGATAAATCACGTGTATGGTGGGAGAATACAAGATGAAAGGCTCAAGGTTCTTTGTTTTCCATGTGGATATTCAGTTCCAGCGTCATTCTAGAAGTCTGTTGCTGGGGCAGGGACCTGGGATCGAGCCTCGCATCGGGCTCCCGGCTCAGCGGGAAGCCTGCTTCTCCCTCTCCCACTCTCCCTGCTTGTGTTCCCTCTCTCGCTGTCTCTCTCTGTCGAATGAATAAATAAAATCTTAAGGAAAAAAAAAAAAAAGACTTGTTCCCCTGAATTATCTTGACTCCTGGTCAGAAATAAATCATATAAAAGATATTTTTCAAAATCATGAGTTCATACTGATATTTTTCAATTGAATTCAGTAGTTCTTTTTTTTTTAAATTTTTATTGCCCATCCAATCTATAATTGTATCTTTTCTTTTAAATAATTTTTCCTCTAATTGAAAAAGTTATTAAGAGAAAGAGGGAAATTATTGTTTATTTTGTGCATCAATTTAAAAGAAATTCAGATGGGGGCCTGGCTGACTCAGTTGGAGCAGCATGTGACTCTTGATCTCGGGGTCATGGGTTGGGTTTAGAGATTTCTAAAAATTAAGAGAGGTGCCTGGGTGGCTCACTTGGAGCAGCATGTGACTCTTGATCTCGGGGTCGTGGGTTGGGCTTAGAGATCTCTAAAAATTAAGAGAGGTGCCTGGGTGGCTCAGTCGGTTAAGCATCTGCCGTCTGCTCAGACGTCTGCTCAGCATGTTCCGGGGATCTTGGGATACGTCCTGTGTCCGGCTCCCTGCTCAGTCGGGGGGGGGTCTACTTTTTCTCTTCCTCTGCTGTTCCCCTGCTTGTTCTCTCTCTCTCTTTAAAAAATAATAAAAATTAAAAAAAACATTAAAAAGTAAATAAATCCAAATAAACACCCAAAGCTAGTAGATCAGTAATGAGATTTAATATTTTCATTGCTTTTAGCCATCATCCTTTGAGCCCACAAGTGGCATACAACATATTTGAGTTATTTGCTATGATTATATAAATACTCTAGATATAATTCAGCTACTATAAGCATTTCAGTTTATGTTAAGATTTTTACTGCCATTTTTTTTAATCTTTTTTTTTTTTAAAGATTTTATTTATTTATTTGACAGAGAGAGATCACAAGTAGGCAGAGAGGCAGGCAGAGAGAGAGAGGGGAGGAAGCAGGCTCCCCGCTGAGCAGAGAGCCCGACGCAGGACTCGATCCCAGGACCCTGAGATCATGACCGGAGCCGAAGGCAGTGGCTTAACCCACTGAGCCACCCAGGCGCCCCATTTACTGCCATTTTTTATGTGATAATAATGTTTGCTAATGTGCTTACTTACTGAGTAGCATATTGTTAGTGGACAGTAATAGAAGACTATTCTACCACTTCTCTGTGAGACAGGTGGGAAACAGAGTTTCCTCTCCAAAGTCAGGTATGAAAGTTTTATTCATCCAGAATCTGGTTCACTTGTATTGACTGTGTGGATATATGTACTAGTTTTTTATAAATATAATTTCTATTTGGATGACCTAATTCTATTAGTGTACTGTTTGTAAGAATAGACATTCTCTCTCTTTTTAAAAATCATTTATTTATTTATTTAACAGACAAGATCACAAGTAGACAGAGAGGCAGGCAGAGAGAGAGGAGGAAGCAGGCTCCCCACGGAGCAAAGAGCCCGATATGGGGCTCGATCCCAGGACCCTGGGATCATGACCTGAGCCGAAGGCAGAGGCTTTAACCCACTGACCCACCCAGGTGCCCCAAGAATAGACATTCTTATACTACTGTTGGAATCTTTTTTGAAGATGGACATCCTTCTTGTGAAGGTTCTAAATTTGGGCTCCTGGCACCTGGGTTGCTCAGTCGGTTGAGTGGCGGACTCCTGATTGTGGCTCAGGTCATGATGTCAGCTGACTGAGGTCCTGGGATTGAGCCCCGCACTGGACTTCGTGCTCAGCGCAGAGTCTTCCTGAGTTTTCTCTCAACCCCTCCCCTGTAAGTGCACCCTCTTTCTCTCTCAAATAAATAAATCTTAAGAAAAGATAAATGTGGGCTAAATCTACTAATTGACATCAAAATTTGGACCAAAGAGCATGCAAAAATAGCTGTTCTTATGTTTTTAAAAGATGTGATTTAAATGTATCCAGTTAACTGTAATCATTATGTTTATGTTTGCCTATACTAATATAAAAACTTTTAAAATTTTTTAGAAGTTTTAAACTCTTTTCTGTAATATACAGTGTTGGCTTACTAACCCTAGTATCATGTTAAACAAACATGTTTAAATTAAAATGTTTTGGTTTTCAAATATCCTAATTTTCAAGCAGTCATTGTTACAAAGTGATTGATAACATATAGTACTTCGTTTTGTGCTCTTAGTATAACCAAATAATAGATGATTAATGAGGTGGTTGTGTGTATCCTTTCTTTCTTCCTTCCTTTCTTTTTTTTTTTCTTTTTTTTGGGTGGGAGGCCTAAGGACAAATATCTTAGAATTAGATTTACAGGGCATCCATTCATATTATTTGCACAGCTAGTATCTTAATATACTACAAGTTACTGAAGAAGAATAAGAAATTTTAACCCATCGAATGAAAACACATGTGGTAGAATAGTAATATTTGCATAGAGTTTCATGTGAGAAATAAAAGAACAGGTATTATCCCTTACAAATTTAGTTTTCACCTAAAATTCTCTAATATCCTAAAAAACACAAAATGTATTTATTATAGGTGTACATTTCTATGAACACCCCTAAGTAAGATCAATGCACATAAACTGTGATTAGCTCAGGAGTAGCACCCCAGGGTTTCTGTTCCTTTCGGTCACTGCTTTTAACTCCCTAGAGGCAAGTGTTGACATCACATCATAAATTAGTCTTGTCTGTTTTTGTACTTTATGTACTTTTATGTATTGGACTTATACAGTAAGTACTGTTCTCTTTTTCCACATGCCATTATGTTGGTGAAATTCTCCAAATGGCTCATTGTCATTGTCATTCATTCATTCTCACTGATCACAGTGTTCTGTTGTCAGAATACTGTCATTTATCCATTTTACTGTTGGACGTTGGGGCTCTTCAGTTTGAAAGTATTATGAATTGTGTTTTATGAACATTCTAGTGTATTTCTTTCGGTAGTCAGTGAGGATTAATATTTTATGAAATTCAAATCCCAAACTGGCTATCTTCTTAGTTTCTAACCTAAGTGAGAGTGAGGATATAAGTGAAATAAACTATTCAGTGTGTTAATGGAATTTGCATTAATTACCTATATCTAACTAATTATGAACTCCTCTAGTTCAATTCCTCTTTCACTTCCTGGCTTTGTAAGGGTGAGCAAGGAATTCGATCTCTCTGTGCCTCATTAGTAAAGTGAGCAGTAATGGTATCCACCCAAAATGGTGGTTTGTTAGACTTGAATAAGGTCGTGCTTGTAAGGTGTTTGGCCTGGCTGCTGGGAAATAATGTTCACTAAATCCTGCATATTAAATATGCTTTACTGGCCCATGTTATGTGTTCCCTAAATTATATGCTTCTACAAAGTGTCCTTGTCTATTTTTAAGTTATACTCATTTTTATAATATATACGCTTTGCTTTTATATATTCAGGATACTAGACATTTGTAATTCAAATTGCAGGTTATTTAAAAAAAAATTTTTGTCATTTGATTTTCTCTGAGATATGTATGGTTTTTCACTGTATAAAGTTTAAAAGTTTTATATAGTCAGATTTATTAATCTTTATTATTTATGGTTATGTTAAAGCTTGTAGCTAGTATGGTTATTTGTTGAAGATTTCTGATTTATGTACTTTGTCATCAACTAGAGAATTTACTATTTCCTTGACCCAATAGATAGAGGGCACATTTGTGTACTCAGAATGCTGGACTCAGAAATGCTTGTGTTATGAGAGTTTCTCTTGGGTTTTGCTGCTTCATTACTAGGATGGATTTTAAAATATTTACCCTATTTACTTAATAGTTTTGAGTAAAGAAGATACTGTGTAATGTAAGTATAATAGAAAAATTTTCTTAAAAATATGAATAGTGATTTAGCAGAGAACAAACCACCATGTGAAATGTGCTAAGTGTGAGCTATTGCTGTATAAGAAGTTACCACAGATTTATTGGCTTAAAGCAGCCCCATTTATGAGATCAACTTCTGTAGGTCAGAGGTTTGGGCAGGCTCAGCTGTGCTTTGTGTTTAGGATCTTAAAGATGTCCAAAGGCCCTGGGGAAGAATCCTCTTCTGAGCCCATTTAGGTGAGGGTAGAATTCGATTCTGTGCAGTTGTAATACTGAGGACACCATTTTCTTATTTGCTGTTTGCCAGGTGGCCAACCTTACTTGAGGTTGCTGTCAGCTCCTAGAGGTGACTCCTGGACCTTGCGTGGGGCTTCTTTTGTCTTTAGTGATGATGTACTGAATCCTTCCCTTGCTTTGAATTTCTCTGACTTTCCTTTCTCCTACTAGCTGGAGAAAACTTTGTGCTTTTAAAGGAATTGTGCAGTTTGAATAGACTGATCTCTCCCTTGATTAATCCAGCATCAGGTGAATAGCAGCCTTAATCACATTGCAAAAGTACATTTGCCATGTGATATAGTATAATCACTGGCATGATATTTCATCATACATATATATATTTTTATGAGTCTCTGGATTAGGGGTGGGACATATTAGGGGGTAAAAGTGGGGAGTGCAGGCGTTTTAGGAGTCTGCCTACCACAGTGCCATATTGAGGAGGCTGGACCTGATCCAGAGGTATCCGGGGACTCCCTTAGAAAGACCACTGTGTCGAAGAGGTTACTGCCTATGTTCTTGAGGATTTTGGTGGATTCCTGCCTCACGTTGAGGTCTTTTCATCCATTTAGAGTTTATCTTTGTGTATGGTGTAAGAGAGTGGTCGAGTGTCATTCTTCTATACATAGCTGTCCAATTTTCCCAGCACCGTTTATTGAAGAGACTTTTTTCCATTGGCTATTTTTTCCTACTTTGTCAAAAATTAGTTGACCGTAGAGTTGAGGGTCCATATCTGGGCTCTCTGTTCTGTTCCATTGGTCTGTGTGCCTCTTTGTGCAGGTACCATGTTGTCTTGATGATCACAGCTATGTAATAGAGCTTGAAGTCAGGCAACGTGATGCCCCCAGCCTTGTTTTTCTTTTTCACCATTTCCTTGACAATTCAGGGTCTTTTCTGGTTCCATACAAATTTTAGGATTGTTTGTTCCAGCTCTTTGAAAAATGTTTGTGGTATTTTGAAAGGGATTGCACTGGATGTGTAGATTGCTCTGGGCAGCAGAGACATTTTCACAATGTTTATTCTTCGAATCCATGAGCATGAAATGTTTTCCCATCTTTTTGTGTCTTCTTCAATTTCTTTCATGAGTGTCCTGTAGTTTCTAGAGTATAGATCCTTGGTTTATTCCAAGGTTATCTTATGGTTTTTGGTGCTATTGCAAATGGAATCGATTCCCTAGTTTCTCTTTCTACAGTTACATTGTTAGTGTACAGAAAAGCAGCTGATTTCTCTGCATTGATTTTGTATCCTGCCACATTACTGAATTACTGTATATGTTCTAGTAATTGGCCACAGCAACTTTTTTCAAGGCATGTGTCCAAAGGCAAGGGAAACAAAAGCAAAAATGAACTTTTGGGATTTCATCAAGATAAAAAGCTTCTGTATAGCAAAGGAAACAGTCAACAAAACTTAGAGGCAGCCCAAGGAATGGGAGAAGATGTTTGCAAATGACCCTATAGATAAAGGGCTGGTATCCAAGATCTGCAAGAACTTCTCAAACTCAACACCCCAAAAAGAGATAATCAAGTCAAAAAATGGGCAGAAGACATGAACAAACACTTGTCCAAAGAAGACATACAGATGGCTAACAGACACCTGGAAAAATGTTCAACATCATTAGCCATCAGGGAAATTCAAATCAAAACCACATTGAGATACCACCTTATAGTAGTTGGAATGGCAAAAATTAACAAGGCAGGAAACAACAAATGTTGGAGAGGATGTAGAGAAAGGGGAACCCTCTTACACTGTTCATGGAAATGCAGGCTGTTGCAGCCACTTTGGAAAACATTGTGGAGGTTCCTCAAAACGTTAAAAATAGAGCTACCCTATTACCCAGCAGGTACACTACTGGGTATTTACCCCAAAGATATAGATGTAGTGAGAAGAAGGGGAAGATGCACCCCAATGTTCTAGCAGCAATGTCCACAATCACCATACTGTGGAAGGAGCTGAGATGTCCTTCAGCAGACGATGTGGATAAAGAAGATGTGGTTCATATATACAATGGAATATTACTCAGCCATCAGAAAGGATGACTATCCATCATTTGCATTGACGTGGATGGAGCTGGAGGGGGGGGATTATGCTAAGTGAAATAACGTCAGTCAGAGAAGGACAGTTATCATATGGTTTCACTTTTATGAGGAACATAAGAAATAGTGTAGAGAACATTGGGAAAAGGAAGGGGAAAATGAAAGGAGGGAATCAGAGGGGCAGTTGAATCCTGAGAGACTCTGGACTCCGGGAAACAAACTGAGGATTTCAGAGGGGAGGGGGGTTGTGGGATGGGTTGGCCTGGTGATGGGTATTAAGGAGGGCACAGATTGCATGGAGCACTGGGTGTTATACGCAAACAATGAGTCATGGAACACTACATCAAAAACTAACAAGGTACTGTATGGTGACTAACATAAGAAAAAAAATAAAAACATTGTAAAAAAGAAAAAAAGACCATTGTGACAGCAGTGAGGAAGATGTGTCAGAAAGGGAAGTTACTGGCAGGAGGAAAAAATCTCATTCATAGCACTGCCCATTTTGATTTCGTAATGTTATTTAATGTTATTATTACTGTTTTTTAGCAGATGTTTCAGTCAGAAATGGATGTTTGTTAGTGGACCAACCAGAATAATTAACTGGGCCAGAATGGCAGCAGCAAATCACTCATCAAGATATTCATGATTTTAAGCCAATTTATATATAAGATGTTTCAGTAGATTGAGTTTTATTTCAGTCAGTTTTATTTTAAGCATATTTTTTCTAACGCAAACACTGACTCTTGATAGACTTTAACACCTGAATCTTATGAATAACATCTTCCTAAACACAGTATTAGGGTGGGTTTACTTCCTGAGATGTCTCATCTCATGCAGTATATATTGGTTCTTACTTGCTTCAGTTTTTAAATCTAGCTTCATTTATTTTTATCTTTTGGTCTTGAGTTTTGCATTTTTCAAGCTGTATTTTTTTCATAACCAAATTTGCCACATCTCAAAGATTTTTGACATGTTTCTTATTCAATCATTTCAAAAATAATAAATGTTTTTTCTTTTGATTTGAAAGAAATCTGCCTTAGATGCGATTTTTCAATTTTTCTGGTGGATAGATATTGAGTTTATATTGTAAATTCGTAATTGTTAATTATTAGGTTTATGAAATACCTGCTTTTTAGAATATGGCCTAGAAAATACTTGATTTTTTAAATTTGTGGACTTTTTTATGGTAATATATATAGTGAATTAAAAATAGTTCTAGGGGCGCCTGGGTGGCTCAGTGGCTTAAGCCGCTGCCTTTGGCTCAGGTCATGATCCCAGGGTCCTGGGATAGAGCCCCGCATCGGGCTCTCTGCTCGGCGGGGAGCCTGCTTCCTCCCCTCTCTCTGCCTGCCTCTCTGCCTGCTTGTCATCTCTCTCTGTCAAATAAATAAATAAATAATCTTTAAAAAAAATAGTTCTAAAAAAGAAAAAGAATTCTATGTACATTTTATAGGATATATATTCTCTGGTGTTGAATGATGGAAATCTGGGTATCTATGTATAGGTTTGAATCAACTTGATCATTGTTAATTAAATTCTTTATTTTATATCTATGTCTTGGTTTCTGAAAGATGTATTAAGGTCTGATTTATTCATGTACATATTTCTACTCAATTTTACTTTTATATGTCAAGGAAATTCATACTAGGTATGTAAACTTCAGTGACCGTTTCTTGGTCTGTTGGAGTTCTTAACATAAAACTTTTTTTTAATATGAACTTTTTCTTTGCCCTGTTTACTGCTTTTTGGTTTGGATCCAGTTTTCTTTGCCATAGCTGCTTTCTTTTTGATAGCATTTGTTTGTGCTTTTCCCTTCTGCTTTTATTTTTGAATTTGTTGTGTCACTGTGCCTCATGGACATATATGTACATATACATAAAACATACATACATGTACACGTACATTTTATTTGTTTATGATTATGCTTATAATTAAAATGGCTGTGTATATATAGGTAGTGTGTGTGTGTGTGTGTGTGTGTGTACATGTACAAAGTATGTTTTGCACATTTTGAAAGTTACTGTTTTTTTTAAATAGGGAAATTAGCCCATTTATGTTTAATATCCATGGACTTGAATGTAAACTTAGTCAACAATTCAAAAATTGTTGAATTAAAAAATTCAGCAGTTTTTTTGTTGACCTTGGAAGATACAGCTTTTTTTGGTTTTTGCATTGGATATTGCTAATGAGAAGGAATGACGATTCTCCTTTCTTTGTAGCTGGCCTGTTTTCTCTTTCATGAGGCTACTGGAATTTTTCCTTTTGTTCGCTACCTTAAAATTTTTCCAGTGTTTCTAGGTGTGAGACGTTTTAATCTGAAGTGGGTGTTTTCCCATTAGGGAGATAATATGGCAGATATTAAGAGTAGGTGTTTTTGTAGTGATACAGAGATCAGTAAAAGAGAGAAAGACTCTTCCTGGCTACCCCACCTGTTCAATGAAATTATCGTTAGTGCATGTTAGCTCTTAGTAGATATTTTCATAACTTTTTTTTTTTAAGATTTTATTTATTTATTTGACAGAGAGAGAGATCACAAGCAGGCAGAGAGGCAGGCAAAGAGGAGGAAGCAGGCTCCCCGCCGAGCAGAGAGCCTGACACAGGGCTCGATCCCAGGACCCTGGGTCCATGATCCGAGCCGAAGGCAGAGGCTTTTTAACCCACTGAGCCACCCAGGCGCCCCGATATTTTCACAACTTTTTAAGAATAATTTCTCTGGGGAGAGGGTGGTTGGGTTATGGACATCGGGGAAGGTATGTGCTATGGTGAGTGCTGTGAAGTGTGTAAACCTGGTGATTCACAGACCTGTACCCCTGGGGCTAATAATACATTATATGCTAATAATTAAAAAAAAAGAATAATTTCTCTGGGGGCACCTGGGTGGCTTAGGGGTTTAAGCCTCTGCCTTTAGCGCAGGTCATCATCTCAGGGTCCTGGGATTGAGCCCCACATCAGGCTCTCTGCTTGGCAGGGAACCTGCTTCCCCAACCCCCCCGCCCCCCCTGCCTGCCTCTCTGCCTACTTGTGATCTGTCAAATAAGTAAAATCTTTAAAAAAAAAAAAAAAGAATAATTTCTCTGGTTATAATCCTTCTATTTTCTCTCCTTCTGGTACTCTTGCTTAAAGAAACACTGGATTTTGTAGATCAGTTTTCCATGTCAATTTTACTTGTTTTTCTTACTTTCTGTCCTTATTCTTTATTCTGCATTCTGGGAGAATCCCAGCTAACTGATAAGAAAAGTTTGGGAAAGGCTAAAAAGTATATGGAAAACCTATAATAATATTTGACTTAGAGCCCTTAGCCCATTGCCATAGTTGATACAGAATAAATACTTCATAATTAATTGGACAAACTTAGGAATATCAAGCTTTTTGTTACTATTTCATAACTCGTCTTTAACCTTAATCTCTGAAATTTTGTTGATTCTGTTTTGTTTTGTATTGCAGACTTATTTTGAGAGAGCCTCCCTTATTTTAGTCTAGTGAAACAAAAGTTTTGGAAGTTCCTCAAACTAATTCTTAATAGTAGTTGGCAGTGTGCACTCTGACAGTTCTTTCTCGGATGTGCTCTTGGACAATTGTCAAAAGATGCTATAACACTTTTCTTTTTTTCCCTCTACCTCTCCTCTTTTTCTTTTTTTAATAATTCAAAAAAGTAGAAAAATAAAATGCTATTTAGGAGTTTTAAATACTGATTCAAATAAATTGTTTAGTTGGTAAACCGTTTAAAAGCTGTTTATGTTACCCCCCCTCCCTAAATGTTAATTAGCTTTGTAATTGTTGCTTAGTTTATAATTTGTTTCATATCTAATAGGTGTTGTGCAAGAATGCTGATGTTCAAGAAGCTCCCTGTGGAAATTTATGCTTTCATAATTTCAACAATTTTACAAATGCTTTTATTTGGTTCAGAAAGATCTATTCTAGCCTATATATGAAGTATATATTTTCTTTGAATGCCAAATGTCTTTCATTAGCTCTGTAATTATAACAGATGGGCTTGAAACGTTCACTTAAATGCAGTTAGTATTTTATTTCCTTTCCTTTATTCCCTGTATCTTTATATGTTATTGTAAATTAGTATGTTGGATACATTCCAGGACTTCTCATAGTAGTTTAGCTAATGTCAGATAATATTTTCCATTGCAGATGTGATTAAGAGAACATGTTGATGTTTCTAAAATGATACAGACATTGGGAAAAGGATCAATTTAAATTATTTTGTTTCCTTATTATGCATTTAAATAAAAGTCATTATATTTTATTTGCCAAAATTATTTTTAGTGCAAAAGCCTGTACAATTTGCCATATGCTAAAAAAATGAAGATTTTAACAGTTTAGCGGAAATTATTTTGTTATGCTAATGAATTAATATAAAACCTTTTTAGCCATCAGTTGGACATATAAGTGCTCCTTCCTCCCTCAGCATTTTCTTGGTCTTTCCAGAATGACTCAAGGATACTCAGACTACTTTGATGTTATACATGTTGTTTATTCTGTCGTGTCAATATACTAAACATATTTAGAGACCCTGAGAGATCATAACATGAAATAAATTTGGAGAAAGCTGGTTATTATGCTTTATTAAGGCTTGCTTCCTTTTCTTTTGTCTTTTTAATGATATAGCACCTGTAAGTACAAAAAGAGAAGGGAAATGTTTATTAAGTCTTCAGACTTGTGGACATCATAGACAACAGAAATGCAATAGGTATAACTAGTGTTCATAAGTCACCTAGAAGCTGCAGTGGTCTGTTGATAGTTCTGGAAATGTGTAGAAGACTCATCAAGCGATATCAAATTTTCTTAAATTGGTTCAGTGCCATGGACTGATGGTTACAAGGAAGAATTTGTGGCCTCTTACGTAAAATGCTGGAATGAATTTTAATTTAAAAACTGTTGTATTCTCTGATAGACTAGCAGAATACAGAAAAAGTATGTTAGCATGTGAAGATCTTCTTGGGGTGCCTCGGTGGCTCAGTCCATTAAGCATCCGACTCTGGCTCAGGTCATGATATCAGGGTCCTGGGACTGAGTTCCACATCAGCTCTCTGCTCAATGGGGAGTCTGCTGCTTCTTCTCCCTCTTCTTCTCTGTGCAACCCCCTCCACCCATGCATACTCTCTCTGTCTCTCTTCTAATAAATGAATAAAATCTTTAAAAAAAGGTCTTCTTGGTAATGTTAGCGACTTTCTTTCAGGAGGGCCGGTTTTATCACAAATTGTTCCATTTGGCTTCCGGTGTTTCGATTATGCTTTCATGAACCACACTTAACAGTGAGAGAGTATGAACAGTGAAGTCCATTTAGTACATATAAATATGAACACCTGTTTATTAGGGCTTCTGTGCCAAGCAGCATTCACAGTGCTGCAGATACAAAGATAGCAAAATATGTGCTTCTCCTCAAGGATCCAGGACTGGGATGAAAAGACAAGTAAATAATTCTCATGCAATGGCATGAATGCTCAAACGGAAGCCTATACAAGGTAGACAGCTCGGCATCTGCAGAAGAGAGATTTTATACTGTACGATGTGGGCTACCCAGCAAAAGACCCACAAAGAAAACGATACCCAGAGCTTGAAGGAGAGTGTATTAATCATTCTTGGGGAGAGCTGATTATATGCATGTCGCATTGTAGGCAGTTGTACTGACTCTTTACATCTTAGTTGCCATGCACTTCCCCTGTGGTTGTGTTGGCGCTGCTTTTTTCTGCTTTTACCACGAGCAAGAGAATAGAGGCAGGTTGAAATAGGGAAAGGAATACTCTGAGGATTTAACATTTCTTTCCATTCCCAGTTTTTATTAAGAAACTTGAAACTAATTGTTACAGGGATGTGTGTAATCTTTAGGCATACTGGAATCCTATGATTGTCCCTTACTAACTTACTCTATGATTGCGTGTTTTATTTCATACTGATATTTAGGTAGGGTGAAAACAGTAAGAGGTTTCATAAATAGTAGAGATACATTTTATTAGTTTTTGGTGGGATTTAAAATGTGTTGAAATGGGACGCCTGGGTGGCTCAGTTGGTTAAGCAGCTGCCTTCAGCTCAGGTCATGATCCCAGCGTCCTGGGATCGAGTCCCACATCGGGCTCCTTGCTCCGCAGGGAGCCTGCTTCTCCCTCTGACTCTGCCTTCCACTCTGTCTGCCTGTGCTTGCTCTCGCTCGCTCTCTGACAAATAAATAAATAAAATCTTAAAAAAAAAAATGTGTTGAAATATCCCACAACTAGACACCTGCCTTTTCGATCATATTACTTGTTTAAAACATTTTTACTTGTTTTTGACAAAAGTCAGTAGAAAAAAAAGTGAAATGCTCACTTTCTGAACTCAAATGGATGAACCCGTGTTATATCAAGCACTCAGCTGAGTACTTGAGATTTTATCATTTTTAATGGATCCTTTATTCAGTATTATGGAGGTTTAGATTGTTCTGCTAGTAGCATACAGAAGACTTTTTTTTTTATACCTTCCTAGCTCCACATTTGAGCGCTCCTTTTCCAGGTTTTAAAAAGAGATTTCTTTCCCGTTTGCCCCCTTTCAGCGATGTGCATTTTGTAAGCACCTTGGAGCCACTATCAAATGCTGTGAAGAGAAATGCACCCAGACGTACCATTATCCTTGTGCTGCGGGAGCCGGAACCTTTCAGGACTTTCGGAACTTCTTCCTTCTGTGTCCAGAGCACATCGACCAAGCTCCTGAGAGATGTAAGTTTACTGTAGATCTACTTTTTAAACATTTATCAGTGTACTTATTTCAAATAACTAATGTTGTAGTTTCCCTAAATATTATTTTGCTTGTATTAAAAGGTAGTATTATATAACCTTGGTAATCTAAGGGGTCTTTGCCAGAGGTCCTTGGGGAAGTCTGTTATCACCAGTATCATCGAAGTTAAATACCAAAGGTATTTCCTCAAAACTTCAAAGATAGTTTGCATGTTTTACATTCTTATTAAAATTTTCCCTAAACCACTATAGAAAGAAATACTGAATATAAAGTATTTTAATATGTACTGTAAAGTCATTTAAAAAGTCAATGTCTTCTACACAAAAAAACCACTCACTTAGAGAATTAGATGATGATTCACTCAAGTGTTATTTCAGGATGTACATTAATAGGATCAGCAAACACTTTTTGAAATTCGTGGTAATTGTATAGCCCTGATAGTCATAATAGAAGTCTCTGTTAATGTTTCTTCTTGATTTATCTATCTTGGTTACCTAAAATCCTTAGTTGTGCTTTTTTCCTTTCTTTTCCAAACACTGTTTTATAATTACGTGAAAATATTTAAATGTTTGAAATTTGTTATACAGAAAATTATAACTCTTTCCCATCTTTATTGTTAAACAGAGATTTTGCCTTTTTCTTAGTATATGGATTTCCAATGAGCATGTATGCTTTGGGATTCCCCCCCCCCGTAAATTGAATTTCCAGACTCATTGTGAAATCTCTGTGATGCTTTATTCAGTCTTTTTTGGTGTAACCTGTTAGTTACATTGGTGTTAGCTTTTATCTGAGTCTTAGCAATATTGATGAAAGCTTTTTAAAAGAAATCCTTTCCAGCTCTGTGAAACATAAATATAGCGACCTCAGACTTAAACTTAAATAGCCTCAAATACAGTTAGATTGTATAATCTCAGTTTCATAATTTCATCTTCAGTTAAAATTATTTTTGTTTACATGTATAATCATGTCCTTAATCACTATACAGACAGAAATTATAGGTAGGGCAAACTAAAATGTCAGATTGTATTTGTGCGAATAAGGGATTTAAAGTTTAAAATATGTTTGTGATCACATACTTAAATCTGGGAGAAAAAACACTGATGCACAGCAGCTGTCACAAGTGTCATTTAAGGCCTCAGGTAGTGAATGACTTCACACAGGTGCACCAACTGCGATGTCGGTCATCAGAGTTGATTATATTCTGGGTGGTATAATGCACTTGGCCGATCAAACAAAACAACTGTATTTGTGTTTACGAATCTGAGTTTTGTTTAGTGTTTTGTACTTCGTCATACTTCAGACCTCAGTAAACAACACACAAAGTTTTCTGTGATCCCACTTCTAACATTAGATGTTTTGTCAGTTAATGGCCATCCTTCTTTCTCCTGCAGACCGTGTTCGAGTAGGGCACACCTCATTCAATGTTAGAGACCGTAACAAACATCGTGTAAAGTAATGAAGTGTAAGGACCGCGGGAGACGCGCTGCTCACTCCGCATCCGTACAGTGAGAGCTCGCGCGGCCACACAGCTCAGAGATCCACGGACGCTCTTGGCACTGGGCCGTGTTCCAAAGTAGATTCATGGAGACTCACGAAATACGGGAATAGCAGGATTAAACTATAAATACACAAGGAAATTTGGTCATGGGAAAATAAGGATAGTATTAAGTAGGAAGATAAAAGTGACACTGGCATTTTGGAAAATAAATTTTTGTCTCCAGAGCTCTCCAGCAGTCAACACAAGGAAGGGAGGGTGGACAAGGGCCGGATTCATAGTAACGTCGAGCGGTTCGGCTTGATAGTTGGACTGTATGTCCGTTATACAGTGCAGCAAAACAGATCCCACAGGGCAGTTTCTTATATGCAAAGCCCAGTTAAGTAAATTCTGTTCCTTGAGGATCTTAACCAGTGCAGTCTCTAAGCACAGTTTCTGACCATCTGTCTTAATCGAAGGGTGTAGAGAATATTGTAGGTAGAATGTATTGTAGTAATTTACAAGATTATGCAATAGTCTTCTAAAATCATAAGTATTTTTAGCTGTCCTAATTGTGTCATAGCACAAGGTACTTATTATTTTTAAAAATTGGGGCTTCAACACCAGTGTTACTATGAGGGTTAAATAATAATTAATGGAAACCATGGAGCGTTTGACTTTGTATATATGAATTGCTTTACAAAGTGGTAGCTATTCCAGCTCTTTTATCCAAGACTCAGTGTATCTGTATACATTGAACATAATACTTTATGCTGCTGGCTAAGCCTAGAACAATATGCTTGATAGTTAGCGGGGCTCAGAGTTGGATTGACTTCTTTTTATGAAAGTTGAAGAGGAAAATGGACCTCATTAGAAACCCCAGCAAGGAGAGAACCTATGAGCGGGCCAAGACTTTCATCAGAGAACAATTTTGGGTGCTTTGTCATAGGTCAGTGCTGGTCCTGCTTCACCAGTATTTTCATGACGATGCGGTATGCACTGACCTTGTCTAGGGATTGTACACCAGCTGCCAGCCCGGACACATAGCCACACGCACTCACTGAACAGTATTTTCCCTCTCAGGGAAAGCCAGATGACAAGGAGCCCACCACACAAGATGAGAGGGAAGAACATTTCAGAACGAGTGAACAACTGCTCTGCAGGTCTTGAGGAATGGGCCTGGCAGGACTGTGAAAGGACAGCTCGTCACTGTGCCTGGAATATAGTGTCTCCTAGGTAGGGAGAAGAGACAGCATCCGAGCGAGCAAGGACTAGAGCACCTAGGTCTTGTGAACAAGATACTCTGTCTGCAGGGAGGAGGTTTTGAAGGCTCGAACGTGGGTGGGCCGGATCTCCTCATGCCCTCCTTGTCCCCAGCGCATTGACTTTCATCACTCGACCTTAACTTCTCTCACTTCATTTTTGTGGTCGTCTTTGTATCTCTCGATACCGAGTCCAGCCACTTTTCTCTTGCCCTACATCCTGTCAGTCTCTGAGCTGCTTCCCTGCCTGCCTGCTCCGTGGGCCAGCCTCTCCGGACAACATCCGTGACTTCGTGTTTCTTGCTGCGGATCCCGTGTGGCACAGCGCCGTGATCTGCGGGTAGCGGAAGCCGAGCTGGCAGGTGCCGGGACGTGCGTGGCAGTGACAGGGCTGTGCGGGTGCAGTCTGGCGCCAGGTGGACTCTTGTCGCGCATCCGTAGTCTCACCTTCCCGCACGACCAGGTGTCTCTGACACAGCGTCTCCTCGTTTAGGCTCAGTGTTGTGTCTGTTCCTCCGTCCCTTCTCTGGTCACAGCGGTCACAGGGTGTGACCTCGTCCAGAGCTGATCTTCTGTTTCTCCCTCTGTTCTCGCTTCTCCTCCGCCACGCAGCTTCCTCACCTCTGCCTCTGCGGGCACTTTCCTTCTTACTTTGTGCCTGTGCGGACACTCTAGCGTACCTGCCCCGCCAGCGGGAGCACATTTCGGTGAGTAGAGAGCATGGTCTGCGGAGCCGACAGACCTGGACTCGGCTCCTGACTTCTCTCAACTTGGCTTTAGCTTCAGTCTTTCCCTCGGTCTCTTCTGCCTTTTCAGCTGCTTAAAGAAAAATTTCACTTCATTCAAACTTCGTGTGTCTGGGGGGCATTTATGTATGTATATGTCCAAGTGCTCCTTTCTGACACGACACTTAAGCCATCTAGTAATACCATTTTTCCGTGACCTGCAAAAGGCTGCTTTGGTATTTCTATATCTTCTTCCTGATTGGGGAAATGATTGGAACCAACCTCATTTCTTGATGTAGTGCTTTTTTTCCACTATTATTTTTACATAATGCATAGATGTTTTTAGACTGAGTGTATCCTGTGGATGTTTTTCTTCGTTTAACTTATTACTAGTGATCCATCCATTCTAACCGACCAACATGACAGCGTTGCCATTAAGGAATTGGCACAAACTATCATGGAGGAAGGAGTGATCTTAGACATGGTGACCTTATTGTAGAACAGGCTTTGCTGTATAAAATAGTGCTGTGCAACAGAAATATGATGTGAGCAAATTGAGCAGATCTTTCTAGTGGTCATGTTGAAAATGTTTAAAAATTATAATTAATTTAAAGAATATATATTTCAGTATGTCCAAAATATTAGTATTACAACATGCAAGCAATAACATTTTTGAGATATTTGATGTTATTTTTTCCCTATAAGTCTTTAGAATCTGGGGTGCATTTTATATTGTACAGCATGTGTCATTTTGGATAAACACATTTCAGTTGCCCAGTAGCCACACGCGACTAGTAGCTGCCGTGGCAGGTTAAGTAGCGGAATAGTAAACTCTGGAAGCTTTCACAGAAGCCTTTAGACGGTGTTTCCTCCAAATTACAAGGAAAGATGAACTGAGGACCTGATGATCAGAGTACTGTATTTGCTTCCATTTCTGTAAATTTTGAGGATAGGCAAAAACAAGGGGTTAGGTTTTAAATGTACATAGCTTGAGTAAATACTGGCACTCTCTTTTAGTATTAAAAAAAATTCACCCTAATGTGTCATTTCTATCAAAAATGAACTAATTTATGAAATTTCCATTTTTAAATTAATGACTTATTTTAAGTGCCGATCAAAGAGTCATTTCAAAGTGATTTTAGAAGTTCTTCATGTAAGATATATTTAATAAGACTTGATTTGTGCTAGGAAATTGAGGATACAAAGTTGAAAAAGACAAGGCCGCTACCCTTTAAGGTTCCAGGTGTTCTGGTGAGATTACTTGATTGTGTCACGGTGCGCTCTCAGTATATGGGGAAAGGATCTTCTACTGGGTGGATCTTTAGGTGTGGTAAGGTTGGGATACTCAGGGCTGTGTGTGAGCAGAGAGGTTTGAAGGCCTCTTTGGAAAGAGCTCAGGGCCCAGCACCGCAAAGGAACAGCATTTCAAGTGGTGGGGAGCAGTATATGTGAGCACACAGCACTGAACAGTGTGTCGTGTGCATTGCAGACAGCTTGGTATCACCAGGAACAGTGAGTGGTCGTGAGATTCCATTGGAAAGGGGTGAGGGCTTCCCCCCGCTTCTTTCCCTTACACTGGAAAATCTTGATCTTGTTCTCTTTTAGAGTGAAAAAGGATGTGTAGGTAAACTTTTAATTTAAGCAGGGCATAACAGATTCAAAATTTTGAAAACTTGCTCTAAGTGTGTAGATGATGATTAGGGAGAGGTCAGATCCGTAAGCAGAAATTCCATCTAGAAGATAGTGTAATTACCAAGGCAGAGTGGACTGAACTGAACTGTGCAAATAGAAGGAAAAAAGATATATAGGAAGTTGACCCAGTAAGAATTGGTGTCTGGTTGGATGTGTTGGGACAAGGAGGAGTCATAGTGATACTGAAGTGTCTGCCTTTACCAGCTGGTTGAGAAAAAAGGGAGAGGCTTAGATTTTAAAAATGTTTTATTTTAGAGGTGGTGAGTTTTGAGTATTTTTTAGAACATCTGGCTGTTGAGGTCCCATGAGACTTGAACATAACATCTTGTAGTTTAAGTTTGGGGCAGGTGATACAGATTTGGGAATCATGGTGGTATTTTATAACATGGGAGTTGGTGTGATCACAGAGGGGAACCATGTGAAATTATAAAAGAAGGAACAGGATGAAATCCCAAGGCACTCCAGCATTTAGAGGAATTATAGGGATACTCAAGCCAACACAGGAGTGTGAGAGGGAGGCATGGGAGACCTATGGAGAAATCAGGAGAAAGCTGCCATCACAGAAGCCAAGGTAAGGGGAACTGTCATGTGGGAGTGGATAGGAATGGAAATGCTGCAATGTGCAGATAAGATAAGGTCAAAAAAGTAACTTTGGATTTCGTAGATCACTGGTAGCCTCATGAAGGCAGTGCCCGGTGAATGGGGGTGTGCAGCCCCCGGGATCCTAGAACGTGGTTTGTGCTGTCTGTCCTCAAACTGCGAATAGTTTTCGTTAAAATAAAAACAAAAAGTTTGTCAGAAATTCTACGGCCTGTAAAACCAGTTTGCCATGTTAAAAAGGAATAGGTTATTGGTCTGTTTCAAGATGCTTGATTGAGGAAAAAGGAAGATAGAAAGGCTTATAGCCAGAGAGAACTGATCAAACCTTCAAAAATTAGAAAAAAAGGTTCATATGTACAATTTAAAACAGTCTTTAGATAATCAGCTAATCAAACCATTGAGAACATAAGTGTCAGATATAGACATACATATATCATCAAATTGGTATGATTTTAGAACACATTATTTTTCTTATTGTAATATGAGTTCAGCTGTGTACTTGGCAAGGCAGTTTATTCTTACATTTATTTTTTGTTTTAGATGGTAAAAGAACTTAAAAAGTGCTATTTTTTTAGTCTACATTTAGGGATAGATGATATCCATAATTATGTCGATTTTAATACCTTTTTACAAGCTGGCAGTTAGTATAGATGACTATAGAACTAGTGTATGAAGTTTTGTGTTTGTGTATGAATATGTAGTTTCCATCTTTAATGTTCTCCTTCATACAGTGTTTTCTAGTATTAAAATATATATTTGATCTGAGTTAAAGTTAGTGTGTTTATGCTTAAGAAGCATTAAATTTAATTGATCTTAACATTTCTTAATTTTGTCTCTTGACTTACATTGTTAATTTTAAAATACATTTAACATCCAAGTAAAATGGTTACTTTTGCACCTCAAGGCATTTCTCAGTTGATATTTTCCTGTTTGGTTCTTTTCAGCAAGTCTATGTTGAGCATTAAATAGGTGCCCAGCATCATCACTGGCACCAGGGATATAAAATTAGTAAGAACTGTTTATGGTCTTCGGTAGATGTAGGCACAAATATGCAAAACTATATGATTAAGCTTACTGTAATAAATTGTAGGTTAAATACGTAACAGTGGTTTTACTGAGACTTTCTTCTCGTTGGATATCAGCTCAATGTGGATAACCTCAAGTGTCTGAAAGATTTACCATGCAAATTCCCTGCAAGTGATTTTTACATTGTAAAGTCAGAAAAATATTAAACTCTTATACAACAATTTCATTGTTTTACTGTTAATTATAGCAAAGGAAGATGCAAACTGTGCAGTGTGCGACAGCCCGGGAGACCTCTTAGATCAGTTCTTTTGTACTACTTGTGGTCAGCACTATCATGGAATGTGCCTGGATATAGCGGTTACTCCATTAAAACGTGCAGGTTGGCAATGTCCTGAGTGCAAAGTGTGCCAGAACTGCAAGTAAGTTTTAATTTCAACTCAAAGGTGTGTATCAAGATTAAGAGAGACCCTATTCTTAGGTTCTGAAGGTTTGTGTTATATGATAAAGATTGTTCATTCTGCAGCTGCATTCATTCCCACTGACTTAGTCATGTTTGAAACAATTACTAGGTATTTATTATTTTGAAAAACAAGTCTAAACAAAAACTAATTTTAATAATTTTAAATACCTCTGGTTGCCTAGAAAGTAAATTTCAATTTGCCAAACACTTTAAATGAATGATACTAACCATTTAGAAGAAATGAGCTTTAGAAAATAAAGCGACTATGTTTGAGAGAGACTTTGGGGGGGGAGATTTAATAGGAAAGTACACGTCTAGTTCTGGAAGGTAGTTAGAGTGAGCGAAAGGTTCGGTGACATGTTTGAATTTCCATTCCAGGAAGAACAGTTTATGCTAAGACTACTTTTAAAAAAACCAAAACCAAACCCCTGTATCTACCTGTATACCTACATACACCTTCAGTTGATCCTAGTCACCACAGTCCTGAAAAGAAGGACAGTTTTCATGGAGCACTTACACGTTGCCGTAGGGTTATTTCCTGTTCATTGTATTCCATCCTTTGGTTATTTCTCCAATCTTTTCTGTGATTTTTTTTTCCTCCTGCTGCTAATTAGCATGATAATTTGGGGAAGTTATCTGCATCTAGAGCAGTCTTCAAATTGTGTACAAGCTGAGGACTTTTCTAACAGGAGAAATTATGCCCACCACTGCCATGATTAGTCTGTTTTATTTGTAATTTAATTTGGTAACAGTAAGTGTCAACATCTTACAATTATGTGGAATAAGTAGGACGATGTGCTTTTATATTTTGGCAAAAATTAAAATGCCAGTGAACATTTATTTGGTAGCTTATATCTGCCTACTTTCTTGGGAAGGAATAAGAGACCTTGAAGAAAAATTGCTTTTCCTCTAAGATCTTTCCATGTACCTAAAGAGAGAAAACATGCAATTTTTATATAAAGAATTAGTTAAACTGAGTAAGAAAGAACTGGAGGCCAGCTGACCCATCTTCCTTTTTCCTTCTGTCTGTCCCCAGCGGTGACTCAGGGTCTCTCACTATTCTTCTTGCACGCCCCAGTGTTTCTTTCCCTCCTCTTGAGTTAAAGTCGTAGTCTCTGAGAGTGGTCCGTAGCCAGGAATCAGGGCAGAGCTCATGCCGTAGGCCAGGGGCCCAATCTTTGGGGCATGGGAGTGTTCAGGTAAAGCGTTTAGGTTTTTGACTACAGTTCTTAATAACTATTACAAGATGATTCTTATACCTGTTTATTTAGCACTAATATTTACAGGATATTCTAAGCTCTTCAGCCAGAATTATATTTAATTCTCAGTGTCTTTACTGTTCACATTTTACTCCTGAAACCAAGAGGACTAAGCTTACTTTGTTCAGGAATCACACAGCTAGATAAACAGCAGTCTGAATACAGATACAGGTCTGATGCCAGAGTCAGTCCTCTTTTTATGACAGTGTCTTTCCAATTCCTGATGACAGGATTTGTTCCTTCCCATGCAGCGTCCCCCGTCAGTTACAGCTCCTTCCCCTAGAAAGGATGTTTACGGAGATACTTGAAAAGTAAAGGTCAGAGTCCTTCATCTTGCCTTACCCCTCCTCCTTTGCAGGAACCCTAACCTGGCTAAAGCAGGTTCACCACCACAGGTGAGCATTCAGTAAGGGTAATCCTGCAGGGACCATAGGAGGACGTCTGTCTCATCGTTTAGGGGGTTACCTCTGTCATTATCTGGGCATAGACAAAGCAAGACACTGAGGTATTGATGAACTGGGCAGTTCCTAGGATTGATTCTTCTCATGATTACTTATGTTATAAACATAAGTTTAAAGATAAGGCATCATTAATGCTATCTTATTTTTTAGACAATCGGGAGAAGATAGCAAGATGCTAGTGTGTGATACGTGTGACAAAGGGTATCATACTTTTTGTCTTCAACCAGTTATGAAATCAGTACCAACCAATGGCTGGAAATGCAAAGTAAGTTGTTTATTTTTCTTAAAAAAATATCACCTGTATTCTTTTTTATATAGAGCAGACAAATCGGATACCTATTCAAATCTATACATTATCAACTTTTTAAAGAACAGCTTTGTTGATGTATAATTGATATTCAGTAAAGTGCAGGTATTTAAAGTTTGTAATTTAATTTGACATGTGTACATTTATGAAACCATCATCACCTTCGAGATAATGACCAAATTCATTACCCCTGAAAGTTCCATGGTGCTCTTTGGGAACCCCTCTTTTCCAACTGTTCACCCATTCCCACCTCCCCCCCTGGTCTTCCAGGCAGTCTGCTTTCACTCGCCATCAATTAATTTGCATTTTCTAGAGTTTTATATAAATGACGTCATATAGTATATACTCTTTTTGCGGGGGGCCCTAACTTTTTAAACTCAGGATGATTATTTTGAAAATCAGCCATATTTTTGTGCATACCATTGGTGATTCCTTTTCATTGCCAAGTAGTGGCCGTACCACAAATTGTTCATTAGATAACTTGTTGGTGAACATCTGGTCCTTTACAATTTTAAGCTATTATGAAAAATGCTGTTACGAACATGGTAACGTATGTATGGTGCTTCATGGCTTAGAAACTGGTTTTGAATGATTTATCTTTCATCTTCTCAGAAGCTCTCAGAAATGTAGTGGCTCCATGAGGATGTCAAAACACAGAGCAGTAGTTTTAAAATCCATTAATGAAAAACCCAAATCATTTTGGTGATTATGTAGTGATTTTGTATGTACATCACATTTTTGTGTATAAATGCACTGGTATTAAATATCTAGAATCATTATATATACATATGTATATTGTCCCTCCCCTGGGGTAGTTTCAGTGATTATTTACTTACTTATTTTATAGATGCTGTTTAAAGATTCTCTTGGTTTTGAGAGAGGTGTGTGGACATTCTTCCATTTTTTCATTGCTTACGATATCAGTCTTTCTGTTGGTGTGACACTTTTAAGATGTATTTTCAGTTACTTTTAATTTTTTCTGGATATTCTTTTAGTCAGTGATTCTCCCTTCCTCCATCTACTTTGTTATTTGCCTCTTTATGACCTTGTGTTGTTCTATGCTGGTGTCTTTACGCATCCTGAGGAATTTACTGAGGCTCAGTCGTCCGCATCTCCCAACCCTGTGGGTCGGCTGACAGCTTTACCTACTGGGCAGAGTTATTAGCACATCACCAGCTGAACAGGACCATATTTTAGAAGTATTCGTTCCTGGAAGCAGAGAGTATTTAAACTCTTAAAGCGAAAGTAGAAGAATAAAACAGACTTATCTTTAATTCTCAACTGAATAAAACTAATATTTTTTCCTGTTTGGAAGATGTTTACAAACTATTTACTGTGACTTTCCTTTTAAATGTTCTCCAGGATGGATCCGTAGTTGATAAGCTTCCTTTGAAATTGTGTAGCAAACTGGTAAATTCTAGACGAGAGCTGGTGAGGCCCTAGCGGTGAATGTCCAGGTTTCCTTATTTGTAAAAGCAGAAAAGGGACTAAAACTCTAAAACTCAGGTTTCCTGTCTTAAACTGTTTTATCCTATATATGATGCTCCCTCCCTATGCTGTCATACTATACTGAGTAGCAGGGCTTTTCTATCTATCTATTTATTATTATTATTAAAGATTTTATTTATTTGACAGAGACAGTGTTGAGAGAGGGAACACAAGCAGGGTAGGGGGACATGGGGGAGAAACAGGCTTCCCGCCAAGTAGGGAGCCCAATGCGGGGCTCAATCCCAGGACCCTGGGATCATGACCTGAACCACTCAGGTGCCCCAGCTTTTCTCTTTAGATGAATTAAGAAGTATTTCTTGATCAAATTTTCTTTTTGTAATATGATGTAGATATAAAGCCTCTAGATTCATAGACTGTCTCTGTACACCCCCCAGGTTGAGCTGGTTGTGTTTTTTTTAATATCTAAATTTTATAGAACAGACATTAAACTTGACATAAGCTCTTTTATCTTCAGTAATTACATGGACTTTTATTTTTTTATTTTTTTTTTAAGATTTTATTTATTTATTTGACAGAGAGAGATCCCAAGTAGGCAGAGAGGCAGGCAGAGAGAGAGAGGAGGAAGCAGGCTCCCTGCTGAGCAGAGAGCCCCATGCGGGACTCGATCCCAGGACCCTGAGATCATGACCTGAGCCGAAGGCAGCGGCTTAACCCACTGAGCCACCCAGGTGCCCTTACATGGACTTTTAAAAAATAAAAAACTAAAACTAAATAGAATTTACAAAGTAATTAGTAATTTCAGCTGACACAGTTTTTCTTTGAGACTAAATTACCAAGATTGGGTTTAATAGAAAAGTATTTTCTCAGGTCTAGTTCAGTGAGTAAGCTCTTCCTTTGGCTTAATAATGCCAATACAGAGAATGCCTTCTGTATTTGTATAAAAATAGTATTGATAATCCCATGACCTTGTTTACTAGTTCAGAATAATCAGAACTCAAAGTGCCAGCAAGCAGCCCTTCGACGTTAGATGTAATGAAGTGTAACTCAGTTAAGTACAGTTTTTGGTCACGAGTGCGCCATCGTGGTACGACTGAAATCTGTAGGAAATGGGGGAATCAATCCAGTTATTCCTAAAATACGGAACATTAGTTCCTCACTTTAAGTTAGGCATGTTGTTTGCCCTTCAGCTGTTGTCAGTCGATGTGTATCAAGCATCCTCCGCTGGCCCCCTGGAGGCTGCATCGTTCCCTGTGCCGTCCATCTTTTTACCACAATTTTAGTGTGAAATCTTGCATCTTTTGTACACCCTTGATGGCACTTGGGGCTAACATGATAAATACAGACGCTAAATGCGGATATTAAAATCTGCACTGTGATACCCTTGGAGGTCGGTTAAATTTTAATTTTTTTAATGTTAGCATTTCTATGGAAACTTAACCACTTTTCAGAAAACAAACTGCATCTGTGATCTCTGGGTTCTTGTTACCTGTGCACCGCCCTTCTGGGGGCTTGGCGGGGGGCGTCAGAGAGGTGAGGTGGAGTGGGGTGCCTGAAATGGTCCCTGGAGCCCAGGGGCAGGGGTCATCCTCCAGGTGGACGCTTCCAGGGCTGCTGGGATTGCAGGCGTGAGGTGGCGCCCGCCCGAGGCTTCCTCCAGAAGCTGGAAGGCGGGAGGGAAGCGCTGACCGAGTCGGGGTGCGGGTGGTTTGCTGTGCTAGGAAGGTGCTGGAAAAGGGGGGCGAGCTCCCCTGGAGGACCCCGAGGGTGGGGTGCGGGTGACGGGGTGTAAGGAGCCGCGGAGGGAGCCGAGCACCTGTGCGGATGCTCCGCCACCCCGACTGCGGGGCACCTGGAACTCGCGGCGCTCGCCTGGTTCTGGGGCGGCGGGAGGGTGGGGGGTCTGCAGGGGCGGGGGCTCCTGCCCGGGAGCGCGAGCTGGCGGACACCGCTCAGGTGTGGCTCCGGGGAGGCGGGGCCTGCGGGCTCCGCGCTCAGGTGCGGCTCCGGGGAGGCGGGGCCTGCGGGCTCCGCGCTCAGGTGCGGCTCCGGGGAGGCGGGGCCTGCGGGCTCCGCGCTCAGGTGCGGCTCCGGGGAGGCGGGGCCTGCGGGCTCCGCGCTCAGGTGCGGCTCCGGGGAGGCGGGGCCTGAGGGCTCCGCGCTCAGGTGCGGCTCCGGGGAGGCGGGGCCTGCGGGCTCCGCGCTCAGGTGCGGCTCCGGGGAGGCGGGGCCTGAGGGCTCCGCGCTCAGGTGCGGCTCCGGGGAGGCGGAGCCTGCGGGCGGGCCAGGTGCTGCTGCCGGCGGCTTCCCTGCGGTTCCGGTTCCTTCCCGCCCGCGGGCCGGCGCCAGCTCAGCGCGGTGTCTCGTCGTTCTTGGAGCGGCAGGAGAATCCGGGGTCGGCGGACTTGTGCGTTTGTGCTTCCATCTCCTCCACGCACCTTGACTTGACTTTTTTCTTCTCTGAAATAGGAAGTTGAATTCGTAATTCGTTTTTCTTACTTTCTTGAGGAAAAAAGTATATTTTTAAGACTATAAATTTACCTTTGATTATAGCTTTGGCTGCAACCAAATATGTTGTATTTGTAACTATCTCTGTGTGCATCTGACCTAATCACTGTATCTTTTGGGTTTTAAGTTGTGCTTAAGCATGTTAACGTCTACTTTAAGTGTATTTAACCCAATTATTTTCTTTTTCACAAATATTTTGATACTTGAAGTAGTGTCTTTAACTTGTAATATTTGTGTTGAAGTCCTTTTTATTTTTTGACCAGCTAAATTCTGCAAGATATTAGTATGTACACGAAATTGACTGCTGCAGTTTTCCTGTTTCTCCTTGTGTTTTACTTTTTCTTTTGTAAACAATACTAATTTTTTAAATTGTTATTTAGCAGGTAAGTCAGGTCAGTGTTGATATGTTGTGCTTTTGAGTTTTTATTAGTGTAAAGTTACTCCATTGTGTAATGCCTTTCGGGGGGCAGGTGGGGGCGTAGCCATCTGTTTTTGTTTGTAAGACAATATGGCCTCATAGGGCATTGGGCTACCAGCTGAATGTGATATATTCACATCTTTCTTATTTCGGATCTTTCTGTGTCGTTTTAATTTTTTTTAAAGGTTTAATAGCATTAACTTTATTTATTTATTTTTAGCATTAACTATTTAGATTAGATTTAGATTAATGGTTGCAATTGAAATGCTTGGCTATTTTAAGACAAATTAGTTCTTTTGATTTCCTGTGTTTCTGTTCCTTTTATTTTCTGCAGTGATTTGCAGTTAAGAATCTTATTTTGTGAATGTTAAGTTATAGATGTTGAAAGTATTAATATTTTCTTCCCCCACTTGCCAGTGAAAATGGAAAAATGAGCAATTTCCTTTTCTTTTTTTTCTCTTTGTTTTAAAACTGAGACTGTAAACCTTCACACTTTTTCCTTGCAAAAAATAAAAAAAGTATTTCCTATATAAGTTCCAATCTTATTTAATTCCCAGTCTTTTGGATTCTTGGTTATGTTCCATTAAGGAATAGTAGTTTTTCCGAACTCCTAGATATCTGAAAGAGTCTGTTGTCTTTAGACTACAATAAGAACTTGGTTTGGTATCATTTTGTTTTACAACTTCTTTTTTAGCTGTGGGGACTACCCCCCCCCCCCCCACCATTTTCCCAGTTTGTGGTATCACATAAGAAAAATCTTACGCTTTTTTGTTGTTGTTGTTGTTGTTCACTTAACTGTAATCCTTTTTTTTACTTAAGGGCTTTGGGATCTGTGTTTTTGTCAGTTCTTTGAATTTGCTTCCAGGTCGTCTCTGATTGTGGTTCTGCTGTAATTCGTGTTGCCTGGAACATGCTGACCGCTATCAGTCTCTAGTCAGGCCTCCCAAAAAGGTCTTAGGAAATGCTGGTTAACGTTGCTTTTGCTTTTGTTTTTGTTTGTTTGTTTGTTTGTTTTTTGGTTTTTTTTTAAATACTTGCCATCTACACAGTCTCTTAAGTAATGTTTAGTAACATCTAGATAACTTTGTTTCCTGCTTTTAATTTGTTATCTTGGGAAAATGTCTTCAGAATTCTGAGTTTATTTCTTGACGTTTTCTTTTATCTTTTGTCTTGCTCTCTGTCATAGTTTGCTGTGCTCTTTCGCAGTGACTGAATATGTATAATATTGCCAAGAATACAACTGGATAGTGTTTTTTAAAAAATTCTGTTCTGTCGAGGTATATAATATTGGTAAAAGACTAGGCTGTGGAGTGAGATCTCCACTTTTCCAGTTACTAAATAAAAGATCTTTGGCAAATTATTTGACTTCCTTAAACCATTTTTTTTTCCTTGCAGAGAATGTTACTAGAACATACTTCACAGGGGAGTTGGCTTTACTGAGTTGATGCCTGTAAGGTGTCCACTGTAATGTCTAAAGTGCCCCAAGAATTATCCTGGAGTTTTTCATAGGAAGGCTTATTCACTGAGTAACTTGAAGAATGATCCTCTTCCTCTGCTGTTAAATTCTTTCATAGATGTCTATAGTCTTTAGTCATAATTCGTTCATTTAACATTCCAAGACCAGCTGTGTGTGAGACACTGGGGAGGGGCCAGAGATGAACGTGGGCAAATAGGTCTGCCTGTGTGGGGGTGTCAGACTAGTGAGGCTGTTCACACTGAAGTAAGGGTAATCTTTTCAGGAACTTTGTTTTATACCATTGTCGGGTAGGTTTCTTTTTCCTTTTTCTCTGTCAAGGATGCTTGTGTGTTGGTATATATCACGAATTTTTTGAAAAATAATTTCAAACTTTAGGAGTTGAAAAAAATAAAAATACCCATATGCCATTTACCGTTATCTTCGTTAGGGTTTCAGTGTCACTGCGTGTACCCCTTTTCTCTCTCCTTCCTCTTTCCCATCTCTGTTTTTTGGCCCTGAACCATTGAGGGTAAGTTCCACATACTGTGTCCGCTTTAGCCTTAAACGCTTCAGTGGGATAGGGATGTTCTTACATAATCCCAGTGCTGTTACCAGCTTAATATGTTTACATCAATGTAAGTACTTTCATCTAGCCTGTTATCCATATTTCAATTTCGTCACTTGATCTGACATCCCATGTAGCATTCCCCGCCACCCATGTAGATTCCAAGATGTGCTCTAGGGTAAACTTTTGTATCTAGTTCTCACTTTGGACTCTTTTAATCTGGAAAATTTCCTGAATCCTACTCTTGTCTTTTTGATGCTGACATTTTTTGAAGAATAACGTTCTTCCCCACATACCTGCGTTTTTTTCTGCCAAATTGCACTTTTCTCACTTTGTCTTTGTCGGCTGTTTCTTCATAGTTATATGGAGTTTTGCATTGTTGGCCAGAAAACTGCCAGATGATGATGTGCCCTTGTCAGGGTGCCTCTTGTCTCACCCTCATATGTGATGTGCTTTCTGATAATTCGGTCATGCTGTTGTCAAATTGCTCCATTTCCCCCGCCTTGTAATTAATGGAACATTATATGATATTTAAGAAGATACTTAAGATACTATATTAAGAAGATATTTAAGACCATGTGAATATCTTGCTCCTCAAAATGTGCATTTTTTTTCACAGTTTCGGACTCTAGGCCATTTGGAGTGGGTCATGAGATAGTTCTTGAGTTTGAATTCCTGTTTTTAGTTCCTAAGCTACCTACCAGCAAATGAAGTAGTTAGAAGCACCAGTTTGTTTTCACAATCCAGAGTTCAATAGACTTATCCCCTCATAAGCTATTTTCTCCATAAGCTACTTCCTGATTCTGGGATATGTTTCTTTTTGAAGTTTGGATTGCTATGTTCTTGGTTTTCTTCCTTCCCTATTTATGTTTTCTTGGATGTCTCTAATCCCTATTTACATTTTCCTGGAGGTTTTAGTGCAAATTGAATGATGTCTCATCAGATGTTCAAAACACACTGCTTTTTCAAAAACATATACCCTAAATTAGTGTCATGAAAATTAAAGCTTAATGTATAATGTACAAATGTTTCATTGATTTCAGAAAGGTTCACACCAGAACTGCAATACAAATGCATAACAGACTTTCTGTTTTCATTTTTTCTGGTGTTTAGAATTGCAGAATATGTGTAGAGTGTGGCACACGATCTAGTTCTCAGTGGCACCACAATTGCTTGGTATGTGACAGTTGTTACCAACAACAGGATAACTTATGTCCTTTCTGTGGGAAGTGCTACCATCCAGAATTGCAGAAAGACATGCTTCATTGTAATATGTGCAAAAGGTAAGAAGATACAGTTCTTCCATTGAGTTTTTGGTCAGTTCTCTTATCCATGTGATCATCTGCACTACCGTGTCTCTTTGAGTTCCAAGCTTTTATCACTCTAATGATCCTTTGGGTACATAGTGCTGTTAAAGATGAAATTAAATTACATATTTATGAGTCTGAAAGGCATCAGGAAGTGAATAGTCAAAAGACCAGAAATGAGCATTAAAGGGAAATGTAGGGAGGAAATGGTTTAAAAATAAGGCAGTAAAAATTTGTGAACACCTTTAATGACCTCTGAAAATGCCAGTTCCTTTTCTAGAACCTTCACCAATTGCCAACCTCTGTAACTTCACTTCTGTCATCCTTAACCCTTCCTATACTCAGTTCTCAGCAATTGCCTCTTTTTTCCCTGGATAGTAACTTGTCTTTAAATTAGAAAATTTCATTTAAATATATTTATCACCGCAGATGGGTTCACTTAGAATGTGACAAGGCAACAGATCATGAGCTGGATTCTCAGTCCAGAGAAGAGTACATCTGCACGTATTGTAAACACATAGCCGCGGAGCTGGGTCCCTTACAGGCAGGCGACGGAGTGGAGATGGCCGAAGTCACTGCAGGTAAACTTGAGGGTTTTGGGGTGTTTTGTTTTTTTGTTTTGATGTTGTGCCAACCAGTCTCCAATAAAATTATTTTAGTAAAGATGAGGGAATCCTGTGTATCAGGTCCCATCTTGTTCTTAATTTTCGTACTCACTTGAATCCCAGGCCTGGTGTGCCATATTCCAGTCGTGGTCTTTGAACCAGCCATGCAAAGTTGTCAGCGTTTGGCCACATGACCTAGTTTGTGCTTTATAACCTAGGTTCTTTCACTCCAAATAAGTGTTAGTTTTATAAGGTCTTTCTTAAATGTTAGTTCATATCTTCTGAGCCCAAAATTTTGTTCAGGTAATTTTAGTAGTATACTCTTGTATACGTAATAACAAGTTTTTTCGTGATAAAGAAAACAGACTGCTTATAGATCGTTTTTCATTTTCATCAATATGAATGGCAACTTTTATAAAGTCCCGCGTTACCATCTGCAAGCAGTTTAGGTAGACACATTTTAATTACTAATGTTTTGTTTCCAAGATGCCATCTGTATACAGTTGTGAAATGTCCTTTTAAAATAATATGTCAGTAACCTTTTAATTCATAATTTAGATGTTTTTCCATCTACACCTAAAATGTTTGTGGTTGAAAATGTAAAAATGTGAAGAATTCATGGCATTTTGGGTGACAGTTTACCCTCACTATAGCAAAGTAATAATTATTTACAGAGTTAACAAAAACAGAAAAACTTACTCTAACCAAAGAATAAATAACATTCTGTTAAGATTATAACAATGAGATGGAAGTTGAAGGACCTGAGGACCATATGGTATTTCCAGAGCGAGCGGTTAATAAAGAGATCAGCGGTCAGGAGTCCACACCTGGAATTGTTCCAGACGGTAAGAATGGTTTTGGTCATGGATATAGTTTATTTTCTGAAGAAAATGTGCATGTACAGTGAATATGTGAAATCTATTAAAAGTTTACTGTCCTAAATAAAAATGAGCCACAGTGTGTCACTTAGAAGATTGTTTAGGGAGGAGCTTTCTGGTAAAATAACATTAGAAGTTAATAGGGAAAGGGCGTGTATATATAGCTCGGCTATGATTTGGAGCTCATCATCAATACCTACTTTGGGGGGCCAAGTGATTTTCATTAAAAAGCAATTTATTATTTTATCTCTCTTTAGTTATACTTGTAATTACTAACTAGAGCTCTTACTGATCATGAGATGGTTCATGCTGAGATAATGAAAAATTTATTGTTTTAGATTGTCTCGACGGTTCTGTTGGGGGTGTTTCAGGTATTTCAGAGATATTCAATTAAGCTTTTTGCACCGTTGATAATAGCTATTTCTATACCTGAGGATGTGGAATTAATGAGACAAGGTTGGGGAGAAACTACTTAATTAATTTAATCTTGGGTTCATCTGGCAGTATGGGATTTTATGTGAAACCTTATATTCTATAGATGGAGTATGTACATATGTAAGGCCTCAGATTGTCTGAGATTCAGTTTTGTGTTTAATAACTGCCATGAGAAGGCATATTGCAGAAGATGTAAAGTGAGGAAGAGTAAGACAAAGTTATCTGTAACAATAAATCTTGTCCTAGTGCATGATCAGATTGCTGATACTATCTCCATCTCCTACTTACCAATAAACAGTAAGTGTGTTTTGTGCTTGTGTTGAGAATTGGCATTTGACAGGAGGATAAAAGTCTTACTCAACTTACTTTTGAGAGAGCAGTGTTAGAGAAATTTTGAGTCCTTGCTAGAGATGCCATAAATGTGTCCTTCACAGCAGTTCCCATCCACACAGAAGAGCAGCAGAAGAGTCATCTCCCAGGAAGTCTTGATACACGTGGTCTTCTCGCTTCTGGTAAGTGTGCTGTCCGGATTGATCATGACTGCTATGCAGATTTGAGTCATAATCTATTAAGTTAATTTTTCAAATGAATTATCCCAAAGAATTACTTACTACTGCTGTATACACATTACAGTAATGAAATATTTTAGTTAAGTGATCCTTTTCTTAGAAAGAATTGGCATTGGCTTTCTAAAGGAGGTTGTATTCTCTGTGGAGTTGTTAAATCAAATGTTCGTTATTAAACAAGTGAAAATCAGGGGCACCTGGGTGACTCAGTGGGTTAAGCGGCTGCCTTTGACTGAGGTCATGATCTCGGGGTCCTGGGATCAAGTCCCGCATCGGGCTCCCTGCTCAGCAGGGAGTGCACTTCTCCCTCTCCCTTTGCCCCCACCCTGCCCCAACTTGTGTGCTGCTTCTCTCTCTTTGCCAAATAAATAAAATCTTAAGAAAAAAAATCAGTTAAGGGGTGCCTGGGTGTATCAGTTGGTTAAGTGGCTGCCTTCGGCTCAAGTCATGATCTCAGGGTCCTGGGGTCGAGCCCCGCATTGGGCTCTCTACTCAGCAGGGAGCCTGCTTGCCTGCCCCCCCCCCCCCCCGCCCCCTGCCTGCCTCTCTGCCCACTTGTGATCTCTGTCAAATAAATAAAAAAAATCGTTAAAAAAAAAAAGAGAAAGAGTAAGGTAAAATCATTATAGAAGATGACTGGTAGAGGCGCCTGCGTGGCTAAGTGGGTCAAGCCTCTGCCTTCAGCTCAGGTCATGAGCTCGGGTCCTGGGATCGAGCCCCACATCAGGCTCCTTGTTCAGTGGGGAGCCTGTTCCCCCTCTTTCTCTGCCTGCCTGTTTGCCTACTTATGATCTCTCTTTCTCTGTCAAATAAATTAAAAAAAAAAAAAAAAAGACTACTGGTAGAACATAATAGAACTATTGAGGATGAAGAGCACGTTTACATTTTTACTCCTTCCTGCCTAGTGTACAGAAAGAGTGTACTGGTGGTCTGCATGTGTGCTGCGCATTTTCTTTTTTCCAGTGAGTCTTGAGGTAATTGGTCTTATATTAATCACAATTGAGGCTTTATTTGCCGTTATGATAAGTTTTTTCACTTGAGTCACTCAAATGAATGGTACTCGCTATTTACGTGTAATTTTCTGTTTTAAAAGTCTTTTTATTGAGCATTCCTTTTCTTTTTTTTTAAAAGATTTTATTTATTTATTTGACAGAGATCACAAGTAGGCAGAGAGGCAGGCAGGGGATGGGGAGAAGCAGGATCCAGAGAGCCCAATTCGGGGCTCATTCCCAGTACCCTGAGATCATGACCTGAGCCGAAGGCAGAGGCTTAACCCACTGAGCCCCCCGGTGCCCACCCCTAAGCATTCTTTTTTAATGTTGAGTATTTTTGAAGCATTTTTGTGTGTAAAAATATTTGGATTAGATCCATTATTTTATGTTTTTTTTCCTTTATCCTCAACTGTAGTCTTTCAGGGAGTGGGAATAAAAAGTGGGATTTCATTTTGGTATCAGGTCATAGATTAAGTGCAGTCACCACAGTAAATAGTAATGAGGAAATTAATAAGTCTATCAGTGTAACTTAGAAATTACCTTCATAGTATTTGAAATAAGAGCTTTTTAATCTGGTGATCTTACCTGATAGAGCCATGTAGGACTCATGTAAATTAGATCTCTGACTTTGTTTTCAGGCACGGTAGGGTTAAAGGCATAACACATTAGCTCCCAACTTAAAATTTACCAGTTAGTGACTTAGATATTGCTGATATCTAATTTGCTAAGCTTGGACTGTTTAATTATTGATCATGAGGAAATAACAAAGATTCTATCCAAAAAATGTATATGTTAGCAGGTACAGCTAATAAGTAAAATAAGTCTTTTCTATCTGTGTTCGTTACTCACTTGAATCTGCAGAATGAGTTTCGGTTATGTCAGTGATACTTCATTTGAGTTGTTTACATCTGAATGCCTGCTATTACAAAATCGCTGTATATTCTGGATTAGTCTTTACTTTTTTGTTTGTTTGTTTATTTTTGTTTGTTTGTTTTGGCCTAAGTACTTTTATTTATTATTTTTTTATTTTTTTAAAGATTTTGTTTATTTGACAGAGATCACAAGTAGGCAGAGAGGCAGGCAGAGAAAGAGGGGGAAGCAGGCTCCCCACTGAGCAGAGAGCCTGATGCGGGGCTCGATCCCAGGACCCTGGGATCATGACCTGAGTCGAAGGCAGAGGCTTCAACCCACTGAGCCACCCAGGCTCCCCTAGTCTTTACTTTTTAACTTAGATACCTCATGTAACTTCAGTGAGCCTCATTTTTCTAGCTGTTGAAAGAGTGTAACTTTACCTACAGAATTGTTAATCTTTTTGTAATTGTTCAAATTGTAAAACATATATGCTTAATAGAATTTTATTAGAAATTCTGTTTTAAATATTTTTAACAGAAACCACCTTAAACTCTGGGGATCCTATTAAGGTGATGTTTTTATAGCTTTTCTGGCCTGATCTGTGACCAGTTGTAATTCATAAATCTTGGTGTATTTTGGTCTTTATTAATTTTAAATGGTTTTCTTGATGAATACCTTCTGATTTAAGTTAGGATGTTAACCATAAGTGTGCTTTGGAAATTCATTGTCTCCCTTCTCCCCCCTTTTCCTGCCCAAGTCTATTATTTTTAAGCCCCCAAATTTTTAGATTTTAAATTTATAAGTACATTAACATAATATATTCCAAATTTTGTAGAATCCTTCCAAGATAAAATGAATCCTGAAATGGAAAATCAGATTTCTCATGAAACTGATAGTGAAGAAATGGAAATGTCTTCTAAAGTGATACATGTTTGTGAAGATCAAAATGAAAACAAAATGGAAGTGACAGAAAATGTCGACGTCCACGCACAGCAGATCATTGTGCGGCACGAGGACCCGCGGTTAGAGGACCCCGGAATGTTGACGTCTGCAGAAGAATCACGGCCTCCAAAACTGACCATTGAGTCTGCCGCCGTTCCACCAGATGCCGTAGGGTCCTCATGTGAGGAAGGTCCTGCTTTATGTCCTAAGGAGCAGCCGCCTGTAGAAAGGGTAGAAGAAGAAACAGAACAGAAACCAAGTTCCGGCTCTTCCACTGCCTTTACGGACTTTGAAATGGCTCCTGCCGTCGAGGGCTGCGTGAAAGATGGTTTATGCCAAGAAGACAAACCTGTGAAATTACCACCCGAGACAGAGCTGTCATTTGTGTCTGCCACAGACGTAAGCAAGGCACATGTGTCTTCCTCTCCGCTTTCTTCAGACTTGCCTTCCCATGACATACTGCACACTTACCCTTCAACCCTCAATGCTTCTGTTGGAAACATTCTGCCGACAACGTATATCTCCGTCACTCCAAAAATCGGCATGGGTAAACCAGCTATTACCAAAAGAAAATTTTCTCCTGGTAGACCTCGGTCCAAACAGGTAGGGTGATTTTAATGATAAGGACAGAAAAATCTATTGGAGCAATTACATAAAATAAGGCGTATGTGGAACTTTGGTTTGGAGGGTTATTTTTCCTGTTTCCAGGTAGAACTTAGATGTAATGTTGACCAAAGTGGCCATTTTTTTTTTAAAAGCTATGATGAAGACTAATTTATTAAACTTAAAGTGATCTTATTCAGAATTCACCTTGGTTGGGACATACAAATGCAACCTATGTGATTACAGTTTCTAATAGAAAGCACTTAAATTTTGACATTCTATACCACAGTAACAGTAGAGCCTTAAAGAAGCAGTAAGTTTGAGGTATATTGTAACTAACATTTATTTTTTCCCTCTACAGTATTTGTTTATTGATATTATTCTTTGCCTAACTTTTTAACTGCTTAAGCATCAAAATTTACTAAGAGAGTTTTTCACGGTGCGTTTTTCTCATTTGGATTTTTCTGTTAATTGCTAACTTTGTGACCTCTCCCCCACCCCCAAGCTAGGATTTCCTTCAGTGTTTTCATGGAAGAGTCTTAGAATTGCATTCTTGGTCCTTGGGCTGTGAGGGGAGTTCTTCCCCTGACCTGGGTGGTGTGGTTAAGTTTCAGTTCTTTTTAGTGGAATTTAAGTGAAACTAACTAGAAAACAAAGTGAGACACTGTAGCTAAGATTCATTTATTCTACAACATTTCTACTTTCTGTAATTGTTATAAAATGGCAAGATAATCAAACAGTGCAGTGTTTAGTCACAATGGTACTTTGAACTTTCAAGTCTCATGATTTAAATTGCTTCCAGTGATTAAAGTTTGACATTCTAGTAGTATCGTCTTGATCTTGATCATCCAATTTTGGAATCCGAAGCAAAGTAGAAAAATAGAATTTTATTGTAATGTGAATATTAGTCTCCTCTAAATTCCAGATATAGCTTATTCCCTAAGGCGGCCAGCTAACACACCCGAGGCACAGTGGCCGGGTGGGAGAGAGCGGTTTCTTGGTGGCAAAGACAATGCAGTGACCCAAGACACTCCTTCCTGTAGGCCTTTCTCTGAGTATTTTCCATGATACTTATTTTATGTTCTCCCAGGAGAGGGTTTTCTTCTCAAACCAGTTCATCTCCTTACTCTTGTTTTCTTTTTTTGAAATAATTGTTAAGTAACAGTTACGTGGTTTGGGCTCTGAAGAAACGTTAGCCATGAAATTTCAGTCTCGAATTCAATTTTGGTTCCGATATTTACATTCTTCGAGAGAATGCATCATGAATCTTCTTGTCCAGTTTCACTCTATAGAGACTTCTGTTGCAACTGAGAAACCATTAGGATTATTTTGGTGTTGACTTAATGTCCTAAGATCTGTGTGCTTGTGAGTCTGAGTGTGTGTTAATGTGTGTGTTTGAGAGCGTCTTCCAGGTTTGTCTCATTCATGTGTCCTAACATTTGTCATCACTTCTGCTGTATTCTCTTTCAGTTCCCAATTCTTGTACTATCCTACTTTCTGTTGAGTTGCCATTGTCTCATTACTGCTTCTTAATTTGCTGCTAATCTCATAAACAGTCTCTAGGCACGTTCAGCCCGTCAGCTTGGTCTTCATTGTGTGGCCGACAGCCTTCACTTGGCGACGCGTAGCTCGCTAGTACATTGCTGTTTTTGTGGAGTATAGATTGGATAGAACAAGACAGCTCTTTAGTTTTTATCATTGCTGAGGTACTGAGGTCATAACTTCCAGGGAATACTGCAGTGTTTATCTTTATGTTGGCAGTCCTGAAGTCTGTCACTCGGTTGTATGAATTTCTTTGATGTCAAGAATTCCTGTGTTGTATCTTTGGTTCGTGTTTATTTTGCGTATTCTTGTAGTGCGGACTGGATATAAAATGAGATGGATGTTTATGGCAACGATTGTGATATAAGCAAGATTCTTTGCTGTGTTCTGATTATTAACATCAGTAGAGTTTCCATATTTTGTTGAAGGTTCTCTGGTCTTTAACGGTATAATGAAGCCTTTCTGAACAAACGAACTGCACATTTCATTGGTTAAATTGTTTCATAGCCATCAAGTCTTTATGTTTATTTCAACCATTTTCTAATATTATGTGAGCTTTTCTAAAGAATTCACTTAGAAATTAAATGAATACTTTAATTAGAAACAGAAAATTTGAAAGCTTTAGAATTTAAGGTGTCAGCTAATGATTGGATTATTGAAATGTTTTTTGGAGAAGGGAGTTAGCCAGTAGAAGGGTAGGCCAGTGCTGTCTAACAGAGATAGAATGCAAGCCTCATAGATCTACACTTGATCTTAGCCAAAAGGCCAAGAAGCAATCGATCTAATTTAAAAATTTCTAATAGTCCCACTTAAAAGTAAAAATAAGCAGGTGAAATAAATTTTAGTGTTTTAACTTAATATATAAAAATATGTTAGCATTTAATCTTTTGTATGTTATATAATAAATATATATAACAAAAATATAATTACATAAAAATATGTAACTCTATAATACATAGTATATGTAAAAATAATTATGCATATGATAAAAGTTATTAATGTGATATTTTACATTTACTTTTCATGCTAAGTGTTCAAGATCTGGTTTCCCACTACATAATTAGAAGTCTTTTGTAGCCTCATGACTGATGGCTATCTTACTGGATAATGCAAGAGCAGACATTTTTAAAAACAGGAAAATTTTAGTTCCAAAAGGAACTACATTGGAAAAGAAATGCCAGCGGAATTAAAGAGTGATAAATTAAGAATGGTGCTCTGTTTTCACTACTTTTAAGTACTGAAGTAGAAATAGTCTACGCCCTCCAGTTGCTCATAGGACATATTTTAATACGGATGATAAAAATGATTTGTTGTAGCAACAACTCATTTTGTATTTTCAGTGTATATTAGATTGTCAGTATAGAAGCCCTACATATGCACACATATATGTTCATGTGCTCTTACATACATACATATGAGTACATATATGTGAGTATGTGTAGTGATTCTGGAGTGTGGATGGGTATATCACCATTCTGAGTCTGACATGTCAGGACTCAGACCATGGAATCTATATAGGATTATTTTCCCTTTAGAAGAAATTGATCATTGAAGGTTAGTGTTTTATATTACACTTTTTATGTGGAAGAGTTTAGGTGTTATTTATATATGTTATATGTTCTTCATGAGCTGTTTGAAGTACATCTTGAATATGTGGTTCACAGCCTTCCTTACTAGAGAAACAGTAACGTAAGTTTTCCTGATGGTTGTGGATAGAAAAAGTTCCTTTTTCTTTTTTGTTTCCTTTCTCATTTCGACAGAGGATTTCATAAAGATAGGGAGAAGAGTGCAGACATGGGGGAGGAGAAGGGAGCTGGAGCAGCGACCGGCGGCCGGCCCGCTGGACATGGCTTCACATAAACTGTGCCAGTGAACCAGTTGGCTTTTCTTTCTTTCATCCTTTATTGAAGTTATTTTTTAATACAGATTTTAGCGTTTCATTTTTTCAGTATTTTTATGGGTATATCCACTTAGTACCTTAGGTTTGGAAAAGTCATTATTGGCCAACTGCATGTTATAATTGCCTGGGGAGCCTTAAAACATATCAGTGCAATGACCCCACCCTGCGCTAGTTAAACCAGCCCTACAGTTGTCTTTGCCGTTAGCCCTGGAAGTCGAGTCCTGAGTTAGAGAGATGGGCTACTCATTGCTACTTTTATGCATATGACTGACTTCAAGAACTACTCTTAAAAAGCAGTGGAAAAGAGGATGGAACCATTTTTTATTTCAACATGTCAAATAACAGTGTGTTTTTCATTTTCTACTTATTTCTCTCATTCCAAAGTTGTATTTATCCATTTTAATTTGGAAAATCTGAGATAATAGTAATCTCAGCCCATTTTCTGTTATTTATCCTATTTGTATCACTTTCTTTTATGGAAAAATATTGGATATAACCACATCACAAGTGCTTCAGACACTTGTGTACTACGTGCTTTCATGATGGTATTCAAAGAAGTTTGTTAAACCTAGGGAATATGTTTTATTGAAATATTTAATATTTCAGTGAAATTTCATAAAAGTGAACATAAGTACTCAGCTATATTTTGAAAACTTTCAAATTCTAGGAATTTTTTCATTTCATTTTTTATTATAGCTCTCTGTTTTTTGTTGCTGAAATCTTATATATGGAAAACTTAGAGATTTCCATTAAGTTCTGAGACTGAAATTTATTGAGGTGTTCTCAGAAAGTGAAATTTCTTCAGTATATGAAGTTTCCAAGGATAGTACTCTATTAGATCATCTTTTCCATTACATTGTGAGGTGGATATTTTATTTTTTATTAATTTAACTAATTTTATTACGAGCCATAAAATTTTATAACATTCTTGTCTACTGCAATAGCATTTTGAATGAAATGTTTTGAGTTAACAAATCAGTTTCATAATCTATTCCTGTGAGAGAAAAACAAACCTACTGGTCAGTGAGCTTTAGAGGATTGTAGTTTTATTAACAGTCGCAAGTAAGCACTTTCTCTTTTAAAATAGTGGACACCATTTCTGACTTGTAAACAAATCCTTTAGTAAGAGGCACTGTTGATTTTTTAAAAATTTTTTAAGGCTAAAAAAGGCGTATCTATAAATCATACTGTCCAAATAAGGAGAAGTTTAGTTCTTTATTAAATTATTTCATATCCAGCTTTAAAATGTTTGGACTTTTGAGGCATTGCTCGCTATAACACATCACAACGGCACTCACTAAAAGGAAAGAAATTACCCCATGTAGTTTTAATTGTCCCTTCTTGGATACCTATTCGGTAAGGTAAAACCTATATTTTGATACTTTGTCTTAGAATCTATTGAGGGTTTCATTAGTAAACAGAAACATATTTTGTTTTCTCTGTGGAGAATAAAGGGTGCACTGTAGTTGCCCAGATTATTTTCCACTTACATTCTTCTAGTCTAAATACTATGTTGCCTTTTAAAAAAGTGACTTTTAAGAAGTATTTTGTATTGTTTACATCATTTCTTACTGTAACCAATACCAGGAAGGATCGGCTAATACAGGTTTAGCATGCGCGTTTCCGTAGTGCAGTTACTTGGATTCAGATCCTTATTTCCCATTATTGTCTGTGTGACACCAAGCTCGTTACCTTGTCGACTGTCCTGTTTCTTCATCTGTAAAACTACATCATATGGTTGATGTTGGCATTTAATAGTAACACATACACAGCACCTGACCCATGGCAAGTGGTAGTCATGCCCTGCTTGCTTTCTTGAGTTGCAGAGTAACACAGATATTCTGTGAAAACGACGGCTCGAGGAGACAAGAATCTGTATTAAACGTAGCTCTGGAGAACCAATCAGATCGACTGATACTTGTTTGTACTGAAATGTGCCAACAAAAATATAGTCCTTGGGTGGGTCGGACACCGGTCTCAGTAAATACGGTGTGTAGTAGGTTTCTCGAGTTCAAAGCCAAGTAATGGCTGCACAGATGTTGGAACTGAACAGCCTATTAATTCTACTCCGTGTGATATGGGCTGCTGGAGAGGAAACCCTGGGTACTATGGAGAAGCAGAGGCATGAGAAGAAACTCAGCTCAGGCTTGGGTGCGGTGCAGCTGAAGTCCAGGAAACACTGCTCTAAATCACTGAGAAGCTCTAGTTTTAAACCTAAAAAATATCTAGCCCTCTCAGTGGCGAGCTGCAAACACGTACAGATCAGAAGCGTCCCTTTCCTCTTGGTTTCCTTGTGCCTATTGTGGTATTTCTGAAGCCATCACCAACACCATTGCTAGCACCAGCCAGATTCACATTCCTAAATTATTGAAGGCTAAAGCTGGCAACAGCTGTTTTTGTACTTTTATAGCATCTTATCAGAGCACTGTCAAGGACTAAATTTCTTGTTCCAGTTGATGTTGAACTCAGTTTTGTATATAGGACTTACTTACGTGAAAAGAATTCTGTAAGTCATAGAAATGAGTCGCTGTTGTGGCTATAATGTACATGAGTGACTGTATGTACCGAAAAGGAATCACAGATGCTTAGGTTTACTGTTTCTCTTGCTGGTCGTCCCCTCTGCTCCCCATCGTTCTCGCTTTCTCTAAATCAGACTCACCCTTCAGTAGTAGCCTTGGTTTCACAGAGCGTGTTGGGCGAGGCTGGCTGGACCTGAGTGAGGGGGACTCGGAGGTGTGAAGTCTGCCCAGGAGGCCCCAAACCTCTGCCTTGAAACTTCTTCAGTAGATCCGGATACTCTTGGGCTCTAATAATGACAATGATCATATTTAACCACCAGCAACAGGATTGGGCTTCTCATCATAGAAAGTTGACCATAATATCCTTTGCTCCACGTGCCATTACTGTTTCCGTTGTATAATTCACCAGGTTGATAAATTTACTCAAGAAGTTGGCCTCAGGTAGAAAGAAGCTTAGTATCAGCTTTTTTTTTTTTTTTTAAGATTTTATTTATTTATTTGACCCACAGAGATCACAAGTAGGCAGAGAGGCAGGCGGGGGGGTGGGGGGAAGAGAAGCAGGCCCCCTGCCGAGCAGAGAGCCCAGGACCCTAGAATCATGACCTGAGCTGAAAGCAGAGGCTTTAACCCCCTGAACCACCCAGGCGCCCCAGCTTAGTATCAGCCTTAAACAGGTTTTGGGGTCAGTCATTATTGTTAGGATCTAATTGAATCTCAGCCATACAGGGTTTTGTGGGTTTTTTTTTTTTTTTTAAGTTTCTGTAGGATTTGATAGCAAGTTGCTTCTCTTCAGCTGTCTTCATAGCTTAGTTTCCTGATGGCTACATTTTGAAACCTTTCACTTATGATTCATTTTATAATAGTGCATTGGATGGATTAGTAATTTTTTTTAAAGTGAGGAAATTCAGGAATGTAGGCTATATCTAATGGGGGAATTAGTATGTTTCATACTATAATGCTTGTTGATGCACTTATGCATCTAAAAAAAATGCCCAGTGGGAAAAAACAGGCATTCAATAAGCATTGAATAGAATGCTTAACAGTGAACAAAAAGAATAGTCTTTTCTCATCAAGCTTCTAGTCGGGTGGGAAGAAATAAATACAAATGTAGTAAGTATAAATTTAAGTGTAACAACAGTATAAACCTGTTTCAGGAGACAGGGAAGTTGACCTCTGAACTGTCTGTGTAAATTCTTTTTCATCAAAGCTGAGATCTGTAGGATAATTTATAACTGCACTTGGCAATTATAGCTGTATTTTAGTTTTAAGGTCTAAAGAATATATTAGGTAATTTCTTCATTGTCAAAACATCTAAGTATGATCATAATTTTTCTCCAGTTCCTATAAAATTGCACACAATCTATCTTCCAGTGTCTTATGATAATACACTTATTAAAATTCATAATGTAATTACCCAAGCTTTTATTATGTAAGTTCTTCATAGCAGTTGAATGGTTTTCTAATTATTCCTGAAATGGCCCAAACATTGTTGACCTGCGGAGCCCTGCATTTTGTTCATCCATGTTCTACGAAGTGTAAATGTTTTTAAAATGAGACACAGTTTTGGCATCAAAGCTAACTTTTAAATTATGGTGAATATCATGTTATCTGAGAGTACAGCTTTTTATAGTATGTTTTAAGAGCCGTCTGCTGACATAACATTAAATGGTCCATCAAAAGGAATTTTATACAGTAGCCAAATATTATCAGAGAAAAGCCAATGGAAACATTGAGAGAACTAAATTGAGGTAACTCTTTCCCCCATTCTCTACCAGTAAATAACCAGAAACAGTAAAACATATGACCCCAAATTTCAGTCAGTGAAAAGATGCAAAACACCTTGTAAGGTAGAGGGCCGCGCAGCTGGAGCACTGAAGGAGAGCCTCTTCGCAGAGAAACGTCCCAGCCCATAGTGAGGAATCAGAGGGAGAACCATCCACTGGTTCTTGGAGGGTCGCCATTGCTCTGAGTCAGTCCGCCCCCGAGTGGCGAAGAGCTTGGCGTGTTTCAAGGAGCCCAGGGTAGCTGGGGCGGAACAGTCAAGAGGGGGCCACAAGAGGAGGTGGGAAAGAGGCACCAGGAAAGGTTTGCAGTGAAGTAAGGGCACTGGACAGGGTTGTAGCAAGGGAGTGTCTTGCTTGATTGGATTTCCAGTTTTTGCAAAGTCCCTCTGGCTGCTGTGTGGAGAAGGAAGGGCTTGAGGGAGACGCTGGGTGGGGAGAACCCGGTAGAGCAGCTGGCTGCGGGATTGAATATGCTGGTTTAAGGACGGTTTGGATTGAAGGAGTGGCAGGGGAGAATGATGAGGGGAAAGAACAGATCAGAGAACTCTGCATTTTCTGACCTGAGTCTGGGGCCCATTTCTAAAGATGGGCAAGGTGGTGAGATGGGACTGAGGAAGGGAGTGATTTTAGACGTGGTGAACCTGAGAGGTCTGGTGTGACGGAATGGGCGTGCTAAGGAGGAGGCTGAAAACCCTGCTAACTTCTCCAAGAACACGTGGGAACTAGAAATGTGAATTCGGGAGACAGCATCATCCGGGACGGTGTGTACAGCCCGAATGATAGATCACACCACTTGGGAAGAGACTCCAGAGAGAGGAAGATTGTCCCGGCCGCAGCCCTGGGAAGCACTGCGGCTTTGGAGGTCAGGTGGTGGAAGTGGACAGGAAGGTCAGCTAGGAAGGGCAGGGAAACTTTCACAGGTGTGCTGCCTTGAACCCGTCAGAACTGAATGGAGGACAGTTCGAGTACAGTGAGAAAAGAGAAAGGACTTCTGGCAGCATAAAGGTTACCCAGAGACCCTGGACGCAGCAGGGACGAAGACAGAGGTGTAGAGGCAAGTTGATCTGATACTGCCAAGTGAGGTCATTCACCTGTCAGTAAACTCAGGACCGCCACTCATTGAGCTTGACTGTAGGTTAATTAAAAGTGAAAGCAGTCTTTTCCTTGTGTGTATTTTTTTTTTCTCAAAATACTGTTAACTGCATTAACTATCTACTCCCCAAAGGGTAGTCAAACTCTTATTTTGGTTGGTTATTTAAATTCCTGGTAGTAGTTTTATGTGATTAATAGGCTGCTACTTGTTTGAGAATATTCTAGGAACCTGGTAAGTACTGTGTTTCTTAAGGTTGGGTCATTTAATTGGTAAAAGTTATAGCATGTGTTATGGAATTGCCTAATTCAAAATAGGTTTTTTATTGCTGGACATTTGTTTTGTGTTTTTCTTTAAAATGTTATCTTTGTGGAGTAGACTTTTTTATTTAGGCTCCTTAACATCATCATCAGATTAGCATAGGGTTTTGCTGAATGTGGTTATTAAGAAGTAAAATGTCTTATTTTCATTTGAACTATTTTAATAAGGTACTGTTTCTTGTATAAGTAACCAAGTATCTTAGGCATTTTAATTTGCAAATTTAGGACAATTTGCTTTAACATTTTTCACTGTACAAATTAGCCCCTTGAATGTAATGTAAGGTTAATAGTCCCTAAATAAAAATAAAAACCTTACTACCACTCGTGGTCCCTGGAAGGAGGAGTGGTTAAACCTTGGGCTTATAACGGATAACTGCATTTTAAGATTGCGAACTGACTTTCCATAGTTCGGAGCGAACGTGCTGTCGATTGCTCGTTTCCGATTGCATTTGCTTGCCCACTGCAGCAGGTGAACATAACGTTCGCTAAGGTTATTTCTCTTTTCCAGGGAGTGATAGTTGTTAGAAGAAACTAATCCCCAAGTAGTTTCTTATATATAAGTGTTAATTCTTAGAATTTAATTGACTTTTATGTTTTGGTTCTACAATTACAGTTCATGAGTCAATGTTGATGTCCTATAACCCTGATTCCTCATATGTTTCATTGCACTGATATTTCCATCTGAATAAAATATTTAATGTAAATTATAACTGCAAACATTTAAGCATATAGTCACTGTAAGCCATAAGCTTCCTTTCCCTATCTTGAAGCAATTTGTCCTAAATTTCCATACGTCTGCATTTGTTTTTGCTGTTCTAAAATTCCTCAGTTGCTGGCTTTGACCTTTTACGTTGCTGAGTTTTATACATCTATTTTCTCACCCGCCATATCCTAGGGGGCTTGGAGTACCCATAATACAGTGAGCCCACCTTCCTGGTCCCCAGACATTTCAGAAGGTCGGGAAATTTTTAAACCCCGGCAACTTCCTGGCAGTGCCATTTGGAGCATCAAAGTGGTAAATAAAATTGCATTTACCTTCATGTATCATTTCTTTCTGGTTGGTTTTGTCCAGGTAGAAGTTAAGAATTAAGCCTTTATTTTCTACATAAATGTGCAGATTCCAGAGCCACTTTTTTAATCTAAAAATTTTAGTATGAAGAGTCAACATGCTTGCACTTAAAAATCTGGATTAGGAGGAAATTATATTGCAATTTTCCATGACTGATTTCAAGTGTGAATTTTTAGTAACTTCTTTTTATGGTTGCTTCCTTTTATGTTGTAATTAACAGTGTTTCTGTGGGGGGGAAATCCTTGTTGCACAGGCTATAAAGTAATTTAGGACTTTCTCATTCATGATAATCATAAAATTTTGTTGCTTAGAAAAGAACAAAAGAAAACTGCACTAATCTTTATATGCTAATGGAGAAGAAATACCAGAATTGCAGCAGATTTCACTGTCTGCGTTAATAACCTCACAATTATAGGGTCTCTCATGTCATTGATGGAGGACTCTGCTAGTTCTTGGAGTAAGTTATGTAGACCGATGCATTTTAGAGGGTAAACAATAATGTGGAAAGTATTAGTCATCAAGTTAAAATATTTTACTACCTAGAGAAGATAATTTTCTTCATCTTCTGTATTCAATATTCTGGAATGAGGCTGTTTATTTTAGACTAATCAGGGATTTCAGAGGAGTTCTAGTTCTCCGTTTTCTGTCACTATTAGAACTCTTTCATCTCACTCTGATACGCAAGGTGTTCGAAGTAGAGATTGTTTTAAGACTATAAAAGATGTTTTGACAATTTTCTAGCAAGTACCACCAATTTTTACTTATTCTCACCTGTGTCCTTAGTTGCTGGGAGGAAAATAGATTATTATAGTCCTGATTTAATAATTGACTTAACCTAAAAAAAAAAATCTTTCATACTTATCAGCGGCAAAACTATCCAGTTCAGTCCTCCCTAACCCTTGTTCAGAAAAGCACAAGAGATCTAAAAGAGCAGTTTAAAAGAGCAAGGAGAGGCAATTTGTAATTCTTAACACTCAGGAGAAAAAAAGATTACCCCCTTTTTGTTTCTGTGTATCTGTTTTTATGCTCATATTATCACCATAAATTATCAACCTGGGAACTGTTGTGCTAAGTAGGTAATGAGTTCAGCATTTCAAACTACAATAAAAATGATACCAGTTGAAAATGTGACATATTTAAGTTATTATGGAAAAATCAGGAATTTCCTGATTATTTTAATTTTAGATACACAGAATATTAAAAGTAAGTGTTGATGTCAGACTTTTTCAGGAACTAATTCTTAAGTCTGGATATAAACAAGAAAACAATAGCAAATAACCCTAATATTTATTTGTTAAAATATCAGAGAATTTAATCTATTTCCTATAGAATATTTTTGTGTGGTGGGTAAAAGTTTAGATCAGTTATTTGCATTTCAAGTAAAATTATTATCCAGATGAGTTAAAGCAGGCTGTTTACCTTTTTATTAGCTTTCCTATAAACTTTAAATACATTATTCTCTAAATACTCTGGTAGAGTGAGGTACACCTGTTCAATTCATACAGAGAGCTATTGAATAGTAGGGAATTTGACAAGTTTAAGATGAAAAACATTGTTACACACTAGCAAAAATTAGCTTTCGTGCACTGTAGTAGCCGTGTGGAATACGGCTGAAGAACGTGGACCCTGGAGCTGGAGTGGCTAGCTCTAGATTTTGGATGAGCCACCTTTTTTTTTTTTTTTTTTTTTTTAAAGATTTTATTTATTCTTTTGACAGAGAGTGAGAGATCACAAGTAGGCAGAGAGGCAGGCAGGGGCGGTGGGGGGGGGGGAAGCAGGCTACCTGCAGAGCAGAGAGCCCGATGCCAGAGAGCCCGATGCTGGGCTCGATCCCAGGACCCTGAGTTGAAGGCAGCGGCTTAACCCACTGAGCCACCCAGGTGCCCTGACAAGTTACTTTTTTATCCCTCAGTGCATTTATCTCTAAAATGGGGTTAATAGATAGTACTGACCTGATGAGGTAGTCACAAGTGAAAGTGCTTAGACTAGCGTACAGCCCTTGGTCAGTGTATGTCAGCTGTTGCTGTAATTGCTGAGGGAACAGTTCGTGGGCGAGTCCTGGTACCTGCTCTGTATCGAATACAAATTGGATGGGGTTAGTGGATGTTGAGCCACACAGGATGTAGGATTAGGAGGGGGAAAAATAAGGCCAAGGTTTGCTGGTACAGGGCATTCACAAAACAGACCCAACATTTGATTCTAAGATCATAGGCATCTTAATGTTTATACTTTATACGTTGTATAATACATGTTGAAAGATAAAAATAAGCCTGGTTCTTAATATTTATCATCTAATCAGAATAAGAGAGAAGCAAGTATTTGTGTAACCTTTAATAAAATGTTTTATCTCACATTGGATTTAAAGTTCTTTCGGACTTTTGCAGAATGCTGATTTTTCCTTATCTGTTATGTAGGGCCGCGGGTCAGGATTTCCCGGGAAGCGGAGACCCCGTGGTGCAGGATTGTCAGGACGAGGTGGCAGAGGCAGGTCAAAACTGAAAAGTGGAATCGGGGCAGTTGTGTTACCTGGGGTAAGGCTCATTTCTCATATCCTTTATCTCTGCTATAATCCTTAATTTGTTGACTGGTGATGATTTCATTTGTAAAATTACTACATGGTAAGAGTCATAGAAATAAGCCAGAATATCTCATTTGCATTTCTCTCATGACTAATGATGTTGGTCACATTTTTAGGTGCTCATTGGAAACATTTTTTGATAAAGTCACTCTTCAGATATTTAGTACATTTCAAAAATTTGAATAGTATTTTTAACTTGCTCAGTTTTGTGTTTTATGTATTCTTGTCATGGTAAAGAACTTGATTGGTACAGCAAAGCTTTAATTTTGATGAAGTCACATTTATTAATTTTTTTCTTTTATGATTGTGCTTTTGGTGTCTGAGAAATAATTGCATAACCCAAATTTACATCTTCTAGATGTGTCATGGTTTTAGGTGTTATGTTTATCTATAGGATCCAGTTTAAGCTAATTTTCATGTATGATATGAATATCATATCTATATGAATATAGATCAAAGATCATATTTTGAATACCCAGTTGTTTGAACACCATTCTCTGAATCGCCTTTGTTACCATTCCTAACCATTAGTTATCTGTATGTTTGTGGATCTGAGTATACTGTGTATACTGTGTATACTGTATTACACTGTTGATCCATTTCTCCATCTTTAGGCTAATACTACACTATATTCAGTATTTTTACTTCACTATTGAAATCAGACAATTAGTTTTCCTGTTTTTTTTTTTTTTTTACACTTTTTCAAATTTGTTTTGGCTGTCCTAAATCCTTCAAGTTTCTATATGAATTTTACCATTGGCTTGTCAATTTCTGCAAATAAGCCTGCCAGGATCTTGATTGGGTTTGCATTCAAACTATAGATCAGTGTGGGGGATGTTGATATTTTAACTGTGAAGAGTCTTTCAATCCATGAACATTGTGTATCTTTCTTTTTAAATTGTCTCAGTGATGTTCTTTAGTTTACAACATAAATGTCTTTTGCTTTATTTCTCAGATTTATCTCCCAAGTTTTCCATATTTTTTATGCTATTGTAAATGGCAGTGTTGTCTCAATTTCAGATTGTAGTTGTCTGTTGCTACTATCCAGGAATACTCATTTTTGTGTATTATATTCTACAGCCTTATTAAACTCTTGTATTACTTCTACTTGTTTATTTGTAGAACCCATTGAGTTTTCTACACTTACAACACTTATGATCATGTTGTTGGCAAATAAAGTTTTATGTCTGTTTAATCTGGAGGTTTTCATTTCTTCTATTTATTGCACTTGCTATAATCTTCAGTACAGTGTTGGATAGAAGTGATAAGGTAACCTTGTCTTCTTTCCTGTCTTGAGGAGAGAAAACATATATCTTTCATCATTGAGTATGGTGTTAGCTCTAGTTTTGTTTTATTTATTTATTTATTATTTTATTTTATTTATTTATTTGACAGACAGAGATCACAAGTAGGCAGAGGGGCAGACAGAGAGAGAGGAGGAAGCAGGCTCCTTGCTGAGCAGAGAGCCGGATGCGGGACTCAATCCCAGGACCCTGGGATCGTGACCTGAGTTGAAGGCAGAGGCTTTAACCCACTGAGCCACCCAGGCACCCCTTTATTTATTTTTTTTAAAGATTTATTTATTTGAGTGAGCAAGAGGGAGAGAGTGTGTGCACAGGTGTGGGCAGAGGGGTGGAGGGAAATAGAGAAAGAGAATTTCAAGCAGACTCCCTGCTAAATGCAGAGCCTAGCATGGGTGATCTCATGATCGTGAGATCATGACCTGAGCCAAAATCAAGAGTCAGAGGCTTAACTGATGAAGCCACCCAGGTATCCCTAATCAGTTTGAGGAAGCTCCTTTCTATTCATAAGTTGCTGAGATGTTTTTTAATCAGGTGTAGCTGTTGGATTTTGTCAAATGCTTTTTCTGCATTTATGGCTTTTTTATTGATATGGTGAAGTATATCGATCGACTTTTTTTGTATGCTAAAGCAGCCCGTGTTGTGATAAACTATACTTGGTCATGATGTTTTTTCTTTTTTGTATATTGTTGGGTTCAAATGGCTAAACATAAGAAGTTTATAGATATGTCTATAGTATAGACATAGAGGGTATTGGTTGGTCTCTAGTCTTATTTTCTTACAATTTCTTTGTTTTTGGTATTGGCAAAATGCTGGCTTCCTTGAGTAAATTAGGAAATAGAAATTTCTCTTCAGTTTTCTGGAAGAGTTGTGTGGTATTGGAAACATTCTGCCTTATAGTATTTCTATAGAATCATTAGTGAAGCCATTTTGGCCTGGAGTTTTCTTTGTGAAAAGATTTTTTTTAAAGCTTTTATTTTAATCACCCAGTGCTTACCATTGACAAGTGCATTCCTTAATCTTCATCACTCATTTCACCCATCCCCCACCCCGAACCATCAGTTTGTTTTCTGTAGTTAAGATCTGTTTCTTACTTTATCTCTCTTTTTCCCCCTTTGCTCATTTGTTTTATTTCTTATATTCCACGTATGTGTGAAACCATATGGGATTTATTTATGACTTATTTCACTTAGCATTATACTCTATAGCTCCATCCATGTCTTTGCAATGGCAAGATTTCATTCCTTTTTTATGCCTGAATACTATTCTATTGTGTGTGTGTGTGTGTGTGTGTGTGTGTGTGTATATATATATATATACCACATCTTTTTTATCTGTTCATCAGTCACTGGATACTTGGGCTGCTTCCGTATCTTGGCTGTTGCAAATAGTGCTGCAGTAAACATCGGGGTGCATGTATCCTTTTGAATTTGTATTCTTGTATTCTTTGGGTAAATACCCAGTAGTGTAATTGCTGGATTCTAGGGTAGTTCTGTTAGCTTTTTGTGGAATCTCCATACTGTTTTTTGTAGTGGCTGTACCAGTTCACTTTCCTACCAACAGTGCAAGGCAGTTGCACTCACCTGTACCTGTTGGTTGTTGTGTTTTTGATGTTAACTATTCTGACAGGTGTGAGGTGATCTCTCAGTGTAGTTTTGATTTGCATTTCCCTGATGGGAAGTGATGATGAGCATCTTTTTATGTACCTGTTGGCTCTCTGGATGTATTTGGAGAAATGTCTGTTCATATCCTCTGCCCATTTTTAAATTCGATTATTTGGTTTTTTGGTGTTGAGTTCTATCAGTTCTTTATTTATTTAGGATACTAATCCTTTATTGGCTATGTTATTTGTAAATACCTGCTCCCGTTCTGTAGGTTGCTTTTTAGTTTTGTTGATTGTTTCCTTTGCTGTGCAGAAGCTTTTTATTTTGATGTAGTCCCAATTGTTTGTTTTTTGCTTTTGTTTCCTTTGTCTCAGGGGACCTATCTAGAAAAATGTAGCTATGGCCGATGTCAGAGAAATTACTTCCTATGTTCTTTTCTAGCATCTTTATGGTTTTAGGTATCACATTTAGATCCATTTTGAATTTATCTTTGTGTGGTATATGAAAGTGGTCCAGATAGCATGTTGCTATCTAGTTTTCCCAAAAAGATATGTTGAAGGGGCGCCTGGGTGGCTCAGTGGGTTAAGCCGCTGCCTTCAGCTCAGGTCATGATCTCAGAGTCCTGGGATCGAGCCCCGCTTCGGGCTCTCTGCTCAGCAGGGAGCCTGCTTCCTCCTCTCTCTCTGCCTGCCTCTCTGCCTGCTTGTGATCTCTGTCTGTTAAATAAATGAATAAAACCTTTAAAAAAAAAAAAAAAGATATGTTGAAGACACTTTTCCCCTCTTCTTTGGAAGACTTTTTAACTGTATATTCAATTTCATTGGTGTAGGGCTATTTAGGTTATTCATTCTCATATGAACTTGTCTTTCAAGGAGTTTATCCATTTCATGTAAGTTGACAAATCTGTTGGCCTATTATCCTTTTAATATCTGTAGAATATGTAGTGATGTCACCTTTCTCATTTCCAGTGTTGGTGATTTGTGTCTCCTTTCTCTTTCCTGATTGGTTTTGCTGCAGGTTTATCAATTGTACTGATCTTGAGCCGGCCTTTGCTTTTATTAATTTTTCTCTGTATTTTTTTCCTGTATTTCATTTTATTGATACCTAATGTGATCTTTATTGTTTTCTTCCTCTTACTTTGAGTTTAGTTTGCTCTTCTCTTTTTGTTTACTTATTATGTCCCTGCCTGGAAATCTCCCACTTGTGAGGTTTAGGTTAGAGCTTTCTTTTCTTTTAGGCTTATACCTGTGGTCTAGCCAAATAAAACTTCTGTCACCTTTAGGATAAATCAGATATATATATATATATCTCCTCTATATGTAGAGGCAATACTAGAACACTCTCTCAAAGATTGCCTTCTTTACCTTTGAGGTAAATAGGTTTTATATATCTCGTAGTTTAAAGTTCATGAAATAAAGTGTACAATGAAAACAGTGGGTCACTTCTTACATGTACAGTTGCTGTACAAAAACCATGATTTTTTTTATCACTTGTATTTTAAATATGCTCTTTGAATCTAGGGCATATTGCAGCTTTCTGTACAGACTTTGTTTCTGGTTTGTACTGGGAATACTATAGTCCATCCTTGTTTTTTTATTTCAAATAAAAGTTTTCTCTCATTGAATTTGTCTTTGAAGATAATAAAATTTTATCATTTCTTTGAGCCTGTTCACTAGGTATCATCCAGTTATAAAACCTGTTTTGTTTTCTGTGTTGCAGAAATGAATACTTCCTACTTCAGCATCCTTTTGTTAGCTGTATTTTAGCTGTTGCCACATTTTCATATTTTATAATGTTTTCAGTGTATCTTTAGTCCCTTAGGTGAATGACTGGTAACTTCACTTTTAGTAGACACTCAATTTTTACTAATGGAATGACATTTTATGAATCATCTTGTTTGATTTGCTAAAACTTTAAAATGCTAATTTTGAGATATACTTTTTTTTTTTTAAGAGCGAGGGAGAGACAGAAGGAGGGGCAGAGGGAGAGAGAGAATCTTAAGCAGGTTTCACGCCCCGTGTGGAGACCAGTGCTGGGCTCAGTCTCAGAACCCTGAGATCATGACCTGAGCTGAAATCAAGAGTCAGATTCTTAACCTCCTGAGCTACCTGTACACCCCAAGATGAACATTTTAAAATATATTTCCTCAAAAAAAATTACAGTATACTGTTAGATCAGAGTTACTTGTACCACTGCTTCCTCTTGAGTCTTGATTTTCTTTCTTTTACCAGTTTGATGCCTCTCAATATTAGGTTGATCCATATGAATTTGCCAACCTTCAACCATTTTTGACCTGGAAAAACAGCAATTTCTTCTGAGTCAACCTATTACATGTGCCAGTAAACTACATATAATTGCTTTGTATGTTTTTGTACCATAGTGTTCTACCTCACATAGGATTATGCAGCTTATTTTTCTACTCAGCTAAGTGGCTTGTTGATTTTTTTTTTTTTTAATAGAAATCAAAACAGATTCTTACCACTGTTTCTTAAATGCTGTTTAATTTTCCAGTTTGGATTTTCTGTGGCTTTAGTAATTCCCTAGTGATGACTATTTTGGTTGCTTACTGTTTTCCCTTGTAGTCTTTAGACTTATGACTATAAATTGCTTTTATGGTTGAGTCTATGATGAAAGAGTGGTACTGTCCATTAAAACTGTTCTTAAACTTCTTTGCAATGAAAAATATTACTCGTGTAATATATTCTTTCTTAGTTATTCTTTCAGTCATTCCTCAAGAACAACAATACTATCACTTTCTATTTTGCACTTAACCTGTCCTGTCTCAGCGTGTCGCCCCAGCCGGACTGTAAAAGAGGAGGACTGCGTTTTAAAATATCGGCGCTGGTCCCTCTTCTCTGTTTTAGTAACTAATGTAGAGCTTTTTCGTTATAAGCATTCTGGAAATCATTATTAACAAGCCAGTGGGTACTTAGTTGATTTGGTGAAATTTAACCACGTCCAGAAATGAATATCTGTGGTTGGTAATGTTTTGGCAAAGACTGAAATTTTGATAAGTTATTCAAAATAATATTTTAAAGCAGTGCTGTCCAGCAGAAATATATGTATATCACATACACATCTAAAACTTCGTAGTAGCTACATTAAAAAAGAAAAGAGGAACAGATGTCATTTAACTTCAATGTATACCTTTTGACCCAACATATCCAAAAGTTTACTGTTTCAACATGTAATATATAAAATGTGTGAAATTGTTTATGAGCTATGTTTATGTTCTTTTTTGTTTGATACTGAAGTCTTTGAAGACTGGTAGGTATTTTTACTTACAGCACCTCTCAGATTTGACTAGCCAGATTGCAGGTTTTAGAGTCACTAAAATAGAGTGATACAATTTATATGTAGGTATATGTATGTATTGATATAGAGGCATATACTCACAGAAATGTAGTACAGTTTCTTCCGTTTGTTCATTGAAATTTCTGGCTGTGATTGTTTATATTTTCTCCCTGCTCCTGATCCATGGGACTTGTAATGCCAAAGAGCAAATTAAGTATCCAAAGTGTCAGGACTTGCGCCTTTATGGTATTATCTTGGCAATAGTGATCTAATTTGGGATTATTACTCTGGGCCTTGGCAGAAATTGTATTTTGAATATGAGTCCTCCGTGATTCTCAAGTGTATTGCACATGGAAGGTGTGACTGTGCCCTCTGTGTTTTGCTGCTTACAGGTGTCTGCTGCAGATGTCTCATCCAATAAGGACGAAGAAGAAAACTCCATGCACAACACAGTGGTGCTGTTTTCCAGTAGCGACAAGTTCACCTTGCACCAGGTCTGAGCTCAGTTACGGCCTCCCGCTCTCGCGCCCCTCTTTCCCCCTCCGCTGTAGCCCGTGTGCGCTGAAGTCACTTCCTGTTTAGCTTTAGAGCCATATTAGCTAAGAAGGTAATTTAAAAAAATAAAACTAGTACATTGTTAGCTGAGTCTCCAGCCTAAATTATTATGTTCATGTCTTTTTGATTTCAGGATATGTGTGTAGTTTGTGGCAGTTTTGGCCAAGGAGCAGAGGGAAGATTACTTGCCTGTTCTCAGTGTGGCCAGTGTTACCATCCATACTGTGTCAGTATTAAGGTAAATACTCTTGAATTTCAGTCAGTTAAAAATGTGTTGAAACTTGATACGAGTAGTGTCATGCTGTTTACATTTCTTACAGTTAGTTTTTGTTGAGATCATTAGACATACGTGACAGTATTTAATATTTAAATATTGCCTTTCGAGTGTTACATGAAAAAGTTAACTCCTCTACAAATCCGTGGTCTTAAATTGTAGTGGTTATCCTGCTGTCTCAAAAAACCAAAAATAAAAATGCATGTCTTTAAAAGATACTTTATACACTTACTTGCTAAGGCATGAAGTTTGGTTGATCCATTTATTTGTCTACTGATACTAAAAAGTCGACACCAACCACAGAACTCAGTAGAAATCCCTTCACTCACCTGGTCTCTTCCCCATGTTCTTCTTCTCAACCCTCCCTTGTATATGAAAGGACATTTTCTGTTAGGCTTCTTGGATCAGTGGGTTGGTATTTTTAAATCAGTTTTGGAGCAATTTTGGCCATTTCTTCATGTTTCTTTTCTGTTCCCCACAGCCCCCTTCTGAAATCTTAGTTGTATGTGTACAGAATTACCTGATACTGTCCCAGATCAGTCTCACTTTGTCGATTTTTCTGCAGTTGCTTTTCTGTCTGTACTTTGGTTTGTATAGTTTCAATGACATTCCCCAAACTCACTTTAAAAAAAAAAAAAGGAAAAAAAAATTATTTATTTATTTATTTATTTGGGAGAGGGCGTGAGAACATGAGCAGGAAGGGCAGAGGGAAGAGAGCTCAAGCTGACTGTGGCTGACTGTGGAGCCTGACACGGGGCTCCATATTAAGACCCTGGGATCATGATCTGAGCCGAAACTAATAGTCAGACGCTCAACCGGCTTGTACCACCCAGGCGCCCCTTCCCAAACTCACTTTTGTCACGCGGGGTCTAATCTATTTTTAAATCCATCTGGATATTTCACTGAGATGATTGTATTTTTTTAATCACAGTTTTATTTTACAAAAGTTTGTTATCTTGCAGTTTAGAATTTTTTTCTTGAGTTTTTTTCCTTTCAAGTCCTTGTTCTGTGTTTGTTATTGTTAGTTCTACCATGCCTAACATTTCTCATTGTTTGTATTAGCTTATTATTACTAGTATTAGCTTATTGCCCCTTACAAGGATCTATACATTTTTTAAATTTAGTAATCTTTGATTGAATGTGGCAGTTGTAAATTTTGGCATTATGTCGCGGAGAGTTTGGATTTTGTTCCTTTAGAAAGTATGGAGTGGCGGGCAGTTCTGAAGACATTCGAGCCATTTGAAGCTTCTCGAGGCTTTCAGGGGCAGGTCTAGAGAACCTTCACTTTGAGGTGCTGTTTTCACAATTTTCGGTCTTGGAACCATTAACAGTCTAAAGTTACTAAGGATCCCATAGAGTTTCTGTTTATGAGAATATTCATTATTGACCACCCTTACAGAAATTAACTGGGAATATTTTGAAACATAAATATATAAGCATGTTTGTTAGGATATCATGTAATGATGGTTTATATTTTATATATCATGTAGCCTCTGCAAAACATCACTGTAAGTGGATTAAAGTGAAAAAGGCAAATAACATCTTAGCATCATTTTATTTTATTTTATTTATTTATTTATTTTTTTAAGATTTTTATTTTTTTTGACAGAGAGAGAGAGAGATCACAAGGAGGCAAAGAGGCAGGCAGAGAGAGAGGGAAGAACCAGGCTCCCTGCCGAGCAGAGAGCCTGATGCGGGACTTGATCCCAGGACCCTGAGATCATGACCTGAGCCGAAGGCAGCGGCTTAACCCACTGAGCCACCCAGGCGCCCTTAGCATCATTTTAAAAATAGTTTTGTCCTCACCCACTAGGGTTTCCTAGACCACACTGTAGTGATGGCTTTTCTAGCTCGAGTGTAATCTGAGACATGAAGTGTGGCCTTCACGACATCTCTACTGAATTCTCCCCGTATCCTTCCCCCCACGAGCTCCCCATGAGCCCCTCACTAGTGTCTTTTTACTTTGACTGTTTGAGATTCAAATGTCTTCAGCGTTGTGTGAGCTGTGACAGTTGTTCAGCTTAGAAATGCCCAGTAGCTGGTCTTTGTCGTGTCCTTCTTTGGCCTCCCGTATGTGCAGCTTGATGTTCGGCCAACGCCGTGAGGGAAATTCCGCGTGGACGTCTAGAGCTCTTTCTCTCCACTGCTCCGTCCTTTCCAGGACTCTGTCCTGCCGGTTGCAGCTGCCTCCGCCTCCCAGAACTCCGTCATGTGCCCCAACTCAGTGAGGCCATTGTGCTCTGCTGGAGTTCTCCGTCCCTGGGCAGCTGTCCAGAAACAGTCGACAGCAGAATATTGTAGGGCTCACCTCACTTGTTCTCTCTTCTCAGAAACCACAGTCCTGTACTGCCTTTTGTTCGGTATCTGAAACAAGTGATTAATGCATTTTGCCCCATTTGCTGGTATTTTCTGGTGGGACAGAGGTCTCATGCCAGGTACTCCATCGTAGTTGAAGCAGATACTCTCACAGACTATTAAACACATCCATCAGAACTTACGAATGAAACCCTGGGTAATTCCTTTCAGTTCAGTGGGAGGAAAAAGAAAGTTGTTGGTTGAGCTCTGCAAACTCTGCTGGGAGCTGGGGGGGGCCTTTCCATGAGGGGAGGCTGTCCAGACGGCGCGGAGCTGCAGGGAGCTCAGGCTTGGGAGGGAGGCGGTCGGACAGACTGATGGGAGCGGTTCGAATGGTTGTGGGCATAGTAACCAGACTGACGTGCCTGGGAGAGTGAGTATCGCTGAGTAACCCGAGAATGTGGCTGTAAAGGGCCACAGGGTAGGTGTCTGTGAAGTAGGAAAACTTAGTAGGAATGAAGACACATGATAGCTAGGCTCTGTCTCCCACTCTGTCTTCATCTGACCGTTCCTCTGAGCCGGAGATGGTCAGTCGTGTCCCTCAGGCCAAATCTTTATAAACGAAATTTTATTGAAACACAGCCATATTCTTTTGTCGACATATGTCTTCTGTGGGCTCCACGCTGTTGTGGCACAGTTGTGTCGTTCACAGACCACGTGCCCCGCGAAGTTCAGAGTATTTACTCTCTGGCCCTTTCTAAAAGAAGTTTGCCGGTGACTGCTGTAAGCCACCCTGCTCCTCCTGTCCTAATCTCTGTCCTCCGTTTGGGTAAATAATACATAATTTGATCATCTGTGAGTAATTTAAAAGCATCAGTAGGCTAATCAGACTAATAAATCTACATACTTACGAATCAAACAGCTTTCAGGGCCTTGCAGTGATTGGCTGTCCGCTGTCCTGCTCGGCCTCCACGCTTCCTGCCTGTTGCCCAGGCGGCCCTTCTGACCCTTGCAGGGCCTTCTAGGAGTTGCCTTGAAGTTCTGAGTAACATGCTGTTGCTTCTGCTGTTTCTTTGTTTGATTTTGTTGACTTTTTGCTATGAATAAATAAATGCCAATTGAGGTCTTAAAATAGACCTCTCCTCCCAATATAGTTCTACACATCAAGTCAGTGGACAGTGTTGGTTATGACTCAGTAGGTGTTCACGGGAGACCTAAGTGGTTTGCTGTGGCTTTGTCTTGGAATTTCTAATAGCAAAAATAATACAGTGATTCATGAATCTTCACTAGTTGTTGTTGTTTGCTTATACATGCTGCAGAAACATGATTCTGTCAAATTATTTTGGCAAAAGTAACGTTTCCTGGAAGAAGTCCCGCCCACTCCTGACACTCCCACTTCTTTCTCCACGTCTGTGCTGCTGCTCCGGCGCTGCTGCTCATTCGTCAGCTCCCCTGGGCTGCGGTCCTTTGTTGGGGTCATTGTTTCCCACATGGCGCGCCTTCCTGGTTCTTGTCGCGGCCCTTGTTTTGTTCCTCACATCTTGACTTCATTCAAAGAGGTATTTGGGAGATGAAGTTTGAGTCCTTACATTCCTAAAAGGTACTTTCCTTCCACACTTAGTTGTTTGTTTGCTTGGTTAAGATTTGTATCTTGAAAAGTATATTCCTGTAGAATTGAAAACTGTTACTCTGTTTTAGTGTTCATAGTTGGAAAGTTTGATGCCGTTTTGATAGCTGTTTTTTACTTATTTAGCTCTTTTACCTTCCTCTGAGATAGCTTTTAGACTTTCTTACTCTCCATGATCTGAATTTTTATTCTGTATTTTGTTTGCTCTTTCAGTAACATACCTACTTAGTGGTCCTGTCTTACAGATTCTGTTTTTTTGAGAGTTTTCATTTGGATCCAAGTTCATAATTGTACATGGAGTGGCTACTTTGAGGAGTGTGTCAGAAGTATAGAAATTCTTGGGGCGCTGGGGTGGCTCAGTCATTAAGCATCTGCCTTCGCTCAGGTCATGATCCCAGGGTTCTGGGATCGAGCCCGACATTGGGCTCTCTGCTCGGCAGGAAGCCTGCTTCTCCCTCTCTCATTCCCACTGCTTGTGTTCCCTCTCTCCCTGTGTCTCTGTCAGATAAATAAATGAAATCTTAAAGAAAAAAAGTACAGAGATTCTCAAACTTTCCTGCTAACTTAGACCTTGTGACAGAGGAGACTAAACAGAGTGGTGGTGAGCGTCGGAAGTCCCACCGTCATGGCCTGAGAGCCTCCAAGGTCATGAAATGTCCTTGGGAATTTATGATTTACTCTAAATTTTTTAGATTTTTAAATACTGACTTTAATATATAGATCCTTGTGCAATGTATACAAGTTTTAGAAGTATGAATTCATGAAACATCACAGGTGGAAACTAGGCCAATACATTTTCAAAACTTGTATTAACAGGGAAGGGGAAGTATACTTGATTTCTTCAAAATCTAGTCGCCGCCTCTGTAAGTGGACATAAAGTCCGAGGACGAGGTGGTTAGGCATTCGAGTATGTTCTGCTTTCTGTTACCCTGTCCCATCGGGGCCCTTGTGAAAGTACATGTTCCCACACCTGGGTTGGGCCACTGCTGGTGCTCAGTGCGTGTTACTTGATTGGCTCTTCCCTGCTTCCTGAGACATCAGCGCTGCGTCCTCATGTGTATGACGTATGTGATCGTGCAGAATGAGGAATCGGTTAGTGTGTCAATCACTTGCATCGGTGGTTTCTTTTACAGATCACTAAAGTCGTTCTTAGCAAAGGTTGGAGGTGCCTGGAGTGCACCGTGTGTGAGGCCTGTGGGAAGGCGAGTGACCCCGGAAGACTCCTGCTCTGTGATGACTGTGACATAAGCTACCACACCTACTGCCTCGCCCCTCCTCTGCAGACCGTGCCCAAGGGGGGCTGGAAGTGCAAATGGTACTGCGGGACTTGCCTCCCCTCCTTGGCCTCGCAAGTGCACAGCGCTCCCACCGTTCTTAAAAATTAGCTGCCCCCGCTTCATTGCCTGACAACATGTCGAGTATGGTAGATGCCATGCCGCCTCTCAGAAAAATGTTCTGATTTGCTTTCAGTGATTCCCCCTATTCTGTTCTAGTGTGTCTTCTTGATTATAGTTACTAAATAACTACGTAAATAAAATGAGACTTGTTGGGGGGTGTTGGGTTTCAGGTGTGTTTGGTGCAGGCACTGTGGAGCGACATCTGCGGGTCTGCGATGCGAGTGGCAGAACAACTACACACAGTGTGCTCCCTGTGCAAGCCTGGCTTCCTGCCCCGTCTGCTGCCGGAACTACCGAGAAGAAGACCTTATTCTGCAGTGCAGACAGTGTGATAGGTATTGTGCTACTTTTTAAATTCCTTTTTCTCTTGCAAGTGTTTCTCTTTTAAATATAGCAAAAGGAAATTGGAAAATAACATTCTCTGTCTTAAATTTAAGAAGCAAGACTTTTTGCTTTCTAGATTTTCTGTTGGCTAGAAACTTAGACAAGTTTCCTGTTTTGTACTTGCAGTTCCAGACAATGATTTTTGACTTGAGGCTTTTAAGGGTTTTATGAATTCTTGAAATTAGGTACAGAATTATTGCCTGCATGTATGCATTTATCTGTGAAGGGTTTTTGGTTTTTTTTTTTAAGATTTTATTTATTTATTTATCAGAGAGAGAGAGCGCACAAGTAGGCAGAGAGGCAGGCAGAGGCGGAGAGAGAAGCAGGCTCCCTGCCGAGTAAGGAGCCTGATGTGGGGCTCGATCCCAGGACCCTGAGATCATGACCCGAGCTGAAGGCAGCGGCTTAACCCACTGAGCCACTCAGGTGTCCCCATGGAGAGTTTTTGAATCTTTTATTAGATTCTACAAATGGTCTCACACATTTTATTTTCCTTAAGCTAGTTTTTCTTACAGCTGTGGATATTAACTGTCCAGGTGCGGGGTATGAGCTCCCCGCCCTTGGTAGTATGTGAGCAACTTCGAAGTCAGGAGTGTTTTCTTTGGTTTCGGTGATACAATCTTTTTTTTTTTTTTTTTTTTTTTAATTTTTATTTATTTATTTATTTGCTAGCCAGAGGTCACACTTAGGCAGAGAGACTTGCAGAGAGAGAGGGAAGCAGGCTCCCTGCCGAGCAAAGAGCCCGATGTGGGGCTCGATCCCAGGACCCTGAGATCATGACCTGAGCCAAAGGCAGAGGCTTTAACCCACTGAGCCACCCAGGCGCCCCATCGGTGATATAATCTTGTGCTGAGTTCATAGTCAGCACTATATGCGTAGTATTAGCTGTAAAGTTATTTTGCCAGTAATACAGGGTTCTCAGGACTCTGCCTAGCGATTTTTTGTTCAAAGGCAAGGTAATTCCTTTTTCCCCGTGAGCATTCAGCCTCAAACACATGAGCTCCGTCTACTCCACAGTGGGTGCCCGCCACACGGAGCCCAGACACGCTAGCCCATTTGCAGACGACTTCGTGCTTTCCCAGAATTCCTTCGTGCTCGCCCTCACGAGCTTCTGCTTCTCTGATGCACTCACTGTGTGATCTGAGGGCACTTAACCCGCCCTCCATGTGCTTTTGCTTCCTTACCAGTACTTGATCGCTCTCTTTTTCTGTGGCTTATTCTCAGCTCTGAAAGTTTTCGCGGGTCGGGAGCTGTGGTCAGGAGAAGGGGCAACATAGGAGGAACATCTGAGCCTTAGGGGCTCTCGGTGTGGCAGCTGCCAACTCCTGCTGCAGTTCTGTTTTAATGTGCAAAATACGGTTTTTTTAGATGGATGCACGCAGTTTGTCAAAACTTAAGTACTGAAGAGGAAGTGGAAAATGTAGCCGACATTGGTTTTGACTGTAGCATGTGCAGACCCTATATGCCTACATCAAATGGTAAGAAAATACCGTGAACCGTGGGTCTGTGCTCCTGTAACTCCCTTGCGCTGTGCTGTCCATACCCAGGGAGTGGACTTGCCTCTCTTTTTCATTTTGTGAAACAGTTATCTGGACAAGTATTTTATGAAAAATAAGTTCTTTTAGTTGTAAATATTTTCCCCAACTTAATATATTAAAACAGTTGGCTTTCCTAAAGAAAATAAATTAAGCATGTGTTGTAGATACATAGTGATTTTCCCTTCCCGACCCGTCATCTTGTAGTTCCTAGGAATACGTAGAAATCCGTGTGCTGCTGCTCACCTGGGCTTCCGTGGGGTGTGTGTCCTTCACTACTGCTCCCTGGTGTTGTTAAAGACAGTCTTGAACTCTATTTAGTGTTTTAAGTATTTACTTCAGTAAAATGGGTGCAGAAGTAGAATATTTAATTATGTATAAATCCTTCAGTGGTTCATTTTCTGAAAAAAATTACACAGTTTCTTTTTTTTTCTTTTCCATTTCAGTGCCTTCCTCAGACTGCTGTGAATCCTCCCTCGTAGCACAGATTGTCACAAAAGTGAAAGAGCTAGGTAAAGCCTCTGGCCCTTTGCTTCACCGTCCCTTACAGAGAGCACGTGCATGCTGGTCATTGATACAGCCGACCTGCCGCATGTGCCACGAAACCCGCCTTTGTCGTACGAGTGTTCAGCCTAAGTTCCCTGATGTTGTCAATCGTTTCTGTGACTGACACGTGTCCTGGGTGTCTTACCCAGCTTTCACGTGACACGCTTCCTGTCAGTCTCAGCAAAGTAGCAGTGAAATAACCACCCAGAGTAATCGTTGGCCCCATACGTGCTTTGGTTTCATTGATGTATCACTGTGCTTAGTGACAAATTTAGCAGAAACTAAGGCCTGGTTATCGAACAGTGACTTTTTTTTCTTATGAGAATTAATTGAATTTCTTACTCTTTTTTTCGTAATGGATTAACGAGGGTGGTGACTAATAGGATATTTTTTTTAAACCATTGTTCTTTTGTCTAATTCTGTTTGGTATCATTGGATACAAAAGCATTTGGATAGTGCAGAAATTTTAGTGGATTGCAGTTTTGTACATTGAAACATTTGCAGGATTTCTTCTTACTCACCACCTCTCCGAGTCACTGATTACACTGGTACTTGGCTCCCCACGTGGCCTTCAGTAGTATTCTTGTTCCTCTTACATAAATTGATTCTCACCTTTTAGTTTGAAAAGATAGTCTGGGAAAGGCTCATAGTCACGTAGCAGAAGCATTGCCTTCAGCGTCAGTGCTTTCTTTCTAAATCCTCATGTTGACAGATGAGGAGAAAATGCCAGGCAGACCTTGTAACCTTTCTGCTTATGATCCCAGGAAGTCGACCACTCTTTCTTAGTTTCAGTTGAGCACCGTGAATTATTTGTGCATTTCATGTATAATTGCTTTATAGTCACAGTCTCTTCACAAGGTATTTTGAAACAGCCCTCAACTTATCAGCGCAAGTTAAAGTGAGACTTTGAATGTATATCCTTGGGATATTGTAATTTTAGATCCACCCAAGACGTATACCCAGGATGGCGTGTGTTTGACTGAATCAGGGATGACTCAGTTACAGAGCCTCACAGTTACAGTTCCCCGAAGAAAACGGTCAAAACCAAAGCTGAAGTTGAAGATTATAAATCAGAACAGTGTGGCCGTCCTTCAGACCCCTCCAGACATCCAGTCAGAACATTCAAGGGATGGAGAAATGGATGATAGTCGAGGTAAGACTGACTTATTTTCCATTCATCATGTTCACAAGAAGGAAATAAAATCATTTTTAGAATACACACCTTTTATCTCAGGGTAAAATCTACTGACTTAGGTAACCCTTGATATGACCTTGACCTTTCTAAGTGAGTTATCTGCTTGGACTTTTCAGATTTTCGTCTTTTCACATGGTCTCTAGAACGGACTTATTTACATTATAGAACTCTCCAGGAACACCGAATCTTTGAATATCTTTCACATACTACCTTAGATAGGTAGTATGTGAGCAGCTTCAAAATCAGGAGTGTACCCCTAGATGGGGAAATTGAGAGGGCCGCATTCTAGTTTGCTAGGTGGCAGCATGAACCTCAGATGCTGTGAGCTCAAGTACCGTGGCTCAGTTTAAGTGGAACGTGGTCCCTCCGTTCCTGCACGGAAAAACCATTATTAATGTTCAAGTGCACATTGATGTTCACAGATGTTCATCATAAACATACCTGTTTATAACTATTTTTTTTATCCCAGGAGACACCAGGGATTTTCTGGCTGAATCCTTGAGATGACAGAATAATTTTAGTAGTATTAAATTCACTATGAGTCACATTTTGCCTATTTCCGAAGATCACCACAAGCTTATGTCTTTTAGGTTGGTTGTTTCATTTCAGCTGACTCGAAACAAAGTAATAAATACATCTGTCCATCACATTATTCAGCAGTATCTGTCAAATCCTCCTCTGTGCTGGGTGTTGGAGGTCATGTCAGTGAACAAAGCAGACAAAATTCTGTACTCATGAAACTTACTTTTTAATGTTAGGAGCAAAGATTACTTTCAAAAACAGCACATAATAAGTGAGTTGATTACAGTCTGTTTAGCAAGTGTTCCGGGAAAGCTAGCATTGGAGTAAGAGGAATGGGCATGCACGTGGCAGTGGGAGGCAGCAAATGAGGTGGAAGCAGCAGGTGAGCAGAGGCGTGGGAGAAGTGAGAGGCCACTGCACTGGCTGAGGGAAGAGCGTCCCAGACAGGACGGGGGCCAGTGCACAGGCTCCGGGCAGGCGTGTGCCCAGCTAGCATGTGTGAGGAGTGTCATGAAGACCAGTGTACCCAGCAGTGAACAGAGGTGGCTGCAGGAGGTGCAGAGATTGGGGGTAAGAGGAGAGAGAAAGCATGACTCAGTTGGTCATACGGAACCACAGCGTTGTGCCTTAGGAGTTTCCATTTCCTGTGGATGGACTGGGAGGTAATTGGAGGTTTCTGAGTGCGTAGTGGCTTAGTCTTCCTCCAGTTTTTAAAAGCACACTTGGCTGTAATGTGCCTAGACCACTGGGCCCAGGAGTTGCGGCACGTGGGTCTGTTGGGGGCTGTTGCAGGAGGCAAGCGAGGGATCGTTCTGGCCAAGAGCGGGCGTGTTTTACCGGTTAGTCCTCACCTTTCCCCCGCAGTGTTGCGTTTGGGTCTGTCGGGTGGGGAGAGAAACTCTGATGGTTATGGAGAGCTGATGTTCAAATACTATGAAACAGGAAGTCAGATTTTGAAGTTTAGTGATTTGTGGCTTGTGAAGAAATAGTCTGTAACTGCGAGGAATTGATCACATCGCCATCAGCCAGAGTACAGTGCAGAGTTCGTTTCTGTGGACAGTAGGCGTCTGAAAAAGGATCCCATCTTTCTCAAAGCCGAGAAATGCTGCGTTTCAGACATTTCCTGACAGTACACATTAGTTCTCAAAGTCTGAGATTACAGAATCTTTTAAAAGGTTGGCAAAACAGCATTAGAAAGGCCTGAGGAGGTTTTCCCTTTGACTACTATTCTACACCACACCACCATGGGAAACGATGTTTCCAGATTGAGGCAGTCTGAGGGCACATCCCATAAAAATAACAAGTAACCTCATGCATGATGTTACAGATAAATACATAGTTGATTCCACAGGAGTCTGTAATGGCCAAGTGAACTTGGGGTGCTCCTGAAATACTGTAACAGTGCCGTTTGTTGTTGCTTTTGCTAGCTGTCCACTGTTCAACAAATGTTTCTTCAGGAAAGTAAGTTATAAACAGTTACCTTAGCATATCAGAAACAAATTTTTTGTGCAACGGAAACAGGGTTTGTTTTTTTTTTTAAAGATTTTATTTATTTATTTGACAGAGAGAAATCACAAGTAGATGGAGAGGCAGGTAGAGAGAGAGAGAGAGGAAGAAGCAGGCTCCCTGCTGAGCAGAGAACCCGATGCGGGACTCGATCCCAGGACCCTGAGATCATGACCTGAGCCGAAGGCAGCGGCTTAACCCACTGAGCCACCCAGGCGCCCCGGCTTTTTTTCCTAATAAATAAAAGTGTCGCTCTCTCCCCTGCTCTCAGTTTTGGATAGCGAGGTTTTGGTAACGAGGTGATAATTACAGTTATAGTTGGACCTCGGGAGAGGTTTCTAGGCTAGAGAGAGACAGCCTTAGGTCCTGAGCCTGAAGATGTAATTGAAGGGAAGGGAATGAGTGTTAACTGCAAACTGATTTATAATTGTCTTTTTGAACTTTCTCTCTGTGTTTCCCCTTCCCTGATGCTGAGATTTCATTTCCTGAAAGCAGTGCACGAAGCATCATGAGTTCAGTTACTATTTGGGGCCTTTTCCATCTTTTTCTAGACTTTTCCCACCTACTGGGATGCCCAGTTAGAGTGGTTCAGTCGCCACTTGGCCTTGCATTTCCTATTACACAGGAATTCTGTATTTGATAGATTTTTCCAATATTATCTGTGCATTCCTTTTTTGTTTTTTTTCCCCCTCAGAAGGAGAACTTCTCGATTGTGATGGTAAATCAGAATCTAGTCCTGAACGGGAAGCTGTGGATGATGAAGCTAAGGGAGTAGAAGGAACAGAAGGTGTAAAAAAGAGAAAAAGGAAACCGTACAGACCAGGTATAGTCCTAAATGAGATATTTTAATGTAATCGAACTTAGATAATTTAAGAAAAATACAATATCGAGGGCTTCAATTGTTATTAAATACTCGAGATGAAAGGTAGCTCCTTAGCAAATCTCCAAACTAAAACTTGACTGTAGAAATTGAAGGACTGAACTACTTCAATATGCTTTTGAGGTAGAAGTTCCGTAGATGGAGTATGTGAATACTTCACAGTAAATCATTATTTTAATGCCTTATCCCAGATATGGTCCATTATATTAAATGCTTTACTACATTGGCTTTTATTTGTACTGGTATTTTTAAAGCCTCTTACTTATTTTTCCCTTGATGTGTACTTCTGAATTCTTCTGGTTTTCAGCATTCGTTCTTAATATTTGTTTTTGAAACATTTCAGTGCTTGCGTACGAGCCAGTAAATGTACAATTAGAAGGTAATACAACAGGGTTCCTGTGCCTCCTAAAATTTATAGTTCAAGTCGTGTATGACTGATAAAATTCTCTCTTATTTCCTCCCTGCCTCAGAGGTGGAGGAAGAAGCTGTTTTGCTTGTCAAATTTAATTTGCCTTATTAGAAAAAAATTACTGAACTGGTCACAGTGCAGAGTGTGTATAAGCTTTCTTCAGGTGGTTTATTAATGTCTATTTGCTGGTCAAACGAGACATCAGATGGCATCAGTTCAGTCTTTATCCTTCTGACTGCTTGTATTTTATTGATGAGAGTGTTCTAAATACCTTGTGATGTGCTGGGAGACACTTTCTCACTGTTGTTTGTATTCTGCAAGACCTTTAAGGTAACGTTCCAGAAGATGGGCTGCATCTATTAACAAGGACCTAGATACACTTCATCCTAGTCACTGTATGAAAATCATTTCATTTCTTCCTAATTAGGAGGCTTAAAACTACACAAATTTTCCCAGACACTGCGAACTCCTTCTAGGAGCTTACATTTACTGTGGTTTTTTTCTCTCTGTTTCCGCCTCCCATGGAGGTCATCCTTGTGACTGAGGGACCCGTTACGTCACAGTGCATTAGATGGCTGTGTCCTGTGACAGAAACTGTTAGCGTTGACTATGTATCAGACACTGTTCTACGTACTTTACGTCTGTCAAGCCGTTTAGCCCTTATAATACATGTATGAGGAGGTGAGGTGCTAGCCGCTGTCCCTGTCTAACAGGGAGGAAACTGAAGGACTGGAAAATTAAATGACTCACCCAGAGTCCAGTAGTAACAAGAATTATAGTGTGGCTCCAGATTCTGTGCTTTGAACTGTGGCACTGTGTGTGTGTGTCATGTCCAAGAGCCTTCACCAGACATGTTGCCCTGAAGTCATACTTGATTTTGTTTGGATTGTTCAGTTTCATGTGTATTCTCTTGCAGCTAATATAGTAATATGAAGGATAATATATGAGTTACTTAATATTTGTAAACAAGTACGATTTACTATAATATTTACTTTGACACTGGTGAGAAGAGGAAATGCATGCAACCTTTCTGTGCTATAGTAATGTATGTTTATACCTGTTCGGTTAGTGGTAAGCTAACCATCAGTAGCTTTGACCTCTTTTAATTTGCTTATTTCTGAATTCTTGTATTGCACATAAAAATGATTATTGATTTAAATTAGCCCATATAGAATTTGGGAAATGCCTCCAAGCAATTTAACCCTACTTAGTACAGGGAGAAATCAATTATTTACAAAGTTACCCAATTTTCTTTTTGGGTAGGTATTGGTGGATTTATGGTACGACAAAGGAGTCGAACTGGGCAAGGAAAGACGAAAAGATCTGTCGTCCGAAAAGATTCCTCAGGCTCTATTTCTGAGCAGTTACCTAACAGAGATGATGGTATGGTACTGATTTTGTTTGATTTACCCTTTTCTTGCTATCCCTCTTGAAAAGAACCATCCTAAATAATGCTGCAGTCACAACCTTGTTGCTTCTTACTGATCAGGGATGTGAGAGCCTGTAGAGTTCATACCTGTAATACAGAAATTAGGTGTGGTAAGGAAAAGGTTTAAGTCCAGTAGAGTGTATTCCTCTGAGATTTTTTTGAAACAACTTTGTTTTTCTTGAGTTAAGTACAAACATTGAAGGGACTGGATCACTCAGTCACACTTGTGCTTCCTGGTCATCTCACAAAAGGCCCTTCTTAGCCTGACTTGTCTCCTTGGTATGGAATTGGAGACTTTAAATCTTTTTTTTTTTTTAAAGATTTTATTTATTTATTAGACAGAGACCACAAGTAGGCAGAGAGGCAGGCAGAGAGAGAGGAGGAAGCAGGCTTCCTGCTGAGCAGAGAGTCTGATGTGGGGCTCGATCCCAGGACCCTGGGATCATGACCCGAGCTGAAGGCAGAGGCTTAACCCACTGAGCCACCCAGGCACCCCTGGAATTGGAGACTTTAGACTATTTTGTTGAAAGTGACAGCCAATCCAGCAATTTTTAAGAAAATTGTATCATGTTTTAGAAATATGTTTTCCAGTAACTACTCTGTCATCCTCACATAGATCTTCAGAGAAGGCTAAATCATTGCTTAACCATAGCTTGAGAACTGGTTCTGATGAACGCGTTGGGTCAGTATGTCACAGTCTGTATGCTTTATGCATTTTAAATGCTTTCTGCAGGATGTGAAGGAAGGAGCTGTTTTCGGAATGTGCTCTGATAAGAGTTCTTCCATTATTATGGGGTGCGGTTTTGACCTGTGAATTAATGAAAATTACAAATTGTGTTTTTAAAAGGAAGCTCCAGATGGTTTTAAAGGACTTTCTGACATGACTTACAATGGCTGTAAGAAGCCCGAAGAAGTAGGATACGTTCACTGAGACTGGTTTTGTTTTGCATCTTTCTGTGTTCTGTTCTCTAATTTTAGTTCTGTTAGGTCAGTATTTTATCCCTTCATATGCAGCATGTGGAGTCATCTGGGGAGTGTTCATTATGTTATGGGTTGTTTCCTTTTCCAAATTGCCTTTTTCGTATTTTAACACCTTCTAGTCACTCCCCCTAGTCCCAGTGCACTGTTACTTCTGTGTGTCCCAGTGATGCAGGGTAGAAAGGGTTAACACTGGTTCTCCTGTGTGTCACTCCCAGCCCTTCTGGAGCCTCATTTCACTGTATTTATTGTCTGAGATTCATACATACACATAATATATTTACAATTTTTTTCTTACCCTGAGCTCATATTCTGTAGAACATTCTCTCAACTTTTTTGAGGACCGAATTGAAGGTGGCTTATTTCAGGGAATATCTGCCTCTGTTACCAGAGGAGCACGAGCTGCTACTGCCTTACCCGGGACTTCTGTAGCTAAAAGAATTTAGCTTAAATTCTTGTCTTGAAGTTTTGTGGTCCATCTCTGTTATAACTACAGGTTTCTTACACATTAGGGCTATCCTGAGTTTATGAACTCGCAGGGAAGATTTCCGGTTTTTGCATTTCTGCCCAGCACCAACTTCCATGACAAGACAAGCTGTTTCCTTTGCTATTGGTGGTGGAGACAGGGAGGCGTGGTGTGTGGGGGGGGCTTGGGGGGATGGGTTTCTTGTTGAACCAACCCTGAGCATCCTTCTGGGTCTCACCTTTATAGGAGGCACCTCTGGCTAATCTCTGTCTCAGTGGGGGAGAGTGGGGGAGGATTTAAACTTTGTGTTCCAGTCCCCATTCCTCATGAGGCTCTGAAAACGGGAGCTCAGGACCACTGGATTTTAGCAAAATCAGGGGAGCTTTACTTGGTTCTGTGTGTATTTCTTTCTGTGGTTCCTCTTTCACCTGAACTTTTTTGGTCTTTGAGGATTCTTTATTTCATGGTTAGATTACTCTACACTTAATAAGGTTGTTTAAAGAATGTTTATCCACCATTTGTAGTTTTCAGAAGAGTTAGTCCACTTACATATTCGGGTAACAAAAGTACCTTCACTGGTTTCCAGAAGGGGTGTGCCGTTTGCCTTAGGAGTGTGAGCCTATCATTTGAGTGCTTACCTATCTGCTTGAAATAGTGTGCTTAGTTATTTGCTAATCTCATAGATAAAATTTTGTTTTCTTTCCATTTCTGATTGATTTTAAGATTGGGCATTCATAGCATATTTACGAGCTTATTTTTAGATAGTAATATATTATTACAATATACGTGTACCACAAAAACCCAATTCACAATAAACCCCTGAACTTGGAATTGCTTAATTGAAGAACACACGTTTTTAAAAAGACTTTTGTTGAATTTGCCTGATAAACTCTACAAAAAGATTGTTCCTGCTAAATTGCCTTTAGTATACGAGTAGCCATTTTCCCCAGGCTCAGGAGCATGTGATTTTTCATTATTTTAATTTTTAACACACTGTTGATGTTAAAACAATTTACTGCTCTGCAAGTAAGGAAATGCTCCTTAAGAGACAATAGTAAACTCATATTGATACTAAATAGACATGCGTTGTATTTTTAGTGATACTTAAAACTTACTAATAAACTTGCTTTGACATATTTTTGTGAAAAAGCGTCTTGGTCAAGTCCTGCTGTATACCTTAAACTTACAGTGTTGTATGCCAATTATATCTCAATAAAACTGGAGAGAAAGAAAAAAAAGCTTGTTTGTTTATATGGATCTTGAGTGTATGTTTCTAAGCTATAAAGTTACTTTGGGTGGATTTGTCTGAAAACTTTAAATACCACAAACTTACAGATGTGACTGCTGTTTCAGGCTGGAGCGAGCACTTACCAGATGCTCTAGTTGACGAATCCGTTTCTGTTACTGAAAACACTGAAAAAATAAAGAAGAGATACCGAAAACGGAAAAATAAGCTCGAAGAAACGTTCCCTGCCTATTTACAAGTAATGCTTCGCTTTACATTATGTTCTGTAGTTGATTAACGAAAGAAATGTGATGTATTGAGTTTTGGGAAAGGTTTTATTACTTTGTTAATGTTTTACTTGTTTTAATTCGTTATTATAAGTGCCTTTTTTTTTTTTTTTTTTTTTTTTTTTTACCTTTCAGAGGCCCACAAAATTTTCTCTCTTTTGTGCCTTGATACTATTCATGAAGTTCTTTTTTGTCCCAGTTTTCTTACTTCTAAATATTTCATAAGACATAAAGGACATTTTGAACTAGGGAAAGCTCATTCTTCCAAACCATTTGCACCTGTGTGCTCCCCACACCCACCTCCCACCGACGACAGCTCCCTCGGCCAGTACAGGTCAGAGTGATACATTCAGTGAATAAAGATGGCTTTATAGCAGCCAAGTTACAGCTTTAACCACTGTTCACCACTTTTAGAGATCAGGGATCCAAACCTTTAAGTGGAATTGTTTTTGTTTTCTAAATCACACATCAAAAAAACATCCCTCAACGTGAAGACATGGTTTTCTAGGTGGAGGCTGCGTGAAAGTAGAATTTCCTCTAGCTGATCTGTAAGCGTGAAGGCACATCGCGTGGTTCGGATGAGTTCCAAACCACGCGATGCCGTCTGCAGAAGGCCCGATACTAGAGATAGGGCGAGGCTGGTCCTCTGCCTTCAGGTGTGGAAGTGGCATTGGAGCAGACCATCACGGGGTCTCCATCTGGTCTGTTCCTCCCATGGAATAACGGCCTGCAAAGATACTGCTTTGTTGCTTGCATGCAGTTATTAGTTTTTTACCTTTATTTTCCAGTTGGCTCTTACTGGTTTTAAAATACATACCCATTCAGCTAGCATCCAGCTTTTTCAGTTTTCGTTTCTGGTAGATTAGAAGTATAAAAATCAAATACTCGTTTGAGTAAAAAATGTCTTCTGTGTTTAATAAAACTTTTAAGCTTAGTATACAGTATGTAGTAATATATATAAGTAGAAGTTTTTATTAGCTAATATCTTAAGGGCAGTGACCATTTTAGAGTGGGGCTTTTAAGGCTGGAATGACGTCCCAAGTTTGAATTCCACTGTGCTACCAGTTAGTGATTTGATCTCATTCTCTTTGCCATCTGTGTGCCCAGCAATGTTGGGGTATTGAATAGGAAGTGTGAACTTGTGCCATACGTGTTGGTTTTCTTTCTTTTTTTAAGATTTTATTTATTTATTTGACAGACAGAGATCACAAGTAGGCAGAGAGGCAGGCAGAGAGAGAGAGAGAGAGAGGGAAGCAGGCTCCCTGCTGAGCAGAGAGCCCGATGTGGGGCTCGATCCCAGGACGCTGGGATCATGACCTGAGCCGAAGGCAGCAGCTTTAACCCACTGAGCCACCCAGGCGCCCCCATGTTGGCTTTCTTTAAGAAATGTTTTATTTTCCCCGGATTCCCTTCAAATACCCATTCATCCTGTGTACCACCTTTTTAAACATGTAATAGTCATTTTACTGGTCAGGAGATCTGGCCTTTCATCACATCCTGTTTGGTTCCTCTCATCCCCTTCCCCTCCCTTTCTTGAGAATATTGAGCACATGACCTGCTTCTCCACCTCTGCCTCCTCCTGCTGACCTTCTGAGAGGGCTGTATGTAGGCACGAAGCCTTCTTTAGCTACTTACGAACATGGGAAAATACTTCGGAAAAGAGCTTTAAGAGTAGTGGATCTGATTTCCTGATCACAGCTATAATCTTGATCTGTTGAGCTGGATTCTTTCCTCTGCTGTCCCTCAGGAACACCTAACCTTTCTTCGGGCAGGGGGATGTGAAGGAATCCTTTGTAATGCTTGCTGTTTCTTGGACATCTCGTAGTAGCAGGTTGTGTTTTTCCCCTACTGAGGGAATACAGAGTGATGAAAGCCCACAGGAGTTCAGCAGCCATTTCCAAGTTTATCCTGATACTGTTAAGATTAATAAATATATAATCTACCCAATAGAAATATTTATGTGGTCTCCTAAGACCTAGTGCGGCTGTGTGACCTTAGGAACCCCTGTGGTACATTTAAAATCTCCAGTTTGTTCTGGGAGTCACATTATGAAATCTGAAGCCATATGGAGCCATTCCTTTATATAAAGTTAACAGAAAGCCATCAGATTGATACGAATGTTAACACCATTGCTTATAAATAGCACTAAAGTCGTCCTGAGTCACTTAAAGAGAAAAGGTCTTGCTAATCATAGTCTCAGACTTACACCAAAGGCATGAAATAAATGATCTCTCAAGTTCCAAGATGCTCTGCTATTCTCGGTTTTTCCTCACGATAAACACCCTCTTGAGCGGATCATACTCTACCTGGTTCTCTAACTCTGCTGGTTTTCAGATTTTTCTTAGTGAAACAGTGTGTTCACTTAAAAAATGTGAAAATTTCAAATCAAATAGATCATCACCTCGACGAGACATCATATACCTCCTTCCCCACCCCTTTGCAGAAGTTAGCGTTATTAACAGTCGGTGCTGTCCTTCTGGAACTCACTCTTTAACTTGTTTTTGCCGAGTGGGAATAGTCTTGGCTTGTATTTGATGTTTTGCTGAACACATCACTCAACTTGCCTTAATACTGTATTTCAGAGCTTTTCTTTGACAGCATAGCTCTGTATCCTTTTAAAAAATTGATGTGTTTTATAATTTGGGTATCAATAATTTGTTTAGTCATAATGCCTTTGACAGACATTGAAGCTGCTTTCACTTTTGGTATTGTAAAAAATGTTGCAGTGAACCTTTTCTGTGTATGTGTCTTTGGCGAGAGTGTGTTAAGTGTTGAGTTTCTGCAAAATTGTTTTCTACAAAGGATCCTTCTTCTAGACAGGACCACCTTACAGAAAATAGACTAGAGCTTCTAGTCTGGTTGTTGGGTTGAAGTGAAGGGGGGAGGCATGTCCCAAGGGCTTCTTTTTGTCCTTCTTACTGATCCTTGAAAAGTTTTGGAGTGATTCTCTAGTTGTAAGCAACTCAGCTTGAAACACTGGTCTCTTGGGTAGAGGAAGTATATTGAAATGGAGAAATGTTAATACGAGAAAGTGAATAAAAAGCCAAAAGCCTTTAGTACTAAATTTTGTGCACATAGTATGGTTCAAATGACTATAAAAAACCCTCTTTCAGATTTATAGCATGTTCAGTCTTTAATGTGGCTGTGTGAATCAATATGAGGTTACTAAATCTACCTGAAGTATGTAAATATTAAAGCTGTAGATCAAACCGTTGTGTTATTTTCTGCAAGTAATCTATAAATACTAATAATATTCATGAAACCTAGTTTTTTAAAAAGTATGAGTCAGTGCCAAGAGTGTTACAATTTTATCAGTTTTTAAATTTAATTGTTGCCTAATCTCCTGGAATTAACTGGATTATTATGTTGCAGTTCCTAGAAACATGTTTGACATAAGTATGTGATTTTATTTGCATAATTTTATTTGTCTCCAGTAAAACTACAAAAGCATCTTTTAAAATAAGGGGCCATCTGTATAAAGCAATTGACAGGTTATTTCTGTATTGTTTATATATTTCTGTATTCAGTTTCTGTATTCTTGAATACCAAGTTTTTGTGTTATTTCTTACTTCTTGTCAAAAATGGCAGAATTACCTGTTAGCATTTTAGAATTATATAACTAAATCAGTCATTTTCATATGTGCTTATCTTTATCTAGGAAGCTTTCTTTGGAAAAGATCTTCTAGATACAAGTAGACAAAACAAGCTAAGTTTAGATAATTTGTCAGAAGATACAGCTCAGCTTTCATATAAAACAAACATGAACACAAATTTCTTGGATCCTTCCTTAGATCCACTGCTTAGTTCCTCCTCAACTCCAGCAAAACCCGGGACTCACGGTATGTGGAATAATTTACGATGCGTTCTTTATCATGTGACACTTGGATTCCTTGTAATAAAGCCTTTGAAATGCTTTAGTTTGGCCTCATATGCTTTTAAAAGTCAGCTTCTTTGAAGTGTAATATACATTCAGTAAATGCAAGTACTTGACAGGTCTTTAGGATTGGCAAATAAATTTGTCGGTGTAACTGCCGCCAAAATCAAGTGCTGCAGAGGAGAATGCTCAGCTTATAATATGCTAAGGATAATGTAAGGAGGTGTAATTTTGCCGTAGTCGGTGAGTAATAAATGTAATAACCTTTGATTTAAGTGGGATGGATTTTTGTTAATTACATAACCCAAGGAAATGCAGAAGACGGGAGGAGAAAAGCTGGACCCGGCTGCCAGTCTGCGCGGATTCAGTGGGATACAGTGTGTTAGGTCACCGCTTCTCACTGCCGACCGCTTGGGCCAGATGAGCCGTTGTTGGTGCGTCGTGGGGTACTTGCAGCATCTCTGTCCTCCTGTCGGGATGACCGGCAGCATCTCCAGACACTGCCAAATGTCCCTGCAAAACTGCCCCCGATCGAGAACCACTACCTCACGTAGAGTGAACATGGGGGCTATTTAGAAGCAGGGAAAGGTTTGAGACATTAATATGCCTATAAAGTGATATTAAGGCTCTAGGAGTTTAACTAGTTCAGTATGTAGGAATTACGATCACAGGGTTTCTGCCCCACTTGTAGATTTTTATCTTACTATCAGTCGTATATTGTTTTTCTGACAACCTTCCCCTTTTACTATTGATTACCTTTTTTAAACTCAGTGAATTTGATGAACTCTATTTGGAAAATGATCTTAAGGTGACCTTTTACTGAGAGATGACTTTTGATATATTACAGCTCTATTAACTTGGCATTACCCTGGTTGGCATACAGGCTTTTATTTTAACTTCTCAAAATAATTAGAAGCAGTCTTACCGGCTTTTGCACACATACAAGATGTCAGTCTTCTTGTTGGCAGTGCAGAAGTTAAACACTGGTCTAAGGCCATGGTTTTTGTTTATCTTAGGAGATCATTTTACTTTTACTTTGATTCTGTTGCTTTAAGTGCTCACCTGCTCTTACCAAGTCAGTATATTGTTAATATATAGCAAAAGACTTGTGGATCTGTCAAACAGTATCTTAATGGAAGGATATCTTCCTGTAAAAATCTTGACTAGCCATTTAAAAACTTCACTAGAATTTACTTTCACTTGAGTTTTTATGAGGAAGAGAACTGAAGTTGGGCAGAAGACATATTGTGGTAGGAAAAACATTGATCTATTCACAAAACTGCAGAGAATGGTACAGTTATGAAGCCAGAATGGAGAGGACCAGAATAGCACCTGTTCCAAAACCCAGACTGAATGGGACATTCTCTGCAGCTGAACTACTCTGGCCTTTCTAACAGGAAAGTTCATGAGTAGCAGCTTGTTGTATCTCATTCAGTATAATCTGTCTATCACAGCAGTTCTAATGATTTGTTGGTAAGATAGAAAAATCCCTTTCTTCAAGTAGGGGTGAACTTTTAAAATATTTTTGAAAAATGTTAGTTGTAATTTATGTAGTAGAATTCCATTGGTTTAATAACACACAGAATGCCTGAAATATTTCAGATATATTTTCCTGAAGGTGTCTAGAGAAGACAGTATTGAAGTGATTTTATTTCTCTAAAAACTTTACAAATATTTGGGCACTTAATTTACAGATTCTATTTGAGAAGTATGTTAAGTGGGACAAGACTATTTGTGTCTTACAGGGATATTTTATCTAGGATCTTAAACGTGTTTTATGTCCCTTCCCCCCCTTTTATAAAAAGTAAAAACAGTCGACAGGGATTTAAAAATGCAGATGTTTCTTATATTAGTTCTTAAAGCTAGCCTTTTGTCTCACTGATGAGTCTGGAAACCAACTTTGGAGTCCTCCTTGGCTCTGTTATCTGACACCGCGCCCCAGATGCGCCCACAGATTCGTCTCTGCTTCAGGACGTAGCCCAAAGTCGGCCACGTTTTACCTCCACTCCCCCTCCTGCTCTAGAGTGCCTGGTGTGACCACCTCTCACTGGACTACAGCAGCAGCCTCTTGAGAGGTCTCCAGGCCTGCCCTGCTGCCAGCGCTCCCTACGCCCACCTCCCCCGGTCTGTTCTACACCCGGAAGCCAGCGCTCTCCCTTTCAGACACCACTCCTGCCCTCCAGCTCTCCACCTTCCGACAAGTTCCCGTTCTGCTTTATGTTTCCGAATAGAGCTCAGCCTGCACCACGACTTAGAAAACCGCATGGAATCTCACTTCAGCTGCCTTTTATTTCCTACCCCCTCCTTCCCTTCACTGCTGTAGTCAACCACCCAGACCACACTTGGCCAAACCCCTCCTGCTTCCGTCTTTCTGTCTGCTTTTCCCTTTGCCTGGAGGGTTCTCTCCATCTTTATGCATCTTACTCCCTTACTCATTTACATTAATCCTTGGTCATGTCCTTTAAATGGTCTTCCCTGACCACTTTATCTAATACTTTATCATCTTCACATCTTACTCTGAATCCTTTGTCCTTACTGTTATCTTCGTAGCACGGACACTGCTGTTAGGTATTTGCTGGCTCCCTCTGAGGAAGTGAAGAGAGTGAGCGAGCACTTGGTTTTGGTTATTCTGAATTCCCAGTGGCTGGGACAGTGCCCACTAACGTACTCCATAGACATGATTCTGTGGGTCCGGAAATATTTTTGAATAAGTACACGAATGATTAATCAGTATTAAGATCAAGGTTGGAAGTAGGCATCTAACTAGCTGGTACCCCCTTATATTTTACAAGGAATCTCTAAATGCATTTGTCTTTGGTATTTATCTTCTTTGTCTTATTTTCTAGATGTCACTTTTAGAAATGTCACTTTCTTAATGCATTTTTTTTTTTTTTTTGCTTTCTTAGAGCAGTCTATTTTACTTTTATTGCCTTTATTTCTCTTACTGGTCTTTAAGTTTTATTGTTAACAAACAGTCACAAACCAAAAGTAGTCTTAATTTTTAATGTTTTTTTATTCAACACGCAGGTGTGTGTTTTCTTTGAAAAATTCCTTACTTTAGAAGTAATAATCTTACGATTCTAGCACTTAACTCCGTATCTGCTGTAGTCTAGATGTTTAGTGAATGGTTGAATGAGTGAGTGTGTTTTAGAACTTAATGTCTAGGACAATATTGAGACTTTAAAAATATACTTGCTATGCTTAGGTACGACTGATGACCCCTTAGCTGATATTTCTGAAGTCTTAAACACAGATGATGACATTCTTGGAATAATTTCCGATGACCTTGCAAAATCAGTTGATCATTCAGGTATCTATGTCTGTATTTGTCTAGTGTCTGTTTTATGATACGGTGAAAGGCGTGTGTATGTGCTTGTGTGTGTGGAATAAGTTTAGTCTTCTCTGAAATGGAAAGAAAGTTTGTTTTGGCTTGTCAACGAACTCATCATTTTATTTGATCTACCTCAGCCCCTTTGCTTTAGGAGAGGAGATAGCAAGTTAATTTCTGTCGTCTTTCTGATGGCATCAGACTTCAGGCTTGTTGCCCTGCAGTCTTGCTGTGTCCTGTTTCTTCTTTGTTTGCGTGACTCTCACCTCCCCTCCTGTGGTAACCCTACATTTATTCGGTTTGGGTCTTGTAGGTCTTCATTTATGCACTTTCCAGGTTGAGAGCTCACCTTTTCCGTTTGGTAAGAAACAGCCATGGGTGACGGCTGACTAGACGTAGTCTTTTCTATAGTGATTCCAGCTGAAACAACCTGTAGGTGCATGCGTTCTGTTAGAGTGCTAATTTGTCACTAATCCACCCTCGCTTTTCCCTTTGTGGGGGCAGCTAAAGCGCGGTACAGCTGTGCTGTGCTGTGGATGACTTTGTCACTAGTCCTTTTGTTTTTTTAATGAATGGTTTTATTCTTCTTTTTGTGTAATTTATAGTATTACCCACGTGTTATAGAGTTAGTTCCTAATACAAAAGTATATAAGGGCAGACTAAATTTTAGTTTTTAATGGTAGTAGTACTGAGAGCATGATAAAGTAGACGGTAGACCACTTTTCAATGTGCGTTTTGCCTGGAAACCAGTTTGTATGAAATAAACCATGGTATGTTATAAATATAATCTATATCTTGTTTTGTGACTACAGAATATTTCCAAAATATGATCTGTGGTCAAAATTATTCACAGAAGGATAATGTTGACTAAACATTGAGAATTTTAGAGCATTAATTTTTGTGAAAGTCTGTCCCTCCTGTGTCACACACTACAGGTGATTGTTGAACTATACATTGGAAATTACTAATTCCAAGCTAAAGCAATCACTTACATATTAAATACTATGTATCAGATCTTCTTGTAGGTTACTATTAATGATGTAGTGCTTATTTTTTGTGGAAGTTTAGAACCACGTGTGTCCTTCTGTTCCTCAGGAAATGTATTTACTTTGATTAAAGTACAACTTTAAGTGGCACCTAAGTTTACATTCTGCCTGATTTTTACCGATTGACCATTCAAATTGATATAAGAACCATGATTAATTTAGAACTACAAACTTTTCATTGCTCTGTTTTAATTGTATTGTTGTATGTTGATGCAGGTAAATAGTGCTGTGCATTTTATGTGAATATTCGGAATGCACTTGTAATCTGTTGACTTTGCTCCTCCAGCCGGAATAGATATTGGTCCTGTTGCTGGTGACCCGGCCTCTTTGCCACAGCCAAGTGTCAATCCAGGCTCCCGGCCGTTAAGTGAAGAGCAGCTGGATGGAATCCTTAGTCCTGAGCTAGACAAGATGGTCACAGATGGTAAAATATTTGCCCTACATCTAGGCTTTCTAAAAGACTTGACTAAATATGATTTTCAAAGATTTCTGCATGCTTCTTTATCATTGAACTTCTCTCCTGATATTTCTGTGTCAGATGCTGTATTGTGTCAGTACGTTGACGTGGTAGTTGTTAATATTTGTGTTTCTGTTTTATCCTAGGAGCGATTCTTGGGAAGTTATATAAAATTCCAGGTACTCGTTTGTGTACTTTGAGTCTATGAAAATGGCATTCCGTGCACTTGGGCTCCGATAGTCTTTTGCTTTAATCTTACTGTCACTGTCATTCTGTGTCACAGAGCTTGGAGGGAAGGATGTCGAAGACTTGTTCACTGCTGTGCTGAGTCCTGCAGCCGCTCAGCCGGCCGCGTTTCCGCAGCCTCCCCCGCCCCCAGCGCCGCAGCTGGTGCCCATACACAGTCAGGGTACGTCACCTCTAGAAAAGTTTCGTAAGTACCCTCGTGCAGTTTCTGTACTGTTGCTGAAGCAAATCAGCCTTGTCCCTTAGAAACAAGGTATACAAACCGAAAGCAGAAAACCCTCTTTTGTGGCCATGGAACAACACTTAATTAGAATTTATCTCAGTCACTCCCCTACCCCCATGAACTTTCCCAGCCCTCTGGGATCTACTTTGTGACCAGTGTTCTTTTGCTGTCTTGACTGGCAGTGGGGAGAACGCGCCCGTCCGGCTCCCCTTCCGTCGGCCCTTCCTGCACACACATTTGGAGACTGACCCCCTGCACCTGGCTGCCCAGCCTCGGCTTCCCTGTCATATCCCGAGTCAGCAGATTGCCACCTGCACACATGGCTCTGTCTTTCCGTTGTGGCAGATGGCACAGCTGTGGATGCCTGTTTGGATAGTTAATGGTTTTTGGATAGTCACAGTTTTTCCTTGAGACCGTGAGCTCCTTGAAGGCTAGGGTCATATCTCTTCCCATCACTGTCTGCGCCCCCATGGAGTGTGTGCTCAGCGCATCCTTTCAGAGTAAATCTGCCACATTTTTCCACTGTCAACTTCAGATCTCTAATTGTGTAGAAATCTGTCTTTGGTCAGTTTTCTTCTACCTACTTGTAACTAGTTGCCAGATAATCTAATTTCTCCGTGTTTCTGGAGAGCTGAAATTGGATGACTTAGACTTAAAATTTGCGGAGGTATGTGAGGGAGACCAGCACCACAGGTGTGGGACTCTCCGTGGGGGTGGTTGGAGTCCCGTGGGGTGATGTGGTGCTTGGTGATTGGAGCACAGGGTCCCGTCTCCGCACCCTGTTCTTACTGCTTCCTGTGGGTATGTTGAGCTAAGGAATTAAATGATGCTTTTCTAACCTTTGCATTGTTTTTGTGTACGTGCTGAAATATGCAAATAATTTAATGTTCTCTTGACTACCAATTTTGTGTATACATGAAAAATGTCATAATGCACATAATTAAAATATTTTAGTTTCTGCCAGTTTAGCCTCTAAACATAAATTTACCTTAATTTTTTCTAGACTAAACATGTGATTTACATTTGGATAAAATAGACTCATCATAAGTGCTTCTTGTCTTAATTGTTCCCATATGTTTCCTTAATGATTAAGAGTGCAACACTTCAGTATTTCTCTTCTCAGCATATTAAAAAACCCGTATCTCCATGTTTTCTGAAATGGAAAATAATGATTTTAGAAATCAAACCAAATCAAAGATGCTTTTTTTTGAGAGCGGGCATGTGCTCATGGGTAGGGGAAGAGGGTAGGCGCAGAAGATGAGAGGGAGAGAGATTCTTAAGCAGCCTCCGTACCCAGCTCAGAGCCCGAAGGGGGACTCAATCTCACAGCAGCTCATGATAACCCATTTCCTAGGTGGTGGTGAGGATCCAACAGGTAATACATGCAAAGCTTTCAGAACAGTGCTTGGCATATAGGGAGATGCTTCATAAACTAGTATTATGGAAGGGTTCGATATGGTCATGTTGCGGTTAAGATAGTGCTGACATGGATCACATTGTCATTATCAATAAAGAAGCTTTTGTTTCTCTTAATTACATGAAAGACATTTGAGATTTTTCAATCAAATCTTAACACTCCTTAATGGAGCCTACTTTTCATTGAAACTGAAAATAGAGGTAACATTCTGCTTGGGATAAAAGCAGACATGTTGTTCCCTGATCTCCTCCTTGAAGGGAACATAGATGTCCTGAGACACTTGTCACTGTTGTGTTCCGATCCAGAGGGTCCAGCTCCAGCACTTAGTAGAATAAGCCCTAGTTGGGAAGTCAGATAGCTTGTAGAAAGTCCTTGGGACAGAATCCTGAAAGCCTGTGGTAATCCATCCCAGTGTCCTCCCATAAGAACTGGAGACGTCTAAACTCGGAGTTGTTCCAGTTAGAGGGTCTGGTTTAGGTGACAGGACGTTATGCGGTTCCAGACTTGTGGGTGAGATGCGGCTCCTGGTGGTTCTTTATTCTAACGGCATGACAAAGTCCTTGTTAGGAGTTCTCTGTCATTACACCAATTGGGCCAAATATTAGCCAACTCTGTAACTGTATATCCATTTGTATAATTGATTGTTGATGTAGACATGGGTCTCCTACTGTTATTCTGGGTGTTGCAACAGAGGCCATGCACTTTCTACTTCAGAGTAGGTCTCTAGATTGGGAGGAGGTTTTTGAAGGTACAGAAAGCTGTGCAGATAAGGACAGTTGGCTGTTCCCAATAGTTCAGACCAATAGAGGATCATAATACTCAAAGTTGGAGTTAACCTGCTTGAGGAGAGTTAGGGGATGCACATGGTGGTCTTACTACGGTTTGGCTACTAGCTGTTTAGGAAGAAGATGGTTAGAGATTTGAAGCTTATAAATAGGCTGGAAGGAGAGTTAAAATGTGCGTGGGTTGAAACTGCACGCACGTGATGAAAATGAGGCCCAGAACAGAATGTGTGTATTTTTAACAATGATCATCTGTTTGATAATGGTAGATGAAATATTGCTTGTTCCAAATAATTTTAGACCACGTACCAGCTTAAGAATCACGGATGGTTTTTTTGTATTAACACCAACAGGGGTAAAATATAAAGAACCATCTGTTTGTAAATTTTGAATGAAGAAGAGAAAGAATATTTGATGAAATTTACTAGCATTTGCTGCAGAGTCATTCTTTCTGTGGAGCTGACACGTAAGGAGTAGCTCACCACACGCCAGGCACCGTGCTGGGAAGGCCCATCCGTTGTGACAGTGACGTCACAGAGTAGCTTCATGCTGTAGAAGCAGTAACTGACTCTTTTTTAACGGGGAGCAGAAATCAAGCTCCAAGCCCAAGGCTGTCCAACTCCAACACACATGCTCTCTGCAGTACACTGTGATGAAGTAGGGAAAAGTACAAAGACCATATTGCAAAATAGTATAACCAAAAATTACTCTTTGTGCAATATTTTAGCTTCATATTGAAATAAAAAGCCTACTTTTAAAGAGTGCTAGGAATGTTTCTTTGGAAATATTACTCAAAAATAAGCTGCTTTTTAAAAGTTATTTATGAATGATAGGCCAACTGAATTGTTGTTTTCTTCTTTAAAGATGTTTTTTCCCGGATGCCACTCATGAATGGCCTTCTCGGGCCCAGCCCGCATCTCCCGCACAATTCTTTGCCTCCAGGAAGTGGCTTGGGAACTTTCTCTGCCATCACACAGTCTCCTTATGCTGATGCCAGGTATCATAGGCTTCATTTTCCATGGAAACTTAGGTTGCAGTAATTTTTATTATAAAAATGTTAATTGGTCTATCTTACGTTGCTTTGTACTGTATAAGTGTATGTTACATATATTAGGATCTTTGCTAAAAATTATCTAACATGTTATCTACTTTGTAATAAGAAGAGGTCTTAAGGAAATTGTACTTGACCATAGTATTTAGAAAGTAATTTTATGTATATGAAGTCAAGTTATTTATTATTTCCCAGGGATAAAAATCCAGCATTTAATCCAATGGCAAGTGATCCTAACAGCTCTTGGACATCATCAGCTCCCACGGGGGAAGGAGAAAACGATACAATGTCAAACGCCCAGAGAAGTACACTGAAGTGGGAGAAGGAGGAGGCTCTGGGAGAAATGGCTACAGTAGCACCTGTTCTCTACACAAACATTAATTTCCCCAACCTGAAGGAGGAATTCCCTGGTAATTCATGGATATAGTATTGCTGTCTGTGTTACCAGCTTTCCTGCATGTGCAGTGCCTGATTGTTTTTTTGTTACTGTAGTAGAAAGACCGTGTATCAACACTAAATTTCATCAGGTACGACTGCATGCCATGTGAAGACCCCATAGGTGTCTAGAAAGATCTAGCATTTTCTCAGGCCGAGACCCTATATCCCTTTGCATATTTCCTAAAAGTTAATTTCAGTTGATGAAATCTATTTTCCTACTCTTAGCAGTCCTTCTAAATGTGAAACTCAGTGTTGTGTTACATGTGTAACTCTACCAAAAAAAAAAAAAAAAAAAAATTCCAGAACAGGAACTCAACATGTAGTCAAGAGTACAGTTAGGCTCAATCAGACCCCATTCTCAGAGTCTGTTCCCAACCAAGCTAACTCAGTAGTATTTGCCCCTTTCCCCAACAGTCCAGCCTGTTTGAAAAAAGTTGGATAGTATAAAGATACCATTTTTGAAAATTCTGCTTAACCAGAGGATGAACTGTTTAGATTAATGGAATGTCATTTATAGAATATTTTTAAGCAAACATTGGTTAATTATGGTGAGTTCATGTTGCCAGACAGATCAGGATAGAAAACGTTATTCACACTCTGTCTTAGAGTCGTTTCCCTGCTACCAGCATATAGTGCTTTTTAAAAAAATTTTTAAAATTTTAAATTTTTGTTTATTTTTATTTATTTATTTGACAGAGAGCACAAGTAGGCAGAGAGTCAGGCAGAGAGAGAGGAGGAAGCAGGCTCCCCGCAGAGCAGAGAGCTGGATGTGGGGCTTGATCCCAGGACCCTGGGATCATGGCCTGAGCCGAAGGCAGAGGCTTTAACCCACTGAGGCACCCAGGCAACCCAGCTTATAGCTCTTTTAAATAACCTGGGGGTTACCCAGAAGTGGATTTTCTTAAAGATGACATCTGTCTTTCAGGTGTCTTTTTGTGCTACTTTATTCATTTTGTATAGAAATAAATGCTATCTTACAGAACAATAAAAATCAGTGGTGTAGTACAGGGTTGTCTAGTAAAGGAATATACATACTTTTCAAATACTGTTTTATCCCACCTTCATTGGCTGTTTATAGATGAGCATATCTGGCTCTATTAAGTCACTTTGGATCAATGTCCATTATCCTTAGAGTAGAACTATGATTTTTTTTTTAAGTAATTTTATTATGTGATTTTTATTATGTGATTCTAGAACCCCATGAGTTAACATGTTAAGGCTGTTGCTATGTCACCATCTTCATTGGCTTTCTTAAAACTTTTTTTTTTAATGGCTTAATCATTTCTACATTTATCACTGTTGATTTCACCATATTTCACTTTGTTTACTGTCCTGACACTGTGAATTTCGTAGAAATGATTTGAAATTGTTAGTTTTCCATATGTTTGTTGTGCACAAATGCTGGTGAGATTCTTATTTATAATTATGATTACTTCTTTTGGTCAGATTAATAGACTTCTCTTGAGTACAGATATTTTATAAAACTCTTAGGTTTGGTTCTGTCTAGTAGCCTCTACATGGTTGAGGGAATGTGTTACATTTGGCTTAACTTAATCTTGGCAGCTTAGCCCATTTGATTTAAAAGCTTCCCCATTCTCTAGTGAGATGGTTAATAAGGCAACACTTCATTTAGCAGATATTTGTTTGGCCTACTCTGCGCCTGGAACTTTATGCCGCACAAAGAACTGAACTTAGGGCCACCCATTTTAGGAGAACGTAGCCAGACTAAGTTGTCTGTCAGCACTGCATGGTGATGCGTCCTGACCTTGGCTCTGGAAATGTGTGTACCGTGCTTTTCTGTTGCAGACTGGACTACCAGAGTGAAGCAGATTGCCAAGCTGTGGAGAAAAGCCAGTTCACAGGAAAGAGCACCTTACGTGGTATTTACCAAAACTCCCATGTATCAGATTCTTTTTTTTTTTTTTTTTAAGATTTTATTTAATTGTTAGAGAGAAAGAGTGCAGAAGCAGGGGGAGACGCAGGCAAAGGGAAAAGCATGCTCCCCGCTGAGCAAGGACCCCAGTGTGGGACTCCATCCCAGGGTCCTGGGATCATGACTGGAGCCGAAGGCAGGCACTTACTTAACTGACTGAGCCACCCAGGCATCCCTATATTAAGTATATACAATACCTAAACCTTACTTTTGTTGTCTTGGGTTAATAAAAAGATTTACCATTGCACAATATACATCTTAATACTTGCACAATTAATAAACAGTTTTGTTTTTATAGTGATTTCCTAATTTATTATGCCTTTCATAAGCTGGCTAATTAGAACCACGATATTGAAGATTGAAATCAGTTATTTTAGGAGCATATTTAATTCGTTTCACTTTTTTAGAAAAAAGATTTTATTTATTTATTTGAGGGAGGGAGAGCTCGTACAGGGAAAAGCAGAATCCCTGCTGAGCAGAGAGGCTGATGCGGGGCTGGATCCCAGGACCCTGAGATCATGACCTGAGCTGAAGGCAGAGGCTTAACCCATTGAGCCACTCAGGTGCCCCTCATTTCACTTAAAAATAGTTTCATCTCTTCGAAAGAGTACAAATTTTTGAGGCTACGTTAGTGTGCCTCAGTTTCTTCTACAGTAAGCTTTTTTTGTGTGTTAAGTTTAATGAAGATGTTTGTTTTGTGTATTTTGTAAGAGACATACCTGGACACCTTTAAGGAGCTTTTGAAACACAAGCTTTGTGAGAAATAGGATATTTTATAATACGGGTCACAGTTTAGATGGTGAATTATTTTCTCCCAAAGAGCCAGATTAAGGTTTTCAGCTTCATCCAAATCCTGGCTTCCCTTTTAAAGCATATTAAATGGACATTATTGTTTTGAAAAATATATGCATTTATTTTCCAACTTGGCTTTCAGTGCATATATTGTTAGAGATAATGAATGTTTGGGTAAAGCAAAATAATGTTTTTGATGTGTTGATAATGCCTTGTTTTCTTTCAGCTTGACTGTGGTAAGGTAAAGGCAGGATATTTTTAGCGTTTCTCACTATTTTCTTTAATGCTAAGCTTCAAATTCCAGATTTTAGATTTTAGAGGATTGATTAGATATTTTTCTTTACTCTCAATTGGCGGGGAGGTTAATTTTTCCATTTTTGAAGGGTCCTTGAAGACTAGAATTGAAAATAACAGATTACTGGGTTCTCTAGCCTTGTGCAGACAGGGCGATAGAAACCCATCCTTCACTGAGGTGATGTGGGTTAAACATGGGGGGAGACGGGGCCATGTCCAGAGGCTTCACACGAGAGCCTGGAGGCTCTTTTCAACTCTTTACCCAACTTCATTGTATAAAGTTTATCATAGTTTTACTTTGTTCCGTGAAACATGTTCCATTTGTTGGAATATAACTTCCTTCTTCTTTTTCCAAAGCAAAAAGCCCGAGACAACAGAGCTGCTTTACGCATTAATAAAGTGCAGATGTCAAATGACCCGCTGAAGAGGCAGCAGCAGCAGGACAGCATCGATCCCGGTTCTCGCGTCGACTCGGACCTCTTTAAAGACCCATTGAAGCAGCGAGAATCAGAGCATGAACAGGAATGGAAATTTAGACAGGTGTGTGTTTTTGTTTTTAATCATTTGCTTCTAAATTGCATTTTTACTGTTGGAGAGGACAGCAGCTCATGCCATTATTTCAGGAGATAGTTCTTATTAGAGTAAGAAAATGAGATGAAAGTAGGCTGCCCTTCTTCAGTAAGTGGACGTTGGGAGGTCACGGAAACCTCGTGGACCATGTGCTGTGGCCCGCGCGCGCGAGCGGGATGCGATGCATGATCACGGCTCCTCTTTGGGAGTTTGTGATCTGATACGGGCCCCGTCTGGTGATGGATGGCATCAAACAAATGAATTTTCTATCGCTTTTTTCCTCCCGTGACCATTACGTTCTTTTTCTCAACCCCGCGGTCGCTTTCTCTCTCCTGCCCTACAGCAAATGCGCCAGAAGAGCAAGCAGCAGGCCAAGATCGAAGCCACGCAGAAGCTCGAGCAGGTCAAGAACGAGCAGCAGCAGCAGCAGCAGCAGCAGCTCGGGGCACAGCCCCTCCTGGCCCCTTCTGGCTCGGACACACCCAGCAGTGGGATGCAGAGCCCCCTGACCCCGCAGCCTGGCAACGGAAGTGTGTCTCCCGCGCATTCGTTCCATAAAGACCTGTTTGCGAAGCAGCTCCCGGGCACCCCCACCTCTGCGCCTTCGGACGACGTGTTTGTAAAACCACAGGCCCCTCCTCCGGCGGCCACCCCGGCCCGTGTGCCCCTGCAGGAGGGCCTGCCGCAGCCTCAGGCCTGTCAGCCGGCCTCCCCGCAGGTGTTCTCGCCGGGAGCCTCTCACTCCCGACCGCCATCTCCAATGGATCCTTACGCGAAAATGGTTGGTACCCCAAGACCACCTCCTGGGGGCCATAGTTTTTCCAGAAGAAACTCTGCTACGCTGGCGGACAGCTGTGCCCCTCTGCCTTCAGTCTCTAGGCCTCCTCAGATGAGTGAAACAACAGCAAATAGGCCGTCCCCAGTCAGAGATGTATGTTCTTCCTCCACAACGAGTAGTGACCCCTATGCAAAGCCTCCAGACACACCCAGACCCATGATGACGGATCAGTTTCCCAAACCCTTGGGCCTTCCCCGATCCCCCGTAGTTTCCGAACAAACTGCAAAAGGTCCTCTCGCAGCTGGAACCAATGATCACTTTACTAAACCACCTCCGAGGACAGATGTATTTCAAAGACAGCGGATAGCTGACCCATACGCACGACCCTTGTTGACACCTGCCCCTCTTGATGGGGGTCCTGGACCTTTTAAGACTCCACTGCAGCCCCCTCCATCTGCCCAGGATCCCTATGGACCCGTGTCACAGCCACCAAGGCGATTGTCTGTTGATCCTTATGAAAGGCCTGCTTTAACACCAAGACCTGTAGATAACTTTCCTCATAACCAGTCAAGTGACCCATATAGTCAGCCTCCCCTAACCCCACATCCGGCGATGAATGAATCTTTTGCTCATCCTTCAAGGGCTTTTTCCCAGCCTGGAACCATATCAAGGCCAACATCTCAGGACCCATATTCCCAACCCCCAGGAACTCCACGACCTGTTGTAGATTCTTATTCCCAACCCTCAGGAACATCTCGCTCCAATCCAGACCCTTACTCTCAACCTCCTGGAACCCCCAGGCCCACCACGATTGACCCTTATAGTCAGCAGCCACCAACCCCTAGGCCGTCTACACAGGCGGACTTGTTTGTTACATCTGCCGCTAATCAGAGGCATGCGGATCCATATGCCCATGCCCCTGGAACACCAAGACCTGGGATTTCTGTTCCTTACTCTCAGCCACCAGCAACACCAAGGCCAAGGATTTCGGAGGGTTTTACTAGGTCCTCGATGACAAGACCAGTCCTCATGCCAAATCAGGATCCTTTCCTGCAAGCAGCACAGAATCGAGGAGCAGCTTTGTCTGGCCCATTGATAAGGCCACCTGATGCATGTTCCCAAACGCCTAGGCCACCTGGACCTGGTATTTCAGACACGTTTAGCCGAGTCTCCCCATCTGCTACTCGCGACCCCTATGATCAGCCTCCAATGACTCCGAGATCTCAGTCTGACTCTTTTGGAACAAGTCAAGTCACACACGATACTGTTGATCAGTCAAGGCCTGGCTCGGAGGGGAGCTTCAGCGCGCCTTCACACTCTCCGATGACTTCTCAAAGCCAGCAGTTTTCCGGTGTCTCCCATCTTCCTGGACCTGTACCCACTTCAGGAGTCACTGATACACAGAATACCGTAAATATGTCACAAGCAGAGACAGAGAAATTGAGACAGGTAAAAACGCATCCTGTCTTCATAGGTGTTCTAAGTGTATTATTTGAGAAAGCTGTTCATTTCACAAACTAATTTCTACACAGATGTTAAAGTTTATCTTTGTAGAGTTTGTCGTACTACAAAAGAAAAATGAAATTGGTAAAATTAATGCAGTTGAATTTGATATATTCTGCATCTTATTTTTGATCTTCATGAATTTGTATGGGAATTATTAAATATGAAAATATTCAATTTTATGATTCTTGTGTGGTGGGGAAAAGGACCCAAATTATTACTTTGTTCTTATAACCTGTTGAATAGTTAAGTACATCTGGTGTTTTATCCAAGTTGTGAACACTGAGATATTTTAAGCATCACCACAGTAACATATTGAGAAGTATTTGGACTTAATAAGCCATCCGTTCATTGTCAGACGTCCCCGTGACTGTCGTTTCTTTCCCTCCAGCGGCAGAAGTTACGGGAGATCATCCTCCAGCAGCAGCAGCAGAAGAAGATGGCAGGCCGACAGGAGAAGGGGTCACAGGACCCCGCAGCGGTGCCTCACTCGGCGCCCTTGCCGCGCTGGCAGCCCGAGAGCGTCAGCCAGGCTTTCAGCCGGCCTCCACCCCCCTATCCCGGGAACATCACGTCACCCGTTGTCCCTCCTCTAGGACCCAGATACGCAGTTTTCCCAAAAGATCCACGTGGCCCCTATCCTCCTGACGTTGCCAGTATGGGGATGAGGCCTCATGGATTCAGGTAATGCTTTTAATTTCATGCCACATTTAAACTGCTAGAAGGGAATAGAAAAGTGAAGTTACTGCTGAGACGCTGTTAATACTTTTTACTTTTTGATTCCTTTGAGATATAATCAGTGTTATTTTCCACTAATGAGAGGTCATGGAGTTTTCTTTTTTTAGCCTCTGGAGAACTCTGTACACTCTTAAAACCCTCCCTCAGTTATTAAGTATCGACTGTTAGGGTTACATTGTAGCCACAGGCAAGCAGCTCATCAGTCCATCTGATCTGTAGCGTGGAGCTGCCTCTTTAGTTCGGTGAAACTTTCTGGATTGTGATGAGTGAACATTGTCCTTGTCACAAATTTTCCATTTTAATGTACTTTGTAAATAACTGTGGAGATTTCCAGATTGATGAGCTGTTTTCCTCTAGGAGCTTTTCTTGGTGAGAGAGGGTTGTACAGGGAACAGCATCGTTTCTTTGCGTGAGTGGAGGGGCAGGTACGAGGGTCCGTCCTGGACGCGGTGCTGTAGAGACTTCTGTAGATCGTGCTTTGGTTTGGTCATGGATGTTTTTTCAGTCCTAATACCTATCTCCATGATAGTCTTAGCCTGATTTTCCTTTTTTCTTCCTCAGTTACTATTTATGCCTGTTGTTCTCTTTTATATTTACTTAAAAATTGCCTTTAATTTTTTTTAGAATGAGGTATAGTATAAATAATAAAAAGAGTCCTATAATTTATTCATCTACTAAGTTTTTACAGGTGATGCCTAGCCTTCTATATCTCTTACTGCCTCCTGTCATCATCCCTTTTAAGCAAATAGATCAGTCTTTTTGGTCATCATACCCATGCCTTTGTCTTCTCAAGGACAGAGGCCTAGAAGTCTCTCCAGTATGGGGCCCCTTGGTGGCTCAGGCATTAGGCATCTGCCTTCAGCTCAGGTCATGATCCCAGGTTCCTGGGATTGAGCCCTGCATCGGGCTGCCTGCTCAGCAGGAAGCTTGCTTCTCCCTCTCACACTCCCCCTGCTTGTGTTCCCTCTCTCACTATGTCTCTCCCTGTTGATAAATAAACAAAATCTTAAAAAAAAAAAAGTCTCTCCAGTATAATTTGTTAGACCACCTGCTTTCTTCAGGCTTCCCTCCACCCCATATCAGCCTTTCCTTATAACCTCCTTAAATAAGGAAAAAAGGGACTCTTACTCTAGTAGTATTACGCTTATTTCTGAACATTTGGTTGCATCTGCTTACTGTCAGTTTATGTTGTCTTAGATTATTTGCCTTTCGAGCTCAGATGTGGTGAGCATTGTAGGGTACTTAGCAAAAATTACTTGTGTATAGATACTTTGTAAGTGCTTTCTAATGTGATAATTTTGATTTGCTAAGTCGTTGTATTTGGCAACATTAATTTTTTTTTTTTTTAAAGATTTTATTTATTCATTAGACACAGAGAGATCACAAGTAGGCAGAGAGGCAGGCAGAGAGAGAGAGGAGGAAGCAGGCTCCCCGCGGAGCAGAGAACCCGATGCGGGACTCGATCCCAGGACCCTGAGATCATGACCTGAGCCGAAGGCAGCGGCTTAACCCACTGAGCCACCCAGGCGCCCATTGGCAACATTAATTTTGTATATGAGTTTAATCTAAAGCCGTTCCTTTTTCAACCTAACTCTAAATTCAGCATGATTCTTAATATTAACAATTTGCTTTTTTTTTTTTAGATTTGGATTTCCAGGAGGTAGTCATGGTACCCTGTCAAGTCAAGAACGCTTCCTTGTACCTCCTCAACAAATACAAGGATCCGGGGTTCCTCCACAGCTGAGAAGATCGATATCTGTAGATATGCCAAGGCCTTTAAATAACGCACAGATGAATAATCCCGTTGGCCTTCCTCAGCATTTTCCACCACAGAGTCTGCCGGTTCAGCAGCATAACATACTGGGCCAAGCATTTATTGAACTGAGGCATAGGGCCCCTGATGGAAGGCCACGGCTGCCCTACACTGCTTCTCCCGGCAATGTCATAGAGGTACCTTCTCATCCAAGACATGGAAACTTCATTCCCCGGCCCGACTTTCCAGGCCCTAGACACACAGAGCCCTTGAGACAACCTTCTCAGGGTCTACCAACTCAGCTGCCTTTGCATCCAAATTTGGAACAAGTGCCACCATCTCAGCAAGACCAAGGTCATCCTGCCCATCCATCTTCCATGGTCATGAGGTCTCTAAGTCATCCCTTAGATGGAGAATTTTCAGAGGCCTCTTTGTCAACATCTACACCAGCGGAAACAACGTCTGATAATTTACAGATAACCACCCAATCTTCTGATAGTCTTGAAGAAAAACTTGATTCTGATGACCCATCTGTAAAGGAACTAGATGTTAAAGATCTTGAAGGGGTTGAAGTCAAAGACTTAGATGATGAAGATCTTGAAAATTTAAATCTAGATACAGAAGATGGCAAGGGAGATGAATTGGATACTTTAGGTAATTTGGAAACTAATGATCCCAACCTGGATGACCTTTTAAAGTCAGGAGAATTTGATCTCATTGCATATACAGATCCCGAACTTGACCTAGGAGATAAGAAAAGCATGTTTAATGAGGAACTAGACCTAAATGTTCCGATTGATGATAAGATAGATAATCAGTGTGTATCTATTGAACCAAAAAAAAAGGAGCAAGAAGACAAAACTGTGGTTCCTCCTGATAAACATTCTCCATGGAAAAAATCCACAAGTACCAGTGAGATAAAAACAGAAGTACTGTCTCCAAATTCTAAAGGGGAAACCAAATGTGAAAGTGAGAAAAGTGCTGAGAGTAAGGATAATGTTGACACTCCCTGCTCACAGGTTTCTGCTCACACAGACATACATGATGGAGAGAAGGCTTCCTTGCAGTCCTGTGACACAGACCTACTTGAGAAAAGAGCTAATCGAGAAACTGCTGCTTCCAACACAAGTGGTGTTCGTGGCTCCACTCAGCTGCCCGCTGAGGACGGAATCAACTCCTGCAGCATAACTGGATCAACTCCAGTTCTCTCAAGTTTACTTGCTAATGAAAAATCCGATAATGCAGACATTAGGCCATTGGGGTCTCCACCACCAACTTTGCCAGCCAGTCATGTGTCGTCACCGTCCAATCATGTGTCGAGTTTGCCGCCTCCTTTGATGACACCACCTGGTCACGTTTTGGATGGTACCGTGAATTCTAATGTGGCGGTCGTCTCTAGAGTAAACCATACTTTTCCTCAGGGTGTGCAGGTAAATCCAGGATTCATTCAGGCTCAGTCAGCAGTTAATCATGGTTTTGGGACCGGAAAACCTACAAATCAAACTGTGCCTCTAACAAATCAGTCTGGTACCAGTGGCATGTCTGGACCCCAGCAGCTAATGGTCCCTCAAACATTAGCCCAGCAGAATAGAGAGAGGCCCCTCCTTCTAGAGGAACAGCCTCTGCTTCTACAGGATCTTCTGGATCAAGAGAGACAAGAACAGCAGCAGCAGAGACAGATGCAAGCCATGATTCGTCAGCGGTCCGAGCCATTCTTCCCTAATATCGGTAGGAATTCCTTGGACTTCAGTAATTGCTGTCTGTGGGCATTAGGGTGGCGTGCAGTAAGCTTCCAAGATTTCGGTATTAAAATTACATGTGGACCAGAGCAATGAGGGTCATATTTTTGTTCCTTATTCAGCTTTAAGATGAAAGCAGTTAAAAGTTTTAGATTCCTCCCAGGGATCAAGAGATTCAAAGCTCTTGAGTTTCAGAACTTCTCACTTTTATTACTTACACTGTTGTTTAACAGAAATTAGGCTCGTCTCCTTTAGTTCCCTCTAACCATTATTACCATGTCTTTTCAGAGTCAATGAAAGATGAATTTAAAGAAATTATGATAGAAATAGACTTCTTGCTGTCTTTGGTGTACAATAAATACTTGGCAAAGTTTTTCACATAAAGCTTTTTCACTTATTTCCAATACCATTAATTTGGAAAACAAAAACAAAAACTGTAAAATAGCAGTGCAAATACCAGAGTTCCTCCAGCAGTAAGACTCTGCAGTCAGAGTTCACATGTCAAAGGAACGCTTCCTTCTAAACAGTAAAACTGACATTCTGTTCTATAGGCATTACCGTTTTTATCATGGGGGGGGGCATTTCTTTTTCATCTATATGCAAAGAGGTCTTTTTTTCCCAGTAACCTATCTTTATTGCAAAGGTATGCCCTCAAGAAATAGATACATTCTTCTTTTAAAAAACAATAACTAGGCTTTGTGGAATTCCGTAGTATTGGAAATAACTGCAGTTTCTTGTTCATGATGTTGCATTTGGACAAAAAGGAATTGCATTGCTTTAGGTCATGGCTGCCATCTTCCTTAAATGTGGCAAGCTTCTTGCTCTGATTTTCGCACGACTGAGGTGGGCAAGCATTATGCAAATAGAGATTATTGAGATGAGGTCAGATTCAGGATGAGGTTTTTACTCTCTTGTAATTCCTCACCCAGTACAGAAACCTGTAACAGTGATTATTGTAATAAGGAATAAGAGTGTGTAAATTACATGATGTTTGTGATAGTTACATTACCTCTTAGTGTTACTTGAACCAAGTACTATGAAATAAATAACTTTAAAATATTTCTTCTTTAGATTTTGATGCAATTACAGACCCAATAATGAAAGCCAAAATGGTGGCCCTTAAAGGCATAAATAAAGTAATGGCACAAAACAATATGGGCATGCCACCAATGGTTATGAACAGGTAGGTAAAGATGTTTCTCGTTTTTACTGTGCATCAAGAAGTACATGAATTATTACTAGGTCTTAGAAAAAGCATATAGTAACTCAAAAACCTGTAGCCCAGGAATGAAAATAAATACTTAAATTGATTGTGATGTCGGCTGGATATGGTCAAATGTAAAATGTTTTAGGAATGTAAGGATTTAGTTTAGGTTAACATAATAAAAACAATAGGGAAAGGTCAAACGGTTGACTTGATTAATCCAGGCATTTAAGTGTGTTCTTGTAAGTACCTTTAGAACAATCTAACTGAAGGCTGCCCGGGACAGAGCTCTTCATCCCCGATGGAGGAAGATGAGACAATGAAACAGGAAAATAGAAATCGAACTGTTCTGTTGAGAAAGGAAGATAGCTTGCTTAAGCCTGTGAACATTTTTTTTTCCATCAAAGGAACAATGCAGAGAAAAAAGTGGGACATTTCAGTAAAGATCCTCAGTGTATAAGACAACTGTGAATTCATTTCTAAAATAAAATGTCCCTTGGGACGCCTGGGTGGCTCAGTTGGTTAAGCGGCTGCCTTCAGCTCAGGTCATGATCCCAGCGTCCTGGGATCAAGTCCCACATCGGGCTCCTTGCTCGGCAGGGAGCCTGCTTCTCCCTCTGCCTCTGCCTGCCATTCTGTCTGCCTGTGCTCGCTCTCTCTGACAAATAAATAAAAATCTTAAAAAAAAAAAAAAAAATCTTTAAAAAAAAAAAAAATCTTTAAAATAAAATGTCCCCAAAATGAATTTGAATCAAGAAAGAAAAAGTCAAGAGGATGGTTGAAAGTTAGCAGTTGGAGAACTTATCTTTTCACTGTTAGCAGAAAAGTGGAAATTATGCATTAAATAGGACTATAAGAGTTGGTAGACTCTGGATTTCTGAAATTAGAGTACTTCCCCCACTGAAGGTGTATTAGGTAACTGCTGGACAGTCTTTCTCAAGTTCTGATTATGGACTGCCGTCAGAATTACGTGTTTTTTTTTTTTTTAAAGTCAGGTTCTTGAATCAGAATGTCTGGAAATGGTGCTGGTGTATCCATATTTTTGATGAGCACCAAGAATTATTCTGAAGTATGTTGCAATTGAGAATCTCTGTCAGTAGAGTAGACATGGGGCCTCAGTGTAGCCTAATTACCTTGTTGAAGAACTGTTTGTCACAAAAAGAATTATGGATGATTATGGAACTGAATACAAAACCTACATGAATTTGAGATAAACATGTTATTTCAGGTAAACGGGGAATCCTTAAAGGTATAGTTCTTTCCAGTTGTTGAAATATTTGGAAGTGGTCAAGGAACACTGTTGAGATCAAAGCAAAAGTAGTTTCTCATGCTTTTCATTCTTACACAGCATCTATTAGCATATTTCCTCTATCACAGGGGTTTTTAAACTTTTTTGTCATGAACATTATTGACGTTCTAGTGAAGCCTTTGAATTACTTCTCAATATTTGATATGCAAAACCAAAAAATGTAGTATTATAAGGAATCAATTATATTCAAAATACAGTTATTTAAAATTACGGTGTGTGTGCTTCGTAATGCATTAACACATTTAGCAATAGGTCTAATAACTACCATTATTTCATAGTATGTAATGATGAACCTAAGTGACCAAATTAGGTACGTGTAGCAACTTTTGTTATGAAAGGAGTGCGAATTCTACTGGTGATAAAGTCATGGCACTGCTAATAATAGTGTAGTTTGCTGCTGTAGTGAAAATAGAAGGAAAAGTTCATTTCATTTCAGCACTTAGTTTAAAGTAGGGACCTCAAGTTAAAAAAAAAAAAATAGGAGCCTCAGAATCAGACCCCTGGTCTTTCAGCATGGGCACCTCTACCAGGGAGAGACACATTGGTACGTTAGTTAATTTATAGAATATTGTTCACTTTTCTGCTAAGTGCTTTGAAGAAGAGGAGATAGTCCCTCCCTCAAGCTGGGTGCTGTGGTGACTGAGCATGATAGTGAGTGGCATTGGGATCCAGAGATCATTCCAGATCAGGGCTGTTGTGGGAACAGGAGGTTGATACATAAATTTAAAAAAAGGAAAAACTGAGTAAAAAATTAAAAACCATATGTTCTAAACGGTAACAGTACCCAAGTATTAATATGTAATATTTGATATTTAATTTGGAAATTATGCTTGTTATATCAAAGCATTTGGTAATTGGAGGAAGTGTTTTCATTAAAGCAGTAATGTTTCTATGAAGTTTTTATAGCTCTAATTAGAGTAAGTCACATTTTGCCAAACATTTTTATTTATTTCTTGAGAGAGAGAAAGGGCGTGTGCTTCCGGGGGTGCGTGGGGCAGAGGGAGCGGAGAAGAGCATCATTCGCAGGCTCCAGGTGCCGCGCTGGGCTCTTACCTCATGACCGTGAGGTCATGACCTGGGCCAAAATCAAGAGTCAGACGATTAAGGGGCCGAGCCCCGCAGGCGCCTCCAGCAGACATTTTTAACCATATAGCCTTGTTCTTGGTTAGTGACTAATTTTTGATTTGCCTTAACATGAGATACAGAAATGCACAAAAATGTATAGAACTTTTAAGTTGAGATACATTTTTTGTTTTGAAATACAAAGTAAGCTACTAATTATATTCTTATAAGAATAATTGACTTAGTATATATAGTTTTTGGTGTACAGCCATAGTAATTGGGTATTTCTCTACATCATGAAATCACCGCCACACTAAGTCTGGTGTCCGTCTGTCACCGTCCAGCACTGTTACGGTGTGAGTGACTGTGTTCTCTGTGCTTTACGCTCTCCCCTCCCTGTTGCTTACTCATTCCTGTTTGGCAGCTGGAAGATTGTATCTCTTCATCACCTTCACCCATTTTGTCCATTCCCCCACCCCCTGCCAGTAAAAATTGGGACAAGAAATAATTTTCTAAGAATGTATGTAGTAAATGAAGACTTGAATTAATTGTATTTTAAGGCGTAGTAGGTCCTGTAATCGAGTGGGAAACCCCAGGAACAGCCTAGCTGGCTTCCTGTCCCAGCTCCTTGGTCCTTGGGGAAGTTAAGTAACCTCTGAATCTCCTGTCACCATGGATGCGGGGAGAGGGAGTCCACACTTCTGAGCTGCAGGGGAAGGACCCGAGGGGGGCACACAACCACGATGTGGGGCTGTCCTAAGTGGCTTTGATGCCACTGCTCACTCTCCCCTGGAAGAGGAGATCGTTAAGCACTTACAATAGTTTTCACTCTAAATGCGTGTCATTTTGATGCTTAGAACTTCCTTTTCACAGGTTCCCCTTTATGGGCCAGTCGGTGGCGGGCTCGCAGAGCGGTGAAGGTCAGCGTCTCCTGCCCCCGGCAATCTCCCAGGTACTGCTGCTTGTCACTCGTCACCCGAGAGGGGACACTTCCCTGGGTTTCTCACCAAACCCTACTCTTTAGAGTGAGTCCACTTTTAGAAAACAGTAGAAACCTTAAAACATTGTCAGAGTACATTTTCGGCTCAGCAGAAATAAAGACATTTTCCTACTTTCTAAAGGAAAACCACACTGAGGTGAAAAAATAGAGTTTCCGAAAAGGACCTCTCTGTTTATGAGTTAGAAAGTTACTTGGAGGAAAACCAAACGCTTCAGGTTTTGGGTTTTGCTTTTATTTACTTTCAACTCTGCAAGAACATTTTCATGTCCTACATTTTGGGATTAATCCATGACACGTGGAACTGCGAAATACAGACTCAGGTCATTCTCCTTGGCTGTCGGTAGTCCTGTTCTGCTCTTTAGTCCTTGGGATAACTTAGTTTTTAAAGATATTTTCCATTCATAATAATCAGATTTTTAAGTGTAATATTTAAATGTTTAGTGTCAAGCAATGTCCAGAAAAGTAGAACTGTTCATTTCATAAGGTGCTTTTTTTTTCCAAGTTACCTGCCTAGAAAAAAAAAAAAGGAGAAAGCTACTTACTATATGTCTTTTGAAATTTTCTTTTTTGCTGTGACAGTTGTGCCTTACATTTACTATGCTGATAATTATATTCTTTTCATTATTAAAAGAAGAGAGAGGCACCATCTGATAACAGTGGAGAAAGCATAGACTTCATAGCGGAGTTTAAAAAAAAAAATCTCAGTTCCACTATGAATTTACTGTGCAACATTGGGCAAGTTCTTTAACCCGTTTTCTGATCTGTCAAATGTTAACCACCTGCTTTGCACTATTATAAGGATTTCATGAAGTGTTCTGGCTGCTAGTAATGTTCAGAATTGTTACCTGCTGTGCAGCTCATGTCTAACAGAACTTGTAACAATAAATGTTATTTTCAGAGTTAATTTTATTTATCAGAGTATTGCCAGGGAATTGTTAGGTTAATAACTATTTATTCAGTCTCCCTGGAAGAAATAAGATACTTAATTAGAAAATAAGACTAATATTTTAAATAATTGTATATTTATTTTATTATTTGTGCATGTTAGGGACAGTACTTCTTGTTTGTAAGTAACTGTGTTATAGAGTGAATTTAGTAAATTTGGAACCCATATTTATATCTTAATTACAGAAAAAGCCAGGTAGATTTCATCAAAAAGTGGAATTTTATGTGGGTCTCTAGCTAAGTACTAATGATATTTGACTTGCCCTAATATCATATTTCTGATGAGTAATCCCTTGCCTCAAACATACTTGTTTTTCAACTAAAGTCTGGAAAATAAAACAGTTCAGAGATAGCTTTAAATTTTCAGAAATTAGTTTGTCACTACAACGTTCGTTCTACTTTTTTGAAAGTTCAAAGCTTTAAAGATGTCTTAGGAAATTAAGGGGGTTTTTCCTTCCATTTCTTTTTCTTTCTTTTTTTCTATTTCTTTTTTTTTTTAAGTTTTTTCCCCCTTTAACTGAAATGTGGAATAAACCTATTTGTAAATTTTACTTATTTTAGGATGGCAGTATAACACATCAGATTTCTAGGCCTAATCCTCCAAATTTTGGTCCAGGCTTTGTCAGTAAGTATAAATCTAATAAGTTATGTGTTCTCTGGGGATTGCTTGTTTGCGCTATATTTGTGTTCTTCTTAAAAAAAAAAAATGGAGTTAGTGTAGATGTGTTATTTGAAGTCGAAGTGCCCTCATCTTTTATGGAACCTCACTGCCCTGTTAGACGTCTGTTCCTGAAGGCATGTATTTCATTGCTCTTTTTCTGTGTGCATGAAGAACTCTAGTTAGAGATCAATATTTTAATACAGAAAAACGGTCTTCCCCATTCTCTTCAATATTGTTGCTGTTTTTATATACAGATTGGGCACTTTACAACCTGTAGAATTAAACCACTTCTTGTTCTAATGACTGTCTGCCTCCGTGACGAGGACACTATATGGGAACAACGAAGGGAATGTGCTTAGAAATAAGTCGGGTTAGCAGCACGGTGTGCAGGCCAGGGCTGCAGGACGCCAGAGTCCTTTCTGGTTACCTTCAGGGGTCCCAAGGTGGTTCAGGATAGTGTTTACAGTTCTCCCCAAACTGAACCTTTCTGAAATCTTCAGACTGTTTAGCTAACTTTTTTTTCACCATTATTTTTCATTTTGCTCACCTCTGCTCTCCTGGTTCCAGAAACCAGAAAGGCTTTCCTTGCGGTAGGTCTCATTCTACCAGAAGCAGAACTTCTGAAATCTTGTGAAAAAGCCTGTTCTTGAAAAATGCCCTTCAAATTTAGTAGAATAGATTTCAAGTTCATACATGTACTGGAACTTCTGGGTTTAGGAACAAACCCAAAGTCTAACCTTTTGAAATTAACCCCTGTATTTAATCATAATTATAATTTGAGCACATATTTGCATTAAAAAGTGTACTACTATAACCAACTGGCTTTTTCTGGCTTTATTGTGCCCATTGGCATTGGTTGGATTCTTACTGTAATGACGATATTCTGTTATCATTGATGTAATTTTTCAGCTAATGTCCTTCTTGGAATTGTATTTATTCATTTCTTTGTCTTATAGTGAGTCAAAAAGGTATATCTTGAATTTTACTACCATAAGATACTTTTTTTGTTGTTGTTTTTTGTTTTTGTTTTTTTTGTTTTTGGGTTTTGGCATCAGTGACGTAAAGTGCCCTTAAAGAATAAAGAAAGAATATTGGTACAAAATGAAGAGATACAACTATTTGGGGAGATATTTATGACAGTCATAAAAATAGAAAAGATTTTACCTGGTTAATAATAATTCCATACCTTTGCTTATTTATAGAAATATAAATTACAAAATTCATAAAAGTTACAATGTTTTTAACTTATGGATTTCCTTTATAAAACATAGACTTCATGTTGGTCCCTTCTAAGAGTTTATGTTCCCTTCCTCAAAGCTTAGGATATTTTTTCACTATTAAGAAATAGGTAAAACCTTATAAACAGGAAAATTAGCATGGGAAATGATACCTAATCCATGCATTGGTAATAGTATATACCTTTGTTCTTCAAAACAAAACATTTCAAAAAATGTCTTAAAAAAAAAAACCCAAATATATATATTCTGTAAAGGCGAATCAATACAATACACATATAACTTAATAGATAGGCTGGTATGTGGGTTAGAGAATTTCATAATTCAGTAGTGAAAAGCATTCCATTAGATAAAAGTCTTCTGTTTTTCAAAGATTGGATTTACAGTATTTCTAAGTATGAAGTTAACAACGTGTACTAAGAATATGCATTTTTGGTTTCCTCAAATAAATACTTTTCCAAAGTCTCCTATTTGATAGTTACATTATGGTCTAATATTTAGTATTATGTTTTCATGACACCCATTACAAGGTCATGGTGAAACTGCATATCCTTACAGAATGGATTTGTGTAACTTCTACATTGTTAGATCTTTTAGGAAATTAACACAGATGAATTTTTCATTTTTTGCCTAGATGATTCACAGCGTAAGCAGTATGAAGAATGGCTTCAGGAGACCCAACAGCTTCTTCAGATGCAGCAGAAATATCTTGAAGAACAAATTGGTGCACACAGAAAATCTAAGAAAGCCCTTTCAGCAAAACAACGTACTGCCAAGAAAGCGGGGCGTGAATTTCCAGAAGAAGATGCAGAACAGCTCAAGCATGTTACTGAACAGCAAAGCATGGTTCAGAAACAGCTAGAACAGGTAATTTGAAGCATTCTGGGTGTTCTTTTTCATCTGGGATGTTTTTATTATTTCTTCTCAATATTTCGGCCTTAAAATACATAGGTATATTTTACGTAAAAGATGTATTCCTGAAAAATGAACCCCCCCTTTTTTTTAGATTTTATTTATTTATTTGAGAGAGAGTACATGAGCACAAGTGGGGTGGTAGGGAAGGGCCGAGGGAAAGGGAGAAGCAGGCTCCCCACTGAGCAGAGAGCTTGGTGCTGGGCTTAATTCCAGGATCACAACCTGACCCAAAGGCAGACACTTAACCCTCTGAACCGCCCAGGTGCCCCAAATGAAACCATTTTGCTTTTACCTTCCATTATAAACCAAATGCTTCCCAAAATGCTCATACTGAAATAACAGTTACACTTAAAAAGAAGCAAAGTTTAAATTTTTATTTAAAGTACAATAAGAGTGGTGTTCAAAATGGTTTAAGACCCATTCGTAGGGATTACCCAAGTGAATTAAAACTTGGGTTTGCCTAAAGACCTGTGTACAGGTATTTACAGCAGCTCAACTCACACAGTCTCCAAAAACCGGGAATAGCAGGTATCCTTCAGTGCTGAGCAGTTGAACACATTGTGATGTGTTCCTGCACTGAAGTAGGACATGGCAGTGAAAAAGAAAAGCTGGACGGACCTCAGGAGCCTCTTGCCGAGGGAAGGACCTAACCTCAGAGGGTTAGGTACACATTCCACTTACAGAACATTCTTGATGTGGCAGAATGACAAGGATGGACAATGTTCAGTGATTGCTGGGGCTTAGGGTTGGAAGGAGGGTCTGACTCTATAGGGGTGACATGACATTTTTGGGGGTGAAAGAACTCTTCTGAATCTTGACTGGGTGATGCCTACGCTAATCTCTATGTGTGATAAAGCTCATAGAATTGTACACCCAAGAAAATCTGTATTTCTTTTGTCAATTTTAATTTTTTAAAGAAAAATGAGAAGTAATCCAAATATATTTTTTTAATTTTATTTATTCATTTGACAGAGACCACAAGAGCAGCAGGTAGAGAGATAAGGGGGGAAAGCAGGCTCCCTGCTGAGCAGAGAGCCCGATGCGGGGCTCGATCCCAAGACCCTGAGATCATGACCTGAGCTGAAGGTAGAAGCTTAACCCACTGAGCTATTCAGGCGCCCTGATCCAAGTGTTAAGAGTAGAAAGGGAGGAATCCAGGGTAGACTGACGTAATGAACTTGGAGTGCTGCCAGCGTACCGAGCACTCGGGTGAACACATTTCCATACGTTGTCTTCCTAACCTTCTCTCCAACTTTCTGAAGAAGCTGGTATTGTCACCATTTTACACAAGAGTCTCTTGAGTGATCACAGTGGTGGGGACATGTGGGCTTCTAACTGATGACTGGGGTAGGGTTTTTTTGGCTCAGGTGTCTCATCTCCAAGCGATAGCTACCACAATTACGTACCAACAGTAAGGTGACTGTAATATAAACCCTGTTGTTTAAAACTAGGACAGTTCTGGAATGAGACAGTTCTTCTTTCTAAATTTACTCTGTGGGTCCATGTTTGTTGCAAATAAAGTTCTTTTAATGATAGGTACTTCTTATAAAGTAATTTCAGCACTTTTATTGCCTCCGGTGTCTTTCTACAAATTTCCTCATCATGAGAGCCTGGCTTTTGCGTATCCATGGATCAAATCCTATTTAGAAGCTAATACTGTCCTTGGAAAATGGAACACATTGCCTGTGTATAGTTGCCACCAATCCAGTGCAATCTCATTAAGATAGGCAACTGATAACATGATTAAAAATATTTTAAAATGTCATGGGGAAAGGTGTGGATGACCCCCTTTCTGTATTCCTAATACTGTTCTGGGTACTTTCTGTGTACTCCCTGTTGCTTCCCCAGTCCCACGGTAATTCTTCAGCTCCAGCCAGGCACCTGGTCAGGAAAGAAGAAAGAGTTATACAGCTGCTGGAGACCCAGCAAAACCATTATGTGTGGAGAACATGCTAGTCCGTTTGAGAAACTGAAGAAAATAAGCTTGAAAACACGAGAACTGCTGGGCTCGGTGTCCCTCTGTAATAGGCATCCTGGATAGCACCAGGCATCACGTCCCCCCTTAGGAGGACACAGGTTGCATCTTTATTGAGACTGGTCCATAGCATCTGGAACATCGTTATGGCATAAGGGTTTTTGGAATGTATTAATTGGACACAAGTCAGTCATTATATTAGTAGCAGATTAGGAACTTTTCAAAATATTACCTCAGGTTTTTTTTTTAGAAGTTACAATTTGAGTATGTGATCCCTTAAATTGGAAGAGTTCCACCCATGCAGCCTTTCTGATGCGGGGCAGGATCACGTACTCAAATTGTAACTTCTAAAAAAAAACTCTGAGGTAATATTGATCGTTTTTTTTGTGATTTTGGCCACTGCCTAAGCAAAATAAAATACTTCTGCCTCTGCAAGATGCGCTTTATACATAACCCCACCATAGGCGCCAGCCAGCGAGCGCATTTGACCCTGCGGTGTAGATACACGAGTAAGCCTGACTTCCTGTGCTTCCAGATCCGCAAGCAGCAGAAGGAGCACGCGGAGCTGATCGAGGACTACCGCATCAAGCAGCAGCAGCAGCAGCAGCAGTGCGCCATGGCCCCGCCTCCCGGGCTGCCGGGCGTCCAGCCGCAGCCGCCGCTCGTCCCGGGCGCTGCCCCGCCTGCGCTGAGCCAGCCCGGCTTCCCCATGGTGCCACAGCCGCTGCCGCACGCAGCGGTCATTTCGGGCCACGCTAGCCCTGCTAGAATGCCTGGCTTGCCGGGGTGGCAGCCTCCCAGTGCTGCCGCCCACCTGCCCCTTAATCCCGCAAGGATGCAGCCTCCTGTCGCCCAGTTACCAATACGAACTTGCACACCGGCCCCGGGGCCGGCGCCCGGGGCGAATCCACAGAGTGGACCGCCACCGCGGGTGGAGTTTGATGACAATAACCCGTTCAGTGAAAGCTTCCAGGAACGGGAACGGAAGGAACGTTTGCGAGAACAGCAGGAAAGACAACGAATCCAGCTCATGCAGGAAGTAGACAGGCAGAGGGCTCTGCAGCAGGGCGGGGTGCAGCCTCACGGCCCGCTGCGCTCCCAGATGCCGTTCTTCGGTTCCGACCTGCCCTGTGACTTCCCCCCGCCTCCCAGGCCCCATCAGCAGTCCCCACAGCACCAGCAGCCGATGGGGCCGGGCTCGCAGCCGCAGAGCGTGCCGCCGGCGCCCATGAACTCCCCTCCCGCTCAGACTTTCCTGCAAACCGCTGAGCGAAGGCAGGTAGGACCGGCCCCCTTCGTTCCTGATTCACCCTCAGTACCTGGCGGAAGCCCGAATTTCCATGCTGTCAAGCAGGTGCACGGAGGGCTTCCCGGGGCCGGCTTCCCGCAGTCCCCCGTGCGGCCTCCGTTCCCACCTGCCCTCCCTACGGCCCCTGCGGTGGCTAACAACAGTCTCCCTTGCGGCCAAGACCCTGCCGCCACCCATGGACAGAGTTACCCGGGGTCGGCCCAGTCTCTCATCCAGTTGTATTCCGACATAATCCCCGAAGAAAAAGGGAAAAAGAAAAGAACAAGAAAGAAGAAGAAAGACGAGGATGTGGAATCCACCAGGGCGCCGTCCACCCCCCACTCCGACATAACGGCCCCACCGACCCCGAGTGTCTCAGAAACTACCTCCACGCCCACGGTGAGCACACCCAGCGAGCCGCCGCCGCAGCCCGACCCGGACTCGGCCGAGCCCGGCCGCCCGTCGACTCCGGGCACGGCGGCCGGCCAGCAGGGCGTGGAGTTGGAAAGCAAGCTGCCCCACGGGGACTTACCGCAGGGAACCCCAAATCCGCAGACGTGTGCCAACCCGGAGGCAGAGAAGCTCTCCGTGGAACCCCCTGCCGCCGCCGAGGAGACCACACCAGAGTCGGTTCAGCCGCTGCAGCAGTGCCTGGGCCAGGACGGCCCTGAGCCGGGGGAGCAGACGGGGAGGAAGGCCGAGGAGAGAGCGGCGGCCGGGCCCGTCTGCTCAGGGCAGAGTCCTCCCCAGTCTGCTGGGGCCCCTGCTGCCAAGGGAGAGTCGGGCAATGAACTTCTGAAACATCTGCTGAAAAATAAAAAATCATCTTCCGTGTTAAGCCAAAAACCTGAAGGCAGCTTTTGTTCTGAAGAAGACTGTACAAAGGATAACAAACCAGTTGAGAGGCAGAACCCAGTCGAAGGATTGGTAAGTGTGCTCCCTAAAAACCACAAATCCCGTTTACTGTTTGTTTTCAGTTCTAGCCGCAGCAGATCGGTGCCAGCCACGATACTAATTTCAACAAGGTTTTGCAGCTTTTTACTCTAAAAGACAAACTTTAATTTTGTTGTTTATACTTCTGAGGAGCCCATGTTTTGACTCCCACCCTTAAACCATTTTAAGTAATAATTTGCTTGCTTTTTATTCAGAAATCAAAGACATGTACTAGTAATGCATTTCATATGTGACATGTGGCTGTCAGCTGATGGTCACTGCATTGAGATGATCTAACTAACTGAAGCAAAAAGTGAACGTCTGTGTATCTTTATTGCAAATAAGTATGCAATTTCCATTAACATCTTTGGAATGCAGAGGATAGCTCTGCACCCATTCATACCCATGGGGACTCTCAGGGCTCTCAGGGTAACCCGTTTTGGGAATCAATTGTGTTACAATGTATTAATACTTAATTTTATACAAATGGAATCTTACATTATTTTAAGTTACTATTTTATCTTTATAGTTTCCCATGTATTACTGTTCTGCCCTTTTTAAGGTACAAAACACTGAGTTTGCCTTTTTTTTTTTTTTAATGGATGAAGAGGTACTTCGTAAATATACCTATACAGGATTCCATGCCCTGCATTTCCCTGAACTGCCTTAAGCTCTCAGCCAGGCTGGGTTTCCCGCGCTCTCACTTCCTTGCCATCCAGAAGCCACAGTGCCATTGCTGCGTCGTTCATAAAGCTTTCCCTATAACACTTCTCATTGGGATTTGACAATTTTCATTTCTTTTTTTTTTTTTTTAATAAAGATTTTATTTATTTTTTTGACACAGAGAGAGAGAGAGATCTCAAGCAGGCAGAGAGGCAGGCAGAGAGACAGGAAGGGAAGCAGGCTCCCTGCTGAGCAGAGAGCCCGATGTGGGGCTCCATCCCAGGATGCCGGGATCATGACCTGAGCTGAAGGCAGAGGCTTTAACCCACTGAGTCACCCAGGCACCCCTACAATTTTCATTTCTTTTTTTTTTTTTAAGATTTTATTTATTTATTTGACAGAGATCACAATCAGGCAGACAGGCAGGCAGAGAGAGGGAGAGGGGGAAGCAGGCTCCCTGCAGAGCAGAGAGCCTGATGCGGGACTCGATCCCAGGACCCTGAGATCATGACCTGAGCCGAAGGCAGCGGCTTAACCCACTGAGCCACCCAGGCGCCCCCAATTTTCATTTCTTAATTGAATGGGCTGAAGTGGTACATTTTGTTCAGATTTTCATTTTTAAGGTTGTTAATGAAGCCATTCTTGTAGCAAGTGTTCTTGCTCTTTGTTTTCTCTTATTTGGGTGTTTGACCATTTTGTAGAGTTTGGCTGCTGCCTTGATAGATTCAGTTAACTTCTGTAAACTTTAGTGGTGACATTTTTTCAGTCCTATTTGTCGCCATCAATTTACCCAGTCTCTAACCACTTTCTCCACTGCATTCTGTCCCCCTAGGAATACCTAACTGCTTGCAATCCCCTTGAAGGCCTTTCTGAATTCACCTTTCCATGTGGGGCCATTTGCAGCTGTTTCTGCCAGTTGCTATCCTTTCTTTTTCACATCTGGCCAACGTCTTCTTTTCTTTTACAACTCAGTTCTAGAATCATCTTCCCTAGACCTTTCTCAGCTCAGCCATTTGCAGGTGCGCCGATGCACATGTGCTCACATAGCAGTCTTTAGAATACCACTGCAACAGCTTCTTGAAGAGCAGAGGCTATGTCCTGAGGACCTTTGTATTCTCAGTACTTAGTATAGTATTAGCACATAAGTACCCAGTGTGTGGGATTGAAGTCTTAGTACTGATGATTATGTTATATAGAGAGGATGTTATGATAGAAAAAGGAGTGAGATCACTTGTAGATGTATACATGTTTGGACTGTGTCACATATTCCCATATCCGTTTAGGAGGGTGGCAAGGGGTCGGGTGCCTTATTACTAAGGGTAATGGTGCCTTACCATATTCCAGGTAGGTATCCTATGCTGAGCAATTGCCTGAGATATCATTTAGTCATATGTCAGGAACACTTACTACCCCCAGTTTACAAATGATGAAATCCCATTTACTTTCTAGTCACATGACAGGCAAAATTACTGTGGCGGTAGTTGGGTAGACCAAGTTTTCATCCATGCTCAGTCTGCTTATTCACATGTGAGTTGGGGTTAGGAGAAGAGCACCTTCCTGGTTGCTGTGCAGTGAGTGGTAGGGCCTTCCTGGGAGGTTTAGGAGGGTCTTCCTCAGCCTGTATAAAGTTCATGTGTCATCACTTACCAGAAGGATGGTCGGGACATGTTCGGCCCTTTCTGTACCTTGATTTCCTCATCTGTACACAGCCGGAGTAGTAGTATTCCCTGTTATGTAGGGTTGCTGCAAGGATTAACCGTTAAAACACATTCTGCTGGTAATGTCTGGAAAAGGTACATACCTTTGACCTACTGATTACAAATTGAGGAATCTGGCATAGGAATATAAAATTCTAAAATATGCAAAGATGCAACCACATGCATAGCTAATGTTCTATTAATGAAAAAAAATGAGAGAATTTCAGAGAAAGTAAGTTTAGTACAGTAGTTACTGATTACATTATTGTTTCTTTTTTTTTTTAATTATTGTTTCTTTAAGCTATATCTGAAAGTGGTTTTTTTTTCTCTTTTTTTGTTGTTGCAGCCACTAAAATTTATGCTATATAAGGATGTTTAATATCATGGGAAACAATGTGTCAGGCCACTAAAATAAAAGAATACAAAGTGTGTCCATTGTGTTTTAACACAGTGTCTGTAGGCATAAGTAACATACTGAACACAGATACATTAAAATGTTAACTTTTTATCTCAGGCAGACATTTGGATGATTTTTTAACCTTTGTGCTCTCCTGTAATTAGAAGTATTCTTTGAAATGTGGTAATGCCTGCTTTTTACGGTAGTTGTGAGGATTAGAGATAATGTCTGCAGTGCACTTAAAGTGCTTGACCCAAACGTACTTAATAAACAACTACATTATTAATCTCTTATAACCCAATAAGAAATTCTTAGGTCCTTGCTACTCAAAGGACAGCCCTTGGGGATCAGTAGCATTGAGCTCACCTGGGAACTTCTTAAGAAATGCAGAATGTTAATCTGCAGCACAGACTTTCCAATCAGAATGTGTTCTTTAATAAGAGCCATGGTGATTCTTCTGCATATGAACATGGAGAGGGGCAGAATTTGAATATATCAGCATCACCTAAAGGGCCTTGTTGAAACACAGGGTGCTGGGCCTCACTCCTAGAGTTTCTCCTTCAGGAGGTCTGGAGTGGGACCAGGGAAGATGCATCTCTGACGCACCCCACCCAGGAGGTACTCCTTTTGCTGCTCTGGGACTGCTTTTTTGAGAACCATTATCTCGCCCTGGGATGCGTAGTCTGAGCCTGCTTGGACATTTTACCCTTTCTGTTTGAGCTTAGAATGGCTTTTACATTTTCAAATGGCTGAAAAAAAAAATCTAAGGAGTAATATTTCACAACATGTGAACATTATATGAAATTCAAGTTCAGTGTCCATGGATTTAAAAGTTCATTGGACCACAGCCACACTTGTTCTCTGCTGAGTGCTCTGCCCGGGCAGAGAGTTGAGTGGTTACGACAGGTGCTGTTTGGACTACAGAGCCTGAAATGTTACTGCTGGTCTGTTTACAGAAAAAAATGTTGCCATGCGTTGTCCAAGCCATTTAGAATAAAACCGGAAACTGTAATCTTCAAGCCCTCAAAGTGCAGAATACATCAAAATACATGTAGCAACTCTAGTTACCTATCTAACAAAGTATAACTGTAACATTTAAAAACAATGGCCCCTAAAAATATTTCCATATTAATAGGTATTGACAGCAGTACCTTCTAGAACCTCTTCAAGGACTGGTTTATTCTCACTTCTTCTTAGCCATTAAGTAAAGAGAAAGGTTTAAATAAAGGGGCAGGGGCACTCATTTGCTAGCATACGTGTAGCCCCTCTCATGGACTTTAAGTATAGAGCCGTTATTACCCAGTCACATTTGTGACCGTGAGCTAATTTGAATGTCCGGCCTTGTTTATTTTTACTGATCCAAGGCTAGCTGTTCCTCTCAGCGAAGGTGCATAGGCTATGGACAGACCTTGTATTTCACCCATTCCTAAGGGAAACCCAAAAGAACTCCCCAGGACCGCAGTGCAGGGGCTGTCGTGGGCACCTGGCCAAGAGCGCATCTTCCCCACAGTCTCCAGAGAGCAGGACCAGGGAGCGCCGGTCTGCACTGGCACCTGGTGGTCCCACCTAAGGAGTAATGCTTGCTCTGAGATGGAGAGTAGCCACATTAAGAATTCTGGTCTTTCTGCAAGCTTTGCAGCTTACCAATTTCTGTACTTGAGAATAGTGTTTGAAAAGGGGATGATCACTCAGAAAACAGACCGTAAGAGGCCACTGCCTTTCCCCGACTCATAGTACCCGTTAGGAAGGTGCGTCATGGGACAGGACTGGATGAGCATGAACTGCAGGGGCCGGCGCGCGCACAGTCCACTTACCTCTCGACCTTTCCAATTACATTAGCGAACTTTGGGGGCTCCAGTGCAAGGTGGTTTTGGATGTGGCAACAACCAATTGCCAAAAACAGATGGAGGAGGTGAAACCAAGAAACCTCGAAGCAAACGGACTCAGAGGACAGGGGAGAAGGCTGCACCTCGCTCCAAGAAAAGGAAGAAGGATGAAGAGGAGAAACAAGCGATGTACGCCACCGCCGACTCCTTTACCCACCTGAAGCAGGTGAGTCGCTCGGAGCAGCTCCTTTAAAAAGTCAAGTGAGGCGTCAAATGCGTTTTCAACCCTGTTAAACTGAAATTTTCTTTTATCGCCATATTTCCTAAGTAAAGTAATTATAAAGATAAATGATGTCTCAACAAAGAGTCTAGTAGATTTCCTGATTGCAAGCAAAACCGCACCATATCCTATTGGCACCCGAAAATGGCAGTAAGGCAGATGGATTGGTAGGTGACGGTCAGGATTTACTTGTGGTCAGAAGGAGCAGCCTCAGCACCAAGAGAAACTGTCTGTGTTACTTGTGACTCTGGATGCAAGGAAATGCAGCTGCCGGTCTCCCCGCAGTAAACTCTGTTCTTACACCTTTGTGGTTGTCACAGAAGGTGGGAGACAGCCCCTAAGAGTGCCACTGGGGGTCCCTGGCCTCCCTTCATGCCCTGATTCTTGCTGAGCAAAGATAAGGAACATGTTTTTCTTGTTAGATGCCTGGTAGCATCCCTTTAAGACAGATGAGAGTAAAGCTCATTTTTAAATATATCCTAGAGATTCTGTGGTCTCTCTCACTTACTTACTCTAGCATTTTGATACTCGAAATTTTTAAGTCTTGTTTTTGTCAAGCCTTATTGGACTAAGTTGCCTTGGGTCTTAGAAAAGTTGCGAAACGCTCTGTTTTGTTGACCGTGTACATTACTCTTCAATGTGTTTTTTAATAGCAGCTCTCTCTGCTCCCTCTAATGGAACCAATCATTGGAGTGAACTTTGCGCACTTTCTTCCTTATGGCAGTGGCCAATTTAATAGTGGGAGCCGACTTCTAGGAACTTTTGGCAGTGCTACCCTTGAAGGGGTTTCGGATTACTATTCTCAGTTGATCTACAAGGTATGTTTCTTCGCCAAGGTCTTACCTTGCTTCCTCTTTGGATACCATATCAGAATTGGGAGAGCTTGTCTTGTTTTTCCATCTAATCTTCGAAGTTTCATTTAAACTTTATTAGTTCAGCTAAAAGGTAAAAATTTCCCTGGATGAAGAGTTTCTAACATAAATATTTGTAATTTTTTATAGGTAAGAATACAAATAGTGAAGAACATCCCTTATGTATTTCCATGGTAGAGAAAATACCCGTTTTCCTATAACCTTTATTAACTCTTTAAAAAGAATCCAAATACATAGTAAATAGAATAAAAGATGTAGTTAGCAGTTTTCCCTGGAAAATGAAATGAAAAAAATTGAAAAGTGTATTTTGTCTAATGATTTAGGTAATAATTACAACTAGACAGTAATTCTTAAACTAAAATACCAAACTAACTCAAATTTATCTTTTGGGGTTACTGTTTTAGCAACGTTTTATAATAGCCTTATTTAGACATTCTTACTTCACATCTGACTTACGTAAAATGATCTTTTTGCAAAAAATATTTGAGAGTATCATCAGTTTTCTGGAGGGCTTCTCTTCTTACTTTAGTATTAAAGTCATTCTCTTGTGACGCTCCATTTATTGTCATTGTCGGCTTTTCTCTTCAGTTAGAGCCTGTCCTCACTCTTGTAAATGCCTTCTCTTCTGATGCGAGCTGCTCTCCAACACACTTCATTACCTTCATGAGATCCCCGATCTTTGCAAGATTTGTAATTTCACCTTACACTCGATTCTCACGGTATTATTGGTAGATTCCAACAATCCCTGAGAGACGGACCCATCAATGAACAATGACAAATCGATGACATGCTAAGCAGAGAGAAGTGTTTGGAGGGGACTCCCGTTTGTTAACGAGTCAGCCATTTCCGTGTTATTGCTAAGACTTTCGCATCTTACAGAGGTTTTGGACAGTCCAGATTCTAATATTGAGGCTATGAGTTGTAATGATAAGATTAGGACCACAAATTCTCAAGGTTTTTTTGTTTTTGTTTTTTGTTTCTTTTAATGGACCTGGGGCATATCTTAATGAGAATTGAATAATGGAATTCTTGAGAACGTTCTGCAATTTATTGGTGGAATTTTAAAGCTGTCTTTCACTGGCTATAACAATGAAATTTGAAAGATGTATAGAATAGAATAATGTTACTTTGGTTCTTAATTTCAAGTACTCAAGCTGGGCAGAGTAAGCAAATGGTGAACTGGTCCATATAAGCCCGAGTATTTCTCCCACCAAAAAACCTCCTGGCCTTGTCCATTTATTTTTCTTCTTGGTGTTCATTTAGGAATGAAGATGCGTCTTGATGACATTTCTGTAGCCTTGCTTCCATGTGCTAAAAATTCACAGAACTAAGTTTTAGCAAGGTCATGGCATATTTGCTCTGTAGCATATAATTTAAAATTTTTTGGTCTCCTGCAGCAGAATAATTTAAGTAATCCTCCAACACCCCCTGCCTCTCTTCCTCCTACACCACCTCCTATGGCTTGTCAGAAGATGGCAAATGGTTTTGCGACAACTGAAGAACTTGCCGGAAGAGCTGGAGTATTAATGAGCCATGAAGGTATGACCGTACCGCTCTGAGTCGCACACCTCTGAGGAGTGTGCCTTTCCCAGCTGTGTTTGGTGAAAAGGCAGTCAAGTCGTGACCTTCTCTTCTCCCCCATGTATCCGTTTTGACTAAATCTGTTTTTGGTTGTGTTTTCGCTTTTCCAGTTACCAAAAGTCTAGGACCTAAACCATTTCAGCTGCCGTTCAGACCCCAGGATGACTTGTTGGCCAGGGCTATTGCTCAGGGCCCCAAGACAGTGGATGTTCCAGCTTCCCTGCCAACACCTCCCCATAATAATCAGGAAGAATTAAGGTAGAAGTTCTTTTTCTTGCATATTTTTTAGGTATTTCATTTTTTAAAAAATATGTATATAGTGTGTCTGTACGGATTGCAGGGATAGCATGTAAAAACATGCAAGGGGTGAAAATTTGAATGGTTTTCTCTAGGACTTAGTTTATAAAACATTCGTAACTATTAAAAGTAATTAGTTTGTACATTTTTCAGTTCTTAGATGGTTTAAGTTCAACACGTAAATGGACATTAAGGCAGTAGGAGTCTGTATGCAAAATATCTCGGAGATCATTGTCACTTACTGATGTTTGCAGATGTCTGAAATCAAAGGGCAGCAGTCACAGATCCTGGAGAATGCCTTTGGGGAGGAGGATTTAAGGACTGGCCCGTCCAGTTTTGTACTTCTTTCTGTTAGCTCTTCAGACCCAAGACTCTGGGGAGAAACCGTTTCCCTTAGTATGTAACCACACCCCACCTCGTTAGGTCTAGGAAAGGTTCTCATGTACTTTGTCTGGTGATTCTCCTTTAGCTAATCGGATAACTGCCCTCTGCTTGATGAGACATCATGTAGATTAAGTCCCTTACTCCACCAAGGAGACAACTGTGGGCCAAAAGACGTTACTTGTCCAGATTTAGAATCCAGTCTCCCTGCTCTCTTCTGCATTGTGCTGCTGGAACTTGCTCGATCCCTGAATCGGGGGCAGTTATATGCGTGTGTTGTGCCCTAGGGTAGGGCACTACTGCTTCACAGGGACCCATTCTAGAAGCTGAAGCCACTCTTGGGTCTCCTCATAATGCTACTGCTCAAATTCTCTCCACATAACAGTGTCTCCTTTTGGGGGTGCTGGGAGACCCCAGGTTTTGGGGTACCCTGCAGCAGTGGCTTGACACCACACTTGTCCCCTGACCTCAGTTACCCTAGTTAACCTCTAGATTCTTGGGCTAGACTATTCCCTTCTTCCACTGTACTTGATCAATTAGGAAAAATAAAGGCCTGTGAAGCTCTAATGACAAAGTCCCTCCCCCGCCCCGTTGCCTCTACGAGCAGCAGCCTGGAGGGCTCTGCGGGTGTGCCCGTGGGGGTGTGCAAGATGGCTCTTTCCTTTTCTGGCTGCAGACTGTTCCATAGTCTCAGGGACCTGGAACTAGCCAGAGGTGTGAGTATCGTCCTTCTTCTGCTGTGTGGTAATCTGAACGTCTTGGCAAGTCTTTTACACTTTGGTGTTGAGGTTCATTAAATTGCTTCATAGTTGGATGTGTTTCTTGGGTCTTTTTCCGAGAGATTTCGTGTTTGGCCCCGAACCTGTTCTTTGGCTTCTTACGTCATTGCCATTGTCCAGGGGAACCTCCTGGTCCCGCTAGTGGACAGGGCTGGGTCTGCAGGAAGCCCCCAGTGGTGGACGTGCCCATGGCGACGTGTAATCTGTGTTCTTCTCTCAGGATTCAGGATCACGGTGCTGATCGGGACACTCCTGACAGTTTCGTTCCCTCGTCCTCCCCTGAGAGTGTGGTGGGGATGGAAGTGAGCAGATACCCAGATTTGTCCTTGGTCAAAGAGGAGCCTCCAGAGCCCGTGCCGTCGCCCATTATTCCGATTCTTCCGAGCAGTGCTGGGAAAGGTACAGAACGTTCTCGGTGAAAGTACTTGTTGTTACCGTCTGCCGGTTTACTGACGTTCACGTTTTGATTTTGAAAAGCCATTAACACTCCGTCATCTTTCCTTTCTCCCTACTTTCCCTCTGTCCTTCCTTCCTTCTTTCTCCCCCCACTTAAGGTTTGGAATCGAGAAGGAGTGACATCAAAGCTGAGCCAGGCACTTTATTTTTCACACCACCTTTTGGTTCATCCCCAAACGGTCCCAGATCGGGTCTTATATCTGTGGCAATAACCCTGCATCCTACAGCTGCCGAGGTAAAGACGAAATTGCTTTTTAACGTCATAAACTGTCCACGTTCTTACGGGGCGTCGGGCGGCTTAGAGCGAGACATGCACAGCAGGGTCGTGGCGGGCAGAAGCCCCCAGAGCGAGGACGAGCGGTCAGGTGTCCGGGCTGCTTCTGAGACCCTGAATGAGCGTCACGTGGCTCTCCGGGGAGGCCAGGGCAAAATGAAGCTCCTGTTCTCGTGTTCTTAGTAAAGCGTGTGTCCTTCAGAGAGAAACCTCTTGAGAACTACACATAGAAAATGGAGCCGTGAGAAAGAACTTGGTCGGCACTCAGTTTTACAGGAGTAGTGCGAACGTCCAGGTAGCAGCTGCCCCAATCAAATGCTAATAAATTCCTGAGAATTTTTTTCTGTTTTGGTTCGGTGAGGATGTTGGCCCCCACACTACGGTCCAGTGATAGAACGTTCTGGCCATTGGTACAGCTTAGCCCGGTGGGTGGGGGGAGGGACACAGCGCTCTCTGCCCGGCACTGGACGAAGTCCACTCGAGGCAGTGTCTGCCCAGCGGTGAGACCTAGGTTTCCCTCCCTCCTGCAGCGGTGACCGTAGCTCGAATACTTGAACGGTCGCACAAATGCGTCACGCTAATTGGGATCCTTGTGTGAGGATTTCTGCTCAGGAAAGCTTGATGGGGATACTGATCCATTAAAACGATTTTTTTTTTTTCCCTGAGACTCTTAAGTATAAGTGAAAGTGGCTGGATTTGCTCACACCGTGCATGTCCGGCAGACGGCATTCACCCACGCCTGTGGCTCACTGGCCTCCGGGGCTAACTCTGTGTTTACACTTGTGTTCTAGAACATTAGCAGTGTGGTGGCTGCATTTTCCGACCTTCTTCACGTCCGAATTCCTAACAGCTATGAGGTCAGTAATGCTCCAGATGTTCCATCAATGGGTTTGGTCGGTAGCCACAGAGTAAACCCAGGCTTGGAGTGTCGACAGCATTTATTTCTTCGTGGGCCGCCGCCAGGACCTGCAAACCCTCCCAGATTAGCCAGCTCGTACCGGCTGAAGCAGCCCGATGGGTCTTTCCCTCCAACAAGCAATGGTGAGCAGTCTGCCTTTTGTTAACCTCAGATTCATTCTCCACTCACAAGCTTATTCTCTTTAAAAATCTCACTTCAAGGGGTGCCTGAGTGGCTCAGTGGGTTAAAGCCTCTGCCTTCGGTTCAGGTCATGATCTCAGGGTCCTGGGATCGAGCCCCGCATCGGGCTCTCTGCTCGGCGGGGAGCCTGTGTCCCCCTCTCTCTGTGCCTGCCTCTCTGCCTACTTGTGATCTCTGTCTGTCAAATAAAATCTTAAAAAAAAATTTTTTTTACATCTACTTCAAAAAATTAAAATAAAATCCCACTTTAGTTTTGAACAGGTAGTGGCGTGTTGGTGTGTAGTCCTGGGTAGTTGGGCCTCCTGTGGGTGCTCCGTCTTCGGTGCTGTGGTTTGACCTTAGTGGCTGGGAGTCAGAGTCACCGGGGCACTGGCGGAGTGCCGGCTCCCTCTGCGGGCTGCTCGCCCTCCGCAGCTTTTGTTCTGTGTCTCCCGGAGGGCCCGCCGCCCCGACGGCCTGGCTTCCGGGTGCACGCGAGGCCAGCATCTGTGACTGTGCCCCTCTCCTTCTGTGCCTCGCACCCCCACTTGCGTCTTGCTGGGCCAGTGCCCTGTCCTCATGAGCCCTGCTCTCCCCACGGATGAGCTGCTCCGGAGGCCCAAGGGCAGGGCTGCCGCCTCGCCCCATTCCCTCGGACTCTTGTTTCAGTCCTGGCCGCGCTCTCGGGACCTGGCAGCGTCTCACTCCTCATCCACCAACTCTGACCCAGAGCTGCCCGTGCGGGCTTCCGGGCTCGGCCTCCAGGCTGCTCCCGCCTCGCTCACTTTCCCTGTCCTGCCTTCCGCCTCCACGCCCCACGCGATGGTCCGCCCCGAGTGTGCCTGACCACGCTTGTCTCCTGGCCCTGGGACTCTCCTTAGCCCTCGGCGACTTCCCGGATCACATTTAGGACTCTTGTACATGTATCTCTTCCGTCTCTCCTAAAACATTTTTATTGTCCTAACCCTCAAGCAGAGGTAGTGTCCCCCGCCCCATTCCCTTTGCACGTAGGGTGAATGTTGATCTCGTGGCGGATTGGTGTCCTCTCGCACCCCTCGCGTGTGAGCGCTGTTTCAGCTGCGTGAGGACAGGTGTGTCCCTCTGTGCTCCAGGGCCACGCGCGTAATAGCTGCCCTGTAACCACTGCTTGAAAGATAAGGTTTTTATTAAAAAAGAATAAAATCAGGTATGTCAGATGAGCCGTGTTCTGAGTGGATTTAGCTTTACACCTGCATCGGGTAGCTGGTTAATGTGGCTCCCTAACGGCCGTCTTCTGCACTTAGGTCTCTCCGGATATAAGGACTCTGGTCCCGGGAGAGCAGACAGTGCGGCACTCAGGCCGCAGTGGTGCTGTCACTGCAAGGTGGTGGTCCTCGGGAGCGGCGTGCGCAAGTCGTTCAGAGACCTGGCCTTTGTGAGCAAGGTACTAGGGTGTCCCTCCGCTGAGGTGTCCCGCTTGGTTATGGTGCTCCGCTGCTGTGTCAGGTGTCCCGCCCAGTCACGGCGGCTCCGTGGGACTCCGGTTCTGCCCAGGAGCCTCAGTGTATATTTGGCGTGTTTAGCTTAAAACCAAACGGTGACAGCAGACGGGTAAATTGGACATTATAAGACGCCCATATGTCTGAATAGAGTAAAATACGGATAATAAAGTTTATTTTTATACATTTATTTTCTCTTTGGCTAAATTATATGCTAAATATTGGCAGGGAGTTACTTTTTTACTTTTAAGATAGAGAACTACTTTCACTTTTAACAGAGCATAAAAACCAACAATGGATAGAACGTGTTCTTAGGAAATTTTGGCTCGAGATTCCCACACGTTTCTCTTTGCCTCACAGGATTCCCGAGAAAGCTCCAATAGAGTGGAGAAGGACATCGTCTTTTGTAGTAATAACTGCTTCATTCTTTATGCATCAACCACACAAGCAAAAAACTCAGAAAGCAAGGTAAGTTGAGGACCGTCTCCATCAGGGAACAGCGTATATTGAGTGGTTTCCATGGTTTGGGGTTACGCTATGGACGGAAGAGCTTCCTAGACTCTGGGTAGCATCTTGGTAGATGCTGCATGCCCGAGGAAGGGCAGCCTGTGCTGCTTTCTCAGATGAATTCAGCTTATTTGACGGTGGGTAGGGGGTAGACTTGAATTATGTCTTAAAAGTTCAGAATTTATAAATAAAACACCAATACTAATATCTTAAATTTTACTGAAATAATTACCAATATCTTGACTTAATTACAATAGTAGGACTTACAGCTTTTATTGCTCTTATCCTGATGGGAAAGCCTGTTCGCAGACACGTTGTGAGCCCACTGCTGTATTTTGGGGAGAAAGATGTTGCTCGTGTCACGGTGGAAATGGTCTGTGGTGCCTGATTCTGTGTGAATTAAGTGTATCGACGTGTGGTTGATGGATTGACAGTTTTTGTTTATTTTTAAGATTTTTATTTATTTATTTGACAAATCACAAGTAGAGGGGCAGACAGAGAGAGACAGGGAGAGAGGGGGAAGCAGGCTCCCCTTTGAGCAGAGAGCCCGATGCGGGGCTCGATCCCAGGACCCTGGGATCATGACCTGAGGCCGAAGGCAGAGGCTTTAACCCACCGAGCCACCCAGGTGCCCCTGGATAAACATTTTGAACTGTTTGTGTTAAAGGAAGCCTGCTTGGGCGGGAATGCTGCCAGTCCTTCCTCGCTGCAGACGAGGCTGCTCTTCCTTTTATAATAGGCGGTCGTCTCCAGTGTAATGAAATCAAGGTCTATGCCAAATAGATTTAGACTTTAAATTAAAATATGCTGGGGTGCCTGGGTGGCTCAGTCAGTTAAGCCTCTGTCTTCGGCTCAGGTCGTGATCTCAGTGTCCTAGGATCCAGAGGAGTGTCCAAGAAGGTTTAGGAGCAGAACAGTCTCCAGAGGTACAGCCTGGTCCCGAAGGCCTAGGGCGGGGCTCCCTGCTCCACGGCGAGTCTCCTCCTCCCTCTGCCTTCTCTCCCCACCCCCACCCCGCTCATGCTCTCAAAATAAATCAATACAGTCTTCTAAAAAATTACTGTGTCAGCTTCTGTAAGAGGAAGAATTGCTTTTTTACCAGATACTTTTAAAATTTGGTGTGCAGTTCTTGCCTGCTCCTGGATTTATGTGAGGTGTGTCTTCTCAGATGCCCGGTTGGAGGGGTCGTGTGAGAACAGGGAAACCTGAGGGCACCCAGAAAGTCTGGGCGCTTGTCTCTCTGCTCACCGCTTCCAGCAGCCGGATCAGAGCTGGGCAGCCGCAGGGAGGGGTTCCAGACGATGCATTTGATGGGGGACCATTGCCCCTTCTTTCCTCATACGTATGCTGATGAGTTCCGCCTGAAATGGACAGACGTGGGTTTCCGAGTGCGGATAAGCTCAGAGAAGATCACGTTCTGAAGTTCTTATTTGGTCCAACGGAAAGCACTGTTCCATTGTACGAATTAAACCAGATAGCTTCTCTCTTCAGCATTGATTTTTCTGGCTTGATTATGGTCAGAGAGGAGTGTCTGAGAAGGTTTAGGAGCAGAACATTCTCCAGAGATACAGCCTGGTCCAGAAGGCCTGGGGCGGGACTCCCGACATGGCCCGGCTCTCATCAGCCCGTGGGCACCGTGGGCAGTGTCTGCTGTCCACCTCTGCTGCGTGTGACCCTTCCCCTGTCCCCCACCCCTCCCGGGGCACAGGCCCTGTGACCCCCCTGCTGCTTGGCTTCCTGCTCTGGGACCAACTGCTCTTCTTACTCCTCTGTTCTTTCGCTGTGCAGGAATCTGCTCCGCCGTTGCCACCGTCACCCGTGAAGGAGACGCCTTCCAGAGCATTCCATCAATACAGCAACAACATCTCCACTCTGGACGTGCACTGCCTCCCGCAGCTCCAGGAGGAGGCTTCTCCCCCGGCGTCACCCCCCATCACTTTCCCTCCAGCGTTTGAAGCAGCCAAAGTAGAGGCAAAGCCAGACGAGCTCAAGGTAACGGTCAAGTTAAAGCCGCGGCTCAGGACCGTGCACGGCGGGTTTGAAGACTGTCGGCCCATCAGTAAAAAGTGGCGAGGGATGAGGTGGAAGAAGTGGAGCGTCCACATCGTCATCCCCAAGGGGGGCTTCAAACCGCCTTGTGAGGACGAGATAGATGAGTTTCTGAAGAAACTGGGCACTTCCCTCAAACCGGACCCCGTGCCCAAAGACTATCGGAAGTGTTGCTTCTGTCACGAGGAAGGGGACGGGCTGACGGACGGGCCAGCAAGACTGCTCAACCTTGACCTAGACCTGTGGGTCCACTTGAATTGTGCGCTGTGGTCCACAGAGGTCTACGAGACCCAGGCGGGGGCCCTGATAAACGTGGAGCTGGCGCTGAGGAGGGGCCTGCAGATGAAGTGCGTCTTCTGCCACAAGATGGGCGCCACCAGCGGCTGTCACCGCTTCCGCTGCGCCAACATTTACCACTTCACCTGCGCCATTAAAGCACAATGCATGTTTTTTAAGGATAAAACGATGCTTTGTCCCATGCACAAACCAAAGGGAATTCACGAGCAGGAGTTAAGTTACTTCGCCGTCTTCAGACGGGTCTACGTCCAGCGCGACGAGGTGCGACAGATCGCCAGCATCGTGCAGCGCGGGGAGCGCGACCACACGTTCCGCGTGGGAAGCCTCATCTTCCACACGATTGGCCAGCTGCTTCCGCAGCAGATGCAGGCCTTCCATTCGCCCAAAGCGCTCTTCCCCGTGGGCTACGAGGCCAGCCGCCTGTACTGGAGCACCCGCTACGCCAACCGGCGCTGTCGCTACCTGTGCTCCATCGAGGAGAAGGACGGGCGCCCCGTGTTCGTCATCAGGATCGTGGAGCAAGGCCACGAGGATCTGGTCTTAAGTGATTCCTCTCCTAAAGGTAAGACCCACACGTGCGCGCCCTGCAGAGCTGGCCGCCGACGTTTTATGTCCGCGTTTCCGCGTTTTCTGTTGTTTGTTTCAGACTGTACGAAAACAGACGTGGATTTTTTGGTTCCCAAATGCGACTCTTAGCCTCTTTGTGTCACTGTATCTGCCGGCTGTGCTGGGCCGTCTCGTCAGCACTTGCTAGACTTGCGCACCCACAGTCAGAATACGTGTGTGAGTGCTCAGTGATAAAGCAGTGACTGTGGACGAGGGTCGCCTGTTGTTTGTGTCGGGGACCCTCCTCGTGTCAGAAGGCAGGAGACCGTGTTCACAGCATGCGGGGTGCGCTGCCTTGTATGAGGATTACCAGACACTGAACAAATTTGGAGCTAGAAGTTGGACTCTTCATTCTGACCATAGGCTGTCATTTTATTGAGGTGTACCGGGGAATTGTTTTTTTTTTAAACTCTGGCTGTTTTTTATTTTTATTTTTATTTTTTTTATTTTATTTTTATTTTTTTAAAAGATTTTATTTATTTATTTGACAGACAGAGATCACAAGTAGGCAGAGAGGCAAGCAGAGAGAGAGAGGAGGAAGCAGGCTCTCCGCGGAGGAGAGAGCCCGATGTGGGGCTCGATCCCAGGACTGGGATCATGACCCGAGCCGAAGGCAGAGGCTTTAACCCACTGAGCCACCCAGGCGCCCTCTGGCTGTTTTTTAAAAAAAAAAGTATGAAAATGCCCTGAAGATAATTCCAATGGAAATATGAATTTCCTATTTTAATTTAAATCTGAGAGGAAAGAAACCTACTTCTGGATACTGCTAATTGGGCTGATCAGTTAAAAATATAAAGTTATATGTCTAGTGTGAAAATGAATTAAGCTCTTATTTGAATTTGTTACGTTAAACTTTCTTTTCTACTTTCACTGTTTTATTTCCTTAATGTAACACATTCTTTTCCCTAAAATTCCATAAAGTCTTCAAAATAAACTGTCGTTTGATAAGCAGGTGGTAGTGTGGTCGGTTCACCACCCCCAGGCTTGACTTGGAAACTGTCTTTGAGAGGTTGGCCCGTCTCTGCTATTTGTGCCGCATCCTGCTTCCTCTGTGTTCAGCGGTGAGCAAGTGCGTTCTAAATTGTTTTGTTTCTGTTTGGGCCCTGTGTAGGTGTTTGGGATAAAATTTTGGAGCCCGTGGCATGCGTGAGAAAACAGTCGGAAATGCTCCAGCTTTTCCCAGCGTATCTGAAGGGAGAAGACCTGTTCGGGCTCACGGTGTCTGCAGTGGCGCGGATCGCGGAGTCCGTGAGTGCCTCGGGCCGGGTGTGGTAGCGGGACTGCCTTTGCGGCTGCAGGTGGCGGTCCCCACGGGCTGCGCTAGGATACTCTGAGGTAGCGCTTTGCTCTCTTCGTGTCGCAAGCCATCTGTGACTCGTGGGGACACCTCAGTGCATGGTGGCATTCTCTCCCTGAGGTGGCTCACACACTGCAGGTTCTCTGCGCGGGGGCAGACGAGGCAGAGGGAAGAGCAGGGCTGGGCAGTGACCGCAGGAGCACGTGGTCTTCTCGGCCCTCTCGTTGTAAGATGATTAACGCGTTTGCCAGTGAGTCTGCACACAATGCTTTTGAGGAGTTGTGTGGTTATAAGGCATTATCCTGAGCAAGAAAAAAAATCACTGATGGTTGGTGGGGTTTGTTTTGTTTTTGTTTTTTTGGAGAAGCAGAGGACACCCCACAAGCCACTGAGTTCTAGGTCTGCTTCCTTCCTTCGGTAGAGCCCTGCCTAAGTGATGTGCATCTTTTATGTCTGTAGAGAAATATTTCACAAGAAGTATATTCTAGAAGAGGCCTTTAACATAAAACTTTCTTACAAATAAACCTTAGCTTATCATCTACACTCTCAGGGAACTGAGTATGATAACCTAGCTCATTGCAGTCAAATTGGAAGAAGCAAGAAATCAAGACAGGAAACCATATCAATAGTTTTTAACTATATTTAATTTTTAAATTCCAGATACACAAGTTGAAAGAGCGAAGTTGTAAGTCAGGACACACTGGGTCGGGATAGTCAGATCTTAAAGTGGCGCCGGCACGTGTGTGACTTGGCCTGTGGCGGTTCTGTGGGTTAGTCTTTTTCTTCAAGGAGCAATTGCCAGGGTTGACGATGTTCTGCTTTGAAACTGAACTCCGTGTGTTAGTGCTGAAGTAGATCTGAGTGCAGGCTGGCTACCAGGACACGCGTTGAAAGACCATTTTGTTCACAGGGAGTATGTTGACAAGTTACTTCCGGAAAGTTCCGGTCGGGCCCTCCCCGGGCCAGCTCAGGACGGTCGCGGTCTTGATCACGCACGTTCACCCTGTGTCTGTTTGGCTCCTTTCCAGCTCCCGGGGGTGGAGGCGTGTGAGAACTACGCCTTCCGGTACGGCCGCAACCCTCTCATGGAGCTCCCCCTCGCCGTGAACCCCACAGGCTGCGCCCGATCCGAACCTAAAATGAGTGCCCATGTCAAGAGGTTTGTGTTAAGGTATTTTGTTTTAACTTCACATAGTACAGCCCAGGGTTTCCCGGCGTATTAGTGGTTTCTGTGCTTGCTCTGTCCGCTGCTTACAAACCTGCCGTCTCTGGCTGCGTCCGTGCCGACCGCGTCAGAGAACTCGCCGTGCGGCTCTGCTAGGCGGCTTTCCATGTATGTTCCTGTCAGTCAGAGTTTGAACCCGCTCGGCTTTGGGCGTTCTTCGGAGATATCTTCAGTTTTCCTTTCATTTTTTCCTGTTGACGTGCCACTGCGTGCAGGCCTCACACCCTGAACAGCACCAGCACTTCCAAGTCCTTCCAGAGCACGGTCACGGGGGAGCTGAACGCGCCCTACAGCAAGCAGTTCGTGCACTCCAAGTCCTCGCAGTACCGCAAGATGAAGACCGAGTGGAAGTCCAACGTCTACCTGGCCCGCTCCCGCATCCAGGTGAGGAGCCGCTGGGCTCGGGAGGCGGGGGCCGGGCCGGGGTCTGGCCGTGCGGGCTGCTGGCGTCAGGTCACCGCCTGGATGCTTCTCCTCCCCCAGTGGGGAGACTGGACTCCGCATCTCCGTGTCTCAGCGAGGGCTCGTGGGCAGCCGGGGGCACGGTGTTCTGCGCTCACTGGGTTTGGGGAGCGCTCACTAGAGCGGTTTCAGATTCTCGTGAGAAATACAAGCGAAACTACTTTCAACAGGTGCAGCAGTGTGTGGGGTTCTCCTCAGGAAGCCGTCTTCTCACGAGAGCACTGTGTTTTCTGGTGCCTAGAGTGTGGAGGACCTTCCGGGTCATCTGTGGGCTCAGCATTTAAATGACCTCCACAGTCCGTACGCGCTGAGCCGCGGATTAGTCTGCTCCGCATCTCCCTTGGATGTCCTAGGATGGAGGCACAGAGCTCACTTTGCCAAATGTCTCTGTCCCTGAGCCCAGTTATCCTGAGTGTTTCCCCATCCACGAGTTGTTTACCTTGGCCCCAGTTTGCCCAGATCCAGGGCACCCTCAGGTTCTGTTGCCGACCTGCCCCCCCAGGAGAGCTCTCTCAAGTCCACGCTGTCTCTGCCCCCCGTTTCCACCTGCTGTCGCGCCCGTGAGCACCGCTGTCGGGCCTGCTGCCGCCCCCCCAGCCCCACTCACCCCCCGGGATCCCTTCACAGTGAAAATCTCACCCACTTTCCATTGTCCGTACTCATTCGGATTCTTGTTCCTTTCTTGGGAACGTTTTCTCCTCTGGGAAGACTGTAGGATCTTCTTGTTAGTCTTAATATTTGGACATTTTACAAAAAAATGTGCCGAAGTTTGGGTTATTTTCTTTTTTGTTGCTTTCCTTACTTGATGACCCTTTTCAGCCTGGAGCGCTGGGCCTTCCGTCTGAGAAATGTTTCTGTGTTGATTCATCTGCAAGTTCCGACCTCAGTTACTTTTCTTTTTGAACCTGTAGACAACTTTGGACGCATGACGTTGAGCTGTCACACCGTGGGCCCAGGCTAGCTGCCGCATCACTGGGGCCTGCTAAGGCGTGCCTTTCGGTCCGGCCCCTGCGGTGGGGCCCCCAGAGGACCAGTGTGAACAGACGGGAGCCTGTGACCCCACCAGCCCTCTGCTCCCCCGTCTGGTGTTGGTTCCCTTGTCCTTGTCCTTCGGCTTCTGCTGTATCTGCGGAGCTTTCTTTTGTGTTAAAAAAAAGTCACCTAAGAGCTCTTTCTGCTCTTGATCATCTCATCTGGTACCATGTTCCTTATTAGAAATAGAGTGTCTTTCTGCTCCTTCTGCTGTTAGGTCAAGAATGCAGCCTCTCCAGCTCCCGGGGGTCCCGTGGCCACTCCGGGGGGGTCCAGTGGCCACTCCGGGGGGTGTGTCTTTCTCATCTGCTGCATCGGTTCCTTTTCCATTTTAAACATCCCCAAGCAGCTCGTTCACTTCTTACTGTCCTATTTCTGCGTCACTGTTACTCCCTTACAGTCATTTCACTGATCTCTCAGGCCCGGGGTCAGCGTGTTGTGCCGCTGTCCTGGCCACGCAGCCTCGTCTGCACACGGATGTTCCCGCGGAGCCGCTCGCGTCGACTGAGCTGCAGGCTTCTGCACTCGCTGACCCCAGAGAGCCCTCTAGAGCCGCCTGGTGTCTCCGCTTTGTTCTTTCGTTCTCCTCGGCGTCTGCGTGACGTTCCCGGACGTTGAACTAGAGTGAAGCAGAGCGTGCCCGCCGCTAATCTCACAGAGGGATGTGTGTACTTGGCTTGTTAGGAGACCTTGTTGCTTTGCCAGAAAGGCCGTCATAGCTCATCTCCTCCTGCATTCGGGAAACTGTCTCTTTCCTTTCCCATTTGTCGTGCTGCTGCCTTCACATTTCCGCCCGCCTGGTCCTGCTTCCTTCCTGCGGTTTCTGACGGCGGACGAAGGGGCCGCGTTTCAGGCTTGCCGCTCGGATCGGCTTTGCTGTGAATTGCGCATCCTCCTCCGACCGTTTTCCAGTTCATGAGACCTTGGCTGGGAGATGTACTCCCCACCACGCACCCTGTGCCTACAAGGAAGTCTGGTATTTTCTTTCTTATAAAAGTGAATTTTTGCATAGTCGAGTGTACATAATTTTCTATAGCTTCTAGTCTTGGTTAAGACAGTGGATTTTATTATATTTGTAGTCTCTTAGATTTCCAGATTTCAGAAATTTTAAGTGTTTTAAGACTATTCTGTTCCGTTGAGTAACTAGTTGAAGCCCCGTGTAGTAACCCGTCCGTATCGCACTGAGTGATAACACCACCGTACGGCTGTGTGAGCAGTGCACATGAAAGTTTCACACGTGCATGATCGCCTTACATTCTCCATTCTTTTTTACTGATCTTGTCTGTTCTTTTTTTTTTTTTTTTAAAGATTTTTATTTATTTGACAGAGATCACGATTAGACAGAGAGGCAGAGAGAGAGGGGGAAGAAATCTCCCCGACGAGCAGAAGGCCCAATGCAGGGCTCGATCCCAGGACCCTGAGATCATGACCTAAGCCAAAGGCAGAGGCTTAACCCACTGAGCCACCCAGGCACCCCATGATCTTGTCTGTTCTTATAGCAAACTATATTGATCTCTATTCGTACTGCTTTTTTGTGTATTTCGGTTCGTTCACCTAAGTTATATCTGCAATTGAACAGATATATTGCATAAAATTTCTTTTCCCAGAAGATAATTCAGTTCACACACCAAAGTCTCTGAGACGGGCCCATGGTACCGTGTGCCCCACGGTGGGGGCTTCCCAGTGAGCACACGCTCTTCCCTACTTGGTTACTGCGGTCTTCCGGCCAGCTGGAGTTGAGAAGGCAGAAACTCAGTGGGATGAGAAAGTGTCAAATGTTCAAGGAAGTAGTCCAGATTTTTCCAGAACTTGTAATGCTGAAAACTTAAAAAGGTGCACATAGTCTGTAATTTACTACTGGCAGGACAGGACGGGCTGCCAGAGGAGAGGCCTGCACAGTTCTCCCTGGCCCAGATTCCTGTATCTTCCTCTGCGGCCTCGAACCTTTGGGGGAAAAGTTGCCTTTCGAAGAGCTGTATTTCTTTCCAGCTTTCCTGGTAATTAAAGCAGAGTAACTTCTCCTGGTTCTCCCCTCGCTCTGGGTTCCAGGAAGTCCTAGCCAAATCTGAAACCTGACTATAGTATTAATAGTCGCTCATGGTTTACCCTACTTCTTACTAAGTTTACTGTCCTTTCTTATCGTTTTAGAAATAGTAATGGGGGCACCTGGGTGGCTCAGTGGGTTAAGCCTCTGCCTTCGGCTCAGGTCATGATCTCAGGGTCCTGGGATCGAGCCCCGCATCGTGCTCTCTGCTCAGCGGGGAGCCTGCTTCCCCCCCACCGCCTGCCTCTCTGCCTACTTGTGATCTCTCTCTCTTGCTCTCTCTCTCTGTCAAATATATAAACTCTTGAAGAGAAAAAGAAACAATGATGGGATAAAGTAAATACCAGAAGCTAATAGCCTATAACAGCTATAGCTGTCGGCCTGTTTAGTTGGTGGGATCGCGGCATGAATTTCATGGAAGATAAGATGGTCTGACAGGACGCGGTAGCCAGTCAGTGGTGCTGCTTTGTAAATACGCCTTCAGAATTTAGTAAAAGATACAAAGTGAGATAGTAATGGCATGATTTTAAGTGATAATTAAGATTGTTTCAGATGATAGTATATTTAGTAAAAAAGACTTTGAGTTTAGGTGAGTTCTTCAGTGTGGCCTTTGATGTGGCCTTTGTATGAAAGGGAGTCAGGTTTGTTGTCCAAGAAATCAAAGTGATTTTTAAAGTACATACACACACTCTTTTTTTCCATTTTTTATTTGTTTTCTCCACAGGGGCTGGGCCTGTATGCTGCCAGGGACATCGAGAAGCACACCATGGTCATCGAGTACATCGGCACGATCATCCGAAATGAAGTTGCAAACAGGAAAGAGAAGCTGTATGAGTCTCAGGTAAGAGCCGGCCGTCTTCTGTCACTTTGCCATCGAAAAGCTGGAAACAGGGCCAAGTTGCACTGTCCTGTGAGGCTCAGTTTTGAACGGAAGCCACATCTGGATATTTTTTTTGAATTTGAGAGGGAGGCGCGTGTGTGCGAGAGAGCACGAGCACGGCGAGGGGCAGAGGGAAGCAGGCTCCCCACTGAGCAGGGAGCCCGATGCGGGACTCGATCCTAGGATCCAGGGATCGTGACCTGAGGCGAAGGCAGACGCTTAACCAAATGAGCCACCCAGCGGCCCCCTCCTTTTTTTTCCTTTTTTTAAAGATTTTTTTTTTTACTTAACATCTGGATATTCTTGTGTTTTCCTTGTTTTTCCATCCTTCTCACTCTGTCTGGTCAGTGTGAGTGTTCACATAGAGACAGCTGTAGACTGATGAGCCTGGTGTTCCAGGCAGCGTCCTGATGCGTTGGATTTCCATTCACTCCGTGTGCATACGTGTCCCCTGACGTGATTGTGTGGCACCCACAGCACAGGCTGTGTCTCCGTTCACTTCCAGCTGAGTCTTCCAGCTCTGAACTTACACGTGGAGGAATTTCTGACTTTTCTTTTTCAGAACCGTGGCGTGTACATGTTCCGCATGGATAATGACCACGTGATCGACGCGACACTCACAGGAGGGCCTGCCAGGTGAGCAGCGGGAAGCTGGGCGAGGAGGTTCTGCCCAGTGGGTCCACGTGCCCACAGCGGCCTCCACGATTAAAAATTCAGGGCAGATACGCTTTGAAAATAATTTTCATTTGAAATTGTGTGTTTGTTCTTGTTCTGTGAACAAGCAGGTAGAAATGTAATTAGGAGAAAGTTTTCGCTATGAGCTGAATGTTCGTAAAGTTTCTTCCCACTGTTCCGTAATATATAGTTTTCTGAAATGGCTTGCAGATACATCAACCATTCGTGTGCTCCCAACTGTGTGGCTGAAGTGGTGACTTTTGAGAGAGGACACAAAATCATCATCAGCTCCAGCCGGAGGATCCAGAAAGGAGAAGAGGTAAGCGTGCGGGCTCCCGGCTGCTCCGCCCGTAGTCCCCGCGCAGCAAGCTGCCTAGCACGGCGGCTGGCCTGGGGCTTGTCCAGGGCTTCAGCACTAGAAAAAGTCTCCTTGTGGGTCAGAGGGCACAACCCTGTCACTTCACCCGGATGGTCAAGGGTCACCTTCCTCCTCGTGGCAGCATGGGATGTGTGGACTACAGCTCCCCCCACGCCCCTCCCCCCGTGCTCCCCAAACTCCACATCTCCCCGCAGCACCCACGGGGCATCACTTTCCCGTGTCCTCAGGCTCCTGCTAGACCCCTTGGTCACAGACTGACAGGATCCCTCTCTTTAAAGATTCTGCCTGTCATCCCACTGATGTGTGGAGACTGTCCTGAGATTGTAGGCTCTGTGGTCCCCGGGAACGTGACGCTCACGTGAGGCCACGGAGGGCTGTAGGCGGCCCGTCGGGGGCACCACGGGGCTCTGGATGGCCAGTCTGCACACTCAGCTCACGGCACAAGCTTACAGACTTTCTCAACAGAGTTTCAAAGAGTTTGGCTCTTTGGGTACAGTTGTGTCTCTTCTTTAAAATGCTAGGTGTTGAACTTGACGTTTGTTTCTCTGGGCTCATGGATGACTTTCACCTGTTAAGGTTATTTCTGGTCTAGAGCACTTACTTACGTTCCCCGAATTTGTCTTCCACAGACGCGATTAGCACACGTTGCCCGGTGCTCTGTGTGCTGCTGAGCAGTGTGGGTTTCTGTAGGAGCTTCTCCTGGGTGGGGGACCAGGGGCCGGAGAGTCTTTGTTGGACGCCCCCTCTGTAATGATTTCTTGTATTTTTTGGTCATTTTTTGGAAATCCCTTTTTTAAATCAAAGTATTTGAGAACCCAGCGTGGTGCCGGCGACCACCAGGGCCGTTGGGACGCACGGAGACCCCTGAGCCCCGGGTCCTTCCTTCCCAGGCCCGCCTGAGGACTTCCCCGAGCCGCCGCTGCATTTACACGAAGCGGCGGCGTCTCCCTGCAGAGCCCGCCAGTGCCCAGCAGCGGGGCACACGGCTGGGAAGCCGGGAGGAGCTGCCGGTAGTCGCCGGGGTCTCCCCTTGCAGCGCAGAGCGGACGTGTTGATGTCGCTTGGGACGTTTGGGCCGGAAGGACCCGGGGGAGTCGGAGGCGCATCAGGGAGGGCGGGCCCGGGGGTGGGAGGCACAAGGACCCCCGGCGGCAGCGGCAGCAGCTGCTCTGAGACGCGGAGTGACTCGATGACCCTAAGTAGACTTTCCGAGACCTTCTTCTGAGTGAGGCAGGAGGAAGCAAAGCTGTCCGCTGGTGGGGGTGGGGCGGTCGGTCCCTCCCCGAGGTGTGGCCCCACCGGCACATGAGGTCGGGGGACCCGCGAGGGGGTGTGGGAACGCGGCTCTCTCCAGCCGGTCCCCTCCCCCCATGTGGCGCGGCCGAGCACGTTGTCCCCTGCCGTGCCTGTCCCCTGGTGAGCGCAGGGGGGCGTCTGTCGCGGTCCGCGCGGGGTGCTCTGCTGGTCCGCTGTGCGGCTGGTTCTGAGATCGGGCAGATGAGCCCCCCCGGCCCCCACCCCGGCCTCTCTCACGCTGTGTCTTTGGTGGGCAGCTTTGCTATGACTATAAGTTCGACTTCGAAGACGACCAGCACAAGATTCCGTGTCACTGCGGGGCCGTGAACTGCCGGAAGTGGATGAACTGAGCGCCTCGCGGCCTCGGCGGCGGCTTGTCCCTAGGAAGGAGCGATTGACACACCAGTGGAATTTCGCAGACGGAAAGAGATTTTGTTTCCTGTTTTATGACTTTCTGAAAACTCGCCTCTGGGAGTTCTGATTCCCTCGGCCCTCCGGGGCGGACCAGGACCTCAGAGCAGTCCAGCACTTTTGTTTTCTTCTTCTTTCTTTCCTCCTTCTTTCTGTGGGTGGGTTTTGTTTTGTTTTGTGTTTTTGCGTCTCGCTGAGGAGACACTTTGACTGGGGCGAAGAGCCGCTGGCTGCCCTGCCCCGGGCTGGGGGCTTCCTATGAATGTACAGACTGAGATCACCAGCGAAAGGGAGGCGGGGCGCCCGAAGTGCTGGCCACGGCCTTATCTGAAACAGGGGCAGGCCCTCTAACTTAAAGATTTTTTAAAATAAAGTAGACACCACTGAACAAGGAATGTACTGAAATGACTTCCTTAGGGATAGAGCTAAGGGGTAATAACTTGCACTAAAATACATTTAAATACTTGATTCCATGAGTCAGTTTATTGTAGTTTTTGATTTCTGTAAAATAAGAGAAACTTTTTGTATTTATTATTGAATAAGTGAATGAAGCTATTTTTAAATAAAAGTTAGAAGAAAGCCAAGCTGCTGCTGTTACCTGCAGAACTAACAGGCCCTGTTACTTTGTACAAATATGTAAATATTTTGAGAAAAAAATACAGTATAAAAATAGTATTGACCAAATGCTACCAGGCTCTGCAGCAGCTCGGGTGCTTATAAGATGTTCCTAGGGATGTCACAGTATAATTTTGTGTTCTTAAATACGCCGTTATAATTATGTAATAACCAAAATTTCAGCCTAGAGCATTTGGGGTTTTTTGGAAACTACGGTCTATTAGTACTCAATTGTTTTATACACCTTCTGATAGAACGGAGTGTAGGCTATGACTACGACTTTTATAGCTGTTTTGGTAATTTAAACTAACTTTTTCATATTATATTGTTGCATCCCTACTTCTTCAGTCAGGTTTTTTTGTGCTTACAATTTGTGATAACTGTGAATAATGCTTAAAAATACACCCAAATGGAGGCTGAACTTTTTCTTCAGCGGACGTAGTTTTGACTAGAACTTTGTTTCGAGCTACAGAGAATCATGTAAACATACTAGATCATGTAGCAGGACTCCAGCCTAACTCTAGCCTTCTGTTCAACACAAAAATTTGAAAAGGAAAAAAAAAAACGAGCGTTGTGGTCACGCTTGCAGCTGCGGGACCCCAACGATAGGATTTCGGAAGATGTAATTTTAAAATGTGTTTGTATGAACTGTTTGTTTACATTTCTTTAATTAAAAAAACACACTGTTTTGTGTTTGCTTGTAGAAACTTAATCAGCATTTTGAACCAGGTTAGCTTTTTATTTTGTACTTAAAATTCTGGTACTGACACTTCACAGACTAAGTATAAATGAAGTTTTTGTGTGCACAATTCAAGTGGGCTGTAAACTGTTGGTATATCAGTGACGCAGTTCTGAACTTGTAATGTATATGGCATGATGTATTTTTATCTTACAGAATAAATCAATTGTATATATTTTTCTCTTGATAAATAGCTGTATGAAATTTGTTTCTTGAATATTTTTCTTCTCTTGTACAATATTCTGACATCTTACCAGTATTTGTCTTACCGGGTTTTTGTTTTCTGTTCTGTATAATAGTACCTAATGTTGGCAAAAATTGAATTTTTTGAAGTATACAGAGTGTTATGGGTTTTGGAATTTGTGGACACAGATTTAGAAGATCACCATTTACAAATAAAATATTTTACATCTATACAAGCGCCTGAGTGTGTGTCGGCCCTGCCCGCTGTCTGGCCGGAGCTCCGGTGCGGGGGGCTCAGCCTTCGGCTCCCGGCGTGTGAGGTCATCAGCTCGGGCCTCTCTCTTTGCAGATAAGTTGACGTGTAAGTTCGAGGCTCCTTCCGGATGGAGAGACTGTTCCCTGCAGCTGAACAAGGAGGGGAACTTGGGTTTCTCCTGAAGGCTGTTTGCCAAGGTGCCCCGTTCCCTTGTTTAAAGTCTCTTTTTGTTTGTTAAATTGAGTCTTCTGGGGTTTGGGGGGCAGCCTTTTTCAGACGAATTCAGTGATACAGACTCGATTCCTGTCCTACTGGATGTATTTGACACTGAAGGGGATTGCTAAGAATTAAAATAGCTCCGAATCCCCCCACAGTTTCTAAAACCAGTTTTTAGCTTGTGCTTCATGAACACCCTAAAATAACAGGCTTTTATACTGCGTGGTTTTATAGAAACTCTCAAAGCACTTCTCTGACAAAAAGGTTTTAGAAAATATTCTGCAGCGTCTCCCATTCGCGAGTCTGGCGCTTCGGTGGGCCCGAGGGCTCGGGTCTGCGCCAGGTCGCCAGGCGGCCCCCCCGCTGCGGCCTTTTCCCTGATCTCCTCCCGGGTCGCTGGTACCAGTCACGGGAGCGCCGTGACCCTGACCGCGCAGAAGGTGAGCTGGCGCTCTGCGGGGGCGGCGGGGCTGCGGGGCTGCGGGGCTGCGGGGCTGCGGGGCTGCGGGGCGGGGAGCCGAGCTCACACAGCGAGGCCGAGGCTGTCGTTCGAGGGGACTCGTACGTGGTCTGACCGCTTTGCAGAAAGACCGGCTCTTCCGAGGTGCGGGCCCTTCCTCTCCGTCCCCACCCGGGCCTCTCCTGTCCTCCTCCGGTCACCAGGCAGACACCCTTCCTCTGGTCACGGGCTCCCGAAGGCAGCAGGTGTGTCCCGGCCCGTTCAGTTCCCTGTGCTGGGGGCACTTGACCGCTGTCTCTCGGAGCTGACCCCGGGTTTGTGGCCCTCCGCCCTCTCCCGTGTTCCTCCCACCTCCCTGCTGTCATCTTGTCCCTAAAAGTGCGCGGCCCGTTTACTGAGCTTTAAAAAGGAACGTGTTCTCCATCTGAGAAACAGCTCCTGAAAGATCTTCTCCAGGAAACCGCAGCTCCACGGTGGCCCTCGGGCTCACAGCCAAGAGCGCCTGGAGGAGCTCAGGTACCGGCGCCCTAACACCAGCCCGGGCTCAACTTCCCCAACGTCTGCAAGCCAGGCCGGCGGCTGCCAGCGAACACCAGGAAAAGAGAAGCTCAAGGTCACAGATGTCGTCTGGACCCATCTGCACGGACACGGGCGCCCTGTGGCATCGAGAGGCCCTGCGCCCCAGCAGTTCCACAGAGCAGGGCGGCCCGGTGTCCCTCGTGCAGCTCCGACATGACAGGCGCCCCCTTCACCTCGCCGTGTGAGGGGAAGAGAGACCGCGTTTCCTTTGAGCAACGCGCTGCCACCTCCTGACCAGGCCTCCCCAGAGATGCCTTTGCTGGCGTCCAGCGGGGCCACCAGCGCCTGCTCCCCAGCTTCCCAGGAGCCACGCTGGGGGGCCTCACAGGGAAGCTGAAGGGCTGTGTGCCACGTGCCCGAGGCAGCTGATCACTCCTCTGTTCCAGGGTCCAGCCAGGGCCACCACGTGGCGTCTGGTCATCTTGTTTCTGTAGCCTGGGGGCGTGTGACAGTAACTCAGGTTTGCCTTGTTTGCGTGACCCTTTTGACAATGCGTTCCTCATACTGAAACTGTCCTGTCCAGGTTTCGGCACACGAAGCCTGCGTGTGAGAGCTATTTTTAATATGATTCCTGCTAATTCTATTGTCTCTTTAATTTCTGGGCGCATCTTGCTGATGGATGTTTACTCCTGGTGACAGGTCACATTTTCCTGCCTTTCCGTGTCTGGTTAACTTTCTCAGATTCCAGAATTTGTGCTTGTATGTTGTCGAGTGCTGGACTGTGTTGTATTCAAAGGCTGTTAGACTTTATTCCGCCAATAGCTGAGAATCACTTTCCTCCTTTCAAAGCTTGTTCTTTACACATTTTTTGGATGCGCCTAATTTAGTTATTAAAAGATTTTATTTGGGAGGGCATGGGAGCACATGTGAGGGAGGGGCCGATGGAGAGGGAGAGAGACTCTCAAGGAGACTCCCAGCTGAGCGCAGAGCCTGATGCGGGGCTCAATCTCACAACCCTCACATTGTGACCTGAGCCGAAGCCAAGAGGTTAAGACTAAGTCAGCCCCAGTACTGCAGTGTGGCCCTTTGGGGAACATACTGGATGTCCCGGAAGTCCCCACTGGGCTGTTGCTAGATCAGCCCCGCGTGATCGTCCCTGGGACTTGCCCTTTCCTTGACCTTGTCCTCAGCAGGGTCTCGTGGAGTCACGGGCACCTGTGCGCAGACGGGTAGGCGGCCAGACTCGGCAGAGGCCGTGGGCACGTGCTGTCCTGCGTGTTCTGTCCTGCATGTCCTGCTGCTCTGGCCGCCTCCTGGTGCGACCGGCAGCCTCTCTTGGAGGCCGCCCCCTGCCCGTTCCTCCACCGCGTCTGGAACCGTCTCGGGGGTTGGAGTCCACCGTGTTACTGGGAGCCCATCCTGCGGTCCTGCCAGCCAGGTCCGACAGTCGCCTGTGTTTTCTGCTTTTCTAGACGCTCGGCCCAGGAGAAGCCCAGATCCGCTTGTTCCCTCTTGGACAGAAGGAAAACTTTTCTCCATTCTTTTTGACTTAAAATTTCCCTCCTAATTCTGTTTCTTTTCAAGGCATTATGTATGTCATGTTCCTTCATCCCATGTTTCTTTTTATTCATTTCTCAACTAATTTTTAAAATTTCGAACGCCTGCTTGAGCCCCGTCGCACTTCTGAGGGGTCAGGCTCTGCCTTAAACTGTCCTTTCCTGTCACGTGGTGTCTGTGAAAGGAGGGAAGGAGCGGTGGTGGCCGGAGCGCGGGGCGGAGCGCGGGGCGGAGCGCGGGGCGGAGCGCGGGGCGGAGCGCGGGGCGTGTGACCGACCGTGGGGCGGAGCGCGGGACCGAGCGTGGGACCGAGCGCGGGGCGGAGCGCGGGACCATGCTTGGGACCGAGCCCCGGCCCCCCGCCCAACGCTGTCCCTGGGCCGCGGCAGCCTCGTGCGGAGACCCGCGGGCGCCCCAGGAACCGCCGTCGGGAGGAACCTCCGCACGCCGGGGTGCCGCGAGGCTCACGGGCCGGGGCCGGGGCAGGGCCGGGTTTTCCCACGCGGCAGGGAGGCCACCGACGGGGTCTTCCTCGCCGGCGCGTCCCCCGCGTCCAGTGGCTCCGTGTGGGATTGGACCGGGACCGCGGCGGCTGCTCCTTTGCCGGGGCCTGACGTTTTCCCGACCTTGTAGGTGCGGCTCAGAAGCTTCTCCAGGAGCCTTGGCTTGTGAGACCCTAATTCCCTCCCTCGCGCGCCGAGCTTCACCCCTCCTCTCTCTCCGTCAGCCCTGCCCGGCTTAGCCTTGATTCGAAGCGGCTCCTCCGGGCTCCGGGCCCCGACCCAAAAGTCCCGGCAGCAGCGTCACGCGTCCAGAGGCGCTGCCGCATCCCCGGGGAGCCCGGAGATCCCGTGCGGCTGCCTGCCGTGCGCATCTGCCACCGTGCGCCACCGTGTGCCACCGTGTTCCGGGGAAAGCCCGTCGCCGCCCTGTTCTGGTGCTCGGATCGGCCGCGTGCTCTGCTCCTGGCTCCTCCTGTGGCCCCACGGGCGCCGGTGACCCATGTCTTACGGCCGCTGGCCTAACCCCGCTGTTTTCGAGATCGGGACTACCTCGCGATGCATCCTTGGGTTTTGGTGTCTCATCGGACATGCGCTGCGACAGCCTTCCCTGTCACTCCCCCGGGCTCCCCCGTGGCCATTTTAATGGGCGGGAAGGGGTGTCTGTGTTTTATCCTGTGTTTCCCTCATGACTACGGCACAGAACACCTTTTCACACGCTGAGCCATTTACAGAGTTTTGGCAAATGGTCTACTCAAGTAGTTTGCCCATTTTAAAAATTGGCGTTTTTTAATTGAATTTTAAAAGGACATTCATACACTCTGGTTACGGTTGTGTTGCTTACCTTTCCCACCAATGTTGTCTTGAGCAGAAGCTTTTTATTTTGATCAAGTCCAATTCCTTAATCCTTTATGACTAGTCCTTTCAATGCATTAAGAAATCTTTGCCTACCCTAAAGTCACGAAGATCATCTTCAGTTTCTTCTGGAAGCGCTACGGTTTGTTTCTGTTTTGGTCTGTGGCTCATCATCACGCAGTCTTCGTGTAGGGTGTAAAGTAGGGTCAGATTTCATTTCTGTCCACAAGTATATGTAATTCTTACAGCGCCATTTGTTGTATTTTTCCATGGCTGCTTTAAAAAAAATTGCCCATATTCAGTGTTGTTGTTGTTGTTGTTTAGATTTTTATCTTAGGGGGTTGGAGGAGAGAATCTCAAGCAGATTCTACACTGAGCACAGGGCCCAACATGGGCCACATCCGACAACCCTGAGATCATGATCTGAGCTGAAACCAAGAATCAGACACAAGCAACTGAGCCACCCCCAGGTGCCCCTTATGTTGATGGATCCTTGTTCTACCAGTCACTCATTATCCATAAGCCAATGTCACTGTGAGTCTTGAATTCTAGTGCAAGGCCTCCAGTCTTACTCTTTACAAATTTATTCTTTCAAATTTATTTTGGCCTCTCTTAGGTACATTTCCATGTAAATTTAAAATGAGGCTGTGAACTTCTACAAAAAGCCTGCTAGGATTGTAGGCATTTTGTAGATCAAACTTTGGGAGAATTAACATCCTAAGGATATTTTCTGGTCCATGAATATAGTATATAGTTCTCTAGTTGGGTTTTCTTTCAGCAATATTTTGTGCATTCCATTGCATAAGTCTTACACTTTCATGTTTTTTATCTATTGTAAACTGCAATACCATTATTTTCCATTCTAAATCGGTTCTATAGAGGTACAATTCATTTTTATATTTACCTTTTATTTTGTGCTCTTGATAAACTCCCTTACTGTGTCTAGTAGTATTTTTGAAAATTCCTTGTGATTTTCTAATTTCAATTATGGTCTGCAAATGCACTTTTATTTTTCCAATGAATATACCTTTTATTGAGTTGCTTACTGCGCTGACTAAGGCCTTCACCGCTAGTGTTGAATGGAAGTCATAAGTATAGGCATTCTCGCCTTGTTCCAAACCCAGTCTTTTTTTTCTTATAGATGCCCGTTATCAGGCTGAGGACTTTTCCTGCCATTCCTGCTTTACTGAGTTCTTGTTGTAGATGAGTGTTGAATCCGTCAAATATTTTTTTCTGCGTGATCATGCCTTTTCTTCCATATTAACATCATAAACTAAATTGTCTAATGTTGAAGGAACCTTATACACTGGGATAAAACCCTTTTGTTGATAATGTATTATCCTTTTTACACATTGCTGGATTTGCTTTGCTAGTATTTTATAAGGAAGTTGCGCTTCTATATGCATGAAGGATGCTGGTCTGAAGTCTTACCGTGTACTGCTTCTGAATGAATAGTTAAGCCTTGCTTATAATATCAAAAATTGACAAAATTTTCCAGAAGCGGTTGTGTTTTATTGGTGTAATTTTTTCTCCAGTGTCTGATGGAATTCGTTTGCGAATCCGTCTGTGCCTGGAGTTCTCCTCTGTGGGGAGGTTTTTGAGCCGCAGGTTCAATGCACTGGGAAGCTCTCGGGCTCTTCGGGTGTCCGCTTCTCGGCAGAAGCGCCTTGTTTCCTGGGATCCGCTTTGTGGGAGGCGTCGGGCTCGCCGGCTGAACGCGGCCGTCGCCGTCGCGGAGCCGCCAGACGGGGCGGGTGGGCCGGACGCGCGGCCCCGGCAGCCCGGCGCTCTGCGCGGACGCGCCGGTGTCCCCCGCAGCCCAGACTCGGCGTCGTCCGTCTCGGCGTGTGTCCCGCGGCCCTGACGCGCGGTGTCGCGCACTTGGTGTCGCGCGGCAGTTCCGAGGACCGACAGCTCTCTGCTTCCTCCTCGGTCCGCCGCCGCCCGCGGGCTCCGGGCTCCGCGGCGCTGCCTTTCCGGAGTGTGTCGGGCGGCGGCGGCGGCGGCGGCGCCTCACGCGGTTTCCGGCCCTGAGTGATCCGCGCCGAAGAGCGCCCCGGGCCCCGCCGCGGCTCGTCCGTCGCCGCCTCCCGGCTCGGAAGCGCCTGCTCGCCTGCCGGCGGGTGTCCGCACGCGGCCCGGCGCCGCGCTGAGGCCTCCGGCGGCTCCGAACCCGCGCGCAGTTGCGTGTGGACGAGGCTGCGGCTGCGGGGCCAGGGCCGGGGCCGGGAATCCTGCGGGCCGCGGGGGGCCGTGTGCTCCGGAAGAAGCCGCCGCGCCGGCCCGTGCCCCCGCCCGCGCGAGCTGACCTCCCTCTGCAGCGCAGAGCTCATGTCTGTTTCTGTTTCTCGTCACAGGTCTATCAGCTTTATCGATACTTTTAATTTTTTAAATAAACATATAATGTATTTTTATCCCCCGGGGTACAGGTCTGTGAGTCGCCAGGTTTACACACTTCACAGCACGCACCACAGCACATACCCTCCCCCGTGTCCATATCCCCACCCCCCTCTCCCTCCCCCTCCCCCCAGCAATCCTCGGGCTGTTTTTTGAGATTGAGTCTTTTATGGTTTGTGTCCCTCCCAATCCCACCTTCTTTCATTTTTATCTTTTCCTACCCCCCCAGACCCCCACATTGTATCTCCACTTCCTCGTATCAGGGAGATCATATGATAGTTGTCTTTCTCCACTTGACTTACTTCACTCAGCACAATACCCTCCAGTTCCATCCACGTCGTCACAAATGGGAAGATTTCTTTTGATGGCTGCGTAGTATTCGGTTGTGTACATATACCACATCTTCCTTATCCATTCATCTGTTGATGGACATCTAGGTTCTTTTCATAGTTTGGCTATTGTGGACGTTTCTGCTATAAACATTTGGGTGCACGTGCCCTTTCAGAGCACCATGTTTGTATCTTTAGGATATATACCCAGTAGTGCAATCGCTGGGTCATAGGGTAGCTCTATTTTCTGTTTTTCGAGAAAACTCCACACTGTTTTCCAGAGTGGTTGCACCAGCTTGTATTCCCACCAACAGTGTAGGAGGGTTCCCCTCTCTCCGCATCCTCGCCAGCATCTGTCACTTCTTGACTTGTTAATTTTAGCCATTCTGACTGGTGTAAGGTGGTATCTCATTGTGGTTTTGATTTGTATTTCCCTGATGCCCAGTGATGTGGAGCACTTTTTCATATGTCTGTTGGCCATCTGGATGTCTTCTTTGCAGAAGTGTGTGTTCATGTCTTCTGCCCATTTCATGATTGGATTATTTGTTATTTGGGTGTTGAGTTTGCTAAGCTCTTTATAGATTTTGGATACTAGCCCCTTATCTGATATGTCGCTTGCAAATATCTTCCCCCATTCTCTCAGTTGTCTTTTGGTTTTGTTAACTGTTCCCTTGGCTGTGCAAAAGTTTTTGATCTTGATGAAATCCCAATTGTTCATTTTTGCCCCTGTTTCTGTTGTCTGTGGTGATGTTCCTAGGAAGAAGTTGCTGCGGCTGAGGTCAAAGAGGTTGCTGCCTGTGTTCTCCTCAAGGATTTTGATGGATTCCTGTCTCACATTGAGGTCCTTCATCCATTTAGAGTCTATTTTTGTGTGTGGTGTAAGGAAATAGTCCAAATTCATTTTTCTGCATGTGGCTGTCCAATTTTCCCAGCACATTTGTTGAAGAGGCTGTCTCTTTTCCATTGGACATTCCTCCCTGCTTTGTCGAAGATTAGTTGACCATAGAGTTGAGGGTCTATTTCTGGGCTCTCTATTCTGTTCCATTGATCGATGTGTCTGTTTTTGTGCCAGTACCATGCTGTCTTGATGATGATAGCTTTGTAATAGAGCTTGAAGTCTGGAATTGTGATGCCACCAACTTTGGCTTTCTTTTTCAATATTCCTTTGGCTATTCGAGGTCTTTTCTGGTTCCATATAAATTCTACGATTGTTTGTTCTATTTCTTTGAAAAAAATGGATGGGATTTTGATAGGAATTGCATTAAATGTGTAGATTGCTTGAGGTAGCATAGACATTTTCACAATATTTGTTCTTCCAGTCCATAAGCATGGAACATTTTTCCATTTCTTTGTGTCTTCCTCAATTTCTTTCATGAGTACTTTATAGTTTTCTGAGTATAGATTCTGTGCCTCTTTGGTTAGGTTTATTCCTAGGTATCTTATGGTTTTGGGTGCAATTGTAAATGGGACTGACTCCTTAATTTCTCTTTCTTCTGTCTTGTTGTTGGCGTAAAGAAATGCAACTTATTTCTGTGCACTGACTTTATATCCTGACACTTTACTGAATTCCTGTACAAGTTCTAGCAGTTTTGGAATGGAGTCTTTTGGGTTTTCCACATTTAGTATCATATCACCTGCAAAGAGTGATAGTTTGACTTTTTCTTTGCCAATTTGGATGCTTTTAATTTCTTTTTGTTGTCTGATTGCTGAGGGTAGGACTTCTAGTACTATGTTGAACAGCAGTGGTGATAACAGACATCCTTGCCATGTTCCTGACCTTAGCAGAAAAGCTTTCAGTTTTTCTCCATTGAGAATGATATTTGCAGTGGGTTTTTCATAGATGGCTTTGATGATATTGAGGTATGTGCCCTCCATCCCTATGCTTTGAAGAGTTTTAATCAGGAAGGGATGCTGCACTTTGTCAAATGCTTTTTCAGCATCTATTGAGAGTATCATATGGTTCTTATTCTTTCTTTTATTAATGTATTATATCACATGGATTGATTTGTGGATGTTGAACCAACCTTGCAGCCCTGGAATGAATCCCACTTGGTCTTGGTGAATAATCCTTTTAATGTACTGTTGGATCATACTGGCCAGTATTTTGGTGAGAATTTTCGCATCTGTGTTCATCAAGGATATTGGTCTGTAATTCTCTTTTTTGATGGGATTCTTGTCTGGTTTGGGGATCAAGGTGATGCCGGCCTCATACAATGAGTTTGGAAGTTTTCCTTCCATTTCTATTTTTTAGAACATTTTCAGGAGAATAGGAATTAATTCTTCTTTAAATGTTTGGTAGAATTCCCCTGGGAAGCCGTCTGGCCCTGTACTTTTATTTGTTTGGAGATTTTTGATGACTGCTTCAGTCTCCTTACTGGTTATGGGTCTGTTCAGGTTTTCTGTTTCTTCCTGGTTCAGTTGTGGTAGTTTATATGTCTCTAGAAATGTATCCATTTCTTCCAGATTGTCGAATTTGTTGGCGTAGAGTTGCTCATAGTATGTTCTTATAATTGTTTGTATTTCTTTGGTGTTGGTTGTGATCTCTCCTCTTTTCATTCATGATTTTATTTATTTGGGTCCTTTCTCTTTTCTTTTTGATAAGTCTGATCAGGGGTTTATCAATCTTATTCTTTCAAAGAAACAGCTCCTAGTTTCTTTGATTTGTTCTATTGTTTTTTAGTTTCTATTTCATTGATTTCTGCTCTGATCTTTATGATTTCTCTTCTCCTGCTGGGTTTAGGCTTTCTTTGTTGTTCTTTCTCCAGCTCCTTTAGGTGTAGGGTTAGGTTGTGTATTTGAGACCTTTCTTGTTTCTTGAGAAAGGCTTGTACCGCTATATATTTTCCTCTAAGGACTGCCTTTGTTGTGTCCCACAGATTTTGAACTGTTGTGTTTTCATTATCATTTTTTTCCATGAATATTTTCAATTCTTCTTTAATTTCGTTGTTGACCCATTCATTTTTTAGAAGGATGCTGTTTAGTCTCCATGTATTTGGGTTCTTTCCAAATTTCCTCTTGTGATTGAGTTCTAGCTTCAGAGCATTGTGGTCCGAAAATATGCAGGGAATGATCCCAATCTTTTGATACCAGTTGAGATCTGATTTATGACCCAGGATGTGATCTATTCTGGAGAATGTTCCATGTGCACTAGACAAGAATGTATATTCTGTTGCTTTGGGATGGAATGTTCTGAATATATCTGTGATGTCCATCTGTTCCAGTGTGTCATTTAAGGCCTTTATTTCCTTGTTGATCTTTTGCTTAGATATCTGTCCATTTTAGTGAGGGGAGTGTTAAGGTCCCCTACTATTATATTATTGTCGATGTATTTCTTTGATTTTGTTATTAATTGGTTTATATAGTTGGCTGCTTCCATGTTAGGGGCATAGATATTTAAAATTGTTAGGTTTTCTTGTTGGACAGACCCTTTGAGTATGATGTAGTGTTCTTCCTCATCTCTTATTATAGTCTTTGGCTTAAAATCTAATTGATCTGATATAAGGATTGCCACCCCAGCTTTCTTCTGATGTCCATTAGCATGGTACATTGTTTTCCACCCCCTCACTTTAAATCTGGAGGTCTCTTTGGGTCTAAAATGAGTTTCTTGTAGGCAACATACTGATGGTTTTTTTTTTTTTTTTAATCCATTCTGATACCCTGTGTCTTTTGATTGGGGCATTTAGCCCATTAACATTCAGGGTAACTATTGAGAGATAAGAATTTAGTGCCATTGTATTGCCTGTAAGGTGACTGTTACTGTATATTGTCTCTGTTTCTTTCTGATCTACTACTTTTAGGATCTCTCTTTGCTTAGAGGACCCCTTTCAATATTTCCTGTAGAGCTGGTTTGGTGTTTGCAAATTCTTTCAGTTTTTGTTTGTCCTGGAAGCTTTTTATCTCTCCTTCTATTTTCAGTGATAGCCTAGCTGGATATACTATTCTTGGCTGCATGTTTTTCTCATTTAGTGCTCTGAATATATCATGCCAGTTCTTTCTGGCCTGCCAGGTCTCTGTGGATAGGTCCACTGCCAATCTAATGTTTTTAGCCTTGTATGTTATAGACTTCTTTTCCCGGGCTGCTTTCAGGATTTTTTCTTTGTTGCTAAGACTTGTAAATTTTACTATCAGGTGATGGGGTGTGGACCTATTTTTATTGATTTTGGGGGCGTTCTTAGCATCTCCTGGATTTTGATGTTTGTTCCCTTTGCCATATTAGGGAAATTCTCTATAATAATTCTCTCCAATATACCTTCTGCTCCCCTCTTTCTTCTTCTTCTGGAATCCCAATTATTCTAATGTTGTGTCGTCTTGTGGTGTCACTTATCTCTCGAATTCTCTCCTCGTGGTCCAGTATTTGTTTGTCTCTCTTTTGCTCAGCTTCTTTATTCTCTGTCATTTGGTCTTCTATGTCAGTAATTCTTTCTTCTGCCTCATTTATCCTAGCAGTAAGAGTTTCCATTTTTGATTGCACCTCATTAATAGCTTTTTTAAACTTCAACTTGGTTAGATTTTAATTCTTTTATTTCTCCAGAAAGGGCTTTTATCTCTCCGGAGAGGGTTTCTCTAATATCTTCTATGCCTTTTTTGAGCTCGGGTAGAACCTTGAGAATCGTCATTCTGAACTCTAGTTACCAGTGTCTGTATTGATTAGGTCCCCAGCCTTCGGTACTGCTTCTTGTTCTTTTTTTTAAGGGTGAGTTTTTCCGTCTTGTCATTTTGTCAAGATTTGCTTTCTCCTCCTCTGGAATTCCACTGTTCTCCTTGGTGAGTGGAGTTGGTCTTGGCTGGATTTCTGTTGATCTTCTGGGGGAGGGGCCTGGTGTAGTGATTCTCAAGTGTCTTTGCTCCAGGCGGAATTGCGCTGCCCTTACCAGGGGCTGGGCTGAGTAATCCGCTCCGGTTCCCTTTCGGGAGCTTTTGTTCCCTGAGTGCTTTCCGTAGAGTTCCAGAGGACAGGAATGAAGATAGCGGCCTCCTGGTCTCTGGCCTGGAGGAGCCGAGAGTCCAGGGCCCCACTCCTCAGTGCACCCTCAGAGAATAGCGCTCAATCTCTCCCGTCTCCCTGGCTTCTGGTCGCACTTGGAGAAAAGCGCCCAGTCGCTTCCATCTCCGTGGCCTCCAGCCGCTCTGAGCTCCCGAGCCTGCAACCGGTTCAAGGTAACTCTGAGCTCAGAGCTCACTGGGCTCTGTCTCTAGTCGGCTTCCCCAGGTCCAATACCTGTGAGCTCTGTGACACTCAAACACCCCCCCGGACCTTCTGTGACCCTCCCGGATCTGAGACCACACCGACCCCGCGTGGGCTTCACTCAGGTTTAGCCTCTGGAGCCACGTCCCTCAGCAGAGCAGACTTTTAAAAGTCCCGGTTTTGTGCTCCGTTGCTCCGCAGCTTGCCGGGCGCTGGCCCCTCCCCCCATGGTCTATCTTCCCGTGGCTTTGGATTCACTTCTCCGCAGGCTCTACTTTTCGGAAAGTGGTCGATTTTGTTCCTAGAATTGTTGCTCTTCTTCTCTTCAATTTCCCATTGGATTTGTAGGTGTTCCCAATGGTTAGATAAGCTATCCAGCTGATCTCCTTCTACCTGATGTCTCAGCTGCGACTTCTCCGCCATCTTGACTCCTCCCCCGATACTTCTGTTTTTTAACCTGCATTGCTGCAGACGCGCAGCGCTGTCACAGGTATGCAACCCGGTGGACCGTATAGGTCTGGACGTTGGACTCCGCTTGCTGCGCCCGCAGCCCTGTGACCCGGAAACGCTGTCACAGTTGCACTGGCTGGACTCCCTTGTGCTGTGCTTTTCATCCTCGTGACTCACTCGTTCTATAACTCAAACCCTGTTCCTCCCACACCCCCCATCCGCTTCGTTCACCCCCTCCAACCCCCCCCCTTTCCGGCAACCACTTGATCTGTTTGGTTATGGGTCTGTTTCTGCTTCGTTCATTTTGTCTTCTGCTGCACATTAAAGTGAAATCATTTGTTATCTCAGATTTATGTCACTTAGTGTAATACCCTCTAGGACCATCCATGCTGTCACAAATGGAAAGATCTCATTTGTTTTATGGCCGAGCACTGTTCTGTTGTGTACGTGCACGCATCGTCATCCCTTCGTCTGTCAATGGACGCCTGGGCTGCTTCCATGTCTTGGGTATTGTACATAATAATACTGCAGTAAACATAGATTGTATCTTTTTGAATTAGTATTTTGTTTTCTTTTGGTAAATACCCAGAATTGGAATTACTAGATCACATGGCATTTCTAGTTTTAATATTTTGAGGCACCTCCATACTGTTTACCACAGTGGCCGCCCCCATTTACATTCCCACCAACAGGGCATGAGAGGTCCTTTCTCTGCGTTTTCACCCCTCCCAAGACTTAGTTCTTGTCTGATTCTTGCCTTGGGCAGGTGTGGGGTGTGCTGTTGATTTGTATGTCCCTCATGATGAGTGATGTTGAGCATCCCTTCATGTGTCAGTCATTTGTATGTTTTTGGAAAAATGTCAGTTCAGGTCCTATGCCCGCCCCACCCCCCATTTCTGGTAATCTCTACACCCAATGTGCGGCTCGATCTCATGACCCCACGATCGAGGAGCTTGCTCTTCCAGCTGAGCCAGCCAGGCACCCCTCTCTGCCCATGCTTGATCACGCTGTCTTGTGTGTTCAGTTGTATGTGTTTTCAGTGTGATTCTGTGACACATCTGGGCATATTTTGGATATTAACTCCTTGTTGGATGTACCATTTAAAAATATCATCTACCAGGCGGTAGGTTTGTTTTGTTGATTGCCTTTGCTGTCAAGAAGCTTATTTTGGTGCAGCCCCAACTGTTTATTTTGCTTTGGCTTCCCCTTCCTCAGGAGAGATCTGTAAATACGTCGCTACAGTTGATGTCTAAGACATTACTGTCTGTGTTCTCGTCTAGGAGTTTTAATGGCTTTAGGACTCACATTTAGGTCTTTAATCCATTTTGAGTTGAGTTTTAGGTATGATGGAATGAAGTGTGTCATTGTTTAGCATGAAGCTATCCGGTTTTCCCAGTAGGATTTATCTGAATGGGCCATCTTCTCCCCATTATATATTCTCGTCTTTGTTGTAGAGCAGTTGGTCACATAAGCATGGGTTTACGTATGGACTCTTACTCTGCTCGGATACCTCCAGTGTTGTTCTCAAAATTCCTTTAGCTTTTTGGGGACTTTCTGGTTCCATTGTAAATTCTGGTATTTTAGTTCTGTAAAAAGTGCTACTGGCATTTTGATAAGGATTGCATGGAATCTATAGATTGCTTTGGGTAATATGGACATTTTAACAGTATTTTTCTAATCCGCAAGCAAGGAATATCTTTCCATTTGTTTCAGCGCTGCTCTTAACCCAGCTTTAATTGTTTCCATTATTTTTGTTTTCTATTTCATTCATTCGTGTTCTGACATTTGGTATTTCTTCTTTGCTCTTCTAACTTGCCCTTCCTTTTTCTATTTTCTTAAGGTGGAAGCTTAATTGATACTAAGATTTATCCTTTTCTCATAAACGTACTCAGTGCTATAGAATCTCCAAGTACTGATTTAGCTGCACCCTCCAGTCTTTGGTAGGTTGTGTTTTCACTTTCAGTCAGTTCAAATAGCTTTGTAACTACTTTGACCCACAGGATTCTGGGACGTATGTTACTGGTGGATTTTCAAATATTTGAAAATTTTCCAGGTATGTTGTTATTGACTTAATATTATTGTTGGTTTCTAATATAATTTGCACAAGTTGGATTTGTATAAATTTATTGAGACTTAATATCCCAGCACATGACCTATCTTGGTAAATGTTTCAAGTGTAATTGAAAAGGCAGCATATACTGTCTGGTCTTGTCAGGTAGAATGTTCCATAATTGTTAATCATGTCAAATTGGTAGATAGTATTGTCAAGTCTTCTATATCTTACTGATTTTTTTTTCTGCCTGTGTATTTCCTCAGTTATTGAGAGGTTTGTTGAAATTTTACTAGTAGTTGTAGACTGTTTCTCCTTGTGGCACATACTTTGAAGTTCTGTTATGAAGTTTGTTATAAGAACATTGGGATTATTTCCTATTAATGGACTCCTTTATTACTAGGTCATTCCTTTCCATTCCTAGTAATAGTCTTTGCTTCAAAATTTGTGTGACATTAATATAGCTACCTCAGATACTTTTTAATTAGCATCCCATTGCACATATTTCACCATATTTGTGCCTTCATATTTAAAGTGAATTTCTTGGGGGCACCTGGGTGGTTCAGTTGATAAAGCGTCTGCCTTCAGATCAGATCATGATCCCAGGACCCTGGGATCAAGCCCCACATTGGGCTCCTGCTCAGCAGGGAGTCTGCTTCTCCCTCTCCCTCTGCTCCCGCCCCAAACCCTTGCTTGTGCAGTCTCTCTCAAATAAGCACAGAAAATCCTTAATGCCATCTTGCTTTCTGTATGTACCGTCTGGTCTTTGAAGGTGAATGACAAAAGATAAAATATATAGAATATATTATTCTCCAACAGGTTTCTAATATGGGGCTTTGTGGTTTAAGATAAAACAACTAAGAAAAGGACCCTGGAAGACTGTGCCTCCTTTGAGAAGCAATTTTGGTGGCAAGAACCTCCCGTTGTATTTGGACATCTACAGGGTGCAAAGATGATTCCTAAGTTTGTATTTTTTTTCATTGTGGTAAATGCACTTTTAACCCCCCCCCCACCTCCCCTCCGGTAATCACCAGTTTGTTCTCTGTATGAAGAGTCTGCTTCTTGGTTTGTCTCCACCCCCCCCGCCCTTTTTTTTTTTTGCCTTTGCTCATTGTTTGTTTGTATTTATTTATTTATTTAAATTTATTTATTTGACAGTAGATGGAGAGGCAGGCAGAGAGAGAGAGAGAGAGGGAAGCAGGCTTCTTGCTGAGCAGAGAGCCCGATGCGGGACTCAATCCCAGGACCCTGAGATCATGACCTGAGCCGAAGGCAGCGGCTTAAACCACTGAGCCACCCAGGCGCCCCTGCTCATTGTTTTTAAATTCCATGTGAGCAAGAACATAAACTATATTTAACTGACTTATTTCACTTAGCATTATATTCTCTAGTTCTATATGCTGTTACAAATGGCAAGATTTCATTTTCTTTTTTATGGATAAATATGTGTGCTCACTTCGGCAGCACATATCGTTTGGCTGCACCAGCTTGCCTTCCCACCAGCCGTGCAGGAGCACAGCCTCACCAGCATTTGTTGTTTCTTGTGTTTCTGTATAGCTTTTCTGACAGGTATGAAGGGACACCTCACTGCAGTTTTGATTTGCATTTCCTTAACGAGGAGTGGTGTTGAGCATCTTTTCATGCATCTGTTGGCCATCTGGATGTCTTCTTTGGAAGAATGTCTGTCTGAAGGCAGTCTTCTACTCATTTTTAATTGGATTGTTTTTTGAATGTTGTGAGACACACACACACACATACTCACTCACTCTCACACATACCCTTTACTGGATATGTCATTTTCAAATCTTTTCCCATTCAGAAGTCTTTTAGCTACATTATTTCTTTTGCTGTGCACAAGCCTTTTATTTTTATGTACTCCCCCAAATTTCTTTCTACTTTTAATTCCCTTAGGAGGCTGTATCTACAAAATGTTACTATGACCAATGTCAGGGAAAGCACCCTATGCTCACTTCCAAGGATGTTGATGGCTTTTGATCTGACGTTTCAGTCTTTAAACCACTTGATTCTTGTGTATCGTGAAAGTGGTCCAGTTTCATTGTTTTGCCTGTAGCTGACCAGTTTTCCCAACACCAATTTGTTATATTGTTATAAATTTCATTTCAGTGATGTTCTTAATCCAGCTTTTTTCTATTTTTGTTTTCTATTTCATTTGTGTTCTGACCTTTAATGTTAATGTTTCTTCTGTTTCTCTGCTTTCTCCCTTGTTGTATTTATTCTTTCTTTGTTGAAGACTAATTTATCATATAATTACAGGTTTATTTCTAAATTTTCTATTCTATTGATCTATTTTTGTGCCAGTACCATATTGTTTTAATTATTACCACTCTGTAATAGAACTTGAAATCTGGAATTGTGATACCTCCAGTTTTTTTCTTTTTCAAGATTGCCTGGGCTATTTGGGGTATTTGACAATTCCACACAGATTTTAGGACTGTCTGTTCTAGTTTCATGAAAAACGGTTTTGTTATTCTGCTAGGGGCTGCATTCGGTCCATGCACTGCTTCAGGCAGCGCAGACATGTTAACAGGATTTGTTCTTTCAGTCCAGGAGCACGGCTGTTCTTCCACTTCTTTGGGTCGTTTTGAATTTCTTTGTAATTCTCAGAGTATAGGCCTTTCACCTCTTCAGTTAAGTTTATTATGAGATATTTTGTTTTGGGTGCAATTATAAAAGGGATTTTAATTTTTTTTTGCTGCTTCATTTTTAGTGTCTAGGAATGCAACAGATTTCTCTACACTGACTTTGTATTATGTGACTTCACTGAATTCATTTCTCAGTTCTAGTGGTTTTTGGGGGGCCCAAATACGATCATGTCCTCTGCAAATAGTGGGAGTTTTACTTTTCCCTCACCAGTTCAGAAGCCTTGTATTTTGTTGTTGTCTCACTGCTGTGGCGAGGACTCCAGCACTAATGGTGAATAAAGGCAGTGAGTGGACATCTCTTATTCCTGACCTTACGGGAAAAGCTGTTTTTCACCAGAGTATGATGTTAGCTGTGGATTTGTCATATAAGGCCTTGATTATGTTAAGGTATATTCCTTCTAGACCTACTCTGTTGAGGGTTTTTATCATGAATGGATGTTATAGTTTGTCAGTGCTGTTTTCTGCATCTACTGAAATGATAATACGGTTCTGCTGTTTTGTGAATACTGACCCCCCCCTTGCATCCTGGAATTGGGAGTAGGAGGTTTCAGTGTATTGTTAGGTTTGGTTTGCTAATATTTTGTTGAGGATTTTTTGCATCTGTATTCATCCAAGATATTAGCTTATAGCTCTCTCTCTTTGTGGTGTCTTTAATCTGGTTTTGGTATCACAGTGATACTGGCCTCACAGAAGGAGTTTGGTAGTTCTCCTTCCTCTTCTATGTTCTGGAATAAAAGTTTGAGAAAAGGTATTAACTCTTCTTTAACTGTTTGGAAGAATTTGCCTGTGAAGCTGTCTCATCTCGGACTTTCACTTTTGGGGGGAGTTTTTTGATTACAGATTCAATTTCATGGAGGTTAATCCAAATACATGAAGGCTACAGAACATGCTACTGAAGAAGAAAAAAATCACATGGACGACAGTCCAGAATCTTCAGGTTGCAGCAGAAGTGCTTCTAAGAGGGAAGTATACAGCAATACAAGCCTACCTCAAGAGGCAAGAAAAACCTCAAACCTAACCTTACACCTAAAGGAAATAAACACAGCAGAAGGAAGGAAATAGTAAAGATCAGAAATGTAGGATATGGAAACTAAAAAAAACAACAGAATAGCTCAATGAGACCAGGAACTGTTTCTCTGAAAAACTGATAAATCTCTAGTCACACTCATTAAAAAAAAAAAAAAGGACCCAAATTAACAAAGTAATGAAAGAGGAGAAGTAACAACTGTAACAGACTATGAAAACCTAGATGTCCACAAATCAGACATCTTAGAAGAAATGGGACAAACTGCTAGAAACACGTAACCTACCAAAACTGAAGCAGGAATAAAAAATTTGAACAGACCGATGACCAGCAATGAAACTGAATCAGTAATCTGAATTCGGATTTCTGAGGATGGATCTTGACCTCTGTACCAAATGCCTACTTAGCAACTCTACCTGGATTATTCACAGGCAGCTTTAGTGGAAACTATCCAAATTCATAGACTTTAAACATCAAGTTCACACAGTTCAAGCTAAGGAATGGTGCTGCGACCTCACTTACTGGCTCACTAGCTGAACCCAGGTGTCGCGCTCATCATGTGATACACACATGGTGGTCTGCACGCAGATCAGAGACCCCAACACAAAAAGAGCAGACAAAAAGTCCCACATAAATCATCAAAAGGACCCTTTATTTTAATGTCAATAGTACCATAATTCATCAAAATAATTTATAATAGTTAACTGACTCTTAAATATATAATCTTATAAAGGAGGTCCTCTGAAGTTAAAAGTAATGTAGATTCAGTCTGTTTAAAATTATTTAGGACATGATAATATAAGTAAAAGAAAAAAAAATGTGTTTCTGTGAAGTCCTTCTAAAAAAAGAAATCATGACAAGTTCTTGATCAGAAAAATGCCATTCCATTATTAAAGGGATTAAAAAGCATAAATAAGTGTGAACAGAAACGCCAATTGCCTGGCTTTGTCCTCTGTGCAAACCTGACCCTTTATAGAGTTAAAATTGTATCCTAATTTCTCACCATCAGCAAGAAATTCCTTAGCAGCTCAGAAGTGATGTTAATGTCTTGGTAAAACAGATTCCCTCACTTTCTGATGACCATCTGTGCGCCAGTCTCTAGTATATCTGGGTCTTATCCTCTCAAAAGTGGTTCTACTTAATCAGGAAATCATTTCAGGGATTTTCCTGTAACCAGCAACTTCTCAAGCCTCACAGCGCACAGCGGAGGTGGACCCTGATGAATTACCATGCCGACCGCCGCATGGGCTTAACCTTCCAGATGCCACTGTTGTGAGGAAGAGCCGTCGCAGATCGCCATCGCAACATAGCCTTTGTGACTCTGTGGATCGACCACTCTCAGGCACTGTCCAACTGACACCTGGTACAGCCGATTACTCTTCTGGAAAAAAAGTAGCAAGAAAAATATACCCACAATTCCTGGCTTTAACTTAAAAGGCTTTGCTGCCAGAATGTGGTAGAGAAGACAGAGAGATCCAGAAGACACGCGGACTAGCTCCGATGCTTTATTTAATGATACAACAAACTCAGAACTACTTTCTGTCAGGTAAACTAGGAGGGCATCTGCCCCGCTCCCCCTTAGCTCCACCTGCTTCCTCACGCGCTCCCATCCTCCCCGGCAAGCTCCTCACCCCGAAGGTCCACTGCTGGGATCCTCCCGACCCGTGGCACTTCATGAGTCGTGGTGGGTCTGACGAGCGAGTTTCTGACATATCCAGGCAAAGGAGGTTATTTAAAACCAACTCGTGCTCTTCATTATAAATCCAAATCTGAGGAAGAGAATCAAAGATCAGAAAACTCCAAGGTCCTCTTCAGATCTGAAATTTGGGCTGTGCCCTGGGTCACCTATCCATGGGGGGAGACCGGGGCTACTCCACATGTCTCAGAAAGCAGGGAGAGACCCGCAACCTTGAGTCACGTGTGCGCAGCGTCAGCTCCGCCACCTGAAAATGGAACGAACGAACGAACAGACACAGAACAGGAAGTGTAATCCCAGGAAGAAACCAAAACAGTGGTTAACTTTGAATTTAACTGACTCAGTTAACTGAGCACGTGACTGGAGGAGACCTTTCTAGTTCTAGCATCTCCCAGTTCCGCGGTGCTCCCCATCCCTAGGCGGCGCAGCCTGTCCGCGCACACATGCCTCAGCTGGGCCGCGCACGCAGGAGCCCATACACACGTCATCCCGGGAAAGTTTTGCTCTAACCCCAGATCACCACAGCATTTAGGCTGAGATGATGATTTCCTCGGAGGGCCCAGAAACGGGGTTTTTTCTTTAGATGTGCAGATCTTTCAGGACAAAGATCTTTTGATCTTTGTCAGATCTCTGCACAGATCTCTGTGCAGATCTTTCAGAAACAAAGACCTAAAACTGGCTGAACGGGACAAGAGTGAGGAATAACTTATTCTCCAAACTGCACCTTCACTAAATCCACAAGGAATACACTTTCATCTCTGAATTATTTTACTCATTAGTTATTTCTACCTCCAGGCCCAAAATTTATGTGTGCTGTCTCCATTAACATGAACAGTTCTAAAAATAGAACTTTCTGCAACGATGCTCATGTTTTATAACCTGTGTTGTCCAACGTGAGGAAACACATAATTTATTTCATTTTAATTAAATGTAAAGAGCTCCATGTGGCTGGTGTTTACAGGATCAGTACAGATCTACGTGATCCCAACAAATAGGCGCATGTAACTCCATTTCTTCAAACTTCTCCCATTTTCTGGAACAAAGCTCAGTGGTCTCATGTAACCAAGGCCAGCGAGGCAGCAGTCCAGCTGGACACTTTGGTGTCCGGGAGTCTGATACCTCTCAGACCCAGACACAGCACAGAACCCCTTCTAAATCCTATTTTCTAGTGTGGATGACATCTTCCATCCTTTGCAAGCTTCCCTAGATATAGAGGGGCTTCTATGACATTTCAGAGAACACACGTGGTCTGACCATTTTAGTCCTGACTGGGGCCATCCCCGGCACGCAAGTGGGAATGAAAATCCCCTCCCTGTGACGTGCTCGGACCGCAGAGGTGTGCGGTTTCACAACCGGGGGTTAGACTTCCATCAGATACAAGTCAGTCTGAAATTACTGTTCCAAACTCACCTAAGCTTTTAGCTTATTTTTAGGCCTACTTTAACACCATTGGAAAGATTATGTGAGAACAGGTTATGTGAATGAAATAAACTGTTTTTTGTTATGGTTTCTTCTGATGGGACTACTAAAACTAGGAGAAACTGGATTTCAGAGAAAACTCTACTGAAGATAATAATTCATTTCCTCTGTAATGTGCCTGCCCTTCCTTTGCCACTTAAAAAAAAAAAAAAAAATTATTTATTTATTTATCTGACAGATCACAAGTAGGCAGACAGGGTGGGGTGCGGGAAGCAGGCCCCCCCGCTGAGCAGAGATCCCGATGTGGGGCTTGATCCCAGGACCCTGAGATCATGACCTGAGCCGAAGGCAGAGGCTTAACCCACTGAGCCACCCAGGTGCCCCTCCTTTGCCACTTTGGACCTGCTGTGTGACTGCAGAGTACAAAGGATGCTTCTAACACACAGGAGCAAAGGTAGGAAAAATATACAAAGCACACAAAGTCATTCCTTACTTAAACCATGTCAGCTAAGGAGAGTCAAGAGTAAAATCTCCAAGGTCTTCCAAATCTCCCTCCCTCCTCAGGGACCACCCCAAGTTCCCTTCACTGAAGGAAACTTTCCAAGGACCGGCTGAGCCCAGAGGCATGCATGACTCACCTGACTTGGGTCACTGTAGTCACATGCTTTAAGCACCACCAGGCCTCCTTTCTGACTTGGACGGCCCTGGGCCACCAGACACTTGTTGGTCTGGAGGTGATAGAGCTGTAAAAGGAGAGAGTGCTCTTGGCAGAAGATACCTTAGAGTGCTACATAATGTGAATACATTACTCCAAAGCTGTGAATTTTAAAGGTCATAAAAACAGAAGCATTTTTTAATTCCTAAATTCTAGCTTCACTACATAGGGTATCACAATAGACTTCAAGGTTATAGGTAATGTTAATAATATATGTAAGCAGTGTCATGTAGAAATTCTACCTAAAGATACAGGTTTACTAATCTACTACAGGGGAGGAAGGAAATTAAAACATCTCAGCCCTGAAGAACCTTCAAATGAAATGGAGAAAGTAAGAATAAAAGGTACAAACGAGACAGTACATAGCTGAATGTGAGGAACACAGACCAGGCACTGAGCATCCGGCCTGGGTAGGGCTGGTGCGTGAAAGGAGCTTGGATGTGCGAGGGAAAGCTAACGGAAAGCATTTCCGCTACATGGACAAACCCCAGTTCTGTCCATTTTTTAACACCTTGACTTTGTTTGTAATCTCATAAAAAGAAGGGGAAAGCTCTGTAGCTGAGGAGTCACGGAGGAAAGCCACCGTGGTGAAAGATCCTACAGGGCGCCGCCTTAACACAATAGAAGAGAAAACGCCACAACCATCAGAGTATCTACTTTCAGTAGCTTACTTTCAGAAAGCAGATTCTAAGAAATGACTCAGGAAAAAGGTATGATTTTATGACTAGACCCCTAAAATTTAAATGTGATACAGAACTGTGAACAGAGTCCTTCAGAAACAAAAGGGAACACGTACAGAGATGTAGCAGGTCGTGGGCTTTCTGCGCAGCTCACATGACCGCTCGGCCGCCCGGGTGTGAGCCGTAAGGCTGTGCCACCATCTTCCACTTGCTCTCTGGGGTCGGTTCCCAGAGCTTTGGCCCAATGGCAGAGACCAGCCCCATTTCTCCTTTTGGGACTTGGTTCTGCCAAACGAGTTTCATACTGACTTACACCGCCTTTCTGTTTGTATCTATCCTCTTGGAAGCTAGCATGTAACTTACAGAAGTCACACACTCTTTAAGGATGTTAATAGTAACAGTGGAGATACTAACGTTTCTAAAGTCTTAATACCTGAGTGGAGGAAGGTCCCACCCAAAGAACACAACAGAAGCAAGCTAAAGTCTATCACTGAAATGATACTTTAAGTCTAAAATGTCATTTACGCTATCATACAACTTTTCATGAAACACTTTGATATTACTTCCTTACCCTTCCACGCTGAAGGATTTTGGGGCGTTTGGGCCCTCTATTGATAAAAATGGGTTGCTGGGGTTTGGCGTTGGGCCCAGATATCTGCATCTCTGGGTAAATATTATCCAGATACCATTTAAATGATTTACAACCCAACTTCTTCCTCAATTCAACACGCTCACTGATATTTCCATAGCTTTTGGTCCTCAGATCAGGTCTTAAGGAAAAATACTGCTCCTGAATTTTAAAAAGAAAAAGGAAAAATAAGAGAACAGGTTTTTTGCTTAAAATGAGTATTATCAGCAAATTATTTTTCATGCCAGTGTTTTATTGATGTTGCTGAAAAATGTCAGCATAAACATTTCACACAATTAGGTCCATCATTGACAATACGACATCTTAAATTCTAAGATACGTCCCTATTTCAGAAATGGCTAAACATGTAAAATGTGATCTCAGAATCAATGAGGCAGGCGACGTGTGAGGCCGGCAGTTCTCAGACTCTGTCAGGATTCTGGAGTGTCAAAGATAATTGATTACTGAGTCCAAGGAGCTTCTGTTTGTGTGAGTTTATTTACTGGTATTTACCATATGGAAAGTTGAAACATTTAATTTGTTAAAAATAACTCACTACCTATCAACATAAACGTGCTTTGAAGAACAACAAGAAATTTAGTGAGAACAGTGACATTGCTTTACAGTTTTACAAATCTTTTCAATGTGTGGCTAAAAAGAAAGCTGAACTCTCATTTCTGCATGTGAACCTGTTACTGTCATGTTTGGTTAGACAGATTTTTAAATATTGAGTGTATGGAAATATATAGTTTAAAATGCCAGGGATATTTTAATAGTTTCAGAGAATTATAACTATCCTTTGATATATTTTTTAAAGATTTGACAGAGTACAAGCCAGGGAGCAGGAGAGGGAGAAGCAGACCCTCTGCATAGCAAGAAGCCCAATGTGGGGCTCGATCCAGGGACCCTGAGATCATGACCTGAGCCAAAGGCAGATGTTTAACCAACTGAGCCTTCCAGGCACCCCTCTTTGATATTTTACCAAAACTCTTTTCATTTTCCACACTGTAACTAACCTTTAAATTGTTATCACTGAGCTTTCTGTAGGTTGCATTAAATCTACTTCTCTATCCGGCTCTCTGAATGGATCTTTTCCCCAACCAAGATTTCTATACCATCATACTTTAGTCATTTGGAAAATACTGCTCCCTGGGTGGTGAAGTTCCAAATACTGACAAATGTCACTATATAATATAAAAAGTTATATTCATAAATATTCCTAATCTCATCAAAAGAGCATTTAAGTACTGGAAGCCATCAAACTCCCAGGGATCAATACGAGTTTTCCACTTGCAACAAATGCTGTCAGTTGAAGTGAGAGGCTCAGTTGGTTCATTTTTGAGAATGTGCGCCAAATATCCAAATATAAATAACCATGGTTTGTGAGCCATTCTTTTACATAAAAAGTACTCGTGGAGAAAAGTGAATAGTTAACTCACAACTACATGCAGCTCAAACAACACGCATTTTCCCTTGAAAACGACCACGTGTTTCAGTCTACAGCAAAAGGTGCTTTCTGCGCACTCAGCGTGACTCACAGCACTTGGAGCACAAAATCTAACACAATGATTTCTATGACTCAGCTGCTTTTGCAGCATCAGTGCAAGGTCAGCAAGGGGGAAACGGCAAATACTGGGTTATCTGCCTATGACAACAGCTTTGCCCTGCTGAACATTTACATGGGTCTGGGAACCACTTTCTGAGAGCTGCTGAGAGACAGTGTGACTCAAAGCTGAGGAACATGGAGAACAAGCCTGGAGTCTAGACGAGGGAGTAGGGAGGAAACATGCAGTGAGGCAGACGCATGACCACAAGCCCCCACTTCTGCTCCCCATGCAGTGATCTTCTCCCGACAGCACACACCTCCATGCCCAGTGCATTTCCCAAAACCTAACACACAGCCTGGTATACACTAGACACTCAAATGCATGTTTAAAAAATTAACTGTACAGGGGCGCCTGGGTGGCTCAGTGGATTAAGCCGCTGCCTTCGGCTCAGGTCATGATCTCAGTGTCCTAGGATCAAGCCCCGCATCGGGCTCTTTGCTCAGTGGGGAGCCTGCTTCTCTCTCTCTCTGCCTACTTGTGATCTCTGTCAAATAAATAAAAATCTTAAAAAAAAAAAATTAACTGTACACAAATGTTCACAGTAGCATTTCTCATAACTCATGAATGGATAAAATGTGTAATCACACATTGGAATATTATTTGGCAATAAAAAAGGAATGAAGCAATGCTACATGGTACCCATATGGATGAACCTGAAAATGTTATGCTTACTAAGGTGGTCACAAAAGATCATGTGTTGTAGGATTCCATTTGTAGGAAAGGTCCAGAATAGGCAAATCTAGAGAGTCAAGAGGTAGACTAGTAGTTGTCTAGGGCTGTGGGAGATGAGGGGGTGATAGCTGAAGGATACGGAGTTTCCTGTTGGGGGTGATAAAATGACTTGTGAATTATACCTCAATAAAGATGTTACAAAGGAAATATCACAGCAGAAAGAGAAAGTGCTACTACACGTGCAGAGCCTAACAGGGAAAGTGGAGAGACTGGGACACAGTGAAGCCCAAGGAGCAAAGAAAAGGAGCCACGTTCTGTGGGAGTCAGAGGAATAAAGACACTGACAAGAAAATTTCTTATGTCGGCTGTATTTCCTATTATAGAGTGGTCATTTGGAAAATTAGAAGAAGGGTCACAACAAAAAATGAGAAGAAAAGAAATGTACAAAAGGGATGGCCCCGAAGCATAGATCGTCCCACAGAAATGTGCCAGAATGAAAAGGCAGGTAACCAGAGCTGTCTGCAAAGGAGCTAGAGCCGAGCAGACCCTTCCAGCAGAGTAACTTAATCTCACCTTGTAGTCATCCAACCAAACATGCGCCAGCCTCAAGGAGTTGTGGGTCATGGTGTCCTGGCCTTCAGGAGAACCATACGGTCGCCTTTTCCGGAAAATGTGTCCGACTCTAGAGCATGGGATGATGAAGAGTTTACCTCCACACATCCAAATCTGGTCAGAAGCAAAATATGTATTAATAGTTGCCTTGCACTGCTATGAAATCAATGTATGCGTTTTCATGAAATTAATCTTTATTAAATAGGTGTTTGTGAGACTTTTCAAGATGTTTTGTATAAGTACCAAATACAAGAAAGTGAAAGGGTACATTAAAAAAATTATATCTTTATGATTAAAAAGAAACTAAATTCTAAAATAGCGTACCATTCTTTTACCACCCTGTGTCTAAAATCACACTTACCATGTACTTTGCTGTTTTAACACATCAAGGAATTTGATCCTCAGGACTTAGGGACAAAGAATGCTTACAGGCTGGTCCTCTAATCTCATTACTGGTACTTTCTCAAAACATGTATATATATACACACACACACTGAGTAACTCTAGATTAAGAGTCAAAAGATCTCAGTTCTTGTGTAAATTTCACCTTGGCCATCTGGGTTACTTTATATAGTTATATTTTAGTTTTTGTGGAACTCTATTACCTTATGTCCAAAGTAAGACTGAACAATATATTATTTCTTTCAACTTTAAAATTCTAAAAGATTACGTATGAAAAACTACCTTTTAAAAACACTATAGTCAATACATCGTAAAAAATACAAAATGACACACGCACCACATACCACAGTGTTGTGGATGGGGTATCTGCTATGGAGCCCCAGAGCCGGGAGGTGGGGAGTGAGGACATCAGCTGGTTCGGAGAAGTCCGAGTTCTTTCCCTTGCCCTCATTCTGCCCTTTGCAAAGACTGTCTTCCACCCCCACAGTTCCCTGAGTCCCAGACCCCACCCATACCGCCATCTTTCTGACTTCAGCAGCTGGAGAGGAGATTAATTCCTTCCTCAGGCCGGAGGGACTTATATGTATAAAGTACTCTGCTAGCTACTTCTGAAAGTGGAATGGGGAGCTATTAATAATTTTCCTGGGAGAACAGGTGTGAACCAGGACAGTCTCGAGCAATCAGGGATATCCGATCACCTTAAATATCTATGTGTAGGGTTAGCAAGTAAGATGAATAAACTGGCAAAGAACAAAACTCTACCATAAATGCACATTTAAACATCTGAAATTATACCCAACCATTCATTACAACCTTCCCTTTTAAATTCTTACAAGGCTGCTTAGATACTTTCCACACTTTGAATGGGTATTATCCCCATCGCGGATTATGATAAAGTAGCCTTCACTAAAGACAGTTTGTTAACAAAGATAATCAAAGAGAACTTACAGAAAATAAGAGGTCGTGGATAAAAATTATATTCCACTACACAGAGTTAAACATGAAAAAATTACCCGAAATGAGATTTCTAAATTTTCTCCTCCCCAGATATCCATGCCACTGTCATACTGTCCAAGCTCATTGAAATAGTGTCTGTTCATGGCGAACAATCCTCCAGCCATTGTAGGTGACCTAGAAAAGGAAAAAATTACTGTACCAATTGCAGAGAGCCATTTATCTACTATCTTTGTTATTTAAAAAGTTCAGTGTACCTTTGGAACATCACTAATAAAGACCAGATTAACTATTACAGAAGATTTTATCTAACATCAGGAAATGAGCTGGGCCACATAGCTGAATTTTCTAGATGCCAATGATATACCAGATGTCTGGGAAATGACAGCTACTTTTCTAAGCATCAAAAATAATTTATAAATTACAACACTGTTACTAGAAATACACTTGATTTGAATTAATTCCTTCTGACAGTCTCGCAGAACAGTGGGATAAAAACTGGACTCCAGGGCCTATCAAGTAGAGACCAGATGAACTCTGACTTAGACCAGTAGTTCTCAAATAGGATGACTGTCCCCAAGCAAACACTTCAGTAATGTCCACAAACATTTTTAGCTGCTGCAATGCAGTGGTTGGGGTGGGGGAGGGTTTCTACTTACAACTCATGGTCTGAAGCCAAGCACACTACTGCATACTCTAAAACGCACAAGAGAGAGCCCACAACAGAGAAGTATCCAGCTCCAAATGTCAATACTGCCAAGAATGAGATGGTTAATGAGAGAAGCTGAAGGAGACTGGCCCTCAGACACACGCTCAGCCTCCAGCTGTCTCACTTCTGAAACTGAACTACGGCGATGGTGTATTTCAGCATCCCAAGCTCCCTGTTAGAAGGGAAGCACAACTTCTCTGCAGGGAGGAAAGCACCATCTCAGGTATGAATGTATTTCCATAATTTTTCACGACAGTGTCTGCCACCAAACAAAAGTAAACAAGCAACCAAACAAATAAATAACCAGGCAATCAGGAAGATAAACCACATGAAGAGAATCTACAAGAGGAACAGATGTGCAGGGGTTTCAAATAATGTAGTTATCAGGCGGAGACATCAAAATAACCACTCAAAATATGCAAGGATTAAAGACAAGATGTAAAATTTGGCAGACAGATAAACAGATATGGTCAAAAAAGAAACCAAATTTATGCATATCTGAAAAACCTTTCTGACAAAGACAGAAGAACTTCTGCCTACTTGTGATCTGTCAAATAAATAAATAAATAAATAAAATCTTAAAAAAAAAAAATAAAGACAGAGATCACAAATAGGCAGAGAGGCAGGCAGAGAGAGAGAGGGAAGCAGGCTCCCTGCTGAGCAGAGAGCCCAATGCGGGACTCGATCCCACGACCCTGGGATCATGACCTGAGCTGAAGGCAGAGGCCTTAACCCACTGAACCACCCAGGCACCCACAGAATCCCATTTTTAGCAACCACAGAAAATACAAATTTTCCAGGCACACATGAAAATTTACAAAAATTACTCATGTGCTTGGCCGTAAAGCAAATCTCACCAATTTTCAAAGAATTAAAATCATACAGAATATTTCTTAATCACAGTGTATACTAAGCTAGGAATACGTAATTATAAAATCCTCATATGTCTGGGAAATAATGAAGGTACTGCTAAATAACCTACAGGTCAGAAAAGCCATTACAATGAAAATATTCTGAAATAAATGACAAAAAATAGTACTTTGTGGGATGCAGCTAAAAGCATGATTAGAAAGTTGATTTCCTTAAATGCATACATTAGGAAAGGAAAAAGGATGAAAAATTTAAAAAATCTACACATCCAACTGAAAAAGTTAGCAGCCTTGATATCCTGAAAGTGAGAGCGCGCACAGAAGAACGGAGAGAAGAGCGGGGGAAGCGGCCAGAGGAGGAAGGCGCGCTCACGCCCTCGCCGCACAAGGAGGTGGTGAGACGGCGCTGTCACAGCCCACAGGCACGGCTCCCTCCAAGTGCCAGAAGGAACTAACGCTGCTGCAGAAACACCCATACTACTCCACCTCGCCAGAGAGCAGAAGACAATGACATCAAGGAACACAATTTTCACTTTTCCCACAGAAAGGACCTAAAATCAGTTTGACAGGGAAAAGAAGAATATGTTCCTCTAGAGTGAAAGAAGCAATAAACAGAAGACCCGAAATAAAAACAGTGTAAGAATTGGCTTCTGCGGAGGTGGACTGAGAACAGGGAGCAAAGAGGGAGTCAGTCACTCCTCGTCAAAAGTTGTTCTATACTATTTTGTTACTGAATACATGTTTGTGATTAAAAGCATTAAAAATTAAACAATGAAAACCAATGCCCATGTGTCGCGGCCAGCACGACGAATCGACCAGGGTAACCTTGAGGGCTAAGAGGACGATGAAAAAAGTTAAAAGACAAAGAGATGGAGACAGGAGGGACACAGAAGATGATGTCCAACAGTGCTAAATTTATTCCACATCTTACAAGCATTTATAAGGCAGACCAGAACAGGAGGAGTAATATGTCAGTACATAGTCAGATGACCACAAGCTTCTATAACAAGTTTACATTTACTACAAACAAACCTCGTGATGCCAGGTGATGCCAGGTAGTTTCGGCTAAAGCCATTAGCAAGACAATCAACCAGGGAGTGGGTTATGGGAGGTACAGAACAACAAGGTCTAACTAAGAACTCAGGACCCTGGCCACTTTGTTCCCTACTGCAGGGAGAGTGTGTGGGAAGTCACGTAGGCGAACGCACGACACAGCACAGACCCTTTCTCAGTGCACTCAACTTTCCCGTCCTTAACCTTGTCAAAGTGTCCGGACTTTGAAGGAGACACAAGTCAGGGCCTGGTTTGGTTCTCGACTCCAGCAGTGCCGTGGCCTCCAACACCCATGAAGATGGTGAAACAGGCAAGACGGGCAGAAGCACGGACACGGAGAGCACGCAGCAGCCGGGCTACCGTCCTCCTGCGTGGCGCATCTTTACCTTCTCACAGAGAACACCACGGATAGTCCGAGAGGACAGAATCCGAGTCGCTGCCGTCAGCCTCCAATCACAGGACATGAGGCTGTAGAGACCAGAAACCCAACCAGACAGTCCCCGGATGCAGCCTGCCTGAGAGCGGGGAGGGGGGTCGTGACCCACCCGGTTCTGCCACTGAGTTTAGCAGAACTGCAGCGGATTCTCACCCGAAGCCCGAGGGAGCAGAAGTCGGCCCCGCTCGGCCAGCAGAGCACATCGGCCCCCAGGAGCCGGCGGAGGTCTCCCCTCCACGTTCGGGTCAGGTGGAAGGAAGCTGGCAAGCCCCTACAGGCCAGCCGCAGAGCCACGGGACGTGCTGGGAAAACATCACCTCCTAAAGGTAGAGAGAGGCATGCCCTCCAACCAGTTCTCCTCTTGTAAACTAGAAGGGGGGAATAACAGCGCGGGTAACAGCACCATCCGTGGCATTAAAGAAAGACAATGGAAAACCACCCGACCTCCTCACCAACAGTAAACTGGGTAAGTTACGATATATTAACAGATCATGACCCTCTTTCATTGCTGTATAAAGCAGAGCCATACACTGTAACCCAGATGAGTTTTTTAAAGCAATATTGAGTAAAAGCAGCAAGGACAAAAGGAGTCTGATGGCTTCATTTTACATGAAGTCCAAGAACAGGCAAAACTAAACTATATTGTTTAGAGACGCAGGCAGAGATGGTAAAACTACAGGAAAGTGAGGAAATGATCACCAGGTCAGGGTAATGACATCTCTAGGGCCAGGGGCTGTGACCACAGCAGGGATACAGAGGGCACCTGGATGCCGTGTCTTGACCTGGGTGGTAGCCACACAGGTGTTCATATTATAACCATGTATTAAGTTGTGTGCATCATACATATATACATATGTGTACTTTTTACATACATTATTTTGTCACAGGTTAAAAAAACTAGTAAATCCAAAACAAAAAAAAAACCCTATAGGTCCAAGAATGTTAAAAAGTAGAAACAAAGGGGCGCCTGGGTGGCGCAGTGGGTTAAGCCACTGCCTTCAGCTCAGGTCATGATCTCAGGGTCCTGGGATCGAGCCTCACATCGGGCTCTCTGCTCAGCAGGGAGCCTGCTTTCCCCTCTCTCTGCCTACTTGTGATCTTTCTGTCAAATAAATAAATAAAATCTTTAAAAAAAAAAAAGGTAGAAACACAGACAAACCTCCCCGAAATCCACATGAGAAATTTAAAACGAAAAACAATACATAAGCAGATTTGTAATATTGAGAATATGAATGAGAACTAAAAATAATTTCTGCACTGTGACTTGTAACTATACTAGCAGAAATCCATCCTAAAAATCCCAATTACAGAAACGCTTATACAGCAAATGTTCCTCACAGCGCCACTCGTACTAGCAAAGAACTGAAGATAGGTAAATGACAAAGGCAATAAACCATGCTGAACCGACATTAAAAAACACAGCACATGGGGTACTCCTACCGTATCCGATGCACAATTATCCCAAGATACTGATCTTAGCTGTCTGCCTTCCTAAGTGATACATCCCTCAGGACATGAATAATTCCCAGGTCACAAATCTTTCCTCGGAAGTTGGCACAGCACATAAAATCCAGTGAGCATTCAAGAATTTCTAATGGACAAATTAAGCTACCACTTCTGCTCCCTGCAAAGAAGGGATTCTCTTCAAAATATTTTTTTCTCTTTTGAAGAAGTACTGACAGGAATTTTTCCAATCTGGAGGAGAAATCTCACTTTATTGGTGCAGTAGCTCCCTCTGGTCCTCCGAGCTCAGAAAGGGGAACAAGATCCCACTTGAAGTGAAGCCCCCAGTTGAATCCTCCCCGCACAACAGGGGACGAGCTGTAGGCGAGCGTGTCCGCGCTGATGATATCGATGACCGGGCACACCACGGTCCGCCGGTCCTGCTGGATGGCAGCCAGCAGGGGCTGCAGCCACATCACATTTACTTCACAGTGGCTGTCCAGGAAGACCAGGACTTCTCCTGAGGAGGCAAACAGCAGCAGGCCTGAGAGGTCACAGCACTCCGATCGGGGCGGCCGCTAGTTCCCTGAGATGCTGCGTTCACGGGGTGAAATACACCCGCCTCCCTCCCAGCCGAACGGTCAAAGCATTCCTCTACGCCAGTCAGGAAGAGAGGAGGACTTTCTAGCCGGAAGTCGGCCTCAAGTGCACTGCTAGGATTGAAACATGTATCAATCAATCCCAATTCTCCTCAGGGAAAAGATGCAAAGTCTCATAGGAACAATTCTGTTCTCTGGACAGAAAGCTATGGACTGCTGTACAAGGGCAGTGGCCACTTGTGTGTAAATGTTTTTATTACACTTACTGCGATCAAAAGATTTCTAAATTTAGGAGTGCCTGGTTAGCGCAGTAAGTTAAGTGACCGACTCCTGGCTTCACCTCAGGTCACGGCCTGGGGGTTGGGAATGGAGCTTCGAGCTGGGCTCCGCACTCAGCAGGGTCTGCTTGAGATTCTCTCCCCTCTCCCTCCACCCTTGCCAGCCCTTCTCTCTAAAAAAAGAAAAAAAAATTCTAATTTACTATACATTTCCCTGCCTGAGAACATAACTGTCTTCACTGGTGACACAGAAACATGACATAGTGATCATCGCTACAACACAGCAACTCTCTCAGGAGTGAGAGACACAAGTACCCCTTCTGCCATGCCAGTGACATGGGTTCCCTTCTCCTCTGAAGTCACTACTCAGTGGCCACATGCTCACTTCTTCCATTTTTCGGCTTTCCTTCCTAATTCCCCAACCTGGTCAGCTGTAGTGGCTTTCATGAGCCAATGAGGTATCTTTTCTTCTAGTTAGTAAAATAAGAATCATAATGATTTTAACAAGCCCCTACACCCCAAGTTCTGGAATTCTCAAATTACCTTCCTATTTTTTTTCCCCATATCCATACACTACTTACAATATTATATACCTACTATTTTTAAACTAAATCATTTAACTTAAATAAATTTATTTTAAAAGGCAATTTTACCAAGATCAAAAATGAAAATCAGAATCACTAACCTTACAGAGGTAACCATAAAGAGAAATACAATGGTTCAATACCATGTAACTGAGAACTAACCAGATATATTTTCTGCAAAATACTAAATTTGATACTTTTTTTTCCAAAGATTTAATTTATTTATTTGAGAGAGCGAGAAAGAGAAAGCATGAGGAGGGGGTGAGTGGCAGAGGGAGAGGAAGAAGCAGACTCCCCGCTGAACAGCCCAACATGGGACTCGATCTCAGGACCCTAGATCATGCCCTGAGCCCAAAGGCAGAGGCTTAACCTGGGACACCCAGGTGCACCGTTCTTTCTTTTTCAAAGGGGAGGTAAGTATATGCTGGAAATGTCTTAAAGATAGATTTCTAATAGAGACTTTATCTTTGATGGGATCAGAAGGATTGAGAATTTTAAAGAAAGTATCTTTATAGTTTTATAAATCAGTTTTCATTGTTTTTTATTTTTATTTTTTAATTAATCTCCACACCCAGTGTGGGGCTTGAACTTACAACCCAAGATCAAGAGTCACACACTCTACTGACTGAGCCAGCCAGCTCTGTGGTAAGTCAATTTTCAGTATCATGTCCATTTATCCAATAAAAATCATGATCCATTATCACCAGAGGTATGTATTTGAACTTAAGAATTACTGGCTTAATTCAAATCAAACAGTTTGAGTACACAGACTTTAAATGTTGTATGACAAAAATTATAGGGGCGCCTAGGTGGCTCAGTCTACTGAGAGGCCATCTGACTCTTGATTTCAGCTCAGGTCATGATCTCAGGGTCATGGGACTGAACCCTGTGTCAGGCTCTGCACTCAGTATGGAGTCTGCTGGAGATTCTCTCTCTCCCTCTCCCTCTGCCCCTTCCCCCTGCAGGCTCACTCGCTTGCTCGCTCTCTCAAATAAATAAACCTTTAACAAAAAAAATAAAAGTAAAAAAAAATTACAGAAGTTCAGATACATTTTGCTTTACTCTTCTCCTTATATAAGTAAACAAGATACAGACCTACATGAGCAGCAATAATTTGCAATAAGGACCACTATGAAAACAGACCAGTTTGGACTCTAGAGCTCACCTCCCTGGAGTCTGTATTTTGGGACACTGTTGTCCCAAGAAATACAAAATTCTTTGGAAAGAAACCCTTTCCAAAGTGAACACAAGCCTTTTCTCTCCTGCTGACAATGCCCATTTAGGAAATCACTTTTCACAGATCTCTGCACAATAAGAAAGGCTCCAAGGACAAAGCCCTTGTCACTTCTCCCCCACTGAGAAGAGAGCAGAAAGTTATACCTGTAGAGTGGGCTGCTCCAATCATCCTTCCTCGAATCAATCCCTCACGCTTTGTGTTTCTTATCACTTTAATTTTTCCAGGGAGATATTTTTGGACATATTCCTCTAGTTCTCCTTTCAAATCATCTGAAAATAAAGAGTCATAATACAACAACAGGAGACATATACAAAGGCTTTTTTAATAGCTACTCTAAGATTGTATCTGATACTTGCAGCAACAAATTATCAAGTAATTATTACAGAATCTTTTGCTGCTTTATTTAAAAAAAAATTATGGTTTATCTCCTAAGGAAGAAAAAGGAAGGGTAAGAGCTGAAACAGTAGCCAAGAAGAATACTTAATTTATAGAATTATTCATATTTCCACAGCAACTAGCACAATGCTTTGCATAAAGAATGTTTGATATGATTATCTTGAGTGAATGAATGTTCCGCTGACAGCATTAAATCAGATTTAAAACCAAAATAAGGTATATCTTTTGTTTGAAATTAACTGTTACTCCAAATCAGAACAGTTTTAATGGCTTTTTAAAAAGATTTTATTTATTTATTTGACAGAGAGAGAAACAGCAATGCAAGCAGGGGGATTGGGAGAGGGAGAAGGAGGCTTCATGCTGAGCAGGGAGCCCGAAGGAGGGCTCGATCCCAAGGCCCTGGGATCATGACCTGAGCCGAAGGCAGACACTTAACGACTGATCCACCCAGGTGCCCCTGGTTTTAACAACTTCTATTGCTCCTACTAAGAATTATATAATAACAGCAGGAAATATGTCCTTTTATTAATTTAGTATCTTCCAAGGACACTAAATATTTTTTCTAAATTCTAGCTCATTTACATTTAAATTTCATAACTTCAAATATCTATTAATTCTTTCCATTGTTAGTAGATAAACCATCGTAAGTTATCATGAATTTTCACTTAAAAAAAAATAACTACAGGGTGCCTGGGTGCCTCAGTGGGTTAAGCCTCTGCCTTCGGCTCAGGTCATTTTTATTTCAAAATAACTATAGATTAGCAAATTTTTTTCAAAAGGTAGGCCAAGGGAAAAATTTCAAGGGCCAAACTTAAATAGCACAGTCTGTAAAAAGATCACAAAGCTGTTTCCAAAAAATTATCCTCTAATCCACAAACATACTTACTTGTTGCCGACTCCCCTGCACCTGCTGGGACCAGAGTCCTCCCTGCCATCGATCTGAACTGTCAGCTGCTGCTGCTGATTCTAATCCCACCGTGATCAACAGCCCAGATCCCATAGTATCAGCGACAACATCCCTTACCAAAGTCACTGTCATCGTCCACAAGGATGATTTCATGAAGGAGCTGGGCTGGTGTGCGGTCTAGGACACTGTGCACAGTACGGAGCAAGGCAGACAAGGCTTCATTGTAGAAACAGATAACAACACTAGCGACTGGCAGGTCCACAGGGTAAGACTTGTCTTTACATCTGTGAAGACACATATGAGAAAATGTGATGTCCTGAAAGGTTCAATGTTTTAGGTCATTACGCACTAAACATTAACTGCCTCTTGCTCAGACTCCTTCCTACAATGTAACAAAAGTTTCTTAAAAAGCATTTAAGGGGGGGGTGCCTGGGTGGCTTAGTGGGTTAAAGCCTCTGCCTTCGGCTCAGGTCATGATCTTGGGGTCCTGGGATCGAGCCCCACATCGTGCTTTCTGCTCAGCTGGGAGCCTGCTTCCCCCTCTCTCTCCTCCTGCCTCTCTGCCTACTTGTGCTCTCTGTCCAATAAATAAAATCTTAAAAAAAAAAAAATTTAAGGATACACTGGTATCATACTCAAGGTTTTACAGTTTGTTAATAACTACTCTCTCCAATACCTGCTACTTTGCTTATTTTTAGATTAACATTTAAAATTTTTTTTTTCGGTACAGAGGTTACATAAAAATGTGTTATTTGTATGGAATCACTACAAGTTTTTAATGCAGTATTCATAAGCTCATGTTTAGCTTCTCCACAATGAACATTCAAAAGGAAGTAAGAGGGGCGCCTGGGTCGCTCAGTGGGTTATGCCTCTGCCTTCGGTTCAGGTTATGATCTCAGGGTTCTGGGATTGCGTCCCATATCCGGCTCTCTGCTCAGCAGGGAGCCTACTTCCCGCCCACCCCTCTGCCTGCCTCTCTGCCTACTTGTGGTCTGTCAAATAAATAAATAACATCTTAAAAAAAAAAAAAAGGAGTAACAGAAATATAAAACTTTGTATTTGAAAATTTTATTTATTGCCCAATAACAGAAAAAGATTTGAATAAACTAGGACATGACCAAAATCAAGATTCTATCACACAACTATATGATAAAAAGGGTTAGATGGCTTCAAGCAACAATAATAAAAAATCACTAACTTAAAGAATAAAATCCAGAATTCCATGTTCTTTTGCATGGCATACAAAGCATTCCAACATCTGGACCCTGGCTACCTCCAGTCTCCTGGCACTCCCCACGCTGTGGCCATAGTAATGGTTCCAGTGCCTTTTCAAGCAGTGTCATGACTCAATCTGTCCCCCATGCACGGAGTAGTCCCCTGCACACTGCTCAGCCAGCACCCTCTAGGAGGCCTTCCCTCATCACTCTGGTTTCAGGGTCCCCACGACACCAGCTCCTACCACAGCCCTCCTCCTAGCACTACCACAATTACCCATTCCCTCATCTATCTTCCCTACTAGGCCTGTGATCCCAGGAACTATGTCTTACTCTACTTATTTTCAAGACCTAATACAGTGTCTATAAAACAAAGGTGCTCAAAAAAGTCTGCCTGTGGAATGACTAATTGACCAACCCACATGAATGAAAAGCCTTTGAAACAAAACCAGTGGCGCCTGGGTGGCTCAGTGGGTTAAAGCCTCTGCCTTCAGCTCGGGTCATGATCCCAGGGTCCCGGGATCGACTGAACCCACATCAAGCCCCACGTCAGGCTCTCTGCTCAGCGGGGAGCCTGCTTCCTCCACTCTCTCTGCCTGCTTCTCCGCCTACTTGCAATCTCTGTCAAATAAATAAAATCTTAAAAAAAAAATGAAGACCAAAAAGTGAGATGAGAAAAATTCTTCACTGATTTTTAATTCCCTTTCCACAAATACAATAAACATTTAAAAGAAATTTACGCTCAGAAGTTTATCTAGTTAGATGCAGTTAATACCTCTAGCCTTCTCTCTATGATTTTAAATTTCAAAAGAGACAGAGCAACCTCCAGAACTCTGTTAGTACAATCTTCAGCTTCAAGTGTCACAGGAGTGGAAATCTGTCTTGAAGTTTTCTAGTATCCTGAATGATGAAGCCTAAATGCATTTAGTAACACCACCCTCACAACTTACTATAATACCACTAAAAGCACGGTCATTAAAACGCAGCAGTATAAACCACTGAGAAACGTACGCAGCATTTCTGGTGTCCGGCACATCTCTGTGGTAGCCCAGACGGTTACTGATAAGCATGTTGAAGGCATGTTTCTGATAGCCCAAGTCTCTCAACTCCTGATCACGTTCATTAAAAATCATACCTGTAAAAGATTAAAGTTACAGTCAGTATGTTAAATCTGGAAAGGTCTGCTACAGTTATTGTCATATTATGATCCTAAGAAAATCTTGACTTTAATCTCTTATAACTAAATAGCCATGTTTCTCAAATCTAGATTGTCTCCATTTTCAAAAAAGTAATTGAAGTTAGAGTCAAATTTTTGTCAGTCTAGTGCAAAAAGCAGGTGTACCTTAATCATAAATGATACCTGTTCACTAACCATTAATCTTAAGAATATTATCAAGAGAAAAAAATTACAGATGTCTTTTCTTCAAAAGACTTAATGATGGTATTTCTATTAAAGCAATAGACTACAGAACCCATCTGGACAACAGGTCCCAATGACAGGCAAGTTTTTATAAGAGCCCTCCCCTAAAAATTAAAAAAAAAAAGTGCTACTGATAAACCTTTCTATAAAAAGTCTCTGACTCCAGACTTTAATCAGCTTTATAGTCAAGAAAGCCAAGAAATTCCCTCAGAGAGCCCATCAAAATCACTACAATTGAACATTCTTGTTCTAACATTCAGAAACCTTACCTTTACATACAAGGATAATTTCTCTTTTGCTTTCTTTCCCATCTCAAACCTTTAACCTTTCCTCACAGAATGACTCCCTTGTCCCAGCATTTCCCAAAGTCTGGTCACAGAAATCTAATTTCACTGGACATTAACAGATGTTCAAAAGAAAAAAAGGATTTCATGGTCAAACAATTCAGGGAAACAATGGATTTTGAAAGTCGAATAGGTTTTAATTTTATTTGGAATGGAAGGACAATCCTGATCCTTTAATACTGTTGACTGTTTCACAGATACCAGTTGTGAGGGATGGGATACAGAATGACTCCAGTCCCCAGATCCACTTTGGGAAATACTACCTCTTAATATGCTTTTTCTATGAGCTTTTAAAGTTGGAGTACATTTTTTTTAAGCAGAATATTTTTAATAACAGAACTCTAGAAACTTTATTTATTTTTAAAGATTTTATTTGACAGAGAGAGACACAGTACGGGAGGGAACACAGGCAGGGCGAGGGAGAAGCAGGCTCCCCCCCGAGCAGGAACCCCAATGCGGGGCTCGATCCCAAGACTCTGGCATCATGACCTGTGCCGAAGGCAGACGCTAAACAACTGAGCCACCCAGGCACCCTAGAACTTCATTTTAAAGCAGTGTTTAGTGTCCTTGCATCGTCTGTTCTTACTGGCTGTACAGTAATGAAAACAGAATTCCATGTTTTGCTTCTATTACAGAGTGTTTTCCATGTACTAAGATACCCTAAACAGTGATCCTCAATCACCTGAAGATTACTTTCAGTCTTTGTCAATAAAAGAATTGTGCTGACATTTCAACCATTACTAGTTTTCATGGTTTTACACTGTAATACAGATTTTAAAAAAGGCATTCTAGTACAGTTAATATACAGTGTTGTATTAGTTTCACATGTATAATATACTATACTCAGTGCTCATCATAGTAAATGTTCTCTTAAACCCCTTGACCTGTATCATCCACCTATTCCCACTCACCTCCTGAGAACTACCCGTTTGTTCTCATTAAGGATTTCTTAATTTGTCTCTTTCTTTCTTAAATTCCACATGAGTGAAATCATATGGTAGTTGTATTTCTCTGACTTATTTCATGTAGCATTATACCCTCCAGACCCATCCATGTTGCAAACAGCAAGACTTCATTCTTTTTTGTGGCTGAGTAGAATTCTAATGTGTATATATACACACACCACGTCTTCATTATCCATTCATCTACCAACGAACACTTGGGTTGCTTCTACAATTCAGCTATTATAATAATGCTGCAGTAAACATATGGGTAACACGTATCCTTTCAATTTAGTATTTTTGTATTCTTTGGGTATACACCCAGAAATGGAATTACTGGATCGTATGGTAATTCTATTTTTAATTTTTTGAGGAACTTCCATACTGTTTTCCACAGTGGCTCTACCAGTTTGTATTCTCACCAATAGTGCGTGAGGGTTTCTTTTTCTCCACATCCTCATCAACACTTGTTTCTTGTGTTTTTGATTTTAGTCTTTCTGACCGGTATGAAGTGGTAGCTGCCTTTTCCTGATGATGAGTGATGTTGAGCATCTTTTCACATGTCTGTTGACCATCTGGATGTCTCCCTTGGAGAAATGCCTATTCATACCTTCTGCCCATTTTTAAATTGGATTATTTGGGGGTTTTGGTGTGGAGTACATCCTTTTATTAATACAAAAGAACAACGTTCTATTAACATTTTATAAGAGGATGCAAAATCCTTGAGAGCAGAGACTTTGATCATGTTCAAAACAAAAACTGCTACAGGGCGCCTGGGTGGCTCAGTGGGTTAAGCCTCTACCTTCGGCTCAGGTCATGATCTCAGGGTCCTGGGATCGAGCCCCGCATCAGGCTCTTTGCTCGGCAGGGAGCCTGCTTCCCCTCTCTCTCTGCCTGTCTCTCTGCCTGCTTGTGATCTCTCTATCAAGTAAAAAAAAAAAAAACAAAAAACAAAACACACTGCTTGATACCCAACACCTAGGACAGTGCCTTGCACAAACTTGATCCTCAATAAATACTCCTTGATTCAATAAATCAAAGGACTAGCTCATACTAGACACTGAAAGGAGTATTTTTTTTAAACATTTTATTTATTTATTTGACAGAGAAAGATCACAAGTAGGCAGAGAAGCAGGCAGAGAGAGAGGAGGAAGCAAACTCTCCATGGAGCAGAGAGCCTGATGCGGGGCTCAATCCCTGGACACTGGGATCATGACCTGAGCCGAAGGCAGAGGCTTTAACCCACTGAGCCACCCAGGCGCCCCTGAAAGGAATATTTTCTAATATATATCTCTTGATGAAAAATTAATCCATATTAAAAGATCACTTTATGTCCATCATAAAATGTGTTGTGTTTGTGTACACACATACATATACACAGGAATATTATTCAGCCATGAAAAAGGGAACTCCTACCATTTGTGACAACATGGATGGAACCTAGGGCATTATGCTAAGTGAAACAGAGAAAGACAAGTACTATAATACTGTATGATCTCACTAGAGACAGAATAGATGCGGTTGCCAAGGTGGGGTGGGAGGAGGTGCAGATGGGGTGAATGTTGGTTAAAAAGGTACAAACTTAGAAGTTCTGGGGATGTAATGTATAGCATGGTAATGGTGAATAATACTACTGTATTTGTTTCTGAAAGTGGCTAAGAGTAGATCTTAAAAATTCTCATCTCAAGAAAAACACTTTTAACTATGTGAGGTGATCAATGTTGACTTACTGTAGTAATCATTTCACAGTATATGCTTGTATGAAATCATTATGTTATATACTTTAAACTAATACAATGTTATATATATCAATTTTATCTCAATAAAACTGGAGGGAAAAATCACATTAGCTTACTTTTGTCCTTCCCCTGTTCATATAAAATCATAGCCAATTAACTAGCATGCCAGGGGAGTTTTTTTTTTTTTTTTAAGATTTTATTTATGTATTTGACAGACAGAGATCACAAGTAGGCAGAGCAGCAGGCAGAGAGCGGGGGGAAGCAGGCTGCCCGCTTGAGCAGAGAGCCCGATGTGGGGCTCGATCCCAGGACCTTGGGACCTGAGCTAAAGGCAGAGGCTTTAACCCACTGAGCCACCCAGGCACCCCAGAGGAGCTATGTTTTTTAATTTAATTTTTTTCAGTATAACCACAGCAATTTTAATACTGCATTTGGAAGCAATATAATCAGTTCAAATAGCAAAATGATTCAATTAAACTAGTACTTGGAAGCCCTTGCAAGCTTAGTATTAGTTCATTTATTTGTATCCACGTTAGAAAATGGTAAGCTACGAAAGAACTCCCCATACCATCAGGCACTGGCTTGGTGTCTGGCTGTGTCTACTACGGATAAAAAGAACACAGTGTTCAGCCATGCCTCACAGGAACTATTTCAAGTTCTTTTATAATTAACTGCAGATTAAATGAGAAAATCTAGTTCTAATTTTAAATTTATTATTGATCATCTTTCTAAAATGTACAAGTTATTTCCCCTATTTATTTTTATTACTATTTTTTTAAGGTTTTATTTGACAGAGAGAGACAGTGAGAGAGGAACCATAGCAGAGGGAGGGGCAGAGGGAGAAGAGCAGGGTTCCCGAGCAGAGAGCCTGAATCCAAGACCCTGGGATCATGACCTCAGCTGAAGGCAGACGCTAAAGGACTGGGCCACCCGGGCGCCCCCCCGCCCGACTGTTTAAAGATAATGCCCTTGGCAATCACCATACTTTTAACTATTACTGATTTTTATGAATTCCTTCTAAATCAAGTTTCCTACACAGAAGCTAAGGAGGTTTTCATTTTTCTCACTGTGGTAAAATGCAGACAACACGTGGATTACCGTCGGTGACAGGAGCACACTTACAATGTGAAACTCATGCCCATTAAAGGCCCCCCCCCAGCCCCTTTAGCCACTAATCTGCTTCTAGTCTCCATGCATTTGCCTATTCTAGACATTCATATGAATGAAATCATGCAGTATCTGACCTTTTGTGTTCTGCTTCTTTCACTGATCATATAACATTTTCGAGGCTCCTCCTGGTTACAGCATGGGTCAGAACCTCATTCCCTGCTATGCCTGAATAAGTCCCTGCACGGAAATACATGCTGCTTGTCCTTCCGTCCACTGATGAACGTCTGAGTTCTCTCTACCTCTGTTCACTGAGAACAGCACTGCTATGAACATGGATGCACAAATCTTTGTTTGAACATATGAATGCAATTCTTCTGGATATATACCCGAGAGAGGAATTGCTGGATCATAAGGTAACTCTAAGTTTAACCTATTGATGAACCAGCAATGGATGAAGGTTCCAATTACTCTGTATCCTGGCCAAAAATTGTTATTTTCCTTTTTAAAAAAAATTATAACCATCTCACCAAGTGTGAAATGGTATCCTCATCGTAGTTCTGATTTGCATTTCTGTAATAACGATGTTGAACATTTTATGTGTCTTTGGAAAAATGTCTATCAAATTCTTTGCCCATTTTTAAATTGGGTTGTCTTTTTATTATTGAATTCTTAAGAGTTCTTTTTATACTCTGGATAATGAACGCCCATTACAGACAGGATACACAAACATTTTCCCCCATTCTGTGGGGTGTCTTTCTTCTTTCCAGATTGTCTTCTTTGATATACAAAAGCTTCTAATTTCAATGAAGTCCAATTTATTTATTTTCTTTTGTTAACTTATAATTTTGGTGTCATGTAAGAAACCACTACCAAACCCAAGGTCAAGAAGATTTATCTTTAGGATTTCATCTGAAGGTTTTATGCTGTTAGCTCTTCTATTTAGGTCTTCATTTTGAGTTAATTCTTACAGATGATATAAGGGTTCGACGCTTCTCCATTGTACGTGGATTATCTATTTGTCCCAAAAGCATTTGTTGAAGAGACTATGTCTCCCCCATTGAACTGTCTTGACACATTTTTAAAAATCAAGTGGCCAAAAATATCACAGGTTTATTTCTGGACTCTTAGTCTACCCACTGATCTATACATCTGTCCTTAGGCCAGTATCAGACTGTTTTGATTAATGTAGCTTTGTAGAGAGTTTTGAAGTGTGAGCCCTCCACCTTTGTACTTTTCCTAGATTGTTTTGGTTATTTAGAAGCTCTTCTAATTTCACGTTAACTTTAGAATCAGCCTTTCCATCTTTTCAATAAACCTTATTTTGATAAGGTTTGCACTGACTCTCTGGATGGCTCTGGGTAGCAATAGTTCCCTAAATAGCCTTTAGTATTCCAGTCCATGAACCTAACATGTCTTTCCATTTATTTAGGTCTACTTTTATTTCTTTCAGTAGTTTTGTAGTTTCCAGTGTACAAATCTCACACCTTCATGGTTATACTTATTCTTAAGTATTTTATTCCTTTTGATACTATTGGAAATGGAATTGTTCTCTTAGTTTTATTTTCCAACTTCATTGCTAATGCACAGAAATACAGCTGGTTTTCATGTGTTGATCCTGTGCCCTGCAACTTAGCTGAATTGATTTCTTAGCTATAACAGGTTTTTTGTATGTCTGTTATAAAGTATTTAGTTTTGCAGCTAAGCAATCTGAGTTTGTTACATTTCAAGTGTCTACAGTTTTCTACTTTCAAAGGCAAATACAAGGCCCATTCAAAACAGTAAACCCAATGTTACTTCTTTATAAAAGTTTTCTACTAAAGTAACTTAAATAAAGAGGCTAGAAATTTACCTATTAATGCTTTTTTTTTTTAAGATTTTATTTATTTATTTGACAGAGAGAGATCGCAAGTAGGCAGAGAGGCAGGCAGAGAGAGAGGAGGAAGCAGGCTCCCCGCTGAGCAGAGAGCCCGATGCGGGGCTCGATTCCAGGACCCTGGGATCATGACCTGAGCCGAAGGCAGAGGCCTTAACCCACTGAGCCACCCAGGCGCCCCAACCTATTAATGCTTTTCAAGTGTCTAAATAGCAATCTGAAAAAAGATAAGGTTTACTTTATGAAAGTTGAGGAAATAGTTTCCATTTCTTCATGTAATTTTAAGTATTTTCAACTCCATGTATTTGAAAATCATTAAATCCTAGAAACTGATTTCTTTGAAACTATGATCAAATAAAAAGAAACATTTTAACATTTCCTTTATATCTTATGGATCTTTCAATCTTTGAAATATCTCTTTTACTTCTAAATTACTTATTATTTGAGATTTCTAGGACAAGATTAAAGATCTTTCTAAGTTTTAAAGATAACCAAAATGGCTCATTTGTCCCTTCAAATAAAATTTGCTAAAACCAGGATTCTAAAATTACAGTACACAAAAAAACATATACAATAGATTGCTTCCAAATTGAACAGAATATAATTTTTGATGAAAAAAGTTTTCCTTTTATAAGAGTTTACAAACTCCTATATTTAATATTCTGCCTTATCTTAACAATTCTTGTAAGTAGAAATCTTATTAGATATAATTTCAGCTTATCTCTAAACGTAACAATGCATGTTCTGTTTTAATGAACTCTGCCTTTCAAAATATGTTATATATAATCAAGTTACCTTTCTACCATCTCTTTCCATTATTAAATAATGCTAACAACTAAAATCTTCCCCCGTAAGTTCCATTTCCTTCCCTCCTCCCTTCCTTCCTATTCTGGACCTTTTTACTTTCTCCCAAGTCCTCATAAAATACTGAAGTCAGAAATGGCTAAATTAGAATATAACTCCCCACTGAATCTGCAAAATCCTAGAACCTCAACTAGTTCATTAACAAAGTAGAGGGGAAAACGACCCATTTCTAATCCCCTGAGCAACATGTGATTTAAAGAATAACTAAATTTAAACTTCCAACACTTACCCAACTCGGAAGAGAATTTCATGTTGCCTTTTTCTGGATCTTCAACGTGATTATCTACCGTATCATCAATTTTGTTTACTTTGAACTGTGACTCTAACACTCGACTTGGGCCTCGAGTGAAACGGGGATAGAATTTTTTGGGAAATGGTCCATGGGGCCCGGACCCCTTGATGGGCACATTCTTAAGTGGCTGAGTCACTTCACTGAAGTTAAAATAAATAAAAAGCAAAACCGTCCAGGTCGCAGATGTAAAAAGGCATCCATAACAGAAATATCGAACTGTGACACTTCCCATTATAGACCTAGCATAGCTGAAGGGCCATCTTCAATCTCCTGAAAAAGAAGGACAGCTAGGTTAGACCCTTCAGGACACTTGTAAATCATCCACCAAGTTCACAATCACTGTTTTCCAAACAACCGAGCAGAACTTCTCAACTATTTACTTAGGACCCCAAAGCACAGTGTTAACTAAGACTCAAATAAAAGAAGATATGTGGATAGCACTGAATTAAAAAAAAAAAAAAAAAGGATTCAACAATTAAAATCATAGGCAGCAAAACAGCTGACTTCCTCATCTGTGTTAATGGGTATTTTACCTTTAGTCTAGATTGCTTACAGTGTGGTAATTTCTTTCAGATTCCGGCTTTTCATGAGGAATACAATTACCTTATGTATCATGGCAGTCTATCTAAAGTCCAGACTTCCACTACAAAATTATAGGACTCTTTCAACCCAAAGATCTTAAAATCTGTTATTAAAAATAAGCAGCCTGAAGAAAACTGTCCTACTTCCCAATCAAAAATTAAACCTGCCCTAATGCCTACTCTAGATTCAACAGTTATAGTTCAAATTTATAAACGACAGTAGAGGTAAAGTGAAGGAATCTATAGCTTTGATAATAAGCTTCCTAGTGAACTCTGATGCACAGTCAGATTTGGGAGCCAATGGTACAATGAAAATACAAGATTAAGTACTAATCCCATTCTGTCACATAATGGCTATGTAACTTGAGACAAATTACCAAATTTCCTTAGCCTCACTTTCATCAACTGTATTCCAAGTTAATAATACTATCTATCTTGCTGGATACTTGGAATTAAATGAAATACTCAGAATTATATAAGACATGTAAAATATCAAGTACAATGATTAACACACAAAACACAGTGATTTGCACTGGATCAAGAGAACCTCCACAAACACTGTGGTTAGCTTTAATTTCATTTGTTCACTGTATTCCCTCACTCAGCATAATGAATGGCACAGAAAAGCTTTGAATGATACCTACAGAATGAAAGAGCACAACACAAATTCAACATTAATGTTTCCCTCCTTCTCATTAGGTCTAAACTTAATATGTAATATGAATGGTATACATAACCACCTGTTCCTTACAGTGACCCACATGTCCCTATCTAATCTGGAATTACCTCTCTTACTATATTTTCTATTACTTCCCTCCTCATTCATTTCATTCTAGACACAGGTCTCCTTAGGGTTCACCAAATGTGTCAATCATACTCCCACTGAGGGATTACGCATCAGTCCCTCCCTATGCCTGGAATACTTTTCATCCCAGCTAACTTCATCTCTGTTGAATCTTTGCTCAAATACACCTTCTCAGTAAGTTTCTACACTAAGGTAATTTAAAACTGCAATTCAAGCACAGAACACTAGCTCTTCTGATTCTCCCTACTCTGCAACTTCCACCTTCCTAAATACTACATAATTACTATTTCTTGTCCATCCCCTCTGCCTTGCTAGAATGTAAGCTTCATTAGCAAGAGCTTTTGTCTGTTCATTTCCCTGTAGCATCCCCCCAGCTTACAACAATGCCTGGTATGTTTAATAAATATTTGTGGAAATTAATGACTCAATTACTGCAGTACAGTTTTCAATGTTTGAAAATGCTGGGTATTTATAAGTGAATGTATTGCGGTCACATTCAAGCCAAGCAGTACCTTATGCTATACAAAAATATCATGACTACCTTATTTCAACAATATGAAACTAGGCAGAGTAACAGTCATAGTTATTATTTGAAAAGGTACAAAAAACAATAGGCTCTCATTGTCCAGTTTCACAAGTTAAATAAAGGTCTTTGTGATAAAACAGGAGACTACTTTCCATTTTGTCCACTGCATGCTCCTAGGTTCCCTCTTGGCTGCCAGGACCTATGGGCGAAATGAAAAAGTTTTTTCAAGACCTCACCCATAGGATTTGGCCAACTCTGTCCAGATTATTCCCAGAATACCCCTCCCAATCCTAAGCACAATAGCCCAAACATCAAGAGTCCTTGCTTCCTGAACTGAAAATTGTATTAACTCTCAACCATTCTATCAGGTAGATATTTTCAAGCTATATTATGACAATTCTTTTTTTTTTTTTTTTAATTTATTTGACAGAGAGAAATCACAAGTAGACGGAGAGGCAGGCAGAGAGAGAGAGAGGGAAGCAGGCTCCCCGCTGAGCAGAGAGCCCGATGCGGGACTTGATCCCAGGACCCTGAGAGCATGACCCGAGCCAAAGGCAGCGGCTTAACCCACTGCGTGACAATTCTTTAGAGAACATTTTTTACATAGTCCATCCTTATACTAAATTAGGGAACCTATAAAAATGAGAGGAATTTATAAAATCAGATCATTTGTTTTATATAATTAACCATAAGAGTCTTCAGAAACAAAGACACTATCAGTTGTAGACAGGTCAAGAAGTTATTAACAAACATGAATAAAATACAAAGCAATTAGATACCTGTTATTTAATAAAATAACAGGTTCTTAACTACTTAAGAAGACATGCAAACAAAAACCAAAAGACAAAATTTTAATCGAATCAATGCTAACAAAGAACAATAAAGTTTTTCTGTTTTGTGCTGTTTGCTATTCCTTCTATAGGAAATTATCCACGGCTTCAATATCCAAGGCTGAAAGCCTTTAAAAAGGAGGGTCAAAGCAAACATTTAAGGTTAGTTAATACAAAACAACTAGTGAACAAATTCTTTCAATCATAAACTTAAGCAGTTAATAAAGCCAAAACTTCAGCAGTTAGATGTCAACATAATATATTTTTCAAAAGTTAAATGAATAAAAGGCTAACCAGCTGTGTACAGGAATTTCCAATGAGACCAGGCAGTCATGGTCTGGTAGCTGCTGAGGGACAGGTGCCTTGTAAGCAGAGGGTCAGGGTTTCACCAGGGAGGTACAGAAGCAGCAGTCTGAGGAGAAGCACATGCAATGTGCTGATCAGAATGACAGACCACAGCTGTGAGCCAGGCAAGGAGAAATGGGAGGACGTGGAAGAATGAGACAAAATGAAAAACCTGTGCAGGGCCAATGCACCTGAGGTCCTGTGTGGCTGAGTAATTGCTGGAGTTATACTACAGAAAGAGTAACAAGGAAAGACTGATGTGGTGGCTGGAAAACAAGATGCCAACTCAACATTTTGGAGAGGTACAGTTAATGACAGAGGAATCCTTTCCAGATGCACAAACTGGAGATTCCCCAATAAACAATGTACCTATTGTGTAAATATTATTACACATACCATAAGCAACCCCACACACCCCAAGAAGATGGGTCATTTCTGTCTTTTCAAACCCATTATGTTTACCAAACACAGCATCCAGTATTAAAAATTAACAAGTACTTGTTTGTGTATTTAAAAATTACACAAAGTGTATTTTTGTTCCAGAAGAGGTTATAGGACCTTGATTCTGTGAAATGTGAAAATCTTAGAGAAGAGTATGATATGTGAGATGAGCACAGCCTGGGAAATAAGTGTCCGTGGTCAGGAGGAGGAGGTGAAGGACAGAAGACAGCTAACCAGTTTAAATAGTTTCATTAGACATTGTCATTATTAAGCAAAATATTCAGTATGCCAGCAAAAGTCCCAATTCTTCCACTCTCAGTCTAAGATTTCTTAATGATAAATTTGAAATCACTGCAAATTTTATAAATCAAAAGATAGCTTCATATAATTCCATGCATATCAACTTGAAAACCTAGGAAAATAACTTCTAAGGAAAATACACCTTACTCAAATTAACCCCAGTCCCAACAGAAATGCAAACAGACCAATCGTCACAGAAGTAGTAACATCGTAAGAGTTTCTCAAAACAACAACAAAAACAAACCACCACACAGAGAGCTTCACAGGGGACGTCTACTAGTCCTTTAAAGACCTATTGATCCTAGGGCGCCTGGGTGGCTCCGTGGTTAAGCCGCTGCCTTCGGCTTGGGTCGTGATCTCGGGGTCCTGGGATCGAGTCCCACATCGGGCTCTCTGCTCAGCAGGGAGCCTGCTTCCTCCTCTCTTTCTCTCTGCCTGCCTCTCTGCCTACTTGTGATTTCTCTGTCAAATAAATAAATAAAATCTTAAAAAAAAAAAAAAAAAGACCTATTGATCCTAATGCTCCCTAAACCACTAAAAAGAATACATAATAATAAATCTTCCAAATCTGTTTTATAAAACGAGTAGGACACTTATCTCAAAATCTGACAAAAATTGAACCTCCCAAAACACACATCTAATTTATGAATACCAATCTTATTAATATAAAAAAATCCTTTTTTTATGAATATAAAAAAATCTTAAGAATAAATACTACTCATAAACCTAACAAGCAACGTCTTTAAACATGTATGAGAAAAAACACAAGACACTCCTGAAAGCCCCAAAAGACTTGATCACATGGAAAGATGTACTTAACTCTTGAGAGAAACCCCAAATCATAAAAGTCAGCTCTCCTTAAGATAACTTATATATGTTACATAATTGTATCAAAAATACCAGCAGATCTTTTTTCTGGAGCTAAACAAGTTGATCTGGGAAAGAATGAACAAGCAGGGAACAGGCAGGCAAACCCTGAAAAACAAGTAGAAGCGGGGTGAGCCCTACTGGATTATAAACTCCAGGGTTTTTCTACCTAACAGCAGAGCATGACACATCCACAGACTAAAAACCAATGGGGCAGGATAAGAAACCAAGAAACAGACCCAATTACATTTAGAAATTTAGTGTAAATGGTTATAGATAACATCACATGCCAGTGAAGAAATGAATGACTTTTTGCTAACTGGACTTGGGACCACTGTTTAGCCACATGTTAAAGGATACACTGGGGTCCACCCCTCTCACCATTCACCAAGACACACTGATATGAATTTGATATTTAAATATGGATGAAAAAATTAACTATTGGGGCCACATCGAAATAAAAAGATTCTGCACAGTGAAGGAGACAGTCAACAAAACTAAAAGATGACCTTCAGATTGGGAAGAGCTATTAGGCAAATGACATATCCAATAAAAGGTTAGTATTTAAAGTATATAAAGAACTGATACAACTCAACATCCAAAAAACCCCCAAATAATCCAATTTAAAAATGGGCAGAAGACAGGAACAGACATTTCTCCAAAGACATCCAGATGGCCACCTGACACATGAAAAGATGCTCAACATCATGCATCATCAGTGAGATACCCCCTCACACCTGTCAGAAGGGCTAAAATAAAAAACCCAAGAAATAAGAAGAACGGTTTTGGAGAAGACAGGCAAGGATGTAGAGGAAAAGGAACCCTCGTGCACTGATGGTGGGAATGCAAACTGGTGCACCCACTATGGAAAACAGTATGGAGGTTCCTCAAACATGACTACCCTATAATTTGGTAATCCCACTACTGGGCATTTACCCCCCCACAAAAATACAAAATCAAAGGGATACATGCACCCCATGTTTACTGTAGCATTATTTATAATAGCTAAATTATGGAAGCAACCCAAGTTGCCGTCAAGAGATAAATGGATTAAAAAATGTGGTATATATACAATGGAGTATTATTCAGCCATAAGATGACATTCCACCATTTGAAACAACACGGATGGAGCTACAGTATATAATGCTAAATGAAGTCAGTCAGTCAGAGAAAGGCAAATACCATATGATTTCACCTTATGATTTCACAAATGGGCAAAGGGAAAAAAGGGGGGGAGGGGAAAGAAACCACAAAAAAGACTCTTTTTAAAAATTTTTTTATTTTCTATTTTATATTATTTTATGCTTTATTATTTATTATTTTATTGTTATTATTATTTACTATTTTATTATATATTTTATATTTTTATATTATATATATTTACACACACACATATATATATATATTATTTATTTATTTATTTGACAGATCACAAGTAGGCAGAGAGGCAGGCAGAGAGAAGAAGGGAAGCAGGCTCCCTGCTGAGCAGAGAACCTGATTCGGGGCTCGATCCCAGGACCCTGGGATCATGACCCAAGCTGAAGGCAGAGGCTTTAACTCACTGAGCCACCCAGGTGCCCCTAAAATTTTTTTAATCTAAATTCAATTTAATTAACATGTACTGTACTACTAGTTTCAGAGGCAGAATTTAGTGATTCATCAGTCAGTTGCATGTAACACCCAGTGCTCATTACTTCAAGTGCCCTCTTTAATGCCCAGCACCCAACTACCCGCAATCCCCTCCACAGCAACCCTCAGTTTGTTTCCTTTAGTTATGGTTTGTCTCCCTTCTGATTTCATCTTATTTTATTTTTCCCTTCCCTTCCCCTATGTTCATCTGCTTTCTTTCTTAAAATTCCGCATGAGCGAAATCACATGGTGTTTGTCTTTGACTTATTTCGCTTAGCATAACATCCTTTAGTTCCACCACATCATCACAAATGGCAGGAGTTATGGGGCGTCTGGGTGGCTCAGTGGGTTAAAGCCTCTGCCTTCAGCTCAGGTCATGATCTCAGGGTCCTGGGATCAAGCCCCAAATCAGGTTCTCTGCTCAGCAGGGAGCCTGCTTCCCTTCTTCTCTCTGCCTGCCTCTCTGCCTACTTGTGATCTGTCAAATAAATAAATAAAATCTTTAAAAAAACAACAACAAATGGCAGGAGTTCATTCTTTCTGATGGCTTAGTAACAGTACATTTTCTCTATATACCACTCTTCTTTATCCATTCATCTGTGGATGGACATCTGGCTCTTTCCATAGTTTGGCTACTGTGGACACTGCTGCTACAAACACTGGAGTGCATGTGCCCCTTTGAATCACATTTGTATCCTTTGCATAAACACCTAATAGTATACTTGCTGGATCATACGGTAGTTCTATTTTTAACTTTCTGAGGTACTGTCTTACTGTTTTACAGAGTGGCAGCACCAGCTTGCATTCCCACCAACAGTGTAAGAAGGTTCCTCTTTCTCCACATCCTCGCCACCATCTGTTGTTTCCTGAGTTGTTAATTTTAGCCATTCTGACTGGTGTGAGATGGTTTCTCATTGTGGTTTTGATTTGTATTTCCTTGATGCTGAGTGATGCTGAGTACTTTTTCATGTGTCTGTTGGCCATCTGGATGTCTTCTTTGGAGAATGTCTGTTCGTGTCTTCTGCCCATTTCTTGACTGGATTTTTTGTTTTCTGGGTGTTAAGTTTGGTAAGTTCTTTACAGATTTTGGATACTAGCCCTTTATCTGATAATGCATTTGCAAATATCTTCTTCTACTTCTAGGTTGCTTTTAGTTTTGTTGACTATTTCCTTTGCTGTGCAAGAGCTTTTTATCTTGGAGTCCCAAGAGTTTATTCTTGCTTTTGTTTCTCTTGTCTTTGGAGACGTGTCTAGCAAGAAGTTGCTGAGGCCAAGGTGCAAGGGGTTGCTGCCTGTGTTCTCTGGAATTTTGATGGATTCCTGCCTCACATTTAGGTCTTCAATCCATTTTATTTTTATATATGGTTTAAGACAGTGATCCAGTTTCACTCTTCTGCATGTAGATGTCCAATTTTCCCAGCACCACTTGCTGAATAGACCATCTTTTTTCCATTGGATATTCTTTCCTGCTTTGTCGAAGATTAGTCGACCATAGAGTTGAGGGTCCATTTCTGGGATCTCTGTTCTTTTCCACTGATTCATGTGTCTGTTTTTGTGCCAATACCATACTGTCTTAATGATTACTGCTTTGAAATCTAGACTGAAGTCCAGAATTGTGATGCCACCAGCTTTGATTTTCTTTTTCGACATTCCTTTAGCTCTTCAGGGTCTTCTTTGTTTACATACAAATTTTAGGGTTGTTTGTTCCAGCTCTGTGAAAAATGCTTTGGTACACTGACAGGGATTGCACTGGATGTGTAGACTGCTTTGGGTAGCACAGACATTTTAACAACAGTTGTTCTTGACCAGTCTGTGAGCATGGAATGTTTTTCCATTTCTTTATGTCTTTCTTCCTCAATTACTTTCACACATGTTCTATAGTTTTCAGAACACACATCCTTTACCTCTTTGGTTAGGTTTATTCCTAGGTATCTTATGGTTTTTGGTGCAATTGTAAATGGAACTGATTCCTTGAAGAAACAGACTCTTAACAATAGAGAACACTGCAATCACTGCCAGAGGGGTGGTGGGTGGAGGATGGGTGAAACAGGTGATGGGAATTAGGAAGTGCACTGATCTTGATGAGCAGTGAATAATGTACAGAACTGCTGAATCACCATACTGTACACCTAAAACTAACATAAAACTATATGTTAACTATACCAGAATTTAAAAAATCCAAAAAAATACAGAAGGTGAAACCATACAAGTAACAGAAGAAAACAAAAATAAATTCCTCTGTCATCTGGAAGTAGGCAAAAATTTTCTAGCTATAACTGAAAATCCAGAAACAATCCTGGAAAAGACAGATAAACTAGATTATACGAGAACAAAAACATGGGGGGTAGCAAAAGACACTGAAAGAAAATAAAAAGGCAAATGAGAAAGAAGAAAAAAATATGTGCAACTTTAACAAAAAGGTATTATCTCAGTATTAGATATCTATTGGTATATAACAAATTACCAAAAAAACAACACACATTTATCATCTCATAATTTCTAAGCAGTAAGCGTCTGAGCACAGCTTAACTGGATCCTCTGCTCAGGGTCAGGCAAGTCTTCAAGCTAATTGTCAGCCAAACTTCATTCTCACCTGGAGGCCTGATTTCAGAACTGCTCCCAAACTCATCAAGTTGTTGGAAAAATTCCTCCCCTTGTAGCTCTATGACAAAGGGGTCCTGTTAGCTGGAGGCTACTCCCAGACCCTAGTAGTTATCGGCAGCTCCTCACTATGTGGACATCACCACAACCCCTAACTTCATCAGGCTGACAATGAGGAGTCTCCTCCAGTCTGCTGAAAACTGAGTCATCTTCTTCCCTTTCTTCTTTTTTTTTTTTAAATTTTATTTGACAGAGAAAGATCACAAGTAGGCAGAGAGGCAGGCAGAGGGGGGGTGGGGTGGGAAGCAGGCTCCCTGCTGAGCAGAGAGCGCAATGTGGGACTCGATCCCAGCACCCTGAGATCATGACCTGAGCCGAAGGCAATAGCTTAACCCACTGAGCCACCCAGGTGCCCCTTCCCTTTTTTCTTTAAGATACATATGTATTTATTTAGTGAGAACGTGAGTGAGTGGGAAGGCAGAGGAAGGAGAGAATCTCAAGCTGACTTTGCACTGAGCCTGGAGCCCAACACAGAGTTCAATCCTACAACCCTGAGATCATGACCTGAGGTGAAGTCGAGTCGGCAACGGTCAACCAGCTGAGCCAGCCAGGTCCCCCAAGATGGAGTCTTCTATAATATAACCACAAGAGTGAAATCCTATTATTTTTGCTATATAACCTAAGCTAATCAAGAAATTGACATTCTCTCATCTTTGCCATATGCTGTTGGTTAAAAGCAAGGCCTAGGCCCCACTCCCACTCATGGGGAGAGAATTACATAAAGTGAGGGCAGAAGGCGGTAGGAAATCACTGGGGACCACCCTTCAGTCTTGTCAGCCACAATGAAAAGAACCAACACCCCTTCGAGACCATTCACAGAAACAGAAATACAACTGGTTCTTAACCCTGTGAGAACAGTGCTGAACCTTGCTCATAATAAGGGAAAATAAGCAAAATAAGTCCTCACAGAGATACAATTTCCCACCTGTTGGATTTATAAAAATCCAAAAGCTTGATGATATAGTCTGATAGTGAGGCTGTGGAAAAACTCTCATAATATGTGGTATATTACCTACCCTAGGCAATTCGGCAACAACTACTAAAATTACATACACATTTATCCTTTGACCTAGCTGTATGACTCCTAGGAATCTATACCACCCAGGGAAAAAGTACAAAACAATGTATGCACAAGGCTATTCACTACAGGACTATCTGTAATAAGCAAGAGGCTGGAATCAATCCAATTGTCCACTGATAAAGACCGGCTGAACAAATTAAGAAACATCCATACAATAAATATGCAGTTGTAAAAAGGAAAGAGAAATGTCTCTACATGTTAACTTTGGTTTTATCGCTACATATACTGCCAGGTGAAAAAAAGTATGATGGAGAAGAGTGTATACAGAATGCTACATAAAAATAAATCTATATTCATATAAGTAACTTCTTATAATATAAAACAAAGGATGGATAAAGCAAAGGAAGGACAAAGCATAATACTGAGCTGGTGTCTAACATTCTTCCATAAACCATTAAAAAAAAAAGTTGAAACCCATTAGGAGAGGGAGGAAACAGTATGGAGGGGCAGGACTGAAAGGCCAACTTCATATTCATAGGTGAAAAGCAGCTGCACTACTACGCAATTTAGGAAACTAGAAAGATATGTATACAAAATATGCAAGTAACAATTTAAGCACATACATGCTTTTTTAGTCCACTCAAAAACTGACTGGTCACTGCTACTTAGCATCTACTGCTGTTATACCAAAAATATTTTCTGGCAAACTGTACAGGACAAAGGTCCAAAATCTCAAGAGATCTCACTCAATTTAAACACTGTCAGGGTGCCTGACTTAAAAAATATTAATCCCCACTACCCTGCATGGTGGCTAACATACAGACCTCTGCTGTATTCCCCGTTAGCCTTTTCTTGAGGATTATTTAATGATTTTCAGAAGAAAAATGTTGTATTATTTAGTACATTAAATATGCTATGACTGGAAGATAAATGGAAGGGTTTGAAGTATCATCCGTAGAGTGACACTGTGTAACAGGCATTGTCTTTGTGAACTTTACATAATTTAATTACTTTATGGAACAGAATTTAGCAGCTGGTGTGTTCCATGTTAATGTAAGTTAATGACGACTACGGAAAGCATCTCAAAATGGGTTTTCTTAGCTCAGACAACTGTGCTGTTGAGAAACACCCTTTGCTGTAATTGATAATGATGCTGGAGTTTTGTTTTTATTTTGTTTCGTTTTTATTTATTTATTTGAGAGCACACGCACGCAAGTGGAAGGAGGGGCAAGGACGGGGTGTGGGGGGGGGAATCTCAAGCAGACTACCCTAAAAAGCAGAGCCTGACGCAGGGCACCATCTCGTGACTCTGAAATCAGGACCTAAGCCAAAGGCAGTCGCTTAACTGAATGAGCCATCCAGGTGTTCCAAGGTAAAAAATTTCTTAACCTGACTTAAAAATGTAAGAAGAACTTTGGAAAGGATTAAATACTCTAAGGCTTTGAATGAAATATTGCCTTTCCTTTTAACCTCAGACGCAAAGGGGATTTTAGCATATTAAAAGAAAGGCTATTTTAATACCACTAATTTGTCAAAAACTTGCAAATGAAATGTGAACACTGAACAAGTATTCTAAAAGCACAATCTGAAAAACTTTTTCCTCCACAAATCACTAACTAGTCTGAATTTGTGTGCCCAACATCCAACTTCTGGTACTACAAGAGTAATGAGACCATACTACCTAACACACACAGTACAGCTTTCATTTTCCTTCAACACAAAATTGTCATAATAAATGACAATTTATTAATAAAACCTAAAATGTCTCTCCTTTTTCAAGATTTCATTTGAGAAAGCATGCGCACCTGCACGAGCATGGGGAGGGGCAGAAGCACAAGCAGACCCCCTGCTAAGCTTAGCTCCTGACTCAGCGCAACTCAGGACCCTAAAATCATAACTTCAGCCAAACTTGGACGCTCAAGTGACTGAGCCACCCAGGTGCCCCTCAAATGTCTATCCCTACCTGATAAGCATGTACCTTTCAGTAGTTTCTGGCTATTTTCTCCTTGGTCTCCTCTACATTCCAAGTTGTCAAACAGCAAACATCTATTAGCATTTTCCCATAAAAGGGACACATTCATATTTTAAGTGAGCTACAGTCATATGAGTACAAATGCTGATTAACAGCAATGCCCTTCCCACTGACCCCTGTGAGATTATCAGGTGATGACAACACACACACAAAAATGGTTTTTTCTCATTCTTTATCTACCTGAAAGACTAAAAGAAAACACTGTAACCAACATATTTCGTAACTACAAGTAAGGAGATTACTGAATTAGGAAAGGTTCAGAGCAAATTCCAGATATCATGTGATTTCCTGGGAATAATCCTCTGACATCCCTCAGACATTAACTAATATTCTCTCTATAACAATCAGAGAGAACATAACACATGTGGTGGTACATACTATACCTCAAATGCAGAGAAAAACCATATGGTGATGTTGATGGGAGAAAGCAACAAGACAAGGAACTAAAAGGACAGCTAGGAGTTAGCACATAAACCAATCTTGGGACACCTGCTTGGTCAGTGAAAACAGACTGGTGGAGGCTGACCATTAGGCGTTAATATCCTCCCTGATCAAGTAGAAAGCAGCAGAAAGCTACAACTCTCCCTGGTCAAGGCCTGGGGAAAACTAAAGGAGAAAGTGACCACAGCTTTGTGAGGGGCTTGCACAACACCCATATACTTCAAGGAATCTTTTTTTTTTTTTTTTTAAAGATTTTTTAAAGATTTTAAAGATTTGACACAGAGAGATCACCAGTAGGCAGAGAGGCAGGCAGAGAGAGAGAGAGGAGGAAGCAGGCTCCCCGCGGAGCAGAGAACCCGATGCGGGACTCGATCCCAGGACCCTGAGATCATGACCTGAGCCGAAGGCAGCGGCTTAACCCACTGAGCCACCCAGGCGCCCTCAAGGAATCTTATATTAAAGATCTTTCTAACTATATATTCTACTAGCTGTAATTCATTATGATCTCTTTTATTTTCATGAATCCATTTCTGACCCAATGCATCTGATCAAGATCAACAGGCACACACAGGGAACGCCCTTACAACAGCTTTTTCTCAGTCCCAGCGAAGAGTTGACATCCCGTAAATGCAGGGGTCATAAAATCAAATGCAGTCAGAAACCAGGCAGATAAACGGGTGTATCTGCCAGGGAGGAAACAAAAGACCGGCAGGGTGTGTCCCCCACCTAAATTCAGAAACTGGGCAAGGTCGAAAGTTTGATCAGGCTCCAGACTTCAACTCTGAAGGGATGTATAGAATGAATACAGAGTAACCACTTATAGCCCCCAGAATCATGAAAACCATTATTTCTTGTTCCCTTTCTACCCATTAAAAGGAGAATTAAACCCAAAGTGCATCAAATGAGCAAATAAGTGAACAGAAAAAAGTATGGTTACTAGAAATAAGTGTTCTGAGATATCCAAATAACTAAGGAACTAAATGGCTTTAAACACACCCAATATCAACAAACATCCAACAAGCATGATCCACATGGCCTTCTATAGACGCCTCTGTCCCAGGACCAAGGGGGTATGAGCAAAGCTGACTCCCCTTAAACCAGGGCTACTGAGTGTGTTACTGGGCCAGGCGTGTCTGGGGTCTCCAGGACTGGGCAGTGCTGACCAAGTGGTTTACCTACACAAATGAGGTATGCAAATCAAAACTAACAAAAAAAGAAAATACTAGTCCCAAGTGTAGAACAGAAAAAAAACAAGGCTTCTTATCTTTTTTCCTCTTGATTTTAGAGAAATTAAGTAACTTGCTTTAAGGACATGCAGCTAGGAAGGAAGGGGAGGAACTGAGATCTGAATCCCAGTCATCTGATGTCAGATCTATGTCCTTAAGCATTTTGTTATACCACCTGGCAGGGAAGAGGCCAGTGATACGCTGCTTGCCATCCTTTAAAAAAGAGATGTCATCCAGTAACTTTTTAAAATATAAATTTATGTTTTCCACAAGATTAAAGATATGGATAGCCCCTGCCCTTGGGGTTACCTAAAATGACCGTATGTCCAGATCTGTGATAAATACTACTTCCCCCTTGTTCTCAAACAAACAAACAAAAAACAAAAGCAAAAAACCTCACTGGCACCCAAGGCACACTTCCGTCCCTGAGGTCAGTGTGTGCCCTCCACCTGTGAGAGGCTTTCTGACTAGCCGTCCGGGGAGACAAAGTAGGAACTATCAGTGACCGTGACCCAGGAGGGCTAGGGAGAGGCTCTATCCCCCAAGTGTCCACTCTGCCTGAAATCCCTGCATTACAGAACCATTTCTTTAAGTCTGGAAAGCTTATCTTTCATATTTTCTTATCTCAATGGATTTCAATCATTTTGGTTAGAAAAAAGATATGACTGCTATTTAGATTGAATTGCTATTGCTATTTAGATCGACTGCTATTAGATGGTTCTGTAATGCAGAACCATTTCTTTAAGTCTGGAAAGCTTATCTTTCATATTTTCTTATCTCAATGGATTTCAATCTAAATAGCAGTCATATCTTTTTTCTAACCAAAATCTTTGGAACCCCAACGTAATCTATATAAATATAACAAAAGACCATGTAATTCTTCATGAGAGAAAAACATTTATCCTCAGCAGAATACCGAAAGTACTGCTACAAGTGGACAGAGAGGGAGGGAGGCGAGAGAGAGGGAGCACGGAGAACGGGCAAGCGGGCAGCAAGCAAACTCACTCTAAGGAAAATGAGTCCTAGACTATGACCTGCAAGTGATAAACTTTTTTAAAAAACACCTTAACTCCCCCTTAGGATCTGTTATTCCAATGGACTGGTATCTTTCCTCAGTTTTCAAAGCTCTCCGCCATCTCCTCCTCAGATACTGCCCTCCTCCCTTCTCCCTCCTCTCCTTGGAGGATTCCAATCAAACACGCTGTACGTTGTCACTACATCCTCTGTGTTTCCTACCCTCTCTTCAGTGTTTTCCAGATTCTTCCTCTCTCATACTTGAAGGAAGCTTCTTCTGATCTTTCAGTTGATTAGTTTTCTAATTTGTTATTAATCCAATGAATCCTCAATTCTGATGATTGTATTTAGATGTAGTATCTAGCTGTGTCTTTTTCAAATCGGTTGTCCCTTTGCTCTGATTCCTTGCTGAGATGTTTAAGTTCAGCTTTTAGCTCCATAAACATCCCAAATGATGTTTTACCATCACCATCTAAAGAGGCTGCCTCTACAGGTTTCCTGTTCAGTCTGTCTTCCAGTGCACCGGACTGCAGTGATTTGACTGCATGGACATATCTGAAAAGTCATCTCAGAAACAACTTGAAACCCAAGATTCTATCTTCCTCTGGAGAGTATCTTCATTTGCTTCTGCTAGGTACCTGCCATCACCAGCAATCTGAGATTGGAGATATACTAAACTCCCTAAATGACACAGAAGAATTTTGTTTCAGGGAAGACCCCATCCACTCCCCGCCCACCTGTACTCCAGCCTACAGCCTTTCAAGAGTCCAACGTTACCCCTGGTCAGCTCAGCAGGATTCTCACCCACGGCAAATCCTGGACTCCAACTTCTGTTCCCCTACCCCGTCAATCTGTCCATACACTGCTCAGCCTTTCAAATCCTTTTCCATAATACAGCAAATACCAGGTACAAGAGCAGCCCAAGCAAGGTGTTCACCTCTCCGCATTTCTATTATCTCCCAAACCTCTATCCAGTAATTAATTTACTATCTTGTGAATTCTCTGACACTTTTCAGCACGGACTGATTTCAGCTAGGTTCTCCAGTCCGCCATTACCAGAAGCACAAGGCCAGGGTCATTTTCTCAACTACTGCTTTTATATTCCAAAGTGAACTGGCTAGGTATAACCAAAAAGAGAATATCAGAAAATCGTGTGACAGACTCTTCAGCATTTTTCAGAAAACTCCTTTCTGAATACAATCTACCACCTCAAGATCGAGAGGTTTAGAAAGCTGACGAACCTACTAATCGAACTGGACAAATGGCCAGTTTCTACCCCAGCTCATCCTGCTGGATCAAGCTGCGGGAAATCAACAGAGCAGACACTGTCATTTGCACATCCTCCTGAGTATCCATCTCCACAGGTCTGACTTCCAGGTGCCAGCATCTGCATCTCTGGCCCCTGGAGCCCATCTGCGCATGTGCAGTGCAGGCCCAAAAGTATATGAGAATATGTACCTTCCTAGAAGCAGCCTTCAACAAAAGACTAGTTAAAATACCCCAGAGCTCCCTTATATGCTTGCCCTGGATGCTAACTCTTGACACCTATATTTTACACTGGTTCTCAGAGTTCCCCCGTGGAAGCTGCAGTGGCCTACAGTGGAAAATGACCTGAAATCCATACCCTCTCCTAGCTTCCTCGCCTGTCTCTCTTACTTCTTCATTCCCCTACTGGTGTGCCCTGAGATTACCGCACAAATAAACAAGGTGAACTGAAATTTTTATCTTAGGATTCTGGAGAAACCCAAACTAGTAAGAGAGAAGAAATCACTTGACAAATTCTTATTATGTACTAATTTTTTACTTTTAAGTAGAAAACTTAATTTTAAAAAGGGCCTATTTAGCTTTTGTTGCCTAGAGAATGCAAAATAATGCATGCAAAAAGTTATCCTGAAAAGTTGCAAGGTATTTTTATAGTTTTGCAAGAGAAGAACTTAAAGTGAAAAGCTCTTCTAAGGAAAGCAAAAGCTATCAGACAGTACAGCTTGAAATCATTATTAATCAAGTGATAAATGTGAAATTTGCTTGCATAATCAAATCTAGATACAATACCACAGTCCTGGATCTGTGCATACAGTTCACTGAAGACGGTAACTCACAAACCCTAAGTTAAAAAAAAAATGGGAGTAACTTCAGTTTCCAGTTCCAACATGAGACGAGCTTACAAGTCATCACTCCCACCCCTACAAGAAAAAACTGGACAAACTGAACATCAATATGCTTTTAGACCATCAGAGAACTGAGGTTACAGGGCAAACTGACACCCAAAACCTAGAGACACACCATGATATCTTCTTACCTGAAGCAGAAGCTGCTGGAGCCACAAACTGATGCTGCAGACTCTGTGACCTGGCGTGAGAGTGAGAAACTCTGGGGAAGCAGTCAGGATTGGGGGGAGGGGCTCCCACACTTCTGCAGGCTTTACCTCGAGGACCCTACTAGGTCCTCACCATGAATGTGGAGATACAGAAAGATCCCCTCTACTCTGACAGGGGAAGGGAAAAGTAATCACTGTGAAACACCCTAGAGCGGTCTCCAAGGCAAAGGCATTTGCTCCAGGGCAAAAGACACTGCCAGAACTTTCTTCTAGTTGGGAAAGGGCACTCCTCCCACTCCAGCCCCTGCTAGCCTTCCAGACAAACCTAAGAGAAAAGATCAACAGAAGGTCACAGCTTCCCGGAAACAGACCAGGAATTCTGCAGCTAGGGAAGGGAAAAGGTTGCAGGGGGGAAAAAGCTGCACCACTGGCAAAACACGTGATGGTCGTACCTGCAGACACAGAACTCTCACCCTCCTTCGTACTTGACCACCACACCAACAGGCTCCAAATATAATAAAGGGGTTACAGCTGAGAGAGCTGCAAGACACAGACTCTCTGGGGAAGGGTACTCAGAAAATCCCCAAGTCCAGAGGGCAGATAAAAACAAGGACACTAGAAGAATTTGAGGCCTCTGGCATCTGTAGCTAAAGCAAACACTAAACACAGCCAAACCCCCAGCTATATCACCATAAACCCATACACTAAAAATCTACTTACTTTAGCTCCTACCTATCAAGTAGGAGCTAAAGTTTTCAAGTCAAGTTTTCAACAACATTAAAAATACAAAGCATACCAAAAAGCAAGAGAAAATAATGGGGCGCCTGGGTGGCTCAGCGGGTTAAGCCGCTGCCTTCGGCTCAGGTCATGATCTCAGGGTCCTGGGATCGAGTCCCATATCGGGCTCTCTGCTCAGCAGGGAGCCTGCTTCTCTCTCTCTCTCTCTCTGCCTGCCTCTCTCTCTGTCAAATAAATAAATAAAATCTTTAAAAAAAAAAAAAAAAAAGAAAGAAAATAAGGTCTGAAGAGACAAGCCAATCATAAGAACCAGACTTAGGTGACACAGAATTGGGGATCATAAACAAGAATTTAAAATACCTAAGGGCGCGTGGGTGGCTCAGTCGGGTAAGTATCTGACTCCTGATTTCGGCTCAGGTTATGATCTCAGGGTCATGAGATCAAGCCTGTGTTGGGCTCTGTGCTGGGCGTGGGGCCTGCTTAAGACTCTCCCTCTCCCTGCAATCCCCCCTCAACAAATAATAATATCTATAATTAATATGTTAAGAATCCTAGTGGACAAAAAACAACATGCAAGAATACACGAAAAACATCAATAGGGAGATGGAAACTCTAAGACGGAATCCAAAGGCAGGGCTAAAAAATCAAGAACACTGTAACAGCAATGAAGACTGCCTTCCATGGGTTCATCAGTGGCCTTTACAAAGCTAAAGAAAAGAGCAGTGAGCCTGAATATAGTTCAATTCCTAAACTGAAATGCAAAGACAAAAAAAGAGGAAAATAGTACATCCAAGAACTTTGGGCAATTCAGAAAATATAACTTACAAAGTATCAGAATATCAGAAGGAGAAGAAAAAAAAAAGCAGAAGAAATATCTTAAGTAACAATGGCCAAGAAATTTCCCAAACTAGTAAGAGAACCCAAAGCAGAATAAATACCCCCCAAACTCTCACCTCGGTATAATCAAAAGACAAACAAAAATGCTGAAAGAAGCCACAGGGAGGAAAAAACTTTATCTACAGAGGGGAAAAGGGTAAGAATTAGAGTGGGATTTTCCTTAGAAATCATGTAAGCAAGAGATGGACTGAAACAGTTCAAGAATGAAAGAAAAAATCCACCTGCCTTAGAATTCTATACCCACTGACATTATCCTTCAGAAGTTAAAAAATAACTTCTTGAACATAAACTGAGGAATTCGTCATCAGTAGACTTACCCTGCAAGAAAAGTTAAAAGAAATTCAAGCAGAATGAAAATGACAAAAGTAAGAAACCTGGATCTACATAAAGTACATCAGAAGAAAAAAAATGAGACTTCTTTTTCTTTTTCTTAACTGATCTAAAAGAAACTGTTCAAAGGAACTAAGTCACAATATACTGAGTGATCATAGCATACTGGTAGGTGAATGAATGACAACAATGTCACCGGAATGGGAGGAAAAAACTGTAATGGTCTTCATTAATAAGGTATCTGTACAATATGTCTGGCAATTACTGTTACATGAAGGCAGATTCAAACTGATTAGTTTAAAATGTATACTGAAAACTCCAGGGCCACCACCAAAAATTTCTTTACAAGATGTGAATATGCTAAGTATAGGTAGACTAATGGTCCCCCAGAGACAGCCACATCCCAGAATTAAGGCTGGCTGCTAATCACTTGACCTTAAAACAAGGAGATTATCCTAGATTATCTGGGTAGACCCAGTGTAATCTGAGGGTCCTTAAATGTGAAAAGGGAAACAAAACAGGAGATCAGAATGATGCACTGTAAGAGGAGGAACTCTGCTGTTGCTGGCTTTTGAAGTGGAGGAAGAGGGCCACAAGCCAACGACTGTGTGTGGTATGCCAAGATCCCGGTATACTGACTGAAGAATGAGGGAGCACAACCAACCACACAAACAGGGGCTTGGGGGGCGGGGGAGCAGCAGGTCCCTTCCTCAGCACCTCAGACCTCAGCTTCCACTCTGGGAACATGAAACCCCCAGCAGCCTTTGGACTGAAGGTGCAACTTCAATATACCCACATGAAGGAAGCAGAGTCACAAGATTTATCACTCGAAGCTCGAAGAAGCAGGGGGACAGGGAGTGCAATGAGCTGGGGAAAGGGCAGTCCTACATCTGGGTTACCAGGGAGCAGGAGATAAAGAGCAGGGTAGCAAGCAGCTATTATTTTTAAGGGGGCTGGGGCAGAGTCATTAACTTTTCCCAGATTCACCTGAAGTGGTTATTTGAAAAGGTGCCCTGGGAAAGACAAAGCAGGAACTTCTGTCCGGCGTCCTAAACTCGCGTCCTTACCGAAATGTCCAGACTCCGCGCATGAACAGGATCATCACAAATATAAAATGCCTAGGCAGCAACTGAGAAACACAAAATTTTCCCTAAAAGGCGCTTTCCTCATCACAATTGGCCCTGTGATGTCTGGGCATTAATCTTTAGGGAAAATCACAGGCACTCTCTGGACAGTGAAGATATTAAAAGCCACTGAAATGGTTTTCATCACCCAGTGCACAAAACATCTGAGTAAAGGAAGAATACCAATCAGGAATATCAACAGACAAAAGTTCAAAATCCTATCCGTAATTCTCCCCAGTTACTGGGGTCCAGCCAAGAAAATAAAAGCCCTTGGATAAAGGTTAAATTGGTATTTGGTTAAAACCCCCGAGTGACATTATGGAATACTTGTACCTGTTCAGACTGATTGGTCGTTGTGCGCCCAGTGCAGTGGCGAGTAGCCTAGTCCATCCGAGTGACCTACTCCTAGTATCATGCGGATAAATACCACATACACTTTTGACATGAGGGGGGAGAAGGACAGGCAGATGGGAGGTCCTGTTCAGTGATGTTTAAGGGTAGTCCCAGGGAGATTAAAGTACACTGCTATGAACAGACAGGACTGCCTGGGAGCCGGCATGTGATAGGGGTGAGGCAAAGAAAAGTACACAGATGTGTGACCACTCCAAGGCAATGGACGCACAGCGGACACCAACTGCCTGATCAGGGAAGCTGAAATAACTTGGGGTTCCCCCTGGATGGCTAGGCCAGGAGGCCCAAAACTGTGGGGATTATGTTCCTTGGGATGAGGGGTAGGTCATGTTCACGTATGTGGTGGTGTTACCTGGGCAGATATGGAGGATTATAAAGAGCATGTGGGGGCTCTAGCCGATACCATACACTGCACTGCAAAGTGTCCTCCATGGGAGCGGCTGAACATCACAGAGTGGCCAGGCAAGCTCTAAGGATGAGTGAGGTGCCTTCTGCTGGGTAAATGGGACAAGGTTAATAAGTCAGCCGGTAGGCCACTAACTCCAGAAACAGTCTTTTGTTGAGCTTGGTAATATGCCCAGCAATTACAGTGGTCTGAGAAATGAGCTCCAATTTCTGCCTACTGTATCAAAATATTAAGTTTATTGGAAGGCTTGAACAGCAAGACTGTGGAGCCCTGAGTGGTGATCACAGGAAAAGGTCCCTTTGGGGTGGTACAGGGAAGTGACCCTGCAGCTGTGGTTCTGCAGAGAGTAGAGGGGATGCTGCGGTGGTGACAGCTCCCGTAGCTGGTAAGGGGTCCTACCAACAAAAATTAAAGTCACTAAGTCTCCACAGGATGCAACGTGGGCCAGTCCAATGCGTGAAAAGCAAAGGAAAACAACTAAGTGTTTAAAGAGGTCCCCAAAAGGTTGTAAGACCTGACATATACCTAATCTTCCAAACCTCAAAGGTGCAACGGAGGAGAGCAGCTTAGCAGTCCAAGAACTACCTCACCTTTGAGCAGCAAGCACTGCAGTAAGCGAGAGCGTCCTGGGGTACCCACAGTTAGCGCTGCAAAATGTCATTCACAGGGATCATCCCAAGGAGCCAATTCAGCACTCGAGTCCCAGGGAGCGCTTGCCATCACCAGCCCCTATCATCAGTCTCGTCAGAGTCTTGTCTGCTCTACTGGAAGGCGGACACGCAGCATTCAATAGCTCCTACGATCATGGGCTGGGGCACTGTCACCTCAGCCCTGTCACCGGTGGAGGGAGCCACTCCTGAGGGGTGGCTCTCCCAGGTAGGGGAATTGAGGGGCAGGGGATCTAACAGGGTCACAGAGATTTGGGATGCCCTGAATAAGGTTTGTTTGCACCACTGGGAGCATTTACTGATATCATAAATTTTCAACAAAGTCTGGCAGGGGTTTCCCCAGAGGCACACCTTGCAAATGACTGGATGGTGCTCTCCTCTGAGGCACAGGAGGTATCCACCTGTGAAGAGTAAATGCTGGGGCGCACATGAAGCACTGTTTTAAAGAAAATTTAGTTGTATGTTCCCAACAGTTTAACGATTGGCCTTGCATCACCAGAGATGAGTATGAACTGCGTACACCTATCAGCCAATGAAGGTTGACATTAGGGCAATGTAATGCCCAGTGTCCAGAGGTCAGGATGTCGGTGACCACTTGGGCAAGGCTGGAGGTCTTTAAACATTTGTGCCACTGGTACCATTTAAGATAGAGGTCTTGAATCCCCTGCTAGTACCCACACCTGGTGGTATTTTGGGCACTGTCCTCCCACTCCCGGGTGGAACTGCTATCTAATTATAAGAAAACATCACACAAATCCCAAGTGGCAGACATTTTACAAAATACATGAGTATTCTCAAAACTGTCACGGTCATCAAAAACAAGTCTGAGAAACTGTCAGAGCCAAGAAGCCTAAGAAGACAGGATGACTACAATGTGTATCCTGGACTGACCTTTAGTTTTTACCTAATGTCCTTAGAAGGGGGGAGGGGAGAGACTAAAGAAACCTGAATAAATTCTGATGTTAGTTAGTAATAATGTATCAGTCCTGGCTCATTAATTGTAATAAATGTGCCATACTAATGTAGGTTGTTAATAACAGGAGAAACTTGGCATGGCATATAAAAGAACTCTCAGTTATACTCTGTAATGCAATTTTCTATGACTCTAAAACAATTCTAAAATAAAATGAATTTTAAAAAGATGGGGTGCCTGGGTGACTCAGTGGGTTAAAGCCTCTGCCTTCGGTTCAGGTCATGATCTCAGTGTCCTGGGATCAAGCCCCGAATCAGGCTCGCTGCTCGGCGGGGAGCCTGCTTCCTCCTCTCTCTCTGCCTGCCTCTCTGCCTATTTGTGATCCTGTCTGTCAAATAATTAAAAAAAAATTTATATATATATATATATATATATATATATATATATAAAAGAGACCAGAGAAGCTCCTGGGTGGCTCAGTCAGTTAAGCATCCAACTACTGCTTTCAGCTCAGGTCATGATCTCAGGGTCATGAGACTGAGCCCTATGTATGGCTCTGAGCTCAGTGGGGAGGTGACTTGAGATGTTCATTCTCTCTCTCTCTGCACTGCCAGCCCCCGTGTCTGTGCACATTCACACACACACTCTCTCTAGAATAAATAAAATCTTGAAAAAAAAAAAAAAAAACCCAAACCAGAAAGACTGTAGTCAGAATGAGCTTTTTTTTTTTTTTTTAAAGATTTTATTTATTTGACTGAGAGATCACAAGTAGGCAGAGAGGCAGGAGTGGGGGGAAGCAGGCTCCTTGCTGAGCAGAGAGCCCGATGCGGGGCTCGATCCCAGGACCCCGGGATCATGACCTGAGCCAAAGGCAGAGGCTTTAACCCACTGAGCCACCCAGGCGCCCCCGGAAGGAGCTTATTTTATACAACTAAAATAACCTAATCCTATGAAATCTGAGATTTGCTTCCAATTAACTAATAGAAGGTAAGACAGGTGGGGTTACAAATGAAAAAAACTGCATGAAAAACCTGAAGAATATTTCTTTTAGAAGTTGATATTTAAGTCTGGCTTTAGAAAATAAGATTCCAATGGCCAAATACTGAAATATTTCAAGGAGAAAGTTCAAGTCTTGGAAAATTGCAACATAAGTAATTGTTTTTAGTTTTTCAAGCAAAATAGCAAGTGGAAAGGATGGCTATAATGAACAGATCAGCTGGTTAAGACTAGTGGAAGGTAATTACTTTTATGAGGACAGGCTGGGGCTCTGACCCTGAGGATGAGACTTAACTTGTTCTGCATGCAAAAAAACCTAGCTAATGTCTTTAAGAAAATATATCTTATGGAAAAAATACTACCAGCAGTGTATAATGGTTTGGGACAGAGGGGAATCTAGCTTGAAATTTGAATCTTAAGCTTCAAAGCAATGTTAAAAAAAAAAAAAAACACCAAAATTTTAGTTTAAGTTCCACTGAAATAATAGCAGAAGAGGAGCAAGCACTGAACCTCTGAGGACATGCACAGTTAAAAATCCCGTGGAACAGGAAGTACTAATAAAGGACATGAGAAGGATCACAAAATCGAGACCCACAAGAGGGAGTACTGACCAGCAGCAACATGAAGTGTCACAAAGATTTGGAGGTCAAGTCAGCAGGAGTTGAGGTGGGAGCATCAGATTTAGCCATAGGAAGGCATGAAGGTCTTAAGAGAGCAGTTTTAGGGGCGCGTGGGTGGCTCAGTGGGTTAAGCCTCTGCATTCCGCTCAGGTTATGATCTCAGGGTCCTGGGATCAAGCTCCACATCAGGCTCTCTGCTCAGTGGGGAGCCTGCTTCCCTCTCTCTGTCTGCCTACTTGTGAGCTCCCTGTCAAATAGATAAGTAAAATCTTAAAAAAAAAAAAAAAGCAGTTTTAAAAATGGGAAGGATTAGTTCCTCAAGAAGTCAAACAGATGTTACCCTATGATCCAGCCATTCCACTCCCAGGTTTTTACCCCAAAGAATCAAAAACAGGTGCATGTAGCCTCATGTGCACAGCAGCACTACGCACAGCAGCCGGTCAAGAGATGAACCAACAAACTGTGATACAGCCAAAAATGGAACTCTAATTCAGCCACAAAAAGGAACGAAGTCTAACAGACGCTCGCCAGGTATGGAATCTGAAAACAATACATGAAATAAGCCTGACACAAAAAGGCAAATACCGCACAACTCCACTGGCAGGAGGTACTCACGGCGGTCCAATTCCGAGAGGCAAAAAGGGTCCGGGAGAAGGGGAAATGGGAAGTTACTGCTTCACGGTTCGAGCTTCTGCACGGAGCGATCAAAACGTTTTTGGACACAGACTGTGATGCAATGAATCGTACACTTAAAGACGGGTTATTACGGACACTGGGGAGGGTATGTGCCATGGGGACTGCTGTGAAGCGTGTAAGGCCGAGTCACAGCCCTGTACCCCTGCGGCAAACAATACATTATATGCTAATTTTAAAGGAATTTTAATTTAAAAAAAGGTAAATTTTTTTAAAAAAAGATAAATTTCATGTTGCATAAATGTTTAAAAACACTAAGTAGACCCCGGACTGCAAGGAAGAAACAGCCCAGAAACTGCCCAGAGGAGATGGGAAGACTGGGTCTTTCACCACCTCGAAGTGCGAAGCGCCACAGACACACACGGGGGTGGGGAGTTTCCTCTTCTCTGTCTCAGGGCAGAGTAGGTTTCCGCATCCGAATTTCTGGGTGAAAGCTTGGAACTCAGAGCAGGCAAACAAACAGACTTTAAAGGGGGCCTAAACCTGTGATCTGGGGGAAGAGAGGGCGCGGGAAAACCGTGAAAAGCCCAGCGATAACTTGGCCGTGTGTCTGGAACACCACCAACCAACGACTGATTCCCTAACACACGGCGGCAGCGGAACGCGGACCCGCTCTCCCCGGCGGAGAAAACAAGCGCCGCGGGACCCCTCCAAGGACGAAGTCTTTCCGAACTGGAGGCCGGGGACTTGGTCTTCTCAGATTTATCCAAACGCCACGGAGTTTAAGAACGTCGGGAAACGACACGAGGCAAACAGCCCAATTTCTCCAACAAGCAAACAGAAAGGAAAGAGAAACCAGAGGCACCTCAGCCAAATGCCGTGTGTCACGGCGAGCGGTGGCGCCTCCCGGGAAACGCGAGCCGCCCGGCTGGGGGGTGGGGCCGGGGGCCGGGGGCCGGGGGGGCGGGTGCAGCTCTCACTTCTCTCTCGCCTCTGCCATCTGTTACCGTCTCTGCCGCACCCCCTCCTGCTCCCGGAAGACCCAGCCGCAGGGCTCCGACCCTCGTTCCGGGAAACAGCGGCGGGAGCCCCGGGCCCACGGCTCCGCGACCCCAGCGCGGCCCGGCCCCCGCCGACAGGGGCGCGCCGGGTCCCGCGGGCGGTTCCTCGGTCAACACCCAGTCCCCGGGAGCGGTGCTCGCGGTCGGACTCCGCAGCCGGCCGCCGGGCGTCAGGCCCCGGGCGCAGCCTTCAGCCTTGGGGTCTCGGGGCCGCGCGCCGGAGCCGCTAGCTTGAGGCGCTGAGGGGACGACGGAGGCCGCGCGGGCTCAGACGCCGCCGCGCCAGGCCGCGCGCTACTCACCCTGACGCAGGCAGCGCAGGATTCCGGGCTTCTGGGACTCGGGCTGTGGCATCTTCCCTCCCGCCACAGCCCGGGTCCGACCCGCATTAGCCACAGCAGGGGGAGTTGCCCGGGAAGAAACGCTGCACCGGCGCGGCGGCGGTCACGGGCTCCCGCGCCGCAGTCTCAGACTGAGCGCGCGTGCCCCTGGGGCCACGTGACGGAAGGCCCCGCCCCCGCGCGTGGGTGACGTCACCGCCCGCGCCTGGCGCGGCGCTGGCGAAGACTGCGGCGTTCGCGAAGCTCGCGGCTCGGCGGCGGCCCTGAGGGTCCGTGACGGGCGGCTTGGGTTTTTTTCTCGTTGTAAAACCCCCTCGATGAGGACAAGCGGGCGCGTACGTATTAGAAGATGTGCAGCTTCAGCTTTGCTCAAACAAATGTGGGTTCCACTGTGAAGGCTTTGCGGTGTCCCTCTCCGAGGAGGAGGTGTCCCCAGGAGGAGCGGCCGCAGCAGGCGGCGCCGGTGTCACCTGGGGGCTGCTTGGAACTACTGGGGCGGGGCACCTGGGTGGCTCAGTGGGTTAAGCCTCTGCCTTCGGCTCAGGTAGGATCCCAGGGTCCTGGGATCGAGCCCCGCATCGGGCTCTCTGCTCAGCAGGGCGCCTGCTTCCTCCTCTCTCTCTGCCTGCCTCTCTGCCTACTTGTGATCTCTCTGTCAAATAAATAAAATCTTAAAAAACTGCTGAATCAGAAGCCCTTTGCCAACCTACCTAGTAATCAATATCTGCGTTTTAGCGAGATCTGCAGGCGAGGCGCACAAACCGAGTTTGGACCCCCGTGCTCGCGAGCGGTCAGCGCCCGAGACCTTCCACTGCTCACGCCGCCTGCTCCCGACCCTTGACAGCGTCAGGTACTTAAATGTTTGCCATTCTGAGGGTCTGGCGTGGAATTTTTTTTCTAGCTGCTACTTTAAACGTTTCTAAGCTATTCCGTCAAATTAGTGCATAATGGTACAAACCCAGCAGTTGAGGTTTGGGTTAGCTCCAGTTTTGCGGTTAGGAAGAATGACACTAAAATTTTAGCTGTTTGCAGCCTCATGCTGTGGTTAAACCCAGTCTTTGACACTGGGCTGGTTCTGCTACTGTATGGGCGGGATTAGTTTGTCCCCAGATAGTTACCAGATGAAATACAGGATGGCCGGAAATTTGCATTTCAGAGCAACAATGAACAATTTTGTGGTGTAAGTATGTTTGGTGGAATATGTGAAATACACTTCTAACAAAATACGGTGTATTCAAAATTTGGATTTCAGAGACAGAGCATCCTGTATCTTTGTTTGCTAAAATCGGCAACCCCAGCCTGTGAACAAATCCTACCTTTGGATTTCTCATCTGTGAAATGGTAATAACAACAGGGCCTATCTTACGTGTGGTTGGGCTGAGATAATCCGGGCAGAGTACTTGCCACAGCCTATGAAACATAACCGGGAGCTGTTTCAGGCTGGCGCGCCTTAGGCTGCATTCCGAGAAGTGTGCTTTCTTTAGAGAACTCCCAGGCTTACTTTAAGGTTTGTCTGAACATTCCATCATACCAAAACTGTGTTATAAGGAAAGCTTTGAGTGGGTTAGGTCCAAAATAGAAGTCAGGTTTTTGTTTCCACATGAAACAGAAAATTGCCACCTATAGGCTAATACAGATTTCCTTTCGATCACACCAGTACTTGGATATTTATTCTCATTTCTATTCCAGACTTGTCTAAGGAATATACTACATCATCTCTAAGACTTGCCCACACTGTTATCTGGTACCGGAACCAAGACTCACACTAAAAAATTAAAATTTAAGGGGCACCTGGGTGGCTCAGTCTGTTGAGCACCTGACCTTTGGGTTCAGCTCAGGTCATGATCTCAGGGTCTAGATCGAGCCCTGCGTCAGGCTCCGTCCGCACTATGCGGAGAGTCTGCTTGAGATTCTCTCCCTCTCTTCCTGTCCCTGTCCTCCCACCCCTTTCTCCCCATGCCTGCAGGTGTGCCCTGTCTCTAAGGAGAAAAAAAAAACAAACAAGTAATATCTAATATTAGGCTCATGGCTCTAAGAACATTTGTCTTTTTCTTTTGGCAAAGCTGATTATTTGCCATATCCTCCCCTTTATGCTTACCAAAGGAAAAAAAAAACTATGCTCAAATTTCAAAACTGAAAAAAAAGTTATTTCAAAATGATTTATTTATACTAGAATTTTTTCCTTCTGCTATAGATTTCTATTTTGTATTTTACCCTAATTTTAATAGATCCATGTGTTTATTATAAACATTTTTTATTACTTCCTAGAAGCAGGTAAGGTATAAATATGGGCCAAGAATAAAATCATAACATGGTGCTTATTTTGTGTTGCCAGATTGACTTTTTAAAGGCTCAGTCATGTTCCCTGACCACCGTAATATATAAGCTCAGGTCTTCCCCATGTCATTCTAACAACAGATTCTAGAGAGTAAGTTGCTAAATACATATGTATAAAGGATCATAGTAACTGGTTCTTTTTTCTTTACATTATATGGATTATCTCAAAGAACACGAGCTCCATGAAGGGAGGGATGTTTTGTTGTTCCCCGCCTGCTGTGCCCCAGCACCTAGAAGGATATCTGGCCCTGGATGACTACTCAGTTGTCGACTGAGTGAGCATAAAAGATAAGTTGTCTCCTGCTATAAAAACTAGTTTATACGCTAAGTTTAGTGATCCTACCTCGTCTCCCCCGGTTCTTTTATTCCTTTCAATGTGTTTCCCCCTGCATTTTATCATTGTTTCTGTGAATTAAATATATGCCCCCTTCCTAGCCACCTTCACCAGGGTGAACACAGTAGCCATCCTTCTAACTCAAAAGAAATACTTTAGACATTTGGGGGATGCCTGGGTGGCTCAGTGGGTTGGGCCTCTGCCTTCGGCTTGGGTCATGATCTCTGGGTCCGGGGATCAAGTCTCATATCAGGCTCTCTGCTCAGCAGGGAGCCTGCTTCCCCTCTTTCCCTGCCCGTCTCTCTGCCTACTTGTGAACTGTCAAATAAATAAATGAAAATAAATAAATAAAAATAGTCGTTTGGGAGTGTGTTCACACAGGGTAGATAGGGAACTTAGCTACTTCTTTCCCAGTCCCAGCTAAACAGTTCTTAGTCAGAACATAGATTAACAACAGAGCGCACTCTCCAAGAAAGGTCAGGAGAGCTGTAAGCCAGAGCCATCACAGGGGAAAAATATGAACAAGGCAAAACTGTAAGCAGGGAAGAGGGACTGTCTCCTAATGACAAAAGGACTGACAGACACAAGCCAGAAGGCTGACCTAGAGAACTGGACACCACAGCAAGTGGATGGGACGTCGGAAACTCAGGAACCCAGCCAAGCAAGGGATCAGTTCCAATATCTACACTGGCAGCAAGAGAGGAGCTCAAAACAGTTGAGCTGAAGTTGGTATGTACCAACCAAGGCTCTCTGTGAATGTCCTTCTGAGAAGGCCACCAGGCCAGGTCACCTGCCTGGAGTGAATGGGGTTTACAGAGTCTCCAAAAGTGGAACCTTCCCGATGGTCCAACAGGACCAAGTGAGTCTGGCAAATACCGAAGAGAATACACTTCACCTCACACAACTGTATGACAGTCTCATCTGTGTGACCATGTAGTGGCATGTGTAACAAAGTATTAAGAACTATCGTTAAAGGAAGACAGAAAGGCACTCTGGTTGTATTTCTTACTGCACGTCACTTAATTTCATGTTGTTCCAAACTCGCGTCAGGTTTGGAACTGTGTTCTTTGCTGTGTTGAAGACCTCAGAGGTTTTTAGCCCTTCATTAATGAAAAGGATTTGTTTCCTTTTCTTTGGCTGTCCTTATATGTCTCCAGTTCTGGGAAGACATTATCCAAATACCACTGAAATGGTTTGCAACCCAACCGTTTCCTCAGTTCAACGCGCTCGCTGATGTTTCCATAGGCAACAGATTTCAGACCAGGTTGTCGTAAAAAAAACTGCTCCTAAATGGAAATAGAGAGTCAGTCATTCCATTAAACCAAACAAGCCATATCTAACATAGCAGTATATCCTTCCGTCACCTGAACAACAACAACAAAAAATCAGAAGACCTTCCGATTCCATCCATAGCGTGAGGGCAGAGTCACACGTGGTACCTGGATTCCCTCAACCCACACGCGTTCACAGTATGTGCTGTGACAAACCACAGCAGAGGGCTGTAGAGGGATCCAGGGCGGGACCCAGGGATCCGGTGCTGCTTCTCAGAAGCCCAAGAATCCCAGCCAGCTATGGTGACATGTTTATATGTTCAGATTTTAAAAGACTTTGAAAGTATGTTTTTAAAATATACTAACAGGTAGGGGCTCTGTGGAGCAGCTAGGAGCTACCTAGGTGGCTCAGTCGGTTAATGATCTATCTTCAGCTCAGGTCATAATCCCAGGGTCCGGGGACTGAGCCACTCATCAGGCTCTCTGCTCAGCAGGAGTCAGCTTCTCCCTCTTCCTCTGTCCACCCACCCCCCACCCCCACCCCCGCCCCTGCCTCCACCCATGCACTCTCTCTCTAAAAATAAATAAATATTTTTTAGAAAAATAAAATAAAACATGCTAACAGGTGGAAAAATTGCAGAACAAAATACTGTGTGAATCTCATTATATAAAAGGATATATATTTGTTTTTAAATGTGTGTTAACAAGAAACTATTCATTTTAGTGATTGCTAAATTTAGTGATTTAGCACTTGCTAATTTAATGTTAACTTCTGAGGGGTGGAACTATGGTCTGAGAAAGCTTGCTTTTCACTTAGTACTCTTTCAGTACTGTATGACTTAAACATGAGTATGTTTTACCGTTTAAAAAATAATTTCTTTTAAAAATCAGGATATATAATAAGCATACAAAAAGTACATAAAATTCAATGTGCAACTTAATGAACTGTTGAAAAATCAACCCCCGTGATACTGACTAGGTCAAGAAATACCACACAAACAATCTCCTTGAAGCCCCCAGCCTTTCCCATCCTGAACAAAGCCTTTCCCTTGGTTTTAAATACTAACTTGATTATGTATTCATGCTTTTTCTTTTTTTTAGCTTTGATTATCTAATTGTGCACACATAAATTATGTGACTTGATTTTACCCATTTTTAATTTAATAGAACTGGAATAAATCAGTATACATTCTATTGTTTTGGCTGCTTTAGTTCACCATTATGTCCTTAAGATGGGCTGTACTGTTGTATGTGCGTCTATGGTTAATTTTCATGGCCAAATAGAATCATATCCATTAAATATGTCGCATTCGTACATTCTGACCCGACGAGCGCGCGGGCTGTATTTAGTGCCGGCTGACACCTACAGTGTTGTTCGTGGGCTGTATCTAGTGCCGGCTGACACCTACAGTGTTGTTCGTGGGCTGTATCTAGTGCCGGCTGACACCTACAGTGTTGTTCGTGGGCTGTATCTAGTGCCGGCTGACACCTACGATCCTGTTCGTGAGCACTCTCCTTCATGCATTCTTGCACAAAAGCATGCCTTTCTGGGATGAATGTGTCGGATGGAATTGCTAGATTGTGGGATATTCATGATCTTTACTTGATTTTGCCAAACTGTCTTCCAAAGTGAGTTTGTAATAATGAGTGCTCTCACACGCGATGTCTGAGAATTCCTGTGCTTGCCAATACTTGGTCCTATCAGACTTTAAACAGTTTTGCCAATCTAAATGGCTATGTAGAAATACCTCACTGAGGCTTTAATCTGCATTGCCCTGATTACTAAAGAGCATTATTACTTTTGTACTTTAAAAAAATAAATAAATATTAGATTAAGACCAGAACATAGACTATCATAGAGAGATTCTTACAGATTTCTCCCCATGTATCTGACGTGAGATCTTGTGGGGGTTACCGCCATATTGGTTTGTGCACAGGTCGTGCGGGGACCACTTTCAAATTGGGCCAGAGCGGCATGTTCTCTGTGCACCCTTTTAGGTCCTGGCTAGGGGCTGAAGGCTTGGGGAGGTGCACAGATGAAGGAGCATGGCTTTGGTAGAGAAATCTTTGTCAGTTGAAGAGAGGTAATGGGGGGCGCCTGGGTGGCTCAGTGGGTTGAAGCCTCTGCCTTCAGCTCAGGTCCTGATCTCAGGGTCTTAGGATCAAGCCCCTTATCGGGCTCTCTGCTCAGCGGGGAGCTTGCTTCCCCCTCTCTCTGCCTGCCTCTCTGCCTACTTGTGATCTCTGTCTGTCAAATAAATAAATAAAATTTTTTAAAAAAAGAAAAGAGGTAATGGAGTTTCTCACGTGGTCTCCAGATCACAGCAGCTGCATCCCTTGAGAACTTGGTAGTAGAGGAAGAGAATCTGGGGAGCTGCCTGTGGGGAGGAGGGCAGGGAGTGCTGCTTCAGAGGGGCAGGGCTTGGCGCGGGAAATAGAGCTGGGCCAAACTAACTCCCGGTGGTGGTTGATTTAGTTCTGAGAAACTTGAGTTTCCCTAGAAATTAAAAAGTAATGCTCCAGGGCAGTAGGTTCAAATGAACCAATTGAGAATAGGGTCTGGGAAGGCAGATGAGTGGCTGAAGGCTAATTTAAGGAAAATAGAGGGAAAACCCCCAAAACTTCTTATCTGGAAAGGTAGTAGTAGCAGGTGTCTTTAGGGCAATCCCATTCTGTACTCTTGCTTGTCTTTCCAAATCAGAGACGTTTCCTTCACCTTGTATTGGTCCAGCCAAACGTGCACCAATCTGAGATTGTTATAGGTCACGGATTTCATAAAACCAGGTCGACTGGGAAAGCGCGGCTTATTGATGAGTCCCACTCGCGAGCAGGGGAGTATGAAAAGTTGGCCTCCACACACCCAGATCTAGATGAAACCGAAAAACATTAATGCATGTTTGCTAGTAGTACTAGGCAACTGCAGAATCTTTTTTTTTTTTTTTAACAAACATAGGAATAGCTAACATGTCTTAGGCTGTTCATTTAAGCCTCACAACAACCCTATAATGTGGATACTGTGGTTATCCCCACTTTACAGATAAAGAAACTCATACATACATTGAGTAAGAAACTTACCAGTGACAGTGTGCAGGGTTTAAACTCAGGAAGTTTGGCTTCCGAGTCAGCACTCCAAACTGTCTCTTTCATAAAAAATAATTCTTTGTTTTTGTTTTGTTCTTTTTAAAAAAAATTTTATTTATTTATTTGACCGAGAGAGAGAGTGAGCGAGCACAAGCAAGGAGGGCAGCAGGCAGAGGGAGAGGGAGAAATAGTTTCCCCACTGAGCAGGGAGCCTGATGCAGGACTTGATCCCAGGACCTTGGAATCATGACCTGAGCCAAAGGCAGATGCTTAACCCACTGAGCCAACCAGGTCCCCCATATGTGACCTATTCTGATGCTGATTATATAAAAAGTAGAAAAATACTTTGTCTTCAAATATTCACAATGATGTTCTGAGCATGACTAAGTGTTACTGGATGTTAGCAGGTAACAAGAAAATACTGATCAGGGCTAAATTCGATGATGCCTCTTTTTTGTACTTTAAACACTTCATAAAACTTTTTTTTTTAAAGATTTTTATTTATTTGACAGAGAAAGAGAGCATAGCAGGGGGAGCAGCAGGCAGAGGTTCCCAGAGCAGGGAACCAGATGCGGGGCTCGATCCCAGAACCCTGGGATCATGACCTAAGCCAAAGGCAGATGCTTCACTGACTGAGACACCAAGGCACCCCTGGATCTCATTTTCATCTGAAATTGAGAACTACACAGTTGTTCACTGTGGGGGGCACTTTGTTAATATCAAAAGCTAATTACTACTAGCTATTTATAATGTTTTATTCTTTTTTTTAAGTGAGAACTTAAGGATATTTGGAAGATCATTAGTATCTGTTTGATAATTAGACTGGAGAAAGCACTGTTTATTATGTTTGAAATGTTTCTTGATTAGAAAAGAAATCTGGCATACAGAATAGAAAATAAAATCAAAGTGATAGAAGAGGTACAAGACTAAAAATTTTATGAGAAAACATTCGCAAAAATCATGGGGGGCCTGAGTGGTGCAGTCCGGTGAGCACATCTGACTCTTGGTTTTGGCTCTGGTCATGATCTCGGGGTCGTGGGATTGAGTCCTACATTGGACGCCACCCTGACTTCGGAGTCTGCTTGGAATTGTGTCTTTCCCTCTGACTCTCTCCCACCCCCCTGGAGTGAATGAATAAATAAATCTTTTAGAAAAAATCAAATTGTGGGTACCTGGCTGGCTCAGTCGGCTAAGCAGCTGCCTTCACCTCAGGTCACGATCCCAGGTTCCTGGGATCGAGTCCTGCATCGGGTTCCCTGCTCAGCGGGGAGCCTGCTTCTCCCTCTCCCACTGCCTGCAGTTCTGCTGACTTGTGATCTCTCTCTCTCTGTCAAATAAATAAATAAAATATTTTTAAAAAATCAAATTGAAGGAAGCTACAGCAATTTAGCTTAATCTTCCTAGGGCTCATGTATTTGTTCTCTTACTCTTGATTCATTCTCTAGAGGGACATGATCTGTCTGGACATACATTTTACTGGGCTCACTGTCCGTGTAGACAGTGGTCCGCTTGCTTCCTCAGAAGTTCTGCTGGAAGTTGTCCATCCAGCTCCGTTTCTACTGTTATTATTATTATTATTATTAGTAGTAGTAGTAGTAGTAACAGCTCTGGCACCCCACTGAGAGTTAAGCTAACACAGTGGGTAAGAACACAGACTCTGGGCCGCTCAGTATAGCTCGAGCCCTCCATCAGCTGTATGAATGAAGGCAAGTTACTGCAGTTACTCAACCTACTTATGCCTGTTTCCTCAACTGCAGAGTGAGAGTAAGTACCCACCTCATGGGATTGCTATGAACATTATATAATTTGATGCTTATAAAATGCTTAGAGTTTCTGTTTATAAATCAGCGTGCATCTCTGCTGTAGTGAAGTGTGGTAGGTTGCCAGAATGGCCACACCTCTTCATTCCTCTATGCACATTTCTGTGCAACGTAACATTGTCCCTCATTCCATCAAGAGGTAAAGCTTATTTCTCCACCTCTTAAGTCTGGCCTTGGCCACATGATTTGCTTTGGCCAATGCGACCTTAACAAATGTGACACAAACAGATGCTTGAAGTGTTTGCTGCATGGGACTTCATTTGCTACTCTTCGGAACCTTGTGACCATCTCACTGGAAATGAGCCTGAGCTAGCCTGACTGATGTAAGACACAAATGGCAAGTCATCTCCACTGCCACAGCGATCACTGGGCCAATGTCCAGACATGTAAATGATGTCATCATAGACTCATCAGCCCCAGCTGAGCCTCTGGATGAACACAGATGTATAGGCGATCTCAGTAGAAACCAGCCATCCTGTCTCTGACTGGAAAAGCCACTTTGGAAACACAGTGAATTATGAGAAATTAGAACTGCTGTTTTAAGCCACTGTGTTTCGTGACAGTTCGTTATACAGCAAAAGCTAACTGATACATGAGGGGACATTTTTTCTCTTAACTTCAGTTTTACTCATTAAGTAAAACAGACCTCCATCCACTTGGTTGTTTATTCCAGAAACTTGGTGTGATAGATGGAAATATCATTCAGCAAATATTAGTTCACTCTCCCGTCCCTCACTTTGGGGCAAAGTTTATTTCTTGGACATCCTGACTTTGGGCTTGTCCCTCTGTTGCCTTGGCCAACACAATGGGAGTAGACATGATGCATGCTGAAGCTTTAAATATGCTTTGTGGTCTGGCTTGACTTTTGCAGCCTTGCCCATCCAAATGAGAAGAATATGCTGGGTTGCTACTAGTCACCACTAATAATCTAGTACCTCCAAATACTAGTAGAATAGTAATACTAGTAGAACATGAATAGAATTTTTTTTTACACAAGTAGAATTCTAATACTCATAGAATGATGAATTGACTTGAAGTCAAAGATTAGAGCCAAGCCCAGACCATCTAAATTCAGAGGCAAAGTCCCCCTCGCCAGCCCATGAACATATGAAAGAAACAACCTAACGCTTATTGGTCTAAGTGATTCAGTGTTGAGCTGGTTTGTAACATAGCGTCATCATGGCATTAGCTGATTGATAATGGCCTGTCTGGGACACCGCTTTGTCTTAACATCCATCTTACCTGCTCAGTCTCTTAGTTCCATCCACTCTAATCATAAGATATGCCTGGAATCTGTCCAGTCTTCCTGCCTCCATTACAACCGCTCTAGTTCCATCCAAGGCCACCCTTTGTCCAGATCATCACAAGAAGCTCCTGGTCTCCCTGCTTATCCCCTACTTTGTTCATCTCCATCACTGTCCTACCTAAAACCTACCTGCAGCTTTCCACCATGCATAAGACACAACCTAAATCCTCACAAGGCTCTGGGGCACCCTGCCCTTGCCCCCTCTCCAGCCTTCCCTTATCCCTCTCTCCTTGCATCATGGCCCAGCCTCACTGGCCCTTCTCCACTGGCACATATGGGTTGGAAAGCTGCCTATTTTCTGAGTCTGTAGGCGGAAATCAGGGCATTACGAAGTATTTTCTTTCTTCTATAATCTGTATTTGTTTTCATGAGGTGACGTAGGGGTACCCCATGTGACAAAAACCAGGGTAGGATTTTCTCAGGCTGTTCCATTGGCCTCACAGTTACGGCGCTGCCTTCCAGATTCAGGCAGTCCATCAGATTTATTTTCTAGTCTATCCCGCCTTCTCCAGTCTCAAGAAACTTCTCAGCAGAAAGTGAGGAGAGGCTGCTAGCCACATACCACTTTAAATGAGGACTCTGGGATGGCTGTCGCGTAGAAAGAAAGGAACCGATATCAGCCGATGTTTTAAATGCTTGATGTGCGTTGCCCCAGTGAATACACACAACAATTATTCTGATCATTTATACATGATCAGGCTTCCAAGACTCCAACCAGTACAACCATTTATAACTATTTCCCAACCACTTCTTTTTTTTTTTTAAAGATTTTATTTATTTATTTGACAGAGATCACAAGTAGGCAGAGAGTCAGGCAGAGAGAGAGGAGGAAGCAGGCTCCCTGCTGAGCAGAGAGCCCGATGCGGGACTCGATCCCAGGGTCCTGGGATCATGACCTGAGCCGAAGGCAGAGGCTTTAACCCTCTGAGTCACCCAGGCGCCCTTCCCAACCACTTCTTTTTTTTTTTAATTTCTTTTTTATTTTTTTAAGATTTTATTTATTTATTTGACAGAGAGAGATCACAATTAGGCAGAGAGGCAGGCAGAGAGAGAGGAGGAAGCAGGCTCCCTGCCAAACAGAGAGCCCGATGTGGGACTCGATTCCAGGACCCTGAGATCATGACCTGAGCCAAAGGCAGCGGCTTAGCCCACTGAGCCACCCAGGCGCCCCCACAACCACTTGTTATGTGGCAAACATACTAGGTGTTCTGGGACCCAGGTATGAACAAGTCAGACCGTGTTCCTGCCCTCGCGGGGCTCACCGCCTGGTCAGTACACAGACTGATGGGCGTCCAGCACAAAATAAAAATGGAGTCTCTGATTCAAAAGTTATAACAAATTTCAGGAAGGCAACTGTGGAGTATTCCACTAAGTGTGGGGTCCTTCCAAACGTGCCCCCACAGGCAACCACACAGGTTGTATGCCCACAGAGCCTGCCCTGAACTTGGTACACTCGAACAGGTGCTGTTATGGTACTGTCTACTCAAAAAAAGAAAAATAAAGCATGCGCTCTCATGCATGAGCACACACAGGAGAAGGGACCCCAGACTTGTGCACGTGCGTGTGCATGTGTGTGTGTGCATGGGCATGCAGGGAGGGTGGTCATAAGGTCAAGGACACCTTCCTGAAGAGATTACATCGAAGCTGTGAAATGGACTGTGGAGGTGGGAAAGAGCAAAGAGGACGGAGGTGAGTGATGACTCAGACCCAGATCTAGCCATAGCGGTGGGAGAAACAGACGCATGAAAGGGAGAGTGGAGACCAAGAAGGTGCTCTGGGGGGATACGGGATGGATGGTTGCAGGCAGGGGGAGGGCAGCATGTCATCCATCCAGAGAGGGAAAGAACAAGGGAGGAGGCATGGGTTCGAGGGGGTAGAAAGGGCTCCGTTTTCGAAATGTTGGGTTTAGGATACCCATGGGATATTCAACCTACAGGACAATCACCTATAGGCCATTAGATGTATAAGATGATGGCACAGAAAGACCTGGGAAGGAGCGAGAACTATGTCATCAGCCTGTAGTCATTCAAGTCATTCAAGTGTGGATAAGGTTACTGAGAGGATGGAGAAGAGAAAGAGGGTCTTGGGGAAACCCAAGAGAGGAGGCAATCTGGAGCAACGGTGACCATGGTAAGCTGTGGTCAGAGAGCAGGGGGCTTCCAAGGAGCATGACCCACCCCCCTTATGCAGACTCTAAGAATGTGATCCGCCCTTTATCGCCAGCACACAGTTTGCTTTCTAATCGAAGCATCCGAAGAGGTGTGGCCACCTTGGGCGGCATCTAAGCTGGCTTCAATACCTAAGAGGTCCTGTCCCATAGTGAGGCAGGTGATGCCCAGAGGATACGGAGGGCTCCAGGGCTGGAGCAGGGCACCTTGCCCGTATCTGGGGCCTCAGGTTGTTGGGGGCTGCTGGAGGCCAGCCTGCCTTCCACCAGGAAATGGAAGTGTGGATCTGCAGCCTGGGTTAGGAGAAGCCTCCTGAGGCTGCGGGTGAAGCCGCAGCTCTCATCCCTTCTCCGGAGTGAGCTCAGCAGGCAACTAAGACAAATTCAGAGCTCTGGAAACTTCCAGAGAGAAATGACTTAGAGATAGAATAGAACCAAGCTGGCGAGGTCTCCAGACCTGAACTTGAGTAGACAGTACCAAGCAGGACACACAGGTCTGGAGCAGACACCTACGAGTTCCCCGAATCAAGGCAAGTTCCTCCAGCACTCTGCGCTCCAGCTCCTCCACTCTAAGGACATCACGCATGTAGCTCGCAGGCTTGTCGGGAACGTTAAATAAGTTAACACCTGTTGGATCCCGGAGCAGCGCGTGTCACACATAAGACCTCATCCAATAAATGAAATGCATCTTTATCCTTTACCCCGTAACTTAAAAATGCCCTTTCTGCAGGGAAGCCACCGAAGACACATGGCTCCCCCAACACAGGCTGGATTCCCCTTTCATCTGATCTCGTGGTGCTCTGTATGTCTCTATGCGTCTATCAAACATAAATAACTAGTCACCTCTCTCCACTTCAGCACGTGGGACTTCCTGCTCTCAAGAGCCGCGTTTGCTCTGTGCGCCACTGAATTTAGTACTAGCACAGCACTTTGCACGTAACAGGCTCTCAGTATTGGTGAGTGAGTGAATGGACGGATGGGTGGATGGATGGATGGACGGATGGACGGATGAGGGCTGTGCCTTCTTCTGAATGCCCGAAGTATAGCGTAGCCCAACACAGCAGGTGCTCCTACATGAGGGCTACACTGGACCTAACGAGAACTCTTCACAGCATCTTCACCCTAAACAAGGGTAGACTGGGTTACTGTCACCAGCCAGGTGTTAGTGACAGCCATGGGAGTTGATGCAGGGGTGGTGCCCTGAAATATCTCAGTAAGGTACGACACGGACCCAGGCTGATCAGAACAGAGGTGTGACAACAGGTCCCATGCCCCTGCCCTGCCAAACACGATCCCTTTAGTTGATGGGTGGGCTGCCTGTGGGTGATATTCAGTCAGCTCAGAGTTGAAATTCTTCCCCACCGGGTAAGGAAATATCACACTGTATTAACCACCAATGTGGCTTCACACGTGCAAGACAGCTGAGGTCAGCCCTGAGTCCCGAGGAGCACATGGGGCAAAAAGGGACAGCTGACAAGAGCACCAGTCTTGGGGACACCCACGCTTCTAGGATGCACAGAAGATACTCCTGCAGACACAGAACAGAGCTGTGGAAGAGGAACCAGGAGCAATGTTCTAAACTCCAAGAAAACGTCTGGAAAAAACCGGCTGACAGCATCAAATGTTGCAGTGACCTCCAGGACACAGAGGAACAAAAGCCATCCATTAGGGACATCAGTATTAAACTGGTGACAGTTCCCGGAATGCTGTCCCAGGGTGCCGAGGCCACCAGGATGCTAATTTATTGGAATGAGCACTGAGAAATGAAGACATATGTACAGGTGTCTGTGATCTTCTCTCCGGAAACACAGGGTTACTTATCCTGGTTAGAGACCGCAGCCAGTGTCAAGAGAGTACGCCTCCTGTTTATTAATTTACATGTTTATGAAGAGAGAGACCCACACATACTTAAAAAATATGAAGGGGCCATTAGAAGTGGAGTAGTTGAGAAAATGGAAGCAAGGAAAATTAATACATTTGAATGATACGTTAACTGTTATTTGCTATCTGGAGGGAATATAGAACCAGAAAAAGGAATACACTCCCTCTTCAAATATGCATGTGTTGTTCACTAAATTGATGTTCTTGAGACACAAGAATGTGCTCATTAAGATATTAGGTCCTGAAAAGGGGACCTAATATGCCATACACCATATTCACAGAGAGCCATACAATAAAACAAGGAATCATCAGCCAAACAATGAAAAGTACCAAAGACATGAACATTATAAAATAATGCTGGGATCAGAAGGGAACACGTGATGGGGGCGGGGAGAGGCAATGAAAACAACACACTTCCCATATACTGCCAAACAGGGCCTTAAAAGGAAAAAGATATTGTTCCAGATATTTTTATATTTGCAATAACGTACCTGAAGCACTATGAAAGAAGTCTGTGCTTAAGAGAACTTGGAGCAAGTGAACGAAGTAACAAGCCAAAAGGAGGAAGAGAGAGACCAAATCCAAAACATAACAGCAGCTACAAAGAAAAAAAAAATCAGAAAAATAAAACACAAAAAGCAAATACAGCAAACAATTTAATACCCGCTAAGATAATATGTGCATTCAGAGGCTGGTCTCTGCGGACGGCCACAGAGTGTAAGAACAGAGGGCAACATAGAATCATTACGGCTCTCGCGTATTAAGCACCTTCCAGAAAGTATCTGTTTACTGCATTGTAATAAGGACCCTGTTCTTTCATTTTACCTGCAAGAAAGCTAAAGCTCAACCAAGATTTGAACTTAGTCATTGATTAAATTGCTTTCTCTGCACCAGACTGTGTCTGCCAGGAAGAAACAAACAGGCAGAGAAAAGTGAGAAAAAAATTAAGGATAATAATGGTGAATTCACAACCCAGATTTGTATGCACACTTCAAAGTGACCATTATTTATTTTAAGTTTTATTTATTTAAGACACCTCTACACCCAACATGGGGCTCGAACTCACAACCCTGAGATCGAGAGTTGCAGGCTCTTTTGAGAGAGCCAGCCAGGCGCTCCAAAGTGACCATGATAAAAAGTCTATTGGAATTTAGTCAAAAACCCACAGCAACTTCTTTGTAGACGTGTCTCCAAAGGCAAAGGAAACAAAAGTGAAAATGAACTTTTGAGACTTCATCAAGATCAAAAGCTTCTGCAGAGCAAAGGAAACAGTCAACAAAACAGGCAACCCACGGAATGGGAGAAGATATTCACAAATGACACTACAGACAAAGGGCTGATATCCAAGATCTATAAAGAACTCCTCAACTCAACACACACAAAACAGATAATCATGTCAAAAAATGGGCAGAAGACATGAGCAGACACTTCTCCAAAGAAGACATACAAATGGTATGGAAAAATGTTCATTATCACTAGCCATCAGGGAGATTCAAATCCAAACCACAATGAGATACCACCTTACACCAGTTAGAATGGCCAAAATTACCAAGACAGGAAACAACATGTGTTGGAGAGGATGTGGAGAAAGGGGAGCCCTCTTACACCGTTGGTGGGAATGCAAGTTGATGCAGCCACTTTGGAAAACAGTGGAGATTCCTTAAGAAATCAAAAATAGAGCTTCCCTATGACCCTGCAATTGCACTACTGGGTATTTACCCCAAAGATACAGATGTAGTGAAAAGAAGGGCCATCTGTACCCCAACGTTCGTAGCAGCAATGGCCACAGTCGCCAAACTGTGGAAAGAACCAAGATGCCCTTCAACGAAAATGGATAAGGAAGATGTGGTCCATATATACTATGGAGTATTATGCCTCCATCAGAAAGGATGAATACCCAACTTTTGTAGCAACATGGACGGGACTGGAGGAGATTATGCTGAGTGAAATAAGTCAAGCAGAGAGAGTCAATTATCATATGGTTTCACTTATTTTGGAGCATAAGAAATAACATGGAGGACATAGGGAGATGGAGAGGAGAAGGGAGTTGGGGGAAATTGGAAGGGGAGGTGAACCATGAGAGACTGTGGACTCTGAGAAATAATCTGAGGGTTTTGCAGGGGCAGGGGGTGGGAGGTGGGGTGAGCCTGGTGGTGGGTATTAAGGAGGGCAGGGATTGCATGGAGCACTGGGTGTGGTGCATAAACAATGTATTGTTACACTGAAAAGAAATAAAAAAAAAAAAGATGTGGTCCATGTATACAATGGAATGTTACTCAGCCATCAGAAAGGACGAATACCCAACTTTTGTTTGTATCAACATGGACAGGACTGGAGGAGATTGTGCTGAGTGAAATAAGTCAAGGAGAGAGAGTCAATTAGCACATGCTTTCACGTACTTGTGGAGCATAAGGAATAACACGGAGGACATGGGGAGATGGAGAGGAGAAGGGAGTTGGGGGAAATTGGAAGGGGAGACAAACCATGAGAGACTGTGGACTCTGAGAGACAATCTGAGGGTTCTGGAGGGGAGAGAGGTGGGGGGTTGAGTGAGGCTGGCAGTGGGTACTATGGAGGGCACGGATTGCATGGAGCACTGGGTGTGGTGCATAAACAATGTATTCTGGAACACTGAAAAGAAATTTAAAAAATAAATTAAAATATTTTTAAAAGAATCTAGTCAAAAACCAAAACTTACCTATGATAAACACAAAATAAACATCTGAATGGCACCTTTGTATTTTCTTTAGACTCTCTCCCAGCATATCTACTTCATACTTTCTTCTCTACCCCAATTATTTCATTAACTCTTCACAAATTTGCAATTGAAGAAACAGAACAAATGACTAAAGGAAAAGAGAGAGAGAGAGAAAGAGGGAGGGAGAGAGAGTAAAACTAGGAAACAGACTCTTAACTCTAGGGAATACACTGGTGGTCACCGGAGGGGAGATGATGCGGGGTGGGGGAAGCAGGTGATGAAATTAAGGAGGGCGCGTGTTCTGATGAGCACCAGGTGAGGTCTGGAATTGCTGAATCCCTATATTGTACAACAGAAACTATAAAACACTGTGTTAACTATTCTGCAATTTAAATAAAAATTTAAAACCCCACAAAAATGCAAGAATCTCCACAAAATTCTGAGAATGGCATTTATATTTGTTCCTATTTACCAGGTGAGAAAGTAGGGAATTAGAAAAACTAATGGCTGCTCCACAATTTTACAGCAAGTTAGCAACAGAGCTGGGACCCATTCTGATGCCTAATGACTAGTCATCTAATATCACGGGAATATTTAAAAGTCAAATATACTTTTAGATTTGAGATGTAATTCACAGTCTACAAGAAATTTACCCTTTTGCAGTGTACGATTCAGTGACTCTGGGTATTTTCATGAGCTTGTCCAACCAGCACTTCTATCTCATTCTGGAATATTCTCACCAATTCCAGAAATAGCCCTGGCACCCATCAACACTCATTCTCTTTCCTCAAGCTTCTGGCAACCACTAATCTACATTCTGCTTCTATGAATTTACTTAGTTTGCACATTTCCTAGGAGAGGACTTATTCATATAAATATGTGGGCTTTTGTGTCTGACTTCCTTTACCCACTGTAATGTTTTCAAGTTCCACTCATGTTGTAGCAGGTATCCTGGGATTCAAGGGTTGAGAGACAACCTAGACACCCCCTACCAAGTCTTCTTAATTTGCAGATGGGGAAACTGAGGCCTGAGATAGCCCGCAGAGTTAGTGGCACCCAAGTCCCCTACTGCCTAATGCTGTTATTTTCACTACACCACAACCACCAAGACAATCAGTGTAATAAAGAAGAGCTTCCACAGATAAATAAAAACACTAATGTGATATGCCATATATTAGAAATAACAAAACATAAGGTAATAAAAGCTAGTATTTTACTAACTCTTGTCATACTCAGTGAGGAGTCCCATGGGTCATTTGTTTCATGGGATGTGGGAATGGTACCCGATGCGCAGGCAGGAAAACTGGACACAAGTCTGAAGTCAGTGTTTGCGCTCTCTGAACAAAGGTAATGATTTAAAAAGCCAAGTCTGAATTACCCTTAGTGAAAGTTCCAAATTTTCTGCTCCCGAGAGTTCCATGTCCCTGTCGTACTGTCCAATCTCGTTAAAATAATGCCTGTTTATAGCAAAAACTCCTCCGGCCGTTGCAGGCGACCTAGAGAGGACACGTCAATATTAAATCACAGACTCGGTCATTCTGGATTTTTTTGCCAAAATTATACTGAATATTAGCAGTAACATAAAAACTAGAAAAGAGCACAATACTGATACAAAATTGTTAATATATATTTAGGAGAACATGACCTAAGCAAAATCAAGAGTACCACACTTAACCAACTCCACCACCCAGGCACCCCCGCAGTAACTTTTACTTAGCTCTCAAACGAATTGTATAGTGAGATATTCTAAATGGAGCACTGGGTGTGCTGCAAAAACAATGAATACTGTTATGCTGAAAATAAATTTAAAAAATTTAAAAAAAATTTTAAAAAATAAATGTTGTCTTCTTCTTGAGAGGGAACATCATCTTTAGAATTTGAGTCCCCCCCGCCCCGGGAACAAATATTGAATTGAGATTAGAGTTTACAAATCTCCCTTTCCAAGTACGTTAAGTGTGTTACATTTACTTTTGGGAAAAACACAATGTTACAAAGCATCTTTTTTTGGTCCACCAATAGCAGGGCCCAATAACACCAAAGTAAGTAGTTTGAAAATGATTACATGTTCCTCTACTTATTCACTTTTTTAAAAAGTAGGTATTAAACACCTATGATGGGTTAGAGATAAATTAGTGAATCAACAGGTCAAGGTCCCAGCTCGTACGGGGGCAAGGGTGGAAAGAGGGACCCCAGCGTCACCATAGCCTTGGAGGAAGAGAATGGGACTGTGGATAAGGCTCCAGCGGTGAATGAGATGTGATCCAACTCCTGATGTATTTTGAAGATGGAACCAGCAGTTTCGCTTACGAGTGGGATGTGGTGGAGGAGGAGGAGCAGAGTGAAGGCCAACCCCAGCATTTTGGCCTGGGTACCTGGAAGGGAGAGTTGCCGTGCACTGAGATGGGGGTGCTGGGGGTGGGGGTAGATTTTGGTGGAAAGATTCAGCTGGGGACATGCTTGAGGTGTCGATCAGCATTCAAGTGGAGATGCCAGTAGGCAGTTGGAGGGAAGAGTCTGGCACTGGGCAAGCGGCCGGGGCTGGAGACAGAACTCTGGGAGTCCTCAGCTTAAGATGGGCAAGAAGCACTTCGTGGGTGTGGGGAGGCGGAGAAGAGGATCCCAGAACTGAGGTTGGAGAGAAGATGAGGAATCGAGGAGTCGGCAAAGGAGATGGGAGTGAGCAGATGGAGTGGGGGGTGGTTAGAAGGAAGACCTGGAGATTGTATTGATCTGGAGTCCAAGGGAGGATTCACAGTATATACAGTATATACCCAGGATATACAGTGCATAATGCATGGAGCATACAACATATGAGGGATCAACTGTCATGGTATCAGTAAGGCTTTCAGTCAACACTAGGCTCTTAGTCGATAGAGAATTGGGGCATCAAAAGCTACATTCAGAGTTTTGACTGCACGGGGTGGTCAGTGTGTCTAACTCCTGTGTTGTTCAAGGTGAACTGTACGTTATAACACATGTATCATGTATGATATATATTCTATAAATGACTGGTATCATGCTAAGTTTTTTAATGGCTTGATTTTTTATTTAGCATATTGTGAGAATTTTCCTTTTATAGTAATTAGCTTTCAAAAAACTTTAGGTAATATTCTACAAAGTATGATTATACTTTTTAACCATTTCGCTATTGAACATTTATGTTGTTTTTCTTTTTTAACTAATATAAATGTCACTGTGATAGATGTCTCTGTACTTACTTCTCATTAACTCCTTAGGGAAGTGTTTCAAGTAGTAGAATTATTGCATTGAAGAATAACATTTATAAGATTTTTAATGTATTTTAATGTATATTAATATAATGTCAAATCATTTTCAAAAGCATGTGTGACTATATCTATACACATAGTGTAATCAAATTCCAAAAATGTTACTACTTAGCAAATACCAGGAGTAGTTTTCCTATTGAAATTTTTAGAGCCTAAAGCATACCTGATATGTGATACAGGGAAATACTATAAAATTATGTTAATTTTTTTGTAAATGTAACACTGCAACTACTTCGTACTGAAAGTAACTTCATTTTAAATTAAACAAGTTCATTTTGAGATGAACTCCAAATATTGATGCTTTTTAAAAAAATTTTGAGTAAATCATTATTTTTACATATTTAATGTTGTTTAAATGAAAAGTATCTTTACTCCTTTTCATTCTGAAGTCTGGGGGGTGCCTGGGTGGCTTAGTCGGTTAAGCACCTAGCTCTTGATTTCAGCTCAGGTCATGATCTCAGGGTCATGCAATCGAGCCCTGTGTAAGCCTCCCTGCAATCAGCTCGGGATTCTCTCCCTCTCCCTCTGCCCCTCCCTACCCCACTCATTCTGAAGTCTGCAACAGTAAAATAGCAACCGTTTATACTGATCACTTCCCCTGTGTCAGCCCTTAGGTTATGTTCTTTTTTAAAAATTACTTTTATTAACGTAAAATGTATTATTTGCGCAGGGTTACAAGTCTGTGACTCATCAGGCTTACACATTTCACAGCACTCACCATAGGACATACACTCCCCCAGTGTCCATCACCCAACCACCTTATTCCTACCCCCAACCCCCCAGCATTGGGTTATGTTCTTTACAAGCATTGGCCCATTTAATCTCTTCGATAATCTCAAGAGGTATGCATTTTATTATCAACATTTTACAGATGAAGATAGTGAAGCTATGAGGCAAATGGCCCAGCAGAGGGCTACCTTATTGCACAACTCCGGGGATGCCAACCACCTATAATCTTTGTGAACAGGGCCTCCTGGAGATGTGCAGTACACAGCCTATACAGCTGTACACAGCAGTCCTGAACAGCTAACAAGTGGTGGTTGGAGCAGAGCAAAAATGAGTTATACACTGGAAGGTGCATGAAGTGCTCTATTGCTCTAAAAACAAAGAAATTTGGTGACATCTGCAAAGTAGGGTTTTAAGAAAATTAATGTAGCCACAGAGAAACTGGCATGAGGGAGTGGAGCCTCCAGGCCAGCTTGTCCCTTACAGTGTAGAGGCTAAACCCAGGACAGTGAGGGCCTAGACCATGGGGACAGGCAGAGAGATGGAGAGATGTCCTGTGAGAGTCATCACAAAGGCTGAGTCCCCTGGAGCTGGTTAATCACTGAATCAGAGTAGGCAGTGGCAGATCGCAGGGGTAATCAGGCTTCATGGCTGCATAGTACTCCACTATGATTCCAGCATAAAGTACTAAATAATCTCCCAGTTACTCCTTCTGGTTCTTAGTGTTTATTTCATCCTTGAATCTGGAGGCCAGGCTGTGTCCCAGGAGTAACGGGCTCAGGGCAGGGGCAGTTACTGGGACCAAGGGAAGTAATAAAGATTTAGAACACCCACTGGGTGGGGAATGAATGCATAAAGATATGGCAGACCAGCTTGAGGCTGGAGATCAACCATGCATGAAGCATCGGCTCACATCTTTTAAAGGAACAAAGAAAGCAGAAGGTGAACTTGATCAGACTTGGAGGTTCAAAAGGTTGCTGCGGCAGGCTGGAGGTCCTCGCAAGAAAAGCCACAGAAGGAGAATGAAATCATTGGGGCACCTGGGGGGCTCGATTCAGTTGAGCATCTGCCTTTAGCTTGGGTCATGATCTCAGGGTCCTGGGATGGACCCCACATCAGGCTCCTTGCCCAACGAGGAGCCTGCTTCTCCCTCTCCTGCTGCTGCTCCCCCTGCTTGTGCTCTCTCTCTCTCTCTCTCTCAAGTAAATAAATAAAATCTTTAAAAATAGAGAAGAAAGAAACCATAAGAGGAAAAAAACAGAAATCAAAGAACTGGTGATCCTGATGATGTCCAGTGAGTAGGTGGGCAGGTGTGAGTGGGGCATAGCAGGGAAAAACTAGGAACATCTTGGGCTGTGGCCCAAGAGAGAGATATCCAGTAATTTAGAAGATGAAAGGTCCAGGACATGGATTTAGGAATAATAATAGCTAACAATGATGACCACTGATGTAGTACTTACCATGGACAGATACTGTTCTAAGCTTTGATATATACTAAGTCATTCTCACAACAACACCGTGAAGTGTGATTAACGTCCAGACCTCCCACATAAGGAAATAAGGTGCAGGGAGGTTAAGTAACTTGCACAAGTTCCCAGAGCTCTAGTTAAACTAAAATAGAGACAAAGATCAAGGATTTTCTAGGCCACAGTGTTAGAAAATTTACTTGCGTAATTTGTAAAACACAGAGGTCGGTAGTAGAGGAACAGGTGGAGCCCGGCATCAGTTATCAGTAAATGTTGGCGGGCGAGGGGCTGGAGGAAGTCTCTTCGGAAATAGCCTCACAGATGAAGTTAAAGTCACAACATCAAATTGTTCTCATTTAGAAATACATTTTCCAAGACTAATAATAGGAATAATAATAATAGGAAATAATAATAGGAGAATTGTATTCATATCTATAAAATTATAGATGAAAGCACTTAGATAAATGTTTTATATATGAATTTAGCCAAGACTTCTACCTTTTCTGGGCTATCCACAGTGCTAGAATTTTGTTCATTGACCACATGCAATTTCCTCCTGAGAACCAAGTCCACATTCTAAAGACGGACACCTGAAACCAGAGGGACACTGTCCATGGCAGTGTTCTTAACTGGACTGAGATTCTCATTTCCAATCAAAGAAACTAAAAACCTACGTAATTCTATTATTATAGACTTTTAGAAACAAGATAAACAACAAAAGAGTTCTCATTAAGCCCAAGAAACTGAAAGAACCATCTCTGAAATCTTCTATTTTTTCCCTAGGTCCCAAAACATATTCCCATAGCCTGAAGAAATGTCCTACCGGATGGGTCTAGTGGGTCCTTCTGGTCCATCCATCTCATAAGAGAAAACGTTATCCCATTTAAATTCTAGATGCCAGTTGAAAGCACCCCTTACTGCCGGAGAGGGCCTGTACTCTAGGGTCTCGTGGTCGATGGGATCTATCAGAGGACACACCACCATTCTGGGGTCCTTGGCAATGGCATGCAGCAAAGGCTGCAGCCACACACGATTCACCTCGCAGTGGCTATCCAGGAACACCAGCACATCCCCTAAGGAGGGAAGAACAGGTTAGTGTTAGTGCATATGGCTAAGACAGCTGACATCCCAAATCAAAGTTCGGTGCAAGGAGTATCTGTTAAGCATTTACTGTGTTTGGCTTTTTAAGTGCTTCCAGATTCACTGGGGGTGGGTGGGTACTGGAAACACATACTTTATTTGGTACCATGTCATGTACCATGATGTGCCCTAGATGTTCAGAAGCAGCTGGTGAATTGTGGGTTAGAGAATGGATTGGGGAAGATTCTGAAGAAGCAGGTGGAACTGAGTTGGGCTTTAATTAAAAACAATTATGCTAAGTATTTTTGCTCTTGAGTTCAAGTTTTATGAACGTCTGCTTAGAGAACATGGGGGAAATCGGCATGGCCAAAATGAAGAATACATGTTGTTAAACTACCTTCATGGGCTCAAATTGGAAGGGACCTCAAAATTCAGGTGCAGAGTTTGGATAAAATCATGGGAAGGTATGAGAAACATTCCACGGTTGATCAGAAGACTTAATGTTGTCTCATCTCCAAACTGATCTATAGATTCAGTATAATTCTTATCAAAATTGCACCTGGTTCTTTTGAAGAAACTGATCCTAAAATGCATACGGAAAGGCGAGAAATCCACATTAGCTAAAATGATCTTGAAAAAGAACAAAGTTGAAGGACTTCTGGATTTCAAAACTTACTACAAAGCTGTAATAATAAAACAGTATGACACTGGCATAGGGATAAGGAAGAGATCAAAGGGATAGAATTGAGAGTATAGAAATAAACCAAATATTTGTGGCTAGTTGACATTTGAAAAGGCTTCCCAGCCAGTTCAATGGGGGAAAGAATTAATCTCTTCCGTGAATGGTCCCAACACATCTGGGTATCCACACGAAAAAGAGGGGCGCCTGGGTGGCTCAGTTGGTTAAACATCTGGCTCTTGATTGCATCTCAGGTCTTGATCTCAGGGTCATGAGTTCAAGCCCTGTGCTGGGCTCCACACTGGGCATGGAGCCTGCTTAAGAGGAAAGAGAAGAGAAGAGAAGAAAAAGAAAAACAATGAAGTTGGCCCCCTCAGGGCAAGCACAAAAACTAAGTCAAATGAATCACAGATTTAAAATGTCAGAACTAAAACTATAAAACTCTTAGAAGAAAACAGAAGCGTCTGCTGACCTCAGGTTAGATGATTTCTTAGATGTGACACCAAAAATACAAATGACAAAAGGAAAAATAAATAGGACTTCACAAAAATTAAAAACTTTTTGGGCTTAAACAGACACCATAAAGTTAAAAAAAATCCACAGAATGGGAGAAATTATTTGAAAATCACACATTTGATAAAGGACTTGTATCCAGAATATGTAAGGAACTCTTACAACTCGATAATAATAAAAAAAGATAGCCTAACTTAAAAAATGGGCAAAGGAGGGGCACCTGGGTGGCTCAGTCAGTGAAACATCCTACTCTTTATCTGGGCTCAGGTTTTGATCAGGGTTGTGAGTTCAAGCCCTCTATTGGGCTCCATGGTAGGAGTGGGGTCTACTTAAAAAAAAAAAAAAAAAAGGGAAAAGGCTTTGAAAAGACATTTCCCCAAAGAAGATATACAAATGACTGATAAGCATATGAAAAGGTGCTCAACATCTTTAATCATTAGGAAAATGCTAACAAAATCATAGTGAGATAATATTTCATATCCACTAGGATGGCTATAATCAGAAAGGCAGCCAATCGCAGATGTTAATGAAATTGTGGAGGAATTAGAACCCTTGTCCATTGCTGACAGCAATGTAAAATGTTGCAGTCTCTTCCAAACATTATGTGGTAGTTCTTCAGAAGCTAAGCATACAGTTGCCATACAGCCCAGCATTCTACACAGTGGGAACACAAATACCCCAAAGAAAGAAAACTTAGGTTTATACAAAGTCTTGTACGTGAATGCTCATAGCAATATTCTTCCTAAGAGTAAAAGAGGCATAACTCAAGTGCCCATGAATGGATGAATGGAGAAACAAAATGGGAAACATCCACATAATGGGACATTATTTGGCAACAAGAGAGAATGAAATACTGACCCCTGCTATGACACGGACACATCACGCTAAATGAAAGGAACCAGTCACAAGAGACCATTTGGATATAATTCCAATAAAATGAAGTGCCTAGAATAGGTAAAAAATTAATGTATAGAGGGCAGATTAATGGTTTTGGAGGATTTGGTGGAGGGGAAGGGGAATGGGAGGAGAGGCGATGGCAATTGAGTCTCTTTGCAAAAAAACGTTCTAAAACTAGGTCATGGTGATGGTTCCATAACCCCGTGAATATAGTAAAAAACACTGCATTGCATACATTAGTGGGTGAATTGCACGTAAATTATCTCAATAAATCCACAAACATCCTTAGGAAAGAAAGAGTACATCCTCCACTTTTTAACTCAATTATAAATATTCTTATGTGCAATTCACTTGGTATTTTAAATCATTTTTTTAAAGAAGATTTTATTTATTTATTTGACAGACAGAGATCACAAGTAGGCAGAGAGGCAGGCAGAGAGGTGGGGGGTGGGGAGCAGGCTCCCAGCTGAGCAGAGAGCCCAACGTGGGACTCAATCTCAGGACCCTGAGATCATTACCTGAGCCGAAGGCAGAGGCTTAACCCACTGAGTTGCCCAGGTACCCCTATTCTGTTCCTTATAATCCACAGGGAGGACTGTTCCTTTCCCTGCCCTTGGTTACAAACCCGAGCTGGTGCAACACTTCCCAGGTTACTCTTTGGTTCATTGAAAGTTTCACAGTTCCTTTAAGTTGGAAACACTGTCTCAATTCAGCCATGAGGATTTCCAGTTACAACCCAACTTCTTGTTACAAGTTAAAAACTTGCAACTGTGTTACAACCCAAACTTGGGCGACTGCCTGCAAAATGGCTCATTGTCCCTCCGCCCCTTCCCCCCAGCTGGGGGGGGGGGGATACATGAAACGGGCTCAACATCACTCATGATCAGGGGACCGTGAATCAAAACCACAGTTATGATACTACTTCACACCCGGTAGAGTATCTATTGTTAAAAAGGACAAGAACTAAGAAGTGCTGGCGAGGATATGGAGAAAACCACCCTTGTGCTGTTTGTGGGGATGTAAACTGGCGCAGCCCACTACAGAAAATACTGTGGACTTTCCTCAAAAAATGATAAAATGGAACTAATTGAGCAATTGCACTTCTGGGTATACAGAAGGAAATGAAACTGCGATCCTGAGGAGTCACCTGGACTGCGCGTGCATTGCAGCGTTATTTACAACAGCCGAGACGTGGAAACAGCCCTGAGTGTCCACCGACGGATGAAGGGATGTACATGACAGGATATTATTATCGCATCAGCTGGAAAAAAGAAGGAAATCCTGCCACTTGTGACATGGTTGGACCGTGAAGGCATTAAGCTAAGTGAAATAAGTCAGAGAAAGAGGAATACCATATGATCTTACTTATATGTAGAATCTACGAAAGACCCTGAACTCTGAGGGTCAGAGAACAGACTGATGGGTGCCAGAGTGCGGCGGTGGGTGAGGTGGGGGAAGGTGGTCAACAGGTTCAGGTTTCCTGTTATAAGATGAGTAAGTCTGGGCGCCTGGGTGGCTCAGTGGGTTAAGCCTCTGCCTTCGGCTCAGGTCATGATCTCAGGGTCCTGGGATCGAGTCCCAAGTCGGGCTCTCTGCTCAGCGGGGAGCCTGCTTCCCACCCCCGTCACTCTGCCTGCCTCTCTGCCTACTTGTGATCTCTGTCAAATAGATACAAATCTTTAAAAATAAATAAATAAATAACATCAAAATATTCTTGATTTTGCCTCTGAAGCAATCATTTTTAAGGTGTTGAAATGTTTGCTTTGCTTTGTTTTTTTTCTTGGGGGGGAGGGGCAGAGGGAGAGGAATACTAAGCAGGCTCTGCACCCAGCACAGAGCCCAAGGCAGGACTTGATGATATCACGACCTGAGCTGAAGGTAGATGCTTAACCCACTGCACTACACAAGTGCCTCAATTTTAACATTTTCGTATTTTTTATTTCATCATTGTATTTCATAACTTTTAGTGGTAAGAAACATGTATATTAAAAAGGAGATAAAAGATAAATGTGGGGTACCTGGGTGGCTCAGTGGGTTAAAGTCTCTGCCTTCGGCTCAGGTCATGATCTCAGGGTCCTGGGATCAAGCCCTGCATCGGGCTCTCTGCTCAGTGGGGAGCCTGCTTCCCCCCCCTCTCTGCCTGCCTCTCTGCCTACTTGTGATCTCTATCTGTCAAATAAATAAAATCTTAAAAAAAAAAAGATTAAAAAAAAATAAATGTAGGGGTGTCTGGGTGGCTCAGTGTGTTAAGCCTCTGCCTTCGGCTCAGGTCATGGTCTCAGGGTCCTGGGATGGAGCCCTACATCAGGCTCTCTGCTTAGCAGGAAGCCTGCTTTCCTCTCTCTCTGCCTGCTTCTCTGCCTACTTGTGATCTCTCTCTATATATATATCAAATACATAAATAAATAAAATCTTTAAAAAAAAAGATAAATGTAGAGCTCAATGATGTATCGGAAAGTAAACACACATATAAGTACCATGTAATCAAAACATAGCACCCGGGTAGCATCCTAGGATTTTGTGCTCTCCGACTCCTACCACAGCCCATTCAACACTCTGCTATAACCAAAGGTATAATTATGGCAATAACTTCCTGGTTGTTGTTGTTTTTTAGTTTTTCATCTAATCATGCATCCATAACAATGTTGTAGCTCAGTCCTGCTGATTTTCCAACTTCATTCTTTTGCATTTAGCTTCTTTGGCTCTCTCACAACGACATGTGTTCATCCGTGCAGTTGGTATGGTACAGGTCCTTCGCTGTTACTGGAATATTCTATCTCTATTGCTAGTCTGCCATCACCTTGTATATCGGTGCATCCAGGCACTCCGGAACTGAGCAATTTCACTTCTGGACATACACTCCATGGCCATGCCGCGCCTATCTGCCCAGAGACGGGGACCCAAGGATTTGTGCATTGGTAAGAGCCCCAAGTAGAAATAACCTCAATGTGACCCAGCAGCGGAATGGAAGAATAGTTTAGCCCAATCAAATAACAGAACTCTTCAGGGCTTTCCTTCTAATCACATGGGCCACATAAGGCCCATTAGCAGCTTCTGGGGATCAGGAAACCTCCTGGGGAGGGCATTGTTCCGTCTACCATCCTAGACGACACAGGTCCTCCTCCTGTTGAACACGAGGCAACACGCCCGCTCTCAGCACCACGCTAGCTTTGAACCCTCTGCTGTAGGGCATCGGCGGAAACCCTCTGCTGTAGGGGATCGGCAGAAACCCTCTGCTGCAGGGCATCGGCGGAAACCCACTGCTGTAGGGTATCGGCGGAAACCCTCTGCTGTAGGGGATCGGCGGAAACCCTCTGCTGTAGGGCATCGGCGGAAACCCACAGTTCGCCTCCGCCTTCCTGGCCGCCCGCTGACTGTCCAAACCGCTTCCGTGCAAGATACTCTCCTGTGTCCTCACCCCTAAGGCCGCGCTGCATTTGCTCCCCCAACACCTTCCTTCCACAGTGGATGACCCTCTCACCCTTTCCAAAGGTCCCTCATGTAAAGTGAGTTTCTCTACACTAATTTTTTTCCACGAAATTCTCTTAACAGCCTTCTTACCTTATGTAAGCCCTGACCCAGGGCGCCTGGATGGCTCAATCGTTAAGCATCTACCTCCAGCTCAGGTCATGATTCCGGGGTCTTAGGATCGAGCCCCGCATTGGGCTCCCTGCTTGGTGGGAAGCCTGCTTCTCCCTCTCCCACACCCTCTGCTTATGTTCCCTCTCTCGCCGTGTCTCACTCTGTCAAATAAATAAATAAAATCTTAAAAAAAAAAAAAAAAGTAAACCCTGACCCTCCCTAGAAGAGGCTGTTGGCCCCATCTACCTCACTGATAGGAAGCTCCTCCTTCCCCCAGGCAGCATGAATCCTTGGGTCCAGGGCAACAGGCATTTCCTACTTACCCAAGGCTGCTTCCAAACCAGACCGACTCTGCTCCCCTGCAGCTGGAGCGGGGCGGGGGTGTGTGGCGGGCGGAATACCTCCTTCCCTTTAGGTTCACACCATCTGATGACGGCTTTCTCCTTTCTCCTTCTCGTTTGCAAAAAGCCCTCCTTCTGCTTCTCCCAGTGCACTGCTCTCCCCCATCCCGGTCATTTCCCTTCGTTCCCGGGGCCCAGCCCGGGTTCACAGCGCTCCGTCTCAGCTCCTGCGGTTCATGGGCAACTTCTGTCATCCTGCGGGCAGCACTACCGACCCAGACAGATGGCGGAGGCAACAAACATCAGGAAGAGAAAGCTCTCAGAGTAAGGATGATGGAGAGAGGCTGGGGTCTGCTATCCCACACCGGATGGCTTGGAAAGGCCTCTCTGATCAAGCAGCATTGGAACAGAGAACTGGGCAAAGTGATGCGGCAGGTCATGAAGATACACAGAGAAAATTCCAGGGGGAGACCTGATGCGCCGAGGCTCTGAGACAGGAGTGCGCTCGGTGTGTCCGAGGAGCGGCAAGGTCATCCGGGGTAGAGCGAGGGGGGATGAGTAAGTGACACAGTGTGAGTGACAGCCAGGGACAGAGCTGCAGGCCCCCACCGCAGAGTCACTTGGCGATAGGGCAAATGCTACTTCCTCCGGGAGAGACCGGTCTACACACGTGCACACGGGTTAACGTCACAGGACAACCCATCTCCCTGTTCAGGAGGGTAGAATTTATGTGAAGCGTATCTCAATAGTTGATACAAATGAAGAAAAAAGAATAAATGTGCCCAGGTAGCCCATAGTAGTGCTGGATAAATCCTTGACTGGAGGAGGGAACACGTGAAAACATTAATGAGGGCTCACGAGCTGCTGCCCACCCCAAAGGACCCCAGGGCTTCGAAGCCAGGAGCACGTCCTCGTCCCCGGGTGGGGCGGGCCAATATGGACAGATGGGCACATAGCAAACACCGAAGAAACTGCCAGAAGCGGATGGACAGATCAAGAATTATAGTTGAAGGGGCGCCTGGGTGGCTCAGTGGGTTAAAGCCTCTGCCTTCAGCTCAGGTCATGATCCCGGAGTCCTGGGATCGAGCTCCACATCGGGCTCTCTGCTCAGCAGGGAGCCTGCTTCCCCTCTCTCCCTCTCCCTACCCTTCTGCCTACTTGTGATCTCTGTCTGTCAAATAAATAAATAAAATCTTTAAAAAAAAAAAAAAGAATCATAGTTGAAGATTGTAGCATAATCTACCAGATATGGAGGGCCGAATCAAATTAGATGGGATGAGAATACAGAATATTTGAAAAACAAAATTAGACATATATGGAACCTACCACCAAAAAGATACAATGTATTCTCTTTTTTTTTTAAGATTTTTATTTATTTACTTGACAGAGATCACAAGTAGGCAGACAGAGAGAGAGAGGAAGGGAAGCAGGCTCCCTGGTGAGCAGAGAGCCCAATGTGGGACTTAATCCCAGAACCCTGGGATCATAACCTGAGCCGAAGACAGAGGCTTTAACCCAGTGAGCCACCCAGGCATCCCCAATGTATTCTTTTTAAAAACACATTGAAGTCTTGAAAAATTGACCCAGCTTGAAGACAAAAAAGTCTCCACAGAACAGTCCACAAATTCCTACCACAATAGAAATTAAGCTAGTGATGAGCAATTACTGATGTTTGAAAACTTTAAATTCCACTCCTCAAAAAATACCTGGATTAGAGAGGAAACCAGAAAAGATACCAGTGCCTTGACAGGTTATAGGACAATTTTATGTAATTTTCCAAACACAGATAATCTGTTTTACTAGATATTCAGCAAACAGAAAAGGACGGGGGCAGGGGAACACCCTACAATTCATTCTAAAAGTCTAGTAAAGCAAAGTATAGGAAAACAGTTCAAAAAAAGAAAAGTATAAGCTGATCTTACTTTTAGACATAGAGACAAGGTGTGTGTCTGTGTGTGTGTGTTTGTTGTGTGTGTAGGGGGGAAGGATGGCAGGGGAGAGAGAAGTGTGTGTATTGTAAGATATCCGCATCCTATAAATCTAGGGGAAGGTTTATGTAAGCATTCTGTGGCTTTGACATTTTTCAAAATAAAAAATAAATAAGACTTTCTCTTTAAAGAACAAAACAAAAACACCCAAAACTCTATGGTAGTTTCATGTCCCCCCTAAAAGATATATTCAAGTCCTAACCCCCAGTACCTGAGAAGGTGACTGTATTTGGAAATAGGGTTGTTGCAGATGTAATTCATAAGGGTGAGGTCCTGCTGGAGTATGGGGGGGGGCCTTGACCCAAGGGAGACGCGGACACAGGGAGGAGGCCACGTGACCACAGAGACAGGGACAGGAGTGATGCCACTGCCTCTCAGCTCAGACTCCCTTCAGGGGACCCAGCCCGACAATTTCCCAGGCTTTGGGAATCTGCTGCAGTAGTCACACCAAGGTCCCCCAGCCTCCCCGGGGACTCGCAGCTAATGACAAGCACACTCCGAGTGTGTGTGTATGTGTGTGCATGTGTACATGTATGTTGGGGGTGAAAAGCCTGAGCTGGACCCCTCTCCTGGGAAATCTGTGCTCTGGAGCTCCCCACTAGCCCAACTGAGCTTTGGAGAGCCGCACAGCCCACGGGAGCACTTAGCTTCGGGGTTTCCCATGGGACGGGCCGCTGCACCATGGCCCCCACTGTCCCCATGCAGTGTTGCTCTGCCGGCTGCATGGGCAGCTCCATCTCAGTCCATATCTAGGGGAAACCCATCCAGTGACAGGGGCTGACATTATGGCCCCTGCAAAAAAATATACCTGTTTTCCGAAATAACGAATCGACATTTTGGAGCAGAATGGGTACTTTCAGAGTCCAAGTTTCCTCTGGCTGAAAGGCACTTCCGGTCTTCTGTTCATGCCAGTGGAGACTTGCAGGGACCCACGAGGTCCTGTTCGGGCAGGAAGGGCTCCAGCGCACAGATAACGGGTCAGGTCCTGAATGAAAGAAAGGCTCATACCTGAAGCACGAGCGGCTCCAATCAGCCTCGATCGGATCAGTCCCTCTCTCTGCTTGTTTCTTATTAATTTAATCTTCCCCCGAAAAATTTCCAGGCGGTGGTCTAGTTTCTCTTTCAAATCATCTGGGGAAAACAAACGAAACAAAACAAAACTCAACTCTTGACAATGTATAAACTACAACTACAGAGAATAAAACAACTTATCACAATTCCGACTAATTCCTAAAAGCCATGTTCTTCCACAGAAGTTCTAATCTTAAAAACTTCACCCTGGGTGCCTGGGTGGCTCAGTGGGTTAAGTGACTGCCTTTGGCTCAGGTCATGATCCCGTAGTCCCGGGACTGAGTCCCGCATTGGGGTCCCAACTTCATGTGGAGTCTGCTTCTCACTCTGGCCTTCTTCCTTATCATGCTCTCTCTCTCTCTCTCTCTCTCTCTCTCTCAGATAAATAAATGAAATCTTAAAAACAAACAAACACTTCACCTTATATGAGGAAGAGAAAGAAACAGGCCTTGGTATTGAGATACTCTGCACACATCCTTCTGTGTTTCTAATGAAATACCTCTATTTTGATAAATCACTGTTGAAATTTTAATTGAAAAAGCCTGAGCTGTAGCGCTCCCGAGCAACCCAACTTTCTCGCTTTCAGCTGTGCAAAGTGTCTCAGCTCCACCCCCGGAGAGGACTGCCCACTGCAGCAGAGCCAGCGAGGGTTGGGGGGTGGAGGGTGGGGGTGGCGGGGTTCGCGTTAGGGTTAGGGTTTCTTGGGTGTGTTTGAGCATCTGAATGGGTCAGACAGTAGCCTCCTTGGTGCAGCAGGTGAAACCATGTCCTAGGCGAGCCGAGAGGGAGGAGGAGAAGTCAGCACATCTGGTCTGGCAGCAGCCAGATGCTGGGCACCGGTGGTGATTCCCCTGGGGCCGAAGTTTCCGAGCGGTCACTGGGTGCACCTCTGAACTCATGGTGTGGGCCTTTTTTTTTCTTTTTTCTTTTCTTTTTAAAGACTTTTTAAAATTTATTTGACAGAGAGAAAAAAGCACAAACAGGGAGCGGGAGGCAGGGGGAGGAGAAGCAGGCTTCCTACTGAGCAGGGAGCCCAACATGGGACTCGATCCCAGGACTTTGGGATCATGACCTGAGCCGAAGGCAGATGCTTAACCGACTGAGCCACCCAGGTGTCCCATCATGGCATTGTTCTGAAAGCCTTGGGGAGCTGTTCATGGCTATCCTGGAACTGTATGTCACAGCAGGGCCCTCCTCCTCCTCGGCAAGCGGTCAGAACTCCACAGTGTCGCAGAAGATCCCATCCCCCACCCCATCACCCCCCAGCCTGCGGCCAGACGCGGGTCTCAGTGCGACTGATGAGGTTAGGAATCTGACTGTCTCCGCACCTCGCCTCCCGCGCACAACAGTAGAAACAAACAATGGCTCCCGGAAAAATAAGCTCATAAACGGTAGTGCCTGGCACCGAGCAAAATTCCTACGTGCGGCCGACATCAGCTTGAGCGGTTTTTCCACCTTCCCTCCGACGCACCTAGAGTCACTTCCCCACCGGTGAACCTCCCGGGCCGGCCTCTTTTCTAGCCGAGCCGCCTTCCTGCTGGCCATCCTCTCCCTTCCCCAGCCCGCGTGGGTCCGATTCACAGCGGATTCGGTTAACTTTCAGGCAGGATCTCTCTCCAGTCCTGACATATCGCTTCCGTGAGGAATGGACCCCACAGGCACCTGCAGACTCCAAGAAGTTTTCGTTCATCTGGGTCCTCTCGGCTTGCCTCAGGTTTATAATTCGGTTATAAAGCAGATGACTCATTTCAAAGGCCAAGTGCCTTCCGTCAGATCTCGTGCTGGTATCACAACTCCTCCCAGCCGGCGGGCAGGGGGGACACACGCTGGGCTGTGGGGCGTGCGGCGAGAATTCTCTAGGAGGGGGCGCCCGGCTGCTGCAGGAGGCTGAGCCTCGGAGTCTTGGTTTCGGCTCCGGCCTGATCTTGGCTTAGGGTCATGGGATCAGGCCCTATCCGGGCTCAGGGTGGAGTCTGCTTGCTCTTCTCTCCTCCTCTTCCCGGCCCCTCCCCTCCTTTCTCTCTCTCTCTCTCAAATAAATAAATCTTTTTTAGAAACTTTTTTTAAAAAAGAATTCTTTGTGGGGCGTCTGTGTGGCTCAGTGGGTTAAGCCTCTGCCTTCGGCTCAGGTCATGGTCTCAGGGTCCTGGGATCGAGTCCCGAGTCGGGCTCTCTGCTCAGCAGCGAGCCTGCTTCCCTCTCTCTCTGCCTGCCTCTCTGCCTACTTGTGATCTCTCTGTCAAATAAATAAATAAAATCTTTAAAAAAAAAAAAAGAATTATTTCCTGAGGAGGACTTGGGTCCTGTCACTCCCCTGCATTAAGCCCGCCACAGCACTCCACTTCTCCACAGAAAATTCCAGTAGTGCCCTTCACGAGCCATGTGGTCTTATTATGGCTCTGGTTTTATGTCCACCCCTTCCCCCAATGCTACACACACACACACACACACACACACACTACATGAAGTACAGAACTATTCCCAACTCACCACATTACGTCTGGCCTCTGGGCCCTTGTGGTGCTGTGGCCTCTGCCTAGAACACTCTTCCCCTCCTCTCCAGGTGGGCACCTCAGACCTCAGCGGAGCTGTCACTTCTTCCTGAGTGTCCTCCACGATCCCTGAAGACCAGGTTGGTCTTATGTTGCCCCTACATTTAGTCACCTCATGGAAGCACTCACCACCCGTGAGCCCCACACCACAGGACAGGGACCAGCGCTTACATCCCCACCAGTGTGCCCACAGCTTCTGCCTTGACACCCGCCAAGTGGAAAATGTCTAGAAAGGGTAAAGTCACACACCGGCCGTCAGAGACCGCACTGCCTTCAGAGCCCACGACATAGGCAGATGGCGTTCTGTCTTACCAAAGTCGCTCATGTCATCTACCAAAACAATTTCTTCAAGGAGGTACTGTGGAGTGAGGTTTATGACACTGGACATGGTCCGAAACAAGGCGTTAAATTCCTCATTGTAGAAGCAAATGACCACGCTGGCAGTAGGTAGGTTGGCTGGGTAATGTTTTTGAAGACACCTGCAGGCATCAATAAAAGAAAAAAAAAAAACCAATTTGGGATCTCGCTGAAGCACCTTTCTTTATTTGCATTTTTCTTCTTCATTCCCTTAACTGACATTTATGATAATAAGGTAACAGTTGAAAATACCAAAATTAAAATACAAAAGCTTCTTTACTCTCGTATGATATTCTAGTATTTTCTAAATTACTCCTTCCTGAATGTCAGCAATAATTGCTCTTTCCTGGATGCGCTGTTTTGGCCGTCTTAACTCTAGGCTGAACATGGTATAACCATGAATTGTACCTATATTTCTGTTTCTATTATAGAAACATATTAATACACTTACACACATTGAAGGTTCAGATTAACTTCATTTTGTCACCTTCAGAGAGAATCCCGTGCTTTAGCTTGCTGCAGAAGAGAAATGCAGTGGGTGGGGTGCCTGCGTGACTCAGTGGGTTAAGCCTCTGCCTTCCGCTCAGGTCAGGATCCCAGGGTCCTGGGATCGAGCCCCGCATCGGGCTGTCTGCTCAGCCTGGGAGAGGAAGAGAGAGGAAGGAGCTTGCTTCCTTCCTCTCTCTCTCTCTGCCTGCCTCTCTGCCTACTTGTGATCTCTGACTGTCAAAAAAATAAAATAAAAATCTTAAAAAAAAAAAAAGAAAAAAGAAATGCAGTGGGTATGGCATGACTGGATTTCTTCCAAGGATTTGACAGAAATGTGTTCTTTCTTTCGTGCACATGAGAAAAAAAGTAGGAGCTGAATTCTAATAATATTAGTTATTAGTATTAATTATTGTTTGAATTGCTACATTATCTGGTTCATTCTGAAACGTATTTTGGTTGTCAAGGACAGACCTACTACAGCTAGCTTAAGCATAAGGAAGGGAAATCTCTCGGAAGGGGACTCAAATGTCTCACAGGACCTAGTGACAGACGTGCCACTAGAGCCTTCAATAATGACTGGATGATGATTCACAGACCTTATACCCCTCGGGCAAATAATACATCGTATGTTAATAAAATAATTAATTAAAAAAGAAGAATGACTGGGGCAAGAAGCTTGAGAGTCACTTAGACACTTGGTCCACTTCTATTCTTGCCTTTCCGTCTGGGAGTAACAGTAACTACAACATCATCAGCCTACGTCATGGGTTGGGAGGGTTCAATGAATTAGAATGTCCAATGTTCAGAACAGTGCCTGGCAGACTGTTAATATCACACGAGGCTCATTATACGATTCTTATCCTCTCCCTGCAACCTGGCCAACAGCAGCATAACCCATGGTCCAGCACCCAAGGAGAAACTGGTATGACTTCCTCTTTCTCAAAAAGTCACAAATAAGGATTCATTGGCCCAGCTTGGCTCAGGTGCCCATGGCTGGGCTAAAGGACTGTGGCCAGTGTGTGGGGTCCAAATCAAAAGTCACTATGCCCCCTGCAACTTAATGGAAAGAGAAGTGGGGCAGAAAATGCCAGGAAAGGATGCCTCCACTACACCCCACACAGAACCTCAGCATATCCACGGGCAGGTGTCGCCATGGAGGAAGAGAGACTTGCTTAGTGAGCATTTTTACCCAACACTAGAGGAAGTTGCGCCTAGCACACAGAAGCTGCCATCATGCTCCTGGGAGTGGGACCAGGGAAAGGCTGAGCAGCTGAGAAGGGCGTTGGGGGGAGGCATCCTTCACATGGCTTCACAGAGACAAGCAGGAAAACAAGCCCTAGGCTTAAATTCCAGGAAGATCATTGAGTTCTCAAAGAGGAAGTAGATGAGACACAGAGGTGGGGGACAACGGAAGGAGAACACAAGAACGAGGGGCATGATGGTCCAGGGTGGACTCGGGCTACTTAGGTCACATCTCTAGCATCATATTCAGTCCCGGAACATCATTTTAAGAAAACTGTAGATAAACGAAGTCCCTTGGGAGGAACGAGACAATGGCAGTGAGGGGGCCTGCGACTACGTCACACCAGGACTCTCTAGGCCCCTGGGTGCATGAGTTTCTCCAAAATTAATTGATAAATGTTGCTGTGGTCTTTTGGGGCCTAAACTCTTCTCACCTAAGGAAGCAGTTTTTCAGGGTAAAAGAAATTCGGACAAGGTCTGAGTTTGGTGGTCCTTGGTTAGCTGCCCTATTCTTTGCTGATCATACAGATTAACACGAGTATGGTATAAACCAGGACTGTTGTGAGTTGAATTGTGTCTCCCCTACATTCACATGTTGAAGTCTGAACCTGCAGTATCTAAGGATGTGGCCTTATTGGGAAGTGGGATTGTTGCAGAAGCAATGAGGGAGGTGTCATTAAGGTGACTTAGTCTGAGAAGCCTGGGGTCCTTGCAAAAAGGGAAAATTACGGCACAGAGACAGACACAGAGTGTATTAAGCAGCAAGCAAGGGCACTGGCTTACACACCTTGTGCACTAAGACAGGAGAAAAAGAAAAAGCAATGGAACTGGGGGTATATTGACTTGTCCCCTTTGTGGATATAATATATAAAATATATATATATGTGTGTATGTGTATATATATATGTATAAATATATATATATATATATATTTCCAGGTTTTCTGTGATTAACAGTTAAAAGAAATCTGTACACTTATTAATTACAAAAGGCTAAAAGGTTGTTTTACAGTGCAGAAACCTGACAGCTTCCGTTTCAGGCAAGTGACTAAAAGTAATTTCACCCTCAGTCACTTCACCAGTAAATGGGACAAACAGACATCGAGTGTCTCCTGATGTGATGCTCTGAGGATGACACAAAATCTCACCTAATGGTGTTCCTGCCAAAAAGCACGACCTGGATTTGATCTCAAGGAAACATCAAACTCAAACTGAGGAACATTCTAGAAAGTAACTAGTTATATCTCTTAAAAAGTTTTATAGTCAAGAAAGATAAAGACTTAGGAGAGGTTTCAGATGAAAGAAAACCAAGGGCTTGGGAACTCCACATGCAATCGGGGTCTGGGGTTGGGTCCGAAGGATGCCAGTGGGGCAACTGCAAACATCTGAATCATGTCTGTAGATTAGCTAGAGGTATTACATTAATGTTCACTTCCTGGTGTTGTTTATTGTTCTGGTTCTGAAGATGTTAGCATTTGGGGACTCTAAGAAAAGGCTATACAGGAAGTCCTTGAGATAGTTTGACAACCATTTTGTAAGCCTGACATCATTTCAAAATTGAAAAGTCAAAAGATAAAAAATTGAATCAGAAGACCAATCAACATAAAAATGTACTCTCCAAAAAGCTGTATCAAATACTTCCATAGCTACGGCAAATAACCATGCAAATTTTAAGACACAGCTGAAATGGAAATCCCATTTAACGCAATCATAAGCTTAGCATGAGGATGGCTGAAAATCTGCTTGGACCCCGATAGTAGAAGTAGTCATTCCTGGTAGTTGAAGTTTATTTTAAACACAAGTGTACCTTGTACATAATTGAATTTCCTATTAAATAAGTTAATATTCTGAATATTAAAACTTCCAAGTTCACTTCTCTCTACAGACAGTCTCTCTCTAAAGTTTCTGTTCTTCCTAACAGTCACGTGATGGGGGAAAGGAAGCAAAGGCAGCCGCACTATTTTACAAGAGCTGATGGTGTGGCAAGAAATTCATCGCGTACAGGCATTCAAAAACATTGCTTTCTTTTGTGGGAGTTCACTATCCAGTTAAGAAAAAAGTGGTCCCTGGGGTGCCTGGGTGCTGCTGTCAGTGAAGCTTTTGACTCTTTGATTTTGGCTCAGGTCATGATCTCAGGGTCCTAGGATGGAGTCCCGCATCAGGCTCCACGCTCAGTGGGGAGTCTGCTTAGAAATCTCTCTCCCTCTGCATCTGCCTCCCCAATATAAATAAATCAATCTTGAAAAAAACAGCCGTCCTCTAAATTAAGTTCATATCAAGTTATATGGTTTGAATAAATTGAAATTCTTTTTCTTTCATCATGACCCAGATAGACTATGTCATCATGTGTAAACCCTACATCTCTCGAGTGTGCCGCACCTTAAGTGATATTTAGCTACCTATGTGCTTTATTGATTTGTATATTTGTGGTTTGAAATGTTCGTGTTACACACAAGTTGCAACAAGACACAGTGAGCCCCCCTTCTCCTGTTTCCTGGAGCCTGGATTTTGTCTTCTGCATGACAGGAAGACGCCTATATTCCTTAAGTAGTTCTCATTTATTTCAGAAAGAATATCAACCCTCTTGAGCTGGAAACCATCCGAACCACTAAGGCACAGGTGCTACAACATGAATGAACCTTGGGGACATGATGCTATGTGGAATAAATCGGGCAATTATTGTATGATTCCATTTTTACGAGGTACCTAGAGTAGTTAAAATTCACAAAGACAGAAAGTACAACGGTAGTTGTGGGGAGATCGGAGGGAGGGAAGGATGGGAGTTAGTGTTTAATGAGAAAGTTCTGGAGAGGGATGGTGATGATGGTTCTGAAACACTGTGAAGGTCCTCAATGCCCCTGATTCATACAGTTAGAAATGGTGCAAAGGTACCTTTTACATTATGTCCAATTTGCCACCAGTTAAAGAAAAAAAAAGGCACCAACACAAAGGAAAACAATAAGAAAAAGCAGATTTTGAATAAAAAATAGGTAGCTGTCTGAAGCATTTTGTATCAGAAATATTCCTTTAGCCAAATGTCCTAACTGGTAATTTGATAAAAAGATCCTGTGGGTGATGCAATTCTTGTAAATCCCTAGAACACATTTGGTGCGACTGGGGAAAGTGTTCTCTACACAATAAACTCTAGAATTTTGAAATAGGCTCTTGAATCATCGGACTCCAAGTCCTAAAAACAGGAAGACTTCTAATATGCCAAAATTAAAATCTGGTTAGTAACTGTTTGTTTAAAAAATTAATATGTATTCATTTATAGACCTGTACACTGGAAAACTATAAGACATTCATGAAAGAAATTAAAGAAGACACAAATAAATGGAAAGATACTCTGTGCTCATGGATTGGAAGAACTTGGCGTTGTTAAGATGTCCCTACTACCCAAAGCAATATACAGATTCAATGCAATACATATCAAAATTCCAATAGCATTTTTCATAGAAATAAAACAAGAATCCTAAGATTTGTATGAAACCACAGAAGATGCTGAAGAGGTAAAGCAATTTTGAGAAGACAAGAACAAAGCAGGAGGCATCATCCTCTCTTGATTTCAAACTCTATTACAAAGCTATGGTAATTAAAACAGTTTGGTATTGGCATAAAAACAGACACACAGATCAACAGAACAGAACACAGTCCAGAAATAAAATCATGCATATGTGATTAATTATGACAAAGGAGCCAAGAATATACAATGCGGAAAGGATGGTCTCTTCAATAAATGGTGATGGGAAAACCGGACAGCCACATGTGAAAGAATGAATGTGGACCACTATCTTACACCATACACAAAAATTAACTTGAAATAGATTAAAGACTTGAATGTAAGACCTGAAACCATAAAAATCCTAGAGAAAAACAAAGACTATAAGCTTCTTGACATCAGTCTTGGTGATAACTTTTTGGATCTGGCACCAAAAGCAAAGGCAACAAAAGTATCAATAAATAAGTGGGACTACATCAAGCTAAAAAGCCCCCACAGGGCAAAGGAAATTAGCAACAAAATGAAAAGGCATCCTACTGAATGAGACAAAATCATCTATCTGACAAGGGGTTCATATCTAAAATTTATAAAGAATTCATAAAACTCAACAGCAAACAATTCAGTTAAAAAAAATGGACAGAAGATCCGAACAGACATTTTTCCAAAGAAGGCAGACTGACGGCCAACAAGTACAAGAAAAGGTGCTCAGCATCACTCATGATCGGGGAAGGGCAAATCAAACCATAATGAGATATCATCTCGCACCTGTAAGGATGGAGTCATCAAAAAGATAAGAAATGACAAGTGTTGGAGAGGATGTAAAGAAAAGCGAATCCTGGTGCAGTGTTGCTGGGAAGGCAAACTGGTGCAGCCGCTGTGGAAACCAGTACAGAGGGTCTTCAAAAAGTTAAAAAGGGGGCTAACATAAGACCCAAGGATTTCACTTCTGGGTTTGCATTTGAAGAAAATGAAAACACTAACTCAAAAAGATACATGCACCCCTATGTTCCCGGCAGCATTATTTACAACAGTCAAGATATGGAAACAACCTAACTGTCCATCAGCCCATGAATGGGTAAAGAAAACGTGCTATGATACACACAACGGAATACTTTCCAGCATAAAAAAGAATGACATCTTTCCTGAGGGCATTACACTAAATGAAATAAGTCAGAAAGATAAATACAATATGATCTCACTTACATGAGGAATCTGGAAATAAACAACAATCAAACCTCCAAAACCCAACCTCATCAATACAGAGAATGGACTGGTGGTTGCCGGGGGGTGGGGGGAACAAAGCTCCAGTGTAAAATAAGTAAGCCATGGGGATATAATGTCCACATGGTGACTACAGATAAGAACTATACTGCTTATTTGGAAGTAGCAAAGAGAGCAGATCTTTAAAGTTCCCATCACACACACACACACACACACACACACACACACACACACGCAAACACAAATTTTTTGTAACTATACATGGTAGCCAAAGTTATCTAGACTTATTGTAGTGATTATTTGGCCACATATACATAAATGTTGTATCATTATGTTGTATACCTGAAACTAATATAATCTCATATGTGAATTATACCTCAATAAAAAATGAGGATTAACATACATTTTATTCCTCGTATCTGGCACATCTCTCTCACTGCCCAAGCTTTTACTGAGAATGGCATTAAATCCATATTTTAAAAATCCAGCAATATATTCTGGCTTTGAATAGTTAGTATCTTTACCTGCAAGAAAGGGCAATTATAGTTATGTACGTACAGATTACTACCACCAGATAAAGGATAATAAGAACAACTATATCCTGAATTCACTTCCTTTATAATGAGCCAGGTGTTTTCCTGGAATCTACACTACCTCCAGGTGATAAGGCTAAAATCAAAGCAGATTACTCCACTAAGTATGGACAAGTTAGCCTTTGGTCATTCGGTCTCTTCAGGGAAGGAAGTGCTTGGTCTCCTTGGTCCCATCATGACTCACCACTGTCGTGTGAAGTTAGCTGTCACTGAAGGATTTAGGAAAGGTGGGGAAGGAGAGCTAAAACCCCAGCCCAGAACTTCCATTGCAGAGAATAAAACAAGAGGCCAGATGCCAACCCAAACATAACAGTCATAACAATAAATGAAGATGGGGTAAATTTCCTATTAAAAGATAAACACTCTTATTTGTCAATGAAGAAACAAAAATATAATCATGAAAGATAAACAGCATGAATGAAAATGGTAAAAGAAGAGTCTAAGAATACAGGAGTCAAAGTATCACTTTAAAAAGTACAGAATTCAGGGCGCCTGGGTGGCTCAGTGGGTTAAGCTGCTGTCTTCGGCTCCGGTCATGATCTCAGGGTCCTGGGATCAAGCCCTGCATCAGGCTCTCTGCTCAGTGTGGAGCCTGCTTCCCTTCCTCTCTCTCTGCCTGCCTCTCTGCCTACTTGTGATCTCTGTCTGTCAAAAAAATAAATAAAATCTTTTAAAAAAAAAAGTACAGAATTCATCGGAAGGAGCATCCAGATAGTTATTTACACTCACGGTGAGAATAAGTCACAATAAAGACTAGGTAGGGATGAGCTTGCAGACATCAAACATTGCTGCAGTGAAATACTTACATTAAAATCATTAGAGATATCAATATATATTGCCACAAACAGTAGTGGAATATTTTAAGAACAACTCTGGCAGAAGCAGGCAGAGCTCCGATTACCTGCATGGGTGGTGTGGGCAGGCTGAGCCAGGAGCTGGTCCTACATAAGCTGGCCTGGGGGAAAGCAGGTAGAGCTCTGGTTCTCCCCAAGATAGTGCCATGTAATTAACATTATATGTTAATTTAAAAAATTAAAAAAAAAAACCCCAGTCTCAGGAACTTGTATACAGACAACAAAAGAGCTGATCTTTGTATTATCAGAGCCCTGGAAGGAGAGGAGTCAGAGTGGGGCCAAAAAAAGTACTCTCGGAAATAAGGCCGGAAACTTCCTAAATTCAGGGAAGTTGGACATCTATAGCCGCAGGAGGCTGAAAAATCCACAATGGGAAAAACCAAAGAAATCCATGGCAGGACACATCATAATGGAACTTCTGAAAACTGAAGACAGGTAACTCTTGAAAGCAGCCAGAGAGAAAAAAACATGGGATTCATAGAGGAACAACCTGAATGACTATGGGTTTCTCATCTAAAATCATGGGGGAGAGAAGAAAATGACAAAACATTTTTGAATGCTGAAAGAAAAGCACTGTCAGGGGCACCTGGGTGGCTCAGTCATCAAGCAGCTGCCTTCACCTCAGGGTCGTGATTCCAGGACTCTGGAATTGAGCCCCACATGGGGATCCCTGCTCAGCAGGAAGCCTGCTTCTCCTGCTCCCACTCTGCCTGCCTGTATTCCCTCTCTCTCTCTCTCTCTCTGTCAAATAAATAAATAAAATCTTTAAAAAGAAAAAAAAAAGGAACTGTCAACTGCAAATTCTATACCCAGCAAAAATATCCTTTGGGAATTATGAAAAAATGAAGACACTCCCAAGTGAAGAAAAATGGACTTTGTGACTAGCAGCCCCACCCTTAAAGAACAGCAAAAGAAAGTTCTCTAAACAAGGAAATAATAATAGGAGGAGGCTTGGAACTTCAGAAAAGAAAAAAGAACATCAAAATGGATGAAAACGGGGTAAATATGATAGAGTTTCCTCATTAGGAAACTCTATAAGTTTCTTCAATCATATTTGACTTTTGAAGCCACAATTATAACACCATCTGATGTAGTGCTCAAAACTCAAGACAGTTATATTTTTTAAATGAGGAGGCTAAGGAGCGGTTTACACTTTACTTGAAGTGGCAAATCACTGATTCAAGGAGACCTTGGTAAGTTATAGTTATAGATATATATAAATATATATATTATGTAATACCTACAGCAACCACTAAAGAAACTATACAAAGAAACCTTTTAAAAAACATTATAAACTCATCAAGATGGAATTTTGAAAATGCTCAAGTAACTCACCAAAACACAAGAGAAACAGAAGATTGAGAAACAGAGGAAACAAACAAAAAATAAAATGACTAAGAAACTCTGCCATTGATAATTGTCTTAAATGCAAATGATCTAAATATACCAGTTAAAAGCAAGGATTAGCACAGTGGATTTAAAAAATGTCCTGACAATATGCTACCTACAAGAAACTTACTCCAGTGAAACATAGGTAGATTGATGATAAAAGGACAGAAAAGGATATACTTGCAAATTTTAATTAAAAAAACAACAACAACAACAGCTGAGGTGCCTGGCTACCTCAATCGATAGAGGATGTAACTCTTGATCTCAGGGTTGTGAGTTCAAGCCCCACATTGGGTTTGGAGCCTACATTAAAAAAAAGTACAAGTGGCTCTATTAATATTAGATAAAATAGATTTCAGAGCAGAGAAAATTACTAGAGACAGAGACATGACCTTATGATAAAAGGTTCAATGCAGGGGCGCCTGGGTGGCTCAGTGGGTTAAGCCGCTGCCTTCGGCTCAGGTCATGATCTCAGGGTCCTGGGATTGAGTCCCGCATCGGGCTCTCTGCTCAGCAGGGAGCCTGCTTCCTTCTCTCTCTCTGCCTGCCTCTCAGTGTACTTGTAATTTCTCTCTGTCAAATAAATAAATAAAATCTTAAAAAAAAAAAAAAAAAAGATTAAAAAAAAAGAAGAAGAACCATACAAGAAATTGGGATGAACTGAAGATCAAAATTTAAAATTTTTCTTCTTGAATGACACCACTCAAAAGAGAATTCAAAATATACAGTATAGTGACTATGGTTAACAACAGTAATATTGTATATTGAAACTTGCCAGCACAGATCTTACCATAAGAGAAAAATATTGTAACTGGGTGTGATGGACACAACTGTTAACTAAACCTGCTGTGGTCATCATTTTGCAATATATACATGTACACATACAGCAAATCATTCTGCTGTATTTCCAAAATGAATAAGATGTTCTACATCAATTATGTCTCAATTTTAAAAAGAGAATAAAAAGGCAAGACACAGACGTATAGAGTATTTGCAACTCACATATCAAAGGACTTGAATCCAAAATATATTTTTAAAAATCTTAAAAATCAGAAGATAGGGGCGCCTGGGTGGCTCAGTGGGTTAAGCCGCTGCCTTCGGCTCAGGTCATCATCTCAGGGTCCTGGGATCGAGCCCCGCATCAGGCTCTCTGCTCAGCAGGGAGCCTGCTTCTCTCTCTCTCTATCTGCCTCTCCATCTACTTGTGATTCCTCTCTGTCAAATAAATAAATAAAACCTTTAAAAAAAAATCAGAAGATAAACATCCCGATTTAAAAATGGATGAAAGACATGGGTGCCTGGGTGGCTCAGTGGGTTAAAGCCTCTGCCTTTGGCTCAGGTCATAATTTCAGGGTCCTGGGATCAAGCCCTGCAGATCTTTGCTCACCAGGGAGCCTGCTTCCTCCTCCCTCTCTGCCTACTTATGATCTCTGTCAAATAAATAAATAAAATCTTTAAAAAAAATAGATGAAGGACTTGAAGAGACACTTTACAAAAGAAGATATATGGGTGGCCATGAAGCACATGAAAAGGTGCTCAAAATCATTAGTCATCAGGGAAACGCAGATTAAGGCTACAATGGTTCCATTACTTACCCATTAGAATATCTAAAATCTAAAAATCTGAGCTTGCCAAACGTTGGTGAAGATTTGGAGCAAAGGGAGAGATTCTCTACATGCTGGAGTGGAAAGTAAATGGCACAGCTATCTTGAAAACACACTGTCATTTTCCTGAAAGTTAAGCATATACCTACTGTACATCCCATCTGTCCCAAACCCAAGAGAAACAAAGTATGTCCACACGAAGACTTATAACCCATATTCATGACAGTATTACAATTCATTCTGGAGTATCTACAAACATATTAAAAATATATAATATTGTATTTTGCTGGAGATCACACATAAAAGGAAGGGAAGAAAGATTCCATCAACTCAGGTTAATTACCACCTCAGAGGGTAAGAGGAGGAGAAGGAAGGGGGTGAAGTCGTTAATGGTACCCATTAACATTTATTTCTGTGAGAAAACAGAACACTATCTGAAATACAGCAAACTATCTTTAAAAATTGTTAAATTTAGGTGATACATGCCTGTTTTACTCTTTACGGTATATATGTGAAATATTTTATAATTTAAAAATTGAGTTGCTCTAAGAAAGACACTGTTTTTCTCTTCTAAATATTAAACTTATGGTACATTTTTCCCATAAAACAGCTAATAGAGAAAATCAAAATACTTACCTGATCTTAAAAAGGTTTTGTATTCTGTAGTTTCATATTTGTCAGGCATTTCAAATCTTACACGCAGTCTCGGTATTTGCTTGGGGTCCCGGGGAATTTGCTGTTGCAATTTTTTTCCAAGGGACCAAATTAATGCAGGCCCCTGGTTTTTCTTCTCCAAGTTGCTTACATGATTATGGTGAATATATACATACAATAGAGCTGTCCAGATCCCAAATATCAAGGATCCGTAGAATAAACATTGAAATGTGACGCCTCTCATTGTAAACCTAGTATTTCTGAAGGTCCATTTTTAAATTTCCTAGGTCAGAAGAATTTAAGAGAGACTATATTAGAGATCTCAGTGATTTCCAGATCATCTACTTGGCTTAAATTCAATTTTCAATGTTTTAAGAACAAGATCATTTTAATATGCAGTTATCCATATACTTGGATGAGATAAAGTATATCTTATTTTCTATTAGCAAAAACTCTTAAAACTGATATTCAGAAGGTCGCTTAACATCAAAATGTATAACATGCTTACAAAACATGCCCTTATTTAAACTGGCACACACTCCTGATCCTTCAGCTGAAGGAAATACATACAGTGAAAGCAGGTTTACTCATCCCTTACTCATGCTCAGTCCATCTTGGATTAGGGTGGAAGCTGGGCAAGGGCCTGCTGACTGTAATATTTTTGTTTTTATTTTAGGCTTTATTTTTAAATGTATGCATTACTTTGACAAAAAAAATTAAAAAATGGAGATTAACACGATACCTATCAAACGGCATCAATGCTTGTAAACACGTGCACAGAGCAGCCACTTCTCTCCCATCCTGACCCTTTAAATCAGGTGACAGCCTGGCCCGGGGTTAGAAGGAATCAAGGACACGAGCCTCCTGAGCTGTCCAGTGTCACCCGCTTTCCAGGGCCCTCTGGCGCGGGTCGTCCTCACGCGCTGATTCTCCCAAGTGTCTTCCTGCACCTGACCCTTCTGGATGGCCGTTTCCATGCCAGTTCTCGGCCTGGAGGACCGAGTGCGGCCTCCACAGTTCTGACCTCCCGCGCTAGAACAAGCCTGCCCAGGCGCCCCGGCTCCTACGGCTCCTGCTCACAGAAGAGACCGTCCCCGGCCCACGGATCCTGCACCGCATCAAACCGCCGAGGCTGCACCCGGCCGCCCAGAGGCCCGAGCACACCGGGTGCAGCGTCTTACAGGGCGGCGTGGGGCCACCCCATCACCCGTGGGGCCGGGCGCCCCTTCCCCTCCTGCCTGGAGTACCGGCTCCCGACCGAGCCCTGCCCCATCCTTACTCCGGTGGGGCAGGCCGCTTGGCGCCTCCCGGAGGGACTCGTGTGTAAAGACGGGCTGACGGGCCCACCTGCCGCCCTGCACCTGGGGACGACGCTGAGCACCTCCAGCCCGCAGCGCCCCGGGGGCTGACGGCGCTCCTTCCCGCGGGCACCTCACAGTCTGGGCGCCTTCTCTTGCGAAACTAAAAGAACCGAGTCGGAAGGGCGCAGCGGGCGCGCTCAGCCCCGGCGCTCCCGGCCCACTGCGGAGCCCACGGGAAAGGCCGCACCTTCCACGGGATTGTATTTCGGGATCCCAGCCCGAGGAAGGCGAGTTTCCTCCTGCCCCGGAATCAGCCCAGCCAATGAGGGACCGTGACTACGGGCCAGCCAGTGAGGGCCAATCACAGTTCGGCCAATGAGGGACTGCAGTTACAGCCCAGCCAATGAGGGACCGTGACTACAGGCCAGCCAGTGAGGGCCAATCACAGTTCGGCCAATGAGGGACTGCAGTTACAGCCCAGCCAATGAGGGACCGTGACTACAGGCCAGCCAGTGAGGGCCAATCACAGTTCGGCCAATGAGGGACTGCAGTTACAGCCCAGCCAATGAGGGACCGTGACTACAGGCCAGCCAGTGAGGGCCAATCACAGTTCGGCCAATGAGGGACTGCAGTTACAGCCCAGCCAATGAGGGACCGTGACTACAGGCCAGCCAGTGAGGGACAATCACAGTTCGGCCAATGAGGGACTGCAGTTACAGCCCAGCCAATGAGGGACCATCACAGCTCGACCCGAGAGAGACCGTCGCAGCTCAGCCAATGAAAAGCCACTGTGCTCGGACTTGCGGGTGACGCCGACCACTTCGTCCGCCCGTCTCCCGCGACGCCGGCGCGTGCGCTCGTTCTGCGGGCTCGGCCTCGGTCGCTCCTCAAACCGTTTCTTGCTGGCAAATAACTGCGGTTTGGTTGCTGAGGTCCGCGCGCCGCTGGAGCCGGGGCGCTTGGCCCGCAGGCGTTGGCCCCGGACCGCGCCCGGACACGGCCTGCGAGCGCATCCCCGGCGCGGGCGGTTTCCCGGGAGCCCGAGCTGCCGCAGGGGGCAAGGGCGGTCGGTCCTGCGCGACGGCCGCGGGGGCCGCGGGGGCCGCATCGCCCGCCCGGCCCTTGCGACCCCACTGCCCAGGAGGGCGCGTCGTGACCCCGCGGGCGGCGTGCGGTGCGCCTGCTGCGCCCTCGCTGGGGGGACGGGCTGGAGCGCGGGTGCGCGGAGCGTGGTGGCTGCGGCGCGCGGCGGGCCGGAGCGGCCAGCGCAAACCCGAGGGCTCCAGCCGGCTGCACGGGTGCGTCCGAGGGAGGCAGCGGCGGGCCGAGGGCGACGCTGAGGGTCAGCCCGGCCTCCTTCGCGACACAGAAGAGCCTCTCCTCCCCCGCGTGCGAACCGCGTGCAGGCCGCGGGGGCCAGGGCCGCTGTACTCGGGGGCACGTGACTTGGCGGTCCTGGCTCCTCTGCCGGGGCGGGAGGGAGGCGCTGGGACCCGGGACGGGGGGTCACGGGGACCCACGCTGCGGGCCTGCAGCAACGCGCCCTCACCGCGCGGTGGGCCAGCCCCGCTCCTGGGCTGGAGGACACGGTGCAGGCAGCGCGCGCCCTCCGTCCCCACCGCCCTTCCCTACCCAGTCGGCTCCCGGCCGCCAGGTCGCTAACTAGGGTCGAGTTACGGAACAGCCTGGCTGGGGGGAAATGGAGCGTCGGCAAGAGCTGCAGAACCCCCGCAGGCATCACGACCAGGGGAATCAGGGGGCCGGGCACGGGCTGGTCCTGAGCATCCTAGATCAGGGGAGGGGTGCGGAACTGGATCGGGCGTTTACTCACACGGGAGCGTTCCAAGACCCGGGCTTTACCACCCCGACAAACACCTCCAGTGCACGGTGCAGCCTCCTAGACTGGACGAATTACGCTGTGAAAATGAAATCTCTGGGGCGCCTTGGTGGCTCAGTCAGCAAAGTGCCTGCTTTCAGCTCAGGTGGTGATCCCAGGGTCCTGGGATCGAGTCCTGCATCGGTCCTTGCTCAGCGGGGAGCCTGCCTCTCTTCCTGCTACTCCCCCTGCTTGTGCTCGCGCTCGCTCTCTCTCTCTCAAAGAAATAAATACAGTCTTTAAAAAAATAAAAATGAAATCTTTGGTAATGCGAAGAAAAACTGTCAAATGTGTAAGAGGAGAAGGTAGCCTCTAACTGAGGCGGAGAGATGGATGGAAACCAGACGGAGGAGAATGAAGCTGGTTAACTTCTAACACAGCTGCTACTTCGGATAAATGTCACCTGCTGAGACTTTAAACTTACACCGAACACCAAAAGCAGTTAGAAACTAAGGAAGAAAGTAAGCAAGGGGAGGCACCCGCATTGAGTACACAACATGTGCATAGGGGTTCATGATAGGGTTAGTGCTGGAGAAGGAAATACATCCATATTCTCTAGGAGGAGTCTATTAAGAAAATTTGGAGGAAATTCTCTACATGTGAACATTAGGAAAATTACCCTCACTCATTTTTTAAAAAATTTTTATGAATAAATTTTTCTTAACACCACACTTTCTTAAAGCAGAACTCCCCCTGGTTCTCTGGAATATGCGCCTCATCTCTCCTCGCATCCCCTCCCCCCATCCCCACCCCCACCCCCACCCAACGCACATACACTCACATACCGAAACCCTAAAAATCTGGAGTCAGTTGTGTTTGTTTTAAAGTGTCTTTTCAGAGGAAAACAGGCTCTGCTTTAGATGATGTCACAACTAAATTTTCTATAAATAGTAAGATTCTTGAGAACCAAAGTCCATATAAATGCCTGGCCTACCTCTAGAGCGGCATTATCCAGCCTGACCATTACAGCCTCTTCTTTAAAACTCAGATCTTCTTAATCCTAATCCCCAGAGCCAGCTTTCATTGAAGGATCTGTGATTGGAGGCGTGGCTTCCGTTGAATCCAGATGGAAGGAGCTACCCCCCCCCTCCCGTGTTGTTCCGACTATTCAGCACACTGAGCTCCCCCACCTACCATTAAGACAGCAGCTGCTCTGTAGTTGATCAGTTGTCTAAGCTGAGTCACGGGTGAAATGAGCCAGGAGTCTAGGTTGAATGATCTGAAAGACAAGATTTTTTTTCCTAATGGCTGACTTTACGGTGCCTGGATTCTGAGCAAATACTGGTTTGTGCTGGGCTGTCCTGCCTGCGTGGTGTTTCACAAGAAGCAGCACTGGGTACGTCATAAAGCCCTTGTGATGTCACACCCAGGGCGTCGCCAGCAGCCAGGGGCCCTTCAGAGCAGCAGGTGGAATCCAGGACTTCCAAAGTTCAAACGGACCTTCCAGAGAGTCTTAGAATCCTCATTCCTCAGCTGAGGAAATGGGAAAAGCCTCATCTTGGGCAAAATCTAGGCTAGATCTCATTTTCGGCTCCCCCCCCCCTTTTTTTAAAGTCAACATGAAAAAAAGCTTTCAGAACACCTCAAGGGACTCAAAGATTACCCGAAGGGTTGTTTGGCTGTCTTTTAATTTTTTACTCTGTATTACTCAATATTTAGATATTAGTACATGAGTTCAGCCAAATGCTTGTGAAATGTCTTGACATGTCTGAGCAGATTTGACCTTTCCCCATTGAGGAGGCTGACTCTGTTTAGCCTGGGACCAGACATCTGCTTTGAAGTATGTAAGAGGAAGGGGCGGGGGTGGGAGAGTGAGGGGTTGGGGGGAGGTGAGTTGGATCCTTCCCAGAGGACCAGGAATGAGAGAACAGAAAACATATTTTTCTGTACATATAAAGGACATAGACGTCATGGGGCTACCCAGGGGTTGCCTAAGGGAGACACAATAATCATGGGAGAAATAAGGGGAAGATACAAGATAAGAAGTGTATTGAGTTACCACAGGCTGGTGTCCCGAAGAATCAAGAGTCAGGGCACAGTTGTCAGGACCAGTTCATGAGGGGAAAAGGATAATGCAACAAAAGGAAAGTCACAGAACAAAGTCATGGCACTAGGCAGGTGGCTGGTAGGAGCTGAGCGGAGGTGGTTCCGAGGAGGAAGAGGAAGACGGCAGAGGGGGAGGAATGTGTGGGGGAGAGTGAGGCGCCTTGGTGACAGTGGAGAGCAATCCCCTGGGAGTGACCAGAAAGTCTGGAACCTTCCCTACGGGGAAAAAGAAATTAGGAGGCTGAAACAGTGCATGCTTTATCTCAAATTAGTGGGCAGGGTTTATCCTAGTTGATCCTAATTAAAGAATTACAAGGAGAAACAGCCGCCTTGAGTTTTACTCTCATTTTGAGAAGGAAAAGGGAAAGATATCTTACCTTTCTTATGATAGGTTAAAACTTCAACCTGAGAGCCAGGAAAACCATCTTCTCTCTGGGCCTGTGTCTTCTGAGGGATGACATAAAGAGCGGGGTGGGGGGGGACCCTAAAACACAACGGAACAAAGGGCAGAGAAACAAAAATAGGGAATGCAAATAAAAAAAGAGGCGAAAACATTCGAGTATAAAATTTGCCAATTATTGCGTACTATCCCAAGCACTTTGGGGGGACTGTAGGCGCTTAGAGGAGACAGTCCCAGACTAGGCCATCTCTGCACTCCATGAGGATGTACCTAACATGTGACAGGTGCTGGTCACTAAATAAATCCTCGGATAATCGTGACCCGTAAGACAAAGGAATGGGTAAGCAAGGCCAAAATGTAAATATCCCTGGAGGTAAAAAGGAAACAGAGGGAGAAAGGGAAAAGGGAATTAAAAATTAATGAAGTAACCTTAGTCACAGTCTTGCCTGGCTCCCTCCCACCAGCCCAGTTGGGCTCATTCATCTAAAAACTCTCTTCTGATTCTATGTTCCATTGACAAAGGCCTACAAACTTTCCCCACACACTGCTCTTACCCTCAAATTCCTCCATAAGCTATTGGTCTGACTTGCCAACCTACGCTCTTCTTTGTCCTAAGAACCCTTCAGAAGAATCCATTCCCTTCCACACTAGTTCCGCACCATTCAAAGCATTCGCCGGACCATTGTTTGGATCTCTGCCCATCTCAGGGTCCAAATAGCATTTTCCCCAATAACCACGGAGTAAGCTTTTCCCATGGAAGTGGGCAGTTATCTTAGGCATCTGGCAAGCAGGTTTGTGATTTGAGAGGTTCCCTCCAGAAATTAATTGCACACTGTCTTAGAGTGCGAGGGATTATTGTGGGCCCAGGGCTGGGGATGTGGAGTTGGGGAGAAGAGAAAATCTGGTAATAAATGCCAGACAGAGACCTTCCTTTGGCTAATACCCAAGGAGGTCTATGTTATTTGGTAGTGCTGATTGCCTCTGTCGCAAGCCAGTGTTTTGTTTATTTGATTCAATGCCATAACGCTTAGTATAAGACAAAAGAATGTGGAAGCAATGGCAAGATGTGACTATTTCAGTGTGGGGGAAGATGTTTTTTATCTTTTGGTACCTACCTCCCAGTCAAAGTAGCTGAAGTCACCATGTCCTAAGACCTGTGGTAGTCTACAGCAGGGACATAATGAAAGCATCTGTAACCTCTATCCTAGAACGGCTCCCCTCTCCAATAGGGAAAAAGACATTGTTCAAGACATTGGTTCAAATTCTATTAATAGATTGGCCAAATGAGAGCAGTTCCCCTGGAAAAATAATACCAAAATTGCCTTGGGTCGATGTCAATCAGTGGCCTCTTGAGTGAATAATTAGTTTCCTCTTCAATTAATTTAAAAAAACCCAACATAGTAATCTTTGGTTCTGGGAGGCCAAGAACATTTGCCAAAGATGCTCTAAAGATGAAAATTACATACATTCTAGGGTCCTAGGTTAGTTACTCAAAATATGGCTCATTTAATGAGAAATAGCCTGTTTAGAGATTTTGATGTTGGTAGCTTGGTTTACATGGCAATTAAGAATGTTTTTATGCAGCATTGTTCAGAAGAGCTGAAACGTGGAAGTCCCCCAAGTGTCCGGCAGTGGAGGAATGAGTAAGCAGAAGGTGGCATCCACATACCGCGGACTCTTATCCAGCCTGAAAAAGGAAGCGCGTTCTGACACCTGCTGCAGCGTGCATGTGGGTTGGGGACGTTCTGCTTTAGTCAAGTAAGCCAGACATAAAGAGGCGAGTAGTGAAGGATTTCACTCACATGTTGAGAGTCGTCAAAATCATACAGAAAGTAGAATGCCGGTTGACAGGGGCTGGGGCAGGGCCGGGGGAAGAGTGTGGGGAGTTCTTGTTCAGTTTGACGAGCTGGCGAGGGTCCTGGGGGTGGACGGTGGGGATGGAGACACACATGGATGCGTTTTATACCCGGAGCTGTGTGGCTGAGATGATAAAGGTCACGTCATGTGTATTTCACCACACAGAAAACCGGGTGGAAAAAAGCACACGAAGTGATTTATGTTCTGCGACTTAGCTCAGGAAACTGCCCCCTTCAGCTGCGACGCTCTTCCTGCGCTTTGTGAGGTTTTCAGTTCCAGACCCACACGTTTGGCTTCCGGTCGGCTTCCTGTGACACTTGTTGACGTTCACGGCCGGTCTGCTTCGCCGGCTCCGTTTCGAGAGTCGTTTTCTTCTGGAGTAAAGCAAACACGAAAACCCCGAATGCACGGTGGACGTGTGTGGGTAAAACACAGAGGCTGAAACCCAAACAGCAGCGGCCCAGCAGCCCAGTGGGTTCCCCCTGCGAGTAGGCGTCCGGCCTTCCAACACCGCTGATTTCTGGAATACTTGCATCTTTCTCTTGCTTAAAATAAAAGGAGGAAGTTTCTTTAGAAAAGGTGCAAAGCTAAGAGACGGGACACGGTGCGCAGCCTCTCTGGGGGGTGAGCAGAGGGCAGCTGCAGAGTACCGAATCGGCTTCCTTTGTCCCTTTTCTTGCCCGGACTCACACTTGCTTTTCTCCTTGCTTCCAGACCCTGGCCAGGCTGTCACCGCTGGCGACATGCTCCTCTCCACCTGGGGGGCCGATCTCGTCCCTCCTGCGATCAGCGCATGGGGTTGATGCCAGCTCGGCCGAGCACAGGGGAAGGCAGGTTTCCGCCGTAAAACGATCGCTGGTTCCTAGTAATTGAAGGGAAAGTTAATACAGAATTTGAGAAACACAGTTTTCCAATATAATTTTCTAACCAGAACCCCTCCCTCCACCACCCTGTCGGCACCTAGACCCCTTTAATGCCGGCTTTTCTCCTCTCCTACCCCCGGTTCATTTTATTGCTTTTCCGTCTGCGTTCCATATGCTCTCGTGCGTGTGTGCTGACTTGCATGATTTAAAAAGTTGAACAGTGGAAGCTTTGCTCTCTCAGCTCTCAGCCACCAGAGGGACAGGCTGCCATGGGGGGGCGTCTCCCCTCCATCGCTCTCTCCCCTGCAAGGGCCAGTCTTTACAGGTGTTACTGGGTCAGGTTTAGGGCTGCTTGGCCGCTTGTTATCTTTGTGGCCGGGGGCAGATTCCTGGACCGCTCCGGTTTCTTGTAAACAGGCTACTGCCTGCCTCGGAAGATTGTTGTCATTACCGGAAGAGAACATTCTTGCGAAGGCGGCTGACACCGGGCTCCGGCTCTGTTAATGATGGGGATGGGAAGTTCCTGCCACCTGGCTGCCCTCTGGCAGAGGAGAGAGAGGGGAAGATAGGGGGCTGTAAACAGGGCAGTGTTTTCGAGAGCTATGTGGCAATACGGAGAAAAAGTGGCATGCACGCGCCAAGCATAATGGTCCAGCAGTCCGCCCTTAGCATGTACTTGAACGAAACACACACAGACCAGGAGGTGGGCGTAAGAATGCTGGGTACGGCCTTGGTTATTGTGGGGAGAATTCAAAACAACCTAATAAACCAGGATAAAGGAATTGGGAACCATGCGGTGGTCTTCATAAGATCAGCAATATACGGGAGAGAGGCTCCGGGGTGGCTCAGACGGTTAAGCATCTGCCTTGGGCTCAGATCATGATTCCGGGGTCCTGGGATGGAGCCCCATGTGGGGCTCCGTGCTCAGCAGGGAGGGAGTCTGCTTCTCCCTCTGCCTCTGCCCTTCCCCCTGCTTGTGCTGTGTCTCATGCGCGCGCTCTCTCTCAAATAAATAAATAAATAAAACCTTTGACAACAACAATATACGGGGTGGAGGGGGGAACGAGAGAATTGGAACCACAAGGACAGACGTCACCCGCAGAGCAGCGAGGGAGAAGAGAGGACTGAGAGAAACACCCGGTGCGACAGCAGCCTCCTGAAGCTGAGAAGGTGAAAACAATCGTTTGTGCCATCTTGACACACACGTACGTGGGGAAATAGGAAAATACGTGCGGGAGTAATAAATACCAGAGTAACGGTTACCTGGGAGAGGAGGTGTGTGCAGAAAGCCACGGTACTCAGGGGCCCTCAACTTTCCTATGTTAGTTTTTTTTTTTTTTAAAGATTTTATTTATTTATTTGACAGAGAGAGATCACAAGTAGGCAGAGAGGCAGACAGAGAGAGAGAGAGAGGGAGAGGAGGAAGCAGGTTCCCTGCTGAGCAGAGAGCCCGATGCGGGACTCGATCCCAGGACCCTGAGATCATGACCTGAGCCGAAGGCAGCGGCTTAACCCACTGAGCCACCCAGGCGCCCATCTCTGTTAGTTTTTTTAAAAAAAAGATTCATAGTACCTATGCGCCAAGATGTTCAGATTTCTTAAAGGTGGTATGGAAGTGCATGGGTGTTTTCACATTCTCTGCGTACTTTTTATAGATTCACCACCTCTCCTAATAAAACAATGGGAGGTCCTAGTCCGCTTCCAGGATTGCCAGGAATTGATTCCTTTTCATCTACATGATTCTTCATCCCACTTCTTAGATGTGATCGGTGTATTTCATTTCATGGCTGGCCCACAAGAGGGAGATCTAGAACAATTCAGCAGCCAGATGCGCTGAGCTGACAGGGTTTTGGAGGGGAGAGGGGTGAGCGGGCGTTGGGTGAGCCTGGTAGCGGATATTAAGGAGGGTATGTATGGATGGAGCCCTGGGCGTGGGGCATAAACAATGAATTCTGGAACACTGAAAAGTAATTTAAAAAAATAAAAATAAATGAAACAAAAAAAGCGTCTTTGAGGACAGTTTCCTGGGCAGCTTTGCTGGGGCACACTGGGGGCTCTTGGGCAAAGGCAGAGCACCCACTTGCGGTAAAGAAGACACAGCCCAGGGGGCGGTGGTAAACCGAACAGTGTTTATTTATTTTTTAAAAGATTTTATTTATTTATTTGACAGACAGAGATCACAAGTAGGCAGAGAGGCAGGCGGAGAGAAAGGAACAGGCAGGCTCCCCGCTGAGCAGAGAGCCCACTACGGGGCTCAATCCCAGGACCCTGGGATCATGACCTGAGCTGAAGGCAGAGGCTTTAACCCACTGAGCCACCCAGGCGCCACGAGAACAGTGTTTAAATCACACAGTTCCACGAAAGGGTTGCAGAGTACAAGCACACACGATAGCACAAGGAAAAGAGATCCGTGGGTGCAGAAGCAGGGGGCACACATGGTGTCCTTGGGAGCCTGTGTGCAGGCGCTCGGTGGCTGCTACCCTGGGACAGCCCAGAAAACCACAAACTCCTGGCGCTTATTTGTGGAAGACCGAGAAATACCAAGACAGCTCTTCTTGTCTCTGTAGCCACAGACACTGCAAGGAGCATCAAGCGCATCCCTCTTAGAGCTGGGGATGGAGACGTACCATCAGGAGCACCCCTTCCGAGATGTGAACTGCGTACAGTGGTTTACAAGCTTTTCTATTAATATTTCTGCTACTCCTTCATTTTCTTTGATAATGATTTATCTATAAAGATAAAATAGATAAAAAGATTTATCTATTTGAGAGAGAGAAAGGGGCAGAGAATGAGAGAGGGAGTTTCAAGCCAAGTCCGTGCTGAGTGTGGAGCCCACCGTGGGGCTCGATCTCCGGACCCTGAGGTTGTGACCTGAGTCAAAATCAAGACTTGGATACTTCACCGACTGAGCCGCCGAGGCACCCCTCTGCTACTCATTCATTTCTAAAATCAGGTGCCAAAGGTTTTATGAAAAATTGTGGAGGATATGTAAATTAGGAGCAGTCATTGGTGTCTCTGTGAGTTTGAAAGAAGCTGCCATTGCTTTGGGGCATTATCATTCATGCTGCTTCACCTCTGGGTGGGGACCTCCTCGTCCAAATCTACAGCAAGCTTACCTCAGGAGCAGACACCATGCATCACTCAGAAAATATTTGTTAAATTAATGCTATAGCCAAGTGTCTGCTGGCAGATGAATGGAGAAGTAAAATGTGGTCTACACATACATGGGATAGTCTCCAGCCTTCAAAAGGAAGGTGCCGGAACACGGATAAAGCTTGAGGACACGCAGCTTTGTGAAACGCTGTGTGATCGCATTCATATGAGGTACCTAGAGACAGAAAATTCATGGAGACAGAGAGTAGAAGGGCGGCTGCCGGGCGTGGGAGAGGCGGATGGGGAGTGAGTGTTTAATGGGGACAGTTCTAGTTTGGGAAGATGAAAAGGTTCCGGAGAAGGACGGTGTTGATGGTTTCCCAGGAGTGTGAATTACAGCATTGAACTGCAGACTTACAAGTGGTTAAGATGGTAATTACATGTATGTTTCATTACGATTTGAGAAATAACTATGGAAAAAAATGAACAGAGAGAGAAACAACTGGGGAGAGTCACACTCTTCTGTTCACGTAAAACACACCGTGTTCCATCCAGGAAAGTTTCTGGATGGTTCTAAACTAGGGACGTGGGTCATCCCGGCCCACTGGAGGGTGGAGATAGCTTCGCATTTGATTTGGAGCCTGTTGAGCTGTCTTCTCACTGGGCCCTTCTGGACGGAGGTGGGGACAGGCTAAAGCTTCGCTCCGCTCTACACTCAGGATGCTGCGTCTAGCTCCGGGGCTGATCACGTCTGCTCTTGCCTCCCCCAGACGTGGCCCCTTTGGGGTTATCACCAAGAGAAGCTGTGACCAACAGAAACCAAAGAGGAAACGTGAGAAACCACCTAGTGATTCGAAGAGTCCCAGGTAGATGGGGTCACAGAGGTCGCCGAGGGGCCCAAGCGCAGAGAGGGCAGAACAGTGAGGTCTTTGTGCCGAGGTCACAGAGTGCGGCTTCCTTCCTTGTCACCCAAACCCAGCAGGGCACAAGTCCACAAGTGCCCAGAAACCCTGGTCCCACCTGAGGAACAGTGGGTACAAGGGAAGAAAAAGCAAAGAGAAAGAAAACACCACAGGAAGAGGGAAAGTTGAGCATCTCTGAATTGCAAAAACAGAAGGTGGACCAGGCAGCCCATACGCGAGGGACTCAGAGGTTGGCCCCAAGCAAGCTCTGAGATGGAGGTTCTAGGACCTAAACAAAGGGGCTCTTCAAAGGAAGATTTATCACAGGGAGAGATCCTGCTCCTCCAGAACTTCTCAGAAAAAGGCTCCCAACCGCCCAATTCGTCAGTAAAAGGTTTCTGTTACACAATCCTATACTATGACCTGAAAGCTGACTTTTGTCCCACATGTCAGGCTGATGCCCGTGAGATAATAGAATGGATATATGTTGGTCTCTGCCTCTGGTTCCTGGCACCGAGCGCCTTAAACCCTTGTAATTTCCTAAGTGATAAGAGCACCAGAAGCATCTTTTGTTATAATATCTGATCTTTGGCCCTGGCTCCTGACAGACAACTCCTGAGTTCCTTGGAATTCGCGAGTGTCGGCAGTGATTGGAAGCTTGGAATATTCAGCCCCACTTCCTGCTCTCCTGAGAGGGACCAGAGGCTGGAAATGGACTTAATGATCTATCATGCTTACGTGATGACTCCTCTGTAAAACCCCCCAAAGTACGGGGTCCGGAGAGCTGTTGGGGTGGTGAACACGTGCAGATGTGGGGAGAGCGCTCAGAAGCTAAACTATTTCTAAAACACACCCAGACAGGGACGCCCAGGTGGCTCAGTCGGTAAAGCGTCTGCTTTCGGCTCAGGTCAGGATCCCAAGATCCTGGCATCGAGTCCTGCATCAGGCTCCTTGTTCAGCGGGAAGCCTGCTTCTCCCTCTGACTGCTGCTCCCCCTGCTTGTGCTCTCTCTCTCTGACAAAGTCTTTTAAAAGTAGATGAAACACACCAGACAGAGAAGAGGGGAGTGCCTGGTTGCCTTTAGAGGATGGGCTTCCTACTGGGGGTCGGGCGTCTCCACCCAGACAGAAGGGACCAGAAACCAGGAGTGAGTCTCCGACAGCAGTCAGCCCCACCCTCTCTGTGGGCCTAGCCGACCCTCCCCGCAGCGTAGTTCACGGTGCAGGAAGCAAGCACGCTCTCAACTGAGACACGCTGTGCCCCTGAATTCGGGTTCCACCACTTACTAATTACATCGCCTTGAGAAAGTTAATTACCCCCATTAAGCCTCTGTTCCCTTCCTTTGTAAAACTGGGACAACGTTACTTTTATCATTTGGCAATGGCTCCAAGAATGAAGTAGGTTCCAGTAGAAGGTTTTCTTTCTTTTTTTTTTTTAAGATTTTATTTATTTATTTGACAGAGATCACAAGTAGGCAGAGAAGCAGGCAGAGAGAGTGGGGGGGGGTGCAGGCTCCCCGCTGAGCAGAGAGCCCAATGCGGGGCTTGATCCCAGAACTCTGGGATAACGACCTGAGCCGAAGGCCGAGGCGTTAACCCACTGAGCCACCCAGGTGCCTCAAGGTTTTCATTCATTGGTTGGTGTTTAAGGACCCACAGTATACCAGGTTAGTATAGCAGGTTAGCAACTGACTTCATAGACATTTTTTTTTCTCCTTGTATAAGCAAGGGAGAAAGGGAAATTTTGTAGAAGGATGAGAAAAGTCTTTGGCATTGATATTGGTGCCCAGATCATTAAGATTATTTGAAGAAAGGTAGTTACATGTATGTGTGTGTATATGCATACATATACCAGTATATACTATGGATTTATATATTCTATGGTATTATACTATAATCTGGTTTCCAGGAAGGTTTTGTATCAGTGCTAGAAAACAATAACAACGGGATAGTCAAAAATGGTGCATTCATTTAAAGATCCTTATGCTCTGTTGGTGGCAATGCCTGTTAGTAAAACGGTCCTGAAATGCACTTTATTATATCAGGAGTCTTAAAATCTTTAAGTATTTTGGTCACTTCTAGAAATCGATCTTAGGAAAATATTAAAATTTGTAAAAAGATTGTTTCAAAAGGAATTTATTTTAAAGGAGAGGAGAAGGGAGTTGGGGAAAATTGGAAGGGGAGGTGAACCAGGAGAGGCTATGGACTCTGAAAAACAATCTGAGGGGTTTGAAGGGGCGGGGGGTGGGAGGTCGGGGAACCAGGTGGTGGGTATTAGAGAGGGCACCGATTGCATGGAACACTGGGTGTGGTGCAAAAATAATGAATACTGTTATGCTGAAAAAAATTAAAAAATTTAAAAAAATTTTTAAAAAATATTTCCTTGTGGAGCATAAGGAATAACATGGAGGACATTAGGAGAAGGAAAGGAAAGAAAGAATTGAGGGAACTTGGAGGGGGAGATGAACCATGAGAGACTGTGGACTCTGAGAAACAAACTTAGGGTTTGGGAGGGGTGGGGCATGGGAGGTGGGGGGAGCCTGGTGGTGGGTAGTAAGGAGGGCACGGATTGCATGGAGCACTGGGTGTGGTGCATAAACAAAGAATCTTGGAACACTGAAAAAAATAAAATAAAAATTTAAAAAGTATTTTACTTATTTATTTGACATAGAAAGGGAGGGAAAGTGAGAGAGAGAGAGAGAGAATGGGGGGTGTGTGTAGGGATAGAGGGAGAGGGAGAAGCAGATGCCCTGCTGAGCAGGGAACCGGACTTGGGGCTTGATCCCAGGACATTGGGATCATGACCTGAGGCAAAGGCAGATGTTTAACCAACTGAACCACCCAGGGACCCCTTAAAAAGAGTTTATTAGGGACACCTGGGTGGCTCAGTGGGTTAAGCCACTGCCTTCGGCTCAGGTCATGATCCCAGGATCCTGGGATCGAGTCCCACATCGGGCTCCTTGCTCAGTGGGAGCCTGCTTCTCTCTCTGCCTCTGCCTGCTGCTCTGCCTGCTTGTGTTCTCTCTCTCTCTCTCTGACAAATAAATAAATAAATAAAATCTTAAAAAAAAAGAGTTTATTAAAGCCATTGTTTATAATGGCATAATCTGGGAAATGTCCACATGTTTAACCATGAAAAGAGAAGATAAATAATTGAAAATATCAAGCAAACACTCAGGACATAAATTGTGTGTATAGTATGATTGCGTAGTGCATGTGAGGCATCATATGTAATGACATAGAGCTGTACATGTATAGAAAAAAAGATTACCAGTCACGGTGAAATTATAGGGGATGATTATTTTCAAATTCCACAAGTTTATTTTCTCAAAGAAAATAGAAACATAACGCTAAAACAACAGAAAACGATTTCTGTAAGAGAGGTAAGAAACTTCCAGTGCCTTCCTGCGTGTGGACTCCCCACCCCCACCCCCCACCAGCCTTTTTTGGTCTACGTTCTGTTTGATCTTACCACATGAGCATTTGACTCTAGTTGACCCAGGCTATCTTCCAGAAATCCTTTTCCTTTGATGTCGGCAGCCCTGGGCTCTGCAAGAGAGGGTGCCGTGATCAATTAGCAATGCCTGCTGCAGGCACAGGAAAGGCGGTGGGGACATGAGTGCTACACATTTCTGTCTTTGTTTTAGCTACTTTTCCCTTAAAAATCCCATCTTCACATCACTCCCCATCTCTATGCTAATGAATCAAACCCTAAATTCCAGTATCTTTCATTCCCTCACCTTCCATTCCCATCTTTAAAAAAAAAAAATTTTTTTTATTAACATATAATGTATTATTACCCCAGGGGTACAGGTCTGTGAATTGCCAGGTTTACACACTTCACAGCACTCACCATAGCACATACCCTCCCCAATGTCCATAATCCCACCACCCTATCCTTCCCCACACCCCCAGCATCCCTCAGTTAGTTTTGTGAGATTAAGAGTCTCTTAGGGTTTGTCTCTCTCCCGATCCCATCTTGTTTCATTTTTTCCTTCCCTACCCACTTCCTTCCTTCCATTCCCATCTATTCAACGTCCTACCTTCTTGACATCAGACATCTTGAACTTAACAAACTGAATTGGTTTTCTTCTCCTATAAACAAAGTAAATAATGTCATTCACAAATAATGTCACTGCTTCCAAGCCCGTTGCCTCCCTCGGACTACAGGATAAAGATCTAAAGTTTTAGAATCACCCAGGAAGACCTCCGCAGCCTGCTCCAACCTCACATGCCATCCCAGCTCCTGGCCCACATGTTCCCCTTGTTCCAGACATCGCCATGAATACCCCACAACCAGCACCCCCCTCCTGCCCCACTCTGGCCTCTCTGTCTGCAGTGGACCTTACCCTCCTAATCCACAAACTCTGACTCCTCCAGGAAGGTTTGGGTCTGATGCCACTCCTTGGTAAGACCTCCCCAGCTTCCAGAGCTGGTTTTCCAGCCTCTGTCCTTAGTCTTTGTGTCTGAGCTGCTCTTTTCTTATGAACCCGTGGAAAATGAAACAGCCCTTTCCTTCACTAGCGTGCACCAAAGTCTCAATGTATTCACACCTTAAAAAAGTGACACTTTATGTATAAAAATGGCTCTCAATGGCAGGTTATCACTGCAAAGGAAGAGTCTTAACATATTAATTATAAAATAATGGAATGTGATTACAACATGACTTATCCTGTCCCCTGTATGCCAGGGGACAAGTCCAGGGTCATTGCTACATGGAGATCAGCACCCCAAGGACCTCGTCAGGGTGAACTATGCACTGAATATTTGTGGCCCTCCAAAATTCATATGTTGAAACTGAGTCCAGCAATATTAAATTAGATGCCTCTTGAAAGTAGGTTTCAGTATTTCCTTGGCACTAACCTTATCCCAATGTGATGGTATTTGGACATATAGCACTGGGGACTGATGCGGGCACGAGGATGGAACCTTCATGAATGGGATTAGTGTCCATCTAAAACACACCCCAGAGAGTGCCCTCTGTCTTTCTACTGTGGGAGGACACACCAGGAAATGGGCCCGCACCAGGCACTGACTGGGCTGGTGCCTTGATTTTGGACTTCTCACCACCAGAACCATGAGAAAGAAGTTTCTGTCGTCTATAAGCAATGCAGTCTGTAATATTCTGTTACAGCAGCTCAGGTGGGCTAAAAGAGGGCAAGTCTTCAGCTGTCACTACTCCTCGAGCAGCCCTGGCTAAACTGGATTAGGTATCCCAGCTCCATCTTCTCTCTTGTCCTGACCTGTAGGATATGGAACAATTGGCCAATGGAAGTAGAAATGCTGTATGAGATAAAGGAACTGGCTGACCCATATAGACCCTCTCCCCCCTAGTTGTCCTGCTCATCAAAGCAGGCATCTCTCCTGCTCCTTTCTGGTCCTAAGTGGGTCACTGAAGAGAGTGGGAGGACCACACAGGGAAACAGGAAGATGCTGTTCATCCTAGGCACTGAGGTACAGACGGATGCAGCCACTTGGGCTCGCACAGCTCCTGCCAAGATTCAGAACTCCAACTCAGGTCAGCCTAACTTCAAACCTACCTTGTCAACTCCTGGTAGACTCGTTATGGAAGAGGGACAGAAGCAAAACCAGCATCAAGAAAGCAAATAGCCACCAAGCACTCGGGTTCCCAGGTGATGCTGGGTCAACTTGCAAAATAGACTCTAGTTATGCTCAGAGAAACCAGGAAGAGCCTCCCGCACCTGAGACAGATGGTGAAATTTAACAGATGAAAACACAGAGCTGCCAAACTCATGTTTGGTCTCTAGTCTATCGGGGTCATGGTCTCCAAAGCATGTAGAGCAGAACCAACAGCAGCCAGAGGGAGACTGCCCTGTGCATCAGACCCAGGGTTCGCCCTGACCAGCTGCTATAATGGGAGCAAACCACACACACCCTCCGAGCTTGTGTCCTCATCTCTAAGAGGGGATGACAAAAACGAGCACACAGGGTGTTTGGAAGCTTATACACAGCATCATGAGGATTAATAGCACGGATCTAGCCCTGCGTTTTGAGGTTTTATGGGAGGGATCACAGAACTTTGAATGCATTAAATTTCAGAGGGCTAGAAAAGTATATAGGAGATTTTGGTGACGATCTGATGGGCTCAAAAGAATGTGGGAAACAGCAGAAGTGCAAGGGGACTAAGGAGAAATAACTAGAATCCTGAGCTCCAAAAAGCAGAAGTGACTTCCAGAAAATAGAGGCCGGTACCTTTGACTTTGACCCTGGACAAGGTTCTGGAAGGAACTTGAACAAAACAGAAATCATGATATAGGCCTACAATGGAAAACTATGCAGTCATTAAAAATTATGTTGTAAAAGCATCTTTTATGACAAGGAAGAATATTCTCAATATAGCAAGTTATAAAAAGGATGGCAGAACAGTATCTACAATTACCTTAATTTGGTGGGAAAAGTTCTAAGTGCATCTCTGATGAGCACCATGGAGAAGGTCTTCCTTTGACGCCCTGTGAGCTCCTTCTTCAGGGTCCTTTGCTGACCCCCCTCCTCATCTCCTTCACGTGACCACTTGGCTGAGCCTTCTCTCTTCTTGGGTGACTTCATCTTTCCCATGATTTTAAATCCACCCAGATGCCAAGCACACAGTGTCCATGGATACCTGCGCTTTTCTCTTCTTTCCAGGCTGGTGCATGCAAATCCCTACCCTTGGGTTGCTCTCAACTTGGCTGTCTTTCCATATTCCAAAGCACTGGAGATGAAATGGAATTGTAAAGAAGTTCAAGGAACCCACAAGAAGACCCAAAAAGAAAAACAGGGATGTGGAACTGGATCTCTCATACACTGCAGGTGGGAATGCAAAATGGTAGCCATGAATTACCAGTACCAAATGGCCGGTCTGGAAAACAGTTCAACAATTTCTGACAAAACCAAACATCCACTTACCATATGACCTCAGGCATTCAGCCATGAGACATTAAAATTCATATTCACACCCGAACCTATATGTGAACGTTCGTAGCACCTTAATTCATAATAGCAAAATAGTGGAAACAACCCAGCATTCTTTTATGGATGAATGGTTGGATAAGCTCTGGGACACTTACAGAGTGGAATATTCCTCCGTAATAAGGAGGACTGAAGCACTGGTAGGCACAGCCAGTTGGATGGACCAGAAGGGCATTATACTTAGTAAAAAGATGTGGCTCTCCAAAGGCTACGTACCATGTCATTTCAAAATACAACATCCTCAAAGTAAAAGTACAGACCCAGAGAAGAGATCCGTGGCACAAAAAGTGAGCACAATGCAAAATGGCAGCTTCAGGAGGGTTCTGTTTTGATGACTGGACAATTTCTCAATCTTGATTATGGTGGTGGATGTATGAGTCTGTTCTTGGGATAAAACTGTGTAGAACTGCACACACATCCATACAGGCAAATGCAGACTTTAACGTGGTGAGAACTGAGTGTCTGTAGTTGGTTACCAACCATGCCGCAGCGTCCATCTCCTGGTTTCTGTGTTGTTCTAGAACCCTACAGGATCCACCATGGGAGGATGCCGGGTTTAGAGCATACATGAGCCTTCGGGTACTATTCTTGCTACTTGCTACTTCCTCTGAGTCTATAATGATTTCAAAGTAAAAAGTTTAAAAAAATAAAAATACATCTCTTATAGTTATTTTCTAATTGTAAGAGTAATACATGATTGTATTATTCAGGAGTCATTCGGTTGAGTTAATTCAAGCTGAGTTATGTTAAAAGGGGGAGGTGGTTATTACAAGACCGTAGGGCTGAGAGTCAAAGGCGTCAAAGGAGCCGTGATGCCAGGTCTTAGGAAGGGGCTAGAACTGGGGTCTGTACAGACTTTTGGGGTCGAGGGCCATTTCTAGTCCTATATCTCGCTTTAACTTCTCTTTCTTTGTTCACAGGGTATCTACCCGCCAAGGCGGGACAGGCTTTCTCTGGTCCTGACCAAGCCTTCCAGGAAAGAGCATCCGGCTGGCCCGGCTGGTCTCTGTCTCTTCTCCAGACCAATCAGTTATGACTCCACACTTGTGACTGGGCAGATGGTTCTCAGAGGAAAGAGGAGTCACGAGTTCACTAGATGCCCCAAAAGGTGACTATTATAGAAAACTAGCGAATCACGCGAGAGAACAACACAATGGCCCATAATCCCACAAATGGGTTGGTCATTTATGTCATTTGGGACGAGATGAAACATGAGCCCATTTATAAGGGTGTGGGCAGGATGTAGGGAAGGCCCCAAGATGGTGCAGAACCCTGGAGTGGATAACAGCAAGGCCCCTCTCCTCTGCAGGCCTGAGGAGGTTACTAGAACCTGCAGGTGCCCTGGCGGGGGCAGGAGACCAGCCATGCTAAGGCCAGCAGCCGTGGGGGGGGGAGCAGACCCCCAGCTGCGTTCTCCTCTCTCCATCCAAAGCCTTCCTCCGGTCAAAGCCAGCCGGAAGCCAGAGGCCACATAGCTCCGCTGCCAGGGTGCAGAATAGGTGGAAAAAGGTGGAAAGTGGATCTTGGGGTGGCGAACAGAAGCTAACCTCCGGGATGTTGGTTTATAAACAACGTCACGGGTATCAGACCTCAGGTTCAGTTTTGAAGCCTGTCTTTTTCACTGGGCCTTGTGGTGTGGACATTTTTCTCATACACGCAGAAACAGTATTTTAAGTGCCCAATGAGAATCCTATGATCTGGTCATGGCATGGAGCCCTTACTTAGCTTTTGGACTCTTTCTGGCGCTGTACCCAGATGCCCGGAGTTTTGGTTATGGGTCTGTTGCAGACCCACTTGCCATCACTGCTCTGCGTGTGACTGCCTGCTGTCTCTCTGCCTCTCTCCTCGCCCATGACCTCCTTGGGTGCCTCATCCGCGAATCACCAGCTGTGAGCATAGAGTATTCCTCAGTAAATATTTGCTGGTTCAAAAAAAGAAGAAAGAAGGAAAGAAAGAAAGAAAGAAAGAAAGAAAGAAAGAAAGACAGACAGGAAGAAAGAAAGAAAGAAAAGAAAAGAAAAGAAAAGAAAAGAAAAGAAAAGAAAAAGAAAGAATGAGAAGCCAGCAAAATGAAGGTTGAGTACAGGCACCATGTAGAAATCCCTTTCATCTCTGATGACCTCCAGGGTGCTGACGAATGTGCCAGCCTGTGCCACCCCAGTTTTGGGAGGAGGCAGCCAGCTACACTGGCGAGGACTGGGCTTCGAGCATCCACATGTGGGTTTGATCTTAGCCCCCATACTTCCCGGGTTTTAAGAGCAAGTCACGTAATATCTTGGCATCTCTCAGTTCCCGCTGCAAGATGGGAACTCTAGGGTCCATACGGGGTCACCCGCATTTCTAATTCTTGCAGCCCCACGAGTACTGACCTCTTGCCTTTCTCAGTGGCCACGATTACCCAAGATCTTGCCCACCAGTTGCAGAGATGGGGGCACAAGACATTGTCAAGCAGAATTCTCAGTCAAGGAAAGTCTAAGATTCCAATGGAAAGACCCCAAAACACAGAGTCATCAGAAGGAGATAAGAGTGGAACTGGGACTGAAGATGCCCCTTTGCCAAGACAAACACATCTGTCACGTTCACCTCTAATTTCTACAAATACTTCATTGTTCAGTGTTTCATAAATCCGTCTCTTGGAAAAGCCTGATTCACTTGAGGAAATTTTATCCAGGGAACTGTTTTTATATTGCAAAACTAATGATCAAGTAAAAGGAGGAAAATTTGTTCCCAGGGCCTCAGAAATTTTAAGCTGGGAGCAAATTCTGATTGGCTTTACTTTGAGAGGACCCCTTTTACTGGGACCCCTGTTCTGTTAACTATTTCCCCCTGTTAACGTCTGGCTCCTTCATTCCCAACCCCATTTCCACCTCAAATTGCATTTCAGGCTTTCACGTTAGTCTATTTCCAGTTGTTCCACTCTCCAGGGAAGCTGAGGTTCTTCCTGGGCCCTCCTCCCTGGCCAGCACAGACCTCTGGCTTTGTGTCCGCCAGTCATGCAAGACCACTAGCAGCCGCTGTGCTGGGTGTGTGGGCCTCTCACCCCACGCAGTGAGGGTTTACAAATACCACGAAGCCTGGAGGTGGGAGAGAGTGCTCCTTTCCCCTAGAGACCTCCTTCCTCTGGGTTTTTGGCCCCCCAGTTTCTGGCACTGACTGTTGACTTTCTATCCTTTGCCTTTTTTTTCCCATCATGGAGGAGAAAAAAAATCAAATAAGCCATATACATATTTTTTTCACATTAGCACATTCCCATAGGATCCCTGCACACTGCCCTCGCCTCCTGGTTCCCTGCCTCCTCAGCTCTTATCAACTCGTATGGCCAAACAGTAGACCTGGTCACAACCAAACACTGTACCACTTCTAAAAGCTCAATCTCAAACAGAACTTTTTTTTTTTAAAGAATTATTTATTTATTTGAGAGAGAGATTCCCAAGCAGACAACCCCCTGCACATGAGGCCTGACACGGGCTCAATCCCAGGACTCCAAGATCACGATCTGAGCTGAAAGCAAGAGTTAGACGCTCAACCAACTGTGCTCCCACCCAGGTGCCCCTCAAACATGCCTTGTGTCGTCACAGCTCACCTGCTCTGTGCTCCCGTGTCCACAACTCTCCTCCGCAAATGGACTTCCAATCCACAGCCCTCCATCTTTCCACTTTCCAGCATCTCCCAGGCTCCCAGTTCTGCCTCACCAAACCCACACCTCACCATAACTTCTCCTCTAGGACCCCCCTAATTTCCCTTTCTCATTTTTCTCTCTGGCAGAACCCTAACAATGAAACCCAACCATGGGTTCCTACATCTGCCTGAGTTGCTGCTCATCACCAAAGAGACGATGGAACACACTCCATCCGCGTTGATTCCCAGTGGGCCCCAGCATGGCCTGACCACATACTGGGGGTTGCTGGGGCACGCACCTCCTTCTGTTTAAGTCCTAGACTTCATGACCACGTTCTGCTCAAACCCAACATCCCTTCCCCAAGTGCCAACTTACCAATATAGACAGGTAATATTCAGGCCATCCAATGAGAGTTCACCATCTTCCCAACACTGGTCCCAGTGACGTCCCTGAATGGGTACTGGGAAACGTTGCCCTCCCTCCTATGACATGATCAGCCCATCTCTGCTCCCATCTGAATCCACGCCCTCCCCAAGTGTGCGAAACTCCGGTCCCTCACAAGGTCAAGAACTTCACTTCAGAGGGAACCTCGTCTCTCCTGCGTGGTCAGCTTCTCCCCTGCTGTTGGTCTCTGCTGGACACCACCCGCAGGTGCCAGCGAGCTGCCATTCCACATGCCTCTCAACCGTTCTTGCCCCACATGTGCCCTCTCACTTCTCACAGAGGAAGATGCCTCTACTTACCACTTTTATAGTTTTGCCATCCTTACTCTATCTTCAACCCAACAGAGCCATACTTTGGTCTTACCATTTCACGGAAGAGTTTTTTTTTAAGCTGCCCACTATTTCCACATCCCCAAGGCCCAAAGGTCAATCTGTCCTCCATCCGCAAGTTGGTTAACCAGGTGAGACGGGTTCATCTCCGTAACCAGTAGCCGTGTGCCCCGTGATTGTTACCTCCTTCCCTGGAAGGATGCCTCTCTAGCCAGGAGACGCAGACACCCCTGTTTTCTCCTCTCTCAGTCCAACGTCGGGACCCCAAAGTCCTATCCTCAGCAGCAGCCTTCTTGCCCATCTACATTCTTTTTCGAGGTAACAAGTCATACGAAAGTAAGGTGGGCCCCAATCCAACATCTGGGGTCCACGGAAGGAGGGTGGACTGGGACACAGCCACGAGAAGAACGCCATCTGGTGGCAGTTGGAGATGACCAGTGGTAACGCACCTGGCTGCAAGCCAAGGATGCCAGTGACACCGAAACTGGCCAGAAGCTGGAAGAGGCCAGGAAGGATTCTGCAGAGGCGCTTTCAGAGGAAGCACGGCGCTGCTGACACCTCGAGTCAGACTTCTGGCCTGTGGAATGGTAAGGGAATAAGTTTCCATTGTTTGAACCTCTCCAGTTTGTGGTCATTTCGTTTCTGCAACTCTAGGAAACGAACACCGCAATCCTAGCCAGCCCCAGGGCTTCATCTACCATCTCTGCCCAAATGATTCTGAGCTACCCAACCCCAGTCCTAGCCTGACCGCTGAGTCCCACGCAGCACCATCCGACCATCCACCTGGAGTCACCTCTCGGATGTTAAAAGTGTCAAACGGAACACGGCTGAGAGAGGGCTACCGGATGCCCCCAGATGGGCTCCTCACAAGTCTTCTCCCTACTCAGTAAATGAAACCTATGCAGTTTTTCAGCCAGAACCTACCAAGTCCACGCATATCTTAGCTCTACCCCCTTTGATGCTAAAACTTGAATCCAGGTTTGCGCTAATTATCCCTCACATGAACCGTCTCCTTCACGTTAACCATCGTCCTTTACCTGGACCGTTGTTCCTGACCTGGACCACCATCCTTCACCTGGAGCAATTCTGAGTCCCAGCTACTGCCCTTACCCTGCATCTAGAGGGCACCCACATATAGCTGCCGGGGTAATTGATTTGCAGAATCTGTTCCCAGTACTCTTACGGTAAAAGGCAAACTCTTGATAAAGGATGTCAGGCTGCGTACGGCTGCTTCCTGCCCTCCCCACTATCTCACGGCCTCTTGGCTGGACTCAGCTGGTTCCAACATCGTGCTGCTCTGACTGCTTCCCTGGGGTCGTTGCTGGATCCATCCTTCTCACTGGAGGCTCTACTTGAGGTCCAGGGCTGAAGCAGCCACTCTGCGCCGCATTGCTGTTTTGTCTTCCTCGTAGCCCCGGCTGCTCCTGAAATGCTCTTCTTTTCTTGTCTCCTTCCCTCACTCCTCCTCCCTCTCCTGGAATGACACTTCTTGAGGACAGACACTGAGCTTTGTTTCTGTGGCATCTTTGCTCCCTGGACCAGGGCCTGAGCTCTGTTAGCTGGAAGGTTCTCCACGTTACTGGTTCACTAAGGGATAAAGTCCGTTATGAACAGACACTATGGGACTGGACTTACTCTCTGAACATACAGTTCCATTTGAAGAACAAGAATGAAAAAAAGTCTACTTTTCCTGGACCTTGACCTTCAAAAGGAAGTGTTTCCTCTGAAAGCCTCCAACACCAACAAGATAAAATCTAGGCTCTGTATGCAGGCAAGGGCATGCCTGACACATCTGTTGGCCAGCTCTGGCCACAGCACGTCTAGCCCAACCCCTGCCCACAGAGTTAGGGACGGACGTAGAATCCCTCCACAGGGTTAATTCTCACTTTGCGAATTGACTCTCTCCCCTGGTTTACGACCTAGAATTTACAGGGTGCTTAATGTTTACACAGTGCTCTGTTCTATTTTACTGACGGTAGAGCAAACATACATGTGTAGATAAAAACATTGCATCAGGAAACCTTGGATTTATTCCCAGGTTTGTTTCTGGCTTATGTGATTTCTATAAAGGTCATCTGATTTTTCGACACACATAGGGTAAAACTTGCCCTTGCTTTACCAGTCAGGCAGGTCATAAAATCAGATGAGACCGTGAAATGTCTCAAGTACTCACAAACGACAGGAGGTGCTCTCACTTCCCTGATCGTCTCACCGAAGATGTCAATATCACTAGACCACTTTATAGAAGACTGCGGCAACCATGATTTAATTTCAGCCTGGAATGCCCATGGGCACGTCATCTGGTATGTCTGGGCTTATCTTTTTTTTTAAATTTATTTTTTATTTATTTTCAGCATAACAGTATCATTATTTTTGCACCACACCCAGTGCTCCATGCAATCCGTGCCCTCTATAATACCCACCACCTGGTACCCCGACCTCCCACCCACCCGCCCCTTCAAAACCCTCAGATTATTTTTCAGAGTCCATAGTCTCTCATGGTTCACCTCCCCTTCCAATTTCCCCCAACTCCCTTCTCCTCTCTAACTCCCCATGTCCTCCATGCTATTTGTTATGCTCCACAAATAAGTGAAACCATATGATAATTGACTCTCTCTGCTTGACTTATTTCACTCAGCACAATCTCCTCCAGTCCCGTCCATGTTGCTACAAAAGTTGGGTATTCGTCCTTTCTGATGGAGGCATCATACTCCATCGTGTATATGGACCACATCTTCCTTATCCATTTTTCTGTTGAGGGCATCTTGGTTCTTTCCACAGTTTGGCGACCGTGGCCATTGCTGCTATAAACATTGGGGTACAGATGGCCCTTCTTTTCACCACATCTGTATCTTTGGGGTAAATACCCAGTAGTGCAATTGCAGGGTTGTAGGGAAGTTCTATTTTTAATTTCTTGAGGAATCTCCACACTGTTCTCCAAAGAGGCTGCACCAACTTGCATTCCCACCAACAGTGTAAGAGGGTTCCCCTTTCTCCACATCCCCTCCAACACATGTTGTTTCCTGTCTTGCTAATTTTGGCCATTCTAACTGGTGTAAGGTGGTATCTCTGGTTTTAATTTGAAGCTCCCTGATGGCTAGTGATGATGAACATTTTTTCATGTGTCTGATAGCCATTTGTATGTCTTCATTGGAGAAGTGTCTGTTCATATCTTCTGCCCATTTTTTGATATGATTGCCTGTTTTGTGTGTGTTGAGTTTGAGGAGTTCTTTATAGATCCTGGATATCAACCTTTTGTCTGTACTGTCATTTGCAAATATCTTCTCCCATTCCGTGGGTTGCCTCTTTGTTTTCTTGACTGTTTCCTTTGCTGTGCAGAAGCTTTTGATTTTGATGAAGTTCTGGGCTTATCTTTGTGTTGATCAGCAAGGCTTGTGGGGATAAACAGGGCCTGGGGTGTCCTTAACTCTGGCAATGCATTGTCAGCTGCCCACACTCCAATACTGAGATCCTGCCTTGACACAACCCTCTTCCTAAACAAGTCCTGCTTGTTTATTTTTCTGCACAAGTTTCTCTTTGTCCCTTCCTTTACATTTCACACTACTATTCTCTTTGCTGCTACCTGGACCCCTGAGCTCGTCTCTTAAACACATCCCCTAACTGCCTTCTATACATTCTGCCTGTTACCAGATTAACATTCCTGAAACATCGCTTGGTGTGCCCCTCTCTTCTCCAAATCTTACTTTCTTTTTCTTTCTTTTTTTAATAAGTTCTTTTTTAAGATTTTATTTATTTTATGTGAGAGAGAGCACAAGAGGGGAGAAGGTCAGAGGGAGAAGCAGACTCCCCATGGAACAGGGAGCCCTATGTGGGACTTGATTCCGGGATTCTGGGATCATGACCTGAGCTGAAGGCAGTCGCTCAACCAACGGAGCCACCCAGGCACCCTGCTCCAAAACTTTCTATGGCTCCCCATTGCTTAAAGAATGAAATCCAAACTGCTCAGGGAGGACCATAATCTGGAAATAAGATTGCCTTCCCTACTATATCATTTCTCATTTTCTCCCTCTGGACACCTCTCTACCTTTTACACACCTGTGCTCCCCACGTTACAGGATTCCTCTCCTCTCAATAGCACTCCTCAGCTCCACCTGCACGACCCCGGTCCCGTCTACACCTCAAGATCCAGCCAAAGACCAACCACCTCCAGTCTCAGTCCCTACAACTCCTTTCACACTCAGCCAGGCATGGCCTCCGGTTTTCTGTGCACACATGTGTGTACGTGGCTATGTGCGTGCAAGTGCGTGCACGTGTGTTTTCTTTCCACCAAGACTCCAGCTCCTGAAAAGGAGACACGGTGCCTCATGCATTATTTCATCAATCCTAAGACATGACTTTCTTGACACTGTAACCACTCTGAAGTTGTTGCTCTGTATCAGCGTTGGTCAGGGTGTTTCTTTCTTGGAAGTACATAAAATGATGGTGGGCTGGACAATCAGCTGGATCTTCAGTTCGACAAAAGGAGATGCTTCAGATTCCCTGCAGGTCCCAGCACAGGTTTTCGACATGGAAGGTGACTGTAGAAACTCTGAAGATTGTCCGATGAATGGGTGTGCCTCCAGAGGACCAGCACGAAGAAGGTTCTGGTTATTTGAGAGCCCACACCATAGACACGGTTCTTTCCACTCTCTGCCATTCCTCGTAAAGCAAAAAGCAAAATGATTATCTGCTTAAATGAGAGAGAGGAAATGGGAAGGAAAGTGTTGCCGGTCAAATTGTGTCCCCCCTCTCCCTGCCCCCGGGAAAAAGATATGTTGAAGTCCCAATCCCTAGTGCTTCAAATGGTGACTTTATTTGGAAATAGGGTCACTGTAGAGGTAACCGGCTCAGATGAAGTTATCCTGGAGTGTGGGGGGGGGACCCCGGATCCCACCTGACTGGTGTCCTCATATAGAAGATGGCCATATGAAAACGGCCACACAAGGAGAACAGCACGTGAGCACAGAGGACTGGGGTAATGCATCTATGGACCAAAGGACGGCAAAGATTGTCAGCAGAGCACCGGGAGCTGGGAAGACGCAAAGAAGGATTCCTCTGTAGGATCCGAAAGAGCACAGCCCCGCTGATATGCTAAGTTTGGACCTCTAGGCTTCATAACTATGAAACAATGCATTTCCGTCATTTTTAGCCACCCAGTTCATGTGGCTTTGTTACAGACAGCAGCGCTAGGAAACACATACATGGAGTTCTAGAAAAGCTTAGGTTAATGCCTTAAAATACCCTCCTCCACAAATCATGAATAAACGAATGGAAATGACTAGAGTTGCTGGTAACTGATTAGAAGGGGGACTTGATTCGGAGAGAGAAGGGATGAGTAAAAGAGCAGTAATGGATCAGGGAGGGAATGGAGACAGCTTTGGGGGCAGAACAGGGGGGCATGATTTAGGAAGAGGTGGTGAGGCTGGGCAAGCAGGGTGGGGCTTGAATGCTGGGGCTCTTCAGACTGGTTGGTTTAGGTAATGGGAAACCATTAAGTCTTAAAGCTGCAAATTGTTACAGTAAGAAAGTGTTTAGACAAAATATAGTAGGGGGGGAAGAGCTCTGAAATTTTAACTAGGCTCAAATGCTAGTTTTCCCACTTACTAGTTGTGTGAATTGAAGCAAATCAGTTAACCTCCCTGGGAATTCAGGCTTCTCCAGCCATAAAAATGGGATAGTGGGAGAATTCTTAGGAGATTCACAGTAGGGGTCACAGCACCATTTCTGTATCCTCCCAATTCCCCCAAATAAAAAGAGATCAACTAGAGAGAAAAAACAAAAATTCGTGCACAACATGTGGAAGAAAATCAGCTATGAGGGCATCTCCATTAACTCCAAAATAAAATCAGGGAGGACAAACCACTACAGCCACGAAACCCGCATGGTACTAACATCTGTGTGGGAGAACTCGGGGGAATCACAGGGCATCTAACAGAACAACAGGTAGACCAGTTCACGGGCAATGACTGAGACAAGGAGAGCTTCGCTCATCTCAATAGAGAGAGCATATGAAGGTCTTGCAGGGAAACCTCAAAGGCTGGACCTGTCCAACCTTATAAATGCTCTGAAACTGGCCCAGCAAGGTTCCTTTCCTGGTTGAGGCCCCACACTATGGAGAAAGTACTTGGAGTAAAATCAAGATTGAGGAAAATGGGGATAACAGAAATGAAGAAAAGAGAACGTCCAGATAACTGAGAACCAAGCCAATAAATGTCATTAAGCAAGCTGCTGCATGAAAACAACAGAAGGATCTTTGTTAAGCTTGAAAAATAAAAAGCTATTAGAACCAAGCCTCCTTCTAAAAGTTCAGGAAACTAAGTTCATATAAAAATTAATAGCACAAAATATCAAGGTCAAATCTCATACAAAGTTACTATTTAGAAAAAGACTAAGAGAAGTAGAATGACATACAATCCACACAAACAATGAAAGCAACCTGGAAAGTCATGCTCATTGAACAGGGAGAAACTATAATGTACCATGATCCTTTCCTATTGAGACATAATGAATTACAAACTTAGTAGCTTAAAAGGTATTTACTATCTTGCTGTTTCCATGGGCCAGGAGTTCAAGCACAGCTTAGCTAGGTACTCTTCTTGGAGTCTCATGAAGCTGAAATCAAGGGGTTAGCTGGGGCTGTGAGCTTACCTGAAGGTTGAGGTCCTTTTCCAAGCTCACTGGTGTTGGCCAGGTTCACTTCCTTGTGGTTGTCAAACTCAGACCCTCAGCTTCTAGAGGCCATCTATTGTCCCCAGTGACCTTGCCCTTTCCAAAATAAGGCAGCTTTCATTTTCAAGGCCAATAGGAGAGTGTCTTTGCTGCTTCGAATTTCTCTGACTTTACTGTCTCTGATCTTTAGACTCTCATTTAAACAAGTCTCCTTCTTAGGTCAGGCCCACCCAGGATACTCCACCTTGATTAACTTAAAGCCAACTGATTAGGAATCTTAATAACAATGAAAGGTCCCCTCACCTTTGATGGAGAGGAGAAATGATTTGGGGGAAATTGGAGGGGAGATGAATCATGAAAGACTGTGGACTCTGAGAAACAAACTGAGGGTTTTGGAAGGGAGGGGAATGGAAGGGTGGGTGAGCCTGGTAGTGGGTATTATGGAGGGCACGGATTGCATGGAGCACTGGGTGTCATGCATAAACAATGAATTCTGGGACACTGAAAATAAATAAATAAATAAAAATTTTAGATGTAGCCTAATCATGGGAATGATATCCTTTATAGTTACAGGTCCTTCCTACAATCAAGAGAAGGGGATTATGATGGATATATACTAGGTGGCTGGACTCTTGGAGGCTATCTTAGAAGGCACTTCAGAAAAAGCTAAGAGATATTAAGAAAATGACACAAGATGAAAAAGAACAATGTAAGTCAAAATCAGAAAAATCTCAGAGTTGGATTGACAGAAATAAAAAAGAACTAGAAACAGAAGGAACAAATCTTAAAAGTGAAGACTGAACTAGAAGGAACACAAGAACAAATAAACACAACAGACAATGACAAGAAAAGTAGAAGGGAAAGGGAAGGAAAATTTCCAGAATCCAGAAAAGATGAAGAAAACGGTAAATATATGTGAGACTATAAAAATATCGAAGATAGACAAAGAAGATCCAACACATGAGAACAGGAGTCCCAGAAGTAGAAAATCGAAAGGAAGGGATCGGACTAGTACTAACAACTATAACTCAAGAGAATATCTCCCAATCACAAAGATTTAAAACTACACGTTGAAAGAGAACACATTGTACCTTCTGGAATATTTATCCATGAAAATCAATGCCAAAGCACATTCTAGGAAATAGGGAAAAGGAGAAAATACAGCTTGAGTATCTTGATAAAAAAGGGAACGTGGCTTGTAAAGAATATGGGGTTATCATCAGGCTTTTCAACAGCCATGCTTTATGCTACAAGAACAATGTATTTTGGGTCCTTGAGGAAAGATGGGAAGTGTGGATTTTAAAACAGTAAAGTCCACACATTCTGGTGAGTGTGCAGAACTCAGGAAATAGTGTTCTCCTGAGCTCTTCCTAAGAAATCTAGTAGATAATGAACTTCAGACAATGAAATGTCTGCAAATATCAGCACAAGGACAGCTGTTAAGCATTAAATATATAGTTACTCGTAAAACTAAGAGATGGTCTCAAAGCAGAGATTGTTGTATGTGATGACCATATGATCTAATGATATAAATCCTAACAAAATAAATTGACAAAATAAATCATAACAAAGGGAGAATGGGGATAGCATAGGCAGACTAAGTTATTAAATGTTTTCAATAATCATAATTAATGTGTTAGGACTGGTATTATTGCACTGAGACTGTAGTATGTGTAATGTGGGGCAAAGCAAATGAAAAGTTATGGGCTACTTTAATTCTATCCTTCCATGTGTCACTGAGAACTAAGAGTGTTGGTGTGAGAGAAAGAAGGTACAGATAGAATACAGAAGTGGTTAAATAAAAGTCTTGTTGTTCTCAACTTGAATTGAAAAATTCTCTATGAACTCAAGAAAGATAGGTAGATGGTGAATAGATAGATATCTCCATAAACAGACACACGATAAATATGTAAAGTTTCACACACACGCACACACACACACACACACACACACACACACACACACATATGTACATCATTTTGGTTGTGCTGTGATCATTTGGATGTGCTATGGATAATCATTGCATTCTGGTTGGTTTACTTCTATATTTTTTTCTTTCTCTCTGTATATATTTTTTATACATAACCATAGCCTCTAGACTGTACTCTTAAAATATCATTCTCTATTGGGACACCTGGGTGGCTCAGTCGGTTAATCATCCGACTCTTGATTTTAGCTCAGGTCATGATCTCAAGATTGTCAGCTTGAGCCCCGTGTAAGATTCTCTCTCTCCTTCTCCCTCTGTCCCACCCTGCTCATGCTTTCACTCCTTTTTTTTTTTAAGAGTTTATTTATTTATTTGACAGAGAGAGAGATCACAAGTAGGCAGAGAGGCAGGCAGAGAGGAGGAAGCAGGCTCCCTGCCGAGCAGAGAGCCCGGTGTAGGGCTCGATCCCAGGACCCTGGGATCATGACCTGAGCCGAAGGCAGAGGCTTTAACCCACTGAGCCACCCAGGCACCCCTCACACTTTCACTCTTAGAAAAAAAAAATCATTCTTCATTAAAAGAAACCAGAGATTCTAGGAGAAATGGGTGATTTTTGGATTGGAGGCAGGAAATGTTCTAGAAGAGTCTGGAATATCTGGAGATACGAAATAGCGAAGAACTACCAAAGACTATTAAGGTCATGTCCAAATGACTCAAGAGTTCCCACTGGCTACAGGTGGGACAATTTGAGACTCAAAAAAGGAATTTCAGGGCGCCTGGGTGGCTCAGTGGGTTAAGCCGCTGCCTTCGGCTCAGGTCATGATCTCAGGGTCCTGGGATCGAGTCCCGCATCGGGTTCTCTGCTCAGCAGGGAGCCTGCTTCCCTCTCTCTCTGCCTGCCTTTCCGTCTACTTGTGATTTCTCTCTGTCAAATAAATAAATAAAATCTTTAAAAAAAAAAAAAAGGAATTTCAGTGGATTAAAACATCGAATATGCTAAAGTCCATAAATTTATAATGATATTTATTTATTTATTTTTAAAGATTTTATTTATTTATTTGAGAGAGAGTGAGCACGAGTTGGGGGGGATGGAGGGAGGGGCAGAGGGAGAAGCAGACTGCACACTGTGCAAGGAACCCAACGTGGGGTTTGATCCCAGGACCCTGGGATCATGACCTGAGTTGAAGGTAGATACTTAACTAACTGAGCCCCCCAGGCCCCTCTATAATGATATTTAAATAAAAACTAACTGATCACCTTTTGAGGATGACAGGCAACCAATTCATTATCCTCAAAATTGAGTCAACAAAAGCAAAGGAAAAGCATTTACTGTCTTCCCTATATAACAATACCACTGGACAACCAAATAGTAGACGAAGGGTTGGATTGCCCTGTAAACTATTGTAGCTAATAAAAAATTTTAAACTGCAGAATTCAAATACCACCAGCTTGTAACTCCAAATGTATTCATTAATGGAGCTGAGACCTGAACATCATTTGCTGCTAAACTGAAATAGAACAAAAACCACACACCTCCTGAAAAGAAAACCAGTCACATACAGTGTGTGCCAAAGGAATGGAATCTGAGCCTTTCCCAGCGACTCAATTCAGCTGCCGATTTGTGGCACATCCAGAAGACAGAGGTAAATGTTCAATTGTACCACTGGTACATAGTTAGCAAAGTCATCCCTTAGGAAGCTTTATGGGTCAACAGGCCAGAGTTCAACAGATACATTGTAAGTAAAAGAAAGAATGGAGAATGTATTAGTCTCTGATTGCTGCTGTAACAACTTATGATAAATATAGTGGCTTAAAACAACACAGAGTTATTATCTAACGGTTCTGGAGGTTCAAAGTCTAAAATGAGTTTTGCGGGGCTAAAATCTAGATGTTGGCAGGGCTGCATGCACTCTGGAAGCTCAAAGAGAGAATCTGTTTCCTTCTCTTCCCATCTTCTGGAGCTTTCCCTGGTTCACAGTGCTTCGGTCTGCTAATGAGATGACTGGTGGCTGGGGGTCCCTGGATGGCTTCAGGACAGGGATGGTCACCAGAAAGACCAAGGCATGAGGAGAGTGTTGGAACTTTCAGTGCCACTGCCCCCCCACTCCTCTCCTCTGGGAACAGGGAGCAGCTAGAGAGTAGATCGATCACCAACAGTCCAGGACTGACTCCATCAGGCCTATGTGATGAAAATACCATAAGAACTTTGAAGCAGGGTGATCTGGGGAGCTTCTGAGTTAGATAGTACATCGAGGGCACACCTGGAGAGGGCATGGGGGCTCCATGGCCCCCCTCCCCTCATAGAGTTCACCCTATGCACCTCTTTCATTTGCACCGATGTTGTACCCTTACAAGAAACTGCTCAGTGCATGTAGTGTGTTTTGCTGAATTCTGTGAGCTATTCTAGCAAATTCTTAAACACAAGAAGGCGGTTTTGGGAACTTTATAGCGGGTTGGTCAGAAGAACTGAGGCAGACTGGGACTTGCACTGGGTGTCTGAGATGGGACCGAGCCCTTGACCTGTGGGGTCTGCACTAACTCTGGGCAGTTGGTGTCAGAATTGAAGTTTGAGTTGGAGGACACCCATCCGGTATCTGGGGAATTGGAGAATTGGTTGGTGTGGAAAGAACCCACACATCTGCTATCAGAAGTGTTCTGTGGGTAGAAACAGATCACGGTGTACACTTGGTTTGGAAGGCCTGACTTTTGGTCTGCAGGCCAAGCATTTGTTGCTAACATCAAGCCCCAGAATTAGGAGGATGTGGTCGTGCCCTCCCAGGCCATGCCGGACAACCATAGTCTCTCATGCAGGGTGCCTGCCCACTAGAACTTCTGGAACGGAGGCCCAGAGCAGGCAGAATGTTCCTTCTTGTCAGCGGGCTCCCACAGGGAAGGAGCCAAGCTCCTGGGTCAGGTAACCTAGCTCCTTTGTAGGAAGGAGAGGGCTAAGGCAAGAGGCCACTGTACGGAAGGGGAATCCCTCCTCACAGAACCCAGAGGGCAGAAGTGAGCCTCACTAACGAATCACCCACATCCCAGGGCCCATGATGGTCAAATGAAAGAACATACTGAAAGTGCTTCCAATTACCTACAACAACCTTGGTGTCGATACATATTAGAAAATGTTATTTACCGAAAAAGTCTGGTGGCTCGAGGCAGAGCAGGCTTCTCTCCGCCCTGCTTCCCCTGTTCCGTCTCATGAGCGAGGGAGGAAATGTGGGAGTGGGCAGGGTCTGCACAGGCCCTGGCACCCTCGATTTCCTAGCATATGGGAGAACCGAGCACCGCCCATCCTCCCATCGAGAACAGCACGAAGGTCAGGCAGCTGGTGATGATACGGAGAACGAATCTTACCCTCACGGGCCTGGTTGAACTCCAAGGAACAGCACAAAACGAGCCTGTTCCCTTCTCCATTGGGTAGGTGCCCAAGCAATAGGTAGTTCTCAGCCCTTCTCCTATCCACCATGCTGCTTTTTCCGAAGGGGTGAATTAACAATCAGACTTTTCAAAATGTGGGCTCTAAGCACTCTCGGTGGGCGGTGTTGCTAGGCAGCAGCCGCGATGCCCGGTGGCGCTGTGCCTGCCTGGCTCCCTCCTCTTCCCTCCTTCCGACCCCCTCTTCCTTTTACCCCGCTACAGGGAGTACTCGTAATCATCGCTAGCAGTCTGAGTGTTTTCGGAGGTGGGCCCTGTTAGGACATCTGCTTCATAAATGAGACACCAGGAAACTTGCCCACAGTCATGGGATTAGTTAAATGGTTGAGCTGAGATGGAAGTCTGAGCTCTGGAAGGTTTGGTTCCAAAACCTGTGCGTTTCACCACCGACTTCGGCTGCCTCTAGTGATGGTTCGATCAAGATTCAGGGCTGGGTCTCGGAGAGGCAACACGGAGGGCTTCGTGGCCTACTTCCATCAGAAGCCTAAATAACTAGGACACGCGAATGCTTGCTGAGGTCCAGCCTAGCTAACAGAAACTCTCTGCACCTGAGTAGAGAACCGGCCAAGGTCACCATGGTAGAGCATTATTTTCCTTTATCTTGTCACTGTTCTTTGCAAGTGAATATTCCTGGGGAGTGGCTGGCCAGGGTCTGGTGCAGAACCGGCTCCCCGCGCCCCAGCGCTCACACCACCACTGTATGTAACACAGACTGTCCTTTGGTATGTGGGGCCCTCTGTCCGGTGCCCAGGGCTTTCTCCCCCAGGCTCAACAGCTTCTGTGCCTTCAGATACTTCGCCGTGAGGCAGCAGAGCCCCACCAGCCCAACCCAGAGCTCTGCGCAGCTGAAAGGCCAACCTTGCGGGCTCAGAATGGCTCCTGCATGACCTGCTCTGCTCTGGGCACCAGGCACGAGGCCTTCAGATGGCGCCTGTCTGTTTTAGGCCCCCAAGGCCTTGTCATCACAGGCTCAGCTCACAGGGGCCTAGAGCAGCCCTCAACAAGCAGTGAGTGCCATGAGGTTCTCTTTGCTTTCCGGAGGTTCCGGCAGAACCAGGTGTCCTTGCCAGTGACCTTGATAACACACCCTCGGGCCATTTTTCCTTCTCCTTCTGGGACTCCTTCCTGTTCTCTCGGGCCTGCTGTGAAAGATCAGACCCCAAATCACTCACTTGGTCATGAGTCCTTTGTCTCAAGCTCTGCTTCTGAAGGAAGCCAGAGACCGCTGGTGTCCCGACAGGCCCTCACCCTACACTTCTGCTCAGAAAGCTTCCCTACAAAATGCACTGCCTGTTCGTGGTGCAGAGAGTCAGGGCTGAGGAAGGCCTTGGCCCTGCAGGGAACAGGAGCAGCCAGTCTGGCTGGGTTAGGGGTCCTGGGGGCCTCTCACAGCCAGAATGTGGGGCTGAAAGCAAATGCCAGAAGCACACAGAAGGAGGAGGCCTGGGCAGGTCTGCAGACGTGCCTGGCACAGGCCCTACACACGTACTGGGGGGGCTGGGTTGGGCGGGAGGGGCACCAACTTCCGCCCGAGGTTCCACCTGTCCGCCGGCCTGGATTTCGGAATTGCCGGCCCCAGCTCCACATGAGCCAGTTCCTTCAAAGAAAAACCTGTATCAGTCGCTCTGGGAAACGCAGACCCACACAGGTGTGCTGATTTCTGTTAACCTACTTTCCCCTTACATGAATCTAGAGGAGAGGGTAAAGCGATTGGCACATGTGACCAGTCCGTGCCCTCCCTGGGATTTCCCTGGGACTGTTACTGGGGATTTGCGGGCCAATTCCGACAGGTCGCACTTGAATTCTTCTTCTTCAGAGCTCAGGTTTTGATACAGACTCGCCGATGTCATGACCGTGTGGTCCTTACTGGCGGAAGCTGAGATGGAAACTCGGCAGGTGGAGGCTGCCAGGAACTTGGTCCTTGGATGGCTCTGCCCTGCCTGGTCACTGCTGCCTGGTGAACTTGTGTGATGATCCTGGGGGAGGCTGAGCTGGAAAAAACTAAGATGACATCTTCACCCACCCACAGGGCTAAGGCCCAACTCCAGCGTTTGAATCCTTCTAAAGGTCTGGTTCTTGTTCCCACCGTTACTCATCATTTTACCGATGAAACGTGGTTCCTACATGGGGCCCAGCAGCTGGACAGGGACTCGCCAGCCTCCGGTCTCCCATCCATGGCTGAGGGACCAGTCACCGTGACGCTGGGGTCAGGAGGCACTCTGGCGGCACCAGGAAGGGCCAGGGACTGCGGACTGCTGGGCACAGTGACCTCGTGGTAACAAATCCTGGGAGGTGGGAGGCCAAAGTGGGGAAATGAGACACCCATGGGGCTCCTATTTCATTTTTATTTTTATTATAATTGTACACAAATACCGCTTCAAGAGTCAAATCATTTAAAAAGGCAAATCGTTCGAAGACTCAAAAATTGGACAGACTTATTAAAACAACAACAGCAACGAGGCTGTGTGCCTCCAACTTCCTCTAGAGGGCAACTACCGACATTGTTTTAAAGCGGCTTGTTGGGAGTCTGGGTCCAGATTGCACATCCCTGTAGGCTTCTCTAGGTGAGGAGCCCCTACGTTTTACAACTGATTCAGTTTGCGAGGTGGGATGTTCAATGATGGTTGAAAGGCGATTATCCAAAGGATGACAGCTCGTTGCTTCAAGCTTCCGTAGTTTTCTGGAGCAGATCTGAAATGCCAAAGGCAATTTCCAGGAAATGTATTTTTTTAAGTTCTTCCTGAACATGTTGCCTCTTTGCAGACTTCTCTTGCTACCTGTTGCAGTTTTTGTCCTGAGAGAGGGCCTATGGGATGGTCTTTGCCATCCTACAGCAACAGCAGGGTGTGTGGGGGCGGAGACCCTCCCTGCCAAGAGTTCAGTGCCCTTGAACACAGATGGCAGGTATAGGCTTGAGAAAATGCAGACCCTTCCAGGAGGCGGCCAGGCTGGTCTGGACTTCTGGGCTCCACCAGCTCCGAGGGGAGCAGTGATGGAGGACACAATTTGACTTACCGTTGTTCAGGCTAGCACGGACTGGGTATCAGTATAAAGGTTTCTGCATGTCATAGATGGGCTCGTTGTCTACCACAAAGGCACAATCAGAGTGCTCCAGGGTGGCGTGGGTCGTGAGGACAGAGTCATAGGGCTCAGCTACAGCTGTGGAAACCTGGCAGGGGGAGGGTAAATGGAGAGCTCCAGCTTGGACTTGTCGCCATAAGGGACAGAGAGACATTCCATCAGCAGGGACGTGAACCCGGACCCGGTTCCTCCTCCAAAGCTGAGGAAAACCAAGAAGCTCTGAAGACCTGAGTGCTGGTCGCCCAGTTTCTGACTCGAGTCTAAGACAAGGTCAACGATCTCCTTGCCCATGGCATGGTGCCCTTGGGCACGGTGACTGGCATCTTCCTTGCCTGTGATGAGCTGCTCAGGGTGGAAGGGCTGGTGGTGGGCACCACTGTGAACTTCAGAGAGCGTGGGTTGTCAAGCATGTCACCCAGCACATGCTTGCCCGCACCCGTCTCACCGAAGATGGCGCTGAAGGAATCATCTGCTCCCCCCGGGATCTTGTCATTCGGTGTCTGTCCATCATGTTGCCATGTTCCAGGCAACAGAGCTCCCAGCAGCCACTGCCGATCAGAACCCCAGCCTGGCCGGCACGGCTGCAGACACTCACGTGTGGTTGCTGCTCTGCAGCTGCCCAGCGGATGGCAGACAGGAAGGGGAGAGAGAGCTTGTCGCTTCTTCGACCATGACTCTTAGGCGGGTAGATGGAAGAGAACCTCTCTGGAGATGACTTATTTTTTTTTCCTTAAGATTATTTATTTATTTGACAGACAGAGATCACAAATAGGCAGAGAGGCAGGCAGAGAGGGAAGTGGAAGCAGGCTCCCTGCTGAGCAGAGAGCCGCATGCAGAGCTCGATCCCAGGACCCTGGGATCATGACCTGAACTGAAGACAGAGGCTTTAACCCACTGAGCCACCCAGGAACACCGACTTTTTTTTTTTTTTAATTTAAATTCAGTGAGCCAACATATAGTACATCATTAATTTTTGATGTAGTTTTCAATGACTCATGAGTTGCTTATAACACCAAGAGCTTTTAATGGAAGACACGAGCGTGGGTTCCTGCCAGGACATCATTTCATCTTTTTGGGACCCAGAGGCTCCATGCTCTCTCCTTCCGTTGCCGTCCTGTAGCCGGCTTCAGAAGGAGCTGGAGAAGCCACATGAGCCTGCGGAAGCCGTCACTAATAGCCGCCGGTGTAAGAGTGACTGCGTTATTATGTGAAATACGTAAATGATCATCCGTGATCCACTAGGGCTTCCCTGACCCACGTGCCTCCTGTTGTCCCGCAACTACGTCTTTTTTAGGATTCCACTACGTAATATGCACAATCAGCTGAAGAAATTCTCTCCTAACCACCCCCAACTATTAATACATTTTCTTTTATATTTATTCTTCTGCAGGAGCTTTAAAAGTACACATCCCAATTTTAGAACGCTGTGTGCGTGTGCGCGGTGGTGGTGATAGGATCTGATTCTGTTCGCCGGACATGGTATTCAGGAAGCAGGGCTGGTTCACTGCTCCGCGTCTCCCCTTCCAGGAAAGTGGCCCCCTCTCCCGTCGCCCCCATCGCCTTCCAGCCTCCCACCGAGGTCTGTCATGTCCCTTGTAAAGGAGCTGCATATTAATTTTTGTGAGCCACGTCTTTCTTCCAATTTTCCAGCCGGTTATTGTTATTATATAAGGAAAGCATTACCCTTTGAATATTTATTTTCCAGCCAGCCACTTTATAGAATTACTGTACTCATTCTAAGTGTTTTCCAGTCAAGTTTAATTTGTTTTCTAGGTTGGTGATTATATCATCAAACAAATTCTTGTTTCCTTCTCAATATTTATAATTCTTGGACCATTCAGAATTTAATCAGAATACCTCTGGTGTTCTAATAATTTTGTTAGATATTTTTCTATTATGTTAAGGAAATATAAATAACATCTGATTACTCTTTTATTATGGAATTTTAGTGTTTTGTTTTGTTTTTTAAATTCTGGGAAGAACGCTGGATTTTGTTCAGATAAAACTCTGTAGTCAGACTTTGGGGTCAGGTCCAACGGAGCAAGTGGAACGTGGGATGCTGTTGTCCGGAAGACAAATCTGATATCAGGGCAGCCCCATGTTCAAGTGTCCAGAAAGCCTCAGCAGTCACTGGGACAACAGGAATCAGATTATTCCACGTAACCCCGGACGGCTCCAGGTGGGATGAGCGGCCGGCCCCCTCCGCCGTCTCTTGCTCTACCATCTGTCCTTGACCTCCCTGATCTGGGAGGTCTACTCCGAGAGCTTTTAATGGAAGACAGGAGCGCGAGTCCTGAGGGTCTACAGGACTCAGGCACCCACAAACCCCGTCTCTCTCCGGGCCCCACTACTGGAGTCGCTGGAAGAAAAGAAGTGGGGGAGATGAAGGTGGTCCAGAGTGTTTTTCTGCCTTCTGGGGTCTTCTTGGAAGAAGCTGCAACCCTGCCTTGGCTCCACTCCCACGACACATCCTCCTTTGATGGCCAAGTGACAGTCAGTTGACCCTGGCTTGGGGGTTTTTGGTAAAACCACCTCCAACCACCTCTCCCCGGCTAAGGGCAGCAGCAGCAGCGGGGCTGGCTCCTCGGGCTTGCCAGCCCCTGGCCAGATGTGGTCTGTGCTGGGTTTGATGCTCCGTGTTAAATTCTTTCTGGCTGAGACACGTGCAGTGGACCCTGACTAACAGAGGGCCATCAGAATCACATGTGGCTGCAAAGGACACTCTCACCTTCCCACCCGAGCCCTGATGTAGGCGTTGGGCTTTCTGGTGCACATCTCCCTGATGTGTGTGTGTGTGTGTGTGTGTGTGTCTGTCTGAACAGTCTTGAGTCCTAGTGCCAGGACCTCTCCTTCCCAGATCTGCCTGGAGGGTTGGAAATGGCTGCTGGGAACCTGTTCTTCCTCCTACCAGCTCTACAAGGCCACACGGTTGGCCCAGAGCACGGAGGACTTCGTCAGGCCTTCCGCAAAGCACCAGGAGTAGGGGGTGAAGCCACAGGCTTTGGAGAGGGTCCATCCTTGGCCCATTCTTGCTCAAGAAGACATGTTGATGGGCACGCCGATCACCTAAATTCTTTTCTCAGCAGCTTAACCACTACGTTGGGGGCAAAGCCAAGTCCAGCTTCTCTGTGGGTCTCAGTCAATTCTTCCACAGTCCCTAACATGGCCTTACTCTCAAAGACCTTTCCTTTTCCTATTTGACCGGAGGAAGAATAAACACTGTGGTGGGTAAGAGCTTGGGTTTGAATCTGGCTCTGCCACCTACTAAGTGTGCAGTCTTGAGCCAGTTACTTAACCTCTCCGTGCCTTCGTTTTGTCATCCGTAAAATGGGATGACCAGCAGCACCAACCCTTCCACACCTTTAAATCTCTCCCTGACTCCTTGTGCCCCACCGACCAAACTCCAAGTCTTCGGTGTGCAGCATGAGGACGCCTTCCCCGTCTGCCCACCTCTGCTGTGTTTGGAGCCGTCTGCTTCCGTGCTGGACGGGGCGTGCACACAGCCAGCCTCGCTTAACCCTCAGCACTGATGTGCAAGGTGGTCTTACTGAGCTGAGGAGAGCACAGCCAGACAACGAGGGAACCTGCCCATCACCCAGGAATGGCAGAGCTGGGGTCCGCGCGGGGTCTGCGGCATGCCAGAGTCCTTCCTCCCCAACTGGCCCCTTACAGCCCCAAGTGCTTCCAGAACATTCCATCTGTTTCATTCCTCTGTCTTCTTGCCCATACACTGTTCTCTTCCCCGGTGCATCTAGAAAATTATGAATAAGAGAATTTGGCCAAAGCAAGTGGTGCAGGTGTGAGGGAGGGAAGACAGAAAGCTGGGGGGTGCACCACGGAGGGGCGCGGTGGGCAGTATTTCTGAGACTTTTGAGCAGGGGTGTGAATCCGCCCAGCACCCACCCTCCCTTTCCTGAAGGGGGAGCTGTGGCCTTCTCCGTGGGATCCCGACCCAAAACCCCACGGCTTCCACATCTCAGGCTGAGATGGGAAAGTGCGCACAGCGTGTCCGCCGGGTACACCGAGGGAGACCGGCTCGGTCCTGACCCTGCAGCTGTCACGGCAACACGTAACTGCGGCGGCCGCGTGCCTGGACACGGGAACCCGCGCCCGGTCACTGACCACGGACCTGCACCGCGTTTGTTCCTGTGTCCACGAAAAATTTCCGCCAAGCCTGGTCCATCCCCAGGAAGCCACAGACGGGATTCCTGACCCCTCCGGGAAGTACTGCATCGTCTTGCTGGGGTCCTGGAAGCTGTGGAGGACGTGTCGCGGTGGGGACTCGGACGGGGGTCTGGCAGCTCGCCGCAGCGCCCACACACTCCAGGAGACTGGGTTCCTGCCCCCAGGCTTGCTCTCACACCCCACCTCCTCACCCCACCTCCGGCCGGGCTTCTCCAGGGCCGTCCCTCCCCTGAGAGCAGAGCTCCGAAGAAATCACTTCCTAGGATTTCCCGGGTCCTGTTGCTTACCCTACCTGTTATCAGTACTGTTAAATACTGTCCTCCCTTCGAGGCTCAGCTCTAGTAAGCACCGCCAGCCTCCCAGCACCAAATGTTGGTGAGATCCCTGTGCAACCCGTCGAGGGCTTCTTCCTCCCTTCACCATCCCCCACAGCTCCTGGTCTGCATCACATTTGTCCATTCAGCAAACACTGCGGACTGTCGACCAACACAAGGCACCGTACTAGGTTACGGAGGACTGAACAAAACAAACATCTCTGGCCTCATGGGACTTAAAACCTCCTGTGGGAGCGGACAATAAACACAACATGTAAGTCAACTATGCAGTAGGACGTATTAGGAGGTGACATGTGCCAAAGAGCTAAATGAGCAAAGAAGGGACATGCCAGAAAAGAGGACTTCAGGGTTTTTTTTCCAAGGGTGGTCTGGGGAGGACTCACTGAGAAGTGGCATTTGAGTGGGGAGCTGGAGGAAAGGAGAAAGTAGGGCATCCCGATATCTAAAAAAAGAACGTTCCGGGCAGAGGGAGTAGCCCATGCAAAGGCCCTGAGGTAGGAGGGAATCTGGCAGGTTGGAGCAACAGCTCAGGGAGCAGCTAGCTGGCTGGAGCAGGGGTGAGGGAGGGACAAAAGGAGAGCCCATCATAAATGCCTTGTAGGTCATCGTGGGGACATGGGCTTTGACAAGAGTGAAAGGTAGAGCCTTCAGACGGACTTTGCTAGAGGATCACTCCGTTGTTTTGAGCATGGACCAAGGGAAGTAGAAACCAGTTACCAGGTGCGAGATGATCCAGTTGGGACCAGACTGGCATGGAGGATGGGCGAGAAGCAAAGCTTCAGGATACACTGTCACAGGACCCCCCGGATTTGCTGACGGGATTGGAAGTAGGCAGGAAGGGGGCCAGCAATCCAAGACAACTCGGTGTTTGGCTTGAGTGACAGGAAGGTCGGCAAAGCTGTGGTGTGGAGGCTGGAAGGCAGGATCCCAGTCTGGGGTATGTCCAGGCTGAGACGTCAAAGAGGCACCACGTGGAGGGTCAAGTGGGCGTCCGGATAAGTGAGTCCGGCGTGCAAGAAAGAGGTCAGACCAGAGACGCAATCTCAGTGAACGATGACTCACAAAGCCTGCCGGCCGAGCGAGCGCAGGGAGGGGGTGAGTGCACCCAGGAAAGAGACCGGAACCCAGCACGGAGACCCGGGCCACCAACAGTCGATCAGGAGGAACCAGCAACAGCCAGCAAGGTGGACAGGGAGCCCCGGCGAGAGAGAGGTCAGGGAGTCAGGAAAGGAAGTGCCTCGTGGAACAGGCAGACACCAACTGCTCCGTGCTGCTGGACGGTGAGGAAGAGGGGGACTGAGGCCTGCCGGGGGTGGGGGGTGTCAGCAGCTGGAGGGGCGTGGGCGGGAGACAGCTGGCTCGTGGGCGCCCTGGGGAAGCTGGCTGTCGGCTGCGGAGGCTTGGCACGGTCGGCTTCATGTCTCCGGACGCCCGGGGAGAACCCCAGCTGCTCCGGTCGAAGTCTACAGGAACGAGGCCCCCATTCTCTTTGTTTTAAAGCTCACCAGGTGCCTCCAAGAAGAAGAGCCGAGAAGATGAGCCACTGCAGGCGCGAGAGAAACACTGGTGGAGCAGGAAAGAGGGAGCGAAGGCTCGGGGAGAGCAGGGGGGGGCGGGTCTAGTGAAGAGACTCAAGAGTCTGGGGGAGCCGCTGCTGGGAGGGGACCGTGGGGGCGGGGGCCTGGCCGAAGTTCCCTTCTGAGTGTCCCTTTGCTGGAGAACAGGAGGAGAGGCTCCTGGCTGGGGTGAGGGGAGGGGAGAGTCTGACATGGCTGTGGAGGGGAGCCACAGAGGGAAGGTACCTCGGAGGTCTCCGGTGGCCCCAGGCAGCACAGGGGTCCCTGTGGCTCGTAGCCGGCAGCTCGGGGTGAGATCACGCGGCCTGACCAACCCCCTCCCTGCAGCTCTGCAGCTCTGGGCGTCTGCCTCCGGGGCCCCCAGACCTGCTGGAAGTCCAGGCTGTCCAGTCCTGGTTGAAGCTCTCTGGCCCTTGCTGCTGCACCATCTTGACCAAGTTTAGTGTCCCGGGGGCTCCGTGTCTTCACCTCCTCCTCCACGGAGGGACTCGTGAAGGGTCACAGGTGGGCCAAGAGCACGTAGCGCAAAGCTGCACCCTGTGGGCACGTAATAAATGTTAGCTCCTGTGACCCTTCCCCACTGGCGGGGACGGGCGACATTCCACTGAGAGGGCCCCTCTCATCACTCTGTGCGGGGGACCTGCCCTTTCCCCCCTGTGTCCTCCAGGACGTGTGATCCCTGCTGGCCACGTGGAAAGGACGTGGTCAGTAAATTTCTCTGGCTGAGCCATTAGCTACTTCCTGAGCGTTTGTCTGGTAGAAGCTACAAGGTCATCGAAACCAAAGAGGAGGCAAAAGCACGGTGCCACCAGCAGCCTGTCTGCCCAGGATCTTTTCCTCCATGTTCCTTCCGCGGTTTACTAACTCCAACTCCGATTTTCACGGCAGAGCTATAAATACGACGGGTGATCTGTACCTCTCCCACTTAGCAGAAAACCATCTGAGATGGTGTACAATAAAAGGCACAATGTAACAGAGCCCCTAAAGTAAGGGTAAGAGACAGGACTGGACAACAAGTTGGCCAGGAGGGTGGGGAGGACCGGAGACCCGGGCACTGGAGAGAGCCGTGCGTTTCACCCCCTCCCCCCAAAGCCCACTAATGGTGAAAACGGCAAGGCATTTCGGTCTGTGGGCTAGTTTAAGAGTGTCCTCGTGGGAAAGGGGCACCCAGCCACCCTACTACCGAAAGGCCAGAAGGTTGGGCTTTGGGGGCCTTGTCAGCAAACCTCCAGGATTGCCTGGAGGGCTGTCCGTCGTGAGAAGCCCGAAGACCCCAGGTCTGTGTGAGGAGGCCACAGCACCGGACAGGGAGGGGATGGCCTGGCACCATTCGATCGGGGCTGTGATATCACTGCAGAGTCTAATCAGAAGGGTCGCACGGGGCCCAGATGCCCCGGAGCTGAGCCCCCTGTCCTGGTCCCATGCGGTCAGCTGCTCTGCTCCAGCTGGACGGCTCTTCTGCCTGCGGGTCTCTGAGATGCCCCTCCCAGCATGCACGACAAAGCAAAGGATGACAGTTCCCAGGCTTCTGACCCACGGGACCTACGGTGGGGACGGGCCTGCTCTGTTAGGGCTTCACGTCTTGCAAACTGTCGGTCTGCCCGCCTCCTCCTTCATGCCGCAGAGTGAAGGGCCAGGTGAGGCGGACGCCGATTGTGTAGATGAGGAAACTGAGGTAAGCACGGCTGTCGGCGCTGGCATGGGATGGGGTGACAAATCCTTCCTCACTGAGGGGGAGACGGAGCAGGGGGCCTCAGAGGGTCCCGTGACCAGGTTTTCGCTAGGCTCGGCTCCCACACTGCAGGTCAGAACGGGTCCTGGGGGAGGCAGTGCATAGCCGCCAGGTGCCACCAAGAACACAGCTGGTCTCCAGATGGCTGTCACGCCAAGGGCTCCCTGCAAAACCGCTCTGCGACGACGTGCCGGATCCTGAGAATGCGCTAATTCTCTAGCCTTGATTGGAGACGAGCCACTCACTGCCTTAATTAAAATTGAAGCCTATGGGTGCTAAATGCGGCTGTCGCTAAATGCGGATTTTCTTGATTGACATTCAGAACGGGTCCTCCTGTCCCCTTTCTGCGCATTGACTTTCACGTGGCAGGAGCTGGATCTTTTATCTTTTTTCTTTTTCCTACTGAGAGCTATTAAAGGACTGTGGAGTCAGAAGCTTGGGAGGGTTTGGATATGGGGCTTGGCGCCCAAGTCCCCCACAGATTGCCTCTCTCGTAGCTTCTGCTGCGGTTCCTGTGCCACTAATACTGGGTAAGTCACAGAGAGTCAGAGTCTTGAAGACTGATCATAACAGAGCATCTGGAGTCCGATGTGGGGCATGGCTGATGCCTGATATCTGGGTTTTTAATGACGCCTGTATCCGTGCGAGCCGGTCCCCTCCCCGCAGGCCCTAACCCCACGCAGGGACCCATGTGCACTCTCTCCGCTGAGGGCTGAGCTCAGACCCTACTTGGTTCTAAAACCAGTGAGGCGGGTCTTGAAAAGTACAACAGAAATTGCCTTTTAGTGAGCAACAGGAAGCAGCCGCTGCGGAAAACCCTTGTAGAGAGTGAGGTGAGAAATACAAACCAGTCACGCAGGAGGTTTGTCCTGAAGGGCCAGGGTGCAGTGCCGCCCGGAGATCGGTCCAGAATGCAGCAGGGAAGGGGCCAGCGAGAGCCTGGGTGCTCCGTGGGAAACTGAGGTGCCCTGAAGGGGACAAAGGGAGCTGTGGTGAGTGGAGGGGAGGGGGAGGGGTGCTCCAGGCAGAGAGCATGCAGGGCAGAGGTGCAGAGGGGCAGCCGAGAGAGGCGTGTGCACTAGTGTCCACAGCGGCTGTCGCCAAGTGTCACGGACCGGGTGGCTTGTAACAGAAACGCATCCCGTTCCGTCCTGGGTGTTAGAAGTCAGAAATCAGGGTGTCGCCTGGGCCATCAGCAGAGCCCACCAGCCTCTTGGGGAGGACGGGCTCGGCGCCTGGCTCTCAGATTCCGGGGCTGCTGGCGATCCTTGGTAGGACACTCCGACCGGTCTCCACCCTCACGTGGCCTTCTCCGCGCATGTGTGTCTTCACAGAGTGTTTCGCCGCGTGACTGTGTCTGTGCCCCCTTTCTTCTCATGAGGACCCGGTCATCTAGACTGGGCCACTTGAATGACCGCCCCCTCGTTTACTAGATGACATTGGCAATGACCCAATTTCCAGACAAGGTCATGTTCACAGGTGCCAGGTATATGGGTTTGGGGGATACAGTTCAACCCCCATAGCATGCTTGAGGCCTGCGGAGACCGGCCTGCCCATCTCTTGGGGGAGATACCACTGGGTAGAACTGGGGAACAGGGCTGGGGGAGGGCTAAGGCAGGTGGGGCTGGTGGTCCGGGAGGGGGTCGATGAGCCCACGGTAGTGCTGGGGGTGTCCGCAGTGGGAGGAGATGCGGTGTGGAGGTCAAGTGCAGCCAGGGGAGAATCCCAACATGGGAACAATGGTCTGGAGCACGGCCATGCCCACTACAGCAGGGAACTGTGCTCCTTTCAAGAAAGAGGCTCCTGGTCGAGGGGACACGACCTTGGAACACCAGCTATGCATGTACTTGAATGGTCCCCGGGGATCTAGAGCCTGTGGGACCCACCGAGTCATGAAGCTGAATGGAGGAGCAGCAGTCCATTACAAGAAGGAGTTGGAGACTCGGGTAGAGGCTGAGTGAGAAAACAGGGCGTGAGAAGCTGCATGAGGGGCATCTCCGGCAGCCGCGCCCCTTACCATGGTTCCACCAGCACCCCGTCTCCAGCCCCCTCCTCCGGCCATGTGGGGAAGGGCGTGTCCTGCATGACCCCTGTAAGCAGCAGATAAAAAAATCCCCGCTTGATTGACAGATGGCCATCTTCGGGGAGGGGCTCTGAAAGTGCCCGGCAGCTGCATCCTGGTCATGCTCCAGGACAGCCCCGGGTGACCCAGGAGACAGCTCTGCCCGGTGGGCACGAGCTCACCCATGTGGAAAGGTAAAAAGGCCAAGGCGCCTGGGCTGTGGCTAGTGGCCCAGCTAGCTGTTCAGGGGTCTGGAAGGAAAAGGGCTGGTGGGTCAGGGATGGAAAGGTGTGGGTAGAGGCAGGTACATGTACAAATGAGAGTGGGCACAAGGCATACAGATGTTTGAACCCCAGGTTAGTGCCCCCCCCAGAGAGCACCCACCGTGCAAGAGGCACCGGACAGTCAAGTGTGCAAACGGACTCACTGGTGGATGGCAGCGGGCCTTCGTCACCAGTCACCCCGGGACCGGGGGATGGGTACGTGAACGGAGCAGCCAGCGTGGCAGAGAAGGAGTCTATAGGGCAGGGGGGCAGATGACCGCATGGACTCCCATTTATCATGGACGATCCTGCAACTGCCCCCTCTGGGTTTCCAGCCCATCAGCCACTGAGACCCCTGACTACCCCAGCCGGGGCTATTCCTAGAGGAGACCACAGGCCCGGCAGCAAGTTGGCCACATTAAGCCCCTTCCATCTTGGAAGGGCCAGCGACTCATCTTACAAGGATAGATGCCCCTTCCAGGTGTGGATTGTGCCTTTCCTGCCCACAGAGCCTTGGCTAGCAGCACTGTTTGGGGCTTATGGGACAGCTGGCCAGGCATGGACTCCACACAACAATGCGTCCCACGGAGGGCTAACTTTACAGCTAAGAAGGCGTGGGGCGGGGACGGAGGGGTGTACGACACACGACTGTGGGATGCCCTGGTCTACACAGCAGCCAGGCTCACAGAGAGCCAGGACAGTGGACTGAAGCTTGGAGGGGATGCCACGCAGGCTTGGGAAGGATCACCTTGCAGATGCAGCATGTGCTTTCAATCAGAGACCTCCCCGCAGCGCTGTGTGTCCCGTGAGAAGAACATGTGGACCATGGAGTCGCCCCAGTGATCTGCTGGGAGACTCTGCTTCCTGTCCCTGCAACCCCGTGCTCTGGAGAGCTAAAAGTCTGGGTCCCCAAAGGGGACACTCTCTTGCCAGGGGACACGGCCAGGGTCCTACTGAACTACAAGCTACAGCGGTCCCCAGGACACTTCTGGCTCTGCGTGGCCAGGGCCCAGTGGGTGAGGAAGGAAGTCACTCTCTTGGTTGGGTAAGTTGACCTCGATCAGAAGGAGGAGGTAGGGTGCTTTCATACAAGGGGGTGGAGGAGGAAGTCTCGTGGAAGCCAGGGACCCATGTGGCTCCTCGCTCGTGCAGCCCTGGCCCAAGGACAGTGCAATTCTAAGAGACTCTGAGCCCTCAGGACAGGTCTGGGTGACACCCCCAGGTAGGCCATTTAGACTGGATACTGTGCAGGCTGGGGGGCGGAGTGGGTGCCCCAAGACCACCCGTAGCAATACTGCCTTGCAGCTAATCTCATCAGTCTTCTAAGTCTCCCCAAGGGTTGGGGGAGAGACCCAGGAAACCATAGGGAGCTGCTCCCTACATATGCACAGAGCCATGCATCTGTGTGTTGTCGGGGATATGGTGGAGCCATGCCTTCCTCGGGCTGTCCCCAGGCAACGACACAACACGTGGGGTCCACAGTGTGTCCCTGACCTACCATTTGTGGGTGGTGACCCTCCCCCCAGGTCTAGCTGTAAACTGTGCTCAGAAAACTGTGCTGATCTCAGACTTTTCCTTCCCAGCCCCTTCCGCTGTCCTTCCACAGGTGACAGACCTGGGCCATGGTCTGACGCTCTCTGCACCTACCCCTGCATGTTCTACTCTGCACCCTGCGAATGCTGTGCCCCTGCCTTCAATCTCATACGTGCCTAATTCTATCTTGGCCTCTGCCTCTCTGAGGATCCCAGCTGACAGATATGCCAGCAAATGGGGGCCTCTGAGGTCACTGTTTCTTCATGCAATAAGGGACACAGAGATGAACTGAGTAACCCCTGGGATCCTAGCAATTCAGCTGGAAACAGAAGTGAGTTTTCATTAATAAGGGTCACAGGGAGCAGCGTTCACTGGCTGGTGGGACGTGGATAGACACATGCCATCGGAATTTCATGACTGGGTTCTGTCTGTGCCTCGTCTACACTGACGACTTGGCTAGAGGCTTACACAGTGTTCTATCAGAAGTCTATCGACATTGCTATTTTTGCCTTTTTGCTCCTCACAAGCTGGCCCCTAAATTTAAAAAAAGGTTTTTTTTTCAAAAGGAGTTCTGAAATATTTTGAGTAATCGGAAAATCATTAGAGCAAAGGCAGCTCTTCCCCATGGAAGAGGCTCTACTATGAGGCTCTCTTGTTTGTGTACCGTTCCCTTGCTCTCAACAAAAGCAGAACAGTGGCAGAACAGGGAGGCAAGGCGATCTCATGTGGCCCTGGTTAGCCACTTGGTGAATCTGGATGTAAAAACACAAAGAGATACAAGGATTAAAAAAAAAAATGAGGATGTGGTAAGAGTAAAACAAAAGGAAGGTGGGCTGTTTTTCACTGGGTGTTGGTAATTCTCTGAACCAGAAATCTGAACATTTACATCAACCCCAAAACCCTTTCCTCCCGACGCAGCTCGTCCTCCTCCCAGACTGGAGGTACCTGCTTACAGAGCCACGGGAGTTGAAGCAGAAATAAAAAGGGCTGAGTTCTGCCTGTCAAAGCAAATGGCCAATGTGAGCTTGACGACTGTGGGTCTTGGCTTCCGTAATCACTGTCATTTTTTTTTTTCTTGCTCAGGTAACTTGGAAAATTACCAATGGACCTTGCTAATCCCAGTCATTAGTAAACTTAAGCAGCCTTTCTTCAAGCACGGAGGGCAAAGATCTTTTCCTATGGGAGATTTACGTGCTCCGATCCCATCAGGGAAACTGAGTCCTCAGAGCCACAAGAATGTCCAGTGTGTCTGGGGAGCCTCTGGAAACGGCCATAGGATCCCGCAGACACGGTGTGGAGACAAGAAGCTGCCCACATGGAAGGCACGTCTCAGGGCCTCAGAGCCTTCCGTTCCCACCGACATCCAGAACAGGCTTGGGAATAAGCAGCCCAGTCCTGCGGGTCCTCCAGGAGGCTGTTGACCGGGAGGGCCAGGCTACCTGACCACAGCAAAGACCGTGGCCAAGGTGGGCGAGGGGCAGAGGGGTCAGGCTGTGACAGCCGGATAACGGGCACTCCTGTCGGCTACTCCTCCGCACACACAGCCTTCCCTTTCTTCTTTGCTTCTCTCCTCCCTTCCCGCATCCCTTCGTTTCCTCCCTACCCTGTTCTAGAAAGAATAACAAAATTAAGTTAATTAAAAGTAAGAACATTCGTCAGTTAAGACTCTTGTCTGGTGAGGGACAGAAATCCAACTCTATCTTAGGAAAAGATGGGAATGTTGTTGGCTCACGGGGAGGGGGAGAGGAGGAAATGGTGTTGGGGTGATGGGAGCTAGGGCTTCCGTGTCCCCCCTTCCCTACTCTTTGTAAGAGCTATACTCTCGGGCTACTGTCCCTTGACGGGGGCAGCTGCAGAGGGAAGCCTTGCAGCCTTGAGGTGGGGAGGGAGGGAGCTTGGTCAGCTCCAGTTAGAGTCCCAGGGAAGGGCTCTGATTGGCTCCCCCGGTGAAGGTGGTTGTGATTGGCTGAGCCAGTGGGCAGGGACCAGAACCCTGCCGTGAGGGGCAGCCCCTGCCAGCAGGGCAGGCAAGTTCCCCCAAAGAGGAGGATAAAGCAATGAACGGACACCACATGCGTGAGTGGGTTCCAGCTTTCAGCGCTGATGCTCTGTGCTCTGGCCACCTGTGAGAAAGACACGAGGGTCCATTCCAGGGCGCACGAGGAACAAACGAACCAAGCATTCAGGAGAAAGAGGTCTGTGGTTGGTTTTAAGACCAAACAGGAATTTCTCTGGGAAGATCTTAACATATGTCTTCTTTATGTTCTAAACTATCACATCCCCATGTTGGCTATGCACATGGAGCCCGAGCCCTAAATAGAACCGAATCCTGTCTGTTGAGGTTTCAGACACGGCTCTCATTGGAACAGTTCTAGGTAGAAACAGATTTCTCTGCTGGGTCTTGTGCCCTCCTTGGAACACCACTCCCAAGTTACTTGATTGCCCTTCTCCCTGTGGAGTCCCAGGGCAAAGCCCACCACACTTGCTAAAATCCCATGGGATTCCTCTTAAAAATCCCTCTTTCTGCTTGGGCCTTATGTGGTAACCCATTTCCAGGCCTCTGACTCATTCCCGCTTGTAAAATGTTTGTAATGTAAGAGTCTCTAGAAAGACTTCTAAAATCAAAGACCCTACACTCACATTGGCATCTCATACAACATAATCTTTCATCAGGGGAGGTTCAGTGCAGACGTCACGCCCATGACGTGGGAGGGGGGGGCACGTTGGCATCCGTCGCATGTCCGCCCTGTTGGGACTCAGACAGACTTTCAGCCCACACAGCTGGGAGGGCGGCTCAGCAGCCAGCTCCGTGGGAAGCAGCTGTGCTCTCCCGCCGGGTGACCCTGGGGGACGGGCTCTTCTCAAGGGCACCCTCCCCAGCCACACACGCTCTGCTGGGTGACAGGCAGGCTCCGTGACTGCAACTCTCTTGGCTGGAAAGACAGAGCAAAGCACGCAGCTGTTGTGTCTCTAGTTCCCAAAACACTTTCCAGGAGAAGGAACGGAGGAAGGGTCAGACCGGCAGGTCTCAAACTTCAAACCAGCAGGTGCACACGGCCTGCCCCAAACCGCTCCACCAGAGTGTCAGGAAGGAGCCAGCGCCCACGGGCCACTCTGCAAGAAAGGCTACTTCCACCTCCAAGGTGCCAGACTCTCAGATGCCCCAGGACTGATGGAAACCAGAACAGCCTTCTAGAACGTGAGCTCTCCTCTAGGGGTGAATATCACCTCGGCGTGCAGGCCTGGTGGACTTCAGGGGGCCACAGGGCATAGGCCCAGGAAATTAGGGGCACTGTGATTTCCCAGAAGAATTCTGGAAAACAAACAGCAAACATGCCATTGTCGTGTGCTCCGCTTTTGGGACTGACACTGAGGAAGAAAAATGCGCATCTCCCGAACGCAGGGGCTCACATACTCCCGGGCACGCCCGTCCTGTTTACCAAGTGGTTGTGCCACGTGCCTGCAGATTCACTCCTGGGGAGTGACAGAGGCAAATGTGAGTCCAGAGCCTGTGCCCAACCCACCGCCATAGAAACAAATCAATAACCCAAATAACATAAAAAGGGGGGAACCCTGTGTACAGAATAAAATAAGGCAAGATAAACCACGTCCAGAGACAAACAGGCCCAGAAGAAATGCTTGTGGTCCAGGGCACGGACAGGGCTAATTCTGTGAAGGTAAAAGAGGCCTTATAAGCAGGTGAGAGAAAGCGCTAGAAACAACAGGAGAAAGTGCCGAAGGTGCAGACAGACAAGTCCCAGAAAGGTGACTGAACAGGAAATACAGACCCACGAAAGCTGTTCTTCATTCCGAGCAAGAACACTGAATAGTCTAGGTACGAGATACCATTCTCACCGAAGGGATGGGCAAATATCAGGAAGTTAGACAAGCAGCTTGGCTGCCGGGCCTTGTGGGACAGGCTTGGGAGGGCAGGCCATCCGTCGGAGCAGGACAGATGGCCTGTCCCTTGGGGTGCATGGTGTGCGAGCGTCTGAGCCCATGTCCTTCACAACACCGCCGGCGTGTCCCCGCTTTCCAGAGTCGGGAGCAAGTGTGGGGCCCCGCAGGAGGGGACCCCTTGAATAAACAAATGTGATCAATAAAATCACAACCAAGTAAATCAGGCAGAGTTTCTACAATGAAATACGACGCGACTGTTCCCGGGAACAGGGCAGCTCTCGGCACACTGCTAGGCACACCCTCCTAGACACGCTGCTGGGTTAGCAGACGCACGCCAAGTTGTCCCCTCGGGCGGGGAAAGGTCCCCATGTGTGCCCCCCACCGCTTTCCCGTGTGTCTCTCTCCTTCTCCATCACGGGGGTCACTGCTCCCTATTCCTGGCGAAACTAGAACCCCCCAGCTCCCTGCCGGGTCTCCAGGTGCCGCTCCCAACAGCCATGTGATGAGCCTCCTGTCACCCAAAGGACTGTCCCCGACCCCACCCCCAGATGGCAAACTTCACCCCTCTTGCCAACTTCTGCATTTTGTTCCTGCAATTTTCCTTTTCTGCATCACAGATTCCCTTCCTGAGCCGTGACAGTGTCATGTCATTAGCACTCAAACATGCTGGAACATTCTACTCCTTAAAAACCGGCCTCTGCTGACCCACAGTCCACTCCCCACTGCCTGCCTCTGCTCCTGGCAAAGCTCCTGGAACCAGCCATCAAGCAAGCGCCCCCTCCGTGGTCCTGCCCCCACGAGCCCTCTCCACAAGGCCGCTGCTCCCACCCACCCGTGGCTCATCAAGGGGGCCGTGGCCAACCCCCATGGTCACCTCCAAGTGCTGGCACTCCTGGTGTGCCTTCCTGGACGTGCTTCTGTCTCTTGCCCACCAGATCTCCTGGTTCTCTTCAGAACGTGGAGGGTCATGGGGTGCAACCCTGACCTCTTCGCTGTCTACACTCGCGCCCAAATCTCTTCCCACTTCTGGTCTGAAACGCCAGGGAGCCGATGTCTCCAGCCAGATGCCTCCCTGCTGCTCGGGTACTTCACTTAGGTCCCTACGGGCACCTCAAACTCACTCCCGCCAGAAGCAGACTCCCTGCCTCCCCAGCCTCTCCCCGAGCCTCCCCTCCTAGGAAAGAGGATCACTCCAGCTGCTCGGGCCAAGACCTTCAGAGCCATACGTCACCTGCTTCCTTCTCTCAGACCCCGTGCCCAGTCTACCAGGAATTCTGGGAATTCTGTCCTCAGAATTCATCCGGAAGCAACTACTTCTCACCACCCTGGCTCTCCCTTCGAGATCTGAGCCACGGCATCTCTTGCTTGGATGACGGGGATAGTGTCTACTTCCCAGAGCCGCCAGGCCAATCCGCGAGAACAGAAGCCGGATCATGCCATGCTGTTGTTCCCAACACCATCCCCACATGTCCTCCTGCCCCCCCCCCCCCCGGCCACAGTGCCCTCCTCACCTGTCCTAGAATCCTCAGCTGCCCACCGGGTTCCCTCCTTCATGCCCCCCACCCCAGGTTTCCACTCAGATGTCCCCTGGGCTCTGGGGCCACAGTCAGGGCAGCCTGGCAGCCACCGAGGGAGGGCCTGGCTAGTGTGGCTGGAGCTGCAGAGGAAAAAAATGCTCCCCAAGGCAGAACAAGCCAAGATAACCCCCAGGCGCCCTCCTGCTCCCACACTCCACAGTCTCCCCCTCTATTCCCCCCTCTGGTCAAACCCCGCCAGACACCAAGTGGGATTGGTTGGCTAAAGGTTCTGGGGTGGCAGTTCCGGGGGTGGGGTTGGGGGCGCGACACAGAGCAGGGAGGGAGAGAGACTGGATTTAAGGGCAGAGGAAATGACCACCCCACCCCCTGCAAGAGAACAAATCTTGACAGGTTGAAAAACCAGTCTCTCAGGAGGGAGTGGTTACAATGACCCAGTTCCCTAGCTGTCTCTGCTCTTGGTGAACAAATTTTGTCAGTTTCTGAAGGCTGCAAAGACAAAGAAAACCCTTGGACCCAATGACCCTACCCAGAGGCAGACTCTGGTTGCAGCCCTGGTTGAAGCCGCTGCGCTCGCAGCCCAGCCCCAAGACGGAACGGTTTGCTGGCCTCGGTGCTGACCGGCGTGAGCAGAGGCTCGTGAGCGCTCCGTGTTAGCAGTGAGCCCCACGCCTGAGCCTGTGCTCCCCACAAGGCCCTTCTGGTTGCCCCGAGAAACCCTGCAACCACTTCCACAAGATTCTCAGAACCCCTTGCATCGCTTGTGAATAAGCTACAAGGACAGGAAAATGTTCCTCCGGGCTGCTCGAAGAACAGTGAACTCTGTCATTATGCTTCGCTTTTTCACCTAGAGGGTAAAATGCTACAATGAGTAGGGATAGGGAGAAAACCCCCAAAGCCAAGGTAAGTCCTTTTGCACAATGGCGCACTGGGAGCTTGGGTTGCAATGATTTAAAATGAGCTTCTGCAAACCCACAGCAAGGAGTTTCTCTCTCTCCATTTTCTCCCAAGACCTCGTGCAACTCTATGCAGTTATATTTAGGAACATCTAATAAAATACCTTTTTGACCCACATGGCATAAGGAGGACTGTCAAAAAGTCACCATGTCCTTGACAGCCTCCCTGCCCAGCCAGAGCCCTGGAACCGAGCCTCTCGTGGGCTCTGTCTCTGTACAAAACAGGCATTTATTGATTGCGATGTGAAGTGCTAAGGTTCAAGGACAGGGAGAGACGCTGGCAAGTCTGTGCACGGGTTTTTAGCTCCAGGTGTGGCCGGGCCCTGTGGAAGGGACACCATTTTCTGAGTCAGGATGGAAACTGCATCTGCGGCGAGGGTTGGATGTCGAGTTGAGTCTATAACACACCTGAAAATCCAGGACACCCTTTGGAGCTCCGCTCTCCAAATACAGCCAGTCCTAAGGCACTGTAAATGTGCTTTTTCTGCAGTCTTGTTAAAAAAAAAAAATGCAAGTTACATGAGCAAATGGTTAAGAGAGGTGTCGGTAAGCACCCTCTCATGTGAGTTCATGTTCACATTTGCACTGTAGTATGGGAACTTTGGGGCTAGTACAATTGCCAAAGAAATTTTCTTTGCTTGGGAAGTTGCTATCAGTAATTTGCATTATTTTATCATGCCCCAAATAGGTTGAGTGGGAGGTCAGAAATCAGTCCTGAGCCATATTCCGATAATAGTGGTATTCACAATTTCCCCCGGTTGGTCTGTATGCATATCATGCATTCAATGCTTGGGACTAACCAACATACACAGAACCTTTAGTCAAATTCTGCAGCCCAGGGAGTTCAAACCTACTCCCTGGGTGAGAGGAAACGTCGGTCACCAGAACAAAAGTCACATGGAACTTTGTAAAGCAGTTATGAAAGCAGCCATCGGCAGAACCCAAGACTTCATTCCCAGCTAATGCTGCTTACGTGACCACAACCCTTAGTCAAGGAAGGGGACATAATTGCTGGGATTACCTATTCTTTTATTTAGCAAACAGATGCCTCTCCGCTGCACAGTGCTGTGGGTCACACGTATCCTGCCTGCTGAATCTGTCATTCTTTAGAACTGCTGAGTGGGTGTTTCGGCACAGAGCCGGTCAAGGCACAGCTGCTCTCTAGAGAAATATGTGAACAGCAAGTCTGTCCTTTGGGAGAACATTGCCACAGAGCTTACCTTTATCTTAATTCGAAGTACTTGGGGGATTGCAGGAGCTGGACGACCCGTAGTTCACTGGCATTTTGGATGAAGTGTCATCTGTAACACAGAGAAAGGAGGCAGCTCATCTGGGTCCCCCGCAAAATCAAAAGGGACCCAGGAAAATGTTGTCAAGAGATAGGCTGCTCCAAAGCAGCCCTCCCCACTGGTCCTGGGTGCACCTATGGCTCTAACCTTGAACTGATATTAGTGGCCTCCTTTGCACCAGGGAGCAAAAGCTTTCCCAGTCTTACATAATCGGTGCCCGTGTTTAAAGGGAAATAAAATCTGAACGTGACCCTTAGCCCTGGTTTTCATGATGAGATGACAAGACCCACTTCTCTGGTATCAACGCATTAGCAAAGCATTCGCAGAGTCCTCAGTTCAGACCCTGTTTCATTTTCCCAAGAAGAGCTTTCTGCACAGAACCGAGTGACCAGTTTCCTAATTATACAGACCTACTCAGCTAAGATGTTGGTGTCTCTCCAAGGTCACCCTGAAGGAATTTCCTAGATAGTATTGCTAGCCACGCACAAAGCTTTTAAAAGCAAAGGGGGCCATGCTGTTTAGATTCTTTCCAGAAAGCCCTGAGAATTAAAATCAATAGATAGAAGTTAAATAGACCGCAAAGCACGTTCTGACAGCTGGCCTCTGTTTCCCTCCTCTGTAAAAGTCTCTGAGAGTTCGAGGGGATTTTAATAGAAAAAATTTTGGAACAACAATTACACAAACACATGTGTGGTTTGAAATGCGGTGAAGAGCATCTCCTCCCGTAGAGGTACAAGCCTACAAACTGCCCTAGCGTTGGCTCTTAGTAGGTGCTGTATATCAATAGCTTGCACAAGCAAGGCCCCGATGGAAGCATCTTCCACAAGCCTCCTTTCCCTGAGAGGCACTGTTTCGAGCCATCTGTGGTGAAGGACCAGGGGCCTTTTGTTTGCTGTTTTTAATTTTCAATTCATTGTGCAGGGGTACTTCTGAAAAGCTAAATAAAAAAGGGATTACCAGAGCAATAAAATTAACAAAGATGTACGATATATACAATGAAGAGAAAATACAAACTCCCTGTTAAAGAGGCCTTAGAAATTTCAGAAGATTCTCTTGCAGAAGGGAGAAAGAAGTGTGTTGCTCACAGCTCCAGAGCAGATCAATGGCAGCCCAGGGGTAGGACTCAAGTCACACTCTTGATGCCTTCAAGGTGCTTCCCACAGCCCCCAGGGTCCTGGCCAGCCTCCATTTCTCATCCTTCCATCGGTCAAAAGGACAGGGCCACACCAGGGTGAGGCGGACGCCTCTGGGTAAAATTCTAAAGGGGGTGCCAAGAAACTCTATCATGATAAGTCATATCTCAATGTAATTATTTTTTATAGGCAAGGTGACACTGAGGTAACAAATAATTATCAGTGTCAGTGACTTTACCCACTTTGATCAAGTCGGAAGTAAGCTGCCTTCCCCTTTCTTACTGGACACCATTTGGAACATGTGGTCTCTACTGACGGCAGTGGAGGAAAAGTGAGGGAGGCATGCGGACTCTGCCTAATGCAGAAATAATGCACATTAAATCTACTCACCATGTCATTGGCCAGAATTAATTACACATTCTCAGCCTAACCGCCAGGGCACTGGAAAATGGAGAGGACCACACAGATATTTGGTGACCCGAAACTTTACTCAGACCCCGCGTACTAGCTTCACTGCGTACATAGCCCGTGATACACTTACACATCATCTTCCTCTTTCATGTACAAAGTTTATATAGATCACATATAAACATTACAATATATAGTTATGTATATAAACTTGTTATATATATAATCTGTAGAGACTTTTATGTATACAAACTTTATGTTATGTCCCCCAAAGTCAGAATTTTTCTTAAACACAGGATCAGTAACACTGTTGTCCTGAGCAAAAGGCAAACTCAGTTAAGTTTTTCAAATTTTAAATTTTGATACTGTGTTCAGCATAGCTCGTGTTGCATTATTTTTGAGGGCCACACCAGGCCACTTTCAGCGCCTTCAGAAACAATCAGGGGCAAGGGTCATCATATGGACACAGTGGCTTGGCACGCCACTGGCTGAGCTGTGTGCAGCGAGACGGAGGCGAAGATGGGGTTCAGAAGGCATCCCAAAGCAAAACCACCACAAAAACTCAATTCTAAGACTCCACTGATTAGAAGATATAGGATCAATTTATTAATATCTTTTCAGAAGGTTAAAAAAAAAGTCTGTAAGCTTCTTCTTTGGCACGGCCTATAAAAAACACCCAGCTCTCAGAACTATTAACATATGTAGCAACAACAAAAGGCTCTTAAAATGTAGGCAATGCGGTAAAACTTTATTTTAAGATTTTACTTATTTATTTGATAGAGAAAGAGAGAGAGAGAGGACAAGCAGGCAGACTGGCAGAGGGAGAATGAAAATCAGGGAGCCCCATGGGGGTTCCATCCCATGGGATCATGACCTGAGCCCAAGGCAGACTCTTAACCTTAAGCGACTGAGCCACCCAGGCGCCCCTACAGTAAAACATTTTAATTTAGGATCCCCAGGCACTGAAGTCTGCACTCCAGCAAAATAAACTCAGAGAACACATAAATTTTATTAATGAATGATTGGGTGCATTTACACAAAGCAACTGACAAAAGAACCTATTAGAATTTCTCACCACTGCCCATTAGCCAGGACAGGCCCCTGACAAAGCTTTTAGCCTGAGCATTAACCCAGGGCTTCCGGATTCTGAACCCGCCCTCCGGTTCTTGCTGACTTCCCTTCCTGTCTACTTGCTCCTTCCCAGCTCTCCCTCCTCCCTTCCCAAGTCAGTCCTCATCAGACGGGATGATTTCCATGCCCTGGAAAATTATTACTGTGACAGGGATTAAAATGCTGAGCTTAAAGAGTTGAAATTTAAGGGACAGCTGGGGAGTAATTTTTTTTTTAAGATTTTATTTATTTATTTGACAGAGAGAAATCACAAGTAGACGGAGAGGCAGGCAGAGAGAGAGAAGGAAGCAGGCTCCCCGCTGAGCAGAGAGCCCGATGCGGGACTCGATCCCAGGACCCTGAGATCATGACCTGAGCCGAAGGCAGCGGCTTAACCCACTGAGCCACCCAGGCGCCCCTGGGGAGTAATTTTGAGCAGGTAAGAGTGGGCTCCCTTGGTGGCAAGGTAAAGTCCCCCACCCAAGCAGTGTTACCAGCATTTAGGGGACTAATGAAGGCTCATGCCCCCTCCACCAGCCAGTCGGAAAAGGTCGAAGTGTTTAATTCCACGCCTGTGGAACCAGAATGTTTACCTAGTTTTTGAACCCAGACTAGTCCCCTCCAGAGCATCTCTACCTTCGGTCAAGTAAGGAAATGCTCCAGGATTTCCCAGTCTGGCTTCGTTCCGGATTGGAGAGCAGGGGAGAAAGAGCAGGACGGTACAAACCCCTAGGAACCAAGGAACCACCCAGACTGCAGGGGATTTCACACCAGACGATGAAGGAGGGTTGGAAGGAACCGGGAAAGATGGCTGAAACCCCTGGCTTCTGGCTGGGTGGGAGGCACCACCTAAGAGGTGTCCCCGAGGCCGGCTAATCCCTCCCTCCTGTGAGGAGGGGACTCCTCAAATCACCACACCTGGACAGGAGTTAAAGCCGGCCCGTCACCTTCTTTCTCTGATTAGAGCGAGAGGCGGAGCTGACGTCAGCATTCAGGGCGCTCCAGTGACTTCTGGGGTCACTACGTCCTCACGACCTAGAGCGGGAAAGGAGGCGGCTCCCGACCGAGCATTCACCCCACTTCCAGCCGGGAACCAAGGTCGCGCCATCCTGGGGCGCTCGGAAAGGGGGCGCCACCCCCCCCAAGTCCCCCGGGCCCGGGCTACGGCCCCGCCAGAGCGGCGACGCGGTGGCACGTGGAAGCCTCGCCGGGGGTTCCAGGGCTCTCCGCACCCCTTGCTTCCCGCAGTCCTGGGAACTCCGCGTCTTCTGCGGCGCGGGGCTGCGGACCCTGCGCCCGCACTTCCCGCTGCTCCGCTGCGCAGCCCCGGGGGAGCCCGGGAGGAGCCGGGCGTGGCGGCGGTTCGGGGCGGGCTGTGACGAGCCGCAGTCCCCCGCAGCACCGACCGCGCTCCGGGCGCGCTGGGGTCCGCTCGGCGCGCGGAGAGGGTCCGGGGCCGCGGCTTTCCCGGAAGCAGGCGCGGGTCAGCGCGCATCCCCACGCCAGCCGGGGCTTCCGCCGCTGCGGGGGCGGCGGGCCAGGGCGCGGGGGCGTGTTGCCGGGGGCCGGGCGTAGACCGAGACGCGGGAGCCACGAGACGCATCACAAATGGGCTCCCGGCGAGTCCCGCGTCGCCGCGGCCGCAGGGGAGGGAGGACCCCGCCCGCGGGGCAGGCGACCTCGTGCGGCGACCCGGGGCCGGCTCGGGGCGGCGTGGCGAGCGGGCGGGCGGCGTGCGCCGTGCACTTCCTGTTCAGCGCACGCGGCCTTCCACCGCCCCGCGCTCGCCGAGCCTGCGTCCCGGCCGCGCCGCCCCTCGCTGCCGGCTCCCTGGGCCCGGGACGCGGCGCGGCGGACGGACGCAGCGGGCGCGCCCTCGGGCTGGCCCGGCCCCGCGAGCCGAGCCGCCGCCGGGACTCGGGCGCGCAGCCGAGCGGGAGCCCAGTTGCCTGGGCGTTCGCGTTTGCGCCTCCCCCTCCCGCCTCCCCTCTCCGGCCCGGCGGGGGGACGGGCCGGGCTCCAGACTCCGGGCTGGTTCATTCTGCGGCCGAGGATTATATTTACATACAAACTGTCTCGCTCTCGCCAGACGGCGCGCTTGGGCGCAGGCACGGAGGGTCGTTTCCCAGATCACTGTCCTTCCGTGCACCTGCCTTGCGGACTACCTCTGGGAACCCGTGCGAGGAGCTGAGAGGGTGGAAAATGCTGCTTCGCTTCGCAAAAGGAAGAAAACTTTGTCACCCGGCGGGGGACCTCTGCCACGCGTAAGCCGGAGAGACAGCAGAGCCTGTACGGCCTCTGGCTGTAATTTTGCATCGCTGAGCTCTACGGAGGAAGAGGACACGTGAACTCCGCGCCCACGCCGACCGCCATCCGTCCCCGGCGGCGGCGGCCCGAGGTACCTGCGCCACCTTCCCTCCCCGCGGAAGTCCCCACGCGGCGTCTTCGGGGTGGACGGAGGGGAATAAAGACTCGCGGCTGGAGGCCGGCAGCAGGGGCCGGGCGGGGAAGGAGAGGACCGAACTGCAGGGACTTGTCACCCGGAATTAACTTCTGGTGAAAGTTATGGGAAGCGCGGCCATGGACACCAAGAAGAAGAAAGACGTTTCCAGCCCCGGCGGGAGCGGCGGCAAAAAAATCCCCAGCCAGAAGAGGCGTTCGCTGCGAGTGCACATCCCGGTGAGTGCCCGCAGCGCGGTCCCCAGCTCCCCACCCTCGCGTCGCGGCCGACCCCGGCGCCGAAGCGGTTAACGCGGGACGCCCCGCGCGCGCCGTGCGTGCCCCTCCTGTCACTTCGGGCGCTCGGGGATGGGTGGCGGCGCAGGGTCGAGCTGGGCCGCCGAGCTAGGCTCCATCTCTCTCCCCAGCGGCGCGCGGCCGGGACTCGGCGACCGACTGCGGCGGGGGCGCGGGAGGGGGCGCGGGGCGCGGGGCGCGGCTGGCGGCGGGCTGGGCGTTGCCCCGGATCCCGCCCGGTGCGGGTGCTGGGGGCGGTGCGTAGTGTTGTTTTGTTGAAAAGGACGGTGTGGACTGCACTCGGGAGAGGTGGAGCCGCGCGGCTGCCGGGGACGCAGGGGAGGGGCGGTGGGCGGGGACAGCAGGCGGGTGTGTATGGGGGGGTGTGGGTGTGTGCGCCTGTCCCCCAGCCAAAGGACCTTCCTCCTCCCGGATTCCCCTCGGGGTGTGCCGGGGCCCGGGGCGGGGAGCTGCTCTGCACCCGCTCCTTTTGCCTGCTCCCTCCCGCCACCCCTGGGGAGCACATTTCGGGCTACTGGGGACTCGGGATTCGCTAACACATGCGGAGCTGCTGCGAACTTCAGCCCCGGCCACGCCGGCAGCGCGCGTCCGAACTTTGGCGACATCGATCGGTCTGCGGCTCGACTTTGTCCATCCCGGGCAGGGAGCGCCGAGCGGGGTCTTGCGCCCACCCGAGGGGTTTGCCTACCCAGGTAGCCCTGGCCTTCCCCAGCTCCCCTGTGGACGAGTCAGGTAGCAGGACGTGCAGCGCGGCCCTTACCTGCACCCGAAAGAAACCCCCAACTGAGTCACGCCCCTGGCCTCCACCATCCGAGTGGATGTTTGTGCAAGCACACGAACGCGCGGATGCACGCGCCCAGACACTGCATACGCAAAGAGCAGACGGCTCCAGGAAGAACGTGATTTTGTTCTCCCTGTGGGGATGACTGGTCCTGGTCATAGGGAGGGAGCGCAGGGTTGAGTCCCACTCTGTTGAGTCCCACCCTCAGAGGCCTGCCGGGGACTGGGCAGGATTGGGGTGGGGCTGCTTGCCACTCACTTCCCTGGCAAACCCCTCGAGGCCCCTTTCTTATTCGTTTGTTGAAGGCAGCTCCTTTCCCTTGCCCACACTCGGATGGAGAAGGTCTGTGGGTGGTGGAGGGAGCCAGCCCTGCCTCTGCTGTGGAAAGCTCAGGGGGCAGGTAACCTGGTGCTCCGGGGCCAGCTGGGTGGTGACCCAAATATGCAGGAGTAAGCACCCCATTTTAGAATGGATTATTCTTGTTTACATGGCTGACATGAGACTTTTTAGCTGTATTTGTAAATGAAAACTTAGACAAGGGTATTACCAGTCTCCCTCGAGCGCCCGTCCATCCATCCAGTGAGCCCTTTACCACTGGCTTTCTCCCATCTGTCAGAGATAATTTGCTTTGCCTACCTGAGAGCGATATTGAAATAAAATAAGTCATGGGAAAGCGCTTGCAAATTTAAAGTATTATAAACATGTATGGCTATTGTGTTGACATCAGAGCAACTGGTTTTAAAAGGAGAGGCATGGAGGGGCGCCTTGGGGTCTCAGTGGGTGAAGCCTCTGCCTTCAGCTTAGGTCATGATCTCAGGGTCCTGAGATCGAGCCCCAAGTCCGGCTCTCTGCTCAGAGGGGAGCCTGCTTCCCCCTCTCTCTGCCTGCCCCTCTGCCTGCTTGTGATCTCTGTCTGTCAAATAAATAAATAAAATATTTTTAAAAAGAGAGAGAGAGACATAGAGAAAAGAAAGGGACACTTGCCAGTGTCAGGTCGTATTGTACTGAGGCCGACTGTGTGCACGGTGTGTGCTCGGGGCCACTGGAGGGTTGCTGCTAGTGGTTTGTGTGGGCCAAAATCCAGAAGCCGGGAAAGGGCTAAGAGGCCACGTTGTGAGAGCAGAAGGGCCATGATAGAGCTGGAATATCTGACCCCCCTTCTTGCTCACTGGACATGATTTGTCTGGCATGTTACATCCCTTGCTGAAAGTGCTGTTCACTCACGTGTTCCACAGCATGCGTGTAGTGCTCTGGTTGATGGTGAGATCTAGGGGGGCAAGAGAGGGGCTCTGTCTCCCTCCTTATAGGACTTGCTTTTGCCGGTGGGACCGGGGGTCTTGTCACTGACCACCTAGTAATGACCTGTTGATCTGTGTTGGTCTAGGTGAGAGCTGTGCTCTAGCTGGGAAAATAAGGTGTTCAGGCAAATGCTAGCACATGTCCCAAGGGCATCAGATGACCGCTGCTGGCGGCACCTGCTTTCAGAGGGGACAGCGGACTGACGTGTTCGCAGAGACATCAGACCCAGAGCCGGTAGGCAGGACAGAGACACATGTGAGAACCTGGGTCACTCCCGCCAGGGGACCAGCTTCAGCACCTCCGTGAGCTGGGGGTTGGATGACTGCTTTCAGGCATAGCGCGGAGCCCCTTCTCGGGGAAGAAAGGGTTTGAGAATCAGGGTTCTCAGAAACAGGCTGAGGCCCGATCAAAGAGGACTCTGAAGCAAGGTTGCCAGGTGTAGCAGATAAAAATACTGAACGGCCAGTTAAAGTAGGATTTTAGATAAACGATGGGTAACTTTTTGTGTGTGGATGTCCCGTGGACCCTTTGGGAAAGCGTACAGTAAAAAATCGCCCACTGTTAGCTGAGATCCCAGTTGAACCAGGCATCCTGCCTCTTACCTGGCAGGTCTACCCAGAAGGCAGCCTGAGGGAGTGAGGACTTCGTCCTAAAGGTGCCAAGAAGCTGCTGCAGACAAGCTGATGCCCTGCCCTTGCCCCTTTGGCTACCCAGTGTTCGTGGGGCCCTGCGGGACAGCTCCGCTCCACACCACCGCTGACCTCTGTGTTCTTGTCTTCAGGAGACCTCCTGGAGGGTGCCGGCACAGTTTGCTCAGCCCCAGTGCAGGCTGGCGGGAGTGTGGGATTGGGGTTATGCCCTAAGGGGCGACCCGCAACTGAGGAGGGACATGAGTGGGTGGTCCCCCTGCTTCCCCATTCCCTGGTGCCATGTGTTCCACAGGAAGCCCCGGAGGGTCCCAGCGGTGTCCAGGCAGGGCTGCCCACACTGGTGTCCATTCGTTAATATGCCCTTAGTGGCTCATCTGGCTCTCCTGCCTAGGATAGACTGCTGGATCTTAAGTCATTGTCTTGCTCTCTTGGGGGGGATCCAAATTAAGAAGCAGTTAAACTTGGGGCACCCAGGTTGCTCTGTCGTGAAGTGTCTGCCTTCGGCTCAGGTCATGATCCCAGGGTCCTGGGATCGAGCCCCGCATCGGGCTTCCTGCTCAGTGGAGAACCTGCTTCTCCCTGTCCCCTCCCCCTGCTTGTGCTCTCTCTCTCTCTCTCTTTCTCTCTCTCTATGTCAAATAAATAAATAAAATGTTTTTAAAAAGCAGTTAAATGTGATGAAAGCGACATCAGGAGAGTTAGCCTGGGAGCAGCACACGAGGGCTCGGGGGCCGGGGGCCAGCTCAGTTGCCCTGGCAAATATCCAGAAATGAGGGTTTGAGGGGCTGAACGCAGGCCTGAGGGAGGAGGACTCGGACTGAGTTACCTCAGGGCTTCAGGGTGTGTGGTCTAAGGAAGCAGGGGAGAGGCGGGGAGTTCAGTCCCAGCCGAGCTGAGCCGAGCACGGCAGAGACCTCAGCCCCAGGCCCAGCTGATCCCTGATGTCCTGAAAATGTCATTTCCAAGGACATTTGGGATTCTGAGCAGTGGGTCCTGGGACACCGGCAGTCCCGTGAGTGGCCGACTTGGTGGCGTTAAGTCCACTGGCAGAGAAGAGGCCTCGTGAGGGCTCTAGTGTGTCCACACAGCTTGTCCATGCACTGAGCTGGATTGAGGCCCATTTGGACACGGATTGGCCTCTGTCTCTACCTCCATATCTGGTGCATACACAGAACCATGACCTAGAGTGTTCGGGGTTGGAACCCCTGCAGACCTCCATCCCAGGCTCGGATCGTCTTAACCATCTTTACCCTCCTTGCTACCAAGAGCACCTGTCGTGCCCTGAGACACCAGAAAAGAGGGGTCCATTTTAGGGGAGGCCCTTGGCCTGTGGGTTGTAACAGGTCTTGGGGACTCGGAATCACCCACTACATTAACTATGAATTGAATTTCGTTGAAGGGAGAATGGCCACTGGGCCTAACGGAGGATGAGGCCCGACTTGGGGTTAGCCTCTTTCTTAGGTAGATGGGATCACCTTTCTAGGAAAACACTCTAGAGTCTTGTCAGGGGAAAGGGAAGGTGGGAGTCAGGAGAGAAGTGGCAGGGTGAGTGTGGACTCCTTCGGGGTTGCACTGGGCCTTAAAAGGAACAGGAGTCGAGCCTTCTTTAGAACCCTGACAGCTTGGTGTCTCGCCCTGCTTCTCCTCCCTTAGCCTTCATCCCGAATGTAAAGCAGGAATAACAATGAAGGTGGTGGGAATGGTTTTGGAAAAGAACTCTCTAGAAGCCTCGCTGGGTGTGGCATTCTGCCAGAACTGGGCCAGAGGCACCCTTGTTCTTTCCCTTTTTCTTTCTCAGAAGAAATATCCTCCGTATTAATGCTGAAGTTCGTGCATTGCAGGCGTATGTTGCTTGATGACCGTCGGTCAGCATACTGTGGGTCTTTGGAACTGTTTACAAGCCAGTGATGGAGCAGGAGGCCACAGGGGAGTGGAGGGCTTCCAAGAAAAGGACCCTGCGGGAGCCTCTGGGGACACAGAGTCAGGTGCCAAGGAGCTCAGCCTTGTGGCAATGCCTCCATCTTACCACGGACAGAAGGCACTTCTCCCTGGGCCTCTCGGGAGAGGTGCTCCAGAAATCCTTCGCAGTCACTGTGGACAAACTAAAAATAGAGCCAGGAGAAGCTGGCCGGTCAGAGAAGGTTGTGGAGACACCACTTGGCTTGGACAGTCCTGTCGCCCGTGATGACTTTGACTGTGGAGTCCCCAGAGGGAAGCCTTGTGCTGCTTGAGGCCTGGACAGCCCCTCCCCCCACTGGAGGTGGGCCTGGACCAGCATCCTCCATCACAGATCCACTCTGCGGAGAGACTCCAGAAGGGGGGGCAGGGGCTGGCTGCAGGTGGGGGTGGGAGCTGTCCTGATGCCCCTTGGAGCTGGAGGACCGAATGCCGAGAGCGCTCACTACCTTTGGTCCCATCACCAGAACAGCCTGGACTGAGCCTCAGGGGAAGGAAAAAGGGGTGCCATGCAGGACAGTGTGGTATCAGTTTTGATCTTGGCCTTGACCTTGGTCGGTTTCTACCCCTTGAACAAGATTTTGCGGGGCGAGGGTTTCAAGCAGGGTCTTTCAAAGTGTGGGTCCTGGACCTGCTTAAGTCCAAGTACCCAGTGTATGTTTGAGATCTGAAATTCCAAGTATCAGCCCAGACCTACTGAGTCAGAATCTCTGAAAGGTGGTTCCGCGTATCTGATAAGTTCCCCAGGGCATCTCACACCTACAGTGGTTTAAAAACATTTGGTTTCCAACTTCCTTGTTGTTAATGCTGCTCTGTTTCTTCTGCCCCGTGAGCTGTTCTTTCCACCTGGCTGTCTGTTTAGGTATCCATTCATCCATCTGTCCATCTGTCCACCTACTTGTGTATCTGCCTTTCTGTCTACCCATCTAGCATCACCTACCACGTGCACCGTTTGTCATTGAGAAGAGGTGTCCTTGGCTACTGACCCTGAACAGACAGGATACTGCTGACTTCCAAATAAAGATGAGAGCCTGCCTCAGCCCCTGGCCCGGACAGCCCCGTGTGGGCCAGCCTGTTAGGCCCCACTGTCACGTTTCTTGATTCAGCCCTCTGGTGCATCGTGGGTGCCCTGAGCAGGCTCGTGTAGAGCCCCGAGTATGATCTCGGGACCTTCAGGCTTCCGATGATGGAGGCCCCAGAGCTGTCCTGCGACGGCAGGGTTTATCAGTGAGGACTGGGTACATCTCGCCAGATGTGAATACGGCGGACTGAGGAGCAGGCTTCCCAGAGTGTGGGCAGAGCACGTTGGCTGAGTGCCAGGAATGCGCAGTCCGGCCCTCAGCCTCTGGAGGGAGCAGGTGCGGAGGGAATGGATTGAGAAGTCCCTTCCCTGCAGGCCGTCCCCTGCAGAATGTGCGTGGATCTCCCCGGACCAGTTCTTGTGAAATGACCAGAGTGTGCGCGAAACTCAGGGATTTGCTGAATCACTGTTCTGTGCCTCGGGGTGCCCACCTTAGCGCTGGGGTGTACCCTTCTCTTGTCCTCTTGTCCCCACTTTACCGTGGCCCCACTGAGAACAAGCGCATGCCCCGTCCCACGGTGTGATGACGCGCCGGGAGCGAATTGATCTTCGTTCCAGCCTGGCCCGTGCTGCCCGGGGTCCCGTCTAGTACCCGTCGGGAGTGGGCTTCAAGACCCTTGCACAAAGCAGGCTCTGAATACTGCCTAGTGTCCTCATGCCCACTACTGAGGCCGTGAACCATGATTTCTCCCAAAGGACATCTCTGGCAGTCAGGTGGCCAAGTCAGAAGCCGCCACCCGCTAGAGCTCGTGTGTTCAGCATTGCATCTTTCCACGTACCATGTGAGAATTCTCGTTGCCGGATAAGTATCTCTGCCTTGCCTGGTTTTTTTTTGGGGGGAGGGCGGTGCTGCCCTCCTCCGGTGAGCCCCAGCAAAGCTATATTCTACGGCTCATCTCCAGCGAGCGGTTGCACTTCTGAGTGTCCTACCACTTGCTGGACGGGAGGGGCACGGGGGCACTTGGTACTTGCAAGCACCTTTCTGCCCACTCAGACTTCATCCTGTGACTTCTGAGTCACTCTGTACCCGCTAAAACCGTTCTGCAAACGCGTGTGCTTTTCGATGATGCGCACGGTGTTCAATGTTCCTTGACTATTTTCTTTCGCTTTTCCTGTTTTCCGTTTGGTTCAGCTCACAGCCAACGATGTTCTGTGTCTGGGCACCATTTCACTTTTACGGGGGCGACTCAGGCTACCGAGCTGGGCCGCGGACACTCTTCAGAGCTGGGCCAGGATCCAGCGCTCTTTCTTCCCGTTCTCCTCCAGCCGCCCTCCCTCGGACCCTGAACGGTGAACACGGTCCACACGAAGCACCACTCTCTCCTGCGTCTTTCAGGCCGGGGGACTGACCCATCTTGAAATACCATGACAGCAACCAAATGTTAGATGTTATCAAGTCTCCTAAAATGTTTGACCAAGGCTGTTGAGATGCCAAGCAGGCAGGAGTTGAGGTGGAGCCCTTAATCTGCTTGGTTAGGTGACTGTGATCTTGCCCTGAGATGGACAGAGGGGCCACGAGAGTCAGGCTGTGTCCCTGAGGCTCGGCCACGGGAAACCCTTCGAGACCGCACTGCGCGGTGTGTGCATGGGAGCAGAGGAAGCCGCTGGATCTTCCCTGCTTGCCCTGTCGCCGGTGTGGCCCGCAGTGGAATGGCTAATTCCAGTCTCACTCTCTCTCTCCCACTGCCTACTTGGAAAATAATTTGATCTCTATTCTTTTCCTTCCTGTTGACAGGAAACTCTTCTCTGCCAGCTCACGGCTTGTCACAGACCAATCAGATATCATCCAGACTTTGGGGTTTCTGCCAAGGCCTTTGTGTTTTAATATACTCTGACCTGGCAGCGATGTTGCTGGTGAATGTACAAGAAAGACCAGTTTGCTCTTGGTAAACCCCTGGGGTCCAGGCCTTTTCCTATGAGGCCCAGGCTGTTGGGAGCCCTGCAGCTCTGTTACCCTCCTCCTGGAGAAGAGGGAGTCCCGAGGGGGCTGGGCCTGCTGCAGGGTGAAGCCCAGGGCAGCCCCAGAGTGGCCAGGGCTAAAGAGGTATGGGGTGGTGCACGCAGGGGAAGGACGCAACCCGGCCAGGGGAGAATTTTAGAAAGTGGGGCACCGGCTCCTCCGTTTTGAAAGAAAAGGAGGCTTGGGGAATTGCTGGGAATCATATTTTTAGTTAGGCAGGGTTAAAGCTGGCTCTGGGAAACCAGTCACCTCATTGCGTCTGTTTTCCAAGTGAGGCTGTGACCCAAGGATACAAAGACGAACAGGGTTATGGGTTGAATTATGTCCCCAAAAAGATATGTTGAAGTCCGGACCCCTGGAGTGGGAGCCTGTGAACGTGACCTTATTTGGAAATAGGGTCTACGTGCATGTAATTAGCCTAGTTAAGATGAGGCCATGAGGCTGGGCCCCGAGTCCAGGATGACTGGCGCCCTTCGAGGCAGAGGACTGTGTGGGCGCAGATGCGGAGGGAAGGCCCCGTGAGGACAGAGACAGGGACCGGAGCAGGGCAGCCACAACCCTGGAGCCCCTGAAAGCTGGAAGAGGCAAGAGCGGATCCTCCCTTAGAGGATTTGTGGGGAGCATGGCCCTGCAGACCCCTGCTTTCAGACTTCTGCCCTCCAGAAATGTGAGAGAATACAGCTCTGCTGTTTGAAGCCACCTTGCCTATGACACCGTGTTGTGGTGGCCTCAGGGACCGAACACAACAGGGTCTCTGCCTTCGAAGCATTCTGGGGCAGCAGACCCAGGACTGCCCCTCGTGTTGTGGTAATCACGTGAGCAGGCTCCTCGAGGGGCCAGGACACCCCAGCACGGCCCTGGGGTGGGTAGTCCAAGGCCCGCAAATCTGTCTCACTCCCTGCTCTCCCCCTTCACTGGCTGCGTTTCCCCCAGATCCGGGTCTGCATCCTGTCCCCTCTGTGACTGCTCCCCTCTGCTGGAAAGCCTAGCAGGGTGCGTGGGGCTGGGCCGGGAACCCAGAAAACATGGGAGTAATGAGACCGGGGTGGCAGCTCCGGGATCCCGCTCGTCCAGAGCCCCTTCTCTCCGACCTAGAGTGGAGACAGCGGGAGAGGGAGCTAGTAGCCCAGCGAGTAGCCCAGCTCGGTCTCCTGCTCAGCTTCCAGAAGACTGGCAGCTCTCTGTCTGTTGGGCAGAGGGGAAGCCCTCCACCTAATTCCACACTGCCTTGCAGCACGGGCCGTGCACACAGCCTCTGGGTCACGGCCTGAGGCCGTCATCACCTGGCCCCATTCTGGTCTACGCTACGGCATGTGGTGTAACCAAACAGCCCAGAGGTTCCTCCTCCACATTCATTCGCCCCTCCGTGAGTGGTTTTCTTCAGAGCAGTTGACTGGTCAATGTCACTGATTATCCAGTGCCATCGGGAATGGCACGGTTGTCATCAGATTTAGCTAATGATCACCGAGCACTTGCTCTGTGGCAGGCGTGTCCTTCATACAAGCCATCTCTCTGTCTCAAAAATAAGCCTGTGAAATAGCTTTACTCTTACTAGCAGTGTTCCTAGCCTCACCACAGAGAAGGAACGTAGGCTGTCTGTGGCCCACAACTGTTCCAGCTCAACTCACCTAGAAAACTCTCGGCTGTGTTTTAATTGGGTTTCTGATGTCTGTGCTTGGCTGCACCCCAGCCCTGGCTTCTGATGTCCCGTGTCCAGTCCAGGCAGTGTGAGGGCAGGAGGCAACCCACACAAAAGACAGAACCCCTGGTCTGGGCTGCTGCCTTTCAGCGGTTTGCCCTTGGGCTTGACTAGGTCTCTTCTCCTGACGTGGCTACCGCATTCTTTAATGAAGGTCATTGAAAGCAATTCTTTATCTTCTCATCTTAAAAATAAATAACTTGCCTTGTATAATTTCATCGGTCTTATTCTTTAGTTCTTTCTCATTTACTCTTTAATTAACGGAATCTTAGTATGAGCACTAAACCAGGAATGGGGAAATCCTGTGCTGGGTCTTTGGCCACACAGCTGCAGAGGCTTTTCCTACAAAGTTAGCAGACCCTTCTCAAAGGCCTGCTGTGTGCCAGGCACTGTGCACGGCTCCGAGAGGACAGCTTGGACCCTCCCCTGACAAGGCTTGGAGTCTGCAGGGGAGCCTCAAACATCCGTCACCATTCAGTTCACCTTTGCTGTCAGTTATCAGAACACCCCAAAAACATAGTGACTTAAAACAATACACATTTACTCTTTCTCAAATACATACAATATGTATAATAATTGGTATTATATATAATGAATGTGTTGATTACATTGTTACATAAATATATATTAAAACTTAGGTATGGCACCTGGGTGGTCAGTGGGTTGAGCCTCTGCCTTCGGCTCGGGTCATGATCTCAGGGTCCAGTGATCGAGCCCTGCGTCTGGTTCTCTGTTCAGCAGGGAGCCTGCTTCCTCCCCTCTCTCTCTGCCTGCCACTCGGGCAACCTGTGATCTCTCTCTCTTTGTCAAATAAATGAATAAAATCTTTAAAAAAAAAACCATAGCTATAGATCAATGTAACCTATAACACATTACTCAATTATAATGTGTAATAATTAATACAGTAACATCTTAAATAGGTTTATATGTGACATAGTAATGTTATTTAACGACTAATGTTATATAATTAATACATACTTATTTTGATATAACATCTAGAAATATATATAACATATACTGTATACACATAATTTTTATTTTAGAGAGAATGAGAGACAGAAAAAGATTTGGGTGCGAGTGGTGGGGAAGACCCCAGGGAGAGGAACAAGCAGACTCCTCACTGAGCGTGGAGCCTGACACGGGGCTCGATCCCACGACCCTGAGATCATGACCTGAACCAAAACCAAAGGTCAGACGTTCAAATGACTGGACCACCCAGGGGACCCTGCCTAATTCTTATATTCTGAGACTACAGAAGAGGGTTGCAGGCTGCATCTCCACGGGGCTCAGTCACCATGAATGCAGGCAATTGGTGCTTCCTGAGGGACGGGGGGGCCTCGAGGGGCTGTGAACAAGGCAGGAGCCATGGAGCTGGGCTCCTTCCAACAGCGGGTGCTTGATGGTGCCACCCAGCCTTCTACTTCCTCACCGGGGATGGGCCAGCGTCAGAGATGCCATGTGCTCCTGGGGCGAGGCCAGCGCCAGGAGAACAGAAAAGCTCCTTTTCTTGTCACTTTTCTCTTCTTTGCTCGTTAAGTGTAGTTTGAGGTTCCGAAATGAGTGTGGGGCCCAGGTAATAGGATATTCTCAGCTCACAGAGAGGGGACGCTGGGCAGCCGTACCAAACCGGTCCAAGGGAATACTCCGCCGCGTGATCTCCCCGCCACATGCCCGAGAAGGTGGGGGCTCACTCGGATCCCCTCATCATGAGGAGGCAGCCTGGAGGGGCGAAGGGACTGGCCTAGGGTTACAGGGTTGGCCAGGGGCAAGGCAGGGAGGACAAGGGTTTTCTCCTGGAGGAACGCGGGGCAGGCAGCATCCACGGCTACAGGGGAGGGAAGGCTTCTGGGGAGCCCCGGTCCCATCTGCTCTCTGCCAGAGATGCCCACACCTCGCGTTAGAGCTGAAAACAAATCCAAAGCAGTTCTGTTCTCAGTGGCTCAAAACCAAGGCTGTGGGCGGCGGCGAGTGAGCATATAGTCCTTCCAGAGCGAGCTCCCTGGCTGCAGGCTTGCCGTCTGTCCGCTCTGCCTCCGGCTGCCTCCTGCTCTGGATGCACCAACACCTGCTTCCAGGAAAGGCTCAACGCGAAGCTCTCTAGGCTTGGCCTACTTACATAGAATTTACTACCGTAGCGAAGTAATAAACATAGTACAACTACTTCAGGTCAAATGGACCTGGTTGGTTATAGTCCTTGTTTAATGGTGGGCTCCCTCTCATGATCTTTGTTACCTTCCCCTAAAAATTAGGTCTCTGCGGATGCACTGGAACATTCTGGAACTGGGATGGCCCCTCAGCCTTGTCCCAGGTCGCAGCAAGGGTGGCCGGACTTCTGTCTCCTTCATGAGGCCATGTGCTCCTCGAGGATAGGCTGCGTCTACACCTTTCATGTCCTTGCCCCGGGAAACCTTCCCGCACACGGCGGATTCTGTTAATGATGATGGTGAGGAAAGGCGAAAGCCCAACTCACTGGAGGAAGGAAGAAAATACAGATATTCTTTGAGAATCTAAATCCTTCGTTAACTCTGCGAACTAATTTTGAAAAACCTGGATAAGCCCCCCATTGTCTGCAAATCTTATGAAAAAAATAATTTTCAGGCATACCATGTTTTGTTGGTTCAGTAAAAGAGCAAATTTAAGGAACATTATTATATTAGTGGTTTTTTCTTTTTTCCTGTCTCCTATGTAAGAAAGTTATTTGGGCTTTTGCTTAGGCTAATGGACTAGTAGGAGCATCATTAATGTGATGGGGTATTTTAGGCGGCGCGATAATCGTTTGCTTAGAAACCGATCTAGCACCTTCACTGACCTCCGACATGGAGCGACAGTGGGGAGGGACAGGACGCCAGCCCCTGCAGCCATAGGAGGGGAGAGCACCCGCCCACCCACCCAGAGCCGATGAGGACCCAGCTGTCATTTGTGTGAGCATCTCTAGAACAGGGTCCCTCGCCAGAGCAGGGAGGATGTGCTGGGTGTCCTGTGCTCTGCAGAAGAGTGGTCTGCTGCGGGGGTAAGTCTGGGCATCACCGGCCAGCGTTGCTGTGTACTCATGTCACTCTTGGCTCCGTGTCTCTGGGCAGTTTCCCCGTGTTTGCTGAGCCTCAATCTCCTCACCTGTCGGAGGTGGGTAAGGATCCCCGCCGCACAGGGCTTGGGGGAGACGGAAATGAGATTGGGGGGAGCAGGAAGGTGGTGGCCTGGGAATGTTGGTTTCCACTCCCCTGTAAAGGGGCCCCTGGGAAAGATCTCCCTAAGAATGTAGCCTACCACCATCCCACTCTAGTTAAGATGATGTTATTCTTTTCAAAGTTCGGGATTCTTAATTATAAATTAAGATGAGAACTTACTTTTATCCTATGCAGTGTTTTGGCTAAATACATTTACAGAACTGTTTTGCAGATTTCCTCATTTACAAGTAGATAGTCCTCAGGGCCTGAACCCAGGGCCAAAGCCGTTGTGAACCCCTTGTGAGCCCCGGGGCTGAGGACACAGTTAGACATGGCCTCTGGCGGGAACTGGAGGGCTGAGTCTGGGTGGGGCTGTGGAGAACCTGGGGGTGCCCCCTTCCCCCACAGCAGACCCAGGCAGGCTCCGCCTGGGAGCCGAACCCCGCACCTGCCTGCCTCTGCCTCTTTGTGCCCCAGAGCCAACAGGGCCCACAGAGTCACTCTGCACAGAGACAGGCCGGTGAGCTCTGGGGGTGTGAGCACTCCGGTGGGTGTGGACAGTGGAGTCTCGAGGGCGATCAGCAGCCGGCATTGGTCTACTGGTGTACCTGGTGTTTGCCCTCGGCCCCGTGGGGCATTTGCCATTCAGTAGGGCTTTCCTGGGGATTTTGCGTCTTGACTCCAGAGAGTGTTATGGAGCTTTTGGGGGGCACTGGGCCCCCCATGTCCTATCCCCTCTAGTCCTCGGGGGTGGGGGTGGACTGCGCTCTGCCTTGTGTCTTCCAGTCACCCCCCACCCCATGAGGTGAGACCAACACCTCCTGCCCCCCAACCTGTCCCGAGGCCCCAGGCACTGTGTGTGACTCTCGGGGACAGTCTCTGTGTTGCTTCTGTTTCTTCTCTCCTGCTGGTACAGGAACAGCCCAGAACACACTCCGAGGAGCAAGTGGAGGAGAGATGGTGGCAGAGCCGGGCCCGGGTGAGAAGGCTGTGGGGAGGGAGGAACCTAGTGGACGTGCAGGCGGGGAGCGGAATGGGAGGGACAGTGTGTCTAGTAAACTCCACTTATCTTTGTCACAAAGAACAAAGTCAGCGGGGGAGGGGGGTGTGCTTGGCAACCTGTGTTTTTGCCCTCCTGGCTCGCCAGGCCTTTCTGCAAAGCTGCCGAGTGTGCGTCGCTGGGCCGGGGAGCCTCACGGCTGGTTCTTAAGGAGGAAGGATTTGATGGGGAGATAGAGCCTTGATAGGAACTGGAAGCGCCCCCCTGCCCAGGCCTAGCATTCCCCGATTTGTGATACCTGCCAAACTGCCTGCTGTGCCTCCCAGCCCGCAGCCCCGGGAGGCCGGGCCCAGGGCCACGGTGGAAGGAATGTCCGGCCACGTGGGGGAAGGAGGGTCCAACTCCAATCCCACATCCGTCTGCCGGCTCTGCTGACTTGTGCAAGTCCTGTATGTGGAGATGTCCCTCTGATACCGCCGATGACTTCTGTCTAAGGGGCACAGGGCTGTCATTCATCACCCATTTTGGTCCCTGACGGAGATGTGCATGAACCCCCTGGGGCGTTCGCAGATAGTTCTTGCCTGGAACAGGTGGGTCCAGTGGGGTCAGTTTGGGAGGCCAGGAGGATGCCTTCCTCCTACGGCCCCGAGCAGGCTGGCAGGGCAGACGGGAGGGACCCCAGGGGATCCCACCGAATAAGCGAGGACTCCCTCTCCATGAGGGCTTCCAACCGGTGGGTGCCTGAGTGAGTGGGAGGGAGATGCGGGAAGTGTCACAAGCCCCTCGCCTCCGACAAAGCCAAGGGCAGCTCCGGGTGCTGGTGCCAACTACAGACCCGCTTCTGGGCGCAGAGCCTCAAGCGCGCGGGGTTAGGAGGGTGACGTCCCAGCCTCCGGGCAGGTCACCCTGGAACGCCCTTCCCAGCAGCTCCGGCTGCAGGTCACGCTTCCGTGAGCCGCGAGGGGGCCCTGCCTGTCCACCGAAGACCACGACCGGGTCCTGCCCCCGTGGCTCCTTTCTTTAGAGAATCACACATGTCTAAGGGGGCTTCTCTGTGTCACCCCCTTTTCCACACGCAGGGCTTCTGTTGAGAGCAAGGGAAGGCGGGGAGGCCTGTGACTCGGTCGTGCCGCGGCCACCACCAGTCCCTGTGGGGGGGGCCGCTCAGGAACGGCCCGGCTGTCCCCGTCCCCCAAGTCCGTGGCCCTGGGCGGCTCAGTGACGCTGCCCACAGACCCGCTATCCTCTCCCTGCGGAAGCCTCAGGGGCCCGCTTTTTCTGCATCTGTCCTGTGATGGATGGGAGAGGCCTGGCCTGCCTCCAGCCACTCGTCAGACGACTCTGCTGCTCTCCGTGTCTGTGATCTGAGAGCTCTTGAAGACGCCCCTGGAGTGACGGAGGCCGGGGCGGCCGGACTCGTGCCGGGAGAGGGTGCCTCTTCCCCTGCAGCTGGACGCATCAGTGGAACTGACGTTCCCTTGGTCTCTCTGGTCCCTCACGTGTCCTGGCTGGGCTCCGGGATGAGTGGACTCAGACATGGGGATCAGCACGAAGGGAGGAGGGAGCAGATGCTTCAAAGTGGTGCAGTTAGTCATTCATCAGATCAGGGCTGCCCAGGGCCTGGGCACAGTGGCCTCCTCAGGCTGGACGCTCCTCACGAGGGGCAGGCAACTGAGGTCCACCAGCCTGCGGGAATAAGCCCTTCGTTCCTGGCAGGGCCGTGGGAGGCGCATCCAGACACGGGACTGCTTCTGGGACAGCCGAAGGGCGAGGCCAGCCAGCCTGTGTCTCCTCTGTCCCATTCCTTCGCATCCAGAGTGGAAGGAGCGGTCACGTCTGCCCTGTGCTGAGCCATCTGGGAGGAATTTGGCTCAAACGATTCTCACAGTCAGGCTCAGAGGAAGGAAGAGGAACAGTGGCTAAGAGAACTAGCTCGTCCTCTCTGAGCCCGCATCCCCGAGCGCACACGGGCCTCCGCTCACATCAGCCAAGTGAGTCAGTGCTATTACTGTCCCCATTCTACAGGTGGGAAGGGAGGCACACGGAGGCCAGGCTCCAGGCCCTGGCTGGCACCTGAGCCCCACAGCCCCAGGGTCTGGGAGACAAAGTGTACCCTGAAGACACATGTGGAAGGGATGAGGGCGTTTACCTCCAACCACTGTTGTAGGCTGACTGGGTGAAGGAGTCCGAAGGCTTTCTTTAGGCCGCCGGCGGGACCCCCAGGGCACAGCTTCTCCACAGCAGGCGGCCCGCAGCGCCGAGCCCGTGTGCCTCAGTGGTCTGAAGCAGGGGGCCAGCCGCTGGCCGAGAAGACACGTCCTGAGTGCCACCTGGGCAAAGGAAGCGACCCGTCCTGTCCTCTTGCGTGCGGTGCCGTCCTTCCCCGGCCTCTCCTCTCCGCGCAGGGTGGGCCCTGACTCCCCTTCGCGGCTCCGCCTCTGACCTCTCTTCGTCCTCAGCAAACACCCTTTACAGCAGTGACCACAGCCGTGACCGCTCCTTGGCTACTTGAGAATCGACAGGTCGCAGGGTTTTCCCCAACGCCGCTTTCCACGAGTGACACAGGTTGTGTCCTTGGATCCGTGAGAGGCTGCCCTTGAGAGCGACGCTGCCGGCCGCAGGCGGACGCTCGGGCCTCGGGCTGCCCTCCGGTGGTTTCCCTTGTCATGGGCTCCCGTCCCCCTGCTCTGCTCTACGTTCTCTCCTCCTTTGTGTTTCTTTCTCACTTTTTCATTTTCTTCCCTGGATCTGGATCTCTTCTCATCCTTGGTTTTGTTTCTTCGGAGCTGGGTTTCACCAGGCTTGAAAAACCTGCCTTCTGACCCAATTCCCCTGCCTTGTGGACCACACCCGAGAGGCACCGGGCAGCCAGGTTACTGTGGGGACACGGCCCCTGGTGCCGGGGGTTTGTCTGCTAGTGCCTCTGACCGACAGGTCACCTTCGAATGAAAACGTGAGATACGTGGTTATGCGGCACTTTGACGGCCCTACCACGTATTTCATCACTTAACTCTTTGTCAGGTTCCTGTTACTGCCCCCATTTTCCCAACTGGGGAAACTGAGGGTCAGAGAGATGGGATGATTCGTCCTTGAGACACAGCTGGTGAGAAACAAAGCCAGCATTTAAAGCAGGTGTGGTTACCTCCAGAATCTTTCCCTGAGATTTCTTCTCAATGGGGGATGAGGGGAGGTACACAGAAGGTTCTAGAAATGCCTACCCAGGAGCTGCAAAGATCACAGGATCCGTGTTGGCCTGTCACTTGCGCATTTTCCAAGGGCCCTTCCTTAGACTACAGGTCTTGTAAAGATCACGATGAGGAGGAGATCTGGGGACCTGGGTTTCCCACCTGCTGTATCTCAACCTAGATGAGCCCCTTGGCACTGCTGTGTCTAAGTTGCTTCCTTTGTAAACCAGTAAGAAGAATGCCCCCCTGAGGGCTGTTTTGAGGATAAAATGACATCCCATGAATGCCTGGCAGGCAGCAAGCTTGAATCAATTATCATTATGAAAGTACCTTCTTCGTTTGTTGGTTGTGATGTTGGAGATGTGCTGAGAGCAAATGTGTGGCTCGTATCTGCCCAGCCACGACTCACAGCTCTGAGCAGGGCATTGCCCAGACCTGCCCCACATGGTTGTGCTGCGGCTGCTGTAGTCCTGCTTATAAGACGCCGTGTCCTACTGCATTGCAGCATGCTTTTGGTAAAGTGAAGACAGGCTATAAATAAGTATCATCAGGACTCGATAAGTTTCTTTTTTTTTCTTCTTCTTCTTCTTTTTTTTTTTTGATAAATTCTAATTAAGCAAGGAAACAAACAAATCTCCATGGGGCCGTTTGCCAGGTGGGAGTGTGAGCTGGGCGCCGTCCCTGGTCCTTTTGATTTCTGCCCTCCCTCTTCTAACCACCTCACTCCCACCCACCTCCTTGACGGCACATCCCACATGCACCGACCTTCCTGCTGCCTCTTTGGATGGTAGAGTGTTGACCCTGGGGTGTAGACAGTGGGGTGTGGATGCTGGGGTGCATGGACGGAGGAGGTGGGGGGTGGGGTATGTGCAGTCAGGTGGCTGGGATCCCTGTGCCCAGTCGCAGCCCAGGAAGAACAGGGCCCACAGCCACCTCTAGCCAGGCAGAGAGGCTGTCCCCTGCTGGAACTCTGTCCTTTCCTGCAGCATGCCCCAGCTTGTCCCCTGGTTCCTTGGGCTTCTGTGTGCTCATCTCTCCCTGAAGCCGGGGGACACACACAGGCGCTCGGGAAGGGCTGCTCTCCAGGCACAGGCTCTCCGGCCCCAAGCCTCACACAGCCCTGGAAGAGGTAGAGGCCCATGTCACCCTCAGCCTCGCAGCTGGCGACACGGCCACGGGCCCTTCCTGGGCACTAGACGGTCATGTGTATGCACGTGTGTGTGTGTTGTGTGTAGATAGTGGTCAAGGGAGTCATGTACATACAGACATAGGGACATAGATCAGGAGACAGAGAATGTGCAAGTTCAGTTTTCTGGAATTTGTAAGTTGAATCAAACTGCTTGGAGGTTCAGTTTATTTTATTTTATTATTGTTTTAAGATTTTATTTATTAATTTGACAGAGACAGTGAGAGGGAGAGCACAAGCAGCAGGTAGAGGCAGAGGGAGAAGCAGGCTTGCTGCTGAGCAGGGAGCCCGATGCGGGCTCCATCCCAGAATGCTGGGATCATGACCTGAGCCGATGGCAGACGCTTAACCGACTGAGCCACCCAGGCTCCCATATTTTATTTATTTATTTATTTTTATTTTTATTTTTTAAAGATTTTATTTATTTATTTGACAGAGAGAAATCACAAGTAGATGGAGAGGCAGGCAGAGAGAGAGGGGGGGAAGCAGGCCCCCTGCTGAGCAGAGAGCCGAATGCGGGACTCGATCCCAGGACCCCAGATCATGACCTGAGCCGAAGGCAGTGGCTTAACCCACTGAGCCACCCAGGCGCCCCGGCTCCCATATTTTAAATATGGCATAAATATCCCATATTTAAATATGGCTCCCATATTTTAAATATTTTAAATATTTTAGAGGAATAAATGACAGTGGCCAGAGGGACAGGAGGACTTTGTGACCGGACCTGGGCACGCATGGTGACATTGTACAAGGAAAAGGGAGCTGGGGTAAAAGAAGTGGATTTTGCCTTTGGTTTTGTGGCTGATTATCGGCGTGTCCTCAGGTGGCTGGCTGGGCCTGGCCTCGAGGCTTCAGTTTCCGTGGCTGTGACATGAGGGGGCCTGGATTCTGTCATGGTTTTGGGGCCGAAAGTGATGCGATGGGTCCTCAGGAAGAGCCAGGACTGGGAGGGAAGTCTTGGTTTGAGTCATGTTCATCCCTTGTCGTCTTCGTGCCCCGTGTCCTCGGCAGTGAGAAGCCGTCGATTGTACGAGATTCATCCAAATTAAATATCCCATATTTGACCGTGGTTTTAACCTCAAAAATGATCATCTTCGAGTCTACCCTCATATCTGGCCCATCCATTGTATAAAATTGTTGAAACCGACATACAAAAAAGAATCTAAGAATCATTTTTAAATACAGCTAAGACTTGAAACTGCAAATTATTTTGTTGCCAACCCTGGCATTTTGGTCCCCCCCCCCCTTTGCTTGCAACCGAGTGTTTCTCTTCCTTTTTCTGGACTCCTGCCGCAGGGCTGAGCTGCATCCCTCCCTGTGCGTCCCAACACGGTCACATGCAGGCCTGCGAACGGGGAGCCACACGCGGCCAACCCCAACCACCTTGTCACAACCGTCACCGAATTTTTTAAAAAGTTGTCATGTCACATCTCCGGGAGGCGAGCTCTGAGAGGGATTCCCAGAACACTGACCTAGACCGGATTCCGGAGACTCACGGGGTCGCTCAGGGAGCCGTCCCCTCTCCAGGGTGGAGTTAAGCTTAGTTCAGAGCTGGAGCGAGTGGTGTAGGCAGCCCGCGCCTTCCTGGGGTGCCAGCTGAGGGCGGGTGTCCCTCCTCCTGCTGGCAGATGCTGAGAGAAGAGGAAGGGCCGGGCCCTGGCTTTCTGGGAGGGGCCGGGTGGGTGGGGGTCAAGATCTGAGCCACTTCTCTCCTGTTTCGGTGGGGGAAGGGCGCTCAAGGTGATGGCATTCCTGGGCTCTGGGATGGACCTGCCCTCTGGGGGGCAGAGCCCTTCGTCTCACAAGCTGGCCTCCAGGACCCTGATGCATCATGACAAGTGATGGACTGACCCTGAGCTCCACAGTGGGATGGTGACCGTGCAGGGTGGCAGGCTCCTGTTCTCGGCGGCGGGGCGGTGGGGGGTTTAACACCCCTAAGGCTGCACCCCCTGGGGCCAGTCCCCCACCAGTGTCTTTTTAGGCACTTACCAGTAGGCGGGCTTTGTGCGGGTGTCTGGGTTCTGAGGTACGTGTCCACTCGGGGTCAGTATTTTTGACCTTTTGCGTTGAGGCAGGTATTCTAGAAACGGGGGAGGGGAGAGCCCAGGGGGTGGACAAGGCCTGACTTCCCGTCTTGGTCTTGGCCCACGTGGGGCTCACTGGAAGGCTTCTCTGTGCTGTGTCTGCAGCCCCTGGGCTTCCGCTGAGGGGAGTGGAGGGCAGCCTCTGCCCTGGGCCTCTTCACGTGTCCACCTGGGGAAGCCAAGAAGCCCGAGGAGCGAGAAAGTCTCTGAGGCGACAGGGATGAAGGTAGTTACAGAGTAAGACACTTGGACGCGAGGCATGGAGGAGGATCTGTGGAAAGTGAGGCTTTCGCGCTCCTTCCCAGAAGCACCCACCTCTGGCCACCCTGGGCCCCGAGACCTCCCAGCTTGGTCAGCAGCCCAGAGCCCCAGGAATGTGCCCCAGGCCATTTCCTTGAGGGTTCCACGGGGTGTCAGGGGTTAATGGTTAATGGTTTGACAGTGATGATGAAACCAAAGCCTGTAATTTTTGCTGAACAGAGGAATACGGAAATTTCCACTTGTAGCCGACTCTGGAGAGAAACATCAACATCAGAAAAAAACAACTCGCCCACAACTCAACTGTTTATGATGCACGTCCCAGAGCCCGGCCAGCGACGGAGGCGGCCCCCCTCCCCAACACTGAATGGGGGAGCAGTTTCCAGAAAAGGGGAAGCCAGCTTTGGCAAAAGCAGAAGGGACTTGTTTGCAGAGGCCCCAAACTTGCCAGCCTCAAACGGGGAAAACTTGTTCTCAGCCAAGTGCCCAAGCGCATTATGTCAGCAGGAAGACACACTCCCGCTCCGGAAAGTTGTGGGTTTGGCCCTTTCACAACTGATTGTCATAACCAGGCTGAACTCTGGCCTTCGCTTTTGAGTTGGTGTGGGTTTTTTTTGGTTTTTTGTTTTGTTTTTTCTCTTTGCTTAGTGTGTGTTTATTTTGTGATTTTTCCGTCTGAGGCCATTAAAAATCTGCTAGATGACGGTTGTCTTGGAACAAAGAGCGTAAGTCATTTGTTTCTTAGAATGAGGCATTCGGGCAGACAGAAGAGAATGCTTTCCGCAGGAGTCCTGGCCTTCCCTGTGGGGGAACTCAAGCCCCCAGTCTGCAGCCCCACCAAGTTCTTGGGGTGGAAGCAGGTGGGGGGGTCAGTGGCCTTGGAGACTGAGAAACTGGCTCATCCAGGACTTCTGATCGGCTGTCGTCAGACGTGGCTTCCAGATTATTGTCAGCCTCTGTGGGAAGCGATGGGGGACGGGGGGAGCGTTCTTTTTCTCTTGACACCGAGTGTCCTCCTGTGGTTCACTGGCAGATAACCTGGCAAGGTGGGCAGGCAGGGGCGGGCAGGGACGGGCACTTGTCCTGGACACAGGGCAGTGGCGGTGGGGTGAGTGTGAAGGAGCTCGGGAAACCGGAAAGGTTTGGAATCAGAGCGCCTGCGTCCAGATCCAGGCTCGGGATGCTTCCACGGGCTTGAGGCTGGGCTGGTGTATCCCAGGAGGATGATTGCTTCTCTGAGCCTCCCTTTCCCACCTCGGAAAGAGAGGGAATGGGCCGCATGTCAGGTTATTTGAGGCAGCACATAGCACAAATCGCCTTACACCTGGTGTTCATTTCTTCCCTAAGTTGAAGTAATGGCGTGTTCTATCAGTTATTTTGCAATTTAAATAAACAAGCACATTGAATCTCTTCTTCCAGGAGTTTTCCTGCGGGCTGCCTTCCAGTTAAAGAGTCAAGAAACTCCCTAGGCAAGGGGACTGTCCCTGGTTTGTCCTGGACATGCCTAGTTTACCCCACTGGTCCAGGGTAGTTGTTCAAAGTGACGGGTGTAGACAGCAGCTTGTTTCTGTGGCATCCTCCTGCCTCATTCCGCAGCCACTGAGCCGCCTGCATCCAGGTCCCCTCGGTCTGCAACGCCAAGGGTCTCAGCTTCACTGGCACTACTTATGTCGGGCCTGTGGATTGTCGGTGCCCCTCTTTGTGATCACTACACTGTTTTCTGGAAAGCAGCAGAACACTGGGTTGTGACCATGGTGGGGTTCCCCAGACTGGCCACACCCAGCAGTAGCAGGCGCCGTGGGCCGAATTGTATCTCCACAAAAGATATGTCCAAGGACCTCAGATTGTGGCCTTATTTGGAACTGAGGTCATTGCGGATGGAACGGGTTGTGATGACGAGGTGGGCGCCTCACCCAGTAGGACTGTGTCCTTTTGAGAAGAGGAAACACGAACACAGAGAGGAGGGGGCAGAGACAGAGTGCTGGCCACCACCAGAGGCTGGAAGAGGCAAGGGAGGTTTGTTCCCTCCAGTTCCCAGAGGAGCTCTGCAGACCCCTGAGTTGGGCCTCTCAGCCTCCGGGACTGGGCGAGAATGCGTGTCTGTGGTTTGGAGCCCCCCCTTCGCCCCCGTGTGGTGTTGGGTTGGCCGCCCCAGGACGTGGGTTCAGCACGGTTTGTGTCCCTCTTCACCCTTTATCTTTGGCTCTCCTGGCCCTCTAGGCAGAGGAGAAACTGAGGCAGGTCAAACTGCCTTGACCCTGAGCTTCCCCAGCCATCCTCTGGTGTCTGGAGATCCCTCGGACTCCAGCAGATGAGTTCCAGGAAAGCCATGCGAGGTGGGAGAGCCCTCTGACCGCCAGAACTTTCTCCAGAGATGCTTTGTCAGGAAATCCTTTCCCTAAGCAGCTCGCCTCTCAAGGCCCAAGAGCATGCCAAGGCGGCGGCGTGCGCCTGTGCTCACGCCTCTCCCTTGATGCGGCTCAACTCTGCCGTTTCCATCAGGGATCACGGACAACTTCCTAAACAGTAATTAGTTCTTACTCAGGAGCAGACGCTGCTGGGAAGAGCGTCGTGGGAGCAGGCAGCCAGGCCCCGGGCCTGCCCAGGCCAGCCCCCTGCGGCCCCGCCAGCCGCCGCCCCTTCCTTACCCGAGAAGGGGTGTGGAGGACACAGGACACGATGTGTGCTCACTGAGTGGGAGCTTCAAGTTGTTTATGATGCTCAGTTTTGTTTTCACATTTTGCGATGATCCACACACACAAGGTGTTTGTCCAGGGTTTCGTCTGGTCCGGGCTCCCAAGTCGTGTTAGGAAGCCTGGCCTTTGCAGCTTGGCTCTGCGGCCCCGGATGGGGGGTAGGGTCTGCCCTCACAGCGTGGTCTGAGGGCCAGTGGGCTGCTGGTCAATGGTTAACACCTGGCTGAGAGGAGCCGTTGAATTTGGGGGGCTTGTGAGTAGCCTGCGGGAGCGTCACCTGCCCTAGCGGGTTCCTGCTAGTGTGACATCAGGGGGTGCACGGCCTTCTCTCCTGGCCTGCCGCCGAGGGAGGAAGCCTTGTGTCTGGAAAGAAAGCTGCCTGAAAAGACTTCCCATGTGGGGCAGGAGATGGGTCTGCTGGGGTGGGGAGAGGGCCAGGCCAGCCCTCGTGGGGCACGCTGTCCGTCCTTTGCCATTCGGCTTAGCGGACGAGCTCACTGTCACTTTGGAGGAGCTGTGTCTTCAGAGGACGGCAAAACCTCAGGACAGGGTTGGAGTTGGCCAAGTCTGAGTCGAGGTGGGGGTGCAGCCTGCTCAGGCTTCAAGAGCCTAAAAAAACTAGATCCTGCCCAGTGGGCAGGTGGGAGGCGCTAGGGGGCCACCGTCCCACGATGACGATATGGCTTGAAAAAAGGAACAGAGCTGACAGTGGAGGCAAGGTCACCTCAGACCAGCTCACCTAACCCTCATCTGCACCCTGGCGGCCCCCCTGCCCCCGCCCCTACTGGTTAACCCCACCTGATCCTTGGCTGGGGGGCATCACCAGTGGCCCAGGGACTCCCCTTCCTTGCTTTGCTGAGAAGGGATATCCCTGCCAGTCCCCGGCTTGGCCGCCCAGCGCGACACCAGGGAGCCCGAGGTCCCAGCTGAGGGAGCGTCTTCCGGCAAGGTCCCAGCATTCTCCCTGCGAGACTCCATAACCAGGCTACCCCTTCTTCCCTCACAGGCAGCCCTGCAGACCCAGGCTTGGCCCATGGGAACCTCTGCCCAACGTTTTACCCCCATGCCCACTTCTGTCACCGGAGCCCTGGTGATTTTGCAAGAGAACAGCCTAGCAAGCAGGGAGGGACGCGGTTTGTGTCACCGAAACACAAGTTCCCTTGCAAAACAACGGGATCCCGTTCCCAGCTGCGGGCTCTGGTGGGCCTTCCCGGTCTATGAACGCGTTTCACAGAACAGTCACGGAGACGTCCGCAGATCGAACTCTGGGAAAGTGCAGATATGGAAAATGCGCTAGAACATACTATTTCCTGAAACCTGTGGTGATTGCAAGAGTGGGATTCCTTTTACAAAGCTCACTGGAAGAAGGCTCACGGCTCCAGAGACACGCATTTGTGTCCACACGCACAACTACACGCACACGCAGCTGCACGTGTACACACACACGCACCAGTACAGACGGCTACACAGACATCCACATAAATACGTGTACGCAAAGCTACGCACGTCTGCTCACGGATAAACACACACTCGCACTCCTGCCTGGGCTGTAAATACCATCTCCCTCCGGGGTCCTAAGTTCCTGACCCTGCAGGGAAACTGAGGCAGCATCGTGGGATAAGTTACCCCAAACTGTGGTGATTCACAGAACCTGCACAGTCTGTATCCTATCTAAGAACTACTTTTTAACTTCAATCTACTTTTCTTTTTCAAGGTTTGTTAAGTTGAGGGGGCGGGGCACGAGCGGGAGGGCAGAGAGGGAGGGATTGAGAGGATGCGGAGTGAAGGGCCCCACCTCACGACCCTGAGATCGGGACCTGAGGCGAAACCAGGAGTCAGACCCTTGACTAACTGAGCCGCCCAGGCACCCCTCTTAAATCTATTCTTACAAGAAACTCCCTAGCAAGAGCAGAAATGGAGAGTCAGTGTGACTCCTGACAAACTGTGACGACACACCCGGGAGCGTTTGGGTAAACTGAGTCTGTCAGGGACCCGCCTAAAATCACCCCGGGGCCTCCCGGCTCCCTGCCCTCGGCTGGCCAGCCTCTCTCCAGAGACCCCTCCTGGCCCTCCGCTGGGATGATCTCCCGTCTTTGCTCTGCTGGCCAGGCCTCTGGCTCGTGGGAGAGAGCCCAGCCCCAGAAGGACGGCGGAGGGGCCCGGAGCAGCAGACGCCACCAGAGAATGGCTCCGCGTGGGGTTGAGCTTGGGAGTCCTGCTCCTGGGGGGCCGGAAGGTCTCTGACCTCTTAGGTGGGTCCTTTGCCCCAACACACCGTTTTGGCAAATACCCACCCCCGGCCTCCAACTCTCGGTGTCCGGTGACCTGGCCGCTGCCTCCTTCTCCAGTAAGGCGGGTGGAGGCGGGCAAAAGCCCGAGGATGTCCCCCACCACCTTTCCTTTTACTTCTCTCTCACCTCCTGGGCACCCAACCTGCCTCGTCACGAAACGATACTTATTCATTTGTCCCAACACGTGTTTCTCGCCGTGTAGCTGGTGCCAGGCCCTGTTTGAGATGCCAGGGCTCTCAGGGAGCAGAACTGTCAGAAATCCCTTGTTCTCGGGGCTTGCATTTTGGTGCGGGATAGACACAGGTGACAGACACACGGAAGTGTGCTTTCCCAGTGAGTTCTTGCTGTGGATTTGCTCAGACCGTGGCCTGCGGGGGAGATAACAGAAGACTGGCTTACACTTCCTTCGCGTGTGCTTCGTGCCCGCCACTGGGATTGTCCCTACTCAGTTGTGTTTCATTTTTTAAAAGCTGGTGGGGGGTGGCCCACTTCAGAGACTTTTAGGACTACTGGAGGGACCAGTGTTTGAAAAACACTGCTCGGGGAGGTCGCCTCGCCTGGTTGGGAAAGTCTTCCTGCCTCACCAGTCCTGCCCCCCTGTTAAGTGGTAGAGCTCTTCCCTTCTCCTCCAGGAAGCCCACTGACCTCACAGGACCACAGGACCCGAGAACTGGGCTGGGGTCAGAGATGGGACACAGCCTAGTAGCATCTCTCCATTTTACAGAAGAGTAAACTGAGGCCCAGAGGTCACCAGCAGACAGCAAACCTGAGTACTGGCCTCTGAGGGGAGCTGCCTTAACTGTCCCAGAGCCCCACCACACCCCTCGGCTTCCCCGTCCCACACGGTGTGGGACTGCTGGAAAGGAGCTGGGGAGGGCCAGGACGGATTTCTGTGCTTGCTTCCTGACTGACCTTCCTCCACCGGCACCCCCACCCTCCCAACCCTGACCAAGAGTCGAGGTTCAGGATGAGGCCTTGGAATCTGAAATGTCCAGAAGCTTCTCAGCCAGTTTGTCCAAGGCCAGACGTGGAGCCAGGGCCACAGATTAGAGTGCCCCTGGGGCCCATTGCCGCCCCCTTCGTGGCCTGCTCTCCATGGCCCCTGGGAGCCTCTGGAGACCAAGGCTTGTGTCTTCCTCTCAGGCTCCCCGGCCCTAGGCTAAAGGCGTCAGCACCTGAGGTCCCGGCTCCTCAGCGGACAGGAGATGAGAATAGGGTAGATTTCCATGTGCTCTTACCCAAAGAGGAGCAGCGGCTCTGGTCCAGATGTCTGAATGGGGTCCAAGTCTTCCTGACCTCGAGGCTGCTGATTCCACAAATTTATCTTGTTAATTTGTTTGGTGCTAAGTGGTCTCACGCTCCAGTCGAAACTTCCTCGGGAGGCCTCACCCCACCGTGCCCGGAGACAGGCCGTGTGATCCCAGATCCCAGAACAAGAAGGACAAGCCCATTCATTCTCTTTGGAAGCATCCTAGTGAGATACCACTTTAACTTTGCTCCAGAATTTTTTTTGGAGGAGTGACATAATTTATTAAACTTTTGGGAAAACAGCAACAGGGCAACACATGTGAAAGCAACACGTGTTGCAACAGCCACAGCCGGGTCCTAGCCCAGCCTGATTTGGACGACTTGTCCTGCCGCAGTCCTTCCAAAGGGCAGGCCCGCGGGGCTGGGAAGCCGTGTCTGACGCGCACGAGCTTCGGAACTTAACAAAATAAAGCACAGCCCTGCTGCCCGCCCGATTCCCTTTGCTCCCAGGTGCCAGCGTCATGGTTTCTTAGAGGCTCCGGATGGGTGGCCCACCTGTTGTCCGTGGGCACGACCTGCGTGTGCACGGCCCTGCGCCCAAAACACTTGGTGCCCCAGAGCACTGTGTACAGAAAATCGCATGCACATACGGAGGTGTCGATGCCTGTGTGTTTGCACACATGGGGAAGTATGTGCTCGTATGGACAGGCGTGATTTAGGCAGCTGGCGTGTGGGCTCCGAAGCCTGCACAGACCTAAGCAGACTGGTCGGTAGAGATAGAGCTGACTCCATGGCGCTGTCCGGAACTGGACGTTCAAGGGCATCCCACCTCTGACCTGCTCTCTGTCCTCTGGGTGCACCTGCCCCTGAATTCTTTTTTTTTTTCTGCCCCTGAATTCTAAGACTGACGACTCACTTAAGAAGGAACTTGGTATAGAGAGTGCTTAGAAGTGAGCTTGGGAATGTGTTCTTGGCCCTTGTAGGCTGGATTTCCCCTTCTCTCCCGGCCCCCTTCACTGCACTGTGCCCCAGGCATCACCCCACACCCCCTGCCCTGGGGTCAGGACCCACACTCAGCTCGGACCCCAAATCTCCCAGTCCTACGTTCACTTGCATTTATTAGACATTTTATGTTCTTTCACTTAATGTTCGCATTTGAGAGCTGAGGACCCTGAGGCTCAGAGAGGGTAGGCACCTGGCTTCCACGCGCCGTGCTGGGGGGACGTCAGGTCTCCCTCTCGTGCCCCCCTCCCCGCCCCATTTCCCAGGAGTCCTTGGGCGAGTGCCCTCGGCCTGCCCTGCCGCGTGTTCCTGGCCCCTGCGGTGTCATGGGCTTGGTGCAGAGATCTCCCTGGGGTATGAGCCACTCTCCAGGCCCAGTGACATCGCAGGTGTGTGATAGACAGCTCGGGGTCCGGCACCTCGGGTCCGGACGGAGCTCTAGCCGGTCAAGCCGGGACCAGGTCTCCCATCGCCTTCCTCCCCAAGGGGGTGACCAGAGCCCCAGGCAGCGCTTCTTTCACAGCCTTATTCCCTTGTCGAAGGGATAAATGGTGCAGGCGACGTGTGTGGCAAACCACAAAGCAGTGTCAGAGCATCAGACAGGAGCGAGGTGTGCCCCAGGCCTCTGGAATCGTAAACACTACTGTCCTTACACAGAATCGGCCCCGAACACGACTTTGCTGAGTGAGAAAGAACAGAAGGAGCAGATTCGTGGACCGTAATTGTCTAGGTCGGGGAAACTGAGGCCCAAAGGGCTGGGGCAGGGAGTGTGTGCACAGAGCTGCGGGCAGTGCCTTAACTGCAAACCCGGCGCGAATCCGGGTCCGATGGCTGCCTGTCCGTCGGTCAGCACTGATTTCTCCTTTCTTTGTGACCCCTCCTTCCTCCCTCCCTTTTTTCTGGTCAGTCTCTGTAATTGGCTCATGACTGAGAAAACTGCTACTGTTTTGATTCTTGAAAAAACTGTTTTCCTATGTAGATTTTGGTCTGGGGAGCGCTGGGTGGCCGGGGGGTGGGGGCCTATGAGCAAGCACATCGTGTTCCACTCCTAGACGATTAGGAAACGGCCTGGTTTGCATATCTGGCCGCTGCAAGTCTACGGACTTGGCACTGAAAGAACCCGCTCTTTTTTATGTGGACCTTGCCTCCAGTTAAGTCAAGCCGGGCATGTCCAGGAAACGTGTTTGCCCGAAACCAAGGTGACAGCCTGTGGCTGCTCAGGGGACGGGCAGGGGACAGCTTGGCAGAGCTGGTGTTGCCCGGGACCAAGGGGACACCAGGCCCTCTGCAGGCTCTGGAACAGTGCCACATGATGGGACCATGCCCCGGCCCCCGCTGACCCCAGCCCATTGTGCCCTAGAGCTCTGAGTTGGCCTCCAGGCTTCTAGAAATGGACGGGCCACCTGGAAGGGGCAGAAAGGTGGATTTCAGTTTGTAGGATTTCCTGCTCCTTACGCCCTCTTGGGTTGGCCGGTGCTCAGCCCTGGAGCCCCAAGCCTTCATGGAGACTCTGATCCTGACTCTCACACCAGTCCTGCCCTCACCGAGGTCTCTTCTCCTGCCTGCTTTGCCCGGAGCAGCTGCCATTAGCACCCCATGGCGGTGCTGCAGGTGGGGCGGGGGACACCAGGGTCCCTAACCCTAACCCTTCAGAGGGGCCTTCTGCCCAAGGAGCCGGAGGGAAGGACTAGGTCAAGGTCGTGGCTAGAAGGAGCACTAAAAAAATTAGCACCTTAAAGGGAAGTGACCAATGTGCTAATGCTTAAAAGCTCGCTGCTGGCCTAGAACCTTCTACCTCCTCTCCAACCTGTCTTGACTTCCGGATCGCCCCCTTTCTCAGGACAGCTTCCAATCTCTAAAAAATATTTGTTTTAACTATGTCTATACACCTTAATTCTATATGGACTATTTCTGTATGATTATGAACCATTTTCTGCTTCTCTGGGGACACGCACTCACCTTTGGGATGGTGCCCGGGAGCACATGGCGCTGGGATGTCACCTTGTCGAGGCCACTGTCCCAGGACCCCATTAGTCTCCTCCCAGTTGTCTTCCTGTCCACTTCTCCTGTCCCTCCCCATCACCTGTGGGCTGGGTCCAACCTGGAACTGACCACCGTCCCCATCTTTGCCCCCTACTGTCCTGGGCCAGAGGGATTGTGTAACAATATGTCTTGTTAACATAGATCATGTAATGTAGGTCATAGCGATCATGTCTTCCCTGATAGAACCTTCCGGTGGCTCCCTGTTGTGTTCAGATGGGTATCGTTTCACTGTGTTTCTGACCCCACTGATTACCTCAACCCCATGGGCCACTGCTGTGTGGCGGATAGGCCTGCCTCCTCCTGCCTCCGGGCCTTTGCACTTGCACTTCTCCCTGCTGGAAACTGCTCCTGAAGGAATCCACCTGGTGAAGTACTGAGAAGACACAGTCTCTGACCTTAGGGAAAGGCAGAGCCTCTTGTGGCCTTTCCCATAATGGCAGCCCATCTTCCCAAACACCATCCCAACCCCTTCCTCCTTCAGGCTTGTCTTGGTTTCCTGTTTTTCCCTTGTTTTCTGCATGACCAAGGCTGTGGTCCATCTGGTCCCTCACAGCCCCCCTGGATTGGTATCAGTGACTCAGCCGAGCTAGTCACGTGCCTGCCAGTGGCGGGTCTCCCGAGGATGCTGAGCCAAGCCCGCTGGGTGGTGTATGCCGGGGAAGGCGGGGCCTGGGCACATTCCATGGCCCGGACGGAGACACGGATGCAGACAGGGTCCCGTGTGCTCATGTGCTCCCATGCACGCTCGTGCGCACCCATGACCTGTTGCCAGATTTCCCTGGGGGAGGGGCGTATCCATATGCATTTGCAGCAGCCACGTGCGAACGAGGCTGTGGCCTCTTCTCCCGCGGGCTGACTGATGGAACGTTCTGTCCTGCGTCATCGTTCCCGCCGCTTGGGCCGGTGACACGCGGGTGTGAGGGTCCTTGCTGTGTGGGTCTTCCAACACCTTCTCTTTTTTTCAAACAGCCTTACTGAATGCAGTTGACAGACAGAGCCACCAGGCACCCGTGTAAAGGGTCCGATTGAGTGGTTTTTAGGCTATTCAGGATCTGTGCAGCCATCACCGTGTCCGCTCTAGAATACGTTCACCCTTTCCGAGGGAGCCCCCTGATGCCGAGGCCGTCACCGACGGTTCCCTCGTCCATCCTCACCCCTAAACAACCAGGGCAGGACTGTCTGCTGCCGCACATTTCCCTGTTCCGGGCGCCGGATAAACGGAGTCCTGTAGCGCGGTCCTCACCCCGGCTTCTTGGCTCACCATCTCTTTCCGTGCGTCACCGTGGTGCAGCCCCAGCAGCTGCCCTCCTCCTCTGGGGGCTTCGTGCCACTCCGTGGTGTCCATACACCTCGTTGGTCTGTTCGTCGGTCACGGGACATCGGGGGTCGGTCCGCCTTTCGGCGGTGAGGACGAACGCTGCTGCGACCGTCCCCGTGCCGGTGTCTGGGTGGACGTGTGCTCTCCTTTCCCTCGGGCTTATCCCGGAGCAGGTGGAGTCCCTCCCTGCCCCACTTTCGCGGAGCTGCCTGACATGCCCCCAGCGGTGGCCGCGGCTCCTGGCTCGTGCCGGTCCTCGCCCGTTGCCGTGTGTCTCTTCGCTGTGGCTGTCCCCGCAGGTGGGAAAGGGGGTGCCTCAGGCTCTCGCTCGGCGTTTCCGTAGTGCCCGATGGGGTCGAGCAGCTTTCCCTGGCCTTTTTGGCCATTTGCAAATCTCCCTTGGAGAAATGTCTGCTCACCCCCCGTGCTTGTTTGGAATCGGGTTGTCTTTTCACTGTCGAGTCTGAGAATTCTCTAGGCATTCCGGACGCAAATCCCTTATCAGTTACATGGTTGGAGCGTGTTTTTATCCATTCTGGGGGTTGTCTTTTCCCTTTCTTTGGTGTCTGTTGAAGCATGCCACCCTTGAATTTTGAAGAAGCCCAATTTATCTCTTTTTTTGTCTTTTGTTACCTGTGCTTTTGCTGTTGTGGCCAAAACTGTGCACACCCCATCAGAGCACCTAGGAGCCCCCCAGGAGCGCACGTATTGGCGGTGTCCTGCCCATCGAGATCTCCGTGAGGCTGAAGGCCCTGAAAGGGATAAGGGACATTTCCAAAATCTGCACAAATGCCTTTTTTCCCTCTCACGTTTGCTTTTCCAGACTTTCTGTCCCTGTCGTCTTAGTGAGATGAGCTTTTCATCATTTGTTTCTTTTTTTCCTCCAGACATGACTCGTTCTCTCCCTCAACAAGTATTTGCCGAGCACGTGCTGTTCATCGGGCCTTGCACGAGGCCCGATGACTCAGGTGCCGGCCCTGCTCTCGAGGACAGCCGCGCCCCACCTGTGCGGTGCGTGCTGCTGTCCACCCCCACATCCTCCTCTCAGGACCGCTAAAGGCCCACCCTGACCCTCGGGTCCTGCCTCAAGCCTTCATGGGAAGGAGATGCAGCCGTTCCTCATGAGTGTGGACACCATGGACAGGAATTGCACTCATTTCAGGGCTCTGGTGGGGGGGCTCCTCCGGGCAGCAGGGCTCGTTATTCTAGAGTCCCGATCCTGTGCGAGTCACCCGCCTTCTGAGGAGCTCGGAACCCAGGCTCGTCTTGCCCTGCATCTCTCCCCTGGCCTTTTTCTGGACCGGATGAGCAGGGCGGGTAAGGTAGGGTGAGGCAGGGTTCACGGCCTCTGCTCGGGCTTCGAGGAGCATCGGGGAGAAGCAGCACGAGGCTGGGGGGCCCTGTGACCCCCCCCCCCCGGGGCTGCTTTCAGGGACCTACGGGTCCTGGTGTCGGAAGCCATGCCAGGAAAGGCTATGGTAATCCAGGTTTTACTTAAAACCATCTCAAGAAATCTCTACAGAAACGTGTGCTGGGAAAAGCCCGAGCTTCTACCCAGGAACTGGTCTGTTCTCTCTTTGCGTAAAATGGGCACCTGTTTTGGTGCATCGTGGTTTTACGTTCCCTGGTCTTAACTGCCGTACATCTCAAACCTGGCTGCACATGGCGCGCACCTGAGGGGCATTTAAAACTCCCAAGTGCCCAGCTGCTCCCCAGGGGAATGTAATTAGAAACTCTGATGTTGTTGTTTTTAATTCCCCAGATGATGCATGTCTGAGGCTGAGAACTAGTGGGAACCGGGCAGTTTGGAGCCAAACGTCTGAGCTGACTTGAGTGTTTTCTGCCCCCACCCCCCCTCCCCGCTGCTTTCTCTGGCTCTCTGGCTTCCCATCCTAAGCTGTCTCTGATCCTCGTTTCTGTTGGCCGATGGGCAGTAAAGTGGTCTTCGGCTTAAACATGACCTTTCATGGCTTTAGTCTCTGCCGTCATGTGGCTTTGCAGTGCTGGAAACACGCTCTGCTGGGTGAAGGGGGCCGTGAGTGTAGGAATTTAAAAGCAAGAGGCAAAATGGAATTACGGTGATGCTTTGTTTATCTCTAAAGCTGCATTTTATGAAAAGCGAGCCTGTTCGGAAGAGGAAAAAGAGCTAAATAGACAACGTTACAGGAATTCCAGATCCTTCTAGACACCCTCGACATGACCAGGGACAGGAGGACACTGATACTGATTAGGACACTGATTTTAATTTCACTTTAAAACTTTTGTTTTTGGTGACAGTAATTACTTTTTCCTGATGGACACAAGTCCCTGGCTCTCTTCTCGTTCAAGATTAGGGCTAATTTTTACCAAATAAATGAAGCCACGAGAGGAAGGGAAAGGTCGGGGGGGTGTTTCCTCCATTACCAAAGGGCTGGAAAGTGGCAGCATTTGTGGAGCTGAAAGTCAGGAGAGACAGAAAGGAAGCACGCATGGGTGTGGGAGGCCCGGCCGGTGGTGTGCACAGACGCACAGAGGTGCACACCGCCTCCTGGGAGGCGGGGGTCTGAGGGGGGCACAGGGTAACAGCCTCAGTCCCTTCTGTGGACCCGCTGTCTGGGTTCACCGGGGACTGAGGATTTCTTGGAATGTGAGACTTTCTGTTTTAAAATCTGATCAATCTCGGGCAGACCAAGAGTTAGCCGGTCACTGTCATTACTGGCCGAGGATATACTGGTTGCTCGGTTACTAATTTTTGTTTGGAGGCAATTGTGGGCAGGAAAGGGAAGGGAAGGAGTGCTGGGGTGGGGGCAGGAAGTGAGGCCTGGCTAGCAGCGGCGTGGATTTGAAGCTGCAGGGTCTCTACCCTGGGCAGACCTTCACCTAACCCATTTGTCCCAAGGAAAGGGTAATGTGCAGTGAATTCCTGGGTGAGGGCTGGGCCCGAGGAGAGCCCGGAGAGAGACAGATGGCTGAGAAAATAGGCGTTTAGGCAAAAACACCTGTCTCGAATGTCTTCTTTCCCCTGGAACTTGGACTTGCTTAAGGGGCTCAGACATGGACCATCATCTTTGTACCCCAGTCACCTGGCACACGGTGAGCGTCTAGTATGCGTCTGTCGGATTAAACCCAGCCGAGAGAGAGCACGCGTGTCTGCCTTTGCTTTAAGGATTATGAGTATTTACAGAAAGATTGTCATACCACTGTCTTAAGACGTCACAGAGGACGCAAACCGTACAATGTATTAATAATCTGAGAGTAAGAGAGTAGATTTGTTGAATCGCCTTGTATCTGGGTTCAGGGCTGTCACTCAGAGGCCCCCGTGATCCAGACTTGACTCAAATGGTGTCGCGGAGGATGGGCCGGGAAAGGTGCATTTCCAACCCCAGCAAGTTTGCGAGCTGAGCTTCCGCAGGGAGAGGGAGTCTCTGAAGAAAGACAGGAGGAGAGGCAGTGGCGGTGAGTGCCAGCTAGGGGAGCACCCCGGGGAGTGGAGGTGACGGCTCACAGGCGTGGGGTTCCTTGCTTGGGTGACGAAAATGTCTTAAAATGGGCTGTGGTGAGGGCCGCACAGCCCTGTGAATGTACTAAAAACCGTTTCGTCATGCACTTTAAATGGGTGAACTTAAAAAAATAAATAAATAAAAAACAAATGGGTGAGCTTACCGTGAATATGTTTGTGAATTCTGTGTTAATAAAGTTGTTGAAACACAAAGCGGGGGGGGGGGGAGCGCGTGTGGTAGTTTCCGGGGGTGGTTGTACAGAATTTCACCCCGTGGGGGGCTCGGGGCAAGGGAAGCGGGGATGTCACAGCCTGGGGGTCGGGAGTCTGAAATGCAGGTGTGGGCAGGGCTGTGCTCCCTCCGATGGCCCTCAGGGGGCGTCTGCTCCAGGCCTCTCTCCTGGGTTCCTATCCCCAGTCGGCTGTCTTCCCCGGCTCCTCCTCTTTCTGTGTGTCTATGTCCTAATTTCCGCTTTCTCTGAGGCCACCAGTCCCATTGGACCAGGGCCACCCTGGTGCCCTCACTGTAACGCAATCACCTCTGTAAAGACCCTTTTTGCCAATACGGTCACGTTCAGAGGTATCGGATCATTAGGGTCAGGACACAATCCGACCCACGACAGCAAGGAAGGGTGTAATGCATTCTGAGAACTTATTTTAAAACTGTGAGCATGTTTAAGAAGTTTTAGCCAGAGCTGTAGTGCTCATTCAGTTTTCAGAAAAGTTCACGAAGTGGAATTCCTTTAGCCGACAAACCCGGAGACGTGACCCGACCCGGAGACGTGACCCGACCTGTTCTTCCATCTTTCCCGGGGAGGTCTGCGGGCAGGTGCTGTAGGACCACGTCTGGCCGCGTGGGGTGGGGGTGGGGGGGGACTGTCTGTACCCCCCCGGACCCGGCTCAGGCCTTGGGCTCCTGCGCAGAAGTGGCGTGAGGTCAGGGAGCAGCCGGGGGACTGAGGCACGTTCCTCCTGCTGTGGGCGTGGGAGGGAAGGGGGGACTGGAGCGGAGAACCAGGTTTCCCCAACGTGTCTTCCTGATGCTTCGACGTCCACAGCAACGCCCCGTGCTTGGCAGAGTCTCGGCTTCCCCAAGGCTGATGCATGCGGGAAGGTTACTTTTCTGTTCTTGCTTTTTAAAATCCGGGCTGACATTTTTCTGTTGTGGATTCATTGTTCTCCCAGTCCCCAGTAGCCATTAATTTCTGAGAACAAAGGAAGCCTGGCTGTGTGGCATGGTGGTTCTCCCTGTCCCCGGGGACCCCCCAGCACTGATGGGGGCAGCGGGTCACGTCCTGCCAGCCCACTTCCTGGTCCCCGGCTCGGAGCCTTCAGCCCAAATGGACCTGTCATCCCTGAGCACATGGGACACCTGTCCGTCGAGTCATCCCGTGAGCATGTTATGTGTCTCCATGCCTGGTTCCCACCTCAGGAATCAAAAGCTTCTCCAGGGCAGAGCCTGTGTCTGTGTCAGCAGGGGACGGCTCCTTGAACCCTGGACCATGGGTCCAGTCAAGGAGGTGGCGGGGATATCCAAGCCCGTCTCCAGGTCCTGCTGCCCCTTCCGTTGCCAGAGACTCCTGTTGGGCATCCCCAGTTCAGCTCCAGCCCCAGGCCCACCCCAGAGGTGATCGCAGGCATGTGTTTCTGGAACTTTCTCTTGATTACCTTTCACCACTTCCTACTTGGCCCTAACGTTCAGTCTCTGAGGCTCTGTCTCCAACGGCAATTGCTGTAGCATGAGATGCCAGGTCGGGCTCCTGTGACACCTGCATCACACGTCATTAAAATGGACCCTCCTGCCTCCCTGGCTGCTGGTTCCTGTCAGCTCCCGGGCTCTGTTCACCCCCCTCGAGACTCAGAGCCAGCACACCCTGAGCCCACGCTATGTGCCAAGCCGTGTCTCTGTATTTAGAAAACAAATGTGTGGACGCACCTACGTGTGTCTCTGTTTACCTACGTCACCTATGGCAACCCTGTGGGGCAGGTATGGTTATTATTTTTTTTTAAGATTTTATTTATTTATTTGACAGAGATCACAAGTAGGCAGAGAGGCACGCAGAGAGAGAGAGAGAGGAGGAAGCAGGCTTCATGCCGAATAGAGAGCCCGATGCGGGGTTCCATCCCAGGACCCCAGGATCATGACCCAAGCCGAAGGCAGAGGCTTTAACCCACTGAGCCACCCAGGCACCCCAGGTATGGTTATTATTAATCCCATTTTACAGAAGAGGAAATTGAGGCACAGAGAGGTTCTGAGCTTATCCAAGGTCACGGTGCTCATCAATGGCAGAACCGGAACTGGAATCTGTAGGCAAGTGGCATCCGCTTGGAAGGACGAGTGGAGACTCTTACCCTTCATGGTCCGCCCAGGAAGATGAGTCCGGCTGGAGAGAGGACACGCCTGGGGGCATGGCTGTGGAGGGCAGTCTGGAGGAGAAAATTGCTTTATGCCCCAGTGTGATTTGTGTTGGTTCAATTAAATTGGGAAGACTGCTGCGTGCTCGGCCGCAGCCTGCCTGCTACCACCTGGGCAGCCCAGAGCCTTCTGTCCTGTGGTGGCTTTGAGGTTGTTTTAGGTCACAGACGTTCAGAACTGGAGCACCTGCCAGACATGGCCGAGCTCAGCCCCTCGGCATTCAGCTGTGACTGCGCCGAGCCTGGCTTTGGGCTTAGAGAGAAGCTCTGGTGGCCGGGAGTCTTCCATTGGCAGAGTGTCCAGGGACGGGAGAGAGAGCTTGTGCTGGGGAGCCTTACAAGTTCGAGGACGCATCCATGCCAGCTTTTCTTAACCTGCTCAAACCCTCAGCCTCAACCTTACTCTTTTCAGGAAGCTCTTCTTTTTTTTTTTCCCAAAGATTTTATTTATTTATTTATTTGACAGAGAGAGAGAGAGAGGGAACCCCCAAGCAGGGGGAGGGGGAGGGGGAGAAGCAGGCTTCCCGCCGAGCAGGCAGCCCGATGTGGGGCTCCATCCCAGGACCTTGGGATCATGACCCGAGCTGAAGGCAGACGCTTAACAACTGCGCCACCCAGGTGCCCCAGGAAGCACTTTTGCTTCCAAAGCTGTCGCTGCTGGGAACTTCTACGGAGGCTGCTGTCTGTACAGTATCAACCCTAAGCTTGCTTGTTCCTTGTCTCCCTGACTTTTCTCCCGGCCAGAACACAAGTCCCCGAGGTCAGGGCTCTCTGTCTTCTGTTTCTCTTGTGTTCTGTAGCTGGGGGCTCTATGATTATTTCTCGGTAGAAGAGGGACCCCCAAGAGGTGTGGAGCAAGAGCCATGGAGGGCTGCGGGGACAGACCAAGGGGACATGGATGGGGTTAAGGGAGACGCCCATCCTGTTCTTTTTGTTTTGTTTTTGTTTTTAAAGATTTTATTTATTTATTTGACAGAGATCACAAGTAGGCAGAGAGGCAGGCAGAGAGAGAGGAGGAAGCAGGCTCCCCGCCGAGCAGAGAGCCCGATGTGGGGCTCAATCCCAGAACCCTGGGATCATGACCCGAGCTTGAAGGCAGAAGCTTTAACCCACTGAGCCCCCCAGGCGCCTCACGCCCATCCTGTTCTTAACGACAAAATGAAAAAGGAAATCGGGCTTCCCAGGTGCCGAGGGGTTTCTGTGGAAGGCGAGGACACGGCATCCCGGTGCTGGACTCCCCCTTCTTGGATCTGAAGCGCGTGCTCCTTGGCCGGCCAGGGACCCTGGATGACACAGAGGCCGTGCAGCGTTCACACCAGTGTGTACTGCCCCAGAGCCGCGGGGCGGGCCCGAGAAGCTACCGCGGTGGACGGTGGAGGAACCGGGACAGGAGACGTGGGGGAGTCTTTGTGGGGCTGGAGGTGGCCTCAGAGAAGAACCTGAGAGGAAGAGAGGCCCACACAGGCTTTGACAGGCAACTACGTAAGCGTGCGGACGTGCGTGCAAGTGTGCACGCCTGTGTCTTATTTACCTCCGGTCCGCCCATGCGGCCTCCATGTGCATCACCGTTTTGGCCGCCGGCACCGATGGCCGGTCCTTCCCTGCCCACCGTCTGTTCTCCAGACCTTCCACACCTTGGACTCGTTCACACTGAGTCTGGAGAGGTCACCATGGGGCCATGGGAACGAGCCTGGCGAGCTTGCGGGCAGGCAGGGCCAAGCCCTTCCTTGTCCATTCAGAGGTCAAGGTCCTGGCCCTCTCGGCACCCAGCTGCGTGGCCTGGGGCGCAGGTCACTTCCCAACAGGTCTCCTGGATGTAGAGCTCCTCTGCTCGCTGGCTTAGCTGGGAGCTAGGAGCTGCCCCACAACGGGGCAGGTGGTGGACCCCAACGTACCCCGGTCTGCACACGGTGCTGGCTTCTGTGGGGGAGGGGGCTTGAGGCCTGGCCCGCACTCAGGTCGGGGAGACGGAGGCCCAAGGGCAGATCTGCACGTGTGGCTCCATGAAGTCGTCTAAGTCACCGCAGACCTTTGGGAGTCCAGAACTTGGCTGTGAAGGATGGAGACAGGGTTACCCTTAGGGGGACTGGGTTTGGTTCTGGTTCCTCTCCATGAAAACCAGGGCATGGGAGCGCATGGGCTGCACGTGAGCTCACAGTCCAGGGGCGGCCGAGCTCCTCACCTGGTGAGGAGCGGCAGGGCACATGTGTCTGAGCCGACAGACATCCGGTGCCCTGGTGCACTGTGACGGCCTCCAGTGCTGGAGGCGAGTGAGGCCGTGTGTCCCCCTCCAGCCTTGGTACCAGGCGGTTTGTTACTATGAAAGGAAATCTCAGACCGGAGTTTGCCAAAGTCCCACAGACGATTTTGTTTTATTTGTTTATTTTAAAACTTATTTCTTTTAATTTAAATTCAGTTAACATATAATGTATTGTTGGCTTCCGAGGTAGAGGTCAGTGATTCATCAATTGCAAGTGACACCGGTACTCATCACATCACGTGTCCCCCTCACTGCCATCCCCCAGTGACCCTCTCCCCCGACCCGCCTCCAGCAACCCTCAGTTTGTTTCCTATGATTGAGAGTCTCTTGTGGTTTGTCTCCCTCTCTGATCCCACAGATGATTTTAGGCGGCAGGTACAACCTATTCCTGTAGCTCAAAGAAAGTCTTGCCGCCACCTTGGGTGGATTTTCTAGCTGGCTTATTCGGAGGTGCTGGTGCCCGTGCCATCCGTACTGAGCCAGCCTGAGCTAGCATGCACTTAACCTTGAACACCACTCACTCCACCGAGAGAAAAGAGCTCTGACATTTCTTGAGCTGATACAGAAGTCTTCTGGTGTAGATTTCAGTAAGGATGTTGGATGTGCTGAGTCGTCCTCTTTGTTATCTTGATTCCCAGCTGGAATGTTCTAGGAGCTACCAGACTGCCCCCAACATACTGCAGAGCGCCAACAGATGCAGGAAGGCTGTAGGAATGGGATCCCAAAGTGACGTGCTCCACCCATCAGCATCCTTCCAGGACATCTGTTTCCAACAACGGCTAAGCCAACTCCATGCTACCACCGTGCCATGCCCCCTCTCCTGGGCTGCCGAGCTCCCGGCTGAAATACACATGCAGCTCGTGCAGCCAGGAGCTGGGCGCCGGGCCCGGGGAGCCCTGTGGGTTCGGTGTCCCTGGCTTCCCCACGCGTAGCTCCGGCAGCCCCAGGATTGAGCACAGGCCAGCACCCGCCACCTGCAAGAGTAAGGAGATAAGGCTTTGCTGAGCAGCTGCTGTCGGTCCGCCAGCTTCCGCGAGCAGCGTGACCCACGGACCCGGTGCCGTGGCCAGTGTGGACGTGGGGCTGGGAGTCCCTTTGCAGTTAGGGCTGGCTGCTTTCCTGCACTTGGTGCCTCATCACCGGACGAGGCTGGTGTGCGGCATTTGGCGTGTGGGCTCGCGGCTGAAGGTGGCCTGGGGTTCGGCAAGGTCTGTGCTGGATTCCTGGGGTTCTCAGATGTCGAACCCAGGTCCGTTACCCATGACTGGGGCCGGCGGGGGCTGGGTGTGTGTTTCTAGCCTTCTGTGGCTCTTACACAGCTGAGGTCATGCAGGAACAATTTGGGGTTTTCCTGTCACATTTCCCATGTTACTTGTAGCCTTTGAAGGCACGGCAGTGATTCGCTGTCATTTCCTTACCCTGCGGCGCATGGCTTCATCAGAGCACACTCAACAAGAACGCCGTGTCGCACATGGTGGGGGCGTCAGAGCCCTCCCCGCTGCTGTGTGCCCCACCGCTGTGCATGAACCTCCACTTGCATTTCGGATTTTCTTTGAGACAGACCCCTGAAAGGGAACTTTCCAACTTCAAGAATGAGCATATCCTCTTATTTTTATTTATTTATTTTTAAAGGTTTTTTTTATTTATTTGAGAGAGAGACAGTGAGAGAGAGCATGAGAGGTGAGAAGGTCAGAGGGAGAAGCAGACTCCCCATGGATCTGGGAGCCTGATACAGGACTCGATCCCAGGACTCTGGGACCATGACCTGAGCCGAAGGCAGTTGCCCAACCAACTGAGCCATCCAGGCGCCCCATATCCTCTTATTTTTAATCACGCAATAAATAAGCCTGTGCTGCAGATAGAAACCAGAAGATACAAATAAGCAAAAAGAAATAAACATAAGGCGGTGGGGTGTGAGCCTGGTAAAACAGTGCAGAACCCAGCCTGGCTCTGGAGGGGTCCACCCGTGATTAAATCCTGGCGCTGTCCCTGCTGTGTCCTTAACCTTGGCAACTCAGCCTCTCTGAGTCACAATTTCCTTGTTGATAAAAAATAGATAAATAAATAAATAAAAGTATTACTTTACCCATTTACCTGTTGTGCAAGTTAAGATAGCATTTGTAAATACCCAGCACTAGAGGACGTTCAAGAAATCCGTTCTGGGAGAGATGCCGGGGAGTCACCTATGGATGTCGGGGGGCAAAGCCTGTCGGGAGTAGAGAGGACCCACCAGGACTGTAGATGTGAAACTGTGGAATCGGTAGTGTGCAGGCATGGGGGCCGCAGGGCCCGCGAGGACCCTGGGTGACAGGTTTGTGCAAGTGGAGCAGCTGGAAGGTGGGGTGGCCACGGACCAGGCCGTCATGGGCCCGGTTTCCTTTACTGCGGAATGTGGCTTTGTTCGGCAGGCGGCGTGGAGCTAGTGTTCTGGGTTTTGCCTGAATATTGTTTTTTGCTTTGTCTTTTTGGGTCTGGTGAGGGTGCTGAGGGCAATGCTGAGAGAGCCGCGTTTAGGAAGATTCATGTGGGAGAGGTGAGCCAGAGGGGATGTCCCATGGGCAGGGACAGCCCCAAGACCAAAGATCGGTCGATGGAGATGGACGGTGGTCTTCAGCTGTACGAATGTCTTTGATGCCCCGGGCTTCTCCTTCGGGGGAGCACGGAGTTGGGAGTCAGTGGAAAAGCTCTGAGCCTGAGGAGGAAGCAGGGACACAGGGCACAGTGGAGATTTGGGGAGTAGGACCCATGCAGGTGAAAGCAATAAGCATTTTGGGGGTTGGTAGCTTGCAGGCTGGAGAGGGGTTGTTGATGCTCCTCAAGCTCTGATGCCAGGTGCCCAGCCCGTGGGATCGCTGGTGGTCAGAACCGCAGGAGGCCACTCACACCCCACCAGTCATCCGCAGGCACTTGTCGCCTAGTGTAGATGCCACCCAACGCTCTGTGTGGTGAAGCCCATTTCTCTGGCATCTGCAGCCATTCCAAGCAAAACTAATTAGGCTTTTTTCTCAGGCTTATTTGTATACTTTGGAATAAAGCACAAGATAAAACAAGCCTAGCTAACCCAGCAAGGCAAGTTCCAGAACCAGCGGGAGGAAATATTGTGGTTGGCTGGGTCTCTAGTGGACCACTAGTCCCAGAGCCGGGGCGGGGGGCCAGGGGGGCTCCACTCGTCACTAAGCGGCACCAGCTTTTTGCTAAGCCATGAGTTTATGCTAATTTGGCCCTCTGGTTCCAGAGTTAGCCTGTACAGCCCGAGCTGCTGCTTATTTTTGTCCAGATGCTTGCTCATCCGTTATCCCAGCAGCATCCCTGGGAGATGTGAGGGTGAGTGTTCTCGCTGAGATTATTTTCTCAGAGGAAGACCTGAGATTCAGGGAAATGGCCTGGATCTGAGCTATGGTCACAGAATGTCTGCATTTTGGTCCTTTAGTTGAGAATGTTGCTCATTCTACAGTCAGGAAAACAATGTTCAGGTTCAGGTGACTTTCCCAGGTAGGTCCCAGGATTCCTGGTGCCCAGGAAGATCCTGGCCCCATGCCCAATGCCTCTGATCCCTCTTCAGACCTCAGAATGGACCACTGGGTTCCAGGGACCAGCCTGTACCCTCTGGGCAGAAAGGAACCTTGAGAAAGCCACAGACTTCCAACCCCGAAGTCCCAAACTCTCAGCTGTCTTTTCATGAGCCTTGGAAGCTGTGCAGCGTTCCTTTCTCCCCATGAAGCGTCCTGGGTCACCCCAGAGGTCATTCACAGAGGTCACCCTTTCCTGAACCACATATCTGTCAGCTAAATCCTGACTTAGACCAAAGAACAGATTCTTCCTGGGAGACATCACCTCGGCCTGCAGACCTGCGGCCCTGAGTCGCTCACTGTCTTTCGAAGCAATTTCTCCACTGCTGAAAAGTCCCAAGTCATTAGTGAGTTTAAAAGTGAACCTTGCGTGAGGACCCTCATTTTCTCCTTTTTTTTTTTTTAAGATTTTTAAATGTCTATAAGTAATCTCCACACCCAAAGTGGGTCTTGAACTCACAACTGTAAGATCAAGAGTCCTGCGCTCTTCCACATCAGCGTAGGAGCCAGGAGGTCCGCCCACCCCTGTTTTCTCCTAATCTATTTTCTTCCCAACCAGCTTGCACACTCCCCAGGGACGTGTGTGACAGTGATGTAGGGAAGACGTTAGGGTTCAAAGCCGACCACAGAGAAAAAACCCTTGAGACATCTTTGGTGCAAAAAAGTGATTTTATTAAAGCACAGGGACAGGTCCCAGGGGCAGAAAGAGCCGCCATGGGTCCTGAAGAGTGTCCCATTATGTACTTTCAAGTTGGGAGGGGGTTAGGGATAGCATAATCTAAGGAATTTGGAAGTGAGGTTTCCAGGACCTGGAGGGGACTAGCTATGGTGGGGAAAGGTTTATTACCGTCCAGTCAAACCCGCGTTCTGACATTCTTTAGAAGGATGGTGGGTCATATGCTTGGGAGGTGAAGGGGTTTAGGGATAAAGGAAATTTCCAAAGGAATTTTTATACTTTAAAGTAGATTTACAGGATCCTGGGGTTGGGCTAGGATTGCCTTTTGCCCTTAGCAAAGTATCAACCTTCGGCAGTTGAGTCCCTAGAGGAATGTCCCTCTGCCTGTTGCAAGGACTTATCAGTGGGCTATAGGTCCTACGGAAATTTAATATAAATATCTCTCCTGCCTTTGTTTGCCACATCAAAGGCTACCCAGGATTCATTTTAATCGGGGACGGTCAGACACGCAGACACCCAATGACTCTCCTGAAGGAAGAACTTGACCATACTAGATCCTAGAGACGGGGCTCCGCACGCCAGGCGGAGGTTTTTAAATGTCTATAAGTAATCTCCACACCTGGTCCTGGCGGGGCCAGGCAGAGAGGCACAGGTCTGGGCCAGGAGGTGCGAGGCGGGAGGTGTGGACAAGGCAGGGGCCTTTACTGTGGTTGCTGCTGCAGGTGCGGGTGAGGCAGGGCCAGTGGGTTTGGGATTGGCGGGTTTGAACCTTTCCAGTGCGGCCGGTACTGCCTGAGCCGGGAGGGAGGAGGCCAGGGTGTGTGCACTCCCGGTGGTCTGGTTTGCGTCGGAAAGGCAGGCTCGCAGGTGAGCCATTCACTCTCTCCAGGGAGTGGCGGACCCAGGGCGGGCAGTCCTGCCTGGGTCAGCAAGGCCGCGGATGTCAGAGCCTCAGGATCATGGAAAACAAGCCGCAGCTGCTTGTACAGGGAGGGACCGTGTTGCCTTCCAGAAGCTGCAGGTTGTATGGGCCGGGTGGAGGCCCGGTTCCCGAGGGGACTTTCCCCCGCAGAGCCTGTGGGAAGGGCCTCCGCCAGGACCCTTGCCCCAGAGAAGGCTGCATTCTCTGTATTCCAAGCGGGGCTCCCCAGGGAGTCGAGGCTGCTGCAGCCCCGGGCCGTGTCCCCTGAAGCTGTGTCAGGGACCGAGCAGGGCCCCTTGCTGCATCATCGGCCCTGCCTGCCTTCATCTGTCCTGCTGCCTGTCTTTTTAAGAGCCACGGCTCTGCCCTCCCTCCTGCTCACTTGCCTGTGTAGTAAGGAGTTGCCTCCCCAGCAGCCGCTGGCACAGGTGGTAATGACAGTTGGCTGCGGGCCCGTCACGGAGGGGATCTGCCCGCGCTCTGCCTGCGTGTTGAGCAGCCCAGCGGCTCCAGCCAACAAGACTGTCGCCTGCGCTGTCTCGGGCCAGCTCATGCTGTCTGCCGTCCGCGCGGTGTGCCGCTCGGGGGACTGGGAACACGCCCAGCCCCGGTCCCCATCTGTTGCAGACGTGCGGCGGTGGCGGCTCCGGGAGCAGCCGAGCCCTAGAACTCGGCTGTGCTGAGGGGGCTGGGAAACCCCTTCTCTCATGGGCCTCCGGAGCCGGCATCCGGATTTGTCGGAGCCCGGAGCGCTGGGAGCGCTGGGTCTGCAGCACCGGCGTCCCGTGGGCCAGCGTCCTGCAGCCGGGCACCTGCCGTCCGCAGCCGCGGGCGGAGACCTCCAGGACCACTTGGGGCTGAGTAAGCGGACTCCCTCCCCGAGCCGATCCCCGAGTGCATGGTGACTGTGCGTTTCTGTGTGGACGCCTTTTCCCCGTTAGGATGCTTTTGTCTCCTCTCTTTGCCAGACCCACCCGAATTGTTGCTTTGTTCTGCGGGGGCCTCTTGTTAAATTGAACACCCCCCCTCCCGGTGGAACTCCCCCTTCTTTCCCTGCCTCGGAGCTGTACGTTTTCTCCTTACGTAACTTTTCCTCGGGATTTAAAGAGGCTCGTCGTGAAGGTGGTATGTGTGTGGGGGCGTGTTCGTGGCTGTTCCCTCCCTGTCTTCTGTCCCTCCCCACCCCCCCCCACCCCTACCCCCCCCCCCGCCCCTCCTGGGCCGTGCTCTCCGACCACCTTGGCTTCCAGTTCCCGGCTGACGTCTTAGCAGAGTTGACATCCTCTGGCTTTCTGCTCCCACTGCCCCAGTCATCACTTGTTATATTTGTCCTGAACAGAAAAGATCCATAATGATGGGGGAGCCTGGGGACACCACCCGAGTTGTCCCTTGGAAGGCTCAGGACCACAGAGTCAACGGTCCCCTGCCTGGTGAGGGTGCGCTCTGGGAGGCATACTTGTTGCTTTTGAACTTAAGGAGAACACATGGAAGAAACAGAAGCTGGGAGGGAGTGGGGCAGGAAGGGAAGAGGGGAAGGTGGGAGAGGCGCTCGCCCAGGACTGAGCCGAGGTTTGTCCCTTCCCTGGGCGCCAGGAGAAGGGTGGGGGCTGAGAACCCGAGTTTCCAGGGGGTCGGCGCTGCAGCTGGAGGGCTGGATTCCGAAGCCACTGACAGGGGGCCATGCACTCGGAGCAGGCTGCTGAGTGTTTCGGTCCCCGCCGCCCCCAACAATCCCCCCCCCCCCCATAAACCAGGGCCTGAATTAGTCATCTGGGACCGAGCTTGAGCTCACAGTCTGTGATGGGTACTTGAGTCCTGGTGATGCGGGGCGGGGGGATGGGCAGCGGGGGCAGGAAAATAGAAAAATGAGGCTTGATTCTGTGCTTCTGGACTTATAATCTGGGGGGGGGGCGAGAACAGAATATTAGATCAAGACTTGGGGAACAGTGGAGAGTCAAGCCTGGGATGGGGCAGACGCCAAGTGTCCAAGGCAGGGGCCGGTGGTCTGCGGGACAACTGGGAGGGGGCACCATGGAGGGGCTGGGGACAGCGGGACACAGGCTTATATCTGAGTGCAGGGGAGACCCCAAAACATAAATGGAGGGCCTTCCCGGTGCTCTCAGGTGTGGCTAGGTAAGAGAAGTGTGGAGGCAGACGGAAGGGGCCGAGCGGTCAGCCCAGGAAGCTTCCTAGGGAAGTGATGAACAGATTGCCTCGAGATTGGACCAGTGCCCTTGGGCCCGTCCACCTCTCAGCCCAGGCTGACTCCGAGAACAGCCGGGCTCACTTCCCGACCCGAGAGGAGGGCAGTACAGCCTCTCAGCTCTCCTGCTTCTGTAGTTTGAGCAGGAGCTTCCAAGGGCTGGAAAACTCCAAGGTGGGGTTTTAGGTTTGTTTTTGGTTGTTTTAGCCCAAAGTGAGACCTAGGAGGCAGGGATTGACTCCTTTCTTACGCGAGAGGATGCTGAGTGTAAGATTCATTCCGCAGGGGTCATTGAAAAATCCAGCCTTGTTGCCACACCTACAGCCACGTGGGCTGAACTGAGAAAGAAACTGGGTGGCCCAAGGCCCAGCCTGGTCTTCTCACCGAGGCAGGCGTGGGGAGGAGGGAGATGAGCAGACTGCGGAGGGCTGGGTAGATGCCCCCCTTGTCATGGACTTGTGCGCGGGTCCCCAGGCCAGTATCCAAGTCACCCCTTTCATGGAGACAAACTCTCAAGTGCCACACGCCTGGCAGGGTCCAGCCACGGTGAGCGTGAGGCTTGGCCTTGTCAGTAGTACTGGCCAGCCGGGGTCCCTGAAAATGGACCTTTTAATTTTGCCTCCTGATCTCAGCTCAGCTCTTAGCTAATAGAATCCTTGGATTTTTCCAACCTCCTCACTGTTCTCTTTCAAACCATATACTTTCCTCTTTTTTTAAAAGAGTTGCAGTCTGGGGGCACCTGGGTGGCTCAGTCATTGAGCATCTGCCTTTAGCTCAGGTCATGATCCCAGCGTTCTGGGATCAAGCCCCCGTCCGGCTCCCTGCTCAGCGGGAAGTTGCTTCTCCCTCTCCCACTCCCCCTGCTTGTGTTCCCTCTCATGCTGTGTCTCTCTCTGTCAAATAAGTAAATTTTTTTTAAAAACATCTTTCAAAAGTGTCGCCGTCTGTCCTCCCACAGGCCGCCCGCATGGACGAGTCTTGCCCTGTACCTTCTCGAAAACCCCCTTACTATTCCTTCATACACAGCCTGTGGGTTTAGATGGGCTCCTGCCTGTGCTTTTTCTGTGCATTATTTTGTATTAAGTGGTGTTCAGTTCGTTCTAGTAGGTGGATTCATTCAATTGGTAATTCCCTATGGTCAGTTAAGGTTTTCATTTCTTACAGGGATTTGTCTCTGTATCATTGCTATTAACGCTTTACGCTTTGGTAAATGTTTATTGACCATGTATTAGGCACCAGGTGCCGCACATGGCATTTTCATGGGTATTAGTTATTTTCTTAGTTCTCATGATGATCCTGGGAGGTTTGCCTCATTTTACACAGGAGGAAATTGAGGCTCTGTGAACTTGAACCATTTGCCGAGATTACGTAGCTGGTGTATGACAGACTAGGGTTCAGATTCAGGTCCTCTGACTACAAAGTAGCAGCCCCCATGCCCCCTCCCCGCCCCCCTCCCCCACACTGCACTGTTTGAGCACATGGCAAACTTCCAACAGTGAAAACGTGTGTCTTAGCCGCCACCATGTCATGGCGACCAAGCAGGACCTCCGAGGCCCTACACTTTCCCAGCCCCAAGACCCCGAGGACTTGCTGTTCTGCCACTAGGGCTGACAGCGTTAATCCACGGGCTTTCTGTGTCTCTGGTAAACCTTTCCTCTCCCTGACAAACTTCTTTTCCATGAGCATGACTTAAGGCTGTAGAGCCCTAAAAGAGGTTAATGACGGAGTCCAGAGCTCTGACCTCAAGAACTAAAATTTGGGGTTTTGAGAAGGGTGTAATCATAAGCACCCGATGCTCAAGGACCCGGCAAAGCTGCCTCCTCAAACCCACAAACCCGTGGCATTGGACTTGGGAGTTGGTCTTGACCTTCAGCCTGTGTCGTGCTGGGGACCATAGGCAAATCATTTCACCTTTCTGGGACTGTTCATTCTTCTGACACTGGAGATGGCCATACGAGCTCACAGGACTGGGGGAAACCCGCTGACAAGGGCTAGTTCCCCACCTGCAGCAGATAGATGCTCACGGTAGCCAGCCTCTTCCCACTGGGGAGCGGTCTGTTGCCCCGCGCTGACCCCAGCGAAGTCCTCCCAAAGCAGGGCCTTGAAGCGATCGGTTTTCAGATAGAATTCTGCAGGTCTTATCACTTCGGTTATTCACCAGGAAATCAAGGCCAGAGGGCTGTGGGTTCCGTGGGGTTCCTGTTTACCTCGCCGCTCCAGGCAGGCGGCTGCCAACCTGTCCTTGGAGTTGGTCAGGCTCGCCCCGTCCCTCCCGCCTCACGTGCTGCACGCGGACGCAGCTGTCTGCCGGCTCAGTGTGGTTCCCTGCCGCCGCCGTCTCCTGAAGGTCACACTGGCATGTCTGCCCTGTCTTCCTCGGATCATACATTCCTTTCCTTTCTCAATCGCCTTTGGCATCTTTTCACCCTAAGATAGAGCGATAGAGGGAAGTAGGGAGATAGTAGAAAACAAAACCAGACTCGGGTTCTTGTTTTGATTTTGCTTTGCGAGTGAGGTATGTGGTGGTATTTTATTGCTTCACGTCTGCTTTTACCGGAGTCTGCCATCTGCCTGGTAATAATGGCTTCATCTCCTTAGTCACTCGTGAGTTAGAGACGCGCCGGCAGGTTCCAGAGAATAAGAGAACAGACACCCAGCACGTCGAAGCAGAGCCAGCCCTCTGCCCCGCAGTTACCCCACTGCCATGTTGGGGGGCTCCCAGCATGATGAGGGACTCCAGGCGGCCCGAGGAGGGTAGAACGGAGGCTGTGGAGTCAGGGCTCCTCATTCTCTCCCAGGCTGCTCTACCTTTTCTTTTTGGTTCGGGCAGACTGCCGAGGTTTGAGAGCCCCGAGGACAGGGTTTTGCTGCTTCTTGCAGAGAGAACCAGATACAGAAACAGGAGCTGAGGAGAAGTAAGACAAAGCACCAGAGAAAACTCTTCCTTTTCACATAACCCAAGCAGCTCATGTATTTGACCTTAAATGCAGACCTTGTCCTTGCTTTGCGAGCTCCATTGGCTGAACCCCATTCAGAGTCACACTTTGATGGCTGGACGTAAACTTGGGGCTGACACTTGGGGGCCTTTGGGGTTTTGGAGACTTCTAAGGTGGAAGGCTGAGCTGGGGTGGCCTGTGTTCAGGAAAAGGTCGTGAGGAGACAGGCAGAATGTTACCCTTGCATAGTGACAGGACAGCGTAGGGCCTTCCCCTTAACCAGGGGCAACAAGCAGAATCTCCCGTGAGCCGTATTGGGACTCCAGAAGGAAAAAAGATGGCAGAACACAAGGTGTTGAAAGGGCGCCTTCCTGGAGAGAGAGCATCAGGCCTGGGCCTTGCCGCCACCGTCCTGTCTTCCTGCCCTTCCGTCTGGGGCTGCTGGAGGTAGAGGCCTGGCACTTCCCACAAACCGTGGCCATCTGGCGGTTAGACCCTGCCTACCTTGTGCTCCTTATCAAAGCTTTGAGATGTATGAGGACAGTTTTAGAAATATTTTCACCAGTAAGATCAGAAGGGTGGGGGCGCCTGGGTGGCTCAGTTGGTTGAGCATCCAACTCTTGATTTCAGCTTGGGTCATGATCTCAGGGTCATGGGATTGAACCCCACGTCAGGCTCGTGCTCAGCACAGTCTGCTTGAGAGTCTCTCTCTCTCTCTCTCTGACCCTCCCCCTGCTTGCGCTTGCTCTCTCAAAATAAATAAATAAAATCTAAAAAAAAAAAAAGGATCAGAAGGGTACTTTCTGCTCATCTGAAAAGTCAAATTAATGATAACAATGATTCTTCAAGCGCTATATTGCTGGTACCTGCTACTGCCCGATGCGGCTGTGACAGAAAGGTGAGTTTTTTGGATAACGGGACCTCCTCACCATAAGGCGTCTCTGCCAGGCCCTGAAGACAAAGGAGTCAAGACTGAGCCAGAAGGGCATCTGGGTGTGTCCTTGGAGGGGTGTCTGCATTTTAGTAGCGAGCAGGAATGCTGTGTTTTTAAGGCCTGGCAGACAAAGGAGACAGGGCAACTCCCAGCACCCAGATGCTGGGGGGAGGCCTGGCATGACACCCACGTGGACCCCTCAAACACATGGGTTCTGACTTCCGACACAGGTGCCCAGGGCTTCTTGAAGATCCTGCTGCTGGTGCTGTGCTGAGCCGGGGCTGGGTAGGAGGGGGCTGGACTAGGGAGTGATCTGTTTGAACAGATTTTCTGCTCAGAATCCAGAGCGCTCTATCCCCTGGTGGGATTCGCCCTTCACGTTAGGCCAAGACCCAAGCCAGGCGCTTACCCAGAACCAGCCAGGCCTGGCTCAGAGCTCACTGCAGGCATCTGTCACCACCCACTCGCTCTGAGTCATCCCACACTTATCTGCTGAAATCGCAGAGCCTGGAAATGCGCTTACCGGTTGGTCTTCCAACACAAACTCCGGGGGGACACTTGGGAAGAAGGTGGGTCTTGGTGGGGGAGGGGCGTGCTCCATCCCGGCCTGGGGTGGGCGGAGGGGCTCTGAGTGCCCCACTCAAGGACCTGGGGACCCTTCTCCTCCAGGCCCCTTGGGCCAGCATCAGAATGTCCCTGTAGGCCTTGTTAGCGGCCACCTGGCAGCTCTCCCCAGAAGGACTTGTTCCTTCTTCTGGCTGCATAGAGAGGACACTGGGCCACGCCACCACGTACAAAATTTGTTTTTCCTCTTCTTCCCAGATCTCTACTTGGTAGATGAGAATAATCACCCACTTCCCCGCCCCGTCCCCCCCCTCCTGCCTCCCTGCCTCCACTGTCTTCTAAATGGGGAGGAAAAGCCTCTGTCCGTGGACCAGAGTGCCGAGTGTTTCTCAAAGGGTGGCCCTGGGGGCTCGTTAGACTGTGCCTTCCTGGGCCCCACCGCAGCCCACTGAATGGGGTCCTCAGGGCTTCTCAGTAGCATCTTACGTGCTCTGAGGACTGGCTTTACAGGAGACAGGAATCTGTACTTAGAGTGGGTTGACTTGGACTCAGCGTCTCCCCTCCTGTTCGTCTATCTAAAAGGAAAATTCTGGGGACATCTGGGTGGTGCAGTCAGCTAAGCCTCTGCCTTCGGCTCCAGTCATGATCTCAGGATCCTGGGGTCCAGCCCTGTGTCAGGCTCTGCACTCAGCCAGAAGTCTGCTTGTCTCTCTGCCTCTCTCCCTGCTCACGTGTGCATGCGCACGCACTCTCTCTCTCTCAAATAAATAAAATATTTTTAAAAAAGAAGAAGAAAGAAAATTCTAGACCTTCTTGTCCAAGGTCCAACTAGACACTGAGTCTAACAGTCCCCCCCTCCCCCACCATGCCCCAAGTCAGCTTTCTCTAGTTTCGTTCATGGAGATAGATAAGAGAGTATTGTGCAATTGCAAAAAAAAAAAAAAAAAAAAAAAAAAATCCAAAGAGTATTTTTCAGTAATTCCAAATGCCTCAGGACTCTGGTTAATCCAAAGTTCTGAGACCTGCATCTATGTCTTGCTTGGAATGCTGTCAAAAAAGAGCTCTGTAAAATGCATTTACCAGTGAAACAAACCTGACATCACCCAGCTTCTGGTACTTTCGGGCCCTCGGTAATGGCACTTGGACAAAGTCTGGCGTGCCGGTGAGGACGGATGTCGGGTTGAGATAAACTGCCCATGATCCACATTCTTCACCACATTTAAATATCCACCATGTTCTTGGTGCTCAGTGATCCCTGCATTTCCTGCTTGGCTGGACAGACTGGGTAGTTAATAGAGAGGTGGTGGGGAATCGTGGCCTCAGCCCATGAGCACCTCTGGGTATCCCCTTACCCCCCCAGGTGCCTCCCTAGGGTCCCCCCTCCAGTGCTCCCCAAACTGGCCTCATCAAGAGCTGTTTCTGTCTGAACATCCCAACTGCACCTGAATTTCTCTTTTCATTCCTGGGCCGTCAGAGCCCTTTCTGAGCTTAGCTAAACCGGTAATCCCCTAATTCAGAGCAGGGATTCGTGTCATGGGTTGTCTCTCATAGTTATCATTTAAATATTACCTTGATCCAAATAAAGGGCCTTGGGATAGGAAATTTAGGATTGTGACAGCTCACACTAGTAGGGTTTTACCCTTGGGAGAAATTGGGTTTTTGGTGTCCGACACATCTCTCCTCCTAGATCTGTAGCCACTGTGCCTCTAGCTGGGTCCTGGAAGGTGACGTGCAGACTTTCAGATCCCAGGAAGGGGAAGAAGGGACGGCTGTGCCCCATCGGATAGGTGTAACCAGGTACTTCGTCACCAGGAGGGCGACTAAAACCAGAGCATTTTGCTGGAAATAGAGTATAGCTATCACCCACACTGCACAGCTGCTTCCTGAAAATTCTACTCCCACTGCATGAGAAAGCACATTCAGTATTCCAGGATCAATAATGTAGACATCTTCCCTGTGTTCTGCAGATTGTACGTTTTTCTTTTTTCTCTCTTAAGGTACGGGGATGGGCGGTGGCTGGTGGGTCACTCTGGGCTCGGATTTATTGACCTATAGCTTACATACAGTGCCGTGCACCAAGTTGAAGTGTGCAGTTAGATTGTGATAAATGGGAGTGGGCACGCGACCACCACTCTCACGACAGAGCTCATCTCCATGACCCCGTGGGTCCCTCGGGCCCCTCTGCAGTCTCTCTCCTCCCCCAGCCCCATCCTGAGACTGGGGAGGAGCGTGGGGCTCCCCTGTGAATGCCCAGTTCCAGACACACAAGGCTCCCTGACACGTGTTCCAATGAATAAAGACGTCAGTGGCTCTAACGTATTTTAAACATTCTCCCAAGCCTCCTCTGGTTTCTCCCACTCATCCTACATTTTGGAAGACTGTCTGATAAACACTTGTTAATAAATAATTTCTGCATTTAGTCATTCCTGAGACCAGTCTCCCGATCAGCCTGAGACCATCAGCGTTACTGGAGCCGATGACATGAGAGCAGTGAAAGCAGGGGCTGGCCGTCCCATTGCCCGCGTGGTCACGGCGACATGTGCATTTCCTTCCCACCTCCTGAAAGACCGAAAAACCCGGCAGGAGCGTCCCTCCCAGACTAGAAGCCCCAGCCTACATCACCCCCCGCCTCTCTCAAAGATAACAGCATTCTGCCCCGACATAATGGCATCTTGCCTTTACGAACCAGGGGAGTAGCTCGTGTTATATATTTACATGTGTATGTATATTAACTCATGATCTGAGAGGAACTCCTATGATTCCCATTTTATGGATGAGGAAACTGAGGCACAGAGAAACTGATGTCCACAAGATCACGTAGCTTTCTGGTCATCTGTTGCTGTATCACAAGCCACGCAGACCTTGTAAGTGTGGTTGGGGATCGTCGCAGGTCCGGGGGTTTCCTGGCTCGCGGTGGGCCCAGTTCCCATGTGATGTTCCACCAGTGTTCTTGGCCAGACAGCAGCTGAGGACCGAGGGCTCTGAAGGTCTCCTCACCCTGTGTCAGGTGCCTGGGCTGGCAGACAGCTGCTGGAAGGGTCTCAGTGCAGCCTCTCCCCTTGGCTGGCGGGAGCTTCCCCGTGGCCGGGTGGTCTCCAGGCAGCAGGACTTTTAACAGCTGGTGTCCCCCGCGGGGCAGATTCCAGGAGATCCAGGGATAAGCCACCGGCTTCCTACCACGTGATCCTCCTGGGGCATTTCTGTTGATCGTAGGGGCCCAGACTCGGGGAGGGGAGAGGACTGTTCCTCTGCAGGAACGCCTGGCTTGTGCATTCAGGGACGGTGGCACTTGGTGCCTCAGACTAGCACGAAGCCCCTCCCCGGCAGCCCTCTGACTTGGACGTGAGCCCTGGCGAGGAGCTTCCCATCACCGCTGGCCTGATGGACACACCATAAAACACACTTCTGGGGCATCATTTCTGTTCTGTTTTACTAACAAGAATGACAAAGCCGGCTGGGTCTGCGCTCATGTCAGGACCCAGGTCATACCTGCAGGCGGAGAGGGACCGTCCCCCAGCTTGCTGACCCAAGGACTTGACTCTGTGCTGCACGGCACACCAGAGATGAAAGTAAACAGGTGAAACATAGGAGACACAGGTGCCGTTCCGCACCGATCCAGCAAAATCCTGAACTTTGACGCACAGCCAGCCTGTGGGTGAGGCTCTAAGGGAAGCAGAGCCTCCTCCCCCGGAGTGAGGAGGGCAGAATGGCACTGACGTAAGGAGGATGCGTGACAGTTTTGTCTGGAAATCACAAATTCACGGCCGTTTGAGCCACAGTCATGCTTCTGGGGACATATCCTAGAAATAAGAAGAATGCACAAAGTTCTTTTGACGGCCTGGTCCTGATGGCCAAAGATTAGAGACGCAGACTGCCACAGGGGCTGGTACAACTAGAATGTTCCATCCAAAGGCGTGTGCGCTGGATACCGGAGAAATCTCTCTGTGCTGATAGTGAATGACATCCTGGATAAGCAAAGTGTGAGGCAGAAAAAGTATGAGACTAAGGGGTCCCGTATTAGATAGGATGCTCAAGCATCAAGTCTAGTAGGATATGCAGCTAAAGATGGTTCCTTTGGGGGCACAGCATGGATGGGGCCAAGGGTGGGACCCCAACTTTTCCATCCTACATCGTCTTGTTTTGACTTCCAGATCCCGTGAATTTAGCTCTTAACCCACATGCATGGACAGCAGAGCTGCTGCCCTCAAGAGTGCTCGCGGTCTCTGCGGAGATGAAATTTATCAATAAATCCCAGACAGAGCTTGAGGGATTTAAGTTCTTAAAACTCTTTAACTCGAAACTCTTTAAATTCTTAAGCAAGTATCTGGAACTCTTGAACTGCATGAGGTTAGAGAAGGGTGCAGCTGGTCTCGTTAGGGAAAGGCGTCATGGGTCTTGAGATAGTTCTTGGGGGATGAGTAGGTCCTCTTACCTGTGCCTATGAGAAACGGGGTGGGGTGCTTAGTCCTAGCGGGGGGTGCTGTCAGCTCGGATGCCTCAGACCGATACGCAGGAGTCGTCGCGTGTCCAGCACAGACGACTGTGCTCTGGCTAGTTGAGGAAAGGTTGGAGTGAGAGCCCCAGCGTGGCCGAGGGAGACGGGTCAAGGCACCCTACACTGTGAGGAAACAACTTCCTGAATCAGAGCTTCTCAGCCCGTCTTTAGAAAGATGTGATTTCGCATTTTGCAACAGACTGTGTTTGCAGCATCCCGTGGCGCTAGACAATAGGAGCGAATTACAAAGGCTCTTCAGTTACCTGAACCTGACCTAGAAATTCCGTGACTGTTGAACAAGTGTCAAGCTCAAAATGAAATTGTAATGCATAAAAAAAAAATCTTCGTGTGTCCTGACCTTTGCTGACGTGCAAGGTTCCGGCCACAGCAGGCAGGCCAGTCCCACATGGCCTGGCTGCACTGGGGTGTGGTGACTTCGTGCTCAGGCAGGAGGGACCCTAAGGTCTCGGCCAGCAGGTCTCCCATTCGGCCTGATCCTGTTCTCCAAGCTGGGCGCAGGCACAGACCAGAGAGAACTAGCCTACATGATCTTTTATTTCTGTCCTTTAACATGCAGATGGGGCCATGTGCACAGAAGGAGAGGCAGTAGGGAATGTCCCTGGTGGCTCTGGTTTCCCTCTCTGCCTCTGGGGTTTCCCTTTCTTCTCTGTGGACCTCCCCCAGATCATGCCCATCGTGGTTCTGGAAGGTCAGAGTCCATGCACTGCGCTCGCGAGGGCTTGTGCTTTGCGTGCAGAGGGAGGTGTCCCCGGGGCCTCACAGATATAAAGGGTAGAGGGATGTGTGGTCCAGAGGCTTCCAGGACATACTGGTAGCGACCACAAGTGAAAATGAGGGGCTGGCCTGGCGAAGGGACAGACAGCTCCAAGGTCCTCTGTCTCTAGGAATATCCCCATAGGACCTGGTCCAGAATCCTCTGGGCTTCTTCAGCAAGAAATAAAGGTTCCAAACCACTCTAGCAAGGAGTAGATGAGAAATGCGGAGGACAGGCTCAGGGACGTGTTTCATCCTAGGCCTATCCTGGCCCACAGGGAGACACACATGGCCTGGGGACACAGGCTACACACAGGAGACATCTCAGTGATCAGATCCTCTTAAGAGATGATGGCTTTTAACCCAATTCTTAGGATGTTGGAAGCAGACATTTTTCCTCCCTTGAAAAAAGCAAAGTCACAAACAAGCCCTGTGTTTTATACCTGACTCCCTGCTGTGGCAGAGGCTGATCTAGAAGTTTCTGCTGTTCTGGTGACTTTGGCCTCACGTCCAGCATTTTTCTTCCTCCCCTACTTACATAACAAGCCCCTCCAGAACAGAATGGGTTTGTTGGCAGCAAAACAACAACAACAACAAAAACAGAAAAACCTAGCAGATTTCTTGTTTGGATTCGCTAGCACTGTGGTTTGTGGCTTTGAGTCCCCGACCGGGAACCGTGAGTTTCTCTGTGCCCACTCAGTCTCCAGCCTGGCGCTGGGATTTGTCCTCCCACGCCACACATCCTGAGGCTGCCTGGTGACTCTGGCGAGCACCTGCTTCCATCTGGTGCATGAAGGCCCGAGCCCCACCACTGGGTCCCCACTGGCTGGCTTGGCCTGAAAGAGGGGACCTGGGCTCTCAGAACTTCCTGGCCCTCACGCTGCCCAACCCCACTGGTCACCTTATCTCCTCACTTATCTTTTCTGCCTGGAGCCTTTGACAGGATCCCCTCTGCTCAGGACCCTGAGTCTGGGCATGTGCAGTGCACCTGCTCCTCTGTGTTCCGGAAGGCATCAGAGCCATGGACGTTGTGGGGGGAGTGACCAAGCCCCAGCTCCTTCTTCAAACGGAGTGATGCATGGTTTTCTCAGAGGAGCTGCAGGCAGGCCCCTCAGCTAGACCCCAGGCTCCCTTCTGTCTCTGGATGGTAACGGCACAGGGTGGGTGCTGAGCCCTGTGGCACGGGTATTGGTTGGCCATCGGCCCTGAGGCCAGCTCTAGCCTTTTGTTGCTCTTGCCTTTTTCTTTCATTACTAGAGCAGTTCTAGATTTGCAGAACAACTGAACAGCCGTGCAGGAAAGTCCAGAGAGTTCCCACATACCGCCTCCCCTCCCCACCAGTACCTCTTGCATTCTGAGGTATGTTTGTTATAGTTGATGAACTTATACTAATACCTTATTATTATGTTAACATATAATATATTATTTGTTTCAGGGGTACAGGTCTGTGATTTATCACTTACAATTCACAGCGCTCTCCATAACACACACCCTCCCCAATGTCCCTCCCCCGGCCACCCCCTCCCTCCAACCCTCTCTCCCCTCCAGCAGCCCTCAGTTTGTTTCCTGAGATTATGAGTCTCTGTGGTTTGTCTCCCTCTCTGTTTCATCTTGTTTCATTTTTCCCTCCCTTCCCCTTTGATCCTCTGTCTTGTTCTCAGATTCCTCAGATCAGTGAGATCATACGATGATTCTCTTTCTCGGATTGACTTATTCAGCTCAGCATAATACCCTCTAGTTCCATCCACGTTGTTGCAAATGGCAAGATTCTGGTTTTTGATGGCTGCGTAGTATTCCATTGTATATATATATGTACCACATCTTCTGATCCATTCATCTGTGGATGGACCGTTAATATCTTATTACTAACGAAAGCCTGGGGTTGACGTTGGGCTCACTCTTGGTGTGGTCCATTCTGTGGGTTTGGACACATGTACAGTGACACATATTTACCATTTTGGTATCTGACAGCTAGTGCGCCCTAAAAATGCCTGCTCCCCTGCCCCCATCCCGTGGTGGCTCTGCCTCACTGCTGTTTGTCCAGGTGCCTCTGGAGCCAGACCCCATGCCAGGTGGGTCAGCACAGACTCAGCCGTGTAGACAGGAGCCCTCTCGTCACAGGACTGGGGAGAGGGAGGGCCTGGAACAGAATGGGGCGGTTTGGAGGGCCTCTAGGACCTCCTACCTCAAGCAAGGGACATGAGGGCCAGACATGGGAAATGGGTTTCCAGTCAGCACGGTGGGTCAGGGCAGAAGTCTGTACCCAGGCCTATAGCAGCAGGGGCATAGGCCCAATTTAGCTGCCTTTTTAACCCCAGGAGCTAAATAAGGAAACGGGACCAAAAAGTGAATTTTTAAAAAGAACCAGTCATTTGGCCACTTTGAGCGTCATTAGTTTACCCTGGGGGCAACTTGGGCTCAGGATGGGGTCCCTGGAAGCCTCCATGGTCATGAGCTCTGTGGGAGGGGGCTGCTTTCCTAAGAACTCTGGTTTCCCATGTGGAGCTGCCCGGTGTGAGCCTCACATGGCCCTCGGCAGGCCCAGCCCTGGAGGGAAGGGGACACCGGCAGATGCCATCTCCTGGCCCACCGGTCTCCATGCACACCTGCTCGGGGCTCTGGCAGACAGCACCTGCGGCCCGTCTGGGGAGCGCACCCACCGGTCCTGTGGTTCCAGTAACTTCCTGGAGCAGCTGCTCACCCTGATCGCCACCACACGGATGTGGCGGATTCTGGGAATCACACATTCACACAAAGCTGGTGGTTCCAAAGAAGGGCCATTGGGAACCAGAGCTTTGTCGCTGGAGGAAGGATGTGGAAATGCCAAACTTGCATCAGAGGCTGGCCTCGCAGACCGACCCGATGGACATTGACTGTGCGCCCAGGACAGCCAGGCCCATGTGAGGGGCTCGCATTGTGCTGTGACTGTGTAAGATCGTGGTGCTGTCCTCTTCTGCGGTAGAAACATAAGCTAGAAAGTCCACATCAGCTACAGAGAGCATCGTGTGACCGAGAGAGAACCTGGCTAGGAGTCACAGTACCTGGATTTGGTTCGTGACTGTGCCGTGTGGCTTTGAGCCGCTCGGACTGATCTCTCCAGACAGCATTACTCCACCTGGCCTGGAAGGGGACTGATTGGTCTGGAAGATTTCTATTTTATTTTGTCTTATTTTATTTATTTGACAGAGAGAGAGAGAGAGAGAGAGAGAGAGCGCCCAAGCACAGCAGTGGGGAGGGGCAGAGGGAAAAGCAGGCTTCCCACTGAGCAGAGAGCCTGATGCAGGGTTCGATCCCAGGACCCCAGGATCATGACCTGAGCTGAAAGCAGATGCTTAACGACTGAGCCGCCCAGGTGCCCCAGATTCAGAAGATTTCTGAGACCTTTTACAACTGTCCTATATATACTGTGACTATGGTATTCCCCTAGGCTTAGGTGTCAAGAGATCCAGGGGTCTGCAGCAGGTGTGGGCCAGGTGGGCACAGGTGCTGACAGACACCACTCTGCAGGACTTGGCGGATGCTCCAAGGGCAGATCCCAGGGCTGGCCAGGGCTGTTAGGGTTGGCGGAAGCCAGGCTGCCCCTGGTGGCTCGGAGCAGCCCTGCCCACTGCTCTCAGGGCCACGAGAGGGAGGCAGGGGGGACTCAGGGCCAGGACCAAAGGGGAGCAGGGAAGGACTTGCCCACCTCTCATGATGGTCAAGAGAGGTGGCTCTCTGTCTCTTTACTCCTTGCATATTTCTGGCCACAAAATCCAGGGAGAGGTCCGAGGGCTCCGGCACAGGACAGAGGAAAACAGATGGTGCTTATCCTTCTCTCTCATGACATCTCGAGGGACCAAGGCTCAGCTCCTCTCTGAAATCTACCCGTACCTGCTTCCAGGCTTGCGGGGCCCAACTCTGGAGTGTCCTTTGTCCACAGCGCAGTAAGACGTGCATTGTCCTACGTCCGCCTGTGTGTGGGATCAAAAATGCGGCGAAACAATGAAAGGCATCCTTCTTTTGTTCTCGTTCCCAGTATTTTGATGGTTGTGTGGGATCCACTAAAACGACGTGATGATCCATTGGTGGGTTTGGCCTGTTCGTTTGCAAACCGTGGCCAGATGTTTCTGGAGCAGGCAGTTCACGCAGGAAGGAACAAAGAAAAACACCTCTCTTCATCATGCTTAGTGCAGAAAGCCTTTGAATTCTTTCTGCGTCCTTGGTGTTTGCTGCTTACTCTGAACGTCTTGTACTTTTCAGCGTGTGACGTGCTGGCCCAGAGCAGGTGGGCGGCACGGCAAGAGGGGTTGGGGGAGGAATGCTCCTTTCCTGCCGAAAGTGGGACGAACCTTCTGATGCATGGTGTTACAAATAGGGACATTGGCTATTCTGGAAACCGTGAGCTGGAAAGCTTTGCGGCTATCAGCTCAGCTCCTGGGCCAAGCCCCAGAGCCGCACTGGGTAGGTGGCTGGGAGCAGAAATGCACAAGCGGAATTGCACAAGACCCTCCCGCAGAGTGGAGGGTGTGTCTCAGAACCGGCCAGCAGCGCCGTGACCTTATAAAAATGTTCCCTGGGTGCCTAGTTGTACTCTAATTTGCGGTGTCCCTCCTGCAGTTTGCCTGCAAGCGTAGACCCAAACGGTCTGCTTTTCCCTGTGGGGCCAGCACTGCCTGCAGGGTGGGGGCGGGTGGGGGGCTCGGGGCTGACGCAGGGCCATTTGGATCTGTGGGACGGACCCAGCAACCCCACGGCTTTCCCTCGTGGCTGGTGTTTTTCCTCGTGAAGGGGACATTAAAGCAGGGGAGCCCCCACGGCCAGAGTCACCCAGCCGGGCAGCAGTGCGTGGCCCACCTAAGGCCCCCACAGTCTTGGTTTAGTGGTTTGGTGTTTCATTTGCAAGTAAATAAACCCTGTCCAGAAACCCAGCCTTGGTCTTTTCAAGCTCTATCTTAAGATTTGTCTTAGCAAAATAGTGAAATGTCAAAGCTGAAAACAGCCCTAGAGATGAAGGGCTGTCCCTCCTCCCACAGATGGCGCGTCTGTTCAGTCTGTCCTTGCCTTCCGAAGGCTTGAGCCATCCCAGAGAGCCCTGGGCGGGCCATTCCCTGTCCTCAGATCTCGGTGAGTGCACACACCGAGCCACCGTCCGGCTCTGACTCCTCGTTAGCACCTTCCCCAGCATCGGTTTTGTTTCACGGAAGGACAGACTCTCGTCTGAGTCCAGCCGCGAGCCTGGCACGGGGGAGGAACGAGTCGCTCAGGGGAAGGCAAGGTCCTTGCTGTCAGCCGGCTGCTGGTGTCGGAGGGGGAAGGGCTCTCGGACGTAAAACAGCGTGAGCAGGTGCCCGGCGGAAACCCATGCGTCACCCAGCCGGTGACAGAGGGGCGGCTGCTTTCCCCTCACCGCTGCGGCGTGAGGAGACGAGGCTGTCACACGCCTGTCCTACATCTGCCGCTCTCCCTTATGTGTGGCCAAGGTTCTTCCAGGACAGGAGAAACAGGCCTGCAGGGGCCGTCTCCTGCTTCGTCGCTCAGTTCCGCTGGGACAGCAGCCTTCCCTACCTGTCTGTGTCCCCTCCTCCAGGTCCTTCCCTCGGGGACTTCTTGTGGCTGTGGGCAAAGGCCCAGCTGAGGGGACAGAGGCCCCCTCCGAGCGATTGCACCCACCCTCCTTCCCAGGGGCGCCCAAGAGCCTCTCCAGCGCTGACCCTACTCCCCTCCTCGGGGAGGAACTGGGTTGGGAGAAGACAGGAAACGGGGTTGATTCTGGTTCCTAATCCTCAGTGGTTCACAGCGGCTGGACTCAGCCTGGTCTGGGGCACATGCCTTTAAGGGGTTACCCCAGGGGCCTGAGCGAGGAGCGGGGTGGGGAGGCCCGGCGCATGCGGACTGGGGGCCCTCAGGCCTTCCAGAGCCCCAGTCCCTGGAGGCTGTGGACAAGGCACCATCCCCTCTGCACAGCGACCTCAGCCCATGGGGACCGTCCGAGTTTCCATTGAGCTCTGGTCAAGCTGCCTACAAGGCGGGGCCAGGCCCAGCTACCGTTTCACAAGAGGAGAGCAGAGCAGCTGGCCCTTGGGCATCCCTGTTCACAAGTGCTCACCAAGTCCTCGGTCAACCTGTCCGTTGGCAAGGGGACGGGGTAAAGGCTGCTCTCTAATTATAAGGAGGAGCAGCCAGGGTCTTTGTTTTTGGTTTTCTTTTAAAAGATTGTATTTATTTATTTATTTGAGAGAGCGCAGGAGTGGGGCCTGGGGGGAGAGAGAAGCAGGCTCCCCGCTGCGCAGGGAGTCCAACACGGGGCTCGCATGACTAGAGCCGAAGGCAGAGGCTTAACCGACTGAGCCCCCAGGCGCCCCAGCAGCTAGTGTCTTTACAGAACATTCCGACTGGATTTCAGACCCAGGTTGAGTCGGCCTGACAGACCACCGGGGCTTCCGAGGTGGACAGTTGACCCAGGACTCGGTGCCGTGTCCTGGTGACATCCTATATCCTCTCCAGCCTTGGCTGGTGAGGCCGGCGTGTTCCTGGCCTTGGCCCTCACAGTCCCGACACTGCAGGATATCCGTGGTCCAGGCTTGCTTTACAGATTGAAGCCCCGAGTCTCGCAGAGGCTAAAATGATCTGCCACACCCGACAGCTGAGGGGGAGTGGAGGCCTCCTGGCCACCCCAGCCTCGGGGGTCTGTTGAGAAGAGACTCTACTGCGTGCTGCTGCCGTGGAGCTAGAGAAGCTGCTGGGTGGGAACTGGAGAGAGCAGTGGACCCAGACTTCCTCAAGGCCAGGACTGAGTACTTCCTGGAACACCAGGACCGAGTACTTTCTTGGGACCAGGACTGAGTACTTTCTTGGTGCCAGGACCAAGTACAACCTCAGCACCAGGACCAAGTACTTCCTGGAGCACCAGGTCCGAGTACTTCCTGGAGTGCTAGGACAGAGTTCTTTCTCAGTACCAGGACAGAGTACTTCTTGGAGTGCAAGGACCAAGTATAACATCAGCACCAGGACCAAGTATTTCCCGAGAGCCAGGACCGAGTACTTCCGCGGTACCAGGGCAGGCTCAGGCTGCCATACTTTGACCTTTTCTGGGGTCCAGGGCTTCTTTCTTTGGAGAAGGTCCACCCAGCTCAGCGGCTGAAGTACTTTCCTTGGCACAAAGGCTGAGGGCAGTCGGTGGGGGAGCCCAAGCCAGCTGTGTCAATCAGCTGGGACCCCCAGGTGGAGGGCATGGGGCAGGCAGCGTAGCTGCAGGAGTGAAAAATAGGGGTTTTCTTTTCTTTTGTACATTAGGAAGTCTCTCAGACTGCAGTCTGAAACCACGATGTCCTCTGTGGAAAATAAAGAATTCTGGAACTTCTCCGAGAGTTAAGTTTAGGCTTTCCCTAATTTGGCCCCTGTCCCTCCCCTGTTGCCAAGTTCCAGCAACTCAGGGTTTGTTCCTTATTTTCCTGAGGGCAGTTATATAAAGTGAGTGTTTTTCAAAGTCTGCAGTTGACCATGGCTCTGGTCACCACCCCCCACCTCGGTACCAAGAACTGCGCGTTGGGCGGTTTTGAGGGATTGCGCAAACCTCGTCCATCTGGAGACGCCTCACGCAGGCCTCCCACCTGAGGGGCCTGCCAGGGCCCTCACCGCAAGAGGTGAACTTCAAGCCACAGGACCCACAGATCAGACACGGAGAAGGCTAGCCCACGTGAGCAGCCGTCCTGTGGCGTGATGGGGACTTGGAGAGCTGGGCGGAAGGGCTGGGCAGGGGCGACCTCTGTGGGACCCGAGTTACTGGACACTCTTATTCTGAGGATGCTACTCGCGGCTTTCCTGGAATCGTGCCAAGCATCCGGGAGGACCCCACCTGGCATTTGTGCTGATGACCCAGGTGCATGATGGGGGGCCTTAGTACCCAACTGAGTAACCAGAAGGTTAGCACCTGGAAGCAGATTAAGGGACATATCAAGATAAACGTGTGGCTGGGTCCCCTCACCTCTGAGGTTCCGGCGGAGCACAGAACATGCACCCAGCCCTCCATGGGGGCAGCCCATGTTCCCGCAGACTCTGCCCCCAAACCCTGAGCTTCGAAAGCCAGGGAGATTATTTGGTAGTCGGAGAGGAGAAGAAAATTATTTTTCTGAGTCATCATATGAGGTAAGAAGCACATTTTAGTCTCAGTCCAGCGCTACTTCTCGAAAGTGCTCTCGGGATCCTGGGATGATGTTCAGTTCAGTGATGAAAACCAAGACCCAAGACTGTGGGAGCCAAAAGGCCTCTTTGGAATCTTCTAGTTAAACCCTCTCACCTGACAGATGAAAAACTGACTTCAGACACTCCCAAGACCCTCACCCCATAGTAAACAGCAGAGCCGGGGCTGGAACTCGGCCTCCTGGCTCCTTCCCTGTGCACGGGTCCTGTTCTCTCGGGCGGAGGGATGCGGGACCCGGCCGTGTCGTCCTTCCAAGTGCAGGCCGGGTCCTGATGTCCGCGGGGCTCTGTGTACTCAGGTCTGCTCGGCGGGAGCGGAGAATGAAAACCATCCTCCATGTGTTCCTTCCCCAGTAGGAATCAACCTGTTGGCAATTGCGCTGGAATGTTCTGTCGTGACCCTGATGCAGACCACGGGCCCCCGACACTGGCAGCCTTTCTGTTTGTCCTGTATTTGTGCTTTAGTCAGGCCTCTGCCGGGGGGTGGCCCACAGCTGCGTCAACAAAGGCATTTTGCAGGACGAAGCGTCAGGAATACCGAAAGGCCAGACCGCATCTGACTGAGGCACGCTTACCTCGCACCTTCTCTCAAGGCCCTAATGTGGGTAAAACAGCCCCTGTCCTTCAGGAATCCACAAATCCATTTGGGATCCATGGGAGTGGGGGAGCCGCCCACAAAACCCCAGACTCCACACACTGTAGACCCGCCAGTGTGCGGAGTGATGGCATCCGGTGGTGGGACTCTGCTCTCGGCCACCGCGGCGGGAAGTACTTTTCATTAAGAGAAGGGCTTGAGAGAGACCGTCACCAGCCGCTCCAGGAGTGAGTCCCTGAGCCCCTCGGATCCGCACTCGTCCTTGTCTTCCCCTGAGGTCGCCCTGGGCCAAGGCTCCTCATTAGGCAAGGAAGAGCTCTTGGTCTTCGCAGCCACTGATGCTGGCCAGTGTCTGCCGGTGGAGCGGACCCGCCGGAGGGAGGCTCTGAGCTGGGAGGGGCTGGTCCTGGCTTCCACGGCCTGCGAGCTGCTGTCCGGCCGGCCAGGGCCGGGGGCTATGCCTCTCTGACTTGCAGCATCTCAGCTCTAGACTGTGGTTTTCCCCTTGTCCTTTCTATTTGTATGGGCTGTTCTGAGGACCAAAGTAAGATTGAAGAAGGGCATGGTAATGGCACATCAGCTCTGTTGCTGACCCCTTTTCAGTGTTAGAATGTGGGCTTTTGCCAGAATTTCTGAAGGGGGTGGGCCTGGGGGCTTACATGGCCTGCTTTGAAGGTCAGCTCACCTCTTGGGAATCTTCCCGAACTTGGGGCTTTTCTCTTTTATCCCTTTGCGTTCCTGACAGGTGACTTGAGCATCAGCTCACATCCTGATAATTCCTTTTCCCCGAAGAGCCTGATACTCGTTTCCAGAGCCTGGGGTCAAGGTCTAAAATGGAGTGTGTGCGGCCAGCAACAAGCCCAGAGTCTCTCGGCCGCCACCAGCTCTTCCTGCATCTCCTGGTGCCTCAACGTTGCCCAGCAAAATGCCCACCAGTGCCAGGACCGGCCTGCCTGGCTGGCAGACCTGAAGAGGAGGTTCAGGGATGGTGAGGCGAAGATAAAGCTGTGAGGAAAGCACGAAGCTCTGCTGGGAATTTAATATTTAGAAATCACATGGCCAGGGCAGGCTCTGCGAGCCTGGGCCTTCTGGAAGGTCAGCTGAGCTAGGAGGCCAGGTCTCGATTATACCACTGGCTAATAGTCTTGTGGCCACAGCTCCAGATTTCCCCATACCTGGCCTCCAAGGTGCGCGCTGTTTCTCGGTGAGCCCTGAGAGATGGGAGCCGAGATTAGAATCCTGGAATGTGCGGCTGGGGCGGGGGTGGGGGGTTTGGGGGGGGCCTTCCGGCAAAGCCTGCCCCTCCCGCCCGCGGATGCTCCAGCGAGCAGGCCCAGGCCGGCGCGGGGTGCTGAGGGGGAGGCGGGCCTCCGGGGTGGGGGACACCGGAGGCTTTAAGGAGCTCGCGCGGGTCAGGAATAGCGGCGGGGACCTCGCAGGAGCCCTGCCTTCCAGAGGCCACCCGTGATGGGAGCCAGACCAGCATCCCGGCCTCTCCCCTTTCAAAGACTGGCTAACATGAGTCATTTCGCTGCTGGGGGCCTCGGGGCGAGAGCCTGATGGTGCTTTAAGGAACAAATAAGTATTTGTGAAAAGGCTTTCGTGTGTGGAAACTGTTGTACCGCACGAATGTTCGAGGGTAATGATTATTTGAAACTGGAGAGGAATGTACTCATTAAAACGGGAGATAAGCACCCACACCTGGCCCGTTCTCCTTCCCAAGGAGCTGAACGCGCAGGGCCTGCTCGCTGCCCGGCCGTCGGCTCAGACGGCGCTGCCCGCCTCTGGCCGCCGCGGGGTCAGGGGATGCGGGTTCAAACACTGCGTGCCCACCGCGCGTCCCGCAGATGCGAGCAGGGAAGAGCCACGCAAACGGCCCGCCCTTGCCCCCGATGAGCTGGAAGTCTAGCCGGAGAAGCAGACTGATGAAGGGCCGCAGTGTGGCCTGAGAAGTCCTGTCATCAGGGCTTGTCTTCAGTGGTGGGAACACAGAGAAGAGAAGAATTTGTTCTGCCTGAAGGCGGGTCCGCGCCGGAGATAATACGGGGACTGGGCCTTGCGTGGTCTGTAGAAGTTCACCCCGTGCGACCCAGGACTGGCGGTTGGGGGTGAAGGTTAGGAAGAGCTACGAAGCCCAGAGGCGGCCGCGAGCTTAGGGCAGGCGGAGAGCGGGGACCAGAGCTGGCCGTCCCCGCTCGGCCCTGGGCCAGGCTCTGTGCCGGAGGCCGGCCCTGTGCGGGAGGGACTCTCGCAAAGCAGGGTCTGTTCTCCCGGGATGGACAGTTGCCGGAGGGCGGCCTTGAACTGAGGTGTGCAAGGGGCCGAGATGGCCTTCCCAGCGGAGTGTCCACGGACGCGCAGCCGGGCGCGGAAGAGCCGCAGCAGTCCGTCTGCGCTTGCGGAAACGTGCCGGGGTGTGGAGCACATCAGAAACAAGGCTGCAGAGGTCGGCAGATCCATGGGGCCTGCACTGGAGGCTGTGAGGCCTGGCCCAGAGCTCCTGACCGTGGCTCCTCCCAGCGGTCCCCTGGGAAGCTGGGGGCCGTCCCCCTGGGCTGCCAGCTGAATGGTAGGGACGCCCGTACTGCACTGTAGGCTAACCGGCTCGCCTCTGTGGTGGGACCCGAGTCCCTAGTGTGTTCCCTTGGAACAGGTGTGGAAGCCATTGCCAAGTTCCCCAGGGCATGAGGGGAGGGGCCCACGTACTATAAGGCCCACTACTTCAGGGTTCGCTCTTGGAGCAGAGGTTTGAGATGGCCTGAAAGGGGCCAGGCTGAAAGTCTTGGAGAACAAGCCGGAGAGCTGGCGCCTTCTGGGGAAGAAATGGGGGAAAAAAAAATCTATCCTAAGTGGATTTGTATGGAAATACTCAAGGAACCCTGAGTAGCCAAAACAATTTTTGAAAATAATAATAATAAAAAAGAACAAAGTAAGATATTTCATAGTTCCTGATATCAAAACCTACTACAAGTTTATAGTAATTAAAACAGTGTGGTGCTGGCAGGAAGACAGACATAGAGACCAATGGAATAGAATAGAAACCCCCCAAGAAACCATCACATATGTGGCCAAATGATTTGTGATTAGAGTGCCAAAATCATCCAGTAGGAGAAAGACAGTCTTTCCAGCGCATGGTGTTGGGGACATTATGGACCTGGAGAAGAGTGAGGTTGGACCTACACCTTATACCATACAGGAAAACTAGCTGAGCACAGATCACAGACCTAAACATGAGAGCTGAAACTAAAATAGTCTTGGAAGACGACAGAGGGGAAGAGCTCATGACATTGGATTTGGCCCTGAAGTCTTGATTATGACACCAAAAGCAGATGCAACAAAGTAAAAATAGATCAATGGGACCACCTCAAAATTAAGAACTGTGCCCCCAAAGGACACAATCCACAGAGTGAAAGACAACCTCCAGAATGGGAGAAAATATTTGCAAATCATGTATCTGATAGAAGGTTAGTGTCCAAAATACAGAAAGAACTCCTACCAACTCAATGACAAGCCACCTGGGTTAAAAAACGGTCAAAGGGCTTCTTGAACAGATATTTTTCCGAAAAAGATGCACCAATGGCCAGAAGCTCCTGAAAAGAGGTCCCATATGAAAGATCCCATCAGAGGATCCAAACTCGGATCCAAACCATGATGAGGTACCAGCCGACACGCATCAAGACGGCTCCTATAGAAACAAAACCAGACCCAGAAAGTAGCAAGCATGGTGAGCATGTGGAGACGTTGGAACCTTGTGCCCTGTTGGTGGGAATGCGAAGCAGGGCCTCTGCTGTGGAGAACGGGCTGGCGGTTCCTCAAGAATATTAAAAATAGGATTCCCATGGGATCCAGAAATTCCGCTTTGGGGTGTTTACCCAAAGAATTGAAAGCAGGATCTCAACGAAATATATGTATACGCATTCGTTTGCTAGAGCTGCTATGACAAAGTAGCACAGAGCTGGGTGACTTTCTGTCCTCACCATTCTGGGGGCTCGAAGTCCGAAATCAAGGAGTTGGAAGGGTTGGTGTCTTCTGAGGCCTCTTTCTGAGACTTGTAGATGGCCATCTTCTGTCTGTGTCTTTATATGGTCTTCCTTCTGTGTTGGTGTCCTAATAATCTCTTCCTCAAGGACTGTAGCCACACTGCATCAGGGCCCACCCGTATGACCTCATTTTAACTCAGTGGAGACCCTATCTCCAAAGACAGTCACATTCTGAGGATCTGGGAGTTACAACTTCAATCTATGACTTTGGGCAGTTATGGGGGAGACATAATTCAACACCTATGTTCACAGCAGCTCACCAGGGCTAAGAGGTCGAAGGGACCCAAGTGTCCACTGGTGGTTGAATGAGTAGGCAAGATGTGGTGCATCGCTACAATGGAACCAAAAGGAAGGAAACTCTGACACAGGCTACGTCACAGAGGAACTCTGAAGACATTGTGCTTAAGTACAATGAATATTCCAGTCACAAAAAAAGCCAGGGGTGCCTGGGTGGCTCAGTGGGTTAAAGCCTCTGCCTTCGGCTCAAGTCATGATTTCAGGGTCCTAGGATCGAGCCCCACATTGCGATCTCTGCTCAGTGGGGAACCTGCTTCCCGCACCACCCGCCCCCGCCTGCCTCTCTGCCTACTTGTGATCTCTGTCTGTCAAATAAATAAATAAAATCTTAAAAAAAAAAAAAAAAGCCAAATAGTGCATGATTCCACGTAATTGAGGCAGCGCCTTGTCATGTTCATAGAGACAGAAAGCAGGATGGTGATTGCCGGGCTCTGGGCGAAGGGGATGGGGAGTTGTCTCATGGGGACAGAGTTTCTGTTTTGCAAGATGAGAACATTCTGGAGGCAGATGGTGGTGATGATGGCATGGTGGGAACGTGCTTACCACAACTAAGCTGTGCACTTAACATGGTTAAGATGGAAAGCTTTATGTTACATGCATTTTACCACAATGAAAAGGGAAAAAAAGAAAGGTTAAGAACTCAGGCAAGTTCTCCTACACGCAGCTTCTTTCCAGGCTGTGCAGGAGGTCACCAGGTGAGACCAGGGGGAGGAGGAGCAGAGGGACGGGGGAAGTGACCCAAGTTGGACACACACCACTCCTCTTGGCCATGGTGTCACCCAACTTCACTGACCACTCCAGCCCAGCCACCAGCCCCGAGCTCCTCCCCACGAGGCCCTGTCATCTCTCCCGGGAAGATGCGCATCCTGGACTGCTTCCTTGAGGCCCCACGTTCTGTGTCCTGAGATGGGGGCCTGTCCATGAGCCATTCCCAAGGTGCCGAGAAGCCTTTGCTGCCCACTCCTGCTTTCCTCCTGGGGCGCTTTCCTTCCTGCCTCCAGTCCCGACCTCTTCCCCTTGCTCCTACCTCGGTGATGGGGGGCGCAGTGTAGCCTCATGTTCTAGAAGGGATGCATGCTCAGGTTCTTTGAAGAAGCTAACATGTTATCACCCCTCGTTTTACTCCCTTTGCATCCACACCCCTCTGTGGTGGTCAGTGCTCATGGAGGACTCAGGAAGGGGACATGGTGCGTGCATAGAGCCAGTGCTGCCCCCGGGCAAGGCTGGATAGACACCTGAGGGCCATCCTGTTGACCATATGCTCTCTTTCCTTTCTAGGACCTGAGTTCCTTTGCCATGCCGCTCCTGGATGGAGACCTGGAGAGCTCAGAAAAGCATTCTTCTCGTAAGGTGAGGCCGCATTTCTCACAGCTTCTCATGGCTCACCTGAGGTGCCACTGAGGCAAGACTCCCTCAGTGAGAGCCCAGGAAAAATGTCTACCTGCTCAGCCACCTGTGCTCTCACCTGTACATCTACCTGTGCTCCCACCTGCCCATGCACCTGTGCTCCCACCTGCTCATCCACCTGTGCTCCCACCTTCACATGCACCTGTGCTCCCACCTGCTCATCCACCTGTGCTCCTACCTGCTCATCCACCTGTGCCCTTATCTGCACATGCACCTGTGCTCCCACCTGCTCATCCACCTGTGCTCCTACTTGCACTGCCCCTGCTTACCAGTAGTGCACCCACCTCATGCGGCCATGCTCCTCCCACCTGCCAGCTGTCTAATTTGAGAGCCTGCTGGGCTTTGCTCCTTTCTCTTCTTCTCTGTCTGGGTTCAGCCATGGCCCCCTCAGACTCCCCAAAGAAGGCAGAGATAACGTGGAAAATCAACAATAAGCCAAGAGAAGAGGCTAAAAGGATCAGTAAATGGGCAGTTTGGAGACAGTCCAAGGCTTTGGCTTGTCCCATCTTGGACAGGAATCCCTTCCGCCTGCCACACCCCAACCCGTCCTGTTCCAGGCCTTCCTTCCCTTCGGTGTCCACACCACTTTTCCTTGCCTCTCTGTAGCTCATTGCCTCCCCTCCCCCTCCGGCCAGTCAGCAGCTCAACAAGGCTGGTGGCCATCCAGGGTCAGGCAGCCAAGAAGGAGTGTGTATCCCATGAGGGTCGTTGGACCTGGCGAGAAAGGGGAGGTCAAGGCAGCCTGCAGTCAGGACCGAGGGGGCACCCAGAGAGCTGGGTGGCAAGTCCTTCCTGGCCCCATTACCCACGGCCCAGTGAGAGGTGGCGTGGCGAGGGGCCGGCCCCCGGGCTGCCATGAGCCTTGTCTGAGTGGAGATTCAGAACCCCACGATGCTTCAGCTCTGGGTACTGGCAGCCTGGGGCGGCGGCGAGAGCGCCCGTGCTGGGGAAGCTAGCCTGTTCCCTAAGCATTCGAATTGCCCACAATGAAGGCAACGTACTGGGTCAGGCGTGTGGGTTTCCACTGTTCCCAGCTCCCCGTCCTGAGTGAGCAGGCGGCCCGATGAGCAGTCACTGTGGCCCAGCCCAAGACGGCACTCAGAGGATGCTCTCAGGAAGGAGAAGCAGACCTCCCAGCCCAGCAGGCCAGTCTGAGGCTGCAGGCCGACCTCTTTGTCCCCTCGGGCTGGCCGCGTCCAAGGGTTTGACTCTGAGATACCCTCCTTCAAGTGAAACCTAAGGCAGAACTGGGCATGCAGTAAAGACCCACGGTGAGGACTGGGGCCTCATCCAGCCCCACCAGCCCCCATTTTGGGGGCTCCCAGAGGGTTCCAGAGCCAAATCACTGTCACAAATGCGTGACTGCAGAGCGGAGAGGGACCTTGGAGGGTTTACTGTATCCTCTGAATGCTGCGGGACACTGGTGATGATGACGTGTGGGACACGGGCCTCCCGTGCCTGTGGCCTTGCAGGAGAGGAGGGCATGACCTCCCAAGAAGGCAGTGAATTGTTCCAGAGGGTCTGGCCGGTGGTGCAGGAGATGGAGGGACCTCCGTGCCCAGTCAGCTGGGAAGGTGCTTCTCCCTGACATAACCTGGAGACAGGCCTCTGGATGCGAGTGGACAGGGCGCGGACGCCTGGGATTCCCACTGACCTGTTGCCCGTGGCCTTCCCTTGGCCTCCCCACGCGCACCTCTGCCCCATCCCCATCCCTCCTCCTGACCCTTGAACCTTGGCGGTTCTCCAGTGAATCCCCGTGAGACTCCAGCGGCCTGGCACTATATAGATGGAAAGCCGGCCTTTTTGAGAGGCAGAGTTTGGCCACTACCAAGAAGACTCTCCAGACCGCCTCGGGAGGGCCGCGCTCTTCCCCTGCCAGATTCCGTCCTTCCTCTTTGCAACTCAGATCACGGTGTCGACACCCCTGTGAAGGGGAACATGGGTTAGATTCTCGGGCAGCCGGCCCTTTCTGCAGACGTGATGCGGGCGGCCAAGAGGGTGGGAGGTGCCGCTAGGCTCCGCGGGCACAGATGTGTGGGAACAGGCGGGTGCTTGGCAGCCCCTCTGGGTCCCAGGAGCCCATACGAAGGGAGACAGAAGCACCCCTTCACAGGTGCTGCTGATGCCTGCAGGACACCTACCTGGCGTGCCATAACGTCTGTCCATGCGGTCCCCCAGGCCCCTCACTTCACCCCGTCTGTGCTGTCTTTCCCCCTCGAGACGGCAGCTCTTTGTCGCACACTGTGCGTCTGTGAGGCGCTTCTGGTCCCCTTGACTCCACACAGCTGAAGCCTGTGGTTCCCAGGCCAGCCCCCGGGGGAAGCCCAATGCCAGGATTTCTAGATCTTTCCACACGATGGGCGTCACTCTGGGTCTGCCAGCATGGCGTGGCATCTGGGCCGGTGGGGAGGGGGTTTTGAGCACCAGGCAGCCTGGCCTTTGCCTCAGCGGCCCTCCTGGCAGACCGCCCGACTGCCTGCCCCCCGTTTGCTCCTGCCCAGCAGCACACACCTGGGGGGTCTCTGGGCCCTTTTGTTCATCCAGACACAGGGACTCATCCAGTGACATTTACCGAAGTTCTGTTGGACAGCAGCTTGCTATAGGCACAAGCTGAGGCCCCGTCCCTGGCACCTTCCATTGATGCCACGATCTGCATCACCCCCACCCAGTGGGCGGAGCAGACGGGGGCGTGCTGGGCTCCCACTGCCCAGGAGCACGATTAGGCTCTCACGGTCCGCCCCCATGGGAGAAGGCGGAGCTGGCCGTGTCTCCCATTATCTGGCCTTTTTTGGGGAAAGGTCTACTTTCTCTGGGTTCCTCCTCAGTGCCTGACTCATTTGGCCTGGAATTTTCAGTACAGAGTGGAATCCCAGGCAGGAGAACCCTAGGCTTCCCCCTGGTTTATCAAACGAGGTTCAGGCTGGCACGCAGAGCCGCCCCCCACATGGCGGGCTCCCCGGTGGTGTTTGGCGCCACCCATCCCTGGCGGCCCAAGAAAATGGCTGTTTGCGCTTCCCATTCTGTCTCCTTCTCAGGCCCTGGGTGCCCTCCACCCATCAGCCTGTCCAAAGCCCGTCAGCTTTCGGGTTTTCTCTGACTCCACCCCCCGACCCCCGTGGGACAGTGTTTCACCCTTTCTTCATCGGCCACGCCTTGCCTGCCATCCCCGTCTTGTCCCCCCCGCGCCCGACCCCGAGGCCAGCACCGGCTCGGTGGTTCTGCCTTCTCCCTGCGGAGCTCCCAGCACGGTGCGGAGCGTAGCAAACACGGGGCTCCCCTGTGCGGTTAGCCTTGCAAGTAGCGCCTGAACGGGACTCTGGCCTCTGCCCTCAGACTTGACCTTGACGTAACTGCACGTCTACCAGGCTGCTCCGCCTCTCAGCTATTTCTGCCGCCCTCGGGAGGGATGTGGTGTAAAGGTTAAGGCCATGGGCCCCAAAGTCCCATGTCACCACTTACCAGCTTTATGACCTTCACCCTGCGTCCCACTGGCCCCTTCTCCTGGCTTCCGGCTAGTGGTGCTTGGCAAGTGACAGGGAGAGGCTAGCAGATGGTCGGCCCCGAGCAAATCTGACTGTGCCACTCCCTGGCTAAAAAGCCTCAGAGAAGAGTGAGGTTCTTAGGCCGCATGAGGCGTCCTCCCATGATTCAGCCCGGCCTCCCTAACATTCCGTGCATATCAAGCAACTGTTCCTAATTCATGACGAGGCGTGTGGATCAAATACGCATAGACTTACCGTGTCCAGAAATTGTGCCGGGGCTTCCCTGTCGGCGGTCCCCTTAAGCACAGACCCGGTGAGTCGACCTAGTGTCCCCGCTGGACGGAGGAGGGCCCTGAAGCTTAAGTCACTCGTCCAGGCTGCCGGATACTGGGCCGGCTTCCAACTCCGGTCCCTGTGTCCACACTCCTTGCTTGTGCGCTGCAGGGTCGTTTCCCACCCTGTGTGCTCTTCCTCCCCCCTGCCCCCACCCCCCGTGTCGACAGCCACATCTGTTACCTGGAGAGCTTCTCCTTGGGGTTCAGAAAAACTCCAGAAAGCCTGAGTCCCGTGGGGAGGGAGAGAGTAGCAAGACCCAGAGCGCTAACGACAGGGTTGGAGGGTTAGATGTTTTCCATGTTAAATGGACAAAGAAAAACTTGGCCTCTCTAGGAGGAGAGGTGCTTGCGTGATGCATCTGTTGTGCCCGTCCTCTGGCTTGGAAACTCACCTGCCCAGGGGATTGGGAGCCAGCTGGTGCTCCCCCCACATGGCCACACGGGCCCTTGGGCATAGGGTGGGGAGTTGCAGAGAGAAGTGACTTGTGATTGAGGGTCACCAAAGGGGTCCGCACAAGGGCACAGCCTTCTGGAAGGAGCCACAAGCCCAGTTCGGGGTTCCCTCTGGTGGTGGGAGAGCTCACAGGGGCCCTGGGCCCCCCACTGGCCCCGTGTGGACAGAGCGGCCAGAGCTGCACAGATGCTGCCTTTGGGCACATGGGCTCACCTGCCTTCATACATCTGTGGCCACCTGCCGAGTGGCTTCCCAGGGTCTCTGTGCTGGCTGCTTCCCTGGCCTGTGTGCCCCAGGAGCCGTGTGGACAAGCTGCTGTTCTTTCCTGCTGTGGGACGAGGAGGGCCCTGAGGTCCTTCCGGCTCCTGTGTCGCAAGTTTGCCGAAGCCACGGCAGGAGCAGAACGTGCAGAGCCGGCTCCTGTGCATCAGGGGTGGGCACGACACCTGGTCTTAACAGATGAGGAAACAGGCAGAGAGAGCCTAAGTGACTCAGGAGGGCCCAGTGAGGGGTGAGCTGGGGTCAGACCCTTCCCCTCGGGCTGCAAGTACCAGTCCCTGCGCCCCCCAGCAGGACACATCTGATGTGCCTCCAAGTCTGTGAGCTGTACGCTTGGGCTTGAAGTTACAGGAAGAGTCCGGACATTTCCCAGACCGTCAAGGTCAAGTCACCCGTGGAGTGCGCCTCCGAGGTATTCGGTCTTGTTCACTTGCTTCCTGAGCTCTGTCAGCAACCCCTGTCGTCCCGTGCCACAGCAGCTCGGAGGGGACATCCATGCTTCCAGCGCCAGGTCACGTCGGACCCGAGCCCTGGGCTCACCGCGTTTCAGGTCGTAGAGATGCCTGTTTCCTCCTCCGACGAGGGCCAAGAGAACATCGCGTCGGTGTAGTCAGACCTCGAGAAGGACAGTGTCAGGATTTGAGAAGTAAAGGCCGGAGGACAGACCCGCAGATGGGATGAAGGGAAAACACAGGGCCTCGAGCCTTTCTTGCCGCCTTTCCCGTCCCAGGAACTTCTTCCGGAGAGCTGGGACGGCAGTCAGTGGGCCTCTGGGTGGCGCTGACGAGCCCCCTTGGGTCCCGTGCTTTCCTCCAGACCATGGGGTGGCCCCCTGTGTTTGCACAAGAGCTCAGGGCTGTTTCTGGGGCTGGGGCCACGGAGGATCAGCCTCGAGACAGAGAACGTCCAGAGGGGCAGGCACGGGAGGGACCGACTCAGTGCAGGGCTGAGGGCTGAGTGCCTGTGCTCGGAATGACCTGTCTGTCTGTCTGTCTCTCCCCAGGTGGACAGCCCCTGCAGCTCGGGCAGCCCCTCTAAAGGGTTCTTCTCCAGAGGCCCCCAACACCGGCCCTCCAGCCCCGTGTCCGCTCCCGTGAGACCCAAGACCAGCCCTGGCTCTCCCAAAACCGTGTTCCCGTTCTCCTATCAGGAGTCCCCACCCCGCTCCCCCCGCCGCATGAGCTTCAGCGGGATCTTCCGCTCCTCGTCCAAGGAATCTTCTCCCAACTCCAACCCGTCTACCTCCCCCGGGGGCATCAGGTTCTTCTCCCGCTCCAGAAAAAGTAAGACATTGATGCTATTGATTCAGGTGGGTGCTGGGCTGCTGGGGACCTGACCTCCGAGGGCCGGTGGGGCACGTGCCATTCGCAGGGGCACCCAGGCCAGCCGGGGGGTGTCGGTGACTTGGTGCCGAGTGCATGCGTCTTGTCTGTTCCCCAAGGACAGCGCTGTCTCCAGAACACGGTTGGTTTCCACCTGCTACTTTCTGTCTACACAAAGCCGTCGGTACGGGGGCAGCGCAAACGTCCCAGTCCTCCCGGTGGGACTTGTAAGGACAGCTACATGAAACCTGGGCCCATAGCCTTCCCTGAAATCTGCACCTGCAGCAAGCTAAGCTTCAGCACATTCCCCGGGGCCAGAGGACCCAGACCTTGGTTTGCTCTGCCAGATGTGCTCCTCACTACCTGTGGCTTGGTTTTGTGGGGTTTGAATGGACCTGTTTCTGACAGATCCTGGCTTTCTGTTTTGGGTGCTGGGCAGCTGGGGTTGATTTACTGGGGAAACAAGGGAAGGAAGAAAATGTGTGTTTAGGTGAGCACTCTTCACCTTCATGAGTATCTGTGACTTAAGGACAAAATACTCCCAGTTGAGCACCGTTGATCATACCTGGGAGTGTAACGGACAAGCCGCAAAGTAGAGTGGGTTTCCTCCTTCCCCGTGTCTTAGCACATCTCCCCACGCCATCTGAGTCTCCATGATGATTAGACAGCTCCTGTTTGGGATGGCAGGAATTTGGGAACCAATTGCCCTTTGGCGTGCGGTCGGTCGGTCGCCTTCCTTTTTTTCCAGCTCATGTGTTAAACTCAGGACCCGGAGGATAAAGCAATACTTGATTGGCACGACCAAGGCACAGAGCACAGATTCAGTCTCTGGGGCTTAGAAGGAAAGGGCGGGGGCTCTCTCTTTCCTTTTCTGTGTGGGGTGGGGTGTGGTTGCTGGTACCCCTGACGTCATCCCCCTAATGACTGGCCCTAAGCGTAAATGCACAAAGGTCATGGGTCAGAGTGGCCCTCCAGCCACTGGGTGACATGCCGTTGGGAATTAAGTCTACAAACCCAGTAGGGAGAGGGGAGTGTCCGGGCACTGATGTCCTAACGCTCTTGAGCGAGTTGAGGCTTCCTTGACCGAGATCGTGAAGCTCTCAGATATCCTCTAAGAGGAGGGGATGCTGGGTGGGTCGACGTCAGGACGCCTTGTTTCACTGGTGGCATCACGCCTGTGTTGGTTATAACAGAACTACCTTGTATTAGCCTCCTGGGGCTGCTGTAACAACCGAGTGGTTCGAGCAACAGAAATGTAGACTGTCACAGTTCTGGAGGCCGGAAGTCCAAATTCAAGATGCCACTCGAATGGCAGAGGTGCTTCTCCCTCTGAAGGGTCTCAGGGAGAATCTATTCCACGTCTTTCTCTTGGCTTCTGGTGGCGCCGGTAACCCGTGGTCCCCGTTGCCTTAGAGCAGCGTCACTCCAGTCCCTGCCTCTCCCTCCATCTTCGAACGGCATCTTTCCTTCGTGTGTCTGTGCCGTGGGTCTCTGCTCCTCTTCTTATAAGAGCTAAGTCTCGGATTAGCAGACCGTTCTGCTCTAGTATAGTCGCATCTTGTCTTAACGGATTACGTCTGCAGTGTTACCCATGCAAAAAGTTCACATACTGAGGCTCCCGGGAAGGCATGAGTGGAGAGGACACTGTCTAGGCCAGTCCATGGGTCACATAGGAAAAGCCAAGATGTACGGTTCACGTCAAGGGCTGGGAATGGAGAGGATCTGTGGGTGGAGACGGGCCAGCCTGTGAAGGCCAGGGTCATTTCTGAAGGCGGAAGGGAGCCGCCAAGACACAGAGTCTGGGAGAGTGGTGTGTTGGGTGGTGGTGCTGGGCTGGTCTTGCAGCTCCCTGGGAAGCAGAAGGCCATGCTGCCTTTTTCTGTTTGGCATTTTAAAGGGCTCTTCAATGTTCTTGGCCAGAAAATCCTGTTTCCAGGGTCTGTCTTCTAAGATGTTACGGAGTGTCCATAAATTGTCAAGGCTCTTCTCTACCATCTGGCCAGGCAGCTGTAGACTGAGCTCAGGGCGGCTCTGTTTGGCTCCGGCCAAACAGAAGACAAGCATTGATCAGGCGGGGCTGATCAATGAAGCTTGCTCGTGAAGACAAGCATTGATCAGGTGGGGCTGGGCACTTGGCTTCTGCACAGGAGCTCCCTGGAAGGGGAGGCTCAGACCAGAGTAGGCCGGTCCCAAGACCCATGCTCTTGACCCTGGACCACTGAGCCCAGGAAGCTGGTATTCCCCAAGTGGAAGCCCATCCTGCCAGGCCCTGTCATTAAGGAAGGTCTGTTTCCTGGCGAGAGGGGTGCCCTACTGGGCCGGGAGGAGGGTCACCTGGACTCCCTGCTGCCTCGTCTGCAGATGTGCTCGCAGGGGGCGTGCTTGCAGAGTGTGCCATCTGCTGCCTTCCCGCCTACTTGAATCAGTTCCTGGATCCAGGGCCCCAGACCGTGTGTTTCCCCCCGCTGCCCCGGTACTGGTTTCGCATGATGGAGCCTGAGAGTAATGTCACTCACCAGTCTGCGTGAGGGTCTTTATGAGAAACAGCCCGTGAGACGCACAGTGTCCCCTGGAAGAGCATCGCAAAGACGTCGTCCGTTCCCCAAGGCCCCTGGGAGACATTTCCTGTCCAGCCTTGGTGCCGAGAAGAGCTGAGCTTGCGAGCGATCGGGTTTCTTTGTCTGTGATGGACACTGACCGTGTAACAGCTCTGTTGCCTGCCGGACGTCTCAGAGCTGCCTTTGTACGAGGGGCGTACAGCGGGCTTCTCTAGCCTCATTTCTGAATCGAATTTTGGTCCCCATCCTTCTTTCATACCACTTTTTTTTTAAAAAAAAAAAAAACAAGGAAGACAACTCATTGGAAGGATTTGGGGGTATTTATAGAATTCAAAGAAGAGCTGACTGCTGGGGACTCAGGAAGGGAGGGGACCAGGCTGGCTGTGGGGGCCTTGGCAGCGAGAGTGCGCGGATCTTTCCATGAGATCCAGAGACTTCATTGTCTGTGTCTCTCCTCTTGCCACGCGGAAGTCATTATAGGATACCTGATTAGCCCAGTTAGGGTCTCTGAACCGGCTGGTTGTGGGGGGAGGAGCAGATCCTGCAGCAAGACTAGAATGACCCATGACCCACCCACCCCCACCCCAGACATGGGCAGGAAGTTCCCAGAGAAGAGCCCAACAGGCAGCTCTCACACTCTACTCTCCCAGTGCCCGGCATGCGTGCATGTACACAGCGTCCCTTTGGGGGCTCCATCCAGTCACTCTATGTACACTTGTAAGTGTGCACACCACTTCCTCCGTAGGCGGCAACCCTGCGTTGTGTCCGACCAGCACAAGTAAGGATGTTTTCCAAGTCCTGCCTCTCGAGGCCAGGCCCATTTCTCCTGGAGTTCTGGCTGCAGCCTGTCTTTCTATCGGGTGACTTAGGCCCCACAGGGCGGACCTAGAATCTGAAGGTTCAGCAGCTCCCCGGGTGGCACGGATGTGTAGTCGAGCTTGACGAGCACCGTCATCAAGGATCGGGGCAAAGGAAGAAGGAGGATAGAAATCATGAGCGCGGTCCTCTTCAAAGAGGACATAAAAAACGAAAAGGAGATTCAGTCTTCAGACGCTCTGAGAACAAGAAAGGGAATGCGGGTGGGAGCTATGGATCCCGATGCCACATCTGGCCTTGGGACCAGCGATTCCCAGGTTGGCTGGTGTTTGTGGCCCAGGGAAGAGAACCAAATCTTGCTTCTAGAAGGATCCATCCCATGGAGGACCTGCTAGTGAGGCATGGCTGCTACCTCCCACTCCCTCTGCTCTGCTGATCCAGTGGCGTGTGGATTCGAGGCATGTCTTGGGGACTCTGGGTTTTTATCATACTCCCTCCAGCCCCACTGTAGCCCCAGACATAATTCTCATGATGGTCAAGGTCTAATCCCACCCAAAACAATCATGCACTCTTCTGCCCCGTCTTCTAATAACAGTGGTGGGCAAACCAGAGCCTGGGGACAAAATCTGGCCGGCCACCTGTTGTTACAAATAAAGCTCCGTTGAAAACAGTCACGCCCGTTTGGCTCTTTGGACTGTGGCTGCCGTCATGCTGCAGTGTAGGATCTGGTCCGCAGAGTCTGAAGTGTTTGGACCGAGCTACTGTCTAGTAGCTCCAGAAGTCCAAAGCAGTCATGCGGCAGGAGAAGCTTCCAGAAGGGTGAAGCTTTATCTTCAAAGGGGTTTTTAGAACTGAATCTTGCCTTTGGAGACGAGCAAAAGAAAGCCCGGTCAATATGTTCATGAACTCAAATAATAAGATTGAAGTTTTTTAAAATAATAAAATAATTTTGCACAGTCAGCAAGGACCTCAAGAGTGGCTTCGTGTCATGTCACTAAACTTCACTTTCTAATTGTTGTCATTACAAATATTACGCCTAACAATCACAAATAACGACAAATGCTTTGCCCTGTCTCCTGAGTGCGTCCTACATGACAATTACTTTAGTCCTTGTGTAAGACTCTATAAAGTGACTTTTTACCATTTTTATCAAAATAAAAACCGAGCCACAGAGAGCGTACGTCATGGAGCGAAGGCCCACACAGCTGGTACGTGGTAGAACCAAGATCTGAACTCAGGTGGTCTGAGTTGAACTCCCCAATCTACTTTGAACCCAGAGGCGAAGACTCTGCTGGAAGAAGATTTTAGGAATCTCTAAGCCAATAGTCGGACAACAGCCAGCCATTTAGAAGAAAGGAAAAGAGAAGGGTTTCCTTGGAGATTCCTCACACCAAAATAATTTCCATCTGGAGCAAAACTGTATGTTATTCACATGTCCCCCAAAATGGAAAAATATAGTCTTGGGGTGTCAGGCCTTTCTTTTGTAAAGGGTGAAAAAATGGGTTTGTAAACGCGAGTAAACATCACACCTTTCTCACCATCGCTGGAAGTCGGTAGGTTGGATGCTCAGAGCATCCGGATGGTGGTCTGGCTAGAGAAGAGCTGGGGGGTCTGTCTGAGAGAAGGTAGGGCGCATTCAAGGGAGAAGTGCGTACGTCCGTGACGGGTGGTCCGATGAGTGAAGACAAGGCTCCAGAAGGTGCGTCTGAGCCGGGCAGGACGTGGGATTCTGGTGGTGAGACCAGAGACTGCAGCCCAGTCACGGTGCTGGGTCGGACGGAAGAGAGGAAGGACACAGGTACTGGGGGTTCCCGTGTTCAGGGAAGACCACCGCACCCCCGGCTCCCGCCTGCCGCTTCACGCCGCGTCTTCGGCAGGGCCTTCCTCTGGGGCCTGCACAAAATCAGCACGTTCTGCACGTTACATGCTTCTTCTCCACAGCGAGTGCTGTGGACTGGTTCCCTTGGCTGCCTTTCCCAGAGGAATGTAAGCTCTCCGAGCGGAGGGGCTCTTCGGTCCTAGGCTCCTTTCTCAGCGTCTTGATCAGCGCCTGGCACTAGCGGGCGTCCAGCAACCCCAGTACCCTCCGTCCACCCCTGAGTCCACCCATGTGCTCAGCTCTCAGGCTCGGGCTCGGGCTCCTTCTGAATGTGGGGCGTCGCCCGTGTTCACCGAGAAGTAAGCACGACTCTCTCGGCAACAATAAAGGACAGACAGGACGATGCACCGTGTCGGAATAAACACAGACACGAACAGAAGCAGAAGCTCCCTCTCCACCAAAGGCAGGAGGTCTCCCTCTCACCTTCGCACAAAAGAGAGCTTGCCGCTAAAACTGAATTCCTGCTCCTGGCAGCCCACCAGCCGCTCCACACGGTCATGGACACCGACCCACCCATCGGGCCTCGCCCTCCGCCTCCCGGGAAGGTTGAGGTCGGATCCCAGCCCTGCCTCCGTGAGGGAGGAAGCCGCCGACCCACCAGCCTGCAGCTGCTTTCTCTGCTGCCGGCCCTGGCCTGCGGCTTCACAGAGGTGACCTTCCCACAGGCCCTGGTGAGCGGAACTTGCGTCTGAAATTGCTGTTTATTAGAGTTCCTGGTGGTACGTGAATCTCCTGCAGGCTCTGGACATGACCACCCGTGTTAGGAAGGCCCTGAATCCGGCGGCAGATCCACGGGCAGCAGCAGGCATGCGGGCCAGAGAAATGGGGCTCATGTAGGAATTAAGGTCAAGTTACCAGGCAAGGGCTCGGTGGAGAATCAGATGAGATAAACCCTCTGTTTCAGGTAGATTGCTAAAATATAGGTAGATTTTTAAAATCTCTCTGTAGTGGGAGGATTATTAAAAAGTACCAGTTCATTTTAGTCCTTACAGTAATTTTTGTGGGTTTATCTGTGTCCCCACAAAAGAGACAGTTTGAGATCCTAAACCCCCCCCCAAAATCCCTGAATGTGACCCTATTGAAATAAAGCTGCTACGGATGTAACGAGTTAAGAAAAAGTCATCCTAGAGGTGGGTGGGGGCCACGTCCGACATAATTCGTGTTTTGTAAGAAGAGGGGGACACGGTGGGAGGAAGGCCGAGATGGGGGAGATGCGTCTCGAGCCGAGGAGCCCCAGGGGTTGCCAGAGGCACCAGAAGCTGAAAAGCCAAGGAAAGATCCCCCCCAGGTTCAGAGGCCGTGGGGACCTGCCGGCCTTCATTTCAGACTCCTGACCCACACGCTGTGATTTTCTGTGTCGCTGTGACCCTTCCAGGGGACAGCGATGCCATTGCACAGATAGGAAACAGGTGTTCGTGTCACGTTTGGCTCGTGATCTGTACATCACAGGAGCACTTTTGTGTGGGGGGATGTTACCACAGGGCTCAGATGCCCTCGCTCTGGGGAGGAAGGAGGCCGGCCCTGAGGCCAGTTCCTCGTGGGTGATTGTCAGGAGAGCCGTTTCAGCAGCGGGGAAGGGAAGAGAGCGTGTGACCTGGCCAAGGACCGAGTTGGAGATACCTTGTGAGTCCGAAGGGAAGGGGACATGTGAGCTGGAAGGGAAGGGGAGTGAAGGGTGGCCACGCCCGGTGCCCAGTCGTGGCGCGAGCTCCTCTGCTTCTCCCAACCCCTCCCTGAAGCTGGGTTGGGCCCACAGTGCTGGGGCCAGATCTAGGTCCTCGGTGGGGAGAGCAGCCCAGAGCCAGCTGCCTCCCCGTGGGGACTGGCGACCTGACCAAAAGAAACCTGTTTTATGTCGAACCACTGAGAACCTGGGGCTTATTTCTTGCCGTAGCCTTGCTGAACCTATCCTGGCAGAGCAAGGTAGACTAGTAGAAATGGATGGATTGGGGCTCAAGGAAGTTTTGAGCTGGTCTGTTTACCTCAAGATAGGAGAGATGAACACATTCTCAGGCTGAGAAGCAAAAGCAGCTGATGGGGGGACTCCTGAAACACACAGACGGGTCCTGAGGGGCGGGGACATGAGCCTGCGTCCATCTCTGGTGGTGGTTTCTGTTCTCCCTTAGACTGCTGGGTTTTTGCTCTGGGGACACCTGTTTGTCCTCATGGCCCCAACAAGGCTGCCTGCCCCGTCAGAGCTGCCATTACTCAGCATCAGCCCTCTGGGCCTCTCTGGGTTGTTCCGGGCTTTGCACCGCTAGTGTGTGGATGTCCCTTTGGCACCATGAAGGCCACACCGTTCAGCAGTGCGCTCTTTGCGCAGACTCAAGTTCAGATCTACACACGGAGCCTGCATGTGCCCCATGGCACCCCTGCAAGACAGCTGCTTATCCCGGATTCAGGGGCCCTGCACAGGGTTGCCAAGCTCAGGGGTGGCATTGGTGCATGTGAGCTGGTCGGCCCCGAGCACGGTTGGGTGCTAAGCAAGGTTTGACCCGTCCCTTTCCTGAGGACACCTGGATTGTTCTCCTCAGAACCCATCAGCCCCTCTGACCTCACTGAGTTTAGTCTACCTCTCAGTGGTGGCTCCTTTGTGGGGCCCTGAGGAGCTGCCACAGTCTTTCCTCTGCCTATTTGGTCCTTAAACATACACATATATTTGAGAGCATCTGCACGCATCTGTGTAAACACCGTCAGATAGCTAAGCCCCCTTCAGCCATTAGACACAGCCTTCGAAATGTTTTTCTGCCTATCGCTGAGATCATCTCCAGCTCTGGAGACACAGACAGGCGGCCATGATGCTCTTGGCTCCTGTGTGAGCCCCTTTCTCATATCTTTTCTGCCCACCCTCCCCACCAGTCCCTCAGTCCCTCCTTCTCCTTACCAGGTGTTGGCGGACTCTGACAACCCATCTGACGAGTGCTCCCCCTTTCTTCATAACAGAGCCTGGTTTTATTCAGGATCCAGGCCAGGGCAGGACTTATCACTGGTCTAGTTCGGTTGGAATTAGCCCTTTCCCATTTGGGGAAATGTCTGGTTTCGGGATTACTGGCCTTGAGGTGAACCAGGGACCTATGTCTTGCCAACAAAATGTAAGGAGAACTCTTCGAAGGATCAAAAAGTCATCTCCCCCAACAAAAAGAGATACATGAGGACTAACTCCTTGTCCTTACTTGGACTGTGGTGTGAGGATGTGGTTTCCAGAGCTATGGTGGCCATCTTGTGACCATGGCCCCCATGCAAGATGGCGGAACAGGAAAGTGGGCGTGGAATCCTCACGGTGGTGTGCGTCACGGAGCTCAGTGTTCTAGGTAATAGACGTCCCTGTTGTTCAGTCTCTTTTAAGTTGTATTTTTCTGTTACATTCCATTAAAGGATCCCGGCTGATACACATTTCTTGACAGAGGTGAGATTCGTCCAGATTGGGCAACCAAAGGAAAGCCGGAGGGGCTAATCGGGAATATTCCAGATGGAGGGCTGGGGAGGGAGGAGAGCTAGAGCACAGGCAGCCTTGGGTTTTCCTCCTGTGCTACGGAGAAAAACAGAGCAGGTTACAAGGGCCCACGGGGAGGGGGGGTGCTGGTTTGTGCAGGAAGGTGAGGGGAGAAGCAGTCCCGTAAGGGGACCGTGACGGCTTGAGACAGAGGGAAAACGCAGTGCGGATTAGCAAAAGCCTCACTATATGTGTCTGTTCCCAGCCTTTTTTCCTCCCAAAGTCGAAGTCGACGTCAGTTAGCAGGTGAGCGAGCTCATCAGGTAGACTTTTGGCAAGGTCTGATTTTTAGGTCTGAGTTCTGCCTTCTGTAAATTCATCTTCTCTGCGAGCCCCTCCTTCCACCCTTTCCTTTAAAAAGAAAAGTTTACTTTTGACAAGTTCCTCCATAGCGATGGATGCCTGCAGCGGCTCTGAAGGGCTGGCCTCCTCGCCCACAGCCCGAGTCCCAGGGCAGCTGGTCCGCCTGCCACCACAGCAGAACAAAGTCTGTCTGTATGAATCTCTCCCACATTCAAGATGAGATGGGCTTAATAGGTGCCCTCCTTTTGCCTCTGTATCCCGAATGCTCCTTTGAACCTGGTTTTCCAGAGAAAAATGTGGGGGCGGTTTCCCGGCTTTGTGGCCAAGTGACCACGAGGGGGCGATAGAGCCCCGCGTGCTGAGCCTCCTGCCGCCGCAGGTGGGCCTGGAGCCAGCGCTGTCCGGGCCTGGTTCTCCCGGCGGGGACGTCCACCTTCCAGTGCGCCCCGAACAGAAGAAAGCTGATGTTACCGCGCAGACGGGTGGACCTCACACCTGACCAGCCCCGCCGGGGCTTTTAAAGTGGAGGGGGGGTTCTTCTCACATTGACTTCATCTGTTCGGTCAGTGTTTAAAGAGAATCTGCCGCACCCTGGGGACACAGGCAGGACGAGGGAGTTCCTGCCCTGGCGGGGGTTACCGTCTAGGGAGGAGAGAGCGGGAGCCGTATGTGTCGTGCGTCCAGCCATGTTGCATGGTACCGAGAATAACGGGGAGAGGGTGAGAGTTGGACGGTGCTGCTCTGGGCTGGACCGCAGAGGGGGGCTCTGAGCGGGTTTGGGACGGAGCCAGGCGATGGGGGGGGCGGCCGAGCCCAGTAGAGGGAGGAGCCGTGCGAATGTCCCCGGCAGGGGCAAGCGCTGTCTGGCTAGGACTGAGTTGGGGGGGAGAGGGCGGGGCGGTCACAGAGGTGGGCGAGGCCTTGCAGGCCAGGCCCGGATCCCGGGTTTGCACGGGGTGATCCTTGCATGGGGTGATCCGCGAGCCCATCAGCACCTGTGGCTGAGGGTATGTCTTGCACTCGGGAGGACTGGGTCGGCTACTGGGCAGGGAGAGTGGGGGACCCGCTGGGGGCCGCTGGAATAGACCCGGAGATCAGTTCTGGGGACGTCCGGCCTCCCTGGAGACCTCCTGGAGCGCTGCCACCTCCAGAAAGCCTTCCCTGATTGTGCTTGCCACAAGCAGCTGCCAGAGCTCTGAAGTCTCAGTGTGGCTTTCCGTGTCTGCGCCGTCTGGGCTCCCTTGTGGTACGCGTCTGCTACCTTCTGTCTGTGGGGCGATCGTGTGTTTGATGTTTCTCGTGCTTGCCTCTTCCCCACGCGCTTCCCGGCCCCCTCCCGGCCCCCATGCCACTTAGCGCCTTAAGCAACATGGCCCCTGAGGCCTCAGGTTGTCGCCCTCCTAGAGAAGAGCTCAGGCATCTGGGCCGAGAGTGCTCCCCGGTGAGCCGGTGTGTCTGGGGGGATCATGAAGGCTGTGGCAACCTGCAGGGAAAGGGCTCCCCTCACCGCTCCGTGAAGAGGCAAAGTCATCTGGGGGGACCCTGGAGCTCCCTTTCCTGTCTTCTTCCTCTCGTGAGCTCCCGGCTCTGAGAGCTGCGACGGCTTATCCTTTCCCCCACCCTCAGACCAAAACTAACTTTGGGAAGGGTCTGACAAAAGTGTTCAGACTAAGGCGTGCATGATAGGAGTTAAAGGTTACGTATTTCTCAGGTTGTTGACACATTTAGCCTGTAACTGAGGGGGAATTTCTTGCACCAAAACCGGACTTTTTTGGAAGCAGTTGTCTTCCCAGAGCCCTAAGACTGTGCAGGGATGGCTCTCGGCGACTTGCATAGGGTGGCATTTTGCCAGCTGTACCCGCCTCCCCACCGAGCTAAGAAATGGTATCTTGTCCTACGTGGACAGCCGGTCACACCAAGTGACCACTACCGACAGAAGTCAGCCCTGCCAGGCACTGGAACATTATCTTGGTCCCGTTAGAAAAAAGCACTGAAAATCGCTGACCTGGACAGCCACCTACTCTGATTACACTGACGGCTACTCAAGGTCATGACCACAGTATCTGCAGGAAGGGCTAAGAGGAGAAGGTGGTGGACGGATCCTGGCACCCGGGGAGTTTGCATCAGCCTGGTGGGAGGAACTTACAGCTCGGGGACCACGACGAGGCCAGCAGCCTCATCACGGAGTGGTTTGGAATGTCTTTGACTGCAGACCCCAGCCAGAGACCCTTTTTATGCTATAACACAGCACACACGCACTTACGATAGAAAGCCGTTTCTCAGGAAACAGTACTGACCCTGGCCTGTGTGTTCTATTTCCAGGGCGAAGGCTTGGTTCTAAAAGCAAGCTCTCTCTGCCCCACACAGCTGGTCTCCTGGTGGGGCGGGGCTGCGGGGGGGCATTCTGGAAGACACCGCCGTAGATGGCCATAACCCGCAAGATGGTGCGGAATGCCTGCGCAGGGAGTCCGGCCAGGAACATTTAGGGCACGAGGATCAGTGGGGTGGAAGGAAGCGCGGGGGTTTGGCCAGAGATGTGCAATGCTAGACGTTCGAACTTTCTGTTTCTAAGACCGGCTCACCACTGAGACCGAGGTCACAGGCACTTTGAACACCCAAAATAAATGTCGTGTTCTCTCTGTACTTAAACGCCGAAATCCTGCCACGGATGACTGTCCTGGAGCGGGTCAGTTATAGCGCCATGCTTCAGACCGGCCCCTCGTCCGCGGACCTGGATCAAAGGATGCCATGACAGCTGCTTGAAATTCGCAGGAGCGTTCCAGAGAAGTTTGTTTAACTTGGAAACCTCCTGGCCCTTTCACACCATGTCTGTCTTGGATCACAGACAGCTCCTCCTTTCTCTCCCGGCAACTTGAGTTTATTTTTCAAATAAAAGTTTGTTTTCCGTAAAATGCCAGAGGTTTTGTACTGTGTGCAGAGAAATGAACTTTAATTTAGAGCCTCAAGTCTCTGATTCACATGCCAAGGGCTTCCCGGTGCCGAGAAGCTCCCTGCCCGGGCGTGCGTGCGGAGCCGGCCAGGCCCAGGCGGCCCTCCAGCCTGCAAGCGCCCGGGGTCTGCTGTGCCCGCGCGGGGAGAGCGCCCAGACAGTGACTTGTGTCCCCCAGGCCGTGGGTCTGGACCTCGAGGTTGGTGTCTCTGCGGTACATTGGTGTCTGTTGGTGTCTGTGCTGAGCATTTTCGGGAATCTGTTGACATTACGTGTCCCTCGGGGTCCCTGCGTATTTGCCATGGCTGGCCCTGCAGGGCTGTGTGGTTGTAAAGGTGAGTAGGAGAGGGAAGGGAGGAGGGCAGCCCGGGGCGGGACGCGCAGGCATGACCTGTGGGAGCTGGGACTGGGGGCCCGGAGGGGATGCACCCACAGCCAGACCTGCCACCCAAGGCCCCTCCTGTGCCCTAGCTGGAAGCCAGCCAAGAGGGGACCGGGGGACCTCACGGCTGCAGGGGCAGCATGCTGTGTGCCCAGCAGATGGGGCCGGGGACCCACCAGGAGTGCGGGTGAGGACCCACAGCGAGGTGCCAGCGCTGAGGGATGGCCTGCTCTGCTGATGCATCCAGGCGCACCCCTGTAGCACTGGGGTGACAGCAAGCTGAGAGGTTCTCAGGGGAAGCTCTGTGACGCCTCCACTGAAAGGAGTCAACTCTAGGATGCCCTTGATGTGTGGTCTAGCTGCCACTTCCCCGTGTGCAGATCCCCGAGTTTGCCGATTGCTTGCAGGGCATCCTTTGCGGGGCTGGTTTTGCACCTCGCTCTCAGAGCGGCTCCCGGGACCTGTGCGGCTGGTGTCCACGCCGCAGCAGCGAGAGGCCCAGGAGGCGGAGGGCGGCTCAGCCAGCCATCCGCACACAGCCTTTCCTAGACGCTCAGGGTACGCGGCGAGCAGGGAAATTTTGCCCTGCAACACGCTGGAAGGGGCCCTAAAACTCTCCCTTCCCAGCCACGCTCTCGGACAGACAGACACTGGCTTCTCCCCGCCCCGACCCCAACCAGACGGTTCTCACCTTTTTCAGTCTCCCGGGTTCCCGCCGCCCCTCCCGCCCCTGCCTCTGGCTACTGGGACCTGACTTTCTCGCCTTCCACACATTTTCTCCTCACACGGCGGCTCGCCCTTCAGACTCTGTCCGTGCGGCCCTCTTCCTGCCCGGGTTGGACGCAGGGAAGCTCCCGGAGGCCCAGGAGCACAGCCAGGGCCCTCATCCCGGGGTTAGGCAGGGCCCGTGTCAGGCGGAGTCTGGGCGGGCTGTTCCCGACACAGGTGGGAACACCAAGCACTGTCCCTCCGCTGCTCCAGGACCCCCCTCGGGCCCGGGCGGCCCCGACAGCCCAGGAACAACCCCTTGGCATATGTGGGGGACATACACATATTACAATGGAAAAGGATTCAAAGCGTTAAAGTTGCAGAACTGTTAAAGCGAGTGGTGTGAAGGTGGGGGTGAGCCCTGGGCAGGACCTCGAGGGGCCTCGGACCCTGTGGGGGCCACCTGGCTGCTGGGGAGATGCTGGAAAGAGAGGGACTTCTCAAACTGGAGCCGGCGCATGTTTTCTGCACGAGGCCAGATGGCAAACGTTTCAGGCTTTGTGGGCACCTGGTGTGTCTTGCAGAAACTCAGCCCCAGACAGTGTAAATTGCATTCTGATAAATCTTTACTTATAAAAGCAGGTGGCCAGCAGGGTCGCGTCCCCCGTTTTTTAAAACATAAACCTGATTATCTTATCCCCTTTTCAACAGCCCCCCAACCCTCCCCACCACACTCACGTCGAAAGGTCCTCCACACCCCGGCCCTGGGCTGGCTCTGAGACCATCTCCCTGCACATCCCCGGCCTCTGATGTTCGCGGTTTCAGTGACGGATGCCATGCTGTGCCTCCGGCTTCCCCTTCGGGAAGGAGGCACTCGGTCCCCATGCTGCTGGCTTCGCCCATAACAGAGAGCCATCAGACACAGGGTCCGGCCCCTTCCTGAGCTGGCCCCGGGTCCCGCGATCAGAGAGGCCGTTTGAGTGAAAGAGGGCGGATGGGGAGTGGATGAACAAATGAATGGACCAGGGAGGCCAGAAGGACTGGTGGGCTCTGAGCCGGTGCCTGAGCCGGGAGAAGGCTGTGGGGGGCCGTGAGCCAGGACCCGGCTCTCCCCCGGGGCTGCTGTGCGTAGACGTACCACACGCTGCCAGGATACGGAGCTCCACGGGCTTTACCCTGTGCCTGGCTGGGTGCGATCCCCCCCCGGCTGCGCCCCGTCCCCAGACCTCCCCTGAGCCGCCCTGGTTCGCAGGCCGCTGCTGGAGCCTTCTGGATCGGGGCAGCTGCTGAGACTGAATCCTGGGGCCCTGCCGACTTCAGAAAAACGTGACTCATCTCGCCTACCCACAAAGAAAGGAAAAGTATGTGTGGCATCCAAGTTTCCTGAAAAGTTCAGCCAACACATTGCAGAGCTATGCGGCCGCCTGGCACCCGGTGCGGGTCCCCCGGGAGAGCGCCCTCTGCTGGCGATCATGCCGGCGTCCCCGAAAGGTGTCTGCGAGGGCGCCGGCGGGGCAGCAGGGTGTTCTCAGAACGGGCGGTGGTTATTATTTGGGAGAAGCCAAGGGGAGGTTTCCAGAAGACTCTCCTTTCCCTCAGAGAGCTGCAGAGCTCTCCCGTGCTCTAAGGGCCTGCTTGGGCGATCGTGGGACAGAGTGGAGGGAGATGCTAGTGAACTCTGCGTTCTTGCCCTGCTGCTTTATTTCTGAATTCCTTTTTAAAAATAGCATCTCATTTTGGCAATTTCAAGCTCACAGAAATGTCGCAAAAAGAGTACGAAGAATGCTCATGTACCCTTTGTCCTGATCCCCTGGCGTTACCATCTTCCCGAATTGGCTCCTACCCGCCCCCAAATACATAAATATGTGGGTGTTTATGTAAAATCGGAACCGTCAAGAATCAGTCGTAGCATAATGTCCTTTTTACCCCTAAATCCTTCCGCGTGTATTTCACAAAAACAAGCACGTCCTCCAAAGTCGAGTTTAATGACCAAACTCGGGAAATTAACATGAATTTGCTGAACTACACGCTTTTCTCCCCATTCACAGATTATCTCAGTAGCATCATATTTTGGGAGAGGAAACGCCCAGTCAGGCATTGCCTGTGATTCTCATTTCCCCCAACATGTCTTAATCCAGAGAAGCCCTCAGTCTTGTCTCTCATGAGCTCAGCATCTACCAAGACCCCGGACCTGTTACTGGGCAGACTTAGCCTCCTTCAGGGTTTGCCTGACGCATCCTTACAATTAGATCCGGGTTTGCTGGGTGGGCGCGACAGGGCCACACGTCTCGTGCCCCGGCTGGTGTCTCGGCGGGAAATGCGTGATGTCCCTCGGACCTACTGCCGGGGATGCCGACTGATCGCTGGGCGAAGGGAAGCCTCTGCCACGGCGAGATCCTAACAGAATTATTGTTTTCCCCTTTGGAAGCCACACTGCTTTGGGGTTCTGTAAGCATCTTCTTTCTCTTGAAATGTTCCCTTGCTAGTTCTGCATACACTGATTAGTCCCTGCCTCAGTTGTTGCTGTGGCCGTTGCCAGAAGGTGATTTTCCGATTTTATTGTGGATTCTATAGCGACTGGTTGGAATTCTACTAAGGAAGGAAATTTCCTTTCTTGTGAACGTAGGTATGTAGGTGCTCCTGTTTTATTCAGTGGTTTGGTTTGTCGTGATCATATTTTGACATTCAGGTTGTCCTAGACTTGGCCAGCAGGAGCCCCCGGGCTGGTCCCTGTTCCCTGGGACTGTCCCTGTTGTTATGTCAGAAGCGGTGCCTTACTTTCCAGTAAGACAAAGTCTTTGGAGGGTGTCCGGGGGGCTCGGTCCCAGCGGATAACCTACTTCTCTCTCCCTCTGCCCCTCCCCACCTTCTTGCTCTCTCGCTCATTCACTCTCGCTCTTGTCTCAAATACATATATAAAATCGTCAAAAAAAAAAAAAAATCGAAGAACTCTTCCAGCCTCATCTTGTCCTTTCCCTGCCCTGGCCTGGAATCGGCCATTTATCCAAAGAGCCCTTGCTACTCTTAATGGCCAATAGTGTCTGGAAGTAGGATCCGGTGCTAAGTGTGCTCGTGGCTGCTGAGACATCGCGGCGTTTCGGTCCTCCCCCAGCAGACGCGCTGGAGATACGCGTGCGTCTAGGAGAGCGGTTGGGTAAAACGGAGAAGGTATGTCCACACGGGAGTACCTCGCGGCTGTGACAAAATGTAAAGATGGTATCTCTGAGCTAATATGGCAACAGACACGAATAGATGATTCTCAGGAAACAGAGATGGCCCCTGGACCATAGATAAAAGCACTTAGACATCAATAGAAAGCTTTTCCCTAAATCCAGATTGTAGATGAATTCAGGTCTGTTTTCCTCTACTACCTGCCTGGTCTAATGTAACTCCTTTTCGTGTGGTAAAATACAACAGATCAGGGGTGCCTGGGTGGCTCAGTGGGTTAAGCCTCTGCCTTTGGCATGGGTCATGATCTCAGGGTCCTGGGATCGAGCCCAATATCGGGCTCTCTGCTCAACAGGGAGCCTGCTTCCCTTCTCTCTCTCTGTCTGCCTCTCTGCCTACCTGTGATCTCTGACTGTCAAATGAATAAATTAAAAAATCTTAAAAAAAAAAAAAAGACTTGTTAAAAAAAATACAACAGATCATTTACCATCTTAACTATTTTCTTTTATTTTGGAGGGGCAGAGGGAGAGAGATAAAGAATCCTAAGCACACCCCCTCGTGAATGCAGAACCCAACATGGGGCTCCATCTCATGACCTTGAGATCATGACCTGAGCCAAAACCTAGTTTCAGACGCTCACCAACTGAGGCCGCCTCCCCAGGGGCCCCATCTTGACCATTTTAAAGTGCACAGTCAGAGGCATTAAGTACGTTCCCATGGTGGTGCACCCTTCGTGGCCATCTGGTTTCAGAACGTTTTCATCGCCCCAAATGGAAACCTGACACCCAGCACTCCCCGTTCCCCTTCCCCCCAGCTCCTGGAGACACTGATGTATTTTCTGTGTCTTCAGAGTTGCCTCTTCTGGGCACTTCATATAAATAGAATCATACAAAGTGTAGCCTTCTGTGCCTGGCTTCTTTCACTCAGCATACTGTTTCCGGGTTCCTCCATGCTGTAACAGGTGTTAGCGTTGTGTTCCTTTTTATGGATGACTACTACTCCCTGTGTTCCGACACGCAGAGCAGGTGCTGCTTACCCACCCGTCTGCTGACAGACGTGTGGGTTGTTTCCACCTTTTGTCTACTGTGAACAGTGCTGCTGGGAACGTCGACGTCCAAGTCTATGTTTGAACACTTGTCTTCTGTTCTTTTGGGTAGATACCTAGGCGTGGGGTCTCTGGGTCTCGTGGTAATTCTACGTTTCACTTGATGAGGAACAGCCAAGCTGTCTTCCCCAGTGGCTGCTCCATTTTGCATTCCCAGGTTTGCGTTCCAGTTCCTCCACGCCCGCTCCAACACCTGCCACTTCTCGCTTGTTTCCGTCGCCCTCCTAGGGGATGGCCAGGCGCTGGCTGTGGTTTTGACTAGCTGTTCCCTCAGAATGTCAGGCATCAGCCCATGCACTGATTGGCCATTTGTGTATCTTCTCTGGGCAAATGTCTATTCATTGGGTTGTCTTTTTGTTGCTGAATTATGGAAGTTCTTGTTACATCCCAGATGCCGGACTCTTACTAGATGTATGCATTGTGAATTTCTTCTCCCTTTCTGTGGACAGCTTTTTATCCCTCTTAATCATGTCCTTTGCAGTGCAAGAACTTTTAGTTTACATGACAGCAGGGTCTTGCTGACCAAAAATACCTTAACGTGTTGCTCCTTAGTCCTTGGCCAGTGTGGACGCTTGGAGTTGTTGAAATGAACAGGTGGGGGGTGCCAGTGACCGCAGCTCATGGACTCTGGAGATGCCAGGACAGAAGCCGAGGGATGAGGGGACGGCCTTATTGTCACCACATTGTGACGGGCCGGCTCAGGGTCCAACCATCCTCTTATAGCCCCCAGTGAGGGGAGAGCAAAGACCAGAGATTGTCTGGAGCATTGTTACTGAGTTTCATCCTTTGACCTTTTAGGAGCCCCTTGCCTGACTGCAGCAGGTCTGGTCTCTTCCCAGAGTTTCTTCTCCATGGGGAGATTGGAAGGACATGCCACGATGGCTCTCGTGGCTCGTCAGGCTTTGGGAGGAGAACCTCTCACCTTCCTCCTCGCCCTCTGATCCTGCAGGGACCCTCTCTCGATCAGCCCCAAACCTCCTGAAGGGCAGGAAGCCGGGCTACGCTGCTGAATTAGTGCATTCTCCTCCCTGGGGGACGGTTGGATAACCACGTTCTGCTAATCTTCCAAATCTGGGCCAGAGATAAGAGATAAAAGCCCGAGATGGGCGAGATGGGCGGGCACGCCAGCGGCTGCTTTCTTTAGGCTCCACTTACAACAGTTCCCCAACATTTTTCTTTTCTTTTTTTTAGCCTTTGCTGAAGCAACATACTGCGAATGCACCTTGCTGAATTTTCCCGCTGTAGATACTGATCCCCATTGACGAGATTTTTTTTTGCTTGTGTTTTATTTTTTCTCTTCTTTACATTTTAGTTTTCGGTAAAGCAGTTCAGTTACGTGATAGAAAAAAAAACAATTTGCCATGATAGATACCCCACTCCACCAAAACCTAAAAGGAACTTTTTAAGATTGTGTACATAATATTCAGCTGTTTTATGGCTTGTCAGTGATACAACGTGTACATTCTCTTATACTCACTCCCTTACATCTTCAGTTTCTTATCTGCTTTCCTTTTTCAAATTAATCGGCCTTTTCGTCTTATCGCCCCCCCCCAAGAGCCTTCTTGGGCATTTGTTTCTAATCACCCCTTTGCAATTTTAGCAGGACAGATACACCTTACATAATTTATGTGCTGTGGGTCTGTCTGCACTTTATATGTGAAAAGAGCCATCCCCCTCCCCAAGAGCCATTTTCACCCCTTTAGGTGCAGCATTGCCCCCCCCGCCCCGAATCATAATGTAATTGGAAAGGCGGCGGAGGTGCGTGATATCGGTGACACAGGAACATCGGACTAGTGCGGGATAAGGCCGATCCGAGTGAGCCAATGGTCTGGATTTTGGAATACCATTCTTGTATTTTGTCAACATCAGAAGTGATCCAGCCACCCAAGTTAACTTCCGAGATGTTTGAAACTTCAACCATTAAGCACCAACACATGCATCTTATTTAAGTGTTCGATGTATCATACGCTTTGAGGTTTTCTTCTTCAAAACGTATGAACTGTAACTTCCCGTTTTACAGACGATTTAGGGTCCTTGCCGGATTTTCCTGTGATGCAGCCCAGCATATCCGGCCAGCCAGCCCTGAGATACAGGGACTAGGCTCTGCATGGCGAGGGCTTCTGACTCGTCCTCCCCGCCTCCCTGCTCGGGCCAGCTACGTGCCCTGCGGCGGTGTCCTTGCCTGGTAGCACCCCCCACCGGTGTTCTTTGTTCGTGTGGTTAAAAAGAGTAAATTCTTAGTAGCAAAGTCCCTTGGTTCCTCACTGAAGAAATAAAATGCTTGGGCTGTGAGTGTTTTGGCTAATGAACAGCGTTTTGTCCGATGACTTCTGTCTTCTGGGTTGGGACTGAGAGCCGGGGTGGCCGGTGGGCTGCTCCTAGCTCAGGTCCTGGCGCCTGCCCGGCTGGCCAGGCTTAAGGATCCGACACTCTCCACCGAGATGCAGAGCCCAGGCAGCCAGCCCTGGGTTGGGGCCCGAGGAGGCGCCTTTTGGTAACCAAGGCTTTGCGGCGGCTTTCTCCTCCGTGTCCTTGAGGTGCTCAGAGTGCGAGCCCGGAAGGATCTTTCCGGGCTGCATTAAGGTTGACACGATGCTTTCCACCTACAACACTCTGCAGCTTTCAGGATATTTTTGCAGTTTTATCTCGCTTGATGATGCCCCACAGAAGACTTTGAGACCATCTAGGGAGTCATGCTTTTAGGCTTTGCCCTGGAGCACGCCAAAAATAATTACTGCCATCATTTCTCACTCTTCATAAACACTTCTGTGCTCTTAAAGATGATACCCCTGTTGTCACTGGGTTTAGATGTCCCTGGTGTGGGTTGAACTATTTAGGCTGAGGTGGTTTGTCTTTGCCAAAAAAGTCACCCTCTTGTCACTCAGACTGGAGCCTCCAGACTCCAGCTCATGGGGACCTGGTGAGTAACCGTGACCGTGAGCGTGCGGCAGAGACGCGTGAGTGGGCACGGGGCCCTGAGTCAGGGTGGGGGTGCATCCCTGTCCGGAGCCTTGTCCGTATAAACAGCTCCGGGCAGGGACACGGAGGGCCCTGGTGAGGTGACACGGCGGTCTCACTCAGAGTCAAGTGCCACGGTGACCTTTAGAACTTTCCATGAAATATGACCCAGTCTTTTGCAACCAGCGGGAGAGCGCGAGCCGCTGTGTGCTACCCCACGCTGAAGCCGCCCGCTCCCCTCTTACACAACGGCATTCAGTTTGGCTCACAGGCTCTCGGGGCTCCGGGTGCTTTTCAGGTACTGTCACATGATCCTCAGAGGTTTTCAGAGTCGGCTTTCAGTCCAGATGTCTTTATTTACTCTTCCCGACAGAGAAGAGGCAACCCGAGGTCCTAATGCCGCTGGACGGGGGCACCGGCGACCCCAGGTCTGACCCCAGCCCTACCGCTGGCCTCCCCTGGCTGGGATCCTGGGCAAATCAGTTGGCTTCTTGGAAGCTCCATTTCTTTATATTAATTTAACAGAATCATAAGGGCTGGCCTCCTGCCTGCCTGCCTTCGTGGTGGGGGAACCCCAGGGAGACATCTGTATTGTCTGTTCCAGTGGGCGGCGTCCCTAACAGGGCAGGTCCCCGTGGCAGCCAGGCCCAGGCCTGCCAGCGGCTTCTGTGTGCACCTGTGCCTCATCTACAGCCCCCCAGAGGCAAGGGTGCGCTTGAGGGGTGCACGGGGCTGTGAGAACCCGTCCTCGGGGCAGGAAGTGCCTGAGTGAGGGTGGCCTGCCGGGTCTCTGATACGTGCCCTCATCCCGGCCCCACGTGACCCTCCGGTGAACCGTTTGCATCTGCACCCGACAGGCTACACAGGTGGCTTCCATGATCACGTTTGGGGCCTTGGAAATTTTCATTTTAATATAATTGGAAATCCAGAGTGAGGGTGGGCTTCGGGGGGGATGGCTCCCTGGACAGCCCCGCCCGAGCTTCCGAGGGAGGAGGATGGGCTGGTCTGTGACCCGCGCGGCCCCGTCAGGACCCCCTCGGCGGTGGGCCCCCTGCTGCTGCACACCCGTGTGTACAGGGATGCGGTGACAAGGGGAGGTTGGCACCAACCGCGGGGGCTACCGCAGAGAGGGGACGAGTCCTGGTGGGAGCCACGGCCACAAGCCTGGAATGGGGACCAGTTACGGGGACAACAGACGCCTTATGTCTTAGCGCTTGCCGGCGGGCTATGGGAACAAGGCCTCCCGATCACCAGCGCAGAACTTCCAATGACTGCCCTGGGTTACGCGTGTTTTGGGGTCCCCGAGGTGGCCAGCGAGGTCTCACACATCAGAGCTCTACGAACGCAGACGCTCAGGGCGTGGAGAGGCCGCGGGCCGCACAGGGAGGGAGGCAGAGCTTTCGGTCTGCCGGCATCCTGAGGCAGGGGGAGGGAGCGCTGTCCCGCGGCCCTGTCTGCGGTCCCCGTGGTGTCCCCTCTCTTCCACATCTCCTCTCTCCAGCAATGCCACTGGCTAGACAGTCCCCGGCGCACTCTGGCTCCTTCGTGGTTTGCAGGGTTCACGTGGGCGGAGGGCCAGAGACCAGTCCGCCAGGGAAAATGCAAGCATCAGGGAAAGGCGACGCATTCCCCACTGTCATGGTGCTCCTGCCCTCAGCCCTACCCTGCGGCTGCTGCCTGACGGTGACTGCAGACCTTCAGCGACCGAGGGCGGGGGGTGGGGGCCATCGCAACAGCCTCGCTTAGCTCTCGGGCCTCCAGTAGAGGCAGCCGTGGGGGTCAGGTGACCTCCCCTAAGATGACTGGCAGGGCAGGGGGGCACAGAGCACAACCTTCTCTTCCCTGGCCCACGTCCCAGCCCACTGGCTGCCTCGAAGGACTCATCATCAAGTGCTGATTCGGCTTCTCCGCTGGGGTAAGAGTCCCTGTGCCGGGAGCATGCAGCATCACCGGGGGAGAAGCAGCCCACGGACACGCAGAACGATGGGGCGAGCTTGTGTGCGCCCCTCCTCCGCGGAGCACAGCTCTTCAGCGCTCTTGTCTTGTTCTGGTTGTCAGTTGTCCGGTGTCGGCTCATAGTCGAAAGACTGGGACTCCAGTAACGACGAAAGCGAACAACATATTCTGTCCTTCCCCAAACCTTGTCGAACCCCCGACGTGGCAATCAGGGAGGCCCGGTTCCCTCCGCCTGGGACAAGTGCAAGGACAGAAGGCATCTCCTGCCGCAGGGGCCGGGTCCTAGTCCAGGCTTCCAGCTGTGACCCCAACAAGTGATTTGTAAAGTATGACCTAGAAAGGCCCAGACCCTTTAAAGACACATTTCAAATGACAGATCCAGGGGTGCCTAGGGGGCTCGGTCGGTGAAGCCTCTGCCTTCAGCTCAGGTCATGATCTTGGGGTCCTGGGATCGAGCCCCATATTGGGCTCCCTGCTTGGCAGGGAGCTTGCTTCTCCCCCTCCCTCTGCCCCCCCCCCACCGCCGTGCTCTCTGCTTTCTCTTATGCTCTCTTTCACCCCAATACATATATAAAAAAAATTTTTTAACTTAGAAAGATTTTTTTTTTAAAAAAGGACAGTTCCATCTTGGGAGCCACTAGTTCCTTTTTTCCCCAATCCTTCTCTTAAAAAAGATCCCCAAGTACAGAAAGCCTTCCATCGGAATGTCTTCCTGTGGGCTGAATCACAGCGTTGTAAAGGGCGTCTCGCCCTCTCGTCCCAGACCATCAGCTGATGGAAACAGGGAAGAAGGGAGCGAGTGATTCTCTCTCCCAGCCCCTTGGTCAACATGCTGAAGGCAAGGTCCTGGGAAGCTTCACCTGCTGTGTGAACGTGTCCCCTCCGCCAGTGCGTCAGTATTTGTCTCTAATTATGGAACAAAAAACGTTGTCCCATGTGAGGTACATGTGAGTCGAACAGGAAGACCCCAGTGGCAAGCGAGCCGATTGCTAAATTATCAGGAAGTTCGCAAGTCTGCCCATGCCCCATTAGTGCCTTGAGATGGGCCAGTGCTGGAGCATTTACACCACGGAACGTGGCCGAGCACGTCCAACCCCCTGCCCGCTGCCTCCCAGAGATCTGCCCGTCAGCACTTTCCAGGACACCACTGCTCCTCCGTTTCTGAAATCATGTGTTGCCAACAGCCTTTTCCTCTGCTCTTGGGTAAAACCGACCGCGGGAAGAACATTTCGAGGGAGGTCAAAAGTACAGGTTGGCGTAGGCGGGGTCTCTTTGGGAGTTTGTGTCCATGCCAGGCTGAAAGCTGCACTTAACTTTCCATCTCAAGCTTTTGAGACTCCATCCTGCAGGACCGCGAACTATCAAGGGCCAAAAGCTTTTTGCCGAATCAGACCAAGTTGACCATTTCTTTCCAGAATGTTCTATTCCCATCTCAGTAACAGAACAGTGGCGCTGAATGATCTGGGTAATACTTATCTTCTCCCTGTCCCTCTCCAAGGCCCCAGACACGCCTACTGAGTGAATTCAGACAGTGGGGAGTCCAGAGCCGAGCCACGCAGAGGGAACAACAGGGCTTCCTGAGTCTCTGTTCAGGGACCTGCATGCATCCGTAGGGGAGGTGAGCAGGTCGGCTCTGCGTTTCCAGAGCACAGCAAGTTCCTTGGCCGAGTCCGGTGGTGCAGACCCCCCACCTGCGGGCTGGACTTTCAAACGGGGTCCTTCTCTCTTTCTCCTGCCAGTCCGCCAGCCTGAATATCAGAAAGGCCCAGTGAGAATAGAGAAACTTCCCAAAGCACTCCAGGCCCCACAGGCCTGTGCATCCTTTAAGATTCAGCTTTGGGCACTGCCCAGACTCTTGCCTTGCTTGTGTTGAATTTTCCTGTGCCCGTATCTGACAAATGTTGGTACTGTGTGAAGATGTCAATCTCAGAATCAGATGAGGGTTCAAGTCGGTGTCCTCCTAACGTGTTAGCTGTGTGACCCTGGCCAAGCTACCTCTCTGATTCTGTTGTTCATCTTTTTTTTTTTTAAGATTTTATTTATGAGAGAGAGAGAGAGCATGAGCAGGGGGCAGGGAGGGCCACACTCCCCGCTGAGCAGGGAGCCAGACTCGAGGCTTGATCCCAGGACCCTGGGATTATGACCTGAGCTAAGGGAAGATGCTTAACCTGCTGAGCCACCTAGGCGCCCCTATTGTTCATATTTAAATAAAATGGCATTACTGATGCCTGCCCCACAGGACAGTGGGAAGATTGCAGTAAGATAACTGTGGGGTGAGCAGCACTCCAATGGGCTTGGGGTAGGCACCCAACAAACAGGATTTATTATTTTACTAATTAAAGTATAGCTCTTAGAGGACAAGAATGTCTTTGAATTATTCATAGCACTAATCTCCATCAGCCGCCGTCCTGTACATTTGGTTTAATAACTACTTGATGAGTGAGTGACCATGGAACAAAGCACAGAACCACCAGGCACGCCAAAGTCACTGTTTATTTTCCACACAAACGTACACTCGCCCATGTTTGGCCGCCATGCTTTGAAATGTTGTGTCCCGCTACCTTCTTTATCACATAGTACAAAGAATATTATATTGGCTTCAACAAAAACTTTTCATTTTCCTTCTAATCAAATATGCCCCTTTGTTACTGAAATATGTGTTTGGTGGCATTTTCATAAACAAGTTCTGCTTTGCTTTTATTTTTTCTAAGTGAATTTTTATTCATGATTCTCTTCTTAAGTAATCTCGGTGCCCAGTGTGGGGCTTGAACTCATGACCCTGAGATCAAGAGTCCCATGCTCTACCAACTGATAGACCAGGTGCTCCTGCTTTGTTTTCCTTTATTTTTAAATCAGAAGAACATTCCAACTTCTGTTAGGACCTGAATTGGTAAGATATTAAAAAAAAGAAAGAAAGAAAGAAAGAAGAGGGGCGCCTGGGTGGCTCAGTGGGTTAAGCCTCTGCCTTCGGCTCAGGTCATGATCTCAGGGTCCTGGGATCGAGTCCCGCATCGGGCTCTCTGCTCGCCGGGGAGCCTGCTTCCCCCCTCTCTCTCTGCCTGCCTCTCTGCCTACTTGTGGTCTCTTTCTGTCAAATAAATAAAAATCTTTAAAAAAAAGAAAGAAAGAAATCTCAAGGGGAAAAACCTACTTATGCTGTCTTTTTCAGAGTTTAATCCCGGTAAGTGTGGGCTACCATATTTAACAACAGAGAGGATCCACTCATATACTGGGGGACCCAGCTGGAGGTGGGTCTTGTGACTTGTTCTGGGGCTGCGCTGGCCTGGCCTGGCCTCTCTCCTTTCCTCCGGACCCTTCAACCCTCAAAGCCAGCTCAAGCGCTCCCTTCCAAGGGGGGCAGGAGGCATACAATTGCCCTCTGTCCATGCGTGCTGATGCCAATCATTGCCCAGACTGGCCCCTTGCTGTTGACCCCATACAGCTTTTCTTAGGCCGTTAGTATTGCTTTACAGTTTATCCTTGTCATCTGCAAATTCCTTCAAAGCAGAACTGTTTTGTTTGTTCATTCATGCGTCCTGGCTACAAATATTTGATCACTGCTTCTGTCCATCAGTCCCAGCAAGAAAGAAAAGGCACACGAAACAGCCATTCAAAGTTCAGACTTCCGGAAGTCAACGAAATCCTAATGTGGTCAAGTCTAGTCTTGATACACAGAGAGGAAACTGAGGCCCAGAAATGGGAAATAACTTTTCAGGCTCAGAAAGCCAGTCAGTAGCACATCCTGTAATGCCCCTTTAATCCAGTGAAGATATCAGAAAAAAAAAATTTTTTTTTAATTTAAAAGTTATTTTTCTATCTCATATTTTTAAAGTTTGGTTTATTAGTTACAAAACATATATGAGGTTTTTGTTGTGTTTTATTAGGTCGGGGTTTGGCTTAGGAGTCAAGGAAATGAGAATTCGAGCCCTGGTTCTGCCATTAGCTACGGGATGTTGGGCAAGTCCCACCCCCTTTCTGAGCCTCAATTTCCCCATCTGTCATGGAAAGGGGTTGGACTAGATCCTTTCTAAAATCTCTGTCTAAAAGCTCTGTGATTCTAGGGGGCACCTCGGTGGCTCATTCGGTTAAGTGTCAGACTTGAGCTCGGCCCAGGCTTCATTTCAAGGTTGTGAGTTCAAGCCCCATGCTGGCCTTTCGGTGGGCATGGAGCCTAATACATAAATCAAATAATAAAATAAATAAATAAACAGAAGCAAGCAAGCGCTGGTATTCTGCAGTTCTTAAGCCCGGGGCCCAAGTCATGCATTTGCTGAAGAACCTTCCAGGGACTGCCCCCCGATCCCCGTCTCATAGGTGGTCTCGCATCTTTCATTGCGAAGGAGCCTGAGCTGAAGTGGGTTCGGTGATCTCCAGCCCAGGGACCTGGGGCTCCTCCACCAAGAAGTAGCCGCAGCCTTCTGACCCCGTGGAACTCTGGAACACATGAATCAAAATAGTTGTGTGATGTCATGTCATAATGGGAATGTGCTCTGGCCCATTGGTGCCAAGAATTGTCTGTCCGGGGAGGTTTCCTTTTACAGTCTTTTTAAAGAGACATCTGCAGATCTGCACATGACCAGCGGGCCCGGGCTCTGCTTGCCTATTTAGTCTTCTCTGATTTTAAGGGGGAAAAGCCCTGGAGTGTCTGAGCGCGCAGCTGACCTCAGCTGCATAAACAAACCCACGGGCAGCTTCTGCCTGGGCTCGGGCCGCTCCTTGCCTACTTAAGGACAGCGGGGCTGCTCCCACGGCTGCGGCCGGAGGTGTGGCGGGAGGACGGCCGAGCGCTCTCGCGGAGGAAGGGCTGCCGTGGGATTGCCCGCGAGTCCCAGGGCGGCGGCCAGCCCCGAGAGCGACCCGCCCTGTGTGGGGGTGAGGGCCCCCGGCCGGGACACCTGCACTCACGGGCCGGGTCTCTAAGCCCTTGGTGGCTGAGGCTGCCGTGTGCCCCACACCTGCGGCTGATGCTGCGCCTCTCCTGGTTCCCGGCCACCTGGTGCTGACACGGGTTCGACGGCTCTTGGTATGGTCACCTGTCGCTGCTCCTGTGGCCACGGCTCCTCATGAAGCGTTTCGGCAGCCTCAGGGGGAACAAGAAGCACAAGGACCCAAACCGGAGCACTGAGAGGCGCCAGTCGGAGCCCCACGGCCTTTTTGGTAGGACGCTGCCCCTGGCCCCGTTCTCTGCCGGTCTGTGCCGTCGGAGGGACACCCCGCGGCGTGCATGTGTGCGTGCGCGGAGCCTCCCAGGCGGTCTCCGAGTGCGCGTGTCGTTGCCAGGCAGGAGTCCGAGGCCTAGGTTGGCAGGTGCCTCCTTATGGACGGCAGTGCTTATGGTGAAGCGCGCGACGCTGTTCTGACTGTCCCGTTTCACCCCACCTGGCTCAGTGAGGTTAGTGCTCAGTTGTGTAATCATTCATTTAGGCAAAACTCACGGTTTGGGAAAGAGAGAGAATGGGCTGAGCTGTTCTTTTTGGCTGTTAAGGATGAAATGTGTGCGTGGAGAGAGAGCTAGTGTTGGGGGCCAAGGGGATGGACCCTTTGCCCCTCTGGCTGAAGAATTGGACAGATCAGGGGTTCATGTGGGAAGGAAAAGCACCTGCCTGATTGGAGTCCCCTGGGAGAGAAGTTTGCTTTGTGGTCTCCCTGGCTTCTGGGACCTTCCACCGCCTCTCCACACACAGGGGGTTGGGACCGGTGTGACCGGGACATGTGGGGAGCACTGCAAGTCAGTATTTCCAGGGACCTCTGGATCGGGGGTGGGTCTCCCTCTGGCTGGCTGGTGTAGCAAAGCATTGCAAAGCATTCTCAGCCCCCCAGAGGCCTGGCTAAGTCCTGCCGACTCAAAATTAGATGCCAGACTTCTTCGTTTTAACTTCCTGGTGGCCACTGCTGCGTGGCATGTTCCCTAGTACCCTGTTCTGAGTTGGAGCAAGGGGCCCCACACACGTCCCAGAGATCTCAGGGTGGGGGGAGCCGAGCAGTGCATTAAATTGTGTCCCTTGAGTGGCGTATGACGTGATATGTGGCACCAAAAAAAAAAAAAAAAAAGTCCTTGTGCATAGTAGGGAAATGACTTTGCCAAAACTTCTGGGCAGTACATGAGAATGAAAAGGTAGATCTAAAACTCGCTGACATGGCTTGCTAATCCAATCTAACCAGCTGCTTCCAGAAGGCCCCTGACAGCCCCAGTGGGAGGCTGGTCCCTCTGGAGAGGTGGCCAGAGAACACAGCAGCTCTGGAACTGGGGGGATTTTCAACCTCGTGAAGAAACTAAGGAGGAGTATCTGATGGGATGCTCTGGGGAAATTAGGTAGGAGCCTGACGCCTGCTCCTTGCCTGGGGAAGGAATGACAGATGTCTTGGACTTGATTCATAGATGTGGTTTAAAAAGAAGGCACTTTTTAAAATAATAAAGTAATAAACACTCGTTTACCTTAGAATTAAATCTGAACCCTGTATTGAACCGAAAGTCACGTTTTGCTGACGGGGACGGAAAGGCCCGTTATTAAGAGCCTGTCATTTGCCGGACTGTGGTTTCTCCTCTTCATGTAAAACCTGGCTGTCGTCATGTCTCCTACACTTCTGAGATCAAAAATAATATCTGCATGTCGACCAAGTTTTCTAAGGGCTCACATGCAAATACCAGCTCTGACCAGGGTCAGGAAGAGCTGGGCTTCCTCCAGAACCTTCCTCTGGGGTTCGGGAAGCAGGCTGAGGCCACTCAAGGTGGCCAGAGCCCAGGCATCCAGGCTTGTGGTATGTCCTGGTTTTCTTTTTGTTTAGAGTCTCCGTGCGCGAGGAGCCAAGAGCGAGGCCACATGGCAGGTGTTGGGTGGGGAGACACCAACTGAAGAAAACAGTGTGTCCCCTGGGCCTTCCTCTCCCTCTGTGCCTCGCTAACCTTCACCCACCTCCCAGACTCAGCTTAGCCATCCCTCCCCTAAAGCCCAGTCACCTGTTCTGTGATCTCCTGGCTTCTCTGGGGCAGGGACGTGCCCCCAAGGGAGTGTTCTGTCCGCCGTTCTGACCGCATCACATGCTCTCACTGCAGAACTACTGGTTATGAGATGCCTTGTTCCTGGTTGTCAAGTAGGTATTGGTTCGGGGTTCTTGTTTTCTGAACTCCACCCCTTCCTACGGTTATTCCTGTAGCAAAGAATTTTAGAAAGGGTCCCTTCTGCCCCCAAGAAGGCTTCTGTGCGGGTGGTGACAGGGTCAGTCCCGCACTTGTGCCCCATTTCCCCCAACTCAAGCACGCTCAAGTAGTTGGCATGGGCTCCTCACGCCTTGGGGCTGTGCCCAGGGTCCCAGGAGCACCCAGTGTCCCTGCTCCAGTGGAGGGCGGAGGGTAGAGCTGAGCCTGTGGGACGGGGTGCACTTTGTCTCACGGGCTGGCATTTCCGCAGTTCCTCAGGCCGAGACACTTTCTTCATTGCGCACACGCACACACGTACGGGTGTACACTCCCTTGTACCCGGCTGTCTCGGTAGCCTCCTGACCGGCCAGAGAGACCCGGGGAATCAGTCCACGGCCGATCAACGATCATGAAGCCCATCTGTATTTGCCTGGATGGCATTCTCCTTCGGAAGTGTGGGACTCTCATTGGGATTTTGAACCTTCAAGCCTTGTGCTAAAACACCCTTGAGGGTTCAGGGTCATGAAAAACTCATTGCTTTTGGCCTTGGGGTCTTGCATCTACCCCTGCAAAGCTCCCCTGCAAAGCGAAGCAAGAGGCTCAGGTTTTCATTCTCCGTGTGATACACAAGCAATGATTTCGACTTTTCCAGCCTCTCTGGTCCACAGACATCCAGACGACGTAGACAGAGAGCGAGCGGCAGTAACAGTAAGAAGGAACAAGGTCGATTAGGAAGGAGCGTGCCAACCAGACGGACGGGAGCGCTGGCCGCAGGAACTTTTCCACCCTCTGCAGTTAGGGGGGAGCAGTTAAGAGGTGTGTGCACCTGAAGCCTTGAGAGGGCCCTTCTGAGGACCGTCCTGGAGATGGGAAGCCAAGGGGTGCGTCGGGAAGCTGGCGCTCTGTCCCCATGCCGCAGAGGTCTAAGCGACGCTGAAGACGAGAACCTCCGGTGGGTCTCTGCATCGTGGGGAGCCTCCCCTTCCTGTTAGCTGTCCTCGGGATGAACGTAAAACCACTTCTGGAACAGAACTCCAGAGTTCCTCGTGCGCCGATACATGCATCTCCCCCACACTGCCCGTCCCAGCTCTCCTGTCCTCTGGGAATGCAAGCGGAGGCCACGGCCAGGCATGGTTTGGGGGTGGGGGCATCCCCTGCTCTTCGCCTCGAGCAGCGGGCCAGGCTGGAAAGCGATGTCTGTGGTCCTTCCTGCCTCGCCCAGATGTCCCTCCCTGCCTGCCTGTCCCTCACAGTCTGCTTGCGATCGTGGTTGCCTCGAAAAGTACCGGTGCTCGTTCAAATTCAAGTCTTTACCTCTCTGTAGTGGACATTTTCAAATGCAGAGAGAAGCAGGGAGAACAGCCTCATACACCCATTGTCCGGTTCAGCGACGCCCGGTGCTCTCCAGGCCCACCAGCGTCTGTGGCACCGCCGTGAGCACGACGCTCGCCGCCCAAGCTGGTGTCTGAAATCGTGGTAAAATAAGGTTGACCACCTTCCCCACTTCTAAGTGCGCAGCTGAGTGGCAATAAGTACGCTCACACTGTTGTGCAGCTGTCATCACATCCATCTCTAGAACCTTCTGTCGTCCCCACCTGAAACTCCGCACCCATCAAACAACACCTGCCGTCCCACCCCGCCAGGCGCCTGGCACCCGCCTTTCAACTTCCCGTTTCTGAGTAGAGTCTCTAGGGACCTCATGCAAAAGACTCAGGGTTTGTCTTTTGTGTGTGGCTCGTTCAACAGACAGGCGAGCCTTCGTTTGCGACGCCAGGCAGTGGGGAGTGTCCTCCCCTGTGCAGCCGTCACCGGCACTGCTCAGCGGAACCTGGACACGGGCCCCTGGCGGACAACAGGTGGAAGACATGGCCCGGATGCGGGCTTCCTGGGAAAATCTCAGTTAAGCACTTCCGGATTCATGCTCTCTCTGCGGGCTCCCGGGATCGCTCGACGAGTCAGGTGGTCCGCACCCAGCAGGCAGGCGGGCAGGCGGCAGTAGGCTAGAGAGGAGCATCCTAGCAACAGGCTGAGTGACGACACAGACAGGGAAATGGGTGCTCATGGGCCCCGAGAGGTTAGGTGTGTGGTTCCACGAGTGTGGTTCGGCAGTGTGGTTCCAGGAGCTGCTGGCCTCTGGGGAGCCCTGTTCTGAACAGAGACACTTGACCCTGCACAGATGAGGTCGGCACTGTGGACATCTGAGGGAGGAGGACGAGACTGCCGCGCTGGGGATGCGCCTAGAGAAATAAGGGAGACAGAATATTCCAGAAGGGGGCTGGGTTTAAACACAGCGACTCTGGACAGTGATGGAGAAGCCTCTCGTAGCTCAGTGACGGCTCCGGGCTGGAATGCCTGTCTGGGACCTGTCTGGGAATGCCCTCTGGAAGGACCTGACCTGGGGTGGGTCTAAGGGCCCAGGGGCCTTGGCACCTGATGGCACTGTGTGGGCCTCCCGCTTCTGGACCAGATCAAGAGCTTGGTACATCGAAAGAGCAGAAATGAATTCTGTTCTCCAGTAGTAATTTGTCTTTAATGATTGAGAAGGAAAAAACATCCAGGGTCATGCTCTCAAGGACCAATCAGCATGGATGTCCCTGAGGCCGTAGAAGGCTTCTGGGCCCACGGTGTCCCTTGGCACTGGTGCTGGTGCCGAGGGTAAGCCCCACGGCGGGCGGGCGTCCCCTCCTAGTTAGGCCCCAGGTCAGAGCTGTGCCCGGTCCCTGACTGTGAGAGTGGGTACACAGGTGCCCCATCTTGGGGCTCCTGCCCGAGAGCACTGCTGGGAAGGAAGGGGGAGAGGGTTCAAGGTGGATTCAGAAGCCATTCTGAAATACTTAGCCGAGCCCCACGCCTAGCTGAAAGACACGACACAAATCAGCTAAGACCAGGGATTTCACCAACTCCTTAGGGCCCAGCTTAACCTGTGTTCAACCTCTCTATAGCTTTCTTTTTTAAAAGATTTTATTTATTTATTTTTTATTTATCAGAGAGCGCACAAGCAGGCAGAAGCAGAGAGAGAAGCAGGATCCCCGCTGAGCAAGGAGTCCCATGCGGGACTCGATCCCAGGACCCTGGGATCATGACCTGAACCAAAGGCAGCAGCTTAACCGACTGAGCCACCCAGGCGTCCCTCTCTATAGCTTTTGTATCTATAAACCAAATCACGTGGAACCCCTTCCCCCTAGAAACTCAGCTGTGCTGGGAGGCAAGGCTGGACTGACCAGAAAACAGGACCCCTGAGTTCCCAACATCCAGCTTGGCGCCAGTTGACTTTCTCTGCGCGCAGTACCCTGGAGAGTGAAGACCTTGGGAAGCCACTTTAGTTCGGTGCCCTTCATGGAGGGTTTCTGAGAAAGCCTCTGGTCATTGGGCTGAATGCATGTTTCCCTGGAATGTTCCTGTTGACAGTTTCCAGTGCGCCGGTGCATTGGGAAGCCTCGTGATCAATCTTCTGGTGCAGAGCAGAGAAGGGAGCAGGGAGATGCACAGATGGGGAGACGGCGTTTTATAGAGTTTTTATTACTATTCAGATTCGCCAAGGCCGACAGACGGGTCGGGGGGCGCTGCTGTGGATGGGTGGTTCCCGGCGGGTCAGGAGGCAGAAGGTTGCCGGGGTGAGGGCAGAGGGTGGTCAGGCGCCTTCATGGGGGTTTCCAGGGGTTTCCATTCCCTTCCAGGGGAAGGGCACAGCCTGGCGCGGTGGGCAGGTTTGGAATCGGCCAATTCGGGCAATTCCGGCAGACTGTGCGGTGACTGCGCGGTGTCGAGCTGCTCTCGGGCTAGCTGGTCCCTGGCCCCAGGATGGTCCTTTAGGGCAGGAGGATGGTGCCTTCTGCGTGTAAGACCCAGGCAGGGAAGGGGGTTCAGAGTCTGGGCTCTGGGTTGGTTTGTTTGCATACGAAAGGCGCACTTTCTCTGAGAATTGGCTGACCTGGGAGGGGCAGTCTCTTCCCCATCGGTGAGGACCCAGATGCCAGAAAAGAAGAACATGGAGCTCATGTTAGATTTCATCCCCAGAAGTCTCAGTCTTCCTTACCTTTCAGTGCCGAGTGTTTTCAGCTCGGGCGGGTGGCCCTCTGCCTTCCTTGAGAACTGAGCCTCCAGCGTGCAGGGTCGGGGGGCGGGGATTGTGTCCCCACATCCAGACACCCTGGCTTCCCGGGCCTTCCATGGCTGGCTCCCCTTGAGTTCCTTCCCTCTAGGGAAGTGTTTCTCTCTTTCACTGCAAGGAACCGTCTCATACCTGCGGACCAAGGTGAAGGATCTTCTGTCCCTGAGGGGGTATCTTCGGCCACAGAAAGTTCCATGTGAGCATCTGTGGGCAAGTGTGGTGTGCGGCCTTCTCTCCTGTTGTTGGGGACGGGATTCCACAAAACACCCCCGTGCCTGGTGGGAAATGACAAGGATGCTTTGTGTCCATTTGCTTGGCGTCTGGGCCTCGCCTATCCGTGGCCCTAATTCCTGGAAGAAAGCGACAGGAAGGTTCTGACTCTGATGTGGGGGATGGGGAGAGGTAGGCCGCTCTGGGCAGAGATCACCAGAGATCACCAGCCGGGTGTCTGCTGGAGGGGAAAGGACCGGGCGGGGAGCAGAGGGAACTGGAGCCTCACAGGCCCTTGGCAGGGTTGCCCAGAGCTCAGGGGAGTGACACAGGCGTCTCAGCACCTGGGAGGTCATCCTCGGTGGCAGCCACCCCACACGGCGCCCCTCGCACACGTTCGACCCCGACCTCCTGTTCCTGGCGTTGCTGCTGAGATCAGGGTGGCCTCGCCAGAGCGGGTCCCTGCATCCACCCTAGAAAAGCAGGTTTTCTCCCAAACAAGAAGCCGTGGGTCTGCTGGGGCTTTGCACCGTGGGGCTCCGGCAGGCCCAGATCCACCCCCGCATTGTTTGGGTTGGTCCCGGGTGCTGAGTGTCCAGATTGCCGTGGCCCCTGGGGAGTTTGCTGTCATTCCAGGCTGATCGAAAAGACAAGCAGGTCCCAAGAGCCGCTTCTCTGGGTCCCGTGGCTGACGGGGGTCTCTTCCGGCTCCGTGTTGTCTCAGAAGATAAGCTACAGAGAACGGGGCGGAGTGTATTTTTCCCCTCGCTGGATGTGCCTCCTCACCCTCCTCGTCGTCCTCGTCCAGACCCACTGCCCTCTTGGTGCTTTCCCACGGTCTCTCCCAAGCGCTCCAGGACCCGCCACGATCCTGCTCCCGTGGGCGCCGTGTTCGGTGAGTCTGGTTAGGCTGACTCGCCAAACTCCTCGGGTGTGGAGACTGTGTCTTGTCTCTCTGCCTGTGGCAGATCTCCAATTGTTGTCCATGTTCACGACCCACCTTCCTCAATAACGGGACCTCGGTTCTCATTCTGTGGCATGTACGGGGGCTGGGGAGGCCCTGCGACAAATTTACTCAGTGAGCTATGAAGGGGAGTGTTGTTTACACTTACGAGAGAGATTCATAGAGAAGAGGGGAAGGGTGGGTCCCCATGGATCCTTCTTCCTTCCCCATACCTTGAATGCAGCTGTGATGACCGGAGCTCTAGCAGCCATCTTGGACCCTAAGGTGACTGCTGAGGATGAAGGCACACACTCAGGACAGTGGGATCTAGAGACAAGAGTCTGGGTTACCAGAGAGCTCTGGACTCCTTACCTGTCAGGCATCCTTTGTGTGAAAGCAGAATAAACCTCTCCCTTGCCGAAACGACTGTGATTTTGGATTTTTTCATGGACTGAGAACAAACTGAATCCTCATGATACAGTTGAACATGGAACTTGATGCGCACAGGGCACCCCATAATGACCTGAGGACCACGCAGGGGATCTGTGAGCCTCTCCCCACATGGCGGTGTGGCTCTTTTAGATCAAGGACACTGAGGTGCGGTGGATGGGGTGGCCCATGCAGCAATGAGGGCCCTGTGTCTGAGGCCTAGCTGTTGACCTTGGTCCAGCTCTGTGTTCCCTAGAGCTGTGTGTGCACACTATGGCAGTGGACTCATTCTAGGAAAACTCCGATCATCTAAATTTACGTTAAAAAAATGAGACCTGTTAACACCTTATAAAATCGGTCGTTTTCTTGAAATTACTGTATCCCTTTTTGTGGATTTAAAATAGGACTTAGTTTGGGAAGATTGCACCACAGGGAGAGATGGGCTTGATGGTTCAACTGCATGTGTGCTGGTCAATTGCAGACCAGGTGTCTTGGGCTGCACGGTGAGCCCGGACGTAGGCTGCGTGGTCTGGACTGTGCACGAACCAGGTTTGGACACATTTCTTTTATGATGTGTTTCTGGCCACACTTCACTAGAGAAGCCAGAAACCGCTAGTTAATCCGCCTGACGAATGTACGTATCACTGGTGCTGAAAATGCAGTGAGTGGGTGAGATGCGGCTCGTGGCTGCCCGCAGTCTGGCCGGGGGACCCCTGCCTGCAGAGGAAGCCCCCGGATGGGCGCTGGTGCCCTATGCTCTGGGGCTCGGGTGGATCTGGGCTCTGTCTGCACTGGACCCAGGAGGTGAGGCTGGACTGGTGGAGACATGGAGGTGGGAGGAGGGGCAGTCAAAGAAAAATCCAGAAAGAAAAAATGGGGCCGGTGTGCCCAGAACCAAAGATTCCAGGCTCGGGCTCCCGGAAGGGGTGTCAGCTAGGGACGGGGCTAGGAGAGGGCCTGGGAGGAAGAGCCAGGGCTGGTCCTGCAGGAAGAGCTCCCTCCCTGGGCTTCCGCAGCAGCTTCCCTCAGCCTCGCCACCCTCCCCGCCACCCCATCCAAGGAGAAGGGCTGCAGGTGTTTCCAGCCCCGGGGCAGCCCCTGCCTTGCACCTCCTGCTACTTGCTTGTGGGCAGCCCTGTTGCCCGGCTCTACAGTGTTTTATGTTCAATGGCTCTGTTAAGGCCGTTGGCGGCTGTGGTGCAGGGGTGTTCCCATTTTACAGATGGGAGAACCAGAGTCAGAGTGGCCAAGAGGTATGTCAGTCACATGCACAAATCTATCAAAGGAGATGAGTGTCTCCACCCTCCGCAGGCAGCCTCGGCCCCAAGACCCTGGGCACCCTTTTTACAGGGCTTCCCTCTACTGAATGCCTGCGAGGTGGGCCACCGGTGCCCCTCCCCTCTGCCGCAGTGACACACAAAGCCTCCCCTTTCTCTGCCACATTCTTCACCCACACTCCGGCTGCTACCCCAGGCGGTCCGTGAGTCATGGGGGATGTTGAGTCAGAAATCCCCTGTCCTCCTTGTTGCTCAGTCCTGGGTGACTCAGCCTGGTCACTGTACAGCCACAGCTGATCAGAGGAGAAACAGAAGTGGCTGTGGCCTTGGGATCACCTCTGAGCGGCGGTGGCCCTGCCTGAGCAGATGCCCAGAAGGCGCCCAGGAGCAAAGCACTATGTCTTCAGTCTCGCGCCTGTGGGCCGGGAACCCTCAAGGTGCACCCAGCCTGGGGGTGATGGCCGTTGCCTACCAAAGCCCATTCAAGGTCCCGCTTCCCAGGGGTCTGCTGTGACACAGCCTCCCTTCTCCCAGAGGAACCATGGCAGGGCTTCCATGCTGGTGGTAGGTCACCGAGAGTCACCCCGTCCTTATGCCTGGGTCTGGCTCTTCTGCCCCTGGACTTGCTGGAACCACATGGGGCTTGGGTCCACTCATCCCGGAGGGTCCCAGCACCCATGAACAGACCTCCCTCGGGCATGACCTTGTTGAGACTGATTAACAACACAATCGTAGCTTCTAAAACCTTGGTAATACAGATGGGATGAAAGTGGAAACATACAGAAATAAGTACAAATCAGAGGCGGTAAATGTGCAGTTTGATATCACGCGTGTGACCGACGAGCAGACCAAGGAACAGAGCGTCCCGAGAGTCCCCCAGAAGCCTCCCCCACACCCCCTCCGGGCACTTCCCCCTTCCCCCATGATCAGCATGGTCTGCGCTGAACTTTCTGTGCTGTGTCCACAAGAGATTTCTTTTCCACCCGGCCCCGTCCCCTCTCCCGGTGTGAGGTAGCACCCCACTGAGGCTGTCGCTGCCATGTGCCCTCACCGGCTGCCACGTCCCCTGCGTGCACCGCAGCTCCTCCGTCCACCTGCCCGCGTGGGCATGGCAGTGCCCGGCTGGGGCTCTGGCAGAGGGCTGCTGTGAATGTTCTCGCACGTTTGCCTGCTTCTGGTGGAGGCGGGTGACGGCTGCTGGTCGCGCCACCCACCGCCCCCACCCCGCCCGGCCCCGCATACAGGGGCGGCCTTGGCCAATGGCTCGGCGCCAGCTATGCCTGCAGCCCAACCCCTGGGCTGGTCTCTAAGCAGAGGCCGAGGCTGCGTTTTTCCACGCTTCCTCACCTGGTGCCCTGCCCGTCATCTGGCGCACACAGGGGTTTTTCCTCGCCTGGAGACTGAGGGGTAGCGTCAGCCCCCGGGGAGGCGGTGGAAGGCTGTGCCCAGCATCCCACGTCCCGGTCGGCTTCCCCACTGGCGAGGACTCAGGCTCAGCCTATTCACGGCAGCCGTGCGGCATAGCAGGCGGGGTCCCCGGGGGATCCGGGACGAGCTCCCGTGACTGAGGCTGCGTGCTGCCTGGGGCTCGGCATTGGGGATTTATTTATGACTGGGAACTGTAGCAGGACCTGGTCTGTAACCACCAGCTGTCGCTATGGCAACTTCTCACTTACAGCAGCCTCTACACTAAAAATAGATCACCTCATCCCTAGGATAGAAAAATCAAAGAAAATCAAAGTGGGGGAGGGCCAGGTCCCCTCTGCCGCAAGTCCCCAGACAGATTTCGAGGTGTGGCGATGTAGCTGTCCGGGCCTCTAAGCCGCCCACCTAAAAGCAGAAAGGCCTGGAGGGGGATGGCCGGTCGCCTGCAGACGTTCTCGGGCTCCCAGAGGCACGGAAGCCTCCCCCTGCTTGGACCTCCTCTGTCTTCGCCTTTCCGGCCCCAACCACAGGAGTTAATACCGAATTATAAACAGTCATTCCAGGTGGGCCTTATTCCATTTCTTAATCTTAAACTGTAATTGTTCTATGGGCTTGTAAACATTTTTCAAGGTCAGGGTCAATTTTCACCATGATATGAGACCTGAAAATCCTGTCATATGAAAAGGAGTTGAAAGACTTGGAGATGTGGTTGGCCCCGACGGGACTGAGTATAAGGTGGGGTGAATGATTTGAAGGTGCGTCCTAACGAAGCCGGGTTACCTTGTTCTCATCCTGGAGGGAAATAGAACTCAACTTCACGGGGAAGAAATAGCCACCACCCCCACCGTGAAAATACATGTATTTTTTTTTAAGATTTTATTTATTTATTTGACAGACAGAGACCGCAAGTAGGCAGAGAGGCAGGCGGGGGGGGGGGGGGGGGAAGTAGGCTCCCCGTTGAGCAGAGAGCCCGATGCAGAGCTCGATCCCAGGACCCTGGGATCATGACCTGAGCCGAAGGCAGAAGCTTTAACCCACTGAGCCACCTAGGCACCCCTACAGGCACCCCTACATGTATTTTTTAAAGATTTTATTTATTTATTTGACAGACAGAGACCACAAGTAAGCAGAGAGTCAGGCAGAGAGGTGGGGGGAAGCAGGCTCCTTGCTGAGTGGAGAGCCCAATGTGGGACTCGATCCCAGGACCCTGAGACCACAACCCGAGCCGAAGGCAGAGGTTTAACCCACTGAGCCACCCAGGCGCCCAAACTACGTATATTTTTTAAAGTGCGGTTTTACTACGTTTTAAAAATCTAAGACCTCAAATAAAACGTCAAAGCGTTCAAAAGCCAGAAAAATTTCCCCACGATCCCAAGCCTCCACAGCACCGCAGTATCTCTGGGGGCCCCTAAGGAGGACAGCGTTCTGGGCGGCAGCCTCAGGAAAGGGGGCGATCGCCCAGACGGGGTAGGGGTGGGGCTGGCGCCCCCAGAGGGTGACCACCTGCCTGCACACAGTAGGCGCTCCTCAGTGTTCATCGTCACAAGGGGTATTGCAGCCAAGCGTGAGTTTTTAAACATCGGACGGGAGATTTTCCGAGACTTCTCAAGGTCCTGGCTCTGAGATTCAGGCAGAACAGAACACGGATGTGGGGAACGGTGAGACGTAAGCTTGAAAGGGGGACTGGTTGGAGCCACAGGTCCCGGAAGTTAGCCCTCTGGGCCCAGACCAGGGGCAGGGCCTGGGGGGCCCTGGGCTCCTTGGATTTGGACCTTCCCAGGAGTACCCTCTCCGCTCCCTCACTCCCCACGAGCCACCTGTGGCAGCTCTCTGTGACATGCCACTCCTTATTTTTGTTTTGTTTCGTTTGGGCTTTTTTTTTTTTTTTTTTTTTTTTTTTTGCATTAGGATAAAAAACACGTAACCGTGAAATTGGCCATTTGTCTATTTTTAAGCGTACATTTCTGTGGCCTTAATACGTTCACACTGTCATGCCAGCAGCAGGGCCGTCATCCCCAGGACTTTTCTGGGGACCCGTGAAACAGTAACGCGTCCATTCTCTGTCCCCTGTAGACCCCCCTTCTAGCTTCCTTGTCTGTGAATTTCTCTATTGCGGTAACTCACGTAAGTGGAATCACACGGCCTTTGTCTCTCTGGGACTGGCTTATGTCCCTGAGCACGATGTCCCCCGAGTTATCGCTGGGGTATCGGGCCCTGTGGGAGCCCGAGGGATGGTCACCTGCAGTGTGTTCCGAGGGACAGAGGGAACAGCCTCAGGTCCCCCACGTCCGACTTTGCAAAGGTGCAGCTGTCAGCTCGGGTGGCCTGCGTTTGGATCCTGGCCCCATCTGCTGTTCCACTACCCTTCCAACAGGCCCCTGTGTCTCTTGAAGCCCTTACAAACCACACCAATTAGCCAATCCCACAGAGCAAGGCACTGGGAATGGAAGAGGCATCGTGACTCTGGGTTGGGAGATGAGTAGGGTGCTTGGAAACTGGCCTGGTCTGGGGAGGTGGCCTGGGCCATGGGGGTCCTTAGGAAAAATGGGAGAGAGAGGCCCAGGAAGCCTGGGGGAGGGGTTTTTAGATGGGGGGGGAGTGTGGGCTAGTGGGACATGAAAACAGGCCTGGCATTCATCCCAGGTGAGTGAGGACCAGCCCTGCCTTCTAAGGGTTCTTGCGAGATTTCCAGACCCAGGGGCCTCAGAGCAGAACAGTCCGTGGGAGAGTCCCCTCTTTCCCTGGGCGTGTTGCCTGCAGGAGCAGGACTGAGCTGCCTCATCCAGGGGAGATTCTCGCTCCTGGGCTTGCCGAAAGGGTGCAGAAGGGCTCCAGGGCCCGAGGGGGCTCTGCGGTTTGTTTGACTGAAACGTGGACCCAAGTGGGGGCCGACGCTATGGGATGCGCTAGAGGAAGGGATCCAAACGCTTCGGGAACTCGTGACTCCAGCCCAGAGCCTTTCCAGCCCCCCCTCAGGGGAGGGTGGGAGCCTCTCCTACCCGCAGTTCCCAGCTTCCCCAGCTTCCCCGTGCCTGCAGCAGAGACCCCAGGGAGGAGGGGAAGGGAGGCTGCGGGGCTGCGGTGACAGGGGCTGCGGTGACAGGCTCGGACGTGGGGAGCTGCTCAGAGGACTCAGAGGCATTTGGGGAGGGAGGTGTATCCTTTAACACCACCTGTGGGGCCCGTGTCTTATCAGTTCGTGTGTGCCAGTGGCTCTGTCCATAATAAGAACATGCCGGGTGACAGGACAGCTCCCTAGCGGGGACTGGTGTTGATCTGTTGGTTGAGAGCAGGAAGGCTGGCTCCTGGCTGGTCCAGAAGCCCGTGGAGGCAGGGCTGCTGGCTCTGTGCGGCCCCCCAGAACCTCGCTGCTTTCGGGACAGAGGCAAGTCTGCTTTCTCCCCGCCGGTTAACGACTAGCGTTCCCTTATCACAGAAGAGCCCTCCTTGCCAGTGGAGCATCTGGGAAAACCCAGAGCCTCCTTGCCACCCTCCCCTTCTCCTGGGGAGGGAGAAGGTACAAAAGACTGAGAGTAGGCTCTTTCCCCAGAGCAGGTTTTGATGCCCACAGGAGAGGGCAGTGTGGCCTTGTGTCTAAGGGAGAAGGGTCTTCTGCCGGACGTGGGACTCTGAGGGGCCACACCCCACCCACCCGGCCAGACCATTCTCAGAACCGTGCTGACCCTTGGGCTCTTGCCGCCGGTCCTCCCTGCCCACCCCGTGCCCGGGCTTCAGTCTGCGTCCAGCCCCGGGCTCTGCCCCCAGCCCCCTCCCTCCCTTGAGCCTGCCCCGGAAGCCCGTCTGCCTCCTGCCGCCCATCAAGCCTCCACTTGGTAGCCGGGTTCTGCCAAAGAGATTCTGTCTCGTTCCCCGTACGGTCACTCTTGGGCCTGTGCGCTGTTTCATCCCCACCCAGAAACTGGAGGCCTGCCCCCTACCCTGCACCTCGCCGCCTCCCCTGGACGGCCCTCGCCTTTTGCTGCGACATGGCTGGGACCTCTGGGGTCACCCCGCTCAGTCTGTGTCTCGTGCTCGGAGTCCTCCCTGCTGGCTGGACTTGCTTGCTCGCATCCACGGAAAGGCCACTCCCAGCCCAGTCCAGCTCCTGGGCTGGACTCCTGGGCACTTGCCCAAGGATGGCCGGCTTCTCTGGCAAATCGGGGTTCAGACAGACCTGGCAACCAGTCTAGGCCCAGGCCGAGCGCTGCTCACTGGAGCTGGGGGCTGCCAGTCCAAGGTGAGGGCCATGTTCTTTCTTCTTTCCCTCTTCCAGGGACGCAGGCACAGACACGCCCCAGCTGCTGGCAGCCCTCTGTGACCAGGAGCGAAGGGAGCTGAAGTCCAGACAGACAGAGAAAACATACAGCCCCATGCTGAACTCCCTGTCCGGAGGCAAATGCTTTTGTTAAAGCCAGTTTGAATTAGGTTTTGTGTACTTAGAGCCCAAAAGCACCCTTCCCAGGAGATTCTAATACAGCGATACCATGAGAAGGAGGAGGGGGCTGGCCTACCCTCACACTGGTGAGCTAGAGCCTGTGACTCCGCTTTGGAAATTCAGAGAAGCCAACCTGGGACTCTGTGCAGAGCGGTCCTATGTGGCCTGGCATCAGAGTTCCAAATTAGCCCAGAAATTAGTTCTACCTAGTTCAAGTGGGTCCCCCCAAAAAATCATCAAAGGACACGGAGTAGCTCAGAGAATCCCCAGTGTGCAAAGAACCAAGCTGCGTGTCCCCAAGAAGTGCCCAAAGTCACTTCCAGAGCAGGAGCAGTGGGCTCCCATGCGGTACTGGGAGAGCCAGACCCCAGGCATGCCAACCCCTGTGAGCACAGTGCCCCCCAGTTCACGCAGCATCCCCTAGTTCATATGTTCAAGCCCTAACCTGCCATGTGACTGCATTCAGAAATAGGGCATTTAGGAGATAATTAAGGTCATTGAGGTCACAAGGGTGGGGGCCCGCTCCGATAGGATCAGTGGCCTTATACAATGGGGAAGAGGGAGACTCTGTAGCGTGGGAGACACAGTGAGAAGGCAGCCGTCTGCAAGCCAGGAAGTCAGACCTCACCAGAACTTGACCGCGCTAGCACCTTGACATTGGTCTTCCCAGCCTGGAGAACTGCAGGAAAATTAATGTCTGCTCTTGAAGGCGCCCGGTGTGTACTGCTCTGTTATGGCAGCCTGAGCAGACTTCTCCAGCCAGTCGTCTCTGAAACCAGGGGACCCTGCTTTGCACCTGCTTCCGAGAAGTTTGGCTTGGGATGTCCAGGGGCCAAGTCCAGGTCTCCTGGCGGCACGCCATTGCCACAGAAGGACCGGAAAAGTGAGTCTCAAGGGACTCCCCCCACTTCACATTTCCTCTCCCCTGTCTAGAAGCCAAGCATAGGGAAGATTCAAAAGATGCTGAGTGGGCAAACACCCTTCTGACATAGGACGGTAAATTCCAGGGAGGTCCCCAGCATGGTTGAGACAAGCTGCCAAGAGCCCTCTTCCACGTGGTGACATTTCTTGGTGGGTCACCAGGTCTCAGGATGGGTCATCCACTTTGTTGGCTCGAAAACCCACTCCCTTCAGCACACCAAGAACATACCTATTCCTCAGTTCCTAAAACCATCTGGATCTAGGAGATGGGCACATGTGGACCGGGGTGCGTGACCGGGGTGCCACACCAGGACCCTCCTTGCCGAGAGACAAGGGGAACCAGCCCGACAGCTGCTGAGTGAGTTCAAGTGTGATCTAGGATGTTCTGGCAGCCGGCCACCCTTCCCTTGAACGGTGTGTGGAAAGGCATTTGGAACTTCCTGTTTCATGCCCTTGGATAACCATCCTTCCGCCGTTCTCTGGGCTTGGAGTTTCTCCAGAAAGTTTCTGCTTACTAAATTCGAGTAAAATATTATTTCTACCTCCCTACAGGTGACCCGGGTCACCTTGAGTGGAATTATGGGTGTTCCCGAATTCTTGTGCCATGTGATCACAGTGTCTGGGGTAACTCTCATCGGTGGCTAATTACATCTTCTTTTTATGTGCTTTTCAAAACTTAACTTTATAAGGGCAACCACTTTCCTTCCCTTGTTTCCCCAGATTCTTATGGGGCAAGTGGCTGCTCCTTTTCCTAAGAGCTTAATGTGTGAGGCCGTCCCTCCCCGCTCTCCTGCCCCCACCCCCGCCCTGTAGATGTTTCAATCTTCAAAAGGGTTGCCTGCCTCAGACCTCCATGCTTTCGGAAGAGCTCTGGGTTGTAGAAACTTTTCCTTAGAGGAATCCAAACCAGTAATTCCCAATTATTTTCTAAATGAATTTCTATGGAGCCATATAAAGCTTGAGTTTGTGTAAGCCTCGGTTTCCACAGTGACGTGATGGGAGCCATGTCCCCCATCTGCCTTTGTGAGTCATTGTCATGGGCCTACTGTGTGCGGGGCGGGTTGAGCTCTGCGTGACAGAGACGACAGTAGGGTTTAGGACCGGACCCAGTCCTGGCTGGACGAGCAGAGTCTGCTCCGTCCAGCCCCCTGCCCCTGCCATGAATGCCCAGTCACGGGGGGGCTACGAGAACAGGGCTTATTGGTCCCACCTTCCTCGGGAGTGAACCCCACACTCCCTGTCCATGAGAATCCTTAGAGGGAATGTGTGGGGAAAGTACCAGTTCTTGGGCCCAGCCCCATAAGCTGACGAGTACTCAGTCTGGGAGGGGGCCCAGGGATTTTTAACAAGACTTGTGATTCCCCGGCGGGCATTGGAGGGACGTCGCTCACACAACTACGTTCGTGATTTTGTAGTTCCTGGAGCCAGGTGAGGGCAAGGTGGAGGTGCGTGATTCTGTTCTACCTTTATATGTGTTCACATTTTTCCGTGCAAAAGCAAAAGAGCCTGCAGTACACACACGTGAAAGGTTCCAGACACCAAATCCATGAAGAAACAGCCTGGCTGACGATCAGGGGCATGTCCACGGCCCCGGAATTAAAGAAGTCTGTCTTGGGGGCCACCGCGGGGTGGGGGTGGGGAGTGGGAGTCAGAGCAAAAGATAATCAACCCCCAATTCCCTCCATTCCCAGAATATAGTTTAGGGCATTCAGATCTACACACCAGCAGATCTGATTTCTGAGATGTCAGGCTCCGAATTCTCTTATCCCTGACCCGCTGCCCTTCGGGGATTTTTGCCTTTGAGAGACGTCTTCCCTTCCATGTGTCTAACATACTCTGTTATCCTGCCTTGATTTAATTATCCGGCCACAGAAAGGAGAAACTGGAAACTGCTTCACCTCCAAAAGGAGATGGGTGCACCAGGGCGAGGAGTGTTTGTGGACGGAGCCGAGGGAGCACCCCATCCACTCGCGACCCCTCCTCCATGGCCTGGCCGCTCCCCCCGCACACCCCGGGCACCCCGTAAACAGGATTGGCTTTGGGTGCTGGGAGTCTGCTGAAAATATCTTGTACCCAAATGAGTGATGGAAAATGTAAATGCAAGTGGGATGAATTTGCATGACTGGAACATTTTTTCTCCTCTGAATTGTCGAACTGTGCGTAAGCCTTGAGTAGGAGAAGGGCAGGACGGTCTCATCTTCCCTTGGGGAACCGGGCTGGGTGACGAAGCACGTGGCTCTTACCCAGCACTGACCCCCTTCAGTAGTAACAGGAACCTCCTTTCGCCCAGGTCCCCCTCCTACAGCAGCAGCCCCCTGCAGTGTCTCTGGGCAGGCCAGCGGGCAGCGCGTACCCCGGCCCCGAGGGGTTTGCGAGTGGACGTCAGCAACCAGAGCCGAGAAGGGTAGTTTGTCCCATCTCATCGGCGGGGGACAGGGACTCTCTCTCTCCCAGGAGACCAGAACAGAGGACCTTGTAGGGCTGTCCCTGTGGCTGCCATCTGCAGCTTTGGGGGACCTGAGAGGAGGGTCAGTTCCAAGGAGGGAGGAGGGAGACCCAACTGTGGCTGCCTCGTTTGATCCCTGCACAGAGGCCTGGGCTCGGGTGCGCGGGCCACCACCCCCCCCTTTCACGGCAGAGCTGGCAGCGCCGGGGGAGGTGTGTGGGGGGGTGTGAGGGCAGAGGTCACACGCCACCTGGTCCTGTTACACCACGTGACAGGCAAGCTGTGGGAGGAGGGCTGGGTCCCAGGTGGCCAGTCACACCCTGACACTGGATCCTCCTGGCTCCTTGTCACCTGAGAGGTGGCCACACCATGGTGGGGGGGGACAGGGGGAGGCATGTGGTGACTGCCACCCACGAAGCAGCACCAAGGAGTCCCAAAAGGGCTGCCAGCCGGGGGCCCCCTCAGCGAATGGGGGGGGCAGGGGCTCCAGGAGTGACGGCACCAGACCCAGCTGGTCACGCTCCCCTAAAACTTGGCCTGCATCCCACAGTCACTGGGTTACCATGGGTCCAGGTGAAGAAGCGTCCTCAGGTCTGAGGGTTTCTGGAATACAGAAGAGAACCTGGGGTCTTGGTCACTCTCCTGAAAATCTCACCCCAGCCCCAGCAGCCTGTCAGCCTAACAAGCTGTCCTCAGCTTCTGTTTGCACGTTGCTGGAGGTGGGTGACTTGTTCATTTATTCACTCAACAAACGTTGATCAGACATCGGATAGACACGTGCAGCTGCCCACCCCTCCTGGGCTTCAGTGTGATGGTCCCTGTGATGGGAATGGTAGTGCCCACCCCAGAGGCTTTGCGAAGTTGGTGGGGGGGGATGAGTAGGCAGAGTGTTTAGACAGATTAACCCACTGAATCTGAATGCAAGTATTTCCTGAAGTGCGACACCAGTTGCCCCCGGGCCACCCTGCCCCGGCCCCTCAGAGATCCTGCTGTGCCCACCCCCCCAGGGTGCAGAAAGCCAAGTCCCTGGTCCCGGGGAGCCCATCGCCAGTGGGAGGAGGCCATGGGGGGTGACAGGGTAGCGTGTGCCTATTGGAGCGCTGAGTCAGGCCGCGGTCAGTGGAGTAAAGGAATCGAAGTGGGTGGCGGGAGTGTGTGCTGAGTGAGGGCCGCTGGGGGCCGGGCCCCATCCGTGACTCCCAGATTTCGTCCAGGTGCGATCGGGCCATCACAGAGCTTGAAGCCGAGGGCTGCCAGGAACTAGCCCCTGCTCTGAAAACTCGTGAGGCTTCCATGTGAAGAAGGTGGACGGGGCACCTAGGCGGCTCCATGGGTTAAACATGGATTCTTGCTGTTGTCTCAGGTGGTGGTCTCAGGGTCCTGGGGTCGAGCCCAGTGTCAGGCTCCATGTTCAGCACAGGGTCTGCTTGTCCTCCTCCTTCTGCTCCCCGCCCCAACTCTTTCTTTCAAATAAATAAATAAGTAAAATTAAAAAAAAAAAAAAAAGAAAGAAAGAAAAACGGAGGGGAACTGCAGAGGGACGGGTGAGTGCCGGGAGCAAAGGAGGCTCCTGTGTGCAGGGCAGGGCCGGGCCACGGAGAGGAGGGGTGCGGCTGGGAGGGAAAGCCCAGGCGGGGCTTGGGGGGGTAGCAGGTATAGGACTAAGAGTCTTGATTTAGAATCTAGTTGGAGTTGCCTCTTGTCCTGACCCCACTTCCACAGTGGAGCTCGGGGAAGAGGCCCAGAGGCCTTGGATGGCTGCTCTCACCAGGAAACTGAGGTTAGAACATCATGTCATTTCCATTCCCCGGCCTTGGCTCAGCTTCTGGACTGCGCTTTGGGGCCCCAGTGGAAATGCTTGTCCTCCTGAAAGACTGTCTGAAACATGCGGTGGTCATAGAGTCCCCAGGATTGGGCATGTCTCTCCCACTGGGAGCCCCGTGACCCGCACCCACCGTTGGCAGCTCTCCTCTTGGGTGCTTGGTTGACTCGGAGCAGCGCAAGGCCACTGTGGCCATCTGGGTGGCCACATTGGACCTGAATTATCTGCACAGCTGAGGGCTTCCTGTGGGTGTAGTTATAAGCCGCCACCATCCTGAACTTGGCCGATCACGTTTCTGTGTAGAGTTGGCCACGCTGCCCAAACCTTTCGGCATTCTTGTGGTCATTGCTAGCATTTGCTGGGGCACAGTGCTGTAAAAAGAGGAAAATGCGTCCTGTGTGGCCAAGGTTTTCTCACTAACGGGGGTGTCCGCCGGAGCTGCTCTGGGCTGGGGCGTGCAGGCCGCTGTCAGGGGCACCACACGCCCGTGGCCTGGGTCATCACCTTGCTGGCTCAGGATGACGCTGACCTTGCAGACGCCCCACCTTGCCAAAACGAGAGAGGGTTGAAGAACTAACCACTTGTACTCCTTAGAAGATGCTTACATTCTCCATTTTTCTTTCCTCCTTCCCTCGAGGGTGGGAAGGAGGGTCATAGGAGGATGGAGAAGCCACAGAATGCCGCGTTGAGCAGTTTTCGCTGAGGACGAGCCCCAACACGAATAGTTCCTAGAATTCTGTGCTCATTAATTCAGCCTCTCAGAGCCCAGTTAATAAAGGAGAAATAATAATAATAACATCCATCATACTTTTTCTCCATGGTATTGAGTGGGAGCTGACCACGGGGAGAGTTTCAGGACCAAAACAAGCCGGCTTTGCAGGCAGACAGTCCCGGCTTGGGGTCCAGCCCTGTGACAGGTGGTGGCTGGCATCACCACGACGGTGTATCTGGGGGACCTTGCCCGGGTTGGCGCTCTGGAGGCTGTCCCTACACACCCTTATCCCCACCCTTTTGGGGTTTGGATGAGTTTTCTAGTAAGTGTCAACCCTGTTCCCTCCTGGGGCTCCCTGTGCCTTTGGACCAGCTCTGCCTTCAGGCACTGCTTTGCAAAGCCCCCAGTGTCCCCCTCTGGAGTTTTGTCAACCCGGGTCCGGCTCACTGACTGGCCCTGTTGAACTTGGCTCTAGGTCAGGCACCGGATCCTTTGTGCGTCCTGTTTTTGCCACCGCGGGGGCACGGGGACCCCATCCGGGCCCCCCTCAGTCTCCTGTCCCAGCGCTGACCTGTGGGGAGCAGGGGGACCAGAGACTGGCTTGCTGAGAGAACCGAATCCCCTTCTTGCCTCCCCCAGCCCTCCCTCCAGGGAGAGATGGCTGCTGCCCGAGGACCGCCTTGGCCTTTGAACTCCCCTCCCCCCCGCCCATCGGAGACAGCAGCTTTGGAGACCCAGGGTCAGCTGACGGGCAGGCTTGGGGTGGGGTGAGTTGCCCAGAACAGTGCTCCATGTTTCCCTGGTTGGTGTGAGGGACTTCTGGACCTGGAGCAGCCTTGGCAATGACCCCCGCACCCCTGCCACCCGCTGCGTGCTGTGCCCCCCAGGGGTTTGCCCCGGCAGGGTCTTCAGCTCATCAGTCAAGGGAGGTGACGTTGCCCTTCGTTCGTTACGCAGCAAGCAGCTGCGTAACCCAGACAGAGACACCCCGGGTTGGGGAAGCTTCTGAGAAGCTGGGGACGGCCCTTAGCGACATGACCTGGTTGTTACCCAGATGTGGAAGTTGGCCCTCTGACCAGCGGCTAAATGTTCTGGGATGAGTAGAGAACTTCTGGTCTCCCCCACCCAAGTCTCTCCCTCAGAAACAGCAAGAATGCAGGGCTTGGTTGGACTGGGGCTCCCGGGACCCCCGGGAAGGGCGCCGCCCCACGTGCTTCCGCTGCTGAAGGCAGGCCCGGGAGGAGACGCCCTTGGGGGTGGATCGGAGCCCCCAGCCAGCCTGGCTGTCTCCACCCCGGCTGGGGAGACTCGTGGAGGGGCACACCTGGAGAATCCGACTGGCCAGAGATCGGGTGGGCCGGGGCCTGACTTCCCAGTGAGTGAGGGGTGCGACTGCTGGCCCCCCACTTCTAGCCAGTCACGTCCGTCTACACATGAAGCTCGGCTTGTCCGTTGGCACTGCAGGCCCAGAGACGGGCGCTGCTGGGGGCTGGGAGCCTGCACTCTGGGGCCAGACTGCGGGGGTGACTGCAGCTCTGGCCCCCGCGGGCTATGCATCCCCGGGCAAGTCACGTGATCTCCCTGGGCCTCCATTTCCCAACCTGTCGTGGACCCCAAAGCCTCCCTCCTGGGGTATCACATGTAATTCGTAAATCACCCCCAAATAATGCCTCGTACGGAAGAACCACTTCATAAGAGGGCTGGTGAATTAGCTTTCTCATCAGTGAGTCTTTGAAAGAACAGAAATTTACCCTTCAAGGATTCCATTCCAGTGGCATCTTTCTAGAATATTCCCCATGCACCCCTGACTTCCCAGGCAACAAAAGACAGCACTGACTATAATTAGCCTTCTTTTATGACTTGGCACTGTCACCGTGAATGGCTGGGCGTCCCGCAGACAGGCTCCCTCCGGTGTCCCCTGGGCCCCTCCGGATTTCTGCTTCTCATATGCTGTGGCTGAGGCTCTGGTTCCAGGAGTCCAGGTGGCAGTCTGTGGCCAGAGCAAATGTGCCGCATGGTCCCCAAGGACTCCTGCTGAGTCAGGCCCCCCCCCCGTGGCTTCGTAAGCCTGCTGTTATAGCTGTGGTTACAGTAGGGACAGTGGCCTAGGGCTTGATTGCCAGAGAGACTGAGGAGTCACAGCCTGTCCCTGGCCGGCCCTGCTGGCGACCCGGGGAACTCACGGTGGTTTGTAGTCTCTGTTGGTCATGTCCCAGGGGTTGTCAAACAAGGGATCGGCACTGGGGAGGGCCTGATTCAGCTTCGAGAAATGGGGCCTCTGATAAGTCCTGGTGAGTTTGAAGCCAGAGGTCCCCCCTTGCCCAATGCAAACCCCTTCAGGCTGGTTTTCCCTGGGATGAGGGTCTGCCGCTCTGGGTCACACTGCAGCTGTACGAGCAGTCGGTATGTGACCTTTCACTCCAAGGAAGGATGCCATCGCTTGCCGTCCCTGCCTTACACTACACGAGGCAGAGTGTCCTTCTGCACCCTGAGAAGTGGGACCCGGGGATACGGGCCCCAGGCTCGAAGCCCTGCCTTCCACACCACCGCTCCTGGGGACTGTGTGGTTATGTCAGGTCAAAAGGCAATAGGTAAGATGCCGTTGGCCAAGAAGGGCCACTTTGAGGCCAGTCCTGTCCCTGAGACTCCCAAGGGCATGAAGCCAGCAGGAGAAAGGCAGATCCATGGCTCTTGCTTTAACTTTGGCTGGGGATCCTAGAGCCTGGGCCCTTAGGCAGAGGAATGGAAATGCACTAGAACTTTGGATGGTAAAGCCAGGAGCTTAGGGAGCTGATCTTTTGAACAAAGAGAATGATTTTCTCTCCAGGTCCTTGTGAACACTGACACCTCTTCTGTCTCAGAGATACGTCTCTGTTTCCCTTACTGGGACTCCGTTGGCCAGATATGGCCACATCCGCTGTCCCCTTACATAAGGGAACATATCAGGAGCTGGCCTGACAGGGACATGTGGCTTCCAAGTCTGCCTTCCAGATCGACTGAGTGTAGCCTTCCCAGACACCTGTCCTCGAGTCCTTCCTGGGCCTAGTGACTCTGCCTCACCCGATGATAGCATGGCACAAAAAGCCACAGAACAATGTTGTGTGGTTCACAGAGTCTTATCAAGTAGCCGCGTGGGCAGACACAGCCCCTCCTCTGCCTGTGTCCCCAAGGAGCATCTGTCACACGCTCCGTGCATCTGTGGCAGGAACCGTACCTGACGGTCCCAAGGCCAGCTTCGCGGGAGGGAAGGGTGTTGGCAGCCAGTTGCTGGCCCTGTGTTCAGCTGGCTGGGGTTTCCCTGTTTGGGGCTTAGTGGTCTCCAACCAACTTTCCCGGCAGGGTTCAATTCCAATTCGTGTGTGTGTGTGTGTGTGTGTGTGTGTGTGTGTGTGTGTGTTACAGTCGGATTGAGAAAAGAGAACCCAACCCCTAATCCTGTTTTCTCGGTGTTGCTCAAAAGGAAGTGGGCTTTTCTCTTATGGGCAGGAATGGCCAGGAAACTGACATCCTCAGCCAACGCGGAGACCAGGGGTTTCCGAAGCAGCTGATGGTGGCGCATTTGTCGTGCCCGTCCGATACTAGTGCCTCTGTTCGAGGCGAGTACCTTCAGACTGCATTTACCTTTCACCGAAACACTGAGAATTTCTCATGAGCCTGCTGTTTGTCCGTCATGGGGTTGGCACTTGGCCAGCACATCTAGGGACATGTCTGACAGGAGGTAGCACCTGATACTCCAGGAAACCTAGCTTAGCTCAGGTCTCTTGGTTTCCTGTGACCAACCCTGGCAGGCTTGGGCTGTTGGACGCTAGCATTCTGGGGCATGCTGTGTCCCCTAAATCACAGTTTTGGGGCTTGGGCAGAAGGGTCTAAACGCTGGTCCCCCAGCCTTCTTCCTGCTGTGCCTCCCTGAGCAGGAATGCGCGTGGCCTCTAAGCCTTGGTGGTTCCGGTGCAGCGGGGTCAATGCCTACCAGACGGGGTGGGGCCGTGGCTTCCGTCAGATGAGGTTCCTTAGACCCAGCCCAGCATAGGGGCCGCCCCCTCCTCTCCTGAAACATACTTGCTCTGAATGACCAGCTCAAAGCAAAGCAAGCAGCACCCCCAAAGAAAGCGTGCGCACACCCACCCTGGTGAGTGTGTGGACAGTACGTTTGGTTGGCGGCGCCCGTCAGGATGGAGGAGCCACCCAGGGGCCAGGCAGCCAGAGATGGTAGACATACGCGGCCATCGGTTCACACCACGGAATGTTCTGCGGTCATGTGAATAAGTGGTCAGTGACGGGCAGCACATAGAATGAACCTCACAGACCGTGGGAGCAGGAGAAGCCTGGTGTGGAGGCGTCCACACTGTCTGGTTCCATCTGTGGAACCTACGAGAACAGGCAAAACCAGATGTTAGAGTCATGCCCGTGGCTGTCTCAGGAGGTGGTTAGAGGGTGGCGGAAGCAGGCTTGTCCTCCTGGCGTCGGAGAGCTGGTCACTCAGCTGCGTCCACTCTGTGCACGTCCATCAAGTGCCCACTCCTGCTCTGTGCACTTTTATGCAATGCTCCGATAAAACATTTTTGCAAACACAGGCCACCAGAAGGGGCGGGAGGAGGCGAGCTGAGTTCCTCTCATCAGTACGACAAACCCAAGAGCACCCCCCAGAACTCGGGCGGAGCTCAGATAGGGCTGCCCCACTCTGCAGAACATACGGCGGCTGGCGACACAGACTTATTTGTCCACTGGTAAAGTCAGCTGGAAACACACTAGGAGGACAGCCAGAGGAGTTCCGCAAACAGACCTTCTGGCTTAGAGAACCTGCAGTCTCTTTGCAGAGCAGTATTCCGTATGGCGGAGAGGGGCCGGTCTTAATTCTTTCGTCTTTGTCCCTGGCTCTCACTGATGAGAAAGACAAAGACCATCCGATGGCATGAAAGAGGCAGGAGCCATTTTCGGCAACAGACGGTGTGGGAGTCTGGGAGGAGGGCAGAGGCAGGTGGATGTCCTTCTGCCAGGCTTCCCTGTCCTCGGGGTGTGTGTGGTGTGTGTGCTGGGCTGAAGGGATTGGCCAAAGGGAGGAAATGGGTCCAGGGAGAGGCGAGTGGTGAGAGCATGTGCAGGAACAGCTAGAGGCACGTTGGCCGTTCCACGTCGGCCCTGTGGGCTTTCCTACAGTCATGGACTCGGGCGCCTCCCGGGACTCCGGTCCTCCCCGTCCTTCCCACCACCCAGCACCCCACCCCCTCCGTCGCCTTCGCTGTCCTGGGACCTGTGCCTCCCAGGCCTTCACGTGATGACCCATTCATGCTACCGTCTTATCGTTCAATAATTTGACACTGTTCGCTCTCCTGAGAACATTTTCTCTTGGGATTCTTGGGCTTAAAAGGCCTCCATCCCAAGGAATAAATTATGAACACGTGAGTGTGGAACAGGCACGTCAAGCAGACGAGAGCAGACAAATCCACGTGAAAGATAAGGCGGGCAGGCCGATGGGAGCACACCCAGCGCGCTTGCTGGACGGGCTTGTTCTGGGGCTTGGGTTCTCAGGCTCGGTATGGCCATCCGCCCTCACCATCTGTGGTCAGCATCTAGGAAAAGTGGGCCTAAATGTCAAGGTCTACTTTCTCATGTCAGGGAGGAGAGCCACTAAGAGCCCCTGGTTTCCCCCTTGGCAATGACGGGCCCCTCCCTCTGGAAGGACTGGGACAAAGGACGTGGACAATAAGGAAGACGGGATTGGGCCGACCCAACAAACGTTGACTTTTTCTGAAAACCAAACTGTTCTCCTATGCTTCTTTCTCATAAAGGCGTGCCGTAGAACAACACTGTCCAACGGAAGCTTCTGCAAAGATGGTTGTATCTCCTCCATCCGTGGTAGCCGCTGGTGTGGCTCTGGGGGGACAGCAGGAATAAGGACAGTGAACCCACATGAATTAGTCCCAGGCACTGGGGACAAAGCACCACAGTGGCAGACTGTGGAGAGAGAAGTAGGGTCATTCGGCATTTCTCTTTAGAGCCACCCTTAGCCCAGTGACGGCTCCAAGCTGGTGTCACCTGCTTGGTCCTCTGAGGCTTCTCCAGGTGGCGACTCCTGAGGCCTGGGAGGGAGGAGGGGACTCTGATGGGGCCTACATGCATTTTGTGACCTCACTGGCACAGTAAGGCTGCTCTAATCCTTCGTGGCTTTGTCAGCAAGGAACACCAGGGGGACCCCGAAAGATCCGGCTCAGAGGTCCCAGGGAGGTGGTCTGGGTTCTGCAGAGGTGTTTCCTCTCCACATGGGCAGGACAGGAGCTAAGGACCATCTGAGGCTGGGGACAGAGCCAGACTTTCCCTGAATGGAGGGAACGGGTGTGGAGAGTAAGGAACCGTGGCCTGGCCATGCAGGGGAAGCTGCTGTCCTGTGTTCCCTGGGAGTGGGGGGTGGGGCATCCCCAGCTCCCCCAGAACCCAAGGAAGCCCTTGGAACACTAGGCTCTCAGAGCACGGGTGTCCAGCCAGCTTGCCACCCAGGAACTTAGGAACTTGTCAGAAATGTAGAGTCCCGGGGTCCACCCCAGCTACTGAACCCCAGGCTCTGGGGGTGGGGCCGGGGGGACTGTGGTTGCGCCAGTCCGGCAAGGGATGACGCTCCTCAGTCAAGTTAAAACTTAACTGTCTGGCACCAGCCCCTTTCCCTTCCGCCACCCTCTTCCTTCCCTAACCCTTTCTCCTCCAACTTCCCTGATTCGAATCATTCTCAAAGACCAGCCTCTTCCAAGATCAGCCCCCACCCCATGCCGACATCCCTTTGCCCTGCTGTGTACCAGGCCCTTATCTTAGGATACTTGGACGCGCTTATGAGCTCCTGTTCCTTTCCTGGAGAGGACCGATGCACGCTCAGTCACATGCTTCCTTGCAGCTTAATGGGCTCGTACCTTTCTTCCTGTCTCTGGGCCCGGTTCCATCGCCCCGAGCACAGGATCCGTGGCTCGTGCCTTCTTTGTACGCCTCTGCACGTGTCGGTCTGCCACGGGTGCCCAGGAAACACCCATCGCTTCACTGATTAACTGATTTCTTCAAAGCAAAAATGCTCGGAAAGGCCCCGTTGCCATTTCTTAACCAAAAATAAACACCGGGAGCAGGACGGGGTCCTCCTTGTCCTAGCCTCCTTTATCTAAAGGTTGAAGAGAAGGGCTTCCCCCTCCCAGCCCCGGGGAGTCTGGGGTGCCGCTGGTCTCCCCAGCTCCTCTTCCCCAGCAGGGGCCCGAGACCTCCGGCCAGCGGGGCGGCATCTCCCCGAGGCCTCTTGGGACTCAGCCAGGAGCAGCCTCACCCCCGGGGCGGGGAGGGTGGCCTTCGAAGGGGATCTTCAGGAGTCAGCAGCCAGGACCCCCCCCCCCGCCCCCTCCCAGAGTACTGACGGCTGCCGTGCATTCAGTATAATTGTTCTTTTGGTTACTCAAGAGTCACTTGCTACGACACAGGTTAGCTTTCCCGGCTGTGGCCAGGAGACAACGTGGTGTGCAGAGCGGGGCAGGTGGAGCCCAGAGATGGGGTGACCTCACACTTCCCCGGGGCATTAGGGACACTGCCCAGATTTTCTGGAAGGGCTGCTGACTCGCAGGTTATTTCCTTTGCTCGCTGAAACTCTGCCAGTTCAAGCTCGGCAACCGCGTACACGGGAGCGTGCCCGGACCTCCCGCGGGGGCTTCACGGGGACCCTCGCTGTGTCTCGACCTGCCTCGGGGGGCCGGAGGGCCATGCTCCGGGCGTCTGCAGGCACCCTCTTCTTCCCAGGCGTGCAAGCGGTTGAGGCCAGTGTTCATGGTGCCCATTCTCATTCTGGGACTGTGGAATCCCTCCCAAGTGGTCTAAGAGACAAGGGCTCAGCGGCAGGCTGCTGTGGGTTTCTCTCAGCCCTCTGCACACACTCTTCTCCATCCGGGTGCTCTCGAACCTCTGGGTCAAGAGGTGCACATGTGGTGGGCGGGGCCACTTCCGTGGCTCCCTTTCTGACCCATCAGTTCTCTTCCCCGCACCTGCCCTGACCCCGCCTACCCACCCCCCTCCACTGGGTCCGGTCCTCACTGGCCGTGTCGGCCTCAGCTCCTGCCCACCGTGGGCTCAGGCCACACTGTCCTTGGGGAGCACATCATGGCGGCACCATTGACCACCCAGCTGTCCCAGAAACCTGGGGCTTCCCTCCTCCCTTGACCCCGACATCTGGCAGGGCCCTCCCTCCTGCATCCGTCTTCTTGGATGTGGGCTCCAGGGTCCTGGCACTTCTCCACAGGTAGCCGAAGCAGCCCCTTTCAGAGGGGCTCCCTCGGCCCATTCTGTACTCTGCACTGGCGTGAAGCGTGATGGCGGGCCCTGGGCAACGGCCTTCCCGACTGCAGTCCTAGCTGTTGTCTTGGAGCAAAGCCACCTGAGGTCAAGGCCCTCCACAGGCCTACCTGGGCTTCCACTGCCAAACCCCCACTTTGTTCAGGCCCTGGAGTTCCCTATGTGCCCCTCTGGGCCCCCCCGGCTGCCATCCTCCCGCCGGGCTGTTCCCAGGCCTCCTTTGGGAATCAGCTCCGCCCGCCCACAGGCCGCACCTCCCATAGTGCCTGGACTCCCCGACCCAGACTGACCCCTGCCTCATGGCCTGTCTCCCGTCCAGCAGCTCCCTGAGGGCAGGGCCCATCTCTCTCTCTCTCTCTCTCGGAATCCGTGGCCAGGGAGCCAGAGGGAGGGGTTCAGCCTGCACGTGGCCACCCCAGGCCCCGAGAGAAGCCTGGAGAAGAGAGAGCTGCCCGGCTCGGTGGCTCACGGCACCGCACAGAGCCTTCCAGAGCTCCGCGGAGGAACCGGCCGGCCGAGCCCCGCCGTGGACTTGCTCCTCTGTCCGGCCCCTTCAGCTTCCCTTTCCCACCCTGCCCTCCCGGCTGGCTTCATTCTGACCTGAAAGAACAGGCACGTTGGCCCCAGACCCGCCCTCGCGGGGCTCTCAGAACTACTTTTCAGACTGGGCTGTTTAAAACCTAAGACTGCATTTTTTTGAAAGTTGATGGTGGACGGGAGGTTGAGGGGGAACCTCTGTAAGCGTCCATAACTGGGGTGATGGTTTCCCCTGGGCCGTTCGAGTCAAGGGAGGGATGACGGCGCTCGGGGCTGTGTGATGCGTGGCGGCAGGCCCGGGCCTGCAGAGCCGAAGACCACAGCAGCCGAGGCCTGGCTTTGTACCCCGGAAGCCCCCCGCTTTCCCACTTGTCCCCGGTCATCAGAGCAGCTGCTTCGCCGCATCCATGATGAGGTCCCACGCTGGCCCGGAGCCCTATGCTGAGGCGGTCACGCGCGCCGTGAGAAGGCCCCAGGGGGACGACGGTACCGCTAGCCGCAGCTGTGGCAGGTCAGAGCCGCCCTCTGAAGGGTAGAGGGGAAGGGAGGGAGGTGTTTGGGGCCAAAATAGAAGGAAGGTCTGGGGCGCGAGGCCAAACCACCAGGAAACTCCAGCAGACCCCACTGGGCCCTGGTCCTGGCCCGGCACCCTCAGAGCCTGGAAGGGCTGGGTGGGACGTGCATAGAGGGGGTCTGCCTCCTGCTCAGATGGCCCCAGACTGTTCTGCCGACCCTAGTCTGGAGGATGCAGTGTCCATGGCTTCTCCCTGCAACTAAAACCCCCCATGGGCCCTGTGGGAGGCTGTGCAGACCAGGGCTGCCCTTGACGACGGGCTAAGGGTGAAGCAGGCGCCCAGCCTGACGACGTCTCTGCAGACCACTGTGACGGGGACTGGCTTCTAGCACACGTCGGGGGCAGAGTTGCCTGGTGACCCAGCGGTGGTATCCCACTCGAGTTCATCTTTTTTTTTGAGAGAGAGAGAGTGGGGAGGAGCAGAGGGAGAGGGAGAATCTTAAGCCCCGATGCGGAGCTTGATCTCACGACCCTGAGATGGTGCCCTGAACCGAAATCAGGACTGAGCTTCCCCGACTGAGTCGTCCAGCCGCCCCTCAGGAGTTCACTTTTCATTTGTCCATTTCACTGCGAGCAAAACTGAGGCCCAGGACGTACGGGGGTGGCTCTGGTTAGCGGTGGAGCTGGAGGCAGGAGCTGTGTTCCCTCACAGAACCTCTGCGGCCCCTGCGAGCCCCCCATGAGCTCCGTGAACCCACGGAATGACCCATCACAGGCACCCACGGGGAGGGGCTTGTCGTCCCCGGGGACCCGTCCCAGTAACCCATGCTGTGGCATTTGCGTCACCCTCCCAGGGAGACCATAGGGATTTTCTCGAATGGCTTGCTGGGGCAAAGGCAGCTGAAGAGAACCCAGGGCCGGGGTGACCGACGTTGTGAGAGTGTGGTCACGTGGGGTCAGCTGAGACAGGGGCAATCAGGAGACTTGCTTTCATTTACACAACACCGAGTCATCAGACTGGGCCCAGCCGCCGGCTCCCTGCCCGGGGGACACACCCCCAACCCTCCCCCCTCAGGTTATGTCACGGCCGGCAGCCTCCCCAGGTGTCATGGAAATGTCACATTACCCTTGGCAGGGCTTCTCCGATAGCACATCGGAAACTTGGCTGCAGGAAGTTAAGGAATGGCTGACATCTCCCCGACTCCCTCCCACTGCAGGCCTGGTGACCCGCGCAGGGCCCCGTGACCGTGGCCCGGCATCCCCCACACACCGCAGAGCCCGGAGGGAAGGGGCAGCCCAGCTAGACCGAGATTCTGACCAGGAGGGACGGTGGGGGCGTCCCCAGGGGATCTTTGGGAGCAGCGTGGGCATCGCACTCCTGACTCCTCGTTCGGGGCCTTTCGCAGCCCAGCTGAGGGGCCACCGGGTGTGGGAGCCACGGCAAGCCTGCCGCCGAAGGGGAGGGCAGTAGCACACCGGGAGGGTTTGCCGTCTCTCGAGAGAAATGAAGCAATAGCAAGGCTGGGAGGGAGTTTTAAAGGAAAGCACTGCGTGAGGGGCCCCTGGGGGGGGCCTGGTAGGTGAAGCTGCTGCCTCTCGGTTTTGGCTCAGGTCGTGATCTCAGGGTTGGGAGATCGAGCCCCATGTTGGGCTCCCTACTCGAGGGGAGGGGGGAAGTCTTCTTAAGATTCTCTCTCCCTCCCCCTCCTCTCTTTCTCTCTCTAAAAATCAATCAATCAATCTTAAAGAAAGAGAAGGGAGAGAGGGAAGGAAGGAAGGAAAGAGAGAGAGAGAGAACTGTGTGCCTAGCCATACAATGGAGCAGTATTCAGCCTTGAAAAGGAGTAACTCCTGACACGGGCTAGGACAGGGATGAACCTTGAGGACATTATGCTGAGTGAGATAAGTTAGACACAGGAGCACGGATCCTCTGTGAGGCCCCGTGCACGAGTACCCCGGCGTGGTCAGATTCACAGACTCAGAAAGTAGAAGGGTGGGTGTGGGGTTGGGGGGGACAGGGACGGGGCACATGTTTAAAGGGGTCAGAGTTTCAGTTTGAGAAGATGAAAAGTTCTGGATGTGACGGTGCCGATGGCTGCACAACAGGGTGAATGTACTTTGTGCCCCTTAATTGTTCACTTAAGAATAACAAATATGGGAAACGTTATGTTCTTTGCATTTTATGATTAAAAATTTTTTCCTAAGATGTTCTGACCAATAAATTAACTTATTCAGAAAGTTTTACTAACACATTTCTCAGCTATTCCTGGATTCCTGTACTTAGCCTATAGGTTTTTAAAAAATAAAGCAAAATCTTATTTTACCGCACTGTTTTAAAATGGGGAAAGGCCCCTGCGGTGATGCATTTGGTGCAGAAAACTCCTGGGCCTGCGGTGGTCAGGGGGCTCGCTCCCTGGGGACTTCCAGGGAGGGGGTGAGTCTGGGAGGGAAGGAGAGCATCGAACTCCACGGTGCTGCTCTGGACCCCCCCCCCCCCCACCGCCATGCCCTCCCTGCCTCCTGAGTCTGTCCCATGGCCTTGACCTGCCAGGGCCTCACTTTGGCCTGCTTCTCTTGGCGCACTCTTCAGGGACTTTCTTCCCTTCCTCCAGCCTGACCTTTGAACGCTCCTCATCTGCTCCCCTTCCCAGTGGCCTGAAGGGCACAGGCCAGCAAGCTCTGGGGCTCCCAGTGCCGAGAGCTCACTCTTTCCCCCTGCTTAGCAGTGGTCATAGTGTACTGTCTCCCCAAACAGTCTTCTGGTCAGAGGGATTCTAGCTGCTGTTTGTAACTGAGCAGGTCTTGGGTCACACACCAGGGCCCCATCTCAGCTGTAAGGTTGCATTCCATGTTGCACCGACGGGATGCATCCCAGCCCTACCCGTCTGTGCATCACGGCCCTACACCTGTGTGCATCCCAGCCTTACCCGCATCTGCCTCCCAGACCCACCTGTGTCTGCATCACGGCCCTACCTGTCTGTGCATCATGGCCTTCCCCATGTCTGGACCCCAGCCCTGCCTGTGTCTGCCTCCCAGCCCTACCCGTGTCTGTATTCCAGTTCCACCCAGGTCTACATGCAGCCCCTGCGAGTGTCTGCATCACTGCCCTACCTGGGCCAGCATCCCGGCCCCGCCCACGTCTGCATCCCAGCCCCGCCCATGTCTGCATCCCAGCCCCGCCCATGTCTGTATCACTGCCCTACCCAAGCCTGCCTCCCAGCCCCATCTGTGTCTGCTTCACAGCCCTGCTCTACCAATCTCTCCTTCAGGACCCAGGGAAAATGATACCTGGTCCCCCATTAGCCCAAGCTGCATAGACAGCTGCCCTCAAACTTGTATTAGAGGTGTCTTTTATTTTTACAGTCAGGTTTACTGACATAGAGCTTACATACAGTAAAATTCACATTTTCCAGTGTACAGTTCTGTGAGTTTTGACAAACATATGTAATTGTATAGTCACCACCACCATCGAGATATGGAACCCAAAAAATTCACTCATGCCCCTTTATAATTTTTATAACCTATAATTTTTCTGTTCCCTATAATTTTGGTTTTTCTCCCTATAATTTCTATTTAAATGGTAAAATCTAGTGTACAGTCTTCTTTTATTTAGCAAAATGCCTTTGAGATTCATCCATGATGCTGCATATCTCAATGGTCCGTTCCTTTTTGTAACTGTGGAATGTTCCATTCTTCAGATGTACCAGCTTGTCTACTCATTCACCAGTTGAAGGACTTTGTGGGTTGTTTCCAACTCAGGGCGACTATGAATAAATCCACTGTAAACATTTGCATTCTGGTTTGTATGGACGTGAGTTTTTACTCCTTTCCTGGTGGTTTTGTGGGAATGTATTGTAAATATATGTTCAGCTGTCCAGTGGTTTTCCAAACAGGCCACACCATTCTGAACATATGAGAGTTCCTGTTCCTCCATATCTCCACCAGCACTTTGTATTGTCAGTTTCAGAGAGAATTTTCTCAAGTCTCCTAGGGGTGTGATGGTATCACATTCTTGTCGTGAGGTTCATAGCCCTCATGACTGATGATCAATGATGCGGGGCACCTTTCAGTGCACTTGTCATCTGTATGTGTTCTTGGCTGACCTATCTGTTTTAATCTTCTGTTCCCTTTCTTTATTGAACCATTTATTCTCTTGTCATAGATTCCTGAGAGTTCTTTATATATTCTGGATACAAACCCTTTAACAGGTATGTTTTGCCAATATTTTCTTCCTGTCACTTATCTTTTCTCATTTTCCTAACAGTATCTTTTGAAGGGCTTAAGTTCTCTATTTTAATGAAACCCAGCTTACCCGTTTAGTCTTTCATGGTCTGTGCTGCTTGGGCATTCTTGTTGAACCCAGGTGTGCTGCGTAGGGCTTGTGTACGAGGCTGGGGCCAATGGTAAATAAAATTCACTACCAGTCATGCTTAGCAGAGGAGACAGGGTATGTAAAGAAGTAACTACAGCATACTATAATTTGTAATGTTGGAACGTGCCAGGTGCATAAAAAGGAGGGATATGTTAACTCTAGAAGCCACTGATCTCAGGGTGCCTGGGTAGCTCAGTCGGTGAGGCATCCGACTCTTGTTTTTGGCCAGGTCATGATCTCAGGGTTGGGAGATCAAGCCCCACATCAGGCTCCTCAGCGATGGGCAAGGATCCTGCTTGAGATTCTCTCTCTCCCTCTCCCTTTGCTCCTCCTCCACTCGTACACACTCTCTCAAAAAAGAGAGAGAAAGAAAATACCAGTAATCTATAGAAGCCAGCTTTACAATGTGGGCTTAGCCAGCAAGTAGATACCGAAGCTGTGGAGTGAATGAGGAGGTAAAAGGGGGAAAACCTGCTCCCCGAAACACGGCGTTCTCATGTCATTTCTCCTGAGCCAATTCTAGAAACCCAGGGAGGGGAGCACCAGAGAGAACAGCGGAGACAGCGTGTGCTAACTGGGTACAACCGAATCTGGAGCTCCTGTCCCTGTCCTTCCTCCCCTCACGCGCCTTCCCAGTGATGGCACCTCGTTGCTGTCATGTGTAGGGTAACTTTTATCCAGGCCAGCCTTCAGCAGCTTGGCCACGATGAGCAGGAAATGCAATCCTTTAGGTAAAAACGTGGAGAAAGGGGCGGCTTGGTTACCAAAGAGACTGATGGAGTAGATGAGGCATCTGGAAGGGGTCAAGGGACCTTCCAAACCCAGATGTCATGCGAAGAGGAGGCTGGCTTCTTCTACCCATAAAACGAGCTTGGATGATGGTGTTTAATGTAAGTCGGACACTGGAAGGTGAGGACATCTGGGCTCCCCAGAAGGCCAGTGCCTTCCCGGTTCCCTCTGGTTGGCTCATTACCACTCTACTGAAGGCACAAGGAGAAGTTCAGGTCGGATGCCATCATCTTTGATCTTCAGCTCCCAGACCTGCTGTAGGATTGCTGGATTGCTGTTGTCGTTGTCAAGGGCAGAGGCAAACCCTGGGCAGAAGGTTCTAGATCTCCTGTAAAAGGACACAGCCAGGAAATATGTTTTTAGCATGAGCTGCTTGATTCCCTTCTCCTTGCTCCCCTCTTCCTCCTTTTCGGGGAATCTACCCATTCTTCCCCGGGATCGGATAGCCAGTAGGGCCTACAGCCCCTTTCTTCGTGAGGTGAATGAGGAGAGTGGAGAGCCCAGACCAGCACCATAGAAACCAGTGCTGGGGCAGAGGCGGCCTGGATGCCGGCCCGGCCTGAGGCCTTCCTGGCCTCGCACACACCCGTCCGGACTCACTGGCACCTCACACCCAGAGGGCCTGGTGTGCGGTGTCAGGTGATGTGTTGAGTCAACAGACCACAGGAGAGCCCTGGTCGGAGTCCCGTGGCAGCCGGCTGCAGCCGGCACCCCGGGAAGGGAATGCCCCCAGCTGGCTGCCAGCCACTGCCTGGCCTGCCTGGAGCCCCAGCGGGAGAGCGAGAGCCAGGCCTGAGCCACTCAGACTGTCTCCCCAGCGCCCAGCCTCTGGGGCCTCCTCCTGCTTTGCTGAACATGGCTTCCGGAGAAGAGGTTTGGAAACTGTGCTCCCAGGGCGCACAGGCCCTCGTGCCTGGTAGAATCGTGGGTCTTGCCCATCTGGAAATCACCCAAGACCTATCTCAGGGAGGGGAAAGTGGCTCTGAGCACCTCCTAGATCACCCACATCCCCTCGTCACTGGGATTGAATCCAGAGGGTAGATAGAGGCGGGGGGCCTGGGGAGCACCACCTAGGGTCAGGTTAAGGAGCCCAGAAAACCTCAGGGTGGGGCATCAGACACAGCCGCAGGGTTACCCATCACTCGCAGTGGCTAGTACTGATGCAGTGGCTAATACTAGTGCAGTGGCTAGTCATCAGGGGTACTGATTAGATTCAAGTAGCCCAAACTGCAAAAGGTGTAGGAAGTTCTCCCCTCGGGAACCTCCGTGGGCCAGCGTCCCGGTGAGGTGTGCTCACTTGCTTCTCTTGGTTTGGTTCTCAATACTGATGGTTTCCCTCCCCAGCTTTAGCCCCCATGAGGGTCCCGCAGAGGGAACGCCGCTGCTGCTAGAAGTGGAAATGGTGGGAGCCTAGCCACCCTTTCAGAAAAGGAACTACGAAAATGTTGTGAGACCCCTTGGAATTCACATTCTTAAAACCAGGCCTTTGGGGAGTTAGAACCACCGTGAGGTTGTTTTGAAAAGAGAATAATTTGTGTATCTGTGCCTCCTTTATCAGCTTCCGCAGATTCTATACGGCCCCTGGGACCCAAACACACTTTGGAACCCCTTCCCAGGGTCTGGGGAAGTTCCCCCAGTAGCTAGAATAATAAGCAGATGGTGGCTGACTAGGAGTTCTGAGAGGGGCTGGAGACGGAGCACAGGGAGCAATGGTGTGTCCGTGTTCCCGGCACCGGGGGCAGGCCCTGTCAGAACGGGGGGGTATTCCAGGCAGAAGCTCTCCCAGTGGAGACCTCTCACCAAGAGGCAAGCTTTTGGAGCCTGGGGGTCTTGACCCTCCCTGTGGTCCCATATCAGCCAAGTTCATCACAGGTGCGCCCTCCAACCAGATCTGCTGTCTTCTATTGTGGTGATGCCTGCGTGTGCTAGGCACTGGCCTCGCCAGACCGGTTTGCCAAACGACACTGTTACTAGCAGGCATCTTGGAGAAATGAAGTTAGAAAGGTTTGTCTGAATGTCCACAGAAAGCTAGTCCTGACCTGGGAGCACATCCAAGCAGGGCAGGAGCACATCCAAGCGGGGGCAGGGGGTTCCTGCCCAGAAATCTTCCAGCCCCCACTGTGGCCAGTGCCAGACTGTCTGTCCCCTGCCCACTGGGTACCCGTTGGACTATGAAATTCCTGGGTCTCTTACTGAATCACTGTCCTTCCCTTATGTTCTCTCAGGAGATGGCGGTCGCCATACTGACCCAGGAAGGAACCTGGAGTCCCCTCATTTCCTTCTCTCCCAAATGCAGTATGTGCTGGTCATGGCTTCCCACGACCCACTCCCTGCTGTGCAGCCCGCAGAAGCTCTGGGGGTGGCTGGCGGACCTGGGAGGGGGAGCCTGGGCCAGGCTGATGAGAGCCGAGTTCAGCAGTGTGGACTGCAGGGGTCACCTTGGTGTCCGCCATCCCACCTCTGACACCAAGCTCCCACCGGCCTCCTGTGTGAACACATGTGCCTTCCTCTCACCTGCATGGCTGGTCTCCTCCCGGACCCTCCATGGTGGGGAAGCCAGTGTCTGGAATCTTTCTAGCACCAGACTCTGGGATCTGAAGAGCCACGTCACTGCTGGGCGTGGCCCGGCCTCTGACCTAGTGTGGCCCGCAGACCTGACACTTCGCTCTGAGGGCCTGTACATCGTCCACTGTAAAATGAGGTCATGGGATGTTGATCTGCTAAGGTCACTCGCCGCCGCCGATTCCCACCCCACCCCCCGGCTGTGATTCTTTGGTGGGGACTATCGTGCTTCTGGCACATTCAGTTGAATTAGTCTATGCGGTATCAACTCCTGCTGCTTTTGTGATTCCACAAAGATCATCATCAGAAGGGACTGGCATCGCCATTTCCCCTTCTTTGGCAAATCCTCCACGAGGCGCTTTTCAGAATCTGTTTTGGACTGTTCTAGAATCTCTCCCTCTTACAAAGCAACCGAGGGTTGTTTTTTTTTTTTTTCTCCTCCTTTCCTTGAGGATTGCCTTTTAGCTTCAACATCAAAAGGCACATGTGCTCTTGTCAGGTGTCTAGGCTGACATTTTGAGACCATGAAGCAGAACTCAGACCTTGGGATGAGTGCGACGTGGGCACAGTTCTTCCAGTGGCCGGGACAGACACCAGAGGCTGGGACCACCCTGTGGGGACTGATCTAGAATCAGCCCCTGCCAGATTCCCCTTTCCTTCTCTAATCCCGTCTTTGTTTCCTTTTCTTTTCCAGTTTGCCACTGTAGATATCGATATGCTGAAGCCTGTGACCTAATAACTAGGTCCAGAATGCTATGCGGTATACAAAACCCTGTAAATCTTGTTTTTCCTGGACACCTTCTAGGAAAATAAGAACCTTCGAAAATGTCCTAAAAGAACTTTTGTGTTCTTTTAATAGAAAGAATTTTTCACCCACTGAATTACCATAATGCTTTGATTCCAAAATGACTCTAGATGGTCTCCAGCATGCTTTGAATCATTTCAACTGTTTGAGATTATAGAACAGATTCTTAGGATCTATAAGCAAAACTTACAGCCTAAAATCTTACCTCAGACTGACATATAAACTGGGAGTATGCTCAAGTACGGTCAGAGCCAAAGCCATTGGTTGACAAAGATATCCAGGCCAATCCTGAGACAAGAGACCAGATACTTTACCCCTAGGAGAGGGGCCCTGCTAGGGTGGGGAGGGAAAGACCTCAGGAAAGGATCTTTTAGGAGATGAGTGATTTGGAGCATTTGGAGCAAGGGCTCCAAGCAGCCAGCTGAGAAGGAGAAAGGCCCCAGGGAGAGCTGGCCGGTGGCTGTGTGAACACCTGGTGACCAGGGATGGGGGCATGACCTGGGGGTCATCTGCGTGAGACTGTGGTCGACTACAAGAAGAATGACTTCCTCAGAGACCCAGCTGGGGGCTTGGGACTCAGAAAGAAGGGAATTCACCTTCTCAGAGAAGGGAGCTATGAGAGAGAAGGCTGAGTCTTGGTTCTCCATGGCCACAATGTAGAATGGGACCTAGATTCCTTTAGAAGTTTCCTCTTTATAGAATGGAAAATCTGCATTCAGTTAATGGTTCAAAACCTGTCTGTCTGGCCACTGAACCACCTGGGGAACTTTAGAAAAACCAGATTCCCAGATTCCACCTCAGACCCACTCAACCAGAATATTTAAGACCTGGGAACATGTATTCTCCAAGCTCCCAGGTGATCCTTATGCCCAGCTGTGTTTGAGGACCTCAGTCCGGCAACATCTCAACTTGTGGCGCAGAAGCTGTGCTGAGTGTTTTGGGCTAATTCAGTAAAGCTGGAGATCAGGGACTGCCCAGACCAAAGGTTTTGAGCAAAACCTTCCCGTGGGCAATGAAGGCAGAAAGTTGTCCAAAGTGCAATAATAAAGATATGGGGATGCTTCAGGAATATTCTACACAGAGCCTTAAACCAGATCACTGGACTGGACACGTACCAGGGAAGGTCAGCCAAACCCTCCCCATTAGCAAATAAGAATGTTTGCTTATGTTTGTACACATTGCAGCCCCAGCCCACTGAGGCCAAAGAAGTCTAGTTTTACCCCAAAGGTAGAGTTCATGCCCCCCAGAAAGTCCAGCTGCCACAAGACATGATTGGTTCCTTAAAACCAAGAAGAATCTGGAAGCCTACCATCAAGATTTAGACCTAGAGGCCTAGGATTCATGAGAGTCTCAGGTTTTGACCCACATATCCTGAAAATGAACCTTCTTATTCCTTTAGACGCAGAGATACCACTGCCCTTGGTGTCTCCCAAGCTCCCCTAGGTTCCTCAGGGGTGGGGGGGAATGCAAGGAGAAGTGATGGGAAGGGATTTCCTGTCCTTCCTGAGGTCTCCTCCTCAGGTAGTTCCCATCTTGGTTAGGTCTCACCTCAGGTAGTTCCCACCTAGAGTAGTTCTCACCTCGGGTAGTTCTCACCTCAGGTAGTTCTCACCTCGGGTAGTTCCCACCTTGGGTAGGACTCACTTCAGGTAGGTCTCACCTTGGGTAGGTCTTACCTCCGGTAGTTCCCACCTCAGGTAGTTCTCACCTCGGGTAGTTTCCACCTTGGGTAGGTCTCACTTCAGGTAGGTCTCACCTTGGGTAGGTCTTACCTCAGGTAGTTCTCACCTCAGGTAGTTCCCACCTTGGGTAGGTCTCACCTCAGGTAGTTTACACCTCGGGTAGTTCCCACCTCAGGTAGTTTCCACCTTGGGTAGTTCTCACCTCAGGTAGGTCTTACCTCAGGTAGTTCTCACCTTGGGTAAGTCCCACCTCAGGTAATTCAGAGCAAAAAATGAAGGGGGCCAGTGCAGGGAGGAGCAGAGTGTAACCAGGCCAGAGGGAAGGCCAAGAGGCAAAAGGTTAAGAAGCAGTGAATTTACTCGTGGAGAAAAGCCCTCCTAAGCAAGCGAGAAACTGACGGACTTTTTCTCATACCACACCGGACGCGATGTGTGTACACATCAGTCGTGCTGCCCATATTGCTGAGGCTTTCTGACCCTTTAAGTGCCCCTCTTTGTGGCACAGTTCCTGAGCAGCAGGGTCTCCTGCCTCTCCCTGCCTGTGCCACACTCCCCTCACGTCCATGACCCTCGTCACCATTCCTTCAAAGTTAGGAACAACAGCGATAAGTCCCCTCATCTTTGTAACGAGTCACTAGTTGTTTTTAAAACTGCATATAAGCAAACCTCCCACCCAGTGTAAACTGAGTATTTGCTCTTCTCATGAGACCGTGGTCAGCAAGGACGTTTAAGAGAGGAACAGAATGAATTTCCTCCTTTTTCTTATTATTTCAGCCTGTATGCATGTGCCACCATAGGGCAGGGGGAGGGGGATCATGTGCACACCACACGGCCATCTGGTCTACCTGCTTTATTTTTATCAAGCAAGGGTTTGATTTGTTCAAGGGCCGGCCCATGGCCAGTTAGCGGTAAAACTCGGCTTAGAACTTGAGGCTTCTGAAATCCGGGCCTCCACCTTCCCCACCACACTGCTGTCCTTCTGTGGGTGTCTGCTCGCTTCCTTCCAGGGCACCCCTGTGCTCCCTCCGCCCCCATCTCTCTAGATGTAGCTCATGCCAGGACGGCCTGGCCCTGTGAAGTCACCAGCTCGCGGCTCCCTGGTGTCTGGAGCCACTTGCCTGGTGTCCTGTGTGGCTGCCAGGAGCCGTTTCTGTTCACTCACTGTGCCTATTCACTTGTGCTGGCTGCTGCCCCGGGAGAATCAAAGGCATTGTTCACACTCAGAGGCCGACAGCGGTCCTAAACAAAGTCCTTAAGGAGCAGGAGGAGGAGGGAAAGCCTTCTCAGAAGAACAAAACGGGGGAACCTGTCTGCTCTGGGTACTATCGCCACAGCCCAGTCATATCTGGGCCCTTCGGAAAGTTGCCTTCACTGGGCGGTGGGGGAGGGGGGACAGATTTGTTTTGTTTTCCAAAGTGCAGGCCCAGCTCTTTCCCGATGTCTCTACCGAGGTTTCCTACCCCCTTCCCCGAGTTCCTCCTGCATTACTGTTCCAGGCATTTAATCCCCCATGCTCCCTGCATGGGCTGTGGGTGGTTTGGGTCTGGGTGTTGGTTTTGCCCCACTTTCCCCAACCAGACTGAAAGGTGGGATTCAGCGGCTCTGTCAGAACGTGCCCCCTCCTCCACGCCCGCGCCCGCTTGGCCCCTGGCAGCTGGCTGAGCGGGCCCTGGTCTTCCTGAAAGCTTTGCAGTTTGGCAGTTGGCCCCGTGATTAGGAAATAAATTGGTCTATTTCACAGTAATGGGGGATTGGGGCAGCACTGCCCCGTCCGCCTCTGTTTATGAATTGCAGCACCGATACTCAAAAGAAGAAAAAGACTTAGGAACGTCATTCTTACCTGCCCTGCTTTTTCTCTTAAGATATCCCCCCTCTTCCCCAGTAAAACAGCATAAATGTGAGTAAAATTCTCCTCTGCATTGAGCACGTCTCTGCTCTTGCTGGCTGGCAAGGAAGCCCACCCCCTGGGACGAAGCCGAGCCCCGGGAGGAAGCCCACAGAGCCCCAAGCACACCCTCTCCTCCCGTCCCCTTTCCCCCCGCCTACCCCTCACTTCCCTTCTGCACCCAGTGCTTTCTAAGCTCTCCCGCCCGCAGGCCCGTGAAACCCATTTTTGCACGCCCAAAAATGTCATTTTAAGTCTTTATGATCTTTCTCTTGGCAAGCTCCCTGTTTGATCCTGGACAAAGGGTTTAGGATTTGGAGTCAGAGCACAGGTTACAGGTGTGCCCTCTGCGATCGTTTACTCACTGAAGGACCGGGATGAGCAGCTTCTCTGGTCCCTGGTTTCTCCCCCTACAAAGAGGGAAAGTAAAGCCGCCCCCCCACCGCCGCCCCGGGGCATGGCTTCAGGGAGCGAATGGGGCAAGAGGTGTAGGAGCTCTTTGTGAACAGTGAGGCATTACGCAAAATAAGATGTTGCTCTTCCAAGACTCTACCTTGTCTTAAAGATGGTTCAGGTATCAGTGAAAAGAGGGGGTATAATTTTGGTCCTAGGAAGGTTCTTCTCCTGTACTTTAAGCCACACATACTGCTAATCCTCCCCTGATTTTACCCGTTCTCTCCCCCATCATCCTGTTTGCCCCAGCGAGACCACCGACCCTGGGAAGGGCGCAGAGAGGAGGCAGGAAGGCCAGGTGGAAAGACAGAGGCATCTTCTGAACTTGGAAAGACTTCACTGAGAAGAGATTCCTGGAGGCATGGAGAACCATTCTGTTCTTCTAGAAGCCAGTTATCACACACACACACACACCCCACCAGACAGGAAGCCCACTCATCTTCTCCTCACCCCAGACAGCTCAGCAAGCTTGGGTCCAGGGCTGTGGGTGTCCTGCGCCAGCCTTCTTGCGCTCCATAATGTGGGTCTGGACCATTCCAGGACTCAGGTGGGGACGGCCCACCGAGGATGAGCCATTTGAGGGCAGCTGCTTAGTCATGTTCTCTTAAATTATTTACACTTGGGAAGGAACATTCTGTACCCAAAGAGCTTGTGCGGAGGTCCACCAGCTGTGAATGCCCCTTACACGATGGCAACAGGCTTCATTCCTGATGAATGTTGTAAACGGGACAGCCTCTCAGAGAGAGAGACAGACAGACAGACAGACCAGGCCCTGCCCTGTCTTCCATCGAGACAGACCTCATCGAAGCTGGTGAGGGCCGCTGGGATCAGGGCAAGAGGCAGGAGGTGGGTCTATACGGCGTTAGCAAGCCTCCTGGCTCAGAAGCAGAACAGTGGCTGGAGGACGTGGTTTTCTGAGTCACTAAGACATCACACGCTGTGAAACCTATAAAACAGGAAAGGGCGGATGATGACAGTTGTCCCTGCCAGCTCTTCCCGTCTCCGGGCGCTGCTTCCACACCCTTCCCGAGACGCTGTCGGCACGTGCGGACAGACCCTTTTCTGACACCACGTGTGGGGTCGTTCAGTGCAGGCGGCTCTGGGGTTTGCCTTTTCACTTCCCGCGCAGTCTCAGAGGTAAGGAGAACGAGGCAGCCTGTTGCGCCCGTCAAGGAGCCATGACCGTCTGCGTGGATGCCCCGTCCCCGCGCTAGCCCCTCCCTTGTCGGTGAGCGTCTGCGTCTCCAGTCTCTGCTTTTAAAAGCACCAGGTAACGAACGACCCCACACGCTCGCCCTTTAGCAGCGCCGCAGCTACATCTACGGGAGGAAACCCCAGAAGCAGGTTGCTGGGTCGGGGAGCACGTGCGTCTGTAGTTTTGGTAGATGTTTCCAGAATGCTTCCACGGAAGCCCATACTTGTCCCGGCTTCTGGAAACAACTCTGGGGGTGTGTTTTGAGCCAGAGTCTGAGCTGGGTCTGGGAGTAGAGGGACAGGCAGGATGGAGGAGCCGGTTGGATTGTCCCCGTGTTTGGACAGTACGTCCGCCTTAACATGGAGAACCAAGACCCCCACAGGGGCTTCGCCTGAGAGGCTCTCGCAGGTTGTCAGAACACAGTTGGTGGCCCAAACTTTGAGTCCAAATGCCCCTCACCCCCCTCTGTTTCACTGGTCTGTTGAGTCTCCAGCTCTCACCTCCGGGAAGCACCCACGGGGCCTCTGTGTCCAGTGGCCGGGGCGAGCGTTGGGAGCACAGAACATGAAATTCTCTCTTCACTGATGTGAGAACTAGCTTGTTCTGGGCCACCCTGTGAGGAACCAGGCTAGCAGGCCAGCGGAGGACTCTCGCTGGGAGAACCGTGGAAGGACGGGCCCCCACCCCTGGGGACCTGAGGCCCACGGGGTGCCGGGCCCCACAAACAAAGTAAGACAAGGGCTTTCCTCTTCTGCTCCACAGCAGAACCCTCTGAAAGGCCCAGCCACGCCCCCCTGAGCCTTGGTTTTCGTCCTCAGTCCTCACCGTTCTGTGGGCATCACTGGGGAGCACTGAAGCCGTGACACTGGGGACAGGCCCCGCCGTGGGCCAGGCAGCTCCTCTGCCGCCTTGCCTGCCAGACCCACCCCTCCCCCAGCAGCCGGGACCCACCAGACCTCCTGCTCTGGAGCCTCCCTCTCCTTCCTCCCCCGCCCCCAAGCCCCATCTCAAAGTGGGCTTTGCTTCTCAAGACTTTCGAGGGAAAACTTTTGTTTCTAAAAGAGTTGGGGGCTTTCCTGTTGGAGGCCGTTGCTATATTAAGTTCTGAGACCCACAAAACCATGGGTGATCGAGTGTTCTCTCTCCTGCTTTCACCTAGACCTGCCTCCCAGAGGTCAGCCCAGGGCCTGGAGCAGGGGGTCCCACTTGGGACGGCTTCATGGAAAAGGGGGTTCCCTAGAGATGACGGTCCTCCTTTCATTGGTTCCATCCCAAATTCCCACCAGGGAAATTATGTACCCCCCCCCCACTCTCGGGGCACAGGAGGGAGAGAAGATGCCAGTGGAGTCTGGGCCTCACACCCTCTGGGCTCCCTTCTCTCACCTCGTCTGTTGGGTGTTGAGCATCTTCTAGGCACCTTCCACTCGCCAGGGCAGCACTGGCCACTGTGGGGACCCAAAAGGCCAACCAGAACCCCCGCCCCAAAGACAGATGGGGGATTTTGTGGGGGGGACAGGAGACTTACAAACTTCCGTATTTGGTTTTAATGTTAAATAGCATGTGGTGACCTCATGATATGCAGTAGGGGTGGGATGTGCTCACGAGGGGTCACAGGGCTGGAGTCAGGAGAAAGGGTTGGTGGAATCGACTCCCAGGGAGCAGGAGGTTCCTCTGGGGAGCAAAGTCGGGAGCAGAGAAGGGAGCACACATGCGCACGGGGACTGCAGACTGCGGACTGTGGGGAGGGGGCTGCAAGTCGGGACAGAGCAGCTCCGCTCTGTAGGCTAACGCGTACTTGTCTGGGTCAGAGCAGCGAGTAGCAAGTAGGTAGCCCTTGGTACTGACATCTTTGCTTTGAGTCCCACGGTTTAAAATTGTTAAATACCAAATTTAAAACAAAAAGTTTACTTAGTTTTCCATAGATGTGAGACACCAGACCCAAATCCAGATTCTGCTTCTTTTCAAATCAATGTCCAATAGCTTGACTCGATGAGTTTTCTAGAGCTGCCACAACAAAGTACCTCACACCAGGTGGACTAAAACAAGGGAAGCTTGTTCTCTCCCATTTAAGAGGCTAGAGGTCTGAAGCCAAGGTGTCAGCCGGGCTGTCCTCCCTCTGAGACCCTGGAAAGTCCTTCCCTGCTGCTGGCTTCTGACTTTCTCCTTGGCCCATAGATGCGTCGCTCCGTGTGACATGGCTTCTCCTCTGAGGATGGTCTAGGTGTCCATGGCTCCTCTTATAAGGACCCTGGTCTCACTGAGTTAGAGCCAGGCCGACTCCAGTGTGACTTCATTTTAACTCGATGATGTCTGCAAAGACCCTGTTTCCAAATCCTCACGGGTGCTGGGTGTTAAGATTTCAACCCAGCTATTTGGGGGACGCAACGCAGGAGCAGATAGAGATACAAACAGACTTGTCCCCGACATTCAGAATTTAATAACGCAGACCCTTGCCATTTGAGGAAGAGCATTCTCGGCCTTCCTCGGCCTCGGCCAGACTTCTGACGGCGCCCTCCGCTCTCCTGCGCAGCTTCCGGCCTCTCGTCCTCTCCGTCGACGCCCACCCAGGTGGTCAAGCAGCACACCTTTCCTCTCGAGTCCTACAAGCAAGAGCCCGAGCGACTGGAAAATCGCATCTACGCCTCGTCTTCCCCTCCGGACACCGGCCAGAGGTACTGCCCGTCCTCCTTCCGGGGCGCCGCCGGGCCTCCAGCGGCCTCGCCGACACACCATGCCTCCCCCAGAACCGTAAGTCTGGCCTCGTCCTGCGGCCCCGGGCCTCCAGGCGTCGGGTGGGGGGGACACGGAAGACGACCCTGCAGCCCCCTGACGCGCTGGGTGTGTTTTGTCGCAAGTCCCAGGCTGAGGAGGAGACTCAGAGGGCGCCACAAGGCAAAGGGAAACGACACAGAAAGTGGTAGCGTCTGGAACCTGACCACAAAGTGTGTCTTGCCTTGGCCTCTTTTAAGATGCCCGTCACTAAAAGCTTTATTTGCATTTTTCTGGATTGGGATCCGAGAGAACCGTGTCCCTGAAGCCCATCGATGTGGTTGGGACTGTGGGGTCCGGTGGCCGTGGTGGGTCCCTGGGGCTGCCGGAATGAGGTGGCGTGACCGGGGAGGCTTAAAAGACCCAGAAGCTACTGCCTCATAGCTCCGGAGGCTGGAGGTCTGAAGTCCTGCTTTGGGCAGGACCGAGCTCCCCGCGAAGTCTCTAGCGGGGACGATCCTTCCCGGGCTCTTCCGGCTTCTGGGAGCCCCAGTGATCCTTGGCTTGTAGCAGCCTCGCTCTGGTCTCTGCCTCTGCCCTCACGTGGTCGTGGGCCCGCATCTGTGTGTCCACGATGTCCTCTTCTTACGAGGACAGCACTCGTGTCGGGTCAGGGCCCAGCCTGCTCCCAGGCGACCTCGTCTGCGCTCGATCATGTCCGCAGACACCTTATTGCCAAACGAGATCTCGGTCACAGGCCTCAGAGGCTAAGACCTCACCATCGGACACTGTCCGACCACAGCGTTGTTATCTTTGGAGAGCGAGAAGGCGCGTTTGTCACGCGGGGACACGCCGGCGCTGTCCTCTTTCCTTCGGCGATTCCCTTACGAGATGTGGGCTTCACAGAGTGTTGTCTGAGGTGCTGAGGGACCAGACGCAAGTGTGGCTCCTGCCTTCTGGGGCTTCCGTCTTCCTGGGAACAGGGTGACACTCAGCTGGAAGAGTTAAGCCAAAGCAGAAAGGAGTTGGGCGGGGGCGGGGTCCGTGCTAGGGGCGGCGGGGAAGGGAAGCGCAGGGGTCCGGGGCGGGCGGTCCGGGGAGCTGGTCCTTGCGTCAGTGGTGGGGTTGGACTGAGGGGGAGGTGAAGGGAAAGGCTTCCAGAGAAGAGAAGTCGCCACGACTTGAGCGGGAATAAGAGATCTAGAAAGGCTCTCCTGGGCGTTTCAAAAAGAGGCTTGGTTATACAGGTAATGGAACAAAAAAGAATCTAAAAAGGGGACAGTGAGGCGACCCAGATTGTCAAAAGCAGGAAGCGACTACTCCCCTAGGGCTGGAGGGGCCACGAGAGGTGGCGGGGTTTCCAGAGTCCGTCCGAGGGGAGTCGAACTCCATGCGTCTGCCCGGCAGGAGCTGAGGCTACAGAGGAGAAGCAGCCACTGGCCAGAGATGCCCTTTGAGGCAGATAAAAGTCCTGGTGTCTCCACCGCTTCCTCCCTCCAGCCTCGGGCCAGACCTACCCAGAAGCCTATGGACTAGGCCGTCTGGGACAGAAGGAGCCTGTGGGGCCGGGAGCGGCGGGGACAACGGAAGAGGGAGGTGACCAGCACAGGGGCTTCCAAGGGCAAGGGAGATGTGAAAGTCTCAGGATACCGGCTTCTTCTCATTGACGAGTGAAACTTGGTAGGATAAGCCCATTTAGGAAGAGATGCCACCTTGCGGCGAAAACCGTTCTTCGGGGTTTGGATCATGGGAAGTGATGGTGACATCAGTTGTCCGTGATGGCCAAAGTTTGCTGCTGGCCTTTCCCGGTTTAAAGAACGGAGAATCCAGAGAGTGCTGTCTGTCCAAAGTCAGTTTTCCCTCTGACGACGACGACTGGGAAGGGGCGTTCTCAGCTGTTTAAACCTCCCACGACTCAGAAGCCTGCGTCCTTCCGGGATTTCTGAGGTGGTTCTGGGGCCAGAGTGCATGTGTCCTCAGCTGTGTCCCACACTCAGTGACGGACGTGCCATGGGCCCTGGTTAGGGCCTGCGATCCCACACACGCGGCCGACACTGATTGTGACATCTTGGTGACATTTCAGCGACGTTCAAGTGTCACTTTCAAGTGTCCTGAGGGGAGGACCAAGGGGTGGTCATTCCGTACATGGGCTCTTACTCGGGCTTAAAACGGGAGGACATCCTGACACGTGCTGCAGTGTGGGTGGTCCTCGGAGACAGTACACGGAGTGAAATAAGCCAGTCGTACAAGGACGAATCCGGGTGATCCCATGTGTCCGAGGACCCCAGGGTGGTCAGATTCATAGACACAGAAAGTAGAAGGGTGGGCGGCAGGGGCCGGACAGCGTTGACTGGGGAGTCGTCGTTCAGAGGGGGAAGGGTTTTGATTGGGGAAGATGAAAAAGTTCTGAAGATGTTGAGGGTGATGGCATGAATATACCCAATATCACCGAATCGTACACTTAAAAACGGTTAAAATGGTAAATTTTATATTACGTATTTTTTTTACTATAATTTTTTTAAAAAGTGATCCAGACAGGACTACAATGTTCATATAGTTCAGACTTAAAGAAATCAGGGTGAGGGGTGCCTGGGTGGCTCAGTGGGTTAAGCCTCTGTCTTCGGCTCAGGTCATGATCTCAGGGTCCTGGGATCAAGCCCTGCATCGGGCTCTCTGCTCAGCGGGAAGCCTGCTTCCTCCTCTCTCTCTGCCTGTCTCTCTGCCTACTTGTGATCTGTCTGTCAAAAAATAAATAAAATATTAAAAAAAAAATCAGGGTGAGGTTCCCCACTTACACTCTGCAGGGATACATTTCAAAATTGGAAGACAGTGTCCCCGCGGGCTCCCCGACCTCAGACAGGCCTGACCCTACCAGTCAGCTTTATCACGCAAGGCATCCCGGGGGCCCCTGTCATGGCCTCTGCAGCCATCGGGGGCTGGACTGTCCACTCTGCTGGAGGGCTGGTGGTTGTTTCAACTTCATACAAGGTTCACTTCTTTGTCATTAGACTATGCCGATCGTCTGTAAGCGATGTGCTAAGTTCCTCAAGAGCTTGGCTGATTTCATGAATTTGGCTACCGGCACAATCTTCACCAGAGAAATGTGATTCCTTAAAGACTAGAAATCGTTTCAGCTTGAAAATATTTAGATATAATTTTTCTCTGTCCTTTGGAACAAAAAGATGCTTTCTGTGAACATTGAGCCCAAAGTTCACTTTTATAAAATGTGTTCCCATGAGTCTTCTTCTAAAATTGGAATGGGAATAAGCATAATTAGTTCATCTTTGGTCGAAAGTACTCATTTATTTACTCAGCAAAGACTCACAACTGCTATGTGTCAGAAACTGCTCAGAGAGGGCGAGCGGGTGACAACCGTGTGAGGAAGAGACAAGCTTATCCTCGTCACTACTCGATTAATGGCGCACGGTGCATGGGAGGGCTTAAAAAATAGCTAATGACCAGCTGAACAGAGGAGGGGGTTTGTCTCTCTGGGGGATGCAGGCAGGTTAATAACCACAACGGAGTTTGGTGAAACCTGGGTCGTTAGGATGGGAGAACACAGCCAGCCCAGTCTGGCTGAGCGGAAGAGCCAGTCCCAGAGGAAGTGGACATTTTTTCCCGGTAGAGAGCAGTAACCAGCTTTGCATTTTATGATGCTCTGTCTGGTTGGGTATGGAAACGAGATTGGATGTGAGTAGGACCAGAGCTCAGACGAGACACGTGTGAAATTATCTGGGCCTGGTGGTAGCTGACGATAGAACGGAGTAACCAGTGTAAAGAAGTAAGAGCATTTAAGAGGTTGAATTGAGAGGAATTTGGAATGCCGTGCTTGATCGAGAAGAGTCAAGGATGATTCCAGAAGTTTCGCCTCAGAAGCTATCAGGAAACTAGATGAATGGTAGTTGCATTTGCTGGGCTAGGGAATGGGGTCGAAGAAGAGCCGGTATGTGCATATATGGGTATGTGCGTGTGTGCATGTGAGCCCGTGTGGGGTGTGCGGGTGCGCATAGGCACCCACACACGTCTGTGTTCAGGTGCTGGTGGTAGGTGCCTGTGGAACGTTCCAGAGGAGGTATCCAAAGCGTAGTTGAGTATGTGCGTCTGGAGCCACAAATTAAGATCGAAAATCGTCAGGATATGAACAGTAATTTATGCCATGATCGTAGATGGAATCGTCCAGAAAAATATGTGTTAGTGTGAAGAGAGCCAGAAACACGCAGACGTTTAGGGCACAAATGAAGGAAGAGGATTCTGGACTGCCTTGAGATTAGCTGGAAAACCAGGCAAACACAGTGGCACAGAAGCAAAAGGAACATGTTTCACGGTGTCTCGCGCATTCAGAGGGAGGGACCCATGACGTCAGGTGCAGCAGGGTGGCCTGCAATGTGAGGACTGAGGTCGGCCCTGATAGCTTTGGCAGGAATACTGTGGTCGAGGGCAGAAGCCATGGAACGTGGGCTGGATGGCGGAGAGGAAAGAGGTGGGGAGCTCTAGGGCAGATTGCTCGAGAACCCTGCCTTGGCAGGGAAAGGGATTGGGCTGTCGCTATTAGGTGGAGGTGATGGTTTCTTCCTATAGATGGGAACAGGTTTCAACCCTAATCAGGACAGGGTTAGTAAGAAGGAAGCAGGAAAAGACCGAAGGGAGAAGGCAAGCCTTGCATTCTGCTCTTGCCAAGGAAATGGGTAAGAGTCCTTGGGTGGTGGGAGATGTTTGTCCTAGACCAGGGGAAGAATCGTCTTCTGTTGCACTCAAGACTCGACGTGAAGGTGTCAAAGGGATCGGTACTTTTCCGGTTCGCTCTCCACAACAGTCATTCCCGTGCTCCTCCCCCTTCTCGTCTAGGAATTTCGCTCTTGACCTACATCTTGGGTCAGAGACCCTAGAAGCAGGGTCTGGGGTGGGGTCTGGGCTGCACGTCTGTTGGCTGAGTGCAGAGTGCTCAGAATAAGCCCATAGGTGCAGGGGGAGGAAAGAAGGAAGGGGAGCGTGTGGTTTGGGATGAGATGTAGCCTCAGCCTGTGACGGGGGAGCTCTGGAGTGTAAACTGTGCCGGAGTTTGCCCTGCCTGGAGGCAAGAAGGCTGGCCTTCCTCCCCTCACACCAAGCAGCCGTTAGTTTGGGGGTGCCCCAGGCTGAGGGAAATTCACCTCCCGCTGGGATGACACCTGTCACCCAAGGACAATCCCAGAAGATGGCTGTGGGGTTGAGCCCCCAGCAGCGGCCCCTGGGCAGGTGACAGGGAACCCAAGACTCCAGCTGAGGCCCGGGGTCTCTCCTTCTCTGGCTTGGTCAGTTCCTATGTTGTAGCCGTGCCTCCATCGCCACATAACAAACTCCCCAAAACTTAAGAGCTCGCCATCCTGCGGGCCGTCCGCGCGGGCTGGCCGTTCTGGTCCTGGCCGTGCTCACTCACACGTCTCTGCTCGCTTACCAGGTTACTTGGCGTCCGGTCGTCCCCGAGAGGCCTCAGCTGGAATGTCTCACCTCGGCTGCTTGTGGTCTCCCCTCCCCTTGCAGAGGCCTGTCCCAGACTAGCTCTTATGACAGTGGCACCATTCCAGGAGGCACGGGGGCAAGTCTTCCTGAGGCCCAGGCTCAGAACCAGCGCCCTGACTCCTACCTGAGGTAGAATCTCTTTCCTCTCCCCTTGGAGCCGGACTGGGTTTTCTCCTTGCTTCGGCCAACAGGATGAAGCCGAAGTGACAAAGCCCCCTGCATAGAGCCTCCTGCAGATGAGGTGATGGGCCTGGGCCAGTTCTGAGATCTACCACACGCCTTATCACTTGATTTCAACAGCGGGGCCTGCAGACGGACGCCACACACTGGAGTGGAGAGGTTCATTTACCCCTGCCTGAGGAGTCTTATTTAACTCTTTCGAGAATATTTCCCTGAAAAGGTGGCTGCTACAGTGTGTGTTCCCCGAGAAGCAGACTCCAGACAGAAATGAACGTGCAGGGTGTTCATTAGGAAGCCTTCTGAGGGTCAGGCCTGAGGGAGAAAGGGAGGCACATCTGAGGGAGAAGCCACCAGGCAGAGCTGTCTCGACCAAGTCCTCGGCCAACCCCCAGGGAGCACTAAAACTGGGGAGGCTCCCCAGACTTGTCCCAAGTTGGGGTGAAGGAGCCAGGCCCTTCTACCCTGGCATCAACCAGTCGTTAAGATGGCAGCTCTCCTGGAAGGGCGTTCACCGTGGCCAAGCCAGCTCTCCTCAGCCAAAGGCAGTGCTGGCTAATAGTTGAGTCCATCACTTGGCAGAGTCCCAATAGCTGGGTGGGGGTGGGGGGGAGGAATCCTTCACTTCTGAAAGGGTATCTGAGTGGTACATCACAGCCTCTAACCACAGACCTATTTACAGTCTCTACTTTATTCTTTCAATTTACAATCCCCAAATTCTGACAGGTGAAAATAACGGGTATCATATTCCTTCTTATAATGTACTTAAAATATAACTAAGCTGAAGAAAAGGGTTCAGGAGTGTTGGTTGGAGATGCATGAAAAAGGTTTCATTAAGCCCAGGGCGAGAGGAACGAAGGCCCCGGCCAACACTGTCACCAGTTCCCCGGCGGTGGGAGGGAGCCCGCACGAGCTGAATCCCAGCCCCAGCCTCGTCTTCGGATGCGACTGTAGCCCCAGCCAATACCAGAGACCCAGGAGCACCCCTCTGAACGGCCCATGAATTCCTGACCCACGGAAGCCATAAGAAATAATGTATTGTTCTGCTGCAGCTACTCTAACAAAATGTCACAGACTAGGGGTCTTAACAGAAATTCATTTCTCAAAGCCCTTGGTGGCTCAGTCGATTAAGCGTCTGTCTTCAGCTCAGGTCATGATCTTGGGGTCCTGGGATCAAGCCCCACGTGGGGCTCCCTGCTCAGTGAGGAGTCTGCTTCTCCAATTGCCTCTACGGCACTTCCTGCTTGTGCTTGGATGCTCTCTCTCTCATAAATGAATCTGAAAACATATTTATAAAAAAAAAAAAGAAAGAAACTTATTTCTTATAGTTCTGGGAGCCAGAAGTCCAGGATCAGGGTGCTGGCAGGATCCAGAGGCCTCCTTAGCTACAGAGGCCACCTTCCCACTGTGTCCTCATGTGGCCTTTCCTCTGTGCACACACATCCCTGGGTCTCTTCCTCCTCTTCTAAGGACACCAGTCCTATTGGATTAGGGCCCCACCCTATGACCTCACATAACCTTAGTCACTTCCTTAAAGGTCGTGTCCCCAAACACAGTCACACTGGGGGTCAAGGGCTTCAGCCTATGAATTTGGAGGTGGGGTGGCGGGGCGGGAGGACACAGTTCAGTGCATCACAGATAATAAATTACCATTATTCTCTTAAGCCACTGAGTTTTAGGGTTGTCTGTTACATCTCCAAAGATAACTAGTACCTGTTTTGTCATGTATTTGGGGAGATAATAAACTCAGAAGTTTGGGGTTCTTTTTAAAAATTGACTGTCCTGGGGGGTGGTTCAGTGGGCTAAAGCTCTGCCTTTGGCTCAGGTCATGGTCTCAGGGTCCTGGGATCGAGCCCCGCATCGGGCTCTCTGCTCAGTGGGGAGCCTGCTTCCTCCTCTCTCTCTGCCTCTCTGCCTACTTATGATCTGTCAAATAAGTAAATATAATATTTAAAAAAATAAATAAAAATTGACTGTCTTGTCACTGAATCAGTCCCCAAGAGCCCTCCTTTTTCTAGTGTGAATATTTGGAAGGAAGTCACCAACAAGCCTTACAAGAAGGCTAGTTATTTGGAATAACTATTATTTGGAATAATTTCCAAATTATTTACTTGGAATAATTACCTTTTTTATTTTTTAAGATAGGAAAGCACTCTAAAAATCTAAAAATATTTCAAATCACTTGACATTAAAGAATAGATAAGATTTTATAGGCACTATTTGGTTTCTTATATTCCCATTTGCCATTTGAAATATCAAATTACAACCTAATAAGGTCTTGGTGTTAAGGCCATCTGCCCAGAAACGGCAAACTAACAGTTCCAGAGTCCATTACTCACAGCAGATTAGATATTGTAAAAATAGTTTGGGAAAAATTCACATAGGGTCGAGGAGTAGGAGCGCCAGCGAGAATTGATTCATAAGGGGATTGGTTATCACGAGAGTTGTTGCTTACACAAGTGTTGCCAGTGTGTTGAAGAGGCAGGCAGGGAATAGCTACCCTCCCAGCTGTCAAAAGAAGGTATTATAATTGGCATCCTTCCTGGGTCCCCACACTGGCAGGATCGTGACTCCGCAAGCAGAGAGAAGGCAGAGCCCGAATATGAGAGATGTACTTGGCTGAGCACTTGGTCTGGGTCTGTGGGATTCTTATTGATTCTGTTCCCCAGGGTAGCTGAGCTCCAGGAGAGGATGTTGAATCTTTTTACCTTGATTTTTCTTTAATTGGACAAGTGCCCTACGTCTGTCACCTCCCCCACGACCCATGAGGGAAGTGACTCATTCAATGGTTGTTTCCTAAGATGCCATCATTTGCCAGGCAGTGGGCTAGGCACTGAGTGCTTGGGGACATTTGAGAGCATTTCTGCGTCAAGAGTCACAGCAAGGGCAGGTCTCATGGAGGCAGGACCCCCAGAGCTAAAGCAGCTGGCGGGGGGTGGAGGGGACCCTCCACCTCTTTTCTCATGGGCTACAGGCTAACAGATGGGGGTTATGCACTCGGCATCATTGTGATGGCGGGCGAACATGTAAATTTTCCGGAGTGAGTTATTTCGCCGTCTTGGTTGATAGAGCCAAGTCTATTGGTGAAATGTGCCGTCGTGACAGCAACCGCTTGAAGATTCACTTTGAACTTGTCCACCCAAAATGAGCAACCCTGGACAAAGCAGTGGTTGAAATATTGGTGTCCCATGGAGTTGGGAGGCTCACTGGAGTTTCTCAGGGTAGTCTACAGATAGCGCCTCTGCTGGAGGAGGAATACATCGCAATTAGCTTTTCCCTTCCTGGGGCGGGTGTTGTCAAGGACACTGCCTGACCGTGCAGTGGGCCTGGACTAGGTGTATGTCTTGTGGAAGAAATCATCTTGATCGCGGCTGTCTGTAAGCTCAGGGCAGAAGCCAGCCTTTCAGGGACCACAAGGTGACTGCGTGGTGACAAAGGGTAGACAGAGGCAGCTTTGTCAAGAAGTTTGGAGTGAAGAGGAGCCATGAGTGAGGGCCAGGGCTGGCAGGGAGCCAGAGGGCATTTCTCTCAAAGATGGGTGTGGCCTGATCGAGGGAGGTACAAGTTTTAGAAACTTCCACCCTCTCTACCCACCCCTCCATCCTCCAAAGATGCAGGTGAGGACCAGCAGAGAGCATGCGTGTAAGGTTCTCAAAGCTCCATTGCTAGCAAACACTGAAATTGAGTCTTGAACCAAGGAAATGGGGCTCCAAAGCCCGTGTCCCTGGTGTGATTTCCTATGGCCTCTAGAGAAGTCCGGGCTTCTCAGCCCACCCATGGCATGCTGACGCAGCGTCTTAGCGCACATATGCCTCATTCAAGGGCCGGCCCAGGGCCAAGCCTGGCCCATCATCTCTTTCTGTGATTCACCTTTTACGAATACACAGCCACCCACTTTCGCTTCTGCATCGTCTCTGGCTGCGTTCGCGCCACAGCCGCAGAGGTGAGGCGTTGCGACAGAGACCAGATGGCCCGCAAAACGCACAGTATTTATCATCTGGCCTTTTTTCAGGAAAAAAAACTTGCCAGCTCCTGACTAATCTTTGCCAGAGCCTCCTTTTCCTGCATCTCATTAATTCGTAGGATGTCCCATGCAAAGCGCCAGGGTGAGCCCAGTCCCCAGGAAGGCAAGGAGGCCAGCGGGAGAGCCCCGCCCCACCAAGGGCGCAGCCCCGGTCCCACCGGAGAGCGCGAGAGACGTGGGTCATCGGGCGTGCCGCACCCCTCGCCCCGGCCCTGCAGGGTGGCTGCCCCTGAGGCTGGCAAACTGGCAGGCAGTCCTGGAGAGCTGAGACTGAGGCAGTCTGCCTCCTCCTTACCGTCCGAGCACTGTGACGTCATGCGGTCGGCTTTTGGACGGGATGGAGGAGATTGGGGCTCGTGTGAGTTTCAGGTGAAGGCCCTTCGTTGGGCCCGTTGTTCTCCTGGAGTGAGGAAAGGGTGCAAATTTGAGTTAAGAGCAAAGGGGCCTCGTGTGAAGTCTTCACTGCCTACCTGGGCAGCGGTTTCGAGGAATGAGTTGGTCAGCTGTGCTTTTTTTCTCCCCAAGGATTTTATTTATTTATTTATTTGAGACAGAGAGAGAGAGAGAGAATGAGAGCGTGAGCGCACAAGCTGGGGGAGCGGTTGAGAGGGAGGGAGACGGAGAGAGAGACTCTCAGGCAGCCTCTGCACTGAGCGGGGATCCCGACCCGGGGCTCGATCTCCTGACCCTCAGGTGGGGTCCTGAGCTGAAACCAAGAGCCGGACGCTTCACCAACGGAGCCACCCAGGTGCCCCACAGCCATGCGTGTTAATAGAAGGGTCACTCCAAGGACAGGCGAGAGGCCAGAGGAAGTCTCCAGAAGACCAAGGAGGCAGAGCCGTAAAGAAAGGACAACAATAGTCCAGGGAGACACAACAAAGAGCTAAATTAAGGCCACAGGAGTGAAGACTTAGGGGAAGAGGTTCGTTCCAAAGCCATGCGGTGGATAAAGTCGGCTGGCCCGGGTGAGACCCAGGGACATGGCCCGTGGGAGGAGGCTCTGGCAACATCGGTTTCTGGCATGAAACGTTGACTGCAGTGTCCTTAAACTGGGAGAGGAAGTAGATCTTGGGATGGAAGTTAACTCTGTTTGCACCACACTTTCTTTGATTCTTTTGGGACATCAGATAGAGGCATCCAGGGGCCTGGATATGTAAGTCTGGAGCAGAGAAGGAGAGGTTTGGAAAATGATTCTCCTTGTCCCTTTTATGTGCCGTGCATTAAATCAAAAGAAATCGAGACTCCGTACACCTCTACCTCTACCGCAGCTGGTTGCAGCGAAAAAAGCAAAGCGAATTCCATTCTAATGACGGACGCTTCTTACCAGTCGAGCGGCAGGAGAATGCATGGGGGGGGGGGGCGCTGAACATTAGAGCGGGAAGAATTACTGTATCTGCTCCTGCATTCTAGACAGGCTTGTCTTGATTTGCATTTAGATGAGAATTCCTTCAGCTCGGAACCAGGGTTGTGTTCTAACCCACAGCACTCGGGAAAGCATTCACTGTGGCTGGAGAAGTGTTGTTGGTAAACCGGTGACACAGACCCTAACACCGGTATTAAGAGGGTTGCTTAATGACTCTGCCGAAATTAGCTGCTGGAATGGTGGAAAAGTTTAGGACAGGCCTCCCCCCCGCAGGTGCCTGTGACTGTGTAACCTGTTAATGAGTGACTACCCAGACGCCCTCCGGTGCTCGACCCGCTTCAGGAGGCCGTGTGTGGTCTTTGCTGCCGAGCGCAGAACCCTAGTCGTGGGGAGTCCTGAGTACAAAGACATCTGCTCATCATGGGCACGAGTAGAGGGGGTTCAGTAACAATCCTCTAGGGCACGACAGAGAAAGTTCCAGCATGATCTTTACGCCTCAGCCAATATCAAAAGCAGATTAAAAGCCCATTGCTTATCTTGTGTTCATCCACAAATTGGTAAGGCTATTCAATTATCTTGGGTTAGTCTGATTATGCCGGTCCACTGGCCGTCTTTGCGTTTAATTTTTAAAATTAGGTACATCTGGAGAAGTCTTTGATTATCTCCTTTAAGAATAGCATCCCTCTGGGATGAAGGGAGTCCTAGAGACTGGTGGCAGGACAATCGTGTGCGTGTCCTGAACGCGACTGACCCATGCACTTAAAAACGATCAAGAAGGCAAATTTTATGCTGCTTTACCACAATTTGAAAATTTTTCAATAATAACATTCCTCTGATTATAGACAGAAAAGCATAAAGGGAATAAAAACTTCACACAATTCTGCCGTCCCAAGACAGTTCAACGGTGCTGGGCCTATCGTGCTTGGCCTTTGCTGTGCCCTCATATGCAGCCGTAGCCACGGACGTGCAACAGACCTAGGCCTGAGCTCTCTGCTGATGTGATCATCAGGCCTCTGTCTTCAGTTTACAGAGTTCTCCTGTCAGGAAGATGCCGTCTTTAAAGGTCTTATTTCCATAAAATTTGGTGGTCACACAATATACTCTTCAAATTATGGTCTAAGCCAGTGAGCGATAAATAATTACCGGTAGCCTACAGAACACGTTTTACATCCCCGAGGCCCTTTGTACGCCCGGAGGGCTCAGTCAGTTAGACGTCTGCCTTTAGCTCAGGTCATGGTCCCAGAGTCCAGGGATCGAGCCCTGCATCGGGCTCCCTGCTGAACAGCGAGTCTGCTTCTCCCTCTCTCTCTGCCTGCCACTCCCCCTGCTTGTTCGATCTCTCTCTCTCTCTCTCTCTCTCTCTCTCTGTTAAATAAATGAATAAAATAAAATCTTAAAAAAGAAAAGAAAAAAGAAAGTTACAAAAAAACATAAGCAAACAGACCCAAAGCTGTCAGACTGAGATCGTAGTGCTATCTGGATAAAACATAGTACAATTTCATGAGACTTGATCACTAGTGGTCCGATTCTTTTAAGAAACCAAGTACATAGCACTGGAGTACCGGCGGGCCCGGAAGGTTCCAGAGCCATTTGCCTGCTGGACGGGGACTCAGCTGCCACTTTGAGGAGTCAGGTGAGCAGGTGAATTGTCACGTTTCCCCATTCTTAAGATCTGTCCCTCTTCCTGGACTTGATTCTGGCCTCTCGCTTTTATCATGGCTGGCAACTGACAATTGGTTTGGGGGGAGGGTCCCCAGATACAAATTTATGTGCTCGGTACCCATGTTTGAAGATACTAGAATTGGGCTGTAATATCAGCATAGTTTATTTTTTTCCAGAATGTGAGAATGATTACAGAAATAATTTTCCACTAGTGGAAAAAATACACTTATTTATTCAGGATTTCTCCTAGTGGGCCCCCCAGGAGGCTGTGTATAGCACTGCATGCTGAAAGAAGGAAAGAATTTCTCTTCAAAAATAGAGACCTGGTGTTAGTGGCTCAAGAAGGAGTCTGTAACCCCTCCTGCTCCCAGGACACATGTCTGTAGATGGGGCTGTGTTGTCGCTCTGCCTATCCACTTACCCAATCTGATAAATGGGAAGTTAAAGAAAACATCTGTTGCCCACTGGGCATAAACTGTAGATGACATTTAATTTATGCGCTAGATTCGCAGCCCCTGGGCAAGGGCCCCTCATATTACGGTATCTGTGTGATATGAGAGGAAAAGCCCTAAAGTCAACATAGAAACTCATCTATTGCCTGTTTATAAGAAGGTAAAAGCAAGTACAAAGGGCCCTCAGAGCCAGTAGCTCCAAGGACTTAGAGCGTTGCCAGCACGGAGCTCGTTGGCCTGACTTCCCTGGAAGGGGGTGTCCACACTCCCCTCCACAAAGCAAAGTCATTTTTTATTTTTTCTGAGAACTAGGAGGCAGAAATGGAATCAGAGCATGGGATACGTTGCTTAGATAACACAAACACAAGTAATAAAAGAAGGTCCATTTCAAACAAAAATATAAAGAGACTGCTTTTTAAGTAAGGCACCGAGACCAAATGTGAGCAGATCGAGTTGTATTGACAAATCTGTTTTGTTGACTAGTTGAGTGCATAGAGGAAGGTCAATTTTTATTTCCGTTCCAACAGCCCTGCCACAGGTTGGTTTGCATCGTGGCTGATCGCTGATCCCCCCAACGCTTAGAGAGTCAAGGAGGACCTTCACGCAGCTCAGTCTGGCACCAGAAATGCTGTGACCGTCGGTAGCCCCTCGTGCTCTTCTCCAGATCAGGTTCCATTCTGAATTGACTAGGAGGCCCTCCCATCCTGGGCCTTTTGGTCCTTAACACGAATGCACAGCAGGTAAAGTAATATAAACCAGCCCGTTAGTCATCTGCGCCAGAAATAACCTTGATGGAATGATGATGACACACTGTTCTAGATGCTTCGTGATACTGGTCCTAGGTTAGATAGAATCATCTTAGAACACGTTCCTCATGCGTGGGTTTGGAGTCATCCTATTTCGTAGTGTTTCTGCATGTGTTCTCAGCTCATGGTCAATGAGATAAGGCACATTTGGTGGCAAATAATTTATGGAAGTGTCGTTTTCAGGGATGCCTGGGTGGCTCAGTCGGTTAAGTGTCTGCCTTCAGCTCAGGTCATGATCCCAGGGTCCTGGGATCGAGTTCTGCATCATAGGGCTCCTTGTTCAATGGGGAACCTGCTTCTCCTCTGCCTGCCACTCTCTCTGCTTGTGATCTCTCTCTCACAAATAAATACATAAATAAAATTTTTAAAGTGTCATCGTTCAGTCTTAAAAACGATCTTCAGTGGATTTGGAGAATGCATAGGACAATAAGAGGTGCTCTGGGGTCTGTCGGACAAATTTACCCACCATTCTTTGAATATAATATAGTTTATTATTCCTTCTTTAAAATAATAAGCATTTGGCGCATTGATTTCTTACCGCAAATGCAGGTTCTTTGACTTCCTGTCCTCACGACACCTTACAGTCACTCTCTCCTGCCTGGTTTGCAGATTACGAAATTAGGGACGCAGTCACAACCCACTTGTTGATGCCCATTAGGAGCCAGGCTTGCTGTCCCCGGCCGGGGCTCTGCCAACTCAGCAAAGGAGCTAGTATCGTCTCTCGTGGGCAGGTTAAGAATCAGGTCATGGAAACATTAAGTGATCCACTCGAGACTTGCCGACCCATAAGTAGTAGAGACACGGTGTCCCTGGAGACCTACCTTCGACGGAGCAGCAGCTCCCACCTGAAGAGCGGCCGTCACTCATTGGCAACCCGCCGGAGGGGAGAAGCCCACACCGGCACGAGCCTCCGAGAGGGATGTTCCGGGCACACAGAACTTGCACCGAGGACCGCCACAGACTGAGAAGGGCGTGCGCTTTGAGGTCAAATCCACCTTCTTGCCATCCACACAACAGGTTTCTTCAATTTTTTCCTGTTTGGGGCACCTGTTTTGACTTTGACATCAGTCTTAGAACTCTTACCCAAGAGAAGTAACACCTGATGAATAATACGCTCTGGTCACCTTTGCCCGTATGTGGTTTCTGAATTCCGCGATGTCGCTTGCATCAGAGCACTTGGCCCCATATCACCAGGTCACCTCCCCTTCCTTTCTTTTTTTTTTTTAATTTTTTTTTAAGCGGTTTCAAGCCCAGCGTGGGGCTTGAACTCATGACCCTGAGCTCAAGAGTCACCTGCTCTACCCACTGAGCCAGCCGGACACCCCCATCCCCTCCCCTTCCTAAGGCAGGAAATGACAATGAAAGAGAAGGGGGGTGCCCGTTTTGCGAGACATGGCGTCCCCTCCCTCAGACCCTAAGTCATGGATCCTAGCTTTCCAGAGACTCATGCTTGGCCCAGTATGTTGCTGGACTAAGATCGTCGCCTGTGGACCAAGCTGTGTCTTCTTACACGGTCGGGAGGCAGATCTGGTAGGGTCATCTGTTTTAAACTTTGAGTTATTTCCAGTTTCTCTTGACTCATCAGACAACGTGTGTATTTCTCCATGGCCACGATAAATAAGGATGTGCTTAGTGGGTTTTTTTTAGCTTATCCACAAAAGCGAGGCCCAATATGGTGCTACTCAGGCTTCCGGGTGAGCCTGGGTTTTCGGTCATCGGACTTTATTCCCTGAAAGAAGTCCCAGGGTTGAAAAAGCATAGCGCCCTCCGCCAGATTGCTGTTAATCAGATTTATAAAACTGGGTTTGTCTGTCTGTCACCATAATCACAGAGAACCAGCTGGCTGGGTTTTCGCCAGATTTGGAGAGTACGTTCAAGATGGTGTGACTTAAAGTCGATGCTCTGTGGGCGTGTGATAATAATGTCTTGAGCTCTGGCTGAATGCTGCTGTAAGTGCTTTGTAGCTCACATATCCCTCACAGCCCTATGAGGTAGGTCCTTTGTGACCCCCATTGTTCAGGTGGGGACACCGAGGCAGCCAGCTCCATGGGCATGTGACCTCTGCAATTGCCCTGTGCTTACAAGGACCCCCTCTTGCTTTAAAGCTCTATCTGTTGTCATCCTGAAATTCTTCATTTTTGAGCAAGGGGCCCGCGTTTTCCTTTTGTTCTGGGCAAAAGGCTGGGCAGGGCACCCGGTGCTAGAGATCCATACCACGTCTGAGTGAGAGAGCCAGGATTAGGCCCAGGCACTCCACTCCGGAGCCCACACTCCATCCCCGTGCTGACCTGCCGCTCAGAGAGTAAGTTCTGGGCCAAGAGGGGCCGCCCTGCTGTGAGGCCTATGGACTTCTCCCCCAGAGAGCTGCTTTGCACACATTCTGTTCAAGGTGACACGTGTTTGGGTGCAGCTGTGGGGAGAGTTCTCTGACAACGGCTCATGGCTCATAGGTCCTAGGAAGCATCAGCGAGGCACTGATGGGTCCTTTTTAAGAAGAAGCCAGGGAGAGCGGTGCCTGGTGGTGTGCTCGTGGGCCTGGTGTGCTCGTGGGCCTGGTGCCCTCCCAAACGGTGGCGTGAGGCTGCCCGGAGACCCGCACTCTAATTTCTCTTACTTGGGCCCCTTTATGAGTATAAGACTGTTCTTGCTGTTCTTTCCTGAAGACTGTCCATGGAGACAACCCAGAAGGAGCAAAACAAAAACATAACCACCAGTTCACATATTTTTTGAGTAATATTGATAATTCAGGTGACTCTCCTCAGGTGAAATTTGGGAATAATTTCATTTTCACTAGTGAATTCACAACAACAGGACCAGACCTGGAGCTTCTTGATGCTTCTCTTCCTCCTCCCCTGCCTGTCTGCATTTCCTGCCTCCCGTATGCTCACTCACAAACATCAGACCCAGGATGAAGTTTGGGAGAAAAATGACAAGTCTCGGCAACCTGCCCCTTCACACTCCAGACACCGCAAGTGGCTGGCCTTCCTGCAGCTCTGGATAATTGTTCTGCTTTGAAAATCTGAACTGCCACACGCTGCCTGAGCCTCCTTGCCGCCCTGCTCTCCTGGCCGCTCCCGAGCCTGGGTGGCCTCATGTGCAAGGAGCCCTCACTACCGACCCAACAGCAGGCCCCGGGACTCTGTGACCGGTTGCTGCTGTAGGTTCCAGGAGGAAGAGGAGAGGGAAGGCCCCGAGTTGCTGGGGATCACGAAGCTTTTTTAAAATAAATCTTGTAATTGATTGCTTAAAAACAACAACAACAACGAAACTCTGAACACTATTTAGGGCCATTCGAAGAAAACAATGCACATTTTCTAGTTGCATGCCCTTTCGGAGAGTTCTAAAACTGCAGAGAATACTGTGACTAAGCCACAGGTTTTAAAAGCCAGACGATAAAAATGTGCCAGCTAAGGCCTTCGATATACAAGCAGGTAACCTCAAGACGTTTTGGATATTTATAGCCACACAGTGCGGCTCTTGTGATCCTGTCGACAGTCCTTTACTGGCTTTCTTTTGCTTCCATAAAGACTTCATTGCTATATTTAAAGGCTTCTTTTGATGAATGCCTCTATTTTTAATTATTGCTCCTCTTGAAAAACTCACTTTCAAATGAAATGGGAGCGTGGGGACTCTGGCTCGAAGGCACTGGTTGTCTCTGAAGACGAGGCTGCCAGTTTGTTTGAAAGTTAATATACAGAAATCCCAGATGCTTGCCCTCACAAGAAGACTTGCTCATGGAAGATTGGTTCCAAAAATAGAGATTAAGTAAAAACCCCTACTTGGACTAATGAGCCTCCCTGAATCCCTGCTTGGCTTCCAGAATACTGTTAGCTAGCTTTTCTCACGAGCACCCAGCCATGCAGGGAAGGAGGATTTCTCTTTAGAGAAAGGATCTGCAGACCCTGAAACCTTCAGCTTCCCACTTCCATGTCACCGTGGCGAAGCCCACCTGTCTTCGACTCCCAGCTGCACGTGTAGACCTCCTAACCTAGCTTCTTAGGGCCTGCCTTTAAATAGGCAGCCAAAGAAAACCAGGCGTAGAGGAAACTCTATTAGGAAAGACAGAGATGCAAACTGAAAAAAAGAACATCCGAGAAAGCAAAAAAAGGAGGAGGGGTCTCTAAAAATTGAAAAGGGGTACTCAAAGAGCAAGAATTCTGAGAAAGTAAAATTGTGCAAACGGGTACACATATATACACAAATGCACTGGAAGATACAATTGAGCCTGTCTCCTGGAAAGTAAACCCAAAGGCAAAGAGGAAAATTGATGTAAGGAAGGGGGGGGGGGGGAGGGGAGGGGAGGGAAGAAAAGGAAAAAAGGAAGGGCACATGGGCATCAGTCCAGGGGGCTCAGCCTCTAGATCCTACTGAGTCCAGAGCAGAACAAGGAAGACAGAAGAAGACTTAGAGGAGAGCAGGTGAGGGGCAGGAGTTTCCAGACGCAAAACAAAACGATGGGCAGCACAGGACAAAGAGAGCGGGGTGGGGGGCAAGGAAAAGCAAAAAGACCTACACCAAGACACAGCATCATGACACTTCAAAGCATCAGGGATAAGGAAGAGAGTTCAAGGAGGCAGAAATCGCTTACTGAGAAGGAGGGAGAGACTGGGAATCAGAACGGAGCAGCCTTCAGAACAGCGGAGGCTAAAAGGCCGCGCACGGAGCAGGGCTTTCGAAATGGAGAGCAGATGATTTCGAAGTTGGGACATCGGCAGGATGTGAAATTGAGAGCCCTTCTCAGACCTGCGAGTTCTCAAATAAGGCACGCCCCTCCCCGTTCCTTTCCTGGGGACGTTCCTGGAGCATCTGGTCCCTCGCCATAAGGGTAGAAGTTAAGACCCAGGCATCGGGAAAGATGCCCAGACGGATGCGGGAGGGAGAGGCCGTGGGACCACCACGTGGCGGGTCCAGATGGCCTGTCCAGCCTCGAAAGCCTGGGACAGTGTCTCCAAGCAAAGGACAAAACCTGCAGATCACCTTCTGTGTCAGATCACACTGAGAGAAGAGGTCTGGCTTCGGCTGACTTTGGCAATGATTTCGTGATAGACATTTTGAAAATTTAACCCCCAGAAAGCAGTAAATCGCACGTCAAGGAAGGTGGACATAGCACAGGATGCAGCTTGGCTCCGAGGGACACAGTGTTTGCAGTCGTGACAGTGGGAAACCCTGAATGTTGACACAACATGACAGGCGGATGGCTGCGTGTGGACGGTTGGGGCGGGTGCAGCGGGGGGGTGGGGGGGGAAGGTGCGGCACTGAGTGGTCACCTTGCCCTGCGGCACAGGAGGCAGAGCTGATGACGCGCGAGCAGGGTCCACACCACAGCCGCTGAGCGCGCCTCGCCCTGTAAACTACGGACAGTGAAAAGCATTTAGGCCGAAAGCTAATGTCTTCTATTTTTTCAACAAGCCAACTTCATAGTCGTTTGAAAAATAATCACGCGTGATGTGAGTGGGATGGAAAGGATGGGGCTTGGGGGTTCGTAGACGGTGCCGCGACTTTGGACAGTGGCCGTGCTGGGCGCTCCGGTGGTGATGGGTCAATAATCAGAGTCAGCGTCTCAGTAAAAACAGAAGGAAATGCTGCCTAACAAGCAAAGGCCTCTAACTCCCGAGAAGACGATGAAACGGGTATTTCCTTTTATTTTCACCAGGGCTGGGGTTATGTCTGAGCCCTAGGCTGGGCTGCCCGGGGTCAGTCTGCTGTTCTCGAACATGTGGCTGTCAAGACCCTTTCCCACGGATGAGTAGTGAGGACCCACGGGGATTTTATTTGTGTGGGTCTCATCGATTAGCTTTTACCATATTAAAAATTAAAACTGAGGATGCTGGGTGGCTCAGGGTCTGCCTTCGGCTCAGGTCAGGATCCCGAGGTCCTGGAATCGAGTCCCACATGGGGCTCCCTGCTCACCCTGGAGTCTGCTTGTCCCTCTGCCTCTGCCCCTTCCCCAACTCATGCACACTCTCTCTCAGATAAATAAAATCTTTTAAAAAAATTAAAACTGAGAAATTTGAAAATATGTATTAGTTGATCTAAAATATCAATACTAAACTCGTGACATATTACCGAGGATATATTTCATCCAAAAAACAAAAACAAAAACAAAAAAACTGGAAGGCTGGCATTGCTTTACGTGATTGCAGATCTTTTTGAGGCCTGGGAGAAAGCAGAGTGGGGCTCCCCTGTCGGCTTCCGCACTCATTCTGTTGCTGTATATAGATATTGTTTGGGATGAAGTATGTGACAAAATTTCAGCCTCAAACAGCTACATGGTTGGAAAAGAGAGGAGTATTTTATTTTATTTTTTAAATAATTTTTATTTACTTATTTGAGAGAGAGCACATGTAAGCAGGGGGAGGTACAGAGGGAGAAGCATACTCCCCGCTGAGCTGGGAGCCCGATGCAGGGCTCGATCCAGGGCCTCCAAGATCATGACCTGAGCCGAAGGCAGACGCCCAGCCGACTGAGCCACCCAGGCGTACCAAGAGACGAGTATTTTAATAGCCTCTTCAGAAAACTGTGGATTGTCTTCTGGACAAGTAGTAGTTTCTTAAAAGGTTAGTTGCAGTGTGGAATCTGGAGCCTTGTTAATGAAGCTTCCCAGCCTCCATAACAGAATCTCTTCTATTACATTACTATCTACCAACCTCTCCTGCACTGAGAGTGGATGTTTACTTCATGCATGATTCTGTAATATCCTCAACTGGTCCTTTGGAAAATACTGGGTCGCTGACTCATGCAGATCTTCCAAATGTTGACACATTTCGTTGCACAGTATTCAAAAAACAAAATCACCTTTATTAATAACACCACCGATCTCCTTCTGAGAAGTCTTTAAGGATTGGGAAGCTGTCAAGCTCATTATGACAGACACGGCTTTTCCAAAATTCTGGCTTTTGCTTGAAAACATTGCATTGTTGGCAACAAATATGGTCAGTTGTTTGCCTCGAAGTGACAGGCTCCCTTTGTTCATTTTGGAAAAAAATGTCTGCCAAACACCCCAGTCTGAGAAACCACAGTTTGTCCATTTTTCAATGTCTCATTTAAAAGGCAGCTCAGCCCCACACATACTTTTCCTCAAGAAAACCATCATTTTGCAGCTTGTAACAGGAGTACTGTAGATATGCCTGCTTGTTTCTTCACACAGGATATTAAAAGGACACGTGTTGAAGGGTTGAGATTCCATAAAATGAGTAAGAAGTTTTGTTTAAGACGTGGAGAGAGGTAGGGTGAGGAGAGGCACAGAGAGAGGGAGAGAGAGAATCTGAAGCAGGCTCCGTGCCCAGCACAGGGCCCACTCGATCTCAGCACGCTGAGATCATGACCTGAGCCAGAACCAAGAGTGGGACGCTTAACTGACTGAGCCACCCAGGTCCCCCTAAAATAAATAAATTTTACTGCGCCCTCAAGGATGCTCTGAAGTAAAACTGGCTTATTTTCCCCACAGTGGAAGGTGAATGTCATTTGCCAGAGGCTCGGTGTGGGATGCGGTTCTGGAGTTTTCCAGGGCACAGACATCGATGGGGCCCAGGCAGTGGGGGGGAAACCAGCAGATAATTGCCTTCGTGTTATCATGAGAGGTTTTGACCTTGTAGACTCCCTGGAAAGGTTGCAGGGACAACCCCGCCCCCAAGGGGTCCCCTGACCACGCTTTGGAAACCACCAGTATAACTTAGAGGCTGTTAAAAGGCATTGCTGCAGCCCCTCCATCGCTCGGAATAGCACTGATGGAGACCGGGACTGAGGAGCCTCATAGGATTTAGGACCATATCCTTGTCCCCTGTTTGGTCCTAATCTCAACACTCAACCCACTCCCTGGAGGGAAAGTGTTCTTAACTACCCGTGTTTCATAAGCCGTTACCATTTGTCCTTAAAATTTTTCATGTTTGAAAAAAAGTAGAAATGCTGTTGCCTATATTCTTTGCCACTCCCATATTTGTGTGTGTGTGTGTGTGTGTGTACATGCATACATGTTTCCTCTCAGATGTGTAGACTATATATATAGGCAAGGTGCCTTTAAAATGTATATATTTTATATATATATTAAGTTATGTATTATAATAATATAACATATATTTATATATATGTTTTATATATGTATCATATATATATATATATATATATATATATATATATATGGTAAAGGTACCTTTAAAAAGGTTTTTTACCTTTAAATTTCCCTTTACCTTTAAAATTTACCTTTAGATACACCTTGAAAAAGTGCCAACTGACATGTCCAAAGAGTTTGGTTAGACTCATTTTTCACACTAATGTGCCTTAAAAATGAATGATTGGAAATCATTTTTCCCTCAGGCTGAACATAGTCCTTGTAGACACTGTCTACTCTGTGGGGAGGGGAAATTTGATCGTGTTTAGTGACAAACAACACTTCCTGTGACTCGTGTCTCACACATATGACTAAATCTTCCAACCCAGGTTCATTAGGAGTTATACACCATCTTCCTTTATTATCTACTTTATGACCAAAAATTACAATAAGAAGGAATCTTCACCCACTACCCTCATGCATACCCTCGGCTTTCTTGAAACAATGATCCCCCTCAATGCCAATTGATATGTCTATAGTAGTTCCTTTATTTCTTTTAAAGATTTAATTCATTGTTTGTCAAAGGGAGAGAGTGTGTGTGCACAAACAGGGGAGCAGCAGGCAGAGGAGAAACAGACTCCCCGCTGAGCAGGGAGTCCAATGCCAGACTTGATCCCAAGACCCCAGGATCATGACCTGAGCTAGACACAGACACTTAACCAACTGAGCCACCCAGGCGTCCCAATGATGCTTCATTTTAAACCAAGCTACTCCTGACCCATTAAACTATATTCATTACCCAGGAGTGGGTCACACTCTGTGGTTTTTGTACCACTGGTTTAGACTAGGTTCCTTACAGGCTGGTTTCCAATATTCCATTTATAGTAGATGTGCTCGTGCTGAGTGACAAGGGGCCATCTCTTTTCAAATGCAAGTGCTCGTCTCTTTGGGTCTCTTGACTTGTCTTCTTGCTTCCTTGAGAGGACTCTGTCTCCTCATTGAAAGTCCCCCCCTTTGCCCATGTGGATGCCACCCCTGGAATTCTGGCCCTCGGTGCTGACTTCTCTTGTTCTCCTAGAACAGTTTTCCCAAAGGGTAGGATGACTACCACTAGGGTACGCAAGATGATTTTAGTGATAGAAGGAAGAACATTTTAATAGCTATATATTTGTGTATCTGGAAAAAATATACATTTAGAACACCCAAACTGACGATTTCCTGGTATTGTTGCCTAAAGATTAATTTTTTTAAATCAATTTTGAGTAACTGTACGGGTTGCGTAGTAGTATGACAAAATGGCACTTGACTGGAATTTGGGAAGCAGAGCTGAAGAACCCCGACCCTGCTGCTCTCACCCAACATGGTACACATTGCCCACTCCACTCATACTCACGGCGACCCTAGTAACCTACCAAAGGTACTTCCTGGATACCCGATCGACATCGGAAATTCGCTGGTTTACCCCAGCATTTCTCCTTTCTTCTTACCTCGAACTGGCTCATCCTGTCAATTTTCTCCAACATCCTAGTCTCTTCTATTTACCTCCTGACCCACGGAAATATCAAGTCCAAACTCTTCTTAAATCTCTGCGATACTCCTCTGCGTAGCTTGCTTGATTTTTACTTTCATTGTAAAAACGTCGTAAATATTCTTGGTTCCAGGCGCTCCATATCTATCCCTTTCCACTCGACGTGGGTATTAAGATCTTTTGATATTGTCCGAACAGTCAGGGAAGATTACATTCGCCCCTAGAATCCTACCACATGAAATCTAATTCCATCGTCTTAGCTCCCAGGCGTCTCCGCGGATCTGTCCTTAATTTCTCTGCAAGAACACTCCGCTCTCCGAGAAAGCCATTCCCGGCTGTGTCCTGCAAGTGTCTTTGCCTTTAGAGCTTTTCCTCTGCTGTGGCCACCACCTGAAGTGGAGTCCTCTCGCTTCCTTCCAGTGTGCCTCCGTGCGTCTCCTAAGAGAAGTCGAGCCTCTCCAAACGTTCCTTAGCATTTGCATACACTGTGTTGTTGCTAGAGTTGGTTGTTTTTTGTATGGTTTGCTTTTTTACTTAAACTACTTGGTAATTTTTTTTTAAGATTTATTTATTTTAGAGAGAGAGTGCGTGTGCACACGTGCGAGCTGGGGGAGGGGCAGAAGGAGAGAGAGAATGTCAAGCAGACTCCCCACTGAGCGTGGAGTCCCACGAGGGGCTCCATCTCACCACCCTGAGATCGTGACCTGAGCTGAAATTAAGGGTCGGACGCTTAATGAACTGAGCCATCCAGGCGCCCCTGCTTTGTAATTTTTGACAGAAATACAGTTTTCACAATTGGGCTAAAACCTCCACCCAATTAGCCTATTACCCCCTGAGGGCAGGGCTAGATGTGATGTAATTCCCAAGTATCATGTAGGATGTTTTGGGCTGTCAAGTACCAGGAAACTCCAAGTCAGAGCAGCTAGAATGACATCTGCTGCCTCGTGCTACAGCTGCAGAAGTAGGAAAGGCCCCAGGCAGGGTGAGATACAGGCCTGCTCGGTGATGTCACCGGGACCCAAGCTCTTTCTCCGCTGTGGCTTCAGCTGAGGGCTGGTCCTCCCTCGTAGTCAGGGCCACGTGCCGCAGTGGCAAGAATGGGGTGGGGCGGGGTCATGCGTGCCAGGTGGGGGGGCCGCTCTCTTCAGCCGGAAGCCCCTTCTCTTTACCCTGGGACAGGAAGAAGGATCGTCACCATTGAGACTCGTGTGAGGAAAGCGTGTGTACTGTGGTGAAATTCGGGGCTTATTCTAGGAAAGAAGGTGGTAGGAGAATGCATGCAGTCAGGCAGCCAGCAGTGTCCCGCACAGCACGGAACAATCTACCACACTCGGAGGGTGCGCTGTGCTAATAGGGGTATGCAGCTGAGGGTAAAGTGGGGACTACTAGCGTATCTATTCATGCCCATATACACACGTGTACTCTTACTTATGTAATCTGTAATTACGTAACATTCATACATAATTCATAGTCACATATATAACATCCTGTAGAGTATGAGAAATACTATGTCTTCTGAATCAAGAAATAAATAAAATGACACATTTAGCTAAGAATCAGAGTGGACATGTAAGACATTAAACATAGAACAAAAGGTTGAGACTTAGGGGCACCTGGGTGGCTCAGTCAGTTAAGCGTCTGCCTTCAGCTCAGAGCATGACCCTGTCCTGGGATCGAGTTCCGCATCGGGGGTCCCTGCTCGGCGGGGAGCCTGCTTCTCCTTCTTACACTCCCCTTGCTTGTGTCCCCCGCCCCGTCAGAGAAGTAAATAAACTCTTTAAAAAATAAAAAAAGAATAGGTAGAATTAGACCGTATCACAGAAGTACAACATAAAGAACTAAAGGTAAGAGGCACTAGATGCCATGACTGCTTTGGTGGAAAATCCCAAGTGAATCAACAAAACAGCCACTAAAACTTACAAGTAAGTTTATCAATGTCCCAGGGTACAAAGGTAATATGCACATAGCAATGATATCTTTATATGCTAGCAGAAAATTAGGAAATTTGAAAAACGATTTCATTTCCAAAAGCATTAGAAAAATCCCATAAGATACTAAGGAATAAATTTAGTAAAAGATAGGTAGGACCTCTATGCTGAAACCCACAGAAGATGACTTAGAGAGATTAAAGACACAAAGGAAGGGAAAGACTCACCATGGTCCTGAACTGGAAGGCCTGGCCTTGTGAGGAGGTGAATTCTTCCCAAATTGACCAATAGATCAAAAGCGATCCCAACCAAAATTCCAGGAGGCTTCCTGTTGTTCTGAAGTGTATGTGGAAATACAGAGGGCTTAGAAGAACCAATGCAGTTTTTTTAAATGAAGACCGAAGTAGGAAAATGATTCAAGACTTAACCACAAAGCTACAATAATCAAGAAAGGGCGATCACAACGGAAGTATAGATACAGATCATTGAACAGAATGGAGAGGCCAGAGTTAGATGCCAAGTGTGTAGTAGGTTGACTTTATCTTTTTTTTTTTTAAGATTTCTTATTTATTTATTGTCAGAGAGAGAGCATGAGCAGGCAGAGTCACAGGCAGAGGCAGAGAGAGAAGCAGGCTCCCTGCTGGACAAGGAGCCCGATGCGGGACTCGATCCCAGGACCCCGGGATCGTGACCTGAGCCGAAGGCAGCGGCTTAACTGACTGAGCCACCCAGGCGTCCCAGTAGGTTGATTTTAGATAAAGATGCTGAAGCAATTTTATTTTCATTGGAGAACATAAAGGCTTCTCAATGAACAGTGTGGAATTAGTAGGTATCAGCATGGGGGGACATGAACCTCACTCTTACCACGTATCATAATAAAAAAAATTAAACCAAAACAGATCAGAGCCCGAATATAAAAGTCAAAATATAAGAATTCTGGAAGGAAATATTGAAGAAAATCTTCACAATCTTGGGCGGGGACAGGGCAAAGATTTCTTAGGACACAGAATGGATGAATCATAAAAGGATAGATTGGATCTTATCAAAATTTTAAAATTTTCCTCTCTGAAAGACACAGTTAGATATGTGAAGAAGCATTGCGCAGAATGGGATAAAATGTTCACAACATGTGTATCAGACAAAGGGTCAGATCTGGAGGCTCCGCTAGGCTAGGATCCATTTCCAAACTCATGTGGTTGATGGCAAGACTCAGTTCCTTGGAGAGAAGACCCCAGTGACTTGCCACATGGGCCTTTCCAACGCGGTAGTCTGCTTCATCCGAGCCAGCAAGGGACCGAGTCTGATAGTAAGACAGAAGTCCTAGTCTCCTGTAGCCTAATCATGGAAGCTGATATCCCATCACCTTTGCTTTTTCTGTTGACTGGAAGCAAGTCTTTAGGTCCACCTTACACTCAGGGAGCGGGAATTGCACAAGAACATGAGGCCCAGGACATATAGGAATCATCAGGGGTCATCCTGGAGTCTCCTGCCACATTCATAGAACTCAATTTGGGCAAAAGAAATCCAATCAGAAAGGGGGCAAAAGATGTGTATACTCATTTCACTAAAGAAGATACATGAATGGCCAATAAACACATAAAAAGGTATCACTAGGCCTCAAGGAAATGTAAATTAAAACCACCAGGAGAAATAATTATGCACTCACTAGAATAACTAAAAAAAAGAAAAGTAAAAGAAAGAAAAACAAGAGGACCATACCAAGTTTTGATGAGGATGTGCAACGAACAAAGTTAATCATACGGGGAAAGGTAAAACACAGCCCATAAGCAAAACTGGCTGTTTGTCATGTTAAACATATACCTCCCGTATGACCCAGTCATTCTACTTTTTGCTGTTTACCCAAGAGGAATGGAGTTGGGTCCATGCAATGATCTGACCATGTTGGTTCATAGCAGCTTTGTTCACCATGGTCAAAATTGCATCCCCAGGGGAATGCAGACTTTGGCATAACCATGCAAGGGGCACTAGTCAGCCGCAAGCCGAACAGAGGACAGTCATGCTCAACCAGGTGACTGAATCTCAAATTCCTGATGCCGAGTGACATAATCCGGGGGCAAACAAGTGTTTACCGAATGTTTTCATCCATATGAAATTCTGAAAAATATCTATGGCCACAACACCGAGACCACCGATGGCCTTGAGATGGCAGAAGGAAGGAGGAATGAACCACACAGGGGCAAGAGGAAACATCTGGGGCGATAAAAATACTTTGTATCTTGATTCTAGTGGTGATTTTACGCTGTGCACTTGAAATGGACCCAGTTCCTGTAAGTAAATTATATCAATAGAAAAAGAGACGCTGTCTTTCTTAAAGGATTTAGTTGGCCTTCAGCAGGCCCTGCAACTACACTCAGTTGGTCTGCTCTGTGTCCCCTGTTCACAGCAGTCCTCCTAATTTAGCGATGTAACACCCTAAATAACTGTGAATAAAGATCGCCAAATTCTGCAGAGCCAAGGGCAGAAGAGGCAACAGAAGGGTGAAGAGGCCCCTTTGATTTCAACTTGATGACTGCACCTTCTTCTGAGCACTTTACGTAGAACAGAGCAGACAAAAATGGAAGTAGTCTGTTAATCAGTCCTGGGATCGAGCCCTGCATCGGGCTCTCTGCTCCGCAGGAAGCCTGCTTCTCCCTCTCCCACTCCCTCTGCTTGTGTTCTCTCTCTCACTATGTCTTATTTAAATGTATTTCTTTAAAAATAAAATCTTAGAGGGATGCCTGGGTGGCTCAGTTGGTTAAGCAGCTGCCTTCGGCTCAGGTCATGATCCCAGCGTCCTGGGATCGAGTCCCACGTCGGGCTCCTTGCTCAGCAGGGAGCCTGCTTCTCCCTCTGCCTCTGCCTGCCACTCCGTCTGCCTGTGCTTACTCTCTCCCCACCTCTCTCTCTGATAAATAAATAAAATCTTAAAAAAAAAAAAAAAATTTAAAAATAAAATCTTAGGGGCACCTGGGTGGCTCAGTGGGTTAAAGCCTCTGCCTTCAGCTCAGGTCATGATCCCAGGGTCCTGGGATCGAGCCCCACGTCAGGCTCTCTGCTCAGTGGGGAGCCTGCTTCCTCCTCTCTCTCTCTGCCTGCCTCTCTGCCTACTTGTAATCTCTACCTGTCAAATAAATAAATAAATAAAATCTTTAAAAAAAGAAATCTTAAAAAAAAAAGACTGAAAAACTGTTATCAGTGGTCTGCTCTGGAAAGGCCTAATGAGTAGGCCAATTGTAAGGGAAAGAGTAGAGAACCATCAAAAAGCCTTCCTGTGACTTTAGATCTTCTTTGTGTTACTTTTTTTTTTTTAAGATTTTATTTTTAAGTAATCTCTGTCCCATGTGGACTTGAACTCACAACACGGAGATCAAGAGTTGCACACTCCACCAACTGAGCCAGCCAGGAGCCCCATTTTGTTTTGCTTTATAATAGAAACCCAGCACAAAATTTACAGCTTGATGCATTAAAAATTGAAAGGATGATTGAACTTATTGAGCAATACTTATTTTTTTTTATTGGCAAAGTATTATGGGATGACAAGAATTATCAAGAGAATAGAATATATTTAGCGGTCAGTAAGTCCTGTCAAACACAAACCTAATAAAATATTTGGGCTAGCAAAAAATAAAAACAAATTTGGGTTTACTTGTCTAAAAGCAAGAGAAAAACATATTTCAGACCCTGACTCTTGGGTCCACAGAAGTGGAACTTGGGGCGTTACAGACTAACCCTATGTATGTGTAGGGTTCCTTCTGCTTATCTTTGATGTGAATTTCTAACCCTCCCAGATATTTTAGTGGCCCACCTACCTTGGTGCCGGGCATGCAACAGATACTAAATATTTGTTCAATGTCCGTCTTCAAAATCTTAACATTGTCTACTTTGGGGAACTTAGATGACAATTTAACGGAAAGAATCCAGGCAAAAGGGACTTTTTGGGTTTAGTTCATTTTCTTCATCTCTTATTTGATCGTCTGAACCAGGTTTTCGGCTGACTTTAACGGTAGAGATCAGTTACCACTCTGAAAAAATACTGTGGAAAGATGCTCTTTAAAGCCAATCGTACGTAAATGTTAGGGAGGAACTACATTTATTTGGTAGCATCTGACATTATTATTTGGAAAAGTATCAAGATGAACAAAACCTTTTCCCCAAATACACTGATTGAAATCAATCAGAAGAATTAATAGTTATACTGTCAAATACGTTAAGTTTTTGAGTTTTTACCAAATCTCTACACCACTTTTAAAAAATCAATTGTTGGGGTGCCTGGGTGGCTCAGTGGGTTAAAGCCTCTGCCTTCGGCTCAGGTCATGATATCAGGGTCCTGGGATAGAGCCCCGCATCGGGATCTCTGCTTCAGCAGGGAGACTGCTTCCTCCTCTCTCTCTCTGCCTGCCTCTCTGCCTACTTGTGATCTCTGTCAAATAAATAAACAAAATCTTTAAAAAAATAAAAATCAATTGTCTTCACTTAACAGAAATTAAAGCTGTCGGGTGGGGACCAGAGCTGGCAGAGGTCCCCACCGATTTCCAAACCAGGACATGAAGTGCTGTGGCCGAGGCTCATCCTCGGACGGAATCTATTAAAATAAAAATATTTGCTGCAACCGCCTGTTAGCAAAGGCGCTTTGTTTTTTCTTCTAAATGTCAGTTCCATTGCTCAAGGGAAAGCGACTGTAGTCATTGGTAAATAGGAATGAGGTCCAGAAGAAACATGAGTAAATGGAAAGAAATCATCTGCGAACCCATTCATCCTAACAAAATCAATTGTTTACGTGCCGTGTTTTCGAACTGCTGGGCTAAGAATGATAGTTCACTGCACTCAGGGATTTTTGGAACAGCCACTGTGTGCCTGGCACAGGCGCTACGAAGATGATCGGTCTTCAGAGATGACGGGATTGGGGGAAACAGCAAAATAAATCCCAGTCTTGTGTTAAGGGCCTCGCAGAAAGAAATAGGTGGGGTAAGAGAAGCAGGTAACCAGGTGAGCTGTACAAGAGGTCAAGAATCAGGAAAGGCTTCCTGGTGAAGGCTGAGCCTTCTTCTTTAGGACTCATTCTTAAAGGAGTGAGGAGAACTAGCCAAGTGTCAGGAGTACGGGGAGAGGCCAGAATGGTCAAACCCTTAGTGCTCTGAGTAGGAACCGTGCCTGAACGTGGCGGATGCAGAGAAAACGGGAAAGAGAAGACGAAGGAACGAAAGGACCCAAGCCCTGCTCTGAGCTGAGGCGCTCACAGGGCATTCCCAGCGGTCCCCAGAGCCACTGAATGGTTCTAAACGGTGGGGGGGTGGACCTAACAGGAACAAAGCTGTGTGAGTTTATTTTTCTTTTTTTTTTAGATTTTATTTGACAGAGAGAGATACAGGGAGAGAGGGAACACAAGGGGAGTGAGAGGGAGAAGAGGGCTTCCCGCTGAGTGGGGAGCCTGATGCAGGGATTAATCCCAGGACTGGGATCAGGACCCAAACTGAAGGCAGACACTTAATGACTGAGCCGCCCAGGCGCCCCAAGGCTATGTGTTTAACGCTCTGCCTCCAGCACAGAGATGAGACAAGATAGGAGAAGCCCAGCTGAGCATCGCAGCAGAGATGGAGACTGGGTCGGGAGGTGGGGGGGCTCCAAGGACAGGAAGACAGGTGGAGAGGACTCAGGGCTACCTTCGAGAGATGAGGTTGAATTGTCGAAATTAAATTCCAGGACAACGCCAGGAAGCAGTCCCGAGCTCAGGCTTGCTGGGAGCTTGTGACTGAGGCTTGGAAGTGTCCGTGCAGAGGAGGGGTCAAAGCTGGTCTCAGAGCTGAGCGAGTCGCAGAACAGGCAGCTCCTGTCCTGGCACTGGTGGGCGCCCCTTCCTACCTCCTCTTCCACACAGAGGACGCCTTTGTTCCAAGAAGACAGCGGGGGTGGAGGGTGGGGGGGCGGGAACGCCAGAGCTGCAGGTTTCCACATGCTAAATTATTCAGGAGCTACTTACCCGGTATTTAAGGTTGATTTATTTCTTGCAGAAGCTATTTAAGATAAAATAAAAGGTAAAGTGAACTCACATCCGACCTCAGCGCATCAAGGAAAGCTTTTTTGGCAGTCATTTCCTGAATAGGTTTTCCTGTCCGATGGCGTCCAGAATACACCTAGGCACAGTTATGTAAGACAGACCTTAATAATTTAGCATTTCTCACCAACAGGCAAGTCACACTGGTAATGGCTCCCTGGTTGTCAGGCATTCGGTCCATAAAGTTCAACTCCAGCCTCCTGCTCCCTCCCATTACGGCGGAGGACGGCTGCCCAGGCCGGCTGCAGAGCCTACAGAATCCGGGTAGAAATACTGTGATCTGCACGAGGCCCAGCTAGGAAACCCCGGGTCCTCTCTACCGTGATCTGGCAGTTTCATTCTCGAGAGAGAGGAGATGGCATCACACGGGCAAACCCCTTCTCGGCATCCAGAGCGTTGCCCCAACTCTTCCCTCTCCTGGCTCCCTCGCCTCCCTGAAACAGCTCCCGTGGAGCCTGGCGTATAAGGCGTTGAGATTTTAAGAAAACCTCACCTAAAATATCACCGCGAAAGGGCAGCCGACGGCCACCAACTTTCGACTGTGTGCTAACCATCTGTGGCGCGTTCGACCCCGTCGCCGCGTCTGTGCGTGCCCGAGACTGGCCGCAGACCCTCGGATTCCTGAAACGGGCCTGGGCGTGTTATGACCGAGAGCGGTTCCATCCCTGAGAGGGCTTACGAAGTGGAAGCAAGCTACGGAAAGGAGCTCTGCCTCACTAACCTGGAATACAGGGACGCTTTTATTTCCATCTTCCGGGACAACCCGGGTGGCTCCGTTGTCTGCCTGCGGCTCAGGTCATGATTCTGGAGTCCAGGGATCAAGTCCCGCATCAGGCTCCCTGCTCGGCGGGACGTCTGCTTCTCCCTCTGCCTCTCCCCTCTCACACTCTCTCTCTCTCTCTCTCAATCTCTCTCCCTCTCCCAAAGAAATAAATAAAATCTTTATTTCCGTCTTCCCCTGCAAACCCACGATCAAGTGGATTGAAGCCTGAGAAACTCTCAGTAATTTGTTTTAATTTCCATTCTCTCCCAACTTCAACAGCACTAGGTACAGGACTTTTTAGTCTGAGAACCCATTTGCACACTCACTGCCTCCAGACACACATACTTCCATTTATGGCCCATTTTGACCTGTCCCCCCCAAAAAAAAAACTCATCCAGATTACAGGTGAAATTGATTGTGCACCCGATAAACACCAATTAGGGATTTGTTTGTATAGTTATACTGGAATTACTGCAAGAAACTAAACATCGATTTTTCAAACATGAGGATGATTGACACTTCTACTATGTACCCCCGTGTTGTTTTTTTTTTTTAATTAAGCTTTTTATTTTGAGCTCACTGTAGATTCACATACAGTTTGTTGTAAGAGATGAGTGCCCTCTACCTAGTTTCTCCCAATGGTAACATCTTGCAAAACTAGAGTGCGGGAGACAGTGAAACCCTCACATATAGCTAGTGAAAATGTAAAAAGGTGCAGCCCCTGTGGAAAACAGTTTGGCAGTTTCTCAAAATGTTAAATATAGAGTTACCATATGACCCAGAAATTCCATTCCTGGGTCTATACCCGAGAGGAATGAAAACATATGTCCGCACAGATCCTTGTCCTTGAATGTTTATAGAGCAGTATTCACAATAGTCCAGAAGGGAAGAACCGCTACATATCCATCATCCGATGAATGGAAAAGCAACATGTGGTGTATGCATACAATGGTATATTATTCAGCAAAAAGAAAAAGAAAAAAGGAAATGCTGATGCATTACAACAGGGATGAACCTTGACAACAGTACGCTGAGTGAAAGGAGCTAGAGCTAAAAGACCGCGTATTATGAGAGTCCATTTCTATGAAATGTCCAGAACAGGCACATCTACAGAGAGAGCAAATAGAGCAAATGGTTGCCTAGGGCTGGGAATAGGGGTCAAGGGAGTGACAGGAAGTGACTACTAGTGGGTACTCTCTCTTTGGCATGATGACTTCCCATCCCCACAGTGATGCAGAAAGGATCCGGTTTCTTGTCATCCTTGCCAGCATTTGGTGTTGTCACTGTTTTTATTTTGTCCGTTCTAAAGGTGTGTGGCCACAGTATACTGTGGTTTTAATCTGTAACTTCCCTAATGGCTGGTGTTGTTGAACATCTTTTCGTGTGCTTACTGCCACTCCTCTTTCTCGGTGAGCTGTCTCTTCATATCTTTTGCCCTATTCTGAATTCTAATTTTTATTTTTCTGTTATTGAGTTGTTTTTTTAAGATTTTTATTTATTTGACAGACAGAGATCACAAGTAGGCAGAGAAGCAGGCAGAGAGAGAGGAGGAAGCAGGCTCCCCGCCGAGCAGAGAGCCTGATGCGGGACTCGATCCCAGGACCCTGAGATCGCGACCCAAGCTGAAGGCAGATGCTTTAACCCACTGAGCCACCCAGACGCCCCAAGTTTTGAAAGCTCTTTACGTGCATTGATGCATTTGTCAGCTGTGTGGTTTCACAAGTATTTTCTCCCACTCTGTCTCTTGTTTTTTCATCCTTTTTCCAGGGTCTGCCACAGAGCAGACATTTCTAATTTTAATGAGGTTCCGTTTGTTCATTTTACCTTTTATGGATCATATTCTTGATATCAAGTTGTACCCTTTGCCTAGGAGATCCAAAGATGTTTTTTTTTTTTTTCTGAAAGTTGTTAGTTTTATATTTCATTTTCAAGTCCATGACCCAATTTGAGCTCATTTTTGTATAAGATGTGAGGCTTATGTGGAGGTTTATTTTTTTGCCTACCAACCTCTGCTCCAACGCCACTGTGTCTGCACCTTCCTCAAACATCAGTTTGACATATTTTTGTGGGTCTATTTCTAGGTTTCCTATTTGTTTCTATTGACTTTTGTGTCTGTGCCCCTACCAGTACCACAAAGTCTGGATTACTTCTTCATTCTTCCTTTTCAAGATTGCTTTAGCTGTTCTCCAGCCTATGCCTTTCTGTATAAAATTTCAGAATTAGCTCATCTTCTCTACAGAAAATCTTGTTAGGATTTTGGTAGGGATTGCATTAAATGCAGAGATCAGTCGGGGGGAGAACTGACATCTTTACTAATCTGGGTCTTCCAAGACATAAACATGGGGTGTCTCTCCATTTATTTCGGTCTTCTTTCATTTCATCCACATACTGTAATTTTCCACATACAGATCTTGTACATGGTTTAAGTGTGTACCTGCACATTTAATTTCCTTTGCAGTGATTATAAATTATGCATCGTTTTGAATATCACTTTGCACAGGTTCATTGCTAGGATATGGCAATGCAACGAATTTTTGTGTGTTGATCTTGTAGCCTATGACTTTGCTGAACTCGCTCATTCTAGTTGGGGTTTTTTTGGTTCTGTTTTGTTTTTCAGTAGATTTCCTCCGAACTTTCTATGAAGACAACCATTTCATCTGCACATAGAGATGGTTTAATTTCTTCCTTTGCAACGTGTATGCCTTTTCTTTCTCTTTCTTGCCTTAATGCAGTGGCTGGAACTTCCGTACTATGTTGACTAAGAAGAGTGTGCAAAGAGGTCTAGAACCTTGTTCCTGAACTTAGAGCGAAAGCATTCAAGCTCTTGCTGTTAAGGAAGACACAGCTCTAGGCTTCTGTTTTGTTTTTGTTTTTCCTTACCTCCCCCCCCCACCCCTTTTTAAGCAGAAGCTTAAGACAGGGATTGGCCCAACTGAGATGACAGAGCAAAAAGGAAATGCAAAGAAGACTTCGGTACTTCCTCTTCCAGGCCAGGCTTGCAAGAGTGATAAAACTAGCTTCCTTTTAAGGGGTGGGTGTGGGGGGGGGGGTGCTTTACAGCCCTAATCAGCGCTAGAGAGCTGATCGCCCTTGGGGCCCCTGCAGTCCGCAATGAGCAAAGGGCGCCCTGAATGGGGCAGAAATTGGCTGTCACGCCGGAGGGCCTCAGGGAGCCGGGCGCCCGTCTCCCCTCCCGCTGCCCTGCTCTCCGGGCGGCCCTGGCAGCCTCCCTGACCGCCAACCTGAGCTGCCGATAGGAGAGTCTCAGATACCCAAGATCCAGGGTGACCGGAGTGGCCAGGCCAGACCGAGATTTGTGTGGGCTCCGGGCCGGGGCTCCCCCGAAGTAGAGCCGACTGTGAAGAAAGCGAGCGCACGAAGGCTGGGTCACACGGGGAGCTGCCAAGTGCATCCACGACACGTTTTCCTTTTTTAAATAGGGGACGAGGATGGGCAGTTGGCTCTAAAATCCAAAAAAGGAAAGCAGTGCCCCCACCCCCACCCCAGCCCAGCCCAGCCCAGCCCAGCCCAGCCCGGCGTGCGGGGCCTTCTCCCCTCCGCGGCCCCCGGCCCCTCTCGCGGCCGCGTCGCCCCGCCCACCGGCGGCGCGCCCCTCTCGCCCCACCCCCGCCGGCCGAGACCACACCTGCGCAGGTGAAGCCCGCGGGGACGCGCCGGCCGGGGGCGGCGGGCACGGGGCGCGGCCGCGCGCGGCGGGGCGGGAGGGCCGGGCAGGATGGGAAAGCCGGCCTCCGCTAATGGCCGCCCGGCCGCCGCGGCGGGAAGCAGGGCCGCGGCCGGAGGGGGGCGCCCCGGCCGCCGTCGCGCGAGCCGGCCGCGGGCTCCTCGGGGTCCTCTTCCCACGCTTCCTCCCCGCCGGTCCGTACCAAGGCCGCCGGGGGCTGGGGGGGGCGGGCCGTTCCACTCGGGAGGGGCGGCAGGTCAGGCCGCGGCGCGCGCCACCTGCGGCCCCCGGGGCGGGGGCGGGCCGGGGCCGGGCAGCCCTCTGGGGGCCGCCGGGTTCCCTCTCCGCCCGCCCCCCACGCCGCCCGGGCCCCGCCGCGCCGCAGCCCGCCCGGAGGCCCCTCCCCGCGGCGGCCCGCGCGTCCCCGCCCGCACCCGGCGCCCGCACCCCCGCGCGCCCCCGCGCGCCCCCGCCCGCGTCCCCGCCCCGCACCCCCGCGCCCCCGCCCTCGCGGCCGGGACGAGCGCCGCCGAGCGCATGCTGATCCCTGTCCTCCTCCTCCTCCTCAGGCGGCGCTGGCGGCGGCCCCGGGACCCGCGGAAGCCGGCATGCTGGAGAAATTCGAGTTGGAAGAAGAAGGTGAGTGTCCCCCGCCGGAACGCGCTCCGCGTCGTGGCCGAGGGGCCGGGGCGCGGGGACCGCGGGGTGCACGCCCCGGAGGCCGTGCGGCCCCGGGCTGCCTGCGGAGCGCGGCCGGGGATGCCGACGCCGAGCCGGCCCGGGGGACGTCCGCAGTGGCCCGCGGGCGCCGGTCCGGCCGGAACCCTCGCGGGGCTCGGGAGGCAGCGGCGCCGGCCGGCCCTCCGCACCGAAGGGCGGCCCTTTTGTCCTTCCCGGCCCAACTCGAAGGAGAGCAAGGTGTCACGCCGCGAAATTGTTCGTACTGCCACCGCGCGCCGGAGGCAGCCCCCCAACGCTGCGGACGGCCCCCACCTTTAAATAACACGCTCGGGTTCCCTTATCTGTGCTTCCGAAAATACCACCAGCAGGGTGTGTCTGCTGGTTCGTAGGGAAAGTTAAATGGCAACACCAGCGGCGGTTTAGTGCGCTGGTCTGGAGTTCAGGTGACCCTGTCACTTCCATCATTTCTGCCGCCTCTGCTCTCGCTCGGCTTCTCTTTGCCGCCCTGGTCTCCGCTGACTGCCCTGGATCTCGTCGCGAAGCTGTTAAAATGTGAAGGGGGCGAGTTTGTTCTCGGGCAAAATTAGCATCTTAAAAGCGAATACCATGAGCCTTCACCTGGATCTTATTTTGAAACTGTTAAAATTGGAAGGGGATAAGCTGGTCTTTGGGCAAAATTTGGGCATTTGAAATGGGATAGGATGGGCTCAAAGTCCAGAAAGAACTTCGCACAAGATGCCTGACAATTTGAGGCATTTATTTTAAAAGAACTCTGCACTGCCTGGCATACTTGCGTTATTTACTTGGTGACTTCTCTTTTTGCCCCGAGTATGGATAGAATAAAGCTCCTGGAACAAAGAATGTGCCATGTGGGTGCTGTCCCCTGTGCCAGCCTTACTCTAATACTTGTGTCATTTAGTCAGGCGATCACTTAAAGAAGCATACACAGCCAAGACGACAATGTTAAGCAGACACTGTTAGGCCAGTACCTGCATGTACTTTATGTTTTACATTTCCTGCAGCATTTCACAAACATGTCAGCTGGGAGCTAATGCATGCGTAGTAATCCTCGTTAAAAGTCTGCATCCGTATTTATTATTAACCAGCAGTTACACGATACATTTCAGAATCTTACTGGGACTTAATTTGCATTTTATCCTACTGAAAAATAACCCAGTATCTTAAATCGAATCCACCCCATTCTCATCAGTTCCGTGTCCAGTTTTGACCACTGTCCACAGAGGGGTATGGTGTGCCTCCCTGTCCACTGAGACTTTGTCTAAATCATGGGGGTTTTCTTTGTCCCCCAGACCAGTAACGATGAAGAGTCTATTACATTTAAACCTTCTGCAGACTCATGTGGGGGCAAGAGGAGAGTGGAGAGCAGATCCCTTAGCGAGGCGCCCACAGTTGTGGTTGAGAACGCCGTCCCAGCTTCACAGCTTAGCTCCATTGTTCCGCTCTGTGACTTTGGAGAAGTTACTAAACTCCTCCGAGCCTTACTTTCCTTGTTTATGAGATGGAGCTGATACCGGGTGTGTCAAGGATTAACTGAGATCATCTGCGGAGTGGTAGTACAGTGTCAGTGCTCTGGAAATGTTAGTCACTATTATTTTTAAAGTCCCATTAACCACTTTACCGAATTCGTGGACTTTTTAAGGCTTTTATTAATGAATCTTAACATAGAGATTGTTCTCAATGTGGACTCGATGGGGGTTTTTTCTCACTTGAGATGTATTGATTGAATTATGTTGCATGTTCTCAAAGCTGATACACACAAGCCTTGTTTTCTTTTGCATTGTTCCTGCCAACATTATTAAACGTCATTAACATATTAAACCTAAGCATCTGAGAAAGGGGATTTCCTGTTTTCTCCTATCTATTTTTATCTATATTGCTGTCATGACTTTAAAGCATGCTGAATCCCACAAATAACCCTGTCAAACTTTTCTAGGTTTTTAAGGAGGCAGAATGTTAAGCACTCGCTTGGAAGCTGTTAGCAGAGCTGGAAGAAGAAATAGTGTTGGCGTGGTTATCTAAAGTGCTGCTTTGTTTCTTTTGAACTTTATATTGCTTATTCATCCATGGTATGGAAAAGCTGAGTATCAGGCAGAATCTTACATTTATTTGGGGGTGTGCGGGGAGGGACTCCTAACAGTTTGAGCCGTTACACCTTTAAATATCCTGTGAACTGATGTGTTAGCAGGCTCTGTGATAGATAGCTATTGAATAGGTCCTCATTAAATCTTTAAATTCCCTTCCTATCCAGTTCATGTCTTAATGCATGGCTTGCACTCTGGACACACTGCTTAGATGGAGAGACATTTGCTATGCACAGAAACACACGACGACGAGTATTTTTGTTATCAAGTATTTTTCGATTTCCTAAGACATTATAACTGATCCTCTGTCTGTGAGAAACAGTTTGGGGGCCCTGGTGAAGTCGGAGTCATCTCTTAAAATGTCTTTGCTTCTGGGAAGGAGGAAGAAGCTCTACCACCATCCACTGGGCCTGGTCGGGGTCATCTTTTGCCTGGCTTCTGACACCAGCGGCCTGCCCACTGTCGGCTGCCACCGCTTCCTCCCGTTACACTCTGACGGAGGGACCGCTCCTCTACGGGAAAGTCTTTACCCCTGGCTCCGATCTATATATAGGATAAGTGCATGCTTCTCCTCATGTGCAGTCTCCCGCCTCCTCCCAGCCCCACAGCCAGTGATCAGAAGGCGCTCTGTGCCAGAAATCACCAGACATCTTTTTTAGAGGCAGATACTAATTCTGCGGGTCTGGGGGGTTGGCGGGGGGTGCTGAGAGTCTGCATTTCTGCAACACTTCCCGGTGCTGCTGCTTCATAGATCCCTCTGTGAAGAACAAGGCCCTAGAACAGGCCTCAGTCAACTTCTGCAAAGGGCCAGATGATCTCTGCCTCTGTCACGACTACCCAGCTCGCCGGGCTACGATTAGGGAGAAAGCTGCGAAGACCAAACTCAATCCAACAGGCCACGCTCCAGTGAAACTTTACTTAAAAAGCAGGGTAGGGACGCCTGGGTGGCCCAGTTGGTTAAGTGGCTGCCCTCAGCTCAGGTCATGATCCTAGCGGCGTGGGATCGTGTCCCACATCGGGCTCCTTGCTCGGCGGGGAGCCTGTTTCTCCCTCTGCCTCTGCTGCCACTCTGTCTGCCCGTGCTCGCTCGCTCTCCCTCTCTCTCTCTCTGACAAATGGATAAATAAAATCTTTAAAAAAAAAAAAAAGGCAGGACAGTGGGGTTCCTGGAGGGAGCTCAGTTAGTCAAGCGGCCACCTTCGGCTCAGGTCATGATCTCAGGGTCCTGGGATCAAGGCCCACTTCGGGCTCCTTGCTCAGCGGGGAGCCTGCTTCTCTCTCTCTGCCTGTCATTCCCTCTGCTTGTGTATTCTCTTTCTCTGTCAAGTAAATAAATAAAATAAAATAGAAAACAGGCTGGATTGGGCTCCCGGGTGTAGTTAGCCAGCCCCCTGCTCTGCGTGCCTGTCGTGGTGTCTGCGCGTTAGGGTGTCGCATCAGACTGCGGGCAGGACTTCCTCTTCGTCTGTCCCCCTCCTCCCCTCTTACTGATGCATCGTGGCTCTGCCCAGATCTCACCCTCTTTTCGAGGCTGTCCCCCTAAATCCCTTCTGTGCCTCTCTCACAATTCATCTTGCTGTTCCCCGTGCCTGGGATGGCTGAGGCACCGCAGGCGCTCGGCGGTGTCGGGGTCCTAGCGAGGACGGCATCTCTGTAAATGTTACCTTATGGGAGCGTGGAGAGGTGGTTGATTCTGTGTGCGCAGAGCGATGCGAACCGTGCCTCACCCGCAACAGTGAGCGGATGTGTTTGCTCTTCCAATTTCTGATTCAAATGTGAGTCATATTGATGTTTGTTTTGTCACAATTCATTGTCTCGGACTTATTTAATGGCAGGACCAAGCACAAGTACTTCATAGGGACCTAAACACAACCCAGGAATGCTTTCCGAAGTAGATAAGTAAGTGCCAGCCATTCATTCGTGATTAGTAAAGCTGTAATTCTGGCACCGCTTCAAGAATTTAACGGCCCCTCGGAGCTATCTCTCTTATCTCCCAGCTTCTCTCTTGTCCCTTTAGCTGTCACAGACTCTGCACTTATTTCAGGGTTTCGGTAACTTGCTGTGGCTGTCTCGGCCCACCTAACTGGCTCTCCAGCTGGCTTCTCCCCTCTTCCCTCGCCGTCTGACTCCTCCCTGAGCCCAGACCATCCTGGCTGTCCTGGCTGTCCTTCACCCTCACAGCATTTTCCAGAGCATACTCTTTCCAGAATTCACCTGCAACTCATTTTTCTAGCAAGGCTGGTCAGCCAAGTCTACACGGATCAAAAGTACACAAGAAACAGGGCCGCCTTTTTAGAAGGGAAGGCATCTTTCAGTGAAGGGTCACGGAGTTTGGGGCTCAGTTTGGTAATGAATTAGCTGCGTCCACAGATAATCCAGAGCCCCTTGGGGCTTTGCTGGCTTGTTTTGTTGTTGGGGTCATTGTGAGTTTTCTGTCTAAAACAAGGCCTGGCACTTGGTGAACTTGAACTTTTCCTTCTAATTCAAAAATACAGCCTCAGGCAACCAGCAGCCTCCCTATAAACAGAACCAAACTTTGGTGCCCACTGAAACTCATTCATTCCAAACTGGGGGAGCAAAGTGGGCAAAGATCGAGTCTTGTCAGGGCACCAAGGACCTGAGATGTTGCCATGGTTCGTGGCTCTCCGAAGGGCCACAGGACGTAGACGGATGTACAGTGTATCTGCGGTATTCAAGTTTCTTGGGGGTGGGACAGTTCGGAGGGAAAATGTGTAAGAAGTTTCAGATGGGGATTGGATAGTGAAAAAAGTATGAGAAACACTGCTCTGACTTCTGGAAGAATTGTCTGTGTTCCCATGACCTGCTGGAGCACCCCCTTAGCACCAGCTTTAGAGCCTCTGCTCCGTGAGGCTCAGCAGAGCCCACTAGGTCAGCCGCTGGCCCTCGTGTGAGGAGTGCTGACCTCTGGTGGCAGAGCTGCCCCAGTGACAGGCTCGTCCTCACCCTGTGGCCGCCCCTCCGCAATGATGATTATTATAGACTCTTAGAAGGCTCTGATAATCTATCGTCCAAACTCTCCTTCCCTTCTGAGTTTGCATACTCGACTTAGACAAGAGATTCTCTCTTAGTTATAAAAGCACTTGCACTTTTATGAAACATTTACAATTAAAATCTTTTTTCTCCAGCTGGCCCCATATTTAAAGCTTGCCACATGTCATAGATTTCATGTCTCTGGAATTAGGCTGTAGCTTGACATTTGATGGTGTCTTAGATTTGATGAGATAGCGTGGTCGGGGGAGACGGGGGAGGCTTTGTTACCTGAAATGGAAAGATCCTGACTACTTGAAATCAGGAGGAGAGTGCGGCAGGCTGGGGGGCATTCAAAAGAGGACCTGTCTCCGGGCTTCACCAGGCACTGAGAAGTCCTCAGGAGCCGAGGCGGCGTCCTGGCCCTCTCCGTGGCGGCTGGATCTCCATGCCCTTCCCTCTCGAGACGGACCCTGCCTGCTACGGGGGACACTCCGCTCGGACCCCAGGAGCACAGGCCGCAGTCCAGACCCAATTCGCATGGCAGGGCAGTGGCCGGAGACAGTCCCATCCTGCGCGGGGGGCACAGTCCCTGAAAGACGCTATACTGGCATCTCTGCGACTCAATTTCACCCGTGGGTTTTAAAGTGGAGAAACTTGATACTATAGAGCATTTGGAGTTTGTTTAAAAGAAATGGAAAGTTTTGGGGAACGCTTTTTTGTGGTTCTCAGAACTGGCACACAGGAAGCTTGTCGAGCACGGCGGGGAGAGTTCATGTGTATCGAGCCCTCGGAACAGCCTTGAGAGTCGGTATTTTTATCATCTCTGTTTTAGAGAGGAAGAACCCAAGAAAATAAGAGAAGAAATAAATGACCTCGGGGCCGTGTCTGGGAAGGGGGAGAAGCAGGATTCTAACACAGTCCTGTGCCCCGAGCCGCGTGCGTAACCGGCGCGGAAGCGTCCCTTACCGGGACATCTGTTTTCCCACCTGCCGTGACCCGCCGGCCCGCTTCTGGCTGAGCCGCCCAGGCACTTGCCAGTGTCTGCGGGCCCGCCGCGCCGCTTCTTGCTTTGAACCCTTGGTGACAGTCCGCAGAGCCATTCTCTGCCCTGCGCCCCCCGCGGCACCGTGCGACCCCCACGCACAGCCGGCGGGTCATTGTCGCTCCCCAGAGGTCCTTACTCGTCTTTCTCGAGCGCTGGCCATTGACTCACGGGCCTGCACAGGGCCTGCTCGCCTTCGGGTCCCACGGCCTTGCTCGCTGCTGTCACCTCGGTGACCCGGTGTCTGGATCCCGTGTCCGTAATCACCTCGCTGCATGGTGACCAGCGATGCCCGAATGACGGCCGGGCCACATCTCTCCCGAGGCCCCAGCTGTCTGCTCGTTGCTTCCACTGGCCCGCACCCCGGCCTCCAGGCTGTTGCTGGGACTCGCTCCCCCTCCCACATCCAGGTGATGAAGCCAGTCACTCCTGCCAGTGCGTGAGGCCAGGCCCGGGCAGCGCTGCTCTGGGCATCGGCTGTGCCCTCCGGTCGGGAGGCCCTGCAGCCCTGAGAGATGGTTAATAAAAGCACCGGCGGACCGGAGCTCCAGACTGCGTTTCCTTCCCTGCTCTCTGCCGACCTGGGTGCCCCCTCTGCACCTCTGTGTTCTGTCGCCCCCCCGCCCGGCCTCGGCCCCCTCACCTTGCTCCCTGGCCTTCCTGTCCCCTTGGCCCCCTGCTGGTTTTCCTCAGATCTTGGCGCCAGCATCACTTCCCTGGTGGGGGCCCTTCCCTAAGCCCCAGATGGGACTCGATCTTTTGATCCCTCCAGCCTGGCAGGGGCCACGAAGCAGAGGCAGTTCCCCGTGTTTCTGTCACCAACCTGTACGCTCCGTGAGGCTGGGGACTGCCGACCCACCGCCCTCTGGGATTCAGAGGCACCGAGACACGTGAGACTCCGTTGTGAACATGTGTGCACCCGTGCACCCGTGCACAGCATTGTAAAGGTTTTAGCTTTTACTCCGGCGCAGGGGCTCGGGGTGCTTCCCGTTCTTCCCGCCATGCGCGCCTCTGCCGGAACCCGGACTGCCCGGAGTTCACATGGGAGAAGACCAGCCTGCTGCCTGCCGAGCCTGAGGAAAGCCCCAGAAGCCTGGGAGCCTGTAGAGGCATCTTCTGTTAGTACCTTTCTCTGCGAGTGCTGTGCCGTGTGGGAGGTTGCCAGGGGGTCTGTGCCGAAGGCTCCATCCTGTTGCCAAAACCGAAGATGCGCGTGCTTTTACGGACCGACGTCCACTCTCTGGCAAAGTGCAGTGGGCCGTGTGAGTTGGAGTAGCGTTCTGTTCGAATCCCAGACTGCGGCACACCGGTGTGGGACCCTGGTGACACAGACCTCAGTTCACCTGAAGGAATCGACTGAATTGGGCCGCCACACTTGTGACGCAAGCTGATTTGCTGAATATATTCACGGATCTCTTTTCCCTCCTAAAATCCTACTGAAATGGCAGCAATCAATAAAACAGAATACAAAACTTAGTCTTTTTTTTTTTAAGGTTTTATTTATTTATTTGACAGAGATCACAAGTAGGCAGAGAGGCAGGCAGAGAGAGAGGAGGAAGCAGGCTCCCTGCAGAGCAGAGAGCCCGACGAGGGACTTGATCCCAGGATCCTGAGATCATGACCTGAGCCAAAGGCAGAGGCTTTCACCCACTGAGCCACCCAGGCGCCCCAAAACTTAGTGTTGCTCAACAAAACCAAAAGCTTAGTTCTCGGAAGGGACAAAAAGTAGGCAGAGTCTGTTCAGGAAAGTAGTGAGTGAGAAGACAAAGCTTCAGAAATCGGTGGGGGGGGGCTCTTAATTAAAAATGCAAAGATTTAGAGAATACCAATAAATGAAACCGGAGTATACCAAACTATAGCGATAAATTTAAAGCTCTTTCGGTCACCATAAAAGAACTTTAAAATTAGTTGACTTGTACACTTTAAATAAGTGAACGGTATGGATGTGAAATACTGTCTCCACAAAGCTGTTTTTTAAGAAAAGTAACGAAAAGTTCTCAGCATTCCTCTGACCCTGCCATAGAGGCCCAGAGTCCAGCCTGTCGATGGACGTGTTCTGGAAGGCCTTCACGGAGCAGTTAACGTGAAGGCTATTTACATTATTTGATGGCGTAGAGAAAGATGGCGGCTTCCCAGCTCGTTCTTTGAGCTAGCTGGATCCTGACATCCAAACCAGCTGATGGCACCCAAAGAGGAAAACAGGTGACGAACCTGGCCTTGAGAATATGGGCAGAGCCCCCGCATAGACGGCAGCGGGAGGAGCCCCAGGCTGCTCGGTGACCAAGCAGGGTGGTGTCCCGGAAATGCAAGAAGAGCAAAGTTTATTAAGAAATCACCGAGGAATTAACAGCCACCGGTTAAAGGAGAAGAGCTTCCGGTCATCTCGGTAGACACCAGAACAGCAGTTGAGCAAGGTCAGCATATGTTCCTTTAACAAAATCCTTAATAAGCCAGAGGGAGAAGGAAGCGTCTTGAAGTTGATGGAAACAGACTGGACAGAAGCCTCCAGCAGCCGAGGTGGTTCCTGGCATTGTCCATGTTCCGGGCGGCCCCACCCGGCCGGCCCTTCGGATGCTCGGGACTCCGTCCTCGCCGTGGCTTCAGCTGAGCTCATAGGTCTGTCCCAGGAACAAGGGAACGTCGGCTGGGGTGCACGTTTCAGTCGTGCGGCTCCCAGAATTCAGCATGAAACCATTTTAAAAAGAACAGGAATCACATGTAATTTCAAGGTCACGGCTGTGGCTGAGGCATCCCTCAGGCATTCACTGCAGCCGGTTTTGAGCTACCTGGGGAGACGCTCTGCCTTCACCTACCCGCTTCTTTCCTACCGAGTCTTTACTGCCCTTCCTGGAAGAGCCCCCGCACTTACCCCGCCAGTTGGGAGTCGCCGGCCGCATGCGTGAAACCAAATGCAAAAAGCATGGAAAGAAAAGATCTAATGCACCTTATTTATTTTTCTTCCTCTTAAGAAAAACAAGATCCTAGTTCTTGGAGAAGACCAATTGGGGGTAAACCTTATTACCTGTAAAATTACATTTAAGCATTGACTTTGTTAACATTTGTGTTTCTAAGCACTTTAGGAAAAACTACACGAGTCTGGGTTTTCCCATATACTTTAAATTCCATGTTCCCCATTTTCACTTATTTCTTGCTCAACTATTTTAAATGGTTTTCTTAAAAAAAAAAATCTACCGTATGTGTATTTTAGTTTACTGTTTAGTTTACTAGTAAACTTGTGTTTCAAAATGTAGAATGAAGAATAAAATACATTTTTTATTTATTTTTTTTTAAAGATTTTATTTATTTATTTGACAGAGAGAAATCACAAGTAGTCGGAGAGGCAGGCAGAGAGAGAGAGAGGGAAGCAGGCTCCCCGCTGAGCAGAGAGCCCGATGCGGGACTCAATCCCAGGACCCTGAGATCACGACCTGAGCCGAAGGCAGCGGCTTAACCCACTGAGCCTCCCAGGCGCCCCTAAAATACATTTTTTAAAAACAGTGATCATTTGGGGAATTACAGTGACATGTCTATATATTAAGATAAAATTACGGGGATTGGAAATAAGGGGTTGGGACTTTGGGTTTTCAGGGGGATTTTAAGTGAAGTTTGGGGTGATATGTGAATTTTGTTTTAAAATGCCTTCATTGGGGTACCTGGGTGGCTCAGTTGGTTAAGTGTGTGGCTACGTCGTGATCTCCAGGTCCGGGGATTGAGCCCTGTGTTGGGCTCTCTGCTCTGCTGGGAGGCTGCTTCTCCCTCTCTTTCTGCCTCTCCCCCCACTTGTGCTCTCTTTCTCTTTCTCTTAAACAAATAAATAAAAATCTTTTTAAAAAAATAGTAAAATAATAAAATGCCTTCATCCTGGGGCGCCTTTGTGGCTTAGTCAACTAAGCATCCAATTCTTGGTTTTGGCTCAGGCCATGATCTTGGGGTCATGAGATCGAGCCCCAAGTCGTGTTCTGTGCTCCGCAGGGAGTCTGTTTACGGGTCTCTCCCTCTCCATCTGCCCCTCCCCCTTGTGCACACTCATCTCTTTGAGACGTGGTTTGGATCTGTTGCTCTGATCACTGATGAATTCAAGAGCAGTGTTGAGTCTTGGTAAATGAAGGAGACGGGACGTGGCTTGGAGTCAGGTGTGTGTTGCAGCTGTGGCCAAGCAGAGCCTCTTCTGTGTGGTGGCTGGACAGTAGCTTGGAAAGCCGGCCCCCAAGGAGAGACCGCCAGTCCCTCTGAGGGTCACACACTTGTGTCGGTCCTGTAAGCCCCCAGGCCTCACAGCTCTGTTAATAGACTGGCCGCTGGGAAGGATGCCCACGGCTGATTGAGTTAGGACAGCACCCCAGTACGAGCAGTCACAGTCCCCCTCTCCTGTACGGGCTTAATTTACATCCTCTGACTCGGATTCTGCCGAAAGGTTTGCTGGGACATGGCCCAGAGCAGGCAGAATGAACCCAGCTGCTGCGGGTGTGGTCACGTGCTTAGGGAATCTCAGGTCACTGGAACCAGCCCCTGTGCTTTTCTCTCCCATCCGCAAGGAGAGCCATCTGCGAGCCACTCCCAGCCAGCCTTCTAGCACCTTCCACCTGCCACCTCATCTTGCCTTTTTTAGACTAATTATCAGTGGCAGTCTGTCTTCTTTGTTTTCCTGTAGTTAAGGCTAGAAATACCAAAGAATCACATCATCTTAGAATTCATTTTTTACAAATTCATTCTAAGTTAAAAGTCTATGTGAATAGGTTTTATAAAAAGTAATTTAGGACTCTAGTGATTATCTCTGAAATATGAATTCATCAAGTTGTCTTGCTGTATTTTCAGGTTTTTAAAATATATTCTACAACCATGTGAACATTTTCATGCCTCTGCAGTTGTATTCAATTCAGTTACATTTTTTTGTCCCAGAGAATTAGAAAATAGCCTCAGTATAAAATATGTTTGCAAACACTTTTAGAGCTTTAAATTAATGCTGTTCTGCTTTAAAAAGAAAATTGCTTGGGACACGATCATAGATGCATTATTTCTATGACAAAAAACATCCCTTTTCAATCCTTTAGTCTTAGAAAGGTATTAAAGTTTCTTTACTGATCGTTAAATCTAGATTCACCAGTATCCTTTTAAACTGGGGTCCTGTGTTAGGATTTCTCTCTCGAAGGAGAGATGTGCTGTACAGAAGCTCGGACTCATACTCAGTCCTCTGTGTTTGACCCACAAGCAGGCATGAGCTTGTCCCGGGACCTGCTGGGAACTGGCTGGGCCGGGTACCTTTCCGGCGCCTCGGGAAGCCCCAGGGTAAGAGGAAGGAGCCCCGTAACTTCAGTACAAGGCGCATGACACTCAGAAGTGAATTACTCGCAAAGCACTAAGGGGTTGTCAAAACAAGCCATTACTTCTCACTTGAGGTCCTCCAAGGAAGGTGTTCCGGGCCCTTGAACTCCACGGGGAAGCTGCATCGGTTTCCCGAGCCACCACCGCAGACTGCCACAGACGAGAACTTCGGACGGGAGAGCTTGATCCAGGGGATGGCGGCGTGGGTCCCCGCCGGCGGCCCTGCGACGGTGTCCGTGCCCGGCCTTGCTCTCGGCTTCCGGGAGTTGCCTGCGGCCCTAAGCGTCCCCAGCGCCGGCGCCTCTCTTCTCTCTGCGTCTCGGCGTCTCGGTGTGATGAGCTCCGTGGTCTCTGGATCTAGGGCCCAGCCTAATCCAGGCTCATCTCACCTCAGGGTCCTTCCTGTCGTTACATCTGCAAAGACCTTTGTTCCAAATACAGTCTCGTCCTGATGTCCCAGCTGGGCTTCCGGGGAAGGCGGCAGGATTTCGGGAGGCCGTCGGGGGCGGGGGGGTGCGTTCTCAGGAGAGAGATCAGCGTGAGCGGAGCCGAGGCAGAAACCCAGCGAGCACGTTCCCCAAGTTGAACTTCCCAGACTTCAAAAAAGCCTTTGAAAAGGTCGGATCAATGGGGCTGGAGAGTGGACGATGGGGGGGGGGGGCGCGGGGGGGGGGGCAGGAGAGGAGGCCGGGAGGGTGGGGGGTGAGGTGGCAGGAAAGTTCGGCTGATGGATGTGCGGTGCCTGGTGCCCTAGCGAGGGCTGGGGGCGTGGAGGGGGCGCCGTCAGGTCTGCTCCGAGGGGATGCCTGCTTCCACGCCGTTCTGCCCGACCCGCACGACTGTGGCACTTAAACTGCGACGCTGCATTCTCAGATCGTCCCGTCAACCTTCAGAAACTCAACACCCCGACATACACTCTGCTCCCCAGTAGCTCTCGGTAGCGGCCGCCTCGTCCGCGGTGGGGTAGCGTGTGGCTGGAGGGCCGGTGGGTTTTCAGATCACCCCCAGCGGGTCCCTCTCCTACCCAGGGATGCCAGTGCCCATGTAATGCTCCGTGATCCTGCTTCTGGCCAGTGACACACAACAGGAGCAAGAACACAACCCCAATAATATCTTAACCCCAGTTACCCTTGAAGCGGGGGGGTGGAACTTCTTGTGTTCTCAGGAATCTTAATGATGCATCCCAAACAACCCGGTGGTGTTGAATGGTTGGGGTTTTTTGGGTTTGTTCGTTTTTTCTTTTTAGTTTAACTCCTCCTTTCCATTTCATCACATTTCTTTCTTCAGTTGTAATTTGAGACTTGATCGTAGTGAAAATAAGACAGATGGTGCCACGTATAATCAGAAAGTTTACACTCAATGTAGTGAAGCCGTGACATTTTTAATAGCTCACCTTATTTCCCTAAGTTAAAATACTAATACGTTTGTTCTCAATATGATTTTGTTACAACAGTAATAACCTCTATCTTTATTCCAGACCAAAGGAAATTTGATATGATTTGTTTTACGTATCTAACATCTTGCTTTCTTTGGTCGGGCTTCGTACATTTTTTTAAAAATGTCATAGGTCCTCCTCCAAACCCATACTAACTGTGAGGAGGTCAGACTTCCAGCCTAGGGGCTCCCTGCCCAGCGCCTCCTGGGATTCCTCAAGACCATCAGAATGAGGAAGGTTCTGGAAACTGCCTCAGCCAACAGCAGCCTAAGGAGCCATGGCTGAATGTCACATGCTATCCTGGAGGAATCAGAACTGAGGAATTCTGAGTAACGCATGGACTTCTGTTAACAGTTTGATCGTCACTCTTTTTCTGGTTTGGGAACTGTAATAAGCACCAGCTGATAATGTCAGACACGTGACGGACGAAGCATGTGTCCCCCCATCGTGGGGGCTGGGATGCGCGGACGAGCAAGGGAGCACCCCTCGCAGCGCCTTCGCCGACTGAGGCGACCCTCACAGGGTGGATCCCAGAGAGCCCAGCTCTCCACAGACTCCTGGCCGACGTGGAGGCCGTGTGTCCAGCAGGGAAGTCCCGGGGGGACCTGCAGGAAGCCAGAGCAGGGCAGAAGCCTGTCCCAACTCGGAGCGTGGTTGCCCCAGGTGCTTCCTGACCCATTCTCCCTTCTTGACCCAAAGTATGAAATGAGTATTATAAATCCATCTAATACAGACAGCCAGACAATTCTGTACAGAAGAATTCCAAATAATGTGCGGCGGAGCGCTGCGCCCGGTGTGGAGCCTGACTCCTGACCTCTCCGTACGGGCCACACGTGGTGTGACCGTCTCGCAGAGGCCGCAGAAGGAGAGTAGCCAGCGCAGAAACCTGACGGAGACAACGTGAGCGCGCAGGCCAGGTGCTGAGTCATGGGGACGGCAGGTGACCTTGCTAGGTGGGCTGTGATGGCCTCTGACCTTGTCATCTCCCTCCCAAAACACATCACCCCAGGACTGAGATCCTGCAAGAAGGTCATGCAAATCCAAACTGACCAGCTTTGCTAGAACCCACACAGAGACCGTCGGCAACAAGTAGTCATTAACTGAGTTCATCAGTGGAGTGTGGGTGAGCAAAGTCCTCGCCACTCAGAGGAGTGATCGGCCCAGAAGGAGAAGAGTGAGAGCCGCACGGACCACTGTGTGGGACCTGGGGACCGCCGACGACAAGTTCAGGTCGAGGTCCGCACGTCTTCAGGAGGTCATTGGACTTCCTTGCCTTCCTGACCCGGGACGGGTTGTCTGCCCGAGTCCTCTCTCCTGGTCCAGGGCTTCTCCTGCCACGTGGCGTCCATCCGGGTGCCCTCATTCTCCACCAGCCCGTGGGCTTGGAGGGCAGACACTGCCTGTTGTGCTTCCCTTCATGTCTCCACACCAGGGACAGCGTGTGACGCAGCGCAGCACTCTGCAGCCTCCCTCCGACGTGTGTGCTTGTGTCATCGAAGCTGCAGAGCTCTTGGGAAGTGTGGGGGTCCTGGACGTAGATCTGCATCCCGCTTTGGTTCCTCCCTGAGCGCCCGACTTTAGGCCAGCTCCCCAGCTTCTCCTCACCTCCGTTGGCTCCTACGTAAAGTGAAGAAGCTAAGGCAGACGCCTCAATGTTATGTAACTTAAATGGATACGGTACAAAAATGTTTGGCCCATGGTGAACGTTGAAATGTTCACTTTTTTGTGGATGATACGACTTCTGGGGTTGTGTTGAAATTGGACAAGAAAGCCTAGAGAAGGGTGTTTACGTTAAAGCAGAATGAGCAAATACAAGAAAGTGAGATTCAGTGCAGTAGGAAACTTCGCAGATGGCTGTTTGCCTCGACGTGGGAATAGGAGGTAGAGAAACGAGGTTCGTGGATGCTGGACCGAGACGTCCTGACTCTTCCACGAGCAGGCGGGGAGATGACTGAGCGGGGAACTGGCCGGGGCGGGGTGGGGGGGCGGTGACCGGAACGGTGGGATGATGAATTCTGGCACCTGGGAAAGCAGCCGGGCTCAGAGATAGAGGCTCAGCAGCGGCCGCGTAGTTTGTCGTGAAACTGGCAAACCCGGCAGCACGTGCGGAGTGTTTACTGTAGGACACACGAGGGGTCACGCGCCTCTTCTACGCCTCAGGGACTTGCTAGTGTCACGCTTTTCAACACTTACTAAATACAGTAAAGTAGTTACTAAATACAGTAAAGTGATCTTTGTCTTCCCAGGTATTTCCCAGGTAATCTCTGTCTTCTGAAACTGCAGATCGGTGTGAGCTGAGTGGTTGCGAGGAAGCCCCTCGCAGGTAGTACACTTGGCGCACAACCGTGACGACCGGCCAGGAGTCGGGCTGCTGCAGGCAGGGGCGGTGGGCCAGCGTCCAGCTGTGAATGCACCTTTGGAATCAAGAGGCATCCAGGCTTAAGTTCTGGTTCCACAACTTCTCAGTCCTGTCCTTGAGCTACAGTAGGGTGCGGGAGGATTTAACGGAGCCAAGAAGAGCCGGACGAAACGTTGAAGACGGAGGAGACCGTAGTTGAAGGCCCTGTGGAGGAAGGGAGCTTAGCGTTTAGGAGGGACTAAGAGCAAACATGGTAGCTGGAGGCACACCAGGGCATGGGCCGGTGGCCCACAAGGCAGGCCACACCGTCTCATAGGCAGCACCAGGGATTCTGTCTTTTTCAAAAGCCATTGAAGTGTTCTCAGCAGGGGAGTGACATGATCTCATTTGCATCTGCAAAACCATTCTGGATGCAGTGTGGACAGCTGGTGAGAACGGGGTGAACGCAGAAAGACCAGTTAGGAAGTGACCCAGCCCAGTGGCCATGGAGGTGGGGAGAAGTGGACGGAGTCAAGAGAGACTTGTGGTCAACTCTGCGGGCCTCGCGGGAAACCGGGGAGGGTGGGGGAGGCGGCATGATGAAGAGGAAACCCAGGTTTCTGCAGGATGGGCTGCACAGGGGCTCGTGACGATGCTGGACCCCCACGAGTCCTCGCCATCCTGTTGCCAACTGTCCGCTACTGTTACAGAGATTTAAAGAATCTGTGCATTTGTTCACAGACTTACCATTTTGGGTGCTTTATCTCCTTGAGTAGATTCATATTTTCATTTCACATTTCGGGTAGATGAAGCGTTTCTTTGTAAGTTATGTGTTTCTTTGTTTTTAGTAATGCTGCATTCTGTGACCTTGCTCAACTCAATTCTTCTCACATCTGGGAGCTTTTTGTCGATTCTTTGGTATCTTCTATGTAAAAAATCATCTATGTCTGCCAATAGAAAAAGTTCTGCTTCCTTCTTTCCAGTCTGTTTTGAGAGAATCTTTGTTCCTCACCTTGCCGTGCTCTCCGGGCGAGGATCTCCGGCTCGGTGGTGGATGGGGTCCACATGCGCGAACACAGTGCCTTCTTGCTCTTACGGGGAAAGCCTGTCACCGTGTCCATAAGACTGTCGGCCATGGGTTTTCATACGTGCTCACCAGCTGATAGCAGGTCCTTCGTTGTTTCTGATATTTGCCTTTTTTCTTTCCTTTTAGCAGAAGACTCAGAAAGTGGTGTTTACACGCGCTTCATGAGGTCACACAAGTGTTACGACATCGTTCCCACCAGTTCAAAGCTTGTGGTCTTTGATACTACGTTACAAGTAAGTGTGCAGTTTTCACAGACTGCTGTCACGCTGTCACCTGACTCTTCTTAGGGGAGTTTATGTCCCACAAACGAGCGGATGCGCCAGGTGTCGCTGAGCTTCTGTGTGTTCTCCATCCCCGTGGCAGCCGTGGAAGGAACATCTGTCACCGCCCGCTTTCTCCAGACGAGGAAACTGGTTCTAGAGTCAGGGAGCTTAAGTCACAAAGTTCAGTCCGCAGATTGAAGAATTTAGTAACTTAATCCACAGAGGGTCTGTCCTATGTGTCAGAGCCTGAGTCATTAACCGTGAACCCACACCACCTCCCCCAGGGTATCCTGATATTTTTCTCTTATTTATTTAGTAGAATATGTAATAAATTAATTTGAAATAGTACTGGTTAAAAAGAAAAAATTACTGAGATAGATGAGCTCTTGAGAAGGAACTTTGTTGATCTCTTTTAGTGGAAGAAATTGAACCTTATCATTTTAGTATGAAAAATGTGCTTATTGCAGCTAATTTTATGCCCCCATGATGTACAGTCCTATATGGAAAGTCCTAAACGATGTATTCACTACAAAAACCAGGTTCCACCCAGCGTAGTAAGTATACACACATGTGCAGGTGTCTAGTGTCCGTAGCTGTGCGTGAGTCATCACGAAGCAGGAGCCTCAGTTGTGCTCCCAGAGCAGCCACTGAGCCAGGAGTCATGGGCCGTCGGTGCTTTATTAAGGTGTGCTCCCAAGGGACCCCCTGCAGGACTGGGGGGCGACCCAGAGAGGCCGGAGCCCTGCCAGGGTGGCCTCAGCTGGCCCCTCAGAGGAGCGTGGCAGGTCGGGGTACCTCTGTGAGCTCACCCTAGCCTCCCCCTTCGTCCAGGCCTGTCCTGGGAGAGAGGTACCAACACTCGGCCAGCTCTGCCCCTCCCTCTGGGGCCTGTCCCCTTCCCCGCCCCAGCCTGGTCTGTGGTCCCCCCAGCAGCTTGCCCCTGGGGCTCTGCAGAGGACACCTGGGCTCTCAGGGCCATGTTGCCTGTATCTCGTGCAGGCCACACGGGACGCTCAGGATGGGGAAACAGCTTTGTTCTGGTTTCATTTCATTGGCCAACTTTTTTTGGTCATCGTACAGAAATACGACTGATTTTTGTAAATTGACCTTATACCCTGTGACTTAGCTAAACTCACGTCAGGCCAGGTAAGCTTCCAGGTTTCTTCTAAACCCCTAAGAGTCTGATTCTTTGACACCACGAGGATAGGAAAACATCCAGTAGACTGCTCTGTGGGGAATGTGACCGACAGTAACTTCGGGAAAGCCAGTCTTTACAACCGTAACCCTAGATTTCAATAGCAAAAGAGCTAGAAAATCTCACTTCCCAAAGTACAGAACTACCTGAACAGCCCACTGCACCTTTGTTCCCTTCCCCAAAAGGCTTGTTACTTGTTCTCCTGATCGCAGGTTTCCCACCAACGGAAAAGTCGGAGACGGCTAGTAAGACCTGCGTCTTCTTTTACTCCTACTCAGCTTTTTTTTGCCCTGGAATTGACTTTCTTCCGAATTTAAAATTTAGCTCAAGTGGGTGATACATGAGAAATGCGCTGTTTTTGTGGGTGGTCAGAGGTCTCCGATCCAGTAATGTCACTTCCCGAGTTAATAAGCTGTGTGCGCCTCCCCGCCTGGTGGTCACGGTTCCTGGGAGGCTCTCGGCATGGAAGGAGCCAAACCTTGTCACCAGGGAAATAGGGGGCGGGGGCGTGTCGTGGGTAGAGCAGAGTTAAACATGCGTTCGAAAGGTGTGAGTAGAGTATTTTCTAGACGCAGGCTGCAGTAGTAGCCGTTGCTACATCTCGAGGGCAGAGAAAGCGTAGAGAACACCACAAAGGGATGGCAGGCGACCAGAAGCAGCCCACACATCCAGAGAGACTGGTTCAGTAAATCCTGGTGTAGCATCTCCCGGAATAATACCATGTCGCCATGAAGAGGAACAGAAGAAGTGTTTGTCAAGAATAGGTTTTTAAGTAAAAAAGCAAAAGTCGCAGAAGAAGACAAGTACATGAGCACGTTACTGTGAGGGCACAGAGCGCCGGAGCCCTAAGTCCTAGATGCGCCCAGACCTGGTTGACGAGCACAGACGCGAGAAGAGTGGGGTGAACGGCTCCCCCAGACGAGGGAAAAGAAGAGTTTCAGACCCGTTCAGCCTCCAGCTTCTGGCTCTGAGAGGCCAGCTCGGCTCTCCGTGGTCGGGTTCAGCAAAATGCCTGCTTCACACTGGAATTCGCTGCGGACCAGCATCCGTCTCATCCCGACGGTGTGGAAGCCAGACACACTGCCTGTGGTCCTGCCCATGGGCGGCGCTGCCCACGTGGGGTCCTGGGGCCGCTCCACGTGGAGCAGGAGGGGCGCAGCTGTGCCACCACCTGGGGCCGGCCGGTCTGTAAGGCCAGCCAGGTTTTCCCTCGACGGCAGCGGTCCGTGGGGCGCCCCCCCCAGCCCGTGGTCGAGGAATGAGCAAGAGGAGGCAGCTCCGTCCCTGACACGCCGCCGCCACTTGCCGACCGCCGCTAACCCTGCTGCTCGACGGTCAGAGGAGCCCGTTCTCCGTGGGGGTGCAGGACGCACGGCTGCACAGCCACTCACGGTCCGTCGTTCCGTCTGTCCCAGGCCCGGGAACAAGCCGGGAGTTGCTTCTCAGAGGGACGGGAACTGTCCACAGAAGAAGGCGTGGTTTCCTGCTGCTCTTCTCAGCCCCGAACACGTGCCCTCGGGGTCTCCTGCTGGCGTCTGATGGGGCTTCGTACAGATCCCTCGTGTGGACGAGGAGCCTCGACTGGTTACCAGGCCTTCCCTTGCTCTGGTCACCCTGAGAACAGCATTTATGGGCCACTCAGTGAATGTGTCAACGTAGCCGCTTCTTGGTGCCTGTTGATTCCAAAAGACCTCTCCCTGCGATGTGTGCCCGGCAGATATGTGCGGAGCAACAACCTGAATGTCCCTTGCAGGGGCTGCGAGTGCCCCAGTGTCCCCTCACCCGGGGAACTCACCCTCTGATTTCCTTACAGCCCACGGAAGCATCGTCTGGAGTGTTGCTTTTCTTGCCCGTTGGTCCACTCAGCACCATGTCCTCGGCGCAGTGGACAGTGGACGCAGACTACGAAAGGATGCACATCTCTGCAGATGCTTGAAGGCAGAGGGCCGGTGGGCAGCATAGCCTCCAGGCACGTGGGGGGGCCTGTGCCAGGTCCAAGCAGACTGCCGCTGGGGGTCCTCCTGGGATGCTGTGGCGAGAAAGTATGCGTCCGGGTAGCCGTGGCAGGTCCCCCAGGATGCCACGTCAGGAAGAATCACCACAATTAGTCACCATGCGATCGAGTTGACGGTAATCCACGGCTGGTCCAGAGACAGTCACAGGCCAGACCGTTCTGCTCCGGAGCTGAGAGACAACAGCTTCTTACATGGCCCAGGGGAGAAGGAGGACGTGTCCCAGCTCTTCCAGAGAAGCCTGGTCGTTCACAGAAAGATAGGATTTGGTGCTCTCAGATTCTAAATGGTGACACCCCAGGACTGATGAGAGGCTCAGAAATAAATAAAACTTCCCAAGATTGAGGTGCGGGGCGAGCATCAAGAATTCCCTCACAACGGCAATATGACTTTTTAGCAATACTCTAGCAACAGTTAAAATTTCTAGTAGAATGTTTATTCGAGAGTAGTTTTAGATTTGTAGAAAAGCTGTGAAGTGTGTCTGGACTTCCCGGGTACCCCAGCCACGGTTCCCTCATGCCTGCCATCTCCCATCAGGGTGGCAGACGCTTGTCACAGTTCACAAACCAGTACTGATCCATGATTGTCCCCTAAAGCCCAAGTTCGTTCAGATTTACCTGATGTCATTTTCCTGTCCGAGGATCCCCCTGGGCTCTCCCATGACATCGGGTCAGCGCGTCTCCTTGGGCTCCTCTGGGCTGTGGCGGTGTTTCGGGGTTCCCTTGCTCCTGTGGCCTTACCGGCTCTAGGGAGCACTGGGCAGGTGTTCTGCAGGAGACCCTGCTGTTGGGATTTGCCTGCTGTTTTTCTCACGCTCAGACTGGGATTCTGGGTTTTAGAAGGGAGGCCACAAATGGGGTGCCCTTTCATCCTGTCCCACCAAGGGTGCGCACACTTAGCAAGACTCAGCTCTGTGCACCGTAACACGGGTCACCTGGTGGCCGTGGTCGTCTTCAGGTTTCTCCACGTCTGTGCTGTTGTCCTCGAAGTCACTGGACACATGATGTGTGCGGGGCTGTGGCCCGGCCCAAGAGCACGCTCGCTCGGGGGGGCTGGGGGGCGCCTCTGCAGGGACGCGGTCCCTTCGCTCCCGCTGTGTGTTCCTTCGTGTCAGCACAGACGTGTGAACACATGTGTGCTCTTCCGTTATGACCCGTCACTACTGTATTTTGCCGCTCAGCTATTTCAGTCAGTGTAACTATTAATAAAATGTGAGAGCAAATGGAAGGAAAATGGGCAGCAGCCGAGTAAGTGGCCGTGTGGTGAGCCCGAGTTCTTAGAAGACGCAGAAAATAAGAGCACAGCATTAAAGCAAGCTGGGGGGGGGGGGCATGAGCAGGGGGGGCCGCCCAGGGTGGGCGTAAGTTGGGACTCGAATTGAGGTCCACAAGTGGAGAGGGTGCAAGGCTTGCTTATTTTAAAAGCAAGGGGGGCGGTGTGCCTGGGTGGCTCCATGGGTTAAGTGACCGACCTTTGATTTCCATTCTGGCCGTGAGATCGAGCCCTGCGTCGGGCTCTGCGCGTTTAGCCTGCTAAGATTCTCTCTGTCCCTTCCCTGTGCCCCTCCCCCCACCCTCAGAAAAGTAAGTAAAAATAAATAAAAGCAACAGCAAGGAGAGGGACCCATGCTGCAGGTGCAAAGAAAGAAAAATAAAGAAAAAATAAAACGCCTCAACTTTTCTTGTACTTCCTCCCTATCAAGGAAAATGGTGGAAGTGGAAGTGGAAAAAGTACAGCAGATGGCGAGTAGAGGAAACTGAAGCCTGAGCGGGGTGTAGAGATTCTGGGAGGGCGCCACTGAGCCGGTTTGCTTTCTGACCCAGATGAATCACATTCCAGTGTAATAAAGGGCCTTGGAAAGCAGATCGCCAAGCTGCTGGTGATATCACGGGAACTGTGAAAAGCGTTCTGGGGCCCAGGCTAGAGATAAAAGAAAACAGATTCAAAAAAGAAAAAAAAATCCTGTGGGTGTGGAATGTGGCGTCCGTCCCAGGTAAGATGTGGGAATGAATGGTTAGTGAGAATCAAAGAGGTCATTTCTGGGAACCTACCATGAATTGACAAAAAAAAGTCACAGAAGTCGAGCCCGATTTCCTTTCTGGATAGTTCCGCAGCTGAGGTAAAACAGGACAGGCATGTCTCAGTTTCAGCTAGACAGCTGACGGAGCCGGCGCGGGAGTGCGAGCCGTCTGCTCGGTGAACGAGTTCATGGCTCGGTCTGGGCCTCAGAAGGACTTTGGTGACATCTCAGCGCAGAGCACCGTGTCCACTGCATCCTTTTAAAATCCACTTACGTCACCTGTGACTCCGGCCACCTCTCTAGTCACACAGGTACCATGGGGTGGCACCTCAGCCCAGGCCCGCCAGCATACCCCCAGTCTCCTTACCAGTGGGGGACGGACACCAGGCGGGGGACGCCTCCACCTTCCACCCTCAGAGTGACAGTCCCCAGAAGATGCCAGCAAGACTGAGTCCGTCTGCCTGTGCTTGTGGCCATGTCAGCCGCCCATCGGCACACGGGCTCATCCGCTAGCCCGTTTCACGCCCGTCCTGCACACCTGCTCCTCGGGTCACGTTCCCAGTAAAGGATGTGCAGGCCAGGCTCTGCCTGCTGGGGAACCCAAGCTAAGAAACAGGATTCTTGTACCCTCAGCTCATCAGTATCTGGGACGGTGACTTCAGTAGTACTGACTTGATGGCATCATCGACTTCACAGAGGACTTGAAACCGGAGATAGCCAAGAATAAGATACAGAAAGATTCCTTAACAAGCTAACCTGTTTTCGGGACCAGTGAGTAAGCAGACGGTATGCAGAACGAGGATAGGACAGCATATGAGCGTTCCAGAAAAGAACAAAACTGGGGGCCGAGCACTATGTGAAGAGTGTGGCGATGAAGACGCCGTGGCCCTGCCCTCCACACGCCTGCGCTAACTGGGGAGGGCGCGGGCTGACCCCCACAGGAGCACACTGGGGACTCGTGTGTGGGTTTTCAAAGAAGGAGATAGGAGCAGTTCTACACATCAAGCTGTAGGAAACGCTTACAGTCAAACACAGCGGCCTCTGTCCCTGTTGTCACATCCTTGTCATGCTGCCCAGAAGCAACCAGTTCAGCGAACGCAGTCTAGACTGGACAGCCACATTACATCACTTCCCTGACTTGAGACGTGTTTTACCTCCAGGCCGGGTGGATGGGGGGTCCTGCCCCTTGTGTGGCCTCCTCCCTGCCCTCATCTTCCCAGCGTCGCCAGGTCTGGAGGGGCGGTGAATTCCTTCCTGGCGAGATGTCATTGTTTGGACTGCGTCCGTTTCATTCAGTCCGTGGAGCCCAGCGGAGACTAATCACGCTCCCGTGTCCTTCCTCCTACCGTTCAGTGTGATTCCGCACTTGCGAGCGCTCCCCTTATTTGGACCATCTACGCCTTTCCACACCTTCTGACTTCTTGATGGGATTTTCTGTGTGATCAGACCTGTCGGACGTGTCTTCAGCTCCCCCTGCAGCCACTCCCTCTGGGTCCTGGGTCTTCCTGCTCCGGCTGTCACTCCCCGTCCTGCTCACCCCTGCCTCCCGAGGCCGGGAAACACCTCATCCTCATCTTCCTCCTTCATTGCAACACCTGACTTTTGAACACATGCTTTCTGCTTCTTTGGTCTATTTCCTTTCGCAGGGTGGAGCACATTCTTCCGTAGCTACTGTCGTAGCCCACTTGGGCTGCGGTCACACACCAGCGCAGCCGGGGGCTCCGGCAGCAGGGCCCGACCGCTCGCAGCTGGGGAGGCTGTAAGTCCGCGATGGAGACGGTGGTCAGTGAAGTTCCCCAGGAGGGCTCCCTTCCGGCTGGCAGACTGCTGCCTTCTCCCCATCCTCACAGGGCAGAGCCCTGCCACTAAGCCCATCGTGGGGTCCCCACCCGCGTGACCTCATCTAAACTCCCTTCCGAAAGGCCCTACCTCCTGATACCGTCAGTCCTGGGAGTGAGGGCTCCCACAGACAAATGCTGCGGGGTCACACTTAACCCCAGCACTTCCCACGGACAGATGCACGGAGCTCATCATGTGAAATATTAAGTATTTGTTTATCTTTCAGACTCACCGTATAGACTGCTGGGTATAGCATTCCATAATGAAAATCATCTTTATTTAGAAATTTGAAAGCGTCCTTCCACTGCTTTTGGATGCAAGTATTAAAGAGAAATGGGTTGTGTCCTCTTTATATGAGTTTTCGCCTCTAAAAGTATTGGGATTTCCCCTTTCTCTCTGGAGCTCCAGAATTCCAGACCAGCGGGCCTCCTTATGGTCTTTGTGTTCCTCGTTCTGGCCCACGGTGCGCCCCCGGAACCTGGAGCGCTTGTCTTCGGTGATTTTCTTCCTACCGTTTTTCCCTCTGAGACTTCAGTTTGCAGGTCTTGGCTCCCTGAACTCATCCTTTAATATTCTTGTCCTGCCTCTTTCTCTCTCTGCCTTTGATTCTGCCCCTGGGAAGTTTTGATTCCATTTCCCTCTGGGGAAGACGGGCCCACAATGGGAGCGTCTGTGGCTTTGCGCTCCACTGCAAGCGGCTGTGAGTCTAGGCTGCCTGTTGGGACCGAAGGGCGGGCAGCAGGGACATGCATGGGTGGGGGGGACGGTTCTTGCCCAGCGTCACTGGTCGGTTTCACCGGCAGCTCCCAGTGCTCATATCCGTGCGTCATATTTGCAGGGCCGGTTCTCCAGAAAATGATCCTCGGTGGTGATGGTGGTAGTGGCGTGGCGGGTGGCTATGGCCATTCCCCGATCTACACCAGGCTTCCTGTTCCCCTCTGGCCCCGTCCCCACCCCCGCCAGGGCCTCCAGTCTTGGGTCTTCCGTGTGCAGGGAGAGGTTGGTCTGCTTCTCTCCGCACCCTGCCCCTCCCCAGCAAGGCTCTGTCACTCATTAACCTTCCTCCACCTGCTTCTGCCCCGCAAACCTCCTGGTTCATCCCATTTCCAGCTTCTATTCCCTGAAGTTTCGAGAGAGCTGTTCAGGAGGAAAACGTGTTGGAAGTGTGTTTGCTCTGCCATTTTTAAGCCTAAGGAGACACAGGGAGACTGCAGAAGTACCCGAAAGGGGCTGGATGAGGCACAGTGGGAGGAGGGAAGGAGTGCCGACCTTGACGGGACTGATGGGGTGGCTTAGGTTGTGGAGTTAGAAGGTAAAGGCCAACCAGGTTGTCATAGGTAGAGTTGAAGGTAGGTGCGCTTGAGGTAGAAGGAACTTTGGGGCATAGAAGTGCCAAAAAAAAAAAAAAAAAGCGCAGACCAGTTCAGTGTCCGCTGGGCTGGAGCCAGGAGGTGTGGGCTCCCTCGCCCATGAGGCCGGCCCCCTCCTCGCGCAGCTCCGGGAGAGCCAGCGGACACGAGAGAGAGGCCTCCGGGGTGTTTAAGCCACCGGGCAAGCTCTGAGGTAAACAGTAAGAAACCAAATTAGATAGTTTTCCAGAGCTTTAGCTGTTCATCAGTGTTGATTTTAAAAGCCCCACAATCAGCTTAATTACCGAAAATCGGAGTGAAACTGTATGGAGAACAGTGAAGCGGCCAAGGAAACACATTTCCGTTGTTTGGAGCATAGATGTTCCACTTGCCCAGAGACGGCAGAATCTCTTAGGGCTTACTGTTTTAAAAAAATCATTTCTATATTTAAAGTTTATTTTTCATCTTTCCTTATCTAATTATCACATTCAGTTGTTTGAAAATCCTATTAAAAGGTACATTTTAGAGGCGCCTGGATGGCTCAGTGGGTTAAGCCTCTGCCTTCATGATCTCAGGGTCCTGGGATCGAGCCCCGCATCGGGCTCTCTGCTCAGCGGGGAGCCTGCTTCCCCCACCTGCCTCTCTGCCTACTTGTGACCTCTGTGTGCCAAATAAATAAAATCTTTAAAAAAAAAAAAAAAAGTACATTTTAAAACTGATAAACACTTTGAGCAAATCGCGTATCAGTTGAAAAGTTTTTAGAGGTAAGCAAGACCCCCGAGAGTTTTTTCCTGCAGATCGCTACCAGATTGGGCCTGCCGTCCTTTTGTCCTGTTCATTGGTCACTGGGAACACCCTGCGTCTTCTGTCATTGGGAGGAATTTTCCAAGTAGAGTTTGCAGTTGCTCAACTCCATACATGTGGCGTGGAGAAAGCCGAGTTGTAGAGCCAGGGAGGTGCGGCCAGACCGGAAGCCGTGGGGGGGCCACTCGGCACAGGGCCCTGGGACCCCGCCGTCTGCTCCTCATCTCCGGGGCTGGGTCTCACCCACTCCCCAGTGTCGTCTTGGGTCTTGGGAGGGCGGAACTGTGCCTCCCTCCGTGAGGTATGGACGTGTCAGCGTTGCATGTGGGTGAGAATAAAACAGTCCATCTCTGTGTGCTTCTGGCTGGGTCTGTCTGCGCTGGGAAATGAAAGCGTTGACTCCTTTGGGCTCTCTGTGCCAACCCCGGCGCGCATCTTGCCATCAGGCCCGCTCAGCCCGCACGGTCCCCTGTGACAACATTACCTGTTGTCCCATTCTGTAACTCACAGCGCCGAGGCGCGGGGAGGGCCAAGGACCTGAGCGCACAGAAGCTTCTAGGGTCCAGTGATTCTCCCCTCGCAAGGACGCGGGTGGTATTTGACTTCCAAGGGTTTTCCTTTAGTGTTTGCTGCTTTGCCTTCTCTTGCGGCCACGACGGTGCTTTTTCACGTTAAGTTCTCGCCATTCTCCTGCTCCTCGGACTGCTGCCTCGGCGGGGGTTTTCCCACCGTCCACCCTGCCCGGCTGCAGCGCTGTGTCAGCGTCTGGTGTCCTTGTCACAGCCTAGGTGTCCCCCAGGCGGACCTGCCATGTGTCCTTCTTTGGTCTGTCTGCATCGGCCATTAGACTCAAATACTCGCTTCACAGCCAATAGAGCTCTTCGGGTGCAGACTCGTAGGGACGGGAGCCCAGGGAAGCACGGTGTTCTGCGCGTTTCCGAAGAACCGTCATCGCGCTGGACAGTTGAAACGGACGCCTGCTGCGCTGTCGGTGGACTGTTGCTGCTTTGAACACGAACGTGTGTCTTTTCTCGCTCGCCGATTTTCTCTTGGCTTTGGACTCTTAGCATCTTGTCTGCGACGTGTGCTTAGCTGTGATTTTGTCGCTTTAACCTGCCTGGGGTGGATTTGATTCCTTTTGATAGACTCCAACTTTCTGTTGAGATTCATCTTTTTGAAACAATCTTGAAAATCCCCACAGAAAAGTTCCGAAATGACTGTGGCAATCGAGTCACGTGCTGCTTTTCTCTGGGGAACAGCAGCTTCTCGAACCTTCTCGCGCGGCGTCCGCCAGGCTCTCAGTGACCTGCAGGTTTTGTCGGGCGTCTGCAGTCACGTCATCGGGGGCAGACCCGCAGCCCTCTGGGATGGGTTTTCAACAGCTGCGCTCACTTAGGGTGTCATGTTGATCTTGATAAACTATTTCTTTTTTTTTTTTTTAAAGATTAATTTGACAGAGAGAAATCACAAGTAGACAGAGAGGCAGTCAGAGAGAGAGAGAGAGGGAAGCAGGCTCTCCGCTGAGCAGAGAGCCCGATGCGGGACTCGATCCCAGGACTCTGAGATCATGACCTGAGCCGAAGGCAGCGGCTTAACCCACTGAGCCACCCAGGCGCCCCTTGATAAACTATTTCAAAATTGGTTTTCTCCACTAAATCCATTTTTTGGGAGAAGACAGTAGGTAATCTGCAGTTACAAGGTCCCCCCACCCCCGTCCCTTGCTGCTCCGGCCAGCTTAGAAAAACAAGCTCAGCTCATATTTAATGTGTCCTAAAATATGTTTTTCTGTGACTTCTCCACATATTCTTTTATAATATTTTCTGGGACCACAGTCAGGGGTTCCCAGAGCACCACCCAGGTAAAGACAGCAAACCTGACAAATCGGCCCGCCATCCCTGGGTGCCAGTTAGTTACACGAGCACGACTGTTTTCAGGATTCTCGATACACGCTGTGGCTCAAAGAGTATTTGACCCGTTTCTGGATGCCGTGGAGTTGCTATTTCTCTCTCACGTCACCCATGATTGGGCCCAGAGGGGTGAGTGGCCCTACACCTCTTCCCGGTCCTGGGCCGTTCATTCAGTAGACAGGCGGGGTCCCCATGGGCTTGTACTTCGCAGGACACAGTGCTGGGCTGGGCTAGGCCATGTGTAACAATTAATGAGATTTCCTCGCCCACCTGGACTCACGTAGGGGAACCGAGCTCCTGTGTAACTCCTGCCAAGCAGAGGCAAAGTGTGTCATAACAGAGTATAAACCGCTGCTGAAGTGGTTGGGAGCCTGAGCCTGAGGGGAAGCCCTGGGCTCCTGTCATTCTCTAACTTCTTTCCGTTATGAAGTTCGCTGGGGTCTGGCATACAGTGGGAGAGAGAAGAACCTGCTTCCGTAGAAAAGGCCACATTGACATTTTTTCAAAGAAACACACTGTCACTGTCCCAGCTCCTTAATATCACTTAATTTTTTGCTTATTTCTCTTTGATGTTTTTCATTTAAACACATATTTTACATAATTATAATGTACAATTTTCGAGTCTGTGTTTTCACTGCCATAAACCTTCTTTATAATGTTTTACTTCAGCATGGTCTTTCTAATTCTACCATTTGATATTTTTTCCCCACTGGCAATCCAGTATTTAATACATTTTCTTTTGTTGGGGGAAGATACTTTTCCAGTTTGAATATTAGAAGTAATGCCACACTGACCATCTTTGACTCCTGCTCCTAATCCTCAGTTGACTACATAATCCAACAGAGAGAACGAGTGTGCAAACAGCACGAATGTTTAGGATTCCCCATACACGTACACTGTGGCTCGGGCATTTTTCTACTGGTTTATGGTCCCACCTGGTTTCATGGCAGCGCTTGAGGTAGCTGCTGTGACCGAATGGCGTCGGCCCTGGCGGCTCCGGGCGACACTTCCAACTTGCTTTGTTCTTCATCTCTGTGGAGTTTTGGGTTTTGTTTTTTTAATAAAGATTTTTTTTTAAGTTTTTTTTTTTTTTTTTTTTTGACAGAGATCACAAGTAGGCAGAGAGGTGGGCAGAGAGAGGAGGAAGCAGGCTCCCCACTGAGCAGAGAGCCTGATGTGGGGCTCGATCCCAGGATCCTGGGATGTCTCTGTGGTTCTTAATAAAGGGGAACCACTTCCCTGCGTGTATTTGTTCTGGGCGTGTGGAGGGTCATCTTCAGCACTGAGTTTCGGCTGCTCACACATACACACGCCCCCAACCCCGGTGCCTGCTGTGCCTGGTGCAGTCCCCAGACGGGCTGTGCCGCGGGGTCCCGGGGACACCATCTGTGCGCACCTGAAACAGGGCCAGGCGCACGCGGGATGGTTGTCTCTAGACGATGTGAGAGTGCAAGGATATACTCTCCCTCATGTGTCTTCTCAGCCTCCGGGAAGTGAGAAAGAATGCTTGTGTGCTCTGTCACTGAATGTATGAGAAACAGATTTTCATTTCAGGTCATTTGGTATAACTTCATTTCAAAATGAACTAATAGCCACATATAGGAGAAATTAAACTGAAGCTGAATTCTTTTATACAGTTTTAATTGTATAAAGTCTCTGTGTGTACAAAGTTTTTAGATACAATGAAAAAATTTTTTGAAGTGAATTACATTGTTTCCATTGCAAAAAATCTCCAGTCTTTAAGTAGAATACAAAAGCATTTTTGCCAGTGTGGATAAATTCAACTCTTTTTAGCCTCTCAAACTTACAAAACTAACGTTGAAGATAACCAGTAAAATCTGGCTGGATATTAGGGTTGAAGGTATTTCCACCCTGGTGTTTGGACTTTAAAGTATGTTTTTGTTTCTCTTGTTTGTCTTTAGGTGAAAAAGGCCTTCTTTGCCTTAGTAGCCAATGGTGTTCGAGCAGCGCCACTGTGGGAGAGTAAGAAACAAAGTTTTGTAGGTAAGCAGTGTGGGCCTGGGAGCCTAAGAGCAGAGAGCCCAAGGTATCCTAATAGATGCTGGTCTGAAAGTCAGTCTCGAAAACTCTGCCAAGCTGAAGGACTCTGGGCTTTTATGTCCAGGGAAGGTGGGGCCACTAGCAAATTCAAAACACCTACGTGCTCCCACTGAGTCTCTTTGCCATATTTATTTATTTATCCAGTTTCTTTTGATTCATTACCTCCCTGCCTCCCCGAAGGAGCTTCTGTGCCTTTGCCAATTCCTCTGAAGCCAGGGAACAGGGGACGCTGTGCTCAGACTCCTGACCTGGGCCGCCTTTGCACATGTGTACGTGACAGTGGGCAGTCCCCGCTCCTGTGGCTGACCCCTTGTGGACCGGGCGAATGAAGTGACGGAGACAGGATCGATGCTTGTGCTAAATCATTGCTATCCTATCGGAAATGTCCTATAACTCGGTGTCTGAGCTGGAGAATTTCCCACCGTGCAGGTCATGGTAGACAGCAGATGTCATCTCTGCTAGTGTGCGTCTGGTTTAATATCATCAGTGTGTCTGCCTCCCACACTAGGGGACAATCCCCTCAAAGAAAAGTTTCTTGTCTTCTTCATCTTTGTAGTCTTGGCATCTGGCACACAGTAGGCACTTAATAACTGGGCACTAAATCAGTACTTAAAGAACCATCATTTGGAGAATGCTTCTCAGGAAACAATCCACATGCCCTGGAAGTGTCCTGTGTCTAAAGCTTTTGGAATACCTTACCTTATCTTACCTTACCTTAAAGTATTTTAAAATATTTACATGTCACTGCAAGTCTCCTGTGAGGTTTTGTATTGATCAGTTCCCCACCACTGAATTGCCAAATACCATGGCTGAGTCTGTTGTACTTACGGTCAGGTTTGATTTCAGCTAAATTTATCTCCATTTGTTGTAGATAATTAACAGACTAAGAGTCCTAAATAATAGAATATATTAAACTGTGCTTGGTATGTTTAAAGTGTGTTTTAGGAGCTTTTCTAGGAAAGATTCCAGGCTTGCTTATCCTATGAAATTTTTCATCGTTTTATATTTAACATATCATTCTTTGTTCCAGGAATGCTAACAATTACAGATTTCATAAATATACTACATAGATACTATAAGTCACCCATGGTAAGTGCCAGAAATCCTTACATGGGTCATTGGAGCGGTATATTTCTGTGTATTGGGGGGTGGGGGGTGCTGGGAGTTGATTTGTACAAATATGTAATATATACCACGCAGGGCACATCAGCGTACATCAGTCACTGAATTTATGATCTTTGATGCCCTGTGGGCGTGTCGTGGTGTTGCGACTGCTGGACCCGCAGACAAAGGCGAGCCCGCCCCACACCGCTCTGGGGCCCCAGAGCTTATCTTCCCAGGCCTGTCCGTGGGACTGCGGCCTCATGCAGTTACCCCCTAAACTGTTTCACAAGAACTGTATGTACTCTGTGGTTTTAAAGAAGTAAAACTTAAAATTAGAGAAATTCAGTTTTGATATTTTTCTGCCAATTATGAAAAGACTGCCGCTGGCTAATTTTAGTGGGAGAACTCCCTGATCCCCGGTTCCTTGTCCAGCTGTTTGCTAAGAGCATAGTTTGAGAACCACATAAGGCCTTTTATCGAACACTGTGATTTTTGTGATTCTACCAGCTTGTTTGGGTTTTGGTTTTGGTTTTTGTGGGGGGAGGGGGGAGTGTTTTTGACAAGGGTAGGTAAGGACAAAACTGCATAATTTTTTTCTTTTATGCTCTTTTGGGTATCTGAAAGGTAAAAGACAATCTAATACTCGTTTTATATGTAATAGCTAATATTGCCCAATAACTAATTTCCTATGTAAAATGAGGAAAGTAAAAACGTAAGAGATACTCTCAGAATTAACTTGAACCAATGATTTTGTAAGTATCCCATAATTATTTCACATGAGGAATCTGATTTCTTAAATACCACCCACGCAGGTAAATACTGGTTTTCTTTATAAGGGTCATATGTCTGCTTTTGAACTAGCAAAATCACACATGACTATTAACTGAATATATTTTGATAAAATACAGCTAAACCTGTGTTAAAGATCTCAGCAAGGGGTGCCTGGGTGGCTCAGACAGTTAAGTGCCATGATCTCAGGGTTGTGGGGTTCCACCCACGTGGGGCTCTGCGTTCCCTGGGGAGCCTGCTTGGGACCCTCACCCTGGCAAACACGCTCGCTCTCTCTAAAACAAGTCTTTAAAAAAATAAAACTCTTAGCAGTAGCTAATTAAATCAAAATTTCTATAAAAGCAGTTGTCTAAATATGCAGCCCAAAGTTTTTTTATTTATAATTGACATACAGTATTATAGTAGTTTCAGGTGTGCAACACAGTGAATCCGTGTTTACGTACATTACGAACTGATGAGCACAGTCGGTCTAGTTCCCTTCTGTCCCCTTACAAAGCTAGTTAGTTTCATTGACTATATCCCCGTGACTTGTTTATTCTGTAACTAGGAGTCTGGACCTCTCGGTCCTCTTACTGATTCTCTTCTCTCCTCACTCCCTGACCCTCTGGTGAGCACCAGTTTGTTCTCTGTACCTATGAGTATATTTGTTACTCGTTTGCTTTTTAGATTCTGTATGAAGTGAAACCATATAGTATTTGTCTTTGTCTGATTCCCTCTAGGTCCCTCCACGTTGCCACATTTAAATGGCAGGATTCCATTCCATTTTATGACTGATACTCACGCGCGTGTGTGTGTACATTCATTATCTATCAGTGGACACTTGGGCTGCTTCCTTATCTTGGCTATTGTGAGCCCTGCTGCAGCGAGCATAGGGGTACATATATCTTTTCAAATTAGTATTTGCAGGGCTTTTTTCCCAGGAAAATACCCAGAGTGGATGCCTGGGTGACTCAGTTGGTTAAGCAACTGCCTTCGACTCAGGTCATGATCCTGGAGTCCCAGGATCGAGTCCTACATTGGGCTCCCCGCTCGGTGGGGAGTCTTCTCCCTCTGGCCCTCCCACCTCTCGTGTTCATGCTATCTCTCTCTCTCAGATAAATAAAATCTTAAGAAAAAAAACACACACACACACAGTGAAATTACTGGCTCCTATGGTAGCTCTAGTTTTCATGTTCTGAGGAAAGTCCATACTGGTTTCCATGGTGCAGACACCAGCTTGCCTTCTCACGACGGTCCACAAGGGTCCCCTTTGCTGCACATCCTCGCCAGCACTTACTGTCTCTTGTCTTTTCGGCGCCAGCTCTTCTGACAGGTGTGCGGTGCATCCCACTATGGTTCCGATTCGCATTTCCCCCATGATGATGATGCTCCTCTTTCCAAACGCTTCTATGTGGGGCGAGTTTAAGCTTCGTCAGAGTGTTCGTCTTTGACTGGTTCTGTCCCGTTACTTCTGGGAGCTCCCTGGAATTCCCTGGTGGTTTAGCGAGGACCTTCCATTCCACAGGACGCAGTAGCTTCCATGGTGGGTCTTGGCCTGGCCTGGTGTGCTTTCACCGTGGGTACGCCCCGCTTCGTTTCCAGTCAGAAACTCTAGGAGGGGACACCTCGGTGGCTCAGTCGGTTTAGCATCTGCCTTCGGCTCAGGTCATGATCCCGGAGTCCTGGGATCGAGCCCCACATCAGGCTCTCTGCTCAGCAGGGAGTCTGCTTCACCTTCTCCCTCTGCCTGCCACTCCCTTTGCTTATGCTCTCTTAATTTCTGTCAAATAAATAAATAAGATCTTAAAAAACAAAACAAAAACAACTCTAGGAGATCCCAGCTCCGCCTTCTCTTCTTGTCCTGGACAGCTCCTCCCGTTTGGGTTTCTGGCCGCAGATTCCCCCTGGCCCCGTCTGCCCCAGACTTTGGTTTCTGTCTCCCTAACTCAGCGGGAGTGTGGCGCCCTGGCCGGGTCACATCTAGAGAGAGCTGTGAGCATGGGGCTCGCTGTGTTTGCAGGCCTTCTCCCAGGGGTGCCAATAGCCCAGTGTCCGAGAACCGTTCCTGCACACGTTTTTCCCACTTTCTAGTTGTCTGCAGCCGGGAACTAGTGCGGCCCCGTCCCCCCGCCGTGGCTCACGGGACCCTGCCATTGCACGTGTGCTGTGAATTCCAGCGCTTGCGGTCACTGAACGCAATCTATTATCTACATAATATAGCGCCATTTAATCTGCCCTTATTTTTGGTTTCAACAAAATGCAGAGGAAAAGGATGCAGCATCTATAGTTTCTGTGCCAAGGCGCCGTCAGCCTGTGTGCACCCCCGTCCCCATTACGCCGTCGGTTCTGTTGTGACACGCCACTGTGGTTCGTGTCACAGTGTCCTGAGGTCATCCTTGTGCTCAGAGAACATTTCCCGTTTTACAGAAGTGGAATTGACAGTTGTTGTTTTTAACGCATTGAAGATGTCATTTCATGGTCTTTTGGCCTCCCAGGGCTTGGGGTCAGAAGTCAGCAGAAACGTTTACCTGCTGTCCTCTGGGGAGTCCACGTTTCCTTCTGGTTCCAAGCTGTCTCGTCCCTCTGGTGTCAGCACCGGCGGCCCCGCGCCTGTGTCCACTTTTCCTTGTGTGGCTCCTGCCCCAGCTAGGCTGCATTCCCATGATCCTCTAGGTTGGTTTTTCACCTAATTTGGGAAGTTTGTGATTGCTGTTTCTTTAGGTATTTTTTCTGTCTCATCCTTCCTCCCAGGACTTCAGTCGCGTGTGTATAGGCCACTGGACACGGTCCCACAGGTCTCCGCCCCTGCGTTCGTCTTCCTGGCTTCAGTGCTGTGATCTTATGTGTGCTTGTTCTTCCCTGGGTGATCGCCAGTCCTACTTTCAAACCTTATTCCCATGGAATTTTCACTGAGATGGTGAGCTTACCCTTGAAAGATTTTGTAGGGTCTTTATAAAATTTTCTGTGGTTGATTTTCCACAAAATGGAAATGGAACTTTTTTTTTTTAATCCCCTAAGCTCAATTTCATTTACATATATTGTGTTACTGTTCGGGGGTAGAAGTCAGTGACTCGTCAGGTGCAGATCACACCCCGTGCTGGTTCCCTCATGTGCCCTCGAGGCTTCATGCCCGTCACCCCATCCTGCCCCACCACCTCCCCTCCAGCAGCCCTCAGTTTGTTCTAGAGTTAAGGGTGGTTTGCCTCCCTGTCTTTATCTTCTTTTATCCTTCCTTCCCGTCCCCTGTGTTCATCTATTTTGTTTCTGAAATTCTGTGTGAGTAAAATCATATGGTATTTGTCTTTCTCGGACTTACTTTGCTTAGCAGAATACCCTCTAATTCCATCCACATCATTGCAAACAGCAAGATTTAATTCTTTTTAATTGCTGAGTAATACTCCACTGTGTTTATGTATTCCGTGTGTGTCTGTGTGAGTGTACACACATACTACATCTTCTTTATCCATTCGTCTGTCAATGGACATCTCGGCTCCTTCCACAGTTTGGCTATTGTGGACATCTTTGCTATAACACTGGGGGGCATGTGCCCCTTTGGAGCACTACGTTCGTATCCTTTGGGTAAATACCCAGTAGTGCAATTGCTGGGTCGTAGGGTAGCTCTATTTTTAACTTTTTGGGGAACTTCCATGCTGTTTTCCAGACTGGCTGCACCAGCTTGCATTCCCACAAACAGCGTAAGAAGGTTCCCCTTTCTCTGCATCCTCGCCAACCTCTGTCGTTTCCTGACTTGTTAATTTTAGCCATTCTGACTGGTGTGAGGTGGTTTTTATTTTTGTTTTTTACTTGCATTTCCCTGATGCCAAGTGATATTGAGCACTTTTTCATGTGTCTGTTGGCCATTTGTATGTCTTCTGACCATTTCTTGGCTAAATTATTTTGTTTTCTGGGTGTTGAGTTTGATAAGTTCTTTATAGATTTTAGATACTGGCCCTTTATCTGATAAGGCATTTGCAAATATCTTCTTCTGCTTCTTTTAGTTTTGTTGACCGTTTTCCTTTGCTTTGCAAGAGCTTTTGGTCTTGAAGTCCCAATAGTTTATTCTCGCTTTTGTTTCCCTTTTCTTTGGAGATGTGTCTAGCAAGAAGTTGCTGCAGCCGAGGTCACAGAAGTTGCTGCCTGTGTTCTCCTCTTTGACTTTGATGGATTCCTCTCTCATATTAAGGTCTTTCATCCATTTTATTTTTGTGTGTAGTGTAAGGAAATGGTCCAGTTTCATTCTTCTGCGTGTGACTGTCCAATTTTCCGACCATCACTTGTTGAAGAGACTTTTTTCCGTTGAGTATTCTTTCCTCCTTTGTCAAAGATTAGTTGACCGTAGAGTTGAGGGTCCATTTCTGGGCTCTCCGTTCTGTTCCACTGATCTATGTGTCTGTCTTTGTGCCAGAACCATGCTGTCTTGATGATGACAGCTTTGTAATAGAGCTTAAAGCCTGGAATTGTGATGCCTCCAGTTCTAGGTGAGTTTTTGGTGTGTGAGTTTTTGGTTTTTTTCCTGTTTTTTTTTCCCCCAGTGTTCCTTTTAGCTATTTGGGGTCTTTTGTGGTTCCATACAATTTTAGGGCTGTTTGTTCCAGCTCTGTGAAAAATGCTGACGGTACTCTGACAGGGATTGCACTGGATGTGTAGCCTGCTCCGGGTGGCACAGACATTTTAACAGTAGTTCTTCTTCCAGTCCATGAGCATGGAACGTTTTTCCATTTCTATATGTCTTCCTCAGTTTCTTTCATTAAGTATTCTGATTTTCACACAGAGCCTTTACCTCTCTGGTTAGGTTTTCCCAGGCATCTTCTGGTTTTTGGAGCAGTTGTAAATGGGATCAGTTCCTTGATTTCTCTTGCTGCTGCTTCGTTGTTAGTGTAGACATGCAGCTGACTTCGGTGCATTGATTTTATATCCTGCAACTCTGCTGAATTCCTTTATCAGTTCTAGCAGTTTTTTGTCCGAGTCTTTTGGGTTTTCTACATAGAGCATCATATCATCTGAGAAGAGTAAAAGTTTGATTTCTTCTTTGCCAATTTAGATGCCTTTTATTTCTTTCTGTTGTCCGATTGCTGAGGCGAGGACTTCTAGTGGAGACTTCTAGTGAGAGGATCAACGGTTCTCATCCTTCCTTTATTAATGTGGTGTGTCACGTGGATCGATTTGCAGATGTTGAACCAACCTTGCAGCTCAGGAATAAATCCCACCTGGTCGTGGTGAATAATCCTTTTAATGTATTGTTGGATCCTGTTGGCTAGCATCTTGGTAAGAATTTTTGCATCCGTGTTCATTAGGGATATTGGACTGTGACTCTCCTTTTTAGTGGGGTCTTTGGTTTTGGGATCAAGGTAATGCTGGCCTCATAGAATGAGTTTGGAAGGTTCCCTTCCATTTCTGTTTTTTGAAACAGTTTCAGAAGAACAGGTGTTAATTCTTCTTTAAATGAATTCCCCTGGGAAGCCATCTGACCCTGGACTCTTACTTGTTGGAAGGTTTTCGATTACTGATTCAATTTCATTGCTGGTTATGGGTCTCTTCAGGTTTTCTCTTTCTTCCTGTTTCAGTTTTGGTAGTTTATGTTTCTAGGAATATATCCATTTCTTCCAGATTCTCTAATTTGTTGGCATAGAATTGTTCATCGTATTCTCTTATAATTGTTTGTATTTCTGGTGTTGGTTGTGATCTCTCCTTAGCACAATTTACCATTTGTCCTTTTTAAACTAGAGTTGCTAAAAATTTCCTGTATCCTTAAAAAAAAAGGAATGGGTGTATCTGTCCATATATGTTTAAAAATTTAAGTGTATCAGAAATTTTCATGTTAAATTAATGAAAATATTATAACTAGTTTATTTTTTAAGTAATCTCTACACCCATTGTGGGGCTCAGACTCACAACCCTGAGCTTGAGTCACATGCTCCTTTGACTGAGCCAGCCAGACACCCCTATTATGTTTTAAATTTTGAAGGCACTTACCTTCAAAGAAATGCAGAGCATTTTATGTTTGTTGTATATCTAATATTTTGAATTATCTTGATTGTTTCCACCTGTTGAATTATGGGACTCTGCATTGGTTATGAAGTAACTTTTCTTGTCTTATATATGTTAATATTTATAAATAAGAAGTTTTCTTATTTGCAGGTACAGATTTATGAATTAGAAGAACATAAGATTGAAACATGGAGGGGTAAGCACAATTGGGTGATAATCTTTTAATATCAGGAAAAAATGTTCTGCTTAGTGTGTAAAATATGTTTTAACTTAATGGATCTTTCTTCTCTATTTAATGAACTACATCATTAAAACATGTCTGTTTTAATCTCAGTGGTGAACCATACCATTATAAATACGATCCACTCTGTTGAGTGGACATTTGTGGAGAACCTACAGCGAGTCTGTATACTAAGGCTGGGACACAAGGACGAATGAGCTTACTCAGGCCCCAGCCACTGCCCCCAGCAGAGTCACCACTCACTTCTGAGTGTGGCCATCCTTGCCCGCAGACTTATCTCTATCTAGAAAATGCACCAGGGGAGTGCCTCCTACCACTAACAAAAGCAAAGATCTGTTCTTACATTTAATAATTACTTCTCTACAAATTATGAAGAAACATAGAACAAATGAACCTTGAACTGGAAGATTTTGGTAAATCATATGAAAAAATAACCCTTTAAAATCACAATATCTTGTTTGAAATGGAGCTGTTTTTTAATTCTCATTCTATGACTGTGTGATTGTTCTTAGACCCATCCTGCTGGATTGGATGAGTGGGAATGACTGAGGAAGGCGGTCTGACCAATACTGAGGAGGGGCTTTATAGGGGGTCCCAGAGAAAAAGCCTGGATAGAAACGGAGGGACCTATAGACAGAAAAATGTTAATTAAAAATGAAAAATCTGCTTGGAATGATAAGTAACCTTTGTGAGTAGCAGCTACAAAATCTGAGGGTCCATTGGAATCTCTTGAGGGCCAGGGGCTCTTCTAACTCTCTCTGACCTGTAAGTTTTATTGAACAAGATATTTGATTTGTAATGGCTTTATCAAGTCAAACCAAACAAACTCAGTCAACATGAAATCTTAACGCACTGCCTATTATGAATATGTACCTTAACGCCAAGAGAGATACTTCCTCTTAAATTCTACTATACAAGTAATGTTAGACCAAGATTTAAGTATACTTGCAATTTGATATTACGTGGTATTTGGTGGTAATAATGTTAATGTCAGGTTACTCTTGAATGCTTTCTGTAGAGAAATCTCAGCAAGACAAATTAGTTACAGTGGATCTTTAGAAAGAATTTCTACAGACTACAAAGATCCCCCAAGATACAGATTCTACAAATTAGTTACAGTGGATCTTTAGAAAGAATTTCTACAGACTACAAAGATCCCCCAAGATACAGATTCTGAGCGTTAGCTTGGTAAAATAAAACTTAATGGTTAAAGAACAAAGTTTGTTAAAACCTACAAAAATTAGTTAAAGGATTTCTTGAGCGCTTGTCTCTGGAGGGTGATAATTTGGTAGCATTCTAGTGACCTCTGCTGGTTCTGCTTTCTACATCCAATTGCTTGACTTTTCTTCTTATAACATTTATTGTAATACTGTTTTTAAATATTTAATTTTTCCACAATGGCAACATCCTAAAACGGTTTCTAAGTTGTTTAAAGTAGTCCTAACTATAATTTATACAGTAGTGTTCTGTACATTAGATTTATTTGATTTTGGTTTTTAATCCTTCTAATTGTTATCTATAAACTGAAGAGTAATTTACATAATAATTGCAAATACCAAATGTGTTACTAATTGCATATTTTCTTTCTATAAAAACAGAGCTTTATTTACAAGAAACATTTAAGCCTTTAGTGAATATATCTCCAGACGCAAGGTAAACCTGTAAAGTTTTTTCTCCTTTGAAAACATTTATTCAGATTCTTGTTTCCGTAATTGATAGATTTTCTTTTTTAATCTAGATAGGGGACAGCCTCCTTTATTTCAGATACTCAATTTAATAAATCTAGAGACAGTAGGAATCAGCCATTGTTTGTTCAAAGGATTGATAAGGGGCCGGGAAGATGGTCAAACTAAGCAGTTTTAAAATCCTGGTCACCTGCCACATGAACCGTCTGGGGAGCTTGTTAAAACTGCTCGTCCCTGGGCTCTGCCTCGGACCTGCTCCATGGCCTCTGGAGGGTCGTGCCCAGGAACGTGCACTACAGCAGCTGCCCCCGGGGGCTCTCATGCGCCCTGACGCTGCAGGGCCACCTCCGTTAGACACTGGTCCGGGGGTGCTTGGAAGAACACGCGGTCCCTCCGAGGCGCTCTGGCACAGATGTCGTGACCCGGGCCTTCCGGGACGGCTCGGACACATTTCCACATCGCATGAAAATACTCTTCTACCTCTAGGCACTAGAGAGAAAAAGTAGATACTGATTTTTATTAGTTTATTTCCAAGTCCTAAACATACAGCTAAACGTCCAGTCTCCTGATTGGCAGCCCCAGGAGGGGCCAGGGCAGCCCAGAAGCGGGGTGCACCGAGTCGGCTCTGGTGCAGGGCACGGGGCCACAGCTCCCCGTCGCTGCTGGTGGCCGTGCGCAGTCCCCGGGTTCTCCGCCATCTGTCACACAGCAGCAGCAAACGCACTAGAAACGGCTCTCCTCGAGCCCCGCAGCCCACACTTGTACCCACGATCAACACAGACCGCAAAGACAGAACATGTGCTGAGATACCCAGTTTAGAACTTTCCCAAAACTGCTTCAAGTCAGGTCAGCCTTTTGTGGCTGTGATGTAGAAACACTGAAAATGCTTCTAAAGCAGGGCAGGTCCAGAGCGTTTTACCTCCTTTAAAGCCTCCTAACAACTTTGACGGCTTTTCCCGCAGCCTCTTCGACGCTGTGTACTCGTTGATCAAAAATAAAATCCACAGACTGCCGGTTATCGACCCCGTCAGTGGGAACGCACTTTATATTCTCACCCACAAGAGAATCCTCAAGTTCCTCCAGCTCTTTGTAAGTAGTCCTGGTGTTTCTCAAGACGCGGCTGCACCCGCTTTACCTGGTTTACTTCACGTAAATTGGCTCCTGTCACCTCAGGAGATGACGTTAATTCTGGAGTTGGGATTGTTAGGAGGTCTCCATTCCTCAGCAGCGGTTTCTCAACTTACTCGTGTTTAAATTGTACGTTCTTCAGGCTGATTCCAATTAAAAAGCAATCGCCTTTCGGGGCAAGTTTCAAAATAATAAAAACACTTGGAATTCTCTATTTAAATTAGAATATTTTATCACCTAAAATATGAGGCAGTAAAGTAATTTGCAAGCCCATCTAATTAAGAAAGTGCTATTATGTAAGATAAATTGAGCCGGTATTTATAGCAAATTGCCTTGTGATGCTTTATTGGTATCATGGTTTTGGAAACATTCAAAAAACACTGTCCCCAGGATTATCTTATTATAAATTGCTGCAATAGAAAAACACAAGTAAATAAAAATTTCGTCACGAGAGTACCATGTTGGTCCAAATTCGGGCTTTGTTTTCTGTAGGTTTTCTCAACTGCATTTGGAGTGAGAGGTCTTCATAATCATCCATGATATTGACCTCTTTGGTCAATATCATGACCAAAGTTTTAAAAGAGTCTCATAAGGACCAGAGTTCTTATAAGAGGGCTTGAATTTGTTTCCTTTGTATTATATGCACTGAGTTTGAGGTTAAAAGTAGTTGGTCAGGGGCGCCTGGGTGGCTCTGTCGGTTAAGTGTCTGCCTTTGGCTCAGACCATGATCTCAGAGTCCTGGGATCGAGCCCTACATCGGGCTCCCTGCTCAGCGGGGAGTCTGCTTCTCCCTCTGCCTCCGTCTCTCTCTCTTCCACTCTCACTCTCTCAAACAAATCTTTAAAAAAAAAAAAATGTTAAAAAAGTAGTAGTTGGCCCGCTGTGACCAGTAAGCCTCATTCCTATTTCAGAAGAGATCCCATGAATTCATTTTTTGTTTAAGAGTTTACTTGTTGTAGAGATAGAGGGAGAAAGGAGAAAGTCCTGAGCAGGCTCCGTGCTGCGCCCAGAGCCCGACGCAGGGCCCCATCTCACACCCTTGAGATCGGGACCTGAGCCAGAATCCCAGGGTAGATACTTAACCAACTGAGCTGCCCAGGGGCCCCGTGAAATCATTTTTCAAAAGAATTTAATAGACTTTGAAAATCTACATCACATTAGCTTTCCCATCCCCATCCACACAGCTGCAATTAAGGAAACTCGAATTCTGGGTGACGCCAAGCAGCCACTGCCCTTCCTCCCGGAGTTCGGCCTCAGTTTTGCAGACAGAAGCACGTGTCGGGGGTCGGGGAGGTTAGTAATTGGGAGAAATACCCCGTCCATCAAGCCAGTCCTGCATTTTAGCAGTTTACCTATAAAACCAACACTCTCGGTGGTTACATAAATGCTAAGAAGGTAGGAGGTTTACTGAAAGGCACACAGTTGAGTGGAGAGACCATGGGGGGGACAGTTAGGGATGTCCGGAGATGGCTGGACAGACGTCACCTGTGTCGTCCGCTGCTCAGGCGGCCGCCTCAGCGTCTAGGCCGAAGGGGACCGAGGCTGGCGCCGTGTATTCAGGGCCTACAGGCTTTTAGCCCCTCGGAGAGTCAGCCTCGTACAGTAGCGGTAGTCGCCCGAGCTGTGTACTCTGACGTATGTGTGACGCGTCCGCTACTGTCCTAAGCACGCCACGAGACACAGCCAGTCCTCGTCTCCGCTCCCAGGTAGGTATTTTGATTAACCCCATTTTAGAGGTGGTGCAGCTGTGGAGTGACTTGGCAGGTTCCCGCGGGGCCGGCGGCCTCCCTCCTCTAGCCCTGTGGGCAGGCCCTGGGGTAGCTCCTCGGCTCAGAGGCGCCCGGCTCGGAGGGTTAAAGCCGCCCCAGGTCTCCCAGAGGTTACGAGGTCGAGTCCAGCCCATTTTGACAGCCACACTCCTGCGGACATGAGGAGGCACAGCTGGAGGCGGGCCTTGGTGTTCTGTCTTGCACGAAGAGTAGAGGAGGTTGCCTCCGCCAGTGCTGCCTTGCATTTGGGCCAATATGGTAATTAAGTCATGCTCTTAGAATATTCAGCTAGAGGTTTTCAGATTAAAATACAGAATTTCAAATAAATTTCAGACCCTGATTTTTACTGAATTGAGATCATTTTCTGAGAAAAGGTGGCCTTACCCTTGGAGACATGTGACCGTTAGCCTAAGTGTACAGTATAGAACAGGGGTTTTCCTGCATCGAGATGGGCTAGATGACCTAATAGGTCTTTCTTTTTTTTCTCCAAATTTCTAGGATTCTCATGATTTGAATATTGATGAACTCTTTGACTTGAACATTTTGTTTCTTCTAATTGTTCATCTTTTCCTGATAATTATAAGGTACACCAGGAGGACGGAATCAACTGTGCCCTTTACACAAGGTGGATTTTTGAAACCGTAGACCTTATTTTGTTTTAGTCCAACATGACCCTAGACTTCTCTCTTCTGCCTTCTCCCTCCTCCTCTCAAACAGCCCATGAAAAGAAAAGTGAACTTTTAAAGGTTCTTTTATTCTGCTCAGTTGGCTTGTTCTTTGCTCCCAGTAATCACGAGTCGGAGTCCTCCGCGGGCGAGTTCAGGATGTGGGGTGGGACGGGGTGAGGGCGAGCCGAGCTGCAGCTCAGATGCTCCCATCAGACGCTCTGGGTTTGCAAATGTGTGGGTTCTTCATACGTAATACTTAATGCTGATGGCGGGACCAGGAATTGAACCTAACTCAGAATAAAGGATTCTCGGGTGGCTGTGGGTCTTGATTTCCAAAGAGACTTCTTGTTCCCGCTTCCATCCACGTTTTCAGTGAGTGAGGGGAAAGGGAACATTACAATCTATGTTTTCTGCAGTATTTTACTAAGTAGTTAAATGTAAGCTTAGAATAGAAACCGACTGAACAGAAACTACAATTCTTATACGTAATACTTCATGGTAATTCAGAGAGCCAGGTAGATTGGTAGAGAACACTAACTTTAATTTGTTATACATAGTTTTCGTCCAAGTGTGGACATGTGAACATTAAAAAGGTCTGTTTGGGCTCTAGACCGTCTGTATCTATCTTCCTGTTTAGATGTCTGATATGCCAAAGCCTGCCTTCATGAAGCAGAACCTGGATGCCCTTGGAATTGGGACCTACCACAACATCGCCTTCATCCACCCCGACACTCCCATCATCAAAGCCTTGAACGTCTTTGTAGAAAGACGAGTGTCGGCCTTGCCTGTGGTAGATGAGTCAGGTCTGTGGGTTTGGTCATACCAGGGCCTGAAAGACCACGCTCTGTCCCCTGGGGGCAAACTGACAGTTAAATGGTCAGTGGATCAGATTCGGTGGGTGGCAGCCAGGGCTTGGAGCTAAAAATTTAGATACGGCGGATCAAGTCAGCACCAAGGAGCACTCAGCTTAATGAGAGTTCCAACTGGCTTATTTTCACATTTTCCATTAAGATGTGATTTCATGCTCATTTAAAAGTAGACAAGTTTGTTATTTAGCAATATTTAATTGCTAGTAAGTACCTGGTTAAGATGGATTTTAAATGTCATCTTTTTGTTTCTAAGACATTTTTCTAACATCTGTTTTCATTTTTAGGAAAAGTTGTGGATATTTATTCCAAATTTGATGTAATTGTAAGTATTTTTAGTTTTGTCACACCTGTCATCTAGAATGCATTTAAAACCTATTCACTAATCTGTTTGCATTTTTCCCTAATTTAATAGCTTTTGTGGCTGTGCGGATCGGAGGATTCCGTAGACCAACAGTCATTGTACCTGACACTCCCTGGCTTAGCAGTGAATAACATATTAGCATTTTAGAGATTATTTTTTCGGTCCGTGGATAGCTTCTCCGGCACTACAGCGTGTGTGAATATTTTAAATGGTCCTATTTCCATGCACGAGCCATCATTCATTCTGCCAGGAGGCCAGTGCTTCGTGTACACAGGAACGTGTGGGTCCCTTGCTAGATACATCCCGTTATTTGCTGGTGGGAACAAAAAGACAGCAAAAGCATTCAGGAGATTATTTAAAGTCCTGTTTTTTAATCCCTGGTATAAATCTATTAGAGGTAGTGCCACATCTTCCCACAGGCTGCTTTCTTTTCCCTATTCATTTTAAATGCACTTCCTTAGGGTTTTAGGGTATTTTTTTAAGAAAGGGAGCTGAAACTTCCAAAAACAGGCCGGTTGGAGTTTGGTTGCGTAGGACTGTCTAAGGCTAAAACCACGTGGGTCTGTCGGGCCTGTCTGGCCTGCCCTTCCCCCAGGGACTGCTTGATCCCCCTGACGCCCTCAGCGCCCTCCTAGTGGGTGCCCTGGGGCACTTCTCACCCTTTACAAAGGGCAGTCCATGTCTCCAAAGACTTTGTTCATTCAGGCTCTAGAGCCTTACACAGTGGGGGGGGGGGGATCCTCTGTAGGAAACGCCGTCACTATTTCGCAAGGTTGCTGCAGGTAACGGAACAGGAATGTTTCTGAAAATCACGTCACTTGACACGGACTGTGGTCACAAATGTGAATTGAAATGAAAGGATATAATTCATCGTTACTTCATTACAGAACCTTGCTGCTGAAAAAACCTACAATAACCTAGATATCACGGTGACCCAGGCCCTTCAGCACCGCTCTCAGTATTTCGAGGGAGTCGTGAAGTGCAGTAAGCTGGAAATCCTGGAGACCATCGTGGACAGAATAGTGCGGGCTGAGGTGAGTCAGCGGGGCCGCCCTCCCCACCCCTGCCCCAGCTTTGCTGCCCCAAGTACTCACTGGCCAGGGGGCCGTGGGGCTCGGGGATCGTGAACCACAGGAACGGCCAGAGAAGCAGACAGGGTTAGGCAGATATCATGCTTTCCCTCTCCAGAACCTCGCGTGTTGCCTGCCGCATAGGTCATCTGGAAATCTTCATTGAATTGTTAAGTCCTGATATCATAATTGAATCAAACCAGTAAGAGACTTTCATGGTTTAAAAAAATACATAATTAGGAAAACCAATGTCCCAAGAGCTTTGAGTTCCATTAGAGTATTTATGAAGTTGAAGTTAAAAATGTGTGATTATATAGTTTCAACAAAGTGAAGTAGAAATCAGAATTATCTTTCGAATTTTTAAATTTTCTCTTTCCAATTTGGATGGTAGTAGACGGTCCAGTAACGTCACTTCCTGCCCCTCCACACTCATACGCCCTCCTGCTTGATGGCGCGTAGGATTTTGGACGTACTCAGTTCAAGATGAGCAACGAATGACACATCTAATTCCATATACCCGCTCCCCAAATCCTTTCTTTCCTTTCTTATTAGACAAGGATAGGAATGTTCTCCTGTGTATCACTCTCTAGGACTGAAGGAAGCAGCAGTGTTCTTTCTGGAACAATCTCTGAGTCGGCAGAATTCATTTATAATGATATGTCTGCTCTGGTACTTTTTATTATAACTATGAGAATGCAGTCCAAGAGGGAAAGTCCCCAATAATTTTTCAGGCTAACAGGCAAATCTTAACATTACATTTGAAGTAAGGGTCGCACGAGAACACAACCTACCTTGCCGGAGCCATTAGAAACACAGCCCTGTTTTTATCATTGTGTGCTGCAGACTTCCACCTTGCCCTGTGCTCACCTGTCCATCACTCTTGTTTTCCAAAGAGTTTTCATTGACTTAGGAATACATCTTAACTTTTAATAAGGTCCTTAGAATTATGCGCCTTTCGAAGATCATAGGTAGTGATCCTAAGTATTTATAAGGACAGTGGACATCCACATGGGAGAATCCCTCATAACAGTGAAAACTGTCCTGGAAGAGTATTGGGTTGATATGAAAAAGACATAGTAATGTATCGCTAAGAGAAAAAGCCAGTTACTGGCTTTTGATTCTATTCATTTATATGCACATATATGTGGAGAAGAGAGGCTAGAAGGCCCCACAGCACAGCACTGACTGGCTGTTTCTGGGTGGCGGAGATCCGGTAAACACGGAGAGCACGGAGAGCGCAGTGCTCCTCCGCTCTGAGCTCTCTTGTTCGAGCATGTATTACTCTCAGGTAAAAGAAGAAAGGTAATGGGCTTTTCCTCTCAGGTCATCTGGCGAGCAACAGATATTTCTTCGTAATAGGAAATGGGTCACTGAGGAAAATAAAGATGTAATTCAATACTTTTCTCATTACGCATCTTGACTTTTTACCCCACTGAAATCATTCTTTCACCCAAGGACTCCTAACTGGAACTAAGGCCAATCTTAGCTTACATACAGTTGTTGGAGAAAGGGCATACAGTATCAGCAATGGTTTGGTGTATTTATAGGACATAAATACCGCACTAGCTTTCTGACACCCAGGAGTATTCACTGGTTTAGACTCAGCAACAAATGACAAGATAATGTTTTTTGTTTTTTTTAAGATTTTATTTATTTATTTGAGAGAGAGACAGTGAGAGAGAGCATGAGCGAGGAGAAGGTCAGAGGGAGAAGCAGACTCCCCATGGAGCTGGGAGCCCGATGCGGGACTCGATCCCGGGACTCCGGGATCATGACCTGAGCCGAAGGCAGTCGTCCAACCAACTGAGCCACCCAGGCGTCCCCAAGATAATGTTTTTGATGGTCATTTCTGCCTGGTAGAATTAATTCTCTGGGTGAGATGGCCACCCCTTGACCTTCAGCAGTTCAAAAGAGAGTTATTTAATTAACATTATTGAATGTTAACAATAAAATGTGTCTCGCAAAGACTGTAAAGCATTCTTTGATCCTAGGCACAAGCCATTATTTTAATTTATAAGTAACCACGTTGTATCACAGGATTATTGAAGGCCCTAAGCTTTTTTTAGAGAAATTTTTGAAGTTTAAGTAATCTCTACACTCAAATGGGGCTCTAACTCAGGACCCTGAGATTAAGAGTCGCACACACTTCTGAGCCAGCCAGACTCCCTTAGAGAAACTTTTAAAAGTCATGAGAACAAAGTGATTATTTTTTAAATCCAAAGCAAGTGAAGATGTTGAAAGCATCCCCAACACAGTATCAGAGACAAATCTAAAAAAAGAGTTTCCTCCCCTTTCCATCTCCTTCCTGTGCCCCCCACGGTGTGCGGTGGGGTGGGGGCCGCTCTGTAGGGAGAAGAGCATCGTCTCCAAGGAAACCAGCAGGCTCGTGGCTGCCTCAGGCCTAGGAAGTCAGAGCCGCTCGGGGAAGCGCGATGCCTGCTCACTCCTTTCCTGTGTTCAGGAGAATTTGTTAGAACGACCCCTCACAACCGGGGCCACTTGCTTAGAAAAGACCCGAGTAGAACATGGGGTGTGAATACAGTCTGTTTCACGTTATTAGAGTTCCTCTATCCTTTGAGCTATGTGAACATACTCACACATGAACTTCCTGGAGAAAAGACCATAGACCATGAGCCACTCATGACCTCGTCCGTCCGGCGCGCGCTTGGACATCTGTCCCGTGTAAGTCAGTAGCAGCTAGTTCTTAGAGACTGAAATACTACTTTAAAAATGTAAAAACTTACTTTAGGAGAGTATTATGGCTACACTGTACTTCACGTTTTGGGTTGTATCATGCATATATTAATGCTCCAGAATTTGAGCACAGCGGGATGCAGCTAGCGAATTTTCCCTACAAGTCATTGAAGTCAGCATTGATCTTAACTTGAGAGCCTACGACCTTTTGTGGTTCTTGACATGGTTTCTGTCTCTTACTTTTGGGATGTCCCCCTTGTTTGGTATATGAAAGACGTTATTTGCTAATAGCCGTCGTAGAACCTTCTGTGAACTCTGACATGGGAGCTGCTTGTCCCGTTGGCAGGTGCATCGGCTGGTGGTGGTGAATGAAGCAGACAGCATCGTGGGCATCATCTCGCTGTCAGACATTCTGCAGGCCTTGATCCTCACGCCCGCAGGTACGTGCGCCGGCCGCGGGCCCTTCCCTCTGCGCAGGCCGACCTGGGAGCGGCTGCTTCTCTGGCACCCGGGCCTCTGTAACCCGTGGTCACTTGTGTGGTTTTCCTTTGTAGTTTTACTGCTCCAGTTGGGTGAAAGAGAATAGCTTCTAGAAAGTATTCTTAGGAGCATCCTGTCCACGACCACAGCACCTGAATAACTGAGCATTCATTGCCAGATTCATCACCTTTTTCATTAAAAAGCTAAGATCTCTTCAGTTTTGCTTTATTTTTAGGACTATTTCCTAGAAAACATAGGAAGGGAAATGCATTGGGTTCTAACTATTGAGACTATTATCTACCCTTAAAAAAAAACTTACTAGTGTTTTGAGTATATAAAACAGAAGACCTGAACACAAACTCTTCCGTTAGTAGTGTATTGGAAATTACATTAACTATCAAACAGCACTGGTGGCTAACCTCATTTTCTGCCAGGTCAACTCTGAGCAAGCCCGCAGGCCAGTGTCAGCAAGCAGGCAGGGGGAGGGGAGGAAGGTTGTCTCCTGTGTGCCATGTTTAATAGTGACAGGTGCCTGAAAGGTCCTAAAACCGCCAGCCGGCTCTTTCTCCTCTCTGCCCCTCCCCTCCCCGCCCTGGAAGTTCAAGCGGCCCGCCGTGGGCCGGACTCAGCTGTACCAGGACAGGCTGAGACCGCAGAGGGAGTCACCTCTGAGAGTTTGAAGTGTACATGAAACGTCAAAGTGTGCACGTACCAGAGTACTGATTTCTCCTGAGTTCAGAAATCAAACTAGCTGAGACAAGGTTTCAGTCAGCCTGTAACCTAAAGATGCCCGTCTTAAAGGGATCCCTGGCACCATTGAGACAGACTTCTGGTCCGCAGCGTGAGAGCAAGGACGCGATGCCGACAGAGCAGCAGTGCCTGGAGGCTGTCGCCGAATCTGAAACTCTAGCAGTGGGGCCAAGGACACTCATTTCCAGTGTCAGCTGTTAGGGAATCTAAAATTCACGAGAGTCTTCATAATCATGAAATAGTGATAAGACGACTCCGTGAATATGAGACTGTTGACAGCATCATTTATAATAACCCCAGACCGGAAATAACGCTGACACGCGGCCCAGCACCAGGCTGCATGGCGTGCGTTCTGCAGAGTGCCCCACAGCACTGACCGTGACTGCACATTGCTGTGTTTAATCTCACACATGTGACCTCAAGCAGAGGAGCAAGGCTGTCCCGGGAGCGCGATGCCGCTCGCCTGCAGCTTCCTCGGCTCCCTCGTGCGCAGCAGGAGAAGGCCTCCTCGAGAGCACATTCCTCCTTGCAGGCACGTAACTCGGCACCTTCAGGAAAAGGCAGCCCTCTTCCAGGCAGCAGCCCTGGGCCGAGGCCCACGTGCCCGGCAGCGTCAGGGTGAATCTCTCTGTCCTGTGGCCAAGATTCCCCAGGCCTTGCAAAATCAAGAGCAGACAAGCCAAGATCTCCGTCTCTTCATGCCTAGTGTCTCAGGCCGTAGGAGTGAGGATGTGGGCTGGGGTGCCTGGCTGGCTCAGTCAGTGGAGCATCTGACTCCTGATCTCAGGGCTGTGAGTTCAAGCCCCACATCGGTATAGAGATTACTTTAAAATAAATTTTTTTAAGGTTTTTAAATTAAATTGAGATTGTTGGGCTGGATGAGTTTACATTTCCACCCATGTTTGATATTTTAAAAATTTTAAGTCCCTAATAGGGTTCTGTGGGGAGGATCCCTGTTCCACAGCCAGAATTTGAAATGTACGTTACCATAGAAATAATGTTCTAAAGATAGTAGTCGAATTAGCATTCTCTACAATGTAGTATGTAGAACACTATTTAGGAAAATGCTTCGTGTTCCTAATAACTGGATTATGGTGAACATTTGGAGAACTCTTCTGGAGCACGGGACTGGCCCAGTTCAGATCAGCAGCCCTTGAGATGCTCAGACACATGAGGGCTGGCGGCGTCGTGTAAGCTTCAGAGGAGTCCAGCCCCGTTGGCCTGGTGCCCCTAAGGCCCTTGGAGCTGCCTGAGTGGGCGCAGCAGCTCAGCTCAGTTAGCTTCTGTCCAGCCAGTTATAGAGCAAGGAGGTGAACACAGGCCCTCCATCCTCCAAGGACACTCTGAGTTGAAACCAAAACATGCACGGAGCCACTTGTGCACGACAAGGTGCACCGTACCCAGGAGCCACGCTGCTGTGTGGGTGTCCACGGGCTAGAAAGTAAGAGGCACTTTCAGAAAGTGTCCACTATAAACATGAATAAAAGGTACCAGAGGTTATATATTTCAACAGCTGATGGACACAGTCCCCCATGAAGGATACCGATTCGTTGTCCTAAGTTTCTTCAGCAGCAGCTCCTTGTGAAACTCAAGACTGTCCGAAGAGTGAGTGCCAGATCTGAGAGCAGGAGCGACAGCTTGTTAGCTCCTTGTTCTCCTGGACGGTGAATCTCTTTCAAAAGTCGTCTCATGCCTGAAGCTGAAACAGGAGCTGCTGAGACAAGAGGGGTAGCGCTCCCGCCACCCACTTGGAAATATGCCAGCCAGACCGTAGGTGTTACGAGCAAATATCTGTAAGCACAGCACTGTTTTAAAACATTTCCATGAGTACGTACAGGCACACTTCAGAGACTGTGGGTTCGGTTCCAGACCACTGCAGTAAAGCAAAGCAGGTCCAGAATTTTAAAACGACAACGTACATGCCATCACTGAATAAGACTTTATTGCTAAAACGTGTGACCCGCCATCTGAGCTCTCAGAGGGTTGGTCTTTCTGCGGGTGGCAGGTCTCGGTGGTGCTGCCGGCTGCTGACCCGTCAGGGTGCTGGGTGCTGGAGGCCCGCGGGGCCCTGCAGTTTGTCGCACCGATGGCTCTTCTGTCCCGAACGGTTGCTCGGCGGCAGGCGGTGCCGCCCAATGGCGTTTAACCCACAGAACTGCCTTCAGAGCTGGAGTCCGTCCCCTCGAGCCCTGCCGCTGCTTCATCCGCGCGGCTCTGTCGTGTTCTGATCCGTCCTTCGTGGCTCCCAGCGGCAGCTCAGGAAGCCCCTCGCTCTGCTCCTCCCGAGGAAGCCCCCTACGTGCTTTCCCCAGCTGCGTCCCCTCCTTGGGCTCCGCTCCTGCTTCTGGTCTCCTGCAGTTTCCCTGTTGTGGCATCTCCAGAGCCCAGGCAGAGCCGACTTGGCCTGGTCCTTAAGCGCCGCGGGGTCTCAGAGGGTCACGGAGCACTGGCTTCGGCTCCAGGTCACCGGCCGCGTTAGCCCCTCGCGAGAGGGTCGCCTGCTGTGAAGCTCTGAAGCCGGGCGCTGCCTTCTCCTCTCGGGCTGTGAGAGTCCCAGCTGGCATCTTCTTCCAAGAGAAGGCTGTTCCGGCTGCGCTGAAATCCTGTGGTTTAGGGCGGCCCCTTACCGGTGATCGCAGCTACATCGTCTGGAAACCTGGCCGCTTCCCCTTGCACCTGGGTGCTGCGGAGATGCCTTCCGTCCTGGGGCCTCCTGAACCCGCCCCGGCCCGCTGCAGACAGTCCTTCTGCAGGTCCTCACCTCCCCGCGGTCCCAGCACGGGAGAGAGTCCGGGCCTTGCTCTGGATTAGGCTTTGGCTTAAGGGAATGGGTGGCTGGTGTGGTCTCCTGTGCAGACCACTGCCACTGTCTCCAGGCCAACAGCAAGGCTGTTTCACTTTCTTATCATTCATGTGTTCACTGGAGTAGCACTTTTTTTTTTTAAGTTTATTTATTTGAGTAATCTACACCCAACTTGGGGGTCCAGCTAACGGCCCCAAGACCAAGGTCACATGCCCTTCTGACTGAGCCAGCCAGGTACCCCTGGAGTAACACTTTTAATTTTCTTCAAGAATTTTTCCTTTGCCTTGACAGTTTGGCTCACTGTTAAGAAGCCTGGCTTTCGACATGCCTTTCTCACACTAAGCTTAATCGTTTCTAGCTTTTGATATAAAGTGAAAGATACATGATTGACTGACTGTTCCGTTCACTTGAACACTAAGGACAATTGTAGGGTTGTTAATTGGCCTGATGTCAGTATTGTTGTGTGTCAGGGACAAGGGAGGCTCCAGGAGAGGGAGGGAGAGATCGGGGAATGGCTGGTCAGTGGAGCAGTCAGAACACACGCATTTATTAAGCTACTTTCTTATGCGTGTGTGGTTCCTGAGGCCAGCAGTTACAGTAGTGACGTCAGATATCACAGAGGGGCACCTTGGTGGCTCAGTTGGCTAGGCTCGGGTCATGATCTCATGGGTCATGGGATCAGGTCCCACACTGGGCTCCATGGTCAGCGGGGAGTTTGCTTCATAGATTTTCTTCCTCTGCCCCTCCCCTCTTTCAACCACCTCTTTCTCTCAAAATAAATAAATCTTAAAAAAAAGAAAAAATCACTGATCACAGATCACCGTAACAGGTAAAATAATAAGAAACTTTGAAACACAGAATTACAAGAATGTGACAGGGACGCAGAACAAATTCTGTTCAGCCAGCAGCACCAGCAGACTGGCCTGACGGAGGGTTGCCGCAGACCTTCAACGGCAAGAACAAATTCATGGGCAGAGAGCAGGGAAGCGAAGCACGGGGGGGTGCGCCTGCGGGGCAGCAGTACTGTGCGGCACCCTCACTAAAACACGTGTTCCTTCTTTTAAAAATTCTAGCAGTTCTACTGCTAGCACCCGCTTCTCTTTTTTTCAAACTAAATCTTGCATACTTAGGCTTCTGACATGTAACACAGATACGAAGTGGGCTGCTGTGGCGGCAGGTGGTCTGGGAGGCGCTTGGAGCCACCTGCTCATCTGCCACCTGCTCATCTCCTGTCCCCGGCTCCCAACTTCTGGAACATTCTTCTAAGGCACTGCAGAATATGGGTGAAGACCACCAAGCCGGAGGTCGGGGGGCGGGACCACTGCTCTGGTGTGTAAGACAGGCGCAGCTGCGACACACCTTTCCTTTCCTTTGAGACTGCCATTTCTCCATCTACCAACAGGTGCCAAACAGAAGGAGGCGGAAGCAGAATGACCACTGTGAGTGGAGAAGCCCTTAGAGGAGAACCTGAACAGAGATTTTGGGTCACGCTTTGCCTCATGAACACTGACCGTGACAGAAGACAGTCAAATGGCTGAGAATGTATATCAGGGTTTAGTGATGGGTATTTTTTCCAGTGATATTGAAACTGAGCTTAAGAAACAGAGTTTATGTGTTTGAAGATTCAGGCTTGCATTAAAAGACTGTTTTCAGACCTCTGTCTGAACAATTTCAAGTGCTGTATGTTATTAAAGTGCACTGTGTCCTGAAATTTTTCTTACTTTTCATTTCAAAGAATTCACTGGTCTGTAACAGGTAATATGACATAAGGCGAGTGCATGGCCTTTTCAGACCTAGTGCCTTATGTCAGAACACGCGTATGTCATCACTGCGGCCCATGGCGGCTGGAGCCACACGGTGCTGGGGCGTGAAAGTCTTTGGACCTTTACCAAATCAGTTTGTTTTCATTAGATTTGTCGAACAGTTGTAATTTGGATATAAATACTTTATAAAACTTTAATGACAGTTTTACGTTGAAGTGTCTGTTCTGAACTATAATGTAAACAAAACTGCTTTACAACAGCTTTATTTATTTCTACTTTCATGCGATTTTTTACACCTCGTGGTGGGGAAGCTTCACTGTACCCATTAAGAAACCATTGGTTGTTATTTTCAAATAGCAGATTTCTCATTTCGGTTTGGATCTGGAGAAGGTAGGACTTCAGAAAGAGCCACGGCTAGGTTTTAAAAGCTGAAGTGTCTGAAAGCATGTGTGGAGACCTGCTCTGCTAGACTGGAAACAGGCAGCGGTTGGAGGAAACAAAAGTGCCGGGAAGATGTCTATTTTTTTCTTGTGTATTGAAATGTAAAATCATGATGTTTGTATGACTGCTGATGCGATTGTTTTTGTAAATTTTATTGTGGCATATACAGTATTGTCATATGGTCGAAAAGAAACACAGCGTTTCCTAATGTAAGTGCTCTGAAAATGTCGACACTGTATATATATATATGAGTATAGTTTGATTTTTTTGTTTTGGGGTTTTTTTTTTTTTGGCAGATTGGAAAATTAAAATAAATCTTATTATCGACTGCTTTGTTAAAGAAGTTCTTTAAAATGCCATGTCTTTCAGCACATAAGAAAAATCTGCTCACAGTTTTCCCCTTAGCTCTCTCTCCCCAAATGAAGAACATGAATTCTCAAAGATCATCAGAAAGAAAAAACCCTCATGACTTGATTCACAAACACTACCTCTCCATTATTAAGCACAATATATTTAAGGAGAAACTGACGGGGAGATTCCATGTGCCGAGCCGTCACTTTGTTCATCTCCTCAGAGGCCAAATACGAGAGCATACGTCTCTGTTTCCCTGTGGAAACAACTGTGGTCGTGACTTAGGTCAATGGTAATATTTGGGAGAAAGGGGGAAAAGGCACAAAGCTCCTACGACATAGTTTTGGAAGCCAAAACCTCTGTTTTCAGTCCACTCCCGGTCTGCGGGTGCACACGAGTGTGCACAGGCTGCACCACGCGTGGATGTGTGACGCATATATATTCAGCTTCGGAACACGGTTCAGGACCCTTCACAGAGACGTGTTAATGCTGTCTCCTCCCACAGGCGCACCCCATCCAGCAGCCTCTGGCCGAAGGGGAGGGCATGGGGCTGTGCCAACGTCCCCGGCCCCGCACGAGAGCTCGGGATACACCTGCAAGGGTCAGCTCCGCGCCTCAGCCGGAGAGGCACAGCCACCTACCCACGGAGGGCTGTTGTCTTGGAGTTGTTTCCAGTAAGTGATAAAAGATCAGGTTCTGCTAAGTGGCCCCTCTGTGCCCTTCTAGAAAGAAGGAAGAGTGGCACTTGAGCCAGGTGAAGGAAGGATTCTAAGGGAAGCCTAGAATAGGCTCTTAGCTGACCTGAGAAACCACCTGGCACCAGTTGCTGGATAAGCCGCCTCTTCCCGGGGAGGCTCACTGGCACCTGCTGGGTCCGCCCCCAACCCCCACATAGCCGTGCGCCAGCGCACCCCACGGGGGAGCCCACAGCCCCCAAAGGCTTGTGAACAAATGAGATGAATATGAAAGAGCGGATCAACACTAACCACATCTGCTCCAGAAAAGGTGGACATCCGTCCTGTTTTATGTTCTAATCTCTCTGAAAACTTAACAGATTTATTGAACCAATGACACTCCTTAGATCCTCCTACAGAAACACTTGCATGAGCAGACAATCCTCTTAAACCACGAGTTCTCATCCAGGAGAGATGCTGGATCCTAGGGGACATGTGGCAAAACGCAGACATTTTTGGTTGTCACCACAGCAGGGGGGTGGGGGTGGGGGTACTGGCATCTGGGGGGCAGAGACCACAGATGCTACATAGGACGGCCCCCCCCCCGACAGGTATCCAGCCCAAGATGCCAGGAAGGAAAGAGCCTAGACACAGCCCAAAACTTGTATAATGTGCTGCATATTCTACTTCCTTACCGAATCTGTCCGTATTTGGGGAGGGAAAACTCGGCAGGCAGCCTTTCTGGGAAGGTAGACATCAAAATACTCCACAGGTGGATTCCAGAGGATTTATTTCCAAAGCTCTTTCACCAAAAGAGAATTTTGCTTCGCATCCTAGCACCCTTAGGAGAAGATCCCAACCCGTAGGGAGATACTGGCAAAGTGAGTTTCACTTACAGACACGTGGCCTGATTTTATTTCTCGGACTTAACATGCTGTACACAATTTCCCTTAGACATTGACCGAAGTGAGGGCACAGGAGGTATGAGCACCACCTGGCTCTCAGAGGTATTGAAGATCCTGCCTACAGGGAAGTCGGAGAAAAGCCGGGTACCTAGCTCCTTCTAGAACTTTCCATGCTTGAATACTGCTGACCTCCACCTCCAAAGAACCTCACAGACGGGAATCTGAAGACTCAATGGAGTCTGCTCTGACTTCAGGTATGGGATTCCCCCTGGAAAGCCCGCATCGCAATCACCTGCCGATGGTATGTTGGAGATGCAGGACAGGCCTCACAGCTGCCCCCACCTGCTGATGTCAGGAGCTTCTGGCCCTCTCCCTCCTGCTCTGGCAACCAGTCACCCCCACAACAGTCCCAGAATGCAGGTAAACGCCGCCACGTGTCCCTAGTGCTCCTTTGCCAGCCACCCCTCCTCCCGGGCCCGGGGAGAAGTGCGTCCACCCTCCTCCAGGTGCAGAGTCACTCCCTCCCAGCCCAGCGCACGTGCCTGGGAACAGGTCCCTGCCCTTCCTTCCTGCCTCTTCCAAACTGTGCTGCGGAGGCCTGGGAGAAACAAGAAATGGCCCGAAGCTACACCCCAGGCTGCTTATGGCCACAGCCTCAGGTGTAAAGACCAAGGGCCCCTCAAACTGTTCCCCACCAGGCCTGACAACTTCCTGGCCAGCACAGACCCGAGGAGGGGGAGCAACACCCTCCCCCACCCCAGACCACCTGCAGCAGGTGCATAGCCGGTGCCCTCCTTTCTTTGGCTTCCTGAGCTGTGGTGTCACCTCCCTTCAGGCCGGAAGACCTCCCCACGGCCGGCCAGGGGAACCTCCATCTTTATCGACAGCCCCCGCCCCCGAACTCCTGCCCAGCCAACGCCTCCACTAAAAGTCCCCCACAGGCGCCTCACGTGGGACTCGTCTTCGCACAGGAAGGGGCGATGCTGGCAACCTCTGCGAGCTTTTTCACCCTCCTCCTCTCCTTCCTGCCCCTTGAACAAACACCATGTAGTGGCAGCGTTTCTGATGGCCCCCGTGCGCGCAGGCTGCTCAGCCCAACAAGCTGACGCTCCCAATTTACATTCATCATGGCCGTTAAGTTGCATTTTTAAAACCAAAACCCTCATCGTCTCAGGCGTCTGGGTGGCTCAGTGGTTAAGCGTCTGCCTTCGGCTCCGGTCAGAATCCCAGGGTTCTGGGATCGAGCCCCACATCGGGCTCTCTGCTCAGCTGGGAGTCTGCTTCTCCCTTTCACTCTCCCTCTGCCCTGACCCCCAGCTCCTGCTCTCTCTCTCTCTCTCAATTAAATGAATAAAATCTTAAAAAAAAAAAAAAAAAAACCAAACCCCACAACCTCTCATACTCATTTCACTGCTCAGAAACCACCACGGGCCCCACAGCAATGAAGACCAGGCCCCCCGCCGCCCTCTCCCGCTGAGCCTCGCACCCACATGCTCCCTGCTCTTCTCAAAGCACCAGGCCTTCCGCACCTGCCCACCGGCCTGAGCTGGTCCCATGTCCCTTGCCACCTGCAGACATTAAACTGCTCTCTCAAGGGCCAAATCAAAAGCTAGCTGCACCGTGAAGGCTCCCAGGACTCTCCCCAGCTCACAGACAGATGCCTCCCTCCTCCGACTACCACGAGCCACACTTCTGTTGGCCTGGTCCACCTGCCTCCTTCCTGGACAGTGGAGCGTGCGCTGGAGGCCCCCTGGCACCTGGGGACAAAGACGAGCTGCTCAGCCCTGCCCTGGACACCAGGAAACTGTTGTAAAATCCCTCCCCTGTCCTGGCCTGGCTTTTCCCTCTGTACAGCTATCGAGATGGACAAGGATGTGTGTGCGTGCATACTGTCACGGACAGTAAGGGCACTCCCTGAACGCGGGAGGACCCGCCAATGTTAGTAGCAGCCGTGGTCCTTGCTGGTGGTCACCCAAGTCCCTCAAGGAAGGGAAGGGTCGCCCACTCATCCCCATGCTCTAACAACGGCTCATCTCTGGGCCTGAGGGTGCTTCATGAACGTCCGTCCAACGTTTGAGGTGTGGTGGTAAAGGCCAGTACATCCACTAGCATGGGGGGGGGGGGTAGAGCTGATGACGTGCTCTAGGCGCGTGAAATTGTTCCCCTAAATTGCCCAGTTACTTGATAAAGGCAGAGAGGCGCCGCAGAATACGGAGCTCCTCTCTACATTCCGAGGCAGCCCACTTCTCTGCCTTACACCTTAACATCTGAGTTCCGACACAGGGATCGCAGGAGAGGATGCTGAAGGCAGGCTCCTGCGGGCACGCGCCCTGCTCCCTTTCTAACACAAAGGGCACGTGCTTCTTGGAGAAGGGGCGGTGGAGGTCGGCAGACCCCACAGCGCCTGCTGTCACAGGGGAGGGCTGCCCCGAGTGGCCGGGATGGCACAGCACGGAACAGCACAAGGGCCAAGCTCCCTTCCCCTGGGAGAAGAATGGAAAAAGGGACGGCCACGCCTGCTCAGAGACAAAGATGAGGCTGGCTTCAGGAGCTGGGAGTGGAAAAGCCCAGAGAGACGGGTGCACGGAGACAGCCCCTCAAACCTCCAGCGATGCAGAGGACTGAATAAGCTCGCTCCTGACCCTCTTAAAATCCAGAAGCAGCCATTCATGATATTTGGAGAATTCCCATGCTCTTTCTTTGCACCTTGTCTTCTTTTTAACAGCTGAAACAATTTCCAGAAACTTCCAAAAAAAAAAAAAAATGCTGTGAGTGACAGGTGGGGAAGGAGTTGGCAGGTGGGGGTAGCGGGGGGGGGGGGGCAGGTGGTCTCTGGTTGGGGGATTTCCAGTAAATCAGCCTGGAATGACATCATCCCTGTTACTTTCCAGAACCACATCAAAGACAACAGTGGTTTAGTACTGATCAACTGGAATTCAAGGGCCACCCCTGTGAACACGATAGATCTCAGCCCTTGGGAGCTTCATTCTGGCTCACAGGGTGAAAATTTTAAAGGCAGAGCCATGCTAAGGTTTTCGCTCCAGCTGTTTTCTCTCCCTGGAACAGCCACCCCGGCCCCTGGCCCAGATTTCTGCCCAGCCACCTCCCTCACCGCTTTCAAGCTGCGATCTCGCCTTCTGGATGAGGCCTGTTTTGACCACATTCTATTAATAACTGCCAGCGCCACAAATAACAACAATGCAAAGGAAAGGAAGGGGGAGGAGAAGCTACAAGCTACTGAGCCAGCTTCCTGCCAGGCGCTCTCCGGGCCGGCGCCCAGGCTCTGGGATCTGAGGCGGCCTACCAGCACCGACGCGGTAACCTGGCCAGGCTGGGACCGCTGGGAATTCGCGGACTTTGGGACTTGATACAGGCCTCATTCCAAAGCCCACGCTCTTCATCCCAGTTCTAAACAGCTACTGTGGGTTGAATGTGTCCCCCAAAAAGATTTACTGATATCTTCACCCCCAAAACCTGGGAACGTGGCCTTGCTTGGAAAGAGGATCGTTGCGGATGTGATCAAGCTCAGCGAGGTCACATTGGACTAGGGCAGACCCTAACGCAGTGACTGAAGGTCAGGTGACGACAGGGACAGACCGATGGGTGGGACAGAGCTGGGCACGAAGGAGGTGACTGAAATGTTCCACAATAAAAAGTGGTTTTCAGGGGCACCTGGGTGGCTCAGTGGGGTAAGCCTCTGCCTTCGGCTCAGGTCATGATCCCAGGGTCCTGGGATTGAGCCCCACATCGGGCTCTCTGCACTGCAGGAAGCCTGCTTCCTCCTCTCTCTCTGCCTGCCTCTCTGCCTACTTGTGATCTCTGTCAGATAAATAAAGAAAAAATCTTAAAAAAAAAAAAAAGTGGTTTTCAAAACTTGACAAAAAACGTTTACAAAAGTAAGCCATTTGCTTTCTTTTTAAAAGTAAGTTTCTCTTCGCCTAGACATATTAAAATGAAAACACACAAAAGAAAAGCTGTAACTGAGAATAAAAAAGCAGACCCATGGTTTCTCAGATGGCAATGGAGGTTCATTTTCTGATACCGTGAAACCATTTGTTAGAAATAGGGCACACTCCTATTCTTAGCACGTTGAGAGGAAAGTTGTCTTCAAAAGTTACCATATTATAGGTTTCAGACATCTTAACACAACACTTGGGGATGCATAATTAAGATTTGTTCATTATACTTGTACACCTGATGGTTCTATTTATTATACTATAAATTAGTTGACCTAAATGTTATTTTTTGAAATAAGCTTTTTTAAGAACTGTAAACAGTTTTTAAAAGAGAGCAGCATGTACTTCTATTCTTTGCAAATTGCCTAGAGGAAGAATGCTCCCCACCTCTGTTGGTGAAACTAAGATGACAGTGAGAGCCAGCGGGTAGCACAGCCTGCGGGGCAGAGAAGTGACAGAGAAGTGACAGACCGGCCTCCCCACCATCCCCCACGCCTCCCCCGAGAAGTTTCTTCTGGGACTTTGAACCTTCTTGCAGACCCACTGCCATTTTCAGGTGGCCGTCACTGAGTCAAAGAACACTGACCTGGGGGCAGCCCTGTTCCTCCAGCCACCGTCAGCTCCCCATGGTCTCTTGCTCAAGTCCCCAGCAGTCCCTCACTGTCTGCCACCCTGGGCCACCCTGCCTCCTCATCCAGCCTGAGTTCACTATCCATACCAGACACTGCCAATCCCTGCCCCTGTCCTCCTGAGAAAGCCCCGGCCCAGCTGACTGCACAGGGCCCTGACCAACCCCTACTCTGCCCCCCACACACACCCTGCCTGGCCCTGGTCCCACCCCGCCCGCCCCGCCGCCCCTCCCACTAGGGCCGCTGGCCCTCAGCTGTCAAGTCTTCATGTGCCTTTTTTCCATCATCCACCATTAATTCACCTCCAAACGCTCTGCAAAAAACACTAGTCTCCTCACCCTGAGTTCAAAAACGTGAGGTAACCCATCTGTTCCCTTTTCCGTAGACATCACTCATGGGCCTTGCCATCCTTCTGTGTCCATCTGGACCAATGACTTTTCTAGATCTGCTGCCCAGCCAGATGCTCATCAATTTCATCCTTTCCTAACACCAGCATTTTACTTTGTTAATAATATTTAATTCTGGAGGCGCCTGGGTGGCTCAGTTGGTTAAGTGTCTGCCTTCGGCTGGGGTCATGATCTGGCTGGGCTCGAGCCCCCTGGCCAGAGCAGGCAGCCTGCTTCTCCCTTTTCCTATGCCACTCCTCCTGCTTCTGCTCTGTCAAATAGATAAATAAAATCTTTAAAAAAAAAAAAATGCTTCTGTTTTCTTTATCTTTCACTTCAGCTCTTTATTTTTCCATCCTTCTGCTTTCCTTAAGTTTATTATATTCATCTAACTTCTTAAATGGGTCACTAAGCTAAGTAATGTTCAGCCTTTTTTTTGTTGTTTTAATGTAAGCATTTAAGCTTAACTTTTTCCCTTTTATGGCATCCCATATGCTTTTATTTGTAGCATTTTTATTATCAGTTTAAATGGTTTCTAATGTCCTTTATGATTTCTTTTGACTCATGAATTATGCAGAAGTATATCTCCTACTTTCCAAATGGATGAGGTTCTCTATATGTTGTTATTGATTTCTAGCTTGATTGCATTGTGATCAGAGAATGTGGTCGACAGAAGTTCTTGGAATTATGTTGAGGCTTGCTTTATGACCCTCTCTGCATGGTCAGTTTTCATAAGTGGGTTATACATGTCTGCACAGAAGGCGCATTTCTCTTCATTTGTTGAGAGCCATGTTGTACAGGTGGTCACAGAAGAACTTTGTTAATTCTGCCGTTCAAATCTTTTTTGTCCTTACTGATTGTTAAGAACAACTTCACCTATCAACTACTAAAAGGTATTAAAAGTCCTACAGGATTTCATTTTCTCCTTGCAATTCTGCCAAGTTTTGTTTCATATATTTTGCATAAACAGAATGTTATTGCTTACATAAAAGTTTAGAACTGTAACATGTTCCCAGTGAACGAAACCTTTCATCATTATTTAAAGACTCTCTGACCACAGTAACGGTGCTTTTTTTTTTTTTTTAAGATTTTATTTATTTATTTGACACAGAGAGAGGGATCACAAGTAGGCAGAGAGGCAAGGAAGAGGGAGAGGGAGAAACAGGCTCCCTGCCAAGCAGGGAGCCCTACGTGGGGCTCGACCTAGGACCCTGAGGCTATGACCTGAGCTGAAGGCTCTGAGGCTTAACGCTCTGAGCCACCCAGGTGCCACCGGTTCTGCTTTAAAACCTATTTTACTTTATATCAGTGCAGCTTCACGGGGTTTCTTCTGGCTGATACTTGGTTTCTCCTTTTCCCAATTTTACTTTCAATTTTTCCATATAATTTCATGAGTTCTTACATAAACCAGGGGGACTTAAAACCTTGCATATTAAAAATCAGCAGGCTCGGCTCTAAGCCAGGAGGGCAAGAGGAAAGGGAGTGCCCACCCTTAAAGAGAAAGCACCACTAACAACTCAGGAGATACCCCAGGAGGCAGCAATTGGGAAAAATGCCTGCGGCATACCAGAGGGAGCATTGCTCGGGATCACTGGGGGATCTCCTCCAGGAACAGAGGAGCTGGCTGGCACCACTTCCCTCCCCCGCACCCCCAACACAAACACAGGACCACCTACAGGAACAAGCATGGCACTAACACTTGCTACCTTACTTGCTGATAGCACAGCCCAGACCACCCCCAACCCCCATCTTCCACCCCCCCACCTCCATGCTGTGTCAGATCTGCCCCCTTCAGCCAGGACTGCCTCAGTCCTGGTGCTCTGGGTCCCCTCCCCCAGAAGACCAGCAGCTGGCAAACCTTGACAACAGTGCACCTCCCCCACCCCCACTTGCTTTGCTGGGCCATCCCCTCCAAGCCAGCTGGCCTCCGTTCTGCTGGTGACAGGTCCCCTCTTGCAGAGAGCCTACATGCAAACCTCGCAGACACTGTGCATCTCACCCTGTGAACGTTGCAGATCCACCCCCTCAAATATGCTCTGGGCCAGAGCCCCTCCAAAGCAGTACCACAAGACTGGCAGTAAGCAGCTCTGAAGGAGGACAGCACCACTCCAAAGGACCCCTGCCCTAGGGAGAGAGAAAGATAACCACACACACACCATTCAGACTGCAGGGCCCCAGCAGTGGCCTGGGGGCAGATAGCTGGTCTGACTACAGGGCCCAAACACCAAGGAAAGCTTCTGAGGGGACAACACAGGAAAAGCATCCTGCATTTCGGTGCTATTGTATCTTGCAAACAACTGGTATGACTCAACTCAAACCTCAGGCAGGTCCCAGAGTGGCCCATTTACACCACATGGACGAAACACTGCCCACAACAGGCAAAGTGAGCCATTGCAGATGACTAGACTAAGGGAAAAAGCAGCTCAGTCACAAAAGCAGGGTACACACAACACATACTGGAGACACCCCTGAAGAACCAGGTTCTGGTGAACAGGAGACACTACACTACAGGACACAACAGAACTTCTTCAGAAAGCTACTGCTTTCAAGTGCAAAAGACATAGCTGATATAAACATTCACAGAGTTAGATAAAATGAGGAGACAGAGGAATATGTCCCAAATGAAAGAACAGGACAAAATCACAGCAAGAAATCTAAGTGAAATGGAAATAAGGAATATGTCTGATAGAGAATTTAAAATAATGATCTTAAAGACTTGACTTGAAAAAAAAGAGTGGAGGACCTCAGTAAGGCCCTCACAAAAAGAACCAATCAAAGATGAAGAACACAAGAAATAAATTAAAAATACACTAGATGGAATAAATAGGAGACTAGAGGAAGCAAAAGAAAAAATTAGTGACCTGAAGGGCAGAGTAATGGAAAGCAATCTGAGCAGGTGAGAGAGAAAAAAGTTATGCAAAATGAGAATAAACTTAGGGAACTCAGCAGCACCATCAGGCATAACAACATTCACATTATGGATATCCCAGAGGAGAAAAGAGAGGTAAAAGGGAAGAAATTTTATTTGAGGAAATAATAGCTGAAAACTCATATCTGAGGAAAGAAACAGTAATCTATATCCAAGAGGCAAAGAGATCCCCCAGAGAAATCAACCCAAGCTGGTCCACACCAAGACACACAGAAATTAAAATGGTAAAAAGTACTGATAAAGAGAAATGTTTAAAAGCACCAAGAGAAAAGAAAGCAGTTATACACAAGGGAAACCCCATAAGGCTATCAGCTGATTTTTCAGCAAAAACTTTTTAGGCCAGAAAAAAGTGGGATGCTATATTCAACATAATGAAAGAAAAAATCTCCAGCCAAGAATATTTTATTCCAGCAAAGTTGGAAGACAGATAAAAAAGGAATAGAAGGAGAGATAAGGAGTTTCCCTGACAAAAGTTAAAAAAATTCAGGACTACTGTATCAGCCCTATAAGAACTGTTAAAGGGGATTCTCTGAGTGGAAAAGAAAGACCATAACTAAAAGTAAAGAAAGCAGGAAGCACAAAAGCAGTAAAAATAAGTATATCTGTAAAAATCAGTCAAGGGACTCACCAAATAAAAGGATGTAAACTATGACACCATAAACCTAAAATGTGGGAGGACAGGAGTAAGAATGCATTCATGCCTGAACAACTATCAGCTTAATACACACGGCTATATGCAGAAAATATTATATACATACCTAATGATAACACAAACCAAAAAGTAGTAATAAATATGCAAAAAAAAAACCCAAAAACAAAAAGAAAGAATCCAAGTATATTATTCAAGAAAGCCAACTAATCATGAGAGAAAAGAGCAAGGAAAAAAAGGAACAGAGAACTATTGAAATAACCATAAGACAAACAAAAAACAAAACAAAAACCCCAAACAGAAAACCTACAACCATAAGACAAGTACCAAAATGGCAATAAATGCATACCTATCAGTAATTACTTTGAATGTAACTGTACTAACACTCTAACCAAAAGACATAAGGTGACAAAACAGATTTAGAGAAAAAAACAAAAAACAGGGGCACCTGGGTGGCTCAGTGGGTTGGGCCTCTACCTTCGGCTCAGGTCATGATCCCAGGGGCCTGGGATCGGGTCCCGCATGGGGCTCTCTGCTCAGCAGGGAGCCTGCTTCTCCTCATCTCTCTCTCTGTCTGTCTCTCTGCCTATTTGTGTCTCTCTCTCTGTCAAATAAATAAATAAAATCTTAAAAAAAAAAAACACAAGACCCATCTACATGTTGCCTCCAAAAGACTCATTTCAAACCTAAAGATACATGCAAATTGAAAATGAGGGTATGGAGAAGCATTTATCATGCACAGAGATGTGAAAAAGAAAGCCAGGATAGCAACACTTATATTAAAATAAACTTTTAAACGAAGACTGAAACAAAAGACAAAGGATACTATATAATCATAAAGAAAACAATCAACAAAATGCTAGAACAGTCATAAATATTTATATACCTAACATGGGTGAACCAATATATAAATCAGTTACTAACAAACATAAGAAAGTAATCAATAGTAATACAGTAATAACAGAGGATTTTAACTCCTCACTTATATCAACAAATTACCAAAATGGAAGATCAACAAGGAAAGAGTCGCTTTAAATGACACATTGAACCAGATGGATTTAGCAGACATATTCAGAGCATTGCATCCTAAAACGACAGAACACACATTCTTTTCAAGTGCACCATGGAACATTCTCCAGAACACACCACATACGGGGTCACAAAACAAGTCCCAAGAAATTCAGAAAGACTGAAGTCACCATGCATCTTCTCTGACCACAATGCTATTGAACTAGAAATCAACCACAAGAAAAAAATCTAGAAAGAGCACAAATACACGGAGGTTAATTAACATGCTACTAAACAATAAATGGATCAACCAAGAAATCAGAGGAAATAAAAAAATATATATGAAGGCATGAAGACATAACAGCCCAAAATCTTTGGGATGCAGTAAAATTTTACAGCAACAGGCCCTACCTCAAGAAGAAAAATCTCAAATAAACAACCTAACCTTATACCTAAATAAGCTAGAAAAAGAAGAAAAATAAAACCCAAAACCAATAAGAGGAAGGAAACAATAAAGATGGGATCAGAAATAAACAAAATAGAAACTAAAAAACAATAAAACAGATCAATGAAACCAGGAACTGGCTTCTGAAAAAATCAACAACACTGATAAATCTTTAGCCAGGAGAGGAGGAGGAGGAATAGGAGGAGGAGAAGGAGAAGACGAAGACGACGATAACAATGATGACAAAGACAAGAGAACTCAAACAAAATCAGAAATGAAAGAGGAGAAATAACAACCAACACCTGAGAAATATAAAAGATTATAAGAGAATATTATGAAAAGTTATATGCTAACAAATTGGACAACCTAGAACAAACAGAAAAATTCCTAGAAACATATGACCTCCCAAAATTGAATCAAGAAGAAACAGAAAATTTCAACAGGTCAGCAATGAACTTGAATCAGTAATCTAAAAACTCCCCAAAAAAAAAAGAAAAGAAAAGAAAATCCAGCACCAAACTGCTTCACAGGTGAATTTTACCAAATACTTTTTAAAAATATTTTATTTATTTATTTGACAAAGAGCAAGAGATCACAAGTAGGCAGAGAGGCAGGCAGAGATAGAGAGGGAAGCAGGCTCCCCGCTGAGCAGAGAGCCTGATGCAGGGCTTGATGCCAGGACCCTGAAATCATGACCTGAGCTGAAGGCAGAGGATTAACCCACTGAGCCACCCAGGGGCCCTGAATTCTACCGGAATATTTAAAGAAGAATTAATACCTATTCTTCTCAAACCATTCCAAAAAATAGAAGATGAAGAAAAACTTCCAAATTCCTTCTGTAGGCCAGTATCACTCTGATATCAAAATCAGATAAAGACACTATCAAAAAAAGAGAACTACAAGCCAATATCTCTGATGAACATATATGCAAAAATCTTCAACAAAATAATAGCAAATCAAATCCAATAATACATTTAAAAAAATCATTCACCACAATCAAGTGGACTTTATTTCCAAGACACAAGGGTGGTTCAATATTTGCAAATTAATCAATGTGATACATCACGTCAATGAGAGAAAGGATAAAAACCACATGGTTGTTTCAATAGGTGCAGGAAAAGAGCTTGACAAAGTACAACATCCAGTCATGATAAAAACCCTCAACAAAGTAGATTTAGAGGGAACATACCTCAACATAATAAAAGCTACCTATGAAAAACACATAGCTAACATCATATTAATGGTGAAAAACTGAAAGCTTTCCCCCTAAGGTCAAGAACAAGACAAGCATGTCCCCTCCCACCACTTTTATCCAACACAGTACCCGAAGTCCTAGCCACACCTATCAGACAAGAAAAAGGACTAAAAGGCACCCAAACTGGTAAGGAAGAAGTAAAAATTTCACTATTTGCAGATGACATGATACTATATATAGAAAACCCTAAAGACCTCAGAAAACCTACCAGAACTGATTAATGAATTCAGTAAGATCACAGGATACAGAAATCTGTTGCATTTCTATATGTTAATAATGAAGCAGAAGAAAGAGAAATTAAGAAAATGATCCCATTTACAATTGTACCCAAAAAATTAATAATAAAATATCTAGGAATCAACTTAAAGGATGTGAAGCTCTGAACTACAAACTACTCTGAAAACTATAAAATACTGATGAAAGAAACTAAGGACAACACAAATGGAAAGATATTCCACAGTCATGAATCAGAAGAACAAACATTGTTAAAATTCCATACTACCCAAAGCAATCTACAAATATGATGCAATCCTTATCAAAATACCAACAGCATTTTTCACAAGCAATCCTAAAATGTGTATGGAAACACAAGACTCCAAATAGCCAAAGCAATCTTGAAAAAGAAAAACAAATCTGGAGGTATCCCAATTCCAGCTTTCAAGTTATAATGCAAAGCTGTACTGATCAAAACAACATGGTTCTGGCAAAAAAAAAAAAAAAAAAAAGACATAGATCAATGGACGAACAGAAAACTCAGAAATTAACCCACAAGAGAAAAGTGACCACTTTATGGAAGATAGAACGTGTGGAGAAGTGAATCCAAGGCATCACACAGGAAGGGAGACCGCAGGGGGAGGGGCTGGCTCCCAGCAAGCAGCGGAGCAGCAGAGCACAGAATGGGAACTTACAGAAGTCCACTCCACTGACAGATGTCGCTCCAGAGGCTAAGCGGGGCATTGAGCCCTCGCAGGGACAGTGTGGTCTCAGGTCCTGTGGGGTCACAGAAAGACTGGGAAAAGTCTTTCTGTGATGGGCTCAAAAAAAGTCTTTCTAGATGGGCTCAAAAAGACTCCAAACAGGGCCATGCACCAGAGATAGAAACGCTCCGTCACAGGCCAGGAGAGCTTGGAGTGTGGCTGGAGATCAGAGACAAGGGAGGGACTGAATGCTTCTCTCTGAGGGTGCATTAAGGAGAGGAGCCCTGAGATCTCGTTTCCTACGTTGCCAGAGCCTGGGAGGCCGCCATCTTCATTCCCGTCCTCCACAGCGGTACGGAAAGCGCTCAGGGAACAAAAGCTCCGGAGAGCGAACTGAGCAGATTGCTCAGCCCGGACCCTGGCAGGCGGTGCAGTTCCGCCTCAGGCAAAGACATTTGAGAATCAGTGCAACAGTCCCGTCCTCAAGGAAATGAACAAAGGGGCACCTGGGTGGCTCAATGGGTTAAGCCTCTGTCTTTGGCTCAGGTCATGATCTCAGGGTCCTGGGATCGAGTCCCGCATCAGGCTCTCTGCTAAGCAGGGAGCCTGCTTCCTCCTCTCTCTCTGCCTGCCTCTCTTCCCACTTGTGATCTCTCTCTCTGTCAAATAAATAAATAAAACCTTAAAAAAAAAAAAAAAAGGAGATGAACAGGAACATCCAGCTAAGACCAAGTTCACCTATCAATGAGAACTGAAAACGTCAGACCTATGGGAATACAGGGCATGGAATTCATGGGCTTTTTCCTCTGATTCTTTAGCCTTCAAAGTTAAAATTTTTTAATTTTCTCATTCTATTTTTTTCAATTTTCCTCTTTCTTATTTTAATGTTTTTTTAACTATTTTATCTTATCAATATCTTCTTACAAATCTTTTTAAATTTTCATTGTTATAGCCCCTTCATTGTACTGAGCCTTATTTTTTGTATGCATATAGGTTTTTCTTTCCTTAAAATCTTGGGATACAGTTTCTTCTAACAGATCAATATATACCCTAAATCTAGCACACGGCTTTATTCTAGTGTCCAGCCTGATCACATGCTTCCCTTTTTTTTTCTTCTTCAATCAACTTCTCATCAATTACTTTTTTATTTTTTTAAGCTTTTATTTATTTGTTTATTTGTCAGAGAAAGAGAGAGAGAGAGCACACAAGCAGGCAGAGAGGCAGGCAGAGGCAGAGAGAGAAGCAGGATCTCCGCCACGCAAGGAGCCTGATGTGGGACTCGATCCCAGGCCCCTGGGATCATGACCTGAGCTGAAGGCAGCAGCCTAACCCACTAAGCCACCCAGGCGTCCTATTCCTTTTCTTTTTTAAGATCAATTCCTTTTTTAGAATCTTTTTAAATTTTCATCTTTACAGTCATATTCCATCCCTGCATCATGTTTAACCTTATTTTGTATACATATATAAGTTTTTTTTTCTTTAGAAATTTTGGGAGGCAGTTTCTTCTAACAGACCAAAATACACCCAAAATCAAGTGTATGGCACTATTCTATTCACCACTCTAATATATATACGTGTATGTGTGTGTATACACACATACACATATACATACATACACGTATTTTTTTTTCCTCTTCTCCCCACTTCCCCATCCCAATTTCAGGTCTCTTCTGATTTGGTTAGTCTATATTCTTCTAGGGTTGTTGTTACTCTTTTAGTATTTTGTTCTCTCATTCATCAATTCTTATCTGGGTAAAACGACAAGGTGGAAAAACTCACCTCAAAAAAAAAGAACAAGAGGCAGTACCAATGGCTAGGAACCTAATCAATGAGGATGTCAGTAAGATGTCAGATATAGAATTCAGAATGATGATTATCAAGGTTCTAGATGGGCTCAAAAAAAAGCATGGAAGATACTAGAGAATCCCTTTCCATAGAAATAAAATCCCTTTCGGGAGAAATAAAAGAACTAAAATCTAACCAAATTGAAATTTAAAAAGCTACTAATGAGGTGTAATAAAAAATGGAGGCTCCTTCTGCTAGGATAAATGAGGCAGAAGAGAGAATTAGTGACATAGAAGACCAAATGATGGAGAAAAATATGCAGACAAGAATACTATATCCAGGTGGCTGTCATTGAAAATAGAAGGAGAGAGGGGCACCTGGGTGGCTCAGTGGGTCAAAACCTCTGCCTTCGGCTCAGGTCGTGATCTCAGGGTCCTGGGATCAAGACCCACATCAGGTTCTCTGCTCAGCGGGGAGTCTTCTTCTCCCTCACTCTCTGCCTACTTGTGATCTCTGTCTGTCAAATAAATAAATAAAATCTTAAAAAAAAAAAAAAAGGTAGGGGCGCCTGTGTGGCTCGGTGGGTTAAGCCACTGCCTTCGGCTCAGGTCATGATCTCAGGGTCCTGGGATCGAGTCCCACGTCGGGCTCTCTGCTCAGCAGGGAGCCTGCTTCCTCCTCCCTCTCTCTCTGCCTGCCTCTCTGCCTACTTGTGATCTCTGTCTGTCAAATAAATAAATAAAACCTTTAAAAAAAAAAAAAAAAGGTAAAAAGAAACGGGTTAAATATATTGAAAAAAAAAAGAAAAGAAAAGAAAATAGAAGGAGAGATAAAAAGCTTTCAGGGCAAAAACTAAAAGAATTTGCAAGCACCAAACCAGCCCTACAGGAAATATTGAAAGGGGTCCTCTAAGCAAAGAGAGAGCCTAAAAGTAACAAACCAGAAAGAACAGAGACAATATACAGTAACAGTCACCTTCAGGCAATACAATGACACTAAATTCATATATTTCAATAGTTACCCTGAATATAAATGGACTAAATGCCCCAATCAAAAGACACAGGGTATCAGAATGGATTAAAAAAAAAAAAAAAAAGACCATTGATATGCTGTCTATAAGAAACTCATTTTAGACCCAAAGACACCTCCAGATTTAAAGTGAGGGAGTGGAAAACAATTTGCCATACTAATGGGCATGAAAAGAAAGCTGGGGTGGCAATCCTTGTATCAGATAAATTAGATTTTAAGCCAAAAACTATAATAAGAGATGAGGAAGGAGACTATATCATACTTAAAGGGTCTGTCCAGCAAAAAGTTCTAACAATTTTAAATATCTATGCCCCTGGTCTCAGGGTCCTGGGACTGAGGCCCGTATAGGGCTCTCTGCTCTGCAGGAAGGTTGCTTCCCCATCTTTCCCTGCCTGCCTCTCTCCCTACTTGTGATTTCTCTCTCTCTGTCAAATAAATAAATACATCTTTTTTTAAAAATAAAATAAAGTTTTTTTAATTAAAATATTTTAAATAAAAATATTTTTTAAATAAATATTTTAAATAAATAAATAAATGGGTGGCTCAGTAGGACAAAGCCTCTGCCTTCAGCTCAGGTCATGATCCCAGGCTCCTGGGATTAAGCCCCACATCGGGCTTTCTGCTCCGTGGGGAGTCTGCTTTCTCCTCTCTCTCTCTGCCTGCCTCTCTGCCTACTTGTGATCTCTGTCTGTCAAATAAATAAATAAAATCTTTTTCAAAATTTTTAAAAAATAAATAAATATGCCCCTAACATGGGAGCAGCCAATTATATAAACCAATTAACAAAATCAAATAAACACATCAACAATAATACAATAATAGTAGGGGACTTTAACACTCCCCCTCACTGAAATGGACAGATCATCTAAGCAAAAGATCAACAAGAAATTAAGGCTCTAATGACATATTGGTCCAGATGGACATCACCAATATATTCAGAACATTTCATCCCAAAGCAACAGAATAAACATTCTTCTCTAGTGCACATGAAAAATTCTCCAGAGTAGATCACATCCTGGGTCACAAATCAGGTCTCAACCAGTACCAAAAGATTGGGATCATTCCCTGCATATTTTCAGACCACAATGCTTTGAAGCTAGAACTCAGCCACAAGAAGAAAGTTGGAAAGAACTCAAATACAGGGAGGTCAAAGAGCATCGACTAAAGAATGAATGGGTCAACCAGGAAATTAAAGAAGAATTTTTAAAAATTCATGGAGACAAATGAAAATGAAAGCACAACTGTTAAAAATCTTTGGGACACAGCAAAGGTGATCCTGAGAGGAAACTATATAGCAATACAAGCCTTTCTCAAGAAACAAGAAAGGTCTCAAGCACACAACTGAACCCTACACCTAAAGGAGCTGGAGAAAGAACAGCAATGAAAGCCTAAACCCAGCAGGAGAAGAGAAACAATAAATATCAGAGCAGAAATCAATGAAACAGAGACCAAAAGAACAGTAGAACAAATCAAGGAAACTAGGAGCTGGTTCTTTGAAAGAATTAATAAGATTGATAAACCCCTAGTCAGACTAATCAAAGAGAAAAGAGAAAGGACCCAAATTAATAAAATCATGAATAAAAGAGGAGAGATCACAACCAACACCAAAGAAATACAATTATAAGAACATACTATAAGCAACTATACACCAGCAAACTTGACAATCTGGAAGAAATGGATGCATTCCTAGAGATGTATAAACTACCAAAACTGAACCAGGAAGAAATAGAAAACCTGAAGAGACCCATAATCAGTAAGGAGATTGAAGCAGTCATCAAAAATCTCCCAACAAACAAGAGCCCAGGGCCAGATGGCTTTCCAGGGAGTTCCACAAAATATTTAAAGAATTAATACCTATTCTCCTGAAACTGTTCCAAAAAATAGAAATGGAAGGAAAACCTCCAAACATGTTTTATGAGGCGAGCCTTACCTTGATCCCAAAACCAGACAAAGACCCTATCAAAAAGGAGAATTACAGACAAATATCCTTGATGAACATGGATGTGAAAATTCTCTCCAAGATACTAGCCAATAGGATCCAACAGTATATTAAAAGGATTATTCACCACGACCAAGTAGGATTTATGCCTGGGCTGCAAGGTTGGTTCAAAATCTGCAAATCAATCAATCAATGTGATATAATACATTAATAAAAGAAAGAACAAGAACCATATGATACTCTCAATAGATGCTGAAAAAGCATTTGACAAAGTACAGCCTCCTTTCCTGATCAAAACTCTTCAGTGCTGGGATAGAGGGCACATAACTCCGTATCATAAAAGCCATCTATGAAAAATCCACAGCAAAAATCATTCTCAATGGGGAAAAACTGAGAGCTTTTCCCCTAAGGTCAGGAAAATGGCAGGGCTGTCCACTATCACCAATGCCATTCAACATAGTCCTAGAAGTCCTAACCTCAGCAATCAGAAAACAAAAAGAAATAAAAGGCATCTGAATTGGCAAAGAAGAAGTCAAACTCTCAATCTTTGTAAATGATATGATACTTTATGTGGAAAACCCAAAACACTCTACTCCAAAACTGCTAGAACTCATAAAGGAATTTAGTAAAGTGTCAGGATATAAAATCAATGCACAGATATCAGTTGCATTTCTATATACCAACAGCAAGACAGAAGAAAGAGAAATTAAGGAGTTGATCCCATTTACAATTGCACCCGAAACCATAAGATACCTAGGAATAAACCTAGCCAAAGAGGCAAAGTATCTGTGCTCAGAAAACTATAAAGTACTTATGAAAGAAATTGGGGAAGGCATAAAGAAATGGAAAAATGTCCCATGCTCATGGATCAGAAGAATATTGTGAAAATATCTATGCTACCTAAAGCAATCTACATATTTAATGCAATCAAAATACCATCATTTTTTTTCAAAGAAAGGGAACAAATAATTCTAAAATTTATATGGAACCAGAAAAGATCCCATGTAGCCAGAGGAATGATGAAAAAGAAAACCAAAGTTGGTGGCATCACAATTCCAGACTTTAAGCTCTATTACAAAGGTGTAATCATCAAGGCAGTATGGTACTGGCACAAAAACACACAGATCAATGGAACAGAATAGAGAGCCCAGAAATGGACCCTCAACTCTATGGTCAGCTACTATTCAACAAAGAAGGAAAGAATGTCCAGTGGAAAAAAGATAGTCTCTTCAACAAATGGTGTTGGGAAAATTGGACAGCCACATGCAGAAGAATGAAACTGGACCACTTCCTTACACCACACACAAAAATAGACTTTAAATGGATGAAAGACCTCAATGTGAAACAGGAATCCATCAAAATCCTTGAGGAGAACGCAGGCAGTAACCTCTCTGACCACAGCTGCAGCAACTTCTTCCTAGGAACATCACCAAAGGCAAGGGAAGCAAAGGCAAAAATGAACTATTGGAACTTCATCAAGATCAAAAGCTTTTGCACAGCAAAGGAAACAGTCAACAAAACCAAAAGACAACTGACAGAATGGGAGAAGATATTCACAAATGACATATCAGATAAAGGGCTAGTATCCAAAATCTATAAAGAACTTATCAAACTCAACACCCCCCCAAAAAACAAATAATCCTTTCAAGAAATGGGCAAAAGACATGAATAGACATTTTTGCAAAGAAGACATGGCCAAGAGACACATGAAAAAGTGCTCAACATCACTCAGCATCATGGAAATACAAATCAAAACCACAGTGAGATACCACCTCACACCAGTCAGAATAACTAAAATTAGCAAGTCAGGAAATGACAGATGTTGGCAAGGGTGAGGAGAAAGGGGAACCCTCCTACACTGTTGGTGAAAATGCAAGCTTGTGCAGTCACTCTGGAAAAACAATATGGTGGTTCCTCAGAAAGTTGAAAATAGAGCTACCCTAAGACCCAGCAATTGCACTACTGGGTATTTACCCCAAAGATACAAATGTAGTGATCCAAAGGGACACATGCACCCAAATGCTTACAGCACCAATGTCCACAATAGATAAACTATGGAAAGAACCTGGATGTCCATCAACAGATGAATGGATAAAGAAGATGTGATATATATATTCACACACACATACAAACACACACATATATATGTATTATATATATATATAGATATATATATATCTACATATACTCATATATGTAGAGATATATATATGTAGTTATATATGTATGTATGTGTGTGTATGTATGTATATACATACACACACATATATACAATAGAATACTATGCAGCCATCAAAAACATGAAATCTTCCCATTTGCATCGACATGGATGGAACTAGAGGGTATTACACTAAGCAAAATAAGTCAATCAGAGAAAGACAATAATCATAAGATCTCTCCGATAGGAGGAATTTGAGAAGCAGGGCAGGGGGTCATGAGGGGTAGGGGAAAATGAAACAAGATGAGATTGGGAGAGAGACAAAGTATAAGAGACTCTTAATCTCAGGAAACAAACTGAGGGTTGCTGGGGGGTGGGTGAGAGGGATAGGGTGGCTGAGTTATGGACATTGGGGAGGGTATGTGCTATGGTGAGTGCTGTGAAATGTGTAAGCCTGATGATTCACAGACCTGTACCCCTGAAGCAAACAACACATTATATGTTAATAAAAAAAAAAAGAAAGAAACCCACAATTATATTTTCAAATAATCTTCAACCAAGGGGGAAAGAATATGCAACAGAAAAAAGACAGTTTCTTCAATAAATAATGTTAGGAGAATTGGACAGCTATATGCAAAAGAATGAAACTAGACCATTTTCTTACACCATACTCAAAAATAAACTCAAAAGGTGTTAAGGACCTAAATGTGAGACCTGAAACCATAAAAATCCTAGAAGACAGTGCAGGGAGTAATTTCTCTGATATCAGCCACAGCAGCATCTTTCTAGATATGTCCCTGAAGCAAGGGAAGCAAAAGCAAAAACAAACTATTGGACTATATCAAAATAAAAAGCTTCTGCACAGCAAAGGAAAGAATCAACAAAACTAAAAGACAACCTACTGAAGGGGAGAAGATATTTGTAAATGATGATCTAATATAGGGTTAGTATCTGAAATATATGAAGAACATATACAACTAAATAGAAAAACAATGAATAACCTTTTTTTAAAAAGATTTTATTTATTTATTTGACAGACAGAGAACACAAGCAGGCAAAGAGGCAGGCGGAGAGAGAGGAAGGGAAGCAGGCTCCGTGCCGGGCAGAGAGCCCAACGCGGGGCTCGATCTCAGGAGCTTGGGATCGTGACCTGAGCCGAAGGCAGAGGCTTCAACCCACTGAGTCACCCAGGCACCCCTAAATAACACCTTTTAAAAACCAGCAGAAGACATGAACAGGAATTTCTCCAAAGAAGACACCCAGATGACCAACAGACACATGAACAGATACTCAACATCACTCATCATCAGGGAAATGCAAATCAAAACTACAATGAGCTATCACCTCACAGCTGTTGGAATGGTTAAAATCAAAAACACAAAAAACAAGTGTTGGCGAGGATGTGGAGAAAAAGAAACACCCATGCCCTATTGGTGGGAATGCAAACTGGCATAGCCACTGTGGAAAACAGTATGGAGATTTCTCAAAAAGTTAAAAATAGAACTACTATATGATCCAGTAATCAGACTACTGGGTATTTGCCCAAAGAGTACAAAAACACTAAATCAAAAAGATATATATACCCCTATGTTTATTGCAACATTACTTACAATAGTCAAATTATGGAAGCAGCATGTGTCCAGATGTAGTATTATTTTTATATATATATATATTTTTTTTTTTTAATGGAATATTAGTTAGCTAGAAAAAGAATGAAGTCTTAGGGTCCCTGGGTGGCTCAGAGGGTTAAGCCTCTGCTTTCAGCGCAGGTCATGATCTCAGGGTCCTGGGATCGAGCCCCGCATTGGGCTCTCTGCTCAGCAGGGAACCTGCTTCCTCCCTCTCTCTCTGCCTGCCTCTCTGCCTACTTGTGATCTCTGTCTATCAAATAAATAAATAAAATCTTAAAAAAAAAAAAGAAAAAGAATGAAGTCTTGACATTTACAGCAACATAGCTGAAGCTAGAGCACATGATGTTAAGTGAAATAAATCAGAGAAAGACGAATACTCAATGAGTTCACTCATGTGTGGCATGCAAGAAACAAATAAACAAAGAGACAAAGGAGACAAAATGAAAAAAAGAGACTAACCAAAAAACAGACCCTTACCTATAGAGAATAAACTGCTGTTTACCAAAGGGGAGGGAGGAGGGGGTGGACAAAATCGGAGGAGGGGATTAAGAGTACACTAATCATGGGCACCTGAGTGGCTCAGTTCATTGAACTCTGGACTCTTAATTTTGACTCAGGTCATGATCTCAGGGTTGTGAAATTGAGCCCCATGTCGCGCTCCATGCTGGCCATGGAGCCTGCTTAAGATTCTCTCTCTCCCTCTCCCTCTGCCTCTCCCCACCGTCTGTATGTATGTTCTTTCTTTAAAAAAAAAGTACACTTACGTTGATGAGCATTGAGTAATCTATAGAATTGTTGGATTACTATATTTTACACCTGAAACTAATTTAACACTGCCTATTAACTATACTGGGATTAAAAGTTTTCAAATTAAATAAAAGAATATGACTACATAACACTAGCACTAATTGGTCCAGCAGCTAGCATGTAATTCTATTTTTTGCTCTTTGGAAGTAGGAAATTTTAAACATTTTAAAAGATAAAATTAAAATGGCTAAATACATATAAATATTTCATCATGATTTGATAAAAGGGGTTTTTAACATTTTTGAACAATGCATACCAACCCTGAAAGAAATATAAAAGTTTTATCCTTGGTTTCTATCCAATGTATATTGAGAATTTTGGTGGTTTAAGAAATTCTTCAGCGACCTTTAATGGAATCAGCTTAATTATCATACTGCTCTGGCTGTTTCAGATTCTTTTCTTCCTAGTTAATGAAACAACTGAGAGATGAATATTGAGAGAAATTGAAAAGAATTACGTTCTGAAAAGTCTGGGTTTTTTCCCAAAACTTGGTTTTGGGGGGATTTCTTATTGATGTTCTCATTGCTTTGCTCTCATAAAAATCTCCCTCAGAACTGATATATGTTAGCCACAATCCAGGGATTGGAAGAGGAAATAAATGAAAATTGTTGTTCTTACTGCCCTTCCCCATATTATTTCTGAACATTGCAACTCAGGCCCAAATACCTCACTTACAACACCAGGCTTCAATCTTAACATGAACATGTATGAGAAAAAAGAATATATAAAGTTCTAAGGGTCTGTGATGCTTCCATTAATCACTAAAGGAGTTTCTCCCTTGATCTGGTGCTCCAATATTTTGTATGCATGGGACAGTGTGACCTGGTAAGATTTAGGACTGGTGAAGGGGCTACCTGACTTCTGCAGAGCGGGAAAAGAACGACAATGAACTCGGGCATATTCTGAGGCAGACCCATCTAGGAAACAGGATACACTTAAGTTGAAAATCTGGAATTTGACCCTCTTTAAGTCTCTTGGAAACCTTTTGCACCCTCCTGGGGTTACCTATGCTCTTGTTTGAACCCTTGGAATTGGTAAGTATGTACTGATCCCCCCCCCCAGGAGAAGAATCAATTTGCTCCCCTTCTAAGTACATTTCCTAGATTTCTACCAGCTGATGTAACACATTCAGAAGCCTCAATGAGAGTGCTCTTAGAGCATGACCTGAGGAAATCTGGATTAAACTGGCCATTTCTCAGAGATAATCTGAATCAAATTGGAAAATATCTGCCATCTCATTTAGCATCGCAATCGAACAATGTGGGGGGTCCTCTTTGCCAGTCCAGGAATTCACCCTGCTTCCAGGAAGCATTGTATTGGGTTCAGGTTACACCTAGCTAGCAGTTGCTAGAAATAACTTTTGCAAGGGGAGGTGCTATGCTCTTCTGCAAGGGGGAGTGACCATTTTCCGACTAGGGAAAGGGGCAGACTGGGTCTTACGCAGCACCCATAGTATGACTTTGGGGCATGGGGGAAGGTATAGGGGATGAGGTGTCATAGAGGCCCTAGAAGATGGTCTGAGGAGGAAAGGCACTGTGTCCTCATCTCACAGGTGGCACTGCCCCTTGAGGCTAAGCCTGGAGAGGAAGAGACACTGCCAGGAGCTGAGAACTCAGCCAGGGGCCTCTGTGAAGCAGAGCAGCCTTAGAACCATGTGGTGTCCCAGATCCAGGAAGGTTTGACTACAGGAGGGGAGTGGAGAGAATGGACACAGCAATCTCACCAAGAAGAGGATCAGCGTAAACTCTAACTTGAGTTTATTAAGTGTGAAAGCATGAAATATGATTGGTTTTACTTTAAAAATGTGTTCTATGAAATTTACTGTTTATCAGATTTAATAAACTATATTTGTACCAAAATAGTCATTGGCATATGTCTTCCTGGAAACCACCAAAGTGCCCAAAGGGAGAAAGCACAAAAACACAGAAGTTAGAAGTATGGGTGCTAGAGTCAGACTCCTGGCATTCCAGCCTGCCCTCGACGGACATGTAGCCTACTAGGCTGACAGCCCTAAGCCTCGGGTTTGTTTGTCAAGTGAGGAAACCAAATCATACTTATCCTCACAAAGCTGGCATGTGGACGAATGAGTTGAAAAAATGCATATAACGCAGTTGGAACCCAGTAAATCTCCATAAATTGCTAATGTTGTAGATCATTATATAGTCAGTCATACCACGGACTACTACATAGGGCTATGCTGGAAATGGGTGTGTATTTGCCAAAGAAAGATGCATACATAGTATGGAAAGTATTTCGTGTTTTAGGCTGTAAATAGATAGACACGTGATTAGAAGTAAGCCTAGAAATGCATTATGCCAAAGCACTAATAGTGGTTGCCTATAGATAATGCATTTTCAAGAGTATTATTTACTTGTTTAGAGAGAGAGAGAATGCACGCACAGTGGGAAGGGGCAGAGGGAGAGAAGAGAATCCTAAGCAGGCTCCCTGCCCAGCACAGAACCTGACATGAGACTCGATCTTACAACCCTGAGATCATGACCTGAGCCAAAAATCAAGAGCCAGAGGCTTGACCAACGGAGCCACCCAGATACCCCAAAGAGTTTTGTTATTTCTTCTTCCATGTGAGCACACAGTAAGAATTGTGCAACCCAGAAGAGGGTCCTCACCCAACCATGCTGATACCCTCATCTGAGACTTCCAGTCTCCTGTACTAAGAGATATAAATCAATTTTTGCAAGCCATCCCATCTACGGCACTTTGTTATAACATCCCAAGCAGACTAAGAAACAGTGCCTTAAGAAACCTGAATCAAAAGTTAAGCCTTCAGTTGTGTGGACCTACTTAGTAATGGTGGGTAATCCTTTCTTTTTTTTTTAATAGTTGCCACACAAAGTTGCATTTGCTTCTGGTTTCTGGTGTACTAGTGATTTGACAAGTTTACACATCCTGTTATGTTCACCAAAAGAATAGTTACCATCTGTCCTATTACATTGCTATTACAGTATCATTGACCATATTTTGCTTATGCTGTGTCTTTTATTCCGATGACTTACCCATTCCATAACTGGAGCCTGTGTCTCCCTCTCCCCTGCATCCATTTTGCCTGACCTATTCCCCCCCTCCCCATCCCTGCTCCAGCAACCATCAATTTGTTCTTGGTATCTATTGGTCTGATTCTGTTTTAGTTTGTTTCTGTCTTTAGATTCCACTTATAAGTGGAATTATATGGTATTTGTCTTTCTCAGTCTGACTTATTCCATTTTGTGTAATACCTTCTGGGTCTACCCATGTTGTCTTAAATGGCACTATCTCATCCTTTGCTATTGTAAATAACGGGGCAATAAACATAGGGATACATATCTCTTTAGCAAATACCCAATAATGGAATGATTAGATCCTATGATATTTCTATATTTAAGTTTTTGAGGAAACTCCATTATTGTTTTCCACAGTGGCTGTACCAATTTACATTCCAATGGTGAGTAAGCTTGACTGCCTCTGCTCTTTACCCCATTTGCAGCAAAATTACTTAAATGGGGAAAGAGGCTCATGAGTGAAAAAACTAAAATTATGTCATCATCAACAACTCTTCTTCAGTGGAAATCTACTTACACAATCCAAAGTTTGAAAAGTAATGAACGGTCATAAATTCTAAGACGTATCCTCCAATTTTACAGATTTTTAGTTACCCCACCCCCTAATATTTTTCTTGCCTGTAGTACTCACTGATGCTCCCATCTCTCCCTCTGTACATATTCTGACCAAATACAGACAACACTGATGGCCAACACTGAACCAAGCTCACCCAGTGATATCAGGAGCCACTACAGGTGATGTAATTATTTTCTTTCATTGTGCTTCCCTTTGTGGTGTTCACAATATTGATTTTTGGTTTTGTTTTTTTACAAATTAAAGGTTTGTGGCAACCCCGCATCAAACAAGTCTAGTAGCATGATTTTTTCAAAAGCATTTGCTTCCTCTGGGTCACCTTCTAATAATTCTCACAGTATTTCAAATATTTCATTACTATATTCGCTATGGTGATCCGTGATCTTCGATGTTACTACTGTAATCGTATGTGGGTGCCACAAATAACACCCACATAAGATGGCAAACTTAATAAATGTTGTGTGTGTCCTGACTACTTCATGGACTGGCCATTTCCCCCATCCTTCCCTCTCGTTAGGTCTCCCTAGTCCCTGAGACACAACAATATTGAAAATAGGCCAACTAATAACCTTATGATGGCCTCTATGTGTTCAAATGAAAGGAAGAAACACATGTCTCTCACTTTAAATCAAAAGTTAGGAATGGGGTGCCTGGGTGGCTCAGTGGATTAAGCCTCTGCCTTCGGCTCAGGTCATGGTCTCAGGGTCCTGGGATCAAGTCCCACATCGGGCTCTCTGCTTAGATTGATCTCTTGTGATCTCTGTCTCTGTCAAATAAATAAATAAAATTTTAAAAAATTAATAAATAAAAATAAAAAGTTAGGAATGATGAAGCTCGGTGAGGAAGGCATATCAAAAGCCAAGGTAAGCCAAAAGTTAGACCTTCTCTGCCAAAGAGTAAGCCAGGTTGTGAATGCAAAGGAAAAGTTCTTAAAGGAAATTAAAAGTGCTACTTCGGTGAGCACACAAAACGAGAAGGCAAGAGAGCCTTCTGTTGGCCTGGAGACAGTGGCAGTGGTCTGCACAGGAGACCACACCAGCCACCCATTCCCTTAAGCCAAAGCCTAATCCAGAGCAAGGCCCGGACTCTCTCCCGTGCTGGGACCGCGGGGAGGTGAGGACCTGCAGAAGGACCGTCTGCAGCGGGCCGGGGCGGGTTCAGGAGGCCCCAGGACGGAAGGCATCTCCGCAGCACCCAAGTGCAAGGGGAAGTGGCCAGGTTTCCAGACGATCTAGCTGCGATCACCGGTAAGGGGCCGCCCTAAACCACAGGTTTTCAGCGCAGCCGGAACAGCCTTCTCTTGGAAGAAGATGCCAGCTGGGACTCTCACAGCCCGAGAGGAGAAGGCAGCGCCCGGCTTCAGAGCTTCACAGCAGGCGACCCTCTCGCAAGGGGCTAACGCGGCCGGTGACCTGGAGCCGAAGCCAGTGCTCCGTGACCCTCTGAGACCCCGCGGCGCTTAAGAACCAGGCCAAGTTGGCTCTGCCTGGGCTCTGGAGATGCCACAACAGGGAAACTGCAGGAGACCAGAAGCAGGAGCGGACCCCGAGGAGGGGACGCAGCTGGGGCAAGCTCAGGGTCAGACGGGACCGCACGTGGGGGCGCTTCCTTGGGAGGAGCAGAGCGAGGGGCTTCCTGAGCTGCTGCTGGGACCCACGACGGATCAGAACATGATGGAGCCGCGCGGATGAAGCAGCGGCAGGGCTCGAGGGGACGGACTCCAGCTCTGAAGGCAGTTCTGTGGGTTAAACGCCATTGGGCAGCACTGCCTGCCGCCGAGCAACCGTTCAGGTCGGAAGAGCCATCGGTGCGACAAACCGCAGGGCCCCGCGGGCCTCCAGCGCCCAGCACCCCGACGGGTCAGCAGCCGGCAGCACCGCCGAGACCCGCCACCTGTAGAAAGTCCAACCCTCTGAGAGCTCAGATGGTGGGTCGCATGTTTTAGCAATAAAGTCTTTTTCAGTGACGGCATATACGTTGTCGTTTTAGACACAGTGCTGTTGCACAGTTCACAGACTGCAGCAGGGTGTGCACAGAACATCTGTGCCCTGGGAAACCAAGCATTCCTTGGACCCGCTTTATGGCAATACCAGCTTTACTGCAGTGGTCTGGATCCCAGCCTGCAGTACCTCCCAGGTGCGCCTGTACCAACAACAGGTCAGTTAAATAAGCTAAGCCTTGGTTTGGTGTCCTGGATCTTGTGAAAAAGCCATAGGTCCGTGTCCTGGGGACATTATGTTGAAGGGTGAAGCAGAGAGAAACCTCAGCCTGGCACGGTTGGCATCTCAAAGCATGGCTCTCCCACTCTGGTCCAGCTGTCATCCCAGGAACAGCGGCAGCACCCACTGTTTCTATCTTGTGCCTTTCTCTGCTTTATGCCTTCTGCTGCTCATGGCTTCCATCTCCCTGTGGGTCTTTCGGCTTCTACTGCTTCTAACGGCCCACTTTTCATGGTTTACATTCAAACTCCAAAAGGATCAGACTGAGCCAATCACCATGCAATACAGATGACCCTTTCGAGAGGAACTTAGAGCCGGCCACAGATGGACGTATAAATCGGCTCTCCTTGAGTCAGGTGCCCATCCTGACCCAGCCAGCAGTGGGCCAGAATTACAAAGTCACATTGCACAGACCATGCCAACCCATGCAGGAAGAAACCCCCAGAAGAGTGCTATGGGCATGAATAACCTTCCAAGATCTCCCCAGAAAACAACTGTATAATTAACCAGGGAACTCCTGCCCTAATCTGCTCAGTTGAGTGGGAAATAAAACTGTCCATACAGACACAATGTACTAATACAGTGACCTTTATCTAATATTAGCTGGCAAGTTACTGATAAGCTTCTATGTCTCAGCAAACACTGAGATAAAGTTATACTCTGAATCAGAATGGGATATTTCGGTTCAGAATTCATGTATTGCTAAGCTAAGTTCTGTAAGGTAATCCACTGTCGAACCAGGGCACACAGCTTATTCCCTAAATTATCTGGTTTAAATATTTTTACCATTCAGTGCATGATATACTGAATGACAAATTTTCTTGAACCACTGACAGTTGACTAATTTTATGCTTGCATTAATCTTAAAAAATTTTAATCCCCATGGAAGGAAATTAACAGGCAAATTTTCTTATGCACAATAAATTCAAGCTGGCTTCTTTCTTGTAGTTTATCGGGGCACATAGCCAGTTTTTTTTTGTTTTGTTTTTAAAACATCTAACCCCTACTGTAAGTTTCCTGTTTGACCCTGACCTTGGTCATGCTCACATCCGACTAACAAAGGAGACTTATGAACCAAGCCTGGCTTTGCCCAGTTCAGGGAAGACCTGGGCTCTACACACTGAGATCAGACTGCTTTCTTCCCCCAGCCAAGAGCTGCCTCCAAGGCTGGTTGGTTCCTCTCCAGCTGGCTGTTCCTCTCTTCTCTTAACTAAGGCAGTTGATTTTCTTTTTTTCTGGGCTACCTCCTTCAAGGTCAAGCAGTGAGAGCCCTCCCAGCTTTATTGGTTCTGGGACGGGTACCCTTCTAGCTCAGGGAAGCATTTGATACTCCTTTCATGTTTGTCTTTTGGTTGAGTTGCTTTAATTTCAAAAGATTTATCCAGTTAATCTTCCCTCCATTAAAATCAAAGGAAAATTGGCTTCTCCTTAGAAATGAAATCTTTAACCAAAACCACATATTAAGAACAAGTAACAAGAAATAAACTACTATTATGAAATAATTCAGGGAGAAGTCAATATCACAGAATAACTGGAAAACAAGATTAAGAGGAAACTTCGTATTCAATGTCCTACCATACACTGTATGTCACACTGAGGACAGAATCAAGCGTTTAATCCAATCCCAGCAAAGAGGGAAGGTGAGGGGAAGGGACAAGATAACACGCCAAGCCGTCCCCCACAGTTAGATCACTGCAGGTCTGGGAGGCACAAGAAGGTAAGGTAGTTTACCCAAGGCTATGCACACTTCAGGAGACAGAGCGGGAATTCAAACCCAGGGCACTCATTCAAAACTAAAGTCCTTCCCTTGGTGCTCAGCATTTCTTGAGAAATGGCATACCAGACAACATTTCTCTTTTTTTGTAATGATTTTAAGACGTAGCAATCTCTTGCTGAAGTCTGAGAATCTAATCCAATTGTATCTTATCAAATAAACACCACACTTATTGGTGAAATTTGGGCTGCTTACCCCCTAAATCAAAGACAATATAAGGATATCCATTCTCACCCCTTCTATTCAACATTATAGTGTAACAAGGCAAGAAAATTATATTGAAAGCACACAAAATGACATGTTACAAGTAAAAACTACCTTATCACCCCTGCAGAAAAACCAATAAATTCTATGAAAAATCTACTGAAACTAATAAGTTTAGCAGTTTTAGGATAAGAGATCAATAATCAGAAATCATTGTATTTCTGTGTACTAGCAAGAAGCAATCAAAAATTGAAAATGTTTTGGGGCACCTGGGTGGCTCAGTGGGCAAAGCCTCTACCTTCGGCTCAGGTCATGGTCTCAGGGTCTTGGGATCGAGCCCTGCATCGGGCTCTCTGCTCAGCAGGGAGCCTGCTTTCTCCCCCTCTCTGCCTGCCTCTCTGCCTACTTGTGATCTCTCTCTCTGTCAAATAAATAAATAAAATCGTTTTTTAAAAAATTGAAAGTGTTTTAATCCCATTTATAACAGTATCAAAATACAAAATACTTAACACTTTATAACAGATATTTATAGCCTGTACAGTGAAAAATACTAAATATTGCTGGGAAATTAATGGAGACCTAAATAGAGTGAGGTCCCTTACTGTAATGGAAAAACTCAGATCTTCCTTTCTGAGTAGAGGAAAACCCAGTTCTCTACTGTGTTTCTCTCTTGTGAGTTTCCTTTACTGTTCATATAGGACACTTCTGATACTTCTGGTCACCAAAATGTGTGATGTTTCTCCCCCCAAACCAGCAAACCATTCTTGGTGGTAAGTCCAAGAAGCCAATTCAATTCTGATGCTATCTGCCTGGAGAGAGCACCAGGCTAAGGGCTCGATCCCACAGGACTGCCCCACCCTCACCCAGATGCCAACTGTAGGTCCATGTTGTGACCTGTGCTTCTGACTCAGCGGCTATAAATCAGATATTCCCACAACCATCTCTTTGGGTTCAATTAGTTTGCTAGAACAGCTCACAGAACTCAAGGAAATGCATTTACCAGTTTATTAAAGGACACTTAAAGGACGCAGATTAACAACCCAATAGAAAAGGTGCATAGGACAAGGTATGAGGGAAGGGGTATCACTCTCCCAGCACCTCCACAGGTTCACCAATCCAGAAGCTCTCTGACCCAGTACTACTGGATTTTATAGAGGCCTCCCTACATAGGCGTGATCAATTATTAACTCAATTTCCAGTGCCTCTCCCCTTCTGAAGAAGATGGGTGGGGAGGGCTGAAAATTCCAAGCTTCTGATCATGGATTGGTCTTTCTAGGGCCCACGCAGAGTCTCCTCATTAGAACAAAAGGTACTCTTCTCACCTTAGAAATTTATGAGGGTTTTAGGAACCCTGTGTCAGGGATGGAGTCAAAGACAAATATTAGGACAAGAAATGCTCCTAATTCTTTAAGATTTTGTTTATTTATTTGACAGAGAAGGACACAGTGACAGAGAAAGACACAAGCAGGGGGAGTGGGAGAGAGTGAAGCAGGCTTCCCGCAGAGCAGGGAGCCCGATATGGGGCTTGATCCCAGTACTCTGGGATCATAACCTGAACCAAAGGCAGAAGCTTATTGACTGAGCAGGTGCCCCTGCTCCTAATGTTTTTACTTAGTAAGTTAAAAGTATTTTATGAGTTCTGTGCCAGGAACCAAAGCATGAATATATATATATATTTTTCTATTATCTCATGCTTGTGCATGGGTCAGAAGACTCAATGTTGCTAAAATGTGATTCCTCCCCAAACTGATTTATAGATTCAAAACCATGCCAATCAAAATCCCAGCAGGACTTTTTGTAGAAAGTGACAAGTAGATTCTAAAATTCATATGAAAATGCAAAGGACTAGATTAAACCACTTTGAAAAGGAAGAACAAGTTTGGAGGGATAAAATGACCAGATTTCAAGATTATAAAGCTACAATAATCAAGACAGTATAGTGTTGATGTAAAGACAGAAAAATACATCAATGGAACAAAAGAGTGTCCAGAAATAGCCTCACACATATATGCGCAACTGAATTTTGACAAAGATACAAAGACAATTCAGTGGAGAAAGGGAAGTCTTTTCAACAGTTGGTGCTGGAACAATTGGATATTCATGTGAGGAAAAAAAAAAAGAACTTTGCTCCATACATTTTGCCATATACAAGTATTAAAATAAAGCTCATTCTCAGAATCCAGAATTTTTACATTATCCATAATGTCCACTACAAAAAGTATTAGATGTGAGAACAAAACAACCTATAATCAAGAGAAAAGTCACTCAATAAAAGCAGACCTGTGAATGCTCCAGATGCTACAGTTAGCGGATTTAAAAATAATAATAAGTTTGTTAACCTAGAGAAAATAAGGGTATATGGGGTAGAGAGAAGAGAATTTCAGGAGAAAAGAGAAACTACAAAAGAGAATAAAAGGCAAATCGTAAAAAAGAAAAATGTTACCCAATTTTTAAAAAATCACTAAATTAGGAAGGGGGGTGAAATACAGAAAAAAACAGAGGCTCAATGACTGGCAAAAAGCTATCAAAGCATCTAAGATGTGTGAAACTGGAGTCTCAAAGTAAAAGGACAGAGTATGGGACAGAAAAACTATTTAAAGAAATATTGACTGGGAAGTTTTCTAAATCAGATCAAAAATAGTTCAGTAAATTTTACACAGCACAAAGGCAAAGAAAACTACACACAAACACATCATAAACTCTGAACACCAAAAATAAAGAGAAAATATAAAATTTTGTAGTCTTAGGGTGCCTGGATGGCTCATTTGGTTAAGCATCTTCCTTCAGGTCAGGTCATGATCCCAGGGTCCTGGGACTGAGCCCCGTGTTGGGCTCTCTGCTGAGCTGGGAGGCCCCTTCTGCCTCTCCCTCTGTCCCTCTCCCCTGCCCATGCTCACTCTCAAATTAAAAAAATCTTTAAAAAGAAATAAACAAAATTTTAGCCTTAAAAGCAGGTATTACATTGAGGAAATAACAAAATAATCACTGATTTCTCACTAGAGAAAATTGGAAGGCAGAAGAAAATGGAACAACTTTAAAGTACTAAAACACACACATACACAAAACACATACTGCCCACCTAAAATTTTAAATTCAGCAAAAAAGTGTTCAAAAAATGAAAGGAAGTAAAAGGATAAATGAGAAGACCTCTACAGTGGTGGGACAGCTCTGTATTTTGACTGTGGTTTTGGTTACACAAATCTACACATGTAATAAAGTTGAATAGAACTACACACACACAAGTGCTTGTTAAACTGGTAAAAATCGGAATAAGGTCTATGGAGTCTATCAATTTCAATTTCTTGGTTTTGATATTGTAGTAGGTTTATGTAAGATATTACTACTGTAAGACATTACTATTGATACACTGCCCTGTACTATTTTTAAAACTACAAGTTAATCCATATTTCATTTTTTTAAGATTTTATTTTATTTGTCAGAGAGAGAGAAAGCTCAAGCAGGGGGAGCAGCAGGAAGAGGGAGACGCAGACTCCCCACTAAGCAGGGAGCCTGACATGGGGCTCGATCCCAGGACCATGACCTGAGCTGAAGGCTGACAGTTAACCAATTGAGCCACCCAGCATCCCATCTATCATTATCTCAAATAAAAAGTTAAAGAAATGAAATAAAGAGGAGCGCCTGGGTGGCTCAGTGGGTCAAAGCCTCTGCCTTTGGCTCAGGTCATGATCCCAGGGTCCTGGGATCAAGCCCCGTATAGGGCTCTCTGCTCAGCAGGGAGCCTGATTCCTCCTCTCTCTGCCTGCCTCTCTGCCTACTTGTGATCTCTGTCTGTCAAATAAATAAAATCTTTTTTAAAAAATGAAATAAAGACAATTTTCCGATAAATAAATGTTGAGTTTGTTGCCAGGAAACTCCAGGAAATGCCAAAGGAAATTCTCCAAGTAGAAGAAAACTAGGGTAAAGCCTAACTTCCCAGTTTGTGAGGGCTGTACACAGTAATTTCCTTTCAAAGAAGGCAGTGTGTAGGGGAGGAAAAAAAGGTATAAAAATCTGACAAAAGCTACCTCAGCCAGGAGATCAAGGTCAATATCAACAGTGATAAGCCCTGTTGATAGCATATACCCTTGATGGGATGTGATGGAAATGGCGTTTTACCTCTGTGGTCTTCCTCCCCAACCCAAATTTCCAGTCTAAACCTGAGAAAAATATCAGACAAATACCCATCTACAAAACATCTGGGCAGCACTCCTCAAAACTGTCAAGGTCATCAAAAAACAAGAAAAGTCTGAGGAAACGATCACATCCAGAAGGAGCCTAAGGAGACGTAATGAGTAAACGTTAGTGAGAAGGTGAAACAGAAGGACATTTGGAGAAAACTGAAGAAATCTGAATAAAGTACGGACTTTAGTTACTAATAAAGTAGCAATACTGGTTAATTCTAACATACCACACTGACGTATGATGTTAAGAATGTAGGAAACTGGGCCCAACGCGTAGGAGAACTCTCTATACTGTCTTTGCAGAGTTCTCCTATATGTCTAAAACAGTTCTCAAAAATAAAGTTTATTTTTTAAAAACTTGAGACATATAGCAACAAACTGCGTGACATAGGCTTTTTTTTATTTGAATTTCAATAAATGGTTAAAATTATGAATCCTTCATAGACATTGAATAGTCTGGGTATCTAATGGTATTAACAAGGCCTTAACTGGTTTCGATTTAGGTGTAAAAATGGCATGTTTTATTTTCTAAAGAGTCATCTTTCAAGGAAAATACTGGCCTATTTGTGAATAAAATGGTATGGTGTCTAGGATTTGCTTCAAAATGATCCACAGGTGGCTGGGAGAAGCAGGTGTTGTATAGATGAAACAGGATTGTCCGTGATTCAGTAAATACTGACTAGGAAATAGGCTGGGGCTCATTATACCAATCTCTCTAGTTTTACATACCTGCTTGAAATTTTACAAAAAAAAAAAAAAAAAAAGGCAGAAACACTTTATAAAGTCAGCCATAGTGTTTTGGATGCTTGGTTTTCAGACATCTTGCTGTTTGTTAAGGAATACTCACCATATATCATTAGCTAACATCAAGGAGTAATCATACTTAGTCATCCTTAATGATGTCGATGGGAATCTGTATTTTAAAATGCTCCTCTTGTCAATTTTGACTTCGGTTATCAGGTTTACCTGCAGTGGAGCTGGCAGAGAGCTCCCACCAGGAGCAGGTGTCAGCTCTGCCATTCTGCTGAGTGTTTACTTATGTTGCACTTTTATTCTCATCACTAATTCATGGTTTCTTTGAAGGAAATCTCTTTGGATCCATGACCAATTTTGTGAGATTTAGTTTAGCAGAATTTAGCAAATGTATTCCGTAATTCCTCAAACCAGACCCCTGAAGAGCACCACATGACCATATGCGGCACACTCCCCGCACCGCCGCCCCCCGGGGCGCAACCCCTACCTGCTGTGAGCGTCCCACTAGGTTACCTCTCATACCTGTCACAACACGGCGCCAACCGTCATACAGGCCACGAGGGAGCCCTGGTCCACCCATGTATTACATAGCAGCAAATCGCAATTATTTTTATTTTTTAAAATGTTAAAAAAAGAAAAAGGGCACCTGAGTGGCTCAGCTGGCTAAGCAAGAGTCTTCGGCTAGGGTCATGATCCCAGAGTCCTGGAATTGAGCCCTGCATCGGGCTCCCTGCTCGGTGGGGAGTCTGCTTCTCCCTCTGACCTTCCAACTCTCATGTTCTCTCGTTCCCTCTCATTCTCTCTCTCTCAAATAAATAAATAAAATCTTAAGTAAAATAAAATAAAATGTTAACAAAAAGAGAAATCTTTTTTTTTTTCCCTGCACACCAGTGAAACTCCCCGGATCCCAACATGCTAGGAAAAACCCCACGCTGCGATGTCTTCCCATAGGAGGCAGAAGCAACAGCAAACACGTTCCTCAAACAGTAATTACAACTTTGCGTAGCTTGTGAACACCGTGAGTAAATTCCACATCTAAAACGCAGTTGAAGAGCTTATGTAATCCAAGCCTTACTGGCACAAGCCATCACCTGTTTTATTGTCTGGAATTAGCCTCCTGGCTTGCCTCCAGCATCCCCCAGGTGCTGTCACACAGGCTCTGAGGAACAGGTGTTCTGCTCCAGCCATCTTGCCTGGCCACCACCAGGGACCCTTGGGAAACCGGCTCTGCTGGGCACAGCAGCCCATGGCTGGCAAAAGCTCCTACTAGGTGCACTCTGGTGGCTTCGGAGGCTAGGGAGAAGGCCAAGTTCATTCACAGCCCAGCAGAAACGAGATTCAAACTTTTAATGAAACTTTACTGATCTAAGGATAATCAACAGATTTGTTTTCTTTTTTGGATTTTTTTCTTTTAATTTGTTTTCCAAGGCTGCCATGACCAAATGCCAAAGGCTGGGCTTAAAATAGCATAAATGTGCTCTCTTCCGGCTTCTGGGAGCCCCGGGTGCTCCTTGGCTTGTAGCAGCATCACATCAGTCTCTGCCTCTGTCCTCACGTGGCCGTGGGCCTGCATCTGTGCAAGGGTCTCTTCTTCCCCTCTTGGGACACCAGTCATAAGGGAATGCCGCCCACACTACTCCAGTCCAACCTCAGCTTAAACCACACCTCCGAAAGCCCTGTTTCCAAGTAAGATCCCATTCTGAGAGTGTTGGGACTGTGGCACACCTTTTTGAAGGACACGTTCCACCTCTAACAGCTGCGAACCATTTACAACTACTGCATAGACCTAAACCTGTCCCCAGAGCTCCTTGCTGAGCCAACTTCCTCCCAGACTCCTGGCCTACCTCCATGGACCTGAGAAGTCTACTCCACTTCCCGCTTCTGGGGGCACACCATGCAACTCCATACCTCAGGGTTTGAGCCAGGCTGATCCCAGGCATCAGAGAGAAAATAATCTTTTCCATCCCAGTGCAGGTCGGGGACTTGCTTTCCCTAGGACTACCTCCCGCTAGGACGCTGAGGACAGGCCTATCAAGATCCTGGTGAGAAAAACCACTCTCTCATCCACAAGACCACACAATGCAATGACCTTGGTGTGTTTCCCCAGATCTGCCCTGTTTGATTTGAATAATACCCTATATGAGACATAACAGATCAGCCTGACAATAGCTCTTTTCCAGTCTTCCTTCATCAAATGTATAAAAGCAAAACACCACCACCACCAAAACGCGGTCCTGTCCACTTGCACTTAGAGTCACCCTTTCATATGTAAAAAAGTAACATCATTTCACAAATGTCCTTTTTGCAAAAGCAAGCCCAGCCCCTTTACTCTTTGTCTAAACTAATGGTAGGTAAAAATAAGTTTTATATATTACTACAGGGAATTTTTTTTTAATGTTGAAGCTAGAAATAAAAAGTCATTGAACTCAAAAATGCTCACCGAATGTTGTAATTTTCCCATAATAAAGACAAGTTCACGCTTCAAATAATGGCAATGGCCATACCCAGCAATGCTGGCAGTTTAGGCCAGGGGAGGCTTTCCTGGCAAATCTACAGGCTTGGCCTGAGCTCCTCGCTCAAGGGATAGTGGTAATTAGCGGAACCAATCATGCCTGCGCTCTGGAATTTAAATGGAAGAGACAGAACTCTTAGATCCCGGGGAAATGGAATATAGTGGAAGGACACACAGAGGGAAGGCAGCATGCGGAGACCACAAGACAGAGCGGGTCCGAGACCACAATGGAGGTATTGACTGGTGGCAGAAGTTCCAACTACTTAAACAGGTAACAAGTGATCTCAATCAGTAGACCCAAAATTCAGAAGCAAGCACGTTTCTCCTCACCATGCTCCTATAAGGTCTGGCTGCAGTCGGTCACATCTACGTGAATTCAGACCGTCAATCCCAAGTAATTTTAGGGAACCGGAGTCCTTTCTTAAACCAAACCAATTCTCCCCATTCTGGAATAACGAACTCTGCAGAATTCCTGGATCTGACCTCCACGACTTGAAGACAGTTGGAACTTTTCTTTAAGGACTCTGTACTTTACAACAGAGCTTCTCAGTCTGGACTCCTGTTAGTCCCAGGCTAGGGCAACACTTTCAAACTCTGAGGCAACTCACAGTTAGAAATACGTTTTACAATGGAACTCAGTAGCCAAAACACCTATCACACACTTAAAAATACATACACACACACACACACACACACACACAACAGAAGTATCATGAAACACTGCAAAACAATACTTACCAATCTGAGCAATCTATTTTCTACTGCGTTCTTCTAGTGAAGGGAATAAAAGATAACATCTACAAGTCTGATTTCACAACCAACCGAGTCTAGTAGCAGTTCAAAATACTGGGGAAAGAGGCATCCCAGTTCACGGGATAAAAACGATACATTTTCCTGGAAACTCCCATTTTAAGACCTGAAGTTTTTAAATATTTCAACTAAACACAGAGTCGAATGCAAAGACGATGAAGACAAAACGGAATTTCACCGATGTTTCTTAGTTCCAGCTAGCTATCTGGGACTTCAGCGGGTACAGCCCCTAGGATGTGAACACACAGTCTCCCTCTCTGAGGAGCACTTCAGCAAGACGGTGGAAGGATTCTGCCCTAACGCCAGTTTCTAACTCAACAAGGCATATTGGTGGGACAGTCACACCTCTAAGTCTTCACACCCGGGAAACCAATCCTGCCACTCCTCTGTGCTTCCTGGGAAAGGCAAAAGGCTGTGACCAGCAGGTGATTGTCCCAACACCATCAAACAGCCCGAGGACAGTAGGGAACAGTCGTAGCAAGAGTATCTGCTTCTTTAGCCACCAGGGCAAGAAGGTCGAGCGTAATGGAAGTGTCCCTGGCTGGAAAGGTCCCAACCGCATCCTCCATTCCTCAGGCCTGGCTTCCGCCTTCATTTTCCCTGACCGAGGACTCGAGCGCTGGCATCCCTTCCTCGACTCCCACACCGGTGCCCTTCGCCGGCACCAGCGGAAAAAGGGGTTGCCCGTGCGCTTTGTGGTACTGCGACCTTCCCGAGAGGTCAGCCCACACGGGCGGACAGGCCCGGCTGCCTGGACTGCGCCCTGCGAGGACGGCTCTGGAGCCTTCTCGGCCAGCAGCGTCTGGGGTCCGAGTTGGCCTACTCAACTAGCCACGCAGGTGTCGACAGGTAAAGCGGTGTCGACGCGCGCTCGGTATTTCCCGGGAGCTGTGCCGGGTTCGCCGGCGGCAGGGCCGGGACCAGAACCGGGGAGGCGCACACATTTGTAGAGAAAAGTGTAATATTTGCAATTCACGCATATTCCATTCTTCCCAGGGTCTTTCATCCAAGGACGACGCCCAGCAGCCACCTACAACCTCAGTGCTAGACTTACTAACCCTAAAAGAGTGAAGGGGTTAAAAATTTAAAAAAAATTTTTAAAACCCACCAACGACGAAACAACCACCCCATAATCTAGCCTGCAATTGCTACGTGCCTCGCGCCTTTTAAGGGCTCTGTGGGCGCCAGTCCGCCAAGCGCTCAACGTTCCGCCAATCACCGCACTCCCCACAGTTTTCCCCGCCCCTCGCCCTGTTCTAACCAATCACTGCGGAGTCGGCTTCTCTCCCCCCTCCCGCCCGCCCCCAACGCTTTGGAGGTTAGAATCCTTCAAATTTCACTCGCGCTCAACCGCCGGGTCTCAGCCGGAATTTATTTTTAGCTCCGGGCGAGCAGCCCCGCCCTCGGCTCCGCCTCCTAGCCGCCCCCAATCGGAGATGGAGTTTCCGCTGCGTCATCGCGCGGGCGGGCGGGGGCTATCCAATCAGCGCCCGGGAAGAACTGGCGTAACTAAACAGCGGCGGAAGAGGGTGGGAGGGTCATGACGCAGCGAGTTTCAGTCGTGACTTTTCCGGGGGCATCTTGGCGTCCCCTCTATTTCCCCTTAAAGCAAAACGTCGCCCGACGCACCCCCGTGCGTTTCCAGGGCGGGGGTGGCCGCCGCGGCGGGGAGGGCGGTGCTGACGCGAGCCGCGGCGGGGCCGGCGGCGGGGGTCACGTGGGCGTGTTTGGGGGCGGGGCCGCGCGGCGGTTCCGGGCGGTTGGGCGCGCGAGCGAGGAGCCCAGGCAGCCGCGCCTGCCCGCGCCCGCCCGCCCCGCCCCTGGATGCCGCTCTGCCCCGGCGCGGCCGCCGCCGATCGCAGCGCAGGAGCCGCCGCCGCGGTTGATGTGGTTGGCCCGGGGCCGAGGAGGCCGCCAAGATGCCGCAGTCCAAGTCCCGGAAGATCGCGATCCTGGGCTACCGGTCTGTGGGTGAGTGGCGGGCGCCGCGCGGCCTCCGCGCCCGGGCCCGGCCTCGCCTGGGCGCCGGGACGCGGCGGCCCGGCCAAGTTTGGGGTCGGCGCGGCCATGTGGCGGCCGCGCGTTTCGTAACCAGCCGCCCGCGGCCGCCACCTCCATTTTGAGCCGAGGCGGCGAGGCCGGGCCCCGCGGGGCGGCGGCGGCGGCGGGGGGCGGCCGGGGCTCGGGAGGACGTGCCTGGGGAGGCCGCGGGCGGACGGGGAGGTGCGGGGTGGCGGGGGCCGCCGAGCCGGCGGACGGGTGCGCTCCCGCCGGCACCGCCGCGGGGATCCACCGCACCTGTCTCCTCTCCGCCTTTTCGCGGCCGCCTGGCGCGATCCTGCCGGCGGCCTTTCCGCCCCAAATTAAATGAAGTCCGGGCGATTTTAACAAAGGAAACGGCACCCTGCGTTTTTTCGGTCCGTGGCGAAGTTCGGCGTTTTAAAGAAAACCAGGGACCTAAAGGACGTTTGGGTACCGAGGGCAAGTTTCCTACCGGAGGACCCGAAAGAGCCCTCTTCGGAAGCCCCTCGGTGCGCCCGGCGACCCGAGTAGGGAGGCGGAGAAGACGAGGTTTCCGATCTCTCGGTGTCCTATTTTCCTTCGGGAAAAATTAAGGTCAGGTACTTGGAACCGGGCTGTTGAAGTCATTCAGAAGTTTGCTGGGCTTTCCCACCCACCCCCGAAGGCTGACACCGCCCCGAAACTGTTGGTGGCGGTCGCCTTTTCGCCGAGCCGGGCGGGGGGGCGGGGGCGGCGGGGGCGGCGGGGTCGCGGGCGGACGGGCTGCCGGAAGACGAGTGAGAAAACAGAACCGTTGAACTTACCCGTGCTTCGGGGCGAGGCTTTATTGTCTTTGACAACCGGCAGCCTGGAGGAATCACGCTGATGCCTTCGCGTTGTGTTGAAGAAGTAACTGTCCAAGGAAAATGTGCACTTGATCCTGGGCGGGGGGTGGGGGTGCAAGCGAAGGTTTGGCGTCGACGGCGAGGGCAGGAGGAGGCGACAATAACCGCCATAGGCAAGCTGGTGACTGCCTGCCACCCATCGGATGAGCTCCCCGACGCCGCTTTCTGGTCTGCTTCCGCACCCCCATTTTCCACGGCCGGTGCCAGGGTCTGTGCTCTTTGACCAAGATCAGCTACAGCCTGCTTACTCATCCTCTTGTCGTCTCCCTCGTCCAAGTGCGGGGGGCGAGGGGTGGAGGGATCATTAGAATGCGGGGCAGTCAGAGGCTGAGAGATGCTTGTGCAGATAGGGGGTGCCGGGAGTCAGAGGGACAACTCTTGGATGATGCAGTGCCAAAGGATGGGTCTGTATGTGGGGGAAGAATGGGTGAGGGCCCTAGCAGCCGCAGCTCCGAAGGAACCATGCATCACACCGAGGCTTTTAAAATTCACTAGCAGTCCACTCCCCAAATGCCCATGTGGAATGGAACCTTTATTGGCAGCCTGAGTCACCCAGCCCTTGCTTCTCTGTTCTCGGTATTTCCCCGGCTTTTTGAAGAGTGGGATGGGGACATATCCTGCCTCTTGACAAGTTCTGATCAGATACATAGATCCATAGTGCCCATTCGTTGAGGACAGCAGTCTGAAAAATTTACAGGTGACCTCTACCTGTGCTGCCTATTTTCAGCCTGAGAGAATGTCCTAAAGATACTGACTTACTCCTTGAAATTCTCCAGATGGTGATTCTGGTCTTCAGTAATAAGCAAGTGTAGTGTTTATTGTGGTTTTGCTAAAGCAGTTCCTCATGTCCAGTTGAAATCCATTCTGTTTGGTCTCCTCATCTAATTCTCATCTCCCTGAAGACCTGGGTGTGACAGGTCAACCCAGAGCCTTCTGATCACAAACATGTGTTTTAAAGTGCTTTTGAAATACTGTGCTTAACTGGCCTGCAGTGAGATACAGACTAAGTTCTGGTCCCTGTCTCTGTGCCTTCCATATGTCATATTACCATATCCTACTTCAGGTAGTGATGATTAAAAGGTATTTTGGAGATTCCCAGCCTTTGCCTTTAATTTTAAAGTTGTTTACCTTTGTTAGGAACCAAGACACTTTGTGGTTTGTGGGTCTTTTGTTTCGCCGGCATCAAAAAAGGAATTATTTCCCTGATGCTATGTATTAGCCACTCTTGAGAGAATTATTCTGTATTTAGACTTAAAAGAGTTTACAGACATGTTTGCTTCCATGTGATGCTGTACTAAGGGAAGTTTAAGTATACGTGTTTCTAGGTGGTGTTATTTTGTGACGTGGAGCTGTTGGGTCATACTAACTGTTGGTAAAGAGTGGTAGAAAAGGGGAGCCTGGCTGACTCTAGAGTGTGCGACTCTTGATCTCAAGAGTTGTGAGTTCCAGGCCCTTGTTGGGTGGAGAGATTACTTAAAAGTAGAATCTTTTTGAAGAAGGTTCAGCTAGGGGCGCCTGGGTGGCTCAGTGGGTTAAAGCCTCTGCCTTTGGCTCAGGTCATGATCCCAGGGTCCTGGGATCAAGCCCCTCAGCACGGAGCCTGCTTCCCCTTCTTTCTCTCTGGGATTATCGCATCGGGCTCTCTGCTCAGCAGGGCGCCTGCTTCCCCCCCCCCCCCCCCCCCCCCCGCCTACTTGTGATCTGTGTCTGTCAAATAAATAAATAAAATCTTTAAAAAGAAAAGAAAAAGGTTCAGCTAGAAACCACACTTTTCTTAGAATGTTCTCTTGATTAAGTATCTTAATGCCAGTTTGACTAGTAGGGTACTTGTCATTGTGACTTTGTCATCTCACAAACTTTATTGTTAAAAGTTTGCTTTCAGCTAAAACTATTTAATGCTATGATTGTTTTACTTCGCTTTCAAATTTTGCATTTTTTTAAAAAATATTGATAAAATTACCACTGAGGAATGTATGATTCTCAGGCAATTTAATACAGTCCTTTTTCCTGAAGTACATTTCCTGTTATTTACAATGTTAAGCTTCTAAGGACACGTCACCTACAACGCAGGCTGGCTTTCTGGGAGTGCTTTGTATTGTTTTGGTGGTGGCAAATGTTCCGCACTCCCTTACGTCCATTGTTTCTAGTACAAACAAGTAGTCCTGTGATAGGAGGTAACTAAACTTAAGTTTGAAATGTAGTATCCGGTAACAATCCTTAAGTAAAATCTGGTACCCTCTTCGCTGGAATCTTCTGCAGAGAGCTTTGATAATCTACTTTCCCATCAGACTCTAATCAGAAAATTTTTTGTCCCGTAAAAGTCTCTGAGGTTAACAAAAGGGACAGGATCACAGGAAGGTGAAAGATCATAAAAGAGAAAATGAAACAGTGCTGTGGTTTGGTAAAAGACAATTCAGAAGTAACTCAAATTATGACCTTGTCAAAATGTTTTAGGTAGTAAAGAAGGTGCACCTTTCAGTTGGATACTTCATAGGGAGAAATATCATTAAATTTGTTCCCGATAAAATACAATCCGGTTTTATTCTGATTTACTGTCTTTTTAAATTACCCTATCCTTTCCTGACACATTTCATTGAGAATGCTGAAGGTAGAACATTCTTTGCCGTATATGAAATCCTCTAGCACATGAAGTTGTGTGTTCAAGCCCTCTTTAATACTTTGGCTGTGCACCTGTGGGCAGGGCAGTCCCATAGTGGCCACCTCGTACTGAAGCTTGAAATGAACTCTCTTTGGAGGGCGTTCATTTGTTCTGTACGAGAGGATAGTCAGAGCTTGCATTTGTGATTATGATATTTCAGTGTGGAATGTTATTTTGATGTCGATATGGGTTATATCTATCCGTAATAACCTTCATCTAGGTGGGTTATATCTATCCGTAATAACCTTCATCACCCCGAAAAGAAACTCTGTACCTGTTGACTGCCCCGCTCACCCCTAACCCTGGCATCCATTAGCCTGCGTTCTCTTTCTATGAATTTTCCTATTTTGAATATTTCATATAAATGACGTAAATGGTCTTTTGTGACGAGCCTTTTTAATTTAACATGAGTATTTTCAAGGTTCATCCATATTCTGCATATACCAGTAATTTCTCTTTTGTTGCCAAGCAATTCTCTGTTATTTGAATATGTCGCATTTGTCAGGTGATGGACATGTGGTTGTTTCTACATCTTGGCTATTATGAATAATGGTGTATGATCATTCCTGTATAAATTTTTGTGTAGACATATGTTTCCATTTCTCTTGGGTATATTCTTCGGAGTGGAATTGCTGGGTCATATTTTTTTTTTAATATTTTATTCATTTGAGAGAGAGAGCGAGCGAGCGTGCGCACAAGTTGGGGGGGGTCAGTGGAAGGGGGAGGAGAAGCAGACTGCCCACTGGGTAGGGAGCCCAGCGTGGAGCCCTATCCCAGGACCCCAAGATCATGACCCAAGGTGAAGTCAGACACTTAACTAAGTGAGCCACCGGGTGCCCTTGTGTGTAACGTTTTGAGGAGCTGCTAAAAGTGTTCACAGCAGCCGCACCGTTTTACATTCCCGCCAATTGAACGTTGGTTTCAGTTTCTTTACATCCTCATCAACACTTGTAGTTGTCTTTTTTTTTTATTTTAGTCGTGCTTCTGGGTGTGAAGTGGTAGCACATGAGATTTGCATATGATTTCTCCCATTCTGTGGGGCTGTCTTTTCACTTCCCTGTTGATGTGCTTTGAAGCCAAAGTTTTCAATTTTGACAAAGTCTGGTTATCTTTTCTTTGGTGACTTGTGCTTTTGGTGTCATGTCTAAAAAACCATTGCCTCACCAAGGCCATGGAGATTTACTACTATGTTTTTTTCTAAGTGTTTTTATCATTTTAACTTGGACATATTTGATCTATGATCCCCTCAGAGTTAATTTTTGTATAAGGTAGGAGATGGGGGTATGACTTTATTCTTTTACGTGGGGATGTCATGTAGTCCCGGCACCTTTTATTAAAGACTTATTGAATTATCTTGACATCTGTGTCAAAAACTAAGGGACCATAAATGTTAGAGTTTATTTTTGGATTCTGTTCCTTTGACCTGTATGTCTGTCCTTATGCAAGTATCACACTGTCTTGATTCCTGTGGTTTGGTAGGAAACTTCAAGATAGGGACATGCCAGTCTCTATACTTTAGTCTTTTTCAAGATTGTTTTGGCTGTTATGAATCCCTTGCATTTCCGTATGAGTACTGAGGTCTAGATTGTCAACTTCTGCCAAACACACACACATACACACACACACACACAAACCCACTAGGATTTTGACAGGATGTTTTATAGTTTTGTAATTATCTTTAAATGTTTGATTTTGAAACCAGCTGAATCCTCATATCTGCTTCTAAATTCATTCCACTGCAACATGTTATTGTAATGCAGTATGTGAGAGAACACCAACCTCGCATAGATATCTAATAGGGAAAGAGAGGAGTATTTTTTCTTTTTTTTTAAGATTTTATTTATTAGAGGGGCGCCTGGGTGGCTCCGTGGGTTAAGCCTTCAGCTCAGGTCATGATCCCAGGGTCCTGGGATCGAGCCCCTCAGCACGGAGCCTGCTTCCCCCTCTTTCTCTCTCTGCCTCTCTGCCTACTTGTGATCTATCTCTGTGTCAAATAAATAAATAAAATCCTTTTTTCTTTTTTCTTTTTTTTAAGATTTTATTTATTAGAGCTCGCGAGCAAGGGGAGGGTCAAAGGGAGAGGGAAAAGCAGACTCCCCACTGAGTGTGGACCCTGATGTGGGGCTCAATCCCGTGACCCCGAGATCACCACCCAAGGGAAGTCAGGTGCTTACCTAACTGAGCTATGCAGGCGCCCCAGGAGTATTTTAACACCTTTTTCAGATAATTGTTTATATTCTTTGCTGCTCACCAGAACTCCGTAGGTGTTGGTAGTAGTGTCCCCACCATAGGTGGTCAGTTGCAGTAGCCGCCTGAAATCATGTGGAAGAATTCTCTATTGTTACATTGAATTCCATCGTTTATTTTGCACTTTGCATGGATCATCTACCTATGACTTTGATTTTGTAAGGTCATATCTTGGTTATTTCGAAAAGAATGGTTTACTTTACGCAGATCCTTCCACATTTTGATACATTTCAACATACAAACTTTTTTTTTAAAAGATTTTATTTATTTGAAAGAAAGAGCGTGTGCGAGTGAACCAAGGGAGGGGCAGTGGGAGAGAGAGACTCTCAAGCAGACACCCCATGAGCAGAGCCTGACCCTACTGGGGACTCAGTCCCACCACCCCAAGATCGTGACCTGAGCCAAAACCAGGAGTCGGGTGCTTCACTAACTGAGCCACCCAGGTGCCCCAACATACAAACTTTTTAATCACATTTTTTTTTAAAGATTTTATTTATTCATTTGACAGAGATCACAAGTAGGCAGAAAGGCAGGCAGAGAGAGAGGAGGAAGCAGGCTCCTCGCAGAGCGGAGCCCCCCGATGTGGGGCTCGATCCCAGGACCCTGAGATCATGACCTGAGGTGAAGGCAGAGGCTTTAACCCACTGAGCCACCCAGGTGCCCCTTAATCACATTTTTTAATACCGCCATCAATCTCCTTAGGGAAAAAATGTAAATTTTGGGAAGCTTTAAGCTTTAAGCTCACCATGAGTGATGCAGATTTTCCAAAATTCGAATTTCCTCCTGAGGGTTTGAATGGGATCATCGGCAAAGTGCTGCCACTTGTACTTGAAGTGACAGTCTCCTTTCTTTCATTTCAAGAAGACGCCTGCCGAATGCAAACTATTTGAAATAATGATCGTTTATTGGCCATTTTTGCAAGTAAAAGTGATGGTCTGTGATAAAAGTGGCTGTTTTCAGATCACTTCACAAACATGGCACACATGCTTTGCTTCGAGACGACTGTCGCGCTCCGGTATGCGGCAGCGCCCTATGTGTGCATCCTGTTTGGTCACACGGTATTGAAAAGGCGTGCTTAAGGGTCAAGACAAAATTAATTGTTTTTACTGCCTCCTCAAGGACACTGTTAAATGAAGACAGTTTGGTGTTTTCATGGCAGGTGCATGGTCGTGGAGAGAACAGTGCTTTCCCACAACCGTGCACAGCCACAGTCTGGATTCGTGCGGAGGGCCCTTGCACTGTTGGTGCAAACGTGAACGTGGTGGCAAAGGCTAATAATATCTTGGTAAGGCAGTGGAAATAGTTTTGACCTCATGAGCCCCCTGGAAAGGGCTCAAGGGACCCCCAGAGTGTCTCTAGCTCCACTTGGGGACTCACTGAACCACGGGACGCAGAACCTGGCCAGACCACTCGCTGTGCCTGTGCAGAATTGAGTCAAGAGTGGCTGCATCGCAGATGCTGCCCAAGGAGTGTGGTCACCACGGGCTTAGACGACCCTTCTAGAAGAAGCCCTGTCACCTGGTAGGAGAGAGAGATGGTGAGGCAGAAAAGAACATGCATGCTTGGGAACTGAAGGAGGCAGGGGAGCTAGCGGAGAATGTTGGGGAACCAGGAAATGAAGTTGGAGGTGGTCAGGGGCCGTGGGTGAGGCAGGGCCTTGCAGGAAGTTCAAGAGGCTGTTCCTTTGGAGCATAAGCAGTGGGTTACTAGAGTATGGGGAGACTTGAGGGTACCTGAAGCCAGTGGACGTGGCCTCCGATTGTGGTGCAGTTTGGGGTGAGTGTTGTTTTTTGGTCTGGTAATGACGAGGCTCCCAGAGATTAATAAAAACTTGCCACGGATGGCAGCATATCAGGACCTATCTGTGAGTAATGCGGTTTTCCCATACAAGCACGAGAATTGGGGTGTGGGGTGGGGATCTGAGTACCAACAAGATTATCACAAAATCAGAAACGGCCGTTTCTACCTGTGATTATGAAGCTGGTAATACCCAACACTTTTCTTACTTGAGGGTCTAAAGTAAGGCATTGACAACTTCAGTATTGCCCATGGGTAAATTGTACTTGGTTATTGGAGTAAGTCAGAACTGAACTTGGACATGATTGTGCAGGTTAAACCATTTTCAGGTCTTGAGTGATCACCCTTGGGAGAACCTTTATTCTTAGTTCTAGAACTATTTATCATGAAGTACCAAAGTAATAAACCTGGAGTGATACAGTGCAAACTCGTGAGGGCCTTCATCATTAATTACTTGTTGGATTTAGAAATATAATTTAATATCAAACACAGAGGTCCTGGAATACTGTTTTAGTATTTCAATATTCTTTTTTTTTTTTTTTAAGATTTTATTTATTTATTGACAGAGAGCAATCACAAGTAGGCAGAGAGGCAGGCAGAGAGGGGGAAGCAGGCTCCTTGCTGAGCAGGGAGCTAGATGCAAGGCTCAATCCCAGGACCCTGAGATCATGACCTGAGCTGAATGAAGGCAGAGGCTTAACCCACTGAGCCACCCAGGCACCCCCAGTATTTCAATATTCTTAAGTGTATATTGGGCCTCTGATTAAAAAAGAGTTCCATATAGGACATTGGAATTTGAAGACTAAATTGAGATTAATTTAGAACAGAAACACTAGAAGCAGTAATCTGGCACTTTGAGGGCAAGGGAAGGCAGGGCAGTTTGAAGACCCTAATAAAAGCATGTCCTTTTTTGGTAGGTGTCCCTCTTACCTCCCTGTCCCCTCTCCCTCATTTCTCTTTTTGTTGTGCTTATTCGTTTGCAGAAAGACTCCTCAGGGACTTTTGAAACGGAAATTGGTGTATTAACAAGATATGTGATCCTACTTCTGGCAAGATCAAAAGTTGATTGTTAACTCTGCGGCGTCAGGGTAAATAATTTGTGCACGTGGAGATGAAATACCAGCTCTTACAGTTAATATAGTTTGATGAAATGAAAATGCTTTTCTAGGACTTCTATTAGATATAAATGCATCCAGCTGACATTTTGCTGGTTTTCAAATCTAAATCACATTCAGAATTTATTTTAAAGAGAATATTTTTAAATATAGGTTCTTCTTCTTCTTCTTCTTTTTTTTTTTTTTTTTTAAGATTTTACTGATCTAGGGAGTCTGAGTGGCTCAGTTGGTCAAGCAACTGCTTTGGCTCAGATCATGATCCTGGAGTCCCAGGATCGAGTCCCATATGGGGCTCCCTGCTCAGCGGGAAGTGTGCTTCTCCCTCTGACCTCTCCCCTGTTGCGCTTTCTCTCTCTCTAATAAATAAAATCTTTAAAAAAAAAATTTATTGGTATATGGGGGGGGCAGTTTGAGCAAGAGTTTAAGAACAGAAGGAGGGAGAAGCAGACTCCCTGCTGAGCGGGGCGGCTGGATGTGGGACGTCGTCCCAGGATTCTGGGATCATGACCTGAGCAGACGGCAGCTGCTTAACCACCTGAGCCACCCAGGTGCCCTGGTTCTTTTTGTTCTTGTTCATGACTTGTATAGGTGCCTGAGTAAAAAACTAAGTGGCAAAATTCAACCACAGTGGCTAACCTCAAGGGGAGGAAGGCTTAAGATGACCTTGGCACACTGGACTCACCAAGGTCAAATGTGACTCTTTGTGGCTGGAGGGTAAGTGGGAAAACACTGGAATCTCTGGTCCCCATGCTAGACAGGAGTTATACGTGGTAGGGTGACTCTCTGGCCAGGCTTATGTGGCCTTGAGTATCCCGGCAGGGGTGGGCCGGGCGGACACCGGACTCTGGAGACCTGAGTGCTCTGCGAACGAAGTTTGGACTGGAATGTTACTGAGACGGCTACAGGAGGAAAGGACAACCTGAAATGTCAAGTCATGAGGCGCCTGAGCTCTGTGGTCGGTTGAGTGGCCAACTCTTGGTTTCAGCTCAGGTCATGATCCCGGGGTCCTGGGTTTGAGCCCCACATCCGGCTCTGTGCTCATTATGGAGTCTGCTTCAGGATTCTCTCCCTCTCTTACTCTCCCTCATCTCGGCCCCCATCCCAGCTCATGTACACATACTCTCTCAAATAAATCTTTAAAAGAAAGAAGTCTGAAGTCTTATGTTTGTGTTTCAGAAAAGGTCCCCTGAGTGCCTGCAGGTTGAGGATCCGGGTCCATTTTCCCAGCATGTTAGTTACCCGGCATGTTAGTTACCCAGCACTCCTTCGGACCGGCAAGTAGAGCGGTCTCTTCAGTGCTGGGTGTCACGTGTTGGGGAGCAGTGCCAGCTTAGAGGAGTGCTTCTTGGAGGTCGTGAGCTTTCCCTGAAATCACAGGCATATTTTCTGGGGAAGGAGTTGGCGTCTGTCAGCTACCCAAAGGGCTTCATTCCCCCAAAAGATTGAGTTGCTAGAATGACGGGTTTGAGGGGACACTGTGGATTCAGTGTCATGTTACTTAGGTGATCATTAGATGTTCAGATCAGTCCCTACCGTGTGCCAGACACAGTGTACTTAGCCACAGAGGCAGAGACAGTCCTGCTTCCTGCCCTCAGGGAGCTTCGTCTGGGGAGGGAGGCCCGGGAGACAGTACTGCTACTACTACTAATAGTTTTTAAAGCATTAGTGGTATGGGGCGCCCTTAAACACCGTGAGGTGCGTACTATTAGGATGGTAAAGATGATGCCTGTTTTGCAGATGAGGACAAAAAGTTTAAATGGATTTGCCCAAGGTCAACAGTGAAGTAGCTGAGCCAGGATCTGAATTTCAGCCCTAGTCCAGAGCCAGCACTCTCTTTGGGCCGCTACCCAGATGATTGGGCTAAATGCTTCAAGAGAAATCCTCGAGGGGAGAAATCCTGCACAGGGGTGGAGAAAGGTCCCTAAAGAACTGTCACGAGAGCTGGAGTTAGCCAGGCAGAGGTGCGGGATCAGTGGGGTAGGAAGGACAGAGCCTTACCGTCCAAAGGAGCAGCATATGCCAAGGATGAGTGGATTTCGGCTCAGTGTGGCTGGACCTGGGAATGGTGACCGAGGCTCGAGGAATAGGATGTGATTGGGCAGGGAGGGGTTATCCGTGTGCCCGCTGCCTACCAAGAACAGCCTAGAGGGCCTTATTGTGCAAGTTTTAGACTTTGCCCTAGAAATGGAGGAAAGTCACTGACGGGTTTTAAGCAACAGATAAGATGATCGTCTACACCAGGATGGACAAACTTCTGTACAGAAATTGTAAAGTATGTATTATATACTGTACTGTTGCAGTAAAGTGATCTAGAGAAAAGAAAACGTCACTGGGAAGAGCACAAGGAAGAGGAAATACATGTATAGTGCTGCAGTGTCATTTATCGGAAAACCTGCATATCCGTGGACCTGCACAGTTCGCACCCATGTTGTCCTGGAGTCGGTCTGCTGCCGCCTCCGCTCAGAGCAAGCAAGCGCTGTAGACAGTACATCAGTGAGTGTGGCCGTGTGCCGTGCAACCGTATTTACAGACACTGACATTTGAGTTTCATCCAATTTGTACATCGTGAAATATTACTGATTTTTTTTCAGCCAGTTGAAAATGTAAAAACCACTTGTAGATCCTGGGCTGTAGTTTGCTGATCTTCCTGGTGTGTATCCTCAAGAAGACCTGTCCCTCTGGCAGCTCTGGGAGGGGGATGGAGCAGTCAGGGAACGGAAGTGCCAGGACCAGCCGCGGACTGAAGTTCATGGGCCAAGGTGTCAGACACAGGTGCAGTATGGGCAGGACGCTGAGGCGGAGCTGAGAAGTGACAAGGGGGGAGTCGCCAAGAGGAGATGTTCAGGAAAACTTCCAGGTGGTTCGCATGAGGCCATGAGTGAACAACTGTGCCCTGGGCTAAAGGGAGAAGGGGTACACCGGGATTTGGGGGGGGGACCACATTCATTTGTGTACCTGCTAGATCTACCCACTCACCTTGCCTTCTGGCTGTAGAGGGCCTAGCAGTGACCCACACAGTTCCCATGGTCCTAGAGTAGGTGGCTGTGCCTGCATTTTGGCTGCCGGAGGGTGTGCTGCCCCTGGGTGGTCGTGTCACCTGTGGCTGTGCCCAGACACACCTTCCTGCTGCAGCGTTGTCTCCCTGCTGCCTTGGAAACAGGAGGTCGCAAGACCCGTGGGACTCTGCGCACTGACCCTGCTCGCTCTGCCAGGCAGGGGTGCTAAGGACTCATGTCTGTCTCCAAGGACATTCCTTGCTTTGGGGAGACGGGGAGTCGGGCTTCATCTCTAGACTACTTCTTTCCTATTTGTCTGGGTTTTTTCTTAAGTAGGCTTCACACCCATTGTGGAGCCCAAGGCAGGGCTTGAACTCATGATCCTGAAGTCGAGACCTGAGCCTAGATCAAGAGTCAGACTCTTGGGTCGCCTGGGTGGCTCAGTCAGTTAGGCCTCTGCCTTCAGCTCAGGTCGTGATCTCAGGGTTCTGGGATCGAGCCCCGCATCAGGTTCTCTGCTCAGCAGAGAACCTGCTTCCCTTCCTCTTTCTGCTTGCCTCTGCTTACTTGTGATCTCTGTCTGTCAAATAAATAAATAAAATCTTTAAAAAAAGAGAGAGAGAGACTCTTAACTGACTAAGCCACCCAGGTACCTCTAGACTTTTTCTTTCTTTTTTTTTTTTTAATATTTATTTATTTGACAGACAGAGATCACAAGTAGGCAGAGAGGCAGGCAGAAAGAGGAAGGGAAGCAGGTTCTCTGCCGAGCAGAGAGCCCGATGCAGGCCTCGATCCCAGGACCCTGGGATCATGACCTGAACCAAAGGCAGAGGCTTAACCCACTGAGCCACCCAGGCGTCCCTAGACTTTTTCATTGTACATAATTGCTACCAAAATATGTGAAGTGTGTTTTTATAAAAGAAATTGTTTTCTTAATCCAACCATGTTTCTGGATGACTATTATCCTAAAATATTGGACTACACACAAAATGGACATAGCTTCCATTTCTTAAACTGTGGAAGTCTTTTTGGTAGGCAGCTAAGTCTATACAAGTAGGATATTCCCTGTACCCTTAAAACCATGGCGTAGAGTGGCACTGTCCATCAGAAATACAATGCAAGGCATCTAGGGAATTTAAAATTTTCCAATAACCACATAAAGCAATAAGAAGGAATAGTTGAAATAATTTAAGTATATGTTTAATTTAGCCCAGTAAGTCCAAAATATTATTTCAGTGTATGTTGAATATTTTTTATATTGTCACTTTTTTTAATGTAAAGCTTTGATATCTTATATGTTTTACATTATGTATGATGCGTCTCGGGACCAGCCACGTTTCAAGTGTCCACTGCCCACTGGCTCCCCACCGTGGGACAGCACGGAAGTGGGGAGGAGGGAATTGGTGGTCATAAATGGATCATTGTAGAGTCTTAAAGAACTTTTGAAGAAATAATTTTTATAAGTAACCATTTGTGCTGATAACTATCTCTTTTCATTTTTCTAATTTCTTATTACTCATTTTGATGAGTCTTAAACTATGTGCTTTTTAATAAATTAAAGATTGTGTTGTAATTTGAGAATTTATCTCATTAGCTTTTTCCCTAGCCCTTTTCCTCCCCGGACCTGGGGCTTCTCTCCACTTTTGGCCACATGTGTAGCAAAATTCTTTCTTCATTGTTGCTGAACACTGAATTTCCTGCAGTTTATCATGTCTGTCCCTGCCTTCCGGCTAGGCTGTGTCTTTGAATCATCCCAGGGAAATGGATCTCCTGTTTTAAAACTCTTCAGGGAGATAGTTTCATAGCCTTTCTTGGCAGAATTTTGTTTTTCTTTTAGTTTAATAACTCTGACAGTTAATAAAATTCTTCCATTTATGTAACTTAAATCTTTATGTTTTATTATAAACTTACCTCTTGTATTCTCCGTGGCGTATGTTTGGTAGATCAAGCTTGGCAGTAGTGGGCACCCAGGAAGTATTTGAATGAGGAATAACTATGAACCAGTTTTGCTCGGTCATTCTGTCTTATGTTTGTTGTAATAATAATTACACCTTCATTTTTTTCTCACCTAGCATCTATTTTTAAAAGTCAGGAAGGGGGTGTGAGAAAGAATGAGATGATGTCAGCTCTGGTTAACTCATAGGAACAAATGAGATAATTCATAGGAAAATGTACAAACTCTTAAAACGGTATCTGGCTCATAGGTCCTGGTGAGCAATTGAATTTTGGATTCTCTGCATCACATGCATTCGTCTGACTCTGATGGAGATGTTGTAGGGATGGGTTCATGTATCAAGATCATGGCTAACACGGAACATACAAGGATTCTTCATGCACCACCTTTTTAAATTAGAATGGTGAGGTCAATGTATTTTTTGCAGAAGGCTTCCTTGGTGGCCCTGATGTATATGCCTGTCACCTCACCCCCTCAATAAAGCAACAGCCTGCCGTTAACAGAACCACTCATCTTTCCCTGAAGTGGGTACGGTTCTTGAGTAAGCATCTAATTGGCATTGCGTTTCGTGTAGAGAACACATTGGTGAACCTTCATACAGTTCATTGTTATTCTGGCCTTTTCTATGACTATCTGTTCAGGTTGCTGTCCCTTTATAACTGCACCTTCTGCTGTTTGCAGACTGGGTTGCTCTGTCGATGTCCTTCCTCTTGGTGGTTCCCAGAGAAAGACCTTCCTGGAATTCATGCCGTGTCCCTGTGACACTCTTGAATCCACAGAATGCCAGAGAGATGACAGTGGGCCAGTGCCAGGCCTTACTCCTTCAGAGATCAGCAGCTTCTGCTTTTGTGTTCTGTGGAGCTACAAGGAACACGTGGGCGTGCTAGGCGAGGAGGACGTGTGGGCGATGGAAGGCCCAGCCAGCCCAGCTGAGGCTCGCTACCCCCCAGTGCCACCGGGGAGGGAATGACTGCCAGACCAGCAGAGGGCCCAGCTGAGCCCCGCCTCGGTTGTAGAATTTGAGAACAGAGGACGTGGCTGTCTGTATTAGCCACTGAGTTTTGGGGTGGTTTGTTACACAGCAGTGGATGACGGAGCAGTTGGTAGTTCACTGCTGGGGAGTGGGATATTTTTATACTTCCTGTTTTGTTTTTTTTAAGTAATCTCTACACCCAGCTTGGGGTTCGAACTCAAAATCCTGAGATCAAGAGTCATACATACTCTCCACCAACTGAGCCAGGCACGTGCCCCTGTCACATTATTTTGAGGTTTGAGCTGAAGTAGTTGTTAGTATCTTTCATTTTCTTAGAATACAGATTAATTTATTAGCTGTAATTATTGAATGCCTTTGTCTCCCAAGCTGATTATTTTAGTCTTAAGAGCAGTTAATAGTATTACTACAAATAGGGACATTCAGCAAGAACTTGCGATGTACCAGCTTTTCCACGCGTATTTTTTCATTGAAACCTCACAGCAATCTGGAAGGTAGGGACTGGTATTATCTCCAGTTTACAAACAAGGAAACAGACTCAGGAAAACTGCCTGCGGTGACATAGCTAATCACCATACTGTTCCGCTTAGTGAAAAATAGTAAATGTCTTCCTCTTTTTTATACTTTTCTAAATCAACTTTTATTGATGTATAATCTAAATATAATAAAGTATGCATTTCAAGTGTAAAGTTACATGAGTTTTGATAGATTTATTCACCTGTGCAACCATTACGCCAAAATACAAAATATTTCTATCACCCCAGAACATTCCCTCGTAGCCCACCCCCACTCCCAGGCAAGCATCAATCTGCTTCCTGTCACTGTGGATTGGCTTTCCTTGTTATACAGTTTCATGTAGATGGAATCATACAGTGAATACTCTGTTTGGCTGCTTTCAAAAAACGTGATAGTTTTTAGGTTGATCCGGTTGTCACACGCCTAAGTGGTTTCTTTTTAATCGCTGAGTAGTAGTCCCTCGTATGGCTACACCAGGGTCTGTTTCTCCTGTCGCCTGTGAATCGTTTCCAGTATTTAACTACTAAGAGCAAAGCTGTGAGAACCATTTTTTTTTTAAGATTTTTTTTTTTTAATTTATTGGACAGAGAGACACACAGCAAGAGAGGGAACACAAGCAGGGGCAGAGGGAGAGGGAGAAGCAGACACCCCGCTGAGCAAGGAGCCCGACACAGGGCTCGATCCCAGAACCCCGGGATCATGACCTGAGCCAAAGGCGGATGCTTAACAACTGAGCCACCCAGGCGCCCCGTGGAAACCATTTCTTACCATTTGTGGACACGCAGTCATTTGTCTTTGGTAAATATCTCGGACTAGTGTCGCACAGGCCACATGTATGTAAGTGTATAATTTTGTTGGAAACTGCCAAACTGTTTCCCAATAGATCTGTACCATTTTACACTCCCACCAGCAACAGACGAGAGTTCCAGCCTCCCTGATGCTCCGTATCCTGGAACGCTTTAACCTCAGCCATGCTAATGCTATGGTGGTGGTTTTGTTTGAATTGTCCAGTGACTAGGGAGAGGAGCAACTTTTCCTTTACCTGTTGGTAGTTTGTAGAGCTTTGTGAGGTGTCTGTTCGAGTCTTCTTGCCTCTTTTATTGGGCTCCTTTTGAGTTATTTTGAATAGCAGACTCAGAAAGGTGCTCAGTGGTTGCAGGGGGCTGGGGAGTGCCCAGGGGAATGGAGGTGACGGCCGACAGGTATGGGGCTCCTTTTTGGAGTGATGAAAATGTTTCAAAATTGGTTGCGGTGAGGATGGCACAGCCCTGTCAATATACTAAAAAGTTAATTGTGCTCTTTAAGTGGTTACATTATATAGTATCTGAATTCCATCATCATGAAGTTGTTTAAAATAGAAAGGCAAAGCAGGTGTCTTCGTCTCCTGGGGTGGCAGCGAAGGGCCCCGCAGATGGCAGGCTGTGACAGGCCTTCATCATCTCACAGCTCTGGGCTCAGAAGCATGAAGTCAAGGTGTGGGCCGGGCCCTGCCCCCTTGCAAGGTGCACGGGAGGGTCTGTTCCAGGCCTCTCTCCTTGGCTTGGATATATTTAAATGTTCATCAACCGCAGGGAATGGAGTAAAGCAATAGAAACCATGAATGTGTTCTCGGCTATTTCAGGGGGAGGATTTAGAGGAGAGCTGGGGAGAAATGGGCTTCAGAACACTAGGAGCCAGAAGAGCATTTGCGGGAATAAGAGGTGGGCACAGCAGGTGATCTCTGAGGTTAGGCACGGCCTCGGAAGCACAGCTGCGCCCCAGTGCCTGGCTCTTCTTAAAAATTCTTTAAATACTTAGGACGTGAGCTGCTGGCAGGAACTAGAGGCTGTGGGGACATCCTGGAGGCTGGAAGAGAAAAGTGACCTAGGGTGATCTGTTAAATTTGAATTTTGTTTCCTGAAGACAGCGCTTCTTAAGTTTTAGGGTGCAGTGGAAAGGGGCGGTGCGGGGGTAGAGCTTGTTAATACTCCCAGAGGGTTTGGTTGGGACCCGAGGATTTGCATTTGTAGTAGGTCACCCTGGGATGCTGCTGGTGGAACCACATTTTCACTGCTCCTCTCTGGAGAGGCTTCCTAAAGCCTTGGGACGGCGGGGGTGAGGGGTGGGGGGGGTCTGGAAAGACCAGAGATTGAGAATAGCTGTTAACGGACAGGACTGCAGGGTTTGTCTGCGGCAGAGCTCAACAGGCTCACCAAAGGCAAATGATTAGATTGAGATCAGAGGATGTTTTCAAGGAGCCCAGAGAAAGGAAATTGGAGGATAGACCAGATAGTAGTGAACAGTGATTTATCTCGGGGCAAGGAAGTGAAAGGTGGTGGAGATTGGAGAGTCAGGATACGATCGTTGAGAGTCGTGTATTTCTGACCTTTGTGACTGCCGCCTTATAACTTGATTATTCGAAGTCCGCTCTGGTGTTCTTTCTTTAAGAACAGTGTTGCTGTCTGGGCGGCTCAGTGAAGCGGCTGCCTTCGACACAGGTCATGGTCTCCGGGCCCTGGGATCGAGCCCTCTGCTCAGCAGGGAGTCTACTTCTCCCTCTGTATGCGCGCTTCCCCCCCCCCCCCGCCCCCAAATAAATAAAATCTTTATTTAAAAAAATAAAAACCGTGCTGATCATGGCTCAGTATATTAATTTCATGAGCTGGTGGGTTACAGCCCCTGGTTTGACAGTGTTGCTTCCAGAGATGTCCTGGACAGGAGTCAGAAAGTAAGGGTGCTGGGAGAATGTGCCGTCCTGCTGGGGATTGGTACGAGGGAGGTTGCGAACGAGGGGGAGTCTTCTGGGAGGGGCAACCAACCGGTGTTTCATGGTATGCGCACGAGGTGGCATAGAGGGAATTATCAGTGGCAATTCCGGTGACGCTTTGAAGCTAAACCATCTTATATATGTGGACGGCAGGGTCCCGTAAGGTGATGTGCAGAATTTGAGGTGAAAAGGAACGCAGTCCTCGGAATGGATTGTGTCCCAGATACATCACGCTGTTCCCAGTGGACCCTTGCGCCAAATGATTTGACAGACTAGTTGGTAGATTGAAACCTACTCCTCCCCATTATGTCCCAGTGAACAAGGAACGTGTCAGCTGTTCCATAGAGTGCTGGTTGGGGGAGGGGAGGGAGAGGTAATACATGAAAATAGTGTGGGTTTTTAGAAGAATAATCATGATGGGGCACCTGGGTGGCTCAGTGGGTTAAGCCTCTGCCTTCTGCTCGGGTCATGATCTCAGGGTCCTGGGATCGAGCCCCACATTAGGCTCTCTGCTCAGCAGGGAGCCTGCTTCCTCCTCTCTCTGCCTGCTGCTCTGCCTGCTTGTGATCTCTGTCTGTCAAATAAATACGTAAAATCTTCAAAGAAAATAATCATTACAACTAGTTTAGAATTAATCTGAAAGCTCTTAAAATGTTTTCCGTACAGTGCCTGTTTTGCAGCAGTCACGAGTGTGAGCGGTTCGGTCAACAGCCTTGCAGGTGTGTCTTGCGAAGTGAAAATACCAGGTGAACAAACTTACTGGCCATATTATCCTTGGCAAGAAATACGTAAATGCTGTGTTTACCTGGTAGATGTTTAGAAGAAACTTACTAAAAATGATCTGTAGGATTTTTTTAAAGTTAAGGTGGTTTTTAGTCTGGCGGAAGAATATTTGTGGGCTGCTGGGATACATTGTTTCCATGCCTTTTTAGTACTGTTAGCCTAAAAGGAGTGATCCGTGCCTCTCTCTGCAGTGATAACAGGCATCGGGTAAGTGCTGCCTTTCAGTTTGTTTCAGATCACTCCTGTATTGTCTTCAGCATTTCTTCAGAGAGTTGATCTGGAATTTGAAATCCCCTCAGGTTATACTAATTTATGAGCCTACTGAGAGAGAGGATGAAACACCTTCAGGAAATAGCTAGTCTTCCAGAATCTGAATCTGATGAGCGCAAAGGCCACAGTGAACGTGTGAGATTATAATGGGGGAGGGGCTTGTTAACTGTGATCAAGTACAGAACATCCTTGGCACCCTCGTCATCGGTACATCGGTGCACTCGTCACTAACGCGAGCAGTGCACTAACAGTGGCCCTCGCAGCTGCAGGTGAACGGCACAAAAGCCTGACCTAAGAGCCAAGCTGCTGCTTTAGAGGACGATGGTATCCCCAAAAGCCAGAAATGGTTAGAACCAGGACTGGGAACATGAGGAACAGTGGGATTTGTGGACTAAGAGTAATATGAAAATTTCAGCACTGGTTGTTTAATAATTCTGCTTTTTAATGGAAACAGCCAAATACCCCGCTGTGTCATGTCAGCAAATGTAGTCTTCCTGTCCCTTCTTAATTTAAATAATTAATGATCTCCCCTTAGGGGAGAGACCCAGGGGAGGCCCAGGCTTCTCCGCAGTCCTGCCTCCCCTAATGGATGGTCCCTTTCTCCTAGGACCAAGCTGATTGAGAAAGCCAGTTTTCTCCCTAAAGACGGGGCTTTGTTTTTAAAGATTTTATTTATTTATTTGACAGACAGACAGGTCACGAGTAGGCAGAGAGGCAGGCAGAGAGCAAGAGGAGAAAGCAGGCTCCCCGCGGAGCAGAGAGCCCGACGCGGGGTTCGATCCCAGAACCCTGAGATCATGACCTGAGCTGAAGGCAGAGGCTTTAACCCACTGAGCCACCCAGGTGCCCCAAGACGAGGCTTTTAAATTCAGGCGTCCCAGTTATGCATGAAGACGAGACTTTGCTGTCACCCGGCTTTGTGATTTGGGTGGGGCCACGCTGTCTGCTTGTGCCGGAAGGATTCTTGGTGTTTTTCAAGTCAAATGTCAACTGAGCCTGTCAGAAAATTTCTGCCCTTCATGGTGCAGACAAGGAGCTCTTTGATATGTACCAATAATTGTATTTTTAAAACTTCGTCCACTTGTTTATCTAAAACTCCATTGTTGCACTTAATCTCATGCGATCTTATTTAATGTAACTTTCTTCAGTTTTTTGTGACAAGGGCAGAGATTCTTGTCCCCATCCCTTGAGTCCTGCCGCAAGGCCCGTCCTTGACAGCTGTTGTGTCCTGTCCTCCTCTTGGGCTTACCGAGTAGACCATACTTAACTCCTTTCTTTCACTATTTTTAATCCAGTTCTACTTTGGAAAAGGTGTACACAATCATTTTAATCCCTTGTTAACTCTTGCCCATTCATCTCGAGAAAAATCACCTCCTGCTTTCTTCCTTCCTCTGCCCGTTTACAAGCCGGCCGAGCCCCGGAAGCCTGCGGAAGCGCGCCAGAGCGCCTGGAAGTCTCTTCAGAAGCCTCAAGTCTCTTTTCTCTTTGGTCTAATTTCTTTGGCTTCGAACCACAGCATTCCGTGTAAATTAAGAATTTTCTTATTCCTTTGAATTTTTCAGTTTTGCTAACAACTTAATAGAAGTTTTTCCCTTGCTATTTCCTTGCATAAAATACTTGTGCTATATTTGAAGCCAGATGCTGTGTATGAGCTAGCCTAGGTAATGTGCTGTCTTTGCAACACGATCCTTTCGCAGTGTGTGAGCCCCTGGATGACCCCTGCCTCCTGTAGGGCACGGGCAGGACAATGAAAGGCAACCAAAAAAATAGGACAGAACCTTTTCTTTATCCTGTTGAACAGTGTTTCCTGGGCACGTGTGTATATAGGATTGAGAGCTTGTGTAGTATCTGGAACTTATGAGCATGCCCTGAGGGCACGTACGTTTTCATTTCATTCATTTGTTCTGGGAAGAGAGCATCTGCAGTGCTTCGGCCACCAGACTGGTCTCGGTGGGCCAGTGAGTTGGAGAGAATGTGGGATAACGTCAGGCACTAGAAAGAAACAAAGCAGGATGGCTGTGACAGATGCCTGGAGCGGGGCGCGCCGCCGCACGGCCGTGGGGTGGTCTTAGCGGAGGTGTCTTTGAGGAAGGGACTGATCCCAGACCAGAATAATGACAAAGTGAGTCGTATGTGCGGAGCCCTGCGGAGGTGGCCGGGGCAGAGGGACAGGGATGTGAGTGGAGCCCGGGAGGGTCTGGGCGGAGGAGTGGTGGCCGCAGAGACGCTGGGGCCGTGGGCAGAGCAGGGCCCGGGCACGGAGGGCCTGGGGTTGTGGGCCTGGCTAGGAGTCGGGGATTTATTCTAATCGCACTGAGGATTTTAAGCGGGGAGGTGACGAGTAACTGTCAGAAGCTCTCGGAGGCTGCTTTGTAGACAACAAGTTCAGGTTTTAATAATTCCAGAAATACTTCGAACTGTGTGTTTCACTGCTCATGAGGAGTAAAATGGGCCTGCCTACTTAGGGGTTTTCTAGTTGTCTCCCCACAGCTTCTGCTCTTAAACCGGCTTATTAATTCATTAATTTCTACATGTGCGGGGCCTGCCTTCGTCGTGAAAATGTGCCACCTGCCAGCTACCCTCTCGCGGGCCAGAGGAAGGCAGCCGCAGCCTAAACCCTGGGGCAGAAGGTTCCTGGTACAAACCTCACTCCCTGAGGATCTTTTGGGGTGGTGGTGTTGTCGTTGTTGTTTTTAAAGATTTTATTTATTTGACAGACACAGTGAGAGAGGGAACACAAGCAGGAGGAGAGGGAGGAGAAACAGGCTTCCCGCTGAGTAAGCCCGACGGAGGGCTTGATCCCAGGACCCTGGGACCATGACCTGAGCCGAAGGCAGATGCTTAATGACTGAGCCACGCAGGTGCCCCTATCCTGAAGATCTTGGGAGCTGGCAGTTCAGTGAGACGCAGCAAGCCTGTGGAGCTTGTGTTTAAAATTCACTGTGCTCTGAGGGGCCACCCGACCGGCTCAGTCAGAAGAGCGAGCGACTCTTGATCTTGGGGAGTAGATTCAAGCCCCACTCTGGTGTAGAAATTACTTAGAGATAAAATGGTGAGGCACCTTGGGTGGTGCAGTTAAGCGTCAGCTCAGGTCACGATCTCAAAGCCATGAGATCAAGCCCCGTGTCGGGGTCCACGCTCAGCTGGGAGTCTGCTTGAGACTCTCTCTCCCTGTCTCTGCCCTTCCCCTCCACCCCCCGCCCCGTGCTCACTCACGCATGCGCGCACGCTCTCACTCTCTCAGATAAATAAATCTTTTAAAAACATAACACCTTTGAAAATTGTGCTCTGAGAATGCATAAGAAAAGAAAGGGACCGGGGTGAGATATGGGAGGACCACTTCCGTCATTTCTCAGACTGTTCTTGCGCTGTCTGTATGGAGTGCCCTAGTCCCTACCTTCCTTGAGTAGGAAAATCAGGTAACAAAGAGGTGAGAACTTAGGGCTCCAGCTCTTAGTTTCTTAGCACACGGGCTCAATGATGAGCAGTGATTTTGTGAAGTCCACAACATTTCTTAATTGTCTTCTTTGTGCCAGACATCACGAGGCCTTTGATACTGAATTTTGAGACAGGATCTCTGCCTTCAAGGAGTTTTTTAAATGAAGACTGCTGTTCCATATTCTCAGGTTCCCCCTTAAAAAGCTGTACCTGGTTACATTTCTAACAGCCATATATGAAAGAGCCCAAAGAAAACCCGTTTTACTATTTTCTGTATTAGAATTGATATCCACATTTCAGGGATGCCAGAGCAAATTAGCTTCACTTAGCCCTAATTTGGATTGTGTTTCCTTTTAACAGAATATACGATGCGCTTATTGGTCAGTAATATTTGTCAGTGGGACAAAAGCATTTAATTCGTAGTAGCTTAATTTCTTAAATTCCTCTCATATAAAGCAAATTCATGAAATTTATTTCCTTTTTGAAATTGCCCAGAAGTTAATTAAAGGAGTGTGTTCCGATCGAGTACTCTCCGTCTCCTCATCTTGTTAGAGGTGGGGGGGGTTGGTAAAATACTAGCATTAAATTTTTTGTTCCGTTTTTATGCCGATACATACTGAGCTTTTGCTCTCTCTTACAGGGAAATCCTCATTGACGATTCAGTTTGTTGAAGGCCAATTTGTTGACTCCTACGACCCAACCATAGAAAACAGTAAGTATTGTTTTGAAGGGTTTATAAACTGAGAAGCCCGCATTCTTCACACAAACAGCCATTGTGTGTTCCTGGAGGCTTCGATGGCAGGGCTTACTGGGGTAAACCTTACAGATCTCCAACTGGGGTCCAAAAAAGCTTCCAAAAGTTTGATCCACTTCACACTAAATGGGTTTTTATTCACTGTCCGGATCCCGCCATCTAGAAATTGTTATTCCGCTCCGTAGGAATCCAGTCCTACAGTGAACGTCGTATCCCAGACTCCTGCTTCAGGAAAACAAGAAGAGAGAGCACAATCTTTTTTCTCCCCTCCTTCTCAACAGTAGCTCTTTTTAAGGATTCCAAGCTTGAAAAGAAAGGATGAAAAAACTCCAGATCCTTTGTACCTTACTCTTAGGGAATCGTGAGCCCTTCCCCCCCCCCCCCCCCCCCGCACCCCTAACCCCTTCTAGCCCTGACGACTTGAAAGAAGGCTGTGGAGAAGTGAGCTCTTCTGGGATGGAGAGAGCAGTAGGGGCATGAAACAGAGATGGCTCCGAAGTCTGTTGACATTTCAGGCCCTACGCAGAAGAAAAGCACCAGAGAACAGGACCTGCCACAGCCTTTACCTTGTCCACTTCCAATCCGTGGTTCTGAAATCTCGCCAAAGGATCCTAGGACTGTGAGAGTCTTGATTCTAGGATCATTAAGCATTTCATCCAAGAACCTGGTTTGTTGGAAGCTGGTCTTATTTCAGGTGATCATAAAACCCTAAGTAGACCCAAGAACCAGTCGTCTCAGATTCTTGATGCCTGGACTTAACCCAGGATTTGTCACCAGGAACATGACACATTTGAACACAGGATTCTTCCAAACCTGATGCACGTTATTAGACACGAAGCAGCTTAACAGTAGGTTTCATAAACTTCAACAGCTAGATTTGTGGACCTCACCTGCCCAGAGCTTGCAAGAGAGACTTCAAAAGAGGCTCACCACAGGGTGTTGAGCAACTACGGCCTGTAGGCCAGAAAAACACACTGCCTTTCTGCGCAGCGCACGCGCAAAGAATGGTTTTTATATATTTTTTTTGAATAATTGAAAAAGTCAAAAGAAGGATATCTGTGACCTGTGAAAGTTACATGAAGTTCACATTTCTGCACCCGTAAGTAAAGCCTTATTGGAACACAGCCACGAGTTCATTCACCGTGTCTGTGGCTCCTTTCGCTCTGTAACAGCAGAGTTGTTGAATACTTGCAACACAGGCTTTTTGGCCTTTACGGGAAGCGTTTGCCCTCCTCTGACTTGAGAATTGCAGCTCTCCGGCCATGTCCCGGTACGCTGGTGGCAGGAAAGGACGCACGGCGGTTGCTGACCCGACTCTGGGGAGACCAGGGTTTGAAAGTGAGCTCTGCCGGAATCTGGAGAGGAGGAGTCCCGGCGCCATACAATCCTGTGTTGATTCGCTGAGGACCGTCCCCTGGAGAAGAGTATGTGTGCCGGCAGAGGCGCGGGCTGATGTGAGCACTGCGTGAACCAGTTTGGTTACCTGCGTTGCAATAGAACACAAGAAAATTGCAGTCATGGCCTTAAGCTCTGCTGTGTGTAACTATTTGGAATTGCGTCCCCTAAAAGGGGTAAGGCTCGTTTGGTCCTTTGGTTCATACAATAATAGAATACAGCTTTCTTGGTAAGCCCTGCTCACACATGTGGTTGTTGTAATTGTGTGTCCTTGTGCTACTTTGGGTCGAGGTGTCGAGGTGGAGGGAGAGGCATGGCGCTGTGCAGAGATTTCCTTTGTATGTAACTGATCGGTCCAGTGAGCATCCGGCTTGCTCAACTTTGATATTATCTTAGAAATTGAATGAGGTGACCCTACTTGGAAGACTGTCAACACCCATCTTTTTTTTTTTTTTTTTTTTTTATTTAACAGAGATCACAAGTAGGCAGAGAGGCAGACAGAGGGTGGGGGAAGCAGGCTCCCTGCTGAGCAGAGAGCCCGATGTGGGGCTCCATCCCAGGACCCTGGGATCATGACCTGAGCCGAAGGCAGAGGCTTAACCCACTGAGCCACGCAGTCGCCCCGTCAACATCATCTTTGTGTGTTTAATGTTTTCTACACAATACTTGGTGTTCAGTAACAAAGACTTTTTCAGCTCAAAAATGGATTAAGAATATTTATTAAATTCTTTAGGCAGGAGCAAAAATGAATGTCAGAGTGTATGAATCACTTAAAAGCTCATGAGGCATATGCAGGCCCATTTCTGTTTACCACGCTTCTGACCATTTAGCCCAGGCAGAAACCCTCCGCTCTCTCCTCCGCGGTTGGGTCAAAAACACTGTTCAGCGATTACAGGGAATGAGAAATGGAACGGTTCTCGTAAGCCTGTTGCTAACAAATGACTGGACGGTTTTAAGGTTTTAAAAAGCTCCACGCACTGTAAATCTGGAAATAATCCGGTCATTATTTTACACTTAACGTTATAACTTAGAATAAATGGTTCATAGCGGACATGGAGTGGGGACACAGCTCTGAACGCATCACCACGAAAACAAAACTTCTGGAACTGTGTCATCTTTGAGAATGGGATACAAGAGAATAACATCCGTAAAACCACGAATTTTCTAGTTTGGGGAAATTTTTATACCAAAAATACAGTGTATGCCAGTGCGATATTCTGTGTCATTAATCTGACAACTCAGTACAAACCAAATTGCTGTGGTGAAATTTAGTAGCAGTAGTTTATAAATTAAGGACAGATAGCAATTTACAGCTTCTGCCATCTCAAAGGTGGTACTGTTGATGCACTAATAAGCCTTCTCAGAAAATTGGAAAATTCTAATTAGGAGCTTTGCGGCATTATCAAGCATTGCATGGTGGGTGGGCTTCTCGGTAGGATATGAATTAGGAGTCCGGATACACTTTAGTGACACAAATCTCACTTTATGAATTCCAGATTCTAGAAATCTATTACCTTGCTTATTTTTAGCAGGCTTTACCAGTAAGTAGCTATTAGGCTGCTTAGGGCAATTTCAGGATTTTCGGTTGGAAATTGGATTAATTTCTCTAGTGATTGAGAAAGGGAGGAGGAGGGCGAGCGGGTCCAGGAAAATGAAGCGAGGAGAGAGCCGGCTTCCCGCTGCGGCGAGAGCCTGGACTTGGAGCGCACAGAAGAATTGGTTCCTGGTTTATGGAACTGACAGATCTCTTATTACACGTCCCTTTCTTTCTATAGTAATAAGAAGAGGCAGTTTTCCATGACAGATGGAAGGACCTCGATTTCATTTTACTGCTGTGCGTTGGAGGATTTACATCCTTTTTATGGGCAAGAATATACTAAAACATTGATTAACAATTTTATTTCTTATGTCCTTTGTACAATTACATGCCCTCCCTGTTGTACGCTGCGCTCATGGCCAGTATTTCTCACATCTCTTTGGCTGAATCTTCATCTTCCGGACCTGACAGCGCAGGGCGCCCGTGGGCTCTGGCGTCAGGCTCGGGCTTTCTCTGCGCTTGGCCATCAGCGATCTGCCCGGCTCTCCAGCACCCCCTGCCCCGAGCTCTTCTTTATTTCGCTGCCCTCGCTTCCTCTTCGGTTCGGGCTTCTTCGTGCCCGTCCTCCCTCATCCCCAGTGCTCCTCCCACAGGCTTTCCTGACTTGGTAAATACCAATTCAGGCATCTCCTTGCTCAGGCCGAAAACCTCGGAGTTGTCCCGCCTCTCCCGTTTTCACACCCTGCTTCCAGCCAGTCACAGATCCTTCTGGGCTCTACCTTTGAACTACACCCAGAATTCCACCCTGGCTCTCCTCTCCTCTCTGCCCCGCCGATCCAGACTGATCCAGACCACCATGGTCATCTCCAGATCCCGAGTCTATACGGGCGCTGTATTACGGGCTCCCACCAGTGGCCTTGCGCACTCTTGCCCGTTTCCATCATCCGCAGCAGGGCTGGAGCGATCGCTTTAAAATAGAAATCAGACCAGTTTACTCGCCGCCTCAGAGCCCTCGCTTTCCCATACAGGGACAGTAAAACTCTTGCAGTCCTTACCATCTCCTGTAAGGTCTTCTGCCTCCTCCCAACCCGGTCACCAACTCTCTCAGCCTCCGCTGCGCCGACCTCCCTGCTCTTCCTCGCTGCACGTGGTCACTTGCTGGTCGACCTCCGCCTGGATGCTCCTCTCCCACAGAGGATGCCTGATGGCGTCTGGGTCCACCGTCTGTCCCTGGGGCTGGAAGCTCACTGAGGTCAGTCGCAGCATTTCGAGAACACCCAGAGCCGTGCTCCCCGGGGCGGGGCGGGGGGGGGGGGTAGGTACTCAAGAAATAGCTCTTGCGCGAATATGATGTTTTCACAGCAGTTACGTCCTACTTCGTAACCACGGTTCCTTAGTTCTGTTGCTCACTGTGGTTACTTCCCTAATTTTCGCCAAGACTAAACTGCACATTTGGGGCTTACCTCACTGAGGTGTCAGGGGCAAGTTTGGGCACGGGAATGTTGTGACTGCCCCCTGGCGGACAGTGATGGAAAGCGCGGCCAATCCATCTGTTCAGGGAGGCTGCAGTGGGGTGGGGGGAAGTACAACAGAATTTTTTCTTAGAATTGACGAAAACAGAATGTATTGGGTACTCCCTGTCTTGAAATACTTGGGTTCGGTTTTCATCTGATTTATTATTCCTAAAGTCGGCGTCCCCATCGGGGCACAAGAATGTGAAAAAGTGTGGCAGCCCCCTTGGGTGGCCTGGTCCGGGTTTTTGCTCACCTGCTTCCCGCACCCCTGCTTGCAGTAGGAGGTGACGGTGCCAGCATGAGCTTCCCGTTCTCTCCCTGTGCAACTCAGCATTCAGATAAGCTCTCCCCTCCGTCCCCTCATCACTCCAGGTTTTCTCTCGTAATATTTCTGTGTCTGTTTCTGCTTTCCCTTTTGGCTGTGGGAGTCTGTGGGCAGCAGTGGGTCCGCTCCCAGCTGTGCAAGGGGTAGATTCTGCTGCCCAGTTCTGGTCGAGTCGAGTGGGCAGCCAGAGATTGGAGGACTCACGTGTCTGAGACAAATGGCGATGCAGAAGACATCCGTTCCCGTTCATTGTCAGGGTTCCAGATGGTTACACTTTGTAATATTCTGTTACTATTAATAGTTCTTTCCTCTTTTGTCTACATTTGTTTGAAGTCTGTCTCCTCAGAATTCTGAATTGACTTTTCCGGAAGTTATTTAAGTCTGGTGGTTTTTTTTTCCCCGCTTGGTAAGGAAAAGAAGTCGTCACAAAATTGCTTCGATCCTTAAGCTCAGTGGAATGATGGCTTCACACAGAACTGTTCCGTTGCTGTTTTATCTGTCAATAGAATTGTTCATTGTTTTAATGTACTGAAAGTTCTTAACACTGCAGTTAATATTATCTCTTTGTGCTCTGACACCAGACTTGTTGTAAATTAATGAAAAGTTTTGTGCTTGGGGTCCATTCTGGACCTCAGACTTCATGTCCTGTGTTTTACTTTTTCACAAGAGGAAGGCATAGCCACAGATCGTGCACTCGGGTGACTTATAGGAGACGAGTTGTCGCCTAATTGCAGTTCCTTCAAAAAAGTTGAAAGCGTACTGAACCTTGATTTTCATCAGTCAGCCAGTATTCTTAGTTAAATAATGGAAGTGGGGAGGAATCTGTAAACTCGGGCCGATCTGTTCCATTGTGTTTTACGGGATCTCTTTGTGAACTTACTAGGGACTCTGCATAGTTGGTCGTCAGTGTTCAAGCTTTAGGTGATCTAAAATCAACTTAAACTAATATTTCATTCCTTTTCTCCTCCTGTAGCTTTCACAAAATTGATCACAGTCAATGGACAAGAATATCATCTTCAACTCGTTGACACAGCTGGGCAGGTAAGTGTCTCCGGTGTCTCCGAATCTGCTTGCCATCCTTCTCTCTGGCAGTCCTTGCCCTGCCGTCAGCGCTTCAACACAGCAGCAATGTCAGGGAAACCCCTCGTGGCATATGTCTGACTGAACCTGTACAGGCTCTCTCCCCTAACACGTTATGGTGGTTTTTCCAAATTATTCACTTGCTCTTCTACTTTAGACTTGTGTGAAATACACTCATAGCATTGGGAAGGTCTGCATTTACCGTAGGATGGTGTATTTCCATTTTCTAAACTTGCATTCTGTATCAGAATCCTATTAGAGCTTTTTCTTCCTTTCTAATATGTATTCTACATCAAGACAAAAATACATTTAGGGCCTCATGGGTGGCTGGGTGGCTCATGGGTTAACCATCTGGTCATGACTCCGGTGGGATCCAGTGGGATCAAGCCCCGCTTCGGGCTCCCTGCTCAGCGGGGATCCTGCTTCTCCCTTTCCCTCTGCTGCTCCCCCTGCTTGGGCTTCCATACTTGTGCGCTCTCTTTCTTTTTCTCTCTCTCTCACTATCTCATTCTGTCAAATAAATAAAAAGACAAAAGTACGTCTTTTCAGGGAAAGACAAGAGAAAAGTATAGGGCAGAAAGGAGCCGGTTGGTAGATGGGTCACATGATTACTAGATTAGGGAATGTTGATTTGATTTGTAGACAGTAGGTGATTGCCAAAGATTAAGTAACCCCCCCCCCCCAAAAAAAAACCCCAACACCGTATTCACAGGTTAATGTAGTAGGGATTTGAAGCATGGAAGACTAGGGGAATTCACTAGAAGCAGCGGGTGAAAGTTCAGAGAACTTGAAGAGTACAGAGAAACCCTTAACCCTGATGGCTGGTACTTCCCCCCGCCAAGTCCAAAGTCCAGCCTTTACTAGAAACCTCTGTTGGACAGAACATGTTACACAGTTGCTAGAGTATGGGGATGTTGGTCTCTGAGTCCTTCCGTGCATCTTCAAGTTGACAAAGGATCAGACTAGCAGGAGGGGCTGTGTAGTGTAATCTGCTCTGCCGTGTCAAATGGAGGCTTTTCTTCTGGAGCCTGGGGAGACTGAGGTAGATAGACATGGAGTGGTGTGGCCTGTCTTGGTTTAGAATGACGCCCTCTGCTTGATGTTTCCAAGTGAACATAGAAGCCAAGCGTAGCCCCCTAGTGAAGGAAGAACATAGCCATATGGAATGGTATGAGCCCAGAAGAAACCCTGGAGTTTCAATTCTGGAGGCTTCAAAGAAAATAGATGGGATGTGGGTATCAGATCTACCACGGATCCCCTTCGTTCCCTGTACAAAGGCCCCCTGGTGGCGGGTGTAATGGACCTTGGAGGTCAGGCCTCATGATGTCTGTCTTAGACCTGAGCCGTCCCAGGCTGTTACTCTGCAGGGTACCTGTCCAGTGACAGAAAGGGGGTCTGGAGCTGAAAGGAACGAGGGGAGCAGGAGTCTCCATCGGGGAGTGAGGATGCGGAGGACGCAGCTTATTGTAGAAGTTACTGTCGAAGAGCTTCTGGGGTACGACATTGTATTGGAGTCTCCGGATTTGTATCTTTTATGCTTAAGATGACTGTGTAATTGATTGCCTAAAACAAGACACTTCTAAGAGTGAAGGGAGCCTGGTAATAGGACAGTGGGTGTTAACTGATGGTGTCCTGGGCGAAGAAACACGGCCATGTCGTTCATAGTGGGCCTCTGACATTATCAAGATTTGTATTTGCTTTTTATATCTTCATTTTGAATTTTCATTAAGCTTCTGGAAAGTGGGGATGAGGATGTAAATTGGCAAATCACCTTCATGTGATGTTACTGTAGAAATACATTTTGTCGGGGCGCCTGGGTGGCTCAGTGGGTTAAAGCCTCTGCCTTCGGCTCAGGTCATGGTCCCAGGGTCCTGGGATCAAGCCCCCTGTCGGGCTCTCTGCTCAGCGGGGAGCCTGCTTCCTCCTCTCTCTGCCTGCTTCTCTGCCTACTTGTAATCCCTGCCTGTGAAATAAATAAATAAATAAAATCTTTAAAAAAAAAAAAAAAGAAAGAAAGAAAGAAATGCATTTTGTTGGAGGCCAGAAGCAGGACGGGCATTTCAAAGTTGTGGGAACATGGGCTCTGCAGTCACGCTGCCGGGGCTTATATCCTGACTTTTTTACTAACCGGGTGACCTTCAGAAAGTTACGAAGCTCTCTGTGCCTCAGATTCATCTGTAAACTGGTGACGCAGCGCCTGCCTTCGTAGGACTGGCGCTCGGTTTAGAGTGGATGCAGAGCTTCACAGGGTTTGGTCCTTATCTGTAGATCTTTGATGCTCCTAAGACCAGAGCAGGGCCTAGCATGGCAAGTTGATGTTGATGTTAACAAGACACTGATTGGAACAGTGTAGGTGTCGCTTATACTTGGAGTAGAGCCATCCTTGAAAAACGTTTTTCCGGGGACGCCTGGGGGGCTTAATCAGTTAAGCGTCTGTTTCAACTCTGGTCGTGATCCCAGGGTCTTGGGATCGAGTCCCGCATCAGGCTCCTTACTCAGTGGGGACTCTGCCTCTCGCTCTGCCCTCTGCCTGCTGCTCTCTCTACTTAGGCTTGCTCTCTCTCTGTCGAATAAATAAAAATCTTTAAAAAAACAAAAAAACATTTTTCTGGAGAGAAAATTCCTTTATGTTGCCTCCTTATCAAAACAGAAGATATGTTCCTCTAAGGTTCTAAAGCCTAAATGTACGCTGGAGTATCACGTGCCTTTAACTGCTCTGATGACAGAATCACAAAGGATGCCCCCCACACACACAAAGAAGCAGGGATCTCGGAGTGAGTGCGTAGTGTGAGAGACGGCAGGGTCAGTGACGAGCTCTGCCTGTCTTGCTCCTGTGGCTTCTCTTACTGCCAGATAAGAATAGTTAGAGAATTTTTGCACAGAATATTTCCAAATTTATCCGCCTTGAATAATTTGTTCTCCTTGTAGCAGTAGTGTTCTTCGAGGCCGCATCCATCTGGGAGACTGTGGAATGGAAGGTTGTGTTCGTGTTTGTGATCTGTCCTTATGCGACATGCGCATTACCTTGTGCCGTGTGGTTCCGTAGAACCACGTAGAAGGAGCAGCTGGATGAGATGTCGCATTTCCAGCTGCTCCGAGAGCTGTTTTTAAAATTGGATTCCTGTGGGCTGGGGCTGAGGCCACCAGTGGCAGGGGGAGATGATGAAGAATGGACAGATCCTGTCACCGCCATCTAGAGCGCATTCGGTCACTGGTGTACGCATTTTAGGGGTAACTGTAGCAGCATGTAACAGCAAGTCCTGTTTACCTACTAGTTTTATATCGTAGCTGGTTTCATTGCCCGGCAAGGGATGGTGATGAACATAGTTAAATACAAGTAGATTATTTTTAGTTTGCATGAGAGATTTTGTTTGGACCTAATTTAAGTAGACTCAGTGACAAGTGACTCAGTGGGAGTCGTGTTTATAATGTCAGATCCCCCTTTTTAAAAAAAAGGGTATTAAGTACAGTTTTTTAAAAATAGTACTAAATGCGCATGCTACAGAAATAAAATAGCACAAAATGGTAAATAGTAAAGCTTCAGTCTTTCCTACTCTGGTGGCATTAGCTCCACCCCTCTAAGACTAGCCCCATCACCATTTCTAGGATGTGCTTCCCAGATGTTCTCTATGTGAACATACAAATAGAATTGGTGTTTTTGTTTTCACCTGAGAAGTAATGGATCACCGTATCTCCACCTCAGAGGTGCTTCTGCAGTCTTACGTACACCCCGGGTTTGCCTCCCCATGACAGCGTAATATGCTGTCATTCGGCTAGAGTGTACTTTGATGATGGATCGACACGCAGGTGGTTTCCAGTCCTGCTGCCACCACCAGTGACAGCAGCGATCAGTGTCTCATGTCGATTTCGACGGTGCGTGCCTGCGTCCAGGAGCACGATCTGGTGGCGGGACGGCTGCGTCCTCCGCCAGCCGTTCTGTTCTCACTCGCTCATCTGCGTGCCCGTGGGCACAGCGTATTAGCAGATCTCTTGTTATGTGCCAGTCCACTGGGTGAAAGAGAGTATCCTGGTTACTAAGTGTCTTTCTTCTTATGAAGGCATTTGAGCATGTGTTCCTGTTTGAGGGCATTTGTGTTTCCTTCTCTGGGAGTTACCCTGTCCATGTGCTCTGCCCCTTTTCCCTGGGGAGGACTGTCTTTGCTTACTGGTTTGAAAGACCCCTTGATACCGTGCAGAAAATAGCATTTTATGTGATGTAAGCTGTAAGGTTTTGGTTTGTTTTCAGTCTATGGTTTTGTTTGAAAGGTTTTTAGTCAAGAAGAACTTTCTTGTTTTCGTATCGTCGAATTTATTAATCTCTTTTCAACTGATGCTGTTCATTTTTTTCTGAGAGAGAAAGAGAACTAAAGAGTGGGGAGAGGGAGAGGGAGAGGCAGACTGACTCCCTGCTGAGCAGGGAGCCCGACGCGGGGCTCGATCCCAGGACCTGAGCCTGCAGACGCTTAACGAACTGAGCCACCCGGGTTCCGCATCAACTGATACTGTTCTTAAAAATCCTCCCATTGACTAGGCGTATGGTTTCCATTTTTAATCTTTAAATCCTCTAGAATATATTTTTGCTCAAGTGTGAGTTAGAGATCAGCTTAGCTGCTCATTTACCCCCCAGATGCTTTTGTTTCCACACAGTTTCGGTGAGTGTTACCTCTTACCCTCACTGAGCTTAACTGCCTGTACTAGCATTTACCTAATTCCTGTCTGTCTAGGTCTTCATAGGTTATTCAGTCTGCTTTACTTACAAACTAGTAAGTGCTCATTTTAGTTAAATAAGTAGCTTTGTGGTTTCATCCAGCTCCTTCTACAATTGCTGTTTCTCCAAAAAATACACTTTTTATCAGGGTTCAGTTACACTTATATGTTAATTTAGGATCGAGCAATGGATACCTCGATGACCTACGTATTCTTGCTGAGGACCATGGCACACTCTTCCATTTATGCACATTTTTTATGTGTTGGGTTATTTTATGATTTTCTTCAGATGGATTGTACACTTAATTCTTAAGTTTATTCCTAGGAATTTTGTCCTTTTTGGTTGCTGTTACAGCTGGAGGTGCTTTTCCCTGTGATACTTTCTAACTGACGATTGTTTGTACCACGCCTCTGAAGTATGACTAATTTCTTTATTTCCACATCTTCTCTTCAGGGAAAAGGTGATTTGAACTCTGGGTGTACTGCTGTAGCTCAGCTGGTGACTAAAATGATTTGGAATTTTGTTTTTAATCCGGGTTAGAAAGACCTGTCATTCCATTCACAAAAATGCATTCTCAAAATTTAACACTAAAATGAACTCCATTTAATGAAACTAATATGAAACTGACCATGAAAACGAAGGTTTTGTTTTGCATATGTGGTAAGCCCTGAGATGTAGAAGTGCTGTCTTCTGACGAAAGATTGATGATATCAAAGAACTGAGAATAAAACTCAGTTTTCCTTTGGTTTTTATTTTTTAAAGATACTTTATTACAATGGTAAATAGTAAGGATGTGGGGCAGTAATTCAGAGCCATCATGAACATTCGTTGTAACCGTATTGTAGAATTGCAAAGTTAACAGAGACTTGATATGATACTTGATATGATGGTTTGACCTGATTTTCTATAATAGTGCTTGGGGAATACGTGGCATGTTGATAATTGTATTTCAACAGAGAATAAAATGTTTTATACCAGCCAGTGGCGTGTACTAAGGCAAACTGCAGTGACATTACTAGACTCTCAGTATGCTTTACTATTCTAAAGCCGAGTTTTAAGTTTCCTAAACTGCTTTATGGAAACTGGGTACTGATACATGGTTACATAATGTATACCTTTGTTTTTAATTCCTAAACTTGCTCAATAAATAACTCATTTGATCCTCAAAAGTCTGGGTACAGTGGGTCTGGCATTTTGATTTTCTCCTCTTTCCTTTCCCTCTCAGGTGTTGGGGACAGCCCACTAATGACCAGCAAACTGGCACTCGGGCCATTGTGACTCACACGCAGAGAATAGGTTTAGTGAGGACATAACAGTTTTAGATAGGAAAGTACAGATTGATGGAATAAACCAGAAGCACTCATGAATTTCCCATGAGATCTAAGGTTCTGGCCTTTTTCTCCATAAAAGAACTGTTCGTGCTTTCGCCTCCTGTAAGATCTCAGGACCTGTTGTCTTGTCATTCCTTCCGTCCTCTTTCCCCGGGAATTGCAAAAGTTACTAGCCTTCTCCCCAAAAGTCCTAGAAGAGCCACAGTCGCTTTTCGAATGTTGGCATAAAGCAGTTATCAGCCCCAAACTGGTCTTAACTAAGTCCTGAGTGTGTAGGCTGTTTTTCTAGAAGAATATTTTATTTTTACTTTTTTTAAGATTTTATTTATTTATTCAACAGAGAGAGAGAGATCACAAGTAGGCAGAGAAGCAGGTAGAGAGAGAAAGGGAAGTAGGCTCCCTGCTGAGCAGAGAGCCAGATGCGGGGCTCGATCCCAGGACCCTGAGATCATGACCTGAGCCGAAGGCAGTGGCTTAACCCACTGAGCCACCCAGGCGCCCCGCTAGAAGAACATTTTAATCCACTTTTTGTTTCCTTCGATTTCTTTGGCCAGGTCATGTGCAAGAAACTCTGGGTACAGATTGCTTGTTATGCTGCATGAAGCCTCTACTCACATGGAATTCTTTTTTCTCCCACAGGATGAATACTCCATCTTTCCTCAGACGTACTCCATAGATATTAATGGCTATATTCTTGTGTATTCTGTGACATCAATCAAAAGGTAGAATTCCCTCCTGCTGCTTCCGTTTGTTTGCTCTGGCTCGATGGCATTCATCGTTTTAAAGGATCGTGATGGAATCAGTTATAGTAACAATCAGACTTACCAGGCTAAATGTTTTTCAGTGATTGTCTTGTGAAGCAAACAGGTTGTTAGGGGGAAAAAAATCCCAGTAGATGTTCTCTTAACACTGATAGAATAAAAACTCCGTATGTCTTCCCTCCAGCTGCCTAGATAAATAGTGATTGCACATGATCTGAGGGCTTCTGCTAATGGAAATTGGAACTACTACATAAATTGATTTCGTTTTTGTGTGTTTTCACCATATTAATGTGGAAGCCGGGCTGACGGCTAGGGCCTCTAGCTGAAGAACATCCCACAGATGTCATTCAGAGATTAAAATTTGTGTTTATGTGATTTGTCAGCTACGTGTTAGACTTTGCCATTTAAATAGCTCACCTATTTCATGTTGCATATTCTCAGTAAGGGTTACTCAGTGTCAAATGCATGCATACGTGAAAAAAGGTTTGTAGGAAAGAAGGAATTCCTTGTGTTCGGGTTATTTTATATTAAAATGGTGAGTCGATGACAGTATGTATTTTTCCACAATAAACCTTATATAATATTTTTAAACACCAACACTAAAATGGATGTCTGATTTCATGCTTCTGTTTTTACAGTTTTGAAGTGATTAAAGTTATTCATGGCAAATTGTTGGATATGGTGGGGAAAGTGCAGTAAGTAGCAATAGTTTCTCTCTTTTGTGAGATGCACTCATTAGAGTTCTGTCTTCTGAACAGTAAGATCTGGCACTGACTAGTTTCCTGTGGCTTTTTTGTCTCCCATTACCAGAATACCTATTATGTTGGTTGGGAATAAGAAAGACCTCCATATGGAAAGGTATGTAACTTCTGAATAATTACTTATTTATAAAATCAAGTCTGAGATGAGGTATGCACTGAAGCACCTTTCATAATTATTGTTCTCATGGTGAGAATAGTCTTCGGTGTAGCCTGTCGGGGTTCAGAAATAAGGCAGTGAGTGCACCCAAGCAGGAGCAAAACCAGTATCAAACCTCACCCATCCTGACCTGTGTTTTCTCTAGAAAAGAGGAAGCAGATGTGGTAGGAAATTAGCTTGGGGTACTAAGTTTGTGCCAGTGGACTCCAAGGAGACCACAGAAGCTTTCATTCATTCAAGAGATGGTTTCCGAGTCCCGCAGTCAGGATCAGGTCAGCGAACAGGGCCACGGAGCCTGCCGGGGATGGGGGGACCGGACGCCTGCAGCCTGCACAGCAGGGTTGAGCCGCGGGACCCCCGACGGCTGCCCCGTTCTCGGCCGCTCACAGCACAGCTCACCGTGAAAACTGCCCACGTCCCGGGTTACTGGAAAATACAAGTCACATTCTCTGAACCGCCAGGACTTGCTGGCGCATGGGGGACCCCGTAAGGCCACGTCTGTCCCGTTCCCCGGCTCGGGCCTCCTCCGCGGTCCACACGGCGGATGGTCAGGCCGAGCGGAGCGCGTTCTTCCGCGATACGGGGGAACCGGCCGATCGGCGGGGAGCCCGGTTCGCTGGTGATGCAGGTGTTTTCTGAATAAAGAGCACAGCGCGGTCATTCGAATTTTCCTGTTCCTCTAGGGTGATCAGTTATGAAGAAGGGAAGGCGTTAGCAGAGTCTTGGAACGCAGCTTTTTTGGAATCTTCTGCTAAAGAAAACCAGGTACCGATTTTGTAGAGCTTCCGTAACGCAGCCGGCAGTCCCGGGCCTGTGTCCCCTCGGGCGGCCGGACACCGCCACCACCAGCCCGCTGCCCCCCGCCGCCACTCCTGCTTCTCCTGCCCCGGGGCGGCCTCTGGTCGCTGTCGGGATTCTGCTTGCGAGGGGCGCAGTAAAACAGCGGGCCAGAGGGAAGGGAAGCCCGCTTTGTGGATGTCGGTTACTGTTTTTGTTTTATGTTAAGGGCTGCTACAGAAATAACAGAAACGCGAATGACCTTTAGTCACCTTGGCAGTAACGCGGGGCCCCGAGCCCCCGTCTCTGTAGGCCGGAGCGGGGAGTGCGGGGGACGGATTGTTTGTCTCGCGGAAACGGTTCAGAACCGTCTTCCCCTAACCCTGTCCGCGGGGAGGCCGCAGACGGTCCCGGAAAAGCCCTCGGGCGGCCGCCGGTGTATCTGCGGAGGCTCCCCGCAGCCTCCGCCTCCGTCTCCTCCCAAGGCCTCGCTGGAGCCCCGGCCCGCCTCCTGCCCCCATTTTCCCTCGACTGTTTGGACTTCCTCAGGCTGCACGTCAGACCGTGTCACCCTCTGCCGGAAGACCTGTCACTGGGTTGCCCGTTGTCTAGAAAACAGACTCTGAGCCCTCAGTGAGATGGGGGGCGGGGCGGGACCGGGCTGTCCCTGTTCCTCTTGCTGGTCCCCGTCCTTCCCTGTCCTCGGGCACGACGGCGCGCCCGCCACCTTCCCCACGCAGGCACACGCCCCGTGCTGTCCCCTTCCCCTGTGCTGTCTGTCCTCGGACCGCAGCTGTCCTTTCTCAAATTCACCACTTACATCCAGACAGTGCTTTGCACTGTTCAAAGTCTTTTTAACTTGTTCTCTGGTTTGACCCTTAAGTAAGAGTCAGTGGCTGCTGACCGTGTCTGTGCGAGGCTGTCCGGGAAGCGTGACTGGCGCGCTGGGGCCCTGGTGCCTGATTTCCCCACCTCTGCCACTTGTCCCCTGACCCTCAGGGTTCTTTCCCCTTATGCCCCTTAATTCATTCCGAAATCCGAGACGTGTCATTTATCTTTGTATTCTCCCTAACGTCCAACACAGTGGACGCCATCGGCACACCTGTCTGGTAGGTGCATGGTCGACCCAGGAACCCCCTTGACAGTCAGATCCCTTTGTCCCAGGGTTCAGATATTGAGGGAGATTAAATCTGTGTGATTGGTTCCCAAGTGCAGGTCACAGGGGATTCGTGTGACTCTGCTCTGCTTCTGAGTGCAGACAGTAAGAATTCAGATACCAAGAGATACTTTCACTTCCTAAAGGAATCAGATCAAACATCTATTGGGTGTCTGATCTGTCCTTAAGACCATTTAGTTGCACTGTCTCATTTTGGAAGTGAGCGTTAAGATCCAGAGAGGTCAAGGAGTCTTCTACGATCACTCTGTATGGCGTAAGAACTAGGACTGAAGTTCAATCTAACCTCAGTTTGGTCGGCTCCTCTATACCAAGCTTTCCGGTGGATGGGAAGAGAGGGCTTCGTGCGTGACCAGAGCATAATTCAGATTAAAGTATTCTTGGGGAGGGATACAGGCTATCTGCATTACAGAGTTTGTGCATCAACCGTGATTGGAATCTGGTTCTAAAAACGTGTAAAAGAGATTTTTGGTCTACTTGGAGAGATTGTATTATGTTCTGTATGTATTAGGGGAATACTGTTAATTTCCATAGCTGTAGTGATGGTATTGGAATTCTGAAGAGAATATCCACATTCTTAGGAAATGCAAACCAAAACATATAGGGGCCAAGTTTCATAATATCTGCGACTTACTTTCAAATTGGGTGGATGGGTGAATGGACCAAGGGAGGGCAAGCAGATACAGCGAAGACATTAACATTTGCTGAATCTAGAATAGTGGGGCTAGGTGAAAGGTCATACAGTCCTTTCATTTTCCTGTGTGCTTGGAATTTTGCATAATAAAGATTTGAAGGTGGTCAGAGGATAAGAGCTTTCGCTTGGCAGATCAGTGAGTCTGGGACGTACTCCTACAGTGTAGTGACTACAGTTAACGGTACTGTGTTTCTCTTCATTTTTGAAAGTTGCTGAGAGAGTAGATCATAAAATTTCTCACCACAAGGAAAAAGAATCGTGACTCGTGGCAGTGGACGTGAACTGGACTTGCCATGGGGCTCACTTCTCAGTACATAGAAACACTGAGTCATCATGTCGCACACGGCCAAGCAGCAGTGTTCTGTGTCAGTTACACGTCATCTAAAAAGTGTTCTTCAAGGGGGAGGGGTGCAGTTGAATGGCCCCAGCTGTCTTGGTTCTCTTTGTTAATGTCCCTCTTTCTGGTGAAGGTCCAGGGGTCCTTGCACGGTCATTCCATCGACACGGTCCTTAAATAGACAACAGCCGCAGGGTTGTGTCACTGTTCGTGTGGCCACTGATGTGTGTGCGACAGCCACGTGCATTTCTGCCACCAGCCCCGGATGTGTGGGTAGCTGGGGGGCCCTCCTCCGGCGTGATTGGGGGCATTGCCTAGAAAGGCCCACCGTCTCGGGTTAATGTCTTCCTGACAATGACCTGTGAAGGTTTGCCGGGGCTACATTGTGACGCTGCTGCGGGCTTTTGGGGTGCCGGCCTCCGCCATCCGTCGGATGCCATGCTTCACTGAGGCTTCTGGTTCTGAACACCCACATGAAACGTGAACCAGCTGAAGGCTCAGAGCTAAAGAGAAAGGATTCCAGCTACGGCAGTTCGTTTCGATTTTGGTACATTTAGCCGACTGATCTGATATTAGCCAAACGTGTCGAGGAAGGCAAGGTCCTGTGTGGCTGCCTCACAGCCCCAGCCAGGGCAGCTCAAAGATGGGGCGGTGCACGAGCAAGTTCCTCGTTAGAAAATGAATCCTTTAAGGTGAAAAGATCCTTGTATTCAAATCAGGTAAATACAGCTGTGACACGCAGTTCTTGGGACACTGATGGCCTGGGCAGTCCTCTCAAAGGCGTGTCTAGAGATGTCTCTGCTCTCTGTCACACGTCTCGTGACCTGGTCTTGGAGTTGTGCAGAAGGGAGTCAGGAGACCCCAAGCCTGGCGAGTCTCTTCCCACCCAAAGAGGGGGAAACCAAGTCATTGTAACCCCTTGTGTCAGAGGCATGTAAGGGAGTCTAACCCACACACGCGCCCGAGCACTTGCTGCTGTTCGTACAGAGCAGGGAATTTGTGTAGTAAAGACACGTGCACGCGCGCACAGGACACCAGTGGTCACGTGATCAGAGACCAGTCTGTGTGAACTCAGATATTTTATTGATCGTCTTGCAAGTATAGCTTGTCACACGGGTTCAGTGGGCTTTGTTAACAGTGCTCGGCGGTGAGGGTCCTGCGCTCTGAGCTGTGGGATGAGCCTGCGGGCCCGGCTTGCCCTGCGCAGGCCCGCGGCTGTGTCTCAGCGGGAGACCGAGGAGAGCAGACTTGGGCGGAGCCGGACCACACAGATAACCAGGGAGAATTCGGAGAGTTACCCAGAAAGCCGGATTCCAGGCACACGGTTTTCTTGGTGAGGGCTTGGCACGTGTTTTCCCGAACATTTCTCTGTGTCTGTTTGTACAGTGAAATGAACAACTTGTTTTTCTGATCATGTGAGAGGAGGAAACCTTGCTGACCCAGGGACCTTGATTAGACAAGACAGGTGGGATGTGGGGCTGGCTTTGGCTAAATTAGGGGTGCCTTGTCCCTGGCAGCAGGGAAGGAGCCGATGAGCCCAGATTCAACGGGTGGTCATTTTGGTGGGCGGAGGATACAGCGTTCTCTTACGAATGCTGCGCGTTTTCCCAGAGAACTGGAAGACCCAGTTACCAGCGGAGTGTGAGAATGGGGGAGGGGCGTTAGAAATGCCGGGGGAGAGGCAAGGCATGAAAGCTTCATCCGGGCAGTGACTAGCCCAGGGAAAGGCAGCTGGGTGGTGCCGAGAGTCCCCTTTGGAGTCCCGGTCCCGGAGGTAGAGCAAGCCGGGCCGCTGTGGCTGTAGGGGCCGAGCAGGCGGACAGCAGGCGGAGAAGGGAGCTGACAGTGACTGCCGGTGGGCTGTGGGGTCACTGCTGGCCCGGGAGGACGGTGAGGATGAGAAGTGGTTAAAGGACAGAGAAGTGTCCTCGGACAAAGGAAGCTGTTGCCTGCGGGGCTGAGAAGTGTGGAGCTTGGGGTATTGCGATGGGAGGGAACGAGAGAGAAGGAAGATGGGTGTGGCGGGTCCTTGACATTGGGTGATGGAGGGCCGCCGTTGGTGTTGACGAGATCTGGGTGCTGCCTCTCGAGGGACATTTTTTGATTATCACCAGGGACAGGTGTTCAGCCTAAGAGGGGATTCCCTGCCCAAAATACCAGTGACTCCTCACGAAGGGCTCATGGGGCTGCCCACGGGGCTGAGAGGCTGCAGTCGAGAGAGACCGGTCACGGGGCTGAGAGCGGTGCTGGAGACGGTGCCACTGCTCCAGAGGGAAGAGGGGAAGTGACTCGGGGTTTGTATGTGGCTCGAAGGTAGATGCTAAGAGTTGAAGCCGAGAGTTTGGAGGAAGTGGGAGGCACAGGTCTGGGGGGGGTGGCGACGAGCAGGGAGAGCGCCTGTCCTGCTGTCGGTCCCGTGGCTCAGGGCTGTGACAGGGGGACCCCCCCCAACCCGGGGAAAGGGGTGCAGCGAAAGCAGCATTCTGATGGGAATGAGGCCCGACAGGTGGGGGGGTGCTCATGGCAGACCCCGAAACTACAGAGGCACTGTCTTGGGCTGGGAGGGGGCTCCTTGGGCTGCCTACAGTGACGTGAAAATGGGTCAGAAGCGTGTGATGTGAGGTTAGTTCTCAAGTCAGGTGGTGTCGGGGGTGAGGTGGGGGGCAGAGAGGGAGTCCTGGGCCCCCCACACCAGCCCCTCCACCTGCCGGGGGTGCGGCAGGCCGCCTTCAGTAGAAGTGCGGCAGTAGAAGTGTTCGCCAGGGTTCCTCTTTTAAAGACTAATGCGGTCTAGTTTTCTCTTTGATTTGCAGACGGCCGTTGACGTTTTTAGAAGGATAATTTTGGAGGCAGAGAAAATTGATGGGGCCGCTTCACAAGGAAAGTCGTCCTGCTCGGTGATGTAATCGCGCCGCGGAAGCAGAGGACACTGGGAGTCGATCCTGCGGGGAGAAGCCGACTGCCCGTTCTCCTTTAAGATAAACTCAGCTTCTTTTTCCTTCTGTTAACCTGAAAGATTTCATTTGGGTCAGAGCTTTTTCCTGCCCCACACCCCTTTCAGATTATGTTAAACTCTGACTCTGTCCAAATGAGTTCACTTCCATTTTCAAATTTTAAGCAATCATATTTTCAATTTATATATTGTATTTCTTAATAATATTATGACCAAGAATTTTATCGGCATTAATTTTTCAGTGTAGTTTGTTGTTTAAAATAATGTAATCATCAAAATGATACATATTGTTACACTACTATTAACTAGGCTTCCATATATCAGTGTTTATTTCATTGTGTTAAATGTATACTTGTAAATAAAATAGCTGCAAACCTTAACCCCTGGAGCTACTCAGTGTGGCCTTTAAAGAAGAAAACAGGGTCCCTTGGAGGGACTCTTGCCCTGCCTCAGGGAGGGTGTGGCCACAGGCAGCAGGGCTGGGGACAGCTGGCAAGAGTGCCAGAACCGGGCCAGCTGTCCGTGGACCCTGGCTGAGCGGCCGTGGAGGGTCTATGAGGGGCATTAGTCCCCAGTAGTGACTGTTCCCTGCACCCTCAAAGCCCCCTCCTGAGTGGGGGGCTTCGTGCTATGGGGACACCGAGCAGAGCGTTCTTACCGCGCGGCTCGCCCATCGGCCACTTGAAGACAAGGGGAAGTTACGAGTCACTTCCTGTTTCTCCTCGGGCCTGGCCTGATGTCCCCGCAGACAGGATCTGATTCAGATCCCACAACACCGATGGGGACGGGGAATGTTGCCAGTAAGCGTTGTGGCGGGGGTGGGGGGAGGTTCAAGAACCTCCTTCAGACCCCGACCGCACCCGTCCCGCTCCCCAGGGACCAGCGAGGGGGAGGAGGGAGGGTTTCCTTTGCCCAATGACGGGCCCAGAGCCAGTTCCAACTGCGAAGCCAACGTTATCATTGACTTAATTAATCAAATACAGTTTTTCAAATACTCAGAACAGTTTATCTTCGGCAGCACAGTATTGTTACTCATTAACGGGGTTCAGTGTTAGGCCTCATGTTCTGCATGGGTCCCTTGTGTGGGACCGTGTCAAATCCGGTCAGGCGGCCTTTTTCACCTGAAGGGAATCTGTGTCCGTGGGAACTTGGAGCAGCGTGTTTGTGCTTGAAGCAAGCGCAGCTCTCACCAAGCGATCCTGGAAGGTCCGGCCCTGTCTGGAGGTGGCCTGGGGTTCCTTTACGTGGTGCAGCTCACCCTGCGCTCCGATGGTTACTGGGGTTTCCCCCCAGTTTTTATTTAAATGTCAGTTAACGTACAGTGAGACTGTTGTGTGTCATGAACCCAGCAGGGAAACCTGCCCCCAGCCTCGAGCCTTGGAGATGCACGGGGCGGGGCCGGGGCTGCTCCCCTGTGCGTTGATCACCTCCGCGTACAAGTTGATTGACTTACTGAGCATGTTGTGTGTTCCAGACCTGGTGCTGCGGCTCCAGACTTCAGCAATGAGATCGCGACAGGAGGTGGGTGGTGGTACCTGGGGGCAGAGCTCATGTTAGGATTTGCTTCCCAGCCACCCTCTGTACAGGTGAGAGGACCATCTTAAAGGCATCAGCAGTTGGCTAATGTCAGTGACCAAATCCATTTTGTGTCCTCACTGCTAATGGGATATGTGAGCTTTTGGGGAAATTCTGACTTAACATTGTTTGTTACTTAATACTGTGTTCAATCACTCACTTCTTGGCCTTCTTTCTTGTGTTTTAACGTTTCTGAAATCCAAAGTGAGTCTCATGATCAATGGAAAAGCATCATGTTCAGAGAGACCGTGTTTTTTCTTCTTAGTGGTACATAATGTCTTAGACTCATTGAAGTACAGTATGTACAAATGTAGAACTAGGTATGTAGTCAGAACTGTTCTGCAGGGGCCCCTGGGTGGCTCAGTCAGTTAAGTGTCCTATTCTTGGTTTGGGGTCAAGTCATGATCTCGGGGTCAGGAGATCGAGCCCCGAGTCAGGCTCCACAGTCAGTGCAGAGTCTCCTTGAGATTCTTTCCGACTCTGTTCCTCCCCTGACTCACACTCTCTCTCAAATAAATAAATAAATAAAATCTTTATTGAAATAAACTTTTGCAGCTCACATAAATAAAAATTACAAAATCCCATTACAAATTTAAATTACTCTGATGGAATTTTGCTCAAGCTAGATTGGCCAGCCCCTTACCCCTCTCTGGACCACCACGTCCCCACCACGTCCCCACCATGCCGCTGACAGCCCGGTGCCTTTGCCCCAACTGCTCATCACCTTGCCGCACACCCAGTGGGTTCTCCCGATTGGTTGCTTGGCATTTCAGCAGCATCGCACATGGCTGGTGATGGCACGCCGCCTCCCTGCTTCCACGAAACCATGTTCGCGGGGTCTCCCCCAGCGCGCTGTGGTGTGAGTCTCCTTTGCTGTTTCTTTCTCTGCCAGACCTCAGTGGGCCCTCGTCTGGCCTGCACCCTGGTCCCTGGTTTCCCGAGTCACAGTTTTTACTACCGCCTGGTTTCCCAAGTCACAGCTTTTACTACCACCTTTCCCAAAGGCTTCAAAGCTCACACCTCCCCCCCCCCCACAACCCTGACTTCTGTGGGCTTTTCTTCGATGTTTCTAAGACCTCTCAGATGTGTTACGTCAAAATTGCATACTTGATTTTTCTCAGCAACCTGGGCCTCCCCTAGACCCCAATTCAGGAAATGACACCATTGTCCACTAGGTACTGGAGCTAGGAAGGGGGGCCGTCCTCTCTCTCCCCGCCCCGCGGCGACCTCCGGTGCATCCCGGTGCGCTCCAAACCCATCAGGCCACGGACCGAGTCAACTTGCTTAAAACAAATTGTTTTATGTCCCTCCCCAAAATTATCTAATAATAATCGTGCGAAAATCCAAACTTCCAGCGCTTGCAACCTTGCATGATCGTCCTCATCTGCCTCCATGCTCTGGTCCCTCTGGCCTCAGTGGTTCCCAGACAGCTCCCCTCCCTTGAGACCTCTGTGCTCGTCTTCCCTCGGCCCAGAACGCCCTTCCCCAGCCCCCACCTCCACGTGGGGCTCTCCTGCACGAGTCTGTCCCAAGCCCTCTGGCTTTATCACACAGTACAGCACCTGTCGCCATCCAGCCCTGTGGCGTCCTGTGTGCACCGCACGTTGGCTGGCAGACTAGATCCACTCACAGGGGACACAGTGATCGATCTGTCCCCGGCACCTTGACTCCCCAGTGCCCCCGAGCACGGGATCCGCTGAAAACGATTGCCTGGTGCACTGGTTTACTTTGCCATGTCTGTCACAACATGTATTCTCTTTGTGGTTTTCTTAGTGGTTGTCCTAGGAATTATAATGAACATCCTTAATTCATAACTATCTAGTTTGGATCAGTGCCAGTTTCAGTAGTGGACAAAAACTTGGCTCCTACATAGCTCATGCCCACCTCCCCGTTTGGGCTATTGTCCTACGGATTCCACTTTTATATGTTGTATAACACGAACAGATTGGTTACTGCTTTATGATGTCATCTTTTAAATCAAATAGAAAGAAATTACAAGAAATACATTTATCCTGTCTTGTGTACTTGCCTGTGTGGAGAACTTTCCTGCTGCTCTGTAGTTATCCGCTGACCTTGGAACTCTGTACCCCTGACCTTGTTTCCAGCCGAGACTCCCTCCCATTTCTCACAAGCAGGTTTGTCAGCCCTGAGTTCTCTGGGGGTTTTGTTGCTCTTCATCTTTGCAGGAAGGCTTTGTTGGAAGGAGGGTTCTGGGTGGAGCGAGTTTCTCCTTTGGTCCTTTGCCGCCCTGTCTGGTTGAGATTTTTCGTGAGCAGGTGTAGCCGGGTGTGTGCCCTGTTTTAGGCTCCCAGGAACATGCTGCCTGCCAACATTTTTTTTTCTTTCTTTTTTCTTTTTTTTTTTTTTTTTTTTTAATTAGCTTGCTCTTTGCCCCAGTGTCCAGTAATGGCTGCAGCCTGTTTTTGACAGACATCCTGGGAAACAGTGGTCAGGTCAAACAAGGCTGAAACTTGCAGAGGGGGTTTTCCAGGGAACCTCTTTGGATGTGACAAATGAGCAGAGTTTTCTGAATGTGGCCTTTGAAAGAGCTCCAACCCTCCAACCCCCTCTTGACTCTTCGCGGCTGCCCTAGTGCTGGTTTTTCCCAATTGCGGAGGCTGCTTTGCAAGGCACCTCGGAGCTGGGGTTCGGGGGCTGGCAAGAGGGCAAGTGAGGATGCCCCAAGCCTCACGTGTGCTGAGAAGCGGTTGCTTTTCTTAAATAAACACCCCCTGGTTGCTGCAAGCCCTCAGGTCATGTTCCGAGTTCTGAAGAAGTCGATTTTGGGGGCAGGGGACAGTTTTTACCCGTGTTTTCTCTGGGTTCTCAGAGGTCCTTAGGGCAGTGTTCCCAAGGATCTCCCTGCAGGGCCTGTGCAGCGGAATGGTTGATTGGGTGAGCCCTTCTGGGGGGCTGCCTTCTAGACCGGTTCCTTTGAATTTGGCCCACGTCCATTGCGGTGTGATCGAAACTCCCCACCATTCACACAGGACACTGGGATAGCCTCCAGCACCTCCTGAGCCTCTGCCTTATGGGCTCCTAACAAGGAGGGCTGGCGCCATCCGCCAAGGTCAGTGCAAATGGTCTGGGGCTCTGATGGCGGCAATACCTGGTCCTCAGGAAGTCATTTGGGTGACCCAGAATATGCCAGTGGCCTTTTCACTTACCGAGGATGGGGAAGCACAGGGGCACGCGCGCAGGACAGGGTTCTTGGAGAGCCCTGGGCTCCAGGAAGGCCTCTCTGGCTCCGTGGGTCATGGTGGCCTGAGCAGAGCTCATCAGCCCTGCCTGTGGCATTTCCAGAGCTCGTGCCTGCCCGATGCCTCTGGCCCAAGAATCTGGCCACCCTGGTGACACCAGGGTCCCAAGACCTCGGTGCATATCAATAGGGGCTTCTGGGAGGGCTGGACAGCGGGAAAACAGGATGCCTTCCAACACATTCCTTTGGAGATTCCAGAACCATTTCCTATCTCCTCCCCCTTTCCCAAGAGGACAAGCTTCTGCATTACCCATCCTGATCTTTCTGGGCCATTGATGACGTCCAGCGTGGCGGGCCGTCTGCTGCGAAGTTAACTGGAAAGTCAAGTGGACTCACACCCTTATTTCCAGAGCAGGACCCGAGGCCCGGAGATCGCTCCCAACCCTTAGTCCATTCGTTTGCGCTACACCCCAAAACCCACCGGGAACCCCACATAAATGGAGCCTCAGACTCAGACTCAGAACAAAGCTGTTCTGGTCCCAGCTCTGCAGCTAATGCATGTCCAGGCAACTCCCCCACCCCTGGTCTTGATTCCTTTATCTAAAAAACTTCCCTTGGCCAGGGACTGTCGTCATGCCACAAATAGGAAAACCTTGGCTGTCCCCAAAGCCCTAATGGATGTGGTGTCACAGTCTTGAGGATCCCGCGCCTCCCCCATGCCAGCTTGAGACCTGTACCCACTGCCTGGGTCCCTCTGTTTCGAGAAGTTCTGCGAGCTTCCACCCCATGTGGCCAGCTGCACTGGGTATCGTGGGGGACTCCGGGATTCCCGTAGGCCTGTACACCCAGAAAGACACAGAGAATCACCAGCAACCTCGCAAGCATGTTTACCAAATCCGAAAAAAAGATTTCCACCCAGTCCAGCCCAAGGTGTCTAGAACACCTGGGTCTCCTGCCGTGCGCGTGAGGGAAGGGCAGGCCCGCCACTGAAGGCCCCTGTCCGGACCCACGGAGCTCAGCCTCCGTCAGACCCCGTCGCGGCGCCGTGGAGAGGGCCCTGGACTGCAGGCAGGCCGCTCCCGCCGGGCCGGGACCTCCGTTCACCCTCCAAGCAGAAGGCTGCGCGCGCAGGACACGGGCTCCAAAGGCCCCTCCAGCTCCCACATTCTGTTACAGCCCAGGAGGCGGCCTTGGCTTAGATCTCTAAGGCATGAAGTGTCTCAGGAAATAGCAAAAGATTCTGGAATTATTATGGCCTCAGCAATCAAGACCTTTCACCCAGTTCTTCCTGCTGCCCAAGACGGGCCCAGGCCTCTCCGCATAGAACAAGAACAAAACGGCCCGCTCGGCCCCTGCTCCCAGGCGAGCGTGTCCTGCCGGACTCGCTGGCTTCCTTGGGTTCAGGTCTACCCTGTATTCCCCCTTCCAGCCCCCATCCCTGTAGGGGAGCAGAGCAGCCGAGTAAATTCAACACCGTCATCCCTGGCGCTTCCACGTGGCCCAGCTGTGGGTTGTGCTGTCCTGAACTTTGCCCTAAAAGGCCGACGAAGAGGACAGGCCGGGGTGGACAGCTGGACGGCTGGAAAGGTTACATTCCTCAGCTCTGACCTGGGCAGCTTTAGGATCCCATAACCGAAATCATCCCGAGGCACAACCTTTTCTGTGCCTGGAACTGGGGCATTTACGTGAGGTTGTAAAGTGCTCAGAACAGTTTGAAGCTGGAGGCGGGGGGGGGGGGGGGGGGGGGGGTGTGTGCAGGGGCAGTTCTCCAACGCGGGCCCACCTCGGAGTCATCTGAAGGGCCGGCTGAATCGGGGGCCTCACCCCAGAGCTGCTCATTCTGGGGGGGTCCAAGCTGGAGCCCGAGACATCCTCATTTCTACCCAGTACCCAGGGCTCCTGCTGCTGCTGGTTCAGGAACTGACTTAGGCCATGATACCTACATAAAGGGTTGGGGGGGGCAGGAGTCCCGTGTCTGCAGGATCTCGGGGGGCGGGGGGTGACCAATGCCCAGTCCGCCGGGGACTGTGGAACTGTGTCCTCTGAAAAGCTATATTGGAGTCTGGCGCCCGGGTACCTGTGAACATGGCCTTACTCAGAAATAATGTCTTTGCAGATGTCATCAAGTTAAATGAGGTCTTATCAGACGAAGGTGGGTCCCAGAGCAGGGGCTGCTCTCCTTCTAAGGAGAAACTTGGACCCAGAGAGCCAGGTCACGCGGGGAAGAAGGCCGTGCGGTGACGGAGGCGGGGGGCGGGAGGGGGTGGCTGAGACACACCAGAAAGCAGAAGCATGGAACAGACTTGCCCTCAGAGCCCAAAAAGGAACCAAGGCTGTCCACACCTGGATTTTGGACTTCTGCCCTCCAGGACAGGAGAGGACAAATGTCTGTTATTTTAAGCACCGCCCGCCCTCCTCCCCCCACCGCCGCGACCGTGGCATTGTGCAGGGGCTGCCCGAGGAAACGCGTGCACGTCTGGCAATGAGCCAGTTGGCCATCCCAAACGACACAGGGCCAGAGCTCTCCCACTGACAAGGGAGGAAACTCAAGGCCAGAGCTGTGGTCTGCTGTCTAGTCTGTTGGGGCCACACGACAGAACGCCACAGCCGAGCGGGATTGGAGCAAGATGTTATTCCTCATGCCCGCAGGCCGGACATCCAAGATCAAGGCGCAGGCAGGTGTCCAGTCCTGGTCCGCCAACAGCCGTCTTCTTGCTGCATCCTCTCCCCGCGGGGAGAGCCTGGGAGCTCTTTCCTCAGGGCGCTCTGGTCCCATTCCTCGAAGCTCCGCCCTCATGAGCCTAGCACCTCCCAACACCGGCGCCTGGTAGATCAGCTCTCAGTACAGGATTGGAGGGGGATACGTCCGTTCAGTGCACCGCGCCTGATGGGTCACCTAGCAAATTCCTGAGACCCAAGCCTAGAACCCATTTTCTCAGCGCTGACCATGATCCCCAGGTGTTCCATACACACGAATGCATGACACATAGCCCCATGTGGGGACGTATGGACGGCCGTCCCACCAGGCCATCGGCGCTGGGGGCAGGCCTGCCCGCCCTCGTGGGCGCTACCGTCAGGGTAGAGCTCTAACAAGTGCAAAGTCATGCTGCCACCCTTGAGCCGGAGGCCGCACTGGCTCGGTTAGACTCCCCCTCAGGAGGGTGCAGCCCCTGGGATAAAGATCTCGCACTGCTGGCCTGGGGACGAGGACCCACGTTCTCCCCTTGCTCTGCCACCAGGGGGACAGTCCACATTCCGGGATCTACCTCTCTTTTCCCATCTGCAAAATGAAGAAGCATTTGAACCGAATTGGTTGTTCCCAATTATGCGCGGTTCTTGAGCTGGGTTAAGATGTTCTGCGGCAAGAATCTAAATTTCCCAACTTGAAGCCAAGAAAAATTTTGTTTTCAATGTTAAGGCATTCCCACCCCCCTACAATTTTTCTTTAACAGGTAGCAGGTGCAGCCACTTGCCAATGTGACCGAACCTCGGATTACCCGGATTGTACATGCTGTGTCCGTGGGTCCTGCAGTGGATGGGTCCTGAGGCCAGCCCCCCGCCCGCTGGGTGTGTCAGCAATGCAGGCCACTCGCGGGTGCTGGCTCTGACGGTGCTCGCAGGCCTGGTGCCAGTGACCGAAGACACTTTCCAGGTCTTCTCCCCTGAGTTTCCAAGGTCCCTTCTCAGGGTTTTCTGGGTTCAGTGTGGAGTGAGATCTGGAAGCAGGTCTGCCCAGGAAAGGGGGAGAGGCTGACACCACTGGGTGCCTCTCTGCCCTGGGCTCTGCGTGTCGGCCGTGTCAAGGGAGGAGGGAGGGACCGAGATGGCATAGTGTGCCCTGGTCACCCAGGTGTCCTGGCCCCCAAGCCCAGCATGCACGTCCCACGCTCTCAGAAGGGGGAGCTCCGTGGGATTTGAGTCCCCGATGTAGGGAGTCCCTTCCTCTGTTTCCACAGATGCAACCTTGAGTGGGGCTGCGGGGCTGTGTCCTTCAGGCTTCCCAGACCCTCTGGCCACCCCCGAGAGAGAGTCCGCAGCCCTCCTGGATTTGAACAGGAAGACCTAGCGCCCCTCATCAGCTTTCCCCCACCCTGGGGGGGGCTCCTGTGGCAGATAGTTTTGACCCAAAAGCAAAACCCCTTTCCCAGTGTGAACTCCACAGACTCCCCCTCCCCATCCTAACCGTGACGCTGCTGTGGCAATCGTGACCCTCACTGTGCCCTCATAACCCACCCCCCTCCCTCCTGTCCTGCTTCTGCCCCCAACTGACCAGCTCACCCTCCCCAGTTCTCAGCCGCCATCACGAATCACGCCATGTGGGGGCGCCTGGATGGCTCAGTCAGTAAGTGTCTGCCTTCGGCTCAGATCATGATCCTCATGATCCCCGGGCTCTCTGCTCTGTAGGGAGTCTGCTTCTCCCTCTCCCTGCAGCTCCCCCTGCTTGCACTCTGTCTGTCAAATAAATAAATAAAATCTGGGGGGGAAAAGAGAGAAAGAGAGACTCAGACCAGGTGAAAGGAGCACAGGCCTGAAGCCAGGACGCAGGCCTCTGCCCCTCGCTGCTCTTCGCACCACCCAGCACCCCTCCCCCAGCCCATAGCTGTGTTTGTGGTTTATGCTCTGTGACCTGCTGGAGGGGGCCGGGACCTCACTGCGCCCCACGCGAACCGGACTGGGTCCCTTTGTTCAGGAGTTGGGTTGGAAACACTGAAGAAGCCAGTCCGCTGGCCCTGGGAGGCCAGGGGGTGCACGGGCCCCACTACAGTTGCCGTGAAGGAGAGTGAGCGGGAATCCTCGGCCCGCGAGCGTGAGGAAGCTCCCGGGCTGAGGATTCAAACCATCACTGACCCGTGCCTGGGCCCCCCAAGCTTGGTGCCATGGCACTGATTTCAGGGGTCTCAGATTATATGTAGACGGGGGCCCTGAAAAAAATGTTTGCCTAAGACTGGGTGTGGGACTCCACTTGCTCAGCTGTGAAGTGGAGTAACTACAGAACTAGCGGGCATGCAGGTGCGTCAGGAGTGGCCCTGAATGAACAGTGAGCATGCACTGAATATCAAAGGAAAAAGGAAAGAAACAAATCACAGTCGTGGTCTCCCCGCCTCCCTCAATGCACTGCTCACTCTGACCTGCCTACTTCTCTGCAGGAGGGACTTGATTTGCCTCTTTCCCAGATTAGGCGACTGAGGCTCAGGCCCAGCGGCCAATCCAACGGCTACGTGGCTCGTGGCTCGGTGGGGCCGTCCGTTATGGGTCCCTGCAGGCTGGAGCTTGTGGAATCTCAGGACACCTGAGGTCCTGCCCTGGGGCACAGGGAGAGTGACACCAGTCTTCTCTCTTCAAAGATCTGCCCTTTGCTGTGCTATCTCAGAGCTCTGCCACAAGGTGTCCAGATGTGCTAGCTGGTTATTTCTACGTATCTGGCTCAGAACTCAGTATTCCCTGCGCGCTCTCAGAGCCCAGGACCGCCTTCAAGGTTTGAGAGTGCAGAGACCCACCACCTCCTCTTTTGTTTTCTAAAGATGTGTTTGTTTGAGAGAAAGGTGCAGGGGAAGAGTGGGCAGGGGCAGAGGGAGGGAGAGAATCCCAAGCAGATTCCAAGCCGAGCAGGGAGCCGGACTCTGAGATCTTCACCTGAGCCGAAACCAATTTCAAGATTTTATTTATTTACTTACTTATTTGATACAGAGAGCGCACAGCAGGGGGAGCAGGAGGGAGAGGGAGAACCGGACTCCCGTTGAGCAGGGAGCAGGATGCAGGACTGGATCCCAGGGCACTGAGATCATTACCTGAGCCGATGGCAGGCGCTGAACCAACTGCTGCTCTTGCTGGCTCTTTTCTGGAATGTGTTTTAGTATACGTTGGAATTCTCAGCTTTCCATTCATGTCACTGAAATGTGTTTTCATAATTCTTTATTTCCTCTCTATTGATTGCTTGGGTGGATTTCTCCAAGTGGGCACATTTTCAGCGTTTGAGTCAGGAGATGAGGAAATGCTGAAGACCTGGGTGAAGGAGGGAGCTGGAGGAGGACGCCTGACTCAAGGACGGGAGCAGACACACTAGACTGTAAAACGGCAACACGCGAGGAGAATGTACCAACTGTAATGTCTTTAGGGGTAAAAGCACGGATTTGGCCTTAAAATCGCAGCGCACGAGGTCTATGACCTCGGGCCAGTTACTTACCCTGTGCCTCACTTCCCGCATCTACAAAGTGGGGGTGATCACAACACCTGCCTCTGAAGACTGCCGAGGGAATTAAAGGGCGGGATGCAGGTTGTGTCAGCGGGTCCCCGGCTGCGTAAACGCGGAGCTTACGGTCCCTGCGGTTGGCGGTCCTGCAATCCCAAGCCCCGCCCCCACACACCGCTGCCCCGCCCCCACGCACCGCTGCCCCGCCCCCAGCAACTGCGCTGTAGTTATTGTCAGCACCACTAGAGGTCAGGCTTCCGCGCCTCTCACTTAGGCGAGCGCGCTTGTGCTCGGGGAGGGAGATGGGGCCAAGGCGATGCCTCCCAGACCCCAAACGCTCAGCTTTGGCACTCCCACCCTCTCCTTCCCTACCCTAATCCGATTCGCGCCTCCTGCACTGGAGACCTCCGGCCCCGTCTTCCAGGAGAGAGTCGTGTTCTCTCTCCTAGAAGTACACCTGAAACAGGGCAGAGCCGGGACCCCAGGGGCTGGGGCTTGGCACCCAGGAAACCCCAGGAAGTTTTCACCCCTCCTCCCAAGGAGGTTCAGGGCCCCCCGCCCCCGCTGGTTCACAGACAGCAACGCTACCCCCCTTAGAAGGGCGCAGATTCTGGCTAAGAGAGCTCCCTCCCGCCGTGTCCAAGAGAGGCCAGTGTGTCCAGAGGACCGAGTTCCCAAGGTGCCCAGTGCACTTTCTGGGCACACACTGACCCAGGCCGAGCCAAACCTCCTGAAGGCTTACACTGCGCCCTTCGTGTGCTTGCCCTCATTCGCTCATGGATTCGTGCAGCCTTGCCTCCATCCAGGGGCGGTGAGATCACGTTTCACTGCGCAATTTCACACACAGGTATGGCCCCCAAAGGTGGTGGGCTTGGCCCCTGAGGACATTTGGACATCTGAGGGGGTTTCCATTTGTCAGAATGATAGAGGAGGGACAGGCCTTTGGGCTCCCAGTATCTTGCAGCAAGATATCTTGCAACAAGATACTGATACCTTGCAACAAGCCATGAGAAACGGGTCGCACAATTTCACCCAAATACATTGTACTCTTTGCTTGCTTTTAATAGACACTGAATTTTCCCGGCATGCAATGTACTAGATCAATAGATGGAAGATTTTACTTAGTTTTCTGAGGAAATCACTAAGAGTTATCCATTCACTATTTCAGAAACTGGGATCCCAAACAAGAAGGTAACAGTTGCAGAAGGGGGCTCCTGGGTGGCTCAGATAGTTAAGCATCTGCCTTTGGCTCCAGTCTGCCTTCCGCTCAGGTCATGATCACAAGGTCCTGGGATTGAGCCCCACATTGGGCTCCCAGCTCCTCGGGGAGCCTGCTTCTCCCTCTCCTTCTGTCGCCCCCCACCCTCTGCTGTGCTCTCTTGCTCTGTTGAATAAATAAAATCTTTTTTTTTTTAATTGCAGAAGGATACCTGTACAATGTTAGTCCACTGTAAAATGTATGTTATTTCCACGTACACAAATAGTAAAGGTGTGAAAACATTCAAAGAAATAATAAAAATCAGTATAGTGGTCATTTCTGGAGAAGGAAGGCTTTTGATGACTTCTTTTTTTTTTCCCCTTAAGATTTATTTATTTATTTTAGGGAGACAGAGAATGAGGAGGGGCAGAGAGAGAGGGAGAGGGAAACTTCGTCAGACTCCTCACTGAGCCCGGAGTCTGCCGTGATCCGCCCCACCCCACCCTCAAGATCAAGACCAAAGCTTAAACCAAGACTCAAAACTCTGGCTTACCCGACTGCACCACCCAGGGGCCCCGATGACTTTCTTCTTTAAAGACAAAAAACTCAACCTGACATAAAAATGCCAAAATGTTAAGATTTAACAAAGCTGGGTAATGGGTGTGTTCTTAGTCCTTCCACTACCTTCTAGACTCCTCTATGCTTTAACTTACCCAAAAAAGGAAGAGTCTCGACAAAAACCCAAGCGGGCAGATGGGTGCTAGACAGGCCGTGCTTTAGCCACTTTCCACGCTGAGCAGCTGCTCACAGCTTTTAAGATCACACGTTGTTGGGATTTTCTTAAAATCGAGACAGCATCCTGAGCCCTGCTCCCTCCACTGTCATCGTTTTACTCTGAGCCATTCCCCTAGCATTTTGTCGCCAGCTAGCAGTCATAGTTCTTTTAACAGTGCGCTATTGAAGATCGCTCACGGACCAGGCTCTGCAGGAGAGAAGTTTTGCCAGCCTGGGGTTTGCGCCGGGAGATGGCTGCTCAGGGCAGGGATTCTTCTTGGGCACAAATACATCACTCCAGGGCGCCTGGGTGGCTCAGTGGGTTAAGCTGCTGCCTTCGGCTCCGGTCATGATCTCAGGGTCCTGGGATCGAGCCCCGCATCGCATCGGGCTTTCTGCTCAGCAGGGAGCCTGCTTCCTACTCTCTCTTTCTCTGCCTGCCTCTCTGCCTACTTGTGATCGCTCTCTGTCAAATAAATAAATAAAATCTTTAAAAAAAAAAAAAAATACATCACTCGAACAACGGCAGACCTGACCTCCTTATAATGAAGATCCTGGGTGAGAACTGCGACATGGCCCTGGGACAGGGGAATAGAGGTGAAGGTTGAAGAAACCCCATCCACGTGTTCATTTTTACCAGTTCTTTCCGTGAGGCTGTAGCTTATTGTTGTTTTCATGTAGACTCTGCCGAAAACACCTGAAATCTCTGCTTGTGTTTTCAATCTCCCCACATCACCTGGGCGCTTTGTCTCTGGGCTCTGGCCCTGGTGCTAAAAGGGCAAATACAAGTTAAACTGTGGACTTCAGGTGATCATGATGTGCCAGTGTTTATTCGTAGTTGTAACAAATACGCCACGGGGGCCTGGGTGGGGGGTTGCTGATGGTGGGGGGCTGAGGTGGGCAGGGTTATATGGGAATTTTCTGTACTTGGAGCTCAATCTTGCTATGAACCTAAAATTGCTCTAGAAAATAAAGCTTATATTTAAAAAAAAAAAAAAAAAGAGGCTGAATTTTCCTAGTTGAAAATAAGGGAAGACGGGGCACCTGGGTGGCTCAATGGGTTAAGCCTCTGCCTTTGGCTCAGGTCATGATCCCAGGGTCCTGGGATCCAGCCCAGCATCAGGCTCTCTGCTTGGCAGGGAGCCTGCTTCCCCCTCTATCTCTGCCTGTTTCTCTGCCTACTTGTGATCTCTCTGTGTGTCAAATAAAAAATAAATAAATAAAAATAAAAAATATCTTAAAAGAAATAAATAAGGGAAGAGACATCCTGTCCCTCCTTTTTCTTCTAGAATTTCTTTCTTGGTTTTCCTTTTTTTTTTTTTTTTTAAGATTTTATTTATTTATTTGACACTGAGAGAGACCACAAGCAGGGGGAGCAGGAGAGGGGAAAAGCAGATTTTTCACTGAGCAGGGAGCCTGCTGTGGGGCTCGACCTGGAATTCCAGGCTCATGACCTGAGCCAAAGGCAGATGCTTAACCCACTGGGCCACCCAGTCCCCACTTTCTTGGTTCTTCCTACATGAGTGCTCATCTTTTAACAGCTAAACAAGCTGCTTGCCAGTCTGAATACTCAGCAGCATTTCCTCCAGGAGCTGGGAGCCACCTTTTTGAAAGGGAATCATCAAGGAACACATCTCCTCACCCCCTCATCCCTACACCCCCCCCCCAGTTTCCTGGGAGGAACGGCCTGGCTTAGCCCCAGCTATCACTTACTTTGAATTGCAAAATCTATCTCCACCACAAAGAGACAAAAAAATCGGCAATTTCTCCCTCTCCCTCTCTCTCTCTCTCTCTTTCATATTTTTTCTCTCTACTACTACCTTTCATTGAAGACACCTTTTTTTTTTTTTTTTTCAGAGTTTCCCCCTGGGCCCCTTTTAAGCAAGTGCTGCAGGATTTTTGCATCGTGAATGCCCGCGGTTCTCGGTCACCTGCTCCAAAGACTGAAGAGGTAGACCTGATAAAGAGGTGGGCCGCTAAGTGGTTCAGTAAGCGATAGTAGGAAACTCCCAAAGAGGGAGGGAGTCACACCTGCCTATCTAGATAAAAAGGCTAGATTTCCTTGTCTTTGAAATCCCTTTGGAGGATGGCCTGCGATGCACATCACTTTCAGGCTTAATGCTTTTTTATTCGATAATACAACGGTTTTCTTCCTCTTCTACCTTTAGGGACAGGCTTTTGGGGAGATTTTGTCTTTAATTCTATTTCCCAGGCAAGGCCTGAGTCAGGAGGCAAATGTTGGAATGAGTGGCTTGGCCCGTGTGGATGCCTGTGGGGGCAACAGCTCGGCCAGGCCCACTGAAGGGCTAACCTTGGACAGTCTCTGAGAACAGAGGCAAGGTCAGCCCTGTGCCCCAGGAACTGCATGACCTCCCCTTCTGAGTCTGCAGCGTCTCATCTGTGAAATGGCACTCAAAATTCTTTCCTGAAAGTGGAGAAACAATTCAGACTGTTTCCCACAGCATCCCCCCTCTGCCCTCATGAAGCCCCCTGGGGTCACCCTGGGCAGATGAGCTCTCTCTCGTGAACTCAGAGCTGGCCCCCAGCCCCAGTTAACCACCACAGTCATAGTTTTATGGATACACATCTCATCCCTCCAGCCTAATCTGGGGGTTGCACATCTTGTGCGCTTAGTGTTGACTCTGCTCACAATCTTGGAGCCTTTGTTGAGTGCCAAGAACTTCTGTGCCTCGAGAAAGCCTCACTCTGCAATGGGTCTGCCTGTTTCTGTAAACCCATCTTTGTCCAGCGGGTGGGGTGGGTGGGGGGGTCTGGCTATGGGGGCAGGGCAGGTCCCACGGAAAGGGACAGAGGTGGGGGACAGCACTCAGGGACCAAGAACGCAGGAGGGGAAAAGGAAGGGGAGGCCAACCTGGGATAAGAGATGCAGGGGCGGGTGGGCACCCACCGCTGTGTGCTTTGGCGAGCAGATTGTCAGGTGGGCCTGGGAGCTCAGAGCAGAGCAGCAGGCACGGTGGGTGGGAGGGGGCAGTCCAGGAGCTGGGCTCCACCCTTGGTCCAGAGAAAAACGTCAGTAACTTCTCTTACTGGGCGGGAGGTCCGGGATGGCTTGGTGCCCAAGGAGGGTAGGGGGAGGCACTGCTGGAGAACCCCCGAGGCAGAGGGGAGGCAGCAGGGCCCAGCGTGTGGGTGTGCGCGCGCACGTGTGTGCGTGTGTGTGCCCCTGACTCAGCAGGGACGGCGGGCGGGCGGGGGTCAGAGACAGATGGGGCGGTGGTGGGGCCGGCGAGGGGCTCGCGGGGCCGCCGTGACCCCGCAGGCACCCGGCTGACCCCGGACAGGGCTCGCGGCGCCGGGGGTTCGGTGCTGCGGCCGGGGCGGGGCGGCCCCTTGCGGGCTTAGGGCGCCGGACCAGCACTAACGCGCCCGCCAGCAAATCTTTTGTCCCGGGCGGCGCTGAGCCAGCAGGGCTGCCGCCGGCTATATAGGGGCTGGCCGCCGGCGGGGCGGGCACACCATGGCGCAGCGCTCGGGAAAGGTGAGTGGGGCCCTCCCGGCCGGACGGACGGTAACGGACGCCGCCCGCGCGCGGCCCGACACCCGCCGCCTGGCGCTGCCCGGGGGCCTCAGGAGGCAGGGGCCGGACTGTTACTGGAGGCCCCTGTGCCTCTGACAGACCCCAGCAGAACTGGCAAAACTGCCTGCCCACCCCGGGCGGCCTGGCCTCTGTGGCGTGGGGGTGGCACGGTCCCCGTCTCCACCGCCTCCAGCACTGGCTCAGGGCGGCCTGAGGGATCTTGGAATCCCGGGGCGACCCGTTCCCCCTGAATTTCTCTGGGTCATCACCCAGGAGTGGTGCGGGAAGGTGGCAAATTCAGACCTCCGCCCCCCATTCTCTGCTCCCTCTCCTAGCAGATTTGTTGCAACCTTTGGTGGCCAGGGGCCAAGTTCAGGGTCGGTGGGGAAAGCATTACTCAGTCTGCACTGGCTTGGTCGGGCTTCAGTAACCAACAACCCCAAGAGCCCATCATGCCCCTGTGCACCCTCCCCGCGGGACCCAGAGGGACCCTGGGAGCTGGGAAGTCATGTCCTGGCTCTCAGAGCTTCTGGGGGGCGGGAGGGTGAGGATGTAGAAGGGTAGTCATCCAAGACCGTGACCGTGACCTGGACTGTGAGGGTGACCTGGCCAGCGATGGCAGCAGTTACCAGCCACCAGGCACCGTTATTTGTACTTTGCCAGGGCCCTTCTAGGAGGAATTCTAGAAACCCCAAGAGTTATTGTGTGGTTGAATTTCACACTCCGTGGCAGAAAGTGAACTTCGGGGCCCGGGAGGTCGTGTTGTGTAGTTTAGGGACAAGGGGAACCTGTCAGCGCCATACTGCCGTAGGACACTGGACCGAACACTGAGCTGGCGATGCTCCAGCTGTGACGCAAGCCCGACACTGGGGGAGGAGCCCAGCCAACAACAGGATGAGTTACCTTGAAAATGCCCCCATGTAGCCATGAAGCCCTGCACCTCGCCCTGACTTGTCTCTGTTGCACTTGCTCAGACTTTCCCACTAAGGGGCCCCGTCCCTGGAACCTTTCTGAAAATTCAGTGTTTGGTTATGATGGTGGAGTTGTGGGTGAAATGCTTTCTTCTAAAAACACTTCCTTGGATGTTATGATTTAACAACAAACAAAGACTAAGTTGAAAAAATGCAGTGGGGGAGGTGCCTGGGGGCCTCAGTCGGTGAAGTGTCTGCCTCCGGCTCAGCCTGGGCTCAAGCCCTCCACATCAGACTCCCTGCTCAGGTGGGAACCTGCTTCTCCCTCTGCCCCTCCCCCTGCTCCTGCATTCTCTCTCTCTCTCTCTTTCAAATAAATAAATCTTTTTTAAAAAAATACAGTTGGGGGGGGCACCTGGGTGGCTCAGTGGATGGAGCCTCTGCCTTCAACTCAGGTCATGATCTCAGGGTCCTGCAATTGAGCCCCGGCATCATCGGGCTTTCTGCTCAGCAGGGAGCCTGCTTCCCCTCTCTCTCTCTGCCCTCTCTCTGCCTACTTGTGATCTCTGTCTCTCTGTCAAATAAATAAATAAAAATCTTTTTTAAAAAAATGCAGTGGGCGTTTGAAAAGAGCCTGTTTTCACATGGGCCCAGGGACGAAGGGGAGTCCCTACCCCCAGATAGCCACTGAAATTTCTCTGCTCAACCATGACCCCCCCTCCCGGAGTGGGGAGGGCCAGGTCCTGGGTCTGACCTCGACCCGCCTTCCCTTCATTCCTTCACCCTGCTTACGGGGTTGAGCACCTGCCGTCCGTGGCGAGCCTGGGAATCAGGGTTTAGTTGAGGGTGTTGGACGCCAGGTGTTTGCTCCCAAGCCTGAAAGGACAGAACGCTCTGACCTCGAGCCCTCTAACCTGGCCTTTCTAGATCATCCTCTATGAGGGCAAGCACTTCACCGGGAGGAAGCTGGAGGTCTACGGGGACTGTGACAACTTCCAGGACCGAGGCTTTATGAACCGGGTGAACTCCATCCGGGTGGAGAGCGGTGCCTGGGTCTGCTTCGATCACCCCGACTTCCGGGGCCAGCAGTTCATCCTGGAGCACGGGGACTACCCCGACTTCCTCCGCTGGAACGGCCACAACGACCACATGGGCTCCTGCCGCCCCATTGGGATGGTGAGTCGGTCTCCGGCCAGGGGCTTCCTGCCAGAGGGACTGAGGGTCTGTGCTGCTCAGACGTGGGACAAAAAAAATCTGGGAGCACGGCCTTCCCAACTGTAAGATCTGACGAGGCCATTGGATGTTTAAGATGGAGAGATGCCCCCATGCAGACCTGCCTCCCCCCCACACACACACCCGAGTGTGGGAAGGCATGAAACAGAACCATATTAGAAGTTTGGATTTGCAACCAGATGGGGAGAATTTAGCTAAAGCCAGGCTGATCTGGGCCCGTTATCTACTCGTGCGGGTCATCCTGGAGCACTTTCCAAGAGACTTTGGACGTGAGGGGTGTCCCTACCCGTGGTGAAGGAATGTTCGTGTCTAGCTGCCCTTACGGGGTCGGGGGGTAAGGTTCGAGGACCCAGCATTCCCATTCTTTTGGATTCTCCCAAGTTACAAGTGCCTGCTGAGCCGCTGGGAGGCCCACATGATCAGGGAGATGGCTGCTTCCCGAACCAGACTCTCAGCGTCTCAGCCGTGTGTCTGGGGAAAGATCTTTCCCTGGACATAGGGGCCAGGCGGTGCCAGTGAACATCCAAGGAAGCCCGGGAAGGGTGCCTCATGGGCGTGGGGGGAGGGGTTGCTCTTCTACCGAGTTATAAAACCAGCTGGGCTTTGGCATCTCAAATTGTTAAGAATGCTTTCTTAGTATTTCCACCAGGCTGTAGACATTTGGAAACAGGAATTAACAGGGCTGGCTCTGGGTCTTGCAGAATGCGATTTCTGTGAAAACTATCCTGCGTATTTTTCGAATGCTCTTCTAAGAGCTATCCTTGGGGCCGGCTGTGATGTGGCTCCATCCCCGGCCACACCCAGAGCTGGTTGAGAGCTGGCCCTCCTCTGACTTTTGGAAATGCAAAGAATCTTCGAGGGCCCTATATACCGTCATCACAGTGAGCCCGCAGGGATTTCAGCAAATGAGATTTCTGTTATTTGTTTTAGATTTTTGGCTTCATGTTTTAATAAAAGGTTCTATTACAGTTTGTAAAATATTATCATTTAAAGGCTTGCCCCTGGGGGCGCTTGGGTGGCTCACTGGGTTCAAGCATCTGCCTTCGGCTCAGGTTGTGATCCCAGGGTCCTGGGATTGAGCCCCGCATCGGGCTCTCTGCTCAGCGGGGAACCTGCTTCCTTTCCTCTCTCTCTGCCTACTTGTGATCTCTCTCTGTCAAATAAATAAATAAAATCTTTAAAAATAAAAAAATAAAAAAATAAAGGCTTGCCCCTGGCCTGAAGCCCCAGGGTGGAAATGAAGGGCAGAGGAATGCGTTGGGGTAGCTGGGGCAGGGGTTGCCCAGTGCCAGCACCAGAAGGAAACCCAGTGGTCTGGGTCCTGGTCAGAGCACGGCCACTATCTCCCAGGCATCCATCTGGCCCTCTCTAACCCTTGGATTCTTGAGTTGACTTAAGAGGAGCTTGGACTGGTTCAGGGGCTTGGAAAACTTTGTAAAGTAGTAGACCCTTTTCATCCACGCACCAGAAAAAGCGCTGGTGCCGGGGTGGCGGGCTCTCACTGCCCGCCCCCGCCCAGGGCTTCTTGGGTCCCTGGCTGCGTGGGTGTCCGTGTAGGGAGGGAGACTCAGTGCCTTTTGCCTTCTTTCCTCCCTCCGCTCCCGCGGGGCTCACAGCATGGGGAGAACTTCCGCCTGGAAATCTTCGAAGGCTGCAACTTCACCGGCCAGTGCCTGGAGTTCCAGGAAGACTGCCCCTTCCTGCAGAGCCAGGGCTGGTCCAAGAACTGCGTCAACGCCATCAAGGTGTACGGGGACGGAGCGTGAGTACCGGCTGGCGGGGCCCTGCACAAGCCGAGTGTGGGCAGCGCCCCCCCCTCCCCAGGCCCATTCCCTCCCTCAGCTGCCTCCTCTACCCCAGGCGAGCACAGAGGGCAGAGCCCCACCCCGCAGGCCTCCTAGGGAGATGGACATCATGGTGGCACTCACTCCTGGTAGACAGACTGTGGCCAGGAGGTGGGGGAGGCTTGGCCCAGGCATAGAGGAAGGTCATCTTGTCTGCCCTCCTGCAGGAAGGTCATCAAAACCCAGGGCTAGCCTGGCTTCTGTTGGCCCCTGCTCGCATGCTTCCTTCCATCAGCTGGGCGTGGGCGGCCTGTGTACCCACCGTGCTCAGCCATGCCGGGCCCCGAGCTGAGGCTAGAGGGTGACCTTGCCCCGCTTGTGAGTGGCGCGGCTGGGACTGCAGCCAGGCGTTTGGCTTCAGGTTGGTGCCCCTGGTCTAGAGCAGAGAGGCCCCGAGACCTCAGCCCCATCCTGTCTGCGGAAGAGCCCCGCTCGGCCCCCAGGATCACGGCTCCCGTCTTGGCAGCTTAGGGATCCAGCTGCTGCCTGTGTGTCTGAGGTTAGGGTCAGGGAAGGCCACAACAGGTTCAAGAGGGTGGTCACGGGAGGGGCTGAATGAAGAGAGTGGCTGAGCCCGAGGAAGAACCGGACCCCCTGTCCCTGGGGCAGCCTGACCCAGAGCCCCGGGCGGCCCTGCTCCTCTCCTACCATTCTGGTTCCATCAGGATTCATTCGGTCACGTCTGCCTTTCTCCGCCTCTCGGAAACCCCGTTTGCCCTAAGTTGACAGTAGTTGGGGATCTGTGGGGTCGAATTCCAGAACCACCATTTGCCTGGAAAACTGCCGGCCAGCTTGTGTCTCAGGAGGCCAAAATCCACCTTTGCATCCTGAGACCGTCGCTGTCACCCCGCACCCACCGGGGAACCCCCGGGGCCTCTTGAGAAAAAACAGTGGGAAGGCAGGAGCTAAGAGTTACAACCACAGGGGCACGGGGTCTCCTACAGGCCTCGATTTGCCCAAGAGGAGATGGAGCCTCAGCGGCTGCATGTGCCCAGCCCCTCGTTCGGACCCAGGCTCTGCTCTTCTCCGCCTCTGCCTCCTGTGACTTTAATTAGTTAAAGAGAGAGAGAGAGAGAGAAAAAAGAGTAAGCCTTTGGCAAGGAGGAACTGCCAGAAGGTCTGGATGTGACCTCCTCCAGGGCCTTCCTAGGGTGTGCTGGGGCCCTCTGGGCGGTGTCCCTACTGCCTCCCAGACTCAGGAGTTCACTCTGCTCGGTCAGCCCAGGATTGACCTGTCCCCACACACAGAGGGTCCCAGAGGGTCCCAGAGGGTACTTCCTGCCGCCTAAGGGCACAGTCTCTGCGCTGTGGGTGGGCTTTGCCCCCACCTCCCCCCACCCCCACCCCACGGCTCCCTTCCTCCTCCTGCCCATTCCTGCCCCAAAGTCACAGAAGGAAGGCCAGGAGGAGAAGCTTACTGAGGAGGCCCAGCCCGTGGGTGTGGGGAGATTGGGGGCACGGGAGGGGGGCAGTTGGGGTCCAGCGGAGGTCAGGGCGCAGGGAGGCCAGGGGGTGTGGGAAGGCCAGGATAAACCAGGTCGGCCCTGCAGGACCCTGGAGCTCACACACCCGGGCCTCTCCTGCCCTTCCTGACTCCTGACCTCCTGTAGAGGCACCAGGCACGGGAGGTGGAGTCCGGATGGAGAAGACAGACGGCCCCACGGTGACAGGAGAGGGGGTGACAGGAGAGGCGATTGCTGGGCAAGCTGTCCCAAGCAGACCACTCACTCACTCACTCTCTCAGGGGGCTGTGTGGCCTCGGGCCGGATGCGCTGTAATTTCTGAGCGTGTCTCAGTGGAGAGAACGTTCCTTCAACCGCAGAGAGCTTTGGGGTGGGAGGGGAAGAACTCTCAGGGCCACGGTAGGGGTTAGCTGCTAAGTCAGAGCAGCCCACGGCCTGGGCCCCGAGGGACCCCAGCAGCCAGATCCGAGGCCTGTAGCCCCGCTTTGCTTCCCACGGTGGAGAAGCAGAAAGGGAGCCTCAGAAGTGAGGAGGAGAGGCCTGGCTGAGGAAAGGCGGGTGTGACAAGTGGGCTGGGAGTCCCTGTGGGGGGGGGGGCAGCTGTGATTTCTCCCTGCCCCCCTCTGCACCTCTCTGGCGCCAGACCCTGGGGGCGGGCAGGTCTCCTCTCCGGGCCAGGAAGGGAGGGATCCTGCGCTCAGCCGGCCCGCGGTCACCGGCCTCCCTCTGACACCAGGTGGGTCCTGTACGAGGAGCCCAACTACCGGGGCCGCATGTACCTAGTGGAGCGGGGGGACTTCCGCAGCTGCTCCGACTGGGAGGCCCACAACGCCCGCATCCAGTCCCTCCGCAGAGTGGTCAACTACTTCTAACTACTTCCAGCCCGAGGGCCCCGGGCGTGCCTGGGCGCAGCCCCTTCCAGCCCCCCTGGGGCTCAGACCCTAGGGAATAAAAATCAGAGAAACCAGAGCTGAGCTGGCCTGAGTGATTTCCCGCCCCTCCCTGCCACCGGGCAGCCGATGGGGCCCCCCCTCCCCCGAGGCCCTGGGCAAGAGGCAGACACAACACAGCGTGGGGGGCCTGGGGGGCCCAGAAGGACAGCAGCTGGGTTGGGGGCGCTGTGAGGCACCCCCTGGGGAACGTGGGAGCTGGAAGGCATCTAAACGTTATGGAGTCGAACACTTTCCTTTCACTGTGAAAAGCCCATGCTCTGAATGGGGAAGGGGGAGCCTGTGGTCCCCAAGCAAGCTTCAGGGGGTCCTCTGGCCCGGAGCCTGGACCAGCCAGGGTGAAGGGGAGAGAAATGGGGGGGGGTGGGGGAAGGGCCCGCCGCTCCCTCCTGGCTCTGCCTCACCCTGACTCAGCAACTCGGGGCTGCCAGGCCATGTGGTCTACTCCGCAGCCAAGAGCCTGACCCAGGGTTCACGAGTCTGCCTCTCTGGCTGATCTTGGCTTAGGGGTTTCCTGGGAAGGCCCCTCTGGAAGGATGGGCCGGACCTGAGAGACACATTGCCCTTTGCGTCCTGTACCGGGGGCTTGGAAGAAGCTCGAACACGTGGACTCGGATCGGAATGGAGGAGGAGACGTGGAAGGAGCCAGAATGTGGAGCATCACTCCAGTCCCCAGCCTGCTCCCGGGGCTGGGCAGACCCAGGGGCTGGGCTCCTTTCTCCCCTCTGGGTGAATGCATGGAAACACTATGTGGCCTGGGCCCTCTCCAGGACATCGGGTCCATCCTGTTGGGGGGTGAGTTCAATGGAAGGAAGCACTGCCCCGGAGGGGGGGTCAGGGAGGAGCCTGTCCTGGAAGGTAGGGGGGTTTCCGGGAACAAGAGGGTCCTTACTCAAGACACTTCCCCACCCACACTTCAGTGTCCGGCCTCCCCTCCCCCGTGGGAGGATGGGAACCTGCTGGACACTAGAAGTGGGACAGGTAACTCCTTCCCCCTTCCTGCAGCCCCCACCCCCGCCGCCCCACCTGCACACCAGAATGGTGTGCAGCCTGGACTGACTCTGGCTGTTCAAACGGAGATGGAGATGCTCCTTCCACATGAGTCCTCTCCTGTGGCCTGGGCTTCCGGGGACTCAGGGCCACTGGGCTCTTGGACACTTTTATGGAGATGGGTGCCAAAGACGCCTGTCTATTCCCCACGGCACCTGGACCGAGGCCCCTGGAGGAGGGATCGGGGACCGCAGCAGTATGAATTGTTCCCAAGAATTCTGACCATTGGCTCAAGCCCCCGGTCCTGCTTTCCAAACCCCCCACACTCTGTGATCCTGGGGTCCCCTGCCCACCCCCAGTTTGCCTCTTGACCGGCCATGCAGGCTCCCATCCCCTCCTTACCACACATCTTGCGTGTCCTTTTCCCCGTAGAGGAAAGGGGTCCCCACCAGGAAGGGCCCCTTCAGGCTGGCCACTTCCTCAGGATTCCTGTGGAAGAGAACTTGAACCCCACAGTCCAAGTGGACTGTGAGGGTGGAGTTGCTCCGTTTGCCATGCCCCGCCCCGAGCCCCAGGTCCCCCGCTGAGACCAGTGGAGAAGGTGAGTCATCGAGAGCTCCCGCTGTTCACCCTGGGTAACACCTGCCAAGATCTGGGTGGCAAAGGCGTAGGGACCCCACGAGTCTGCTGTGGGGTCTGAGCAGAGTTTATACTGTGGGCAATCGCGCACCTGCCCAGGATGGGGCGGAGGGTGGGGCGGAGGCTGTCATCCTGCCATTTGTACTGGGGTCTACGGAGAGTGCGCTCTGCACCCCGCATGCCCCAGTCCACCTCCTGCAGCCCGGAGAGTGGAACCCCAGAGTCCCAGGCACTGTGGGACCGAGGTACACCACGTGCAGACCCTCCATGCACACCCTCCCTCCTGAAAAGGCTCAGATCATGAACTTGAAGAAACCACCGCAAACCGACAGCAAACCATTTCCCCTGTTCAAGCCCCAAACAAATGAACATTTAAACACACAGTCACCAGGTCTGAGCCGGCAGGAGCCTTTGTAGGAAATGATGCTCTTGTTGTTTTCATTTCTCTGCCAGTTTGTTCTGGGAGGTAGAACTTTCCTGTGTGAAGTCCTCCACACTGGTCTCTGCTCTTATGGGCCCTGCCTACGGCTAGGACCCCGTCCCTGCTCAGCCAGTCCCTCAAACCTGCCCCCAGGTCTGGGACAGGAGGGTCTAGGGTTCCAGCTGGCCCCAGGCTTCTAGGGTCCCACACCCCTCTACCTGCTGATGGTGATGATGGCCAGTGAGCGTTCGTCGTGCTCTGCAAGGTGCAAGGTTCCTCATTACGAACACTGATCCCAGGATGATAATAGTCCTGTCATCACCGCTGCGAGCAGGGGGACAGTCTAAGCAACCTTCCCGAGGTCACAGACCGGATTCAAATCCAGAGCTGGCTGACCTCCCTGTCCCCAGCCAGCCTGCTACCCCGCTCCACAGGTTTGCGGGTTGAGGCCGGGTTTACCATCCTTAAAGTAAGCGTCACCGGACCCAGTGGCAATCACATGCTCCAAGCACAGTCCTCTGCCCTCATCCACACTCCCTGTGACGGGGAGGAGGGGAAGCGGGCATCCTCACCCTGGAGCGGGGCATGTCGGGTGAAGCAGGACCGGCCTTCTGCCCCCGCGGCGTGAACGGGGAGTGAAGCGGCCCAGCGGCTCAGGCTGCCCTCACGAACACCACCGCTGCGGGCTCCTCACCGTCCAGAGGCTGGAAGTCCACGGTCAAGGGGCCATGGGGAGGATTTCTCCGGAGGCCTGTCTCCTTGGCCATCTTCCCCGCGTATCTTCACAGGGCCCTCCCTCTGCGTGCTGCTGTGCATGGGGACACTAGACATTTTGGATTCGGTGCACCTGAACTACCTCATTTTAACTTAATTACACCAAATAGTCACCTTCTGAGGTTCTGACAGTCAGGACCTAGGAATCTGGGGGGCACACATTTGAGCCCATAACGCAAACCAAGCAGCCTCAGGCCTTGGTGTCCTGCCCTGTGAAGTGAGTGCAAACCTATCGGTTGTTCCAACTGTATACAGTTGTAAAAACCAAGCAAGTAAGCCATGAGAAGGCGCTGTATGAATACGGGTCCTTGGAAGTAAGCCTCGTGTGCAAGGTCACCCAGTACACTGGGACGCAGGGAGAAGGAGCTCCATCGCCGGGGAACCCTAAGAGCCGGTACTCCCTATGATGTGACCCCAGACAGGTCACTGCCCCATGCCTCAGTTTCCCCTGCTGTGCGATGGGGAGGGCCACAGCACCCCTTTCCCAGGGATTACGTGAGAACTGATTGAGGAAGCCCTCCCACGGGTCCAGTCCTCCAGAAGCCTGGGGTGGGGGAGGGGCAGGCCTAGCAGCCCTTCCAGGCCTTCCAGAGGTTTCCTGAGCTTGTCCCCTCTCCCCAACACTGAGGAATATCGGCACCTCATTAACGGGTGATTTAACGCTTCACCCCAAGGGCTTGTGCTCCTGGGTGACCTCCCCTCACCCCAGCCCCCTGCTCCCTAATCTGTCAGCAAATCTGCTTTCTGTAGGAAAGAGGAAAAACAAGATTCCCACCAAAGTGCTTGTGGGCAGGCCTGTAATTTGTCTGAAGTCGGTCCAGGGGGCTGGTAGATGGAGGCCCGCTGCCTTCTGAGGAGAGTCACACATGCCTCACATACCTCTGTCCCCACGCTGCGGTTTGGGGGGCAGGGACTTTCTCCGAGCCAGCCCTCCGCCCCGCAGCCCGGGCCCGCCCCCGCCCCCCACGGGACCGCGGTTCAACAGGCCCAGTCAGACCACAGGAGAAAAGCTTTCCCTTTGAAGATGCAGATGTTCCCGGCCTGCAGGGACCTGCCCAGGGGTGTTCTCTGGGCCCCCTTCCCCCACCCCCTGCAGGTGGCCCGGCTGTCCCCTGCATCCTTGGGGACTCACCGGAGGGACACGGTCTCTGCTGAAGGCCTCCCGTCTCTGTCCTTTCTCCAACAATATACATACGTTGGTTCCCCCCCAGAAACCCTATGGGGTTTCCATGAAAACCTGCGGAATGAGAGACTTTTCCAAACTCCGTCTGGAGCTCCAGTTTGGGAAGATGGGAGTGTTCCGGGGAGGATGGCCCCGTGAACGCACTCCGAGCCTCGGAACCGAACACGGAGAAGTGGTTTGGGCGGGAAGTCTTGGGTTCTCTATGTTTTGCCACAACAAACACAAAGGTCTAGCTCCTCGTCCCTGGGGTGGTGGTTTGGATAGGAAGGACCCTCCCCGGATTCTAGAGCACCCTGGGGTGCTCCCTGCCCCCACCGCCCCCACCTGGAGAGCTGTCCCCTTGTTTTCCATCACCTGTGGCTCCCGAATGCTGAGGGACTGGAAAGTGCACGAGGCGACATTCCTTCCGACACAGGAGGGAGGGACTTGCACTGCAGTCTGTGAACCCTGGACATGGAAAGTAAGCATTTCTGTAAACAGGCTCTTGGCTCCCCTGCTGCCTGAGGCTAAGCCCCTCTTTGGAATCAGTGATTGAAAACGCCCCAAGAGTCCTTGGCAGCGGCTCCATGGGGGGCCGGGGTCCCTAGAAACTGAGACCAGCCCCTTGCTCAGGGTGGGAGGGGGGAGCAGGCTGAGCTGTCAGGGCTGAGCACCCTGGCCTCCGTCCATGTGAGCCCCAGCATCCCCCAGGACCACCTGGCCACTCTGGGTGGAGCGGAGGGCAGGGACCCGGAACAGTGAGCCATCAACTGGGAAAGAGGGTCCCAGTTCAACCAGATTGGGTTTGGCCTTGTGTAGGACTGCTCTCTTTGGGGATCAGAGTTCACTGGGCAGGAAAACACACCCACACCCGCTCTTCACCCATCCAGTCGGGCCCCCAACATTCAGAGCAGGGAGCCCAACCACTTGGGGCTGAGAAAGTTGTCTCCAGTGTCCATTTCCCATAGAAGATTTGGGAGGCTGCCCTGGGTTCCAGACATGGGGAGCATGGGGGTCACAGCTGGGCCCAGTCCGCCCAGGACCCTGGAGATTCCTGAACCTCATGGACAGAAAGGGCAGCAGGAAGAGGCACCCCTGCCCCCACCACCACCAGCAAATGGGGCTGCTGGGCGGAAATCCTTTCCCAAGGCTGGTCACCATGAAGGGCACCTCCAGAGAGAGCAGCCCCCCTCCCCAAACCAAGCGAGCATGCAAATGCCTCTTTACACATGAGGGGGCTGCACACCAAAGCCAGGGGGTATTCGACCTATTCAAAAAATAAGACAGAAAAAGTCTGTGAAGACATCTTTGGGATTTTGAAAAAGGTAGAAGAAAAACATGTGAGGCCAGGATAACGTTAGCATCCACAATGTGACGTGGGGTACATGGTCCTGATTCTTTGCTAGGGCAGGCCTCCCAACTGGGCCCCAAGCAAGCAGGGAACAGTGTCGGTGCCATGATGCAGGGTCCAAAAGATAAAAAGAAACCACTTTCCCAGGAGGAGCCCAGCCGTTCCTGGGACTCGGGCCAAGGGGAAATTTCTTCCATGGGTCCTCAGGACCTTTGCTGCAACCCACAGGCAGCATCCTCCACACATCCCCCTTGCAAAGAAAACAAGTTCCCTAGGACTTCGACTAATAATGCCCCATAGGGCTGGGCTGATGGGATCAAGCCAAAGTAAACTTTCTGTGGGGGCGAATGTTTTCGCATCACTTGTTTACAGAGGGACGTTTGGCTCATTCTCAGTGAATCTAGTTGGGCCCTTAAATCTAGTTGGGCCCTTCATTGTCAGTATCCACGAATCGCAACAACGCAGCTAATATTTATTGAGCAATTACTATTTATTTATTTGTTGAGCAACTACTAAATATTATTGAGCGATTACTATGCCCCAAACACTGTGCTAAACCATGTGTACATGTGATGAGCTGGGTATGTTATTCTCGCTCTTTTATCGTTGAAGAAATAGATTTTAAAAATTATCATAACTTCCGAAAGTTGCACCATGGTTGCAAAGGAAGTGCCCCCAACCGTGTGATCCCAGAGCACGCTCCTGACTCCTGCCTCTGGCCCCACCACAGTGACCTTCCGTCTTTCCAATGAAACCTGTATGTGGGTCATTATATACAACTGAAATGGCTGTGTGGAGCTGAATGTCAATATTTTCCTTTAAAACAGTGCTGGTCAGAGACCCATATGACCCCAATGGGTCATATTTCTCTAGTTTGAAAAACACGAGTCAGGAAAGACCTAAGGAGATGTGACAGACAATGGAGACTAGCTAACAGTCCCTGTCCGCTTGCCTGGCCTGTTCTCACTAACGCATCTGGGAAAGCCAGCTACTCTTTCCCCTGACTCCGTTCCACAGACACAGCCCCAGGACACAGCCATGGGAAAAAGCTCTGGGCAAAGAGATGAAAGTCAAAGACTGTTAAAATGACTTCCAAAAAGCTTTTTGCTGCCTTGATAAAATGTCTCTTTTCCCTGGCTTCCTGTCTGGAATGAAGATGTGATGCCAGGAGCATAGGCAGCCTTCTTGTAATTATGAGAGCAAAGTAGAGAGACTCTGGTTCCAACCTCATTAAGCTGCTAAGCAAGCTGCTAAGCAAGGTTAGAGAAATTAAGCCCTATTTATTTTGCCAGGATTAATTTTACCTTTCTTTCTTTCTTTTTTTTTTTTAAGATTTTATTTATTTATTTGACAGACAGAGATTACAAATAAGCAGAGAGGCAGTCAGAGAGAGGAGGAAGCAGGATCCCTGCTGAGCAGAGAGCCCGATGTGGGGCTCGATCCCAGGACCCTGGGATCATGACCTGAGCTGAAGGCAGAGGCTTTAACTCACTGAGCCACCCGGGCGCCCCTTGCCTTTCTTTCTTTCTTTCTTCCTTCCTTCAAGATTTTTTAAAAGATTTTATTTATTTATTTATTTATTTAGAGAAAGCACAAGCAGAGGGAGGGGCAAAGGGAGAGGGAGAGAGAGAATCTCCCTGCTGAGCAGGGAGCCCCGACACAGGACTCCATCCCAGGACCCTGGGATCCTGACCTGAGCCATAGGCAGATGCTTAACCGACTGAACCACCCAGGCGCCCCAGGGTTCTATAACTCTTGAGAATATCTTCTCTGCCCTGCAGCCAGTGGGCTAATAGTGTGATATCTGTATTCAGAGGAGGGAAAATACGTGACTTAGATGTATCTGTGGCCTCCTCGCCTTGTTGGTTGCTCTCCAATCTGCTAACCTTCTTGTCGTCTAAGCCACTGAGTTTGGGGTACTTCCTGACGGCAGCCACAGGCAACAGATCCAGGAGGAAAAAGCCGCCCATGGTAGAGAGTGGGAAACGGTCAAGTTCCAGCCGTGGCCAACGGGAATGAGGTGTCCACTGAGGCGGAGTCTTGAAGGACTGTACCGTCGCTGTCATAAACAATTTTAAAGTGATGCAGAATGCAAATGTCACTGGAGAGAGTTGTTTCTAGAGCATTGGGCATTTGGATACACACGAAGATTAAATCTCAAAGTGCTTGGTGGAACCCAGGACTTTCTGTGAACAGACTAAAGATCTCACTGGAAACAAAGTTTAGAGACCGATTTTGTCGATTGCTACATGAAAACATCAGTTGAATCCACAAATGGTCCAGGTCTTTCATGTGAAATTTCAAGTATATTTCAAGTACTAATGAGAAAAGAATGAGAGCATGAGACCCCAAACTCTTGGGATGCATAAGGTTGGGGGATTTGGAGGACTTGGAAAACCCCCAAATCCATCGAATCTTTAGAAACCCTCCCTACTCACCTGAGAAAAATTTTCCCTTGGAGCGCCTGGGTGGCTCAGTCAGTTAAGCGTCTGCCTTCAGCTCAGGTCATGATCCCAGCGTTCTGGAATCAAGCCTCACATCAGGCTCCCTGCTCAGCAGGGAGTCTGCTTCTCCCTCTGCCCCTCCCTCATGACCCTTCATGCTCTTTCTCTGTCTCTGAAATAAAGAAAATCTTAAAAAAAAAAAAAAAAGAAGAAGAAGAAGAAGAAGAAGAAGAAGGTGCTTTTCCCTTGAAGGAGAAGTGAACGGTGTTCTTGCTGAACCCCTCACGGCTGCCTGCCCAGTGATGGGGTTTCAGCTCGTATGCCTCGGACTAGAGGCAGAGATGCAGAAACAAAGCAAGGAGAGAGACACCAGAGAAATTGCAGGATTTCACAAATTTCCATCATCAGATGTCTGGAGAAGGTGGGAATGGATTTTGAGGATGCTTGACCAAGAAGGAGGAACACAGTTCTAGATCCAATTGAGGGTACAGAGAAGACAATCCCGTGTTTCACACACTGACTTGGGGACTGTGTCTGTGCTCTAACAGCTTAGTGGACTGGTTGATGCCAACTGACGGCAATGACATGACCCAGAAAGACTGGCTAGGAGCCCTTGCATTAACACAGAGAACAGGGTTCTAAGACTGTGGGAGACAGGAATGCTGAGTTGCACCCACCCCCCCACCCACCCCTCACAGGCACCCTGAGGGCACCCATTTGACTCCAACCACCCCATCTTGCCACAAGGAATAAACTGGTGACGGATGTTCCAGAATTGAAAAGGCTGTCTCTATGGGCTGCTGGGGAATGCTAATAGGAGGCGCTGTGATGGAATGGTCTGGTTTCTGGAGGGGTGGAGGAGCATCTGCTGGGAGCTACGGTGGGTAGGTCGGTGGGTAGGTCATTTCTCAGAGTGTAAGGCAGGCGCGGAGGAGCTTGGTTCTCTGGGAGCCCGGTCACCTTCCAAGATCTCAGGCTCAGGGTCATTAACAGGGATCTCCTGGCGTTACATCCGTAAGCAATCCTCTGAAGTCGCCCTTAATCTGCAGGGTCAGGAAGGTGAAGAGATGCCTGTTTGGGGCCAGCATGTGAGAGAATCGCACAATTCCCAGACCTGGTACTTTGTGGAGTGGGAGGACCACTCACCTGGAGGAAGACGCCTGCCACAACTTCTTGCTAGTTTTTTAAAAGTTGGACCTTCGGTCATTTCCTCAAATAAAGATGCAGGGGGAAGGTAAATAAATAAACTTCTTTTTTTTTTTTTTAAAGATTTTATTTATTTATTTGACAGGCAGAGATCACAAGTAGGCAGAGAGGCAGGCAGAGAGAGGAGGAAGCAGGCTCCCTGCTGAGCCAAGAGCCCGATGCGGGACTCGATCCCAGGACCCTGAGATCGTGACCTGAGCCGAAGGCAGAGGCTTCAACCCACTGAGCCACCCAGGCACCCCTAAACTTCTTTTAAAAAAATATTTTATTTATTTGAGAGAGACAGACAGCAGGAGCTGGGGGAGGGGCAGAGGGCGAAGCAGACTCTCTGCTGAGCAGGGGACCTGAGCCCAAAGAAGACACTTAACCAACAGAGGCCTGGGCTCCAGTCCAGCCTCTGCTCTGCTAGCTGGGGGAGCCTGGGAGAGTTTCCTACTCCACTTGTCTGTGATAAGAGGGGATGTAAGTAGGACGTCTTCAAGAGGTTATTAGGAAGGGGCGCCTGACTGGCTTGTTGGTAGAACCTGCAACTCTTGAGCTCAGAGTTGTGAGTTCAAACCCTACTTTAAAAAAAAAAAAAAAAAATGCGGGCGCCTGGGTGGCTCAGTGGGTTAAGCCGCTGCCTTCGGCTCAGGTCATGATCTCAGGGTCCTGGGATCGAGTCCCACATCGGGCTCTCTGCTCAGCAGGGAGCCTGCTTCCTCCTCTCTCTCTGCCTGCCTCTCTGCCTACTTGTGATCTCTCTCTGTCAAATAAATAAAATCTTTAAAAAAAAAAATTTAAAAAAATTAAAAAAAAAAGTTATTCTGAGGATAATGAAATAAGACCTATAAAGCACTTGTAACATGTTCCAGCATATTCTAAGTGCTCAGTATATATTACTTAATGGGAATAAAGTTTAGGGTGTCCACAATCTCACCTGGCAGAGATAGGACCCAGAAACTAGGGGACCAGCAATGAGTCATGGGGACAGATGACACATATGTCAGTTCTAGAAACAAGAATGGCAGCCTCTGTCCTTTCTTTTTGCTTGCTGGGTCACATACATCTTTAAAACGTTCTTCTGTTTATAGGTGATATAGGCTTTGGTGTTTGATTTTATTTCGTCCACAGGTTGGAGGATATTAAGACAGTATGTGGTTGAGACGTGAATGTACTCAGAGTTCTTGGACTCAGAGACCGGCCACCCTATCATGTCACTTCAGAGCCGGGTGCATTGTCCCGCGTCGGAAAATGGGGCAGTGCGTGCGTGGTTCACATGGGGCGGTCACTGGAAAGCAGGGCGTCTGGGGACCGTGACCGTGGAAAGAAGGGTGTTTGTGTGTGAGCGCTGGGCAGCCAAAAGGAAGACTGCGGTGACCTGAGGAGCCATGGCTAGTGCGGCTGAGGCAGAGGTCAAGGGGCGCTGCTCACAGCGGAATTAAGCTCAGTGTAGGCAGTTAACTTTTCTCTCCTTGAAAGTGAAATCTGGTGCCAAATCACACCAGGAAAAAAGCTGGAGCCAAGGTCAACTCGTAACAGCATCCCACGGACCCATTCCATGAGTTCCAGCTGCTGAGAGCCCCGCATGTCCCTGGTTCTTTCCTCTAATCTGGATACTCATCTCTTCCTTCGCTTGAGACCCTTCTGATAAATCCCCTTCTCCTGCAAGTTTGCTGACTTCAGTTTCTTGTGCCATGAAGAATCCCGACTGACACCGGCTTGCTCCCCGTCTCCGCTCCCAGCAAAAGAAAGGCGCGCAGTCAGTGGCACAGCCGGCCCTGGCTTTCACTCCGAAACACACAAAATTCATGTACAATACCCATAGTAGGATTAACAACTCCAGTACGAATTAAACTTGGCTTCAGAACCCTTGCAGAGGACAAGCAAATGCATCATTTTGTGGGCAGCTAGAAATCTTCTGGAATGAGTGAAAGCAGATGCTGCTAAACCAGCCTCCCTGGTTGTCCCTCCTAGTCGCTCTCTCTCTCTCTCTCTCTCTCTCTCTCTCACACACACACACACACACACACTCTTGCACACACTCCAACCAGGATGCCTTGCTGGGTCCGATGAGAATAAAAGTCACTGGCGAGAGGGTGCCCACAAGCCAGCATGTCTGAGACCTCTGTAGGGAGCAAGAGACGGGGTGCCGGCTCGCTTGCCTCCATCCACAGAGAAATGCACTTAGCAAGGTCCCACAGATCATCATGACATTCAGGGAAAAGCCCTCTTGTGAGACCTTTGCCTGAGATTCCTTTCCAGGAAAATTTAGTGAGATTAGAGGGAAAGAACTGCCACAAGCCTTCTGTGTCTTAGGTGCAGAGGGATGGCCCCTGCTCCTCTCAAGCTACTGATTTGCTTGCATTTGTGCAGACGGATCATTTAGACCTGAATGTCCCACACACTGAGCGACTGTCCACTTACCCTCCCTAGGCCTCATTGTCCTCCTCAGCAAGATCAAAAAGAGAGTATTTAATATGAGAAGTTGCCGTGGAAGTTAAATGTTATTACACAATGTGTAATTGTGCCTGTCTTATCGCTGTCCCTGGATTATAATGAAATAACATAAAGATTCCGATAGCGTAGGATTTCTTGTTTAGTATTTGGGGAGGAGAAAATATGTAGGAAAGATTTCTGCCAGCCCTATAAGTCGTTGCTTTCTGTTAGGACAGGGCTGGCGGAAACAGAGACCAGGTTTTACCTCTTCATTATCGGATGCAGGCAAGAAGCTGGGGAGCAGTGGGCATGGGTGGGTTAGTTTCAGGGAGTGATTTGCTGAGAGCTGTTAGCAGAGCTGGCCTGAAACCACAAGCCGGACAGGGTTGTTGCCTTCACGATCAAAGGGCCGGAGGCTTGGGAAGGTCTCTTGGTTCCAAACAGTCCTCTGTATGCCTTGTAAAGGCTGAAACCTGGAATGGAGGGGAAAACATGTTTCCCTTTCTTTTTTTCAACAGCAAATGGTAGCTCAGAAATTCCCCTTCATGAATTGCGTGGACTTCCTGTGTCAGGTCTGGATGGACCCCGTCCTGGGGGCGGAGAGGGTAAAAGGGATCAGACCAGGACCCCCAGGGAAGGAGCCACCAGACACCCCTGGAGCAAGGGTCTTTTGTCTCCTTTGGATTTTCTTCTGAGCACCTGTATGGCCCAACTGCCCATGGGTCTCATACCTAGATGTTGCCATGGCACCTTCAAGTTCGCAGGTCCTAAAAAGAACTCGGGATCAGCCTGTAGGTGCATCTCTGGACACATGTCACCAGCCTCCCTCTACTCTGTCTTAGCATAGTGCAGACTCCCAGAGTCCATTCCTGCCCGCACGCTCCCAGTTTCCGAAGAGAACACCTCTAGAATACTTCACCAGTTTCCGACTTCCTCTCTCCGGCATGATCACACCCGCCTCCTGCCTCCTTTCAGGCCACCTCCACAATCCAAATCCCACTGCATCAGGGCCCCCTTCCTTCCACCCTTCACCGGGTGCCTTCTTCAACTTAACTGCAAGCTGATTCCCAGGATTAGGGAAAGAGTGCATTTCTCTGGTTTAGACTCTGGGAGAATAAATTGTCCCATGTACTTTGGGACCCCATCATGGGGTTTTCTTTGCGAGTCTGGACATAGCCACTGGGAGAGGGTCTGTTGTGGCGATGAGGGCTGGCTTTCCAAAGCGACCTTGTTCCCTGGCCTCCCCTCCACCCCGCCCCTCGGGAAACCCTGCTCCCTTTAGGACCTGGAGGAACCAGTGTGGGGGGTGTTACCCCTCCCCGCCCCCCGCGAAGCAGGCACCGGAACAGCTCTAATGGGAACCAGCAGACATTCCGGGAGGGCTCACGACCCGGGGTGTGGGATTCCTGTAGAGACCTCAGTGGACCTTGAGAGGCGCTGGGATGCGATGGGGGTGGGAGAGGTTGTCGAAAGACGGATCAGTGGGTGGGGGCCCCAAACCCCCAGCACGAGGAAGCGGGAGCGGGTCGCCTAGGACCCCGCGGCCGCTCACAACCCTGAACCTGACCTCTCCGGGAAGCCCCATCGCGCCGCTCTTCCCTCGCTCGCCCGCCGCCACCCGACTTGCGAATCGGGGCGTATGTGTAATTTCCCAGCGAGAGCGGACTAGGAGCGCTCTGCAACAAGGGGGCCGCCCCAAAGTCCCCCGAGAACCTCTCTGGCAGCGTCCTTAGGGCTGGGAGCCTGGAGCGGCACAGACTCGCCGGGTCTAGGAGCGCAGCCGCCAGCCCGAGTCAGCTCCGGGGCGTGCGCGTCTCGCCCCACCGGACCCTGCGTCCACCTCCCCCGCCTCGTCCCGGCCTTCGGTCGCCGCACGGGGCAGCGGGGACAGCCGCACGTGCGCGGGTTCCCGGCGTCCCCGGGGAGGGCGCTGTGCCCGCGCGCCGAGGAGGGTCCGGAGCGCCCGGTGCCGGGGTGGGGCAGCGGGGTGGGGGCTGGGGCGCCGGCCGGAGAAGTGGGAGGGGACAGGTTGGGGGGTGGTCTCTGAGGAGGAGCCAGGCTGGCCTGTATTGTTCCACACTCGCCGCCCCCAGCGCGCGGCGCCCGGCCGCAGGGCGCTCTGCTTGCCGGGGTCCCCCCGCCGCCGGACCCCGCGACGAGGCCTGAGCCTTCCAGCGCGCGGGGAGACGCCTCTGCCCGGGGGTCCCGGCTCCGAGCACGGGCCCGCTCAGGTGGGGCGTGGGGAAGGGAGGAAGCCGGCGGCGACGGGGCCGGGTCTCTTCCACTGCGGGAGCGGGAGGTCCCCGCGGGCCGCCCCCCGCAGCGCCTCCCCCTACCCCCCGCTCGGTCCGCGGGTGCGGAGGCGGTGCGGGCGGCGCGGGAGCGAGGGCCCCCGCCTCACCTCCGCCGCACCCCGTGCCCCGCAGGGTCATGGCCGCGGGACGCCGCTGCCGAGAGCTGCCGCGCGGATGCCGGGGCGCCCCTCCGTAGCGGGGCGCAGCCTCCTCGTCTCCCGCCCGGCCGGCCGCATGGGGGGCGGAGGGTCGGCCCTGAGGGTCTGCGCCGACCACCGCGGGGGCATCAACTGGCTCAGCCTGAGCCCGGACGGGCAGCGCCTGCTGACGGGCAGCGAGGACGGCACGGCCCGGCTCTGGAGCACCGCGGACGGCCAGTGCTGCGCGCTCCTGCAAGGTACACCCTCCCGCCGTCCCCGCCGTCCGCTCGGCCGCCGCACACCTCAGCCTTGCGGCCCGCCGGCCCCTGCCCTAGAGCCCAACCCCGCCCACGGCGGGGCCCTCGTGGGGGAGCGCTCGTGGGGGCCCAGCGTGCGAGCGGCCGAGCGCGCGCGGGGTGGGGTGCGGAGCCCGCGGGGTCGGGGTGCCCCGGCTGCAGGGGTCTCCCCTCACCTGTCCGCCCGGTGCAGAAAATCACTGCAGTCACAGCGGCCTTAAGAGTCCCCCGGAACCGCATCTCCGCGCACTCCCCGCGCTAGGCAGCGCCTTCCCCCGTCTCTCGCTGCCCGAGTGGCCTTTGGCCAGACATTTCCTCCAGGAGCCATTGTCACCACCGGCGCTTGCGAGGTGCGGGCGGCACCGAGAACGGCCGGCCGTGCCCGGTCCTCACACTGCTGTTAGCCCAGTCGTGCAGACAGGGAAACTGAGGCAGGAAGTAAGTTGTCACACTGTGGGGGGTTGAGTTGAAATCTGAACGCCCCCTTCCCCATTGAAAAGCAGAGCCTTTCTGCTCTGCTCTCTCGTGCCTGCCTGTTTCTTCTGCTGGAAAATGAAGAGGCTTGGGGTGGGGGTGGATCAAAGTTTCTCAAAAAGGGGTTGTTAAACCGATTTAGCATATCTGGAAACGATGCATGGCAGGAGGCACACACAGTAGGAGTACATACTGTCTGGGGTTTGTTTGTTTGTTTGTTTTAGATTTTATTTATTTATTTGATAGACAGCCAGAGAGGGAACACAAGCAGGGGGAGCGGGAGAGGGAGAAGCAGGCTTCCCAGCCGAGCAGGGAGCCGGATGTGGGGCTCCATCCCAGGACTCTGGGATCATGACCTGAGCCAAAGGCAGGCTGAACCACCCAGGCCATCCGACATACATACCGTTTTATGAAAGTTTCACAAGTGCCTACATACGGGTTTATATTTGTGTATCGTCACTGGAGGTGGACGGCTTTCATACCCTGGGCCCCTGTCACATGTCTGCAGGCCAGGGCTGTGAGTCCCTGCTCCAGCTCAACCCCTGGTGTCCCCTGAGCAGCGGGTACAGCCCCTTGGAGCACAAGGTTCTGCACATGGTTATTTATCACCGCCTGGTTTTTTTCCACCACAATCAGCAAATCCTGGGTGGCCTCCCCAGGCCTTCCAAGTCCTGTAGGCAGGCACAGGGAGTACAAATCAGCTTCACTATTGGCTGATACGGACTCGATTGGTTTTATTTTTTATTTTTTAAAAATATTTTATTTACTTGTTTGACAGAAAGAGAGCACAAGCAAGGGGAGGAGAAGAGAAGCAGGCTCCCCACTGAGCAGGGAGTCTGGGATTATGACCTGGGCCAAGGCAGACACTGGAGCCACCAGGCACCCCGACCCTATTGCTTTTAAATAAAAGCAGTTATGGTGGATATCTCACAGCCCAGAGATGAATTTGGATTGGCCGTTACTTGCGGCCGGGGGTGATAAAGGAGAGTCAGTTACAAACTAACACATATTCCTCTGGCCACCCCCAGAGTCACCCCCAATGTCACACAGATTGACAGGCACTGAAGTGAGGCTGGGAGATCTAAGATCTGTCCAAAATTTATAATCCAGTTGTAGTGCTTTTCCAAACATAAGACTCATCTGGCGGGCTTTCAGAAACATAAATTCCCAGGTCCCAGTTCCAGTGAGGGCCCTGGTGTACGACTCCAGAATTTGCGTTTCTAACAAGCTTTTGGCTGGATCTGATGCACCCTGACCCCGGGGAGCTCCCGGGCCTGGTGTCCAGTGTGGAGCCTAGTTCGAAGGTGGGTGACCCCCCCAGTCAAGCTCCCCGCTCTTCCAGGGTGGTTCCAGGTGGGCATGGGACTCTGTACCCAGGGTCTCTCCAGAGCCCACCCTCCTGTCCAGCCCTGCTCCACCATCACCTCCCAGCTCATGCCTGGCAACTCCCCCTCCCACCCATTTTGGTGGCCCTCACAGTGGCTTGTCCCCTCAGGACACCAACCCCCATGTCCTGGTGAGGCGGTGCCTGCCCCTCTGGTGGCCTGCTTGAGAGCCATCCCACTCCAAGGAAAACTATCAGATGAATCCCTGCCGCTCGTGTCTGTCAGAATTGATTCTGCGGCTGTAAGGGTTGACAGGAGTTATCTTTCCTTATCCGGAAATCGCACTATTACACTCAACTTGAAAAAGAGTCTTTTGGGGCACGAGATACTCCTTGCGTGGCCCCCAAGGAAAGCAAGGTCTTGCCAGCTCTGCCCCCAATAAGATTTGTTTGTATTAGTGAAATAATAACCAGTGTCTTAGCATTTGTTTAATATCCTGTATTTTATTAATATCCCTCAATACACTTACTTCTTTATCCATTATAATTAATGCTCAAAACTGTGATGTGGGTAGAGCCGACACGGGTCTATAGACGGGACTAGGCAGGCACAGATCTCTTTACTGGCACACGGAGTGTTCGAAGTGTTTTCTAGATAACCTGGCCTGTGAGGTAGGTTCTATTGTCTGCATGCCCTGAGACGGGAGCTGTTATGGGACTTGGCTGAGGTCACACTGAGGGATTGCATGGACAGCTTTGCCCCCTCTGTGTGGCTCCGGCTTGCATCAGGACAACCTACAGATCTGTGGGGCTCTCCTGACCCCCCACTCCAGGCTCTTTCTACTCCTGTTGTGGAAACTGCCAGATTGGGGTGAGTGCCAGCGCCTGCTGCAGCTTTGGGCCCCTAAGAAGGTTCTGGAGAAGAGCCTGTTGGCAGGGGGCCAAGCCTGGATTTCTGGGGCAGCGTGGCCGGTGTGCGCAGCTCCTGCTGGGCATTCTCCTTCTGCCCTGGAGCTTCTTGCTCTGCTCAGCTCCCCCAGGGGGCCAGAGGCAGTTGAGGGAACCCAAGGCTTTTCTGTGAATCTTGCAGCATTTTTGAAAATTTACGCCAAGGGATGTGCAGGAAAGGAAGAATAGGACAGTCCCTTGTGGGTGGGGTCTTGGTGGGCAAGTTGTCACCCTTGGTCCTGGGGAGCAGGCTGAGTCACCAGGGCCCCCCAGCTTCCCTCCTTCGGGGGCTTTCTTTTTTCAGTCCGTGGGACTGGCTTTCACGTGTAGGCTTACGGCCCAATTACTCTGTAAAGGGAAGAGTCGCATTTAATGTAGTTACCCCTCCCCCTTTTTTCCTTATTCCTTGGGTACCAGTCATTCAGGGCACTCCGTTGGCTCAGTGAGATAAGCAGCATGTCCCAAGATGACCGTCCCCAACCTGAGCTGTTCCCATGTCGTAAGGCACCGGCCTGAAGGTTCCAGCCCACCGCGGCTGTGCCACAAGCGTCCTTGTCTTCTAGCAGCGTCTCCCGGCATGGTGGGGAGCTGTTTGTTTTCAGTTCCGTGTGAACAACCGGCACCTCCTGTTTGCTGGAAGCCTGCTGGTGCCTGCCCGTCCCGATGACCCCTGACCCCTACCCGCCACGGGGAGGGGGCAGGGAGGCAGGACAGGCCGTTACTAGTCGTGAGCCCAGGCTCTGGAGCTGGGTGGCTTGGGCTCAAATCTCATTACTTAACTTCTCATGCCTTAGTTTCTTTATCTGTGAATTGGGATGATAAAATAGTCATCCAGTCTTACGAGGTTATGAGGGGGTGGGAAAACCGGTCAGTAAAGAGCTCCTGGCTCCTGTTAGTGACCTTGTCCTCCAGGCTCACATCCACAAGCCCAGCCTGAGCCAGAGCATCTCCTTGACGCGGCGCCCGGCCAGCCCCAAACTCTTCATCCTTTGCTCCTGAGGCCCGATTCCACCATTCAAGGCTGGGAAGGGCTAACGAGTCCTCCCGTGTTCCCGCAGGCAGAGAGGCTCTGGAGGCTCTGAGCTCCTCCCTCTTGCTCCAGGACGATATTAACTCTCATAGACAACATGTAGCATCCAATTGGCCATCTTAACCAGTTTTAAGTGTACTGTTTGAAGACAGTAAATATTGATGACCTTCTGCCATTACCAGGACCCATCTCTAGAACTTGTCCATCCTGGAAAACTGAGACGGTGTCCACTTCGAACAATAACCCCCTTTCTCCCACCCCAGGCTTTGGCGCCCACCATCCCGCGTTCTGCCTCTGAATCTGACCGCTCTGGGGACCTCGTACAGGCTCACGTCACTTAGCAGGATGTCCTCAAGGTTCATCCCAGCTGTCGTGGCTGTCAGGATTTCCTTCCTTGGGAAGGCCGCCTACTGGTCTGCTGTCTGCCTCTTTTTGCCCATTCATCTGTCCGCAGATACTTGGGTTTCTTCCACATGATGTGGTGAGAAGTGCCGCCTTGAGCTTGGGTGTGCAAATACCTCTTCCAGGCCTGTTTTCCGTTTCGTTTGTAGAGACACAGAAGTGGGCTTGCTGAGTCATCTCCTACGTTTTTTGTTTTTTTTTTCCAAAGATTTTATTTATTTATTTGAGAGAGAGAGAGAGAATGCACATAAGCCAGGGAAGAGACAGAGGGAAAGAAAGGGGCAAGCAGATTTCCTGGTTAACAGGGAGCCTGACATGGGACTCGATCCCAGGATCCTGGAATCATGACCTGAGCCAAAGGCAATCGCTTAACCGACTGAGCCCCCTAGGCACTCCAAAATGCAGTTTGTTGTAAGCATGGATGTGGCTGACGGAAGCACAGGTCAGAAATTTATTCTTCAGCTCTCCAGCGGCCAGCATCCGCAGGTAGTGAGCTCCCCGTGGGTGCCCACTGAGGAGGTCACAGAAGGAGGCCGGAGAGCTGCCTGGTGGAGGGTGTGGGCTGAGAGGAGCGGGACTGGAAAGACAGGCCCTGCGGTTGCACCAGCCACAGGAGCACCCGCCTGTCCTGGCTGGGAGCTCGGGGCAGGAGGCTGAGTCTCCCATGGCTTTGTCAGACACAATTTCAGCCACACCTTCCACGCCAGGGACATGTAGCCTTCGCTGCTGTGGCTTGCTGACGTCACACACCCAGATGCACGTCCATCAGGCAGGAAACAAAAATGGCACCTCAACACAGTAGCTAAAGGCCAGTTCGATAAAAAAAAAAAAAAAAAGACCCTTTCCAAAGGTGGGCACGGTGTAGGGGATCCCCCGGATCCGTGGCTGGTACCCACAGGGCTCTCAGGGCTCCCAGACCTGGAGGAGCCGGGCCCGGAGCCTTCCCGGCAGCCCGGAAATGGCTGTGGAGACGCCTCCCTCCAGGGAAGTGTGACCGAGGTTTGAGGTTTTAATGGCTGTGGGCCAGCAGATCCTGACCCAGGTCTCCTGCGGGGCTCCCAGCTGTCTGAACCCTGCAGGCGGGGTGGGGGGGTGTCAGGGAGCCCCAGGGAGTGGGGGCGCCGCAGGGAGCAGGCCGGAGGAGAGGAGAGAGGCGGCAGAGGGAGGGGAGGCCCCGCTCTTCATGCCAAGGTAGTGGAACGAGTGTTCCAGCGTGGCCGGTGCCCACGGCAGCCCCCCTCTGCGGCCGCAGACCCCAGGAGGCCCGTGGCCCAGTGGCTCCTCCGGCACGTGGAGGGGCGCTTCGACCCCCAGCTTCTAGCGAGTCCCAGGCTGTGCGGCCGGGGAGGCGGGGAGGGCCGACTTGGCAGAAAACCTTGAGCCTCAGCATGTCCTTTTGAACATAGTAACTGCATCTTATCTGCATTCTTTCTCCCTTCAAAAATGTTTATTTTTAGTTGGGCTTTTTTGCTTATTCTACCCAATTCCAACAGCTCATGGTGGTGGTGCTGTGGTCCCTGGAGACGGGGTGGGCCCCCCCTTGTCCCCAGCCTCCCTCATCCGTCCCTCCCCGGGGGACCCTGTCGGCTGTGTGCAGTGGACCCTGTCGCACGGTCTGCGGACTGCGGTCAGGGACACGCTCTGCAGCCTCTGCGGGCTGGGCTCTGAGCTGGGGCTCGTTCAGCGTGGGTTTTCAGACGCGGAGTCGCTGCCCGGCATGCAGAGGAAGGGGCCTGTCCCTGGGAGGCCCTTGACCGCTGCACAGAATCTCAACCAGCTCTGAGCTGGCCCCCGAGGGGCAGAGGGTCAGCCTGGCCCAGCTTCAGAGATGGGATTTTTTTTTTTACATTTTAAAAATTCTTTTCATTATTGACTCTTCAAGTCTTTGTTTATAGGTATTTATAGACATGTCTCTGTGTATGTATATATATTTAAAGTTTTGTTTATTTTAGAGAGGGGTGGGGGAGGGGCGGGGGAGAGAGAATCCCAAGCAGACTCCATGCTCAGCACCGAGCCCGACGTGAGGCTCGATCTCTCGACCCTGAAATCACAGCGTGAGCTGAAACCGAGTCACCCCTTAACCCACTGCGCCCCCCAGGTGCCCCTGCAGGTATTTATATTTGTATCGTATACATCGTTCCCCCTACTTGCATGGGTCATGCAGTTGGTCCACATCCCTGGGCTAGTGGCTGTGGCTTCGCTGAGGACGGGTGCCACGGCTTACTGGCCACGCGGCTTTCCAGCACTTTTCTTGGCCTTATATACGCACACAGCAGGGCGCCTTCCTGCTGTCGGACTGTTGAGACGGGACAGAATCAGCCAGGAGGCGGCCCATGCCCCTGCGGATGCCTCTCCTGGCTTGGCTGATCCCTGACGGTGCAGCCCCGCCCCCGGAGGATGACTGCAGGGTGGTTGGGGGGGCTGTGGGCAGGGCCGGCTCTGCTGCACCCCACTGCCCTCGGGGTGCCGGGCCACCTTCCAACCCTGGAAGCCAGGGGCGTCCTCAGACACCGCTGGGCACCCCCATGGCAGCTCTGGTTTCAGGGTAGTTTGTTGACAATCTTAAAATATTTCATAAACATTTGGGGATTGGCAAAAAGCTGGGCTGTGTTTTGCCAAACATTTTGCCCTCGACTTTTCAACTGACGTGTATTTTAAGGAAACCTGATCTGCATCATCTCCCAGTGTTTACTTACTTCGCACAAACGTTGTTTTCTTAGAGGCCTGGTACATGCTCTCCAAGAAGACTGGAAAACATGTCTTCCTTCCTTCCTTTTTTATTTATTTTTTTTATTTTTATTTTTTCCTTCCTTCCTTTTTAAAAAAAATTCTCTTTCTTAGAACACAGGGAGTTGGGTTCTTCCAAGAGTAACTGAGCTAAAACCCCAGGGCCAAAAAGTGCCCATCAGCCGGAAAATCCCTGTCTGGGGGTGCCTGGGTGGCTCAGCCAGTTAAGCGTCTGCTTTCAGCTCTTCGTGATCCTGGGGTCCTTGGATCGAGCCCCACATCGGGCTCCCTGCTTGGTGGGGACCCTGCTTCCCCCTCTCCCTCTGCTGCCCACTCTGCTTATGCAATCTTTCCCTCTGTTAAATAAATAAATAAAAGCTTTCAAAAAAAAAAAAAAAATCCTTGTCTGATACCAGACATCTAGACAGAATTTTAAAATTCAGTCGCAATCTTTAACGTAATTAATATATCCCACACATGTAGATATTTGAATTAATCAATTTCTTCATCTGTGAAATGGATCTTACGTATAACATTCCTTTGATTCTATTGATTTTCTGGTTGCTGGATCCTTTTTTTTTTTTTTTTTAAAGATTTTATTTATTTATTTGAGAGAGAGAGCATGAGAGGAGAGAAGGTCAGAGGGAGAAGCAGACCTGCTGTGGAGCTGGGAGCCCGATGCGGGACTCCCTGGGATCCTGGGACTCCAGCACCATGACCAGAGCCGAAGGCAGTTGCTTAACCGACTGAGCCTCCCAGGCACTTCTGGTTTCTGGATTCTTTTCAAATATACTCAGCTTCAGTTTGCTATCAGGACTCGTTATCAGGGGGAATAAAAGGTTGTTATCGGGGTGTCTGGGTGGCTCAGTCAGTTAACCATCCGCCTTCAGCTCAGGTCATTATCCTAAGGTCCCGGGATCGAGTCCTGCATTAGGCTCCCTGCTCAGTGGAAGCTTACTTCCCCTGTCTCTCTGCCTGCCTCTCTGCTTGTGCTCTCTCTCTCTCTGTCAAATGAATAAATAAAATTAAAAAAAAAAAAGAGTTGGGGCGCCTGGGTGGCTCAGTGGGTTAAAGCCTCTGCCTTCGGCTCAGGTCATGATCCCAGGGTTCTGGGATCGAGCCCCACATCGGGCTCTCTGCTCAGCAGGGAGCCTGCTTCCTCCTCTCTGCCTGCCTCTCTGCCTACCTGTGATCTCTGTCTGTCAAATAAATAAATAAAATCTTAAAAAAAAAAGTTATCTGAGGTGGAAACATGTTTTTTTAACATACATAGGCGTTCGTGCAGGTATAGAACTAGTCCAGGCATAGAGAATCTTTGCATATATGGGCCTGTCTGACCCATAAATGCTGATTTTATATTCTAAACAGATTGAGATTTTATCATGCAGGACTTTAAGGGATTTTGTTGTTGTTTTTTAAGTAAACTCTATAGCCAACATGGGGCTCCAGCTCACAACCCCAAGATCAAAGTCACAGGCTCCGCTGAGCGGGCCAGCCGGCCGGCCCTGAGACGGAGCCGGGCGCACGAGGACAGGCCCTGCTCTGACTGGGAGCTGAGTCCTTCCGGGGCTGCTTTATAAGCCAGGCCGGAAGTCAAACCACCGATCATCGCCCCGACAAGGTGGGCGAGCAGGTGCCTTTGGCCGAGCCGCGGCTCCGTGTGGCCCTCAGTCTGTCCCTAGACCTCCACCCTCCCTCTGCCTGAGCCTTCTCCACCGTTTCTGCCAAACACCTGAATTCCGGCCTGCGGGGCCCTCTCCTGCTTTGGCGTGGGCCGTCTCCTCCCCTGGCTCTTCTCCCCTCCCCTCCCCTCACAGGCCCCGCTTGGACCCTGCATCACCGGGCCGCAAACAGCCACCGTCCGGCATTCACCCAATCTGCGCGCCGGCCCCACGAGGCGGGGACCAGGAGATGGGGGTGTGCAGAGGTGACTCAGTGGCAGCACCAAGACCTAGGCCAGGCCTCTGGCCCCGAAGGCCAAGGCCCTGGGCCTCTATACTTCTTGCCTCGGTGACAGTGACAGTGGCTTTGTTCAACCACTGAGTGAACACAAACAGCGGAGTCTGGAGACAGACTGCTGAAGAAGGGCAAAGGAGGAAGAGGAAGGAGAGAGAGTGGGAAAAGAGAGAACAAAAGGATCTGGGGGGCAGAGAGAGGGGCCCCCTGAATTTCTCCCGGCAGCCCGCAGCTCCTGAGCCTCCCAGACCAAGTCGCCCCCCAAAGGGCTGATGACCCTGAGCTCGTCTCAAACACGCCCCAGCCCTGCTTTCTTCGCAGAAGGGAGACAAAAGCTGCCATGCCCTGCGCTCACGTGTCCCCCCCACCCCGTCCACAGGGCACGAGAGCTACGTGACCTTCTGCCAGCTGGAGGACGAGGCTGCCTTCACATGCAGCGCTGACCGCACCATCAGAAAGTGGGACGTGCGCACCGGGCAGTGTCTGCAGGTCTTCCGAGGACACACGTCCATCGTGAACAGGTCAGTGTGGTGGGGGGAGGTGCTCCGGGGACAGAGAGGGAGGCCGTGCGGCCCCTGCCGCTGGAGGAACTTAGGTTCTCTGGGGAAGCCTACATGCAGACGCGTCCGAGGTCATCAGGAGCACAGAGGATGGGGGTCCCCGGACGCTTGTGTTTCAGGCATGACATGGGCTGCATGTGGGGGGTCTGCAGGCAGAGGTTGGGGAAGGGAGGCCCCACCAACACATTGATTGTGCTTGGACGCCCCCCTTGGGGACCCGGGCAGCGCACTGCCCACTGCGAGGCCCAGGGAAAAGCGACCGAGGCCACAGCTCCTACTGATGGGAACAGATTCCAGAGGAAGTGGCCTAATTAGTACCTGATGGTCAACCAGAGGGGGTTGTTGTGAAGACGGAGTGCAGGGTATTTTTAAACCTCCCCTTTCCATGTTGTCATTGAAATTTCCCACCCCCTCCTTCTCAAAAACATTTGAATTTTTCCTTTCCTTATTGAATTTGGGTTTGAGCTGAGCCATGAAAATTCCTTTGCTAATCAGATCAATTTGACACCATTTATGTAACTTGCGGTGGCCGTTTTAGACTCCCGAGGGAGTGTCCGGTATGACCAGGGGTCTGGGCGCCTGCCCACCTGCAGTCAGAGCTGTGCACCCACAGGGCAGGAGCGAGGTACCGACCCTCCGCAGAGACGCAAGTGTTGTGCTGGCTCGGGACGCCTGTGAGGGGACAAGTCACCTTCCCACAGCCGAGCTTTTCCCCGGCCTCTTTAGCTGGAGCCCGCAGGGTCCCACCCGCCACCAGGGGCGAGCCCACGAGGTGGTGCAGGACGTCCCACCTCCTGCTGGTCGCTTCCCGACACCCTTCCTTGAGAAAGCGTGGGACTGGGGGAAGGTGTGGGTATGTGGGAGTCTCGTGCCATGAGACAGGGCGGCGGGGAGAGGCCACATCTCAGGGGACAGGCGTGTGCCCAGCTTGTAACCGGAAACTCTCAGCTGCTCCTCAAAAGCAAACCTGGGTAATTGAGGCCAGAAATTATGCTCCGCGGGGTTGCGACTCTCCTGGGCACACACGCCCCATACACACACGTCCACGCGCCCCATGTCTGAGGGGTCGGGGTCCCAAATGGACCATGCTGGGTAGACACTAAGTCTTGCTTAGCCGCTGGATTGCGTTACTGAGTAGCCTGTGCCCAGGGAATCAACTGCTCTGTCCCCACACTTGTGACACATGCCCCGTGCAGCTGCCCCCCCACTTTGTGGGCTCCAGGGGGTGCGGAGGGCGGGGGCCTCAGGGCTTCTTAACACGGGTGTGTGAACAGAGTCTTTGATGTTAAGCAAAGTTCTATAGTGAAGACAAACATGTATTTCCTGGGAAGAAGTTCTTAGTGTTCACCGAAGTGAGACTGAAAGTCCTGAGTATTTGCTGCCCGGGAGCCTCTCCTCTCCCCATGGGTGCGAACAGAGCTCCGCTCCACCCACACGAGGTTCTCCCAGCTCACTGAACACAGAGGACACCAGACAAAGGGCCCTCCTGACGGCCTGTTAGGCACCCCTGTGTGGTCTGACCCCTGCCCTACCCCTACGAAGTTTGACCCCTGCCCCTTAGCCCTGCATGCTCTGACCCCTGCCCCTTAGCCCTGCATGCTCTGACCCCTGCCCCTTAGCCCTGCATGCTCTGACCCCTGCCCCTTAGCCCTGCATGCTCTGACCTCTGCCCTCTCCCTCTTCCCACCAGGATCCTGGTCGCCAACAACCAGCTCTTCAGCAGCTCCTACGACCGCACAGCTCGAGCCTGGAGCGTGGACAAGGGACAGGTGGCTCAGGAGTTCCGAGGCCACCGCAACTGCGTGCTGACCCTAGCCTACTCCGCGCCCTGGGACCTGCCCGGGGCTCCCTGCGCCGAGGAGGTTGGGGGGCTCCTGGTGACGGGCAGCACGGATGGCACGGCCAAGGTGTGGCAGGTGGCCAGTGGCTGCTGCCACCAGACGCTGCGGGGCCACACGGGAGCCGTGCTCTGCCTTGTGCTGGACACGCCCAGTCACACCGCCTTCACCGGCAGCACCGACGCCACAATCCGCGCCTGGGACATCCTGAGCGGGGAGCAGCTGAGGGTGTTCAGGGAGCACCAGGGCTCTGTCATCTGTCTGGAGGTGAGATCCGCCTGGCCCTCGCCTGTCTTATGAGGGAGGCCCCCGGGTGGCCTTCTGAGCCACCACCCTCCCCCGAGTCCTAGTTAGCTTGGGCCGAGGAACAGAGTACTGCAGTCAGGGACAGTGGACATGACAGAGACAGATGGTCTCACCGCTCTGGGGCTGCAAGCCTGAGATCCGGGGGTCGGCGTGTAGCTGGGCGGCGTCTGCTCATGGCGTCGTCCCTGTCGACCCTCTGCATCCAGGTGTCCTCTTCCTATAAGGACTCCAGTCCTATGGATTAGGTCCCACCCCTGTGACCTCATTTTAACTTAACTACGTCCTTAAAGACCCTGTCTCCAAACACACCCGCCCTCACGGATACGAGGGTCACAGCTGTTGTCAACATAGGAATTCTGGTTTCTTTACATGTTAGGGAAGGTTATGTCTACCCAGAAACGCTGGTCCCTCATTCCTCCATCCAAAAGTTCTACAACATGAAATTGGGTTTTTTTTAAAGGCTTGGCACAAAAACGTCCTTGGCGGCGAAGCCTGGCCCGCACAGATAGGAAGCTCACTGGAGCTCACTTGATCCCATTTCCTGGGACTAGGCATTCCTTTGCTGTAGAAACACGAGGGTGTTGCTCAAATCCCAAAACTCCTGAAATACATCTGGCTCCAGGGTTTTGGATCAGGGATTCTGAGCGTGAAATCGGGCCCACCCCTGGTGGTTGTGAGGGCTCCACGGACTAGCAGTGGGTATGACCCAGACGGGAGCCCCTCGGGTGCCTGGTAGCTTGCGCTGTGGTTGGCCATCCAGCCAATGCTGCCTGTGCTTATAGGTGCTCATTGTACACGCGAGAGGCTCAGAGGGGGTGAGCAACTTGTCCACGGCCTCACAGCTGCTGAGGGGCAGCATAGAAAGGTGTGATGGGGCCTGCACCCTGCTGGGCTGGGGGAACCCCCTCCCGCAGTCTCTCCCCTGAGGCGGGATGTCTGGAGCCCACCTGTGCTCGGCAGCCTGGCCCGGCAGCTTCATCCCCTGCCCCGAGAGCATCCGCGGCCGGGAGCTGAGCAGGGAGAGGCCTGCGCCCCAGGGGCCTCCACAGCAGAGGCCCAGGCCTGCTTGGATGGATTGCACAGCAGGGAGATGGCCCCTGAGCCCCGGCCCCCCAGAGCTGTCTTGGCTGAGGGAAGTCTTGCAGGTCCTGCCCTCTGTGACATGCCCCCGTCAGGGTCTGTGTGCTTCCTCATGTGCCTCGGGCCTCCTCTGGCCTCCCCAAGCTGCCCGGCTGTTCCCCATGGACGTCCTCACAGGAAAGCAGCCAAAGTGAACAGTGAGGTCTGAGGCAGCCAAGGACAACATGCTTGGAGCTTATCCTGGGCCTCTGGACTCGTGATTTGTACTTTGAAATGGAGCTTCTTGGTCACTTGTAAACACAGTGCGACAGGCCCCGCGTTCTTGGGACGCACTGTGTGGTGAGCAGGAGGCATCTTCCCGTTGCCACAGCCGCCATGGAAGCTTAGGGCCCCCCTTGCGGGGACTCAGTGGCACAGAGAGGCCCAGGGGCCCATATGGGGACCTCCAGCCCACAGGCCACACTCACCAGCTCCCTTAATTTCAGGTCTGTGAGTCTCAGTGGGAAGTTGGGGAAGCGTGGTCCCTGGAGGCTTTGAGGCTGCCTCTGAAGTGATGGTTATTGGGGACGGTCAGGACACACAGGGGGCAGGAGGCCATACGTGTTACCGAAGATCCCACCGCCTCTGCCCTAGTGAATGGCCTAAAGCCAAGTCTGACCTGGGCTGTGGCTGGGGTGGAAATATAATCTGGACTGGTCAGAGCCCTGTCCTCCAGGAACTCATAGGGGGAAACTGGGGCAGCCGCGGGCCCTGGAGTGGAAAGGGGCCCAGAGTGTGGCTGTCATTGGGCTGGTGTGTGCTCAAGGTAGGAAGGCAGGGGCCATGGTAAGGATGCCGGGGGCCAGTCTGTGCTGCCTCCAGGCCTGCCGCCTGGTGCCCCAGCTGAAGGGCCTCCTCTTTCCTAAGCCTGGGCCCCAGCACCGGCACAAATGGCTGGGCCCCAGCACCGGCACAAATGGCTCTCCAGGGCTCCCAGCCGCCCTCCTTGCCCGGCTTCCAGTTCTCCTCTGCTTCGCTGCTAACCAGAGGGGCTGGGTGGGGACTGTCTTGGCTGCCGGGATTTGGTCTAGATGAACCTGCAGAATTATTTTAGTAGTCTTAGCCCTTCCCTTGGGCTCCGACCGGTCTGCCTCGGCCAGGGCAGCTCCTGCAAAGGGCCTCCGACACCGCATCCCTTCTCTCCCAGACCCTTGCCCTGTCTGCTGTGACACCCAGCAGGGGTGTGAAAGCCACCCTGGTCAGCTGGGGCAGGCGGGACGTGGGGGAGCCTGTCTCCAGGGCTCCTTCCTCCCCACCAGGGCAGCCCCCGGAGCCCTTTCCTCCGCCGGGATGATGGAGGGAACCGCTGGTGCAGCCGGGCCATAGCTACAGGCGGATTCCCAGGAAACTTTCAGGCACGGATGGTTCTGCCCCAGCAGCTGCGGACAAGAGACGCTGCCGACAGTAACGACACGCAGGAACATTCTGTGGCGCTTGCTCCTAGCGCGCCGAGCGCCCCCAGGCCTTCTCCCGCCGGCCACGGGAAGCCTCTGACGCGATGCTTCTCTCTCGGTGCCGGGGAGCCGTCGGGCCGTGGCCAAGGGAAAAGCGGCAGGATTGTCGGGTGCTAGAATGGGCCGTTGGGTGGGTCCCCCCGGCAGGGTCTTCCCCGCTCGTCCACGGTTCCCAGTGAGACGGGCACGCGCCCCTCCCCCCACCACACGGAGCGGTCTGGGGGATCCGAGTCACCTGCTGCGGCAGCAGCCCGGGCCAGCGCCGCCCTCCTCCTCCTCCCCCAGCTGGTGAACCGGCACGTGTACTCGGGCAGCGCCGACAGGACGGTCAAGTGCTGGCTGGCAGACACCGGGGAGTGCGTGCGCACGTTTGCGGCGCACCGGCACAGCGTGAGCGCCCTCAGATACCACGCGGGCACCTGTAAGTGACTCCGGCCCGGCCGGCCCCACGCTGCTCCCACCCGCCTGCGCTGCCTCCGCCCTTCACGCCTCGCCCCCACCAGATCCTCCCACCCTCGGGGCTTCTGCGCCCTACTTCTTACTTCTTCCCTCCTGAGCCTCAGCGGCCCTTTGGGGTGGTCAGCAGCGAGAGAGCACAAGCAGGGGGAGCAGCAGGGGGAGAGGGAGAAGCAGGCGCCCCTGAGCAGAGAGGACCCTGGGATCCTGACCTGAGCCAAGGACAGACCAACCCAGTCATCCAGGCGGCCCCCGCCCCAGGGTTATTTACAAATTACAGCCCAAATGCTTAGGAGCCCCAGGGATAAGCCCATCTCAGGGACACATTCTCCTTATTCAAATGAGACCCTGACACCACTTAACTCTGGCCAGACTGAAGGGCCACGTGGGTTTGGCTTCACCTGGCATTACATTTGGCTACAGATAGCAGAGAGCCCAGATAACAGTGCCTTGAATGAAACAGTGGTTTATTTTTCTCAGATAGAATTTCTGAGGCTGGCGGTACAGGCAGGAATGGATGGTTCCACAAAGTTACCAGGCACCGAGTTTCCTTTGATCACTTTGCTTTATAGCTCTTAGTATACGTCTTCTTTTAGGGGGCCTCATAGTTTAATGTAGCTGCTGAAGCTCCAGCCATCATATCACGTTTTAGGCAGACAAGAAGAAGGAAAGGTAAAACGATGTGTCTCTTAGTTGAGTGGGTCTCTTTAAAGATCTTTCTTGGAAGCTCTACCCAAAGACTTGGCATACATCTCTTTGCTGCCTGAAAGAGAGACTGAATAATAAAATCTCTTATCTAGGGATATTGCTGCCAACTTTAATCAGGTTATTTTGGAAAGAAAGAAGGGCAGAATGGCATATTGGATAGGCAACAAGCTCTTTGTCCCACAGTTCTCAAACTGACACACCTGAGCTTTGCCGGCTCTTCCCTGAGGCCTGGCTCATGTGCACACCCCAGACACACCCAGAAGACAGACACTGCTCCAGGAAGCACTCCCCCCACCCCCACACACCTCACCATACCTACATGAGAGTGGGGCTTCCAGGTTCCTGAACATCTCTTTCCCAAAACAATGCCCAGCATTACGTTTTGCTATTGCCCCCCCCCCCCGTTCCCTGCTCTGTTCTCTCTCTCTCTCTCTCTCACACACACACACACACACTCACACTGAAGGAGCAGATGGGTGTGGGGGAGATGAAGCACAAAATTCAAGTTGACTTCACAGCACGGGTGTTAAATGAAGATAGAATGTGGATCTCTGAAAATAGAGCTTGAGATACCCTCGGGATTTAGGTGTCTGACACGGGAAAATTATTTTTTCCTTCTTCCTGGGTCCAAGCCTGTTAAGTGTGATTCTGGCTCTGCTCCCAAGTCAGGACCTCTGGTTTAAAAAGATTAAAGTCGCCCAGAGCGCCACCCCTTGGCAGCAGCTGGGAGGGACCCCACCTGCTGCCCACTATAAAGGAAACTGGTCCCTGGCCATTGCCAACAGGCTGTGGGGGTGATAGGACTTAATTCCTGACCCTCTTCCCCTCCACTGGACACCCAGAAGCCACACTGGGTTGGGGTAGGGGAAGCAGGAAAGGAACAGAAGAGACCCAGGAAGGAAACTCCCCCTCTAGAGACACATTCACCAGTAGCTTCAGCAGCAAGGCTGGGAATAGGCAGGTGAAGCAGTAATCCGGGTAAAGAAGACATCCCTGAGGCTAGGGATCCCCCATAGCTTGCTCAGGCTGCTGGGTGGGTGCGGCAGATGCTGTGGGGACCACACCAGGGGCGCTTCTCTCTGCCGCCCCTCAGGTTCTCTGCCCTAGAGTGTTTTCCTGTGAGGAGCAGGTTGGAGGAGCTGACACCCCAAAGAGAGGCCCTCAACCGATGACCTGCCCCCCTCTCCCAGGGCTCCGGCTCTGAGACGTGGTCTGCACTTTCTCCGAGGGGTCCCCCTGCAGTCACCTGCTCACTAATTCGCCTGTATGGACTTCCTTCCTGTTTCTCTCCCCACTTGGTGGAATGCTAGGCCAGATGAAGTACTTGAACTCCAATCCTAGCGTCAGGGTCATTTCTGGGAGAGCGCAGGCTGGGACCATGAGTAGACAACGGAGTTCTTGTGGTCAGCACTCAGTGTGCTCCCTGACCCGCAGAATCAGCGGCAGCTGGAACTGGTTAGGCAAGCGGGCTCGCAGGCCCCGCCCCAGACCTCCTAAGACCGAAACTCAGGTGGGCTCAGCAATCTGCCGTAACCGCCATCCAGGTGACTCAGGTGCTCATGGAGTCTGAGAACTCTTGAACTAAGCTCTAACGTAGGAAAAGGCGCAAGGAAGGCCAAATCCTGGCCCTTGCCGGGGAGAGGTTGGGCAGGGGCGCTCTAGCGAACGCCAGAGGGTCTAGGCTCTGTTTGGAGGGCCAAGTTCATTACTGAGGAGGGGAAGGAACAAATTTCTAGTTGGTCCTTGTCCCAGTAGGCAGCTCAGATGTTGGGGGGGGGGGTAGATGACTCCCCCCCCCCCGACCCCACCCCAAGGCAGTGGCTTTAGAGCAGGGAAGCAGGCCTCACCAAAGGCTTCCACCAAACAGTCTGAGCGAGGGCACCTGGGCGGAGGTGGTACTCAGGAGGGACAGGAGCCCGGGCGGGAGAGGGCAGCCGCGGTCCTGCAGAGCACGGGGAGGCGGGTGGTCCCCTGAGTTCCCAGGCCGGTAGCAGCAGAATGAAGGTGCCGCCTCCTTCCTTGCAAGGGGCTCCCGCTAGTTCCCGTTTGAACCTTATGACCTCCCGGTGAGGCGGGCGGAGGGGCCCGGGCCCGCCCCGCCGCACCCCTGCCCAGGCCCAGCGGCGCCCTGTGTTCACAGTGTTCACGGGCAGCGGGGACGCCCGCGCGCGCGCCTTCGACGCCCAGTCCGGAGCGCTGCAGAGGGTGTTCCGCGGCCACGCCTTCGTCATCAACTGCATCCAGGTAGGCGCTCGCGCCGCCCCCGGGCTCTGCCTCGGCGGGGAGGGAAGGCCGCCCGCCGCACCCCGAGGCCCCCGGCGGAGAGGCCGCCGGCCCTCGGCTTAGGTAGGTGCCGTTCGCGCCCGCGAGCGAAGCTGCGGGCCCTGCGGAGGGGAGGGCGGCCCGGGCGCCCCCGCAGCGCCGCCCCACGCGCCGCCCCGCGCCCGCAGGTGCACGAACAGGTGCTGTACACGGCGTCGCACGACGGCGCGCTGCGCCTCTGGGATGTGCGCGGCCTCCCGTGCGCGCCGCCGCCGCGCCCCGCCGCCCCCGCGCGCAGCCGCTCCCGCCTCTTCAGCAACAAGGTGGGCTGCGCCGCCGCGCCCCTGCAGCCCGCCTGAGCGCCCCGACTCTGCCCCGCCTCGGTGTCCGTGGATTCTGAAGCCCCGTCCCGTCCCGTGGACGGCGACCGTGCTCGCCCTCGGCGACCACGTCTCCGTCCCCGCCGCCCCCAGACCGGGCCCCACCCCCAGCAGAGCGGCCCCGCACTCGGGTCTGCACCTGGCCCAGCGGGACCCTCCCGACCCAGGGTCTGCGGCCCCACAACCCCCAGGGCCTGAGGTCCCCAGAAGCTAAACCCGTCCTGGGGGGAAACGGGACTTCAAAGAGCCCAGCAGCAGCTGTCATTAAGTTTGGCAGATTGTCCTGAGGACGCTGGTGAAGAACCGAAATACACGTCCTTCCACGCGCTCTGGAATATGTCTTTTGTTCTGCAAACTCAGCGGCCCGTCGGAGGGAGGAGGGGTTCCCGGAACCGGGGCTTCGCACACCCGCCCGGGCCTGCCTCTCCTCGAGGGGGCAATGAGGGGCTGCGGCCCGATGACCCTTGGTGTCACTCGTATGGGGAGTGGCCACGGGAGAGGCGCTTCGTCCTGTGACAGTGACTCGGGGAGCCGTCACCCCTGCTCTGAAGCCCCCAAGTCGGCCGGAGCCGAGGAGGGCTTCCCGCCGCCCCGTCTGGGTCTGGAGTTCAAAGGCCCCGGCAGTCTCCGGTCGCGTGCGCAGCGCGGGCGGCCGACGCGGGACGCGGGGAAGGGGTGGGCCATCCCTCAGCGGAGAAGCTGGAGGGGCTTCCTGGGGGAGGTGGGGCCGGGGCTCCGGAGAGGCCCCGAGGGGAGCCGCCCCCAACTGCCCCCTCGTCACCTGAAGGGGGCGCGCTGCCAGCCCTCGGCTGGGGCGGGAGGAGAAGCCGCGGGGCGGTGTCTGCGGTCGAGGGCTCGGCATCTGGCCGAGGCCGGGAGCCTCTGGTGCGGAGGAGCGGACCGTGCACTGCGCTCACCGAGAGCTAGTGCGTCCGCGTGGCGCGCTGGGGGTGGGGGGTGCAGGTCCAGGCCTGACGGGTGGGGCCCTCCCCCTCAGGCCCGAATAGGTACGGGATGGGCACCTGGGCGGGTAGGAAGTGACGCCTACCTTCGTGACTGCGGGCTAGGCCACACCCCGGGAACGCGGGGGCCTCGCCAGGAAGGGAGGCTGGCGGGGGAGAAGCAGGCGCGGCAGCGTCCTGGGGCTGGGCCTCGCGCGGGTCTGCGGCGCCCACAGCTGCGGCTGCAGGGCCATGGCCACCGGCGGGGCTGCCCGGGAGCCGAGTGCAGCCCAGGGAGCGCCGGCACCGGGACCACCTCGAGTACTGGTGCCCGGATTTGCGCTGAGCCCGCAGAGGGGCGGCTGGAGTAACCCGGACGCACGCAGGCGCTGAGCTTTCCTGCCTCTCCTGTCACCCTCCGCCACCTCTGATACCCCGTCAGAGACAGACACAGGGGCTAGGACACACCCGGGAAAGAGCCCCGGGGCGGATCGGGACACAGGAGCTGCTAGACATCTGTTCTCCCGCCTGCCTCCCCTGGACAGAGTAGGAAATGGAAACCTGGTGGGTTTTTTGTTTTTGTTTTTGTTTTTTAAAGATTTTATTTATTTGACAGAGATCACAAGTAGGCAGAGAGGCAGGCAGAGAGAGAGGGAAGCAGGCTCCCAGCTGAGCAGAGAGCCTGATGGGGGACTGGATCCCAGAACCCTGAGATCATGACCTGAGCCAAAGGCAGAGGCTTTAACCCACTGAGCCACCCAGGTGCCCCTGGGGGTTGGGGTTGGGTTTTTTATTTGTCTTTTGGGTAGTTAGCAGAGTGCATTTGGGTAATTTTTATTTCTCCAGCACACAAGGCTCTGTTAGATGTTGATGATGTTAAGACCAGATGACCAGGTATTCTTTGCCTTTGATAAATAGGGCCGAATTGAGGTGGGGTGGGGAGGGAGGACATATGGGCAGGGACAGGCAGGAGAGGGTCACCAAAGCCCAGAGCTCCCGGAATTTCATGAGAGGGATCGACATCGGATGTGAAGAGACGCCAGCGTCTCACTCGTGCTCGGAGTCCTGTGAGGGCCTGCGTGTCCGGCCACTGCAGTCCAGACCCCTGCCTGCCTTTCAGGGCGCTCTGCAGTTGGACTGGCGGTCCTTCCTGCCTCATCCTCTGCCCCACCCCACCGTCTGGTGGGCCTAGAACAGCCCTGACCTCATGCATACAGCACACTTGGCCTGTCCTATACCAACTATTACATCCTCATTGGTCCCAGGTCTGGAATGTTTTCCTTTCTTCTTGGACTCTCCAAGGAGAGGCCCTCCAAGGCCCATGTCCTCTGGGACTCTTCCAGCCTCAGCACAGTCCCATTTACATGGGGACATTTTCATCACGAATGCCCTTTGCTGCTGCTTCTGCCCTCCGGAGCCGGGAATGGCACTCCGTCACTGCCCACTTTCACACAGCAGCTGGAGGCAAAGCCAGGACCAGAACCTGCCTCCCGACGTGGGACGGGCAGCCCTCCTTACGTGAGAGCTGGCCTCTCGGTGTTTCTTCGGGCGCCCACGAAGCGAGGTCAGAGCCCTGCTGGGGAGCTTCTGCATTCTAGCCTTTCCAGGATCACTAAGAACGCATCTGGGAGCTCGAAGCCATGCCTGGCCCAAGGCCAGGACAGTAACTGCTTAGCCAGAAGCTGCGATTCAGGCCTGAAATCCGAGGATGACACAGTCCGGGAGAGACCCCGTCATCACCTCAATCGTCAGCCACTTCAACACCAAGGGCGCAAAACCCCGTCCCCTCCTGCGCGGGCTCCTTCCCCACCACCAGCTCCAGCTCTGCTTTCCACGTTCGTCTTTCTTGAGAGCCAGCTGTGATTTCTTCACGGAACTCCGTGCAGCAAACACCTTGGATCTCAACAAGGCTCGAGACGGCCCCGGCGCGCTCCCTACTTAGAACACTTGAGGAGTGTGAGCAACTTACTGCAAAGTCAGGCTGATGATTTTTGAGTATGTTTTCCACCTTTCATTTCCATGTGGATCCTTCATTGTAAACGTCAACAGAAAAGATTCTCACCCACTGAAACTGGGCTGCCTGTTAAGGCTTTATGAAAAGCATCAGTGGAAAAGTCACAGCATTTCAGCCGGCCCTGGGCACCGGCAACAGGGCCACCTACCCTCCATCGCAGGAGCTTCCGGCGACCTCTGGAGGACAGGAGGAGGATCAGGGACATATCTGGCACCTGATCCAGCACACTGCTGCTGCCAGCTGTGTCCTGGGGCTGGACCCGGCTCTCATGTCACTCCCATCTCCAGAGTGACGTTTGGCACAGTTGGAGTGCTTACTTGGGCCATTAAGAGGCTAACTACGTCTTCAGAAATTAGTAATGTGACACAGGTATACCCAAAACCCCCCACAAACCTGGAGAAAATAGATCTTAATCTCAGATAGCTATCTCAGTGAGCAGTGAGCTTCATATGACAGTACAGCGTCTGGAAATGCTGATTAAAAATTAATTGCTTTGGTTAGCATTTAAGATTTCCCCATTTAATGAAAGATTTTATTTTTGTAAAGAATTTTGAAAAGATATAAATTCTTCACTTCAACCTTGAATTTCAAATACACGTTACTAAACTAAGCGTGTAGAACATGGACATCCAGCCTGCCACTGTCTGGTACAGCTACTGTAGCTGATCCCTCACCCTCAGCTCCCAGAGAGCTTGGAATGGTTGAAGATTTAAAGGACATGTCAGGGAGGGGCCGGCGAGGCCAAAGCAGGCAGGCAGAGCGGCAGCGCAGGAGGCAGGGAAGCCAGCAGTGAGCTCGGTGGGGCAGGAGGGCCGGCAAAGTGAGGAGACGGATGGGTGCCCCCCCCATTAGCGCCTCCCGGAGACCCTCCCCAGGGGCCACCTACACTCCAGAAGTAACTGCCCTTCCCATTCCTTGGTCAAAAGAAACCCGGTTAGGGCTGCAGCATCTGCAGCATCTGAAGGCCAGAAGGCTGCCGGGAGGAGGAGGACCAGGCCAGAGGCAGCGACTTCCCCAGGCTCAGCATTAGGAACCCGCACCTGTCCCTCCCCGGCCCGCCTCACCCCCACAGCAGCCCCTGCTCCCCGCTGCCCCTCCTACACCCAGGGAGGAAGCATCCCTGCAGCAAAATCAGATACAAGAAGGAAAAAAGGACCTGTGTTCGACTTTTCACAATGATAGACTTTATAAGCAGAAACAGTACGTATTTCTGCTCATTATTCAGTTTTTCCTTGTTGCCGACTTTATGTTTTCTACATAGGATAAGTACTCTGCAATAATTATTTCTTCGTCTTCCAGAGTTGAGTCAAGGTAATCTTCTTCGTGTTCCGGAATATCTTCCAATATTTCATTGACGGCTTCTGTCTCCATATCTTCATCTGTTGAGGCACTAGAGGTACCTGCAACGCAGTAGTGTGGTCACAGCTGACGGGGGAGAACAGAGGGAGGACATGCCACAGAACAACGGAGCTGACCCCCGTCCCCAGGGCCCTGGCCACACCTGTGGCCGCCCCCCCGCTTAGCATGCGGCCTGCCAATCTCCCAGCTCTGAGAGCCAGACCTACCTGCAGAGTCGGAAGGGGACGTGGACGGCGTGGAGGAAGCGTCTTCGGCCGCGAGCTGCAGGTCCGGAGGAAGACTCCCCCCGTTGTGGGCCAGGGTCTGGGCCGCCAGCTGCACGTTCCCCCTGAACACTCTCAGGGCGGCGTCAGCCGCCACCGCATCAAAGCCCATGTACACCAGCTAGGGGAGAACACGGGCTGGGCTACACCGCGCCGACCCCCGTCCAGCGCTCCTGCCCAACCCCGGGCCACGGAGAACAGCCTTCCAGGGAATATGCGTCTAACCCCCGGCGTGCGCACGGCACCGGCCTCCTGCCCCACCGCCCTGCAGCACAGTGTGTGCCCACGCCGCCCGGGAGGTATCGAGGAAGCCTGTGCCCAAAACGCCCCAGCCTGGTCCTCGCAGAAAGGCAGCGGGCTTGTGGGCCGGCGGGACGTGCTCCTTCCGGTGACCGGGGCCTTCAGAGAGGTGGTCCCTACACACTTGGTGCGCTGGTCAGGGAGGGAAGTGGGGACAGAGCGCCACGGTGACATCCTTTGAGGTCACTGGCAGGGACGCGCGCTGAAAGCAGCAGCAGTCGTGTCACGTCCCGGGACACACGAGAGGAGGCAAGTCTACAGAGAACTTCCAGCGGCTCTATCTCCTGCTCTCGAAGGGGAGCCCGCCCACTCTCCTCCCGTCCATCACCACGGCTGCGAGCCTGGCTGGCCTGTAGGAGGGCCCGAGTCGCTCCTGGAGCCCCGTCCTGCCGCCAGCCTTGTCACCCTGGCCACCCCGCCGCAAGCTGCGGTGGAGGCCGCAGGTACATCCTCGCTTACCTGCTCGATGTTTTCCTGGGAAGGACTTTCTTGATGGCTGCTGGTTTCAGGATCTGAATCATTTAACCACCACATCTGAGGATTACTGAGAAGAATCTGGAAACACACAGGAATTTACTCATCGCTCCCACCTGCTCACCGACTCTGTGCTGGGCGGACACGGCCACAGACACACCAGCAAGTCGAGGGCAGGACACTGTGGGGCACCGGGCAAAGGACGCAAAGGAAGCAGAGGAAAGGGACCCCCGAGCCCAGGTGGCAGGGGCTGCTGGCGTTCGAAGAAGGCTCCCTGTGAAGAGAGCATGTGAGTTGAGGTCTGGGGAGGGACAAGACGACCAGGATAAAGGTCCCTTCTGAGGAGGCAGGAAGGGACCAGAGCCGGTGGGGGGCGATGGGGGAAGGCCACCAAGAAAACAGCCCTTGTGTCAGAGCTCAGCCCCTGGGCCGACAGGTCGCGCAGGGCGATGAAGGTTTCTCGGACCCTGCAGGGCTGACCCGTGTCGTTTCTCTTTGGAGAGGGTCACGAGCTAGATTTAAAATGTCGAGGACAGCAGAGCTTTTTGACCGCGGATTTTCATACCACACAACACCTACTCTCAACCTTACAAGCCCTCTGGAGAACGTCCCTTTAAATACTTCTAGACTGGTGGCATGTGTCACAGTGCGACTCGTGTAGTCAAGCCTAGGGCGCAGCCGCATCAGCCCCGCCCCCAGTCAGAACTTCCTGCCTTTATATTGTTCCAACACAGGAGGCCACACTAGATACTCAAATCTAATTATAAATTATACATTTAGATGTGATGTGTGTGCTTATATACACACAAATCCATAAACATAAACATTTACTTGTGGAAAGTTCTGAGGAATGGACCGGCGGTCTTGAGAATAAAAGGCCAAGGCAGGGCAGGCTCCTCGCTGCAGGCAGGGTCCAGAGCAAACTCCTCAGCAGGGCAGACAAGGGCACCCCTGCCCGCCTGGCCCCAGCCCTAGCAGGCACAGCCCCGGCGGCTCCCCCCAGCTCCCAGCTTCCTTGCGCCAACCGCCCCCCACACTGCCCTGTGTCTGCCCGGAGAGGCACCCCGTGTGCCCGGCCCACGCGTGTCCTCCTCCACAGCTCCGCGTCCCCTCTGCCCCCGACGTGCCGACCCCACGGTGGTCTGTCCTGCTCTGCATTCTGTCTCCCAGTACTGTGTGTGCTCCCTGAGGCCAGCATGTGCAGAATGAACCAATAAATAAAGCGATATTCAAACAGAACATTAATTAAAAGAAAACCATCCTACAACTTTCCGCACTATTCTCCACATCACTGCTAAACTCTCGGGGTTGCAAACGGAAACCTTACACACAGTTCTGCCCCCCGGCCTCCGCCACTCTGGCTCTGTCACTGGGTTCGAGAACGGGAGCCTGACCCTTAGATCCAAACTGGGACAGAGCAGAAAGGCCCGGGAAGCGGGACTGCACGCACCACGGAAGGACACTGGAGAGGAGTGTAAGCGGAGGAGGGGCCCCCCGACCCGCAAGCAGGGGCGCTGGGGGCAGGCCAGGGCTGGGGGGGCTACCTTCAGGGCTTCATCCAGGTTCCCGGCGGCCTGATACAGGGCCTGCTTGGCCGCGTGCGTGGAGTAGCCCATTCCTTTCAAAGAGTTGATACTCTCCAGCCGGCGTCTTTTCTTCTCTTTTTCCTCTTTCCTTATTTGGGCCAATTCCTTTAGGAAAACAGCAAAGTCACGGAACTGGAAACTGAGACTTTGTAAGAAGCCTGCTCGATCCACACTCAGTAGGATTCTGGGGGTTGCCAGGCAAAGTGGAAAACAAAAGAAGGGGCTGAACTTCCCTCCGCACGGCTCCCCGAATCACCAGCAAGAGGGCTGCGAGGGCAGGGGGCCCGGCACTGCTCTCGGGGCAGGCCAGTGCGAGCCAGAGACCACCATCCCGGCTGGAGGGGAGCGCCTCCTGGTTGCCACCACCCAGCACCACAGCAGGCCACTGAGAAGGGAGCTTATCGCTGCCGGGCCCTCTTCTGGGGGGCGCAGAAGAGCTTCCTGCATGGGTGGGAGGGCTTCTTGGCCCCTGGTTAATTCCCAGGGATCTTGTTAACATGTGGAGTCCGGATGGGGGTTGAGGGATGGGGGGGCAGCGTCCTGGGTGATACCAAACCCGGAGATCTACCCACGCCACTCCTCGTACTTCCGAGGCCCTGTGAGACCGTTTAAAACCTCCAGAATGCTCAGTGTCAGGAAACAAAGGTCATCGAAGTCCACAGTTCTTGACCCTGAGCTCAGAAGTGCCTTCTGTTGCTGCAAGAGCCTGAGAAGGGCTACAGAGACTTCCAGGAGCTTCTCTCCCATCCCAACCCCAATCAGGAGAGTGCAGAATTTAAGAACAAATCTCATTTAAAAAAACAGATTTTGGGGGTGCCTGGTGGCTCAGTCACTTAAGTGTCCAACTCTTGATTTCAGCTCGGGTCATAGTCTCAGGGTCCCAATGCCGCGGCCCCATGTCCCCACCCTGCCACTGCCGTGCACACTCCACAGCCACACAGGCCAGCGAGGTGACTCCACAGCGCCTGCATTTTGACTTGGGAGTTGCACCCACCGCCGCGTAAGCTGCCTTTCCCCTGCCCCACCCTCTGCTTCTGACTTCAGTTCTTCCACTTATAGTCTGGAAGAATCGTGCAGAACATTCACACACGCAGAAAGGTGCTGCCGGCCAGCAGCCATGGGACTCCGGCTTTATCTCACCCAGATCTGACATGAAGTCGGAGCCTCAGAGCCCTGTGCCTTCAAGTACAGATGCCTAGCTTGTCCTCCTTGTAATCACGTAGAGACAAGGGAGGAACATTTTTGTGATGTTTCCCTTTACGCTAGAAACTGGGCGAAAGAACCAGACGGGGCAGAGGCCGGGGGTGGCACACTGGGTATGCAGCCGCGGCAGCGGTGGCCACCTCCACGACTGGCATTTACAGCTAGAAGGGACCTGGGAGAAAATCCACCCCGACTCCTCAGAGAACAACAGTGGCCCCACTTCGCCGTACCCCATCATTCGCTCTGTCTGGAACTCAGCTCTTCTACTGTAGAATTAGCAATATTAGATATGGTACCATGCCCTCCCACTCCACAATCTCAAGTGTTTTTAATCTACTCATCTGTACTTGTTTCGTAGGATTGTGGTTTTGTACCTTTGCTTTCGTACTGTTCATCGTTCCTGTGACCTGACTCACGTTTCTGGCTAAGGATGCCATCCCACACTGTAACCGTGGCTCCACGGGCAAACGAAGCCCCCTCGAACATGACCTCCAGAAATCTACCATGGTGAGGGGAGAGAGAGGAGAGGCATAGACAGGCCGCCTGGATCATGACCATGGGAGCTACGGCCACCACCACAGCGAATAAAACTAAGGAAACTGCACTGCCTGGAAAGTAATGCAATTAAAAAGGACAAGTTTCTCCTGCTTCTTCCCAGTCTGAATAGAGAAGTATAAAGCGCTCCCTGTGATTAGAACTACCACAGAACAATCTCTTTCTCTTCCTTCATACCCAAGAGCTATAGCATTTTGCAAATAGGCTTACTATCACCTCAAGTTTCACACCTATGCCAAGGCTGGGACCCAGGGTCGCCGAGAACGCACTGAGATACCTCTCTGCGGCTGCTGATGTGGGCGGCCGCGTGGTCCACGTTCCCGTCACAGGCCCTGAGGCCAAGCCGGGCTTCCTGGGCAGTAAACCCCAACTGCAACAGATTGTGAACTTTCGATGGATCGATATATAGCTCTTTAAAGAGCTGGCGTGCCTACAGACGAGAGAAAAACACAAGAACCCTGTAACTTTAACAACATTAGAGCTTAACGCAAAGCTAAAACCCGGAAAGAATAAGCTTGTACCTGATATGAATTAAGGTATGTCAGATTTTATTTTATTTTTTAATTTGACACAGAGAGAGGGAGAGCAAGGAACACAAGTAGAGGGAGAGAGAGAAGCAGGCTCCCCACGGAGCAGGGAGCCGATCCCAGGGAGCCCTACGGAGCAGGGAGCCCGATCCCAGGGAGCCCCACGGAGCAGGGCTCGACCCCAGGACCCCAGGATCATGACCTGAATCCAAGGCAGACGCTTAAAAAACACCCAGGCGCCCCCGGTGTGTCAGATTTTAGGTAAACACTCTGAACTCTGCTTATTATCAACTAGCTAAAAAAGAATACAGACATCACTCTGCCCATGTGGTATATGGTAACGTAACAGAAGGAAACAGGCTAAGTAGCTGCGATCTTTTCTGTTTTTGTAACAAAATCCCCTGAATGGGAGCTGTTCACGGGGCATTTCTCGCTGTCTCCTGCAAGTGGGTGTAGCTGGGTGGTTAAGTCTAGGCCAGCCGCCTGTAGCAGGAGTGACAGCCCCAACTTCCGGTCCTTCCAGAGGGGGGCCGGCCCTCCCTCTCTTGCCCCCTCTGCTGGCTGGAAGGGGACTGACAGGAGGGGCGGGGGTGGCTGCACACAGGCTGGCGGAGCTGCTCCCCTGCTCCCCGTCTCACCGCCAGGTGAGGCACGGACACCGGCAGCCAGTTAAAGCCCCCTCTTTCTGAGGTTTCCTCATGACAGCATCTCACCCGCACCCTAACAGATGCAAGTATGGTGCCGGCGTGTGTGAGGCAGAGGGCACGGGGGCCGGATGTGTGTTCTCACTAGTCACGAACTACTGAGTTGATGAAATACTGGATATTTGGGGAAGGAAAAAAACGCAGGTGACAATGGCTACAACTCGGGAGTGTTCATTTTCTTACCTTGTTGAGATAGTCACGAGCCTCTTCGCCATTTCCACTGTGATAATTTCGGATACCTTGAAGCAAGTAAAGTCTTAAAAACAATACCTTCTCTTTCCCACAGTTCCCCTAAAATTATTGGGGGGAAAAAGGATAAAACTGTCTTATTTCTAAGTACAGATCTGTAACATTCACACTTGTAAATCCCTTCATCTTTACAGGGGCAAAAGTGCACGCCTAAAACGTTTCTATCTTCACGTACCACTAAGGGCAAAAGTAAAGATCCCAGAGGACGAGGACATCCCCCGTCCCATCAGGGAAGAAATGGTGCCAGGACTCCTGGGTGCCTGGTCCTTCCGGTCAGTAAGGAAGTAGACCAAAGCCCAAACCGGGGATGCTTTACGCTGCTCTGAGATTTCCAAGCCGAATTCTGATGACTTGTGGAAATCCCCTTAGAAAAATCCTTATTCGAATCACAGCTCGTGAGCTCTGACTCACTCGTGTCAACGGCTACCATTCAAAATGTCTTTTTCTGCATTTAAATCTTCCATGAAACTCTACTGAACACAGTCAGCAGCTCTCTCGGCCGGGGTGATCATGGACGGGGTTCTAGGGCCGGACAACTTGGGCTTCCGGCTCCACCCCGCCCAGACCGAAGTTACAGCCCAACTTGCAACACGTTCCGCAATCCCGTGAGAGGACAGCTGGACGAGCGCCGCGCACGCTACTATCGAATCACCACTGGCAGCAGTCAGCATTTGTTATCAGGAATAAACTCAAATGGTAGAAACGGGCTCAATAATACACAAAAGAAATCAGAGTAACATACTTTTATGTGGACCAGTCTCTGGTGGTTTTCTCCGTAACAATTCTTAAAGCATTTCTGAGCCAAGTTTAATTTCTTTTCCGCGTCGTCAAGGCATTCCAGCTGCTCCAGGCGGAAGTAGCACCACACGATGTCCAGCTGCAGCACGGCGTAGTTGTCCACGGTGTCCAGCAGCTCCCTGCAACACTCGCTGCGGGAGCGAAAGGAAAGGACGTCACAGAGGAGGAGCGTTAAAACCCTTTTTGCGGATCGCTGCAAGTCTTCCCCAGGTTCTGCTGTTATTCCCAAAGACCGACTGCTCCAGAGCACAGACCCCAGTGTCTACGAAGGGAGCCGTATTCATCATCGGAATTCTCCCAATGGGTAAAAGGCAGTTAGGGCTCAGGAATAATGGTCTAACACACCCACCCCCTTGCGACGCTGGGAGCGAGGTTCAGCAGGGAGTGGAAAACTGACGTCACCGCATCAGCAAACATGAGGTCAGCAAACTTGAGGCGGCCATGGCGTAAAGCAAAGGTTTCCAGCCCTGACTGTGAATCAGAATGAGCTGCGAGTGAGGAATTTTCTTCTTTCTTTGGTCCCCACTGGTGCTGGGACCCCATCTACATCAAACTGTAACAGAAGCCTCTGGAGACAGCGCCTGGATGTTTTGTTCTGGAAACCTCCCCAGGTGACTCTAAGGTACAGCCAAAGTGGGGAACCAGTGCTTTAAAGACCCCCCACCCCCCAAATCACCACTTGCTGTGAATGCCTCCCCTGATGAAAACAAGACATTCATGTGCAACCACAGTCAAGCGGGGAGGAAACATGACTGAGAAAATGCCAGGCTCTAAATGCTTAGCTGAGCTGGGGGCTGGGTACAAACTGGATGCTACTCCATGGCTGTCCCCAGCCCCAGAGAAAGGGGACGACAAGACAAAGGAATATTGGCAAAGATGAACAGCAAGCTTATTTATTCTGCTTTTAAAAGGTGCTTTTTAGAAATTCATAATGCATCCCTAGACCTCAAGTTGGAACTTTGTCAACAAAAAAGGAAAACCTTTGGTACAAACTTGAAAGGCCTCGCCTGTTTGTTTTCGTGGGTATTCTCTTAAAGGGAAGATGGCTCTTGTACAAACTGCAGAATCCACGTGCCCTCAAGCCTCCCACCTTATCTATCAAAATCCACATGGAAGAAACAAGGGAAAACCAAAGAAATGTGATGGAGTCGTGTACACTGTGAAGTGGGAGTCTCCTGAGTGCAGGAGAAATACACCAGAGCGGGCTTTTCGGTCATCTGTCGCATCCTTCAGTCATAGTGTCTGCTCTCTGCGAAGGTCATGTAAGGGGCCCACTGTGTTTTATACACGTGCGCACACAAGCCCCTGCCTGGGCAGGGGACACTGTCTCTGAAACACCTGCTCAGCCTGAGAACTTGCCTTTGAGGACGAGGAAAAACTCTGTGGACTGTGGTGTGATCTCACATTCTAGACTCATTTTCTAGGAGAGAAGACGATCCTGCCGTCCCTAAGAAAGCAGGGGACATTTTGTCACAGTTTTCAAGCCCTACCTGTGCATGTGGGCTCATTCACGTTTAATATGCATGCAGAGCAAGGCAGAAACTGCCTCATTTCAGGTAAAAATAGAACCACGTGTGCAAGCTCAGCTCAGAAGGGACTACCAGGCAGCATGAACAACACGCACGGGTCTCAGACTAGCGAAGGACATGTCGTTCTTTTCGTTTCAAAAACACTTTCTCTTCAGGTAGAGCCCTATATAAAAGGGATCATGAAATCAACACTTCAGAAATTATTAGGGCTGTATTTGAACCTGATCACATCACTCAGAAAAAAACGTTAAAGCCCTGTATAAAACTGTACCTTAGAGAATAATTCTATTACTACTACCTTGGCCTATGGTTTTAATAGCTTTCACACTCAAGGATCAGTAAGTTTTCATGTTAAAAACATTAACTAAGGGGCGCCTGGGTGGCTCAGTGGGTTAAAGCCTCCACCTTCGGCTTGGGTCATGATCCAGGGTCCTGAGATCAAGCCCCACAAGGGGCTCTCTGCTCAGCAGGGAGCCTGCTTCCTCCTCTCTCTCTTCCTGCCTCTCTGCCTGCTTGTCATCTCTCTCTGTCAAATAAATAAATAAAATCTTTTAAAAAAATTAATTAAAATAAGTAAGCAACATTAATTTAAGTAAAGCCTATTGAGTCTAGCTTTAGAAAAATTAAATCCCACTTGAGCTGAAGTCAATTAACAAAATGTATCCTATTTGCCGTATGATTTTAAAATTTTTATGTAAAATAAAGGTATCAGTTTCAGGAAAGGCAAACTAAGCTTATGTATCTCCATTCTTTTTTCAGGAAAGGTTGACTAAAGTCATTTTCAATCACTGGCTTGAAGAAGTTGGATCACAGTCCACCTCGGTGGTGCTTTTCCTATTTCTGGTCCTGGGGGCTCATTGCGGTTCTTTTATCTGGGGGTTTACAGTTTTTAACCAACTGGGGAAAATTCTGGCTATTATTTCTTAAGATTCTGCAGGGGAGCCCAGCTGCCTCCTTTTACAGGGACTATAATGATCCACGTATCGGGTCACACCTCGGGACGTTGTGTCCGTCTGTCTTTGCTCAGTTTCCTGCTGGAGCACTTCTACTGCCCTGTCTTCGCACGGACCCATCTTTTCTTCAGTGCCGTCCAGTCCGCACCAAAGCCCACCCAGTGGGCTGCGCTTCGCGTGTCCACAGTGCCCGTGCAGTTCTCTGGTGGGCGTTGCACGTCTATCTAACATGCCCCGTCCTTCCTCTACCTTCCAGAACGTACGGAATTCGGTTACAGCAACCGCTTCAATGCCCCAGCGGACGGATTCTATCTTCCATCGTCCGTGTCACTTCTGGTCTGTTTCCATTCTTTACTACGGGTTGTATTCCCTGCACCTTTGCATGACCGTTAACTTCTCACCGGAGCCTGCTTCTGTGTCGTGATAAATACTACTTTGTCTGGGATGCAGATGATCCTTTTAAGGCTTGTTTTTAAGCTTTGTCAGGTGGGACCACAGCAGCCTTCAGAGATAATCCTGCCCTACTGTGGAGGCAAGACCCTTCTGAAATCTCCCTGTGATGTCCCTGGATCAATCAAAGAGTTTGTCACTGTGGTTCTGGCTCTGATCGTCGCCACTATTCTTGGCCTTCTGAGCGCTAAAGATTGCTCTCTGCACCTCTCGGGTGCTGACCTCCCCTGCCTGGGGTGGTTTCCTCACACGCAAGTGTGGATCGTTACTCAACAGAATACTCCAAGGAGACCTGTTGAAGCTCTGGGACCTGCTGCCCCAGGCTGCTCTCCCCTCTCCCGCTGCGGCCTCCCTGGATCCCCAGCTCCATTTCTGCCACTCCGGGGAGAGCAGGAGGCCCCACCTGGCTTTCCTGTCCCTGCACTGCAGTCGACCGGCTCCCGAGGCAGCCCCGGAAACAGTCCCAGGGCTCCCTCGCTTATTCCCCCGCCTTAGGGATCGCTGTCCTTTACTGCCCGAAAACTGAGGTCTTTGCACACTTTGCCCAAATTTTCAGTTGTCTGAGGCGAGAGGATATGTGGTCCCTCTTGATCCCTCGTGGCCAAAGCAGAACTCCCACTTTACACTGTAAACAGGGGAAGAAAGGACGCTAGCTCATACACTACACACCATTCCCACGATGCAGAACGGAGTCCTGTGAGACCTGCCAGCTTAGCTGGAGGTGGGAAAGGAAACAGAACTGAGTCTCCTCCCCCTCGTCCCTGACCTGCGCCTGCGCCGATCGTCCCCACGGAGAGGACGCGCTCTCACTAAAATGATGCTAATAAGTCAGCCTGACTAACGAGAGCTGCAGGGGAAAAGTGTCATTCTCTACGGAGGCACTGACAACCGTGACTGGGTTATAGTATCTACGACTTACTGAACACGGTAACGTACTGTGAACGGAAGATATAGTTATTTTTATTCAGGGCTTCCTGGAGACCTGAAAATTATTTTGAGGATTTGTCTGGAATAAGAAGTTTGACACAGGCTCACAGAGACAAATCAAAACCAACCATGTCTCAGTAACTGCTGAAGGAGGGACACCTCAACGGCTCAGTCAGGTCAGTGCTCAGGGCATGATCTCAGGGTCCCAGGATCGAGCCCAGCATCGGGCTCCCTGCTCTCTGCTGCACCCCTGCTTGTGTGCTCACTCTCTGTGTCAAATAAATAAAATCTTTAAAAAATGCATAGGCATTCACTATACCTGTCTTTATTTTTATATATGTTTGAAATTTGCCATAATAAAAAATTACAATTATGGAAGGAAATGAAAAATGCATCTGCATTTGACGGACCTAACTTTGAGCCTGCATCGTGTTCAGCCGAACAGAATGAAGGCAGCACAGAGGCAGGGACAAAGAAGTCGAGTAAGAAAACCCGAGAGGAACCAAGCCCTTGTTCTAATTTCAGATTTGCCACCTCCTTGCCAAATATCCTTTTTTTTTTTTTTTTTTTGCTTAAGTTAGTTTAAATTGGGGTTTGTTCACTTAAAACCCAAGGGTGCTTGCTGCTAATATGCTTGGCAAACTATAAACATTTATATTTATCCGCTTCAGGTGTACAGTAGATCTTGGGGTTTCATCAAAATGGAAAAGAAAATAATCCTAAAGTTGTTAACTTTTGACCATTTTTAAATACAAGGCTACTTTTCAAGTTCCTCTGCCAGATTATAGTCTCTCGGCACCATTTCTCTCAAGAGGAATCAGGAGCCTCTGGGAACTGCTGACTCCTGGTCTGGGGCAAGAAATGTGCAGGATGAGTCTGGAACACCTTTGGACACCAGCCACCACTGGGATCGGGTCCAAAAGATGCAGCACAGGACCCACATGTTGGGCACAAATGGTCAATTTAAGTACGGAGGTCTGAAAAATGTCAAGTGTGTTAAAATCTGAGTTCATATTGATAATTTTAAAAAAGAAAAGAAAAAAAAAGAAGGAAAGAAAAACCTCACTGGTGATATCCTCTTCAGGGAATTCAAGGGAAGCACCTCATTTATTCTGAAAACGGGAAAATAAGAAGAAAGAACCAAGCATTTTATTCTTCCTTTACAAACTGTACCTCATTGTAACCAAAGACCAGTGAGGAAAAATACTTCCTTTCAGAAGAATCCCAGCAATAAATGCAGAAGGAAAAATAATGTGTCACTGTTTGCAGCCCCTAATGAAGCAATGGACTTGGGAATGATCATGAACACCCACATCGAAGCCGCCCGGGGAACCAGCTGGTGGAGACCGCAGGACGGACCGCGCAAACTGCCAACTCGGCACAGACAGAGCTGCTACGGGCAGGCTATCCAAACAGAACAAGTGTGTGTTTATGAAATTCCTTACAGGGAAGAGATGAGCAATCTGAAGGGATGAAATAATTCACAAACTGGTCTACACTGCGACTACTCTCTTTACATACACGACTGTCTTGGGCGGAAAGCTGAAGCCTGACGCGCGCAGGCAGAGAGACAGCGCTATAACCTGGACTATCTTCCTTAAGGCGGGTACCACCAAGTACAAAAATGCCTACCAGAAATATTTGTCAGCATCCAACAGACACGGCAAGGCTATTCCATATTCTTTTCTTTTCAGGAAAGCTCTGCCCTTCTCATGATATCCCATAGCTAACATAAGGGCCTAGAAAAAAATAAATTAAAAAAAAAAAACATTACTTCAAACTGTAATAAAACAAATTATATGAAAAGCATATCAAGTCTAGAGAAGTCAAATAAAGATTTTTTAAAAACCCAAGATCACAACTCAATCCAAAATTAAGAAAAACATAATCAAAGCTTCATTTCATTTCAATCCTGAGATCAAGCACTCAATTTAACGTGGCTGACAGGGTCATAACCCGCACCTGTCTGTCTGTTTCCATCAGTTTATTCCAGTATCTGCTGATTTAGATCTATTTCTAGTATTCAGTAAGACTGAACAAATAAACAAGCAGCCAGTAATGCTTGTATCCTTGAAAAAAAGCATTCATGAGGTACCTGGGGGGCTCAGTCAGTTAAGCACCTAACTCTTGGTTTCAGCTCACGTCTTAATCTCAGGATCATAAAACCGAGCACTGAACTCCACAACGGAGCCTTCTTGGGATTCTCTCTCTCTCTCTCTGTCTCGCTCGCTCTGCCCTTTCCCCTGCTCATGCGCTCTTTATTTTTTTTTTATTTTTTAAAAAGATTATTTATTTATTTATTTGACAGGCAGAGATCACAAGTAGGCAGAGAAGCAGGCAGAGAGAGAGGAGGAAGCAGGCTCCCTGCCGAGCAGAGAGCCCGAGACGGGGCTCGATCCCAGGACTCCGGGATCATGACCTGAGCTGAAGGCAGAGGCCTTAACCCACTGAGCCACCCAGGCGCCCCTCATGCACTCTTTTCAAAAAAAAAAAAAGCATTCATTTCACTTTCTAGTTTTTGGGTTTTAAATAAAGATTTGAGAGAGAGGGCGAGAGAAAGAGCGCGCATGCGCACACCAGCAGGGGAAGGTCAGAGGGAGAGGGAGAAGCAGGCTCCTCACTGAGGCGGGGGACACGAACGAACACACACACACACACACACACACACACACACACACAAAAACATGGCTCAATCCTAGGACCCTGGGATCATGACCTGAACCAAAGGGAGATGTTTAACTGACAGAGGCACCCAGCCGCCCCTCGCTTCCTAATTTTAATCAAGTTTTTTCTGTCAACTCCAGTATTCCTAAAACAATTTTTAAAAGGCAATCCACGGGTGCCTGGCTGGCTCAGTCAGTAGCGGGTGCTGTTCTCCATTTTGTGGCTCTGAGTTCAAGCCCCACATTGGGTACAGAGCTTACTTGAAAAAAGGAAAGGGCAATCCAAAAATGTTTTTAAGTTCATTAATATTTAAATTTGAATTTTCATATAATTCAGTTTTGTAAAGGTTTTCCAAAAAGTCTGGATATCTTTTTTTTTTTTTAAAGATTTTTAAAACTTAAATCACACCCAACATGGGGCTCAAACTTACAACCGCGAGATCGAGTCACACACTCCACAGCCCAGTGCCCCTCGATATCATCACTTAATATAAGAGAGTTGTGGGCAAATAACTACCAACATTTTAAAAATAAAATAGCATCAGTCCACTGATAGCTACCAAGTTCTTATTAAAACTTAACTTTAATCCTTCATTTTCAACCATATAAGTCATGGAGTGAAGCCTACTCTAACTTGTCCTTTAAAGACAGAACAATTAAAATGGACTTGACCTACAGTCATTATAGCTCTTTATTATTGGAAGCTACTGGACCAGCTCAGAGACTGATCTTTGGGTCCCAGCTGTAGAATGCTCCTGCAAAGACCCCCTGCGATGTGTTCAAAGATAAAACCACCTCCTGCCTATTCCAAATTACTGGAAAGGCAGGGGAGAGATGGCAGAATCACCTGTCCGGCTTTTCCCCAAATTACACGCCCCTCCTCCTGCCCCCAGCTCCCTATTCTAATCTATCCCTTAGAGGACATGCCCTCTGGTAAAAAACAAAAACAAAAACAAAAAAACACCCAAACCAGCACTGCCACGGGGAGCTGCCTATGCGGAAGGCAGTGGATCACGTCATCTGGGAAGGTCACCCCTGCTGGGGGACATGCCACCAAGCCATTCTGTTCTACGGCACTGAACATCGCAGGCTGAGTTGGGGGACGCAGGTACATGTCACAGGCTTCCATCCTGATTAGAAGCTCCCGTAGAAAACGGTTTCTAGTCCTTTATGACAGTCCAAGACAAAACAGCTAGAAAACCACTTCTGTTCTGACAGCAAATCAAAGCTTCAGCCGTAAACTTCTGAAGTACTTACCTTTCTTTCTGACGGAGGAATTCTGATCGATCTGCCAGTCTGGTTGGCTATGTCTAAGTACGGTGTGGTTTCGGGATCCACCACCGTCTCAGCTGCAACCGAACCGAAAGGGAGTCCGTTAACCCCACACCAGAACGCAGTGACGGGACATGACGGGTATGAGACTGCGGGGAAGGAAAGTCCCTGCGACCTGTGACCACGGCGCCCCCCGCCTCCCCGCCCCCCAGCCCAGAGGGAAAGAGGGCAGCCAGCGCTCTGCGCACCTCTCTCCGCCAGTATCTCCAGGCCTCTCTTGGTCCTCTGGATCCTTTTTTCCTTGAGCTCGGCTTCATTTTGCTCTTCCTCCTCAACCTGGAAGTGTTTCCTCACATCCTCTTCAGACTGTTTGAGTTCAAGCACCATGGCTTTCACGTTGTGCGTCACGCCTTGTTCCTCAAGGGTTTTCCCTGTAAAAGTCAGAAATGCCTCTCAGGAAAAGAGCCAGAAATACACCATGTACTGGTGACGGTCCGTTCTGTTCAATGGAACTCTTAAAGCCGCGCGAGTACTCGCGAGCCACCACGCCCCAGGCTCGGTGAGCACACGCCGATGTCTGGCTGCAGAATTCTGTCACTGGTAAGCGGAGGGTAATATCCATACCCTCCAACTGGAGAAATAATACCCCCCGTTCCCAGCAACAGGGGAGAAGGCACAGCTCAGCGGGGAACTGTGAGGGGGAGCGCACCGTGGCAGCTAAAAGCAAACCTCTTTGGTTCTTCTGAACGTTGTGGTCCTGGGTAAAGCACTTAACACCCAGGGCCTTACACATAAAATGGGAATAAAGACTGTGTCAGACAGTGATGAAACAGAATGAAAGTATATTCACCAAATCAAAAGTTGGTTCTGTGAAAACTTAATAGAATACACAAACCCAACAAAAATTAAGTCAAAGATGCAAATAAACCACTAAAATGAAGAATAAACACAGATGCATATAGATTTTAAAATAATGAAATAGGGGTTCCTGGGGGGCTCAGTGGGTTAAGCCTCTGCCTTCGGCTCAGGTCATGGCCTCAGGGTCCTGGGATCGAGTCCCACATCGGGCTCTCTGCTCAGTGGGGAGCCTGCTTCTCTCTCTCTCTCTGCCTGCCTCTCTGCCTACTTGTGATCTCTGTCTGTCAAATAAATAAATAAAAATCTTTTTAAAAAATGAGATACTATAAACTATAAGTATATAAATTGGAATATTTTTCTGGAAAACTCCATTAAATTTTTTTTCCTTGAGAAACTTGACAAACATTCTAACATTTATGAAGAAAAATAAAGATACACCAATGGTCAAGTCACCTCAATAAAGAAGGGCCAAGAACAGGACTCATCTTACTAGATTTTAAAACTACAACAAAACCACAATCATAAAAAAAAAAACTATAGGTGAAGGTGGTCAAAAAACAGAAACTTCCAGTTACAAAATAAGTCCGTCCTGGAATGTAACACACAGCACATAACTGCAGTTAATAATACTGTATTGTATATTTTAACATAGCTAGGAAGTAAAATCTTAAAAGTTCTCATCACAAGAAAAAAAAAGTTTCACTATATGAGCTGACATTATTGTGCGCCCTCCACAATATATACAAACACTGAATCATTATGTTGTGCATCTCAAATTAATATAATGTTATCTGTCCATGATACCCCAATAAAAAACCCTTTAGGGTTCCGGTCTAGGAATAAACCTACAGGTAAATGGAAAAGATGGAAAGTGCAGAAAAAGACTTCTAACAAAGGAGGCACCACAGGTCAGTGTGGCAAAGGCAAGTCTAGCAGGGGATATTAGAGAAGCTGCATCCTTCGCATTTACTCCTATATAAAGGGGGCTGTGGACAGACTGCAGACCTCAGGAAGGTTAGGCTAATTAATACACGAAAACGTAGAAGACCGTGAGGCCCTGGGCTTGGGGAAAGCCCTTACTTAAACACAAACGATATAAGGTGGAAATTGACAGCTCTGATAACAATGAAATCAAGGGTTTCCACCCAGTGAAGAAATACCAGGAACAGAAGTGTCACAGAGATGAGTGGACAGTGAAAAGCTATCCATGACATTGGAAACAGACAATGGGGAATGGCTGGCAGAGAAGGCAGGCTAGGGCCGTGTGCAGGCTGCATTCCACCAAGCTAGGATGTGAGCCTGACTCTCTAAGCCCTACGAGCCTCCTGGAAACCGGCCGTAGTGCCTACCTGAGTGGCTGCAACAGCTAGCTGGTCTCCCAAGTCCGTTCATGCCTCCTGCAAGTCTATTCCCCTCCTGCACCCACAGGAATGTTTAGAACCAAAATGTTTCAGGTCACCCCCCAACATCTGTGGCTTCCAGCCTCTCTTGGCAGGAATCTTTTAATACTGCACGAGTTCACAGAGCCCAGGTTTTCTACACAACAGCACTACAGCTATCGTGGGCCAAGTAAGTCTCTGTCGTGGGAGCTGTCCTGTGCTGTGTGATGGTCCAGCAGCATCCCTGGTCTTGCCTCCCTGAGTGACAAGAGCATAAGCCTCCATCCCCACCCCACAACCCAGTCATGATAACGGAAAAGGTCTCCACATCTTGCCAAAGGTCCCCGGTGGCAAAACTGCCCCTGGTTGAGAACCACTGCCGTAACTTTTTCACTGTGGCCTGTGTGTGGCCCTCCATCCTGAAAGAGCACTGCCCTCCCCCCAACTTCCTACACTCAGCCTTACCAAACCTTTTTCAACTGCTCAAATTCACATCAGGGGGCCCCACATATGAGGCTCTCTCAATCGGAACACGCCCCACTGCCTTCACTCAGCTTCAGCCCTTCTGCCTTGGAGAGAACTTACTGGAACCCCCATTTCACTCCGAGCACACCTACACTCCCGTTCTGTAAATTTCCCCGGAAATGCAACAAGCATCTTTTCTCCACTAGCACAGAACGCACAGTAAATACCGATTAGAAGGGTTGTTTTCAGCTTTATGTTTCTATTTTAATCAGCTCTACAGTAACCTGTTTTAGAGTATACATGCAGTAAAGCCACCAGAAATTTGTAGATAAACAGTGAGAAAAAAGACGCAGTCATTGTACTAACGCGACAGAAAATCTGCACTTTGCCATGACATACCGAGTTGAAGCTGTTTCTTGTTTATGACAATTTTGATGTAATTTTCTTGAAATCCAAAGGTTTCAGCAATTCTGTAAAATAAACCAGTACAGGCTACAGATAATCAATTTATTATTATCTGAGAAATGGAGTTTAATCATGACCACTATTTTATACATTTCCCTTAGGAACACCCAGTATTTCGATGTACCGTCTCCCAAACACCACTTCACGATAAAGCCAGCTTTCTAGACCATTACTCGAAACTGTGTAAGAAACAATGTTCTTTCTTCAACTATCTGCTTTACTACTTGTTTCCTCATCAAGTGGAAACCACGCGTGGGGAATGTGCATCTCAAGAGGACAGCCCTCGCCGCGTGTCCAGAGAAAATCCATTCTCTAGGCTCCTGCAGCCTCCTAGGAGAAGCCCGTAACAGAGACTTGTTCCAATCTGCTCCTGTGTGCTGAATGAATGATGATTCCTGAATCCGTCCCTAACAGCCCTCAGGTAGACCAAAGAAAACAAGAAAATCAACTTCAGAACCAGAGCCGGCTGGCGCTGGAGGTACTCAAAACACTTGCCATTTAAAAATACAGACGTGGATGACATAACCAAACGGGTCTCAAGAGTAAGACTGTCACCAGTATGTGACAGGTATGTTTTCTTTTACAGATGGGCCAACAGCCTGAATGTGGCTAAAACGCTTTGCTGAATGTCACAGCAAGTGATGAACGCGCTAAGAAATGAAATCAAAACTAATGATCTGATGATTATCTCTATTTCTATCATTCACTCACTATTCAAGCACATTATCATGTACCTGTTAGGTGGGAGGCACAGAGCTCCTGCTGGTCTCAAGTTATGCAGGAAAGGAAGGCAAATGGTGCCAGTCTTGAGTTCCTGCTCTGCCCTTAACTGCCAGTGTGAGCCTGATCGCGTACTGCAATGGCCACGCCTCAATTTTCCTTTCCACTAAGTGAGGAGAATGGTCCCTGCCCAGCTGTCTAACAGGACTGTCAAAGGACCCCACGAGCCAGTGCGGGAGGGCCGAGAGCAGCTGCGGCTCCGGGCAGCCAGATACTTACTTCGACCTCAGTTCTCTGCCAGTGATGTGCAGCCGGGTCTCCAACAGGTTTTTCCTATCCTATTTTAAAAAAGGCAAATAAAAGAAACTGTACAGAAGGAACTCTATGGAAGAAACTATCTGCTATGCAAACTATGTCAGTCAAGGAAAGACAAATACAGTATGATTTCGCTCATATGTGGAATTTAAGAAACAAAACAGAAGATCTTAGGGGAAGGGAAGGGAAAATACAACATGATAAAAACAGAGAGGGGGGCGAACCCTAAGAGACTCTTAACTCCAGGAAAAAAACAGGGTTGCTGGAGGGGAGGTGGGTCGGGGGATGGGGTAACTACTGGGGGATGGGCACGAAGGGAGCACGTGATGTGATGAGCACGGGGTGTTATATGCAACTGATGAACCACGAAATTCTACCCCTGAAGCTAATAATACATTATATGTTAACTAGACTGAATTTAAATTAAAAATTTTTTAAAAAGAAAGAAAATGTACTTCGGCGTGACACTTTGTGGTGCTATTACTCCGTCTAGAAAATCAGGAAGGTTGGTGTCAATGTTAGGGACTGAAATGAGGCACGCCGGGCGGAGAAGCTACCGCAAACGACCTGGCACGTGCTCACCTTGTGACCTAGCAGCCCTCACGGGGGTAGAAGTGTGCACCCCAGGAAGGGCGTCAGCCTCTCGGGGGAAGCAAGACGCTCAGAGGGGTTTGTGATGTGCCTTCACTCACGGAAAGCTGGCCTACATGACACAAGGGCGCAGCCCACCACCTCGGCACCACAGCCACCCTCAGGGAACACAGCCGTGCCCACTGAGCAGGGAGTGGACAGAGACGCCACCTTGGAACCTCTTCATTCCCCGCTGGCTGGGCTCGGGAGGAAAAAGCGGCACCACTACGGAAGCCCAGGAGACCATGCAAACCTGCTCAGGTTCCACACTCGCCAGCCAGCTTTCTGACTGGTGGTCTGGCTTCCCAGGTGCTGCATACTAGCAAAGAGGCCTATATTCGTATATTACCCTTTGAATTCATGAATGGGCATCCTGAGGTAGACACATACGTAATTTTCTCTTTCTCATACAGGTCTATATTTTTCTTAGACATCGTTTCAAGTTCTAAGGAGATAAAATTTACATTTCATAAAGCTCACCTGTTTAAAATATGAGTCAGTGGTTTCCATTATTATAAAGTTACACAACCATGATCAAATTTCAGAACTTTTTCAAGTTCTGAACTTGAAACAACTCTCCAAGAAATACCATATTTTGTGCCCCCTAGTCTCTCCCTTTATCCCCCAAGCCCCAGGCAACCATTAATCTCATCTGGGTCTCCATGGATTTACTCATTCTAGACGTTTCATACGAATGGAACTATACAGCACGTGGCGCTGGTGTCTGGCTTCCTTCGTAACGTTTCTGCGGTTCCGCCACATCGACGCTGCGTCTGCACTCCACTCCTCTTCATGGCTGAAGGATGTTCCAGCGTGTGGCCACAGTGCATTTATCTGCTCAACCACTGACGGACACTTGGGCTGTGTCCACCTTCTGACTAGGAAGAGCTAGACAGAGCTCTTTTGTGAACAGAGCTGCTATAAGAATTCAGGAGCAAACCATCTGCACAGACACGGTTTTCATTTCTCTTAGAGTGAAAGTGCTGGGTCCTGTGGGAGCTCTGACACACATACTTATATATTTTCACATCTTCTGAAAATGATTAACACTGAATAGTGCTCAGAGGCCAGCAATCTTTGGGTACCCTGCCCCAATGCCACTTCTGGACTTGAACTACTGAGGACATGGCCCTGACAGGAGGTGGCCCTGCTTGAGCACTCAGCTGACTACCCTGTAGCCTCCACCAGCAGAGAAAAAAGGGAGACATCCTTGCTGATGTGTCCTACTGTGCACGGTCTGGGAAAACCAGAAGTACTCTTTTAAGTCCCCAATATTCTAAACGCTCATTCAAACTCTAGAAAAGGTAAGCATGTGATATGTAGCTTTGTGAAGTTTGGGAGGCCTAAGAGGGACAAAACTACCCTGTAAATGTTCCAGTTTAAAAATCCCAAAATTAACTCGGAAGCTGATAAACATTCAGCATGCGAAGTTACTTAAAAGAACTTTTCACTTTCGATTGTAGCTTTAAAAAAAAAATCATAATTTATCACTAAGTCAACAAAGCATTGCTACACGTACTCCTTTGGGAAAAACACTCACTTTTCTTAGCCGTGGAGGTAAAAAGACCTCAATTGTAGCAATTCCTGTTGTTTTATAATTTTCATTTCCTGTGCCACGATCGATTGCTTTGCAACGTATTTCTTCGATTATCTTTTCTACTTCATTTTCACAACATTCTAGCCTGTCAGAGTACTTCTTAGCAAGGTCCTGTGAAGCAAAATCAGAATTCTGAGATCAATGTAGTGCCAACTCAAAAAAGGGGCACAGTACAGAACAGCTTATGAAGGACTCTAAGGAAATGGGGTACCTGGGTGGCTCAGTGGGTTAAAGCCTCTGCCTTCGGCTCAGGTCATGATCTCGGGGTCCTGGGATCAAGCCCCACATCGGGCTCCCTGCTCAGCGGGGAGCCTGCTTCCCTCTCTCTGTCTGCCTCTCTGCCTACTTGTGATCTCTCTCTCTGTTAAATAAATAAATAAAATCTTCAAAAAGAAAAGAAAAGAAAAGAAACTGTTGACTGGTGGTCAGCCCATCGGAGGGAAATCCAGATGGGCTTGGCATCTAGAGAGATACAGAGGCTAGAAAGGATCCAGGGCAAAATAAAAACAAAGAATAGGAAAACAGACCAAACAGAAGATGTGAAAATAACTAGGATTGTTCTAGGGGTAAAGGAAAAGTGGGCCATGACTTATGTCACTGTAATGGATTATAAATTACTTTAAGGAACAATGGAGTGATCAACTCCATGGGAGGAAACCAAAAGGAAAAAAAAACAACACAAAGAAGACATTCTCATTTTTCTAACTTGTGAGAACACGTCAAATTAGACTTAAATAACTTTCTTTCTTTCTTTGACAGGGAAAGACACAGCAAAAGAGTGAACATAAGCAGGGCGAGTGGGAGAGGAAGAAGCAGGCTTCCTACTGAGCAGGCAGCCCGATGAGGGGTTTGATCCCAGGACCCTGGGATCATGACCTGAGCCGAAGGCAGACACCTAAAGACTGAGCCACCCAGGCGCCCCTTAAATAACTTTCTTAACAAAAAATTCTCAATCACTGGTACTGGTTGTAAAATCATTCGCTAGAACAACTCAACAGAACTCAGAAGAATGCTATACTTAAAATCATAGTTTGTGATGAAGGACACAGATGAAAATCTAGGTGAAGAGGCACACAGGTGGGTCTGGGAGGGTCCTGAGTGCAGGAGCTTCTATCCCTGAGGGTCAGGGCGTGCCACCCTCTCAGCACATGGGTTTGTCTGCCAGTCTGGAAGTTCCCTGAAACCCATAATTTAAGGGCTTTTAAGAGCTCCATTACAGTGGGCATGATTGATTACATCAATGGCCTCCGGTGATTAACTCAATTGCTAGCCTCTCCTCTCCCCAAGGTTGAAAAGTAGGCTGAGAATCTAATCTTTTTTCTCCTTTTTTTCCAAGATTCTATTTACTTATTTGAGAGAGAGTGAGCAGAGCATGAATGGGGGAGGGGCAGAGGGAGAGGCAGACTCTGCACTGAGCAGGGAGCTCAAGGCAAGGCTCCATCCTAGGACCCTAAGGTCATGACCTGAGCTGAAGGCGGACGCTTAACCAATTGAGCCACCCGGGCCCTCTAAAATTCTCATCTTCTAATTGAAGTTTGGTCTTTTTGGCCACCAACCCCATCCTGAAGGCACTACCAAGAGTTGCCTCATTAGAACAAAAGATGCTCCTATCCCCTTTACCACTGGGAATATTCCAAGGGTTTTAGGAGCTCCATGTCAGGTACTGGGGACGAAGACCAAATAGCTCTCTTATTGTGCCATAGGTAGCTTCGGAGCCAAGGGACTACTACAAGTAAATTCAGAAAAAAGGTCACAAGATGGGTTTGTCAAAAATGATTAACGTTTTTGCCTGAAAAAGCAGGCAAACTTCAATTTCTAGAAACCCCACTCCATGTAAAACAATGCCATATCTGATGTTGCCATAAAAAATTGAGATGGAAGGGCGCCTGGGTGGCTCAGTTGTTTAAGCAACTGTCTTCGGCTCAGGTCATGATCCTGGAGTCCGGGGACTGAGTCCCGCATCAGGCTCCCAGCTCCATGGGGTGTCTGCTTCTCTCGCTGACCTCTCTCCTCTCATGCTCTCTCTCTCTCATTCTCTCTCTCTCTCAAATAAATAAATAAAATCTTTAAAAAAAATTGAGATGGAAGTATTAGAAAAGTGTATTTTGGACAAATGAACAGACAGCCATAGTATAAAAAGAGCTGGGGGATGGGAGCCATTGTTTTAGAGCAAACCGCAATAGCAAGGAGAACAGAGAACCAGCCAGCTCTTCCCCACGAACACAAAATACACGCCCTTAGTCCATTAGTACTGCGCACCAGTAGGGTAAAATCAGTTCCTAAGTTACTAATTTCATGTAACACTGTGACGGTATTAAAAATAGTATGTGCCTAGGAAATTAGAGACCATTCTCATATGAATAGAATCTTACTAAACAAAAAATTAAGTCTGTCAATTCTAAAGTGGGTACCTGCTTATCACTCATACTTTTGGTTATGCCAAAAATTTACACAGTTAAACCTGGAAATTTCCGGGGACTTCAGAATCTTATTTACCAAGGAGATTTACAACACTGCTATTTATTTATGTCTTGAAAGAAAATACCTTCAATGCCAAACTGCCTTCTTTATTTTCATCTGTATATGGAGGTTTCCAAAGTTGAATTCTGTCTTCCCTTAAGAACTGGGTCAATTTTGCTTGGAGATATTTCTTTTGCGCCATTCTTGAAAGCAAAACAGTACATAAGCAAAACTCCACACTACATTTCAAAGCATTTCATAACTTACCAAACATGCTGATGCGTTCAGTGTGGTTAAGAAGAGCTCCCCTCCACACCTCCCTCTCCTGTTTAATCTAAATCACTTTTTCTTTTTAAATATTTTATTTATTTGACAGAGAGAGAGTGCACAAGCAAGGGAACAGCAGGCAGAGGGAGAGGGAGAAGCAGGCTCCCTGCTGAGCAGGGAGCTCAACGTGGGGCTTGACCCCAAGACCCTGGAATCATGACCTGAGTTGAAGGGAGACGCTTAACTGACTGAGCTACCCAGACACCCCTCTAAATTACTTTTAGATTAGGGTTTTAACTAGCTCTAAATGTCTCTAAAATATACACATTCTATACATATGCTAAAATACACTATATATAGTTACACATTACATGTTACATAAAATATGTCTTTCAAAGTTGCTAAAATGTAGCAAGGTTTATTATACTTTTCTGTTTCTTAAACTATTATTCTCTGCCCTAAGAGAAAAGATCAAATGAGAGAAAGATGAGTCCTTAAAGCTGTTACTTTCATAAACAATTCAACATACATACATAAACTCTCTTATATTTGTATTTTGGTGAGTTTAGCACAAAGATCAACCACTTTGGTAGAGTAAACATAAAAGCTGGCTGGAACCATGAATTATCAATATTCTCTACATCTGAATTTTTAAAATTAAAAGGTTTTGCTAGAAAAGTTTTATATATTTTGCAATAAGCACACAACAGCAGATCTATGTACTATTCAAATCTAACACTAGTTGGATCATCACTTTACAGCTGAAAACACCAAGGCCCCCGAGCTGTAAAATGACTCAGCCGAAGTCACAAAGTTAGGCAGTGCCATACCTAGCACGGGGATTCCCGCCTACAACACAGGACTTTGCATTTTGTCCCACAATCCTTTGCTGCTTGTCTGCCCTGTGTATGTAACTAGTCTCTCCCAAAGAATCCCCTGGCAGCAAAGGAGTTGTCTACTCATCTCTCACTAGCATTGCAATTCAAAGAGGTAGGGAAGGTTGCTGGAGATGTCAAACAGCCAAATCAGAGGAGTTAGAAAAGTAAAAGGGTAATTAGCTTCTAAATGATGAAGACAAGTTCTACAGAGTAAAAAATAGATCTAAGGGTTAACATAACCTTATAAGTAACTTTCTCTTTTTCTATATAGAGCCTGCAGTATTCCACACCCCCAAAACCCAGTTCACCTAATTTCAAAATCAAGTTTGTTAACTTCAGTGTATTCCATAAGTGAGTATTTTATTTTATTTAAGTGATTTTATTTATTTGACAGACAGAGATCACAAGTAGGCAGAGAGGCAAGCAGACAGAGAGAGAGAGAGAGGAGGAAGCAGGCTTCCTGCCGAGCAGAGAGCCGGATGCAGGACTCGATCCCAGAACCCTGAGATCATGGCCCGAGCCGAAGGCAGAGGCTTAACCCACTGAGCCACCCAGGCGCCCCCATAAATGACTATTTCAAAAGAAAGTTCAGGGTTCTGGGATGGAGTCCTGCATCGGGCTCTCTGCTGAGCGGGGAGCCTGCTTCCTCCTCTCTCTCTCTGCTTGCCTCTCTGCCTACTTGTGATCTGTCTGTCAAATAGATAAAATCTTTAAAAAAAAAAAAAAAGAAAGAAAGTTCGAATCTATTTCATATTGGTCTGGGGGGAGAGAGAGGGTTATTAGTGCAGGGAAGAGGAAAGGGTGTAAGGAACAAACACGTCAAGAGGAGGCTGCTGTGCACCCAGGTGAGCCATGAGAAAACACCCTAGATGTTCAACCACTAACAAACTGCTGCTCATGTAGAAAAGCAGAAAACACAAATAACTCACACAACCACTATACATAGTTCCCTACTCACAAATCTTCATGAATTCTGGATAAAATACCAATGGGGAGCGATGATCATTTCATGGGCTTCTTATGCATGGACTCAAGCTCTTTGTAAAGTCTAAAGGCCCAAAGGGTTTCACAAGCGCAGTGTGCACCCCACACTCCACCCACTGACCAAATCAACTGAACAGATGCAGGTCCAAAGGCATGAGACTTAATGTTTAAAAAAGATTAATCTGGGATGCCTGGGTGGTTCAGTGGGTTAAAGCCTCTGCCTTCAGCTCAGGTCATGATCTCAGGGTCCTGGGATGGAGCCCCACATCGGGCTCTCTGCTCAGCAGGGAGCCTGCTTCCTCCTCCCTCTCTCTCTCTCTCTGTCTCTGCCTGCCTCTCTGCCTACTTGTGATCTCTGTCTGTCAAATAAATTTAAAAAAGAATTAAAAAAAATAAAAAGATTAATCTGTTGTTTTGAAATTTACAAAAATGTCGGTTATAAGCAAAATAAAAAGAGGATACATACTTGAAATCAAATCAAAAGCAGAAAGTTTAATAAACCAGTTTCCAGTTTTAACTGGAGAACTGAAAGTTTCATTATGCATGTCATACAATGTTTCATATTACAGCCAAAAAAGCAGAGATGTATGTCAATTATTTCTCAATAAAACGGGGGTGGGGTAGGGAACGGGAGGCGGGAGGAAGCCCAGAAATTCATTAATGTTACTGCTCCAAACTGAAAGTGAAACGTTATCAACTACTCCTTTAAAATTTTCGCTTTCACTTCTGTAATGAATCGATCTATAGGGACCCTTACCCAGAGCTTTCCAAATATACATATATACACACGCATATTCAAAACACACTGTCTTTTCTCTTAAGCGGAGAAATAAAAGATTCTCGTATTAAAAAATAAGAGTAAGGGAAGGAGATGACAAATGCGGACCCAGAACATCAGAGAAACGCAGAATCAGCCACATTTTCTCATTAAATAGCAAAGAAAATCTAGCTCTGACTGCAAATGTGAATCCCAAATGACATATCTGGAATAGCAGTGTCAGCATCCAAGCTTTTTGTCTCGCTCACGAGGTTTACTTAGTGAGTGCGTCTGTTCCTCGGCCTCCCCCAGAACAACTCCACAGAAGCCCCCACTCCCCGGGCCCAGCCCAGCGCAGACCTAGGGCCGCGCGAACCGTCGGCGCGTCCCCAAGCCCCAGGCAGCCTCCGCGCTCGCCGCCCACCGCCCGCCGCTGTGGCCGCGCCCCGCCCCGGGAAGGGGAGGCGTCGGGGTCGTGCCGGGAACGGGGGCGCCAGACAGCGCCGGTGAGGCCCGGGCCGGGGACCGGACGCTCCGCCGCCGCCTCCTTACCTGCGCCACCACCGCGCCCGCCGCGACCCGCCGAGTGCCCGGATGCGGCAGCGGCCGCCGTTTATTTTCATTCCGGGTGAGGCTGGCCCCGCCCCCGCCGCTGCGGCCGCCGCACCTCCCTCGCGCGGCCAGTTAGTGGGCGGGGTTAGAGGGCGGGTCGGAGGAACATGTTATGGGCGGGGCTAACATGGGGCGGGGGGTGATGACGGGGTGGGCTGGGCTAAGACGGGACGGAGCGGGGCGGAGCCAAGTGGAGGGCGAGGGGGCAGGGCCTACGGGAAGCCTCCAGCCCGGGATGCAGCCGCGGCGGGGGAGATTCCCCGGCCGCCCCTGCGGGGCGGGACGGGGCGGGACGGGGCGGAACCTCAGACCCGGCCCAGCTTGCTCGACTTCCGAGGAAATTTCCCCCGACTTCATTTCTCCAAAAACTTTGAGAAAAGCCCGCGGGCGTTCTAGGAAGAACCCTTTCCCCCGCAGGGCGGGTCGTCCCCTGAATGCCCGGGTCTTCCTCCCGCTCTCCATCGGGGCCCCCCTCACGGTGAAATTAGGTTCCTTCCCCTGAACTGCCCGGCTGCCCCCACCCCCCGGGCCCCGCTAGCCGGGCCGGCCGCACAGTCTGTGCAGAGCCTGCTGCTCCCGAGCGCTCCGCCCGGGCTGTGTGCGTGCCGGTGCGGCCGTGCCCGGGCTCTGGCGTGTGTCTGCGTGAGAAAGTGACGCGCGTGCGCGCAAAAATTCCGGGCGACTTGTGCAACGCTCTGGGAGCCTGGGCAGAGCCCAGAGAGCTCTGAGAGGTGATAGATGAGGCGGACGGGCAGATGGGAGCTGGAAGACGTCCATGCCAGACCTCAGCAAGTCGGCTCGGATGAGGCTGTTGGCCCTTCCTTCCCGAATCCCGCAACTTGCTCCTGGGACCTGCTCTAGCACTGGGGTGGGCGAGGCTTCTAAGCTTACTTAGGTCCCGCGAGCACACAGCCCCCTCCAACAAGCGCCTGGGGGTGCCTGGGCAAGCTACAAAGCTCTGTATCAGCGCAGGATAATGACAACACTGTCCACCTGGCCACCGTGGCTAAAATAAATCTTGTGCGAGGATCTGTCTGCCCCTCTCACCAGGATGTGGGAAACAAAGGCAGAGGGAATGTGAACAGAATTAATCTCCATATAACCTGCAGCCCATCGCAGCCCATGGACATAGTGCACCTAAGACATCTCAAGAATTCTTTCTTGACCCAACCCTCAGGACTCGGTTAGCCCCAGCTGTGCATTTCCAAAAATGATGTACCGGAGCTAGAATAACACCAGGGGGCCCTGGCACAGACCATGTGAAGGGGGCTCTGCACACCCTTGGACACCCCCTATCAGGAGAGGGGAGGCAGGACTCCTCCTCCTAGAGCCCTTCCATTCTCTGATGGGAAGCCTTAGGTGGAATGTGCGCCTAAATCCATCTTGAGGATGGATTTGTGAGGAGAAATGTGTTCCCAAGGGTGCTGTGTCTGCCCGTGTTCCTGCCCATCATGGAGAGGACACCGCACATACAGAGCAGTTTCAGTCCCTTTTTTCTCATCTCTCGGCTGGGAATCATTGACCATGGGCCCACCAGTGCACACCAAACTGGCAGATTTCTGTGTCTGTCCAAATAGGAGTCTTCTATCTCAATAGCCTCCTTGGGGCACATAAATACTTAGAAAATCTTTGGGATTAAAGTTCCCAAATGCAGAGGCCTAAGTCACCACCTTCAGCTCAGGTCATCATCTCAGGGTCTTGGGATCAAACCAGGCATTGGGCTCTCTGCTCAGCAGGGAGCCTGCTTCCACCCCCACCTCCGCCTGCTTCTGTCTACTTGTGATCTCTCTCTCTCTCTCTTTTTAAAGATTTTATTTATTTATTTGACAGAGAGAGATCACAAGTAGGCAGAGAAGCAGGCATAGAGAGAGGAGAAAGCAGGCTCCCCTCGGAGCAGAGAACCCGATGAGGGTCGCAATCCCAGGACTCTGGGAGCATGACCTGAGCCGAAGGCAGAGGCTTTAACCCTCTGAGCCACCCAGGTGCCCCTCTGTCAAATAAATAAATAAAACCTTAAAAACAATTTTTTAGGGGCACCTGAGTGGCTCAGCGGGTTAAAGCCTCTGCCTTCAGCTCCCCGCATCCGCATCCGCATCCGGCTGTCTGCTTGGCAGGGAGCCTGCTTCCTCCTCTCTCTCTGCCTACTTGTGATCTCTGTCAAACAGATAAATAAAATCTTTAAAAAAATTTTTTTAATCAAATTATAAAAATAAATAAAGAAATAAAGTTCTTTACGTTGAGCCAAAACAACTGCTTAGTCAAAAGACAAATGGCAACATGGCGGGGTGGGAAATACTGGCAAATCACATCAAAGACAAATCTCTTTGGTATATAAAGAGCTCTTACAATTCAATAGGAAAAGGACCAAAATAGAAAACTGGGCAAAGGCTCTGAAAATAATGGTTCCCTGAAGAGGAAATACAAATGGTTTATAAACATATGACAGATTACTTAACCTCACTCCAAATCAGATACATATAAATTAAAACTGTAGATGGGGCCCCTGGGTGGCTCAGACAGTTAAGCATCTCACTCGATTTTGGCTCAAGTCATGATCTCAGGGTTGTGAGATCGAGCCCCCCATCAGGTTCCGTGCTGGGCATGGAGCCTGCTTAAGAATCTTTCACTCTGTCTGTCTGTCCATCTGTCTCTCTCTCTCTCCCTGCCTAAAAACAAAAACAAACTACAAAGAGATACCACCTTGTGCCTATTGGAAAAAAGATTGGAAAAAAGTGTGACAGCCAGTGAAGGCAAGGCTGTATGGATATAGACGCCCTCCTTAGTTAATCCAGGAAGGTGAAATTGGCACGTCTCCTACAAGGGCAATATGGAAGTAACTATCAAAATCAAAATGCATATTGTCCTTGCCCCAGTAATGCAACTTTTATCATTCTTGCTGTATTTTATTAACCTGCCTCCTTTCTGTTATTCCTAACACTGACATTTAGTGGTTTGACTGCAATTTCTTAAGATGAAGAATTCTTCCTGATTTGTCTTTTTGTTTTTGTTGCTATGGGTTTCGTAGTAACAAGGAATCAAGCAACTTCTGCTGGAGTCGAATTAGAAAATCCTTAAACATCCTTTACGTGAAAGTGAAATTTCATGCTGAATGTTATCAGCTCTTGCTGGAAAAGTAACAGGAAGTTTCAGCAATTCAGCTTTATTTAGAATTGCTTCGATCAGAACAATAAACATGTGTTGGGTGAAGTTGTGCAGTAAGCTAATTTTTTAGAGACGAGGAAGTGGATTTAAAAAGAAAACCAGCTCATTCTTGATTTTTCTATTTATAAATGGAAATTTGGGGGAAGTGGTTACAAACTGGAGTTTTCAGAGAATTTGAATCATGACTCACACTTTCAGTCTGGTAGGCTTTCAATCACTGATAACCTTATTTGGAGACGTGGTCATTTTATTTAGCATCTTTGCTGGTTTAGAAAAACATGGAAGGACAGAGTAACCAAGCAGGTGATGAGGAAGATTTGTTGCCCCCGACTGGGAATACTTAATTTCATTCCCCCTGGAAAATGAAAGTTGAAAGAAAGTTTGAAAATATCAGATATGAGAGTTTCTCTGATTCCCAAGAAAAGTGGACTGGGAGATTGGGTTGTGGGGTTGAGCCCTGCATTCAAGTTGGGCTTTGAGCTCAGTCGGGAATAAGCTTCAGGATTTTCTCTCTCCTTCTGCCCCTAGGGCTCAGCTGCTCACCTGACTCAGGTAGAATCCCTGTGAAAGCACGCGGTCCTCAAGTTTTGCGTCCTGGTTTCGAATCTGCAGCATGTTCTGCTCCCAGATGTTTAACCCAAGTACCTCTGTTCATCTGTCTCCCAAGAGGTGTGTTGGTGATGTTCCTACGCTAAAAAGAAAAGAAATAAGGGTAGAGGTAGTAAAGTAAATCAAACCATGGTATCCATACTATGAAACTAAGTTCAGAATAATCTGTGTTTTATCATTTGACCTTTTTTTTTAAGATTTTATATATTTATTTGACAGACAGAGATCACAAGTAGTCAGAGAGGCAGGCAGAGAGAGAGGAAGGGAAGCAGGTTCTCCACTGAGCAGAGAGCCTGATGAGGGGATGGATCCCAGGACCCTGGGATCATGACCTGAGCTGAAGGCAAAGGCTTTAACCCACTGAGCCACCAGGCACCCCATTTCACCTATTTTTAATGTTAAAAAGAATTTGGGGGCACCTGCTGGCTCAGTTGTTAAACATCTGCCTTTAGCTCAGGTCATGAACCCAGGGTCCTGGGATCGAGTCCTGCATCAGGTTCCCTGCTCTGTGGGGAGCCTGCTTCTCCCTCTCCCACTCCCCCTGCTAGTGTTCCCTCTCTCACTGTGTCTCTCTCTGTCATATAAATAAATAAAATCTTTTAAAAAAAGAATTTGGTGTACAATATTAGTTTTGTGATTTTAAGTCCAAGAGTGAATGAAAACTAAGGTGGATACTGTGGCAAGAAAGTAGCTAGGCATTGCCATAGGCTTATGGTTCCAGAACCATCTGTGGAATGCTAAACTACTTTACCTTGTTTCTTTTCTTGATTCCAGAAAACAATGACAAGTCACATAGTATGCATGACAGTTAAAAGCATAAAATCGTCAGCTCAGGTCATGATCTCAGGGTGGGGAGATGGAGCCCTACGTTGGGCTCCGCACTCATTGGAGAGTCTTTTTGAGATTCTCTCTTTCCCTTTGCCCCTCCCCCTGCTTATGCACTCTGACCCTCTCTAAAATAAATCTTTTTTTTTTAATTACATTTTTTTAATTTTTTAAGATTTTTTTTTTATTATTTATTTAGTCAGAGAGAGAGAGAGAGCGCGAGAGTGAGCACAGGCAGACAGAGTGGCAGGCAGAGTCAGAGGGAGAAGCAGGCTCCCCGCGGAGCAAGGAGCCCGATGTGGGACTCGATCCCAGGACGCCGGGATCATGACCTGAGCCGAAGGCAGCTGCTTAACCAACTGAGCCACCCAGGCGTCCCTCTAAAATAAATCTTAAAAAACCAAAAAACCCGGGAAAATCTGAAATTTCCACCATCTCTGCTTTTTTTTTTTAAAGATTTTATTTATTTATTTGACAGAGATCACAAGTTGGCAGAGCTGCAGCCAGAGAGAGAGGGGGAAGTAGTCTCACGGCTGAGCAGAGAGCCCAGTGCTCGAGAGGGCTCGATCCCTGGACCCTGAGACCATGACCTTAGCCGAAGGCAGAGGCTTAACCCACTGAGCCACCCAGGTGCCCCCCATCTCTGCTTTCTAAAAAAAAAAAAACAACAACCTATTGCCTAAAACTTCACAGAATGTCTAATTCAACAGTTGTATTTTCTTTAAAAAAAAAAAACAAACAACACTTATTTATTTTGAGAGAGAGCAAGCACACAGAGGCAGGGAGGGCAGGGAAAGAGAAAGAATCCTGAAGCAAACTCTCCACTGAGCCCCGAGCCAGGCATGGATCCCGGCTCAATCCCATGACCCTGAGATCATGACCTAGGCCAAAATCAAGAGTTGGTCGCTTAACTGACTGAGCCACCCAGGCACCCCTTCTTTCCTCTTTCAGCTGGTTATCACAGATGCTTTGTTCCCTCATTAGTTCGAATAAAATTTTTAACACACATTCTTTTTTTTTTTAGATTTTATTTATTTATTTGACAGAGAGAGTGAGAGACAGCGAGAGAGGGAACACAAGCAGGGGAAGCGGGAGAAGCAGGCTCCCCACTGAGCAGAGAGCCTGACTCAGGGCTAGAACCCAGGACCCTGAGATCATGACCTGAGCCAGCAGAGCCACCCAGGTGCCCCTACACATGTCCATTTTTATATCTGAATAGGAGTCATGATTTTACTTTTGTTCTAAGACTTTGAAGAAGAGGGTAGGGCAAAGAATGAAAAGCACAGGTCAGCTAAGTCTGTCCATTTCTATTAGGAAAACAAGAGCTTAGGGCGCCTGGGGGGCTCAGTTGGTTAAGCAACTGCTTTCAGCTCAGGTTAGGATCCTGGAGTCCTGGGATCGAGTCCCACTCTGGGCTCCCTGCTCAGTGGGGAGTCTGCTTCTCCCTCTGACCCTCCCTCTTCTCATGCTCTCTCTCTCTCTCTCTCTCAAATAAATAAATAAAATCTTAAAGAAAAGAAAAGAAAAAGAAAACAAGAGCTTACCCAGAAGCCCTATCCCTTAAACTTCCAACCTGAGGAGAAAAAAATGTCACTAGAAAGTCAACAAATTGGAAAAAAAAAAAAAAAAAAAAAACCAGCCAGTACTATTTGTGTGTCACCTTGGAGAATCATTGCTTACCCGGTAAAAAAGAACTGGTAATCTATTAGGAAGGAAGAAGGGAGCGCACGCTGAGCGGCCAGCAGCAGCAGCTGGCTCCACAGAAGTTGTTTAGGCGAAGCTTCGCGTGGATGATACCTCCTTCTCGGTCCCAACTTCGCTTGTCTTCACCCTCCAGCCCCCACACCCCCACCCGCGCCCACTTCTCACAAGTACTAATGACCTAACTGTGCCAGCCTACTGAGGGAGTCATCCTAGCGCTACTTAGTGTGTTACCCCAAATGGGGATTAAGTAGCAGCTACAGAACTTAATAAAGAAAAGCAGGTTGGTAATGGAATTGCTGTAATCCGGGATAGTCTTGCAAGGGAGCCTGTGCGGGGAGCCAGGCCAGGAGAGGGGAGCGCTCCCCCTTCATCCCTACTCTGCTGGTTGATGCCTTCATCACCCGCACAAGAGGCAACCAATCCTGAGAGAAGATTTGCTGAATAATTAGGAATACTACTTTTTAAAAAGATTTTATTTATTTATTTGACAGAAAGAGACACAGAGAGAGAGGGAGCACAAGCAGGGGGAGTGGGAGAGGGAGAGGGAGAAGTAGGCTCCCTACAGAGCAGGGAGCCTGATGCAGGACTCGATCCCAGAACCCTGGGTTCATGACCTGAGCCGAAGGCTGAGGCTTTAACCCACTGAGCCACCCAAGCACCCCAAGACCTTACATTCTTAATGACTAATGCTTACTCATTGTTTTTATTGCTTCATTGTTCCTATGTTTGTTTTTATCGTTTGCAGAATACACGGATGAGTTTGCACCATTTTGGGTAGAGCGTAACTCTAATAAGGAAAAATTAAAACTAAACCAAAAGTTCATCAGTAGAGGGCAAGGTGCAATAAATGAGACGATGTTCTTACTTTGGAACACGATAGCAGCTGTCGGAAAGGACAGAGTAGATTTTCATGCATGTGGGACAGGGGAAGGTACAAAATCGTAAGAAGCAAGTTGTAGAACGGTGTGCCTATGATAGTTCTATTAAAAATACTGTATAAGGGGCGCCTGGGTGGCTCAGTGGATTAAGGTACTCAGGTCATGATCCCAGGGTCCTGGGATCGAGTCCCGCATGGGGCTCTCTGCTCAGCAGGGAGCCTGCTTCCCTCTATCTCTCTCTCTCTGCCTGCCTCTCCATCTACTTGTGATTTCTCTCTGTCAAATAAGTAAATAAAATATTTAAAAAAAAATACTGTGTAAGCGTGTATGTGTGCTTACAAACACACGTATGTTTATCTCGAAGACCATTGACTCTGGAAGGGTGTTCACCAAGAAGGATTGAGAAGGGGGAGAACAGGGACTTTCATTTTTACTCCGTGTACTCCAAAACTTTTCATTTTGACAAGTATGTACTACTTCTAGTTTTAAAAATGAAAAAGGGAAAACATAGCAAAATAATTTATAACATGATAAGAGGTTCATTTTGCATTTGATTCTATATGATCGTTTTAAGGATTTTATTTATTTGGGAGAGAGAGATGGAGCATGAGAGGTGAGGAGGGACAAATGGAGGGGGAGAGAGAATCTCTCCCTGCTGAGCACAGAGCCCTGCTCGATCCCACAGTCCTGAGATCACCACCGGAACCGAAATCAAGAGTTGGATGCTTGGGGTGCCTTGGTGGCTCAGTGGGTTAAGCCTCTGCCTTCAGCTCAGGTCATGATCCCAGGGTCCTGGGATCGAGCCCCGCATCGGGCTCTCTGCTCAGTGGGGAGCCTGCTTCCTCCTCTCTCTCTCTGCCTGCCTCTCTGCCTACTTGTGATCTCTCGCTGTCAAATAAATAAATAAAAGAGTTGGATGCTCAACCAACTGAGCCACCCACGCGTCCCTTGATTCTATATAATTTTATTTGCTCTCTTAATGTGTAGAATTCTTGTCTCCCCAAGTAAATTATCAGCTCTCTGAGGGAAGATAGTGTCTTAAATTTCTATTTCTTCTGCCACTGCCTCGCTCAGTGATGAACACAGCAAATGCTTCGTTAACAGTATTAATACAGAACAATTCCCTGGGAACGCTTACTTGGAATTTCTATCCTCTGATTGCTCCATAAACTTCAAGATGAATCTATTTCTGGCTATCACGTGAGTGCAGAAGTATGTACTGTCTCTGCTAGAAACCGCATGTGCCCTTCCCATGATATGAAGACAGTGGCAGACCAGAAGGGACCATCTCTCCTGGAGAGGACCTCACCAAAAGGGACGGCCCGTTGGTTCAAAGAAACTGCAACACAGGAGGTAAGCAAGGCGGGGGAGGCCCACCGGACTGCCAGAGGATGCTGGGTGAGAATAGGTCCAGCGCTGTTCAAGAGGACAGGGAGGGACATCCCAGGGAACACTGAGTAGTGGCCACAGAATACTCAACTTCAGATTCTAGGAGATTAGAAAGTTTGTTTTGTTTGCAAAAGAATAGCAGGGTAGAGAACCTGATAACCACGTGCAGGAAGAACTGTAGCGGGGTCTGGACATCACTGCGATGGTTCAGGTAGAAAGAGATACAGACCCGGCTGAAGGTGGTTAACGGAGGGGCCCCTGGGTCGCTCAGTCGGTTACATGGCCCGCTCTTGATTTTTCGGCTCAGGTCATGATCTCAGGGTGGAGAGATGGAGCCCGGCATGGCGCTCCCCGCTCAACAGGGAGTCTGCTTGAAGATTCTCTCTGCCCCTCCTCCCTAACCTCCTACCCCCATCCTCGGCTTGTGCATGCGTGCTCTCTCTTAAAAAAACAAAAAACAAAAAAAGGTAGCTAATGAAGAGAAAGAAATGGATGCAAATGTTTTTAAGGGAAAGTAATTTACAGTGGCTGATGACTACCTAGATGCGGGAGGAAGGAGCAGGGCCAGTTTCACCTGCCTGGAAATTTTGGTGTCATGTGCTTTTAGGCATAGACAATAATCAAATTCATGCCTTCCGGGGACATAGCTCAGAGGCTTTTATCTGGGCTTTTTTCTTTCTTTTCTTTTTTTAAGATTTTATTTATTTATTTGACAGACAGAGATCACAAGCAGGCAGAGAGGCAGGCAGAGGTGGAGGGGGGAAGCAGGCTCCCTGCTGAGCAGAGAGCCCGATGCGGGGCTCGATCCCAGGACCCCGGGATCATGACCCGAGCTGAAGGCAGAGGCTTTAACCCACTGAGCCACCCAGGAGCTCCTGGGCTTTAATCAGCATCTCTACGTTGATCACTCTCATGCAGGTGTTCTTAGCGGTAGAGCCCAAAATCCATTCTGAGCAGTGGACACAGAAGTGTGTTTGGTCAGAAATGTGTCTTACTCCAGAAGATTGGGAAAATAAAAAAAACCTCATTCACCTCATTAAGGGAGGCATTTTCAATGAAAATTGCCTTTTTATGTTTAATAGTTACCAAAATTTGCAACATATTTCTGTTGATTTAATGAGATATACGTTTACTAATCATGGCAATGATAACCCTAACCAGAAGAAACTTTTCGGTACTTGGAGACTCATGATCAGAGGATACAACATTTCCTCAAATTTTAATTCATATTTTTTTGCTGAGAAGTGTGATAGGGACAATCCCTAAAAGACTCCCAAAAATAATATGTATTCAACTAGGATACAATTAGATGAAGTGAATGGAAAGATAAGTTTATGAGGAAAAAGGACGTTAAAAGAGAAAGAACTTCATGTATCTTTAAATGGTGGGTATCGCATTGTATGGTATTTAGATATGACTGAATGTAGAGCCGAGAGTCACATAATAGCTTTGTTTTAAAAAATATAATGACACCAGATGGGGAGTTGCATCTCTTGTAGCCATTTAAGCCTGCGAGGAAAGATTTTAGGTGGCAAACTATAAATTTGTAGGGGAAATGGTGAAGATGTCACATGACTGAACTTCAGAATCATTTTTAGCTTAGGGCTCCCTCTCGTGAGGAGATTCAGAATTTGTATTGGCTCAGAGCTCAAGAGAAGTATCTCTTTTTTGCTTTCCTTAAGACAAGTTATCTAGAAGGATCTAAGAGTGCAGGGTTCTACAAGCAACCCCCTTCTGGTGTATTTTCTAGAACCATCTCTACAAAACCTGAGCTGAATAGGATTAGGACCCCTGTTCATATTGACCCATAGTGTCCTATTTCCCCCTGGACTCCCTTCCCCACAAAAGAGGACAGAATTGTCCCTGCACTCCTCACCACACACGATCCCTGATGATCGTTCATTGATCTGACACGTTTATGGAGTACCTACTATGTGCAAGCATGATATTCCATGATCTAGTGGTAGGCTGCCATCCACTAGTAAAATCTGCCCTCTACTTCTCTCTTTGGAAAAGTTTAAAAGAGGGGCGCCTGGGTCGCTCAGTCTGTTGGGCAGCCGACTCTTGACTCGGCTCAGGTCAGGATCTCAGAGTTGTGAGATGGAGCCCTGAGATGGGCTCTGCCCTCAGTGCAGAGTCAGCTTAAGACCCTTTCTCCCTCTCTTTTTGCGCCTCCCCCCACCTTCTAAAATAAAAATAAAGAAATCTTTAAAAAAAGAAGAAGAAATTCCTTTTTTTATTTTTTAAGAAGAAACTCTTAAACCTCTTAAACAAAAAAAGAATCCTGTGTTAAAAAGATAAGAAGGGGCACCTGGGTGGCTCAGTCGGTTAATTGTCTGCCTTCAGTTCAGGTCATGATCCCAGGGTCCTGGGATCAAGTCCCACATCAGGCTCCCAGGGAGCCTGCTTCTCCCTCTCCCCCTGCTTGTGCTCTCTCTCTCTCTCTGTCAAATAAATAAATGAAATCTTCTAAAAATAAATAAATTAAAAAGGAAAAAGAAGAAGAGAACCATAGGCCCAAAATGAGGTCACGTAGGTTAAGGCCCCAAGGTGGTAAACCAGGACTTAAAACCTAACCCAGCTGTACTTTCAACCTCCAGAAATGTGACCTTTAACCAGTCAACATGGGAATTTCCTGGTCAGCACTAGGATAGACCCCCCTCTCGCCTCCACCTTGCCTAAAACAATGGATCCTTTGCCAACAATTTTCTTTTCTCCACTCCCTCTCTGCCTTTGAAGACCTGCCTTTTTCTGTAGTCCTTTGGTACTCTTGTTTACTTGCTGGACAGGGTGCTGCCCAGTTGGTGAATTGCTTAATAAAACCAACTAGGTCTTTAAAATTTACTCCATTGAATTTTTGTTTTGTTTTTTTTTTTTTTTTTTTTAAAGATTTTATTTATTTGTTAGAGAGAGAGATACAGAGCGCAAGCACAGGCAGACAGAGTGGCAGGCTAGAGGCAGAGGGAGAAGCAGGCTCCCTGCCGAGCAAGGAGCCCGATGTGGGACTCGATCCCAGAACGCTGGGATCATGACCTGAGCCGAAGGCAGCTGCTTAACCAACTGAGCCACCCAGGCGTCCCGAATTTTTGTTATTAAACATCAGCAATGGGGCGCCTGGGTGGCTCAGTCGGTTAAGCATCTGCCTTTGGCTCAGGTCATGGTCTCAGGGTCCTAGGATCCAGCCCCGCATCCGGTTCCCTGCTCAGTGGGAAGCCTGCTTCTCCCTCCCCCAGTCCCCCTGCTTGTGTTCCCTCTCTGTGTGTCTCTCTCTGTCAAATAAATAAATAAAATCTTTAAAAAAACCAACCAACAAACAAACAAAAACATCAGCAATAACAAACAACCATAGGATTTTACCCCCCAAATTAAAATAACCCACATTTATTTATTTTTAAAATTTAATTCAATTTTATTTAAATTTGATTAATTAGCATATTATTAGTTTCAGAGGTAGAGTTCAGTGATTCATCAGTCTTTTTTATTTTTAAGATTTATTTATTTATTTCTATATTTGACAGAGAAAGAGCACAAGTAGGCAGAGAGGCAGGCAGAGAGAGAGGGGGAAGCAGGCTCCCTGCTGAGCAGAGAGCCCGATGCTGGGCTTGATCCCAGGACCCTGAGATCATGACCTGAGCCGAAGGCAGAGGCTTAACCCATGAGCCCCCCAGGCACCCCTCATCAGTCTTATATAACACCCAGTGCTCATTCCATCATGTGCCCTCTTTAATGCCCACCACCCAGTTACCCCATGCCCCCATCCACCTCCCCTCCAACAGCCCTGGGTTTGTCCCCTAGAGTTAAGAGTCTTCTTTTGGGTGCCTGCCGCTCCCCTTGCTTGTGCTCTTTCTCTGGCAAATAAATAAATAAATAAATAATTTTTAAAGAGTCTCCTTTTATTTTTTAAAGAGTTTCTTTATTTGAAAGAGAGCATGAGAGAGAGAGAGCCCGTGCACAAACATCGGGGAGGGGCAGAGGAAGAGGGCGAAGCAGACCCGCTGCTGAGCAGGCAGCCTGATGTGGGATTCGAACCCAGGACCCTGGGATCATGACCTTGGCTGAAGGCTGACGCTTAACAGACTGAGGCACTGGGGCACCCTAGTTAAGAGTCTTTTACTGTTTGTTTCTCTCTCTGAGTTCGCCTTATTCTATTTTTCCCTCCTTCCCCATAATCCTCTGTTTTGTTTCTTAAATTCCACATATGAGTGAAATCATATGATAACTGGCTTTCTCTGACTTAGTTCACTTAGAGTAATACCTTCTAGTTCCACCACGTCATTGGCAAGATTTCATTCATTTTGACGGCTGCGTACTATTCCGTCACACACGTACTATATCTTCTTTATCCATTCATCTGCCAATGGACATCTAGGTTCCTTCCATAGTTTGGCTATTGTGGACATCGCTGCTACAAATATTGGGGTGCAGGTGCCCCTTCAGATCACTACATTTATATCTTTGGGATAAATACCCAGTAGTACAATTGCTGGGTCGTGGGGTAGCTCTATTTTCAACTTTTTGAGGAACCTCCACACTGTTTTCCAGAGTGGCTGCACCAGCTTGCATTCCCACCAACAGTGTAGGAGGGTTCCCTTCTCTTCACATCCTCGCCAACATCTGTCATTTCCTGACTTGTTAATTTTAGCCATTCTGACTGGTGTGAGGTGGTATCTCATTGTAGTGGTTTTTTTTAAAAGATTTTATTTATTTATTTGACAGACAGAGATCACAAGTAGGCAGAGAGGCAGGCAGAGAGACAGAGAGAAGAAGGGAAGCAGATTTTCCTGCTGAGCAGAGAGCCCGACGTGGGGCTTGATCCCAGGACCCTGGGATCATGACCTGAGCGGAAGGCAGAGGCTTTAACCCACTGAGCCACCCAGGTGCCCCTCATTGTAGTTTTTTCAATTTGTATTTCCTTGGTGCCAAGTGATGTTCAGCAATTTTCCATGTGTCTGTTGACCATATGTATGTCTTCTTGATCCATAAACATTTAAGATGTTCAACCCCTCCAGTAGTTAAAGAAACACAAATTAACCACAGGGAGAAATAATTTGGTCGCTATTATACTGGCATAGGTTTGAAAATGTCCAAGGTTGGGGCGCCTGGGTGGCTCAGTGGGTTAAGCCTCTGCCTTCGGCTCAGGTCATGATCTCAGGGTCCTGGCCCCGCATTGGGCTCTCTGCTCAGCAGGGAACCTGCTCCCCACTGCCCCATCACCTGCCTCTCTGCCTACTTGTGATCTCTCTCTCTGTCAAATAAATAAATAAAATCTTAAAAAAAAAAAAAAAAGGAAAGAAAGAAAATATCCAAGGTTGACAATGTAGGGGCATCAGAGAAATACACATTGGGGCGCCTGGGTGGCTCAGTGGGTTAAAGCCTCTGCCTTCAGCTCAGGTCATGATCTCAGGGTCCTGGGATCGAGCCCCGCATCGGGCTCTCTGCTCAGCGGGGAGCCTGCTTCCCCCTGTCTCTCTCTGCCTGCCTCTCTGACTACTTGTTCTCTCTCTCTATCAAATAAATAAATAAATAAAATCTTTAAAAAAAAAAAAGAAAGAAATACACATTGTCCTACTTTGTTAATGAGACTATACGCTGGTACAACAGTTTGAGGGAAAATGAAGACTCTGAAGTTTTTTTTAAGTTTATACTTCTTGACCCATTAATTCCCCCTTTTAGACTATCACTAGGACCTAGGCCTCAGCCTGCTGCTGAGATTGTCAGGAATTGTGGAAGACTTTGATCACATGGCCCCAACACTCTCATCTTTATTTTTCATTTTCATTTTGGAAAAAATTCTATTTTTTTAAAGTAATATCTATACCCAACATGAGGCTCAAACTCCCAACCCTGAGATGAAGTGTCCCATGCACCATCAACGGAGCCCGCCAAAGTCCCCCACTCCCATTTTTAAAGAACAGGCTCTTGGGGTTCTGTTCCCGCCACGCTGACCTGTGCCAAGAACGGGAGAAGGTCAGATGCCTGTCTCAGCCGCCGGTGCCCAGGGCTCAGGCTCTGCTGCTCACTCCATTTCTGTCCTCCTACGCCTTCACACACACAGACACATGAAAGGGAGAAAGAGCACTGAACTTGAAGGTGACACCTGTGTGGCCCCTTAGGCTCTTGAGGACATGCCCCATTACAGGCCTCATATCCCCTCTGTTCCCAGGGGTCAGATTAGATGACTTCCCTGAGCTCCCTCAACTTTAACCCTAGCTCCGCCCTCAAGGATCTTATAATCTAGTAGAGGAGACAGGAGATCTATCTTAATTCATGCAATTGGCATTTATTGAATGCTGCTAGGTGTTCAAGTGCAACTACATAAGTAACACGACCTTTTTCCTCCAGAAGTTTACAATCCAAACAATGGTCCAAAGTAGGAGGTGACCATTGCTGTGAAGGAGGTAGAGAATTCTCTGCAAATTCCAGGAAAAGAAGACACATTTGTGTGAAGCTAGGAAGAAATTTTAGTTAAACAAAAATAGACAGTGGCGTAGGCTAGGTGCCCAATGAACACAGAGATTAAAAAAAAAATGCCTTTGACATAATGAGCAATATATATTTGGTCTCTGTCCCACTTCCTGGTATGTGACTTCCAAAACCTTGGAATCTCTGCAGTGACAAGGGTCTTTGTAGATGTGAAGGAGATGGCTGGGAGCTCCAGGATAAACCTCCCGATGGAGGCTGGTTGTCAGGGGAACCAACTTCCCAATGCCACCCTCCAAGATGGAGGAGAGAAGGGTTGGAAGTTGGGTTAATCATTAGTGGCCAATAATTTCATTCATTGAGCCTAGGACAGGAGGCTTCCATTAAAAAAAAAAGTCAGCAGGGTGCCTGGGTGGCTCAGTCCATTAAGTGTCGGCTCAGGTCATGATCTCAAGGTCCTGGGATCAAGTCCCACGTCGGGCTCCTCGCTCAGCGGGGAGTCAGCTTCTCCCTCTCCCTCTGCCTGCTGCTCTGCCTACTTGTGCTCTCTATCTCTCTAATAAATAAATAAAATCTTAAGAAAAAATAAGGAAGCCCTAATTGAAGGGGTTCAGAGAGCCTCTGGGTTGCTGACCCTGTGGGGATGTCAGGGTGGGGGTGGGTGGGGGTGGGGAGGGTGTGGAAGCTCAGCACCCTTTCCCTGAGGCTGGCCCCACCCATCTTGTTAATCTGGCTGTTCTGACTTGTATCCCTTTTGAGCCAACTGTTAATTTTTTAAAAGATTTTATTTATTTATTTATTTGAGAGAGAGAGAGAGCGAGGGGGCGGGTAGCCCGATGTGAGGCTCGATCCTAGGACTCTGGGACCATGATCTGAGCCAAAGGCAGGTGCCCAAGTGACCAAGCCACTCAGGCATCCCATAAACTGGTAATCTAGTAAATATTCTCTTTCCCCAAGTTCTCTGACTCGTTCCACCAAATTAGGCAACCCGAGGAAGGGATGATGGGAGCCTCTGATGGAAAGCGAGTGGGTCAGGAGCACAGATGACAGCGTGCACTTGTGATCGGCGCCTGCAACGTGATGGGAGCCGTGGTGCGGGACCCAGCCCTTCACCGGTGGGTCGTGATGCTCTGTCCAGGACTGGATTGAATTGCAGGACGGCCAGCGGGGATCACAGAGAACTGGAGAATTGCTTGGTGAGGAAAACCCACACACCTGGCTTCAGAAGGGCCACGTGTGGAGTAGTCTCCCCTTTTGGCCCACAGCCAGCCTACGAAGAGGCCATGTATCTACATGGCCTGAAGTATTCAAAGAAGTTTCACACAGAAGCTGATACCTGAGGGCTTCTGGAGGGCCAGCATTTATAAGAAGCTTGAAGGGGGGGGCGCCTGGGTGGCTCAGTGGGTTAAAGCCTCTGCCTTCAGCTCAGGTCATGATCTCAGGGTCCTGGGATCGGGCCCCACATCGGGCTCTCTGCTCAGCGGGGAGCCTGCTTCCCTTCCTCTCTCTCTGCCTGCCTCTCTGCCTACTTGTGATCTCTGTCTGTCAAATAAATAAGTAAAATTTTAAAAAGAAGAAGAAGCTTGAAGGGAAGCTCTCCCATGGGCAAGGGCAGACCCATTTTGGGGGGCCCTGAAACTAATAGAATCTGGGAAGTCCCTTTATGAAAAAGAATACAATGATTACAAATACGATATTAGGGCTGAAAGTAAATATCGGCTTAGAACGAGAAAAATAATGTTACCGACTTTTCAGAGTTGAAACATACCGCAAAACATAAAATCCCGAAAAATCAAAAATCAAATATCCTCATTAAGTCTCTGCTTTGAGATTTTTTCTTACAGTTTTTGGCTGTAAGTCGTTTGACTAGCTCTTCCCTGACAAAACCTGATCAGAGAAATTGGGAAGATAGTCTTTCCTCTAGCACGGTCGATACAAATTTAGCGATTTATTAATTTAGAACAGTTTCCAGCAGCTTCCGTGCCACTTACCAAGGGATTGCGTCCCAGCTCATTTCCCCCTGGCTGCCCGCTGTCTGGGTCGTGCGGACCTGGAAATATCGACTGCCGGCCGGCCGGCCGCTGTGCGCAGCGCTGTCAGCAGAGGGCGCTGGAGGGCTGCCGGAGGAGGAGGCTTGCGTGTCCCGGTTTGGGGGCGCGTTGCTCCTGGCAAGATCCTCCAGCACCTGGTCCAGCGAGAGAGCGTTAGGGCAAGTTCTGAGGCATGAGGCCTCCCTATGGATGGTCCTCTGGCACCCCAGGGCGCAGGTTTCCAGCAAGTGCGGCCGACCTGGCACCTCGGGGTCTTCTCTGCCATGCACTGAGCCACGCTCTCTCCGATCAGGTCTAGATCTCAGCCCTGTAGAGGGACCTCTTCATGGATGCTCCGTCCCCCCAACGATGGCCGCTGGCAGGGTCTTCTGAGCCCGTGTTCTTGAAGAATCCTCTTTACTTCTTCCTAGCCCATCCCTTATTACTCCTATGCCCTGTTCAAATTAATTCCTTATGTGAAACCTTCCTTGTTCAAATGGCTAGGTGGTTTCCATCTCCTGACTGGACCCGGAGCAAGATGTCTTTACAAAGCATTGCTGGTGATTATTATCATAAATGTTAAGGATTTTTTTTTTCACATTTGAGGAAATCTCTATCAGGTTTCACGTAAGAGTTCGAAGGTTTCTGTGCATTTCAAGTTATTTTTTGCTCTGGGCTAATCTTGAAGCCCTTTAAATTAATGACTCACTAATCAAGGTGTTACGGACAGCCTCCTTGAAGGAGTGCGTAGGAGTTTTATCTTTCTTTGTCAATGTCTCCGTTTCTTGTCAAAATTAGCAAGGAAGTTACATCCTCTGGCAGTGTGTTCATACGACTCATTAACTGGATTATCAAACAATCCCCCGACCTATTCCTAGCTTCTATGCAAACTTTATCCCTCCCCCTAAGTTAATTAGTGCTTTTTATGCAATCTGAAAGTTTTTTGCCACAATTTGCTTCTCAGTGTCAGAATCATTTATATTGATTTTAATCTCCTTTTTATCCCTTTGGTTTCAGGTCTCACTAATTTTAAGCTAGATTTAAAGATGATAAGAGAAGGTATCCTTCATATACATACAAAATCTAGAGTCTGTAAGTTCTCACTCTTTGTATTAAAATGTTCCACAACAATTTTTTGAAATTACAGTTAAAGGGCCATGTTCCTGTGTCACCAAAGACACCATTCCCAGCAAGAAAGGGGAGACATGTTCATTGCATGTCGTTGTATACTCTGCTCCAGGAGTGTAGGGAGGACGCATCCTAACATCGTTTGCTACAGACAAGTCAGAACTTAAAGTTCTCTCTGGGCTGAGGGACCGAAGCTCTCGTGGACACAGTAATTCCCCCCGCATCAAAAGTTCTTCATCTGTCTTAATATGTCTCTCTTCACAGATCAAGGGAAATCCTTTTTTTTTTTTTAATATTTATTTATTTATTTGACAGACAGAGATCACAAGTAGGCAGAGAGGCAGGCAGAGAGAGAGGGGGAAGCAGCCTCCCTGCTGAGCAGAGAGCCCGATGCAGGGCTCGATCCCAGGACCCTGGGATCATGACCTGAGCCGAAGGCAGAGGCTTTAACCCACTGAGCCACCCAGATGCCCCTCAAGGGAAATCCTTTTATCGGGCAAAAATCCCTCCTACTCTAGAAACAGAAAATGCCAGACACTCACTGTGGCAGCCACAAGGCAGGCTCAGAGAAAAATCTTCCTTGGGTTAGCCACACCCTCTTGGGCCTCCGTGGGAAGCAGGTGGCTGAAGGCGGTAAAGGCTGTGTGCCCCTGACATTCAGCCACCTCCCCTTTCCAGAGGCAGCTGTAGGAGTGGTTCTGCCGGCCCCAAATGACAGAATATGGTGGAGGGAACCTTATGTGACATGCAAGGCAAGATCATACAAGTTTCGTGGACTTCTGTGCTCTCCCGGGACGCCAGCCCAAGCCAGCCTGTGCAGAGCGACCAGATGAAGAGGCCATGTGTAGGAGTTCTGGCTGGCGGCCAGTCTCAGCTGTTAGACCTTATGTGATCGAGGAAGCCTCCAGATGATTCCAGCCCTGGCTGCCAAGTCCCCCAGCCTTCCAGTCTTCCTGGCTGAGAAGCAAAGACTACTTGCCGGTCTTTGCCTTGTCTGAGTTCCCGGCCCCCCAGAACCCAGGACAATCTGTCTATCTATCCATCTAGCTAGCTGTCTATCAGGGTAGGCTCCATGCCCAAAGTGGGTCTTCAGCTCACAACCTTGAAACTGAGAGTCTCATACTCTACTGACTGAGCCAGCCAAGAGCCCCAAGAGGAAAATCTTGTGAGGGAGCCCAGGGAGCTAGAGGTGGAGGAGGGGACTTCCTGAAGGGACAATGATCCTGAGTACCCAGGCGAGTCCCCCTTGAGCTCCTGTTGGGGGGACAGCCTTCAGAGCCAGCCCCTGAGTCACAGAGCAGGACCAGAAAGGACAGAGGATGAATTCAGGGGTGCGGCAGGGACGCTAAGGGAGAAACCCACCCCACGGGGTGTGGAGTTGAGACCGTGACCCATGTGACATCCCCCACGGAGGGCCGAGAGCAGGGATAGCAGGTGCCTCCCTAGCAGGCTTTACTGGTGCACGCCGCGCGGCACCATTGTGGGCAATCCTGGGGAAAGGCCCACGGAGCGCAGAGCTTTGTCCCCCTCTCTTCTCTCAGAGCCTGGGCACAGCACTCACGGCAGATCTGTCAAGCTGCAGCCTCCAGACAGGAGGTTCGAGGGCTTTCCGGCTGCTCTGATGGCGGCTGCACCCACACATCTCAGAAGGAGGCGCGTGGAATACTAAAAAATTTAAGTACTGCAATCAGGACTCCGAAAGTAATGGAGCTGGAATTATTGAGGGAAATTTACAAGTTAAATAACCTAAAAGGCTGCAAATGCAAATGACACTAAATTAGCAGGAACTTGGGGGGCACAAGAATGACTCGTCCTTTCTCAAAAAAGAAAGTGGTCAGAGATGCAGTCACAAACCAGGAAGGACGGGGGCCAAGCCCCGTTGTTCCCCACGTGGCATCTGTGCGTAACAGGGTGCCTAGCACTCTGTGCTCCTTGGTTCTCATAACAACCAAAGATACCCCCTGCACACGGGCGTGCCCTCAGCACACGCGGCCGGGAAGCATGAGGACCGCGTTTCCCGGCGGAAGCGTGAGCAGCGACAGCTCTTCCCATCGCGGCCCCCTGACGACTAGATGGACGGCCAAGCCTTCCAGACTTTGGGCCCGAGGCCTCTCCCACTCACTGCAGCCTCACCAGCCAGTGGTTGGTGTCGGGACTCAGTTGATCCAGTCCCTCTGTACGTCTCCCGATGCCCTTGTCCTGGGGGCCCGCTGGGGCGTGAGGCTGGACAAGGGCTTCCGTCCCACGTGCTCAGGCCCGAGACCCCAGTCTTGCTGCTGCTGCCCTCTGCTGGCTGGGCCGGGACACAGCCATGGCCGGCCCGCGGGCCGACAAGCCAGCCTGGCACGCGGAAAGCGGAAACCAGCTGATGCTTTGGGCCTTGCCACAGTTTCCTGGGGCCATGTTCATGAGAGCCCTGAACTTGAGCGGCCTAAACAGCAGAGAGATATTGTCTTCCACTTCTGGAGGCCCAAAGTCTGAGCTCCAGGGGCCCACGGAGCTTCCTTTCTCTAAAGCGGCCAGGGAGGGGCGGGTTCCAGGGCATTTGGTGGTCCCTGGGGCTCATGGCCCCAAAGCTCCTGTTTTCACGTGGTGGTCTTCCTGTGTGTCTGTCTTTCCCCCTTTCTCTAAGGTCACCTGTCGTTGGACTGGGACCCACCCTAATGACCTCATGCTAATTAATCATCTGCAAAACCCCTTTTCCAAATCAGGTCACATTCGCAAGGACTGGGGATGAGGACTTCAGGGTCTTTGGCGGACCCAATTCGACCCATAACAGACGGCAAGTCTGCACAAAGGTTCTAGGCAAGTGCTACCAGCCAGGGAAGGGAGGCAGCCACTGCCTTCCAGGAGCCAGCCCTAGCCTCAGGGGTAAGCGCCGCCAGGGCTTTAGGCAAACTGAGTGCCGGAGAGTCATTTCTCACGGGACTTAATATTTTATTTGGCTCCAGTTCTTCTGGGATCCAGCCGCCTGCCAGGGGCTGTGTCGGAGCTCTCCCGCAGGGAGGCATCCTGAGGACCCTGACCCGGGAAATGCGGGTAACCAACATGGAGAGCAGTGGGATATTGAATGGACACGCAGAGCGGACACGCAGAGCGGACAGAATTGCTTTTGGCACTTACGTTCTCAAAGTGAGCCTAAATGCCGATCCTAAATCAGCAAGCCGTCTGCTCCGGCCCCTCCTCCACCCAGCTAGACACCCCATGAGCCCCCCCAACCCCGGGGGTGCTGAAGAGCTGAGTGTAGGCAAACTTCAGAGGAAAGGCTGCCTCTCCTGCTGTGAGCACAGGCAAGCAAGCAGGAAAGAGTCCTGGGTGGGGGTCCAGAAATCTGGGTTCTAAACCCAGTTCTGTCACCAAAGAGCCGCTTGACCTTGGGCAGATCCTGAACCCCACCTGACCTGTGCTCAGTGGCCAGGTGGTTCTAAGGTCCCTGCTAGTGTCATGATTCCAACTCCACGAGGAGGGCAGGAAGGTGGTGGGGAATGCTCACAAGGTGACTTCAGTTCCCGAGAGGAACCTTTACCTGCTTATCGGGCCTCAGCTGCCCAGGGCCTCTTCGGTGTGATTGGGCTCAGGCTGAACACAGCGAACGCATTGTTTTCCCTGTGGGAAGTTTCAGATAACGAGCCGGGGCTCCACTACAGCCAGGTCAGGACTGGGCTCCACAATCGGGTCCCACCTCACCTTATCTTGATACTGCAGCCAGCCTGGCCTCCTGACCAGGGTACAGACCAGGGGACAGATGTGACATTTATATGCAGCTTCAGGGACGTCTGAGTGGCTCAGTTGGTTAAGGGTCTGCCTTCAACTCAAGTCATGATCCCAACTTCCTGGGATCCAGACCGGCATTGGGCTCCCTCTGCCTCTGCAGAGCACCCCCCCCCACTTCTCCCCCTGCTTGTGCACTCCTGCGCTCTCTCTCACTCTCCCTCTCCCTTCCCCTCTCTCTGACAAATAAATAAATTAAATATTTAAAAATAAACAAACAAATAAATAAATAAATAAATGCAGCTTCAAACATATACACCAGGAGATAGCAGCAGCTTGTGCCTGGCCCTGTGTCTCTAGTGACTCATCAGTTTGAGGACCCCCAGGACTTATTAATCTGTAGTCTTACCATATACAGTTCTAGGAAATTTGTGTATGTTTTTGCAAACTAACTTCCTTTGTATTATATTCTTTGTTCCTTATTTCCAAAACTTCAATTTGGACATCCTGGATTTATTTTCTAATTTTCTCTCTTAAATTCTAAGAATTTGAAGTCATGAAACACAAAGTGAAAGGGTATTTCAAATCCTTCTACAGTATAAAATTAGACCCACTCAAAAGCACATCATCATGAGTTTTCACCATACTAAGAACAAAGAGAAGACTCTAAACCCTTCCAAAGGTGGGGGGGATACATTTAATGGGATGAACCCTAGATCAGAATGGCCTCAGACGTCTGGTCAGTAACTAAATGGTAACTAGATGGTAGGTGTGCCTTCAGAACTCCGATGGAAAGCGATCCTTAAGCAACAGTTAGGTACCCAGCTAAGTCACTAAGCATTAGGGTAAAACAGACATGTTTAAACACTCAAGGTCTCCATTGTTCACCTCTCAAGCATCTTTGCTCAGGAAGCTGCTCGACAATATACTTAGTCAAAATGGGCGAACAAAGCAAGAAACGAGAAGAAAAGAGATCCAGGAAATGGGCTGCCACCCCAGAGAGAGGTGGAGGGGTCTCCAGGATGCCTACGCCCCCAGACCCTGGGGTGCCAGCAGCTTTCAGCCCCTTTACGTGGAAGCAGCCCAGAAGGCCCTGGGAAAGAGATCTGCAGATGCCCAGATTAATAGGATACCTAACATATTTGAGTAAACCAGGAAGATTTCGGTATAAGACAGTAATGCGAAGGAAATGCAAAACAATCATTAAATCCAGAGTAAACGAAAAGTTATGGAAGAAGGAAAAAATAATTATGGCTCATCTGTGAATAGTAGTTAAGTACTCTGTTGCCATAAACTCTGAAAATTGATCTAACCACAAATAAGCTACAGCTGGGAGTAGATGGCGGCGGGAAGAGTAAGGCAAAAAGGGTGAAGGGGACCGGAAGTGCAGGGGTGAAAGGTGAAGGAGACCGGAAGTAAAAGCGGGTGGAAGGTGAAGGGTGAAGGAGACCGGAAGTAAAAGGGGGTGGAAGGTGAGGGGGTGAAGGAGGGCGGAAGTGTAGGGGTGTGAGGTGAAAAGTGAAGAGAAGCCGGCTTGTCTTCGTCCGTCCTCAGCCGGAAACACCTGAAATGGAAAAGCTAAAACCGTAAGTCTGTTCTTGAGCGATGTGGGGGTAAAGAGTGAAAGAATGGGCTGGAAGCTGAGGGCCTCCACTGTGGAGAACAGGCGGTGGGGAGGCGGGAAATGCTCTATGCCTTCAAACTGCGACATTCTGGTAAAATTACGGAAAGCGAGACCCTGACGGGATGACCGGATGTGCCGAGGGCGGGGGCCCGGCCCACCCGCCACCCTCAGGAGGCCCCGAGAGAGCGTGGAGCTCGGAACCCCACAGTCGCCGGCCCAGGCCGTCATCCGCACCCCACGACGCCTGGCGCCAAGCGGCCCTGTCGGGGGGTGCGGAGTCAGGGGCACAGGTGGGCCCCGGGAGGGCAAGGTTGGCCCGGGTTGCCGAAGGACCTTCCGGAGGCCAAGGCAGCCGCGGTGGGCCGGCGCGTTCCGTGTCGGGGGATCGCGCTCGGTTCCGAGAGCCGGGCTTGCGGGGCGGGCGCTCCGAGGGCCCGGGGAGCGTCCGAGGCGGTCGGGTCCGCGGCGGCCGCCGGGGGGCGCCAGAGCCCGCGCCAGCTCGCAGCCTCCTCGCCGCCGCTTCCCCCCACCCCCAATCCCCGGACGCCCAGGTCGAACCGCGCGGGAGGGTCGCGTCTCCAGGTGTGTGTCTCCGGCCCCCAGCTCGGCTCCTCCAGGGGAAATGGTCTCTCTGTGGCAGATTTCAAGATACAAAAGCAGGCCGGACAGTGTTCCGTGTGTCCTGCCCCGCCGCCCTGTTTGTTTCTAAAGCAGATCTCAGCCCAGCATTTCCTCTGCACGTCTCAGTTGGGAACTCTGTAAAATACGACTCAAAACAAGTCGCAGTCGCTGTGTCGTTCCCACAAAGGTTGAGCAGGTCCTGGATCAGGAATGCCAGGAATGGGGAGGGGGCCAGGCGCTCCAGACACCACTGGGGATGGTTTCCTTTGGGGGAGGAAGCGCCCCCCTCCCCTGTGCCCACAGTGGGGTCCTGCAGAGATGGGCCCAGTGGACAGTTGGAGGAGCCGCTGCCCAGTCCTGGTTCTTACTTGTGTCCACTCTGCTCCTTCCTTGCGTCCTTTTACATCTCCTCGTTGTGTGGCCAGTCACTCCAAGGACACAGGTGGGGGTGACAGTAAACACAGGCAGTTGTCAAGCATTGCATTTCTTCCCGGTCTCCCCCAGAACACGGCATGGAGCTGTCAGGCAGCGCCGGGGCTGGTGGACCTCAGGCTGATGCCTGGCTTTGCCCGACAAGCTGGCTGACCTTGAGCAGGCCACTTCACCTTTCCTGGGTGCAAGGCGGAGACAGTGGCACCAGGGGTAGCTTTCAAGCTTCAGGGGAAGTCCTAAATGCTGAACTCAATGCCTGGCCTCTCCCGGAACCCCCTCTCTGACTGGTCACTCACTCCGGGCATCTTTCGGCTCACTCCTCCATCCCTCTGCACAAACGTGTGTTGACCACCTGCTGCATGTTAGGTGCTGGGAACGCCGAAGTGAGCAAAACTGAGCTGATGCCCATGCTCGCCCAGCTGGGTTTGAGAAGACGCGCTCCAGTGAGGGCCGAGTGAGTTGCGAGCGGGCAGAGAAAGATGTCCCAGCCTTCAGGAGGAGCGGGGCTTTCCCGGGTGAGATGGGCTGGTGGGTGGCCCCGAGGCCAGCTCCCCAGACCCGTTCAAGGCCAGCCAGGGGCACCCATGGGATTTCTCCTAACCCCCCACGCCCCATCTCCGGGGACAGGGTATCCCCGCTTGTTCCCTGCCCCTCTGCCCCGCTCTCCCCTTGGTCTCATGCTGCGCTCTTCCTCCAGCTCCGGTGGTGGAAAACGGGGTCCTGGTCCTGGGAGTTTGAGGCGGCTCTTTGCAGGCCAGCGAGCTGGGGAGACACGGAGCCCATCAGAGCACCCACCCGCTGCCCCGGCCAGTCAGCTGTGGCCAACTGAGGTACGCTGTACTAGAGGCCACAGGGCCAGACCCCCAGCCGTGAGGATGCAGAGAGAAGGTGAGTGCAGCAGGCCCGGCTCTTCTCGAAACCTCCCAGCCCACCCGGGGGCCCATACAAAACACAGATGTGGAAACCAAGGCACAGGGAGGGTGGATCCTTGTCCCGCGGCTGCTGTAACATCACCGCAAACGTAGCACAACAGAAATGTTTTCTTTCTGGAGTCTGCCCTTGGGGAGGCAGAGCCATACTCCCTCCGGAGGCTGCGGTGGAGAAGCTGTTCCATGTGCCTCTCCCAGATTCTGGTGGCCGTCCTCAGTGGGTGGCCACATCACTTCAGTCTTTAAGGCTGGCACCTTCAAATCTCTCTGAGCTCTGCCTTCATGGTACCTTCTCCCCTGGGGCACATCAGGCTTCTCTGCCCCTCTCTTACAGGACATCTATGCTTACGTTTAGGGCCGGTCAGATACCCAGGATAGACTCTGGATTGTCAAAATCTCCAATTTAATCACATCAGCAAAGACTCTTTTTCAAATAAAATAACATTTACAGTTTACGCTCATTAGGACTTGGTATCTTTGGGAGCCATTATCAGTCCACCGTGGGGAGATAAGTAACTTGCTCAATGTCATGCAGCTGATTAGGTGGTAAAGCTGATATCTAAACCCTAGGCCGCCAGACTGAAAACACCCATGCTCTTAACACGTTCTTATTCCCTGGTGCTTTGGAAGTTTCTATATAGGCGCCACCATCAAAATGGCATGCTGGTCCTTAGCTCTGGTCACCAGCCGGTCACATGAGTTGAGGGATGCTGAGAAAGCTTCCCTGCCATAAGGCACTTTCTCTCCTGGCTTGTTGCAGCCCAAGTTAGTAATCCTTCTGAGAGCCCAGGGCACCTGGGGGACAATCTGCAGAGCAGCGGAGGCCATTAGCTCATTCAGTCACTTATTCCTTCACTCTATAGGGGTGTATCATTATAGATCTGGAAGGCCAGGGTCAGGAAACATCCCAAATGACTCATGGGGACTGGTCTGGGGAAACCACAGTGGAATTTTAGCAGAGAGGAGCGTGAAGACACGGAGGACCCTGTCTCCTCTTCTCTTGTATCTCGAACACCAGAACCAGAAGGGGGGAGCAATGTAGGATCAAGCTGAATAGTGAATCTATCATTGATCTTCCGCATCTGTTAATATCAGCAGAAGAGGTAACCAGACTGTGTGTGTCGTCTGATGGAAGAACACAGCCCTGCCTCACTGTGGTGCAACCAACAGGTTGTCTCCCTGGCTGGGAGACCTTTACGGGGCAAGTGACCCAGTTCCTTCATAAGCATGCACACAAACACAGCCTGTGGGGTAGAAAAGACTTAACAGACGAAGCAATTTTAACACGTGAACTTTATTTGAATCCTGATTCAAACAAGCAAAGTATTTTATTTTTTAAAAGATTTTATTTATTTGAGGGCACCTGGGTGGCTCAGTGGGTTAAAGCCTCTGCCTTTGGCTCGGGTCTCGATCCCAGGACCCTGAGACCATGACCTGAGCCCAAGGCAGAGGCTTAACCCACTGAACCACCCAGGTGCCCCAACCTGAGTATTTTTTAAGTGACATTTGTAAGACAGGCATTTAAGCACTGGGCGTTTGATAAAATTAAGGAAGTATTGTTAGTTTTTTGGGTGTGATGATGGTATTAAGGTTTCATATTTTAAAAACTTATATTTTTATATTTATATGTTATTTATATTTAGATAATAAATTTGTATTTTTATTTCTTTTTTTTTTTCCCTTTAAGAAGTAGACTCCCTGGGTGCCTGGGTGGCTCAGTTGGTTGGGCAACTGTCTTTGGCTCAGGTCATGATCCTGGAGTCCTGGGATCGAGTCCCGCATCGGGCTCCCAGCTCCACGGGGAGTCTGCTTCTTCCTCTGACCTTCTTCCCTCTCATGCTCGCTTTCACTGTCTCTCTCTCAAATAAATAAATGGAATCTTTAAAAAAAAAAAAAAAGTTTAAAAAAAGAAACAGACTCCCCACTGGGCAAGGAGCCCAATGTTGGACTTGATCCCAGGAACTCGGAACCATGACCTGAGCCGAAGGCAGATGCCCAACCGACTGAGCCACCCAGGTGCCCCATGTATTTATATTTCTTATGCATTAAGTACATATATACATGTCTGTATTTCATGTTTTGTATTTTTATATTACTCTATTTAAAATATTTTGTATTTTGGGGGCACCTGGGTGGTTCAGTGGGTTAAGCCTCTGCCTTCGGCTCAGGTCATGGTCCCAGGGTCCTGGGATCGAGCCCTGCATCGGGCTCTCTGCTCGGCAGGGAGCCTGCTTCCTCCCCTTTCTCTGCCTGCTTGTGATCTCTGTCTCTGTCAAATAAATTAATAATTTTTTAAAAAAATAAAAAATTATAAAATATTTTGTATTTTTATCATTTAAATTTTTAAATTTGTAATATTTTATAAATAGATGTTTAATGTTTACCATTAAAATGTCCTGTATTTAATTTTAAAATTTTTTTATAAAAACAAACTTTTATAGAGATACACACTGAAATATCTACAAGTGAAATAATATGAAGGCCAGGGGTTGTCTTTAAGTGAATACAAGAGGGGCCCCTGGCTGGGTCATTTGATAGAGTGTGCAACTCTGGATCTTGGGTTATGTTTTCGAGCCCCATGTAGGATAGAGTGTTTACTTGCAAGAAAATACAAGGAAGGGGCAGTGGGTAAGAGCTGTGAGTTGAAGCTGAGTGATGGCTACACAGGTTCATTAGAGGAGCCAATCTACTTGCATATGTGCTTGTTTTTGCTTTTTTTTTTTTTTTTTTTTGGATACAAAAAAGGTAAAGGTTTAAAAAAATCAAAAGCATCAGGGGCATTCCAGGGCCGCTTAAAGGAGATGTTTCTTTTTCAGTTCTTTTCTTCAAACATTCCCGCTCCTGCCCCTCCCCACAATGGAGGGCATGGTCCTGTTCCCCCTGGGGCCACTAGGAGGTGTGTGCCCCGCCCCCCCCCCCCCCCCCCCCCCCAGCAAGGTCTGCAGAGGCCCAGCCAGCTGGGTTGGGGTCTGGAGAGGCTTGCTCTAGACCAGGAAGGAAGGGAGGGCAATGAGGCAATGAAGTCCCTCGTCACTCTCCCGCCCCACCCCCCAGCACATTCCATCCTACCCCTTCCCAGCTTCTCCTTCCCAGGCACCTTCCTGGGAGGATTCTTTCTGTCGGAAGAGCAAGGAACACCCTGATAGAGGCAGGACTTGCATTTCACACCTCTTGTGGCCAGAGAGACCCCAGTGGGGTCCAGCCCCCCTCCACAGGTGCCTTAGAAGGTTAGAAGAGGGAGCTGCTTCCACACACCAGAAGTCTCCTAAAATTTTAGAGCATCTAGGTTCAGGAGGAAGGGTGGTGATGCGTTTGGAGCTAACAGGGGTCCTTGGCTTGTGGCCACACCCACAAGTCTCCTTAGGCTTCTGGAACAAGAGGGTGAGAAATTAAACAGAAAGTGTCTTCTGGAAGCTTGAAAGCCCTATTCATTCATTTCAGCAGTCAGCGTGTGGGGGATACACAGCAGAGGGTTCCATGCCTGTCCCGCAGAGAGCATGGAGAACGCCCCAGGCTTAGGGTGGAAGATGCAGAAGGCCTGGGCTGGCCTCTGCTGCAGGAGTTGCCACACACCAAACACAGGGCAGCCTGTTCGAAGCCAGGAGCCCATCCTTGGCTGCACCGGGGGGATATGCCTATATTCTATCTGGCTGCCAGCAGAAAACTGAAACAAAAAATCCACAGCCTCTTTTACAAATATAATGTCCAAAACTCAATAAAAATGTCCGGACACAGGCTCCAAAAAAAAAAAAAAAAAAAGAAGGCAAAAGATGGGAATAAACACCTGACCAAAGATCTACAGATGGCAAATAAGCACATGCAAAGGTGCTCACCCTCAGGAGTCACTAAGAAAAATAAATGTCAATTAAAATGCGGTATCACTACACACCCACTGAAATGACTACAGCAGAAACCCTGACAGTATTGAGTGTTGGCAAAGATGCAGAGCCACTGGAACTCATGCACTGCTGGTGACATAACCACTTTGGAATACAGCCTGGTAGCTTTCTTTTTTTTTTTTTTTTTTTAAGATTTTATTTATTTATTTGACAGAGATGACAAGTAGGCAGAGAGGCAGGCTCCATGCCGAGTGGAGAGCCCAATGCGGGGATCAGTCCCAGGACCCTGGGATTGTGACCCAAGCTGAAGGCAGAGGCTTTAAACCACTGAGCCACCCAGGTGCCCCTAGCCCCTGTTTATTTAAGAGGGAAATGTGTGGCCCAGCCACTCCTCATTTAGGTATTTACCCAAGAGAAATGAAAACATGTCCACAAAAAGACTTAAACGAGAATGTTCATAGCAGTTTTTGTTTTTGTTTTCCTATAGCCCCAAAGTGGATTAACTCAAATGTCCATCAACAAGTGTATCTCCTGGGATACTGCTGGGCAATACAAAGGAACAGGCTATTGATAAAAACTATTCCCAGGTGAATCTGGGAATAACTACGCTGAGTGAAAGATGCTGGACCAGAGGAGAGTGCATAGCATAGAATTTGATTTATGTAAAATTCTAGAAAATGAAAATTGATCTAAAGTGATCTGTAGTGATCACTATCTGTAGTGATAGTGGTTGCTTGGGGATGGGAGAAGGAATAGAGGGATGTATTACCAAGGGACACAAGGGAACTTTGGGGAGTGTATTCAAGTCCTCCAGAAAAACAACAAATAAATATAGAATATAATATAGAATATATATAATAATATATAAATATATATAATTATAATATATAATAATATATAAATATAGAATACTTGTGATCTCTGTCAAATAAATAAAATCTTAAAAAAAAAAAAAAAAGCTACCAGGCTGTATTCCAAAGTGGTTATGTCGCCAGCAGTGCGTGAGTTCCAGTAGCTCTGCATCTTTGCCAACACTCAATACCATCAGGGTTTCTGCTGTAGTCATTTCAGTGGGTGTGTAGTGATACCGCATTTTAATTGACATTTATTTTTCTTAGTGATATGTGTGTATATTCATGATATATGTATTATGCGAACATATGTTCATATATTTTATATGTTTACTATAAGAGGTGCTTACTTACTATAGTAAGTCTGACTCAGGAATGGTCCTGAAAGACGGTGGTGAAGGAAAAGCCTCTCAATAGATACATTTTGGCCAATCTGATTGTGTACTTTGGAGGTCTACATTACCTAATGAGTTACAGGTAATAGATTCACAGGCTAGTCAGAAAACCTGGATGGTCAAGACCAGAAGGCTTGGGACCAGAAAAGTCTGGGAAAGAGGTACATGGATGGAAGCCCCAGGATGAACATCATGTGAAGATCCCAAGGCATCATGGATGTTCCCATCTGGGGCACCACTGCAGAGCCCCCAAGCAGAGGTGCTTGATAATCAAGCTGTTGAACTGGTCAGTCTACCTGTGAATGTCACTCAACCCATTTCCTCTGTCACCCCTGTGCATCCTCAGTAAGGACCCTTCACTAGGGCTAACAGAGATACCATCTCCATTGAGTTCCCAAATGGCTAACTACTAGCAAAGACCATCACCAAATCATCTATATTGGCAACTTCCACTCGGGGGTCAGGCCTACCACTTGTATTACTCCTTCGCAGAGAGACCCAGCAGTCTGCTGTCTTAGGAAGGGAGTCCTGCTCCGATACAGACTTGCTTTCTCCACTTGGCAATACTTCTGCCAGCACCACCCCTTGAAGGTTTTCAGAAAGCCCTATTCATTGTCATGGTAACCCACACAACATCTCCAACCAGGGAGCACATTATATAGCAGAAGGCCTGGGGAGCTGAGTTCATGCCCGTGGAATTCACTGGTGTGTGCATAGTTACTGAGATACTCAGGCAACTGTTCGAATGGACTGGGGAGTGGCCTGCTGAGGGCTCAGTTATGGCACCAACTGGAGCTACCTTCTTCAGGAGATCACCACATCATTGTGGTGCTGTTTCCCCTGTAGCCAGATTACACAGGTTCTCTTCTTTGACAGGGTATCCCTAGAGACGCAAATCAGTCTGGAGTGTAGCCTGGGGCAGAAGTGTTCGAGATTTGAAGACAGAGAAGATGTGACATGATCACTTAGGTTTGTGGACTTATACAAGGACTGGGGTGGAGTTGGAAGTGATCTCTCACGATTTCATCAAACAACCCTCTTACAGAACATGTTTCCCCCATAACGTTGGACTCTAGGTTTGGAGATCCTAGTGCACATGAAGGAACATTCCCTGGAGGACACAGTCTTGAACCCATTAAACTGGAAGCTCAGGTTTATGACTGACCACTTTCGGGCTTCTCATGCTGCTGACCCAGCAAGCATTGAGTGGGGTTCGCTGTACTGGTCGGGTAGGACAAAATGGGGGCTAGGAAGCCCACATCTGAGCCAGAGGATTTTCCACAAAGTCTAACCTGTAATCAGTACCTGATGAGACTTGCTGTCTCCTCTGGGTAGAGGCCACAGATTTTTTTTCCTCTAAATAAAGGGCAAAAGCTCTCTGATTAATTTTCCATCCCTCCCTTGCCTGCTTTGTGCCCAGGAGGCTGACCACTACAGACTGCATCATCCCGGCTTTCTCATCTTCCGGCTTCCAGTTGTATTTGACCAAACGGCACCCAAGCAGGAGATTGTAGGTTTGGAGGAAATGTAGGCGAAGGGATTTATCACGATTCTGACTGGTTGCTCGCCCCTACTGCTCCTGCTGGGCTGACTCTTCCACATGGTTATGATAGCACCATTCGTCTGTCGCTTTGGTCTCCTTTTGGTGCTAGTGTCGGTGTCTTACTATTTTCCCTTAGCTGTTCCCATGTCTCATAAAGAGGCCCTTCATTAACTTTCTTCAATTAAACCTTCTTTCTGTGCTATATACTTCCTGATGGTGGCCTCACTGATCCTGGGACCTTTAGTTAATTCACCTTCACTGAAACATAAAATGGTAAGAAAGGAAGTTGTACAGGAAGGGTGATCAATTATGACAAGCATTGTATACTGGGGTAATGTAAGCTTCATGTGGCACTGAGCAAACGAACCTCTTTGTGCCTCTGTTTTATCACCTATAGAATAAGGATAATGACAGGACACATCTTTTGGATGACAGTAAAACATTTAAAACAGTGACACAGAAAGTGATTAACATAGTTAAGGACAGTGAATCCCTGCAAGGTTTTAAGCAAGCAAGTAACCAGGTCAGATTTGGTTATTCAGAAAGGTGTTCTGGAGGAAATATGGAGAAGACAGAGCCTTTGTCAGTCATCAAGCCGAATGGAATAAGACTAGAGGCAGGAATACCAGTAAGGAGACTACTGCAATAGTCTTAGCAAAATAAAGAAGTGTGTGTGTGTGTGTGTGTGTATACATATATATATATGTGTGTGTGTATATATATATATATATATGTGTGTGTGTGTGTGTGTGTATATATGTGTGTATATATATATATGAACACATACACACACATGGGAGCCTGGGTGGCTCATTTGGTTGGGCTTCCAACTCTTGGTTTTGGCTCGGGTCATGATCTCTAGGATCATGGGATTGGGCCCTACGTTGGGCTTCACACTCAGTGGGGAGTCTCCTTGTCCCTCTCCCTCTGCCCCTCCCTCCCCTCTCAATTAATTAGAGCTTTTATAAAAATAATATATACATACAGATTTTTAAAAAATAAATATGTACATACATAATAAAACTAGGATGTACCATCCAAACAAACTAAGGAGGAAAAATTACATAAGATGCAAGAAATAGGACTTACCACACAATACTAGCTAGGGACCTTTAGGTAATTCAGGTTTGCTGAAGCATAACGTTGCAAGGTGAGGGTCATGGTAGAGATGTTCCCACTCCAGCTGCGCACCTACACTGACTGAGGTCAAGAGAGAATCCTCCTAGCTTGCTGTCACTCTTCCACCACCACTCCCATCTTAATTCCTGATGACTTGAATATCCATATACAGGATACTTCCAAGTACGCTGACCTCGGTTGCTTCAACTCCTCTCCTAAAATGACTCCTCCACCCCACCCCGCCCCAGACCATTTTCATGGTCTCACCCCTAGACCTTATTACCTTCCCATGCCTGAGTCACCATATCTTCTCCTCGTCCCCCCCAGGATCTCCTCCTTCATGCTCAAGATTAGCTGATGAGCATGCCCCTCATTTCACTGAGGAAATAGCAGCAGTCAGCAGGGAGCTCCCATAAGTTCCTTCAACTGTCCACATGCTTTTCCCTGCGGTTCTCTGCCAGCTCACCCCAGAGACCCCAGCATAATCTGCTGGTTGCAGCCTAGGCATGGGGGTCTTGAAATGTTTCCTGGATGATGTTTACATACATCCAACATGGAGAGCTGCTACTGTGGATGGGTGGCCCGTGCTTTCCCCCTTTACCTATTCCAGGAGAGTGTTCCTGAAGTCCTTTCCCTCCCAGCATCATTGATTTTTTTCCCCTCTCCTGGCTACAAACATGCTGTTAACTTCCCCAATTTAAGGAAAACTTTTCAACCCCATTTCTTCCTCCAACTACTGCCCCACTTTTCTCTCTCTGTTAGAGCAAAAATTCTCTAAAGGGTTGTCCATACCTGTGTCTGTAATTCCTTTTCTCCCATTTGCTTTCCAGATTTTGCCCCACAGACCTGCCAAAGCTGTTGTCCTCAAGTTCACCAATGGCTTCTTCATTGCTATTGTCGATGGCCAATGACCAGTCTTCAACTTTAGTGGCTATCAGCAATATTTAACACAACTTACTCCTCTCTCCCCTAGAATCCTTTCTTGACTTGGCTTCTAGGATACCACATTCTTCCTGTCTTCCTCCTAATTCGAGATGGATACATCTCAGCATCTTTTCCTGGCTTCTCATTATACCCAAGCTCTTAACACTGAACCCACCCAAGGCTCAGGATTTGGACTTCCTCATCCTCTTAGGGCACTTGTCTCACGGCATTAATGCTCCCTAAATGGTGACTCCTAAATGTCTATTTCCAGCCTAAACTCCAGAATCCTACGTCCAAATGCTACCTTGACATCTCCCTTGAATGCGGAATCTGTCATGTCCAAAATGGGGTTCCCGATCTTTTCCTCCAACACTCCTCCCAGCCTTTCCCAGCCTTCCAGCCAGGCTCAGGCCTATCCTTGTACCCATCATGACTCCTTTCTTCCTTCCTACCCATGATCATTCTGAGAACAAATGCCCTGGACTCTGCTTTCAAAATATACTCAGAATGCAACCTTTCCTCACCATCTTGATTACTACTTTGTGTTCAAACCCGCCATGGCCCATCACCTGAATGACTCAGATAGCCTCCTAGCTGGTCCCCCTGCTTTTGGCTCTCCCCATACAGTGGTTGCTCAGCATAGCAGTCATATTGGTCCATTGTGTCCGTCTTTGCTCAGATCCTCCAGTGGTTTCCCATCTCATTCAGAGTAAGACACAAAGTCCCCAAAATAGCCTCCAAGGCTCTTTATGCCTCCCCACCCCCCGCCCATACACACAGATGCCATTACCTCTGTGACCTCAGAGCCTCCCGCTACAGTGCAGCTCCTCTAACTCACCAGGCCCATAAATCCAGGGACTAAGGGGGGCCTTGGTGGCCCCCCTGCTCCCCATGGCAAACTTCTCATCTCGCTTCTCGGCTGCTGGGTTTTTTGTTTTGTTTTGTTTTTTTAAGATTTTCTTTATTTTCTTATTTTTTTTTAAACATTTTATTTATTTATTTGACAGAGAGAAATCACAAGTAGATGGAGAGGCAGGCAGAGAGAGAGGGAAGCAGGCTTCCTACTGAGCAAAGAGCCCGATGCTGGACTCGATCCCAGGACCCGGAGATCATGACCTGAGCCGAAGGCAGGGGCTTAACCCACTGAGCCACCCAGGCGCCCCTATTTTCTTATTTTTAAAAGATTTTATTTATTTGACAGCACAAGAGAGGAAATACAAACAGGGCAAGTGGGAGAGGGAGAAGCAGGCTTCCCGCTGGGCAGGGAGCCCCATGAGGGGCTCAGTCTGGGACTCCAGGATCATGACCTGAGGCGAAGGCAGCACTTAACTGACTGAGCCACCCAGGCGCCCCAAGCTGTTGGTTGCTTCTTTCAATGAAAAAAAAAAATTTTTTTTTAAAGTAAGCTCTGTGCCCAGCATGAGCCACGAACTCACCACCCCAAGATCAAGAGTCTCCTGCTCTTCCAACTAGGCCAGTCAGAAACCCCTAAACATTTTATTTTGGGATAATTCTGCATTCACATGAAGTGGTAAGCCATTATACAGGGAAGCCCTGTGTATCCCTTATCCAGGTTTCCCCAGTGGTAACATTTCGCAAAACTATAGTACAATATTGCAACTAGGACATCGTTGTAGGGGTGTATTAGGTACCTGCAGGTACTATGACAATCATCACCAACTGGGTGGCTTTCAACAATAGTAACTTATTCTCCCACATGTCTGGAGGCCAGAATTTCTAAATCCAGGCATAGGCAGAGTCCTACTCTCTTCAGAGGCTCTAGGGGAGAATTCGTTCCTTGCTTTTTCCAGCTTGCCATGTCTGGTGGGCGCCATCTTTCTCTGCTCTGCCTTCACATCACCTTCTGTGTATGCATGTGCAACATCTGGCCTCTCTCTTACAAGGCCACTTGGGATGGCATTTAGAGCCCACAGGGATAATCCGGGATAATCTCCTCATCTCAAGATCCTTAATCTAATTGCCTCCGCAAAGATGTTTTTTCCAAATAAGGTAACACTTACAGGTTCCGGGCATTAGGATGTAGACATATCCTTGGGAACCACCAAGGTGTGGCACCTTTGCATCATCCTGGAACTCCTCAGATTGCCTTTTTGCTGCTGAATTTTCTGGGAGGCTTTTTCTGCATCAGTGATGTGATTGTGTGATTTTTCTTCTGTAAGAGCTTCTTGATATGGTAGATTACATTGATCGAATATTGGACCAGCCTTCGAGGGCTGGGATGAACATCCCACATATTTTTCTTACCTGTTGCTTGTCCTTCCCATTTGAAGGTAAGTTCCAAACCTTTGTTTTGTAGTGTTCTTTGCTGTATCCCAGTACCTAAAACAAGGGCGGGCAGTAAGCGCTCAGTACCTGTCTGATGAGGGGATTACAGAACAGTAGAGGGGGAGGGGAATTCCCAAGATTGTATTGAAAGGAAATTCCAGGATAAGACTGTGGGCGACTGGTCCAGACTGAAATAGGTCAGAAGGCTCCAGGAGAGCCTATAGAATCTGAATGCCTTGAGGGGACTTAGATAGTCCCTCGGCAGAGACTTGGGGTTGATTTTATAAGTATGTAGAAAACTAAGGAAACAATTTTTCAAAAAGAGATAATTGTTAGTGTTACAATGCCATATTCTATGATATATATTTTTTAAAGATTTTGTTTATGTATTTGACAGAGACACAGCGAGAGAAGGATCACAAGTACGGGGAGCAGCAGAGGGAGAGGGGAAAAGCAGGCTTCCCACTGAGCAGGGAGTCTGATGCTGGGCTGGATCCCAGGACCCTGGGATCATGACCTGAGCCGAAGGCAGAGCAGCCACTTAACGACCTAGCCACCCAGGTGCCCCATTGTCATATTATTCTAAAAAGAAAGGAGCTATCAAGCCACAAGAAGAATACAAATGGAGGAAACTTACATGCATATTACTTCCGGAAAGAAGCCACTCTGAAGGGTACATACTGTATGCTTCCAACTGTGTGGGAGTCTGGAAAAGACAAAACTGTGGAGATCAGGGGTTGTGGGGAGGGGGGGAGGAATAGACAGAGCATAGAAGCTTGTTAGGGCAGTGGAATTATTCTGTATGATACCATGGTAGTGGATACGTCATTATACATTTGTCCAAATCCGTAGAATGAACACGGAAAGTGAACTCCAATGTCAACTGTGAACATTGGGTGATAATGATGTGTCAGTGTGGGTTCCCTGGTTGGAACAAATGTCCCATTCTGGTGGTGTGCCATTTCTGTAATGGGGCGGGGAGGGGCAGGGGTATATGGGAATTCTCTGTACTCTCCACTCAGTTTTGCTATGAAACTAACATTGCTCTAAAAAATCATTTATTTTAAAAAGGCTAATCCTGAACTTTAGGGAAAACAAAAGTTGTCCGAGAAAGGAAGAGCACTCCCAGTTCAGGACCTGGCTCAGCCCGGACCAGACCGAGGTCTGGTGGAGCCCAAAGCTTAAACAGGATATCTTGAGGTGGGCAGGGCAGGAGGACTCTTGAAGAGAAGAAAAACACCAAATCAGAAATAAATCTGACTAAATCTCAGAGCAGTTTTTGGAATCTTTGCACTTTCCCTGTCCTCATGGGAGGAGGGTAGGGAGGGGTCTAGTTAATGATCACCTCCATTGTTACCAATTTCTTTTTTCTTGAAATGAGAGCCTTTAAGATCAACTCTCTTAACAACTTTCAAATATGAGATACAGTATTGTTAACTGTAGTCAATGTCTTAAACATGATAACCCCTATTTTTATGTGCTTTAATTGTAGTGAAAAACACACAACCTAAAATGTACCATCTTAGCCATGTGTTAAGTGTGCGGTTCAGTGGCATTAAATACATTCACACTGTTGTGCAACCGTCTCCACCACCCGTCTCCAGAACTCTCTTCTTGCCAAACAGAAACTCTGTCCCCATGAAGCACTAATCACTGCCCCCCCGCTGCCCCAGCTCCATTCCACGTTCTGTCCCCTCCAGCATTGGGACTGGCCTCTGTGATTGTCCTCCAGCCCTTCTCCCTGGCATGGTGAGTTGTTTCCATGCATCAATCCCCCACCCAGTCAAGAGGTGCCTAGTCCAGTGCTGGACACACCGTAAGACAAGCTGGGGGCAGAAATGCAAAACAAGTAAGAGAAGGTTGGCTTGCCTGGGAGGCTCAGATGGTTAAGCATCTGCCTTTGGCTCAGGCCATGACCTTGGGGTCCTGGGATTGAGCCCTGTGGAGGGGGTCCATGCTCATCGGGGAGTCTGCTTCTCCATCTCCTTCTGCCTCTCCCCACTGCTTGTGTGCATGCGCCATCTCTCCCTCTCTCAAACGAATGAATAAAATCTTAAAAAGAAAAAAAAAAATGAACTGATGAAGAGTCCCATATGGGTTCATGATCAAAGGCACATAGATCTGTGGCCTGATCTTACATAGTGGGTGCTCAGTGTAATTTGAAAGTATAAATGATGATATGGGTGATTTCTGTAAACTTTTACTTCTAAATTAAAAAGGTAAAAAGGAATACACAGTGGAAAGCAAGCCTCACTCTACCCATCCCACACTCCAGATCCTCACCAGAGGCCCTCCTTTCGTACCCTTCTAGAGGACTGTGTGTTCATATACATACGAACACACCAACACACACACACACGAGCCTGCTTTACACAGTTCCGCAGGTCTCACTTTTTTCCCCCCTCTTTCCTTATCTTGGCGATCCTGCTCTGTCAGTATGTAGAGAGCTTCCGCATTGTTTGATAGCATTCACTGAAGGATATATTTATCTTGTCACCTGTTTATCCTGTCTCTTATCACCTGTTTACACCTGTCACACAATTCATTTAATCTGTCACCAATTGGCAAACATTTAGGTATTTCCAAGTTCTTCCTCTATGAGCAGTGCTGCAGGGAACAGCGGCAGGTCTCACGAATGGCTGAATTTTGCCCCTCATTTCCGGCCCTGTCCCACCCCACCTCTGGCTCAGCCTCTCCCCTGGCCTCCTATGCCTCCACTGCCAGCCCTCCTGTGGCCAGAGCCGCCTCCAAACATTTACTAGACCTTCCTCTGCACCGGGCTTGTGCTAGCCCGACAACCCCCAGTCCCACTCCTGGAGATCCCAGTCCAGAAGGAAAGATGGACAAGGTATCAGTGACCTACAAACAAGGTATTAATACTGAGATAGAAACATGAAGCCCCACCTACCTGGGAAGTCGTAAAGAACAGCCAGGGGCTTAACCTTTGATAACTTTGTCCCTGATGGACAGACAGTGAGTAGGAGGGGGGAAAAGGGGGACACGCAGGGTGTGGGCACAGGTAAGAAGAGGCAGGACTGCCCAGCTGGCCACCTGCATTGTCCCCTCTGGCCAGGCCTAGGCCAGCACTCAGCCTGCGCACTTGAGGCTGCCTCTCCCTGTGTCCTGCCTGCCTGTTCTCCCTCTGGGGGCCTCCTCTGATGACCAGCCCCCCAACACACACACCCTCGTGTAGGAACCCGGTCACGTTGCCTCACTTTCAGAACGAACTACTTGTCCCATAGAAGGGCTTGTTGCGCCAAGTTAATAACTGGTGGTGGGAGGGGAGAGAGCTTTTGGGGCGCGGGGAGGTGTGGAGACAGGAGGGCGTGTACCACCTCTGAACAGACTCCTCTGCCCACAGGAGTGAAGGTTCCAGCACTAACCTCAACACCAAGGTCTGGGTCATGGGAGGTCTTTCAAGCCCCTTCAGACCCCATTATCCACATGGCTTTCCATGTTCCCTGCCTCCGAGGTCACTGAGCAAATCCTTCCCCGCCTCAAAATATCCACTGCTCCTGTCCTTTCCCTGCATCTCCAAGAGTCCCTTGTTAGGAGATAAATGTTCCTAGGAAAGACGCATGGAACTGTTAGCAGGGGCCCCGGGGTCCCTTCACTAGAAAGAACACACAAATACATTTGATCTAGCACATTACGTAAGCAAATTTGGGTAGAAAGGCCACAGTGGGTCTGCTGAGTAGCCAAAGGTCTGCTGTCCTCTGGGGAAGGGTCCTGAAAATAGGATGACAGGTGCTGAGAGGGGCTGGGAGGCGAGTATGTCTTCCCAGGCTGCGCGGGAGTTTCTGTCCGGTTCAATGGCAACCTGTTTTAAAGGGGGTGTAAGCAACATTACCCATGGAGAAACGAATGGAGAAACGAAATGTGGTTGACACCCATCCATAGGTTGCACCCATCCACGCAACGGAAGCTCGCTCCACCTGAAGAGGAAGGCAGTGCTGACACCGGGGACGGCGTGCACGAACCTAGAGGACGTGCTGTCCGGTGAAATAAACCAGTCACAAAAGGGCAAATGTGTATGAATATATTCATATGAGGTACCAAGAGTAATCAAAGTCATAGAAACAGAAAGTAGAACGACGGTGCCCAACGTCTGGGGGGAGAGAAGATCTGTTTAATGGGCAGAATTTCAGGTTTCCAAGATGAAAGAGTTCTGGCGATGGTTTGCACAGCAAGGTAAATACACTTCACAGCGTTGACCCGTATACTGAAAAGTGGCAAAGATTGTGAATTTTGTGTTCTGTGTAGTTTAACACAATTAGAAAAAAAAAAAAAATGACAGAGGTGGAAAAAGCTCCAAGTCAGCTCATGTCAGGGGCAGTAGAGGCCCAGGCAGCGCTTGGAGCCCAGAAACCCCATATGCCTCCAGTGCAAGGTGTGGCACAGATGGGGCCGGGCTAGGCATCCAGGGCAGAGGTGGAATCTGAGGGGGCAGGACCCCACCGACCCGGGTCTCTATCACAGCTCCACCTCAGGGCTGCCAGGACTCTGCCCCCAAAGTCCTCACCTACTGGCTCCTGCCTACAGGGGCTCCCACCAGCTCTGGACCTTGCCTAAGGCTCATCCTTTTTAGCAGGTCAGAGCTGACCCCCTACCAAATGCCAGGCGCTGTGCTAGCTGCTACTGGTGCTTCGACAGTGACTCCTGGGATACCCCATGGGGTGACCAGGGTTGGCTCCTGTGACTGCATGTGGGGCAAGGGCTAGTGCGTAAAAGTAGGAAGAGGGGTCACCAGTCAGTGCCTGGCTCTGAGCCTGGAGTGGAACCGACGCCCTCCCCCCCCCCCCCCGCCCCCGTGTATGTGCAAATGTGCCTGTGTGCGCGTGTGGTACTGTCTGCGGTCACTTAGGATGCTCCGACGGTCTGTGTGGATCGGTGGGCGCCTAGGGGGCACGGGCCGAGGATCACAATGGACTTGGCCAGGGCGGGTGGCGATGCTCCCAACGTGGTGATCGCACATTCGGATGGATGGGCGACGCTGCCTGATCCGATCCCTAACTCATTATTAAGCTCCTCGCTCTTTGCAGACGCTCCCTGCGCCTCCCCCGCTCCGGGCTGCAGCGGCGCAGGCGCCGGGCCGAGCCGAGCGCCGAGCGGGGAGCGGGCGGCCGTGCTCCGGGGCCGGGGTCCCGGGGGAGCAGGTGAGCGACCCGCGCTGCGCGGCCCCCAGGCCCTTTCGGAGACGCCGCCCGGCCGCGCTGCGCCGGCGCCCCCGCCTTCCCTGCCTGGCAGTACCCGTCCTGCCTCTGTTGGCATCATCCCTCCTTCCCCTGCCTGGCATCCCTCCTCCCCCCTGCCTGGTATCTCCTCTGCTCCCGCCTGCCTGGCATCCCTTCTCCTCCCTGCCTGGCATCCTCCTCCCCCCTGTCTGGCATCTCCCCCCGTCTGACATCCCCCTCCGCCCCCCCTGGCCTCTCCCGGCTCTCCCCACTGCCTGGCATCTCTCTGGTCTCCCCACTGCCTGGCATCCCTCCTCCCCCCTGCCTGGCATCTTCCTTCTCACCCCTTCCTGGCACCTTCCTCTTACCTGGCACTTCCCATTACCTGGCACCCCCCCCACCGGCGCCTGGCATCGCCACCCCCTCTTCCTCTCCTGATCTCTCCCCCCTCCTCACGCTCTTCCTCCCCATGCCTGGCACCTCCCCCACCCTCAGCCTGGTTCTCGCTTCCCCCACCCCCTTTCTTGCACCCCTTCCATGACTGCCACACTCCCATCTTACCTCCTCTCGGATACCTCCCCCGTCTCCTCTCTGCCTGGCCTCTTTCCTTCCTTCCCCTACCTGGTACCTTCCCCCCTCCCCCCACCTGCACTTCCCCTCCCTCCCTCTGCCTGGCACTCCTCCGCCTGGTACCTTCCCCCCTCCCTCACGTCTGGCACCTTCCCTCCTCCGGATCGCCTCCACCTACTCCTCCCCCTCGCCTGCCACCCCTCCCTGCCTAGCACGTTCCCATCCTGCTCCTGCCTGGCATCCTCTCCCTCCTACCCACTCCCCTGCCTGGCACCTCCCCTCCCCTGCCCTGCCTAGCACCTCCCCTCCTTCCCTCTGCCTGGCACCTTCCCTCCTCTCCCCTGCCTGGACACCTCTCTCCCGTTCGGGTTGTCCCTCTGTCCTCAGCCTTCCTGCAGGGCACCCCCCCCCCCCCCCCCGTGGGCTGGTAACCTCTCCCGTTAGCGTCTTCCTCCTCTCATTGCTGGCCCCGCCCCCCCCACTGATCTGAGTAGCCTCCTGGCCGACGCCGCCTACTGGGACCCTGAACCACTCTCAGCCGCCCCATACCTGTAGCAACGCCTTTTCCTCATCCCCCACACTCCACCTGCTCAGGACCTGAGTTCACAATTGGGTCCTGAGGCCCCCCTGTGGCCTTGTGGCTGCTGCAGGAGGGCCGAAACCGCAGGGAGGGGCAGCGAGGGGCTGGGGGGGGGGGGCTGAGCATGGTGGAAGGATTGAGAACAGGCCGACTCCGGGTGCCTGCCACCCTGGGATGCCCTCGGATGTCCCTTCTGGGCTCCATGAGCCATCCAGGTCCCGTCTGGGCCTGACGGTCATGCCCAGTGCGTCTGAGGCCCAGCTCCTCCCCTCCTCCGCTTATCGCCGAGTCCCCAAACCTTGCCTCCCCTGCCAGGCCTGGGTCTTGCCTGGGTTCTCTGCTCTGTCCTTCCAGCTCAGTCCCTCAAGACCTGGTCTGCGCTGACCGCTTCCTGCTCTCACACTGCTCCCGCCCCGACCTCCCCGCGAGCCCTCGCTGGCCCTTGCCTGTCCCCTCCATCCCGGTCCCTTTCCACACATCTCCTGTTTGCTTTCTCAGACCTCCTTGTCACGGAGTTTGGTCCACCCGGCCGACCCCCTCAGGCTTCCTCCCCAGCCCTCGGAAGTCCATGTGGACTCTGCCTTCGGGCCTCAGGGCCTGGCCGTGCCCTCCCACTGCCCTCTCCTTTCAGATTCTCCTCACAATGGCCCTTGGTGCTGCAGGTGCAGTGGGCTCTGGGCCCGGGCACCGAGGGGGCACTGGATGACTCCCCCGCTGCAGGACCCCGCCACCTATGACTCCAGGCCTTCAGCACCCACCCGCCGTGGTACAGGTAGGCGCTGCCCTCCCCCCCAAACCCAGGAGCAGGAGCCCTGGGACCCCACTGAGAGGTGCTGGCTCTTGGCCTCTCTCTGGTCATAACCAAAGGCCCCCTTGGGCATTTCTGCCCTGCCCAAGGCAGACCTATGACAGTGCTTCTTCCTATCCCCTCCCACCGCTGGGGCCACCTGCCCCAGACCCTGCTGACATCTTCCACCCTTGCACCGCCTCTCCTGAGGGCCCGTCTCCTCCCGGCTCCCTCGGTCCTGCCTATCAAAGCTGTTCTGAGCCAGGAACCCGGTGGGCCTGATACCAGTTTTTGGGTCAGGTGAAAAGGGCCTGGGGCTCTGGGTTATTTCATTTCTTCCCATTCGCAGACGCACAGACATACACCTCCCCCATTCTCACCTGCGTGTGTCCGCACACGCTCGCTGCTGGCCCGGGGGGACCCCACTGATGCCCAGCACAACTTGGGCTCCCAAAACCTAACCCCAGACCTGCTTTGCCAAGCTTCTAAAATCCTTCCAGAACCCAGACAGGGGTTTGTTCTTCGCGGGAAGGGGAGGTGGCCTCGGGTGGGGTCAGCCTGGGGCTGCCCCCAAGGCAGGCCTGCGACTCAGAGGCGCTCCAGGCCTGCGACTCAGAGGCGCTCCAGGCCCAACACAGGCAAGCTGGATGTTCCTGGGCCTCCTCTTGGCAAAGTACAAGGAGTGTGGCCAGGCTAGTACCACATCGGTGCCCCTGGTCCAGAAGGAAGCACCGAGGGCCCGGGTGGAAAGGCTGCCGGCCTCAGAGCCCCGTTCGGCTGTGGGGAAGGGCAGGAGCCGGGTCTGAGGCCTGCCCAGCCCCATGTGTCATCCTGGCCACATCACTAGTGGGAGTCTCCTGTGACGGACTGGGTGCTGGGGGGGCCTAGTCCCTGCCCTCAGGACCCGAAGCCTGTGGGGAGCGCCCCAGTGGACCATTCAGGCCCCAGGGCTCTGAGGAGGGGAGAGACCCCTGAAAGGGGCAGCCTGCGGTGGGCTTTCAGGGGGCAGGGGCTGGGTGAAATGACAGTGGCTCCCCCAGCTGCTGCTTCCTCGGAAAGAGGGAGGAACTCTCTTCTGCCTGGGCAGCTGGGGGAGCCCGGGGCTGTCACCTGTTGCTGGCCGCTGGGGGAACAGAGTCAAGGCCACGAACAAAGGTCCTGCCTCTTCCCCACAACCTGACCACTGCCTCAGGTTAAGCTTGGGCAGGCTCCCCAGCTTGCAGGGGTCGGTTTTTTTAACGCAGAGTCCTAAACAAAAAGTGCAAGCCGGTGTACTTTCTGGGCAACTCGGAAGTTCTCAAAAGTCCTCCGGTGTCTCAGGGTGGAGACTTGTGGAGCAGCGGGGGTCCCCAGGGAGTCCCCTAGAGCTGGGGCTCTCCTGCATGGCGAGTCCTTGTGAGTTGCCGCTGATTTGGGGTGCATTGAGCTGAGCCCTAAGCCGGCTCCCCGGCAGCAGGAGGTCGGTGGCCAGGGTTGATCCAGACCGTGCCTGAAGGAGGTGATCACCCCAAAGGATGGGCCGCAGGGGTGGGGATCCTTGGTGGGCGGGGGAGGGCAGTTGGAGGCTCTGAGGGCTTCGGGTACATCCTGATGACACGTGGTCACAAGGTGAATGGAGGGTCGGTCCTGACGCCCCCGGGGGCCTCCCCATGTGAGGGGGGAAGGGGAAAGGTGCTGGAAGAAGCTCCTGGCATTTTGTTCTGGAGCCGCATTAACATGAAATTGGGCTTCATTCAGCGTGTGCAGTCCCCGGCATGGAGCCGGCTTTGACGCTCGGCGGCTGGGGCACGTGCTGTCATTTGGATGCTGACAGGCCCCGTGCTTGCGTCTAGACAGCGCGGTGGGCGCGGGCCCAGGCGTGCAGCAGCTGGAGGCTGTCTTCGCCCGGGCGCTGGCAGTGTGATTGCGAGTGAGAGCTCGTTATTAGGGAGCGTTAAGTGGTGGAGGTAATGAGCTGAAGGTGTCACCGGGAGGGGGTCCCGGGAGGCGGTGTCAGGAGGTGTCACGAGAGAAGGCTGAGTTGCAGACTCAGGGGAAGAGTGAAGGGCCCGTGGGCATGCAGCTGAGTGACTCCGGGGGAGGCCGGGGCTGTGGCCGTGGTGTCCCGGTTGGTGAGGGCTGCTCAGAGCATTGGTCACTTGGGAAGACCCTGCGGGAGACTGGTTGCTCGCTTCAGCCTGGTCCACCTCCTGACCAGCTTCCCAGGCCATGAAAAACCAATGTCTTGGTTACCTAAACTTCCAGGAAATCTGAGCATGTGTCTTAGGAGCCTGTGTCCCGCTCACGCCTTTCCTGGAATTTACAAACTTGGATCATCTCCCATGTCAGCCTTCTTTCCAGACCGAAGAACATTCTGGGGCCTGGAGCGAGGAGCCGCGTACTGTGGGGAGGGGAGGAGGCAGAGACAAGAAGATGCAGGAAAGCATGCCTGGGCTCCAGCTCTCTCCAGAAAGGGTCAGAGGCACTTTGCAGAGACACCTGTCGTGAGGAAGTCAGGGCACTGGGAATACAGGGGACGGAATATATGTGGGAGCTGAGAATGACGTTAGTGCACAAAACACAAGCCTGAGGTCCCAAGATCCCTTCTGCAGTGAGAAAAACGGGCACCCGTGTCATTTACACTGCCCAGAACGCCAGACCGTTTGCTCAGAGACACTGTGATTTTGGGCTCTTTGACCCCGAGAAGTGTCTCCTGTATGATGACGTGAGGGGCACACTGGGCGACAGAGCTACGCGCAGGTTTCCCAGGCCAAGGGAAAGATCCACGCAATAGTGTCCAGCCATGGCAATGTTGCTGGTCATGATCAATGCCAAGATGTAAGTTAGAAGGACTAGAGGAAGACACTGCCTGCCTCAGGAAGAGCCCTACAAGCTAGTATTTACGACAGCTTTGAGAACTGTCAGACAGCAGGAAGGTCTGTTTAAAATCGGGGACGAAGTGGAGTCACATTCCTGGGGAAGGGTCATATCCTCATAGGAACAGAGAGACCTCGCCCAGCACCATGCCCAGCAGCGAGTCTGGGTAGAGGGCGGGTCCGGCCACTCACCTTACACCTTAGTGAGGGAGCCCGCTGAGAAGCGGGTCCTCGTGTCAGGGACATCCCAGCTTCACTGCAGGGCCCACCAGGCTGGAGAAAGAAGCTTGAGCGTCAAGCTGGGGTGCAGCAGGCGACCCTACACTCTAACTTGGGTTTGCTTGTCTGGGTCGTGGGATCAGGTAGAAAGGGGCTCCTTCCTGCCAACAGACGCAACCCAAAGGGAAGGGCAGGCTGCGGGGGCAGCCGTGAAGTCACTACCCCCGAACTAGGAAAGGAACTTGTCCAATAAATGTCAGACCCCTACCCCGGCCTGTGCCACCTCCTCAGGCAAGGAGACCCTCCCAAGGGGTGGGCAAAGTGGCAGGATTAGTCCAGAGTCTTCTCCCCGGAGGAGCAGAGTAGAGGGCTCCCCGTGAACACATGATGACAAGAGCATGGGGTCCCCTCCCTGGTGGGGCTGGGGCTGGCCACAGTGCTGACAGCCGTGCAGAAGCTCAAGCCCATTTGACCCTCCCGGTTCCTTCTCTCTCCACGGGAACGATCCCCTCTTCCTTTGCTTTGACTTGATTTCCTAGACACATCTCAGTTCCATCCGCTTAAGTCTCAGTAATGCCGCTGTTGTCCCCTGCCTGGACCACGGAGGGGGCCACTGAGTGGTGCCCCGCTCTCAGTCTGGGCCCCTCCTCACCGCCCACTCCCCCACCCCCCCACCGCGCTTCCTGCAACGCAGACCTGATCTCTTCTGTCTTCCGTGTCCTCTCGGGCTTCAAGTGCCTGTCCTCATTCGGGGCTTTCCCACATGCTGTTCCCTTGGCCCGCAACACGCTTCCAGCTCCCTTCACCTGCCCAGATCTGCCCATCCTTCAAGTGTCGACTCAAATGCCACTTCTTCCAGGGACACTTTCTCCCACCCTGATGAGATATGAAGTCCCACCTACTTAGAGCTTGTAGCATGTACCCAAAATGGAAAGATTTCATTGTAGTGCTCCTTAAAGGCACAGACCGCATCTGTCTTGTTCAGCACAATTCAGAAAAATATTTCGTGGATGAATGAGGAAGGGGTGGGGCAGGCAGGAGGTACCTCTGACAGCTCAACTTAAGAGGACCCTGAGGAGCACCTCAATCAGTCAGTTATGAGTCCGACACTTGATTTTGCTTTGGGTCATGTTCTCAGGGTTGCGAGATTGAGCCCCACTTTGGGTTCTATGCTGGGTGTGGACCCCACTCAGGATTCTCTCTCCCTCTCTCTCTGCTCCTACCCTACTCTCTTGCTTGTGTGCTCTCTCTCTCTCTACCAAAAAAAAAAAAAAAAAGAAGAAGAGGACCCTGAGACCCTGAGATCCTTCTGTATGGTTGACCCTGCCCTCTCTACACCCCACAACCCAAGGGTGGGCCTTTTTTCCTACCCGCCTTGGCCTGCTGACACATGAGTCGCCCTTGGCCCATGCCTGGGCAGCAGTCCCTTTCCAAAAGGACCTACTCCCCTTGTTCACAGACACTCCTAAACAAAATTTAGTTGTTTGTTTTGTTTTGTTTTAAAGATTTATTTATTTATTTTCGAGAGAGAGAGAAAGAGAGCGTGCCTGGGGGAGGGGCGGCGGGAGGGGCAGCAGGAGAGAGAGACTCTCAGGCAGACTCCCCACCGAGCACAGAGCCTGACACGGGGCTTGATCCCCCCACGCCCCGCTCTGACCCTGGGATCGTGACCTGAGCTGGAATCAAGAGTGGGACGCTTTACCGACTGAGCCGCCCGGGCGCCCCATCCGTAGTTGTTCTGATGGTGAGCGCAGTCTAACCTCCGGTGACCCTGCTCTTGCCCGTTGGAGTTCTAGAGAATAAACCCCTTTCTGCTTCCATGACATCTGACTGCCTCTGGGAGGCGGTTGTCCACACTCCCTGCGTCTGCTCTCGGGTCTGGAACATTCGGGTCTGGCTTCCTCTGACGTTCCTCACCTGGAGGCCTGGGCAGGCTGCTCTCACCCTTGGTGCCCGCTGGGAGAGCCGGAGGGGGGTAGGGCTGCCTGGTGCAGGCAGACAGGCTTTGGGGCTCCCCAGGCTCTGTTGGAAGGTGGGCTGTGCCCCTTAACAGTTAGGCAGACATGGGAAGAGGCACGTAGTTCTCTGAGCCTCAGTGTCTCCTGTGTAAGGTCTTGATGCCCCTTCTGGAAAGATCCACAGGGATGCTAAATACTGAGCACTCAGCTCCACACCCGGCACGTGGTGAATGCCAGAGCGCCCCTCGTTGGCCTGTGGGTTAAAATATGGTGCTCGGCGTCCATGCGTCATCTGCAGACCCTGTTACCGTGTCCTCCCTGGTTCCAGGCCCAGCTTCCGTTCCCACCGCCCTTACACTGTGGGCTCATAGGGCCTGGAGTCAGCGAGCAGCCCCTGGGCTGTTCCTCCCCCCAGCTGAGAACTCCACTCTCCCTGCTCCCACGTCTTGAACTCAGGTGCAGAGTTGGGTGGTTAGCTAGAGCCACCCACTGTCCAGCCCTCTCTCTTCCTCAGCAGTCCCCCGAGACTCCAGAGCAGCTTGGACGGGATGGAGACGAGCCAAGCAGGCCCTTGGCGGAAGGATGGCAACCAGTGTTGACTGAGCTTGTTGCAAGTTTTAGGAACTGTTTTAAGGACCTGTCATGGTTTAGCTGATTTATCCTCACCTCGAGACGATGAGGAAAATGCTAGTATTATCATCATCATTTTCAAGATGAACAACTAAAACACAGAGAGGTTGAGTAATTTCCTAGTGGTTAGTGCAAGAGGCCCAGTTGGGGTCTGTCTACCACATCCAGCCCCCAGAGGGTGCGGCGACCCAGACCAGATGGGCCTCAAAGAGACAAAGCAGCTAGCCCTGATACCCCAGCACCTAGACCCAAGGTCAAAGACTAGTTGTCCTGGTGCTTAAAGCTCACACCACTCATTTACATTCATTGCTGGGTGCCTAGGGCTTTAGAGTTTGCAACCCCCAAATGGGGGGTGGGGGTGGTAAATTGGAGAAGTCCTGCCACTTCGAAAAGGGACAGCCCCTCCCCGATTCCATCACATTGTTTCCAAGTATATCAGTGGGCTTGTGTTGCCAGATTTCCTTTTTTTTTTTTTTTTAAAGATTTTATTTATTCACTTGACAGACAGAGATCACAAGTAGGCAGAGAGGCAGGCAGTGAGAGAGAGAGAGAGAGAGGGAAGCAGGCTTCCTGCGGAGCAGCCCCCGATGCGGGGCTCGATCCCAGGACCCTGAGATCATGACCCGAGCCGAAGGAAGCAGCCCAAACCACTGAGCCACCCAGGCGCCCCTCCTTTTTTTTTTTTTTTTTTAAAGATTTTATTTATTTATTTGACAGAGAGAAATTACAAGTACACTGAGAGGCAGGCAGAGAGAGAGAGAGAGAGAAGGAAGCAGACTCCCCGCTGAGCAGAGATCCTGATGCGGGACTCGATCCCAGGACCCTGAGATCATGACCTGAGCCGAAGGCAGCGGCTTAGCCCACTGAGCCACCCAGGCACCCCTCCTTTTTTTTTTTTTTTTTTTTAAGAGATTCTGGAAATCTGGCTTTTTAGGTGAAATCTCTCAATTCTTAAGATTTTAAAGTTTTGGGTTTTTTTTTTTAAGATTCTCTTTATTTATTTGACAGAGAGAGACACAGTGAGAGAGGAAACACAAGCAGTGGGAGTGGGAGAGGAAAAGCAGGCTTCCCTCTACAGGGCTCGATCCCAAGATCCAGGAATTATGACCTGAGCCAAAGGCAGATGCTTAACGACTGAGCCACCCAGGTGCCCCTTTAGGATTTTTTTTAAAGATTTTATTTATATATTTGACAGAAAGTGAGAGATCACAAGCAGGCAGAAAGGCAGGCGGGGGTGGGGGGGGAAGCAGGCTCCCCGCTGAGCAGAGAGACCGATGTAGGGCTCAATCCCAGGACCCTGAGATCATGACCTGAGCCGTAGGCAGAGGCCCAACCCACTGAGCTACCCAGGCGCCCCTCCCTTTAGGATTTTAAAAAAGTGTTTGAGAAAGACACTGTGTGGGCTACGCCAAACCTGTCGCTTTGCAGCTTCCTCCTTAGGCTCCTCTAATGCCGTCACCCGCCTTCGGTCTGCTCTTCTAGCCCTCAGGCCCAGAGACCTAAGTCAGCGCTGCTATCCTGGAGAGCTCGAGGGTCCCAGCATCACTGGAGCCCAGGCTGAGAAAGACTGCATTGAGGTGGGGTCACTTTAAGCAGTCTCTTGTCATCGGTGAACTTTAAACAGGGCGCAGAGAGTCTTGTCAAAAATTTGAGGGTCCTCCCCCAGGTAGAAACAGGGATCCCGGTGACATGCTACTAACCAGAAGGGCTGGAGGTAGAGCCCTCGGTTGCAGAATCCCCCTCAAAGACTGAGTGTTAAACCCAGAACAGTGGCTGGTGACGGAATTCAGAGCACTTTTGACAATCAACAGTGGGGACTGGGCAGTGGGGGTGGGGCAGGGGCACAGTTCAACGTCAAGCCGACAATAGCAGTGACAGTTGAGATCCTAACACGGTGGTCTGAGCCCCGCTTTTGACACTAGTTTCCTGTCTGGCTCTGAGACAATCATTAGCCTCGTGTTCCTCATCTTTAAAATGGGTATAGTGGGTACGGTGATATTCAGCCCTTTAACTTCTGGGATGTTCAAAGAACTGAATTAAATAATGCAGACGGCACTGTTTGGTAGGCTATGAAAGCTCCGTGAAGATGTACGTGTGAATTTGGAGGTGTTTGACAAAGTCTCTCCCAATATCTTGAGCGTGACACATGAACGTGGGTGAATGTGCGGGTAAATATTTAACAACTGGCTCTTGACAGGGTGGGAAGGGGGAGCTGAAATCTGATTTGTATTATTTGCCAATTTCCCTGGTATAAATACTCCTACCACGGCTGATTTTAAACTCCCAACGTGACACTCCAGCTCATCACTGCCTGTTACTACCACTGAGTGAATCTGCTGCCAATTGAAGACTCAGCCCAAAGGTTGTAGATTGTCTGGAGAGAGGGCTTGGTCTGTCTGTCCCTTTCTGGTACGGTCAGCAGGAACCTGGACGAAGGGAGAAGGTCGCGCTCATGGATCTATGAGTGACTCACAGCGGGAAAGGATGCAAACGTATCAGATAGCCGAACTGAGACTCCCAGGATCCCACGCCGGGATAATGCGCTGATGCCTACAAGATGAAAATCAGCAGGAGTCAAACTATACGTCACCTGTTCTTGAATCCAGATAGGCAGCGTTAGAAATAGGGAGCAGGAGACCCGTCTCGGCACCGTCAGAGTAGAGAGGGAATGGAGGTTTTAATGGACGGGGAGTTCAGTCAGAGTCCAAAGTAGGGAGAGTGTTTGCCCAGGAGCGACGTGCTAACTAAGCGATGGCTTCATTTGGGCCCCTAGGACTTAACGAGAACTCCTGCACGTCCTCCCGGCCCCCCCAATGTTTTGCTGCGCACAATAAGCCGGTGAGAGCGGAAGCGGCACTGTACCCATTTCACAGATAAACAGACTGAGGCGAAGAGAGGTTGATACAATGTGGCCCTTTTGTATTCCCGTCAGTCAGTGGTGGCAGAAAGACTCGAGCTCAGGAGGTCTGGCCCCCGGCCGGGCCCTGCCTTGTGCTTATAAGCACGTTATTGTCAGCACCATGCTTTTGGTGGTCCCAGGCAGACCAGGGGATGCGAGGGGACAGGTGGGTGGCCCTGGGACAGGTGGGCCGGCTACACGAAGACCAACACAGGAGGAGGGAAGGCAGTGTTGGGAGGTGGGTGAGTCTTCTAGGGCTTCCTTAGCAAAGGAGCCAGCTGGGGGGCTTCAAGCCTGGAAATGTATTTTCCGGAGGCTGCTGGAGGATAAGGTGTCGGCAGCGGGCTCGGTTCCTTCTGAGGTTCCTTGTGAGGGCAGATCTGCCCTGGGCCTTGCTCCTTGACTTGCTGATGGCTGTCTTCCCCCAGTCACACATCTTCCCTCTGTCCCTGTGTCCTAAATTTCCCCTGTCCTAGGACGCTGGTCATACTGGATTAGGGTCACCCTACTGACCTCATTTTAACTGCATTACCTTTGTAAAGACCCCATCTCCAAGTAAGAACACGTTCTGAGGGAGGGGGTTTGGGACTTGACCAAACGAGTTCAGTGGGGTCGGGGGGGAGACCCAATTCCACCTGTGCCAGGGGGACGATGATGGTGGCCTTTGGGATCTGAGCCCTGTCTCATGGAGGAGCGAGAAGATAAGCTCTAGGGCAGCTAGAACATCTGGGGGGGACCCAGGCTCATGCACCTCGGAAAGACCGAGGGCCTCTCTGTCCCTTGGCCTCTGGAACACGAGCCCCTCATGCGGCTGTAGCTTTCCCCACATGGAGCTGCGCGGAGCCAGCAGCACTTGTCACTGAGTGGTCACACAATAGGTGCTCGCTAAACGTGTGGCAGGACAGCAGAGGAGGAAGGGGACCGGTGCGGGGGGAGGCCCAGCTTCTCCTCCAGATGCCTCAGCCCCAGCTTCTGAACCTCAGCTTCTCCTGGCCCGGCGGTTGCCCTGATGGATCCTTAGGTGTGAGTCCGTGGGCCTCGGTGCTTTTGGTGGCTTCTGAATGTCCCCCCCTCCACCTTTCCTGCAGTCCTTACCATGTTTGTGGGCCAGACACATGAGCTTCCCCTGTAGGACCCGTCCTGCATATCAATGCCACTTCTTGAGCTCAAGGAAGCTTCTAGGAGTTGGGGTAGAACGCAGGCTCTGCATGGGCTCCCAGAGTCACCAGAATTAGCCACTGTGAATAACTGCCCAGCAGAGCCCTCAGAGGTACCCTCGTGGTATTTGGGATGGTCCCACAGTGGTGGGCCTCTGAAGGCTCCCTGTTTTCACCTGTCTCCTAGGTGGGAACTGTTGGGCAGTAGGATCAGACCCAGAGATAAGGCAGGGCAGTGACAGCCACACCCGCAGAGTCAGAAGGGCTCAGCATCCAGGAGCTACTAATCGTGGTGAGGACTAAGTGTCTCCTCTGGGGCAGGCCCTGTCTCCAGCTCTGCCCGTGCACGATTGCACGCTAAGCCTCACATCTACCTGTGCGTCAGGTGTAGGGCTTCCTGTCTTAAGAACAGGGGAGACGAGGCTCAGACTGGTGAAGGGACTTGTGCAAAGGTAGGAGCTGAGTGTGAACCCAGTACCGTTAGACGCTAGATCAGTGGTCCTCCACCCAGGGCAGTGGCATCCTCCAGGGACAAAGGACAGCGCTGGGAGATATTTTTGTTTGTCACACTGGAGGATGGGGGAGGGGGTTGGGTGTGCTGGTTGAATTTCCTGGGTAGGGGTCGGGGATGGTACCAACATCGCTATGTGAGACAGCCCCCGCAATAAAGAATTATCCAGCCCCAGATGTCAGTAGTGCTAAGGCTGAGAAGTCCTGTTCTGGAGTCCAAGCTCAGAGTCATCACACTGTGGTGCCTGTAGAGACCCTACCCAGGGCAGAGGGTTCAGGACCTGGGGGAGGACAGGACCCCAGAAGAACTGGAGTGATGGATAGGGCGTTAAAGCCTCATTGTCACAGCCCTGTCCTAAGACAGACTAGGTTGCAATGGCCAAAGCAAAAGCCCAGATCTGGGAGCAAGGGCAGGGGGTGAGGGTTAGCTAAAGGGCTAATGGGTGGGGACTCATTATGGGGGGGGGGCACCAGCTGGCGTTAATTACAAAAGATTGTGGAACCAGGGGCTGTGCACCCAGCAGGTCCCGAGACCATCGTCTTCCATCTGCTCCCTATTGCCTCCTCCCCGATGAGTCTTCATGAGGCTTCTCAGCCATTGCCACAGCTCTTTGAGCCCAGGAGTAAAGGGTATGCTGTGTGGGGACACGGGAGAGGCTGAGCCTAGCTTTGAATGTGAGATCCTTGATCACACAGCAGCCTCGAAGATCATCTCCTCTTGATGCCACGCACTTTGGGCCCTGTTTCCCCCAAGAAACCTGCAGTCCTCTGCACGTAGATGGGGCCTTCTGCCTTTGGCTCAACTCACCTCTACCCTTCCTAGGCCAAGTCAGGTCCTCTGAGTTCTCCAGGCTAGGTAAGCTCTTTGGAACTCAGCGCAGTGAGAGAAGCGAGGGCATCAGCTGGGAGAGGGGAGGGGCAGCAGATGTGGAAACTCGCGTGGGGAGCACAGCGGGACAGGGTGTGCTTGGCGGAGGGACAGCCGGACAGCTGGGCAGCAGGAAGCCGGTGAGGCCAGTAGAGCTGGGTGCTCCTGGACAGGGAGACCCCGTCAGGGGGCTTATGTGTGTCTCTCCAGTCACATTCAGGTGCCAAGTACAGGGCAGGAGTTGGTGAAGCTGGATTTGACTCTTAAGTAAGAGACTCAAGGGTATATGCAAAGGAGGTGAAATGGTGAATTTGATGTTATGTTTTATCCTAATTTTTAAAAAAAGAATCATATGTAATGGTGTAGTTGTGATGAGGGCTATGAGTCAGAGAAACAGACCAGAAAGTTCCAGGGGAGTCACAGGCTTTGGGGATCAGGGAACGGGACAGAGGGCACTGGAAGGACAAGAGATGGTGGTCGGAGTGGGGTGCTTAAGGCTGATATCGGGGTGCGGGGCTGCAGCTGCTGGAATGACAAGGCCCAAGAAGTAACTTGGAGCAGATGGCTGGAGGGAAGTGGGGGGTGTCTAGAGGAGAGGTGGCCGAGGAACAAGGTGTGGCAAGGGCCAGCCATGAAGATCCCGAAAAGCAGCTAGAAGAAGATGGGTCTCAGTGCCAAGGCCAGTGGCAGGGGTGCTCTGGGGAAAATAGTGCCACGGCCAGTGACAGTCCGGGGGTCAGTGGTTTCTGGAGGGCTTCTCTCACAAGAGGGCAATGGGCCGTTCTCAGAAGTGGCCAAGCGGATTGGAAATTTTATTTATGACAGACCACACAGGAGAAGGGTTCGGATTGGGAGATGGGAGAAGAAGGGGGGGCCCCCACAGAGGCTTACAGGGCTGGGGATGCAGCCAAGGGGGGTCCGGGGCTTCTGTAGGGCCGGACACATTCCGGGAGGGAGGTGCACTCAAGGCTGACCACGGGGAGATACCGGTGGAGGGTCGAGCCAGGAGGGGAGGGGCAGGGCGCTCTTGGCCCCCACCCAGGCAGCGTAAGAGCACCCTCAGACCCTGTGGGCAGGGCCAGCGGCCCTTGACTCGCCCGGAGTTGCAGGGACCTGGAGGACAGGTCCCCAGGGGCTTCCAGGCAGGTTTTGTCTATGCATTCCTCTGCCAGCTGACATTTGGTTTGATTTCCCAGAAACATCCGTCAAGGAGATGTCCATGAATTTTTTTCCTGCCCATTTTTCTTCACTCAGGTGACATCCCAGACCTCAGAATGTAGTGGTCGGCAGAAATCCCCCTGACCACCCAGTCAGAGCACTCGCTGAGGCCTCAGAACTTCCCAGGGGTGACATGAAGCCAGCCGGAGACTGTCCCAACACTGGCCATGAGGGAGCACTGGGCTGTGGGGGAGACAGGAAAGGAAGGGCCTCCAAGGTGCTGGGAAGGGGCTTCTTTCCGCTGAGAGAAAGGAGGGGCGGGGCCTGGGAGCTGTGGGGTGCAGGCGGGGCAGGAGAGATGGCTTCAGCCAGACACAGGGCATTGTGGGATGGGTGGGTTTCCTCGGCCCTGGCTTGGGGGGCGGGGGAGGGGAAACAGCTAGGAGGCTGGTAGAGGGAGCTAGGTGGTGGGAAGGAGAGGTTTGCTTTTCCTTGGTCTTGACAGTGTGTGGTGGCTGAGACCAGGGAGCCCTTGTTTTTGCCCCGGCAGCTAGCTAGACGGCCAGTGTCGGTCCAGAGGTAGACGGGTGGGGAGCAAAGATGGTTCTACGGACAGATGGTTCTGTGGACAAAGATGGTTCAGCCCTGCACCAGGCCGAGCCGTGCCCCGTGTCCCGTCCCCTAGGCTGCAGGACAGGAGCTGGGACAGTGAGAGCATCCCTCAGGATCCCATATAAACACCTCCCCACTGGCCAACCCCATCCCAGCCAGAATGGGGAGCAGGTGGCTTATTGTAAGCTGTCAGGCTTGGATTGCTAGAAGGAACCATCATTAATGATGGTCATGAGGGGAGAATGCAGAGCTGCAGCCAATCCAAAATGGGCCTCCCCTCTGGGCTGGTGGGTGCTCAGGTCCCCGGTAAGCTGACGTTTGCAGGTATCATGGGCATGTGAGCCAGTGGTGAGGGGCAGGGAGGGGGCACAGAGCACCCCCATAGACTGGAGAGCCCCCCCACAGAACAAGAGAGGAAGGATTAACTCATTCCACTAGCCTTTATCATATACCTGCTTATTGAGCAGGACCCTGGGGACCCGAAGGCAAGGCCTTGCCCTGCTCCCAGGAGGCTGACTGCACAGTGGTGAAGGCTTACCGGAAGCTCGAGTGACAAGGACCAGGCTTCACTTCCGGTTGGCAGCACCCCTTAAACAGTGTGGGCCCATCTCTCTATGTCTCTGTCTCCCTCTCTTCCCATCTCGCCTGCCTTGGTTCCTGTCTCTGTCTCATGGAATCCTTGGATTTCAGGGCAGGAAGGCCCTAGGAATCATCCGGCTATCCCCCTCCCATTACTCCTGAGAAAGCCAAGGGGCGGGGACATACAGTGACTTGCCCAAGGTCACACAGTTATTTTTGATGTCCTAGTTTATCTTTGTGTTTTGCTTCATTCTATCATATTTGTCTTTCTTGTGTGTGTGTTTGCAAAACTGACACAGAAAGGTGACGTCACACAAAAAGACGACACCCCCCGCCCCCGGCTAGTAGCAGAGGGTGTCCAGGTACAGAAACATTCTCCCACAAAAAGGGAGGTACCCAGCTCTGCTCTGGCCTGGGAAGAGTAGTGGGGGGAGTCAGGAGGAGGAGGAGGATTGTGCCATGATGTCCCAGGCCTGCCAGTGTCCTGTCTGCTGCTGGAGGAAGCCCCTCACCAGAGGCTGGGGAGAGTGAAGGTGCAGATTCCCTTCCACCCACTTCTGGGGACTGGGCCTGGTCCCAAGGTCTAGCTGGGGTTCCCTGGGGGCCTGGGATTTAGGCCAGGTGGGTAGGCTGGGTCAGAACTGCTTCTGAGACCCCCCCCCACCCCCTGCCACGCATGCCTTGGGGTTTAGTGACCAGTTGGGCGCTGAGTTCAGCGATGGACCAGAAGGTGGAAATCAGGGGTCCTCAGCCGGAGAGCTCCAGCTGGTCTCGCTATCTCTCTGTGTCTCTGTCTCTCTCTGTCACACACACACACACACACACACACACACACGCTGACACCCCAATCAGTGAGGGTGATTTCATTTCGCTAAGGAAAGCTTTATTGCTGGGGGCACACGGAAAGGGGGCAGCGGGAAGAGGTCTCTGCCTTCAGTCTGGTTTCCTTTGTTCCTCCCTCGCCTCCCTGCCTCTCCCCTTCCCGGCTTCCCTCCTCTCCTCTAGCCTCCTTCTTCCCTTCTCCCTCCCCGGCCCCTCCTCCCCCATCCCCCAGAGCTGGGTCCCCGCAACAGGACCGCCACTGAAGGCGGGGAGGTGGGGGTGGGGGCCGCGGGCTCCGGCCTCAGCCTCGATGGCCATCTTCCCGCAGGGAAGGAGTTAAGTCTCTCCGCTGCATCCCTCCTCCCTCCGCTGCCTCCCCCGCCGCCACTGAGTCCTGCAGCTAGGCCCTGGGCTGACCTTCACCGGGAGGGAGGCCGCAGCGCGCATGCCCGGGCCGGCTGCCGTCCGGCTCCAGCCGCTGCCCCGGCCCCCGGCGGGCGAGGGCGAGGGAGGGCGGCCGCGGGCCGGGACGTGCCCCTCGCGCCCGGCCGCCCTCCGCTCCCGCGCGGTGGTGGTGATGGGGTGGGGGGCGGGGGACGCCGAGCCCGTCCCGCCGGCCGCGGCGCATCTCTCCCTGAGCGGGGAGAGGCGCTTTGCCATTTGGTGCTGGTGGTGCTTCGGAGGGAAGGAGAGATGGGGGGACGGCAGGGGGGACTCCGGCTCCGAGCCGCAGGGCGGCCGCCCTCTGCCCGGACACGCGCACGGTCTGCCCGGAGCACGGCCTGGGCCGGTCGGTCGGCCGGGGCTAAGGGCCCAGTTGGGCTGGGAGGAGGGTCCCCCGCCAGCGGGAAGCGGGGCTTTCCCTGGGCCTCCACCCCACCCCGGGTCGGGCCGGAGCCTGTGGCAGCAGCACTGCCGGGCGCTCTTCTGGGGCTGAGCCACTGGGGATCCTGGTCTTTGTGAGGTGGGAGTCCCGGCTCGGGGTGCCCACTCCTGCGCCTCTGCTTTCTGGTCTGAAGGCCCCCCTCCCGTCCCGTGTCTGCACACGTCGAGCTGCCCCTTTAGAAGCAACAAGGAGATGCGCCTGCTGGTGCCTTGTCAGTCGCACCTTGTGGGTGGGATGTGGGGCTGGTGGGGTTAGGCCGGTGCATGCAAATCCCTGTGGCTCCTTGTCCCTCCGGCCTTTGCACTGGTGTGTGTGCCTGAGGGCCATTCGTGCACTATGGATCCGTAAAGAAGTCTCCCAGAGAAGTGGCTGGGAGGTGGGGGGAGGCCCCCCAGGCTCAGGCTCCAAGGCTCCAAGGCTCCGAGCGAGGCTCAGGCTCCGGTGGCCCAGGAGGGAGTGAGCTGTGGTCTTGAGTGATGCTCACCAGCTCCCTGGGTATCACCAGAGCCTTTGGTCCAACCACCTCCTGCAATCTCCTCCCCACCAGGACCAGCCCCTCAGGAATGCGCGGTATCCCCACTGCCCTTCACCGCACTTCCTCAAACTTGCTGTCTTCTTTACCCGAAAGGCCTCTTCGAGAGTTGAGAACTCTGAGCTTTATACAAAGCCTAAACGTGTCTGCCCCTGCCCCAGCCCCCCAGAACCTGTAAGGTCCGTGGTTTCACACATGTCCATGCTAGAAGCACCCACCGTGGGTGGGGATGCCCATAGCGACTCACGCCTTCAGGTAAGTGGCAGAGTATGAGCTCTATCCGCTGGCCCACTGAGCTTTGGGTGGTGGCGTTTGATCATAAGTCCCCGTGTCCCAGGATGGGGGGTGGGGTGGGGAGGACAGTGGGGCTTAAAGACTAGTTCCTGATGTCAGGGGGCCACATTTAGGAAATCAAACATAATATCTCAGACACTCGTCAGGCAAGTGCCAACTCGTGGTGTAGATGGCAATGCGTATTCAAAGAAGAGAAAAAGTTGGTGCACAGGAGTGGAATTGGGGAGGACTTCCTGGGGGTGGTGGGGCCCACACTAGGCTTTAAAGGATGAGTGTGATCTGGATAGGCAGATGAGCAGTAGTAGAGGGATTCCAGGCACAAGAATAGTGGGAGCAGAGGCTTAGACATGGGAATGAGTGAAGGGTTTTGGAGGTTAGCAGACAGACTAGAGGTAATCTCCCCCAGGTCACCAGTGGCCACCTTCATGGCCTATGGCAGCACCCCCCCCCCCCGTTCCCACCCTGCCAGGACCCAGTTTCTGCATGGGGGAATGTGGGGGGAAGCTGGGTAGAGATCTGGTAGAAAGAGGACCTCTGGGTTCCTTGCTAAGCCAGCAGAAAAGGAGGGTTATCGTGGACCACTCTGGCCTTTTGGAGGACTGACAACGGGCACCCACCTGCAGGGAGACAGCACAGCGAGGGCCCAAGGAAGTCAGGCTGTAGGCAAAAGGACTCTCCGGGCAGAACACTGCCTTGGTTCTTTGTCTGCACTCTGAAGGCATGCTGGAGGGGTTCCCCAGTGCAATTCTGGGTCTTTAAGGTGTAACTGCAAATAAGTTTTCCAACAAATTCCCCCAGGCATTGCCCGGCCCTCACCGGGATGCCCCAGGAGGCACGTAAAACTTGACCCACTCTCCTCTTCCCAAAGCCCTTGGGCTCTTCCTCCAGAAGGAGGAGAGAGGAGAGGGGTGTGGCCTTCAGGGGGGACTGGGTGGCGCTATGGTTCCCAGCCTGGGGATCTCAGGATTTGCCCCTCCTGTTTCCTGTCCCTCCTTCACCCCAGGGACTGCCAGCTCCCTCCACACTGCCTCTTCTGGGGCTCCCTCACAAACCCACACTTCACCCTGATTTCTTTGGGGTCTGGAGGATGGCCCTCCCGGACCCAGCAGCCCCAGCACCTCACCCCTCCCATGCCCGGTTCCAAAGCCGGGAGGCTCTGCTCGCCTCATTGCCTCTGCCCATCCGCCCAGGCCCCCACCCCAGCCCCTCGCCTTCCCTCACATTTTCTCTTCCTGTTCTCAGGAGTCGGATCCACGCCTCTTTTCCGAAATACTTCCCCTCTTGCCCTCACTTTCTCACATAGAGACAAACAAAGACTCCCATACCCAGAAATAGACTCACAGGGAGCTGGGAGACACACACAGGCCGTGTCCTGCCACACACGCACTGGCGGGCGCGCATTCGCACCGGGGCTCCGGTGCAGGGAGGCACACAGAGAAGGCGTTTGTCCGTGCACGCACACAAACACCCACACCCACGGCCACCGCGCCGTGCCCACACAAGGGCGCAAACACACCCGGCGGCCGAGACAAGGGCGCACACATCTGCGGACGAGGGGACACCGCCTCCCCGGGCACACCCACCGCGGCCGGCCTGGTGCAGGAGGAAGGCCTCCTCCGGGCTCGGCTCCCCCCGGATTCCTTCCAGCGAATGTTTCCCTACTTGGCCTGCCCGGTCTCTGGGGAAAGGGCCTCAGAAATGCGGCAGGAGCCACTTGGGGGACAGTTGGAACGGACTGTTCCCTGCCTGGCCCTGCCGGCGAATTCCCTAACCGAGAAACTATTCGTGGCGAGAGCCCGGGTGGCCGGCGAGCCCCCCGCCGCCTCCCCTCGTCCCCTCCCCGCGCCGCCTCCCCGCGGCCCTCCGGCGGCCTCGGGCTGCAGCGCCGCTGCCCAGCGCCCCGGAGCCGGGCTTGCCGGCGAGCCTCGCCGCTTATCTGCGCTGCTTGGACAGCGAGGGCTGGAAAGGCAGGCGTTTGTGTCCCCGCCGAGTCAACAGGCAGACCCCGGGCCGCCGGACTATTTCTGTCTTATCAGTGCAGGAATGCGGCAGCCGCGGCGGCGGCGGCGGCGGCGGCGGCGGCGGCGGCGGCGGCGGGCGGGCGGCGGCGGCGTGGGCCGTGGGCCGTCAGGGCAGCCCTGAAGGGGCCCCCTCCCCACTCCGCTCGAGTAGAAGTGTGAGAGAGCCCAGCAGGACTCAGAGGGGAGAGTTGGAGGAAAAAAAAAGGCAGAAAAGGGAAAGAAAGAGGAAGAGAGAGAGAGAGTGAGAGGAGCCGCTGAGCCCACCCCGATGGCCGCGGACGAAGTTGCCGGAGGGGCGCGCAAAGCCACGAAAAGCAAACTTTTTGAGTTTCTGGTCCATGGGGTGGTGAGTGGGGGAAAGTTAGCGGGGGAGGGTGAGCGAGCTGGCGCGGGCTGAATGGAGGGATGATCGGGAGGGGCCGGGAGGGGGCTCCCGCTCTCCCACCCTCTGGCAGGGGCGCCACGGCCCGCGGCCCAGCCCCAGGACGGTGCCGGCGCCCTGGCACTCGAACACGTCGTCAGGCGGCGGGCCGGGGATGGGTGCCCGGGCGGGGAGCGGGACGCGTCTGCAGGGGTCCTTGTCAGGGGCTGGGGGTGGGACTTGGGGACTGTCCCCCCCGCCAAGTGTGTGTGTGTGTAGGGGGGGTCCCCTCTGTACCAGACGCGTTGTCTTCTGTTCTCTTCCTCGTGGGCCCAGGTGTTCCCCTGCCCTGGGGGTGGGGGTGGGGGACACGGCAGGGGGTGGGCTGGGTTGGCTGCTCCTCCGCTGGGACAGTGTCTCTCTGATTGTGTCTCCGGGAGCAAGGAGCAGGTGACCCTGGAGGCACTGCGAGCTGCAGGCTCTTTGGCTGAACAGCCTCAGCATCCTGGCTGGAGGGCTCTGGCGCTTTGCTGATGGCCTCTGTCATCAGGGTCAGAGAGAGACCCTCTCTAGGGACAGGTCCCAAGTGAAGGGGTCTGAAGATCCCCTTGGCCGACTCAGCCACCAGAAGCTGATGTCCTTAAATCCTCAAAGGTGTGAAGGAAGGCCTGGAGTCAGGGACGTGAGGCCTAGAGGCCAAAGGGGCAGGGTGGCCCCTTCCTGCCAGGAGCAGACTTGGAAGGCCCACAGGGAGCCTAAGGGAGCCCAGGGTGACCTGAGGGGATGGGACCTCAGGCTGAGGCAGCAGGAGCCAGGCTGGGAGAGGCGTGGAGGGCAGCGGAATGGGAGAGTCAGGGGCTGTGGGACTTGAAATGGCTACTGGGTTCGGAGCTGGGTGCAGAGGAGGCAGTCAAGTTGACTATGGCCAAATTTGGTTGTGACCCCAAAGAAGGCACGTTCTCAATGAGGGAGGCCAGAGTGCCTAGAATCTTGGTCCTTCGTTGGGGTGGTCCGGGTAGCTGGCACAGCCTTCTGGGGGCTCTGGAAACTTCTCTCTTGGGGCCCCTTCAGCAAATCAGCAAGTATCGATGGCCTTGAAAAATGGGAGAGCAGCTGACTAGGTAAAGGGGCTTCACTGGGGCAGCTTGTCCTCCAGTCCCAGAGATTTCTAAGGCCACTTCCCAGGGGTGCCCTTGTCAGTCAGCCAAGTTGCCTGCCCAGCCATGCTGCTTGGTGAAGTCCCTTTAAAAAGGCTCATCCAGGGGAGAAAGGGGGCTATCCATGTGGGTTGGTTGGTTTGTTTATAATTTAGCCAACTTACAGCTCCAGTTCTTGGGTGGCTGTGAGTCCCACAGCTTCACTCCCCATACCCAGTCTGTACTGCAGTGGGGCCAGGCTCCATGCTGGGCCACCCCGCTGGAGACATGAGTGACGGGGTCAGGTGGGGCGGGGGAGGCAGACACACGGACGGGCGGTTTTTGCTCTGGGAGAGATGGACAGAGACAGCTGGCCCGCTGGGAGTTAGGGACCTAGCTCAGGCCAGCGGGACTGGAGGGAGAGTTGGCAGTTAGAAGGAATTCACCCAGCTCCTGCTCAGGGCTCCTCCGTGTGCCTGGGGCCATCTGCACTCCGGGAGACAAAGTGGGTAGCCTGTAGAAGGTAAAAGGGGCACAGGGGCTGTGTCCCTTGCTCCCTAATCTCCTTCCTGCTCTCTTTGTCCCCTTCACACCCACCCTCCACTTTGTAGCCCCTCCGGGGGCCTTCCCCAATCCCAGTTCTGGGATCTGGACAAGTGGGGTTTTGAAAGTCTGTGAAACATTTCACTCAATGAATTTGCATCTCATCTACATCCCATCTGAGGTGGCAAGGGAATACACCTGCCTCATCTCGCTCCCCATGGCACCCCTTTGAGCCCTGACTTCCTACCTCGCTGGGGCGCGGTGGGAGGGAAGTGGAGGAGTTCTGTAGGATGGAACCATCTCTGGTAATGCCGGCGGACAGGAAGGGAGAGATGGATGGAGGAGGAAATGCCGCTGCCTCTGAGCTCTCCAAGCCTCTGGGCAGCCCCCCTCCAGCCCAGCTGCCTCCGGTCAGGGAATCCTGGAAGGCTGTGACCTCACTGGCTCCTGCTGCCTCCAGCCTTCACCTTAAGGGCATATGGGGGGGGGGGGCTGAGACGTCAAAAGCCCTGGGTGTGGAGGCTTGGCATCAGCCAGAGGGGGGGTGGTGGGAGCTGAAGGGTCAAAAGCAGGGGCCCAGAGAGAAGGGCGGGTTAAGGTGGGGAGCGCAAGCACAGGCCAGGACAGCCCAGGAAGTGGACTTGAGAAGCCGGGAGTGGAAAGAGAGACAGAAGTCCTAGCAGAGAGCGGGGCCTCTAACCCAGGTGAAGCTGCAGAGAGCAGACAGTCCGGGCCCCTCAGGAAACGGCGGTTCTGTGCTGCCTCTGCCAGGAGGCGCTGCGTGACCTTGGCTAGGTCGCTTTTCTCCTTGAGCCACGGTTGCCTCATCTGTCAAGTGGGGTGGGAAGAACCCCCTCAGTCGGTCTTGCGGAGGAACCTGTGGATGTGAACATCCTTTGAAAAGGTTGAAAGGCGCCATTAATATTCATTTTCGCGGTACCTTCCGCAGACCCGAGGCTGGCGATGCCCGGTGCAGCTGCCTGGCTTCAGTTAGCTTCCTGCAGCGAGACGCAGAGCCCCCTCCGCCGAGCCGCGCGGTGGCGGCGCCCCTGCCCCTCCCACCCCTCGCTCACGCTGGCGGCATCGGGGTCACCGGCCGGGGGGCTTGGGGTGGGAGAGACGCGGCTCACCGCGCCTGCAACCGGGGCCCTGGTCTGACCGGCGGGCGCCTGTTTCTGCTTCACCTCCGCCCCCGCCCTCGTCCCCCCCCCCCCCCACCCAGCGCCCCGGGATGCCGTCTGGAGCCCGGATGCCCCACCAGGGGGCGCCCATGGGCCCCCCGGGCTCCCCGTACATGGGCAGCCCCGCCGTGCGACCCGGCCTGGCCCCCGCGGGCATGGAGCCCGCCCGCAAGCGAGCAGCGCCCCCGCCCGGCCAGAGCCAGGCCCAGAGCCAGGGCCAGCCGGTGCCCACCGCCCCCGCGCGGAGCCGCAGGTGAGTGGGGCCCAGCGCGGAGGGGGCGGGCCACGGGACCCCAGGGACGGGGTGGGTGAGGAGCGGGACTGGAAGGAGCGAGGAAGAAGGAGCGAGCGGTCCTGGGTGGGATGCCCTCTGGGGAGGTGGGCCGAGGGGGCACCGGTCTGGTTCCTTTGTGTGCCCACCGTAGAGACTGAAGCTGCGGCCGTCGCGCCCTTCTCCTTGTCCCCTGCCCCCTCCTTCTCTCCAGCCCTTGTCCCCAGGTTCTGGGAGACGCTTCTGTCTTTGGGATGGGGGTGGGGCTGGCGGTCGGACTGAGGGCTGAGCTTTGGGGACGGTTTCCCCAAGTGTGGCTGCGCAGTGCGCCGTCCTCGGTCCCCTGGCTGGACTGTTTAAAAGCCCCACTCCAGGCGGTCTCAGTCTGACTCTCTGGTCAGGGGGGTGGAGCCTGGGGATTTGCCCTGTGGGTGGGTGGTCTGCTGCAGAGTCCTGCTCTCAGGCGATTCCTAGGCAGGCAGAGGATGGGGAGCTGCCATCATCTGTCCTGGGGACCAGGTCTGCCCCCCCAGCCAGGAGAGGCCAGCCCGTTCCCCTGTCTGAGCCAGCTGGGGACACCCTGAAAGCCCCTGCTGGTGTCTGGCAAGAGAGATGCCCCTCTGGGTTTCACTATTTAACCAAACACACATGCTTCCCTTTGCACACCAGATGGAGTCCTATAAAAAGAGTAATATGGATTTTACCTCATTATTAAATATTTTTTTACACATCAAGGAAAATTCACCATTTATAGGATTCCCAAGATGAATTCTTTTGCAAAGTGAATCATCCTTTCATACAGTAAACAAGTTCCTGATCTGTCTTGTGTAGATGGAGAGTTTCACATAGATAATTTCTTCAAAACAAATCAGACCTTTAATGAAAGGGGCTCACCTGGCCTTAGAAGAGACTCTTGGGCAGGAGGGGGCAGTGGCTGTCACCACACACAATGGTACAGAGCCATCCTCCAGGCTGGGTTTTAATCTCAACTTGCCATGGATTTTCTGGGGGTGTTTTTGGGAATCAGAAGCAGCTAGCAGGTCAAGAAGAGTCCCAAGTCCCAGCTGCCACCCCAAATCCAGCCTGCGGTCACACCCCCACAGGAGAAGCCTCTCTCTGGACCTCTCTGGGTGTGTTTCTGGACCCTGCTGGCAGGGTGATCCGAGGGCCTGCCAGCCTCCTCTTCCAAGCCCATGGTGCCAGGGTTACAAGACCTCCCCAGCTTCACCCATCACTTCCTGCTCCAGGGATGGGAGAGGGCGTCTGCTCCTCTGCCTCTGAACTCAAGCCACCTTGGACTGTGTACCTCAGCTTAACAGAAAGGGAGACTCCTCAGAATCCCTCCTCCTCCTCCTCTGCCCTCCCCCTCCCTAGCTTTTCTCAAGCACTTTTGCAGCTCCCCCCCCCCCCAGCCCTTCCTAAGTCTAAATTTCTCTGGCCTGAGGATGTGGTGGGGTGGAAAGGGGCACCAGGGCTAGAGAAAAGGACGGGGCCACGTCTGCTGCCCACAAGAGGACATAGCGCCATGCCATGCACCACTGCCGTAGCCCTTGGGCGGGCAGACGAGCGGGCTGTGGGAACCCCAGCCAGGCGGGTGGAGATGTCGGGATAATTTAGCAGGTGGCCTCGTTACTCCCAGATCTGTCGCCATGGTAACCTGGTTTTTTCTTTAAAAAATGTACAGTGCCAAGAGGAGGAAGATGGCTGACAAAATCCTCCCTCAAAGGGTGAGTGCCTTTCACAGCAGCCCCCGGCCCTCCCCCCACCCTGTGCTGCTCTGCCTCCTCTCCCCCCACCCCACCGCCCTGGACCGCTTCCCCTCCCCCCTCAGGAGCAGAGCTTCAGCGTCACAGCCACTTTCACTTTTTGTTTAAAAAGCTAATTAAGAAGTGGGGCTCCCTGGCCAGAGGGAGGGGGTGGGGCGGAGGGAAGGAGCAGAGCCGCCCTAAGAGGTAGGGTCCTGGGCCCGGGGTGCTGTGGACTGAGCTCCCGCAGTCCACAGACATAAATAAAGGTGTGGGACAAAGAGGTCACAAGAGCTAGGGGACCAAAGGCTGGCAGGGGAGTGAAGGGAACTGAGGCTGGCCAGAAGGCCTGGACATCATCAGTGAACCGAGGCGCAGCGAGGCGTGCGGGGTAGCACGGCTGAGATGTCAGTGTAGCGACAAGGTGGGTGCCAGTGGAGAGGGAAGCAGCAACATCCTCTGTCTCAGGCACCCCAGGAAGGTCCAGAGGCCATGTGACAAGGGCAAGGACCAGATGAGGTGAAGTCCCACTTGCTGGGCTCCGTGGCTGCGGCCTCCCCTAGTGATGAAATGCTTCTCTCTCGAGGGAGAAGCAGCTTTTTGTCCCTACATGCCGAGGTCTTTTCTGCTGGATATGCAGTCCTGGGGAGAAGGCCCCATTTGCACTCAAAGTTCCGTGCCCGGAACCTGGCCAGCACCCCTCTACACTCTTTGTATCCTGGGACCACCTGACATGCACGTTCCCCCTACAAGACTGGCTGAGCCCCTCGTTCCCTGCCTTCCTCCTGCTATTCCAGATCCGGGAGCTGGTCCCGGAGTCCCAGGCTTATATGGACCTCCTGGCGTTTGAGAGGAAGCTGGATCAAACCATCATGCGGAAGCGGGTGGACATCCAGGAGGCTCTGAAGAGGCCAATGAAGGTGTCTTGATTTGGGGGCAGGAAGAGGGCTCTAGGTCGTGTTCCGAGAACGAAGCAGTGGGATCGCCCCAGGGAACGGGAGCATGCCGCATGGGCTCTATACTACACTCTTTATTTCTACAGCAAAAGCGGAAGCTGCGTCTTTATATCTCCAATACTTTTAACCCTGCGAAGCCTGATGCTGAAGATTCTGATGGCAGCATTGCCTCCTGGGAGCTGCGGGTGGAGGGGAAGCTTCTGGATGACGTACGTCCTGGCCCAGGTCTCTTCAGGTGCCCTGGGGTGGGTATGGGGCTGAGCTGAGGACAGAAAGAGATGGATGCACCATGGGTTAGGGAGTCAGCCCTGGCGAGGGGTGGGCGGCCTGAAGAGACAGTCGGGCGCAGAGGCCTGCTTCTAACCGTGCTGCCCTACCCGACCAGCCCCACCCACCCCCGGCTTGTCCTGCCCCCACGGTCCCTGTCCTGCCCCCACGGTCCCTGTCCCTCTCCCACAGCCCAGCAAGCAGAAGCGGAAGTTCTCTTCCTTCTTCAAGAGTTTGGTCATTGAGCTGGACAAAGACCTTTATGGCCCCGACAACCACCTCGTTGAGGTAAGACCCAACTTCTGCCTGGGCAACGGCCACTCTGCCACAGACCACCGTTCCCTCAACCACACGGATCTGGATCAGGGACCACCTGAGAGCCCTTGGCCCCAGCAGCCATGATGGGCCTGTGAGGTGACCCAGCTCTCCTCCCCTGGGCAGTGGCACCGGACACCCACCACCCAGGAGACAGATGGGTTCCAGGTGAAGAGGCCAGGGGACCTGAGCGTCCGCTGCACACTGCTCCTCATGCTGGACTACCAGGTCCGTGCCCCTACCCCAGATGCCGCCCCACACCCCTTCTCTTAGGGCAGATCTCAGCTTCCAGGGAACCTACCCGGGAGACCCATTTTCTTCCGTACCTCATCTTCTCCAGAAGCATGGTTCCCAGGAGCCCAATTATCACGTCCCCCCAGTCCCCAGCTGCCTGGCCCCGAGTTCTTCCCACTCCCCTCTCTTTTATCTTCACGGCCGTCTTTTCCCAGCCTCCCCAATTCAAACTGGACCCCCGCCTGGCTCGGCTGCTGGGCTTGCACACGCAGAGCCGCTCGGCCATCGTGCAGGCCCTGTGGCAGTACGTGAAGACCAACAGGCTGCAGGACTCACACGACAAGGAATACATCAATGGGGACAAATACTTCCAGCAGGTACCCTCTCTCGTGACCTCAGGGACGTGGGGGGCGGGCAGAGGTTCCAATAGGGGAAGTGCCTCAATGAGGCTCAAAGGCAACTCCCCCACCCCCACTTCTAGATTCCTGGGCGCTAGCGCACACCCTACCCTACTGTTCCACGCCGCAGCCTGTCCCTTTCAGCCAAGCCAGTTTAGAAAGTTCCGGAACCTTAAAAGGCTGACAGTGTGGGGAACGTAATATTCTTGGCACTTGGGAGTTGGGACCCCTGGGTTCCAGTCCTGGATCCAGACTCTACCAAAGTAGAGATTATTTGTAAAACTTTTTAAATAAACACGGCAGATAAGCTTGAGGCGTAAAATAAGTCGATGTTTATTGAGTGCTTGCCGTGTGCCGGGCTCTGTTGCAGGCGGTGTGGGCTCATCCACTTAGTTTTCCCAGCCTCCCTGGTCATTGCCATCCCCACTCTGGACACGAAGAAACCAAGGCCTGAGAGCTTAGGGGATTGGCTCGAGGTTGCCAGGTTAACGGAAGAGGCAGGATTTGCACCTCGGCGGCCACAGACCCCAGGCCGACGCTTTCGGCCGCGGCACCGCACCGGCCCACGTCCTCCTCCACGCTTCACCGCCCGCAGACACCCTCCTCCCCACTCCGGCAGCAATGGGGACTTAGACTTGCTCCTCTTGTGGCCGTCCCAGAATGGAAGGATCAGGGCTGTCACACTCTTCTCAAGCAGATGAGACTGGTCTCTCTTTCTCTCCTACTTCAGATTTTTGACTGCCCGCGGCTGAAGTTTTCAGAGATTCCCCAGCGCCTCACAGCTCTGCTGTTGCCCCCCGACCCCATTGTCATCAACCACGTCATCAGGTGAGGCCCTGACTCGCTCCCGAGACCAGGGAGTCAGGGCAGTCCTGCCCTCCCTCCTCCTCCCACCCCCCACCCCTGCAACTGCCGCGGGTACCAAGGGCTGGACTTCCCTGGCAGCGTGGACCCGTCCGACCAGAAGAAGACGGCGTGCTACGACATTGACGTGGAGGTGGAGGAGCCACTGAAGGGACAGATGAGCAGCTTTCTCCTGTCCACGGCCAACCAGCAGGAGATCAGCGCTCTGGACAGTAAGGTGGGGCCAGAGCCCAGAGCTGGAGTGGGACATTGACCCAGAAATGGCAAAATGCAGACAAGAGATGAGAGTACAGGCCTGTGGAGAGAAGGGGGCAGGTGGCCTTTCCCTCGCTCCTTGGAGCTCTGCCCATCCCCCTTCCCGGGCACTGCAGTCGCATCAGGGACCTAAGGGACTGCCCTTCAAAGGAACAGCAGCAAATCCCTCTCCCCCACGGCCCCCGTCCTCCTGCCCCTCCTCTCCCACATCACCATGGCCAGGCGAAAGCGTCTGTCTTTCTACCTGTAGATCCATGAGACGATTGAGTCCATAAACCAGCTCAAGATCCAGAGGGACTTCATGCTAAGCTTCTCCAGAGACCCCAAAGGCTACATCCAGGACCTGCTCCGCTCCCAGAGCCGGGACCTCAAGGTGAAGGGGACTCCGGGAGCACTGGTTGGAAGAGAAGCATATTGGGAAGACAGTAAATGTTGTTATATGACGGTGGGGGTGGGGGTGGGTGGTCCAGGCTGGAGGCTGACCCCCCTGCTCCCTCCCAGGTGATGACAGATGTGGCAGGCAACCCCGAGGAGGAGCGCCGGGCTGAGTTTTACCACCAGCCCTGGTCCCAGGAAGCTGTCAGCCGCTATTTCTACTGCAAGGTGCGGAGGGGCTCCCTGGACCTCAGAACCGCCCCCTCCCCCCCGCCCCTGCTCCCTCCAAGAGAAGCCTCCCTTCCCAGCCCGGCCAGTGGCCCTTGTCACTCCACCAACCCCCTCACCACGGAGCCCTCCCTGGGAGCCCTGCTCCCAGACGCTCTTCCAGGGTGGCCGGGTGGTTGGGATTGTCCTGTCACTCACCAGCAACAGTGTGACCCTGCTACTGCTCTCATTTCTCTAAAGATCCAGCAGCGCAGGCAGGAGCTGGAGCAGTCGCTGGTTGTACGCAACACCTAGGAGCCCCTGTGAATGAGCGCCACTGTGGGCCTCCGGCCCGGCCCCCGGGGGGACTCTGCTGTCACTCCCGTGACACCCTCCGGGTGAGGCGGGGAACGATTAAAGGTCATGCATCTGAGAGCGGCCTTGTGTGTCATTGACAACTGGGGAGGAAGGACCAGGGGAAGGCGGTGGGTCCCTCGGGGAAAATTCCCCACCCCCTCCCCCCCATGCTTCTCTTTCCTCCGTTTTTCCTAGACCTAAAAACAGTTTGGCAGAAGACACTTTTAATAACGTTTTTTCTTATTAAAAACAATACAGCAACAAGCTCTCCCTCTGTCCATCCGTTTCGCCTCGCCCTTCCCGGGGCTGAGGCGGGAGGGGGAATCGTGGAGGGGCAGGCCCGGGCTGCCCTAGGTGCTGTTGGCCTGCTCGGGCTCGAACAGCGCCATGGCGAGCTGCGCCCGGGCCCCCAGCCCCTCCAGGCTGCTGAGCCGGCAGCGGTGGTAGAGCTCCTCGCTGAGCCGTGGGCTGCAGTCCCGCAGGGAGAACTTCTGCACCAGCCCTGGCTCCACGGCCCGGAAGAGGTGGAGCCCTGAGAACCGGAGGAACACATCCATCACCTCCAGCCCCTCCAGGGCTTCCTCCTCTTCCTGGCCTGCCAGTTCCCCGGCCAGCCGGGCTCGGGCCGCCAGGTAGTCCGCGTTGTAGAAGCAGCCCTCCGCAGACGCTTGTCGGTCAAACCTGCCTCCGACGGAGGGCCCCCGGGCCGGGTCAGCCCCAGGAGGGGAAGGGGGGTCAGGGCCAGCGCCCGGGGACCCTGGGGCAGGTCTCTGTGGTGCCAGGGCAGGGTTGAACTCCTGGAAATGCACCGGGAAGAAGGCCTGCCAGCCAGAGATGGCGTTCATTCGGCAGCGGTTGAGGACTTCCGGCCCGGGTCTGGTCCACACGGTGGTGAGGAAGAAGAGTGTGTCCACGGGGTGCTTCTTAGAGATCACGTCCATGAGCCGCACCTGGGAAGGGGCCTCGGCGCGCACAGCGAGCCAGGCCAGCCTGGTCCCCGGGTACCGCCGCTCTAACTCAGCCGCCGCCGTCTTCACCCCCAGGAACGGGTCTGGGGCCCCTCGGCCGCCTTCCCGAGGTCCGTAGACCAGCAGCAGGGTGAGCAGCGCATGCTCTCGTGGCTCCAGGACCCCGGCTGCAAAGGCCTCGAGGAAAGCCAGGGCCGCGGCGGCTTCGGCCACCAGGAGCGGCAGCACCAGCTGCACGCGGGTGGCCTCGGTGACATAGGGCATGGGCAGGATCTCTACCCGGCTCAGCGGCCGCAGCAGGCTGACCCTGCGGGCCAGGGCCCGCCGGTGGCCGCGCTGCGTCACGGCTTCCAGCAGGAGGTCCAGCGTGTACTCCATGCCCCGCGCCGGGTCAAAGCGCCGGTAGCCATTGAGCAGCCGCCGCTTCTGGAAGCGCAAGCGGGGCTGGTAGCGGCGGTTCAGCTGCTCCAAGGCCGTCTCCACGGCATCGCCCACATCGGCCCTGCTGGCCCCCTGCAGTGGGCACTTGGGGGACCCGTCGGCACAGGAGAAGGTGTGCTGCTCTGTGAAGTAGTCCCAGCCCAGCACCTCAAATCGGGAGTGTGGTGTGAAAGGGGCTGGGAGCCCGATGGGCCAGCTCAGCCCTGCCTCGCCCTCGGGGGTCAGCACGGTCAGGTTCTGGATCTGAGCCTGGGCGGGGGGGCAGGGAGGATGCAGAGTTAGTGTCCTCTGGGGAGTCAGGGCCTGACCCGCTCTAGCATTCTGGGTTCTGAGCTCGGTCCTGACTCTCAACACGCAGTGAGGTGCCCCTAGGCTAATCACTTAGTCCCCTTTCCATTCCTGTGTGTAAAATGCAGAAAGCATGTGAACCACACGCACCTCACATAGCCGGTGCGAGAAGGAAGAGGGGGAAATGTGCTTTTGCGGCGGTTGAAGCCCCACAGCCTCGCTCTCCCACACCCGCAGAACACCCTCTTCAGACGGAACCTTCGCTTTCACTTGCCTTCCCCGCCTCACAACCCCTAGGATCCCCTGGAGCGTTCTTCCCTGTCTACCCGTGGGCTTTTTAAGGACAGTGCTAGAAACTCAGGGACTTCCAGGCTTCTGCTTCTCCAGTGGAGGGGCACTAAAACAGCCGTGTCTAAGCGCGGGACTGAGCTCCCGTTCTCACAGTGCACCTGCAAACCCTTTTCACTGCAATCAGGTCGGGCTGGGAGCTTCTCTTATGGTTGACCTGGGTCCCCTCTCCTTAGAGATGCGTACACCGAGGTAGGGTCAGCCTCCTCCTACCCCACCCACCTCCCCGCTCGCTTGGCCGCCCCCTCGCTGGGCGCCCAGACAGGGGACGCTCCGTCTGACCGCCAGCAGCGGGCCGGGGCTCACCTGCAGCTCCTCTATCTCGCTGTACGCCCGCTCCAGCTCCAGAGCGCTGAAGCGCTTGTGAAGCCTGTACATGAGGGCTCCCTCGGAGACGGGGTGCACTGCGAAGGCACTCAGGAAGGCCGAGCTCCCCTCCTTCTCGGGGTCCCTATTTTTGGCCAGTTCAAAGGAACGGTACTGCTGCCCCTAGAGGGACCAATCAGATCAATCAAAACCATACCCTGCCTGTCCCCGCCACCCTTACCCGGACTAGCATTCACACCTAGTGGGGAGAGCCGGAGCCCACTCCGGGGTCCCCTTAAACTTGGCCTCTCACCAGATGTGGGAAAAAAAAAATGTAAAGTAGGCCATTAGGATGCCCTCTTTGCCCAAAGAACCCCACTGTTTCAAGAGAATGAAACCCATGAGCCAGAAAATGCTCCCACTACTCTGTTTTACCTTACTTCTCCAGGGCAATGGCCACCTCTAGGACATCCCCAGATCAATTATGACTGTGCATGTCATAAGAAGGAGGGGGCAATGGGCAGGAGGGACAGCTGGCAGGAGCTGGTGAGCAGGGACACTTTCCTATCTTGCCCAGGGGGTCCCTGACAAGTTGCCACTTTTGACAGCCTGAGAACTCAAAGTTAGGGTCAGTGGCTAGGAAGGACAAAACCCCAAGCTGCTGCTGGGAAGGAGCCAACAGCACCCGCCCTGGAGACCAACTGCTCAGGCGCTATGAATTGTTGGGGACCGAGATTGACTTGAACGGGCTGTCACCTGGTGCTGCGAGACACAGCCGATGCCCAGAGAGTCGATGAGGCAGCGGCCAAGCCACTCATCAGGACGGGCACTGAGAATGTCTCCTCGGCAGCCGTCCAGATGTGGCCGCAGTCGAAGCAGGAGACTCCGTGACAACAGGTAGCCAAAGCCCCCGTGGCAGTACCGGGCCTGCTCGCCTGCGCCAATAAACTCCTCGGCTCGGCCCAAGTACAGGTCTTGGTTGATGCTGAGGTGGCCAGCGAGGGCGGCCAGGCGGGGGGCCTGTACATACGTGTCATCCTGCATGATGAAGAACCAGTCGTAGTCGGCCCCAAAGTGCGTGTGGAGATGGCGCAGGGTCTCTGACATGAGCCAGGCTGGCCGTTCGTCCCCATGGGAGACCACCTGCATTCCTGCAGGAGTCCGCGCCCCTCGCTGCCCCGTGAAGTACAGTAATCGAGGAAAGTGGTGGGCCACCGTGCGGTTGACAGCCACAGCCAGAGTGGACAGGGTAGCCCTGGAGGTCAGGACAGCCACCAGCAACCGCTCCCGAGAGCCCAGCTCTGTCTGGATATACCGAGTCCTGCGGAGGGACCAAAACACCAAGGGTCAACTCCTTAAGCTTTAGGGGTCCAGTCTGTCCAGCACAGACATCGCTCTGGGAATGAAGAGGAGGGACCTCCTCATCGATATGAATGAGCTACTACAGAGAGCACCCACAGACACTGGAACTCGTTTGGGGAGGGGTCTACTACGGATGGGTTAGATGATTAGATGGTGAGATGCATTTCCTGCCCTGTTGAAGAATATCCAACACCAATTTAACACCAATGGGGGAGACTTTCTCAAACCTGAGAAGGAAAAATAGGAACAGCCCGTGATGGGTAATAAGGCAAAGAACTGCTCTAGCAGCCCAACATGGACTATCAGTGAAGGCAGAGGCAAGGCCTTCGAGCCGCGTGGCAGTGGGGTCTGGGGACCATGGACACACACAACTCTCACCTGAGCACCTTCTTGTAGGGCTTGTTGGGATCCCGGTAGTAGGGGACAATCCGGGGTTTGAAGTCTTCATCACTTTGGTCGAGTCCAGTTCTTGAGTCTGGATCATGTGGCACTCCCGGGTCCCCCACAGCTTCCACACAAGGATCTTCTCCCTCACCCTGGATCCAGGAAACCCGCAAGAGGCTCAGGCTGCATCCCAGAGACAGCCCTAGGATGAGGGGCAGTGCTGGCCGCAGCAGAGCCAACAGGGAGCTCAGTCGCATGGTGGGAGGCCCTACCTTATGCATGCCCCAGGGGGCACGGCCTCAAGGATCAGTGGGTGTCAGGCCAAGCAATAGCAGGCCTACAGTTTTAAGCAGGAAACCTGGGATCAGTGAAGTCAACAATAGAGCGAGGTGTGTTTGCTGCCAGGCCCAGCATCCCCAGGAAGAGCGGGGCTGGGCTTCAATCCTCAAGGTGCCCAATTTAACTCTCAGTCTAAAGGGCAACACATATTAGAGTCGATTTCACCCACTAATCGGATTATGGTCTGTCTTCCAAAAAGAGGGTTCAAAACTTAATCCTACCAAATCTAACCCAAAGAGATCTACACACATCTGGAGACCTGATCTAAGTCCATACAGCAGCAGCTGATAAAGAAACGGTTGGGGAAAAGCAAAAGCTCCATGAAGAGAACAGCCCCAACCACAAGAGACGTCACCCGTAGGCCTTTTCCAAGAGCCCCTGGCTGGGGGCAGGTTTCCACTGAGCTTCCTGAAGGGGCTGCGGACTGGCTATTGAAGGGCAGCACAGCGGAAGGGCAAGGGGCCTCTTTCTACTCTACTCCTGAGTCTTAAGAAAACCCGCAGCTACTAGAGTTACCCCTCCTCCCAGTCCAGAATGGTCAGGAGCCGCTGGCATGGTGCACAGCTCTGCCCACCCACATGAGGTGGACAGACAGGGCGACTCAGCACTGAGAGCCTCTCAGAGGAGCACGATGGCTGATGGAACCATCCTGCGGGGCAGTTCTTCTCTGAACCCAGCTGCCGAGAGGCTGGTGCCGTCCACCTTCTTCTGAGAGGAAACAGGAAGCAAATGACAGTAACTCTGGCTGCGTAAGAGCAGTTCGGCGTCTGGTTTTACCGGGGCCCCAGGTGCCCAAGCCAAACCACCGTGGGAGGACGAGAAGCAGCCAGAGACGCCACCGGGGTCCTGTGAAAGCAAACGGGGGCTCGGCTGGCTTCGGACGCCACCGCGGCCAGGACCAGCGCCCCCGCCCCCCCTCTCAGCGATCAAAGACCAACTCTAGTCCTAGAAGGCAGGCCCAAAGCGAATTTTAGCTGTTAGTCTCCAAACAGAAGTAAACCCGGCTGCGTCACGGAACTGTCGAGGAGGGGCCGGGGGACCGAGGGAATGGAGGTCGCGGCCGGGGCGGAGGGCGAAGTCCCCGTCACCGGGCCCGTCGGCGGGGCAAAGGCCCTGCCTGTGCGTGCGGGCGAGGGGCAGCAGGTACGCCCGCGTCCCACAGCGCGAGGAGGCCCTGCAGCACGGCCGGGGAGGCGGCGGACCGGTAAAGGGCAGCCAGGTGTGGCCGACGCGGCCAGCGCCGTCCTGGGGAGCAGGGCGAGGGCGTGGGGGTGGGACCTGCACCTGCCGACGCGAGCGGCGCCCCGGTCGCCCCTGGGGGGGGAAGGGCGGGGAAGGGGGAACAGACCCCAGCGCCCGGCCGAGGCGCCGGCTCCGCCGCTGCAGCCGCTGCCACCTCACAGCCCGGCCCGCGCCTTCCTCTTCCGCTCGCCGTCAGCCCCGGTCTCTATGGTGACCGCATCCGGTCGCTCGCCCCGCCTCCGCCCGCTGGGTGGTCTCCCCGCCCCCTTCCCCCCACTGCGCAGCCGCCGAGGGGATGACGTGGCAGCCCCGCCAGGCCCCCGCCCCCGAGAAGGAGCGAGCGCCCCCCTGACCCTAGTAGCCGTGGACCGGCGGGCGGGCAGCATCTGCAGCCTCGACTGTCGTCTTCCTCGGAAATAAAATGTCCTTCTCCTCAGTGGGCGCGCCTCGGCCTCGGCCTCTGCCTCTGCCTCCGCCTCCTCGACGACTTCTCCCAGTGGCCTCGGAACCCCATCGTCCCCTGACGTGTTTCAGAAACGTTGTTTGCCCACCCAGTTGCAGGCCGGCGTTCCAAGTGTTGAGTGAGAGACGCCTGGGTGGCTCGGTCATTTAAGCGTCTGCCTTCGGCTCAGGTCGTGATGCCGGGGTCGTGGGATCGAGTCCTGCGTCCGGCTCCTTGCACAGCCGGGAGCCTGCTTCTCCCTCTGCCTGCTGCTCCTCCAACTCGTGCGTGCGCGCTCTCTCCCAAATAAATAAAATCTTTAAAAAGAAAGGAAAGGGGAGGAGGGAGAGTTGAGCGAACAAGTGGTAGGTGAGGTGGGCATGGTCCCTGCCCTCCGGGAGCTGAGGGTTGAGGGAGACACAGTAAACACACACTGACATACCCAAAATATAAACAGGTAGAAATGGAATCACAGCCTGTCCTAAGTACCACTGCAGAAAGTAGAGCCCAGCGGAAAAACAGGACGGGAAGAATTAAATTAGATTGGGAGTTTGGGAATGCCAAGATCAAAGTTTCGGTAAGTTACTTTGGCAAAAAGTGGAGAGGAGTTTTCCGGGCAAAGAGCAGAGCACAGAGACCCTGAGAGAGGAAAGATACTGCGCCAGAGAAGAACTGGGGGGTCAGGGGCGGCTAAAGCCCGATGACAGAGGAGAAAACAGCGCAACGGGAGGCCAGGGCTGGCGGGGCCTTCCAAAGACCACAGCGCGGCCTCCGCCGGGAAGGCACAACCCTGATAGGCAATTTGCAAGTGTATGGGGGCCACCCTATCCTATGGTTGAGGGGAGGAGCCCAGAATGTTCCAAATCCTGCACTTTGCAAGACAGAGTCTCACAAGAGGAATCACGCAGCCCATATGGCTTTCAAATGTTCTCCTAAACTTTCGTTATGTGGAAAACAACAACAACAACAACTAATCCTTGAGCCTGTGTTTTATTTTTTTTAATATTTTATTTATTTGGCAGAGAGAGCACAAGCAGTGGGAACAGCAGGGAAAGGGAGAAGCAGGCTCCCAGCTGAGCACAGAGCCTGATGCGATGGCAGGATCCTGACCTGAGCCCAGCAGGTGCCCCAAGAGCCTTTGTTCTATATATAAAAACAAAGTAACTCTGTAGGGTTGTAATATGTGCTGAATTTTCAAGGAATGTAACTATCATGTAAATGGAAAGAAGATAATACTTTGTTTCATTCAGGAAGACTAAGAGTTACTATTTTGGAGAACTGTATCACAGACAGTGTACTCACGGTGTTCGGTCTGTATTTGTACAGTCATATTCAAGGTAATTCTATATACGGGTACAAACATATGACTAATTATGTTTTCTAGCATAATGAGATAACAATTATTGGAAAGGCTCTCCTTTTCTTCTGTTATGGCTAAGACACTACATATATATATATATTTTTTTTTTAATTTACGTGTGTAGTTAGGTTATATTTCAAAATAGTAAAGGAGGTGTTATAAAAAAAAACAAGTTGGCTATTAGAAGAGAATATTGGGGCTGGTAGAGTAAAGAACCACCATTCTAGGAAGTATATAAGATAGAAGTTACCAGCATTTGTTTTCCTTTACTGTGCTTTGGTCTTATTCTCAGTTAGACTGCAATTTGATTTCCCCTGAGCAATGGCACATAATAAGTAGTAAGTGAATGATTTGTAAGACTAGGAAGTCTAACTCTGGGAAGCAGAGTAGGGATGCTCACTTCGACTCTGGAAGATACAGGTTCCAGACCAGCATTGTCCAACAGAAATATAATGTAAGCTGTATAGGTAACTTTATATTTTCTGGTAGTCACGTTAAAAAAGCAAAAAGAAACAGATGAAATTAATTTTACTAATATGTTTATTACAGTATTAATCATACCAAAATATAATTTCAACATGCAATCAATATAAAAAATTGAGATATTTTAATTTTTCCTCACATATAATCATTTTATTTTTTGCTTTTTTTTAAATTCTAGTATTACATATAGGGTTATATAGCTTCAGGTGTACAATATAGTGATTCAACAATTATATACATTACTCAAGGCTTGTTATAAGTGTACTCTTCTTTTTTAAAATTAATTATTTATTTATTTGAGAGAGAGATAGAGAGGGAACACAAGCAGGGAGGAGGGGCAGAGGGAGAGGGAGAAACAGACCCCACACTGAGCAGGGAGCCCAATGTGGGGCTTGATCCCAGGTCCCGGGGATCATGACCTTAGCTGGAGGCAAAGGCCCAGCCCACTGAGCCACTCAGGCACCCCTCTTTTTTTTTAAGATTCTATTTATTTATTTAAGAGAGAGAGATAGTGAGCAAGAGCATAAGCAGGATAGAGGGACACATGGATGAGGGAGAAGCAGGCTTCCTGTTGATAAAGGAGCCTGATGGGGGCTCAATGCAGGGCTCGATCCCAGAACCCCAGGATCATGACCTGAGCCAAAGGCAGATTCTTAACGATTGAGCCACCCAGGTGCCCCCTGATAAGTTTACTCTTCATCCCCTTCACCAGTCTCACCCACCCCCCCACCTCCTCTCTAGTAACCACCAGTTGTTCTCAATAGTTAAATCTGGGGGGGGGGGGGGTTTGTTTGTTTGTTTGTCTCCTTTTTTCCTTTGTTCATTTATTTTGTTTCTTAAATTCCACATAGGAGTGAAATCATATGGTATTGTCTTTCTCTGACTGACTTATTTCAGTTAGCATTATACCCTGGGATCCATCCATGCTGTTGCAAATGGCAAGATTACATTCTTTTTTATGGCTGAGTAATATTCTACAGTCCATCTGTATCACATTTTCTTTATTCATTCATCTTTCTGGGGACACTTGAGTTGCTTCTGTGTCTTGGCTATTGTAAATAATGCTGCACTAAACATAGAGGCACTTATATCTCTTCATATTAGGGTTTTTGTTTTCTTTAGGTAAATATCCAGTGTTGGAATTATTGGATTGTATCGTAATTCTACTTTGCATATTTTGAGAAACCTCTGACTGTTTTCCACAGTGGCTACACCACTTTGCATTCCCACCGACAGCCCATGAGAGTTTCTTATTCTCCATGTCCTTACCAACACTTGTTTCTTGTGGTTTTGATTTTAGCCATTCTGACAAGTGGGATGTGGTTTTGATTTGCATTTCCCTGAAGATTAGTGATGTGAAGCATCTTTCCAGGTATCTGTTGGTCATTTTCTTTGGGAAAAGTTCTGCTCATATCTTCTGCCCTTTTAAGTTAGATTATTTGGATTTTTGGGGGTGTTGAGTTGTGTAAGTTCTTTATATAGTTTACTTATTAACCCTTTATTGGAGATATCATTTGCAAATATCTTCTGTGGGTTGTCTTTTTGTTTTGCTTATGGTTTCCTTTGCTGTGCAGAAGCTTTTTTATTTTGGTGTAGTCCCAATAGTTTAATTTTGCTTTTGTTTCTCTTGCCGAAGAAGACATATCTAGAAAAATATTTCTATGGCTAATGTCAAAGAGATTACTGCCTATGTTTTCTTCTAGGAATTTTATGCTTTCAAGTCTTACATTTAGGTCTTTAACCCACGCTGAGTTTATATTTGTGTATGGTGTAGGAAAGTGATCCAGCTTTTTTTTTTTTTTTTTTTTTTTTTTTGGCATGTGGCTGTCCACTTTTCCCAACACCATTTATTGTAGAGACTGTCTTTTCCCATTGCATATTCTTGCCTCCATTGTCTCCACATGCAGTCTTTGAAATTGATGGTTATTTTACACTTACAGAACATCTCAATTCAGACTAGCCACGTTTCAAATGCTCCATGGCCATATGTGGCTAGGGACTATCACCTTGAACAACAGAGTTCCAGACACTTCTTGGTTACTAAGTTTCTAAGTAGTTCTGGATGAGACATTTCCTTCTTTGGGTCTCCCAGTTTCTTCCTATTTTACTTTATTATTATTATTATTATTATTTTTATTTTTAAGTAGGCTCTACACCCAATGCAGAACTTGAACCCATGAGCCTGAGGTCAGGAATTGTACATTCCACCAACTGAGCCAGCCAGGCGCCTCTTTCTTCATATTTTAAATAAAGAGCCCAGACCAAATGTTATTTCTTCCAGCACTGACCTGTGGTATTTCAAACTTAACCAGTTCTTTTCTTCTCCTCTCTGCCCACATCTCTCTCACTCTCCCGCCCATTTCCCCAGTTCTTTCTCCCCCCATACCCAGGTCTGTTCCCTGCAAAAGATCAAAACCCTAGGTGAGAATGGCAGAATTCCTACACGGCCAACAATTTTTTCTAAGCTTCTCTTGCTGTGTTGAGGGAGACTCTGCCCAGCAACTGTTGATCATGGGAAATCATGGATGTGATTAGTTGCTATGTGGGTGGCTTCAGAGAATTCACTGGTTAGTCTTTCTCAGGCCATGCCAAGCCATTTTACAGACCAGAAAATTCCACCCTCAAATCCTGGCACTGTCTCCTACCAGAAGTGTTGTCTTATTAACAACTCTGTGCTTTTGTTTCTAATATGCAAAATGTCAATACCCCCCTCAGAGTTTGGAGGGTGGGATAAATGGGATAGCATAAATGTAAGAGCATAATAAATGTTAGTTCTCTAACATTTAGAGAGTTCGTTCTCTAACATAACCTGCCTGTAACCACACATTTTAATGAGGCTGGGAGAAGGAGGCATATTGTCGGCAGTACTCCCAAGAGGCTAAGTGCTTGGATGAGTGATTTTATGTAACCCACAACCATTTATAACTTCTCTGCTTCATGAAGAAAGGTTTTGCAGGGGTGCCTGGGCGGCTCAGTAGGTTAAGGGTCTGCATTGAGACTCAGGTCATGATCTCAGGTTCCTGGGACTGAGCCCCACTGCAGGGGCTCTCTGCTCAGCCAGGAGTCTGCTTCTCCCTCTGACTGACTTCCCCCCCTTGCTTGTGAGCATGGGAGCTCTCTCTCTGACGAATAAATAAGATTTTTAAAAAAGTTTTTAAAATAAATGTTCCTTCTTAATTGTGAGTTCCCTGAGGTCAGGGAATAACTCGTCTCCATTAGAACTCCAGCATCTAGCTCTGAGCCGGACATATAATGGCCACTTAATTAGTGGAGGGTATTCTAGAAAAAGCTATCCTCAAGGTGTGAAAGCATGAAATAGCAAGGCTTACTTGACATACAGGTAGAGTCTAGTGGAGCATCAAGTTTGAAGAGGAAAACTAGTTCCATGGTGAGAAGAGTTAGCTGTTTTTGTTTTTTTTTTTTTTTAAACTGCGGGGGTGGGGGGCACTTTTGGAGAATGTGCTGGCACTTTTGGAGAACGTGCTCAAAGGGACTAAAAGCTTCATTTGCCTCTCTCTAGCTGTGTCACTGACGGTGGGGCGCCGCTAATCAGAAGCCTGGAGAAGTAACAGGGATCACAAAAGGTCTGCCTTGTATTTGAGGCTGCAAATTTGGGATTTACAGTGTGGGCGATGAGAAGTCCGTGAGGGATTTTAAACAGTAAGACTCAAGAGAAAAAGGGCAAGGTTACAAACCTACCAGGTGATACAGCTAAACTCAGGAAAGATGTTTTTGTTTGTTTGGTTCTTGTTTTTCTTTAAACTTCAGAGCTCTTACCACCAGACTTACACGGCTTTGACGGAATCTAACCATCCTGGAGTGTGGGGGCTACGCGGCCAAGGTTCGGGGACAACGTTCGGCACCCTCTAAAAGTGTGGTTAGCACTGGACTGGCATCTAAAATCTCGGTTCCATTAAACGAGGACGTCTTTCTTTCAAAGAGGACTTCTGTTCTTCGCAGCACCTCCGTCGTGACGCTTCTTCCTCGGCCCTCTCGTCCCAGTCGCCTCACTCTTCCCCCTCTTTCCTCCTCCTCCTCCCTCCGCCTCCTCCTCCTCCCTCCGCCTCCCTCCTCCTCCCTCCGCCTCCCTCCTCTCCTCTCCCCATTGTTTCGACCCACTCCCGCCCGATGCATGCTGGGAAGTGTAGTCGCTCGCCCCGCTGTTTGAGCCGGCTGGGCGGCCCTATAAACACAGTATCGGCACAGAACTCATCATATTTTTTGGGAGGCGGGGTAAAGCCTGGAAGGCCCAGCCCCTTAACCGAGGAGCAGTCTGGGAGTCGCAGTTTCCAGGGCCCAAAGTGGGCAGGTCGGCTGCTGGCTCCGGGACTCGAATCCCCCCCATCCTCGCGCATCCTGATGACGTCACGCGAGTCCGTGAGGTCCCTGCGATGGGCGGTAGTTCTCAGAAGACGTCTCTGCCCTGGTCTCCGCCACTCGAGGACAACACTTCCCAGGAGTCTGCGCGGCGGCGCGCCGACAGCCGCGCGATGCCGTGATTGGCTGGTGAGCCGGCCGCACGCGGAGGAGCCCAAGGAGCAGCTCTGTTGCGACAGAGGCCGAGCGGCGAGGCCCAGTGAGTTGGGGGAAGGGGCGCCGGGGGGAGGGTGCTGGCCGGTGAGGGGGGAGGGAAGAAGAGAAGAGGGAGGAGGGACGGGGTCGGGATGGAGGAGGCTGCGGAGGAGAAGTAAGGGCCCAGGGAGAGACGCTGACGGGCGGGGGCTGGGGAGAGTCCCGGGGGTGGCGAGTGAGGAGACCCGGAGGGGACTCACCGAGGGGAAGAGGAGTGCGTCCCGGGAAGAAGCTGGGCCCGACGGCTCGGCGGTGTGGAGGGGGACAAGGGAGAGGAGGAATGAGGCAGATGGGAGGAGGAAGCCCGGGAAAGCGAGGCGGCCGGCTGGAGCGCCGAGCGCCAAGTTGTGGGGAAACCGGAGACGGGGACCTCTGCCGAGGGGGCAGAACCCGGTCCCTAACTGGAGGCCCTGAGAGGAGGAGCGTTTCCAGAATGAGGCAGTCGGTGAGGATTGGTGGACAAAGCCTCAGGGAAGAGATGTAGAGATTAGAAGAGCGGCCCAGGACCCGAACTGGCTTGAGACACCCTCACAAAATTTGGAGCGGCTGGGCAAGGGCGGAGCAGGGTGTGCGAAGCTTGAGAGGAAAATTCCTGAGCGGGATGGAGCAGGGCCCAGGCATTCTACCACAGGTTCAGGATTGGGGGTGTTTGCCTTTCTTCAGGCTCCCTGTAAGAACAGTTTCGTGCCCCTCTGGTTCATCACCATGCCCTCTGACCTGGCCAAGAAGAAGGCAGCCAAAAAGAAGGAAGCTGCCAAAGCACGACAGCGGCCCAGAAAGGGACACGAAGAAAACGGGGACACTGTCACAGAACCACAGGTGGCAGAGGAGAAAAATGAGGCCAATGGCCGAGAGACCACAGGTGAATTGAGGGAGACGTGGGTTCCTGGGATGGTTGCTACAACCTAATGGATGCCCAGGCTGGAGTCAGAATCCTGATGCCGGCGGGCACTGGAGACAGATGTATCTGGTGCCACCAAACTTTTCATGGTGAACCAGACTGATAGAGTTGGAGCTTGTGCCCTCTTGTTCTTGATCAGGAAAACCGAACACAAGGTTCTCCCATACCTAGTGGCAAACACACGTATGCTGTTGTGCTCTCTTGGTGCTGTGCATGCAAGCCTGAGAAGGAGGTCAGTTCCTTGCCCTTTTCTCACTTTCCATTTCTAACACATGGTGGTCAGTGTGCCAGGTTCTTTGTCACATCATACCTCTGTCCTTCCAGGGGTAGTAACTTTACCAAGAGGGAAGCTTATGAATTGCATTTTTGGATTTTTCCTGGGAAAAGATGCTTTTCTGTTACTTATACTTCGGGAAGTATTTACTGAGCATGTCTGGAGTGCTAGACACCGTGCTACATACTGATGTACTTTGAACTGTCTGCTCTCTGCTAACTTACAGCCCAGCTGGGGAGACACGAACAGAATTTTCTAGGCCCTGGGAGGTCTCGTCCCAGCCTTCTTTCCTGCCCCTCTGAAAATTCCCCAGACACACTTGGTCCAACCAGATGATTGTTGTCCTTTGCCTAGCCATGACATTTTTGCCCTTATACACTAAGGTTCTAATACCACAATTTTTGTGCTAGCTGCGTTTGACATTCTCTTGGGGCCCAGCTCAGGATAGCAGAACTTTCCCCATCAAACCTGACCTTTAAAATAGTACCATCCACTATACCCCTGTGCTGTCGTGTAGTATTACTTTTTATGTTATGTCTTCTGTTTCTTCATCTAAATCGTTTGATTTTTGAGTGCAGGGATCATGTTTCTTGGGTAATACTTTTTTGTAGGTCTGACCTCGCAGATGGAGATACTAAGTAAATGTTTGAAGAGGAGAGCAAAATGACTAATACAAGTCATAACAGATAGGAATTCAGAAAAGGGAGAGAGAAAAGTGATTGAGAAGAAAGAATTGAATGGTAGGAATTGTGTACAAAATAAGAATTATGGGAGAAAGCTGGTGCAGTAAGATCAGGCCACGTGGAAGTTTTATTCCCGGTCAGTGTAGTAGAGGATTGCCAAGTTGAAAATGATGGGAATGAATGAGGAGGCTGAGTTGTGATCTCTAAAATAGAGAGGTGGGGTCCCCTCCAGGCAACCATGGTGAAGCAGTGTCTGTCATCAGCTCTGTCTGGCTGAATTGGAAAAGTAGCAAAGTGAATCCTACTTGAGACTGTCGTCCATGGTTCCCATTACAAGGTTCTTGTTCACTTTTGCCCCTGGGAAAATAGGATTTCCAGGGAGCCCAGCTGTGGTTTCCCCAGCTCAGTTATAGGAGAGCTTTGGTTTTCACCTTGCTTCCTCAGGCAGCTGCTGTTCTGAAATGGGACATCGGTTTTCTTTCCAATCCTCCTCAAACATTTCTTATTGTCAGGGACCCATGTCGTTTCTGCTCCCTCTCCCAAGACGGTCCGCTCTCCTGAGTTTGAGATTACTTGATGTTCCAGGTCATCATCCTCCAACCTTTACTGATTGCCACTGTCACACAGTCTGTCTTAGGTACTAAGGTATGGAAAGATCAAAATAAATATCAGAGAAAGTGACCTCTGACAGCTTAACCTTCTTTAGAATGTGACACTCTTCAAAACAGACACTGGAGTTCAGCTGGGCCTTTTGTTTGAGGAGTGAGTAGAGAGGGACTTCTTGTGAAGTCTGTAGTATTCTCTTGGATGAAGTTTATTCCAGAATCCCTTTTCCATCTCTTCAGTGCTCTTCACTTTTCTTTAAGTGGCAAGTGTTTCCTGGGATGCTGTAGGCTAGGAAAATGAGGTCTGTTTTAAGTCTCTTACTTTTGAAGCTTGGAAGGTGACTTAGATCCCAGATGCGGTAAGCTAAAAGAGGTCAAGAGAAAAGAGTATATGGCTTTCCCTTCATTTTGATTTTCCTCTTGCCTGAGCAGATGGAATTCTAGACTAGGGATCAGCGAACTTTTTCTGTAAAGATGCAGATAGTAAATATTTGTAGCTTTGTGAGCCATATGGTCTCTTGCAGCTGTTCAGCTCTGCCATTGTAGTGGAAAGCAGCCACAGACACTCTGCAAATGATGAGTGTGGCTGTGTTCCAGTAAAACTTTATAAAAACAGGCAGTTGGCCTTTTTTTTTTTTTTAAGCTATCCCCCTCCTAAACTAAGAATGGTTTTTTACATTTTTAAAAAAATGGTTACATTTCAAATGTCTTGATTTTGTCACTTAGCCCCTAAACCCTGAAATATTTAGCATCTGGCCCTTTAAGAAAAAGTTCACTAACTGCTGATCTAGATCATAAACAACTCCTTACGCAGCATCTAGAATAGGGATTGGCATGAAGTGGAGTCGTGGGAAGCCTGATAACTCAACCACATAGAAAAGAGACTGAAAGTTCCTTCACTTAGTGGAAACAAAAACTTTGATCTCCATTCAAAAAGTGTTCATCAAGCACTTATTTATAACACACTGTGCCAGGAGCTGAGGTGGATATGGAGTGCCTGCCATCTGTCTAGAGGAGCAGTCTGTGCCCTCAGTGTTGACTCCTTGAAGGTAGAGCAGGGTTAGCCCCAGGGTGCGTAATGGCACCAGCACTACTGATCACCTAACAGGATGGGGTATTGGAGTGGCCTGAGACTAACCACCACTCGCCCTCTCTCTCGGAGTTGCTGTCCCCAAGGAAGGAGCTGTCTCCATTCCCTCTACCTCATCTTTATTCCTCCTGAGGACAAGCACATAGTCTTCTCGCATTCAGGGATTCTGTAAAATCACTAAGGGAACATAGGTAAGGATAACAAAGGCTAAAAAAAAAAAAAAAAAATCAGAAAATTCCCATAGTAGTGGTACCTCATGTGTAATTCCTGACTTCTTCCCAAAAAGGTAAATAAATAATTTTACTCTCTTTTGGAAGAAGCTTACCAGGACTCCCTTTGCCCCCATTTCTGTCCATTTCAATAATACTTCAAAGTGGGCACCTGGTGGTTCATTCGGTTGGGCGTCTGCTTTCAGCTCAGGTCATGAGCCCGGGGTCCTGGGATCGAGCCCCACATCGGGCTCCCTGCTCAGTGGAGACCCTGTCTCTCCCTCTCCCTCTGCTGCTCTGTCTGGTTATGCTTTCTCACTCTATCAATCAATAAATAAAATCTTAAAAAAAATAATACTGCAAGGGCACTTTCCTTTCTGTAAAGGTACTATAGTGACATAGGTAAGATCACCTGGTTCAAATTCTGGCTCTGTCACTAACTGGTTTTTGGGGGTTTTTTGTTTGTTTGTTTTTACTAACTAGATTTTTTTCACCTTGGCTCTGTAATTTAACCTCTTCATTATAAAAGAGACATTATAAGTATATACCTTAAGAATTAAGAATTGTAATTGTGTTGTAAGAATGTGTTGTAAGAGTTTAAGTTATATGGAGAATGATGATACAGCACAGTCTTGGGCACAGAGTAAACTCAACATTGATTAGCCAATAATATTAATCATTCTTCCCAGGCTAAAGATGTACTCATGCCTGAAAAACCACAGCGGCACAACAGCTCGTGGTCAGTTTGCATCTCTGAAACCCTCCAGATTTGGGAACCTCTGGTTATCCCAGCCTTAGCTCTGCGTGTGTTGATCTCTTTATGCGTTTTCTCACACTGGTCCCTTTTCCACTGCTGACAAGCATGTGTGAGATACGGAATTCCACTAGGTCGTGGAATAAGAGAATTGGACTTCTGTAGTTCCTGCTTTCTTTTGGGTTTGAGGAATGACTCTTTTAACACATATATATGAAGGAAAATTGGGAGTTCGAGCCATTCCCCTCATGCACTTATGTTGCTTAACAAGAGGTGTTAGAATTAAAAGAACAAGTTGTGAGGGGAAAAAATAGCCCATGAAAGGAGGGTATTAGGATACATCTATACACAGCGTATGCGCTCTGTAAACATCTATACACAGCGTATGCGCTCTGTAAACATCTATACACAGCGTATGCGCTCTGTAAACATCTATACACAGCGTATGCGCTCTGTAAACATCTATACACAGCGTATGCGCTCTGTAAACATCTATACACAGCGTATGCGCTCTGTAAACATCTATATACAGCGTATGCGCTCTGTAAATCTTGTGAAACATCTGCGTGAGCTCCACTTGTTCTTGAACCCGGGTCCTGCAGGGCATGCCTTTTTCAGCGTTATGGGCCTTCGTATGATAACATTTGGTCACCTAAGTAAGGGGCGGAGACCACCAGTGCCCAAACAGGGACTTGAACCCTGGACGCTCAGTTCAAAAGTTTGGTTCTCTACTAACTGAGCTGTCTGAATGCTCTTTGAGTGCAAGGGCGGGGTCTGTCTTACCCTTTTCCCAAACTTCTTTTCTGTCCGCAGAAGTGGATTTGCTGACCAAGGAGCTAGAGGACTTTGAGATGAAGAAAGCTGCTGCTCGAGCTGTCACTGGTGTCCTTGCCTCTCACCCCAACAGTACCGACGCCCACATTATCAACCTCTCCCTCACCTTTCATGGTCAAGAGCTGCTCAGTGACACCAAACTGGAATTGAACTCAGGCCGCCGTTATGGCCTCATTGGCTTAAATGGAATTGGTGAGGCCCTTGGAAGGCGAGGTGGGAGGTGTCTCTCCTTGGCTCGCCTGTCACTCAGCAAGTATTTACTTAGCACCAGCTATGTGCAAAGCAAGGAGTTTACAGTATGGGTGGGAGACCACATATGTCCAGGGAAAAGGAACTAGCAGTACAGAGCAGTATGTGGTAAGTACCACAGGAGGAGTTACAGACCGTAGGTGCTGGAGAAGTGGGTGGGGGGCAGCGGTGGCGGTGTGTGAGGCCCCTGTAGGTGAACCGACTTCACGGAGGGGTGGGACCCGCATTGGAGGAATGTCGGAAAGGCAGCCCCAGAAAGCAGCGGGGGTGGGGGTAATTAATAGTAGGCTCTGACTGTATGGAAGGAAGGAAGGAAGGAAGGGCCTCAACAAAATGGTGAGGTCATGGTTTGGCTGGAGTGGAGGGACGGATAGAGGGGACTCAGACCGACCCGTGCTGAGTGTCCTCTTCCCCTTCTGTGCCCGCTGTCCTCAGGAAAGTCCATGCTGCTCTCTGCTATTGGGAAACGGGAAGTGCCCATCCCTGAGCACATTGACATCTACCATCTGACTCGGGAGATGCCCCCTAGTGACAAGACACCCTTGCAGTGTGTGATGGAAGTCGACACGGAGCGGGCCATGCTGGAGAGGGAGGCCGAGCGGCTGGCGCACGAGGATGGTAGGGCTCCAGACCTAGGGGTGGGGGTGGACCTCCTCCCAGGGAAGGCCCAGGGAGCCTCACAAGCCATTCACTGCCCACAGCGGAGTGTGAGAAGCTCATGGAGCTCTACGAGCGACTGGAAGAGCTGGATGCCGACAAGGCGGAGATGAGGGCCTCGCGGATCTTGCATGGACTGGGTTTCACTCCTGCCATGCAGCGCAAGAAGCTGAAAGACTTCAGTGGGGGCTGGAGAATGAGGGTTGCCCTTGCCAGGTGGGTTCCTTCCTCCTTCTCTACCCTCTGTAGCTCCCCATTGCCCTCAGGGTTGAACGCTTACTCCGGTAGAACTTGAGAACAGAGGCCAGCAGTCAGTAACAAGACACGACTTCAGTGGGATGGAGGGGGTGGTATGCTTGGGCTAATGAGTGAGCTTCCTGCCTGAAGTGATCTTTGTTGGGTTTCTGGCAGTGTTTGGGAATCCTAGGATCAACCCTAGGTAAAACGGTAAAGTAGGTCCGTTTCTTTCTTCCTGACTCCCATGCTTTTTTGTGTTTCAGTCCTTCTGATCCTTGCCATGTAAAGATAGAATATTAGGCAGTTATTAAGAACTCTGTCCTTCCCTCTTATGACCTGGACCCAAAGTGAGTTTGTAGAGACCATCATTCCCTCAGCAGTTCCCCCAGAAAGTCTCCAGTTAAATAGGTGGCTCCCTCACCCCACAGTTCCCTGCCAGGGGAGTTGATGAGGTTTGGGGCACTGCTTTAGCGAGGCTGCCTGTGCGTTCCTGTGAACCATGGCTCCACGGGAGAGAAGGATTAGCTACCTCTGGTTCCCTTGAGGAGCTCTTAGGAGTACAGGTTTCCTGGCCTCCTCTTCATATCTGTCCAGTTAAAATACTGGCATTTGGTGCCCAGAAATCTTATTTCTAAAAAGCTCTGCGCTGTGGTGACTGCAGGTCTAGGAAGCGGTGCTTTGGCCTCGCTCTTGCCGACTTGAGATTCCACCTAAGAAGAGAACATTTTCTGGCCTCCTTGCTAAAGTCTGGCAACCCCATCAGATAGCTTTAGCTTGAATACTTTCTGCCTTAATAATTGATATCCTCTATATTTTTGTCTTCCCGATGGTCATCAACTTCAGTGTAAAAGACTTTCCAGACTTGTAAGGACTTTTACAACCTTGTCCTCAAACTGTGCCGTCCTCGTGCTGCTTAGCCCCATTTTCTGCCCTTTCATCTCAGTTCTGGTTTCTCTCCTGGTTCTCCCCTTTCCTCCAAGGCAGAGACCCTAGAAGAGATTTCAGGACTGAGGTCAGGCCTGACCAGGGTTGTAGATAGAAGGCAAGGCATTGTCGTCCTGTGTAGCCCCCAGCAGACTGAAGGCGCCCTGTCTCCCTTCCTGTCCCTCAGAGCCCTCTTCATTCGCCCCTTCATGCTGCTCCTGGACGAGCCCACCAACCACCTGGACCTCGATGCCTGCGTGTGGTTGGAAGAAGAATTAAAGACGTAAGGGGCTGGGGCTGGGGGTTGGGAGAGGGCCGGTTCTGGAAGGGGGGAGTTGAGCAGAGTCTAAATGAAATGAATGGCTGGAAACTGCAGGGATAGGAGAGCAGGGGGAAAAGGAACTGAGGCCAGGCCGGTTGGAGGCCAGATTGAAAAAACGGTAAGCGCCTTTAGTGCAGGCCATTTCGTTTGATTGGTTGTTTTTAGTCTGAAACGTGCCTGTTGTTTTTCTTTAACTTTCTTGGTTCTTCGCATTTGAAATACAACACCTTCATACTTCAGACATGTCTTCAGATAGTATTTTTCTCTTAACCATATTTCTGTGCCTCACGTAAAGAGGGGACTCCCACTTACGATCACGATCCCGTGACATATGGCTAAAGAGCTGAGTAATGGGCATATTGTAGCAGCTCTGAGGGCAGGCTCTTAGTGGTCTCTGCCGTGACTTGGTATCATCTTTCAAACAGCCGAGTGTAGTGATTTTATCGCACCTGTTCAGTTCTGCCCACCCACCTATTAGAGACACTTATGGATTTGTTTGTGGACATACATTTATTTTACCACCATGTTAAATGACCGTCTCTGCTCCATTCTGCTGAAAATTAGAAGATTGATGAAACTCACACTGAAAGGCATCAAAGTGTCATGGCAGTGGCTTGTGCGCTGGTGGCCTGGCTGGTTGCTGGGAGCCCGGAATGGGCTGTAAAATCTAAAGGGTGCTCCAGAGTAAGGATGGCAAAAGATGAAGGGTTTCTGGGTCTCTCTGCTCCACTGTTGTGAACCAGCACAGTTTTGCACACCTCCCTGACTGGTTTTCTCTGGCTTTACAGTTTTAAGCGCATCCTGGTCCTCGTCTCCCATTCCCAGGACTTTCTGAATGGCGTCTGTACCAACATCATTCACATGCACAACAAGAAGCTGAAGTATTACACGGTGAGTAGGCCCCAGCTTCTCCACAGCAACCTCTGTGCTTATCAGCTCCTTAAAGCTCTCCTTTAAAAAAAAAAAAAAAAGACCAACATTTAGTAGCCCTTTTCTACCTGTTGCTATAAAAAGATGTGGACAAGGAGTTCTGCAGCCTGTTCTATTTTAGTCTGAAAGCAGTTGTGCTCAGGTTGTAGGCCATCGACTGGCAGCCTGTGTACGTGGTGCGTGTTTGCCTTATGGTAAGAAGGTGGGCTTCTCATGGTGCCCAGGCAGGCCCTGTCACTCCCTGCCTTCTTGAATGACTACTTAACTCTGCTTCACGATAGCACTTCTACCCCGCCGTCCGTGAAGAATGGGAGTCAGGATCTCAACAGCCCACTTGTCTGCCTTTCCTTTTCATTTTCTGTATTTCAAAAAAAGAAAGGAGTCCTTTCCATTCATCTTACACTCATGGTGGGAGTATTAATCATTTCTTATATGGCCTGCCAGAGATTCCATGTATCCTTGCAAGGATTTTAGAAAATTTCCTGTATACATATCAGAGTTGTATTGTTAATAGTTGTTCTCTTTTGTAGGTTGCTTTTATATTTTAATATGTCTTATACTACTTTCCACATGAATACGTATGGAGTAACCTCATTCTTTTCAGTAATTGCATGATATCTCATTGTGTAGCTATCTAGTAGCTTATTTGTCAGGCCCTTTTTTTTTTTTTTAAAGATTTTTATTTATTTATTTGACAGAGAGAGATCACAAGTAGGCAGAGAGGCAGGCAGAGAGAGAGAGAGGAGGAAGCAGGCTCCCTGCTGAGCAGAGAGCCTGATGTGGGACTCGATCCCAGGACCCTGAGATCATGACCTGAGCTGAAGGCAGCAGCTTAACCCACTGAGCCACCCAGGCGCCCTGTCAGGCCCTTTTTGATGAATATTTAGGTTGAGTCCAACTTTTTACAGATAGAAACCATGACAGTCCAACTGTGCTGTTTGCTGGGTCCTCAATCTGATTGGTCTGCTGTCTTCCTTTCTGGGTGCAGTTTCTGTAGCCCACGTGGGGCTTCATCCTCGAAGCAGGGTGGGGAGCAGTAGGAGGTGCTCTTGGAAGGCTGTGAGCCTCGTGATGTCCGTACAGTCAGGACCACTGCCAGCGCCGTGGGTGTCTTTATGGCTAACCCGAGGGTTTGCTCTGAGTCCTGCTCTGGCTAAGCTAAGAGTGAGAGGCATACAGTTTGAAAGAGCTCAGATTCTGGGTTAGGGCATGCTCTGTTAACATACTTCCTCTTTCCTTACCGCACGGGCTTATAGCCAGGGCCAAGTGCGATGCCATCCCGTACCCCCTAAACCCTGAGAGCCGGGAGCGAGGTTAAAGCTGCCTGCCTTGCCTGGCACATTTCTCTGCAGGGTAATTATGACCAGTACGTGAAGACGCGGCTGGAGCTGGAGGAGAACCAGATGAAGAGGTTTCACTGGGAGCAAGACCAGATCGCACACATGAAGGTAGAGCTGAGCTCATGTTCTCCAGGAGAGTTGGATGAGGGTATCTGGGGAATTTGGGGGAGCGGGAAGTCCGAAGACGTTGTCATCAGTATTTACCCCACATTTAAAACGAGTTGTTTGGCACCTGCCCGTACTCCAAGCCCCCTTTGTGGTCTCTTTCAGAACTACATTGCTAGGTTTGGTCATGGCAGTGCCAAGCTGGCCCGGCAGGCCCAGAGCAAGGAGAAAACACTACAGAAGATGATGGCATCGGGACTGACAGAGAGGGTCGTGAGCGACAAGGTGGGCTCCGCTTGGGTAAAGTTAGCGGCCTGTGGTGTGGCAGATAGGACACAACCTAACTTGATAAGTACCGTCTCCTCTTTCTAGACACTGTCGTTTTATTTCCCACCGTGTGGCAAGATTCCTCCACCTGTCATTATGGTGCAGAATGTGAGCTTCAAGTATACAAAAGATGGGGTGAGTACTCCTGTGTGGTCGGGAGGCTGGGGTGCATTTTATAAGATGAGCATCAACTGGCTGGGAGAGTCTGCTGCTCTTTGCTGAACCCGCCTGCTAACCCGTGCGGTCACGGGCTGTTTCAGGCGTGGTAGCTCGGGTGCCACATCCAGGCTCTCACAGCGAGCCTCTTCAAGTACTTGGGAGGAAAACTGCTCAGCTGAGTCGGCGGGTGGGGGGTCGGGGTCTGTTGTGAGAGCTGCCTTCCTCCCCCACGCTCCTGCCTCCTCGGGTGGTGACGGGGGACATGGCGGGGTTGATCTGCCAGCCAGATGGGTGGGTGACCTAGCCTCGTGTTTCTTTCTCTCTCACACCCACCTCAGCCTTGCATCTACAACAATCTAGAATTTGGTATCGATCTCGATACGCGAGTGGCTCTGGTGGGGCCCAACGGAGCAGGGAAGTCGACTCTTCTGAAGCTGCTCACTGGAGAGGTACGGTGCCGAGTTGGGGTGTGGGATTTCGAAGAGCAGGTACTTAATGTGTGTGCGGAAGAGGGAGGGGTTCGGGCCACTACGCTTGGAGGGGCTGAGCACGCCGGTGGTGAGTGAGCCGCTGGCGGCCAGTGAGCTGGCTTCCGGGGTGGGGGTTGTTGTCACCGGCAGTGCTGAAGTTTGGAGCTGTTTTCTCAGAGGGAGGGAGGGAAGGAGATCTGTGCGTGTGTGAGTGTGAGAGTGTGAGAGAAAACATGCGTCCCAACATTTTTCCTGTCTCTCAGTTAGAGCCTTTAGAGGAACCTGTGCACTTAGAGATAATGTTTTTGTTTGAGAAAACCTATGTTGTGGGTGTGTCCAAGTCCTTTGTTTTACAGGTGGTGCATTCTGTAGTAGATATTTAATGACTAAGTAGACTGTGTCGTATGTATCTTTGGTTCGCTAGAGAACATCTGTTTCAGTGGAACTTCCTAAATATTTTTAGCTTGGCCAGATTAGCAGTCTGTGAGGGGGGCTAGATTCTGTTTAGGAAGTTAGACATCTTCTTCAGTGAACATATGCTTATTTTCCTGCTCTGCCGTGTCTGCTTCGGACCGAGTTTCCCTTTCTGTGTGCTTATCTTTCCACCTAATTCTCTTCTTTCTAGCTACTACCCACAGACGGGATGATCCGAAAACACTCACATGTGAAGATAGGGCGTTACCATCAGGTAAAGGCCAGGCCTTGGGGTACAGGGTGGTGTCCAGGCTGTGGGAAGGGGGCTGCATGAGACCAAGTCAGCTTTTGCCTGCTTCTCCTGAAATCTTGAACAGGTGCCTGGGCAGAGGCAGAGTTACTCAGCATTTAACCCAGCAGGGTTCCTTTTGAAGTGGAAAGCCAAGCACATCTGAGTGGGTTCTTTTTTCCTGTAGCATTTACAAGAGCAACTGGACTTAGACCTCTCACCTTTGGAATACATGATGAAGTGTTACCCCGAGATCAAGGAGAAGGAAGAAATGAGGAAGATCATTGGTCGATACGGTCTCACTGGGAAACAGCAGGTCAGCTGAGCAGCCCCACATAACTGGGAGATCGGGCTGTGTGGTCCGGGAACACTGTCCTGATGACCTGGGGTTGGGAGCTATCCCAAAAGTCGCTTCCTTTTTTTTTTTTTTTTTTTTTCCCTTCAAGTAGGTTCCACAACCAGAGTGGGGTTTGAAATCACAACCCTGAGATCAAAAGTTGTTTACTTTAAAGTGTCTCCCTTTGATTCCAGCATCCAAGAGAACCCACTAGCTTTCCTTTGCCCTAGGTCATATGTATTTTAGTGTTCATGTCATCTTGTGGGGGAGGGGCAGGGATAGCTTGCTTGTCTCTGACATGCCCTGGCCCCAGACCAGCAAGATAAACCATAGTGCTTGAGGGCAAGCGAAACTGGAACCTAGAAAACGAGTTCCTGGATTTAGGTCTGGATTGAGGACCCACCAGATTGTTCCAATTAGTTACCATTTAAGTGGTGAGAGAGAGCAAGAGGGATGGCCTTAGTAATGGCAGGGGCGTCAGGCTTCCACGTTTATCGCTACAGGCCTCGAGAGACTGGTAGCTGTGTCACCATCTCGCTCTGTGATCTTGGGTCTTCCCTTTTCGTAGAATGGTGATAACGTTAATGGAGAAGCGGGGGGAGGGGGGGCCCATGCTCCTGTGGTGGGAGTAACAGCAGGTTCTATGAATGTCATGGTTCCACTCAGGTGAGCCCAATTCGGAACCTGTCTGATGGGCAGAAGTGCCGAGTGTGTCTGGCCTGGCTGGCCTGGCAGAACCCCCACATGCTCTTCCTGGACGAGCCCACTAACCACCTGGATATCGAGACCATCGACGCCCTGGCCGATGCCATCAATGAGTTTGAGGGTGGTATGATGCTGGTCAGCCATGACTTCAGACTCATTCAGCAGGTGAGGCCCCTGGCGGGAGCGGGAGTAGAGCAGACGGCGTCTGGGAGAAGCTTGGCTAGAACGGTCATAGCATGGGCGGGGGGCGGGGGGGCACTTAATTCATGTTTATTGGATGTAGGAAACGGTCTTGGTGTAAACAGGGTGATGAGCAGTTTTTATGGCTCTCTGAGAAACTTAAGAGATTCTTAGTAGAAATACTTCATGATTTTCAGTAGTGATCTGGGAATGGTAGCCCATTTGGTAGTTAGCCAGAACTGGTGAGGATGCTGGCTGGAGAGCAGGGTGCTTTACTATTGCCCCAAGATTCTTTAGCACAGAAATAGTATTATACTGAGGAGGATTTGGATTAGTCAAAGGCTTACCACCAGTCACTGCTGGAAAAGCTGCTGGTCATTTCCCCGAAGCTTCAGAAAAGGTGCGGTGGAGAAAAGGGAGCTGGGAGGGAAGCCTCTCAAAGGATCTAAGCCCTGCGGGGGAATGGAGATGAGGAGACACAGCAGATCTTGGCTTGGAAGGCTTTCAACCTGCTAGCTATAGGACCCTGGGTTCGGCCTCACAAAGCACCTCGAGAGGGTGAACCTGAGCTAGATATGGGGCCGGGTGGGGGGTTCTTCCTGGATTCGCCTGACAGTGGTCTTCTGGGCAGGGACGGGGAGTGCTGGCCAGGATTACTAAGCCTAAAATTTGCCTTCTAGGTTGCACAGGAAATCTGGGTCTGTGAGAAGCAGACAATCACCAAGTGGCCTGGAGACATCCTGGCCTACAAGGAGCACCTCAAGTCCAAGCTGGTGGGGGAAGAGCCCCAGCTCACCAGGAGGACCCACAATGTGTGAGCCCCTGCCTGGGCTGGGCTGGGCCTCTGGGGCCACACTCCTGCATTGCTGCAATACCCCTCCCCAGCCCCCCCCCCCCCCCCCGCCCCACCTGCCTTAGCTGCACTCTGTGATCTTATCTACAGCTGGACAGTACCTGTCCGTTTCCTGTCCTTCCAGTTACTTTTGTCCATGTCTGGACTCAGCTGGCTCTTCGGCCGGCTCCTTGCTGGTTACTGACCTGATAGTGATGCAGCCAGAGGCACCTGAGGGTTAGCCCAAGGGCCCACATCCTGGGCTGGCCTGTGGAAGAGCTTAGGGTCCTCGTTTTCTGGGTTTTGGTGATGTTGGAGGATACCCCCCAGCCCACCACCCCCATTCCTTTCTGCTTCTGGTTTGGAGCTCTGGACCAGGGCTTTAGTCCTGGTCGGTTTTTAAATAATTATTTAACAGTGTAACTTTTAGACCTGCGTGACATCTACAAAGTGTCCAATAAAGAAAGAAGAAGCCATGGTCCCTACCTTCCTTTTCTGGTCTCTGGGCCCTTTACTCGCCTCCTCCCCGCGGTGCCAGCACCCCTCCCCGCAGCAAGAGCTTGGGTGGGGATTGGTGGGGTGGATGCAGACTTAAGACAAGTCTTTCGGAGCTAGAATAACTCTCCTTCCTTTGATCTGAAATCGTGCCTTAGGCCATGGTCTCACAACGCACATCAGAATCATCTGGAAGATTCATCACATCACCAGTCGCTGGGTCTTGCCTCAGGGTTTCTGGTTCAGTAGGTTGGGGGGAGACCAGGAATGAAAACATTTCTAGCAAGTTGCCAGGTGCTGCCGATGCTGCTCACCTGGGGGGGGGCCGAACTTGAGACCCACTCTCCTGGGACACGTTTTTCAGAGTGGTCTGAGGCTCCCTTGCTGCCACCTGTACCCCATACTTGGGGCAGGTGGTGCTTGTTAAAGTGCAGATGCCCGGCCCCGACCTATTGATTCCATCTGGTGCGGTGAGAGAGATGCAGGAATGGTCAGGAATCTGCATTTTCAACAAGTTTGTGAACCACCATTCCCGGCGGGGGGCTGCGGGAAATCTTGTTACTTTATCTGTCCGTGGCCTTCATTTTTGTTAGTATGACCTAATTTACTGACCGGCCAAGGGCTCTGCATGATCGATCTGAACTCGACTAGCACTTGCCGCCTTGGTCCACCAGGCACGCGGGTGGCCGCCGTAGTGATGTGGATTCATCACACCTCAGCAGCCGTCCCTGTGGGGAAACATACACAGCCATGATTTTTCAGCGCTGATTATAGTACGTCTAAGACTATGTAAAACAAAAACCAGTCCCAGATGGCGTCTTAAACCCCCAAGGAGCTCACGATCTAATGGGGACGCCTGTAGTGACAAGAGAACACTACAGGGCATAAATCAGATGCTCAATTGTGACTTGTTAGGCTACACAGAAGGATTCAAAACTTGGGGGGGGGGGTGTCTTGTGACAGCTATCCAGAAAGGATTGGTGCTCTAACTTGAAAGATGAAGAGTGGGGGTGCCTGGTTGGCCCAGGCATTGGGCGTCTGCCTTCGGCTCAGGTCATGATCCCAAGGGTCCTGGGATCAAGCCCCGCATCGGGCTCCCTGCTCAGCGGGAGCCTGCTTCCCCACCTCCCCCCAAATTCCCCCTGCTTGTGTTCCCTCTCTCCCTGTGTCTCTCTGTGTCAAATAAAATCTTAAGAAAAAGAAAAGGAAGAAAGAAAAGAAAGATGAACAGGAACTCAGATGGCCCTGAAGTCCTGGAGCTGCCCGGGGCGGCGGAACTCGGAGCGTGCAGGGGAAGTCAGCGGCTGCGGCTGAGCCCTTGGCTGGAGTGAGACGACTCCACCGCTAAGGGGCCTGCCTTTGTCGCCTTGTGCCTCAGTCAGTCCGAGCACCCAGAGACGGGTGGCGGGGAGAATGGCCTTGAGAATGAGCCGCCGGGAAGACGGGAACAGAGGAGAGCTCCTGCTACCTCAGAAAGGGAGACCCTGGGGCGCCTGGGTGGCTCAGTGGGTTAAGCCGCTGCCTTCGGCTCAGGTCATGATCTCAGGGTCCTGGGATCGAGTCCCGCATCGGGCTCTCTGCTCAGCAGGGAGCCTGCTTCCCTTCCTCTCTCTCTGTCTGCCTCTCCGTCTACTTGTGATTTCTCTCTGTCAAATAAATAAATAAAATCTTTAAAAAAAAAAAAAAAAAAAAAAAAGAAAGGGAGACCCTGAGTGTGTTTGTACCAGTTGCCTTTGAAGTCCCTCAGGGTGTCCCGGGTGAAATCCTCGGGGTGCTAGGCGGGGCTTCAGAACTGGGAGAATCAGTCGTCTACGCAGCTCGCCTCTCCCAGCCACCCCCCCAAAAAAGCCAATTTCAAAAACTTCAGGAATGCTTAAAAAGCCCACTATATATATTTCTACAAAGGCCTAAAATTAGCAGCACTTTTTTTTGGCTTAAGAATTCCCTCCTGGTCCTCTTAAACCTTGGCACGAAGATGCAGCCAGATGGCGGAAGCGGCTGGAGAGGTGAGCGAGGCGCGGCCGGCTCGGGCTTGCCTTCACCCCACTGGCAGGTGCGGCTCGTCTTTACCCCTCTCACCCACCTCTTCTGACTGGGAAACCCTCTCCCCCACCCCGCCCCCAGCCCACGCTTCTCGTGCTGCTCCAGCTTCCGTAGTCACAGCACTTAACTCTCCGTATCGTTCACACGTAGGTGCAAAGCGAGAACCGCTCCGTTCAACAGCTGCTTCTTCCCTTTGCCGCCAGCTTCCCCGGGAGCCCACAGCACCCAGTGCGCCCCGCTCCAGCTCCTCCAGTCCGCCCCAACGTCCTCCCCAGCAGGCCCTCCCAGCCTGTGGCTTCCTGCCGCTTGCCTCTGGCCCCGGCCCCGGTTCTGCCTTCCGTCCAAGCCGCACCGCACTCAGCACACACCGATTCCACTCTGCTTTCCCCACGGACCGCCCTTCTGTCCCCCACAGTTACACCGTGCCCCTCCCACCAGACCAGCACCAAATCCCCATTCCTTCCATGAAGCCATCTCTGGCTACTGTAGCCCTCACTAGTTTTCTGTTTTTAGGATTTTATTTTACTTGTTTGAGAGAGAGAACAGGCAGTGGGGAGGGGCAGAGGGAGTGGGGGAGAGAGGGGAGCAGACTCCCCACTTCGCAAGGAACCCAATGCAAGCCTTGATCCCGGGATGCAGAAATCATGACCCAAGCCGAAGGCAGACTGAGCCCCCCAGACACCCCAGCCCTCACCAGTTTTTCTTTCCTGAACTGTCTTCCCTAGGCCCCCTCATTAGTGCCTCTACTCTCTTTGCTGTGAGCCAGTCCGGCCTCCCCAGCTGTATTGTCCGGCTCCGTGGGTGGGGGTGGGGTGCCTCGGGTTCCTCCTGACACTCCCCTGCATTTCAAGTCTTGGCGAGGACGAGGACAGCCGGTGCAGAGTGATCTCATGGCACAGCTGGGTGGTGTGGCAACTCTCCCAAGTGTGGAGTCCACCGGGAGATGGTCAGCTGGGGAAGGGCCCTGGGGGAGGGCCGCTCATTCGGAGGCAAGAAATCACTTGGGGGAGAGGTGGGAGCCATTCGTCTCCTACAAGATTAGCCCAGAGCCTGTTCGGGGTAGGGATGGGCGAGGCTCCTCCCCTCCCGCCCCCTCCCTCCCAGGTGCTGGCCCCCAGCCCCACCTGGTGGGCAGCCGACTCCATAAAATGCCCCAAGGAGCAGGAGGCAGCCGTTAGGAGGAGCCGCAGGATGAGCTCGGAGCATGGCCAGCAGCCGCAGCCGGGGGGCCGAAGGGGCCGTGGTGATAAGAAGTCCAGAAGGCGAGGCCGGCGCAAGGAAACCTACTCAGTGTATATCTACAAGGTGCTGAAGCAGGTGAGAGCGGGGAGCCAACGAGGGTGTGCGTGCGCGTGCGGGTGTGTGGAGCGCACGGGCAGAAGAGCCTGGAGAGAGCACTGGACAGAGAGTCCTACTCCGCTTACTCCTGGCACTGCGGTGGGTGGCCTCAGGCACACCGTGCCCGTCTCGCGGTGGCCTCGCTCCAGTTCAGGTCCCTACAACCGCTCAGTGTGTGTCGCGCCCCTGAGATGGGCAGGAGAACTTTAAAGCACGCCACCACCGCCCAGAAGCTCACGGGGCTTTGGGCGGACAAGATGATGATGGGTGGGACTAGGTGGGACATAATTAAGACAGGGAGGACTGTAAGAAGTGTGGGGCCGAAGGGTGATCGAATCCCAAACCCAGTACGGTACAAACAAGAAGCCCTAGCAGTGGGGGCCGGAGCACGGAGCCACACGTGTGAGCTGAAGTCCTGGAGAAGGCCTTCCAGCCACACAGCACTCGGGCCCCGAGGAGCTACAGGATTGGTCTACTGCCCAGACCTGGAACACAAAGTCCATAAAGGCTCAGTGCATCGACTGAGCCCCATGAGCTGAGAGCTGCAGAGCTCAGGCCCCCCCCCGGCTCTGAGCAAGCCGGTCACCTGCTTCGGCTTGTCCTGTCTCTTAACCCAGGGGTACTAGGGATGCTTGCTGTTCCCAGCCTCGCAGAGCACCTGCGAGAAGCGCCTACTCCCGGCCCTGGCTCACTGACAGACATTTGGGGGCATCAGCGGGCACCCGACTGGTCAAGGGCATCAGGCACCCTCGCCTCCCAGCCTCTTCCCCACTCAGCAGAACCAGGGCCAGGAGCCGGCAGAACAATGGTCTTGGCTGCCTTGCGTCTCTGCCACCTGCTGGAGTCTTACCTCTTGGTGAGACTAGATCCTAGACGAGGAGTCTGTCTCCAGTCGTTGTCCCAGTAGCAGTTTCGGCGACCTGACAACTTGGGTCTCTGGGAATGCTTTTGTGGGGTCAGGGTGAGGTTGGGACCAGCACTGTCATAGACGGGCCGGAAGGCAGCAGCAGAGGACAGACTCCAGCGACCGGCAGAACGTGGGGGTGGGAGGGAGCACTGGTGAGCTCGGCTGCATCACATAACCTTGGGGCGCAACTGTGAGGCGAGGGTTGGCCCTGGGTTAGACTGGTGAGGGAGAGCTACTGAGGGACTCACCCATGGGCTGTGAAACTCACTGTGACCCCTCAACCCCAAAGAGAAAAAGATGTGATGACAACGAGGGGTTCAGGCTTGGGTCCCCTGCTGCCAGTGACATCCAGAGACTGGGGAGAGCCCGAGTTCCACTCCTGTCTCCACCACTGGCCTGACGTGTGTTATTGGCAGTGACCGCTCCCTTCGGAGGGAAACACCTCATGTCTGCCCACTCTCACGTTCTGATTGTTATCAGGCCCCTACCCCTTGGGTTATTGGAGGTCACCTAGTTCAAAAGCTTGTGTGACAGAGGAGGAAACTGAGGCACAAAGAAAAGTGCCCCACTGGAGGTTGGGCAGTGATTCACAGTAGGGCCACAGATCCCTGGTGTTCTGACCCCTAGTCTGGTGCTGGGATCGTGTCACACAAGCGTGCTCTTGGACCATTATTTGGTAATGCCGACTTACGTGCATAAACCCTTGGATGCGGTGGCAGTCCCACCTCCGGGAGCTTTGCCGCTAGGAGTCCGTTTCTGGGGGTAACGCTTTGCGGATACACTAAAGGAGAAAACCAAACGCTGTGTAACTGTTTCCATTTCCCAAAGATTGATGCTTACATGTGGCTCCTAGGAGGAACATAATAACATTACTTTTTGCAGTTGGGAAAAACTTTTAACTCGGATATAGTAGTAAAAAACCCATCCCTGTTTCGGTGGCTTGGCCTCCGGAGAGAGGCTGGTGAGGCAGCCTTGCAGTCCCGAGCTTGAGCCCGGGGCTGGGGCCCGCAGCGTCAGGCAGAGCCTCCTCCTTAACCGAGCGGTTCTGCTGCTTCTCCAGGTGCACCCAGACATTGGCATCTCTTCCAAGGCCATGAGCATCATGAACTCGTTTGTGAATGATGTGTTCGAACGTCTGGCTGGCGAGGCTGCCCGGCTGGCCCAGTACTCGGGCCGAACCACACTGACCTCCCGGGAAGTCCAGACGGCCGTGCGCCTGCTGCTGCCCGGGGAGCTGGCCAAGCACGCTGTGTCTGAGGGCACCAAGGCCGTCACCAAGTACACCAGCTCCAAGTGACCCGGGGCCGAGCGTTTAATAAAATGTGAACTGCTCCCGTGCACTGTGGTGATTTGAAAAGCGGAGGTGCGGTGTGCGGCAACAGTGTTGTCACTTTTTATGGCTACAGGGGGAGTAATACTTATAATTTTTAAATACTGCTTTCTGAGTGTGGCCCCTGGGCAGCACAGGGGCAAAGTTGTAACTTGAAACTTTAGCAGGACTTGGGATCTGGATTAGAATCCCCGATCCGCTGTGTGTTAACTCTTATAGCCCACAGTTTGGTGATGCTTTTTCTGGCAAGCTGTCATTTTTGTCGTGTGTTGGGCACGGGGACCACATAGATCTTATCTTTCAAGACACAAAAGGGAAGTGTTCTCAGTAAGCTGCTGGGATCTGTAGGATGTGTTCACTTTCCCCCCGATGTTTTCTTCCCCCTAATTTCAGAACAAATTGGTAGGAATATTTGAGGCTCCTCTCTTTTTGGAAAAAATCATAAGAAAGTACCAAGAGGAGCTATATATCGTTCACCTACCATTTGTTCACACTTGCTTTTTCTCACCCATTTGGCCTCTGCTCTATCTTACAGGCCCATGAGGTAAGCTGTGAGGCAGTGGGGGAAGGGGGTTGCGCTCAGTGAACAAGTCCCGAATCCTTTCTCTTCCCTTTGCCACTGGATAGACACAGCTTGTCCCCTTCATGTATCGAGCGGGCTGGCTGTAATGGGGGCTGGCCACTGGATGCCGTCCCACACCCTTGACACCTATTTTCTCTCAGGAAAACCCTAACCTGGAGATGCCATGAGAGGAGAACCAATCACCCGCAATTTAGTTCCGCAGCTAGAAAGGGGAGGGCCCCGGAGACCGGGCCCCTGAGCCCTGGCCCTTCCCCACTCCCACTGAGTTTCCTACCTTGCTGCGGTGTGACTCAGAGACCCACGTCCGATCGTGGAATTAGCATCTGCATCTTGGACAAGATCTCGGGTGACTCGCATGCACACGGAAGCCGCGGAACGCCTCTGCTCTCGCTCCCCTGCAGCTTTCCCCTTTCCCTTTCCTCTGCTCTGCGCCTGACTTATTCACACGTCCCGACTTGACACTGAATCAAAAAGTCACCCCTGGGGCGCCTGGGTGGCTCAGTGGGTTAAAGCCTCTGCCTTCAGCTCAGGTCACGATCCCAGGGTCCTGGGATCGAGCCCCGTGTCGGGCTCTCTGCTCAGTGGGGAGCCTGCTTCCCCCTCTTCCTCTGCCTGCCTCTCTGCCTACTTGTGATCTCGGTCTGTCAAATAAATAAATAAATAAAATCTTTATTAAAAAAAAAAAAAAGTCACCCCCAGCTGACCAGAGTCCAGGCGCTGCTGCCGCTAGGTTTTGTAGTTTCCAAACAATGGTCTCCTAAGCCTGTCGCCCTGATCGCGTAACCCTCAGACGTCCCAGAGCAAGCCCCGAAGACCACAGAGTCCCATTTGCTACTGTCTCTAATGTCCTTCTTCGCACGGGCCTAGCTCGCGTGAACCGTGGGAAGCGCCATCAGACCCCAGGGAAACACGTGCTTGTGCTCATCTCAAGGGAAGTCGTGACTTCGCAGCCCGAACCCAGGCCTTCTGACCCCAACTCCAGCGCCCCTTCCCCCTCACGTCACACCTGCCCCCAGGACAGTCCTCAGTTAGAGCTTAGGAGGCTGGCTCTGAGTGGAAGAAGCAGAGGGTTCCTCCGGCTGAGAAGTGTGTTGGAAAAATGGATGCCTTTAGGACTAACCTTCACCCCGAGCCTCATGGCTCGCAGGGTGGCTTCAAATAGTGACTCCTCTTTTATATGACCCTCACTCGAAAAGAAGCCAAGGCTGACCCCACACTCTGCCCCAGCCTTCCAAGGCTTGCTTCCGGAACATTCTCTGAGATAAGGGTCCCCAGTCCTGTACCTGCTGCCCTCACCCCCCCACTCCTGGCCTTAGAACATCGAGACAATGGGACAGAACTCTCGAAATTGGGCTGTTCTGACTTCCGGGGTGTGGAGTCAAGGTCGAGCCACAGGTTCTGCGGACTGCATGACCAGCTCACAAAGGGAACTGTGAGAAGTGGGCACCATGTCCGAGGGGTGAGTGACGGGCAGGAGCGGAGCCCCCAGGGCTGGGGCGGGTAGGTGGGGAGAAGAGATGCCCCGAGAGGGGGCTTGCGTGCTGGGCCAGCCCTGGCTGCGCCCCGGGCATTCATGCGGCTGGCCCGGCGGCTCTGTCTGTGGTCGGCTCTTCCTCTTCAGACTCTCCTGGAACTACTTATTCCAGAATCAGAGGAAGGGACCCTTCTCTACCCTCATCCCTCACCCCTACTTCCCACTCACCATTCTACACCCCTGCAGCATCCCGGGGCTGCACCCTCTCCCTGGAGGGGCCGACTGTGGACTCCACAAGAGGCTTCTTCCTTACAGGGAGCCGCTGAGGGCGGCGCCTAGCCTCCACCCTCCCCGCCAGTCCGTCAGTGGATCCCTCCTCACAGCCATCCCCGCCTCCCACCTGCTGGAAGCCTGGGCATGTCTCCTCACTACCACCTCACTCCCCCTCAGGACTCCTCGACACCATGAGTAACCTTAACTGCACACCTCTGGAACCCCAACTTCACTCTCCTCAAAGGCTCAGCAGAGCCCATCCCCCCCACACTGTCCCCACTCCTCTGAGGCCCAGATCACCCCAGACCTGCAGCCCTCTCTCATTTCCTCTCCAGAGCTTACCAGCGCCTCTGGGACTCCTCCCACGTGACCCTTCAAGAGTTGCTGGACCAGGAGCAGCCCCTGCTGGAACCTGTGTCGTCCAGGGAGCGGCAGTCTTTCCAGTACAGGCTCTCGTCCGTCTACCTGTGCTACCTGGGGCTGATGCGCCGGTTCGACACCCTCTACGACCAGATGGTGCAGCCGCAGAAGCGGCGGCTGCTGCGGCGCCTGCTGGACAGTGTGGCAGGCCGCGTGCTGGAGCTCAAGGAAGACCTGGTGCGCGCCGACCTCAGCGAGTACCACTGCCTGGACCGCGTGCTGCAGGACCTCAAGCTCACCCCGGTGCGCTGCGGGGGGCGGAGCCACTCCCACTCCAGCGGAGGCGGGGGGAGGGGGGAAGGGGGCGGGGCGTCAGGTGAAGATTAGCGGGTGACCTTGACCTCCCACGGACGTGGAGCCAAGTGGGGCAGGACGTGGCGGAGAGTCTGGAGCTGGTCCTGATCCCCCAAGGACAACCCCGGTGTTGGGACCCCTGCAAGGGAAGCGGGGACGGGCAGAGCAGGGGATGGGTTTCTGGAAGACGGGGTGCAAGCAAGCAGTTGCGGGATAGCTAGAGAGTCAGGCTGGAGGCTCCGCGGGGCTGGGAATGCCCACCAACGGCAGGGATTGAAGACCACCCCCACACCACCAGGCTTGCTTCTCCAAGTCTGCTTCCTGGACCAGCCCCATCAGCAGCACCCAGAACTTTAATCAGAAATGCAGAATCTCGGACCAAACGGGGCTAATCTGCTTCTGCATTTTAACAAGCCCCTGGGGTGATGTGAATGCGCTCGCCGCCAGGCGCGCGAGGGCTTGGTTCGCTGCTCCTCATCGGAAGCAGTCTCAGAGTTTCCAGAACCCGCTGCTTCAATAGACTCAGCTGCCGACTTGAAAAAACAAACTGATAAAACAGATTCTCCAAGCCCTGACACTCAGATGTGCTAGTCTGGGGAGGGCCTAGGAGTCTGCATTTTAAGAGCTTCCCCGTTCATTTTGATGCACAGTCAGGATTGGAACCACTGCCCCTTACATTTCTGGATCCTCCGGAATTCAGCTCCGGTTACACGGTGGAGCAGGGCCATAGAGGGATGAGCTTAAGGGGATCCGCCCATAACCCATGAATCTCCTGTCCTGGGGCTCTAGGATGAAGGAAGCCAGCACCAGGCTCGGTAAGCAGAAGATGGTAGTATCAGCCAGACGCCCTGGATTTTGAGTCCTGACCCTCCTTCCCCCGTGTTGCCCCAAAGGCAGACCTGGAGGTTCCAATCCCCAAATACTTTCTGTTGGAGCAGTCCACCGTTCTGAAGGAGCGAGAGCTGATGCTGGCAGAGATCCTGTCCAGAATGAAGCCAGTGACCTCTGAGGTGGTAAGTCAGGGAGACACCCTCCCAGATTCCTCTCATACACCCCGCCCAGAACAGAGATGCCATCTTCCAGGACACAGAGAGGACTTGTCCTACCTATACCCGCCTCAGAGTGCTCCTTAGGTAATCCCTGGCCTGCTTCAAGGATGCTCTCATGCTCCTTGAGCCCTTCTGACACCGAGCTAGAGGACGGGACTTGGGCACTGAGATGCTCTGGGAGGACCGTGTCCCCAGCATGTCCTTGGATGATGGTCTCCCCGCTGCTAGCCTAAATATAACCCGCTTCTCGTCTTCTCCTGCTCCTTTGCCCCTACGGTGGCCAGGGTATTCCAGAAATGCACCGGACTGAGGCCATAATCCTGCTGCAAAGGGCTGAGCGGGCCAGGCAAGGACGGCTCCGAGCCACCTTCATGCGAGAGATACGGAGAGAGGAGGAGCGGGATCGGAAGATTCGAGAGGACGGTTGGCACAAGTTCGATCAGGACCAAGCAGCTGTGACCATACAGAAGGTAACCCACCCGCCCACCCCAGCACCCAGGAGGAAGGTCAGGGTTGAGTCACCTCTTCCAGGAAGGCTGCCTGGCTTAGCAATTGAGGACAGAGGTGCAGGGGCTTGGATTCTGTTTCCCCCACAACTAGATCCTTAACTCAGGACCTAAGCAGTTAACAAGCTTCTTTCTTGTGCTACATCTCATAAAAGCCCCAGAAACAGAAAGATCATTAAGATTAGAGGAGAAAGATCCAGAATAAGGTAGCAGAATAGAGTAGATGATCATTCCAGGAACTCATAAGACTGTTAAAGGTGAGTCACTAAAATGAATCCCGAGACTCCTGGCAGCTGAGGTAAAAGGAATGGTGACAAACGAAACAGAGTTTGAGAACTGATGTGATCTAGATGTCCTCAAGGCTGGTACCATCTGGGTCACCCTCTACTTTACCATGGAAATGACCTAATCGCAGCCCATCCGCCCACTGCAGAAAACCCAGCCCCATCCCTAGGTGTCTCTGCCTTCTTACCATTCCTGTGGCCACCCTCTCTCCTGCTCTGGGTGGCCATTCCGTACCTCTCAGCACTTGCTGTCCCTCAGTGTGTGTGTGTGTGCGTGCGCGCGTGCCTTCTCTCACTGAGTCCTGCTGACGCAGGCCTCCTCTGTTTGGTACTGGTTACCAGCTTAAGAAGACTGGGGAGGCCCTAGGAAAAGTCCAGTGCGGAAAGGGAACCCTTCGCTCCTACAGCATTGTACCCCCTGAGGCCACTGTCCTGTCCTGTTGTAGGACGTCCCTTGCCACCTGTATTTCCAGAAGCAGACCCAGAACCGTGAACATGGGGCTGGTCTTTCTGTCTCCAGTGAACATCTCCCAGCTTCTCCGTCAAGTCCCAGTGCTTCAGAAACTGTCCACTGGCCCGAGAGAGGGAACTTAGAATTCCTTTCCACCAAAGGCCAGAAGCAAACCAACCAACCAACCCACTAACAAATAATGACTCAAGAGGATATATGCCCTCCAAATGGGATATGCTTTTTTATTTTTTAAAAAGATTTTATTTTTGGGGCGCCTGGGTGGCTCAGTGGGTTAAGCCGCTGCCTTCGGCTCAGGTCATGATCTCAGGGTCCTGGGATCGAGTCCCGCGTCGGGCTCTCTGCTCAGCAGGGAGCCTGCTTCCCTCTCTCTCTCTCTGCCTGCCTCTCCATCTACTTGTGATTTCTCTCTGTCAAATAAATAAATAAAATCTTTAAAAAAAAAAAAGATTTTATTTTTTTATGTGACACAGAGAGAAAGTGCACAAGCAGGGGAACAGCAGAGGGAGAGGGAGGCTCCCCGCTGAGCAGGGAGCCCAACAGGGGCCTCGACCCAGGACACTGGGATCATGATCCGAGCCGAATGCAGATGCTTCACCAACTGAGCCGGGCAGGCACCTGTAGATTTTTAGGTTTTTATTTTTTTTTATTTTTTTTTTTTAAAGATTTTATTTATTTATTTGACAGAGAGATTACAAGTAGGCAGAGAGGCAGGCAGAGAGAGAGAGGAGGAAGCAGGCTCCCTGCTGAGCAGAGAGCCCGATGCGGGACTCGATCCCAGGACCCTGAGATCATGACCTGAGCCGAAGGCAGCGGCCTAACCCACTGAGCCACCCAGGCGCCCCGATTTTTAGGTTTTTAATCAGTGAACAGAGCATGTGCATCTGAGTGCCTGCCTCTGGCTGACTTGCTCATGTCGGGCTGGCCCAGGGATGATGAGAAGGCCCTGCTCCCCCGGGGCTCACTAAAGCAAGAAGTTCTGCCCCAAAGAGAGAGCCCCGCTTCTCCCATGAAAGCCAAAGCAAGTCCTTGTTACCAGACAAGGAGAATGTGGAAGTAGTGCAGACAGAAGCTGCTCTCTGAGGCTCTGTTATGGAACAGAACCCACCTGGCCAGGCCTGGGTGCTGCCTCCTCCTGCCCAGTGCCCTGTCCCTACCCTCTTGGCAGCCCGAGGCCTGGGAGAAGAACACTGGGCAAGGAGTCAGGAACCCTGGCCCTGTGTCAGCTCTGCCCGAATGGGCTCATAGACCCAGGAGAGGCCACGTCCTCTCTCCTGCCTCAGTTTCCTTGGGTCAAAACTATAGGAATTCATCAGGGGAGCTCCTTGGTCCTTACAGCACTGATGTCTACGTGACTATATGCTGGGGGAGGGGAGGTCAAGTGTGTATTCCAAATACTGTGGGAACTCTGAGTCGTGAGAGTGGGGGTGCTTCTGGGAGAAGGTGGTATTTGAACTTGGCCTCAAAAGATATAGCAGATCGGAGGGTGGGGATGAGAAGGAGGGAATACCTAGGGGCCCCCGAGGGAGCAAAGCCTTGGAGCTGGACCACATGTGTGCCTACTGGCCCCGTGCTGTCCTGGGCTGCTCCCGCTCAGAGAGTCACTCGTCCACGAGCTGCCCCGGAAGGTGTCCTCGCCTCCCCCACCTCCTGCTCCTAAGCTCCCCTAGCCAGACCTTTCCCTGTGAGGGGCTGGTGCTTCTCCCTGGGGCTGATCGCACGAGTCGCAGCCCTACAAAAATGCAGTGTGGGGCCTGTCTGGGCCCACATGTCCCCCAGGTGTGGAAGGGTTACCTGCAGAGGAGACGTACTCAGCAGGACCGGCGAACGGAGATGGAGTTCATCGGCATGGTAAGCCCCCGCCTCACCTCAGGCAAGGGCTCGGGGTGAGCTAGAACATGGGGTCTCCTCCCTCTGTGTCCCCGTACGGCTCCGCACTGCCCACGCCTCCCGCCACTCAGGACTGTGTTTAGCAAGTGTGGAGGGGTGCGGGTCTGGGGTTCAGCATTTGGGAAAGAATGAGAAGGACCAGAAACCCGGGACCAAGCCCCATCCTTTGGTACCCCTCCCTCTCTAAAACCCTTGGAAGGATCTCACACGTGGGGCGGGATGAAGGGTCAAAGCACAGAGAATTCTGGACCTCATGTTCATGCCCCTGGCTGGAAGGAGAGGCTGAGTGGGTGCGCCCAGCACAGGGAGGAGCCCCAAGGCTAGTGGGACCACCCCTCTCCCCCGCCAGGGCTTTTACAGCCTCTGGGAGAACCCCGGGGGCCAGGGTGGGAGGGAGGGCGTTCGTATCCCTTTCACAGCAGAGCGTTTCAAGCCACAGTCTCCCCATTTGCTCTGAGGGGCCCAGACTGGCTTTTCTTCCGCACTGCAGGGGGTCTAGCTGAGTGTCACCGGGGTCCATGAGCCCGAGCGTGCACATAGGGGAGGTCAGGCTTGGGGGTTTGGAGAGCTGGACCCCCAGGAGGCAAGACAGGCAGAGAGAGGCCAGGGTCGGGCCTCGGGGGTAGGTGGGGGGGGGGGGGCATGGCGTGGCGGTGGGTGAGGAATGAGCCTGGCCGCCCGGGCCCATCGACAGTGTGAGCTCAGCGTTTTCAGTAATTGTCTCTGCGCAGAGTGATATTTAAAATACATTTGGGAGCCAATGAGGCGGGAAAGTGGCTGTGAGAGCGGCTGCCAACACGGGCCGCTGGGGCGGGGGTGTGGGTGGGGGCTGGGGCCGGCGGCCCACAGGGGAGGGTGTGCTGCGGGGAACGGGCAGGGGGGGCCAGCCCAGATGTATCTAGCAAAGTCATTATCAGAGTAATTTACACAGGCGAGTTTGAGCTCCAAACACAATTTCTCCTGATGCAGGCATGCCCGTTGTTCCGTGTGCGCGTGTGTGCGGGGCCGCACGTGTGCGGGAGTGCTGGGGAAGCCGGGGGGCAGGGGTGCGTGCCGGAGGCCGGGGCTGGGACCTCCCCACTCCCACTCCCGATGCCCTGGGCCTCTTCTCCTCTTCGCCAGCTCCCCTTGCCACCGAGCCAGGTGGAGAATGCGGGCGTCATGTACCAAGCCGGCCTCAGGGAGGGTATCCGGAGGGTCCGCCAGACAGAGAAGGAGGAGGAGTTCCAGCTGGCCATAGAGAAGACCCGTGATTCTATCAAAGAGACAGAGGGGCCTGACATGAAGGAGAAGTTGAAGGAGCAAATCCGACAGTGGTTTATCGAATGCCAGTCAGTGTCCCCAGCCTTCAGCGCCGCTTTCCCTCCTCACCACCGTGTCCCCACGTCTGTTCTGTTCTCTAGTCCGGACTGGGCCCTTTTCTCCACCCACTCCCACCCCCCTGCCCTCGCTGCTCACACCCTGATTTAAACCTGGAGCCCCCAACCACAGGACCGTCTCTGCGCATGACTTCTCATTTCCTTGGATGGAGGAGAAAATGCCAAATCTCGGAGGGGAGAGCATCCATGGGTGCCTCCTGAGGGGTTTCCGGTTTTGTTGTGTAACTCTCTGCTCCTTCCCTCTCATCCTCCACCCCCGGAGTCCTTGTTCTTTCTTCATCCTTCCCTCTATTTAACTATCTCTCCATTCATCCGCTCTTCCAGCCCCCCACCCCCCCAACTACCCATCCACCCATCCATCTGTCCATCCACTCACCTGTGTATCTCTCTGACCATTTTATGTTTACTTAGTGCCCTTACTGGTCGATTCCCTGATTATCCAGATGATTCTGTAGGTGGATCCTACATGATCTTTGCAGACAAGACTCCAGAACAGGTACCCTACAGGTGGAGACAGGAGACTTTCCGTGGTGGGGGTGGGGTCTGAGGTTACAAGCAGTACTGAGTGTAAACTGAGGGGGAGAGGTCAGCCTCCGCAGAGGCAGATGTGGCTGGAGGAAATATGTGTAGCTAGCAAGACAGCAGGGCGGGGGAGGCAGTGCCTGTGTCTGGAGAAGACATCTTTGGGCATGGAGAGAAAGCATGTCTGGTGAGATTCTTTGTGACTTCAAATCTCTATGGGCCAAGAAAGAGAAGCAGTTCTGATCAGAACATCTCTTTCTTCCTGGACACCAGTGAGGTCTCTGAACTTTCAGCTATGGACCCCTGGACCCCTGGACCCCACGAGTGACCCCAGTCAATCCCCATCTCAGACCTGGGTTCTTTTGCTCCTGTAGAATCCCACTGGTCTTCTCTGAAATGTCTTCCATCGTTGGTCACAGGTAAAAATGGAACTGGAGACAGAGATCCAGGAGAGCAAAAGAAAGGACCAAGAGAAAAATAAGGAGAAAAAAGAGAGAAAGCAGAAGAAAGGAAAGAAAGACAAGACCAGGAAGGGGGTAAAGTTCCTCTTGGTCTGAGGAGATTCCCGGTGGGAGGCTGGTCTGAGGGGAGGAAGGGGCAGGGACCATGAGGGAGTTGAGGTCAAAGGATGTTTCTGTTCTAGGAAGCAGACACGATGCTGAAAGTGTGGCCATCCAAGTTTATACCTGTCATCAATGCTGGCCATGAGGAGTACATAAGTAAGGCAGGAGCAGGCTGGGGAAGAGTGTCCAGGCCCTGTGAGGGCCTTGGGGTGACTCAGGGTCCTGGGGAAAGTGAACACATGCTCTGTGGACCATGAGGGGTAGTGTGGGTGTGCGGATGTGGAGGTCGAGAGGAGAATGCCAAAGGAGGACGCACGCGTGGGGTGCGATGCGATTCCCTGGGTGGGGGGAGTTCTGCCTTTGGCCTTGGGGTCAGGCCTCCATGATCTAGGTAGAAGCAGTGCTGGACAGCCCTGTGAGGATGAAGGGACCAGCCTGGGTCAGGTTCCTGGTCCATGTAGGCATGTGTATGAGACAGACAGACAGGTGCAGAGACGGAGCAAGAGACACGTGGACCAGCCTGGGTCAGGTTCCCCTGCCAGGTTTCTGTGAGTGTGTGGGTGCCCTGGGACTCTGAACTTCATTCTTCTGTCCGTCTGTCCCTGGTTAGATGTATGGAAGAACCGGTGTGAGAGCATATACCCGAAACAGAGTTTTGACCCCGAGACGCTCCAGGTGGAGAAGAGAAAGGAAGTAGAGCAGGAGATCCGGATACAGGTGCGTGAGCCGGCTCAGGGCCTCCCTGCAGCCCTCCCCACCTCCCCTACTTTGGGCTCTTCCCCTCAAGGCCCCTGCCCTGCCCCTCTTCTGTAGCAACCTCTACACACCGCCTTCCGTGTCATTCTAACTCCACCTTCGTCCGTCTCGGTCCCCTTCCTCCTCTGCGTCTCTCTGGTCCCTCTCTCCCTGGGGTGCGGAGGGGCTCTGGGCTGGGGTCACACCCACCATTGTGCCCATCAACCCTTCAAGAGCTCCTGCCGTGTGGCCGCAGGGTGTACCTAGGAAGAATTAGATCATGTGACCTTTCCAATATGGCCTTTCCACCCCCTGAGGTGGGCGCCGTGATTGTCCCGATGTGAGACAACAGTCTGATTAAGTCCGGCAGCTGCTCACGTGGCACAGACTTTAAAGGGTGGGTCTGGGGCTTGAGCTGAAAGCCAGTGACTCTAGCTAGGAGCTTCTCCCCACATTGGTGCCAGGTGAGGGCAAGGCTCCTGCGTGACCAGGGTATGGATTAGTATTGGGAGTGGACCGGTGCAGCGACAGGGACTGGGACAGCACTCCCTGCTGTCCCCCCAGGTGGACGAGCTGATGCGCCAAGAGCTGAAGAGCCTGCGCCTGGTCGTGGACAGGGAGGAGGGGAGACCCTTGAAGCGTGCGAAGGCAAGATGAGGGGTGAAGGCCGGGACCCGGACGCGCACACAGCGGGGGAGGCGAGGACCAGAGGACGACAGCCCGTGTGCTTGTTTCCAACCAGAAAAAGACTGGGAAGAAAGCCGGGAAGAAGAAGAAGGAAAAAGATCTGACCCCAGACAGGTAGCAGACCCTTTACCTTATCGTGGGAGGTGGAGCAAACCCGGGCCCAGGACCGATCTGACTTCCGGTCCTCGTTCTGTTCTGTGTGACCCGGAGAGAGTCACTGAACCTCTCTGACTCCCTGTCCTCGTTAACCGAGCACCCGCCCCGCCAAGCCCACGAGATAGCTGGCGATGAAACAGAGCAGTGCTTGGAAAATGATGGTGGGCAGGTGGATGCAGGTGGAGGCTTGTCCCCGGGGCCCCCTCCCTCCTGCTTCCCCCTCCAGCCTTTTCCCTTAATCAGCTCTGTCCCTACCAAAGCCATCTCCCCCCAACGCCTCTCTGGGCCCTTGGGGAGCTCCCCGGCTACTCACTTCTTTGGTGAAGTGAGTCTCGAGCACACTGATGTCAGCTGCTTCCAGGAGCCTAGACGTCAAGTGTGATTTCTAGAAAAACGGTCCTATGTTGGCCAAATGACTGGATTTCTGATGGCGGGACCTGGGGACCTGAGCAGACTGATGGAGGGAGGGCTGCAGAGGGCGCGTGTCCTCCTCACACCCCGCTCAACCCACGGAGTCCCACCGTGGGCAGACGGCCTTCTGGCCAGCGGGTTGGCACTGTGGCTTCTGATGCTGGCTGTCCAGTGGCACTCTGGGTATTTTTGTCCTCAAGCCTGCCACTCATCTCCATCTCCACTTCCCTTCGTCCTTGGGGACCCCTCTGCACTGTCCTCTGCAGGTCCGTGGACTCTCTGTTTGAGGAGCTCGTGGTCTCCGGCTTTCTAAGGAAGTGCGAGACGGTGGCCTTGAAAGATTACATTGGTGAGACCCCTGTCCAGCACCTGCTCCCAGGCTGAGGAGCGGTGCCCTGGCCACAGCCCTCCTGTGGCTAACTACCACCCTCTGCTGGGAGCCTTCTCCCCGCGGGGCTCTCTTTCGGCCCTGTGCCAGCGGATGCCACACACTTGTGCCCCCAGGCGACTACCTCTATCTTGGATCCATTCTGAACCTGGCGAACAAGTTGCCTTCACCTTCCTTGTTTGACATAAGACAGAATGTGGCCTTGTATGGGGTCCTTCGCCTTGGTAAGGTGCCCTGGGGAGCAGGGAGAACCAACACTGGCAGGTGGCTCGTGGGGGAGCCGAGGTGCCTGTCAGGGCGGTTGAGGTGGGCATGTCCCCGGTGCCATGGGCCCCTGCTGGACTCCTCCGGTCTTCCCCAGGCCCTGCCGGAGGTCACACCCAGATTGGGCCACCCCAGAAATCATATGGACTCTTGGCCTACCAAGGAATCCACTTTTCTGGCCCCTTTCCCAACCCCAAGTGATATCCCATAGTCTGTCTCCTTCCCAGAAGACCAGGATCTTTCTGGAGCGGTTGGTCCCAGGCCCTTTAATTCCACCCCTCATGATCCAGAAGTGGAAAGAGATGGTACAGAAAACAGAAAGGGTGTTGGAAGGGGCTAGAAGGCTCCCTTTTGACCCTGTAGAGAACTCTTCATAATTGTACCTGGGAAGTCCTTGGAAGCCTCCCGGGCTGCCTCTCTCAGCATGCCTGCCTGGGGATGGGGCCCCCCACACTGGGGGTCGGCAGGCACCTAGGATCCAAACGTCATCCCACCCTGCCTTGGGCCTTCGGCCTCACCTTACACTGTGGCTTCCACCCCAGCCCCCCTACTGTCCTACTGTCTGCCTCTGGCCCCTGTTTCCTCTCTCAGGCTCCCCAGATATACACTCCATGGCCCCCTTCATCCGCTCGATCCTCCTGGTGGGCCCCTCTGGAATGGGGAAGAAGATGCTGGTCAAGGCGGTGTGCACAGAAACGGGCGCCAACCTCTTTGACCTGTCCCCCAGCAACCTGCAGAGCAAATATCCTGGCAAGACGGGGACACAGATGATCGTGCATATCGTCTTTAAGGTCTGGGTCCCCCGCCTTCAGCACCTCTCGTTCTCGGGCTGTGCCCACAGGGCAGGGTGTGCTTTACACTTAGGAGATCCCTCATCTGCCTATTCGGTGTGATGTCCGGAGCTGCTGAGGTCTCCTTACCAACCCCTGGGAGGACCTTGTGGATTTCTGAAGCCTTGTGGATGGGGAGCATGGCGGGCAGTGGGGAGCAGAGCAGTTTCTTTCATGATAGGTTTTCTTTATGATGAGGCTTAATACGCAGGGTCCCCACATGGCGGGGGGGCGTGAGTCTGTTCCTAGGGAGGTGTGGCGGATGGCAGCAGGTTGAGAGGAGGGGTGGACGCTGCGTGGGAAGTGGGGACCGGAGCTCCAAGGTCAGCCTTTGGACCAGACGGGGGAGGTGACCCTTGCCCAGGGACATCCGACGTCAGGTTTTTATTCTCTGACCTGTCCAGGTGGCTCGGCTCTTACAGCCCTCTGTGATCTGGATTGGGAATGCCGAGAAGAATTTCTATAAGAGGGTCCCGAAAGAAGAGAAGGAGGTGCGGGACCTGGGTAGCAGCCGGAGCCAGGGGCGAGGCCGGCGTGGGCTCGCTCAAGTCAACTCCAAACCTCACCCGCTGTGGGGCCTTGGACAAATTCCCTCTTCTCCTGCTGCCTTGGGCTTATCCTGGAAGCAGGACAGGGGCCTCCTGGCCACCTCCCTGGATCCCTCCCGGGGTCCACTGGAGGCTGGGTGTGGACACGCGCTCCGAGAGAATGCAGAAGCCCATACAAGTCACCATGTTCCCGCCCCCACCCTGCCCCAGAGCAGATGGACCCAAAGCGAATAAAGAAGGATCTCACCAAGGCCTTGCGACTGCTGAGCCCAGGAGACCGCGTGATGCTGATAGGGACGAGTGACCAGCCGCAGCTGGCAGAGATGAAGGGGCTGTGCCGGACCTACGAACGGATCCTCTTCATGCCTCGGCCCGATTACGCTTCTCGCTTCGGTGAGACCCTGCGATGTGAGGACGGGCCAGATCGGGGATCCAGGGACCGGCCCTGCCCGAGCCTCCTCACCCTTCTCCCCCTTCCCACTGGCGCTCCGAGACGGCGCCTCCCATGGCAAGGAAGGGGAACTAGACAAGCAGCCTGGCGGTGTGGGTCCTGGCCTGGCTCCGTGGACACGGCAGGCCCCGTAAGTCCTCCGAGTCTCATTCCCTCGTGTCACGTGGGGAGAATGAGTCCCACCTTCCCTGGAGAGGAGGCACTGATGAGCACAGAGCCACTCTCCAGACGCAGGGACCTCATGTCTGATAGGGGCCGAGGTGCTCACTGCGGCTTCTCCCTGTCCTGGGTCCTCCCCGGCTGCCTGCAGTGCTCTGGAGGCAGATGATAGAGGCCCAGGGGGTCCAGGTGACCCCGAACCTAGACATCAGTGCCCTGGCCAAGGTTTCCGATGGCTACACACCTGGTCACATTCTCCAAGCCATCCACTCCGTGCTGACTGAGCGGCGGGTCCTGCAGCTGTCCAAGCGGCCCCTGGTGGCCTCAGAGTTCTTGGGGCACCTGGCCAAGCTGGAGCCGGTGTACAGGGAGGAGGAGGAGTCCCTGAAGGTGAGGCTTGGGGGTGTGGGGGGAGGGTAATGGGTCAACACTAACCAGGGAGTCAGCCCTCTACGGCCCCCTTAGATACCTCCCTCTGCTCCCCCCTGGAGTCCAGCTAAGAAGGGGACGAGAAATCCAGGAGAAGGGCCTGTGGCAGGACCAGCTTACCTGGTGTCCTCAAGGGCTGGAGCCTAAAAGTGTTACCTGGGTTTTAAGAGCCGTGGTTGGTCCTGGCACCAGCGAACACCCACATTCCCCTCCTGAGTCACCACCCACCAGTGCTCCATGGGGGCAGGATGGCCACAGAGAGAGGGCTTGCCCCCTGACAGTGGCTGACCCCACGGCCTAGAGTATTTGGTGGAGAGCAAGGGAAACCGGGACCCTAGCAGGACACCTGAGCTGGGGAAGAGAGGGGAAGCAGCTGCCGTGGAAAGGGGAGGACAAGTTCGGGAAACAGAAGCAGGGTGTGGGGGAGGGGGTGGGGGGAGCCAATGCCCTCCCCTCTCCCCCTCCTCCTCCCACCAGGACTGGTACTTCAAGACTCCACTGGGCAAGAGGAGGGTAAAACTCCTCAAGGACCAGGACGCTGGGGAAGCCAAGCTGGCGAAGGAGAAGAAAAGGAAGTGATGGTTGAGGCAGGATGCTCGAGCTGGGCAGGGGACTGGGGCGCGCCCTGCAGGTGAAGGGCCTGGGGCAGAGGCATAAACGTCCAGGCAGCTCGGGAGCAGCTCTCTCTGTCCATCTCCGTGCTTCTCACACCTGTTCTGTGCCCCCTGCCGGTGCCCAGACTCTCCCTCCCGCCGCATCCCTGCCGGCCCTCCGTCCTCACCCACTCACAGCCTGTACCCTCGGCCCCCAGAGCCCTGTCCTCTGACCCCACCTGCGTCTTCATCTCCTGTCCGCTCCTGTCCGCGCTCCCCAGCTCTCTTCCTGCTTGGGGTTTTTAAGAAAGAAAAAAAAAAAATAGGAAAAGAAAGAGAAGGAAAAAGCGAGGGGAGAAGGAAGGTCTACGGGAAGTCTGGAAAAGAAAAAAAGCAAGTGTGGAAGTCAGCGGACGCTGGTGTTAACCCCACCTCGGCATTAACTCCCTGTGCGATCTCACACAGACCTCTCCTGTGTCTGGGCCTCAGTTTCCTTGTAAAGCGAGGAGAGATTGGACCAAGGTCCCTGGTACTCTAGGGCTTGATGATCCTTACAGGAGTGTGTCAGGGTTAGGACTCTTAGGCGGTGGCGGGGTGGAGTAGAGGACGGTTCTAGAGAGAAAGGGTGTAGTAGGTGGCCAGCACAAGGGACAGTGGGGGGCCGGGTTTGAAGTTCTCTTTCTCCTTGTTATCCGGCTTATCTTCCCAAATGTAAGTAGTCTTGTTACCCCAATGTGCCTGAATGGGCCACTTCCTCCTCCCCACTCCCCACCTGGGACCCCTCTAACGTTGGCAGGTAGGGATGGGAGATCAGGGGTTCAGACCCGTGGTGGGCACGGGGAGTTTCTGTGGCTGCTCATGGGCTGAGCCCTCTCTCCCCAGGCCGAAGTCTGTCTTCTGGGGAACACCTAGAAGGAAAGCCTCGTGGAATGGAGCCTTCTTAGCCATTCGCTCCTACTGTGGACCCTTTCCTTGGGTTTGGGAGGCAGAAGCTTGACCGGTGGCATTTGGGAGGGCAGGAAAAATCGCCGGGCACCCACAGGCCCTCCCTGTGGGGTCAGAGCCCAGGCCGCCGGAGCCTGGCTGGGTGAAGCACACAAGAGAAAACAGAGAGAAGGAAATGACAGCTTGAGATCCACCACCCCCGTTCTAGTCCCGGCTCTGCCACAAGTGCTCACACCTTGGGCAGATCACTTCCCACACCTGGGCTCTGTGCTCCTTTACCTGTGAAACTGCAGGTTGGCTCCCACGACCTGGGCGATCCCTTTTCAACCCTGCGGGCCATCAGTTCCAGGGTGGACTCAGGGTTGGAGGGCTCGAGCCTCACTCTGTTTTCCAGCTCTTCCCTAATGCCCACGCCGGCCTGAGGCCGCCTTCCTGGGACAGACAGCGCAGCCAGCCCGGGCTATTTATGGCATGGCCTGTGTGTGCTCCCTGCTCCTCCCACACCAGGTCTCTGCCTGCCTCGGGCCCAGTGCCTGCCTGCCCAGTCGGCCGGTGACATCGCCCTGAGACCCACTTCTTCGGCCCCTCTCTCCCAGAGATTGGCCATGCCTGGGAGAAGGAGCTCCCCTCCCCGCTGGGGAGGCCACCTGGGGTGCCTTCCTTCGGCCCCAGCCTGCCGGATCTGGGAGTCCCAGTCCTGCCCAGTCTGGGAACCGACCCGGCGGTCGCCACTGCTATGCCGTGACATGGCCTTACAGAACGCCCTGTACACTGGAGACCTGGCGAGGCTGCAGGAGCTGTTTCCCCCACACAGCACAGCCGACCTGCTGCTGGAGTCCCGGGCCGCCGAGCCTCGCTGGAGCAGCCACCAGAGGGGTGAGGGACTGCCAGGGGCGGAGGGCTACGGGCAGGGGCCTGGGCTGACCCGACGCGACGCCGAGTTACCAAGTGCTTGAGGAAAAGGAGCAGCCCCTGGCTACTTCTCCCCTACCCAGAGGCTTGCCTAAGCCTTGGCTCGGGAGCGAAGTCATGCGGAGCCCAGAATAGCTTCTGCTGAACCGCGTGGCCGGGTCAGGCTCAGCTCAGGGACACAGAGACCCTCTCCGTCCATCTGTCCGTGCTTCCTTCCCTCTGCCTCTGACCCCCAACCCCAGCTTCCCCCACTCCTCTTCCCACATGCTCTTACGTACTCTGTCCTCATGAGCTGGTCCCCAGAAGAGTGCAGGGGGCGGGGAGAACCCCCCAGTGACAGACACGCCCTCTGTGCCAGGCTGGTGGAGAAGCCCAACACAGGGTCTGCAGAGAACCCGGAGTCTGCCCCGGGACCCATCGTCACCCGGGCGGCCTCGGGACCTGCCCTGGCCTTCTGGCAGGCGGTGCTGGCGGGGGACGTGGGCTCGGTCTCCCGCATCCTCGCAGATTCCGGCACTGGCCTGGCCCCGGATTCCGTCTTTGATACCAGCGACCCGGAGCGATGGAGGGATTTCCGCTACAACATCCGCGCTCTGAGTACGGGCCTGGGGCACGGGGCGGGGGGGGCGGGGAAGAGGCCGGGGTTCTGAGTGGGAGAGGGCAGGCTGGCGGTGGAGCTCTGGGCTCCCTCTTGCCAGCCTCCGCCTGCCTCCTCTGTTGCCTGGTGGCTGTCCGCCTCCCTGCAGGGTCTGAGACCCCCATTCCTCTCTCCCTAGGACTCTGGTCTCTGACATACGAAGAGGAGCTGACCACACCCCTGCACGTGGCTGCCAGCCGGGGCCACACAGAAGTCCTGCGGCTGCTGCTGAGGCGGCGGGCACGGCCTGACAGTGCCCCCGGGGGCCGCACCGCCCTGCACGAAGCCTGTGCTGCAGGCCACGCCGCCTGCGTCCATGTGCTGCTGGTGGCAGGAGCGGACCCCAACATCCCCGACCAGGATGGAAAGCTCCCCCTGCACCTCTGCCAGGGGGCCGGCACCCTTGAGTGAGTAACCTCTTAGCCCCGTCCCCATCCTGCTCTCAGCGGAGGGAGGGGGGTCAGAGCCAAGACCCCAGGGAGGATGAGCGAGCAGGTCGGGGCGTGCGGGCTGGCTGAGCTCGGCTGGGCTGGGAGTCAGGAAGAGGGTGCTCCCCAAACCACCCTTCCATTGGCCTTGGCCCTGGAACTTTGGAAGGGCCCGTACTTGGGACGGTTTCTGCTTCCCCAGGGGTGTAAAAGGACCATGGCAGGGACCCAGCTGCAGAGCCTGGGCTGGGAAGTTGTCTGGATTCATTGTGGGCAGCGGGAATACTGTAAAGTGTTCATTTTTCTGACCCTATCCTGTGCTCCAGGCCCTGTGCTAAGTACAACAGTAACTGAGACATAAGCCTGCCCTCAGGGAGCTGACTCTCCAGCAGTGTTCCAGATAGTCTGGAAAGGAAAGCAGCCCCCGGTTAAGGCATGCATTGATCCCTGTGGGCAGGTCTTGGCATTTCCCTAGTGGTGGCTAACCCTCAGATAAATGGGCCTAGGGACAGAGCTCAGCTAATTAAACTCACAGGAAACTGATAGACCCATCTTTTTAAATAAAGATTTTATCTGTTTATTTGACAGAGAGAGAGAGGAGGGCATGAGCAGGCAGAGAGGCAGGCAGAGGGAGAGGGAGAGGAAGAGGCAGGCTCCCTGCTGAGCAAGGAGCCCAAAGCGGGACTCAATCCCAGGACCCTGGAATCATGACCTGAGCTGAAGGCAGATGCTTAACTGACTGAGCCACCCAGGCGCCCTCTCACTCAATTTTTTTGATGACTGTGGGATCCTGGCAAAGGGAGCCTTGGCAAATCCATGAAGTACCTGTACGTGCAACAGAGGCCCTCCCTCTACTGACCGCACACCTGGTGAATTTCACATCTTGCTCCTGAACGGGGCCAAATTTCTATCCCTTCCATCATGAGCTACTTAACCTCCTGTTAATCTCATCATCCTTCAGCAGACTCCATTGACTTATTATGGTTGAAGATGTACTCTATACCAGTATGTCCCAATAGAAACACAATGTGAGCTGTGTATGTAACTAAAAATTTTCTAGTAGTCTTATAAAAATAAAAGAACAATCATGGGGCACCTGGCTGGCTCAGTCAGTAGAGTTGGGACTCTTGATCTCCGGCTTGTGAGTTCAAGCCGCACATTGGGTGTAGAGATGATTTTAAATATAAAATCTTTAAAAAAAATAGAAAAAGATGAAATTCATTTATTAAATTGTGGTAAAATACACGTAACATAAAATTTACCACCTTGACCATTTCCGAGGGCACAGTTCAGTGGGACTAGGCAAGTTTACATTGTCAGGTGACGATCACCACCATCCCTCTCATGAACATTTTTAATCTGATAAAACTGAAATTCAGGGGCACCTGGTTGGCTCAGTTGGTTAAGTGTCTTCCAGTCAGGTCAAGATCTCAGGGTCTTGGGACTCCTGGGGCTCCCTGCTCCATGGGGACTCTGCTTCTCCCTCTGCCTCTCCCCTTCTCTCCCCCTCCCCCTGCTTGTTGTGCTCACTCTCTCAAATAAACAAAATCTTAAAAACAAACAAACAAAAAAACCAACCTGGAATTCTGTCCCCACTAAACAACAGCTTCTCATTCCTCTCTCCCTCCAGCCCGGGATAGCCACCACTCTTCTGGGTTCTAGAATTTGACTATTATAAGTACCCCGTATGAGTGTACTTACAGGACATTTGTCCTTTGGCGATGGCTTCTGGCACTCAGCACCGTGTCCTCAGGGTTCATCCCGGCTGCAGCAGGTGTCAGGATGTCCTCCCTTTTTCAAGCTAAATGAGACCCCATTGTCTGAAGATGCTACATTCTATCCATGCACCTGCTGGTGAGCACTGAGACTGCTCTCATAGTTTGGCTGTTGTGAATAGTGCTGCTGTGAACATGGGTGTGCAAATATCTGTGAAACAAGTGAAATTAATTTCATTTTTTAAAAAAGATTTTATTTATTTATCTGACAGAGAGGGAGAGATCACAAGTAGGCAGACAGGCAGGCAGAGAGAGAGGGGGAAGCAGGCTCCCTGCTGGCAGAGAACCCGACGCGGGGCTCGATCCCAGGACCCTGAGATCATGATCTGAGCCGAAGGCAGAGGCTTTAACCCGCTGAGCCACCCAGGTGCCCCTGTGAAATTAATTTTAATAATATCTTTTATTTAACCCAGTATATCCAAAACATTGTCACTTCAACATGTAATCAGTATACAGAACTAATGAGATATTTTTACTTTCTCTTTTTTTGTACCAAGTCTTCGAAATCAGTGTGTGTTTACACTCACGGCGTGTCTCCATGAGGCATGGTCATAATCCAAGCATTCAGGAGCCACGTGTGCCTGGTGATCACCGAATCAGACAACACAGCTCTACACAATCCCACATTTTTGGCTCTGGTCACGTTCTAGCCCAGCCATATGGAGACCACACCTGGTTGAGAATCATTCTGCCCTTTCCCGAGTGAACAGAAGTATTTTTAAAGTTATTATGGATAACTTTAAGCCTATAGAAAGGTGGGCAGGATAATATGATGGGCCCCGTGACCCATCACACTCACTCTCCCTGCCAAGGGCCGCTGTCATGGCCTTTCCAGGCATTTTCTCCTGGGCCACTCACAACTTCATTCGGTCTAGGTATTAACAATTATCCCTGTTCTACAGATGAGGACACTAGCTCCAAGAGGCTAAGTTCCCTTCACCTTGAATTTCCGTGTACACGGTCTTACAGGCACGCATGACCTTCTGAGAGGGCTATCTTGGAGCAAATCTGGCTGGCCAATTTTGATTTTGTTGTTCTTTTTCCTATGCCCCCAATTCCGTCTGCACCCATGGCCAGGCCCCGTGTCTCCCTTCCTCCACCAGCCCCGGTGTGCGCAGCCCTCCAACTGCCCTGCAGGTCTGAATGCCAGACGCTCTCTTTCCTGGCTGTACAAACGTGGGCCAGGTCCTCACACCCTCAGGGCTCAGTTTCTGCCTCAGGACCTAGGAAGAAACAAGTCAGTTCATGTAAAGCCCTCAGAAGGGTTCCTGTTCTCACGGATGAGGGCTCGTGTGACTCTCACCCCCACAAAGAGTTTAGGGCAGCACTCCTGCAGAGGGCAAGCGGGCTTGGAGAGAAGCCTTGCTGGCCCCAGGACATGGCTGGGATGACTAGTGACCGCGGGATGGAAGGGGTGGGGAGGGACAGAAGCAGGAGTCACCCCAGTACTCCCCACGGGTTTGCTCCGCGCGGACTGGTAGGAGTGGAGGACTCTATTTCCCTCCCCACCCCCACCTCGCCCTTCTCAGGTGTGCCGAACTGCTCCTGAGGTTTGGGGCCAAAGTGGATGGTCGGTCTGAGGAGGAGGAAGAGACCCCTTTGCATGTGGCCGCCCGGCTGGGCCACGTGGAGCTGGCAGACCTGCTTCTGAGACGGGGGGCATGCCCTAACGCCCGTAATGCCGAAGGCTGGACCCCGCTGCTGGCTGCCTGCGACGTCCGCTGCGCGTCCCCCGCCAACGCGGAGGCCACCACCGCCCGCTGCCTCCAGCTGTGCCGTCTGCTGCTCTCAGCTGGAGCCGAGGCTGATGCTGCGGACCAGGACAAGCAACGGCCTCTGCACCTGGCCTGTCGCCGTGGCCACGCCGCCGTCGTGGAGCTGCTGCTTTCCTGCGGCGTCAGCGCCAACGCCATGGACTATGGGGGACACACGGCCCTGCACTGTGCTCTGCAGGGCCCAGCTGCAGCCCTGGCCCAGAGCCCAGAGCACACGGTGCGAGCTCTGCTCAACCACGGTGCCGTCCGCGTCTGGCCGGGGGCCCTCCCCAAGGTATGGGGCTGGGGCCAAGGGGAGGGCCGTGAGGGTGAGGGGGCCATCTGGGAGCCTCGGACCTGCCCCCGCTCACTCTAGATGCAGCCTCACACTTTTTGATTCATCACATCAGCAAAGCCCAACAGGGGGCAAAGGCAAGGACGCAGACCAGCAGGAGGGGTGTGTGTGTGTCCACACATGTGCTCACACGTACATAAACCCATGTGTACATACATGCATATGCACGTGCGTGTGCATGCCCCAGTGTGTGCGTGTGCGATGAAGGTGGACGGAGGGCAGGAAGGCAGATAATCACGTACCTGGAAAGCGGGGAGCCGGGACTGATGTGAGTGTCAGGGAGTTTTTTCTTCGTCAGGGGAGTGAGCTGATGAGAAGAGCACGTGGGAAACTCAGCCTGGCGGTGGGATCCGCTCAGTGAGACTCTCTGTGCACGGGAGAGGCTCCCCCAGGGCAGAGCGATGAGCCTGAGTCATGAGGTTCAAAGCCTCCAGACCTTGTGCAGACAGACATTGTCCTTGTTTCAGAGAGCTTAGCAGGACGGGCATCCCCCAGACCAGCAGCCGCTGTCCTGGCACCAGAGAAAAAGCCTTTCACCATGAATTTCCTGGCTGTCTCCTATTTTATTAACATAAAATATTCCCAAAGTAGATTCAACTTGAAGACCTATGCTCCTAGATGCCCTGTCCCATACTGCGTCATATCTGGAGGGGGCCATATAATGTCGCCGAGGGTGCTGGGAGTGGATTGGGGACCCCCGTTCTCTGAGGAGCTGGGTCAGAACAGTTATAGGGCAGCAAGCTGTGGGCAGATCCCTCTGGGCCATCTCGGGTCTTGAACTGTCCAACCCTGCCTGATTCTGGACACTCCTCTCCTGTTCCTGCCTTTCCCCTTCGCTCATAAACCTAGAAGCATCTGTCTAGATTCCTAAGCAAGACCAAATAATTAAACAGCCCGAGAGTTCGGCAGATTGGTCTCCCCTTTGGGAAAATACAAGAAAATCAACAATTAACACTAATTAATCTCCTATTAACACCAGATAATTAGGAGACGAGCAATTCCCTGTAATCTGACGGTGGCTCTGACAGCTAATGATTTCCCCTTCGGGGAGAGGGTGGGAGGAGGAGGCAGAGCAGTGAAAGGGTTTCCAGAGACCCCACTGCCCGCCCCCCGCCCCCAGCCTCGATCTGCCTGGCCTTAGGGACTAGTACATCAAGGGGGCCTGGGGGGCCTTAGGGACTAGTACATCAGTGGGGCTGGTAGAGCCAAGTGCCGCATTCCTCCCCTTCGTCTGGGTGCTGCATCCCAGGTGATCGAAAAGTTCAGGAAGGAGTCCGCCTCCGTCTCCCACAATCCGGAGCAGATCCATGCTTGGCTGAGGTGCCGTCTCCCCGCCAGGAGTCGTCTGTGATCACTGCCGGCCTCAGCCAGCTCTCCAGGAGCCACTGGGGGCTCAGGAAACCTGGAGCCGGGGTCTGGTTTGATGCTTGTTCCTGTGACTATAGGCAAGTCACTGGAACGCTTTGAATGCATGTTCCTTGCATGTAACACAGTCTCTAGCGAACGGTGCTGAAAAGCTGCAGGAGCCTCCTGGGTGACAGTAAGAGGGAACACAGCCCTGCCCACCACCAGACACTATTCTATGGTGTGATACCTTGGAAGTAAGTGACAACCACGAGTGCAGGCTCTGGAACCTGGCGCACAAGGCTCATGACCCTTGGCAAGTTGCTTAATCTCTCGGGGCCTCAGTTTCCTGTGCATAACACAGGGACGTAAGAGTGCGCCTGCTTCATAGAGTTAGTATGAGAACTGAGCTCATACACATCAAGCCCTTGAGATGGGATCCTAACCTGGAGCTAGCGATCAATCCCTGTTAGCTCATGTTCTTCTAAGTTAAGTAACGTGCGGGAAAGCTGCTGGGCAATATCCCGAAGTAGGGGGAGAGAGAGATGCAGTTTGAACTACCGCAGGAGGCTTCCGGGAGTGGAGGGGACTTGGGATGCGCTGGGCTTGGAGATGGAGGAGGAGTCACTCCCAGACCTGCCCTGGGCAGATGGGATGGGGCAGCGAGGCTTTTCTAGACCACAGGACAAAGCACCCTTCTAACACACTCAGTCCCTAGCCTGCCTGGTTTTCATTGTAACGGCTTATCTGTGGTTGATGTGTTTACACTGTTTCCTCCCACTGGAATCAAAGTCCCCAGCTGACAAGGACCTGTCTGTCATCATCATTTCTGGGTCCCCAGAGCTCAGCCCATAGTGGCCCTCAGTAAATATTTACTAAATGAAGAAATAAAAGAATGAAAATGGCTCCAACTCGATCCTACCAGGCCTCTTCTGGCCTTGTCCCTTCTCTCTGAATCCTCTCCCCAATGGCCTCACTTTAACTTGATCACAACTGCAAAATCCTAAGTCTTGAGGTTATATTTATATGTACTGGGGATTAGGACTAAAACATTTTGTCGGGGGGCACAATTCAACCCACAGCAGCCGTTCTATCACCGTCTGGCCATTCTGCGCAGACTGGCTGGGGACCTGCTGTGGGGGGGAAGCCCAGAAGTGCTATCTCTGCCTCCTCCAGGTGCTGGAGCGCTGGTGTGAGTCTCCGAGGACCATTGAGGTCCTGATGAACACCTACAGTACCATGCAGCTTCCCGAGGAGGCCATGGGCCTGGTGCCTCTCGAAACACTGCAGGTCAGATTCCAGGACCCGGAACACACACACACACAGCCTGCCTGTCCCCAAGGGACTCCCGCTGCCTCCAGGGAAGCTCCGTTCCTTCCCCCAACCCTGCCCCAGAGAAAGGACCCAGAGACCCACTTACGTCCCAGCAGAAGAAGACCCACAGGGTGAACACCCAAAACACCAGCATCCCCCCGCCCCGCTCTAGGAGGAAAGGGTGCCATTTGTCCAAGGCCACCTCACTGAGCCCCTCATTCTGTCCCCAGAAGCACCACGGTTTCTATTCCTCCCTTTTCGCCTTGGCAAGACAGCCCAGATCCCTGCAGCATCTCAGCCGCTGTGCGCTCCGTGCTCACCTGGCAGCCCACCTGCCCCACGCCCTGCCCCGCCTTCCCCTGCCATCCCGCCTGCTCCGCTACCTGCAGCTGGATTTTGAGGACGTGCTCTACTAGGTAAGTCCTGGGTTCCGTGGGTGGCCCCAGCCGTTTAGAGGGATGGGTCGGAAGCAAGAGAAGAATTCAGAGCAGGGCCTTGGCCAGAACCAGCCAGCCTCCTGGACCATGGGACCTCTCTGAATCTACACCTCTCTTTCCAGATGCCCCCTGACTTTGGGGAGACCTGAAAGCAGATACCCCAGGGGGGGTCTGGTGCTCACAGCACCCCCAACCCAGGACTGAGTTGAACTGATTTAGGCCCGAGGTGACTGTGTCAGCAGGACGACCAACTTCCCAGGCGGATGTTGGTGCTGCCATTCTCACCAGGGAGAGACGCAGACAGAGCACGCCGCCAGGTGATGTCTAACGGAGAGACAGCTGGGACTCATGGCAAGGGATGCACTCCTGTCGGTGGTCTCCTGAGGCACCCCTCCAGCCTACCCCGATCCTGGTGTGAACATTAAAAATCTGCTCGCCTGCGTTGTTTGGTGCTGTGTCCAGCAGGCCTTCCTCTGAGCTGGTCACTCAGGGGACTCAGGTTGGGCAGACTTATGCCCCGCCATCTGCCCCGTGGTGCCAGCTGTGTCCTCGTCCTCCTCTGGCATCTACCAGCTGTTGAGCAGTCCAGGCAGACTTGCCCAGTGGCTCATGATGTGACACAAGGGCCACCAGGTGAGACCACGTCCGGACAACCAGCCAGAGGAGGGGTGAGCACACAGGCTTCGGTAGAGAAGAGCTGCTGCAGGGATGAGGCAGTGCGGACGGCGGGACAGGATGGGAAAGGCGGCCTCGGGGCAGGGCGCTGAGGTGAAGAACAAGGCGGCCCGCGAAAAGGGTGCAGGTGTCAGCCATCAGGGAGGGTCACCGTGGCTCAGGGAGAGCGGAAGATTCAGGTTTGGCATAAACAACGCTCGCTACTGCCTGTCGTCTAGGTCAGGGAGCGGCCGACGCACACCTGGTCCTGCCTCTCTCGGATTTAGCTTTGGGGCGGCAGGAGCTGAGCTGAGGGTTCACGTGCCGGGGGTCCCAGTCTCAGCTCGGCCAGTCGGTAGTGGCACTTAGATTTCTTCCCCTCTCTGGCTCAAGTCGCTCACATCTGTAAGACAGGAAAGGGGAGAGTCCCTGAGGGCCTTTGCAGCGCCAGGATTTTAAGACCTCGCAAGTGGCCCGCACGCAGGAGTCAGAAGGAAGGTGGAGTTGAGGGGGACGCAGAGCAGCCAATCAAGTGCACTGTGATCCGTGACGTCACGGGTCGCCGGACAGGTTTCCCAGGGCCCCAGAGGGCGCACGCGCAGGTGTTCACGCCTTTCCCGCCAACTTCGGGACGGACAGAGTCTGCGGTGGGCGGGGTCTGAAGGACGCAGGCGGCAGGGGCGGGGCCGGCGGGGCGCGAGGCCGGGGAAGGCGTGGAGAGAGAAGCCCGGGAGGAGCGGGGCGGAGGTGAGTGGGCCCGGGGGCTCCCACCCGGCCTCAGGGGCCTTGGGCTGACCCGCGCTGTGGGGCGCGACAGGAGGACCGGACCGCCCGACGGAGCCCCGGCCCCTCAGCTGTGGCGACGCCGGGCGGGTCCTGAGCGCGCAGGCCCGGGCGCGGGGTGGAGGGGGTTGGGCAGCGGTTTCGGCGGGGCTGGTGCGTGTGTGCGGGGGGCCTCTGCGGCAGAGCCCGTCCTGTGTCGGGCGGGGGCCTGGGAGAATGCCCGTGGCCCACCCGTCTGTTAGGCAAGGGCTTACGTGCCCCTGGGCCCGGGTGCCGCGCGCACAGGCCTGGCTCTCCGGTGCCCGCCGGAGTACCTTCTAGTGCGGGGGACCCTAAGCAAACAGGCGGCAAGGTGCCTCCGTGCTGAGCCCCCCGAGGATTCACCCGGCGATTACCAGCGTGCTTGGAGCGACTGGAGACCGGGGGACAGGGAAGCCGCCTCTTGGAGGAGGTGACATTTGACCTGAGGCCCAGGCGCGCGAGTGGGATGGGGGCGAGCCTTGGAGTGCCGTGAACTGATGTAGCTTTGAGAAGCTCTCTGAATGGCTTAGGGAGAGGCCAGGGACAGTCCAAGACCACTAGGGGCTTCCGCCGACGTCCAGAGACCCCAGAGACGGGGAAGCAGTTTGGGACCCCCTTTGGAGACTGGAGGTGACATGCTGATGGGCTGGACGTGGGGGCTGAAGGAGAGTAATCCCGGATGACTGTGTTTCGGCGGAACAACTGGGTGGGCGGCGGCGCTAATTCCGAAGGCGGAGAAGATGAGCCAGGGACAGGCGGTGGAGGAGTGAGACGGCCAGTCTGGGACATAGGAAGTCGGAGCTGCCTGTTACACGTCTGAAAGAGGCTATGTCACAGGGTCATTTAGATCTAGGAATCTGGAATTCGGAGACAAGGGCAGGTCTGGCGGTATAAATGGGATCGTTGGCAACAGAAAGATGCTGAGTGAGAGCTCTGTTCTAAGAGAATCCTGACTCCAGAGGATGACTTTCCTGAGAGAGTTATTTATGCACTCTGACGGGAATTTTACTTAATCCCAGCCGCATCACTCATTTTGCACCTCCTAGATCTACAGCTGTGAATGAGACCGGTTCCGGCCCTCAGTGAATTTCCCATCCAGTCCGAAAAACAAGTGTGTGAATCACTAGTTCAACTACAAGGGGCAGTGAAGTGAATGCAAGACTTGTGGGAGCAGAGGCTGAGGGCATGTAGGGGGCAGGGTCCTGGGAAGACTTCCCAGGAGGCGGTTGCCTCTCCCAAAGTGTTAAGAAGGGAGAAGGATTTCTGACCGTATCTGAGAGTACTGGATCCTTTGAAGGATGCCTTATTATTATTTTTTTTCTTAAAAAGATTTTATTTATTCACTTGACAGAGCAAGCACACGCAGAGCGAGCAGCAGAGGGAGAGGGAGAAGCAGGCTCTCCACCAAGCAGGGAGCTGGATCCAGGGCTGGATCCCAGGACCTGGAGATCATGACCTGAGCTGAAGGCAGACACTTAACCAACTGAGCCACCCAGGCGCCCCTGAAGGATGCCTTTTTAAGGAGGATAGCAGTCAGGGAAGAAAGACCATGCAGAGTGGTCATTGTGAGGGTCTGCTGCCCAACTTCACACGTTCTGCCATTAGCAGGCAGTGGTAGGCAGGTCCTTTCTGGGGTTAGACATCCACAGACACTCTTGCAAGCCGGGGAGCTTCCTCCCCAGCCTCCTGGCTGCGGGTCCCGCGGGCCCAGAACCTCTCCCCGGTAATTGCTTTCCGTAATGTGTTTGCTCCAAACCAATTTCACGCCTCCGTGAGGACTCCGCCCTGCACTGGAGGCGCGGACCTCCCCACCACCGACCTACCCACGTGTAACGCGTGCGCACACACAAACGGCACGCATTTTAGACAACAGATTCACGGGGTTCAAGTAACTGGGCGCGAAGAATATACATGAACCTACACGCACGCCTACTAGACTTTAAGATTCTTGGGTACAATTCCCCCCGCCCAACCAGCGCGCTCCCAGTTTGATATCCAGCAGGGGCGCCCAGGGCGCGCGCCCTAGGAGGGCTCACCTGGTCGGGCTCCTGTGCCCTCGCACATCTCCCGGGCTTACGCCAGGGGGCGCTGCAGCACTCCGCTCTCCGCTCACGCTGACGCAGTTGCGCGCTGCCGCCACCAGAGGGTATCCGCGAGCAGGGCCCGACGCCCATCGCCAGTGGACTCTCTCCCGCCAATAAGTGAGGCGGAGGTACAGATACTTCGGCTTTGACTTTAGAATACTTCGTTCCTCGTATCCTAGGGGCTACCTTCCAAACCAAGAAGGGGAGGCCAGATGGGGAGGTCCGATACAGGGACAAGCAGAAGAGGGTAGGTTCAACTCCTCTTACAAGCCTTGACCCAGCGGGTGAAATCCTTGAGTACGTGGACAGTCCGAGAAGCAGAAGGCTGTTGTGGACAGCGAGAAGAGAGCTTGCCCGCCGCGGGCCTGGGGGGGCTCGGTAAGAGCAGCACAGCCTTCTCCTGGGAAAGAGAGGAGCCGGCTGTGTTCAGAGTTGATGGTGACAGCGTCTCCCCTGGTCCTGATGGGAAGGAGAGCCGCTGGTCCAGGGACTTCCCGACCACTGTGCTCTCCTTCGTCCATTTAGTACAGGAGGGAAAGGATGTCCAAACGCATTTCTTCATGTTCGCTTGATCCTTGCCCTGGCTCCTGGGCTAGGCAGAGTAGATCCTAATCACTTGCTCTCACATTTGGAGCTGAGTCCGAGGGGCCAAGGTTACCTGGCTCTGTGAGGCTCCGAACAGGGACTTAACTCCAAGTCTTGTTACTCCAGCCCATGCTTTTTTCCGTTGACCATTTGGCCTCGGTTCCACAGCCTGCAAAAGGTCAGGGAAGGGGAATGGGCTGCTTCAGCTGCCCCTATGTATGTGGCTTTTATCTTGGTTAGCTAGTGAATGTAAAAGACTATGCAGAAGTCACACTTCATGACCTAGCATGGCAGGGGACATGTCGAGCACATAAACGGATTACAAAATACAGTGTCTCACAGACATGCGGCACACCAGGGCAATACAAAGTCCCTGGGGTTTCACTTGCCTCCTTTCAGAGTTTCGGCGGAACAACTGCTGCGATTTGTTGGCACAGGCTTTAAGGCTGAACCCTCTGCCAGCTTGAGCAGAGGATTTCACTTTACTAAGTCTGGTTCTGGGCAATAAGCTCTTGGCTTGAGCTGGGTGACATACATCTTCAAGACCAGAGGGTCTTTAACCTTGAGTCCTTGACAGTACATGATCCATTCAGTCCTACCAGAGAGTGACAGGCTTATTACAGTGGCCTTTTATTGGGGGGCACTACTGGTGGGAGGGAGATGTTTAATATATATACCCTTTTGAGCTTTTGGAATTTTGTACTATGTAGTTTTATCACCTATACCAAAACAAACAAACAAACAAAATGAATGCAGTTCCTTTTAAAAAAAAAATCTCTTCCTTCATGCTTTATTTGATTGGTGTTGTTACTGCTCATATAGCTTTAATTTCAGGGATTGTAACCCAAAGCTCCTTCCGTAATTTATCAAGTCAATAAGGCTCCTATTGTGTATCCCACACCATAAAGCCGTCCAACCAAGTACTGACCTGTCATTTTTTAAGTACATACAGTACACTTTTGAAGACTGGTCTTCCCTCTTGGGACCACGAAGTGCTTGGTTAATTTAACAAGGGGTTCTGAAGAAGATCTTGAGGATGTACAAAGATCATCCTAGAACCCTAGTAGTGAGGCAGGGTTCCCGGACCCGAGGTGAGGCCCATCTACGTTGTCCGTGGCAGACGTTCTCCCAGCAGACTTGTCTCTACGAGGTTTCATGAGTTTAACGTACAGCCCAGGACAGATCAAGACTTCGTGGAAACCACCCATTTCTCCTTTGACCTGTCTGGTGCATTGTCCAGCATAACCAAAGACACGTCTTCTCTAGGATCCCACCGTTTTCTGCCCCACCCCGCTGACCGTGTCTTTCCAGAGGCTGTTTTGTAATCGTCAGTCTGACTTTAGTGGTGGTCACTAGGCCATCACAACACTCCTGATTTGGACAAATGTCTCTGAGATCCAGAGTTTGCTCCTGCCCGCTCGGCCTTGGCTCAGAAAAACCAAGACCCTTAGGCACAGGTTTCCCTTCTCACCTGAGAAAAGTAACTTTTCCAGTCTAGGCTGCCTGTTCCTGAACTGGCCCAGCTTTGCTCTTTTAACTAGCTTGGCTCTCGCGGGCCCCACCTGAATCGGTTTCCCAGCGGCCAGGTGACCTCCATTGTAGCTAGCTAGGTGCGCTCTGGGTCCTGAAACGCGGGGCGCGCTCCTGTTGACTTGCCTGTCGTTAGTCTTTTTTTGCCCGTTGACCTGGGCCTCCTATCAAGCAAGAGTGCCGGAGACTTTTGCCTCTAGACTGACAACTATACCGCTGGGAACAGGGGTGGGGGTGGTAAAAGACGCTGTGTTTCTGTGTTAGAGAATGGGGGAGGTGAGCAGAGTCATCTGCAATTAGCGAATAATTAGCGCTGCTGACCCTTGGGGCTCATCAGCGCTCCTGGGGCCAGCCCCCAGCAATCAGCTAGGGCAGGTCGAGAGTGTCAGGCCCAGGAATGAATAGGGCTCATCAGCGGTGCTGGAGCCTGGGAGCCAATCAGGGAAATTAATAGCAGAAGAGGGAGAGAGAGGGAGGGAGGCAGAGATAGACAGACAGACAAGAGATACGGATATAGGTGAGAAATGAGAAAAAATAGAGTAAGACAACGGGGATAGGGCAAGAGAAGTAGGAATAATCAGATGGGAACAGGGATAGGACGGGAGGGCGGGAAGAAAGGGGAGAGTGGAGGGAGGAAACGCATGTAAGGGATCAGGGAAAGGTGAGCGCAATGGGGAGTACTTGGCGTAGTGTGTGTCCTCGAGGAAATGACCACAGAGGCTGCCGCGAGGAGCTGACTTAGTCCGCGCCTGGGAGGAGGGACCGAGGAGGAAGGGGAAGAGCCAGTATCAGGAGAAGAGAGCCCCGAGGAGAGGGGAATGGGGTCGGGAAGAAAGTCCCAAGGGGAAAGGGGCCCCCTGCAAGAGCTCTGAGCTGCGGCGCCCCCTGCCGTTCCCGCCTCGCCGCCCGAGGGGGCGCGGAGGTCCTGTCCCGCCCGCGTGGCTGGGGCTTGCTCTCCGGGCGGCGGGGGAAGGGGCGTCGGGGACGGGGAGGCACGCGGGGGACTGGCCCAGGGTCCGGCCGAGGACGGCGGCCCGGGGGCCTGGGGCGTCGTGGTCCCGCCCCGCCCGGTGCGCCCTCCTTGCCCCGCGTCCCGCGCCACGTCCACGCCCGGGCAGGGTGGGCTGAGCAGGGGGCGGGTTGGGGGGAGGGAGGGGCACCGGCCCAGCAGCTGCCGCCGCCTTCTCGTCGGCCGCAAACTTTCACAAAGCGGCGTGTCCGGCCTCATCAATCTCCATTAATAATAGTTGGTTGGGCCGCGGGGGGCGGGCGGGGGTCCCGGGCCGGCCGGCCGGGCCGCTGGGAACGGGCTCTGCGGAGGGAGCGGAGCCGGGCGCGGCAGCGGCGGGCGGAGGGAGGAAGTGAAGCGTAATTTGAGGAAGATGGATGAGTCCGGAGGGCGACACCCCCAGCCCGCCCGCTCGCCCGCCCCCTCCCTCCTTATGAGAGAGAGGGAGCGCGGCGCCGGAGCCACACTGCGCCGAGCCCGCGCCCCGCCGCCACCTCGGCCGGGAGCCTGGGAGCGAGCCCTGCGTGTCCGCGCGGGGCGCCCGAGCCGCGGGGCGCACGGCGGCGCCCAGAGGGGAGCGCCCCGGGGCGGCCGCAGCTCCGGGCACGATGCAGAGAGCTGGAGGCGGGGGTGCCCCCGGGGGCAGCGGCGGGGGCAGTGCTGGGGGCCCGGGCACTGCCTTCTCCATCGACTCCCTGATCGGGCCGCCGCCGCCTCGCTCCGGCCACTTGCTGTACACGGGCTATCCCATGTTCATGCCCTACCGGCCGCTGGTGCTGCCGCAGGCGCTGGCCCCTGCCCCGCTGCCGGCCGGCCTCCCGCCTCTCGCCCCACTAGCCTCCTTTGCCGGCCGCCTTACCAACACCTTCTGCGCGGGACTGGGCCAGGCCGTGCCCTCGATGGTGGCGCTGACCACCGCTCTGCCCAGCTTCGCGGAGCCGCCCGACGCCTTCTACGGGCCCCAGGAGCTCGCCGCTGCCGCCGCCGCCACTGCCGCCCGAAACAACCCCGAGCCGGGCGGCCGACGCCCGGAGGGTGGGCTGGAAGCCGACGAGCTGCTGCCCGCCCGGGAGAAAGTGGCAGAGCCCCCACCGCCCCCACCTCCGCACTTCTCAGAGACTTTCCCAAGTCTGCCGGGTAAGTGCTGGGCCGACCAGGGCGCCGGGCGGGAGGCTCGTTCACTTGGAAATCCCAGGCAGCAGCTTGCTCAGAATCTCAGCACCTGCCTGGAGCCCTGGCATCCCAGACCCCCCAGATGGGGGGTTTTGTTGAACCACCTCCAGTTCTGTTCCAAAGGCGGCAGCTCTGGATCCCAGAAGCCGCTGCCCTGCTGGGTCATCCAGAGTGCCTGAAGCCTCACCAGTACTCCCTTCCAAATCAGTACCTTTCCTCCCTGCATTCTAGTCTTCAAGACTTGGCTCCCACTTCTCTTTTTAAGGATCCCTTCATTTTTCTCCTCTGGGGAGAAGAGAGAAGCTGCAAGTGTGGGATTCCTGGAGACACTAGCAAGACCCTACGGTGACGGGGCACCGGGGCAGCTGGCAGTTCAGTAAGGGGATGGCAGTTCTGGCTTCGGAGAAGACTGGGCTGACCCCAAAGAGGCTCTGTGAGTGCAGGGGCAAAGGGAGGGTCTTAAAGCTGTGGTGACCAGTTGGTGACCAGCTGGTGACCTGTCTTTGCCTTAGTAGCAGAGGTCATTTCTGAATTGTCGTATTTAGAGATCGGTCTTGAAGGACTGAGTAGGGGACCTAAGGGGATATCAGCGAGCAGGGGGCCTAGCACCTGCCGCCCCAGGGCCGATTGGGAGGTCAAGATGGAAGTTAAGGGCGGGGCTGGCTTGGGCGTGGCACAGACACCTGGAGTGGAGAATCTGGCTGAGATTCTGGAACCGGGGAGATTCTGCCAAGAGATAATGCAGGAATCCTGGCTTCTCCATGGGAAGATGCCCTCTCAATGGAGACAGGGTGTATTAAACTGAACCCCGTTTAGAATCAAGCTACCCGGAGTCCTCCTGACCTTCCTCATCCATCCTCAACCTCTCGCTGCCGGAAAAGCTTCCCCCTATCCAGGGGCAGATACAGGTGTGGTGAGATCCAGAGCGTACACAATGTAGTGGGCTCTGTTTAGGAAAAAGGGGCTGCTTACAAGCATGGGGCTCCTGAAGCTTAAACTTATCTAGCACTAGGATGAATCCACATCTGCTTAACCATTCCTTATATCAGCTTAGCAGGTACAAGTGACCCCAGGAGGCCTGGGGGTTGACTCTAGCAGAGGCAAGGAGGAGATCCGAGAGTCCTTTTGTGCTTTGTCGGGAGAAGACAGCTCCTGGTGACAGGTTCCTGGGCCCTTCCGTGAAATTGGCTCAGGTCTGACTCTTCCCGACCCCAGATGCTGCTACAGGGCCTGTCTTCCCTCCTTTTCCCCTTTAGCCTTGGGCATTTTGGCTTTGAGGATTCAGCTGTTGTTTTGTACCTGGTTAGGCCAGGGGGATCCAGTGACTGAAGTCTGAGCAGCACCCCCTAAGGGGGATCAAAAGGAAATTAGCAGCAACTGGAAGGTGGGAGGAAATGTCCACAAGATAAAAGGGCCCGGAGCGGAGCGGAGGGGAGGGGAAAGGCAGCTGGCAGGACGATCCCAAGAAGAACGGCTCAGTAGGATTTTCGGAATAATAGTCCTAAGGCAGAAAAGAGCAAGCGGACCGGGATGGCGTTGGGGGCCACAGGAGCTGGAGGAACAAGCAGACACCTGAGGAAGAGATACGCTGGCCAGGGAGCAGGAAGGCCGACAACCAAGGGAAGGGGGACCTGGGGAGGGGTGCTGACGCCGTGGGAGGACTTGTCCTCCTCTGTTGTTTATTTTGACCCATTTGTCAAATGAAGGCTCTTTTCCTGAAGCAAATAGAATACTGGCTGTAAAACCGGACAGCGAGAGAGAGAGAGAGAGAGAGAGAGAGAAGTAAGCAGAGGGAAGGAACAGAAGCGAAACGTTGAGGAAGGAGGGACAGAGGAAAGGAAGGACCAGCAAATGCGCTCTGTGCCCTGATTGTCCGGAGAGAGAATAGAGCGAGGAGACGTCTGTCTGTTGGGAGAGAGAAGTCTAAGGGATTTCTAGCCTGGGCTGGGTGAAGAGGGAACAGCATGTCTGTACCAGAAATGTGTGTGTGAAAGAATTCTGTTTTGAGAGGCTTGGGAGGGAGCTAACTTCATGTCCGGGTCGGAAACAGGGAAGTGTCCACACCAGGAGTAATCTTTAAAAAAATGTTTCTCCCCACGGGGAGTGATAGTGAACTGGAATTTGTATACAGAGGATGATGGAGAGATCATAATCTAAGGGGAAGTCATCAGAAGACACCTGTTCTTGGAGGAAAGACTAGAATGACGGGAGCGAGATCCTCCCGGGGAAGAATGCTGAGAGCTGGTGGCGTGAAGGTAATCACCATATCGGAAGGAGATACACATCAAGGGTTTATAGCGGGCCGTGTGGGCCACGGCAGGAAGGAGAGATTTCCGAAGAAGCCCTCGAAGAGGACAGTGACTGGGCGATCTCTCTGTGACCCCCACGTCTTCTCATTCTCAGGACAGACTCTCCTGGCACCGCCTCATCACGCCGCTCGCGTCCCCTGCCCAGTCGTCATTTATTTCCCCCAGGAAGTAGTTCAGAAAAGAGGAGGAAAGTCCAGAAATGTTAGACATAAATTCAGTTTTAGGGAGTGATGACCCATGGCCTGTGCTCAAAATGGTGGGAAAATGAATACTCTATTTTGGGAGTTGTATTAAAGTATTTATTGTGAAATGAGAGTTTTCGCTTGAAGAATGAGATTGAAACCTCAACATTAGGAGAGTTTGCAGAGAGAATGCTGTCTTTGAAACGACAGAGGAGGAATTGCTGTTCTAGTGTGAATGGCTGACATGGGTCTGAAATTATTAATTGACATATGTTTAGTGTTTTACAGTGACTAGCCCTGTTTAATGAAATTATAGTGAGGATAGGCCAATCTGGAGAATGGTGAATGAAGCTCTTTTGTTGGGAATTACGATTTAAAAAATTTTTTTTTTGCTTCAAGTTGAGAGAGACACCACCTTACTACAACTGCCGATGAAGAAAATAACTTTATTATGATTCAGTTGTGGGGGCAGAAGCTCTATTAACAGGCAAAAAGAAATACCATGTATGGAAATAATGGGTAGAAAAGACATTGAGAATGGTAGATTGAAAATAATTCTAGGTTTAGAATGTGGGGACAGGATGACTGGGGACGGTGTCTTAGTAGAAGTGGTTAAAGAGGAGAGAACTTTGAATTCATAGAAAAGATTTAAAAGTGTGAATCAACAGAAGAGCCCAGAGTAGTGCTGTCTAACAAGCTGTTTATGTAATTAAAACATTAAGAGCCATCTTAAAAAGGTAGAAATAAACAGGTGAAATTAATTTTAATAATAAATTTTACTTAGCCCAATATATCCAATACTATTTTAGCGTGACTCAATATAAAAAAATTTGAGGAGATATTTTATACCCTCCCTCCATGTTATCTTGGAAATCCCTGTGTATTTTCTACCTTTAGCGCATCTCAGCTCAGATTAGCCACGTTTCATGTGGTCGGTTGCCTCATGGGGGCAGTTGTGAAGTGTATTCACCGACGTAAGAGATCTAGAGAGTCGTGAGGACAGAGTCCTGTGAAAGTGATAGGGAAAAGGAGCTTTGAATTATGTGGTAACAAATACTTCACTGTGTTAGGAGTAAGGGAGAAGAGACAGCAGTAAGCGCTACATGACAGAAGGAAAAGAGAATTCTGCCTTGAAAGAGTTGGGCGGTGATGCTACGTTGCATGTGGAGCTGCGTGTGAGCTCCACTGAGAGGCATCAAAGCTGACTTGCAGATGTGCACTTGCTTCTCTGAGCAGCGCTGCGTGCAGGTGATCCTGTGCTGGGGGAACGACAGAGGTCTGTCCATCTGGAGAGATGCAGGAGGAAACTTGAAACTGGGGGGCTTAGAGCAATGACTCAGGGAGAAAGGAGTTGGATAGCTTGAACAACTTTTTTTCTTTTTAAAGATTTTATTTATTTATTTGACAGAGAGATCACAAGTAGGCAGAGAGAGAGAGAGAGAGGAGGAAGCAGGCTCCCTGCCGAGCAGAGAACCCGATGCGGAGCTCGATTCCAGGACCCTGAGATCATGACTTGAGCAAAGGCAGAGAGGCTTAACCCACTGAGCCACCCAGGCATCCCAGGAGTTGGATTGCTTGAAAAAGACTTAAGAAGTGAAGAATGGGGGCGCCTGGGTGGCTCAGGGGGTTAAAGCCTCTGCCTTCGGCTCAGGTCATGATCCCACGATCCTGGGATGGAGCCCCGCATCAGGCTCTCTGCTCCGCAGGGAGCCTGCTTTCTCCTCTCTCTCTGCCTGCCTCTGTGCCTACTTGTGATCTCTGTGAAATAAATAAATAATATATTTATTTATTTGTGAAATTTGTGAAATAAATTATTTTTTTAAAAGTGAAGAATGGTAGATAATCCATATATAATTGTTAGATGGATGATAAAAATACAGTGAGATTGACATGACAGATAATGCCGTATTGAGCATATGGTGAAGAAAACATCTGGAAAGAAAACATTGAGTTGATCTAGGAAAGAGAATATGATCGAACAAAATCAGGAGATGGCAGTGTAGTGAACATTATTTTAAAAACTAAAAAAATTAGGGGCGCCTGGGTGGCTCAGTGGGTTAAGCCTCTGCCTTCGGCTCAGGTCATGATCTCAGGGTCCTGGGATCGAGCCCCGCATCAGGCTCTCTGCTCAGCAGGGAGCCTGCTTCCTCCTCTCTCTCTGCCTGCCTCTCTGCCTACATGTAATCTGTCTGTCAAATAAATAAACAAAATCTTTAAAAAAAAAATTAGCTAATTTAAAAAAATTATTTTATCTTAGCAAGTGAGCAGGGGAGGGGGGGCAGAGGGCAAGGGAGAGAATCTCAAGCAGACTCCCAACTGAGCACAGAGCTTGACAGGGGGCCCAGTCCCAGGACCCTGAGATCATGATCTGAGCTGAAACCAAGAGTCAGACACTTAACTGAGTCACACAGGCACCCCCAAACTGGCTAATTTCTGAGCAGTGATTGGCAATAATGATGGGAATCATGTGAGGAGACTAGGGAAACTTCCTAGGAGCACGAAATTTGAGGGCTGATTGCTGTAAGCAAAGCACCTGATTATAGAAGAAGAACATTTTAGATGCCCCATCAATTAATTTTTTTAAGATTTTATTCATTTATTTGACAGATCACAAGTAGGCAGAGAGGCAGGCAGGGGGGCGGGGAAGCAGGCTCCCTGCTGAGCAGAGAGCCTGATGCGGGGCTCGATCCCAGGACCCTGGGATCATGACCTGAGCTGAACGCAGAGGCTTTAACCCACTGAGCCACCCAGGTGCCCCCATCAATTAATTTTTGATTAGGTGCCCATTATGACTGTCCAGATATATTTACTGATGAGAGAAAAAATGGGAAATAATAATGTGACATGAAATCAGAGACTTCTGTTGTTAGAAACAGGAGGGAAATTTTTCTTGGAAGTGATGGATGGAGACCCATGATTCCCTAGAAATGCTGAGGAAGGCACACAGTGAGAGTGTTGGTTCCATTGGCATTTCTAGAAAGGCACATGTGGCATTAACTTAATGCATTAACTTAATGATAAGATTGAAAGAACTTTTATCAAGGAGGTGTGACACATGCGCTCAGGTGTTAGCTCTGTCCCTTAGCTGCACAACCATGGCCAATTGCTTCCTTCAATTCAGGGAACGTTTATTGTGTGTCTGTGATGGACTTACTATACTCCAGACACCGTGGGAGATTCGAAGTCATACAGCATCTCTAGGCTTTAGTCTCCTCATCTGTAACATAGAGGTTGATTGAGATTATTTTTAATGTTTCTGTCCATTCCATAAAATAAAAGTTTGTTTTTCTAGCTTCAATATTTAAAGTAGGGTTCTAACATGGATTTCATGTTCTTATAAATGGATCTATTCATTATGGGGTAGGGAAAAATTATGTCTTTATTTTTACTAACTTCTAACTAAAATTTGCATTTTCTTTAGTTACGAGTGTAGAGCAGAAACCATAGTAGTTTCAGCAACAGAAATTATAGGTCTCAGTGGCTTAGTCATTAAGCGTCTGCCTTCGGCTCAGGTCATGATCCCAGGGTCCTGGGATCGAGCCCCGCGTTGGGCTCCCTGCTCGATGGGAAGCCTGCTTCTCCCTCTCCCACTCCCTCTGCTCTCTTCCCTCTCACTGTGTCTCACTCTGTCAAATAAACAAAACCTTAAAAAAAAAAAAAAAAAAGAAATTACAGATATTTGTGTCACCAGCAGAATTTACAGGTATTTTCTTATAAATGTATAGTCTTTGGAGGCATCTTGTTTAATGAATTAATAAAGAAACATGTGATTATAACACAAATTCATTTTTAAGTATCTGAAAACTGCATTTTTCTATAGTTGGCTTCTGATGTAATCCTATGTGTTTTATGTTATATACCTAAAAGCATTATTCTAAGAGGGGGTTCATAGGTTGTATCAGACTGCCAAGGAGTTCAGGGCACAAATAGGGTTACGAAGCCCTGGTTGAGAGACAGAGATCCCAGAACGACAAGATGACATTTTATCTGGAGGATCGGAATACTGAGGTGCCTTGTACCACCGTGAAGGTGAGAGTTGGGAGGCGCGAGTAGAAAAGGGGGATCCCTGCAGTGGCGTATGGGAATGTGGGGGGTGTAGATGATTGGGACAATTCCTATGCTCAGAGCGATGGGCATAGATGGTCTATGCTGGGAGTGATGGGAGCAAGGCAGTAACTGGAATAATGAGGGGGAAATGCTTTTTTTTTTAAGATTTTATTTATTTATTTGATAGAGAGAGATCACACGTAGGCAGAGAGGCAGGCAGGCGGTGGGGGAAGCAGACTCCCCCTGAGCAGAGAGCCCGACGCGGGGCTCGATCCCAGGACCCTGAGATCATGACCTGAGCCGAAGGCAGACGCTTAACCCACGGAGCCACCCAGGCGCCCCAAAGGGGGAAATACTTTAACTGAAAGGAGGAACATGGTATGGCGAACCAAGTGCTTTGCCGTGAGACGAATGTAATGACGGGAAGCTACAGGCAGAAATTTTGCCTCGGAAGTAACCGGGAAAGGAGGATCTTTGCCTTGACGTGGGAATTAGGGAATAGAAATGACAGCATAATGGAGCCGATGTACAAAAAGAGGGAAACTGAAATAGGAACGATGACAGGGAAAGAGTTTTTATCTAGAGGGAGCAACAAAAAAATAGGCCCCACGCTGGGGTAGGAGAGAGGAAGCCCTGGTTCCAAACCAAAGGAAAGGACAGAGCCCTCGAGGCAGGTGATGGCGCCCACGGCCACACCGCCCATGACGGCGAGCAAAGAGGTCTGTCTTGGGAGTGATGGAGAAGAGGTTGGGGCTTTTCACTGGAAATATGGGAGAAAATTGGCAGCTTAGAGTCATGTGGAAGAAATACTGATGTGCTAATTGGGAGAAAGAATTCGGGGAGAAGAGATGCTTGAATCTGGTGTGATAGAACCGCGATTCCCACAAGTTGAGTTAAGTTGTAGTAGGAGGAGACAAGGCAGTTACGCACGTCCTTGGGAAGGAACATCTCCGTTCCCTTCCCAGCATGGAAGGGAAAGGAATGACCTTTGAGTGATGAACTAGAAATCTGTGTTAAAAGCAAGGGGGCTGCAGAGCCTCACAGAGACTAGGGTGTGAACATCGAGGAAGGGAGACAGGGAGACAGATCCCTCCGAGCGGGGGGTAATGGGAGACGGATTTCTTGCCTGAACTGTGGAGGCAATGGTATCACAGTGCAAGTCTGCGTTGGGAGCCATGGGAAGAAGACAAAATCATCCTGAGAGCGAAGGTTAGAAGCGTTTTGTGCTGGAACGGGTGGCCACTTTCTGCACGAGATGCGCAGCTCCTGGGAGCTCAGGACTCAGGGACCCTGGCCACACATGTCTCTGTCGCTTCACTTCCTCATCAGTACAATTAGGGCTTTGACTCAGATGACCTCCAAGGTCACTTCCGGCTCTATAATTCTGTTTTATCTTTAAGGATACCTTTATTAATGCATTGTTTCCTTTAAAAAAAAAAAAAAAAGGCACCCTGAGCAAAGGGGTTGGGGAAAGTTCTCTCCTTGCCACTGCTGAGTTGTGGTAGCCCAAGAGGAGGTCAGGCTGGGATGTGGGTATCTTGAGGTGGAATCAGGGCTGGGCTTTAGGATGGAAAAGGTTTTGTCATTTTGGATTGGGGAAGGGTGACTGGAGCTATGGCTGTGTACGTTTGTCCTATTAAATAAGAGAGAGAAACATTTCATGAAGGTGAGTGATCTTATTGAGGCCAAAAAGATTGGGGATCTCTTGTGCCCGACTTTACCTGGTGAGGAAGGAGGGGAGTGCGGAAAAGAGAAGTTGTGGAATCAGTTCCTGGACTTCTCTATTATCTCTTCATCTGGTACGATATTTGTGATGGGCGACGTGAGAATTCAGTGTTTGCGAAAGAGATGGGGGAGGCACAGGCGACCAAGCATGGGCTTTGGGTACAGACCTTGATGCGACCCTCTTTTTTTTTTGTGAGAGAAAACTCAACAGCAAACTATTAACCTCTGTGGTCACAGCTCCCTCACCAGCAGAACAGCGCAACAACAGGGACCTCACGATGTTAAGGGTTCAACGAGAAGATATTTGCCAGCATCCTGAAGCACTCGGTGTGCAAGGAATTATGGTGTCGCTCTGGTACTGGAAATGGATGGGGGAGCGTAGCTGGGTATTAAGTTGGGGAAGACTTCTTTTTTTTTTTTTTTAAGATTTTATTTATTCATTTGACAGACAGAGAGCACAAGTAGTCAGAGCAGCAGTCAGAGAAGCAGGCTCCCCGCTGAGCAGAGAGCCTGATGCGGGGCTCGACCTGGGGGCTCAGGACCCCGAGATCATGACTTGAGCTAAAGGCAGAGGCTTAACCCACTGAGCCACCCAGGCGCCCCTGGGGAAGACTTCTTTACCAAGAACTGGCTAGGAAACGTGACACTCTCTATTGATAAGGAGAAATGCAGCTGGGAGTAATGACAGAAACCGCACTGTGTTCTGAGAGCTGTTTCTGCAGGGAATGCCAGAAGAGAACCAATGTATGCATCTCAGAAGGGTAGATTTCATTCTTTTTCCTTTGGCTCTTTCTCCCTCCTTTGGTTTCTCTGTCTCCAATTTGGGGCATTCTCTGTGGATCCCAAGACCACCCAAAGCCCTATTTTGCCCACTGGGGCCGCCTTCTTCTTTTCTTTACATTGTATATATTAAAACAAAACAAAACAAAAAACAAGCCACCTCTCCTTTCTTCACCTCAGTTCCTATTCTGTCATATAACTGATCTCAGGTTGATGTTAGGAGCAAAGCTACTGGATTAAAATAATTCATACTCAGATGGATTAAGGAAATTTTTTTTTAAAGATTTATTTATTAGAAAGAGAGTGGGATGTGGGGCAGAGGGAGAGGGAGAAGGAGAGAAGCAGACTCCCCACTGAGCGTGGCCCCTGACGCAGGGCTGGAGCTTCCGACCCCGAGATCACAACCTCAGCCAAAATCGAGAGTCAGATGCTTCACCGACTGAGCCACCCAAGCGCCCCAGAGAGACTTTTTTAAAAGTCCAAGTGAATTTCAAACTGGTGGAAGGTTAGGTGGTGTTATTAGGAATAATTTCAGGTAACATGGAAGCGTTACTTGCGATGGGAGAGCTGTGCGAGTGAGGAGGAGAGGCTTACTTTCCCTGGGGTCACGTGAGCGTTGTCACTTCCAGTTACGGCATTGCACGGAGAACTCTTTGGTTTGAGAGTGACAGTAGCTCAACTCCAATTTAAGCTGAAATGGTCATTGATTGATTCACAGGACTCTAAGTACAGGGTTTGAGGGGATGCAGAAATGCAAACGGTATTATTAGATCTTTCTTCCCTTTCAGCCCGGCCCCTCTCTTGCTTTGCCTCATTCCCTCCTTAAGAGAAGTAAGCAGATCTAATTTTTTATAATCCCAGGTTGAGACCCCAGTGGATTCTGGCTTATACAAAATTCTGGAGTAACTGATTAACTAGCTTGAGTCCAGTCTCCAGGGAGATGGGTGAGATAGGATGTTCGGATTGGTCAGATGCAGGTCACGTGCCTACGCTGTCACAGAGGTGGGGAGATGTGATTGACGGTCCCACTGTACTAGGTAGCTGATGAGAAGCAGTGCCCAAAGGAAGGGGGTGTTATTAGGGAACAAAGGGATGAAGGGACCCTGAGGAGACAAAAACAGACCCCAAGCAGATGTCCACCTCCCCCGGAAAGAAAGGCAGGGATGTATCTTAACTCCTTTTCAGTCTCACGGAGAAAAACCTTCTCCCCCGCTAGAGAGGTAGCTCTAGGAGTGATGGAAGAGACAGCGAGAGGGAGCTCTGTAATGAGGAAGGGGGGGAGACAGGAGTGTGGTAGGAAAGTGTCTGTTCCTCGGCGCGGCCGATTCCTGGATAGGACGAGCTGCGCTTGAGGGAGGGGGGATGCATTCGTAAACTAGAAGCTAGGAAAAAGATGGATATTAAACCAAAACTGTTTCCGTAGCTTGGCAATAGTGTTTTTATTTTTTAAAATTTATTGGTTTATTTGGCAGAGAGCACAAGTAGGAGAAGTGGCGGGCAGAGGGAGAAACAGGCCCCCCACTGTGCAGGGAACCCGATGTGGGACTCGACTCCAGGACCCTGGGGTCACGACCCGAGCCGAAGGCAGACGCTCAACTGACTGAGCCACCCAGGCGACCCAAGCAATAGTATATTTAAACGAGAAAATATATTTCTAAGTAAAAGGAATGCTGACTGATAGGGTTACATCATACAAAGCAGTAATGGAAGGAAAAAACAGATCTGGTAGGAATTTTGTCTCTTGGAATGACAGGACAAATAGCCTATTCGAGGACAAAGGTGGAATTTGGTGCGTGGGGCCGCTCGTATGTCAACCGTGAGAGCCGCCTCTGAGCGTAAGGGGAGACACTGGTGATCAGGCTAAGGCTCTGGAGTGTAAGTGAGAGGGAGGAGGTCTGAACCCCAACTGGATTTGGTGGCACGGGTATTTATCTGATGAGGCGTCTGGGCATTTACTTGGAATGGGAGGGGAAGGGGTAGCAGGAGCATTGGTTGGAGATTTCAGGGACCAAGTTTCCAGACATTAATCTGTCTGTAGCCGTGTGACTTAGGAGAATCATCTCATCTTTCGGAAACTCAGTTTTTCACCTGAAATAAGTTTATCAACCTTCTATTAGTGCTACCAATAGGTCTACTCTGTTTCAATGAGTTGCTTCGAGGTAAATAATATGTGTGAAAATGTTGTGGAATGTCGAAGATAACGAGGGTGCCCTTGTTACTGACAATGGTAGGGCTGCTCCGTCACGAGGGGAGTTCTGAGCAGTGGGGAAAGTGCCCCGAGCCTGTCTTCCAGGTCGGAGGGGTTCTGGATTGCGATGGTGTAGAGAAAAATCTTCATGTCAGTTTGGAGTAAGGAATGTGGAAGGGTCATCAGAAGAGTGGAGAGAGAGAAAGTGAAAGTGAATGTTCCTTTTTTTTTTTTAAAGATTTTATTTATTCGACAGAGAGAGAGAGAGAGATCACAAGTAGGCAGAAGGCGGTGGCGGGGGGACAGGCTCCCCACTGAGCAGAGAGCCTGATGCAGGGCTCAATCCCAGGACCCGGAGATTATGACCTGAGCCAAAGGCAGAGGCTTGACCCACTGAGCCACCCAGGTGCGCTGAAAATGAATGTCCCTTACTGCATCTGAAGTTATAGGGAGGAGGAGTAGCATGAAATTAGCAGGAACGAGTGAAACAGAAATTGGAAGTGAACTAATTGTTGTAAATGATGGGAGAAAGTACTGTCTCCAGAAAGAACAGAGAAATAATTCTGTCCTGGGCATTGTGATGAAGATTTAGAAATGAGAGTGGTGGTAATGGTGGTAAACATGTCTTTTTTTTGAGGGATGACTTAGGTTTCTTTCTACCTTTTGACCTCCCCCAAATTGTTCCTGGATTTAAGAAGCTGAGTAGTTGGCCCAGGACGATCAAGGGGAGACTTATGGTCCTGACAGTATTTCGGGGAGGGTGAGGGGGAAGTCGCATTGGAAGTAGAGGGAAGAGAAGTCAAAACCGAGTGTAACGGGGGGGGGGGGGGGACTTCTCTTCCATGGATAGTCAAGGCTGTTGATTTCATAGAAGCTAAAACAGGAGAGGATGAGCGAGGGGCAGCACAGGGGTTCTGTGGGTTCTCAAAGCTGGGAGTCTAAAGTGGTTTTCTGCACCACAACCCGAGCCCACTGTTCTTGGTGACCATAGCTGTGGACTCCCCCTCCAGATGGTGCAAATCTGCTGCTATTTATTACTTCTCCTGGAGAATACCTACCGTGGGTTCTGTGGCTCTTGATTTCTTCCCCAGCCCGACCAGATCCATTCGCAAGACGGGCTTTTCTAGCTCTCTGGTGCTGCTTCCCGTCCTCTTGGAAACAAGGCCCCATGCCTTGTGTATGCCTGGAGCCCAAGTACCACTCTCTGGACATGGGAAGGTGCCCCAGGCAGGACCTGACAACCGTGGGGCAGACCTGGTGGTTTCTGGTTCTCGGGGTCATAGACCTGGTGGTTTCTGGTTCTCGGGGTCATAGCGTCCCCTGGGAGAAGTAACAAGAACACTAGATGTTTCCTGGTAACAGTCTGCCCGTGGATAGATACCACACTTCTCTGAGACTCCAGACACCTAAGGAACAAACTGAAAACTCAACATTTTCTTGTATTACCAATAACCTCATCTTCACACACAGAGAACAGAACCTTCCTATCTGTTTGGCCTACCTATATACATAGTCAAATTGTTTCCAATTTAAAAATGCTCCTTTTGCTAAAAATTATTCTCATCAGAATCCTTTCCCATGTAGAATTTTCAATGAAGTCTCATTTTGTGGATCAAGGGTTTTTTCCCTCCTCATATCAACCAGTTTTAGCATCTGCAATTAGTGATTTGCTTTTATGGACATTATATCTACCAAGTCCAATTATTCTAAATCAAATTTTGTAATTAGAAATTTTATCAGAAAGATTTGCTTCCATCAGTATTTAGTCAACACAGTGTTCTGTGTGCAATTTTGGTTTTATTTTGTTTGATTATATTTACTATTAATATTCATTACAATTCAGATAAAAGAAAGTAGCTTGCATTTATTTTGTAGCTAGTCCATAAGAAAATAGTAAGCCATTTCAGGATTGCTCTGTTGTTACGGATTGGGCTACTGCAGGGCCCGTCTGATTCCGCTGAGTATGTGTCCTCTTCGGGTGTCGATTGTGGCTTAAAGTGCTCTATCTTGGAGGAAGGAAGGTAGAGGGTGTGATTTTTCTTGTTTTGTTTTTAAGCTTTTCGCTCTCTTTTTCTCTGACCCCCCCCCCCCATTTTCTGGCCCTTCTCTAAACTTTCCGGCCCCTTCAGTTTCTCTGACTCATCATTTCATTCTCCTACCACTTGTCTCCTGCCCCAGTCCTCTTCCTGCCTGCTTTGGCCCTTTCTTTCCTACATCTCCGTGTCCCTCACTGCCCGAGACCCTCTCCTTGGAGGGCGGAGCTGTATTTCTCCCTCCTGGTTGGTTTCCCGTATCGCCCCACCCCCACCTCCTTCTAAGAGTTACTTATCCGAGCCCTCCGGGTCACGATCATAAAGGCTCAGAGAGAAACTCATGCCCCTGCCGTTCGGCCTCCCACCGGGATCAAGTAACCAGGAGAGGTTGTGGGCCTGTGTCCCTGGTATGGCTTTGGAAGCAGCGCTGAGGGAGGTCTGCTTCTGTGGGCTTGATTTGATGGAATCTGTCTGAAGACAGAGGGATGGATGGCACGATCCCGGGAGGTCCCTGCCAGATCCAGGAGCCTGGGAGCCTCATCTCAGTCATCGTCGGCGAGATTTATTGGACACCCCCTGGGTACTTGGAGCTGTGCGAAATGGTTTCATCCTTCAAGCTCTGAAATCTAGTTTCTGCCTTTTTAGCAGCTGTTTAAAATATGTAATACTGGACTGAGTTTTTACAAGATTTTCTTCTTCTTTTTTGTTATGTACTGGGTTTTAAAAATCGAAAGAGGAGTTAGTAGTGATGTGAAGGATTTCCCTTTCTTTCTTTTAGCATAAGATCCTATAGATCCCCACTGCATGTGGGCTTCTGCCCAGTTAACGTGAGATCTGAGGTCATGCTGGAAAGTGGGTAGAGTGATACTCATGGAGACCAGGTCTTCTGGGCGCTGGAGGGCGGGACTGTGGGGACTATTTTAGGAGAGGCTTGGGAAAGGAAGGACAGGGGTGCGGACAGAAGACGGAGAGAAGAGGAGGAAGGGAGAGAGAAAGTGCTTGGGAGTAGTTTTTTATTTAGTCAACAAGTCAGCAATATATCGAGGGCCTACTCTGGGCAGATGACTTTCTAGATGAAGACACAGCAGTGAAAAAATATATTAGAACTCCCTACCTTCAGGAAGCTCATATTCTAATAGGAAGAGACAGCCAACTAAATACATGAATAATGCGGGTGACGTGTACTATCGTAACAAAGCAGAAAAGGCAGATAGAAGTACTGGGGGTTTCCATCCTAAGAGGATGATCGGGGAACATCTAGGTGAAGTACGGACCTGAGGGAGACGAGGAATGAGCGAATGCAGAAATCTACGCGGAGAGTGTAGTATTCTCAACAGAAGAGTCATCTGGGGAAAGAGCAGGGGCAGGGGAGGGGAGGGAAGGGGAGGCCAAGAGCCGGGAAACCAGTCTGGAGAACAGGTAGACGAAGCCGGCGGGACGTGAAGGAGACGGGGACTGTCGGACGCAGGGGACCCGGGAGTGGGGACGGGCTCCGGCAGTGGGGCGGGTGGGGAGAGAGGAGCGGGGCCTGTCCGGAACCAGGAGGCTGGAGCCGCCACTAACCAAGCTGGGAAGGTCGTCAGGAGTTCCGCCTGGGACATGGCAGGCCTGAGTTCTGTGAAGATGGAAGAGAGCGTGGGGAGGAGTCGCCGGTGAGGGGGAGAGCCAAGGCCGTGACTCCTGCAGAAAACAACACGCGTTGGCTAGAATGAAGTCTGGGAGGAAGCGCGGGACGGACGGCAAGAAGCAACCTCTGTAGACAGACCAAGGGACGGACGGACAGACGTCACGCGGGTGCTTGAGGGAGCGGACAGCACTCACGGAGGCAGGGCAGGGGTGGGTAGGCTGCATGAGCCTAAACGAGGGCGCGCCACAGCGGTTTTGAAATTAAATAAAGGAAGCCCGACAGGAAGAAAAGGCAGGGGCTGGGGGTGAAAATACCCTTGAGGTGTGGAGGACGCTGAGTGAGGGCGGCGGGCGATCTGGCCGGGGGCTGAGAAGTCTGGCCTCGGGAGGTGTGAACACTGGTCCGGACCGGGACGAGGTGTGGCTTGCTGGCGTCCGGGAAGGGGCTTTGGGTTGGGGAGGGCTCCCGGGCTGGTCCTGGAGACCCCGAGAGGCTCCTTCTGAAGCACAGGCACTTGGGGAGGGGCTGGAAGCTGTTCAGAGCGCGCGGCCTACTCCTCTTACAGGGCACCTCACTGGTCCCTGAAGGTCTTTTACTTCGGGTCGTTTCTCGCGCCCCGTCCGTGTGACGCGCGGTGCTTAGAGACAGAGGCCCTCCGCCCTGGGGAAACCGCAGCCCCTTCACCCCGAGCTCCGGGGCAGCGAGCGCACTCGGTGGTGTCCGGCTCGCCCGGTTCCAATTGCTCGCTTCCCTACTGGCCGGCCTCCTTCTGACTTTTCTTCGTTGCTTATTGGCTCTTTGGGCAGAAAACAAGGCAGCTGTACAACTCTGCTGCTGAGGACATTTGCGATCCGTCACTTGCCGTTCTGACAAAACTGTCCGCGGATGAGATTAAAACTGATGAGTGAATTAAGTATTAGAGTTACATATAGATGTGAAACATGGGCTATGGCTGTGATTGTAGCCAGTCACCGACCCAGTGAGTCAGATTTCTTCGGCCGTCCCCCTCCGTCCCCCCGTCCCCCCCCATCCCCTCGTCCCCCTCCGTCCCCCTCCGTCCCCTCCGTCCCCTCCGTCCCCCTCCGTCCCCTCCGTCCCCCCGTCCCCCTCCGTCCCCCTCCGTCCCCCTCCGTCCCCTCCGTCCCCTCCGTCCCCTCCGTCCCCCTCCGTCCCCCTCCGTCCCCCCGTCCCCCTCCGTCCCCCTCCGTCCCCCCGTCCCCCTCCGTCCCCCTCCGTCCCCTCCGTCCCCCTCCGTCCCCGTCCGTCCCCCTCCGTCCCCTCGTCCCCCTCCGTCCCCCTCCGTCCCCCTCCGTCCCCGTCCGTCCCCCCCGTCCCCCTCCGTCCCCGTCCGTCCCCCCCGTCCCCCTCCGTCCCCCTCCGTCCCCGTCCGTCCCCCCCGTCCCCCTCCGTCCCCCTCCGTCCCCGTCCGTCCCCCCCGTCCCCCTCCGTCCCCCTCCGTCCCGGTCCGTCCCCCCCGTCCCCCCCCGTCCCCCCCGTCCCCTCCGTCCCCTCCGTCCCCCCGTCCCCCTCCGTCCCCCTCCGTCCCCCCGTCCCCCTCCGTCCCCCTCCGTCCCCTCCGTCCCCTCCGTCCCCTCCGTCCCCCCGTCCCCCTCCGTCCCCCCGTCCCCCTCCGTCCCCCTCCGTCCCCTCCGTCCCCCTCCGTCCCCGTCCGTCCCCCCCGTCCCCCTCCGTCCCCGTCCGTCCCCCTCCGTCCCCCTCCGTCCCCGTCCGTCCCCCCCGTCCCCCTCCGTCCCCCTCCGTCCCCCTCCGTCCCCTCCGTCCCCCTCCGTCCCGGTCCGTCCCCCCCGTCCCCCCCGTCCCCTCCGTCCCCTCCGTCCCCTCCGTCCCCTCCGCTCCGTCCCCTCAATCCCCCTCCGTCCCCCCGTCCCCCTCCGTCCCCTCGTCCCCCTCCGTCCCCCTCCGTCCCCCTCCGTCCCCCTCCGTCCCCCCTCGTTGCACTTCTCGTGCTTCGTCGTCTGCCGCTTTCCCACCAGTTCGTCCCGCTGACACCAAGCTCAGGGGCCTCCGGGTTCGGAACTTGAGCAGAAAGCAGCCGTGTGCTGCTCCTGCGTCCTGGTTGGGAGACAGATGTCATTTGACGGTTGAGGAGGGGACACTGGAAGGGGCCTAGGAGAGCTGAGGCCCGGGGAGAAGCTCTGTGCACGGCGCGGGTGGCCTGCCGCTGGGAGGGCGCTGCGTTCTGCGCCGGCTGGGTTGGTCCAGGAGAACCGGAGGTGGGGGTGAGGACACCACCTGATCCCTTGGTAACATTTCTTGGGCCCAGATTTGCCGTGGCGGGGCTGGTGAGAACGGGGAGTCAGAGGACCCTTAAGTTTCCATCTGGAAATGAGGTTCTACGATTCTGGATCTAGGGAAGAGGGGAAGTGGGAAGCCAGAAGCCAGAGCAGAGCTCAAGCCCGGGGCAGGTGAGGGTCCCCCGGAGAGAAACAGGCCGGCAGTGTGATCTCCCCGTCTACGCCACGTTAGCACTGCGTCCTGCCTAGAGCAGCAGGAAGGCTGGAGAGCCAGGCCCACACCGCTTGGCGCTGGGACCCATGCTGTCTGGGTCTGGAGGGTGGCAAGTGAGTGAAAAGCCCGTGGCCCGGGGTTTGGAGAAAGCTGGGAAGGCCAGTGGGTCGGGAAAATGAGGCAGGGGCCGGGACGGTGAGCGGAAGCCGGGAGTGGCGTCCCTTTGATGTGCACTGGCCGCCCCTCCCCGCACTTGCTACAGTGAAATCTGTGCTGGTTAATACCTTTCTTTCCATTTCTTTGTCTTCCCTGACCTCTTCCCCACCCCACATCCCGGATGTGCTGTCTTCGTCTCCCTCTCCCCACCTCACCCCTTCCTTGTCTCTCCTCCTGCTGCCGTCCTGTCCGCGCCTGGCCATGGCCCCACGTGCCTCCTCCAACCTGCCTGCCTTTTCCTCGGCTGCTCCTTGCCCATCCGTTGGTTTTCACTCCCCGCAGCAGAGGGGAAGGTGTACAGCTCCGATGAGGAGAAGCCGGAGGCCCGAGCAGGAGACCCAGCAGGCAGTGAGCAGGAGGAAGAGGGCTCGGGCGGTGACAGCGAAGACGACGGTTTTCTGGACAGTTCTGCAGGGGGCCCCGCGGCTCTCCTGGGACCGAAACCGAAGCTAAAGGGAAGCCTGGGGACTGGAGCGGAGGAGGGGGCACCGGTGGCCCCAGGAGTCACAGCTCCAGGGGGCAAAAGCCGCCGGCGCCGCACAGCCTTCACCAGCGAGCAGCTTTTGGAGCTGGAGAAGGAGTTTCATTGCAAGAAGTACCTGAGCCTGACGGAGCGGTCCCAGATCGCGCACGCGCTCAAGCTCAGCGAGGTGCAGGTCAAGATCTGGTTTCAGAACCGGCGCGCCAAGTGGAAGCGCATCAAAGCCGGCAACGTGAGCAGCCGCTCCGGGGAGCCCGTGAGGAACCCCAAGATTGTCGTCCCCATTCCCGTGCACGTCAACAGGTTTGCCGTGCGGAGCCAGCACCAACAAATGGAACAGGGGGCCCGGCCCTGAAGGGCTCCCCAGGATTTCGGAAGCAAAGCATCTGTTCCCCGGCCTGCTCGGAGACTGGGTTAGGTTCTGTGCTCCCAACGGGCTCCCGCTGTGATCCGGCCCTGGGAGGGGGGCTCGGGCGGCCACTGAATCCAGTGTTAGCTGTGCTCTCCTGGCAACCGGGGACTCGGGCACTGGGCCCTGAGCCTGTTCCAGAGCCCCTCAGGCTGGGGGCTTCAGGGTTCAAGGGGCTTGGGTGCTCAATGCTGAGGAGCTGTGGCGATGGAGGAGGGCTCCTGGGGAGGGGGTGGGTTCTAATATGCCAGGGCCTGGAAGGTTCCCAGGAATGACTTCTCACAGGGGTGGGGAGAATTCAGGATGAAGCCTAGCCAAGCTGATCGCAGCTCCTTATTTATTTTCTGTAAAGTTTGTATATGTGGAGCTATCCGCCTCCGTCTATCTGTCTGAACCCGAGGCTGGGAAAGGACTGTCCCCTCCATCTTCAGCCAGGGTTCAGGTCCACCTGCCTGCCTCGTGCTGGGGCCTGTCTGGTCTGTCGGACAGGGCACACGAAGAAACAAACTGTCCCTAACCTCCTTAGAACCCCTCAGCACAACCATCTCCCCTTGTCAACTACCTCCACTTCCCGTCTGGGTGCTTCCCACACTGTCCACACCTCTCGACCCATGTTCCCGCCACAGCGCTTCTCTCTCCCCATTAAACAAGGCAAGCTTCTTCATCTCTGCTTTCTTCTCTTGGTGAGAGCTGGCAGACGTCAGGAGAGATTTGCTCCCTTTCGTATCACGAGGGGAAACAAAGTGGTTGACCCTGGGTTGGCGGAGGGATGTCCAGGCTCTAACTCAGTAGAGGTGACCAGTCCTGTCCGTGACTAGGGCAGCTTGGGGGCTCACCCGGATCACCGGTGAGCTCAATCCCCCTCTTCCGCGCGGAGGACTCAGCAGCCGAGTCCATCTCGGCCACCTTTCGGAATTTCCAGATGGGAGGGCCTGGAGTCAGACTCCTTTCCAGTTCTGCTCTTACTGCATTAATCGTGAGGTCTCCTTCTCCCCATCGTGTGGGTCACGCAGCTTGGGATCCCCAATCCTCCTCGGTTATAAAACGAGATGGGTCGAGAGGGCCCACTGCAAGGGGATGAGGCAGGCACGAATGTGACGTTTGGGACATTGTGTACCGTGGGGGAAGCCGCAGAGATAGGGCCTGGGAGCTTCGGGGCTGGGATTCTGAAAGCAAACGAAGGACCGCCTCAGCGGACAGTCAGCGTGAGGTCAGGAGCCTTCAGGGGCACTTGGGTATACTGCGAGGGGAAACAAGACCAACTAAAGTCATTTGCCATTTCCCCCACCTTCGCAGAAGGGCTCCTCTCCTGGGCCAGCCGTGCAGCGGGGCTGCAGACACGGGGGAAAGAGCAATGATACAGGAACCAGCCGCAGCTGGGAGCATGGTAAGCAGGGCTTCCCGGGGAGAAACGTAGCCTGCGCGGAGTTGGGAGGAGAGCCAGGGCAGAGAACAGAGCCACTGAGAGGAGAAACCGGCAACTCTCTGGGCAGGGCAAAGAGACTCAGGAGGTCAAGGTCAGGGAGGGAAACACAAGCTGGGTCAGATACCTGGCCAGCCGCCTCACCATCCCTGGAAAACGGCGGTTGCTCCCGCTTCCAGGAGTGGCCCGCCAGCCACTGCTTACTCAAGCATCTGCTGCCCGCCTCGGAGGAGCAGACAGGCCTTCCCTGGCCGTCCCTTCCTCCTGCCTGGTTTGGGCGACCCAATAGAACGCGGCCTGGGGCTGTGACTGCTTACTCACCACCGCGCCTGCCCTAGCTGGGACGCACAGATCCAGGGCAGGTCCTCTCTATTGGGCTAAATTTCAGCAAGCCTTGACCGTTAGGCTAAAATACACCGTCCAGGCCAGCCCCATTCCTGACCTAGATTAAGGTGGTCTCTGCCCAGATAAGGAACCTACAGGGTTCGATTCTTTTTAGGAGCGAAGCCAGGCAGTGGTTGGTGAGCCCAGGAGCTGTTGTCACTTTGGCAGTTGGGAATTCACGTCTAGGTCTAGGGTCTAGGGGCAGAGCAGATGCTCTCTGGCTCTTTGCCCCAGGGCAGGTGGGGGCCAGGGGGACACCAAGATCCTGGTGACCATTTTCCTCTGGATTTACCTATGAGGCCTCCTAAACTATACCAGGCAGTATTCAGCCACTCAAGTGGCTGGTTTTCCTTAGGTAAAATAAAGGAAGTGATTATTGCTAATAATTTCTGAGCCCAGGAACTCATTCGTATACATACCCAAGGCCCTGTTTAATTCTGCTCTTCTCTTTGCTTAAGGCTCTTACTGGCCTTGCAGAGGGGCTGTGAATCAAGAAAACACAGTCTGGTTTCCTCTCTGTGTAGCATTTGCCTGGTTATCTCCCATTTGCCTGGTTATCTCCCTACAGGCAGGCAGGTGCCCCCGGAGTGCACCAGCCCTGCCACACCCAGCTCAGTAAGTTCCAGCAGAAAACAAGGGCCACCAGCAAAGTGGTTATAGGAATGGAAGGTAAAAGAGCAGGGACCTTAGAGAGCAGGGACCTTAACCTGGCAAGTTCTCATCCTTCAAGAAAGGTATAAAGGTGTTTCCCTCAGGTCCTTCTAGGATCAGGACTAGTCAGGGCTAGATCAGGGAAAACCGGGAGCTCAGGGTTCTGCCCGCAGCTTGGCAAGATGTTGCTGGGAATCCAAGTGGCTATTCTGCCATCAGTGACCTACCTCCTCCCCTTTCCTCTAAAGCAAAGCCTAGGCGTGGGTCCCTAGAGAAGGGCTGGCCTGATAACATCTAGCCACTTACCCTTGTGGTATCCTCGGAATTCTGGTCCTGTGGCCTGGATGTCTGTCTGGCTGTAGAGCTAGTTTCCAGACTCAGGAAGGGGGATGATACTTCTGTCCCCTCTCTGGGTGAGCTCTGGCTGGCGCCAGGTGTGGCACAAGGTTACTGGACACCAGCTGGTGGGGGGGCAGTAACGGAGGGCAGGGGCTGGGTGTGGGAGGAGGGGGAGGCAGCGCCGAGCTCCGAACCCTGTCCAGGGGGTGGCGGTGCTGCTGACCCACTCAAGGCAGTCCCAGAGTACAGGCAGGAGGAGAGCTGAACTGATGGGCCCTTCTGGAAGGTGTGGATAGAGGAGGGAAAACAAGGCCACACACGTCTGGTTTACTGGCTCGTCACACACACACACCAGATATGTACACAAACATAAATACTCCAATGTACAAATTTACACGGGACTCTCCGAACACCTCCTCGCCTCTTTCCTCCAGCACCCCCCAACTTGTCTGTCCGTCCAGGCTCCGTTTTAGGATGAAGGCTTGTAGGGGGCTGGCAGTGGAAGGCAGGACTCTGGAGGAGGGAGAGGTCCTGCTCCCCTCTCCTCACAGGTACCTCCAAAGGGTCCCGTCCCTTTTCAGCGGCACCGTAGGGTAGAGGGCTAGAGTAGCTCCACTCCCTCTCTGCGGCAGCTCGAGTCGCACATGTCGCCTCTGGTCCCTCTGTCTCTCCCACTGCGCTCTTCTCCGACTCTTCGACTCCTTCCTTTCCGCGCGCCCCTGCTTCTCAGTCTCTGCCTTGGCTCCCCTCAGTGCCTGGAGGGAGGCGGGGCCCCAGGCCACGGAGTCCTGCGGGCTTTACAGAAGGCTAGGACTTCGGTGCAGCTCCGCAGAAGCGCTGGTACCGTTGGCGGGCTCTCTGTTGGGGGCAGGTGCTAAGCCGCAGCCCTCCCCAGGACAGCCATGCTGGATCAGGATGTCTGCGCACTCCTGGCTGCCGGCCCGACGCGCGTAGGCCAGCGGAGTCAGGCCCCGGGCGTCCCGGCTCCGCACATCCACCCCGTACTGCGGAAGAAAGTGTCACAGTCGGCGTGACATGGCAAGAACGGTGGGGTTTCTTGGGGCAAGAAGGAGAGGTGGCTTTCCGAGGGCCGGGGCGAAAAGCTCAGCCAGGTCCGAGGAGCCCTCGAGGGTGGGACTGGAAAGGCCCGCGGGGAGCCCACAACTCACCCAGATGAGCAGCTGCGTGAAGACGACGTTGGCCATGGCGCTGGAGAGATGGAGAGCCGTCCGCCCGTCCCCATCCCCGTACGTCTCGTTCACCTCCTCCTTGGACCCATGAGCCAGAAGCATCACCAGCAGCCGCAGGTCATCCTCCACCACGGCCCGGAGCAGCTGCTGGCCCAGCGGCACGTCCGAGCTCGGCAGCGGGGCCAGGAAGAGCTTCTGTTCGTACTTGGCCCGGATCCAGCGCTCCTTCTCCTCTCTGCAACGCAGGCCCGCCGGGGCGTGAGCCGGGCAAGGGCCCGAGCCAACGGGCGGGGGCTGGGGAGGGCGCTGGGGACCGGCACGACACCCCAGAGGGAAATCGCAAGGAACGGAGGAAGCCTAGGACAGAGCAGTGAAGAGACAGGCCCGAGACAGGGACGGCGCGCAGGGGGAGTGCAGAGCGGGTGGAAACAGCTGAAAGGAAGGAACACTGAAGGGAGGCCCCTCGGGGGCTGAGAGGGCAGCAGGATTCCGGGCAGGGCTCCCCTGGTGGCTTATCTGGCCCTGCTGGAACAAAGCGGGCGGGGGGCCTCCACGGGGCCCACGCACCAGCCTATCTCCCACCCATTCTCCCCATCTCCGGGCTCCGGCTCGGGCCTTCACGCCACCAGCGATAGCGCCCTGCGCATGCGCCTCCCGCTGGCCCCTGACCTGCTGATAAGGCTCAGAAAGGGCCTCTTGTTGTGAGGAGCCTGAGTGACAGGCGGGGAGGGGGAGGGGCACCCCAAGGGGCCAACTGCCAAGCAGAGCAACGGCCACTTTTAACCCTTAGAGCATGACTGTCGCCACTCCACGCCAGCCCTGTTTCCCCGATCTGGGGTGCCAACGCCCCGCCCTTTCTGCCAGCTCCCCGTGCCCCCGGCCACTCACCTGCAGGCGTCGGGCCCGGGTTTGGCATAGCCATCCAGGGCCCCCTCCCAGACGCTGTTGGCCAGGGCGTTGCCCATCGCGGTCATGACAGCCAGCAGCTCGGGCGGCCAGTCGTCGAGGTCCAGGGAGCGGACCCGGGAGAGGTGAGCCCCCAGGTGTCGGTGGGTCCCCGAGCACTCAATGCACATCAGGGCGCCCAGGTTCAAGCTGGCCCAGTCTGGATCTAGGGGAGGACAGGAAGCATCGTGAGGTCCACGGGCAGCCAGACGGAGACCCCAGGAAAGACCGCCCCCCTTCTCTCAGGGCCGACCACAAGCCTCTGGGCCGCAGTTCTCGAACCCCACCCGACCCGGCCCTGTGGGCCTCTGCACTCACTGGGGGCGTCGCAGTCAATGCAGAAGCTGTTGCCGCGCACGGTGCGCACGGCCTGCACAGCCAGGGCCGCGTTCTGGTTCCCCAGTCGAGTCTGCGCCAGGGGAGAGACAAGGGGCGGCCAGTCAGTCATGAGGCCGCCTGGGGTCCCGCCCCCGTGTGGCCTCTGTGCCAACCTTGTCCTTGGCGCTGCGGCAGCCCTGCAAGCTGGCGAGGATCTGGGCCTGCACGCTCTGGACCCACAGCTCCCGCTCCTCTGCCGTCGAGGCCTCGAAGTGCCACGTCTGCCCGGTGAGGGACACCACCACGAACTCAAACGACTCCTCGGCCTCTGTGGGAGACGGGGGTGATCGCCGTCGTCAGGGCAGGGCAGGGCGCCCCACTGCCACGGCCGCCACCACGGCTCCGCCCCCCCAGGGTCTCCTCTCCCGGCATCCCGGCCCCGAGGCCGCGCTCCGGGGCCACTCGCAGCAGGGACCCTCACCCGCTCCGCGCCCGACCACCTGCGGAGCCCGACTGCAGGGAGGCAAAGCTGGGTGCGTGGCTTCCGCCCCCCTGCCCCGCCGGAGAGGGTGTGCAATTCGGAGCGGGACGCTCCCTGGAGAAAGCAGCGGGGAGCGTCTGGGGAAGGGTGCGGCGGGGCGCTAGGAGGCGAGGCTGGGAGCGGGCGGGGGAGGCGGGCGTGGGCACCACCGGTACGCGTCAGCTGCAGCCGCCTCATTTTGCAGCTCATTAAACCCAATATTCCTGACGGCGTCGGGCGTGGGGCTCCTGGGAGCGGCCCCTCCCCCACTCCCCGGGCACAGACAGGAAGGACAAGCGGATGGGGAGAGGAGACGTTCTCCCCACGAACTGGGCTGTGTGAGCAGACAGGGCCCTGAGGACAGCGCCCGCGACGTGCACGGTGGGCTGCACTGGGACCCCAAGCTCCATTCCGCTCAGACCAGCAGAGCCACGCGAATCCCCACACCAACGGCCACCACCCTGTGGCTGAACAGCTCCTAACCAGCGGTGTGGATGTGTCCCGGGGGCTGCGGAGGGAACTCAGGCCTGGGGGGAGGCACGCGGAGCCAGAGGCAAAGGCCTGGGTCCCAGGTTCTACCCAGGGACACACTGTCCCTGGGAGTCTTCCTGCTGGGCTCCTGCTCTCAGGGCACCCTCGACGGGAACTGCCTCCTAGAAGGACGCTGGTGCCCCTTCCTTCCCCGGGCTCCACCAGCCCACATCGCCCTGCTCTCCACACAGCCTCTGAACCACAGAATCGCCGCCCCGTGTGGGGGGCCCGGTTCCCTGGTGCAGCTGGGCTCCGGCCAGGACCGCTAAGCATCACTCTCCCACAGGTAGGCCGGAGAGGTAGCTCTTCCCCACGGAGGCCATCTCCACCCTCCGGCCCACATCCCTGCCCTGGCAATCGGAGAAGTGAGACACTGCGCATCGGTCTAGCTTAGACTTAGGTGGGAGCGGAAAGACTCCAACCATGGAGAAGAGGAACATTTTGAAGAGACTTTGGAGAAAATCAGAGGAGTGCTATGATTAACACCAGATTACGAGAAAGGCCTTGAGGAGCTGGAATTCCTTAACCTGAAGACCAGTCAGGAAAGACTTAGCCAGCTCCTACACACGTATTAAGCACCTATTGTATACCCAGCACTCATCAAGCTCAGTGGGTGATACAAGAGCCACAGGAAACACGGGTCCTGCCCGCAAGTCTGGAAGAGTTACTGGAGTAGCCACCTGCTGTCTTTCACCTTCTCCAAGGATTAAAAGGTTCACATTTTAGCAGAAAGGGTTTTAATTAGGCAGAAGGAGGAGCTTTTCTAAGACACCAAGTCCGGATGACCAAAAGAAGTGGAACTATAGTTACAGTTACTTACACAAAGCACTCGCTCTTAGAACGGAGAAAATGGGGTTGCTTTGAGAGTACTATCCCCGAATCCCACAGCCCGCCTCCTGTGCCCCGGGTTCCCTGTAGGTCCCCCTAACCTTCAGCAGCACTGCTGGGGCCGTCTGGTCGGGGGGTCCCGGTGCTCTTTTTCCGCCGGTGCTTCTTCCGGTTGGAGTGGGGAGATGGGGGAGGCTCCAGCTTGGGGCTGGAACTGAGCACCTCAGCTGGGCCACTGGCTGGGGAGGGGAGAGTTGGAGAAGTGTGGGAAGAGGGGAGGGTGGGGGGCAGAGCACGTGACCTGCCTAGTGCCACTGGGAGCGCCCCCCACCCCCAGCTGCCAAGGGAGGGGTCTGCCAGGCCAGGCCAGTCCCAACCAACCCCCGAGCTTCCCCAGCCCAGAGGAGGAGGAGAGGGGAGAGAGGGGAACTCGGGCAGAGCAGGATGGAGGCGAGGAGGAATGGCTGGCTAAGGCTCCGCAGCCCGGAGGGGCGGCAGGCGGCCCAGGGAACTCACAGGGAGCTGAAGCCCCAGCAGCTCCGCACCAAATTTATCCTCAATCACACTCCCCGCTCCTCACAATTAATAGCAGAATTAGAAACAATCAGGGAGCTGCCTAATTACTGTCAATTAGAGCGCGCTAATCAAGCTCCCGTCTCCCACACCCCGCCCGGCGCTCACCACTAAATGTCAAACTTCATTAGAGGCAGACACGCTCCCTCCCTCCCTGCCTGCCTCCTTCCAGACTCAACAGAGGGGCCCTATCCAGGCCCCGCGCAGTCAGGACAGTGACGCTGGGAAGCCCCCCAGCTCCCCTTCTCAAGGGCTCCACAGTCACTCGCCCCAAGGAGGCTCAGACTTGGCTCGGGAGGTGGGTTGCCGCCCTGTGCTGCGAGCGCCCCTTCCTGCACTCGGGGCTCAGACTGGGGTTAGTTCCTCCAGGGGGACGCGGCGGGGAAGGTCCAGGAAAAGAGTCTATGGGCCTCGGGCCTGGCCGGGCACTACTGCCCAGCTGGAGGCGAAGGGGGCGGAGCGGACCTGCCCGGGAGGGGACAGGGGCCAAGGGACACGGATGGGAGTAAGATTGGGGGGGGCAATGTGTGTGTGCGCGCGCGCGCCCACGTGCGTCGAAGAGGGATTAAAAATAAGGGGAAGGGAAGAGTGGAGATGTGAGAGCAAGGAACAAAAATGGACGAAACGGGAGGGAATGTAAGACAAGCCAAGGAAAGTTAAGAGGAAGGTGAGAGAAGGGAGAGTCTGGCCCGCTGGACGGGATGGGGCCCCCGCCTGCTGGAGGCGGCGTGGGTAGGAAAACTGCCTTTCTGGATCCCGGACCCTATCATCCAGGAACCCGCCTCTCCGTGGCGGGCAGGTTGCCGCCATCAGAACGTGTTCCAAGCCCCCAGCCTCCGACCTCCCCGCTCAGCCGCTTCCCTGTCCCCCCCGCGGTGAGGCTGATGAGCTGGTGCGCAGGGGGCTGATGGGGAAGCGGGAGCCGCCACCAGCCGCCACCAGCCGCCCCCAGCGCTGCCTAGGGACGGCCGCGGGTGGGCAGAGAAGCTGCGGAGGGAAGGGCAGGGAAGGTCTCGGGCACCGGCCGGCCGCTGGCAGGGCCCAGGGCCAGCGAAGGGGTAAAGGGGCAGGAAGCTGGCCTGGGCCGCTGGAGAAGGGATGGGGGCTGAGTCTGTGTCTCAGAGCCGCGCCTTGGGCCTGCGGCCCCCTGCGACAAGCTCTGGCAGGGGCCCCTCCCCTTGGCCTGGGCTCCGACCCCACACGGCCAGGCTGCCCTCCTGTGTTGTGTGCGGGGCCTGCGTACCTGGGGGCAGGGCATCACTCCACTGGTCGGCGCTGGACACGGAGCAGGAGCGCTGGTGCAGCCCCTCAGGGCGAGGGCCAGCCCAGGCCGGGTTGCTGGCCGAGTAGGGGGCACCTGGGGGCGGGGTGGGGGGAGGGGGAAGGGTCAGACTGGGAAGGGAGGCTGCGGAGGGGTACACAGACCTTCCTGAAAGTAACGCTGCAGGCAGAACTCGGGAAGTTCTGGCAGAATACTGACCCCAAATGAGGGCTTTACCAGTACTGGGCCAGGCTTACTGGAGACCAAGAGGCCTCGCCTGGGGTCCCTGACACCTCAGGAGGCAGCTGGTCTCGCATCTCACACCCCTCGCCACCTCCGTCCCCTTCCTGGGAGCCGAGAGAGGGGGGCACGTGGTGCTGACCCCCTCTCTCCTTGTCTGGCCATCGTCCCCAGCCACCCCGCCTCCGGACCAGGCCTCTGCACCCCACGTTCTAGTCCGCATATGCCATTTGCTCTGCCTCAGCTTTGATGCCATTCTGACGAGAAATAAGTGTATCAGATTCAAGTAATTATGTCTAATTAGTATTAGTAATTATCCTGTTGGGCTGGAGAAAATTAATCTTTCGTTTCCCATCAGGGAAGAATGGCAGAGCCAAGGGGAACCAAAGGCTCCAGGAGCGCCGAGGCCCCGGGCCGGCAGGGTCCCCTGTGCCCTCCGAGCTGTCCCGCCTCCCTCCCTCAGCACCCAGTCCCTTGCAGGGAGCCCACGGGGCTCGGAGCCCAGGGAGAGCCACGGGGCCTCGGAGCCCACGACAATTCGAAGACCTCCACTGCCCTCTCCCCTCAGTCCACATAGGACCACGGATGGAGACCGAGGCCCGAAGGCGGCGGTGGTGGGGAGTCTGAGGACAGGGGCGCGGGGGCATAAGCGAGGTGTCACACCTCGGAACGCAAGGCAGGAGAGCAGGCCAGGGGCCGAGGTTAGTAAGGAGGCAGAGACAGGGCCTGGAGCGGACGAAGTGCGCGAGAGCAGGCGGCACACTCAGCCTCAGACCAGTGCCGGGAGGACACGGGTGGGGTTTCTGGAAGTCTAAGAATGGAAGCCCTGGGCGGAAGCCACTAGAAGGTAAAGAAACAGGTCGGACATCCCTAACGCTCCGGGGACCGTGCGATGCGGAGAGGTGGAAGGCGGGTTTTGGATTTCTGTTGTGCTCGTCCTAACGCCCCAGGCAGGACCAGACCCACAGTGAGTGCTCCCGAGCACACGCAAGGTGCCGACGCCGCCCTCCAGCCGACCCCATTTCCAGTCCCCTCAAGGCAGCATGCTGACGCTTCCTCTCCGGAACCCCGCCTCCCTGCCACTCCGGCCTCACGGGTCCCTGCCAGCTCAGCCTCCCTCAGGGGCCCCTCGGCTCCCTGCAGGAGACCTTCCAGAGAGGCAGACGCCGGTCCAAACTTCTCAGAGACCTTGCTTCTCCCTGCCCCAGTCCTGCATCCGTCCCCTCCTGGGCTCCAAATCTTATCCCTGCCTCCTCCCGAGCCCCACCCAAAGCCACCCCAGGCCCCACTTCCTCCCCAAGCCCCCCAACTCAAAACCCCGAGGGAGGGAAAGTGCTTTCCCTTTTCTTTGTTAATTCTTCCCTCATTACGCCTGCAATCCCACAATCAGTGTGCACTGTAATTGTCGAATTTGATGCTAATGATTAATGAATTAAACATGGAGCCATCAATTAGTCCTCGGAGGATAATTCTGCATAAAGCAGCGGATAATGTAATTACAGTAACAAAGATAATGAGATGTTAACATCGCCCGGTGAGCGGGAGACATGTGTGAGTGTGCATGAGGTCGGCGCTGGCGTGTGTGGTGGAGGGGACACGGGCTCGGGGGAGGCTGGCGTGTGTCCGTGGGTGCTGGTCGTCCTGCGGGTGAGGGCACCGTGGGTCTCTTCGTGTGCACTTCTGCCCCCCAGGGGAAGGCTCAAAGGGCCCAGGACTGCGACAGGACAGAGTGTCTTACTGTGTCCCTCCCTTTGGGGAAACAGCCCAGTCTTGCTACCTGACTTCCAGGCAAGGCTCCCCCCCACCCCCGGCTTCAGAGTACAGATACTTCCTCTTCCTCCGTGGGATACGAACGCACCAAGCCAGATCAGAGGCTGCCTCTCACTGTGCACCTGTGGGTGCAGCTCCAGGAGAGCTCAGGGCCCTGGCAGATCCCCAGCCCCCCTGCCCTTGCTCGCCCGTGACCTCCCAGCAGCCCAGACATAGCCCTCCGCGCAGAGCCCTGAGGACTGCCTGGGGCGACAGTTCTTACCACTGGACCCCCCCACCTGCCCCAGTGCACCCCCACGGGAGGCTCTCAGCAGTGCCCCCCACTGCCGGCCCCACAAAGAGGGGGTGCCTAGCTTTCTTCCCTCCCTTAGTCCATTGGAGCTCTCCCTCTGCACGGTTCACGGGCTTCTCTACGAGCTCGGGGTGGCTTAGAGGGTAAAACATGGCTTTTCAAGTCAGGCACACTCCGGTCCAAACCCCAGCTCTACCACTGACTGCGGAATTCTATAGACAAGTTACTGAACCTCGCTGAGCCTGTTTCCTCATCCATCGAATGGGGCGGAGCATCGCAGCTTCACGGAGCGAAAGGAGCCTGACCTAGAGCAGCTCTGGCACACGTGTCCATCAGCCGACGGCACCCCGCCCCTCCCTGTGACCCCCGACTGCTCAGCGGAGCCGAACACAGGCCACGGGCCAGGGAGCCAGGTGTCCCTGTGCCTCCGACAAGGAGGCCACCGTCTGGCCTTCTTCTCTGGACCCAGAGTTGTGCAGTGTGGGTCCTACCAGCCTTTTGAGGGGGCCTGTTCCATCCACTCCAGACTTAGCACCCAGCTCCCGTCAACTGAATGTCCCTAGTGGCCTAGGACTTTGATGAGCAGAGCACCCCGGGGCAGGGACGCGCTGGCAGCCTCTGGGAGGGCAGGATAGTGTCGTAAGCAGCTGTTTCTGGGCGCAAGCAAAAGGGGGTCCAGTCACCTGGGACAGCATAGGGAGAGTGAAGTCTTGGAAATGACAAGGCAGATCTGGGGCCTGGGGACTGGGGAGGGACAGTGGCTTAGGAGCCCCAGGGGCCTAGCGAGGCAGGCAGAGCTGGGGACAGAAAGACCCCTAAGCATCATTCACCCAAACTCACAGCGGCATCTAGAAAGGTAAGCGGCGCTCAAGGAAGAGCTGCCGCACCGCGAGTTCCGAGTCTCTGGGCCTCTAGCACTTCTCCCGACCCTGCCAGACGCGTGGCAGAGTCCGCCTGGCCTCCAGCTTCTCCCGAAGCTCAGTCCTCTCTGAGCGGAGACCCGACCTCTCGCTGCAGACCCCAGCGTGCTCGCCAGGTGAGCTCCGGGGAGCCCCGGCCGCGTCCACCTCCCCCGCTGCCCCCCAGCGCACGCCGGGCTGCGATGCTGCTCTGCATGCGAGACCCCACGCCCACCGCCACCCGCCCCAGTTGGTTCCCGCTGAGGAGAAACAGTGCCAGGACCGCAGACGGCCCCCAGCAGCACGAGGCTGTCTGGCCCCATCCCGATCTCCACACCGCCTGCCCGGCCCCGTGCCGGCCACTCCCTTAACCTGGTCCCAAGAGGCCAGCGCCGGGGCAAACGCATCTGGCTGAGCAGGACTCGGGGGGACGAGCACGCCGGGAGCCCCGAGCACCCAGGCTGGGACAGAGGGAAGCCCCACAGCGCCCACCTCCTCGGGTCTCCACAGCCGCCCTCCCCGATCTCGCCGAGCAAAGCGGCCTCCCTCTCCGGGCGCCCGCAGCAGCCCCTCACCTGTGCCCCCGCCCAGCTGGGAGGTGCTGCGCTCCGAGGCCAGGCCGTTGGCCCTCGGGCTGGTGCCTGGGGCCGTGGCAGGGGTGGCGCGGGGCAGGCGCTTTCCTGGCACTTTCACTGTGGTCCGCAGCAGGTCGATTTCTTTGCCGTGGATGTTCTGCATGTAATCCTAGGGGCCACGCAGACAGATGAACACGTGTTAGCGCCGCTCCTCGTCTCCGGCGCTCACCCGCCAGCTCGCACATCCCCCCCATTCCCCGGTGCTGCAGGGAAGGGGAGGGGAGGGAGGCCCGAGGTTTAGAAAGCAGGACAGCGAAGCCCACGGACGATGTCCGGGTCTGGGCGACACCCAGGGTACTGGGGACCCAGGGCAGCTCTAGGGGGACGCAGGCAGCAGGGGGCAGGAGCAGGGCAGAGAGAAGGGCCTGGACCCCAGAGCTGAGGGCAGGGAACCGCAAAGCCTAGAACAGCCCTCACTCCTGACAACAGTGCCCGACGATAAGCATCCCTTGAACAATTAAAAAGAAACCTTCGGAGCACAGAGACAGGTCCCCGGTTCCACAGACGCCAGTGGGGCGCCTGATGAGCACAGTAACAGCAGCCGGTATCATCGTGCCCCCCCAAGCCCCTGCCCATTCACAGGGCTGGGCATTCATGCCCACAGGGGCACACCGCCCCTCACGTGGCCCTCCTGGCAGAGGTGACCAGGGCTACTTTACAGCTGAAGGAACCGAGGCTGACAAAGGCTAACCTGCCCAAGGTGACACCGTCAGGAGGTGGGAGAAGCGACTCAAGAACAGGCTCTGTGGACTCCCAGGGCTGCACACTGAAGGCAGATGTCCCGGGCCCAGGCACTCAGTCAGCCCTCCGAGGGCCCCAGAGGGTGGGAGCCACTTGGCGCCTTGGACCCCCACCATTCCTGCCATCTGGACATGGCCTGTGAGGCCCATGGTGGAGCGGCCACGTGGGGCCACCAAGCAGAGCCCGGCCCGTCAGCTTCCTGCTCTAACCCCGAGCCTGGCCAGGGGCTCTCCCCACGGCTGCTGCGGTCTCCTTGCCCAATGGCAGACTCCCATCTCCCACTTCCGTTTCTAGTACCTGCGAGACCCTCTAGTCCCTTCTAGTATCTTCCCCGCTCACGTCCCCGATAAACCGTGGCCAAAATCCCTTCCGGAGAGCAGAATCCGGGTGGGAGGTGTCCACTGATCTCTGGAGCTCCCCGGTTCAGACCCCGATCTGCTCTCCTCCGTCAGGACCCGCCCTCAGCTCCCCGCGGACCCGGTCCGGGGGTCCGTCTAGCGCGCCCGTCAGACCTCCTGTCGCCCAGCAGCCTTCCCACCTCCTCACCCCTCGGCTTCGGGGAAAGGGACGGCGTCCTCGACTTGACAGCGCAGGTGGGGAGCGCTGCCGTTTGGGAAGCAAGGCAAGGGCAGGGGCCGAGCAGGGGCTTACGGCTGGCCCTCGCTCTGGGACCAAGAAAACATCCAGTAGAAAGGGGTCACCCGGCACCAAGGAACCATGAGAAGGTGCAAGTGTCCGGCCAGGAAGACAAACAAGAACAAGGAAGTGGCACCCCATGCCAGGTTCACTTCCGAGGCGGGTCATCGGGGGAGGGGACCCGTGGGAGGGCCGTGGGGATGGGAGTGCAGTGATCTCCTGGGCCCCAGCCAGCTGCAGTGAGGACTGGCCAGGCCCGGAGATGCCCTTCAGGACAGAGGGGCCTAGTCGGGCCCAGAGGAGACTGACCCCCAGCGGCGGGCGCCCGGAGGAGCTCCTTCCCACGCAGCTCGGGGCTGCGTCTGTGCATGGAAGGTGCCAGGCCCAGCCTTGGGCTCAGGGGGCCGGGGGAGCAGTCTCCACCCGTGGACAGACTCCCGTGATGAGCCCCCCCAAACTGTACCCTGCTGTCAGGGTTCTGGCCCTGTGCGAAGCCTCTGTGCCCTGGTGCCGGGGAAGGAAAGAAACCCAGGAGGTCCTTTCCTGCCCCCGCCCTGTGTCCCCTCTAGCCGTCTGTCCTCCAGCAAACTCAGCCCCCCCGCCCAGGCACTGCAGGCCCCCTGGGGTCCTGCTCTGGGCCCGGCGTCCAGCATGGGGCCGCCTCACAGTCTCGGACCCCACGTCCCACTGACCCGGCTTTGGCACGCACCCGGCCCGGGTCCCTGCACACGGTCATATCTTGGATCCGCTGTTCCAGACGACTGTCAACAGCTGGCTGGGCCGAAGGCACAGCTGCAGTCCCTCTCCTGGGGGAGGGGCTCGGGCCGCTCTAGTTCACAAGGAGGTCACGGCCGCGGCAACAGTTTCCAGGCCCCAAGACGGCCTGGGGATGCCTGCGTCGGGACATGGCTAGACGCCGACCCCGCACCAGGAACACCAGCCAGCGGCCGCCGCGAGGGGCCTGGTCCCCGGGAGCAGCCGGACCACAGCGGACGGACAGACGGCGCTCGTGCCACTGTGGGCCGGGCCCCTGGGCCCCATGCCCGGCTCCAGCACCAGGCTGGGAGCCAGCACTCGACCCGGGGACAGCGTCCCCGCAAGGAGCGCGCGGAGCGGTAGCAGTGACGGGACAGCAGGGGCAGCGTGACGGCGTTTCCCTCCGTCAGCAGAACAGGGAGCGCGGCGGCGGCGGCGGCGGCGGCTCAGGAGAGCGGTCACCGCGGCTGCCTTTATTACCCACCATCAAACAGCAATTTCTTCCCCAGCCTCCTCGCTAATTACCCAGCCAGCGTTCTCATCTCGTTTTATTACTGGAATTAACAACGAGTTCAGAGCGTGGAAAGCTATTAAGATGTGTGATTAAGCCACATTCAATTAGTTTCTACAAACAATTTAATTGATGTTGCAGATAGAATTAACAGAAGGTGATTGTGTGAATGGCTCCGCGGGCTGCAAATGGGGGAGGCCGTGGCGGGCTCTCTCGGGCCAGGCGAGGATGGGGCGTGAGGCTCGAGGCCGGCCCGGCGGCCCTTCCTCCGGCAGAGGGTGAGTCACCCCTGGGCCGTGATGGCAGCAGACAAGGCCGCGAGGGGCGTGTGCACCTCTGGGGGGCCCGCACGGCCCCTCCCCCGCACAGCTCCCCCGTGGAGGGAACCTCCGCGTGGACCAAGAAGCCCGCGCCGCGTGGGGAAGGGCAGCCACCAAGGGAGGAGGTCAGGAAGCGAGGGGCAGACGGCGCGGGAGGCCTTCGCTAGCACGGACTTGACCCTGTTCACGCGTTGGCACGGGACGACCCCCGTGCGGCCTTCGCGCCTACTTTCGCCGTCCCCACACCTCTCCCACCTGACCTGTGTCTCGTGGACGGGAAGAGAAGCATCCACGGGGCAGGGCTGCCGCTCTCCGCGGGAGCCAGCGCCTCCTGGCCTCTCGTGTGCAGGAGGACCTACATTTTGATGCCAGAGCCGACGGGCAGCCAGTGAAGAGCAGACCGAGCGCCTGTGCCCACAGCCCAGCCTTTCCCTCAACCTCTTCCTGAGGCCCCGTGGCCCAGACAAGAGGGGGCCTGGCTGGGTCAGGGGGTGGGCAGCAGAGCCACCTGCCTCTTAAGACTCACCTTGCAGAAAAGCAAGGACGGGCCTGGAAGCCCACGGCACCTGGACTCCGTGCCGGGCCCCTGCACGCACCCAGCCGCACCCAGTCCAACACGCCGGAAGGGCATCTGAGCTCCTCCGAGCGGCCCAGGCAGGCAGCCCGTCAGTGCCCTCCGTCCTCCTCACCAACAGTCTAGGCAACACTTGCCGGGATGGTGTGAACCCTCCCGTCACCTTCTCAGCCAGCCCCGAAGAGGGGCACTCTGGGTGTAGCACAGAAAAACCTGCATCCCGCTTTGCGGCAAAGTCACAGGCCCAGGTACCAGCTCAGCCAGAGGCAGGGTGATCCAGGCGGTCGCGCTTCTGCTCGCTCGACTGCTGGGCGTAAAAGCAGTCCCTTCCCTTCCCAAACCCAAGCCAAACACGAGCACCCAACGCTTTCCTCCGCGTCCCAAGACCTCTTTCCTATCCCTGTGCTCCACACTGGGCCTCCTCCAATACCCGGGACATGGGGACAAGCAGAAGGGACGTGGCCCAACTTGAGCAGCACAGAGCAGACAGAACGGGGACGGAGGCAGCGAAGGGGGAAAGCCAAGGCCACCCCAGCACGGCGGGGGGAAGCTGGGCTGCTTCCCTAGGCTCGCTCCCAGCCCCGCCGGCTAGACACTGCCTGAGGAGAACGAATGCTTCTTGCCTGGGGACGGGGGGGACGGACAAGTACGACTGGCTGGGAGTTAGGAGGCACGAGGCTGGCCTACAAACGGGCACAGTGGCTGCTCTCGGCTGGGGCGCGGTAGCTCTGCCACCACTCCGGGACAGAGGCCAGAGCCTGCGGGAGGCCCCGGGACTTCCTACGACACCTATGCCTCGCTGCCTCTCACGGACTCAGCCACAGGACTAGGTCTGTGCACGAGGCAGCCACCCAAGTCGGGCCAGCAGCCTTTGGCCCCTGAGTTAAGCGGGAGAAGGACCAGCGCTCAAGGAGTCAGACAGGGAGAAGCCCAGGAGGGTAAGGCTGGGCTCTGTCCTGACCGGAAGGGGACTGCCCGCCAGCTCCCCCCAGGCCCGGCCTCGGTGCATCTTCTCGGCCCCAGTTAGGGCTGGCACCAGGGACCCTAGGACCCCCTGGGTCGGGCCTGACACCTCGTGCAGATTCAGAGGCGGACCAGGGGCCCTCTGAGGCAGGCCCTGGGCTTCCGGGCCGGGGGTGGGGCCAGCCCACGTGCTGTGCCGGAGGGGCTTCGGAGGAGAACTCATTAGCCCCACAGTGGGGCGGTGACAGAGATGGATTCTGGTGACAGCTGTGTGTGGGAGCCACGCAGCGAGGGGAGGGGGGAGGCGGGAAGGGTAGGGGAGCCATCATGGGGCCACTCCGCCATTGCCGCGCCCCGATACCCTGCCAGGGCAGAGGCCAACACCCTCCAGACCCCTCCACCCACCACCACCACCAGTCCGGGGCTCCCCTTCCCCAGGTGACCCGTGCCCTTCCCAGCAGCCCCGGCTTAATGGTCACCCCGGGGCCTAGGAACCCAGGGATCCCCCTGCTGATGTGGCTCCCCTAAGACAACTGGCTGACAACCACCGGCACCCCAACTTCAGCAATTCCATGGAAACGGGCCCAGCCCAGCTCTCTGAACAAGGAGCACGTGGGCTGGGGAGGCAGCCGCTCCCAGGGGCTGTGCTCTCTCGGAAGGGCTCCGCCACCAGGCCGGCTTCGTGGCTAAGTGCTCGGCCCGGGCTGGCGTCTCGGGGTCTGTGAGGCTCCCGAGCCACCCCAGTGCAGTCCTTTCTGAAGGGCAAGTGCCCCCGAACTCACTGAGGCCTGCTCCCCCCTAGGCTCCCCTCACTGAGGCCTAGACTCCGCCCCCCCCCCCCCCCCCCCCCGGCCACCCAGCTCCCCGCAGGGCCCCCCCGCAGACTCACGTGCAGGCTGGGGTGGTAGGTAAGCAGCCCGTTGTCGCAGAGCGTCACGTACTTCTTCTTCCACTCCTTGTTCAGGGATTTGCCGCTTCGCTTCAGCAGCACGCCCTGAGGACAGAGGCCGGGTCAGGGATGGCGCCAGCCCCACACGTGACAGGCCCCAGGAAGCGCACAGTGACACAAGGTCACTGTGACACATTCTCCACCTCCTGTCCTTGTCAGAGGGGAGAGACTATGAGGACGGGAGCCAGAGGCTACCTCCAACCGGCCCATGGACCTCCCCCCACCGACCCCATCTCCCCAAAGGCCTGGGGCCAGGCCAGCACCTGGAGGCAAGGTGTCAGAGGGCAGTGCCGCTCCAGCCGTATGTCTCCAGGGATGGGTGAACAGGGCAGAAATCCCTAGAATGCCCCAGACTCCGCAGTGCGAGCCCCAGCCACTGAGCCCAGAACGGGACTCTCTGGGCGAGCCCATGAGACTCAGTGTTGCGGGGACAGGAGCGGTGGGACGAACACGGGCCCCGTGGGAGCGAGGCTGTCTGTGTTTCCTGTTCACAGACACGCCCTCAGCACCGTGACCAGGCCCCGGACACAGCAGACGCCCAAGAAACGTCTCTGGAGGTGCGCCGGGGAAGCCGGAGGGCAGCGACCAGACAGAACGCCCCCGAGGGGAGAGCCCCACAGGAGGGTCTCAAGCGGGGAGGCGTCAGGGCCAGCAGAGGCTAGGAGAGCAGGGGAAGCACCCGGAGTCCACCCCAGCGGGCACCAAAAAGGGGGAGCTCGAAGGTGTGACTTTGTAGCAGCTCCTCCTTGAGAGACGGAGGCGCGGCTCTAAGACGAGGAAGAAAAAACAGAGATAGAGGGACTCGAGTGTGAGGAAACAGCATTGGCTAGGGTCCTGGGCCCCAGGCTGCGGGATAAACCCCCAATCTCTCACACTTCCGAAGAGAAGGCTTGGTCCTGAACGGAGCAGGTGCGCCAAGGGGCCACCGGGCCCTCCTGCCTGATCTGCCCCGTGGGGACCCCGAGGGGGCGACAGTTTCCCGCCTCAGCAGATGTTTCCGATCTTGCTACCACTCCCTCCTCTCCATCGCCCTCTTCCCGCCGCCCTCAAAAGACAGATGCCGTCGTGGGAGGTGCGGCCACAGGATATCGAGCTGGGAGTTCTGGATCACTCGAGGACACACTCTACGTCTTGGTCCCCCTCCGTGGGAGAGACCCCGTCCTCATAAGAAGCAACTGAACACAAGTGGTATCGATGGGACCTTCACTAGACCGTATGGGTAGAACATTCCCGAAGGCAGTCGGACCCCTGCCCTGTGGTCTGCAAAGGAGCCTCAGTGACCTGCTTCTGGGCATGGCATCCACCCCCTCCCCGGCCAGAAATGAGACACGAGTACAGCTGCTCCTTCCGCCCTGCCTGCACACCACACCCCTCGGGACCGAGGGCCACATTCTGGAGAAGGCAGCCCCCAGCCTCCGCCTGGGGCCTCCGGGAGGGCTGGAGGGCCACGGCTGGGAGAGCCACGGCTGGGAGGGCCACGGCCGCAGCTCAGCTGCTCCTCTTCTGCCTCCCTTCCACACCCCCGGCCTTCAGCGGGGGATTCTGCTCGAGCCTCTGTTCTCACATCCTTCCCACTGGAGCCCTGCCTCCCCTCACTGGACCCTTCATCTGCCTCACGTTGAAGCCCTTCCCTCCTGGGTCCCTCCCAGCTCCGGGTCATGGGAGAGGGAAGCCAGGCTCTGCTCCCCTGTCTGCCCCCAGCTAGCCCTCAACATCAGACAAGTCACGTTGACTGCCTCGGCCTCAGTTTCCCCGCAGGGTAGGGAGAACCGACTTCCTCCCTCTTTCAGACACAGAATCGGGATCAGGATGCCGGGCTGGGGGGTGCGGGGGTTCTTGCTGGGAGGGAACCCTCTCCTACCCAGCACTCCGGCGCTCTGGCCCCTCCTTCGCCCAGGCCGGGTGCTAATGAGCTCAGCGAGTGCGCTGTCTGTCAGCGGGGGTGTGGGAGGACTGGCAGGAGGAAAGCGAGCGCAGCTGGCCAGGGACTGGACCCGCCGCCCACTCGCAGCGCCCCCTCCCCGGCCCGCCTCTCACCTGCCTCGCACCTGCCCACCCGCGCCGGGACCCGGAACGAGCATTAAAGGCCCGGCTGCCAGGCCTGCTTCCCATTCCTGCACACCCGGCCTTCCAAGGAGGGAGACGAGCTACGGGGGTTCCTGCTCCCCTCCCTGGCCGGGCCGGCTGCGCACGGCGGAGCAGGAAGCAATCTGGGGCAGAATGGGAGCGGTGCGGAGGCGACAGCCCCCAGAGGACCCGTTCCGCCGCCGCCTCCCTCCCAGCTCCGCCAGCCGGCTTAATTGCGGAGTCCGGATTGATTGGGAATGCAAATGGCAACTGAAATGCAATCTCCACTCCCAGCAGGAGTGGGGGGGAGGGGAAGGAACGGGCTGGGGAGACCGGGACACGAGGGCGGGAAGGGGGCCACGTGGGCCCTGGGCAGCTGGAGGTTGGGGGGAAGCACCAGGAAGGGCCAAGGGGCTGTGAAAACCAGAGCGTGGACGGTCCCCACCCCCACACCAGGACCCCCGCTGTGGCTCAAGAGCACCTCAGGTTCCTTCCCCCACCCCCCCACCTCCCATCCCCCGCAGGGTCCGCCCCTACTGGGGGGTTCTTGAGCTTTAGTGGCCTGAACCAGCCAGGCGACCCAGCCGGCCTGGGGTGGGGGGGCAGAGCCCAGGTGCAAGTTCACAGGGCTCCACCCCATCCCACAGCTCCCCCTGCCCTCCATGTGGGGGATTCAGGGAACTGACAAATTAGCCTGTACCCCAAACAGGAAGGAGACATCCGGGGCTACCCTTATCTCAAACTAAGCACCCTGGAAGTAGCGTTCGTTCACGCATTACATGGTCCTGCGTGCATCCGGTTCTGAGAGCACTCGCGCCCCAAGCAGAGAGTGTCCGGCCTGCGTGAGGCACTGGGTCTGCACCGCCCGGAGACAGGCAGTCACACCATCCACAGGTCTGTGGGGTCCGATGCTGCACCCAGATGCACAGAGACCGGCGAGGAGGCTGGGCAGTGCCCCGGCCTCCCCAGGTGATCCTGCCGGAGCTGCGCCTGCCAGGCCCTGTATCTGGACGTCCCAGGGCCGGACGGAAGCAGGGACACAGGGCCTGGAGCAACAGGTAGTTCACCACCCGCCCTCCGGGACCGGACACCCTCTCTGGGCTCTCCGTTCTAAACGGACCTTCACCGTGGGTCAGAACCCCACATAAACAGAGGAATTCCGTCAGACTGCCCACGGCCCCCAGAAGGCCCGGCCTGGAGGGCCAAACCTTGACCATCCACTCAGCAGCCCCACAGCCCTGCCCCACACACCACCATCTCCGCACAAGGACGCCCTACTGTGTTCAAGGTCTTTTTCCAGACCCTGGACCCACTCAGGGGTTCTGGGAAGCTCCGAGCTCCCGGAGGCCCAGCCCTGCCAGGCAGAGACTCGGAAAGGAGGCGCCCGGGAGGGGGGCTTTTCCAGGGAACAGAGGCTCCCACGGAGAAAACGGCACCGATGAGCCCCGGGCAGGGAGCTGCCGTCGGCGTGCCCCTCAGGGTGCTCTCCCGGGAGTTCCTTTTCCCGGAGTGGGGAGTGGGGGAGTGGGACAGGTCCGCGGGGCCACCCAACTCCTAACGCCCAGCAGGAGAGCCGAGGAGGACGGCAGGCGGCTCTCTGCTGCCCCCGTGTGGCCGTGCGGAGGAGCTGCCACAGCCGCCAGAGCAGCCCCGGGAAGCCTCCAGCCCAGGCGGCAGCTCCTCCCAGACATTCAGGCCACATGCCCCAGGGGCCTGGAACAAAAGGACCATCGTCCGATGTTCCCTGAGCCTTGTCCCTCACGTCCACCACTCTCTGGCCACCAGGGAAAGAAATGCTGACCTGTTTGATGGGGATGGCCCGGCCGCTCCCGATGCTGTCCACCTTGCAGTCGGCGGCCTTCTTCTCCCGGTCCAGGTCAGCCCCCTTCCGAGACTGCAAGAGAAAAGAAGAGGCGTGTTACGGGGGCCCAGGGTCCACGGGGGACAGCAGCCCACCTGCACTCCCCTGCCCTCCCCGCCTCCCTCCTCCTGGGCAGGCCCTAGCAGGGGCAGGGCCGGGGCGGCGGGACCGGGAAGGAACGGAGACACGAGTAGTCCAATGGGTTTATTCTTACACACGGCACCATACAGAGCAGCACAGGTCACTGAGCCAGGCCCGCCCCTTACAGGAGAGCAAGGACACGGAATACCGAGGGCGCGAGGAGCCCGCACGCAGCCCAGGGGGCTGGGGCTTAAGAGAAGGGAGGGGGCGAGGAGAGGTGGACGGTGGGGCTGAGGGAGAGCGGGGCGCGCGGGGCACGATAACCAGGGAGAGCAAAGTCCAGAAGTGAGTGGGCGGTGGCCCGTCTGCGGCACAGACACCACACGGCACGTTGCACCGAGCACGGTCGGCGAGGCCCGAGGGGCACAGTGGATGGAGAGAGAGAGGAGAGAGGCCAGAAGAGGCCCTGCGCCCCTGCCGGGCTCCTGGGGCAGAGCCCGCCCCAACGCGGATCCTAGGAAACGGGGAGGCCAAGGGGGGGAAAGGCAAGCGCGCGGCGGCGGCTGTGGCGTCCGGAGGAGCGGAGCAGGAACGCAGAAGTCCATGCAGGAAGGAGCAGAGGGGGAGGGGCAGGAAAGCTCCCCCCAGGAGCGGCTGGGCCGGGCCGGGCGCTTGGACGCCCCCGCCCCTCTGGGCCTTGTTGCGCTGGCCTGGCGCCGGGCATGGGGCCGAGCTCCCTTCTTCTCCATGCAGCGAGCCTGGCGCAGCGCGTCCAGCTGGGCCTGGTCCCCCGGCAGCCCCCAGCCGCGGGCTCCAGCGTTCCTAGCCTTCCCTGGGGGTGGGGGTTAGTTACAAAGGTTCCTGTGGGTCTCTGGAGTGGGGAGCACGGCGGCCGCTTCTCATCTGAGAGCAGTCCCAGGGCCCGGCCCGCCTCCGGCCCCGACAGGGGAGAATGTCCAGAGGTGCTGTGTGTCACCACCTGGTCTTCTAATTTGGAAGGAGTTGGAAAGGCCTTTTTGTTGATGAAAAGTTGGAAACAGTGGCACATATCTGCAAATATCGAAAGAATAAAGATTTTGGCAAGTTATACTCAAGCCCCACACGAGTCGGTCAGCACTGGTGAGGGCAGAGACCCAGGTGCCTGGGGAGAGGCGGCAGCGGGATGAAGAGGAGGAGGACGAGGAGGAGGAGGACGAGGACGAGGACGAGGACGAGGCGGTGGCGGCAGGGGCCGCTGGGCGGTCCAGCTCATCGGGAATGATCGCCACTGGGCGGCTGGGGCCCCCATCCCTTCCTGTTCTCCCAGGCCACCAGGAGCCCAGGGCACAGGCTGGGGGCACAGGACTGCCCCCTGCAGGTCGGGCACAACCACGGGAGCGGGAAGAACCGGGCCAGAGGCCTCTGCCCACAGCCCCACCATCAGCACCTGCCCCCGGCTTCTCCTGGACGCCACAGCCTCTGCCCCTACGGGCCAGGGAGGAGGAAGATGGATGAGACCGCTGCCACCAGGCCCCCGGACCAAAGAGCTGCATGGGGGGAGGGGGGTGCAGCCTGCCACGGCCAGGCTGGTGAGCCAAGAGGCCCCCAACCAACCACCAGAGGGTTCCCTGGGAGCCCAGAGGGGCAGCCCCCCAGGATGGGAAGCAGGGCAAGAGTGGCAACACAATGAGTACATGAGGTCACGGGGGAGACTGGGGACATCGATGGCCACATCCAGGGGGTGGGTCACAGGGACACCGGCCACGGAGCAGGCGTGGCTCTGCTGGGGACGATGACAAGGGCAAGAAGGTGACCCCCGACAGCGACGATGGTGGGGAGGTCCCGAGACGCACCCCTAGAGACGGACGGGTCTCGAGGCCTCCTCGTGGACAATGGCGCAAGGGAGGTCACCATGGAAACAATGAAAAGGAAAAAATAAGGTCGCCACAGTGAGGATGGAGAGAGGGAAAGGGCCCGGGGGAGACTGGACGGCAGGCGGAGGCAGCCTAGCAGGCAGCGGGGAGCGCGGGGCAAGGAGCGGGAGGGCCGCGGCGAGGAGGCTGTGAGCCGGGCATGGACCCCGGACAGAGGGCGGCGGGGAGGACCGCAGGCCTGGCAGCGGAGGAAGCGGGAGGTTCTGGATGGGGTAGAGGGAGCAGGGGCGCAGACAGCGGTCACCGCAAACACAGGCACCCGGGGGGCGGGCTCTGCGACGGGGGGCACAAGCAGGCAGCCCAGGGCGGTGCGGGGCTCAATGGGCAGGAACAGAAACGAGATGCTTCGAGTCGAGGCAGGCTGGGGCTGGGGAAGTGCCATGCGCAGCAGCGGCCGTCAGCAGAAAGGGGGGTCGGCAGGGACGAGGAGGGGGCCCGAGGGAGGCACAGCGGGAACAGGGGTGGGCAGACCGGGCAGCGGTGTGCTGGGCAGGCGGAGGCGAGAATGAATGGACGAGGCCTGGGGGCACGGGCTCTGTCTGGACGGGGCTCCTCAGCGCCTGGCAGGGCCTGCCGGGCCAGCCGGACCCAGGACCAGGCCGAGAGCCAAGCCCTGCTGCTCGGAGAGGCGCGCGCGGACTGACGCGGAAGCACCGAGGGATCTCCTGCGAAGCCGCGCGGGCAGCTGCCCCGCCTGCGCCTGACCCAGGGCTCCCAGAAGGGCCCGGCCGAGTCCCAGCCGGAAGCTGAGAGTGTGGGGCAGGCACTGGGTCTCAGGGGCCGGGCCTGGACAGCCAGCAGACTGGGGGCGCCCAGGGGTCGAGGGGCTGGGCCCCTAGCTGCGCAAGGGATGTGGGTCCCACGTGGGAGGTCTAAGAGGGGAGAGGACGAGCCCGTACGGGGGCCCGAGGCCGGGCAGTGGGGTGCAGGCTAGGCTGCAGGAGCCAAGACCCAGGGGAAGACATCTAGGCCCTCAGCGGAGCCGCCGTAACAGCAGGCAGGAAGCTAAGGTCAGGGAGTAGGAGCGGGATGTGGACAAGGAGCTCTGAGCCCCAGTTCTAGCTCTGCCAGCTAACCCTCCGTGTAGCCTCGGGCAAAGCCGTGGGGGCCTGATCCCCAACTGTGGAATCGAGGGTGCCGGGGGCATCAGAGCAGACGTGTCTGAACTTGCCTCCAGCTGGGGCCAACAAGCCCCCCGAGCTGGAGGGGGTGGGGGGGAGTGTGCGGCAGAGACAGGAGGGCCTGTGTGTGTTGGCCACAGGCGGCCCCCTGAAGGCTCAGAGAAACCGTCTAGAAGAGTCTGGATGTGCAGGAGGGCACGGGGAAGGAGCCTAGAGAAGCGGCGTGTGTCTGTGTGGATGGCGTCTTGCTGACTCGGGCTGCTGTGGCCCCGCATCCGTGGCTCTGGCCTGCGCCCTCCCGGTGGGGGGCTGGGGGCCGGGCCCTGCCTCGCCAGTGCCGGCGGCCGGGCCGGTGGGAGGGCGGCGCGCAGGGCACATACCGTGAAGATGTTGGAGCGCCGCTTGGACTGCTTGCGGACGGGTGTGGGGGTGGAGGAGGCCGCCACGGTCTCGATGCGCAGCTCCCGCTGGCTGACGCTGGGGGTGGAGGGGACTGAGGAGGAGTAGTCGCTGAAGGCGCTGCTGCCGCCATTCGTGGCCTGAGGACAGAGAGGGCTGCTGAGGGCTGCTGAGGGGGAGCGGGCCCGGGGCCGGGTGGCAGGCGGGAGCTGGGGGCCCCTGTGGTGGGGGGACCTGGCCTGGGGCTCGCGGGGCAGGAGAGGAGGCCGGCGCGAGCCAGCCACCGCGGTCCGGGGCTGCCTGGCTAGAGTCCCCTCAGGCGTGCTTCCATGCCTGCCCGTGAGCCGAATAGGGTCAGGGTAAGTGCCAGGGGCAGGGGAGCCCTGCCTCACGGTTGGGGCGGGGGACGGTGTCGGGCATGAGGGAGCAGGTCCCCTTGGATGAGCCCCCAAGTCTGTGACACGGGCCGAAGATGTGGGAGGTCAGGGTTGGGCGCAGGGTGCCCAGGGAGGCTGAGGTCCCCTCCCGGACAGCGTGTGCGCCGGGGGCAGGGCTACGTGAGAGCCGAGGCCGAGTGTGGCCAGGAGCCGAGACTGCTCGCAGAGGAAGCAGCAGATACGGGACAGAGGGAGAACGGAAGAGAGACAGAGGGGAGCACAGGGTGGGGACAGAGAGCGCACGGCCGCAGCTGCTCCCCGGAGCCAGGAAACACGCGCGGCACAGCGAGGCCTGCTCCCTCGCTGCCCGCAAGAGGCTCGCTAAGCAGAGAACGCGTCCCACCCTGACAGCCTCCACACAAAATGTGCAAAATGCCCCCAACGGCTGCCTCTTGGCCACAGAGCCACACGGCAGGGCCCGCAGGCCATCACGCCCGACCTCTGCTGGCTGACGCGCAGAACGCTCCCAGGGAAACCCCTGCTGCCTCCCGAAGCACGAAGGAAGGGCCTCTGGAAAGGCAACCAGGCCGCCATCAGAAAGCGGGGGGCCGGGGGCCCTCGAGACTCCAGCTCTCGACAGAAAGAGAGCGGAGATGGTCAGCTGGACTGCTGAAGCCAGCGCACCTGTGCCCACGGCGGGGCTTTCTGCAGAGCAGGGGACGGACTGCAGAAGTTCCAGAAGGAAGCACCGGCCCAAATGCCGAGGGCCCAAAATTAACCAAGCAGGAAGTGGGCCGGCATCCCCAGCGGAGACACAGGAGGAACGCCAGCGGGACGTGGCTCAAAACACGGCTCACACCCCACACGGCACAAAGGCCGCTGGCCCCTAGGGGGACCCGTGCTGCCCTTGTAACTGCAGGGCCCCCTGGTGAGGAGGGAGCAGGCCTGGGAGAGCCCCTCAGTGCCCCCCAAGTATGGTTCCACGGGGAGCGGCTCCCGAGCTAGCCTCCGGGGCTCCGGGGCAAGACAGGCGGCAGCAGGGACGGGGACAAGCGGGAGGCTGTCACTCTGGGGCACAGGGGAGGCCGGGCCAGTCGTGCAGGCAACGGGGAGCTCAAGCCAGCGCTTTCACACTAATCACAAGGCGGGAGACCACACAGGGGACAAGGGGAGGGGCGGGGGGCGTGTGGGACACACAGGCAGACAGACAGGATGACGGGGGCCAAGGGAGGACGCGCGTGGGAGGCAGGGAGGCTGGCCGCACCTGGTTGATGTGCACGGCTGGGATGGAGGCGGCGGATACTGCCGAGTGGCTGGGGGAGTTGGGCAGTGACTTGCAGGGCCCGATGGCCAGCTGCTGCTTCTTCCGCAAGGCCACTACCTTCTGGGCCACTGCAGGGGACAGCAGAGTCAGTTACCCCTCTGGGGAAAAGGGAGAAGCCCAGCTTAGAGCTGCCCCCCGGGGCGCACAGCCCCACCGGCCACAGAGCCTCCTGGGCCCCTGCTCTGGACTCTGGGGGTGCCCCCCCCAAGCCCCGCGCCCGCGTTACCATCCTGGAAGACACGCTCCACGTTGAGCCCATAGGTCGCGCACGTCTCATAGTAGGTGCAGCGCTTCAAGTCCGTGGAGAGCTTGCGGGCCCTGCTGTCGTCGATAACCCGTGGGTTGGCGGCACTGATGGCGTCTGCGGGAGGTGGGAGGGGGGCCTTTACTCAGCCTGCTGAGAAGCGGTGCCACGGACGGGGACAGGCGGGCAGCGTGGGCTCCGAGGGTGCCAGCGGACCACACAGAGCGCGAGCATCCGGGCGTCCAGGCCTCGTTCCAGCTCGGCCTCCGACTGGGAGTGGAAACGAGCTAGCCGCTCCGTTTACGCATCCCCCAAGACGTGGACACGATCGTCACACAGGTGGGAGGCCCCAGCTGGGGAGGGTCCAGCACGCGGGGAGCAAGGAGGTGGTGCCCGCTCTGAGGCGACAGAGGAGGGGCTCAGAACCAAGCGATAATAGCAGGGGGCTTTCTCCCCTGGCCCCGCGGCCCCACGCACCTCCATCCCCCCACCCCCCGCCAGAACGGCCCAGCGGGCCCGCTCACCCTGCGTGCCCACCAACACCATGGGCACCTCGCTGGCGTTACGGAAGCTGCAGAGCCGCAGGAAGTAGTTGTACACCGTCTGGAAGCTGATTTCATCCTCCAGGCTGAACACGAACACCACCGCATCCACCCAGGCAGCAAACTAGGGGGACCGAGCAGAATTACTACCCGCACCCATTCTTGGGCGGGCGCCGCACCCTTCTGCACACACACAGCTTTGCCCAGGCCCAACCAGTGGCCCAGGGCCAGGGCAGGAGCATCACCTGGAGCTCAGGGGGGCCTCCTTCATCTCGGATCAGCAGCAGGTAACTCTGGCCATCCACCACAATCTCCTTCTTAAACCGACCCCCTAGGACAGAGTGCACGGTCAGGCCCCAAGCCGGGGGAAGCCCACAGCTACCGACAGAGGAGACAGGAGGGACCGGACGGCTGAGGGGCTCCAGCCCCCGGGCACAGACGACAGCCAGGAGCCAGAGGGGGCAGAGCGGCCAGCCTCACAGCCCAGGCAAGCCTGTGACGCTCACCTTCCGGGGACTCCTCCTGGACATAGGTGCCTGTCAGATAGCGGTGCACCAGGGCCGACTTCCCGCTAGACAGGTTCCCCACAATGCCCTGCGAGAGAGGAAGGAGCGAGAGCAGTGGTCAGGGGCGAGAGAGAAGACACGGGGCAGGAAAGACGGAGGACCCTCGGAAGAAGGGCCAGAAGGAAGGACCAGAAGAGAAAGCAGAACAGAAGTGGGAGGCCACAGAGAAAGGCCAAATCCAGAGAAGGCGGGGACTGGAAGCAGGGGAAGCAACGCCCGGACCCATCGCACTGGCCTGTGCCCACCCCGTCCCAGGGCGGCCTGGGGCCCCCCCAGATCTCACTCACCACTTTAAGCTCCGGAACCGAGCGGCTCAGGGTCCACTCCTGGCTGTTCACAAAGGAGTCTGCAGGAGAGAAGGCCCCCCATCAGGACTGGGGAGGCACGCACACCTGGACCGCCCACCGCCAGCTGTCTCCTACACTGCCCCTCCCTGGGCCAAGGCCAGAACACAGCACGGTCCCAATGGGACCCCAACCTTCACCCGGTTCTCTAAAGAGCAGTGGGAAAATCCTTCCAGAGACGATGGAGCACCGATGCTCCTCAGGGAGGACTCTGAGAGGCGTGGGCCCAGCCCTCCCAGCTGGGACCTGGGTCCCTCCTCTCCCTTCCGATCCGACACGGTGAGCGATTCCCACCCTGAGCCACACCTGGGCCTGGCCCAACCAGAGCCCCAGACCCCAGGCGAGAGGCCTCGCCAGGGGTTCTCGGCTCAGACCCAAGCTGGGCTGGGCACCTGGCAGCTGGGCAGGGGGGCCAGCCTCCCGCAGCAGCGAGTAGGAACAGCTCACCCTTGAAGGGTGGGGCCACCCACCACATTCCTAGGCGGGGGTGAAGAGGGAGGAGCCCTCACCTGGCCTTGTTCTGTGAGGGCAGGGTGAATGGGGAGCTATCTATCCTCCCCCGACTGGCCCTCCTCCCCAGACTCCTCCTCGGTGGGAGGCCACCACTTTCTTTCCCAGACAGCCGCCTCCTGGGCTTGCCCGCATTCAGGTCCAGGCCCTTCTCTTCTCTACCCTGCCTCTGGCGGTGTCCTGGGGAAGGGAAGCCTCCAGCTCCCCAGAGCTCCCTGCAGCCCCTCAGCCAGACCCCTTTTCTTTCCTCTTTGCATTGTAATGGACATCCACCAGCCAGCTCCGGGGGGCCCTGACCCGCGCCAGCCTCTCTGCCCGCTTCCCCTCCCCCGGCTGTCTCAAAGAGTAGCCACCACCATCGATCGGGTCCACAGGCAGTCCCTCTGCTTTCGGGCAGAGGCAGCTAGAGGTGAGGACTCAAGCCCACCTGGAAGCCAGAACACGTGCGCTCTCCCCCTGCCCGGCCCCGGTGCCACCCGTGCCAGCAGGCAGGAAGCGGCCCTTCCGTGCTGGTCTTACATTCCACCATGCCAAGGGCCAGAGGCAGCACCCGATGGCAGGGGACCCAGACTGGACGCACCTGCAAGTCCTCCCCGGCCACAGCCACCTTCTGGGACCCATGAGCCACCCAGAGCGCACCGGGTCGCCGGTCTCCCGTGGTCCCCGCCCGCAAGGCACACCCACCTCTCCCAGGCGGGCTCGGTACGTTCTCACACCCGCGCTCAACAAGGGCCTCCAACCGGAGAGGGCTTCCCCGGCCGGGCTCCGCGCCTTACCGCTCTGAGCGCCCAGGAGCCCGGGGGCCGCGGCGGCGCGGCGGCTCCACAGCGGCTCGGCGGGCGCGGGCTCCCTCCGGCGGAAGCGGCTGGTGAGGAGTCTCCAGAGGCCGGCGGCGGTGCGGGGCCGGCCGGGCTCGGGCGCGGCGGCGCGCGGGGCCTCGGCGCCCAGCAGCAGGTCGCGGCGGCTGGGGAAGGCGCCCAGGGAGCCGGCGTCGCCGTCGCTGCGGGTGCGCGCCCGGGGCAGCAGCCCGGACTCGGCGCTCCGGATCTCCTGGCCGCGGCGCAGGCGGAAGCTGAAGCTCTTCCTCAGCGCGGACAGGCCGCGCCGGGGACTCGGGGTGCCCCCGCCGCCGCCGCCGCGCAGCACCTGCCAGCGCTGGCTGCTCCACAGCGAGGCGCCCCGCAAGAAGCCCGCGCTCCCCGCGCGGCCCAGCCCCGCGCCCGCGCCCTCGGCCGCCGCCAGCTCCAGACGGTTCACCTCCAGGAACGTCATGCTGGTGGGCCTGGGCCGTGGCGTCTGGGCCCCCCGCGTGCGGCTGCGCCGGGCCGGCGCGGGGCTGGGCGCGGGGCTGGGCGCGGCCGAGCCGGGGAGCCCCGAGGGCGCGGGCCCGGGAGCCGGCGGGGGGCCGTCGGCGGGGCCGCGACGGCCCAGGCGCGGGCGCAGGAGGCCGAGCAGCAGGCTGCGGGCGCCGGAGGGCGGGGGCCCCGGGCCGCCCGAGCAGACGCTCCGCGGCCGCGCCGGCTGTTCTCGCGCGGCGCTCAGGGCGGCCTGCAGGGCAGCGGCGGCGCGGCCGGCCGGGGCGCCGTGCAGGTCGAGCGAGTCGCAGACGCTGAGGGCGCGGCGGCAGACGGCGGGCCGCTCCCGGCTGCAGCTGTCCCCCGGCGGCCAGCCCCGCTCCATGCTCAGGGCCCGGGGGCGAGGGCCAGGCCCATGGCGAGGGGCGCGGGGCGGGGCCCGGGCCGGGGCCGCGGCCGGGGCGCACGGACCTCCGGCCTCTGGGCACCTGGTGTCGGGCCCACGGAGTCCCTCAACGCTTCCACCTCGCAGCCGGCAAGCCCAGACCTGGAGAGGCCAGGAGCCGGCCCAGCAAGGAGAGGCGGCAAGCCTGGCCTGGAACACCCTGGAACGGCGGCGGGTGGCAGGGGAGTCAGCCTGCTGGGGCAGCCCCCGGAGCCCTCAGAAAACAGGAAATTCCAGCCCAGGGCTCCTCCTCGGATTGGGGCAAGTAGGTGAGGAGCTGTCATTAGCAGCCGGCCAAATAAATAACAGTCCTGAACACCACACACCGGGCCCTGTTTTGAATAGAAGTGGGCCACTTGCTCTTGCTCTAAAGGACCAAACAGGTGTTAACACCACAGGGCTGGCATTGCAGTAAACTTAAGTTAGGAGTTAGGAAGCAAGTCATATGCCCTCTCTGACCCTCAGTCTCCTTGTCTGTAAAATGGGGGGCCTTAGTTTCTGGCTGAGACACTCTGAGGTTGGGAAGCTCCAGAAGAGAGTTGCGGGATGCTGCGGGCAGCTCTTCTGTTAATGGCCGAGGTCATCTTCTCCCTTGGAGACGATAAAATTATCTGGATTCAGTGAAGTGTCCTGCCTAAGGGCAGTGGAAAGTCAAAAGGTAACCTTCAGTCCTGGACTACACAGTTCTGGGAGAGTGACTCACTTTTGTGTCCCAGAGTCTCCAGTCTCCTGCTCCCTGGGTCTCCCCTCCTGTTCAGAGGCGGTCTGGAGGTCGGCTGGCCAAGGCGAAGTGCTTGCCCTCAGTGCTGGCCAGAGCCCGATCACCCTCTCCGAGCACAGACACCTCTTCACTGAGTGTGGGCTGCACCAGAGGCTCATGCAGGGCTCACCCCAGGAAGGGGGCAGGAAGCTGGAGCTGCCCCGCTGTGCTTTCCACTGCATTTTAAACATCAGTCCTGTCCGAGGCCCTGCAGATGAGCTAGTCGACCATGGTCCTGAAGACCATGGGCGCACTGAGAGACGGACTGAGAAACGAGTTCAGGTCGTGGCAAGGATGGGAGGGCCTACATGGGCTTCAAAGAAACACTACTCCCCAACTTCCTCCACCCCCCCACTCTGCCCCCACCAGCCCAATTCCCAGTGTCCATCTCAGCCTCAGAATTCCACCCTTCTGGGTAGAAGCAAACTACAAGATAAAAGTGGCACATTCCTGAGGGGGCTGGGGTGAGGGAATGCCTGAGGAAGGCAGGGCCTCTCCATCCTAGGTGCTCCGAAGAGCCCAGAGCTGGAAACTTTCAAGTCCCGGGCTGGATCTCCCAGGCCTGGAGAGCCCCTGGGGGTGGTTTCGTATTTTCCTGGGACTACTTATTAACAGTGATGAGGATGGCTTCTCCCTCCCCAGGATGCGTTTTCCCCACCTAATAGACGGTTCCACGGACGAGCCTTTCCCAGGATCCTTCAGGTGTGGGGACGAGAACACAGCCCTGGAGTCCTGCATCAGTTCCCCACGTTTAAGTCTCCCACACTCCATCTCCCTATCTGCCTATCTGTCTGTCTGCACTCTTTCTCACAGACACACAGGAAATTACCTCCCCCCCCCCCAGAAGAACAGGGCTGCTCATTACGAACCCTCCCCACCCCAAACCAAGTGCAGGACAGCAGCTCTGTCCGGGGACGGAGGAGGGACAGGGACAAGGTGCCCAGCTGGGGACAGGCTGCTTCAGAACTCTGCTGGCTGTCTCAGCAGGAGAAGACCCCGATGGCCTACAAGGGGCAGAGGCCCCCAGATACACTCATATCTACTGTGGGAAGACAGGCGCCGGTGCCTCGTCCCCAAGACAGAAGAACATTTTACGTTCTCCGAGGCCATACCATTTCCCGGTGGCTCCCATGGCACCTGCGGAATCTAGTCCAGGCCAAGTGCTCAGTCTGGGTCAGTTCCCAAACCGGCAACAGCTTCCACTTCCTCCCCTGGCTGCCTCCCTCCTTCCCAGAAGCCTTTCCTGACCCACAGAAGCTAGCCAGAGAAGGACACCTACTGACACAGAAATATCCCCGGGGCCATCGGCCCGTGGAGGACCTTAGGGAGAAGAGCGCAGGCCCAAATCTCTCTCCCTCGTTGGCCTGTCTGCACGAGGTCTCTGTGTTCCGCCTGACAAGATTCTGCTCCAGAGAGCTCCACTCAACAGGGCCCGAAAGAAGTTAGGGCCATCCTAAAAAGCTTCAAGCTGGGATGCTGTAAACAGGACAGAAATTCCACGAGGCTAGCCCTCGCGGGAGTTCTCGGCCTGCTAAGGTCCTCAGACACACCAGGCCAGCCCTGCTGGTGAGGGCTGAGAGGCTCCACGGCCATTTCGGGGGGAATTAGGAATACAGTGTCCCGTGATGCCCCGCAGTGTGCTCTCTGCGGGAGGACGGGGACGGACCCCCCTGGGAGCAAGAGTACAGAAAAGGAGCTGGGAAGTCGGAAAAGAGCAAGAGCCGACTCTGGAGGTGTCCAGGGCCGGGTGGATTGGACCCACTGCGGGGACGGGCCCGGGCCTGGGGGCGGCAAGGGGACATGACTGACCCCGACTACCATGCAGCCGGGAAGGGAAAGACGTCTGTGAAGCTGTGCCAGGGGGGGCACGGAAACCAAGCACTGTTTGTGAGCGAAGGGTGGCCCCCAGCCCCCACACCCCACACGACCTGGGACCTAGTCTCCGCTCAAATATTTGCCGGGGGTGACCCGCTGATAAGTGCTGAGGCGTGCCTGGCTGAGGCCACGTGCACCGCCCAGAGCCGGTGCACGTCCTTCCCCGCAGCAGGGAGGGAGGCCGGAGGGCACACGTGGTGGTGTGGAGGGAGACCTGGGCTCCTTCCCGCCGCTCCCAGGGGTCCCAGAGCCTCACAGGCCCTGCAAAGGCCGCCGGGCTCTCCGTGCCCACAAGGTGGCAGCAAAGCATCTTCTTCCTGAGGCCGAGGCGGGGAGGGAGGCGGGGAGGGAGGCGGGAGCAAGGTGGTGGGAAGGGGGGCGGGACAGAGAGCCGGCGCCGGGGCAGGTGGCCAGGGCCACACCCAGGGCTGCCAGAGGCGGGGTGGCCTCCCGCAAGCTCCGTGCGTGGGCTCTGCACTGGCCTCAGGGTGGGGGACTGGGGAGTCCGCGGAGGTGGGGGGGGCACTCTAGGCTGCCGCCCCTCCCCCGCTCCCCCTCCCACTGTAATGGGGGCTGGAGACAGCACCGCCCACGAGACCACGGCAGCAGTTCTCCCTCTGGGGAGGGAGGCCGACTTCTAAGAGATGGTCCCTGGCTGGGACGGTCAGCTAAGGAGATAAATCACAGGCACAATGGTCTAGCAAAGAGCCCCAGTAGAGAGGCGGGGGGTGCTCTGGAGTGGAGAGAACCAGGTTCAAAGTCAGCCTCTGGCACCTGCTAGCTGTGTGTCCGTCTACAGCCACTTTAACCTCACTGGGTCTCGGGGTTTAGCAAACCAGAAATCATCTCACCTTGCCCCTGAAGTTGCTACAAAAACCAGCGCCGTGACTGTGGAGGGCCCAACACCGAGCCTGGCACAAAGCGGAGGAACAGGAAAAGGAGCCGTTACCGGGGGACAGAGGGAGCAGTGACTCCTGTGAGATGCTGGAACAAATGAAACCAGCTTTCTTCAAGTCAGAAGCCTAGTGGGACATGCCGGCAGTCACACAGCAGCCCGGGGCTGGCCACTGCCAGTCCGCGTCTCTCCACCCCAAGACCGTGCTGGCAGACCTCGGACACCCCTGGGACCCCTTAGATCACGTCCTTCTCTGAAAATCTGCTGAAAGCTGTTCCAGACACAGTTGTGCCCCCCCCCCCATTTGTATTTTGAAGTCTTAACCCCCAGTCCTTTAGAAGGCGACTTTATTTGGAAATAGGGCGTTTGCTGAGATGAGGTCACGTCAGAGTAGGGTGGGTCCCTATTCCCCTATGACTGCTGCCCCCCTTTTAAAAAATTTTATTTATTTGACAGAGAAAGAGAGCATGCACAGCAGGGAGCCCCGATGTGGGGCTCCATCCCAGGACCCTGGCACCATGACCTGAGCCGAAGGCAGACGCTTCATGACTGAGCCACCCAGGCGCCCCTATGACTGCTGTCCTTATAGAAAGGGGCAATCTAGACAGACAGACCATGATGGAGAGCGCGACGGAGGAAGACGGTGGTCCACAAGCCGAGGAGAGAGGCCTTCGCAGGAAAGGCGGCCGGGCCAGCCCACTCCTACCTGACTTGTGGCCTCCAGACCTGGAGAGAATGAGCGCTGCCCGGGAGCAGGGGGCGCAAGAGGGTGGGCTCCAGGGGCCAGGCAGGTGTGGCTGCACAGAAGCGGCCTGGTCCCCGTGCCCTTCCAGGACTGCTCAGGGGACCTGGGAATTCCGCCCCCATCTCCCAAGGTCGGGGCACCAGAGAGCCCTCCTGTGGTTCCATCCCGTCCTCCCTGTGGAGAAGCTGAGAGGACCAAAGGGGCAAGCAGGGGTGGGGGACAAAGGGGGGAAACCAAGAGCGCCCTCTTCTGGGCAGTCCCCCAACCTGGAAACAGCCTTCTAGCACCCTCGCTGCTCCACACCTGGCCACAAGCTCTGTGCGAGGCTCAGGACTTCTGAACGGCCTCCTGAGCTCGTTCTCCCGTGGCACATCCTAAACCCCGAAGGGGGACCCAGACAGACACAGCTCCCTGCTCAGACCGAGGACCAGGAGCAAGGGTCCTATGCACGCGCCAAGGAGAGTCGGCTTTTCACCAGCGTCCACACTCCTCTGACCTGCAGGGCCGGGGTGGGCACTTACCACGCTGCCTCGCTCGGGGCAGGATTCCAGACTCCGAATGTACCACACTGTGCATGCTCCCTAAAGGCTACCTGCCTTTCCATCCCAGTTCTGACATATATCCTACATTTCATGTGTCTTTAAAAGTGTTCTCTTAAAAAAAAAAAAATTGTTTTTAGATTTTTAAAAAAACTGTTCTCTTCCTTCGAAACTGAGCCAAGAAGAGGGGATGGTGCCCGGGTGGCTCAGTCGGTAAGCGTCTGCCTTCTGCTCAGGTCATGATCCCAGGGTTCTGGGATCGAGCCCCGCATCAGGCTCCCTGCTCAGCAGGGAACCTGCTTCTCCCTCTCCTACTCCCTCTGCGTGTGTTCCCTTCCTCACTGTGTCTCTGTCAGATAAATTATAAAATCCTTAAAAAAAAAAAAAAAAAAAAAACTGAACCAAGGTCCAGGGTAAGTCCCATGAGCTAAAAATCTGCTTCTTCCTGTCCCATGGCTCCCAAAGGCAGTATGGTCGCTTGTCTGCTTTCACCTTATTTTTCCAAAAGTAAGACATCTTAATAAAGAAAAGGGGCACCAGGGTGGTGCTATTCACCAACTCTCAGTTTCAGCTCAGCTCTTGGGGTTGTGGAATCAAGCCCCCAATGAGCCCCGTGTGGGGCCCCGTGCACGGCCAGGAGTCTGCCTAAAGACTCTTTCCGTCTGCACACCCCCCCCACTCCCACAATCTCTCCATAAATAAATCCTTTTTTTAAATTTTAAGTATTTTATTTATTTATTTGACAGAGAGAGAGAGACAGCAAGAGAGGGAACACAAGCAGGGGGAGTGGGAGAAGGAGAAGCAGGCTTCCCGCTGAGCAGGGAGCCAGATGCGGGGCTCGATCCCAGGACCCTGGAATCATGACCTGAACCAAAGGTAGAGTCTTAACCGACTGAGCCATCCAGATGTCCCCATAAATAAATCCTTAAATAAATAAATAAAAAGAAAGATTCCATAAAGTATAATAATCTCGCTAACTCTGCTCCGCGACAGAGGAGCTCTGGAAAGCGAGAGAAGTGGCGCCCAGTGGCTGAGAGCCGGGGACGCGGAGGCAAGCGCAGAGCCCCAGGAAAGCGGGATGAGGGCCAGTATGTGCTACAGCGGAGGGAAATAAAAAAGACTTGGGTAATTTGAGAGTCCAGTGAACAGAACAGACCAGAGAGTGTCTGAAGTCCCTTACAGATTTTCCAAGCACAGCGGCTAACTACTTCCTCAGGCTCTGCGCCATTGCCAAGGCCATACCTGCCACTCCTGGGGCTGGGGGGCTGCGGAGCTGGGGGCAGGGGGTCCCGCAAGCGCTCCGCGTCGAAGGAAGCCAAAGGCCTCTCTGGCAGGGCCTGGACACAGAGGCCGCCTCCCTCTACCTCTGCCAGCTCAGCGGCTCTGGTCCCGACAGTCAGCCCATGCTCGCTGGCATCACGAAGCCCTGGGGGGCTCCCATGCCCTGCAGCCCCCCTCCCCCGGATCCCCAGTTCATCTTGTCTCTGCTGTAGAAGCTGATGTCTAATCTGCTCTCGCTCCTCTGGGGCCTGGGCTCCGGGGCACACACAGGCCATCCCTGAGGACAGCACAGCCACCTCTGGTGCCCTGTACAAGCAAGGCAGCAGAACACAGGACACTGCCAATCCCCTGGTAGTGAGAGCCACTCACTGGTGCAATCAGCCACACTCAACACCTGATACACTGTGACCCATTTACTTCTGACGATAACGCTCCGAGAAAGTTAGGTAACTTCCCCCAAGATACAGATGTGAAAACTGAGGCACAGAGGCCAAAAAGCCTAAGGTCACCAGCTAGTAAGTGGCTGCAGATGGCTTCCGAACCCAAGCTGGCTGCCCTGAGCTCCTGGGCCTCCCTGGCCCGGCAAGATCTCTGAGGACACAGGCTCACCTGGGCCCAGAGCTTCTCCTGCAGGGAGCCCCAACCTGTCTTCCTTTCTGGGTACGCGCACTGGCAAAGACCAGCCAAAAAGGGGGTGTCCAAAAAGACACCCCCCGCGTTTCCTCCTTCCCTACCTCCCAAACTCCTGGCCCTGTCCTGCCCCCCGAGTAAGAGAAGCTGATGCAGCATCTTCAGCAACCCGTCCCGGGGTGCCTGTGAACATGACACTTAGGAAGGAGAAAACCAGCTCAAATGATTACTTCTGACCAAAAAAGGGGGCTATCAGGGGTTGATGCGCCCTTGGCACGCCTCGCTTTCATGCCGTGTAGACACAGCCACAAAGAGGCTGGGCCAGCAGGTCGGGGGGAAGGGAGTCAGTGAGAAACCCCGCTCCTGAGTTGAAGATGCTTCCCTTCGCTGGGGGACCATGAGCTTTCTGAGCCAAACGACCACTGTCCTCCCCACCTGCCCAGAGTCCACCCACACCCGGTAGCAGGGTCTGAGTGCTGTGCCAGGCCACATGCAGAAGGGACACGGGGCCCCTCTGTGCGCCCTCCTTACACCCCCTGGTGCCCAAAGGCTCTGCTTACCCACATCCCCATTCCCTCTGGAGCCTGAGACCTCAGCTCTCCAAGCCCCCCACCCTCATGGCCACGCTGAGCCTGTGCAATGCGGGTCTGGGCAGCTGGGGAAGCCGATCAGCTGTGGAAGTCTGCGTGAGGCAGGGGATGAGCCAGGAGACAGTTCGAGGCTTGTCAGATTTAGAGGACAGGAGAGGGGCGCCTGGGAGGCTCAGTCAGTGAAGTGGCTGCCTTGGGCTTCAGTCATGATCTCAGGGTCCTGGGATCGAGCCCCGCATCGGGCTCCCTGCTCAGCCAGACCTCTACTTGTCCCTCTCCCTCTGTGCATTCGCTCTCTTTCTCTCTGTCTCTAATAAAAAATAAATAAATAAAATCTAAAAAAAAAAATAAGGCACAGGAGAAAGAAGATCAGTAAGTTCAACTACATAAACATAAAAAAATCCAGAACAATTAAAAATGACAAGAACCCTAAGAAAAATAGAATTAAAGGGACTTAAGGGGCGTCTGCCTCTGCTCGGGTCATGATCTCACAGTCCTGAGATGCAGCCCCACCTTGGGCTCCCTGCCCAGCCAGGAGCCTGCTTCCCCTACCCCCCTGCCACTCCCCCAGCTTGTGATCTCTCTCTCCCTCAAAGAAATAAATAAAATCCTTAAAAAAAAAAGAAAGAAAGAAAGAAAGGAAACTGACACCTGTAGGGAGGGCAGGAAAAGGTAGCTAGGTCAGTGGATTAGTATCACAAATGTTGCTTAAAAACCAAACATAAAACCTCCATGTCAGTAAAAAACGTACAAATGGCCAATACAAGGGGAAACCACTCATTTTCATTTGATACTCAAGTAAAGAGAAATTAAGAATGTGAATTCTGGGCGCCTGGGTGGCTCAGTTGATTGAGCAACTGCCTTCGGCTCAGGTCATGGTCCTGGAGTCCCGGGATCGAGTCCCGCATCGGGCTCCCAGCTCCATGGGGAGTCTGCTTCTCCCTCTGACCTTCTCGCCTCTCATGCTCTCTCTCAAACAAATAAATAAAATCTTTAAAAAAAAAAGAATGAATTCTGCTGCTCACTTTCCAAAGCCCTGCCAGTGGGCTGGGGTGCATGGCGGTCCCAGTGCGAGCACCTGAGGCTGGGGTTCCAGCAGTGGCTCAATGGGGGTGGGAGGGGCATGATGGGGAAGAGAGGCTTGGCAGCCAGAATCTGTGCCGCCGCGGGGACCGCTGGACACAGAGCTAAGGACAGAGGCCCGAAGACGTCCAATGCTTCCAAACAAGTGAAAGCAACACCAAACGCCAGGCAACACGGAAATCAGGAAGGCAACGACCGTCGCACGACCACTTAACACAACATCGGCAAAGCCTTTTCTACCTCACACAGGTGGCGACGGCACTTCCGGTCTTTTTTCGTTTTTTAAGAAGCAAGACTGTATGGACCACGGGCCCATGTGCAAGGAACACATCCAAAGAAGGATAATGGCTGACTTGGGGTGTTTAGGAACAACAGAGATTTTTTTTTCCACTTCTGTTTTTCTGCAAACTGTCTCTTGCATTTACTGTGTTGTCTACGACGTGTACAGGGAGTACATGATTTCTGTAAAAAGGAAACGAAATGGCAGCAGCAGAGCGCTGTCCCACCTGGGGGTGAGGGCCTCCCGCAGAAAGGACACGTGCAGCTCACCCCTCAAACCCTCGCTCTGCCCAGCGCCCAGCCCCCACATCTGCAGCTGCTCTGGGGTCCCCGCACTCTATCAAGGACTCGCGAGAGCCTTCCCACTCTGGGTGAGACACAAGATAGGAAAGTGGGTAGAACTAGTACATGTAATAAATGTTCACGTTCCGTCTTTTTAAAATGTTGTTTTGGAATATAAAACCACTTTCACAACACCCTCAAGGAACGGCTTTTGGTCCCCTGGCACTTCCCCATGGGCGGAAGTTTCCAGAATGAATGTCCAGTCTCCCCTCCACCCCCCGGAACAGAACTCAGCCTCCAGCACTGCACCAAAACGCACCATCCGCTCCCCACACGTTTACCTCTGTGCCCCCGGCCTGGCAATGTTCTCATTCACCCTGACTGGCCATCTCCAGAATGTTCCACCGTGCATACACGCCAATCTCATCCCACCATTCCCCGACTCAAGGGCATTCTGGTGGCTTTTTTTTTTTTTTTAAACCACCATTAGCTGCTTCTTTGTAAGGGGAAAAAGTAGAACAGCTGGGTTCAGAGACAGATAAATTTTGTGTGTTAATAGATAGCGTCCAAGGGCTTCTCCTTCGCCCCCCCCAACCCGTCACAGCAGCCCGGGGGCGGGGGGCAGGCCTACACCAGCCCTCACACCAGCTTCGAAACTTGTGTGTTTGCCTCCTGCCACAGGACAGGGGAGCCCAGGACTTGTTCTTCTGATGGGAGTCCCTGATTACTCCTGAGGTTAATATTAAGCATCTTTTCACGATCACCAACAACGTGCACTTCCTCTTCTCTGAACTATCTTTCTGGTCCTCTGCTCTGCCCGTTTCCCTCTGGAATTTAAAACATCTTCCTCCTCACAGTTTGCAGAAACTCGATCACAGGCATCTTAAGCATTTAACTAGCATATGTACATGGCAAGCAAATTTTCCTACTCTATTCCACAGAAATGTAATTAAATCTGTTAATATTGTAATGGGTCATATGAGAACATCTGAGCAACAACAACAACAAAAAACCGTGAGACCAGAGCGAGGATACGAAAGGATGAGTGAGCTGGGACGAAGCTCGTGGCGCAGGAAGGGCATCAGCTAGGACTCACAGAGGGAACGCGCACCTGAGAAAATCAGCACGTGGCCACCCCAATCCCCCTTCACGGGCACCGACTGCTGATGCATGCAGACCCCCGCCCCCCAGCAAGGGGAGGGTCCCTGGCAGCGCTGACTTCCCTGGTACCCAAGCAACAGCCCACAGATCACTTAGCAACCACCAAGTGGGAGGAAATGGACCTTCCAGACGTTAACTCCTGAACAGCAGGAACAGCAGGGCCAGATGTGACACGACAGGACAGGGGGTAATCCTGTCAAAAGGGTTTAACCTGGATCTCATCAACGCCTCGCCCTCACTCCAGGTCCTGGGCAGCTCCAGGAACAGAGGGAGAACTTCAAGACAGCCAGGCAGCAAGAACATCCAAACCCACGGACCTTCTCCAAGAAATCTGGCCCGGCCTCATCCCATCCTGATTTGGAAAGACCAAAAGGGCATATAAGGTATTTGGGGGAAAACGAGGAAATCTGCTTAGGGGTGAGCTCTGAAATGACGTCAGAGGGTTCCCGTCAAGCCTCTCGGGTGTGACAGTGGTGTTCTGTTTCCTGCAAGAACTTGTGCCCGCGCCTGGAGCCGGCAGCTCAAGCCTCGGGAGAAGTGCCACGCCGCTTGCAGCTGCCGACCGCGCCCACCACCAGAAGGAATGGGAGAGGAGGGAGCAAACGCCTTCCGAGCTGGTGGTTTCTTCCAAAATAAAAAGCTGGGGAGAAAATCTGTCACGTCTTCTCCTCTATAAATTCTGGGTTTCCTATCTGGCTTAAGGGAACCCTTCATAGCCCCTGAATCTCTTGAGACAATATTCTTTTAATCTCCTCCTGTATTTGATTTTTTTTTAAGCTTTTTATTTACTTATTTGAGAGAGTAAGCAAAAGAGAGAGAGAGAGAGCACGAGGGGAGGGGGGAGCAGAGGGGGAGGGAGACGCAGGCTCCCCGCTGAGCAGGGAGCCCAACTATGAGCACACAGGGCTCGATCCCAGGACCCTAAGATCATGACCCGAGCGGAAGGCACACGCTTCACCGACTGAGCCACCCAGGCGTCCCTGAAAGCTATTTCACGGCGCAGCAGCACCTGCGGGCTGAGACCAAACTTCCTGGGTCTGGTCCTGCCTCCGCCCCTAAAAGCAAGCAGCGCTGAGCACATCCCTTTCCATCTCTGTCCCCCATGTGCCGGACGGGGGCGGGGGAGGGGCACACTCACCCTGCAGGGGTGTCCAGAGAACCACGAAGAAGCACGCAGGGCAGTAGCGGGCGTGTCCGGAGCTCCCGCAGGAAGTGAATCTGGTTAGTCGGATGTTTCCGAGATCCCAGATCCGATCCCGCCACGCTTCACTGAGAACCCGGCCGCCCCCCACCCTCCCCACCGCGCCCGCTGCAAGAGCTGTCAGTCTTACGACATTTGCAGCACAAACACCAAGTACCGCCGTGTGGGGTGGCACATGCGAATGGTTTAAAAACACACTACGCCAGCAATTATTCATAATAAAATCAGTATTCCAGTAAAACAGAGTCTCGCACTGCGGATCAAAGCCGCCGGGCTGCCGGGGAACCGCTTCGCCGTCCTGCGCCACGAGCTCGCGGTGCAGAAGCCGCTTACCGCCGAGGACGCCGCCTGTCTTAGACGCGATGCTGAGCTTTCTCTGGTGCAGGATGCGTGAACACCTGAGGCTCCCGAGATGAGGGAAGGCCTCGCCCTCAGGGCCTGAGCCACGGTCCCCTGTCCAGCCACCCGCAGCAAGGGTCACCCGGGGTGGGCCAGTCCCTGCCTACATCTCAACCAGTCACTGGCTCCTCGGCCACCTCGCCTACCCTTCCGGGGGCCTGATGGACGGAGGGCCACTTCCATGCTTCCCGGGGAGGTTTCCTCAGAGCACAGGGTCCCTCTTCCGACCTGAGCCAGCTGACCCGTCAGCAGCACACATCAGAAAGCAGGACACCCGTGTTTTCGATGATTTCCCAGCTCTGACCCCCTGGGGAGAGCTCCTGAACTCCAAAAGGGAGGACAGAGAACCAGGCACCCTCCACCCTCCTGCCACCCCTGCAAGTCTGCAGCGCGGGAGCAGGGCGGCCGAAAGCCTGCCTTGCCAAGACTCAAGTGGGGGCCCTGCCCCACGCTCCTGCCAGTGAGAAGACACAAGGCCTCGTGACAACAGCTGGCCCCCACCCGAAATGGCCTCCCGACTTCCAGCCCTGCTCCCGGGGGGCGGGGCTGCTGTCAGAGGTCTGCTGGCCCGCAGCTCTACCTGCCCGCTGCTCCTCAGGCCAGCGAGCGGCCCACCAGGCTGGGACCGTGGAGCAGGACAGCGCACGGTCATACATGCAGGAGGGTGTCTGAAGGACCTCCTGTGCCCAGCAGGGCACGTGGGCTGGGTACCGAGCAGGAAGGCCTCCTGGTTGTTGGTCAAGCATTCTCTGTGAGGCCAGGAGGCCTGCGCAAGACTGGCTCAGGGTTCCGTGTCCACAGGGGACGCGGCGAGTGAAGAACATAGCAGCTGGGGTGAGAACGCCGAATGCTCTAGGTCCCATGATGGACGAAACTGGAAAGGGGGGCCTTGGAGCTGGACGGACCGGCCTCTGTCAGGCTGTTTTCTCTAGGGCAGTAACAAACCCCTGGAGGGACCCACTCAGGAGCCAGGTAATGACAAGAGAGCGTTTCCACACGGGTTCGGGACAGGGTCTCTGTCCCACAGGTGCCAAGGCCGGGGAGAATGAGAGGTTTCTGTCTTCTCAGGTTGGCTGAGGGGCTTGGAGATGTCCCATCAAAGACATTACGAGGGACTGCCGGCCTCACCTCTGAGCAGACAAGCGAGGAACGCCGCCTTACCGCGCAGTAGGGACGTGGGCTGAGACACAGCAAGAAGCCAGCCCAGAGCTGCTGGCTGAAGGGGGGCTTTATTCTCTGCCGCCTGTCTCCCAGAGTATGCACACATTTACAACCTCTCCGCTACGATATAAATACGGATCCCGCTATCATATATACATACAACTCAGCAGAAATCAAGGATAAAACATAAACTGAAAATCCCTACAAAACAGCCCCTGCCTCAAATGCCAGGACGCAGTGAAGAAAGAGACTGTTGTGACATTTGCTGGTTACACGCATCTCAGCACCACTGCCACGGGTCACGGTTGGAGGGGACCGATCACACAGCCCACCGCCCCTGGGGCGCTGGAAGGAGGTCACTGCGATGCAAAAAAAAAAAAAAGCCTACCCAGTGACCTTGAACCCTCCTGTCCTGCAGACCTCAAGGGCTGGGCGCGCTGCTCTCCCAAATGTGCACTGTGGTCCAAGCCACGCGGTCAGCACCCTGTCCCCGGACTGTGTGCACCCCGCCAAGCCAGCAGTCCGGGCGACCTCGTGGCAGGCTGAGACGCAGACGGCCAGCCAGTCCACAGACTGTGCTGTTCACACGAGTCCTGACCACGGAGAGCTCACCTGCCTGCATGTCCACTCCGGGGTAGAGCCACTAGCCCAGAGCGCGAGGGCCATCCTGCCCGTCCTGCAGCAGAGGGAAGGAGCCGGCCATGCCTTTCCCCGCCCGCCGTTCTTCCCTTCCCCTGAATTCAGGATCACCCTCCTGCGGGCAATAGAGAGGCCTGGGCCTGAGAGGGAGCAGGGCGGCTGTGTGGGGACGCAGGGGGCACACAGGGGCTGCACCGAAGCGAGCCACACAGAAGCCTGAGGCTGACCCACCCGTAACAAGGCCCTGCCTGCGAGGCGCCATGACAAGCGCGTTCATCTTGCAAGAAGGGGGCCTGGGCTCACCCCCCACCTTCCATCCTGGGGCAGAACCACACGAATGTGGCTCCCAAGTGTGGAGCGTGAGAACCCCATGACCGGTCAGGGTTTGCGGCGGCGCCCTCATCACGGCAGTGGTCTTCGGGTTTTCAGAAAACGCACCGCCACGGAAAGCTACTACAGAATCAGTCCCTTGTCCACGATCGGTCTGCTATCAATCACTGCGGCCGAGCAGGTGCGCGGCTGGCACAGCCCTGTAGCCCGGCTCGTGGAGAACAGCCGGGCCTGCGGGAAAGGCCCGTTCACAGAATTATTTTTTTTAAAAGATTTTATTTATTTACTTGAGAGAGATCAAGAGAGCACAGGGGCAGAGGGAGAAGCAAGCTCCCCACCGAACAGGGAGCCCGATGCAGGACTCGATCCCAGGACTCTCGGTCAGGAGCTGAGCTGAAGGCAGACGCTTCAGCAACTTAGCCACCCAGGTGTCCCAAGGCACGTTATTATTAATCAATACTTGAGAAAGCAAAGTCAAAAAGGATGTACTTCTGTATTCACTTCTTAGGACAAACAGGTATTCTTTGGTCTATCACCGACTAAAATTAGAGCTGTTCTCCACGGCGGCCGGGCCCCCGGCCACTGAGCGCTGGAGGCTCAGCCCATCCCTGGAGCGGTGCTGCGGGCAGAGCTCGAAGACAGAGTGAGAAAAGAAAAGAGTGTTAAAAACCCATTAATAACTTCTCATATTGATTGCACCTGGAAATGATGACATTTCAGGTACACTGGCTTAAAGAAAATACAATATTAAAATTCACTTCATTTCCTCTTTTTTTTTTTTTTTAAACCTGTCTTAATACTGCTACTTGAAAACTTAAGGGATGTCTCCAAAACCGGACAGTGCGGGACTGAGTCAGCAGGCAAACAATCAAGTAACAGCAATGCTGGTTGGTCCATGGGACACACGCCTTGGGACAAGCTGTGGTCCGGGGTCTGGGCCCATCTGCCGGAACTGCAGACAAATCCTGGGGTGGCTCCTCGCCCCGCCAGGCTGTACCAACTTAACCAAACTCTGCCAGCGGAGATTCCAAGTGCCAGGAGGGGCCACAGGCCACGGGGACTGTGCAAGGTACACGCACTCTTGTGCCCTCAGTCCCCACGCCCACCCTGCGAAGGCAGCGACCAGCACCCGGCGTATGAAGGATGGGCCAGGACCCAGCAAAGGACGGGCACTTCCGAAGGAATGACAACCACCTAAAAGCTCCGCGTGCACCCGCCGGCTTCATTCTCACACCTGCACGAGGGAACGGGCGCCTGCTCACTTCATTTTGGCAACACGGAAGCCAAGACACAGGGGTATTCAGAGACTCGCCGCAGGTCGCGCAGCCGCCAACTGGTAAGTCTGGAATTCGAATCTAGGCAGCGTGATCCCAGAACCAGGTTCCGTAACCACCACCCCAACAGACGAGGAAGGATGCCCAGCATTCGCTCCACCACATCACCCGATGTAAAGCAGTCTAGAATAGTCTAGAAGCCATCACCGAGCAGAGGAGTGCTTGGGCACAACTAAAAGGCACCAAAGCTTCACAGTTCTTCGCACCAAAGGCTCCAGAGCCTTCATATAGGGCCTGATTCACCAAAAATCCTCAGGGCACAGAAGGCCACTGGCCCCTTGCTGGGACGCAGCAGGCAGCAGGGGAGCAGGGCGAGCCCCGAGGGGGGTCCCCGATCTCCCAGCCTCGCCCGCCCCACTGTGCACACAGACACACACACCGCAAGGGGCTGGGACCGGCCCGAATCCCCCTCTCCAAGCTGGGGCTCTGGGTTTGCAAGCCATCAAAACATCAAATTAAGGCAAAAGAGAAAGTGGCGTAGGCGGGCACACCAACGGTGGCAAGGAGGGGTGCCGACAGACAAGAAAGAGAAAGAAAAACACCCACTGTAAACAAGCACAAAAAACAGCGCAGACATATCCCTCTGAAACCACGTGTCATGGGGTCGCTCTTCTCGGTGCCCAGAGGTCAGCCCGGTCAGCTCCGCTGGGGGTCTGGGCGCCCCCCAACCCAACCCAGTGCTGCCTGAGGGCCCCAGGCCATGGCTTCCCGCCAACAGATGGGAAAAGTTCACATTAAGAGATTAAAACTATCTCACATGCCATAGGAAAAGAATAACAAACCAAAAGGAAAATGAATAAAAGACATGAACAGGATTTTAAAAAAAAGCAAATGACCAAAATCGTCTTAATGTTGACTATCACTAGTCATCAAACCAAAACAAAACAAAACAACAAGGAAAAATGGGCGCCTGGGTGGCTCAGTGGGTTAAGGCCTCTGCCTTTGGCTCCGGTCATGATCTCAGGGTCCTGGGATCGAGCCCCGAGTCAGGCTCTCTGCGCTTCCCTGTCTTTTTCTGCCTGCCTCTCTGCCTACTTGTGATCTCTTTCTCTCTCTGTGTCAAATAAATAAATAAAATCTTAAAAAAAATAAAAAAATAAAAAAAACAACAAAATGTCTTTAAAAGGCACCCTGCAGCCTTTGATTTTTTGTGCATTTTTTTTTTTTAAGATTTTATTTCTTTATTTGACAGAGAGAGTGCATGTAGCAGAGGGAGAAGCAGACTCCCCGCCCCGGCGAGTAGGGAGCCTGACGCGGGGCTCAATCCCAGGGTCCCAGGATCATGACCCGAGCTGAAGGCAGACGCTTAGCCCACTGAGCCACCCAGGCGCCCTGTGTGCAGCCTTTTAAAACAGCGGCAGGTGCTCCCTGTGTGCTCGCTCCATGCCAGGTCCCGCCATGAGCCCCTCCAGGCACACCCTCGGCAAGCCTTATGGGGCACCACCCTGCGGGGAGGTTCTGTTATTTAACCCTGTGTCTCCCTAACGCCCAGATCTCACCCAGAGGAGCTCTGCAATCACCAGTTCCCTGAGGGGAGCCAGGAAGCACCGGTCAAGGGCTGCGTGCAGGAAGTCAGGCTCAGCCCAGACCACTGCTGGGAGCCTGCATGGCAGACAGGCTGCACCCGATGCCAGAGAACCAAGACTGAGGTGGTCCAAGGACCGTGTGCGGAGTCACGGCAAGCTACACAGATACAAGACAATGCAAGTCTTGAAAGAAGACAGGTCAGGGTGCCTGGGTGGCTCAGTGGGTTAAGCCTCTGCCATCGGCTCAGGTCATGATCTCAGGGTCCTGGGATCGAGCCCCACATCAGGCTCTCTGCTCAGCAGGGAGCCTGCTTCCCTCTCTCTCTCTCTGCCTGCCTCTCTGCATACTTGTGACCTCTGTCTATCAAATAAATAAATAAAATATATTAAAAAAAATAATAATAAAAAGAAGACAGGTCAAGCACCCGGTGACCTGCCAGTCGCAGCCTGGCAGGAACAAGAACCCCGGTCTCCCAAGTCCCCCACAGGGTTCTACCAGATGAGAGGGACGCAGGGCCTCCCGTTCTCCCTGCGGGATGTTTTCCACCAAAATCCCACCTTTGCCAGGAAATGCCAATGACAAGCAAATCAATCACAGAGTCGCTGGCAGCAGATAAGCGACGGCAGAACACAGACCCGGACTGGGCAGCCGGCGGCACGTACCTCTGGGCACATTCCTTCTATTTCCTTCTCCATCTGAATTTGCTATCATAAGCAGGCATTACTTTGGCCATTTCCACATCTATTTAAATGTTTTTTAAGTATATTCTATGCTGCTCAGGGAGGGGAGAGACCTGTCCCTGGGCCACCATCTGACTGGGGACTCAAGACATCAGAAGATTACAGCAGGAAAGAACTTCGTCCCCCTAAGTTCTCTTTAAGTTGTATTCTAAGCATCCAAAGGTTGAACTGAAGGTCCAAGAGCTTCCCTGAGAGGCACCTTAGGGGGGCTGATGGGCATCCGGTCCGACCCAGCAAAGCTCATCTGTCCGTGTGTCCACCCATCTGTCCATCCACGTCCACAGGGGAGGCACCCGCTGTGCAGCTGGAAAACCAGCTCCCGCTGCTCCAAGCTACTCAATCTAAGGCCCAGGCTTTGCAAACTAAGGAAGAGACCTGCATACCTAGAAAGTGACCCGCCACATGTTGCAAAGGCCTTATGACAACATCCAGCAGGCAGGCAGACAATGCTAAGCCATGGGACGCGGGACCAGCCAACACGTACATCCTCGATCAGGTGCTCCAGCCCGCCGCCCTCTCCCACTTCCATCACCCCACGGCTCAGGCCCATATCCCGAGATCACCTTCCTTTTACCCCTCGGCCTGCACGGCAGCGAGGGTCAGAAGGAAAGCAATTCCAGTTCAACCAATTTCAAGTTACCTGCATATTAAAGAGAGAAGGTGAGCCAAAGGTCCCCGGCTAGGGGTTCCGGTGATGTCGAACAAGGACACGGGAGTTCTCATGGCCCCGCATCTGCCCCCCTCCCCGCCCCCAGGCCTCCACTCCCCTAAGCCTGCTTTTCCAGAAGGGTATCTTTGTTCCCTCCACTCCTGAGGTTCTGAGGTCATGGACTCCCTGCCGGCTCGTAGGGTAGGCTCACGTGCGAAGGCAGTGTGGACACTACGGACTTGCGGATCGGCTTCCCCCCCACCTGCTCCCCCCGCGGCCGCTGCTCCCTCTGCCGCTTACCCCCCACGCCCTGCAGCCTCAAGAGCCTGCTCTCCACCGCCACCTGCCCTAATGCTCCTGCCTCAACCCTCACGCATCCACCCAGCCCCTGCAGGATTCTGCACTGCCTTAAGTGCTCCCTGGAACATGGTGGGGTGTAAATAAATCAACACAAGACAAAGCATGAAAAACTTCCCAACCAGGGTCCTCTGCCCTGTCCCCCCAGACTCTGTGCCCCAGGCGTGCAGACCAGCCTGCTTGTTCCTCGAACACCCCATCGTACCCTCTCCCTCCCCTGCTGCCGCTGCAAGACTGCTCTGTCCTGGGAGCCCCATGCCCGGCATACACATTCAACTGAGAAAGAAAAGGTAGAGGAAAGTCAGTAGGCCGAGCTACAGGATGCTTAGGAGCCACGACTGTCTTCTTTGTAGGGGGTCTTCTTTGTAGGGGTCTTCCTCCAGGGAGAGAGCAGCAGCTCAATGACAGAGGACAGCATGGAAGGGGGCAGAATGAGCCACCTCTCTGCCTCCTGAAGTTCTACAGCCCGCGGAGGCAGTCTTTCAGTTCCTCTCCTGCGACCCTGAAGAAAGGGGTCTGGAGGACCCTGGTTTTCTTAAAATCTGGGCTTTATTCCCACCACTTACAGACCCCAATCTAGCACCTCCTCTGGGCTGCTCCGTTCAGCCCGCGCGGTCCAGAGTTCCCCTGTGGCCCCCTCCTCTGCCTCCTCCCTGCCTTCCACTGGGCTCCATGCAACTGGGCCACACAGTAGGAACTAAATAAATGTATCTGGAACAAATGTGGCTTTCCCCGGCCACTAGCACCCACACAGATACCCTCCTTTTCAAAATTCCTAGAGCGCTTCCGTGCCAAGCCCTACTTCAGCCTCCGGGCCCCCACCAGACCCCATTCCCGCGGCTGACTGATTACCCGCACGCCGGTAAGTGACAAACTCAGACCCCTGGGCCCCCATCTCAAACCTACTGAATCAGATCGCCTGCGGGCGGCACCGGAAACGTGTACTTCGGCAACTCCCCCAGGTGGGTGTTACCACCGGGCTGGGGACCAGCTACCCGGAGGGAGAGGCAGAAGGGCAACGGAGCCCAGAAGACAGCTTCCCTGCCTCCCAAACGGCTGCAACCGCGCTCCACCTGTGTCACAGCATTCCAAGGGCGCTGCCAGGGTCTCGTCACTAGACACAGAGGAAGCGGGACGAACTCGAGCCCCAGGCAGGGCTGCGAGGGAGACTCACTGCTGAGGCAGGCACCCCCTGCCCGCTCCCTCCAAGCCCTACCCAGCACGCCCTGCCCACAGTTCAGAAGCACGATCCCTCTCTAGCCTTGGCTTGAACCCACCAGGAAAACCTGCACCTGCTGACCTCCGTCGATCCCAGGGAGTAACAGAGCCCCCACGCCCTGGCGGCCGGCCAGCAGAGCCTAAGGAAGCCTTCAAAGGGTGACTTGGCCGTTGGAACGCTCAGAGGCGCTCCATTGTTTAGAAAAAACATCTTGCGAGGAAAACAAAGGGGACAGCAACAAGTCACCAGCTGACCAAACCCAGTTCCTGCCCAAGGAGCAGCCACACAGCACCGGAGGCCATGGCGCGCTTCCTGGACCTGCCTGTGGGCCTGCAGGGCCCACCGCTGCTCGGACTCCAGGACCCCGAGGCTGCTCCTCCCAACAACTCATCCTGGCTCCTGGCTCACTTGGCCCGGGCGTCTGCAGGTCCCACGTGCCCAGGCTGTCCCCCAACTGGCCCGAGGCCCAGTTCCTCTGCAGCCCTCTTTCTAGGACATAGCCGGGAGACCCAAGCAAGTGTGAAGGGTTCCCTTCCCCGCAGACTGTTACCTGAGGCCCCGCACGATCCCTCCTTTCTCTGAGCCTCAGTTTCCCCAGCCAGGGAGGTGAGACTGGCTCGGAGGCTCTGCCCGCGGTTCAGTCTTCTATCCCTCTACCCCAGCACCCCGTTACACTTCTTTTATTCCGGAGAACTACAGGATGAGCACCTTTTCTCCTTCCTTGGCCTTTGGTGGAAAAGGCACATTTCAGAAACAGTCTCATTCCGCCTCAAACCCTGCCCTGAAACAGGACAGCTGAATGTCCCTCGGCTTCCTCCCGCCCTGGTCACAGGGTTAGAGGCGACGGAAGGAAGCAGGGAGAAGACAGGACGGCAAGGTGCCATCATGTTCCCTCGGTCCCAAATGGATTCTGACTGCGTCTCCTAGGTCACCTTCAGAGCTGGGACAAATAAATCCTTCACCGAAGTATTACCGGAGTGAGGCGGAAGCTTATTATACTCTAGGAAAATGTCATCCCTTCCCGCTAAGAGGCTCGGCCCTCGTAAACACAGACGGGCCTCCTCTGCTACAGATGTGTTATGTAACACATGGACCCAGGTCCGCCGGGCCCTGGCAGGGGGCCTCAGTCAGGTTCACAGCGAAGAGGGACGCGCCCACGAAGCTCTTCTCCTTCCTCCCCCAAGAAGGGGCTCTGCTACGGGAAGGCTACAGGGAGAAACTGGAGAAGGAGTTTTCTGGGTTGGGTTTTTTGTTGTTGTTGTTTTGCTGCCTGCCTAGAGCTGGGTGACAAAAGTAGGGAAGCAGGGGTTAGGTGGGCCCTAGAGATGGATTCTAGGAGAGAGGCTGGGAGAGAAGGGAGACGCAGGAAGAAAGAGGTGGGAGGGCCTGCCAAGAAAGAGCAGGGAAGCAGGGATCAGGAGAGCTGAGAACGGATGTGTGCGGAGCAGCTGGGCCTGGTGACAATGAGACATCGGGTCCCAGGATTCACGATGGTGATACCAAGCTTCCAGGCTAAGCAGACAGAACATGAGGTTCCAAACCGCAATGGGGAAGTTGGTCATGGGGGAGGGCTCTAAGAAGGGAAATTCTGCCTGTCATGTTGAATTCAAGACTGGGATGAAAACTCAGTGCATCCCAGGAACCGTGGCCTTCATGTCACAGAAGATGCCCAGCCAGAGGCCGCCTGAGCTGGGGTGTGTTGGGGGGGACGGTCACAGGTCAGTGTTAAGGAAGTTGAAGCTGGATGGGAATCCAGCGGATTCCTGCCCCTCCCTGCTGGGGGTGGGGGGAGTGCTCTGCAGCAGATGTCTTTCTTCTCTCCGTCCCTGTCCCTTTCGTGACTATCCCACCAACTCTCCTCAACAAAAGGAGCTGGGGGTATCTCAGAGCCGATGGGGAACTTTTGTTTCCTCGGAAGGGCAGTGAGGCCACGAGGAATGGCCACTCTCCCTGCCCCACCCGCTTCAGATCTAGGAGAAATATCCGGTCTCCTCTCTTTGGGGCCCTGGGCTCGCACAATGCCATCTCCTGGTCCCCAGCTGCAACGGTGATTCAGGCCATTTACTCAGATCCATGTTAATGAGTTTTTCCTGTCGCCTAATTAGTTCACAGCGAACTCAGCCTTGAGAGGAAAGAGGTAAGAGAGGACTGGGGAGAGGACAGAGGAAGTCAGACTGGAACGTTCCGAGAGCTCTAAATGGGGCCCTCTACTCCCAAAATACTGAATGCTCCTTCCCGGGCTAGCGGGGCCTCCAAAAGCAGAACGAAGTGTTCAGGAGAGGGAGCCCCCAGAGCCTCACAGAAGATGAGAACGTGGCCCTAACTGTGAGGCCCAAGAAGTGGACAGGCCCCTGCCCACAACTCCATGTCATCACTCAAAAACCCCTGCAGTTTCCCCTGCATTTCCACTATACCGGAACCCACCACCTGCCAGTGGGAAGTCCTCCTCCAAATGGAGCTAGACAGGAAGCAGGTGACCCAGGGTGAGGCCCATCTGCCCCTTGGGCTCTCAAAGGTCACGGTGCCACCAGGCTGTCCCTGGGTGCTGCGGGTCCCCACCACATCAGGGGGGGCGGGATATGTGCCAGCAGCGTGCACCCACTTCCTCTGCCCACCTTGGCAGCCAAAGTCCTGGGCCCAAGAGCCTAAAGAAAGGAGCGCTGGGCAGGGCAGTGGCCCGGGGTTCAGGCATTTGACGCCCGAACCGTGTCCATGGAGGTCGGTCAGCTCCCCGCAGTCCCGCGCCCGCCTCCCGAGCGGTTCCCGGGTGCGCGTGGGACCCGGCGAAGGCGCGGATGTACCGGCCGGCGCCTCCCACGCGGTCGCGCCGCCGGAGCCCCACGCCAGGCCCGGCCCGCGCCCGCCTGGCAGCGGCAGCGTAGGGGGTGTGCTTCGGGAAAGGGCGCCGCGGCGAGCGCCACCCTCCGGGGCCCGCAGGCGCTGGGCCCGGGAAGGCTGCCATCCACTAACGGGAGGCTCGATCCCCCGCCCCGCCGCGGGGCAGGGCCGGGACAGCGGCCCCACCTCCCGGCCCGCCGAGGCCCTCCGCTGCGCCCACCTTCCCTCGCCAGGCCTGGCAGCTCTGGCCCCAACCCCCCGGACCTCTGCGGCTCTGAGCGCACCTGTCCCGGGAGCGACACCACCCTCGCGCCCTAGAGCACTATGAGCAGAAAACGTGTCGCCTGGCACGGGACCAGCCCCGAGCCCCGGTGTCCCCGGACGACATACAGCGAAGCCTGGACGACCGCTCTGCAGCGCCGGCTATCAGCACACCGCGTGGCCGGGATCTCAGGCGCGAGGACCCCCGACGGGGAGAGCGTGGCCGAGCCGGGCCACCGCGCCCCATCTCCCGCAGACCCCGACTCCGCTCACCCTCGATGGAGATGACGTGCTCCCGGATCTGGTTCTGCAGCGCCAAGTCCTCGATGCGCTCGATCAGGTCGTAGATGGCGTAGATATTGGGATGCACGGATTCGAAGCGTTGGATCTCGGCCCGGATGGCTGCCGAGTTGGAGAGCGCGAACTGCTGGGGGGGCCCGCCGGCCAGCTGCTGCGAGGGGCCGCCGCCGCCCCCGGCCCCCGGCCCCGCGCCGCCGAACTGCCCGCCGCCCCCCGCGCCGCCGCCGCCGCCGCCGCCGCCCCCCGGCGCCGCCAGGCTCGGCTGCTGCTGCGGGCTCTGCCCCCCGCCCGCCTGGAAGTTCATGGCTCTGGAGCCGCGGGGCCCGAGGCGGGCCCGGCCGGGGCCCGGGGCGGCGCTGCGGCGGCGGCGGTGGCGGGCGGGCGCGCGGGGCTGGCGGGGCCGGGACTACGGAGTCGGCGGCGCGGGGCTAGCGCATGAGGCTGGAGGCCGGGGGCCGAGGCCGGGAGGCGCCGCCGCGCACGCTGTGGCCGCCGCTGCAGGGCGCTTCTCGGCGCCGCGATCCCGCTGCCTCGGAGAAGCCTCCAGCGGCAACAACAACGGGACCGGGAGCGCGCGGCCCGGGCCCTCCCCCCGCGTCATGCGCACGCACCGCCGCCCCCGCCAGCTCCGGCACACGCAGCCCGAGGCCCCCTCCCCGCCGCCCCCGCCCCTCCTGCGCGCCGGCCCCAGCGCCCCCGCCCCTCGCTCGCTCGCTGGCTCTGCAGCCTCCACCCCACAAGCCGCGCGCTCCAGCCCCGGCGCCCGGGCCCCTCCCACCCAGCCTTGGCCCTTCCGCCTGCTCTCCAGCCCCCACCCACACCCGCCTTGAGGGCCACCGGCTCCAAGTGGACAGCTGCTCTGGCCTCCTCCCGGCCCCGGCTGTCTCTTTCGCCTCCCTGTTCTGGTCTGGGTGGGGTGTCCGATCTTTGGGCAGTGCCCGAGCAGTGCCTTGCGCCTGAGGGTAACTGATGAACGCGGCGGACGGCAGAGAAGGGCCGCCAGCCCAGGCACAGCTGGGCCTCACTTAAGGGGTCTGGCCTTTAGGATTGCACAGGCTCCCCTGTTCCCGCCCGTGATCATCCCTGGAGAACGCCTTGTCCCCGGGGTTCTCTCTCTGATGGTCTCCGGGTCTCTCCACTGCGGGCTGCAGCACAGAGCCTGGAAATCTGGGTCCCCAGCTTCTATTTCCACTTCTTGAGAGCTTCATCAGCAAGGCCTTTGGAAATGGCGCTTTAAACAACAGCCCCTCGCTCATCTTCAGGCTTCTCCTAGAAGATTCCCCTCTGGGACTTGGATGGTTTACCGTCTGCCGCGCCCCGGACCAGCTGGTACATGGGCAGAGAAGAGAGAGGAATCCAAAAGGATCCCTTCTTCCCCCACTCGCCCCATTCAAAAGATTCACCAGAGCCTGCGTGGCTCTCTTATTTGTCCTCAACCCCTTGACCATCTTGTGTTTTTGTTCACTCCTGGAGGGGCCAGGGAGCTCCCTTCCATGTTTCGATTTCTCTGCATCGCAATTGCCAAAGCTGTCTGCGGTCCTGCTAGTCAGTGGTCATCCTCAACCTTTGCAAAAATGCCTCTAAGACAGGGTGTGTGCTGGGCCCTGGCCCCAGCCAGTCAGCCTCCCAGGGCTGTGCCCAGATGTCCTCTGACACAATTGACATATGTCAGGCTTTTTATACACACTTTCATTTCCCAACCCAAGCTGAATCTTTTCCTAGCAAAGAGTTGCCCCATCTGGCTACTCATACAACTCTGCCCCGGTACCAATGCGGTCACCCAAGTGTCTTGTACCATTGAAAGAGCCAGGGGCGCCTGGGTGGCTCAGTCGTTGGGTATCTGCCTTTGCCTCAGGTCATGATCCTGGGGTCCTGGAATAGAGCCCTGCAACACGCTCCCTGCTCAGGGGGAAGTCTGCGTCTCTCTCTCCCACTTCCCCTGCTTGTGTTCCCTCTCTCGCGGTGTCTCTTTCTGTCAAATAAATGGGTGGAATCTTATTTAAGAAAAGAAAAGAAAAAGAAAAAGAACCAGATGTGAGCTATTCAACACCTGGGGCTTCCCTAGCTCCTAAGAGATTCAGGCTTATCTACATGTTGGACCTTACTGATGTCTTGTTCCTTCTCTGTGCTTCATGTGCAAAATACAGTGATTGAGCAGAACACCTAGCTCTGACGCTGTATAATTCTGAAAGCCACAACAAACATCTCTTTTAGATGCTTAACTAGAACTGGCAGCAAGAATTTGCACCAGGTAGCTCCCAGGAGAAATGCTGAGGGTAAAGAGCTTCTCCTATGTGTTGCACCAACAGCCAGCACAGATCTGTGTTAGGCCTGGTGGGATCGTCTACGTGTCTCTCCCCTATCATCATATGAGCCATGTGAGGGCAGGGACAAGTTCACCTGTGTGATTCACCATTGTATTCCCAGCATCTTGCACAGTGCCTGACATATAGTATAGATTTAATAAATGTTTCTAGAATAAACGAATGAATAGGAGGGAAAGAACTAGAGAGAAGTTAGATCTGCATGTTATACATCTAAACTGATTTTCCCAAGGCAGTACCTGTTCCCACTTGGGGTACCTGCTCGGATGAGTAAGCATGAACTGTGGAAACACTAGGGTACGTGGCTTTTCCCCAGGACTGGCATATAAAACCCAGCACATGAGATCTCTGTGGCCCAGAGGAAGGTAGGAAAAGAGCCATAGATATTAGCGGGCCCAAGCCAGGCTGAGGATCCAAGTCCTCTACACAGTAACACACTAAGAATGTAATTTCCAAGCCCAGAGTGTTGGTGTAATACTAGGTAACTAGGTACTCGTGTAATACTAGGCAAACAAATACCTAGTGTGTAATGGCTCCCTTACACAGTTTCCATACTTGTTTAATAAAACGCTTAATTTCTTCCTTACAATTTCCTTATGAACTATGTTTTAGGAACAAAGCAATTACGGATCAAAGAGATTTCATGTGCCCCCAAGGTCACACAGTTAATAAATACGGGATAAGAGATCAGCATTTGTGCCAGATTCCGAGGTCTGTCTTCTCGCATAGTCTTACAGGGGCGGTGTGGAGGAAGGGACCAAGGAGACAGGGCAGCCCAAGCTACTGTGGCCAGCCCCGGCGATGAATGTCCTCAGCCAACCTGATGGGACAGCCCATGGGTACCGGGCTCTGAGCCAAAGAGTCAATTTAAGGGGCCCACAGTGCCTTCTGGCGTCCACTCTGACATAACAACAGACCACGGTAGGGGGCCACCTGAGCGCCCCAGAGCCTGCATCTGGAAACACGGGTGCTCTGACGTGTTCTCGCTGACGTCGGTTTTTAGAGTGACAGATGCCCTGGATGCCAGCGGGGGAGGTGGCGGGTCTTCCTGTTGCCCGGACCTCAGGAGAATGGCATAACCCTTAAGCCCGCCCCCGCGGCCACTCAGCGACTTGCGGTCGCCACGACTAGCCTGCGGATCCCGGCACGTGGGTCAGCAAGGCAGAGGGCGGGAAATGCGCACCAAGCGGGACTACAAGTCCCACAATGCTTCGCGAGGCGGCGGCAGGGAAGGAGGGGGTGCCTTCAGGTGTCCGCGACCTCGGCGCCTCCCGCCCGGAAGTGCCCGAGGGTCCGCTATGGAGCTGGCGGAGCCGGGCGGTGAGTCCCCGCGCGGTGACCGCGCCCACCCCACCGCCCCGGGCCCCAGCTGGCTCCCGCTCGCCCCGCCCCGGGTTCGCCGGTGCCTTCCCGTGGCTCCGGGGGGCGGGAAGATGGGAGGGATGATGGAAGAGTTGGGGGTGGGGTGGGCCAAGTCTCGGATTCCCGGGCGGGATCTCGGGTCCGCTTGCGGACTGGGTTTGGGAGAGGAGGCGCCGAGTCCGGCCGCCGCGGGGTGGGGCTTGAGTAGACCCGAGGGGTCAAGTCCGGTGGGGGGATGGCAGCTCTCGGAAGCTCCGAATTGCCGAAGGGCGGAGATTGACGTATGGTGTGGGGAAGCCTTGGGAAGCAGTCCCCTGCCGCGGGTGCGGTTTGGTTAAATGATAACGGGGGTGGAGGTGGGGGACATAGAACCCCATTTTCTTCCCCCCTTGCAGAAACTTTAATGATGGAGGAGTAGATAAGCTTTGGGTTGAAATAGACGAAGGAGAGGGTGAACTTTGGGATAGTAGATGGAAGATTAGGTAAGCTTTGGGGTGAAGTTTGCTGAGGGTTGAATTTAGGGGAGAAGTTGCATAGAAGATCAAGGCCCTTACATCGGGATAGGGTTTGAATGAATTGGGGAGATGGTTAGGACCTAGAACTCGGGTTACAAAAAGGTAGGACTTGGGATTTGGTTATGGGAAGGGGCACTGGAGGGAAATTTGGGACAGCCGGGTTTCAGATCAGTATGAGCCCTAGGGTGGAGTGTGGGTAATGGGACAGAGGAATAAGGACTGGGAGAGTTTGGTGGGGTGGGGGCAGGAGCCTGTTGGAGTGAAGTTGGCCAGCGAGCCAGCCCCTCATGGGTTCTTTGTACCTCTCCAGCTCAGTAAGGTGGCAGGCAAGGCAGGTGCCATGGCCTTGATTGAAGGGGTGGGTGATGAGGTGACCGTCCTTTTCGCGGTGCTTGCCTGCCTTCTGGTGCTGGCTCTCGCCTGGGTCTCAACACACACTGCGGAGGGTGCCGACCCACTGCCCCAGCCGTCAGGGACTCCAGCAGCAGCACAGCCCAGTGAAGCCATGGCGGTCACCGGCAGCATCAGAGGGGAGGCCCCCGGATCCGAGACCCCCAGCTTGAGACACAGAGGTCAGGCTGCACAGCCAGAGCCTGGCGTTGGGCACTCAACGACATCGACTTCGCCGGACTCCCCCCAGGAGCCCCTCGTGCTACGGCTGAAATTCCTCAACGATTCAGAGCAGGTGGCCAGGGCCTGGCCCCACGATACCATTGGCTCCCTGAAAAGGTAAGCTGGGATGAGGACAGGAAAGAAATTCTAAAGATTGGGGTGGGAGTCATTACAGACCCAGAAGGGCCATCAGAGAGATCTGAGACTTCCCCCTCCTGCAGACGAAGGAACTGAGGTCCCCACGTCATTCCCCCCTATCATTCCCCTTATAGCAGGAGGGGACCCCCATAGAGGCCACCACCTGAGTGCTGGGTGGAGGCAAAGGTGAGGGGTGGGAGTGTTGGTCTGGGCAAGGGACCAGGATTGCCTGAGGCCTGCTCTCTTACCCAGGTCCCTCTCTCCTCAGGACCCAGTTTCCCGGCCGGGAACAGCAGGTGCGACTCATCTACCAAGGGCAGCTGCTAGGAGACGACACCCAGACCCTGGGCAGCCTTCACCTCCCGCCCAACTGCGTTCTCCACTGCCACGTGTCCACGCGCGTCGGTCCCCCACACCCCCCTTGCCCACCGGGGTCAGAGCCAGGCCCCTCCGGGCTGGAAATCGGCAGCCTGCTGCTGCCCCTGCTGCTGCTGCTTCTGTTGCTCCTCTGGTACTGCCAGATCCAGTACCGGCCCTTCTTTCCCCTGACCGCCACTCTGGGTCTGGCGGGCTTCACCCTGCTCCTCAGTCTCCTGGCCTTTGCCATGTACCGCCCGTAGTGCCTCCACGGGCTCTCGGAAGCGTTGCTGGCCCCTCTGGACCTTGCTCCCCGCGACACAGTGGGCGCTGTTGTCTACCCAGGCCCACCTCTCCGGCCTGCCTCTTCCCGCTACCCTGGAGCCCAGCCCTGCGCGGCAGAGCGCTCCGGGAGTCGGCTGAGGTCCCCCCTTGTGACCTCCATGCCTCTGGGCCACCTGCTGGGGCGGCTGGCCCTCGGCCCCCACTGACAGTCAGTTCCTCTGGGTCAGGCAGCTGCTGTCACTGCCTTGGCCCCGGGCAGAACCGGGCTACACCCCTGGGCCCTTCTTAGAATCCTGCCAGGACCCAGCCACCTCTAGTCCCTAATAGCTCCTTGGGCTGATTTGAGGACCTAAGGACTACGGGGCGCTGGGGAAGGGGAGCTGGGAGGGGCAGAGGGATTGTGTGGAACATGTGCAGATTAAATGACTGTGAAGTTTTCACTCCTGGTGTGTGTCCGGGTGTGTGGCCCCGTGGGGGTGTTGAGCAGGGACCTCTTGCCCTCTGGGAGGAAAGGCGTGAAGGACGCAGACCGGGCCTCCCCGGGGATCCCAACATCATACCACCCGCCGCCGGCTTCCGCTCTCCCTTCGCTCCTGCCTTAGCGACCTGGCCCTTTGGCTCCGCCCCCCAGCCTCCGGCACCGCCCCGCACCGCTCCGGCTCGGCGCGCGCGGCTTCCCGGAAGTGGAGGGCGGGGCGTGCGACGCAGGGGCGCGCGGGGCCTGACGGGAGCCACGTCTGTGCTGGTCGGGGGCTGAGCCGCGATTGGCGTCCGGACCGCGGTCCGGGGGTTGCTGGGAAGATGGCGGACTCGGTGGCCTGCCGATGAGGAGGCCGCGGGGGGAGCCCGGCTCCCGGGCCCCGAGACCGACTGAGGGAGCGACCTGCGCGGGGCCTGGGGAGCCATGTAGGGGTGGCGCCTACGGGGCGGGCTGCGGGAGGGCCGCGGGAGTTGGTGTTGGCGACCGTGACCACGGTCTCCTGGCGTTGCCGGGCCGGGGTGGGTGTGGGGGCCCCTGACACCTCCGACTCCGCGCCATTGCAAAGCTGCGCGCTCGGGCTCCACGGGCGCCCTGCGAGGTGGGCGCTGCGTTCTCGTTTCACGGGCGAGGAGGCTTGGGCAGAGAGACGAAGCCACTTGTCCAAGGTCATGCAGCTGGTAAGTGGGAGCGCCCAGCATGGAACCCAGGACCGCCCGGCTGCCGAGCCCGCGTTCCACCCTCCTTGCCGCTGCCGCCTCCTGCGGGAGGGGGAGGTGGTCGGGAGGGCGTATCGACGGGGCAAGCTGGGCTCCAGGCTGGGCACGACCACTAACCCGTTCCGTGACCTCGGGCTTAACCCCTTTTCCTCTCTGGGCCTTGGTTTCTCCACCTGTGAAATCGAGGTAGCGCCAGCTCTGCCTGCCACCTCGGAGGCGTGTATGGAGCATCAGAGGAGATCCGTAGTGCATGTGGACTTGCTTTGTAAATATCCCTGTGCTGACTACACCGAAGGTGCTGTTTCGAAGGATGGAAGGAGGCAGAGAGGGGCGGGTGGGCGAGAAGACCAGAGCAGCCACATGGAAGGGTGAACATGAGTGGGTTGCCCTGACCCCAGGGCCCCCAGAATGGGCAGTGAGGTCAGTAGATAGCCGGTTTTTCTCCTCCTTGGAGAAAACCTCACCCCCTTTTCTGGGCTGCCCCTCAGGGTCTCCACCCAACTCCATGCTTCGAGTCCTGCTCTCTGCCCAGGCCTCTGCTGCTCGGCTGTCTGGCCTGCTGCTGCTCCCACCAGTACAGCCCTGCTGTCTGGGGCCCAGCAAGTGGGGGGACCGGCCTCCTGGAGGAGGCCTCCATGCAGGCCCTGTGCAGGGGCTGCAGCGGCTTCTGGAACAGGCGAGGAGCCCTGGGGAGCTGCTGCGTTGGCTGGGCCAGAACCCCACCAAGGTGCGCGCCCATCACTACCCTGTGGCACTTCGTCGTCTGGGTCAGCTCTTGGGGTCCCAGCCACGACCCCCTCCCGTGGAGCAGGCCACACTGCAGGACTTGAGTCAACTCATCATCCGAAACTGCCCCTCCTTTGATCCTCACACCGTCCACGTGTGTCTGCACCTTGCAGTCTTACTTGGTGAGGAGGGCGTCTGGGGGGTGGGTGTTAACGGAAGAATAGAGAAAGACCATAGAAGACCCAAGATCACTGACAGAATTCACCTCTTGGGCTTTGCCAGGAATGGCGCATGGCCGGGCAGGCTCAGTGCTGCTCCCCCGTATCCACAGCAGACAGCAGGAGTCCAGCAGCATTCGTTCCAGCTTAGCTAGGGGTGCCAGCCCTGATTCCTTCCAACACAGTGCTCTAGAAAGCCACCACTGTTTGTCACCGTTGGCGTGCGATGAGAGCTTACTGCCATGCTGGTGTAAGGTCTTTCCCCACAGACTGTTCTGAGACCTCACAGTCACGTGCTATTTCACGTTTCTCCAGTGCTTCTGCTCACACTCTAGCAACCCTTCCATCCAGAACACGGAGACCCGAAAGGTTGGGAATCCAGCAACTGAACCCCATGACTGGAACAGAGCAGCACCCCGTTACCAGGGCTGCCTCCTCTGACCCTCTCCCTCTCAGGCTTCCCGTCAGATGGGCCCCTGATGTGTGCCCTGGAGCAGGAGAGAAGGTTCCGCCTCCCTCCGAAGCCACCTCCCACTCTGCAACCCGACCTGTGCGGCGGGCAAAGATTGGAAGCTGCTCTGAGCTGCCCTCGTCTCCTGAGGCGTCCCCGGCAGCATCTCATCCGCAGCCTGGCAGGTGCTGGAGGGGACTGAGGGCAGGTGGCGGGAGGGGCTGAAGACAGGAGGCGGTAGGTGGTGGTGTCTGGGCTGAGTGGATATAGTCGAGCACTGGCCTGCGGGTCCAGCGTGACGGGTGTTCTTCACAGAGGCCAGGCCGGAGGAACTGACTCCCAACGTGATGGTGCTCCTGGCCCAGCACCTGGCCCGGCACCGGTTGCGGGAGCCCCAGCTTCTGGAAGCCATTGCCCACTTCCTGGTGGTCCAGGAAGCCCAGCTCAGCAGCAAGGTGGGATTGCCTCCCGCCCTGCCATGCTCCTCTCCTAGCCCTCCTCAGTGTCGGGCCGGCCCCCTGTTCAGCTTGACTGGCTGCCTGCCAGTGGACAACCAGCCAGGCTCTGTGCTCTGTTCCCTCCCCCCACCCTGGGGTGTCGTCTTTGCTCACCCCCACCTGGCTTGTCCACCCACCCAGCGTGTATGCCTGGTTCTCTGCAGTTCTCCGCACTTGGCGCTGTCTTAGCTTCGTTGAGCCCACTCCTAAGGCTTCGGGGCCAGACCCCACAGCGATGTCTCCATTGGTTTGATTAATCCCATGGGGCTCAAGACACTGGTTATGCTGTCGAACTTCTGGTGTGTACGTCGGGGTAGAGGGATTGTTCTGCCTTTACAGAGACCTAGAAGCTCGCAGGCCAAGCCTCCCTGAGGTTCCGCTTGTGAAGGATCTTGGAGAACTGTTTCGTGCTGGGTGAAGGGCTGCTCTTCCTCCACAGGTGGTGCAGAAGTTGGTCCTGCCCTTTGGGCGGCTGAACTACTTGCCCCTGGAACAGCAGTTTATGCCCTGCCTTGAGAGGATCCTGGCTCGGGAAGCAGGGGTGGCTCCCCTGGCTACTGTCAACATCTTGATGTCACTGTGCCAGCTGCGGTGTCTGCCCCTCAGGGCCCTGCACTTTGTCTTTTCCCCAAGTTTCATCAACCACATCAGCGGTGCGCGGACGGGAGGGCTGGCTGGGACCCTGGCGGCCAGTGGGCAGAGTAACTGGGGGTGGGAGTCTGCTACCCGCGAGCCTCAGTCCTGCTTTCCCATAGGCACCCCTCACGCCCTGATTGTGCGGCGCTACCTCTCCCTGCTAGACACGGCCGTGGAGCTGGAGCTTCCGGGATACCGGGGTCCCCGCCTTCCCCGAAGGCAGCAAGTGCCCATCTTCCCCCAGCCACTCATCACTGACCGTGCCCGCTGCAAGTACAGGTGGATGGGGCAGCAGGGGGAGGGGAGGGGACCAGCCTGCAGGAAGCACAGAGTAGGAGAGCCAGGGGGACGCCGACCCATGTTAGGAAGAAAAGAAGGGGGCGGTGCTTGGGACATCAGAAGCATTTGCCCAGGGTCCAGCCTCCTGAGCCTTTCCCTATTGGTGTTTGCTCCCTGTCCCGACTCAGTCACAAGGATATAGTGGCAGAGGGCCTGCGCCAGCTGCTAGGGGAAGAGAAGTACCGACAGGACCTGACCGTGCCTCCAGGCTACTGCACAGGTGAATTCCCGCGGGCGGGTGGCTGGCCAGGACAGAGCCTTGGCTGGAAGCCAGTGGCCCTCTCTCTCCCCCCTCCAGACTTCCTGCTGTGTGTCAGCAGCTCTGGTGCTGTGCTTCCCGTGAGGACCCAGGACCCCTTCCTACCCTACCCTCCCAGGTCCTGTGCCCAGGGCCAGGCCGCCTCCCAGGCCACTACCCACGGCCCCGCCCAGAGGTAAGGGAGGAGGGCGGGGGAGCCTCCCTGCCTCTGTGGACACCCGCCTGAGCCTCCGTCCGCCCCCTCCAGGGTGGTGCTCATGCTGCGGGAACGTTGGCATTTCTGCCGCGATGGCCGAGTGCTGCTGGGCTCCCGGGCCCTACGGGAGCGGCACCTGGGCCTGCTGGGCTACCAGCTCCTGCCGGTGAGACTCCCCACCATCCTGCCTCCCCTCTGCCCAGCCCACAGACCATGTGGGTAACCCGCTGCTCCCCTCCCCTGCAGCTACCCTTCGAGGAACTGGAGTCACAGAGAGGCCTGCCCCAGCTCAAGAGCTACCTGAGGCACAAGCTCCAGGCCTTGGGCCTCCGCTGGGGGCCTGAAGGGGGGTGAGGGGCGTGCACATGGGGCTCAGGATGACGCCCCCCAATAGGGGGGTGGACAATTTGCACTTTGGCTCTCTATATTTTGGTTTCTCATTAAAGTCCCTTTCCTTCCTCATCGCGCATCTTGTTTCTGGGACGGGGAGTGGGCTGGGGCCCCTCTTTCGCGTCCACGCTTCCTCCCCACACAGAGACGGAAGGCCAGGGGTAGGTGGGGGCCGAAGCGCTTTACTGTGGGGGTGGTATGGGGACTTTAAATTATTCACTTAAATAAAAACAAGGGAGGGCTGGAGAGAGCCCCCCCAACCCCAAGCCCCTGCTCCCTCTGTCCATCTGTCCCTTGGCTGTTGGTCCGGGCAGCAGCTACACAGGCATGGGCATCTCGTTGTACTCGTCCACGCCCTCCCGCTCATCGAACACTGGCTCCGCCTCATTCGCATCCAGCTGTGGGGGGGCGGGGAACAAGGAGGCTGAGCCTGACTTCAGCCTGGGCAGGGACCCCAGAGGCGGACGGGGGGCCAGGGGAGGGGCAGGAGGCCTTACGCATTTCATCTCTCGCTCTGTGAAGATGCGCGTGAGCACCACCATGCGAAGGGGCACCGTGAGGATGAGGATGAAAGGGAAGGCCAGGGAGGCGGCCGTGGACATGACTGCCCAGAGCAGGGCCAAGCACAGCAGCTGCAGGGCTGTGAACAGGTGCATTCGGAGGGTCCGAACCTGGGGGTGGGTGCGATACGACAGGTGAGCCCAGGCTTCTCCCCAGCGCTGGAGGGCCCTGGTCCCCGGAGGGCCACATGGTCTGCCACCTCTGGAAGACAGGTGGCCCTTTCTCCCTCCGTGGGGATGGGGATGGAAGTGCCTTTTTGGGGGCTTACCAAAGCCAGGTCCCCACAGACCAAACGGGGGCTGGAGAGGGAGCCCCGCAGGCCAGGAGGGGGCGGAGGCGTGAGGCTCTTCCAAGTGGGGTCTTACCTTCTTGACGTAGGTCACATCTGGGTGGTGTTTGGGGGGCATGAGCAGCAGGTGGAGCCGCTCGTAGAACTGGATCCCGTTAAGGGAGGTGACTCCCATGTACAGAAAGATTCCAAAGAGCACAGCCAGGGGGATCTGCCGGAGCAGATCCCCGATAACCAAGGAGAGACCTGGGGGAGGAAAGGGAGCAGCAGCTGGCCCCGGTGCTCCCCACCCCTGCAGACCGCTCCGGGCAGGGGTAGAGCGAGAGCGGAACTCACCTACAAGCAGGGCAACCAGCAGCCCAGTTACCCGCTGCTCCTTGACCTCCTGGATCTTGGGCTTGTCCCCAGGCGCCACAGCCTTGCTCATCACGGTGAGCGCGTTGGCGTGAGTGACGGAGCGCACGGTGGCAGCAGCCAGCCAGGGCAGGCCAAAGAGGGCACAGATGCCGCCCATGGCCACGATGAGCAGCAGGTCCAGGTGGAAGCCGGAGCCCTTCTGCAGCATCCGCTCCTTCTTGGAGATGATCAGCCTGGTGGGGACAGGCGCGCCCTGACGCCCAGCCCGGCAGACCACCGGGTCTCCCCAGAGCACCCAGTCAGGAACCGCTGTCTGCTTCTGGAACCCGGCCGCCCATTCCGTCAGGAAGAGTTTTGTCCTGAGGCAAGGCCCACCCTGTGCCGCCCTCTGCGGTTCAGGACCGCTTCCAACCTCCACTGTGCCCATCCCAGCAAACATCAGAAGAACGTTCTACTGCCTACAGAATAAATTCCAGGGGTGCCTGGGAGGCGCTGCTGGTTAAACGTCCGACTCTCCGTTTTGGCTCAGGTCGTGATGCCAGGGTTGTGAGATCGAGCTCAGCTCGGAGTCTGTCTGAGCTGCTTTCCCTCTTCCCCTGCCCCTCCCCCGCGTGCTCGCTCTCAAATAAATAAGCGAATCTATAAAAAGGTAAATAAATTCTAGGGGCCAGCTTGGCACCCTGAGCTTCCCTCACTCAGTCCCCCGCAGTGGCTGGCCTTGCTGGGGTTCCAGCCCTTCCACAAACAGAGCTGTTCTGTCTGCGGAGCACCCCACTGGGCCAGGACCACTCACGTGGTGATCTGTGTCTCCATGAAGATCAGAATGAAAACCAGGATAGCCGGTAGCAGGCTGGCAACCATCATCCACACGGGGAAGGAACTGTTCTCCCCTAGGGGGTTGATGACCCAGCCCCGCTTCTCTGGGGCTGTCACGGAGACGCCACTGGGCACGCTCAGCTTCTGGAGGGCAGAGAGTGGGGCTGAGGGCTGGTGAACTGTGGAGGGGAAGCCCCGAGGGGCACAGGACAGGGCGAATACCGAGGGCGTGCTGCAGAAGAGGCCTGGGGTCCACACAGGTAAGAGGCAGCTCTGGGGTTGGGCCGGAAGGGAAGAGCTGGAGCCCGGCGCCAGGTGGCAGCTCCTCGCCAGACCATGAGCTCAGGCTCACCTGGGTATAGGTGTCCTCAATGCTGTAATCCACCAGCACCATGATGAGGATCGCGATGGGCACCCCAAAGTCCCCAATCACCCGCCGCACCTGTGGGCAAGCAGCGTGCTCAGAGGCCCCTGCCCCGCTCCAGCCCTGACTCAGTCACCCCTTCCGGCCTCCCACGCCCCCCACCTCGCTCCCTCTGGCATTTCAGCCCACACACCCGGCCAGGGAAGAACCGGCTATTCTTGAATTTGCGCAGGAAAAAAGCGATAAAGAAGGTGCCGGCCATGAGCACCAGCGACAGCAGGGCAGTGTTGGGCTGACCCCGGGGCCTCCCCTGCCCGGCTGGGCCCACAGAGCTCCCGTTCCCCGGTCCCAGCGCGGCTCCTGTCGCACGCCACGTGCTGTTCTCGCTGCTGTCCGCCTCAGAGCTGTTGGCGACCAAACAGCCGTGGAGGGGGTGCTCCTGGAAGATCTAGGGAGAGGACAGAAGGCTCCGTCAGCCCAAGCGGAGAGATTTCTGGGCGCGGACGTATGCTGAGTGGGGTAGGCAGGGTAGGAGATGGCAGGTCTGGCCTTAAGGGGCTTGTTTTTTGGTTTCTAATTTTATTTATTAATTTGACAGAGAGAGAGAGAGAGAGAGCATGCACACAAGCAGAGGGAGGGGCAGAGGGAGAGGGAGAAGCAGACTCCCCGCGGAGCAGGGAACCCAACACACGGCTTGATCCCAGGACCCTGAGATCATGACCTGAGCAGAAGGCAGAGGCTTGACCCACTGAGCCACCCAGGCGCCCCAGGGCTTGTCTTGTTGATCAAGAAAATGACTGGTGACCAGATGTGAGCAAGGGAAAGGGGATTCAGGCAGCTGGGGGGTGGCTGCAGCCACCCGGATACGGGGAGGGCCAGGATACGGGGAGCAGAGGCCCACGAGGCCGTGTCCTCTCCGAAGCCTGACATGGCCCGGCTCTGAGGCCCAGACCGTGACTGTGTGTGTCATCTCATGGGCCTTCCTCTTTGACACTTCGGGACTGTCCGCCACTTTAACAAAAGAATGTGTTACCTTTGTTATTAAATACGTGAGTTTTTAAGATCGACCTGAAGTCCCAGGATGCATGTTGGTGCCAGAGAGGGCGGAGAGGGGCCAGAAGGAAGAACCAGCCCGTGCTCCGTGGGCTCCTTGGCCCGCAGCCCAGGGGAGCTCCGGGCAAGCCTGGGACTTCCCACCCCAAAGCGAGAGTGAGAGTGAGGTAGAAGGCGCCCCAGCTCCCCGCCAGCCTCAAGGTCTCACCACTCCTGACCCAGCTCTCCCAGCAGGGCCTGCTCACCTTAACCAGCTTGAAGAACGTCTCGTAGATGAAGATGAGGGAGATGAGGAAGGCAAAGATCTCCTGGGTAAAACGGGACACGAAGCGCACCAGGAAGCTCCCCTCCAGGGCCACCATGAGCAGGGCCAGGAGCACCAGCCAGAAGCCGATCCACACGCGGCCCACCAGGTACTCTAGGTTGTTGCTGCTGCAGAACTGGGGGCGGGGGGCGCCATCCAGTCAGGGCCCAGAGCCCGGGGCCTAACCGTGTGGGCCTGTCCGGGGAATGGGGCAGGAAGAGCCAGCCCCCCACCAGCCTGTGGGCCCTTACCGAGAAGAAGGCTTCCTCGAAGACCAGCAGGGGCCCGGAGAAGCCGATCACCAGCAGCGGCTGGGCCCCCAGCAGGCAGAAGACCACGCCCTGGAGCGCCGTAGACATGATCAGCTCTGACACCCCAATCAGGTCCTGAGTCTTCTCTCCTGGGGCGGCAGGACGCGGCTCAGGCGTGGGCAGCCGGGGCCGGGACGTACCCTGCCTGCGTGGCCGGCATCCCAAAGCCTCGCCTTACCCAGCAGCCCCCCGAAGGTGATGGCAGGAGACAGGGCGGCGAAGTAGATGAAGATGACAGCAGCCAGGCACTGGGGGTCGAGCGCGTCCCGAAAGTCGCTCAGGTAGTGGGGATAGCGGCGCCGCACATCTCGGATCAGGCCCCCGAAGGGCCGGCCCGTCCGCCGGAGGGGATCGTCTTCCACTGCATCTACCACCTCTACCATCTGCAGGAGCGCTGCAACCCAGGCCTCCGTCAGGGCACCCGCCACGGCCCCTCTGTGCTCGGCCCCTCCTCCATGCTCATCCGGACCACCCAGCCCCGAGCCCCCGCAGGCAGCGGCTCCCGGCCCCCGGGCCCGTACCCTTCTCCTGTGCTGACTTGGGCTCCAGTCCAGCCCCAGGGGGCAACAGCCGGCCCTGCTCCTCCCGCTTCTTGAGCATCTGGCGTTGGAAGTGGGCGACGGAGCGCAGCAGCTCCTCGCCCTGCACTTCCGAGGGCGGCAGCACCACGCTGCAGTCCAGGAAGGCGTTGATGGCGGCCAGCAGGTCCTCCCGCTCGTCGGCCAGGTAGGCTGCCTCGTGGAATTGCTGCCAAAGCAGGCCCGGGGCCGGTGAGGGTGCGGGGCGAGGGCCAGGGGTCCCGGAGCGGGGCCGAGGCATGTCCCCACGGGCACTGGGCAGGGCCTGACCTTGTCGGACATGAGCGTGGAGATGGAGCGGCCGATCTCGTGGTAGTCCATGTTGGCGCTGCTCGGGCCCAGAAGCAGGAAGAGGAAGCGCACGGGCACGGGTACCTCCAGCACCGCGTCCAGCTCCACGGCCTCCCGCAGCCGCACGAAGGCCATGGTGGGGCGGGACAGGAACTCTACGCAGCCTAGGGGCGGGGGTGCCATCGTGGGCTAAGGGAGGGCACGGACCAGCCCCCCCAGACCCCCAGCTGCCAGCCCCAAGGTGGCACCGAGGCAGGCCGGGCTGTCGACACCTCCCACCCACAAGACCTGCCACGTACCCACAAGACCTGCCCACGTACCCACAAGGACCACTGTGGCCTCGGCGTTCTCGGGGATCTTCTCCAGGAGCTTCAGTTCGTGCTTGGACTTGGAGCGCGTGATGCCCGCCGGTGGGGCTGAGGGTGGCAGCTCCCGCTGGGGAAGCCAAAGAACAGAGCTCAGCCCAGCCAGGCCCCCCCACCGTAGGCTCCCCGCCGCCCCACAGTCCCCCGACCCCGCACAGTCCCCCCACCGCATCTCCACGCTGGGATCACGCACACTACCTGGCCGCCCACGCTAGCGGCCGAGAGCTGAACCAGCCAGTGCCAGCCCTCACCTCTCGTTCCACCTCGAGCCGAGTCTCGGGGACACCTCCGATGAGAGGCTCGGTGACATGGGGATCACTCTCGGCCCCCTGGCCGTGGTGATGGCCCAGCAGGGAGCCAAGGGAGCCGGCTGAGATGTTTCGTGGGAAGGAGAAGTCCTTCTCGTCACTCGGGTGGCTGGCAGAGCGGGGGGCGGTGAGGGACGGAGCGCCGTGGTCACGGCGCGGGGCGGGCGGGCAGGGGCGGCAGGGGCGGCTCACCTGTGTTTCAGGAGCAGGGCCCGCAGCACGTTGGCTCTGTCCTCGGCCTTGATCTGGTCGGAGATGACCATCTGCTCCACCACCTGGTGGGCCACCCCGGGCAGGGTCTGCTGGTCCAGGTCCAAAAGCACGGCCCCTGGAGGAAGGATGGCATGGACGGGCCTCCCCCCCAGGCACGAAGTGAGGGCAGCGGGTGGGAGGGAGGGGGAACCGGGGATGAGGGGGCGCCCAGGTAAGCACAGTCCAGGGACGGAGCACTGGCCTAGAGACCAGTGAGCGGCGCTCAAGACCCGAGCCCCATCACGTCTCTGACCCGTCCTGTCCGTTCCTTCCGAGCCTCTCTCCCACAGGGATGTGGTGGGGCTCGGCAAAGGCCACCGAGGCAGGGCCCTCCCAGAGGCCCCTTCCAAGAAGCACGCAGCGCTCCGCTGGGGCGCACCAGGCTGTCCACTCAGGGCTCACTCGGTGAGTCACATGCTGCCTCCTCTATGTCCATTCTAGGGTCCTAGTTCTGCCCTCCAAACATGACACGGCCCATCTGTGGCCTTGAGCCATCGGAAGATGTCAGCCTCTAGCCTGGCCTCCTAGACTTCCCCCAAGTCCAACAGCTGCTCATGGGACAGTTTCCAGATCTTTCCACTGGTCACTGCTCTGAATTACTATTTTATATAGAAATGGAAATCCTTTCAAAAGTGACCAGATCATCTTTCTGTCGAGGTCAACTTGTAGGAACGCAGAACTAGACAACAAACAGAACCATTTAAACGAAAACGGGGGGCGCCTGGGGGCCTCCATCAGTTAAGTGTCTGCCTTCAGCTAGGGTCCTGGGATCGAGCCCCTCGGCTGGGGGCCTGCTTCTCCCTCTGCCTCTGCCCCTCCCCCTTGCTGGTTCTCTGCCCCCGTGAGAGAGACCCATGGTCTCTCTCAAATAAAATCTAAAAAAAAAAAAAAAAAGGAGTGTAACAACTAACAGAACCAAAGGGCCCTGAGCAGCCGAAACAGAGGTCACAAAGCCCAGCAACAAGGCATGTGCATGTTGGCGTCTTACGCAAAGCCTGACAGCTTCCCTCAGAGCCCATTTACTCCTGGTTCTAAAGCAGTTCTGACAGCGGGTTTCTGAGTCCTCAGCTGCCTTCTCACAGCAACTGGGAGTGACTTCTCCAAAGGGAAGGAGATAACAGACACAGACACAGAGCAGAAACATCAGAGACCTCAAAGAGTCTGATATCTTGGTCATAGCCCTGGGGGCACCAGGCTAGCTCAGTCGCAAAAGCATGTAACTCCTGACCTCGGGGTTGTGAGTTCGAGCCCCACGACGGCTGTACAGACGACTTAAAAATAAAATGCTAAAAAGAAAAAAACCAAAAACCGAAAAACGGCACTTTACATAGGCCTACAGATTAGATTAGATCACTTCAGAAAAATTTCCATCGACATTCTTTAAAAACATGTCACCATCCCAAACATACCAGCTCAGGTTATCTGAAAACATCACTTTAAGGAGCCATTTGCTAAAAATGCCAGATAAGAGAGCGGTGTCAACCCTGCCCTGCAGTCACCAATGACAGAGCCCAGCCAATGACAGGCTATGTGACGTCAGGAGACGAGGAGGCGCCTTCCTGGGCTAGGGTAGCATTACACTCTGGGGGGCTCTGGTCCTCTGAGAACAGGCTCAGTCCACGAGATTTACCTGGGGCAGGGTGGGGGGCGGGCAGGGCAGGTTACCGTGGGCCAGGGTCCGGCGGAGCTCCAGGAGGCTGCGGAAGGAGAGGGAGGCCACATGTGGCTTCCCCCAGCGCTCCGTCTCCTCCTCCACATCCTCCTCAAATTTGATCCAGCGTGCTGTTTCCCGCCACTGAGGCTCCTGGTTTTTGTCCAGCAGCAACTCATTCAGCTCCACAAACACCTTGGGATAGAAGATGCAAGGGCACAGCAAGGTCAGAGCCAAGGGGCCCCAGGACTGCTCTCCAAGACAGCCAGCGTTGGGGTGGGACGTGAGCTGGCACGGCCCCAGGCACCACACAGGGCATGGGCCTCGCCTGATCCTAGCCAATCTGATTCTCTCTTTGCCTCATCTATAAAACAGGAATACGACTAACCACCTCAAAGGCCTTTTATGGGGACTCAAAAGAAAGCATACAAAACCCTCAGCTCTGTACATGGCGTAGCACGTGCTTGATAAAGGATCACCGCGCACGCACACACACTAGAATGCTGTATGCTCCCGAGTACACGCACTTGGTACACGTCGTACTGAGCAGGACACCAGAGCAGTCACAGCGGGTGGTACTGAGCAGAGGCGCGAAGGGAGAGAGCGTGGAAAACGTTCTGTGTGTGGGCAAAGTTAGCCGGCTGTGTACATGTGCAAAAAGTCACCTGAACCGCACACTTAGCCCCAGTGCACTTCACTGGGTGCTGACAGACCCCAATAAAAACGGTCAAAAAAATCCACTGGAAGGGGTGGGTTTGAGGACCAGATCACTGGAGCCTACGATGGGCAGTGTCCCTAAGGAACTGCCTGATGTATGGCTGACGTCCCCTGGGCTGTGAGCTCCTCTACAGAGCCTCCTCTAGCCCAAAGGGTCCTCATGCTCCTCACGGCCAGCTGCCAGAAAACAGCCAGAATATAGAAATCAACGGTGTCTGAGATGTGAATCAGAATTCTAACACCCGAATCAACCATGTCAAGGACTCTTGTGCAGTGTACAACCTTCACAACTGCAGATAGCAGCCCTGGTATTAGAGATTATTACTGTGGGTGGGGGACAGGGAACCTGTGGGTTGGAAATGGACAGGGAGATAACGGAAGGGCAAGAAGTGGCGAACGGTACCTCATGGGGCTTGTGGGGGGCCCGGGGCCGGGCCCGAGGCGTGGGGCCGGGCTCTCGCCCTTCCCGGCCGCCCTGCCCAGATGCCTTGGCATTCTTCCGCACCAAGTGCCGCCGCACTCCAGGAACGTCCTCAAACCGGTGACCTACAGGAGGCGGGGGCCAGGGTGAGGCTCCCGTTTTCTCTCACTCCTGCTCCCACCAGCCCTGGGCTTGGCCCGGCCAGCACTCACTCTTCATGAGGTCTAAGTCGGCGGTGGCCAGCGTCTGGGCCTCACTCTCGTCTGTGGGGACTCGGGGCAGCAGGGCCTGCTCCGCCCCCGTCATGCTCCCAATGCGCCTCCTCTCCTGCAGGTTATAGCTTCGGTGCCCGGGCTGTGCTTTGGTCAGGGGACGCGCGGACGCTCCCCCGTCGTCACCTCCTGCAGTGCCGCTGGCCATAGCCGTCGCCGCCTCCTCCACTGGGACTCTGGACAGACAGAGCCGCGGTGAGCCAGAGTCAAGCCAGGGGGACGCTAGACAAATCCGGAGAGGGGACCCCACCTGGACTCACGGTGGGCGTGCACGGGGACCGGTCAGCCCCCCGCAGGCAGGGGCAGCCCTGCAACCGGGCTCTTCACACCAGCTGCCTCAGACCACCAGCCCCTCAGCAGCAAAGCAGAGCCGAGGCCAGCCCCCCGGGGGCTGGGGGGTGAGGACAGCACAGCTACCAGCGCAGGCCCTCCTTCCCCTCTGGCGCACACCCCTCCCCGTGGGCTCAAGAGGGTCACGGCTCCCAAGTTTCTAACCAAATGGAAGAAACTTTGAAAGTGCACGCGGCTCCCATGAACTCGTCCTTACAGGTGCCTACTTTTGCTCCTAGCCCCAAACCAGGATGTCCCCTTCCTCTCGGCCACTACACCCAGCCACGTCATTCTGAACTGCCCTCCCACAGCTCCAAGCCTGTGTCCCCCATTCACAACGAGCAGAGCCCCCGTCAGGCTTTCTTCCCCTACACCTACCCCCAGTGCTCTCGGTCCTGCTGGCACCCCTGCCCACACATCTGACCTGCTTTTCCAATGCCAATGCGCTCCCTGAGGCTCCTCCGCCTTCCCCCGGGCCCCTGGGCTGCCCGCCAGCACGAGTTCCCTGCTCGAGCCCCTGCAGACGGCCACCCTGTCTGTCTCCCCAGCAAGTCAGGCAGCCCATGCCCCACCTCCTTCCCTGCAGCCCTTCACGCTGCCTGGCACCCAGGAAATAGCAGGTCCATGATAATGGTGACCTTGAGACCCAGTTCAAAGTGATTTCCTCCAAGAAGACTTCTCTGGCTAACACCCCCAAACTCCAATCCCCCACTGATAGGGACCAAATCTGCCCTTCACCATAGTGACTTTTTGATGCCATTTTACCACGGTGGACTGGCAGCTCCCTAGGAGTGAAAGGGGGGTCTCCCACACCTTGGGGCCCCATGTTACCGATCGGATGTTATCCAATCCCCAATCGATGCCGCCCTACCTGACGTCATAGATGGCGGAGGAAGTGCAGGGGCTTTGACTGCACACCTGTCCCGTGCTGGAGTAACCCATGCTGAAACCTTATTTCACACCACCCTTTAATCCCTGCAACCACCTTGTAAGAAAGTTCTATTATTTTTGGTTTACACAGGAGAAGGCTCAGAGAAGTTATACTTGCCCAAAGGGGCAGGGCTCGGATTTGAACCCTGATCTGAGGCTCCCGAGGCTCATGCTTTTTCCCCCACATCACATCACTGACACCAGTAGGGGAGGTCTCTATCTGGGGACACCTACCCAGTCTGGGCCCCTCTGCTGGCCCGGGGAGCCGCCTCCTGGTGGGGCACTGGTGGGGGAGGAGATGGACTGGTCCTTTCTGCCTTTCGGTCAGCACCTTCGTCCTCCTGGAGAAAGAACTGGAACAGGAACCCACGGGGGCAAGTGAGGCCAGGCCAGGGACCCCGAAGAGACACCCCCCGCAGGAGCCCTGCCCCAACTCACTTGCACAGAAGAGGGTGTGGAGGCTGGTGATGGCTGGGTGAGTGCCCGGGACCCCTCGGCCTCACTGGCCTCATCTTCATCTTCCTCCCCCTCCTCAATGGTGGGGGTCTCCCCAGTCGGGGAAGCTCCAGGGCGCCTGCGAGGCTTCCGTCCCGGGCCCTGGGGTGTCTTGCGGCGGCGGGTGTCCGGAGGCAGGTGGGTGGACAGCGGGTGATGGATGTGGTGGGAGGACTGGCGGTGGTCTGCGGGGAGGAAGTACCCGGCTAGAGGCAGGCACAGCTTCCTTCCCTGCCATCGCGGTCCTGAGCCCTTCCCACCAGACCCTGGGCCCCTTCCCTGCGGGACAGGCCACCCTAAGTGCCCTTGCCTCCCCCTCCCTATCGCCCCCTCACATTCAAAGTCTTCCTCTCCATAGCTGCGGCCGGGCTCCTCTCCTCCTCGGGACCCAGCCTCCTGCAGGATCTCCTCGAACCTCTCCACGCCCAGAGTGCGGTGAAGTTCATCTTCCTCCTGCTCAGGGAACCCAGGCGCTCCAGGGCCCAAGCTCTCGGGCTCCGGCTGTGAGAATGCAGGGGTGGGGAGGACACACAGGGGCTCACCAAGAGGTGTACCCCGAACCCCTACCCTGTGCCATGCTGGAGCTCTAGGACCCTCCCAGCAGCCTTCCCCCCGAGTGCCAGGGACCCAGAGCCCCACCCCCACTGGCCCCACTCCCCAAGCAGCCTTCCCCTAGGTTCCAAGACACCTGAACCCTGTTCTAGGGCAGGAGGGAAATCTCAGGAGGAATCCTGCGTCTCCAGCCCCGAGGTAAGGCGTGGGAACTGGCCAGTTCACATGGCTGCCGGTGCACCAATTCCCTCTGCCTGGAGCACAACTACCGGCCTGAAAAGTAACTTCCGGAGGTACCCAAGCCTACTCACCTGAAACCTAGTCTCCCCCCCCCCCAGGAATCAGGAATGCAGCGCTTCCCCTTGTCAGGAATGCCCCCCCCCACGGCTGCACCCCAACAGGCCTGGGGCCCCTCGGCTTGCCAGCCCCGCCCCTCACCCCCCCCCCACCTGAGTCATACTGCAGAAGAGCGGACTGCGGGCAGTGTTGGCGGCAGGCGGCAGGGCTTTGGAGAGCTCAGCCTAGCTAAGCAGCCTGCTGCCTGGCCACAGTCTCTGTCCAGCGCACCCCCCCACCCCGCCCCGCCGGTCTCAGCTCCCGGCACCGCCAAATATTTGCTCAAGAGCTTCTGGACCTCAAGGGCATCAGGATCTCCAAGGGCGGGGTATGGAGCCCCCCTCCGTGGCGGTGCCAGTGGCCAGAGCAAGGAAGAGCCAAGGGGAGGAGGGCTAAGAGGAAGGCGGGTCCCTGGGAGACACTGAGGTGGGGACAGGAGCTGGGAACAGGAGCGGCAGGGAGTGGCAGGGATACTGGACACAAGATACCGGAGGAGTCAGGGGCTCGCTTCCCACCCCCCGCACCCAGCGGCTCTAGCCCTCTTCCCCAAGCTCCCCTCTCCACTCTCACCGGAATTAGCAGCGGGAGGAAGGCGGCGAGAGGCGGCTGAAGCGAGTGAGCGCGGGGAGCTAGCCAGGGTGGGGGCAGGGGGGTTGAGAGCCCCTCGCACCTGAGGCCGCAGGAGGAAGTCCATGGCCGGCAGGGGTGAACTTGGGAAGGAGGGGGAGGGGACCAGCCCGTGCCCCTTTCCCAGTCACGTGCCCTGCTGGGCCAGATGGCCAATAAGGGGCTGATTATGGCACTTGGGGTTAATCATTACACTCCCCAGGAAAATCAGGAGGGGGCCACGTGGGGCAGTGGCCACGTGGGGCCGCGCAGGGCGGGCCGGGCGGCACGTGGGGCCAGGGGCGGGCGTCAGTGCAAGCAAACTCTGCCCAGAACCGCTGTGCGAGGACGCTGCCGCCTCTAAGGCTGAGTCAGAAGGGGGTCGCCAGGTTAGAGACCCAGGTCCCCAAAGTTCCTCTCTCTCTGAGGCTAGAGAACCACCCGGATCTTCAGGAAACAGCCTCAGTTCCCTCCTGGAAGTGGCTGGACTGCCCCACCAATACCCATCCCAGACCCAGATGGGGCCAGGGGAGGGATGGAAGCACCCCTCCCCAATCCCTCAGAGGCTCCCCCTCCTCCTGAGCACGCGCGCGCGCGCGCGCGCACACACACACACACACACTCCGCAGTCTGCCAGTAGACCCTCCCCAAGACCACCTGTGGTGGGGGAGGCCTGGTGGGGAGGCCCGGTGGGGCGGCCAGGCGAGCCGGCAATACTCACAGGACAGAAAGGATCTGCGCCCGAGGCGGGGCGCCGGGGGGCGCTGCTCATGGCCAAATCTTAGCCCTTTTCACTGTCACGGCGGCTTTCAGGGCAACAAGGTGGCGGCATAACCTGGGTGGGGGGGACGGATCACGTGAGGGCAGGCCGCAGGGCACACAAGTGCCCCAGCCTTGCTCAGCCGCCCCCCCAACACACGCCCAGCTCAGGGAAGGTCAGGTCTCAGGAACTTCCCGCCAGCGGGCACCAAGGGATCTCCCTGCTGCTCAGGAACCTCTGGACTGTGAAGGGCTTTAGGATGCCCCATAGAGACCAGAGAGCAAAGAAAAGAGTTATTTATAGGAAGAAAAGAAAAAACAGAGAAGACGATGGGGGGGGGCTGCAGAGGAGGCCACAGAAGGCCAAGTGAGGTGACAGAGAAGGTGCAAGAGACTGCAGAAAGGGGGGGCAGGAGTCAAGGCCCAGACCTACCGAGAAAGCAGCAGAAATCAGGGTGGGGAAGGCAGGAGGAGGGAAGGAAAGGACAGGCTGAGCCAGAAACGGGGGCAGTGACCGAATTGTGGCAACCGAGATGGGCAGACCGGGAGAGGGGCCTCCGGGGAAGGGAGACACCCCATGGAGCAGAGTGGGAAGGAAGGAAGGGAGAGACTGGAGAGAGCCCCAAACAGCCAGCAAGGGGGTGGCAGAGACACAGACCCAGGGCTGGGAGGAGACACAGGACTGTGCCCCCTCCCCTGATGAAGGAGGCTCCCTGGGGGAGGGGCAGGAGCCCAACTCCACTCACTCAGTGGGAGGGAGGGAGACGGCGGGCACAGGCAGGACAGGCCTTTATAATGGGGGAGGGGCACGTGACGAACTGGGAGGGTGGGCGCCGAAACCCTGAGGTTCAGCCCTAAGGGGCAGTGCTGATCTCTCCCCTCCCGTAGCCCGAGGCCAGGAAAATCTGAGTGGCAGGGTTGCTGGCCTCCTGACTGTGACTGTCGGGGTGTCTCCGGAGGGCACTGTGTGGGGTGGGAAAGCAGAAGAGCTGTGGTTAAGGAACTTGCCCAGGGCAAGTCGGGGTACTCATTCCTAGTGGGGGAAGCAGATGTGGGGGGGGGGGCGGCACTCCAGGTTCTCAGGAGTACTGAAGCTCCCCAGTGTGTTGTTGGGGGAGGGGATCCGGGTTGATCGACTTAGGGCTCACTCGGGGAAAAGAGAGGTCAGTGTGGGGTCAGACAACATAGGTCTGGGGGGTCAGTCCAGTGGGGGGAGCCTGGAGCAACACATTCCTGGCAAGCACTCCCGACTCAGCTGACGCTCTCTCTTCACCTCCCCCTAGCAGGCCTTCAGCCAGGTCACGTTTGGTGTGGGGGAGAGGGGTGCTGGGGGGAGGGACCCCGGTCTGAGAAGGGTGCTGGTGTCTGGAGCACCTGCAGGTGCCCCACTCCTACTTCCAGGCTGTGCCCTCCGTGTACTCCCCCACCTCCCCACCCCCGCCCCGCCGTCCCAGAACACAAAGCAGCTTCTGTCCAGAGCATCGGTGCCGATAATCCGGGGTGGGGGCACATTCCGGGGACCAGCCCCGACCGGCCCAGAGGATTAGCATCTCCCCCACTCCCGCCCAAGGGATTAGCACCCCGGGCCCCCACTTGGGCATTAACCACCCCCCAAGTAAACTCGTACATTCCACAGCTCTTCGATGTGGGGCTGGTGAGGGTGGAGTAGGGGGCGGAGGGAGGAGGATAAAGTGGATTTCAGGCAGCGCCGCCCCCAACACCAAGCACAGGGCTTCCCACCTAGACAAGTCAGCCCCCCCCCCCCAGCCCCAGTCAGGTCCAGCTCTCCCGACTCGTCTTTCCCCTCCCCACCCAGTCGCTCCCTCTTCTGCCTGCCCCTTGTCCTGACCTGACCCGCCACCCCCTCCCTTCCCTGCTCAACCTCTCAACCCGGAGGTCCGGAGCAGCGGCCCGGGGGCACCCCCAGCCTAGGCACCCTGGACGGGCCTTAAGAATAGAGTAGAGGGTCGTAGGAGAGGGGTGTCGTCCGGAGCCCGCCCAGGAATTGGGAAGGCCGGCGGCGCCTCCGAGACTACCCCCTCCTGGTGGCAGGGGGCGCGGCACCCTCACTTTAGGAAACTCTAATAAGCGGACCCCGGATCCCGTTCCGAACCAGCAGTTCGCGCGCCTCCGCATCCTTCTCCCCAAGACCTCGCTTCCCCGAGCCCCAGTCTCCGCCCCTTCCTCCACTTCCACTCCCTCCCTGCTCCGAGTCCCGAGTTCCCCCCTTTCCTTCCCCCCCCTTCCTCCCTCCGCGGCCCTGGCCCTCCTCCGCTGCCACCTCTCGGCTTACCCGCTTGCTCTAGACTTCGTGCCCCGGAGGTCTCGGGGTCTCTCCCCCTTGTTCGGCGCCCTCGCGCGCTCCCGACGACTCCCTAGTGCCCACCTCGGGGCGCACCCCCGCCGCTCCCAACTTCTCCCAACTCAACTTTCCCCCGCGCCGCGGGCAGGCCAGCCCCCTGCGTGCGCGCCCCCCGCCGCACCGTGCGCGGCCCCGCCGCGGCGGGTGGGGAGGCGGGGAGTGGGGGCTGAGACCCGTGGACGGAGACGCGCTTCCAGGCACCGCCCGGCACCGGGAGCTCGGCGCTCCAGCCGCCAGCCGGCTGTCCGGCTCGGTCCCGTGAGGCAGCCGCCCGGGCTTCCCCGCCTGGGACTCGGGCACCCCCGGGACGCCGTCTCTTGGCCGCATTAAGCACTTCTGGGCGGAAAGGAGCCCGCCTCACGCTGGATATCCCAGACAGGAAAACGGAGACACAAGGATGATCGGGAAATTCCGGGCGGAGGAACTGGAAATACGGATGCTTCGGGATCAAGATTCTCCCCCTACCCCCCACTCCCCAGTAATCCCCAGTGCCTCCAGGATAGGCCCTGTCTTTGCCTGGGGGTTGGGAGGGCGGTGGCGATAGGGGTAATGGCTCCTGGAGGTTGGATTCCCATTACCCTGAGCTGACCTAGACTTTCCGAACCCGGGAACTTCTGCCTCAGTGATACCCTGCGGCGACCTCCCTCCTCGAACCCTACTGTAATCATCACCTGCCGCTAGAGATTTCTGTACTTCTGGTTTTTCTCAACTAAATTATAAATTCTTCCAGATAAAGAGTATACTTTTTTTTTTTTAATATGCCACTAGGTGAAGCACAGCATTGTGTATGCAGAGAACGTTCTGATATAAACAAGTTAATTGACAAATGTTTATCACCAACTATGGTTCTGGCGCTGAGGAGTGCTGTTTGGGGCTGTTTTTGTCCAGTTCACATCCCTCAAGAATGCAATCATGAGACAATTAGAGAGGAGCGCAAGAAAATCTATAATCAACTCCTTAAGGGATGAGGTCAAGGCTGCTCCGAGTGTAGCATCTGTCTGTACTTCTGTGTGTTGAGGGCGGTAGTCAACCTGCCAGCCCTCGGCCACACCCTGGCTGACTCCGGTGGGCCCGGGTTCTCCAAGCAGGTACCGCGGGACGCCCAGCGTTCCAGCCAGCTTGCCTCGGGACGTCACGGTGTTGCGAGCAGCTGCAGTCAGGTGGGCTCCGGGACGACAAACGGGGCCCAAAGGGCAGACAGGGGTCTCTGGTCTACGTTAAATCCAGAGGCACACCTGCCTCTCTTCCCAGCTCTGTGGTTCGGCTGGTCCCTGCGAAGTCGTTATCAAGGCATGGCTCAGAGCCATTCCTCAATCAACGCTGAGGTCTCCAGATGGCCTGAGGAGAGGTGGGAATCCGTATTGCTGTTGTCAGGAGGTCGTTGGAACCCCAACGCCATCAGCCGGGTCAGAGAGCACCCATCCGGGCCGGGGAGGCAGACTACCAAACCCCAAACCCCAGAGGGCGCCCGACCCCCACCCTACTGCGTTCTGGAATGTGTAGCCCCAGAGAGGCCCTTTGCAAAAGAAGGTTGTGATCACAAAAAGGAGTAACAAGAGCAGAGCACACTGGGAGCCGCGGCAGTACCGCGGCGAGGCCCGGAAAGCGGACACGAGATGCTTTCTGGGACTTGAAGTCCAAGGTTTTCCTCCGCGGTGGAACCGGAGTCCTGGGAGGCGAGTGCTGCAGAAAACCTCCGCGCAGCCTGCTGGGAGTTGTAGTCTTCCTGTGCCTAATGCCCCTTATATTGCTGGGAAATCTGGCTCTCCTTGGTACTACATGCCCCAGAAGCTCATGCGCAGACAGGAGGGCGGGGCAGGGCCAGAGGCTGGGGTGCCGCCTCCTCTGCAACGCCGGGGCCGAAGTCTTAGAACCCAGGGCCCGTAGGGGTCCCCGCGGCTGCCGCGATGCAGAAATACGAGAAACTCGAGAAGATTGGGGAAGGTAATGGGACTACGAGATGTTCCTGCCAGATCTTCCTCTGCAGACCCTTCGGCGCTCCTTGCAGCGCCGGCTCCTCTACCGTCAGCAATACCCACAAGCTCCGATCTCAGCACTGGCTGCAGCCTTGGCCCCGAGCTCAACACTCCTTGCAGACACCTCTCCTTCCCGTTAGCATTAACCGCAGACGCCCCTTCCCAACCTTGGCACTTCCTGAGACCTACCTGCCGACCTTAGCACTTCCTGCATCTCCTGCCCCGAGCCTCAGCACCACTGGCAGAGCTTTCATCCACCACCACCGCCGCCCCCCCACCCCAGCCTCAGTGGTCCATGCAGACCGCCGACCTCATTTCTGCCGGCCCACACTTTTCTCCCAGGCCTGCTCGCTATTTCCAGAACCCCCGGAAGCAGCGCCTTTATTACAGACTTCCCTACGCCGGCAGCTGCAGCCTCTCCCTGCTCCAGACACCCTTGAGGCGTCTGCAGGCACCTTCTCTGCCCCCACCCTCCCTGGCAGAGCTCCTCCATGCTGAGCCTTCACGCTGAATCTCTCTCTTTAGTCCTCCAGGCTTCACCAATACACTCCCACGCTGCCTGTTCCCCTGACAGGGACTTCCTGGGACCCTTGTCCCATCTTCCTCCTCACCCCTGACCTTCTTCCCCCAGGGACCTATGGAACAGTATTCAAGGCCAAAAACCGGGAGACCCATGAGATCGTGGCTCTGAAGCGGGTGAGGCTGGACGACGATGATGAGGTAGGACTGGAACCTCAGGGCCAGGGAGGGGGTTGAGGGCCCAGGCTGGGTGGGATGTGACTGTTGCCCGCCCGGCCCCCTCCCATGTGTAGGGAGTGCCGAGTTCAGCCCTTCGGGAAATCTGCCTACTCAAAGAGCTGAAGCACAAGAACATCGTCAGGTGTGTAGCTGGGCAGGGTCCTCCTTGCCTGTGTGGTCACTTGGAGGAGGGGGGCTTCAGAGAGGGGCTGGGCCGATACTGGGATCAGGGTTGGGCTGAAATAGGGACTTGAGGCTGACATTTGCAGACATGCCTGGCTGAGTCCTTCCTCCTTCCTAGGCTTCATGACGTCTTGCATAGCGACAAGAAGCTGACTTTGGTTTTTGAGTTCTGTGACCAGGTAAAAGGGGGATTCTGGGGACAGTAGCCTTGGGAGGGTACAGGGGCCCAGACTGAGGTCAAACTCTGTCCGGTTCCCCACCCCACCCCTTTCTAGGACCTTAAGAAGTATTTCGACAGCTGTAATGGTGATCTGGATCCTGAAATTGTGAAGGTGAGGGGCTGGTGTCTGGGAGACTCAGGGAGGCGGGGTAGGAGTCTGTCTTCAGTCTATACCCTCTGAGCACCAAGTTCAGGCCCTGAGCGGGGATAGGCTGGAGTGTCAGGGAATAAGCAAGCTCTATTTCTGTCCTCCAGGAGCCTCCCTCTTTGCAAGCATCTTTGCTCTTTGATCTGACAGTAACACTCTGCTATCAGTGATGTGATTTGCACTTGAGAGATGAGAAGATGAGATTCAAAGAGATTCATTCATTCATTCAGAAAATACCTATTGGATTCTTTGCTTTGTGCCAGGCACTGTTCTAGGCCCAAGACCAAGTGCCTTGTCCCAGGTTCCAGGGGAAGTAGTGCTGATTAATAATAGAGCATGAGATATATACTGATGGCTCTGGGGTGTGTGCTTACCCGAGGCCATTTAGGGGAGAGATCAGTGCAGGAAGATAGGAAGGCCCACTAGGCTGTAAATTCCAGAAAGATTCGGATCAGGGCCCCTGTGCACTGTTCACTTATTAATACCTAGCCCAGTACAAAGCAGGTCCTCCATCATCACTGAAAGATGGGTGGGGTTTTGAGACAAAGCAGAGGGTGAAGAAGGGAGCAGGGCCCATCGAGGGGGGAGGGCAGCTTCCTATCCAGAAGGTGTGATGCCCTCCCCTACTCCTCCCTCCCCGCCCAGTCATTCCTCTTCCAGCTGCTGAAAGGCCTGGGATTCTGTCACAGTCGCAACGTGCTGCACAGGGACCTGAAGCCCCAGAACCTGCTCATAAACAGGGTACCTCTTGGGGAGAAGGTGGGAGATGGGGCAGACTCACGTCACAAGTGATGAGGGGAGCCATGCCGGGAGGCCTGCCCTGAGACTGTTGCAAACCCCTCTCCCTGTCCCCATCCCCCCCCCAGAATGGGGAGCTGAAATTGGCTGATTTTGGCTTGGCTCGAGCCTTCGGGATCCCTGTCCGCTGTTACTCAGCCGAGGTGAGCTGGGGATGTGGGGTGTGGGATATGGGGTGGGGGGAGGGGATCCCCTCCGAGCAGAGCGCCTTCATCCCCTTCTCCAGGACCCAAAACATTATTCTGCCCCACCCCCTGCCCCTCGCTGAGCCCCGCCCCCCGTCCTCTCAGCGGGGGGTCGCTGTGGGTGGGGTCTTCTCCAGGTGGTCACGCTGTGGTACCGCCCACCGGATGTCCTCTTTGGGGCCAAGCTGTACTCCACATCCATCGACATGTGGTCAGCCGGCTGCATTTTCGCAGGTGACACGCTGGGGGTCTGCAGAGCCGCTTCCTCTCCCAGTCATGTGGACAGATCGGGTCCGGAGTGTCTCCTCTGGGGAAGGGAGTGAGGCCCTTGGGGATGGGGCTAGAAGGCACAGAGGGCACCGTGGGAAAGAGGGCTTCTTCGCGTGTCTTCTCTCACACCTGCTCTTCTCACAGAGCTGGCCAATGCGGGGCGGCCGCTTTTCCCTGGCAACGACGTAGATGACCAGTTGAAGAGGATCTTCCGATATCCTTTGACATTTCCCTTCCCCTCGAGCTCTCTAAAGAGCAGGGGAGGCACCGGGCCGGCTCCATCGGTAGAGGATATAACTCTTGATCTCAGGGGTCATGAGTTTGAGTCCCACGTTGGGCCTAGAGTTTATTTAAAAAAAAAAAAAATGAAGGGGAGTCAGGAGCTCCTGGAGCTCCAGAGTGCAAGGAGTGAGGGTGGCGATGGGCTGGGCCAGGAGAGGGCATGGCTCTGGGCGAGGGGTGGAAGGCAGAGGGCAGCGGACACCCCGAGGTTCTCAGGGCTGATTGAAGCCACGAGCATGCTCCTCCAGCGGAGACGTGAATCCTTGGGACAAAGGACCCCAAAGCAGCCACAGGATTATTTGTGGGCAGAGGAGGGGGTGACTGGGTCCTCAGGAGCAGACATCAGGGTTGAGGTCAGAGTATGAACGTGTGAAAAGTGCCTGGCACGCCAGGAACACCATGAGTGTGCTGGGCCCCACCTCTGTCCTGAGCGATGGGATAAAGTGAGGGGACTGGGGTTGGGCATGTGAGGGACGCCCCTGCCAGGAGGGGAAGAGCCCCTCACCTGCCTTTTTCCACCTGAGTGACCCTTGACCCATGGACACGCTTCTGGGGACGCCGACTGAGGAGCAGTGGCCTGCCATGACCAAGCTGCCAGACTACAAGGTGGGATGGGGGATGGGGGTGGGGGGCCTCTTCACTCCGCAGCTGTAGCAGCTCCAAGCCCCCATACCTCTGGTCTCACTCTCCCTGCCCCCCCTCCCCAGCCCTACCCGATGTACCCGGCCACAACGTCCCTGGTGAATGTCGTGCCCAAGCTCAATGCCACGGGGAGGGATCTGCTACAGGTGACCGAGGGCAAGGGTAGAGGGTGGGGTCCACAGATATTTGTGGAGGGGGGGGGATTGGGGGGGAAGGGGCCACAGGCGGTTAACCCAGCCCGAACCCGCCATGCCTTTCTCCCGTGCCTTCAGAACCTCCTGAAGTGTAACCCCGTCCAGCGTATCTCAGCAGAAGAGGCCCTGCAGCACCCCTACTTCTCCGACTTCTGCCCCCCGTAGGTGCCAGGACCTTGGCCAGGCTGGGGCCTGGCCAATTGTAGCCTCCTCCCAGGAGGGGAGGAAAAGCAGGGGAGGCACGGGGTGCTGAGCTCCAGCTGTGCTGGGCCTGGCTGGGATGGCAGTGCTCTGGCCCGTGTTCGTCGCCCCCTCCATGGACTTTACTTAATTTCATAAATTGGCTCCTTTCCCACAGTCTGGCTGATGTGGTGGTAGAGTGGCTCCGGGGGGTGGGGGGCGGGGCTGGGGCCGGGGTCTCTGCTCTGCCTTAGCGCCCTGCCCTCTACAGCCCTGCTTCCAGCTCAGACCCAGCCCTGCTGTCCAGTGCTAACTCCACTACCCGAAGTGTCCTGAGACCGGGTACTGAAGGCTCTGCCCCTCACCCTGATGGCTGGGCTCGGGGGCAGCAGCACCCCCGCTCTGGTGCTTATGCTGACACCTACCCCCCTTTCTCCCTCTGCCCAGAAGCGCTAGTCTTGAGGGCGTAGGCAGCCAGTGTCAGAGTAAGGATGGGTTCCCACCAGAATGGGCAAAAGAGGACCAGGCCTTTTCCTCATGGCTCTCCCTATCCCACCCGTACATTTCCCAGCCCCCCCTTTTTCATCGCCGGCACCCCCATCCCGATCCCCGGGGCTGTAGGCTGGGACAGGAGAGATCCAGAGATGTGGTGAGATTAGGAACCCCCCTTCCCCAGCCCCCAGTTTCCCATATTTGGGATATAGAGAAAGAGCAGGGACAGTGGGCAGTAGTGAGGTGCATTCTTACTGGCAGGAGTGGGAAGGGACGGTGAGGGTTGGGGGGAGCAGCTGGGGGCACAGCTGTTCCCATGGAGATGGGTGGTGTGCTGGCCCTTGGTCCCAGATATGAGCAAAGAGGCCTGATCTTCCCAGCAGGACAGCAGCTTGTGTTCCTGGAAGTAGGTAGTTCCTCCTACTTCTCTCCAGACTCTGGGCAGAGCCTTCTTCCAGCCGTTCTCCAACATAACTGCCCCCTCCCTGACTCCTCTCTGACTTGACACCTGTCTCACATGTCATTCTGATGAGCCCATTCACACGGGGCTGCAAAGGACACGTGCCGTCTTATCACTCTTCTCCCAGAGAGATCTGCGGTGGTGGACTGCCACTCACCTGCGTCTCAGACACTGCCTACCAGATGCTGGCTGGCAGAGGTCTTCTTGGGCCTGAGTAGGGCTGACATTGGCCTGACTAGTCTGCCTGTAAGAGAACCAGCCGAGGCTGAGGCACTAGAACTTTATTTGGGGTGAAGAGGGCAGAGACATGAGCAGGCAGGGCACGTCCTGGATGTGAGGGTGCAGCCCTGAAGACACAGACGTCAGGTCTAGAGCCGTGTGACGAGGTAGCAGGTGCGGTGGGAGGCAGACAGAGTCTTGGTGACAGCACAGGGAGGGGTGGGAGGCCTGGTGGGACCCAGACCACAGCGCTGGGACGGGAGGCCGTGTACCCACTGCCTTGCCCTCCTGAACCTGAATGGCACCCTCTAGATGGGACCTGCCCCTCCTCCCTTGAAATAGGGAGCCATTTCTTGTTACCTGGGGCCCAGGCTGAGGTGGGGACCTTGGGTTCGGTGGCTGCCCAGCCCTTCCTGAAGCTGTGGGAGGAGGGAAAGGGTCAGCGGTGGGGAGGAGTCCTCCCTCCCAGGACCCGCCGAGGTCACTGCACGCTCCTCCCCCACCGTTCTGTCCTCAGCTGGGCAGGGATGGTGTTCTAGGCTTCAGGGGAAGGGCTGAGCGCCCATGTTGGAGATGACAAAGAAGAAGGGATTGTTACCAGATTGGTGCTAGAATGCCTTTGGGAGTGCTTTCGGTTCCAGAAGTATCCCAGGACCCTGTCCCGGAACACCTAGGGGCAAGCAGTGGGGGAGGTGGCCAGTGCACACCTTGCTCCAGGTCCTGTGGCCTGATTCCTTTCCCCTCCCCCAGCTGGGGCTCAGGCTCACCTCACAGAGGTAGTCCAGGATCTCAAGGATGGTGAGCAGGCTGGCTCCGATGAACAGCCCCATCTGGCCCCCAATGTCACCTGTGGAGCCCAGGTTACCCATCAGCCCACAGCCACCTGCCCTGCCCACACCTCCCCAGACTCCTGGGTGCCCTGTGTGGGCCCCCGCGCGCGCACACACCGAGGAGTTCCGACACTTCGTAGGCCTTCTTCTGCTCCACTGTCTCATAGTTGAGGGCCTCGAAGAAGATGTCCAGCACCAGCACGTTCTCTCTGGAGGAAAAGAGGGCAGGAAAGCTCTTTGGACACCCGCTGGTGCCGGCTGCTGGGAGGAAACAGGTGCGCGACCTGCTTCCCGTCTGGGACTCCTTTAAGAGACCTGGGTCCGGCGTCATGGACCCCGTTTGCAGGAGAGACGGTGTCACAAGGTTAAACAGCTGGGTCAGAGGCCCAGGAGCCCGGTGGTGACGTGCACACTGGTGTGCCCCCCGGGTGTGCGCACGAAGGCTCGCCCGCAGGGGGGGCCCGCCCCGCTCCGCCCCCCCGCCGGCCCGGCTCACGCGATGTAGGCCTCGCTGCGGTTGTGTTTCCGGGCCAGGAAGCTGGCGGAGGCGCGGCTCGGGATCCGCACCATGGAGAGCTCCTTGGCGTAGCGCGTGCTGGCGCACGGGTTGGGGCAGGTGCACGCGTCCTTCCGCAGCATGGCGTCTAGGGGCCACAGTCGCCTGGGTCAGGGCCACCCGCCCGGCGGGGTCCGGGTCGTGGGAGGAGCGGAGCAGGGGCGGGGCTGACGGAGAAGTTCGCGCCTTACCGAGCGCCGGGTTGGCGCAGTCCTTGTACTGCTGGGGGCTGCACACTGGCGCGCCGCCTTGGGGTGGTGGGGGAGGAGACAGCTTCAGGAACTGGCCCCGCTCTGGGCCCCTTTGCCCCGGCCCGACCCGGAACCCCCTCCTCCGCCCCCACCAGCCCCTTACCAGGCATATGCATCATTCGGCAGCCGCACTTCCGAGCCACATAGCGCGTCTCACAGGCTAGACGACACCCCATTAGACTATAGGGAGAGTGGGGGCCTGCGCTGGAGCTGGGGGGACCCAGGGGATCCGAAGGCTCCAGCTCAAAATCGGGGTCCAGAGATGCGGAGCTGCAGTCGCCCCATGGTGGTGGCAGGAAGCTCAGCTGTAGTTGGTTGGTTAAGGAAGCACCAGGTACAATGTGGGGGTCACCGTGCTGGCGGGCAGAGGAGTGGGGAACCCCCCAACCCTCTGAGGTGCTGTGGGTGGAGGCGGGGCTTGGGGGCCTTGGCGGGGTGTAGGTAGGGATACTTGCTGCTGCTGGCAGGACACAAAGGTCTGGTAACCAGGGGCTGCCCCGAAGCCCAGCTGGTCGATGGTGGGCGGCTCCTCCTGGCTGTGAATCTGCACTCGGATCCCCACCTCAAACGGGGTCTCCTCTGCAGGGGAAAGGGGACCCTGAGGCCTGTGTCTCAGGACACCCCCTGCTACAGTCCTCCCTCCCCAGGACTGTGACCCACCAACCCTGCCCCCTTTTTACGGGAAAGAATGTGCTCTGGGGCCCTTCCTAGTGCCTCCTCTTGCTCCCAGAGCCTTTCGTACCCCAACTGCGCCACGCTTCCAGCCTGACCCATGGGCCCCATACCCATGTCCCTCCACACGGGCAGATACTCATCCTGTTGCACATCCAGCATGATCTCCAACCCGTTGCCCATGCCGCCCTTGGGAGTGGTGAGAAGCTCTGCCCCGTCGGCGCCAGAATTAAAGGTGTAGCACTGACCCATCCGGGTGAAGATCTGTGGGTGAGCAGACACGGAACAGACCTCACCAGCGTACAAGGAGCCCAGCCAGCCCTTTCCCCCAGGCAAACTTGAGAACGATGAGACCTCTCCTCTCCCTGCCCTCCCTTTGGTCTCTTTGACCACTGAATCCACATCTCAACACCCCAGTCCATCCCTCATACTGACACATAGAGTGGGACTCTCATGGGTTCCCATCACTCCAGCCCCTATTCCCCAACCTCCCACTCCCCAGCCCAGGGCACAGCCTATGGGACAAGTGTTTCTTTGGAGAATGGCAAGAAAGGAAGTGGGTCTCGGCTGCCCTCCTCCAGAACTAGCAGAACGTCGAAGGGGTAGAGGGAAAACAAGCTGTCTCCCCGGCACAGAGGGCTCTTCTGCCCTAGAGCAGTCCCACTAGATTCCCCCCAACCCCCAGGAGCAGGGGCTCCTCGGACCAGAGCTTGGGCCCAGAGCCAGCCTGGGTGAGTGCCCTGTGCTTGGAGGCATGACCTTGCACACTGCGGTCCAGATGAGTGACAGGGAGGGGACCCCAAGGAGCACAGTCTCCTGGGCTGAGCAGAAACGCCCTGGTGGGATGGGGAGCTATGGCCTGGCTGGGAAGGGAAGGATCCCTGGCATGGGTGTTAAGGTCCCCTGGTCTTGGAGGAGCCTGGGCTAGCAAGAATGGGTATGCCGGGTCCCGGATGGACAGGGGCTAGCCCGGTGCCTGGCAGTGCCGAGCTCGTGACCAGCTCACCACGGTGAAGTTCTCAGGCCCGCACGGCCAGCCTCGGTAGCGGCAGTCCAGCAGCATATCCTCCAGGCTATGCCCGGCCCTGGCGTACAGTCGAGCCATGTCGAAGGTCGAACTGGGCATGAAGCCGGGTGGTGCAGGGGGCTGGCCCAGGGCGCGCAGGAAGGCGGCATGGTCAGCGGGCTCCACACCCAGCAGTGCGGGCCCGGCCCAGTGCAGGTCGTTGGGCGTGAGGCGGGAGCGGCGCAGCGGGTTGATGTTGCACAGGGTGACGGCAGGGAAGGTGAGCCGGTGACTTTCACGCTCGTCCAGGGCTGTCTCATGGTGGAACTCCCCGTAGTAGCGCACCCTCTCAGCCACTTGGTAGAGGAAGGCGGCCAGCGACAGGAGCACGGCAGTGGCCCACAGCCCTCGGCGAGGCGTCAGGCCCCCGGGACCAAAGATGTGGCCCAGCCCGTGCAGGGTGCAGCTGCTGGCGAACACGCGGATGTCCGAGGCCGGCCGCCGAGCCTCCTCTGGCCCGGGATGGGGCTTCATGGCCGAGGCCTGGGGCGGGGGACACTGAGAGGGCCAGAGAGTGGTGACCAGGCTGCAGGGGCTTGGAAGGAGGAAAGAGGGTCAGTCTGAGGACCAGGAGGTGCTAAGAGGATTGCGGTGGCCAGGCGGGGGTCGCTGCGGTGAGGCGAGGGGAGGACAGGGATGGGGAGAGGAGCCCAGACCGGGAGGTGGGGAGGCGCTGGTGCAGCAGGTTTGGCTCGATGGTCTCCAGGAGCAAGCTGGGGTTCCACTAGGCTCAGCGCCGGACTGGGGCTCCTGGGGCTCGGCGGGAGAGACCAGGTAGGGCGCAGCTGGTGTGGAAAGCAGGGGCCGCTGTGCTGGAGACTGCTCTGCTGAGCCGGAGCTGCCGCAGAGGATTGGGTTACAGCAGTGTGGGGGCCGGGGGCCCGCGGAGCAGTCTGGGGGGCAGGGAAGGTCCCTGGGGGCCCAGGCTGAGCCATTAGTGCGGTGAGTTGGGGGGGGCGCGGCCATGGAGACCAGAGGCGCCAGCAGAAAACCGCAGCAATCCCGGGGAAGGCTTGAAGGGATCCTAGAGAGAAGTTGGGGCTGGGGGGTGACTTAATGGCCTTTCAGACTCCCAGCTGCAGCCCTTATGGTTGGGTTGAGGGTCGGTTGCTGACCCTGGGCCCAGTCCCTCCTTCCTTTTGCTTCTCCTCCCTTCCCACTAACCTCACTCGAGATAATCTGTTCCTTTACAGAGAGAGGAGCTGGCTCTTGACCAAGCTGGAAAGCGGTGGCAAGTTTGGCGCTAGCAGGCTCCTCTTTTTGAGCCCCCAGCAGGCCACACTGGACGGCCAGGGCTCTGCACATCCCATGCCTGGGGGGTGGTCTGTCTCCAGGGACCCTCTTCCCACCTCTCCATGCTGAGGCCCTCCTGGCTGAGAGGCTGGGCTCTGCCAACGTGGCTGTGGGCTCACCTGCCCCATCCCAGGCCGAACATGGGATGCTTACCTGCCTCCGTCCAGGGAACACGGGTGCTCTATAATTTCACATCTTTTTTCACTTAAAAACATATTCTGCATACCATGCAATATCTAGTACCTGGAAAACTTCCCCTTTTTAGAAAATGGCTGTTTGATTCCATTACGTGGATGCACCAATGTCCATCCAATCCCATCCCTACGATGAATACGGGGGGTTTCCAGTCTTCCATTGCAAACAATGGTGCTCTCAATACCATTGCACAGATGTAAATTCCCAGAAATAGAACCACTGGGTCAAGAGGCAGCGATATGGGTAGTTTGGTAGATACCACAAGGTTCCCCACTGCGGGAGTTTCGCACTCCTGTCAGAAACAGCGCAGTGTTTTGCAGAGGGGTGCTATTTCTTTTCCTTTCCTACCCACCCCCCCCGCCGAAGAAGGCTCCATGCCCAGTGTGGGACTTGAACTCACAACCCTGAGATCAAGAGTTACACACTCTATCCGCTGAGCCAGTGAAGTGCCCTTGCCGGGCTTGGTTGGGGGGGAGCTTTCCTAGAGGAAGAGATACCGTGTCCCTGATTCAGCCGGGGTGCCTTGGGACTAGATGACCTGGTAATGCTGGCCTTGAGAGAGCGGAGTGCGGCATCTGACTGAAGACGCTGCAGATGGTCTGGGTGGGGTGATGGGCTGGGTGAGGGTTGGACTCCCAGCAGCTGGAGCAGACGCCTCCAGAAAAGTAGAGCGGCCACCTGCAAGGTTAAGACCAACTGGCCTGCAGCAGGGGGCTGAGGGCCACAGGGGTCAGCCAGATGCCCCCCATAGAGCACAGCTGGGGCTGGTCATCGTCAGTGTCTGACCTTGCATTTGGTTAAACGCTCACCTGCCGCCACGTATCTGGGAGCAGGGAGATGCTGCATTGTTGGCCTGAGAGAACAGGGGCTTAGCTCCGATAATTTATTTACTGAAGCTTATTTCTACTCCATCTTGTGGCACAAAACGTGTGAGGTTGCCAGGTTCACATTGGCGGGCTCCTGGCCGGGAGGGGACGATAAACAGTTTGCCAGCTGACCACGACCACACCGTGCTGCCGTCACCTGTCCTCCCGACAAGACCGCAGCTCCGCGGGGGCAGGGCCGTCCTCCGCCGCAGGCCAGCACACGCCGTAGGTGCTTCATGAGCGCGTGATCTTGGAAGGAGGAAGTAGCTAAGTTTACTGTACAGACGTGACCAGCTTCTGAGGCCGTAGCATTGGGAGTCTGAAGTATTTTACCACAGATTATCCTGTTTATTATCTTTTAAAGGATTTATTTGAGAGAGAGAGAGAGGTCATGCACACGCGCACGCATGAAGGGGGGGCAGAGGAAGAATCTCAAGCAGACGCTGCCTGCGCTGACCGTGGAGCCCAACATGGGGCTCGATCCCAGGACCCCGAGATACGACTTGAGCCGAAGCCAAGAATCAGACACGCAATCCACTGCGCCACCCAGGCGCCCCGCATATGACCCCATTTAGACTCTTAAACTCTTAGGATGAAGTACAGCAGGCATGTGACCCAAGGGGGACAGTGGCAGGAGGCGAGGGCGAGGCTGAGGCCTCCCAGCTCCCACAGATCGCACTATTTCCTTAGCTGGGCGGGGGCGGGGGCGGGTGCAGGCTTTGGACAGGCCTTCTGAGGAGGTCAAAAGAGACCTGGAATTTTCTCCGGCGGCGGAGGCTGGAGCTGGTGGAGCAGGAGAAGCTCGCCTCTGCCGCCTCTCCCTCGAGGAGGGGTGAGGCAGGCCCGTGCAGGCTTGGCTACAGGGGCTGAGGCTGGCTCTGGGCTGCACTTACTAGGGAGGTGTTTGGTGGCAAAGCCACGCAGAGCCCACGCTCCGCTGCCTGGGCTGGGGCCACCCTGGCATGCGACCTCTCATCGTCAGGAAACAGGGCAGCACACCAGGGTTTAGCTGAAATGTTCAGGTGCTTTGTCCCCAGAGTAGCATCTGGTCCCAAACCACACCCGGAAGAGGCTGCAGGGACTGTCGGCCCCAGCTCTGCACACCTGAGCCACCAATATTCTCCCCTGATGGCCTCCAGTCGTGACGGACTCTGCTTGTCCTGCATATCGAGGCCGCCACGGCAACATGGCGTTGTCCTTGGATAGAGCCACAGGATAAATCCACCCGATTTTGTGTTTCATCGGCCTGCGAGCTAAACTGTAACTTGTCCCTCGCAGTTTGACCTAGCACTGTATGACCCGTGTGGCTGGAGTTGGGGGTACATGTCGGCTCTTGGGTCGTTCAGAGCAGGGTGTCCGCACGAAGAGGGGCTTCCGCAATCTCATGGGCGAAGAGTCAGGTGCACGGAGCCGGGGCCACGGGAAGACAGCCTGTAAACTTCCAGCTCCTTGTGGAACAGACCATGCCATGCCCTGCCCTCCTACCCCTTTCCCAAGGGCCGGGGGACGGTGTCCCAACCCACCTGTTCTGTTGGGTGGGGGTGTGGGGGGCGGGGGTGGGGATGAAATCTAGGAAAAGGACCGTCTTAAGGGAGTAGGAAGGGAGGGAAGTTGTTCTCAGAACGGGGACTGTGCTTTGAGGGGCTGGTCCAAGGGGTGGGCTCCTTCTCCCACGGCTCAGAGAGGCAGTGGGGACAGAGGAGAGTGGGGAGTCAGGGTCCAGGAAGGTGAGGTCCTGGCATGGGTGTGGGCCACCCTAGTGTGAATTCCCATTCCCACTCCCTGAGCCTGATTTAGAAAGATTCCCCGCAGCTGGGCCTGGACACCTTTAGGCTATCGGGTAGAGGGGAGACTTGGCAGGTTTTCTGAGAGGGGACGAGAGGGTCTGGGCAGAAGGAGGGAACAGACCGGGGGCCTGGGGACTCTGCCTCCTCCTCTGTGACCTATGGCTCCGGCAGGAGGGAGGCAGCCTGGCAGCAGGAGCGGGGAGTGGATGGAAGCAGTCCCTACCTCCCCCACTTCAACGCTAGGCCCAGGTCTCATCGTGAGCAGGGGAGAGCAGCCGCCTGGACCCCGGCACACTGGCCGTCCTGGGTGCTTGGTCCCTGGCAGCTCCTGGAGTTAAGCCTTGGCCCTGGGCACCAATGCTCGGCAGCGACCAGACCTCAGGACTTGGGGTTGCATTTCCTGGGGCCTCCGGGCACGTCAGGAGCTGGAGCATCCAGGGCCTGTCTCCGGATGAGCTCGGCATACAGCCCGCCTTTTGTCAGGAGCTCTTCATGGGTCCCCACCTGGAGAGAGGAAGGGGAGGGGGAGGTGATCACCCCAGCCCAGTTCAGAGCCCTAGGCGGGTTGGCTTCTTATCGGCCATTGGGCTCACTGTCTCCTAAGCCAGTGTCCCTTCTGGGGACACTATGAACCCAAAGCACAGTTGGTTACAGATCACCACTGGCAATTCTGTATTTGCTGGCGCCTCCTCTCTATTTAGCCGGATTTTGGAAGGGCATCTGAATCCTTCTATCTCTCTAACAGACTCCAGCTTGGACTTAAACCAGCAGCTGGGTGCTAGGGGCCAGGCCCCATGTAGCCTCCCGGCCTCGCTGCATTGCCAGGCTCTGGAGAGCTGCTCCTAGCCGGCCGCTGCTCACGGTCCCTGGTGCTGCCTCTTCTGACCTCAGCCCCTAGGCCCTTCTATACTTCTCTGAGTCCTTTCCCTTTGGTCCTGGGAGCCAGGTCGTAGCTCGACTATTCCCACAGGACAGAGGAAGAGCGACCTGAGAGACCAGGGCAGGGACTCCCGAATCCACGCACGGTACTGCTTCCAGAATACGGCCCCAGGCCCCTGGGCCAGGCCACCCCCTCCCACGGCTCTGCTGAACTCGTGTTCTACTCTGTCCACAGCGGAAGCTGCCCCAGCCCACCGTGCCGCTGCCCGGCCCCCCACTGACCTCGCAGACCCGGCCGTGGGCCATGACGACGATGTGGTGGGCCCCGCGCACGGTGCTGAGCCGGTGGGCGATGACGAGCACCGTGCGGCCCGCGCTGGCGCGGTCCAGGGCCTCCTGCACCACCCGCTCGGACTCCGAGTCCAGCGCGCTGGTCGCCTCATCCAGGATCAGCACTGCGGGCTGCTTGATGAGGGCGCGGGCGATGGCCAGGCGCTGCTTCTGGCCGCCAGACAGGGTTGCGCCCCGCTCACCTGGGTGGAAGGGGACAGGGCGGGGGCCTGAAGCGATCTTCACAAAGGGGCACTGGGGCCACCTGGAACGTCCCTTCTGCCCCCCACCAACACCAACCCTCTCCCTGGCACTATGCACACTCATCCCGCCTCTGACGCTTCAGCATCCTGACCCCAGAACCCTGTGCCAGTGGACGAGCGCACTCACACCAGAGAGCAGGAGCCGCGCATGCGTGGGACTCAGTGCACCCCAGAGTCACCGCATGCCCCTCCCACACCAGCGCAGGGTCTCTGAGCTGGGCCGGGCCTGCCCTATTCTGGCCTGCTGGGTCTCCGCCGCTGGGGGACATCCAGGACCTGGATGTGGGCCCTGGAGTGGGCTGATGGCCTGCCAAGGGGCATTCTGGGAAGACCACCCTTGGGGTCTACCATGTCCACAGGAAACAGCAGAGGTGACTGCCCGGAGCTAGAGAAAGCGCCACGGTGACCACGGTCAGAGAGCAGGGAGGCGGACCGGAGTCGCAGATGGGCCCGGGAGTGTGCTGGGGTCGGAGGTACATGGAAGGAGCCGCTCCCGACAGGTGTGGGGACAGCTCCTCCCCCGGGGTGGTGTGGGATCTGAGCAGGGGGATCTGAAACGGCTGAATCAGCCACTGCCCATGGATGACGGCTAAAGACAGGGCACGAAGGGGGTGCCACTTCGCAGGTATGACGCTCAGCTAGACTGAGCCATCGGCTCCAAGAAAAGCTGAAAACCCCAGCTGTGCCACACCCTGACGTGTGCTGGAACATTCCGCAACAGGGCCAAGACTCCAGATGAAACACCTGGCCCCAAAGGTTGCAAAAAGACCCTCTGAGATGAACGCACAAAGCTGCGAGCCACATGGAGAATGTTCTAGTGTGAGGCTGTGATATTTCAATGTTCCAGGACCATCTACACCCTTTTCTAGGTTAAGTCAGAAGGGAGACCTGTTCAGCCCAATCAATCCCTGTGGGTAACTAGACAGAAACATTTTCAAATTCAGGAATAAAGGAACAGGAATGACACGGGAGCCAGAAGCGTAAGAACTTTGAGGCGGTTAATACCACAGTGTTTCTGGTCAGGTCTTAGGACGTGGGGGCCCCTGGGAAGCTCTGAAGGGTCCCAACGCCACGGGTCCCTTGTGTCCCTGGCTGGGCCCCATCCCTGCACTCCCTGCGGCGCCCCCGTCTTTGCAGCCTGTGTGTGGCTGAACCGCAGAACCACGTCCGCCTGCACAGGTCTCGTCTTCCCTGATGCCAGGCCTCTCCTGGCCCCTGGATTCTCACACCATGGGCCCCGCAGACCCGAGGAGGAAACCCCCCTGGGACTCACCCACGACGGTGTTGTAACCCTCCGGGAAGCTGGTGATGAACTCGTGGGCGTTGGCCTCCTGGGCAGCCGCATACACCTCTTCGTCCGTGGCTCCCGGCTTCCCAAAGCGGATGTTTTCCATGATCGTCGTTCCAAACAGGACTGGCTCCTGCAGGTGGGGGATCCACACGGGATATTCTGACTTTGCCCTGAACCTCAGAGGGGTGCATCAGGAAGGGCGATTTTGGCTACACCGGAACTGCCCTCTTGGAGGGCGAGTAGAGCAAGTTCAAAGTTACAAGTCAAGTAAGAAAATCTGAGGACGCCTGGGTGGCTCAGTGGGTTAAGCCGCTGCCTTCGGCTCAGGTCATGATCCCAGGGTCCTGGGATCGAGTCCCGCATCGGGCTCTCTGCTGAGCGGGGAGCCTGCTTTCCTCTCTCTCTCTCTCTCTCTGCCTGCCTCTCTGCCTACTTGTGATCTCTCTCTGTCAAATAAATAAATAAAATCTAAAAAAAAAAAAAAAAAAAAGAAAATCTATGAGTGTGGGAAGAGGCTGAGCTCCCCGCAGGGCACAGGGTCCCTGAGGAGTGGGATGGAAGGCGGCTGGCAAAGCCCCTCCTCTCTGGAGAGATGGGGTGGGGGTCTGCATTCTGGCTTTCTTCTGCAGGGGAAGGAGGTAAGGGTGCCTTCTGCACCCTTCTCCCTCAGAGGGAGAAGATGGACCCTTGCTGGGCAGCACCACCTCGAACAGAAGGAAAGGAGTAGGGCTGAGGGCTTCAGGTGGGGCCATGGGACCTTGCCTCTTGGGGGTGTGGGGGTCTCTCGACCTCTGGACACCACAGGTTTATCAGAGAACCCAGCAATCCTCAAACAGCTTCCCACCTGCTTGGATGGGTTTCGTTGAGAAGTGGAGTTCCTGCCCTGGGGATGAGGGCAGGGCTGCGGGGGGCTGGCCCGGGGAAGCCCGAGATCCCCTGACCACTGGGGGACCAGTGAAGAAGGCCAGAGCCTTCTCCCGCCCCGCCGAAGAGAACAGGGGAGAGGGTCTGAGAGGGTCAAGACACATGTCCTAGGTGAGCCCGCACGGAGGAGAGCCTCTCCTCTCCCCACCTGGCTGATGAAGCCGATGACGTGGCCCCGGAGCCAGGAGGGATCGAGGGTCCGCAGGTCCCGTCCATCCAGCGTCACTACGCCCGCCGTGGGGTCATAGAAGCGCTCAAGCAGGGAAGCCACGGTGGTCTTTCCTGGGGAATTGGGGTCGGGGAGATGGTGTGGTTACAGAAGCATCATGGTTCCTGGACATTGTGCCAGGAAAGAGAACCCCTGGGGAGGGTGAAGGGGTCCCTCCTCCCCCCTACAAATCATAGCGGGGGATGGTAGTGGGTTCGTCTCACCTCCCCCGGACTGGCCCACAAGCGCCACGATCTTGCCAGGGGGCAGGGTGAGTGTGAAGTCCTGTAGCACCTGGAAGCCGGGGCGGCAGGGGTAGCTGGAGCCGAGAGAGAGCCTCAGTCAGACCGGGTTCCCGGCCCCATACTACCCTGGTCTTCTCTCAAGTCTCACTGGACCTCGAGGGGGGCTCGACCCCGGGGGAACACCGCCGCCCCCACCGCCGATGCTGACCTGAAGCAGACGTCATGGAATGCGATGGCCCCGCGCAGGTGCTCTTGGGGGACGCGGCAGCCCCCAGACAGCGGGATGCACGGCCTCAGAGTCATGTACTCGAAGACTCGGGCCCCCGCGCTGAGTCCCCGCACCACCTGGGGAGGGTACAATCTGCGGTGAGGGAGGGCTGGGGTCTGAGGGAAGGGCCGGCAGCACTGCACCATCTCCCGGCCTCCCGCACGCAGGCTGGGTAGGGGCTTGGGGTGGCCCCTCCGTCTGACACCGCCTTCTGCAGCACACGGGGGACATTGCTGCCGTGACTCCAGCCCAGGTCTGATGTCCACACCTGTCCCCCGACTGCCACTCACCTGGCCAAACAGGACGGAGAGGTTGGCCATGGACCTGTGAGGAAGAGAGGAAGGCTGGCGAAAGGGGACAGAAGCCCGAGAGACGAGCAGCGCCCGAGGGGAGGTGTGGGTCTCAGCTGCACTTGGCGGGGAGGCGGGAACAGGCAGCCTGAAGGCGAACCCCGAGAACGCTCCTGCAGTCTGGGGCGGCGGCAGCCCCGGGACCCAGCACCACTAGACAGCTTGCCGGCGAGTCGCTTCTCCTAGGAGCCACACTCTCGCCTTGTTCCCTCCTCGGCTAGACGAGGCTGGCAGCTGTCACGGGCCTCAGGACTGGGGCTCGGAGGGCAGGCCGCCCGCAGCCTGAGGGCCGGCCCCGGAACACGAGGGATGGTGCCATCGCCACGGGGCAAGGGTAGATCTAGCGCCATGGGATTCCCAGGGGAGCAAGGGCTAATTAAGCTGGAAAAACAGACAGGAATCCTTTCCCAGAAAGAAAACCAAAGCTACTGGACCACGGGTGGGGAACCCACCCCTAATTCCTAATTTTGACCCCAAGACAAAATTCCAGAGACTCCTTAGTGTGGGCTTGCCCGGTGTGGGGCACGGGGCGAGCGTGTCTGTGTAGACAGATGTCGCCTCCTCTGGCCTGCGGGGCCGGCGGCCCTGGAAGGTGACTCATGCTTCTCGGTCAGCAGCCCCTGACTGGTCGGCCAGCCCACGACAGTGCGCGCGCCTGTGAGTGTGCACGCAGGTCCTTCTCCAAGAGGAAAGACCGACTCTTGAGAAGAGGAAAGTCACTTCTTCCAGCTCCAGGGTGAGGAGGGGGAGGAGCCCGCAAGGAAGCGGTTCCGGCAGGCCCGCAGGGCTAGCGGCATTCGCCAACGTGAGCCCAGAGGCATCAGGCAGGGAAGAGCCAGGACAGTGAGCTGTCCGCAGATGAGAAGGGAAAACAAACTGCATGAGAGATCTGGAAGCCATTAGGGCCTGGCAGCGGTGCCCGGCAGCAACCAGAAACCAGATGCCCACGGCTCAGTGTGTGATGGCCTTGCTCTCCGAGAAGGCCTGGCTCTCCCAAGAGGCCTGGCGGGTGGGCAGCCCGTTCCTAGCAGGGTCCAGGCCTGGATGCAGACCAGGCAGCCTGACCCTGACTGGGGTCCATCTGGATGCCCCCCATTTCCTCCAGAGACCCAGTGCCACAAAAAGAACATCTAGAATGGGCTCTCCTGGTTGAGGCTGCCTCTCTCCGCTCCCGCCCCTGCTGGACCCCAGGAGGAAATACACCAGCCTCCTTAATAACAATAGACCTAATTCCTCTAAAGTGGAAGCTGGAGAGTGTCCCTGTGGTGACAGGCCCCCAGAAGGACGGGCCTAAGGCCTGTGGCTGTGGGAGCAGCTCCCTCTAGCAGCCCGAGAGAGGGAGTGCGGACAGACCCCCAGGCTTTCCTGTTTGTGATGAAGCCCTGCTAACAGGCGAGGCTGAGCAGTGCGGAGGGAAGGAAAAGGTCTGAACTCAGGCCACGGGGGGACGCGGGGGCCCAGGGGAAGGCGGGTCTGGAGGAGGAGGGCCAGGCTTGGGAAAGGGAGGCCCCCCACCCCCACGCCCGTGGAGGGCCATGTGGTGACGGTATGAATAGAACCAGTGGGGCTCATCGGGGTCCTCGGGACCAGGGCAAGAGGCCAGGGCTCAGCCTGGGGTCGGGGCCATGTCCCATCTGTACAACAGTCAGGAGCCTCTGAGTGCCCAGGCTGGAAGAGGGATGAGGCCGCTTGGGATCTGAACTTTAGAGAAAGTCTGAACGGGGCCCCGGTAGGGAGCACCGGACGTAAGTGAGGCCGAGGGTGGGGCTCCTGGGACGGTGCGGAGGCTGACGGTGAGGGATGCTGGAGGCAGCGGGCGGTGAGACACGACGCACAGCCCGGCCACGCGTGCCATGAGCGTCACGTGCCACAGGGGCAGGCACGGAGGGCTGTCGGGGCGACACTGTATTTCCCTGCCGTGGCTGACGGTAATGCCGGTCTCTACCCTCTCTACCCTTTGGTGATTTATTACAGCATATTCACTCTTCAATTATTTATCGTAACATCTAGTTGTGCTTCCCGTACTTTTATATATACCCAGCGTGTGGGGGAGACGAAGGGATGAGAAACGGCAGCAGCAGGAACCGCTCGTGTTTAGCTCAGGAGAGAAAGGGAAGGGGAGACCTTGGGGTTCTTGCGCGAAGGGAGCCGAGAGCTCGGGGCAGGCAGACCTCAGAGCCATGAACACGCCGAGCTCCAGGATGGGCGGGGCGGGAGAGGGGGTGAGCGACCCGTCCCCGGGAAGGTCAGGCGGAGGACCGCAGCGAGCTCTTAAAGAGCGAGGCGAAGACAGTCTGTCCACACATGGGATCCTACTCAGCCTTGAGGACGAGGGAAATCCTGCCCTGGGCTGGGCCATGGACGCACCCGGGAGACGCTATGCTGAGTGAAACAGGCCCGTCACAGGACAACCACTGTGCCACTGAACTTGTGGGAGGCGCTCGAAGTGGGCAGAGCACAGAGCTGGAGGCTGCCGGGGGGCCTAGTGGTTAACGGGCCCAGCCCTTCGGGTCTGCAGGACGAAGGAGGGCTGGTGGCTGACGGCGAGACGTCAGCGTAGTAGGAGCCCGGGACACTACCTACGTCTACGCTAAAGATGGGTCAAGAGGGTACATTTTACATTATGTGCATTTTGCCACAATTCCTCATTTTAAAAAAGCTATCACGAGCACTCCTGAGCTGTTTAGGTGGCCGAAAAGGACAGCCGCATTCCCGGACATCTGGCTGGTGCAGGACGCTGTGGGCAGGGGCTCTCAGCTCGTTCCCCTGAGGAAACTGGGCAGCCAGGGGCCGGGCAGCAGTCCCCAGAGCAGGCTGCCACCCCTTGTCCCGTGACCCAGCAGGCTCCTTCAGGAGGGGAACGGCCTCACACTCACCTCTGCACCGTCTGGGAGGCCACCAGGAAGGACATGAGGTCTCCCCCTGTCAGCTGCTGCCCAGCCACAAGGGAGCCCCCGATAAACAGGGTCCCCAGGACCATGCCTGCACGGGGAGAGGGCCAGGTGGTTAGCACGGAAGTGACGAGGAGCCCAGGACAGAGCCCAGCCTAGGTGTCAAAGCCCAGGTCTAGTCCCTGCTGTGCCTCCGACTGACTGAAATGTCACTGAATCACTTCAATTGAGACTTGCCTTTGTTTCTTCATTTGGAAATGAGTGCATGAGTGGGTGGAGTGGGGGGGCTTGGGCAGCTGGCACTGGACAGACGTCTGAAGGACACCAAGCACATAGAGAGCTACCCCTTGCCTGCCTTGCTGGGACCGTCCTGTGCTGCTCCACGCTCATCCCCAGCCATGATCCGGTGCTCCCAAACCCTGGGGTCGAGGGCGGGGGGCCTTGCTCACTCACAGTTGAAGGCGATGTTGGAGAGCCCCTGGAACAAAGCAATGCCTCGGCCTAGCTCCTCTGCCTTACAGCGGGACTCCTCCAGCTCCGCGCCATAGCGTCTGGGGACAGAGGCCAAGCAGGGCTGTCAGGAAGCAGCCAGGTAGGGGTGCAGGGCTGGTGGGGTGCACTCGGGGAGTCCTCCCTGCTTTAAGACCTTCCCTGTCTGGGACTCACTCCTCCTCCCGGTGCTCCATGGCGAAAGCCCGCACAGTCCGAACATTGCCCAGGGCCTCATCTGCTACGCCTGTTGCCCTGGCAACCTGCAAGGAGTCCAGGAAGTAGACAGCGAGGTAGGAGCCCGGGACGGATGGCAGGGCAGAGAGAAACGGGGCAGGTGAGAGGGATGGGCAGGAAATGCCGGTACCTGCTCCTGACACTGGCGAGACAATTTTCGGAGAGCTGAGCCCATCAGGGTGCCCACTCCCATGAGGGTGGGCGTGGCCACCATCAGCAGCAGCGTGAGGCGGGGGGACAGCATGGAGAGGGACACCAGGCAGCCGGCCACCTGAGTGCAGCTTCGCAGCCCCTGGGGAGAGGAGGAAGGCAGGAAGGCCATTTGGCAACAGCACCCCGGCGGGGGACTTTACAAGGGTCTGCTGGCTCCGGCGTTACCCTGTCACAAGGCCAAGGCCATAGGTCTCAGCCCTGGGAGGCCAAATGGCAGTGCACCCAGTCATAAAATGGAACTCCTTCCCTACTAACAGGCATGAAAGGGCGAGGTGAGAATGTCTACGGACCACGCATCCTTCCCCCAGACAAATCCCAGTTGGCTTTGCTTTTTTGCTTGAGGAACTGAAGGAAAAGTATTGAGTAGGGATGTCATCCGGGACCGCCACAGGCCAGTGTCCGGCGTGACCCAGCAGGCACAGTGACAGTGTGGGTGGACGAGGACAGGACACCAGCGATACGGTAAGAAGCCTTCACTCATTCCCCTTAACACCTGTCAGGATGCCAGGCGCTCTGGGAGTAAGGCGGGCCGGGGTGATTTTGCTCTTGGCAAGCTGGTCCAGGAAAGCTCTTGTCTGAGTCCTTGGGAAGGTTTTCCGGGGAGGTAGAATTTCAGAACAGGAGAGAAACAGCCTGTCCTGACCTTGGACGATGCCACGGCACCTCCCTTCTGTGAACTTCCCAATTCCCTCACCCACACCCTCACCAGACAGCGGGCGTCTCACTTGGCTTAGGCTCAGGGCCCAACAGCAAGGCAGGATGGGGCTGGTTTGGTGTGTCGGCCCTAGACAGAGTGCGTGTGTGTGTGTGTGCATGCGTGTGTACACACAGGGGGGCCTGGGGGACTGACCTGGGAGATGACGAGTTTGAAAGATGATTTAAACTCCTGCACGTCAGTTGTCAACCGGCTCACCAGCTGCCCAGTCTTTAAAGCATCAAAGAAAGCAATATCTTGTCTGATGGTAGGTCAAGGGTGCCGGAGGTCAGAAGAAAGAGAGAGACAGAGTTCACGCTGAGCCGCCCCACCTCCAGGCCTTCAGCCACCCCGACCCACACCCCGTAGGCGGCAGTACTGGAGTAGGTTGCTGAAGAGGGCCCTCCTCATGTCCACGGCCATGCGCTCGCCGATGCGTGACAGCAGCACCAGGTACCCGAAGGTCAACAGCCCCTGGGAGAGAGGCCGGGGCACTCAGGACGCCTGGGTGGCTCCTCTGGGTGCCCCCAGGCCCTCTCCCGCGCTGTACCTGAACGCCATAGAGGATGAGCAGGTGGATGCTGAGATGCCGGGACTCGGTCAGGAAGCTCCCCACGTGGTCCCGCGTGTACTTGGCCACGATCTCCACCAGTTGGCCCAGAAGCAGGGGGATCTGCACATTCACGAGGGCCGCACCCAGTGCCAGCTTGGGGAGTGGGGGAGACTTTAGAAGGGGCCGTCTTCTTCCCCATCCCTGGTCCTGACCTCGGTGCCGCCTCCCCTGCAGCTGCTCATGCTTTGGCTGCTTCCGTGCTTCTCTGAGATGGCTGGGTTAGAGCCCAGGCTGCCGGCCCTGGGGGACCCCGTACCCTGCACACCCAGCTGCTCTGCGGAGGAGCTCCCGGTACCCCCGGCTTCCGGTCCCCGAGGCCAGCCAGCCCTTGCTGCTTCCTGGGGTCTAGTCGGAGACTTGGTGAGGCAGACAAGCTGTGCCCAGACAGCTTGCCAACCCCTGAGTGGCTCCTTCCCCGTCCCAGACGTGGGGGAAAGGACAGGGGCATCTCACCACGATGGCTGCCCCCAGGACCAGCAGGTGGGGGCGCAGAAACTGCCAGAAGAGCTTCCAGTGAAAGCGGGCCTCCCCGGCATAAGGTCTGGAGCGGGTGGGAGGGGCCTCTTCTGCCTCACACAGCGCCACGAGGCCGAGGCGGGGGCACTTACTCAACACCACGGGGCCCAGAAGGACTCCCCCAACCCAGCGCCAGGCACAGGGTCTTCGGCTGGGAGGTGGAGGTGCTCGAGGGAGGTGGGCCCGGAGCCGGGACCTCAGCTGGGCTGCGGCCCTGAGGAGGTAGGAGCTGCGGCCATGAGAGGACCTGCAGGGAGAGAACAGCATGGACGGGTCAAGGCCCCGACTGTCCCTCAGAGGAGCGCATACAGGTCAGGCAGCGGGGGACTGAGACAGTAGCCTGTCATCTCCCCGTGACACAGTGGGGCCTGCTCAGCCTCCATGGGCCCCTCTGGTCAGTGACCATCTCTGACCCATGCTTTTTCTGATCACAGGATGTCATGTTGGATGGCAGTTAGTCTACAGGCGCTCCTTTTCCAGATGGGGACGCAGAAGTTCCCGGGGAACCCGGCTCGGAGAGGCAAGACGGGAGTGCGTCACCCCTGTGCCTGGCGCCGGGCTGGCAGAGCGGTCCCCCTGGCCTGCGTCCACGGCCTGCTGCGTTTAATCCTCCATTCCTGGGAGGGAGCTGCCTTTCCCCTCACTTGATAAAAGAAAATGTCACAGGGGCTGAGGGAGCTGGAATACTTTGTCCCCCAGCAGCAGAACAGGGACAAGAGGAGACCCCTGCTGTGCGATTCCAGAATCCAGGCTTGTCCTACTCGGCCACGTGTGCAGTGCCCAAGGCCATGTGTGGCAGGGCCTGGGCCTGCCCCATGTTTTCTGCAGGTCCCGGCTCACCGCAGCCCTCACCCTGGCTCCTCCCAGGCCTTGAGGACAACGCATGGGGGGAAATGGCGACACATTCCCTATCAGCTGAAGGAGAAAAAATGAAATAATCCAAATGACAGATCTTGTCACCTCGGGCCAAAATCACCTTCTCTGTCCCATGGTTTCCATATGGATCCATGGCCATGTGGGCTCAGCGCCTACTGCATGCCAGCGCTCTGCTGCGAGGCACTGGGAACAGGGATAAACGGGACAGACCCCGTGATCGCCCTCACGGAGGTTACGTTTTAGTGGGGAGGACAAGCAGCTAGTGACAAAGCTTGCTGAGTGTGGGAAGGGGCACGACAGGGCCCTCAGGGAGCAGAGAGCATGCCCTTCTGTCTGAGGGAGCCAGGAAGGCCCTCCTACAGAGGCTCAGGGTGAGTGGGAAGGAGCTGGCCAAGTGAAGGCAGTGCAGCTGTGTGTGTGTGTGTGTGTGTGCGTGCGTGTGCGTGTGTGTGTGCGTGTAGAGAGTAGGGGAGAGCTCTAGGCAGCAGGAAGCGGGTTTGGAACAGATGCAGGCAGGGAAGATGGAAAATGACAGGAACAGAGAAGCTGAAGCCTGAGGTACAGGGGAGAAGGGGCGTGGCGTCGCGGGGGAGTGGGCGGGGCGTGGGCGGGGCGCAGGCCTCCCAGTCCGTTGAGAATACCCGGACTTTAGAGGACAATGGGGACCATGGTGGGGTGGGGGGCGTTTAGGCTGAGTTATAACATAATCCAACTTACATCGTAAAGATCATAGCAGAGAGGAGAAAGCTGGAGAGGGACAGGATCTTCTTCTAACAAGAAGCAGAAGTTACCTGGCCCAGGGTATATGGTGGGACGCTCAAAGATTCAGATAAGGCTGGGGCGCCGGGGTGGCACAGTCCGTTAAGTGGCTCACTCTTGGTTTCCGCTCAGCTTATGATCTCAAGGTCCTGGGACCGAGCCCCGTGTGCTGGGCCCCATGCGCTGGGCTCCATGCTTGGTGGGGGTTCTGCTTAAAGATTCTTTCTCCTTCTCCCTCTGGCCCTCCCCCCCATTCGTGCATGCTCTCTCTCTCAAATAAATCTTAAAAAAAAAAAATTCCCTTTGGGGGAAAAAAGATTCAAATGACCTTATTGATGGGAGGGGCTTTTAAAAAATGAATAGAGGGGCACCTGGGTGGCTCAGTGGGTTAAGCCTCTGCCTTTGGCTCAGGTCATGATCCCAGGGTCCTGGGGTCGAGCCCAGCCTCAGAATCTCTGCTCAGCGGGGAGCCTGATTCACCCCGTACTCTCTGCCTGCCTCTCTGCCTGCTTGTGATTGCTGTCAAATAAATAAATAAAATCTTTAAAAATAATAATAAAAAATAAATAGAATGAGGTTTTCCCTTTACTCTGATAGTCTGTCATATTTTCGGGCGCTGCTAACTGCATCTCTCCCTCATCCTTCCCTTGTTCCAGGGAGGCCTGGGTGGCTTCTTACCACCGCTTGTTATGCCTCCTTCCATCCCATTCCAGCTGCCCAGTTTTTATGTCTTGTTCTCCACTGTGTACTTTAGGTCTATCTTAAATGTTAGACAGGGAAGCTCACCCTGCTTCCGATTGCCCCATTAGACTTTACATTCCTTGAGGCAGGAACCTCTCCTCCATTCACGTTGCATTCCCAGCACTTAGCAGAGCTCTTGCACATAACAGATGTCCAGCAAATGCTTCTCTTTGTTGAGTGCATGCCCTCACTGGAAAGGCAGAAGAGAAAAATTTGACCTGACCTGCTACGGTACTGTTTGCAAAGTTTCAGACTTACTGAGGCCAACAATAAGAGATACGTTGTGCATTGCCACCCAGGGCAATAAACATGTCAGACAAAATTGAAATGTTTCACAAAACAATACTTCCCCTAATTTGTTGCGCATGTGTTCTATTATATTCACTTTTTAAAAAAATTTTTTCGAAGACTTTATTTGCTTGAGAGAGAGAGAGTGAGAGAGAGAGAGCATGAGAGGGGAGAGGGTCAGAGGAAGAAGCAGACTCCCCGCTGAGCAGGGAACCCGATCCCAGGACTCCAGGATCATGACCTGAGCTGAGGGCAGTCGCTTAACCAACTGAGCCACCCACTTTTTTTTTTTAATTTTTTTTTTAAGGTAGGCTCCACACCTGGCCTAGGGCCTGAACTTACAACCCTGAGATCAAAAGTCACATGCTCTATAGGCGTCTCCTATTATATTCACTTCTAAATGGTCCTGACCTACTAAATTCGTTTTATGATCTCTTGTTGTGACTTGCACGTTTGAAAGGCACTGCACTTGTGAACACACAAATACTTGGATGTTATTTGACGTCTTTCCCTGGGTTTCTCTCTGGTTTAAATGATTTCAACCCCTAACTCTTTTTTCCTAAGGACTGTTTTCAAACTTTTTAATAATTCACCATGGCTACCTTCCAGCTTCTCTCATCTTCTCCAAACTAAGACTCTAAGCAGGGCTTGGTCACTGCCAAGAACTGGCGGATTACTTCCCAGCAACAGTGCTTCTAGCTCCAGCTTGGCCCGGCTCCTGCTCCCTTTCAATCAGATAGGCTTTCCAAATGACCCAAGTTCACATCCACCCACCCCTGCCAGCCGGCTGCCTGGCTGGCCTGCAGGTTATTCACTCGAGGATGCGAAAGGAATTAGTCCTTTCTCATAAAGCATTTACACTGGAGCCGTGGTTTCAGGTCCACGTTCGTTTCCTCCCTGCGTGTGTCTCTCTTTGAACCAGCACGTGTAGAGGGAACACACAAGAACACACATGTATGCGTTTCTAGATTGACTTGATCTCTGCAGAACGGATCCAGATTTAGGAACCATTTATGTTCAGCGCATATTGAATCTCGGGAGCAGCACCAATACTAAATGCCTCTGGACACTCATAATTTTTGTCCAAATTGCCAGACCAATTCCAAGAACCAGGACAGGAAGGGGGCAGGAACGGCGCGACCCCACGGCTCAACAGGTGCGGCATGGCGCCCTCTGGTGGGAAGGACGGACCTGGCGCGGTCACCGACCTAGAGCGTGCCCTCCGTCCAGCCCACACACGGATACAGACGCACCGAGTGTCCGGCGGGCACCTGGGTCGTCGCTATAAATAATTGAGGCCAAGCCCCGGGGAGTGACATTCCACCCACGGGCCGGCCTACAACTTCCGGCAGGCCTCGCGCGAGTCCGGGACTCCATCTCCCGGCGGGCCCCACGGACGGCCCGTCGGTCAACGGCCCGCGCTCCCAGGAGCTTTGTCACTTTTTACCTGACGGCCGAGAATGTCTGGAAGCAGAGGGGTGGTAGCAGCCTGCCTGGGACAGGGCCACCCCGAATCCCGACCCGAAATAAGTGCACCAACATGATGGGACGAGACTACACGAGCAGCCGGCAACGGCAGCTTCACCCTCATCCCATTGAGGGCTCCATGTTGGCTCCGGCCCCCATCCCGACAACCCCTTCGCGCCTCGGCGACGACTGGCGGAAAGACGCGTCAATCCCTCCGAAGACTGTGATTGGAGGAAGCCTTTTCGGTCCTCCTCCTTCCGGAACTGTGATTGGAGACAGCCTCGCCTGCCCGCCCAGGCTGGGCGGGGCTGATCAGTGGAGGCGTTGCCTCCCGCCCAGTGCCGGGGTCAACTCTGGGGTCACCTTACAAGTGTATGACCGGGGCGTCCCTCCGCGGTGGGGTATCCATAGTAACGCCCCAGCCGCTGACCTCGGGGTGTTCTATGGGTGCTGCCGGCGGACTCCAGATATCCTGGGGTCTCCAAGGAGTGTAGAGTGCCGGTCCTAGGGGAGGAAAGGACAAAACTGGGGAATTTTTTCCAAAAGATCTGCACGCTCCTTGTCACCCGCCCCTTTCTCCCAGGCAGGTCAGAGTTCCCGGGGAGGCAGCCACGTGTATTTGGGAAAAAACTACCCTGATGATTCTGATACACGTCCCCTAATTATGATTGAGAACCACTAGTGTGGAAGTCCTGTATAGCTTATAGAGACGCGACCCCAGATCCTTCTCCCCGCACCGCCCCCCCTCCCCCATAGATGCCTTCCTCACTGCAGTCAAGTGACTTGCCTAAGGCTCCCACCGCACAGTTCTGGATCGCTGCTGAGCATTAATTTATTTCTTGTGTGTGATTTTTTTGCATAGCTACAGCCCTCATGGACCGTGATTTCTTTCTGGATAGTGGCTCCTCATTTATCCATACCCCCTTCCCCTCCAAGTGCCTGGCAGAGAAAAGCGCCCCCTCTTTTAAAAAAAGATTTTGTTTATTTATTTGACAGAGAGAGATAAAGGAGAGAGGGAACACAAGCAGGGGGAGTGGGAGAGGGAGAAGCAGGCTTTCTCCTGAGCAGGGAGCCTGATGTGGGACTTGATCCCAGGACCCTTGGGATCATGACCTGAGCTGAAGGAAGATGCTCAATGACTGAGCCACCCAGGTGCCCTGAAAAGTGCCCTTTTTATAATAAATTCACTTGAATTGGGGTGTGATAGGGAGGCTGTCCATTGATGAGTCTGGGCTGGAATTGGGCAGAAGAAGGTGCCAGATTAGCTTGAAGTTAGGCTGGGAGTATGGGAGGGGTCCTAATGTGAGTGTGGTGGAATATTGGGGTGAGTGAGGTTGAGGAGAGATCAGGCAAAGCCTACAAAACTCACCCTGGCAGCTGTCTCGGAGAGATGGGAATTTCCTAGTCCCTCTGCAATGTGGGATTCCATCTTGGGCACTAGGATGCCCCCTCCAGAAGGAGGGAATCTCGTTTTCATAGCTCTGCCTCCTGCAGCTCAGGGATAAAATGATGCAAGCCCTGAGCTACTATAACAATCCCCATCCCTGGAAGGCAGCACAGGAGAAAAACAGGCGTGTCTGGACTCCCATTTTGTGGGCAAGTCCATGATTGCCACCACATTCCTCCAGTGAACGCTCCTGACACACTTTGTTTCTCTATTTCATGGATACTGTCCCCTACAACAGTCCTCAGGCCTGAGCCCCAGAGACCCTGACACCTGGGTGGCTGACTCAGCACCTCAGGAATGGTGTTCAGTAGGACAACTGGTGATTCAGGGCCTCAGGAATGGCGTCGGACATGCCAACAAACTAGCTGCCTCCTCCTCCTGGTGGAAGTGGCAACCAGGAACTCAACTCACCCAGCTCATGCCTGGGTATTAAAATTACCCTTCCAAACCCCGTCCTCCCCCCACCCCCAAGCTGCCCTCTGCTGGTTCAGCCCTGATGCTGCTCAGGGGCCCCCCAAAACTGGATCAGGACTGGGGGTGAGGGTTTTCGGTGTTAAATGGGATGAAGAAAAAAAAAAAAGAAAAGAACACCAAGGAGACTTTTCTGGTGTAAGCTCTCCGAACGGCTTCCCATATCCAGGATAGCTGCCTCTCCGTTCTCCTCTGCCTCCCCCTGCTCAGGTTTCCCCCAGCCTGGCTGCGAGGGCGGGCAGTCTCCCCTGTTGCCTCTGTACCACCGGACACACGGAACACCATCTCTTTTGGTCTTAACGCATTTCTCTGTTGATCTTTGGGGAGTATGTCGGGGGAAGGGAGACAAGATTTTAAGAAATCAAAGATTTAATATCTCGGCCTTATAGTCTTATACTCCTTTCATAGGGGTTCCTTTTTGCTGTGTTATTTTGGCTGCTGCTCTCTGGCCTTGCCTTTAAACCCACTCGAGGTCGGGGAGGGGACAATTGGTGGTCAGTTGGGGGACAGTTCTCTGGTCTGCAGTATCTTTAGCCCCTGCCTCTTCGGCTTACATCCCTCCCAGGCACAGAGGCTTGGCCCTGAGCCAGTTGGCCGCAGATTGCCCTGGAAGGGTTGTGAGTGGTCAGACAGGTGACTGAGAGCTGGGACGCCTGAGGCCTGCCCCAACTGAGTCACTGCGCTGTTGTTGTCACTATCCTTGTTGAAGTCCCTGCTCAGTGCCCCAGACCTCTGTGGAAGCAGCGGCAGAGCCTATCCTTCCAAGCTTTCCAGAGAAGCTAGTGGTGTGATGGTGAGGCGAGTGGGCTGGGGGGGGGGCAGAGGGCGGCTGGGGCGGTGGGGAGACCTGGGGCCTGGATCGGCGCCTCTTCTCCCCATGCCGCTGCCTCCTCTTCCTCCTCCTCCATGTCGGGGGCCTGGCGGAGGGAGGATTTCCATCTTCTCTCTGTCCCCTGCCCCTCACACAAGAAGCTCTCCTTCCTCAGCTCCCCCTCTGGCCCTGGGACCCCCCCGCCCAGCGGTGCAGGCCCCAGGGGCCTCTCAGCCTCGCCACAGTGCCCTCCCCACCCCAACAACACAGGCACAGCCCACGATGACCCCCACCTCTGCTCCCCCCTCTTGGGGCTCTCACTCCGCCCCACCCCTGGCCTCAGTGACTCCCCCTCCCTCACGCCGATGCCCCCAGGACCCTCCTGGGCTGCGGATAGGCCCTCTGATCCCTGAGCAGGATTATGAACGGCTGGAAGACTGTGACCCTGAGGGGTCCCAAGATTCACCCGTCCACGGGGAAGACCAGCAACCCCTGCTCCATGTGCCCGAAGGGCTCCGAGGTAAGTGTGGGTGTGGGGCTGTGAGGGGAGTGTGTTGGGGAGGGACTGGGGCTTCTGAGGGTGTGAACTGGTCACTCAGGGGACAGCCAAGTCCCAGCAGTCTCTCCTCTGTACCCAGGTTCCTGGCACCACATCCAAAATCTGGACAGCTTCTTCACCAAGATATCCTTTGTGCTCGGCCTGGCAACAGTGGCTTGGGGTGGGGGTGAGGGAGGGGGCCGTTCTTGGCAGGGAGGCTCTGAGCATGCTGTTTTGGGGGACTGAGGGAGGGGTTCTCAGGAAAGGGCCCTCACGCTTCAGGTTTATTTCTTGACACACTGCCACGTCTACAGCTATCATCAGAGGAATGGTTTTGCCTGCATTCTGCTGGAGGATGTCTTCCAGTTGGGGTGAGATGCTTGTCCCACCCCTAAGCTCTGCCGTCTTGCTTCCTCAATAGTGCCTGCTTCCGGTCCACCCAGCACAGCCACTCCCCCCAAACCCCAGCAGCCCAGGGGGGCTCCGCAGGGTGTGGAGGACCCCCCAGGGCTGGCCTGGAGGCTGACCACTGTGCTCCTGTCTCCCAGACAATTCGTCTTCATTGTCACCTTCACAACCTTCCTCCTTCGGTGTGTGGATTACAACATCCTCTTTGCCAACCACCTGAACAACCGGACGAGACCTGGGTTGCTCCACAACAAAATAACCTTGGCAGATGCCATCCTGTCCTCCTCCCAGTGTGCCCAGCGGTGAGTGACAGCTGGTTGGGGAGTGGCTGGGGGAGATGAGCAGGCAAGAACCGCCCCCACTCCGGGTCCTTTTGTCCCTTGGACTGAATCAGCAGTTCTTCAGGTTTTGGGTCTTTAATACCTTTAAAGGTACACCTTTAATACACTTGAACTTGATCAGGAACACCCAAGAGCTTTTGTTTATGAGAATCGTATCTATCTATATTTACCTAATTAGAGCTTAAAGCTGAGAATAACTTTACAATCTAAGAGTATAGAAGCACACATTCCATCGGCTGATGACATGGGGTCACACACCTAACCTCTGGAAAGGCCCATTGTATCCTCCCAAAGGAAAGAGCGTGAAAACGGCAGAAAACCTCAGTGTTCTGGAAAAAGTCTGGACCTTGCAGACACCTGTAAGGGCTGATGGACTCCTAGGGCATATACTTCGAGAGCCACTGGTATAGCTAGGTCCCCCTCTCTGTGACTTTTCCATCTCTCCCCAAATCTGGTCTCCCTTTCCATTGGGCCCCCACTTTCCCGCTGCCATCTGTCCCACCCCACACAGGATCCGCTCCAGCCCCCTGCTGGTCTTCCTGCTGATCCTGGCTGCAGCCTTCTGGCTGTTACAGCTGCTTCGCTCGGTCTGCAACCTCTTCAGCTACTGGGACATCCAGGTGTTTTACAGGGAGGCGCTGCACATTCCCCCGGTGAGCTGGGTGGGCTAGGCTGCAGACAAGGTGTGTGTGTGTTGGGGGGTTCTGTTGGGGGCGGGGGATAGGCAGAGACTAGGGGAGGAGCGGGGCCTGGGCAGACAGAAGAACCCAGTGGAAAGCAGGTACGTGCCCAGGCCCTGAGACCACCGCTTAGAAAACATGGTCCTGACCCCAGTGGAATTTTGTTGATTTAGTTAGATTATAGAAGATATTTATAGTCACATGCTTGTGGTTAAAATAGTAGGTATTCAGAGGAAGGGTGGCCATCTGGCTTTACAGGGCAGAAAGAATTTGGGTGAGGCTGGGAAGACTAGGAAATGGGAAGGCATTCCAAGCCCCAGTGCTGGAAGTGGGGCAGCAGTGAGATGGCCCCATGAGCCGGCTGCTGAGTGTCAGGCCCCCTCCGGGATCGCACGCCCCCATCTGGCCTCACTCCCTAATTGCAGTGAGCCGCTGTGGTGACTTGGTCATGCTTGGCCTTCTCTTTCCTCCCCATCTTGTCCATGCTCCTTCTTGTTCTGTTCCCGAGTTCTTTTTTTTAAGACCCAGCTCAAAGGCTACCTTCTGTAGCCAGCTTCCCTTTTCCCCTCAGACATGCAGGACCTTCCGCACAGCTCTCCTGCACAGCCAACGGGAGGGGTTTCAGAAAGCCCCCCGGGCAGAGTGCAGGAAGGATGGAGCGGGCCAGGGGAGCCCAGGTCAGGGAAGGCAAGGGTTAGTCCACTGCTCCTCCAGAAGGCTGCTGATCCTTCTCCTCCTCCCGTATTCCTTCCAGGGGAAGGGGAGAGCCTGGGATGGAGTGGAGAGGCTGGCTCGGAGGGACTTGACTAAGCCGGACTGGGGCAGCTGGGTGAAACTGGGCTAACGTGAGGTTTGCAGATGATTCCCAAGTGAGATCTGACAGCACCCCACCAGACACGGACACAGCCAGTGTCTTAGGCAGGTTATTCTGTTTGCGGGGCGGTATGGGGCTGGGGATGGGGGGGGGACCTCAAAGCACGCTGAGACAAGGAGGTGTCCCGTCCTGTGGTGGCCGGCACCCTAGGGAAGGGGAGAGTTTGCCTTCCCCACAGCCAGTCTGTGCTGTAGGTGAAGAACTTCCGAGCAGAGGGGGAGGGTCCAGACTATCTGCTCTCCGGGAGCTGAGATCAGATATCTGAAGAAGTTAAATGATGAGGTGTCTGTCACTTGACTCATGGCCTCAAGGAGAGGCCGGGGCAGGAGGAACACAGTTCAGAAGAGGATGAAAGGAAGTAAGAAATGTCCTGATTGTTAGCGACAAGGTCAGGGGAGGGCAAGAGAGGGCAGAAAGGGAAAGGTGGCAGGTCTGATGCCTTGAAGGACACCGGCAGAGCGAGGTGGGGAGAAGGCAAATGAGGGCGGTAGCTCCGGTCAAGGTTGAGTGTGGCCATCGCGGTGCCGGGGAATCCAGGTGCCTGGCGCTCAACGATGCCCTCTCCCCAGGAGGAGCTCAGCTCGGTGCCCTGGGCCGAGGTGCAGTCCCGCCTGCTGGCGCTGCAGAAGAGCGGAGGGCTGTGCGTGCAGCCGCGCCCGCTGACCGAGCTCGACGTGCACCACCGGATCCTGCGCTACACCAACTACAAGGTGGCGCTGGCCAACAAGGGCCTGCTGCCCGCCCGCTGCGCGCTGCCCTGGGGCGGCAGTGCCGCCTTCCTCAGCCGCGGCCTGGCGCTCAACGTCGACCTGCTGCTCTTCCGCGGGCCCTTCTCGCTCTTCCGCGGGGGCTGGGAGCTGCCCGACGCCTACAAGCGCAGCGAGCAGCGGGGCGCCCTGGCCGCGCGCTGGCGGCGCACGGTGCTGCTGCTGGCCGCCGTGAACCTGGCGCTGAGCCCGCTGGTGCTGGCCTGGCAGGTGCTGCACGCCTTCTACAGCCACGCGGAGCTGCTGCGGCGCGAGCCGGGGGCGCTGGGGGCGCGCCGCTGGTCCCGCCTGGCCCACCTGCAGCTGCGCCACTTCAACGAGCTGCCGCACGAGCTGCGCGCGCGCCTGGCCCGCGCCTACCGGCCCGCCGCCGCCTTCCTGCGCGCCGCCGCGCCCCCCGCGCCGCTGCTGGCGCTGCTGGCCCGCCAGCTCGTCTTCTTCGCCGGCGCGCTCTTCGCCGCGCTGCTCGTGCTCACCGTCTACGACGAGGACGTGCTGGCCGTGGAGCACGTGCTCACCGCCATGACCGCGCTCGGGGTCACGGCCACCGTGGCCAGGTGCTGGGGAGCTTGTCCGGAGAGGTGGGGGGCCTGCCTCTGACCGGGGACGGAGGGGCGTCTCTCCCGCGAGTCCCTACGCCTCCCGCCGTCGGCGCCGCGCAGCCCTGTCGCGGGTCGGTACGTCCTGACCGCAGGCCCCTTCTCCACCCTCATCCCGCCCTTCAGGTCTTTCATTCCGGAAGAGCAGGGCCGCAGTCGCTCCCCGCAGTTCCTGCTGCAGGCGGCTCTGGCGCACATGCACTACCTCCCGGAGGAGCCCGGCCCCGCGGGCAAGGCCAGCGCTTACCGGCAGATGGCGCGGCTGTTGCAGTACCGAGCGGTGAGGGTCCGGCCCGAAGAGGGGCTGCGGAGACAGCCGTGCAGCCCGCGGGCGCCCTGGAGAGAGCTGGGGACCAACGGGCTCGACTCGCTGGGCTGGCCATCCCGGGAGCCGGGAGGCGTCTGGCTTAGAGGTTCCCGGTCCTCGGCCAGCGGCCCCGGGGATCTCTTGGTCCTGATCGCCAGCGTGGGACCCCTTGGCAACCCCTTCTGAGTCTCATCTTGCTTCCCCAGGTCTCCCTCCTGGAGGAGCTCCTGTCCCCTCTCCTCACTCCGCTGTTTCTGCTCTTCTGGTTCTCCCCTCGTTCTCTGGAGATCATTGACTTTTTTCATCATTTCACTGTGGATGTGGCTGGCGTTGGGGACATCTGTTCCTTTGCCCTCATGGATGTGAAGCGCCACGGGCACCCTCAGGTTAGAGCCCATCCCTGGCTGTGTGGGGTTGTGGGTGGGCAGGGCTGTGCTTGCCTCGCTCAGAGCAGAGCTGGGTTCCATGCCACGCTCATCGTTTGCCACCAGTGACCAGTGAGGAAGCTAGTCACTTCCTCACACCCGAGTGTCTTTATCAGTCAAACAAGGACAGTGACTGTAGCTAAGGCACGGGGCTGCGAGGATTACGGGAGAGGGTGTGTACAGAAGCTGACAGAGCTCTCAGCATATTGTAACTCCAGTACGTGGGAAGCAAGACTGCCGAGAGGGGGAGGTGTGAGCTGGGCGTAGGCTGGGCTGGAAGAAGACAGTCAGGCCAGCCCTGGGGTCCAGTGCACACAGGCTGGGAAGACCCTAAGCCCACGTCCTCCACTCGCGCTGGCTCTGGACCCAGGTCCTGCTTTGCTGCTGTGTTCTTGGGTGATCTTGAGCAAGTCCCCATCGTAGCATCTGGTCTTTGACCCGGGAAGTGGCCGGTGTTTCCTGTACGGCCTACCCCACAAGGCTTCCACCGAAGCTATAAAAGCAGTGTCCACAGCATCTGAATGACTGGCTGATTTTGTTCTCAGTGGCTCTCGGCGGGCCAGACAGAGGCCTCCCTGTCTCAGCGCGCAGAAGATGGAAAGACTGAGCTCTCCCTGATGCGCTTCTCCCTGGCCCACCCACAATGGCGCCCCCCAGGGCACAGCTCCAAGTTCCTGGGGCATCTTCGCGGCAGGGTACAACAAGATGCGGCAGCCTGGGGCGCCACCTCCGTTCGCAGCCCCCCCACACCTGGGGTGCTCAGCGACTCTTCCTCACCTCTGGTGAGTTGCAGCCTGGCCGGCGCTTCTGTCCTGACCACCGCCAGGCCCTCCGGTCCATCTCACTTTCTGTGTTAACCCACTCCCTGGTCTAGCTTGCTCTCAGGCCTTTCCTAGGCCTCCTCTCTCCACTTCTGTCCTCTCTTCTGATGCCCTCTTCTCTTGCTCCCAGCCCGAGGCCTTCCTGGCCAACCTCTTGGGGCAGCCCCTCCTGCCCCCACGGGACCTGAGCCCCACAGCCCCCTGCCCAGCTGCAGCCACAGCCAGCCTCTTGGCCTCCATTTCCCGCCTTGCCCAGGACCCGAGGTTAGAGCAGGGAGGTGGGAGAGGCACAGCAGCAGCGGGGTGGGGGGTGGGGGTGGGGAGAGCTTGTCCTCCCGGAGGAGTCTGCAGGGACCCTGGGAAGGGGAGATCAAGCTGGACTCTCACTGAGAGGTGCAGAGGGGAGGGGCATGTCTTTGGTGCACTGTGTCCTCTTTTCCAGCTGTGTGTCCCCAGGAGGCACTGGGGGCCAGAAGCTGGCCCAGCTTCCAGAACTTGCTTCTGCTGAAATGAGTCTTCATGCCATCTACCTGCACCAGGTGAGCCGAGGGGTGCCAGAAAGAGAAATGTGGGGAGAAAGCAGCTGAATGAAATGGAGATGGGTGTGTGTGTTGCGGGGGTAGAGTGTAAGGAAATACTTGGTAGGAGCTGAAAGAGGAGATCTGAAAAGCCTCTTCCCCTAGTCCAGGGGTTGGGTTTCCCACTGTGGGGCACGAGAGAGCCTGTCGTTCCTTTTCCTTCCATATAGCTCCATCAGCAGCAGCAGCAGGAACTGTGGGGTGAGGCTTCAGCCTCTTCCCTGTCCAGGCCCTGGTCCAGCCCCTCCCAGACACTCTCGCCTGACGAGGAGAAGCCATCCTGGTCAAGTGATGGTGAGGTGGTCAGGGTGTGCAGGGGACAGACCCTGGGGGGACAGTGGGCATCACCACACCAGCCAGCTGATGGCTTTTCTCGCCAGGCTCTAGTCCTGCCTCCAGCCCCAGACAGCAGTGGAGAACCCAGAGGACCCAGAATCTGCTCCCTGGAAGGTTTCAGGAGACCACGGACACCCAGAAGGAGCCTGGTCAGGCCCCTAGCGCTGACTGAGAGGGCTCCTCGGGGTCAGTGTTGTCTAATAGAGTGAGAGGGTAGGGTGGGTGGGAGCTGGGGAATGAACAAAAAATTGGGTGGAGCCACACTTGGAGGGATGGGGGCAGTGGTGGGAATTCAGGGTGATGGGGATGGTCGTCTTTCCAACCTAAACCGCTGAAATGCTTGCCAAGAGCCTTCTCCTCCCCCAGGTTCCCTGGCTTGTCCAGCTATAGGAGATCAGACAAGATGGAGTGGAAGGACATGACGCCGAGCCTTCTTTAGAGAGACCCCCCCACCCCCGCCCCAGACCAGAGGCCTAAGGAGGCTTTAGTTGGGCAGGAGTTGGGGGAGGTTAGTGATGAGCTCACTCCAGAGAGCAGAGAAAGGGTAGGAGAGGAGATGCCAAAAGATCTGGAAACAAGTCTCAGAGATGATCCCCACCTGGAGGGGCTGAGGGGACACCACCCCAGCTAGCTGTTCTTGACCATCTGGCCGGGAAGCAATTGCCAGTTATCCTTAGGGTGGAGGACAGGGCCAAGGTAGAGGCCTAGCTAAATGTAAGGGAAACAGAGAGAGACGGGACCTGATGGCAGTGTGCTCTCCAAGCCAGCCTGGCCTTCAGGGTCCCGCGGGACTTGTGGAGGAGAGCTGTGGGGAATTGTGAGTGGAAAGAGTACGGAGGGCTGATGTTTTTGGAGTTCAGCACTGATGTGACGTCAGAGGAAGTAGGTGTGTCTCCTCTTCCTGCTTGAAACCAGCAGTAAAGGTTGCTCAGGGCTGTGTCGCACATCTTTGTGACCTTAGTCTCTGGCATTCCCACTCCTGGCAGCTGAGGGCTGTACCTGCTTCTCAATCAAGAGTAAAGAAGCAACACCGTGCTCTCTCTGATTGGCTGGAAACCATATTTCTAGAGCGCTGGGTCAGAGTGGAGTATGTAGGCTAGGACCGCCTTCCAAAGAATTACCACGACCTCGATCTGCACAAATTAAAAGACAAAGCTTGTCGTTCTGTAGTTTTAATCGACGGGGCTGGGTTAGGCATCTTAGAAGCTCTCATAACATCTGGTCCTGTCTCTTATGCTGAATCTTCAATAATAAATATTTGAATCATTTAGAGATTAGGTTTCAAGATAAGGTACTCCTGAGAGAGATAAGGGGAATCTAAAACTCACCTAAGGAACACAAAAGGGGTGACAGTTGGCCCTGGGAGAGAGCCTCTGGACCTGGGGCAAGTAAACAGACCTAGAGAGGGACATTTTGCTCATTCCCGGGAATAATCGACTTAGGGCAGACTCCGGACAAAGATGGGAAGGCACCTCGGGAGGGGAGAGGTGGCTGGTCTGGTAACGCCGCCAGGAGAGCGGCAGAGCCGGGGTGGACTGAAGGCTCCTCTTCTGGAACTGGGATGGAAAACGAGGGCTCTCAGGGGCTGGGGGTGTCTGGCCCGGGCGGGTCGAACGCCCAGGGCACTGCGCCCCGCAGATGTCGCTCCTGCAAGGAAAAGCTCTGGGTGCGTATGCGGCTTGTCACCTCCTGGGTGCGCAGTGTGAGCCCGAAAATGTCCTCGTGATAGCGTTGCTGATCCTGCGGGGGAAGAGGGCCAGGACAGAGGTGGGATCCAAGTAGGAGCGGGCCCCGCCCCGGGCATGACCCCGCCCCGGCATGGCCCCGCCTCCCGCACCCGCAGCACGCCGATGACGTCGCCGGCCTCGTCCAGCTCCATGTCGCCCTCCGTCGCTAGGATGCGCTGCACCGTCTGCAGAACGCTGGTTGCCATGGTGACGTCGCCGCACACAAACATGTGGCCCCGCTTGAGGCACAGCACGCGGTGCACCTCAGCAGCCAGCTCCGTCCGCAGGATGTCCTGCACGTAGGTCTGAGGGGAGCCGGGGTTAGGGGCGCGCTCTGGGGGGCTTCGGCGGGTGGGGGTCCGGCCCGGGTGCGAACAGTTTTTACGCGGGCCAGGCGGCGCCTAAGTGCGGGGCGCGGGGTCGGGTCTGGAGAGGTGGAGCCAAGCCAGGGGCGGGGCTAGGGCGAAGGTGAGGGAGCCCGAGAGGCACGCGGGAGGGGCCGAGTGGGGGCGGTTGCCTGATTCCGCGGGCGGGGCAGGAGCCGAGGGGCGGGGCGGAGGGTGCGTCCTAGAGGGTGCGGGGCCGGGCTTGCGCACGCCCCGCCCCCCCCCCCCGGAGCGCCCCTCCGCCCTCCCCGGGTGCCTAGTCTCAGGTTCCTCCCGCTCCCTCAGGGTGTCGCACCTTAGGGCTGTCGGGCTCCCGGGAGAAGGCGGTGAGGACGCGCCCAAAAACTCCGCGCTGCTGGGCATCCTGCACCTCGTCGCGGTAAAGGTGGTCGAGCTGGGAGCATCGGCAGCCGAACACCAAAGTCATGGGGGCGGGCTGCAGGCCTGCGAGCAGCACGGCGGCTTGGGAGCGTCCTCTCCCCGGGCCGCAGCCCTAGCGACACCTCCCGCTGGCTGGCCTCGCCCAGGCGGACAGCCCGTGCCTTTCGAATAGCAACTACCACTCACGGCCGTCTAGCCTCCAAGAGAGGGCAGGATGCTCTCAGAGACCCTGTCTGACTCTGGTTTCCAGAGAGGAGGCTCACAGAAGAGCAGCGCACAGGAGGTGGTGGCTCTTCGGGTGGAATGACCAGTGGTAGCATTGCACTAGAACGTGGGGCTTCTGACTTGGAATTCCAAGTCCTCGGCACCGTCTAACACACAAGTTCGGTGACTCCATCTAGCCCTTTCCCCCACGTCCTCACCTTACACATCATCTGCCTTCCTATCAGTCACAGCCCCCTTTTTTTTAGATTTTCCAGCTGCCTTAAGCCCCTGTGTCCAGCCTGAACATCCTGTGGCTTCGTGAGTCTTGGACACACGTAACTGAACTCTGGCACAGTCCCAAGTACACGCTGGGCATTTCTGCCTTCTGAGTCCCAGCCCCATCCTCTGCAGATTTTCAGGTCCCCTTGTCCTTAACCCAGTCCCCACACCTACTTTGTGTCTGGCTCCAGGAAGCCAGACCAACAGGGCACTGCCCTCCCCTTGGTCTAATAAGCTTCTTTTCACCTCTGTGGCCCATTGCTTGCCCTCTTTCCTACCTGGCTTTTGTCATCTAGTCCCTGTCCCTTTCCCCCTAGGTTGTGTGACTCCCTCCTGCCTTCCATTCATTCCCTGGGCCCCAGTCTCACCTTTGCTGTCAATGTCATGCAGCCGCTCCTGCCAGAATCCCCGGAAGGGGGCAATACCTGTGCCAGGGCCCACTAGGATGCAGGGCAAGGTGGGGTCAGGCGGCAGCCGGAAGGAGGGAGCCCTAGTGGAAGGACACTGTGTCAGGCCCCTGTGCTCTCCCGCCTCCCACATTCTTACCAACGTGGACTGCGGGGACAGCGGAGAACTCAACATTCGTTGGCAAATGGTTGTCAAATGCTCACGACACATTCTAGCTCAGAGTGGGCATGGTGTGTTTATGCAGAGAACTCTACTGCAGGCAGAAACTCCATGGACATGTGTTTCCGGAGGCTGGGTCCAAGGGAATATGATTTAATTTGAACTGAAGAATGTTCTGATATCTCAGTTGGACATTTACAACATACGGGAAGGGAAGGACAGCTTTTGGTTCATAAGGCATTCAATGAGTGTTTATTTTAAATTCTAGCTTTGATGTTGGTATTTGGTTTGTTCAATGGATTGGTACAGTTTGGTATATAGCCTCCTGAATGGGTTCGAGTTACTGGACATAACTGGTGTCTGTCCTGTCCTTAAAATTCTTTTAAGTCCCCACCCCTCCCCCTGCCCGCCCTGAGGCTTTGGGTCCTGGCCGCTGGATGAGGCAAGGCTTTTGAACCCAGCACCAGGGAAGGGTATCCTGCACTCTTTTACTTTCTTTGAGTCCCCAATGATGCTATGGTAACCTTACTCGTTCTCCCTGGACTAAGTGGGGACCTGACCTTGAATAGGGGCACAGTTCCCAAGTGTCACGCCTCCCAGTATCAGATTGACCTGAAGGATGTAGTAAGGGACATAGTTTACCTAAAAGCAGCAGGGCCTGCAGGTCGACTCCCAGCCCTGTCTCTGGGAGCGGAAGCTTTGGGACAGGGCCCTAAGTCCAAATTAGCGGAACACCCAAAGCGTAGTTGAAGTTCCCCATCCTCGTATGTGTTAGGTGGGTCCTCCCTGCTCCCCATCATACCCCTCACCAGAGCTCTCGCCCTCACCTTGTGCTGCCACCTGCCGATTCCTCCATCTGTCCCTGGCCATCCAGGTGGCACTTTGTCCACCCCTGCTGGGACAGACGCTTTCTTTTCCATGCCCCTTCCACCTCCATCCCCTGAAGCCCTCACTTACCCCCTGATGAAGCAGGGTACGGGATCCCCGGCCTTCAGCTGGCTCAGCCACGTGGAGCAGACTCCATAATGAAGGGGGCCCAGTCCGTCTGGGGGTTGCGGAGGAGAGGGTGCCAATGAGGGGCCTGTCCTGGGCTCACCGTGTGGCCCTGGCCCCTGGCCCTCCATCACCTCACCCTGTGTCCTGTATGCTAGCACAGCTACTGTGAGGTGGATCTCTCCTGGGTGGGCGCTGGGCGCCGAGCTGACTGAGTAGTACCGGGGCTGGAGCAGGGGCAGCTGGGTGAGGAGCAGCGGCGCGGGCAGGGCCACCGATGGAAACTGCTCCAGCACCTCCAGCAGCGTGGGGCAGCGGAACCACTTCCACTCCTCGTACCGCCGCGGGTCCTGGCGGGAGCAGGGTGCAAGGGGTTCAGACCCTCCCGACCCCGCCTGCTGACCTCCCCTCTTGACTCGTCCTGAGCCGAGCCTCCTGGGGTCTCTCCCTTCTCAGCTCAGGGTGACAAACATTTCTTGAGCACCGAGAATTCAGAGATGAATTCTGAGACCCAGCGCTGGGCCTTAAAGCCCGGGGTGTGCTAGCCAGATAGATCCCCTTCCCCACCTGGCTCATCCGGCCTCCCGAGCCCCTGCCGCCCGCTGGGGCCGCCCGCACCTGGCTGAGGCTCTCAAGCTCCTGCTGTTCGCTGGACTCTTCGGCCAGGGTGCTGAGCAGTCGAAGGAGTTGAGGACTGGGCGGGGAAGTGATGTCCAGGAAGAAGGTGAGAGCCTGGCGCAGTGTGCATGGGGGCAGCCGGGGGTCCCGAACCCAGCCAGGGGGCGGGCCACCTGGGGGGTGTGATGTACAGGGGAGATCTGAGGAAGGGGCCAGCCAGAACTACAGAGTCTGAGTTGGTCGTTGCTTGGGGGTATCCCGGGACTGACCATGGCTTGTATTTGATCGGAGACCTTGCCCTTGAATGGTGGTGGTGGCGGGCCTGTCTGGGAAGCCCCTGTGTGTGTGTGTTTGGGGGCCCCTGACTGGTTTGGGTTGGTCTGGGTTCTTACTCTAACGCCAGGTATCCACGTGCCAGGAGGTAGACCCGAGGCCAGCTACAGAGCAGGCTAGGCTGTCAGGAGGAGATCTTGGGGGGAGCCCAGAGAGAGGCGGCAGCCTTTTGTGGAGGAGGGGGCGGGTACTGAAAAAGGAGCCATGCTCTGTGGACCCTCTAGCCACAAGGGCAGCCCCACGGGAGGGAGCACAGCCGGCTCTGAGCACAGGCATTACGGCTGTGAGGGGAGGTGGCGGTCCTCTACCAGGTCCTCCACCCTGAGGCCAGGGGGACAGAGCAGGCTGTCACTCATGACCCTGACTGCTCTGCCTTACCGGGGCTGCCCTTCTCCAGCTGCTCCACAGCCACAGGCTCGCCGGGTGGAGGAGGATCCTCAACGCGGCTCAGCAGCGCCTCCACGAGGCCGGGCCGGTTGGGCGGGCAGATGCCTATGTGATCCCCGGGCTGGTACTGTAGCGCCTCCTGGCCTCCGGTGTCTAGGCGCACCAGGATGGTGGCCCGGCTGCGGGTGAGGGGTTGGGGCATTTAGAAGCGGGCAGGGAGAGCATCTGGGGAGCATGCTGGGACAGGGGGAAGGAGAGGCCAGGACAGGGGTGGTGGCGGGGAAGTGGTCCTCCTCACGTGGACTTGCTGCTTTGCAGGTTTTCCACTGAGAGGACCGTAGCCTGGAACATCTTTCTCCTGTGCACGTGGATCAGGCCTGGCGGGAGACTGGGACTGAGCCAGGAGCCCAGCCAGGCTCCTGACAGTGGGTCCTGGGACCCTGGGTGCCCAGAAGGACCAGCAGGGGTCAGGAGGCCGGCCAGAGCCTTACCTGGCAGCAGCTGGAGGCCCTCGGCCTGGGTACTCAGCCGGTACCGCTGGCGCTTCCAGCTCCGTTTGGGGCTGAATATGTCCCGGGCAGCGGCCTTGGCATCCTCTCCCACGCAGAAAGTCTCACAGGAGGCCTGAGGGGCCAGGGAGTGAGGGCTGAGGGCCTCCAGCCCCCAGGGAGGGCCGGAGCAGTGGGGGGCTCAGGAGGCTGAGGCAGGAGGTTGAGCTGGGCTGTGGGGTCCCCAGTGGCCCCCTTCTCTTCCTGGGACGGTGGGAGTATGTGTGTGGGGTGCCCAGGAGCGGGAGGCGCCCTTCCGAGGCCCCCTCCTGTGGCCGAGCCTGGCAGTGTCTGTTCGTCGTCCCATTTCGTGGCTTGGCCAGTGCACTAGCTCTCCCTTTGCACGTTTTCACTTGTGTCACACCCCCTGGTTCCTTAATCCGGTGTTACTCTCAGGGAGCGCGGTGCTTGGCCCACGGTAGCACTCGGAGCTGTGTTCAAATTCTGACTCCTCTACTCACCTTCCACGTGCCTCACTGGCCCCTCTTTCCGCCTCGCTAGGTCCCGGGGAGGATGAAATGAGATGCTTTATGTAAAAGCCCCCGGAGTGGGACACCAGGTTTGGATGACTGTGGGAGGGGTCTCAGGCTGCTCTGTCCTTCTTGCTTTGCTCACTAGGGCTGGAGGGCTGCGGGGCAGGCCCCCCGGGAGGGTGCAGCTCCTATCCGTCTCTCCGTTCAGGTAGGAGTCCTGCAGACGGCAGGCTGCTTGGGCCGGGCTTGAAACCCAGGGCTCACCCGTGATTGGTTGCTCCTTCTCCCAACACGGATCACCAGTCCTGCTAATCTTTCTTTTGTGTGCGTAAGGTCTTATATCTCTTCCTTCCTTCCTCGGCCCCCTCCCTTCCTTCCTACCCTCTGGTTCGTTCAGCGTCTTCCTGCTTCTAGTTGGACGTTTCTCTCATTGACCCTGCATCTCTAAAGCCATATCCCTAAAACTTCGCCTTTCTCTTCTTTCCTCGCTTCCAGTCGCTTCCTTTTATCTTGTTTTCCTTCTTACTCTCCTTCTCCTGGTCTGAGCCTATGTATTTCTTCAGCTTCACTTGCTCCTCCCCAGCAAAGGCTCCACCTGCTGCAGCTTCCTCCCCCACCCCCAGCGGGCCTCCTTGCCCGTCCCCACTGGGCCCCATCAAGCCAGACCCGCTCAGTTCAAGCCTGGGAACCCTGGATGGGCCAGCAGTGCCCTGCGGGGGCATCGGGACAGGGAAAAGGGGTCTGTTCACCTCTAGACATAATCCCCAGACCAGGCAGAGCCACCTCTGGGGGAAGCCCAGCTCTGGGACCCACCCCTCCTTGCACTCCCCTGAGCTAGGACACCAACTGTCCAGGCACCATCGCAAGCCTGTCTGGCCTCTGACTTCCTGTAGGTTCTCTGCTGGCCTCAGCTGCAGCCCTCACCTCTGTCCAGCCTTCTCTTGGGCCTTCCCCTCTCCCTCCAACCTGCCTGCCTTACATGCTGTCCCCCTAGACTCCCACTCAGGGACCCCGTCTGTGCCTGGATGAAGCCCTGCCTGCTCTCCTCCGCCTGGGCCAGGGCGCCTCCCGTGTTGTTAGGGCCGCGTCATCCCCGCTGCAGACAGAGCCAGAAGCGCTGGCTGCACAGGGGCGGAATGAGGACAGATTTGGGAAGGAACAGGATGGGAGCAGAGGACCAGAGTCAGGGCAGCCGCAAGGCGTCCAGCCTCACTATTACATGTCTCGGGGAGGGCTGGGGGTGGGAGTGAGCCAGAATCAGGGTGGGAGGGAAGCCTGGGTCCCACGTCTGAACAGGTCCAGGGGCTCACCTGGAAGGCGGCCTGGGCCCAGCCACGGAAGGCCTCCTCCTGGCCGCACAGCTCATCTCCCTGGCCCAGCTGCAGTAGCCGCTCCCCGCCCAGCTCTTCCAGCCGTGTGTCCACCGCACGAGCAAAGGCGCAGAAGTGGGGGTATGCCCGGGAGCCCAGCCCGAACACACAGAACCTGGGGTTCAGGGGGCCGTCACCGGAGCCCACGCCTGTCCCCGCCCCATGTGTGCCCAGGCAGCTTCCCCTGCTTCCCGTGCCTCCCCACCCTGCAGCTCCCACACCTGAGGGTCCCCAGGGCCCCTGCGCTGTCTGTGTTACTGGACTCCTTTCTCTTCCGCCTCCAAGAGGACACCAGCGGGTCTGAGCAGGAGACGCTGTTGAAGCGGATTTTGTAACTCCTAGCAAGAGAAGACAAAGACGGGGCTGTCACAGAGAACTGGGAGCCTGGCACAGGTCCAGGCACAGTGCGGGGGTCTCTGGGGTCTCTATATCGGGGATAGGAAAGACCCTGCCCTTGAACTTGGCTTTGTTGCCCGGGGACCTCTGTGCCTTCAGGCCCCACATTGCCTCCGTTCCCCTCTCGGAAGGGGACTGCAGGACTGATGAGCCCTCAGGGTCCTGGGGACTGTGAGTGGCGAGGTCACAAGGAAGGAGGGCATCCTGAGGGGTAACGGGGGTCCCGGCCTCCTCACATCTGTCCTCCAGCTTGTCGGAGGCACGGAGAGAGAACACTGCAGCCTTCCTTTCCTCAGTGTCTCCAGATGCCTCACCGCCCTCCCCCCGCTCCCCGCAGGCTCCCAGCGGCGCTCACTTGTGCTGTTCTGGCCGAGGAGAGCTGTTGTAGGGGCCCGACATCTCCATCAGGGCCGCCGCAAAACTCTGGGGAGGGGAAGTGTTGGTATCACAGTTAGTTTTTTTAAAATTTCAAACCACACAGAACTTTAAAACGGCAGTCGGCTGATCCTTATTGCTTGTAAATTCTGATTTTTTTTTGTTTTGAAAATTTTAAAACCGGTATTGGCTTTTTGAAAAACATGATAGCACCCTAAAGGAATAAAAGAGAAAAATCGACCCTTACCTTTCCTCCAGTCCTCATCCCAAGGCATGTGCCCTGTGGACAGGTGTTTAACTTCCCAGATATGTCTGGTTATACTTCCATATCGATCTGCATTTATAGTTTTTCCAAAAAGTAGAAATGGGGCCACACCATACTTACCTGCTCTTTCCTCAGTAACCAATCATGGACCTCCTTCCAGGTCAACACACCAAGACTGACCTTCTTTTGAATGGCTGCCAGGTGTCCCCACATTTGCAGGGAGCACGTGTGGGAGACTTTCGTGTGACTCAGGATATCTGGGCGGTGTGTGATCACTGCTCAAACCCTTGTATATATACGTGCCCGCCTCCTCTTTTGTGTGTTTCGGGAGGGTAGTCCTCGCAAGGGGTGTTTCTGATTCAGAATTAAAGGCAGGATGAGGCGAGTGGTCAGACTGCCCACAGCAAGAGGAGTGCTCTTTGCTCCCTCCTGCTAACACTACATGTGGCCAGTCCTTAATGTTTCAGCCAGCTCCACAGGTGGAAGATAGCCCTCTGTCTCCCTGCATTGCCTCCGTTGCTAGTCGGTGGCACCAGCCTCTTCCAGGGGGCTGAGCCATGTCCTGTGCTGCCGCGAAGATAGCTAAGAGCTACGCGGAACAGCTTTGCACAGCAAAACCCCACATGGGGCAAGCCCAGCACACCCCAGTGACGGCTGCAGGTGCATTTGGGTGGTGGGGCTTTAAGGTCACCATGATTAGTGTGTACTACCTTTATTTTATTTTTTTTCTGAATTTATTTTTTTTTGAACCTTTTGTTGAAGTGTAATACGTTCAGAAAAACACACATATCATAAATGTACAGCTTTCTAGATTTTTCACAAATGGAACCTGCCTGTGTCATCAGCATCCTCTCAGGAAATGTCGCTAGAACCCTAGAATTCAGCTTCAGACCCCTCCCAGTTCCCCGTCCCACTCTGGGGATCACCCTCTCCCAATTAAAACACCATGGATTCCTTTTGCCCATTTCTGAACTTAATACAGAGCGAACCCCACAGTCCAATTCTGTCGTGCTTGGCTTCTTTCCCTCTCCCTTCTGTTTTCAGATTCATCTCTGTCCTGTGGTTGTGATCCATTCACCCTCACTGCTGCACAGAATTTGAATAGAGCACAATGTGTTTGTCGGGTCTGCTGTGGACAGTCATTGGAATTGTTTCCAGTCTGGGGCTCTTATGAACCACGCTGCTGTAAACATTCTTGTTAGTGACTTTGGTGAATATACCCCATTTTCTGTGGGCCGCATTCCTAGGTTTGCTCCATTTAAAAAAAAAAAATGAGGTGAAATTTACAGACACTGAAATGCACAGAACTTAGAGGTGCAGTTCAATCCCTGTGGCTGTCTGGCAGTTTTTTGTTTTTTTGTTTTTGTCTTTTTTGAAGTTAAAGATACATCTACCTGATGACCGAGCAATTCTACTCCTAGGTATTTATTCAAGAGAAATGAAAACATAAGCCCACAAAAGCCTTGCCTAAGAATGTTCATAACAGCTTTATTCATAATAGCCCAACCCTGGAAACGGCCCAAGCGTCCGTCAGCAGGAGAACGGAGAAACACACGGCGGGTTCACACAGTGAACACGGCTTGCCACTCGGCAGTAAAAAGGAGCAAGGCACCGAATTGCTCACCGTGAGATGAGTCTCAGGCGCGGGTCGAGTCTCTCTGTGTGCTCCCCTTTTTGTGACATCCCAGAGTGGGCGAAACTGACCTGGCTGGCGGAAGGCATGGACTGGGAAGGGGCTGGCTGGGGGCACTGACAAGGGGACGTCCAAAGGCACTGACAAGGAGCCTGGGGAGTGGACGTGTTCTCTGTCTTCCTAGGGTGGTGGGTCACGTGGGTGTAAATATCACTTTTATACTAACAAAGTAACGGATTCTAATTATTCTTTAAAAGGCAGATGAGAAGGAGAGCTGAAAGGGGCCAAACCGTGGTGGAGGGGGGAGGCTTGCCTCAGGCCTCTGCTTTGGGCTGCTGGAGACCAGTACCTAGTGCTCCAGGGACGTTTATCACCCGGAAGCTGCAACAGCCAAGGGCACGAGCAGTGATTGTCACCGCGGTGGCCCGGGGCAGAGAAGCTGGGAAGATAATGGCTGATACTAGTGTTCGTGGTGGCACTCTAGTTTGTTTCTTTAAAGATTTGTGCAGAAAGTGAAGTTGCCTAATCTGCTGACGTCTGAGCAGTGCTCTGTTCTTTCGTTGAGGAAAGAGGAAAAGGGAAAGCTGAAATTGAGTAGTAACTGGGGTATCGCTGTTTTTCTAACTCGTCAGTGCTTGAGAGCAGTCTGACCTCGCTGGCCAGCCAAGTGCCTTCCACATATTAAATACTTGCATGGATAATGGAAATGACCCGGGGACACACTGAAGCAGGTGTGTGTGGGGGTGGGGCTGGAGTCGGGCTCGTGCAGGCTCTCGGGTCCCAGTGGAATGTCTATACTCACACTCTGGGGGACTCTCAAGGCATCTCCACTCTCCATGGTGGAAGTGGGGTTCCTGCCCAGCCACCCCATTTTGAATCTCCCCTCATTTCCAGTGGCCTCTTTCCTGCTAGGCCTTACCTCTCCATTCTCTGGGGGGTCACCATTCCCAAATGTACTGGTTACCACCAACACCAGCGTCTCATGCTCAAGGGACACCACATCATACTCATCCATGCACAGGACCTGTGGAGGAGGGGAAGACCGATGTCCCAGGGACTTGGCATCTGCTGTCCTGGCAGGGCACAGTTCAGACCCTGACTCAGGCCCGGACTCAATGCCTGAATCCATCTGGATCCTGGGCTCCCTCCGGGGCTCTGACTTGTGACCCTCTTCTGTCCTCCAGGGCATATCTGAAGATACGGATGGGCCCCTTCCCCCTTCCCTGATCCCCACTCCTCTGGGCTTAGCCCTACCCGGGGGTCGAAAGCCTTCCGGAAGAGTCTCCCCAGCTGCTGTGCGTAGCTCTGGGCCCGGCCAGTCTCGGAGCCATACAGGATGGTCGCCTTCACTCGCTTTGCCATCACGGTGCCCATGAGCGAGGCTGAGATCTTCACCGCACTGCGGGCGAGGGCTGGGTCAGGGTGGTCCCAGGCACACTGAGCCAGGGCTGCCTCAGGTGCATGGCCAAGCAAGGTCTTGGGGCCCTGAGTAGTGGCTGTGTGGGGGGTGGGGGCCTTCCCACTGCTACAGCTGGTCCCTTGGGTGTGGGGGAGGGGTGGCGCTCCTAGGGCACCTACTTGGCCACTTCCTTAAAGGTCTTCTTCCTGGTGATGCCGGTACCCTTGGATCCACTCCCCTTCCATGGGTCTGGCTGCAGGGGAGCGACGGGGGGAGTGGAGGAAGAGATAAGTAAAACATTTGGAGGCCCCTGGGGGCTGCTTCGTTAGAGCTGGCCACAGTGGGCGAGAGCCAGCGGGGTGGGCACCTGATAGCGGAAGGCAGGGGACAGGACGTAGTTGACCATCTCCTGATGGAAGACAGGGGTGAGGCTGCCAGAGATGGGGGGCACGATCCAGGCCCAATCGGCAGGGCAGCCCCCCCTAGCCTTCTGCTCGTTCTCCAGGTGCTTCATGAAGGAGGCGGTGGCAGCGTGGTGGTCCACAATGGTCACTTTGGCCAGCTGGGGTTGGGGAGGCAGGGGCTTAGACGGCACCCTGGGTCCCCCCACATCTGACACAGGCTGTGTCCCCCCCCACCATGCCGTCATCCCTGGCTGCAGCCCACGTGACATGCCTAAAACTCAGCGGCTGCTCTGGTCTCCCGTGACTGTCTGTCCGGCCCCTGGACCAGAACATCCTAAACTCTGGCCGGGTTCTCAGCCGGTGTGAGTTTGTTCAAATGACAATGCTCAACGGGCCTTCAGTCCTGCTGCTGGGGTTTCCAGAATCCAGGGGTCCCACACATCACAATACCCACCCTGCCCTGGGGCCTGCATTACAAGCATGCCCCACGCAACAGGGCTCCGAGCACACACTACCCCCATACTTTGGCACCTGGAAGTCTAGGCACCGTGTCCCCGGAAGTGTGGGCCTGGGGGTGCCCCGTGGACCGTGGTACTCCTTCCAGCTACCTCCAGCTCCTGCCTCCCCACCCCCAACCCTGGTCTCTAAGTGCCTCCCTCTCTCCCTGCAGCAGCCCCTCCCCTCCTGGCCAGTCTGGGCCTGTATACCTGGTAACTGTGCAGCACGGCCAAGTTGATTTCCACTGCTGCCTTGTCTTTCCACAGGGATGAGGTTGTCCTGGTGTCCAAGTCCATGCAGACCGCCACATCCTGGAGGCGGGGGCGCATGGCATTGGTAGGGACAGGGTTGGGGGGAGTGGACGGAGTGTCTGGAACTCATGAGTAGAAGGAGTGCGGGTGTGTAGGGGGCCATCGAGAGAGGCCTGACTGCTTCGTTTGGAGCCAGCTCAGGCTCTTGCCTGCCAGGCACCCCTGAGCAGAGACGGACTCTGGGCCCGTTACTTCTCGGCCCTGGATCTTAACTTCTCGTCTCTAAAATCATTGTTTTGTAAGATCTGCCTTGAGAATCTGAGGAAAGCTCTAGAGTTATAGATCCCAGAAAAATAACAGTGTGTTTGTACCAATGCACGTACACTCCTTTGCCCCCGATTTGCGGTTCTGGAGCGCTCCAAAATTCTAGTGTGGGAGGCAGCCTGGACCCCGCTCAGGTTCTCCCAATGGCTGACAGTGTGGGGACCTATTTGGGAGTCAAAGGCTCCAGCCCAGAGCGGGACGCCTCCCCTTCCCGGCCTGCGCGTCCTCACCTCCAGGATGTTATATCGGTGAGGGTCACACAGGTTCCGCGCGCCGATCTCCGTGCTCATGTACCAGCCGCTGAAAGGGGCCGCGGGGAACTCCAGGCCCCCGATCTCCAGCAGCATGTTACTCACCGCTGGGAGGGCGTACCAGCGCAGGCCCAGGGCCGCAAACCACTCCAGCCTGAGGGGTTTCGGGGGGGATTAGGCTGCCTGCGGGGCCTGGCCGGCCTGGCCACACCCAGGCCGCCCGTCCTCCATCTGACCCAGTCCCCCTCATGCTCACGTGGGGTGCTCCAGGGGCACCTCGAGGACCAGCTCGGGGGGCAGAGCAAAGAGCTCTGGGGGCTCATCCGGGGCCTGGAGCAGGAGTGGCAGCACGTCAAAGCGGCCGTTTCCTGGGGTCCAGCCATGCTGGATGCAGAGCTGCAGGGAGCAGGGCCAGAGGTGGGTCTGAGAGCCCCACCTCCTGCCCTCCTCCGGGACCCCCTTCATTGGCATCTCCCTCCTTCATCTCTGGGTACCCCCTCCCTGCTTCACTGGCTGCTCTCTGGCTGGAGCCCCGCGCCTCTGCCAGAGCCCTCATTGGCCGGCCTCCCCCTGCTCCGCGTCTCTGTGCCCACCTCGGTGATCTCCACGTTGGCTGGGTCCCCCCGCACTGAGCCATCCTGCTGCCTGTAGCCCGCGTAGCGCACCAGCTGGCTGTTCCAGATTCGGAAGTCTCCCCGGCCTGGGGCGCGCTGGGGGAACACTGTGATGGCTGAGCTGACACACGGGAATGACAGCTGTCAGAGCCGTACCTTCACGGCCGCCAAGGGAGGGGTGGCATCTGGCCCAGTGTAGGGCGCACTCACCGGAGGTTGCCCCGGTTGGTGGCATACTTGATGTGGTTGCAGATGTAGGTGAACATCTCCTGGGCTGAGCTGCAGTCCCGGGCATCAAACACCTGAGCCAGCCGGGCGGGGGAGACGGGGAGGGGAGAAGGACGGGGCTCCTGAGTCTCAGCTCTAGGAGTAGGTAAGGAGGCAGGGGAGGGAGGAGCTAACTAGTCTGCAGCCTCCAAAGGCTGCCGGGGCCACTTGTCATGGTTCTTTCTCCTCCGGGAAGCCTGCCTCCCTGACCATCTGCACCCATCATGACCCACTCTTTCCTGCCCTGCACCCCACACACCCAGTGCAGCCTGGTCTGCTGCTCCTCTCCTGGCTGGGACCTCTCCCAACTCCTGCAGAAGCTGCCTCAGTACCCGATACGGAAGAGAGACCTAGTCTCTGCCAAACTGGTGGTTGGGGAAGGGCACCAAGTGACAGGGAGGCCATCTGGGGGTGTGGGTGGTGAGTCCCCCATTACCCACGAGCTCAAGCAGAGGAGGTGACCCCAGCCAGTCAGCAGACTCTCCTCGAGCATGCTGCTGATGGCACGGTGCTCGGCCGCGTGAGGGGGCTGTCCGGGGAGTCTGCCCATCCTGATGTTCTGAGGTTGGGAGAAGCCCCCTTGACTGGCTGAGTGGGGCTGCCAGCAGGAAGTCGGGAGTCCCTTACCTACTTGTGTTAGTGACAGAAGCAAGGGGTTGGCAGTGGCTGGCCTGGTGCCAAGGGAGGGATGTAGCCGTGAGTGGGATCCAGTATGGAAGCTCTGATGGGTTCAAGGTTGAGCTAGAGCTTTGAACAACTTCAAGGGGATGCAAGGGTCAGACAGGGTCGTTCTCTTATGGGAGACTCCTTTGGGATTTCCCGAGCATGTGGCTTTATTCCAAATTCTTTGATGGCCAGTTACCGCTAAGGAGGCCAAGGGCATGGAGTGAGTTCCCCTGTGGTCAGCTTGCTTCTCCTGGTTCTTAGGCCGGTGCAGTGGTGGGAATGCGACGGAGGGCGGGAGGCCAAGGTGCTGGAGGACTGGGCTGGACAAGTGAGACCCACAGGGAAGAAGCAGCGAGGGGCCCTTCCCGAAGAATGTTTCTGTTGCTCAGACAATACCCACCCCCGGATTACTGCCCAGCCTTCCTCACTGCCTCAGTGTGTTTGGCTGTTTCTCTCCACAGCCAGCCACAGCATGGCTATGGGGCTTAACAACCAGGCATTAGCAGGTGGACTGAGGGCACCTGAGGGGTACTGGTCTCTAGTAGAATGGGCGTGGATCTCCCCACTGCTTGGGACTCCCCAGGGAAGCCTCAGGAGTTGCCCTTACTGCTCCTTTCCCTTTTTCTCTTCCCCAGTCCCTATCCTAGGTGCTTGCTGGCCAGCCCCACCTGCAGCTTCCCCCACTGGATCCGGCCCACGCAGCGGGGTGCGTTGCGCCAGGCCTGCTTGGCCCCGAACACCAGCTCGCTCTCCCGGAGCTGGTAGGTGCCCGTGGCTGCCACCTCGGCTTCCACCTCCTGAAGCCTCTGCTCATGGGCCTGGGAGCCGCTCCTGTTGCCAAGAGGGGAGCAGAAGAAGGTCACATGGAGGGGAGAGCTTCGCCAAGCTCTGTGTGGCTGCTGGTGGGGAGCTGGTGGGTGCTGGTGTCGGGGTGGGGGAAGGCAGTGGGTCCTGGGGAAGGTGAACTTCCTCTCGAGAGCTAGGCACAGGGCCCCAGGTCAGTGGACAAGGGTGTTCTGAGGGCGTCCAGGCGTGGCCTCACCTCTTGATGGAGCTGTAGTACTGGTTGATGAAGTCCCTGGCCTGACTCAGCAGCTGCTCCGTGGGTTGGGGGTCCCGAGATGGCCGACTCTGCAGTTTCCGCGGGAACACCAGCGAGCCCAGGCAGCGTCGGGGGGTGCAGGGCCCATCCTGGGTTCGGGTGGAGGGCAGAGGCAGAGAGAGCAGGGAGCACCGAGCGAGGTCGGGAGCAGGTCAGGGTGCAGAGGCAGGGTGGGGGCCCAGAGGGGAGGTGGGTCTGGGCAGGTGTGGGTTTGGGGCTGGGACCGGAGATTGGGGTGAGGTAGGGCTGGGCTGTGGCAGGACTTGGGACAAGGGCTGGAGGCTAGGAGTCATCAGGGTCCCCTGTGTGTCCCTTAGTTCTTCTGGCTCTTCCCAGGGTCTCTTTGAATTCAGGCGGGGGGACTGGCCTTAGCCGACCCTGAAATGGCTTTTGGGGGGGCTCCCGGGCTTACCTGCTGTGACTGGGCACTCAGGGTATCGTAGGTGATGCTCCCCACCTCCCAGTTCTTCACTCGAGGGAACTTGGGCCCGTCCGGGGGCCGGGTGAGTGGGGGGCTGCTGGGACCAGGGGAGGGGTCACGGGAGAGGAGTGTGTTTCCTTCTGGATGCGCCCCGAGAGGCTCCTCTGGCCACATCAGTCACCCTAGGGACTTATTGCTCGCCTGCCTCCCGCTTCCTTACGCGTCCTCCGTCAGCCCTCACCGCCACGTTGGGGGTAGACAATATTGGTGCCCTCATTTACAGACGAGGGGCCCGAGGTCAGAAAAGGTAGGAAGCTTGCCAGAGGCCCCATGGGCAGAACTGGTCCTTCAAAACCCGGGCCTGCCTGTCCCTTGTGTCGCCAGAGCCTGAGCTGCCCAGGGCAGCAGCGGTGAGCTCCTGAGCTCCGGACCTAAGGAGGGGTCCTCATCCCTGTTCAGGGCCCACCTCTCCTCTGCTGGACACAGGGTGTCCCAACCCCGGAGTTGTGACGAACCCTGCCATGAGGGGGATGGAGCCCGTGGCCGCACTGAGGGAAGCCCCCGCAGGGATTCCTCAGCCCAGATTTCCCTCCCGACTCATACTGCTCCGGACGGTAAGCGGTAAGCGTCGTGTGAAGGGAAGCCTCAGGACCTTATCACTTCCTCCCAGAGGCTGAGGCCTGCTGTGCGGAGGAAGGGAGGGCCTCGGGCCTCGGGTGCGCCTGTGCAAAGCCTTCCCCGCGGAGCTGCCTCCAGCCCCCCGCCTCCCTGCCCGGCTGGGCACCCCACCTGGCCTCCGGCTGCCCTTTCTCTCTTTTGAGGGCTGAGGATGCCAGGTAAGTTTGGGGCTTGATGGGCACCAGGAGGTGGGGCCTGTTTGTCTTTTTAGCCTCCCACCCCAAGGGCCTGAGTCTCCTGGGTCAGCGCTCTCCCCGTTGTGGGGCGGGTCTTCTCACCCTCCTGTGACTATCCTCCCCAGCCCCTTTTCTTCTGTTAGATAATCGTCAGTATTTGTTGAAGGCTCGCTGTGAGCTAGCAGCTTACAGCAGTCCCATGGAGTATCACTGCCATGTTCTTACCGTATATACACGAAGGCTCAGAGAGGTTAAGCGACTTGTTGAAAGTCAAACAGCTCTTGGCCACAGAGCGGCATTCAGCCCCGTTCAACCGACTCCCTTTACCTCCTGCTTTGCTGGCCCTGATCCTGGTCTCTTACTGAGCCCCCTTGCTTGTCCTGTTCTGTCGGTACTGGTAGCCCTCTTGAGTGGGTGACCCAGCCCTCTTGGCTGGGCTACCGGCTCCAGCCCTTCCCAGCCCAGGGCTCCGGGGCCGGACACCCTCCCTCCTGCCCTCTGCTTCTAGCCACCAGGTCCTTTACCTGCAGTCTGGTGCGGGTGGGGGCGCGGGCGCGGGTGCCCTGCTGGGCTCAGAGGAGGTGGGGGAGGCCGGACCCTGCTTGCCGCACAGCCCCAGGCCCAGGCCCAGCCCCAGGCCACAGGGGGGCCCGGGCTCCTGGCCCACACTCTTCAAGTTGCCCATGTTCAGCCTTGCCTCAGCTCTGGCCCTCCCAGCAGAGCCCAGGCCTTTTCCTTAGGAAGGGGAGGGGGCAGTGGGAGGGGGCTCTCCGCTGCTGGCCCTTGCCCCGCCCCTGCCCCACACACAATGGGACAGGAACAAGGCAGGCTGGGAGGCTCTAAAGCCTCGGCTCTCTGCCCACCCAGAGGGTGGGGGGCCGGACGCCTGGGTTCCGCTCAGAGGACTAGGACTGATAAGTGGGAAGCCAGGTGTTCTTGGAGCCTTAGGGCTGGGGTGCAGGAGCAGGGGTGTATTTGAGGGGGTGCGGGTGAGGATAGGGGGTAGGGGTGGAGTTGGCAGGGTGGACAATCAGAGGGTCAGAGAGGTCCTCTTGTGTCATCTGGCCAGAGCGGAGGACTTTCACCTTGCCCGTGCTGGCCTTGCTCTGAGCGGTTGGGCGGGGGGTGAGCTCTGGGTCAGCAGCAGGGGATGGTTCCCAGACTCTTAGTGACCACAGGGACCTCTACAGTCACTGCAGGTGCTCTCCTTCCCTGTCCTGTCTACATCTAAGTGCTCCTGGACCCCCGCCTTGGAGTGCCATGGAACTCTTGGGGGACACAGTTCAGCAAGGATGCAGTGACCCTTTGTCCTTGACTCTGGCATTAGGGTATCCCTTCCCCTCCCAGCCCCAATTTCCTGGAACCCCCGCCCCCCATGACTCAAGTGGGGGACACAAAAGAGCAGGAAGCTGCCATCTAGGGCCTCCACCCCCACCCTGTCATCCAGTGACGCACGCTTCCCTGGGGGTGGTGGGTCAGCAGATAGACCAGCAGTCAGCGCTGAGCAGGGACTGCCCACTGAGAAGATCTGGGAGCCCTAGCAAGAGCACGGGGCTGGGGAAACTACAATTCCCAGAGTGCAGATGGTGCCCACCAGCACTGTTCCTGGCAGCTGTGCAAACTGGGGTTTGTAGTTCTAAGCCATCGGCGGGGGGGTGGGGCGCTGGAGAAAGACCACGAGCTGGGGCATTGGGGTCTGCAGGGGTCTGAGCCTCGTGGATTTGAGATCACAGGGACTAAGAGACTCAGAGAAACTACGGGAAAGAAACGGAAGTTGAGAGACTGGAATAGGCAGAGACTGGGAGAGGCAGACAGGCAAGCAAACAAACACGTAGATTTGTGTTGGCAGGACTCCTTTGAAAAGCAGTGGAGGGTAAGATTGGGGTGGGCCTGGGTGGGGGCCGGGCAGGCGGATCAGCCGGAAGGAACAGGCTGTGCTGCGAGCTCTGGGGTCACACCAAGAAGGTAGAGTCTGCCAGTTTGGAGGGAGGAAGGCGAGGGGACCCTGGAAACACGAAGAAGCCTGAGCTCCTGGACACCTGGAGAGATTGGCTTCTCCTCTCTCACAAAGGGATGAGCGGGAGGCAGAGGCACAAGGCCTGTGCTCGGTCTGGACCTGCCCCTTGGGCCCCCGTCTCACCACCCCTCTTTCCCAGCAATGCAGGGGTGGATCCAGGCCCCTACCTCTCAGACATTTTCACCAGACCCCATATCTGGTTCCCATTCAGCCGCTATCTAAAATACACATGACGGGGAAGGACTCCTTTCCCTGCACTCCAGGAAATGGGGCAGTGGCTGCGCTCCTCAGGGACAGGTGACAACAAGCCTCAGATGCTGGGTCCTGGTGAGCACTCGCCCCAAAGCCGCTCCCTGTGGTCTCCTGACCTCGGGGCCTCCCCTCCTGTCTGTGCTTCATGCTGCCCCCAGAATCATCTCAAAAGCAGGGCTTCCCTCTTGCCCTGGCCCTCTCTGAAACCGCTGACCCCAGGCCAAGGCCCGGCACCACCCAGGCCCAGCCCACAGTTCCCCAAGTGTGCTGCACACACCTTCTCTTCTGGACAAAGGGGCTTCCTCAAGGATCCCCAGACGGTTCTCAGGCCCTTGCCTGTGCTGTCCCTTGACCTCACCCTTTGCCCTCTGACTGAAGAGACTCTCTCTTCCTCTTCCTCATGGGCAACCTTCCCAGGTCTCCCTTCCAGAGAGAACCTGCCACAGGAACTGCCTGCCTTCAGAACGTGCCCGGGGTTTAAGGCCACGTGCTGCCCTGGAAGCTTTAGTCTCTGAGCTATGGGAGGTCCGTGGGCTCGCCATTTCAGCCCGGTGGGCACTCCTCTGTGGCTGGTTCTCCTGGCAGCCTGGCAGAGAGCTTCTCGGCGCTCACTGTGGTCTGAGCCTCTTTCTTCTTCCTTCTCTCCTTCCAGAGATGTCGGTCCTGCCTCCTGTTCTGGACACTTCCCCCGCCTCCCCGTTATCTTTCACAGACACCATCCGCAGTTCCTCTCTTACGCTTCTAGCTTCTTCTTGGTGTGCTTCCTGGAGGATCTGACCAGCACACAGCTCCAGCCGGTTTCCTTGGGGAGAACCTCTCTGCGCTCCCCAGGCCACTCCGTCTCCCGGCCACCAGGCCCCTGGCAATATCTCCTGCGCGGGTTCCTCCCACGACTGGCTCGTGCGCAGCTTGCTCTGTGTCTTGGGTTTATCTCCCAAATGAGTGTGTGTGCTCCGGGAGGCTCAGACCAGGTTCTTATCTGGGATCCTACTGGGCCCGAGTACGAAGCACCTGGTAGGCTCGCTATGAACTTGTTCAGCTGTAAATACATGCAGCCCCTCGGGACGGGAAGCTGTGTTCTGGAGGCAGTGGAGAGGGGCCCCTGAGAAAGGAGTCGGCTGAGAGGCTGGACAGGTTTGGGTGAGCAGAGAAGGAGAGGGTCAGTCTGGTGAAGGGTGAGACATCCAAGATGGGGCACTTTCTGCCCACAGGAGATTGGGGACAGTTCAATGCAGTGGCACTGGTGGTTCTACTGAGGTTGATCTGGGCAGAGATTTTAGGAAGAGGGGAAAGAGTCAAAAGAGAGACAGAGAAAGGCTTTGTCCGGGAAGGTTTTCTTCTCCTACTTTTCCTGGGACTTCGGCCAGCATTGGCCTGGGTGTCCTAACTTCCATCGAGGGACTCTGGCCTTCCTGAATCTTCCAGGTGGGGAGATGAGGCCTTTCTCTTTCCTCCCCAGGGCCCTGCCCAGTCTTGTCTCTCTCTACCTTGCTGTTTGTCAGTCATCCCTACTGGGGCATCCAGCCTGATGCAGTCAGTGGCTCATGGCTCTTCTTAGCCACCGCACTTTGAAGACTAACTTCTGAAAAGACAAAATTTTCAAGCCCCGCAGACCTGAAGTTCCACTGAGAGAAAAGCAATTTCAGTTTTGAACTGAGGGATTTTAAGCCGGAAGGTCTTTGGAGTGAATCTGTTTGGGAGCCCAGCCCCTCGGTCTCCGGCAGTGGCCGTGTTCTCTGCCATGGGGAGAGACCATGGGGTCTCTCTGGGGTCCAGACCCCAGCCCCATCTACCCCGGTCCGTGCAGGCGACAGACTCTTCTGTGGGTAAGCAGCCAGGCCCACGTCTCCTCCTTTAGAAGGAAGCAAATCTTGTTCCTGTCTTCCCTCCAGAGCAGAGCCCGGGCAGTGCTTCACATGGGATGCCCTGACCTTGGGGGAGGGAAGGCTCTGGCCTTGAAGGGGGGTGCGGGGGCTGTGGGGGCTGTGGAGGGTGGCGGGGGACCGGAGCGGAAGGCCCTGACTCTTTATAGCCCAACCCCGAGTTGTTCAGTGTGAGTTGGAAGTGCCCCACCCTCCCCACTATGAGCAGCTTCCTTCCTGCCTGCTGGCAAGGCCTGGGTGGGGAGCTGAGGGGAAAGGAGGCAAGGGAAGGGGGGGAAGCCATGAGCGAGGGGAGCAGCCCTCCTTTGGTTTAGGAGCCTCTGTCTGATGTAATTCACGCTGTGCTGAGAGGACGGGTTGGAAGCACAGAGGTTTGCTCATCTTCCCGATTGCAAGGTGGGAGCTGGATATTTTGGGAAAGGCTTTGGGCAGGGCCTGGGGTGTTTAGGACTCAGGCGGTGGGAGATGTTGTCAGTCTAAAAGGGGCTCCTGGGCTGGCACTAGGGAGCCGCCAGGCAGGCGCGATCCTTCTTGAGGAAGCCACATGGGGGCAGCAGAGAGCTGAAGAGAAGAGGTTGGAGCCAAGGCCTGGCCTCAGGGATCCCTAGAGGATGATATCCAGAATGAGCAAGGGCTCAGTGGCACTTGCCTCTGGGCCCAGCTGGGGTGGGGTCCACATTAATCCCCTAGGGCCCTGTAGTGGTTCACGTGCATAAGCCTGAAGGTCTTGATGATGGCTCTGACCCGCCCACTCCAGGAGAACGGGTATCTTCTCTTGGGAAAGCTCCCTGCTTCGGCACAGACCACACCAGGGAGGGTTAATGGAAGGCACAGGGAACCCTGCTCCCCGCAGCTGGAGGGGTGATTGTCAGGGGCTGCTGGGGAGTCGTGGGAAGGAGTGCAGGGGGCTTCCTCTGGAGCCTGCACCTGTCGCCCTGGTCCCCAGGTGTGCTCCCGAGGGCACACTGACTCTTTTCTGGATATTGTGCTGTCTCCTGGCTTTCAGACTGGTAGGAAAGTCAGTGGGCAGAGAGACCTCTGAGAATCCTGAGACCTTGCCCTGAATGACCAGGGACTGTCAGCCTTTGGTGCTCCTGGGGAGTTGGCACTGACTTCCTGAGGGAGACCTGGGTATCTGCAGGCCTTGATTCTCCTGGAGGTTTAGACTCTTTCTGCTAAGCCAGAGTCCTGAGCAGATGTTGTGCCCATGCCTCTGTGTGTGTGTGTGTGTGTGTTTGTAAGTAGGAGCATGTGTGTGTATGTGTGTATGTGTGTGTGTATGAGTGAATACGGATGTGTACTTGTGCCCCTCCTGGACCTGCCTCCTCTTCTGGTTCCTGTCCCTTCAAAACTAATTTGGAATAAGCACGTCAGGATGGATATGAATGTTTTCACATTCGTGGAGACTTGAAATTGCCCTTTGCTCCTGGGATCCAGAGTGAAAATGGGGAGATTTTAGGGTCAAGCTGAGGTCTCCCAAATGATGATCATGGGGACCCCCAACTTAGGCTCTGGGGGCTCCTCATAGGAGGCCGCAGTTGTCAGGGGTCAGTCTGACAGGCCTGTTCCCTTGCCCCCTCCTACCTCCCTCCCCTCTTCTCTCCTCCAGTCCTTCAGTCTGTCCCAGTTTCCTGGTGTGGTTGCTGTGGTGCTGGGTCTCTTGGGAACTGGGACTTGGAGCATCAAGTGTGCCCAGCCTGGAAATTCCATAGCAACCATCATGAGGACTGGTTGGGCAGAACCCCTTCTGCCTGCCTCTCAGGTTCCCTTGGGAGGGACCAGGCCCTTTCTTTAACCCAGGGTGAGAGGAGACGCCTACAGACCCTACAGACGCCCGGATCCCAAGCCCCGCTAGAGCTTTAGCCACTGGGTTGTCTTCCTGCCCTCCCAATTGGATTATAAGCCCCTTGACTCTGGAAAACCAGATGTTCCCGGTATATTTGCTGTTGGTGATGATGCGGGCCTTTCTTGGGGTTCCCATTCTGTTCCCTGGCTTCCTGAATGCCAGCCTGGGCTGCTGTGAGAAATGGCCAACCTCAGTGCTTGGAGGTCTGATTTAGATGCTGTTTTGCCTCGTGCATCCAGAAGAGGGAGCATCCAAGCTCTTTCCTTTTTAGGGAAGAAAAATCGATACCCCTCTTCTTGGACGTTCAGGCTCCTGCGCATAATCGGCTTCCACTATCACCTTCATACCCTCACCAGCTCTATCTTCCTACAAGAAGGCCCCACTCTGGACTGCTCTTATCCAGCGGGACAGAGATGAGGTGTCCTGACCACTCAGCCAAATTTTCCCTAAACCCTGCTTTGTAAAGCTTTTTCCCCTTCCCCTTCTAGCCTTAAAACAGTCTCTTCTACTCCGAAGTCAAAGCATTTATGGTTTGCACCACTTCTTGCCACTTGGGATCTGGGACCATGTGGCATCTCTTGTAATTAGCCCCTGCAACAGATTATCTATTCACATGTGAGCATTTTTTCTTCTCGACTAAGTACAAACTTTTCAAGGTCCAGAGGCTGGATTGTATGCCCTGTATTTCTTCAGGGCTCTCTCACAGCATGGGACACATAAAAAGTGAAAGATAATCATTTGTGGGTAGACTGAGAAGATGATGAAGTGGAAGACCTTGTTAGACCTGAGGTCTCTTTTCAGGTCCAACCTTCATGCTGGTTGATGATTCATGGGGTGGGACAACTACCTTTCAGGATGTGAAGCTAGTGTGAAATTAGCATGCCCATGCTCGTCCTCCTCCCAAAGCTGGGGGAGGCTCTGGATTCTGCCTGATGAGTTTAGTAGAATGAACGGAGAATAGCTCTGGAGAGTTGACATAGCCACCTCTGTATCTCGAATTCTCTGGGTCTTATATCTTCTCTTTCTCTCTCTCTCTCACATACACCTTGAAATCTGATTTCTTTTTTTTTTTTTTTTAAGATTTTATTTATTTATTTGAGAGAGAACAAGCATAGGGGAGAGGCAGAGCAAGAGGGGGAAGCAGGCTCTGAGCAGGGAGCCTGAGGTGGGGCTTAATCTAGGACCCTGAGATTGTGACCTGAGCTGAAGGCAGATGCTTAACCCACTGAACCACCCAGGTACCCCTAATTCATGATTTCTTTAAGCTCTTATTATATGTGGTATATCAATCCCTGACTTTGCCTGGTATGTGGGGTGGGAAATCACTTAACTAAGAACCCGGAGAGCTGCTTCTTGTGCAGCTCTGTTTCCAACCTCTGGCACAAACTTGAGGAAGGATCTGCACTGCTCTGAATCTGTTTTCTCTTCTAAAATATGAAAGTGTTCCCTTCTGGCTCTAATATTTCATAAAGCAACACAAACCCCCAAGGAAAAGCCAAGGAACTTCAAATGTAAAGTTCAGGGGAGGATTCATATCTTTCCCTTGATGACTTGGGTGGGGGTAAGGGAGGAAAGCACTTTTTGGGCATATAGAAGTGCGACCTGAGGCTTCGTAGCACCAATTGGCAAATCCAGCTTTTCCTTCACCATATGCTGCCTCCTGGAGCTACTGTCCAGTTACAGATGCATTTTTATGGCTTGGGGTTGCTGTATAACTCACTGAGTCGGGAGAAGGGCCTCTCTCTCGCTCACCTGAGCTGCCCTCCCTGGTTTCCTGCCGAGCCTGGCATGGAAGGATTTCAGCACCTTGGACAGAGACAGGACTCCCGCCCTGCTGGACCTGACAGCTTGGAATCTCCTGCCAGGCCAGCTTCCCTGGCAGGGTGGCACCAAAGTATAATTTGCTCCTTAATATTTTTTAGTTCTTCAGAACGCCCAGAAATAACCCCTCAGTCTATGTCAAACAGTGCACTGTTTCTGCAAACTCTGAGGGCCTTAGTTAAAAACAACAACAGCAACAACCAAATCCTAGAACAATGTCAGGTTCATAGTAGGTGCTTAGTAAATAATTATTCAGCCCCTAGACAACTGCCCTAGTCCTCCCTTTATAATCAGGTTCTTTCTCCCCATCAGTGCTTCGTATATCGTAATTCTCAAACTTCTACAACTTGCTAAGTTCTGGAGCCTCACCCAAGCCCCTGCTGGTGTCTGGGGAGGCTGAGCTGCATCCTTAGCTCAGGGACACATGGATGTTAGGTTCTCAGGCAGAAGAACTTTAAACTGACCTCCCTTCTTTGTTGTTTGGGGGTAAATAGATCGGTGGGAGGACTTTACATCTGACTCCTGTTGGGTTTTTACTTAGCGAAAATGTTCACTCCCTTCTTCTGTGTCCAAGAAAACCCTGCCTGTCCAGGAGGACCCAACCTTCCCAGGAAGTCCTCCAGTCTGCCCTAACCCACTTAGAACCCTCCCTCCTCTGAACTCCCCTGTACCTATTACCAGCAGCACAGGGTCACATCAGATCATTCATGCTCATTAGTTCTCTCGAGTTAAATGATGAACTCCTTGCAGATGGAGTCTGTACCGTATGTCTGTCTGTTTTCAGGAGACCCTATGGTGATGAGCACACAGCAGGCTGCAGTGGGAGACTGATGGGTCAGAGCGTGTTCTCACCTACACTTATGGGTCCCCCACTCCACTTATTTTTGATCTGCAATAAATACGCAGGATGGACCAGGGTTCTGTCTGTGAGTAATCGTCGGCCTCAAGGTCACCTGGATCAGACGGCAGAGGCAGGAGTTGGAGAGGGAGGTGGAGATGGGCACTGAGGGGAAATGAGTGGGTGCAGAATGTGGTTGTGTAGAATTAAGGGAATCACTCACTGTTGGGGCTGGAAGGGATCTCAGAGATCAGCTTGTTTGGTCTCCTCATTTTACAGGTAAGGAAAGTGAGATTTAGTGATCCTCCTAAAGTTACACAACAAACAGGCCCCTTTCCATCACCTCTGACCTGGTTCAAGTCTTTTTTTTTTTGACTTGGTTCAAGTCTTTGACTTCCCTCTCCTGGACTACTGCATACCTCGCTGTAGCAGACTGGAACTTTCCAAGATGGTCATGCCAGCAGATACCGCCAGACTTGTCTGTCTTTTGTCATTGAGAAGTGGGGGGGGGCGGTCTTTGTCCCTCCCTTTGCATCTGATGGGCCATGATTATGGCAGACGTTATTTTATGTGACTTTTGAGGCTATGTTAGTAAAGGTGGCACAGCTATTGCCTGGACCTCTCTTGGGACACTTGCCTAGCAACCCAGCCACCATGCTGGGAGGAAGTGAGGCCAGCCACAAGAAAAGACTTGTAGCTGTTCTGGCCCCAGTCCTAGGTGACAGTTGGTATCAATCACCAGATGTGAGCGAATGAGCTTTTCAGTCCTGATATGCATGGCACAGACACAAATGGTCCTGGCTGAACCTGCCCAAATGACAGGGACTTTGGCAAAATAAATACTGTCATCGATTTAAGTCACTGGAGTTTGGGATGGCTCTTATGCAGCAATAAGTAATTGAAATACCTCATTTTGGCCTCAGTTTCTCCAAACTATTATGCACATTTCATTCATGCAAGAGACCTTTATTAGCTACTGACTCTATGCTAGAATTTATGCAAAGACAAATATGATTTCTGTGTTCGTGGACAGTTACGTCTGAGCTGCCACCACTGTCCCTGTGCACAGACTATAAAATCCATACCCCTCAGTCCTCTGCTCATGGCTCTGCCTATCACTCCAGTGGCACCACACCAAACTGTTTTGTCCCCAGACCTGATCTTCATTCTCTGGTCTCGATGCCTTTGCCCATTGTTGTCCCCCTCCCACTTGCCGTGGTTCTGCCCTAATGAAGCACATCTAGTGAAGCCTAATGAAGCCCCATCTCGGCCTTCAGAGACTTCTCTGAAATCGCCCCTTGCAGGCCCTCCCAGCCTCTTCAGTTGAAAGTAAATGACACCTCCTTATAATAACCCCACAGCACTTAAGGCAGACTATACCATTTCTTTCTCAAGCCTGGTTAGACTGGGAATCCCTGGAGGAGGGAGCCTGGCCTGTCCCTTCTATCCCCACCCACCGTGGGGTTTGGCAGGCAGGGACCAGTGCGCAGGAAGCCTCTGGTAAACATATGTTGATGGGACTAGTAGGAGAACTGGAATTGGAAGTCAGGTCTCCTGAGTCCTAGTGTCCAGCGCTTACTTGCTGCTTCTGATATCACCATGGTGGGGAAGAAGTCCCATCAACAGTGGGTAGCAGGTTTGCCAGGAGACCTTGACTACGGGCTGCGCGTTGACAGGATTGCGGCAGGGGGCCTGCAGATGGCAGTGACGGGAGGGAGCTCCGGCCCCCGGGTAGGGGTCTGAGGTGGGCGGCCCTCCGTCCTCTGCCCCCCCCCCCCCCCCCCCGTCCTTCCTTGCTTTCGGCAAGCTCCGAGTCCCCGCTTCTGGGGGCACAATATGCTGCCACTTTGATCTTACTTTCCTCCAACGCCAGTTGATATCTGAAGACACCTCTCTTCTCAGGACTCAGTTGCACCGAAAAGTAAGCCCCCCCACCGCCCGCCAGCCTAAGCTTCCCCTTGAGTGGCAAGGGACTGCACTCTGTTCTACCTCCCTGGGGGGTTCTGAGGAACCATTCCACCATAAGATGTCTTTCCTGCGCCCATCTGACTGGAACTGTTTCCCAGTCCCTCGTGATTGTCAGTTGCTCTCCTGGGCCCTATTTTGGCTGTGTCTTGCCTGACCTGTCCCTTGGGGTCCACTAAGAAGCACAGGCTTCAATTTCTTATTTCCTTTCAGGATGTTCTGGCTTGACTCGCTCACACTGAGCAGGAGCAGAGAGTGGGGTGGGCAGGATGTTTTCCCTGCAGACTTTTCTCCCTAAACTGTCTGTTTCTGGGAGCTGGGAGGAGCCTACTTGTCTTGCTGTCAATACAGCCTCTCCCTTCTCTCAGTCACAGACAGGCTGGGGGGAGGGGAGAGTTCTTGCCTGGAACGTCCTTGCAAATGGCTCTGTGGGCTGAAGTGGGGTGGGTGGACTCTGGTTGCTTTAGGTTTTAAGGTTGGGCACTTCCCTCTCACTCTTGGATCTGGGGGTAATGGAGGTGGGAAGATGGTGCGGGGGGTGGGGGGGCGGTGGTGGACGGCTGCTTCCGTCAGCTTCTCTGTTGTTCTTTACCTTTTGGTGCCTGGTACCTGTGGCCCCAAGAAGGATGTCTTCAGAGACACCTCAGCCCCATGTCACAGCCTCTCTTGCACATCCTTATCCTTGGCTGTGGGGTGGCTCAGTGGGACTGCCTTCAGACCCTCTTCTCATCCTCCAGGAAGTCAGAAACTTGCATTCGGCTTGACTTCTGAGTGTGTGTGTGTGTGTGTGTGTGAGAGAGAGAGAGAGAGAGAGAAAGAAAGAGAGAGAGAAAGAGACATTTGCCTCTCCTTAGCCTGATGGAACAGGCCTCTTCTCACCTGCCTCTATACTCAGGAGGAGGGCTACTCTGTCTGGTCTCTGCTCTTTTGGGGACTCAAGGGTCCCTCTGATTTCTTCATCCTCCCATGGGATGAGAGCAGAGGCCTGTCCCGGGAACATGGTACCACAGTGTGGACAGCTGGCCAGGCCAGATGACCAGCTCCCTTCCTTTGGCCTTAGTCTGGAAATAAGGAAATGCTGCTGATGGCCCCCCATCCATGTCCCCATCCATGTCCCCATCCATGTCCTCTCTCCTGGTGCCTGTCCTCGCTGCAGGCCCCTCTTGGCTCTCTCAATTCCCCAGCCTGGAGGGGAAGGCGCCCAACTCAAACTGGAATCAGCCTGGACTTAGGGCAGGCAACCCAGCATTCAGGAGTGGTCGCAAGGTGGGGAGACGCAGGGCAGGACCCAGATGCCCCGTCACAAGGGAAGGAGAGTTGTGCTATGGAAGGCCCAGGGCATGTTGGAGTGAGGGAGCTGCTGGAGGGAGGTGGAGAGGGCCGAGGGGATGACTGTACAGGCAAGAGCCTCTGGTCTTTTTTAGCATCAGCTAGTGGAGCCACCTCCTTCTCTCCCACTGGCTGCCTCCCTGAGTCACTGCCCACCCACCAGCAAATAAAAAGGAGGTGTCATCTGCTGGCCAATGGCCCTGTCTGGCCCCAGTGTTTGCATCTTTTTGCTCCTGGGTGGAAGGTGAGAGTCTGGGTAGGGTGGTCTCACCAAGACCTCTTCCTCTGGGCCTTTCTCCTTCCAGACTCTGCTTCTTCTTTGCCCTTTGTTCCTCCCCTCCCCCTACATCCCATGATGGTTCTCTCCCGGGTGACAGGACCCACCCCCTTGCTCCAAGGACAGAGGCAGCTGCAAGCCCTCAGGGGCCCCCACATGGCCCCATCCATCTCGCCGGGTCTCAGATCTGCGCTGTCCGGGAGGGGACCCGCGGCTGGGCTGGCCGCTCAGCTGCCCACGCCTCCCCACCAGCCCGCTCAGCTGTCAACACTCTGCCCGCCCTGCCCTGGCCTTCGCAGGGCCCTGCCTGGCTGCTCAGGCCACGGACACCGCGCCCCAGAGACCCTCCCTTAGACCCAGGCAGGCGGTGGGCAGGCAGCGGGCAGACACCCTGCCTGCCCTTGAGCATCCTCAGGCCTCGTTGCCTAAATAAGGGAGCTGCAGCTGGAGCGAGCCAGCTGGCCGGGGGGGAGGGGCCTGCGGCTAGGCCAGGGTTCTCCGAGGGGCTGGGCCGCCGCAGCGCCGCAGGGCCCCGAGCCCGCCGCGGATTGGGCCTGCACCGCGGCCCCGCGCTGCAGAGGGAGGGAGCACAAGGGGATCCCCAAGCTGGAACCTCGAGCTCAGGGGCCTGTCTTTGATCCCGCAGCTAGGAGGCCGCAACTCGTGTCAGAATGTTACCTCTCTGTGCAGGAGGGCCCCCGAATAACCCCGGGGAGCGCTGTGTGTGTGTGTGTGTGTGTGTGTGTGTGTGCGCGTGTGTATGTGTGCGTGTGTGTGTGCGTGTTGGGAGGTCTCCCCTGCTCAAGGTGCGTGCCCCTCCGGTCTCACCCGTCCTTATTTCAAATCGCGCCCCACTCGGGGTCTAGGGATTATCTCGCCCTTCGCATCTTCCGGGTCTCCCCTGACCCTGGGCTTGTCCTCCCAGGGCCCAGGTCTGGCCCGTGTCACCTACATCAGACTTTGAGCGCATGTTGTGTGTACCCAGAGGGGCTTGGCGTGGTGGGCGACCAGGGTATTAAGGGACCAGCACACCCCAAGTCAGGTTCCTCAGCCCTTCCAGTCAGGGGTGGGGGTGGAACCCCCAGTCCCCTCCCTGGCTGTCTCAAGGCCAGTCGTCGCACCTGTCCTCACTGTTCCCCTACCTAGGGGCCCCTTCCCCCTCTGTAGAGCGCGCGAGTCCAGGGGGCTCCGGGGCTGAGCTAGGGGCTGGGGTGGGGGAGCCCTTGGCGCTGCTCAGCCAATGGGAAGGGCGGGAGCGCGGGGTGTGGGGGGGAGAGAGGGCGGTGCTGCGGGCGCGCGGCGGGAGGGAGGGGGCCGGGAGGCGGGGGCCGGAGCCCGAGGGGCGCGCGCCGCGTTAACCCTTCCGCCGCCGGGCCGAGCCGCAGGCGCAGCCGGAGCCTCGGGCGCCGGAGCGGCTGTCGGCGCGGCGGGAGGGACCCGGGAGCCCGGCGCTCGGGCGGGTGGAGCGCAGCGCGGGGACGCGGCGGAGCGGGGCCGGTGGCTCGGCGGGGGCCGGCAGACAGGTGTGCGGGCGGCCGGGCGGCCCGAGCTCAGGCGGCTCCAGGCCCGGCCCGCGGTCAGGAGCCGGGAGCCGAGCGGGGACCCCGCGCCCGCAACCCAGTCCCGGCCCCGCCCGTGCTCTGCTTGGCCGCGGGGTGCGGGGATCACGGCCGGGCCGGGCCACCCGAAGCCTGTGTTGGGCCGGGCCGGGCCGGGGTGGGTGGGGGCCCGCCCGGCCCGCCCATGGGCTCAGGATGCCGGTGCGGAGGGGCCATGTCGCGCCGCAGAACACCTTCCTGGACACCATCATCCGCAAGTTTGAGGGCCAGAGTGAGTGGGGGAGGGGGCCGGCGGGGAGGGGGCGCTGGGGGCGGGCCGAGCTCTCCCGAGTGTGAATGGAGGGGCGTGCCCGAGGCCGTGTGCATTGGGCTAGTGCGAGTCAGTGGGGGCTGTTGGCCTCAAGCCGCGGGCCAGGGGTCGTGAGGGCAAGGCATGGTGCCGGGGGCCGTGGGTTTGGGGCCAAGGGGACTGTATTGGGCTGCAGGGCAGGAGGTTCAGCTCAGGCTTTTGGGATCCGGAGTGTGTGTGACATCTCAAGTGTGCAGGTATCCCTAACTCCCAGTGCCTGGGTGTGGATGGGGCTGTGTGGGGGCAGGGACAGGAGAAGGTAGAGGGTCCCAACCGTGAGACACTAAGTGCTGTGCCTGAGCGGTCTTGACTATGTTTTTGAGAGGCTGAGAGCCAAGAACTTAGAGTGAGCGCCTAACCTGCTCTCGGGATGTGTGTGTGTGTGTTACCCGTTGAGTTCAGTCCTTCATGGGCAGTGGGGAGGAATCTTCGACAGAGCTACGAACTGTGGACTCCCAGGTGAGAGTGTGTCATGGCCTGAAGCGAGGCTTCAACGATCTAACAGGCCCAAGGCAGTGCCCCCATATTGCTGATTTTCCTGTCCTGAGCCATTTATGGGGGCCACGGCACCCCTAAGGCTGGCCCGGTAGGGGAGGCTTCCAGAAGTGTCCCAGGCTAGGTGAATGTTCTGGCGTGGGTGTTTGATCCTCCCAGCACGCGTGTGTCTGTCTCCAAGGCTGCATGTGCCGTGGTGGGTGTGACTGCCAAGGGCCCTGGGAGCAGGGAGCAGGTGACATTCCTTGCCCATGACCCTGTGAGCACAGCACAGCGTGTGCTTGTAACTGTGGTGGGGGGGAGGGAGGGATCAGTTCGATGGGCAGCATTGTCTGAAGCAGAGGAACAAGGTGATCCTGAGGGGGAGGAGGAGACTGACCGTGGTGGAGGGCCACAAGTGGGGTCTGTCCTTCTCACCAGCTCCAGAAGGCCCAGGAGCTAGGTCTAGAAAGAATCTGGGCTAGGATCTGGGGGCTCGGCTTCTGGCCCCACCTCTGACACTGACTGCCATGTGACCTTGAGTGACTCTCTTCCTTGTCACAACCTCAGTTTCCACATCTGGAAAGGAGGGGGTGGCCGAAGGAGCCATGCGGGGCCCTTCTCTAGTGGTATTCCAGGAGCTCCGGGAAGGGGTGGGGGTAGGGCCTGCCTTCGAAGAAACTCACTCTTCTCTCTCTGGGCCTGGGAGCTGATTTCTCTTCTCCAAAGCTGATGTGTGTGGCTGGTAGTCTGAACTGCCTTAGGCTCAGGGGGAGTTGGAGGCCAAGTCAGGGGTCTTTCCATGACAGGGAACCCTGACTCCTGAGGTTGTTGGCTGCCCGGGAGTTTTGGGGGCCTGGTGAACTGACCTAAAGATGACCCAACTTCAAAAAGTAACTTCCTGGAGCCAGGGTAAGGGAGGGCTTAGGAAAGCAGCCTCCCTTGCCCATGGGATTGCCCAGGGCTGCAGCCGGAGGGCTGTGTCCCCAGGAAGGGGAGAGGGCAGAGTTCCAGCTGCCACCCAAAGCCCCAGCATTAAAGGCCAAAGTGGCTGGCAACTTCTGTGTTTTTTAAAAAAGCTCTGATCCCAGATCATCTTCCCTGGCACCAGCTGGGTCTGCTGCCTGTCTGTGGCTCACCTGCCAGCCTGGGTCTTGGAGCAGATGTTGGGGGGAGCCACGTCTAGCTGAAATGGGTCTATGGGGCACCTCTCCTTGACGGTGCCTCACTTCCCGCCAGGCAGTTCCCTTTCCTGGATCTTTCTTCTTACAAGTGGACCACTGTCTCAGGTCCATCCCTGGTTCCTGTATTTTCAGGGATTGGAGCTGCGGGTCCCCTTCCTTGCTCCCTATGACCTTGGGTTTCAGCCTGTGACCCTCAGTGTATTTCTTCTCCTGCCAGACCTAGCTTCAAAAGCTCCTTTACAGGCTGCAGGATGTGGGCATGGCTCTGAACTTCTTTCTAGCCTCAGTTTCTTCCTCTAAGAAACAAAGATAATGATGAGTACCTTATGGGGTCGTCGGAGTATTAAATGAGAAAAAGCATCGCAGATGCTCACGTGGTATGTCCCTCGTCCCCTTTGGCGAGCCCACTCTCCAGCCCCTGACTGCCCTTGGAGGGGCGCGGAAGTCCGGGGAAGTACTGACCTGCTGGGTCCGCAGATACTCGGGGAAATGATTTCCTAAGGATCCCTCAGGGTAAGGAGTGCTTAGTGAGGCACCCCCCCTACCCCCCGCCCCGTGTCTAGAGAGCAGGGGTCAGGAAGAGAAGCCGGAGGACCTGATGCAAAGGGAAGGCTGGCCGCCATCTCTGGCCCTTCTCAGGCTCCCTCTCCAGGCCCCGTGTTTATCTGTCCGCCGCGGCTGCTGACACACGCGTTGCTGACACCCGCCCAGGCTGGCCTCGGCCCCGATCGCGGAGGGGGCGGGGGGCCGCTGGCAGGCTGCCCGGGGGAAGCCACGCAGCCAGCCCGCGGGACGGGCGGGGGAGGGGGGCGAGTCGCCTGGCTGGGTCGGCCAAGGCACCTGTGCCGGGGGCACAGCTGCGACGCCCCCTGCTGGGGACCCCCGTCCTCGCTGTGCTCCCTGGGGCGGGGAGTCCCCGGGCGGGTGGCTGTGTGTGACAAGAGAATGCGGGGAAAGGGCTGGGAGCCCCCGAGGCAGGGGTCCCTGCTCACGTGTCTGCTCATCCCCGCCCCCCAGGCCGCAAGTTCATCATCGCCAACGCTCGGGTGGAGAACTGCGCCGTCATCTACTGCAACGACGGCTTCTGCGAGCTGTGCGGCTACTCGCGGGCCGAGGTGATGCAGCGGCCCTGCACCTGCGACTTCCTGCACGGGCCGCGCACGCAGCGCCGCGCGGCCGCGCAGATCGCGCAGGCCCTGCTGGGCGCGGAGGAGCGCAAAGTGGAGATCGCCTTCTACCGGAAGGATGGTAGGCGGGGGCGGGGCCGCGAGGGACGGGGGCGGGGCTGTGAGGGACGGGGGCGGGGCTGTGGGGGGGTGGGGGAGAGGACAGCGGGATCCGGGAGGGTAGAGGGGGAGACAAGGCGAGTCCCCTGGGGACGTGACCCCGTCGGAGGCCACTGCTGTGGGTCAGGTGGCAGGCACGGGCTGCGCATCGGGGCTGCAGGACGGCCTTGGTCTCCTCCCCTCACGCACTCTGGCGGGATAATTTTCGGGGTGGCCACGGGTCTGTTTGGCTGTGGGTCTGGTGCCTTCGGTTTCTCCCTCCCGAGACAAACGTGGGCAGGTTGAGGTAGGTGGGCTGGAGTTTGACGGGGCCGGGATGGCAGGTGTGTGGACGGAGTCAGGCTTGGAAGGTCAGGTTGGCAGCTGGGCGCCCACCTCTGGCTGGCCACAGGCCTCCAGCTACTCTAGGGCAGCCCCTGCCAGGTGATTGGTCTGGGAGAAGTCACGGAGGGCGAGGCTGGGGGAGGGACTGCAGGACTCTGGCTGGCTCTCGGCGGCCCTTCTCCTGCCCCTCTCTCTCTTTACTTAAACTGCGCCTGGCGGGAGGTGTGTGCCTCTCCCCACAACCTCAGTTCCCTTTGTCTCATCTAATGAGCGCCCGCCCACCACCCCCTCCCCGCACCAGGTGTCTCCGCTCAGCCGCCGCCTCCCAGCCCAGCTGCTCGGGGCTTCCGGACAGTGGATAAACAGCGCCCCGGGCGGGGCTGCTCCCCGCGCTGTGTGCCTGCCCTGGGTGGGGTGCGCGCTGCTCAAGGAGGGCAATGAAAAGGCTTTGGAAGCCTGGCAGGTATCCGAGAGCTGGGGAGGTGGCTCCCGAAGTGCCACTGGACTGGTCCTGGGCACCCAAACTGCAACTCACTGTGTGTAACTGACAGAGCACTTACTGAACCCCTGTGAGCCAGGTGCAGCCCCAGGGTCTTTTAGATGGAGCAGTGGACTAGCCAAGTGAGGTTAGGGCGGGAAGGGAGCGTACCTGCTGCACACGGCACTCTCTGCCTCGGTGGACAAAGTGAGCCAGCCGTCCGTGTCCACCTGTCACGGAAATATGTGCTCACAGTCACCTTGCGCTGCCCTGTAAAGGCTTGCCTCCCTCCACGGCCCGGTTTCTGCAGGCCTGTACGGCCTGTGACTTTCCTGGACAGCATCAGAGGGGGCACTATCTCTGGGGCCCTGTGAAAGAGAGTTTGCTTATAGGAAAGTGGGATTCTGGCTGGGAGGCAGGAGCCCGGGAGACTAGATGCAAACTCCGAGGGCAAGGCCTTCCGTCTGTGTTTTTTTGTTTTGTTTTTTTTCACTACAATCTCCCCAGAACCATTATCAGAGCAGATCTGTTTTTATATCTGCCGGGCCGTGGAGTGCTAGCTAGCAGGGGTGGGCGGCTCCCAGTACTGGATGCCCGGCTAAATGTTTCACTCACATTATCTCGTGGAATCTTCACAACTCTGGGACGTACTATTTTTATCTTCATTTTATGGACGAGGAAACTGAACTTCAGGGAAATTAAGAAACTTCCCCAAAGTCACACAGCTAGAAAGAAAGTGGCGGAGCTGAGGGATGGACCCACGTCTGTCCCGAGTGGAGACTTTCCCGTTCTCACTCTGCTGTCACCTATGAGAAATGACCCCAAGTAGTTACAGGCAGATTATATACTGCACGTTACTTTATGTACAATTTTATTTTGGAAGTTCACAAACCATCGGTATAATGAAAAGAATGCAGATGCCTACGCCTCGAGTTCAGGTCTAACACCAGAAAGTGTGTGATATGGGAACTTGGTTACTGCCTTGAGCCTGTTTGTACTTCTAGGATAGTGTGCCTGCCCAGCCCCTTGGCAACAGGGACCTGGGTTCTTCTGTCTTCCCCATAGTGTTTGGGGAGTCCTCCTTCTTGCCCCAGGGAGGCTATTTTGGGCAAAGATGGCCATGGGACCCCTCCTGCAGAGATGCTAACTTGGGATCTTGGTGACCTCGAGGATCACTTAATCCAGCCCACTTGCGTTACAGACGGAGAAACTGAGAAGCAGAGGTCCAGTTACCAGTTAATCAGTGGACAAAGTAGGATTAGAATCCAGGCCCCCGGCCCAAGCTCAGATTGTTTCCTTCTTCCAGTTACTTCTCCAAATGGGGCTGCCACCCAGAAAGTCATCTGTGCCTGCCCTCTTGTCGGCTCTCATCTAGTTTCTCCTGTTGGGCCACAGGCTGGCCTTGTCCCCGATTTGTCCTGCTACTTGAGGTCTGGGAGGTAGGCTCCCTCTCCCTCCCTTCCTTCTGCCTCAAACTGCTTAGTCCCTTGGGCGAATCCCTGGGGCCCGGCCTGTGCTATGTTTGCGCGGACACGGGAGCTCGCACCTTTGTGCGTGGGCCAGGTAGGGAGGCAGAGGCCGGGGATGCCCGAGTGGCCCTTGTTTCCATCCAGGCCTTTTTCTGGTCTCTGCCTGGGCCAACCACAGGAGAGTGGGTTCCTGGGCTTCCGCCGCAGGGAGGTGGGTGGCTGGGAAGGAGGCGAGGCCTCTTGCTGGCAGGCGCCACTGTGGCCAGCTGTGCCGTGTCGGTGCCTCTGGCCTAGCTCTGTGCAGTGTCAGGGCCTGGAGCCAGACAGCCCCATTATTTAGGTGCTGGGACTGCTGGGGGGTGGGGAGGCCGGACTGGGGGTGGAGGGCGGGTGTGAGCCAGAGGGAGAGACTCCCGGGCCCTGTGTCTGTGCCCCTTAACGTCAGATCTGGCCCAGAGTAAGGTGGAACTGGGGACAGGGCTGGCAGGCGGTCGTACCCCGACACGTCCCGGGGCCAGGTCCTGGCGGCAGGTGCTGCTGCTGCACACCTGTGTCCCTACATGACCCGAGAAGGGGCTGTGGGTCCCTTGGAGCACGGCTCCTCTTCCCTTGCTCCCTCATCTGCCGGGCTTCGGGGAGGTGCCCTACTCCTGTCCCTTTTGTTCTCTCTGCTCTTTGTTCTCCCCCACGCCCCGCCTCCCGCGGAGTCCAGCCCCAGAGACCGAGTCCAGCGGCCGCTTGTCTGCTCCTCTTCTGTCTCCCAGTGTTGGCCTCCCCGCCAGCTCCTGCCCCCTCGGTCTTTTATCTCCTTCCCCTTGCACCTGTCTCTCTTCTTCCCTCCCTTTGGCACCCCCGAGCCTGCCTTCTTGCCTCTCTTCCTCTGCCCCCCCAGGCTGTATCTGGAAATCTCTCTCTCTCTCTCTCTCTCTGCCTGTTCTGGCCTGGTCTCCTTGTCCCCGTGTCCCCAGGAGCCTGTGCGTGGGTGGGGATGGGGGTGTCTCTAGAGAAGAGTCTGTCACTTCTCCACTCCAGCTGCAGGCCGGTTGCCATGGTAACAGGGTCAGAGGGCCCCCACTGCAACAGCTGAGCTGTGGGCTGGGGGAGGGGTGGAGACCAGGGGCCAGCCTGCTCTCCAGGGTCCCTGTTGCCCCTAGGGAGCCAGAGCCCCTGCGGTGGCCCCAGACTCCCTGGTCTGTGGTCCCCAGACTCAGACCTCAACTTCCCCGGTGCTTGGGCGGACGCTTCTGGCACCAGCGGCCCTCCATGTGCCCCAAGCCATTTCCCCATTTCCTCCCTGTCCCCTGACATCAGATCCCTCACTGGGATACTCCCACACTCCGCCCTACTCCATCCTGGCCACCCCCTCCCCAAGCTCAGACAGCCACCCCCTCTGCCCCACCAGGTCGTGATCCTCAGGCTCCCAGACCCCATCAATTTGGTTGCCCCTGAAGGAATTGCATAGATTGGGTACCTAGGCAATCAGACGGAGATGGGTCTCTAGGTGTGTCCTGTGTCCCTGCAATGGAGCAGACCAGAGTGATCCCCGGGGCAATGAGGGTGGACACAGGTAGCACCCTTCTCAGGGGGTGGAAGCCTCAGGAGGGCTCCCTTGGGCCTTCCATTCAAGGCCTGAGCAGCTTGGATATGGTGCCAGTGAGAGCCCCTGCCCCTTCCCCTGTCCCTGCATTGGTTGCCAGGAGCCAGGCACAGGGTCCTGAGGGGCTCTGCTGTCCCCAGCCAGCACTTTCTCTCCAAGGGCCCCAGGGAAGTGTCATTCCTGTGCTGGACTAGGGTGCCTTGGCCTGCTTGGGAGCTTGCTGGCCCAGCCCCAGTGCAGGGGTGAGTTGGTCTGTCAGGACTGAGGGTGTCCACCCCCTCTAGCCCGCTCTGGGGTCTGGAGAGTGTCGGGTGGGTGGCTCCTCCGTGTTGTGTCTGCCGTCGCCCCCGGAGAGGAGCTGTGTAAATATTTGTGCCGAACGTCGTCATCTGCAGTGAGAGCAAAGCTTGACGGTGGCCTTGGGCTCTGGGGAGGGGGGCTGTGGGCGTCGGGAGGGCCAGCGTGGGGATGTGAGATGGGGGGAGATTCAGCCTCTTTGCTGCCCTGAAGTGGCTTCCAGGGTGGTACGACTTGAGAGGTTCCAAGAAAGCCCTTTTACACTTAAACATCTCCTCTGACGCTGCCCCAAATGCCTCCATCAGGCGAACCTTTGGTTTGGGTGGAGAATGAGCTTTTTTTTTTTTTTTAAGATTTTATTTATTTATTTGACAGACAGAGATCACAAGTAGGCAGAGAGGCAGGCAGAGACAGAGAGGGAGGAAGCAGTCTCCCCGCCAAGCAGAGAGCCCGATGCGGGGCTCGATCCCAGGACCCTGAGACCATGACCTGAACCAAAAGCAGAGGCTTTAACCCACTGAGCCACCCAGGCGCCCCATGAGCCTTGTTTTTGAAAGACATGTTTTCTCTCTTCACCCTCCCCTGTATGCAGGGGAATATGGAAATCAGCTCTTTCCTGTGAGGGACTTTAAGAGAAATGTTCCTCCCTGACCTGGGCAGGAAGGCCCGAAGAGGGTCTGTGGTGGGACACCTAGGACAGGTGACAAGACTGTTAGAGCCGCTGGATGAGCTGCTGTCCCTCCAGGTCCCCTCCTGTCCTTAGTCTAGGGGCCCATGCAGGTCTCCGTGCTGTGAACTGTGGTTGGCCTCAAATGGGTCCCTTCTCCCTTGTGGGACTAGAAGTACCCTGAGGGCCAGGAAGTGTCTTCTTGGCCATACTCTCCCTCACTCAAGTTCTGGGTGAGGTGGGCGTGTCTGGTGTCCCTCTGCTAGATTATGAGCTCCGCAAGGACAGAGAGCAGTTGTGTTTTGTTCTCTGTCGATCCCTGTCTAGTGCTCGCTGGAGCTCCGTACATACTTGCTGAAGGAAGGAAGGAAGGAACGAACGGACGGACGGATGGATGGATGCGGTGGGCAGTGCAGAAGCCCTCTGCCGGGAGTCAGTGACTTGGAACAGTGTCTGGCTTAGTTCCAGACTTGCACCTGCTTGGCCATCAGCTGTGCCCTGCCCCTGCTCGAGACCCCTGCTTGCCTCTCTCTGTCCTTCTCCAGGCTTCTGCTGGCCCCGGCTCCCGCCTCTCCCGCAAATCACTGAAGCGGCACGTTTGTGTCTCTCTCTTTCATTTCACTTCTTATCTCGCTCACCGCCCCGTTACCCTTCCCTTAGGCAACCGTTCAGATGTACTTGCTGGGAATGTGTTGTTTGCACGTATTCTCCCGAAATGTGTATTTTGTCTGGATACGTATAGGTTTAACTTGTGTAAACGAGACGTGCTACATGATATTCTGGTGCTCACTTTCCTTCCACGGGAGTGTGCCTTTAAGTCCCTCCAGTTGTTACTCGACATCTAGTCTGTAGCTTCATAGTCTTTTTTTTTTTTTTTTTAAAGATTTTATTTATTTATTTGAGGGAGAGCATGAGCTGGGGGAGGTGTGGCAGGAGAGGGAGAAGCAGCTCCCCACTGAGCAGGGAGCCCACACGGGGCTCGATCCCAGGACCCAGCGATCACGACCTGAGCTGAAGTCGGATGCTCAGGAGATTGAGCCTCCCAGGTACCCCCACCCCCAGCTTCATACTTGATGGCGTGTGCCGACCTCAGTTTACCTGCCTCAGTTTACCTGCCCGCTTTCCTGGGCAGCCATCTCCACATTTCCTCCATAAATAACGTTGCGGTGAATGTCCCCAGCCACGGCTCCTTTTGGGCTCCTGGGAGGATGTCACTGGGCCGCATCCCCAGGGGTGGAATTGCTGGATGGCGGCGGTATGTGGACACTTAATTCAACTAAGCACTGTCACACTGGGCACCAGCAGGGTGGCCGCACCCTGTAGCGCTGCCACACTTGGCGTTATCCACTTTTCTAATTTTTGCCAATCTGATAGGTGAGAGTGATAATTTGCTGCCTTAATTTGCATTTCTTTGATACTGTGTTGAGTCCGGCACCTCAGGCTTGATCGCCTTTCCTGTTGACTTCCCTGAGAGTGGTCTGCTTGTATCCTGGCTCATGTTTATAGTGAAGCCTCCGCGCTTTGTTCTTGGCGATTTGCAGGAGTTGCTTCTGTATTCTAGAAATACAAATGCTTACAGTTAAATATTCAGCACGTGGATTCTGGGTGGTAATTCCTGTTGACTTGAGATGTTGCAAGTATCTTCTCCCATTCATTCATCCGTTAAACTTGCCCAACTGAGTCACTTCATAATGATACGAGTTAATATTCTTCAGGTTTGTTTGGGCTTTGGAAGTTTTTTTTTTTTTAAAGATTTTATTTATTTGACAGACAGAGATCACAATTAGGCAGAGAGGCAGGCAGAGAGAGAGGAGGAAGCAGGCTCCCCGCAGAGCAGAGAGCCCGATGCGGGGCTCGAGCCCAGGACGCTGGGATCATGACCTGAGCCGAAGGCAGAGGCCTTAACCCACTGAGCCACCCAGGCGCCCCAAAGGAAGTTTTGTTTAAGAAAAACTTCACCATCCTGAGGTTGCAGAGGGGTCCGCTTTCTTCTATTAATTTAATTGTTTTTCCTTTCTCGGTTGGCTTTCATCCATCCGGAGCCTCCCTCTGTGGTGTCGAGTACGGATCAAGTTATATTTTTTTCCGCATAGTGAGCCAGTGTTCCCAACACACCTAGTAAACAGCCTGTCCTTTCCAATGGTTCGTGGGGCCACCTTCATTGTAAGCTACTTGCCCATCTATCCATGGGTCTGTCTTTGAGCTCTCTGTTCTGTTCTAAACATTTATTTGTCTGTTCTTGCACCAAAACCACATTAGGAGAACAACAGTGGCATTTAGTAGTCTTAATCTGAAAGACAAATCTTCCCAAATCTCTCTTTCTTCTTCTTCAATATTGACTTGGGTGTTTACAGACCTCTCTTCTTCCTTATGAGCTTTACAGAAAATATCTCGAGTTCTGGGAAAGAACCCCACTAGACTCCTGACTGGAATTAGATTAGTTTTATAGATTAATTTGGGGAGAATGGACATCGCTATAATATTCGTCCCATCTAAGAGCCTGGACTGTTTCTCCATTTATCAGATAGTTTGTGCCCTTTATTAGTTTAAAGTCCACCCCCCCTCCCTCCGTCCCCCCGGCCCAGCCCGCAGGCTTTGTGTTTTCTTGGTCAATTCTAGTTACTTTACAGTTTTTGTTGCTGTTACAAGAGGGAGACTTTATTGTTGACTACCTATTCTCCTCGCTGTGCTGGTGGAAATACCGCCTTTGCTGGCTGACCTTGCATCCGGCAGCCTCACTGAGCTCCCTTATTTGTTCTAATTGTTTATCTGTTGATTTTGTTGGTTCTCTGGGGAGATGACCCTATCATTTGCAGATAATGCCGGTTTTCTCTGTCTATGTTTGGGTCATTGCCACATGTTTGCTGGTGGGACGTTCCACGTGCACTTGGATTTGTTCTTTGGAACGTCCCAGCGTCCTGGGAGCTGGGTGAGTCCTGGAGGGATTACAGCTCTCCCCGTGACTGACCGAGTGACGGATGGCAGAGCTGGAATTGGGGTGGGTGTGCTCAAGGCATCCCCTGCCTCTTTGGGGTACACTGGGAGCCAAGGTGGGTGCGGAGTTCTGGAGCCTTGCAGAGCCCTGGAAGTGGGCAGGAACCCCAGGTTGCTTCCTGTTGGACCTCGGCTGTGTGCCCTTGCTGCCCCGTGGCAGGCTGTGTGGGAGTCACAGTGAAGAGTGCCGGTAAGGGTCTGAGGTTCAGAAGTACCACACGTTTGAGGCTCCTGCTCTGGTCCCCTGTCCTGGTTCCTGGACCACCAGCCTTCATGTTCCATTCTTTTTTCTCTTCTTTCTTTCTTTCTTTCTTTTTTTTTTTTAAAGAGTTTATTTATTTTTTTGAGAGAGAGAGCGCTAGAAAGAGAACATGAGCAGGGGAGAGGGGCAGAGGGAGAGAGAAAAGCAGACTCCCTGCTGAGCAGGGAGCCCGACATGGGGCTCAATCTCAGGACCCTGAGATCATGACCTGAGCTGAAGGCAGACACTTAACTGACTGAGCCACCCAGGCACCCCTGCATTCTGTTGGTAAGTTTTAATAGCACTTCCACAAAAGACACCTTGATTGTCACCGTGGTTCCAGCCGCTGTGTAGACTCAGGATGGGTTTGAAATGGGTAACTTCCGTTGTGAAAGGCCAGTTAGTCTCCCTGGATCTGAAAGGGAGCTTGCAGCGTGGGGAGGTCGCCCTGTCCACACCCACCTACGTGCAAGGTACGTAGGACCAGTCCTTGCACACCTGCTTACCCCGCACCTCCTGTGAAGCCAGCCTGGCCCTGGCTCAGGGCTCCGTCTTGGGTGGGTATGCAGGGAAGAAGGAAGCTCACCCCAGAAGCCCATATACAATTATCTCTGAAATTAGGGATATAGTTTCAGAAATTCTCAGAGAGAAACATCACCGTGGCCACAGGGAGCAGTCAGTGATGTCTTGGTCGATGGGAGCCCTGTGGGTCCCAGCGGGATGGCAGGAGCGGGGGCTAGGGCTCTGGGGCGGGGGGGGGCCGCGTGAAGCTGGGGTGCGCTCAAGGGGCTCAGGCAGCACGTGGGCCCCAGCAGGGGTGGGAGGGAAGGTGAGCTGAAAGGTCTGAGTTGGCTGGGATCAGGGGGATTTCTGGAGGATTCTGGCGGGGCGGGAGTGGAGGGGCCCACTCCAGGAAGTAGGAGGGGGAAGGTAGAGCTTGGAGGCGGAGAAAGAGCTCTGGCGAACGAGCTGTTGAGCAGCCTTCTGCACGTGAACGTGGCCTAGTTTCACCTTCCCAAGGCTTCAGAAGTCATGGCTCCCAGCTTATAGATGTGTGGCTGTGTCCCAGGAGGTCGATGGGGCTGGGACCCGGAACTTGTCTAGAAAGGACTCTTCTCTCGAGGCTGTTCCAGTGTCCCTGGGGAAAGGTGGCACAGGCAGGCCACGGGCTGTGGGTTTGCAGGGGCGGGGGTGGCAGTTGGGACCACTGCACAGAGGCCCCTGAGGCCCTCTCTATGACCCTATGAATCCCTGGGAAGATGTCAGGCTGTAAGGGCTGGGGGAGGGGAGCCTGTATCGTCCTGTGGTGGGCATTGGACTTTGCTCAGCTCCTGGAGTCAGGGGCAGAGGCCTCTCTGTCTCTGTCACACACACACACACACAGACCCACACACCCCCACACACCCACACACACTGGCTGGCCTCTCAGGCTTCCCTGCTCTGTCCCCGGGCGTGCAATGTCCCTGGCCTTGCCTAGGCCCCCGGCTGCCCATGAGAGTGGTGTTAGCGACACGGTGGCCCCTGGCCAGGAGCAGCTCCTGCTGCATCTTCCTGTCGCCGCCACCAGGCTAAATATAACCTGACACTGCACAGCCCTGGGCCGCCGGAGACAGCCTCTCTGCCTGGGGGCGGACAGGGAGGACGGGAGCCCCAGCCTCCTGCCCTCAGTGTGACTTTGGGCCCAGCTCCTCCTGCCGGGAGGCGACTGGGGTGAGGAGGGCTGCCTCCCCGAGGTCACCTTCCCGGCAGGATCCCAGCACCGTGCCTCGTTACAGCTCTGGATGCTTCCACAAGGCCATCTGTCATGTCATCTGGCATCCAGGGCAGGAATCACTTATCCTTGCAGTGCACACGGGGAGGCTAGAGCTCAGAGAGGTGGGTGACCTGCCCACCGTCACACAGCAGTTGCCCTGTCCCCGGCTGGGGCCAATCAGCTCAGCTCCGTGGGCTCCTCCCTCTGCCCTCTGCCTGTCCTCCCCCATCTCATGCTGGGCTCGGAACTTGGGTCCTTCTGAGTCCTTGACTCAGTGAGGGCAGGGGCTGGGGTTGTTTTGTTCGTGACACCCCAAATGTTCACATGCATGTGCTCAGGGAGAATTTGTTGGGGACAAAAAGCCACCCTCAAAAAAGCAGGGATGACATCTGGTTTACAGATGACCAGCCAGAGCCTCTGACCTGGGGAGCCTGTCCAAGGACACTCAGGGTCACTTGCAGTCCTCCCTTTCCCCATCCTCCTCGTGCGGCCCAGGATGATAAGGCCTGCCCCTGTTGAAGCAGAACCTGGAGCCACGCCAAGGGCAGGGTGCCCAGAAGTGGGAAATGGGGTTTGGGACTGTGGGTGGGGGCCCGGAGCCTTGGATGGGTTGGGGTGCAGGGCAGGCATGTTGCCCCTGGATGCCCTGCTGGGCGTGGGGTTGCACCAGGGAAAGAAAGCCAGCGTTGTGTTCTGGTGGGTGACAGTACCTGCCGCACTTGCCGCGCACCCCCGCCCCCCGTCTCTTCTCTCCTTCATGTCTTGCTGGGAGCTGCATAACCTCCACAGGCCATTAGGACCCGGGGCACAGAGGAGCCTGTCAGAGGGTGACTGTCACTCACCGGTGGGCTCCCTGGTCCTCGGGTCCGTCCCCACAGGGGCCGGGCGTGCCCCGTGCTCCAGGAGGCAGGCGAACGCTGGACATCCAGCCTTCCAGAGTCTTCAGCTGGGGCTGGGCTGGGGAGGCTGTGAGCGGGCTATTCTGCGTCAGCCGCGCCGACCTGGCTGGCCCGGGGGCCTCTCCCTTTCCTCCTCCTCCCATTTATCAAGCCTTCCCTGGGGCCCGGCTCCTACTTCAAAGACGTCATGCCATTCATCCCTCAAGCCCCGTGGGGTGGCCATGATCTTCCCGGGTCACCAAGGAGCCCCCGGAGGCTCGTGGAAGGCAGGTGACTTGCCCAAGGTCATTCGGAAGCAATGAACGGCGGCCTGACTGCGCAGACGGTGTGGGGTTCCTACTTCTCCCCTCCAGTTTGTCCCTTCCTGGCTGCTCCTGGCGCCGGTGGCCCCGGGAGCGTGGGCCGTGCCTGCCACAGAGTGGCTCTAGGCGGAACTGCAGGCCGGCCCAGCTCTGGGTCCTGTCGGCCTCTGCTCCGGGGGGAGCTGCCGGCCTTGGGGGCTCACCGAGGTCGGAAGAGGAAGCAGAGCAGAGCAAGCAGAGCAGAGCGACAGGCAGGGCCTGGGGGTAGGTGGGCACGGGGCTAGGGGAGGGCAAGGTACCATCTGGTCCTGTGTGCGCAGCGCCAGCCCAGGGGTCCCCAGGAGGCGGCTGAGCTGCTGACTCTGGTCATTTCTTCTCTGCCATGAAGTTGGGCGAAGGTCAGAGCCCCACCACACACCGGCTGCAATCCGCTCCATGCTGATGCCCGGCTGTCCTGTCTAACCTTCAGCTGCCCTCAGTGACGCCCACCCCACCGTCATGCCAGCCAGTGACGGGATGGGGACCGCCGGCAGCTCCGGCTGGGGATGGGTGACGGGGCTGGATGTGGAGGACCCAGCTGAGCTGGCTGGGCAGTGGGAGGCAGAGCCCGAGAGTCCTGGCCGACTTGGGGCCACCGGCTCTCCTTCTTCCTTCCGTGCCCCCCTGAAAACAGCAGCTGGAGCCTACCCTCCACCCCCCATCCCCGCAGCCCTCAGGCAGGACTCCAGTTCACATTTTTGGAATAACCAGGGCTTCAACAGGGTTATTTGAAAGGAAAAATTCCTTGAATGTCGAGGAAGGGAAAGGGCCAAGGTGGCCTCGCGTGTGAGTGTGTGTCTGGAGTGGGGAGCCTGTCGGTACCGCAGGGGGGCTCGGGGCTGGAGATTCTGCAGCCCTGGCAGACGGGGTGGCAGCTTAGGATCCCAGGGTCCCGGGCTCCCTGCGGTGCAGAAGACAGAGAGGCCTGAACGGAGTGGGCATGGCCCTTGAGGGCTGGGGATTCAGACTTCTGGGGCTCTGTGCTGGGGACAGAATCCCCAGGCCAGCCTGAACGGTTGGGCTCATTTGGGTTCCAGACTCGTGGAGTTTTCTGAGACCAGTTTCCTTGTGAGGAAGGGGAATCAGGGCCTGGATCACTGGGGGTGCCAGGGGTGGGTTTTGGGGGTCTCCAGGGCTCAGGTTTCCTGTTCTCTGGCCTCTCCTTAGTCCTGATGAGGGCCAGTCCCTGTTCAGGCCGCTGCCGGCCATCACCATATTAGGGCATAAACTCTAGGCGGGCTGTGTGGGTGCCAAACAGTCTCCAGCTGGGCCCGGCCCCGGCGGCCCCAGCACCACAGCCTTGGCTTCAGCCAGGCCATGTCAGAGGCCGGAGGTCAGGGGACCGCTGCTGGAGGGAGACCCTGACAAAGCCCCCAGCTCAGGTCTCACAGGCCAAGCCTGGAGGGCCGGGATGCGGTGAGTGGAAGGGCTTTGGGGTGGGGCGGAGAGTTCCCGACCAGCCCCTCCTCTGGCCCAGCCCCCCTCAACCCCATGCTGTCCTGTCCCAGTTGGTTTCAGAGGATCTCCTTCTGCTAGCTCGATCCCACAGCCCTTAAAAGTGCTGATCTGCCTGCCTCTCCCGGCCTCCCCAAGCCAGGGAGCGTCTCCCAGGACTCATGCCCTTTGCACCTGGCCTGCTCAGCTGAGGCTCAGCGCCCAGGGCCTTGCTGGTGGGCATCAAGCACTAGCCCAAGTCCAAGGCTGACAGCCCCAAGTTTGTTGGCCTCAGTTCAGCACCCACACTTGTTCTCCGCCCTTCCCCTTCTTGACCCCTTCCCCACTACCCTGTCCCTCACAGCCGCTGCCAGGGCCTGCTCCCTGGGGCATGGGTCTAGGTGCTGGGCCCTTCAGAGGGGTGGCAGACCCGGGGAGTAAGGCCCCTACAGTTCAGAGAAGACGCATGAGCACGAGGGAGCCAAAGCAAGGAAAGAAGTCTCTGCCCTGGAAAGAGAGGGAGATGAGGAACTTGTCTGGTCCCTGTGGGGTCCAGAAAGAGGGAGGAACAGGCTATTTCATCCAGGAGGGCTTCCTGTAGGTAGGGGTTCTGAGCTGGGCCTTAGGCAGAGGCTGAGAGTGCCAGGGTCACTTTCAGAAAGCGACAGAGAAAGGGGTGAGGGGACGGTGCTCTGCACAAGGAGCAGAGGTGGACTGGGTGCATTTAGCCTGGGCGACTGACCTCAGCTGGTATTAATAGGGGCTCTGGTGGCCAGAGAGAGAGAGAGAATGGGAGGGGAAGAAAAAAGTCAAGGAACAAGAGAGAAAAATGATGGGAAATTGTAGAAGCAGTGCTTCTCAATTCTTTGTTTAAAGATCACTTTATTTCTATATATCATAGACCAATCCTTTTGTGAAACACAAAATTACACGCTTGGCAATTGTGGCGATACCAAATTGTGGCTGCGGTTTTGGGATTGTCCTCCGCTTCTGCACCCAGCTTGCAGTGGAGTGGCCCAGCCTGATGTGGGGACGGAGGGACTGCCAGTCCCTCTATCGTGTCCTGGCCACACCGGGCCTTGCCCTAGACTCGTTTCCTCTTCACAACTCCTTGAGAAAGAGTGATTGTTATTCCCATTTCAGAGGGGTGGGAGAGGTGGCCCAGGGAGGCTCAGTAATTAAGGGAGGGGGAGGAAAAACCATGAGGGACGAAGCAGAGCCGGAATGGGAGCCCAGAGGTCCTGGGCCTGAAGTCTGCGGCCTTCCCTGAGGTGCTAGACTGCCTGGCACGAGGGATAGCAAGGAAAGACCAAGAGGCGAAGGAGGGGCGAGCAGAGAGGCCCTGACAAGGAGCAGCACACTGGAGTGCACAGACGGAGGGCAGGAGCTCCGAGAGGCAGGCACATGGCCAAAGGAGGGGCCCGGGCAGGAGACAACAAGGAGGAGGGGCTCGGCAATGGCGGTGGGGGCCGTGGCGCAGGCAGGGACCTGTTCCGAGTGCCACAGCGGCCATGTCCTCGGCTTGCAGGGAGCTGCTTCCTGTGCCTGGTGGACGTGGTGCCCGTGAAGAATGAAGATGGCGCCGTCATCATGTTCATCCTCAACTTCGAGGTGGTGATGGAAAAGGACATGGTGGGTTCCCCGGTCCGAGACACCAATCACCGTGGCCCCCCCAGCAGCTGGCTGGCCCCAGGTGAGTGCAGCCGTGCTCTCAGGTCCCTTTCCCGAGGCCTTGAGGCTCCCCAAGGCCAGTGCTCTGCAGGAAGGGGTACTGGGGGGTACTCCTTTCAGAGGCTGGGGAGAGAACACCCAGGGATATGGCCCAGTCCCGTCTGGCTTGGGATGGACAGATGGGTGGGGTGACGGATTGAGCCTAGATTCTCAGGTCCTTGGGACAGGACTCTACCTGGTTTCCTAGCTGCTCCCCCACCCGCTTGGGTTCCTGGACTGGTCCTGTATTGAGCCCCAGGAATGGGGGATTCAGCCTCCCCACATGGCTCTGGCCACCTCGGAGTGGCTCCCCTGCTCAGAACACTCTGTCTCTCTGGGACTCCGCTCCTGCTCCCTGTGTTGCTTCTGTCCCCCAGTCCTCGTTCCTGGACTGACCTGCTCCCAGCTCTGGCCTTGGCTTTAGGAAGGGAAGAGGATTTGAAGGGAACACACCCCGGCTAGAGACATGGAGGCCCCGTCTCATTCTCCTGTAACACAAAGCTCCCCCTTCCTCCATGATGTCCTTTTTGGGTTTAATTTTAATTTCCCCTCAGAGTCTTGGCAAAAGGTTCCAGCTCTCGGTTTCTCAAGCTCCTACAGTGGGGTCTGGCCTGAAGGCCATGATGTTAATCCTCCATGAAAATGCAGGCCGTGCCCTTTACCGGGTGACCTCTAGCACATCTCGCAACTTGAGTCTAAACTGGGGATAAGACACCCACCTGCCCGGTTGTAAGAGCTGAGCATAGTTTATGTTGAGCCCACCATGACCTGCGAGGTTCAAGAAATGGTAGTTAATTATTGTCAGAGTCTCAGATAAGATTGTATTCTGGAGGTCCTTTGAGACTTGGGTTCTGTACAACCAGAGTTGGGGTGAAGGGGTGCCGGCTGCCAGGGCTTCCTCCCCAACCCCTCCACCTCCCTCCCATTGGTCGGTGGCTGGGGCCCAGCTCCCAGGCTTCCCTGCTGTGGGCTGCTCTCCTGACGGTGGTCACATGCCTCTCCTCTCTCCGCAGGCCGAGCCAAGACCTTCCGCCTGAAGCTGCCTGCGCTGCTGGCCTTGACCGCTCGGGACTCCTCCGCGCGGCAGGGCGGGGCGGGCAGTACGGGCGCCCCAGGGGCTGTGGTGGTGGACGTGGACTTGACACCGGCGGCGGCGCCTAGCCGCGAGTCACTGGCCCTGGACGAGGTGCCGGCCATGGACAACCACGTGGCGGGGCTGGGGCCGGCAGAGGAGCGGCGTGCGCTGGTGGGCTCCGGCTCCCCGCCGGCCGGTGCGCCCGAGCCGCACCCGTCTCCCCGGGCTCACAGCCTCAACCCCGACGCGTCGGGCTCCAGCTGCAGCCTGCCCCGGACGCGCTCCCGGGAGAGCTGCGCCAGCGTGCGCCGCGCCTCGTCGGCCGATGACATCGAAGCCATGCGCGCAGGGCTGCCCCCGCCACCGCGCCACGCCAGCACCGGTGAGGGCCCGGGAGCCCTGTGGGGGAAACTGCCCCGCCGCTTCAGCACCGGCGGGGCCTGCCCTGTTGGGCCCCCAGCTTCCCCCTCTCAGCCCCAGCCACACAGGCCGGGAGATGGAAATCCCATTAAGCACTTACTTAATCCCATTAAGTGGCCTTTTACTCCATTAAATGTCCATTCATCCCGTTACATTCTTCCTCTCACAGTCTTTGCTGGCTGGTGCAGCGGCTCGCCCAGGGCGGCCCGGAGTGGGGATGGCGCTGGGGCACGTGTGAAGGGCCGGAGAGGCCTCCGGATCCTGGCACCACCTGTGGGTCCTGGCACCCCCTGGGTCCTGGCACCCAGTGCTGTGGGTCAGACCCTATGGAGGATCTTCTTCCTCCCTCTCCTCCTTCTGCCTGTCTCCTGAGTTGGCCTCATTGACTCATGGTGTCCCGTGGCCTAGTTCATACAGGGCCTGGTCTCCACCTCAGCCTGTTCCCCGGACTTGGCTTTCCCCTCCACCCTCTGGCGGTGCGCCCCCGCACCCCCTGACCCGATTTTCCCCTCCACTCCAGGGGCCATGCACCCCCTGCGCGGAGGCCTGCTTAACTCCACGTCTGATTCCGACCTCGTGCGCTACCGCACCATTAGCAAGATTCCCCAAATCACCCTCAACTTTGTGGACCTCAAGGGGGACCCTTTCCTGGCTTCGCCCACCAGTGACCGGGAGATCATAGCCCCCAAGATAAAGGAGCGGACCCACAACGTCACCGAGAAGGTCACGCAGGTAGGCACTTGGCTCCCTGGCTTTCCTCTCACCTTGGAGGAGCTTATAGGGGTGGGAGTGGGCTGTGGTCAAAGTGGGGTGACGGGGCGGGGGGGTCCGGTCCGTCCGGTCACTAAGGGCCTCTGGAGGGTGGGCAGACCCACTGGCTGGAGGGGGGGAGAGGGTTTCAGAGCTGAGGTAAGAGAGAACAAGCCCAAAAGGTCTTGAGAAAGGGAGACCGCAGGGGAGCAGAGGTTGGGAAGGGAACTTGGGACAGACCAGATACCGAGAACAGGTCGATGGGGCACAGGGAGGACCGGGCAGGGGAGGCGGGGTGGGCCAGAGAAGGCAGTCCCTGGGGGTGTGATGGGGTCTGCTCACAGGGCGTGGTGAAGGAAGCGTGGGGTAGGGCAGAGGCAGACCTATGGAAGATTTCAGATTAGAAGGGGCCATGGAGGTCAAGACTAGGGTCCCTGATTCTTCTAGGCCAATGTGATAAGCTAGGTGGAGGGTGGGGATCCTGTGCTAGCGCCAGAATGGCTGGGAGGTACCCGGCCTGTCCCTAAACCATGGGGACATGTCGGGAGGGGAGTGTATGATTGGGGGTGCACAGACACAGAGGGACGAGGTCCCCAAATCCCGGGCCAGAGAAGACTGCCCGCCTTTGGAGGCGTTGCCCGGTACCACCACCAGGCTGGTCTCCTGTCCCCTCCCGGCAGCAGGCGCGCTTGCACCGCCAGTCCAGTCCCTCATTCTTGATGTCCTGGCCTTGGGCGTGGGTCAGGAGTGGGCATCCCTGCAGTGGCGGAGGAGCCCGGGACCCCGGGGGCCGCTGTCCCACACCTCCTGAGCCTCAGTCCCTGTGGCTCCCTCCTGCCCCTTGCACGGCCGCACCCTGAGCTGGCCTGAGTGAGGGAGCGGCCCCCTTTCACTCCTGTGGTCGCTGCCAGCCTCCTTGGCCCTCCTCCTGGCCCTGCTCCCGCTGCCTCTGGCTCACTGGGCTCCTGCCAGGTCTCCAGCCCCTTGGCCTTGATTCCAGAATGTTTCCCCTCACCCCAGGCCCCCTGTCTGGCTGCCTACCTCGCTCCCCCTCCTGCCTCTGCCCCTCTTCCCACCTGGAGCCCCGGGTGTGTGCCCCGCTCCCGGGCCTGCAGCGTGTGCCTTTCGTGGTGTGGTCTTGGCGTGGTCCTGGGCGGTAGCACGCGTGTGCGTTCCTGGCTTTGCCTGTCACCAGGCGGTCTCTCCATCTCTGGGTGTCTGTCTGACTCTGGCTGGCTGGGCACTGGACCGGCGGGGCGGGGGTGTCGGGGAGACCATTAATCTGCGGTGACAGGCCTGGCTGCCGGGGGAGGGGGAGGGGCATGGGCTGCGGGAGCGGCTGCAGCAGGAGCCCTGATCGGGCTGCGGGGGAGGGGGCCGCTGGCCAGCACGAGGCGGGGCGGGGGAGCCCAGTGTGGCAGGGTGGGGGTGGGGACCTGGGAGGAGGGGCCGGCCGAGGAGCCGAGGTTCCGACCGCGGCGCTGCTGCTGGGCTGGCGGCGGGCAGAGAGCGGCACCCTGGCAGCGGGGCCCGCACTGGGGGGCCATGGGCAGCGCGAGCCAGGAGGGCTGTTGTCCACACTCACTGCCAGGGTGACCCTGGCCCTGGGGCCCAGCCCCAGCGACCCTGGCTTCATGCCAGAGGCTGTCCTGCAAGCCAGGCCGCCAACCTCTGGGGCGCAGCCTGGGCTGGGACTGCTGCTGGGGTGCAGGTGAGGCGCTGGCCGGGCCCTTGGGCTCCAGGGCAGGCAGGCTGGGGGGAGCCAAGTCCTCCATGGCGGCCCCAGCAGGGAAGGCGAGCAGGACAGGGGCTCTGCAGCCCAGGGCCCAGAAGGGCCGGGTGAGGCGGGCCGTGCGCATCTCCAGCCTGGTGGCCCAGGAGGTAGGTGACTCCCCCACCCCCAGCCACTTCCCCCTTCCCTCCCTGGGCTGGGGTACCCAGACAGGCACTGGCAAGTTGGGTGCGGCCTGGAGGGCTCTGGCTCCTGGGCTGGGCTGGGAGAGGGCTTCTGAGAAGCAGGTCGGTCTGGGGAGCCGTGGGGTCCGCAGCTCTGCTCATCCCACTGCTGGGCCCTGCTCGCTCTCATCCAGGCCTGCTGGGCCTGGGTGGACAGTGTTTTTCTTGCCGGGGCTTCCCTTCTTCCATGGCTTCTGTGGCGCACAGTCCTGGCTCCAAATACAAAAAGAGAGGGAGAACAGGAATGAAATGCGTGCCCAGAGAGGGTGACGGTGGGCGAACAGGGAGGAGAGAAGCACGGGGGGACGGTGAGAGGCCTGCCAGAAAAGTTCCGGGTCCCTAAAGCTCCCCACCAGGTGCTGGCTTGGACACGGGGCGGTAGGGAGAGAGGCTCGGGCTGGTTCAGGGGTCCCGATTTGGAGGCTGAGGCTGAGGAGTGCGTGGAGTCAGGGGCCACCGGATGGTGGTGAGGGCAGGCTGAGCTCAGCCACCTGGCTCACCTCTTCCCAGGGGCGGGTGGCCGTGTTGCACGCCTCCCAGCCAGGGAATAGGTGTGTGTATGGGGGGTGGTGGTGGAGAATCCTACCCACGGGTGACGACCCAGGATTTGGCTGAAATAAGCTTCAGTATTCTGTGGGACCAGAAGTCAGGGTAGGGGTTGCAAATCTGGGCCAAGGCCATGAGGTGAGCTGGTGGTTGCCGAGCACGGCCTGGCCTCTGTTGGAGGGGGTCTGTGGATCCAGGTCTTGAGTCCCAGGTGTGTCCCCCGAGTGTGCATTTGAGCAGGGGCGTTGTGCTGGTCTTGCTGGTGCAGACTTGGGGAGGGGCAGGGTCGTGCCAGGGTGGTGCCAGGGGTGTGGTCCAACACAGTCCCCAGGGGGCTTGGCATCTCAGGCTTGGGGAGGAGCCCCGTCCAGGGGCAGCTACCTTCTGCCCTCCTTGTCCGTGGGGGCCCTGGCTGGTTCTTTCTTTAGTCCTCACTTGACCCCTGAAAAGCCATTGGCTCTCGCTCTCTGCCTTAAGGAGCAAGTAGCTTGGGCTGAAGGCAGGGAGAAGTGGGGGCCTGGAAGCCCCCATGCTCCCTCCCCTCCCCCGGCTGCAGCTGCTTCCCCAGTCATCAGATATCTCTGACCTGCCTTGCCTCCCGCAGGGTGGCCAAATCCCCAACCATAGCCCGTGTTATCTTCCAGTTACTTCTTCTAAGGAGATGCTCTCCGAACCGTCCACCAGGGGATGGTGGGTCCAGGGGATCCCTGGCTTGAGTGTGAATGGGCATCTTTGGGGGTTCTACCCACCCTGACTCTTCCGGCCCAGAGGTCTGAGGATGTGGGGCCTGGGCTCACAGTACTTCCTGGAGTGAGGCCAGCAACCTTGGTTCTCAACAGTGTGGGTGAGGCCTTGGGCTGGGTGTCCTGGGGATGGCAGCGCCAGGCCTGGAGGACCTAGGGACGGAGTCTGGGGTTGAGTCAGATGTCTGTGGGGGAGGATTCCGGGGGGCAGGGGGAGACAACAGGGGACAGCCAGGCTCCTGGCCTAGTGTGGGAAAGCTGGCCTCGGTTCTTCCTAGTTTTTGCTTGGGAAGAGAAGGGAATGGCTGCTGGCGTGTGGTGGGGATGGCAGGCCTGCCTCCACCTGACTGTTGAGCCTGTGCAGAGCTGGGTAGGACACTTGGGAACGTTCGCTGGCTGTGTTCATGTAGGGACATCTATGGCTGGCTTAGGGCTTCTGTGGGCCTTTGTAGGAATGTGGGAGGGCAGAGCTTGAGGGCAGCCCTGGGTCTGGGGAGAGGGGCTTGGTGGGGGGGGGGGTGGCAGGGGTCTGTGCCTTGGTCTCTCCTCCAGGGAAGCCAAGGGGCCTCAGTCTGGGTGGCTGGTACCTTTGGGTCAGCAGCAAAGGGACCTTTAGCCTCTCACTCCCTGGGCCCCCAGGAGTAGCAGTGCCCACCACCATTTTATGTGTTGAAGTTATGCCTCCTAGGGTTGTCACCCAGGTTTGGAATCTTAGCGCTTGGAGCATTTTCTCTGCTGGGATCATGGTGCTTGTGAGTGGTGGTGTGTGTGTGTGTGTGTGTGTGTGTGTGTGTGTGTGTGTGGTGTTTGGGGTGGGGGTTGGGCAGGGTCCTCTCCGGGAGTTACAACCAGGGGGATGGGTGTGTGTCACTGGGATGGGGAGGGTGGGGTGGGGAGAGCCGTAGGTCTGGGTATGACTGCCTGGTGTCCTGAGCTCAGGTGACCAGACAGTAGGCCCGTGAGCTGCAAAGTGAGCTGCATCGGGGAGCAGTAGCGCCCGAGCCCCCAGGTGGGCAGGGGCCACAGCCACTTGGCTGAGGGACTGGCCTCCTGACCAATGCTTGCTGGTGTCTCCCTTCCTCGGTCTGGAGGAAGTCTCTTGCTGGCTTGGTCTCTTCTCTGGAGGCCCCAGCAGAGATGACGTCCACTCCTACTGTGGAGATCCCCGGCACTAGCCTCCAGGGGTACGTCACTCCGTCACCTCTGCCCTCCCTGCCTGTCCAGGTCCTGTCCCTGGGCGCTGACGTGCTGCCCGAGTACAAGCTGCAGGCGCCGCGGATCCACCGCTGGACCATCCTGCACTACAGCCCCTTCAAGGCCGTGTGGGACTGGCTCATCCTGCTGCTGGTCATCTACACGGCCGTCTTCACACCCTACTCGGCTGCCTTCCTGCTGAAGGAGACGGAGGAGGGCCCCCAGGCCCCCGACTGTGGCTATGCCTGCCAGCCCCTGGCCGTGGTGGACTTCATCGTGGACATCATGTTCATCGTGGACATCCTCATCAACTTCCGCACCACCTACGTCAATGCCAATGAGGAGGTGGTCAGCCACCCTGGACGCATCGCCGTCCACTACTTCAAGGGCTGGTTCCTCATCGACATGGTGGCCGCCATCCCCTTTGACCTGCTTATCTTTGGCTCCGGCTCTGAGGAGGTCGGTTGGCGGGGAGGCAGAGGCTGGGAGGGCAGCGGGAGGGGGAGAGGAGGGGGAGGGGCACGGGGAGGCAGTGAGAGAACGGGGGCCACGGTAGGTGCCCCGGCTAAGCCGTGGCCACCACCCCTTTCCACGGGAGCCACTCACCAGGTCCAGAGGGGCTGCCTTCTTCTGTCTGTCTGTCCAGAGTGGCCGCCATGTTCAAATCACACAGAAGTGGCCTGGGAACCGGGGGCAGTTCTGGCCAGGTGCCTCAGGGTGGCTGTGGGACCCTTCAGAGTCCCCTTCTCAGCAGGGGGACCCCATGAGCCGTGTCATCACAGGGCTGGCGCAAGGCTTAATGGGACCCTGTGCCGGGCTTAGGGAATGGGGGGGTGTTTCAGTCATTAGAAGGTTCTGGGAGGAAGTGTTTGGGGATCTTTCTCTAGTGACCCCAGGGCTGCAGCGCCCCCCGACTCCTCCTTTGCCCCCACACTGAAGGTCTCCCCCTGCCCCGCCCCCCGCCCCCGCAGCTGATCGGGCTGCTGAAGACGGCGCGGCTGCTGCGGCTGGTGCGCGTGGCGAGGAAGCTGGACCGCTACTCGGAGTACGGGGCGGCCGTGCTCTTCCTGCTGATGTGCACCTTTGCGCTCATCGCGCACTGGCTGGCCTGCATCTGGTACGCCATCGGCAACATGGAGCAGCCCCACATGGACTCCCGCATCGGCTGGCTGCACAACTTGGGGGACCAGATCGGCAAACCCTACAACAGCAGCGGCCTGGGTGGCCCGTCCATCAAGGACAAGTACGTCACGGCCCTCTACTTCACCTTCAGCAGCCTCACCAGCGTGGGCTTCGGCAACGTGTCCCCCAACACCAACTCCGAGAAGATCTTCTCTATCTGTGTCATGCTCATTGGCTGTGAGTGTGTCCCTGGGGGTGGGCGGCGGGACAGCGGCAGGTGTTGGGGGTGTTGTGTGGTGCCTAGTCCGGGAGGAGCCTGTGATGGAGGAGAGGGAGATGCCACATGGGCTAGAGGGGGGCCCTGGGACATGAAGGCAGCAGGGATGACCATTGGGGCAAGTTTGGGGCATGTTTGGGGCACGAGGCAGAGCCCCAGGGAGCGTGGACCTGGGCTTCTGTGTTTGTGCAGCTCTTGTGTGTGCTCAGGCGGAGCTGTGACTGCGTGTGTCCCTGACCCGGGGCAGGGGCGGGCGGGGTCCCTTGTGCTGACGCCGGCTCCCCCCGCCCCGCCCCCAGCCCTCATGTACGCCAGCATCTTTGGCAACGTGTCCGCCATCATCCAGAGGCTGTACTCGGGCACCGCCCGCTACCACACGCAGATGCTCCGCGTGCGGGAGTTTATCCGCTTCCACCAGATCCCCAACCCCCTGCGCCAGCGGCTGGAGGAGTATTTCCAGCACGCCTGGTCCTACACCAACGGCATCGATATGAACGCGGTGAGGCCCCGGACTCCGAGGAGGGCTGGAGGTGGCGGGCCGGAGGGAGCAAGGCCGCAGTGGGACTTCTCTCGGGGCCGGAGCACCCTTGGCAGCAGCACACTCTGCCGTTCGGGGGTCCCAGTTAGCACTGCGAGGGCCCCTGGGAGAGGCGTTCTCCTCCTTCCGATGATGGAGCTCGCTTGCCAGAGCTCTCTCGCCGCGGGGCAGGCCAGAGCAGGCCCTTGCACAGAGGCGAGGCTTTGAAACCTTCCAACAGCCCCAGGCAGGGATGGGTCTCGACATTTTACCCAAAAAAATGGAGGCTGAGAGCAGCAGGGCGGGTCATCCCCATGGGCGCTTGGCTAGAAGGGATGGACCCTCTGGTGCTCCTCCCAGGGTCTTGGGCTGGGCGCCCGAAGCTAGGGTGCTGAGCCCGGCCCCCGCCCCCAGGTGCTGAAAGGCTTCCCCGAGTGCCTGCAGGCGGACATCTGTCTGCATCTGAACCGCTCGCTGCTCCAGCACTGCAAACCTTTCCGAGGGGCCACCAAGGGCTGCCTGAGGGCCCTGGCCATGAAGTTCAAGACGACACACGCACCGCCAGGGGACACGCTGGTGCACGCCGGGGACCTGCTCACCGCGCTCTACTTCATCTCCCGGGGCTCCATTGAGATCCTCCGGGGCGACGTCGTCGTGGCCATCCTGGGTACGGGGCTGGGTGCGGGTGTTGGGGGGGGACCCGGTGCTGGGCGGGAAGGGCCTACTGAGGCCTGAAGAGGTCTGAACTCCTCGAGGGGACAGTTGTTGGGGCTGTGGACCCAGGCCTGCCTGCAGGGACCTTGAGTTCCTTTAATTCGTCAAAGCCTAGGCCCTCCAAGGGGGAGAGGGAAGAGGAGCCCCGCATGGGGTGGGGCTGCTGAACTTGGGGGGTTCTTGGATTCTGTTCCCCCTCAACACTCTTGCTGCCTTTGAAGGCAGGACCAAACCGGTTACTCCTACGTGGGCAGTGGAGGGAGGTTAAGCATCCGACTTTACTAAGGAAATTTACTGAGTTCCCCGCAGCCTCATGTGGCCCAGCCCAGCCCAGTGCTCACCATCTCCAAAGCGAAGGGAGACTTGCCCCTCTTCCCCTCTCTTCCTAACCTTCTGTCCCATCTGTACACAGGGCGGGGGTGTCTGGTGGGGACTTCTGCCCTCCGCCTGTCCTTCCCTTGGCCCTGGACAGCTGCGCCTTAGGGCAGAGGCATCGCAATGGGCCATACTCCATGTCTATTTCTCAGTTCAGCACGAACACCTGTACTCACTCCGCAGACATCCCAGACATAACTAAAACCAACGTTTCACCTCACAACGTGCCGCCACGTGTGACACATTCTGGGGTTACCTGCTGGGTGTTGTGGTCAGCTGCGCTGTGCTATACACAAAATGTTGGTCTTGTTTCCCCACTGTGTTAGGATCTAAGCTTGAAGAACATCGAGGGCACAGTGATTGGCCAGGAGGGGGTTTAGGACGTGGGGTTTGGAGGGTGGATACAAGATACAAGTGAGCTTAGAACCCAAGGAGGCCAGGACCGAGGGCAGAGTGGGCTTTCCAGGCCAGTCCCGCTGGCTGCTTGCAGTACTGGAAGGCAAGGAGAAGCACCCCCTCTCCCCGCCTCCCCTCGTGCCTCATAAGTCCCGCCTTTGGGCGCAGGCGGGAAGATGTGGCTGGTGGACCCTTCCCTGGCTGTGGGGGCTGGGGCTGGTGGGTGGGTGCTCAGACTGAGGGGAGGCCCTCAGCCCCCAGTCCGGGATAGGAAGACTGGGAAGACAGGTGCCTTTTGCTTGTGATGCTGCCCAGGGGCTGAACCCCCATTCTTGGTGGCCTCCAGGGAAGAATGACATCTTTGGAGAGCCTTTAAACCTGTACGCTCGGCCTGGCAAGTCCAATGGCGATGTGCGGGCCCTCACCTACTGCGACCTGCACAAGATCCACCGGGATGACCTGCTGGAGGTGCTGGACATGTACCCTGAGTTCTCTGACCACTTCTGGTCCAGCCTGGAGATCACCTTCAACCTGCGGGACGTGAGTGGGCTGCCCTGAGCAGGCTGCACCCTGGTGGCTGCCCCCAACTGCGTGACCTCTTCCGGCTTCTTTCCCCGCCTGTCAGATGGTGTCCCAGCGTCACTGAGCTTTCCTTCTAGGGCAGAAGTGACATCTGTGCCAGGAGCTCCGGGCCTCACTTGCTATGTTAATGAGGGGGTGTGGGCTGATCCGGGCAAGGCAGGTGGGTGCAGAAGGGTGCTGACACTGCTTTTGGTTCCAGACCAACATGATCCCCGGGTCTCCTGGCAGCGGGGAGCTGGAGGGCGGCTTCAACAGACAGCGCAAGCGCAAGCTGTCCTTCCGCAGGCGCACGGACAAGGGTGAGGCGGGGGCGGGGCGGGGTCCAGGTGAGGTGGGAGGGGGGCGGAGCATGGAGTCCGTCGGTCAGTGTCCACTGCACCTGGCCTTGCAGACTTTTGCACCCCTAACTTCAGTGTTCCCCACTCTCACCCCAGCTGCCCAAATGCTGTCCGTTCTCAAATGTCCATTTGAACTGGCACCTCCTCCGGGAAGCCCCGGGCGGGGGAGTGCTGGCCTCAGCTGCTTTGGGCCTCAGGTGGCTGGCGCTGCCTTGAACTGATGTTGGGGGGAGGACACAGTGCAGAGGGGGATGAGGGGCCAGAGACGGGGGTCTCCGAGAGCCGGGCCCATAAGTGCCACTGCCTGTGCTTGGGCAGTCAGCGGTCGGAGGCGACCTGGTCCCGCTTCCGGGAGCTCTCAGTCCGCTTGAGGTGGGGAAAAGGGCAGAAGAAACAGCCAGGGACAAACCAGGGCGTCCTAGCACAGCCCTCTGCCAGTCCTGCTTGGTCCCCTCCCCTCCCCCCCACCCCTTCGTGCCTCCTTCCTTCTTTGAGGCCTGTTCTCTGTTTCCCACAGACCCGGAACAGCCAGGGGAGGTGTCCGCCTTGGGGCCGGGCCGGGCGGGGGCAGGGCCGAGTAGCCGGGTCCGGCCAGGGGGGCCGTGGGGGGAGAGCCCATCCAGTGGCCCCTCCAGCCCTGAGAGCAGTGAGGATGAGGGCCCAGGCCGCAGCTCCAGCCCCCTCCGCCTGGTGCCCTTCTCCAGCCCCAGGCCCCCCGGAGAGCCGCCGGGTGGGGAGCCCCTGACGGAGGACGGTGAGAAGAGCAGTGACACTTGTAACCCGCTGTCAGGTAGGGTAAGGGCCATCTCGGGTGGGCGGGGCGTGGCAGCTGACCAAGCTCAACCCAGTTCTCTGGCTCCAGGGGCCTTCTCAGGAGTGTCCAACATCTTCAGCTTCTGGGGGGACAGCCGGGGCCGCCAGTACCAGGAACTGCCTCGCTGCCCTGCCCCGACCCCCAGCCTCCTGAACATCCCCCTCTCCAGCCCCTGTCGGAGGTCCCGGGGCGACGTGGAGAGCAGGCTGGATGCCCTTCAGAGGCAGCTCCACAGGTGAGGCCAGCTCCTGGTGTGGAGGGGTGGGCTGGGTGGGCTGGGTGTGACCGGGGGGTCCCCGCAGTGTGACGCGGCGAAGGGAGGGTGTGTGCTGTGTGGGCCTTTCTGTGTGTGCGCCGCCTTGACCTTCTCCTTCTGTTGGGTGCCGAGACCCGGGCCGTACCCCTAGAGCGAGGAGGGAGGCTGGGCTGGCCCCCCCGGCTGGTCCATAGGGCGGTCCCGGAGTCCCAGCCGCCAGGGTCTCCCCACCCCCGAGAGCCAGAGCACCTCCTCCTTCTTGCCCCAGGCTGGAGACCAGGCTGAGCGCAGACATGGCCACTGTCCTGCAGCTGTTACAGAGACAGATGACTCTGGTCCCACCTGCCTACAGTGCTGTGACCACCCCCGGGCCCGGTCCCGCCTCCGCCTCCTCCCTGCTGCCTGTGAGCCCCGTCCCTACCCTCACCCTGGACTCGCTTTCTCAGGTAAGTTCCAAGGCCCTCCCCCTGCCCAGGGCACCCCGGCCTCGCCTTCTGCCCCAGTTCCACCCCAGACCCGCTCTGCTGGCTCTGGCTCAGCCCTGGGCCGCGGCTTCCGCCCCCATTTCTGCCCTCGTCCCCGATGGCACTCTTGAAGGCAGGCTTCCTCGGGAGCCGTGGGCACAGGTCAAGGCAGGAGAGGCCCCCAAGCCGAAGCCCCCCAAAAGCGGGGCAGAGGAGACCAGCAGGCTGAGAGGAGTCACCTGAATGACCAGATCTACTCAAGGCGTCTGTGTCGTGGCCATGAGGGGTCTCCCGAGGAGGGGGCTGGGTGGACCAGACGCCCTGTGATGGGGCTGCGTGCCCACAGGGTCCGAGCTCCCTGCCGTGACGGGCGCTGCTCAGTTCTGGCTCCGTGGCCAACCAGTGGCTGTCACGTTGGCTGCCTCGCAGGGCTGTCTGGAGGGCTTTGGCTAAGCCCCAGGGTAGCACTTCTGGCCCGCATCTCCTCTCTTCTGCCGGAGTGGGCCTCTGTTGCCCTTTGTCCTCTCCTGAGTGGACATGTGTGTTCCCAGTCTTCTGACAAGACAGCTGTGCCTGGGCCCCAAGAAGGAGGCTCTTCTGGCTCCTAGAGGTCGCCTGGGATCTGCTCCCCACTTCCTCTGGCATCTGCTCCCCCTCCCATATGCTGCCTGCTCCTGTTTGCAGACACCAGGGCCCACGTCAGCAAACGTGCCAGTCTCCCTTCACGGCCTCCCCCGCGGAGATCTCCCGGCACACTCATCAGCATCCGCAAACCCCTCCCGCCTGCCCTGGCACTCTCCCTGGCCTTCCGAGGCCTGGCCGCCAGCCTGCCTCTGTTTCTAGGTCCCCGAGTTCTTTCTAGATGGGAGGAAGGAGCCTCATTTCTTTTTGTCCCAACTCAGGGCCCCGTATTCGGGGTTGGGTTTGGAGTCATCTGCTGTGTTCCCCGGGGAAGGGAGTAGCTGCAGCCTGGAGTGCCCCCCTGGGTCACGGATGGCTCCCTGGGCTCCCAGCTGCGCAGCTGGGCTCTTGGCCGCGGAGAATGCATTTCTCTGCGTGCAGCCTTGGCACCTCCGCTTCACGCTCCAGGTGCTGGCCCGTGTGCCTTGGCCCTTCTCCCTGCCCCCCCCCCTTCTGTCCTCCCGTCCTCTGTTCCTGAATTCGCCTGGTCCTCTCTGCCTCATCCGCCGTCTCCCTCCTCTGCTCATGCTGTGTTCTCTGCAGGTTTCCCAGTTCATGGCGTTCGAGGAGCTCCCCCCGGGGGCCCCAGAGCTCCCCCAAGACGGTCCCCCTCGACGCCTCTCCCTGCCGGGCCAGCTGGGGGCCCTCACCTCCCAGCCCCTGCACAGACATGGCTCAGACCCGGGCAGTTAGTGGGGCTGCCCGGTGTGGACACGTGGCTCACCCAGGGTTCAGCGCACTGCCTGGGCCCCTCCCCTCAGAGGCCCTGCCCGGGAGGCCCTGGCCAAGAAAGGGGAGAAGAAGGCGAAGGCACGGCCCCTCCCCCAGCCCGCGGGACCATCTCCGCCTGCAGTCCCCTGGGCCCCCACGGGAGGGGAAGGGGCAGGGGCAGGGGACAGGGCCGGGCAGTGGATGGGGGTCTGTGGTCTCCCCACTGCCCTGGGGGCATTAGCTGGTCTAACTGCCCGGAGGCACCCGGCCCTGGGCCTTAGGCACCTCAAGGACTTTTCTGCTATTTACTGCTCTTATTGTTAAGGATAATAATTAAGGATCATATGAATAATTAATGAAGATGCTGATGACCATGAATAATAAATAATTATCCTGAGGAGAGCCGTGCAGTGCTGAGGGGGGGAAGGGCGCCCTTCGGCACACGCTGTATCCCGTGTTCACATTCGCACTCGTGTGCGCACGCGCACTGGGGTCTCGGGGGCTCTGGGTGCACAGGGCCTGCAGGGGCTGTCTGGAGCGTGCACAGAGGGTGTTCCCTGGGGGCTGATGCGGGTCACCTCCGGGGATTCCTGCATCTTGGGGGCCCTGCTTCCTGTGGCCCTGGATTCAGGATAGCCAAGAACCACCTGGATTGTTTTGAATAGAGAGGTCATCCTAGTGCCATGCCAGGCCTGGGTCCAGCCCCTCAGGGTCGTGTTTTGCTGGGTGGCATCCTGGCTCCCAGGGCTGGTCCTGCTGACTGATAACGCGGCCCTATGCTGGCCTGTTGCCTTACACACTTCGTGGGCCCAGCCCACACTGACCCTATCTGGTGCTGTATTGGTTCCTTCTGACTCACATCCCCAACCACCTGACTTAGTCTTATCTTGACCTTAACCCACACTCAGGCGGACGCAGTATAGTTGGGCCCCCACAGCACCCCAGTTCTGGGCACTGCTTTTCTAGCCCCAGCCAGAGCTCCCCAGGTGTCTGGCTGCAGACAGGCCCCACCCCAGTCATGGTAGTCTCCTGAGCACCTGTGATCTTGGCCACAGACTTGCTGCCTAGAGGGGGTGGAATTTTTTGAGTGGCTCATTGCCATTAGTGGGGGAGCCAGTCACAATGTACATCCCAGGGCCAGGGAAGGGTTGTGTGAGTGCGCGCGCGCGCGCGCACACACACACACACACACACACACACACACACACTCTTTTTCTCTCGTGTGCTGCTGGGCTTGCGAGGACACCGCCTCCTGGAACCCCGGCTGGCCGTGACCATGGCAGGCACCTGCTGGCCAGCAGGAGGAGCCGAGGGGCAGTGGTTGGCTCTTGTTTATAGGCAACAGTGCTGCGGCTGACGGAGCGGTTTCCTACTTAACCCCTACAACTCCTGACCCCTGGCAGTGGGTTTGTTAATTGGCTTTAAAATCCAATGTGGCTGTTCTCAATGCCCGTGGCTGGGGTGGGGTGGGCGATGGGAGCAGAGACCCCAGTCTCTGAGCAGCCCGGAGGATCCTTGCTGTGCCCAGAGCAGGGAGGAGAGCAGGGAGAGAATCTCCTTCTGTCCCGGTGACTCTGCCCCAGGGCCCTCCTGGGATCTGCCATACATGCTCATCACTCGGGTGGTCACACAGGGGACTTCCTGGTGGGTTGATGTATGCGATGTAGGGGGTGGGGGGTAGGGGATGGTGGGGGTGGGGCAGAGACAGACCCAAGCAGAGGTGACCCTGAGGCTGCCGCTGAGAAGTGATGTACAGACAGCTCAGTGCCCCTGGCACACCGGGTCCATGTGAGCTGGGCCAAGGGCCGGTGCTCAGATGTTGGCTCCATCCTTGTTACCACCCGCCCTTGGCCTTAGCGTATCCTCATCCAGGAGCTCAGCTACGGTTCACACCACTCTGCCCCGGTGCAGGGGTGGAGGCTGGGGGAGGCTGGGGCCATCCCAGTGAGTCAGGGCTGGTGCTGGTGGGCGCCTGGTGGGGAGGGAGCACCATGCCAGCCCCCGCAGTTGGCCACCGGCCGCATGTGGACTTCGGTGCTTGTCTGCGATGAAAGCACATGGATGTCCCGGGGGTCAGTCTGCTCAGCCTGTACGGGGTTGCTGCAAGGGTGGCTCGGATGCCCCATGGGGACTCGGAGGTCCCCGCCAGCCACCAGCAGCTGAGGTTCGAGGGTGGGTGGAGGACAATATTTACTGGATCATTCTACCAGTCCAGGTGCAGCTAGGTGCTCGGTCCGTGTGACATTTAGCCCTCAGGGGTAGGAGTAATTATTCCAAGCGGGAAGATGAAGACTCAGCGTGGGCAGTGACTGGCGGGTGCTCACATCGCTGCCGGGTGACCGCACAACTTCAGACCGCACGGGAGGAGTGACGGTGACCCTCCGGGCAACACACTGGGGCTGACACTGGCCGCAGGGTGCAGGCTCAAACCTGGGCCGTGTGGGTCCTGAAAGGCAGGCAGGGCTGCTGTGACTGGGAGTGCACCACAGTCTCGGAGCCTCGCAGGGAGACACCCCCAACTCCCGTTCCTAGCCTGCTCTGCCCCTCCCTGCTCCAGGCCGGGTGACAGCCCCCTCCTCCTGCCAGGCCCGGATCATGGTCTGCCCAACGCACAAGAGTAACGCTATAAACTGCAGCTGTACCTGCAGCCCCGAAGGTCAAGTTTTTGGGCAAGGTCTGCCCAAAGCAGAAGGCGGCCATGACCACCTGTAATGGGGCCCTGGGTTCAGACTGGCTGCACCTTACGGGGTCCTTGTTGCATCCCGGAGGCCTGAGGGTTCTCAGGTGTGTGGGAGTGGGGTGGGTGCAGCTCTAGCTGCTGTCTTCTAGCTGCGAGTACAGCCTAACGGCAGGCTACGGCCCTCCGGGGACCACCCTTGCCCTCTGCGTCGCCCACTCTTTTTTTTTTTTCCCCCCCACTCTTTTAATGTCCATCTCATCTAATTTGTTATTCTATTTATTTATTTATTTAATTTAGTAGAAACCATCAGTATATATGCTTTGGAAGGGAGATGAAGGGCCATCAGAAGCCAGTAGCCTGCGAGCCTGGTAAAAGGGCGCCTTAGGGGAATCATTCCTGGAACCCAGAAAGGGAGACAAGGAGGAGGCACGGGGACCACCGTGCAGCCCTCTGCACACTAGGCTGTTCCTCTCCTGGCCTGAAGCGGTAGATAGGGAGCAGCATGGGCCCCACGCCCATTCTGTGGGGCCTAGAACAGTACCTCGCACTGGGATGTGCTGTGTTTCCTGAATGGATGGATGGACAGACAGATGGATGGACAGATGGGTGGACGGATGGATGGATGGGTGGGTGGACGGACGGATGGATGGATGGACTGATGGATGGACTGATGGATGGATGGACAGACGGATGGGTGGACGGACGGACGGATGGACGGATGGATGGATGAATACAAACACTGCCCTCCTCCCAGGGACAGAGACCCTTCGACTGGACAGGCAGGGGCTGGGGAAGGCCTCCCATGATTGGCAGAAGCAGAAGGAAGGCATCTTCCCAGGGTGCTCCTCTCCCCTTGCACCCTCCCCCGGCACCAAGTTCTCCCCCATGCCAGTCCTCACGTCTGCTCGACACACCTCTGCGGCAACTGCACACTGCCCCAGACCCATTCTCTGGTTTCCCCTGTCACCGGGGCTCCCAGAGCCACAAGGACTTTGGTGGAGGGAAAGGCAAAGGTGAGGGTGAAGTCACCTCCTCTCCTGCAGAGCCGGGCTCCCAAGTGTTGGGGATTTGTGGTCCTGAGCTGAGGGTTCTACCAAACCGAGAGGGTCAGAGGGGTGGGGTTGGCGCTGGAAGAGGCTGCGGTGGGCAACGAAAATGATCTGGGCAGGAAGGCAGGCAGCAGGGCTTGGAGCTGGAGTGTGGTCAGGGGTTGGGATAGGACCTGATGACAGCTCGGGACCAGGCTGCCTCCTCCTACCTCCACCTCTCACCTGAAGGTCCAGGAGCTGAGTGGGGCCCTGATGGTGCCTCGCCTGGGAACGCAGCCACTGCGCAGGGTCTAGGTGCAAGCTTGGCCTTGCACCTGTCCTTACCTGGATTCTCGCCCCCGCTCAGCCCAGACAGGGGCAGCTCTCACATTTCATGAACACGTAAGAGTGACTGATACTCACCGAGTGTGTCCTTAGTGGTGAGTGTTATTCCCACTGCCTGAAACCAAAGCCGAAGAGGCTGAAGTCACTTGCCAGACATCAGCAGCTTCAGACTGGCGTGGGGGTGTGGACCCATGGGGCCAAGCCTCCACCTGCTGGCTTAACTCTTGGGCACACTGCTGCCATTGCTCTAGGGACAGTGACTAGGAGACCTTTGCAAGAGTCTGGGATTTTGAGAACCTTCTCTCTCCTGCAGACTTGTGTAGCTTCTCCTTTGTCTAGAGGGCCCTTTGGTGAGTTCCTGCTGGTCCTCAGGACCTCACCCCCTCCCTGGAGCTGGGGGCGCCCCTGTGCTACTGCAGCATCCTCTGCTCTCCCTATCCTCCCCACCCCTGACCCTGAACTGCCAGATCTAGGGGGCTTATGGCCTCTGTGCTACACTGTGTGCCTGTCTGTTTCCCTCCAGCACCAAGCACAGTGGCTCTCCCAGAGCAGGCACCGAGCTATTTCTAAAGGAACATATCTGGATTTGGGTAGTGATTAGCAGTAAAATCCTTAACATCAAAAGGGTCCCTGTGCTTGACTCTAGGGAGTTGTGTCTTCCAGACTTGAGGCATGAAGGGTGAGCAAGCGGCCCAGGATTTCTGGCACTCCTTGAATCTCTCCTGCTATGAGCCGACGTGGATCTGGTACCCCGGAGGTGGCCCTAAGGGCCTGCATTCTTTACGTCTTCCACCTCATCCTCTTGGCTCAACTCAACACTTGGGATTGGGGCCCTACTCTGAGTTACAATTAGAGACCTTGTCTTGTGCCCTCTGGACCTGGAATCCCTGCTGGTGGGCATCTCAGGGCTTCTCTGGACATCCGGGGTGGCCGCTGCTCACCAGGGCTTTGGAGGAATCCCTGCTCTGCTTCCCAGTACCACCCTCTTGGGTGCCATGTCCCCAGCCTGACCAAATCTTCAGAGGCAGCCATATAGCCTGGCTGATTTTTCTAGGGTCTGTTCTCTGCAGGGCTGGGGAGAAGGAGGTCTGATGTCAGGCCCTTTCTGCCACTCGCTTGCCCATGCTGCATCAGCTGATGGACCAGAGCGGGCCCAGGCCCTAAAGGGAGAGATGGCCTCTTTGCCTCCAGGACACAAGGTCCTTAGTCCTTTCCAGACTCGCCTGCCCTTATACTTCCCCTGCTCTGTGCCTGACCCTCCAGCCACATGAGGTCAGCTCCTGCTAACTATGCTCGTGCTCTCCCAGCATTTGCCCGATCCTTCCCTCTTCTTGGAAAGCAGACTCCGTTGTTCCTGGTCTGGGGAAATCCATCCATCCTTTAAGTCCTAGCTCAGATGTTGCCTCCTGCGGGACACGTCTCTGGGCTTCTCTGTGGATCTAAGCTTCTGTGTAGCTCTGGCCTCAGACCTGTGTTAGAGTCCCCACCACACTGCACCTGTTGTTTTGTCTCTTTTCTGAGAGGGGACGGGCTGAGTATTGGTCAGCTTTACATCTCCTCCAAGACACCTCCCTCATGGTCCTGGGGAGACTTTGTGGGCACTTTGACAACATGTCTTGTTCCCAGTGTCCAGTTTCCAACTGGCCTCTGTGTATCGGGCTCCCACTAGTGCTCTCTGTGTGCCTGCCCATTAGTCCTCTGATGGTCGAGGCTGAGGGAGGGTCCTCTTAGGGCTTTTCAGTTCCAACTTCGGATCTGTGGGATATATATTTCCCCCAAGTGGTGGACTGTCCCTTGGGAACTGAAAAGTACTCAGCCTGGCTGCTCAGGTGAGACCTTACTTGCTTGTATGGTAAGAGGCATCTTCCTCAGTGTCCTGCTGGTCTCACCACATAGGGACCATACTATCTAGCTCAAGTCCTCAAAAATACTGAAAAAAATTCGAAGCGCAGAGACTTCTAAGGTGATTATTTTGAGCCACTTTTACTTTATTTTTTCATTTTTTAATAAAGTTAACATATAATGTATTATTTGCCCCAGGGGTATAGGTCTGTGAATCATCAGTCTTACACAATTCGTAGCACGCACCATAGCACATACTTTCCCAATGTCCATAACACAGCCACCCCATCCCTACCCCCCTCACCCCCCCAGCAACCCTTAGCTTGTTTCCTGAGATTAAGAGTCTCTTATGGTTTGTCTCCCTCCCAATCCCATCTTGTTTCATTTTTTCCCTCCCTACCCCCCACGAACCCCTGCCCTCTCAGATTCTTCATATCAGAGAGATGATATGATAATTGTCTTTCTCTGATTGACTTACTTCGCTCAGCATGATACCCTCTAGTTCCATCCATGTCATTGCACATGGCAAGATTTCATTTCTTTTGATGGCTGCATAGTATTCCATTGTGTATATATACCACATCTTCTTTATCCATTCATCTGTTGATGGACATCCACGTTCTTTCCATAGTTTGGCTATTGTGGATATTGCTGCTATAAACATTTGGGTGCATGTGCCCCTTCAGATCACTACATTTTTAACTTTAGGGTAAATACCCGGTAGTGCGATTGCTGGGTCATAGGGTAGCTCTATTTTCAACTTTTTGAGGAACCTCCATACTGTTTTCCAGAGTGGCTGCACCAGATTGCATTTCCATCAACAGCATAGCAAAGTTCCTTTTCTCTGCATCCTCGCCAACATCTGTCGTTTCCTGACTTGTGAGTGAGATGATATCTCACTGTGGTTTTGATTTGTCGTTCCCTGATGTTGAGCACTTTTTCATGTGTCTGTTGGCCATCTGGATGTCTTCTTTGCAAAAATGTCTGTTCATGTCTTCTGCCCATTTCTTAATTGGATTATTTGTTCTTTGGGTGTTGAGTTTGATAAGTTCTTTATAGATTTTGGATACTAGCCCTTTATCCGATATGTCATTTGTGATTATCTTCTCCTATTTGTCAGTTGTCTTTTGGTTTTGTTGACTGTTTCCTTTGCTGTGCAAAAGCTTTTTATCTTGATGAAGTCCCAACAGTTCATTTTTGCCCTTGCTTCCCTTGCCTTTGGTGATGTTTCTAGGAAGAAGTTGCTGCGGCTGAGGTCGAAGAGGTTGCTGCCTGTGTTCTCCTCAAGGATTTTGATGGATTCCTGTCTCACATTGAGGTCTTTCATTCATTTTGAGTCTATTTTTGTGTGTGGTATAAGGAAACGGTCCAGTTTCATTCTTCTGCATGTGGCTGTCCAATTTTCCCACCACCATTTGCTGAAAAGACTGTCTTTTTTCCATTGGACGTGACATTCTTTCCTGGTTTGTCGAAGATTAGTTTACCCTAGGGCTGAGGGTCCATTTCTGGGCTCTCTATTCTGTTTGATTTATCTATGTGTCTGTTTTTGTGCCAGTACCATACTGTCTCGATGATGACAGCTTTGTAATAGAGCTTGAAGTCTGGAATTGTGATGCTGTCAACTTTGGTTTTTCTTTTTCAACATTCCTCTGGCTATTTGGGGTCTTTTCTGGTTCCGTATAAATTTTAGGATTGTTTATTCCATTTCTTTGAAAAAAATTGATGGTATTTTGATAAGGATTGCATTAAATGTGTAGATTGCTTTAGGTAGCATAGGCATTTTCACAATATTTGTTCTTCCAATCCACAAGCATGGAACGTTTTTCCATTTCTTTGTGTCTTCCTCAATTTCTTTCATGAGTACTTTATAGTTTTCTGAGCACAGATTCTTTGCCTCTTTGGTTAGGTTTACTCCTAGGTATCTTATGGTTTTGGGTGCAATTGTAAATGGGATCGACTCCTTAATTTCTCTTTCTTCTGTCTTGCTGTTGGTGTATAGAAATGCAACTGATTTCTGTGCATTGATTTTATATCCTGACACTTTACTGAATTCCTGTATGAGTTCTAGCAGTTTGGGTTTTCCATATAAAGTATCATATCATCTGAAAAGAGTGAGATTTTGACTTCTTCTTTGCCAGTTCAGATGCCCTTTATTTCTTTTTCTTGTATGATTGCTGAGGATAGGACTTCTAGTAGTATGTTGAATAGCAGTGGTGATAGTGGACATCCCTGCCATGTTCCTGGCCTTGGGGGAGTAGCTCTCAGTTTTTCCCCATTGAAAATCATATTCACTGTGGTTTTCTCATAGATGACTTTGATGATATTGAGGTATATGCACTCTATCCCTACACTGTGAAGAGTTTTGATCAAGAAAGGATGTTGTACTTTCTCAAATGCTTTTTCCACATTTATTGAGAATACCATATGGTTCTTTTTCTTTCTTTTATTAATGTATTGTATCACATTGATTGATTTGCAGATGTTGAATGAACCTTGGATCCCAGGAATAAATCTCATCTGGTCATGGTGAATAACCCTTTTAATGTACTGTTGGATCCTATTGGCTAGTATTTTGGTGAGAATTTTTGTATCCATGTTCATCAAGGATATTGGTCTGTAATTCTCCTTTTTGATGGGGTCTTTCTCTGGTTTTGGGATCAAGGTAATAATGCTGGTCTCATAAAATGAGTTTGGAAGTTTTCGTTCCATTTCTATTTTTTGGAATAGTTTCAGGAGAATAAGTATTAATTCTCTTTAAATGTTTGGTAGAATTCCCCTGGGAAGCCATCTGGCCCTGGGCTCTTGTTTGTTGGAAAATTTTTGATGACTGCTTCAATCTCCTTAATGGTCATGGGTCTGTTCAGGCTTTCTATTTCTTCCTGGTTCAGTTTTGGTAGTTTATATGTTTCTAGGAATGCATCCATTTCTTCCAGACTGTCAAATTTGCTGGTGTATAGTTGCTCATAATATGTTCTTATAATTGTTTTTATTTCTTTGGTGTTGGTTTTGATCTCTCCTCTTTCATTAATGATTTTATTAATTTGGGTCCTTTCTCTTTTCTTTTTGGTAAATCTGGCCAGGCGTTTATCAGTCTTATTAATTTTTTCAAAGAACCAGTTCCTAGGTTCGTTGATTTGTTCTACTGTTCTTTTGGTTTCTATTTTATTGATTTCTGCTCTGATTTTTATTATTTCTCTTCTCCTGCTGGGTTTAGGCTTTCTGTGCTGTTCTTTCTCCAGCTCCTTTAGGTGTAGGGTTAGGTTGTGTACTTGAGAACTTTCTTGTTTCTTTCTTTCTTTTTTTTTTTTAAGATTTTATTTATTTATTTGAGAAAGACAGACAGAGAGAGAGAGATTGAGAGAAAGAATGAGCATGAGAAGGGAGAAGCAGACTCCCTGCCAAGCAGGGAGCCCGATGTGGGACTCGATCCCTACACTCCAGAATCAGGACCTGAGCCGAAGGCTGTTGCCCAACCAACTGAGCCACCTAGGCGCCCTCTTTCTTGTTTCTTGAGAAAGGGTTGTATTGCTATATACTTTCCTCTCAGGACCACCTTTGCTGTGTCCCAAAGATTTTGAACAGTTGTGTTTTCATTTTCATTTGTTTCCATGAATTTTAAAAAAATTTCTTTAATTTCTTCATTGACCCATTCATTCTTTGTAGGATGCTCTTTAGCCTCCATGTATTTGATTTCTTTCCAACTTTCCTCTTGTGATTGAGTTCTAGTTTCAGAGCATTGTGGTCTGAAAATATGCAGGGAATGATCCAATCTTTTGGTACCAGTTGAGACCTGATTTGTGACCCAGGATGTAATCTGTTCTGGAGAATGTTCCATGTGCACTAGAGTAGAATGTATAGTGGTATAGTAATATATATATATATATATATATATATATATATATATATATATATATGATATGTATGTAGTATATAGTAGTGTAGAGTAGAATGTGTAGTAGAGCAGTATTTTTTTGTTTTGGGATAGAATATTCTACATATATCTGTGATGTCCATCTGGTCCAGTGTGTTATTTAAAGCCTTTATTTCTGGGCGCCTGGGTGGCTCAGTTGGTTAAGCCACTGCCTTAGACTCAGGCCATGATCCAGGAGTCCTGGGATCAAGTACCATGTCAGGCTTCCCCTGCTTTGCAGGGATCCTGCTTCTTTCTTTCCTTCTGCCTCTCCCCCTGATTGTGCTCTCTCTCTCTCTCTCTCTCTCTGTGTGTCAAATAAATAAATAAATAAATAATTAAAATCTTTAAAGCCTTTATTTCCTTGTTGATCTTTTGCTTAGATGATCTGTCCATTTCAGTGAGGGGGGTGTTAAAGTCCCCTACTATTATTGTATTATTGTTGCTGTGTTTCTTTGGTTTTGTTATTAATTAGTTTATATAATTGGCTGCTCCAATGTTAGGGGCATAGATATTTAAAACTGTTAGATCTTCTTGTTGGACAGACCCTTTAAGTATGATATAGTGTCCTTCTCCATCTCTTATTACAGTCTTTGGCTTAAAATCTAATTTATCTGATATAAGGATTGCCACCTCAGTTTTCTTTTGATGTCCATTGACATGGTACATTGTTTTTCACCCCCTCACTTTAAATCTGGAGGTGTCTTTGGGTCTAAAATGAGTTTCTTGTAGACGGCATATAGATGGGTCTTTTTTTTTTTTTAATCTATTCTGATACCCTGTGTCTTTTGATTGGGGCATTTAGCCTATTTACATTCAGGGTAACTATTGAAAGATGGGAATTTAGTGCCATTTTATTGCCTGTAAGGTGACTGTTACTGTATATTGTCTCTGGTCTGTTACTTTTAGGCTCTCTCTTTGCTTAGAGGACCCTTTCAATATTTCCCATAGGGATCATTTGGTGTTTGCAAATTCTTTCAATTTTTGTTTGTTCTGGAAGATTTTTATCTCTCCTTCTATTTTCAGTGACAGCCTCGCTGGATATAGTATTCCTGGCTGCATATTTTTCTTGTTTAGTGCTTTGAATATATCATGCCAGTCCTTTCTGTCCTGCCAGGTCTCTGTGGATAGGTCTGCTGCCAATCTAATATTTCTACCATTGTGTGATACAGACCTCTTGTTCTGAGCTGCTTTCAGGATTTTCTCTTTGTCACTAAGAATTGTAAGTTTTACTATTAGATGACAGGGTGTGGACCTATTTTTATCAATTTTTGAGGGGGGTTCTCTGTGCCTCCTGGATTTTGAGGCTTGTTCCCTTTGTCAGATTAGAGAAATCCTCTATTGTAATTTGCTCCAATATACCTTCTGCTCCACTCTCTCTTTCTTCTTCTGGGATCCTGATAATTCTAATACTTTTTTTTTCTTATGGTATCACTTATCTCTTGAATTCTCCCCTCATGGTCCAGTAGTTGTTTGTCTGTTTTTTGCTCAGCTTCTTTATTCTCCCTCATTTGGTCTTCTATATCACTAATTCTCTCTTATGCTGCATTTATCCTAGCAGTAAGAGCCTCCATTTTTGATTGCACATCATTAATAGCTTTTTTGATTTCAACTTGGGTATATTTTAGTTCTTTTATTTCTCCAGAAAGGGATTTTATTTCTCCAGAGAGGGATTTTCTAATACCTTCCATGCTTTTTCTGAGCCCAGCTAGCACCTTCATAACCATCATTCTGAACTCTAGTTCTGACATATTACTAATATCTGTATTGATCAGGTCCCTAGCTGTTGGTACTGCCTCTTGTTCTTTTTTTTGTGATGAGTTTTTCCACCTTGTCATTTTATCCAGATAAGAATAGATGAATGAGAGAAAAAAATACTTAAAAAGGTAGCAACTACCCTGGAAAAATATACTCTAACCAAATCAGAAGAGACCCCAAACCAGGGGAAAATATAGGAGGGAATATATATATATATATATATATAAAATATTTTAGACTGGTGAATAGAATAGAGCCACACACTTGATTTTGGGTGTGTTTTGGTCTGTTAGAAGAAACTGCCTCCCAAAACTTTAAAGGAAAAAAACTTATATATATACAAAAATAAGGTAAACATGATGAAGAGATGGGATATGACTGTAAAGATGAAACTTTAAGAAGATTCTAAAAAAGAAATTGATAAGAAGTTGGTTGAAAAAAGAAAAAAGAAAGAATGAGATCAGGCTGGAGACTAGAACAAAGCCATGCACTAGATTTAGGGTATATTTTGATCAATTAGAAAAAATTGTATCCCAAAATTTTAAAGAGAAAAAACCTATATGTATACAAAAAATAAGGTTAAATAGAATGAAGGGATAAAATATGACTATAACAATGAAAATTTAAAAAGATTTTTTTTAAAGATTTTATTTATTTATTTGACAGAGAGAGATCACAAGTAGGCAGAGAGGCAGAGAGAGAGAGAGAGGAGGAAGCAGGCTCCCCGCTGAGCAGAGAGCCCGATGCGGGACTCGATCCCAGAACCCTGAGATCATGACCTGAGCTGAAGGCAGCGGCCCAACCCACTGAGCCACCCAGGCGCCCTAAAAAGATTTTTAAAAAGGATTGATAAGATAAAATAGTTAAAAAACATTAAAATCGGAAAGAGGAAATTTTTTAAAAATAGCATAAGAAAAAAATCAAATTTAAAAATTTAACTTTGAAAGACTAAAGGATCATGGGGAAAAAGCCATGAATTCTATGTGTTGTTTTCCTCAGCTTTCGAGTTCGCAGTTCTTGTTGGTTGGTGAACTTGGTCTTGGCTGGATGTTCTTGCTGATCTGTGGGAGGGGCCTGTTGTCATGACTTTTTGTCTTTGCCCAAGGAGGAATTGCACCACCCTTGTGGGGGGCCAGGCTGAGTAATCTGCTTGGGTTGGCTCTCAGGAGATTTGTTCCCTGAGCACTTTCCATAGAGCTCTGGAGGACGGGAATGAAAATGGGGGCCTCCCAGTCTCTGCCTGGAGGAACTGAGAGCCCGAGGCCCACTCCTCAGTGTGCCCTGGGAGAAAAGCGCTCAATCCCTCCCATCTCCCTGGTCTCCGGCTGCACTCCGATCTCCCCTGGCCTGTGACTGAGTGTTTATGTGTCTGGCACACAGCCCCGTTTTGAGTCTCCAAACCCAGCAGATTCCTGCGATATGCTCCTTTGCCGCTCTACCAGAAGAGGAAGGTGAGTCTCCCCAGATCTGCTGCTTGTGGGGTCCCTGCTTGAAGAGCAGTGGCCCGACTGTGCCTCCGATCATGGTTTAAGGTAACCCTGATCTGAAAGCTCACTCCTCGGCTCTGTCTCTGCCACTGGCTTCCCCACTCCGATACCTGGCAGCTCTGGCACACTCAGGCACCACTGGTCCTTCTGTGACCCCGTGGGACCTGAGGCCACACTGTCCCTGTGAGGGCTCCACCCTTGCTTAGCCTCTGGAGGGACGTCCCTCAGTGGAGCAGACTTCTACAACTTCCCATTTTGTGCTCCGCTGTTCCACCACTTGCCAGGAGCTGCCCCCCTCCCCGTGGTCTCTTTCCTGTATGTCACCTTGGAGTCACTTCTCTGCACATCCTACCTTCTGGAAAGTGGTTGCTTTTCTGTTCTTAGAGTTGCTGCTCTTCTTCTCTTCTATCTCCTGTTGAGTTTGTAGGTGTTCAGAACGGTTTGATAACTAGCTGATCTCCTGGGACCTGATGATATTTCAATCTCCTACTCCTCCGCCATCTTGCTCCTCCCCCTCTTGAGACGCTTAGAGAATTTCATGTCATCAAAGAGTGGCTGGTGTGAAAATTAATGATAATTTAGTAAAAGACTGGCTAGTAACAGTTTCCTTAAAGCTGCACGGGTGCATGATCTTAAACCCCCCAAAGCTCAATTTTTCTCGATTTCTCAGTGCAGGAGAGTTTTCAATAAAGTGACTCTTGATACCATATTTTCCTAAAAGTACAAGTACAGTTCAAGTTTTTGTTGTTGTTAACTTTTGTCTTCCAATTAAAAAAGAATATATTCCGAGACATTTGTCTAATCAGCTTCATTATTTTATAATCACACCTTATAAGTGAGTGGGAAATCTATAAGAGCCATTGCTAAGAGACCAGAACAGAAGAATTTAGCACAACTGTCTTACCATTATTTTAAAATTAGCAATAGCATAAGGTCTGGCTGCAAAAGACTTAGATGCTAACTGGCAAGAAAATCAGTCATTAGGGAAACAGTCTGGAGAGGGCTTGCACAACAAGCCACCATATGTAATGGCTTTGCTTCCTCTTCCTGCTTCACCGGGAGCTGACAACTGGAGAATCAGAGGAGCTTGATGATTAGGGACACGAGGAAGGTCAAATGGGGCTGTTCTCACCATCTTAAGCAGCCTAAGTGGAATAAAACTCTTGGCAGATGGGAAAATGACCGCAGAGTGCTTATTTTAATGTCAGACTGCCCTAGGCATCTTGGAATTGTGACTGTCCTGCAGAGAAGTTGGTTTTATGTGGGGCGCTGAGTGACCATAAAGAAGAGTTATTCTTGGGGCTGGTGTAAAGAGTGTGGGGAGTGAGGATTGGTTAAGAAGCCATTAGTGACATGACTCAGCTGCCCTCTGTCCACCGGCACTCAGGGAGCATGTCCCTTAGAATGATAAGAAATGGGTCATGTCCCATCCCACAGAGAGAAGGGTATGCCCAGTGCCTTTCCATGTCTCTGTGAAGGTCCAAGGGGCAAGGCTTCTGCTCTGGGATAATCCCCCTGCAACTTGCATCTCTGTGGGCACTTGTCTCATAAGCATGCTATAGACCCCAATGTCTCCTGCCGCCCTCTTCCGTGCCACCCTGACTCAAGACAGACGCTTCCTCCGACCCACTTCATTGTCCCAAAGCTCCATTCACCAGAGGCTGTCACGCATAGTCTTTGATTATTGAAGATGCGGGCTTGCTGTGGGTGAAGTTATCTCACTGCGCAGCCCGGAAAATACCCGAAAAGATGATCTCAGACGCTCCAGTTCTAAATTCTTGGCTGCCTTCTCCCCAGTGCCCTTTTCATTGGCTGACCTCCTTCCTCCAAGACCTTCTTCCAAGACCCTTTTGGTTGGTTCCCATCTTTCTGAAGACAATTCTCTGCCTCTTCTTTTTCCCTACTTCTCTGGCCTGCTCCCAGACATTCAGATCTCCCCTCAATGGTTTGGGTGGATACACTCAAGTTCCTCCAGGCTCTTCTCAGCAGACATTGCCCAAAGCTCTACCTTTCTTCCAAGAGACCCTTCCAAGCTACTGGGATATTATCCAGATAGACATTGATGGACCCAGAGATGAACTAACCATGGCCCTGCGAGGCCGAGGACTCTTTCCTTCTCTCCTTCCCTCCCTCCCACACGCCTTCCTTCCTTCCTTCCTCCCTGCCCTCCCCCTTCCTAATTAGCAAGTCTTTTCCCCACAACAATTAGTGATTCCTAACAAGGAAGGAGGTGGGCACTTAGAGAGGTAGGGAAGAGCAGGCCACAGACAGAGCCCAGGAGAACGGAACATGGTCCGGATCTGAGGATGTCTTGGCTCCATTCACACAGGCGGTCCTGGAGGGCATGAAGATAGTGCTTGGTTTTAGGCCAAGCTATTCAGCCCAGGTCTTAGGAAAATTGGTTCATGAGCCATTTAGCTTTCCTCTTGCAGAGACACAAAGTACAACTCCAGTTGAGGTCACTCTCTTGGGACCTCACGAATTTAGTGAAGGAACTGGGCCTGGGAGGGCCTGTAAGTGCCGTTGCTGATTAGAGAACCAAGTCGCCTTAGACCTGGCCCTGAGGTGGGGCTGGGGCAAAGCCCTGCTTGCAGGGGACGGACTCATGGCTTCCTGCCAGCTTTCTGCCAGCTGACTGGCAAACATCGAATGTTCTGGGTAACTGTCGAATCTGGGGTTTGAAATGAATAAAATGCAGAAAGGCTGCAAGTAACTTTGGTAGAGAGAGCTCCTTTGACTAAATACTTGGTATTTTGGAAGTAACTGGTCTGATGGGACCAGCACTCCCCTCTCTGCACACTGTCCTCACTGGACAGTGTCTCCCCGGCTCCAGACCCTGGTGTAGCCCCAGTCGCTGGGACCAGTGCTACTGGACTTCCTGCCTTGCTGCCTCGCTGCCTCGCTCTGGACGGAGCACACTGGACTGTCTGCGGGGGTGGTCGCAAGCTCAGGCTCCAGTGTCTTGACTTTACAGCTCAACACAGAGCAGGATTGTTTTCAATTCACATCTTTTTCTTGAGCTCCACCTAGCATGGCAGAAAGCCAGGAAAGGCCCGCAGAGAACAGAATTTGTCCTTCTCAATTTTCAGTGGAGAATGGGACCCAAAGTTGCCAAAGGCTGGAGGTTAAGGGCGAGCCTGCTGCAGGCCAGTAGTTGTGTTGGACGCAAGGGGGTTTGCGTGAGACCCAGCCATGCGTTTCAGCCTCTCGCAGTTCAGCTGCGAACCCTAGAGGGAAACGTGAGGGGATGACCAAGCCCCCACTGCTGTGAGTGGCCGCAGAACGTCTTTCATTGAGAGTCGAGTCCTCCTGTCCTTGACCATCTGTGACATTTCTGCGACACGCCCTGCTCCTCTGTCCTGGGCCAGCTCTTAGTTGTGAGAGCTGTGTTGGCCAAGCAGAGCTGGAATTTAGGGGAACAGCTCTCTCGTGTGGATGGAGATGCTCTCCTTGATAATGACATGTCCACGCCATGACTTCTCTGCTGAATGCCGGTACGTCTTTTCAGCCCTACTGCATAGAGGGGCTCCCAGTGGGGTTTCCACGGAGTGGGGGCGGGGGCAAGCTGTCTAGAATGTGGCAAGAAAGAGCTGGTGCCTTTCCTTCAGCCTGTCATGCGACCTATTCCCAATTTTCTCAATTCCAGATTTCTCCCCTGGATGCAAGTCATTTCCTGACTCTTAAGGAGGTGTGTCAGCGCCTTGCCCCTTGTCCAGCTCAGTATTGGTCAAGTAAAGCTTGTAATTTGGGGCAATGTTCACTCTCCAGTGGCGGAGGCTCCCCCTGACTGTATGTGTCTGGTTCCAGCCCTAGCCATCCTTTCTCCCCACAGGAAAGTTGGAGGCTGCCTCATGTTGGACCAGGGGTCTGCACAAATTACATCTTGGGACCCAGGTAAACTAGAGTTAGAAGCCATCTCTGTGCAGAGCCACCTACGTGCCCCCTACTTACCCGAGACCCGATCTCACCTGTGGCTGCGCTCCCACCCCGCAAGGCAGGCCCCAGATGACTCTTGCAAGGCCTGAACTTGTATTTCTGGCTCAGGCTGGCTGGGGCAGGGGTTTCCTGGGCTGACACTCTTTGGTAGTTACAGCAATGGCCCATCGTTCTCTGAAAACTTGCCCATGTAGGGGAGAAATCCACAAATTTGGGATCTGAACTTGGCAGGGTCCCATATGTCCCCCAGCCCCTCAGAGAGGGCCGGTCTGATAACAGTGCAAGGTAAGTCACACACTGACGCATGATAGCAACCTGTACAGTCGTGGGGGGCCGCTAGGAGCTGTGGCTTGGGAGGGGGTTTCTCCAAGAGAGAGGGGCTACCAACCGGAGGTTAGGCTCCAGCTCCCAGAGGAGTATGAGATGCGGGAGGAGTCCTAGTCCGAACGGGCTGTTGTAACAAACATACCACAGACCGGGTGGCTAACGAATGACAGAAATCCATTTCTCATAGTCCTGGAGACGGAGAAGCCCAAGATCAAGGCACGGTGGGTTCTGTGTCTGGTGAGGGTCTGTGTCCTGGTCATGGATGGCCGTCTTCTCATGCGGAAGGGGCAGCGGGATCTCTTTTATCAGGCATGGATCCCCTTCCTGGGGGCCTCCCCCCTAGGTCCTGCTCCCCCCCCAACCGCCCCATCTCCGAACACCATCACCTTCAGCATTGAGTTTCAACATAGGAATTTTGGAGGGGACACAAACAGCTCACCACAGAACGGACCAGCCGTAGGGGGACCCCCTCGTGGACCAGAGAGCCACGCACCCTGCCCAGAGAAGAAAGAGCTACAAATAAACGGTGGGTGTGTTTTTTCATAGTTGAGAATAGGATTTAAAAGGCTATGTTAAGGGTTAAAAATTATGAACCAGGCCTGATGTAAACGAGGTTATTTTGGGGATACATTTTACTGGTTGCTGTTGCGGAGAAGGTGGCATTTTTCACCTTTGGCAAAATGAAATAGAAATCTGTGTTAATCTTGTCTTCCTAACACGACTATAAATTCCTTGAAGAGGGGCTGAGATTGAAGCTGACAGGAAGCGAGGGCAAGTCTCTCACCAGAGAGAAGCCGCGCTTCCTGACTCCTCCTGCGGCCCCTGTCCCCGAGCGCAGGAAATAGAAGCTGAATGCTTTCACGTTGTCCGTTTTTGTCCTTGTTACTTGTCACGGACTGGCACAGGGCTGGGCTCAGGGCAGGCTGTTTGGCTCACTGAAAACATCAGGGTTGGAAAAGTGGGCTGTGGGAAAACTCCACAAGTGATGGAGAAGGAGCCGGAAAGGCTCGTGGGGCCACAAGGTCAGAGCTGGAAGACTTGGAGGAGGACTTGACTCCACGCTTTCAGAGACTGAGCCACTGAGCCCCAGAGAGAACGTGGGGCTTGCCTGACGCCCCACAGATGATCAGGGTCAAGGCCAGGGTTAGAACACAGGGCTTCGGGCCTCTCTGTCTTACCTGATGCCCAGCTCATGAGCTTCCTACCTTTAGGGAAAACCATTATAAAACCCAGGCTGTACTCTGGGCATGAAGGGAACGCACTAGACTCTCATCACCTGTGCTGGAAGCCTTTCTCTGGGACTGGGGCAGGGTTGTGCTGAGCTCACTCCAGAGGTGCTGCTTGTCTTCGAGGAGATGGAAAGTGGGATCTATTTCAGTTACCTCCCACTTGGATAATCTGCATCTCTTTGTCTATCTGTCATCTTCACCAATAATGAGTTCATGTCCAATCTTGTTTCAGCCATAGCGTTCATTCCCCTGACATCGGATGGATTTGCAAATCTGGGATGCAAATCCCAGAGACCATATAGTTTCATCTGTAAGTATTTCAGTATTTCTAAAAGACGGAGACTCTTTTACAAAAGCCCACAATGGCATAACCACACCTAAAATATAATAATTCTTCCATATAATCCAATATCCAGTCAGTGATCCAACTAAGCCCCAAATCCAGAAACCAAATAAAGTCCATACCTTGCAATTGGTACTTGGGCTCTTTTTATAAAGACTTATGTATTTTAGAAAGGGAGCCTGAGCAGGAGGGGCAGAGGGAGAGAGAATCCCAAGCAGACCCTGTGCTGAGCGCAGAGCCCTGCACAGGGCTTGATCTCACGGCCCCAAGGCCATGACTCTAGATGAAACCAATGTCGGTCACTCAACCAACGGCATCACCCAGGCACCCCATGGATGTGGGACTCTTCAGTATCTTTTAATCTATAGTATCTTTCTCCATGTTTTTTTCCTTGCCTTTTGGGGCTTTGATGAAAGGATTTGGGTTGTTCATCTTTTAGTGTTTTCTATGGCTGGATTTTGGTAAATTCATCTGTGTGATGTATCTTAACATTAGGGTAGCAGCCAACCCAGTGTGCCCAGTGCCAAAACTGGGGAAATCAAGAGCAAACCAGGATGGTCAGTCGCCCTACATTTCCCCCCGCCCCCGTCACTGATTTAACTGTAAGTTAACTGTAATTATTTCAGTATTTCCAAAAGATGAAGACTCTTTTACAACTCTTTTATAACTACCAACTCATGGGAGTTAAATCTGGAGTCTTTATAAGTTTAGTTTTTTGGCAGGAATATTCCCTGGCTGGTGGTGTGTTAGTCCATTAGGAGGCCCATAAAAAGCTGGTTGCTTTTCTTTTCACATTATTAGCAGACATGAACCACCATTGCATAAATCCATTCATTCATTAGGGTTGCAAAATGACGATGTTCTAATTCTACCTCCCCTTTCCCATTTATTAGCTGGAATTTTATAACAAGAAACTTAGTCTCTGAGACTCTTTGGTTACCCAGAGCAGCAATTCGTGTAATGAAGGCACTGTCAGTATTTGATTCTTTTGCTTGATTTGTCAATTTTTCAAAATACATTTCCTTGGCCATGACTGAAGAGTGAAAGCCGAGTTTCCTTTAGTAGCGTTATAAACTCACAGATTGGAAAGAAACATTCAGTCTTTTGTAGTTACTCTCCTGGTTGATATTCACATGTCTTCGTCTTTGGCTGCTGGAAACTTGCTCAGGTTGATTCCTGAGTTATTTTGAGGAGCAGCCTCCTTGTTTTATGATTTGACAAGATGTTCTGAAGCAGATGATTTTGTATGTGCTTGTCCTGGTCTTGGAAATAGCCATTTCTCTGATGAGTTGTGGCCCTTTCTGTTGGGAAATTTATTCACAGACGGAGATGTTCCTTGCTCCTAGACTGTTCACTGTTTCTAGGTCCTTCCAGACCTAGCTATAGCCAGGAAATATGTACTGCTTTTTAAAAAATTTTCTTTTTATTTTATTTATTTATTTGCATGAGAGAGAGAGAGAGAGAGAGAGAGAGCGCGTGCAAGTGAGCATGAGCGAGAGAAGGGGCAGAGGGAGAGGGAGAAACAGGTTTATCCACTGAGCAGGGAACCCGACATGGGGCTCAACATGGGGCTCGATCCCAGGACCCTGGGATCGTGACCTGAGCTGAAGGCAGAGGCTTGATGGACTGAGCCACCCAGGTGTCCCATATGTACTGCTTTTAAGGGATAAAATATATAGTGTGTTCATGCTGATATTACTAATTCATACTCAGAACTACAGAGTTTTGCAGTGAACCTCACTAATCTCATGTCTTAATCTCCTTCCCCCCACACTGAACATCCTGACTCATTATGGTGCCACCATAATCTCTGATTTGCCTTATTCCCAAACAAGCACACACACACACCAGTCTCAGACTAACACCACGAACCACCACAGCTAACAACACGATTACAGGAAATAGCTTGTGATGTTTTTGAAGGTTTTTTGTCCTTACCGCATATCCTACTAGGGATATATAGTCAAATGACTGTGTTTAAGTCACTGGGAATAATTCCTTGGTTGGTTATATTACAAACTGGTGGTTATGTTACATAATTATGGTTTATTGGTATAATTTCCCTTTTCATTTTTAGGGCTTGCCTTTTAAGCTTTATTCCGAAGTTGAGCGTACCAAATGAGGTATTCAGAGAAGTCTAGCTTCTGTCTCTGCCTGCTCTGTTCCATCCCTTCCTCCCTCACTGATAACCATTCAGCTATTTCAGTCCTTCCATTTTTTAAAAACAATCAAATGTATGAATGTATCTAGTTCTCCTGCTTTAAAAATGTCATTATTTATTTATTTATTTTAAGGGGGGGAGGGGGAAGAAAAAGGGAGGGGCAGAGGGAGAGGGAGAGAGAGAATCTCAAGCAGACTCCCTGCTGAGCACAGAGCCTGATAAGGGGCTCCATCCCATAACCCCGAGATCATGCCCTGACCCCAAATCAAGAGTTTAACTGAACCCTCCAGGTGGTCCCCTATTTTTTTTTTTACATGAATAAAAGCATTCCAGACACAGTTTTCTATTCCTTGCTTTTCCACTTGCTATCTGGGGAGCACTCCACATTAGTAGAAAGAGATGGTCCTTGTTCCTTTTTACAGCTGTATAATACTCCACAGTGTGGCCAGACTTTGTTTACTTAATGAGTCCTTGGTTCATTGTTACTTGTTTCCAGTGTTTAGTTGTTATTAGAAAGTTGTGCTACAATACATAGTCACGTGCATTAATCTTTTCAAGTATTTGCTAGTTTGTCTATGGGATAGATTCCTAAATTTTCTGGGTCAGAGGTTACTGGTATGTAATTCTGTAAGATATTACGAGATTTCCCACCAGCAATGTGAGAGTACTTTAATCCCCCACCTTGCTGACAGAGTACGCTGTCACACTTTTGGCTTTGTGTCCAATTTGGTAGGTGAGAAATTGTTTCTTAGTGCATTTTAAAAATTTGTATGTTTCCGTCACAGGTTGAATTCTTGGGGAGCAGTCTCTGAGACAGAGACTAGCATGCAAAGTGTTTATTAAAGAGTGATCCTTGGATGAACCCCTGTGGAAGAGACAAGAATGAAATGGGATGGACAGAAGGACAAATTGAACAACTTCAACGAATTCTCCTGCCAAACCCATGGTGAGCTCTGGAGCCGGGATGGGGTAATGGACGGGCCCCTCTTGCCTCATGTTAACCTGTCATTGGATGTGGGCTGCTTGGAAAGAGGCGTGACCTTGGATGAAGCAGTTTCTTCTGCTGTGGCAAACCCACATGAGGCTTCATAGCTGAGGGCCATCTTCTGAGGGCACGTGCAGTAGGTGGGGGTTTTCATTTCTGAAGGAAAGTGGGTGATATGTCACAGCACCCACCTTTGTCTCTTATCCCTCTGTAAGATCTGCCTTCAGGATTTTGTCTGTTATGTATTCTACCTACAACCGTCTTTCTATCATCTATGGGTTTTTTGATCTGTATTTGAGATACTAGATATTGTTGGGAATTAAAAATTATGTTTCTGTATATCCTACTTTGGCTCACTTAATGCTCTTTGGTCTGAATTCTACCTAACTAGATATCAAGATGGCAACTCATGATTTCTTTTTTATTTGCATTTGCTTGTTCTTTTAAATGCTTTTAATTTTTTCTGACCATTTATTTTTAACATTTCTGAATCTCTTTGTGTTAGGAGTATCCCTGATACATAACGTGATATGAGATTTTGTCATTCAAGCCAATCTGAATATTTCTTTCTTTTAATAGCTGAGTGAAGCCCCATTGTATCTATCAATGCAATTGGTATGCTTGGCTTCTGTCCGGTCACACTGGTTTATTACATACAGGTCTCTGTGGGATCTATTTCATGTGTTCTCTTTTGGTATTTAGGAAGGTTTGAATTATTGTTTTCATGGGTACATTGATTCAGTACTATTACATGATACTGCTAGTGCCCTGGTTTTGCCTTTTTCCTTATGAGTTCCCTACTAGGAGCAGTACTAAAATGAGCGAATAACTTCTTCTTGCTCCCCCTTCCTTCACGTGGCATGTAACAGGAAGTAACACACTTTTCCTTCCTGCTTCTACCTGTGAGGCCATCAGCAAGCTGATTCTATTGTGTATGTCCCTCCCTTACCCCCTCCCTCCCCCCATTTCTCATAGTTGTATTACACCTGCAACATCCAGATCCAGGCATGGCCTTCTCTGTGGCCTCCCTTACGAGTGTCTCTTACTCTGGGCACCCAGCTTGTTGACCACCCATACAGTGCTGTCTTTCCAGTCATTTTGTTTTTTTAACATTATTCTCTAGCAGATTCTTTAGGAAGGGCTCATGAGAGTGATAGTCTCTGAGCTCTTGAGTGTCTCTCTATGGTCTTTGTCTTTCAAGATTGGCTTGCTCACATGTTCTTTCCTTGAGTACCTTAATATTTCACTCCTCTGTATTCTGGCATACAGTAAGGCTGTTGAGAATTCTACATGCAACCTGATATTCTGTCCTTTCTAAGCACCTTGGTCTCTCTAGCCAATGTACAAAGGTGGGTTTCTTATTTTTATTAAATTAAATTTAATCATTTTTGTGTGTGTGTGTTCCAAAATTCATTGTTTATGCACCACACCCAATGCTCCATGCAATACGTGCCCTCCATAATACCCACCACCAGGCTCACCCAACCTCGCGTCCTCCTCCCCTCCCAAACCCTCAGTTGGTTTCTAAGAGTCCACAGTCTCTCATGGTTCTTTCCCAACAGCTCTACGAGCCCAGCAGCTCTACGAGCCCAGCAGCTCTACGAGCAGGGTCTCAGCACACAGGGTGCTCATTCAGTGCACTTGTAAGTATGTTTAGTTTAGGAAAAGATGGTCCACACTTTCCTTTGGAGCAGTATTCTGTTTTATAGCTTTAGTTTTCCTCTTGGTAATTCCTGTTTTATAAGTGTTTGGTCCTTGCCTGGCTCCTGTTGCTTTCTCTGGAATTTTTTACCATTTCTCATTCATTCCTTTGGAAGGAAACATTTGCCTTTTCCATCTTTTGTTTCACAGGAGCCAGCATCCATCGTGTGTGTTTGCATCTGTGATTCCCCTGGTGTGGTACATTTCTAAGATGGCTTCTATTGGGTCACGTCCCCCGGTCTTTTCACGCTGCCCTTCAGTCTGTGCTTCTTTCAGAGCTGCCATCATTTTATTTGTTCCTGCTCATCTTGAAATATTACATGACTGGTTTTCCTCTGTGTTCTAGCTGTATCCTCCTGGGCGCCTCCCTGGGCCACCAGGCCCGTTAACGGCGTTCCTCAACTCTTTTCTCTCAGACCAACTCGGCATGATATTTGAATGAAATTCCTTTTGGCTGCTCAAGTTTAAGTAAAATGAATTTTCTGATTGGGCCAAGATCACTTTTTGGAACGTCATGAGTCTAGAGCTCTCATTTCTGTTCTTTTCATAAAATTTAGAAGACATGGCCTCCTGCTCCCTGATATCTTTCTTCTCTGATGCCTTTGCCCACTGTGCAGGAACTTCTCTTTCCTTGCCCCCTACTGGCTTGGGCCTCTCAAATGCGCCTCTTCTCTGAGCAGCTTCTCCTTGCTGCTGGGTTTGGACTTGAGATTGAGCTCTGCTGTGTTGGTCTGAGAGTCCCCAGGGCCGGGATGCTCAGGCCCAGCTTTACCACATGGAGGCCCTTGTCCTTGCCCAGAACCTGAGGCCTTCAAGCCTCTCCCCAGTTTGGCTGCTGTTTTGTGATTCTCAGGCCCATCAGAGAGAGGACCAGCTGCCTTTCCTTATCTTCGTCCTGAACACTGGCTTCCAGGATGCCGCTTCTGTGTCTGGGACCAGTTTGCTCTTAAACATCTGTGCTTTGGGTCTAGGGGGAATCCTCTGTCCCGAGTCTGTTGTGAATGTGGTTCATGGGCTTTGGGTTTTGTTTTCTACTTCTGGTCTCTTTTTATGTGGAGATTTGGGGGTGTTGAAAATAACCACCTTACTATTCATTAATTACTCATTAATATTCATCTACTTTTTATTAATTGAAATTATTAAGAAATTTGAAGTGTAAGTATGTACCTGGTGGGATTAACAAAATTATAATCACCGTGTCCTATGTATTGGAAATGTCCCATTCAGGGCAACGTGTCCAGGGGACACCTACTGAGCAAACGTAGGAAAGATTGATGGTTGTATGACACTTCCTGGGGCTGCTGTAACCAGTACCACAAACTGTGTGGCTTAAAACGACACAGATTAATTTTTCTCACTATTCACAGGTATGGATGGACGTGGATTTGGGGGGACACTATTCAACCCAAGACAAGGGTATTAGGCCAGATGAATGTATCCTAGGGGGATTTCCTAGATAAAGAGGATGGCCTGTTGGTTGGCCCTTGGACATGGTGACTGGTGGTGAGCACTCTCCAGTCAGCTCTAGGCTCCTCCTGAGGCCTCACTGTGCCCTTGGATGACTCCTCTGGGCAAATCCCCATGTGGACCTAGCTCCAGGCTGTGGGCTAGGTTTGTTTCAGAGACCCTAATGCTCTGTCATCCCTTTAGGAGGTCTGTGAGCCTGAAAAGTCATCAAAGAGAAGCCCTCTATCTCTGGACCCAGTGGTGGGGTGTGGAAAAGAAGGGCAGTGGTCTGCTCCCTATTCTGACCAATAATGCTTACAAATGAGCTTCTTTTTAAAAGCCTGAAACCCTTACACAGGCGGAGAAGGAAGCAAGGAGTCAGAATGGGTGCCAAGAGCTATAAATTTTCTGTGTCTGTCTGGGGCCATTATTCCATTGCCTACAGGCACTCACTTGGCAGCTCAAAGTGAATCAGTCACATTCTCTGGTCCAGGTGGATGCACTGGTTATTTAATTAATTGGATTTACATAAGTTCAGGGTCCTACTTCTTGCATGGGGCATCTTCCATATTCTCAGTAGTCTAGAAATATCGCAAGGAACTTTTCTGACTTACAAGGAGAATGGTTGCAGTCATACTCCCCTTGTTCACTCCTGAAGTCCACCCCTCACCAATCTAATACACCAGTGACAGTGACTCCCCTCCATTCTGGATGGTGTTTTGTCTGAAGAGTATTTGCAGCTATTTCAAAGTGAGCATGGGAGAGATTTCTTAGCTAGCTGACATGGTCTTATACCTGATTACTGTTCCCTTTGCCTGTATGTATCATTTTTAAAGGGTTGGAGAATCTTTTCCAGGAATTTTAATTCTGTTGGAAACCATGTGGAAGTTGTAATGTTGGAGACCCAAGGTAGCTAACTCTACCCAAGGTAGAGTTAGCTAATTATTCCCCAAATATCCCAGTTCCCTGGTACACCCCACACCATCCTTCGTGGTTTTCAACATCTTCAGTTCATTGTTCAGTAGCATCACGCTGACTTCCTGTCAGTCTCACAGCAAGTTAGACTCTCAGGTCCACACCAGCAACTGGCCACCTCCCAACCTCATGCCAGTGTCCCCAGCAATACAAGGCCAGGTGAGCTATTGACTTCCTTTTGCTGTTAGATGGAGCATCTTCTTGGGATGCGAAGGAACAGAGCTTTTGGACCTTTTGGGCGTTTGCATCTGTCACGCGTGCGTATTTCCATTTCCATTTCCGTTTCTCTGTATCTTCGTCCATCCTTCACTTTCCTTCTGGTCCTCGCCTCTTTGATTTCTCCTCTTCCTCTGGTAACTACATCTGTCTAGTCTACTTCCTCTCTCTTCCTTTCTCTAGTAGAGAGGTCAGGCAAATGTAAGTTGCAGACAACAGAAACAGCTAGCTATTTCACTCAGAAAGGGATTCAAGACAGAGAAGTAGGTGCTTATAAATTGGCTGCCAAGGTGAGAGATTAGGATTGAAAACAAGTTTGCAGGCCCAGCTACCAGAGTAAACCTGGTGGAGAAACCCTATAGTGGAGAAACCTGGAAGACATCGCCTTCACTAAATGTTCAAAGTTAAGATTGCAGTGATAAGTCATGGTGACCTCACGTGTCTCCAGCTATGAGAAGGGCACTTTATCTCTGTGGTATTCTTCCTCAAAATGCAGGTCCCCTGTCTAATGATTAGGTGACATTGGACAAACCCAAATTGAGGGACATTCTACAAAATATTCAATCAATACTCTTCCAAAGTGTCAAGATCGTGAAAAAGAAAAAGAAAGTGAAAAAGAAAGTGAGAAACTCACAACCTGGAGGCGGAGAGTAAGGAATTATGAGGATTAAGTGAAATGTGGTGTCCTCGATGGGATTCTGGAACTGAAAAAGGGCATAAATGGAAAAACTGGTGAAATCTGCATACAGACTAAAGGTTAATTCATGGTATTGTAACTACTGATTTTGTAATTTTGACAAATGCGCCATGGTAATTTAAGATGTTAAGATTGGGGAAAGCTGGCTAAAGAGTATTTGGAACTCTCTGAATGATCTTTGCAACTTTTCTGTCCATCTGAAAGTACTCCAAAATAAAAAGTTTACTAAAAAGTCCATCTTTAAGAGAGTAAAAAGCCAAGCCACAGAGTGGAGGAAGATATTTGCAACGTGTATAAACTGCAAAAGCCTCACATTTGGAGTATACAAAGAATCCTTACAAATCAGGGGGAAAAAAGCAAACAAACCAATAAAAAAATGGCTGAAAGAATGAACAGGCACATTATAAAGGAGGAAAGCCAAATGGCCAAAGAACATAGGAAAAAGTGCTTTATCTCATTAGTGAATTATGTCTTTAAATATTTGTGTTTTGTTACTTTTTCTTCCCCGGACACTCCAATTATGTGTAGGTTGGAGCTCTTTTACCTTCTTTCAGATCTGCCCTGTTCTCTCCTTACTTGCTGTTCATTTTGCTTGCCTTTCTAATGTATGTCCTTGGTCCCTATCTGTATTCATGGATGTCTGTTCTCTCTTGTGCTGCTTCTGGTTTTCTCTTCATTTCTGTGATGATTTTATTTCTGATTCTACTCTTTCCTGAATTTTGCCAGCTCACTTTTCATATCCTTCTGTTCTCTCACATCTTTCTTGAGTTGTTGCTTCATTGAGTTTAAAAAATTCATGGCAAAATATTTAGATATGATTTTCATCTGTTCATTGCAACACAAATTTTGGTAAGTATGTCTTCGTCTGCCATTCTTTCTTTATTTTTATGCTATGGAGTTTTTGTGTAAATTTCAGACAGATCTAAATATTATCCCTTCTTTGAAGCAAGCAAGTTTTCCTAGAACAGATATTTTCAATAAGTTCATGAGGGTTAGGGCCCTGGGCCATTTCAGGCTAGCAAAAATTAACCTTGCATACTTAAAAAAATTAATTGATTGGAGAAGCATGCAACTCTTAGTCTTGGCATTGTGAGCTCAAGCCCCAAGTTGGGTGTAGAGATTACTTAAATAAATAAAAAGTAAAAAAATGACTTTGTTCAACTTTCTTTTTCCCACTCAATAGAAATAGGAAGTTGTGGAGGTGGGTTTAGGACAGGAGAAAGAATGCCCAGCAAACAAAATCATTTCAGGACTGTACTCTTCTAAGAAATGAAGTGATGGAAACATTTGCTTTAGAGGCAGACAGATTTAGGTTCAAATATGAGCTCCAACGTGTGCTGATTGTGTGATCCTGGAGATGTTGCTTGAAGTCTCAGAATCTCAGTGACTGTATCTATATTGTGGTAGCAATATTTCCTCCCCATGTGTGGTTATATGAATGCAAAGAATATATGAAAAGCTTTGGCAAAGCATTAGTTAGGTTAAGCAATACTAGCTGTCTGAGCAGGCAAACTTGAAACTCTTGCAGGCATAAACAGGCAGTGGTTGATTTCTTGTTGGTTTGAAGTCCAGTCAGCTCTGCCCTCTACAGTGACAGGGTCTGGGTTGCTTCCATCTTGTGGCTCCGTGCTCTACCATATGGTCTCTACAGGTGCTGCCAAGCAGAGCTGGGAGAGGCACATCAGCTCTTCGTGCCTTGGTTGGAGCTAGCCGCATGGCCCCACCTAAACCCAGGAGGCAGGCCAAGGAAGGGGGCATAAGCACTGACTGTGTATATACACATCTCAGTTCTTCACTCTGTCAACAAAATCATCTTGGCCTCCGCATTTTCCTTTGAATTATTATCTCATAACGATCCCTTTCTCATGCCCCAAAGCTGCGTCAGCTGTCATATCAGGGAAGGAGGCTTTCACACCTTCACACTCAGGCCAGGATTGGGGGGAAGACCAGACGTCCCCCAGAAGATGTGGCAGGGAAGCTGGCAGCAGGAAAGACATTTCTAAATTTTATAGAAAAACAAAGGAAATAGAAAGAGGTTAGAGAAACTAAACTGTTTTTAAGATAGTGGAAAAGATCTGGGTCTAGTGTAAATATAAATTCCTCACTCTTGGAATATTCCATTGAATCCGTACAAAACAAAAATCCCCTCTACCGCATCCCAGATCGGGCAGACCTCTGACCAGGAAGGGGGCATGTTCTCCTTCATTGGACAATATCTATTATTAGGCTAAATCTATCTTCTGGCAAGCTCCAGCCATTGGTCTTGTCTCTTCTGTCGGCCACCACATATGTCCAACCCCCTGACAAGGACTCAGTGTGCTAGGCAGATGCTCGGTCTCCTCAATTTTTTCTTCTCCAGGCAAAAAACCCTTAATACTTCAACCATTCCTCATAGGACATGATTTTGAGACGTTGAAAGCAAATGGTACTGCGGCCCTCACCAGTGGCCCGAGGTCACTGGTTTTATTAGCCTGCAAAGCTCCAACCCTTGGTCACCCCTGTAGGGAGGAAATAGGGGTCCCTCAAGATTGTGAAAGCTTGACCAATAAAATCAACACTAATGGTAAGAGACAGAGCACCTCTGGGCCAAATGCAAGCCAAAGAGATGTCATTAACAGAGCTAAAGAAAGCATGTGATGAAAAAAAAAGGGGGATTCGGGCATAGACACACCATAAAATGGGGAGTCAGAGAGACGGAAGTTGACAGGGTCTGTCCAGTCCAACTGCGGGACTGGGACTTTGAATCTGAGTGACACGGGCAATGAGGTCACAGAGAGCAGGTCTGCTTGGGCAGGGATAATAAAAATAATAAAAAAATTGCATAATAAAAATATCCTCCACTATTACCTGCCTGCCTTGGATCTGATTCCATGTTCATCATGTTTAGATTAACAACTTTGCTTTCTGGTTCCTTAATGTTCTGGTGGGAAACATCAGAATTTTGGTCGCTGGAATAGGATCCCCTACACTGGGAATGAATACATTGGTGTCTGGATAATGTAAGTTGGAGAATATCAGCTGTTTCCTGCTAGAATGATTGCCCATGGGTACTGTACATCACTGACAGTCGTCATCCCTGTCTATTTTCCATTATTCCTTATTAATTGCATCCCATGTGGACGGCTAAAAATACTCACTTCTCCGGAGTCCCTGGCTCCTAAAGGTAGATGCTGCCACAGTTCTGACCAATGCAATGTAGATGGAAGTCCTTGGTGCGGGGGTGGGAGGTTGTTCCTTTTCTGGATAGCAAAAGGAAAGTCTTACTAAGAGAAAGTTTTTACCCTTCCTTCCCTTTCCTTTCTACTTAGGAGATGGGTGTGAGGCCTGGAAGTGCAGCAGCCATTTTGTGACAATGAGGATAAGAGTCATTCCCAAGGATGTCAGACAAGAAGCTAAAGAGGGGTCTGGCTTCTTGATGCCATCCACGAACTGGTGTGCCAGCCCTGAACTGCTTTCCCTGGCTCATTATTAGAAGAATAGGTCCCTATCTGTGTAAGCCAAGGTCGGCAGGACTTTCTACAATTTACAGCAGAAGAGTAATACAGTTCCCGATACAGTTTCTAAGTGGAGCTTCTGAGCTAGCAAGGCTGAGAGTAAGACTCTAGAACGTGGTTAATTCACAAGGTGATGCAGTTACGATGCTTTTTGGTATTTGGTTACTTTAATTTCAGCCTGTATCTGTACCTCTCCTAGATCCCTTCTTTTTAGCTTATCTCTTAACTCCAAGCGAGAACCCGGTAGGCAAAACATCCCTGTGATGGGAACCGAAACTACCATGTCAAATGGTAACGGCTGCCCTGACGCCAGCAAGACCCGGAGTGACTGACCCCAAGACAATGATCCACCTGACCTTTCCTGCAAAGCCCCACACACCCACTGACCTTTGCTCGGCATTTCCCCTCTATAAACTCAGATCATTCCTAGCACTTTGGAGACAATTCTTGGGACATTAGTCCACGGTCTTCCTGGTGCTGGTCTCACTGAAATAAATTCCTTTCTTGTTTCACCACTGCTTGGCCCTCTGCCTTTGGATTTTGTTGGTGGTCAGTGGCTAAACCTAGTCTTCTGGGAGTGCAGAGCCATGTACCTTGGGCCCTGGGAACTATCCCCTGAGGATACCTCTCGTTTTTTTCTTCCCATCCTGAATATAACTCATTCGTTCTATGAAAATTCAGTTGAAATAGTAAATCATGAAGAATAATGAATAAAGAAAAAAAATCATTCTCAAGTCTGCCTCCCAGAGATAACGGTAGTGACGTCTTTCCGAATATCCATGGGTCTCTCTCTATAATATGTTCTTCACATAAATGGGATTACATTTTGTAACTTGCCATGCATTCCATAGTCGTGGGCTTCTTTCCAGCAATTTTGCTAAGAAAACCCATTTTCACTCCTGTCTGATTATATATAGACCTGCATTATTAATTAGAGCTATTTTGATATTTAAATATTATTATTTAATTAGTTGTACTATAATTTAGTTAACCAATCCTCATTGGTATTTATTACTATTATTATTTAGAGAGAGTGTGAGTGGGGGAGGGAGGGGCAGAGGGTGAGGTAAAGAGAAACACAGGCTCCAAGCCCAGCACACACCCTGATTCGGGGCTCGATCTCATGACTCTGAGATCATGACCTGAGCTGAAATCAAGAGTTGGATACTTCATCAACAGAGCACTCAGGTGCCCTGGTATCTAATTTTTGATATTATGTACGGGGATGCGGTGAAAGCTCTTGGGTAAACATCTTTGAGGGCGTTTCCAGTTATTTCTGAAGGAGAAATCCCTAGAAGGGGGTGTGTTCACTCTGAGAGTCATGCACAGTGAGAGCCTCACCTGGGCTCTCCAGCCACACCACTTCCCACTGTGTGATCCTTGCAACCCAAGGTCATTTGGACAAGGTCATGGCTCTCTCTACAGGTCTAAGCTCTCTCATTCGAAGTGGGCGCTGACACAGCTCTGGGGGTGCGCTCATCCCTGCCTTTCCTCCAAGACACGCCCTAACAATTGTTCTAGTTTCCACCCCGTTTCTTAAGCTCCTACTGTGGGCTGCGCTTGTCCCTCCTCCCCCAGATTAATAGGTTGAAATCCTCATGCCCAGTACCTGAGAATGTGACTGTATTAGGATACAGAGCCTCTAATGAGGTAATTGAGACAAAACGAGGTCATATGTGTGGGCCCTTAAGTCCAGTATGACTGGTGCCCTTGTAAGAAGAGAAGGTTAGGACGGAGACATAGGCTGACTCAAGACCATGTGAGGGAGAAGTGGGCCACCTACAGCGCAAATAGAGAAGCTTCAGAAGAAATCCACCTGCTGACCCCTTGATCTCGGGCTTCTAATAACTTCCGTGTAGAAAGCACTCAGTCTGGGGAACTTTGTTACGGTGGCTGCTGGAAGCTAATAGGACCCCCGTTCCCCCTTTTTTGGGGACCAGTCTCAGCAGAGGTCCCCTTCAATAGACCCAAATTCAGTTCAGTTTGGGCTCTGTTTATAAGGCAGTCTGTAAAAGGCTCAGCTTTCAGAGGGAGACAATAGTCAGAATGGATTTTCTCAAGAAAACCCCGTTATTTTCCAGTTAGGAGCTTATTAAGTAACAGTGGGACGTGGCCGTCAGTGCTCAGTCCCTTTGTTGAGGAGGACTCTGCCAGCCCAGGACTCCAGCAAACGCCACCCCTCCCCGCTCCGGAGAGGCAGACAGAAAGAGGTTAGTCTGAGGACCCTCTGTGGCTTTAACCACCGCTTTCCGCCAGCATGGCTAGCTGCCTACTTTCTTTCTGCCCAAGGTGACTGACAGTGATAACAATGGATTTCAACGTCCCTGTCCTCATTAGGGAGAAGCAGCCTTCCTTTCTTCTCCCAGAGTTGTGGAGCAGTCAGCATGCAAATGTTGCTAATGACACGGTGTAAAACATAAAGACAAAGAGCACCCCATAGCCCTGGTATTCGCTTGTTCTAATCTGCCTTAAGTATCTTGTGGAACATCCTAGGCGTGGGGGGCACCAGCCTCCCCGGTGATGGTTTGCAGCAGCCATCCCGCAACCCTCCCCTTCGGCAGGATCCCCTGACCTTGGCACCTCGGCTCCCTTTGTTTCTTCCTGGATAAGAGGAAAGGGAGATTTTCTTCTCTCCCACATTTTTCTCTTTTTAAAAACTGTGATCAATTACACATAACATAAAATTTACCATCGTCAGTGTATTTACCGCTCAGTGATACGAACGCGTTCAGAATGTGCCGTCGTCCCCACCCTCCATCCCCGGAACGCCTCACTTGTAAAACCGAAACTCTGTCTCCATGAAACTCTAACTCCCCTTATGCCCTCCCCCAGCCCCCTGGCAGCCATCATTCTATTTTCTGTGTTTATGATTTTGACGACTCTGAGTGCCTCATCTAAGTGGGATCACACAGTATTTGCCTTTTTGTGCCTGGCTGATTTCACTCAGCCGAATGGCCGCCAGCTTCATCCGTGTGGCGGCAGGTCCAACCCATCTTTCTTTCCTGAGGCAGAATAATAGGTCACTCCACGTGTGTACCGTGTTTTGCGTATCCGTTCATTGGTGGACAGTCGTTCTGCTGTTACGCACATTTTGCTGTTGTGAATAACGCTTCTGTGAATATGGTTGCCCACATTTCTCTTCCAGACTCTGATTTCGATTCTTTTGGGTAGGCACCCAGACGCGGAATTGCTAGATCATCCAGTAACTCTATTTTTAAGTTTTGAGGAAACACGATACTGTTTTCCATGGCGGCTGCACCATTTTACGTTCTCACCAAGAGTGCACCAATGGATTTCTGTTCGTCTACACCCTCGGCACCATGGGCAGCCTCCTGTCTTCTCCTAACAGGTGTGAGGTGGTTCCTCACGGGAGTTTTGATTTACGCTTCCCTAACGCGTGGCGATGTAGAGCATCTCTTCATGTGCTTATCGGCCAGTCGTGTATCTTTGGAGAAATATCTAGATGAGTCCTTAATCCAAGTTGGTTTTTTTTGGTAAGATTTTTAGCTCTCTGCATATTCTGGATATTAACACCTCCTCAGATATATGATCTCCCATATTTTCTCCCATTCTCTGGAGAATCTTTTTACTCTGGATAGCGTGTTTCAGTACACAAAATTAAAAATTTTTCATGAAGCCCAATTTGTTTATTTTTTTCTCTTGTGAACCTGTGACTTGGGTGTCCTGTCCAAGCAATCAGTGCCAAAATCAGTGCCGTGAAGCGTTTCTGTTTTGTTGCACATTGGTTTATGCCGTTCCCCAAGCCTTCTCTTACTCCCTCAGCATCTTCAAGACAGTGGCTTTAAGGTCTTTGTCTAGTGTGTCTGCCTTTTGGTCTGTTTCAGGGACAGATTCTGTTGGGCTCCTCTTTTCCTTTCAATGGACTATATTTTCCTATTTCTTTGTATGCCTCCTGATTTTGTTCTTTTTTCGCCCTTGAACACTGGACGTTTGAATCTAATAATGTGATAGCTCTGGAAATCTTCCCCCTCACCAGGGTTTGGTGGATTTTGTTAGCGTCGTTTTGTTTTTTATTGTTGTAGGCTGTCTCTGTGCCAAGATCAGCCTGAGGTGTAAACTCAAAAGTCTTCTCAGGTCTTTTCTGAGCCTTGACCTGGACACACACCATCACCTTCTAATTTCCCTATATAAGCAGTTGTTTCTGAACGTCCTCGTCTTTAATGTCTGGCTCTGAAAGGGGAAAAAGTGAAAAATCAAGGGCGGAGGTAGGGGAGGGGGAGGGGAACCTACCATTTAAATCTCCCAAAGTCACTTCAGCCAGAGTGGGGCTGGGCTTGCAACAACCAGGGGAGGTTGCAAGCAGTGCAGCTATCAGTGATCAGATCACGGAGTTCCCCCCACCCCATGTTTGGAAGACAGGGTCCTCTATGGCACACCCTGGCTTCACAAGGCTGTAAGCAAGCCGCTCCAGCCCACGCGCGTGGACACTTGAGTCATTGGCCCCACGTGGCTACTTCACCACGTACTGGTTTTATTTTTTAAAAATATTTTATTTATTTTTTGACAGACAGAAATCACAAGTAGGCAGAGAGGCAGGCAAATCACAAGTAGGCCGAGAGGCAGGCAGAGAGAGAGGAGGAAGCAGGCTCCACACTGAGCAGAGAGCCCAATGCAGAGCTCAATCCCAGGATCCTGGGATCATGACCTGAGCTGAAGGCAGAGGCTTTAACCCACTGAGCCACCCAGGGGCCCCTCACGTACAGGTTTTAAAACTCAAATGGGGTCTTACACATAGGCTGTCCCTACTCGTGGGGAGCCTCCTCCATCCCTGTCCTGGAGGGACCCAGTTCAGCCCAGATGGGGAGAGGTGACACCTGCCTGCTGCACCTAGACCTCGAGGGCGCACCTGCGGGGTACGGTGTGCAGACCGGAGGGCGGCCGTGAGAGGACATGGCTGTGTGTCAGGCTCTCTTGAGTTTAATACTGGGACTGCCATTTACTAGCTGTGCGACTGTGGCGCGTCGTGTGACTCCTCCCAGCCTCGTCCCCTCGTTTGTAAAATGGGGGAAAGTACCAGCACCTGCTTCCTGGGCAAGCCCAGGGCAAGTTGTGAAATCCCCAAGAGCAGCTCGCTGGGACCCGGAGCTGCAAGCTATTGTCTCAGTAACCCTGAGAAGGAATAGCATTTGCACACTGAGGTCGTAGTTTTACAGAACGGTTAATGATATGCAAAACGTTCTTGATAGAAGGTTAAGTGCAAGCTACGCATTGACATTGACGATGACAGCGTTTGTTTAAAAATGTTGGGAAACTTGCGTAAGTAAAGACTGAGGAGAAGTATATCGAGATGAGGGATTATAGGTGATTCTGAACGATCTGCTTTGTATGTTTCTTTGTATGTTTGTGTGTTTTCAAATTTTTCCCCAGTGAGGCCATGATTACTTTTATAATCTTTGAAACGGGTTTTATGGAAACAAAAAATTCAGTGTGACTCAGCCGCCAAGGCTGCCAAGAAGGTTTACGCGTTCTTTGGCCGCGTTAGTGGGAATTGGGTGTCCAGAGTCGGAGGGACGCCCGCAGGGTGTGATACCGGCCAGACCCTGTAGAGATCAGCGTTCTGTTTCGCCCTGGGCAGAGGTAACCATGGGGACCTTAAATGTCAGGGCCCAACAAAAATGTGCCAAGTGTACGAAGACCTTTAAATCTGAGGAAAGCAGGGACAGTGACCTGGGAGCCGCTGGGGAGCCCCAGCCTGATGGGAAGCCTGATGGGGGAGAGAGAGAGGGACACAGAGATAGGGAGGGAGACAGACAGACAGACAGAGGAAGGGACAGGAATATCAGCTCGGGGAGGGAGCTTCTGTTGAAGTCCCCCGGCACTGGGACTCATTCATTGTTCGTCTCATGCCTGCTGCCCGACACGTACTTCCAGACACGGTGCTTCCCTGCCCAACCTGGAGGTTGAGTCTCAGCCACTGAATTCTTATAGACCCTGCCCATTGCCCCGTGGTCCTTGGATCTGACCAATGGGTGTCCTTCCAGGGAGCTGGCAGACCAGCACGAGGGGCAGAATCACCCCCTCTTGAGCTGGGGCCCACCGCACCCCCGGGGGGGCCTCGAGCCCCGCAGTTGGACGGCTCCCCCCAGACGAGGATGAACTTTACCCCCAAGGGCTCAGGCACAAGGGCTGGGCCTCCACTGCTGGCTGCGCCCCCGACCTGCGTGCAGAGGCTCTGTAAGTCAGGGCACATCTGTCCTTCTGCCCTGGCTGGTCCCATAACCTGCCTTCCCTGGGAGCGACGCCCAAATAGGTTTTCAAAGCAGTCTCTGCTTCTCAGCCTTTTCAAGCTGTTTCATCACTTGCAGCCGAAGAGGTCCTGCATGATGCAAAACGACAGATGGCGGAGGCGGACAGGAGCTACAGAGACAGGCTCCGGGGAGAAGGCGGCCTGTGAAGGACCTTGTGAAAGATGTGTGCCCTAGAGGCCCAGCGCCTTGGCCGGCCAAAGGCTGCTGTCCCTGCTGGCTCTCTCTGTCTCTCTGTCACTGTCCCTGCTGGCTCTCTCTGTCTCTCTGTCACTGTCCCTGCTGGCTCTCTCTGTCTCTCTGTCACTGTCCCTGCAGCTGGCTCTCTCTGTCACTGTCTCTGTGGCTCTCTCCCATTTTCTCAGCCCCAGTGTCTGACTTCGGCCCCTCCTTTCAAGGTCCCTTCTCCACACCTCTTCCGCGTCCCAAGCCTCCAGAGAGACGTCCCTTCGGTCCGCCCACCCTCAGTTCACCTGCCCCAGCTTACCTGCCACCCTCTCATCCGAGCTGCCCTTTCTCCCATCCGGGATCGAGCCCCCGCCCCATCCCCCCCAGTCTTCAATGACAGACCCCCCCCGAAGGGTGCTGGCCTCACCTCCAAACCCAGGCTGAAGTCCCACCCGCTTCCCCCCCTTCTCGCTTCTCTACATCCCCTCAACACGCCCAGGTCCCTCACCTCTTGGATTGTTCTGGAATGTGCCTCCCAGCCTGGTTCTGATCTAGTCTCGGACTGTCTCTTGCTTGACCGTGCTCAGACTTCCAAATGACCTCTCCGCCTCCACTCTTGTTCCTGCCCAGCCCACCCTCCTGGGGGAGATCGCACAACCCCAACCTCTGCCTCCCCGGGGGGGGGCCCTGCCAAGCGCCCCAACAGCCGAGAGTAAATCCTGAGACTGAGGCCGTGCGCCTCCCCGCCTTCACAGCCACACCGGTTCTTGCAGGTCCCGGCTCAGAGTGTGACATCTCTGTCCTCTGGGTCTCTGCTCAGGCCGTCACCCTCCGAGTCCTTCCCTGCCTGGTCCACTCTGCCTCATCAGCGAGACAGACTCTTTTCCAGACCGTCCTTCACGGCCATCTGCGCCCCGGCCACATCCAAGCGCTTGCGGAGGAGGAGTCTCTACCTTTCCACACGGTTTCCGGTTATTTCCTCCGACATCCTGGCTTCCCACTAAGCCGCAGGTGCATCAAGGGCTGGGGACTCTGTACTGTGGCTTAAAGCCAGGGCGCCCCCATTTTCTGCAAATGCCCAAGGAACCCATGGGGTTCAGGAAGGAAGGAAAGGCCACCGAGCCCTGCGTGGCCGGGCCACCAGGGCATGGCGGGGTGGGCAGTGTGCCAGGACCAGGATGAATGCTCTGCGGGAGTTCCGCTGTTATGCACCTGTCCTGGGTGCTAGGCTCTTCCTCCTCTCCCTGGACTTGGGGGCCGGGAATTGCCCTTAGGGGTCAAAGCTGCCTGGTCTTCGGAGAGGTTGCCAAACCTGGGACTCCCCTGTCCAGCCTGAGGGTCAGGAGCAGGTTGGGCAGCTCCCTCCAGCACAGAGAGGAGCTATCTTTCCCAGCCCGGAGCCAGAGGCGTCAGATCAGAGTGGAGATGCATCACCCATTAAGTGCTTGCTCTGTTTCAGCCCTGGGAGGGGTCCCCCCGGGGTGGCAGAAGGAGCCCTGGGCTTCAGCCTAGCAAGGCAGCCAGCTGAGCAGGCCAGGAAACGGGTGCCGAGTAGCGAGAGCCCCAGGCAAGCCCAGCTATCCGGGAGCGCGGAAGTCGGCTGGGTGCTCTCCAGGCCCCGTTCTCACACGGCTCCTCTCCTGCGGCGGGGGTCCGTGCAGAGGGAGGAGACTGCTGGAGGCTAAGTACTTCCCGGGGCTGAGGCCGAGCGAAGCAAACTGCTGTCACAGTGTGTCATGGTGTGGCTTCCAGAGAAAGCCTCTCGGGAAGTGACATTTGAGCTGACACCTAAAGAATGGGACAGGATCAGCTACAAAAAGGCCATGAGAGGCAGACTCAGGGAGAGGCAACGGGAGGTGCAAAGGGCCTGAGGTTCTGGTCCTGTGGGAAAATGCGGATGCTAACACCTCCCTGCGCTAGTCAGCTATTACCATAATGATGCCGTGTAACAAGTAGTCCTCGGACTCAGCGACTGAGCCCGAGGCAGTCTTTCTTCTCAAACTCAAGGGTCTCAGATGGCTATTGTCCGGCTGATCCAGGTGGGCATGGGTGGACTGCTAAGTTCTGGGCTGTGGGTAGCCTGGGTTTGGACTGAGTTCAGGTGTGCTGCACCTCTCTGTTCTGGGACACAGGCTGAAGATGTTCTGGGGGAAGCTCTTCTTACCTTGACAGGCAAGGAGCCAAACCACACCAACACATTTAATGGTTCGGTTTATGTTCTGTCCACTAACACTCCATTGGCCAACGCACATCATGTGGTCTAGCTCAGCTTCAGTGGAGGAGGTGCATCCTGGAGAAACGTGACTATTTGCTACATCATGTCAAAGATTGTCATGTTTCATGTTTGGATTTCCCCCTGAGGACAGTGGGGAGCTACTGAAGCTTTGATCAGACGGGGTGATATTGTTTGATGGATTTGAGAGTGATCCTTCTGGAAGCACAGTTGAGGATGGGCTGGAGGGGGTGAGACAGGGGCATATCTCAGGCTGGGATGATGAGCAGGAAGTCACCATGGGAAAGGCAAAGTGGCGTGAATTCAAGAAACATTAAAAGGGTGGTCGGTAGGATAAAGAGATGGAGTGTGGAGGGGAGGGAATTGCTCAGGACGGCTTCCTGGTTGTTGGCTTGGGGGACAGGGACGGGATGATGAGATCCTCCAGCTGGGGAGCATAGAAGGAGCAGGTGGCTGGGGCGAGGGGCAGGGAGGGAAGAGCAGGCTTGGACATGTTGGAGGTGAAGTTCTTGTAGGACATGCAGGAGGATGGGCAGATCTTGCCCACTGGGAGGAGAATCTGGACATGGGACATGCATTTGGGAGTTATGTCAACAAAACTAGCCAGTGAAGGAGCCCTCAGTCATCCCAGTTTCCAGGGGTTGAAAGATGCTTTGCTGGTCTGGAATTTTCAGTGGCGTACAATAACATGTGGCTGATATCGCCAGTTCCTTTCAGCTCTCCATTCTCACATTCTTCTTCTAAACCAAACCCTGATATTATGTGGGGTAAAAGACTCCAGGCTCCAGCCTCCCTATGTAGCCAGTGAGTTGTAAGTGGGCGTATTGACTCTGAATTCTGGCTCAGTTCCTTAGAGCATAAGGCCATGCCTTTCTCTTCCTTTCTCTATCCTACAGCCTGGTAGTTAGATATGATGGCTGGAGCACAAGCAGCTACTTTGGGCTAGGAAGCTGGGATCCATATCTTAGGTGGGGGCGATTAAAAGAAAGGCTGCATCTGGGACACCTTCATGGAGCAACTATCCCAACTCTGAGCTGCTTTTTACATAGAAACACATAAAACCTCTGGTCAAGCCGCTGTTATGTTTTTTCTGTTAAATTCAGCTGAACTTGGTCCTAATGAAAATACTATGATTCTGCGGTATTTGGTGAAGCTATAGCTTGCATCTGGGGGCATTTCCAGTTTGCCGCGCTCCGCATTCACCCTGATGGAGCCGCCGGCGAATGTGTGCTGCGCCACCTGGTGGACACACGGCACACAGCATCCTTTTCGCTGAAGGCACAACGCCGAGTTGGGAGCGGCTGTCTGGCTTTTACCAGCAGCGAGCTGCATCCGCTCGCTAATTGGATCTCAGCCTCAAGGCATCTTTTAGCCGGCGGCAAAGTGCGTGCTCCAGAGCCCTGAATGTCCGTGGACCTCCGGGAAGTCCAGGAATTCCTGAGTGTCCTGAGTCAGTCAGGTCTGGTGTGCTCTGAGACGCCCCTGGGGGCTGATTCCAGCTGCCCAGGCTGGCGGTGCTCCCCCTCCCCCAGGTCGAGGGCTTCTGTACTAAATAGAGGGTTCCATGTGACCTCTCATTCTGCCGACTCTGGTCCCAGAGCAACAGTTAAAGCAGGAGAGGAGGGAGGGTGATGACTCACGGCCTCGCTGAGCAGGAAATGAACACCAAGGGAGCCTAACCTGGGAGCAGGCTGGAACAAATGGGTTTGCGGTCATTGGAGCTGTTGGCAAAGTGGGCTCCTGTGGGCGAGCTTATTAATGCTTCCTTCTGCTGACGGCTGGTTCGGACCCGAAACGGCCAGCACTGAGTTCAAACTGCAGAAACGAGTGTTAGAGTTTCAGCAATTCCAGACATTTGGTGGCAAGACCCCTGGCACCTGGGCGCACAGGTGTATTCCCAGCGGGGTGTGTGACCGGTGCCCCTTCCTTTCTGTGGGCTCCCCTGGGTACATAGGGTGGCCTTCCAGCTCTGACCGTGAGCTGCCGCAGGGGCCTTTGTAATGAGCGTGACCCTAAGTCACGAAGGGAGGCAGCAGAGGCTTTTGGGAGGAGCACAAGGAAGAGAAGGAAGGCGGTTTCTCCAGCTTTTAGCTCAGAGCCGGGGCGGGGGCGGGGGGAGCGCGAGCTGTTTTAGCGGTGGGTGGGGGGCTGGGGAGGCAGGTGCTGCATGGGCTGTGGTGGAAGGTAACAGACTGATGAGCGGCCCATAAGCCCCACCTGGGGCTGGGGAGGACAGGAGCGGGGAGCCCGAGTGGCCCAGGGCCACAGGGAGTGGGGCAGTAGCTGTTGAGAAGACTGAGCTGCAGGAGGAGATGAGATTGGGCTGGGGGCATGAGAAGCATCCCCAGTCCAGAAGCTTTGCGTCCGGGACTGGAAGGAAGGAGCTCAGAGCCAGCCTGGCATCCGGTGGCTGAAGCACTGGGTCTCCCAGGCTGTGGGACTCCCACAGATGCTCGGGTGTGTATTGCAGAGCTGGGACCAGGCCTGGCCCTGCACCTGCCCAGGGCTGCTGGGGTTAGAGTCCTACTTCCCGGAATCAGGACCCAGACCACCAGGAAGCCCCTGCTGCCTACCTCTTTTTCCTTTTTATTCTTAAAATGACAACGATGAGAAAGTTCTTAGAGGAAACTTAGTACCTGCTGGCTCAGAGACAGGGTTTCTATGTGTCCTTGCTCCCGTGTCTCCCCAAAGCTGTCCTTGTACAGCTGAGGCTTGCTTTCCCTGAAAAGCCTCTAAAAGCAACAGGTTCTTCTTTCCCTGAATTTTCTAGCTTCCTCTGTGTTATATAAAGCAACTTAGTTCACTCAAGGCTTTCTCTATTTGCATCTCCACCTGGGAGCAGAGCAGCCACAAACAAAACCACATTCTGTTTTACTTGGGGAGGAAATGTGCTTGGGCTGGAGCAGGGGGAGGAGAGTGGGGGTGTAAATCCTGGTTTTCTCTCTTCTTTTCTCTCGGTGGGATCTCTGTAGTCTTTTGCAAAGCAGGTTGGGGGCGGGGCGGGGGTGTCTCTTCCCACTCAGAACCCAGCCCTGTGCTTCTCCTTCTGTCAGTGCTCTCCTGAATTGACAGCTTTGCCAAGCCTGGCATGGGGGCGCCCGCCCGTGTTTCTTCCCAGGAAGAGCTGTGACTTTGGTCCTGTCTTGGAGGAGAATGCACAGGACCAGCCCCCTTTTCCTAGGGTCCGAGCCTCTGTCAGGTGTGGGTGGATGGATGTGTGTATAACAAGCGTCTGTCTCCTGGGGACATCTGCCCCTCTCCCCCATCCTCAAGAGAACACACAGAGAGATGTCTGGGCAGCTCTGAGAGCTTCCCTGTTGCTGACCCTATATGCTGGGGTCTTTGAACTGTCAGAGGACCTTGGGTCAGCCTGACCATGTGGGAGGCAAATTACAGGACATGCCCATGATCTAGGTGGAAAGATCTGCTCAGCCCAATGGGTGCGGTCTGGGCTCCTCCTCCAGGAGATTAACCCCAAGGACCACTGACTGGATGTGACTTTGGGTCCAGATCACCCTGGTGAGCACCACTGGTCCTGTTTCCTGCGGGGCCAACAAGGCTAAGAGCCAGTTTACTAAGCAATTGGAGCTCAGTGGGGTGCAAAGTGGAAATGGAGGGTCCCCTCTTCATCTGCTGCCTTTCGACTTGTTCCACTGGTCCGGAGACCCTGCCCTGGCCCTCTCCTCCGTGCTGTCACTCTGGGGACAGGGCCTGTAGCTGGGGTTCCACCAGTGGGAAGCCCTGGTGGGAGACTGGGTGGGGAGGGAGAAGCGGGGGTCCAGCGGTCTGCAGGGCTCCGACTTCCACCACTGAGCCTGGCTGCTGGGTCTTTTCCTCTCACTGTCCCAGCTCCTGGGCTGGAAGATTTTCCCTGTTATGGATGGCTGGTTCTTTCATCCTGGCCTTAATCACCATGGGGGCACATTCTGCCATTGCCTTTTGATTATGTGATTATGTTCAGGTATTAAACAGCCCCATCAAGTTAATTTAAAATTTCTGCTGGACATCCAGTTCTAAGTTTTCCCCTCCTTCCTGTTCAGCCTGACCCCAGGTCCAAGGGTCCTGGCCTGGGGATGAGTCAGGGTGGGTTCCCTTCCCTGCCTGCTCTTCTGCTCAGGCTCCTGGGGGCCAGGCCAAGGTGGGATGGGGATGGAGTGAAAATCGCGCTACTGTTGTGGCCTGTTCTGGCTGTCCTTGGGCTCTAGATGGCAGGCGGCGATGGCAATGTGAAACCCATTGGTTGAGAACCAGGTAGAGAGCAGTGAGCTGTACGGGGACCCTCTCCTCCTGGGTGAGGGGCTTATCTGCAGAGAGCAGGAAACTCGTGGTTGGAGCTTTGGGGTCATGTGATGCTCAAAGATGTCAGAACAGTACACAAAATTCTCGGTCTTATAATACACGGGGTCTTACGTGCTCAATGTTGTCAGCTTTGGGCTTCGCAAAACATCCATAGACACCAAAAAAGGCCCGTTCTCTTGGGACTTTTCTGGTCCTTGCTCTCATCGTTCTTTTTAACAAATTAACTACTCCTGCGGCAAGGGCCCGGGCATCTGCTCAGGCCCACGGCCAAGTGTAAATCTGCTCGGTTATGTCTTGGCCATACATGCTTTAGGCGATGACCTGCCTTGTCAGCCCAGAGCCTCCTGCCGGGTCACCGACGTGGAGCTGCGTCACTGTCCTGCTGACACGCCTTGCCTCTTTGACGTGGATTGCTTCCCAACCGCGCCTGGGAGTTCCAGTGTCGAAGCAGAGCAAATCCACTGTCCGGCTCATCCGGGGAATTTTCCATGTCAGGCACTGTACTTTTTTGACTCCAGATTTTCCACTTGGTTCTTTTAGTTATTAATTTTAAAATATTTTATTTATTTATCTGAGGCGGGGATGGGCAGAGAGACAGAGAGAGACTCTCAAGCAGATTCCGAGCCCAGTGCAGAGTCTGATGTGGGGCTGAATCCCATGACCTGAGATTGTGACCTGAGATCGTGACCTGAGCTGCCACCAAGAGTTGGATGCCCAACCTACTGCACCACCCCGGCGCACCTCCATTCGTTTTTTTTTTTAAATAGTTTCCATCTCTATAGTGATAGTCTCTGTTTGCTGGGACTTGTCACAGCCTCATTTACTTTTTCAAGCATGTTTCCTTCTGCTCTTTGGATGCACTTCTAATGGCTGCTTTGATATTTTTGCTAAGTTCTCCATCTGGGACCCTTCATGGATAATTTGTTTTCTGCTTCCCCCTTGTGTATGGGGGTTACTCTTTCCTGTTTCATTGCGTGTCTCATAATTTTTTGTTGTTGTTGAAAAGTGATCCTTTTAGATGATATTCTTTTTGTTGTTGTTAAACTGTGGGTTAATAATGGAATTTGCTAGACGTTAGGATGAGGATATAGGATACTCATGATAGGCATAACTCAAGGAAAGTAGGATGAGGGAAAAAAGAGAATTTTTAAAGCACAGTGAACAGCTTCTCCAGTAAGGCTGAAGGTTAATTAAAAATAAAAAGTTTCCAAGCAAATGCGTTTCCTGGCTCCCCTTCAGAAGAAGTTATTGTCTACTGAACTACTAACCCTTCTTACAAAGATTAGATTTTTCCCCCCCTAGTGCTAAAAAATTTGCTCTCTTCCTTTTTCTGTTATGGACGTTCATAACCTTTTGTGTTTTAGTAGTTCCAGAGCTTTGAAACAATGCTCAGATAATTTCAAAAATTTAAGAAAATGGCTAAGATAAAAACTGTCGCTATTTTAAATATCGTATCCGTTGTTACAAAATGCTGTGTCCAATTCCTATGTTTGTCCTAACGGTGTTCAGATGAAAAGCTTAAGATTCACCTTCTCACTGCCGTACAAATAATGAAAGTTATTTCAGTGGGTTCCTGGAATATTGAGGCCAGTGCAAGTTTTGTTTGCTTGGCTAATATCCCGTGGGCACCAGGGAACCCCCACCGCAGCCACGCCTTCCCACCAGATTCCAGGGTAGGAACAGGCAATCAGAACAATGGCGGAGGAAAGCAAGGTCACAGTGAAGGTTAGCTAGGGGGGGGGCCCCCAAACCTAGTGGGCGAGCCCATCTAGACGACGGTAGATAAAGGAGGTGGGGGGCTGTTCTGTGAGCCCCTCTCAAGTCCAAACTCAAGTGTCAGATAGTTCCACCAGCCGGGTGCATGGTGAGGAGATGGGGGAATCGCGGCCACCCCTTCCCCCCGTCTGGGTGGGTCATCAAGAGGAACAGGAACAGGAGGGATGGGCCAAGTCCCCCAGCTGGGAAGGGCACCAAGTCTCCATTCAGAAGTGTCATGCAAAGGGAAGAGAAAACCAGCCACATCTGTGGGCGGATTATTTTCCCCATGGCTTCTCTTGGGGATCGGAGGAGAAGGTCTGGGGACCGGTAGGAACCCAGGAGGAAGCAGCCTGCCTCATCAGTTCCAGCCTGAACAACGAGGGTCCCTGCCTCCCTCCCTCCCTTTCTCTTCTAAAATTTAAATTTACCTTTTTTCAAATGGGTAGTACATTCTCAGGATTAGGAAATGAAAACAATTCCGCAAAGGAGAGGAGGAGGCGGGAGGCGGTGCGATCCCCAGGGCTTGCTTTACCTTGAGGACTCCTGCTTCCTCCCCTGGGTGGTCCGCCTCCCCCATGACCTTGAGGCGCTACTGTTCGAAGGTGTATGTCACCCCCTCCCCCACCAAACTCCTATTACAATCCCAACACTCAACCTCATTGTATTAGGACTTGGGCCTTTGGCAGGAGCTTAGGTCAGGAAGACAGTCTCCCTCTCTGGGGTGTCTACATCCCGAAGCTCTTTCCCCAGCAGTGCAGAGATGTCCCCGGCTGTAGGATCCCCTGGATGACATTGTGTGGCTGTACCGTTGTTTATTCAGACCCGCAGGTCTCTCTGGTAGGTGGACGCCTGGGCGGCCTCCAGACTCCGCAGTCCCTCACCGCTTGCTCATGTCTTTCCTCTGTTTGTAGGGACACGCCTGGGGCAGAGTCCCCGGAGCCGGGCCAGTGGGTCGCAGGGTAGAGGATGCGTGGTTTTGCCCGCTTTCTGCGGCATCCTCCTATGGCCGCACGACTCTGCCTGCCCCTCAGTGACATCCCGGAGTCCCCACAGACCCCAGAGAGGGAGCTGCTCATCTGTTTTTTGCAACCAGTCTGACAGATGAATCTAGTACTTCAGTGAACGGCACTTGCCTTCGTGACAGAAGGCTTTTCTGGGGTGGAGTCGGCCAGGGGGAAGGGAGGTCAAGGCTACCTGCTTTCTCATCGGGGTGTGTCCTCCCCCCAAGAAGCAGCACACGGGGCTGAGCCCTGAGGGCTTTATTGTCTGTCCCTGGGGGGGCACCTGGGCTTCTAGGTGGGTTACTGGGGGCAGAGGGTCCTTCATACAGGTCTGTAGGTCCCGCTGTAGCTGAAAGGGTCGGGCATCAAGCAGTCCCTGTCCTCCTCCTTCCAGCGCTGGATGTAGCTGGGGCCGCTGTCCCGGGGCCACACGATCACGGGGTCTCTGGACGCCAGGGATGGGTCCTCAGGGAAGAAGTTGAAAGGCCGGAGCAGGAAGCCCACGGAGTTTCCGGGTGTGGCGGTGTTAGGGATGTCCTCGGAGTGGGGGATGTGCAGGAAGCCCACAGTGACCCAGGCCACCAAGTCCTGTGGGAGACAGGGACGGGCAGGCGCTAAGGAGGCTCAGAGCGGGAGGGGCGGGCAACCTCCCCCAGCCCCGTGTTTAAGGAGTGGAGAGACCTCTGAGCTCCCCCTCCTCCCGGGACCCAGCACTGATCTGATCTCGGGCTCCGGCTGGAGCAAGGCAGAGCCAGTACCTTTTCTCTCTCTCTCTTTTTTTCCTTTTTTAAATTTATTTGAGAGAGAGAGAGAACGCGTGCACACACGTGCGAGCTGGAGGGGGAGAGAGGGAGAGGGAGAATTCAAGCAGACTCCCCACGGAGCACGGACCCTGACGCAGGGCTCGATCCCACGACCCTGAGATCATGACCTGAGCGTAAATCAAGAGCCAGACACTTAACCAAACGGCGCACCCAGGTGCCCCTCAGTACCTCGTTTTCAATGTTCTCGTTGTTTCGAAGAAACTCCTCGAAGACCACAGGTGGGTCCCAGGGGTCGTTCTGGTTGTAGATGCTGCTGCTGCACACCTCAGAGTCCCGGTACTTGGTCACGGCGAGGGGGTACCTGCCCAGAGGGGGAGCCTGGTGGCTCTGGGTGCCAGGGGGCCTCTCAGCCCTTTCAGAGACACCCTCAGGGTAAACGATGGGGGAAAGATACTGTCTTCCTCTTATGGTGAGATCATCCCCGGGACGTCAGCCAGACTCACCACATGTCAGCTGAGGCTCAGGTGCTCCGTTCAGCGCTCCGCTCCCCTCCCCCAACACAGAGCCAGAGAACACACACTCGTGTTCCCGGGCCCAGATATACCACCACGGAGACCCAGATCTCATAGACAGACACACGGACACACAGAAATTCATGAATACTGGCCCTCCCCCGCCTCCCAGGCCCCCCCTTACCTGGCCCAGGTGACAGCCTGCTCCTTCTGCCAGCCCACGGGCAGCACCTGGTCGGCCATGGAGTGGATCTGGAGCCGGTAGCTGCGCCGATGGCCCCAGCGGTTCTCCTCGGGACTCGCGAAGAGCAGGTACCTGGGCAGAGGCTGTCCGAAGCGGAAGGCCGCCTGGCGCTCCCGGTGGTAACTTGTCTGCTTCAGGGTTGGCTGTACCAGGTGGTGTCTGGGGCTCCAGGGGTTGGTGATGTTTTCTAGTTTCATCTGCAGGGTCTGGAAGCTGTTCTTGGTGCCTGCAGGGGTACAGGAAGGAGGACAATGAGAAGGAAGCCCCTTGTCCTTAAATACCCTCATTTCTGGGCTGGGATCTCCATCCCAGAGCTCATCCAAGAGCAGACCATCAGGAGTGGGGCGAAGATGATGTTGGGGGTACGCACTGGGTAGACGGAAGGAATGAAAGCCAAAAAAACAATAGAGGAACTAGAAGACAGCTCAGAGTCAGGCCTGTTCGGACAGCTAAAGCCTCTCATGATGTCCCCGCCATGTTTCACGGTGACACCATTAATCCAGGAGACGATGGGTGTTGCAGATGACATAGCCTTAGGCAGCGACATTTCTTACACTCCTAGGCATTGTTCCCCAGCCCCACCTGTGCACCTGCCCCATCCATCCCTGCAGGGGTCAGGGAGCCCGAGGGTCAGACCAGAGCCCACTGGCTGCATCCAGGGCCAAGGACATGCTGGTCACTTCCACCGTTCTCAGGGGCACTCAGTGTCTGCACGGTCATTTGCAGAGAGGCAGGCTAGGCTCCTGATTCTATGCCTCCGGGGAAGTTTCCGCACCACCTCCCCCTGGAAGGCAGATGTTTGGCTGGGAGGGCGCTTCCGACCCCGGGTCCTACCTGCCACGTCCAGGTCCACGCGGTAGTGCACTAAGTGGGTGTGCATGTTGCCCAGCAGGTGCGTGTGCAGGCGGGTCCCGTAGCGCAGCCCCTCGGGGGTGTAGAAGGTGGCGTGCACATAGCCAGTGGCATGCATCTTGGCCTCCATCACCCCGTTGGGGTAGAAGATGAAGTCCCAGATGTAGTCATAGTTGTAGACCGTGGACGTGGTCCGCAGCACCAGCACCTGGCCTTTCAGTCCCGCGTAGAAGTTGAAGCCGCCACTGAAGTTGGAATTAAAGTGTCTCCGAAGCGGCACTCCCGTGGGCATCTCAAAGATGCAGAGGGCGCGGGGGTAGCGCACGGGGTCATCGGCGTCGTAGTGGTGGAGGGCGTCCAGGAAGGTGGCCGTGTCCGGGCAGTCGATGCCGGGCGCTAGCTCGTGCGTGACGCTGCCCAGCCCCCAGCCCACGTCGATGTAGTTGGTCTGCATGCCCGCGGGCGTGTGCCCCCCGTACAGCGCCACGGCCTCCTGCACGCTCACTTCGTAGGCCACGCGCTCGCCGCCGAAGAGCACGTTGAGGACCTGGAGCCCCGAGGACGAGCGCAGCCGGAAGGACACGCTCCAGCCGCCGTAGAACACCGTGCTGCCCTCCAGCCTGTAGCGGCGACCTTGGGGCTGGACCAGGCGGGGGCCGTTCCAGGGGCTGGGGGTGGGGAATTCCCCGCGCGGCTTGTAGGAGGAGAAGAGGGGGGTTTCCTCGGTGCCGGCCCGGCCCGGGCCCTCGGGGGGCAGGTCCTCCAGAACCACGGCGTCCACCTGCCCCTCCTCGTACTGCCGGGCCAGCTCCTCCGGGCTCGGGTAGAACTTGCCGTTGTACCAGACCAGCTCCACCGTCCAGTCCTGCGCGTTGGTGCTGCCGTGGTCCAGGAGGAGCTCCAGCCCCGTGGGGTGCAGGAAGTAGCCCTCCACGAAGCGCTGCAGGATAAACCACGAGCGGCGCTGGCCGGAGCCCACGCCGCGGGGCGCCACGTCCGTGAAGGTCAGGCAGCGTGAGTGGCAGTCTTGGAAGGAGAAGCCTGTGGTATCAAGAAAAAACTGGTGCAGGGGCTTGGTGGCCTTCTGCAGGGCCTGGGCCAGGAGGGCGTACTCGGCCCCGGTGATGGGCCTGGAGGCCCAGGTGGTGCGGTGCCCCGGCCTCGGGGGCAGCTCTCGCATGTAGTAGGGCCGTGGCAGGGGCCCCACGGCGAACTCGGTGACGTTGGGATGCTCCTGGGCTCCGAAGAAGATGACCGCTCGGGCCTCGCGGGCGGGAGGCCTCCCGCCTTTGTCCAGAAATTTCAGTACGTGTTGCTTCTTGGGCAGCAGCATCTCAATGAGGAACACGGAGTTCTTGGCCATGGTGGGCGCTCTGGAGGGCTCCAACCTCAGCTCCTCCCGCGACCAGAGGAAGCTGCGAACGGCCTTCAGCTCTTGGGCGCTCAGGTCCTCGAACACCCCAGCCTTGCTGTGCAGGGTCCTCGAGGGGTACTTGGCTGTGGCCGTGGCCTGCAGCACCAAGACGGCGGCCACGGCCCAACCGAGGGCCAGGGTGGCTGGCCGCATGGCTCTGGAACGCAGTAGCAGAGGTGAGCTTAGTCAGTTTATGGGAGGAATTGGGTTTCCACTAGGCGGGAGCCTTGGACAGTGAAGCCCCGCCCTCGGCGTGGTGGTTTTCCTACAGACTCCGCCCTCGAGCTGGAGGCCCTAACACTGTTCAGATCTGTGCTTCCCATCGTTTTTTTAAAAAGGATTTTATTTATTCATATGACAGAGAGAGAGAGAGAGAGCATGGGCAGGGGGAGCAGCAGGCAGAGAGAAAAGCAGGCTCCCCGCTGAGCAGGGAGCCCGATGTGGGGCTCGATCTCAGGTCTCTGGGATCATGACCTGAGCTGAAGCAGCGGCTGAGCCAACTGAGCCACCCAGGTGCCCCCTTCCCACTGATTTGAATTCTGCTCTCTCCTTACTTGTCTGCCCACCTCCAATACTCCTGTGCATTTTCTTGCCTGTACAAACTCATTTTGCCTTTCTCTATGTATTTTCTCAGCCCAATTAATGAGACAGTAAGGACCACACGTTTAGAGCAATGTCCACCTTCTACGAAGCACTCAGGAAGCGCTAGCTACTCTCTTTTTAAAGTCAACTATGAAGATACGGTCTGTGATGCCAACACGTCAAAAAATGCAAGCGATGTGAAGTAATTGGTCTGTGATTAGTCTGTAGTCCTGTGGCTTTGAGGACAAGCATGGGGTGGCCAGAGGGTTTGGGAGCCTCTCTGGTGGGGCCCTCCAGGTGTGGCTGCTTGACTATTCAAACAGTGGGGAGCCATCTCAGGTGGCGGGGAGATGCCCTTCCCCTTCCATTTTGGGGGGCTGTAGACTGGGTCTCTGTTTCATTTTCCCACCCCCAGGGCTGCCAACACGATCCCTTCTGGCTGTCCTGTCTCCTCCACTGGCCCTGGTGGGAAGTCCCAGGACTCATATGACCTTGTGTTCTCTAGCCCGAAGGGCATGGGGGCACTTAGGGGCTGCTGGGGTGAATCCAGAGCCAGTAAAAGGATATGGGGTGAACTCGTGTTCTGCTATTAAATTTTGCCGAGCCTCCTTTAAACACACACACACACAAAGATTCTGCTTTTTAGAGCATTTCTAGGATCACAGCAAAACTGAGAAGATGCAGACATTTCCCAAGAACCTCCCACCCCCACTCACACACCACTCCCCAGTGAACAAATCCTTCTCCAAAGTGGGACTTTTGTTACTATCTATGAATCCAGGCTGACACATCATTGTCACCCAAAGTCCGGAGGTGCCATTAGGCGTCAGTCTTGGTGGTATACGTCCTGTGGGTTTGACAAACGGACTGTGACGTATATAAATACATATTGATGTATTTATATTTATATTTTTTGTACTTATATTTATATTTATTATAGGATCATACAGAGCAGTTTTGCTGCCCTAAAAATCCTCTGGGCTCTACCCGTCCACCTGTTCACCCCTCCCTCCCCTCCAACCCCTGATAACCGCTGATCTTCTTACTGTCTCCGTAGCTTTGCCTTTTCTAGCATGTCCTACAGTTGGAATCACACAGATTCAGCTTTTCCAGATTGCTTTTCTCACTTAGTCATATGCACTTAAGTTCCTCCATGTCTTTTCATGGCCAGGATCCCTGTTTTACAATCTTGTAATTCCAAATTTCTTTCTGCTTTGCTAAGGAGATGTGCAGGAGGTTTGTGATTCTATTAACCTGAACTTGGCTCTTCCTTTCACGTTTACCTCTCCTAGTACAGTCTTTATTCCAAAGTCCAAGCAGGCAGCAGGCGAGGTGGACGATGTTGGTGAAGCCACATGAGGAGGGAGAACCCGGCGGCTAGCGGGGCCACACAGGGAATGTGCCCTCCTCCCCATGTCTCATCCCCAGCACCCCAAGAATGGCATCCAGGCCCTGGCTATGCCTTTCCTGTCTCACACCTGGGTACTTTAGACCTGCAACCCAGCGTGCTGTGCCCTGGAGTTCTTCCCTCTGGGTTCCCACCCCTTGCGTCCTGGCTGTCCCCCACTCCGTGTCTGCGTTTCCCCTTTCCCTCTGTCCACGCCCTTTGTCCCTTGCTCCCTCCCTCCAGTCCCCCTGTCCACCGCCCCCAGTACCCCCCATCAGAACTCACCTCTGTGGTCTGCTCTGGGCTCACCTCTGCTGCCAACCTTTGTCTCTGACCCTTTGAGCTTTATGGCTCTACTGACCCCGCCCTGGAGGGAGGGACAGGGTGAGGCATGGGCTGACCAAGGAAGGCGACCCACAGCTCAGGGGCTCCCCAGTGGGCAGGGGCATGAAGGAGTGGATGGGGGCTCTGGCTGCTGCAGTCTGAGGGGCTCCAGTTACCCCTTTGAGGTACCCACATCTGGAAACTCCCCAGTCCTTCACTGCTTTAGCGACCAGGGTCCACTTCTGTTTTCCCTCTGATTCCCTCTCCTCCCCCCGCAGGGGCATCATCTTCCGAAAGAATTGCGTGTGGTCCTTCCTGCTTCAGGCTGCACGGTGCCACGATCTGTTAGAGCGGGCGGCGAGTTGCAGAGGCCAGAGATAAACATGACGGCGCCTTTACCAGCAAGTAGCTTCCCCTAGAACAGATTGCAGGGCAGGAGCTGGGGCTGGTGCAGATAAACAGCAACACCCACAACAGAGGATTTGACCCACGCGTAGAAAAGGGAACCAGAGACAGAATGGCTGGGGAGAGGGAAGCCCTGATATAGGCAGAAGGTCTTCTTAGCCATCTCTGTGGGGAAAGGAGGGAGGAACCGGCTGGGGACAAAATCAGTCCGGATGGCTGGGGCTTTGGCTCAGAGAGGGGGGAAAAAGGGAAACCGGGAGGCAGGGGTGGGGGGTGCAGCGCTGCAAGTCGTTTTGGTATTTAGTGGCTGCTAGACGAAGGAAGGAGAAAATATTAGTTAATCCGTTATCCTTTTGCGATTGCAAAAGGCCTTTGACGTCTTCAAGGAAGAGGATTAGCTTTAAATGCTGAGATGATGATTTGTATAATGACTTCGCTTACATCCTACCCCTTCACTGGTCTGAAGGGTTGAGACCTGATTAGTCTCCCTGAGGGGCTCACCAGCTCTTGAGGATGAGACTTGAGGACTCTGGATCCGAAGAGAGTTATAGGAACAACTTGACCTTGAGAAGCGCAGCCTGTTCCTGTTCCACAAAAGACATCATATCCAAGATAATGGGGTGAGGACAGATCAGGGGAGGATACTTGTGATGATTAGAAGAGAAAGGGACCACACATAAAGGAATGAGGCCGGACCCTTAGCTTGCACCATACACAAAAATTAATTCAAAATGGATCGAAGTCCTCAATGTAAAAGGCCAAACCATAAAACTCTTAGAAGAAAATGTTGGAATAAATCTTTTCGACCTTGGGTTTAGAAGGGATTCTTAGCCAGGACTCAAAAGCACAAACACCTGAAGGAAAAACACAAATTGGACCTCCCCCAAATTATAAACTTCTCTATTTCAACGGACACCATCAAGAAAGTGGAGATGCCCCACACAATACGAGAAACTATTTGCAAATCATATATCTGATAAAGGACTTGTCTGTAGAATATATAAAGAACTCTGACAACTCAATAATACAAAGAGAACACAATGAAAAAATAGGCCAAGGATCTGAATATGTATTTCTCCAAAGAAGAGGCACAAGTGACCAAAAAGCCCTTGAAAAGGCTGTTCACCATCATGAATCATCACGGAAATGCAAATCAAAATCCCAGTGAGCTGTGACGTCACATCTGCCCGCACGGCTAACGTCCACGAGTCAGACAGCGAGTGTCGGTGAGGATGGGGAGAAATCCGAAAGCTCGCACGCTGCTGGTGGGAACGTAAGTGGGGCGCCCGCTGTGGAGAACAGTCTGGCACGTCCTCCAGCAGTTCCACACAGAGCTGCCGTCTGATCCAGCCACTCCAGCGCTAGGCAAAGACCCAAGAGACACAGAAAGAAGCCTCCGCACAGAAACTTCTAACAGAGGCTTGGCACAAAGGTGGAAAAGACCCAGAGGTCCTTCACCGGAGGGACGATAAACGGCGGAATGTTATCTGGCATTAAAACAGTTAAGTACTGACTCACTTCACAGTGTGGATGAACCTTAAAACCATTCTCCAGGGGCCGCCTGGGTGGCTCAGTGGGTTAAGTCTCTGCTTTCAGCTCAGGTCATGATCTCAGGGTCCTGGGATCAAGCTCCGCATTGGGCTCTCTGCTTAGCAGGGAGCCTGCTTCCCCCCTTCTCTCTCTCTGCCTGCCTCTCTGCCTACTTGTGATCTCTGTCAAATAAATAAATAAATAAAATCTTTTAAAAAAAAGGGAAAAAAAGACTTACTCTTAAAAAAAAAAACAAAACCCATTTTCCAGGGCCACCTGGCTGCCTCAGTCTGTTAAGTGTCTGCCTTTGGCTCAGGTCATGTTCTCGGGGTCCTGGGATCGAGTCCCGCGTCGGGCTCCCTGCTCTGCGGGCAGTTTGCTTCCCCATCTCGCTCTGCCCCTCTCCCTGCTCATGTGCTCTCTTTCTCTCCCTCTCGCTCAAATAAATAAATAAGATCTTGAAAAAAAGACATTCTGTTCAATGAAAGGAGCCAGTTAGGAAATACTGCATATGATATGATCCCACTTAAATGAAATGTGCAGAGCAGGCTAATCTACAGAGACAGAAAGCAGGTTAGCGGTCGCGCAGGGCTGGAGATCCTGGGTAGGAGTGATAGCTCATGACGTGGAGTTTCTTTTTGAGGGGATGACCGTGTCCTAAAATGGACGGTGGTGAGGGTTGCTCATTTCTGTGACACACGAAAGTCCGTCGATTCCTCGCTTTCTGCGTGGATTGTATGATATGTGAATAACTCCGGAGAGCTAGGCTTTTTTGTTTTTTTCAAGTGAGAGGGACTCTATCTAGAACACACAAGGAAAGCCTACAAATCAGCCAAAAAGAGGAAGCCATCCCACTGGAAACATGAGCAAAGAGTCTCAAGGCCACTTACACAAGAGGAAACCACGAGGGCTGAGGGCACAGGAGGAGATGCTCCCATGTGGTGACTATTAGAACAAGGCCGTTGTTCGACAAGATCTCATTTTACAACCACCGCGGGCAGAAACGAGAAAGCTAGATGATACCCAGTGCGGGCTGCGATGCAGTGAGATGGGAAGTTCAAGCCCGGCTCGCGGGGAGGCAGGCTGAGGGTCTGGCTGTCTAGAGGGCCGGCCCAGCGTGTGGGCCCTGAGCCAGTCGGACACCCCACAGGACTGAGTCATGCTGCTTCGGACGTGTATGGCAGACAGATTCTCACGCAGTGGCACCCGACGGGATGCAGACACGCACCGGGGTGGAGCTGGGGAGCCGGAGCCCGTCCAGGGGCCCATCGCTGGGCCAGGGAGCCAGTGCGGCGGGCAGTGCACACCACAGATACAAAAAAAAAGGATGTGCACTAATACATGAGAAATTCTGCTGGGGAAGGGTGGGAATACACACATACACGCACGCACACGTATGCATACACACATGTGCACACACGTGCACACATACACGCACGCACACGTATGCATACACACGTGCACACACGTGCACACATACACGCACGCACACGTATGCATACACACATGTGCACACACGTGCACACATACACGCACGCACACGTATGCATACACACATGTACACACACGTGCACACAGACACCTTCGTGCCTCCACGCATAGATGCACGCGTAAGAGGACAGGGAGGCCTGGTGTGGCCGGTGATGCTTAGGTCCACGCACTGAGGTGCACGCTGAATTCTGCAGCGGATATCTAGTAATCCATAGCACAGGGGACTGAGAGGGAAGCTGAGAGAGGCTGCAGGTTTTCACCCCAGGGTGGAGATGGCTCGGGAGCAGGACCCACAGCAGGTGCCCCACCGAGAGGGTGGGGAGGAAGGGTCTCCCACGTCGGGAAGGAAGGGTAGTTTTGCACGCAGACAGGGAGGTGGGACACCCAAGCTTGGATCTCACTTTTTTTTTCTAAAATATTTTATTTATTTATTTGACAGACAGAGATCACAAGTAGGCAGAGAAGCAGGGGGAGTGGCGGGGGAAGCAGGCTTCCTGCCAAGTAGAGAGCCCGATGCGGGGCTCAGTCCCCAGACCCTGAGATCATGACCCCAGCCGAAGGCAGAGGCTCAACCCACTGAGCCGCTCAGGTGCCCCGGATCTCACTTTTTATTTAAAGAAGCACCGAACGAGTGCTCTGAAAGGGCAGTAAGATTCAAGGTAACCCAGAATAAGTGCGACATGAGCTGTGCCCGAAGGAGCATCCTGCCCGACGTCGGCAAGAGATGCCCCTCAGGACCGAAAGCTTGTCCAGGTCTGGGGCTCTGTCTCCTCTGCGCCGTGTTTCCAGGCCGCCATAACCAAGCACCATAACTTGGGGGGCTGAAAACAACAGAATACTTTTTTCTTACAGTAGTGAAGGCTGGAAATCTGACATCAAGTTGATGGCGGGACAGGGCTCCCTCTGAAGGCCCTGGGGGTGGGGGTCTCCATGCCGGCCTCTTCTAGCTTCTCATGTTGCTGCCCATGCTTGGCATCCCTGGTTCCTTGCCTGGTAGCCCCATCACCCTGCCTCTGCCCCCGTGGTCCCACGATGTTCTCTGTGTGTCTGTGTCTCTGTGTGTCCCTCCTCTTCCAAAGAAAGACACCAGTGACTGAATTCAGGACCTGCCCTACTTCATCTTAGCTAATTACAGCTATGGTGACCCTATTTCCAAAGAAGGTCACAGTCTGCAGTTCCGGGAAGGATATGAAATCTGGGGGACACGATTCAACCCTGCACAGCCTCTTTACATGTCCCACCTTGCGCGTGCGAGTCCACGGCACGTGAGTGAATTCTGAGCCCGGAGCTCGGGGCGGCCGACCTGCAGGTTCCCAGAGAAGAACCTGCGTGGAGGAGGAGGGGCCCTGCGCAGGGGCAGGTGGGAGCAGAGCCACAGGACTGAGACGGGCCGTGTGTTCCCGCGACCCTGAGCAGGGCGGGTTCTAGGTGGAATGGAAGGCGGAGGGGGAGACGCCCTGGAGGGCAGGGACAGGGTGAGGGCCGTGCTGTGCTGTGCTGCAGAAATGTGGGGACAGGGCAGAGGCTGAGGGGGTGCCGCGGACACCACGGGGGTGGAGAAGACGGGCCTTTAAGAATGACCCCAAGGAAACAGAGACAAAGGGAACTTTTGGGGGCAGACGTTTTGACTCAGGTCGGGGAATGGAGGTGTGAACTTCTGGAATTCAGTCTTGTTGCTTTGCTACGAGCTCTTCTTCTAAGCTCCCCATGCTCTGTCTGGCAGCCGGTCCCTCACTGTTGTGGGGTGACCTTGATTACTGAAGTCTCTCTATTCTTGGGGTTAATGATTGGTAACATTTACAGATAACGCTTGGGCAAAGACTGTCCCTTACGTTCTGGGCCACCTGCCTCTCTTAAAGGGGCAGGACTTGGGGGATGATGTTGTATGGAACAGAAGTCCAGTCTGGCGGGGGTGCAGAGTGATACGGGAAGCTGGATCCAGGGCGGGGGTTGGTAGGCCAGAGATCACAGCTCGCAGTTTTCCCATTAATAAATCTTGATATTTTGGTTTCAGAAAGTCACAGCACGCCAGAGATCACTAGAGACCGTCTAGAGAAGGGGATTGTTTCCACAGGAAAGCCAGAACTCCACGCGGGCCTGCCTCCCTGGCAGGACCCCTGCGCACCCAGCTGCGACAACTGAAAGTGCCTTCAGACGCGGACCGGTACCGGCCCGTTTGCCTTACTGCACTCCGCGGGGTTGCCCTTCCCCGACGGCCCGTGTTTCACACTCTGAAGGCTTGCCTCCAGCCAGTCCGTTGGCGCATTTTTTCTAAAAGGCATTTGCTCACTTTGTGTTTCTGTATGAGACTTTGGTAATTTTCACAGTATTTTCAACGTTTTCATGATTGTCATATGTGCAACGGTGATGGGTGGTCTTGGCTGTTACTCCTGGAATTGTTTTGGGCACGTCACACGCTGCACCCACACGAGATGACGGATGTGACGGAGAGAGGTCGTGTGCATTCTGACGGCTCCACCGAACGGCCCGTCCAGCATCTCTTTCCCTCTCTCCAGCCTCCCTAGTCCCTGGGACGCAACACTACTGAAATCAGGCCAGTTTGTAGCCCTGCAATGGCCTTTAAGGGTTCAAGTGAAAGGAAAATTCACAGGTGTCTACCTTTATTTATTTATTTTTTTTAAAAAAAGATTTTATTTATTTAAGAGAGAGAGAGAGAGAGCGAGCGAGCACGGGAGGGAGGGGCAGGGGAGAAGGAGAGAAAGAATCTCAGACTACCCACTGAGCACAGGACCTGGTGCAGGGTTCGATCTCATGACCCTGAGATGGTGATGTGAGCCCAAATCAGGAATTGGATGCTTAATCAACTGAGCCACTCAGGCACCCCATATCTTTCCCTTTAAATAAAAAGCTAGACATGAGTAAGCTCAGTGCCTTGTTGTGGGTCTGGAGACAGTGGCAGTGGTCTGCACAGGAAACCACACCAGCCACCCATTCCCTTATGCCAAAGCCTAATCCAGAGCAAGGCCCGGACTCTCTTCTGTGCTGGGACCGCGGGGAGGTGAGGACCTGCAGAAGGACCGTCTGCAGCGGGCCAGGGCGGGTTCAGGAGGCCCCAGGACGGAAGGCATCTCCGCAACACCCAAGTGCAAGGGGAAGCGGCCAGGTTTCCAGACGATGTAGCTGCGATCACCGGTGACGGGGCCGCCCTAAACCACAGGATTTCAGCGCAGCCGGGACAGCCTTCTCTTGGAAGAAGATGCCAGCTGGGACTCTCACAGCCCGAGAGGAGAAGGCAGTGCCCGGCTTCAGAGCTTCACAGCAGGCGACCCTCTCGCGAGGGGCTAACGCGGCCGGTGATCTGGAGCCGAAGCCAGTGCTCCGTGACCCTCTGAGACCCCGCGGCGCTTAAGAACCAGGCCAAGTTGGCTCTGCCTGGGCTCTGGAGATGCCACAACAGGGAAACCGCAGGAGACCAGAAGCAGGAGCGGACCCCGAGGAGGGGACGCAGCTGGGGCAAGCTCAGGGTCAGACGGGACCGCACGTGGGGGGCGCTTCCTCGGGAGGAGCAGAGTGAGGGGCTTCCTGAGCTGCTGCTGGGAGCCACGACGGATCAGAACACCACGGAGCCGCATGGATGAAGCAGCGGCAGGGCTCGAGGGGACGGACTCCAGCTCTGAAGGCAGTTCTGTGGGTAAAACGCCATTGGGCAGCACCGCCTGCCACCGAGCAACCGTTCGGGACAGAAGAACCATCGGTGCGACAAACTGCAGGGCCGCGCGGGCCTCCAGCGCCCAGCACCCTGACAGGTCAGCAGCCAGCAGCGCCACCGAGACCCGCCACCCACAGAAAGACCGACACGCTGAGAGCTCAGACAGCGTGTCACATGTTTTAGCAATAAAGTCTTTTTCAGTGAAGGCATGTACATTGTCATTTTAGGCACAGTGCTGTTGCACAGTTCACAGACTGCTTCAGTGCATGCAAAGAGCATTTGTGCCCTGGGAAACCAGGCATTCCTTGGACCCGCTTTATGGCAATATCAGCTTTACTGCAGTGGTCTGGATCCCAGCCTGCACTACCTCCCAGGTGCACCTGTATTTTCTGGGAGGCAAACACCCCTATTGCAGAGAACGACTGGCCTGTGTTAAACACTCCTGATTTGTACCCGAGAGTGGGGACAGCCTCCCTCCCCTCCCCCCACCTGGATCTCCCACTCTGTCTTCCACCTTTTGTGAGAACATCTTCTCGTTTGTGGTATACCCCCATCTCCCAGGCATCTCCAGGCCCCGCTCTGCAGTCCAGCCATGGAAACCTGCCAGGCTAAGGGGGCAGTTGGGGAGCGCTCCTAGCCTCTGCCCCTGTGTTCCCTCGCCTGCAAACCTCTCTTCCTTCACTTACCCACTTGCTGCAGCCCAGTCTCAGCACCACAGCCCCCCACCTTGTCCTACACTCTCCAGGCAGCTGCAATTTCCCGCAGCCAGGGCCCGGGTCCGGCTTCCGCACTGCGTTCTGCTGCCACTTTGCCACTGTCTGGCCTTCTCTACCGGGTCCTGGAGGTCAGGGACTCAAGCAGACATCCTCATTTCTTCAAATATTCAGAAACCAGTCCAGTGCCTGGCACACCACGGGGATTCCTGCTTTGTCTTCAGATCGTGCGCATCAGGGGGATGGAAGAGATGTCAGAAACCCAGGCGTCAGAAGAGTTTTGACGCATTGCTGTTGGCAGTCGAGGAAAAAAAACATGCTACATGGTCAGGTTTCAACCAGGTTACTATTTCCCCAACTTTATTGAGATATAATTAACATACAACACATCATTATCTACAGTCACAGGATCCCTGGAGAACTTACTCATCCTTTAACTGGAGGTTTTTAGCCAACCAGTATCTCCCCATTCTCCCCGCCTCTGACTAACCCCATCCTACTGCTTCTTTGAGTTCAGATTTGTTACATTCCACATAGAAGTAAGATCATACAGTATTTGTCCTTCTTTGATTTATTGCAGTGAGTGTAACGGCCTCAAGGTCCATCCGTGTTGTCATGAACAATGGGATTTCCTTCTTTCTTGTGGTGGAAAAATATTCCATTGTGCACACACACACACACACACACACGCACATGCACGCAACACACTGGCATATAAAAATATTCATGCACACACACACCGCATCTTTATCTAGTCATCTGGTGGTGGATATGTGGGTTGTGTCCACAGCTTGGCTATTGTGAATAACGGTGAAACAGAATGAGGGTGCAAACGCCTCCCAGGTCCTGGTTTCATTTCCTTTGGATTGATACCCAGAAGTGGGATTGCTGGAACCTAAGGTAGTTGTATTTTTTTCTTTTTTTGAGGAACCTCCATGTTGTTTTCCAAGGCTGCACCAACTTTACATCCCCACCAACAGTGCACAAGGGGTCCTTCCCAACACCTGTCTCTTGTCTCCTTAATGACAGCCATTCTGACAGGTGTAAGGTGGTATCTCATTGTGGTTTTGATTTGCGTTTCCCTGATGTTGCGGACTTGTTTAGGAAAATTTCCATTCAGGTCCTCCACTCATTAAAAAAAAAAAAAATATATATATATATATATATATATATATATATATATATATATATATTTGACAGAGAGAGAGAGGAACTGCAGTGGCAGGCAGAGGGAGGGGTAGAAGCAGGCTCCCCACAGAGGAGGGGGAGCCTGATGCGGGGCTCTATCCCAGGACCCTGGGATCATGACCCAAGCCAAAGGCAGTTGCTTAACCAACTGGGCCACCCAGGCACCCCTCTGCTCATTTTTTTTAAAAACATTTTTTTGTATTTATTTGACAGACAGAGATCACAAGTAGGCAGAGAGAGAGGGGGAAGCAGGTTCCCTGCAGAGCAGAGAGCCTGAGGCGGGGCTTGATCCCAGGACCTCAAGATCATGACCTGAGCGAAAGCAGAGGTTTAGCCCACTGAGCCACCCAGGCGCCCCTTCTGCTCATTTTTTTATATGAGATTTGTTTTTGTTGTTGTTACTGAGTTGCATGAGTTCTCTGTATATTTTGGATATTAACCCCTTATCAGATATATGATTTGCAAATAATTTCTCTTCTTCCTTAAGTTGCCTTTTCATTTTGTTGTTGGTTTCCAAATGCTTTGTAGTTTGATGCAGTCCCTCAACCAGGTTACTATAAAGATGATCCCGTGGATGGAGAATGGGGTGGTCAACTGGGGGAGGAGACTTCCTACGATGTCACGGGCCCCTGAGGGCGAGGACAGCTGAGAGTGGCGCACGGCAGCTTGGGCTTCAAGGACATACGACCCGACCCGTGTGGTTCTCCAGGGTCCCACCCTCAGAAGGACTCCACTCTGAACAATGGGACTCCTAGAACCTAGGCTCTACTAGCATGGTCTTGAAATGCTTAACTTTTGAACACAGGCCCCGCATTTTCACTTGATGCTGGGCTGTGCAATGTATGTAACAGTTCCCCGGCTTTAGAAGGTCAAGGTTTAAACCTGGATTCAGAAGGCCAAAGAGGGGTAGGGCAGGGAGACGGGGTGGAAGGCAGCCAGAAGAGCACAGGGCAGGAATGAAGGTGGATGATTGGGGTTGATAAGATTAAGGGGTGAGGCTGAATTGCAGAGGGACCCAGGTCGGGGTGAGGAAGAGAGGCTCAGGGCAGTTGGGTGGCAGTGGCAAACACAGAACATCTAATGAGGCCAAAGTCTCAGCATCGGCTTCTGATCTGGCCCTCGCTGGCTCCAATTCATTACCTTGGCTGCTTTGATCTTTTGGCCCCATCCCCCCTTCACAACTCCCCATTTGCCGAAGCAAGCGGTGCCAGGCTAGCAAGCACCCACTTGCAAAGTTGCGGCACGGGAGTCTGGAGGCGGCTGGGGGCTGAGGAGTGAGGGTGAAGATGCTGAGCCCGTCACACGGCAGAAGGCAGTGGCCAGGCAGGAAGCCCCGGGGTGACCGGAGACCCCACATTCCAGTGTGCCATCGGCACCATACAAGGCAAGAGTGCTTGTCAGGCCCCTCGGCCACCCAGCTTGTGCCCTAGGTGCTTCCTCTCCAGCTTGGAGACGTCTTCTTTTATTATCACGGCCACTGCCCCGTTCTTATTGGCTTTTTGCTAAAGGTGAAAAGATGATAAATCATCATACATTTCCATGTCACTGCGGGACTGGAGGAAGCCCAGGCAAACAGCTCAGACGGACAGCCAGACCATGAGGGCCTGGGAGGGGGCTGGTGGTGGTGCTGGGCTCAGAGAGAGCAGAATGGGGGGTGCTCCACGGGCTCCGCTTCCGCAGGACCAGCGCCCACGCTCCGCGCACCAGCCTCGGTCCCTGTCCTCTCTTTGATCTGTTTCGCACTAGGATCTGGCACAGTTTTGTTTTACAAGGTTCCTTCAGTGAGCTGTGCGAAGGGGAAGGAAGTAGGTATTCACGCGTTCTCGTTGAGGGGGGGTGGGCTTTGCAGGTGGGGAACCTAAAGGAGGGGACCCTTGGGGGATTAGCAGAGGCCACGGGTCAGCTCTTCTCCACAGCTAAGAGGCTCCCTTTCACGCAGTGTGGGAAGCTCTGTGTCTTACTAAGGAGGGAGGACCCGCCAGCATGCCCACCGCTCTCGGATGCCCAGGCACCCCCGTGGCTGGGACCCTACGTACACTGGCCTTACTTCACCCTAGACGCGAGCCTGCTAATAGGCAACATCCCAAGACACAGCTAGATTTTCACGTGGGTCTGTCTCTGAAACCTTCCGTCATCCCTGAAAGACAGGATTACTTCTCCTCTCTCTCCTCCTTCTCTTAAAGATTTTATTTATTTATTCGAGAGAGAGGAAGAGTGAGAGCACACAAGCAGGGCCAGAGGCTGAGGCAGAGAGAGAAGCAGACTCCTTGCTGAGCAGGGAGCCCGACGTGGGACTCGATCCCAGGACCCTGGGGTCATGACCTGAGCCGAAGGCAGACGCTCAACCAACTGAGCCATCTGGGCGCCCCAGGACATTTCTTCCTTTTGACAAAGTGGTGTCAAGCCCTGTAAGGGGCAACGGGGCACCGTCCTGTACCAGAGTCCTATCCTGAGCCCTCTTCGACAGCACGAGTATTCCTTCCAGGCTGTTTCTGGAAAGAAGCTTTTGTGTCTATGTTAGGGTGAGCCTGAGCAAGCCCAGAGCTAGGAAGCATGTCCTAGCATGCTCCTGCTTTTGCTTGTACATAGTTAAAAAATTCTTCAGATATTTGAGTATTTCATTTATTCAGGTATATCTCTTATTATCTCAACATTAGAATTTCTCCTAGAAGGCGGGCCCCAATTCTGAAAAATTAGCTCTTCTAGGTAAAGATTAGACACTCTCGCACCTCAACGGGTGCTTCATCTCTGACTCTTAAGCCATCAGAGTCTGTCCCAGTTAAATCCAGATTCCACCCATGGGAGGTTTCCTTTTCAAGCTTCCGGTCTCCGTTCTGGACCAGCTGGAGCAGACAGCTGAGGGCCCTCCCCACAGGAGGGGTCTAACGGTGCACCAGCAGCAACTCCTGGAGGCGGCTGCCTGGGAGAAGAGTCCTCACTCACACCAGTTGGCTGGACCTCTAGCGTGTCCCCCTGAGGGATGGTGCTGACTTCCCAGTGCACGAGCCGAAGGGTCCGCCCAGTGTGGGTGCTCAGGTCTGTTAGCAGGCTGCCTTTGCTCTGGACACAATTCAAGGCTTTTCCAGCATCATAGGGACTGAGAGCCAGTGTTTTCCAGAGGCCTCTGTGGCTTTGGAGATTTGCGAGCCCTCAGGGTAGAAAAGGCTTCTCTGCCATGGGGTTCCTTGGTGGGTTCCCACACCAAGAATATCTCCCGGAGTTCCTCTAATCACTGGGTTTTTCCTGTTGCTCAGAAAATGCGCCACAATTCTGCTTTTTCCTGGGTTTGCCCTCAGGCTGTCACCGGCAAGGGCCCAGGATGCTGAGAGGGTCTTCCTGTTTCAGGGGCCTGCGCTCCACGGTGCCTCAGAGTCTCACGAGAGACTGTCCAACCTGCTTTGTCCTTGAGAATCCTTCCCTGTGTCCATGTTCTTCAGGGTTTTGGTTTCCAAACAAGGCAGCCACAACCTGGAACTCCCCTCGGGATAGTCACTGACCGGGAAAACGGTGACGAAGGCCATCATGCAGACCTAAGGCGCCGCTCCATGTGCAGGTATGAATGCCCCGGCCCTAGCTCTTGGGGATGTGGTCCTGAGTGAGGACAGAGGGGCCTAGAGACAAATAAGTGTCACACGTGGTCAGATGCAGAGACCGAGGTGTGCCCAGGGTACAGAGGAGGGACGTCCGTCCCCTGGTCTGGGTTTGGGGCAAGGCTTTATCAAAGGTTCCCGAGGGGGTAACCTTTTGTGCTGGACCTTGAAAGAGGACAGTCCTTGCGAGGCCAAGGAATGTGGGGCTGATTGCGTGCGAAAGGAGCTGATGTGGGGGGCAGCGGCTAGCCTGAAGGATCTCGGTCAGCAGCTGGTCCCAAAGTACAGGCAGACAAAAAAAGTGGAACAGCTCGAAGTCCATCAACAGGTGAATGGATAAACCGATGGTGGTTGATTCGTATGATAGATGATTGTGCCGTAATAAAAAGGAACAGACTTTTACTGACCCTTCCACACGGGTAAGCCTCAGTGATGTTGTCCGTGTGGAAGAAGCCAGATACAAAAGACAAAATACCTTACAATTCCATCCACAGGAGGTTCTAAAAGGGGCCAAACATCTGAACAGTGGTTGCCTCTGGGTAGTGGCAGCGGGAGAGGGCACTGGCCAAGAGGGGGTATGACAGAACTTTCTGGGGCTGGTGGGAATGTCCCATATCTCAACGGGGAGAGGGCGTTGGCTTACATGTGTATACACATGTGTAAGGTGTATGCGTTTGGAAAAACTCATTAAAGGGTGTATGGGCTAGGCTGAAAAGTGGCTCTCCGGGAGGACCACACCCTAGTCCTCAGAACCTGTGAATAAATAACTTTATGGAGCAAAAGGAACAGCACAGCTGTGATGAAGTTAAAGGCACCCAGATGTTGGCATTTTCCAGGTGTAACCATGGAGTCCTCAGAAGAGGGAGGCAGGAGGCCAGAGGAGGCAGGACTCTGAGAGCAAGAGGCTGGAGCTCTGGGAGGAAGGGGGTCATGAGCCAAGGAATGTTCTAGAAGAAGAAGAAGGCAAGGAAGTAGATGTCCACTCACAGCCTACAGAAGGAACGAACGGCTCATACCTTGACTTTGGTCCGGTTTGATTTTGGACTTCTAACACCCAGAATTCTCTATAGGAGAATACCTTTGTTTTAAGACACTAAGTGTGTGAGCATTTGTTCCAGCAACAAGAAAACCAATACACACAGCTCTGATCTGTACATTTCCTTGCATGTTAATTCCATCTCAAAGGGGAAAAAGGCAGAACCAAAAACCAATATGGGACTCTACTTAATAAGACGTGTGCTGAAGTGTATACTTGTATACAGCTTGCCTTGGCATGCATAAAAAAAAAAAAACCAAAATGGAAAAAGGAAAGGATAGGTATGCGTGATAAGGCAGATCTTATAAAATGTTCATAGTAGAGTCTAAGTGACTGATCTATGAGTTTGCACTGTAAGTTCCCCTCCAACTTTCTGTATGTTTGACAGTTTTCACGGTAAAAGACTGGGGGAAAAGATGGAAACTTGACCCTTGGTGGAAAGTTCCAGAACAGAGAGCAGTTCTGCACGGCAAGGTTGTCTGCTTTGCGGAGGGATTGGTGGGCGCAGCTGGAGAGACAGACGGGGGCCAGATGTGGAGAGGACGGGGACTTCTTCCTGGAGGCACTGAGGAGCCTAGGGAGTGCTGTAAACGGGGCAGCACACGTGGGTTTGCCTCTTTACCTCTCATGGCACTAGTCACACCCCAACTGGATTTTCTGCGCAGCTGCTTACCTGACTTGAAATGCGTCGTCTGGAGTGGAGTTCGGAGAGAAGCTGGTAACTAGCCGAAGGGCTCCGTCCCCCTATGTTTGCATCAGCATTAGTGGGGGGTGACAAAGCTAGGACGGATCCAGGTCTGAGAGTGCACAGTCTGTAGGAGGAGGGTAGTTAATTCTAGCCTTATCTTTATGGCCTGCCTGTTCCTGGAGGTAAGGAACATGAAGAAATAAAAAGAAAATTGTTGTACAGACTGAGTCATGGAGGTGCTAATTCAGTAAAATGATGAAGAAAAAGCCCAGGGTCAGGAGTTAGGCTCTCTGGATTCAACAACTATTTACGACATTTTCTTAGCTGTGTGACCTTGGGCAGGTCACTTAACCTCTCTGAGGTTCGTATCCCCTTTGTAAAATGGGAATCACACTAGTCAGCGCCTTCGAGGGTTACTGGGAGGATGACCACAAGTGAGGGAAAGGGACTTGCCATGAAGTACTTGGTATGATGCCTGGCATGGAGCCCGTGCAGGAGAAACATTCGCCATTGTAGCGCTGTTCACTGATTACTTCTCAATAAACACCACGGAAGCAGGAAGCTTGTCAGGACTCCTGGCCTGTGCCATTTCTCCGATGTCTCTCTCTCTTTTTAAGTGTCCAGAGTGGAGCCCAATGTGGGGCTTGAGCTCACGACTGTGAGATCAAGACCCGCGCTGAAATCAGAAGTCAGATGTTTGTTTAATGGACTGAATCACCCAGGTACCCTTCTCCAATGTCTTTCAAAATGATTATTAAGTGCCTAGCTGTGGTCTGCACTATTTGAAGCTTCAGATCTATACTGCATTTCCTCACGAGCATTTCCATTTCCTTATCCCATCGGAACCTCCGGCTCAACAAACTCCAAGCAGAACACAAGGTCCCTCCAGGTTTCTTGCCTCCTTGGTCACGGGGATGCCAGCGGCGTCCACCTAAATCGTGCAGCCTGACGTCTGACAGTCCTGGCAGACTGGGACTTCCTTCTCTGGCTGTGGCCGTCCCCAGCCCCGCCCACACCACTGAGTCCCTTTCCAGAACAGCTGCCTCGTCTCTCACCAGTGCTCCACTCCCCCTGCTGTGGTCATTACGGTTCCCCCCATTTCCTGCAGGAGACTCTTCTCGGGCTCCCTGCTCCCAAACTTGCCTCCTCCAATCTGTTGGTCGCTGCCAGAACGACCTTTCCACCATGGGGATCTGACCACTCCTTGTCGTGTCCAGGTCCGCCACAAGGGCTCCCACAGGTTGGATCCTGTTATGGTGGCTGCTGTGGTCGCTGGGACTCCCATTGCTCCTTGGGATGCGGCTCCCTCCCACGTCTCTGCAGGCTGCCTCTGCTCAGAACCGGTCCACCCCGTCCCCCATCTTTGCCTCACTGCCTTTGACTCTGTGGTTTCCCCTTGACCATCTCCCTCCCAGGCTATGCCCCTGCCCTTACCAGCCTCCAATGCAGCCGTCATCATCCCTGATTTGATTCACTGTAACCTCTGTCTTTCGTCGCTGCCTCCCTGGTGTGTAGCTCAGATCTGGCATGATGGAGATATTCTATTTGTATAGTGAGTGAGGTTAATTCCAGGGTAAAGTTAAAGTAAAAAAAACCCTCAGCATGCCACCTAGGGTCCTGTTAGGAAACAGCTGGCATTCTCACAGGGGGACTGAAGAGGGTTTAAGGAAGGGACTATTTTCCAAGGCGATCTCATTTACTTGTCAGGGCCACCAAGGGGCTGAACCCATGGCACGAGGGAACGCGGGAATGCAGCCCATAAAGGCCAGCCTGCCAGGGCACGGGGCAAGGTGGAAGGTTGAGAAATACGTCTGGAGAAGCAAGAACACGGAGCACATTGAGGAATCCTGGTGTCCTTCCAGAGACTGAGTCTGCGTCTCTGGGTCTGAGCACAGTGGGAGGGAAGGGCTCACATCCGTGAGAACGTGGCACTTCCTTTCTTCTTCCGGCTCCCCCTTTGTCAACCAGAAAAGCCATAGTGGCAAGTAAGGAAGTCTGGAGCCATTCCCGGTCCCTGGCAGGGCGGTCACCGGAGCCCTGCAAGACGGACACCCGTATCCAGTGTATTCTTTGGCGGCCTGAATATGGAGAGCCCCGGTTCTCTTCTGAAACCATACGAAACCTCGGGCTCATTTCTGTTGCTTACGGCCAACACGAGTGAGTCCATCTTCTACTGCAAACTCAGCACAGAAGTACCTCGCTTTTATTTCTTTCTTCAGGTCTGGCCACAGGCTCTGTTAGAAAGAATGCTCCCAGACCAAGTCTCTAGGGCAGAACCTAATTGGCTTCCACATCTTCTATTTGGAGCACCCAAATTCAACCGAAGTGCCTCGAGGGGACTCAATCCGTGCGCCCTCAGGCAGAGAACATGGTGCTGGGGATCATGGACAAGGTTAACCTGCAGCGTTCCGGATCCCAAAATAATTCTGTACCACCTGTCATCCTGTTTCCTTTCCCAGGTTAGGGAGTGACAGGAAAGCCTCATTCTATTTGGATCAAGCAAAGGATCCAGCATCGTCCTAAGAGTTAGGCAGAGCTGGGCAATGTTTAAAGAGGTCCTTTAGGGCCCTTTAAAGAGGCCCTAAAGATGTCCCTGGGACATCCTCTGGTAAGGACTGTGGGGGATGCAAACACGCCTGAGCCAGCCCTGACTTCAAGGCTGACCTTCTAGTTGGGGAGGTCAGGCCGCTGCAAAGAACACGCATGGTAGAGTGTCCGATGGGGGCTTTTGAGCGAGGGTAGGTCGCCTATTTGAGAAAGGGTTGCAGACGGCTGGGGCAAGTCTGTCGAGGTGGGGTCAGCGTGATCGCTTCAGCCAGGGCTGTCCCTTCTCCCGCGCGACCCAGGACGGGTGGGTGCTCCCGGGGCAGCCGTTGGAGGTTCCGTCCAGCAGGGCGCCGGCGGTCAGGCCGGGCGGCAGGGGATGGGGCCCGGGAGCGGGGACTCCCTGCAAGAGCACATCCCTCGGCGCCGGCCTCCGCTAGGGTAGAGAGGGTACCTCGCCCCCCACCCCCGCCCGCGTCGGAGTAAAAGCCCACGGTGCGTCGGGGCGTGTCCTCTCCGTCCGCGAGACCACCGCTCCCTGCTCATTGGCTGTTAGAGAGTGAGCAGCAGGCAGGTTGCCCATTGGCTGCGAGGATGTGGCCACAGCGGCGCTCTTAGCCCCGCCTTCCCACCCCGCCGTGATTGCGAACAGCGCCACCTCGTGTCGGGGTAGCGCGGCTCGCGGAGTTTGGGAACCCCTGTGCGCTGGTTCGAGGCGCTCAGCAAAGGTTGCGCGCGTGCCCACGGTGGGCAGGCACTATGCCCCGGGCTGATTTCCCCTCCACGGCAGGGACAGGCTTGTATGCCCCGGGGGGCATATGCACCACCTGTTATGTGGCTTGTCTTTTTGTGTTCTTCATTCTTTGGAGGGTCAGAAGTTTCTAATTTTAATGTCTTTGGATTATCGGTCTTTTCCTTTACGGCGGATGCTTTTTGTGTCCTGTTTAAGAAATCCTTCTTGTCTTTTGAGCCGATGGTGCCCGGACTGTGGGGGCTTGGAGCGATGTTCTCAGGGCGTTCTGCTTTGGGACCTGGGTTGCCCTGCTTCCACAGCCGGGTGGGCAGATTCTTTTGCGGCTGAAGACCTGGCTGGGCGGGGGAGGGAGAGGCCACTCCTGGGGTCCTTCTGCTGTGGCTCCCGATTTTCCAAGAAGAGCTTTCCTGAAGATTGCTTCCTGACCATTCTTGTGAGTGTGGAAGGTCTTTCAGTGAGTCGGCAGAAGTGTGCGTCGCGGGGCCAGGGTGGGACAGGATCCAGCTAACATCTCTGTGGATGCTCAGGCAGGGTGCGCTGGGATGGGGTGAGCCCAGCTCAGAACTGGGATATCTGGTTCCTCAACTGTGTCCCTGGAGCGGATGAGCTGGGGCAGGGAGAAAACTTACTGGAGACAGTGGAGCTGTAGGAAGCACCCCACCTGCCCTCTACTTTTGGAGTTTGGGGGGTATAATGACATGATTGTGACCAGTTGCGTCAGAGCATTCCTGATGGAGCGGGGGAAACGTCAGGACTTATTGGCTCTTCCTCTTCGGTGGCACCTGGGTTAGGCGAAGTAACCTGTTCATGGTTTCATTTCCAGCACCCACCGTACCTGCCACATGGGGGTATTAGTAGATATTTGTTTTTTTAAAAAAATGCATTGATCGTCCTCAAAGAATTGTTAGGAAAAAGTTATTATTATTATTTTTTTCTTTTCTCCGGAAGAAAACTTTTAGTAGCCACTAGGTGGCGAGGTTAATCGCATCTATGTGGCTTAGAGGGAGAATTCAGTTAGGGAATTGGAGATTTGAATTTAAATGGAATCTTGCTATAATTTTGTTTTTGAACTCAGTCATTAAGTTTAGAAAACCTACTGTCCTAAGAAACGTTTGCAAAGTTAAAATAAAGGCCCTCTTGGGTTACTTCCTCAAGCTAAAGATGGTATGGGTTTCTCTTCCATCTTGTTTCCAAATCAGTCCTTTTATGGCTTGACTGGTTATAAATTCTTTCCATTCTTCATTCAGATAAACGAACGCCAATCCAGTTCACCCTTCTGCTCAGAAGTGGTGTTTTACTGTCAGAATCTGGCAACCTCCTTTGTTTATTGCATCTGGCGGATCTGAGCCTTGGAGAAAACCTGGCCCCTTCACAAGCCCCGCCCACAGCACCCCCTCCGCCTCCCTACCGCCCCGCCCTCCTTCCCAGCGTCCTCAGAGTTCCTGATCTATGGTTTCCTCTTCTGCAGGAAATAAAGATGTCATGCCATCCCTGTATTTTCTTAAAAAACAACAACCTCCCCAATAAAACCTCAAAAGCAATTTATTTGAAAATACAGCTAAGATCACAATCTTGAGGTATCTGTTTTGATGGGGAAAATGAAGATATATATAGATTTAGATATAGATATATAAAAAGGACTCAAAGATTTGGAGATAGAGATAGGCAAATAATCCCAAATTTATCTGTTTATCATTATAGTAAAACTGATCTTCTTGTTTGTTCCATGAACAGTTCTGTGAATTTTAATACATGCATAGATTCATATAACCACTACCATGATCTAGGAACAGTACTATTGACCCCAAAACTCCTCGTGCTACACCTTGTTCAGTCACACCAAGATGTTTCTGTACCACAATGTGCCTCTACTTAACAATTACAAAAAATATTGTGCCACTTCCTCTGGCTATCACGGCTTCTGATGAGAAACCACAGAAATTTGGATCATTCTTCTCTATAGGTAACGGGTCATTTTTGTTTGGTTGTTTTCAAGATTTTTTCTTTGTCTTTAGTTTTTAGCAGTTTAGAAGTCTATCCTTGTATTTCTTTGAGTTCATTCTGTGTAGGGTTTATTGTGCTTCCTGAATCTTGATTTTTATGTCTTTCAATAAATCTGGGACTTTTTCAACTATATTTCTTCACATGAACAATAGTCATTCTTCTGGATACCTTTCATTTGTCTCTCTAGTCTTTCTACCTTTCTGTAGCCTACTCTGTGCCCCCCAAAAGAGTCTTGTTTTGATTACATCAGTAAGCTCTCATGTTCTATGATGTTGGGTTTGGTCAGTAGGGAATACTAGCAAGAGATAAGAGTGGGGTAGCTTGGGTATTCACTCCCTAAGATCCCTCCCTGAAAGGTCATCTCAGGCTGGCTGTGTTTCTCTTTGAAGGAGACAGCTCAGATCAAGCACCATCTCCATCAGCTTTCTCTGTCTCTGGCTGAGACACAGTTGTCTTCTTCCTCCCATTGTCTTTGCCTGCTTTTGATCCTTTTGATCCTTTTCCAAATTTAGGCATCCTGAAGGAAAAAAGGTTTACTTATCATTGATAGGTTTTATACCAATTGATATAATTAATGACTTTTGCAGTAGTCATTATTTTATATTGTTTTGAAATTAACTCAAGTAAATGAAGTCCTGATGTGTGCTTTTTTTTTTTAAAGATTTTATTTATTTGTCAGAGAGAGAGAGAGAGAGAGCGAGCACAGGCAGACAGAGAGGCAGGCAGAGACAGAGGGAGAAGCAGGCTCCCTGCCGAGCAAGGAGCCCGATGTGGGACTTGATCCCAGGACGCTGGGATCATGACCTGAGCCGAAGGCAGCTGCTTAACCTACTGAGCCACCCAGGCGTCCCCTGATGTGTGCTTTTATTGTGATTATCTCATTCATACAGAAGAGGATAGAAAATGGATATGTGCAGTTTTCATAAACATAATCATAATATGTCCACCATCTAGGTTAAGAAGAAACTCTGACCTCTACTGTAGACCTCTGTGCAGTTCTCTGTAGACACACCTTCCTCCTCCCCATTCACCCCTGCTGGGAGGAAACTCTGCTATCCCAATTTTCCTGTTATCCAACTCCCTGCTTTTCATCTTAGTTTTGAGATACGTAGGTATCTACATTCTTCAATTCTGAAGAACTCAAGAGCAAGCACAAAGCTAGGTGTGTCAGGAATGGTCAAGATGGATGATCTTCTGGATGAATATCAAGATTGAGTTGCCCTCCTACAAGTTGTGGGAACCTTTGCTGGTGGAAGTTGGGGCAGAGCCAGGAGCACATCTAGCGAAATGCAGAACTCACCAGAACTCACTGGCAAGGCTGTATTATGGGTCAGAAGGAATATGGTCAGTGGCTGACCTCCCACTCACTGGACTCGAACAGAGCAAAGCAGAACCCTTCTGTGGGATCTATCAATCAATCTATCTATCTAGGACCATCCTAGGCATACCCAGGTGGTAGGATTCCAAGGGAACATGCACAGGTCCAGACAATTCAAGTAAAAATAAGAGTCTGACCATCTCACTCTTTGGTCTGATACTGGTTGATCATACCTCAGTTTTTCTTCTCTGACTCTCATTTTTCACAAATGACACTTCTTCTTGAAAGTAATCCATATTTGTTTGACAAATTTATACCATGAAGTGTCCAATTTTTAGACCCTGTTTGACTTATATTTATCTCTCAATCCTCCCATTATCCCTGGGTTTTAGGCATAATTGCTTCTGTTTTAAAAGTGAAAAGACTGGGGCACCTGGGTGACTTAGTCCTTAAGCTTCTGCCTTTGGCTCAGGTCATGATCTCAGGGTCCTGGGATTGAGCCCCGCATCGGGCTTCCTGCTCAGTGGAGAGCCTGCTTCTCCCTCTCCCACTCCCTCTGCTTGTGTTCCCTCTCTTGCTGTGTCTCTCTCTGCCAAATAAATAAATAAATTCTTTTTTTATTTTTAATTTTTTATTAACATATAATGTATTATTAGCCCCCGGGGTACAGGTCTGTGAGTCGCCAGGCTTACGCACTTCACAGCACTCACCATAGCACATACCCTCCCCAATGTCCATAACCCCACCACCCTCTCTCTACCCCCCGCCCCCAGCAACCCTCAGTTTGTTTTGTGAAATTGAGAGTCTCTTATGGTTTGGCTCCCCCCCCCCATCCCATCTTGTTTCATTTTTTCCTTCCCTACCCCCCAAACCTCCCACATTGCCTCTCAGATTTTCATATCAGGGAGATCATATGATAATTGTGTTTCTCTGATTGACTAAATAAATAAAATCTTTTAAAAAAATAAAAATAAAGGAAGTGAGAAGACTATTGCTTAGAAGGTATTTGTAACTGACCTAACGTTGTGCTGAGATCTGTGGTCTGGTCTTCTGACTTCAGACTCAGAACTTGTCCAGAGGACCGTGCCTGCTTCATTCTCCCTGTTGTCTCTCTTTTGGCTCTGCCAGCTGGGGAGCTGCCTGGTCTGAATGCCTGCCTTGTCCAACTCCTTATTTGGGTTTCATGGGACAGTGAGGTTGTTTGCTCTTCTTGGTCTTTTGGTCTGTGTCACTTGGAGAATCTGGTAAGCAAGTACTAAATCTGTTGAGATTCTAATTGGAATTGCATTGAATTTATGCATCCATTTGAAGCGAGATGCCGTCTTTACAGAACTAAGTCCTTACAAGAACTAAGTCCTTACTTCTATGGACATGGTATATGTATTTCTATTTTTTTAAGGTATTTGTAAACATTTCCTAATAATCTTATTAATGTCTTGATTTATATAGGTTTGATCGTAAGTAGCTTACAGTTTCATTGTTATTGTAAATAGCTTCTTTAAGAAGTTATTTTCTCCTTTTTATTTTTTGAAAAGATTTTATTTACTTATTTATTTGACAGACAGAGATCACAAGTAGGCAGAGGCAGGCAGAGAGAGACGGGGAAGCAGCCTCCCTGCTGAGCAGAGAGCCCAATGCGGGACTCGATCCCAGCACTCTGGGATCATGACCTGAGCCAAAGGCAGAGGCTTTACCCACTGAGCCACCCAGGTGCCCTGTTTTCTTCTTTTTAAAAAATCAGTATGGAATTAATTTTTCTCATACATATATTAAAAGGTGAGCAATCCGGGGCTAGTTTGGCACATGCAGTGATGCTATAGAAGGCACAGGGCTTCTTTGGGCTTCCTTTGAACCATGTCCAGCCCATGGATGGTACCTTTCTGTCTACAAGATGGTTCCTCCAGCTGGAGGTACAGGTTCCTGCTTCCAGGAGGGAATGGATGAAATGGGAGAAGGAAGGAGAGAGTGACTGCTTCATTGACCACAGTGGCTTCTTCATATGTAGGAACGCTCTCTGCCTCAAAGTCTGATTTTAACAGAGCGATAGCAACTTAATTGTTATGTAACAAAAATATTTGTATTATAACTAAAATATGTAATTTTTATATCCTCTTACCCTCAAAATCTTTCTGAATTGTTTTAGATGTGTTTCTTGTAAACAGCTTATGGATGAATTTTATACAAATGCCATCTTATCTTGGGGCGCCTGGGTGGCTCCGTCGGTTAGGCATCTGTCTTTCGCTCAGGTCATGATCCCAGGGTCCTGGGATCAAGCCCCCCCCATCTCTGGCTCCCTGCTCAGCGGGGAGTCTGCTGCTTCCTTTCCCACTCCCAGTCCCACTCCCTCTGCTCATACTCTCTCTCTTTCTCTGAAATAAATAAAATCTCTTTTAAAAATGCAATCTATCTTTGCATTTTAAAGAGATTATTTAGTCCATTTGTATTTACTGCAAATACTCATATAACTTAGTTTATAGCCATCTTCTGTTGTCTGCTTTCTATTTGGTTTTCTCCCTCTCCTCCCCCTCTTCCTCCTCCTCCCACTCTTCCTCCTTCTTCTTTTTAAGGTGGCTCCATGCCCAGCACCCTGAGATCAAGACCTGGGTTGAGATCAAGAGTTGAACACTTAGTCAGCTAAGCCACCCAGGCGCCCCTGTTTTGCTTTTTAAAATGTCTCTTTTTTATCTTTTCTCTGTTCTTATTTTGCTTTAATTGAATTTTCTCATTCTATATTTTTCTCCAAGCAGAAATTTAAAGTTTTAAGATTTTTTTTCTTATTCTTTCAGTAATTACTATTGAATTACTGAAACACTTAAATTTAGGTGTTAGGTGAATGAGCACATGAATGAATGAGTTGACAAACGTTAAATATAATCAACATCTTTAACTTCTTTTCCAAACAGCGTAAAGACCTCATACCCCTTTAATCTACTCATTCCTTGCCAGGAGGGGTGTGATATAATACTGCCCTTGACTGTTTTTGATACATTCTTTTTGTTGTCTGAAATTTAACTCTGATGTCTTTAAAGATTTTATTTATTTTACCTGAGAGAGAGCAGGAAGAGGAGCAGAGGGATAGGGAGAGAATCTCAAGCTGACTCTGTGCTAAGCATGGAGCCGGACACAGGGCTCTATCTCACCACCTGAGATATGACCGGAGCCAAAACCAAGAGCAGGGTGCTTAACCAACCTAGCCATCCGGACATCCTTTACTCTCATGTGTTTAGATGAGGATTTCTTTTTATTTATCCTGCTTTGTGTTTGTAGAGCTTCTTCTATCCAAGAATTCTTGTGTTTTCTTAATTCAGAAAATTCCGCAGCCATTATATTTGATATTTCTCGTCTATTACTCTATTTCTTCCTCTTGGAATTCTGTCTATACCTCAGATCAAAGTGTCTCTTAAATTGCTATTTTCCATCTCTGTTTTCTATCTGAGCTGCATTTCAGATAACTCCATCAGACCTATTTTCCAATTTACTATTTCTCTCTGCAGCTATGTCTAATCTGTTTACTGGGGGGGGGGGGGTTATTTTAATTACTGTAACATTGGATTCTGGAGGTTCACTTTGGGATTAAAAAATCTGTCCGATAATTTTTTGCTGAGCTCTTATTTTTGCCAATACTTTAATTGCCTTTTTTTTTTTTTGAAAGATTTTATTTATTTGACAGAGAGAGACACAGTGAGAGAAGGAACACAAGCAGGGGGAGTGGGAGAGGGAGAAGCATGCTTCCTGATGAGCAAGGAGCCCAATGTGGGGCTTGATCCTAGGACTCTGGGATCATGACCTGAGTTGAAGGCAGACACTTAATGACTGAGCCACCCAGGCACCTCTTCAGCGTGGTTATTAAATAAAGTTTTGGGTTACAGAATTTGACAGACACCTCCAGAGCAGTGAGCAGGAAAGCATTAACACAAAGGCTGCTCTTTACTGGGCCCTGCTTGGAGGGCTGGCTCTTGTCTGCCTTCTCAGAATTTGGCTTTTGGAATGTTCTTATGCTGATAAGTTTTTTGTTGTGTGCTTGCAGCACTGAATTGCACCAAATCTGCTTGCCTAGACTTACACACAATGTGATTTCAGGTGGACACTTGCTTTTCTTCTGAGAATCTGTGTTGGTTGTGCAGGTGAAGAAAGTGCCTATGTGACCAGCCTCCAGTAAAAACCCTGGGTTCTGGGTCTTCAGTGTCCTTCCCTGAGCAGAAACACTGCATATATGTTTGTAGGAGTGCTGACAATACTGCTTCGTCCTTGAGCCCCTCCCCCACATCCTGTTCATGTTTGCTAGATTAGAAATACTGGCCAAGGTCGGGATGGGGGGAGGCTTGTTTTGAAGATCCCCTATCTGTTAGAGATAACACAGTCTTTCCCTTTTCTGATGCACAGGAGTGTCACAAGCTTTAACAAAGGGTTGCTGTAATTAGGAACACGCAAGCTGTCTGATGTGCACGTGAACCCTTTGATCTCACGACAGTGCCCTCCTTCATGTGTGATCACTGTGCAAAATCTGTGGACTAAGGTCTGGACACTGAGGAGAGTAACTCTGCAGCTGCCAGGGACCCCCCACCCCCACCCCCACCCATCCCTGAACCCCAATAAAACTCTATATAAATTCAATGGAGTGGCCTCTTTGTTTTCTGGTCTCAAAGTGCTTCTCAGTTTGGGGAAACTTTACTATCTTTTCCCCACCTTTGAACAGTGTTACTATGTGGTCTCAGTGGTGGGAGGACGTAGGACACCTGAGCCCAGATTCCTCCAGAGTCCACCCAATATGCCTTCGTCCCTTGCTGACACTGCTGTGGCTAAATGTAGCTGTGACTACAACCCCACACAGAGTCCTATGGATCCTTCCAGTGGAACACCGAGTGTGTGCGTGACTGCGGGACTCCCAAGCAGGTGGATACGAATTTCAGGACTCAGCACTCTGAATTCATGCTCCTGCTTCTATGGGGGCCTATTCAAATTAGCCATGAACTTAAACCTACATGAATTGTGCTGTGTCTGGCAGTTGTGGGTACTTTCTCATGGAACAAATTCAGGGTTTCTATGTCATTGTCTGTCTTTAACAAATAATTTCCAAAGTGACGGCTTTATGTCATCTATTTCTCACTATTTACAAACAACAACAACAACAAAAGTCCAATTCTCAGTTTGCCCTGCGTTCAGTCTCTTACATCTGAATTGTAGGCAGAGGGGCTTAGAGTCCTGCTCCCTTTCACCTTCTGCCCGGGCATTTGGACCTCCAGTCCCAGAACCAGCCTCCAGGAGAGTTTACTTTCAAGGTTGGCAACTCCAAACCCAGATGGGGGACTGGGAGATGGAGGACCTTGGTAGATTTGCGCTGACTCCCCCGACCCACCGCCTTGCCCAGCCAAGAGAAGTCCCTGGAATAACTAAGCAAGAAGCTGTGAGAAACAAGACAGTTTATTGTCATCGCTGCTCATGAGGGGCTGTGAAGCAGGGTGGGATGGTGAAGGTGAGCCAGAAATGAGCAAGACTCGTATCACGATTGGTGGCCGTGGCCATGGCCGGGGTGGGGTGGCGGAAGGACAAGCGGAGCTAGTGCAGGCTCCTTCCCCAGACCGGTCCTTCTCCCAGGAGCCAGAGGCAGGGATGCCTAGTCCAGGGAGACACCAGGCATGGACACTCAGGAGAAGCACAGCTGGGTTTCCCTCACTCCCAGCAGTTTTTTCTGGTCTGTTTCCTAAGGGATGCAGAGGGGCAAGATAGCGTGGGGAGAGGAGGTGCAAATTCTTTCCTCCAGAGCAGCTTCGTTCTGGAGCTAGATTAGCACTAGCCTCAGGGTACCTGATGCCAATACCCCCAATGGCCCCGCATGGATACAGACTTTCCTGGCTTCCTGGGGGTCTTAGTCCTAGGAGGCCACTTGGTCAGGGACAGGGGTTCTCTGGGCCAGGCCCCCACTGGGGTAGAAAGACAGACACGATGCCCCTTGGGACTCACTATAAGGGTCCTTTTCCCTCCCCAAGCCACATCTTGTCCATCTCTGCTCCTCTGGACACCCCTGCTGCCCAATATATAGACACAAACTTTAGGGACTCACCTTCTTACTTTGGGACCTTCTCCAGCAGTACAGACAGAGGGGGACCAGAGATGCCAGAAACAGCAGAACCCAGACACCCAACAGCATGGCCTGAAAGCTTATGAACAGGGCCTGGGGACAGAGGGCCAGTCACTGTGCCATCTGCTCTGTGCTCTCCCTCATTTCCAGCACAGCGCCTCCCCCTGCTTCATCCTAACACCCGTAGCTTCTGGCCGGGCTGAGGAAGGAGCCGTGCATGAGGGAGGGGGTGTGCACGAGTCCAGCACACAGAGAGCAGCCAGAAACCCCTCCTCTCAGGCCTCGGCGTCCTCCTCGGAACAGAGATGCGCTCGGGCTATGAATCGGTGCCCCAGCAGCCCCGAGGCTGGAGAGGACCCAGGAAGGATGTGCAGTAATCCCTCCGTAGCACTGTGCACCCCTGCAGCGCTGGTTCATTTATGATCATTTCAGGGTTTGTGTGTCCCACGAGTCTGGAACACCCCCAATCACGGGGACTGTTTCCGGTCTGTTCAGTGCCGCAGCTGCGGTGACAGTAGTCTAGCTGGGTGTGTGCAACAGGGGACCCGGCCTTGCTCTCGCATCTTGGCCCTCCCCGCCCAGAGCCTGCTGCGCCCCTTCCTCCGCCCACCCCCCACCGACCTTCAGCATGCTCAGGTAGGAAAGGCACAGGTGCAGTCTTCTGGTTTCTTCTGGACTTGGAGTGGTCCAGGGCGCAGCGCCCCAGGACAAACCCGTTGAGGAGACCTGACAGATATAGTCTCTAAAATGAAACTTGTACTCGTGGAAATAACGAGCCCCAATGGCGACGGCGGCAATGGACGTGGCGAAAGTTGCCAGGGCGAGCAGGGTCTTTAGCAAGGCCTGGTGAGGAGAGAAGGCAGAGTGAGACCTGGGAGGCTCCGTCTCCAGGAGCCCAGCCGAGGAGAGACGGGCACGCTCCGGGCAGGAGGCTGGGCTGGGGTGGCCTCCAGCTTCTGGGCCTCCAGCTTCTGGGCCTGGCGTCCCGCCCCAAACTCACCCAGTAGATGCCGCCCCGTTTCTCGTAAATGAAGGCGACAGCTCCAGCCAGCACAGCCTGGGGAGAGAGGGAAGCAGGACCGGGGCTAGCACAGGGGACGCAAGCCCTCCAGCAGTCTGATTCCGTTTCCCTCAGTAACCCCCACAGACAGAGCCAACCATCGGCCCATCCTTCCTGGGGACACTCCATGTGAACCTAAGGTTTTGAGCTAAGCTTTGTTGTCTGTAGGTAGGCCTGGGTCAAACTCCTGAGGCGTCAGGACCCTCTGATTTAGTGACATCGAGGAGCCTTCCTTCCCTTCTTCCCTTCTCCAAAACTGTTCTTTTAAAGCAATGGTGCTTTATGGGGGTTCCGATGGGGGCGCAGAAGCCCTAGGTTGTTGGAGAAGCTCTCTGTGCAGGATGGGTCTGTGGGTGGCCTCCGGTCCAGGCGCCTGTCCGGCAGTGCCCGCCACCCGGGCTGACAGAACAGGACGTCTGGGGCATCCTGGAGGATGGACAGGTTTGAATCCCATTTGGCGATGCTAGAACTAATCTGAGTGTTTTGCCATTGGGGGGACGAGGACGATTATTCTGGCTCTTCTCTCCATCAATATGCCGTGAGTGCGGGTGTGCCGAAGGGCCTCTCGGTGCTACCACGACCTGCCCCCGAGCCCCTCTTGTAGATCGCACACACGCATCTGTAAACGTTTGCCACTGTTGTTCCGTGGCACCCATTGGATTCCCCGCACGTGGAGGACCCGCAGAGGACGGTGGGAAATGACCAGGAGTTGCCCTCGTCTTGTAGAGTATACACACTCCAGTACGTTCTGCCTGCCCAACTCAGGGCAAGTGTCTGGAAATGAGCTGGGTCCCAGGTCTTTGGTTGATGTTTGCTGCTGAACATGGTGGGGAGGCGGCCAGGCTGGCGGGAAACCATGACCGCTGGCCAGGTGACTTTGGTCAGACCACCGTTTCCCTTGGCTATTTTCTCATCTGTAGAAACAGGGAATCAGCCTCAATAACTTCGGGGCTTTTCGACTAGGGACACCTTTTAGAGTATCCTGGTGATGACGGTGATGGTCTGTCCCCTCCGACTGGAGGCGAATCTGCCCCTTCTTGGCCTGTCCACCATCCACCTGCCCGACTCACCACAGCCCCTGTCCAGAGGGCAGCTCCGGAGCCACGCAAGGTGCAGAAGTGGAAGAAGTAGAGGAAGCCTCCCAGGGCGCCGCTCAGCACCCCCAGCGCGATCTGTACCACCTGGAGAGAGATGACGAGCCGGAGGTTGTGGCTCCCAGACTCCTGGGCCCAGGAGCCACCTCAGGTGTGAACAGCTGGAACCACGAGAGAGAGAGAGGGGGGAGGGGACGGGGGAGGGGGAGCAGCCCACACTGGGTCAGGCAGAGGGAGAGGGTGGCTCAGGGCTCCACCGCGTAGGACTTTAAATGGCCACGGCTCTCCTGCACCCTCCCAGCCCAAAGCCCACCCTCCGTCAGCTTTCACTGAGAAGGACAGTGAGTGAGTAAAAGAGCTGGAAACGGAGCACAGGCGATCCGGATTTCTAAGAAGAGAAAACTGGCTGAGCTTCCAGTTCAGAGAGGCTGGCCATGGATGTGCACAGCAGAAGCAGGGTCCTCTTTCCCTGACACAGGGAGCCTGAGGGCCCTTCTGGGCCCCTACTCACCCAGGAGGCCACCAGCAGCCGGCTCCGGCCCCCGGTCCGGGAGACGGCGTCCGGGGTGGGGGACCGAAGCTGGGAGCAGGCGCGGATCAGGAGCGTGGCCAGAGCCGACTCCTGGTGGATGTGCACGTCGATGCGGGTGGGCTCTGGGGCCTCAGGGGCCGCCTCACCACGGTCGGCTGTCTCCACGCGTGTGTCAGCTGTCTCCACGCGTGTGTCAGCTGTCTCCACGCGTGTGTCAGCTGTCTCCACGCGTGTGTCAGCTGTCTCCACGCGTGTGTCAGCTGTCGCCATGCGTGCGGACACCTGCCTGAGAGAGAGGAAGGGAGAGGCACAGCGAGGGAAAGCCGGCGGACGTGTTCAAAGATCCCATTGGCCTTCGAAGCCGGTGGGGGGGTCCCTGTCACAGAACAACGTTGCCGGCCCTTTCTCAAGGGTGTTGGGTCAGGACGGCCTGGCTCTGCTGGTGCTGTTGCGACGGCCAAGCCCGCTGGAGCCTCCCCCAGGTCTCATCCTCCCCCCGCGTCAGGGTCCCGCCGAAGCAGCGCCCCGCAGTCCTCACCTCTCCTCCCTCTTCCGCCAGCCCGCCATCCCCATCCCTACCCTGAGGCATCCCGCTATGGGGCTGAACCCCAGGGCCGCGCTGCTGAACCCCAGGGCCCCAGGTCCTGTTGCTGCAGCTACTCTGCCGATGGGCCTGCGGACACCCCTCAGCCCCTAAATACCTCCCTGTCCACCAAGAGTCACGGCTCTGCCCATTCAAGTTGCCGCCCCCCGCTCCCCCCAACAATGAAGGGACGCGCTGCGGGTGCAGATGGAGGGCAAGGCCAGGCGGACTGGGCATCAAGCAGGGACACACCGGCCTCTGCTCCTGCCGGCTTCCCGGAGTCCATTCTCCACTGGCAGTTGGTCCCTCCCTCCCTCCCCAGCAAGTTCTGGGCCAGGCTTTGGTGGCCTGTGAGGGGTTGGGTGGGGAGTCCAGTGAGGAGGGGTCCTGGAAAAGGCCTGCCTGGCTGTCACCCGCCTCACCTGCTCTCCTTAGGAGCCCCTGCGGGTGAGTGCGCCTGCAGGGATGGCCGGCTGGGCTGGGCTGGGCTGGCTGGAGCTGGAAACCCAGCGGATGGAGGAGGAGGTTGGTGCAACACCAGAAGCGCAGGGTCGGAGCGGGGCGTGGTGAACCTCAGCATCCTTTCGAGAAGACAGCCTGGCAGAGGGGCCCCTGTGGGGGGGGTTTCCAGCTGCCTGCCCATCCCTGGGGTCCAGCCTAGAGCGTGCATGAGAGGTGGGGGGCCCGGGAGCCCACAAAGCTGAGGAGCCCTGGGAGAGCCCGGAAGCTGTCTTCTCCCCCATGACCGCTTGGGCAGGTACTTTCTGAGCATGGGTCTGCGGCTGCTGTGGGTGGGGGCCCCATCTGTGTTGTGAGAGTCAGTCGGAGTGCGTGCGTGCGTGCGTGCGTGTGTGTGTGTGTACTCACATGCATGCACTCTGCCTTTCTCACCAGCCTGGTTATAACTCAAGACGGAATCCCCCTAGAGGGGCCCTGTTGCCCCAGCTGTTTTCTGGGAAGTTGCAAAGCTGAAGGTCAGACCTTCCTCCCTCCACGCCTTCCCTCTACTCTTCTCTTTCCCAACTACGGGTCCTCAGCTGCGGGTGGATCCTCCCAGTCCTGCTCTGCTGAGGCTCCCAGAGGACAGCAGGTGAGCAGGGCCCCTGGCCAGGTGGCCCCTTCCCAGGAGACTCTCACCATTGGACCTTGCTCTCTTGAGGAGTCTCCAAGGCCAGTCCCCAAAGCCCCCGTCCTATCTCCCAGGATGCTGCTCTCTCCTCATTCCCAGTTCCCACGGGACTTGCTAGGGGTGCGGAGGGATGCCCTCAACAGGGTGTGACCTGGGTGGGGGGCATGTGTTTGGCTGCACAAGCCTCATCGGGCCTGCCCAGTGCAATGGCTGATGCTCAGGCGGCTGGGTGGCGAGAGCTCCTCCAGAGTGGAGCTGAAAGGTGGAGGGCCCCGCTGTGGCACGGGTCCTGCTCCTCTCTCCCCAGCCCCAGAAGCACTGGGAAGAGCAGGGCAGAGAGAATGGCCAGAGCAGCAGGGACAAGCCTCACACCGTGAAGCCCAGAGGGCATGGGGGGAGAGTCCTCATGGGACCGGCCTGGTCCAGCAGACAAGCAGGGGGCTTGGCTGAGCCTGGGTTGGAGTGTGGTGGGGGAAGCGGTGGTGCCCAGGGGCTTAGGGAGCTGGAGCCCAAGGCACATTCAGGGCTGCCCCATGGTGCTGGCTCCTGGGGCCCAAGGGGGAGATCCGGCTGACCCAAGGCACACATCCTTGAGTGTATCAGTGAAGAAATCTGAACCTACTTGTGCATCTGCAGAATTGTCCAACACCTGTGCTTTATACTCGGCCTTTCGAGTACTACTGTGCCCAGGTGGGTACAAGAATGACACTGCTCTGAAGGACGCAGAATAAAAGGGAAGGCTGTAGGGTCGCCATCTTGCTGATGTTAGAATTGTTACAATGTCATGATTTCCATCCGGGATGCTGAAGGAGAGCGCCCATTAGCATCACCGCGGAGGATTGCTTTTGGGGCTGGGCAAGTTGATTCCAAAGTGCATATGGAGACGTAACCTAGCAAAAAAAGGCAATAAAAGAAAAAATAACACGGAGGGTCATGAAATAGTTCAATTAAATATTAAACTCCATCCTCGTCATTAAAATCGTGGTGATGGTACCTAACTCACCACACTCAACAATAGAATATAATGACTAGAATAGATCTGAATTCCCAGGAGAATTTTGGTTTTGCTCAGGAGAACATTTTAAAGCAGTAGGAGAAAGATAATATATTCCTCGAACAGAACATACCCTTCAGAAGTTAACCATCTGGGGAAAGAAACCCCACAGCAACTTGGATCTGTACCTTCCAACTTACAAGATAAACCCCAGATGGATCAACATTTAAATGTGAAAACCGAAAGCATAACACTACTTGAAAGAAAACAGGGAAGAATTATTTTATAATCTTGATGTGGGAAAGTCCTTTTTAAGTATGATATAAAACCCAGAAATCAGAATAAAGATGGAAACTGGTTAACTAGAAAATAGATCACAAGTTGTAAAGAAATATCTGGAAATCCTGTCACAGATGATAATTTTTCAAATACCCGAGATCCTATACAAAACATAGCAGTAAAACAAGAAGGACTTGGCTACGAACAGAGAGCGCACAAAAGAAGGAAAAAACAGTGTCTTAAACATATGAAAAGATGACCAGTCCAGTATCACTCATCGTAAGACAACTACGGATTGAAACGATACTGGGATAGTCACAGAAAGCAGATCAGTGGTTGCCTTGGGCCAGAGGTCGAGGGGTTTACTGGGGACAGAACATTATGGAATTTTTTGCGTATGGAAATGTTCTCTACCGTGACGGCGGTTGGGGTTGTACGAATGTATGAATTTGTTAAACCTCACTGAGATGCCCCCTGAAAAGGGGGCATTTTGCTGCATAAAACTGATTAAAATCAGTTTAAAATAATAAGATGTAATTTTCCTGATAGACATTTGAAAAAGATTAAAAAGGGGCACCTGGGTGGCTCAGTGGGTTAAGCCGCTGCCTTCGGCTCGGGTCATGATCTCAGGGTCCTGGGATCGAGTCCCGCATTGGGGTCCCTGCTCAGTGGGGAACCTGCTTCCCTATCTCTCTCTGCCTGCCTCTCTGCCTACTTGTGATCTCTCTCTGTCAAATAAATAAATAAAATCTTTAAAAAAAAAGAAAAAGAAAAAGAAAAAGATTTAAAAATTTGCTGACACCTCCTGCTGGCCATGGAGAGGGGCAGTGGACGTGCTTTGACCTTGCTTCTGCTTGTGGATGGCATGGGGTAGCCCCACACAGGGCGGTATCTATTAAAATGACACATGCATGTTCCCATTGACCTGGTGATTCCCCATTGTTTGCAAGAGGAAATCGATGTCTGTCAATAGGGGCTGACTGAGGGGCACCTGGGTGGCTCGGTTAAGCCTCTGCCTTCGGCTCGGGTCAAGATCCCATGGGCCTGGGATGAAGCCTCACATTGAGCTTCCTGCTCTGAGGGGAGCCTGCTTCTCTCTCTCCCCCTCTGTCACTCCCCCTGTTTATGCTCTCTCTCTCTCTTCTCTCTCTCAAATAAATAAATAAAATCTTAAAAAAAAATAAGAGCCTGCTGGGAACAATCCTGATGCATTCTGATAATGGAATGCTGCGCAGCCAGACACATGAGTGAGAAAGCATTCTATGGACTGATGTACAATTATCTTCAAAACATAGTTCGGTGAACAAATCATTGTGTAGATGGTGTGTTTAGTCTCCTGCTCTTTGTGGGAAAGGGGGGAGGAGATTATATTTTATGTGCTTTCCTATACAAAAAATGTCATTGTAGGATATGTAAAAAATGATAACTTCCGTTTCCAACTAGAAGGAAACGAGGTGACTGGGAAGGAAAGATGGGAGGGAGCGTTTTAAAGGTCTGTCCCTTTGTATCTTTTGAATTTTTTAACCATATGGAAGTATTATGCATAAATATATATACTAAGTCCCTGAACTAATTCAGATTCCTTTCCTTGCCCAACCTGAGACTTAGACAGACTGTGTCAGACCGTTCTGGGGAGAGGTCCAGGAATATATGTGGTAAAGAACTCTGGAGGTGACTTGGGCTTGCATCCCAGATTAAGGCCGCTGTGACACTGCCACCTGCTCTGGGAAGACCCTTTGGATCTTGACAAGGGACTGTTCTCTCCCTTTACTCATGCAACATATTCCTTTTTATCTTCGCTGCTTCCCAGACCTCGCTTTTGTACATCTTCTTCCCAGCAGGCAGGATGCCCCAAAGCGTGGTGACCGTGAACGGGGTCGATGTGGCCTCTACGCTGTCCCAGCGCAGCCACATCAACATCCACGTCCACCAGGAATCAGCTTTGGCTCAACTGTTAAAAGCTGGGGCTTCCCTGAAGGACGTCTTTTCTCACCCTCGGGACACGGCCCCCTCCAAGGCCAGGATGAGCTACGGGCAGCTGACACTGGGGGTAAGAGGGGTGGGCGCTACAGAGGGCGGTGACTCCCCTTCAACGGGATGAAAAAAAAAGTGGGTTGATTCCTCATGAGAACTTACTGTTTGTATCTCATCTTTTTTGGGAAAAGAAAGTTTTGGTAGGTTGCCCCACCCATGTAGATGGAAAAGGACGATGGGACTCTTCGTTGGTACAGTGGGGGGGTCCCGGTCGGAGGTGGGGGACGGGTGGCTGTTCGCGGAGTTTCATGGAACCCTGGTGGACTGAGGGCCCGCAGATGCGCGACAATATTATAGGCACTTCGGGGAAAACTACAGAGAGTCCTTAGGCTCTAGCCTAAAAGAGCTCAGCATCCGTCAGAAGGGATCACACCACCATACACATGCCTAGAATGAAAGGTAGAGCAGGTAACATTCCTAGGGTTCGACCTGCGGCAGTTGGCATCTGAGCCAGACTTGTGTGGACGAAGAGTAGGTGTAGCCAGATAGAGGTGAAGGATGGAAGAAAAGGAAGGCCAGGTCGAGAAAAGTGGCAGGAGCAGGGGGGAAGGAGCCAGAAAGCACTGCGCAAGTTCTTTCAGAGTGAAGAGAATGGGACTCAGGGCAGATCGGACTGGAAATGCAGCCCAGGGCCCTACTGCTCAGAGTCTTGACTGACAAGGCGAGAAGCGTCCCGAATCAGCGTCCGAGGTGGGAAGGCTGCCTCCCTGTTTACGAACCTGCCTCCCGGCCAGGAGGGGCCCAGGGAAGAAGGGTGGAGGGTCTGCGCCTGGCCAGGCCCAGCAGAAATGACAAGGAGAGAGAGGAGTCTCCGTCATCGGCAGATGACATCTCCATGACCTGGGGGTGAGTGGGCTTGGGGTACAGGAGGGAGAGGAATCCAAGAACACGGTGAGGTTGGCATGTCGGGGACCAGGAGCCTGAGGGCCTGGGAGGCGGGCAAGGCAGACACTGGAAGTGCGGGCAAGGAGAGGAGCTTGGATGTGACAGATCTGAGGTGCTGGTGGGCTGAGCAGGTGGTGGCCGCCAAGAGGGAATGACAGCCGGGTTCTCCAGGAAGCAGACGTGAGTCAGGGTTAAATGTGCCAAAGGTCTGTTGGAGGGTCACACGTAGGAATGAGAAAGGAGGGAGCAAGATTGGGCAAGGGGAGCCACCAGATCCTGACGCAGGCCTGACGAGGGCCCGCAGGGAGCTCGGGAGCAGCAACGGCCTCTTCATGGGAAGCTGCATTGGGTGGAAATGGCTGTTGCATTCACTGCCTGCTTCACCGAGGGCTGGTGGCCGTCCCCGAAGAGTACCTGTGGCTTGAAAGGTGAAGGGACCTTGGAGCTGACGAGCCCTGAAGGCCGCCCGCTGGCCCTCCTTCTTGAAAGGGGTCCTCTCGGCTTCTCCTGGACAAGATGGTGGGATTCTTAAGGGGGGACGAGGAGAAAAAAGTGGGACTCCTCCAGTGGGATGACCAAGAGTGGAAGTGAGGAAAAAGTCATGATAAAAAGCCAGTCATGTCAGAGGGAGGGGAAGAGAGCCATGACACGCTGCTTCGTGGATGTGAAGGCGACGGAACCTTCCATAATCAGAGGTGCAGAGAGGTCAAGACAGGAAAAGGAGAGGGCAGCCAGCTAGGCGGGAGCTGGGTGGCCTGTCCTGGGGCGTCTGGGTTGGGGGGAAGGGAGTTGGCTTCTCACTCTGTCTTGCAGGTGATCCAGACCCTGCTGGGCGCTGTGAGCTGTGCTCTGGGGGTGCTGCTCTCCTTCGGGCCCTGGACTAAGCTGCGTGCCTCTGGCTGTGCCTTCTGGGCGGGGTCTGTGGTGAGTGAGGAAGGGGCTGTAAGCCTGGTGTCAGGCAAGTGGTTCTGGGCAAGGGATCTGGGGCAGGGATTTGGGGAAGAAACCAAAGACCTGGATCCGAATGCCCTTTGCCATGAGGAAGCAGCCTTAAGGGGCGAGCAAATCCCTGCTGCTCCCTTCTGCAGGCCAGGCTGGGCGGGCAGGGCAGCTGAGACGGCGTCCTGTCCATGTGCTCCGTGTCTTTGCCAGTCCCTTGGATCCTGCTTCGAATCGGCTGTCCTGGGAAGGGGTGGGGTGGTCGCTTCAGGAGAGTCAACTAGAAGCCTTTTCCGGCATTTTCTCTCTTCAGGCTATTGTAGCAGGAGCTGGAACCCTCGTCCATGAGAAGCACCGGGGCAAACTCTCCGTGAGTCTTGGGTGTCCTCTGCCCCCTCCTATTCTGTTTTTCGGCTCTATTTTTCTGTTTTCTTCCCTTTGGTTCGTAATGTCTCAGGATCTTATCTGGAGGACTGGGGAGGGTTTCCTGGGGCAGGAAGTGAGGAAGAAGAGACAGGTTTGGGGCCAGGACCTCGCGGCTCTCATTAAGGAGGTTCTGTACCCTGCACTTTGTCTTTCTAGGGCTGTGCATCAGGTCTGCTGACCCTGGCCAGTGTCGCCACAGCCGTGGCTGTCCTTGTCCTCTGTGTGAACAGCCTGACCATGCCAAGTGATGGTTTCATTTACATCGACTCCGCCTGTGACTCCCCAGATCTTCCCAACACGACTGCCGGGTACAAAGAGAGGTGGCAAAGGACTCGCACATCATGGCGGGATGAAGACAGTTGCAGAGCCTACATGCAGATGCTGATGGTGAGAACGGGGTCCAGTCTTCCAGGGACCCACACACGGTCTGTTCCCAAGGAGCTGGGGCACTGGCAGGCAGAGATGTAGATTCTTGGAGTGTGGGCCTCATCCTAGTCTGTGGTTCAGGAGGTTTTAACTTAAGCTGGAGATATTTCTCAGACCCTCATGGCATAAGAATTTCTGACTCAAAGGAGATGATGTGCAAAGAGCAGTTAGTGAGGATGTCACAGAACATCCTTCTATCTTTTCCGGTGTGCGGCTGTCCTAGTTACGTACTGCTGCATAACACAACACCCAACATGCTGTGGCTGAGGACCATCATGTATCATTACTTCTCCCAGTCTGTGGGCTGGCTGGGTTCAAAGCAGTCTTCCCTTGGGTTTTCTCATGCAGTTGTAGTCAGACGTCAGTGGTGGGGGTGGAGGGGTTAGGCCATCTGAGAGCTTGATCAGGTCGGATCTTCAAGATGGCGGGATGTCCAAGATGGTGCTCACATGGCTGGGAGCTCAGCTGAGGCTGTCCACCAGAGAGCCTACGATGGCTTCTCCATCTGGCTTGGGCTTCTCAGGGCATCGCAACTAGGTTCTAACAGGAAGTCTCTCACTGCGAATATTTCAGTAGGTGGGAAATGGAAGCCACCAGGCCAATGAGAGGCTACCGCTATGACTGGCTTAGTGTCACCCCCAGTGTACCTTTTTGTTGTGCAAAACAGTTACAGGCTGTTCCAGATTCTAAGGGTGGAGAAGTAGACCCAGCTCTTCACAGGGTGTGGTCAGGTCACATGGCAGACAAGTCAATGGGGTAGACGCTATGGCTGCCCCATGGTTGGAAAACGCCATCTGCTTCGGTGGGAAGTGGTCAGTTGGACAGAGTCTGGTACCTGGCTGGGTTGGTAAGGTGGTAGCAAGAGCAGACTCAGAGGAGCAGACTCCTGACTGTGTCGTTTTGCTTCCTGCATCTCCAGGATTTGTTCCTAGGCATCCGTGCTCTGCTCCTGGCTGTCTGTGTCCTGCAACTGATCATACCTTTGGCTTCCCTGAGCATGGGGCTTCGAAGCTTGTGTGGCCAGAGCTCCCGGCCCCTGGTGAGCTGTCGGGGAGGGGCCCGGGAAAGAATGGGTTTGTTTGGTGAAGCTCTGGGGACAGGGAGGGACATCAGGGCCAGGAGCATCACTCGGCTTCTTTCCAGCACTCAGCTGTGTCCTTTGCCATTTGGGGAGCATGTGCTTTCAACGTGTTGGGGTTAGCTGCTGCCCTCCGCCCCTTCAGGACCTCCTTTGGACTTCCTGTCCCAGACCTCTGGGTAGCTCCCCCTCCTCTATACCTTTTCCTTCCCCTCCTTCTTTCTTTTACCTGATTTCAAGTTCTACGAAGCTAACTAGGCCCCATCTTTTATCCAGCAATGATTGATTTCCCCTGTTTTTGTTTTTGTTTTTGTTTTCAGAATGAGGAAGGGTCAGAGAAAAAGCTATTGGGGGAAAACTCAGTGCCTTCCTCCCCTGCCAAGGAGAAGACTGTGGCTACCATCATCCTATGAGCTGCTGCAGAGCCTGCCTGGGCCTCCGCATGCCCCCGGCCAGCGTAGCCCAGGGCCTCTGGAGAGGACAAAGTGCCCTCCCCATGACTCCTCAGTGCCCTGCCCCTCGCACCTGCCTGTCCTTTGGCCACTGTTCCAACCTCCTCCTCTTCCCACGCCAATGGCCTCAATTCAAGGAACAGGTGTTGTCACCTTTTCTCCGATGCTGATTAAACAGAAACAACAGAAAAAATAATTTTGGCCAGAAAAGAGGCGGTCTCCCTTGCTTCTGCTCATGGTGTGCCATGAAAATGCCTTTCTCTGTGCTGATATGTTTGGCTTTAAACGTGGGCCAGTTTGCGACGTGGAAACAAGGTCCCAGTGAGACTAAATGTAATTATGTTCCACTCTACATCCCAAGGGGCAAACTTCCTTCTTACGATTTCCTTGTGTTCAAAGTAAAGTGAAAGTAACTCTCATACACTGAGAACCTTTTTGCCTGCTGAGAGTGTCTTTAAGCATCTGTAATTTTGACTATAACTTTCTGGGCGGGGGTTATAGAACTATGTGAGGCATAAAACAAGACTGTTTGCTCTCTCCTCTCGCTCCCCCCCCCCTTCCTACGGTAGAGTTTATTCGCTCTCTACAACTGCACACATGCACACACGCACAAACACACATTCTCACACACCCCCGCATTATCCTTCACTTTCTTTTTAAATGATATGAAGAATTTAAAAAACGTTTTTCATTTCCTTTATACCTCTATTAATATATACTATACATATACAGATAAAAGCATTTCTGAAGGGTAAGAAAGCAGGTTGTGGTCTTTAGAATTAACAAATGATTGTTATTCTGGCTTTTTTTTTTCCTTCTGATTCCAACACCGTCGACAGGCTAGCATCTCCGTGTGGCTTCATGAAATCTCCGTGAGGTAGGGTTTATCCCTGCTTGGCAGACCACGGGGGAAGAACTGGTCTTCAAATCCAGGCAGCCTGCCCCCGAGCCCTCACCTTCACCCACCGCACGGTGCTGCCTCACGGGGCCGTGCTGAGCAGGTGCAGAGCCGCTAGAATGAGTGAGGCGTGGCCCTGTGTGGGGGCCTTCAGGACGCGGGGCCTGCGTCTCTCTCCCCAGGGCTCCCTCTCTGCTTAGTCCGTAGACAGAGGTTTGTAAATAAGCTTGTGTAAGAAAAGGCCACAGAGATGCCCCAGAAGCATGTTCAGAGTATTGGAAAGGGGTTGGTAAATTTCACCCTGAAGGTCAAATCTGGTCTGTCGCTTATTTCTGTAAATAAAGTTTTATTGAAATACAACCACAGCCATTTGCTCACACACTGTCTACGCTCCAAGGGCAGAGGTGAGCAGTCTCAACGGAGACTGAATGGGCCACAAAGCCTGAAAGCTTTACTACCAGGTCTTCTGGGAACCCCAGGGGGGTGGGGGGAGTGGCTAGTTTTATTGGGTGATTGACGGGAGCCTCAAGTGTGAATCTGTCCCAGATGCGCTGGCCTGTGGCATAGGAAACTTGGGGCAACTTGGAGAGCTTGCTGGAGATACACACTCTGCCCCACCCCAGACCCACTGAATCAAAATTTCCATTTTCACAAGATGCACAAGGTGGTCCTTCCTGCGCTGAGTGCAGTTTGAGAAGCGTGGGGAGAGATGATCACGTGGCCGACTTGCTGGGTGTATTCAGATATGGAACCAGCCTCCTCGCATTTCATCATTTCGTTTTAATTCTTTGTAAGAACTCGGTAGATGCTGTTAACTTCTGTGCACCAGTGTTTCTAAACCAGTCCATTTATGGCCAGATCAGACAGAAGTGTTTTTCATTTTTCATACTAAATGTCATGTAAATAAATGTCAGCTTGGTAGTTTTTTAGTTTAATTTGTTTGTTTGTTTTTGTTTTTTTGGATGTTTTTTCATGAAATAGTCTTTTAATGTCGGAGTCTGGCAACTTCCTCCCTCCCCCGCCCCCGAAAGTTGTTAAGTCTCTGAGGGAAGGTGGGGCTGCTCCCTCTCTCTGGCCCTTTTCTCCCCATCCCGTGACTAGCCCTGGAAGTTTCTGAATCTTGTCCTTTTCTGTAGGAAATCAGATGCCAAACCCTTCTCCCCTGCTCTTGTTTACTTAGAAAAGCCCACAGTTATTGGTCTGTCTGCATGGCTCCATTTTGGTGCTGAAACTGTGTATATACAGATGGAAACAACCTCCGGAACCTGACATGGGGTCAGGCAAGTAATCCCAAGCCGGTCTGTATTTGCTGGAGGATTTAAAACCAGAGTATAAACAGGAAATGGCTTCATTCTCTAATCACTCACTGCTTTATTTTGTTTTGAAGCCCAACGCGGGGCTCGAATTCTAGATCAAGACCTGAGCTGAGATCAAGAGCCAGAGGCTCGATTCCCTGAGCCTCCCACACACCCCTCTAATCCCTGCTTGTAACTGTGTTTTGTCAACTCCCCATTTTCTTGTTGGATATGGGGTCCTTTAGCATCAGGACCAGATTCCAGATTCCATAACCTGGAAATGGCCTCACATTTAGTGTTCAAGACCCGGTGCTGTTCATTTTTAAAACTGCACTGGTTGGAGCTCGACTTCCCCCTCTGGCATAGACTGGGCCGCTGGACGGGGAGGGCCTGGGACCTGGACGAGGAGTGAAGGGCAGGGCCTCCGTAGGGCCCGGGTTGGGACTCTCTTGGCTCAGCTCCAACCTGCGGATGTAGTGACGGGGGTGGTGTCTGTCCTTGCTCAGTCTGGGAGGCACCTGGCGATTTCCCCACCCTCCGTCCATTAGCTACCCAGGGCAGGGGCCGTTGGGCAAACTTCTGGGAGTGTTCTTCACTATTTCTTGCCCCTGCGAAAAGCACAGTCTCTTCGGAAATGCTTCTGGATATCTGACTGGTTAAACCCCATTGTCTCAAATCGAGCAAAGAAGGCCCTGGAGACTCCAAACCAAAGAACTGTTCATAAAAAATGAGCAATGAAGGTTTAGGAGAAACTGTCAACTCTTATTTTAAAAAAGTCCTTCTCAGGTAAGAAGGAGACATCACAACTATTCGTTTTCAACGCTAGGGGCTGCTATGAACTTCTTCGGTATTTACCCACTGAGTTCATTTCTCTCCCAGCCCCTCTAGAGGCCACCCCTTCATGAGGATTTCTGGTTTATTATTATCTTTGATCAATTATTATTTTATTATTATTATTTATTTTATTATTTTTAAATTATAATTATTTTTATCCCGTTGGTATCTTAAAAAAACCACTTGTACACTTAATCAAATAATTCTCTATCTGAAAAATATAATGCCTTTAGAATGCTCCTTGTTATACGATCTCCTTGTCTTAAATTTCAGATTCTGTCTTGGATTATTTTAACCTCTCGGATTAGATGTCTTACTTTTTTGTGTGTACTCAGTGTTTGCTTAGATCTGCTCATGTTTTTACTAAGAACAAAAGCTCTCCTTTTCTTCTCGTAATTCTAGGCTTCTTTCTGATACTGCTTTTTCTTCTTCCTTAAGGTATATCCTTTCTAATTACTTTAAAAGTAAAGGTCTCTTGGTGGTAAACCTTCTCACTTTATCTTTTTTTTTTTTTGAAGATTTTATTTATTTATTTGACAGAGAGAGATCACAAGTAGGCATAGAGGCAGGCAGAGAGAGAGAGAGGAGGAAGCAGGCTCCCTGCTTAGCAGAGAGCCTGATGCGGGACTCGATCCCAGGACCCTGGGATCATGACCTGAGCCGAAGGCAGCGGCTTAACCCACTGAGCCACCCAGGTGCCCCTTCTCACTTTATCTTGATCAGAATATTCTTTATTATACCCAGCTTGAGAGAAATAGTTTCACTGGATAGACAATTCTTCCTTTAATGAAACGTAACCAATTCTGGGGTGCCTGGGTGGCTCGTGTTGGTTAAGCATCTGCCTTTGGCTCAGGTCATGATTCCAGGGTTCTGGGATGGAGTCCCACATCGGGCTCCTTGTTTGGCAGGGAGCCTGCTTCCCCCTCTGCCTGTCTGGCCTGCAGCTCTCTGTGCTTCTGCTCTCTCTGAAAAAAAAAAATAAATAAAATCTTTTTTTAAAAAATGTAACCGATTCTAACGGCTTTTAAGATCTTTCCCCTTTCTTTGGTGTTTTGAAGATTTACTTCTGAATGTGGGTGTGTATGAATCTATTTTCCCTTAAAAAAATTCTTCCTGAGGAATTATTTTAAAGAATTCTGAGTCCCAGAATTCACACTTTTGTTTTTAAAGATTTATTTACTTGAGAGAGAGAGGGAGCACATGCACGCAGAGCGGGGAGGGCAGAGGGAGAGGGAGAGGCAGTCTGCAGCAGACGTCATCCTGAGCGTGCAGCCGGAACCAGGGCTCGATCCCACAACCCTGAGATCAGGACCCTGAGCCGAAACCAAGTGTCAGACACTCAACTGACTGGGCCACCCAGGTGCCCCCTCACTTTTGTTGGTAAAACCTGAGACACTCTGCGTTACGCCTGTGATCGGTCCATTTCCTACACTCTCCCCTGTAATTCCCTCCGAATTCTTGGTCAGAGCCGAGTTGGACCTGTCACTGCAGCCTCCCCATCTCCTTGTTCCTTTTCTGTTTTACTTTCCACCTCTGTTTCTACCTGCTGCATTCCGGATAGCTTCTTCATAATTATTTGCCCAATTGACTCATTACCCCCTAGTTATTATAATCTGATTTTAAACCTTCTGCTCAATTTTAGATTTTTGTTAAACATTTCTGGACGTTATCGTTGTGGCTTTTTCAAACCTTCTCTCCTCTTTGGACCCTCTCTTGTTCCTCAGTCACGCTGGCTGAGGGTCTATTTTATTTCTTTAAACTTCCCGCATTATTTGTTGTATTTTCTGTAGGAAGTAACACCAGAGTTTGAAGTCTTGGTTGTTTTCTGCTACTGACTCATGATATTTCATTTATTTATTTTTATGTAATTTTTTTTTTTTTTACCATTTTAACCATGTTTAAATGTAAGGTTCAGTCACATTAAGCACATTCCCACGGTCGTACAGCCATCACGTGTGTCTAGAACATTTTATCTTCCCCAACTGAAACTCTGTCCCATTAAACATTAACTTCCCCTCCCCCGCTTCCCTGTCGCCCCTGGTAACCACCTTCTACTTTCAGTCTCTGTGAATTTTATGCTCTAAGTACCTTATATAAGTGGAATCACACAATATTTATTCTTCTGTGACTGGCTTGCTTCAAGGTCCTCCTGTGTTGCCGTGTGTGTCAGCTCTCTTCCTGTTTAAGCACAGGTCAGATTCTGTGTAAGCTTGGAGCACATTCAGTGGGCCAGTCTCCTGTGGATGGCTGATGTCGTCTGTAAATATAAGTTTGGAAGTCAGCAGTGAATTGCAATGGTAAACACACCCTCCTGTTTGTATACACAGGAGTGGTATTAGGGAGCCTTGGGAGGACACCTTCTAAATATTTGTTGGATGAATCAATAAATGGCACAAATTATTTTTTCCAGCGGTGCACGGGATGTGTCTGAGCCATTTACACTCCATTTGCATTGTGATTAATGGCACGTATTTGGGTGGTCACTGAGTAGGGCTGCGGTTTCCAGCGTGGGATCAGGGCACTCCCACTAGGAGATACATCAGAACCGTTTGGAAACTTTCTCAGGGTACCTATCTTTTCTTGGTTGAAATTTGAAATGTAGTGAGGTGGGGAAAATGCTTTTTGAGAACCAAGGGACTAATGTTAGTGTGGGATCTCATAGCAAAGTAGCCTTGGCATTCATTCTCCCCCTTTTTAGGAACAGCCCCGTGTTTCCATTCCTTCTCCATTTGGGAGATCTCTTTTCCTCACTGTCTGGCTATGCGTTCACGGTGGGGCTTTAGCCTCAGTTCCAGGGATAAAGGATGTGGCCCAAGCTTGGACCAAGCCGCAGAAAATTTCCCCCAGACCATGCTTGTGGTTTCAGGAGTGCACACACCTAAACTAGTCCCATCAGAGTGTACCCCAAAGACTACCAGAAAAGGCTCTGGCTCTTTACGCTGAACTTGAACCTGGAAGGCTGTAGAGTTGGAGTGGTAACAGCCATACTGCCACCCCAGAGGTCTTCCTGGAGCTGCCAAAGACCACCCTATGGGCTCTAGAATGAAGACAAGCTGTCGAATCAGAGTGGAGGTGGGAAAAACCCACGGCGGGGGGTATTGTAACAGTGCCTGAAGCAGGAGCGACCCTTGCCATTTTAGTATGTGACAGAACAAGTCATCTCTTGCTTAAGTCACTTGCAGTTGAAACCATTCTAATTAATATGGGGAGAAACAGAGATCTCGACCTGGCATTTGAGCTGATGTCCGGGAATCTCTAGGTCCCAGACCCTGGGGTGCTGCTCTCAAAGCATCCTGAGATGGGAGTGAACCCAGGCACTTGCTCAATTGTTGTTACTTGGTGGGATAGAACGTTATCTAACACTGGGGAGAAAATCACATATGCCACCAACGTGACTGTCACTTTATACTGGCACCAGTTCCCTAAACTACCGCTCCTTTATGAACAAATTTGGGTTGCAAAAACTTATGTGTAGGGCCACCTGGGTGGCTCAGTCAGTTAGGCGTCTGACTCTTGATTTTGGCTCAGGTCATGATCTCAGGGTCATGAGATCGAGCCCTGTGTCATATATTAAAGCCCTTATCCTATATCATATATGGAGTCCTTGTCATATATTAAATTCCATTATTAACTGGGATTCACTGTGTATTCTGTATTATTTTATTAGTTTGTCTATTTTTAAGCGGGGAGTCTGCTTGAGATTCTGTCTCCCTCTGCCCATCCCCCTCCCCGTTCTCTCTCCTTCTGTCTCTAAAAAATAAATAAAGTAAATCTTCTTAAAACAACATATGTGTAGCATAACAGATTGTATATATTTTTTGCAATGGATGCAAATATACACGTGCATAGCGTCCATGCAGGCTGCCCCTCCCTCATGCGCAAGGACCAGGCGACAGCCTAGGACGCGCGGGTACTTGTGGAAAATAGAGGCTAAATGAGCTGAGAGAAAAACCGGCCCTAAGAGAAGAAGAAGGGAAATGAAGAACATCCAAATAGCTCATTTAGCATCCTTTGGAAAAAAAAAAAAAGATTTTATTTATTTATTTGAGAGAGACAGCATCAGCAGTGGGGGACAAAGGGATAGGGAGATGTAGGCTCCCCCCCCCATTTGGGGCTTGATCCCAGGACCCCCAGATCATGATCTGAGCCAAGGCAGAGACTTAACCAACAAAGCCACCTAGGCGCCCCTGTTTAACATTCTTTTTATGGCTGCACAGCATACTTCCAATCTCCCTCCTGATGAGCTTTGACTTCACTTCCTGTATTTTTGTCCCTGGAAACATGGCTGCGGGCTGCGGACTGCACTGACCGGACCTTCTATTGCTATGAGAGGAAGTCTTTGGATAGGATCACTCATGGGAGCATATAAATATTTAAAAAGGCAATAAATGTCATCAGAGAGCTTTCCCAAAAGGCTGCAATAATGTACATTTCACGGGCGGTACATTAAAGCATCCTTCGTTCTTCTCCTTAACTTCAGCGCTAAATTTTGTCCGTGGTAGATAGTATAACTTTTCCCAGTTTTTGCATGTTGTTATGTTAATTCTCATCTCCTCTCCTGTTCATGAAGTTGAGTATCTTTTCATACACGCGCTGGCTGTTTATCGCCACCTGCCAACAGTCTGCACACATGGTGTACCCTTCCTGGACTTGAGTGAACTCTTTTGGAAACAGATTTAAATTTTTCATCTTTTTTCAAATCTGGTAGGTTTCTTTTTTCTCTCTCTTTTTTCTTTTTTCTCTTTTCACTTCATTTATGGCATCTTTGTCATAATAAAATGTTGAAAGCTATTTTTTTCTTTGATAATTTCTGTCTTCATGTCTTGGTTAAGAAAGTATACCCAACCCTCGGATTGTACATCTAGTTTCCGATATTTTGTTCTAATATTTTTGTCTTATTCTTTACAGATGAGAATTCAATTCTTTGTAGATTTGTATATAGTGTAAGATAGGAGCTCAGCTTTTTTGTCTTCTAGTTAGAAAACTATTTGGGTGAACAACACTGACTAATTCAACTGTTAATTCCCTAGTTTTTGTCATATATTAAATTCCATTATTAACCGGGATTCACTGTGTATTCTGTATTATTTTATTAGTTTGTCTATGTTTAAGTCAATATAAGACTGATTTGATTATGTTTAGGCATTTTTCATCCCATGGGAACCTTAAGAAAGTGTTATCTAGGACACCTGGGTGTCTCAGTTGGTAAAGCTGTTGACTTGATTTTGGCCCAGGGTCCTGGGGTTGGGCCCTGCACCCCTCTGGCTCCAGGCTCAGTGGGGAGTCTGCTTCAGGATTCCTCTCTCCTTCTTCTTCTGCCTCTCCCCTTGCACATACATCTCTCTCTCTCAAATAAATAAATCTTTTAAAATAAGAAGAATGTGTTACCTACTTCTGCACGTGACAAGTTGGGATTTCAATTGGAACTAAATTAAATATCTATCAATTTTGGAAGATTGTACACTTTTATAGTATGGTATTTTCTTTCTTTCTTTTTTTTTTTTTTAAAAGATTTTATTTATTTATTTGACAGAGAGAGATCACAAGTAGGCAGAGAGGCAGGCATAGAGAGAGAGAGGAGGAAGCAGGCTCCCTGCTGAGCAGAGATCCCGATGCGGGACTCGATCCCAGGACCCTGAGATCATGACCTCAGCGGAAGGCAGCGGCTTAACCCACTGAGCCACCCAGGTGCCCTATAGTATGGTATTTTCATGAGAACATAGCATATTTTTCTATTAGTTCAGATCTCATTTCATGCTTTTCAGCGTGGTGGAATGTTTTGTAGTTCAGCATATCATACATATGAGTGTAGGTACGGTTTGAAGAAGATCCATCAAGTAAATACCCCGTTGAGGAGACAGAGCATTGACATTGAGGTTCTCCACTCTGTCCCCATCACTCCCTTCTTGACCACATCACCATTCCTCCCTCTCACCATGGTGTAATCATACAATTTTACTGTAAAAGTTATGTCTGTTGCCCTAAATAATACCTATTTTTAGTTTTGTCCATTATTAATCTCAACAAAAATGGAATCAGACTCTGTGTGTTCCTGGGAATTGCTCCTTTTGTTCAACATAATATATTTGATATCATCCATGTTGATGGTGGGACCTGTACTTTGCCCGTTTTTACTGCTGTGTATTTTTCCATTGTATGAGCATTCTGCAATTTGTTTTTTGAGTCAACTGTTGATGGATATTTGTGTTGTTTCTAGGTTTTAACCTTAATGAGCTTTTTAAAAAATATATTTTATTTATTTATTTGACAGGCAGAGATCACAAGCAGGCAGAGAGGCAGGCAGAGAGAGAGGAGGAAGCAGATTCCCCACTGAGCAGAGAGTCCCGATGGACCCCGAGATCATGACCTGAGCCGAAGGCAGAGGCTTAACCCACTGAGCCACCCAGGTGCCCCCTTAATGAACTTTTTAAATAAAAATATCATCACGTATTTATGTATGAGTTTATCTCAGGCAATGTTTTTGCTTTTGTATTCACTAAAAGAATTTTAAAAATCCGAATGCTCTCTTCAGCATTTTAAAAATGTATTTATTTCTAAGACTTTATTTATTTGACAGAGAGAGAGATCACAAATAGGCAGAGAGGCAAGGAGAGAGGGGGAAGCAGGCTCCCTGCTGAGCAGAGAGCCCAACACAGGGCTCGATCCCAGGACCCTGAGTCCTGAGATCATGACCTGAGCTGAAGGCAGAGCTTAACCCACTGAGCCATCCAGTCACCCCTCTCTTCACTATTTTAAACTGAACTTCTAAAATTTTTTCATGAATGCTTGCAAAGAATGCAGTTTCTAGCACATTGTAGATATTAAAAAATAGTATAAAACCAGAAATTGAATAGTAATCAGAAGCTATTTAAAAAATACGTGAGCTCCTTCCTAATAGTCTGTTCCTTTTTCTCCTTCACTGCCCATTTACCTCTCCCACAGAATTGTGTTTTATTATAATGGATTTTTGTGCCAGGAAATTCTTATCACCCTGGTCACACACATTTCTGTTTTAAAAATGTATGTGAAAATTGAAAAAAATTATATGACCATAAAGCTTTAAGTTTGAACAGTCTCTTCTGTATTTGGTTATTACTAAGGTGTTATTAGTACACAACTGATCAAAGCAACACAAATGTATCACATTTCCAGAAAAAAAAAAACAGTAACTTTTTTATTTTGGAAATGCATCTCTCAGTGAGGCAAAGGAGGCTTTTTCCCCCATTTATTTCATATATACATGCATGATTATTATTCTTTGCTAGAATGAGACAATGTTCAGATTAATTCTATTCCCATATTTAGTTTTAACTGGTGAAGGTGTAAGGGCCTACTTAGCCAGAGCGACTCCATCTCAGTAAAAGAGCCATTTTGTTGTTTGTGCAGTAAACTTAAAATGACCCTGCCCCCCCCCCCGAGGAATTTACTTAGAAACAAGTTTGGGAAACCAGTAAAATGTAGCTGACCAGTCCCTGATAACAGAGCCCAGATACAAGAACGGGTCAGGTCAGGCAGAGATAACAGAGCCCAGATGCAAGGACGCGTCAGGCCGGATGGAGGCGTCCAATCAGTAAAGCACACATACTACCTCCCTAACCACCAAAGAATGTGGGCCCCTCCTTTTCTGGCGCCAACTTGAGTGCCAATTCTGACCAAAGTGATAGACTAGTTCAAATAGCTACTATAGAGTAAATTGTAATTCAATTGGCCACCCATGTGTGACCTAGCATGACTATGCAACTTTCTCTGTGTGTTCCAATCTCATTGGCCAGGCTCAACCACATGGCTTCTGCCCTATAAAAGCTAGTCTGTGAGGCTGTGGGGGGTCGCTCTCTCTGTAAGAGATGGCCCAGGCCGGTTTGATTCTTGATACTGGCGCGAAATAAAGCTTTGCTTGACCTTCGCTTTGTATCAGTCTTGCTCCTTTGATAACGGAACCCAAGAAAGGTAATGAGAAACCTCATTCACATAAATAAATAAATAGGAATGGAAACAATTTTGTTATGGCAATACCACTTAATTCTTAGTACTCCTTCCAAGATAAATGTCAAAACCATAATAGCAATCTGTCATTAATTTTTAATTGTCTGTTAATGGATACATCTGCCTTCTTTTTTGTTGAAAACAAGACAGTGTATACTGCTTGACTTCCAAAAGGATTTATTAGCCAGTCATTGGAAACATTAGATTTTGCAATCTCTGGGAAGTATGCCAAAAAAGCTTTTCAAGGCCTATAAAATGACTGTACTATATTTCTAACTCTTTCCCAGAGAGGTTGGAAGTTATCCTGTTTAACCCAATATATTGAAAATGTTTGGAAAAATGGAAATACTGTGAACTTTGACAAACCTTTGTCAATATATTTTGAGTTGGAAATTCTATATAGAGAGAAGCTAAAAAAAAAAACCAGTGTACTGAACTTAATGAATCCATCATTAGGAGTCCAGCATTATCATACGTGGCAATCTTTTTTTCATCTAAACCTCATCCCTTTCTCTCCTGATTATTCAAAAGCCAATCTTTGATATCACCATTTTATCTGTGAACATTTCAGTACATAACTCTAAAGCACTAGGACTCTCCTTTTTAAAAAAATTTTTGTTTTGTTATGTTAGCCATCATAAAATACATGATTAGTTTTTGATGCAGTATTCCAAGATTCATTGTTTATGCACCACACCCAATGCTCCATGCAATGCATGCCCTCCTTAATACCCACCACCAGGCTCACCCATCCCCCAACTCCCCTCCCCTCTAAAAGCCTCAGTTTGTTTCTCAGAGTCCACAGTCTCTCATGCTTCCTCTCCCCCTCCAATTTCCACCTGATTCACTTTTTCTTTCCTTTTCCTAATGTCCTCCGTGTTATTCCTTGTGTTCCACAAGTAAGTGAAACCACATGATAATTGACTCTCTCTGCTTGACTTATTTCACTCAGTATAATCTCCTCCAGTCCCATCCATGTTGATACAAAAGTTGGGTATTCATCCTTTTGGATGGGGGCATAATACTCCATTGTATATATGGACAATATCTTCTTTATCTATTCATTGGTTGAAGGGCATCTCAGCTCTTGCCACAGTTTGGCTATAGTGGCCATTGCTACTATGAACATTGGGGTGCATATGGCCCTTCTTTTCACTACATCTGTATCTTTGGGGTAAATACCCAGTAGTGCAATTGCAGGGTCATAGGGTAGCTCTATTTTTAATTTCTTAAGGAATCTCCGTACTGTTTTCCAAAGTGGTTGCACCAGCTTGCATTCCCACCAACAGTGTAAGAGGGTTCCCTTTTCTCCACATCCTCTTCAACACTTGTTGTTTACTGTCTTGTTAATTTTGGCCATTCTTACTGGTGTGAGGTGGTATCTCAATGTGGTTTTGATTTGAATCTCCCTGATGGCTAATGATGATGAACCTTTTTTCATGTTCTGCTAACCACTTGTATGTCTTCTTTGAAGAAGTGTCCATGTCTTCTGACCATTTTTTGACATGATGATCTGTTTTTTGGGTGTTGAGTTTGAGAAGTTCTTTATACATCTTGGATATCAGCCCTTTGTCTATAGTAGGACTCCCCCTTTTATTCAAATCACATTTAGGAAATGAATATTTACTATTAAATATCTAGGCAGTGTTCCGTCCTCCCCAGTTGTCATGCACTTTTTTTTTTTTACTTTACTTTTTAAAAATTTGAATATAGATCCACAAAAGGTCCATGTACTGCAACTTACACATAGTGTGTACTCTTCCTTCTGGAGGCATATGATGAAGAGTTGTGTCTATTTTAGGGATATCTAGTAATCATTGATCATCATTGCCTAGATCTATTCACTTATTAGGGGTTGCAAAATTCAAATACTTTATCATTCGTCTGTGTTTATTAGCTGGAGTATAACTATAAAAAAAAGGCTTTGGTCATTGGGACCTCTTTCATGTTGCCTCTTGTGTCCTTTTCATATGCCCCCATATAGTCTTATATCTCTCAAGGACATTAAATCCATACTTTAAAACATTCCCCCCAAAAGGAAACTCCAGGGGCACCTGGGTGGCTCATTCTGCTCCACCTACGAGTCTATCCTCCCAAACTGTGGCAACCCACTGATCCTTTACTGTCTCCATAGTTTTGCCTTTTCTAGAATGTCATAGAGTTGGAATCACAGAGTACATCACCTTTTCAGATGAGCTTATTTCATTTAAAATACATATTTAACTTTCCTCCATGTGTTTTCATAGCTTGAAAGCTCATTTCTTTTTAACATTCCATAATATTCCATTATCTGATATACCACTGTTTATTTATCCATTCACTTATTGAAAGATATCTTGGTTGTTTCCACATTTTGGCAATTATGAATAAAACTGCTATAAATATTTGTGTGCAGATTTTCAAGTGGACATAAGTAATATATATATTTTTAAATTTTATTTATTTATTTGACAGAGAGAGAGAGAGATCACTAGTAGGCAGAGAGGCAGGTAGAGAGAGCGGGGTGGGGGCGGGGAGCAGGCTCCCCACTGTGCAGAGAACCCACTGTGGGGCTTGATCCCAGGACCCTGAGACCATGACCTGAGCGGAAGGCAGAGGCTTTAACCCACTGAGCCACCCAGGTGCCCCACCCCTGATCTATTTCTGATTCAGTGTAAGCGGAAATGTGGAATCAAGGACCTGAGAAGGAACCAGGAAGAGGCCGTAGTGTGCAGTGGTCATGCATGAGGATGGTGGTCAGACAGACTTTGAACTGGATCCCTCCTTTGCTCAATGCCCATCAGCACTGGACCTTGGGCAAGTCTCTCCGCATTTCTGAGCCACATCAATTTCCTCATTTAAATGATTAGGATAGAGGTGCCTGTCTGGCTCCGTCAGAAGAGCCTGTGTGTGACTTTTGATCTCAGGATCATGTCCCATGTTGGGATAGAGATTATTTAAATAATAAATAAATAGACCTTAAAAATTAGAATAATAAAATTAGCTTCCTTTCAGGTATTTTTGAGGAGTAAAGGAGTTAATGTACAAAACCTATTTATCAGGGGCTTGGTATATAGTATACATTCAGTAGGTGTTATATTAAGAACAAGTTAAATTTTTTATTGTGGACAATATTTTTTTTTAAGATTTTATTCATTTAAGTGATAGAGCACAAGCAGGTGGAGTGGCAAGTACAGGGAGAAGGGAGGGGGTGGGAAAAGCAGGCTCACCACTGAGCAGGGACCCCGATGTGGGGCTCGATCCCAGGACGCTGGGATCATGACCTGAGCAGGAGGCAGACGCTTAATGGACTGAGCCACCCAGGCACACCAGTTGTGGGAGATTTTCAACTCATTCAAAGATAAAGAGAACTTCTATGTACCTTCAACAATTATCAATTTGTGTCAGTCTTGTTTCATCTATAAACCCCTCCCACCCATCCCAGATTATTTTGAAACAAATGTCAGACACTGTATCACTTATCAGTAAGAATTTGAGTATGTATGTCTGAAAGATAAAGACCACTAAAAATATGACTTTTTCAGGCTTTGAAAAGCAATTAGTAATTTTTTAAAAATTACCATATGTATTCAGATTCCCCGATGGTCTCATAATTTTAAAAATTGTTTGAAACCAGATCCCAATAAGGTTCATAAATTGCAATTATTTGATATGTCTTAAGTTTAGCTTAATGGAAAAGTCTCTACCTTTCTGTTTCTGTCTGTGAAATTGTTGTCGTTGTCATTGTTGTTGTTTAACAGTTGGACAGTGTGCATCTTGTTGATTAAATCCTCCTGATGTCCATTAATGTGCTCGTCTAATTTCAGTGTTTTGAAGGAATTTATATTTAAGGAGAGGCTTGATCAGATTAAGGTTTGCCTGGTTTTTTGGGTGGGTCTATTTCATGGGAGCTGTTGTAAATGTGCATCAGAAGGCACACTACATTCCCTTCTCTCTCTTCCTGTGATTTAGCAGACACTAATGACAGCCTAGAGTAAAATGGTTTCATCGAGCGTCACAAATTATGATATGCTAATCCCATCAATCTTTCTTCATTTATTAGATGGAATAACCCTATAAAAAGAAACTTCCCCTCAATGGTTCTTCCATTTCCAGGAGGTACAGTTAGAGAACACAAAAGACATACTTGATTCTTTCCCTTTATTTGTCCATATTCAGAATGATGAAATTATTTTTAGGCATACTCTGAAGGGAACAAGTGACTTCTTTTAAGATGATGATATTATGAAGTTGTGGATCTTAGCATATTTGATCTGTTTCAATCCATTGGAAATATTATTCTGTGGATCCTCAATTGCCCCATCTCTGCCAGAGCCTCTTCAAGCTGACTCTTTAGTCCTTTTGATAAGATTCAGGCAATTTTTTAAAGTAATCTCTATACCCAGCATAGCCCCGAGATCAAGAGTTGCATGCTCTGCCGACTGAGCCATGTAGGCGCCCTGTGCTCTGAGTAATTTTTTTCTCCTGTTTTTTTTAAAATTAAATTTATTATTTTTTTATGAACAATGGAATACTATGCAGCCATCAAAAGGTCTGAGTAATTTTTGTTAGCATCCTTGCTTTATAGTGTCACGAGACAGCCTAGAATCTACTTGCATGTTTCCTAGACCAGACTGGGATCGGTACTTTCACCTAAGAGTCCTAGTATTTTTAGTGGGAAATGGCATTTGAAGAGCACAGTATGGTCACTCAGGATGCTCGTTGCCACTGGGCTTGTCACTGGCCTTCAAAACTACACACGCATACACACACACATACACAATTCTAAGAACAGAATAGGATTCCTGAAAGCAATTTTAGATCATTTTGGCAAGTTTTTTCCTTTTTGATCTTATGGTATATTCCACTAGGGATAGACAATGAAATTACTGCATTTTCAAGTTTCTTTGACCAGTTTTTTGTGTGGTTTGTCCATCTCACCGAATACTCTATGTGTCATTTGCTTTTGACTTTTACGGGTATTTTTAAAAATATGTATGTATGTATGTATTTAAAGTAGGGCTGCCTGGGTGGCTCAGTCTGTTAGGCATCTGCCTTCATCTTGGGTCATGATCCCAAGGTCCTGGGATTGAGCCCCACATCAGGCTCCCTGCACAGCAGGGAGTCTGCTTCCCCCTTTGCCCCTACCTCCCATGCTCTGCCTCACTCTCTCTTGCAAATAAATAGATTAAACAAACAAACAAAGTGTCTCCATGCTGAAGTCTAATGTGGGGCCTGAACTTAACCTTGAGATCAAGTCCTGAGCTGAGATCAAGAGTTGGACACCTAACCAACTGAGTCCCCCAGGTGCCACTTACTACTAATGTTTTAAAATATGGTTTTATTGTATATTTATATAAACTATTACAGGTTTCCCCTACTATCTGAAAGCAGAACATTCCTATAAAATCTTTCAGAAACCAAAACGAAGAGAAACAATTACCATTAATGTATATGGAAAAATTTGGGGGGTATTCTGAGATCCCCCAATGTCACCTCCCTTATACATTTCTAATAGCTTCAGACACAACTTGCTAACAAATGCACAAAATCAATTGACATAAAGTCCACATGTTCACATAGTTCAAAGCTCTGGCAGCTGGATGCTGAGATGCTTTGTGGGGTTCTTGGGGCTTGGCAGCATCATTCTCACGGCCCAAGATGTGTGCTGTCTCGCCAGTGGCTCATCTAAATGTGAAACAAATGCTGAACACTGTTTTTGCTTTCAGCATTTTTTGTAAAAATGAAAATCCTCTTTGAATTTACTTTGATTAGTAAAAACAAGTTCATGTGCAGTTCTTTCATAAAAGCAAAGTGGTGTGATTCAACTTTTTTTTTTTATTTTTTTAAAAAGATTTATTTGTTTGTTTGTTTGTTTATTTGATAGAGAAATAAACAGAAAGCACAAACAGGGGGAGCAGCAGAGGTAGAGGAAGAAGCCGGCTCTCCACGGAGCAGGGAGCCCAATGTGGGGCCTGATCCCAGGACCCTGAGGACATGATCTGATCTGAAGGCAGAGGCTGAACCAACTGAGCTCCCCAGGTGGCCCAAGTAATTCAAACTTTAAAAAAGCAGGGAATACCAGTACATGCATTCAAGATCAAATCTGTGAAATCTAAGTGTATTTAAAGAAGTGTAGTTTCCAGCTTCTGTCCTTGTCCCCTCCACCTGTTCCTCCCAGCCCCACAAAAGTAGATTTTTTGTTTGTTTAGTTTTCAGATTTTCTTGCCACTGGTTTTTCATGTACGTGGAAAAAAAAAAAAAATATATATATATATATATAATAGTTTATACATATACTTCATGTTCCTCCTTATTAGAGAAATGGTAGTAAAATTATGCTGTATTTTCTTCACTTTGCCTTTTTTTTGCCTCAGGGAATGTCCAGGAGATCTCTCCATAGCGGCATACGGAGAGATCTCTCCATAGCGGCATACGGAGGGATCTCTCCATAGCGGCATACAGAGAAAGTTCTCGTTCTCCTCAACACCTCACAGTGTGAATATATCTTCGTTTATTCAACCAGTCCCCTATTTATGGGCATATGATAGATATTTGGTCTTTTGCTATTACAAGTAGTGATGCAGTGAATAGACTTATGCATAATTTTTTCCCTGTATTTTTGTCGGTGTAGCTTTGGGATGCAGGGAAGGAAAAAGTCCTCCTCTACCCTTCAGCGACCTCCAGCTGGACTAAGAATTACACTTACTTGAGACAGATTAAGAGGAGAAAACAACAACAACAACAACAGAGTGTGCGAGGAGGAAGGAAATTGAGACCAAAAGAAATGACCAAGGCAGGCAGTTCTTATACTTTTTAGACCAAGAGACAATGAATCTGGGAGGAATTGACAAAACAAAGAAAGCTTGACTGGGAGCTTCAGTTAATAAGGAATTCTAAACAGACTTTGGGCTGTGGTTGTAAAGGAGTAAAAAGTAACAAGAGTTGTCCGTAGAGCCTTCTCAGCTCCAAATCCCCCATCTCTGGTCACAAGGATGTCTCTTTAGCTCCTGGGACAGGGAGGGCACCTTTCACCTGGAAGATTAGTTTCCAACTTGCAGGGGGACAGAGAAAGGTCTGAGTGTCCTTCTTGCACAGGCTGTCTCTTTAGTAACTTTTATTTAAAATAATCAGCATGTCAAAGTGGCACATTTTGGGGTGGCTTGTCCTCATATATAGGCATATGCCCTAAAATTGGGACTCATACTCCAAGGATAAATGTGCAAGTACTTTTCCAAGATAGTGCTAACTTCTCCTCTGTAGGGTTTGGGCTGTTTTTCCATTCCCATTAGCTGTGGAGAAGAGGACATATTTCTTCTAAACCTTTACCAACAGATTATACCAGCAAATTTTTGGATTTTTGCAAACCTGTAGATGAGAAATAGTACCTCAGTGTAATTTGAATTTTTTAAATTTAGTTATCTTATCTTTTGTATGTTTGATTTCTTTTTCTCTATTTTGAGTGAGTGTTAATATCTTCTAGTATATTCAGGGGTCATTTACTCTTTGTCCTTTGAACTGTTGACTCCTATGTCTTATTCCATTTTCTATCAAGCTATTGGTCTTTGGTTTCTCTACTTTTAGGAATTCTCCATAAAATAGGCTGCTTTTCTCTTTTATTCATTATTATTCTTTTTATAATGGGAAAATCAACCCTTTTTTATATAGGCTGGAAAAAATTTTTCCCATATTTTGACATTTGAGTTTTTATTGCCTGTAGTGTTCTTTGCTTCACATTATCTTTTAGATTTTCATGTAATCAAATTTATGAGTCTTTTCTCTTACTTCCCTTTCTTTAAAATCTTAGAAATATTTTCCCCACCCCAAGTTATGCAGAATTTGCCCCTCTTCTAGTATATGGATTAATATTTTATGTTTAGATTTCTAATCTATTTAGAATTTGAATGACATAAGAAAGTGGATGCACTTTTGTGTTTTTCTGTATGGTTTTATAGTTATCCCAGTGCTGGTTATTAGTCTGTCTTTTCCCCCACTGATGTGAGATGCTGACTTATTGAATATAAATGTAGCATAATATAATTGACTTGAATATTCATGAATACAGTATGATTAATTTGGGCTGTTTCTGAATTTTCTGGTTTGGTTTCACTGTTCTTTCTCTCCATTCATGCACTGATGTCATAGTGCCTTAATTAAAGAGGTTAAAATGCTCTGCTATCTGGTAGAGCCAGTCCCTCATAGTTCTTCTCTTTCTTGATTGCCTGAGCTAATTTCCTTTTTTATTCATCCAAATGAATTTTATAGTCAACTCTTTTAGCTGCAGGGGGAAAAAAAGTGATTACAAAAATTTTTAATTTATATGTATATAAGATCACATTAAAGAAGTATCTAATAACTTAAATTTTATGAAATGCTTTAAACATGAATCAGTATTGCATTTGGTGAAATGTCTTTTCTGCATGTAGGTATTTTCATCTTAATCTATTCATGGGAATGTGTTGTTATAGCACTTTTTCTCATATTGAACCACCCTAGGATTTCTGAAATAAATCACATTTAATCATGGTGTATCACTTGTTAGTGTCTAATAATGTATTTAGGATTTTTGTATTAGTATTCACAAATGAGACAGGTCTGTAGCTTTATTTATTGGTGAAATCTTTGTTAGTCTTCGGGATCAGTATTTACCTCTGTCGTAGAAAGAATCGAAAGTTTTCCTTCTTTTTAAATCATCAGGAATAGCTTTAGAAGCATGGAGATTCTTAGCTCTTGAAGGGCTGAAGTGAGTTCCCCATGACACCATGTGGACCTGATATGGTGTGGAAACTCTTTAACTATTTTGTTGTTTCTTCCATGGTGTTCAAACACCTTCAACAGTTCAAACACTGTTTCATCTTTCTGTCTTTGTGGGATCAACATGGTTAGTAGACTGTGACACGTTTTCAAAGAGGAACAGGAAGGAGAAACGAGGGGGTAATGTTTTCCACATACCTTCATTCACCCCTTTTCTTCTCCTTCCCTTCCTTCGCGTCTGGGGATACCTAAGTCCCAGATCCTCTTGATATTGACATGGCCGACCTGAAGGACAACACTGAGGGTGGTTCTGGTAGGGAAAACTGGAAATGGGAAGAGCGCAACAGCAAACACTCTCCTTGGAAGAAAAGCATTTGACTCTAGAATTCCTCCCCACTCTGTTACCAAAAAGGGTCAAAAAGCATCTTGGGAATGGAAGGGGTGGAATCTTCTTGTTGTTGACACCCCAGGGCTCTTTGACACCAAGGAGACCCCAGAAACCACCTGCAGGGAAATCAGCCAGTGTGTCCTCTCCTCCTGCTCTGGGCCCCAAGCCATCTTCCTGGTTCTGCAGCTGGGCTACTAGAGGGAATGGAGGAAGAGCAGAAGACCATGGCATTGATCAAGGCTGTCTTTGGGAAGGCAGCCTTGAAGCCCATGATCGTTTTGTTCACTCCCAAAGATAGCTGGGAGGATTTAGCATGTGTGACTGTATAACAGATGTAGATCCCATCCTGAAGGACATCATCAAGGATTGTGGGAACTGCTTCTGCGCCTTCGATAACAGAGCCACAGAAGCTGAGAAGAAGCTCCAGTGCAGGAGCTGATGGGGATGGTGGGAGAGATGATGTAGAGTAACGGTGGGGCTTACTTTTCTGATACTGTTTATAAGAACATGGAAAAGAGTCTGAAAAAAAGGACAGAAAGTCCTGAAGAAAATCTACACTGATCCATTAAATAAAGAAATTAAACAAGTAGAAAAAGAATATACTCATAAATCACAGTAAGAACAAGAGGAAAAAATAAAAGGGCTGGAGATAAAGTATGATGAACAAATAAAAAATCTAAGGGAAGAAGCTGAGAGGAGTATACTTTTAGAGGATTTAAATGGGATTATGAGGTTGTTTTCAAAAATATGATATATTTTTTGGTAGTCCTGTCAATTTCACTTTTGCTTCTGCTTTTTGCTTCTGAATTTACTGACTTGTAATAGCGGTAGACTGTATTTCCTAAAGATGGCTGTGACAATGTGTTCTACTTACTTATTCTTCTCACCATCTGACTTCATTACTTCTCCCACTGAGATGAGGGGTCTGTGTCCCCTACCTTGGAATTGGACAGATTTTGTGACTGTTTTGATAAATAACACATGGCTGAAACAACCCTTTGGGACTCTAAGCCTAGACAAGGAAAATGGTCCTTGCCCTGCTGGGATGCTTGCCCTCAGAACCGCGCCATGATGTTGTGACAAAGGCCATGTTGCCTGTTAAGTCTCCCAGCTTGACGTTGCTGACCAACTCTCCTTCCCTCTCCCTTTCTCTTTATCTTCCAGCTGGACCCACTTGCTAGGTGACACGGAAGCAGGCTCTCTACCTGCCCCACTGCCTCAGACAGAGTTGCAAAGGGCAAAGCTGAGCAATCCCCACTGAGTCCTGCCCAAATTGCAGATTGATGAGAAAAAAAAATGGTGGTTGTTGCTTTAAGCCACTGAGCTTCGGAATCGTTTGTTCTGCAGTGACAGCTAACCGGAATGAAACCTCTTCCCAGCTTGGTCCCCCCCACCTCCCATTAGCCCATCCCTCCTCCAGTGCCGACAAATTTACAAAGTTACAAACTTGGCATTCTCAGGCAATGATATATAGACTCGAAAGACTCAATTTAGGAGAATTCAAAGAAGAAATGCTGCATCCATCACATGTTAGTGCCACTGGTGACATGTGCTGCTGCAGGGTTGGGCTATGAGTGATTTATTTAGTGAAGCGTTGGGTTTCTCTGGAAAGCTGGTTCTGTGGTTCTGGGAGATTCTCTTATTGCTTTTCTCTCTTTTCTTTTTTAGGTCCCATCCTAACTTAAAGTGTGTCTGATTGTAGCTTAAAAATGTTTTCTGTGCCCAATATTTTTCATTGACCTCTGCAGACCCACACTTCAGCCTTCTTCACCCTAGATCTCTGCCCCAGGAGGCTGATCTCGATGGACTGACTACATCGGTGGGATCTCTTACTCTCTGACTTCTTCTTGGTCTGGCCAGTGGGAAGTCCAAGTAGGAGACCCCAGGGGAGTAGAAAAGCAAGGCTGGGTCTTCTTTCTCCTGCCTCTCTCCCTGCAGGGCCATTTCTGACCAGCTGCAAACCTAAGCTAAAGGCGACAGCTCCTCTCATGGTGGCTCTGGGTTCCATTCTTTGTTCACCCCCCTAGGGTTGGGGTATCATTTTCTCACTGTTACTAGCACTCCCCTTTGTCATTTTCCAAAGCTCTGTATCCACAGTTTGTAGGAAGTCTCTTCTCTCACCTTCCCCCAAGGACCCAATGAGAGTAGACCATCATTTTGCTGCTAGAATTCTGATTGATAAATCACAGGATTCCCACTTTCCTCTGAGAGCATTCCTTCATCTTTATTGCTGCTGTTGGTTTGAAATTCCTTCTAGTGTTTTCTGCCACCAGAAAAATCTCTTCCTTTCCTTTCCAAGCTGTGACATTGGCAGTGAGTATTTGAAAGGTTCTGTCTTGCTAAAACAATTGAGAACCTGGGACGGCTGGGTGGCTCAGTCTGTTGGGCATCTGCCTTCAGCTGAGGTCTGGGTCCTGAGTTCAAGTCCCACATCGAACTCCTTGCTCAGCAGGGAGCCTGCTTCTGCCTCTGCCTACTGTTCTCCCTGCTTGTGCTCTCTCTCTCTCTCGATCTTTATTTGACAAATAAATAAATAAATTTTTGAAAAAATAAAATAATTGAGAAACTTCAAAGTTGGAGGGCTGACTTTCTATCATCTACAGTGATTGCACACATCCAAAATTCAAATCATTAGAGTTTTTACAGTCGTCCTTTGGTCTATGAACATGACTGAGAGTATTTACTGTATCAGTGAATTTTAGGGAGATGGATTAGAGATTAAGTCTGGAAAAAAATAAGATTTTAAATCCCTGATTGTACTAAGCTTCATCGTTAGTATCAGGAATGGAGTTCAACACAAGTATCACGGAAGAAAAAGACTCTCATAAGTAAACATATTCTTAATACATGTCAGATAACATTGCTGGACCAAACTGCTCTTTGCCATCATGCAATTCTTTTTTTTTTAAGATTTTATTTATTTATTTGACAAAGATCACAAGTAGGTAGAGAGGCAGGCAGAGAGAGAGGAGGAAGCAGGCTCCCCGCAGAGGAGAGAGCCCAATGTACGGCTGGATCCCAGGACCCTGGGATCATAACAGAGGCTTTAACCCACTAAGCCGCCCAGGCACCCCTACCATCATGCATTCTTATATTCAAAAGTACTTTTTGTGAACGACTCATCTGTGCGGTAGTACTCATGCCATGACCTGATGTTTTCATGCAAGAATCATTTAAAAGATATTTTCCCTCAGAGATGTGCAGAAACATTATTAATTCAATTAACCTGTGTTAGGGCCTACTGAACATGCAACTTCTGTGAGCTGATTTCTCTCAACCTTATATTCTATTTTGGAAAGGAAGACATACCCAGAAGAAAAATGAGCAAATCAAATAAATCGTTGTCTTTTTACTTGACAAATGAAATATTGCTCACTCAGTTATCTTACCATATTTTATATCCCAGTTTTTCTGAGTGCTGGGGACTGGAAGTTCCAGCCTTTAATGTGTGCATGATCCCCGTTATTGAAATATGGGATCCTCATGACCCATAATGCAGAATTTAAACTAGGATTTGTAGAGGAAGACCTGAGGAAGAATTCAAGACTCGAAGTCTACTGTAAAGGATGTGTGGGATGTGTCTGCGTGGGTGATGGGCACGCCAATCACACTGCATTTCAGAAACAGGAAAGTTAAGCGTGAGAGGTAAGGTTGTCAGGGGAAGGGTAGAGTCAGGAGCAATAGCGCTTTGTCTTCCTGCCAAGGCATCCCTTTTGTATCCTGTGAGGATGGGATGGGTTGTAGAACCCGCCTACCTGGCTTCTTGATGGAAAGAAGAAAAGTTCCATTTTGAATACAAACTGGGGGAGGAGCTCCCACGGAGATGTCCCAAAGTCAGTTTTCGAGTTACTTCCTGCATTGCTCTTACAAGGAACAGCTACTCACGACAGCTCCGAATTCTCTTCTTGAACTCTTTTGTTTCCACTTCTGTGGGCTATTTTGCTAAAAAGATAAGAGTAAGAAGCTCCGTGGAATCCTGGAAAGCCCTTGGACCTCCCCCACGTGCTGCAGGGGAACATCAGGCTTCATGAAGACTTTCAGTAGGCTTCTGTAGAAGGGCCTTCCGTAGTGCTCCTGTGAGTGCAGAGGTCACGCACGGGAGGGGGGCCAGAGAGGAGGAGTGTGTGAGGGGAACAGGAGCCCTGCTGGGGAAACAGCCAGAGGTCCATCCTAATGCTGTGACTTTTGTTTCCTGATGCCTCAGGGCTTGAAACCCAAGACCGCAGAGATTCACAATTGAGACTTGTCTTAGTGGGTAAGACTGGAGCAGGAAAAAGTGCAACGGGCAACAACATCCTTGCACAGAAAGTGCTTGCTTCCAGTCCTGCAGCAAAATCAGTCACCATGGTCTGTAAGAAACGGAGTAGCTGGTGGCACAGGAGAGAACTTGTCATGGTGGATACACCTGATATTTTCGACACTGAGGTACAGGATGCTGACATGAGGAAGAAGATTGCTCACTGTGTCCTCCTGACCTCCCCGGGGCCTCACGCTCTGTTCCTGGTGGTTCCGCTGGGCTGGTACATGCAGGAAAACCAGAAGGCCATGGAGAAGATTCTGCAGATGTTTGGACCTGAGCTAGGACATACATGATTCTCTCATGTATGAGATGAGATGAGTTGGAGGACATCGGTTTCCATAAATTCTTAGAGACACTCCAGACAGCATCCGAGAGCTGGTGCATGAGTTTGGGGATCGCTACTGCCCATTCAACAATCGGGCGATAGGAGCTGAGCTGGAGGCCCAGAGAATGCAGCTGCTGGTCCTGGTCCAGCATGTGGTGGTGGAGAACAAAGGAGGCTGCTACACCAAGAAGATGTACCAAAAGGCCGAAGAGGAGATTCAGAAACAAGTCCAAGTGACACAAGAATTTTACAGAGCAGAGCTAGAGAGACAGAAAATGCAGATCAGAGAGGAGTTTGAAGAGAAAATCAGAAAGCTGGAAGATAAACTGAAGCAGCAGAAACAGCGTGAAAGGAAGAAACAGAGTGGGGATTGGCAGAGAAGGAGGCTTTCTGTGCTCTAAAGCAGCAAAATGCCAGAGAGGAAGTTGAGAGTAAAAGTGGGATACTTGACGTAATCATGCAAGCATGGAGATGGCTTGCTTTGTTTTCTCACTTCTGTTTAAGGAAGATTGAACAGAATGCAAAGATCTACTTCCTGCGTGCTTTCTGGTGGTCCTGCCCCCATGACTCATTCACCAAAGTCAGAGTGCTCTCAGCTGCGTCTCCCAGGCTCTCCCGAAGGATGTAATAAAGTTCACTGTTAGCAATCTGTAGAGGGTTGGCTGACTTAACAGAGGAAGGACAAATTGTCGATTGGTGGAAGTCCAGAGCAGAAAGTATGGATGCTTTCTACCTCGTGAATTCTTCCAAGAAGATGACCCCAAGCTTTCTCTGTTTCTCCCTAGTAAAACTTTCTCCTCTAGCTTCTTTCTAGTTTTCTGGATCATCTTCCTCTGTGACTTCTACTCCCTTATTTTTGCCTTCAGGATACAGTGTTCACCTTACACATATGGTTTGTTAGAAAGATTAGTTCTTTGTGTTGAGTAATCTTTAGATGGAGATACTTACAGAATTCTTTCCAGATGATTGGAAATTTGTTTAATTACACTTTTACAGAAGGACTCAAGTTGTTCCTTATCATCTGCCCATTGAAGAACAAAGAGTCATCAGGAAAATAGATCTCTTAGAATTCAACTAAGTGAAATGCCAGAAAGAGTGGGTGACAGACAAAGATTCAACACATAAGGAAACAATGTTTTCTGTGTTCAGACATCTCCATAGCAGCTCTTTGACCAAATTAAATGCAAAATAGTGGCTGAATTAACCTGTTTTCTCCTTTTCTTATGAAACTAACTGTTGCTACCACAGCTTGATTACTTACTGCTTTGAAGGTCCTCTGCACTCTACTGTGCCTCACCCAGTTGAATTACGTGGTTCTTGTTTTTATAATAAAACTTCTCTGATCTCTCATACTCATAAAGAATCAAAGTCCACTTTTTCTTAGAAAATAACGTTACTCCTTCTTCTAAGAACACAGGGATGAGTTTCACTTTTTGGATAAAAGCTTAAGATGATTTGGGAGCTAGTCTTGGTCAACCTTCAAGAGATCTCTCCTTCTTTTTCCTGGAAGATTCCAGCCACATTGCCAACCCCTCTGCCAGTCAACTACCACATTTCCCTTGGATTCATTCATTCGGCGCCCATAGAAATCATGTGTAACCAAGATTTCAGAGACCTTTCTGGTTTTCCCTGTGCAAAAATTCCCCTTTAAGATATGGACAACAGTAGGAGATGTCTCTATTCCTTTCTACAGGGTACTTCTAACCTAATCATTTCCAGGCTTCCCAAAGCACATTTCCAGGTTCCTCGTGGTCATATGTGTCTTATGTCAACTCTCCTTGCTCTGCCATCTTGAAATTGGCTTTTCCATGCTCCAAGCCATTTTGGCCCAAGGGCCATATACCTCTTGCTTATTTTCCCAAAACACATATGAGTTAAGACTGTACATTTTATTTTGTTATTTTTAAAAGATTTTATTTATTTATTTGACAGAGAGAAAGAGAGCAAGCACACAAGTGGGGGTGGTGGGGGCGGCAGCAGAGGGAGAAGGAGAAGCAGTTTCCCTGCTGGGAGGGAGCCCAATGCAGGGCTTGACACCACGACCCTGGGACCATGACCCAAGCCAAAAGCAGCCACTTAACCAACTGAGCCACCCAGGTGCCCTAGACTGTACATTAAAAAATATATATTTTAGTTATTTATTTGAGAGAGAGAGAAAGTGGAGGGGGAAGGACAGAAGGAGAGGGAGAAGCAGACTTCCCATTGAGCAAGGAGCCCAATGTGGGGCTCCATTCCAGGACCCTGGGATTATGATTTGAGCCAAAAGCAGACACTTAACCAACTGAGACACCCAGGAGGCCCTAGACTGTACATTTAATAAATGTTAGCAAAGGCTTGAGGATAAGAGAAGCACAACACAAAGAAGCTTACAATTCCTTTCAAAATCATCACTCAGAGTGAGACAGATTTGATTTTACTCTATAGATGTGAGTGCACTTTGAATCTACTATTTTTATCTCTGGAGTTTCAGCCAAAATCATTATGAATTTAACATCCTATTGTGTTATGACCTTCTGTAAACAAATTGCCAGGTCTGTGATCAAAGAAGTGAGACTGATACAAAGCAAAGGTCAAGCAAAGCTTTATTTCGTGCCAAGCATGGAGAATCAAACTGACCAGTCAGGGCCACCTCTTACAGAGAGGGCAACCCCTCCCAGCCTTACAGACTAACTTTTTTTTTTTTTAAGATTTTATTTATTTATTTGACAGGCAGAGATCACAAGTAGGCAGGGAGGCAAGTAGAGAGAGAGGAGGAAGCAGGCTCCCCGAAGAGCAGAGAGCTGGACGTGGGGCTCGATCCCAGGACCTTGTGATCATGACCCAAGCCGAAGGCAGAGGCTTAATCTACTGAGCCACCCAGGTGCCCCCAGACTAAATTTTAAAGGGCAAAGGCCATGTGGTTGAGCCTGGCCACACACAGGTGGCCAAGGAGATTGTAACACACAGAGAAAGTTGCATAGTCATGCTAGGTCACACACGGTGGCCAATTGAATTACAATTTACCCTATAGTAGATATTTGAACTAGCTTATCACCTTGGTCAGAATTGGCACCCAAAAGGCGCCCAAAAGGCAGGGCCCATACTCCTTGGTAGCTAAGGAGACAGTATGTGTGCTCCACTGATTGGATGTCTCCACCTGGCCTGATCCGCCCTTGTATTTGGGCTTTGTTACCTGGGACTGGTCGACCATATTTTACTAGTTTCCCAGACTTGCTTTTAAGTAAGTCCCCTGGTGGGGAGGCAGGGTCAGTTTCAGTTTTACTGTATACACAACAAAATGGCTGTTCAACTGAGATGGAGCTACTCTGGCTAAATAGGCCTTTACATTCCCCTCCTTTCTCTGGAGATTAGTCAAATCCTTGACTCTTCTAGCCTCATTTTAATGGCTGCCAGACTGTTTTTAATGACTCCAGTGTGATTTACCCAGAAACATCATTCCTTTCCTAGGGGTACACAGAGCCCCCCTTTTTCTAGAAATAACATGTCAAGCCCCAATTGTCTCTATTTCCCACCTATACTATAACAATAAGAGCAACAATGAACTCAATGAACTCATTGTTTTTTGATTCTTAGCTTTAGTCCACGATTGGCGGGGTCCATCTCTGGGGGCGTCCTCTTCCTCGGCTCATTTGACGCGACCCGCGTGAATCTAGGCCCTGGTGCCTTCTACTTTTATTGCTGTGGGGTGGTCAGGATGACAGCAAATGATCCCTTCCAGTGAGGCTCCAAGTTTCCCACTTGGTGGTGGCGTATCCAAACCAAGTCCCTGGGTTGGTAAGGATGTGGTTCCACCTCTGTCTCTGTCTCTGTCTCAGTGTGGGCAGCTCGGATCCCTGCCTGGGCTCTTTTTAAGACATACTGTAATGCCTGCAGTGACTGGAGTACAGACTGATCAGTCATTTCTGCTAGGGCAACCTCTTGTAGCTGAGGGCAGAGCCGGGAGTGGGGGTATCTCTCAAACATTATTTCAAATGGGGTTACCTTGTTTAAGTAGGGTATACATCATGCCCTGAGGAGGGCGAGAGGAAGGAGATCCACCCATCCACCACAAGTCTCCAGAATTAGCTTTGTCAAGGTCTCTTTAAGAGTCCGGTTCATTCTCTCTACCTGGAACTCTGGGGCCAGTAGGCACAATGTAGTTTCCAATTAGTGTGCACAGCCTTGGCCATTTGTGAACTCACAAATGCAGGGCCGTTGTCTGACCTAACCACGAGAGGTAGCCCAAACCTCTAGTAGCTTTTTGGCTACCACTCCTGCCATCTCATGTTTGGTGGAAAAAGTCTCTACCCAGACTGAAAAGGTATCCACAAAAACTAACATATACTTGTGTCCATACTTTCCAGTTGTTAAACATCTTTTCTGTTATTCCCACTAACTCAGTCAGATTCTTCCCTTCAAATCCTTTAATTTTCCAAAGTTTCCTCCTTATATCTGGGGCTGACTGACTGGCAAAGGCAAGATCGTCTAAACGAGCTATTGTGCAACTTCTCTGAAGTTTACCTCAAGTTGTCTAGCTTAGGTAAACAAACATTTAAAGACAATGAATTCTAGAATTTAACATCCATAAAGGTGTGTTATTAAAACATAATTTTTCTCTCTAAAATAACCCTCATTTCCAGAGATAGCCAAATCAGGATTAATTTATTTGAAAAACAAGTCCAGTTTTAACAAACTAGGCTTAATTATTTACATAAGCTCAGCAAGAACAGTGAGTGATCATATAGATCTTTTAGAATCTGCTTTTCTGGAATTTCTTATAAGGAATCTCTAGGTTGAACTTTTAGTAGCCTCTCCAAGCCAGAAGCCAAGTCATGTACTTGCCATCAGACATGCCTGCAATACCTGTCAATTTGGGCAAATTCCTCTTCCTGAGGTCCCCAAAGCATCCTGAGGTTCCTGCACCTGCCAGGACGTGACATCTTTTACTCACCTGTTGAGGCTGCTGGGAACTCTGTAAGCCAGGTATCAGACTAGCATTTCCAAAGGGCTTTACAGATCCAGGTTTCATAAAGTCAACCTTAGTTCCTTTAAGCTGTCTGGTCATATCTGAGTCTTTTTCAAATATGACATTCCAGTCAAAGCCTTGGTAAAATAACCAGTGTTTCCAATGGTGTCCTGTTACAAGGAGAACAGATTCTTATTGAACTTATGCAAATGACTGATTGCCAAGGAAGAAAGAATACTTTCTGAGACCTTTTGAGTTTCAGAGGGTTCAGATAGAGAGGAAAGTTGAATGCCCTGATTTGTTTACAAATGAATACTTTTACATCTCTGTAAGTTACAGATAACTTAAGAAAAAGTTTCCCTAGTCTGGAAGAGCAAACATTACAGAACCAGCAATGTTTAAAATAAGACAAAACATTAAGAAACACAACATTACAATCTTTCAGTTCATCTAGTCCCATGTTACTATTTCTGGTTTAGTCTGAATGCTGCTTTTTTCTTTTTGTTGTCTGTTGTGATGTTTGTGTTTGAAGGAATTCTGAATTCCAGAATTCTGGAAATTCTTACCCATTTCAGTTCCAGAATTTTAACATATCAAAGACCTGTATTTGTCCTGAAAATCTCCCATATGAATTTTCTTTAAGGTGAAATTCATTTTACAAGAGAATTAAAACAATTACAAATGACAAAAACTCAGAATAGATATGGTTAAATATCAAGTGATGACCCTATCAAAACATTAAAACTAGGAAATGTATAGAACCTCTAGAGTAGTTACAGCATTTACCCAAATGTAACCTAAGGTTTATCATTGGTTTTTTAGTACTTCCTGAGTAACTTAGCATTCAGGGAAAAGCTTTATGAGTCAAAGAGATCTCATTTACAATTCTGAGCAGGCAAAGAGAAAACAATTTATATTTTCTTAGAAACATCTCAATCTCTAATGAAGACTAAATATTAACCAATTGTGAACTGTTACAACAGAATTCTTAGAAGGCAAATTTATGAATCAGTTAAGCACAAAATATGTTTACCAACAGATTTCAAAAGCACAAACCTAGTTCCAGCAACCAACCCTCTAGCATTTTATCCCATTTGGTTTGAAGTTTGAGGTTACCAAAGACTTTGAAAGCTACTTTAACAATTATCCATTAAAACTTTGAGACAGACAATTAGCCATCAGTTTAGTCATCTCTTTGTTAACAGATGTTAACAAATAACACGAGCTTATTTGCCCCTCAGTAAAGTTTGATTGAAGTTTCACATTTACTGCTGTTAGCTCAAAAGACATGTTCATCCTAATTAACCCAACAAACTTAACTTAGTTCAAATACTGATTTATGTTCCACCTGGGCCCACTCCACTTCCAATGTTTACCTGAGAAACGGGTGGGAAGATCTGGAGTGGGCGGTGTTATGTCCAGGGGTGCTCTTCTTGTTCCTGACAGTGAAGAGAGAAGGAGCCATGGTGCAGGAAGCACCAAGGATGGTCTAGAGCCAGTTATGCAGACCACACCCAAGTTGGTGCAGAAACAGAAAGGGGAGACAGAAGAACAAAGTGCCACCAGAAGGCAGAGAAAGGGTTTCCAGGTTTAGAGCTCATCAGCTCCAATAGAGGAGCAGATGCCATGCTTTCCCGCCAGCAAGGGGGAGGAGCTAGGCAGTCCACGTCGGGCTAGAGAAGGCAAGGGATTTTCCCGAAACAAAGGGAGTTTCGGTAGCTGCTTGGGAATATTTCTTAAAGTCTCTGTCTCGAGTTAGACTAACCACGGTTGGCTCCAGTTATAGCCATTAACACAAGAAATGAGTGAGGGAGAAGCCCCACATCTATTAAAAGGAACAGAGAGATAAAAGTCAGAGTCCCCTTACTCTCTACTTGCCCATTCCTTCAAATACAAACATCACAACAGACAACAAAAAGACAAGACAAAGACAACCACAGACCCAGCGGCCCTTACCTAGAACCTGCCGCCAGTGGGGATTTTCTCAGTCCCCAGACCGCCTGGGGGACTTGAGCCCCGGTGACCACCTAGGGGGACTCGAACCCCCTGACTGCCTAGGGGGACTCAAACTCCATGGCAGGTCCTCTGACTACCTAGGGGGACTTGAAACCCCTGGCGATCTACCTGAGGAGGGATGGGGCATCCCCGCATCCACTCCAGCCCTGGGTAGTGATACTGTGTCCAGTATTTCCCTGGTGGGCTATACCCTGGAACTCCACAACCAGACAGACAAACAGACAGGATCTTGAAGGATGTGATCTCGAGATATTACCTCCGGAGGCTTTTCCCAGAAATTCTGATGCTGGCTCAGTCCTCATTGTTTGATCCTGGATGAGCCCCCAATGTTAGGTCTATGGTCAAAGGAGCAAGACTGATACAAAGCGAAGGTCAAGCAAAGCTTTATTTCGTGCCAAGCATCGAGAATCAAACCAAATGGTCGGGGCCGCCTCTTACAGAGAGGGCAACATCTCCCAGCCTTACAGACTAAGTTTTATTTATTTATTTATTTATTTATTTACTTATTTATTTATTAAGATTTCATTTATTTATTTGACAGACAGATATCACAAGTAGGCAGAGAGGCAGGCAGAGAGAGAGGAAGGGAAGCAGGCTCCCTGCAGAGCAGAAGACCTGATGCGGGGCTCCATCCCAGGACCCTGGAATCATGACCTGAGCTGAAGGCAGAGGCTTTAACCCACTGAGCCACCCAGGCACCCCACAAACTAAGTTTTAAAGGGCAAAGTCCGTGTGGTTGAGCCTGGCACACACAGGTGGCCAATGAGATTGTAACACACAGAGAAAGTTGCATAGTCATGCTAGGTCACACACGGGTGACCAATTAAATTACAATTTACCCTATAGTAGATATTTGAACTAGCTTATCACCTTGGTCAGAATTGGCACCCAAAAGGCACCCAAAAGTCGGGGCCCACACTCCTTGGTAGCTTGGGAGACAGTATGTGCACTCCACTGATTGGATGTCTCCACCTGGCCTGGCCTGCCCTTGTATTTGGGCTCTGTTACCTGGGACTGGTCGACCATATTTTACTAGTTTCCCAGACTTGCTTTTAAGTAAGTCCCCTGGGGCTGGGTGGGGGGGCAGGGTCAGTTTACATTATACTGCATAAACAACAAAATGGCTGTTCAACTGAGATGGAGCCACTCTGGCTAAATAGGCCCTTACAAAATATTTAATGAAAGAGCCAAATCTACCTCCTAAGAAAAAGGAAATACAGGTCCATGAGATGGGAGGCCCAAAGGAAGTACCCTGAGAGCAGTGTTGCCCATTTGTCTCTCAGAGCAGAAGACAGGTAGAGTGTCCTTGATATATACTACTCATTGTGGTTCATACAGTAGAAGAATGAGACATGTGGTATATTACCATCTCTTGAGGTTTAGGAGTTTGTATCTATCTATTCATCCATTTATAAACATTTCATAAATTGTTTGACTTCAGGGTAGATTTTATACCATAAGAAAACACAGAGAATCTAGAGATAAGTAAAAGTCTCTTTTGAGACTGGCTTCACTCAGCATAAAGATTCTGAGAACCGTCTAAGTGGTGTGTGTCCGTAGCTTGTCCTCTTTTATTGCTGACTAGGATTCCATCTGATGGATCCACCACACTTTGTTACTCCTTCTGTTCTTAGCTTTACATCCCTAATTGATGTCTCTCATCTCATTGAATTGGCTAAAACCTCCACCATGATGTTGAATGGTAGTGGTTGGACACACTTGCTTGGCTCCCGATATGTCTTCAGTGACTCCCATTGAAGTAAGTGAGATACTCGACCATGGTAGTCTATGATTTGTGTGTGTGTGTGTGTCATTTTCAGCAAGTATTCCCCAGCCACTTTTTTCTTGAGTGAATAGTTATCCTATTATTAATCATGAATAGCTAATAAATTTGGTCAAAAGCTTTCAAAAATAATCTATGGGAATAACAGTTTGATTCTTTTTCCTTCTATCTATTAATAAGGTGAATGGTAATAATAGATTTTCTAATAACAAGTTGATTTTTCATTTCTGTTCTGTTCTTTCCTCCTCGGTGAAGTGGCCCAGCGGCGTCACCAGCAACACCACATGCAGTCTGGGCACCCAGAAGGCCACCGCCTTGCAGATGGCCTGCACCGCTGCCTCCAGCCTGGCCAGTGGGGACAGGACATTGGGTGTGTCAACCCCCTTGAGCTCCCACAGATGCTGTGCTGGAGGGTAAGTGTCCCCAGGCCTTGCTGAGCTTAGACTCGAACTCTCTCCTGCCCAGAATGCTGTTTCCAGTGGTGCTTTGCCCGCTGCCTGTGTTCCCCACCTGGAGCAGCCTCAGCGACCGCGGGCTCCGTGGGTCCTCCCCTGGCCTAGGAGCACGGAGTCAGCGAGGCAAAGCAGCCAGAGCTGGGGTCAGAGCTGAACGGGGTGTGGGTGGAGAGGGGAAGGCATGGAGTCTGCACTGGAGACTGCGGGGCTCACATTCTGTCTTGCTTTTAAAAAGCTTATTATTATTATTATAAAATACAATATACAATTTGCCATCGAACTCATTTTGAAGCAGGCCACTCAGTGACGTTCAGGCCATTCACTGTGTTGTGCGACATCTGCACTGTGCATCTCAAGTGTGTTTTCATCGTCCCAAATTGTAATTGTATTTGCTTTTCTGTATCTGGCTTACTTCACTCAGCAGAATGTTTCCGGGTTCGTCCGTGTTGCAGCCCGCATCAGAATTCCCTTGTACCTCCGTTGCAGGTACAGAGTGCTGTTTGTTTCTTCACGTTCACCTGTGAGCAGCTGGGTTGTTTCCACATTTCACTACGGTGAACGGTGCTGCCGTGAACTTTAGAGCTCACGTCTCTGAGTCCCTGCTCCCGGTTCAGTGGTATCTACCCAGAAGGGAGGTTGCTGGGTAGCGCCATTTGGAAACTCCTTCTCAGGGCCTCTCTTCTCACTCAGCTGGGAATGAGCTCAGCACGAATATGGGAGCCTGAGCTTTGCTGAACATCCCTGATGGAAGGTCCTCCTCAGTAAGAGAAGGAAGGAAAGAACATGGCCTCTGCCTCTATGACTTCCCCCTGAGGCAACCGACTGCATCTCCTTCTTCAGCCTTTCCCACTGGGAATGCTGCGAATGCAGGACCACCTCAGCCAGACCCCAGGCTCCAAGCTCAGGGCCATGCTGGGTCCATGCTCTTAGGCAACACCTTAAAGACTGGGTTGGACGTTCTCATCCAGCAGAATATCAGAAACATGAGCTCAGAGAAAGGACTAGGAGATGCCAACTGAGTATCGAGAAACCCAGTGTCCGTGGGGCTGAGGGACGGGAAAGGGAGATTCCTTCCGGCCTTCCAGATCCCAGACCCAGAGCCCAGAAATGCCAAACAGCGGCAGGTTTCCGAGTCTGCTCCCCACCGAAGAGACTGGTGTGTCTCAGCGACAGAGCGTCAAGCCTCCTGAAGGCATCGGCATCGTCTTGCTCTCGCTCTCCTGAGCGGCCACGGGCTTCTCTGCTGCCTTCCATGCTGCCAATGCTGACCGAATGGCTTTGCCTCCCTCTAGCTTCCCCCGGCTGGCTCGAGAGGAACGTGGGTGAGTGGCTGGGAGTGTCAAGGAAGCACGGAGGGTGGCGTTCCTCCCTGCCCTCCTGGCCAACGTGAAGCGGGACAGTGACAGCAGCTCCCGTCCTGGCCGGCCTGGAGCTGGAGCAGGCCCAGAACTTTAATGTATCACTTGGGCTCTGGGGAGGACTTTTCGAGTAACAGTTAACCTTGACCACTGCAAGAAAACATACATCGGGGCGCCTGGATGGCTCAGTCATTAAGCATCTACCTTTGGCTCAGGGCATGATCCCAGGGTCCTGGGATCGAACCCCGCATCGGGCTCCCTGCTAGGCAGGAAGCCTGCTTCTCCCTTTCCCCCTCCCCCTGCTTGTTCCCTCTCTTGCTGTGTCTCTCTCTGTCAAATGAATAAATAAAATCTTAGAAAAAAACAAAAAAGAAGAAAAGGAAAAGCAGGTGTCAACACTTATATTGGCAATTTTCTTATGTGGTTTAGTAAAACGGCACTCTCCTGGTAGCTTAGTCCTGGTGGTTCATGGAGTTAAAAAAAAAAAAAAAAGCATTTGTGTTTAAATACACAATGAATCACAAGTAATTTCTGCTGGCCAGGAAAACGGACGGATTTCCAGCTCTCCCAGATTCTACCTCCCCAGGTTGAGCTCTTGGAAGTCCAGCGCCTGACCTTGATGCAATAGGTCTTAGGGGACAGAGCCTTGTAGGAAAGCAAGCCCAGCTCTGAAGCAACGATCAGCCGAGGACATCCTGCTGGTTCCCTTGGTGCTCTGCAACCCATAGGACCCCACAAGCTCTCACACGGGATCCAGCCAAGCACCTGCACAGGGTCTGTTGGCTTCAGAGCCTCAGGCCCGGGTGAGCCTTTGGTCACACTGACCGTCAGCATATCCTTCCCGAGGACAAAAGCCCTGAATGCACAGATGCACAGATCCTTTTCCTTGGGCCTGGCACAGAGACTTAGTAAAGGCAGCAAGTGGCACTATGTCTCCTCCTTCCTTTCACCTGCTCTGCCTGTCAGGGAGCTTTCCTTTGGCTGTGGTCAAGAAGGGCCTTCGGCGGTGGCCCAGGGGCTCACATCTCTGACCGGGATGAGCCCCGCTGTGGGTCCCAGTGGACCACCTGCCCTCCGGATGTCCCAACCACATCCCTCTCACGTTGATTTCTGCTAGAAAGTAGTTTACCTCCTAAAATGTCTCGTCTAGGAGCCTGACACAGTGCTCCTTTGGGATTGTCCTCAAAAACATGTCCGTCTTCTTCTTCCTCTGCCTAGAGAAAATCACAATCTGTCTTATTAGTTTTTCAACAGTTTTAACACCTGAGTTTTGCCTTTCTCCTGCCAGAAATATTGGTTTGAGGGGAGCAGGCTGAATGAGGAGCGGGAGGTCTGAGGGAACCCCATGTCTTTCGCTCCCCTCCCCCCGCCCCCAGAACTGTGGTCTCGCCTGTCATCTAAGAGATTTCCTGGAAATGGTGAGCGGCCCTGGCCTCTCGGGAGCAGGTGGCATTTGGACAGACAAGGACCTGGAGCAGTTCTTGGAGGACGGACAGGAGCAGAGAGCAGAGGCCGCTCTGACCCTGGGTCCTGAGAACAATGGAGAGATCTGGAGGGCATGGGCAGGAAGTTGTGGGGAGGGGCTGGCATGGCTCGGCGTGGTGAGTCACAGGGATCTTGGACTACAAAGGGCAGTGCAGGCCTGACCTTGGGGAAGCTTCGGCAGTGAGGATTGCAGAAGGCAACGGGTGGGTGGCTGGTTTCTGCGGTCAGGATGACAGGGAGGGGCCTTCAGGGTGTGGGGCAGAGACCTGCTGGGAGCCAGGGGACCTCAGCGCTCATGTCCAGCCACCATCAGTTCGGACAGCCACACTGCCTGGGCCTTGGTGTCCCCAGAAGTGTGAATGCTGGGCCTGAACTAAGTGTTCCTGTGGTCTCTTCCCCTGGGAGATTCCAATACACTTTATGACATTTTCTAGAGCAACTCCTAGTCCTCCTTGCCAAGCATGGCCACGTCCCTCCAACCAGGAACACAACACACGCTCACACTCACAAACATACAAACACTCACTCACAAACATATACACACAAGTGCAACACACACCCACACTCACAAACACCACACACACCCACACTCACAATCATGTAAACACACCCTCACAAATATACACACACCCGCACACTCACAAACGCAACACACGCTGACACAAACACAACACACACCGATACTCACAAACACAATACACAGCAACACTCACAAACACAACACGCATTCAGAAACATACATGCAACACACAGCACACACCCACACACTCACATAGACACAGAAACACAACACACACCCACACTCACAAACATACAAACACACACTCACAAACATATACAGATACCACCTACACACCTACTCTCAAAGCATACCACACACACATTCACAAATATGTGAACACATATAAACATACACACAAATGCTTACACATAAACTCACATAGACACAAACATAACACACACAGAAACATACAGCATAGCCATACACACACATACACACAAACACATCTCACATACTCCATCCAACAACTCCCAAACACAACACATACTCACACAAACACAACACACACGGAAACATACATACTAGACACATATACAGAAACTACACATACAAGCACAGACACAACACACACGCACACAGACACACTCCCCCACACACTCGGACTCACTGTTGGGGTCCATTATCAAAGGAACGAGACTGAGACAAGGTGAAAGTTATTCAAAGCTTTATTTTATGCCAAGCATGAGAAGTCAGACTGACTGGCCAGGGCCATCTCCGAAGAGAGCGACCCCCCCTCCCCAGCTTACAGGCCACCTTCTATTGGGTAAAACTGCAACCGGTATCTTGGTATCTCAACCCACCGGGTTTGTGTGTCTCTTGCTGATTGGCTAGTTCCATGCGGTCTGGTGACTTGTTATTCAAGATTACCCCACATCAGGAACCGTTACAAACAGTACTTCCCGGGAAGGCTTAGTCAGCTAACAGACTCAGTGTGAGTAACAAGGTGGCCGTCCTTCCCAAGATGGAGTCATTTAGGTTTGGGCGAGACCTTCTCACTGTTACAAACAGTACTTCGTACTGATCGGGTGTCTCCATCTGGCCTGACTCGTCCTTGTATTCCGGGCTCCGTGATCAGGAACTGGCCGACTACATTTGACTGGTTTCCCGGACTTGTTTCTAAGTAAGTTTCTCTGGGCGGAGTGGGGCAGGGTCCGTTTCCGTTTACTGCACAGACAACAGAACGGCTGTTGAACCGAGATGGGGTTGCTCTGGCTACATAGGCCCTTACCCTCACCACTCTGTCAGCTGTTGGGCAAGAGGAACGGCAGTGTTTTCTGTCTCCTGGGCTCGCGTGCTCTTGTGAATTCTTTGTTTTTCCCTTTGGGGCAGACCCATCCTGGACTTCTGGGGATCTTGAATGGAGGAGGTAGAGGAGGGTGTCCACGGCGTGCGAACAGAGGAGGGACGTGGCTTCTGTTTTTCAGCAAAGCGGGACGAGAAAGCTCAGCGCCAGAATTGCCCTTGAACGAGCGGCAGTGGCTGTGGGGAGGAGCAGGAGGTGCCGGGGACACCCCGGCCGGGCTCTCCTCAGTCAGAAGACCTGCCCTTCGCTTTTCCTCGGCAGCTGTGGTAGCTTGAACAGGAGAAACCAGAAACCAGTGTTGTTATTATTTTGATCCTGAAGGAGGACAACGAGATCTCAGAGGCTTAGAAAGAAGCAGCAGATCCTGCAGGAAATTTTGTGCCAGGGGCGGGATTTTGAGCGAGTTTTGAGCGAGTTCCCGCTTCCTGCAGATATCCCAGATCTTCCAGCATCGTGGCAGAGAGCTGTTGTCTCCTCCTCCATCCTTAATTCCAGCTTCCTTTAAGGATTTTCTCTCAGGACAAGGACTGGAACAGAAGCACTGGTCCTTCCTGGGTCCTGAGCTGCCCCGTCCTCAGACTGGAGTTGCCTCCGCAATTCCCCTGGGCCTCCAGCCCCTGGCGCCATGGGCCTTGGGACTTGTCAGCTGCACGACAGTTGAGCCAAACCCTTAGAATAAATCATGTAGGGGCGCCTGGGTGGCTCAGTGGGTTAAGCCTCTGCCTTTGGCTCAGGTCATGATCCCAGGGTCCTGGGATCAAGCCCTAAATCGGGCTCTCTGCTCAGCAGAGAGCCTGCTTCCCCCTCTCTCTCTCTCTGCTTGCCTCTCTGCCTACTTGTGATCTCTCTCTCTCTGTCAAATAAATAAATAGAATCTTTAAAAAAAAAATCACGTAGCCAATTCTTTATAATAAAACTCTTTATGTATGTGTACACACACACACACACACACACACGTCTAACAATCCCAAAATCTGAGTCTTCTCTGAGTCTGGTTTGCTCTGTGTGTCCAGACTGTCCTTCTTGCTTCTCAGCACGCCTTGTACCGACGTGCCAAGCTGGACACGACCTACGGGAATCCGGAAGTGAGGTCGTGAGGGCTGCAGCAGGAGCGTGTGTGTTCATCTGTGTGGGAGCTGGGCTGTGCTCATGTTTGCTGCAGCCGTAAGCGCAGGCGGTTTTCTCCAGGACTCCTGTCTCATTTCGCTGTTGTTTGTGGGTTTCCCTAAGAAGCCCTTCTTAAATAGAGTTTGTGCCTTGCTGGTCTTTTGGCTTTAAGTCACTGTTTTTACACCAAAGTCCTGTCGGTGTGGCAGCAGGAAGGGGTAGGGGAAACAAGATCTTGAAATTAAATCACCCTCTCTTAGTGGGTCTGTGACGTGCTGTGATCATCCAATTTACTGAGCTTTCCCTCCCCCCATCCCCACTTTGGATGAAATGGATGATCTGGTCACTTCCCACCTGTTTCTCCCCATTTGATTCCAGCCTCTGCTCTGGTCTTGGTGGACTTCCTTTATTTATTTACTTGAATGCCTCATCCCATCTTTGTTCTCAGAAGCTGCTGTGACGAGCTGGAACCAAGATGCTTCTCTGGGAAGGTGCTCTATTAATAAAAAGATTTGACTACACATTTTGGAGGTTTAATGGAGATTTGGAGGTTTAAAATGTTCATCATTAACACCATTATCAATGTTTAAAGGAAATATACACAAAAACCATAAAAGACAAATAAATTGCATGTACAAAAACATAAGGTGGATGTAAAATTATTGTTATTTGTAAATGCTATGATTTTATATCTGGAAAAATCAAAAGACTAAACCAAGGGGCACCTGATGGCTTGGTCAGTTAAGCATCTAACTCTTGATTTCAGGTCAAGTCATGATCTCAGGGTCCTGGGATTGAGCCCCACATCGGGCTCTGTGCTCCTGCTGGAGTCAGCTTGAGATTTTCTTTCTCCCTCTCCCTCTGCCACTTCCCCTGCTCTCCCCCCCACACACATTCTCTTTAAAATAAATAAATAAATCTTAAAAGAAGGGAAAAAACCAATAAGCTCCTATAAGTGATCAGACAACCTGATAAATTAATAAATGCTATTTAAATAAAAACTGTAAGAACTGACTAACTTACAAAACTAACATACAAACAATAACTAATTAGACATAACTTGTGATTTAAAGTATCACAATCCCTCCCAGCAACAACAAAAAATAAAATGCCTAAGAATTGACTTGAAAATTTTGCAAACATTCTGTATAAAGGAAACTTCTGGGGCTATGGAGCAAATAGAACTCTCACGTGACGTCTGGTGAAAATGTAAATTGGTAGAACCCCTTTGGGAAAGTCTATCGTACCCAGGAAACCCAAATATTACACATAGTCAGTACTGAGCTATCCTCCTCAGAGGGACACACGCAGCAGACATATGTGCTTCCTTTCCATGCAAGGAAATGTCTGTGATATTTATAGTGGTGGTATTCAGAATAGCACAAAAACTGGAAACAACGTTAGTGCCCACCAAGGGGCAAGTGTTCTCCCAAAGAAAGAAAGAAGGAAAAATGGTAACTGTGTGAGGAGGTGGATATATTAATTAGCTTGATTGTGGTGACTATTTCTCAGTGTATACCTATATCAAATCATCAAGCTCTGTACCTTGAACAGATACATTTTTATTTGCCAATTTTTAAAATCTGTCAATATATGATTTTTATTTTTCAAAGTTATACCTCAATATAATTGGATATATTGCTGGAAATATAGCTGGAAAATAGAGTAAATATATTTACTTTATATATATATATAGAGACAATATATTTAACGTAATTCCTATAAAATATATTGGGACGCCTGGGTGGCTCAGTTGGTTGGACGACTGCCTTCGGCTCAGGTCATGATCCTGGAGTCCCGGGATCGAGTCCCGCATCGGGCTCCCAGCTCCATGGGGAGTCTGCTTCGCTCTCTGACCTTCTCCTCGCTCATGCTCTCTCTCACTGTTTCTCTCTCAAATAAATAAATAAAATCTTTAAAAAAAAATAAATAAAATATAACATAATTCCTATAAAAATATAAATATATTTACTTTAGATATATATATATATAAAGACTATACATTTAACGTAATTCCTATCAAAATACCACCAACTTTTCCAGAGTTGGAACAAATAATCCTAAAATTTTTATAGAACCAGAGAAGACCCCAAATAGCAAAAAAGAATTTTGAAAAAGAAAACCAAAGCTTGTGGCATCACCACTTCAACCTCCTTTACAAAGTTGTCATCATCCAGACGGGATGACACTGGCACAAAAACAGACACGCAGATCGGTGGAACAGAGTAGAGAGCCCAGAAACGAACTCACAGCTGTATGATCAATTAACCTTCGACAAAGCAGGAAAGAATATCCAATGGAAAAAAGACAGTCTCTTCAAGAACAGGCTTCTCCCCTACCTGCTGATGTTCAGGGTAAGGCAGGGCCATGACCTTTTCGCTGCCGTGTCACCAGCTCCTTGGGCCCTGCCTGACCCCGCATAGGTAGTCACATCTGTCTGATAAATGAAAGAAGGAAGGATCCGGTTGTGTTTGGGACTCTTTCAGGCAAGAACGGGAGGACGGAAGGTGGCAAGAGATGACGAAAATGCCTGTGGTCAGAATGTGCTCATGGTGTGTACCTGGCCCCAGGTGTCAGCTCTGGGGAACAAGGGGAAGGACCAACCCAAGACTGAACAGACACGAATCCCAGAGGCGTCTCCATGCTGGGGGGAGACAGCAAGAGCCCTGATTTGCCTCTGCGCCTGCCCTACGGAGAGATAGTCAGTGCTTTGACCAGTCTGTGCCTCCACACCCCAAGGGTAAACTGAGGATAAGAAATCTACTCTGACCCCCACAGACTAGGAGGTAGAAGGAATGAGATCATAAACTAGAGGGAACACGATTTACCAAGTAGAATGTGCTAGAGAACAAGGATTGGGGCTTAGCAGGTATCTTCCAGCAGCAGGTGTAAGAGAGGGAGGAGGGGCAGGCGAAAGGCAGGAGGAAGGGTTATCCCGGGGGAATCAGCTGTCACCTCTCCCTTCCCTGCAGAGGAGGCTTGACACTCCGATGAAGCAGCTTCCCCGAGAGTCACTCAGCGGGCAAAGCTGGGGCTGTGATTCAGCCCAGGGTGGCCGGGCCTCCAGGAAACCCTTCACTCGAAGGCCTCGCGTTCCCTCCCACCTCTCGCCGCTGGGGCTGCATCCGGAGAAGCATCCCAGGGGCCAGGGCAGGTGCAGGGCATGGATGCCAGAGATTGTGTCAGCAGAAGCCAAGGCCTGCCATCGTCGACGGGTGCCCTCCAGAGAGAGGCGCAAAGCTGCTGGAGCCAGTACCGGTGCATGTGCTGCAGCGGAAGACAAGAGAGAAGACGGGGCGACACAGACGCCCCGGAGTGGAACACGCTCAGACCGGAGCCCCGAGGAAAGGCTCGGCTGGAGAAGCAGAAGCCCAAGGCCTGGCGCTCTCCTGTGCTCCACGGGCACCCCTGAGGCCCGGGGGAGCGGGAGGCGGGCTCCCCCCTTCGCTCCGAGGGCGGCAGCCCACGCCTACTCTGTCCTCACGGGTCCCCAGGACTGGGACGACGCGCCACCCGCGCACGAGCCCCGCCTCGGGCTCATCCTGGCCGGCAAGACCGGTGCGGGCAGGAGCGCCACCTGCAGCAGCATCCTGGGCCACACGCGCCTCCCGTCCAGGCTCGCGGCCACCTTGGTGACCTGGGCCTGCGCCCTGGGGAGCCGCCGCTGCGGCCGCTGGCGCCCGGAGGTCACCGACACCTCGGACCTGTTCGGCGTCGAAGGCGGTCGCGCCGACCCCGACTGCACCGAGCGCGGCCGCTGCCACCTGCTGTCGGCGTCGGGCCGCACGCGCTGGTGCTGGTCCCCCCGCCGGGCCGCTTCCCGGCCCGGGACGAGCCTGCGGAGCGCGGCGTCCGCCAGCTGTTCGGGGCCCGCGTCCTGGCGCCGGCGGTCGTCGTCGTCACCCGCCGCGAGGACCTGGAGGGGGCGTCGCTGCACAACTATGTGCGCGACACCGACAACCGCGCGCCGCGGGCCCTGGTGGCCGAGTGCGGCGGCCGCGTGTGCGCCCTCACAACCGGACGGCGGCCGCGGAGCGCCGGGCGCGGGTGGACGAGCTGCTGGTGCGGGTGGAGCGGCTGGCGCGGGAGTCCCCGGGCGCGCCCTTCACCAACGCCGTGTACCGCCTGGCGGGGACCCTCGCCACGCGTCCCCCGACGACAGGCTGCGGCAGGGGGCCAAGCGGCTGGCGACCTGCCCCTGGGGGCGGGAGCGGGGGCGGCGCCGGCTGGAGAGGGGGCGGCGCAGGCGGCTGGGACCAAAGGCCTTGCGGGAGGTCAGTCCCCACTTGACATGGGTCAAGGTCCCATGAACTGACTGATGAGCACTTCACCGCTGGGGATGTGTTCCTTCAGGGTCCACAGGCTCTTCTGTCCTCCTTCCTTAGCCCTAATTACCAAAGCAGAATCCTGGCAGGGCCAGTCTCCCGCAAAACCGTCCCTGGGGCGTGGCCCTCCCCGCGCTCTGCTTTCACTGAAGCGACATCCAGCGCTGTCTTCCTCGGTTTTCCCTGAGCTCAGGCTGCCCTTCCCCGTCATGGCATTGTCTTCGCTCCTGTCTTTGCCCTCATGTGTCCTGGACTCCCCCACGGCCCCAGGGGGAGCAGCCCACACAGCAGAGCCTCAGTCCATCCTCCTTTACTTGAGTTGAATCTGAGTTGAATAAATAAATACACGAAACCATCACATTGTGTTAGAGGAAATGGGTATTTCCTTTACATGGTGGATGTTTGTTCTGCCGTACATTCCTGTTGAACAGACACTAAGTCCTGGCCTTCCTAACGGAGTCTGCAGAAGCCCTCCGCCCCAGTGCAAGCACACCCACGCCCACTCAGGCAGGTGGTCGGAAGAACAGAAAGGTTGGTGTAAAACTGTCCATCCACCAGCAAGGCGACGTCTCCCCGGGTGTGGCCATTCCCACTCCTCCGCAGCTTGAAGGCAGACCTAAAAGACAACTAACTCGGTTTTTAAATGGGTAAAAAAGTTGATTAGACATTTCTCCAAAGAAGATACACAAATAGTAAACACACAAAAAGATGCTCAATGTCATGAGGCAGCAGGAAATGCAAATCAAAACCAAAATAAGATGCCACTTCATATTCACAGGATGGTTATAATTTTTAAAAAAGAAAGCAAAAAGGAAAACTAACAAATACCAGTGAGGGTGTGGAGAGACTGGCCCCTGATACATTGCAGGTAAGGCTGCCACATGGACTGACTGTATGAAACAGAGTCCAGCAGGTCCTCAAAACGTTAAACACAGAGGTACCACGTGACTCAGGAGCCCCAGTTCTAGGTATGCACCCAAGAGCACTGAAAACACAACAACGTGTACGTGAATGTTCGTAGCAGCGTGATTCAAAATCACCAAGAAAGTGGAAGCAACCCAAACGTGCATCAGCGGATGGACGGATACACAAACTAGGGCACATCTGGAGGAGGGAATATTATTTAGCCATAAAAAGAAAGGGAGTACATGGGGCACCTGGATGGCTCAGTGGGTTAAAGCCTCTGCCTTTGGCTCAGGTCATGATCACAGCATCCTGGGATCGAGCCCCGCATCAAGCTCTCTGCTCAGCGGGGAGCCTGCTTCCCTTCCTCTCTCTCTCTGCCTGCTTCTCTGCCAACTTGTGATCTCTGTCTGTCAAATAAATGAATAATATCTTTTTTAAAAGAAAGAAAGGGAGTACAGATTCAGGCCACAGCATGAATGAGCTTTGAAAGCTTTATGCTAAGTGACAGAAACCAGACACACAAAAAAATCACATAAAGGTATGATTCCGTTTGTACGGAATGTCCAACCACTGGGGTGGGCTCGTGATTGTCTGTGAGAGGGTTTGATTTGGTTCCTTGTACTCCGTCAACATTTATATTCAAGTTCACTTTTTGAAATGTGTTGTTGTTGTTGTTGTCATTTTAAGTAGGTTCCACGCCCAGCCAGGAGCCCAACACGGGGCTTGAGCTCAGGACCCAGAGATCAAGACCTGAGCTGAAATCGAGGGTTGGGCACTCAAAGAACTGAGCCACCCAGGAGACCCTCACCTTCACTTTTTAAGCTTTTCTCCCCTCTCGTGGGCTGAATCGTGTTCCCCCCAGAAAGATATGTTCAAGTCCGAATCCCCGGTACTTATGAATGTGACCTTATTTAGAACTAAATAAGAGGAGGGAAGTGTGGCCAAAGACACACACAAGAGGGAGACAGTCCCCTAAAGATGGAGGCAGACGTGGGACCATGCAGCCAAGGAGCCCATGGGGCCACTGGACCTGGGGAGGCAAGGAAGGAACCTCCTTTCAGTCTTCACGGGGAGTGTGGTCCTGCCAACACTCTCATTTTGGATTTCTGGCCTCCAGAATTGTGAGAAAATAAATTTCTGTATAAGCCACCCAGTTCGTGGTACTTCGTTAAAGCAGCCCTAGGAAATACACAGTTGATGGTTTGAACAACTCGACAGGGGCACTGAGCTCCCCCTCCTCTGCCACAACTGAATATCTGAGCATAACTTTTGTTCCAGATACAATTTAAAAAATTTTATTATTTATATCCAATATCTGAAATAACTTTTGACTCCCCCTAAACTTTACTAATAACGTACATGGTTGATTAACACATATTTTGTATGTTATGTGTATTATATGTTGTAGTCTTACAATAAACTAGAAAGATGGCAATGTTAAGAAAATCACAAGGAGGTAAAATACATTTATAGTACTATACAGAATGTGTAATTTTTTTCAAGTTTTTATTCACAGGTAATTTTTAGGGTATAGGTAATCTCTATACCCTACATGGGACTCAAACCCACAACCCTGATAGCAGGAGCCACATGCTCCAATGATTGAGCCAGGAGATGCCCCACACAGTGCTGTACAGTATGTATTTTTTAAAATAATTTCGCATCAAAGTGGACCCACGCCGTTCACACTGACATTGTTCAAGAGCCTACTGAACATCCTTCACATTGTGATTCTCTCTTGTTAAGCCTGGTCCACACACAAGAATTACGTGTTTGTGCCTTTCCAGGAGAGGAAATGGCGGGTCGCACATAGATGTGAGTAGGCAGGGCAGTAAGGGAGTGTGGGCTGCCCCCAATTCACCCTTCTCTAAGGATGGCCCAGTAGTGGCAGTAATGACCTAGGAAGGACATCAGTCCCAAAGGGGAAGCTGTGGATAAAACCAAAGCAAGCTGAGGCCCACAGTGAAGCTGGGTGACATTCAGGCACCAGGTGATCCTACATAAGGATGGACTGGAAGCCCCTGGAAAGATACCTGCCCTGACCCTAAAAACATAGTGGGATGGGGGCTGGGTGCCTGGCCCCTACCATTCTGTAGACAGGGGCTATAGAAGTGGCAGACCCTGGAGAGGTACAGGGTCGTCTCCAGACTTCTCATTTGGAACCATGGATGTCAGAAGGAAGGGACAAAGCATTTTTCAAGTGTTGAAAGAAAAGGACTGTCAACCCAGAATTCTGTTGCCAGAGAATATGTTCTTCAAGAATAAAAGGGGAATCATGGCATTCTCAGGTGAAGGAAAACTAATTAAGGGCATTTGTCACCAGGAGACCTTCTCTAAAGGACTGAGGAGGATTTGAAACAGAAAGGAAACAATGAAAGAAGGAACCTTGGAATGCCTGGAAGAAAAAGTACCAAAAATGAGTTCTAATTATGTTTGATGATGGAAGAATATATCACAACATCGTCTGATGTGGCTCTAAATTTATGTAGAAGAAATAAATTTAGGACAATTATATTGTAGACAGGGGAGGTTCAGTGTTGTAAAGGGAGGTTAAGTTCATACACTTCACTCTGGCTGGTAAAATATCACCAACGGACGGTGGCAAGTTTATATATAAGTAAGTATATATATATATATATATATATATATAAAATATTATATGTTTATGAATATAACCTAGAACAACCTCTAAACAATTGATTAGCTTTTCAGAAAGGGACACTTTAAAATAGTGTTTCTTTTTGAAAAACTATTTCAGTGGTTGTTCTAAGTATTATAGTGCAAAAATAGACACATAGATCAACAGAACAGAACAGAAAACCCAGAAATGACCCCGCAACTGTATGGTCAATTTATCTTTGACAAAACAGGGAAGAATATTCAATGGAGAAAAGACAGTGTCTTCGACAAATGGTGTCGGGGAAGCTGGACAGCCACGTGCAGAATGAAAGTGGACCACCGTCTTACCCTATACACAAAACTAAATTCAAAGTGGATTAAAGACCTGAATGTGAGACAGGAAACCATCAAAATCCTAGAGGACAACACTGGCAGCAACCTTTTTGACATTGACTGTAACAATGCCTGACTAGATCTGTCTCCTGAGGCAAAGGAAACAAAAGCAAAAATAAACTACTGGGGACTTCATCAAAATAAAAGGCTTCTGCTCAACAAAGGAAACAATCAATAAAAGTAAAAGGTAACTGACAGAATGGGAGAAGATATTTGCAAGTGACATCTCTGATAAAAGGGTAGCATCCAAAATATAAAGAACTTATAAAACTCAACACCCCAAACTGAATAATCCTGTTAAAAAAAATAGGCAAAAGACATGAATAGACTTTTTTCCAAAGAAGACAGAGAGATGGCCAACAGACCCATGAAAACATGCTCCGTCGTTCTCAGGGAACTACAAATCAGTACGACAATGAGCGATCGCCTCACACCTGTCAGAGTGGCTAAAATCAACAACACAGGAAACAGCAGGTGTTGGCGAGGATGTGGAGAAAGGGGAACCCTCTCACATCAGGTGGGAACGCAAGCTGGTGCAGCCACTCTGGAAAACAGTGTGGAGGTTCCTCAAAAAGTTAAAAATAGAACTAGCCTGACTCAGCATGCTAGGTAAATGCTAGGTATTTACCCAAGGAACACAAAAATACTAATTCAAAGGGCTACTGCACCCTGATGTTTATAGCAGCATTATCAACAATAGCATATATATAGGGCTCATATATATAATGGAATATTACTCAGCCATCAAAAGAATGAAATCTTACCATTTGCAATGACCTGGATGGAGCAAGAGACTATTATGCTAATTAGAATAAGTCAGTTAGAGAAAGACAAATACCATCTGATTTCACTCATATGTGGAATTTAAAAAACAAAACAAGTGATCATAGTGGGAAAAAAGAGAGAGGAAAACCAGAAAACAGACTCTTTTTTAAAAAGATTTTATTTATTTATTTGACACAGAGAGAGATCACAAGTAGGCAGAGAGGCAGACAGAGAGAGAGGGAGAAGCAGGTTCCCCACTGAGCAGAGAGCCTGATGTGGAGCTTGATCCCAGGACCCTGAGATCATGACCTGAGCCAAAAGCAGAGGCTTAACCCACTGAGCCACCCAGGCACCCCCAGAAAACAGACTCTTAACTATAGACAGCAAACTAATGGTTCCTGGAGGGGAGGTGTGGGGGAGGGACATGGGTGATGCAGGTGATGGGGTTAAGGAGGACACTTGCGACGAGCAGCCGGTATGGTATGGAAGTGTCAAATCACTAATTTGTACACCTGAAACCCACAGTCCACTGTATGCTAACTACTCGGAATTTAAAGCAACACTAAAATAAATGAATAAATACAAAAACACTATATTAAAATCAGAATAGAATTATAAAAGTGTTCAAGTAACCCACAGGAATGTAGAGGAGAAATTGAAGATGTGAAAACATGGGAGAGAACAAAGGAAAAAAACCAAAATAAAAATGGCAGACTTATGCCCTAAAACCTCAATAATTAATTCTACTAAATGTAGGGGTCTAAATTAAAAGGTAGACACTGAAGAGTAGATTAAATCATATGACCCAACTATATGCTGCTTCCAAGAAAACTAATTTCGGCTGTTACTGTACAAACAAGCTGAAAATAAAAGGATGAGAAAAGATAAATTGTGCAAATATTAAACATGCGAAGGAGAGAAAGAGTGGCCATATTAGTATCAAATAAAGTCACCTTCAGAACAAAGAAAATTACCAAAACCAGGGATGGACATTAGACAATGATGAAAAGGCCAGCCCATCAAGAAATAAAGCAATCCTGAACATGTTGTTTCCAAAAACAGAATGGTGGAACACGTGAAGCAAAAACTGAAAGAACAGAAAGAAAAATTGATGCATCCACAATTCTGTTCAGAGACTCCATATCCCTCTCTCAACCCCTGACAGAGCAGCGATGAGAAATGAGCAAGGTTCAAGGAGAATTGGCCCCATAAAACCATCAATCAGCAGGATCCCACTGATATTGACTGAAACAAGCAGAGCGGACACATCCTTTTCGGGTACACACCCAACAAGGGCCTGGACGGACCACATCCTGGGCTACAAGACAAATCTCAACGAATACAAGAAAGTTGAAACTCTATGGAGTGCATTCTCCGGCCACAATGAAATCCAGCCAGTAATCAGTCATAGAAGGTACCAGAAGCGTCTTCTTCTCTGTGCTAGCAGCTTCACGACTCCCTAAACCATCACCGGAACCTGAGCAAAGCCCTTATTGATGTATGTCCCTCCCGTGTCAAAGTTTAAGGCTGAAAAGGGACTTTGCTGTGTTTGGAAGACACTCAAGACTCTGTCACAAAGGATGGAAAAGTAAGTGGCAAAAACCAATTTCCTCTTTTTTTCTACCCATTGCTAAAGCCGACCTCCTTTTTTTTTTTCTTTTTAAAAGATTTATTTATTTATTTATTTGACAGAGAAAGAGAGAGAGAGAGATCACAAGTAGGCAGAGAGAGAGGGGAAGGGAAGCAGGCTCCCTGCTGAGCAGAGAGCCCGATGTGGGACTCGATCCCATGACCCTGAGATCATGACCCGAGCCGAAGGCAGCGGCCCGACCCACTGAGCCACCCAGGTGCCCCAGCCAACCTCCTTTGACGTTGAAGAGAAGAGGGGAGAATATTTTCCCTACTGCGTATGTGTCCAACACTCACTCCTTTCCACCTTGCGTGGAGATGACTTTGCTCAAGAATGGACGAATGGCCCCCCCTGCCCGTGTGCCGGCTTAGCCAACCTCTGGGCATGATCAGCTCAACTGTGTCATTTAGCCCCTTGGTGAAAAATCTGAGAGTGGCTGCCTGGTCTGGGCAGACACCTTCCAGGCTGTGTGAGAACAGGCCTTCCAGGATGCCGGGCACACCGCGGCTCACATCCCTGGGGCACCGGTGACAGCCGCCTCCGTCCACTCCCGGGATGTCAGGGACTCCAGCTCTCTCCAACACAGGAGAAAACTGATTTTTTGACAAGAGCGGACCCTGAGGCCGGAGAGCTTAGATAGCATATACCAGGCCCCCATGTGTACCAGACCTAGAACCACCGTCTGAGTCCTTCAGTTCACCAGTAGCCTCTAATGTAACAAAGTTTGCTTGGGGCCTCGATGAGGAAGGAGCACAGCATAGCGGCTGTGTACTAAGAATGGACGCAAGATTTTGCATTATACAAGTGCCTTCCTGCGCAAGAGCACCGGGCCATCAAACGCAGAAATACGGCTGCGTTCTTAGCAGAAAGCTTCGGACATAGTATCTCCGGTGAAATCAGTAACTTCTCAAGCAGTTCTAAGCAAAGTCCCTAGTGAAGAGCCAACGTGGGACTGACTTTCAGGACCCCAGCTGACAAAACAAGTCCTTGCGGTCCACCTGCACGAGAAGACGCCCAGAACGTGAAACCACGAGAGCCAAGTAATGACCCTTTACGGAAAACCGCTCCGAAAAGGCAAAGGAAAAATGAGGCCAAAAGCCGCAAAGCAAGACCATAGCATAAAACATCTCTCAGCCCACATCACAAGAGCCGAAATAACTGGCAGAGACGAACAAACAGCCAGAAACAAGCACAGCTGGAGAAGGTTCCAAGAGCGACGCCCCCTCCAAGAGCTGAGCCGAGTCTTTTCACTGTTCATAGAAAACGAGCGGGAGGCCAAGAATCAGTGCAAACCTGTCTTCTGCTGAACTGGATGGCGCTCCCTGCACACTTTTGGGTCCACCCTCGATGTTTGCCTAAACTTTATCCAATATTCTGAATATGTGGGAAATTTTTTAATTTTAAATTAAGTTTATTAAATTGACTTTTCCAGGGCGCCTGGGTGGCTCAGTGGGATAAAGCCTCTGCCTTCGGCTCAGGTCATGGTCCCAGGGTCCTGGGATCGAGCCCTGCATCGGGCTCTCTGCTCAGCAGGGAGCCTGCTTCCCCCACTCTCTCTGCCTGCCTCTCTGCCTACTTGTGATCTCTCTCTGTTAAATAAATAATAAATAAAATATTTTAAAAATAAATAAATAGATTGACTTTTCCTACCGTTCAGTATAATGCAGGACAGGGTTGCTGGGTTGGGGGAGGGTACTAGTGAGGGGCTTTTGTTCATCAAAGCTTGGCAGACTGGAAGAGAAATGCCATTGCTGTCCAGGAAGGGACAGGATCTCATATACATTAGTAAAAGCATCTTAAAAATTTTTTTTTAAAAGGGAGGAGAGCAAAGCGAAGGGAGCGATCAGAATGAGAGTGGAAGGCCGGGAGCTCACTCTTGTACTCGGCACAGTCCCAGTACAGTTCCTCAAGTTAAAAACAGAAGGAAAAATCTGAGTATGAATAATTGTGTTCGAAGACAGTTTTTTAAAAAGAAACACTAACACTGCGTTTTCGGCTTTCAGGGGGCATAGCCTGAAACAGAAACAGTGCATAATTTCATAGAAATGAGGTAACAGAAAAGGCTGAGGGAGAAGTGAGGGGTACTCAGAAATAGCAGGGGGCACTGGAGCCCTCACGCATTATGCAATGACGGGCTGGACCAGATGTAACCCTTCACCAAGGAGTGGGGCAAAGCTGACTGACGTCTGAGCGACAAATTAAAAACTGTAGGCCTTGGACATATCAAGTGCTGGAATGTGACTTAACAATAAGGAGTTCCTGTCACCGAGGATTTTATAATGTACTTAGATATAGAGGCAAGAAATAGGAAGCCGTGGGTCTGGGTATGCAAAGAATGTCACGGAATGAAACAGGAGAGGCGCTTAAGTCAGCCTTGGCTCGGTCAGAAAACTTTACTCAAGAATATGAGGTGTGGGGGACGCCTGGGTGGCTCAGTGGGTTAAGCCTCTGCCTTCTGCTCAGGTCATGATCTCAGGGTCCTGAGATCTAGCCCCACATGGGGCTCTCTGCTCAGCGGGGAGTCTGCTTCCTCCTCTCTCTCTGCCTGCCTCTCTGCCTACTTGTGATCTCTGTCTGTCAAATAAATAAATAAAATCTTTGGGAAAAAAAAAAGAAAAGAAAAAATATGAGATGTAGGACACCTGGATGAATCAGTTGGTTAAGTGTCCAACTCTTCATCTCAGCTCAGGTCTTGGTCTCAGGATAGTGGGTTCGAGCCCCGTCTTGGGCTCCTCGCATATGAGATATAAGATGGATCTTAAATCTAAGTGATGAGTTGGAGCGGCCATCCACAGCATGCGTGTGTGTCTGGGGAGGAGGGGAGGGCTGCGGCAGGAGGACAGGACCCTGGGGTGTGACCATAAGAGTAAGAATTGTGAGCGGAGAGTTACATGGAGGCCATAGAATGAACATCTTTGCTTTAACTACCAAGGAATTTGGACAGTTGTGAAGCACACCATGATTGTATTTCTTCCTAGTTTATTGAGTGTTTCATCATACATGGGTTTGGCTCTTGTCAAATGTTTTATCTGTACCTATTGAGATAATCATGTCCTTCATTCTATTAATGTGATAAAACACACTGATGGATATTTACGCATTGAACCAATCTTGTATTCCCAGGGTTAAATCCCAGGTATACATATTTCTAGATGGTCCTTACTTCTCATGGTCTACACTTCTTTTTATAAGTTGTTGTATTCAATTTGCTAGTATTTTGTTGAGGATTTTTGTCTAAGTCCAGTTCTTGGCGTGGGCCTCAGTGGAGTGTGTCACTGTTTCCAATGTAGGTAACCTGGGGAGAAAGGGGGTGAGTCGCCAGCGGAGTCAGCAGTGGTGCCCACAAGAACCTCATTGCCCACAAGAAACACCGGAGGTGTTTGGCGGATGCTCCAGTCCCCAGGAGACATGGCAATATTGAGAACCTGAAGACTTGGTGACCAGTAAGTCTGAAAATCATGCCTGATGATAACAGGGCCTTCCAGGCAGTTACTCAGCAGAGGATTCACATCAGGAAAAGAAGAAAAGCATGGCAAGTACCACATGGCGGGTCACAGACATTTTCAGGAGCTTATATAATTCATCCTTTGGGGAACCTCAGAAATACACCTGAGGAAAACAAGCAAGAACTTGCAGGGGCTCTGGAGGACCGCTTAAGCAGGAAGAGTGAACTCTAGGAAAACATTCATTATGTAAATGACCTCACTTTAAACTTACCGTAGCCTTAGCACAGACAAATTACAAATATATTTCCAAAGACTATATTTGGGACATAACACCTGATCCTGGATCAACCCCTATTAATCTGGGGATCAGGAAACACAGGCCCACCACCACAGCACCCACTAGCATTTACGAAGACGGGGTTAGATAAGAAGAGGAAAACAGGAAATGTTTGTAGCTGAAGTATCACGTTGTTCACAGGTAGATCTCACACCGATCTGGTAAGCACATCTTGTGTCTGTTCTCAGAAATAAACGCAAGAATTATAACCACGAAGGCTCCTCGTTAGCATCTCATTGTCCCTTCTGGAAAACTGGAGGGTGAGCTGTGCTGATGTCTCTGTGTGCTGGGGAGAAGCGTCATAGCAACAGGGAAAGCTGGGCCCATGGGTCCATGGCACTAACCGTTGTAATGATACGATAGGAAGATGAGTTTTTTCCCAGATTTTCTATCTTCGTCATCAGCACACTTTTTTTTTTTTTCCACTCTGGAAGTTAAACTCACCACACATGCCACAGTCTGCACAAGGTCTTTCCCAGGGCAGGAAGAGCGAGAAGAGGACGTGAATGGGGTCCCCATGAGGAAGGAGAGGCTTGGGGGGAGGCTAGGGACATCGGATGACCCCATGTGACAAATAGGTACATATGCAGGGCATTCGGGCAATGGAAACACTGTGAATAGGGGAAAACCACCTCCTTAGAAGTTACTTCTCCCACTGTCTACTCCAGAGACAGCTGGAACATCTGGACATCCTTCAATATGCCACCTTGATCACTCCATCAGGGTCTCTCATCTGCGTCCTACTGGCGGATGGGGCCCGATCTTCTTTGATTAGGCAGACTGTTCTGTGTAGTGTAGGACATTTAGCAGCTTCTCTGGTCCCCGCTTACTACATGCCAGTAGCAACCCCCTGTTGTGACAACCAAAAATGTCTCTAGAGATTGCCAGACCTACCCTGTGGGGCAAGGTCATTCCCATCTGGGAGCCAGCCCACTACATACCTCACTGAATGGGCAGGATGAGCAACTCATGGCCAGCCTTTAGTGGTCTTGCTAAGGCACATATGTTTGAGAGACTCTTAGCGTCTTACCAGGATCTCAGATCTGTAGGAACGAGAGTGTGGGTCACACAGACAGAAACAGAAATGAAAGCCAAGGCAAGGGAAATGAGAAGGGACAGTGGAGGAGGAAGACCATGAGTTGCACGCAGCCCAAGGTTGAATGCAGTGACAAGGGCCACAGGTCATCCTAGAAATCTTCCTCTTTTAGTTGCCTCACAGGAAGAGAGGCCCAGTGGAAACCTGCAGGAGCTGATCTCTGAAAACATATGAACAAAAGGCTCTGCAGGGAGCGTGCCAGCCAGCTGTGACAGCTACGAAGGTGCACCACTCTCGAAGGTTCTCCCTTCAAGAAAATTTAGTCAAGGGATGCCTGGATGGGTCAGTTGGTTAAGTGTCTTCCTTTGGCTCAGGTCATGATCCCAGAGTCCTGGGATCGAGTCCTGCATCAGCCTCCTGGCTCAGCAGGGAGTCTGCTTCTCCCTCTGTCTGCCACACCCCCTGCTTATGCTCTCTCTCTCTCTCTCTTTCTGACAAATAAATAAAATATTTTAAAATTTAAAAAAAAAAGCAAATTTAGTCAAGTAATCTTTGACAAGGAAGCCAAGAATAAATAGGGGAAATGATCATCTCTTCAGTAAATGGTGTTGGGATACCACATATCTGCATGCAAAAGAATGAAATTAGACTCTCATATTATTCAAAAATTAACTCAAAGTGAATTAAAGATTTAAATTCGTGACCCAGAATGGTAAAACCACTGGACGAGTGCTCAGGGAAATACTCCCTGATCCTGGTCTGGGCAATAATTTTTTTGCACAAACAACTAAAGTAAACAGACAAGTGGGATAATATTAAAGTAGAAAGCTTTGGCACAGCCAAAGAAGCAATTAACAAAATGAGAAAGTGACATACAGAATGGGAGAAAATATTTGCTTACGATATATCTGAGAAGTTACTATCCAAAGTTTATGAGGAACTCATACAATTCAACCCACACACCAACAAAAAGCAATCTGATTAAAACATGGACAAAGGTCCTGAAACAATATTTTTCCAAAGAAGACATACAAATGGCCAGCAGATACATGAAAAGATGCTCAACGTCCCTGATCACCAGGGAAATGCAAATCAAAACCACAATGAGATACCACCTCACATGTGTGAGAATGGCTGTTATCAAAGGGACAAGCTATAACTGGTGTCCACGAGGAAGTGAAGAAAAGGGAACTCTACACACTGTGGCGGGGATGTAAATTTGTGGAGCCACTGCAGCAAACAGTGTAGGGGTTCCTCAAGAAATTAAAAATAGGGCTGCCTGGCTGGCTCCATCAGTGGGGCTCGCGACTCTTAGTATCTGGGATATGAGTTTGAGCTCCATGTTGGGTGTAGAGATGACTTCAGAATAAAATCTTTGATTAAAAAAAAGAAATTAAAAGGAGAACTACCACGTGATCCGTCAGTCCCACTTCTGGGTGTATAGCCAAAGAAAAGCCAATCAGGATCTTGAAGGAATTCTGCACGCCCCGTCCCCGCCATGTTCATTGCGCGTTATTCACAAAGCCAAGATGTGGAAGCAACCTCAGTGTCTGTCCACAGATGAATGGATGAAGAAAGCCTAGTGTATAGAGACAATGGGATATTCTTCAGCCATTTAAAAAAAAGAAAAGGAAATCCTGTCCTTTGTCACAGGATGGATGGATCTTGAGGGCATTACGCTCAGTGAAATCAGTCAGACAGACGAACACTCTATGATCTCACTTACACGTGGAATCTAAAAAAAAAATTCCAACTTGAAGAAACAGAGTAGGATGGTGGTTGTTGGGAGCTAGTTGGGGAGGTGGGGGGGTGGGAGGTTTTAGTCCAAGGGTGCGAACTCCCGGCTATAAGATGAGTAACTTCCGGGGATCTAACATGCAGCACTGAGAAAAGAAAAGAAGAAAACTTCTCTCTGCTCCAAGGAGGACAGTTAGCCGGCGGCCTCCAGCTGCAACCCTTTCAGGACCTACTTTAGCTTCTGGGCCAAAGCCATGCCCTTCCCAGGCAGCCCCCCGCCCAGGGCTGAGCACCAGGAGCCGCCAGTGTCTGTCCTTGCAGAACGCCGTCGCTATGCACCAGTCTTTGCCCTAGAACTCCCTATTCAGGTGGCCCCGGCTGGTCCAGGGTGCTGCTCTCCCCATCAAGCAGTGCCTGCCCGCTTTCCTTGGGCAAGTGTCAGATCTGCATCACAGTAGGAAAGCTCTCAGCCCCGTTCTGCTTCCTCTTCAGCCTTTAACAGCTACTACCTTGTCCCCTGCCCCCAGAGAAACCTCTTGTACTCCTAACTCCCAGCAGGTGCCCCCCAGGGGAACCAACATAATGTCCCACCCCTCTAATGTGGTCCTAAAGGAAAGGGGAGATGGATGTTAGGTCCCAGCTGGGAGAAGATGTCCCACGGCTTAGCCCACACATCCGTCACCTAATGCAGCTCCCAATGCCATGGGTAGTGCCCTGGGCTCTGTGCCTGCCTTCCAACAAAAGGGAAGTTCTGGGAAGAGGCACAAAATGCCTTCTAGACTTTATTGCTCCCATGCTCCTGGTTCTAACATATTTGTCCTTGCTACACTGAAATGCCTGGACTGTGGGGTTCCTGAGCTATCACCCATTCCGAAGGTCCTCATGCACCAAAGACACAAAAACCTCCCCAAAGTCAGGGTGTCTATCAACATCTGCATTGCCTCTCCATGGCGGCGGGTTCTTCCCCAAGTCAGAAAAATAGCAACCAGGAGGACGTGGATGTGAAATTATTGAATAATTCACCTTTATTATTTCATTCAACCGAATGTATTTATACACACATTTTCCAGAACTTGTCTCATACAGGGTTAGGGAGAGTACAACAGTATTAATGGCGACAGTCCGGGCTCTGATGAAGAGGTTAAACTTGAAGGCAGCTGATACCTTCAAAAAGCAATAGCAGATGACAGATCCTGTCCTCAAAGCATACACAGAACAGTTCACGGTGATAACATCCGACCGCTTACCTGGGGGCAGACCCCACAGTTCTCCCCTTGCTTACTGCCCACACGAAGCAGCCCTCAACATCGTCCACTCAGCCTCAGCAGGATACCCCCGTCCCAGACCCAAGAAGCAGCTGGAAGTGTGGAGGCCACAGCGGCCTCACACTCCCTCCCCGTGGACTTCCTGACGTGAGACTCAATAAGCCCTTAATGTGTTCAAGACATTATTCTTTGAGCTCTCTGAACTTTACCCTAATTTCTAACCCTTGGGGATTAAAAAAAGAGAAAAGTGCAAAGGAGTTTTCTTTTCTAAAAAGTTTAGTTAGTTAGTTAAATTCAATTAATCAACATAGAATGTATTATTTGTCTTAGGGGTACGGGTCAGTGATTCCTGAGTCTCATACAACACCCAGTGCTCACTACAACACATACTCTCTCCAGTGTCCATCACCCAGGACAAAGGAATTTTCAATAAACTTTTCTAGAGGCAATCTAGACTCCTACATAGAATTCTGGAAATTGAGGCGCCTAGGTGGCTCAGTGGGTTAAAGCCTCTGCCTTCAGCTCAGGTCATGATCCCAGAGTCCTGGGATCGAGCCCCACATCGGGCTCTCCACTCAGCAGGGAGCCTGCTTCCCCCTCTCTCTCTGCCTGCCTCTCTGCCTGCTTGTGATCTCTGTCTGTCAAATAAATAAACATAATCTTAAAAAAAAAAAAGAATTCTGGAAATCTGCAATATTGGCTAATCTTGGCAATTTCACCATGTGTCTGAGTTTTGTCCTGCTCTATTTCACGGCGAGGATTAGCAATAAAGTCTTTTGAAACCTCCTAGACTCATGTTTATTTCCTAAGGGACAAGAAAGAAGAGTTGACAGGGTCTCACTTTCCATTCAGGCCTGGAAAGAAGGGAGCACTAAGGAACAGCCCCCTGGTGAGGAAAGGAACCTGCTGGCCCTGAGTCATCTTGGGGGTAGGGGGTGTAGCAGGGGCTCGCGGAGGTTTGCATGAGTCCAGCTTCTCCATTCTGCCATGCCAGGAGTTGTCTGGATCTGCATCACCCCGTCCTTGGGCAGGTTTCTGTATTTGACCCCAGGCTGGCCTTGGCCCTGGCCTTGGCCTGAAGCCACTTTACGTACTCAGGTGAGGTGATTCATGTGACTTAATTCTGACCCTCAAAATCACCGAATCTCTGAAGCCTCTTTCTAGAATTCCCCCACCTAATTTCTTCTTTCTCCTTTAGAGAGGAACCTGATGATTTGTTTACCCACAAAGAGCTGAAGCAACCTGGGCTGAGCTGCACATGCCTGCCAGGGTCCTGGAGCCTTCCCCCACCCCACCAGCCCTACCGCGTTCCGTCCCCAAGTGAGGGTGGCTCTACCTTAGAGAGACTCCCACACACGTCTGCTGCCTACAATAAAATCTCCTTCAAATTCTTCAGTAAATTTGTGGGTTTGTGCTTTTCCTGGGCATTTTTTTAAAAAGATTTTATTTATTTATTTGACAAACGGAAATCACAAGTAGGCAGAGAGGCAGGCGGGGCGGGGCGGGGGGGGAGAAGCAGGCTCCCCGCCAAGCAGAGAACCCGATGCGGGGCTTGATCCCAGGACCCTGAGATCATGACCTGAGCTGAAGGCAGAGGCTTTAACCCACTAAGTCACCCAGGTGTCCCCTTCCTGGGCATTTTTAATGATTTTGCTGACTTTCTCCCATTCGTGGGGACCCCCTGCCCTCCGTGGCTCTTTATCAGCTTATCAGCCATTTCCAGAAGATCTGTTGCCTGGTTTTCCCTGGTTTGGCCCATTTCTCTGTTATTAGAAGCACAGACTCGGCCCGCCCCCACACACCTTTTAATGATGTTCTTAAGAGTTTTGTTATCTGTGCTCTGCACATACTCTTCAGGTCCCCTGACTCAAGATCTTCCTTCCAAGTGAACAGCACGTTGTGTCCTTCCTCTCCGAAAATGCTCTCCAAGTCCTTCACTGCCCTTTTGTCCTCCTGAGTGAACCATCCCAGCTGGAACACCAGGACCAGAACCTTGTTCCCTTCTTCACAACAGGACAAACAGCCTCTGACCTCCTCCTCCAGCTGGGACAGACCTCCCTCCGCACTGGTCGTCAGGTAGAGTGAAGGCGTGTCCACAACCACCACCTGCAGCCTGCCCCACATCCTCTTGCTGCTCTGGCACGTCGAGGTCACCGCCTGTGCTTGGAAACGTGAGCGGAAGTCGGGGTCCCCAAGGATGGTGCTCCCGGTGGCGCGCTTCCCCACCAGCGCAGTGCTCAGGGTCTCTGTTGAAAAGAAAGCAGGAAAGATGGATGACCACGGGCTGATCTGGGGGCAGTTTTCAAAGCGCTGCCAGATGCCATGGCAGAGGATGCTCCGAGAGCACTCGGGCCACCCTCTGACGCAGCAGCTCTCTGCCCAAGCATGGTTCCGGACACGCGCTCTGGGAATGAGAAGCATGACTTGGACCACCATCTCTGCCCCGTGCGCACCCACAACATGGCACTGTTCCTACCTCTGAATTCACCCCCTCCTTCTGGTAACTTCTCTGACTCCCTGGCACCTTGTGAGGGACCCTGCCTTTACTTCCCACCGTCTACTCAGCTGCATCCAGACTCCAGATCTCATCCCTTGGTCTTCTGTTCCTGCTGCTACGATGTCTTCCTATTGCCAACTAATGCTAACTGCCGCAAAATCTCCTTGATGCGTTTGAGAAATTACTCCACGGAATTGACTGTTCGTGAAAAAGCAACTACATATACCATTGACAGATTCCTCGTTCCTTCATTTGGATCACCAAAAATTCACTTCTCATTAAAACCACATTAAGCTGAATTGTGTTTTTCACTGATGCGTCAAAAGGCACTTCGTGGTTATAATAACAAACACACACTCACGCTGTTTTGTGTGGTGATGATGGAGAACAGATGTCCCTAAAAATTGAATGACAGATGCTAGAGACCTGGCAGTGGGAGCTCGTGGGGGCTCCTTATGACTCTCCACCTGTACTGTGGTCTTTCTCTTCTGCACTGGCCTTTTCACTGTTCTCTCCATCATACGTTCTTTGCCGATGTACCCATATCCACCTTACAACAAAGAGGAAGGAAAGCCTACCCTGTGCTCTTCTAGGGCAAATTATTGCATTGCGTATCCTGAACCCACAGTTTCATAGTTATGCTTACAGGATTCTAGATCCATCTTCCAACAGTCTCACATTTGTCATGGATTTCAGTCCCTGCTTCCACACCCTCAGAGCGGGTGGTTCTCAAAGACCTCCACGATCGGGTCTATGATGGCCGTCCCATGTCCTGTAGAGGTGTGAACCCTCCGTGTCCATCATGGCCACTCCCTCGGCCGGCCCCTTGAGGGGTAGGCTCAGTCCCATTTCCCTGCTGGAGTTTTCTCTGAGGTGTCTTCCAGCTTTCTGCCAGCTGCCCGAACCCTGCCCACTCTCCAAAGTCCATTACAAACTGGGCTTTCTCCACACAGACTCTCCGGACCTCCCTGCATGTCTCCACTTCTTGAGCCGGCTCCCGAGCACCCGGCCCTCCGTGAGGACTGTACAAGGGCTCCTGAGCAGACACAATCTTCTGAATCTGTGTTCTTCTCAGGGGAGGGCGTTTGAAGTGAAGGCAACGGGTGAGTCATGTTGACTTGGAAGAATGTCAGCTCAGGGCAATGAGCATGTAGCACCGAGTGCACGGGGACGTCTGCTAGAGCCGTGGGCGGTGTGGCTGGGCTGAGAAACCCACCTAATGCCGTGTGAGGACTCGGGCTGCCAGTCCCCATCCTCCTCTCTTCAGAATGGCCTCCCCTCTCCAACGAGTGAAGAGTAAGGAACCAAGAAGTCAAGAGAGGGAGAAGGAGGGAGTGTCAGAGTCGGCTTAAGAGGAAGAGAAGAGTAAACCAACTTTCCAGAACCATCTATCTCATCATGAGCACTGAGTCTTGAGCCGCAGGCAACAGATACACTGTGGGGAGAAGAAGAGATTGGAAAAAACTCGCATCTAGAAAATGATTTTAGACGCTGTGTACCTTCCCCTGTGAAGCTGCAGGGCCTGCCCCCATTCTGTTGCAATGCCCACAACTGTTTGCAGGAGCTCGCCTGCCTGGCTCTGCTCCTCTTCCCTCGTCACTCAGCAGTTGAAGACGAAGTACCGGTCACTGCACACGTCAGTGAGGTTGTAGAGAGCTTTATTTCTGTGTTTCAGGAACATCCGTAGATTCTGATCCCCGAGGTCTTCTTTCCTGGTGGAGAGAATGATCAGGTACTTCACAAATTTGTCTCCGAATCTGGCCGGGTGGCGTCCAGGACCGCCTCATCTTTCTCGGTGAAGGAGCCCAGCGGCATTACCAGCAGGAGGGCGAGGGGGCACCCAAGGGCAGGTCTCTGGAGCTCCGTTTTAAGGTCCCTTGAAGACGAGATTTCTGGAGCATCGTGATCACAGCTTTCCTCTCTCTCCAGATTCTGCTCGCAGACACAAACCTCTGGGGGGCTGACCCTTCGCTGAATTTGGTCTTAAAGACTCGATTCCGCAGAAGGCTGTTCCCAGCTGCACTCTTCCCAGCTCCACGCTTGCCTACAAGCAGGACCTTCAGCTCCGGTGGCCCAGGGTTCAGCTCACATCCTGGGGCCAGAAGTGGCTTCTCCTCTTGCCCAGGGGGAAAAAGAGCAGATTCAACATCTCCCCTTGTAGCTGAGTTCAGAGATGCGGGCAGATGTTCTGCTTTCTCATCCTTGTCGGTTTTTACAGAGAAGGCCGGTAGTGTTCTGAGCAGCAGGACACTACTCCCGGTCAGGAGCTACCTCTCTGAGTCAAAGCCGCAAAGGGGCCCATGAATAAATGAAGAGATAATGTAAAAATGGTCACGATTTCCCAGGAAAGTGAAAATGTTAAACTTGGCCTCATGAGGTCTTGGTCCTTAGATTTCCTTTCATTTTGCTACCAAAGGTAAGTGCCTGGGCTGCGAAGTCCATGGATTAAGCAGAACAAGGGAGACTGAGTATAAAATGCCCCATGTGGGATGCGCCTGGGTGGCTCAGTTGCTAAGCATCTGCCTTCGGCTCAGGTCATGATCCCAGGATCCTGGTATCGAGCCCCACATCAGATTTCCTGCTCGGCGGGAAGCCTGCTTCTCCCTCTCCCACTCCCACTGCTTCTGTTCCCTCTCTCGCTGTGTCTCTCTCTGTCAAATAAATAAAATCTTTTAAAATAAATAAATAAACAAACAAACAAATAAATAAATAAAATGCCCCATGGAAAAAATAAATGAATAAAATAAAATAAAATGCCCCTTGATAGTATATTTATAAAATGTTATACTGCTCAGCAATCAAAAACAAAAACGAAAGAATGAATGGATGAACTATTGATATGTAACATGCGTGGATCTTCAAAACATGCTAAATGAAAGAAGCCAGACACAAAACACACACTATGGGGTCTCACTCCATGAAGTTCAAGAACAGACGAAATTAGTCTATGCCGCCAGAAGTCTGGATTCAGTTCCCTCTTGGGGAGATGCAGCAGAAACTTGGGAAGTGATGGAAATGCTCCAGATCTTTTTTTTTTTTTAATTTGCTATTTTTTAAAGGTTTTATTTATTTATTAGAGAGGAAGAGAGAGCACAAGTGGGCAGAGCAGCAGGCAGAGGCAGAGGGAGAAGCAGGCTCCCCGGTGAGCAGGGAGCCGGATGTGGGGCTCCATCCCAGGACCCTGGAATCATGACCTGAGCTGAAGGCAGACACTTAACCGACTGAGCCACCCAGGCGCCCTGGAAATGCTCCAGATCTTTATCTACCTGGGGGTTACAGAGCTATACACTTAAGATTTGTGCATTTTACTCTATGTTAATTGTATGTAGATAAGTTACTGTAGAAACCTGGGCCACAAAACTCTCTCCACACACGTGCCCTGCACCCACCACTACTCTTCTATCCAAGGTCAGCGCCAGACCTTCAGGCTGAGCAAAGGTCAGGGTCAGCCACTTCCGGGAATATTCAGGGACTGAGGCACCCCGGGCACTATCAGTGTGGATCACTCCTGGGCCTCTGAGCCGCAGGTCTGGGAGGTGGAATGACACACTTTTAAAGAAAACCATCAAAACACAGGTGACAGCTCATCCTTGTTGTCTTGGGAAAGCTCCTGCTTTCCCCAAAATCAGCTCACACAAGTCTGCATCCTACCAAGATAAAGTGCCTTCCAATGCCCTCATTCTGAGGTATCCCCAGTTCTCCATGGCGTGCTATTTCCTCAGGGCCACGAGGAATCATTTGGGGACATAACAAGCAAGTTCCAGGAGGTCTTGACTGAAGGGCATCAAAAGAATTTTAAATCCCTACTTTTGCCTGAGTCCACATGTCTCTGGCTAAGTTTACTCCTCTGTAAGTGAGAATAATGATAATACCACCCTCTTCATAGGGCTGTTAGAGGAATAGATGTGTACAGTTATCATGAGAATTATATGCTGGGAAGATTGAATTATTTATATATTTTCCAGTACATAATGTCAATTGTGATTATCATTAAAATTGAAATTATAATAGTTATTATTATTATTCTTAGGGGAATTCTATGAGGACAGAGATCTCAGCTGTCTAATTCACTGCTGAATACTCAGTTCTTGCACAGAGCTGGCCCAGAAGTAACCTAAAAGTCCATCAATAAAGGGACAGTTGACTTAGTCATGTACGCCCCTTACCTTGGACAAAATTGCACCTACGAAACAGAACAAGGAGGCTCTTACAGGGACTGACTCGTGAGGGGTGCAGGATGTATCGTTAGTGGCGATCATTACAAGGATTCTGACCTCCCCCAGTGAACTCCACAAATGAGTGGAATCACCATGAAGGTGATTTCTGCTTTCCCAGGGGGAGTCAACATTGTATAGTCCTGGATCCAGGGCCAGAAAGACAAGGCTGAGTCAGGAAAGAAGCCATGGAAGGCAAGCCCACCTTCATAACATCCAGGGAAGGCCCAGGACACCCACACCATGTCCAGAACCTACTCCCAAGTGTTAGGAGTTCCCTAGGGAACAAGCTGCGGACACCAACCTAAGCTAGGCCTCCAGAGTACATCTCTGATCCTACTTATCTAATTTTTCCACCTCATTTTGGCTCATGATGCATTCAAAAGGATACAGATGTAAGCTTGCCATTTTTAAGGATCATTCTTAATGTGTGGCTTGTCCCCCTTCTGGTCGTGGCTTCATTCATATAATCCTAGAAAATAAAGGTGGAAATGATGCACAGGGACCTAAAATTTCATCTTTTTGCAAAGTAAAGAAATGGAGACACAAGTATATAATTCAGAGTAATTTAATGAGGACGGTGTGGTCAGATCAAGGCCATGGTCATGTTCCTTGTTGGCTTTTGCAGACCCGTCCACAATGTCAGTCGAGCTTTAGACCCCACTGCCGACACTACAACAGGCTTCCCAGAAGTATGAAGATGGATCTTGTTCTTGCTCAGAGGAGCCGCACAAATGCCATCTAACCAAGGTATGGAGCCCGAAGCTCTAACTTTCCTTCTCGCCAGTCTCCCAACAATAATGGCAGTTGCTTTCCAAGTCTTCCAGAGTTTCTGCTGTTCTGGAGAAAATCCAGAGGCTTAAGAAGCTAGCCCAGTGATGTCTGGAATGTCCATCTGAGAGACCGAGGGAAAGGAGGAGATTGGGCGTGAAACTCCTACACATCTCTGGTGTCTTCTCCCCACACTGCGCCCCCAGGATAGAAATGAAGCTGTTTCTGACGTAAGAACCAGGGACATTTGGAACTTTCCCCAACCAGGTGGGCAAATGGAACCAAACACACAATTGGTATTCCCTTCCCCTGCCTGGTAAAGCAGACAAGCTCCCCAAAATTTAAATTGTCATGGAATCAAAAGAGAGGGTAAAAATTACATACAATCCTGATGAGTCTGCTATTCCTAGAAGCGTCCAATACTTTATTTTAACCCTATTTTTGTTAAATCTCCATGCCAGCCAAGGAAATTTTCCCTCTGCTTTCTTACCCGGCCTTACCCCAAGCTGTGGGTCCCTCTGCCATCCGTCTCCCCGGATCCTCCCCTCTCAGCTCTGACCCTCAGACTTCTTGCGTCTTACCCGGCACAACTCAAATGCTTTCACGTGTTTTAAGTGCCAAAGGTTGTTGCAGTGCAAATGTGTATGATCTAAAAAGTAATAATTTTTAAATTTCTCACCCACTGTAAAAGGAGCAGCTGCTAATTAACATACATCCTTCTGTGTTTTTCTAAGTTTATACGCATACACACAAGCATATATGAACACACAGGGAGACTTGGTAGGCATCTTGCTCTGCAATCTGCTTCAGAATATGTCCTGTACAGCTGTACAAGTCAGTCCCCATAGATCAGCTCTGTTTTTTTAGGATGTGCTATTTGCTCCAAGGCATGGACATGGAACATTCCATCCTAACGTAACAGTTCCTTTACTGGTAGACTGTCAGGTTATTTCTGGTTTTACTATCTCAAGAGATGCCATGAGAAGTACCCTTACACGTACATCTTTACGTATGTGAATGTTTTATTTCTGGGTAATAGTCCTAAAAGTGGGAATCTTGCTGAGTCTCCAGGTTGTTAATGTCCTTAATGTCTCCATAACTTATGTGAACCTTATACACATCCATAATAATGCTAATAACTGTAAGGTTTTATAGGCGAGATACATATGACACCAGGCAAGATAGGTGCAAGGCAAGGTTTATTAAAGGCGCTCTTGGGGGAAGTTCCGAGACTCGGGAGAGGAGAGTTAGGGAAGTCGCACCCGGGAGGGGGTCAAGTGGGTCTTTTATTTGGGTTAAGACAGAGCATAGGTTCACAGCCATATAAAGATAAGGTATTCGGGGTGTGGGTTCACAACTGTATATGGTAAGGTATTTGGTGGTTGGAGGGTAGGGAGAGTCCTAATGTTCCTGTTTCCTACGTGGGTATTGGTTTACTTATGGTGACATGTCCTTGGCATACGTCCTTCCGGCGGGAGAGTCATGGGTAAAGGAAGAGGGCGGCCTGGAAGATGGCGGCCCGGCGACCATTTATTTGTTCCTCCTGCGTTCGCGGAGCCGCCAACCCAACAATAATAATAATAGGGGCAGCTGATAATCTCTGAGATACATATTATTATCTCTGTTTTATGGAAGACAAAAATAAGATCCTGGGTCAATAGAATGGAAATGAGTTCCGTCCCTCAGGGAGTCTATGGGGAGGCAACCACCACAAGTATATTCACAGCAATCACTTAACTTGCCTGCTGGTGGCCACGGGAGGAGCGCCATGATGGAAGGAGGGGCGGGTGGTGAAGACGCGCTGAGGAAGTGAGTTCATGCTGAGGGAGATGGGTACACAAAAGCAGACCTGGCACGGGGTCGGATGGGAAAGGGAAAGTGTCCAGGTGGACCAAATCACAGGTAGGACGCTCCAGAATGGACATGAATGCAAGTCAAGGACCACAGGGAAGGCCAGTGAGACCAACACCTGAAGAGCAAGTTAGAGGGTTAGGGACTGGCTCAGGTCGGGGATTCTGAACTCAGTCTGAAGATCAGTGGACAGTCACCACCACATTTTAAACAAGAGGGTGTCGTGTTCAGGGTACAGTGCACAGAGCTCATCCCATGCTCTGATCCTCTCTGCAGACATTCCTGCTCCAGACAGCCTTCAAGAGACAGAAGGATGGTTATAAAGGAAAAAGAAGGAGGGCAGACCTAGGAGATAAGAGAGCGACGAGTTCTCTGGAGCCTCAGGGTCCTCATCTGTAGAACAGGGTACACAGAGCGCTCGTGAGGAAGTTGTCTGTTCATGTGTCTGGGACTCAGTAGGTGCTCAATAATTGTTGCTGTCCTTCTCACCTCCGTCCTGTCGGGGCTTCACGCTCACCTGCTGAGCAGGGAGCCCACTTCTCCCTCTCCCTCTGCCGCTCCCCCTGCTTGTACTCTCTCTTTCTCTGTGTCAAATAAATAAGTAAAATCTTGAAAAAAAAAAAAAAGAAATTAAATAAGGGCCCCTGGGTGGTTCAGTGGGTTAAGCCTCTGCCTTCAGCTCAGGTCATGATCTCAGGATCCTGGGATGGAGCCCTGTGTCAGGCTCTCCACTCAGTGGGGAGCTGCTTCCTACCCCCACCTGCCTCTCTGCCTGCTTGTGATCTCTCTCTCTCTCTCTCTCTGTCAAATAAACAAATAAATAAAATCTTTTAAAAAAGAAATTAAATAAAATATGACTATGGCTCTTGTGTATGAAATGGATTGAGGGTAAGGCACGAGAATGAAAGAGGGGAAGGTTGTTTGTAAGACAGGACAGGCGAGAACCCAGGCTGGCTTGGGTCGGACGGGGCAGTGCGAATGGAGAGGCGGGACTTCTGACCACAGAGGACTTGATGAATTCTCAGATATGAGCTGCCAGCTGGTAGCGGCAGCAAAGCCGACCTCTGGGTTTACGTTCTAAGACCTGGTGAGCAGCACCACCATTTACCCAGCTGAGAGGAAAACGGAAGTCTTAGAGATTTCAGAGGGAAAACCAAAGGTCTGGACGTGTGAAGTCCGAGGTCCTCTATGAGAGCCAACTGGAGCTGTCGAGGAGCAGTCGGATACGGGAGCAGGATTGAAAGGAGAGACCTGGACGACAGCGATGAATCTGGAAGCCGTTAGCGGTCGGCGGAGCTCAGAGCTGGAAGGCAGAGTTGAGGAAAGCCTAGAACCATGCCCTGAAGGTGCCAACTTTCAGAGGCTACGCGAGGAGAGCTCAGGAATCTCTGGCGTAGCCCACAAGGGAAGGAGTTAGAAAACAAAGAGTGTAGTTGTATTGAAGCCAAGGGAAGAGACGGTCCGTTTGTGTGTCCAGTGCTGTGAGGGATAAAGTCAGGTGAGAACTTGAATGTATCCGTTAATTTGCCAAGAAGGGTAATATGCAAAGCCCTGTACCACCTGGTGCCTCATGTTGGCAGACCACAGATAAATATCTCTTTAAACAAAGCCTATGGTCCATCACACGGTGCCACACCTCCCGTATCCCTGCCCGTCATCCACCCAAGAGCTCTAGCAACAAAGATCCTTGTAGACCTTAAGAATATCTTACCACGAATTCATGGCTTTCGTTTCTGAAGGTCACGATTTATGGTCCTCCATTTTCATGCAACAAACCCTGGGCCCGGTACAGGAGCCCCCTCACCTGATGGGCCACTCCTCCTCGCTTGCCCCGTTGGTCAGAGCACAGTTTTGGCCTCCGCAGTTTTCAGCCAGCTCCGGGAGGTACCCCTCCCCACTGACGTAAGCTTGTAGGGCGTCAAACTCCAAATCATCCTCCTGAGTGAAAACGGTAATGATGTACTTCTTGGTGTTGGCTCCAAACAGCTCGTGGATACCCGTGACTGCCTCCTTGTCCTCCGCCTTATAACAGCCGATGGCAATTACCAGCAGCAGGACGTGGAGGCTCCAAGCAGCTTTCAGTGTTGCGTTGCTTGTCTTTGGCACAAGAGATGGAGGAGAAAATGTGGGGGGTGTCGATGACCACAAACTTCCCTCTCCTGTGGACCCCTCGCTCTCTGGCACGTTTTTGTCACCATCTGGACACAAACACAATTTTGCCCAGAATCATGTTTCCTGGGGCGCTTTTCTCCTGCACCACTCTTCCCCGAGAGGAGAAGCCTCAGCTCCGGCTCCGGGTCCTGATACGGCCCCCGTTGGCTCTGCTGGACAAAAACAACACACCCATGTGGAACACAGGAGAAGTCAACAGAGGGGTAGCAAGAAAGTGCATTCTTTCTAGTTCTACCCCAAGGACTGGGGCTACTGACGTCAACTCAAACTAGATTCGGATAAGCAATCCTGTTTCCCAGGATCCTCTCTGTTGCTCTTGTCTCCAAAGTAAATCCGTACGTAGATGTCACACACGGCTGGCTAAACCGACAGTCCCTTCTCTCTCTGTACGTCCCCCACTATACACACTGGGGTAGAAGCAGACACTATGAGAGAATAAGGTCCCCTCCCTGAGATGTCCATGTGCTAATCCCCGGAATCTGTGGCTACGTTATGTTACATGGGAAAAGGACCTTGCCAATGTGATTAAGGATGTTGAGATGGAGAGATAATCTTGGATTATCTCTTGGACCCAGTAGACTCACACTGTAAGAGGTCCTTCAGAGAGGAAGGCAGGAAAGTCAGAGTAAGAAAAAGGAGATGGGAGGACAGAAGCAGAGGTCAGAGAGTGAGAGCGATTTGAAAATGCTACATTGTTGACTTTGAACGTAGAATAAAGAGCCACAAGTCAAGGGGGATGGGGGCAGCTTCTAGAAACTGGAAAAGGCAAGGAAATGATTCTCCCACACAGCCTCTGGAAGGATCCTGCCCAGCACCTTGATTTTAGGGCTTCTGACCTCCAGAATTATAAAATAAGAACCTGGATTGCCTGATCGTGTGGCAATCTGTTATAGCAGCAACAGAAACTAATACGCACTCTTTCCCAGCTTCCTTTCAGCTGGAGTAACCATGTGACCTAGTTCTACCCAAGGACAATGAGGGAACATTTCCTTGGGCTTTCTTCTTATTTGGAATGTAAATGTGATATCCGGGGATCCCTGAGTGGCTCAGTCGGTTAAGCATCTGCCTTCAGCTCAGGTTACGATCCCAGGATCCTAGGATAGAGCCCTGCATCAGGCTCCCTGCTCAGTGGAGAGCCTGCTTTTCCCTCTCTCTCTCTCTGCCCCCATTAGTGCTCTCTTGCTCTTGCTTTATCTCAAATAAATAAATAAAATCTTTAAAAACAATAAATGTGATATCTGAAATCACAGCAGATATCACGAGGCAATGAGGTAACCAACCAGAGAACAAAAGGCCAGCGTGCGCCATCACACTGAAGGAACGAAAAGCAGAGAGATAAAAGAATTCCTGATGACATCACTGAGCTACCAAAATATCCTTGACATCACCTTTTTTTTTAAGATTTATTTATTTATTAATTAGTTTTTAAAAATTTATCTATTTGACGGAGAGAGCAAGAGAGAGCCAGAGAGCACAAGTGAGGGAGAAGCAGGCTCCCCGCCAAGCAAGGAGCCTGACGCAGGACTCGATCCCAGGACTCCGAGGTCATGACCCGAGCGGGAGACAGACACCTAACCGACTGAGCCACCCAGGCACCCTGAGATCACCTTTTTGTTAAGCAAACAGCTGATATGCTAAAGATCTAGGGGCTGCTACTCAAAGCATGGTTCACAGGCTGGCGGTACTGCCAGTAACGGAGGCCATGTCAGCAGTGCAGAATCTCAGTCTGAACCCAGACCTCCTGAATAAGAATCTGTAACCGAACAAGCTCCAGATGCTTCTCACGAACACTCAAGTTTCAGAAGCACTGGTGTAAGACACCATTAGTTCAAGATTAGCATTCCCAGCTGAATCAGGACCCACTTGAGGAGCCAAGTTTCCCAGCACCATTTCTTGAACAGTCCCGTCTTTTTCCAAATGACTCTGTCAGATACCATGTTCCCGAATTTCCACAAGTCTATTCCTCAGTTGTCTGTTCTGTCCACTAAATGCTCACTCAATCTATTCCTGAACAAGAAAATGTTACTTACTAAAACCAAAATGACTTAATATTATCCTACTTAAGATACTTAAACCTTCATTACGTGATCAAGGAGGTAGGTCCCCCTTGCTATTGTTCAAAACTGTCACACTCTTCTTGGCTTTTTAATCTCCTGTAGGACTTTGAAAATCATTTTTCCTTGTCTTTAAGAAATCCCTTTTGAAATCTAGAATGCCATAGCATTGAATGTGTAGCTTAGTTTTAGAAGAACTGACATGTTCATAGGGTTCTCTTTTTGTTGGTCAGTTTTAAACATATTCTAATTTCAACCATTAGTTCTTTTTGATTCATAAATTTGGAGAAGTGATTACCAAATTTAAAAATGTATTGGGAGACTTGCTATATTTTTATTTATTTCTAATATTATGACTCTCTGGCCAGAGAACAACATCTGTATAAAATGTTTGTCACTGGTCAAGATCTACTTTTTTTTTTTTTTTTAAAGATTTTACTTATTTATTTGACAGAGAGAGACACAGAGAGAAGGAACACAAGCGGCGGGGGTGGGGAGAGGGAGAAGCAGGCTTCCCGCTAAGCAGGAAGAAGCCCGATGCGGGGCTCGATCCCAGAACCCTGGGATCATGACCTGAGCTGAAGGCAGACACTTAAAGGCTGAGCCCCCAGGTGCCCGAGATCTACTTTTTTTTTTTTTTTTTAACACAATAAAATTTTTGTAAATGTTTCACGCGGGCTTAAAAAGAATGTGAGGCTGCATTTGGGGATGCCTTTCCCGATCAGAGACCCCACCTCAAGTCTAGCCGCTGGGCTCCAGGTATCCAGAAGGTCCAGCACGTCCTTCTCCGCACCGGTCTCCTCTCTGTCTGGAAAACTCCTCATTCTTCACCACTTAGCTGAAGTGTCACCTCCATGTCAAGCCTGTCATCATTTTTCCAGATTGAACTGATCACGAGCTCCTCACTGGACTTCTGCAGTGCCACTGTCACTGGTCCCCTGCTTCCATCCTTCCGGAGCCTACTGTCCTTCAGCAGCCGGTGTGCTCCTACCAAAACAAGAGGCAGGTAATGTCCTCCGTCACTCCAAAATCCCCCAATGCCTTCCCAAGGACTTGAAGTAACGGGCAAAGCCTTTGCAGTGGTCGACAAGACCCTACGCAATCTGGGCTCTAGCTGCCTCTCCAATCCCACCCCCCACCCCCCTCCACCTCGCTTTGTCTGGTGCAGTCACATCAGCCTCCCTTCTGATCCCCAAACATGCCACCTTGGGGCTCTATGCTGATTACTCATCTGAACTAGAACATTCTCCCCCCAGTGTTGTGCAAAGCAGCTTCCCTTCCTTTAGGTCTTTGCCATCTTGTCCCTGTAATGCAGAAGGCATTCTGCAGTCATCCTATAACTGAGGGCAACCCTCCCTGCTGCCCCACCAGCACTTGCGTCCCCCTCCCCCATTCTATTTTTCTCCCCAGCAACCACCACAACCACCTTTCACATTGCGCATGGACTTGCTTATTGCTTTCTTTTTTGTCTTCCCACCACTGAAAGGTAAGTCCCGGGAGAAGGAGGACTTGCCCCGGCTTATTCACCACATCTACAGCTTAGAGAAGGCATTTGCTGCTAAGTACCTGCCTGTGACAGAGTGGATGGCTATGAACTTGAAGAACAAAGACCGGCAGCTGAAAGACCTGAAGAGGGGGATGGGAGAGCCCTGGCTGGGAGAAGCCAGGAAAGGCTGTGCGCAGACTCCTCCTCCCAGAAGCCCACCATGAATAAAAGGCAATGGACTTAGTGGGGATCAGAGAAGCTACCACAGATGGAGGCCTGGGTTGGCGTCTCCGGATCTCCACAGGATGCAGGAGGCAAAGCTGCCTCCCCTGGACACACACCTCAGAGCTGTCACACCAAGGAGAAACAGACTTCTTGGCAGCTGAGGTCTAGTCACCGCTGGGACGCTCCCAAGAGTACCCCGACATGTGTCTGAATGAAGAGACCCTCCCCCAAACTCTCCATCTCCCTTAATCTCCTTGACTTGGCTCAGGATGCTGTTCCTATCTGACAGAATTTACTGTGTCTAGCTTCTGTGTTCTCTTTTCTCTCTACCGCTCTTAATAGGAAACTCCTTAAGCGCAGAGACCGCTCCTGCCTTGTTCTGTGTCCCGAGGCCCCACTCCTGTGCCTGGTACGTAGCATACACTCCATAAACGTTAAATGACTGATTGTAGGGGAGAGGAAGAAAGGAGGAAAGGAGGAAAAACAGTTTTTAGGAACGAAGAGGGAGATAAAAGTGACATCACTTTTTTTTTTTCATTTCCATTCTGCTTTATTAAGTATTTATTTTATTTTCATCTTTTCAAAAAAGATTTTATTATTTATTTATTTATCTCAGAGAGAGCATGAGCTGGGGGAGGGGCAGAGGGAGAAGCAGACTCCCCTCAGTCCATTAAGCCTCTACCTTTGGCTCAGATCATGATCCCAGTGTCCTGGGAGGAAGCCCAGTGTCCTTTTCCCTCTCCCTCTGCCTGCGGCTACCCCTGCATGTGCTCGCTCTCTCTCCCTCTGTCAAATAAAATCTTAAAGAGAGAGAGAGAGAGAAATCTTATATTGTATCCCGAGACAGTGAAGTGGTATTTTTTTTTTTGTACATCAATTTTTTTAAGTAAGAAAAAAAAAATACACTAGTGGGTAAGTAGGTGAAGGAAGCAGACACCTCCAGCAGGTCTGAAGAAGAAAGGAAATTATTTCCCACCTAAGCTCCGCTGTTTTACACGATTGCCCATCCTAGCGACTAACTTAGTCTTTGCTAAACTCCTAGCCAGGCTGCTATATTGAACCAGGACGCACTTCCCCGTGTGGACAGTTGCCAACCTGTAGCATTTTCTCCCCAGGATATAAAAACACATTTAAGGACAAACAGGAGCCAACCCCCCTCCCTCAGTTCCCCTTTAGGCTGCCCCCCATCATCTCCCTGACCCGTCTGCAGACCCCAGCGGGTTACTGGAGAGGGAAAAAGCGAACTTCCTCTCCAGAACTTCAGTTGCGACTCCCCATCCGCCCTCAGGTCTCAGGATAGAGCCCGAGGGGGGCGTGGCTTCAGCCATCGGAGCAAAGCTCCCAACCGTGTGGGGACCTGTCCCACATTAAGGGGCAGTTCGCACCCACAGAAAAAGATGGCCAGAGACGCTTCCAGAGCTCAGTCTGGGGAGGACTCCGTCCCAGCCCAGCGGGTCAGTCATCAGGAGGAGGAGACAGAGTTCAAAAGTGAGAGCCCGAGAGGCTTCAAAGTAGATAAAATCAATCTTGTTTCTGGCAACCACTGGCACCTTCAGTGCTAAGTTAACGGGACCCAAAAGTGCATGGGAAGGAAAATACTAGAAAAGTGAACCTGGAAGACGGGGGTCCCACCTGCTAGCTTCGCAGGGCGGCTGGGTGGCCTCCCGCGGGCTCCCTCCCACCCAGACCTGGCCCTGCCATCGGTCCCTAAGTGGGGTGGGGGCGCCCCGCGAGGACGCCCTCCCCCTGGAAGGCCACGACCCGCGGGCCAGCCGCCGAGCCTCCCCGCCCCCCACTCCAGGGCCGGGCCTGAGCGCTGGTGGCCGGGAAGCCCGAGCCCGATGCCCGCCCTCCAGGGGACCCCGCTGCCCGCCCTGGCCGCCACGTGCCGCGGCCTCGACCCGGCGCCAGTGCGCAAGCACCTCGATCCGGTCCCCGCGTGTGTCGCAGGCTCCGTGGCTCCGGGGAAGCCCCCGAGGACCCCGCGGCCAGCATGGAGAGAAAGCAGCGGCGAGCACCGAGAGGTCTCCGCTCTGATGTCCGCTGGGGTGGGGGGTGGCGTTGGCACCGGTGCCAGGCTGGCGCCACCCGGGACCCGCGGGAAGTAGCGGATGCGCGCGCGGAGGCTCGGTCTGGAGGGGCGGCGCCGGGGCTGGAGCCCAGGCCGAGCTTCAGGAGGGTCCCCAGAGAGGGTCACTGTGCAGGGGCCACCCACCCCGGGACGGACTCGCGGCGCCGGCAGAGGCTGAACCCGGCCAGGGCGGGGACCGCGCCCAGCCGGCGGTTCTTCTCCAGGTGACCTCCGCCACCCCGACACCAGACCCCTTCCTGGACCGCGGAAACCGGGCAGACGCTGCTTTCTCTCTCCCTCTCCCACCTCCGGCAGCTCCTCACACCGTTCCAGGGGGACCCTTCAGCCCGACCTGGGGAGCGCGCCGCGTCCTGGCGAAGAGACTCCTTCCTAGAGCAGGGGAAGCGCTCGCAATGCTAGAGCTCCCTGGCTTCCCACTCGTTTGTAAAAAAAAAAAACAAAAACAAACTTTTTTTTTTTTTAAGATCTTATTTACTTATTTGACAGATGGAGATCACAGGTAGGCAGAGAGGCAGGCAGAGAGAGGGGGGGGGGGGGAACCAGGCTCCCTGCTGAGCAGAGAGCCGGAGGGGTCCTCGACCCCAAGACCCTGAGATCATGAGCTGAGCCGAAGGCAGAGGCTTAACCCACTGAGCCACCCAGGCAGCCCCATAAAAGAAACTTCTGCGAGTGATCATGGTTTCCGAAAGCCCCCTACTGCAGAAGGCAGTCGAACGCTGAGCCTTACTTTATTATGGTTTTTAAAAAGGCAACACACGCATAACATTACATAAATTTACCATCTTAGCTATTTTTAAGTGCACAGTTAGGAGCCTCAAGTACATTCCTTGTTGTCCAAAGAGCTCCGCAACTTTCCCATCCTGAGACAGTGAAACTCTGTTGCCATTAGCCTCTAGTTGTCCTCCCCAAGCCCCTGGTAACCACCTCCCTACTTTGTTTCTTTTCTTTTCTTTTCTTTTCTTTTCTTTCTTTCTTTCTTTTTTAAGACTTTATTTATTTATTTGACAGCGGGAGAGCTCTCTGGAGGGGCAGAGGGAGAGGGAAAAGCAGGCTCCCAGCTGAGCAGGGAGTCCCTCGCAGGCACCACCCCCTGGGGGCTCCTCCTAAGAACTCTGGGATAGAAACCCCGGCCAAAGGCAGATGAGTCACGCAGGCGCCCCTCTCCTTTCTGTTTCTACGATTTTGAGGGCTTCATATGCTTCCTATGAGTGGGATCAGACACTGTTTTTGCCCTTTTTAGGTCACGTCCTGGAGGGTCATCCCTGTGACAACACGTTTAATGGGAAGGTGGAAGCTGATGGTCCTTGGACTGGAGCTCCCACCATCACACCAGCCTTGGTCTTTGAAATGTCTGAGGTGGTGCTGAGACTTCCAGAGGGAGACTCGGGGAGGGGGCAGGGGGGTGGCGCTGAGCTGGCTTTGAGGGGCTGCTCTGTCCTAAGGGGTCCACCTCCCCTCTGGGCTGGTCTTCATGTTCCCCCACATTAAGAAACCAAAGAAAACCTGGAGATGTGGCCCTGCCCACCAAGAACTTGAGTCTGCACAGGCCACATCTTGGTGAAAAGAGTCTCTCCCAGGGACTCCTGGGTGGCTCGGTCAGTTAAGCATCTACCTTCCAGCTTAGGTCAGGATCCCAGCATCCTGGGATCGAGCCCGTGTCAGGCTCCATCGGAAGTCTGCTTCTCCCCTTGCCCCTCTCTGCTCTTTCTCTCTCTCTCTCTTTCTCTCTCACTCACCCACTCACTCAAAAACATAAATAAAATCTTAGGAAAAAAGAAAAAAGCAGCCTCTCCCCTTCCCCACCCTATTTACACCCCTAGTGAGAAGGACCTTTCTAGAAACAATCCCCACCCCTCTTTGGGGTGCTAGGTCAATTCACATAAAATCAATTCATTACCCTTGGGGCAACTAATACATTATATGTTAATAAAAGTAATTAAAAAATAAAAATAAAAAAGTAAATGTGTACTGTCGGGAAAATAATCAGTTCATTAAAATAATCAGACAAAAGCCTTCAATCCCACCTTGCGACCATCCCAGCTGTGTCCCCCAGGAGTGAAGGTCAGTTCAGGGGCACAGAGTCACAGCCTTGTGGACTATCATTTCCCCAAAATAGAGAAATTAGGAAATTAGGAAACCAGGAAAAGCTCACTTCTTCTGAAACCGGAAGCATTTGGGGAGCATTCTGAGTAAAACCACGGCTTCAAATAATCCCTCACTGATTTAGCAAGCTATCTGCTGAGCTGACCATTTTTGCAAAATGATCTTTCAGCACACGGGCTCCTAGAACATTGAATTCTGGGGGGAAGGCTGGTTGGGCTGGCATCTAGGGAAGGATGGGGGTTTCCTGCCCCCTAGTGGCTTTGTGGCTAATGACAAGGGCGGTAAGACCACTTCCAGGCACTTCTCCCCGTCAGAGGAGGTGAGGAGGGAGAGGGCTGGCCTTCCCCAAATCATATAAGCCTGGAAGACACAAACTATGCAAACATCTACCGGCCCCTATTAGACACAGGGGCTCAAAGAACCTGCAAGACAGATCTCCATTGAAGGAGTGATCTCCTTCAAATGATGGGAAGAGGGACTGAACCATGGTTACGGAGCAATGGGACAGGAGCTGTCATATGGCACCGTCCCGGGTGCCACGGGAGCAAAGAGGAAGCCCCATAAATCCTACAGGATGGAGAAACAGCACAGTGGGGACACAAACTTGGAAACAAATCCATAAACCGTTCATTTTCTGCGGCAGGTCACCGTCATGGAGAACATCAGCAGACTCATGGGAGAACGGATCCACACAGCAGAGCCTGTGCCTGTCCGAAGCCGTGAAGGGCATGTAGAAATTTCCCTGCCAGAGACACGCAGGCAGAGGGAGAAGGCGAACCCCGCAGGCGCTGGGCATGCTGTGAGCAGCTTGGGCGTGTGGGGAGGCGGGGTCGGGCTGGAGGTAGGAAGACCAGCTAGAGGGTACTGCAGTAGTCCCAGCTCGACATGCAGTGGAAAAAGGAACAGATCGGGGCGCCTGGGTGGCTCAGTGGGTTAAGCCGCTGCCTTCGGCTCGGGTCATGATCTCAGGGTCCTGGGATCGAGTCCCGCGTTGGGCTCTCTGCTCGGCGGGAGCCTGCTTCCTTCTCTCTCTCTGCCTGCCTCTCAGTGTACTTGTGATTTCTCTCTGTCAAATAAATAAATAAAATCTTTAAAAAAAAAAAAAAAGAAAAAGGAACAGATCAATGATGTATCTAAATGATGGCGACAATGAAATAATTTTTAAAGAAGCTAATTCAGGGTTGCTCTGGCAAGTGTTCGGGCTGCCACATCAAAGGGAGTTCTGTTCACCACACAGGCGATGCCTTATTTCAAAAAGCTGTGTTGTTGTTGTTTAACTTCACTGATGGGAATTGTATGTTTACTACAACTTTGGCAGATGGTAGTAAAGTGCCTTGTAACTAAATTCGCATATTTTGACAGTTTTCTGATGGAATGAAATGTCCTTGTTTGTTACAGTACTTATTTATTAAGAAATAATACGCTCATTCGAAATAAGTCAATCAGAGAAAGACAATTATCATATGATCTCCCTGATATGACGAATTTGAGAGGCAACGTGGGGGTTTGGAGGGTAGGGAAGGAAAAAGGAAACAAGATGGGATTGGGAGGGAGACAAAGCATAAGAGACTCTTAATCTCACAAAACAAACAGGGTTGTTGGGGGGAGGGGTAGGGATAGGGGGGTGGGGTTATGGACACTGGGGAGGGTGTGTGCTATGGTGAGTGCTGTGAAGTGTGTAAACCTGGCGATTCACAGACCTGTATGCCTAGGGCTAATAATACATTATATGTTAATAAAAAATAAAAATTAAAAAAAAAGAAAGAATATGCTCATTTATAAATGTTTCACTTGAAGTAGAGACACCATTTTCTCATTCACATAAAGGCTGGTAGCCATCCCAGACCGATTGGCTGTGGAATGTCTGGGGTCAAAGCCCTTCTAGTGGCCTTCTGGGAGACAGAGCTGTGGGAGACTCATGTTTGGGAGGGGTGGGGGGGGGAGGGGGTACTTTAGCTTGGGGACACTGAGTCTCAGGCACTAGAGACAGGGGAGGCAGAGAAGTCCCAAAGGTCATGACTGATTCTTCCTTCCCTTTTAATTCATGTCAACCCCCCACTGGAAACAACCGAAATTAAGCAGGATAAACATGCTGTCTTCTCAAAAGCATCCAGGAAGCATTAAAGCAATAAGGAACTATGAGGCCAGAGCAAGAACTGAAATGCAAGGACGAAGCATTCCCTGTGGCCTGTGCCCCACCCCCACCCCACTCCCGGAAAGATGAGAACTTTGCTTTGCAGCCTCCCTGGGAGAGCAGATCAGAAACCAAAGCCCAGGGGGAAGGGTCAAAGCGACCTTTTTGTCCCTTCCCTGGACAAAGCGACCCCATCAGGGAAGACCGCTCGGGCCTCTGGTGGCCGCACGAGAGGCCAGGTGCTGAAGCTTTGTCAGGGACTTGCAGGATTCGGATAAGCTGGTGGCAAAGTGCTGAAGGACTCGAGGGGCACACTGGTCACCGTGATTGGGCCAGGTGTGTTCGCAGAGTGGTGCCCCCATCAATTAGGCATCTACCCTCCCACAGAGACTGGGAGATGGGCCACTCCCTGGTGGGTACATTTCAAAGGGACGATACCCACATCCTTGAGAATGACAGTTCTGGGTTGTAGGACTGGGAGGAGGCTTTTTAAAAGATTTACATCTCCAAGGGGTGGAGAAAGAATCGCAATTACAAGGTTTCTACAGTAAGTTCTCTAAGAAGGGGGAGATGGGGGGGCAGGAGTAGAGACAGACCAGTGTCAAGTCTGAACACACCCGGCGACACCTGTGTCTGCGTGGCGGGAGTGGCTGGCGGGAGCACACACACACCTGCTGGCGGGCTTCTCGCGCTCCTGTTACCGTCCAGTTCTGGCTGTCACCCTGGTATCGGTTTCACAGCCCTAGCCCCTCCCCTCTGCCCCAGCCAACTACTTCTTAGCTTCTCCTCTCTTGTAACACTCTCCCAACTCCCCGTCCCCGCTCAGTGGGTGACCTTGTCTTCTTCATTCTTTTTTTTTTTTTTCTTAAAGATTTATTTATTTATTTGACAGACAGAGATCACAAATAGGCAGAGAGAGAGAGAAAGAGGAAGGCAAGCAGGCTCCCTGCTGAGCAGAGAGTCCGATTTGGGATCACGACCTGAGCTGAAGGCAGAGGCTTTAACCCACTGAGCCGCCCGGGCGCCCATGTCTTCTTCATTCTTAAGGAAAACAGCAAGCACCCCACCGCTAAGCCCCCCCCATACCCCCCCCGCAGCTCCTCCCACCTCACCCCTTCCCGGCCTTGGGCTGTGCCATGGACTCCACCTGCCTTCCCAATACCTCGACGGACCTGTCCGACCTGGCCTGAGCCCAGCTCCTCTGACTGTACACCAACCTCTCTTCTTGCCCCTTCTCAGGCACCCGGCTCTGACAAATGCTCCTTGCCTGAGGCCATCTGTGTCCCCTGTCTCCGGGACCACTGCCAACAGCATTCAACCAGGCGTGTTCTCTCATCCTCAAAAAAGAAAACTCCCTTACCCCACTCTCCCCTCGGACTAACACCCAATTTCTCTCCTCTTTACTGCAAATTTCGCTGGTGTCGTATCTAGACTCAAGATCACCTTGGGAAGATGCAATCTTTCCAAGTAATTACAATTTCCAAGTAATCTCTACACCCAGTGTGGGGCTCAAACCCACAACCCAGAGATTGAGAGTCAAGATCAAGAGTCGCAGACTCTGTGAACGGAGCCAGCCAGGTGCCCTGCCCCCCAGCTTTAATCCCCCAGGCCTGGGGAGCTGGACAGGAAGAGCAGTGCCACCTGCAAATGACTGTGGGGGCCCAGCAGGCTGCGGGCTGGAGCAGAAGCGGAGCGCGAGTCCCCCTGGAGCTTCGGGGCTGCTGCTCCGGGCTGCTGTCCCCAGCCCCACTCTGTGATTCCCCCAGGGAGCTCTTGATATGTTTTCTTTCCTGTGCATTTTGGTTTGGGGTTTTCTGAGTGGTTTGTTTTGTTTTTGTTTTTGTTTTTTCTGCTGATGCTGCTGCTATTTTTGGTTTTGTTTCCTGAACTCTTCGTTTTTCTGTCCCTTTTTCTCCAAAGGAGAGACTCAGCAGAGGGGACGAGCTCCAGGCGGCGAGGTGGCATCTGGCAGGACCAGGCTGACCTTCCCTCTGGCCAGGAAGCAGGAAGCACCCCCCCCCCATGCTGCCATCAGGGGCTGAGCAGGCAGAAGTGTTTGGAAAGCCCTCCCCGCCACCCCCCCAGCAGGCCTAGGAGCAGAGCCGCTCCCTGACTGTCACCCGGTGCGTAGAGACCAAGAAATAACGCCAGAAACAGATGCCCTGTGCTCCTGCTTCTCTGCTTCCCGAGGGAAAACTGTCCTGAGACACTTTCCTATGACTTCTGCGACTGGGAGAACGCGCCACCCCCCACACTCCACCTCCCCACTCCATAAGGCCCATGATGGCCTCTTCCAGTGAGGTTCCAGACGGAGCACAGGGCAGGGAGAGTCCTGCTGGTCCCTTGCAGAGAAGGGCCACCAAGGGCTGTCCTGCAGGCTGGCTGGCTGTGTCCTGCGGTGTTAATTGTAGGCAAGACAAAGGGCTCCCTTGTTGTTGTGGCGGTGGTCATTCTCTCTCCGCCTCAGCTGGCAGCAAAGAAATGGAAGGGCTGAATTGCTTCTGGAAGGTTCTAGAGAAACCCAGACCAGACACAAGAGTCCTCCAGACCTGAATCAGTAGTGAAAATAGAAAGTTCTTAAACTGCAAGTGATCGATAATGGTAGCGAAACAGCTTTTTGGAGCGAAACAGCGTGTTTGTATCAGACTCTGAAAGGTCAAGGGTGGTTAAAGGCTAGCGAGAGACGGACTCTAGCGTAAAGAAAACCACCCAGCGAGAAGGAGCACGTCAGCCTAAGGGGAAGGGGAATTTCTATGCCGGCGGAGCCCTCCCAGGGCTTCTGTGAGGGGGGACAGCTTCACACTGGTTCTTCTCCCAGAAGTTTCTCCAAATTCTTCAAATTTGTTCACCTATAAAAAGCAAAGCTTTTGGGAGAGGGGAATGGGGAATCATGGTTTTACAGACGCGGAGTTTCCGCTTTACAAGACGAAGAGCACCCGGGATGGGTGGCTGGGAGGGTTGCACAGGTCCTCGACTGCGAGAACCCTGCCAAACTCGAGATGGAAAGGGAAGGCTTTCGGCCGTGACGCGACCTCCACAGCAAGCTGTTCCTCCGCGGTGTCTGGGTCATTCCCCATCTTCGGAACACCGCTGCGCACGCGGAGAGCTCCCGGCAGGCAAGGACCCTGCCCTGGCTTCCAGCGGCAACTCCAGCTTCCCCCACAAAGCCGGCCCATGAGGGAGAGTGCCCCTATCTGGGGATGAATGAATGAGTAAATGAGAGAAAACCCACACTCCTCCATTCGGGGTTCCTGGACATATATCCCAGGAGTTACACATTCTCTGCCTCTGGCTTGCCTTGGGATCCTGGCGCCGGGCCAGCTCCCTCGAGCTGCAGACCCAGCACAGCTCCCCCACACTGCCCCCTGAGCTGCTGCATGCAGGGACCCCGTGAGCACACACTGTCCTCCAGTGCCCAGCTTCCTGGGCTCCCACCAGACCCGCACCCCTGTCCCCAGAGGACCCTTCCAGAGCAGTGTCCAGGTGTCCCTGCTGCTGGGATCCCTGGGGACTTGTTCTGCAGACAAGGAAGTGGACATCTGGTCCCCAGTGTTGGCTTCCTGAGCAGATGACGTCTCCTCTTAGGGCCATAGTGGGCCTGGCTCCTGGCTCTTTAGTGGGGACCTGAGACTTGAGGAGATGGTGGCCATGGGAGGGAATTCGAGGCGGAGACCAGTGGCCGGAGTCCTCCCGCCCTCCTGCGTGCCGGGGAGCCACGCCTGCCCTCGGGAGGAACTTGGGGCCCCGGCGAGGCTCTCCTTTAGCCGGCAGCTGGCTCCAGTCAGTGCTTGAGACCGATGCAACTGTCACCCCAAAGTCCTCGGTCATGCGGGGTAATCACCCGGTGGCTGTTAACAGACACTCAAGTGGATCCCTGGATCTTGAAAGGAGTGTCAGGGGTCCAGAACGCCCGGGGACAGCAGAGGCGGGAGATCAGGGCAGAGTCAAGCGCCCCCGAATCTGAACGCCAGTTCTCTCTCCCCACCGGTGTGAACCGGAGCCCGTTCCAGCCACCCTGGGTCGCAGTTTGATCGTCTGCCTGATGGAGATACAGCTCTTACCTAACCCATCAGGTGTCAGGGGCCAGAGGACCCTGTCCATACCACATTTACCCACTGCCTGACCAGGGACCGCGAGACGTCTGGGTACATCACTGAATCAATTTCCGCGGCAGAAAAGCTGCCAGAAGCAGGACTTGGGGGACGAGTGGCGGGTGCTGCTGACTCGGGCCTGCAGGGACTAAAGCGCGGGGCTGGGTCAGACCGCCCCAGCTCGGGGCCGAGCCCTGTGGGGCAGAAAATGAGCATCTGGAGGAAAAGGACTACGAGAGGAGAGGAGAGACCCAGAGACCCAGAGACTGTGAGACCCAGAGGCCTCCCTCACCTCCAGCCTGAGGCTCTGCTCGGGAACCAGATGCTGAGCCCTGGGCCTCAGCCTGGAGACTGTCTGAGTGTCACGTCCACTCTGACAGCCTGGACCAGGTCACTGCCAGAGCAGGGCCCTGCCCCAAGCACCCAGGAAACGGGTCCCCTCTGACTGTGAGCCCCAACCTCTTGGCTGTGACTCTCTCCATCACAGCCCTGCCCCCAATTTGGGGGTGTAGATCAGTGATTTCGTGATTATTGATATAATCGTGGACCATCCTGGTGGTCTCTATTGAATGTAAATTCTAAAGGAACCAGAGAAGGCCAGAAAGCCAAGAAACCCAAAACACGTACATAGCAGGTCCCCAAACCAAGCCTGGCAACTGTCGAATGCCAGTGGGCGCCGTGGTAGAAACTGACGCCTCCCACCTTTCCAGCCCCAAACCTCCTCACAAGGCCTGCGCCACAGGGAAGCTCTCCGGGACTTCCCGCCTCAGACAGAGGCAGAGGAGTGGAGAGACAGAGGGACCACTCCACTCACCTCCAAGCGCAACTGTCTCCCTTCCCCAAGGACACAGTCCCCTTCCTGCTTCCTAACCCCATCCTCCCCTCCCACAGTATTTTTGACGTTTTGGCCCACGACGTTTTCTGCCTCACCACACCCGTATTTGATGACGTGTGTTCCAGAAGCATAACAAATCCTTCCTCGCCTAGGTTCATCATAATTTGATAATTATATGTCCAGAATAGCATTTTCTGATGTGAACCCATAGATAATATCCTCCTGGTACCCCAGGGAGGCCGGATGGTAGAATCCAGCTCGCAAGGCCACGCAGCGCCATGCAGGGCTTCGGGGACCAAGGACGTGAGTGCGAGCATTTAAAGAACCACCCCCTCTAATCCCAGCTGGACGGTACCCGAAGGAAAGCTACACCTTCCTCCTTCCCTGTGGAATATCAGGGCTGGGCAGATCGGCAGGCATCTAGCCCTGGGCCAGCTCTCCTGGAGACACACCTTGCAGTGTCAAGATCTTTAGGTCCGCTAAGGAACATCAGCAGCAAGCACTGGGGTGTTGGGGTGGGTGTCAGCCACGAGCCAGAAAGAACCTCAGAGTCACTTGCCTCCTGCTTCTCAAACTCGGGTGCTCCTGCTCCGTGGGCTAAGGGCTAGTGCTAAGGCTCCGACAGACTAAATATGGATAGATAATAAAGAATCATTCAACAGGAGAACTCTGAGCTAAATAAAAATCCTCCTTTGCAGGTGGCGGCCTTGGGACGCCCCGCCAAGCCTGTCTCTGGGGCCAAGGACTGAATCGACCCTTTCCAAGAAGCAGAGCATAATCACATTATATTCTTGAAAGTTGCTAAGAGAGTAGATTATAAATGTCATCACCACACATACCAAAAAAAGAGAATTACGCGAGAGAAAGAGTGTGGTAATCATTTTACAACACACACAGGTATCAAGTCATCCCACTGCACACTTTACTTATGTATGTTAAATGCCAATAATATCTCAATAAATCTAGGAAAATATTTTTATAGTTTTAAAGTCCATTTCTTTTTTAATAGATTAATTAATGAATGAATTTAACCACAAAGGTGTGACATCTGGGAGTCGTGACACCTGGACCACGATGTTTTCTGCCACACCACACCCATATTTGATTACATGTGTTTCAGAAGCATAACGAATTAGAAGCATCAGGGCCACAAAATTCTACTTAAGAGATCGAAACGGGGCCCGAAAGGCCGCGAACTTTCCGGGCAGGTAAAGCTGCGCTGAGTCCCAGGTGGGAGGACTCTCTGCTGCCACCTGCTGGCGCTGGTCAGTTACACCAGCCGGTCATCCCAAGTTGGTCAATTACATTTTGCAAGATAGTTCCCCCGCGGGGGAGTCCACTTCTCCCTCTCCCTCTGCCTCTACCCTCTCCCCCAACTCCCACTGCTCATGTGCACTCTCTCTCTCTCAGATAAATAAATAAAATCTTAAAAAATAAATAAGTAAAATAAAAGATACTTTCCCAAAAAAACAAAGGCATCACACACACACACACACACACACACACACACACGCGCGCGCACGCAAGCTCTCTCTATACATATAGAGCAACATACGCTGATTGTACCAATATAACACATACCAATATGTCTTATGAATACAGATACACAAATCTGCAGCAAAATACAGACAAGCAAATCCTCAGCAAAATACTAGCATACCAAATCCACAAATATACAAAAAGGATTATACACCACGAAAAAGTGGGATGTATTCCAGGAATGCCGGGTTGGTGTGACATCTTAAAATCAAGTCACCCAATATGCCGTATCACTGGAATAAACAACAAAAACCACAGGATCAGACACAGAACAAGCGTTTGACAAAATCCAAAGCTCTTTGGTAATAAAAACTCTCCCTACACGAGGAATGCAGGGAAACATACTCAGCTTGCTAAAGGGCATCTGTGAAAAATCCACAGCTAAACCTCAGGTCGTCTCACCCCGGAGCGGATGCACCTTCCACTGTGCAGGGAGGAGGCTGAAGGTTGCCCGCTGCCCATTGTCCCCCAGGTGTCTCTTAGCAGAACCCAGGACACGACAGCCTGAGGGGTCACAAGAAAGGTCTCTCTCCCCTGAAGTCTCTCTCCCCCACATCCCAAACACCACACTGTCATGGGGCCTCTGGTCTAAGGCATTAAAAACCCAGTTAGAACATTAATTTTTTAATAGATTTTATGTATTTATTTGAGAGATAGAGAGAGGTAGCATGAGAGGGAAGGTCAGAGGGAGAAGCAGACTTCCTGCTGAGCAGGGAGCCTGATGCGGAACTCGATCCCAGAACTCTGGGATCGTGACCTGAGCCAAAGGTAGTTGCTCAAACAACTGAGACACCCAGGAGCTCTAGAATGTTAATTTCATGCCAGAGGGTTAATACATGAAGCCACTGTCACTTGTAACCCCTTGGCCTGAGTGAATTTTCATGAGCCCTAACAGGGAGCTCAGGCATGAGGCACGAGATGAGTATATTTCGGTGAGCAGAGGAAGGAGGAAAGCTGGATCGCAGGGGCGCTGAGAGCAGGCCAGGCGGGCATTGGGGGCACAGATGCAGAAAGCTGGAGGTAAAGCTGGAAGGGAGGAATGGGCACCGAAAGCCAGCTGGCCAGGTCCAGTGCCACAGGGCAAGGGGCCCTGCCTGCCCCAAGTGTGGAATCCCAGATGGGAAGGACAGAGCGGGCGAATGAGAAAGGGCAGAGAAGCACCAAAGCCCGCAGAATTCTCTGAATTCACAACGGTTCCACTCTGGAGTGTGGACAAGGCGTGGACCGGAGAACCAAGGAGGAAGCCCAAGGCTGCAGGAAGAGGCCCGACCCCAGCTCTGCCTTCCCAGCTGGGAGCCCGCAGGACTCTGTGCACCTGTGCAAGCATGGTCCCCCCTTCCTAGAAGGGAGGTAAGAAGACCTGCTTCCTGTGTTCCTTGATGCACATGACGGCAGCTTGGTGGATGGAGGTGTGCGTCCTGCCTCTGCTGTTTGGACGGCACATCCCCAGCTAACTGCTGGCACTCTGCATGGGTCCATTGTCTCCCATATAATGGGGGAAGTGGAGCCCACTTCAGAGATGCGGGGGGGAGGACTGAATGAGACCAGTCTTGTAAATGAGCAAGTACCCATCCCATGGGGGTCCCTAATAAATGCTAGATTGTAACCCAAGCCTCAGGAGTGGGAAGCAGGCACGGAGGGGCTGGGGAAGTATGCAGACATCGAATTTGAAATATGCAGACATCCCTGGTGCCCCACAAAAACCAGGGAAGGCAAAGGACGGAGCAGAGAGTGGGAGCCGCTGTCTCATCGTCTGCCTCTGAGGACGCCTCTCACTTGACTCCAGATCTCTCAGCGCCTCCCACCAGTGGAACCACCAGCTCCAGGCTCCAGCGGGCAGATCACCTGGAGTGCCAAGGGACACCCTCCATCCCCGAGCCAGGCAGAGATCAGGTGCTCCCCGACTCCCAGCCTTTAGGGATGGCTTTGCAGAGCCTGATAAGGACACGGCACTGGAATGGGCACCCACCCGGCTACTTGGACCTCCACCAGCAAATTACCATTTCAAACAGGCTGCTAGCTGTGTGTGCTGGCTGCTTGACAGTTGCTCTTTTCAAGAATGGTCCAGAGCCTTCCGGAATCTTCCTTCCGAATGGTGGGCAGAAGCTGAACTCCAACATTTCTTCTCCCCCACCAACACTAACTTTGCTAGCAGTCTTAAGAAGGGAAATTTCAAAAAGCTGGAAGGATTGAGTGCAAGCACTCTTTAAGCTGTTATTAAGAAATCTTCTAACACATAACAATGATAGAATGAATGAGAGGAGCCTCAGGGGCCTGTCACCGACTTCAAATTGTCAACACCTGTTCCCTTGCTCCACCCCCTCGGTTCCCACCCCTTGCACCCAGTCCAGGTGGAAGCAAATCCTAGACAGCGTTTCATTCCATACATATCTCTGAAATTAAAGATCCTTTATTAACATAAGTACAATAACCTAATTATAACTGAGAAGACGCTAGTAAACTATTACCCACTGAGCACTCAAACTTCCCCAGACCGAAGCATCCACACTTTGAAGATTTATTTACTGATGAAAACAGCCCACGGCTCTTGAGCTTCTCCCTGCTTTCCCCACTCCCACCGCAAGCTTCCCTCCCTCTGGTCCTGAGGCTGGCGCAGCCAGGGACGCCGGGCACCAACCCACGTCACAGCTGTGCCCTCTTAGGTCGTGTTGGGCTATTTGGAGCAAACTTTGATTGCTGGTTTTTGGGGCTAATGCTCTTCAGAAAGTGACTCCAATTTCCATCTTGTTTCCTCTTGAAACCAGGGAAGAAACACGCACCAAGAACAAAACATCTCTGTTCTTGGGATTTCCCCTTCTCTCCTCTCTTAGCCGTCAACCTTCAGTTCATCAAAGTCGGCTCTTTTGACTCATTTCCAAGAAGCCTTCTGAAAAACATCATGGCTCTGTTTATTCATTCAAGAAATATTTATTGACAGCCTCCGTGCTCTCTGACTTGCGTCTTCTTAAATGAACGCGGCCGGGGTACCTTGGGGGAAACAGCCCTCCTTGCAAAGTCGAAGGCGCTCAACGTCAGTTCTCCAAACGTGCACTAGAGGGCGCCACCCTCCCATCGGCCTCTACTCCGAAAGCCTGGCGTGTTGACGCCCCCAAGTTAGGGTTGTTTTCTTACTTGAATACATTGTACGCCTATGTGGAAGCTGAAGATGTACGATGTGTTGCTTGATATATTTCCATATTGTAGTATGACTGCAGTTCTACGATATCTATCACATTCCATAACTACAGGACGATATTGCTGTCTATGCTCACTCTGCTGTGGGTTATTCACTATGCCTGGCACGTTTACACCCGTAAACAAGGTCAGTCTGGTCCCCTTTCTCTTAACCAGGTTCTCGATACCTAACCACGTACTCAGCCAAATGACGAATCTCACACATCTTGCACCTTATAAAAGGAAATAACTCCATTTATGGGATGCTCAAAGATGGAAAGATAGGAACTCTATAATTCCCCGAAAATAGGTCCGGGTGCCCAATTAGCCATTGGTACAACACCCAGGGCTTATGGGTTTTGTAAAATTAGGAGGACACTGAAGACTATTTTTAATTCAAAATACCAAAAGAAATCTGCCAAGTTCTAATCAAGAAATCTTCGGGGAAATGTCTACAAGAAGCAGCTTTGCTAACTTTGCTAACTTTGAAATGTAGTCTCAAAAAGATTTCATTACATATGAAACAATTCCTAGGAACAGACAACAGAGTGAACTATGATAGATGTGTTTGGGTTTGGTTTTGTCCTATTTACTTATTTTTGGTTTTGGTTTTTAATTACAAATACATTGAATCTTAGCTAAAGCTTTTTCTTCATCTGCTGAGATTACCATGTTTTTTCTCCATTTATCTGTTGAAGGGTATATCTCTTTAACAGATTTTTTTTCCAACGTTGAACAATCCATGTCTTTGTTCAATAAAATCTTCTTGGCCATGACATATTTCTCAATAGATTTCAGGATTTGATTTGCTAATATTTATTTTGGATTTGTGTGATTATATTCCTAAGCGACACTGACCTAAAAAAATCCTCCTTCGTTGTGTTGTCCCTGTTTGGTTTCATTTTCAAGGTTTTGCTTGACCTCATTAAGAGTTTGGAAATGTTTCTCCCCCGTTCTCTGGAACTGACTGTAATGATCCCCTCTTCACAAGGGGTTGACACACTGTCCCAGTGAAAGCCACCTGGGCTCCCCGTCTTGAATTGGGGGTGGGGTGGTGTTAGTTGATGACTGGTTCAATTACCTTAGGCTCACGGGACTATTCAGATTGTTTAAGTCTTTCTGGGGAATTTATGTTCTTCTAGAAAATGATCCATTTTCTGTGACTGTAAATTGACATAAACTGTGGTATTCTTTTGTGATTTTTCAAAATCTGCGTCGCGCCCATAGCTACACCCTCCTTCCCGTTTCCAGCATCATTTATCCGTGACTTCTCTCTTTTTAGCTGGAGATTTCTCTATTTTATTTGTCTTTTCAAAGAATTGGTTTGGGTTTTATTGTGTCTCTAATAGTATTTTGTTTGCAACCCTATCAACTTCTGTGTTCTTCTTCGGGCACATTCTGTTGTATGTTTTCTGACATTTTAAGCTGAGCTCTTCACGTTTTGATTTTCAAACTTTCTTCTCTTTGAATGAGTACATTTAAGGCTAAAGTTTCCCTCTAATTACTACTTTCATTGTACAGCACAAGTTCTTTGTGTTTTTTTTTTTTAAGATTTTATTCATTTATTTGCAAGAGAGAGAGAGCATGAGCAGGGTAAGGGGCAGAGGGAGCGGGAGAGGAGGAAGCAGCCTCCCCGCTGAGCAGGGAGCCCAGTGCAGGGCTCCATCCCAGGATCCTGGTATTATGACCTGAGCTGAAGTCAGGTGCTTAAACAACTGAACCACCTAGACCCCGCTATTTTTACTTATTTGAGAGAGAAAGAGAGAGAGTGCAAGTTGTGGGAGGGGCAGAGAGAGAGGGAGAGAGAGAGAGAATCTCAAGCAGACTCCTCACTGAGCACAAAGCCGCATGTGGGGCTCGATCCCACAGCCCTGAGATCACCACCAGAACCAGAATCAAGAGTCAGACGTTCAACCGACTGAGGCACCCAGGCACCGCAGTCCAGCACACGTTTTGAAATGCCGTGTTTTCATAACCATCCACGCATACATACTTTGCCATGTCCTTTACATTGTCTTCTGTGATCTGTGAATTATTAGTGGTTTTTTAAGTGTGTTTTTAGTGTGTTTTTAAGTCCTTGAATATACAGAAACTTTAGTTATTTTGTTATTAATTAATTTTAATTTTATTTCATTGAGTTCACAGAATATGATCTTCCAGTGATCTTTGTGTTTTTTTTTTTTTGAGAGTTATCTAATAAATGGGACTATTGTATTTATTGGTCCTACTTCTCGATTTTCTCATATTGTTAAGATTTCCTGCATATGCTCCTGTGATGGTCAAGAAAACAGACCCATTTTATAATACTCACCAGACAATAGGGAGACGTGACCATAAATACTTTCCAGCTCGGGGGGAGGCAATAGGAACCGAGAGACGCTCCCCAAATGATATTTTTGTTCCCATCCCAATGCTATACCCAGAGCACAAATCCAATCGAAGCCGACATTCCGGGATTCGTGCAACCAGGCCATCGACCTGTTCCCTGGGCTCCCAGGGTCAGACACCCCAGTCCCAGACCTGCAAATTTCCTCTGAGTCTTTGAGGGCTTTACACACAAGAAAAGGAATCATCAGATGATGTTCAAATGCTGTCAACCAAAAACATGAGAAATTAAATCTGTTCTTTTTAAATATTTTCTTTATTTATTTACTTATTTATTTGAGAGAGAGCACAAGTGGGGGTTAGTGGCAGAGAGAGAGGAAGAAGCAGGTTCCCCAGTGAACAGGGAGCCCAACGCAGGACTTGATTCCAAGACCCCAGGATCATGACCTGAGTTAAAGGCAGACCTTTAACCAACTGAGCCACGCAGGCACACTGAGAAATTAAATCTTAAGAAAAAAAGGGCACAAGGCATATGGCTAAGAGTGAGGGAGAGAGCAGAGAACTGGCTGGACAGGCAAGACAGCCTGTCAGTTCACCCCCATCCGGGACACGTGCTCGGGCATGCCCTCATAAGCCCCCACGACTGACACTGTGGGCACCCCACCCCGACCAACACTGGCCATAGGGACCCGCGTGCCTGCGCCACAGGTACCATCCCAGGGCTCACTGACGATGTCGGCAATGCCGGGAGAATGGACTGTATCCAAGGGACTCACTCCCTCAAGGGACAGGGCCTGGTTCCACAAAAAGCCACCTTGGGGACCCTGCGTGTGAGACAAACAGAAGGACACCCAGGGCAGGAGGCAAGGAAGCCACGGGCAGTGGCAGGAGGCAGCATTAGCGCCAAGGCGGAGGGCGCGGTGGCAGCCCCAGACAGGAGGTGGGAAAGCCGGCCCTTGTGTCCTTCTTACGTTCACATCGAGACCGAGCCCTCCCCGACCCCAAGAACTCCGCGTGATCCGTGCTTCCTCCAGGAGCCCCAAGCCACACACACACCCAGGGACTTCTGGGAGCGCTCACCTGCGGAGAAGTCCGCCTGTCCCCTCTGTCCCTCAGCCTGTGTTTCTCTCACCTCCCTGGGCCCCCTGCGCACCCCATGCCACCCACCTCCAGAGCGCCTCTGGCCCCGCACACGGACACAGTCCACACTGCTTCTAGAAACAGAGGCTCTCTTGAACCCACATGCTTTAAACTTAATGTCCAGGGGGCGCTGCTTGCCCCTAGAAGACAAGGAGAAGGACCAGCTCGTCCCCTCACGAATGAAAGAATTTCAGGTCCTTCCCACATTTCAGAGGCCCCTATCCCCAGGGGCTCCGCCTAACGATAGCTTTTAGAAAAGATTATTATGAGGGCGCCTGGGTGGCTCAGTGTGTTGCCGGTCCAGCTGTCTGGGGCCGTGGGGGGATCAAGCCCCAAGCCAGGTCCCACACTCAGCATGCGCTCACTCTCTTTCTTTCAAATAAATAAACCTTTAAACAACTAAAATAAAAATAATTATGATTAAACGCAACAGCTAACATGTTGTCTTGAAGCATCTGCCTTTGAAACGGCCCATGTTCCAGGCTAGTTCGGGACGAGCAGAGAGAATTTGTTTTCCGTGGGTTTAACCGAGGACCTTCCAGAAACAAAGGTCTGCTCCAAGGGGTCTTTCTGTCTCTGCTGCTAGAAACTGCAGTCATCTCGCCTCAAGAAAGAAAAAAGCTCTAGTCCTACACGCATCTGCTCTGGAGTAGAGGAGGCAGCGGCCATAGCAAGAGCGTGGCTGAGTCACAGGAACAGTGTTGGGACCAAGGCGGAGGTTTCTGCTCCGTGCAGCCCCAAAGAGCCCACACAAGCGGTACAGAAGCGACTGCGGAATTTCATCCCTGAAAGAAACTTCAGAGGGTGGCTCGTCTGCACGGCTCATTTCCTGCATCAGAACTAACCGCGGTTCAAAATGGCAAAGGTGTTGGGGCGCCTGGGTGGCTCAGTGGGTTGAGCACCCACCTCTTGGTTTTGGCTCAGGTCACGATCTCAGGGTCACGGGATCAAGCCCCGTGTTGGGCTCTGTGCTCAGCGGGGAGTCTGCTCCCTGTTCTCTCTTTCCTTCTCCCTCTTCGACTCCCCTACCTCACCTGTGTTCACCCTCTCTCTCTCTCAAATAAACAAATCTTTTTAAAATATATTTTTTAAATTGTAAGGGTCTTGCAAAGCCACATAGCAATACTAGACACCAGTCCTTGACCCTTGGTCTAGATTCTTGGGCCTTGCCTCCAGTTGGGAGGGGCCTCAGAGCAGCTGGTGAGGAGCTGCCAAATCAGCACTTAGGGACTCACGCCTGGCCCCCCCGGGAAGGAGATGGGCACCCCAATCTGTTCATCTACTGGCAGTTTTTTGCTGAAAACCTACGGGTAACTGGCCCCACACAGAACTGAATAAAGATACTTGTGATCCCTTGCACGTGCAAAGCGCTTCAAGCTTGAATTCCTCAAGACATTTCCTTAGTCTGGGGTATTCCTAGAAGCGGAGCCTGAGACAAGGATTCCGCCCAAGGGGAATAAGTACTATTGAGAAGTGCTCTCTGGAGAAGGGGAGTGGGAAGCAAGATTGGGTAGGGAAAGAGCCAGTGTTGGGGTCTCGGCTGGAAACTGGTGTCCTCGGATCCCCCGGGGGGGGTTCTGAGCCCCGGCTGCACTCCAGAGCTCACCCCCTACCGTGTCAGCCTCAGTAGGGGTTGGCTGCGGCAGCCCATAGCCCACCGGCTGTGAACCATTAGCAGCCAATACTCACAACAGCTCGGAAACGGCAGCTGGTGTGGCGCCAGCAGCATCCATAGCAGACATCCTTTCGCTGGGACGTCATTCCCGTGAGGGCACTGAGGCCTGGCCATGTTTGGAAGGGGCTCAGACAAAGGGGAGAGGCTGACCCACAGAGTAGGGGGGAAGAACTGCTTCCTCACCCAGAACTGGACACTTTCTGGGCCCTTCTGTCCAGGTCAGGAGAGGTGCTGCTGGCAAACATCCCTAGGATGGGGTGGGGACGGCTGCGGCCGCGGTCCTGAACCCTGCTGGAGGCGGCAGCTTGTCTCCACACCCACGAGCCAGCCTCCGAGGAACGCGCATCTCCAGCTCCTCCCAGAAGGGTGAACGGAATGTCTGAGTCAAAAGGCCAGCCGGGCAGAAGAGGGAAAGCGACAGTGCAGAGTGCCCACACCCCGCTGTCTGCGGATCTCACTGACATGCAGCTCCTGGCTCGGGTCCTGGAATGGGGCAGCCACTGTGCAGGGACAAGGTCCCAGGTGGTTCGATGGTGCTGGTGGGAGCAGGAGAGATGTCCTACCCACCGGGAGCCCACTCACTGCTTCTCCTTCTGGTTGCCCCTGGTGAACTGGCCCTTCACTGGCTCTCGGACCACGGGCTCCAGGAGGGGCCGACCCCTTGGCGGCAGTGCAGGCCCGGCCTGGCCATTCAGATCACTGCCTTCTGCCGAAGGGCTCAGGCCTTTAGGGCAGGAACCGAGCCTCAGCAGGCCGAGGGCTTCTTCTTGTCCTGTGTGCGAGCTGGGGAGGCAGCCCCCAAGAGGAAGGGCAGAGCCAAAGATGGGCTGGGGACCTGGCTGTCACCATCAAGTCCCGGCACGGCTGCCCCATGAGCCGACACGTCCCCATTTTGTCATCAGTCCATTTGAGTTGAACAAGAGTGCTGCCGGATGGACCCCCAGCGGACCCAAGTTCCAAAGCCCCCCTCCTTGAGTCACTGCCCCTCAGGACGTTCTTTGGCTGATAGAAACAATCTACGCCACCCCAAATCTGACTCAAAGAGCCGAACACAGGGGCACCTGGGTGGCTTCTCAGCTGAGCGTCTGACTCTTGATTTTTTTTTTTTAAGATTTTATTTACTCATTTGACAAAAAAAGACAGAGATAGCAAAAGAGAGGGTGAGTGGGGAGGAGAGGGAGCAGTAGGCTCCCCGCTGAGCAGGGAGCCCAACGCAGGGCTCGATCCCAGGGTTCTGGGATCACGACCCGAGCTGAAGGCAGACGCCTCACCGACAGCCACCCAGGCACCCCTGACTCTTGGCTTTTGGCTCAGGTCATGATCTCAGGGGCAGGAGATGGCGCCTGAAGTCGGGGCCCACACTCAGCGGGGAGTCAGCTTGAGATTCTCTCTCGTCCTCTGCCCCTCCCCCCGCTCATGCTCTGTCTCTCAAACAAATGTTTAAAAAAAAAAAAAAAAAAAGAACAGGACACAGAAGCAAGGTTCCAGGGTGAGCCTTGGCTGTGATCAGTGCCAGTGCCTCGCCAACAGCAGGAGGGAAGTCACTCACCCACGGGGGCAGGCGGCCAAGCTACTCATCGCTGCGATGCTGTGCTATGCTTTGAGCTCTGCTTTCTCCAGCCTTTGGCCACCACGGAACATAACTCCCCGAGACAGAACGGAGGCAGAGCTAGAAGCCACCGCCCTGCTCCCAGCTGAGCCCCAAATGACCACAGGTCACACCAGCTGATGTCGAGGGAACATTTATTCCACTTTGTCAGCCCGGGCCGGTCTTAGTGGCCAAAGGAAATATCCAGCCCCGACACCACTGCCACGCACTCCTGCGTAGCCATGTCGGGGGTCCCTCCTGCCCCGCTGCCCCAGATAGGGGAGGACCTGAGGGCCTCTATGGCCATTACTGCCCGGGGGGAGCCAGCTCACAACCCAGCAAGATGCACCCACGCGGAGCTCACGGGTCCTCTCCTCACCGCCAGGCACCGCACAGCCTCCAGCACTGGACCTATCAGCCAGCTGACAAGTATTTCCTGAGTGTTAGGAGCCCAGCCCCGTGCTGGACCCTATTGGGCTTCGAGAAGACATGGCCCGTCCCTTGCCCTCAGGGAGCTCACAGTCTAGCTGGAGACCCCCCCTCCACATCCACATGCGTGCGCACGGACAACCCGGGGTCCCCGACGGTGAGATGGCGTGTCAACACAGGGACTGCTCGGAGGACGAGGATGGAGGGCCTGGCGGAGAAGAGGGATCGGCAGGGTGGGGGAAGGGCCACATTTTGGAGCAATTCCAGGGAAGACAGAGAAGGCAACAGTGGGTGTGGGCGACAAGTTCCAGGGAAGGGAGAGAGAGGACGACCAGCAGAGAAGACAGTGCATCTGCGAGGCTCCCTCCAGGCGGGCCAAGGGTCAGAGCACATGGAAGCTTCTAGAGCACAGATTGCCTCCTCTTCCTCTGCTCCTCCCCTGAGCAGTCTGATATCAGGATGAGGCGGATGGCAGATGGCCCATAGACCCTCTGTGCCAGACCGCATGGGAGACCCCACCAGCAAGGTCCACGGCCAGGAGCCGGGGAGGCCTCCCGACAAGCCTGACCAAACGTAGCTTGGCCCTGGGACCTCTCAGCAGAACTGCACTGTGACCCACACAACTCACACTGCTGGGCTTGGAACCAAATCCCATGGCTATAGGCCTCTCCCCACCCCCAAGGATTGCACTAAATATCACGGCATCATGACCGGTTGGTTGTCATCAACAACCCATTCCAGCCCTAATCGCCCACATCTCTTCAGGTCAAGTGGTTCATTCTGAGGAGGCCAGTGAGCTCCAGGCCAACCAGCTCAGGGTGAAAACCAAAGTGGTCACCCCTGTCCCACTGTCCACAGCACAGCACTGGCAGGCCCCAGGAGTGAGGCTCGGTCTCCCTGCCCAGCTGTCTCCACCCCATGCCCGGCTGCAGCTGAACTCCTGGTCTAGCAGGGGACGGCCCGCCGTGGCTTGGCTGCTGGAAGCAGGATCCCTCCCCCAGGTAGCCTCAGTCCAAGTTCACGCTCACCCCACATCCATAGAAATGCCAGCTTTCCCTGCCACCTCTACGCTGAAATCGAAGTCCAGGCTGCGTGGCAAAAACCAGCAGCCAGGTAGCCACCACAAGCAGCCCCAAACCAGACAAGAGCAAACCCAGCCCAGGGAGCCTCCAGCAATGTTCGCGGAAGGGAGGAAAGGTTCTAGAAGCCTGATGCACGGTCAGGCCCAGGAGAAGAGAGTGGAAGGGTCCCCTCCTCAGAATCCTTTATTCCTGGACGAGGGCAGGAAGCTCAGCCGGGGGAGGGGAAAGTGCTACCTGTGTAGTGACCCAGGTTCTATGTCCGGTGAAGAACGAGTGGCGGGTTGTGTCCGGGAGCTCTGAACTTGTTTGTAGATTTTTGTGTCTGCATGAGTATGCGTGTTTTCCTGGGGAGAAGGTTCATAACGTTTGTGAGATTTTCCAAGGGCTTCATGCCTCCCACGGACGAAGAACAGTCGCTCTGAGAGCGACGCCTGCGGCACGTATGGGCCACACCTGGGCAAGGCTTTGCCTCTAGAACCAGGTCTGCCACCGACTTGCCGAGTTCTCTTAGGCAGCTGCAGGGAAGCCGGCTCTCCACACAGGCATTGTCCCTGTGGCCGCAGGAGAGTGGACCGTGGCCGGGCCGCCAGGACGAGCTCTTCTCCAGCTGTGACTCCCACCAGGTTGGGGGAGTTTTTCCACGGGGGCACGGAAGCCGCCTCCAATTCCAGGCTCCACGGATCCCCTCTGCAGGACACCTCCGGAAATAGGTCTTCTTAGGGGACGTGTCCTTATGCCAGCGGGCAGGCCCCCACAGGGTCCCATTCCTCGTCTCTGGGCCCGGATGTGCCTGACACACCGCTCAGAGGGCCTGCCCACTCCACATCTGTTCATGGAGACAAAGAAACCAGGGTCAGGTCTGGGGCTCTGACACAGCCCTACCCAGCCACCTGCACCACCCCCCGCTCCCTCCCCCGACCCTGTGGCTAGGTGGGAGCCGTCAGCTGGGCCATCCTGCACTTGTCCGGAGCTTCGAGCCAGTCCTCTAAGCCCCCTACCAAGTGCTCTGGGATTGTCGGTCTATTTTACCACTGAGACAACTTGAGTTCAGTGCGTTCAAGCTCCGGATGTCCCAGGTCCCGGTTTAATCTCCCCATCTCCGCCACTAAGTACTCGTCCACATAGCAGTGGCCCCCTGGTGGCAGGCCGAAGGCCACTGACCCCCAAGGAGCCACGAGGCTCTAAGAAAGGGTAGAGGGTGGAGACAGGTCTCTGGCACCTAGCAAGGTGGTGGCACAGGCTAGGCACAGAGCAAGGGCTCTGTGAGTGCAGGTCCCCTGCAATACTCCAACTCCCTTCCTCCCAACCCACTACTGTGGATGCCATGCTCCCCCAGACCCCCACACCACCCGGGGGCACTCCTCCCCAGGATCCTACCACCTGGTCTCCAGTCCCAGTCCCCTATCGACCCTCCACGTTCCCACTAGCAGGAGCCTCCCTCGCAGGCAGTGCGGTAGAGATGAAGGGTCTTGGGGGCCAGGCTTGCGCTGCTCCACCACTAAGCACTTAGGGAGATTTGGAGCAAGCTTGGCTGAGCCTCAGTTTCTTCATCTGCTACATGGCTCACGACGCCTGTGCTCTGGAGCCCTGACTTGGAATCGGGGACCTGGGGGCCAGACCTGGCTCTCCCCTTGGTCAAGCCTCTTAGCTAGGGGCCTCATTCTCTCTTGCCCAGATAACCCCACAACCCTCAAGGCTCCTGCTCACCCCACTCTGACCTGTCCCCACAGTGCTTCCATTTCTCCTTGAGCTGCATGTCTGAGATCACCATGCTCTCCTCATTAAACAGCTTGGTGTCCTCTCTCCCAGGCCACAAGGTCCTTTGTAGGGCAAATACGAGCCTCCTCTATCTGACCCCTGCCTCAGAGGCCCTCCACCTTCGCTCTCCCTAGAGGACTTGTATTCAACCCCAGAACCCAGTTTAAGCCATCAGAATGTCTTGGGGACACCACCCCCCTCCCCCACCTCCCAGAGCACTTTATAGTCTGTCCCTTAGGAGAGCCTGCAACCCCCGTGTTGGTAACAAGTGTCCCCACCGCCCCCACCAAGGTTTTGTGTCTGTACCTCCTCCCAAGAGCACAGCACTTGGGACACACCGGGGTGCTCAGTAGAAGTTCCTGGAGCATTGAGGTCATCCTCTTTTATCTGGTCATGTTTAACTACAATCCTTACACTATCCCAGGGAGAAGTCCCTTGTTAAATGCAACTTACAGATGAAAAAACTGAGTCATGAAGTGATGTGACTTCTCAAGTACCCCAGAGAGTAAGTGATGGGGCCAGGAGGCCTTGGGGGCTGGGGGTGGCCTGGGCATTGTGGAGAGGGGCCTCTCCAGTGGCTTCCAACTCTGACATTCTGGGAATGAAGATCTAGTAAGAAGCTAGTCATAGCCCCAGAGCCCAGGGCCTCCCACCTCTCCTGCCTGCCCGCCCCCCAACCCCTGCCCAGGCCTGAGAGGGGCTCTGGGTGGCCCTTCGGTCTCACCTACTCTAGGCCGGCTGAGCATGAGGAAAACCAACGCAGGGGCCCAGAGGCCAGCCAGAGGGTGGAGAAGACACGGGAGGAGGCGTCCCAAGCCGGGCAGCGGCCCACTCCTTCAAGACCCCGAGCCAGCCCTCCCCGTCTCCAGGGATCGCGTCCAGAACGGGGGCGACGGCCCAGCGCCCTCTCCGGGAGTCGTGGACACGGCCCCGGGGCCGGAGACGGGCGGCGGCGGCCGGCCCGGGGCGCATCAGAGCACGCGGCCTAAATGGGCCGCGGGGCCGTCGGGCGCGTGGCCGTGGCTGCGCTGGTGGGTCTTGAGCGAGCCCTCGCGCGCGAAGCTCTTGCCGCAGCGGGCGCAGAAGTAGGGCCGCCGCTCCCCGAACACGCCGGGCCGGCGCGGGTGCGGCGCGGGCATGCGCGCGTGCGTGCGCTGGTGGTTGAGCAGGAAGCGCGGCTCGCGGAAGCAGCGGCCGCACTGCGCGCACTGGTGCGGCTTCTCGCCGCTGTGGATGCGCTGGTGCGTGAGCAGGTTCTGCTTGAGGCTGAAGCAGCGGCCGCACTCGGGGCAGGGGAAGGGCCGCTCGCCGGTGTGCGTGCGCTGGTGCACCTCGAGGTTGTGCTTGACGCTGAAGGCCTTGCCGCACTCGGGGCACACGAAGGCGGCCGCGCGGCCGCCCCCCGCGTGCGCCTTCTGGTGCCGCACCAGGCTGGGCTGCTGCGAGAAGGTCTGGCCGCACAGCGGGCAGCGGTGGGGCTGCTCCTCCGCGGGGTGGTGGATGACCAGGCCTCGCTCGTCCCCCAGGCCCTCCTCCCCGTCCCCCGCAGGGGACCCGCCCCCCGAGGACGCCAGCTCTGTCATGGGCGCTTCCAGCCGCAGTCACCAGCCCCTGGGGAGGCAGAAGCGGAGAGAGAGGAGTCAGAAGAGGGGCGGTGGGGGAGCATCCAAGGATGAGCCGGCCCCCAAGCTCAGGGAGTCCCCAAGCTCAGGGAGGAGATCGCACTGGCTGCCCACAGCTTCCGCATCGGCCCCCTCTATAGCCTTGTTCAGGCCAGCGTGAACGCCCCTCTTTCTCCTCTACCCACTAATCACAGTGCCACCTCTTCCCCAAAGCCTTCCCTGACCCCTCCAGCCCCTGCTGAGCCCCATGGCCCAACCCCATGACCCCGAGTCATCACAGGCATGCAGGTCAGGCCCCCGCTGTCTCCTGGCCCTGTGCCGGCCCTAAGGACAGAGCGTCTCCTTCTCATATCTCCCCCACCAAGCACTGTGCCCACCACACGAACCATTGGATATATGCCGATAGGTGACATTAGGGGGCTTCTAGTATTACAAGTAAGGCTGCCCCTGGATAGGTCTTATCTCTCCAACTAGAATCTCAAGGAGCGGGGTGCATCCCCAATCTGGAGGGAAGGGTGGGGTCACGCTGTGGGTCGAAGATATTTTTGAGAAGCTTAAAAGAAGAAACAAAACAAAAACCCTGTGAACTTGAAAGTGATCTCAATTAAACATGAAAGGCAGCAGCTCTCTGTTTATCTGAATGAGGCTTGCCCCTGAAAGGTTTGCAATGCCTTGACAGGGAGTGTAAGCTCCCAGGAGCTGGTCTCAGCTTGATTCCTCTTGGCATCCCCAGGATACAGACGCCTGGCCCAGTGCTCCACAAACACCCCCAAGTTCTGCTCTGTTCCATTCATGCCGGTTCTGTGAGGCTTCTCTTCTCCAGGGCACTGCGTTCCTCTTGAATAGTTTGCCACTGTCCTCACAGCAACCCTGGGGAAGGAGCAGGGCCTTTCTGAGCCCTGCTTTCTAGATGGGGTAACTGAGGTCAGCTTGCTCCCCCAAGGTCACACAAGGTGAGCCAGGACTAGGCCCTAAGTTCCCTGACTCAATGGCAAAAGCTCTTTTCAATGAACCAGCTGCTCATAAACTAACCTCCCCTCAAAATACACACACACACACACACACACACACACACACACGACCACCACCACTCTCCTGGCTGCCACAGAGTTAGACACCCAAAGCACCACTGCTCCTGGAGGAGGTCACTGTCTGCCGCCACCACCTCCCTGTCCTCCCAAAAACCTAGGGCTCCTGCAGAACACACAGACCTGCTCCAGAGTAGGCTGGGGGCACTCCCCTGCAGCCTCCATCCCCATCAGGGACCTAGAACCTCCACGCAGGCCTTCTCCTCGCTTCCAGATCTCACTGCTTGCTACAACCTCAGTCGACCTATCTGCAGAGTGGGACCTTCAAGATCCCCCTTTTGTCTCCCCCTCCCCAGGCCAGCGAGGAACACACACTCACCCTGGAGAAGGGGCAAGTGCTACTTGCAGCAGACCCCACCCACAAGGCTTTCCCCAGCTAGCTGCATTGACATTTGCAAAGACAGACCATCACAGTCCTCTTGGCCAGACTCAGCAGGGCCTTGTCTCCAGGCAGCCTCCGGGCTCTCCCCAGGCAAATCCCTGAGTAAGGCCCCCGACTACGGAGAAGGTCTAAAGCAACGGCCCCCTTTTCTCCCCCAAGTTCCTCCATCCCCTCCCGCACTCACAGCCCAGGCTGCGCCCCTGTTCCTCCGGTCTCCAGCAGTGGCTCCTTCCTCTAGAGTCTGCGCTGCCCAGCGCAAATACGGTAACTCTCCCGCAGCGACTCCCGCGCCCCTTCTCCCTCGCCCCCATAAAGACGGCCAGCTTCCCGCACCACCGTTTTTATGAAATAGCTGCATGAATCAAAACAGCTGACCCCACCCACCCAACCTCCGCACACAACCGTGCAAACTCCCGCGGCCCGAGAGACCCTGGAGAAATATGGTAAACTCTGCGCCGCAACCTCGCCCCCACGAAAATACGTAGGCCTCCCACCCTGCTGCCGCAACCCACCCCAACCGGCTGCAAGCCCCGGCTCCCTCGGGGCGCGGATGCAACCCACCCCCCCAGCTCCCGCAGCACCCCCGGGAGGATCACGCAACCCCGGATAAATACGTAATTAAGTCGCGGCGCTCCCCGCTCCAGGAAAGGGTCTGCGCGGCTCCCGGCAAATACGGTAGCGCGCCCGCAGTGACCCGCCCCCAAGGGTCCGGCACCGGCCCCGATAAATACGGTAATCTCCCGCCGCGGCCCCAGCCCCGGCGGCCCGGGACTCACATGGCGCCGCCTCCCGAGCCCGTCGGTCTCCTCCGCAGCGCCGCAGTCGCCAGCGTCGCCGCAGCCGCACAGCAGCCCCGTGAGGCTGGGAGGTCTAACTCGCCAACGACCTGGCTGGCGGAAAAAGCAGGGCTGCGAGCGCTGCGCCCGCCCGGGCAGGAGAGGGAACCGGGCGGGAGCCGGTTCGGGAGCAGAACGCCTCGCCGGGCGAGACACCCCAAGCTCCCGGGCCCCCCCGCCTCAGCCATTCCCATTTCAGGATCGTCCGAGGCCCCAAGCCGGCAATTCGAGCCTCTTCCTCACCTCCCTCATCCTAAAGCCGCGCTGGCCTGGCCAGGCCCACGGCCTGGCCCCCAGAGCCCAGGAAGCGGGGTGTGGGGGCGCTGGCGGCATAAGCGGGGGTGGGGGGGTGAAGGCAGGCGGCTGCGGAGCCTGTCGGAGCGGGGTGTTGTGGGTGGCAGACAGCCATCGCAGGGGCAGAATAGCAACTGCCCGAACTCACCGTGTTGCCAAAGCCTCCCCCACCCCACCCCGGACCCTCTGGCCCGGTTTATGCCACCAGGGCGCCAGGGCACACGGAAGAAGTGATACCCCAACTGTCCCTGCCTTCTCTGAACTGGACCCATTCCGCTCAAGCCAAGATACCCCACAAAAGAGCCACCAATGACACCTCCGTGGACAGGGCTGGGCTGAATCCCAGCTTTCACCTGTCCTTCCATAATAACACCCCTTACCTATACCTTACTTGTCTTTTTACAAAGCCGTTTCCATACATTATCTCATGGGAGCCTTCCAATAACCAGGTGCCATCTAGGTTGCAGGGGTATCGTTATCCTATTTTATAGATGGGAAAAGAAAAGAAAATTGAGAGGGCGCAGCTTCCCTGGAGACCCGCAGCCCTAAGTGGCCGAGGCCGCCGGCAAGGCTGGCCCACCAGCCTGCTCAGCCTTCCTGGCATCACTCTGGTACCTAGACCCCCAAACAGAAACACGGTGCAATGATCATGGCTGGAAATAAGCTTGTCAAGAGTTAAAAAAAAAAAAAAAAAAAAGTGCTTTCGAATTTACACTTCATAGATAAAGAGGCCAGAAGGGAAAGTGATCTTTTTTAAGTAGAAAGTACTAGAGGAATATCAAGTAGACTTTTTCTCTGTGGCCCCTGGTAGCTGCCAGGTGGAGGGCCAGGCAGAGCATCTTACAACAGATGGTGGACATGGCTGCTGGGGTGGCATCAACCCTGAGGAGGGGCTTGGGGAGACACAGGCCTCCTGGCCCCATGAGGCAGCCCCCGCCCCTCGGCAGGTTTCAGTGGGCCCTCCTGGGAACCATACCGTTCCTGGCAAGGTCCACCCGGAAATACACTCAATCCTTATTCTCAGCACCAGACCTGAAGATCGGCCCTGCGGGCTATCGCACCTCGCTCTGTGAACCAGTTAATCCCAGCAGGTCCGCGTCTGGCCCTCTCAGGCCTCTCCAGGACCCACCAGCCCACACCATCCATGGTGTTCCCGTGGCAGCACACTGAGCTAAATGGGGCTTCTCGAGCTAGACATCCCAAGGAGACTGGTCTTTAAAATAGGGGCACCAGGGACGCCTGGGTGGCTCAGTTGGTTAAGCCGCTGCCTTCGGCTCAGGTCATGATCCCAGCATCCTGGGATCGAGTCCCACATTGGGCTCCTTGCTCAGCGGGAGCCTGCTTCTCCATCTGCCTCTGCCTGCCACTCTGTCTGCCTGTACTTGCTCTGACAAATAAATAAAATCTTTAAAAATAAATAAATAAATAAATAAAATAGAGGCACCAGGGAGGGAATTCTGGGAAGCCAAAAGAAATGAACCCACCAGGACAGATGTTCACATGACATTGCCAAAAGGACCCCCTAACCCCTGATGATCCGCAGTCCCCCTCTGCCCAGGTGCTGGAGCTTTGCTCACGGAACAGCCACGCCTCCCACCTGCCCAGCTCCTGCTACAAAAGTTGTCGCTGCCAAGAGCTACCGGCTGCCATCCCTTCTACAGGCTACAGGACAAATGGGGACACTTAGTCAATGACCAGGTTTTTCAAAAACAAAACCAACAATGCACCCGAAGATATCACTCACGTTTTTAGCAGCATTTTCTAAGTAAGCTATGCCAAAGCCGCAAGGCACACAGCTGGGGGACGGGCGTGGGAGGGAGACGACAGCCCCTAAACCCCACCCTGTCTCAGTGGGCGATGCCAAGGGCCCAGGGCTCCCAGGGCGCCCAGGCTCCGGGAGGCCTCCAGTCTCTGCTCTGCCAATGACTGAGTTCTTCTGAGTCACTTCATCTCTCTGGTTCCATACACACGCACCCCGCGCAACACACGCACACACACACATATACATTTCCCCCCACGGTTCTCATGTGCTGTGGTGGACACAACTGAATGGAGATGGGGAGTCTTTCTGCAAACGAAGCCATGCTTCCTCACCCAGGTGGGGCTCGTAGTGGGCATGGCAGCCACCACCCCTCCACGAGGCTCGTGTGATAGCTGGATGTTGGACCCTAACAAAGGCCTAGGTTGCTCCCAGCCAAAGCATCCCAGGGAACAGCAGGCGTGTGGCCTCCTTGTGGACAGAGGTGTGGACAGCTCAGCGGAGCCCTGGCGGGGACCCTGCTCCTCTCTCCCACACACAGGGGGTGGGGGCATGCTAGATGGACCGTCTCCCCCGCACCCCCGTGTGCTTCCCGGCCAGCCCCTGACAGCTGCTCCTGCACATCCCAGCCTGGGGTTCCTCCAGCTCCTCCTGCTTTGGGCGGCATCCCAGGGTTTTCCGCTCAGCTGGGTCACTGCTTCCCTCCTGACTCACTCCTCCCATCTCCCCTAACTGGACAGGGATCACTACACACCCCGTTCCAAAGCACCGTGTTCTGGCTTCAAACTGCAGTTTAGCGCACACCTTTGTTTTCCCACCAGGTCGTGGGCTCCAAAGGGCAGGGGCTGTGTTTCCGGCATCTCTGGATCCCAAGGGCCCAGCATCGAACAGGCCCTCAGCCGAACTCTGGCAAATGAATGCACACACATCCGTAGGCTGCAGCTGCCAGCATGCTGATGCAGCGTAAGGAATGAGGGGTTGCGGGCAAAGCCACAGCCCTGGCAGCGAGGGCCGGGAGACCTGCCAACGCACAGTTGGAGACGTGGGGCTGTGGGTACAAGGTCTCATCTACTCCAAAGTTCTCTCTCCTTGACTTTAAGACCCAAGATGTGACCTAGGATCAATTCAACTGAGTCCTTAAATTTGCAGCTGGCCTCCTAACACAGGTGGAGACCTCCTTTTTATGGGATGGAGCTCTGTTTGGAGAAAACCCTGTGCTTCTTGCCATACTAAACTTGCACCCACATAAATTCAGTTCCGCAGCTTCTCATGCCGCACTTCAAGTACTCACCAGGCACATGAGGCTGATGGCCTTGGTTTTGGACGGCACATTTATAGAACATTTTCCTCACCCCCAGAAAGTTCTCCTGGACAGTGCCTGTCTAGGGCACTGCCCCCTTCCGGTCTGAGTAACCTAGGAGGCACTACTCTCTTTTTAACCCAAGGGAAAACCTACGGGATGCCGTTCATTTTCCTCTCTCCTCTGCCATGATCCAGTGAGAGCAGTGACACATGAAAACATACTGTTTCCGGCCCCAACACTTCTCCTCTTGCCAAAAGGTCAAGGGCATATACTTTTTTTAGCCAAATGACTTAAAGAATAAAAGGAAATGTTCTCAGAAGCATCCTCCACTCCCCCAGATGCTGTCTGCCAAGTCTCCGCTGGTCCCACTCTCCCCCCAACCCCATCTGTGCACCTGCCCGTGGGCCTCCCAGCCTCGTCCTCCGGCAGCTCCCCAGGGCTAGGGCTGAAAAGCAGGAAGCCCCAGCCTCCTGAGGTGGCTGCCAGCTTGCTGGCCGACTCAAGGCTTAGGTTGCCTGCCAAAGAGCCAATGTTTCCCCAGTTCCTGGGTCATTTTTCTTAGCTCCCAGCCTGCTTCTAACAAAGGAACACACGGATGACGCCGGCAGTTCTGGGAGTCCCAGCTCCAAGCTCATCTGGCCTGTGGATCCCACCGCAGTCCCGCACTTACCTGGAGGTGGACAGGACAGAAGGCCTTGACGATCTTGATCTGCTTATGTTTGTTTCCTGTTCGCCTGTGAAACCCTTTTCTCTCCGCATGTTCTAGAGCATTCGGGATTGTAAACCCCTGAGACAGATCTGACCTTCCTCTATGATTTTACGACATGCCTCTTCCCAAGCATTCCCTGGCCTACTTTTACTATTTTACAACGAAGGGGGATGAAAATTAAAGTCGACAATGCCAGGCCACCCTTGGAAAAGCCGTTGGTTGTGGCAATGGAAGGAGCTTGGCTAACAGGCAGCCTGGATCTGCCCTGGGTTTGTGACATGACCCGGTGGGCCGCAGCATCCCCTCTTCCCTGGAGTACTCCCCGGCCACGGTCACTGACCTCACAGTGAGGCTAAATGACATAGTGAACAACAAAGCTTTGTCAGGGAGCTGGAGCTGGGACAATGTATTCAGAGCGGACTGAGCTACATGTGTATTAGTGACTTCCCATGAAGGTGCGTCAACTCAAGGTCAGGGACCGTGGTTGCTATAGGCTGAATTGTGTCCCCCACCCCAAATTCATATACTGAAGCCCTGACTCCCTCCCAACAATGTAATGGCATTCAGATCTGGGTCCTTTGGGGGGCAATCAAGTTTCTATGAGGTTCTAACTGGGATCTTCCTTGATGACATTAGTGCCCTTATAAGAGATACAAGAGGGCGTGTTCCCCCGTCCCCCCGCCATGTGAGGACACAGGAAGAAGGCAGTCAAGGGCAAGCCAGGAAATAGGCCCTCACCAGGAACCGGATCTGCCAGCACCTTGAGCTTGGACTCCCCGCCTCCAGACTGTGAGAAATAAATATCTGTTGCTTAAGTCCTGTTTGTTGCGGCGGCCCAAGTACCTGGCACACAGTAGGCTTGTTAGTGAGCCAACGTGTTACCATCCCCTGACCTGGCCAAGGGGACACGCGTCTCAGTAATTCTTCGCTCTGACGGATGGGGCCCCGTACCCCCTGTGACCCAAAGCACCCATCTGTGGCATCAATCACTGTGAGTGAACAAACCTCCTCATACTGGCACGGGGAAGAGGGTGCATTTAGGTCTCATTAACCCCAAGTCCTGCCAACACAGCTGTTGGACTGCTTTGGTCATTAGACAGAGGCCATCTGGATGAGGACACCTTCAATGGAATAGAAAGTCCCACCTGAGATCCTCAGCGGCTGTCTGCGCTGCCCCTCAGGCACCTGAATCCCCGGGGCTCCGGGGTCTGGCAGGTCTATCCCTGCGGACAGCGGCTTTCCGATGCAGGAGTGGTACTGTGGGGTGCCTTCCTGGAGGAGACGGGCTTGCTTGACTGGGCCTCAGGATTTGCTAAGCGGCAAAGTGGAAGATGCCAACGGCCCATGTGTAAAGCAGGTTGTGCTGAGATCCGGGGCACTGGGCCTCCCTGGGCAGGGCAGCCTGGGAAAGGGGCTGCAGGAGGGGGCAGGCATTCCGGGAAAGCAGGAGAGCACCTAGGGCCTAGAAAAATCCTCGCTGGACTGGGAGCCCAGCTCTCACAGGGACGGCAACCACGGGGCACAGCGGGCCCAGGGGGCGAGTTCACAGCAGGGCTTGTGACGTAACCAAGCCCAGGCCCAGGAGTGGGCCACCCAGCTGAGTGCTAACCATTCCTGGCACTGTGTCCCCTGGGCGAACCAGATCACCCCCACAGGTCTTTCTGTGATGTTACAGCAAGGAGAGCCCCTGCCACATGAAAGGAATTCAACAGAATCTGAGAAAGTGGTGACCGACCAAGCAGAAGCCAGATGAAATCTGGCAGCTCCTGGAGGAGGCAGCACTTCCCTGAGTTCAGAGAAGCCGCTGGGCCCCTGGGAGGGGCAGGCAGATGCGGTTCCTCCTCCTAGAGAATGCATGGTCCCCGCTTTTTCCTTGCACCTCCCGGCCATCCAGACCCTAGTACCCCCCCCACCCAGCTCTCTGGCAGTTCCCTTCCCTCCTATGGGAGGACACCAGCCAAGGCCACAGGCCCACACGGGAGCCATGGGTCCTCCTGTCAGCACCAGGGTCCCAGCACCTTGCTTTGGAAGGGGCCTCTGAGGCAGGGGTGGGGGGGTGGAGGTGGGTAGAGGTTGAGTAGGGATGTGGGAAGATACCAGACTGGTTTGGAGAGGGCAAGAGAACACCGCCGCCCACTCCCAGCAAGAACCAGGCGTGATAAGCTGCTCGGCTGGTGCCTAAAGGTCACTGTCCTGGTCCTGAGGATACCGCAGCGCATGCACAGACTTGGGGTTCCAAAAGGGAGGCTTACAAAGGACAAGGAGACCACGTGAGACAGTCAATCCTTCATTTTTCTCTTCTGCAACACTGGCATTGATAAAGACCCAAGTCAGCGACGGCCGTGGGGAGCTCCCCTGGGCTGCTAAGTCGGAGCAGCACATGGGGCTCTTTCCTGCTGCAGGGCCCTCCCAAGTTACCAAGCCTCAGCTGCCACTGCCCCTCTTACGCTCCACAGGACCACCACAGGCATACAGGCCCAAGGACCGGCCCGCTATGACAGCACCCTGGGCTTTGGGGCACTCGTGGCGAAGGACGACCAGGGAACCATTCACTCTCTCCAAAAATACACAGTGAATGGCCATTAAGTGCCGGGCATTGTCCTTGGTACTGGGACTATGCTCGGCCCGCCTCAGCCACCACCACTGGCTTCCATCCTTGCCATCAGTCTGTTAAGACTCCCCCTGGAGCCTGTCCTCTGGCGGTGGACTGCCTGCATGAGACAGTCTGGGGAGCCTCTCCCAGAGCCCTCACAGCCCCCTCACCCTCACTGGGGTCTGAGGACTGGGTTCCACGTCTGAGGGACCGAGGGCCACATCCAGGCTCCAGAGTGAGATCTGTATCATCCTACCTCCTTCCTCAGCCCCGCCTGGGGCTGTCCCCTTGGGGATGCTTCTGGAATTCTGTCCTCTAGCCTTCAGCGCCTTGAGGAAATCACTCTTTCACCGGGTTCTACCCCCGAGGGTTGTAAAAACCGCCATTAGTGGCCCCCGCGGCCCCTCCAACATGCCCTCCCGTCCCCACCGCGTATCCACTGCGCCTTGCGCACTAATGCGCCTGATCCTTGGCGCCGGCGGTGGGCGCCAGGGCGCCGCGGTGCACGCGCTGGTGCTTGAGCAGGTGCTGCTTCTGGCTGAAGCCACGGCCACACGCGGGGCACAGGTAGGGCCGCTCGCCCGTGTGGTTGCGCCGGTGGCGCGTCAGGTTGGGCTTCTGGCTGAAGCGGCGGCCGCACTCCGGGCACGGGTAGGGCCGCTCGCCGGTGTGGATGCGCCGGTGGATGGTGAGCGCCGACCACCACGAGAAGCTCTTGCCGCACTCGTTGCAGATGAACTGGCGAGGCTCGCCCGGCGCGCTCAGGCCGGCCCGCGCCCGGCCCCAAGGCACACCCCCCGGACCCCGGGCCGGCTGGGGGTCCCGCGACGGCTGTGGCGGCGCCGACAGGCCCGAGGGCGCTTCGGGCGGCGGCTCGGAGTGTGGCGCCGCGTCCCGCAAGGCGGGCCCGGGGAGCGGCGGCTCGGTGGCGGGGGCGGCGGGGGCGGCGTGTGCGCGCTGGTGGGCCCGCAGCGCGGCGCGGCTCGGGCAGCTCTGGCCGCAGCTGGGGCAGCGCGCCGCCTGGGCGCCGGGCAGGTGCGTGCGCTGGTGCTTGAGCAGGTGCTGCTTCTGGCGGAAGCTGCGGCCGCAGTGCGGACAGGGGTGCGGCCGCTCGCCCGTGTGGTTGCGCAAGTGGCGCGTGAGGTTGGGCTTCTGGCTGAAGCGGCGGCCGCACTCCGGGCACGGGTAGGGCCGCTCGCCCGTGTGGATGCGCTGGTGGATGTTCAGGGACGACCACCACGTGAAGCTCTTGCCGCACTCATTGCAGATGAACTGGCGCTGCTCGCCTGTCCCCGCGGCGGCGGCGATCGCGGCCCGGGCCCCCGCCTGGCGCCACCAGCCCTGGCAGAGCCCCAGCCAGGCCCACTCGGGGCGGCCCCGCGGCGGCCCGGGCCGCAGGCGACAGCCCCGACGGGCGGCGGCGTCCCGCAGCAACTCCTGCAGCCCCGCGCGGGCGCCCTGGCGGTCCCGGGCGTGCGCGCGCTGGTGGATGCGGAGGCCCACCTGGTGGCGGAAGCAGCGCGCGCACTCGGGGCACGAGTGGGTGGCGGGCCGCGAGTGGGTCTTCTGGTGCTTGAGCAGGTGCTGCTTCTGGCTAAAACGCCTCGCGCACTCGGGGCAGCAGAAGGGCCGCTCGCCCGTGTGGTGCCGCTGGTGGCGTGCCAGGTTGGGCTTCTGGCTGAAGCTCTTGCCACACTTGCCGCACGGGTACGGCTTCTCCCCGGTGTGGGTGCGCTGGTGGATCTTCAGCGACGACCACCAGCTGAACCTCTTCCCGCAGTCCAGGCACACGAAGTGACCCTCGCCGGCAGGAAGAGCCCGGCTTGCCAGCCCCGCGGCCTGCTCAGCGGGAGGGGCCCACCGTGGACCCCCAGTCTCCTCCTGTCCCCCCAAGGCCCGAGGCTTCCCCATGGTCTGGCATGGCGGGAGGCCCCGATGCTGCTGCCGGAAGATGTTTTCTTTATCCTTCTCGGAAAGCACGGCCTGCGGCCCCAGCGTCTGCAGCAACCACTCTGGCTTCTCCTGCTTGATCTTCATCACCAGCCCATCTCCTGCCAGAGGCAAAGGGAGAAAGGGCGGGGAGAGTCATTCACTGCCCCCTGGGCTGCAGGGAAGGAAGTGCCGGGAATGAATGAATGAATGAATGAATGAGAAAATGCGGTGGGAGGAAAGGATGCGGAAGAGAGTGTGGGAGGACGCGACGGGGCAGAGGGAGGAGAGCAGGGATGGTAGAAAGGACAGAGAAAGGCTGCTTGGGATGTGCTGAAGGAAAAGTGCCAGAAAGGAAGAGAAGCTGCTGTTCCAAGGCCACACCCCCACCCCACCTTTTCCACCAGGAGACCCCAAGATGCAGGGAAGGTCTTCCAACCCAGGAACAAGCAGAAAACGGCCATGCTTCAAAGCTTCTCATTCTTTTTCTAAAAGAATCCATGCACCGGGAGCTTGGTGAGCGAGTGCATGGCCAGTGCCCCCACGGTGGGGTGACCACGACCCACTTCGCGGCCACGCTCGCTGTGGCAGCAGCCACCGGGCCCAGCGCCTAACCCTCCTCCACCTTGGCTGTTAGGCAACTCCACCTTTTTTCAACAAACAAGAAAGCAGGTCGGAAAGGTCGGAGCACCCAGAAGAGGTGCTGTCCTGCCCTAACTAAGCCCCGCGCACTTCAGTCTCAGGAATGCCCCCACCCACTACCGCGAACCTACCTCTCAAAGCGAGCTCGGTTCTACTGGGGTGCTTTGTCCCCCTTTCTCACCGCCCCACACCGTGATGGGAGAGGCCTGCGACAGGCACAACAGACAGATTGTAGGATTTGTAGGAAGGTTAAAAGCTGCCGAAACTAACGGAGGAGTTAGAAGTCAAGACAACGGCTGGCCTAGATGCAGTGCTGTGGTTGGAGGCCTCGGGGGATCTGGCAGTGTTTTTGTTTTCATTTTTTTAAGCAAGAGAGAGCCCAGCAGTGGAGGGCGGAGGCAGAGGGAGAGGTCGAGAATCTTACACAGGCTCCACAGAGCAGGATTCAGGGCTCTATCTCACCACTCTGAGATCAGGACCTGGGCCGCAATCAACAATCAGAAGCTTAACCCATAGAGCTACCCATGGGCCCCATTGTTCCCCCACTCAATCTGGGTGCTGGTTTCACGCACATGTTCTCTTTATATGAACGTATAAAGCTTGTCACCTGTGCACTTTTCCGTGTTATACTTCAACAAAAAGTTTACATTTAGTAAAAAGTAGGTGAAATGAAACAGTTGGGAACAAAAAGAGAAACTTAATTCTGGTATTCAAAAGACAACAAAATAAACCCAAGGGAGGTAGGAAGAAGAAATTAATAGATAAATGCAGAGACTACAGGGTAAAGGAAACATAGAGATATAAAAAGGATTCTGAAAATCGTAAAATACTAATGCATAAATGTTGTATGAATTTGAAGAATCTGTATAAAATGGATGATTCTGTGAGACCATATAAATTAACAAAACTAACTCAAGAAGAGGGGGGATAAAAGAAAGAAAAGTCCTAAGAGAGAGAGAGAAAAGAAAGTTAACCTTTTACCTCAAAAATGGGTAAGAAGCCCCTTAAGTATAAGAACAGCTTTTACAGGGGCACCTGGGTGGCTCAGTGGGTTAAAGCCTCTGCCTTCCGCTCAGGTCATGATCCCAGGGTCCTGGGATGGAGCCCCGCAGGGGGCTCTCTGTTGGGGAGCCTGCTTCCTCCTCTCTCTCTGCCTGCCTCTCTACCTACTTGTGATGTCTGTCTGTCAAATGAATAAATAAAGTCTTTAAAAAAAAAGAAAAAAGAACAGTTTTTACTAAAACTCCAAGGGAAGCATTAGCCCAAGCTTACAGTGACTGTGGGGAAGGAGGGGGGCCCACAAGCTAGTGCGATCCAGTGTCAACAAGACAAGGGCAGAGCAGGCAGGAAATTATAGGTTTAGCTTTGAAAGCAGACACCAAAAACAAACAAGCCAAAACATTGGCAAAGCAAGTTCAGCAGCATTAAAAGAACAACAGATGACCTTGCTGGGCTCTTACCCAGGAAAGCAAAGATGGCTCAATATGTTCATGACATTGACTTTCTAAACAGGAAAAACCTGACACAATCTCAATCCATGTAAAAATGTTGCATGATCAACTCCAACATTTCTGGGGGGAGAGAAGGAAGAAGGGCTAGAGGGAGGAAGAAGTAAGTTCTCAGCAAACCAGGCCTATGAGGAAACTCTCTTAGGCGGACACAGAACCTAGACTAGAAACCCCAGCAGATATTATAGCCCAAGGGCAAGGGATTAAAAGAAAAATGCCAAAGAGCCATACATACATGGATGTGAAGATTCCCAAAACATGTTAAAACAAACTAAAAAAAACTGAAAAACAACGATCAGTCGTCTGACCCAATTTATGAAAAATAACACGCTGGCTCTCCATGTACAGACACAGGCGCACTCGAGACAACCCACACGGAAGCCCGGCGGTGGGTGCCCTGCAGGCGATAGGGCCGATAAGGCTAGATGAGAGAAGCCAGGGGGACCCCCACTTTATCTGCGCTGTTTGAATTTGTATGAGGATATTCAAATATTAGAAGTTTAAAATCTTAATATCTGCATTGTTCAAATTTTTTGAGAATATTCAAATATTAGAATTTTAAAATCTTCAAAATGTTTTAAGAAATAAAAAGAAAACCTCACTTAGAACCTGGCAGGTCCCGGGGCCAAAGAGCCCAGCCACCCCTCCACAGCCTCACCAGCCACCACGAGGACACATTAGAAGATGGGGTGGCCACGGGGATGGGGTGGCAGGGTGGGGGCTCAGAAGTACCTGTGAGGGGCCAGTTTTCCTCCCGGCAAAACGACCCCCGGAGGCCTCTCCAGGTGCTTGGTTGTGAGAAATCACTTTAGCAGGAGTCACCATCTGAAGATCAAAGTGGTGATTCAAACTGCACATTGGCAGGAATTGAATACCCAACTGTAATGAGGGTACTTGACTATCAGCGGGTTTTAGATGCCCTGAAATGTTGGCCAGAGAAAGTACTTAACGGGCTAGGTGTCCACACTAGCAGTCAGGTAGTGAACCCAAAATATACTCAGGTAAGTGGGGCATCGCTGTCCCGAAGTGACAGGCTCCCAATTATGTCCCGGAACCCCACAAAAGTCACTGCCTTGCTCTGATTAAACCTGACCTTGATGCTCATCATGGTGACTGATGGCTGGGAAGGCTCGCCATCTCTAGCCAGAAAGATGGGCCTGGCTGAAAGCCCAGAGAACATTCCTGTCCACTGCCATCAGGCCCAGAGCAGACACAAGTGACTGGGTTGTGTGTGTGTAGGCCCCTCTGACACGTGTGCACAGGGACTTCGGTCCTTAGGGATACCTTCCCTCAGGGCTCAGGTATTAACACAAGGAAAAGAGACCTTGGCCTGCCTGCTGAAGGAGTCCTAAAACATAGGTTTGGCTCCTCTGTCATTATAAAAAGGATAATTTTTTTAAAAATTATAAATGGTGGGGCACCTGGGTGGCTCAGTGGGTTGAGCCTCTGCCTTCGACTCAGGTCATGATCTCAGGGTTCTGGGATCGAGCCCTGCATTGGGCTCTCTGCTTAGCACATAGCCTGCTTCCCCCTCTCTCTCTGTCAAATAAATAAATAAAATTAAAAAAAAAATTCTAAATGGTTCAGATAAAACACAAAGGTGCTCAATGGGGAGCCACTGCTCAATGGTGACAGTGTCTGGGGCGATGGAAATGTCCTGGAGATTATGGTGGTGCTTGCACAATCATGTGAAAGTACTTATACCACTGGCTCCTGCACTAAAACTTGGTTTAAATGGTCAATTTCACATTGTGTATATTTCATCACAATAAGAAAACACACATAAAATAAATAGAAATTAAAAGGTGCTTAAAAGAGGTAAGCTCATAATTATCTGAAAAATTTGGCCATCCAGAGAGAGTCCCTCCCTCCCTCGGGAAGGCTGGCCGCAGGTGCTGGGAGCGGCGGAAGGCCCGGAGCTGGCAAGAACGTGGCTGAGACCCCAGAGGCGCCCAGGACCCCGCTGCCTCCATCCTCTAGGGTCAAAGCTGGTGTTCCTCCACCTCCTCTCTAAGACCCCAGAGCAACTTAGAAGCTGCCAGAGGTGGGGAAGAGGGCCCTGGCTGACCCCATCTCTCATGCCTGAACCAGGAGTCTACTTGTGTTTCCATGGGAAAAGGTTCCTTCTGCCAAAACGTCTGGAACCACCCGCCCTCGGTTTTACTGTAATTATGGTAACATCAGCCTCTCTTGCTCTCTCATACACATACCCTGGGGGTTCCCAGGTTTCAAACTGACATGGCAGTGGTGGGGAGCTGGCCTGGGAAGTGGGGTGACTATGCTCCCTGAAGTCCTTGTCAGGACCCGGCCCCCAGGATGCGCGGTGTCCATGTCTTGGCCGCCCCCGCCGAGCTGGATGACTCGTTCCTTTGTTACCCTACTGCCTGATGCTTGTCTCCATCTTGGGTTCGTTGTGGTGGTTATTCTGGGAAGGCTGGGGCTCTGGGGTCCATGGGACAAGGCCCCTGGAGGGGCGGGGAAGTAAAGAAACCAGAGTCATTGACCCAAGGGGCGGCATTCCCAGGGACGGGCTGCCCCGCTCCCAGGCCCAGAGCCTTCCGGCAGCAGGGTTCTGCGGGGGCCGGCGATGCTGGGGGCTGGGGGGCCTCGTGCCCAGAGCACAGGCCTGTCTGCTCACAGCAGCACCTGCCTGGCAGTTTCCTCCCCACGGCCCATGAACTCAGAGAGACCCCAGGAAGCTTCCATGGTCTAAACCGAAGGCACTTTCCTGATCAAAACCCAACAGGGACCGTCTTACCCAGAGGTCTGGTTTTCAGTGTTAGCTCAGCGTGACCGCCCACAGTTAGCAAACGCCTCCCTTGCCCTCCTGGCCTGGCTTTCTGCACAGGTGTACGCACACCCTCTGCCTAGCGAAGCCCCATGGCCTTTGGTCATTTTCTCAGCTTCCGAAGTCTGTCTTCTTTGCTTTCTTCGACACGACCTTCTACCTCCTAGTCCCGCTCTGCAATTCAGCAGTGCACAGGCTCCTAGTGAGGGCAGCACCTCACACTCAGGGGGAGGACAGGGGACAGGGCGGGGAAGATGGGCCTGGCAGGGGAGGCCGCAGCGGGATCCCACCTGTCCCTGGACTCCCTTACCTGTGCTCACACCAGCCAGGCCACACTCCATCGGCAGAGGCCTCCCGGGCACCAGCGCTTGCCTTGCTATCTGTGGGGGAGAAGGGGGCAGAGGAAGGAGAGCTGGCCAGTGGGACAAGGACCAAATGTCCCCCCACCTCCCCCCGCCATCTCACAGAACATTTTCCCTCTTTATCAAGAGCTTCTCTGTCCCCGACCTTGGTCGGAAGTGCGGGGCTTTTGTAAACTTGCACACATACCTGCAAGGCAGGTCAAACAGGCATTATTCCCATTTTAGGAGGACGAAACTGAGGCCAGGGAGGGCCCCTGACATGCCTCGAGTCACAGAGGCAGCGGAATGGTGGTGCCCAGGAGGCCCCAGCTCTTCCAACTCCCAGACCACAGCCTCAGGCCTGAGGGCTCAACATCATCGGGGGAGGGGAGGGTGCGGGGGGGGTATGTGTGTGACAGATGCACCCCAGCTAAGCCTGGAGACCCGCCTGAGTGGTCGTGGAGATGCCCGGAAAGGCAGGGCTGTCTCTGCCTTCAAGGTCCTTCAAGGTCCTTCAAGGTCCGCACCGGTCCCTACTGCAAGCAAGATCACACCCAGGCCATCTGGGGGACCCCAGGGAAGAGTTCATCCATCCGGGGCTCACCTTTTTCCCTTGTTTTAATGTTCAAGGTTTTGGACGCGTCCTAACTGGCTCATTGTCCCGAACAGGTCAGCTGGGGGGGCCCAGGCTCTTCCCCAGATCCCTGCCTGGCCCTCGCCTTTCAGTCTCTGCCCCAGTGCCACCTCCTCCGAGTGGCCCTTCCTGTCACAACCCTAACCCCACTTCGTATTCTGCTGCCACGCTTTTCGCCACCTGACGCAGTACGTACTTGTCTGCGCACCTCCTGCCATCTCACTGCGGAACGCCCCGGCCTGGGACACAGCCCCCGCCCTGAGGACGCTTCCGGCGCTGGTGTGCGGCCTGGCCGCTTGGCCCGCTGACCTGAACTGGCCGGGGGGGCAGGGGCATCATTTTCTGCACTTGGTGCCGTGGGCTGCCTCTCCTGAGGTTGTTCCACACACCTGGACCCCCTCGTGCCCACACTCGCCAAGGCCCAAGTGAGGATCCGCGGCCCGTGTTGCCCCCAGCCCAGGTGCTCAGCTCCCCCTGCTGCTACCAAGGGGCTCCTCCAGGTCCCTCAGGGCTCTCTGCCCGGCCACCCCGAAGAAAGCCGTCTGCTCTTGCTCTCCACCTCAGGCCCTCAGGAAACCCCATCCCAAGGGCATCCCCCCCTTCCCAGGTTCCCTTCCAACAGCCACTTTGGGGGGGGGGCGGTGTGTGCAGGGACCCACGCCAGGAATCTAGGCCCTACCAAGATCAGGGCATGAGGGCAAATATGAATTTTAAAAAGAGAGAAATCGTTTTCCCTGGGGACAGAGGGAAAGAAACTCTGACCCTTTCTTTTAGAGCATTTACTTGAGAAAAGTTGTCATCGTGAATTTCTCTCTGCCCCTTTGAGAGAGGCATGGAAAGCTTTTCAAAAGCTACACAAGCCTCTTGCCAGTTTTAGAACCCAGGCCTCCTTGAACTGTAAACACCAAGGGAGAGGGTGACCCAGTGGCGGGGGTGGGGTGGGTGCTGACTTCCATGGGGCAACTTCCTGGCTCCATCTCCCGTCGTAAGCATAGGACACCGCACTGCTCCTTGGGAGAAAGGCAGTTAGCAAACACGGCGGCCACCCTGTGGCCTGGTGCGTTGAGGATGCACTCCGGGTCACAAATGGTGCCATCGGGGAGTCCTCTTGCTTGAGGACGAGTTCCGCTCTATCTGGTGGCAGGCTGTGTCTGGTCCGCTGGGCTGTGTCACTGGGTGGGGGGCTGGCGGCCGGGGACCTCCTCCTGCTTTCCTAATCTCTTGTGCGCATTTCTATCTGCTTTCCTACTTATTTGATTTAAACAAAAATAAAAAACAAAAAACTTCTCTTTCTCTCCTCCTTTTGTGGGGAGCTTTTCAGAGTTGGCAGGAGATTTTGTTTTCTATTTCCCCACCAGGGGTCTGCTGTGCACCCCTACTGCGGCTTCTTACAGAGGCTAAAAGCTGCTCGTGGTGCAGAGAAAAAGCAGGCAGGAGAAGAGGGGAGGGCAAGACCCAGCAGGAGGGCACCGGCGCCACCTCTTCCAGCCAGGTTACTGTGTGTCCCACACCTTGGGGTGGCCTCTCTCCCACTGGAGATTCGATGTCGTCCTGAAGAGGGTCAAAGGACTGGCGAAGGGGGAGGCTACTTAATTCAGGAAAACTCAGAGGGTCCAGAGGACTGGGGCCACAGTTCAGGGTGAGGACAGAGGGTAGGGCCTTGACCTTATTCACAAAACACCCACACAACACAACAAGGGGCCTCTTGAGCCCAATCAGATGGGTCCTACTTGGTCCATTCTGTCCTCCCAGGGGTATTAGTACGACCTGTAAGTCAGCTCCGGTGGCAGGAAGGCTTCAGTTCCCGGTGAGTAATTCACAGCAAGCTACAGAGCAGCTCCCTGTGTCCCTGGGTATTCTGTCCCCACCACACCAGGGCTCAGGGTGGTCCCAGTCAGCACAGGAATGGGAACAGAGGGGAGGGGACCCCCATGGGCCCCAGGAGAAGAAGTAAGAAATGAGAGGGCCGGGGACAGAAGAGGCACCGAGGACAGGCACGGGAGCAGGCCCGCATGTCTTGAGGGCACCTCCCACTGTGTGCTCAGGCGGGATGCCTCTAGAAGACGGGCCAGCAGGTGTCCTACAGGTAAAAACCCGGAGAAAGCTGAACAGAGGGGAGTGTCTACGTGTGGCCACGTGTCTGCAGGTCAGCCAGGCGACCCTCTTCTGCCTCTGCCCTCTACGCTGTCCTGCAGGCCCCTTCTGGCTGCCACTCACCGCCCCCCTGACCCTGGCTCCCCCGACGTGGCCTGGCACGCAGGCTGCCCAGTAGAACGCCCCCGCCGACACAGAAGGCAACAGGGCCGAGCCGGCTCCCCCGCGATGCCCACACTGAGTCTCGGAAGGCTGCCTGGCCTCTCACCCCCGTCTCCAGCGACCTCTCCACTCCTGGCCCAGCAAGTTCTACGGAGGGTGGGAAACACACAGGGGCTAGGTCTTGGGACAAGGCCCTGGTCACTTCCCCCTTCCCGGCACCTGGCTCTGGGCCTGGGCCTGCCCTCCCCGGTGAGGCTGCAGTTGGGGTGTGAGCCCCCTCTGAGAGGGGCTGGGGGGCGGGTGGGGCAGCTGCTGGCAAACCTCTCCGCGTGCACAAAGGGAGGACTGTGCCCGCAGCAGGTGGTAAGGTCTGGGGGCAGGGGAAGGTAACAAAGCGGCTTTGCTCCCAGCAGAATCCTGGGGGCAGGGCGGGGAGCAGACGGCAGCTGGGCCGAAGAGAAAGGCCACAGACAGGAGGGGCAGCACAGGGACGCATTCCTGTCCCCCAACACCCTCCCAACCACAGGCCCCTGGAACTTTCCACCAGCTGCGCACGACCTTCACAGAGCAGGCCGCAGGCGGGGCAGGGGAAGCGGATGTCACCTCATGTGTCCTTTGTCACTGGCAGAGCGGGGACTGGCCCCATGCCCCCACCAGGAGCTGAGGCTGGGAGGGGTAGCATCATCCCAAAACACGGCCCACAGGCCCAGCTCGCAGGCCCTCCTCAGCCACGAGCTCCCACCAGCCCCACACCCAGGTCCTCAACAGCCACCGCTGCACCCCTACACCAGCAGCCGCCTTGCCCCCACAGGAAACCTCAGGCAGGGGGTCCTCTGCCCCAAGTGCTCCTTCCACGTCGAGCTGACCGCCTGTGCCACACTAGCGAGGCTGCCGTGCGTCCTGAATGGCTCACCTTTCCATTAGCCACATCTTTCCGGCCCCTCAGCTGGTCTGACCCCATCTTGTCCACAGCGCATGGCCCATCCCCCCGCCTCCCGTCCCCCACCCCCCAGGCTCTAATCGCTCTAATCTGCCTGGCCCACTCCCCACTTTCTTTCCTTGGGAGTTCCTGGTTCCCTGCAGGCAGCCCCTGCTTCCCATCTCCTTGCCCTGACCCCACGGCGCTGGCTCACACAGGTCAGATGCCCAGGGACCCAGACTCGAGACTGTGGCTCAGGACAGCATTTGTAACTGGGTGGCCCCACTCAGGCTTGACCCCAGTGAGGGGTGCTCTCAGAGTGCTCCCTAGGGGCCCAGGTTCTGCTGCTCCTAACCTCACTTACTGAGGGGCACGGGGGACAGCCCTGAGATCTTGATATTGACTTGGCCATGGAAAGAAGGGTGCTCAGCCAAGACCCCCGTACGGACAGGGAGAGGGTCCCTAGCCACTGCGCACCAAACACTTAGCAAGCATCGCCCATTTCCTCCTTCACAACCAACTCTGGCTGAGGAACCACGGCGCCCAGAGTTAAACCATTTGCCCCAGGTCACACAGCTGGTAAGAAAGAGAGCCAGAACCAAACTGGGGTCAACCTGGCCCCACCAGAGTTCCTTCTTGGGGACCATGTCGCCTCCTAAAAGTATGGGACAACCCTTCCCTTGTTTTCTATCCACACTTGATTATTCAAATTTACGTAAGTTAACTTTTAAATTCAGATTCTCCATCACTCCTGGCAGCATTTCAAGCACGCTCAACGGCCTCACGGAGCCCGAGCTCCCGCAAGGACAGCCGAGGACATTCCTAGGTTCCTGAAGCCCCATGCTATGGCACTGAGCTTGACCATGGGCTCCAGGCAGACAGGGGCCTTGCTCCGTTCACAACCACACCCGGCTTTCTTCACTTCACAAATGCTGCATTTTTTTTTTACAGACTGAAGGTTTGTGGCCAGTCTGCGTGGAGCACGATTTTTCCCGACAGCCTTTGCTCACTTCCTGTCACTGTGTCACATTTTGGTAATTCTCACACTATTCCAAACATTTTTGTCATTACCATATTTGCTAGGGGGATCTGTGATCAGCGATTATGACCTGCGGAAAGGCCAGATGATGGACAGCACGTTCGGGCAATGAAGTATTTTTTAACGAAGGCATGTACGTTGTCGGTGTAGACATACAGCTGTCGCACACGCAGCAGATACTGTATCGTGTAAATAAAACTCGCATGCATCGAGAAACCCAAGATCCACTTGATTCGCTTTAGCGCAGGGGTCTGGAAACCACCAGTGGAAATCAAAATCCACTTGATTTGCTTTCCTGCAGGGGTCTGGAAACGAACTGCGCCATCTCCAAGGTGTATCTGTTGAATGAATGAATGAATGAATGAATGAATGAGTGAATGAGTGAGTGAGTGGAGGCGGGAAGGGAGGGCTCCTTTGGCCCCCGTCCTTGGTCACTGATGACAACCATCTAGGGACAGGGGGATGGTGTTTTCCACTGGGAATCCAACTGCAGTCACTGTCAGTGGTGTTTCAGGTACAGTACGCGGGGATGGGCATCTGAGGAGAAATGGGGGTGAACGCTAAATACACAGACACATCCGGAAACAATCTTAGCTAACATCTAACACAGCTAAGGAAAGCAAGGTTCAGAGCGGCAAAAACACAAGAGAGGCTCCTACATAAGGGAAGAGCTGCAAAACTGTATGTAAAGTACAGAGAAGCTGAGACCTTCAGAAACCCACAGACCCGCGTGCAGACCTACAGACACCAGCGCGTGCAGGCACGAGCCATAGGAGCATGACACAAGCGGTGCGCCCGTGAACGCGGGAGCGTGCATCTGCACGGGACTCCGCTACACCCCCAGCTGGCCCCTGCTCCAAGAAGCGAGGCGGTATGATCGAGGGACAGTCACCACCTGTTAAGTGCCCCAGCTGTTTTGGAATCTTCAGAGGCCCCCAGCACCTACACAGTCACCCCAAACTCTGCTCCCCGATGTGAGCGGGCCTGGCAGGAGGAAGAGGGTGTGTGTGGACTTTCCTGTTGGGACCATCTCAAGACCACACACCCCTCCCTGTATAGGTCACTGGACCCTCAACAGCCCTGGGAGGCGGGAGTCTGGGCTACATGCATGTGCCTAACAGGGCAGGAGTGGAGGGGGCTGAGTGGACGGTGGTAAGGGAAGTAGGGCTGGAGGCTGGGGGCCCTGAGCGCCAGGCAGGGGGGCTGGACTTGAAGCTCTGGACGCTTCTGCTGGCCTAAGGCTCAAAGTCTCAGCTTCACGGAGGGGAAGGAGGCAGTCTGTCCTCTGTCATGCCCCTGGACATACCAGACCTCCAACCTTCCTCTTGTTGAGGACACACATACAAGTGGCTTTAAAATGTTATCAGAAACACAATGCAGCTGCCACCGGGGCCCCAGGAGACCTGCTTCCCATCTCACATGGCCCCTGGGCCCACAGACAAACAAGCAGGCCCAGAGGCCCTAGCTCAGACCAGGGAAGTGTTGCCGCCACCACCTAGAGGCCCACCTTCTCCCCTCACCCAAGCATGAGCATGCCCAAGGTCCTTCTGGGCCTCCCAAAGGACTCCCCACCCCCTCCAGGGCCTCCACCCCATCTTCCTCTCCCCTCACCTGCCCAGCTCCCGCAGAACGCCTCCGTCTTCTCCGGCTTCCCCCAGATGGCACCCAGCACTGGACCAGGGGTCCCGCGCACCTCCCGCTACGGCCCTTCTTCCAAGCCCTGCCCCTTCTGCCCCTTCTGCTCCAGCACCTTTAGACCTCGGTCTCCCAAACACTGCGGCCCTCAGTCCTAGGACAGGGGTCAGAGGAGCGAGTGGCAAGGACGGGCCATCATTCCACAGAAATTCTCAAAATTATTATTTGGAAAATACTAACACATATTCCTTCGGATAGACCTGTGCTCTCAAGCAAGCAGGGAAAACAGTGGGAAACATTCACAAAGTGCAAGACGAATTACTTCTAGGTCACCCCCGCCCTGCCGCCCACATTATAAGAACTGTACCTCAGGGTTGCCCTGGTAAGAACAGCCCAGTTCAATGACCTCAGGCTGCTTTCACCGGCATCAGCTGGGAACCAGGTCCACCGACAGTGGGGGCAGCTGCTTTATCCTGTCATGCCTGCCCCCCTCCCAGAGGTCCACGACGTAACCCCAGGCCCATCTCCGAGGCACCTCTTTCCAGCACTTCTGCCTCCACGCATCCAACATTCACCCTTTGCTACGACTGCCCCACCTCCCCTCCCTAGCCCTGTACCTGTCCCTCACCAGTGGCCTCCACATCCCCAGGCTCTGCTCCCCCGTCTCCCTTTAGAGGAAAGAGCAGCACGCACACTCCTCAGCCCCAAGGTCCAAGACTCAAGAGCCTACCAGGGCCTGGGGACCCCTATGACCCGATCTGAAGGCAAGACATGAAACTAACTGCTGACAACACTTTGAACAGATGTCACCTTCTCATTCATAAACACTTTCCAACGCCTTAGAGCTTAGAACGGGTAAGGAATGTCCTGCCCCCAAACCCCCCGCTTGCCAGATGAGGAAAGCAAAGCCCAGAGGTGATCCCCCTTGCCTCATAAAGAGTCGGACTGAGGTCTCCTTCTGCACACTCTGACCACACTCCTCCCTCCCAGCCATTGCTGCACTAGGAAATCTTGGATTCCTCAGCTTAACCCTCATGCGGGGCAGGGGGCAGGTGCATGGGGTTGGGGCACCAGCACCAAGTTCAGAACTTTGTCCTGGGTACCCCATGCCTCTCCCAGGGGGACAGTGGTCTTCATCAGGCCTCTCAAATCCACCACCCCCTCTCACTGTCCAGAATACAACTGTCCCAGTGCACACCTGGGGAAGGCTGTACCAGAGCTGTTTTTAATTCCTCCAAGATCTCCCACTGCCCTCCCCCCATCCAGTTCAGGCCTCACTTCTTCTTGCCCATAGACTGTACCAGTTTTTATAGCTTATCTTGCCCCTCCATAATCCATTCATCACCCAGAACTCAAAGCAATTTCCCCCAAATTACAATGAGGCCATGTTACTACTTTGCTCAAAATACTTCCCAGTGGGTCCCCAGCACTTTCAGGTTCAGCTAGAAATTTCTTGGCAAGACCATTTAGAACCCGCCTCTGCTCGCTTCTCCTGCCTCCCAGCTCCCCCTTGTCCCAACACGTGACTCTCTGACCTTGCAGCATCTTGGCTGGCCTATGACCAGTCTTGGAATACTCTTGCCCAGCTCTCCTCTGGCCAGCCTAGATCAGGGACCGCTCTGTGCAGGAAGCCTTTTTTGGATATGCCAGGCTCAGTTAGGGGCCCTTCTGTTTGACCTGTGTACCCACCCAGCCTGATACCACGTACATGGGATAAAAATACTTTATGTGTCTCCGCAGCAAGACGGTAAACAGCTTAACATGGAGTATTTCTTTCTCCCCAACACCCAACCCAAGGTCCCATGTGTTGTAAACCATTAACAAAAATTTTAGTAAAGAAACACAATACAGAAATTTAAGTCCAAAACGGATTAGAAGCACAGAATCATGGAACCTTAGAGTTGAAGGGAGACTAATACCCTCTAATCTCTTCATTTTACAGATGAACCCGGGGACCCCAAAAAGAACCGCTAGCCGTGTAACCTGGACGTGAGCCGGTCTCAAGGTCCTGGGCTCTGACCACACCCAGCCCCAGGTCTGACTGACCCCGACACACTCCAGGCTCCGCCCAGCCCAAAGGACGGGAGGAGGCAGCATCTCTGTTAGCCTCCCCCTTTAGGAGGAGCCCCCAGCTCCCACCCCCACCCCCACTGAGGTCTTGACTCCTGTGCCCATTCTCCTGGAATGGAGTTCCCCCAACACACGCACACGCACACGCACTTCCAATTTCGGTGGTGCTTCCCCCTCATTGTTCGCCCTCGCAATCTTCATGGCCCCTCACTGAATCATTTATTAAGCAGCTACTCTGTGTCACCGTGCGGCGAGCCCTGGGGTTCCTGCCCTTCAAAAGCTCGGTCTCTCCGACACAGCCGACACAGCCGACACAGCCCCGAACACAGGGACAGCGCTTGGGCAGAACGCGCCCGAAGGGACCAGGGGTCAAGCCCTCCGCTCACCACCCCGTCCCTCCCGCTCTCACAGGCCCCCTCCTGCTCTCTGCCCCGGCCTGCAGCCCCCTCCCACGCACGACCCGGGCTCCTTTCCCCAGGGGCTCTGTGGGGGTCGGGAAAGTTCGGGGCCGCAGCGCCAGGAGCTCAGGGGACCCCGAGACCCCCCGAGGCCGCCGCCAGCCCGAGGGTGGGTGGAGGCAGCGCGGGAGGAGCGGGCCGGGCGCTGGCCCCACAGCACGGTCCGTCCCTCCGCACGCCCCTCCCGCCCGGATTCGGAGGGACTCGGAGGGAGGGGACGGGAATAAATACCTTGACTTTGTGGTTAAGGTTAACGGGAACTGCCACCCCGGGGCGACTTGGGCACTGGGCTCTCCGGCCCCGCCAGTCCCGGGACAGGCGGGGCGGGCGCCTGCCCCTGATTGGCTAGCGGGCTTAGCCATCCCCGGGGCCGTCCCGCGGTCTGATTGGCCGCGCCGCTCAGATGACCAGCTCCGCCCTATCGGAGAAGCCCGCGGGGCGGCCCCTTTGTTCTCCTGAGCCAATAGCCCTGGTGGGCGGGCTGACCCCGCCGCCCGCGGAGCCTCGCGGGGGGGCTCCGCGCGGCGTTAACGCTTTGGCTGCTGGCGCGCGAGTGGAGTCCAGGGCTCCGAGGGACGGAGGGGTGAGGGCGAGGCGGCGTGCTGGTGACCGGACAGCGCCGCGGCACCCCGTACTTCCCCTCCCTCCGCCGCGCGCTCCCTCCGGCTCTGGCCCCGCGGACGCGCGCTCAGATGGATCCCGTCGTTCCGCAACTCTCCGTCCGACTCAGGACGCGCCCGCACCGCTCTTGGTGCCGGGATCCGGGAGGACAGGACGCACGAAGCCCGCTCTGGCGCTCACACTCGAGTGTGCATGAGACATGGTGGCACTTGGTACACCAGGTGTTAGGGTGAGAAGCTGTTGTACGGATCTCGCGCGACCCGAGAGAAATCGCCGTCCGCACCGCGCGCGGCGCCGGGCACGTAGTGAGCGCCGGATCAACGATCCTGGGGTCTCTATGAGAGAGACACGCCGAGACCTCGTTACACCCACCCCCCTCGCTTTCTTGTCAGGAAACAGCGGTCTGAAGAGGTCACGTTCCTGGGTGGAGTGTCCCAGCAGGGGACACTCCAGGGAGGGTCTTGACTGCTCCTGGAGACCTCCGGAAAAGAGAATTTTCTCTTCTACCCGCACTAATTGGAACCAAATGTTCTTTATGCCAACAAGGTTCCTCACACTGCTCCCTCCAGCCCGCTGGGTCAGCTCCCACTGGCAGGATTCTCTCTGGAGCTGCTGAGAAACTGCCTTTGGGACTGGGGGTTGATAAAGACAGAGCTGGCCTCTCTCTCCCTGAGACATCGACTGTGCAGCTGGTGGGCCTCGTTCTAGTGAATCAGTAGCTGTCTCCTGGGCATTGCCGTGGCCCAGCTATTGTTTGGCTTCAGGACAATAGACACTGTCGGACTGAGATTCTGTCCGGTTTGCCACTAAGTTTTGTGCAGTTTTTCTGTCTCTGGACTTTGACTTATCTGTAAAAGAGTAATTTCCTAGTTACATACTTACCTTTCCTGACTTTTGCAGGACCCAAACTGGTTCTGTTGTCTATAGAAATATGTGTAAAGTATAAAAGCCTACACAGAGGCCAGATACCACTAGGCCATCAACTTTTTCAAGAATCCGGTCCATCTCTTTATTTTCTAGAATACCTACTGGAGGTTTACCAAAGGCGTGTGGAATTCCGGTGTTCTGGTCCCAGATCTGTCACTGGTCATGAGTGAGAAAACCCACTTGTCTTGGGCATGTTTCCTCTACAGAGTGAAAGATTTCCTCCAGACTGGCATTTTATGACCAAGGGTGTTTCAAGGACGGAAAGAATGAAGCACATCTGGGATCCGATTTACATTAAGAAAAAAGAAAAGACAGAACGGGCTGGGGATGGGGAGAATGAAAGACTTCGGCATTTAAGAAATATATGTCTGCATTATTAAATTTTGACAAGATAATTGACTTCTTGTAATTGTATTAAAAAAGTGGGCGGGGGGGGGAAACCTGGACACTTCAGAAGTGTGGCTCCTGTCAGCAGAACTCTGACCCCTCCAGCCTGAGCGGTTCCTCCCTCAAGACTGCTGTCAGCGTGTGCCATGCTGAGCAAGGACTTGGGATCCACCAGGTCCTCTGAGGGACCCAGGAAGGACCCATGGACAAGTTCACTCTGTCCCAGCTTGACCAGCCCCCTCAAGGCCACTTCAGTGACTTCCCCTGAACTTTGGACCTCTCCTCACCATCTCTGCCCAAAAGCAGGTGCAGCACAGAACGAATGGACACCCAATGCCAGCCTTCCCCACCCCCCAAGCACTTCCTCCAACGGTCATCTTTCACAGTCAGAAACCCTGGTCAGATTCCTTCGTCCTTATCCTTTTTCCCAACCCCCAAGTACAAACCTTAGATGCCGGAGGACCTGGCTCGTGCTCCCTGCTCATCAGCCCCAGACCTTGACCTACCTGCCTGCCCCCCCCAAAAACATTGCTTTCTTTCCCTTGAATCCCTGGGGTCTCTTAAAGAGACATACTGATGTGTGGCTTTCTTGAGTCAATGCTTCTAGTCTCTGAAAGATAATTTGCCATTAACTATAGAGGGTTTTAAGATTTTATTTATTTATTTGACAGACAGAGATCACAAGTAGGCAGAGAGGCAGGCAAAGAGAGAGGGGGAAGCAGGCTCCCCGCAGAGCAGAGAGCCCGATGTGGGGCTCGATCCCAGGACCCTGGGATCATGACCTGAGCCAAAGGAAGAGGCTTTAACCCACTGAACCACCCAGGCGCCCCAATATAGAGGTTCTTAAGTGGCTCCATGAAGGCTTGAAGTGGCTTCAACCAATATGAAACTTGGAAGCTATCTGCTTCCATCCTGCTCGAGCCACTCACCCCCATCTCCCTCCCTCTGCTCATTATTTGTGTGCACATATATGTCCAGACTTGGGCCTCCTGGAGGTAAGGACAAGGTTTCATCTTGGTAAACCCCTAGTTGCCATCACAACATCAGGCATGGTAGGCATTTAATAATTATTTCCACCTGGGTGGCTCAGTGGATTGAAGCCTCTGCCTTCGGCTCAGGTCATGATCCCAGAGTCCTGGGATAGAGGCCTGCATCGGGCTCTCTGCTTAGTGGGGAGTCTGCTTCCTCCTCTCTCTCTGCCTGCCTCCTGCCTGATTGTGATCTCTGTCAAATAAATAAATAAAATCTTTTTAAAAAAAAATTATCTTCACCAAAGCAGCAGCATACTCTGTTCACCCAGCAAACACGTAGTGGTGGTTAGGAGCCTAGGGTCCAGGAGTCAAGAGACGCGGGTTTAAATGGCCTCTGGTGATTACCAGTTACACGACCTTGAGCAAATGTTTTTATCTGTAAAAGAGGAGTACCTCCCAACCAGAGATTATGTGAGATCACTTAAGTAAACTTTGCATGGTGCGGCTCCCATAAACCGTGGTGGCTATTATGCATGGTGTGCACAAGCTGGATCTATGCAGAAATCACTAAAACTGGCAGGAAAAGGGCCTACGGATACCCGTCAAGAACAGGCACTCTGATGTGTATGAAACGGCGCAGGGAAGCATCAGCAGGCCAGCCAGGAAGGCACTCTAGGACATTCGGATCAGACCTTTTCCTCCGGATAACTGGCCCCTGCCCAGTCTGACTTGACCCCACAGAAATCTAAGTCCCTGCAGAACTAGCCCCACCCACAGGGTGCACCCAGCCTCCCCTGGGAAAGAACAGGAAGTAAGGTGCAAAGGAGCTCAGGTGGGGGCACTCCTCCCCTGCCCTCCTCCCCTCTCGACCCTCCCCCCATCCCAGAGCAGAGCTCCCTGCTTCTCTTTCAAACTACACAGCTTCCCAGGAGCAAGGAACACTCAGCCACCAGCTCTAAAACCAAATCTTTATTCTCTAGTTTGAAAAGAAGGGTGAGTGGTTGTTCTGTTTCATTCCAGAGAACAGAACAAGGCCCAATAGGTAGAAATTACAGGAAAGTGGATTCCATTCATTATAAGGAAGAATTTCTAACAATTAGAATTATCCTACAATAGAACCAGGGCCTCAGGAGGTGGGGACTCCCTGTCACCTAAGTGTTCAAGCAGAGGCTGGGCATCCATGACCTAGAAATGGAGAAAGGGAAGCTCGCCCCTTTATGCCTGTCCGCCGACCCTCCATGATCAACGGGGCAGTCCTTCCCACCATGCTGAGCTCTGCAACGAGTGGAGGGTTGGGGGTGTTCAGACAGAAGCCTGGACAGGGGGCTGCTGACAGCCAGGGGATGGTCTAAGTGATGGGAGGGTGCTGCGTTGATCTCAGGAAGGGGGAGCAGAGCTGAGCACTAACAGTAGATGGGTCTCTCGGAGCCCCAGTGCCTATGCAGGGGCAGGAGGTAGGGAACAGGGTGGGACAGGTTAGAGCAGCGCGGCCTCACCTCTCCAAGCTGGAAAAGCCCCAGGTGCCGTCTAACAAGGCCAGCAGGTTCTCCCGGGTGTATCCAGCTGGTCCACTTTTCCTCCCAAGAGCTCATTTACTAGGGGACTACGCCACACCTACTTCCAAAAAAAAAAAAGCTGAAGGAACTCATAATAAAAGACGAGGACATTAAGGCGTTTACACCAGAGGGGAAGGGTCTTCCTGGCCCCTGGTGGCCCCTCCAGCAGGAAGGCTCAAAGGGGTAGGTGGAGCTGCTATTGCTACTTTTCCAGGGCATGGGACAGTCAGGACGGAACCTCAGCAAACACCACACCTGCTGGAGGCCGGAGTCCCGTGCTCCGCGAGCCGCTCCTGGTGCCCCGGGGTGGGGGTTGGGGGCGGGGGGACGGCTGGACCTCCCTCTCCAGCAGGGCCCAGCTCACTGGCGGCTCTCCCATCCCCTGCCTCCACCAAGGGCAACACAGGCCCCCCCACCCGCAGCCCAGGCCCACGGCAACACTCTCCCGTCAGTGACGCCCAGGGTACTCCCCCAGCCCCTCGGCCTCCGCAGCCCTGCCCGCTCAGACGTCATGCTTCTTCTGATGGGCCAGGAGCTTCTCCTCGTCGTCGAAGGTCTGGCCACAGATGGCGCAGCAGAAGGCGCCGTCCCGGATGTGGCTCTTCCGGTGGGTGATGAGGTTGGACTTCTGGCTGAAGCTGCGGTCGCAGTCGGGGCAGGCGTAGGGGCGCTCGCCCGTGTGGATGCGCCGATGGGACACCAGGTTGGACTTCTGGCTGAAGGCCTTGCCGCAGTCCGGACAGACGTAGGGCTTCTCGCCGGTGTGGATGCGCCGGTGGGCCGCCAGGTAGGGCTTGTGGCGGAAGGCCTTGCCGCAGTCCGGGCAGACGAAGGGCCGCTCGGGGGCGTGGTCGCGCCGGTGGGCCGCCAGGTGGCTGCCCTGGGAGAAGCGGCGCCCGCACTCCTCGCACGCGAAGGGCCGCTCGCCCGAGTGCACCCGGGAGTGCGCCACCAGGTGGGTCTTCTTGCCGAAGTTCTTGCCGCACTCGGCGCAGGCGAAGGGCCGCTCGCCGCTGTGCTGCCGCTGGTGCGCCCGCAGGAAGCGCTCCAGCCGGAAGCTCCGGCCGCAGTCCTCGCAGCTGAACAGGGACGGGGGCGCGGCGGCCGCGGCGGCCGGGGGCGCTCCGGGGTCCTCGGGCGGAGGCTCGGGCGCCCGCTCCCGAGCGGGTTTCAGCGCGGCCTCGGCGGCGGGGGGCTCAGGCGAGGCCTCCAGGGGGCCGGCCGGAAGCTGGGGGCTCCCCGCGCCGGGGACGCCCGGGGCCGACCCTTCGGACCGCTTGTGGATCTTGCTGTGGGACAGCAGGTTGGGTTTGTGGCGGAAGCGGCGGCCGCACTCCGTGCACGGGTAGGGCTTCTCGCCGGTGTGGATGCGCCGGTGTGAGGTCAGGTAGGGCTTATTGGTGAAGCGCTTCCCGCATTCCGGGCACTGGTGGGGCCGCTCGCCCGTGTGCACGCGGCGGTGGGCGATCAAGTTGGGCTTGTGCCGAAAGCGCTTGCCGCAGCAGGCGCACTGGAAGGGGCGGTCGACCGCGTCTCCGCCAGGCCGTGGGGCGGTCACGGCCGGGCGGCCCCTAGGCCGGGGCCCCAGAGCCTTGGCCGCTGCCTCCTCCAGGGCCTCGGCTACGTGAACCCGCTTGTGAGCGACTAGCTGGTCCCACTGGGCAAAGCTCCGGCCACAGTTGCCGCATATGAAGGGCCGGGCCTCCGGGGCTGGGGGGTGGCACCTCCGCGCGTGCGCTCGAAGCTGCTTCGGCCGCCAGAAGCGTCTCGCACATTCAGGACACGCGATGGGCCGCTTTGCCGCCGAGTGTGCTCGCAGATGCAGAACAAGGGCCACCCAGCCTCGGAAGCTCTGCCTGCAGAGGTGGCAGGCGAAGCCCAGATCTGGGGTGGCAGCCGCGTGGACCTGGCAGTGCAGGGCCAAGAAGGGCGCGTGTCGGAAGCGACGGCCGCATTCAGGACAGGGTAGCGGCAGCCGGGCCTGGCAGTGCCGGCTGTGAAGCCACAGGGCCACCCAGCCCGGGAAGTGCCTTCGGCAGTGGGCACAGCGATGGGCCCTACTGGGGGCTTGGCCGCCCGACTGGGCCACGGAAGTGCCTTGTAACCTCAGCCCATGGGGCTCCTTCTCCAGGGTCTGGGGCAACTTCTGGGAGGGCCCAGGGACCTTGGGCTGGGCTGGACCCATGGCCAGGGGGCCCTTGCAGCGCCGTTCCAGCATGGGTTCTTCCTCTGCTGAAGGTGGAAAAGCAGTGTCACTCTGGGGATCAACTTACCCTGCCCCGGTTCCTCCCTGGCCAACCCTAGGCCCGAAAGGAGCTCATCCCTCTGAACTCCTACAGCCCTTGAATCTGGACTATTCTGTTTCCTTGTCTGTTCTACATCATTTCAATCCTGCGCTTCTAGATACCATTTCAAGTGCATTTAAGTATTTACTAAGTATTTGCTAACCCTGGAAACTACCAGAAGGGAGGAACTCTGACACTTCTTGGAATCCCCCTCACGCCAGTCACCCAGTGTCTGGCATGGAGTAAACACTCCAGCATCGGCTGGACAAATATTCCTGCCTTGGGACTCATCAGAAAACGTGGTCGCCTCTCCCAGGTGCTTCCCTGCTGCTCCCCGCTCGTTTCTATTTCCTGCCGCTACATTTGAGCTTCCCAGCAACAGTGAGGCAGGACAAGACACGATGCTCCCAGTCTGACAGATGAAGCAACTCTGAGGCATAAAAAGGAGAGAGGGGGCTTGCCCGAGTGGACACAGTAAACCCAAAGCAGAACCCAGACCGGGGAACAGGCCTTCTAAACTCCCAGTCCAGTGCTCCTGCCTCTGCACCTGGGTTTGTAAAGTTCCAACAGAAAGAAACTCCCACGGCCTTTATCATATTTATCCTCTCCCCTGGGCTCTGATCAAACCACAGGGGAGCCTTCCGGGCCTCTGTGACCTCAGTCGCTCAGGGTGCAAGCGGGAGAGCAGGACACAGCAGCGCTCCTAGGGAACAGGAGGGGAGTGCTAGATGCTAAGGGTCAGGTCATGGCCTGTCCGGACTGTGCCCACACTCTGCCTGCCTGCCCTCCTCTACCCACACACATGATTAGGACATTGCAAGGAGAGCTCTCCCGAATCCAAGGAACACCCACAGCTGGCTATCCTCGGGGGCCCAGATCCCTGCCTCCCCTCGGGTGGTAGGGATCATTACCAGGGCAAGGCTGTAATCCCCGTCCGCTGCCAGGTCATGCCCTAACCCCACCAGAGGCTGCCCCACATTCCACTCTTCCACGGTGCCCAGGAGCCCAGATTCCTCAAGGAGAGCTTCTTGCAGCCACTGAGGGGTGGGTGGTGCGGAGCCTCCTAATGGACCTTCACTGCCAGCTTACAAGCTCCAGACACATCCTCAATTCCCTAGCGCCGGACTCCTCTCCAGGAGCTCAGACATGACTCATTCCCCTTGGCCAGACTGAGCACAGGGAAGACGCTGGTATGGGAAGGGGGTCCTTCCCCGCTACAGGTGACTTCCTTCCTCCAGGATGAGGAGATCTGAGTACTGGGGCTGTGGAACCATTTAGGAACCCAACAAAGAAGGCCAGACTCTACCCTGGAGACCGTGGAGCTGGAGATGAGGCTGTTTCCAGCCCCTCCTGGGGATGTTCCTGGGGATACTTCTGCGGCTGCAGTGCCGGCTTCGGCCCACACTCTGGTAGCCCCCAGATGTCAGAGAAAACTGCAGCAGTAAAGACACCCCTACCCCCATGGCAGAGCTCAGACCTCTGAGTGCAGAGAGGCCAGCCTTACCTGCGGGGAGGGGAGAGAAAACACGCATGAGGCTCTGAGCTCCTCCAGGGCAGTCATCTTTGTGTCCTCGCCAGCCACCACCCCTTCCCCCACCCAAGACCCACACCCTGAGCGGCCCAGTGACCTTCCTGGATACTGGGTTAATCAATGAATGTGCCCCCTTCACCAAGGAAGTACACGACAGCGTTTGGGGGTCATTTCCTCCACGGGTAAGGTCACAGCATGAATTCTCCATGCTGATGGCCAAAGGCCGGCCGATGGCAGAAACTCTGGAATCCCTGCTGGCTCCCCTTCCCCCACCCTCCTCCCAACAGGAATTCCAGGCCCGGTTCCCAAGGGGCTGCGTAGGGCGAGCTAGTGTGTCCAGGTCTCCGGCACAATCCCCTTGCGCCTCTGGATGGCAAAAGGTCGCCGAGACCCCACACGCCCCTTTTGTTTACGCGCGTGTCCCCCGTCCACGTCGCGGACACACGGCTCCGCGCACTCCGAGTGGGCCCTTTCGGGTCCCCACGCAGAGCGCACCTCGCGGAGCCTGTGCGCAGGTGCGCGGGCTCGCCCCCCCATTCGGTCCAGCACTGCCCCCCCCAACACAGCGCACACACAGTCACGCGCCCGGCAGGTAGGGCCGCCCGCCTCGGGCCCCTGTGGAACCCAGCGCCCTGCCCGGGACGAACCTCTCCGGCGGGGTGCGCGGAGGCGCGTCGCGCGTCCATGAGGCCGGAACGCCGGCGCCGGCGGCCGCGCTCCCCACCCCGCGCGGCGACAGCGGCAGGTTCGAGTTCACAACTGCCAGGCCCGGGCCCAGCCCCCCCGCCGGTTCCCAGCGCCACGTGACTACAGGAGCTGCCGAGGGTCAGTCGCGGGCTGGGGCCGGCGGCCGCGGCCGGAGGGCGGGGCGGGGCGGGCGGCGGGGCCCGTCCCCTCCGCGCCCCCATCCCAGCGCCCTCTCGCGGGCCGGGCCGGGGGCGGCCGCCCGGATCCCGGCTCCGTCGCCATGGCGACCGCAGCCCGGATTTTCCGGGACGGGCCCGGCTCAAGTTTCCCGACCCTTTGTCCCTACGGAGGACGCGCGTCCCTGCGCGACCGCGTGGCCGGACCGCCGTGCCTCGGCTGGGCCCGGCCTCGCTGGCTTCCTCCGAGAGGGCGCCCGCCGCCCTGGGCCACTCGTCCGCGGGTGCGGCCGCCGCCGCCGGCCACCTCGACCCCCGGCGGCGCGGCAGCACCGAGTGATGCCCCCGGCGGGGCGCGGCGCGGCCGACGCGAGAGTCTGCCTTCCGGCTTGTTCACTAGCGGAGAAAGGAAAGGCCCGACCGTGTGAACTTCAGAAGAAGAATGCCCCTGTTCCAGGAATTACCGCGAGCAGGCGTTCGCGGCTTCCCGCGGCCGGGGGCGCGGGCCTGGCCGGGGGGCCGCCCTGGCCGCGGGCCATGTCGCTTGGAACCGCGCGGCCGCGGGGCGGCGAGCGGGGAGGCAGGTGCGAGGCCGCGCCCGTGACTCACCGCCGAGCAGGTGGCCGCGGCTTTGCGGTTTTCCAGGCTAGGACGCTGTGATGTACTTTTACATTTTTCAACAAAGTCGATGTTAATCGTGCATTCATTTTTAAAACACTTAGATCTGTTGCACCAGTTCTATCGGAAATAGAATATAAAAATCTCTCATACTTTTAGTTCCTGGAGTCATTACATTTCAAATTTGGTATGTCTCCTCCTGTGTTTTTTTCTATACTTATCTATGCATGTGTGACGTAATTGGGATAATGTGCTGCAAAAAAAGGTATTCTGCCCTTTTCACTAACAATATGGTGAGTTTTCTCCCTTTTTTTTTAGATATTCTCTTGTGATATGATTCTTAATGGCAGCATAAATGTGCAAGTAAACTTTCTTGGTTTTCTGTACCATTAGAGATTCATCTTTTATTGCGCATGGCTGATTTACAATCCGAGGAGTGGGAAACTGATGGATCACAGACAATGTATATTTTTAAAATGCTTTCTAAATTATCTTCCAGGAAAGTTTATTAGCTTTCTCTTGAGAATGCCCATTTTTCCATATCCTTGATGATGCAGGCTGTTTTTTCAAATTTAAAGTCATTATTTCCCATTGTTTTGAATTTCATTTCCTAGATTACTAGTTAGCTGGCTCGTTTTTACACATATTTATTGCCTTTTTGTATTTTCCTGCGGATTTACTTATGTCCCTTTGCTCACTTTATTTGTCCATTTTTTTAAGTTGGGAAATTTGGCTTTAGTTCACATTGTTTGGGGGTTCATATCTTATCAAGTAAAAGGCTATTATGGTTTCTGCCTTTGGTGTCATATATAGTGCAGCCCTGCATCCCAAATTAAATTTTATGTGTGTATTTTTATCACAGAAAATAAGTTTTAATATAGTGTAAGTACTCCCCCTAACACACAATCCTCCCCTGCCCCCAAATAAATTTTCTCAGCTATAGTCACTCATTTCTTCTTCTGAATAAACTTTAGAATTTGTCGAATATTTAAAAATATTGTCAATATTTTAAAATCCATTTGAATAGATTGAAGATCCCTGTCCCCCAATTGTTCAGGTCTTATTTTATCTCTCACAGTCGAAGTTTCTATTTGTAGATTAAATGTATAAGTTGTATACTTTTTATGTGATAAAATTGACGAACATGAGAAGAAAAACTTTTGTCAGATCGTGTCCATAGCATATAGCATATCATACGATGCATGTCCAGTTTGATGGCTACAGAAGAATGGATTTGTCTATGAGAGCATCCAGAAGACACTTTGTTTGTTTGGTAAGTAGTTCGCACACTCAGCGTGGGTGGAGCCCAGCATGGGGTCTGGAACTCAACAACCCTGAGATCAAGAGCAGAGCTGAGTTCAGGAGTCAGCAGCTTGACCCACAGCGCCACTCAGGTGCCCCTAAGGTAGTCTAGTTTTTACCTAAATACTTAGTAAGATAGTTAATATGTAGGGAGTCCTTCTGTTGTGTCAGACAATTTTTGCTGCCTGGTGGGTCCTGGTGGGTGATAAACCCCTCACACACACATTTCAGTTAAACCTCTTAACAACCCTAGAAAACCTACTCTTCTCTTCATTTTACAGATGAAACAACTGAGTCTCAGAGAAGTGGAGGAATTTCCCCAGGGCCACACAGCTAGATAGGGGTTGATAGGAAACCAGCCCTACTCTTCACCACTGAAGCTGTACGTGTGGGAAAAGCATGGAGTGCTGGGCCCGGCGCAGAATAAATGTGAGATTCCTATCAGCTCAGGAGTAAATGCGGTGCGCATCTAATGCTTCCTTCCCTCAGGCCCCCTCCAAGGGGAATTGCTTTGCGGACCCCCCGAGTATCTTCATCTGTTGGAAACCTGTCTCACTTAAGCCCACAAACTACTCCCTTACTCTCCAGCCCCCACTAGAAGTGTCTCCCCCCGCCCCCCGCCCCATCAGGAGTAAGCCACCTGCTGTAGCTTCCTCTTTTGGCCAAAGCAAGTGATGGGGCCTTCACTCTGCAGAAGGGAAAGGAACACAGGAGTCCAGGGGGATTCCCAGGCCTTCCTGCCAGCCAGGAATTCCAGGCCTTGGTATTTGGGACTCCACCCCTTCAATATCCCTTAGAGGAGGCTATGGGGGGATGGTGCCGCAACCAGCCAAACGGCCGAACCCAGTGGAGACTGTCTCAGCTCTGACCTGCTTGCCAGAGAACAGTAGGACTGTACCGGGTAGAGGACCCACCAGGCAGCAAAATTGGCAGGGGCTCTGGGAGGATCCTCTTCCCCTCCCACCGTGCCTGGCCCCCACAACTGGATTAGATTGGCAAAGTAAATGAGCATGCCGGGGATGAGAGGAGTAATGTCTCCAGAAATTCTTTAGGAAGAGGACCGAGTACAGCTTAGAAGCAGTCCCGCATCTGCCAGCGGGCAAACCGCACCCACCCCTCGCAGATACACGGCCGGTCCCAGGGCTCCCCATAGGACTCACTGTACAGCCAACAGATACTGAGTTAGTGCCCGCCCTCTGCCACCGGCCATGTGCGGGGCCTCATCGTGAGCCACACAGAAGCAGACCGTGCTGTTTTCCCACAATGTGGAAGGACATTAAGAGGACTTCTCCGCCCAGTTTAGCAATGGAAGTCCTTCTTGGGGTAGTACTTAATATGAAATAAAACCAAGCCATTTGTTGATAAACTTTGAATGGATGACTGTTGAAAAGCTGGAGGAGAGCAGGAAGCCAGAGAGAAGAGAGAACTTCACTCTAATGCCCCTAACAACAGTGGGGTCGGGCTTCAGAGAGCATCCCGAAGGCGGACAGGAAGCCTCGCCGAGCTCCTTCCAGGAGTCCCCGGGCAGTGTGCGGAGGAGGCAGAAAGGTCCCACGCTGAGCTGTGTGGAGGCCACGCCTGCTGGCCCCTCACAGGGGCTCAGGCAGCGCTCCATCCTGATCCCTCCAGGCACAGACCTGGGGAGAAAGCAGCCGCCACCCGCGCTGAGGAAGAGCCCGAGTGTCCCCGGCCCGTTCCTCTGGCGAAGGGATCTTGCTGGGTCATGTGGAAACTCCCCAGGAAAAGACCATAGCGCTCCTCCTTGCAAGTGGCAAGGTCAGCCTGTAAGAGCTGCCCCAGACTGAGATGTCACCCAGATGGCTGCACCTGACTGCTGTCCCAGACCTAGTTCCAAGGGTCTTTTTCTAAAAGGAAAATCATGGGCTTGGTCGAAAGGAAACCAGGTAGAGTTCTGATTTGCTGCGGTGAGGCCCGTGCCTGGGCGCCTCCCAGCTGCGTGCCCCCTGCCCCCAGCCCTGCGCAGCCCCTCAGGCTGCCCCAGGCTGCCCCAGGCCTGTCCCCTCCTCCCCACTCCCCACCCCGAGTGGCCCTCCGAAACACGGTACAGTTCTGTTTGAGAACGTCGCAGACGGCTGCTGGGACCTCTGAGGTTCCAGCTGGTTTGACCGCACCCACGTTTAGTACTGGGCACCCCGAGGCCACTGCCTAGCCACGGTAGCCAGGTCCCCCCAAAGGCTTTCTCAGTGGCTGTTCCCTCTGCCTAGAAAGCCCTTCCTGCTCAACTTTATAGGGTTTGCTCATCACTTTCTTCAGATTCGGGCTCAAGCATCATCTTCTCAGAATGTGATTCCCAGCAAGCCTCTCTCCTGTCCATACCGCCCACCTGCAGGAGTTTCCTGTGGCTGCTGTGACAAACGCCCACAAATCCGGTGGCTCAAGACCGCACCATTCATTCTCTTCCAGCTCTGGAGGCCAGAAGTCCAGAATCAGTCTGGGCAGAAACGGAGGTGTCGGCCAGGCTGTGTTCACTCTGGAGGCTCTTAGGGAAAATCTGGTTCCCTCACCTCTTACAGCTTCTAGAGCTGCCTTCTGTGTACCCGAGCCCACGGCCCCTTCCTCCAGCTTCCAGGCCAGCACGTCCCTTCAGTTGTGCACTCTATCCTGCTGGAGTGCCCGCTCCCCACCTCTCCCACTCACAAGGACACTTGTGATCCCAGGTAGAGGCCGTCCAGAGAATCCAGGCTAACTCTGGGGAAAAATATAAATCAAAACTTTAATTTTCCTTGGTGCAAAAAGGAAGACTCTCTCTCCCACCCCTTCCTTAGAGCATTTACTTGCAAAAAGTTGTCATCGTGAATTTCTCTCTGCCCCTTTGAGAGGTTTGTAAGCCTCCTGCCAGCTTTAGAACCCAGGCCTCTGCCCAAGGCCCTGGGAGCTGCGTCCTTGAAATGTCAACACCAAGGAAGAGGGTGACCCACGGAAGGAGGGGGTTGGGGCTGACTTCCAGGTCACCAGGCTCCAGGCTGCAGAGCCATCTCCTGTTTTAAGGATAGAGACCGCACTGCTCCTTGGGAGAAATGCAATTAGCAAACACAGGCGGCCACCCCGTGGCCAGGTGCGTTGAAGATGCACTCCGGGTCACAAATGGTGCCATCAGGGGAGTCCTCTTGCTTGAGGACGAGTTCCCCTCTATCTGGTGGTAGGCTGTGTCTGGTCTGCTGGGCTGTGTCACGGCGGGGAGACCTCCTCCTGCTTTCCTAATCCCTTAGCGGATGGCCCACAGTGTGGGTCCCTTGCTGCTTTCGTGGTTATTGGATAATACAACTGCTTTTCTTCTCTTCTGCCTTTGCAGAGAGCTTTCCTGGGTTGGTAGGAGATCTTGTTTTTCGTTATGGTTCCCCAGCATGATCTCCCCATGTCGAGGTTCTCAGCCAACTCACATCTGCAGTGCCCTTTGCCATATAAGGTGACAACACAGACTGCAAACACTTGGACCGGAGCAGGGCTTAGAGTCGTCGTCAGCCCACCACCCACTCCTCCTGGCTGCTCTTCTAGCTCCCCTACCCAGCTGTACTGTCGTGCGTGGTTCATGTCACTGGAAAGCAGGGATCTGGCTTGTTTTTCCCCCTGCAGCCGCTGTGCAGGGGAAAGGTGTCAGGTCCACAGGGAGGGGAACTCGGTACCTGCCTGGGGCCCAAATGGGTAAGCAAATGCGAGACCTCGAGCCCACCGGGAGCGAACCGGATCCTGCGTGAGGTGTGGACCATCGTTTCCCCACAAACTTTAAACTCTCCTCCCTGCTTGTTAAGCAGATGAAGGGAGTCTGACAGAACTTAGGGCGAGAGAAAAATACCACTTTTCCTCATAGGAAAATTCCAGTCGGTATGTGAGTGAGGCAAAGAAAAAAATTATTTAGAAAGAAAACTCGAGTCGGAAACTCTCCTCCCTTCAGGACTCAGACTGTCCTCAAGGACTCGGGGCAGTGCCTTCAACATGTTCTTTTATCTGGAATGTTATTCTAGAATGACAGGAACGTGAGGACCTTTGAGGAATCTCTGCTCTGAGGTGGACCGTTGCTCAGGGGAAGGAAGGCATCTGACACTCCAGAGACCACGTTTACCACTACTTGGTGATTTGCTCTTGGGACCATATGCTGCCAGGAAACGTGGCAACAAACCATTGCGGTGTCTCAGCCAAGAGAGAAGGCACTTGACTTTACCTAGAGATCTCCATGTTTACCCGTTTGAGGTAAAATCTCTTCTATTCTTGGGACGCTATGTCTTTGTCTACTCCACACTGGCTTCGGGTTGTATCTTCTTCAACTTAATTCTAAAGTTGGGTTAGAAGCCCCATGTGTATCCATTCTTGGTTTAAAATCTACGAAAAACCAAGCTTGATTGGGAACCACCAGGAAAATTCTAAAACCGAATCTCTGCGAAGCCTTCGCCATTTAGCAGAAGCAGGCGTCTGCAAACGTGTCACGCCCGCCGGTGGCACATGCTCCTGTGCACGAAGGCCATCCGGTCGAGTTCGCCGGGTAACAGAAATGCTACCTCCAACCGTAGCTCATTCCTACCCAGACCTTCCTCAGATAACTGCATGTGGGCAGGCAGAATGCAAACTCAGTTTCAGCTCAGAGACTCCGCATGAGTTCCAAGGCCAAATCGGGCTCACGGTTACACGCGCTGCCTTCCGAGTCGGCCGGTGCTGTCTCAGATGTTCTCAGAAGTGGTTTGCTCCAGATGTCTTAAAACACGAGTAGAGAGTTACCTCTTATGTGGTTTAAGAAGGTTTATTTGGGGGACGTTATTAGAAAGGACAACAATACCTGCTACATGGTAACATTCTATTAAATGACTAGAGCTGACAAATAATATATAAAATAAAATTAATTCTAAAATGCACATTTGGAAAATATTTGATTTCAAGGCGTCTGAACTGCTCTAACTGCCTTCCTCTGGTGGGGCTGCTGCTTCTTATCTGTGCGGCTCTGGTGTGCGGTTCTAACCAAACAATCATGATCTATGGGTCAGAGGGAGCTAAAGAAGTTCTGTGGTTAAACTAGGAATCAAAAATCGTAGGCTACCACAAGTATGTAAGAAAGATAATTTCTGGGATGCCTGGGTGGCTTCGTCAGCTAAAGCCTCTGACTCTGGCTTTGGCTCAGACCATGATCTCAGGGTTGTGAGACTGGGCCCTGCTTCAGGCTCGGCACTGGGTATGGAGCCTGCTTAGGATTCTCTCTCTCCCTTTCCCTCTGTCCTTCCCTGCTCCCTCGCTCGTTCTCTCTCTCTCTCTCTCTCTGTCCCAAATTAATAATAATTCCACAGCCTGTTATTTGAAAGCACTGGCTGAGAAACTGGGCCCTTGAAGGGCCTCGCTTGTGCTCACCATCCCCATCTAGTGGTGGATCCCCCAGGACGGCTTACTGGACTCCATGAGATCTGACGGACCTCCAGTCTATCTGCCTTCCAACCACTTGGATTTAAGAAAATACTGAAGAAAAAGAAGAATAAAGGAAGGAGGGAAGGAAGGAGGAAGGAAGGAAGAAAAAAGAAAGAAAATATTTTTACATCCATGAAGCTGTTTAAATATACTTCATAAAGACGCAAATTCCTTTTATTAGTTTGCTGAATTTTCTCCCCCCCCTTTTAAAAAGATTTTATTTATTTATTTGACAGACAGAGATCTCAAGTAGGCAGAGAGGCAGGCAGAGAGAGGAAGGGAAGCAGGCTCCCCACTGAGCAGAGAGCCCGATGCGGGGCTTGATCCCAGGACCCTGGGATCATTACCTGAGCTGAAGACAGAGGCTTTAACCCACTGAGCCACCCAGGCACCCCTTTTATTTCCTTTTTAAAAATTAACATATAATGTATTATTTGCTTCAGGGATACAGGTGTGTGAATTATCAGTCTTACACAATTCACAGCACTCACCATAGCGCATACACTCCCCAGTGTCCATCACCCCGCCGCCCTATGCCTACCTCCCCAGCCCCCCAGCAACCCTCAGTTTGTTTCCTGAGATTAAGAGTTTCTTATGGTTTGTCTCCCTCCCGATCCCATCTTCTTTCATTTTTTTCCCCTCCCTACCCCCACGACCCTCGACCCTGACACTCAAATTCCTCGTATGAGACAGATCATATGATTATTGTCTTTCTCTGATTGACTTATTTCACTCAGCGTAATACCCTCTAGTTCCATCCATGTTGTTGCTAAAGTGAAGATTTCATGTTTTTTGATGGCTGCATAGTATTCCTGTGTGTGTGTGTGTGTGTGTGTGTGTACCATATCTTCTTTATCCATTCATCTGTGGATGGACATCTAGGCTCTTTCCTAGAGTTTCCCAATAGTTTGGCTATTGTGGACATTGATACTATGAACATTGGGGTACACATGCCCCTTCGGATCACTACATTTGTGTCTTTAGGGTAAATACCCAGTAGTGCGATTGCTGGGTCATAGGGTAGCTCTATTTTCAACTTTTTGAGGAACCTCCATACTGTTTTCCAGAGTGGCTGCACCAGCTTGCATTCCCACCAACAGTGTAGGAGGGTTCCTCTTTCTCCACATCCTCACCAGCATCTGTCATTTCCTGACTTGTTAATTTTAGCCATTCTGACTGGTGTGAGGTGTATCTCACTGTGGTTTTGATTTGTATTTCCCTGATCCCGAGTGATGTGGAGCACTTTTTCATTTGTCTGTTGGCCATTTGGATGTCTCCTTTGCAGAAATGTCAGTTCATGTCTTCTGCCCATTTCTTGATTGGATTATTTGTTCTTTGGGTGTTGAGTTTGACAAGTTCTTTATAGATTTTGGATACTAGCCCTTTATCTGATAAGACATTAGCGAATATCTTCTCCCATTCTGTGAGTTGTCCTTTGGTTTTCTTGACTGTTTCCTTTGCTGTGCAAAAACTTTTTACCTTGATGAAGTCCCAACAGTTCATTTTTGCCCTTGCTTCCCTTGCCTTTGGCGATGTTTCTAGGAAGAAGCTGATACGGCCCAGGTTGAAGAGGTTGCTGCCTGTGTTCTCCTCAAGAATTTTGATGGATTCCTATCTCACACCGAGGTCTTTCGTCCATTTTGAGTCTGTTTTTGTGTGTGGAGTAAGGAAATAGTCCAGTTTCATTCTTCTGCATGTGGCTGTCCAATTTTTCCAACACCATTTGTCAAAGGGGCTGTCTTTTTTCCATTGGACATTCTTTCCTGCTTTGTCGAAGATTAGTTGACCATAGAGTTGAGGGTCTATTTCTGGGCTCTCTATTCTGTTCCATTGATCGATGTGTCTGTTTTTGCGCCAGAACCATACTGACTTGATGATCATAGCTTTGTAACAGAGCTTGAAGTCTGGAATTGTGATGCCGCCAACTTTGGCCTTCTTTTTCAATATTCCTATGGCTGTTCAGGGTCTTTTCTGGTTCCATATAACTTTTAGGATTATTTGTTCCATTTCTTTGAAAATAATGGATGGTTTTTTAAAAAAGATTTTATTTATTTATTTATTTGACATACAGTTCCCAGGACCCTGGGATGATGACCCGAGCCAAAGGCAGAGGTCTTAACCCACTGAGCCACCCAGGTGCCCCAAATTGATGGGATTTTATAGGGATTGCATTAAATGTGTAGATTGCTTTAGGTAGTGTAGACATTTTCACAATATTTTTTCTTTCAATCCATAAGCATGGAACTTTTTTCCATTTCTTTGTGTCTTCCCCAATTTCTTTTCTTACAGATTCTTTGCCTCTTTGCTTAGGTTTATTCCTAGGTATCTGACAGTTTTGGGTGCAATTGTAAATGGAATCAACTCCTTAATTTCTCTTCTTCTGTCTTGCTGCTAGTGTATAGAAATGCAACTGATTTCTGTGCATTGATTTTATATCCTGACACTTTACTGAATTCCTGTTCTAGCAGTTTTGGAGTAGAGTCTTTTGGGTTTTCACATAAAGTATCATGTCATCTGCAAAGAGTGAGAGTTTGACTTCTTCTCTGCTGATTCAGATGCCTTTTATTTATTTTTGTTGTCTGATTGCTGAGGCTAGGACTTCTAGTACTAAGTTGAATAGCAGTGGTGATAGTGGACAGCCCTGCTGTGTTCCTGACCTTAGGGAATAAGCTCTCAGTTTTTCCCCCACTGAGAATGATATTTGCTGTGGGTTTTTCAGAGATGTTTTTTTTGATATGGAGTTATATGCCGTCTATCCCAACACTGTGAATAATTTGATCAAGAAAGGATGCTGTACTTTGCCAAATGCTTTTTCAGCATCTATTGAGATTATCATATGGTTCTTGTTCTTTCTTTTATTAATGTATTATATCACATTAATTGATTTGCAGATGTTGAACCAAACTTGCAGCCCAGGAATAAATCTCACTTGGTCGTGGTGAATAATCCTTTTAATGTACTGTTGGATTCTATTGGCTAGTATTTTGGTGAGAATTTTTGCAACCATGTTCATCAAGGATATTGGTCTGTAATTCTCCTTTTTGGTAGGGTCTTTGTCTGGTTTGGGGACCAAGGTAATGCTGGCCTTATAAAATGAGGTTGGATGTTTTCCTTCCATTTCTATTTTTTGGAACAGTTTCAGGAGAACAGGTATTAATTCTTCTTTAAATGTTTGGTAGAATTACCCTGGGAAACCATCTGGCCCTGGGATCTTGTTTGTTGGGAGATTTTTGATGACTGCTTCAATCCCCTTATGGGTCTGTTCAGGTTTTCTGTTTCTTCCTGGTTCAGTTTTGGTAGTTTATATGTCTCTAGAAGTGCACCCATTTCTTCCACATTGTCAACTTTGCTGACATATAGTTGCTCATAGTATGTTCTTATAATTGTTTGTATTTCTTTGGTGTTGGTTGTATTCTCCCCTCATTCATTCATGATTTTATTAATTTGGGTCCTTTCTCTTTTCTTTTTAATAAGTCTGGCCAGGGTATCAATATTATTTATTCTTTCAAAGAACCAGCTCCTAGTTTCATTGATTTGTTCTATTGTTCTTTTGGTTTCTATTTCATTGATTTCTGCTCTGATCTTTATTATTTCTCTTCTCCTGCTGGGTTTAGGCTTTCTTTGCTGTTCTTTCTCCAGCTCCTTTAGGTGTAGGGTTAGGCTGTGTACTTGAGACCTTTCTTGTTTCTTGAGAAAGGCTTGTATTGCTATATACTTTCCTCTCAGGACCACCTTTGCTCTGTCCCAAAGATTTTGAACAGTTGTGTTTCCATTTTTACTTGTTTCCATGAATTTTTTTCAATTCCTAATTTCCTGGTTGAACTTTTCATTCTTTAGTAGGATGCTCTTCAGCCTCCATGTATTCAGGTTCTTTCCAACTTTCCTCCTGTGGCTGAGTTCTAGTTACAAAGCATTGTGGTCTGAAAATATGCAAGAAATGATCCCAATCTTTTGGTACTAGTTGAGACCTGATTTGTGATCCAGGGTGGGGTCTGTTCTGGAGAATGTTCCATGTGCACTAGAGAAGAATGTGTATTCTGTTGCTTTGGGATGGAATGTTCTGAATATATCTGTGATGTCCATCCGGTCCAGTGTGTCATTTAAAGCCTTTATTTCCTTGTTGATCTTTTGCTTGGATGATCTGTCCATTTCAGTGAGGGGGGTGTTAAAGTCCCCTACTATTATTGTATTATTGTTGATGTGTTTCTTTGATTTTGTTATTAATTGGTTTATATAATTGGCTGCTCCCATGTTAGGGGCATAGCTATTTAAAATTTTTAGATATTCTTGTTGGACAGACCCTTTAAGTATGATATAGTGTCCTTCCCCATCTCTTATTATAGTCTTTGGCTTAACATCTAATTTATCTGATATAAGGATTGCCACTCCAGCTTTCTTTTGATGTCCATTAGCATGGTAAATTGTTTTCCACCCCTTACTTTAAATCTGGAGGTGTCTTTGGGTCTAAAATGAGTTTCTTGCAGACAGCATATCCTGCAGATGGATCTTGTTTTTTTAATCAATTCTGATACCCTGTGTCTTTTTTTAAAAAAGATTTTATTTATTTATTTGACAGACAGAGATCACAAGTAGGCAGAGAGGCAGGAAGGAGGGGGGAAGCAGGCTCCCAGCTGAGCAGAGAGCCCAATGTGGGGCTCGATCCCAGGACCCTGAGATCATGACCTGAGCGGAAGGCAGAGGCTTTAACCCACTGAGCCACCCAGGCACCCCACCCTGTGTCTTTTGATTGGGGCATTTAGCCCATTTACATTTGGGGTAGCTATTGAGAGATATGAATTTAATGCCAATGTATTGCCTGTAAGGTGACTGTTACTGTCTCTGTTCCTTTCTGGTCTGTTACTGTCTCTGTTCCTTTCTGGTCTGTTACTTTTAGGCTCTCTCTTTGCTTAGAGGACCCCTTTCAATATTTTAAATAGGGCTGGTTTGGTGTTTGCAAACTCTTTTAATTTTTGTTTGTCCTGGAAGCTTTTTATCTCTCCTTCTATTTTCAGTGACAGCCTAGCTGAATATAGTATTCTTGGTTGCATATTTTTCTCGTTTAGTGCTTTGAATATATCATGCCAGTCCTTTGTGGCCTGCCAGTCTCTGTGGAGAGGTCTGCTGCCAATCTAATATTTCTATCATTGTATGTTACAGACCACTTGGTCCCAAGCTGCTTTCAGGATTTTATCTTTGTCACTGAGACTTGTAAGTTTTACTATTAGATGATGGGATGTGGACATATTTTTATTGATTCTGAGAGGGGTTCTCTGTGCCTCCTGGATTTTGATGCTTGTTCCCTATAGCCATCCATCAGAACAATGTATTACTTAAAATATAACCCATAAGAAATTAGCTAGTCACCAAGCATGCTTAAAGATAGCCTTAAGAAAAACCTGTACTAGCAACAGGCCTCTGTGGGAGAGGATGACATGTCCTTGAAGCCGAGCAGCTGGAAACACCTGGCCTGCTCAAGATGGAACGCCTCCTGCTTCATCTTTCTATTACCTCCCCTTCCCCAGAGAGCACCTGCAGTTAGTCAGACAATCCTTTTTGTCTGGTCTTTCTCAACTATAGGTCACGTACTACGTGACCAGACATATTTTGCCTTTCTTCTTACTTATCTACAAGACTCGTGGTTAAAAGCAGTCAGTCCCTCCTGTCTCCCTGGTCTCTGGCCATGTTCCGTGCTCACCTGGCCTGCAATCAAGCATTTCTATCTATGGCACACAGCCTCATTTGGAGTCTCCAAATCCAGCTGATCCCTTCAGTGTGCTGCCCCACCCCTCCTCCCCGGATCTGCACTTGTGGGGTCCCTGCTTGAAGAGCAGTGGCCCAACTGTGCTTTGGATCACAGTTTAAGGTAACCCCAAGCTGAGAGCCCCCACCTCAATTCTGTCTCTGTAGTCAGCTTCCCTGCTGTGATACCTGGGAGCTCTGCCACACTCAGACACCCCTGGTCTTTCTGTGACCCCACAGTTCCTGAGACCACACTGTCCTGTGAGGGTCTCATGCACCGCTTAGCCTCTGAAGCGACATCTCTCAGTGAAGTGGACTTCGCTAAGATTTTGTGCTCTCCACTGCTCTACCACTTGCCAGGAGCCAGTCCCCTCCCCCACAGTCTCTCTTCCCGAATGTTGCCTCAGATTCACTTCATGCGTCCTACCTTCCAGGAAGTGGTCGCTTTGATCTTCTCTTTGATCTCCTGTTGAGTTTGTAGGTGTTCACAATGGTTTGATAACTATCTGGCTGAACTCCTGGGACCTGATGATATTCCGGTCTCCTATTCCTCCACCATCTTGCTCTTCCCCCAGTTTGTTGAATTTTCTTGAGTTATTATAAATTTTTAAATGTTCATGGCACATTATTTTTTTTAAAAGATTTTATTTTTATTTGACAGAGAGAGACAGTGAGAGCAGGAATACAAGCAGGGGGAGTGGGAGAGGGAGAAGCAGCCTTCCCACCAAGCAGGGAGCCTGATGCGGGGCTCGATCCCAGGACCCTGGGATCACGATCTAAGCCGAAGGCAGATGCCTAACGACTGAGCCATTCAGGTGCCCCATTTTTTTTTTTTTAAAGATTTTATCTATTTGACACACACAGAGAGAGAGAGATCACAAGTAGGCAGAGCAGCAGGCAGAGCAGCAGGCAGTGGGTAGCAGGCTCCCCACTGAGCAACGAACCGATGTGGGGCTGGATCCCAGGACCCTGAAACCATGACCTGAGCCAAAGGCAGATGCTTAACCCACTAAGCCACCCAGGCACCCCCTTGTTAATGTTAAGAAACAGCCACTGATTAAAATCCAAGTTTCATTTCTTGCCACCTTAAAACATTACAAAAGGCATCCTGATTTCTTATATATTTTTTCCAGATAAAATACAGGATTCATATGTTTATTCTCAAAAAGCAATTTAGATTTTTTTTTTCAGCTTAGTATTAGCCATTCTAGCTAATTCTTTGATCACAAAGCACCTGATTAGTCTTAGAAAAGGATTTCCTGTGTGTGTGTGTGTGTGTGTGTGTGTGTGTGTGTAGGTTTGCTAAGACTGTCTACACACTGGGTGGTTTAAACAATAGAAAATTATTTTGCTAACTCTTGAGGCCAAAAGACCAAGATCAAGGCGTTGGTGGTGTTGGTTCTCTGAAGTTCCTCTCCCTAGCTTGTAGGTGGCTGTCTTCTCCCTGTGTCTCCACATGGTCCTCCCTCTGTGTCCTAATCTCTTCTTAAAAGGACCCTAGTCGGGGCGCCTTGCGTGGCTCAGTAGGTTAAAATCTCTGCCTTAGGCTCAGGTCATGATCTCAGGGTCCTGGGATCAAGCCCTGCATCGGGCTCTCTGCTCAGCAGGGAGCCTGCTTCCCCCCTCTATCTCTCTCTGCCTGTCTCTCTGCCTACTTGAGATCTCTGTCTGTCAAATAAATAAATACATAAAGGACCCTAGTCATATTGGATCAGACATCCCAACCTCCCCATGTGACCTCATTTTTCTCTTAATTACCTCTTTAAAGTCCAACCCTCCAAATACTGTCACATTCTGGAGGTACCTGGGGTTATGACCTCAACATATGAATTTTAGGGGCGCGCACACACACACACACTCTCTCTCTCTCTCTCTCTCTCTCTATATATATATATATATATATAATATAGTGGTGAGATAGTCATTTTTCTTCTTTAATAACTCATAGACTCTGATTAAACATGACAGATCACACACACGTGTTTATCCCTACTCCTTCCCAAAATGCCGTCAGAACAATGGTGAATGAATAAGATGGTATAAATGCACAAGGAGAAAGGAGATGGGCAAGGAGACAACCAGGGGCGAGATACACGACGCGCGCTACAAGAGGCCATGGAAGGAACCACGGTAGCTGTCCGAGCTCCCTGCAGCCCGGGGTCTTTCTGGTGCCCCCAGAGCACTTTGCAAAGGAAGCTGCCAGCTCCGTGTGGAGATCCATGGCAGGGGTGAATAGGGACGGGGAGAAAATCTATGCCAAACACTGGGCCATCAGTCACTAGGGATTCAGGAAGGTAAATGAGACCCTGTTTTGGGCAATTAGCTTAGGGCCTGGGGCCGGAGAAATGGCCAGGCTGATTCCCTGCCCACCGAGTCCCCGAGCCCACTCATATTTGCTCAGGATGCACACGAGCTGAGCAGTATTTGGACAGCTCCCCCCCATCCCACACTAGCTTTGTTAATTCCATCACACCCTTCTGCTGAGCCTGTGGCCTCCCAGGAGCCTATGTGAAAGCCCTGAATTTCTCACCAGCAAGGATGGGACACGCAGGATCAAGACTGACCGCGTGTGCTTGTGATACAAGGGTTGCTGGACACCAGAATCCACTCTGACAGAGAGGCCTTCCTTCCTGGTGTGGTTTTAGGGCTTGGGAAGCAGGGGAAGGGGTCAAATGACTCCTCAAGGTCCCATGGGGTTTGAAGATGTCTGTATTTCTGGGAAGAATGTCCTGAAATGTGTGTCTGAGGATTCTGGGGACTGGTCACTCAGGAGAGCCAAAGAAGAAGGCGGCCCTACAGAGGCGGGACTGGGGCGGGGGTGGGATGGCAGGAAATGCAGCTCATATCTCATGGAGGAGAGAGTGGGTCAAGACCACCAGATGCTTGGGCTCCTTGGTCAGGGGGAGGGGGAGGGGAGGGCGGCTTGGCCAGGCTTGGCCAGGGTCAGCCAGAGTCAGCCAGGGTCGGGGTCAAGGTCTGGCGGCAAGATTGCAGCTGGGAGGCCTGTGGGTGGATGGGAGGGAGGTCTCAGAGGGCTGTCTGCCAGGAGGCCGGTCCTAATGGGGTGGGGAGGAGCCTTGGGCAGGCTGGGAGCTGGAGGGGCCCAACGGGTGGGAGTGGGAGGAGATGGGGGCTGACCAGGAGGAGTGGAGGGGGCAGGAAGCGGCTGACAGCCCGGCCTAGAGTCAGCCACGGGAAGCAGAGACCCTGAGGCACAGAAGAGGTGAGGAGGGGAGAGAAGGCCAGGGAGGCAGCTGGGCGGAAGGAGACCAGCCAAAGGGAGCAGCTCCAAGGGAGAGACTTGTCAACCCGTCTGTAAGTCCTTGTTTTAAGGCCACACCCTGAGATCTCTCCGTGAGGGGACCTCTGTTTCCACCTCTGCAGCTTTCTGGTCCTAAGACCACCAGTACACACAGAGTTTTTGGGGGGAGTCCATGACTCAGGCAAACCCAGTCACAGATAAAGGGACAGGATCAGGAGGTCTAGGAGAGGGGTGGTGGGAAGGCCCCAGAAAAGGAGTTAAGGGAGGGAGGGGCTGCCTAACGAAGAAAGCCATGGTGGGGCAGAGGGGAGACTCCGGGGTCTGGGGTGGGGTAGGGCCAGTGATCAGGAGCGGCCCCAGCACAGGGAGGGTTAAGCATCCTCCGGGTTCCCACCCCACTCTGGGCCCCTCCCCCGTGTTTGCGTCCTCCCAAAACTATTCGGCCTCCAGCTGGCCTCCATTCTATATCCTTCCCCTCCCCCTTGAGTTAGCCTGGGGGAAGAAGGGGGTGCAGGGGCCAGGGTTCCCAGGACTGGGAAGGAGCCCACAGGCTCGGAGTGCTGAAGGAGAAGCGACCTGGAGAGGCTGAGGTGGGGAAGCCAAGGGGGTCTCTGAGAGCAACGGGCAGGGAAGGGGACCAGAGACTAAGTGGGGGAGAAGGAATGGGCCAGAAAGTGTTGGGGCAAGGGTGCAAGTGGGCAACAGGAGGGCTTCCCAGGCTGTTGGCCTGAGGACAAAAGCCAACTCAGCACCTATCCGGGAGGAGGCCAAACATGGGCAGAGCTGGGCCCAGGGAACAGTGGGGGGCAGGGAGGACCAGGGGAATACCAGAGGGATCTCTACCAAAGGGCCACCTCCTGGCCCTCCAAGCCCAGCCCGGAGCCCTGTCAGGCACCCCCCCACACTCCCCCCCAGCTCCGGGGCCAGGTTGCTGGCAGCGCCGCGAGCTGGCATCAAGAGCTGAGAACCCAACACTGTTGGCAGGGCCGGGGAGACCGACGCGACGCCATGTGGCAGCTGCTGATGCCTCTGGCCCTGTGGCTGGGCGCAGTGGGCCTGGGCAGAGCCGAGCTCACGGCAGCGCAGCAGCGTGGCCTGCAGGTGGCCCTGGAAGAGTTCCACAAGCACCCGCCCGTCCAGTGGGCCTTCAGGGAGACCGGCGTGGACAGCGCCACGGAAACGGTGAGCGGCATCGCCAAGTGGCGTTGCCTGGGGTGGGACGGGGCTCGTTCCCAGGAAGCAGGTGCCCAAGCCCTCGGGCTCAATGAACACCCAGTTCTCCAGGGAGAGGCCAACACCCCAGCCCCCTTCTCAGCTGCTTCCTGGGGGGCTGGGGAGGAGGGATGGGTCACACCCCGGATTGCTCCGTGAGCTCAGCCGGCTGCTGGCCCTTCTCTGTCTGCGGGCAGCCCTTCCCTGCAGGGACCTTTGTGAGGCTGGAATTTAAGCTCCAGCAGACCAGCTGCCGGAAGAAGGACTGGAAAAAAGCGGAGTGCAAAATCAAGCCCAATGGGGTGAGTTGCAGGCTTGTGTGTGTCTGTCTGTGTGTGTGTGTGAGAGAGAGAGAGAGAGAGAGAGAGAGAGATGGGGCATTTGCTCAGGGCAGGGGTCTGTGACAGGGGTTTAGGAAGAGAGCCAGCAAGAAGCCCCGGTTGGAGCAGTGGTCCCTCAGGGGAGCGGCCTCTCCAGGAGCTCACCTGGCCCAGTCTGAGCCGGGGCCTGTGACGCCGTGGGTGGCCAGGGCTGGGCTACTCTGAGAACATCTGTTCTTCAGAGGGAGTCCCCCTCCCGTCTGGGCTCCTCTCTCGGCTTGGCTTCGGCTTGGCTTTGGCTTCGGGTCTGTGGTGGAGGAAGCCTACGGCAGGGTGTTTGTCTGCCCCCACCCCAAGCCTGGTGAATTCCCCACTCTCAGTGAGGCTTTGAGTAGAGATGGCCCAGCCCAGGCGGACTCCTCACAGGGCTTGACTGTAACTAGCCCCCTTGGGGGCATACCCATGGCTGTGGGCAGTCCCCAGTCCTGCTGTTCCAAGCACTAGCCTATGACTCGGGGGTGCTCTGAGGGCCTGTTCCCTCCCACTGTTAAGGGACGGACTGGATTGTATCAGTGACTTTCCAGACTTCATGTCAGGACACTTGCGTCCATATCAAGCTTTTTAAGAACACGCAAATAAATATAACAGAGCTGCAAAGTGGTTCGAGGGGGACGTCAGGCAGGGAGAACCCATCTGGGCGAAGAATCCTGCCCAGACACGTACGCTGCCTAAAATCTCCCAGTCCCCGGGGGGGCTGCGCCCGGAGCCAGCTGGCCCGCATGACCCCTCACCCCTCTGATCTAGGACCCACCAGGGGAGCCGGTCCCCATCTCAGGCAGCCCCCCGCTTCCACCCTGGTGGGGCGGCACCCCTGCCCTGACCCCTTTCCTCTCCCGGCCCCATGCTCCCCTCCCCAGAGGAAGCGGAAATGCCTGGCCTGCATCAAACTGAACTCTGCAGATAAAGTCCTCGGCCGGATGGTCCACTGCCCCATACACACGCAGGCTCTGCGGGTAAGAGTGGGCAGGGGAGGTGGGGAGGCTGGGGAAGAGGCTGGGAAGATGGAGAAGCTGGTCCTGTGGGAGAGGTCAGAGCCCGAAGCACAGACTGAGGTGCACAGAGGGCAAGGAGGGAGGGGTGAGGAGGGGCGAGGGGGTATGCGGAGAGAGGAGGCGAGGGGCGAGAAGTGAAGAGGGGTGAGGAGGGCCAAGGAGGGGCTCTGGGCCTGGCCCCGCTATTCCCCAAGGGACGTGGAGGTGGGTGCCACAGAGCACGCAAGCACCGTCCCCAGGGGTACTCTCCACGGGGACGCCCTCCCCGGAACCTGCTGGTGCCCCGGGCCTGAGCAGCTGCCGCCGCCGGCAGGAGCCCGAGGAGCACCAGGAGGCTCAGTGCGGCAGGGTGGAGCGCGCGGGCGAGGACCCCCACAGCTACTACTTCCCGGGACAGTTTGCCTTCTTCAAGGCCCTGCCCCCGAGCTGAGGCCCGACGGTAGATGGTAGGTGCCCAGGACGGGGGGGCAGAACTGAGCTGGGACAGCGCTCATGTGTTTGGGGCTGGAGACTGGGCCGGTGTGGGGCTGAGGGCGGAGGTGGGGGAAGGATTCGGAGTCTGGGAAAAGAGCTTGGACTGACCCAAACAGCCTCCCTCACACCCAAAAACTCGGGTTTCTTTCTCTTTCCCTCTAGAATTCTGTCCCGCTTCCTGGACAGCTGCAGGAGCTGACCAGTGCAACGCCGACCTGCCGTCCCCGAGCCCAGGGAGTACGAGCCCATTATCCCCGAGCCAATAAACTGCTCTCCCAGACTCGTTCTGTCCTCTCGCATGCCCCCTTCCCCTGAGCTCGGCGGCAGGAGTAAGGTCTTGCAGGAGCAGCAGAGCCGGGGCAGCAGGAGAGACCAGGGGCCGCAGAGACCTCGTCTTGCCTTCGGGTGCTCGCGCTCAGGAAAGCAAAGCTCACCCACAGAAAATGACAGGCAGTGGTGCTTATTAGAATAGAGAGATTTAATAAGGGTGAGAACAGGCAGTGAGGGCTCCACGGTGACACAGGATGAGCCACTACAGCAGGGGGTCACCGGGACAGGCAATGTCGGAAGGTGGGCGAAGGCCACCTTTGGGGCTCTGCCACTTCCTCTCCCAGGACCAGCTGGGCCAGCGCGCACCCCCTCCCTGCCTTTCTCACGTCTAGCTTTAGGAGGAAGCAACTCTCTCCCACTGAGCCTCCGGCCAGGGGTGGCTGCGGCTGTAGACCGTCTCCTCCAGAGGCCTCCTCCCAAGGCTCACGGTGGAGGTGGCGGGACGGCCTCATGCCGGGCGTGCCCCTTGAACAGGGCCCCTACCCCTGCTAGAGGCCACGGGGGAGGTGCGCCCTTGAACTATGTGCAGGAAGGTTGTGGAATCTTCCCGAAGGAGAAGCGGGGGGCTGCTCTTAGGAACACGGGGAAACAGAGAGCCGGCGCTGCAGGGGGGCAGAGGCGGGCAGCCAGGCCACAGTGAGCCCAGCTGCCACAGACCGCAGACACACTCAAAACACGAAGGACGAGGTAGTGCCGGCAGGGCTGAGCGCCCGTTCGGCCTGGGCCAGGCTGTCGCGGGCCTGGCGGTCCAGGTCGTGGCACACCTGCAGGGTGTGCTGGAACTGGCGGCAGGCCTCCTCCAGGATGGAGCTGCTCCGGGGGGGCCAAGACTCCCAGTAGCCTGGCTCCACCCAGGGCTGGGCCTCGGTGGCCCCGGGACCGGGGCTGGGGCTGGGGCGCAGGGAGCTATCCAGGTCCCGGCATAGCTGATAGAACTCGCTGCCCCGGCCTGTCACGCGCTCACCGTCGATGACCTTGAGGCCGGGGAGCAGCTCTCGGACGGCCGCCCAGTACGAGGGGCTGCTGCACAGCGGGTTGCTGAGCCGGGCCAGGGGGTCCCGCAGCCGCAGGTACTCAAGGCCCCGCAGGCCAGCCAGACACTGCAGCTGGCCGGGGGTGGCCAGCAGGTTGCCTGCGGCATTAAGGCTCTGCAGGTTCTCGCAGGCGGCCAGCGGCTCGAGCGCCGTCAGCCGGTTGTCGGCCACGTTGAGCACCAGCAGCTGGCGCAAGGAGGCCAGCGGGCCCAGCTGCGTGAGCGCGTTGCCCGACAGGTCCAGCCACTCGAGCCCCAGGCACTCCCCCAGGCAGCCCAGGTCCACCAGCCCCAGGCCCCGAAGCTTCAGCAGCAGGATGGACTCCAGCGCGAACTCACCCGAGTGAGACTTGAGCAGCTGGGGTGTGACGCGCACCCCGTCGGCCTCTGCCGGCTTCTCACCCTGCAACTCCATCGGATGAAGTCAGTCGGCGGGGAGACCTGGGCTCTGGCGGCTCTGACACAGGGACGCGGATGCCACGGGGGTCGGCTGACGGCTCGCCCTGCAAAAGGCACCATCCACTCCGCCTGGGCCAGCGCCGGAGGCCCGCTTCCGACAGCCCTGCTCGAGGGCCAGCGGGATCCTACGGGGAGACAATCACACCATAAGCCGGCCTCCCCTGAGCCCCTCCGGAGCCCGTGGACGCAGGCCAGGCCTGCCTGAGGACACAGAGCCCTCCGGGGTAGAAGGGGCCCCAGACAGGATCCAATGACGATGGCCACACTGGATGGCATTCCGGGCGCGGGCCACAGACTAATTCTTCCCGTTTTCTGTATCCTGACCGGAGGCAAAATGTCTTCCTTTTCCTTTTTCAGTACCTGCTCATGATCTCTCCTTATCAAATTGTAAGGTATTTCTTTTTAACCATTTCAATGAATTCCTGAAGAGCTAACAGGTCTTCTGTTTCCTTCCACATGCAGATGCAAAAGACAGCACACTGGGCCTCACTTGTTCTCTCAAACATGTTCTCCACTCAATGTTTTTTTTAACATGAGCGATGAATTCAAAGTGGTTTCCAGATTGTGTGGGCCAACTTGTAACCTCTGCTTGAGGTCGGGGGGCCTGAAGGCTCAGCTCTCTGCGCAAGGTGGGGAGACTGAGGTCAAGGAGGGAGGGGCGGGCCAGCAAAGGCCCCCAGAGGAGGGGGCAGCACGGGCAGTCCCGAGGCCGCCGCTGCCCACCCTCGACCCCAGCTCCTTCCACAGCAGCTCTTTGCTCTGGCGCCAACAGAAGGGCGACAGTCCCTGTGTGCCGGGCAGCACAGCTCGGGTTACCAGAGAAGGCAAGGAGGGCCCAAGGCCAGGCAAAGAAGCCGAGCGTGCTGGAGGGAAGGGCCTGGCTAGCACCTAGGTTCCAGAAAGGCAGGGGAGGGTGGGCCCTTCCAGGCACCAGTGGCTGTGGGGCGGCATGAAGCCAGGTGCTAGCGCGAGGCCGGGAAAGACAGCAGCAGCGGCGCCCACAGAAGGGTCAAGGTTTCCGCAGAGAGGAAAACAAGAAGGCGCCTCTGCGCCAAGTGGCAGCCTCCCAGCCCTGCCGACTCTGGCCAGGCCTGGGCCAGGCAGGGTGACGCAAAGAACCATGGGGCTGTCCACTCCTGCTGTTTATAAAGCCTGGCCTCCAGGGTATCAGAGAGTCCAAGCCTGCATTTATGTAATCCACACCACTTTTTACTTCCTTCTCCAAGGAATCCACGCCCAGATTTCCTCCCCCTCCCTCAGCCCCCCCCATCTCTGAGAAGGGGGTCCCCATGTCCTAACCTAGCTCCCCTCTAGTGTGCAACACCCCTTCATTTCTTCCCAAAAGCGATGTGAGACATCCACTAAGAAGTCTGGGTCACTGTGTTTGAACGGGATCTGCTGCGGCTTGGAAGTAGCGAGCAGGGGTTGAAACTGCTGCCTGCGGCGGCAACCGGGGGGAGTGGGGGCGCAAGGCGGGCACTGGGCACTGGAAGCTGTAAATGCAGAGACACACGGACTGCACCGGACCGCACCGAAGGTAGTGAGAGCTGCAGAGGGGCGCTCTCTGGAGTCCAGGGACCCAGTCACGTTACTGGATGCGTGTGGGACACACAGGACAGGCAGGGGGGCAAGACGACATCCAGCTGAGGTGACCGTGGGCATTGGGCCGAGGAGGCGTCTGGAGCTCTTGGCTGAAGGGATTCAGCGTCACCTGCGGAGGTGCCCAGTGGGAGTGGGTGACGCACTGGGCCAGCCTCTTCGGGGAACACAGATCTCTTTAAGTGTCTGCACACCTCTCTCCAGGGCGATGCAGAGCCTCCCCAGCCACACGCTATTTTGGGGGCGAAAGTGGTCAGAAGGCCCTGGCGTCCCGTGAAAAGGAGCAGCCATGAGGACCAGAAGGGTGGGCAGTGGGGGGGAGAGGGGAGGGAACTGTGCGTGCTCCCCACATTACAACTGGGAAGAACGCTTTTTGCAGCAGAGGAAACAGACGAGCCAAGAGCACATTTGCTGGGGATCGGATCGGGTCTTCCCCACCCCACATCCCCACCTGGCCGGGTGCAACCTCCCGTCCGAGCGCTCGCCGGGGACAGCACTGCAGTCACCGAGGTGAAACACGGATCCGCCAGCCGATGGACCTCCGCTCCGCCCCGCTCCCACCTTACCCGCCATCTGCACACCTCAAGCAGGCCGGTGCGGGCGCAACCAAGCGCCCACCCCACCGCGCACACCCAGCTCCCACCCGAGCCAGCAGCACAGGGCAGGCCCCGCCAGGTGGACGTGCTCCTCTCGAGAGAACCGGAGTCCTCCTGTCCTGGTCCCGCCCTGGAAAGGAGTGCACAGAAGCTCCTGGTCCCGCGTGTGTCTGCCAGCAGGGCTCGGTCACATGGACGAGACTGTGACGAAGGCACAGCGGACGCTCGGCTTTCCTTGGGACGCGTCTTCCCTTATTCAGGGCTGCCTTCGCTGAGTCTCACTTTACCTCCCTAGGGAGTGGGCAGGAAAATGACGTCCACGAGCTGGCTGGGGCCGGCCAGGGCTGTGTCTCGGGGAGAGCTGGCCGACGTGGAGCAGCCTCTAGTGCTCTGTCACCGGCTGTTGCGGAGACCCTCGAGAGCCTTCCTCTGGCCGTGCGCCTCCCCCATGCACAGTGCAGATCAGGGCCCCCTATCTCCTCGGCCGCTCAAAGGCAGGTTTGTCTTGGTTGCACGGGTTATCCTGTGCCTTCTAGAATGCTCGGCAGCACCCGTCTGCCACCCGCAAGAAGAGAGTAGCAAGGCCACCAACAAGCCATGACACTCAAATGTCTCCAAACATTGACGAATGTCCCCTGGGGGCAAAACTGCATCCCCCCACCCCCACCCCAAGAGCTACTGCTTGGGCCCAGCCAGCTTCTCGGGCACCCTCTTCCACTCCCCCGACTCCCACGTGCTGCCAAGCCTGCTGCCTAGCCCTCCTCGCCGGCCAACACTGCAAAGCCGGCGCAGGGACTCCACAGCAGGAAGAGCTCAGGGGACCAGGAGCAACATGCCCGCTCCCCCACCGCCGGTGACATTAGGGCCCCTCACATTCCTGCCCCCCACCCCGGCTACCGAGTCAGAATTAGAGAGAGAGATATGGGACGGCGTGTGTCTCAGAGCCACGGGGAGAACCCAAGGCCCCACTCTGATCTCACCACCAGCTGCACTTGACAGAGTTGGGGATGCGAAGAGCTGCAGCCATAGCCGCCCCCCCCAGACGAGCCTCACCTCCTGCCCAGGGGGTTCTGGAACAGCTCTGGGGGGTGAGGGCAGAGGCCAGACTTTAAATCACGCTACTCCAACCACTAAACATGATCTTACAAAGCTTTATTTAAGAAACAAAATGCAGTAATTACGAAATTACAATATAGTCAACAGGACAGAGAATATGCTCCCAAGATTAAAAGAAGAAGTATGTCCGGTTCTTAGCAAGCCTGTCTGAGTGAAAGGATCCTGGTTAATTTTTCCTGCGCGCTTCCTTACATCCTCGGTGACTTCTGAATGTCCTATTGTGAATGACTCATAGAGACGCAGGACTGTCGACCCTTCCAAGGGAGGCGAGGGGACAGGCGTCCCGGGCTGGTCCCCACAGCCAGGGCCCAAGAGCAAGTTGGGCTGCAAGGGCCTTGCCCCACCTCTGCCTAGCGACCTTCCCTCTACCACCCTTCCGGCGCCCGAGCACCTAAGGAGAGCCTGGCTCGCATCATGGTGACAGGCCTGCCCTGATCCTCCGGCCTCTCCCTTTCCGTCTCTCCTCACCTGACCCCCCCAGCTCCGACCCTGCCCTGCAGGTCCTCTGGACTGTCTGGCTCTGGTGGGTCGCATATGCATCTCTCCTTGCTTCCAGGCGAAGGGTTTGCACTTGGCAAGTGACCGGGGAGACAGGGAGGTGTGAGTGCTGCAGGGGGCGGGGGGGGGGGGGGCACAAACGAAGCTACAGAGAGCCTGGACAGCCATGGAGCTCTTCCCGAGACCGCTTTCACTGTAGAAAGGAAGAAACCCCAGGGCCTCCAGCAGTCTGGAAACCAATCACGGTTCCATCAGCTCTCCTGGCTGGACAGTCCCATCGGCAGGGGTGCTCTGGCCACTCTGGGATCCACAAGGAAGTACCGACCCCAAGAAGACGGGTGTGTGCGTGTGTGCATAAGCTTCCCTCTTAACACGGCTGCTCCAGCACACGCTTCTTTCTTCTACAGCAAAAGCCAACTGCGGAAAAGGCTGCCTAGCTTACTTGGCCTCGCTGGCTGATATTTCCCACCTGCCAGCACCTCTTCTCGTCCCTGGTCGCTGTTTGAGAAGGCAGAGCCCTTAAGGGCATGTCACGTACAGAGACAAGCTGCACGGGCCCTCACTGCCCACACACATGGCAAACCGCACTGAGGCTTAGAGCACAGGACGATTTACAGTTACCTCCTGACAGATGTGACCTCTTCTACGCCCAAACTGCTGGAAACAAATTAAGCGACGGCTGGACGGAAAACATCTTCCTGGAGGCAAAAGGCAACCTGTCAGGAAATGACAGACTGTCCCCACTCCTTCCAGACACCCCCGTCCCGTTGAACAGCCTGGAGTGCCGGGTCTGCTCTCCCCTCCGAGCCCGGGCAGAGCTCTCCTGCAGGCGGACTTTCAGACAATCAGGCAGAGGTCGGCCTCGCCGGCCTCGTCCCCCTCGGCCAGGTCTTCCTGGGGGAAGAGGAGGGGAGGGGCAGTGTAGTTGGGGAAATTCTCCAGGTTGGTCTTCAGGAAGAGGAGGCGCTCGATGGTCCCCACTGGGAGAGGGGTGCTGTGCTGCACCAGAGCAGGGCTGCCCAGGGAGGCACAGACACTTCCAGAGAAGGCCCCTGTTGGGGGACAGGACAGATAGACAGTCGCCAGTCTTGCCAGGGCCGGCCAGACCTCCTGCCTCTTCTCCCAGTAGATCAGCGGGTCCTCCTGGGCGCCGATCGTCTCATTCTCACGCAGGTACTTCTTGACGATGACGCTGGCCAGGTGGCTCTCGGTGGCAAGGGAGGCACCGCTTCTCTCGGACGCCAGCAGCCCCACACTCTCCAGCTGCTCCAGCAAGCTCCTCTCCCTCCGGCCCAGCAGCAGAGACCCAGAGCCGCTTCTCCGCACGGGCTCTTTCTGGCCCCTCTCCTCGGCCCCAAGGCTTCTGGCTCCCCCACCGCTCAGGGTAGTGCCTGCATGCGTGGTCTGGGGGCCGTGCGGGGAGGGCGAGGGAGGCAAGGGCTGTTCAGACACCATAATCTCCTTCACCTTGTACACGAGAACTTGCTTCCAGTGGTCAATGTCGGCCCCTGTGGGCAGGATGGCCTCGATCCGGCCCTTGAAGCGGGGGTCGAGCAGGGTTGCCAGCACGAACTCCTTGCGGTGGAAGAGCTCGTTGAGCTGCTGGTCTGTGGTGAGCTGCAGGGCCAGGCCCTTGGCCAGTCGCACGGCAGCCCCCACTTCCACGCTGCCCTGCTCCTCGAAGTGCTGGGGCACCTGCTCCATGAAGATGTGCAGGAAGCGGAGCTGCGGCAGCACCTGGCTCAGAGAAGCCCGAGCCGCGCTCGCCTCCCGGACTGCCACCTGGAAGGGCCGTAGAAGCGTGACGAGACTGTCCGTCAGGCTCCAGAACACGGCCGACAGGGCCGAGCTGGCCTTGCCCAGCTGGTGCTCCTCCTCGTACTCCCGCAGCGGCCGCTGCTGCCCCACCAGCCACTCCATCAGGCGGAAGGCAGACACCCAGTGGTCTGAGAGCTCCCAAAAGGGCTGCTGGGCCGGGAGGCCGCACCGCCGCTGCAGCTGGGTGAGCAGCTGCCGGGCCCTGGCGGAGCCTTGGAAGTGACTGCAGATGGCCCTGACCGTCCCCAGGATGATCTGGACGCTTTGATGGTGACACAGGAAGTTTGTCACCAGGGAGTCGAGGCAGTGGGCAAAGCAGGGGAGGTGGGTGTAGCCCTCCGTCCTCACGGCCTGCTCCAGGCTGAGACAGCTGCCTGATACCAGGAAGCCCGGCTGCAGGGAGGTGCGGCTGAGCCACAGGCTGACCTGCTCCCACAGCTCCCGCTGCCTCTCCTCCGCGGTGCTCTCCTGGGACAGGCCTCGAACCCAGAGCACAGCTTGCTTCCTGGGGCTCTCCGACGCCCCCTGCCGACTGCCCGGACGTATTGCCCCCCAGTGGGCAGTGACGGCCACGTAGTCCACAGCAGAGTCCCGGGCTGCCGTGGACACGGTGAGGTGGACGCAGCCGCCCTCGGCCAGCCGCATCTCCCGACACACCTGCTCGCCCACGGCCGCGTGCAGCAGAGGCAGCGCCGTATCGGAGAAGAAGGCTGGAGGCGGCACGTGGTAGCAAGGGTCCGCCTGGGCCATAAACCTTCTGAAAGGTGGGGCCGAAACAAAGGAGAGCGGCAAGGCCAGGCTACAGAGCAGCTCTGCGATGCCCAGGTTCCAGGCCTGGCCTCGGGGCAGGCTGGGGGTGCAGGGGCCTCCCTGGCCCTCCACGACCGCTAGCGGGAGAGCAGCAGGTTCATCTTTGGTGGAAGCAGGCAAGAGGGGTGGAGCCAGGAACAGGGGCTCAGGCCTGCCCGGGGCCAGCTGCTGGCCACTGTCTCCTGAAGTGGAGGCACCGGGGCCGTGTCCTGCTGACGGGAGCCCTTTGGCACTGGCGGGCAGGCCCTTGCGCTTTTTCTCCTCGGTCCCTTCCCCTTTCTCCCCTGGACTGGCTGCGGCTGGCCTCCTCGCGCTCTCCAGCCCGTGCTTACCCACCAAGTGACGGAGCAGGCCTGAGGTTTGGAAATGGCCCTTCCATCTGCCCTGTGGGACGCTAGCGTGACAGCGAGGGCACGTGACGTGGCAGACATTCTTGCAGTCCGCAGTAAACAACCGTCTGATGTCGGACACTGGCTTCTGCCCCGCGGTGTCCAGGCGGCCGGGCGAATGCCTGGGGAAATCCCAGCCCTTGGTCTCTGCCTTCAGAATTCTGACCAGCTTCTTCAGGCACGGCGGCTTCTGGAGGCTCTCCAGGGACGATGGTTCCCCGACAGCAGCGAGCAAATGCCTCTTCTTCCACCTCCTGAGGCGGCGCACCTCCCTGGCCAGATGGGCTATGAGGACGTCAGCCTGCTTCACCTTCTCGCTCTCACGGGGCTGGCCCACCTCGGACCTGTCCAGACTGGCCGCCTGGACCGGCGCTGCGGCCGCGGGGGACTGGCCCAGGCTGAGCACTGGGTCTCTCGACTTCTTTAGTGTGGGCTCCCCGTCCTCTCTCTGTCCGCGCACCTTCGGTTTGGACGCCTTCTTCTCAGGCTGCCCAGGGGTCTCCTGCCCAAGCACACATTTGAGGTTAGAGAGGCCAGAGTCTCCCTTTGGCTTATTCCACTCAGGGCTGGCCAGGCACTTCGCGCGGGAGGCCGCGGCGTGAAGGTCGGGGCTCCCCCGGGAGCAGGATTTTCTCTTCTCGCTGTAGACATGGAGGCCTGGGGAGCCTTCTTCCTGCTCTCCCAGGAACACCTGGTCACGTGACGGGACCGACGAGGAAGCGGGGAGAGGATGAGGTCTCTTCCTCTGTGGAGGCCGATCCTGTCCGCTTCCTTTCGGGGAGACAGAGGACCCAATTCTCCTATGGCCACTGACAGCCCTCTCTTCTGTATCTACAAACTCTAGCTTAACCTCCGTCTCCAGCAGGCGCCCCACAGCACCCCAGCCAAGTCCGTGAGTGGTACTGGTAACTCTGGTGTGAAACTCGGAGTCAGGAGAAGTCGGGGGAGCCGCCGGGCTCCCGGATCCAGTCACGGAGGAGTCGGCACAGAGAGGCGGCTCCTGGCCCGCTGAGCCTGAACGTGTACGTCTCTTGTGGGGCTTCCTGGGTTTTTCTACTGGCAACATGCTTGGGAACTTGCGGGAAATGAGGAGATGGGCCCAGGCTGCAAAGCAAGATGAAGACAATGGCTCTCAGCTGCCCTGCTTGGCGTTGGGGACCATGAGGGGGAAGGCAAGGCTGGGGGGGAGACAGGCAAGCAGAGGATGCAGGCGTAGGGAGATCCGGGAAACCAGTCCGCGGACAAAACTCTCAAGCCCTGACACCCTTGGTGAAGGCTGGCACTCGCTCCTGCAGACCAGGCAGAGCGGCTCGGACAGAAATCCCCACAGCTCTCTGGACCTCAGCGGGCTCAACGTCTATGTGGGCCACGCTAACTGAGGTTTCTCTCTTTCCTCTCCATGTTTACGGAGAACCTGGCACACTCGGCTGGTTTCTTTTGTTGCGGATACACCAGAAGACAAGCAAAGCCCCTGTGTGCGCGTGGCCTCCAGCCTGTCTGGCAAGACAGACATGAAGAGCCGAGCTCACATCATGGAAAGCTCGAGCTGCCAAGCAGTGTGAAGGAGCGCCACTTGCGGCTGTGAGACCCCAAGGAGGGGACTGACCTTGCCAAGATGTGGGGCAGGTTTCCCTGGAAGAGGAGCAGGCGCCGGGTGCTGTAAGCTCAGGCCGAGGGAGTAGAGCTTAGTCCCGTGCCCCTGGGCTGTACCTGTCACCCAGCAGGGCAGCAGAAACAGGTCATGATGCTATACATACTAGGCAGTGACGCAGCCAGTGGCCTCGCTAGATTTTTTGAAATTCTTTTTCTAGAAGTCTGCACCAGGAAACACGGGACAGGAGCACAGAACAGGACAGCCCCTAATGCCAGCGATTCACGTCCCCAGGGTCCTGTCACGCCCCTCTCCCCGTCCCAGAGAGGCTCCTGCAGGGCTGCTCACACTTCCTCACCTCCCATGACCCTCGAAGGCCTGCTCTTCTGGCTCTGGCCTTCGCCGCTCCCTGACGCTGCCCTGACAAGGCCACCAGTCTCCTCCAGTGGACTCCCCTGCCCGCACTAGGGTGCTGGGCCATGTCTTCCGTTTGGAACCCCATCTCTCTGTGGCCCTGGGACACCTCATGTCCTTGGTTTTCCTCTCACCTGCAAATTCTTTGCAGTCTCTGGGCTGGTCCCTCTTTCTCCCGCCTGTTCCTTCCTGCTGTTGCCCAGGCTCCCTGCCCCATTTCTCATCCTGCACACCCTCCCAGACTGGGGCTACGTTCGCACCCTGACATGAGCCTGTGTCTGACTCAGAGCCTTCTCTTCAGCTTCCCCTCTCCGCCCTGCTCTTCCTGCGGTCACCACAGTCGTGTCAACGGGACAGCTGTTCGCCCAGATGCTCCCACCCCGAGCCGAGGCATAGTCCTCAACTCCTTTCCCTTGCTCGTTCTCCTCGAGATTAGGTCACATGCAGGTTCTGGCCCGACAGGAAAGGGACACGAAGAAGTCAGGAGAGAAGTACGTGGAAAGGGAAGGAAAGGGAAGGAAAGGCCTAGTGCTAGAATGCCTTTCTCTGGACAAAGGGAGACTCCACGGAAGGTAACCTAACAGCCCCACCACTCACGTCGGAAAGCAAGTGGGTCTTGTCTCTTCACACCAGAATGACATACAGACTCAACCAGAAAATTTAGAACCAGTACGTTCTGGCACTGAGTGATGTTAAACATTGAGAAGAATCACCAGGGAGGGCAGGCCTGCCTTCGCAGGCGACAAGCCCACTGAAGCAGCGCCAGGAAGATTCTGCCCGTGGAGGGTGGGCAACGTGAGGCTCACGCTGAGCCCCCGTCTCCGAAGGACCAGAGGCATTACCTTGGGCCCAGTGCCCAGGAACTCAGGCGCCACACCAGACGTCGGACCGCCATGGGGCACTGTGAAGGGGCCGGACAAGATCTCTACTGAAGCGGCAGACACCATCCCAGCCCCACACATGCCCTGAGATGTCAGAACTGGAGTGGGCTGACCTCTGCTCTGATTTTAGGACAAAAGAATTGGAAAGCCAGAGTGGGAGTGTGATGGTCTGTGGCAGAGCGCAAGAGCAGAGCTGGCCGCAGGCCTCCAGAAACACTGTGTAAGCAGCATCCCGACGGAGAACGCAGAGCAGGCTGGGGAAACCGGGCCAGCGCCAGACCCGCCTCACTGTCGACGGCCAAGGAAAGGGACAAACCTGTGTGTTGGGGCTGCAGCTGGGGCCACGCCAATCCCGTTCTGTTCTCCAATTAGCCTTGTCCCATCAGCACACCTGTTTTCTGCAAATACTCCTGATTCACTTGACTGTTGAACAAGAATTCATTGGAGGCCCACCCACAGCCAGCACTGTGCCCTAGAGACACAAGTACAGGAGAGGAAGCGCCCCACTGGCACTCAGGACAAGACGACAACTTGAAGTGGGCCCATGGCGCCAGAGCAAGGCAAGCGGTGTGTGGTGCCACGGAGGCCGGGCCTCGGGCTGACCTACAGATAAACCGAATCTACGACACTGGACTTCAGATTCTGTCTTGTGAGGGACCACTTACCCGAGGTGACGTTCCAGGAGCCCCAACTCCGGATGGACCCCCTGGGTAGAGGTGGGGTCTCGTGCAGTCACCGGCAGCAACAGTCCTACCGCCCCTCTCCCTTCCACGGAGGCGCACAGGATGAGGACTATGAGGCAGGTGCCGTGGGGAGCCTCCACGTGAACCTAAGATGTAAAATTTGATAAGAAAATCATTCCCAAACCCCAGTAGTTTATCTGTAAGAAGTTCCTGGTGACATTTCTCACCATAGAAGACAAATGCACATCCGAGGAGAACTACAAGACGGAGACACCCCCCACCCCGGGGTACCCAGCAGGCAGCCACGGGAGTGCCGCCGCGGGGTCCTGGGAGGCAGGGAGGGAGGACGGGAGCAGGTGACAGCAGCAGGATGGCGGCAGCAGGGACAGTCTGGAGAGCTGGTCCGGAGGCAGACTATGCGGGAGTTCCCAGGTAAAGGAGAACCAGGGGACAGAGAGGGACTCTCTCGTGATCCCATTTACTAACGCAATTTACTTTTGAATATACCAACGTGAGGTTCTTCTGGAACAAGCCTTTGCAAGTACATGTGCCAGATAAAGGTCAGGGATGTAGGGCACGGGCGGTGAGCGGGTTTATCTTTGGAGACAAGAAAGAATCTAGTTTTTCGGAGAGCAAAGAAGGCAGGCAGGCTGTAGCACCAGGAAAGCCCTCGAGTGTGGGCTGGGGGAGAGGTGCGGCAGTCCCTGCTCTGGAGCCTACAGATTTCCAAGGGGAAGCCATCCGTGTCCGGAGGCAGCAACGTGCTGGCTGAGCCCGAGAGCGGAGGTGCCGTAGCACTTCCAAGTGTGCTGGCTGCACGGACTAGCACTCTTAGCATCCCTCTTCCCAGGTGCACGCCCACATGGAAAGGAGTCACTTCTCTATTGCTCTCGTGCCCGCCTCCCCCCAGAGCCTTGAGGGGAGCTCTGCCCACCCAGCGCATCCCACCACCCAGCCGAACCCGCAGGCCCCCTCCTGTCTCCGCTCCTCCACTGTCCACCCATCCCAGACCCCACATTGCAAAGGGCTTGCTGGGCCCTCCAGTCCCGGCTTCTCACGCCCTCACCCGCTCAACTGTGCCGAGAGGAAAGGTGGTGAGAAGAATGGGAGGCCAGGCACATGTGGAAGGAAAAGCGTAGAGAGAACCACTATGTATTTTTGGGGTCTGACTCACATGCAAACCCTATGTGACCTGTCTTTAGTAGTAAGGGTGCATCACTGGACTTCGCATTATGCAAAAGTGACATAACATGAGGCCCGTCTTAAAGCGTAGGCCAGGAGAACCCTTCGCTCCATAACGGAGCGAGAGCACGCGGTCGGCGGCCGGGGTGCGTGGGCTGACATCCTGGCTGCCACCCAACCGCTCGGAGCCGGCACTAGCGCGCCTCGGCTTTTCCAGCCACACCACAGGCACAAGAGCACCCACCTCCCAGGCTTGTTAGGGGAGCCCAAACATGTAACCGAGTGTTCCGCGGCTGTCCTGGGCACAGAGCGTGCTGGACACGAACCACGGGCCAGTACGGGCTGCCTCGCCGGGCGTGTTTTAGGCGCAGGGCACTGGGCACTGGCAGGCGGCAGGCCTGGGAGAGACACAGCCGGGCCGTTCCAGGCGCGGGGCGGGGCAGGGCAGGCCTGGGCGCCCCGGTCCCCCGAGCCTCGGCGCCCCGGTCCGTAAAGTGGCACCGAAACGCGCCCTCCCCGGCTTACCTAGGCCCCCTGAGACCAGGCACGCGAAGCAAGGTGCGGCTCCCGCCGCAGCCGACCGCCCCACCACGGCCGGCAGTGACCCGCCGCCGCTCGGCCGGCCACCGCGTTTCCCCCGAGAGCCACCGCGGGAGCCTCGGGAAGGCGCCAAAGGCCCCGCGGAGCCGGGGAAAGGGGCTCGGGTTCCGGGACGCGCAAGGGCTACTTCCGGGAGCGACTCTCACCCACCCCCGCCTGCGGATGGTACGCTCCTCCGGCCGGGGCAGGGGGCGGGGCAGCCCCCAGTGCGCAGGCGCGGCGGCCGCGGCCGGAAGCGATGGGCTCGCGCCGGCTGTACGGCTGCAAGTCGCGCGGTCTTATCACAGGGGCTGGGACGCCTCGGTGCTAATCTACTGGCGCTGACTTAGCGGTGTTAGTCTTCCCCCACTAACCGATCGCCAAGGTCCTCTCCGACCCGGGCTCCCTGCGCCCTGGGACTCTGTCCGAGGGCGATCAGCGACTGGTGCGCGCGCACAGACGGAAGGGCCCGCAACAACCGTAATGGTCCTGCCGCAGCCTGGAAGGCTCACCCGGCCTTAGGGGAAGCCCTACCAGGGGGTCTCCGCGGCAGTTTCCCGCTGCTTGCTGATGTCGCGAAGGCCTCGCCCACGGCGCAGGGGACGTGTGTCCCCATGTGCCCTGGGGCGCTCTCCACCACCTCCCCAAACTGAATTGTTAAGGGGCACAGAGGCCGTGTTCCCTGGGCTGAGCAGAGGCGGACCCTTCCCCCGACCAAGATGCCCACGTCTTGTCCGCAGACTCCCTTGAGCTTCTTTCCACCTCTAGAGCCGGACGGATAGGACGAAGGCCAGGGTCACTATCGGGCCTTGGGCAGTCCTACCTATCCATCTTCCCCGGGGTGGTCTCGGTTTTTGCCCCCTCCTCCCAGTGCCCCTCATCTGGCCCCAAGCAAGTCAAGTCCAGGCTGGGCCAGTCCTCCAGGTTGGGCTAAAATCAGGACCTCTGCAATGAGAGTACTCATCTTTATACTTTATTGAATCATTTTTAATCTTTCTTGATTCTTTCCGTGCCTCAGAGATGTCTCTCTGCATTGCTTTCATTTCTGTGGTTCTGCAAATCATGACTATATCATACTTTCAAATATCTGGGCGTTTCCTTAATACTGTGGGTTTTTTTTTTTTTTTCCCAGTAATTTCCCGGTTATTTCTTGCCATGTTTATATTTTCCTGAGAACTTTTTTTTTTTTTTAGGTTTTATTTATTTGACAGAGAGAGACACAGGGAGAGAGCAAACACAAGCAGGGGGAGTGGGAGAGGGAGAAGCAGACTCCCCACTGAGCAGGGAGCTGGATGCAGGGCTGGATCCCAGGACCCTGGGGTTATGACTGAACTACCCAGGCGCCCCTCCTGAGAACTTTAGAATAAGCACGTGTATTCTAGTAACCTCCCCCCAGATCTTTGGTGTTTTCATTGATACTGCATGTGTAATTTCATGCAGTACGTGATACTGCATACATGATACTGCATGTAACGTCATGAACATTTGACAGGAAACAGAAAGATAACAGAAACAGGCCCCAGGTTTCATGGCCCTCAGTTCCTGGGTCCTATCTTAGATACCAGAGGGCTCACAGTGCTTGCCACTTCCGTTTCCACAAAGTGGATCAACATGGTGTCCGTGATGGGAATAAAACAGGCAAAGGCAGCTGAGATCCTGGCAGAGTAAAGAGCGGCATGGAACTAACGTATATAAAATAACGTGATTTATGGCTCCCACTTACTGGTGAACCAGTCACTTTTTGATCCATTCTCTTGGCCCATATTCACAATCTCGATGAGGCAGGCCCTATTTTTACTATACCATCTGAGCAATAAAACTAAACATCCTGAAGATAAACTTGCACTCAGCTAACTGCCAGTGGAATGGGAATTTGAACCCAGGCACCCCAGGTCTTGATTGTGCATTCTCAACCTTGACGCTGAGCTGAGCCACTCAGGCAAGGTGGAGGGCTTTTGGGAGGCTGGGCAGAAAAAATAAAGACAAGAATGCTTGCTGAATCAAATCCTACAGACCCAGGACACAGCTGTTGCTCCTGGTCAAGGCCACAGCATCTGCATTTATCTTTCCAGGCCCAATGTTTCTGCTGTGTGAGGCACAGAAGGCCTGGTACAGAGATTTACCACCTCAGGGTCTCCCACGTCTTTTTCAGGGCTGACCTTGACCGGAAAGACTGACCTCTTTTCAGATGAAGGGAAGAGCCTTGTTGCTGTCACAGTACTTAATCCTGAGGTTAAGGAGTTAAGGCGGTAGTTCCCATGAGTTTCTGGTAACATCCGTTCCAAACATCCCACCTATGATTTTCAGGGAAGATCCTGGCAGGGTGAGCTCAAGGTTTTGCTGGGCTCAGTGCAACAGAGAGCTCCCCCACTCACTTGGCCTCTGATGAGCCACCAGCTTATTGCTGGACTGCACAGTGCTGGAATTAGGGTCTGCTCAGATCTCCAAGAATCCCCTAAAGTTTGAGTGCATCCTTCTCCCCAGGCTGTGGTCTCCAGGTCAGGAGTTCCAGGTCCTGCTTGGAAGGGCTCACGGGACACCCAACGCTCAGGATACCAGCTGCACTCAAGCTTTCCAATCCCCTTCTGCAAGAGCTCTGGGTTGCTAAACTGATTAAAATGTATCAATTCCAGGGCACCTGGGTGACTCAAAGGTGACTCTACCTTTGGCTCAGGTCATGATCCCAGGGTGCTGGGATCCAGCCCTACCTCCTTCTCTCTGCTCACTGGGGAGCCTGCTCCTGCCCCCTGCCTGCCTCTCTGCCTGAGATTTCTGTCTGTCAAATAAATAAATAAAAATCTTTAAAAAAATGTTTCAGTTCCCTGAGTGGTTGAGATTCTAGAGTACTTGTTCTCAATACAGCAGTGGGGAGGACTTTGCCCCCATTTCAAAAAGGCTAGAGACATAGATGGTTGTCAACCAGAAGCTGGGAGCAGGGGTCTTCTGGCATCTGGTGGGTAGAGGTCTGGGGTACTGCTAAACATCCTCAACTCAGGGTAGTAGCCCTTGCCCCAACAAACAGTTATCCAGCCCGAACTATGGAGAGGGCCGAGGTCAGGAAACCCTGTCCTAGAGAGTTTCAGCTAGCACAAGAACCCTTGGGAGGCTTGTTTAAAACGCAAAATCCCGTCTCCTCTGTGACATTCTAATCCAGCAGGCTTTGGGATGGGACCCAGGAATCTGCATTTTCAAGCATATCAGATAATGCTCTTATGTGGATCGTCTTCCAACCCGATTCAAAAACTCTGGCCCCCAGACCTGTGTAGCCCTGCCTAAGAAGCACCCGGAGTGCATATGTCAAGTCTGGGACCCTCACTCCATCCCCAGAGACTCTGCTGTACGCTGCCTGGCTGTATCCTAGCATTCGATGGTAGGTTCATGAATAGAACGTGGTCGGAGTTAGACTGGACTTTGGCCATCTGCCCTCACTTTTCTGCTATTACATGTGAAGCAAAACTCTGGTGGCTGCCAAATGACTTTGTTCCGGGAAACCCCAAGGTTTATAAACAAAGGTCATTTCCCAGCACACAGATATGGAACTTATAAGCCCTCCCACTGGCTTTCACTTCTGCTCCTCACACTCCCATTGCTACCAACTATCCTGATTCCATTCCAAGCAACTAAAACTCACCAAGGGGATCACGTGAGGGTCTTCATCAAGGAGGGGTGACTCTGTGGCCTGTGGTAAATGTACACTTCCGTCTGTACCTCCTCTTCCCTGTTCTGAATCTGGGCTGAGAGGCATCCCTTCTACAGCCTGGAATATGCCTGCTCTCTCAGGGATGCTGAGGTGGGAGATGGCTTGGAAGGCTGGCATCAGAGCAGCATCAAGCTGGCAAGTGTCCTTAGCTCCTTGCCCTTTGGTTTTCCCAAGCAGCGCCTGGCACGAAGCAACTGCTCAGTAAACATGGGCTGTGGTCACGCTCACATACTCTTGAAGGACATTTCACCCAGGCTGTGATCTCCTCTGGGGAATTGTCCCTGCCCATCCACTAACAGCCCCGTTCTAAGGCCGCAATCTCTGGAGGCACTGCCCGTGGTGGCATGAACGTCTCTGGAGGTGTCGATCCCTCGCTGGAGCACTGCCCCCTGGCGGCCACCCTCTGTGCGTGCAGCTTCGCTTACCCTGGCCACTTTGGGTCTTCTCTCCTGGCTTGTCCCGTCCCAGGCCTGAAGCTGCTTCCCAACCCACTCTGCCACGAAGTATGGTGCCGGGTTATCCTACTCTCTGCCCCCGCCCATCCGTAGGGTTCTTATGCTTCAACTGAGTTCTCCAAGCGTCTCTGTCTGAGGCTGACACTAATCGACGTGCCGTTCGGGTGTTAGGTGGTGGGTGCTTGAAACTGACCGTGAAAAACGGGATCTCAGCACACATGCTTCAGTCCAGACCCCATGCCCAGACTCAGCCAGCCTGGCATGGCTCTAGGCAGCCCAAGGCTGGATTCCCTGGCACAGCCAAGCCTCGCTGGGCTCTTGTTTGAAAAAGCTCTGGGCTGTCAGAAGAATTTACTGTCCGTTCTAGCCAGTGCCCGACCACAGATCTCTGACCTACTGCCCTTTCTTAGAGCATTTACTTAAAAAATCGCTTCCAATCCTGAATCCTTCCTCTGTCCCCATGAGGCATGGCTGTATGGATCTCCTGCAATCCAGGGATGTCCTTTCCTCCAAAATGAAATCAGGAAGGATCGGGCCTCAGTCCAGTGGCTGTGGGAGACACAGTTGACCTTGTGGCCCTTCCATTGACCAACCCTTTGTGATTTCCCACTTTCCCGACTCTACCTGAGCCCCCGCTTTACCCCCTCCCTCCTCCCTCGTTCTCCCTTTAACTGCCCCTCACCTCAGCACACATGGAACTGAGCTCGGATCTCCCTGCTGTCATCAGTTACAGAATAAAACCTGCCTTCATGGCTTTAACTGATGTCTGGCTGTGTTTATGTTGGACAATTCCTGCTCACCTTGCAGTTTCTGTTGTGGGTGTGGGGCTGGAGGCATTGAAAGGCATGCAGTCCTCACCAAGCGGTTGGAGGGGGGGCCAGATCCCGGGAGGGAGTCACACACCCACGGTCTGGGCTGCTCTCCTCTGCCCCTGAATGGCTGCGCAGGCAGAAAGGAAGGAATCAGTGGGAAAGTCACTGAGTTGGGGAAGGAGCTGCCAGCCTCGAGCTGCTCAGAGGTGGCCTAGAGAGCAGGGGATGCTCCCCAGGACTCCACCTGAACAGGGGGACAGATGCACCTCCCAGGAGGGTCTGGAAGGAGCTGCAGCATTCCATCCCAGCAACACTGGGAAGGCAGGGAAGGGCAAGCGAGTGGGGAAAGCAACCACATGTCGCCACCCCCCACCCCCAACCCGGGGCCTTGGGGCCAGTGATCTTCAGCATCCCAGACCTGAGGCCCTAAAGGGGGAGTTGCAGGGACAGCAGGGTCCCAAGCTTCAGTTACAGCAGCAGGAGGGGAGATGCCACGTAGCCTCACAAGATATGTCCCCAGGGCCAGGGCCTGACCCGCAGGGACCCAGGAAAGGCGACCCAAGAAGGTCCCCTCCTTGTATCATTCCCTTTATGTCCCTATGTCTTTCCAAGGGTCCCACTGTCTGTTGTCTTTCTCCCCACTCCCTTGACTTCTTGGGAGGGGCCCTTCTGATGCCTGGGACGTTCCCTCCTCTTGAATCACTTCTGGGAACTCGGTGACAATTACAGGCACCCAGGTCCGCTCCTGCCTCCCCGAGGACCTCTTGTATCTTTACCTGCCTGTCCCCTATCACTGGTGTCCCTGAAGGCTCCTTCCCGGCCTTGTCTCACACTTCACTCTACCCTGTGGCCTCAGGGACCACATTATTTTATGCTGAAGACCGGCACCTCCTCCCACGCGACTGGACCTCACTGGACATCTCCATGTGGATGCCCGGGGCGCACCTGACTTGCCCGGAGACAAAGGGAACCATAGGCCACCATTTCCCCTCAGAAACCTGCTCCTCTGTGGCCCCTCACGGAGCCTGGCCAGCCACCAGGACCAGAGACCCCCTGCTCCATCGCTCCCCACAGGGCCCCCAGCCCGGAGCCATCCACAGCCCACGGGCCGGTTACCTTCAGCTCTAACCAGAACTTCCACCAGCCCCTCACCTCCGTCCTCCCACAGGCACCCTATTAAGAGGCTCCTGTCCATGGAACACCCTACAGAGATCATCCTAGAAATCAAATAGGGTCATGTCACTCCCCTGCCTTAAAACCCTTTCGTGGTTTTGCACTGCCTTTTGGATCAATGCAAGCTCCTCAGAGAGTGTCCAGGCCCTTGATGGTCTAGTCCCTCATTTGTCCCCAAGCCTCCCCACCCCCAAACCTCTTACACTGCCCCCCACCCCCTGCCCGTGAACTGCACTCCCCAGCCCTGGAGGGCCAGTCCTTCCTGCTCATTGGGTTCCAGCCCCCTGCAGGTGGCTGGTCACTGCCCGGGAGCAGGCAGGTGGGTGCATTCAGGTATTCAGGAATGAGGCAGGCCACACTCTGGAGATCTGGAGACCTGCTTTATTGCCCAGGCTCAGGGGCTGCGTGCTCTGTATCTGGGGTACAGATGAGTCGGGGTCAGAGATCTGCTGGAACATTGCTGTGTCTTCCTTCTGCCAGGACAGATTCTGGGCAGAAGCCGGGATGGCCGTACCTTCTGTACCTTCTCCTCCAGGTCGCAGGAGAATGTCATTTTCAGTGTCCACGATCCAGACCTGCAGCTCCAAGCCTCCATCCCCGTGTCCCCCAATCTACCCACTGAGCACGTGGGAACTGGGTGGACAGGGGCACGGCAGCCAGCAAACTCGGCCTCAGCCAGGACCTGGCCACCTTCATGAGCCACTGGACGCAATCAGATTCTCAGGACCACCCAGACTCAACATCCCCCACTCCAGGAGGCCCGCAGAGGTCAGGACGGGAAGGGAGTCTGAAAGGGGGCGTAGTGGGATGTCAAAGGGAGGCCCGAGCCAGAGTTCTGAGCAACAGGCCAAGCCCAGAACCAAGAAATTTATGTGAGACGCATCGCAACTGACCACTGTTCCAAAGATAATGCCCACTAAACGGAACGCGCATCACATAAATACAGTCAATAAATATTCAAGATTGGCGCCTTCCCCCGGGGGGCAATGCGGCAGGGCTGGGGGGTGCGGGGTGCCTGAGTTCTCAGCTGCAAATTTCCTGGGAGGAGGGCACAGGTGGGGGTCCTGGGTTCCCTCTGGTCTGGTGCCTGCACGTTCTGCCTTCCAGACCTCGTCCGCTGGCGCTCCGCCACCCTCCCCTTCCCAGCGCAGAGCCCAGGCCACTCTGGGGCGGACAGGTCTGGTGCAGGCCTCAGGGCCAGGACGGGCCCAGAGGGCCACAGGGGCACCCAAGGCTCACCCACGCCTGTTTCTCTTCAGCCTCTCTGACTCCAGGTGACCTAGTTGCTGCCACTGGCGGGAGGGGGCTCTGAAACCCACTCCCCTGCCATCCAGTGAGGGACTCCAGGCCTGGGGCTGGGCTCAGACAGCTCCAGACAGCACGGAGCTTCCCCGCAGAGGAGGGACGGAGACAGGGGGGAGAGGATATTCTAAGGAGATAGAACTTTTGTAGCAAGCCCATTTTAGTGACTTTAGGACGATAAAGAATCCTAAACATACTGGTTTCAATTCTGATCCAAATCACTATGCTGCTTTTTGCGTGTGAGTGTTTTTTCCGTTACTTCAACTTTTTAAGAAATTTCACATCTATCTGTGTCCGAAAATTAAAGAATTCCAGGAAAGGCCTTTGCGACACCCCGATCGGGTCTCTCCGTGTCACAGACAAGGAGGCCCCCGGAGGCAGAGATGCTACCCGGGGTCGCACAACAGGACCATGGCAGAGCTGATGGGAACCAGCGGACTCCCCGTCCGGGGCTTTCTCCCTGGTCCAGCCCGACCTGGCCTTGGCGCATCCCGGGCTGGACACCGCTTCTCCACAGGACAGGCTGCCTCGCTGGTAAAAGGCAAGTCCCACCCCCATCAGCTCCTGCCCAAGGTCTCCTCGGGAGGAGCAGGGGGAGTCTGAGGGCTGGTATCTTCTGCTCCAGCCTGACTCAGCTCCGGGCTTCCCGAGGCCCAGACCGGATGGAGAAGGCAGGAGCTGCTAGAACCAGGCAGGTCCTGGGGGAGGAAGCCAGGAAGGGACCCAGATACAGCTGTGAGGGTGGGGACAAAGGGGTCGTCGGGGACAGGACAGCCAAAGTCATCCAGGGAGCTGGGGCACCTGAAAAGCACATCACATGAAGAGGTCACCTCCTGGCTGCGGAGACCCCCCCCCACCCCTCCCCAACATCCTCCCTGGAGAACTTCCTTGTTCCTGCCTCCGCCTCGGCCACTCGGCCCACGTCAACTGTCCCTCTCTCCGGTCAGTGTCTCATGGCCCTGTGCCCCAACGCTCCCTCACCCAGAAGAGATGCTGCACCCCGCCCCCGTCTGCAGCACCCGAACCCACCACCATGGCTCAGCCTCAGCTGTTGCCCGAGGACCCTGACGCCTCGGTCTTCCGAAGACCCGAAGACCCGAAGACCCTGGTCTTCCCTCGGTCCCTGACGCCCTGTATGGCACCACGCGGGGACAGTACCAGGTGCTCTGCGTCTTTGTCTTTTCTCACCCAGTAAATGAGTGCCTGAGTCTAAGTACGAACTCTTAGGGCACCTGGGGGCTCAGGTCATGATTCCAGAGTCCTGGGGTCGAGTCCCGCATCAGGCTCCCTGCTACTCCTCCCTCGGCCTCCCCCACCCCCCGGTCTGTGATCTCGCTCTCAAATAAAAAAACAGAATAAAAGAACATGAGCAGAAACTCTAATGACTGCCCTGCCGGCTCTTCTCCCACACCTCAGTCCCCTTTCCCACCGCACGGCCTGGGCCCCCGGTACCTGCGGCCGAAGCGGCAGTGGTCACTCCCACAGGAAGCGGACGTACCAGATGGTCTCATTCTTCAGCTGCGGCCCGAAAAGGGGGTTCAGCTGGGCCAGGATAGTGATGAGCCAGCTGCCAGGGACAGCACAGCGAGGGTGAGCCAGGACGCGGCGGGACCCTGGCTCTGCCTCTGGTCACATGCCAACCCGGCCACGGGTTTTGTCATCAGCATCATCCCCGAGCTGATGTGTTGCCAACATAATTTCTAGGCCCAGCATTCTCTTAAGCTGCCCCCCTCCTCCACCTCTATGTCCCGCTCAGAAGCCAGCCTCCTTTCCCCAGATGTCCATTCGGTGTTTGTGATCGAGCACAGCCAGAGCACGGCCCGGTTCCCAGCCACCGCCCGCTCCGTCCCGGTCTCTGAGCCAGCGAACCGCAGCCCCTCCGAGGCCCTCCTTGGGACGGATGAGGACGTTCTGCCAATCCCCGAAGGACCGAGGAACAGCACAACAGGTCTAGAGATGCTCTGTCTGGGGAGAACTGTGAAAACCGTACACTCCTGTGCATGTAAGGGCACATCTAACAGTCATCATTATTTTTAATAAGTTTAATTTTTTTGTTGTTAATAGGAGGTCGAAAATCGTTAACATTAGATAAAGTGAGAGGACAGAACCAGCTAAGAGCAATAAATAGTTCGTGATCCAATTAGATAAAATAGGTTTGGTTTTGGGTTTTTTTTAAGATTTTATTTATTTATTTGACAGACAGGGATCACAAGTAGGCAGAGAGGCAGGCAGAGAGAGGAGGAAGCAGGCTCCCTGCTGAGCAGAGAGCTTGATGTGGGGCTCGATCCCAGGACCCTGGGATCATGACCTGAGCTGAAGGCAGAGGCTTTAACCCACTGAGCCACCCAGGCGCCCCTATAAAACAGGTTTTAACGAAAAAACATAACCCAAATCTGAAAGCAGTCATGTACTTTTTTTTAAGGGTGGGCCTTATGCTATGCATTTTGATGAATTTGGTAGTCTTGAGAAATTTTCTAGGCACTTTCGTTTATCGGTTTGTTATTCCATTTAATTTAAAACAGTCTGTCACCTTTCGAAGAATCAGTAGCTCATCGCTCTTACCTGTCCTATTTTGACTGTTCGGAATTCAGAACACCCCAGCTATGTCAAGCCTGACCCACAAAAAGAGTGGCTGAGACCCAGGATGATGGGAAGCCACACAGGCTTCACGTGGCTTGAGTGATCAGGGGAGGGGCTTCCCTCAAAACCAGAACTTGGCCTTACTCCCTGGGTCGGCAGGTAGGATGATTTAGACATGCAGCAAGGTGACGTGAGAGGCCTGGGTGGAAGGAGAGGTGTCCTTTCTTCTAACGGGGGAGGGGCTATGGTGAATGGCAGTTTTAGGAAGAGAACATCTGGACATTCGGGACCTGAATGCTGACTCCCTCACCCTGTCCAGGTCCTTGGATCCCCTGGAACTCTTCCTCGACATCCCCAGGGCCCCCCTGTCCCAAGTTAGAAGACTACCGCCCCATCTGGTGGTTCAAAACCGGCTGTGTCACAGACACCCAGGAGCAAGTATTAAAAATACGGACTCCAAAGTGCAGACGTTTGCAAACTGTGATTGAGTGGGTCTAGGGCGTGGGCCTAAAAGCTGCATTTTACACTCTCTCCAGGCGATTCTGATGCCCGGACCCAGCTGGCCCACTGCAGCCTATGGACCAGACAAAGCCTATTCAGGTGACACATTTGGAAGTGGACCCCAGGGCCCATGATTTCCAGCCCATCGCTCTCTCTGCTGTCCCCAACCGCCTTCTCTCCCAGGCTTTATGGACTCAGCCTTTAAGAAGTGGAATCTGGGGATGCCTGGGTGGCTCAGTTGGTTAAGCAGCTGCCTTCAGCTCAGGTCATGATCCCAGCATTCTGGGATCGAGTCCCACACTGGGCTCCTTGTTCAGCAGGGAGCCTGCCTCTCCCTCTGCCTCTGCCTGCCTTTCTGTCTGCCTGTGCTCGCTCTCTCTCCCTCTCTCTCTGATAAATAAATAAAATCTTAAAAAAAAAAAAAAAGAAGTGGAATCTGTCACCACCAGGACAGAGGGGAGGGGGCCTAGGGAGAGGAGGGACGACTGTGAGCCGGGGAGTAGTACTCACAAGAGGTAACAGCAGACCGCGGTGGCCACCAGCATGGTGATGATCACTCTGCAATGGAAGAGACAGGCAGGTCAGGATGGGTGGAACCAGCACCCTCCAAAGGCCTGGCCGGGGCCAGAGAAAGAGCTCCTGGGGTTGGCCCCTTTCCTGCCCCTTCCCGATGCCGCTGAACACAGGAGGCTGAGTTCTATTCAGGGTGAGAATTGTTAAGACAGAAGATAGAAACTCCAAGGGTCACCTCAGGGGAAACACGTCTTGCCCACATCCAAGTTGTGTTACGAACTCCATCTCCTTCTCCACACTCACTCTTTCTCCATCTTCGTGTAACACCCCCAGCCTGTTCCCCCCAGCTGCATTTGTAGCATCCCACCATGCAGCCAAACTTCATGGGGCACGGGCATGGAAAACAGAAGCTGGCAGGAGGCAAGGAGCTCGTGAGTCATTTCTGAGGCAGCGTTAGTGGTTATAAAGGGAGCAGGGACTAGCTACCTGTGTCCACACAAAGAGGACTGGAGACAGAAGCTTAAAATGCAGCAGGAGAGACTTCGGTTAGACAGAACTCACCAGGGTTTGCAGGAGAGGTGAGAGACTAAAGTGGTTCACAAAGTGATGTGGTGGGACCCTGGGCCCCCCAGATCTTGAGGACCAGAGACCGCGCCCATATGTCCAAGCAGCCTCCGGCCAAAGCTTAACCTAATCCAGACCAGACCCCAGGACCCCTGGTCTAAAGCACCTGAAAGTGCCAGAAAATTACATTTGATCCATTCCTTCCACATTACTAAGCCTCGTGGATCTACAGTGGCGAAGGAGACAATTCAGCCAGAGGAACTTGTAATCAAGAGGAGACAGCACTTCCTAACCAAGGGTAAAATGATGTAGACGCTGATAAACGGTGCAACCGATACAGAAATCTGCTAGAGGCCCTTCAAAAAACAATAATACCGGCTAAAAATTATTCAATACATAACACGTGCGACGCGCTGGTAAGGGTTTTGCAAGCATTATCTCGGGTAACCCTCACCGCAGCCTTAGAAGGCAGGTATCAGCATCATTTTACCTATGAAGGAAGCGAGATTTGAAGGGGTAACACTCGCTCAAGGTCACTGCCGGCGAGGGGTGGGCAAACCGTATCAGACGCCAAGCTGCGGCCTCTAGCATCACTGGCTGGGAGGGGGTGGGGACCTCAACTGCCTCCCGTGTCAGCCGGCTCTGCCCTTCGGCTCCGACCGCCCGCCTGTTCTGACCTGCGCGCGGCCCGTGCAGACCAGCAGGAGTGCGGCGCCCGGCAGGCCTCGGCCCAGGGCTCGCTGCACCGCCCGCCGCCGCCCGGGGAGGGGTCCGCAGGGAGGCCGGGCCCGCGCGCCATCCTTACCCGCGGTTGGGGCCTTTGGGCACGAACCAGGGCCCGGCGATGCCGATGAGACCCCAGAACGTGGTGAAGATGATGACCGGGAGGGCGAAGGAATGAGCCGTCATGGCCGGGCGCGGGTTGCCCAGGCTGGGGTGCAGCGCCGAACTGCAGACGCTCGTGTGCGCGGGGTCCCAGACGGGCGGTGGGCGCCGAGCATGCGCGGCAGGACCCGGCGGCCCACGGGAGCGCGCGCAGTCGGCCCCGCGCAGGCGCGAGCGCGTCTCTCGGGCGGGGGCGGGCCTTCCGCGCCGCGGGGTTTAGGTAGCTTGGATGAGCTTCTGATCAGCTCTGACCCGCGGGACTTACAGGGCAGAGACGTGTGTCCAAATAAACTCAGCTTTATTCAGGTAGCAAAATGCTGAGAATTAAACATGGTTTTTTAAACCTCGTTTGCACCTCATTGAAACCAGAAGAGGAGAGGACCTCCCCTTGCCAATCGCCCTGGGCATCCCTTGCTGACGGACACCTGCACCAGGCAATTGGCCAATCTTCACACTGTCTTGCCAAATACTTAGCACCCTAGGAACTCCACATGTACTTGAGAGAGAAGCAGAGGTCGGGAGTAGATTACACTAAGGTGTCTGGCAAGGACGGGGGGGGGGGGGGGGGGGCGCTGAGGTCCCTCCCTCCCGCCCCGTCTCTATGGCTACTGGAATCAACCATCGGTTATACTGCAGGTTAATTCAGAACGTCAGACGCTGTGGGCAGCAGCTGTGGGGTGGGGGTAGGGATGGGGGGATGCCAGGATCAGAGGGGATGCTATGAAGATTACAGGAGGAGAAGGAGGGTGGAGGCGTAGCTAGGACTCTGGCAGCGCCTCACCCCTTCTATTCCCCATGCCCTTCAGTTTGCTCTCTTGCAAGGCAAAAATAGGATGGCTCTCCAACAAGGGCATCTCCAGGCCCTGGGTTTGAAATGCAGGGAGTGTCTTGAAACAAAACAGAGCTCAGGCTGGTGCTCACCGTGTGTCAGTCCTGGGTCCTGCACAAAAAGGTGGCTAGTCCTCTTCGCCATTAGCTAGCACGCCTGCACCCCACGAGAAATGTGGATAGTGCAAATCTCTATGACAAACAGTGTTTTTAGTCGCCTCCTCCAAGGGGCCCAACCTTCTCAAAAGCTGGCAGTGCGGTCTTCCTTAGTACAAGGATGTGGAGGCCAGATGCTTCCCTACCTGGCCCCCACCTCCGTGCCTAGAGCGGCACGGGGCATTGTGCGTGTGGAACTCACAACACTGCTGGAGGGACTGGCCTCGTGCTCTGAGGATTCTTAAAAGAATGGAAGAAGCTATGGGGAGGAGGCTTGCCAGAAAGTCACCTCAATTTGGAATCTAGGAATAGGGTGTAGGGTGACAACCCCCACTTTGAAGGGTCTTTCTCTCTTCCATCCCACCAACTCAACACCCACAACACCTAGCCCCGGGCAGATCCCTGAACTCCCCATAGAACCTTACGTGGATGGGGGAGGGAGGGCCGGGCTCCTACCTCCATGGGGTGGCCACAGCTGCAGCTGCAGGGGCCCGTGGTATACCTCAGACCACGAGACTGGGAGAGAGGCATTTCCACAGGCTAAATCAAAGGCAGAGAGTGAGGGCGAATTCTAGCCCACGGCTGAAAACAGGAAGGCGAGGGCACTAAGGCTAAGTGCTAAGGGTGGGGGGCAGGAAGGGAGAGTCGGAAACATCAGGTACTGGGGGACACTGGATCCCAGCACCACCCTAGGACTGGGAGGAGGACAGACTGCCGGCTGAGGGCCAGACACCTTGTACTTGGAGCACAGGACAGGGACGCCAGGCGCGAGGCTGGGACGCAGCACCACTTCTGGCCTGTATGAAACTCGAAAAGTGGGGGGGGGGTGAAGAAGCTTTTCCCTCTAACCAACCCATTTCCCACCCATGGTTGGGAAGGCAGGACCTAGGCCCCACATCTTCCCCACCAGGTGAGCAGCCTCAGATCCTGCCTCTAAAATGAAGCTGCCCTGGAGGGGAAAGTGCTTTACTTCTGGGAGACAGGGGAGATGGGGTGGGGGTCCTCAAGTTTGAGTGGGCCCACAAGGTTCCTGGAGGATCCTGCGGACAATGGACCATCCCTGAGCCTCAGTTCCACGGATCTGATCAGGCAGGTATGGGGAGCCATATTTAACAAGCACCCCCAGTGATTCCTAGGCTGGGTCCCAGAGCAACTTTGGGAAGAGCGGCACACTTAGGGAACTCATCTTCCCACAGTAAGGACGTTGGTACCAAGGGACAAGGACAAGGGCTGAAGGCAGCTAAGTCCGTTCTGTGCCACCTGATGTCTGTCTTTATGGGAGCTGGAGGCACCGCCTGCAGACCAGGAGCCAGCAGGCACTTGGATTCTCTGCTGCCATGTCACGGAGAGGGAAATCGAGGCACAGAAAAGAGGAAGGGATTAATTATGATTGAACCTCTGCCTGCAGCAGAGCTGGGGCTGGACCGTAAGCCTCCCCGGGGCAAGCATGGCCATGTCCGCCCCTCTAGAGCCCGGGCTCACGTCCAGCACTGGTGCAAGTCACACAGAAGGGCTGCCACCGCTGAGAGGAAGCAGCTCACCCCCAGAAAGACTTTCCTCTGTGGTCCTGGGGCTACAGGAAGGCGGCCTCTCTTGAGGGCTTTGTGTAGAGGGTTTTGCTTGGCTCATCCTAAGGGAGGCCCTGGAGGAGGGGAAGGAATTCTCTGCTGTGTCTCCTGTCTGCAGTGGAGGCTTCCCTGTGTCTGCCATGGAGCCAGGGTGATAGATCCCAGAGCCAGGCCAGTTGTCCCCAGAGCCTGGTCACCCTCCGCCGGTCCCCAGGCACCTCCTCCGTGCCACCGCCTCCCTGGAATGCTCCCGCCCCATCCTGGGGGGCTGAGGGGCTCCTTTTAGCCCTTACCCCCAACAGTTTCTCCCACTTCAGAGAAGTCCTCTTGCCCCCAGAACATGGAGTGACATCTTTCCTGATAGGATCATTTCCTGAAGCACCTTGAAGATGAATCTGAGATGGGAACCCTTCTGCCTGTTTCAGTGCTGTGGGGTCACCGCTGCTTCAAGAGGGGCCTTGGTAAACAGGCTTCTGCTCCTGATTACCCTGCATCTCTGGGAGATGGGCTTAACCGGCTTGTCACTGCCCACTTCCTGGTACTTACAGAGTCCCCGCAAAGGAAGATTCTAGGGCAGCCTAGATTCTGCAGAGAGCCTGTCACCACAATCCCAAGGGTCAGGGCAGCAGGGGGTTCTCCAAGGCAATCCCAAGGAGTCCTATGGGAGCTCTCTGTCAGGACAGCTCAGGGGCCTCTTGGCTGGTGTGGGGGTGTGGGGGTATAGGAATCTGTCAGGAGGGTCCACAGTGCAGTCCTTCGGGATCTCCGCTGGCTCCCTGTAGGCTGGAAAGGGTGGCTTCTGGGTCACAGCCTCCGCCATAAAGAGTGGCCCCGTCTTCTCCTTCCTGAACCCCGCTCCTTGTGCGAGAGGAAAGAGAACCCACAGTTACACCGAGGGGAGAACAGACTGGATGACGATTCCCTTCCCATGTCAGCTGTACCCCAAGGTATGCTCGGTGAGGATGGCACGCAGAACAGGCTAGAGAGGGGACAGCGGCTGCCCTCGGCAGGCCGGCTCTAGTCCTGCTCTGGTCTCTCTCACCCTGGGGCATCGGTCTCACCCAGGGCGACTCTGCCCTCCCGGGGACACATGGCAATGCCTGGAGACACTTCTGATCACTACAGCTGGGTGATTGCTCTGGGGACCCAGTGGGTGTACGGGGTACAGGTCAGGGAAGCTGAAGATCCCCAGGCACAGGCCAGGTACCACGGCAAGGAGTGATCCGGCCCTCAGTGCCGACAGGGCAGAGGTTGAGAATCCTGCCTAGGAAGGAGGGCCTTATCCTATCCAACTGGGTGGTGTCCCCTATTTGCTTCAGGGGCACCAAGCCCTCTACGCCAGTGAGAACACGCCCGAGAAGGTCTTTCTCCTTCACCCCCACAGGACTGGACGCGGGGAGCAGCTCACGCAGCGAATGCGTGCATGGAGGACGCGCCGCCTGCCTCCCCACCCCGGGCCCCCCGTCTCTTCTCTCCACTTCGAGCCCGGGCCCCTCGCCTTGCCCAGCAGTGGGGCCGGGGCACCCTGCTTCCTGAGGAGCCTCTGTCAATCCTGAGACCCGGTCCCCTGCTGACCACAGACCCGGCAGCAGCCCACGAGAGCACAAGCGCTGGAAGGTTTCCAGAAATAAGAAATTGTCAAGGAAGAAACTTCACTGCTGTCGCTGGGAAATAAAACGTGAACAGCCTGGAGAGCCTCTTTGGTTTTCCAGGACTACTTGGACTGAGGAAAACGTCTTGCCTCAGATCCAGTAACTCACCTGCCACAGAAAGTAGTTTCCCCTCCAGCCAGGTCCGACGCCAGCCCTCCAGCCTAGCGCTCCGGGGGGACGGTGAGGCCCCGCTCGTCAAGGACGCCTCCCGACCCGGCAAGCCCCAGGCCTCTCTGCAACCTGGCCACCGCACTGACTTCTTCCTTCCCGAAAGAGTCTACCCAGCCCCGTGGAGAACGTGCTCTTGCTGCCCTCGCCTGTCCCCTGCTCTGTGCTCCGGTTACTTGGGGCAGTGGGCTGGACCTCCACAGGGTGCCACTGGCATCCCCTGCCAGATGCTATGTCCTCGGCCGGAGAAACACCAAAGCACAGGGTGAGCTGGCCCGAGGTCACCAGCAGTGAGCAGAGCCAGAATCTGAGCCTGGGGCAGACGGGCTAGGAAGATACACACTCCAAGCCGGACGCCCTGCCGGTTGGGGTGTGTGTGTGTGTGTGTGTGTGTGTTCACGCGCGCGTGCCCCGACTCCCTCTCTGGATTAGAAGCTGAGGGCACGGGTCACCTCTGGAGCACCCACTGGGGATGCCCAAGACCAAGCCTCAGGTGACAGCTGCCATTGCCAGACTGTCCCAGACTTCAAGGTCAGCGTGGGATCACGAAGCTCAGACTGGCTTTCCTTGCTCTCCTGCACCGGGAGACCCTGTCACCGGTGCTTACGGGGCGGCACTTGGGCGCACACGTAGACATGGCTGAACCGCCGGCCCGAGGAGGTCAGGTACCAGTGCTGGATGGCAGGCTGTGGGTCGTACTCCGTGACGGCCACCCCGTTCACCGCTGTCATCATGAGCATGTTGATCACCTCATTGGAGAGCTTGGTCCTCTCATCGGTCCTGATCCGGGTCATGGCACTGAAGCCCCGCTCGCAGCAGGCAGTGGACACGGGCACGCAGACCACGATGGCCAAGAGCCTGCTCAGCAGCGGGAAGCGGCAGCCCTGCGCCATGGCGTTCTTACAGAGCATGGAGAACGGGAGGTTCCTGCCCAGGGCTTTCAGGCCCAGCCACTCCTCCAGGAGCGCCTCCTTGCCGTATCCTGTGGGGAGCGAGAGCTCGCGAAGGACCTGGCAAGGGCCAGAATATCCTCGGTCCCGAAACTGGCCAGTTGCAGCCCACTTGGCCAGGCCACGGTGTCAAACACCTCCATGTTCTTGAGCTGCGGGGCCCGGGCCATGTCAAACCTTCGCTGGAGGTACTCGATCCCCGTGAGGATCACCTTCTCCCAGTCCGCTGCCAAGCACTGCCCCGCCCCCTCCTGTCTGTCCAGGGAGATGCCGTGCAGCCACCCCTCTCGGAAGCCTGCGTTGAACTCCTCCTCCTTGGGACCCGCCTGGTGTCGCAGGGCCTCCAGGGCTGCGTAGGCCTGTCCCAGTGCCGAGTTCACCTCTGTGATCGGCACCATCTCCTTCTGGCACACCTCCGACAGGGGCCTGTAGATGCTCAGGAAGTCCAAAAGGCAGTGGCAGAACTTGACGAAGTGGAAGCTCTTCATCAGCTTCAGCAGGCCCTTGGCCCTGGGCCCCGTCTGGCCCCCAGCTTCCGCCACAGCCTGGAGGTGCCCAGCCAGGGCCGGCCAGCTCACGACAAGCGCGTTGAGCGTGCACCTCCTGCTGGCCACCCAGCGCACGGCGTTCAGGTCCTTGAGACGGAGGATCTCCTGCTCCAGGGGCCCCGCGCCCACTCAGCCTCTTGCTCCAGGACTGACAGAACTTGAAAATCGTACGAATGTGCCGGTCACACTTCTTCACCAGATCGATGCCCCCACACGCGTCCACCACGGCCAGGTGCAGCTGGCGGGCGACACAGTGGACGGGCAGCAGCTGGGGGATGACCTCTTGGAACTTTTCCACCAGGCCCCCTCTGCTGCTCAGCACAGCGGAGCCGTCGGTTCCCAGGCCCACCACCCAGCCAGGCTTCTGGAAGGGGATGTCCAACTCATCCAGGGCAGAGATCACGGTCTCGAAGTAGCCGTCCACCGTCTCACTGTAGAGAGGGGCTAAGGTGATGTACGACTCTTTCACCTCCGTCCCCGTAAAGTAGCGGAGATAAATCCCCAGACAGGCCTGGTCTGAGGCGTCCGTGCAGCGGTCCAGCAGCACGCTCATGCACGGCGAGTTTCGGACGTCCTCGAGGATCTCCTTCCTTAGGGTCTTGGAGATGTACTTGATGAGCTGCGTGCAGGCTGTGCGATTCTGGTACTTGCCCAAAATCATGGTCCCGGTGCTCTGGAGGAGTTGCAGGATCTTCTCGAAGTCGTTCAGGGGCCGCGAGTGGTACGCGATGGAGTAGGCAGTGTTGAAGAGGTAGCCCATGCTCGCCATCAGGTCACCGGACATCTCCGGGACCAGAGCGGCGGGAGGCGTGTCCTCGGTGATTTCGACAGTGTTGACACAGAGCTTGTGTGCTTTGCTGACCTCGTGGTATTTTAAAGTCTCCACTTTAAAAGGCCCCGTGTAACCTTGGACTAACCGTGACGACTGGTCGTGGAGACTCGGTCTTTCTTTGCAAGCTGAGCAGAAGAGCTTGGTCTCCTTTGGGTCAATTACTAACCACGGGAACTGCCCAAACCATGACCTCTGAATGGAACGGGGTCTGTACGTTCTCTTGATCATCCCAGGGCCATCTGCTCCGACTGCACAAAGGCTGGAATTGCAGTAGGAGCTACGTGTCTCCAGAGGAGCTGCCGGAGGCACGGGCGAGTCTATGGGCAAGGCTTGTGTGTCTGCCTCTCTTCTGGCCCCCATCTTCTTCTTCCCTTTGCAACAAATAAAAATGAGTTTGGTTTTGCTGCCCAGAACTCTGCAGCCTCCCCTCAGTGAAGACATCCCAATTTACTGAGTGTCCCTCATGCAGAGTTGAGTGTGATTTATCTACCTTTCTAGAGATCATCTGTGACTTCTCTTTAAACCCTTCCGCACTATCATCTGTGCAAGTCAGCCTGCTCCCGAGGACATTTGTGCTATCCTTGTGGGCTCTCCGTCTCTACCCACGCAGCCCCTCTGTGATCATGTGACATCAGCAGCTCATAAGCTTAATCAGCCACCTTGGCCATAGCTGCTACTGGATGAACAGGTGACTTTAATCCTCTTTTGAGGCAGCAAAAAAATGAGGTTAAACATCTGTAAGTCTCATGAGCCTTAGAAAGGATTCTACGCAGCAGCAGCAAGCCAGTAAGCCCCGACTAAGAGACGCAGAACGGGGAGCTCGCACAGACCAGTGGAACTAGCCCTGGAAACCGGAGGAGGAGGGAAGAAGGGCGGCTCCCAGGCCCAAGGGTCACACAGTTCCTTGCAACCAGGCCTCCCGCATGAGCCCCCGTGAGCTCCACCATGGGTCCTGTGAGCACATCTGCTCATCAAAGGGCCCCCTTTGTCCCGCACTGTCCCTGTTCCCCTACTTGACACTCGGAGGGCAGAGGTAGTTTCTTGCTCGTCTTTGCCCAGCAGAGCCTGACACAAGGCCCAGTGCGCCGCAGGAGCAGGACAGGGACAACCGAATGGACAGGGGTGACTTGCCGTGGCCACAGAGGCCCCAGGATGTGCCCTTCAGAACTCGGTAGGTCAAGACTCACCTGGAGGACAACCTTTCCCCCACTTCGGCCCGACTGGGTCCTTGATCCAGGGTGCAGCTCGGCGTCCCAGTTTTGAGATCAAGTTCGGTTTGGCAGCGGTGGGCCCTGTCGCGGGGATGGAGAGTCACACTGAGGTCCCTGCTCTGAACCATCAAGTCAGGTAGCCCGCCCGGAGCTACTCGTGGAAACCGAAATGTTCAGCTCAGCCTCTATGTCTATCTCGTAATAAAGTCTACTCAGCCAGGGCCACGATGAGAACATTCCCATCTGATGTGCCAGTCTAGCCCTAAAACCCAGCAGGCGGTCAGATTCAGGTGCAGCCCTCGGCCAGGATAAATCACAGCCTCAGCTCCGTGGGCCAGCCGTGGGGGCCAGGAGTCAGCTGAGCGCGTCTGGAGGGGCCACGGGGTGCAACAGCAGGAGTGGGCAGGGATGGGAGAGCCGCACGAGACTCAAAAGGCCCCTTAAAAATGGCCACACCTGCCACGGAATCTTAAACTGACTAGAAGAGATTCATGCCTTGGGGTTAAGCACTGCCCTTTACTGAAGATACAAATATTCTCAAGGGTATGAAAAGAAATTGCTTTCTTGATTTAAAATAAAATCCACCAGTATCTACTTACGTGCTTTGGTATGTGCGTGAATGTGTGCATAAACTTTCTGCGGAAGGACATGGCAGCGACTGCAAACTGTGGCTTCTGGGGCCAGAGTCATCACTGTCACCCCGCAGGTTTCAGATCACGGGAATGCATGTATATATTTATATCTGTTACATGTGCATGTGTGTATCCGTATATTCACTCATAAAAATGTAATTACATACATTGTTAAAGTGCCGTAGACTGAACACGTATCCTTCTTAAAACATCTCTAAGATGAGGGCCAAGGAGTAGTACTACTACTACTACTAATACAAAGAAATGGGGGCGCCTGGGTGGCTCAGTGGGTTAAAGCCTTCGGCTCAGGTCATGATCCCAGGGTCCTGGGATCAAGCCCCACGTCGGGCTCTCTGCTCCGCAGGGAGCCTGCTTCCTCCCCTCTCTCTCTCTGCCTGCCTCTCTGCCTACTTGTGATTTCTCTCTCTCTGTCAAATAAATAAAATCTTAAAAAAATAAAGTAAAATAAAATAAAATAATACAAAGAAATGTTAATGCACTTTTGGAAGAAGGGAAGGAGAAGAAGGAACAGAGCCGAACACCAAAAGCTGCAAAGGGGGCAGCATGGAGAAGGAAGCGAGTCTGACTGCAGGGTGTCCGAAAGACTCAGGGACTGGAGGCGCCCGGAGCCGTGGCAGGTGACAGGTAAGGAACGGGAGGGAAGGGCGGGCGCGCCGTCTGCAGACGCCACTCCAGCCCGGGGCTTCCCACCTACTCCACGGGAACCGAGAACGCCACCACCTTTGCCCACCCTCACCCGAGGAGGAGAATGGAGGTTTAGCTCCTGGAAAAACTGAACCAGAAAGGTTCTAGAGCAGTGAGAGAGGGGGTGGTGGGACAGGAAGGAGAAGGCTGTAGTGATGGAGACAGTCTGCGTTCTGATGCGTGCGCTACTCAGCGCCAAGGTTACACCCAGGCTCGGCGGCCCACCCCAAGCAGGGACTTGGGCAAGTCGTCTTTGGAGAAACAGAAATGCCCCTCCGCACTCCCCGCTGCCCCCGGGGCGCACAGGGCACCGACTCCTGCCGCTCTCCAGTGAGACCTGCAGGGAAATCTGCGTCTTCACGAGCCCCAGCCTCCACGCAGAGCCGCTAGACGGGTTTCTCAAGGCTTCACTCTGAAACCTGGGTGAGCCACAGGACAGTTATTTAAGACAAGCCTCTAACATGAAATCAGTAGGAAAAGGGATCAGAGGACCTACAGAAACTGCTGGGAACAAAGCGGAACTAAAAAAAAAAAAAAAAAAAGAATTAAAAAGCAGAATTCATGTTCCCAGATGTTGAGAGTCAATCGCAAAAGGAGCAACAGGGGCTTTGAGGTTCAAAGTAAGATAGAAGAGGGGCGCCTGGGTAGCTCAGTCAGTTAGGCTGCCGACTCTTGGTTTTGGCTCAGGTTGTGATTGCTGGGTCATGCGATCGAGCCCTGTGTGGGGCTCTGTGCTCAGCGGGAGTCTGCTGGCAGTTCTCCCCCCCCCCCCCCGGTCCTCCCCCAGCACACACTCTCTCTCAAATAAATAAATTAAATTAAATTAAAATATGACAGAAGAAATTAAAACATTCAACAGAATTGTTAGAGAATAAACTTGAGAAATCTCCAAGAAAGTAGAACAAAAAAGACAGAAGCAGAAAATAGAAGGAGAAAAAAATAAACTAAAACCGGAGGCTCAATTTAGGAAGTCTGATATCTAACTAACAGGACTTTCTGGAAGAAAGAAAGAGAAAATCGATAAGAAGAAGTCCTACAAGAACATTTCCCCAAATTGGAAAACGCGAGTTTTCGCTTCGAAGGGAAGCACCAGACGCCCAGGACGAGAAGTGAAACGTCGCCGATATTATTAAACCCTTCAGAACACTGGACTAAATCTTAGAGCCTTTCAGAGTAGAAAAAATCAGCTGTGTTCAAAGATTTAGTTATAAAAAGGCATTTAGATTCCTCAACACCAGTAAAACCTGAAGGCAATGTTTTCGAAATACTGAGGAAAACTCCTTCCAACCTAGAATTCTATGCCCAACCTTCCAACTCTAAGGGCAGAGTAAGGCATGCCTCCCGCGTGCCCTTTCTTGGGAAGTTCCTGGAGGCTGAGCTCCAGTGAAATGAAGATATAAACCTGGAAGAAGCCGGGGGACGGGAGTGGGACAAAGGGAAGTGTGAGGCCACAGCTGTGTAGACCTAAGGAAAAACCAGTGTAGACGGAGTGGGAGGACTGGACTCCGTAACGGACGTCCCCAGAGAAAGGGAAGTTGATCCATTGCAGGATGCCTGATCAAGGCACAAAGACTCTTCAGAGGAATTTTATAACTCCCTAGGAGAGCCGGAGAAGAATCGTTGAGAAGAATGGGCTACGGTGCGTGCTGTGAAGTGTGTAAGCCTGATGACTCACAGACCTGTACCCCTGGGGCACATAATACATTATATGTTAATTAAAAATAATACTAAAAAATTGTGGAGAAGACAGAAAACTAGCAAAATAAAAAATAAGAAAATATTTCAATTAGGGGGGGTAACATCCTCCAACAAAGGAAAAACATCCTAATATGTCACTTTGATTAGAAATAAGTAATCATAATCATAATCAGGGAAACAATTTACATTGAACTCATCAAGAAAGTGCGATGTTCTTGTTCTGAGAGGGTAGAGGGACAGGATGGGGCCCGGGGTAGCAGGAGATGGCTGGATCTTCACCTTCCAAGGTAGGAATCAAGAGGGAGAATCCATGCAAAATCAACAAATCAGGAGCAGCGATAAACACATGCAACAGGAAACTGAAGTGTGAGTCAGTCTGTCTGCCTGTTTTGCTCAAGGTCTAAAAAGATAGGAGCCAACTGTCCCCCGTCCGAAAGCTAGATCACCGAGGCCTGACTTGGATAAGAGGGTGGCCGAAACACGGGGCTGTGACCCTAGCCCTCGACGGAAAGAAGGAGTCGGAGCACTGGAAGTGAAGAGGTCAGGAAGCTGGATATTAGAGATGTTTCTGGAAAGAGACGTCAGTTGTACCGTGAGCCCCCCTCACCACCATGGGGAGCGGTGGTGTGGGCTGCTTTCCCCTGACTTTAAGCCTAAGGAATGACATCCTGTCCTGTCCCCTGGGCTATGGGGCTCCTCATGAATCCAGGCTTGCAGAAGACTGAAGGCAGAATCTGACAGATGGGCTCCTTCGTGGTGGCCATGTTGGGAACAGCCTACATTCCCAGGGTCTGTCGAAGGAAAGGATATGTCTTCCATGGTCTGGATGTGGCCCCAGGGGGAAAGAGAAGCCTGGAGCCACTTCACACTTCAAAGGACTCTGCCCCCGACTGTCTGTTGGGAGCCCAAGAATGAGCCCCCCGTGGGGCTGACTGCCAAAGGAGACGCTCGCCGGTGTAGAGGGGACCGCGGCGAGTGATGGCGGGGACGCGGAGAACCCACACTCACTCAGAGAATCCGCTTTCCACAGTCCCAACCTCCTGTGTACCTCTGCCCCCCATTCACCCACCATGTTCCCAGCCAGGACAGAGCAGAATTCATGGAACCAGCCCAGGGGGACGAGGAGGACCTCCTCCTTCCTACCACAACATTCCAGATTCCACACCTGGGCCAGGAGGAGGGAGAGAAGAGAAACTTTAGCTTTAGCTGAAGGCCAGATTTTTAACTACTACACAAAGACTACACTTTTGTTTCCTAATTTGGGGGGAGGGTGTACATTTCTGTAGCATTTAAAACCCATTAAAAAAGTTTCAATAGGGGACCCGGGTGGCTCAGTCGGCAAAGCATCTGCCTTCGGCTCAGGTCATGATCCGGGGTCCTTGGATCGGCTCCACGAGGGGTTCCCTGCCCCACGAGGAGCCTATTTTTCCTTCCTCTACCCTCCTGGTTTTTTTCCCTTCTCTACCCCTCTACCCCTCCCCCTGATTGTGCTTTCTTTCTCTCTCTGTCAACTAATAAGTAGAAATCTTTTTAAAAAGTTTCAATAATAAAAAAAATTTAGAATTTTAAAAAGCTTCAATAATAATACGAAGAACTCCAATCATTAACATTTTGTCTCATTTGCCCTATCACGCTCTTGCGTTCTTGTGCCTTCCCCCCCTTTTGCCCCCTCTGTGTATGTGTATGAATAATATATAAATAATATAGAGGCAATATTTTTCTAAACCATTGAGAGGAAATTGTTTCATGCCCACTTTACCCTGAAATGTTTCGGCACGCATCACTCAAGAAAAAGGACATTCTCCCCTGGGGTGGGCAGAATTCTAACACGAGCTCCCAGACCCCAGCCTTTCCTCACCCCCACTCCTTACGGTCTGGCTGGAACGTGTGCCCTGACACCACACCTGTGATTATGTGACGTTACGTGGACAAAGAGAGGTTATCTGGGTGACTTCCGCCAACCACATCAGCCCTCGAAAAGCAGAGCCAGGTGGATCTTCAGAGCACTAGCAGTGATTGACACACGGCTGCCGGCCCATGTGGAGGGGACGAGAGAGCGGCCTGTAGGAGCTGAGAATGCTGCCTGGGGAAAGCCAGCCAGCAAACGGGGACCTCAGTCCTACAACTGAAAGGAACTGAATTCTGCCAATGACCCGAATGCGGCTGGCAGTGATTCTTCCCAGAGCCTCCTGGCTAGTCTGATGGACACCCTGACTTTGGCCATGTGAGACCCTAAGCAGAGAACCCAGCTGAGCCCATCTGGACTTCTGACCTCCAGAATGGTAAGGTTCTAAATGAGTCAGATATCTAGCCACTGGATTTGTGATCGTTTACTGTATGGCAACTGAAGTCACCTGCTCAAGAGAAACCAGAATGGAGGCCACAGTTTGAATAGAGCCCCAGACCGAACACTCATCAAATCTTAAACCGCCCTCATTTCGCCTATACAGGGACACTGGTTTTAAAGGAAACTGAAGCTTTCTTCATGACAGTGTGACTTACTACAACATCCAAGCCAGTCACTATGCACAAGAAAACTTCCACAGCGCTACTACCCCAGAAAGAATGTAAATTTCTAGTAACCAATTACAATAAAAAATCAAAAACAAAAACAAAACAACTCCCCCGGACATAGTTTAAAACCTGAGCTTTAAAGGCTGATAGCCACACTCTTAACCACCTTGGGCTTGAAGTCTCCCTGTTCGTGAACAGCTCCTTTCTTGCTCCCTGTGATATTCATACCAAGTAAAGCTCCTTGGATTTTCTTCGGACAACCCAAAGGGTGAGGAAAAAAAAGCCGCACAGAGCTGACCCAGGCAAGTAGCGGTCGGGAAGAATAGAGCGGTCTTCTGAGTGCGTTCTCTGAGCTTCACTCTTTTGAAAATAACAGCTGTGTGTATTTCTTAGAAATCATGAGGCATGTTACTGAGGAAGCAGCTAAGAGCCTCTGGGGAGGAGGACCCAGCAACACAGAAAGGTGGGACAGGGTGCTGTCATTTTTGGATTAAGTCTTGTTAGAACTATGCAGATTAAAAAAAAAAGTAATTATGAAGAAATACTTGTAAGTAACTGGAAACATACAGGACACTGACTATCCCCGAATCTGTGCACTTCATTTATATTTTCCTTCGGGACTGGTCCCCTCTGCCTGCCCCCCCATCACCGCGCTGGCCCTGGGGAATAGTGGGCCCCAACTGGACTTCTTGGAAGCTGTGGCTAAAATGTTGCCCAAAACCTTTCCTTTCTGCTCCCTTCAGAACGAGTGAGACAGAGGGAAATTTCAAACAATTTTTTTTAAGTTTTAGTAATGGAAAAATGGCAAAGGGGACCTGACTATAGCAAGGGCGCATATACGTACACACACACACACACACACACACACACACACCTATTCCATAAAAGTCCATAAAAATCGTTTGGCTTACACGCAGACTTCTAACCCTTCCAGGCTCACGCCATCCCAAGGTTGGCAGGCCACACCCATGAAGCACTGGGAGACAGTTGCCCAGGCACCCTGCCTTGGTTCTCTCCTAGTTCCTGCAGCGCCCCCATGTGGGGGCCATCGCATGGCCCACCACGCAGCAGGGGCCTCCGGCACATCATATGAGCCATTTGAACCCCAGCTCATCTCTCACTGAGGGCCTGCTCACTTGGTTTTGGCTTCTCCCTAGAGGTGTGACTTCTGGCCCCTGCTCCGTGAGGTCTAGCTGTAGCTGATGACCTCACCTATAGAAAAGGCACGGCACGGCCCACCTGAAGTGTATGACCTGCCACATAGCAGATGATAACACCTTTACTAATAAAAACAAGGGATTCCACAAAGTCCCCATATTGGCATGTCTACTTTGCCAATGTGTTACCGACCAATATTGGTTTCTTTTTTTTTTTTTAAGATTTTATTTATTTATTTGACAGAGATCACAAGTAGGCAGAGAGGCAGAGAGCCAGAGAGCCTCTGCTGAGCAGAGAGCCCGAGGTGGGGCTTGATCCCAGGACCTTGAGATCATGACCTGAGCCGAAGGCAGAGGCTTTAACCCACTGAGCCACCCAGGTGCCCCCCCTCAATATTAATTTCTTAACAACGGAATCTCATTGAGTTCTCTTTCTGGAGGAAAGCGAGAGACGTCATCAAATATGACCAAAGTCTGAAACCAGAATTTAAAGTACAGAAATAAAAGAACAATTGGAAACTCTGTAGAATGATAAATTAAATAGCTCCAATAAGCAAGTCTACTTTAGAAAAGGCTGAACTAGGAAAGCATTAAAAACAAAACACACGGCTCTTCTTTTCTCCATAAACAAAGTGACTGTCCTCTACATGTTCAGTCCTATTGGAAAGACAGCTGTTGAGGCCGAGGACGGGGTGACAGGTGAGCGGACTCGCCCTGCAAACACTCCATCTGTTGAAAAGCTTCCGTCTACGCAACTTAACTGCCAAACATCTGACAGAAAGTAATACTAAGTCTGACTATATCAAGTTGAGACTGTCTTTTTAAGAACAGGTAAAATAATTATAAAATCTAAAAGAATGAATCTACTAGTTGTCAACCCTAACCAGAACAATGGACACATTAGCTGGGTTTCCTCAGCAGAGACGAGCAACAGGAAATCAACAGCGCGATGACCGGTGACCGCCACCACCGGAGCCCCACCTGCTAAGCTGTAGCAGCACGAGCTGATCACCTGATCACCAGGCGCAGCCAGTCCCCTTGCTCCAGCCAGTTCTGGCAGAGGGAGGAAGCTGACGGTGACCGTCCCGAAGGTGTGAAAGGGCAGGGCAAACGAGCAGCCTCCTGCAGGGGGATCTGGGGATGGGAGCGGAGACTAGAAAACTCTGATACTCTTTGAAGTCTTAAACTCATCTTATACCTGGAGGAGTATTATTATTATTATTATATTAACAACATGATTTGTGCAAATCTTGAAACGGAAAGAGATGAGAGTCCAGCCGGCAATAAACACCCACGAGCGGGAGCGTAAGGCACACGCAACACACAGACTAGGAAGAAATTCAGTCTCTCCGTTTTCCGGCTACATGGCTGGGATTCCCAGGTCTGTTTTCTCACCTGTAAAGACTACTACCACCCACCTGGGAGGACTGGTTTAAGGATTAGAGAGGGTATAGACAGGAGACACAACACAGGACCCACACGAGGCATGTACTCAGGAACCAGCACAAGGCACTGTTACGATTTCCAGACATAAGACTAAAAGAAAGACACAGAAGCCTCCCAAACACCCCGTATAAGCAGACCATAGTATTTCAAGACAAAATATAAGAAATGTTAAAAATGGACAGAAGATTTGGTTCAAAGGCCAACAGAACTTTTCTTGGCTCTGAAAATCATGATGGGGCTTCCTTTTTCAAAATTTAAGTTCCCTCCAAGAAGTTCTATTCATAAAATAATAATAATAATAATAATTAAAAGTACCAAATACTATTTGATTCTCAACTCTTGAAGTGGTTGTCACGGGAGGATGAAGCATGGGAGAAAAAACACTCGCCAACGCAAAAGAGCACCTGCACTGTATTTCAACTCTGTTCTGTCTCCCAGTGATCAGCTCAACGCCCTTCAAAAGGTCATTTTTAAACATAAAAATCATTTTTGTTTGTCCCCAGTTATATTCTTGCATTTTCAAAAAGATTTTATTTATTTATTTGACAGAGATCACAAGTGGGCAGAGAGGCAGGCAGAGAGAGAGAGGAGGAAGCAGGCTCCCTGCTGAGCAGAGAGCCCGAGGGGGACTCGATCCCAGGATCCTGGGATCATGACCTGAGCCAAAGGCAGAGGCTTTAACCCACTGAGCCACCCAGGTGCCCTGTTCCCAGTTATATTCTGAAGGCTCCTTAAAGTTTTATACCTCACACATGAAAAGTGTCCAAATCAGACAGCAATTAAAGGATAGTTGCTAGAGACCTAATTAAAGTCACAAAAAGGGGTCGCACACACAGCTCTGTTTCTAGACTTCTGCACCTGTTTCAGTCCCCCAGGTAACTGACTAGGACAGCCCCCTTTCTCTACAAAGCCTTCCCTGACTCCTGCTGCAACCCTCACGCCAAGTTCATTGCCCTTCCTCTGATGATACTTATCGTTCATCCAAACAGAACCTAACCCAGACCGAACCATCCCTTATCTCCCCCAGGGAGCAAAGGTTTCCCCATTCCTCACTCATGTCAGTTAAAGAGAACCTGACCAGTGCTTACATGGAGCGCAGCCAGCCCAGCGTCCAGAGATGCCCCGTGCCCCACACCAGTCACCCACCACATTCCACGGGTCCCGAGGGCAAGGCGCATCACTACTGCACGTTCCTTTCAAGGAAAAGCCAACTTATTTTAAGTGAGTGTGCACTTCTCAAAAATGAATTTCCCTTCATTGCCACCGATTTTATTTATTTATTTGTCAGAGAGAGAGAGAGTACACACAAGCAGGCAGAGTGGCAGGCAGAGGCAGCGAGAGAAGCAGGCTCCCCGCCAAGCAAGGAGCCCAATGCGGGACTCGATCCCAGGACCCCGGGATCATGACCCGAGCCGAAGGCAGCAGCCTAACCAACTGAGCCACTCAGGCATCCCCATTCTCACTGCTTTTAAACAGGGATAGTGATGCTCTTTGAAGATGTACTTCGTACGAGTGCCCTGGACTGAGGGCATGATGACAATACCTCTATCATCATAAAAGAAACCAGTTACATCATTTCTGAATGTTTGGGGAGCCATTTAAAAATGATGAACAATGATAAAAACAAGCATACGGGTCAGGAATGTGCAGGACATAATCCATATCTTAGCTGCGCATGAAAGGGCAGTAGAGACCGAGGGCTAGGACATCAATGAAATCACAAATATTCTTAGGTCCTTTCCTGTAGAAGCCACAGTGCGGATGGCTGCTGTATTCCTGGGTCACGTACAGCAGCCTCTTCCGGAAGGTTGCTGTCATCAGACATGCTAGTACGTAAATGAGAGCTTTCTAAGATGAAAAGCTGTCTTTCCCTCCTGATGACCCTGAGAGCCCTGAACCCCGGATACAGGAGGTAAAGAGACCGGGAGGCAGATTCGAGAGAGAGCACTCTTCTGAGAAGGTAACCAGCACGATCATGTTCCTCTTTCTGCAGAGCCCCCCCTAGTGACCCCTCGGCTGAGCCCACTGACCCTTGCTGGCCCCCAGGCACGAGGCAGCAGGCCTGGTGCAGAAGGAGAGGTGCCTCCACGCCTCTGGTCATGCTGTCCTTTCTTCTGTCATGTCCGGATGGCCTTCCTTCTCCTGTCACCTGTCCTGTCCTTTGACTCCGTTCAAACATGTTGTACGCTGTAAAGACTTTCCTGACTCCTCCCACCCATGCCCAGCAAAATGGAATCACCCTTCCCAGCAGCCCCAGGGCACTTTTCTGAACTCCCTTTACCGAGCTCGTGTTATTCAGAGTTTCTTACTCAAGTGTCTGTCTCTCCTGAAAACCTGCCAGCCCCCCGCCCCCCCCCCCGAAAGTGAGACCTTGCTGTGCTTGTGCTCATCTGGGCGGAGGAGGTAAGTCAGCACGTGTTCGGTGGAGCATGGTTGACGGCCGGCGAGATGGACGCACCGGGTGAAAACCGCAGCCCGAAGCGGGGAGAGTTCTGAGGTGCAAAAAATACCATCTCTCTCTGCCTGTGGACGGGGAGAGGGCAGAGAGGGGAGAGGGCAGAGGTGGGAAGAAGACCACAAGCCACAGCTGCCCTTGTGCGTTTCCCATGTCGGAGGATGATGGCGAACAAGGGTCTACGTGAGTCTTTACCCAGGGAAGCCAACAGCCCCTAATTCCCCGCATCACGTCTCTGTACAGCTCCTCCTGCCGCTTGACTGGCAGGCCCCACGCCTCCCGGCTGAAACACACCGCCACATCCTCACACACCGCCGGGAGCTCCTCAGACTCCACAGGAACCTCCTCAAACAGCCCCTCTTCAGAAGGATCTGCAGCAAAGAGCAGCAGTCAGTCGACTCGCCTCTTACGCCAGACACGCGGCCGCATACCTTTAGGGTCCTTCTCGAGCGAGGCCTGCTTCTCTTGGGGGCTCGCCGAGAGGCCCAGATGTAACTCGGAGGAACTAAGGACTCCATCCAACGTCGAAGTAGCCAATTCGTGAGGCCCAGAGTTAGCTGGTAAAACAAATGAGCCTCGGCCCGATGCTAGAGCCTTATGACTGCCCTCGGCCCCGTCCGGTCCCCAGGGGGTGCTTCCACCCCTCCGTGACCACCGCGGTGACCCTGCGCCTCTAGCCCCGGCCGTGACCCCCCGCTGGGAGAGGGCGGAAGAAGAAGAAATGCCGAAGAACGGAAGGCGCTTATATTCCGTGACCCGGCGGACGCACGCCTTGTTCCTAAGGGAATTCAAATCACAAACGGTCAGACCTTCTCAGCAGGTTCTAACACTGAAAAGTAGAAGGAACATGAACAGGAAGAGAAATGAGCTTCTTCACTTTTCTAGATTCCGGAAAAATCCAAGCTTCCTAACTTGAGCTGGGCCCTTATGATGTACGAACAACTAGGCTTTTCTCACGGGGATACCGGAGGGGCACTCAGAATGGTTTCTAGTAAAATCCCGCTTGCATCAAATAGTTCAGAAACGGTGAAGTTCCGTTACACAAAACTGCAGTTCGCAGAGGTTCCTCACAGCCAACTTTGCAAAGAACGAGGAACTAGCGAGGTACCCGCGAGGTGAGCGCTAGAGCTTCCGGTCCCGCTGTGCGCATGCGCAGGGTGGGGGCGGTGCCGTCTGTGGCCACGCCCAGGCTTAGGCGCACCCGTGAGCCCTCGGGCTCTGGCCACATCCGTCCCTTGGTTGCTCTGTGACCTCCCAACAAGCCCAGTTCAGTCGGACTTGTTCCATGGGCCTCAGAGCAGCATCGGAATCATCACATGAAACAGCTTGTGTGAGGGAACTGCAGTGTTTAACAGCGCTGCGTGATTCTTAAGTTAAAGTCGAAAACATTTTAGAAATTAATTATTTAAGAGCTCTGGGGTTTGGTGCTCGTGTATTATTTACTGAGTTCTGTGACTGTTTGGGATTCTGGATAAAGATTATTATCCTGAACTTAGAGGTTGCCTTTTTATCAGAAGCTGGAATGTTCTGTCCCACTAATTATGTTTTGTTATCTAAAAAAGGAGATGAAAATAATAGGGCTGTGGTCTTAAATAAATGAGATAACATGGAGCACCTGGGTGGCTCGGTTGTTAAGTGCAGGTTTCGGCTGGCTCAGGTCCTGATCTCAGACTGGTGAGATCCAGCCCCGCATCGGCCTCCACGCTCAGTGTGGAGTCTGCTTGAGATTCTCTCTCTCCTTCTCCCTCTGCTTCTCCCCCCATGCGTACTCTCTCACTCTCTAAAATAAACAAGAAAACCTTTAAATAAATGAGATAACACTAGTAAAGCACCCAAAACCACACCTAGTGCCTCCTAAGCATGTTAGTGTATGGAATGTTATAATGTTCACAGCAGATATGACTATTAATTTTCCGTCGTTGTCTTGTGACACCTGTTGCTGCTAGCATGGAATCTTTCCCCCTTGAGACACAGCAATCGTTACAAACACATTACCTGGCCACAGGGTTCAGCAGTGTCATCGTGCAAAATGTTGACCTTTGAGGAGCTGTGGGCATCATCAGCAATTTCTTTTTGCCTCAACTCAGGAATGCAGTCTAGATACAGTGTAGGAACTGCTCCATTCCCCCCGGGGTCCTCCAGTTCAGCCCCTGTGCTGGCAGGAGCTGGGCCATGTTATCAGAGGCTTCCAGAGCCCCCGGGGAGTAAAGTATGGGGTACTTTGCCGTGAAGAGGTGCTCTGGGCTGGGCAGGACATCTTCATATTCCTCTCGGACACTCTGGAAACAGGCTGCGCAGATAGGGTCCCATGCTGCCAAGGAATTGACACAGAACAGGTGAGCTTTGCTCTTGGCGTGGTATTTGAGAGTCTCCACCTTGAATGGTCCTGTATAACCTTCTATCAATCTTGACCATTTGTCCCTGACAGATGGATATTCTCGGCAAGCAGAGCAAAAGAGAGCCGTCTGCTCCTCATTCATGACCAACCATGGGAACTGCGTAAACCAAGACTTCTGGATAGAGCGGGGTTTCAAGGTTTTTTTTGCTTTTTTCTGCACAATCTACCTCAGTGGTGCCATGCTCAGTAATGAAGTGGGAAAGGCAGGCTTTCTTCTGTGGGGTCAGGTCCCATCTGGCTTCTCCTGCTGGACTTCGTGAGTCCCTTTCTTCCATGCGGCCCATCTTGTTTTTCCCTTTAGAGAAAAGAGACCAATGGAATTTGCTCGGAAATCCTATAGTTAGGGTCACTGTACCTCACAGGCCTCTCGGTGTAGCAATACAAGAGCTGGAAATCACGCAAGAGTGGCCCAGGCTCTACTTGGAATTCTCTTCTCTCAGACCCCCAGCTCCCCAGGCCCACTGGACCTGACACAGAAGACAATCAAATGAGCTTTAAGCATCTCCCCCCGTTTGAAGTTTAAAGGGCAGATAACCTGGCCAGAAAGAGATCCCTGCAGTTTCATCTCGGCAACCTAAGACAGCGGTACCGTCTTCAGGAGTTCCAACTTATTTATGGATAGGAACACTGAATTTAATAAAATGTTGGCTAAAGAAGATAATTAAAGCCAAATCCTGGAATTCTGTCCTCAGCAGGAATGCCCTTCTCCAGGACCCCTACCAGACAGGCATTTGCATTTGGCTCGTGTCTTTTGGGTAAGGGGATGACCTACCTCCTGGGTAGATGCGCTTGGTCCCAAGTTTGCCTTAAGCTGTGATCTACTTTTTTTTAAGATTTTATTTATTTATCAGATAGAGATCACAAGTAGGCAGAGAAGCAGGCAGAGAGAGGTGGGGGGAAGCAGGCTCCCTGCTGAACAGAGAGCCCGATGCGGAGCTCCATCCCAGGACGCTGGGTTCATGACCTGAGCTGAAGGCAGAGGCTTTAACCCACTGAGCCACCCAGGTGCCCCTGTGATCCACTTCTGAGTTACTTCCACTCAGGGTCGCTACCTCAGTCCCCTAGAGAGACTCAAGTCCTCTCTCACACCACAGCCCTTCCAAAGAGGAAACAACTCTCATGAACTCACTAAGATTTTTCTTTCAAGCTAAACTAGAAGTTTCTTTATTCACTCCTTAGATGAAATACAGCTTAGGCAGCTTTAAACCCCTCCACAGCCATTTCTTATGCAGTAACTTCTTATGCATCAAGTGCAGATGCCCAGTGGCCAAGGACTCAAGGCTTTTTGCTCCAGGCCAACAGACCAATCTATACAATTGTAGCCAACCCAGGAGCACAAAGTGGCTAATAAAGAGAAAGCAGAGTCAAAATTAAGAGCCAAGCATTGGGGACACCTGCGTGGCACAGTCGGTTAAGCATCTGCCTTCGGCTCAGGTCATGAACCCTGGATCCTGGGAGGGAGCCCCACATAAGGCTCCCTGCTTGGCAGAAAGCCTACTTCTCCCTCTCCCTCTGCCTGCTATTTCCCCTGCTTGTGCTCTCCCCCTCCACCCCCTCTGTCAAATAAATTAATAAAATGTTTTTTTTTAAAGCCATGCCTTGGAAAACAAAATCAGTTAGTGTTTCTGAAGTCTTGGGCTCCCTGTGATCCCCTGAGACAGATCCCAGGGGAAAGCAGGTGCCTGTGAGCCAGCTCCTCTAAGAGCTTGTTGGCCTCCCTTCTCTCCTGTAGTGGGGGCTGCTGCACCCAACCATCCCATCCAGTGACCAGATGTCATCTGGCCTGTCCGTCAACAGGACAGGCTTCTCAGAGAAAAGCCAAGGTAAATCCCTAAAACTTGGCAGACATCTGTTCATTCATCCAGTGGTTATTTATTGTGTAACTGCTCTGTGACAGGCATTGGTCTCAGCACTGGGACTACAGGGGTCAACAGGACAAAGTCATGCCTTCGTGGAACTAGCATAGAGAGTTATAAATCAACATATACTCTCAGGAGGAATAAAATGAATTGAGATGGAGAATTCGGAGAATGATATTGGGGGTGGTATGCATATTTCCAATAAGGGGGTAGCATTGCTGGGGAAGGACAGCATTCATGTATAAGTTGGCAGAGAACAGGGAGAAGCCAAGTGTGAGCCAAGACAGGGGTCCTGGTGCCCATCTTTCTGCTCCTCCCCAGCTAGCAGCCCTCCTCCCATGCGGATCCACACTCACCTGGGTGCTGGCTCGGGACACTCCTCTGGTCCCTTACACTGCCTGGCCATGGCTCTGACCTTTGCTCAAACTTATAGAACAGCTCTGGGTTGGCAACAGTTGGTCCTGAGTCGGGAACAGAGAAGCCCCTTATGAAGTCTTGGATCCACGTCATCTCAATATGAAGGAAAGGTCCACCTGGGACATCCTCTCCACACTGTGAGATAATTGGTCAGGGACATGGATGGGAATCTCGATGCCTTAGCATAGTGGTTTGGAAACTCACACAGAAACTCGAATACCCATGAGGGCCCTAAAAGCATGGGGGTCTGAATGCAATGGAGAGCACAAGCAAGGACCTGTGCCCCTTTTGAGGATGAAAAGGTATGAAAACTACTGATTTCATACTGATTTTCACTGAGGCTCATAAACCGAAATGCTGAGAGGGGTCAGACTGATAACATAGCTGATGAAACCAGGCCAGATGAGGAGGCTGCGGTGACCTGTGTTAGGGGGCGGCTGCTGCTCCCTCACCAGGGGGAGGCCACCATGGGCAACATAGTGTCAGCACTGCCAGACTGTCCCACTTTTCAAGAAAAACCAGAAATCATAATTCCATGTGAAAGCTCCCACTGGTGAAATATTCACAACTTATTAAATATTATAGAGACCAGGCTCCTGGCTGGCTTAGTTGGTAGAGAGTGTGGCTTTTGACCTAGGGGTTGTGAGTTCAAGTCCCACGTTAGGTGTAGAGATTATTTAAATAGACTTAAAAATTTTTTTTAAGATTTTATTTATTTATTCATGAGAGACAGAGAAAGAGAAGTAGAGGCACAGGGAAAAGCAGGCTCCCCGCTGAGCAGAGAGCCTGATGCAGGGCTCTGTCCCAGGACCCTGGGATCATGACCTGAGACAAAGGCAGACACTTAACCGACTGAGCCGCCCAGGTGCCCCATCCCCCCCCCAAATTTTTAAATATTGTAAAGAAACCAACAAAGTGATAAAAGCCAAAAAAGGCCCATGAGCTGCTACTCTGCAACTTCTGGTTTAAAAGAATCAGAAGTTTCCAAACTGGTGTTGGCAGGCATGGGAGAAGACCCAAGCCAGTTGCAATCCCTCGACTCACAGAGAGCTGAGACTGTTGCTCCCACTAGCCTTGGACAGGTACGGCAGGTGGCCATCCAGGTGAATTGAGAAGACAGTACATATGTTGTACCCACAGGCTGAACAACGATCGCCTCTGTCCATGGTACTGAAAGTCTATCCACAGAGAAACGACATTCAGAAAACAGAAAAGATGAAAAATCTCTATATGGGCACAAAGTTTGAAGTTGTTTTCATCTCAGTGAGCCTCTATGACAGTTCTCTGAAGGAAACCAAGGCTTATAACGTGAGAGGGTTGGGGCGCCCGGGTGGTTCAGTTGGTTAAGCATCTGACTCTGTTTCAGCTCAGGTCATGATCTCGGGGTTGTGAGATCAAGCCTGGCATCAGACTCTGTGTTCAGCACAGAATCGGCTGGAGGTTCTCTCTCTCCCTCTCCTTCTGCGCTCTCTCTAAATAAATAAATAAAATCTTAAAAAAAAAAAGAAAAGTGAAAGGGTTTGGTGGAAGGCACACCAGTGTCACGTGGTGGAGGCTGGGACTGAGAGCAGATTCCCACAGGCCAGATGATGCTCTTTCGACCACCACTCACGACCTCCAGGGCCCTATGGGTGCCTGACACAAAATCCACCCTGTGGCTGCACGGACCACAGGTGGGGCTCCCCACCTGCACGCTGTGATATGCTGAGGTCCAGCCTGGACAGGCCTGACTTCCCCCACTTCTCTTGCCCAATCGAAGGGGAGAAGAGAAAGGGTGGGACATGACCCCGCACGCAGTTAAGTTACATATGGGACTGAGCAGATGAATAATGTAAACAGATCTGAAAAAAATGGTAGGAGTCCAGAAAATTCTCAAGTGTATCATAGTTGGATACAGTCTGGAATGCTGATCTAGACTCAGGTGGTAGGGAAGGGAACAGAAGCCCATACCTAGTGGAGCCACCAGCTTTTCCGAACCACAGATATCCTTCTGTTGCTGACTCAGCAGCATCCACTCCTCCTGAAGCAAGTATACAGTGATGTCATCAAATGTCACAGGAGCCTGGAGGGGAAAATGACACCAACTAAGCACCAACTTCCTTCTTAAATTAGCCTTTCACACCTGAGTTCATGGCCACCTGAGGGCACCTGTACTCTGGAAACCTATCAGATCGGGAGAGGGGCATTGTCCATCTCCATGTAAGACCTAACCCCACTACTTTCACCTCCTGGGTCCAAATCACAGCAGGAATGAGACTCTCTTCTAGGAAGGGCTACACACTGAAACAGGAGTCATTAAGAGAGCCAACTCCGGAGTTCCATTATCTTTTCCCTACATGCTCTTTGCCCGCCCCAGTACCCAGCAGTTCTCAGCCAGGGCCTCAGCAACAACTTATGGCACATTTTTGTGCAAAATCTTGAACCTGGTAAGGAGGATGTATCTGATTCCTAGAAAGAGCTGAAAGCCATTCAGAGCTGTCTCTCAATAAAATCAGTGATTAAGACAGGGAAAGGGTTAGAGTGGATAACTATATCCCATGGGGCTTGTAAAGTGGTTCCGTTCTGCCAAAAAAAGAGTATGGGGGTCAGAAAATATTTTGGGAAGTACTAGAGTAAGATGGCAGATCAAATAATTACACTGAATTTTACATCCTCCTTGTGAATTTAAAGGACACCCTTCCCACCAAAACAATCCAAAGCAAAACCCCCAATAGGATGGGAAAGAAAATAAGGGGACAAAATACAATTTTGGAAACTGAAAAAGTAATAACTGAGCAGATCCAAGAAAATCAAATCCTCACCCAGCAGAATACTAATTGAGAAACCCCCCAATTTATACCAGAAAACACAAAAAAGGCTCAGAATCTACAGCACCAAGAACCTCCAGTCTAGGAGTAAAGGCAGTAAGTAAGGCTCAGACAACGAGAAGGGGGTGAGGGGATGCTATTCTCCAGCAAATGCCTGTCCAGATTCCCCTGCACAGCTCTGCACTGACAAGCCCCCTTCTATGCACTCAGAGCTTTGGTTAGAATTTGGGAATCCGACTATTAGTGTTAGCTAACAGCAGGACTACCCGACATGCAAAGGAAAGGATCTCACAGGGCTAAAGAGACCAAAAACAGATAGTTGCAGGGGTAGGAGGCTGGTAGGAACTGAGGAAATGAGCAATAGGCTTGGAGAAGAAAACTTTACAAAAATAAAACTATCATCATAGCCTCAGAGAGGTAAGCCACTGCAGCCATGCAACAAACCATTATAAAAGAAAGAACCAGAAAAGGAAATAGAGCACATTGCTTGTTTATCCTTTTAATTTCATACCACAAATATTTATCACCTAGTGTAATACATAAAATTACTAACAAAAAATAAATTTTGCCAAAGCAAAACAACATCTTGGGTAACAGTATTTTGGGGTAAACAGAAGTCTTTCCAGAGTGACAACTGTGAAAGGGACACATGCATTTCCATCTATGACAAGTTCTAGCATATTTGTTCTAAAACTGCCCTGTAACTTTACAGTCAGATTTCAAGCACATGAAATATCTATTTTAAATTTAACAATAGAAGCTTCTTGAGAAAAACAATATAGATAATTCCTACCGCTCACTGTTGTGTTGCATGCTTACAAAAATGAGGAGTACTTTTCTTATAAGTCAATACATGTTCACTGCAGAAAACTTAGACAGTGAGCAGAAAAAAATGTTTTAAGATCACCCACAATCCCCTTACTAAAAAAAAAAGAATTACTATTGACATTTGGTGTATAACCTTCCCATCTTCTGTCTATGAATGTGTCTGAATGAACAGTAAAAACAAAAGTGGTTTGGAAACACAATGATCCAAAATTTTGGGGACATAGCAAAATTAGTCTAAGGAGGAAATTTATAGCAATACAGGGCTACCTAAAGAAACAAGAAAAATCTCAAACAATCTAACGTTACACCTAAAGGAATTAGAAAAAGAAGAACAAATAAGGCCCAAAGAAACAAAATTATTAAGACCAGAGTGGAAATAAATGAAAGAGGCAAAAAAAAAAAAAGGAAGAATCAATGAAACCAAGAGTTGATTCTTTGAAAAGATAAACAAAACTGATAAACCTTCAGCCAAACTCAAGAAAAAAATAGAGAGGACTCAAATAAATAAAATCAGAAGTGAAAGAAGAGAAGCAACAATGGATACCACAGAAATAGAAAGGATTATAAGGGAATATTTTCTCTTATTTATTCATTTTATGAAAAATTAAATGTCAACAATTGAACAACCTAGAAGAAATGGATAAATTCCTAGAAACATGCAATCTTCCAAAACTGAATCAGGAAGAACTAGAAAATCTGAACAGACTCAGTACTAGCAATGAAATTTGTTTGGTAATCAAAAAACTCCCCCAAAACAAAAATCTAGGACCAGAATGGCTTCACAGGTGAATTCTACCAATCACCTAAAGAAGATTTAATACCTATTCTTCTCAAAATTCTAAAAAAAAAAAATAGAAAAGGGAGGAAAACTTCTCAATTCATTCTGTGAAACCAGCATAATCAAAATCAAAGACACCACAAACAAAGAGAACTACAGGCCAATATCCCTGATCAACACAGGCAAAAATCACCAGTATTAGCAAACCGAATTCAACAATACATTAAAAGCATCATTCAGCACAATCAAGTGGGATTTACTCCAGAAATACAAGGATGGTTAAATATTCACAAATCAATCAATGTGATACATCACATTAACAAAAGGAAGGATAAAAGTCATATCCCCTGAATAGATGTATTAAAAGCATTTGACAGGATAAACATACATTCATGATAAAAACTCTCAACAAAGTAGGTTTAAGGAAACACACCTCAACATAACAAAGGCCATATATGAAAAAGCCAGTTGACATCACACTCAGTGATGAAAAACTGAAAGCTTTTCCTCTAAGATCAAAAACAAGACAAGGATCTCCACATTCACCACTGTTTTTCACCGTAGCAGTGGAAGTCCTAGCTGCAGCAATCAGACAAGATAAGAAATAAAAGGCACCCAAATTGGCAAGGAAGAAATAAAGCTGTCAATATTTGCAGATGATGTGATACTACACACAGAAAACCCTAAAGACTCCTCCAAAAAGCTATTAGAACTAATAAATGAATTCTGTGAAGTTGCAGGATACAAAATTAATATACAGAAATCTGTTGCATTTCTCTACACTAACAAAGTAGCAGAAAGAGAAATTATAAAAACTCCATTTAAAATCAAAACAAAAAGAATAAAATACATAGGAATAGAAAACTATATGACATTGATGAAAGAAATGAAGAACACACACACACACAAATGGAAAGACATACCATGCTCATGGATTGAAAGAATATCATTAAAATGTCCATATTACCCAAAGCAATCTACAGATTCAGTGTAATCCATATGAAAAAACCAACAGCACTTTTCACAGAACTAAAACAAATAATGCTAAAATTTGTATGGAACCACAAAGACCTGGAATAGCCAAAGCAATCTTGAGAAAAAAGACTAAAGTTAGAGGTAACACAATCCCAGATTTCAAGATATACTACAGAACTACAGTAATCTAAACAGTATGCTACTGGCACAAAAACAGACACATAGATCAATAGAACAGGATAGACAGCCCAGCAATGAATCTTCTCATATATGGTCAATTAACTTACGACAAAGAAGGCAAGTATATGCAGGGGGTAAAAGACAGACTTTTGAATAAATGGTGCTGGGAAAACTGGAAAACTACACGCAAAAGATTGATATTGGGCCACTGTCTTACATCATACACAAAAAACTTCAAAATGGATGAAAGACCTCAATGTGAGAACTGCAATCATATAAAACTCGTAAGACGAAGCATAGGCAGTAATTGGGCATCAACCTTAGCAACATATTTACAGACATCTCCTCAGGAAAGGGAATTAAAAGCAAAAATAACTATTGGGACCATACCAAAATTAAAGCGGTGAAGGAAACCATAAGCAAACAAACAAAAAATTACACACACACACACACACACACACACACACACACATTTCTCAGGCATGAAAAAGAATAAGACCTTGTCATTTGTGACAACACGGATGGACCCAGAGGGTATTATGCTAAGTGAAAAAAGACAGAGAATATGACTTGGCTTATACGTGGAATCTAAGAAACAATACAAATTAAAAAACTGAAACACAGAGAACAAACTGATGGTTGCCAGAGGGATGGAGGGACGGAGAGATGGTGGTGGGAGAAATAAGTGAGAGTGATTAAGTATACAAACTTCCAGTAATACAACAAATAAGACGTGGGGATGAACAATACGAATGGCGAATACGGGCAAAAATATTTAATGATGTTGTGTGGTGGGAGATGGTGACATTTGCAATGAGCACATACATTATTCAATGTAGAGAATTTTCCAATCACTGCGTTGTACACCTGCCACAAATACAATATTGTGTGGCAACTACATCCCAATAATAACATTTTTAAAGAATAGAACTGTCCTGGGGCGCCTGGCTGGCTCAGTGGTTTAGAGCTCTGCCTTCAGCTCAGGTCATGATCCCCACGGCCCCGGGTGCTCAGCAGGGAGCCTGCTTCCTCCTCTCTCTGCCTGTCTCTCTGCCTACTTGTGATCTCTGTCAAATAAATAAATAAAAATCTTAAAAAAAAAAAGAATAGAACTGTCCTGCCAAATGTATATGGTTTTTAAAAAAAGATTTTATTTATTTATTTGACAGAGAGAGATCACAAGTAGGCAGAAAGGCAGGCAGAGAGAGAGGGGGAAGCAGGCTCCCCGATGAGCAGAGAGCCCGATGCGGGGCTCAATCCCAAGACCCTGAGATCATGACCTGAGCTGAAGGCAGAGGCTTAACCCACTGAGCCACTCAGGTGCCCCCAGATGTATGTGTTTTAAATAACTATTTGCTCTCAGAGAGTCTTCCAAGGCAAAATATGATTATATTTCCAAAATTCTGCTGGAAGATGGGCTCCACTAAACAAGGCAGTCAGACAGGAAAGGGGTAGACATACGAAATGTGCTAAGGAGAGCCAGCATGGGGAAGGTGGGGAGAGAACATTTGAAATTATGCTGAAGGCAGATACTGGGATGATTACTGTACCCCAGGACTAGCAAGCAAGCTGCTCCAACTGGGACAGGTTAAACTTGTGACCAAGCACAAGCAGGCTCCCTATTCCTGCTCACCCCTCCCCCTCTCTTCCTGAGGTAACAGGTGGGCTTATCATGAAAGCCAAGGGACCCATCACTTTAGCTGTAGCTTCCACAAGGACAAAGAGTACGGGTAGGACTGAATGCTTAGACAATAAAGAAGTGTCTTCCCAACAAGAGTGACTGCCCTAACTCCGGGATTTCTCTTTTAACCAATATTGTGGCAAGAGCCTTCTGATTCCCAGTGACCTCAATATAAAGGAAACACAAATCTTGAATAAGAGCAATTTCTTATCTTACATATAAAGCAAAGAGTGTCCCTGACTGTTCTATTTTAGTGGTTCCCACTGTCTATAGGGCAGAACTCCGGCTTAGCCCAGCACCAGGTTCCCTCCATCTGAGCCTAACTCACCTTCCTAACTTCAGCCAGACCTGGAATCTCCACTGCAGACAGATCAGTGTAACTGCAATCACTGAACATATCTTGCACCTTTCTTCCCTCTACAAGCCCAACCTTTAGATTCCTGACTCTGCCTATTTCCTCCTACCTACTTAGTCTACCCGCCCATCAGGTTCCTATTCACATTCTGTCTCTTTCGGGAGGACTTTCCTAACCACCTACTCTTAGCATTTCTCCTTCCGCTGAGCAAGGAAGACTTTGCATCCCTCATGGAGCTGGAGGTACTCAGGAAGCCTATGCTGATTGGCTTATTTTATAAAATTCCTCACCATCACCCACTCCCCCAACACACACACACACACACACACACACACACACACACACACACACACATTATGCAGTAAGTTTTTCACAGGCACTTAATTATTTCATTCAATATACATTTATTGTTTGTTTTGTATGTGCTTGGTGCACAGTGATCCTAAGACATGGAAAACAAAACCACTATTTTAAAGGAGATTAAAATCTAGCAGGAAGTGACAGGCATCAATGACATGAGGTGACAGGCATCAGTGACACAGTGCAATGATAGAACTGGGTCCAGAGAAAAATGAGATCCGAATGAGCACTTCGATGGAAAAGACAGAGGGAGTAGGAACCAGAAATGCTGAGGTAGTAAATATATACACAATAAATACTCCCATTTGGCAGCCCCAAAATCAAATGTCTCCCAGAGGGTACAGGAGGTGTCAGACTGTGGTGTTCTTCAGAGCATCAGACCCTGTAAGCAGAAGGGCTCCTGGAATGATGCTATTTTGAGTCATTCATTCCAAAAATACCGAGAACTTATGAAATGCCAGATGCAGCTCCACTGCCCCAGCTGGGGATACAGCAAACAGTAAAGTCAGCATAATGTGAATACATAAATGTGAGAATTTTATATAGTAGTAAGGGCTGGCAAGAAAATAAAGCAGGATGATGGGATAGCGTAATGGGGGCAAATCTTTGGACTTCTAACCACTATTCTGCCAATGGCAAGCAATATACTCCACACCCAGTCCTAGGTCAAGACTGCTTTTAGTTAATATCACAAAACAGCAACAAAGGAAGATACTAATAATAGACCAAGCTACTACCTCCAGGGGAGCCCCAGTATTCCAGGCTGAGCCAAACATGGACATATATCCTCACAATGGGACTTAGAATAAGTCTTATTCTTAGAATAAGAATGTCTTAGAATAAGACATTCCATCCAACCTAGTTGTTGCCACTCATTTGCAAGATATCTAACCTGCCACTTTGTTTTTCAATCACTTTATTTCATCTTTGGATAACCTTCTAATTTCCCAGGTTAGAAAACTGATGCACTTGGAAAGGGTGAGCATTTTTTGAGACACCTTGCAATCAAGATTAGAATCAAGAGTGAAAAGTTCCAGTCCCCAGTGTTTTCAATTAGCAGTTGGGCCTAAACAGGACATGAAATCTCTCCCCTACCTTCCAAATGTTTGCATTTCTCTCTTCTCCCATTAAAAGCCAAGAAAGCCTAGGGGAGCCTGGGTGGCTCAGTCAGTGAAGCGACTGACTCTTGATTTCAGCTCAGGTCAGGATCTCAGGGTCCTGAGGTCGAGCCCTGCATCAGGCTCTGCCCATGAAGCCTGTTTAAGATTCTCTCTCTCCCTCTGCCTTTGCCCCTTTCCCGCTTGCTCTCTCTCAAAAACAAAAAATAAAATAAAATGTGGTAACAAAAGCTAAGAAAGCCTACAACTAAATGGAACAGCTTGACATCAACCTCAAGTTACTAATTCCAATCTTCAATGCCAATTGAAATTACATTTTGCTCCCCAAACTAGGATTAACTGGAACTCATCAGGGGATATTACCTGAGAGTAAGAGCCATTTCCATTACTTCTTTGATATCTCCTATAGTGCTTAACAGGAGGCTGGCACAGAGTTCACCTTCGATCTTTCTTTACTTAGTTTCCATTGAGCTTTATTTGTCTTAGACTGTTTACTTCGGTTGTTTCAACTGTTAAATGCATCACTGCAGCTTGTGAGGGGAGGGAGTCTGGAAGAGAGGCTTAAGCAAAGAGTAACTTCTTTTGTTAACTCAGTGCCTCCCAGCCTTTTCAGGAGAAGCTACAGCGTGAAAATAACCTTATTATCCTTTCTCTCTTTTGTCTATGGGACGATCCTTCCAGGCTTGTCCTAGTTCCTGAAGTCAAATCTGGGGGAGAACTCCTTGGGAAATGTGGTCACTTCATGTTCATCTTGTATCCTGCCACCTTCCTCACGGTAAACCACTGATCACGTATTTATCAACCTTTTTTTTTTTTTTCTTTTTAAAAGAGAGACTCAATACACACTTGAAAATAATGTAGAAGGAATTCCCTCCCTGCCAAAGAAGCAATCCTCAAGAACTGGCAACAGGCAGCAAACGACATCCAGAAAGATCTTAGTCCCAAAGGCTGCCACTGTCTCCCAGTCAAATGCCTACAACCAAGGGGTCTTTTGACACTGCCTCTGAGCTCTAGCAGTCCTGACAAACCCACTTAACTCTACCGTCAAGCACTTTCTCCCACCTTTTGTTCCAACTCACAGCCTCCTGCCTCAAGCCTGAAGGACGTTTATGGAAGATGCTTCCGGGCGATGCTACAAGGAGGAGGTAGGCTAGCAACTTTAAGTGGGCCGGAAATATGCCAGATGCCTTCTCTTTTTCTTCTTGGGCATTTCCTGGTTAGGGGGATCCATGCAGTCAGGGCTAATCCCTGCCCCTTGGCTTCCACTACGTCTTAACCAGCCTTAAAACACGCAGGGCCTCTTCCAAAGTCCCGACGGAGGAGTGGGAAAACAGGAAGCACCTTTACACTGCGCGGGTCACCCACCCCAGCATCAACCGAGCGGCCCCTGGGCAGAGGGCAGCTCGGCCAGCGGGAGAGGGAGGGGGGCAAGGAGGCCGCTCGGGGCTCGGAGCCAGCGCGGTCGGTCCTCCGTGCGGCACCCGTGGGGAAAAGGCCGTCCGAGTGCGGAGGAAGAGGCGGCGGGCGAGCGGGCGAGTGCTTCCCTGCAGGGCTGGCTCATCTGCGGGGGACTCCGCCCGCACCGCCCGTCTCGCGGGAGCCCAGGTCAGAGATCTACCGGAGGGGAGAGGGCGGCCCCAGGGCCCTTCCAGGCCTCCCTTCCCCGACTCCCTGGGCTCCAGGGCCCCGCTTGCGCTGGCCGGTGCTGACCCCGCCACTGCCTCCAGTCCGCCCCCTCCCCCCGCGGCCAGGCCTGTGAATGCCGCCGTCGCGACCACCTTGGGGACCGGGGCCCCCGGACGGAGAGCGCGCACGGCCGGGCAAGGGATCTCCCACGTCGGGAAAGCGATAAAGCTCCCGGTGCCCAGGGAGGCGAGCGGCGGGGACTAGCGCCGTACGGAGCGAACCGCTTTACGGCAGCCGCCGGGCCCAGGCGGCGGGGCATCACGGGAAGCGTAGTCCGGCCTGGTTAAGCGGCTCTCAAACCGCTATTGGCTCCCGAAACGCGAGGCCCTGATTGGACGCCGAGCAGCTCGCTCGCTGCCCTTCCCACCTGGCTCGAGCGCAGTTCTCAGGTAGCTCCCGCGCCACGCCCTCCCAGACCCGGCCCGGAGGGCACACCGTCCTCCCTGGGCAATGACAGTGCCTGTCCTTGCGTCTGTTTCCTCGCACTTTTAGGGCCAGTGTCAGCCTTGAAGGTTTCAGATTTTATTTAACATAGGAGTGAGATGCTTTATTTTTTTTTCCTTAAATATTCATTCAAAAAACATCATTGCTTGCCTATCACATGCCAGGCACTGTGCAAGGTTTGGGAATGCAAAGCTGAATGAAACAAAACTTTGCCTTCGAGGAGCTTATAATCTGTTGGGGAAACAGACCAGAAACACACAACTAAAATAAAGACACGAGCGCTGTGGTGGTGGGAGTATACGGGATAGTTAGTCAAGCATCTCCTGAGGAAGTGGCTCCTGAAATGAATTAAGGGGTAGGCGTTAGCGAGGGTGAAGCGCTATGGGTGGAATTGTGGACCCCCATATTTGTATGTAGCCCCTATGTGAAGGTATTTAGATGGAGGGCCTTTGGGAGGTAATTAGGTTTAGATGAGATCCTGAGGATGGAGATGGGATTAGTGTCCTTGTGAGAAGAGAAAACCAGAGGGCTTGCTGTCGCTCTGCCGTACGAGGAAATAGTGAGACGACTCCGATCCCTGTCCGTATGGCAGGATAGAGTCCTGACCAGAACTCAGCCATGCTGGCATCTTGGTCTTGAACTCCCATTGTCCAGAACAGTGAGAAAATAAATGTCTGTTATTTAAATCACCTGGTCTGTGGTATTTTGTTATGGTAGCCGAGCTAACTAAGACAGAATGGGGAGAAAGATGTTGCAAAGAGGTCCACTGGCCATAAGAAATAGCATAAGCAAAGCCAGACAGCCAAGCAAATGGCGTGTGCAGGGATGGTGTAAGACAGGAAATTATGAAAATGTCACTGGAGACATACTTGGGGGCTGGATGTGGAAGGCAGTGTATGCTCCCTCAATCTGAAATGAGCTTTAGGCCGTGAATAATGTGGGCAAATTTGCACTTTAGTTGGATCAGTCCTACTGCAGAGCAGAGGGTGAATTTAAGGAGGGAAGAAAGAAGACCAAACTACAAAAATACACTTGCTTTCCTTTCTTCTCTCATCTTCCTTTAAAGACATGAAAGAAGACTTCACCTGTCGCCATTTTGACTTCAGTCTGTCCTTTCTAACCGATTCAGTTCTTTCCAGCCCATGTCTTAACTCAGGCAAAGAATTCTGTGATGGGAACCACAATTATTCCCTCGACCAGTAATGACTACCCTGAGCCAGCAAGACCCCACATGACTGACCTCAACACGCCGATCGACCAGACCTTTCCATCCCACTTGCTTGTACCCACCAACGTTTGTCCCACTTTCGCTTTCTATAAACTTAGAAGTGTTTCCAGCATTTTGGAGACAGTCTTTGAGCCATTAGTCTGCTGTCTTCCCAGTGTTGGCCTCACTGAAATAAATTGCTTTCTCTTTTCACTTCTGCTCATCTCTTTGTTTTTGGATTTTGTCTGCGGTGAGTGGCTAACCTGGTCTGTTGGGGACCCCCAGAGCGAGATGCCTCTTGCACCCCTGTGCCCTGGTTACAGACATACAATTACATGACATGATTATAACAACATATTGTTTAGTTTCTAAACAATATGGGTGTAATATATATAATAATCATAGTACAAATAATAAAGTGCAGAAACCTTAAGTGTTTAACTTGATGTGTTTTTACATGGGTAACAGGTAGTCACCACTGAGATCAGATACAGAAAATTCCTAGCACTCCAGAAAACCCCCTGTTGGCCCTCCCTTTATATATACGCAGAGAGAAAGTAACAGAAAGTAAGGAAGTGATTATTATAACAGTGTTGGTTAAATTAAATATAAAAATGTTTTGTGTAATTTTTACATGTGTGTGTTTTAAGTCACAGCTCAGTTTTAAATAAAAAATCAAGCAAATATAGTTTATATTTTAATTTTTTATTAATACTTTATTGCCCCACTGATCATTGCATATTTGGATTACCAACCCTGAGCAGGTCTGAGTAACCATTTTCCATTACACTATGGAATTCTGCTTTTCCAGCCAGGGTTGAATAGTGCTAAACTCGGCAGGGGTCAAGGAGAATACCTTTTCTAGAAAGGTGAGATCTCTAGCTCCCAGTGCAGCCGTAGCTATCCATCTGTGTACATACCTTGGAGAGCTGCGTTTCTGCCCTGAGTTATCCCTGTCTCCTTATAATAAATTCTTGCTTTGGGATTTAAACATTGGAGGTGAGGTGGTTGAGACAGCTTGGGCTGGAAAATGAGTTTCTGCATGAAAGGTACAGAAAGATGGGGCAGTCTGGAGGGAAATGGGTCGAAAGAGGAGACTAAGATGTGAGACATGAGAGCTTCTTTCTGCTGTTGATGGGAAGGGAACTGATGGTTAAGCCCAGTGGTTGGGGGGGTGGGGCTGGCAATGCAAGGACCCAAGACCAAGAGGATCCAGGACCACAGTACCAAGGGCCTTTCCAGGAGTAGGGATACTTCTAGATGACATCACAAGGGAAGAAAGAGAAGACAGAATGGTTGTCGGTTTGGTTCGTAGATTTGCTATAGATTTTCCCACCTGATGACATCTCTGTGGGACAAGGTCATCTCATGAAAACGGAGGGGAGGTGGGAAAGAGAAGGCATGCATTGTCATTGCAGAGAACAGGAAGCAGAGTTTATGGGGAAACAGAAGAGGTATGATGGTCAAGTTGAATTAAAGGCCTGTTTGAGGTTTGTGATCACAAATACAAGGTAAGAACAGTCTATCTGCAAAATTCTGTCTAGAAGCAGAAACTTGGGCAGATACCTGGGTTGGAATGTTGCCAGGGGAGTATGAATGGGGTTAGAAAACAGGGATTTCATGGGACTTTCCCTGGAGTGATTCGTAATGATAGAAAAGTGGTTCTCAGTTCCAGTTAGGGGCATGTGGAATTACCCACGAGGTTTCCAAAGAATCTGATTTAATGGGTTCAGGATGGGGTCTGGGCCTTGGCAGGGTTTCAAAAGCCACTCTGGTGGTTCCAATGAGCAGTGGATGCTGAGAATCACCACGCAGACCATGACTCCTAAGGGGAGACAGGAGGGAGCTACTCAAAAGTGAGGCCCTGGTGGGCTCAGTGAATTTGGAATAAAGGACAGTGTGGGGTGCCCGAGCAAACAGGCTGGAAGGACAGAAATCCCGATCCGTAAGTAAATACGTGGAAGCGTTTGAAAAGGGCAGAGTTGTGGAGTGAAGGGAAAGGTCACTGGACGTAAGGGGGTGAGAGCTGAATGCATCATCCACACGGACACAGTGTCTGCAACAAAAACTATGGCCCCACGAGCTGAAGTCCTCTCTGGATGGGGGGAATGGCAGTTGGACGCAGGAGAGAGTGGGGCAGAACTGGTCCGATGAAGCCATGCACCAGAGAACTTCAGACTTTGTGTGCAACCTGCTGATGTGCGAACAGAGGCATATGCATGGGAAGTGACTCACCCAAGTTCACCAGCAGGGCAGACTAACAAGCCTCCTGGAGACAGTCCTCAGGCTGGTGGAGAACAGGGCTCAGACGCACCCTGCCCCCCTATCCCCTACCCCGCCCTCCCTACCCCCTCCCCCCGGTCCCCAGAAGCAGACTCTACACACAGACTTGCTGCCAATGTCACTTTCTTTGGAAAATGCTGGTACCAGGGCAAGGAGTGGGAGGGTCGGTACAAGAGGAGGAGGGGTTCAGTGCCTCTGAGCCCTGTGATGGCATGAAGGGTGGAGGCGGCCTTGAACAGCGGAATCCTCAGTGCTTTGAGAAATCCCCTCCTGGAGGACAGATGAGGGGGACAGGCACTAGCAATGAGACAGTGGTTAGGAGGCCCTGAAGGGATGCGGCAAGAGGGAGGGCAGGGGCGCAAACTGGCCGGAGAGGAAGACCCGCAGGGACGAAGGCCGGGGAAAGGCCAGCTCTTGCTCTGCCCTCCCCCGCGGCCGTATCACTGGCCCTGCACCTGTTTCTCGCACCGGGCCCAGTGCGGCCTCGGGCACCTAACGAGAACCAGGCACCTCTCACACCTGCGCTCTCACCAAACCCTCCCAACAAGCCTGTGCACGATGTCAGCCAGGCGGTGAGACCAAGGTCACCGACGCTCGGCAAGGAAGGAAGAGACGGGCTGCTAAGAGGCCGCCCTGACGGACTCCAAACCCCCAAGCGTGCGTACGATTGCAGAAGAACCCAGCGAGAGAGCCGAGAAGGGGAAGGAAGCGCGTCAGAAGGGGTCAAGAAGGAGGAATCCCGCGGGGGCCTGCAAGCTGGGAAACGGGTCGCCATTCGGAAGCCCCGCCCCGGCCCCGCCCCCAGGAGCACCCCAGCCCCCGCCCCCGCCCCAGCCGGGTCCCGCCCAGACCCACCGAGGCAGGCGCTGCACTGGCAGCTGCGGATGGCGGGCAGCACCACGGGCTCCGTGCGGCCGCCGGGACAGCGCAGGGTCAGGACCCGCACGGGGCTCTCGGGGTCCAGGCTGTAGCTGCAGCATCCGCACTGGCTCAGCAGGTACGGCTCCTGCGGGGGGGGCGTGGCTGAGCTAGGTCGGGGCCAAACTCGTTTGCCCAAAACACCTGCCTTCCCTCTTGCGGCCTTTCCCAGCGGGCGGATCCCAGCACTCCGCGCCCAGCAGGGCAGCCAAGTCGGGGAGGTGCAGGGGTGGGCCTTTTGGGTCCGAGGAGAGCAAGTGCAGGGCAAAGCTCTGTCCGTCTTCTGGGACGTGCTCATAACGCCTTGCCAGGAATGCCTGGGACGAGGCTGTAGGTCCCCGGTCTGGCTGGGCTGTGATTTCAGAGCCTAACTTAGCCCCTAATGTATGCCTTTCCTGTTCGTGTCCTGGTGGGCCCACAGCAGGAGAAGAGGCCCCTGGCAGGGGTGGAGCCCTGCAGTGGAGGGGGGGGAGCCCAACCCCAGGGGAGGGTCACAGGGCCAAGCAGCAGGTGGAGGCCACCATGGTGGTGAACTCAGCCCTGGCTCTGACCGCATCCTCTTGAGATTGACCGGGTCCCTGCTGTCCCCCGGATTTGCCCAGGCCAAGGCCCACCGTGGGAGGCCCTCAGGGGCGCACCTCAGGCATGACGTTGGTGCTGGATGGGCAGTGCCCACTGCAGTAGCTCACTTCTACCTGGTCCAGGTGGCAGGGGCCCTTGGTGAGGTTGCGCAGCTCGGTGAGATGCCTGCAGGAGGCTGATTGCTCCTCTGTGGGGGCAGGGAGGGAGTGCAGGAGGTGGGGGCAGGGCACAGAGTGAAGGCCAACAGAGGGGACTCTGTGTGGAGGGGACAGAGCATGTGGACCTGAGGGCTATCTGTGGCTGTTGGGGCAAGGGTGGCCAGGGACCATGAGGCAGCCCTGGGGGTCTCCGCTCCGCAGATCCCCGTGGCAGGCAGCACTGAGGAAGGCGGTCCTCCTAGGGTGGGCATGGGGTAAGTTTGGGAGAAGGGCCCAGAGCAGGGAGAGGCACCGCGGGAAGTACCCCAGGTCCCCCACATACCCAGAGTCTCTTGGCGGCAAGTGGGACAGCAGCTCCCTGGTTCCTGCACGGTCACCTCACCCTGCAGAAGGAGTGGTCCCCAGCCTCCTCAGGAGATGGCCCCAGGACCCCCTAAGACCCGCCTCTGGGGAGCGACCCAGGAAGGAACCCAGGGAGCCGCTCTGCGAAGGCAGCGGGCTGCTGGTGGGTACCTGGGCACAGGTGAGGGGGGGGCAGTGCTGGGTGCAGACACTCCTCCCGTGGAGGCAGCGGCAGCTCTCACAGGCTTCCTGCCATTCGGATCCAGGCTGCGGAGACAGGGGAGAGCCTCCTCTCCATCTTCAGCTCCATCTCTCTGCTGGTGAGACTTTTCTACACTACTCCCCCCTCCCTGAAGCCAGCTGCCAGAGACGGGAGTCAGCAACAGGAGTTTCAGGAGGGAGGTGGGCCGATGGAGCCCAGAGACTGCCCCAGCGGGATGGTCCGTGGCCAATGGCCCAGCAGCTGGCTGCTGCAGGATCTGATGTAGGGGGAGGAGCCCTCGGACAGGAGGGAGGCCTGGGTGGGGGAGGGCTGGATGGCACAAGGGGGCTGTGGTGTCTCACCGGGTGGGGATGCCCATGGCGCCAGCACTCGCAGCGGTCCGGGGGCACGCAGTGGCCCGCGTGGCTACGCAAGTGCCCGTGCCGGCACACGCACCCCGGGGCCTGCCCCATGCGGCAGGTGCCCCAAGTCTCTGTGGCGTTGGGCTCCTGGCACGTCTGTTCACATGGCCCCAGCTCCCCAGGAGGCACCTGCTGCCACATTTCTCCAGAAGGGCACTCTGCCAGGGAAGACCCCACCCACCCCACCACTCAGGTCAGCCCTGGGTCCAGGCTTGATTCCCCCCCACACACCAGGCACCCCTAGAGTCCCTCCTCCCTCCTCTAGTGCTGCCCACTCGGCTCCAGCAGCTTCTGCACTTCCAGGCCTCCACACACTGCCCTTATCTGCCTTTTCAAATACCAGCAGGGCCGAACCCGCATGCTGCCTTCTCCAGGAAGCCATCCCTGACTAGTCCTGCCCACCTTGACCTCTCTTCTTTGGGCACCGAGTCCCCATCCTGTGGGTGCAGCCTGCTTGTCAGTGGGCCAGAAACAGTCTCCTGTCTCTGTTCTGGTGGGTGAGTCTGCCCTCAGCAGCCAGGCTTGAGTGCTCAAGGCTCACCTTTCCTGTGTGTCTCTGAAACCACACAGAGCGCACTGGGACAAGGCTGGGCTCAGATGAGCCCTTAGCAAAGCCTGTTGACTGTGACCAGATGGGGGCAAAACAGCACAGGGCAGACCCCAAGGGGACTGGCGCAATGGGGACTGCCAGGCAAGAGTCCTATTTTAGCTCACCGTCTCAACCTTTGCTACCTCTGCAGGAAAGGAAGCCTTCGCCTCCTGCATTGCTCACAGCCCTGCTCTGTGCTCGCACAGGAATGCCGCCCACACCACGTGGACAGAACAGGGAAGGGGCTTCTTGAAAGAGACAGCATTGCCTCTGCCCTCAGCAGGGCAACCACCCACCCCTGGCTTTGGAAGGACGGCAGGGGCCTGGACAGCCACATCTCACCGTGACAGTCAGCTGGAGAGCAGTTGAAGGCTCCATCTCGGCAGATACTGGGAAGACGGAAGCTTGGGTTTGGATACCTCCCAGGTCCTGCTTCCCACCCCCGTTCTCAGCAGCCCTGCCCTCCACCCCTCCCCACCCTCGTCCCCCCTTGCCCTCACCAGCGGGTGCAGTTCCAGGCCAGCACAGTCCCTGGGGGAAGCTCCCGGGCCTGCTCCTCAAGGGGTAAGGTCAGGCCCCATGGCAGAGACATCTGGGTGCAGGGGCACGCAGCGGGCGGTACACATGTGCCGTTGTGCAACAGCTGGGGCAGCGCAGGCTGCAGTTAGACTCAGACCCACTTCTCCTCCTCCCCCACCTGCTGGCTCCACACGACAGGACTGGGGACATGGCACCCAGACGTACCTGCTGTCCAGGGCAGCCGCAGCCTAGCTGGCAGGGTTCCTGCGCACAGGGGGCACCAGGTTGCAGATGTGAGCAGAGGCGCGGGCACGTGGTGGCACAGGCTCTGAGCACCTGGCCAGGTGGGCAGTCTGGGGTGGGGAGCACAGACAGGGGATGGAGTCCTGGGGAAGGGACTGCCTCACCACTGGCCCCCAGACGGGACCAGGGGGCCTAGCTCAGCCACCCCAGAGGGAAGGGCAGGTACCCACCATCCAGGCGCTCACCAGGGCAGGGCTGCGGGTTACATCCCCGCCTTTGCTCTGTGTCCTGGGCCTCGCATGGCTCCCCCGCAGGTCCCTCCTCGCAGCTCCTATGCCGCTCCATGGTGCCCCCACCGCAGGGAGCAGAGCAGCTGCTCCAGGATGACCATGGCCCAAGGACTGGGCACTCGCGGTGTGGGCACATCAGGGACCCATTGAGACAGGTGCTGTGGACAGGAGTCAAGGGCATGAGTCAAGGAAAACAGAGTCTTTGTTTCCCAGGAATGCCCATAACCCTGACCTGCCCCAAGCCTCCCACCCGCAGCTCCCTAGCACCCCCCCACCCCAGCCACCAGCAGGCAACCATACCAGTTATTGCAACCCAGCTGTGCCACCTCGCCGGGGGCCACCACCCATGAGGCATTGGGGCTGGGAAGGCCACAGCGGCAGGAGGAGATGGGCACACAGAGCCCATCCTGGATCAGCTGGCCAGGAGGGCAGCGGCAGCCTGGGGTGGGGGTGGGGAAGACAAGCACAATCCGGCTCCAGCAGGCACACGAAGGATCCCTGGTTCCCTCCGGCAGCCAGTTGGGAGTCCAAAGAGTCAGACTGATGATGGAGCACCCTCCCCCACACCCCAGTCCCCACTTGACCTGTTCTCCACACTGTTTCCACTGCGGGAGCACAGGAAGGGGTTGCTCTAGCCCGCCCTGTGTGGGCGCTACCCCAGGAAGCCCTGAGGCTGTCTGAGAGTGTCCTCACGGACACAGCCCGGCTTGGCTGAGGCTCGCTCCATGCGAGAGCCTGACTCACTTGCTGAAAGCAACCCAAGGATCCACTTTCCTGCCCTATAACCCACGATCCGGTATATGAGCACACCCGCCCACAGGTCTCCTGCTCTCTGGCCGCAGGAAGGCAGCAAAGCGGGCTGCCCTGGTCAGGGGCCCTAGGGGCCCCAGGATGGGTTGCTAGCACAGCCTGGCCACCTGGGCGGCACGGTCCCTGCAGACACTGCACGCGGTCCCAGAGGTCAGCACAGCTTCTGGGACACCGGTTGGCACAGTCAAGGGTGGGCACGGTGTCCCGGGCTTCGCAGCTCTCCCCTGAGGGCCGGAAGGTAAATGTCTGTGTTGGGGGCCAATGCTCGGGCCCCAGGACAGCCCCTTGCCCTCCCCCACATGCCTCCAGGAGCAGAGGCAGCACTACCCCGGCCCCCGCCAGAGCTATCTTGTACCGCACAGCCCCCAGCCCCTCCCCCAAATGCCGTCACGGGGGTTACCTGGGCAGGGCCCCACATTGCAGCTCTCAGTCTGAGCCCATGGCCCCCGGCAGCCCCCTCCAGGGGGGCCCCCTGCCTCTCTCCAGCGCAGTCGGAATCCCCCACTGCAGGGCACCTGGCAGGCGCTCCAGGGCCCCCAAGGACTCCACTGGCATAAGTCTGGGGAGATAAAATGGAAGTCAGAACCATGGCCCACCTGCCCTCTGCCTCTTGCTTCCAGCCCAATAAACAGCATGGCCCAGCCCTACTCTCATTTCAGGCTCCCTCTTGCCCTGTTGGTCTTTGCTGCTCCTCATTACCATGGCAGGCCCTAGGGTCCGGGCAGAGGCGTTGCTGGCTGAGTGGTGCGGTGCAGAGCTCTGGGTCCCCAGCCCATGGCCTCCCTGTCTCAGGGTCCAGACACAGGCGATGGCGGTGCTGCTCCGAAGCCAGCCAGGGGGCCAAGGTCGGGGAGGGGCCAGCTGGGTGCTGAGACCAGCGCTCCTCTAGGGCAGTCCTGGAGGCAGGGGCCAGCAGGCCAGCAGGCAGGCAGGGCCCACAGGGTGACCACTCGGACCACCCACTCAGAGGCAGAAGACCTAGGAAGGGCAGCGAGTGGGCACGGTTCCCAGGGTCCCGACCCCAGACCACAGACCCCAGTGGATGGGAAGGGAGGAGCCCGAGTTATGAACAGGGAGGGCTGGAAATGGGAAAGGCTGTAGCAGGTTGCAGAGCTAGGGTGGGGGGCCCACAGTCCTGGTTTGCCTGGGACTGTCCGGGTCCTAGTACTTAGATTTCCAGACTCGGGAACCCCCTGCCAGTCCCAGCAACTGGGGACAGCTGGTCTCCCAAGTGCAGCGAGCGTTACCGTGACAGCCCTGGCTGGTGCACTGCAGCTCCCCGCGCTGGCACTCACTGCGGGAGGGGAGCTCAGGTCAGTCTGGCGATGCAAGACTCAGCCCAGAGCAGGGGGTGGGGGGCTGGTGGGAGGTGACCCGAGCCCGATGAGATTAGGGTTGGACCTGGGCCCTGGGGGATTTCCCTGTGGGGCCTCCTGCTCGCCTCCATTCCCTGACCCCAGCCCTCTGAAGCCGCCTCCCTGCCCCCTAGCTCACCACTCCTTGCAGCCCAGGCGCAGGCGGTCCCCAGGGGCCAGGGTCAGCCTGGCTCCTTCCCCTGCGAGATACAGGCAGCTACACTGCTCTGGGGGAATGCAGCCCCCGTCCTGCTCCAGCAGCCCCTGACAGCAGAAGGGGACACGGCGATGGGGCTGCATGGCAGCCATCTCTACCTCCCCTAGCGCCATACCGTGTCTGCTCACGGCTGGTGCACGCCATGATCTGCCGGCAAATGGGTGGGCAAGTGGCTACGAGGCAGAAGGGAGGGACTCCTCAGAGGCATCGTGCCAAGGGGACGAGTGCGGCAGGCTCCCCCTTCTCCTGGGGCGCCCCCCAGCTCCACCCCTCACCTCAGGGCAGTAGCAGCCAGGCTGGCAGGGCGGTAGGTCCTGGCAGAGCCGATGGCTCAGATGTGTGGTGCAGAGCCCGGTGCAGGGGGAGCCACAGGCCTGGAACTCAAAGGGAGGGGTGCAGCTGTCTCCTGTCGGGGAACAGAGCTGATGGGGGGCCGTCTGGAGACGCCATCCACCGCCCAAGCCCAGAGCACAGAGTACACGATCCCCTCGGGGGCCTCTGGGGGTCTCCCTGTAGGAGTGCAAGCCTGCCCCCGTACTGCCCTAAGGACTGTCTGGTGTCACCCCATCAAGCGCCCACTCGGCCCCCAGGGTGGCCTCTAGGGAGGGTCATGACGGTTGGGGCTCTGAGAGCCAGGTGGCTGCGTGGAGGATGGGGCCTTCGGGAGCAAGGGGCCGGCCGGACGCTCGCAGGGTGGGCGGATGGGAGGCAGGACGGTGGCTACCACAGGACGTGGGCAGGTCTGTGCCCCGGGTGCAGGTCCAAGGGGACAAAGCCTGTAGCTCCCAAGTGGGGGAAATCACAGCAGAGCCAGGCGGGGAGAGGAGCAGCGGGACGCGAGAGGAGCGGAGGGTGAGGCGGACGAGTAACCGGGCTGCGGAGGGCAGGGGTCTGGGCGAGCAAGGACACCTGCTCTGCGGGCCTGGGGGCATGGAGAGGAGCCAGGAGGCCCTGCCAGGGCTCAGCTGTCTGGCTTCTCGCTCCCGGGGAGCCTCACCTGAGCAGTTGGCAGTGGGGCAGGGCCGAAAGTGGCCGTCCAGTTGTGTGCAGGCAGAGCCCTCCCCGGCCCAGCCCGCTCCAGGCGCCGGGCCCTGGTGCCGGTAGCGCTGCTGGACCAGCACCTGGCAAGAGCACCGCGTCCAGCTGCTCCAGCTGCTCCAGACGCATTCCTCTAGGGACCAAGGTGGGGGGGAGCTGGCCAGGCTCCTCCAGCCTCTCCCCTCCCTCCCCTCCCCTCCCCTCCACTCTCATCCCCGTCCCAGCCAACACCCTGCACAGGAAAAGGGCAAAAGGGAGCCAGGAATTCAGACAAGTCCTAGTCCGCTGTGTGCCCTGTCACCCAGGGGCACATCCCAGTGAGCTCAGAGGGAGAGATGGTGAGAAGAGGAAAGAGCCAGACAAAGCACTGGGGAGATAGCTCCGTGTTTGGGGGGGGGGGATCTGGGCTTTGGGGAGCCACGTTACTCCCTGAATTTTCCCGAGGCAGGAAATCAGGGCAGGGGGCTTTTGCTGCCCAGTGCACACTCACCCAGGCAGGGCCCCGGGTAGCAGGCCTGGGTGTCCAGGTGCAGGAATGTGCCATTGCAAGTGTGGTCAGCTTCGGCCAGCGGGCAGGGGCAGGACCCAGAGCGGGAGGCCAGGCCTGGGCCGCAGCTGCGGGAACAGGGCCCCCACGGGCCCCAGGAGCAAGCCTCCAGCAGCCCCAGGCAAGGCTGCCAACCACAGCGCTGCATCTGGGTGTCAGGGCCCACGCAGGGGGTCCCCCTGTGGCTGGGGGTCGAGCCCGTGCAGACCCGGGTACGAACCTGGTTTCCACCTCCACAGGAGACAGGACATTCAGACCAGGGGGACCAGAGCGTCCAGGCCCCGGGTACTGTGGGAGGGCACAGGTGAGGTTAGAGAAGCCGGAAGGAGCAGAGGTCCCGAGGGACGGTTGGGCCCTTCATGGCAGAGGGAGTGGCAGCACCTCCCTTCCTTCCCTCCTGGGAGGGAAATGTGACAGGGAGCAAGCAAATGGCTGCCTGAGGCTGGGGGAGGGGGGACTGGGATGAAACCCCAAACCTGCACACTCCACGTCTTCACATATGATGCCCTCCGGGGTGCAGGAGCTGAGGGGAGGGAGCTGGACTCAGGTCTGCTGTCCCCCAGCAGGACCTGACAGACCCCCCCCGCTCCCGCCCCAGGCTTACCACTGTCGGCATTCGCCCTGCAGCCAGCTGTCCCCCAGGGTGTGGAGGCGGGCACCGTGCCGGCACAGGGGCGGGCACGGGGGCTGAGGGCAGGGCTGGCTCTGGGACTGCTCCTCCCGACACTCCGGGGCCCATGAGCCCGATGTGGAGGACCTGGGTGGGGCCCAGGGCAGAGAAGCTGAGAGGTGGCCCCCGGGGCCTTCACTACTCCTCCGTCTCCTGGTGACACACGTGACACACAAACCTGGGGTGGCTAAAGAAAGCAAGGATAACCAGGGACAAAATCTGGGGCCAGGGCACAGAGGATGTGCCACCGGGGTGGGGGGCGGGATCCAGGAGCTCTGTATCAGAGAGGGAGACTGAGTCCAGGCCATGGGAGACTGGGGCTGGGGGAGGTGACACTAGCCTAGCCCAGCCCCATACCGGAAGCGGCTCTGCTGCCCCTCAGGCCCGCACGAGCGGCTGCAGGGACTCCAGGCTGACCAGCGGCTCCAGGAGCAGTGCGCAGGTGGCGGGCAGGGCTGAGCCGTGCAGGAGAGCCGCCCCGCGTGGCAGGTGCAGGTGCCGCAGGCCTCCTGGTGCCGGCTGCCCGGGGCCCAGCTCTGGCCCTGGGCATCTGTGCACTCACAGTGCCCAATCGGCACACAGCCACCGTCCTGCTCCAGGAAGCCTGTGGGGGAGGCAGCCCTCCAGAGCTGTGCCGGCACCCGGGTCCCACCTGCCTTCCTACCGCACCGTGGGGCCGCCCCCCCCTACCGTCAGAGCAGCGGCAGCCCGGCTGGCAGGCCTGGCCGTCTTGACACGCGAGCCCCTCCTGGAGATCTGAGCAGCGGCGGGGGCAGCGGTTGGCACAGCTGACCATCTTCATGCCTGCTGGGCAGCCCTCCTCTAAGCAGAGGGGAAGGACCAGAGTCAAAAGGGCTCATTTGCGCCGGGGCTCAGAAGCCCTCCGCCTGCCTGCCGGGGAACCACTCTTAACCTCCACGAAGCTATACTCTCATCCTTCTCCCCATGTTGGTGACCATGGAAACATGGGGCCTTGGGGAGACCCCTGGGATTGGGATGTTCTGCAAGACAGGGAGTCCTTCTACCTACCTGGGGGTCCTAGCACCCAGCCTAGAACCCAGTAAGTGTCTGAGCTGGACTGAATTTGTGCATCTAAGAACATGTTCACCTACATGTCCGGCTGGAGGGGACAGGAGAGCGGAAGGTCTTAGAGTAACCAAGGTCCATGGGGTCGGGGAGCTCAGAAAGACCAATAAGGGGGCGCCTGGGTGGCTCAGTGGGTTAAAGCCTCTGCCTTCGGCTCAGGTCATGATCTCAAGGTCCTGGAATCGAGCCCCACCTCGGGCTCTCTGCTCAGCAGGGAGCCTGCTTCCCTTCCTCTCTCTCTGCCTGCCTCTCTGCCTACTTGTGATCTCTGTCTGTCAAATAAATAAATAAAATCTTAAAAAAAAAATCTCTCTTAAAAAAAAAGAAGCAAAGAAAGAAAGAAAGACCAATAAGGAACTGAAGCTGGGCGGGGCATGTCTGGCTCCGCCCACACGCCAGGAGCAGGCGCGTTCCTCACTATAACCCTCAAATCCTCTGGAAATCTCCACCGGCTGGGGCTGGGTGTGGGGCTGGGCGATCCTTCGGGAGCTGGAGGGTGGGCAAAACTGGGAGAACGAGTTCTAGTGCAGGGCGGAGGCAGGCAGGGGCATGGATCCTAGCAGCTCTGCCTCCGCCACAGCGAGCTCCCTCCTAGCGCCGCCTCCTGCCATCTACCCCTGCGGGGCCCTGAGTGACCCTCAGCTGGTCACTGAGTGTCTCCATCACGAGGTGTGGTGGGAGTTGAATTAGGGTTGGGATGGGAAGAGCTGTGCAGAGCGCAAAGGCCACCAGGGATGCCATGTCCCCACAGCCGTACCACAGGGCAAGGGATTGCAGAGCCGAGCGTGGTGCCTCTCTCCAACACAGGGGGCACCCCCATTCTTGGGTGGGGGGCTGGAGCAGCTGCGGCTCCTCAGGGATCGGCCCCCTCCACAGCTCCGGTCACACCAGGACCAGGGACTCCAGCGTGACCAGCCTCCAGGCACTGCATGGCAGAGAGAAAGGCCACATGAGAGATCTGGCTCAGGCACAGGTGCCCCCACCACCACCATGTACCAGAAGACCAGGACAGGGTCCTGCGCTAAGACAGAAGCGCCACAGGGAGGGGCCCGGGAAGGGCACACACTGGTCCCCAGCAGCCCTCCTCACCCGGGCAAGCCCGCAGGTTGCAGAAGCGGCGTTCCTGGTAAGCAGTGAGGATGTCGGGGCACCAGTGCCCGCCGGGCCCCGGGGGACGGTAGGCCCGCAGGCGGCGCTGCTGGCCCACCCCGCAGCTTCGGGAGCAAGGTTCCCATGGGGCCCAGGCGGTCCAGGAACAGTTTCCAGCCACACAGCCAGGGCTGGAGCATGGGGGCAGCTCTGCGGGCGGGGACAGGACAGGACGGAAGGAAGAGCTGGAGCCAGCCTTGACTCCCCCGCCTCAGCCCGAGTGCAGACCCCCGCATCACCCAGGCCACCGGGCCCTCCTCCAGACCTTCGGGGTCCTGTTTCGGATCTGATACTGGCTGCTGTGGGGGTTTGGCAACTAGGATTCAGGGGGCCTCGGTCCCAGACTCACCAGGATGCTGGGGGGCGGGGGAGGACTGGCCCGTGTGGGCAGGGCTCCCCATCAGCTGCATGGGCTGGTTCAGAGCACCCCGGGTCCAGAGTCACACATGGACTCCTGACTCGACCTCAGGCTGAGAAATCGGTATTTGCTCCAAGGCTATGAGATGTTGGGGTTGGAAGGTTGGACATGGCTTGGGGGTCAGAATGAGCTGCCAGAGGGAGGATGCTGGGCTTAGAGGGCACGGCGGGGGATCCGACATGGGTCAGGGTCAGAGCTCAAGGCTGGAAGGCACACCTGTGCAGGAGGGCAGGTTGCAAGGGCGCTCCTGGGAAGGGTCCCCGCTGGTGCAGTTTGCCAGGCAGAGGCGAGTGCGGCTGCGCCAAGCAGGGTGGGTGGGGTCTGTGCAGGTGTGAGAGCAAGGGGACCACGGGGACCACGGGCCCCAGCCGCCTACAGGGAGAGGAGGGAGAGGCATCTCCTGTTGAGTCAGCCCTGGGCTCCTGGCCTCCCAGAAAGCAGGGCTGGGGAGGGAGGGGGCTCTGGGCTTGTTTTCCCAAAAGGCGGCCGTGTGTGAGCGGTACGGGCAGCCTGGGGCTGGGACCCATGGAGTCTGGGCTACCTGGAAGACTTGTCACTGGCTCCACTGTGGACCCTCCAGCCCCTGTGCCAAAGAAAAGCCGAGTTCTAAACCCACCACTACCTGATTCAGTCCTTCCCTCCGCTGGGTCTCCCATGAACCGTCCAGGCCCCGAGCACAGCCAGACTAGCCCTTCCTGCTTCCCTCACCTGGGCAGTCCGGGCTGGGGCAGTACTTGAGGTCCTGGAGGGGCCCTCCGCAGCCCTGGCTGCCTGGAGCGGGGGAGGGCTGCGCACACTGGCGGCTGCGGGTTCGGGTGCCCAGCCCACCACAAGAGCGGGAGCATGGGCCCCATGGCCCCCAAGGACCAAAGTGATCACTAGCCTTGGAGCAGTCCGCCATGGAGCAAGACAGCCTCCCATGCACACAGGAGCTGCGGAAAGACATGGGGGTGAGGGGCCGGGCAGGACAGACCCTGGGAGAGCGGGGTGGGCAAGGGTCTCCACCCCGAAGAGTGAAGAGACAGCCATGGTCGGTCTGGCTGGGCAGGGGCAGGGCAGCCAGTGCCTCCCCCTCCCTGGGCTCCAAATGTCCCCCACTCTCACCACCCCCTTACCAGTTCCTGCAGCCCATACGAAGGCTCTGGCCTGAGCCCAACTCATCCCCAGGCCCAAGGGTCTGACCGCCCTCTCCCAGAATGGGGGGCCGAGCCGCAGGGTCAGCACCAGCCGTTCCCAGCTCCTGTAGCAGCGCCGCGGTGAGCACGCAGGGGCACTCCTGTCAGGGTGGGAGCAGAGGGGAAGTGGCCATTGCACAGGCCCAGGGTGGCTCCCTGCACCTGGGCACTGCTGCGAAGGGAGGTGGGGAGGAGGTGCATGGGAGGCTGGGGGGTCCCCGGAAGAGCAAGTGGGGCTCTCTGAGTTGGGGGCATGAACGTGAGAGACTCGTCGCCGTAAGCTTGGCCCGAGACAGCCAGCGGCTTTCCTGCAAACAGCACTTAGCTAGGACCCAAGCAGGGTCAGCAGAGGCCCTTACGGGGTGGGACTTGGAGGGGTCAGGGAAGTGGAAAGAGCCTCAGCCAGGAATCAGACACCTGGTTCCCAGCTTTACGGTAACTGGGTCCCTTTCCTTCCCTGTGGCTCTCGCGGCAGCATCAGCTCTATGTCAAGCAGGTGGCTGCTCAGACCTTTCCGGGCATGGCATTCTGGAACTCTGGGTGGGGGCAGCCACTGGACACTGGCTTCAGGATTAGGATTAAAGACCGGGAACGACGGGCGCCTGGGTGGCTCAGTGGGTTAAAGCCTCTGCCTTTGGCTCAGGTCGTGATCCCAGCGTCCTGGGATCGAGCCCCACGTCGGGCTTTCTGCTCTGCGGGGAGCCTGCTTCCTCTCCTCTCTCTCTCTGCCTGCCTCTCTGCCTACTTGTGATCTCTCTCTGTCAAATAAATAAAATCTTAAAAAAAAAAAAAAAAAAGACTGGGAACGAAATCCCCACGCCCCTGGAGAGCTCAGCAGAGCGCAGCGGGCACCCGCCTGCTGTCTGGACCCCGTGGCAGGAGACCAGGAATCTGGGGCCAGGCAGAGTCCAGCTGAGGGTACGCTTCCCCAGTGGGGTGGCGCAGGGGGCAGTCAAGACCCACAATTCCTGGCTGCGGCCTCGATGGCGCGGGACACATGGGGCGTGGCAGGAAACTGGCCTGGGGAGCAGGGGGAGCACCCGGCCACACGCCAGTCACGGGCGGCTCCATGCTGGACGCCATGCGGGAGCCGGGCGCCAGGGAGAGCCACTGCGGAAGAGCAGGAGCCCAGACCAGGCCCCGTTCCGGAAGCCAGCGACATCCTACGGCGGTGTCACCCCAGCTGTCCACTGCCTGACCCACCAGGCAGCTGAGGCTACAGAGAGCCTCGCAGGCCAAACACTCGCCTGGGGTCACGTGAGGGAGAGGGGTGCTGTCCAGAGGACAGGTTCTGCAGGGGTGAGCGGCTGCAGGTGAGAGGGAGGAAAGGCAGTGGAGGGGAGGGGAGGGAGGGGGGCCTTGGGCTCCGCGCTGCGCGGGTTCTGACCTGGACACAGGACAAGCGGTGCTGGAAGGTGCCCATGGGGCAGTGGCAGCCCTCCTCGCAGCCAGCAGAGAAGCAGCCAACCTGCTGAGTGACGTGGGCACAGGAGAAGGGGCACCCCTCGCCGGGCGGGCACTCCCGGTACAGACGTCCGGCCGGGCAGCCTGCCTCTGGGGCAACACTTGGGTCAGGGCCCAGCTCTGGCCCGCGCTGCCCAGAGCGGTTACTTCTATACCCCTCCATGTCCCCATGACCTGCTTCCTCACCCCAGCACCCACCCTCCCGTGGCTCCCCAGTTGTGCCCACGATAGCCTCCCTGGGGTGTGCCCCTCAGGACCAGTGTCACACCCTCCTACAGGTTCCCCTCCCTGAATCTGGCTACTTCCTCCTGCACTTGCCCCAGGGAGAGGGCAGCCCACAGGGATGGGATGAAGAGGTCAAAGACACCCCTGAATCCGTGTCAAAGACCAACATGGGAATCCAAGTTAAGTCAGAGCGTCAAGAGCAGAACCGGTTTGGGGCTCACCTCGGCAGACCTGGGTGTGGCAGGTGCGGCTCTGGCGGGCAGGCCCAGGGCAGGGGGGCCGGGCACATCTCCGGGAGCGGAGTTGCTCCCCCCCTCCGCAGGAGACACTGCAGTCTTCCCAGGGCCCCCAGGAACCCCACATCCCAGGACCAGGGCAGCCAGGCACCTCCCGGCACTGCAGGGTGCCCTCCATACAGGTGCTGGGGACAGGGAGGGGGACTTCAGAAGACAGGACCCCGGCCACCTCCCCGCTAGGGCCCTACTGCCCAGCTCGGCAGCCTACGCCCCACCCTGCTTCCCTGGGCTCACCAGTTGTCACAGGGCCCAGTCACCACCTCTCCGGGTTCCAGCCTCTCCCAGGAGCTGGGCCCAGGCCCTGCTGACCGGCTCTGGTTCTCAGGGATCCCTGAAGGCATGAGTGGGGGGTGGGACTCCAGATAGCTCAGGGTGCCCCCCACCCTGAGTCCCTCCACCTAGCCCACTGCCTTCTACCTCCCTCCCTATCATTCTTCAGCCCCTGGTGCTCCTGGGCCTGGGAGATGGAAGCCCGAACCTGGGGCAGGCCCGGGACGCCGTTGGAGGTCCGGGAGATGAACGCCCGGAGCATCGCAGGGGACAGGCGGCCCGTCCCCATCCTGCCGCTCCAGGCTGGGCCCCATGGGCAGAGGCCAGGCAGGCAGGCAGGCACTGCAGTGCCTCGGGAGTGGGGGGGGGGGCCCTGGGAGAGGACAAGGGGAAGCACTGACCCATGGCTCCAGGCTGGTAGTGGCAGCGGCAGCGGGCGGAAGGCACACAAAGGCCATCCTGCGACAGCTGGCCGGGGGGGCACCCGCAGCTGGGCCGACAGCCCGCCGGACCTGGCTGGCACATGCTCCCAGGAGACAGGTCCTGGCAGGTGCGGGGACAGGGCCACCCGCATGGGAGAAGACTCTGGCCACCCCCACAGTCTGTGGCAGGAAGGAAGCAAAGACAGTGAACGCTGAGCGAGGCCCAGCCGGAAGGAGCCCCGCACGCAGGTGGCCAGCCCTCTGGCCACACCCCCCACCTGCTCTGGCCTTCCACCTGGCCCCAGGAGTACAGGGTGAGTGATCTGAGGGCCACCCCAAGAAGGAAAGGACGTGCAGGTGTATACTGGGGTCAACGGTCAGAGGCAGTGTCTCCCTAGCCTTCTAAGGGACCCTCCCAGACCTCCACAGAAGCCCTCACCTGGGCATTGTGTGGAATTATCCTGGCAGGGGCGACTCTGCCTGTAGCCCCCAGGGCAGGGCCTGCCTCCCTCAGGGGTGGGGGGCCAGATACACTCCCGACTTCGCTGGGACTGCCCCACGCACGGGTCACAGGGAGACCACGGTCCCCATGGGCTCCAGACTCCATCCGCTGTGCCAGGAAGACAGAACCAGCTGTGCCAGGAGGACTAGGAGGCGCCCAGCCCACTGAGGTTTGAGCAGACTAGTGGGGGCATCTCACCTGGGCAGTCAGGGGAGGTGGGGCAGCTCTCCTTCTGATGCTGGGCCCCTGCCCCCCCTGCTTCACCAGGGCATGGGGTGCCCCCGTGCTGAGGAGCGGGGCAGGCGCAAGCCCTGGAGCGGGTCCTCATCTGACCCCTGCAGGGCTGGGAGCACGCCGTCCACTCCGACCACGAACACCAGCCACCCGGCACTGCAGGGGACGATGGAAGGGCCCTGGGGCACAGGCATGCCTTCCCCAATTCCAGCCCTCTCAGTGGCCCTGGCCACTTTTCCTCGCCTCCCTCCGAGCTGGGACATACGTACCTGGGCAAGGCAGGTCTGTGCAGTTCAGCCTCCCCTCTGAGCAGGTGCTGGGCAGGGCACACAGGCACGGGAAGGAGAGCAGCAGCTCAGCCCTGCCCCTGCCCTCCAAGCGCACCCCTCCTAAGCTGCCTCTTCCCTTCCCCTTCCCCTCATGCTCCCCTTTCCCTTCAGGGTCTCAGATGCCCCCCCCCCAGCCACTCTCCAGAGCTTCTAGACCCTACTGTCTGTCCTATTCAGGGACCCCTCAGCTGTCCCGTGGGCTCTCTGCTGGTCACTGGCCGGTGTGTCCTACTGGGGAATGACCAGAGGTCATCTGCTGCTGACAGGGGCCAGACAGTGAGGAGGAACACCGTGCCTGCCACCCTTCCGTCCCCTCTGAGCACACATGCATCTTGCCATGTCTCCCAGAGGGCAGACACAGCAATCTGGCCGCCTCGGTTTCCCCACTCATCGGTGCCTGCCTGCATCTCCTCGGGGATCATGGGAGTCTAACCTGCAGCAGCTGAGACCCAGGAGAGCTCAGGTGCAGCCCGCCCTCCTCCCAGGCCCCTGCAGCTGCCCACGAGTCCGCCTCACCAGTAGTTGCAGCTGTCGGGCCCGGGAAGCCGAGCCCCCGGCCGGTGCCGCTCCCCGCTCAGCAGGTCCAGGCAGCCGCAGTGGCTGGGCGGCACGCAGAGGGCCCCGTCGGCACTCAGCACCTGGCCCGGTGGGCAGTAGCAGCCGGGCTGGCAGTGCCACACACAGTGCTGGGGGGCCACAAGGGAAGGCACGGGTCAGCAGGAGACAGGGCCGAGGGGGCTAGGAGGGGTGCTCTGCGGAGTGGGCGCAGAGCCACAGGGGAAAGATGAAGGGAAGGAGGCACGAGATGAAGGAGGCAGAGTGGGGCAGGCGGGGAAGCTGTCGAGCTCTGGCTCACAGGCACTGCGTTCAAGCACAGTTTCTCCCTCCTCCCCACCCCAGCGCAGAAGTGGGGGACGAGAGCCTTCAGGAAGGCCCTGGTGGCTGGGGGGAGGGTGTCCTCCAAATGTGAACCCTGTGGAGGATTCCATGGGGGACCTGGCCAGTACCTGAGAACCAAGGCATCTCCCAGACCTCCCCAGAACGTAGGACAGCACCACAGAAAGCTGGCTGAGGGCACGGGGTCACCTGGGAAGGAGCTGGGGTCCCTCCCTGACCGCTCTTAGACGCCCGCGCAGGGCCTCATGGCACCATCCCTCGGGCATCCCTGATTCGGGTCTGTTCCTCTCCACACTGCAGGCTCCCTGGTGCCATCGGACCCTGTGCACCTGCGTGCCTCTGTCCCTCTCCATGGTGCTGGCCAGGCGTTGAGGGACGTCGCCCCAACCAGCACACCAATGCATACACGCGTGCACACGTACTCTCACACTCAGGGTCCACACACTGAAATGCTCGTGGTGTTTAGGATGATCTAGTGGGACGATTCCTTCATAGGTGTTTATGTTCTTTTTGTAATAAATTTTTAAATTCAGGAAGGCCTGACATAGTGAATGCAAGGTTGCTGGATGAGACTCAGACAGCCTCTGGAACAAACAGGAGCCAGCCCGGTGGGCACAGATTCCACTCCTCTCCACCAGTGTGAGGCGGCCCCAGGCCCAAAGGGGTCATGACCCAAAGCTGTAACCTGCCCTCCTGCAAAAGGAACCCTCGGGGCCGGAGGTCAGGTGGAGGTTCGTTCCGAGGGAGCTGGACTCACCAAGAGGTCGTCACAGGAGCGAGGACAGGCAGGGCCACAAGGGCTGTACTCCGCCCCCTGAATGGCGGTGCAGTTGGTCACTGGGGAAGGGACAGGAGGGGCTGAGAGCTGTGTGGGTGGTCCACTCCGGCCCATCTCTCCAGAGTGCTCCTTGCCCCTTGTCCCCCGATCCTGGCCAGTACCTGGGCACGGCAGAGCCTGGCAGGCCTCTCCTTGGGCCCGAGGCCCCTCGCAGTAATCCCCCAGGCCCTGGGGTGGAGGCTGATCACAGGCTCGCAGCCGGCTCCGCAGGCCTCCCCCACAGCTCCGGCTACAGCTGGACCAGGGCCCCCAGGGCCCCCAGCCCCCAGCTCCTGGGAAGACAACAAAGGAAGCGGTTCTTGGGGTGGGGGTGTCGGTCGGCGGGGGGCCAGTCGGTACAAGACAGCGGGTATCCCCAGAGCGCGGAGGGCACCATCCTGGGCACCAGGGGACTCACGGTCACACCCTGGCAGGAGGCAAGGTTCTTCCTCAGCATCGGGTCCTGGGCAAAGAGGGGTAGGCCAGGTTGGTGGGGATGGCAGGGCCAGGGCGGACGGGTCCATGGTGGGAGGCCCGGAGCAGAAGCGGTGCCGGTGGCGTCGGGCAGGGCCACAGGAGGCTGAGCACTCGCTCCATGGGGTCCAGGGTGACCACGTGGGCTGACCTGGGGTGCACAGGAGGGAAAGGCAGAGCGGGGACGGAGTGAGCGTAGGCTGGAGGCACCGGCCTATGCAGAGCGTCTCTCCTCCCTCCCCCCCCACTCCAACCAAGCTTTCCTCCCCTGATAGGAAGCTGGCAGGGGGGCACCATCAGGCGTGGGGGTCCTTCTCACCCTCCTCACAGGGCCGGGAGGTGCAGTGGGTGATAAGCCCAGAAACACAGGAGCTGGAAGAAAACAGCAAAAGGTCACAGCGCTGTCACAGGCGGACGCGTGTTCCCGCAAATTCCTTCGTTGACGCCCCAACACCCAGGATTCAGAATGTGACCTTATTTGGTGAAAAGGTCTTCACAGAGGTGCTCAAGTTACAGGGAGAGCACTAGGGTGGCCCTGGTCCAACATGACTTGTGTCCTACAAAGGGGACATCTGGACTCAGCGCAGATGTGCATAGAGGGACCGAGGTGAGGAGGGGGCCACGAGGAGGAGGTGGCCCCGGGAAGGCGGCATGCAGGGGTGTGGCCCAGGCCAAGCAAGAGCCAAGGATCACCAGCAGCCACAGAACAGCAGGGCCTGGAGCAGATTCTGCCCCACAGCCCGCAGCAGGACCCACGCTGCTGACTCCTTGATCTGGGATTTCTGGTCCCCTGGAGTGTGAGGGGTCCCACCCCGGGTCTGCGGCGCACAGTGGACCAAGACAGGTGGGAGGAGAAAGGATGGGCAGGAAGGGCATGGGCAAGGGTCTCCGGGAACGGGACAGCTCTGCCTGGGGGGCAGGGGACAGCCCCACTGGAGGCCGGCATCCCCGGGCGCTGGGGGGGTCCTCACCAGTTCTCGCAGAGACGAAGCACCACACTGCCTGGGGGATAAAGGCGCCCCCCATGGGCACAGGGGCAGTCCTGGGAGGGCACGCACACATTGTTCTGGAACCAAAAACCTTCCATCATCTTCCGGATTCCAGGTGGGTCTGGTCCGGCCTCCTCCCCACAGTCAGAACCCAGCACCCCTTCCCAGGCTCCCACCCTCCAACACTACCCACACTCCTTCCACAATCAGCCCTCCTGCTCCCACCGCCACCAGCGGTTATGGGAACTGTGGCGAGGGGCGTGGACCCCCAGTCTCTGGAGCGAAAGGCCATCTCCGACTGCAGGACGGGGACTGAACTGTCAAACGCTCCTGGAACCAGCTAACAGAACACGCACCTTGCGATGTGTAGGACAACAGTGTTTAAAAAACAATTGCACATTTCATCAAGAAAAGAGAAACTGATGAAGTTACACAGACATGGAATTTGGACAAAAGTTGCTACTGTCTTAAAGTTTAAGAAACTGCCACCCAGTAGCACATGATTCAAAGTCAAACGTACTGAGGTGGGTGCCAGGTCCTGGGAGGTACCACAGCCTTTTACGTACCCCAATGGTGAGGCCCATTATCATCTCAATTTGACAGATGAAGAGACAGAGGCACAAGACTACACAGCCCGAGGTCACAGAGCTCCTAGTAGAACAGTCTGATCTGAACTCAGACCCCACTGGAGTCCGGCCCCTTGCCCACAGCCCCGGCTAGCTTCTGTCCAGATTCCATGGCCCCTGCCTCACTTCCAGCCTGGTTCCCACTGCCTTCCAACAGTAGAGCCACCTCTAGCTCTCCACACCCTGCAATCTCCAACAGTCCAGTCAGGAACACCTCCTCCAGGAAGCCCGCTGCCACTGACCCAGCCCCTGCCAGGCTGCCTCCCGAGCTCCACACTATGCAAAGCTCAGTTCCTGTGTGGGGATGGTACCATCTTCATTCTAGGTGCTCTGGTCTGGTTTCCCCAGACTAGAGGCTCCTGGAGGGCAGAGTCTATTTCCTCCCCACGGTGTAGCCCCCCTAAGACTAAGCAGGCCAGGCGCTCGATAAAAAGCCAATAACGTAAGAGAACAGAGCGCTCAGGTAGGCACGAACTGTAAAGATCTTCTCGACCTATCATCATATCACAAATAGGAAAAGAGAGGCTCATGGAAGCATGAATGTGACTCACACAGGGTCACCTGCTGGCTGCTGGCAGAGTGGAGCCGTGACCCTTGAATTCAGTGCTTTTCCCTTGACTCTGAAGCCCCATGACCTTGGTTCTGCCCCTGCCCAGGTCCTGTGGTCAGGTCAGGGAAGACACTCACCAGCAGGAGAGTCCCAGATGGGCAATAACAGCCAGGAAGGCAGGTCTGGTTTGTCCCTTGAGGGGCGCTGAGCTCCGCACAGGAGGCAGGGCCCTGGGCACAGTCCAGCCACCGCTTGCCCCTGGGACACATGCCAGGCACGGGCCCTGGGGACACAGGAATTGACAGCCCAGCTCAGGCACAGTCAACTCTGCCCCGGGCTTCCCACCCAGGAGAGGCATTGGTTCTAAGTGTGGCCGGAGTGGCGGGGGAGGGGGTCGCAGGAACCCATAAGGAGCTCTGAGAGAGGGGTCTCTGGGGTGACAGGGAGGGGTTGACAGGACTCTGGGTTGGGCGGGATGATTATGGAGGGTCGGGGAACAGTGTGGCAGGCGGGCACGGTCCTCACCAGCACAGGGTTGCAGCCCACAGGCAGAGAAGTCCACACGGCCATTCAGGCCACCGCCCCGGGTGCGGTTCCGGTAGCCGCCGCCACAGGGCACAGAGCACGGGGACCAGGGGCCCCACTCCCCACTGGGACCTGGGGTGGCAGTCAGGTCACTGCGAGCCCTACCTCCCATGCCCACCACACCCCCGCCTCCACCCAGACACCCTAGGGCCGCCTCTTCTCACACCCGCGGCATCATGGCCCACCGCGGGAGGCCTCACTCCCTCTCAGCCCAGAGCGGGGAATGACTCTTGGGGCTCTCTGGGGACCTTCCTGGCGTCTTTAAGGGTAAATCCTTGCACCTCTCTTGGGGTCTAGGGGAAGTGACTGGGGGTGTTACTGGCTCCTGTCCAGAGGATTCTGGGGGCCTTGGTCCCAGCTCTCACCCCGACACGGCCGCAGGCTGCAGAATTCGGCCTCCATGTTAGGGCCCTGGCACGCAGCACCCCCGAAGGCAGCGGGGGGCGCAGTGCCTGCCCGGAAGCGCCGCCGAAGGCCCACGTCACAGCTGCGGCTGCAAACACTCCACGGGGTCCAGGGGCTCCAGCCACAGGCCACTGCCGCGGTGGGGGTGGGGAGGGGCACAGGGGCTGTGGAGCCAGGCCAAGCTGTGCCCGGGCCCCAGCTTCCCCAGAGCACCGTCCTTTACAGCCGGCATCCTCTACACCCCTGAGGACCCACTGTACATTCCTGGGCGTCGGGGGTACCTGGGCAGGGCTCTGAGGTGCACGCCATCTCACCAGAGACACAGGTGCTGCAGAGAGAGAACCCGTCGGGGCCACAGTCAGGCCCTGCCCCGTGGGGCTCTGTGCACCTGTCCCCAAGGGGACACGGCCAGCAGCACCATGCCCACCGCACAGAAGAGAAACCTGAGGGACGATCTAGAAAGTAAAGCAAGTTGGTCCGTGTCCCCCTCGAACTTCAGGAGGTGACCGAGGCTTTTCCTCTGGTCCCTCCCACCCAGTCCCACCCTCCACGGGCTCCCCGCTGCCGGGCACTGTGCTTCCTCACTCACTCTGATCAAAGACTCACCTTTACGTATTTCCTTCTGTTGCTAGTTACTACAGTTTGGAAAGGACTTTGAACAGCTCCTTAGGGCCAGGTAGGAGCGATTTAGAAAGAGAAGACCCTAGCCTGAGCCTCTTGGGAAGAACTGTGCATTTTCCTTCCCTTTTACTTCTCTCCAGTGGTTTGAAGCCCACCGCTCAAATACATGGAAATTCCAGAAAAAGAATCTAAGAAAGAAAAAGAAGAAGAGAAAAGGGGCAGAGGAGAGGAAGCGTGTAGGGGAGAGTGGGGGGGGGGGCACGGGATTGGGAAGAGGAACATGAAGAATGGAGAAAATGAATGGAAAGTTTTTAAAAAAAAAAAAAGAAAAAGAAAAAAAGAAACAAGAATGTGGGGAGGAAGGGGGAGGGCGCCCCCTGCTGGAAGAGCCCAGTGTCAGCTTCAAGGTTTTTGAGCAGAAATCAAGGGGATCCCAGGTAGAGAAGAACATCCAGGAAAGGGAAGCCCAGGTGACTGGAAGGGCAGGCTAGAAGACCCTCTCCAGCCCCTGCTTCCTTCACAAATCTCCGCACTGATCTGAGCCTCAGTCTCCCTACAGATGCCCAGCCTGGAGAGCAGGCTTTGGTATTCCTGGGGCCCAGGCCTGGCACCATGGAGGTGAACCGGCCCCCAGGGTGTGTGTCCACGCCTGTCCAGCCCTGGGCCACCAAGCTCCGTCCCCCATGCCCGCCGGACGCTGGTGGCCTACCAGTTGTTGCAGGAATCCAGCCGAGCCTGTGCTCCCGGGGCGTAGAGCTGCCCACGCAGCTGGCAGGGGCACTGACTGCGGGGCAAGCAGCTGGCGTTGTGCAGGAAAAGGCCAGGCGGGCAGGTGCAGCCAGAGGTGCAGAAGCTGGTGCACTCAACCTCAGGGTCCTGAGCCAGGCACAGCTGAGGGCAGGGGCCCCCGTCCCGCTGGCACTGCTCTGTGGAGCGGAACACCATGTCCCCCGGGCACTGAGCTGGACGGGAAGACAGAGTGAGTCTCAGCATGGGCGGGAGGAAAGGGTCAGGAGAGGGAGGGGCAAGAGGAAGCTGCAGGCAGGGGACCAAGAAGCCAGAGGAAGCCCCTCCCACCTCCCGCCTGTGCAGGCTCACTCCTGCACCAGGAAAGATTCACAGCTTTGCCTAACTCTGACACAAACATCCTTTTATTTTTTTTATTTGTTAGATTTATTTTTATTTGCAGGGGGTGGGGAACAGAGAGGGAGGAAGAGAGAGTCTTACGTAGACTCCGTGCTAAGCTAAGAGCCTGACACAGGGCTCGATCCCAGGGCCCGAAACCCAGAGTGGGACGCTCAACTCACGACGCCACCCAGGCTCCCCCAACACAAATGTCTTTGAAAGCAGAGCAGTCCCTGGGCCAGGATGGGGCTCAATGGAGAAAGGTGAGGGAGACGGGGCCAGGGGCTTCTAAAGACAGGCAAGCTCTGCTTCTCGCAATTCCTGCAGTGAGTGGTTCTGTGTTTCTGAGCCGCAGGCCTTCGAAGGAGACCTTGGGCGGGGAGGGGCAAAGAGCCTGAGCCCTGGGCCACCGCCCATGCCTGGTGCCCAGGGTACAGGAGCCAGAGGAGAAAGACGAGGAAATTCGGCAGCCCGTTAGCTCAGGGTATGGCCTATCCTTGGAGCTGGAGGGCAGGGTTGTGGGAAGGTCGGGTAAAGAGAGGTCTGCATCCCCCAGGGCTTGACTGGGCATGACTGGTAGAGAAGGGCGGGGGTGGGGTGGGGGTAGAGGCTGGCACCTGCGCAGGGCTGCGTGTTGCAATCCCTGGTCTGGCTGTGAGGTCCCTGGCACTCGGGGTCGCCGGGAGTGGAACCAGAGCAGCTGCGCCCACGTATCTGGACGCCTCCGTCACAGGGGGCCGAGCAGGCGGACCACGGAGCCCACGGACCCCAGGCGCTTAGCACTGTCAAGAAGAGCCAAGTGCATCACGGTGGGTGCCGGCGAAGGTGTGGGCAGGGGGTGGGGTGCAGGCGGCTGGGCTGTGCCGTGTGCAGGATCTTAACTGCAGCTTCCGCTGCGTCCCCACCCTGGGCTGGCCCAAACACCCCTTCAGGCGACGCCCACCCCGTCGGTCACAGGCCGGGGGCGGAGGAGACGCTTCGGGACAACAGGTCTGCTCTAGTCCCTGTGCCCCCCCACGCCCCAGGTGTTTAGAACCTGTGCAAGGGTCATTCTTCCCTTTTGCTCCTCATCCCATCCTGGTGCCCCAGCCACTCCCGGGACAGCGGGGGACATACCTGGGCACACAGGGGGGCTGCAGGCCTCCTCCTGGGTGGCCTCTCCTGGGCAGGACGTGTTCCCGGAACTGGGGCAGAACCGGGAACGACTGCGCCAAGCAGGGCCTCCTCCCACGGCGAGGCAGCTCTGGGAGCAGGAGGACCAGGGTGCCCAGGAGCTCCAGCCCAGCCGCTCTGGAGGGGGAAAGGGCAGGCCTTCCACACAGGGGCCCTGGCAGGGCTAGGAGGCTTGGGAGGCTGGGTCGGGGCTGAGAAGCTGTGGGGGCCAGGGAAGGACTCGTGGAGACGGGGAGTGACTCTCCGGGCTCAGGCGCGGTCTCGGCCCCTCTGGGACCCCAGCCCGGGGCCAGGTCTCACTCACAAAGCACAACCTCCTGCTTAGTCAAGCTCCAGCCCAGGCCACCTCCGTCTGTGGGCACAGCTGCACCTCATGTCCCCTACCCACCCACACATCTTCCCCCAGATCAAGACTTCCAGAGTCTTCTGAACACCGGTCCTTCTCTCAGCTTCAACGCTGGGAGCCCAAGACCCCGCAGACACCTGTCAGTCGGACAACATGCTCCGCTGGCCCCTTCTTCCCACCCCTGCTGCAAGAGCCTGGCCCAGACCCACGGACCCCGACCACGCCCCGACTCCTCTTCTCACCCTCCCCCGGCCCCGCCTGCTCTTCAGTGTCTGCCTCACCTGCTCTGCTGGAGGGGACCCCGGGAAACAGTCTGGGCTCCTTCGTCTGGTGTCTGTGTTCTGATTGCCACCCTGCCCCTGCCCCAGCCTCATAGGCTTGGCCAGAGGAGCAGCTTCACCCGCTTTCAGACACCCTGCTCCCCCAAGACCTGCCTGCTGATGGCACCCGGGCTGTCTGAGTGGGAGGAGGATGCTGCCTGGGTCCCCCCCTCTGTCTGGTCCCTGACAAGGCCCCTGGCACCGAGGCTCCTCCCAGAGCTGCCTCTGAGACCAGAAGGCCACACTGACCACCACGCAGGTGACCAGTGGCCCCGGAGATCGTGCTGTGTTCCTAGGGCAGCAATTGAGAGGAGGGAGGCAAGCCCGGCGGGGGGTGGGGGGGGCAGAGCCCGTGGTCCTTTGGAGGGGAGGGGGAAGCAGGCTCCTGCATCCTGGCTCCTGTCCCAGCTCCTGGCCGTACCTGTCCTGCACTCCACGTGGCAGGCCTGCAGCTCCTGTCTGTCGCCGTCACACGGGGCACCCCCGGAAGCAGCCGGAGGGTTGGAAGGGGATCTGGGGGGAGAGGCATCCCCTGAACAGCCCCTCTCCTCTCCTGCCCGCACCCCTGTCCTCCAACCGCCGCGCTCCCTCTGCCGCCTCCTTCCCTTCCTCCTCCCCCACTCTCCCACCCCTCCCCACAATAGCTCCACCTGCGCACCTGAACCTGGCCCTCACTCCAGAGCCACAGGAGCGGTCACAGGGACCCCAGGAGGACCAGGCCGACCAGCCGCAGGGCACGGGGCAGCCCCCGGGTTCACACAGCAGGGCCCCGTTCTCACACACGCTGCAGGGGAGGAGGAGGCAGAGGAGGTCGGACTGGCTGGTGGCCTGACCCAGGTCCTCCCCACCACGGCAGACACCCTCACCAGCGGCTGCAGTTGTCCAGGACGAAGGGCGCCCCCGGCTTCTTCAGCTCTTCACCCACAAGGCAAGGGCACTCGGAGAGTGGCAGGCAGCGAGCATCATGGAGGAGCAGCCCAGGGGGGCAGCGGCATCCTGGGGTGTAGCCAGGAGGGCACTCAGCCCCAAGAAGGGAGGAATGGGGAGGGGAGCCTGGAGACGGAGGGCCTCCGAGCACCCCACGCTCCCCCTGAGGGCTCTGCCCGCCCCATTCCTGCTTGCTGGGTGTGCCTCACCCTCCAGACAGGGCCCACTGCAACTTCTGTTGGCCTCCGGGTCCCAGCAGGAGGGCGGACACGGTGGCACCAGCCCCTTCCGGCACAGCTCAGCACTAACATGCACTCGGCCCGGCCCGCAGCCTGGCGGGAGATGGACGCTAGGTGGGGTGCATTTCACAGGAGGCCCAGTGACCTTCCCAACAGCCCCACCCCCCTGGGACGCCACCCTCGCGTGCCCCTGCCCGGCCCAGCTCCCTTACCTGCATCCCCTGGGCAGGGCTGCAGGGCGCAGGGTGCCCTCTCGTGCGAGGCCCCAGGGCAGGGGGCACCACCATTCTTGGGCGGGGGGTCCACACAACTCCTCTGGCGACTCCGATGGCCACCCCCACAGGAGACACTGCAGGTCCCCCAGGTCCCCCAGTCAGCCCACGCCCCAGCCACTGTGCAGGAAGAAAGAACGGACGTGGACCAGGTCAGCCCAGGGAGACACAGAGGGGGCAGGAGAGAGCAAGCGGCAGAGACGAGCCTGGACAACGGCCACAGCTGGGTGGCCTGGGCAACGCCACAGCTTCCTCTCCTGTCCCGGGAAACCTCCCCTAGGTGGGCGGACCGAAGCAAAGAGCTCTAGCTGCCTCCCAGGACAAAGGATCTGGTCGCAGGGAAAGAGCTGGGACAGTAGGACTTCTGGAGCAGGGCCCCTCTCGGTGGTAGCAGACAGAAACCAGCTTAGGAGTCCAGGAGTGGCAGCTCACAAGCCGCCCCCCCCCATGCAGGAAGCCCCTCTCTGCAGATGTAAGGTGGGTGCTACTCCCTCAGGTCAACAGAACAGAAGGGCTCCAGGTCCTGGGCACAGTCTAGTAACACCCTCACTCTGAAGCAGGACGGGGTCTGCGGCTCTAGTTCCCACACTCAAGGTTAAGGACCAGAACCATTCAAGCAGGAAAAGGGCAAAGGGCAGGGCCAGGGGCAGGCTTCCAGACTGGCCTTCTGGAGGCATGAGGCTGGGACATCAGAAGGGGCTGTCCTCCTAGAGCCCCGGAGAGGAGTCTGGACCTGGTGTCCCCAGGAGGGCAAGGGCATCCCCCTTGTGTGGGTCTTGGAGGGGAGACCAAGACAGGTGTCCCATGCCCCCCAGTGGTTCCTGAGGAGGCCTGGGCCCCAAGGTTACCTGGGCAGGCCTGCACGAAGCAGGGCTGGCTGCGGAGCCTGTCGGACGGGCAGCTGCCCCCAGGCAGGGGAGACCGCAGCAGTTCCCGGCGCTGGAAGGCGAGGCCCGGCCCACAGGTGCGGCTGCAGCCGCTCCAGCCAGACCAGGGCGCCAGCCCACAGTCCACTGTAGGGGGAAATGGGGGGACTCAGAGGAGGCTCACACAGGGGCAGGGCCCTCAGTGGTGTCCCCCAGCCAGGCACGTACCACAGCCGACCTCGTCCGAGCTGTCCTGGCAGTCTGGCCGCAGGTCACAGCGCCGCTCAGCCGGCAGGCACTCCCCACTACCGCAGCTCAGCTGGCTTGGGGAGCAGGGGGCTCTCGAGGCCAGCAGCCCGGCCAGGGCCATGGTGGGCACCGTGAAGGGCACAGGGCTCGCTGCCTGCGAGGCTGGGGGAAGGGGGCCACGTGAGTGATTCCTGACCCGGTGATAAACTGAGCCCTTCAACCTCAGGCCAAGAACACTGCAGCTTGTTGGCTGAGGTCGTGCCTCCTGAAGCTTCCCGTGCCCCATGCAGGCTTCTCTCTGCTCTGTGTGGGTGAGAATGGCAGGTGGGGGCGGGGGGGGGGGGGACTGTGCTTGCTAGAAGCCCTCACACAGCCACTGCTTGCTAAGGGCTCTGAGTGTCCAGAGAGAGGGTGTCTAGAAGAACAGCTCCTTCCCTCAGAGACCCTCTTCTTCAACGGGCGCTCCTAAGGGTGCTCCTTCTCTGATTGCGAGACTAGGTTTTGAGCACAGCGATCCTCTTTGGATGGATGGATGGACGGACGGACGGACGGACGGATGATGAATGAAGGGGAATGAGCGACACGTTGGAAGGTCGGAGGACGGGCAAGTGAGTGGGGGGGTGGTATTTGGATGGTGGATGGGTAGATGGACGGATAGTTAGAGGAATCCCCTCAAAGATCAGACACGGTTTATGAAACAGGCTAGGACTGGAAACTGTCCCATTTCCCCTTTGGACCGTCCCCCCAAACACACACATTCCTGGCCGTTTCTTTTCACTCTCTGCTGCCCACCGCCTTCTCACATTTCCTTCCCAGATGAGGTCGGAATAGGAGGCAGCGAATTCCCCAAGCCTAAAGCCCTCTGGCCACTATCACCCCCAGGACTTCAAACCTTCAAACCTTCAAACCCTTCAAACGCCCTAGGACCCCCTGCTTACCACAGTGCCTCTCGTCAGAGCCGTCCAGACAGTCCCCCTGCCATCACACAGCTGTCCCCGCTCCACGCAGCCCAGCACCTCACAGGGCACCTGGCCTGGGCTGCACCGCGCAGGGGGGAAGGGCTCCGGGGCGACGCTCCGGCCTGTGGGCCCCGCCGCAGCTGGCTGACGGGACGCCTGCCCGCCGCATCCTCCCGCCTCCCCACGTCTGGTGTGCCCCCACTTCCTCCCTCTCTCGGGACCATGGAAAAGTCGTGAGCTCTTTCAGGAGGTAGGGTCCAAGTCCTTCCACAACCCTGACCTCAAGCTGTGCCACCTTGAGCCAAGTGGCTAACCCCCCGGAGCCTCTGTTTCTCCAACAGGAATGTTGTGGGATGCACAGGCTGAGCAAGCAGAAGACCACAGAATCTTACCAGCAGGGGCCACCGGGATCATCTGGGATGTGGGGGTGGTGGTCACCATCTGCACAGGCTCCCCAGGACTCAAGTAAGGAGGCTCGGAGTCTGGGGCCCAAGTCACTGGCCCCTTCCCTGCGGGTGCAGGAGAGGGAGGGTTGAGGCCCGCCAGCTCCCCTCCCGTGACATGAAGCAGACCCAGGCTCTCGGAAGGGCATCCAGGCTCTGGGTGCTGCAGGGTGAGGACAGACCAGACCCACCCCCCTTCGGAGGGGCTTCGGACCACCGATGAAGTAGGACTCCGTAGTCCAAGGAGAGAGGGTTTACACGAAAGTAAAAAAGCGCTGAGGTTGGAGCTGAGATGTGTCCCCGCCTCTCAAGGAGACACACGGGGCTGCTTCCAAGTCAAGGGGACAGTACGTTGTTTAAGGCCCTGCACCTGACGACTTCCTGGCAGCGACACGGAAAGGGGTTTGAGACTTCTTTGCTGACAAAAGATGAATGTTAAACGACAGCCGCTTTTCTAGAAGCAGATTTAGAACCATACTAGAATTCATGCCCCGGTCTGCGTGTTAGGCACGCAAGGGATGGTACAAGTTGCTTCATCTGCGTTTCACAGAAGAACGGCCCACCCCTTCCCCGCCTCGCTCTGCGACACCTGTCCTCGGGCTAAGGAGCAGGTGACAGACCGGGCAGCCACCGGAAGGCCTGTATGTGACCAGCCGGGAGCTCCTTCCTCGCCCAGTTTAGGACCACGCTGACTTGGTGAGCCCCTCCTCCCTGTCATTTGCCGCCAGCAAGCCCTTCCGAAAGGGGTGCCTGGCCGCATTCATGGGCGAGCGGAGGGCACGCAGGCAGCATTCCACTGCCCCAGGGAGAGCTGTCCCAGCCAGGGGCCTGGGGAAAGCAGCCATGCTGAAGGGCCCAGGCTTGGCCCAGGGAGCCAGCCCGGAATGTCCAACCCTGGAATCCAGGAGAGTGGGCAGGGCAGGATTTGGCCCAGGTGTCCGTGGTGACCAGGTCTTCCTCCTGGCAACCCTGCTCCACTGAGCAGTGTCAGGGGTCAGCAGGAGACTGACTGCTGAGATGTAACAGTCGCTGCCCCTGGGGCCTGGGGATAGGGGGCCTGGAACTTGTGCACCTACCTGTGGGGGGTGTGGGTGACCCTCGCAAGGGACGCCAGCGCTCAGCCTCTGCCAGAGCCTGTAAAGGGAGAGAGCTCAGTCACCCATGCAGCCTGGGCCCCAAGGGCAGTTCTGCCTGGTGACTAGGTGACTAAGCACCCACTTATTCCCACTGGAGTGCTCCTTGGTCCCCTAGACGCTCCCCTGTCCCCAAAGTGCAGGGCAGAGTTAGGGAGAGGAGCCCCACTGCCCTGCACACCTCTGGGCTGGACACCCCAGGTACTGGGAGTTAAGGGGCTCTTCTCACTGCCTAGTATTCTGCTTCGGCTCCTGTGCACCCCCCAAACTTCTGTCTTCCCCTAGCACCCACGCATGGGGGTCTCGGCGCCGCGATCACTCTCCCCTCTGGGTTCCTGACGGGGCTCTTCTTCAGGGGGCCCCACATTACAGAGCTCCCTCATCTTTCAAGTCTTTTCCAGGAATCCTCGGGGGTCCCTGGGACAATCGGGGCTCTTCCCAGCTGTGAGCGCCTGAGGGCCTGGAGCCAGGCTGGCGGGCGTAACTTCACTAGCCAGCGGTGAAGACCCCAATTCTCCAGCACAGGCCTCTGCCCTGTGTTTCTCGGTCGCTCCGGCCTCCAGCTCCCCATCCAGTACTGGGCTGGCCCCCAGAAGGCTCCCGGGCTGAGGCAGACTCCAGCCGACCAGGGATGCGCAGGGAAGCACAGGGCAGAGAGGTAGGAGGACTGCGGGGCAAGCGAACGTGGCTGCTGAGGCTCCAGGGCCGGGGCTCCCCATGTCCCGCACTGCTGGGCCTGCTGCTCCCCACTCACCTCCGTGGGCTGCGGGGGCAGCGGTCCGGGCTGGGTGGAAGCGGTCGGGGCTGGGGTCGTGGCTGGGGTCGTGGCTGCGGACCAGACTCTGAGAAGACAAATCACTGAGGGACTCCAGGGGCTCTTCCAACTCAGAGCCCCCCACCCCGCCACCAGGCAGGGCGCTCAGTGTCCTCTCTGGGCAGGCCCAGAGCAGGGCAGGGCTGGGGCACTCCAGCAGGGCACTGCCCGCTAAGATGATGCCATCCCACGGGTCTTCGGCGTATTCACGCCCCTGGAAGGCTCGCAAAGCAGATTTCTGTTACAGGCTTGAGCGTCTGTTTCAGTAGGCCTGAGCTGGGGCCTGAGAACCTTCGCGGCTCATGACTTCTGGGGGACGCTGCTGCTGCTGCTACGGCTGGGCCGGGGCCACATTTTGAGAACCGCTAACCTCCAGACTCTAGGGAAAGGGCCTAGCATCCGAGAATCCCGTGGTGAAGCCATGGGCACCTCAGGGCTGAAGGCGGCGCAGGGCATCTCCCACAGGCCAGCCCCTCCACAGATAAGCTGGGCAGCAGGGCACCCCCATACCTGCCAGCGGCGGTGGGCGGGGGCGTGCAGCGCTCGGGGCCGTCCTCACAGTCCTTCACCCCGCTGCACGGCTCCCCCCGCGGGGCACACTCAGCACCCGCACAGCGGCGCCCACCTCCTGGGCACGGGGGCGCCTCCAGTGGGGACACTGGTGGGAGGGCATGGCTGAGGGCTCCCGTCTGCCCCGCCCCCTGCACCTGCCCACCCCCAGCCCACCGGTACCTGGCGCACAGCCCAGCAGCTCCACCCGTGGGGAGATGTTGTGGTTGGCGTCACGATGGCTGATGTGGGGCCACACCCGGACATGCTGTGCCTGCACCATCCGGCCGAAAGTCCGCACTGTAGGGGCCCCGTCATCCGAGTTCGTAGCAAAAAGCTGTAGGGATGGGTGTGCACCAGGCCTGAGCTGGCCTTCTCTCTGGGCCACTGCCCTGACCCCACTGAGAGGCCACACACAGTTCAAGCCCCCCAAACTTCCGGGCACAAAGAGCTCATGCTCTCCTGGCATCATCAGGCTCCTTCAAGACTGCGGGTTCTGGCCCAGGTGCCCTGAGGGTGGCGACCAGGCTGTGTCCATTCATGTGTCCCCAGAGACACAGAGAATTCAGAGTAAATATGTGGTTATACACTCGTTCCTCCTGCTCCGGTGAGGCTTGTCTCCCCAGGGAGGATACAGACCTCCGAAGGTCAGGGCTGTGTCCCAGCAGTTCCTGACATGGTCCTTGAGATCTTCAGTGAACTTGATGTCACCCTACTCCCCTCCCCCCACAGAGCTCTGCACAGCTGCCCTGCAGCTCAGCCACAGCAATGGCTGTGACACCACCCTGACAGTCCCTTCTACTGACAGGTGTTCAACAGGCCTCTAAGGTAGGAATGCCCCTCGGGGAGACTGGAAGGCCCTCGGGAACAAGGACAGTGGGACCCACAAAGAGGCATGGTGGGTCCCTGGCCCAGGAGGCTCGGGTAGCCCTACCTTGGCTGGGGACACGAGGTCAGTATAGTTGTGCCAGTGTAGACCGTCGCTGCTAAATTGGAGGGAGGCGGAGGCCCCAGCCCCCTGCACCATGATGCCTGTGGGATGGGGCAGCACAGAGCTGAAGAGTCAGCCCCGCCCCCAGCCCACCAGCACCACCCATTCCCCCAGCCCCGCCCCCACCACACTGACCAGTGAGGTTCCTAGGCCGAAGCAGGTTGAGCTGCAGGAAGGGGGGACGGGTGTGCCTCCGAGTGCCCCGACCCTGAGAGCCAGGCCTCTTGGTGGGAGCCCCCAGGAGGACAGCCTGGGTGGGGGGCTCCAGCTTCAGGCTTCCCTCTGGAAGTCGGGCCAGGCCCAGCAAAGAATAGCAGGGGTCTGGGTGCAAGGAGAGAGGGGCTGGATGGACTTGGAAAAGGGCAGAGGGTGGCCGGACCCTGCCAGGCGTACAGTCAGGAAGTCCCAAGAGGAGCTGAGGGAGGCCAAGGGCCCCGTGTTGACCTTGACCCGGGATGGAAGGGAGGTCCAGAAAGGGCAGAGTCAGCTTGAGCTAGGATGACTTCCAGATCCTTAGGATAACCGTCCTCCCAGGGCAGGTGGGGATAAATCCCAGTGATCCTGCCTCCCTCCCGGCTGGGCTACCCCTGGGTCATATCCACTTTCTGCTCCACGACAGCAAGTAGCCCTCACCTCCAGGCGGAGGCAGAACGTAGGTGACCAGAGGGGGTCCGATCTGGGCACTGAGTGCTGGAGAGGGGGCAGGAATGGCCAGGAGGTGGACTGTCTGGTTCTCACCTATGTAGGGAAACTCAGGGTTCAGGAGGGAGAGACCTGCAAATAGGCTCACAACGGCCCCTGACCCGGCACCCAGTCCCTCCCCAGTTCTTGGAGCGCTTTCTCTTGCTAGACTTCCCAAGAGCTCCCAGAACAACCTCCCAGCTGGGAAAGGCCTGTCCTCCTTCCCTTGGAGTGAGCTGGGGGTTTCTACTTCCACCGAATATTTAGAGAACGTAGACTAATACCGCCAGTCTAAAACCATTTCAGGACCAGGACCAAGCAGGGGCAGTTCCCAATCCAATGCTAATAGGGGACCTTTCTGGGCACTATAAATGGGTATCTTTGGATGGAAGCAGGAGTTGGAGTCTAGCTCCCACTTGCCAACTAACTTGTGCAGTGAACAACCTGTACAACTGTGTATACTGACTCTCCTCTAGCCTCAGCTCCCTGTAGGTACACTTTACATACATGGAATCTGGACCCATAAATGCATTAGTTTTCAAGCCTTTGTGTTTTCCTGTTCCATTTGCTTGTTTGTTTGTTTATTTTAAGATTTTATTTATTTCTTTGAGAGAGATAGAGGTAACGACAGAGAACAGGAGCCGAGAGGAGAGGGAGAAGCAGGATCCCCACTGGGCAGGGAGCCCGATGTGGGGCCAGGACCCTGGGATCATAACCTGAGCCGGAGGCAGATGTGCAGCCAACTGAGCCACCCAGGCGCCCCTTCCAGTTTCATTTGTAAATCAGTTTCCAAGAAAAGATACTCTTGAAAAAAAGTTCAACTTTGTCTTACTCGCTCTTAGGGGAAAGAGAAGGAACCAGACCTGGCCCAGCAGAACCAGAGAAGAGAAAGACCCCTCGAGGCAGGAGGCACAAAGCCCCCCGAGGACAGAGGAGGCAGAGATGGAGACCTGACCTTAGGAGGGCAGAGACAAGCCCTTCCCACCCAGACTGCCCCTTCCTTCCCCAGCATCCAGGACCCAGGCTCCCACCACCCAGGCCACGGGGGTAGCCATGGACCCCTGACTCTGGGGCTGCTGCTGAGCACCTGCCATCGTCCTACCCTCAGAGCACGGAAGGTCTGCCATGCCCCAGACCCACTCACCAGGCGGGGCGCAGTGGCAACAGGAGCCTCCTACTCCCTCCACCAGGACCCAGTCCTGCAGACACAAGAGTCGGGCTGGATGGGTCAAGCTGGCCACCCGCCAACCTCTGACCCAATCTATCAGCTGCCCGCAGCCCTGGCCTCTGCATGCTGCCCTTTTCCGCCCCCTGGGTCCCCTCACCTGGGGGCAGCTGCCCAGCGGGCAGTAGGGGGAGCAGCGCACGGTGCCGTTGTGCAGACACTGGCACACTCTGCAGGGGCCCTCTCGCCAGCGCTCCCCCACTGTGTGGGCCCGGCCCTGCTGCTCACAGCCCGTGCAGGGCTCCGTCCAGCACCTGGAAGAAGGGCCGCTGCTTGCCCACCCAGTGGGCTCCCCCAGGCCACCAGCCTGTCCTGATTTACCTGGAGTGGGTGGCTTCCCAGGACTCGGGACTTCCAGTGACAGGCCCGGGAAAGCCCTGGGTCCACTGGGATGCGTAGTCTCCCTGTCACCCAGATGTTCCCCTGCCCATGAGAAACTGCAGCTGGCCCCGGAGAGAGGCGTGGGAGCAAACTGTGCCAAAACCCTGGCCTGTGGAGCCATTTCAGAGGGGGCTGGGCCGGCGGATATGGCTACACCCCTGCACCACCCCTCCCACCGAGCTGACCAGAGGACCCATACCTGCCCCTAGATTTCTAGGCTCCCCGCATCCCCCTTTCGGATTTGGAGGGCATAAACTGATGCAGGAGAAGGTCAGGGGTTCCCCAAAACTGCGCGGGGAGTCCTGGTGTTGAGATTAATAGGGCTCAGAGTTGGGGGGCTCCTCATCAGGCTCCATGTTGCATATGGAAGCATCTCAAGTGAGAGAGAGCTCCCCAGCAGCTCCCGAACTGGGAGTCGGAAGTGAGGGGTAAGGGTCCCTGCAGGTGCCCGGGGTGGGTTTCCGTACCTGCGGGCCTTGCGGTGGATACCCCGGCACTGGCGACCTTGGCCGGAGAGGCGGGGGTTGTTGGGGCTCCGGAAGGACCACTGAATGTTCTGGGTCCCACAAGGGCCCAAGCACTCTCCCCAGGGGGACCAGGAGGACCAGCCACAGTTCACTGAGGGAGGACCAAGAGTCAGGTGCCAGAGGAGGGCTGGGGGCCCAGCTGGGTGGCCCGGGAGGGGACGAGGGCCCCCCAGGGAAGAGCCAAGGGTGGGGCCTCACCGGAGCAGGCTGGGTCAGGCCGACAGCGCTGGGGCCGTCCGTCTTGGCAGGTGCAGAGCTGGCAGTTGGCCCTGATGCGCTGCCCCGGCCGGTACCAGGTGTCGTCCTGCAGGCAGGGGCACTGCTGGGGCCCCACACACCGGCCCTCACTGTCCAGCACCTGGCCGGCAGGGCACCAGCAGCCTAGGGGAGGCGCGGGGTGAGGCTTCCCTGCAGACAGCTCCACCTCCACAGACACCCCTGCTGCCCCCTGGGCTCCGAGTCCCCCTTACCAGGGCTTCTGCAAGGCCGGGTAGCCGCGCACTCAACCTGACCAGAGATTTCATCACAAGTCAGAGGGCAGGGGGCACAGGGCCAGAACACCAGCTGCCCGGAGCAGGTGGCATTGGGACAGCCGGCCTGAGGGCAGGGCCCTGAGAGAAAATCAGAACCAGAGTCTGAGCAAGGTGAGTCCCCTGCAGACGCAAGCCCCCGACGGGCAAGCCCTCCACACTCTCCTCCTTGCACTCACTGCTCTGGCGGGTGGTGGGAGGGTCCCCAGGCAGCATGGCACAGGTCCGGCCTCCATTCTGGGGGGGGTGGCACTGTCGCTGACGGGTCGCAGTTCCCATGCACGGCTCAGTGCACAGGGACCAGGGAGACCAGGGGGTCCATTCGCCATCCACTGCGAGCAGGAGGGGCAGGACAGATTGGGGTTTGGGGGGGCAGGAGGCCGGGCTGGGTCTTCCTCTCCCTCGCTCTTGCTGGCCCTCCCAGGCACCCCAGGCCCCTCACCTGGGCAGGCAGCCGTGAAGCAGGCCTGAGTCTGCTGCTCCGGGCCTGGGCAGTGCTGCAGCACCGGGAGACCAGGGGGGGAGCAGCGGCGGCTCCGGCCCTGCACCCCCGGCCCACATGTCCGGCTGCACGGCCCCCATGAGCTCCAGGGACCCCAGGCCCCACAGCCCTGCTCTTCTGGGGAAGGCCCGAGCTCCCCCACCGATTCACAGTCAGGCTGCCCGTCACACACCTGGGGAAGGGACAGGAGCAAGGTTCCTTTTGAGCGGGGTGTCACGATGGCTCTGCCTCCTATGCCACCCACTCCCCGCCCCCACTCACCAGCCGGAAACTGATGCAGAGGCCATCAGGGCAGGAGAATTCCGGGCAGGGAGCCCTGGTCCCGTTGGGGCCTCCTAGGGCTGTCATCCCCTCTGTGGGGAAGGGAAGAGAAAAGAAATCAGGCCAGGAGTCAGACGGCCCACCCCTTCCCCCAACCAGCCATGGCCTCTACCAGGGGCCCGGTGTCCCTACCACAGCCCAGCTCATGCTCAGCCCGGGAACAGTCAGAGACCCCATCGCAGAGCTGCTAGGGGTTCAGGCACAGCCAAACCGCAGTGGGGGGTGTGGAGAGTGTCCCGCTGAGCCTCTATACCTGCCACCCTCTGTCTGCACAAGGGCTGGCAGAGGGGACAAAATACCCCCAGAAGGGGAGGGCAAGCAGAAGGCAGAGCCAACACTGCACCTGAAACTAACTCAAAAACACCTTTGGGGGGGTGGGGGGAGGGTGTCCAGGAGGAGCCTGTGAACAGCAGTCCCCTCCTCCCGGGGGCAGAAAGGGCTGATCTGCAGGGGCACAGAGGGAACTCCTGGGTCGCTGGGGTGGGGCTGGAGGGGTCGCCCTCCAAACAGGCCCCCTTCCCGGCTGCGGAGCCAGGACCCATTCTGATCCCTTCTTGCCCAAATGTGGGCAAAGACAAAAGACCCTTCTCCCCCCCTCTCCCCGCTGGGCCTGGGTGGGAGGCGACAGTGTTCAAAGAGAATTTCATGAAAAAGATCAAAGGCTCTGAAGCCGCAGACCTAAGTGGCTGTCCCTGGGGCCGCAGGGGTGCGGCTGGGGGTGCGGGTGGGGAGAGACGGCCCCGCCCGCTGGGCGCCAGCCGGGCTCTCACCGCAGGCGTCGCGGTCCTCGTCCGAGCCGTCGGGGCAGTGCGGCACGCCGTCGCACAGCTGCGCGGGGGACACGCAGTGCGGGCCGCGAGCGCAGGGCGCCTGGTGCAGGGGGCAGGGCCAGCCGCAGCCCCGCTCGTCGCTGCCGTCCGCGCAGTCCGCCTCGCCGTCACAGCGCCAGCCCCGGGGCGCACACTCGCCGCTGCCGCACGGGAATTCGAGGGGGCCGCAGAGTGGCGCTGCGGGGGCACCTGCGCTAGACCTGGCGGGGTGAGGGGCTCCGGCCCGCCAGGCCCTTTTCTTGTGCCCAGACTTCCCGCACTTCCAGCCTCTCCCCAAGTCCAGGCGTCCCACATTTCACACCCCACCCCACTGGTTTCCCAAAAGGTCTCCCCTCGCCCAGGAATTCCATGGGCCACCCCACCCCCCTCACATCAGTGGGAGCACCTCCGATGTCAGGAAGTAAGGTCGGGACTCTTCCAGGCCCTCTCAAACCCCTTTCAGGAGGCTGGTCTGTGCCAGCTCCTCACCCCACCACCTGCCCCAATACCTCCCTCTGTGATGCTCCCCCAACCCTCTTCCCCAGGACTCCAGCTCTCCCCCTTTCCCTCCAGGACACTCACCAGGGCTGGCGCTGGCCGGGGGAGTTGGGGCAATCCCCCCAACGCCAGTGGAAGGGCCAGGCAGAGTGCCAGCTGGGGGCGTGGGCAGCGAAGGCAAGGGGCAGTGCCCAGGTCCCTCGTCCGCTCCATCTGGGCAGTCCCAGATTCCGTCACACAGCAGGACGGCCCCCACGCACGAGCCATCAACACAGGACAGTTCCCCGGGAGTGCAGTTCAGCTGCCCTGCAGCCGGAGAAAAGAGGAAGTTGGTCCCAGGGCCCTGCCCCTTAAGCTTGCTGTTTGGGGTGCCCCATTCCCACATCTCCAGGTGCCAGCTTCTTAGCAGGAACCTGAATTTCAGGGGAAGGAGGGACGGCAGGAAGCTTGGGGCTCACAAGTCAGGCCTTGTGGGAGGGAGTGCCTGGTGGACTGGAGTGTTGAACGAGACCACCCACCCAGACAGGCCTCCTCATCAGCAGCATCTGGACAGTCGGGATGCCCGTCGCAGAGCAGGGCCAGGGGCAGGCAGCGCCCATCTGTGCAAGCCAGTGAGCCACGGGGGCAAGGGCAGCTCTGCTCATCCGTCCCGTCTCCACAGTCGTCCCGCCCATCACAGCGCAGGGCCAGGGGCAGGCAGTGGCCGGAGCGGCAAGACATCTGGCCCTCCCCACAGCCTGGCGTGGCACAGCCTGGCATGGGGCAAGCAGGCAGGGTCAGGATGACAAAGGTCCTAGAGGAGCCACACTCCTCCGCCGACCCCGGAAAGACCAGACCAGCCCTGCCCACCACCTGCTCACACGGGCAGCAGCTAAGGACACGTTTTAGTGACACATGCGAGGCCTGGCCTGTCCATCAGCCACTGCCCCACATGGGCAAGGACACTCACCCTCCTCGTCTGAGCCATCGCCACAGTCATCCTGGTTGTCACAAAGCCACCTGTGGGGCACACAGTGCCCACTCGCGCGGCATGGGGCCTCTCCCTCCACACAGCCGGGCTCTGGCTCCTCACAGACGGAACTGTCGCTCCCACAGAGCCACTGGCTTTCCTTGCATGTGCTGAGCACACAGCGAGCTGGGATCAGTCACAGTGCTGGGCTTTGCCAGCCTGGAGTCAGGGGACTCTCCAGAACCCCCACCCCCTCCACTCACCAGTTCCCACAGTCCTTCTGCAGCACAGTCCCCGGCGGGAAGAAGCTGCCCCCAGACTCACAGGGGCAGGAAGCTGGCTCTAAGCAGACTCCTCCTGGGATTACAGAGGGCAGGACTGGAGCAAAAGGGGCACAGCAGGGGCGCCTTGGTGGCTCAGTGGGTTAAGCCCCTGCCTTCAGCTCAAGTCATGGTCTCAGGGTCCTGGGATCGAGTCCCGCATCGGGCTCTCTGCTCAGCAGGGAGCCTGCTTACCCCCTCTCTTTCTGCCTGCCTCTCTGCCTACTTGTGATCTCTTTCTTTGTCAAATAAATAAGTCTTAAAAAAATAAAATATGTTAAAAAGAGGGGACACAGCAGCCCCTAGTGCCAGCCCTGTCACCACAGCCATGTGGCTCTCCTCCCCGTCCCAGCGCTGCCTCCCTCCTGCAGATTCTGATGCTACCCACCATGCAGCAGGGTCCCCTCGGGGCAGAAGCAGCCCTCCACACAGGCGAAGGCCTGGCAGTGCCAGCCGGGCTCGGGACCATGGTCATGGCAGGTGGGCGGACACGTGGGGCCACAGGCCTCGTAGACCTGGCCTCGCTCACACTGCAGAGCTGGGGAGAGAGGAGAGCGGCTTGGTCACGGTGGCTCGAGGGCACCAGGATCCAACAGCAGCAGGCGAGTGAGCCCAAGTTGATACACACGGGGCGGGGCCGGGGGCATGGGGTAGACTCTTGCCGAGCCCCTTCCAAGGCTGTTTACAACATGAAGGTTCTACAGGAAAGCAAGCTCAGCATGCTTGGTTCATCTAGAAGAGTGTGTGCACCACACATATTTGCCCTTGAAAGCATACAGGGCTTGCCTGCAGGCCAGGAGGAACATCGCGGAGGGCATGGTGGGGTTGGGCATTGGGGACCAAGGGTAGGGCGCACTCACGGCAGAGCTCCTGGCTGCGCCAGCGCACGGGGAGCCCATGCCGGGCACACTCGTCTGCGTAGGTGGCAATGGCCGAGCAGAGACACTCACAGTCGCCCCCCGAATCGCAGCTGTGAAAGGCATTGTTCAGCTGCCGGACCCCCTCCCCGCCCCCCTCCCTACCCTTGTCCCCTCATCCCCCGGCTCGCCCCTCTCACCCGCAGGTGTCATACACACACCACTCGTAGTGCTGCTGCGGGGGCACCTCTGCATGGCAGCGGGCAAAGAGGGGCTGCAGCATCACCGCGCAGCGGGCACGGGCCCAGCTGGCCCGGTGGGCGTTCACCTGCGGGCACAGTGCCGTGGACCAGCCAGACCCCACCCACAGCACCCAGTCCGGCCCCCCAGGTTGCCTGCAGCTCCCCCCACCCACCCATACCCTTCCCGCTGCCTGCCCGTGCTCACGGTGCAGGGGTGTGGCAGGTCTCCTGGCTCAGGGCAGAGTGGACTCAGGTGCCAGGAGTGGGCGGCCAGCTCAGCAGTGGGTTCCAGGACGCCCTGGCGGCTCCGCAGGTCGTTACTGGCATCTCCATCAAAATCTCCACACAGCCCAGACACGCGGCCGTGGAGCTGCGGGGACAGCCGCACCAGGACCCGGGTGCCTGGGCAGAGGGGGCAGCATGGTGGAGAAATGACCCCATGGGCCTTCCTCAGGGGCGGGAGGAGACCGAGGGCGTACGTCTGGGGGGCCAGGGCAGAAGGGGAAGCCTACTCTCCTAACCAGACCCAGTGGGCTGGGCTCCAGGTGGGAACCGGGCTCCAAGACAGACTGGGACACCCCCCAGCCCCAGAGGCCTTGGTGGCTGGAGGCTCAAGGGCAGCCCTGCTGTGCTGACCAGGCAACCGCCTCCCGTGCCAGGGGTTGCCTCAACTTTCCTCCATTTCTCAGTAACTGTTTTTCTAAAATGCCAACTGCCTGGGTTTGGGTGGTGGGAGGTTAGATTTATTTTCATTTCTTCTTTCCCAAGCAGGGTATTTTCTAAATGTTTCCTTGGCGAGGAGGTATTGCTTTTACATTGAAGAGAAACATAATTTTAAAAACATAATTTGGGAACTCCCGCCACTCTTACGGAAGGGGAAGAGTGTGGGGGGAGTCGGCCTCATGGTGCTAAGGCGGGCCCGGGTCAGAGGGTGAAGCGCGGGGGTCTGACCTCCATCCCACAGCAGGCTGAGGCCCAGGCGGGTCGTGAGCAGCAGGAAGAGGCCAGCACGACGCAAGCTCAGCCCAGGGCCCGTGTAGACTTTGGGGGGCGTTATGCTCACCCCATTCACTGTCACTGTCCGGCCTATGGAAAGAGAGAAGTGTCGGGGCTCTGCCTTGGAGTCAAGGGCCCCCAGATCCCTAGGAGCCCCTCCCCAGCCTGCCTCCAGCCTTCCTTTCGCATCCTCAGCTATGTGGCCTTGGGTCAGTCATTAGACCTCCCTGGGCCTTAACTTCTTGGAACCTTCCAGAATTCAGATTCCTACCCAAGAAGAGAGAGAGGAGAGACACCAGCCCCGTTGTACTGATGGTGAGCAGTGGGGGACCCCAGGCCTTGCCTCAGCCCCCCGCCCCGTGCAGAAATGTAATGCCAGCCGGCATGCCCCCCCCACCCCGCAGTGCCGCCCTTCCATGCCGCACCACCTCTGAGCATGTGCACGACGGTGCTCTGCAGCTGCACGGTCAGCGCCTTGGTGCAGGTGAGGCCGCTGGCCCCACAGGGCAGGTTCTGGGCGGAGATGGTGAAGCGGCCGCTGGCTTCTCGCACCAGCAGATATTCACAGGCTCCAGGGAAGGTGAAAGCCAGCCCATCAAAGGTCACGTAGTGGGGGGCGCCCGATGCCTGGCACCACCCACCACACCGGTGGCCTGTGCAGTGCCACTGCCGAGCCTGACACACGCTGTGGGTGGTGGTGGGGTGGGGAGACAGAGGCGTGAGGATGAACCCTGGGGAAGCAGCTGTCCAGGTTCTGAGCAGCCGACCCTCAGCATGGGGGGAATCCTGGAGAGCTTCCCTTGCCCAGACCAGTCTGGATACCCCAGTTCATCCCAGTTCAAGGGGCTAGGCATACCAAACGTTGCAGTCCTCCTGGATGGTAGCGTTGGGCGGATACCACTGCCCGCCATGACGGCAGGGGCAGAGCTCAGGAGGCACGCAGCGCTCGTGCTGGGCAGAGGTCGGGGACAAAGGGCACCTTGGAGGGCTGCCTGACCTGCCACCCAGTGTTTCAGACAGCCAGGGGGGTTGGGGCAGTGCCCTGGGGTACAGCAGGCCCCGCGGTGCCCCATGCAGCCCCCTCCCGGACTTACCAGCAGCACAGTGCCCGGGGGACAGACACAGCTTCCCATGCTGTCTGGGGGGCAGGAGTGGTTGGTACCAGGGCTGTCACAGGTGAGAAGGCAGGCACCAGGGACATAGACAAGGTCACCGGGGCAGAATGTCCGCTGGGGGCCACAACGCTGAGCAGAGCAATTCCAGAGGCCCCTCTCTCGGCAGACACTGCGGAGGACAGGAGCCAGGTAAGAAGCAGGCCCAAGGCAGGGGTCAGGCACCTCTGGTCTGACCTGGGGGAGTCTCAGGAACCCAGGGGGTCGGAGCCCCTAATGCTGACTCGGGAGATCTGAGCATCTCACCCGCCACAGCCCAATTATAAGCACAGGAAGTAGGGCTGCTCCCAGCACCAGCCATACCTGGGATGGTCATGGTGACCCCAGCTCCAGTGGGGTCACCAGTGGGGCCATTCTCTGGGCTCTGAGGTTCTCGAAGAACCCCACCCCCCGCCGGGTGGGAGAGGGATTCCCTGAAGTCTCGTCCTCACCCACAAAGCCCCGGCCACAGGCTCTATGTCCACAGGTCCAGAGCTGGCCTCTACTTCTCCCTAACCCTTGGAGGAGCCTGGGGACCACACCACACCAGAATCTAGAGATCTGGGTTCTAGTCCTTCATCGTTATGTGATTCTGCAAGCCATGTAGCCTTTGCAAGCCTCAGTTTCCTCATCTGCAAAATGGGAACGATTCTTCCCCTCCCTACTTTATCAGGTCATTGTAAGAATTCAGCAGAATTAAATAAGAGAACATACTGGAGTGCTTTCTGGGCCTGAAGTGCTCCACAACCAGGGCGAAGCTAGGAGTGCTCCGTCGCCCCCCGTATGCATGCCAGGCCCTAACCCGCAGTGCTACAAGCCTGCCCCCCCTTCTGTAAGCTCCATCTCTTTACCCCCCAGCCCTCTGCCTCCCCCAAGGCCACTGCCCTCACCAGTGGTTACAGTCCTTTGTGGTGACACTGCCAGGTGCATAGCGCTGAGTTCCAAGCTGGCAGGAGCACAAGCTTGGGGGCACACACTCGCCCTCGGGGTCCCGGAGCAGTCCTGGGGGGCAGTTACAACCAGACACACAGCTCCCCAGCTCCTCACAGTCTTCTGGCTCCCCACAGTTTTGACCACACACTGGGGCACACTCCTGGTACTCCTGGCCGGTGGGACACGGGACAGCTGGATGCAGAGACACAGAGACACAGGCAGGTCAGGGGCATGACTGCCACTGCTCTGCCCACCCTTCTGGAATTCACACCCCGCAGGCCTCTGAGAGACGGCAAAGCCAGCAATGTGCTCAGGTCAGAGGGCTTCCTTGGGATCTCTCTGGGCTATTCCTGGAAGGGGCTGGCTGGCTGAGCAGACTCACGGCACAGTGTCTGGGACCTCCAGAGAGACAGCGCACCCTCCCGGGCACAGCGACGAGCAAAGGCAGCAAGCACAGGGCACAGGCAGTCCTTGCCAGGAGCACAGCCACACACGGCCGCCAAGCAGCGCAGGTGGAACGGCTCCCTGTCGACCAGCCCTTGGCATTCCTGAGGGGGGAGCGGAGGGAAAAACTGGGTTGGCTCCTCCTCCACAGATTCCCCTGTCCCCTCCGGCGCCCTTGGCCAACTTTCTGTGCTTGGTACCCCTTGCCACGGCAGGGAGTTGGGCCCTCCCCAGAGCCCAAGAGGAGGGCAGAGCAGGTGCTGACCCCATCTTACATGCGCGAACAGTCCCCTCCCCCGAGTCTGGCTACCTGGAAGGTTGGGCCATGCAAGACGGCACACGCTGCCTCTGCAAAAACGCGGCGCTGAGCGTGGGTGCTGCAGGGGAAAAGTAGGGCGCTGTCTTCTGAGGGGCACCTTCCCTCCCCTGCCACCTGGAACTTGCTAGCAAAGGCTGCGGTGCTGGTCTCCACATCGCCGGCAGGTGTCAGGAAGTCATCCTGCTGGTTCCAGGTGAAGGTGCCGCACAGACCCTGCACCTGGGCCAGAGGAGTGGGCATGGGACAGTCACATCCTGGCCCACTGTGGCCTGGTCCAGCCACTCGCCGGCCCCGCAGCATACCTGGCGGGCATGGCGGGGGTCCAGAGTGATGTAGGCTGCAGGGTCAGACACTCCCCACAGGACCTGCGCCCCAGGCCAGCGCAGCAGTAGGAAGGAGGAGGAGGCGTGGGAAACACTGAGGCCCTCGGGCCCGCTCCATGGCAAGCCCACGTCCTGCCCATCGACGAGTACAGCTCCTGGAACAGGGGTCTGTGAGGGGCTGCTCCTGCAGGGCGGGGCTGAGGAGGACTGGGGGTGAGCACATCCCAGGAGAGAGCTACCTGAGTCTCTGAGCTGGATGTGCGTGTCTCCCAGGGACACAGAGATGGCGTGGAGGCAGCTCCCAGCGTCACAAGCCCCGTGCTCCAGCACAATCAGCGGCTGTCCCTTCAGGTCCTGGGGCAGATGCGGAGGAATGTGGTAGGGTGGGGGTGGTTGAGACCCAGAGAACAGTGTCTGTTCTGCACCTTCTCCTGCTCTACCCAATGACGGCAGGTGTAGGGCTTAACCCTGGCAAGCGCTGGCACTTTTAGAGTATCTCTACATGCATGTGCATACAGGTGTGTGCAAGTATGTGCAGGTGTGTGTGTGTTGGTGCAAGATGCCTTCCCCTCCCCTCTCCCGGTGGGTATGGATGCTCTGCTCTCTGTCTCTGTGTGTGCACGCGCTAGATCTGCAGTAAAGTACACATCTGTTTGTATCCATGAACCTGAACTTGGTAAGTCACCTAACTTGGCTGGAAGAGGGCTGGGGAGGAAGAAGAACCCATATTTCTCCTCGGGTTGTTTTGCAGGAAATAGCCTGTGATAAGCTCAGCCTGTGCCATCTGTGAGAAAGGACTGTGAGGATGGGTTTTGCCTTGTGCCCATGGGCTAGGGTAGGAGCCGTCGCGGAACCTGAGGGGAGGTTTACGGGTCTGCGGCAAGCCATCCCGCCTCCCGGGTCGGTCCTCTCTCAGCTTTTCCCGGAATGGCTGTGTGTTTCTCATCGATTTATTTAGAGGTTTCCCGACAGTCACCTCTCCCCTACAGCACCCCAGCGAGGGCTCCTCCCGGCGTTAACCCCCTACCCACCTGCACCAGGCTGGAGTGGCAACCCGGGCTGCCGCGGAAGGAGAAGCTCCGCCCATCGAAGGTGAGGTAATGCCCGTCCCCGCCCACCGCGCACTCGGCTGGGCACGGCGCCTGCGCGCAGAGCCAGCGGCCGTCCTGGCACACGCTGCGGGCACACCGGGCAGGGAGCGCGCTCAGATGCAGCGCCCACGACCCCCGGCCAGCAACCAACCCCGTGGCCCTCCCTCCCCCAGCCACGCCTCTCCAACCCTGCAAGGCCTGGAGGTCAGCCGCGGAGATCACTGGCTAGGTCTTTAAGCAGGGCCATCAGTTATGCCGGGAGAGGTCACAGGTCCCATGTGAGGGGCCCCCCGGAAGGGGAGGCGGTTGAGGAGATAGCATAAGGGAGGGCTCCGAGGGGACCACGCGGCCTCCAACCCCAGCCCAAGACCCAGCGAGGCCCGGGGACCCACCACGGGTTGCACAGCTGGCGCACGGTGTCCCCGGGGGCGTAGCGCCGGCGCCGGTGGTAGCAGGGGCAGCGGGCAGGAGGCACACAGAGGGCGCCGTCCCAGAAGAGGCCGGGCGGGCACTCGCAGCCGCTCACGCACGCTTCCCGGCAGGACCCCTCCCCTCTGTCCCCCACTGCTGAGCAGCTGGGTGGGCAGGCTGAGACGCAATCTGAGTAGAGCTGGCCCCCCGGGCACAGACGCTCTGTGGGCACACGAGTGGGCAGTGAGGTCCGAGGTTCCCCCTCCTCCCGCCAGACCCCCGCCAGACCCCCGCCAGACCTCCACCCCTAGCCCGCAGCCCGCAAAGAGGGTGCTTGGGAGGAGGTCCAGCACTCAGGAAGCAGGGGCCACAGGGCTGCGATCGGTTGGTTCCGATTCTGCAGAGTGGGGAGGTCAGGGGTTCTGCAAGGAGTGCCAGGGACCAGCCCTACCGCAGAAGCCTGGCTTCCTCCAGCCCACGTGGATGTGCTGCTTGGCACACTCCTGGGCATAGTTGGCCAAGGTGCTGCACACGGCTTCCCGACGGGCCTCTCGCCCACTGCCTGCTGGGGCCCCAGAACAGTAGGCAAAGAGGCAGGCCTGGTGGTACTCAGCAGGGGGGACCTTCAGAGAAAGTACAGCCCCTGAGTCACCAGCACTCCCTGCTCTTGCTTCAGTCATGCCCTGACTTATAATCAAACACAGTGAGCACTAGAAGGGACCTCTGAGATCATACATACAAAGCAGTGACAGGACCCGATTCCCTGTTCGGCACCCCTCCAGAACCCACTCTTTCCCGCCCCTCCGTCGGTTGATACCCCCACCCGTACCTGGGCATGGCATTCCCTAAAGGGACTGTCCAGCAGCTGGTAGCACACATCTTGGGCATCAGCCTGCATGCTTGCCCCCGAGCTGCTCAGGGGGCCCTCACAGCCCTGGGCCGCCTCTGCTGAATCCAGACACCCAGGCTGGAGACACGGGAATTCAGGCCAATGGGGGATAAGAGACATTAACCAGGACACCAGGAAAGCAGCCACGACCCGACCCTCGTAGGTGCCTAAAGTCCCCATTGTCATGGCTGCCAACCCAGACATCCTGGGATTTGGGGGACGGGGCAACTAGATTGTCAGCTCTGGTAGGGGTTGGGGGAACTGGGGGGGTATCACATCAACCCACAGGCAGGAGGTTTCATAACTAGCCAGTTAACCCAAAACTGGTCAGTGACCAGTTTGCTGGGTGTGTCCTCCGGTTCGTGGGTTCACCACTTAAATCCTATGGGACTCTGAGCCTCCCCCTCACCAAGGATCTGGAGCAGGCCAGGCCCCGTCCCAGGGAAAAGGCCAGTGATGAAAACAAAGAGCAGAGGCATGAAGGTATCAGAGAAGCCAGGAATGGGCAGGGGGGCAACCAGAAGCCAGGCAGTGAGCCTGGGCTCCCTGAGGCTCCCTGACTCACCTCTGAATCAGGGAGCCTCCAGGAATTCCCAAAGGTGGCAGCTAACACAGCCAGTCTCCCTCCGGGCTCCAGGAAGTCATCTGGGGGAGGGCAAGCCAGAGAGGTGCCCGGTCTGGGCTCTCCACTCTTTCCCTCCCTCCTACACCAGCAACCAAGTCACGCCCACTTACCCTCGGGCTGGCCATTGTAGACTCCACAGAGACCTTGAGTTTGTCCCTGGAGCTCGGAGTCCACAGAAACAGAGACGGAACTGGACCCGTCCAGGCGTACGGTGACCCCCAGGCCCCCAGACAACACCAGCCAGTCCCCCTGCCACTGCAGGCTCAGCCCTGGGCAGGGGAAGGCGGGAGTCACACTCCGTGCCCCTCCTACCATCACACCCAGGCGCAGACTGCCCAGGTAAGGGAGAGGAGAGAGAATCTGACAATTCTACAGAATTCTGCACTTCATACTCTGTAAAGGAGAAACAACTGGCTTTCCCATCAGAGCCCTCTTTGAGAAGTTCATGAACACTACAGATGCTCTCTTGAGCAAGTGACTGCAAGCGATAAGTAAACTTCAAAGCTCCCTTGATGACACACACAGCCCCAGCCAAGACCAGGAGAAAAGGTCTAGTAGGCAAGGGTGCCACCCAACAGCACAAATGACCTTCCTCACAGCACACTGGGAGGCAGGCTGGGATAGAGGTTTGTTTTTAAGATTTTATCAAAGGATTTATTTATTTGAGAGAGATTATGCATGCAAGCAGGGGGCGGGGCAGAGGAGGAGGGAGGGAATCCCAAGCAGACCCCCGGCTGAGCTTAGAGCCTGCTACGGGGGCTCCATTTCAAGACCCTGAGATCATGACCTGAGCTGAAATCAAGAGTCAGAGGCTTAACCAACTGAGCCACCCAAGCGCCCCTTAAAGATGTTCTTTTTTTTTTTTTTGACAGAGAGATCACAAGCAGAGAAGCTGGCAGAGAGAGGGGGCGGGAAACAGGCTCCCTGCTGAGTAGAGAGCCCGATGCGGGGCTCAATCCCAAAACCCTGAGATCTTGACCTGAGCCGAAGGCAGAGGCTTTACCCACTGAGCCACCCAGGTGCCCCAACGATGTTCTATTTAAATAATCTCCACACCCAACGTGGGGCTCAAAATCCCAACCTTGGGATGGAGAATCCCAGGCTTCATAGACGGAGATGCCAGGCATCCAGACACTCAGACAGGTTAAGCCGAGGGCCTTGCCCCAAGCCATGCTGTGACGGGCTAAGGGGGGTGTGTGGCTTGCAGGAATCACCTTGGAGACTAGGTCCATGACCTGCGTCCTCAGCAGACTCCCTCCCTCCCTCCTGTCCCAAAACCTCCCAGTCGCGGTGGGGGCGGGCCCACCGTCTCCCACTCAGCTGCCCCTTTTGCTGTCCCCTGCCCCGGGAGATAGGCAGGCTGTCCCCGAGGAACACTGGGGGCCCTGGGAAGTCTGCTGTTCCCTACAGTACCGTGGAGCAGCTGAGACTCCCCGTCAGGTACCAGCTTCCCGTTCACAGAGACGTTTCTGCCCTGGATCAGCACCTCCTCAGGTCCCATCATTACTCGGGCCTTAGGAGGAGACACAGAGTGGAAGAGGCGTTCGGTGGCTCACCTCCTCCCTGTGGCCAGCTCCCTTCCTGCGTCCTCCCCTCCCTCACCAGCTGACAGTGCCCAGGCTGGGGACAATGCCCCCTGGGTGTGAGGTGGACCGCCCAGGTGGCATCGGCAGCGCCCGCCAGCAGGTAAGTGCAGCGGCCCAGGAAGTGGTAGTGGCGTCCGTCAAAGGTGCGGTAGTGGAAGCCTGACCAGGTGGCGCAGGTGGCCGAGGGCGGCTGGCGCTGGCTCCAGAACTGGGCCACGGCCCCCGCCAGGGGCAGCAGGACGGCTGGAGAGGGAGCGCTGCCTGGAGGAGATACACAAGCTGTGGTGAGCGGCTGACTGTGACGGCAGGAGGATGGAGAACAGGGGACTTGGGGCTTTCCCAGAGCAGGAGGGAGGTGAAGAGGGAATGGTCACTCTGGAGGCGGGAGGGGTGGGAGGCGACTCATCCGAGAGCGCAAGGGGATGGGTCTGGGCCCTGCAAAAAGGCCCAGAGCTCAAGAATTCTATGGGGCAGTGCCTGGTCAGGGGGAGAAAGTGAGGGCCGCCGTTGCAGACCGACCTGGGAGGTGTCGGCTCGAGCAGCTGAGGCAGGCCTGGGAGCTGCCATCCCGCCAGCTGTGTCCCCAAGGCCAAGCACAGCACTCCTCCAGGCTGCCCGCAGAAGCGTTAGCTGAGCCAGCCTGCAGCTGGCATTGCCGCGTGGCAAAGCAGTGGCCCCCAGGGGTGGCTTCCGCAAGGGCTGTGGTGGGGGAGGGAGAGAATGGGGCGACCCAGACAGTCAGCCTGGACCCAGCTTCCCTCCCCCACAGCCTCCCCGAAGCCACAGATCTGGGCTAATAGCAGGTGCTTACCCAGGGTGCAGCGGGTGCCCCCCCAGCCTGGGCAGCAAGTCCTCACTGTCCGGTTCCTTGCAGCGAGCCGGGTTTCTGGGGGTCTGGGTCCACCGAACCGGGGGCAGGGAGAAGATGTTAGTATCCAGCCCAGCCCCATGCCTGTCCCTGAGGATGGCCTGGGACGGTCAATCTGGTCATTTCTTCTCTGAGTGACTTTCTCGTGTAATTTCCCTTCCAAGCCTTTTTTTCTTTTTTTTTAAATATATTTTGTAAAGATTTTATTTCAGAGAGATTGAGCGAGAGAGAGTGAGTACAAGTGGGGGGAGGGGGAGGGGAGAGAGAGGGAAAGGGAGATGGAGAAGCAGACTTCCAGCTGAGCAGGGAGTCCGATGCCAAACAGGGCTCGATCCCAAGGCAGATGCTTCCCTGACTGAGCCACCCAAGCACCCCATCCCTTCTAGGTCTTAATTACCCCTTGTGCAAAGTGAGAATGATGTTGGGAAGGCAGACTGGAGGGGGGGGCACAGGGAACAGGCATCCTACCTCTCCCTGCGCTGCCTGTCTCAATCCCATACTCCTGACTCTTCTTGAGCCCAGCCACACCTATTGCCCAAATGCCTGCTTCTCCAGGACACCACCCGGGTCCCCTTCCGCCCAGAATGTTGGCCCCATTGCTCTCTCCTGCTCAGCAGCTAACCCAGGCTCCGACCCTCACTCACTTGTAGATGGGACAGAGCCCGGCACGTCCACTCCAGGACAGGTCCAGCTGCCAGCCCAGGCGCTGGTAATGGTAGAGGCTGGTGCAAGGTACCCGGTCCTCCTGGCGGGGGGTCACTTCCTCCTCCACCAGGAAGGTTTCTGTATGTTCACACCACCGGCTGCCCGCAGATGGGGAAGGACAGCTGCTGCCACCAGCCCCTCTATTGCCAAGAAGCCCTGTCCTGGGAGCCCACTCCCAATGAAGCCCCTCCCAGGGAAAGGTTAGTGAACTGAAGAGGAGGCTGGTGGGAGCCAGAAGCACCGGCTGCGGCAGAGGGTCCTGTTCGTGAGGCCGGAGCAGAGGATCTTAGTGAACGGGACCCCAGGCTGGGCTGCTTACCCGTTAGCCAGTGCCCAGGCCGTCCCAAAGAGGAGGGCAGGGAGAAGCATGGCGCTCCCCGCCCAGGTCCTCTGCGGGGCTAAGAGCCTTGGGGCCGGGGGAAGACAGTGGCAGGTGAGCAGAAAGGCCAGTGCTGGCCTTCCCCGCCCCACACAGCGGTCTCCAGCAATCAGGCGTCAATGTGTCCAAGGCCGCCCAGACAACTAGAACGAGGCCCCTGGGCCTGGGGAGGCTTTATCTCAGCCCCATGCCCTGGGGCACCAGCTGCTCGGAACCAGATTGGACCTGCCCTCACATTGTGCAATCCGCGCAAAGGACCACTCTCCCTGGCAGCAGTCCCCTTCCTGCCCCTTTTGTGTATGTGTGTGTGTGTGTGTGTGTGTGTAAGCGTGTGCATGCGTGTGCACGCACGGGTCTGAATGCTCACTGGGGGAGTGCATGTGCCCCAGGACCCAGCTCAGACGATATCTGAGCCTCTGATATTCCACCCGCCTTAGGCTGTACCACAAATTCAGGCGGACTCTGGACAAGCCACCTTTTCTTTCTGAGCCTCAATTTCCTTGTCAGTAAAAAATTTAGGGGCTTCCCAGGGATGCTTGTGTGTTGGGGGGGTGGCTTGGCGGCCCCCCTTTGAAATTGTGTGTGTGTTGGTGTCCCTGGCCGACTCAGCTGGTTAAGTGTCAGACTCTTGGTTTGGGCTCAGGCCATGATCTCGGGGTCATGGGATCAGGCCCTAGATTAGGGCCCTGCACTCAGCACTCATCATGGAGTCTGCTTGAGATTCTCTCTCCCTCTGCCCCTCCTCCCACCTTGCACCTGCACACACAAGCTCTCTCACAAATAAATAAATCTTAAAAAGAAAGAAAGAAATTGTGTGTGTATCCATCTTCCCGAGGATAGTTCTATAACTGTTATTAAGTTCTCAAAAGGAACTCTGACCCCACAAAACGGCTGTTATTGTGCCAAATGACTGATATGGTCTTCTAGCCCCCAAATTCTGGCTATGATTCTCCCTCCCTGCTCCCTTTGCTGCCCCTTTTCCCTGTAGGCACTTGAGAAGCCAGGACCAGTGAGCAGAAGGAGTTGAGTTTCCAGGCTGGCTGAACTGTGTGGAGACAGTGGGGGAGCCTGTGCCCTTTCCTCTGTGGTCTGACCTCTCACTGGGGCTGATTATGTGTGGATGGCTGGGTCCATCCTGGTTTCCTTTTGAGAGAGTCTCCTAGGGTCCAGAACCAGGAAGCCTGGGCAGGGGGACAGAGCAAGCCTCAGGGAGGAGAGGCAAGAGTGGAAACTGTGAGTGTGCATGGGGGGGATAGGAGACAGAGGGGCCTGGAAAGGCAGCCCCCCCAACCCTGGGGGCAAAGCAGTCCGATGGGATCATCCGAGTATCCGGTAGGGGCAGCAGGTGGCCCAGGTAAATCCTGGTTACCAACTCCCAGGACACCCGGGCTGGAACGTGGCCTGACCCTCAGATTCCACAAACCTCCATCCCCTAAATCTGCTGTCCCGCTGACCATCGCACATAGTTACCCCACCTCGGGCAAGGAAGCTGCTGGGAACCAGAGCCACACTAGGCATTTCTCCTGGCCCCCACCCTTGGCCCTGTGGCCCAGAGAGGGTGCGGTGAGTCCCTCAGGGAGCTCTCAGGACCGGTCATCAGAAAAGGCCAGGGCTGGGCCATGGGCACGTTGCTGTTCCTAATCTCTCACACGCAGACCCTACACACTCTCCCCCTGTTGCTTCACATGCTCACACCCCCAAGTGCTCATGGAAAGCACAGAGACACATTCTACTCCCACCGCCATGAGACGACTGGGCGCTGACTAGCTGAAGGAGCCCATCCAGGAGGTTGAAGAGCCTTTCCCAGCTGATTCTGAGGTCCCCCGTGCTTTTCCAGGCACCACCTGCTCCCCACCCTTCTCCTAAACAGGAGGAAAGTTGATGGTGCCCTGCTGTGCGCGGTGCTTCTCCAGGGAGGGCCCAGTCTCAGCTCCAGATTCTAACCAGAGGTGATAAGGTAACAACACTTGCACTGGGGAGAAACCCAAGTCACCGTGTCCCTTTCCCCTAAAGGGGGCAGGAAGGAGGAAGCTGGAGGCCAGAGATGGGAGGGGGGCCTGGAATAGACAGCCCACATTTCAGCGGGACAAGGACGGGACACAGGGAGCTTTCTGAAGGAGTCAGGTGCCCAGCTGGCAAGACCCAAGAAAACCATCATAACCCGGGTGGGGACACCAAGTCCCCCAGAAACCGGATCTGAGGGCTGAGGGCATCCCTCCTCACCTGACAGCTACAGGTTCCCAGGCCAGTAGGAGGACCAGGCCCACCCCGCCCAGCACCCCCTCTCCGCAGCCCCCTCCTCAGGACCCCGCCCTCAGAGTCTCCGCCCAGCGGGTCTCCAGCCTCACCCCCTCCCCACGGGCCTCCTCTCCAGTCCTGCCTTCTCCCTGGGGACCCGGCTCAAACAACCCCCACCCCAACTTCTGCTTCAAAGGGCCCGTTCTCGGCCCGCATTGAAGCCCAGCTCTGTCTCCTTCGGCCGGCCACCCCTCGCTGCCCCAAGGGACCCGACTCCCGCCGCGGGTGTCGCATCGGGTCCTCCGGCATCGGGGTCGGGGGTTGTGGGTCTGAGCGAATCCCGGTGGAATCCGGGTGGAGAGCAGGGGCGGGGTCGGAGTTCCCCAGACCAGCCCCACGGACCGACAGTCGGGAGACTCCATCCTACCGCTAAGCGCGGCACAGATACACTGGTGGGGGGGTCGCGATTCAAAGACAGCGACGCAGACACTGACTGGCTCTCCTCCCCCGAGCACGCCCCCTCCTCTTCCCCTCCCCACTCATCACCCCCTCCCCTCGCGCTCCACCTTTCCTCTGGCTCCTCCCTCGGCGCCTGCGAGCACCCTCCCGCGCAGCCCGCGTGCCCTTCCTCCCTGCCTCCTCTCCCTCCTCCACCCCTCCCCCCACACTCCTCCCTTCCCTTCCCTTCCCCCTCTCCCCCCCCCCCGTTCCTAGGCTCCCACTTTCCATCACCTACTCGGGGCCTCCGTCCCTCCACACCATCACCTGCACGCCTGTCCCCGCCGTGCGCCTTCCGGCCACCGCACTCCGGCACCCCCCTGCCCCTACCTCCCCCACGGGGTGCCCGGCTGCTCCCCTCCCGCTTCCGCGCTCCCCTCCCCCCTGCCGGGCGCCGCTTCCCCGCTCCCGCTCCCTCCGCGTCTTTTCCTCTCCCCTCCCCGCGAAGTTTCGGGGCTGTCAGTCTGTCAGTCTTTCGGGCAGTCGGCACCCGAGCTACAGGCAGCGGGCGCCATTGCGAGCAGAACCCGCCGGGGCAGAAGGCCGGGGCGCCTGGGTCCCGCCAGCAGCGGGGAGACCCGACCGGCCAGCCCGCCAGGTACGGGCGGTGGAGGCGCCCAGCTGCAGGCGGCTCCGCCCGCTTCCCCGTCTACACCGACACTCAGTCACTGCCCGCTCCGCGCAGGTGACAGCCCCGGGGGTGGGGGCTCCGGGAGCGCTGGAGGGGGTGGGGTGGGGTTGGTGGGGGGGAAGAAAGGGCAGGGGAGGGGCAGGGGCTGGGTGGAAAGGGCCTGGTGGGGGTGGTCCCGGCAGTCGAGGAGAGGAGGACCGGGGATCTGGAGGGAGGGGCGGCGGCTGGGGCGGGGGGCCCGGGTGGGAGTCCGGTGGGAGAGGGTTGGGAGGCTCCCGAGGGGAGGGAGTGAGGAGTCTCCGGAAAGGGGCGAGGGAGTGTGGGAGGGGGCCGCAGGGGAAGGGGGCAACGAGGCCAGGGGATCAGGCCTATGGGGAGGGGCGGGAGAGGAGGGCGCTGACAGGTGAGCCCGGGAGCCGGGGAGGGGCCGGGCTGTGCAGTCGGGTCCGCGAGGAGAGGCTCCAGGGGACGGGCGGGAGGCGGGGACGTGGGAGGGGAGAGGTCTGGTCGGGAGGAAAACTTGGGGGGCGGTAGAAGTCCGTGGGGAGCAGAAATGGGGAAGGTAGCCACTGAGAGAGAGGGGAGGGAAGCGGAGGTGTGTTGGGAGGCAGGGGTGGGGAGGAGCAGGTTCCGTGAGCAGGTCCAGAGCCAGCCGTAAGCCACAGACTCCCAGGCTTGGGGGAGCCTGGGGACAAGGGAGAGAGCTCGGGAGCGGACTGGAAGGGGGAGGGGAAGAGCGGTGCTGGGGACTGGGGACCGGGAGGGTCGGGTAGCGAGAGCCTGCTGGGGAGGCAAAGGGGGAAGGGAGACGGGGGCCGCGGAGGGGGAGGCGGGCTGCAGGAGGGAGGCGGGGAGGGAGGGAGGAGGACGGTGTGGGGAGAGCGGGGAGGAGGACTGGGGAGGGGGGAGGAGGGAGGGAACTGAGGTGAAGAGAGGAAAGGAGAAGGAAGGGAAACCGGAGTGGGGGAGGAGAGGGAGAGGGGAGGGGAATGCGGGGTGAGGGAGAAAAGCGGGAGGAGGAGGGCGGCGTTAGGGAGGAAGGAAAAGAGGAGGGGGAAGGAAGGGAGAGGGTGTGCAGCGGGGAGGAGGATGGGGGAGAACCGGGAGGGAAGGGGAAGGCGGCCCGGAGCCGGGGGAGGAGGAGGGGAACCCTGTCGCCGAGTGTGCCCAGAGGAGAGGGACAGGGGGGCGGTGGCCGGGGAGGGCCAACCCGAGGGGGCGGGGCGGGGCTGGCCCGGCTGTGAGCTGGGGGCGGAGCCGGAGGGGCGGGGCAGGGGGCGGAGCTGGGGAGCCGGCCAGATTCGGTAGGGAGAGAGGGCGGAAGGCAGAGGGAGCCGGAGAAGGGAGGGGCAGAGGGAAGGCTGCCAGAGAGATGGGGGGGGGAGGGGAGTCTGGTGGGGGAGGGGCAGGGAACCCGCTGGAAGAGGAGCTGGGAAGGGGGCTCGAGGGCCGGGTGTCCCTGCCTGGGGAGGCCCTGAGGGGGGAGGGGCGATGGTTTTGAGGTAGGGTTTTGGGGAGAGGAAGCTAGAGTCATTTCCTGCTTCAGCAAAGACCCTCCTTGGAGGGCCTCCCCCACCAGTTGCCCAGTAGTGCACTCACCTCCGCCCCCGGCTGGCTGCTATTTCGCCCGCTCCCGCAGTGACAGCTGGAGGGCCTAGGAGATGAAGTTCCCGGCTCCCACGGGGTCTTCCACTCTCCACCCTCTCCCCGCCCCCAGAAGGAGAATCGATTGATTCCTGACGTCCCCAGGCAAGGGCACTGGGGGGTGGGGAGCACTGGTGGGCTGGGCCCGGTTCAGAGACCCGCCAGGTGAGGGAAGGGTTGCAGCTGATTTCTGGAACTGACCAGAGCCTGCAGAAGTGGCTTCAACGCCTTGGCCTTGCCCTGCAAAGATCCCTTTGCTTTCTGAAACCCATCTTCCCTCATGCCCTTACCTGTCCCTGGGGACGTCATCTTTGGAGCTCCTGGGGATCGCTGATGGGGAGAAGTTGGGCAGAGCCAAGGCCCAGGTGGCAGCTGTCCGGAGAAGAATGTGAACAAGGATGTGTTTTCTCCTCAGGGTGTGTGGCCTGATTCCCGGGAGGAGCTACCCTGGGTTGCCATGAGAGAGACTTTTGAGGCCCTCAGCTCCCTGGGTGAGCCCGCCACACTCAGGGAACGTGGGTGGGTGGGAGGCCGGATCCAGGGGCACCCTAGGCCTGCTGCTTCCCTACCATTCGGACAGCCCGGCTGTTCTCAAGAGATGGCAGCCCTGAGACCCCATAGACCCCGGGGAGCCTGTAGGGCAGCCTCAGTTCCATGGGGTCTATTTTCAAGTCGGGCCAGGCCGTTGCGCAGAGAGCGCATGCAGATTGTAGGTGCTCCTGCGCACCTGCGGACTCCCCGACTCCTGTCTGGAGAACCCGGATATTTCCATCTACTTTCTCTTCCTTCCCCTGCTCTTGACTCAGTGCAAAGGGGCACTGAGGACACAAAGGACACCTGGCCAGGCTGCTGGGAAGCCTGGCTTTCCCCTCTCATGCTGTTTAGAGACCCTTCCTTCCTGAGCAAGTTGGAAAAAGCCCCTTAGCTGTTTCGGTGAAGAGGAAGAGCCCCTTCCTTTGATCACTGTTCTATACTCTGATGCTTTATTTGGCCCCATCCTTCTGCCTATAACAGGATTCTCTGTGGGACAGCCGGAGATGGCCCCCCAAAGTGAGCCTGGGGAAGGGTCCCATAATAACCAGGAGCGGATGTCCCCTTCCAGGGAAGACAGCGTGCTGGGCACATGCTCTGGTAAGGAGGTGGGGACCAGGAGCAGTGGCTCGGGGCGGCATCTACCTTTCCTTCTTCAAGTATTTGTTGAGCACCTACTAAGTGCCACGGTAGGCTTCTCCATATTTGGAATACCTCAGTGGCCAAAAACGAAGATCCGTGCCTTCCAGGAGCTTAATCTTAGGGAGGGCAGAAAGTCAGCAAACAAATATAAAAATGTACTTATAGACTGTCTCAGGGGATATGTGCTATGGGGAAGGGCCTGAGGTGGGGGTGGGGCGGGCTGCAGGATTAAATAGTAGGAGGGTGAGAGCGGGCCCCATTGGGAAGGTAAGATTTGAGCAAGATTCGGAAGAGGTGAGGAAGGTGGCCGAGTAGCTCCCAGAGGGAGAAGACAAGGAAAGCAGGCCCATGTCTGGCTTCTTGACATTCTGGTCTTACCCACTGATTTGCCTGGAACTAGGGTCCATCTGGCACCTGGGAGGTCTGCAGCCCCCTTGTAGAAGTCTCCTGCAAGCCTCAGGGCAGGGACCTTTCCCTGCTTCCACCACCTCCTACACATATTCCAGAAGCTCCTCACAGCTGTGGCTCTTGCAGCCTTCACAGCCTTTGCTTGCAGCTGCCTGGGTTTGAAGGCACCTGAGGCTGCCCCCCCCCCCCCCCCCGGGGCAGCAAGGAATTCAGTCTCTGCAGCTATGATGTGGGACACAGTCCTGCCAGGGGGACTGGGACTGGGGTTGCAAAAGCCCCTGCTTGATGGCCCCAGTGGGGACCTCTGTCCTTCTGTGATGTCTTTGGAGTCCTTGAGGTAGCCTGTTCTCTTCCAGGGCACGAGGCCCCCAGACCAGAGGAAGACGCCCACACTGAAGAAGCTCAAGGCCCCGGCAGAGGAGGCCAGGCATGTGCGCCGCAGAAGGCCGAGCCCATGGGCTCCTGCCCAGGTGAGTCTTTCCATCTCTCCAGGCCACCGGGGGCCCAGGCAGAGGGGACCGGGGCCTTGTCAACTCCCAGCTGCTATTGGAATGAGGCAGCCACTCCAGGCCCTTCCAACCTAGGATGAATCTGCCCCCTGGCACCTTTCTGCCGTAAAGCCTCGGCCCCCAGAGGGAACTCCACAGCACAGATGACAGGACTCAGAGAGGCGGGTCACCCAGAGAAACTGACCCTCACCTCAACATCCTCTCAAAGTCTTAACTTCTCCTGCCTCCCCTTGTCTTCGTGTGTACTTGCTGATGACTTGAATTGCCATTCCCATGAAGACCTACCTTTTCATTGCCTTCCCCCTAGACAAGCTCCCTTCCCCCTAAATCTCCACTGGTCTCGATGGTCCCCCGATGCCCCAAATCTGTGGTGCTGGACTCATGTCCCCCATGCCCAGGGGGACGGAACGGTTGATTTCTCTCTTCACCGCACTGCCCTTACTCCCTCCAGCTCCCACCACACTTGGCACCTTCTACCTGACTGATGTCCTTTATTCCAGGGGTTTATTTAGAACCTGCTCAGTCCAGGCTGTGTTAGGTAGAAGGGAATGAGATTGCCCCTGGCGGACACAGACCCTGTTTGACTCCTGCCTCCCCATGTCCCAGCCAAGTGACCTAAGATAGTCCCTCACGTGCAGGAGCTTGTTTGCCCACCTGTAAGCAGGGAGAAGATGCACTTCATGGTTGCTGTGAAGCTTTGTGACAGCGGATAGACCGTGTGTCATCGGCGGTTGGCACTCAATAAGTGGTGGCAGTCCTCATTTTTATGAGACACATACAGAAATGGAGCACAAGACGTCTGCCTTTCAGAAGCTAAAATCTAGCTGAGATGACAATATGAACCAGAATAAGGAATTAAAAGAACAAATAGCAATCAGGCCACATTGCAAGGAAGTATAACCGTGTTCCCAGTGAGTGTTGTAGGTAGATAAGAGATGCTCATGCACTGGATTTTTCAAAGATTTTGGCGACCCTTGCTGCATTTTGAGGGAGGTGTAGACATGAGCGCTGATGGTGGGGCAGAGGATGGAAAAACATTCTAGGCTGAGAAGAGACTTTAATACAGAAAATTTGCCATGTGGCCGGGGTTTGAGCAGACCAGCTTGGCTACAGAGGAGCATTTATGCCTAGGACAGGAACTCAGATCCTCTGGTTCAGTGGTTCTTAAACAAGAATGACTTTGGGAGCTTTAGAGAAAGGGAACAGATCAGGCATCCTGCTCCCAGAGATGCATTTGGGTAAAAGTCGCCAGGAGATTAGGAACCATGAACTAACACAACCCTTACACCTAAGCCAACAAATGCAGTGAGCTTGGAGTGCTCACAGAGGTAAGTTAACAGGTCACACTACTGGCTAGTGGCAGAGGAGAACCCAAGTGGACACTCCCAGTCTGGGCCCTGAGCTATTTCGTCTTGGCTGGACCATTGCAGGGCTCAGGAGGGACAAAGCTCCAGTGGGACCGACCTCAAACCTGCTCCCCCAGAGGGTGCTCCCTGTGTCTCCGAACATTGGCATTGTTTACTGGTTCCCCAATTCCTGCAAACGCCATCCTCTTCTTCCTAAACTGGGATTTCCTGCCTGGTTCCAGAGGCCAGAATGAAGGGAGGGAGTTAGGAGTAGGGGGAACCTTGGAGAGGCAACTAGAAGGGAGTTCCAGCTGCTCAGCTGATGGGAGACTGCAGTTCCAGAAAGGGCTGGAAGATCTGGGGCAGCCACTGTGAGCAGGTGAACCTGGAGGGAAGCCTGAGGCCTGAACTTGGAGCAACCTTTATATTCAGGGGCCACAAAACTACAGGCAGGGAAAACGCTCCCCAGCCCTGCAGAAGCCTAGGAGACAGCCCCCAGGAGGAGCTGAGGGCGCTCACCAGCTTCCTGGGCTGCAAGGAGCCGAGGAGGAGGGGGAGGATGGGCGGGGACACTCTCTGGAAACATCCAGTAGAACCAGGCTCCTATGGGCAGGAATAAAAATTGGGCTTCATTGGCTCGTCTGGTTTTGACCCTGCAGGGGATGAGTGGATGATACGGAAGGTGAAGGTGGAGGAGGAGGATCAGGAGGCGGAAGAGGAGGTCGAGTGGCCGCAGCATCTAGCGTTACTCCCCGGCCCTTTTCCCGCGCCGGACCTGGGGCCTCTGGCCGCTGCGTACAAGCTGGAGCCTGGGCCCCCAGGGGCCCTGGAAGGACTCGCGCTGGCCGGGTGGACCCCGACCTCGGAGAAGCCCTACGGCTGCGGGGAGTGCGAGCGGCGGTTCCGGGACCAGCTGACTCTGCGGCTGCACCAGAGGCTGCACCGCGGCGAGGGCCCGTGCGCCTGCCCGGACTGCGGCCGCAGCTTCGCGCAGCGCGCACACATGCTGCTGCACCTGCGCAGCCACCTGGGCGAGCGGCCCTTCCCCTGCTCCGAGTGCGACAAGCGCTTCAGCAAGAAGGCGCACCTGACCCGCCACCTGCGCACGCACACGGGCGAGCGGCCCTACCCGTGCGCCGAGTGTGGCAAGCGCTTCAGCCAGAAGATCCACCTGGGCTCGCACCAGAAGACGCACACGGGCGAGCGGCCCTTCCCCTGCACCGAGTGCGAGAAGCGCTTTCGCAAAAAGACACACCTGATCCGCCACCAGCGCATCCATACGGGCGAGAGGCCCTACCAGTGCGTCCGGTGCTCCCGCAGCTTCACGCACAAGCAGCACTTGGTGCGGCACCAAAGGGTGCACGAGGCGGCCGGCCGCGCCCCCTCCTCTCCCGACGCGCCCGCCTCGCCGGGTTCCCCGGCCCCATCCCCGACCCCGTCCCCTCCCGGACCCAAGCCTTTCTCCTGCTCCGACTGCGGCCTCAGCTTTGGCTGGAAGAAGAACCTCGCCACGCACCAGCGCCTGCATCGCGGCGAGGGGCGCCCCTTTGGGTGCGACGAGTGCGCGCTGGGCGCTACCGTGGACGCCGCCGCCGCCGAGCCCTTGGCCTGCGCGCCCGGTGACACGCCGGCGACCCAGGGGGCTCCCGCCAGCGAGCGGTCCTCCTGCGCGGACTGCGGGCGCGGCTTGGCCCACGGGCAGCAGCCGGCGCGGCAGCGGCGGGTGCACCCGGGCGAGCGGCCCTTCGCCTGCGCGCAGTGCGGCCGCCGCTTCGGCTCGAGGCCCAATCTGGTCGCGCACTCCAGAGCCCACAGCGGCGCCAGGCCTTTCGCCTGCGCGCAGTGCGGCCGCCGCTTCAGCCGCAAGTCGCACCTGGGCCGCCACCAGGCGGTGCACACAGGCAGCCGGCCCCACGCCTGCGCCGTCTGCGCCCGCAGCTTCAGCTCCAAAACCAACCTGGTGCGCCACCAGGCCATCCACACTGGCTCCCGCCCCTTCTCCTGCCCGCAGTGCGGCAAGAGCTTCAGCCGCAAAACCCACCTGGTGCGGCACCAGCGCATCCACGGCGAGGCCGCCCACGCGGCCGCCGACGCCGACCTCTCGGCCCCTGCCTGGCCCACTGCCGCAGAGGCAGCGGCGCCCCCTCTCTTCTTCTGAGCCGTGTTCTTTCCAGGGGCCTTCCTCTCCAGGAGCTCTCTGGTTGGAGAGACCCATGCCCGACATCTTCTGGGCGGTAAGCACGACGGCCTGGGCCCCGATGGCTGTTCTCTGCCCTCTTTATCTTGCCGGAGAGGAAGAAGTCCGGGCAGGATGACCAGCTTTGGCATTCTGTAACAAAGACAATGTTAAGAGTGAGCCCTTGCTGGGAACAGTTCAGGCGTGAGTCCTGGAAAGAATCCCACCAAGAGACCCCATCAGAAAGCAGACGTTTGATTTCTTAGACCCCAGCCTGCCGAGGACCGGCTGGGTCAGGAGCCTCTCCAGGGGGAGTGAAAAGAATGAGAATGTGTGTACTTCAAGTGTCATTAAAATCAAAGTCTGAAGGTTCTGGGGCTGTTAAATGAGCACCGCGGGAGGCGGGGAATCCCTGACTCTTCTCATCCACTGCCCCACTCCGTCCTCCCCCAGAGGACCCTCCCTTCCTACCCCTGGGGTGGGCTAAATTTAGCCAGGCGCTGCTCATGGGCTCTGGGAAATGAAAATAAAATAGAGCTCACCGCGGAGCCACTATCCTGCTCCCTGCTTTTAGCTCAGACGCTTGATGGAAGAAACACGAACATGCGTGTCTCATGGCAGGTGCCGAGGCTATCCCGGCAGGGAACGCAGAGAGGGGCAGGGTGCCCTGTGGCCATTGTCATGGAGATGGCGTGGGCTCTGAAACTGTCCCCAGGGCATCTCAGAACAGCAGCCCCACCCGCCACCCTGCCTGGCAGCCTGAAGGACATGAGCAGCAGATGAATGTTGCTTTCCCAGCACCATCTCCCCTAAGTTCGGTCTTTAAGGGAGATGCTTGATTGAGCCGGCTCCGTAGCCGCGTGTGCCCAGCCGGCTGGCTAGCTGGCTGGCTGGCAGTGAGATGGAGGGGAGAATGATGGAGAACATGCTGGACTCGGAGAAGGCCCCAGTCTGACCACTCCTGGGCCTCTCACGGGACATGGAGCAGAGAATCCATTTTCTTGCAACTCTGCTTTCTAATGACCATAGATTGTTGGTTGATAAGGGCCGAGGCCATTTCCACCTCTAGCATTACCATCACCAAAAATAACCCTCGCCAACAGATATTGGGGTGCCTCCTGCCTGCCAGGCACTACACTGGGGCACTGGGAAAGAATAGTAAGCGAGATAGACATACTTGCAGGAAATATCAGAAATCCTCGGGCAAGCCCAGAAGGCTTTGGGGGGCAGGGATGTGATGAGGGCATCCCAAATCTAGGGAAAGTCAAGGGAGGTTTGCAGCATGAAGACATCTCTCTCTCTCTCTTTTTTTTTTTTTCCTAAAGATTTTATTTATTTATTTGATAGAAAAAGACACAGCGAGAGAGGGAACACAAGCAGGGGGAGTGGGAAAGGGAGAAGCAGGCTTCCTGCTAGGATCATGAGCTGAGTCGAAGGCAAACACTTCACGACTGAGCCACCCAGGCGCCCCCAGCATGAAGACATCTCTACTGTGAAGCCTGGAGAATGAACACAAGGGGCCAGGTGAAGGGGTGGTGGGTGGGAAAGATGGTACACGCAGGGGTCAAAGTCCAGCACAGAGAGGCTCAGGAGGGAGTCCTGAATGAGAGGGCCAGGAGCCTGAAGACTAGGAGGGGCCGACTAGAAAAGCCTTCAGCACAGATCAGGGAGCTCAGACTTTATCCAGGGGCAGCAGGAAGCCATGGAAGGGTTTGGGCAGGGCAGCACTAGGCTGATGTAGACACGGATGCATTTTAAGAAAGACGACTGGCTAAGAGACGCCAGACTCCGGATGAGTGGCCCAATGCGGAGACGGAGAGGGAGGGTGGCGATGTCAGCCTGGTTTCTGCTTGACGACTGACTACCAGACAGCAGCATTCTGCTGACCTCGGGAACAGAGGAGTGGGAGCTGTCTTGCCCTGGGGGCACAGATTTGCATCTGCCGAGGGGTTGGAACCAGCAGGAAGCAGGCCCTGTGGGTGCACAGCTCTGGAGGGGGTCTGCGCTGGAGAGAGGTCCGAGGCCCATCAACATGTTTGTCAAGCAGTGGGACAGTGGATAATCGGCGAGAAGCACGTGTAGAGTGAGCCAAGAGGGCCCTGGATAGAACCCTCGGGACGGTCCCGTTCAGGGGACAGCGTGCAGAGAAGCGCAGAAAGATGGGGCATGTGGTGCCAGAGAGTGGAAAGGGAAGCCCCAAGGTGCCGGGCGGGGCCGAGGAAAGGCTGTGTTTCCGGACAGAGGAGGAAGTCCGCCGCTGAAGGGTGTCCAGAGACCACACAAGAAGAACTTCCCAATCCTCTGGATTCTGCAGCAAGGAGATCCTTGGCAGCCTTGCCGTGACCTGCTTCCGGGGCCGTGGGGACAGATTTCAGGTTGCAACGATGAATCTCAAAGGCACAGTCCCCCAGAAGGGAGAAGAAAATTAGACCAAGGTGCCGGTGGACAGCTGAGGTGGCTTAGGAGGTCTCTTTGACCTTGACGCAGAGGAAGGAGGACGTGTGGGTCTGAATGCAGGGAGTTTGGCTTCTGTGGCCAAGAATGAGTGGGGGATTCCAGGGGACTGTGGCCGTGAGGCTGTAAGTAGGAGCCACTGAGTTTGGCCCCAGCAGCATTTGAAATACTTGGAAATTTCACTTGAAACTCTGGATTTCCGGCTTCTCCTAGGTGAAGCTGGAAAAAGCTAGCGACTGGCGCTGAGCGAAATTTGGCCTCTTCAGACGTAGGAGAGGAGGCACAGTGTGCTGGGTTCCCCTGCCCGCCCATCGGCCGTGCTCTCTCGAGTTGCCTCCCAGGCCTCCCCGGCACTGAACCTGGGATTCCCGAGAAACAAAAGTCATCTCACAGACTTTGCAAATCAAACACATGCAAGCGACGTTTAGGATGGTCATACCAATGTTTATATTTCTCTAAACATTCTAGAATTCTTGTGTAAGAACAACTTTTAGGGGCGCCTGGGCGGCTCAGTCAGTTCAAGTATCCGACTCTTGATACCAGCTCAGGTCATGATCTCAGGGTCCTGAGATCAAGCCCCCCCACACCGCCCCAGTTGGGCTTCATGCTGGGCATGGAGGCTGCTTAAGATTCCTTCGCTCCCGGGGCGCCTGGGTGCCTCAGTCTGCTGAGCATCTGACTCTTTCGTTTTGGCTCTGGTCATGATCTCTGGTCAGACCCCTCCTCTGCACTCGGCAGGGGGTCTGCTTGCGTTTCTCCCTCTCCCTCTCCTTCTGCCCCTCCCCCTGCTCATGCAAGCCCGCATGTTCTCTCTCTTTCTCAAGTAAATAAATAAATCCTTTTAAAAAAACACAAGATTCTTTCACTCCCGCTCCCTCTGCCCCTCCCTCTCCCCCTCTGCTCATGCTCTCTGTCTCTCTCTCTCTGCTTAAAAAAAAGAAAAAAAAGAAAAGCTTTAGACCCTGCAACATATGTGGGGAGACCTTCCACGTCCCAGACATTTATAGGACTTCCCATGCTCTTGAATCTCCTTGGCAAGGTGTATCTTTGAATCCTTTGAGTTTGGTGGCAAACAGTCGAGGCATTTAGTGTCGAGTCTGGTGGTCATCAAAACAGGAGACGAGGCTGAGAACATAAATGAGTCTGCAGGGAGAGACCGAGCTCCTGAGGGCTGCTCCCAGGGAGGAGTGCAGAGTGGAACAGTGACAGTCTCAGTGACAATATATGCCCCCTACGCCATCCCCGGAGGGAGCCAGCCCAGGTATGACCATCCTGGGAAAGCAGCAAACTTTTTACCTCAGAAACACATCGCAGCACGTGACAGGGCTCCGCGAAGTAAAGCACAAGTGCACTATTTCTCTGTAGAAGATGAAATGTTTTATTAACTCATTAAAATTTATTTATTTTTCCCTGATCGTGTTCCAAACCAAGATTGGCAGCAGCCACCAGGTAGAGAACCGAGTCTTTGCGCCCCACCCCTGGCCTGTACCAGCCACGGAACAACATGGAGGCGTTTAACCGCACCACGTGGCCCTCAGGAGTTTACGCTGGACATGAGTTCAATGTCAAGGAAATGCCACATAAGTGCTGAATGGCTCTGTGGCTCTAAGATGGGGCCTGAACACAGAGCTGAGCAGAGACGGGGCCCGGCTCCCAGGCAAGGAGGGAGGAAGAAGACGGCTCCAGCCCTGCCTTCTCCCCACACGTCTCCCTCCCACCATCCGCGAAGCCCCCAACCCCCGTGGGGTCTCCTTATCCTGCTCTCTCGCCCCAGCGACCCTCCCCCTTCTCTCCTCACAGCCATGGAAACTGCGATTCCCAAACTTTTCTTTTAATGTGGGGAAATCTACATTACGTGAAATCGACCACGGAAGCTATTTTAAAGTACTCACTTTGGTGGCATTAAGTTAATTCACAACGTTATGTAAACATCACTGCTATGTTTCCAGAACCTTTTCATCCCAAACAGAAACTCTGTCGCATTGTGTTTTATATGATGGCACAGGTCAATAAGGTTACTCTTGGAGTAGAGAGGCCAGTGCAGGCCTGCGGTGTTAGCAGGGGTTGGGGGGGGCTGCCCTAGAGCCTGCCCACTGTCCTGGTAGCTGGGGGAATGAGCTCCACGTCCCTGTAGCTACCAACATGTTAGAAAACTCTCTTCCATCCCGCAGACCCGAGTTCTTGCATGTGAAGGAGATGCGATCCAAATTCACTTCCCACCGAATTCATGGATATCCAGCAAGTTTCCATGAATTGTGATAGTTCACAGAGACGACGAACACCGTGGAGGCCTGGTCCCCACGAGGCGTCCCCCTCGCCTTTCCTCGTGGCCTAGACTTTATCAGAGCCCTCAGGCCTCTCTGTAGCCCCGCCGAACTCATCTCACATTGGGCTGGGGACACTACTTCATCACTATCATCTCCCAGGCTTTCTGGTGGCCGTCCCCACTCAGGTGACCTGTACGCGTAAGAGCAAGGGACTCTGACTGAGTCCTGACTGACAAACCCTTCCTCCTCTAGTCTTTTCCTGGGCTCCCACCTCGCTCCCAGCCCAATCTCCTAACCTCCAAATGACCTAACTGGGAGATCTTAGGCAGAAGGCAACCCCAGAGCCATTCTGCTGGGGCAGGCAGAGAAAGACAGAGAACGGCGCTGGCCTCTGGCATCAGAGCACAGTGGTGAACAGAAGATGGTGCTTCTTACCGGCCTGGGACGTCTGGACCACCCCGACGGCGCCACCGCTTCTTCTAGGATGAACACCAGTGAGTGGGGGCGCCCAGCCCCGCACCCCCCCATTCCATTCCTGTGCTGTTGCTGCTTCTGGCATTGAGCAGGAGGGGAGAGGGTCAGTGAGGGACCAGCCCGGTGCACAGCAGATTCAGACGCTCAGACTCTTCCTATTGTCTTTCTAGGGGACTCTGTGCTTGGGAAATTAAGTTAGTGACAAAGAGGGCGTCTGGCAGCAACGAAATGGACAAACGAAGTGGGTAAACGTGAGAGTCTTCATCCAGGCTTCAGTGGGGTCTGCCTAGCCCATGTTAGTAAGACAGAGAAACTTCCACGCAGCCTGAGGCCTGACCTCCCGTTTCTTCCCCCTCTCCATCGGTAGGGCTGGTCATCCCTATAGATGTCAAGGACTCCGGGCGTCCCGAGCCTGGTCAACTCCACAGGCTGGGACACTCTGGCATTTTCATTTTCCACCCATTAAGACTGGTTAAGCTGTAATGTCTGCCCAGCCTCGTGCAAACACGGGAGGGAATTCGAGGAAAGATCTCACCCTTGTGGCATTTGGAGTCCAGAGGGAGGACAAGCCATAAGTTTCTCCGGGGCCCAGCATTCTGGCTGTTCCAGGAGACACCGAAGCAACAGAAGCCAACTCACAAACCTGAGCCTTAGGGAGGGAAGGCTTTAGCTTCATGAAGCACCCAAACCCTCCCGCGGTGTGCTATGGCCACGGGCACGGGAAGGGTCCAGACAAGGGGAGGGCGCGGACCAGAGCAATCAGGGTTGACTTGCACGTGGGAGGCTCCTGAGTGAGTCTGGAAGGACATTAGGACCAGAGCAGACAGAGAGGAGCTGGGAGACTCCAGAACCATCCAAGATGGTGGGTAACTAAGTGCTGAGCTGCACAGACACTTGTGGTGCCCCCAGAGGGCAGGTATTTTGGGGTTGTCTCACTTGGCGTCAGTGCCCAGCAAACCTGCCTCTCTGGTCCCTCTTCTGGTGGGGCATCGAATAATCAGGAGTCCTTTCTTCTACCGCACTTCACAGTGCAGGCGGCCACACCGCACGGCCCTGTGTCCACTACTCCAAAGGGAGTACCCCAGAACTACTGAGGGATGGGGCAGGTAATGTGAGAAGGGTTTACCATTACCGCCACCAGCAATAACCATAGCTAATATTCACCTAATACTTGCTATGTGCCGGCCCTGACCTGGGTTGTGTGTGTGTGTGTGTGTGTGTATGTGTGTGCGTGTATAAATGTAGCCAGTCTTCACAATAACTACCATTATTATCCCCACCCTATAGATGAGGAAACTGAGGCATAGAGCAAATAAGTCATTTGAATGAGGTCATTCATTCACTCAACAAACATGAATGGAGTACCTGTTATGTGCCAGGCACTATGAGATGCTGGGAATGACAATCATAACCTAAAATATTGTGAACACTTAGTTTCTGCTAAGTACTCCCCAGATTAAGGGTTTTGTAGGGGCAGCTCCCTTTTCCTCACTACCACCCTATGAGTGGGCACCATTGTCCTTGGCTTTGTCTTTCTGAGGAGGTAAAAGGGCTTCAGAGAGGGTCAGTCACTTGCCCACAATCGCATAGCAGTATGTGATAAACCCAGTGCTTTGGTTCTAGAGAATGTCCTTTAAAAAAAAAAAAAAAATTTTTTTTTTGAGTTGTGGTGAAACACACATAGCCTGAACACACACCATCTTTTTTTTTTTTTAAGATTTTATTTATTTATTTGACAGAGAGAGCACAAGCAGAGGGAATGGCAAGGGGAGAGAGAGAGACACACAGACTCCCCTTTGAGCAGGGAGCCTGATGTGGGGCTTGATCCCAGGACTCCGGGATCATGACCTGAGCTAAGGCAGATGCATAACTGGCTGGACCACTCAGGCGCTCCTGAACACGCACATCTTAACCCTTTTCAGGGGCGCAGTTCGGTGGCTTCAGCGCGCTCACACCACTGAGCGACTGTCATGACCATCTACCTTCTGAACTCCTCTCGTCTTGTGTGACGGTTCATTTTATGTACCACCTTGGCCGGGCCATGGTGCCCATATAGTAGGCCACATATTGTTCTGGATATTTCTTGGAGGGGGGTTTGGGATGAGATTAACCTTGAAATAGGTGGACTTTGAGTAGAGCTGCTTGCCCTTTTGAATGTGGGCGGACTTCACGCAACCAGTGGAAGACATGCGTAGAGGCAAGACTGACCTTCTCTGGGGAACAGGCCTCCAGCCACGATCTGCAGTACAGGCTCTTCCTTGGGGCTTCCTTGGGGCTCCAGCCTCCTGGCCTCCCCTGCAGGGTCGGAATGGCCAACCTCCATAATCCCGTAAGCAAACTCCTTGTAACAGATCTTTCTCTCTCTCTATGCACATCCTGTGAGTTTGGTTTCTCTGGAGAACTCTGCCTGACACATGGTGCAAAGCTGAAGTTCTGAAAACAACAGCTCCCCAGTCACTCCCCACCCCCTACTCCCGACAACCACCACGCCACTGTCTGTCTCTACAGTTTGACCAAAGTCCCTCAGAGCGGTAGAATCTCACAATATTAGTTTTTTATGACTGGCTTAGCTCACTCAGCATAATGTTCTTGAGGTTCTTTCATGTTGTCTCATGTGGCAGCGTTTCCTTCCTTCTGTGGGGCTGAATAATATTCCAGTGTAGGTATACATCACATTCTGTTTATCAAGTCGTCCATCAAAGGATGCTTGGGTTGCTTCTCCCTTTTGTCTATTGTGACTAATACCGCTAGGAACACGGAAGTGCAAATATCTCTTCGTGTCCTTGTTTGCATTTCTTTTGGGTATACACACCCCAGAGTGGAATTGCTAAACCACAGGGCAGTTCTATTTTTAATTTTTTTTTAAGATTTTATTTATTTGTCTGACAGAGAGATCACAAGTAGGCAGAGAGGCAGGCAGAGAGAGAGAGGGGGAAGCAGACTCCCCGCCGAGCCAAGAGCCCGATGCGGGCTTGATCCCAGGACCCCGAGATCACGACCTGAGCCGAAGACAGAGGCTTAACCCACTGAGCCACCCAGGTGCCCCTATTTTTAACTTTTTGAGGAACGACCCCTTTGCTTCCCACAACAGCTGTGCCATTTTGCGTTCCCATCAACAGCGCACAAGGGTTCCCGTTTCTTCACATCTTCGCCAACACTTGCTGTTTTCCAGTCTTTTACTTTTTATTTTTATTATTTTATTTTTTTTATAAACATATAATGTATTATTAGCCCCAGGGGTTATTTTCCAGTCTTTAATGGCAACCATTCTAATGAGTGTAAATTGACCTCTCATTGTGGTTTTGTTTTGCATTTTCCTAGAGCCTGTACTTCCGTACACCAGATTCTGCTATTTCCTTGCAGAGAGGGTGCTCACATTCCTGGTATTTAAGGAGCTCAAGTGGGTGGACCCAGTGGGTCCAGGTATAAGGGAAGTCATGTGAACGGTCCTGGAATGAACGAAACAATGACTTAGACCTAGAGGGTCAGGAGGGCCTCTCTGAGGAGGTGAGGTAACTCGCTGTGACCATGTCCCTTGGACTAGGCTCTCAGTCTTGTGGCCACATTGCCCCACTGCATTAGTGCCTGTCTGTCTCCTGGGAGAGAGAAAAAGGCTCCTGCCCCAGGGGCCCAAGGCTGGAAGCCTCATTTCCGGGTGGCCCAGACCTGAGAAAAAGCTGCTGAAAGCGGGCTTGAGCATCTGTTGCAAACTGTTCTCCTTCCGGGCGCGACTGTGAGCTGGGGAGTCACACTGAGTGGTGAGAAGGCCGTCTGTGTGGAAGGGCGGCCGTCCCCTGTGATCTTTAGCAGCGAGGAACTGTCACAGGAGGAAGCTTAGTCCCCACAGTAAACACATATTGTAACATCCTGAGCAGAGGCAGTGGGAAGAGGGGCTGGCGTCCAGCAAGTGACTCTCGGAGGGGACGGGAGAGGGTGGAGAGAGGCTGTGAGGAGCACAAGGAAGGAAGGGCGCGTTCACGGGGCAGGTGGGTAGACCTAGGACAAGAGCCTGTGCATCACCAACTTAGTGAAGCTGCCCAGGTCGGGCCCAGCTCCAGGCCCCAGGATTGAGAACTGTGTGCAAGTTGCCTGCCTAGCTCGGGGGATCTGCCTGCTTCCCCTGCACAGACAGACAGACACACACACCAGAGTCTGCTACAGGGCGCCTTCTGGACCACAGGTGCTAGATTACTTCCCAGGGCTGCTGTCCCAAAGTCCCACAAACTGGGAAACTGAGAAACGTGTTCTCTCCCAGTTCCTAAGGACAGCAGTCCGAAGTCAGCGAGCTGCCCCTTCGAAGATTCTCAGGCAGGAGGCGTCCCGGGCCTCTCTCCCAGCTTCTGGGGTTACCGGCAGTCTTCACTGCCTGTTCCTTGCCTTTGTGAAAATGCATGAAAGCAGCCGTATTCAAAATGGAGTCCGAAAGCCCTGAAGGGAGGCCTCTCAGGGCTCTCATGCACCACCGCCCGCCTTAGCTCACATAGCACAGCAGGAAGAAGGAAGATTTCCTCTCTGCCTAGCAACCGCAAGCTGCCCTCACCTTCAGCCAATGAGAGGCCAAGGCTTCAATCGCCTGCAGCCAATGAGAGGCTGCCAAGCACTCTGCGCTCCTATTTTCCTCCAATGAACTCTTGTTCACAGCACGCCCGCCCAAATTCCCCTTTCCTCTCTAAAAGTCAGTGTCCACCTTTGCTCTCTAGACTTGCCTGTGGTTCCCCATCCTTCGTGTGTTCCAAGTCTCAATTCCTGTGTTATTCCCAAATAAATTCATTTCCCGCTGGAGATACTCTTTGTTGTGTAGCTTCTGAAGTTGACAGCTTGCAGACGCCTCACCCTCATCTCTGACGTGGTCTCCTCTGTGTGTGTGTCTGTCTCTCTGTCTCTTCTTAGAAAGATCCAGTCACCCTGGATTAGCCTAAGGGCCTCATTTTAACTTGATGACATCTGCAAAGACCCTGTTTGCAAATGAGGTCACCTTCATAGGGATGGAGGATTAGGCTGTCTCTTTAGGGGACAGGGTTCAACCCAGAATACAGAGCTTCACCAGAGTACCGAGCCACAACTAGAGGAGGAGAGACGGAAATTTGGGGTCCTGGTATTGGGCAGGGACGTGATCGGGTTGGGGACGGGGCCAGCTCAGTCTGGCAGAGTAGGGCTGCCGGCAGCACAGTTCTGATCCGATGTGGGCCGTGGCAGACCTGGGCCCTCCGCAGCTCACACTCCTCCAAGCTCTTGCACTTGCACGTCAATGGGCTGGAGGTTTTCGGAGATGCATCACGGCATTCAAAAAAGCCAAAATATAAAAATTTTGCTTTGTGTTCTTTTATTTTTACAAGTGGCTTTTAAATTTATATATTTTTTACTTCTCTAACAGTGAAATACCTTTGACGGCCATAAACAAAAAGGCACAACTGACTTTTAGGTGACTATAGGAGTAACAGAGAACAATCTTCCATCAAACATGACTGGCTTTTTTTTTTTTTTTAAGATTTTTATTTATTTATTTGACAGAGATCACAAGTAGGCAGAGAGCCCGATGCGGGGCTTGATCCTAGGACTCTGAGATCATGACCTGAGTTGAAGGTAGAGGCCTAACCCACTGAGCCACCCAATCTCCCCAAGGACATGATTTTTAAAAAGCTACTGATGCTTTTTACATTCTCTTCCATTCATTCACCGTTTGATTCTGCACACATGCACTGAGCACATAATATATGCTGGGGGGCCCTGGGAATAAAGTGGTCAACAGAAACCAGCATTGTGGGGCTCGATCCAAGGACCCTGGGATCACGACCTGAGCCGAAGGCAGAGGTTTTAACCCACTGAGCCACCCAGGCACCCCCAGTGTTGTCTAGTGTCTTGTCTTGTGTTTCTGTAAACCACTCATGTGTGTGTGTGTGTGTGTGTGTGTGTGTGTGTGTACGCACACACGCGAGAACCTGCCCACGCTAGGGCTTATTTGTGAAGAGATAAAGCATGGAGGAGTCACACAGGGGTGAGGCTTCCCTTGAGGGGTGAGCAAGTTTGAAGAGGGGCTGCGGGGATGGTTTGGACAGATGGTGGAACTGGGGTGGGGGCGCTCCCAGCCAGCATCCTGGGGGACAGTACAGGCAGACTGAAGCCGGGCAGGACAGGGTGGGGCAGTGAGGTCAGAGGACAGGCTGGGTTCCAACAGTGGAAATTCTTTCTGCCCCTCATTACACCAGAACCCTCCTTGTGTGTGTTGGGGGGGTGGTGGTGCCTGGGTGGCTCAGTTGTTGAAGCATCTGCCTTCGGCTCAGGTCATGAACCCAGAGTCCTGGGTTCAAGCCCCGCATCAGGCTCCAGGCTCAGCAGGGAGTCTGCTTCTCCCTCTCTCTCTGCCTGCTGTTCCCCCTACTTGTGCTCACCCTTTTCTGTCAAATAAATAAAATCTTTAATAGCAATAATAATAAGAAGAAGATCCTTCCTTGGTGTTGAGGCAGAACCTGGCCTGTGGTCACAGTGCGGCACATGCTGTCCGGGAGGAAAGAAATTCCGAGGGCCCGGAAGGGAGACAACCCCCTGCCTGGGGTGAGAGAAACGACTCTCCACTCCCTACAGATCCTTGGAATTTCTTTAACCAGAGACAAGTCTTATACTTCGCAAAGGGGACCCCTCTGTCATGAACAGGTGACGTCATATCTTCTCCTGAGAGCTTTGGTCTGGGGAAAGGCTGGTGCGCGCAGTGGCTTTGGAGTCGAGAAGCAGCAACTGGGGAGAAGGGCGCACCTGGGCTCTTCCAGAAGAGGGGCTGCTGTCAGGGAAAGCTTTCAGGAAACCAATTTACCCAACTTCCCGACAGAGGCCAGAGCGGAAGGCCGGGCTTAGGTCAGCCTCAGGGACATTCTTGGTCGACACCAGGACACGGATTTATGGCATGGGCTTACGTAACGTCATTATGTAACATCATTAAGAGCAGGCAAATTGGATTCTACTTCGGGCTCTCCAGAAGCCAGACCCTGGGCTTGCCTCCAGCCCAGTGAGGCAGTTCCTGCCTAGCTCAGAGCCCCCTTTCTCTCGCTGGGATTGCTGCGCCCAAGGTTTCCACGGAGGGCACTCAGGGGGCCCTCGGAGACCACCACGGTGCCGTGGCTTCCTCCCAGGAATGGTGTGGTTGTGGAGGGTGAGGCTGACTCTCTCCGAGTAGGCTGAGCTGTGGGGATCCTTTCTTCCAGAACAATGGGCCTCGCCGCTATAGCATCTTTGTACCGCCGGATGCACGGTCCCCCTGTGGCACCAGGTCCTCACTGGCCATCCACACAGGTCCAGGCTTGTGGTCCACCTGGACTTTCGATATCTTCTCCTCTCTGGTCTGGTCTTCAGCTGTTCCTGCCTTGCAATTTGTCCAAGCGGCAGGTTGGTCTTCCTTTCACCGGTGACTTACATAACCTGCGATACACACTTTCATTCATTTCCTTCCATGCGAGGCTTCCCCAGGTCTCAAGTTCTCGCCACCTCGACCTTCCCTCCTCCTCACTCTCCAAGCCTCAGTTGGCCCCACTGGGGGCTGGCTCTGTAGAATGGAGGAGGAAGGTTCTCTTTAGGCTGGGGGTGGTGTCATGGCACAGTGTCCTCTGAGGGGCAGGAGGCTGCTGCAATCCTGACTTTTCCTCTCACAGGTGCTCACTGAGCTCCTCCGAGTCACTGGCTCCCCGCAGAGATACCATCGGTCTGAGCTGTTCCCCAGCGAGGGCAGTGTACCCTCAGGACGGCTGCTTTCTGCTGGGGTGACACACCGGACAGGTGGCTCTCTTGTCCCTGTCTCTCTGCATCTGTTCATTTCCTCTTCTCCACAGACCAGCTTTCCTGCCTCTTTACTCCCGTGGCATGGGGAACGTGGCCTCCCACGGCTTCCACATTCACCTGTTACCAGGGTGGTCAGTCAAATGACCACCTCAGTTCCAAATTCCTAGAACTGGAAGGTCACGTTTACCCCCACTCCCCCACTCTGATCAGCTGTCATGGGGGACGCGATCACACAGTCTTAATTGGGGTCCTCGGTGCCTGCCACATGGTCAGCACTGACGAAGCGTGAGATATTGTGGGCTATTTGTATGTCTTCTTCATACTCTTGCCTTTCCCAGATCTTTTGTAATGACAGTTTTTAAATTGTTGGAATGAAGGTTTGTGAATGGAAAGAAGGTGGTGTGGGCCTGTGTATATTTCTGATCTGTTGCTGCACGACCGATACCCGCGTGGTCAGTGGCTGGAGAAAACACACATTATCTGACGGTGTCTGTGGGTCAGAAACCAGGCACAGCCCAGCCGGGTCCTCTGCTCAGGGTCCCCAGGGTCCGATCAGGGTGTCAGCCCAGCTGCTTTCTCAGCTGAGGCTCAGCTGGGAGGGATCTGGTCCGGACTCCCACAGCCTGGCAGATGCGTTTCTTGCAGCTGCTGGACTGGGGGCTGTGGCTTGTGCTGGGTGTCGGTCGGAAGCCCCCCCAGACCCGAGGTCGCCTGCAGTTCTTCTGAAGGTGGCTATGTTCTTGTGGCCTTCTCAACATGGTGCTTACGTCATCACACCAGCCAAGATAGTGTCCACTGATAAGACAGAGTCTTGTAAAACCTCACATGACCATGGCAATGACATCCGTCACCTGCGTCATATTCCAATGGTCAAAGGCCAAGTTACAGGTTCCCGCCCACATTCAGAGGAAGGGATCATACCAAGGACTAAACACCAAGAGGTGGGATCATGGGGGAACCTGCGAGTCTGTCCTCCGTGGTCAGTTTAGTGGTTCTGAGATAAATGCTGAAGTTCTAAACTCATAATTTCTTAATCTAAAATGGAGACCCTCTGGGGCTAGGGGTCTGGGTTTTATACGGGTTGGGGTCTGGGAAAAGAAGATGCAGTATGACCATGGCACCTGGGAAAGAGAGAGAGAGAGTTGGTAAGTGCAGAAGGGCATGGCCCCAGCTAGCCTAGGACTGGGGAGGGGACGGGTCCTCACTGGCTGGTTTGCTTGGTATTCTGGACATGGGCTTTTTGTCATCTGTCTAAATGCTAACTCACAGGGGGAAAAGCCTCCTACATGAGTGTTCTAGAATATTCTCTTCCCCTTCCTGGGATGGCTCTATAAACAGGGGTCACTGCAGAGGTGGAGAGGCCCAAAGTGAAGGGCCGTGGTAATGAGAGAATCAGGAAAGAGCACGAAAGAGGAGTGGGCGGATTTGAGGAGAAAAGTGGTCCATGAACGATAGGCGCAGGTGGGATGTGGATCACGCAGGGGCCACGTGAAGGCAGGTGGCACAGCCCGAAGTTCAAGTTCACGTGAAGTGGAAGTACTTCGGCACCATGGACGTTTCTCTCTGATGAGGCTGCATCTCTCTCTCACATAGTAGCGATGGCATAAAGTCTAATTCCCACAGCAAACCTACTGTTTTTGTTTTTTGTTTTTTTAAAGCAGGTTCCATGCCCGACACAGGTCTTGAACTCACAACCCTGAGATCAAGACCTGAGCCAAGATCAGCTGTCAGACACTTAACCACCCGGGAGCCTCAGACCTTTTTTAAACTGTGTATGTCATAGGCAATAGCATTTGGAGGGCTGTGGGTCGGCTAGCTCAGAGACCGGCCTTCTCTCCCCAGGAGCCCCAGAAAGCTGAGGATTCAGCTCCCAGCAAGAGGACCTGCGGGTGAGGAGGGTGTGGAGAAGGCACCCACTCCTGAGGCCTGTCCCAGAACTGCTGACGTCCATCAAGAGGGCGGGTGGGCCAGGGACGCACTGCACCAGAGCTGCCTCCCTTATCCCCAGGCGCAGTCAGGCTTGAGAACTGCAGACAAATGCTCTCTGAGATGCTGTGCAACACGGAGTCCCATCTTCCACTGCAGAGTCCTGGTAATTTGTCTAAAACAGGGCGCCTGGGTGACTCAGTTGGGTGAGCCTCTGCCTTCAGCTCGGGTCATGATCTCAGGGTCCTGGGATTGAGTCCCGCTCAGCCGGGGGTCTGCTTCTCCCTCTCTCTCTCTCAAAAATAAATAAAATATTTTTTAAAATTGTCTAAAACATCCCTTTTGCAGTTGCACGGTGGGCATGAGAGTCGGGGGCCGGGGTAAGCAGGGCCGGCCTCCTCTTCGTCAGCCCGGGCTGCCAGACAGAGCGCCGCCGACTGGGTGCTCGGACAGGCATTTCCTTCTCACAGTCTGGGAGTCCAAGATCAAGGCTTAGGCTGGCCGGGTTCCTGTGAGGCCTCGCTCCCTCTCACAGAGGGAGCAAGTTCTCTGGGGCCTCTTTTTTTAAATAAGGGCACGAATCCTGTCGGACCAGGCCCATGATCATGACCTCCTGTGACCCTCATTACTTATTCCAAATCCAGTCACACTGGGCTCTAGGGCTTCCTTCAACATGTGAATTGGTGGGGGGGGGGATGCGGTGGGGGGGACATGGTTCAGACCAAACAGACCTTTTTAGGCTTTATTTTTTATTTATTTCTTGGGGGAGGGGCAGAGAGAGAGAACCCCCAGCAGACTCCCCTCTGAACCTATTGCAGGGCCACATCTCATGACCCTGAGATCACGACCCAAGATGCCACCAAGAGTCAGATGCTCGACTGACTGAGCCCCCCAGGCGCCCCCAACTTCTCTCTTTAAACCTGGTTCCTCACCTGCCCTATGGTGTCCTCCCTCGCAGACTACTCTGAATAAACACTAGATTCCCCGACTTGAATAGAAAGGGCTCAGAGGGGGCACCTGGGTGGCTCAGTGGGTTAAGGCTCTGCCCTCAGCTCAGGTCATGATCCCAGGGTCCTGGGATCAAGCCCCACATCAGGCTCTCTGCTCAGCAGAGAGGCTGCTTCCCCCTCTCTCTCTGCCTGCCTCTCTGCCTACTTGTGATCTCTGTCAAATAAATAAATAAAACCTTAAAAAAAAAAGGGGGGGGAGAAGCACTCAATCTCACCTCTGTCATAGACTCACTCAAAATGTTGAACCTGAATCCAATAATGAGGAAACAGGCAAATCCGGGTAATGGGACGTTGTGCAAGGCTAATTCTCTGACCTATTAAGAAATGTCAGCGTTGGGGTGCCGGGTGGTTCAGTCAGTTGAGCATCTGCCTTCAGCTTGGGTCAGGATCCCGGGGTCCTGGGATCAAGCTCCACATCGGGCTCCCGATGCCTGCTTCTCCCTCTCCCTCTGCCGCTCCCCCCTTGCTTAAGGTCTCTCTATCAAATAAGTAAACAAAATCTTTTTAAAAATGTTAATGTCATGGAAGAAAATAGAGTAAGGAACAATTCTGGATTCAAAGAGACAAAAGAGACATGGCAATCAAATGCAATGCATGATTCTTAGTTGAATTATGGACCAAAAAAGCCCTGTAAAATCATTCTGGGGACAATCGAAGAATTGATGCTGAAGAATTTCAATTTCAATTAAGAAATCTAAATATAGACTATGCATTGTGCAGTGATCTTTTTTGAAAAGATTTAACTATTTATTTTAGAGAGAGACTGTACATGGAGGAAGCAGAGGGGGAAGGAGAGAGAACATCTGAGCACGGACGTGGGGCTTGATCTCACCACCCTAAGATCAGGACCTGAGCCGAAATCGGGCTGGATGCTTAACCGAGGTGCCCCGGGCAGCGATGATATTATATCGATACACAGTTTCTTGCGGGGTGTCAGCAGTAGTATGACTATGTACGACACTGTCCCTCTAAAGATATTTATGATGGAATATTTTGTGGGAATGCCCCGATGTCTGAAATATACCTACGAATGATTCAGCAAAAAAGAAAAAAAATATCTACATATATACAGAAAGAGAAAGGGAGAGCTAGAGGCTGAGAGAGACAGAAAATGCAGCTGTGGCTAAATACTACCATCTAGTAAATTCCGGGTGAAGGGTATACAGACGTCCACTGGACTAGTCTTTCACATTTTCTGCAGGGTTTAAATTAAAGGGAGAAATATCAGTTCCACTCCGTGATACACATTTGTAAAACTGATACAGCTAGCTACTGTTAATGCCAAAGAAATGACATGTTTAGAAACAGCAGACTTTCCCTGTCCAGATTCCTAAGATGCACATTCAGGGGTCCTGTTTTCTGGAGATTTGAAAACAGGGGGGAAAAGGCACGAGCACAAAGCTGTTCACCGCAAGGCAAACATCAAACAGTAGAAAGGCGTCTACATAAGTGATGGGGCCTCAGTTGCCTGGAACATGGTTTGGTGAGAGAATCCTACCGAATGGGAGCCCACGGGGTCCCGGGGAAACACCGAGAATACATCAACGCCAGGGGGCAGCAGAGAGCAGCAGTCGATGACAGGCCCCGTCTGTGCTGGCTCCCTGAGATTTGTGATTTAGGACAAACTATTGAACTCCGTACCCCCGAAGCTCAGTGCTTGAACCCATAAGATGGGGATAACAAGCTTTACTTTTTAAGACTGCTCTGAGGATTTAGGGGCGCCTGGATGGCTCAGTGGATTAAGCTTCTGCCTTCAGCTCAGGTCATGATCCCAGGGTCCTGGAATCCAGCCCCGCATTGGGTTCTCTGCTTGGCAGGGAGCCTACTCCTCCCACCGCCCCTCTCTGCCTGCCTCTCTGTCTACTTGTGATTTCTCTCTGTCAAATAAATAAATAAAATCTTAAAAAAAAAAAAAAAAGATTGCTCTGAGGATTTCATACCTTGCAAGCCCTTGGCACCATTCCTGGACGCAGGGAGTGCTTACTGAGTGCCAGCCATTCCTGTTGTGACTTATCCCTTCAGAGGGCAGGCGTCTCAGTGGAGGCACCCACTTTGGACTTTGCTAGTAAAGTGAACTTAGTCAAAGCAAGACCATCGAGGAAGGGTACTCTGACAGGGAGCACCAAGGCCCCTCGCGGGCTCAGCCTGCCCAGGGAGCGGCCAGAAGCCCAGCCCAGCTGGAACAGAAGTCCGTGGGCGATCGCAGGGTGGCAAGTGTCCTGCCGGCCGTGGCCACTTACGGAAAGCTCAGAATGCCAGCCCACTGCCTAGGACTCGGTTCCGTGCCCTCTGGGGACTCACTGGGGGAGCTGCCCCGTACCACCCCCCCAGCAAGGTGGCCGCAGGAGCTGGAAACACACAGGATCAGGATGGCCTCCTGTGGTCCTACGGCTCAGTGTTCCATACATTCATCCATCAAGCCAAGTTTACTAGTTGGCTTGTTCAGATCTGTATCTTTCCTGCTTTGTTCTACCAATTTCCGAAAAGACATGCTAAAAATTTCCAAATGTGACTGTAATTTTGGATGTTTTTCCTCCTAGTTCTTTAAATGTTGAGGCTAATAGAAGGAAGACGAAATTATTAAATACAGACAATATCCACAATACTGCTAATTAAAAAGAAGGCAGGAGGAACGGCTCCATCAGTTAAGCATCTGGTTCGATGCTGGCTCCGGTCATGAGCTGGGGGTCATGGGATCGAGCCCCGCATCGGGCTCTGCACTTGGGAGGGCATCTGCTCGTCTTCCCTCTGCTCCTCCCTTGCTCACTCTCTCAAAAAAACAAAAACAAAACATAAAATCTTTAAAAAATAATAAAATAAAAAGGCAGGAGGAGAAAAACCCAGAACAAGTGAGACAAACGTAAGCACAAAATAAGACTGTATATTAAAATCTAAATCTATCATAATTACACACAAATGGAGTAGGAGCCCTAAAAAAAGAACAAAATTTGACCAGCTGGATTAAAAAATAAAATCACACTGTGGGCTCTTTACAGAAGCCACATCTGAAACAGAAACACACAAAAAGGTGGAGTGAAGGGGCTCTTGGGTGGCTCAGTGTGATAAAGCCTCTGCCTTTGGCTCAGGTCATGATCTCCGGGTCCTGGGATGGAGTCCCACATCCCACTCTCTGCTCAGTGGGGAGCCTGCTTCCTCCTCTCTCTCTGCCTGCTGCTCTGCTTACTTGTGATCTATGTCAAATAAATAAATAAAATCTAAAAAACAACAACAAAAAAAGGTGAAGCCTGGCCTGCCAGTGTGCCAAGCTCCTCCAGGAGGGAGTGGTGACATAAGGGGACACATCGAGCAGCCAACAGTAGTCCACATACCCACACACCCCACAGCAGCCCCCCTCCCACTAGACCCCGCCGCCAGCCTGGAGGCTGTGGGGAGCCTGCTCAGACTCTGGCAGGTTAAGCCCCTTCTCACTTTCCTGCTTTAGGCATCCCGCTGGCAGGCAGCAGAAGGCAAACTCCCTGAAGCAAGCCTGGGGTGGAGGAGGTTTGTATGGAGGTGAGCCCAGGGCCATCAGCCTAATGCCCACAATGGGCACACGCAGAGCTAGACCTTTTCTCTCCCTGCAAGCCTGCTCCCTGGGCCCCTGGAATTCGCTCTGTTCCTCTCACCAATGACCACATTTCCTCGCGAAGCAGGTGAAGGAGATGCACATGGACTAAACGGCACAGATTTTCCACCAAATTACCGTCTACATTTTCCAGCTACCAACCATGAAAGGGTTTTGTGCTCGTGTGGCAGTAGGCCTGTGATGCAAACACGCAGAGCAGGAAGCTTCTTACCATTCATTTTATTACTTGTTTCCCACATTCTTAAAAAAAAAAAAGACTTGAGCTTCCTATATGGTCGAGTTGGATGTAGACCCCTGAGCCTGGGCTGGCCCCCAGCATCCTGTCTGCAGCAGAGATGGCTGGAAGGAGGGTTCCCGGGCAGCGGAGGGCACGTGCCCCGTTGCCAAGCACCAGCAGGGGTGCGGAGCTCCTGCGGGCTCCGCCAAGGACAAGCTGTGCTACTTCAAGGTCACCTATGCCCTCTGAGCTCACCTGTTCCTTCACACCTGCTGCAGGGGCTGCGGGGTGCTGATACTTAGGAAGGCCATCAAACAAAACCCTAAAATGCCCAAGGTAGGTGCTGACCTCTGTGACCGCTGCTGAGGAGGAGAGAAGGGACAGGAGGCCAGCGGGCAGGACCAAGGGAGGGCTGAGCTGGGGCGCCCAGAACCCTCATCATCCTGACCACACTCTCCACCCCCTCCCCCCAGCCCTGTCTGTCCCTTTCAGGGGCTCCGAAATGTGCCCAGCCTCGCTCACAGAAGCCTGAAGAGAGGAACAGACTCATCTTCCTGAGGTCTCTGAGTAGAATGTCTAGAAGTCTTCTGTTCCTTACTCTTATCAAGTATGGCTACCTGGGAAGTCGGCCTATCCAGTGACGTGATCTCCTGGACATGAGCCTCTGAGACAGTCCTCCTGGGACTTACTCAGTCCTGAACACACTGCAGTCACCCGCTCGGTGACGCGCCGTCAGTCCAGCCCCTCCCCTCCCCTCCCTCCCGCCTCAGTAGCCAGCCGCGTGTCCCTCGGCCCTGAGCAGGCACGGCAGCCACAAGGCGACAGCCCCTTTTGGGCCCCGAGCTGGCCTGGGTCTCAGCTCAGGCACCCGTGTTCCCTGACAGCAGAGCCTGCCGGGCAGCTCCTCCTAGGAAATGTGCGCACAGACAGTTCCCGAAGATTCCTCACATCCAATAAGGACGAAGTGGGAACACAAGGTTGGGGGAAGAGATCTGACCCTGGGGACAGACTCGAGGCAGGTAAGCCACAGACAGCACTCCCGGTATACCGCTGAGGGCCACCTGCAAGGGGCAGGGGTGCACAGCAGGCCCTTCTGGTCTGGAGACCCCTTAGTCAAGCCCTCGTCTCCCAAGACGAAGTCAACAAAGCTAACAGCCCCTTACACATGTTACAGTTTGAATTGTGTTCCCCAAATTCATGTTGAAGTCCTAACTTCAGTACCTAAGAATGTGACCTTATTTGGGGACAGAGTTTTAAAGAGGCGATCGAGTCACAGTGAGGGCACTGGGGTCCGACATGGCTGCTGTCCTACACAAAGTGGGAATCTGGACGCATGCAGACACAGAGAAGCCATGTGGACATGAAGATGACCAGTGAGAAGCCAGGAGGGAGCCCCGGGGCACAGTCTCTCTCACTGCATCAGTAGGAAGAGGCCTGGCCACCCCCCTGACCCTGGACTCTTGCCTCCAGGCTGAGAGTGAGGGTCTGCTGTTCACACTGACTGGGCTGTGGTCTGGGCTCGCGGTATAATGTTCGGGGCTCTTCCAAGGACTCATCAGGAAATCCCATTCGGCAGATGATCTCCCCAGCCTTCTGGGAGTTGGCTGAATTCTCCCGAGGGTGTGGAGAGGCAGGCAGCGGAGCCGACCAGGTACTCATCCTGGGAAGAGAACCACAGGCAGCGCCTTCCTAGGAGCCCAGGACCTCCACACCTCACTCCTCTCACACTAGACTGACTCCGCACAGGCAAATCCAGCTCCGGCCACGGGGCAGAGTTCTCTCCAAATGAAACCCAGGCCCCCGATTTACCAGGAAAGCAAGGGCCAAGCCCTCCTCCAGGCTGAGATCAGGGAGGGCGGATGCTAGGAAATGGGGCGGTCCTGGTCCCTCTGTGGCCGACACAGTGGCCAGGCAAGCGTGGTGTGCATGTGCCTGTGGGTCCACCAGACCCCGGCCGGCTAGGGCCATCCCAGTGGGAGGGACAAGACAGGGACGCGACATCTGAATGAACCTGACCCAAGAAGGCCACAGGCGTGGCTGAGAACTGCGCCCCGAACAGTGGCCTCCCTGAGCAAACAGCGGTACAAAGTCAGGGGTGCTCAGGCCAATGGCAGAACTCCTAGCACCTTCACGGCCCGGAAGCAGGGAAGGTTCGGCCGGAGCCGGGTGAGGGCGTGGGACAGCCCCTAGGAGAAGTGGCCAGGCTCTGGATAGCTTCAGCGGGACTGAGCTGATGAAGAAGGTGGTTAGGGGCACCCCACCTCAGGACCCTGTGATCCCCACCCCACAGCTGCTCCTCAAGGGCTCTCTGGACCCCCGCCATCAGGCTGTTTGAATCCTTGGGCCGGCTCTGAGCCCCCGGTGGCACCACAGCTGCGAACAGTGGCTCTGCCTCGACTCTGCTTGCAGACGCCATCTGTGGGGGCAAGGCGGCAGTAGGCACTGTAGGGGTGGGGGGACTCCGGGGACCCCCAGAGTGTCCAAGGGAGGCATGCAGAGGCACCACGGCGCGGCAGCTGCATGCTGAGGAGGGCGGCTGCTGGGAAGGGCTGGAACTGGGTCCAGAAGGTTCTGCCGTGGGGGTGTCCGGAGGCAGCTGGGATACTGGGCGGAACCTTCGGCAGGAAAGGCCTGAGGTGTCACCAGCCCTGCTGCCCTCCGCCTGAGCACGCAGGATCTTTGGTTTCGGCCTGGTGGGGCCCTTCTGTCTCCAGTAGGGCAGGTGTCTGTGCGCAGGGCCATGAGCCCAGCGAGAGCCCCGGGAGGGGGCCCACGGCCAGGATGCCTGGCACTTGGGTCCAAGGCCCCGAGGGCGCCTCCCCAGCCGATCCACCTGGGTCCTCATGGTGGCTACTTCCTGAGACAGGCCTGCCAGGGCCGCAGCGAGTCGATCCAGCTTCTCGGAGAGGGCGGCGCCCAGGCTGCGGAGCTCGGGCTGCAGACAGCTTCCGCAGGGGCATGGCGGTGGGGGCGCCTGCAGCAAAGCCGGCCGGACAGCAGCCGCAGCGGGCGGCTCTGGCAGGCCTCTGGGAAGTGGCTTCCCGTGGGTCCCTGCTGAAACCAAAGCAGGGACATGGGGTCAGAGTTCACGGGCTGTCAGAACCTTTCTCTCCCCCGACAGGGCCCCTTCAGCATCCTCCCCAGCCACTCAGGCCTGGCTTTAGATGGGACATAAGTGGCTTCGGCTTGAGGACACGGATGCCAGTGCCCCGGGCATCAAAGGCGGCGGCACGCCTCCCAGCTACTCCCCACATTCGTGGACAGGATAAACCCCGGACTGGGTCTTGAGCTTTCCCGGAGCAGCGAGTGGCCTTCCCACCATCTAGGAAAAGGACCACCTTTCAGGGCAAAGGGCATCTCAGACCACCAAACCCTGCCCTACACGTCAGAGGGCAGGGTCTGGAGAAAGCTCAGCGGACAGCAAGAGGCCAAGACCATGGACAGTATCTGGGAAAGGGGCCCAGGAGGGCCAGAGCAGCCTGGGGCAGCGTGGCTTCCCGTGGGGTGACCAGAGGCAGCATCAGTGCCCAGCGCTGCACTCACCAGCACATCCGTCCTGACCTCTACCCGCCCTATTCTGAGGTCAGACGCATAGGATTTTAGACCTTAAATTATTTTTACAAAAATCACCTAATCCTTTCCCCTAAGGCCCTTTGGGACGGGTCTCCGCCCCAGGCAAACCTCACAGGAAAGCGCACGGACCAACCCAGACCGGTGGGGCCACCTGCCTTCCCCCACTTCGCCGCACCCCAGCCCAGCTCTGTCCCCTCTTCAGCACCCGGGCTCCAGCGAAGGAAGGGGAGAAGGCCCTCACTTGTGGAGAACCTAACTCTGACCCTGTGGGCTGGAGTGCTGCCTGGTCAGCTTCTTCGGGAAAGATCCCACGCAAAGGGCTAAGGGCTAGGATGCCGGCGGCGTGGCAGGCACGCTTCCCCCGGAAGGGAGAGGCAGCGGGGCCGGCAACCTGGGGCTGGCTCGGCACCCTCAGTAAAACGGCTGCGCCTCCAGAGTCGCAGAAGTGGGGAGCTGGCGTCGAAGCCCCCCCAACCCCAGCTACTGGGGGGAGGGTCCCGGCACAGGTCCGCCGGTGAGCCAGGAGACTGAGCCCCACGTGCCCTCCACATGCCCCTGCCAGGTACAGGAAGGGCTTCCCGGGGCCAGGTGTGACACCGACCCCGTCTCCCCAGATGCCCTCGGCCAGGTCATTCAACACTACAGGGCCCTTTTCCTCATCCCTCTGCACGGTCTCGTCAAACCCCAGACTCTGATTCTGGGTATGATCTACCAGTAGGTCTGTCTCTAGAAAGTACGTTCAGGAAAAAGCCAGCTCTTTCTGTGAGAAAACAGTGAACGAAATAACCACCCGGGCCTCGAGGTGAGAGCCCTCGTGCCTCTGACCCGAACGAGCTGTGAGGCCGCCGGGCACAAGCCGCCCCCCGCTTCTGGACCGCCTGCCCCGCGGGAAGGAGCTAAGCAGCAGGCAGGGCAGGCGGAGACCACAGCAGACGCTGACCCCCTGCCTACCCTGTGCCCGCAGGGCCCCTGACGACCTAAGGGGTCGGGGAAGGCACCAGTTCACCTGCAACACTGGGTCTCCCGTTTCCAGGCCCCAGAGCCCCAGGTTCTTCACCGACCCTGGGCTTCCAGGCCAGGGACCCAGGGACTGATCCAAGAGGCTGGCAGGGCCCCGGGCCAGGCCTTTTCTCGGGCTGAGCGGCAGGGCAGGGGTTCCCAGCGGCCCCTGTGGAAAGAGCACAGACCACCTGGGGTGTGGACACCCCTTCTGACACGCGGATACTTGAACACGGCCTAAAACATGGAACTTTCAACTTTCAAACACTGGTGAAACGGGGGTGCAGGACGGCCGCGCTCGGCCTGTCGGGGAGGCTGACCCCAGCTGAATGGCTTGCTAGGGCACGTGTGATGTGGGTGGACTGGATTAGTTCTGGAATCATCTGCAGCCAGGAAGTGACACCTCTAGCTCTCCCCCGAACGCCGGAGGGACCAGACGGAGAGGGCCGTGATCTGCAGGCCCCAACCTGGTGAGGCTCCTCCAGGCATGCGCTGGGGGCGCCCCACGGGCCATGGGGAACTGGCCCGTGCCCAGCCCACTCTGCTGTATCCCACGTGAGGAACATGGTGTGGTCCAGTCCGTGCTGGGGCCAAGGACTGCGTGGAGCCGCGGGCCTGCATTGGCGGAGAACTCCCTTCCCAACTGTTCACCGCACCCCTACCTCCTCCAGCACTGCCCGGAGGGGCAGGCCGGCCCGGGGTTTCCGAGGACACGTCTCTCCAGGGCAACTGGAACCTGCCCCCCGTCTTCTCTTCTGCTTTTCCTGCAGGGAGAAACACCAGGTCAGACCTGGACTGAGGAGCGAGGCTGCGCGGGGGAGCAGGCAGCATTTCTTGACAGGACAACCTCTAAGTTCTCCCCCGTGGGAGAATCTCACTGTGGACAGTTCTTGTTTATCACCAAATTTGGACAATTTAGGGGCACCTGGGTAGCTCAGTGGGTTAAGCCTCTGCCTTCAGCTCGGGTCATGATCCTAGGGTCCTGGGATTGAGCCCCACATCCGGCTCTCTGCTCAGCGGGGAGCCTGCTTTTTCCCCTCTCTCTGCCTGCCTCTCTGCCTACTTGTGATCTCTGTCTGTCAAATAAATAAGTAAAATCTTAAAAAAAAAATCTTAAAAAAAAATCTGGACAATTTATATTACTACCAACACACACACACACACACACACACACACACACCCTAACTTAAAGCTTCTGCTTGCCGTGCCGTCCACTCCGAAGACCTCCTTCTCGGCTAAACGTACTGTTGGAGGCCCGGCACAGCCACAAGCAAAGCCACCGGACAAGGAGCCAGGCTGGCTCGCCCGAGCCACGGATGCCCCGGGCCAGAAGGCCCAGCATCAAGGTTTAGAGAACCAGCCACTTGAAACCCTGCTTCTCTCTCTGTGTGCCCTAACTCCTGCTCGGATGCTTTAAATTCCCCAGTAAAGGGTGCCAAACTCAGACACCCCGCCCTGGGGACCAAGAAAGGCAGAGTCCCGGGTGCCTCCTGACCCGGCACCACATGCCCCGCAGGGGCTGAGGGTTATAAATCCAGTTCCTCCAAGTCCCCTGACAGCTTTTGCCAACACACGTCCTATGATAATAAGAACCACAGGACTAGCCCGGGGTCGGGGGTAAATGTCCACAGGGCTCCCCACACGTCACATGGGCTGGGAGAGCGCCTCGGGCTTCCCTCGCTGAGAGCATCCCCTCGGACAGGGACGTGGACACGCTTGACAGACGGTATCAGCGCATATGGCGCGCACATGATATAGCGACAATGTATTCGTATTAGGTTCATCGCCGGCTTCCTCACTCAACACAATTGCTCAACCATCGCGGGGCCCTATGCCCCGCCCCACCCTCCCTGTTAGAGGAGGCTCAGCTTGCAGGAACTCAAGCGTGGCCAAAGCCGAGAGTTCCAGCAAGAGTCAGGCCAGGAGAGAATCCAGGCCCCCTCGCAAGAGCCCCGGGGCTCACCGGCACGGAGCCGGCAGGGGTCCCCGAGCTCTGCTCTCCCTGGGCCTTCACCGGGGCCACGGCCAGTGGGGGCGCCGCCTGGGCCCAGGGACAGGGGGCCAGGAGCCTTGCAGCTGGGCGGTCCCTCTCTAGCAACACAGGGGTGGGGACGGCTCACCCTGTGGGAGCAGCTGCCAGAGCTCGTCTCCTTCTGAGCTGCTGAAGCTGGAGCTCGAGCTGGAGCCGGGGCTGGGGCTGGGACCCGCCAAGCAGGCGAAGCGCAAGGGCCTCCCTGGCAAGATCCCCTTCAGAGAGTTCTCCAGACAGCGGAGCGGGGAGGGCTTCGGGGTGGCACCTGGGCAAACGGCAACAGAAGAACATTCGGTCCATCGGCTGGATGACAGGCAGGAGGCCCCTCTAGCTCTGGGAGACCCTGTAGAGCTCCCGCTCTGGCCATGGAAGGTATGGGGGAGCGAAGGCAGCGCGCAGCTTTCCTGAAGTCCCAAGTCCCTGGCACCAGCCCCAGCGGTCTGGCTGCAGACAGGCCCTGGGTATGAGAGCCGGGCTGCCCCCCCACTTGCTTCACTCAGCACCAGTGGTCCAAGAGCGGAGACACAGGCCGGTCCACAGGAAGCCCCCCAGAGCCAGCGCTCCTCTGCTGGGAATATTTAGAAATATCACATTTATCCAAATAAGCCAGACCCTGCCAGCCACTCAGGCAGGGCCGGGAAGGAGCAGCGCTGTCAGGACAAACGAGCAGTGGAAATAGCAGGGGTCCCCCGCCCACCCGGGACCACAGGCAACAGCTACAATAAGGGAAGCCACCAGTCATCTCCCGGAGAAACCCCACGGCCGCTGGAAACCATCCCCCTCTGTCCAGCGGGCCGGCTTATGGGTTTCTTCAGGCACGCGTCGGAGCGCGGCAGCAGCGGTGTGGGAAACGCACGCGCTGCAGCACGCAGCCCGGGCCCTGGGCGGGGACAGAAGGAGCAGAGAAGAAGGGAGGATTCTACTGGAAGGGAAGACGTGCCGGGAAACACCAGGGGGGTTGGCAGCTCACCGTCTTGGAGCCACCTCCACGGCCCCGGCCTGGCAGCCCCGTGGTCTTTGAGCCCTCGCTGGTAGCAGACAGAGACACCGCTGGAGGTAAGCGCCTGGGGGCTGGCCAGCCGGAAGCTGCTGGTGGCTGCTTCCCCCTGACTCTGTCCCAGATGAACTGGCTCCCTGGCCTCGCCTCTCAGTCCTGTTTAAACGGGAAGAGGCCCGTCAGCCCCATGGAGCACTGAGACAAGGAAGTCACCAGACAAGAGTGTAGCTTCTGCCACTGCTGGCTTCTTGGGCCACATGAGCACCAGCTGTGGGACACATGCCGGGCCTACAGATGTTCCCAGGAGCCACCCAAATCTTCCAGGACCTCTTTATCCCCAGACCCCATACCTGGACTCCTGGGGGCCCCACAGCTCAGTGAATGTGCTGGACACCAAGGCATGCGGGCCCAACACAGCCAGGATCGAGAGATGCTCTGCTGCCAAGGCCCGGGCTCGGGCCTGGACTCAGAGCAGCAGGAGGTGGGACTTGCAATCCATCTCCTTGGCAGGTCCCAGTCCCGGCCCTGGCCCTAGCCCCAGCTCCAGCCCTGGCCCCAGCCCTGGCCCCAGCCCCGGCCCTGATGCAGCCCTGGGTACCCTGCCCAAACCGCACCCACTATGGAGAGGCTGGCAGCACTGTCCGGCTTCCTGGCCTCACACAGCCTCTGCCTAGGCCGTTTCCAGGGCATCTTCTCCTCTCAGGGCTGACTGGAGTCTGGCCAGTTGCGTGGGGGGGCAGGGCCGGGGCTGGCCGTGTGACGGTCACCCTTCCCCGCTCCTCGACACCCACGCCAGGGCAGTCATGCTTTACCTTCCTTGTCTGCCGTCCAGTTCTTGGGCTCCCCTCTCTGGGGCGCCCTGTCCCCTGCCGAGGACCAGGACGAGGCTGACTGCGGCCTGAGCAGAGGTATCTCTCTGAGACAGTTCTCCAGGCCCTGGAGCGGGGAGCTTCCCACTGGGCTTCCTGTGAAAAGCCCACATTTGCAACCCTGGAGGGTCAGAGCTCCGTCTCTGCGAAGCCCGGGAGCCTTGCCTCCACCCCTCTGTCCAGGGCAGCTGGGGCCACGGGAGGAGGCTCAGAGCACTGGGCCTGGCATGGCAGGCACCTGGAGGCCAGCACATGTCAGTCCTGGCTCTGGGCAGGCCTGCCTGGGCCAGCCCTGGAAGAGGCCAGCCTGTCCGAGCCGTGTACACAGAACCTGGTCAGTGGGCTGTGACAAGGGCGACCCATCCCTGGGAGGGAGGCCACCCTGCTGCCTTGCCCACAGACAGCCCTGAGGCTCCCTGCACCAGCCAGAGGGAAACGCTCGGGGGCTGTCACCTCCAGATATGACGTAGCAGGCTGAGAAGGCCAACACTAGCACGGTCACAACTTGAGGGGAAAAAAAAGCAAAAACACAAATACATCAAAAATACTGCAGTTCTAGTGACAAAGCTATAGAAGCAGCAGGAAGTAGATGAACCAAAAATCCAAAAAACACGGAAAGGCCCTTCCCGGGTGAGCCGACATCGGGGCCACACTCTTTCCCGAAGGCGCGCGCTGCGGCGGGGCCGGCGGGGCAGGAAGAAGGAGAACCGGCGCTCCGGGCTGCCGCGGGGCCGCAACAGCGAAGCTTAACCACAGGAGCCCCAGAGGCAGTCTCCCTGGGTTCTAGAGCCACACACGGAGCTGGGCTGGAAGCTTCTAAAAGGCAGCATGAACCCTCCTGTGGTTTGGGTTCCTTAGAAAGCGAAGTGCACCGACAGAGGCCGCACAAGCAAGCAACGCGCGAACCCCCACGGGCGGTGCCGAGCGGCGGTCAGTGGGAACGGGCTGCGGCGAGTGTCCGAGAAACTCGCAGGCAAAATTCAGGAAGGTGCCACAGGGAGATGGCAAACAGAAAGCAGGTGGGAGGCCTGCGGTTAGCGTTCCACCGCCAGCTGGGCCGCACGGAGAACACCCCTGGAAGCTGAGAGAACGTGTGGCCGGCGGTGGTGACTCAGGACGGAGGACAGCATCATCTCTCCTCCGAAAACTTTTATAGCTTTTGAACGAGGCACTGATTACCTATTAAAAACTAAACCTTAAAAAGAAAAACTGGCTGCATTTGGGGGGAAAGAGCCCCCACAGTAAGGGGCTGGCCTCGGCGGGCGCAGGAATCCAGGCCGCCACAGGCACAGGAGGCCCCGGTGAGCCCGCGGCAGAGTCCTGGGGCAGCTCTAGGCCTTCTGCCAACAACAGATGTGGCAGGATACGGAGGTGAGCAACGGGGGGACCCAGTGTCTGTGGACAAGGCAGACCAAGAGCGCTTGAATGACTCAAGTGGGGACAAAGGTCAAGAGGGGACATTATAGAGTCCTACGGGATTCCAAAGACGTGTGACAGCTCACCGTGGCCGCCCCTGCCCCACCGAGAACGGGGCAGGCGGGCGGCACTTGACGAGCCGCAGGTCACCACTGACACTCCTTAAAGTGCTTTTACATGAACCTCGGAATATTTTTTCCTAGATCAGAGGTCAGTCTATTATTACAGGCATTTCTTTATGACTGGGATAAGGAAAAAGTTGACACTAGAGGGGACCTCTTTCTATTTTGTAAGGGGTCTTAGATGTAGTCCTGCCCCTTCGGAGCTAAGTGCCACTGCCAGCCTGTGACAAGTCCCGTGTCCGCTCCTGCCCCGGCACCCCCGCTCTGCTCCAGACGCCGGGCACGGCAGTCTGCCCCACTTGGCTCAGACATGACGGTGGGCACGGAGGCCTCTCATCCTTCCCCAGGACCGACTCCCAGCCTCAGGCTTCCCAGCTCACCTTTTCCCCGTGGACGTCCCTGGCTGCCCCCAGGGCTCTGGAAGTCCAGGTCCCCATCGGTGCTGCTGGATGAGGAGAAGCTGGGAGGGGTGCTGTGGGGACCTGACGGGAGGGCAGGGCTGCCTCTCACATAGGCCGGCAGACTCAGGGCCAGAAGAGGACCCCCAGCCGCCTCTGCAGGAAACAGCACAGCTGACATCACGAGAAAGCCACTGGCCAAGAGGTCCCCTGGGCCCTGGGTTAGGGGTAGGCACCCAGGACACCTACCCCAAAGGATCTCCCCCAAGGGTCTCCCCTTAGGTTAGGGGCTCAAGCACTGGTTGAAAAACCCACGCGAACCCAACTGCAGGTCTCGTGGGGCTGGAAGGTGAGTTAGAGCCCTCCGAGGGGCCAGGGAGCAGAAGAGCTGGGCTCCCACCACATTCGGGAACTGCTCAGGGGGACGCACCAGTAAGGGGGCAACAGAAGGGCCTGCAGCTGCAGAGGCCCAGGAGGAGGAACAGGGGACCTAACGATGTCCTCAGCACCCCTGGGCCCAGGGGCCCGTCTACCTTCACTGTGGGATCTGCAGGGCTGTAGCTCGGGCCTCTGAGACCCGGGGTCTCCTGGCTGAGGGCTCCGGAATCCAGAGGCGGCCGGCGGCTGGGGAGGCAACGACCCACTCAGGGGAATGCCCTTCAGACAGGCCTCCAGGGCTTCCAGGGGTGAGCTCGAGGCACTGCCGGCTGGGACAGGGGAGATGGTCCTATCACCATCTCGGGCACGTGCCCCCGGCCCAGCCCCAGGCTGGCTGCCCCAACCTGCCTTCTGCAGGGCCGACAAGGCCCACACGGGTGTGGAGACCTGCCAGGCAGAACACCCTGTGGGGGACTCTGGATCACTCCCTGTTCCTACAGGGCAAGGACAAGTCTGCACCCCAGCCCAGGGTGGCATGGAGATACCCACATGTACGCAGCGGCCAGCTTCCTGACGGGCAGGGAAGTTCTGTAAATGGAAGTCCCCACAATGGACAGCTTCCAGGCAGGGGCCCAGATTAGAGAGGATGCGGGTGAAGAGAAGGGAGTCACCCCTAAGAAGGCCCGCCAGGTCCTCCCCCTGCAGGCTGGACTTGCTCCCTCCCCTTCGGGCTGGCAGAACCTTGCTGGTGGGGCAGAGAATCCCACCCAGAGGACTTCAGAGATGCCCCCGGCCTTACCTTGAGCTAGGGGACCCCAGCTGGGCACTTGGACCTCTCTGGTTTCTCCATCGCCCCCCTGGCTGCTGGTGGCAGAGGGGCTGCGGGTCCACTTGCTGAGCTGACAGGACGCAGGCACCGGGGGGCTCCGGGACCAGCCGTCCTCCAGCTTCACCGTGGACAGCGCGCTGCCAGCTCCCGGACCGGGGCCGGGAGGAGGGGTCTGGAGGGGTCTGGGCCCTGTGGGAAGCCCCCGTGAGGCCGATACAGGGTCAGGACGGGGCTCTCAAGGCCCCTGGCTCCAAGGCGGTCATGGCTCGAACACCAGCACATGGAGCAGCTCACACCCCCATCTTGCCCCAGGCCCCTGTGGGGCACCTCCAGACGTTTCTACTGAGGAATGCCACATCAGCGCCACAGTGTATGCAAACACGACCCAGCCCACGTGACCATGATGAGAACACCCAATTCTCTGTCTGCTGGGCCAGAGCTCTAGCTTCTGTTCTCGGCCTCCTCCTCCCTATGCTCCATTCCTCCCTTCTGGAACTTGCAGCGCTACTCCAACAGTCAAGCTGGATAGCGACACGGATTGATGAAGCACCTCCTACATGCCGAGCTGCCTTTACAGGGGCGGCCCCTGACACACGGCAACTGTGACCTACACGCAGAGGGAAGGCCTCGAGGGCCTGATGTGGGGGCCCGCTTGGAGCTGGAAAAGCAAACAGATTATCGTCCTGGGGCCCTCCCGGACCAGCCAGTGGCCTTTACCTCCAGAATTCCTTGGGCAAGCCCCTGGGTCCTCCTGCAGTGGCGGGTCCCCCACTCCCAAGGGGATGGCACGCCTGTGCCGGGCCTCCGGAATCTCCTTCAGACAGTTCAGCAGACCCTGCAGGGGACAAGCCCCGGAAGCGGCCTCTGTCTTCACTACAGGAAAGAGGAACGTATTGTCACCCTGAGCCCAGTCACGACAAACGACAAAAAGTAGACAGTCCAGAAATCTGGGAATGTGGGTCTTCTCACGGTTCATTTAGACCTGCACAGGCCACTGTCTTCTTGGTGCTTGCTTTAAAAATGCCTGTCTTGGGGGTTCATGGGGGGCGCAGTCATCACGGGATGGAGCCCCAGGATCTGTGCTCGGCGCAGAGCCTACTGAAGACTGTCCCTCTTCCTCTGCCCCTTCCCCACCCCCACTCTCTCCCTCTCCCCCTTGCCTCTTAAAATAAATAAATACATCTTAAAAAAAAAAAAGTCCTGTCTTCACACCTCCCTGAAGCAGAGGGCAGGAAGGAGGGAAGATGAGAAGCCAGCATCAAGATGGGGCACGACACAGGGAAGGAAGCCAGCGGACAGGTCCCTTCCTGCCTATGGTTCCCCGGGCGCTGAGCGGAGCGTCTGTCTGAGGAGGACCGAGCTTTTCACATGCACACACACACGCCCACAAGTACCTTCCTGTATCTGAGCTTCACTGTACCTGAAGGTGGGATCAGTGAGCCCCTTTCACAGATGGGGAAACCAAGGCTCAAAGGAGCCTCTCACAGTCTTCACAGCTCCTGCCCCCGCCACGCTGCCCGATACTACCTCCCGCGCCCCCCTAAGCAGCCACTTGGACTCAAAGCAAAGGGACACTCAGTAGCTCCTCCTCAGGGGTCCCACAGTAAGAGGAGTGAAAGACAGGAGGATCCAGGGCCACATCTGTTTCCGAGTTTCCTTCTACCAGCTGACCAAATGTCATTCTCCTAAGAAAGCCGCCTGCCTCCAGAAACAGGCCACCGATGACCGGGGAGCAGCCGCTCCTTTGGGAAGACATGGTATTTACAGAGAAACGGCCACAGAAAGGCAACCTGAGCTTTTCTGGAGCTTCAGACCTTGGCCTGAGGAGACAGGTTCCCAGGGGACTCACCTTCCCAGGGCAGGCTCTCAGGCCCCAGCTCTGCTCTGGTTCGCTGAGAGGCGCCCTGGCCAGCGACAGGAGGCAGCAAGCCTTGGGACACCTCAGGGTGCTGGGACCCAGGCACGAGGATCTCCTTCAGGCAGTTGATGAGGCCTTGCAAGGGGCTGTTCCCGGGGGAGATTTCCACGGCACCTACAAGACCAGCTAAGATCAGGGCTGCCCTGATGATGGCAGCGATGGGAATCCCAGAAGGTCCGAGATTCCCACTTGTGTGGACAAGGACACCTGCCACGTCAGGCTGTCAGGAGGCCGAGATGAGAGAGCCGCCCACAGGCCTGTGTGAACGCGCGTGCCTCTGTTTCCCTCCCCTGCTCCGCTCCAGGGCACACCCCACTCTCAGCCTCTCACCTGTCCCCAAGGTCCCTTTCTCCTGTCTTCCATGGCCCTTCTTCCTGCTGGGGCTACAGGTAGGAGGGCTGGGCTCCCCACCTGGGGCTTCTGGGCCGTCCTTCTCTGTAGATCTTGGTTTGTCAGCAGTTTCTGTTACAGGAGAGACAGAAAGTCTTTCTAGCCCTGGCTCCTGGCCCTGAGGAACTGCCCCAGATTGCTCCCCATAGAGGACAGGCCTCTCAGTCCCCCACACATCCCTGGGGGGTGGCCAAGTCCTGGAAACTTGGACTTGTGGCTGAGTCAGCTCCTGCAAGCTTGTCCTAGGAGTCCGGCTTGGGGCTCCTTTCCCTGTTTCCTTCTAGTGTCACTGTAAACACCAAGGCTGCTTGTGCTGAGTAACCCAGAACCCCCCAAATCCAGCCTCTGACTTTGGCTCAAGAAATGAGTCGGGCAGCCTTGACATGCAGGGCCTGGTCCTGTACTCACGCTTCTCAAACCTGAGCGTGGGGACACCCAGAACCAATCCGCCAGATGGCACTTAAAATCACAGGCTGATTAGGGTCTGTTTTCAGGAGAGCCAATTTTAGTCCATATTCCTCTAAGACATTTTAAATAAAAGACATTCCAACAAAGGTAAAATTTGCAAGAATTTCTAGAAATACAATGAGACCCCAGAGAAATTCTAGTTGCCGGCCTCTGCTCTTAGGGCTGCCTTGGTGAGAAGGTCTGAGACTCAGGTCAGGTGCGCACAGGGGTGTCCCTCGCTGACAGGCCCGCGTGTTGGAAACCGCCTTCCGCTCACTGTCCGTGACCATGCAGGACTCTGCAAGCAGGGCTGGGCGAGAGCGGCTCGGGGACTGAGAATCACACTTCCTCTCTGCTCTACAGACAGGGGCCCTTGTCCTGCTCTCTGGGGAGGCAGCCCGCTTGAGCAATAAGGGAAACTGAGTCCTAAAGATAAGGAGAACGGCACAGAGTCCAGTCCCCCTTCCTCCAGGGTCAGAGCCCTGTCCTTGCTAGGTCGTACTCACTGAAGGGGAGGGGGCTCCCCTGGCCCCCGGCTCCAGGCGGGCTGCTGGACGACGAGCCGCTGCTAGACGTGGTGGCCATGCGGGGCCAGCCAGTGGACGTGTCTGGAAGGCAGCTGAGAAGGCCTCGGAAAGGGCAAGTCTCCACGGTCCCAGCTGCTACTGGGGAGGAGGAGAGAACACACAAAACTAGACTTAAGCCCAGCAGCAGGGAAAGTGCCCCCAACGTTGCCCTTCCAGGCCCCTCCTTGTCCTGTGCCACTGACAATGACCCAGATGCCAGTATATCCCCTGCATGGTCATTCCGGGCTCTGAAACATAGATTCACAGCCCCAGTCTTGTGCTGACAGGATCCCCCCATCCCCACTTTCTGTGTCATTTGCCATCCACTGGGCAGGCTCAAAGGCCAGGGCTGGTGGGGACAGACTTCTCAAGGAAGTGCGGTCTGAGCTGAAAGCAGCCGGGGAGCAGAGCAGGAAGAAGGACCAAGAGACTGGGGATGTGGGCAGAGCACAGGCTGGGGGACTGAGCCCCAGTGGCCATGCAGACTGGGCACTGCTTCTTCCTCCTCATCTCCAGAATAGAGACTGGCCTCCCCTGCCACACAGGGCACCATGGGACGCGTAGAAGCCAGCATGAGAAAGGCCAGGAGCCACGGTCTCACAATCTACCCATGCCTTCTCGGGGGCAGACGTGCTCCCAGGACATTTGTGACCCAGACGACCCCACCTAGGGTTTGGCAGGGCACAGGCAGGCCCACGGCACCCAGCTTGAACTTGACGTTGTCCGACTTACCCTCAGGGTTCCCCTGCTCCCCGTCCAGGCTGACAGCCCCACTCCCGCTCTCGGTCTCCGGGCTGACCTCCCCGAACAGGAACTCTGGAATCTCCCTGACCAGCTGCACCAGGGCAGTGAGGTGCAGGCTGTGCGGGGGTGCTCCTCCTGCCAGAGACGCCACTGTGAACCCCCACACCCTCAGTCAGCTCAGCACTCACGCTTTTGCGCACGACGGCCAACCAGCGTTCCGCGTCTCCCTCCTACCGCGTGGGTAGCAGCCGAGGAGACACTGATGTCCCGAAAGTGAAAGGGATCCAGCCGGGACTGGGGGCTGGGGACTCTAGGTAGTGTCCCTCATTTCTCGGTACCTCTCTGAGGGGAAGGCCACCAGGGCTGCCTCCCTTCCCCCTCCCACCGGCCGGGTCCTCTGCCCTTCCTGGCACCCCTACCCTCCCGGCTCCATCCAGCTAGTCCCGTGGGCCACCTCCACCATCCAAGGCCCCCAGCGGTCAGCCCCACGGCAGCACCCTCGGGAGCCATGGGCTGGCTCTCCACGTCAGTAGCAGAAAGGGGGCTTGAGTAGAGGGTGCTCTCCACGGTGACACCAAGTTTCTTCCTAGCGTGGCATACAACGGGCAACAGTATGCCAAGTTCACAGCCCTGAGGGCAAAGGGGGAAAGGTCACAGAGAGGTCTGGGTATAGAGCGTTTCAAGGGCTGAGGTCACAGTGCTCCCTGAGGAGTAGAGCCAGGGGCCAAGCACTGCCCAGTGGAAGGAGCTAGAGTGAGTCCGCCGGGGCCCAGGACACCCAGCAGCGCCTGACCCTCAACTACCAAGTTTACTCACCCAGGGGGCCTCCTCCCCTGGGAGTCTCCTGCCCCTCAGCAGCGTAGCGCCTGCCTGCCACGGCTCCTCCGGGCTCCGCAGGCGACAGGAAGGCCGAGAGGGGGAGCAGCCCATCTGTCCCTGGAAAAGCAAAGAGGGAGGGGCGGCCTCCTGAGAAAGGAAGCCGGCCTCCACCTGCCGCACGCACGCACCTGTTCACACGTGTGTTCGCGCCATCACCCAGACCCCTGAAAGCATGGTGCCACCAGATGCTCAGAGCCCAGGCTGCTCAGCGTTCTGGCCATTCTGGGGCGCCCGGACTGAGTCTTACCAGAACCCTGGTGCAGACTACGGAAACAACAACGGCCTAAAACAACCAGAAGGCCCTCGGCTCGGCCTAAAGCTCTCAGAACACCACCTCTCATAGTGCTCATTTTGTAGATAAGACTCGGGCCTGGCGGGCTCAAGGTGACTGGGGACCTGCCTGGTCCTGGATCCTGCCTCCCTTCACTTTTCCCAGGCGCCGGAACGGGCTCCTTACCCAGGGAGCGCAGCGTCTCGTAGTTCTCCCGCATCACGTCCCGGTAGAGGGCCCTCTGCCCCTCCCCCAGCAGCTGCCACTCTTCTTCAGAGAACCTCACGGCCAGGTCCTGGAAGGCCACGGACACCTGTGGGCACAGTCTCCGGGGAGTTGGTGGTTCCCTCCCAGGGTCACCCCCCTCGCCATGTCTCCATGGGTACACGAGGGAGTGGGGCGCAGTGAGGGTGTGGCGGGCACCTGACGTGCGAGGGCAGGTGAAGGATCTGCTCACGAGACAGGGATGGGGTTGGACTGTGTCCACAAAAACAAATGCTCAAGTCCCTACCCTCATCCCCCATGAACGTGGCCCTCGGTGGAAACAGAGTCCTTGCAGATGTAGTCAGGGTGACGTCATGGAGTAGGTCAGGCAGGCCCTTAACCTGGTATGACTGGTGTCCTCATAAGAAGAGGAGAGACAGGGGCGCCTGGGTGGCTCAATGGGTTAAGCCATTGCCTTTGGCTTGGGGTCCTGGGATTGAGCCCCGCATCGAACCCCATGTTGGGCTCTCTGCTTATCGGGGAGCCTGCTTCCCCCTCTCTGCCTGCCTCGCTGCCTACTGGTGATCTCTCTGTCAGATAAATAAATAAAATCTTAAAAAAAAAAAAGAAAAGAAAAGAAAAGAAAAGGAGAGACAGTCACACAGGGAGAAGGCCCGGTGACAATGGAGGCAGAGAATGAAATGACACAGCCACACCCCAAAGAACACTAGGGACCACCAGAGGCTGAAGGCAAGGAGATCTGGTCCCTGGAGCTTTCAGAGGGGGCACAGCCCCCACTGCCCTGGTTGTGGGTCCTGCGCCTCCAGCACAGAGAGAGAAGCCACTTGCTGGTGAAACCTGCCAGCTGGTGGTACTGTGTCGCAGTACCCCAGTCGCAGCGCCCCACAGAAGCCTGTACAGTCCATGGCCCCCAGTCTGGGCCCAAGAAAAGGCCACTCCAGGCTGGGAAGCCCAGCCAGCCCTGAATTCACCACGGGAGAGAGTCACTAGAGTTAACAAGCAAACTTCACCTCGAATGAGCAAGGACCTGAGGTTTGGTCACGACCACATTAAAACAAGATCACAAACAAAACGGGTAATAAGTAGGACAAAGAACAAAACTCTCCATACCAACAGTCAAGAATCAAGCAAGCGAGATGTTCCTGAGGCTCCTCGCAGCCCCGCCCCAAGGAAGACAGTGAGCAGAGCGCGCCAAACAGCCTGGCCCGTCTAGAGGAGGCAGACCCTTCAGCACCAGGGCGGAGGACCGTGCGACCGGGAATGGGGAACAGCAGCTGGCGCACCTGTCCTCACTGGCAGCCCTTGATCTTCAGACCCCAAACCCCACAGTCACGGTGCTTCCGTAGACCTCTGGCCCAGCTGCTCTGCCAGACTCCAGGCCTGTGCTGCGCTGAGCCTGCGCTCACTGTCCCGGCCTCACTTGACCTTCATGGCCCTGGCCGGCCACAGTGATCCCCATGGCTGTGACCCGTGGCATTGACCCCCAAGCCCGTGCAGTGCATGGGAGCCTTTCCAGGCCACCATCCAGGCCTCCTTGCCCCCGTCCCCACTCCCCCATCCCAGCCCCCTCCTGGACCTGTCCACTCTGCACCCCAGTGGCCGTGCAGTCGGGCACGGTGTGGCCTACCCCGCAGGGCTCAGAAGAGACCTGGAATCATCCTTGGACACATCCCCTGCTTTGTAAGATACAAAAAATGTCGTGTCCTAATTTCTTTAAAAATCATCACTAAGTGGGCTTTAAAATGGCCATCAGACTCTACAAGATTACCAGCATCTGAAAGGCACGTATTTCAAATTACAGCAAAAATTAACTTCGTGCAAATTAAGCAGCAGAATGTAAACTAAGGGAAGCATCCTTCTGGTGTAAGAAAAATGACTGCATAAAATGAAAACACTCCTAATAAAGCAGAGACGTTAATCCACTACCTTGTTGCATCAACTCAGGTCAGTGATTTTAAAAACCATCACTGCTGCTGACTCTTGGCACTGTCACCGCCGGCACCTGCCCCCTCCTCTGCCAGTCACCCTCTGACCGCGGGCACCGTATGGTGTCACAGCCCCTCCCCCCACTCTGCTGCTGAACCAGTGGAGACCCGCACCTGGCTGGAGGAGCCTCCCCACAGCCTCCCTGCCCCTGGTCCAGAGGTTCTCACGCTCTCTCGGACAGCCGGCAGACCCTCCACACAACACCTCCACCCCTCTGGCCCAAGGACAGTTGCTCCCTTTCAGGAACATGCTCAGACACCCTCAGAAACATCGCTCAAAGAGTCAACCCCATTTCTTACTGGATTCTGGACACATAAAACATAGCCAGCAGGAGGGTCTCCCCGCTGATCCTCTCCCTGGGCCCTCTCCATGGAACACAGGTCACATGGACGGCAGCCGGCCTGGGCATTTCCCACCTGATGGCGACAGCTACGTGAGACGTGAGACGCTCAGCCTACCTCGGCTCCGTCTGCCTCTCCCCAGCCCCTCTCCCCTGAACACTCTGCTGGATGCTAAGTGAGCCATGTCCCCTGCAGGCTCTACGCTCAAGGGCCCAGACGTCAGAAGTGGGATCCTTTGTTTTGGGGCATTTCGGAGCTCTCAACAATTAACAAAGCGGATCTCTGCAGGCGGCTGGCCACACTGTCACCCCCAGTGTGGGTGAGGGTTCCACAGCACCAAGGGGGGAAGCAGCAAACTGAGCTGGTAGACCCTGCGGCGCCGACTCTCGGACTGGGACCTCCGGAGCTGAGAGCGGGAGCTTTTTCTGCTGGGCTTAATTGTGACTATAAAACCAGTGATCTTGGTAAACCTTAAGAAAACATGCAGCAAACATCTCATTTTTTAAAACTATTATTCCCCAGAGAAGTCTGAAGTGCTAGAACCTGAACAAAGAAATGTTCCTGTAGACGCTGCTGAACAGCACATCCAAATGGTATTGCTCTGGCTGGGGCAGGGAATGTGGGAGAAGGACCCAGCGGAGCCGTGAGACAGTTCTGGGGGGGCGGGCGGGTAGGGGTGCTGGTTTATCCTGAGATGTGTCAGCGGAGTGAAAAGTACTCTTTTCAGCTTCTCCCATCAGAAGCTTTTTACAACATAATGACTGAAAAATAAAAGCACTTTTAGGGTCAAACGATTTCTTTCAGGTTCCTTTTAATTAGGGCGGATTTCCCTGCCTCGTCTTTGATTTACTAAATCAGGAGTAAGCCCAGAAATCAACAGTTTTCCAGCCACCCGTGATTCTGACACATTCTCAGCTTAGAGCCACGGGGCAGGGGAGCACTGCAGCCCAGTCCCAGGCTGGAGTCCTGCCCAGCCCTGCTGGAAATGGAAAGCACACTGGGGAGCGGACCCCCCGAACACAGGCTCAGCCCTCCTTCTTCCCAGGAGCCAGCTCGCAAACGTCCTGCATTTGCGAACCAGAAATCAGACGACTGCCTAGACCTTTAAGGAGCAGGGATCATTTAATGCCGATTTCCACCCACAATGAGAGGTCTCTTCAGTTTCTCTTTAAATGCCTTCAGTAACGGCGGGCTCATCACATTCCCAGCAGCTGGGATATCAGGGGCCCAATCTGGCATTTAAGAAGTCCTGGACACAGGGGCGCTTGCGTGGCTCAGTCAGTGAAGCGTCTGCCTTCGGCTCAGGTCATGATCCCCAGGGTCCTGGGATGAAGCCCTGTGACTTCCATGTCACAGGGAAGGTGGGCATCTTTGCTCAGTAGGGAGTCTGCCTTTCCCTCGGCCCCGCCCCCCTGCATTCTCTCTCTCTCTCTCTCCCCCCACATGGGACATAGGGCTGGACCTCAGGAGCCAGGCTGCCAGAATTCCAATCCCTGCTTCGCTTCATACCATCTATGGGACCTTGCCAAACTACTTAAGCCACGTGGGCCTCGGTGAACTCATTTAGAAAATCAGGATCATCAAGGCCTCCAGTGCAGGGATGTTGTGAAGAGTGAATGAACTAACGTAGGAAACAAGTGCTGGGAAGCCAGAAGCGCTCTGACTGGTGTTAGAGCAGCCGAGTCTGTCTGCCTGACGGCCCCGGGCAGGTCAGAGCCCCCCACAGCCCCACAGACTGGGCTCTTCCTCACACACCACTCCTGACTCTGAGGGCCTCTATCTCCTGCCTCAACAGACCCAACTCTTCAGACACCAGAAGAGACGGCTTCCAGGTCTGTCACCATCTCAGCCTCAAGACACATTCTTCAAGACAAAGTTCGCATAAGATGGAAACGGGACCTGACTGTGGCAGGAGGAGTTCCGTCAATGGCTTCTCTCTGCCCAGAAAAAGCGGAGGGAAAGTGAGGCATGCGTGTGTGAGGGAGTGAGCACGCGTGAGTGTGCAAACAAGTAAGGCACCAGTGCTTGCCCCGGGGGAGGGACACACACCGTTGGCCTGCAGTCTGGACAGACTGTCCCCTCAGGCCTTTCTTCACCTCCTCCGTGGCTCCCAGGCCTCGCTCCCTCAACCAACGGCAGAAAAGCTTTCTGGATTGCCCCAGGACTGCTGTACCTGCGCGGCCTCCTAGCCCGCTGCGGCCGTGCTCTTCCTCGTAACACACTCCCTCTACCCTGTCACTAGCCCAGCATGGACACCCCAGCTTCCGTGCGCACAGGACCCGTCCATACTCCACAGTTCTTCCCAGCCTGGACCCAGTCTCCCAGCATGCCTCAGGCTTGGATTTCCGTTTGGACCCTGCACCCTGCGGCTCCCACTTATTGGGCTATGACACTCGCACATCCCTGGGCTTCTGGGGAGTCACAACAGACAGAGAGACAGGCGTTCCCGGTAACTGTCCATCTGTTATCTACGGACCCCCCAAGCTACTCCAAGCCGCCTTCTCCGTGAAGCTACACTGTATGTAGAAGCATCCTTCTTGGAACATCAGACCTGAAAGACTGCTGGTCCAAATCCCTCATTTTTGTAGAAGAGGAAACTGCAGCCTGAGGAGAGCCTAGCACAGGACCAGCAGACACACCTGAGCAAGGGTGTCCGTGCGCTGCTTCACGCACAGCCAGGGCGGCAAGGAAGGCTGCCCCCGTTCCCACAACATCCACTTTTCCTGGCTTCTCCCAAGAGCTTGTGGGCCATGAATGACTGGAGATTCTGATTCTGGGAGGCTAGATCTGGCCACAGAACAGCCCAGCGCTATCCCAATACCCACCCACCTCCAAACCATGAAGGCTACAACTGGCTGAGGTTGGCTCAAGTTCATGGCCACCAAAATTACAGAACTGGCTCCAGGCAAGGAAGGGCAGCAACTCTCCACTGGTATCACAATATTTTTCCTGGCAACTTCCCAGCCCCGCACACACTTGCCAGGACTGCCCAGACTACGACAGATGGGGCTCTTCCTCCAGCTCTAGAACCTACGCACCCTATCAGATGGGTAACACCTGGGACCTTGTTTCATGCCCCCTCCCCCAAGGGTCCAGGATCCTACCAAGAATAAAAGCATCAGATTCCCCTGAGGCCTTCATCCCCACGACTCCCTGGTTAACTAATAATTAAAAGGAACCAGGACGGGAAGGTCGATGCGTAACCTAAAGGAACGAGTTCCGGAAGGTGGGGACAGGCTCCACGTACAGGGGACGGGGGTCGGGGGGCGAGGGCTGGGGAGGAGACCGGGGGTCGTCGGAGGACCTCGACTTCTCCGCACGAAATCCTGCGCACCAGGCCCGCCGGGGCGAGCACAGCCCGATACCAAAGTTGCTGGACCCCCGGGTCTTTGCCCCCCTACCACGAGACCGCCCCATGCCACGCCTAGCTGACCCGCAGAGGCGTCCGTCGGTCCGTCTGTCCTCCCCGTTCGCCTCACCTGGCGCGCCATTCCGGGGCTCAGCCTCCGCTCTCAGCTTCCGGCGCGGCCCGAGGCGCCCGCTCCCCGGCCGCAGACTGTGCCGCGACCCTCGGCGACAGCGGCGACCGAGATCGGCGCGCGAGAGAGCGGGGCTGGGGTTGCGGGCAGTGGGGGAAAGGCGAGGTTGAGCACGCCGCCGCTCCCGGCGCCCCCCGCTCCGAGAAGGGTGGTCCGGCTTCCGCCCGGAGACCCCCGGCCTCGGCGGCCCGCTGGGCGCAGGCGCGAACTACATGTCCCAGTGGGCGCCGCGGCGCGGGCCGGGGGGCGGAGCCAGGGCCGCCTCCTCGAAGCCCCTTCCCCACCTGCTTCGCTCAGGACCCCGGGAAGCTTCCGGGAGGGACTCCGCGCGGGGTCCCGCCTGGTGGCCAGCTCGCGGATGTGTTCCGCGGAGGTACGCATCCATCCGTCATCATCCACCCATCATCCCGCATTTACTGAGCGCATCCTCTGTGCCAGGTGGAGATGCTCGGATGAACCGGGACCCGCCTCTCCCAGAGGTCACGTCCCGTATACCGACCATTTCCGTGGCCGCCGGGAGGTGTGTGGAGGGGGGTGGGGTGCGGAACGGCCGCCGAGATGGGGAGGGGGCTGCAGGGCAGACTGCGCGGGCCGCGCTCGCGGGTGGGTCCGAGTGGCTGCCACAGCCCCGCGCGTCCCCAGATCTGCCGGCGCGCTCTCTCGCTCACCAGAGCATCGGTCCGGGTCAAGACATCTCGTGGGACCAAGCGCTGGTCTAGTGGGTCGATTTAGGTGACCCCAGAAGCTCCTGGAACATAGGAGGCCCTCAAATAAATGTGTGATGAGTGAACCAGGCGTGGCCCCCACCATGGTCCGGGTCCGGACGCAGCGGGCTGGGGGTGGGGGCGGCTCCCAGCTCAGGGGCGGTGGGCGTGTGGAGCTGAACGGGCTCTGCGAGGTGGAAGCAGGGGTCCGGCGAAGCGGAGAGGCCCGGCGCCCGGGGAGCCCGCTACCCCCGCTTCCCTCCCTCGTAGGGTCTCTGGAATATTTGGGGAAAGAGAATTTTTTGCCCAGCAGTCCCAGTGTGGGTCCCTGAAGCAGCTCTGGCCTTCCGGGGGTGTCCGCTGGCCTTGCTGGTCACCTCCCAGAACGCTGGGGTACAGTGCTGACATCCTTGGCCTGGCTTCCAGGAAGGGTGTGGGGGGAGACACTCTCAGTCACTGCCCAGCTTCATGCGCCCGCCAAGCTCCCTCCTTCACACAAAGAATCGCGGGCACAGGAGGGCAGGGCCTCTGTGTAGCCGGCTGGAGGAAGAAATAATGACACCACGGGCGATTCAGGGCAGGAAAAAGGAACGCTTCAAGCCCAGCACCTCATCTCAGGGTCCCTAAAGGCCATAGAGCCTTGTGGTCAGCCCCTTCCCTATGCTGTGCGACCCACATTCCTGCTGCGGCTCCCGCCAGCCAGCGTTTCCTGCTCCCAGTGCCTCCCCACACCCATCCCTGGTCTCAGGATTTCTAGGCTTTAAAATCCCTTCATTTAGAAAAAGTAATATCTCCACCCAAGACACACCTTTATTGGAGGTATACAGAGTCTTGACCCAGCCTTTGACTCAACCTCCCCTTACCTGACCAGCCTGAGACCCTGTTTGTAGACTCTAGGCCAGCAGTGGCTAAGATTAATTCACCAACAGCCGATTTGCTGAATGACCAGCTCTCCCAGTGATTGAGAAACCTTCCTACCCCTCTACCCTAAAGTTTTATTTGTACCTCTGACCCCATTCCTGCCCCCCACCCCCACCTCTATATCTGCATTGCAAGATGATTGTGGAGAACTGTCTTAAATTCCATTTAAAGTGTTTATTTGGCAGTTCTGGACAGGAAAAAAAAAGGCGGAGGGTATATAGAACAGATTTTTTTTTTTAAATTCTCAATAATTCAGATGGGTTTGCCGCAAATCGATATCCACTGGCTTAATTTTCATCATATTTGGCTTTTGGCCGCCGGGATATTCGGTGAGTTGGCTTTGGATGAATCAGCCAGCTTAGTTTTCCCAAGCAAACTGGCTAGCGTCCTCTTAAAGATAAATGGTGCTATCCACTCCTCCATGTGAAAGTGGCTGCAATTTAAAAATATTTTCTAGTTTTCATGATTTCTTTTTATATCCATGAGGTTATTTGAAAGTACTTTCTAGCTTCAAAATGTATGGCTCCTTCTTAAAGTTCTTTTTGTTGCTGAGTTTCACTTCATAGTAAGAGAATATATGATGTTGCTTTTTGCTATGGATTTTCCGAGACTTGCTTTGTAATCAACTATGTAATAAATGAAACTTTCCCATGTTTGCTTTGAAAGACCATATATATTCTAATGTTGGCTGTAGGGATCTAGTTAGGTCTATTAAATCAAGATTATTGATTGTGTTATTGTTTCCTCTCCATCTTACCCCTTTTTACCTTTTGATGTATCAGTTACTAAGAAAGATGTATTAAAATCTATTATTGTCCGTTTGTCAATTTCTCCCTGTATTTCTGACAGTTTTTGCTTTATATATTTTGACACTCTGTGTACAAATATATAGTTGTATTCTCCTGGGAAAATGCATTTTAGTATCATGTTAATTTTATTTATTAATATTTATGTATTATTTATTAACATTTATTTATTATCATGTTATACTCTTTGCTCTAATAATACTTCTAATCTATAACTCATTTGATCTGATACCAATACAGCGAAACTAACTTTCCTTCAGTTAGTATTCATTTGGTATATCTTTTCCCATCCTTTCACTTTCAAACTTTTCAAATATTTATGTTTCAGGAGTGTGGTTTTATAAGAGCCTACAACTAGAGTTTGTTGTTGAATCTCTTATCTCAATTAGCAAATAGTCCATTTGCATTTATTGTGATTAGCAATATATTTGTATTCATTTCTACCATCTATTTTGTGCTTTCTATTGATTTTGATTTTTTTCTATGCCTTTCTTTCTATTCTTCTATTGGATCAATTACTTTTTCTTTATTCACCTTTGAGGAATTCCCCTTGATTCACTTCTTTCTGCTAATTTGAAAATTATTTATTCTTCCTTTTCTATACTTTTAGAAGTTACTCTTTAAAATTTTCCACACATATCTGATTTGATATAGTCTAACAATTAGTATTCCCACCCTCCTTCCACACAAAAGAAGAACTTGAATGCATTAATTCAATCACATCATTGCCCTGATTTCTGTATAATTGTTCTCTTTGGTTAAATCTTATTTATAAGCCCCCCTCAACTCATCTTTCTGTCTTATGTAATAAACAGTGCTGTTTATATTTACCAATATACTCACTAGTATTTTTGTTCACCACTTCTTCTCTTGTCTCTTTCTCCTTCCTTCTGGGTTCAGTGTTCTTCCAGAATTACAAGTTTTAAAATTTTTTCAGCAAGGATATCTTAGAAGTAGAAGCTTTCAGTTATATTTCTGTCACTTCTGAATGACAGTTGAACTGAGTAGAGAATTCTAACTTTACGTTACTTTCACTCAGAATACTTTATTCCATTGTCTTCTACCAATCATTTCTTCTGTTGAAAAGTCTGCTGTAATTCTAATTAGGCTTCCTTTGGATATGATTTGTCTTTTCTGTTTGACTGCTTTTAAGATCATCCCTTTGTTTGTGGTATTATGAAGGCACTGCTATGTGCCTAGGTGTGGATTTTTCTTTTTTGGAACTCATTCCTAATCTGGGGTCTTTGTACAAGTCTGGAAATTTATCAGCTATTATATCATATTTTATCCTTGTAGAACTCATATTTGACATTTATCAGAACTCTATTCTATTCTGCACCTCTCTTAGTGACTCTTTTTTTTGTTTTGTAATTTTTTTTAGAACTTTGTGCTTCATTCCTGGTAGTTTTTTTAAGATTTATATTCTATTTCATTCACAAATACCTTTCTGTCTAATCCGCTATCCGCTATTATACTATTAATGTCAATTATTGTGTTTTTCATCTTCCATGAGTCTGCTTCCTCTTTGAAAAAGTCATATATTGTCATACATTTGATTTCTTATTTCTTTAATAATTCTGACCACACTTACTTCATATTACTTATATATTTCTCCTATCTGACATTCTTTATTTTGTCTGATGGTTTTCACTTGTGGTTGTTAATTTTACTATTTTGAATTATGAACCCATTTTAAGCCAGGTTTCATCATGGGAATTCTGTGGAGCCTGGCTTGCAGATGTACCCTTCAGAGTTTGTGTCTGCTTCTTCTGGGCACCCCACAATCACGGTTAGCCTACGCATACTTTTTATGTCAACTTTTAGCTTGGGGAATTTCTGAACTGTCCAAGTAGTGTAAATTCAAAACTCTAACAAATGTGAAGATAGATAGACCTGTGGTTATGAATTTTCAGGGGAGATGTCCCACCCACCCAAAGAGAAAGACCTCTTATCTCCTAGTGCTAGTGTTTCACCAACCCACCCTTTTACTAATGGTGTGGCTCTCTGGGAGTCTGACTTTACATGAGGGAGGGGCGTTTCAGGTCTAGACCTAACTCCTGGATCCACATGGCTATTAAAACTCAACACCTCATCGGTCTCAAACCACAGGCATTCCTGGAGTCAGAATTTTAGTTCATCCTCTACCCCGCCCCCAAGATAATCCTTTGTTGTCATGAGAGCTCAGCTATACTCATGATTGGATATTTGATGCCATTTGATAAAATGATATTTTATGCTTCACTTATGGGTGTTTTGAGGTAGAAGGAGTTTTTAGATGATCTAGTCTAACATATTTCTGATAACAGAAATCCTTTTATTTTAGAATATCCCTCTCTTTTGTCAAACTGTCCTTATCATTCATGTGACCATTTCTTCATTGGATTGTTTTACCCACCATGGACAGTTCCTGCTCAGCTCTGTGATTCCTGTGTCTGGCATCCAGTGGGAATCAAATACATCTTGAGTGAATGGATGATTCCATGGTTGAATGGATGGATGTCAGCCACTGCTCTGATGTCAGAAAACATTGTGAGGCTGGAGTAGGGGTCAAAAAGCCCATCCATGCCTCTTTGGGGAAGATGGATTAGCGACAGTGGTGTGCTAGAGTTGGCTCGCCCACTCCATGTTAGGCGAGCTTATGTTTGTAGCTTGAAATTGATGACGGTGAGATTATTTGCACCTCAAAACTGTGAAACACTAAAAACCAGCAATGCCCTTCCCCCAAGAACTGGTTGTTAAATATTTAGCAGCAAAATAAATAAATATATAGAAATATTTAGCAGCATACTACTGATGTGGAGCAATGAAAATGTGTAGAAAAAGTAAGCCTAAGCCTATGTAGAACAATACCCATGGTGAGTGAAATATGAAGTCAGAGTTGGGGGAACCTGTCACTCTGGGGCTGTGGTGCTTAAGTTACCCTGACTTTTTTTTTTTTTCTTTTACTTTCCGTATTTGGGAAGTCTCAGTATCCTGAAGCTCAGTATTAGGGAAAGGAGCTAAATCTTTAATATCAGCTCCAGTGAACAAAAAAAGTAAGCCACAGCAGGGGGCACCTGGATTTGAACCAGGGACCTCTTGATCTGCAGTCAAATGCTCTACCCCTGAGCTATACCCCCTGGTATAGCTGTAGGTGTAAGTAATACCTTTAACCTGTGCAGCCACACCCAACACCCCTATAAATTTGTGACAAATGTTCATTGGCTAGGCCTCCTGGAAGCTGCCAAGCCTCCCTCCCTACCATTTTCTCTCTCTGATGCAGAGCAAACAACAGGTTCGCCTCCCTGATTTTTCTGGAAGAGAACTGACACCGGCATTTAAAGCTGGAAGGGCCTTCAGAGTCACTAATCTGTGCCATTCACAGTGGGCATCTGCAGACATTCAAGATTACTAGTCTTACACCACACAAAGCCTTACTGGTGAGATCAGAGCCTGAATCCACTCTACCTGACTTTGGGTTTAGAACCCTGTTACTGAACCAATGACTCTTTTATCTTCCTCTTGTTTCTATCTTCCATCAGTTAAAATATGTGTATGTTGGCGGCCAGGGGGGTGTGAGGGGAGGAGTTCTGACTAATACATAGAGCTGCCTGTTAGATCTATTTAATTTTATTTATGTATGTATTTTCATTTAAATATACAACTTTTAAAAATAAGAATGTTTTCCTGATTATAATAAATCAATAAAGACAGTATAGACCCACAGGACGAAATGGATGTCTGGTAACTAGTTTCGCATAGAAGAGGAAAAAAAAAAAAAACATTCCAGCTGAAATATAGTCTATAGAGGAGTTTGTAGGGGAGGTTGATGGCCAGAGGGGGGCGGCTCTGCAGGCTCACTGGGAATGAATGGCGGTTAGTGTACTGGAGGATACCCGGCTATTGCAACACAGTGAAAAGATGCTAGCTAAGAGCATAGAGTGTGTTGGGGGGTATAGCTCAGGGGTAGAGCATTTGACTGCAGATCAAGAGGTCCCCGGTTCAAATCCGGGTGCCCCCTGTTGGTTTTCTTTCCCGGTGGAAGATGGGAAAATTTGCTGGGAAGATAGCTCCTCCAGAATCGGAGGTTTTGTCATGACCCTTCAACCTGCAGGTGTGTTTGGTGAGTTCTCCTAATATGCGAGATCTCCTGGGCTCAGCCGCGGGGCGGCGCTGCTCGTGCGCATGTCCCCTGGACCTCAGCCCCGCGGACCTGGATGCAGGAGCCCCAACGCGGACCTCCTACCCCCTCCCCCCCGGTGCGCACTAGGGGATCTGACAGGCGCATCTGGGGGAGGACTACGCGGGTGATTCTAAATGGCGCTTGGCCTGATCTTGCTCGGTGTTCAAAGCAGGTGCCCTGGGCAGGGGCCCGAGAAGCTGCCAGGTGCAGAAGAAGGCTTGGTAGGAAAGGGGTCTGTCCTGGTGCAGCAGACCCCACCGGTCTCAGGCAAGCCCACAGAAGGCGTCAACGACTTGCTGTGTTAGAGTTCCGGACAGGGCAGCTGGGGGAAAGGCGCCCAGGCTCCTAGGCGGGTCCTTTGAACACCAATCACGTGGCCTCTGATCCCTAATCCAGGAAGCCTCCACCTGCTGTCATTAAAAATATGTATATTGTAGACTTTATTTCTTAGAGCAGTTAAAGGTTGACAGGAAAACTGAGCAGGAAGTGCAGAGTTCTCTTATACCCCCTCCCCTCACTTTCTCCCCACTCCCGTTTCCCTGTGGTTAAGATCTTGCACTAATGTGCTACATTTGTAAATACTAGTGAGCGACTATCAATTGACACATTATTAACTGACACCTATAGTTTACATTAAGGTTCCTACAGTTTTATGGGTTTTGACAAATGCATAGTGTCACATATCCACAATAACTAGCATCATAGGGATAGTCCCACTGTTGTGAAAATCCGGCCTGCTATACCTAGTCATTCCTCTCCCTCGCTGACAATCCCTGATGACCAGGATTTACTGTGCCTGTTTTGCCTTTTCCAGAATGTCATCTATTTGAAAACATACTGTGTGAGGCCTTTCCGGATCTACGTCTTTCACTTAGCTACAGGCATTCAAGATTCCTCCATGTCTTTTTGTGGCTTGATAGCTCATTTCTTTTTATGGCTGAATAATACTCCATGGTATGGACTTGCTGCCATATTTATTTAGACTTGTTGCCATTCCAGGTAACTGTCTCTTCCTGCAGGAAGGTGTTATGCCCCAATAATAGGTCCGTGACTAAAGGAGTGAGACTGATACAAAGCGAAGGTCAAGCAAAGCTTTATTTTGCGCCAAGCATCAAGAATCTAACCGAACGTTTGGGGCCGCACCTCTTACAAGAGAGGGCGACCCTTCTCTGTTTCACAGACTAGCTTTTAAGGGCAAAGGCCATGTGGTCAGGCCTGGCCACGCACAGGTGGCCGATGAGATTGTAACACACACAGGAAACTCCACAGTGATGCTAGGTGACCAATTGAGTTACAATTTACCCTAGTAGACATCTGAACCAGCCTATTACACCTTGATTGGGATTGGCGCCAAAAAGGCTCCCAAAGGGCGGGGCCCATACTCCTGGGTAACCAGGGAGACAGTATGCATCTCCCCCCCACCCCCCGACTGATAGATGTCTCCTCCTGGCCTGACCCACCTTTGTATCTGGGCTTTGTTACCTGAAGCTGGTTTCCGGGACTTGTCTCCAAGTAAATCCCCTGGGGGAAGGGGAGCAGGGACAGTTTCTAAATAGGTCCTTACAAAGGGAAGAGAGAAATTAAGAGTATATTATCTTGATGAGCACTGAGTAATATCGGAAAGTGTTGAATCACTGTACTGTACATCTGAAACTGATATAATGCTGGATGTTAACTACACTGGAGAAGGAGGAAGAGGAGGAGGAGGAAGAAGAGGAGGAGGAAGAGAAGGAGGCCTGGGGAGGCAAATGCAACTATCTTTCTTACACCCTCAACATTTGAAATTCCTTTCCATTTGGGGGGGATCCGCAGGTGTGCCTGACTGGTGGAAACCAGGACCTCTCTGCACTACCAAAGGCAAAAGTATCAGACTTTGCCCTCCCACCAACGCCAGCAATGCCCTAAGCTTAGCCACTCACACGCATGTGACTGAGACTTGGACCACACAATGAGGGACATACAGGCAGGAAGAGTTGGCATTTATTCCAGGGGAGCTCTGACATCGGTGGTGGGGCTCATGGCTGCAGCCGGCATGCAGTGGGGGCATCACAAGCCCCCCAACTAGGATGCTGTTTGGGGCAAAGGCTCGTGACCCCCTGGCTATGCTTTAACTCTGCCCATTTTCTGAATGTAGATAGTTAGGTTTCCTTGGGTGGTCTGAGATTTTTGTCTTTGTGCCAGTCATTTCCTAGTTTGCTTCAATTAGCCATTATCAGTTTCTGTTTGGGAGACAGAATGCTGGCAGTGTGAAAACTGATACTAGAAGTCAGGTGCAGGAAGTGAGGGGTACATGATGTTGGTTTTCTGGTCTGGTTGGGGCTAAAAGCAGTGACCATCTGACCCGTTATTCAGGAATTGGAACCTGGCAGTTATTGACACAGTGACCAAGCAGGGAAGTTGACTATTGTCTAGGTCACCTGGAATGAAGTGCGCAGGGAGGGCCAGGCCCCAATATACTAAATTACCATAGAACACCAGGAAGCACTATACAGTAGAGTGGCTAATACTGTTGGCACAGGACCTTTAAAGAAAATGAAACCCAAACGTGTAAACCTTCTACTCCAGCTGGTGCCAAGTGCAGAGAGACTTATCTCTTACCCCTGAGTAACCGAAAAGGCCTCCAACCAAAAGTGGGGTTTGATCCTGCAGGTTACTGACTTATAATGTCAGTTAAAGGAACAGTATCCTTGTCTCATGCGTGAAAGATAGGACACTAATCAGAAAAGAGTGGGATTGTTGTACCCACTCGGCACTTATTCAATGGACTCAGAAACAAAGGTCAACACTTCAGGCATGGAGGCTAGGAGCCAGCTCCACCAAATGGATTGTGTGCACCCCACCCCCCCGAACCTGGCCATGCCAGGGAAGGGTGCCTAACATTCCAATTAAATCCCCTAATAAAAAGATGGTGTTTTAGAGGCCGGGCAAGCAGCCAGCAATGTGGAAGCCAGCTGGTTATGTTAGGAACCTCCTGGATGGGGCGCTGCTTTGTTCTCACTGGAATACTTATTTTGAGTTTACATGACGTTTTTGAAGTGAAGCAGGTTACCTGTGCAACAAAGGAATGCTGTAGGTAAGCCTCACAGAAATGAGGGAAGAATCTCCCCTTTTCTACCCTCTCTCCCACTGCATAGCCCAGTGTCCCTCGTGGTCTTGGCAAGTGAACCTCTGCAGTCTCTGATGTCAGGTAACCTCCCTTCGGTTACTGCCCTGATGCCTTGTGGGAAGGACTGGTGAAGGTCTGCGAGCTGGGAGCGAGGGAGGGGTGCGGGTGGGGTCACAGGCAAGGGTCGATGGAGCTCAGGGAGGAGGGAAGGAATGATGGGGCGCGGGGTCCCCCCCAAACCTGGTGCCTCCCGCAGTTCAGACGCGGCTCTAGAGGAAAAGTGCCTATTGGACAAGAGAGAGTCTCTGGGGAACTGGAAGGCGGCCTCCTGGCCACAGGGTGGTCCCTGGTGAGCTTCTGCTGGGCCGGCCAGCAACGACTAGAACTCGCGCGGGGCTCTGGAACGCTTGGGTGCGGCGTCACAGCTGAAGTCATGTAAAGAGGAGCCAACCTCCCAGAAGGGGGTATAGCTCAGGGGTAGAGCATTTGACTGCAGATCAAGAGGTCCCCGGTTCAAATCCGGGTGCCCCCTACTGGGCCTTTGCTTTATTGCTGAACACGGAGGTACCACTGTCTCGGGTGGCTTTTGTCCCCTGGTATATTGAAGTGGCAGGATGACCCATTGGTCACCTCCCGTGGTAACTTTGCCGTTTCACTCCCAGAGGTGAGGGCGCTCTGCACCCCATTGCTCTGGGCTCCATCGTAGGGATCAATCTGGACCAACCAGGAGACAAACTCACACAGTAACTTAAGTGGGAAGTTTAATATAAAGAATTATTGTGTTGTGAAAAGAGTAACCACACAGGTGCAAAGAAAACTCCAAAGTTATCCTAGGGAGAAGAACCCAAAGGGCACATTTGGAAGGGGGAACCCCCCCCCCCAAAGCTGGGAGTAGATCCCCGGGGAAGGTGTGGTTGCAGCAACCTGACCTGTTCACGGTCTCCGGACAAGCAGCGAGCAAACCTCTTGCGCACAGGAGAGGCCCCTGGAGGCGAGAGGTCTGGAGTGCGCAGCAAAGGCGCCGGAAGGGCTCGGGGACCAGACCTCTGCGGGGCAAGGCGAGCGGGGCTGGCCGGCACGCGCAGGTGCGTGGGCGGAGTGGGGAGGGCCCCGCGGGGGTTGGGGGTGGTGGGGGTCGCCGGCCCAGCCAGGGCTGCCAGATCGCCGTGGTGGGATTTCTTTCTCTGGGTGCCCGGCTGGGTCCTCACGCACCCACACCTCTGACCAACCAACCATGCAGCGGAGACCAAGGGGAAGCGGATGGAAAAAACAAAAACAAAAACCCACCACCACCACCACCAACAACAGGTAGCCGAAATTGGGGAGACAAACCCCTTTTCTCCCACAACATCCCTCCAGCGCCCTCTACTGACAGCTGCTCACATTACAGGAGAAGCGCTTCTAGAAACCGCTCCGCTGTCGCAGGGCGGGCATGGGGGCCTGAATTTGGACCCGAGAGTCAAAAAACTCGGTAGCTGTGTGCGTGTGACTTGTTTGGGGCAACAGGACGTTAGCGGGTGTATGCAGGCGAGGGGCTTGAGATCAGCTTGCCAGGGTAGGTTTGTCTTCTGGGGCTTCTCTTAGTACCATGAGATGTGTCCCTCCTGCGAGCCGCTGCCCCTTCCGCCTGGACCCCAGCAATGAGCACACCCGGCCGCATCTCCAGCCCAGCTCATCTAGCGGAGCCGAGGCCGGCTGGACCCGCGGCCGGCTGGACCCGCAGCTTGAAGCGGACCTACCCAGCCCAGCCCAGCCTAGATCAACTGAATCACATTCAATATTCTGCCCCGCGGGCATGACGGTAAATACCCATTGTTGTGTGTCACCGGTTTGGGGCGGCTTGTTTTGCGACACTATTGTGGATTCGACTGGCAAATACTAAAATTGACATGCAGAAGGGGGCGCCTCCTATAAAAAGGCCTGAAGTACAGGGCGTGCCTTCGCAGGGAAGCAACAGGTGCGAGGGAACGGTCAGAATCAGCGGGGGAAATGGGAACCGATTACCGACAGGGCGATCAGAGGCGCGCGACAGCCTGGGCGGCAGGAAGTGCCCTTGAACTTGTAGTGGGTGGGATAGGATGTTTCAAGGAAAAATACTGAATACCTGAGCGATTATAGGCTGTTTTTGATAAGGTCCCACAGAGAAAGATTTGAGTTCAGAAGAGAACCTCCGTCAGAATTCCTCTAAATTCGGTTTGCCGTCAGAATTTAGAGGCAATCTAGATAGCTCGGAACTGCATGGTCAGAAAAATGAAACCATCCTCTCCAAAAGAAAGGTGAGGCCGTTATTACATCACTTTAGGAAAAAGACTAACTCCAGAGCTTTCCCGTAAGATATAGCCTCAAACCGAATCGAGCTTAATGCTCTCATAGACTCAGAATATGCCCAAATACTTATCCTTGAGCTGGAGGCAGAGCAAATGTCGAAAAGAATTGTGATCGTGTAGCTTTTGGCCCAGGGAGTCAAATAAATAGAAAACCCACAGGATGCTTGAGAGACCTGTGCTGCCAAGAGCGTTACTAGCCTGGATGAAAAGAAACGAAGACTGGGAAGTAAAAGGACCTGGGCTTCCCGCATTCTACAGGGGGAAGCAAGTTCGGAAGAATGCTCGGCCACCAAAAAGGACAATTTTCCAATGATCCCTTCAAAAATTGCAGAGAACGCTGAAGAAAAAGGAAGACTCCTCAGACTCAGGCAGAACAATGGACAGGCAGCTGTCCTGACACAGCAGAATCAGAGCCTAATCATGCTGAGTTTGGGGGTGGTTTGTTAGACAATATTATTGTGAAAAGCCTGACAAATACTGACACTGGGATCCAGGAGGGGGCTCTGGCTGGAACAAGAGGTAAGAGAGGAACATGGCCACATTTGTCTAGCTTTTCGATTTCTGTGAACCAGTTTCTATGACCATGTGTTTCCCATCATGACCAGTCTTTGAATGTAAAAGGGTTTAGTGCCCTAAAGTCTGTTCCTGTACTATCATCGGGTTTTGGGTGTGTGATTCGTTTTTTAAGTTTATAGGTCTCTGAATCAAGAGAAGCTTCCCCTAGATCTAGTGCAGATCATAGTATCCTGGACTTTGACTGAATGAGGCTTTGGGGGTCTTGGGGTAAAGCTGAGTATGTTATGCGTGCAGGAGAGATTAAGTAATTATGACCAAGAGGGCAGACCACAGTGGATTAAAATGTTGGCCCCAGTTCTGAACTTATTCTGGTGAGCCCTTTGCCGCAAGACTTTTCAGATGCTCCCAAGAGAAGCGGAACAGATTTCCTCGCCCTTGATGTCAGGCTGGGTGCTGAGACTCGCTTTCACTGATGGGATGTTAGCACCTGGATCACAAGCCGGGGCTTGAAACCTGCTTGTGTAGCTGGGCAGGATTTGTTTGCAGTTCCGCCATTCCGGGGAGAAAAGTTTCCCTGCGAGCTGCCACTCTTCCGACTTGGATCCAGGAATAAACAGACTTGGAGCAAACCTGAGCACGATTCACATCAAGGATCCAAGCCCAGATGGACCCTCAGCTTGAAGCAGGGCCCCCAGGTCAAGCCCAGACTAGATGCACTGATTGCCATGCATTTTGATGACCTATGGACATGAAAACAAATGCTTATTGTGGCACGCATCTGAATTTGGGGATGATTTGTTATGAAATATCATTGTGGACGTAGCTAATCCAGGCACGATTCTTACACTTCCTCTCCCTTCCCCCTCCCACGTACTGAGTGAGGGGAGGGCAGGAGACTACAGTTTACCCAAGGAGTTCGGGTTGTGGCTACAGAGTAGAAGAGTGCTGTTAGACAAGGGAAGGTCTCTGGGGAATGGAAGGGCCAACTCCTGGCCAGAGGGTGTTCTCCAGCCAGTTTGTGGTGGGGTTACCAGTTTCACAGGTGGACCAAAAGAGAATAGAATGTCCAGTGCACCATGTAATGCTTGGGTGTGGCAGTGCAGGTGAACTATGCTGAAGAGGAACATGATTTCAGCAAGGGGGTATAGCTCAGGGGTAGAGCATTTGACTGTAGATCAAGAGGTCCCTGGTTCAAATCCAGGTGCCCCCTATAGGTGTCTTACCTTATTGCCAAGTGCAAATAGGTAACCTCATTTAGGGTCCTGCTCATTGTAAAGTCATCTACATCAGCAACCTCCCTGGGTCTGTGTCAGTTTCCACAAGTGACTTCTGGGGCACAGCACATATCATGGTACTGTCATTAATGATGTGTGTGTCAGAAGTTTCTTACTCCTTAAAATTTACGTTATGATCAGGAGTTACCCAGCCTGTCTGCACCGGAATTATTTAGGGACCTTAGTAAAAATACAAATCAGCTGTAGGAATTGGGATTTATAGGGCTAAAGAGATGCCCGGGAGCTTCTGTTTTGAGGAGGCACAGATTCCCCCCCCTGCTAAATTTGATGGTAACATCCAGGCATTCCAAGTAGCTGGAAAATTATTTTGGAACTTACAACACTATGTCATTTTAAACAACATTCTAGTGGTAAACATCAATGATTTTTCAAGTTAGTGCCTTCTGCCCAGGACTGAGGGAATTGTAAGAGATGGGCTGTAAGCCCAGAGAGTAGCCAGGGTGCAGAGGTAAGAGAATGTGGCTATGGTAGCGTGGTGACAGACCGCACGGTCACAGTCCGGCGAAGCATGGTGACAGCCCATAACTAATAACTCGACTCCGCATTAAAGTTCAGAATTTAAACACGCTTATTAGATGAGACCAAGAAAAGTGCTTAATTGCCAACCTAGAGGTCCCTGATTCCAATTCTTTTTCCCTCGCAAACTTTGAACCTTCTTTCCATGTTTTGAGGATTCCCCCATTGTGTGAGCCCTACTGGAAGAAATGGCTCTGCTTGTGGCTGCAGAATAGCTTGTGGCTATTTTCTCCCTTTTCACCCCATAGTATTTCTGGCCAAACAGGTGCTCCTGACTCACACTGCACTCAGACCGAGTGACACAAATTCCAGGGTTGGCAGAGCTCAGGCATCGTCCAGCAGCTCCCTAATGGCTGGCCGAGAACCCAGCAGGCGGAGTCCCCTTAGATCGCCCCTGCCTCGCGAACATTCCCTTCCGTGCTGCGGGCTCCCTGCCACCTAGACAAGGACGGTCTCACCTTTTCCCATAGGCAGAGCCAGTTCCTGTCTCTGCAACAATGTGCCTAGGCTGATACAACATTTGGAGTCGGTTGCAGGCAAAAGACCTTAAAGAAAGTGGGGTGGATGTAGGATTTCTTGCCGTGTTTGGGATAGAAGAAAGTAGAAATCCAGGGGATTCATCTGGGCTGGAAATCCGAGAACCCATGGGCTCTCAGTGGTCAATGAGCTGATTGATCAGTCACACAGATTCAATTGACTAATGGATTGGAGGCAGCTTATCCTTCCAGTGGGCATTTAATGGCTGTTTATGGCCGATGTCTTCTCTGATTGGTCAGTGTCCGTGCTTTAGCAATGGCTAAAAGTACCAGCCCTTCTTGGAGTAAATTTCCCACTGGAGGACACACACATAGACACACACACACACACACGCACTTTGAGATCTCCCATTTGAATGTATATGATGATCTAGCCTTTCTGCTTTTTATTCAATAATGAGTTGAGCTTTGTAGGAAGAGAAACAGCCCTGTTCCTTAGTCAAGGGGATATTTGGCAGACGTCTCCGCAGAAGACAGAGAACAGGAAAACCCTGAACTTATCTTAAAGCCTCCTTCTCTCACATGTTCAGATGCGACAACAACTATTTCCTTGGTCATTCCTGTATAATTGCTGGTGCAAATGTTTCCATAAAAACTGGTGTTGAGGACATGTAGGAATTGTTTCCGGCTTCCCAACCCATCTCCCTTCCTAATAACATCCCAGTTTTCCGTGGATACAGGCTGGTAGAACGGAAGTCTACGCCCTTCTATACCTTAGAGGTAGGCAGGCATCTCGTGTAGATGTTCTCCTCGGGATTCCAGCCATGGACAGGAGACAAAGTGCCCAGAGCAGCTGATTCTGGGTCATGTGGATGGAATTCGACTCTGGCCTCTTGCCATGAGTCAACGTGGCCAAGCCCTTCCCGAGCCTTATCTTCTGCTTCCTAGCAATTCTGTGATGTGTTTCCAATGAGCCCTTTTCTGAAATTAAAAAAGACAGTTTGCTGACAAAGATCAGCTGACAAAACGGGCTTTACCTTCTTCTCGCTTTCTAGCCATTGGAATGCGGCGTGATGACATCCTTGGACTGGCCTGGTGGATGAGGTACAGAAGCTTTGTAAGAAAAATCCATCTAGTTCTACAGAAATGCATAAACTGTTTCAAATAAGAAGACCACTGGAGCCGCCAAAATGACGTCAGATATCCTGACTCTGGATGTCCCCGTGCTCTGAGATCACCAGTCTGGACACAGGGTCTTTGGTTCAACACAATCCGGAAGGGAGCTGGTGGGCTCGGGGGGCAGCTGGGACCTGTCTCCACCGGCCCATTTCGAATCTTGTTGGAATCAGACTCTTTTCAGGATAAAACCATCTCTTGTTTAAGGACAGAAATGATTGGGGTTGTTGCCTTTTTTTTTTTTTTAAGCAAAACTAACTTGTGTGGAGAAAAGCAAATGGGTCATTTCAGAGATAACGTGTTTATAATTTGCATATCACTTTCTTACAAAGATAAAACTATTCTTCTATGATGTGTTTAACAGTAAAAGGAATTGATTACTTTTTCATGCTGATTTTTAAAAGGCTTTTAGGATACCTGTCTTAGTGGCTACAGTGTAAAGGGTGATTCGTGTCCCCTGAGGAGACTGAGGAGGTGGCCGTGCTGTGGGCAGGGAAGATTTCTAGAAGTCTCTGGAGAAGGACAGAGGAAGTTCAGAGTCAGACAGAGGTCCATCTGGGTGCGGGTTAGTCAGCCAGTTCTCCCTGGTTCCCTAGAGGTGAGGAGTTATAGTGCGCAATGCCTCACAGGCGACACGGGGACCATCAGCAATGCCCAGACCGATAAGGGGGCCGAGTTCCGAGGGAGGAGCCTCTGACCGCATATCAAGTAGTCCCTGGTTCAAGTCTATGCATCACCTGGTGGCCCTTCCTCTTGTTCTGACCACACATCTGCAGTCACCCTGTCCTGGGTCTGGCTCCGATGACCATGAGTCTCTCGTTCCCACCTCACTGCCTTTCCAGGCTTTCCACCCTCTCTTCGGGTCACACCGTCTGTCTGACACAGGGAAAGAATAACAAACAGAATAAAGGGACAAAAGAAGAGAGGTGAAGGGGATAGTTCATCTGCCCAGTTTAGCGCAAAGAGGCGTTTAATCATACACACGGATCCTAGTCATAACTCGTCATTAAACCAAGTTTTGGGGGCACGATTTTAGTGACTGTCTTTATTTTTGTTTTCCAGATCTATGCCATGCAGGGCACAAAGTAAACTGATCGCTCCGAAATCATCAGGAGCTTGTTAGAAACTCCCGTTGTCCCTTGTCCCCTTCCCAGAGAGTCTGGTTTAGGGCTTCCCAGGGGCCCAAGTTCTTGGGGCCCAAGAACTTTGACTTTTCCCAGCCCTCCTCAACCCTAACCTCAGAAGGTCTGTTGAGCAGCCATTTCTGAGTCCAGCTCTTCCAGATGAGTCCAGAATGTTCTAGTGGCAATCTTCAATGTTTTCAAGGCCAGTGCCTACCCCCAGGGGCTGAGCGTAGGAAGAACACTGGCTCTAAGCAGAGGTAAGAGGCAGGGATGGGCATAGCAGGTACGACATGCTTCTGGGGGTGTAGGATGGAGAGCACTACCAAGAGCTCATCTCAAGGTGACGGTCAGGGTGTGGCTCTGCAGGATTAGAGTGCTTATTAGACACCTATGAGCAAGTGGGGGTATAGCTCAGGGGTAGAGCATTTGACTGCAGATCAAGAGGTCCCTGGTTCAAATCCAGGTGCCCCCTACTATACTTGCTTTTACCCCCTCCAACAGCTGTTGTCTCCCTGGTAATGAAACCTCAGAGAGAAGAGATGAACCAGGACCCCTCAGTTTCACCTTCAGAGTTTCTCACAGACTCAGGTGGGCTCCACCGCCGAAGCCCACCATGCTGTGCTGGCCGGGCCCCCTCGGTGGCTGCAGATGGGGTGTTCTGCTATTCTCTGCCCAGCACCGGAACCCCAACCCAAAATAGTGGGTCTTGGTGGAAAGCCCAGCTCTGCGACCTGCTCTACCAAACAGGTGTGCCAATACTGCTTCCCCCACCCCACACCCCCGACTGCTGGCTGAAGGCCCGGCTCAGCAGTTCCAGAGTGAGCTTCATTCCAGGGTCTAGACCTCTGGCTCCTCGGCAGAGCTGGTGGTTCTTCAAGCACCCCCTGGGGGCCACAGGGTTTCCTGCCCCAAATGGTGCTCTGTTGTGGCTCCGGCTGTGATGGGGGTCCCTGGGGTCCCTTGGAGCCTGACCTTCCCACCCTCCCTCCAGGGCCATGGGCTCCCGACAGGCTGCCAGGGACCATCTAGTCTGTTTCCATCAAACAGAAGTGCATTCTGGGCTTGCACCTGTGTGCGTGCCTGGTTACGGGAACTGGTCCTCTGAGTAACTGATCCTCAGAGAGAAGCAGTGTGTGGGAATGAAGGGTTAACCACCCGACCTCCTGTGCTGAAGTCAGGAAAGGACCGCTTGGTCCAACCTGGCTGGGAAGCGGCAGACCAGGGTTAACAGACGCAAAACAGCCAAACAGCTTATTGCCTGCTGTCGGCTGAAATGGCCGTGGAGAGGAAGACCCCGGTGGCTGATTCTAACACGCCAGGCATGACCAGCTCAGAGGTCCAGCTTCTATATCCAGCCCTCAGAAGCCGAGAAAATCTGCCTAAGGCACCCCGTGGCAGGGCCAAACTCCAGAGGCAAACTTGAATCCAGCCGGCGCTAAATTCCCTGAAACTGGTAGCCTCTGTGGTCTCTTGGGTGAGCGCTGGGGCATTTATCAGGGAAGAATAGTCCTCCTAAAACTGTGAAGGACATTTATGAGAGGATATGGAGAAATCAATCCCAGCTCCAAATGCCACCAATGCCTCCAGATTTCCTCTTAGATCCGGGCTGAGGGAACTGCTCTCAGAGGGTCCGCTTCCCCGCCCCTGCCCACCGAATGCAGTAGCTGTCCACTCGCTCTAGAAATGGAAAACCCCCAGTGGGGAGCTTTCCGGCCCATCAGAATCTTTGTGCTTTGGAACCCACAAAGCCTGTGGCTCCAGGAGGGGACAGGGAGGGGTCCCCGCTTGGGGGAGGGGGTGTGGTCTGACTGTCCTAGTCAGGGGCTTCAGCCAGCAAAGTAGAAGTCCCCATGCCAGTTCAGAAGGCTTTGGGGCTTTGGTACCCCCAAACAGGCAGCCTTAAACCCCATCCCTGCCCCCTCCAGATGTGCTGAGCCCAGACATGAGGCCTTTCAAGGCAGATGGGGCTGCTCACTGGGAGGGCGGCGTCCGTCTTCCTGGCCAAATGCCTCCCCCAGGCTCAGCCCCAGGATTTGGCCTTGGGATGAGGAAGGGGAAAAGGAAGCACCCTTCAGCCGGTGGTCGAACAGGGGAAGCTGGGGGAGAAGGGAGCCCAGGAAGACGTGGAGTGACGAGGGAAGGAGGGGAGCACGAAAGTGTGCCAGCGAGAGACAGAAGGAGGGGAGGGGTTGGGCGGGACAGGGCGGCTTCAGGGCACTGATATGAGGGGTCAGTGGGAAAGGGGAAGGAGCTCATGGCCAGGAGAGGGTGAGTCAGCCAGGACATGGGGCCTGCTGGAATAAACAGAAACTACTGGGTCCTGGGCGGGGGGGGAGGGTCCCCTCCCTGGGGGAGGCCACAACCATGAAGTGGTGTCAACCAGGACACAATGTGAAGGGAGCCCTGGCTCAGGGGGAAAGACCTGACTACAGGCCGGGAGGGCCACTGCGAGCTCGTCTGGTTTACTGGACATTCAGTGGCCATGATTCGGGCCATTATTAGGAAAGGCCTCTCTCCTCCAGCCCAGGGCAGCCTCAGCTATGGGGAGGGGAAAGCAGCTGAAGGCAGTGGGCCCCGTCGCATCTTGTTCCAGGTTAGGGAAGTGGAAAGAACCCAAGACCAGCCATGTGGGATCTGGCCCCAACCCTATGATTAATCAGGTGTGTGCTTGGGCACATCTCTTAATTATGGCCTCTTTTCAAGCCTGTAACATGGGGCAACAAAGAAAATTGGTGGTTTCCAATTCTGACTTTCCACTGGGATCATCCCATGAGCTTGTTAAAAATAGAGTCCCTTGGCCCCATGCCCAAGGGGGCACCGATCCAGGCAGCCTGACCAGGAGCCTGTAAGCTGTATTTCCATGAAAGCGCATGCCACGGCTCTTACCATCTCACACGCCAGGGGTTGTGACAGGCCGTCCAGCAGGGGACCTTTGGCCTTAGGGAAGCTCAGAGCCCTCCACTGACATAGCCCTGCCTTGACACTGACGTCCTTGGCCGTGGATGGCTGGCACAGGCGGAGGGGTTGCAGAAGGACATGGTGGACAGGAATGTCTTCCACCTGCCCCAGAGCAGGTCTCAGAGGCTGGCTAGACATGAGGGGCTACATCAGTGTCTGAAGGAGTTCTGGAATTAATGACAGAGGCCAGACGTCTTCCCGTCAGTGTGAGGTGAGCTTTTAAGGACAGATGATCCTTAGCTGTCCCTGTTCTTACTGATTTTTGGATGCAGCTCTAGCTCTCTTTCCCTCACTGAAGCCCATGACTCTACACCAAGGGCAGAGAGAAAAGAGCCCATTTGGGAGTAAAAGTTTGTAAAGGGGGCACCCGGATTTGAACCGGGGACCTCTTGATCTGCAGTCAAATGCTCTGCCCCTGAGCTATACCCCCTCAACTGATAGAATGGTCTAAGTCACACTTTTACCTGTGTTGCTACATCACGGTTCAGTTTTGCTGGTTGGCATTTCCCACCCAGCTCTGCTTCTCTCAGCTCGTGTCTTCCTCGTGCAGGGATCGCAGCCCTCCCTCTTCCCACCTCTCTACTATATGCACCTGTCTGAGGATGCCCCCAGTCGCCTTGTTGACCTTTACAGGTGGGCAGAGCTTTAAAACCATCCAGATCACTCTCTTCAACACTAAGGGCTTTTGAGCATGTCAGGGACACTGGGACGGTGACATAACTGTGGCCGATGACAGCACCTTCCCTGTGCTGAGGGAAGGTTCAAAGGTTCAGAGCCCATGTCCAAAGGTTACTTAATGACACAGAAGAACGCCCATAAGGGGCACCTGGGTAGCTCAATCCGTTAGGCGTCTGCCTTCAGCTCAGATCAGGGTGCTGGAGTCCTGGGATTGGACTCTCTGCTCAGGGGGGATTCTGCCTCTCCCTCTGCCCCTCCTCCTCTGCCCACCCTGGCTCGTGCTCACTCTCTCTCAAATAAATAAAAAAAAAAATCTTTTTTTTTTTTTTTTTAAAGAACATCTGTGTTAATATGTCATGTGAAAAGGCAGGTTACAATGCAAGCTGGTGCAACCACTCTGGAAAACAGCAGGGAGGTTCCTCAAAAAGTTGAAAATAGACCTACCTATGACCCAGCAATTGCACTACTGGGCATTTACCCTAAAGATACAAAAGTAGTGATCCGAAGGGGCACGTGCACCAGAATGTTTATAGCAGCAATGTCTACAATAGCCAAACTATGGAAAGAACCTAGATGTCTGTCAACAGATGAGTGGATAAAGAAGATGTGGTATATATACACAATGGAATACTATGCAGTCATCAAAAGAAATGAAATCTTCCCATTTGTGACGACGTGGATGGAACTAGAGGGTATCATGCTTAGTGAAATAAGTCAATCGGAGAAGGACAACTATCACATGATCTCCCTGATATGAGGAAGTGGAGATGCAACGTGAAGGGTTAGTGGGGTAGGAGAAGAATAAATGAAACAAGATGGGATCAGGAGGGAGACAAACCATAAGTGACTCTTAATCTCACAAAACAAACTAAGGGTTGCTGGGGGAGGGGGGTTCGAGAGAGAGGGGTGGTGTTATGGACATTGGGGAAGGTATGTGCTATGGTGAGTGCTTAGTGTGTAAACCTGGCGATTCACAGACCTGTACCCCTGGGGATAAAAATACATTATATGTTTATAAAAAAATAAAGATAAAAAAAAGAAAAGGCAGGTTACAAAACAGTGTGTCTGAGAGAAATTGTAGATGATCTCAGCTTTTTTTCTGCACTTTTATTTATCTTTCAAGTTTTCCATGTTGAGCTTGTGACCTTTGTTTTAAAAAAAGAAAAGATACTGAGGAGAAATTATACTCTAGGAAAGTTCCACTCCTGGGGATTTATCCATCAGAAATACTCAGGTGAGCGCACAGAGATCCACATCTGTGGAGACTCGTTACAACTTTTGCCTTTTTGTGCTTTAGCAATAAACTAGAAACCACCTAACTCTCCACTGACTGGGAGTAGATCACAAAGCAGTCACAGGATAGGGTATGATACAACAGAAACAGATGACAGAGGTCCAGAGTACGATCTTGGAAAGACGCTTAAACAATATCACTAAGGGCCAAAGGCAAGTTGCCTGGCATATGTATGATGTGAACTCATTTGGACCTTTAGAAAGATACCATGGAAATATATTATTATATATTAAGGAGCGCCTGGGTGGCCCAGTCAGCTAAGCACCTGCCTTTGGTTCAGATCATGATCTCGGAGTGCTGAGATGGAGCCCCTCGTAGGGCCCCCTGCTCACTGGGGGGTCTGCTTGTCCCTCTCCCTCTGCCCCTGCCTCCTGCTCATGTTCTGTCTCTGTTTCTCTCTCAAATAAATAAATAAATAAAATCTTCTTTTAAAAAGATTATACACACATACAAAGGTATTTACATATAAATATACATTAAATTTTTATATATATAAAAAAATTTTTTGAGAGAGAGGTGGGGAGGGGCAGAGAGAGAGGGAGAGGGACTCTCAAGCTGACTCTGTGCTGAGCAGGGGGCCTGACGCAGGGCTTGATTCCCCTCCCCAGAGATCACAAGCTGAGGCAGAACCAAGTCGGACGCACAACCAACGGCGCCACCCAGGCAGCCCTAAAAATATATATTTAAATATAAATTTTTATATTTATGTATGTGTTATATATAGCATAACTGTTATATAAATATATATCATCTCCTGTGGGAGAAAAGAAACCAAACAACTACTGCCAACGAGGGGGGGGATTCTTTCATCTTCCAATTTACACATCTAATAATAACCCACATGCCTACACACTCCAGCCTTGCAGGTACTGAGTGGCTAAAAATAACTGAGAGAAAGCACTACAAATATTCTTTCCTTTCCTGCCTTCCGCAGCTGCACACATCCTGATTCCTCCCTCGGAGGGAGCCCGCTGCCTGGTATGCAGCGTGTTGGCAGGCCAGGCAGTTCCTGAGAGAGGTACTTCAGAAGGCGTTACTCACCCCTGTACAGGTCGTCTGGGTGTGGCTACACAGATGAAGAATATTAATTAAGTCACCCCATAGCAGGAGGGGGTATAGCTCAGGGGTAGAGCATTTGACTGCAGATCAAGAGGTCCCCAGTTCAAATCTGGGTGCCCCCTATTTATTCTTAATTTAAATTGAAGCTGCATTTTTAAAAACTTCCTCTTCCTTATTAGGCGTCAATGTGAAGTTGTTTTCCCCTGAAACCATCCAGTGCTGGGCCTTAATACCATAGTTGCTCTGTCTGCCCAGCTCCTTGAGTTCTGGGTCTCCTCCGATTCATCCCTAAGTGGGCATCATCAGTGTCCCAGTTATCAGTGTCCCTGTCCTATGGCAGGAAACCAAGGATCTGCCGTCTTGCTGCTTCTGTCCTGTCTGTTAAGCAGAGGTAGCGTCTTGTGCTGGAATGAGGGGCAGAAGAGGGGGAGGGAAGCATGTCCTTGTAATTGAAACAAAGGAGTCAGGTATCTGCTGTGGGGTGGGGTGTAGCTTAATTGGAGCTATGATCGGATTCTGCATCTCCGTGAGTCCACCTTTTGTGGACAGTGAGAAAATTGCTGTTCCCTAGAGACACTTGTCTCCACCCAGGTCAGCACAGGAAAAGTGCTAATGATTTTATTCTCTAGCTCCTTGTTTTTTATTCTAGGCAAAAGCCAATCCCAGGAGTCTAGGTCACTCTCAGTAGCAGATAATGTTGCTGGTTCCCTCGCACACACTCTGGTTCCAGGGTCTGTCAGCCCCACACTCACCATCTTTTGTGTGATCCTATCATCAAGAGAAATCTGTTAGCTCCATGGACTCCTGCGGATTTTTACCAGTTCCATTCCACGGTGCAGGGATCTCATCTCTCAACTCCCGGGGTCTCTTCCTATAGTTGCCAAAAGGAGACAGGAAAAGAGAGCAAAAGAACCTAGAACTTGAAGGACAAAGAAGATAGGCAACTTAAACCAAACTGTTATCCGTACTAACATTAAATGTAAATGTATAAAATACCACAGTAAAAAGACAAAGAATGTAACTGGATTAAAAAAAAAAAAAGAACAACGAATGTAACTAGATTAAATAAAAAAAGAACAACTATAGGATGTTCACGCAAGATAGGTAGAAAACATAAGTATATAAATATATTAAAAATAAAAGGACAGAAAGAGATTAATACCAGACAAATAATTTTTAAGGCAAAAATCATTACAAGAGATAAAGATGATCATTTTGTATCTCCCTCTAGGGAAGCCTAGACTCCTGTTGGCCCCAAACCCCAAGCCCCTCCTGGCCTGTCCTTCCCTCTCCACTTCTGCCTGTGGTGGTTGCAGGAATTTGTCATTTCTGCCCCCTCCCCTCCAGCACTGTTGCTGTAGTTTCACATAGCAAGATTCCACTGTCCACTCAGCTAGGATGCATAATGTCCTTGGTAGTTCTGAGAGCAAAGGGCTAGCTCACTACCTCTGGGGACCCCAGCACAGCCCAGCCCCTCAGCCACACTGCCCTCTTCCACACTTGCCTTCTCCGCCCTGACCTGTCAGCCTCCCCAGAGGCCTCTATGACCCAAGTATCCCAACAGGCATACAGACTGTGTAGGAGTCTGAAAATAATGAGGAGAAACCTCGCCTCCTAGGCCAACAGAGACTCACAATAAAGTCAAAGAATGACATTTCCAAAGGTAGAGAAAGGTTTTCGTATTCACAGTCAGAGCAAGACAACTGAAAAAGGGACCAGCCCCAGCTTAGCGATAAAAATCATATACATGGTCTCATATACACAGGCTCTCTCCCATAAGAGGGAAAGGGCTAAATCAGGGGGTGGGGGCCACTAGGGAGCTCTTGGGAAGGGCAAGAAACAGAAACAGCTCCTACACAATTATGGAAGGCCCCACGGGGAGGAGGAGGAAATGGACAGAGGCTGCCACCAGACGTCATTTTCAGTATCAGAAGGTGTCGTGGGAGGGCAGGGACAGGAAAGGGACAAGCCACCCGGCTCTCGGCCAAAGTTCTAAGTGTTTATGGAACTGGAAAAATAAGTCAGAAATTTGAGTCTTTCTCTAACAAAAAAGAATCAAGCTTCAATGAAAGGGAAACTCTAAAACACATCCCTGAGGATAAAAGAAGTTTTGTTTTTTCAGGCCCTCATGCTGTAATGCTGATAACAGAACTCAGGATAGAGAATATTTTCAACCCGGGGTGTCAGACAGAGAGCTCTGGGCCAGCTGACCGAGTTAGACAAAGTCCGACCACAGTAGCTTCTCTGCTGCCTTTTCCCGCTGTCCTGTGTAAAGGGATTGAAGCTTTCTTGCTGTCAAATAATTTATTATGAAAACCTGTTTTTAGCCCATCGAAAGTGTAGAATTCTGCTATTGATCAAAGCCTAGAGGGTGGTGAAATGTGTTTTAGGGAGTTGGGAGAAAGGTCATAAAAGATGATTGGTGTAAGACATCATAGAAATCACTTGTGAATCCCATGCCATATCTCAGAACTCAGAATGAACTCTGAGATTGTCTACCCACATGCCCAGATGCTCCTTTTCCAAACCACAGAAAGTCAATACACTCTCTAGTTTGGAGATGGATGATATAATTCAGTGGTCCCTTATGCAGAAGTTTACTTGTAAAGCTTGAAGAAGACATACGAACGTCTTCAGTAGTTCCTCAACGTGCACGTGAACATGGGAGCCACAGATCCCAGCCCTTTGGCTTGGAAAGAGAAGACCCCATCCACCCCATTCACAGAAAGCCTGAATTGAGAAGGGGGAGCCCTGAGGACACAAAGGCAGAGACGGGGACTGTCCCTGGAAGATACTGTTCACATCAGATCACTGATGCTGCCCACTTAGGGATGAATCGGAGGAGACCCAGAACACAAGGAGCTGGGCAGACAGAGCAACTATGGTATTAAGGCCCAGCACTGGATGGTTTCAGGGGAAAACAACTTCACATTGACGCCTAATAAGGAAGAGGAAGTTTTTAAAAATGCAGCTTCAATTTAAATTAGGAATAAATAGGGGGCACCCAGATTTGAACTGGGGACCTCTTGATCTGCAGTCAAATGCTCTACCCCTGAGCTATACCCCCTGCTGCTATGGGGTGACTGAATTAATATTCTTCATCTGTGTAGCCACACCCAGACGACCTGTACAGGGATGAGTAACGCCTTCTGAAGTACCTCTCTCAGGAACTGCCTGGCCCGTTTGGGTGAAAATGCACCAACATGCTGCATATCAGGCAATGGGCTCCCTCCCCCCAAAGCCCCCAGCCTATGTCCTCCTGGCCTACAGCCCCTAGGGGCAGGCAGCAGCCTGGAGAAGCTTTAATGATGGCTGCTAGAATGGCATGGGGAGGCAGATCCCCATGCCTGTCCTGGTGAGAACCTGAAAACCAGAAACTTAACATGATTTAGTGTCTGTCCAAACCCATGTCATGAAGGTCTGACCCTCACCACCCTCGTGGGCTGACATTTGGTTCAGGGTACTCTCTACCAAATCATGGTCTAGGACACAAGGTGATCCTCCCAGCAACCCCTTCTTCAGTTAGTATAGATGGAGAATGAACCACTCCAAAAAGTGGTCAGAAGTAGACGGCAGAAGAGTTAGGCATCCCCAAAAGCACGAACCGACCTATGCTAATGTAATTCAAGGACCAAGAAATGTTACTAGAAAAGAACCCCGTTTGACCTGGCAGCATTCTGATCTGTGGGCCATGCCTGATCCTGTCCAGGAGATAAACTTACTTTGATTTGCATCTTTGCATCACCAGCCATCCCAAGTCCCTGCCCCCACTGACGTCATGGGAGCTGTCAAACTTTCTCTTCTGCAAACTGTCTCTCCCCACTACTGGCATTTCCTCCTCCTACCCACCAGCCTGGATGTCTGACAATCTCCTCAAAAGTCCGCTGGAAGCTTCTCTTTCCCCGTCCTGGCCAGGAGGCTGCAGAAACTCTCATCTTTACACTGATTTCTACCCTGATGCTAAAGTCCCCAGGATTTCTTGTTTCTGCCCAAAAGGGCTGACTGCCAGGTCAAATGGAAAGATTCATGAACCTGCAAGAGTGCAGAACTCCCCAGAGGCCAGAGACTGAGTGCCAGCAAGATCCCTGGTTTTAACAAACCCAAGTGTGTGAGAAGCAGCGTTGCCTAGAGGCCCACGCCATCGGCTCTGAAGGCAGAGAGCCTTGCTCCAAGTCTTGCCCCAGCTGTGCGCCTTCTAGCCAGTTACTTCCCCTCTCTATGCCTCACTGCATAAGCTGTGAAATGATAATAGCATATACTTGATGGACGGGTGGGTAGATCAAATGAGTTAGTCCACATTAAACACTTGAATCAGGACTGGCACTTGGGAAGCTCTATGTCACTGTTTGCTGAGCAAATTTAAAAATGCACAAGGAAACTACCTAATATCCGTGAGAGTCAACGAAATAGGAAACACTGGACTTGGACCTGCAAAGACTCCACCTTTGACATTTGAATAAATCAATGAGGATCTTAAAAGAGAGAAATGAGATCAAAACTGAGGAGCAGAAGACTCAGAAATGATCACATATATTTGAAAAACTAATCAAGACATTCTCGAAATGAAAGATGCAATTAACTTGTTTTTACTTACTTCCTGTTGAAGTGTGATTTACGCAAAGCACACAAATTCTAAACGTACAGCTCAATGAATGCTGACATACACGCTCATCCAAAACCACCACCCAAATCGAGACAGAAAATTTCTAGCATTTTTAGGGTTTCTTTGCACCCCTCCCAACTGCCTCCTCTCCCCAAAGATAACCACCATTCCTTCACCAGCGATCAATTTTGCCTGATTTTGGATTTATTCTTTTGAGTCTGGCTTCTCTCACCCAACCTTAGGTTTCTAAGACTCACACATGTTTTGCCACCGTGACAGTCGTGTGTTCTTTTTGATTCCTGTTTGGCATTCCAGTGTATGACTGTACCGTGATTTATTTATCTGTGCTACTGCCGATGGGCATTCAAGCTGTTTCCAGTTGGGAGCTATTAAGAGAAATGCTGGTATGAACCTTCTTTTATGTACGTGCACTCTAAAGTATATAGTTTGGAATAGATTTGCTGAATAAGAGAGCATTCACAGTTTCAACTCTAACTGACAATGCTAGTTTTCTGAAGCGGTTATATCAAACTGTACTTTTATAGACAACATAGGAAACTTACTACTGCTCCATATTCTCACAATGCTCGGTACCACCAGTCTTCTCCATTTTAACCATTCTGGTGAGAATCTAGTGCTCTCTCCTTGTGATTTCCACCACATCTCCCCAAAGACTAATGAACATTTGAGCATCTTCTCATATCCTGATGGGTCATGTGGGCCTATTCAAATCTCTTGTTCGTTTTTCTGTGGGGTTGTCTGTATTCTTCTTCTTGTTTTGTCCAATTTCTTTATGTTGTGGATACAAACCCTTCATTGGCTATATGAAGATATGGATATCATGAATTTACAAGGAAGTTTGGAGGGACCACAGAAAAGCAGAAGTTTTGGTGTAGGAAATGATCTTGTTGGGGGACAGGAGAGTGAGGAGCTTTGCCATTTGTTGGGTAGGAAGTCAATATACTGGCACCTCGATCAGCTAAAATTGTGGAACTTTCCACTGACCCACCTCAGGCCAGCTAAACTCACTCATTCTATTGGTGTAAGTTGTATTGTCCTAGAAAATTTTTCATGCCACCTGAATATTATATCTTATTGGCACAAAGTCATTCATAACATAATCCTATGATCCTCTTAATGTCTTTAGAAATTGTAATAATGTATCCTTTCAAATCTCTCTCATATTGATTATTAGCATTTTCTTTTTTTCCTTTGTCAGTCTTGTCTGGGTTATCATTTTTATTATTTGTTTCAAAGAACAACTTTTGCTTCATTGGCCCAATCTCTTACTTATCTGTTTTCTATTTAATCAATTTATGCTTTCATTAATTCATATTTATTACTTTCTTTATTTTTCCTTTGGCTTTATTGTCCCTTTCCATTTTTGCTTAATTTTTAAATTTTTTATTTTTAGAGAGGATGGGGCAGATGCAGAGGGAGAGAAAGAGAAAATCCCAAGCAGACTCCATGCCTACCCAGCACGTGAGTCTGACATGGGGCTGGATCTCATGACTGCAAGATCACGACCTAAGCCAAAATCAGGAGTCAGTTGCTGAACGAAATGAACCACTCAGACACCCCTTTATGGCCCTTTTTAATCTTTTTTGGGATAGATTCAGAGTTAATTAATTTTCACCTTCTTCTTTTCACAAAGATGTGGGTGCAGGAAAGGTTTAAATTGCTCTCTGCACACTGTCACGGTTGCAGCTGACAAGTTTCAGTATCTGGTATATTCATCATCATGTAGTTCTAACTCAGTCGCAATTTCTCTTTTTGGCCCCTGGATTATTTAGACGTATAGTTTTTAATTTCTAAGAAGATGGGGATTTTCTAGTTATTTGTTAGGTTTCTCGTTATTTATCGTTACTTGAATTTTAATTTAATTTGGTCAGACTACACATTTGTTGTGATTGAAATACTTTAGAGTTAGTTAAGACTTGCTTTACACTCAGAATATGGTCAGTTTGTGTGAAATGTCCATGAGTGACTGGGGAAAAAAAATGCATGTTCTCTAATTGCTGAGTGTGAGGTTCTTTATGTGTTAATCCTGTTTATTAATCATGTTGTTCAAATCTTTTATATCTTTCTGATATTATCTCTGCAAGTCCTTTCAGTTCACAAAAGAGGGTCTTAAAGATCTCTCACACAATTGGAAAGTTGTTCATCTCTCCTTTTTAATCTGTTAATTTCTGCTTCATATGTTTTGAGACTTTTTTTTTAGGTGCATCAGATTTAGAATTGTGGTACCTAGTTGGTGAATTAAACTTTTTATCAATGCAAAATGATCATCCTTATCTCTTGTAATGATTTTTGCCTCAAAAATTATTTGTCTGGTATTAATATAGCTACCTGATATATATTTATCATAATTACATCTCTTTCTGTCCTTTTATTTTTAATATATTTATATACTTATGTTTTCTACCTATCTTGCGTGAACATCCTATAGTTGTTCTTTTTTTAAAAATCTAGTTACATTATTTGTTCTTTTTTTTTAAATCCAGTTACATTCTTTGTCTTTTTACTGTGGTATTTTATACATTTACATTTAATGTTAGTACGGATAACAGTTTGGTTTAAGTTGTCTATCTTCTTTGTCCTTCAAGTTCTAGGTTCTTTTGCTCTCTTTTCCTGTCTCCTTTTGGCAACTATAGGAAGAGACCCCGGGAGTTGAGAGATGAGATCCCTGCACCGTGGAATGGAACTGGTAAAAATCCGCAGGAGTCCATGGAGCTAACAGATTTCTCTTGATGATAGGATCACACAAAAGATGGTGAGTGTGGGGCTGACAGACCCTGGAACCAGAGTGTATGCAAGGGAACCAGCAACTTTATCTGCTACTGAGAGTGACCTAGACTCTTGGGATTGGCTTTTGCCTAGAATAAAAAACAAGGAGCTAGAGAATAAAATCACTAGCACTTTTCCTGTGCTGACCTGGGTGGAGACAAGTGTCTCTAGGGAACAGCAATTTTTTCACTGTCCACAAAAGGTGGACTCACAGAGATGCAGAATCCGATCATAGCTCCAATTAAGCTACACCCCACCCCACAGCAGATACCTGACTCCTTTGTTTCAATTACAGGGACATGCTTCCCTCCCCCTCTTCTGCCCCTCATTCCAGCACAAGACGCTACCCCTGCTTAACAGACAGGACAGAAGCAGCAAGACAGCAGCTCTTTGGTTTCCCACCACATCTCAGAGGCCCCTGTCTTCACCTTTCTTCTTTCCTGTTCGTCTCAAGGAAAGCATGCCCATCCCCCCTTCCAAGTAAACCACTCCATCCGCACTCTGGTCCCCATGACTGAACTGACTCAATTCTTTCTCCATCTTTTTCCTTCCCCTGGCCAAAAACCTGCTCCTATCTCCAGCCTAAATTAGATTAGGTTTTCCACCTTCCCTGTAGCTCCTCTTTACTTCTCTCTCTGGACAAAAGTAGTCCTCATTCTCCAACTCTACTTTCTCACACGATTCCTCATCTGTACATCTCATCTGTCACCAGGTCCTGTATATTTTATCCTGAAAGCTTCTCTGGAATTCCTTTTCTTTTCTGCATCCACTTCCTTATTCCATCTGTGTCACTGGGCAGGCTTTTTTTTTTTTTTTTTTTAACTCCGTTAGCTTCAGTTTCCTCATCTTAAACAAGGACGAGTTTCTTGCAACAAATATGGTTAACTTCAGGTAAGCAGCTAGACATGGTACTAGCACATAGTAAGGTGCTCAAAAAATAATACTAGTTAAGGAAGGGTCCTTTGGCAAACTCAGTCATGTAAGCACTCTCTGTAATGGCTCTTAAGTGATGTCCTGAAATGAAGGGACTGGCCTTGCTATTTCTTGGCAGTCTGCAGGACTCCTTATGACCCACAGAACGAAGTCTGAATTCCAAAACCTCCCTTACAAACAGACCCTCCTCTGCTGAATGTCCGTGTCTGACATTAGGTCATAGTCATGTGCCCTCCACCCTGTCCCCTGCATAGTCACCATGTGCACAGACACACACGTGTGCACCCACTCTGCACACATAAGTACTTGCAAACTGGTGCCCTTGCATACCTTCTAGAGCCAGAAAATGCTCCAAACACATGGCATCTTTGTTTCTTTGTGCATGTGCTCCCCACACACTGCCTGACATTCACCATCCAGACCCAACTGACCCCACCATCTCTGCAGAGCACTCACTGAGTCAGCCCAGAGTGGCCAGGCTCCTCTCTAGCTAATATATTTTATGTTGCAAATCACTCTTCCTCACAAGAAGGAGAGCCTCTAAAAAGAGTGAGGAAGGAAAACATCTGAGTAGATTTCTCTCATCTCTGGACCCCCAGGCCTGGCCTCTTGCTCAGCATAAGAAACATTTGAGGAATTTAACTGAGAGGGCTGATTGCTCTCTGGGGTTTTGTCCTGCCCCAGGGAGAGAGAGGGTTGGGGGAAGGGAGGCTGCAGAGCTTCTGCCAGAGGGCTCCCAGGTGGCCCAGGGGAACCCAGGGGTAAGGGGGCATATGCACCAGAAAGACAGGCACATTTTCAGTGGGCAGCATGCCTGCTCCCTACAGGTCAGCCCTGCTTACTCAGGATGGAAAAACCACCTAGGTGGCTTCAACACAGGAAAGGTACTTGCTGGGAACATATACTCATTCCTCTGTGGGGAGACAGGACACCTAATAGCTTAGATCTAGTACACAAGACAGGAGACTGAGAGGTCTCTGGATCTCATCTTCATGCCCACTACTCACTCTACATTCTGTTCATTGAACTGTTTTTCAATGTCAAGATCCCTCTCCCTCAGTAAGTGGGTGAGCTGTGGAGATCAGGAAACTTCTGCACCCAGGCAAGTTTCCAGCTCTGAGTCCTTGTCTGACTCAGGAGCCCAGGGCCTCTTCAACAACCAGGTGACTTTTCTCCCAATTCCATGGCTCTCTGAGGTGGGCAGGAGATCTGTTTGAGATGTCAGCCCACAATTATTCCCACAAGCTAATAGACTCAGAAGGCCTGCAGGAAGTAGTTGAGGTCTACCTTGGCCTTGGCCTTGGCAATGGGAGAGAGAGCAGCAAAAAGAGAAAACGAGGATCACTGGAGGTGTGTATAGGTTGACTGGGGATATGTGAGGCTCAGAGGAGAGAGCATGGCCTTGAACCACAGCTGTGTCAACCCAAGACCTCCCTCACCTAGTCTCTCCCCAAACACACCAGTCCCTAAGAGTCCTATGTGACAAGAACATAAGTCTCTGCAGGAACCCTGCAGACCAGAATGCAGGATGCCATGCCCATTGCAATCCAGTTCCAATGCAAACCCTTGGCACATAAATAAGGGGGCACCTGGATTTGAACCAGGGACCTCTTGATCTGCAGTCAAATGCTCTACCCCTGAGCTATACCCCCAGGCTGTAGACTCTATGTAATTAATACCTTTTGTTGTCTCTTTGGTAACACTCAGCTCTGCAAAATGAAATCATGGCCCCCTTCCAGAACTGACTTTCTAGAAGTTGCCACACCTGGTTCATAGTAAGACATCCTCTCTCAGCCCTGTAGCTTCCCAGGCCTCAGTCTCTGGTGAGGTCATTAGCAAGGAAAAGAGAGAAGCCACCTGAAGAACCCCCAACCCATTGCCTTTTCAGTTGAGCCCAAGAGCTGGCCAACCTGTTACCAAGAAAAGGTTCTGACTTGCTTGCTTGGTTTTCAGCAGGCACCAGATTACCCTTTCTCCATCAAAACCACAGACCCAGGCCTCCCTGGCCACTTTGATTCAAGGAGAGCAGACAAGGTCAGGTGTAACCACACTGCCAATTCAACACACTTCCATTCCCTTAATGTTTACAAGAAACTGTAGAGGATGGTCTCTATCTTTCACTGGCCCTGGAGTCCACAGACAGAAATGGGCTGTTGGTCCAAATGCTATGAGCTCAACAGAGATTCAGGGTTTCTATTACATAAACTGGGTTTATAGGAACAACTCTTTAGAGACTGGAAAGAAGTCTCTAGTCGGGAATCAGCTTAGACCAATCATAGCATCTCTGCCACAGGGAACAGAGACAAGGACCCCCTCATCCCTGATGGCCTGGTTTTATGAACTTCTCCAGAGGACATTGGTCCTAGAGTTCCACATCCACTGGAAAGAATAACGCAATATCCACTAAGACCAAAATCCTTGTCTTTAGCAGACACTCTCCAAAATAGTTCAATAATGAAAGGACACACAGCCGCCATCTGTCCATTTACCTGAGGGCAGATTTGCAGCTAATAATAACAACTGACATCTGTGTTCTAGGTGGTGTTCTAAATGCTTTAACTTCTCTCTCTCTCTCTCTCTCTTTCACACACACACACACACACACACACACACACACACACATCCTATGAGGTGGTACTACCCCCATTTAATAGATGTAAAACCTGAGGCACAAGGGACACTGGGAGCCACTTACCTGGGGTGACACTCCCTACCTCACCCCAGCAGTGACCCCTAGAATCAAATCAGACTTCCCACAGGAACTTTTGGGGTCTTCCTATTGCTGCTGGATGTATGCAAGGAATAACTTGTCTTCGCAACTCTGAAGCATGGCAAAGAGCTTGGCACTGGCCAATCGCTGGTGGTCAGTGAGTATGGATGGATAATCCGTGCACAGCTTCCTGGTGCCTTTCTTCTTAACTGGGAAGCAGGAGGATGGACTATCCAAATTTACACATAAATAAGGGGGCACCCGGATTTGAACCGGGGACCTCTTGATCTGCAGTCAAATGCTCTACCCCTGAGCTATACCCCCAGGCTATAGAAACCTCATAAGTAATACCTTTCATCATCTGTTTTATAACACTCAGTTCTGGAAAATGGCCCCCTTCCAGGACTGGCTTTCTGGAAACTGCCAGACCTGGTTCATGGCAAGACATCTTCCTTCAGCCCTGCGGCTTCCCAGGCCTCTGTCCCCAGTCCGTCATTGGTGAGGAAAAAAGGAGAGAGGCTGCCTGGAGAACCTCCAATCCATTTCCCATTGCCTTTTTTATTTAGCCCAGGACCTGGCCAGCTGTCTCCAAAACTACCCACCCCATCAGGGCCCCCACTCTTTAGTTTTCTCCCTTCAGTGAAAACAGAAATGGACTCTTAATTCAGACAGTGTTGCAGAGCTCCAAGAGTTGGGAGCAAACCTTGTCTGAGTAGCTAAGCCAGGCTTTAGACCCAGAAGATTGAAGTGGGCGCTGGTGTGGGAAAAACCAGACCCCCAGAGGGAAATGTCTATCATACATGGAGAGAACCTGGATGCTATGATTTGTCTCTGTAGGTCTCACCATGACTCCACTGTGCCAAACTCTTTTTGCTGGGAAGGAGAGGTGAGGGCGATGATTTAAGTTTACCATTTACTGTCTGATCCTGAGAAGTACTGTCTGATCTCTGGTCTGCCCTGGAAAAGCTCAGCAGAATTCCCAGCATGTGTCTCTGCCTTCTCTTTGAAGACCCAATAGAGTGGAAGAAATTAGATATAAAGAGAAAGGAGAAAAAGCTAGATACCAAGAGAGATATCCAGAGCATTGGTATAGGCAAACATGTAAGGGGCAATCCACCTAGACTGCCTTTGTGCAAGGGCTGACCTGTGGCTTCCAATTTCAGGAAGGGTCATAATTAGCATGGGTGAAAGGAAATTGGAATATGGGCAACAGCTGTGAATAGGAAAAACAATAGGGCAGGGGGCACCTGGATTTGAACCAGGGACCTCTTGATCTGCAGTCAAATGCTCTACCCCTGAGCTATACCCCCCTACTCTGTATGAGTATCTAATAAGCACCTTTCACCTTCATAGTCACACCCAGAACTATAACACATGGGGAGTTTCTACTTGTCTCCAGAGAGTTGATCAAACCAGCAATTTCTTCCTCCACAAACTCACCCCAGAAAGGTCCTTGCCCAGTCCCCAGAGCCCCCAGCCTCTCCCCTCCACACGCCTGCATGTCCCCCTATTCTTCAGTCTGTGATGACAGCAGCAGCTAGAAGGAGCATTGACTTTAACTACTGGAAGGGTTTTTAAGATTCACTTGTCTGAGTTTCTCTTATTCTACACCACAAAACAGCAACTTGAAGAGATTCTGCCTATCCTCTTGGAGACACATGCAGTACTTACATCTGAAAATGTCTCTCCAGTGTGCGTGCTTATTCACCAAACCTGGAGGGTGGTAGCTGGGGAGGTTAGTGAAATTTCCAGTCCCTGACCTGGACCAAGGAGTTGTCCTAGAAAATCATGGAGACATGAGGACTACACAGAGCCAGAGAACTCCTGAGCTACAATGAAAAGCTCTATCCTGAGCTACACCTCCACCCACAGAACATGGATGTTTTTAATATTATATTTTGTGCTTTTATTGAAGTATCTTTTTTTAAGAGTTTATTTATTTATTTGACAGACAGAGATCACAAGTAGGCAAAGAGTCAGGCAGAGAAGTGGGCCCAATGCTGGGCTCAATCCCAGGACCCTGGGACCATGACCTGAGCCCAAGGCAGAGGCTTAACCCACTGAGCCACCCAGGAACCCCTTATTGAAGTATCTTATGAAATTATTTTTAAGTCAGAGAGTGTTTTTAAAGCTTTTCACAAAACACTCAATCCTTTGTATCTCCTTCCTGCCACCCAGAGGCAACCACCCTTTACTGTTTTGTCTGTTTCTTTTAGTCTCTTTGCTGCCATGATTTCAAATAATATAAATATCTCATAATATGCAACATCTAACTTAATCAAGTTTCAGCATCAATTGTCTTACTTTTATGATGAAGATTATAACTTATATGTCTCTTTCCTTTCTCAATTTTCTGTTATAACTATATCTCAACTTTTGGTTAAATAATTTTCTATGTTTCCATGTTTAATATTTTCACTGTTACTAGTTAATAGTTTTCATAGTGCTAAGTGGAACTAAGAATTCTGGTAAAACTTTTTGTTTTTCCTGGAGTTAGTGATAACCTCATGTTTCAACTGCTTAGTTTTCTTGGAATATCTAAGATTTTCCACAACCTTTAATCACTCCCTAGCTATCCCAAGGGCCAAAATGAGCTCCAAGGAAGCAACTCTAGCTTCTCCACCCCCACTCCCTCCTGGCTGATGGGGATGTCAGGGATGAGGAGGGACTGCTGAAGGCCAGGATGGGGACACAGGTCGGGGATTGGGGGTGTGGAGGGGAGGGCAGGTAAGCAGGCTGCCTAGCAAAGGAACAGGCCTGCGGTGAGCTGGAAGGCACACTGAGAACAAAGGAAAAGCAACAGAACAACAAGACCCTGGGTCTCGGCTTCTAGGGTAAGAGTGCGGACCAAGAGGTCTGCTTCAATTCCGAGTGCCCCTCATGTAGTCTGACTTAACATGCACACAGACGGTTCTGAACATCTCACTACTTTGCATCTCCTGCGTCATGAATCTGTAAAGTTTACAAATAAAAACCACAGAGTTTGGAACCTTGACAAGGTCTACTCTGGCCTCAGAAAGATGAGTTCCTTGTGGCAAACTCCCTCCTTTCCCTCCTGGCCCGACTCATGGGCCCTCATCCAACAAATGTAGCTTCCCAGAGACTCCTGGCTTATCTTAAAAAGACACGTTTATGCCTTGGGCCTTCAGGAAATAATGTTGATTAAATAGTACCACCAGGTTCTCCTCTGGAGGAGAAAGGGCAGAGTGGTCTGAGGGGCAATGCAGTGTCTCTCCCACCAGAGCAGAGTGACCTGACCTCAGTGAGAAGTAAAAATGGTTGCAAAGAGCAGAGGCGGGAAAGAAAAGTCTGGAGGGCTGAGAAAGGATGGAGGGTTTCAGTAGACTAAAACAAAATTCTGAGCCTTGAATATAAAGCCCTTCAACCTTTGGTCCCTGTTTCCCTTGGAGCTCCAGCCCACCCTTCCTTCTCTTTGTCCCCAGGCACTTAGGACACCCCTGGGGGCACTTTATGTCCCACCATTGTGTAAGCTCTTTCTCACGCCCTGATTACCCCTTCCTGCATCTCTGTAAGAACCAAGAAGGCTTCCTGGAGGAGGCACCAGCTTCCTTCTACAGTCTTCAAAACATGCAAAGAAACCGCCTTACCCCTTACCACATAACGGTATTTGTCTCTTAGGGTAATATTTTATGTGACTAAGCAGATTGTAGCTACAATGATATTATGACGGACTATTATCATTCCCTTTTTTTGGGGGGGGGGACCTGCCAGGGATTATGCAGGACTGACTTTAGATTTTTGCTTTTAGCTGTTGCCTTTGAGTCTGGAGAGGTCAATTAGAGTGAGGTCAAATAGAGTGAGAGGTTTCCTGATGTCCTGGATGAGAATTTCAAGTGGAATGAAACAGAGCAGTAAATTGACACCTTGAAGTCTGATACAGCTTGCAGGAATGACTGGGCGAGAAATACCCCGCCATGTGATCATGACGTGGGAATATTGACCTGAAATGTGAACGCCCTCGAGGGACAACTGGTCCACCATCTAGATGCCGGCACAGAACATAACTGAGCATTAATTGGAACAGAACTGAAACCACTGCCTTTCCAGTCTGCCTCCGAAATTCCACCAGCCAGCATTAAAGAGCTCCCTAACCGGGTCATCTTGTTCATCTTCCTGAGAAAACATGCTGCGGCGCACTCACCCTGGTCGGGGCTTTCCATCTCAGCAGCAGAGACAGGCGCGTGGAAAGCAGATATCCCACAGTGCATTCCCGGGGTCCCTGTATGGATGCAGGGGGCAGAGAAGTAGCCCCAGGGTGGCACAGGGCCTCATGAGCCAGGTGGCTTGCAGCCCTTTGAAGGCAGAAGCCAGCTCCTGGCAGTCAGCATGCTCCCCGAAGGGCCCCCTCGCTGCCTTTCCTTAAGGTCCCTTGCTCTGTGCACGTACTTCCGTGCAGAGCATCCAGGGCAGAGCGACCGGAGCCCTAGGGGTCTGCTGCGGGCACAGTCCTGTGCTCAGCAGGGATGGAGTGCGTACAGAAGGAGTCGAAGCTCCATTCTCCCTGCCACGGAGGTATGGTGTGCAGGTATGCAGATGTGTGGTGACATCTGCAAGGCTCTAAGGGCAAGTGTCAACAGGGGGTCTCGGTCAGTCCCGGAGAAGTTCACCTGCAGCCACAAGAACCTGGCGAGGCTCTCTGGCCAAGATCTGCACCATCCGAGCTCCCTTCTCTCCTTGCAGGAAAACTCAAGTTCGCAGGACCCAGTGGCGGAAAGGCAGTTCTTCGGAAGTAAAAACCTGAATAGGGTAGGAGTCATGTGGATTGAATGAGAGACCACTTGATCTGTAGATAGACCCCCTGTCTCCTCTTGTGCCCCAGTTCTAGCTGGCTCCTAAGCACCTGTGTCGCCCCATCAACACCTCTGCTTGTGTTCGGTCAGCCCATGAGACCAGCTCCACCGCAGACCGGACCCATCGCTGCCCGTCTCCTCCTCCCCCTGGCCCCAACCTCCTTCCACCCGGCAGCCCTGCAGCTTCCCCTCCCCCCAGTGTAGGACCAAGACATCTACATGCCCCGATGTTACCCTAGAAAGGCATTTAGAATGCTCCAGAACAGCAGTTGCTAAGTGGTGCAGCCCAGAAGAATTATCTAGTGTTTCTGTGATGTGGGTGGACGAAAAGGAAGGAGGAGGGTGTCATTGAGAAGTCAAGCTCCTCGGGCCCCAGCTCAGGCCAGTAAACCAGACTCTCCGGACTGGGGGCCTGGGAACTGAATGTGTTTCCCCATGTTCCCTGGTAATTCTCCTGCTCAGACACCTTGAGTCTTTATATCATCTCTACAGCACAACATGATCATGGCTTGTACCACATTCCTGGTTCTGGGACTTTCCTTTGTCCCAGTCTGCCAAACATCAAGGGCCAGGCTGAAGGTACCATTTGGTGTAGCTACTAAAAGTAAACTTGAGTCAGGGGGCACCCGGATTTGAACCGGGGACCTCTTGATCTGCAGTCAAATGCTCTGCCCCTGAGCTATACCCCCTGCTTTGCTAGGTGTCTAATAAATTCCTTTTCACCTGCACTGCAACATCTAGCTCCCCTATGCACTGAAATTTCTATTGAATTCTAGAAAGTTTCCCTTTAAGAAATGAGTGCCTTTTGGTCCTGTTCCGCCCCCCCACAGAGATCCCCCCCACCTAACTCTAACTCCCAGAAACTTCTTGGCTCACAATCTTGCAGCCTGGTTTTTCTTAGCCCCACTTTGAAGGCGCTGCTTGGAAACTCACTGCTAAGAGCTGGACCCCTTCTGCCTTCCTGGTGGTCGGCAGCAAGCTCCGGCTCCTTGCAGCCTGCCTTCTGCACCCTCCCCCCCACCCTCATCCCCCACACCGCTGGATGGGTCCCGGGCTTCTCTGCTCATCTCCCCCTGCTCTGTGTTCTCGCCACCACCACCTCCTGACCTTTGGCAGGGTCCTGACTGAACCCAGACAAATTACTGGAATTATTTAGCCAGAGAGGTCTCAACCCCCCATTCTAGGACCCAGGAAGCTGTCCCAACTGTCCCAAGGAGCCTCCCACCAGAAGGTCAGCGCAGCTGGAGAGGAGCAGCAGGGACTGTGCGCGAGAACCAGGGCCCGAGATGCCTCTGCTGGACGGACCCTTGCCCTGAGGCCCAGCACTGCAGCCCCAGCGAATGAACCTGGCTGGCTCCTGGCCAACACACCACCAAGATCAAAAGACCATTGACTTCAAAAGCATAGAGAAAAGACACCCGCCCAGAGGGCCACAAGAGGCCATGAGAGTGCCTGGTTTGTGTGTGTCGGGGAAACCAGCACTCTGCAGGGCACAGAGACTTGCAAAGGAAAGCCCCGGGGAAGAGGAGTATCTCCCCGTCATTCTTCCAATCGAGTCTAGTCCTTACATTTATTCCATAGGTAATAAACCCTCCTGTTGAAAAAATGAAAAGCAGCACCTCCCCATTTTCTACAGCGCCCACCATGACATTAAGCATCAAAATTAGCAGATGATAAATTTGTTGGATGGACGTACAGATAGCAAACTTCACAAAGGCATTTAAGTATGGAGTAAATACAGATTATCTGAGACGCCACCAGCCAAAGCAACACCGCTGGTGTTTTGGTGTCTGTCCCTTTAAACTTTGGCACCCCCTTCCCCCAAGTTGGGGCGCCCCTCATTCTAGCCAGAGATGAGCTGGTTCCTGGCCACACCACGCCCTTACCAGCAGCTCTCCCTTGCTGGTCTTCCGGCTCTCTTAGCAACTTTCTCCTCTTACTGAGAAGGGAAAAGGCAGGGAAGGAATCAGAGAAATCCCCAAACTAAATTCCTCTTGTTAAAAAAAGAGAGAGAGAGAGAGAGAGACTCACAAAATCCATTAGGAGGGCGCCAACAACAATACAACAACAAAGACCCCCTCCACGAGTCATGATACTCCGTGGGGCAATGTTGGAAGCCTTCTCTCAAGAGCTAGAAGCAAGGAAAGGATTGTACCTAAAACCAGAGACCGTGTGTTAGGGCAAAAGAAGGGGCGGGGAATGGAATGGAAGAAATAAAACAGCCATTATTCATGGATACTATGATTTTCCCACTAGAAAATAACCACAAATTATTTGAATTATCAAGTTTAGTAATCTTCAGGGTAAAACATAAAGGTATTAAAATCAAATCTACTTCTGTACACCAGTAATGAAGAATTAGAAATAAAATATTTGAAAAGATGTCATTTAAAACTGTAAGAAAAATACAGGATCCCTAGGAACAAATTTAAGCTGTACAAATCCTTTTTTTTTTTTTAAGATTTTATTTATTCATTTGAGATAGAGAGAGAGCGCGCGCGCGCGGACATGAACGCACAGGCAGAGGGGAGGTGCAGAAGGAAGCAGACCAGGACCCTGAGACCATGACCTGAGTCGAAGGCAGATGCCCAACTGACGGAGCCACCCAGGTGCCCCCAAAACCTTCGTTTAGACCATTTTTAAGTTTCCTTGAAAGACATTAAAGGAGACCTAAGTGAACAAAGAAATATGCTATGTTTTTGGATAGGACAAAATAATAATTTGGTAAAGATGTTAATGCTCCCCAAATTCATCTGTAGATTTAATGCCATATCAATCAAAATCCCAATCAGGATTACCATAGTGTTTGACATTCTAGTGCTAAAAATTATGCAGGAAGAGAAAGGGCTGGGGACAGATAGGGTTTTTCCTAAAGAAAATGAGCTAGACATGAAAACTAGCCCTATTAGATATGAAAACTTATCCTAGAGCTGCAAGGCAGTGTGTAGTACTGACACGAGGACAGACACACAAGACCAATAAAGGAGGTTGAAGATTCCAGAAATGAAGCCATCCATAGAGAGGAACTTGCTCTATGGGGAAGGTGGCATGGCAGGCTGAGAGCGGGAAAGGATGTGCTTCCCAACATGGGCGCCGGGACAGCGGGATACCCGTGCACAAAATAATCCCCAAGTGGATGGAAGACTTGGATATAAAAGACACAGCTTTTAAACTTTTAGAAGAAAATATAAGAGAAACACCCTGAAGGAACTTGGCATAGAAGGATGTCTTCCTTAAGACACACGCCTAGAACCCATGAATAAAGGATCCATGATGCATTCTAGTTCATTAAAATGAACTACCTTCTCTGTACTAAAAGCTTCCAGAAAAAAAGTGAAAAGGCGAGTCACACATCAGGAGAGATTTGCTGGGGGAAGGTACAGTCAGAAATCAGAAATTACACTGGGCATTTCAACGGAGAGAACGTGATGGGGGGAATTGGTTCAGTCCTTCTTAGGACGGTCAAGGATAGAGAAGAGCAGGGCAAGGCAGGCTTCTACCCCCAGGAGCTGGGAGGGAAACAGGGAGGAGCTTGCAGTTATCCGGATGGAGAAGGCTGGAGGCGGGGGGGGGGGGGGGGGGGGGGGGGGGGGGGGGGGGGGCGCGCGCCGGCGCGCGGGGGGGGGCGGGGGGAGGCCCAGACTGGCCCGTAAGGGGTGTTGGTGTCTCAGGATGGGGTGCTGGGGTCTCAGGGCTCCCGGGGCATCTCCCGGGGGAGCACTACCTATCAGCCTGGTTCAGGAGCGCCCAAAGAAAGCCAGCAACCAGAACCCATATTGTCCGTGTGGAAAGGATCATCCCTAGGGTTACGCTGGCAGGAACAAGCAAAACAAAGCACTCTCCAATTGCCTTCTGTTGCGCTAGCTTATTTTGCATTTTCTAGGATAAAAGTGGAATTACACTTTATGTACTTTTTTGTCTAGCTTCTTTCACTCAGCAGAAATGCTTTGGGATTTGTCCCTGTTGTCATGTGTGTCAATAGTTCATTTCTTTCCCTTGCTGGGTACTGTTCTATGGTAGGGCTCTTTTAACACTCACCACTCACCTATTCTGGTCTTTTATGTTACTTCCAGTGTCTGGCTCTCATAAATAAAGCTTCTTATAAACATTCATGGGCAAATCTTTGGATATATGCTTTCATTTCCCTGGCTCTTCCCCGAGTGGACATGGTCATAATGCCTTGACTTGTGAGTCATTTTAATGTTTTACATTTCAAAAACAAACAAAAAAAACCCACAATAAGTAGAAGGGAATAAACCTAAAAACAAACAGAAACAAAACCCAAAAGCCTAGTGGTATGTCATATTGATAACAGGACCACAAAAAAAAAATTCTCACTGCTATATAGATAGATAGATAGATAGATTTTGAACTACAACAAGACATTGAACTTCACTTGGCAAGTTGCTTTATAACTTCCAAAATCTATTTTTGAGCAAACGAGTAACTATATTGATATTCGGGGGAACCAGGGCTCTAATTGTGGGGGGCAGGAGATATTAATGTGGAGTGGAGGAAGGCGAGGAACTGGAATTCCCCCTAGAGAGGGACTGGAATTGTCAACAACAGTGTGATACACACGGATGTGCCCACGTGTGCACACAAGCATTTCCTGACACCCCCCGCCAAAAATGGCTGGAAATGACATGGTGTCAATGAGCACTCCTAATGCTCGTATTGTGGTTACTAAATACCATTAAAAGGAACCAGGAACTCTTGGAGAAATGGATGGTTTCCAGGCAGGAAACCCAACAAGTGAACAATGCAACATCTCATGCCACAAAATTTGAGAAGGTCCCAACTAGTCAGTACAAGTCAACAGAATGCAGGGCTCACATGAAAAGGCCTCGTGCTAGCTCAATTTGGAACAATTTGAGCATCCGAACAAAGATAGGAATTGTGATAGCTCATCAAAGAATCCGTGAATAGGGTTTTTAAAAAATTGTAGGTGGAGAAAGGAAAGCTGTTCTTTCCCAAAACGTCAACTAATCGATGTAAAAGGACTGATAGAAATATCAAATCACCATTTTATGACCATCAGTGTAATAACCGATCTTGGTAAGAATGATTAAAGGATGCTAACTTTGCAAGGTGAGGATGGTTGGGAAACAGGGTACAGAAAAATCCGTCAACCATCATTTTAACAGAATCATCAAATTGAGCTTCATCAGTAGCGGAGCCAAGTGGCATCATTGCCTTTTGCTGCAATGCATGGACATAAGATAAATATATATATGTACACACACACACACACACACACATATAACACATAAACATAAATGTAACATAAAACGTGAGAAGGACATAGTATCACCTATGTAGTCATTTTGCCAAAATATTGAACTTCAAATAATGAGGAAACGATCAGACAAATCCTTCTCTCCAAAAGTAAACCACTATCCTAACTGTTAACACATCCTTGGGGCCTCTTCGTGGACTTTACATACTCTTGGCGAGATCCAGCCATGCTATCTTGTGAAAGATGATCGCAGGGACCATTCTGCCAATTGCCCGAGGGGGACTCTTCAAAGCTGTCAATTTCACAAAAGAAAACCGAAGACCAGATCGGATCGAAGCACTCTAAACTCGCGGACCATCACATAGAGTGCTCGAGCCTTGACGGCAGCCTATGCTGGAAAGAAAAGGCAGCTAACGACGACGTCATCGGGAGAATTGAGAAATATAGACTATGGATTGCGTAATAAATCCTGGATCTCAAGACTGACAAGCCTCCCATGTGTGTTGTGATTAGGTAGAACGCCTTTGTTCTTAGACTCTAGTCTAGTTCTCCAAGGAGTCAGGAAAAAAAACCCATACACACATACACACACACACACACACATAGAGCAAATGTGGCAAAATGTTAGCAACTGGTGACCCCGGTAGGTATTAAAATTTTCATTGTACCAATTTTTTATAACTTTCCTATAGATTTGAGACTTTTTGAAATAAAAAGTTAGTTCCTTTATAAACAAAAAGAAGAAACATCATTACCGGTAACCCAAAACCCACACCTGTACCTCCTCCCAGTTGTTAACAGCCTCTCGCCAAAGCAACCGCTCTTCTAACTTCTGGCCCTGTCTGTGTCCTAGTTTTGGATTTTATGTATCTGCCTCCCTTTATTGTTTGTGATATCCTTCCACACCAGCATGTGTAAGAAAGGTTTGTTGCCTTCTATACCTGTATAGTATTCTGCTAGATGAATATTCATTATTTATCTAAGTTCCTGTTAAAGAAGATTTAAGTTGTTGCCAGCCAGTTGTTGCTATTACGAAAAGGCAGCTAAGAAAACTCTTGTGCCTGTCTTTGATGAACTCGTATGTGCACTTCTGTTAGGAGCACAATTACTGGATCACAGCTATGCAACCGTTCTGTTTCAGTAGTTAATGACATACAACTTTCCTGGATGGTTGTATCTACCAATTTATTGGCCATTTGGACAGTGTCTTTTGTGAAATGCCTGCTCCACTCCCATTTTTCTGTAGGGTTGTCAGTCTTTATTCTCACTGATTCGTAGGCATTACTTTTATATTTGGATACAAGTCCTTTGTTAATTATATGCATCGCAAATATCTTCTCTTTGACCTTCAGCTTTCTTAAAGCTGTCTTTTGATGAACTGAATTCTTAACTGCGATGGTCTGATTTATCAGTAGCCCCCTTGATGTTTCATGCTTTCTGCATTCTCGTGAGTAAATCATTACATTTTCATCGGATCACAAAGATATGCTTTTCAGGTTTCTTCCAGAAACATATTATTTTATTTATTTATTTATTTACATTCAGAGCTACGGTCTACCACGAATTGATTTTCATGTACAGGATGAGAGTGTAGACCTTCTTCTACATGGTTTATCCAACTAACCCAGCCGCGCACGTCGGAAAAGCCAGTCTTTCCCTCACTACTCTGTGCACCAAGTTTGTCATAAATCAGGTCCCCACATATTTTCTGGACTTTCTCTTTTGCCCCATAGATCCACATAATTTCTCGCCCATCATTACCACGCCATCTGATTACTGTATATGCCAACTCTAGTGGTACAGTTCACCCAGCTCTGTTCTTCACGAGTGCATTACTCTTCCTGGCCTTCTGCACGACCATAAAAATTTTGGAATCAATGTGTCAATATCCACAAAAAAATTATGTGATTTTGGTTGAGATTATTCAAATCTGTAAAGATGGGCGGAGAACTGTTTTTGTTGCTTTTCTCAGGCTTTCATTCTACTAACTTAGTATATCCCGCTACTTTTTAGGTCTTTAGTTTTTCTCAGTGGTGGTTTATAGGTTTCTGTAGAGATTATACATCTTTATTTTTATTCCTCAGTAGTTGGTTTTTTGTATGATATTGGAATAGCACTGTTCGTGGTTTTTCTACCTTTTAAATTTCTGTCATATGGAAATAGAATTGATTTTTGTCTTGTCATCTTGTATCCAGTGATCTGGAAAATTCACTTAATTCCAGTGGTTCTTCTATATATTCTTTTTTTAAGATTTTATTTATTTATTTGTCAGAGAGAGAGAAAAAGCTAGCACAAGCAGAGGGAGCAGCAGGAGCGGGGAGAAGCAGGGTCCCCGCTGAGCAAGGAGCCCAACATGGGGCTTGATCCCTAAGATCATGACCCAAGCCGAAGGCAGACGTGTAACCAACTGAGCCACCCAGGCATCCTCATCTGTATATTCTTTTGAATTTTCCGCACACACAATACTATCAACTGTAATTAATGGCAATCTTATTTTTTCCTTTCTTATTATCTGTGCTTTTTCTTTTTTTCTTTCTCCTTACTGTACTAGCCAGGACCTTGGAAACATAGTCGAATAAAAGTGGTGACCGTGGAGGTCCTTTCCTCTTTCCCAGTCTCAAAGGAAAACCTTGCAGTATCTCATTAAATGTGATGCTTACTATGAAAATCTTCTAACCCCCTTTATCAGGTTAATAACATTACCTTCCACGGAGGGCTGAGTAAAGGCCCCCAAAGATCACAAGTCCTAATCCTCGAAACCTATAAATGTTATGTTATATGGGGAAAAAAAATGTCTTGGCAGAGGTGATTAAGTTAAGGTCTTGGAATGGGAGATTATGCTAGATAATCTGAGTGGCCCTGAATGCAATCACAAGTGTTCTATAGGAGGGAGGCAGAAGAAGACGTGACACGGACAAAATAGGAGAAGAAAATATGACCTGGAGGCCAAGACTGGAGGGAGGCAGCCACAAACCGAGGAATGCTGGGCAGCCACCAGACGCCAGAAGGGGCGAGGGATGGATTCTTTCTCTGGGGCCTGGGGATACCTTCAGGTCAGCACAGTGAAACTGATTTTGGACTTCCAGCCTACAGAAGTATAAAATAATAAATGTGGGTTGTTTTAAGCCCCCAAGTCTGAGGCTCTTTGTTACAGCAGCTGTAAGAAACTACACTGCCCATGAGTAGTATGCTAAGTGTTTCTACATCATGAAGAGACGTTGAGTTTTTCAAATGCTGTTTCTGCGTCTATGAAAATGATTGTGTGATTCTCCTCCCTTATTCTATTAATGTGATGAATTCTATTGATCAATGGTAAATCAACCTTGATTTGTTCCTGGACTAAATCTGATTGGTCACGATGTTTTATTCATTTAGATATTCTCAGCTGCATCTAGGTCATAAGAAAGATTGGCCTCTACTAGTCCATTCTGACCTTGTCGGGTTTAAATGTCAGCATTACATCGGCCTCATAAAATATGTTAGGGAGTATTCCCCATTTTTCTAACTCTCTGGAAGACCGTATATGTGTTTGCTATTAGTTCTTCCTTATATTTGGAAGAATTCTCCAGTGAAGCCATCTGAGCCTCAAGTTTTCCTTCTGGGAACATTTCTAGTTCAGGAGTCTATTTAATAGATATGAAAATTTTCAAGTTTCTATTTCTTCCTGGTCAGTTTTAATAAATTATGTTTTTCAGGGAATTCAACAATTCCTTGAAAATTCCATCTAATGTTTCAGATGTCTTGGCATCGAGTTGTTCGTAATATTCTTCTTATACGGCTTTGGTGTCTCCGGGACCTAAAGTATTCGCTCATTTGTCATCCCCTCCCCCGCTTTTTTTAAGCAGGCTCCACACCCCATGTGCAGCTTGAGCCCGCCCCTGAGGTCTACCGACTGAGCCTGCCAAGGACCCCTCACTTGTCAGCCTTCATATTATCCATATGTACCTTCTCTCTTTTTTTCTTGATCACTCTTGCTAATGGCTTATCGATTTTTTTGGCTTATTCAATGACCAACTTTGGCTTTGCCAGGAACACTTGTTTTCTGTTCTTATCTTTATGATTTCATTCTTTCTGCATTTGGGGGGGTTAATTTGCTGTTCTTTTTCTAATTTCTTGAAATGGTCATTTAGATTACTGATTTCTCAGCCTTTCTTCTATTTCTTTCTTTTTTGTAAAGATTTTTATTTACTTATTTTACAGAGAGAGATCACAAGTAGGCAGAGAGGCAGGCAGGGAGGGGGGGAGCAGGCTCGCCGCCGAGCTGAGAGCCCGATGTGCGGCTCGATCCCGGGACCCTGGGATCATGACCCAAGCAGAAGGCAGAGGCCCAACCTACTGAGCCACCCGGGTGCCCTCTTTTTCTTTTTTATTAAAGATTTTTTTTTGACAGGCAGAGAGGCAGGCAGAGACAGAGAGGAGGAAGCAGGCTCCCTGCCAAGCAGAGAGCCCAATGTGGGGCTCGATCCCAGGACCCTGAGATCATGACCTGAGCTGAAGGCAGAGGCTTTAAACCACTGAGCCACCCAGGTGCCGCCTTTCTTCTTTTTCTAATATGTGCATTTAAGGATTTAAATTTCTATCTAAATGTGATTTGAGCTGGAAAATGCAAACTTTGTATACATTCTATTTAATTATCATTCATTTCGAAGTATTTTCCAATTTCCATGAATTATTTAGAAGTGTGTTGTTTAATTTTCTGCCCCTTCGTGCTTCAGACATTCTGATTCCTGTCTGGAATGTTCTTTCCCCAGCCTCGTCTGCTTTGCAAACTCCTGCTGGCCCTTCACTGTTGGGTTCAGGCAGTGGCTTCGAGAAGCCTTCTCTGCCCACCCCAACCCTCCAGGCAAGACGTAGCCCCCCTTCCCTCTCCCGGGTTTGTTTCCGGATTTATCCTCTTCTCATTGCTCGTGTCCACATCCGTCCCGCACCGAACAGGGCCCTCCTTTTAGGTAGTGATGCACCTGTCATCATTGTGCTGAACCCCAAGTGGTTTTTGTTGAACAAATAAACTTGTGTGCTGGTTTTCCTTGGACAGTTTTTGAGGTTTTTTAAAAAAGACTTTATGTATTTACTTGCGAGAGAGAGAGAGAGAGAGAGAGAGAGAGAGCAAAAGCAGGGGAGCAGCTGGCAGAGGGAGAGGAAGAAGCAGGCTCGCCGTGGACCACGGAGCTTGATGCGGAGCTCGATCCCAGGACCCAGGGATCATGACCTGAGCCAAAGGCAGAGGCTTCACTGACTTAGCCACCCGGGTGTCCCCCTTGGACAGTTATATTTTCAGATATACCCTTTTACCACAGGAACCTATTAAATTGTTCCCAGATTTTCTAGAGCTGAGGTCCAAATTATACCTCCCAGACTATCTCTTAGCGCCAATAAGTGACATAAAAATCCTCTGTGATACTAAAACCCTGGGGGTTTTGTTTAGAAAATATGGTCACCTTGATTATATACTCCTCCTGCCCAGTACCGGGCTGAGAATCTGCTAGTAACTCAGTATGGACTTGTTGACTTGTTTCTACTGAGTGGCTTTTGTCCCTAGCCAAGCTAGAAATAACTCGGTGTCCCTATAAAATACTCCTAATTTGAGGTGACTAGTCTTTGAAGTGACAGGTTGCCACCCACCCCCCCAAACCCTAAGGCAGTATTGTATTCATTACGAGGTCACCCAGAATGAATGACTCAAGGGTTAGCCTTATAAAACTTCAAAATCTCTCGTAAAAATGAGTCAGAATCTAGTAATAAGCTTGATTCTATTGTAATTAATAATGTCTTTCCCGGGGTGGGCCATGTTCTGCACAGTAAGTGTTCTTTAATGTACACGGTGAGAAATCTAATTCTCCTATTTTCAAAAGCTGTGGGGAACTATTCAATAACTTCAGTTACTGACTGTTTAAAATAAACTTAAAAACAAACTCTGATGCTTGTTTCATATAAGTCTGGATTTTTCCACATGTGGAGTTTGCTTAAAGGAAGGCCCACCTACCTTCTTTTGCTATGCTCCTCATTTTTACCAGCTCCGAGTGACCTCACTTCTGCCCCAGAGAACCCAGATCCAGAGCCTTTCCCTCTATTGAGGAAGCCTGGAATGCTCTAGGGCTCAAGCCTTCATTCCTGAGGCTGAGAGCTCTGTCCCCGTGGAAGGTGCAGGGGCCCTGGGATGAGGGGTCACTCTCTCGGCTGTCATCAGTCACTGGCACCCGCAGCGTAGACAAGTTCTGACATCAGTGTATTAGAATAACTGAGGCTACAAAAGGTTCTAGAAAGTATGAAGGGCAATCACGGATGTCAGGGCCCTGAAACTTCCTCTACACATTTGCTACATACCCACCTTAACCCATCTTGCTCGCTCTCTCTCTCTCTCTCTCTCTTTTTAAGATCTTATTTAGTTATTAGAGAGAAAGCATAAGCATGGGGAGCAGCCTGCAGAAGGAGAAACAGGCTCCCCACTGAGCAGGGACCCCAATGTGGGACTCGATCCCGGGATCGTTAAGCAGACGCCTAACCAACTGAGCCTCCCAGGTGTCCCTTACCCCAGCTCTCTTAAGCCACCTCAGGGGCTGACCTCCAGGTTGGCTGAGAATGGAAACCAGGGACGGCTGGGTGGCTCAGTCGGTTAGGCATCCAGCTCTTGGATTCGGCTCAGGTCCCGATCTCATGGCTCGTGAGACCGAGCCCCGTGTCGGGCTCCACACGCAGCAGGAGTCTGCTTGGACATTCTCTCCTCTGCCCCTGCTCTCTCTCCCTCGCTCACTCTCTCTCAAATATATAAGCAAATCTAAAGAAAAAAAGAACGGAAACTCAGCAGCACTTGAGACCCCAGAGCTAGCTCTCTCCGAAGCATGGCCCTCCCCACCACCACTACTGGGGGCCCCAAGTGACGAGGGGGTGGGAACAAGAGAAAGGCCTTGAAGCTTTGAATCATCATATTTTTTTTTCCAGTAGTCAATAAGTCCAAACAATCTTTTAAAATTCAAACAAGCATCGGAGTGTTATAAAGGAACTCCAAGGTTGTCATGGATTGTCCTGGTGTTAGGAGAGGCCCTGGCACGGCACCTCGGAGGAAGTCCAGAGGCAACTGTGAATCCTCCAGCACTTTGCTGCTCGGACCCACAGGGCAGCATTTTCTGTAGGAGCCCAGGAGTCCCTTCTTTTCCCTGCAGGGGTGAGAAGTCAGCCTTGAGCAGACACCACCTGCAACCGAGGACACCTGCCCTCGTGCCTGGCCAACCTCCACCAGGTCCTAGTATCAGTCAGGATGGGCGAGGTTAAGCTGCAGTAGCTATCGACCCCCAAACTGTGGGACTTATTACAGCAAAGGGGTTTTGTTTGTTTGTTTGTTTGTTTGTTTATGTTCCTGTTGCTGGGTTGGCTGAGGGTCCTATCCAGTGTCTCCTCCCTCCAGGATGCAAGCTGAGAGAACAGCCCCCTTCTCAAATATTGCTGAGCACCATCATGGAGGGAAAGAAATCTCTGGAAGGCTCCAACTTACCAGGAAGTGCTCAGTGCAGAAACCACAACTCATTGACCAGACCCAACCAGAAGAGGCCAGGAAACACGATCCAGCCATGTCCCTTGGGGGAGCCAGCCAGAAATATCTGGGGACCAGCAGTAATGACTACCACAACCTTTCGGAAAGGTCTAACACTGAACCTTGGGGCTGTGTGCTTAGTCCCAAGAGAGCAGCTGGAAAAATGGAGGTCCCTGCACACAGCTGTACCTGTCCCAGCATAGGCAGTACAGCAGGGCCTCCTGATTCAGCAGCCCCTACATCTGGGCAGTCTGAACCACAAGCTTCAGGTCTCTCCAGTCCCCTGGGATGACGGAGGATCTCGTGCTCCCCTGTTCCCCACCCCCTCCTGCTGAATGAGCTGCAGACGATCCATGACCACCCACCTTGGATTTTTCTAGAAGGGGAGAGTTGACAGGAGCAGCCATGGGAATGGACCAGCAGTGTGTGATGCGTTCATGAGACCCTCACTCATCACACCACAGAAAAAATTCAAGATTAATACCATGGGATTACAACGTGCTCTGTTAACCTACCCTAGCAAGCACGGCAGAGGAGACAAAAAAGAAAAAACAGCCCGCGCTGTCAAGGAGCCTATAATCTGAGGCAAGTCAGGACACGGTGACCTTGCGTTATCATTTTTCGTGAAGTCCCAAATGAATGGTACCAATATGAAGCTGTGAGCTTGACCAAGGCAGAGTTCACGGCAGATTTGATGGGAATGGAAAGGCTTTGTAGGAGACTTGGGGCATGAGCTGGTCTGGGACAGACTGGGGGCGCTCCGTGTGGATAAAAGGGAGAGGAAAGAATATGAGGAAAGGCACAGGCATGGAAATCCTCAGGCCGGCTTCAACGCATGTCCAGACAGACCGCTCCATCAAGTTGGAAATGGAGGCAGAGGGACGGAAGGTCTTGTGTATGACTCTAAGGGGCAGAGAGGCAAAATACATAAGTAAGTAAATAAAGTTTTTAAAAAATGGAGTGCCTGGTTGGCTCAGTCAGCTGAGTGGCTGACTCTTGGTTTTGGCTCAGGTCCAGATCTCAGGGTCATGAGATCAAGCCCTGTGTCGGGCTCCATGGCCATGGCTGGTGCCGAGTCTGTTTGAGATTCTCAGACTCTCCCTCTCCCTCTGCCCTTCCCCCCCCCACTCATGCTTGCTCGTGCTCTCTCTCTGTCTCTCTCAAATAAATAAATTAATTAAATAAAACTTAATCGAACGGGGGGAGAGGTTATCTTTACTCTTTCTTTAAACAGAGGCCGGAGAGAGCCAGCAAGGGAGGCTTCGCAAGGGATTCTTGTCTTAGGTGGCAGGTTGGGCCGCTCATTCTTTCCCGCGGCCGGGCATCAGAGCCCCAGCCCGGCCCCTGCACCCACCCCCTGCTAGAAGCCTGTTAAAATAGATTTTCTTTCTTAAAAAGATTCCCCCACAACACTCAGGACCTATCCCCCTGGGGATTTTGCTTCTGTACATCTGGGAGGGATCCAGAAATCCGTCCCCTTCACCAGCTTTCCCACACACAGAGCTGGTCTGAGACTCCACTAGGATGGGCAGTTTCTACCCAGAAATGGCACATTTCAAAAGTGGAATTTTAAAGTCACGTTCCTGAAAACTAGCTCCTGTTCGCACTCACTCTGTTTCTACTGCAAGCATGCCCCCCCATTCACACACACACACACACACACACACACACACGCACACACACGCACAGCCGCTCAGCGCTGGCTGCAATCCTTGCTCACAGCGTCTCCACTTAATTACTGCGTATCATTTACAGCTCGTTCTCTCTCTCTCTCTCTCTCTCTCTTTCTCGATTGTTCCTTCCTTCCTGTTCCGGCTCCCGCTGCATTTAGCCAGACGTTCTCTCCCTTCAGGACTCTGCAGGATCCTCCCCGCTAATCTCACCCCCCTCAACCCTCCCCGCACCGTCACCGCCGCAGGTCAGTGTCCCCGTCCGCCTCACAGATGGCTCATTCATGCTCAGCCCCAACTGAATCCAGCTCCTTGGCCTGAACGAAGTTTGTAGAAGCTTATCACAATATGGCCCAGCCTCTTCTCCCTTGTGGTTTAAAGTCCTAGCCAACCGGGACCATGACCGTGTTCCTTCTAAACATGCTTTGTACCTTCCGGCCCCCATTTTTTTTCTCTGTGGCTCCCCCAGCTAACATTTCTACTACCGCCCTCGGGTCTGAAATGCTCTCGGCTTATGAAAGTTCTGCCCATCCTTCAAGATCCGGTTCGAATTTTCATCTACTTTAAAAGGTCTGCCCTGTTTGGAAAACACAGAGGAAACTATACACACATAACACACACACGTGCACACCCACACTTTCTTCCCTGTTGTGTCCTAGGCAGTTTGCCAGCCTTGGAAAGTACAAAGCTGAATGGGTCCAACCGCAGGCCGGTTCAGATGGGTGTGGCTTTCAACTCTGCTGGGAAGGGGCACCCTTTGTTGGAGGTGGGAACCCACACGATCAGCTCCTCCGTCCTGGGAAGAATTCATTCCCGAGGCACGGGCTGTGCCCCGCCCCACGCTGCTCACACCCCCACGTTGAGGCGGTGACACATTGCATCAGGGAAGCCCAGGACCCTAAGGGGCCCTATCACCGTGCAGGTAACACCTCTGCTTCCTCGAAAAGGAGGAAACCCCCTTCTCCAAAGTAATCCAGGAACCAACGTGTGGTATCTTGACTATGAACAAGCTATCATGCAGGGTCCAGCATGGAGCCCACAGTGGGAAACGGACACAGTGGTCTTCACTTGGGTCAAAGCAAATTGGTGGTGGTAGGAAGGCCAGGCCCAGGAAAGTCACAGAAGAGCCCCGTCCAATCTTCTCACTGTACATATGCGAGGCCGGCTGTCTTGCCTGGAGATCTGCGCCAGCTAATGGCAGAACTTTCATTATTTCTCTTGACTCCCACTTCCTCCCGCAATAACCCCAGGGCACACGTCCCAACTTAGACAGGCTTGGGTATGTTCCCATGGCTGTTTTTGTTTCGTTTAGTTTTTTAATCAAGGACCTTACCGTGAAGCTAATAAATCTTAAGATTCAGATCACCTGCCTGGCACCAGCTCTGCATCTACTTTAACATTTGCAATTTTGTGAAGTTTTTTTCTTAATAATATTCTCTAAATCGTATAAGATATAACCATTTCAAGCCCATAAAACGTGGGTCCACCCTGGCAGAGGAAATGTGTGATTTGGGAGGGGAAGGAATCCTGTGGAAACAAAGCTATAAGAAGAAACACAAATCGGAAAAGGACCATGGGCAGTTCAGGAACACTCTCCCACAGTGAGTGCGTCTGCCATAGCCTTTCAGGGACTTGTTCCAAAAGGCAAAAGGCAGCCATGCGCTCCAATGTGGCAATCCCCTATCCTTCGCCCACCCCATCCCTACATTTGAGGGGCAACCTTCAAGAGCTGGGGGCATCTGAAAACAGCCGGGCTTAGTTAGCATCAGTAAGAAAAAGAAAATCAGGCTCGGGGAGCAGAATCTGGAGTGACTCTCCCCCTAACCCTGGGGAGATTCTACTTTTCCACATAGAGAAAAATGCGTCCTGGGTGATCCCCATTGCGCAGCTTCCGGCCAGGCTCATGGAGACAAAGCAAAGAGCATGAGAAGACCCCCACCTGCTAGACCTCAAAGCTAGACCCCAGTAGAGAGGTCTGGACCATGTGGGGCACAGGTTGCTTTTTAGGAAAGACTCCCTCTTAGAGGCAACTCAGCAAGTTTGAAATGCGTCTTTGTGACCACATGGGGGCCCCATTCAAAGGCTCCTTCCATCCCGCTAGCCTGGGTTTGCCTCTTAAGGAGTTTTTCCAATTATTTATTTAATTTTTGCCTCCTTTTTGTTTAAAAAATTCTATTCTTCTCAGTTGGTTAAAAATTCTATTCTTATTGCTACAAAATAAAAACGGGAATTGAAAAAAAAAATGCTAGAAGACGTATAAACAACGGCCCGTGGTCTCACTGCGCAAGAAAAAGGAAGCTAACTTGTGTTGCTCTGTAGGCTTCCAAACGCGCTGGTGTTTTTTCTTTTACACAAAACTGAGATCATTCTGGACAGACTTCTCCTCTTAAAATACCACGAACGCCTTCCCACAGCAAGTTCTTCACCAAAACAATTATAAATATGGTATTGTGTTCATTCCACTTAGAAATATTTGTTATAAATAAGAAACACATTACGGAAAGTTCGAAGTGGCAGTCCACCGGGATTTACCGAACTACTTTCCTGTCGTTGGAAGAATTTATTGTCTTTCACACCAAGACAGACGTTGAGTTACAGCAGTCCCAATAAACAAATAAATACATGAAAAGCCCAAATTGCCTGGCAAAGACCTAAAGCCTCGGAGACGACGTGGCGGATGCCCTGTGGGGGAAGGCAAGGGTCTTCTGGGGCTGTCGCCGCGGTCACCCGGCCCGGCGAGGCTGGTCCCTGGAGCCGGGAGTTTCCTTTTAGTAAGCGAGTCCCTCGGGGGTGCGTAGGATCCGGAGCGGGAGGCGGGCAGGAGGCAGGTCGGCGTGGTGTCCAGGCTGTGCATCCGCGCACGCCGGGCCGGAGGCCGGTGGGTCGGTGGGTCCGGGCGGAGGGGTCGGGGGGGGGGGGGATCTGTAGGCGCGTGGGTCTGGGGGGTGCAGGGGCCAGTGGGTGGGGCAGCGTTGCGGGGGAGGGCGGGGGGTCCGGGGGTCCAGGAACCTGTGGGCCGAACAGCATAGGTGGTGGTTCAGGGGGTCGGGAGGCTGGTGGGCGGCTGGCCTGTGGGTCGGTGGACCTGTGGATCCAAGTGGGTCGGCGGGTAGGGAGGCCGGTGGACCTGTGGGTCAGTGAGTCAGGGTGTCGGAGGGGTCGGCGGGCTCGTGGACTGGTGGAGTCGGGGAGTCGGGGAGTCAGGGAGTCGGGGGGTCGGGGTGGGGTCAGAGGTCGGGAGGTCGGGAGTTCGGCGCTCGAGGGTCGGGAGGTCGGGGCGGGGGGAGTCTGTGGGTCCGGGGTCGGGCGGTCGCGGATTCGGGAGGCCGGTGGGTGGCCTGGCCGGGAGATCCACGGATCCGCGGGCCGGTGGACCGGCGGGTGGGTGGGTCGGCTGGCAGCGGGGCGGGGCGGGGCGGGGCGGGGCGGGCGCCGCGCCTGCCGTTCGCCTCTCCCGGCTGCAGGTGGGGCTGTGCGGCCGCGCTGCCTCCAGGAAGCCTCACGGGCCTGCGCCGGCTCCCAGGATGCAGTGTGGACCGGCCGGGCGCTGACGGCGGCGGCGCGTCTGCGGGCGGAGCGGCGCGGGCCGGCCAGCGAGGAGCGCGGCGACGCGGGCGGGGAAGGCAGGGCCGGGCGGGCGCCGCCTGCGGAGAGGCCGGGGGTCGGCCTGCGTGGAGCCGCGCGGCGGCGGCGGCGGCGGCGGCGGCGGCGGCAGCGGCGGCGGCGGCGGCGGCGACTTCCTCCGGGCCGGGCCGGACAGCGCCACGGCCATGGCCGAGGCGGCCGCGGCTCCGGTAAGGGCGGCCCGCGCGCACGGACGCGCGGACTCGGGGCCCGGGCCCCGCACTCGGCGCCGCAGGCCCTGGGGAGGGGCTCCGTGGGCCGGGCCGGGCCGCCGGGCCTGGGCTCCGGCGGGCGGAGCGCGGGGTCCGCCGGGGCCTACGGCGCCCGCCGGCCGGGCCCCCCATTCGCGGCCGAGCCGGAGCAGGGCGGACCCGGCCGACCCCGCAGCGGAGGCCGCCCCCACGCCGAGTTCCTGCAGCCCTCCGCGGCTTTCCTGCCCCCGCCCCATCCGCTGGCCCCTTCCTCTCCGCGCCTCCCACCCCGCGTCTCCTTTCTCTGCCCACCGCTCTGCCTCAGCGTTCCCTACCCCCCAGCTCCCCCAAGCGGCCTGGTGGCACCTGGGAGGTGTCCGAAGCGGCTTCGATTCCGCACACGCCGAGTGCCCGGCCCGATCGAGGTCGGGGCGGAAGACAGCTGCTCCCTCTCGTAGAAGCGGGCAGGCACCAGCCCTGTTAGGCATTATTTTGTCCTCACAACAAACCTGTGGGGTAGGTGCTCGTTCCGTCATACAAAGGAAAAACCCGAGGCCTGGAGAAGTTAACTTGCCTAGGATCGCCCAGCTAGAAAGTGTGTGAAAAGGCACAGCTGGTCTGTATTCAGGGACACATTGTGTGTTGGGGGAAGCAGACAGGTACACTGGTGAGCATGGTGCACACACTGAGTGAGTGGTTCTGGCATGAGGCAGAAAGGTGCCGCGGGAGGGCAGGGGAAGGAGCCGGAGGCGCTGGCACCCCTTCGCGGCCTGTGCTGCTGTGATTTGAGCTGGGCTTTTAAGGAAGGCTAGGATTTCATCAGGCCGAGTGGACCGGTGCAGCTTTCCAGGTAGGGAGGACAGCTTGCGCTCAGAGAGAAGGCAGTGCCCAGCGGGTTCAAGGACCGGAATCCAGTCCCTGCTCCTTGGAAGATGGTTTTGGTGAGGAGGCAGTGGGAGAGAAGGCTGCAGGGAGACTTGGAAGGGCTTTTAATGCCTGGACTTCGTCTTGGGGGGGGCGGGGGCGGTCCTGGATGGATTGATTTTGAGTTCTCCTACCATGGGCTCCTCACAAGCATAGGATTTCTGCTTCCCTGGCGGGAGTCCGAGGGCAGCCCCATATTACCCACCCACCATTTAGTATGGAGCTGGGCCTGCGCAGAAACGGTCACCACCTCGCACTAAATAGTGCAGAGGCCCTAGGGCTCCCTGCGCCCATTTTAGTGGTAAGCACACTGTGTGTGCCTGACGTCTTATAAAGGGGTTTATGGAGGTGTCTTTTTCCTGCAACACAAAGGTTGCCGTCCTGTGGCAGGCAAGGGCACTCGGAGGCTGAATAGGATTTCAGTAGCTGGGGAGCTGGGTGACTTCTGGAGCAGGCTCTTGGAGGCTGGAGTCAGGTGGCAGGGAGTGATCAGAAAGGACAAGTGGGCAAGGGAAGGGTAGCGGCTGCCATGGAGGGTGGCCCAGGGAGCCAGTCCAGCGCAGTCCCTGCAGCCTGGGGGCAGAAACACCTGCCTCCTGAGAGTAAGAGTCCCACCCACCACAGCCCTCTGCCCACCAGCTCCTCCCCAGCGAAACCCCTTCCTTCCTCAGGTCAGAGGTCACCTCGTGCAGTCTCGCTCCCAACAACCGCCGAAGCTCTGACCAGGCTCGACGGTGTTTAGGGCCACTGCTCACACTCTCCGCTTACTCTTTTCTTTTCCACCCATGCTGTGGTTCTCCGAGCCTTTCTCCAGATGAGCCCACACGGCGCCCTACTAGTCACTTCTTCGTTTTACTATTGTTGGGAATAGTTTCCAGAATGTTCTAAGGAGACATGCGTCCTCAGGCACAGCCAGAAGAAAGTGCAGATATCTGGACCTCCTCTCTGATCCAGAGGGCCCACCTTCACATGTGGGTGGGTCGGCCGGTTTGGCCCCTCCTCAAGGGAAAATGTGCCCTTTCCTCGTGGTCTCCCAACTGCCACCTCTCAGGTCACTCAGGCTACATGTGAAGTTTCCAGCAACAAGGAAGTCCTATGCATTAAAGTCTAACCTTCTGGCATATGTTTTACCTTCCTCACCCAGTCTGTAAGGTGTGTCCCTGCTCCCCGAGGAGCTACAGATGTCAGACTAGTTTTCCCCTTGGGAGTGGTGAGCACATCGAGAGAAACAGAGTCTCAGAGGGCCCAGCGGACCCGTGTTGATTTTGTCCCCTTGACTCATGCCTGCCACGTGGGTCAAAAAGTCTAAACTCTTGGCTGGCGGAGATTTGCAGTAACGGTGATTGTTAGTTTAAGAAAAGTAACAGGAGGGGGCAAAATCAGATGGCACTGGGGGAGAAGGATTAGCTCTTTGATTTTTATGTTTATTAAAAGAGACGCTTTTAAGAGATGCTTCAAAACAAACAAACAAAAAACAGTTGAGCAATGCTCATGTTTGTGCCGGTTCAGTGAACCAGCTGTTTTGTTTTGGTTTTTGGTTTTTGCGAGGTCATCGTTCCGTACACGGTCCTGCGCCATTATGATGGGAGGTGCAGGCTGGGCGCTGGTGAATCTGCAGTTTACTATTTAGCCCCTGAAACGCCCCAGCAGTGCAAAGGCGCTGTTTATTTAGCAGAAGTGCACAGAGCACCTTCCACGGGCCACGCACTCTGCTGCAAAAGCTGGGTTCAGGGAGTCAGCTCGGGGAGATGCAAGAGGTCCCCAGTCCGGGCGAGCTCAGCCCCCCTGGCAAGAAGGCACCCTGCCCAGATGATGGCCGAATCTGAGTTACCCTGAGAAGCCCATCCTAGGCTGAGATCGGGCTTGTGGCCCAGGGCATTCCCACTTTTAATCCGAGTTCTGTGCCCACCCCCCAGCCGCCCAGCTCCCCAGCACCCAGGGGAGAGGGGCTGAAGGAAGGCAGTGGATGGAATGAATGAGGGTGCACTTCTCTTTGTTTCTGAAAGATTTCTCCATGGACGATGGCGGCCACAATTCAGGCCATGGAGAGGAAGATCGAATCGCAGGCTGCCCGCTTGCTTTCTCTAGAAGGTCGGACGGGGATGGCCGAGAAGAAGCTGGCGGACTGCGAGAAGACAGCCGTGGAGTTCGGGAACCAGCTGGAGGGCAAGTGGGCCGTGCTGGGGACCCTGCTGCAGGAGTACGGGCTGCTGCAGAGGCGGCTGGAGAACATGGAGAACCTGCTGAGGAACCGAAATTTCTGGATCCTGCGCCTGCCCCCCGGCAGCAAGGGGGAGGCCCCCAAGGTATCCCTCGGGCCCCTGGGGTGGGCCAGCCCGAGGGACCGTGCCTGGAAGTGTGTGGGTGAGCATGCGTGACCCTTGTGGTTCCAGGTGCCCGTGACCTTTGATGACGTGGCCGTGTATTTCTCTGAGCAGGAGTGGGGCAAGCTGGACGAGTGGCAGAAGGAGCTCTACAAGCACGTGATGCGGGGCAACTACGAGACGCTGGTGTCCCTGGGTAAGGCATGACACTCATTCTGTTACATGTGACTTGGGAGTCCCCAGACCTACCTCTCCATGCTGGTTGGTTTTCGTCGCAACAATGTGTAAATCACTAGAAAACTCTGACCATGCAAGGAGTTTTCTTCTCCTCCTACTAAAGTGAGCACCAGGTGACTGAGTTGAAAACTCCCTCTACCTGGTGACATTCGTGGGTGGCCACACAGAAGAGGGGTGGTGGCGTTTCTCTAACCAGGCATGGAGCATGGACATCTCCGTCCGGCCACGACAGAGTCTAAAGCCTCGGGCTGCTCTCAGGTCCAGGATGGGGCTGCTCTCCTCATCAGTGGGCCTGCTCTGAAGCCTGGGGCTGCTCTCAGGCCCACATTTCCTTTAGCCTTCTCTTACAGGAGTATGTGGCCTTTCTGGTGAGTTAGTGGTTAGTGGAGAAGACGGGCAGACCATGCTTCCCGTGCCAGCGCTCTCTTCATGCCTCAAGGCTCTGCTCCCTCAGACCCCTGGGGCCGTTGTCACTGTCTGTGTGCAGTGGCCCCAGGAGGTTGTTCCTCCCTGAGCTGCTTTCCTCTTGGGATGGTTTTCTGTGTGACCCCAGATCTGGAGGCAGTAAGTGCCTGCTCAGTGATGGTGGGAACAGGGGCAGGCGTGATGGTAGATTTCAGTTTAAAGAAACATATCACTTCTTAACGGGGAGACCCTACCAGAGTGTCTTCACCTGGGCACGGACTTTGGGGCCAGATGATTGGTTGTCGTGGGGCTATTCTGTGCCGTGTGGGATGTTCCACAACATCCTGGCCTAGACGCACCAATGCCAGGAGCACCTCACCCCCAACCCCCAGTCATGACCATCAAAAATGTCTCCAGACTGCGGAATGTCTCCCAGGAGACAAAATTGCCCATGGTTGAGAACCAGTGCTCTGTACTAATCTAGAAGTTTCGATTCTGGGCCACCCGTGGATTCCCAGGCTGCCTGTCACCAGCTCTGAATGGAAACCACAGGGCGAAAGCTAACCGTTATGTCCCTCCTCAGACTACGCCATCTCCAAGCCTGAGGTCCTCTCCCAGACTGAACCGGGGAAGGAGCCGTGCAGCTGGCGTCGCCCTGGCCCCAAGGTTCCAGATGTTCCTGTGGACCCGAGTCCAGGTGAGGGGCTGAGAGATGGCCAGGGACACCAGGAAAGTAGGGGGTCAGGGAGGGCATGACTCTTCCAGGAAGAGCTGAGGAGAAACCTCAGACTTGAAAGTTTTAAATCTAAGTTTTTTAATAGTTGAGTTATGACCTGTAGCCTGTGCCCCTAACACTCTAGGAATACTTCCCAGCATGGAAGCAAGTGACAAACTTAGTCTTTTAGAAAAGAGATAGAGCCAGTACACAGGAAGGAGGGGGCAGGACACTCACAGGGCAGGTAGGAGTGGGTCGGAGACAAAATGTAATTCCTTCCAGTTCTATGAAGAGCCGGCATCGCCCCTGACCTGGAGCCAGTCCCATTGGCTGGCCACATGTTTGAACACGATTAGGGCGACAGACTCATTTAAGATGAATCTGGATACCTTGTATTACTGCTTCGGATTTTTCTGGAGCTAGCCAGCACCTCTGAAATCCAAGGGAGGGACAGAAGGATGCGTGAGAGAAGCCAGGAGGAGACCCCACCCCACGCCCACCCCTGCAGGCCCGAGCCTGCTTTCCGCACAAAACCGCGGTGTCTGTCCCACCTGCCTTGGGTTCCCCTGGCGTCCGAACACCTGTGTTGCTAAAGAGCCTCGCTGTGTTTCATTTGTGATTAATGACACGCGTCTCCCGGGTTCGCAGGGGACCGCAAGTCAGGGTCCCGCTGCCGAGCAGCGCATGCGCAGAGCTGGCCAGGCGGTCCACACTCCGGAGCGCGCTTACCAGGGGCGCTCGCCTCCACGGACGTCCTTTGAGACTCTGCTAGGTGCCAGGGACAGAGCTGGAAGTGGAGGACGGAAGGCTACTCAGCAGAGCGCTGCAGAGTCTGAATGGAGAAGAGGGCACTGACGCCGAGCCCGGCCTCCGGGCCTGGGAGGTGAGGCCCACGGTGGGCTTGGTCACTCGACCCACACCATCTCCGGGGAGGCCTCTCCGGTTCGCACGCTGCCATCGAGAGGGTGGAGAGGGCCCAGAAATACGGTGGCTACTGGCGAGACCCCCCACACACCCTCCCCTCCGACACAGACTCCAACTTTCTGCCTCAAGCCCCACAGCAAGAGCCCCGTTACCCCTGCCCTAACCTCTGCGGGAGAAGTCGGACCCCAGCTCACTCCTCAACCCCCCCCCCCCCGCCCCCCAGGCTCGTGCATCCCGGCAGCAGACCTCCTCTCTGCTGCTTTTCGGTTCCTAAATTCTCCCTCCGTGCTTTGGGGAGCTCAGTCCCCAGCAAGACCTCAAATGTGCAGGCTCTTCCTGGAGCGTCCCCACCCCATCCTTGTCCACGAGTCCTGGTTCTTTCCAGGGCCTGGCATCGTCTGCAGAGCACCCCTTTCCCACGTCCCTCCTAGCCCCGGCCTAGAAGCCAGCAGTGTCCCTGCTCCTGCATATGGCTTCTGCTGGTCTTCCCCTTCTCGTGGAAACCCCCACCTTTCATTCAGATGCTTCTTGTCTTCCTGCCGCCTCCTGCAGACCGCATCCCTGCTCTTACCACTGTGGCTGGCAAGGGCACAGAAGGTTGCTCTGTGCACTGGGAACACCCCAGCCTCCACTCCCTCTCCCACGCCCCCACCCAGGTCATTCCCCTTTTGCTGAGAGTGATGCACCCTCACCTCCCCTCACTTTGAGTTCAGCTGCCCAGTGCCCTGACCCCAGTATCCAGCAGGACCATAATGCTGGTGAAGTCCAATCTCCCTGTCCTGCACCTGCTCCCACGCAGCTGCCCATGCTGAAGAGACCTCCCCACAGCTCGCTTTTTCTTACCTGCAGTCCCAGGGTGTGTCTCCTTGGTCCAGTCAGCCTGCGCAGAGGTTGGCAAACTGTGGCCCATGAGCTTAGAAAGGTTTTCATGTTGAACAAATACTGTTTAATTGGAAAAAGAAAGAAAGAAAGAAAGAAACGATATTCACAGCCCCCCCCCCACCCCACCAGCTTGTCGGTTGCACCCGCGCACTATTCTGCGTGTTTGCCACCACGGTCAGACCTCCTGCCGAAGGCGCCCTCCACTGGGCACTAGATCCGGTCCAGGCCACCTTAGCAAGGACCCACACCCCCCATCCTTCCCATTCATCTGCCCCTGCCATCGCTTTGCTCGATTTGAACACCGACCCCTCGTGGCGGCACACCCCTGTAGCAGCCGCCCCTTCTCTGCCCCCCCCGTGCCCCGCGCCCCAGGAGTGCCCTCCTTCAGTTGCCTGCTTTCTCCCCTTCCACTCCCAGAGGTCCTTCCATCAGCACCTCTGTCGGGCCACAGGGGCCCATATAGCATTAAAGGTCTGGTCTTAACCATTGGCGACATCATTTGCCACCGGTGATGGCTCTGTTCCCAGATTCGCCGCTTTGACAGGATGCCTCCCCCTCCTGGTGTCCTCCTGGCTTACTTACCACCTTCCCTTTGCTATTTCCCAATGCTCTTTCTGGTCTCTAAGCGTCGGGGTGCCCTCCATTCTCTCTGTGTGGTAGGCTCTGCATGCCAACAGCTTCTGCAGTGTGTCCCCTGCTGGGCTTCTCCCTGAAATCACACCTGGCTGCCTGGTCTGTCCCCGACCCAGGTGGGATAGACGTCTTACGCCAAGCACTCGACCAGCGGAGCTCCTCCTCCCCTCGTCCCCCACCCCCAGGTCTCCCCTGCCCACCCTCCAGTAGTAGACCACTGCCCACCCTCCAGCTGCAGGCGAGACCCAGGGGTCAGCCCTCGACCCTTTCTCACACATGCAGTCATCGGAGATCTAGTAGCGAGCACTCCGAGAATTGCTGTCCTACCCCGTCTCTCTACCCTGCCACCCAAGCCCATCGTTCTCCTGTGGTCACCTCCCGATCACCCTCCCCTCCTCCTGCTCTAATCGCTCAGAGAAAGCCCTACGCCCTTCCTTCAAAACCCCTTACTGGCTTCCCACTGACTCAGAGGACTCTGGCTCATGCTTCCGTTTGCGTCTCGCTCCCCCTGTTCCAGCCGTTACGGTCCTCCTGCTGCTTCCCCCAGTGCTCCAGGCTGCTCTAGTCCCCGAGCCTTTGCACCTGCAGTGCCCTCTGCCAGTAACGCCCTTCAGGTCCCCCGCCGACCCCGGCTCCATCCATTACCTCCTTCAGAGCTCTTATTTAACATTTAAACCATCACCTTATTTAAAATTGTGTCCCCCTGTTCCCACCCAGAATTTCCAGTCTCCTTTCCCTGCTTTGGTTGGTTCCACAGCAGAGAGCATCATCTATTGTGTGTATTTCTAGATTGTGACATATATTTCACATTTACAGAATCAGTAGGGATACAGACAAGCATGTATATTTCAGAGAGAAGAGATGATAGATTTCACATTTGCAGATGAGTATGGCCAGCAGGCTCTCCCCAGGAGGGTGTAAATTTCAAGAGGACAAGCACTTTTATGTCTTTTGTTCATGTGATCATTCCAGGCACCTCGAACTGCCTAGCGCTGAGTAGAAATTCAACAGATATTTGTCAAATGTATGTAGTTACGTAATTTAAAATATTTTTGTGTAAAATATGTGTGGTGAATTCCTTGTTAGATTCCTAATCTCACTCCTCCCCAGGGTAACTCGTAGTCCTGAAGTGGATGTTTACCTTCTCCATCAGCCTTTTAAAACTTTCATTTAAAACTGTTAGGTCCAGGGCGCCTGGGTGGCTCAGTGGGTGAAGCCGCTGCCTTCGGCTCAGGTCATGATCTCAGGGTCCTGGGATTGAGGCCCGCATCGGGCTCTCTGCTCAGCAGGGAGCCTGCTTCCCTCTCTCTCTCTCTGCCTGCCTCTCTGTCTACGTGTGATCTCTCTCTGTCAAGTAAATAAATAAAATCTTAAAAAAAAACTGTTAGGTCCACCTGTAGCCATAAGCAATATATAATACGGTTTTGTGTGTTTTGAGAAATGGTATCCAATGTCAGTATTATTGACCACTCGGTACATGGATTTTCAGATCTGTCTCTGTTGATGCAGATAGATCAAGTTCATTCATTTGAACAGATGCTTAGTATCCTCAAAGCAACTATGTTCCAGCTTGTTCTCACTGGTCTGTTGATTGCACTTCAGCTGTTTCTGGTTTTTCACTCTCACGAGTGGTGCCGCACTGGGCAGTCACCCCTGTCTGTCTGTGTTCCCCCGTGTGCTGCGGCCTCTCCAGGGAACAGGCCGAGGGACCCCCCTGCACCGCCAGGCATGCTTGTCTGCACCTCCACCATTGCCATGGTTACGCAGCTGGTCCTGCTCCCGTCAGCAGTCAGGAGGTGCCCGTTGTCTAACATCTTGGCCTCTTCAGCAGTAGCTCCTGGCCGATCTGATGGAGGTTGGAATGGCATCATGTTTTAATTTGCCTTCCCCTGGACTCTCAGTGAAGCGAAGCACCCCTTTTTCACATGTATCTGGTTCTTCAATGAATTGTCTTTTCTGTTTTTTCTACTGTTGTTTTCACTCTCTTACTGATTCAGACTTCTGTCTGTAGGTTCTGGATCCAAACACTTTGTCTGTTATTTGCATCACAAATATCTTCTCTCAGCCTGTGGCAGGTCTTTTAACTTTGTCATGCCTGTCTAGAAGTTGTCATTTTGGGTACAATCAGACTTACCAGTGTTTTTCCTTTATGATCTGCTTTTTCTATCTTTAGGACAAGCCTTTCCCTACCGCACCGCGGGTCAGAAGGACACTCTTCTCCATTTTCTTACGAAACTTTTAAGTTTTGCTTTGCACATTGAAGTCTTTAGTCTATCAAAAATTAGTATTTGTGGGGTTCCTGGGTGGCTCAGTAGTCAGGCATCTGCCTTCGGCTCAGGTCATGAGCTCAGGTTCCTGGGATCGAGCCCCACATCGGGCTCCCTGCTCAGCAGGAAGCCTGCTTCTCCCTCTCCCACTCCCTCTGCTTGTGTCCCTCTCGTTGCTGTCTCTCTCTGTCAAATAAATAAATAAAATATTTTTTTTTAAAAAAAGAGTTAATAATTGTGTAGGTTATGAGGGAGAATTTAAATTTTTTTCCCCACAAGGACATCTGATTTCCCAACAAAATCTGCTGAATATTTTGTCTTTTCGCCAGTGATTTATAGTAACGCCAGTTTGGTCATGAACCAGGTTCCCGTGCACGCACTTGGTTTCTGGGCTCTTTATTTGGTTTTTTTTGGTCTTTGTCTCTGTGCCAACACTCCCTGTTTTAGCTTCATAAGAAGCGCTCTTATCTAGAAGCCTAAGCCTTCCCTACTTGCCCTTCGAAACTTTCCTTGACTATTCTTAGACCTCTGTTCTCGATGAGTCTCAGAATCATGATGTCAAGTTCTCAGAAAATCCTGCTGGAATTTTGATGGGAACTGCATTGACTTTGTCATTTCATTTCTGGAGAATTCACTTCCTCACAACGTGAGCATATGAGCCCCTCTCCCCATGGGCAGACTCACTGAGTGAAGGCTGAGTGGCCTGAAGCGGCTTCACAGTTTTCTCCAATCGTGGTTTCTATTGTGGATGGCATTTTCACATTCACTGTATCTTAAATAGTTATTACCAGTCTATAGCTCTGCTGTTAACTTCCTTTAGTAAAAGACTCCTTTTGCTCAACCTCCTTATTATTTCTAGTAATGGACCTGTCACTTGAGATTCTCATGGATTTTGTTCTGTAGACAGTTGTACCTTCCTCAAATAACACCAAAGTTATCTCTTCGTTTAAAATTGTTATGACTTTATTCTTCTTCTTTGGCAATTTGTCCAGGATATTGTCACTTGGTCCCAGCGTCCTTCTCTGTGAGGTGCTTCAAAGGTCTGGGCGGTAAGGATGGTTTTTGCCATAGACTTTTTAGATTTTATTTATTTATTTGACAGAGATACAGAGATCACAAGTAGGCGGGGTGTGGGGGGTGGTGGGAGCAGGCTCCCCGCTAAGCAGAGAGCCCGATGCGGGGCTCAATCCCAGATCCTGAGATCATCACCAGAGCCAAAGACAGAGGCTTACCCCACTGAACGACCCAGGTGTCCCTGCCATAGACTTTTAATGATATTCTTATTAAAAGTTTATAGACATGGGACACCTGGGTGGCTCAGTCAGTAAAGTGTCTTGCCATTGGCTCAGGTTATGATCCTAAGGTCCCTGGGCTTGAGGTCCGCATCAGGCTCCCGGCTTAGCAGGGAGCCTGCTTCTCCCTCTGCCTGCTGCTCCCCCTACTTACACTCCCTCTCTCTGACAAATAAACAAAAATCTTAAAAAAAAAAATATACGTACAGAACAGAATCCATGTAACCCTTAAAGAATAAAAGTTAACACCCACATTCTCAAAACCCCAGCATCAGAAATCGATCACAGCCAGAACCTTCCATGGCCCCGTGGTCCGTCTCTGAGCCCATTCCCCCCCTCCCTTTTCAGACAACCAGAAAATTCAGAAGGAGGTGTGATCAGTCCCTTGCTTTTCTTTACATTTTTATTCCTTACATATGTATGTAGATATTCCTAAATAACACTGCTTCTCTCACGGGCCCTTGTTTCTGGGAGTCGCTCTGTGTTGACACAGCACAGCTGCCCTCGTTCCTTGTCACCGCTCTCTGGTTTTCTGCTTTACGATGGCGACATGGGGCATGCATCCTTCTGTCGGTGGGCATTCGTGCTGTTTCTAACGTGTTTCCTTTTAGGAACGATGCTGTTGTGAAAATTGTGAAGCATGTGTAGAAGTTTCTCTAGGTGTAGGCTTGGGAGTGGAAACTGCCGGCTCATAGGAAAGACGCGTGTTCAGCTTCTCCAGGTCACGTCTGAGCGCTCTGTAAGGCGGCCTGCCCGCCGGCACCTGCCCACGGGGCGCCCGGCCACCCACCGGCCCTCATCCTCGCCAGCCCTGGAAACGCCTCCCATCCTCATTTCTGCCCATCTGGTGGGAGCACACCATTTTAAAATTCCTATTTTAAAATGTGCATTTTCCCAATTAATGAGATTGAACGTTATATCCTCTGTGTATAGGCCCTTGTCTCTCTTCTCTGGAATAACCTGTGTATCCCTTTTGTCTGTTTTTCTTTTGTTTTCCCTCTACTTATTGACTAGTTGGAGCTCCTATCTTGTTCTGAATATTAATCTCTTTCTCAGGTGTGTGTATTGCCAGTATCTTCCCCCTTTATGGTATATTTAAAAAACAGAGGCTTTTGATTTTAATATACTTGGATTTTACCTTTATGGTTTGTCATTTTCATGTCGTAAACAATTAAGAAATTTCACCTAAGGGTGCCTGAGTGGCTGGGTTAAAGCCTCTGCCTTTGGCTCAGGTCATGATCCCAGGGTCCTAGCATAGAGCCCTGCATCGGGCTCTCTGCTTGGCGGGGAGCCTGCTTCTCCCTCTCTCTCTGCCTGCTTGTGATCTGTCTGTCAAATAAATAAATAAAATCCTAAAAAAAAAAAAAAAGAAAGAAACTTCCCCTACCTCAAGGCAGTAATCCACTATCTCACATTCAGCTCTCAAAGGTCTGCCTTTCACATTCAAACTCTTAGTGGCAGGGGGAGCTGGGACCCTGGTTCTTTCTCAGTAGCACTTTGGGTCTTCTTTTCCTTTGCTCTTCGGGGGTCACCTTCCTAATGACCCTGTAACAAGTTCTGTGAGACATCTAGATGGCACAGTGCTCAGGCTTGCATTTACTCTACTAGTAATCACATTGGAGAGAAAGGACCCCTTTGCTGTATTGAGGCACGTTTTGGGGGGAATGTCCTAAGCCCCCTCCATTTAGTATATCTGTCTCATGTGCCTCCATGAAGTTGTAGAACTTTCTCCGAAGAAGATCTTGTACGGCTTTTTGTTGTTAGATGTATTCCTAGGTTCCTTGTATCATTTCTAGTTTTTATTTTTTTAGATTTTTTTTTTTTTTTGGTATTTTTTAAAAATTGCTGTTGTCAGTGGTGTTTTTTTGTTTTGGTTTGGTTTTTGGTTCGGTTTGGTTTGGTTTGTTTTCAGAGAGAGTTTGAGAGCTGGGAGGGAAGGAGCAAAGGGAGAGAGAGAATCTTAAGTAGGCTCTGTACCCAGCACAGAGCCTGACACAGGGCTTGATCTCATCTGCCTGTCAAGAATTGGAAGCTTAACTGACTGAGGCACCCAGGCACCCCAGTGGTGCCTTTTTTTTAACATGGTTTTTGTTTGTTGCTGATGTCTGCAGGGAGCTGGGAGGCAGGGAATCCTTTTTCCCCGGGCCTTGTTCTCATGCACAACGGGCTCAGTTCTGTGACACCCCGCCCCCACCCTTGGGCATCTGTCCAGGAGGCCCACCACTAACGTAGCTCATCATTAGAGACTGCGGGAGCAGAGGTGGACAAGCACAGTCCTCACCCACCCTCCTCCCCGTGGGCAATTGGCTCCCCCCAGGGGCCAGGCCCTCTCTGTTGTTTTGCTGGGGATAAGCTCCTTCACTGTGGTCCAGTGGGGGGACTTCTCATCCTAAAGTCAGTAGAGTGGCATTGATTACTTGACCCTTAATTTTCTACCTGTTTTCTCTTTCATAATATAAACATACAAGGTCATAAAATACCCTCAAAGTACCATTGTAGATGCAGCCCACATCTTTTGATAAATATTATCTTTATTAGCATTGGGGTCCACATATGTTCTCATTTTCATTATCATTTGTCCTTAGAGCCTTGGATTATTTAGAAAACATACATATTTTTAAGTTTTAGTACCAATGAGGAGTTTGGGATATTTGTTCTTGATTTCTGACTTAATATTGTAGTTAGAAAATAAGTGCATAAAGTATAAATCTTTTAAAATTTACCGAAGTTCATTTTATGCTCTCGAACGTTCATTTTTCCTGACTTCTGTGTGGCTTGAAAAACGTGTGTGTTCCTTGTCTTTAGATTCTGCTACATCTGTGTGATCAGGTTCACTAATAGTGTCACTCGAATTTCCTATAACCCAGAGTCAGCTAATTTATCAGTTACAGAAACAGGTGTGCTGAAACCAGCCGCTGAGAAGTTGGGAGCTGTTTATTTCTCCTGGAGTTTTGCTTTATTATTTTGAAGCCGAATTATTAGATAAAACGTTTAGAATTCTTTTCTCTTTCTGGTCAGTGTAATATTGCACAGTGACCCTTTTTGTATTTCTGTGATACTTCTCTTTTCAAAATCAATTTCCTCTGATACGGTTTAACTACATCTTTTTTATTTTTATTTATTTTTTAAGATTTTATTTATTTGACAGATCAAAATAGGCAGAGAGGCAGGCAGAGAGAGAGGAAGGGAAGCAGGCTCCCTGCTGAGCAGAGATCCGGATGCGGGGCTCAATCCCAGGACCCTGGGATCATGACCTGAGCTGAAGGCAGAAGCTTTAACCCACTGAGCCACCCAGATGCCCCTGACTACATCTTTTTTAAAGAGGTCTTTATTCTGGCTTTTATTTTTTTACTCTGCTCTTGCATACTTCTGTTTTAGGTGCGTCTTTTGCAAACAGCATGCAGCTAGTTTTCTTGCCAGTTTTTAGTGTGGTCATCTTTACCTTTTAAATGTCCAGAACGGTGGCCACTAGCCACATGTGGCTTTTGGTCACTTAAAAAGTGCTGCAAAGGGGCGCGCCTGACTGGCTCGGTTAAGCAGCTGCCTTCCACTCAGGTCATGATCCTGGAGTCCCAGGATCGAGTCCCACATTGGGCTCCCTGCTTGGTGGGGAGTCTGCTTCTCCCTCTGACCCTCCCTGCTCTCATGCTCTTTCTCTCTCATTCTCTCTCTAATAAATAAAATCTTTGGGGCGCCTGGCTGGCTCAGTGGGTTAAAGCCACTGCCTTTGGCTCAGGTCATGATCCCAGGGTCCTGGGATCGAGCCTCGCACTGGGTTCTCTGCTCAGCAGGGAGCCTGCTTCCTCCTCACTCTCTGCCTGCCTTTCTGGCTACTTGTAATCTTTGCCTGTCAAAAAAAATAAAATCTTAAAAAAAAAAAAAAAGCTACTGTAAAAGGGGTGCCTGGGTGGCTCAGTGGGGGAAATGTCCGCTCAGCAGGGACTCTGCTTCTCCCTGCACCCCCATTTCCTGTTCTCTCTCTCCCAGATAAATAGATAAAACCTTTTTTTCAAGTGCTGTAAAGACAAAATATACAAATGGGGAACATTTTGGACATATCGGGTTAAGTAAAATATATTATTTAACATTAATTTTACCTGTTTTTATTTATTTATTTTAACATAACTACTAGAAAACCTAGAATGAGCGGTGTGGCCTGCACGGTTTCTCTAATGGACTGTGCCGGTCCAACCTCCTTACACTGATTGGGAAATTTTGCAGTATTCTCTCTCTGAATATCACCTTACCCGCCTTCTCCCTACTTGTGTATTTGGAATGTTTTCATACTACCCTTCGTAACAGCGCACGTGTCTTCGTATTCGGCTCTGTCCATCATTTCTTATGTGTCTTCTAATTAGCTCACCATCCTTGGCTTGGTTGTTTTCTTTCTCGTTTCCCCTATAGATTGGATTTTTAAATTCCAGTGATTTTATTTTACAATTCCAAAACTCGAGTTTCTTCTTTTTTCAAACTCTGATTGGTCAGTTTGGGTAGTCTCTTATCTATCAGACTCTCCCCCATTTTTATTTTTCCAAATATATTAAACTTTATAGTCTGTGTGTGATAATTCCAGTATCCCACGTCTCTGCGGGCCAGGTCCTGCGGCGTAGGACCTCTCCAACCCCCAGAGGTGGCCGCTTTTCTTGTTGAGCTGGTGATCTGTAGTTGTGAGCCCTGCAGCGCCTGCAAGTGGTGGAAAATGCTTTCCTCCTGAGACACTGTCTGCCTCTGCTGGTCCTTGGGGCCACCACGGCCTCGGCCTGGAGGCTTTCAGCCACTCTGTGGTGTGACCCGGCAGGGACAGCCTTGGGCACAGACTTTGGTGCATCAGCTCCCAGGCTGGGAGGCTTCCGCGTGTCCTTTTTCCTGTAGTTCTTGGGAGTCAGTTCGGCCATGACTCTCATGTCATTTGGCTCCTCTTCTGGTTGTAAATTTAGTTTTTTTCATGGGGACCTGAGTTGCGGGGGTGTCCCTGGAGGGTAGGTTTGCATTTGCCTGCGCTGGGGGGTGGCCTCCCGGGTTGCTGGGGCGGTCAGCCAGTGTTTCCGTGCATTTTCTGGCGTCAGTTCTCTACACCATATGGGGGGTATGGATTCAGTGTGGACACGGGGAAGTTCGCTTTCTCAGGGCGGCTGGCCCACCCATGGCCCTAGACAGGTGGCAGCTTCCTGGTAGCGCCCTCGGGTGGCTGGAGTTTTTCTAGTCCTCAGCTCACTAGGACCGAGGCTCCTGGGCTCAGGCAGGCAACTCAGCGGGGCTCCGAGCCTTGCTTGGGCATCAAAGCTCAGCCCCTAAGGCCCGCGTCCTGTTTCAGTAACTCGCTGGGTCGCTTGGCTTCTATTTGAACTCTGGATTGACTTTGCACTTGCTCTTTGATTCTTATATCTGGGATCTTTCTTTTCTGCTCACTTATATACAGGTGGGGGGAGATGAAGGGGGTATATTTGGGGTGAGTACGTAGCATTTCTGTGTTAAAAGCGAGGGCAGGAGTTGCCAAGAGCAGCCCAGTCTTCTGCATGGATGGTCCAGAGGTCCAGCCCTGAGAATGCTTTCCCGCCCTACCCTGTGCTCAGTACCACATGACCTCAAGCTTCGCCCAGAAGGCCCTAGGTCCCTGCTGTTCTGGCCTTCCATTCCGACTGGGTTCTCTTGCTGCTTGACCCCTGTAAGCCCCTGTGTCCACGTCTGTGGCTGGATGTGTGTCCACCCCATGCCCGAGGGGCCCTGATGCTGTATGTTCACACCCTTTCCCTTTTTTAGGCTCGGGGCCCCCAGTTCCTGCCCCTGACCTCTTAATGCAGATCAAGCAGGAGGGCGAGCTCCAGCTCCAGGAGCAGCAGGCGCTGGGGGTAGAGGCGTGGGCAGCCGGACAGCCGGATATCGGGGAGGAGCCATGGGGCCTCAGCCAGCTGGACTCGGGAGCAGGAGACGTCTCGACAGATGCTGCCTCTGGTGAGTGGCCGCACCCAGAGCAGACACCAGGAACGAGATGCCACAACAAAGGGCAGGGTGTGGGGAAGGAGCTTCTGGAAGCACTGCGGGCTCTCGCACATCCGGCCTGACTCACGGGGAAGTTTTCCCACCTGGAGGCAGAGGGCTGTACCAGATGATGTTCTGCAGGCCCCACCGTGGCTTTGATGATGCCCCTATCTTGGTATCTCTCGGCCTGACCTTCTCCAGCCGCACTCCTGCTCTTGCCTCCACCCGTGGGCTTTCACATCACCAGATGCCTCACATTCGAGAGGCGTGTATGAAATAAATAACATCTGAGCTTCCTGGGGCCTCAGAGAAGGGGCCAAAGATAACTGGGTGCGGGAGAGGGCAGGGCCGTTATGCTTCCGCAGCAAAGGCCCCGCTGGGATCCGAGGGTCCAGCCTGCCCTTCCTTTCACAGGGGATCCCCCCTTCCTTCCCCTAACCCACAGGCTCTGATCTCTCTTCATTGCAGGCGTCCACTCCAACTTTTCAACCACTATCCCACCCACTTCCTGGCAGGCGGATCTCCCTCCCCACCATCCCTCTTCGGCATGTTCAGACGGGACACTGAAGCTCAACACAGCGGCCTCCACAGAAGGTACGGGGCAGAGAGAGGACGGGAAAGGGCCGGGTCTTCCTGGGAGGCTGCCTGGGGCCCTCACTGTTACTGGTGAACTGCCCTGACCTTTTGGCCAACAGGCTGTTAGGTGTCTGTGATGTTGGGACTCTGTCAGTCTGTCCTTGATCACCTTCTAAATTCTTAAGCTTGGACAGCCTTTCTCGAGAATGTTTCCAGTTGTCCCTTTTTCATGTGGTCTTAACCAGTCAGCCCTGGGAAGCTGATCCCTTAAGAGGACGTACCTTCTGCTCAGGCTCAGCAATCCTGGCTCCTCGCCGGCATCGCAAAACCAAAAGCAAACCAGAACCGCTTCTTAGGTACCAGCACGGCGAAAGACAGGTGTCTGAAGGCCAGAATCGAGAGGAACAACAGCCAAATTTATGTATTGGCTTTCTATTTACTTCTGTTTTGACAGCCGGTTGTCTGTTACTTAAACATTTCCATCATATTTTAGCCCCACCCCCAGAATGTGCTAGAAGCCTAGGTGCATGATCTAAAACTTCAGGATGTGAGATTCAAGTACATTTATATAAACTCAAACACATTGGTACTATTTCACTGGCACTTTTTCCATGAGCAAGCTGGCCACGTTCACTGAATGCTTGCTGCCTTCCAATTAGCATGCTGAGTGCTTTCAGACAGGTCACCTGGTTTAATGCTCAGACAAACCTGTGAAATGGGTTCCTCACAGGTGGGAGAGCTGCCTGAAGCCCGCAGCTGGTGGGGGGGGCACAGTACAATCACACATCCCCCTGAGCCCACCACGGGGCTTCTGTGTCTTGGTTACTTGGCCGCCCCTGGGCAGCCCCAGGAGAAAAGCATGATGAGCCTTAATAGCCAAAGTGAACCTGGGGCGTGGTGAGCTGCTGTGCTTCTGGCTTTGCCTGTGCAGGTCCTTCCCCGCCGACTGGGGCAGCCCCAGGCCCACCGGGAGGGGCTCAGAGGAGTAGGGCTTGAGTAGCTGCGGACTGGCCCCGTGAGAGTGCCCGGGCTTCCTTCTCTAAGCAGGTGTGGGGACAGAACGAGACGGGGTCTTTCTCTCTTTCTCAGCAGATGTAAAAATTGTGATCAAGACAGAAGTCCAGGAGGAGGAGGTGGTGGCCACACCCGTGCACCCCACTGACCTAGAGGCTCACGGGACCCTGTTCGGACCAGGCCAAGCCACGAGGTTTTTCCCTAGCCCCGTCCAGGAAGGAGCCTGGGAAAGCCAGGGCAGCTCCTTCCCCAGCCAGGACCCCGGGCTGGGCCTGAGAGAGCCCGCCCGGCCCGAGCGGGACATGGGCGAGCTCAGCCCCGCGGTGGCCCAGGAGGAGGCGCCCCCCGGGGACTGGCTCTTTGGGGGGGTCCGGTGGGGCTGGAATTTCCGGTGCAAACCGCCCGTGGGCCTGAATCCGAGGACTGGGCCCGAGGGGGTGCCCTACAGCTCCCCCGACAACGGGGAGGCCGTGCTGGACCCCGGCCAGGCCCCGAGGCCCTTCGGAGAGCCGTGTAAATACCCCGGCCGGACCAAAGGCTTCGGCCACAAGCCGGGCCTGAAGAAGCACCCGGCGGCGCCCCCTGGCGGGCGGCCCTTCACGTGCGCCACGTGCGGGAAGAGCTTCCAGCTGCAGGTCAGCCTGAGCGCGCACCAGCGCGGCTGCGGGCTGCCCGAGGGGGCGCCGGGGGCGGCGGCGGCAGCGGCGGCGGCGGGCGGCGGGGCGCGGGACGGCAGCGCGCTGCGGTGCGGGGAGTGCGGCCGCTGCTTCACGCGGCCCGCGCACCTCATCCGCCACCGCATGCTGCACACGGGCGAGCGGCCCTTCCCCTGCACCGAGTGCGAGAAGCGCTTCACCGAGCGCTCCAAGCTCATCGACCACTACCGGACGCACACGGGCGTGCGGCCCTTCACCTGCACCGTGTGCGGCAAGAGCTTCATCCGCAAGGACCACCTGCGCAAGCACCAGCGCAACCACGCGGCGGGGGCCAAGGCCCCGGCGCGCGGCCCGCCCCTCCCGCCGCTCCCGGCCGGGCCCCCGGACCCCTTCAAGAGCCCGGCTTCTAAAGGACCCTTGGCCTCCACAGACCTTGTGACCGACTGGACTTGTGGCCTGAGCGTCCTGGGACCCAGCGACGGCGCGGACCTGTGAGGCACACACCCCCCCCCCCAGGCCGGCGGGGGCGCCCGGGCCCCCCCCTCCTCGCCTCCCCCCACCCCCCAGCAGGCCGCGCGTGTCTCGGACGCCCCTGTTGCAGACTGCGGGGTGGTGGGGAAGGCTGAGGTGGGAACAGGGTCTGGGGGAAGCAGATTTCCACGTTGCTGAACTGATCACTGGAAAAAGAAAACGATCCGGCCTCCACCTCTAAACAAAGTAGAATTCTCTGATTGTGAAACTGAGCAGCATAGAATTTTAAGTAATTTAATTATGAAAACTTTTTTTTTTTTTTTTTTTAAATTCTTGACGAAAAAAGCTGGAAAATAGTCGTAGCACCAGTTTAGAGTATGCTTTTGGTTTCCGGAGCGCGTGTTTGTGTGGCCTGTGTCCTTACCAAGTCTGACAGTGAGTGTGCCCTGAGTTGGCCGACTGGGGACACAGGTGAGGAGGGTCCTTCCCTCGCACCACTGACTCCTAGGGATGGGCTGATGGTTGCACAGAGCTCGGTGGAGGTGAGACACCTCTGGCCCCCCCCCAAGCTGTACTCCAGGCCGCTGGGGCTGCAACTCGTCCCATCAGCACCTGCTCTGCAGTGTGGAGACCTGCTCTCCACCTGCTGTCAGCTGGGAGAAGGACTTGCCCAGCAGCAGCCAGTCCTATTTCCCAGCTCTCCTCAATCTGAAAAGGCCCCCCAAAGTGCTGGCCTATTACGGGCCATCTGCCACCCCTATGGAAAGGGATCTGGGTGGTGTGACCCTGTTAGGTGACTCAGAGCCTTCTAACGGAGAGTCACTTGAAAACCCAGTGTGAGGGCTGCAGAGACGAGGCAGCTGAGGCCGGCAAGTGGAAGCCTTGGCCGTCACCGTCACCTACCAGTAGAGCCAGGAACAAAGCTGGCCTGCCCGCCCCTGAGCGGGGCTGCTTTCCACTCCAGAGAAATGCTTCTCTTTCCTTTTCTCTCTGTGTAGTGTTTCATTGTCAAAATGCTTTCACTTCGCATCTCATTTGATGACTGTGACCTTGTGAAGCACGCAGGACAAGTGTTCTTTCCTGTTAGAGACGAGGAAGTAAATTCCTCGAGGGGGACACACCCCGCCCAGCTCAGTCAAGTGCGCGGCGCTGTGCCCATGGGCGAGGAGGACTACGGACTAGACGCGGCTCATCTTCCCGGAGCATCAGTCTGGGGGAGGGAAGGGTTTCGTCTTTGCCCTCTTAAGATTTGTGCCACATCTGCCAGAGCAGAGTCGGCGGGCGTCAAGACGTCGCTGAGCGCTGGCCTCTTTGGTGAGTGTGCTCGGTGGCAGGTCCGAGAGGCTGGGCAAGGGCCAAGGGCTTGCTCACTCCCCATCTGACATCTTCGAGGTCGAACTAGAAACAGCCCAGGTTTCTTGATTCTACCACAGTGCCGTCCCCACCACACAAGTATCCATTCCCGTTTTGTTGGAGCAGCCGCCGGTTCCCTCGCCCCAAATGGGTGACTTGTCTCCCCTGAGGAGCGAGAAACCATGGCTTCCGTTCCGTCAGCTCCCTCGTGCGTACTTTTATTAGGCAATAGACTAGTTAAGAAAATTGTTTCTATGTACTGTATATTTTGTACCTGTTTACACTTCTAATATTGATATAACTGATATTTTGAAAAACAAATGAAGAGGAAACATCCTGTTAAAATAAAACCTAACCAGCACCAAGGCGCTTTGGTTGGTTGCATTTTTAGACCCATGTCTTCAGCCCTGATGCCTCCAGACCCTTCTCGCCGGCGAGCTGGGTGGCCAGCTCTCTCACGCCCCGCCCCTGCACAGGTCACCTCAGGTCAGGGAGGCCACCGTCCCTGAGAGCTAGGAGTAGAAGAATCCGGAGAAGTTTGACTCTGTGGAGGGGAAAACCGTAGCACAGCCAGTCACTGTGCTTCAGAATATAATAATGTCTGTAATTTGGCTTTATGTAATTCGGTACCATGTACATGAAGAAAATAGGTCTGGGAGAGAAAAGCAGTACGTCAGAGAATACCAGATGCTGGATGTTCTCTCCTCGAGTCTTGTCTTGGCTGGCCAGGAGCAAAGAAAGGACCAGCGATGCCTGGGGTCATTGTATTCCTGGTCCGGGACTGAAGTCGGCCAGTGGCGTCTGAGCCAGGCTCACACCCACGTTCCCATCAACCAGAGTTAATGATTGTTCATGTTTTCTCTCGTGTGGTCGGTCGTTGTCACATTTTGATCTTTGTCTTTTTAAGAAAATGAAAATGTAAAATAAAATCTGCGTAAAATTGCCCCAAGGGCATGGGAGTAGGACATGGAGAGAGAGTGGAAGTGGGTCTCACCCACGCCCATTGTGGTGATGGCATCCCTCCTGGGACCCACAGCCCCGATGTCGCCCACACGCTTCTTGTCGCCCCCCCCCCGCCCCCCGCAGGACATGTCTCCAGTCCTGGGAAAAGAACAAGGAACACTTCTGGTGCCTGCCCCCCTCACCAAGCCTCCAGCCCACCACCGTGCTTGGCCGTTCACACACGCCCTCCCGCCACACGCCCTGGGTGCTGTGGGAATCCCATGCCTCACGCCAAAGCCCTCAACCATGTAGTGTTCCACTCAGTAGACGACTCCCAAGGCTCTGGCTCGGGTGCACTCTCAAAACAGGGAATTTGGGGAGGACGGGGTTTCTTGGGGGCAGAGGGTTGAGTTCAGTATCAACACCCCGAAGGGACACTCGGTGAACAGTTAAGGAGACCAGGTCAGCACCTTGGGCTAGGGGCCCCCCCCGCTTAGGCCAGAGCACTGCGGTCTCTTCTGGTCTTAGTGTCCTCTTGCTGCTAGGGAAAAGGACCACAAACTTTGTGGCTTAAGTCAGGAGAGATCTGTTTCATACTTCTGGAGGTCAGAAGTCCAAACTGAGCCTTAGGGGGCTAAAATCAAGGTGTCAACAGGGCTGCGTTCCTCCTGGGTCCAGTGAAGAATCCACGGCCTCGCCTTCTCCCACTTGTAGAGGCCACGCTTGGTTCGTGGCCCTCATCTCCTGAGGCAGTCACTCCAAGCTCTGCTTCTATCATCACATCATTTTCTGACCTGGACTCTCCTGCCTCGCTCTCGGCATCTTGCAACGGACTCTGGGCCCACCAGGATAATCCAGAATAATCACTTCATTTAGAGATCCTAAATTAATCACACCTGCAAAGTCCCTTTTGCCATGGGAGGCACTATCATTTTTTTTTTATTATTTTACTTCAGACAGAGAATGAGAGAGAGAGAGAGAAAGTACAGGCAGGGGTGGAGGGACAGAGGGAGAAGCAGACTCCCCACCGAGCGGAGAGCTGGACACGGGGCTCAATCCAGGACCCTAGGATCATGACCTGAGACATAGACAGATGCTTAACCGGCTGAGCCACCCAGACACCCCATGTAAGGCACCATACTCACAGGTTCTAGGGATCAGGATGTGGACTCTTTGGGGGGTCGTGTTCTGCTTACTACACATAATGTTTTCCTGGAAATGTGTATGAAGGTGTATGTATAAAGATGAGGCAGAACACTTACACAAATCCTAAGGCAGGCTTTATTCCCTGACAGCTAGAAACAAAGTTCCTGATTTGATGTGATTGTCAAGCTCCTTTTAACCCCAAGTCTTGTGCAAATTATACATGATTACTTAAACACATTAGAAGCGCCACTTAGGCATTAAACATATACACTTAAATAATCTGTCTTTAAAAATAGGGCAAAAAAGAATAAATGCAAATATTGTGGGTTGTAGAACCTGATAGAAACATCTGCAAATTCCAGATGGGATATAATAAACATAATTTTAAATACGGAGCTCAGAAAGGAATAAAGGGAAATCCTAGTGTACCAGAAATGAAGACAAAACTACATCCAGGTCGTAAGCAGGCGAACAGTGGCTGCGTCTAACAGGGTGGGGTGAAGAGAAGGTTATAGAGGCCTTGGTACCGTGAAGATCAGAGTTTGAGCTGACACTTCATCCAGAGAACGTCCTCTAAAGACCTCGACTTCAGAAAATACATGGTTCAGAAAAAATACACCCAACTCCAAAAGACGATGCGCTGGGTGGTCCTCAGAAAGCAGATGCTGAAACATAGTTTCAGACAACAGGACGCTGTGCTCGCTTCAGTCACACACATACTGAAGTGCAGGACGTTTACTGCACAATGACGCTATAAATGGTAAAGGCAGAAGGAAGCAGGATTTCGTAGACAAAGTCTCAGACCAGGACACAGACCTAACATCCATGGAAGGGAAGAGGAGTACAAGCAGGTTTGGGCAGCAGGAACAGAACACACTGTGGTTCTGACAGAGTTTGAGCCAACCAAAGGATTCTAGAGCAAATAATTCCTGTTAGGGGAGTCCTGTGTTGAGCAGAAACACCCAGACCCTTGCACTCTACCTGCTCCCACACTGGTTGGCGCTGCCCAAGGACAGCATGGACTTAGCTTGAAAGCCAAGGCATTTCCTGAAGGCATTAATGACCGGAGCTGTGGTCTAACTGCATTCCTTGTAGCTGGATGGTAAATTCTGAAAGATCTGTGTGGCAGAACACCATGGCCGTCACAAATGACAAAAAGCTTATGCCTCAGGCTGGGCTCTGGGTGATGGCAGTGGGCAGGGCAGCATCATCATTAAGAATCTAAAACCACAGCTTGTACATCATGGAGGCTGGGATCCAAATTTACATTACCCACAGGGCTGGCCAATTGACATTATACCTGGATAAGGGCCAATGAGAGTGCTTGTGGTTTCTGGCTGAGGAAATGCCAAAACAGGAGGAACTATCCCACAGTCCAGACCACGAGTCTGGCTCACTATAAGCTCACAATCACAAATTACAAAACCCACAAGGACACAGTCCACCATTAGTAAGACAACAAACACCGGGATCAAAATCTAAGAACCTGAATTCATGTACAGATTATTCAAGATCTAATGTAACATGGATAGTTTTATAATGCACCAAAAACTAACAGAGAGCAGAAAGTAGAAGAAGCATGGGAAAAACCTGGTAAATAGAAACAAATCAACCCTTAAGAAAAAGCAAGATACTATTAAAAAGAAAGTAACATTTGAAAAAACAAAAAAATTTCTGGAAATAAAAGTCACTGAAATTTTTAAAACGCAGCGGACTGGTTATAACAGTTGACCAAGACACAGCCTAAAAGAATTAGTGAAATGAGCTACAGATGAGAAAAGTACCCAGAATGAAAGAGAAAATCATGAATGGAGATATATGACATGTTTAAGAGCATAGACAAAAACACCTTCCATACACTTATCTAAACAGATTTTCTCATCTAGAAAGAAGTAATTAAGAAATTAGGAGGAAATACATTTTTAAAAGAATGGCTGGCAATCTCCAAGACTTGGAAGACATAAATCCTCAAATTCAAGAGGCCCAAAGGCAAAGCCACACATTAAAAAAAATCGTGGTGAAGGGCACCTGGGTGACTCAGTGGGTTAAAGCATCTGCCTTCTGCTCTGATCGTGATCCTAGGGTCCTGGGATCGAGCCCCACATCAAGCTCTCTGCTCAGCAGGGAGCCTGCTTCCCCCCATCTCCTTGCCTGCCTCTCTGCCTACTTGTGATCTCTGTCTGTCAAATAAATAAATAAAATCTTTAAAAAATTAAAAAAATTTAAAATAAATTAAAAATAAAAAAATCGTGGTGAAACTAGAACCACAAAAAACAAAAGGAAAATCCTAAAAGCTGCCAGAGAAAAAGACAGATTGACATGAAAGGAAAAGGAGTCAAAGAAGACTATAGAATTTTCTAGGACAATAACAGAGGTCAGAAGACAATGAGCTAACACCTGCAAAGTGGCGAGGGGAAAACCGTCAACCTAGATTTTGTACCCTGCTCAATTATCCTGCAAGACCAACGCCAAATAAAGACGTTTGTTAGAAGATAAAAACTGAGAAGGAAGCAGTCACAGATAATGGTAAACGGCTGAGGACTGTCTTTGGGAAGAAGAAACTTAAACCCAGTACAGAGGAGGAACAATCATAAGGAGAATCATGAGAGGGGAAACATAGTAAATATGGGTGTATATTAACATACGTGGACTTCATAAAACAATAATAAAGATAAATTTGGGAGATACAAAACAAAGTATCTACAACACCAGACCGCGTGCAACACAGAGCAGGCGGCCAGTGAAAGCATCCTGTGGTCCTTGTGATTTCCAGAAAAGGGCAATCATACATATTTGTGAGTCAATCAGACCTACTTAAATGTTCCTAATAGCCCCTGAAAGAATAGGAGTAGAGTGGCTCCTAGCAGGGGGAGGGACGGTGAATTAGGAAAACTTGATTCATCTAACAGACAGGGGAAGGGAGCAATGTTACAGTAAAGATCACAAAATAAGGTGACAGAGAAAACCCAAATAGGTCTCTCTATTCACTATGAATAGAAAAATAAGTTCATCAGTCGAAACACACATTATCAGATTGTAAAGCTGAACAAAGATCCATCTCTATGCGTTGCAGCTGTAGTGAGAAATATTCGTTGGGGCATAGATCTTCTATTCTCCAACGACTGCCCCATGATTGCACTATGTCAGCCCTCCTCTCGGTGGCTGTTTGGTACCATGATGACATGTTGTCAAAAGTCCAACATGTTTCATAACTTGCCCTCACCAGAAAAGTCTCATTCCAGCCTCAGTCTGAACCCTGTTTGAACGTCAGTGGCAGTCTCAGGCAGAACGCGTGTCCCCTCCACCCGTCGGGCTCCATCTGTCTGGGGCCCCAGCAGCTTGGGGTGCAGAGAGCACGAGGTCTAGTCCTCAAATCCTTCCTCCTTTCTCTCTCCGGTCTTCCCACACTTCACCTGGATTCCAACTTGGGTCTTCACAAAGCCTCACTTATGGCCAATGCATGGAGAGTACCAGAAGGACATGAGGGAGGACATGCTCGTATGTGTTGCCATAGAAACTTCAGTTTGGTTCCGCCTGGGACTGTGGGGCTCAGCTGGTCCAGTGGTGTCCAGGAGGGGGGATGGGGTAGTACTCAGCTTTACCCCCAGTTCCTGTGACATGGAGAAGCAATTCCAGAGGGATATCAAGAAATGTCTGCCCCTGACTCTTCCCAGAAATGGCCCCCCATGATATGGTCTGTGGCATGTGGGCACCCCAAGGGTCCCCCGCCCCCCACCTGCTGTGCTTCCTCTACAAGAGGGCAAGGAAGTGGCTTGGGTCGTACATTGCTCCACTGGGGTTCCAGGGGAACTGGAGCAGGGTGGGACTAGCCCCTCCTTTTCCCTGTGATGTCTTTAAGCCTTCAATAATCTCTACATTAAAAGCCATCTGTGGGGCGCCTGGGTGTCTCAGTTGGTAAAGCGTCTACCTTCGGCTCAGGTCATGATCCTAGGGTCCTGGGATCGAGTCCCACATCGAGCTCTCTGCTCTGTGGGGAGCCTGCTTCTCCCTTTGCCTGCCTCTCCCCCTGTTTGTGCGCACTTGTTCTCTCTCTCTCTCTCTCTGTCAAATAAAATCTTAAAAAAATAAAACTTTTAAAAAGCCGTCTGCCGGGCACCTGGGTGGCTCAGTCGGTTAAAGCCTCTGCCTTCGGCTCAGGTCGTGATCCCAGGGTCCTGGGATTGAGTCCCGCATCGGGCTCTCTGCTCAGCGGGGGGCCTGCTTTCTCCTCTCTCTCTGCCTGCCTCTCTGCCTGCTTGTGATCTCTGTCAAATAAATAAATAAAATCTTTTATTTTTTATTATTTTTTTTAATAAATAAAATCTTCTAAAATAAAAAGCCATCTGCGTCCATGTGCCAGTGTACTCGCAGACTTCAGGGACTTTGGGGGACACAGAGCAAGGGCTCCTCTTCTTCCCTATGAAGGAAGAGGGAGCCTAGAAAGAGCAACGAGCGAAGTCCTGGGCTCCACAGAGGACACTGACTGCTCAGGAAGGGCAGGATGGCCAACAACGGCCTTCTCTCTAGTCCTCTGTGTGTGTGCCCGTGCATGGAGAGGGGGTATCAGCTCCAAGGGGTGCTTCCTGGGAAAGCTCCGCGGGAGAGTGACTGTCCCAGCTCCTTCTGGCCACAAGAAAGTGAACTGTGGGGGCGTTCGCCTCGATCCCCAGACGAGGACAAAATGGCACTTGCTGTCTTGTCACATGCTGTCTTCAAGAGACAAGAGTAAGACTTGAAAGTACAACACGGTGCAAAGTAAAGAGTTGGGGGAGAAAAGCTCTCGTAGCAAACACTCATCTAAAGGAAACGGACTAGTAAATACCTTTAGACAAAGCAGACTTTAACGCAAGAGGCATTACTAGGATAAAAAGGATCACTGTATTATTAAAAAAAACTAAGCTACAATGTACCTAACAGCATGGACTCAGGACATATAAAGCAAAAAATGACAGAATTATGATGAAAATTCTGGAAAAAAATCACAATGGGACATTTCTATATACCTCTATTTGATAAAACAAACAAAAATTAGTAAGAATCTAGACTATTTGAAAAACCTATCTAATTTTATCCAAACAATTAGAGATTCTATGTACAAGTATATATGAAATGTTTACAAAAACTGGCTGCAAAGCAAATCACAACAAATTCTAAATAACCAATTCTATTCAGACCCCTTCTCATAATCACAGCGTAATAAATTAGAAATAATAAAATACACAAAGTGTGTGTAAAAGAGAAGAATGCTTTAAGGGGAAAAAACCACCTTTTGCTCCCATTCGGTTTTTTAAAAAGGTTTTATTTTTAAGTAATCTCTACACTGAACATGGGTTCGAGCTTACAACCCCAAGGTCAAGAGTCGCATGCTCTGGAACTCCTGGGTGACCCAGTCAGTTAAGTGGCGCACTCTTGGTTTCGGCTCACGATTTCCCGGCTGTGAGATCCAGCCCTGCATAGGACTCCACGCTGAGCACAGAGTCGGCTTCAGATTTTCTCTCCGCCCCCTCAACTGTGTGTGTGCAAGTGCCTGCTCTCTCTCTCTCTCATGCTCTCTCAAATAAATAAATAAATCTTTTTAAAAAATTGCATGCTCTACAAACATGTAAGCAAGAGAGCTGCAAGCTTTCATCTTATCACTGCTTTCCATGTTTGGTTTTCGGGAGAGCCTGGGTGGCTCAGAGGGTTAAGCACCTGCCTTTGGCTCATGTCATGATCCTGGGATCGAGCCCCGCATCGAACCCCACACTGGGCTCTCTGCTTATCGGGGAGCCTGCTTCTCCCTCTCTCTGGGTCATTCTCCCCCCATTTGTGCTCTCTGGCTCTCTGTCAAATAAGTAAATTAAATCTTTTAAAAAAAATACATGTCTGGTTTTTGGAACAATTCCTACTGTAAAAAGTTTATAGCAAAAAAGTTCAGCTGATTACAGGATATTTATTTAATATCATCAAATATACAACTAGTAATCTTGAGGAGGGAATACACTGAGAGGATATGCAGTTATAAAAGTAACTTCGTGTTAAACATGTCAAAAGGAAGGCATATTTTTATTTTTCCACTTTTCACATATGCTAGAAGACAAAGAAAAATAAATTCAAGCAGTTAATTAACTCTTGGGTGATTGAAGTCTTTCATTTTATTTGGTAACAAGAAATCCAAAATTAGTACTGAATGTCTCATCTTACATTTGTCTGAAAAAGAATGATCATACGTTCATTCATCTAGGTGTTTCTCCGTGGGACAGGAGCTGATTAGTTGATTTCCGGGCCCCATCAAAATTCTAGCTGGCTTAGTTGCAGAAATGGACAAGCTGACCCTAAAATTCAAAGGGAAGTTCAAGGCATCCCAAATGATCCAAAACAATTTTGAAAAACAAGAACAAAGTTAGAGGACTCCCTTCCTGCTGGTAACATTTGGAAACATAAAATGTATGCTACCAATAACACAAGGATGGTGGGTAACCTGCTTTAAGATTAACGCACAGATTAACGCAGCTTGGTGAGGGGGTAAAACTCACGGGAGGTAGGCTGTTAAAAATTAAAGCTGTATGTGTTAAAACTTAGGGCAACCATTAAAAATGAGGCATAACTAATAATAACTGTACAGTGAAAACAGACTTACTAAAAAAAGAAATACTCCATCCAAATGTAGGCAAAGAAAGAAGGAACAAAAGAAAGAGAAAGAAATTACCGAAGACCTGGAAAACAAAGTAAACAACTAGTAAGACAGTCGATGGAAATGCAATCCTATCAGTAAGCATGTTGAGTCTGGTGACAGGGTTCATATCCCTAATACGTTCTTTTAAAAGCACCTATAAACCAATAAGAGGGGCACCTGGATGGCTCAGTGGGTTAAAGCCTCTGCCTTCAGCTCAGGTCATGATCCCAGGGTCCTGAGATCGAGCCCTGCATCGGGCTCTCTGCTCAGCGGGGAGCCAGCTCTTCCCCCCCCCCCCACTTGTGATCTCTGTCTGTCAAATAAATAAAATCTTAAAAAAACAGCAACAACAATAAGAAAAGACTTCACAACAGAAACACTGGCAAAGGAAATGGAGAGAAAATTTGAAGAGACCAAGTGTCTAGGAAATGTGAAAAGATGTTCCATTCTCTTAATAATCAGGGACATAGAAATATCAATATAGGGGCGCCTGGGTGGCTCTGTGGGTTAGGCCTCTGCCTTCATCTCGGGTCATGATCCCAGGGTCCTGGGATCGAGCCCTGCATCGGGCCTTGGCGGGGAGCCTGCTCCCCCCCCGCCCCGCCTGCCTGTCTGCGTACTTGTGATATCTCTCTGTCACATAAATGAATATAATCTTAAAAAAAAAAAAAAAGAAATATCAATTTAAAGTAAAATAACTATCATTTCAATTCAAACTCATCGTGTTGGCAGGGTTCAAAGTCCATTATCAGTAAGTGTTGGCAAGGCTGTGGAAACAGGACCCCATGCCCCGCTGGTGGGAGTATCACTGGGCACCATCTCACTGATGAGCAATTTGTTGAATTTAGGGAAGAGGCAGGCGCTCCTGTCACCCCCTCTTCTGTGTCTGGGGGTCGTTCCCAGAGAAGCTCAAACATAGGCAATGAGACATGAACACACATGTTGCTGCCAGCAGGTTTGTTTTCATCCCCGGCGGAGGGGGAAGTTAACTGGACTTTATTTATTCAATGAAATACTATACGGTGGTTAAAATGAATGAACCAGATATTCTTGTTTAAACAGGACTGTATCTCAAAAACAATGATGCTTTAAAAAAAAAAACAAACTGCAACCTGATATGGAATGAATTACATCATTCACATAAACATTTAAAATACCCAAACCAGTGGTATGCCCTGTTTACTGATGCACCAAGACATAGGTGGGATCTCCAACCTCTGGGAAGGGAAGGAAATGGACAGGCCCTGCCCTTATCTGTATCCGTAACTTTCCACTTTTAAAGAGACATCTATCTACACCGCCTGCGGACTGAGCCCTGCTCCTGCCGCCTTCTAAGGCAGCTCCACCCCTGGCCTCCCTGGGGTCCCATTAGGTGAACAAAAATATTCTACTTTTCTCCCCCTCCCCCACTCAAGTTAGTTCCAGTTGGGTTTTCTCTCGTGTATCCAGGAGGCCTGCCTGTACTTTCTCTCTTCCTCGCCCCCCACCCCCATTTCATTTCTAGTTTTTGCCTCCTGCTAGATGTTCCATAAATATGGGTGTGCGTGAACCTGTCCAGGAAAGGGAGCCGCCAACTCCAAGCTCTCTACCCTTTCTTTTGGGATATCTCTCAAGGTTATAAAGAGCATTCCTGCAAGGGGCTGGAAGGCAACTTGGGGTAAACATGTCCCTTCCCACTCGGCCTCAGTTTCCTCCCAAATGCCGGGTCCGGCCCCTTCCAGCCCCAGCACTCTATGATTCTCGGAATTGTGTCCTCTCCTGTCGAAAACAACACTCGGGCATTTCACAAAAGCACCCAACCCCCTTGTTACCCTTGGAACCACAGTCCGCTTCCCTGGAACCCGGACTGCACAGAGCTGGTCACATGAACCCGGGCTCGCTTTGGTGTGACGGGTTTCTTAGATCCCTTTGTGAGCGCAGGTTTTGAAAGGGAACGACCCGGGTTCTGGGTTTGAGAGGAGCAGGGGGATCCGGCGGGAGGAAGGCTGTCGGAGCCAATCAAGCCGCCTCCAGACCCCAGCACGTCGCCTCGGCCGCGCGCGGCGGTGTGTGCTCGGCTCTCCCGCCTCCGGGTCTCGCCCGAGGCTGCCCGGGGAGGCGAGGACCCCAGGTGAGAGGCCGGGCTGGGGGGGGGGGGGCGGCTGGGGGCGGCTGGGGGGGGGGGCAGGCCGCGCGGTTCGGCCCGGGCTCCACGACGGGCTGGCCCGGGGCTCAGGGCGTGTCCGTCGCCGCCCGGCTGCTCGCTCGACACTGTTCGCTCCTACCGGCTGTAGATGGAGCTGTCTGGGTTCCTGCAGCCTCCGACGAGCCTCGGAGTGTTTCTCTTTAAACGGCCTGAGAGGGACATGCCTCCCAGGATGCAGTTTGTATCAACATGGCAGCTGCTGTGCAGCTCCCCTGCTGAAGAGGCGCCGGGACGGCAGCGCAGCTCGCAGCCGGGGCCGGGGCCGGAGCCGGGGTCGCAGCCGCGGCCGCAGAGGGGCCGCGCGCGGGCCGGGGGCCGGTGCTGAGGGCCGGGGCCCAGCTCGCGGCCGGGGCGCAGCCCGCCCGGCCGCCCGCACCGCCGCGCGCCCCGCTCCGACGCCGCCGCCCGGCTCGGCCGCTCCGTCCCCGCCCGCCCTGAGCAGGCCGGGCCCGACGGCCGCGCGAGCCCGGGCGGGGGAAGGCAGGGCCGGGCGGGCGCCGCCTGCGGAGAGGCCGGGGGGCCGGCCTGCGCGGGGCCGCGCGGCGGCGGCGGCGGCGGCGGCGACTCCGGGCCGGGCCGGACAGCGCACGGCCATGGCCGAGGCGGCCCCGGCTCCGGTGAGGGCGGCCCGCGCGCGCACGGACGCGCGGACTCGGGGCCCGGGGGACGGCCTGCGCGTCCCGGGCTCGGCGGCCCGGCCTGGGGTCTCGGTAAGGGACAGAAACGCCGCGACGTGGGGGGTTGGGGGGGGCCCGGCGGGCTCGCGCGCCCCTTAACGGGGGCGGCGGGGGGGGGCGGGCTGCGGGATGGGAGCGGGGCCGAGGATCCGGCCGCCGTCCGGGCGAGGCTGCGGGGACGCCGGGGCCTGGCACGCTCGCGGGCCCGGAGGTGGGCGCCCGGGGCGGCGCGCCTCGCTCCCTGCGGAGCCGGCGCTGCGTCCGTCGGGGTTGCCGCCGCACGTTTTCCGCAGAGCTCGCCCCCGCCGAGCCTCCCGCGGCCGGAGCGCGGCGCTGACGCGGCTCTCCCCATTTCGCAGAGCGGAGACACTGAGGCACAGACTCCTGGCGGCGACCTGCCCGGCCTGCCCCAAGGTCACGTAGCGAATCCTCCGTGGCCCGGTGCCCGCGTCCCCAGAAATGCCAGCCTTCTCGGGCCGCGGGCCTGGACGGGGAGGGGCGGCTCTGGTGGCGGCCTCGCCTGGGTTAGGGGCCTGGCCCGGCGCGCGGTGGACGCGGCCCGTCGGGGGGAGGTGACGGCGTGGTGAGAGGCTCGGCAGCGCCCGGCCGAGCGGTTGCGTCGTGGGGAGCAGGTGACCCTCGGGCTCGGCGCCTGGGCCTCCAGCTTCTGCGTCTGGAGCCCCCCCCCCCGCCAGATTTTGGGTGTCCAGACGGATGGGGTCTGGGGAGCGAGCTCCTAAGGGTTTCGTGGCCGGTGGTCCTGCTTAGTGGGCCATTCTGAAAAACCAGCCCTGAAATCTCCCCGCAGACCTGCTCTTTGAGATGCGGTGGCCGTGCTGGAGAGCAGGATGGCTGCTGGGAGTCAGCGCCTGTGAGCCTCAGTTTACTGTTGTGTGGAGGGGGTCGGGATACATGCTTTCTAAAGAGCCTCCTGGTTCAATAAAAATAGTAATCATCTATTGGAAAAATACAGCAAAATGGAGATTTAAAAATGCCTACCTCTGGGCTTTGGTCTCTAGGGCCCTTGAATGGTATATAATTCTGAGTTAACCACACTGGGTCATTCAAGAAAATGGCATGGCTTTTTTATAAATCGGTATGAATGGTGATGTATTTTTTTCTGCTAATATGCATGAGTCCTGGGGACCCCATCCACTTGGGATGCACGAGATAGGGAGGGTGGGTTAAATCCTATGATCTATAGTCTAGAATTCTCCCCCTGCCCACAACAGTTTGAGAATGCAAGCTTATTAATCTTAGATACTATATTTATAGCTCCATCCCTCTATGCTTAGGGTAAAATTGAGCCACAGGTTTACTGACACGGAGGACATTATAGCAAGGGGCTTTAATTTAGGGGTAGAGGACAGGTATGTTCCTGTGCCCCCCTCAACCCTCTACAGTCCTCCAAATCTGGAATTGGAGAGAGCCAGTCTAGTAACAGCAAAGAAATGGTATTTTCCCTTGAGCTCTGATTAGACTAGTTGGTAACCGTATCTTACTCTGCTGGCTTTAGGCTTTAGGTACTATACTGGAGCTTTTTTATATATAATTAGTTTTTTCATTGTTTTAGTTAAACCCGTGTATTACTCAGGGAGACTAACTTGGCCTCTGGGGATTTTTCCTTCCCATTAGTTGTAGGCAAATACCCTAATCCCCCCTCGAAGGACAGGACCATAATGTGCCTATTGTGTTCCGTTATGCTGGTCATTTTCCCCTGGCATCTGAGGCTCCTGTCCCAGAGGGCTGTCCTGTCTGCCCTTACCTGTGACAAGTTGAGACGTAACTTGATGAATCTCCAGGTTTTGGGGTCTGTGAACCCCTTGAAAGTGTTTGCAGAATTGTGTGTGTGTGTGCCCGCCTGTGGTTTTGTTTTGTTTTGTTTTGTTAGTTTTTTGAGGGAGAGAATCCACAACTTTCATTAGTTTTCAAAGGGGTCTATGAAATGTCTTTATGGGTAAGGCCTTGCCAACCATAGACCCTCCCACGGGTCTGTGTTTACTCTCCAGGCTTCTCTGAATTATAGAGGCAGAAAGGATTCAGAACACTTAACCTGACCTGCTACCTGGGTTGACAGCTGAGACCCAGAGGCAACCTACGGTGTCTTGTGGCCAGCCTGCGGTGTGACCTTGGGCGAGCGGGTTGGCCTCTCCAAACTTCCACGCCTCCCTGTGCTAAGTGTGGGTAACAGTTCTCAGAGTCCCAGTTTCATAGGGCTTCCTGAGGATGACGTGAGAGATAGCCCTTTGAAATGCTTAACACAGTTCAGGGCGCACAGTAAGTGCTGACTAACTGTTAGCTGTTATCTGACTAATAAGCTCTCACATCTGGTTAGCTGCAGAACTATTGGATCATACTACCTTGAGAACATTCCGCCTGCACAGGCCTTCGGTTTCCAATTCTTGGCTTAACGTGTGGTGCAGTCTCGGTGAAGGCCTCGTAAGTGAATGAATGAGCAAATGAAGGAAGGAAAGTGGGAGGAGACACAAATTAGTTGAGACGGCTCTGACAGATGACCGAAGCAATGTCATGCTGTCCCCTAACATTGTTTTTTCACGTGACCCAATCATTTATATTGTTCATTCAGTCAGCAGACATTCATTGAGCACATACTCTGGGTCAGACTGGATATGCTCCCTTTCAAACGAAGAGAACGGGGCTTCCAGTTACATTAAAGATCACTTGTACGTGGCCCAGCAATGGGTCCTTCAGCAGATTGGCTGAAGGAAGATACGAGCAAATGGACAAACATGTTATAGAAGAACTTCGGTTCGGTTCCGATAGCGCTGTTGATGGGCTCAGTAAACCCAGAGCTGGCCACTCAGAAGATCTTGGCTTCACCTTCCTGGTGACACAAGAATTCTCCCAACACGAATGTGGCTAAGGTGGGGATCAGGGAGAGAGTGAATAATGAAAATCCCCAAAGGAGTCAGTCTTTATGTCCGTTCTAGTCGCCCCACCAGTCTTGACGAGGGTCACAGAATGGCTGACTTCCGCTCCATTTCCAGCCTCTCCAGGCCTCTGCTTCTCCTTCCCCACCTCACAGACCACAGGGAGGAACTCAGACCACCAGAGCACGCCTCCTGCAGTAGGGACCATCGGCCCTGGGCGCTTTGGCTCCCGCGTACAAGGGGCTAAACTGCTGTCCCCTGGCCTGGCTCGGGCAGGGTGTCTCTTCTCTCTGTCAGCCTGGGGTACCCAGAAGCCCATTCGGCCTCTCTCCGTAGACGTGGTTGGTGAAATTGTATTAATAAGTCCACAGTTCAGCTTTGATCAGAGTCGGGGAAACTTAAGGTATCCCCTAAGTTTTCCCTTAAGACAGAGGGCACAGGGACTGCCTCCTGACACAAGCAGGAGCAGTGGGGCCACATGTCAAGTTCCTCGTCGAGGGACGTCCTTTAGTAGCCCCGCTGGGGTCTCCTCCCACCTTGCTGGGAGTCTGGGGGTCATAACGGTGCCCGGCCCTGACAGTTCTGCTCTTGTGGTTTACAAAGTCTTATTTTCTTTGCTGCTCCGTGCTCAAACTCCGTGAGGTGGCAGGTGTGTCAGATACTGTCCTTGTGCTACGGGCAAGGACAGGGAGAACCGAGAGGCCGCGTGAGCCGGCAGTAGTCGGCGGGGACAGGACCGAGAGCAGAGGCCTGTATCTGGTCCTCTGGTCCACTTCTAGTCCTGGGTGGTCCCCGTGAGATGTGTGTTGTGAAGAAAGAGACAGCTCTAACACAGACGGTGGCCACCTTTTCTTTGTTGTTAATAATAGTTTCATAATTGATACCTAAATCAGCTCTAGGCTCTCAAGAAGAGACTCGTGTCCGCGCAATGTATCTTCTTACCAGGAAACCCATGACCCTTTTCGGTGGGTGCCGATCTTTGGCATTTACTTTGCCATCTGGATTCTGTGGCCTTCAATCCTGTCCTTTCTCTCCTTGAACACAGGTCCAGCAGCTGGACATGGAGACCCAACGCTCGTCACCTCTGTCATTCCCCAGTGTTCTGCAAGAAGAAACCCCACGTCAGGCCCCCGCCGGAATCCCCCGAGAAACTCTGTTTCAGTCCCGCGTTCTTCCCCCCAAAGAGATTCCTTCTTCGTCTCCCCCCATTCCCCGACAAGGCTCCCTGCCCCAGACTCCCAAGCTAGAGACCTCTGGCCGAATGCCGCATGTTCTCCAGAAGGGACCCTCACTCCTGTATCCGGCCGCTTCTGAGCAAGAGACTCATCTCCAGGGTCCCCTGACTTCCCAAGAAGAGACCCAGTATCCACCCCCAGCTGCTGCTGAACAAGAAATATCACTTCTGTCCCACTCCACCCCCCACCAAGAAGCCCCACTCCACTCGCCTGAAGTTCCCGAGAAAGACCCCCTGTCCCTTTCCCCCACAGTGCCGGAGACTGACATGGACCCCCTGCTTCAGAGCCCCGTTTCCCAAAAAGATACTCCCTTCCAGATCTCTTCTGCAGCCCAGAAGGACACACCGCTCCCTACGGCGGAGATCACCCGCTTGGCCGTGTGGGCTGCCGTCCAAGCGGTGGAGAGGAAACTGGAGGCTCAGGCCATGCGGCTCCTGACCCTGGAGGGGCGGACGGGGACGGCCGAGAAGAAGCTGGCGGACTGTGAGAAGACGGCCGTGGAGTTTGCGAACCACCTGGAGAGCAAGTGGGTTGTGCTGGGGACCCTGCTGCAGGAGTACGGGCTGCTGCAGAGGCGGCTGGAGAACATGGAGAACCTGCTGAAAAACCGAAATTTCTGGATCCTGAGGCTGCCCCCGGGCAGCAATGGAGAGGTCCCCAAGGTAAAGCCATCCCAACTGGGGCCTCCCAAGGAGGGATCCGAATTGCATGTGTTTTAGGAATTTCATATAAAAGAAGGAAAAAGAGGTGGTTAAGGAGACAGATATAATGATACCTAGTTGCTAGCATGACTTCACCAAGCACAAGACACGCCAACATCACGTTTGTCCTGTTGGTTAAGCCCTGGGTAAACAGGTCAGAGGACCTCCTAGTGATCAGGGATGGTCAGTTCCGAAGGGCGTTCAGGTCACAGTGAGTGGGACTTGGTGTGAACGTTGGAAGTTCACTGTCAGAGGTGGATGGAGACCTTGGTGGAAGGTTCTGGGGCTCTGTCCTGCTCCACGTTTTTATCAGTTGACTTAGAAATTATGTTAATGCCCGTAAAAATGTGATTTCAAGAGATATCCTAAAAAACTAGAGAATAGTTAGGTTTCAGTATTATTTTCCCAGAAGATCCTGAACTGGAATGTGGACTGGCTTGCTTTCTGTTCTTCGTGTGTTGTCCCTGTACACCGCCTTATGTAGGGACGGAAGTGGGACTGCATTCTCTATGCCAGCCCTTCTCAAATGTTAGTGTGGCGATCTTACTAAATGCAGAATCTGATTAGTGGGTCTAGATTGGGGCCTGGGGGTCTGCATTTCTAGCACATTCCCCGGTGTCAATGCTGCTGGTCTGCAGACCATGCTTTGTAGCCGCAAGGATTATCCCATTAGACAGAAAAACAGACCAGACAAAACAAGACCCTTACTCTGTGGGGCCAGGACAGTGGCTGAAGTCAGGCCAGATTTCTAGAGAGGCCTGTGCTGAAGACCCACCGCTGGGCCGTTGGGCCTTTCCCACTGCAGTCCCGGGAGAAGGATGTTGAGCCAGGGCCTGGGGCTGAGAGCCATTCGTTACCTTGGGATTTGGCGGCTGAGGGCCCATGACTGCTGTCCAGGTGGTCCAAGCTGAGTTTGTGTGGTTCCAGGTTCCTGTCACCTTCGATGATGTCGCCGTCCACTTCTCCGAGCAGGAGTGGGGGAACCTGTCCGAGTGGCAGAAGGAGCTCTACAAGAACGTGATGCGGGGCAACTACGAGTCTCTGGTTTCTATGGGTAAGGACAAGGTTCACCCACGCTGGGGGGCTTCCTGGACACGAGCCTGAGGTTCATTTGGAGACGTGGGGAGTTCTGAGTGCCAGTCCTCCCAATACTCAGAAACAAGAAAAACCGAATTTCAGTTTTTCTAACTGGTTCACGACGAGTTAGCACAAACAGCCCCAGGCACCGGGGTAGCAGAGATGAGGAGAGAGTGTAGACAGAGCACCACTCCACCGAGAAGCCACGGCACGGGTGGGAAGGAGACAGACGGCAGGGTCCCACCTCTACATTATTTCCTCCTGGCTCTGTACGTATATGTTTAATGAGTCTGTCCAGGAAATTGTTACAAAGCAGAGTGTGAAGGGCTTTATGAGAATCAAGTTACTTAATCCCCACTTCTCCCGAGAGGGCACTGGGACAGGCATGAGCCCTCGCTCCCCTTCGCCCATTCAGGTGACTGAACACTGTCACTGATGGAGAGCCTGTGTCCCCCGGGTTCTTATCTCCTCTGTGCAGAGAGGAGGCTGTGACCCCGGGGGGTCAATGCTCATGCTGGGTTCCACCAGCAAGTCACAGTCTCACCAAGGACTCTCTTCCCCAGAAGTCTGTGCATTTTTGTTGTTTCCATTAATAAGAGTATTTCAGGCGGAAAACCTGGGAGAATATACTTCATTTTTATACGTATCCTTCTGGCTGGTGTGGGGAACTCTTTGGGCACGCAATAAAAGGAAAACATTTACATGTGCAAGTCTATGCTTAGAAACTTGGATTCTTGCATTGAATATCCACATACCTCCCCATTAAGAGAACTTTCTTCTATTTGACTCGTTTTTTCTTTTCTTTTTAAAATATATGCATAATTGAAATTTCAGTTTATTGAAATTGTTGAAAATTTAACCATTTAGATTTATAGAATAAAGAGCAACCCCCGTGCCCCCCCAGAGGTAACCAGCACAATCCCTTCGGCCTGTGTTGTTTCCCATCCTCAGTTATGCACGTGCAAACACAAGCTTGGGCACAGGCCGCCTGTGGCCCGCACGGATGGGGACCGGTGACTTACTCTATCGAAGGATGGGCCCTAGGCCGCTTTCCACAGTTGCACAGGTAGTCCTATTCAGAAGGATGTGTGGCCCTCCAGGGAGCCGCTGGGTGTCTGACCTTCTCTCTGTGGACAGGGAGTAGGCTGATCGCATCTCCTGCCTGCTGCCGAGTCCGGACTCCGCGTCCCCATGTGTCCGTGTGCTCCTGTCTGGGTACCGCAGGAGGACAGCTTCTGAGGAGGGCGTCTCCTGGGCGAAGAGGAGGCCCGCTCACAGTATTGTGGCTACTTCTCCCGAAGGCTGTGACCTTCACGCCCCTGAGCGTGGCAGTGCTGTCTCTGCATGCCGGGGCTCGAACTGATGGCCTTGTTTTAAATAGTTGTCCTTTCTGATGAGTGAAGAATGACACCTCATTATTTTCATATGAGGTTTGTTTTTTTTTTTTTGATGAGTAGTGAGCTAGTGCATCTTTTCCTGTCTTTACTGGCCATTTGCATTTCTTCTATGAATTACCTCTTTACAGTTGCTTTTTTATCTTGTACGAATCGTGGTGGCTCTTTAGATAGAATAACGGATGTTAACCATTTACAAAGAAGCCATGTGTGGGTGCACGTGCGTATGCATCTCCTTCACGCGTCTCCTCCGCGCGTCTTCATCCAGTAACTTCATTTCCAGAGAGCTTTAAACTTTTTTAAATGTGAGGGACACTATCCGTGCTTAGAGTTTTAGCTTCTGGATTTTTGTCAGGATTCGTTTTTTTACCCTATAAAATTTCAACTCTCTTGTGTGCCTTTGTCATGAAAAGGCATGACATGTCGCCGCCCCGGCCACCAGCGACAGGGTCACTTCCTGCTGGTGTGCATGTGGCTGCTGCCCCCCACCCCGCACGCGTGCAGGCCCCTCCCACATGCACGCACAGGCCTACACACCGCGGGGGCCTTCAGGAGGAGGGCTGGGAACCGGGAGCATCTCTTTTCCAGCATTGCCACTGCAGGGCTCCTCCTCGTGTCCCACTCACACAGGTGACACCTTTACAACCTCACCACATAGCATGTCTTCTTTCCTTCCTTCTGCCCAGACTATGCAATTTCCAAACCAGACCTCATGTCGCAGATGGAGCGTGGGGAGAGGCCGACCGTGCAGGAGCAGGAGGACTCCGAGGAAGGCGAGACGCCCGCAGATCCCAGTGCTGGTGAGTGGCTCTTGGGTGGCCCAGAGCTCTGCCTTCCAGGTCTTCCAGCCCTCAGGAGGCCCGGCGTGGGGTGTCGCCACCCGCAGCAGACCCCGGAGGGCTGTGTTAGCAGATGTGTGCAGGAAGGGGGCCTGCAGGTGCGAGACCTGCCTGACGCCTCCTTGACCCCCCTGCCCCCCACCAGTGGCCCAAGTGGCTGGGAAATTAGGACACCGTTGGGTTCATCATCTTGGGGAGTTTCTGACATGACCAGGTGTCACCCCCCCTCTTGGCAGGAAACAAAACCAGAACTGAAAGAAAAGCGGTCACTTGTCAGGGTGCTAGAGATGGTGCCTTGTGGAGCATTCCAGAGAAGGCTGCTCACCCCCATCCTGCAGCCGGTCAGTGGAGGGATAGGGACAGACAGACTGGACGGGAGACGTTGTGCGATGTGCAGAACGGTGTGTGGATGGGCTGGTGTGACAGAGGCCGCGGAAAGGCGTGTGTCTCAAGTGTGGACCCTGGCGTCAGATACCTGCGTTTTTGAATCCCGGCTTCTATGCTCACTGGCGGTCTGATTACGATAACTTGGCCTTTTGGGGAAGCTTATTTTCCCCATCCGTAAAATAGGACGGGTCCTAGTCTCTAGGGCCTGATGGGGTGACTGGGCTGTACTGGCAGCCCAGTAAACCCCAGGCGCGGTCATTCTGCGTAGGCGTCAGCCCTCGCCAGCCCCTGTGTCCGTGGCCCACGTGCCTGCCCTGCTGGAGCTCTTGCGGAGCGTGGTCTGTTTGTGGAGCTCTGCTTTGGAATTGCCTTTGGACTTGAATCATCTACCTTGAAGGTCTGCAGTGGAAGCCGATCCTTGTCCTTCACAGCCAGACATCATGGGTGATCCTGTCTTTGGAAAAAGGATAATCCAGCCGGAGAACTCACCAGAGCCAGAGGCCAGGTCTAGTTACGAAATCATGTCGTTGGTTCTGGGACCTGTCAGCTGGATCCTCGCAGGAGGTCCAGCAACATCTAGAGTGAAGTCAGCTCTGGTGACTGAGAGCTGTCTGTGACAGAAGAGACAGAAGCCTCTGGAAAAATAAGTGCCGGCATCCCTCAGAGCAATCCAGTACCCCTCCTTCCTGGAGATTTGTGAGAGATTTAAGTTGAGAGTAGAGGCCAGACTCGGTTCATTCTGGCAGACAAAAATCATGATTTAAAAGCAGGTGAGGGGCGCCTGGGTGGCTCAGTGGGTTAAGCCTCTGCCTTCGGCTCAGGTCATGATCTCAGGGTCCTGGGATCGAGCCTTGCATCAGGCTCTCTGCTTGGTGGGGAACCTGCTTCCCTTCCTCTCTCTCTGCCTGTCTCTATGCCTACTTGTGATCTCTCTGTCAGATAAATAAATAAATAAATAATCTTTTAAAAAAATAAAAGCAGGTGAGACTGGGGACTTGGGAACAAAGTATGGCATGTGGCAGAAGGTCCTTTTGTTTAGAAAAAAATAAGTCTGTGTCCACAAGTTTGAGTGGCCACAGACAAAAACAAGGATCACGTGGCAAAAAGAGAGAAATTCAAAGCAGAAGAAGTAAGAACCAGGCCTGGGAGGCAGAGAATGAGAATCTGGGCAAGTGGGTCAGGGTAGATCCCCTAAAATCTGATGTCCCGGTAGGGTTCTGTGGTCTAGGTACTGCTCCGCGCGCATTCTCTCACACGCGCTGGGACGACAGCCTCTGTCCCCTGCCCCTGTCTGCTTGTTCACAGCCTCGTCACAGACGGGCCTCCCACAGAGCAGGGCCAGAATCGAAAGCAAAAAACCTCAGCCCACTGGGCCCCAGGCTGGGTTTGTTGTGGTACACGTGCGTCCGCGGCCCGAGCATCACAGAGGCTGCCTTGTGTGGCTGGAATGTGCCATTTGTTCCACGGACCATCCCCAGACGCTTGGAGCCCAGACGGGAGGGAGCACAGGGGAGGGCATGGGAACCCCCGCCACACAGGGCCAGCTGGGGGCTCACACCTCCGTGTGTGACCAGGGCCCTGGCTGCTGGAGAGCAGGATTGTTCTGTGATCCTGCCCTTAGCAGAGCCTGTTACCAGAGCTCCCACATCTCACCCCTTAGAAGGGGGGCTGCAGAACTGGCTCTGGTGTGATACTGGTGGGGAGAAGCCTAGAAACCTGAGATTTTTCCAGAGTTCCAAGTACACTGAACATGACAATTTTATGAACTGGCTAAGTGAATGTATTCAATAAACCATTTTTTTATGGTTTGGATCCCTGAGGGCAAAAATGCTTCTGATATCGACCCTACTCTCAAAACACTCAAGCAGGGGCTCCCATTCATGGCCCTCGAAGGGGGGTAACGAAGGTCTGGGGAAGCCAGCTTCCATTTTTACCTAACAAATTACTGGAGAGTAAAATCAAACCAGAAGGCATGGCTGAAATCCAAGGTCTCAGTCTTTGTGAAAAGCAATTTGATATTTTTTTAGTCTTAAAATATGTTTTAAATATTAAAAATGTTCATATACTTGACCTAAGAATGTCCTTTGCTTTCTGAGAGTCTCTAGCACTAGGAAAATAATCCAAACCGTGGGGGCGCCTGGGTGGCTCAGTTGTTAAGCGGCTGCCTTTGGCTCGGGTCATGATCCCAGGGTCCTCGGATTGAGCCCCTCTTCGGGCTCCCTGCTCAGTGGGAAGCCTGATTCTCCTTCTCCCACACCCCCTGCTGGAGTTCCCTTTCTTGCTGTGTCTCTTTCTATCAAATAAATAAACAAAATCTTAAAAAAAAAATCCAAGCTGTGGATTAAGATGGGCAGATACTATATTACATTATGCAGACTCTCATATGGCCACTGAAATCATCAATGAAGTTTTTATACCACGTTTCATTTGCATGTTCATTCTTTAGTTCTTGTTTTTGCTTTTAAGATTTCATTTATTAGCAAGCACAAGCAGGGGGAGTGGCAGAAGAAGAAGCAGACTCTCCGCTGAGCTGGGAGCCCGACTCGGGGCTCAATTCCAGGACCCGGAGATCATGACCTCAGCTGAAGGCAGATGCTTATCAACAGAGCCACCCAGGCACCCCTTCAGGGGTTTTTCTGGACCAGGCAGGACGTCAGGAGACCGACAGTAATAACTAACCCCATCCCCCGCCAACCGCACATTAAGGAGGGCAGCGGTGCTGTGAAGGCAAGCATCCGGGCCCTTGAGACACACAGCCTGGACGACTTTCTAGTGGGAACCTAAAGGGCGAGTAGGAGTCCCAGGTGCCTGGAGGAGAATTCACTGGAGGGAAGAAAGTCTGGAAGCGTTAAAAGCCGAGATCTGAGCTAGAGACAGACATTTGGGCGTTGGTAGCATAGACCCGGTCTGGAAAGGGAGACGGGAGAGAGCACAGGCCATCCCCTTGGGAGCCCTGACTTTTAGAGCAGATTTGGAATATACTGGTCTGGGTAGGGGCCCAGGCGTTAATGTTCTTTAAAACGGTTCCAGGATGATTCTCACACACAGCCAATGCCGAGAACCGCTGTTGAAGGAGTTGGAGAAGGAAGGAGGAGGTAGAGGAACTGGAGGAAATGGAAGGACTGGTCAGAAAGGTGGCAAGACAGGAGGATAGTAGGGGCCCTGGCTGGCTCAGGCGGTAGAGCGCGCGAAGTTAGGGTAGTGCGTCGGGGGGTCTTTCAAGAGAAGAGGGTTTCCAGAAAGAGGGGGTGTGGTCAGCCGTGCTGAATTCCGCGGTGTGGCTTAGTAAGGCAAAGACTGACTCATCCGTGGGACGTGCAGGTGGTCAGCGACAGTGACCTGGTGGTGTGATGGGGCAGAAGCCTCTCAGAGCGGGCTGAGCGGCCGGGGAGGGGAGGGAGCCAGCACGCATCCTCGCTGTTTCAAGGGTAGCCGTGAGCGGGGGGGCGCACATATGGGGCCTTAGCTGGGGGCCGACCTTGTTTGCTTCAGGTGGGCTTTGCTCACGTGACACTGATGGCCAGGGTCCCATCGATAGGGGAAGTGACTGATGTAGAAATGGAAATGTAACTTGAAGTCCGGGATGTAAACAAAAGATAGGGGGAAAAAAATTGAATGGAAATGTAGCAAAATTGTATTTCTTTATGCTTTGTAGAATGTTCTCGAGTAAGTATATATTACTTATTCAGTAAAAATAATTTAAAAAAAAAAACACACATGAAGAAAGACTTCAAGTTAAAGATGGCAGGTTGAACATGTGTTTACTCCTACCTCTCAGAATCCTTCTAAAGCAAGAGCGAAGGGCTTTTAGGAGTGTGCAGGGAGACAACAGCAAGCACATTCTGGAAGCCCTACGAGCAGATGGCTGGGTGATCACTGATTTAGAAAGCTACATCCAAAATTGGGATTGGGGAATGCAGAAGAGAAACTCCGTGTGCACTGCACCCCCATTCCCTACTCCAGACTCGGGAAGGAGCAGTAGCGGAGACCGTAGGTACCTCTGGAAATGGGGCAAAGGTGGGCTTAAAAACAGAAGATGGGTCAGACGTCTTTCACCTCCCCTCTACGGCCTCCCTCGGTCCCTCAGCCAGCGTCTGCCTCTCCCAGCCCTGCTGGACAGCTGCGCCTACTTCTCTGGAGAAGGTGAACAAGACCATGTCTGAAGGCGACACCGGGCCCCTGGAGGGCAGGACACCACGCTGGCTGCAAGGTAGGCAGTGAAGCGTGACATGCAGGTACTGAGATCTCTAGCCTTCCTCCCAACCTGGCTCACAAGTTGTAGCAGACATCCAGGATGAAACCCCCAGGCAGCATACTGGATGCGTTTTGCCTGGAGACTTCGGGGACCAGCCCATGGCATCTTCCCAGGAAATGACTCAGCCAAGCCATCCCGGTGGGAAGCCCATCACCAGTAAGCCCTACTTAAAGGCACCAAACTTTTCAATCTCTTTTGAGTGTTCTACTTTTAAATATAAGTAGATAACCATTACCGCAGACATTTGGGGAAAGCCTCTAATATAGAAAGAGCAAAGGAAAAGAAAGCAGAAAAAATAAATTTCAAGGAAACAGAGACTATGCAGAGAGATTTTTAAAACTGGGTTTAAACACATATATATATATTTGTTTATGTAATATATATAACATATGTATTTCACATTCCATAAGGAGATAAAAGAAGTGAATACATCCATGACACGACAGTATAATGCTTATTGGGGCACCTGGGTGGCTCAGTGGGTTAAGCATCTGCTTTTGGCTCAGGTCATGATCCCAGGGTCCTGGGATTGAGTCCTGCATCGGGCTCCCTGCTCAGTGGGGAGCCTGCTTCTCCTTCTGTCCCCTGGTTCCCTGCTTTGCCCTCTCTCTCTGTTAAATAAATAAAATATTTTTTAAGTATGATGCTTATAAAAAAAAGAATAGAAAGGAACTCTGGGAATTTAAAAAGACTACAGATTAAAAATTCCCAGCTAGCAGTGTTAGAAGATAAAGTTGAGCACATGTCCCAGAAAATAGAGCACAAGACAAAAAAGAAAGTAGTGACAGAATTTTAAAAAGTAAAGGATGGAAGTCCAACATCCAGATAATAGGAATATCAACAGCCACAAAAGGAAGAAGGGAGAAGAGAAAAGAAAAGAACAGGAAAGGAAAGGGGAAAAAAGAGCAAAAATAGGGAAGGAGGAATTAGCAATGCAGTAATTCAAGGAAAATTCTCAGCACTGAAAGACACGGTTTTCTAGATTGAAAGAGCCCAGCAAATATCCAGAACAGTGGATGAAAACAGACTCAGCCTTCAATACATCAGCAAGAAATTTCCGGGCAGCTGAGGTCAAAACGATCCCACAAGTCTTCAGAGAGGGAAAAAAAAAAAAGCTCATACAAAGGAACAAGAATTAAAATGGCTTTGGACTTTTCAATGATATCGGGAAAGGACAGTAGAGCAATACCTTTAAAATTCTCTAAAATTTCAAAATTGGAAAATATTTTCCAACCATTCTAGAGTTTTATATCGGCCAGATGATTCGAATTAAATGTGAGAGATGAAATCAAGACATTTTCAAGGTCGTCTCCTGTGCACCGTTCCTCCAACTGGGGGAGGCAAGTGGCTTACACAAAGAAAGAGGTGTTGGGAGTTTCTAGCAGAAGTGAGGCGAGGGGGGTGGTCCCAGGGGGATCCCAAGAAGACAGCTGTGCACCTGGAGGCAACCAGTCCACACTGGGGCACATCAGGAGGTTGTAGAAAATTGTTCTCCCAAGTCGATGAAACTGAGAAATACCCATTATGTCTGAATGCTTTGAGGAGAGGCAGAAGAGATGGGGGAGTTTGAAGCTGACTTAATGAAATTCGTAAGCTGAGCCAAGGAAAGAATTGTGAGCTCCAGGGAAAGCAAAAGACATAGAAAATAGCTATGGTATACTCCATGGTCCAATGTTTTATAACATTTATGTGATCTAATAATGTAAATGCCCGAAATTCCTCCAAGCAGACTTGCAAACTAAAATGGAAGGCTCGGGGATTTGGAAGAGATTCGCCTGGACAGGGAGAGAGGGCCTCCTGTCCAGCTCTTGGAAGCCGACAGGTGATGTTTACCCTGAAAATTCGAGGGACTTCTCGAATACATCCACGACACAAAAGTATGATGCTTCCGGGGGCACCTGGGTGGCTCAGTGGGTTAAGCATCTGCCTTGGGCTCAGGTCATGATTCTAGGTCCTGGGATCGAGCCCCACTTCAGGCTCCCTGCTCAGCGGAGAGCCTGCTTCTCCCTCTGCTCCTCCGCCTGTGCACACGCACATGTCTGCTCTCGCGCGTACTCTGACAAATAAAATCTTTGAAAAAGGAAAGAAAGATAATTCAAGGAGTAGCAAGAGGAGTGTTCCTTAGAGTTATGAAGGGGATAACAGAAGAGTCAGCCGGAGGGATTGGAAGTGTTGCTCTGGGGAGGTGCGGCTAGGCGTGGAGGAGAACTTTTTAAAACCAAGTGTTGAAAATGGTTAAAGCTTTGGTAACGTTAAAAAAACTTCATGTGGGGCATCTGGGTGGCTCAGTCGGTTAAGCATCTGCCTTCAGCTCAGGTCATGATCCCAGAGCCCCCTGTTGGGCTCCCTGCTCTGTGGAGAGTCTGCTTCTCCTTCTGTGAGCTCTCTCTCTCTCTCTCAAATAAATAAAATCTTAAAGAATTTTTTAAAAACTTCATGTAAAAACAGTATCGTGGATGTTAACGACAGAGTAAAGTTTCTGTGTCAAGGTTCGCTTTCAGATTTATCCCTAAGAGGAGGATTAGCTTTGTGACCTATACCTGAAAATGATAAAATAAATCCAAGGAGACCACAGCAGGCTTAAAGTGATGTCACAAAAGCAGTTCCTCCGTACTAATGTCACAGTTCTGTAAATCTAAAAATATCTCAAAATAAATGTTTATTTTAAAAAATTTTTTAAAAATAAAAATCAAAACAAGTTTTGAGAAACTAATCCTCAGCGTGTGTGCATGTGTAACTTTTTAAAGAGTTTATTTGTTTATTTCAGAGAGAGAGAGAGAGATCACGAGCAGGGGGAGGGACAGAGCAAAAGTCTCAAGCCCATAATTGGAAGGAACTCAGTGAAGAGAATAATGCGGCGCTTTCCCTCTCGGCATTGATTCCTTCTGAATTATGCTAATGAAACTTCAGAGACTTACTGGAAAGTAAAAACCATGTTGCCATATTAACCTTCTTCACCAGCTCAAAACAGAGAAATGATGGTTGACATTGGCTTTCCAGCATCTTTATGGCTGCACTTTGTTAGATTTTTAAAGTTTTTGGCATATCCTTAAAGTCTTTCTTAATGCATTTAAAAAATTTTTTTTCTTTATTTTTTAAAGTTCATTTATTTAAGTAATCTCTGCACCCAACCTGGGGCTTGAACTCAGGACCCAGAGATCAAGAGTCACACGCTCTTTGGACTGAGCCAGCCCGGTGCCCCGATTTTTTAAATGTTTTTTAAAAAGGTATGTGGGGACGCCTGCATGGCTTGTTGGTTAAGCATCTGCTTTTGGCTCAGGTCATGATCCCAGAGTCCTGGGACTTGAGCCCCTAGTCAGGCTCCTGCTCACTGCGGAGTTTGCTTGAGACTCTCCATCTGTCTCTCCCCCTGCTCTCTCTGTTTCTCAAATAATAAATCAGATCTTCAAAACAAAACAAAACAAAACAAAACAAAAAGCAAATAGACTTTCTGGGTCCAAGGACAGACCCATTTAAAAATTTGATATGTATTTTAAAATGTCCCTCAAAACATGGGCGCCTGGGTGGCTCAGTGAGTTAAGCCGCTGCCTTCATGCTTAGGTCATGATCCCAGTGTCCTGGGATCGAGTCCCACATTGGGCTCCTTACTCATCGGGGAGCCTGCTTCTCCCTCTGCCTCTCCCTACCACTTCGCCTGCTTGTGCTCTCTCTCTCTCTCTGACAAATAAATAAATAAAATCTTTAAAAAAAGATATTTAAAAAAAAAAATGTCCCTCAAAGCAGTTGTGCTAATTACTACACCTCTGGTTTGTACACAGACGTGAGACTGCCTCTCTCCCCATACCCGGGCCCCTAGTGGGTTTTATTTATCTTGTTATTATTTGCCATGGTGATGGGTAGAAAAGATAGTATTTTGATGCTTTCACTCAACTTCTGTAATGATGTTGCGCCTATTTTCATACCTTTATTGATAAGAAGGATGTCTTCTCTTAGGAATGATCTTCTGCTCATGGTCCTTTTGGATTATTCATCATTTTATCATCGATCTGTAAATGCTTTTTAAAAGTTAAGGATATTGGGCACCTGCGTGGCTCAGTTGCTTAAGCGTCTGGCTTCATCTCAGGTCCTGGGACACGAGTGGGTGTGCACTTGCTTGCTCTCTTGCAGAAATAAAATGTCTTAAAAAAATTTTTTTAAGTTAAGTTATCCTATGCATGCAGATACAGTTATTTATTAGCTTATCTGAGAAAGAGACCGCGTGAACAGGGTGGAGAGGGAGAAGCAGGCTCCCTGCTCTGATGCTGGCTCGATCCTCGGACCCTGGGATCATGACCCGAGCAAAAGGCAGACGCTTAACCAACTGAGCCACTCAGGTGCCCCTGTGTTTTGAATATATGGTTTACCTTTGTATTTAGTATTTGTGTGTGTGTGTGTGTGTGTGGAATGGATATTTTGAATTTTTGTATGTTCATATTTTATCAGTTTTAAGTTTCTATGTATTCATATTTACCCATAACTAACTTTATGGCGTCTGGGTTTCATATTAAGTATAGAAATACTTAACTTAGCCCTTTTTATTCAGTAAACATGATTACAGGTCTTGGGCCTATGAGCTTTTTAAAAAGTCTAAAAATATTTGAAATCTGAAATAAAATATTTCTTGCTCCAGAAAACAAAAAGAAAATTCCAAAAGGCAAATAGTCAAGTATTTTCACTAAGTGTCTGGAAATATAACATTATATCAGCTTCATTAACTATTAAATGTAGTGCTCACAAACACATGATACATTTGGAAATAATTCGTAGGGTTGATTTTTTTCTTTATTTCCCATCTTGCAAGAGTTCTCAGGAATAAATGTAGTTACAGAGATCACAAACCAAGCACAAATTAGATCAGTTCCTTATCACCAGACAACGTCAAGGCAAAGCTACAGAAATTCTTCCCCAAAAAATGTACACCTGAAAATGAGAGTTGGTATGTGTTGGGCACATGTGACGTCTGCTGTGACCAAGCAGACAGCTTCCAGAAGGAGGATCTGGAGTCCCGGGGGCTGGGAATAGCCCGTTCCTCAGTTCATGGTCATAAAGAAAGAGGAGAGAAACTGGTTTTTTCCTGACACTAGGATGAGTTTATTATTTGCGTCTAAATTTTTGTTTCATCAGTAATTTACTTTGACGTGACGCCAGTTGTCGCCCCTCCCTCCGTTCATTCCCACCCCATTTATTGAAAACTTTTCCCCAGTGGCTTGAAGTTCTACCTTTGATCATAAACTGTAGTCCTGCAATATATGTGTCTTTAATTTTTTTTTTTTAAGATTTTATTTATTTATTTGACAGAGATCACAAGTAGGCAGAGAGGCAGGCAGAGAGAGAGAGAGGAGGAAGCAGGCTCCCTGCTGAGCAGAGAGCCCGATGCAGGACTCGATCCCAGGACCCTGAGATCATGACCTGAGCCGAAGGCAGCGGCTTAACCCACTGAGCCACCCAGGCGCCCTTTAATTTTTTTCTTAATGGGAGAACACATCGCTGCTTAGAAGTGCAGTCAGGGTGTCAGTACTCTTTCAAAAGTTGTGTGGGGTGGGGAAACCTTTTTGGTGGGAGACCACTGGCTTCCCTGCTGTCTAACAAATGGAGGAGAGGCTTGCAGATGAGTAAATGCAGTACCTTGCAAGGGCAGGGAAAAGTAAACACCATGGAGAGGGGCACCGTTCGTGCAGCTGAGAGCATCGTAAGAGGTTTGGCCAGATAAGGTCTTGAAGTCGGGGCAGGTCCTGGAAGGCAGCGGGCTGGAGCTGCAGTACCAATGCCCCTAGAGGCGCACGGAGACTTCCCAAGAGAGACATGACATAGATGGCTTTGAGGGTTCAGTAAGTCCTTAGTTGATCTGTTCTCATTCATAAAACTCATCAGTGAGGGCACACAACACATGCAGCCCGTCCTCATCAGCCGCACCCCTCCCCGGTCCCCATCTTACGAGGGAGTAGTTCTCCGATGTATAAAAAGCCCTCTGGGTTACGGAGACAGTCCAGACCGTAGGGGCACGTGACCACAAACGTAGCGCCCTGGGGCCTGGATGGCAAGTTCTTTTTTTTCAAGATTTTATTTATTTGACAGAGAGAGATCACAAGTAGGCAGCAAGGGGGCGGTGGGAAGCAGGCTCCCCGCTGAGCAGAGAGCCCGATGTGGGGCTTGATCCCAAGACCCTGAAATCATGACCTGAGCCGAAGGCAGATGTTTAACCCACTGAGCCACCCCGGCGCCTCTGGATGGCGAATTCTTTTGCAAGTTAGATCCCTTGCAATACTTCGCTTTTAACAAAATTGAAAGAGAACCTAATTAAGTTGTCAGCTAATAGGTCATTAGAAACAATTTTTGATGCTGTGTTAACCATGTGCTTTCATAGCATTATAATTCAGAGCAAATTCAGAGAATCAAGTGACGATTCCACAACAGAGCCCCTGCCAGCCCATCTATATGTCTATGTAAATGAGCTTTGCCAATGCTTGTGTTCATGAAAATGAAAAATAGGAACAGATTGGATTCTGAACTCTTGTCTCAATCATGTGATAAGAATATTCATTCTCAGATAAGCAAACTAATTAGGGGACAAAAAATTCCTCTCCATCCTCATAAGAGCTGTTTCCAACAAGTTTTTAGTTTTCTATCTTGAGTATCTGTGTATCATTATATACTACTAATAACGAAGGATAACTTAAGACAGGAAAACAGTCAATACTTAGAGCCCCATGGCTATTAGAAATGAAAGCAAAATTAATCTTTCAATTTACATACACATTTTTGCAGCAGAGTGGTAGACCAGGAGACCAGTAAAAGGCTTCTCAGCATAAAAAGATGTTCTATTGGGATAAAATTCTGTGGGCAAAGTGGGAATGGAAATAGAAGTTCAAGGTGAAAAGGAATGATAGAAAAATTTCAACTATCAAAGAAGAACTTGTTCGTGTCGGTTTTAAGTGAATAATAGAGGGTCGAAAATTGCCGCTGTTCTCAGATCCCACTGGTGACATTCAAGAGTGATGGAAGAGTTTATTTCAAACCCTCAATATTTACAGTACACCAGAAATGACATCTTTTGCAGTTACTGAAGCGTTTTATATGTTTATTCAAAAAAGTGCGAAGGGGTGCTTCGTGTTTGAAAACCGCTTTAGAGGGGGGAGGCAAGCAAAATGTCTTCAGGAGTTCGTGAAGCCAGGGAAGGCATTTTTATGATGCTGGGGTCCCGGTTGTGCTGGTGGCTGTAGGGCTGTAGGGATTGCAGAGCGAGAAGCGGGCACTGCAGGGGGAGCGCCATGGCCCCAGGAACGGGGCGGGCTAAGGCAGTGAGCAGAGGCGTCCCCGTCCCCGTCACTGTCACCATGGTGCCTCCCCAGGTGGGAGAGAAAAGGGGAGTCAGCAGGGTGACTCGGAGCTGGAGCAGGAGTGAACAAGGATGTGAGGGAGGGTGACCTCATCTTTTTGTGAGACCGAGAATAGGAGGAAGAGGTTTTGGAAACTTGGTTGTAGGGGAAGGCAGGCAGGGTCCGGGTTTAAGGCTGTGGCCGAGGCGACGGGACCGTCCAGCTGCTTTATATTCTGCTCCCCGTGGCCGGCAGGAGATTGGGTGGCAGGTCCGAGGAGAGTGAAAGGATTGCTGGGCACCAAGGAGGCCCAGTTCGGGTGCTGTGGCATCAGCTGCCCGCCTGCTGGGTGGGTCTGGTTTCCCGGCTTCTAGCTTGGGGATCACGAGTGCGCGTGGTTGAGAGCGGGCAGGCTTTCCGTGGGCACGGACGGTTGGGTTAGTTTCCGAGGTTCCTGGTGTCTTTCCTCTTTCCACAGCACTTACCACCTTCGGACACCCCCATACAACGTGTTAATTCGGTTTATTGCCTTGGGTAAGGTGTATGAGGGTGGGGAGCTCTCTTATGTTCACCGGTGTCTTCCACGTCATTCAAATACCCCGTCGCACATAGTTGGTGCTCAGTAAGTAACCGGTGCTTCAGTGAATTCAGTGAAGGAATAAATGCGTCTGCTGATGGGCTACACGTTTATAATTTCCTTCATTAACAAAGTGATTTTTCAGGGCACCTGGGTGGCTCAGTGGGTTGGGCCTCTGCCTTGGTCTCGGGTCGTGATCTCAGGGTCCTGGGATCGAGCCTCACATCAGGCTCTCTGCTCAGCAGGGAGCCTGCTTCCTCCTCTCTCTCTGCCTGCCTCTCTGCCTACTTGTGATCTCTCTCTGTCAAATAAATAAATAAAATCTTTAAAAACAAAACAAAACAAAAAAGTGATTTTCAAGCTGTGAGGGAGTTTCTGCTGGCACAGCTCTCTCCACGGGGAAGAAAGTAAAGCTTAACCCCTACCTCACACTCCACACAAAATAAAAATAAATTTCAGATGGAGCAAAAGCCTTAATGTATATAATAAAGCAATAAAAAGCTTGAGACACACTCCAGGAGACCCTGTGAACCTTCCAGGAGCAGAGGAGACCCTCTTAACGAAGAAAACCCAGAAGCCATAAAAGACAGACAGACATGTGTGACCACGGGAAGACTTGAAGAAAGTAGTCTGATAAGAGATGGCTCAGAGTCAACAGACAGATGCTAGATTTGGGGACTGTTTGAAATGCTGATAAGAGAAAACGGGTTATCTTTAGCACAGGAACCAAAGAACTCTCACCAGTTGACGAGAACAGAACACAGTTGATACGGAATCGTCTTGAAAAGGCCAACAAGGAAAAGAAACAATATTCGATGACCCTCGTCAGGAAAGTGGGATTAAAGTATCAGAAAATTACCAACGTACACCCGTCTGAATGAGGAAAATATGAAAGAGCAGTGGCGTCTGTCTCCCGCGGGGAGGCGGGGAGGAGGCTGGGCTCCCGCGGGGCTGGTGGAAACATGTATTGTCGCAGCCTTGTTCGAGAGCGGTTCGTGACATCTGTCAGATTAAAAATAACCACACCTTTGACTCTACGGCCCCACTCCCGGGACTCGCATGGAAATCTAAACCCCTGTTTCATAGTGAGACATGTAAATCCACCTGTGATCGCGGGATAGTTCAGCATGCGAAGGGCCGGAACAAAACAGCGCCGGTTCCTCCGGAGCGGACGGCGGGACACGCTGCCGGCCTCACCGCGGGCTGCGGACAGCACTGGGGAGGAAGGCGGTGGGCTCCAGAATTGCTTTGCAGCGATTTCTACAAGACAGCTAAGTGAGGAAGTGGAGGGAGAGAACTGTGTAGATGCCCATTTTTTTTAAACTAATAATGGCCAGAAGAGAAAAACAGATAGACATAAATGTTTGCCATAAATCCCTAGAAAAGTGCAGAGGAAAATGCTAGGTTGCTGGCAGGGCTGGCCTGGGCAGGTCGCAGCTGTGAAACGGGAAGGGAGGGGAAGAGGAGGGCCAAGCAAAAGAGAAAACATGCCGCGCTCAAAGATTACATGCGAAGTCCCATTTATGTCAAATGTTCCCCGTGTGTGTTGACATGAGAAGTTACCTGCAGACCTCTGGGCAATTTAAAAAAAAAAAAAAAAGTCAGGGCAACGTGTGTAATCAGAGGCTGTTTTAAAACAAAGCTGAGAGCTCCAAGTGCGTGTGTGTGTGCGTGCTTGTAACTGTGAGCCGGGAAGGGGCTCGGGGGTGTCCGGCCCGTCTGAATGGGACCCCAGGGGCCTGGGCTAGGAAGGTGGGCGGGGTGAGGAGGTGACTAGCCTTTTCATTATTCACCTTGACCGTGAGGGGGGAAAACTGCTGACTTTGACTGGCCTGACCCAGGAAACGGAATTAAGATCCCGTTTGTTCAAAAAAACAAAAAAAAAAAACCCTGATAATACTGTTGTTAAAGTTGTAGGGGTCATGGAATACAAACTCCACATCTATTTTCACTTTACTCCAGTTTGTACTGATGTTCAAGAAACCTGTGTCTGCTCTTGACCCCGCATTACAGTTCCTCCTGGTCTCTAAAATGAGAATTTTTGAGATGTAAATCCTAGGCTGCAGAAACCTCGTGCAATGAACGTGTTCTGGGTTTTTCTGTCCTCTCCCCTCCCCCACCCCCCTGCCTCTGCAGCACACGACGGGATCGTGATCAAGATCGAGGTGCAGACCAACGACGAGGGCTCCGAGAGTCTGGAGACGCCGGAGCCCCTGATGGGGCAGGTGGAAGAGCACGGCTTCCAGGACTCGGAGCTGGGTGACCCGTGCGGAGAGCAGCCGGACCTGGACACGCAGGAACAGGAGAACGCGCTGGAGGAGTCCACGGAAGGCTCCAGTGAGTTCAGCGAGCTCAAACAGATGCTGGTGCAGCAGAGAAACTGCGCAGGTCAGTTGGCGGGGGTGCAGGCTGTGGGGGGAGCTGCTACCATGAGGCCTGCAGACAGGCCCTGCCTTGTGGGAAAGCTGGGCTTCCCTTCAGACAGGGTCATTTGACCTTGACGGATAGACAGGTATGACAGCCCCGGGCACGGCCTTGGGGGTGGGTTTCCTGCCTCCAGATTTATAAGAGTCTGTCTCTGGGCTTGGAAGAAGGTATTACAGCCGAAGACGAAGTCAGATGCAGACCCAAAGGGGTCTCCGAGATCACCTCTCCAGCTCCCCCCTTCTATAGGCAGAGAAGATCAGACAAATTGCCCAAGGTCATGCCGTCATGGTGAGGCTAGAACTTCCATTTTTGCTATGTTCATTTTTTTTTTTTTAAGATTTTTATTTATTTATTTGAGAGAGAGAGATCACAAGTAGGCAGAGAGGCAGGCACGGGGGTGGGGCAGGGGGAAGCAGGCTCCCCGCTGAGCAGAGAGCCTGATTCGGGGCTTGATCCTAGGACCCTGAGATCATGACCTGAGCTGAAGGCAGAGGCTTAACCCACTGATCCACCCAGGCGCCCCTCTGCTATGTTCTTGATAGTTCTTAGGTCACATTAGAAGTCCCAGTAACCCAGAGAGCTCAGCCCTAGTCAGGAATGTGTTTTAAAATAACAGACTGTATGGTCTCTTCCTGGTACGATCTGGCCATCACTCGTGTTTAATTATAAAATCTCTGGGTCACCCTCCTGCACACTTTCGGCCCCGTGTGTGTTCAAGAACAGTGAGGAAGTAGGCCCTCAGCGGCCTAACCTCAGGACATCTTTTGTGGCTGATTGACGCTGAACAGTCCTTTCCGTCCTGAGAAAAGCCCGATCTGGTCATCACAGCGTACTTTTCATATACAGCATGAAATTCAGTGAGCTGCCGTTCATTCAGGGGCTTTCAGGTATAGTCATACATGAAATCAGCCTGACACTTTCTTGACTCACCCCCATCTAGTTTTGGAAATAAGATTATACTCAACTTATATGAAGGTGAACTGGGAAGCTTTTTTTCTTTTTTTCTATATTCTGAAAATAATGTGTAAGATAGGAATTAAGTGAATTCTACCAAATTTTTAAGGAACATACTTCACTTAGGTTTTGGAGCTTTTTTTTAGATGTTTTCTTTACGTGCCAAAGAGCCATTAATTATCATAGCAGTTTTGATACTATACTATTGATCATAGAAATGTATCCACACCCATTGTATTTAATAGGTTTCTAAAAGTATGGTGCTGATTATTGGTTGTTGGGGTTTTTTTGTTTGTTTGTTTTTGAGACTTTATTTAACACAGAGGAACACAAGCAGGGGGAAATGGGAGAGGGAGAAGCAGTCCTCCTGCTGAGCAGGGAGCCTGATGCAGGGCTCAATCCCAGGATCCTGGGATCATGACCTGAGCCAAAGGCAGACGCTTAAGCGACTGAGCCATCCAGGTGCCCCAGTGCTGATGACTTTTTACATTTTTTCATTTTGCCTGTAGAGAATCCCTTTGCAGTGGCCTTTCTGCACTTCATAAGATATCGCAGACGTCTTGCTTGGTCAAAGATGTGGATCTAACCCCTTGCTTCTGAATAACCTCATGATACCCCCAAAAGCATTTTAATCCACAGGCTGTCTCTGTAAAACGGGAAAGTGCAGGGCTCATCGTGAGGCTGAGCTGCGGCGGGGCCTCAAGTAGAAATGTCAGCCTGCCCTCTGGGCCTTCATTCCGTTGGGACCTCAGGAAAGTTCGCACGGTACTTGGTGGGATTTTGCATCCTGGATTGCGTCCGTTGCTGAGAATCCTAACAGGGCCCAGGCAATGCTGGCCGTGACGAGAGGCCTGAGCTGGGACTGGCACATCTATGTCCTAACTGTGACCCTACTGTTTCTTGGGTTCCGAGGAGCAAGAGGAAGTCCCAAGGCCCAGTGGTCACTACCGGCTACTTTGTAAGACCTGGGCCAGCTCACACACACCACCAGTTTGTTTCCCTGGCAATTGAGGGGACAGACTAGATGGTCCCTAAATTAGAAGCTCTGCAGAGGTCTGGCTTTACTTACTTCATTTGGAACGATCACTAGGTATCTCTGGGCTTGGAGGCTCCATGTCTGTGAAATGGGGCTAATCCTTGCTTGGCTTATCCCATAAGAGATTGTGAATAAAACAACAAGCTCTCAGGCGAGACCTGGAAAAGTTCTCGTTCCTTTGCTGTTAAGAATTCTGCAAAAGCAGACTGTAACAGCAGCTTCCATCTGACAGGGGCTCCGAGAAGGGAGTGCCTTTCTCCTGTCACACAGTAGCTAAAAACAGAGCTCTTGAAGTAGCCCTGTTTAGGGAGTGCAGAAGTACAAGGCATTTAAGAAAATGCAAACAGAAGTCAGAGGGCACTTCTTTTCTCTAGGGCTAACGTTCTCGGGGAACACTCTAGAACACCATGTAGAACAGCTAACATCTTGGGCCCTGAAGGGCCAGCCCAGAGGACGGAGAGCCGGGGAGGAGAGGACATCCTACGGTTGTGTTAAGGGAACCCTTCCTGGTTGGGAGGGACCACACACCGGAGGCTGGGGAAAGGCAGGAGAAACCTTGGCCCTAGCCTCAGACTTGGTAGGGTCACAGCAGGTGACCACCTGTGTGGGTGTCGTGCTGCAGGTGAGGCCAAGGCCCTAAGCCCTGGGCACACACCCCAGTGAGTGCTGATGGCCCGGGAGTGGCTGAGGGCTGCACTTTGGGACGGTCACGGGAGATTTAAGGGCAGAGCCGGAACTGGAGCTGGGTGGTATGTGGCCTGTGTGATTTGGAGGCAGGGAGAGGAGGGGGAGACCGCTGGAGGAGGGGAGTACAGACACCTGGGGAGAAACCCGCAGGGGCCTTCTGGAAAGCCACAGACCCGTGAGGCTGCCGGATTTGGGGTAGAGGAGGCCTTAGAGCCTGAGGAGTCAGCCCTCCAGTAGCTCCAGTGGAAAAGGGAGGGTCCGTGTCAGGTGGTAACTGGTAGGCACCCTGGGCCCGAGTGCCCCCCCTGGGGGGGGGGCCCTGTGGGCAGCTGCTCACCCGCCACCCGCTCCGGAACGTGAGGACAGGCAGGGCCGCCTGCCCCTTCTGAGCTGCACAGGGTTCCCCAAGAGGGTTCCTTCCTGAACCGAGCCCGAGGCCCGCGCGGTAACACGTCCAGCACCGGGGAAGTGGGGACCGCAGGCAGCGGGGAGCGGAGGGGAGGGTTTTCCCACAAGGGGCCGGGAATGTGCGAGGGTGCCAAGGCGAGGCCACCGCAACTGCCTCGGTCCCGGGTGCAGGCCCCCGGGCCGCCACTGACGTGTGTCCTTCTCTCTCCCTGTCCCTGGAGCAGAGGGGATCGTGATCAAAACCGAGGAGCAGGAGGAGGAGGAGGAAGAGGAGGAGGAGGACGAGCTGCCGCAGCACCTGCAGGCCCTGGGGCCGCTGTCCGGGCGCTACGAGGCCGCCATGTACCAGACGCCCCTGCCCGGGGAGCTGTCCCCCGAGGGCGAGGAGAGCCCCCCGCCGCTGCAGCTGGGCAAGCCGGCGGGGAAGAGGCTAGCGCCGCCGGCGCACGGGGAGAGGCACCTGGGCGACAGCCGCGGCCCGTCGAGCCAGCAGCAGCGGAACCGGCGCGGCGAGCGGCCCTTCACGTGCATGGAGTGCGGCAAGAGCTTCCGCCTCAAGATCAACCTCATCATCCACCAGCGCAACCACATCAAGGAGGGGCCGTACGAGTGCGCCGAGTGCGAGATCAGCTTCCGCCACAAGCAGCAGCTCACGCTGCACCAGCGCATCCACCGTGTCCGCGGCGGCTACGCGTCCCCCGAGCGCGCGCCCGGCTTCGCCCCCAAGCACGCGCTCAAGCCGCGCCCCAAGTCGCCCAGCTCGGGCAGCGGCGGCGGCGGCCCCAAGCCCTACAAGTGCCCCGAGTGCGACAGCAGCTTCAGCCACAAGTCGAGCCTGACCAAGCACCAGATCACGCACACGGGCGAGCGGCCCTACACGTGCCCCGAGTGCAAGAAGAGCTTCCGCCTGCACATCAGCCTGGTGATCCACCAGCGCGTGCACGCGGGCAAGCACGAGGTCTCCTTCATCTGCAGCCTGTGCGGCAAGAGCTTCAGCCGCCCGTCGCACCTGCTGCGCCACCAGCGGACTCACACGGGCGAGCGGCCCTTCAAGTGCCCCGAGTGCGAGAAGAGCTTCAGCGAGAAGTCCAAGCTCACCAACCACTGCCGCGTGCACTCGCGCGAGCGCCCGCACGCCTGCCCCGAGTGCGGCAAGAGCTTCATCCGCAAGCACCACCTGCTCGAGCACCGGCGCATCCACACGGGCGAGCGGCCCTACCACTGCGCAGAGTGCGGCAAGCGCTTCACGCAGAAGCACCACCTGCTGGAGCACCAGCGCGCGCACACGGGCGAGCGGCCCTACCCCTGCACGCACTGCGCCAAGTGCTTCCGCTACAAGCAGTCGCTCAAGTACCACCTGCGGACCCACACGGGCGAGTGAGCGCGCCCGCCGCCCCCGCCGCCGCCGTCCGGCCCGCCCTGGACACCTGCCGGCCGCCGCGAGGCCCCAGCCGGGCGGGCGGGGCCGGGGCGCCCCCAGCCCCTTTGCTGTGAGCCCCCCTCCCCTCCTTCCGTCCCTCCTCCCAAGGACACCGGGGTAGTGAGACCAGGTCGCTTGCTGCCGTGTTTACCCGGGTGGGGGGAGTGCGCGGACCTGGGGAACCCCTTCGGGCTGTTAATTTCCTTGACAATAAAATGGATGAAACCAATCAGCACGGGGGGAGTGATTTGGCCGCCGGCCACTCGGAGGGGCGGTGCAGGGCCACTTAGTTGGGGACTAGAACTTTATAATTACCTTTTGGATACTGTGGTTCTATTTGATAATAATAGAGTAATTTTTAAAAGACGAGCGTTTCTTGTTTGCCGTTTTTGTTTGGTTTTGAAGGGGAGGGCTTAAGAAGGTGGCCGAGGGACCTTTGCCTAGTGTCGCTTGCCAGGCTCCCTTGAGCCCCTCTTTGCTCTTCCCCGTGTTGGGCGGCGGTGCGGGCGCAGATCCCACAGATTATAAAGTCAAGAAGGAGACGGGGCTGCCGAGCTTGAGGTAGTGAATGGGTGTACGGAAGGACTGTCCCTGCTGGCTCCCGCAGGGACTGGGGGGGCGGGGGTTAAGGGGGAGCAGGGTGCGCAGTTGATGATGGTCGATGGTCGGGGAGGTTTGGAATGCGCTGGGGAGACAGTTACACGGTTCAACTGCAAAAGCCACGTGCCTCCCCCGGGGCCAGGCCAACTCCCCTGACGGCTCCGAATGCAGCTCAGGGCGCAGTGGCATGGCCCGTTGTGCAGGGGGGCACAAGCAGGGGTGGGGGAGGGGTGCGGCGGCCCTGGTGCCAGTCGTTGGGAAAACCACAAAAGGCTCCAGTGGGACCTTTTTTTATGTGTATGTTGTACCAAAGCTACCCTCTTTGGAGTTGTCAAATGCGCAGATGCACCCTGGGTCTAGGGACTGGTTCGTGTCCAGTGGCCCTCCAGTGAGGCCTAGAAAGAGAAACCGAGGGCACGTGACACTGGCCGCAGAGGGACTCACCCTCACCCTGCTTCTGGGCTCCGCTGTGACCTAGAGAGAATTCGGGCCATCGGGAGGGACAAATCCTGGAGGCCCACGGAGGGCCTGGGGAGGCCAGACTTGGGCCGAAAACAGGGAGAAGAGCTGGAGAGACAGGGACACCGGAGGGAGGAAGATTAAGTCAGGAGTCAGAGGGCGGAGAGGAGTGGACAGCGTAATTACGGAGTTCAGAAAAGAATTCACGAGCGAAGGTGCCATATTTTTGACTCGGAAGAGACCAAGAGGTCACCAACCACCTCCTTCATAGAGACTCACAGAGAGGTGACGTGATGCTCAAGGTGTCACATTTGAAAGGATGGGACTTCGCTGTTCCCTGAAAATTGTCTGCAAGGCTGGTAGGCAGAGCAAGCAGCGGGAGGAGGGGCGGGCCAGGGCCGGGACGAAGCGCTGGCAAGGCTGGTCTGGGTCCCGGGCTGCAGAACCTGGCCCAGGGCCAGGGTGGCACCGTGTGCAATAAACCAGAGGTGCCAAGAGCGGGACGGGTGCTCTGCCCACCACCAGAGGAAGAGCCTGGAGACGTCAGAACCCCTTCTCGGGGGAGTGGGGTGTCAGAGTGGATCCTGTGGGCTGGGGAGGATTCCAAAGATGGGGAAGATGGGCCAGGCCTTGTCCGTGCAGGGATTCTTAAAGGGGGGGCGTGTGGAAAGTGGGCTCCGTGGGCTCCTGTGTGAAGAAGCAGTACCTAATGACACCCGCAGAACTGGAGAAAGGGTTTATGTAGAAAACCAAGGTCAAGGAGGTTGGCTTGAGGCCGACTCGGCGTGCACAGAGGGTCTTGGATCTGGGATCTCCCGCGACTATAGAGTTTGGTTTGAGCGTGTGCGGGAAACCACCGTGGAGTAGGGAAGAGCCGTGAGGCAGTTGGGGCCAGGAGACTGAGGCCGACGGGCCGGAAACCGGCTGTGGTCTGCCGTCTGGGTGAGCCGGTGCAATGGGCAGGCCACAGACCGTGGAACCGGTGGCGGGAGGTGGCAGGGATGACGGAGGAAATGGTCCTTGGCCACACCGGCGCGTGAAAGCCCGGAAGAGATGTCAGCAGAGGTATTTGGAGATACTTGGTGGATGGCCACTGCTGCCCAAACCTCTGCTAGTCCAGGAATTTGAGGACCAGAGGGTACTGGAGATGTTTAGACGAGAAGGAGACCACAGCGGTCCGGGGAGGTCACAGTGACTTTGTTATACATGTTTACCAGGACATCCTCGGGCCATCGTGGCTCACGTAGGAATGGTGAGCCTTTCTTTTCCTAGGAAATCTGGTTGTAAAGGGTTAAATACAGTCAGAGACTGGTACTGTCTTGTGCAGAACTGTGGCTGCACGGGGTTCTCTGTGATTCCACCTTCTCTCCCTTGGCTCTAACCCCCTCTTCATGCCTCTGCCCCCGAGGGGCCCTGAACTCCAAGGTGTCCTCTGTCCCAACTCCCTGGCCCAACCGTGATTCTCACTTCCCATCCACCATAATCTCTGCGGCGCCAGAGGCCAACAGCTATCAGAGGACAGTCACTAGAGCGTAGAGCAACTCCGGACTCCGACAGATGTGTGTTTACACTTGACCATTGTATGGCCTTGAACCAGTTAATTAACAGAACGTCCACCTCGTCATTTCAGTGGGGATAATAATCCTTCCATTGTTCTGAGGCGTCAGTAACGTGCAGAATAGATAAATAACAAAGACCTTGGTGTATAGTAAGTTCTCGATTAAAGTTTGCTAATTTCATTATTAGCTCATGGTTAAAGACAGCTTGGTTTAGTAAACACAGAAGTTCAGGTAGGTAGTGGGCTAGTGCTGGAACCTGAAAGAATGAGTCTCTGAAAAGGAAATGTCCCCCACAGGCAGAAGCAGAAAGGTATTTCTAAGCGAGGACGTTCAAAGCACACGGACAACTCCATCTTGGTGTCGAAGCCAGAGCAGACAGGGAGTTAAACTCATCTCTCAGCCACAAGCCAGAGCCTGCAGTGGGCAGCACCCCACCTTTCTGGCGATCGGGCACCCTTTCCCAGGGTTTTCTTAGGGGGCCCTTCATTGAACTAGAAAGTCAGACTTTCAAACTCCTGTCTTGTCAGTCGCCATTGGCCCCACGGAGTTGTGCACCAGAAACAGTAATTGCCATGAAACAAGTGCTTCTTTTGAAGACTTTACATCACACGCATTTTATAGGTGAAGAGCTTGAGGCTCCAAGAGGTTAAGTAGACCCAAAGTTGCACAGCAACCAAACGGTACAGTCAGGATTCGAACTCCAGCCTTTCCACCCCCAAAACCCATGAGCCTGACCGCCATGTTCTTTCCCTGGGATCTGAACAGTCGTTGGAAAAGGACAGCCAGCCCTTCTTTCAGATTGTTTCATTCTATCCTCAGGACAAAAACTTTGAGGAAACGGTAGATCTACTGAGCCGGACAGGCTCTGAGCCATATATTTGCCAACATTACAATCAGAGCAAGAGACTAAAAAAGAATTTTAGAGGCAAAAAAGGCCTCGGGGTCAAGTCTGTGGCATTGCAGCTGGAGAAATTACCGTCTGCGCTGCCTCCTCCCTCAGGTGTGTGTTGGGTGGAGGGGGCCAGAGGGGCAGCGGAGGGAGCTCGGGCTGCGTCCAGGGCCCCGGGGAATGCTCGTTGTCCTACAGCTCCCAGTGCTGAGGAGACACCAGTAAGGGCAAAGCGGAGTCCTGGGCTCCAAGGCCAAACAGGGAGGGAAGAGGAAGCCATCTACCCCCTTGACAGCGCTGAAGACTGCGGCCTAGTCCTCTCCACCAAGCCTGTGGGGGTCTGGAAAGCTCGGACCATCACAGGCACATTGAGGCAGCTGTTTAACCAGCAAGAACCCCACCTCCATCTCTGCTCTGTCCCTCCTGTCTGTCAGGGTAGCTTTAGACACCAGCCAGGTGTCTGTGGGAGACCTTTCCCGAGGCACAGTCATGGAGGCTCCTCGGATTAAGGGATCAGGGACGGAGGCCTCCAGGCCCTACAGTTGCCAGGGCAACGGTGAGTCAGGCCAAGGCCTCTCCTCCAGCTCTGGAAAGCCGTGTGGCTACTGAAGCCTCTTGCTGCTTCCCAGGCATGGTGGGAACGTCTAGGTTTCAATTTTTTTAAAAAATCCATTCTGCCTTTACCACTTCTAGCTGGGTTCCTTGACGTGAGTACTGTTAGTTCAAATATAATAGAATCTGATGCTTTTAATTTTACTTCCTGCAAGAGGTCACTCCAGGCAAAAAGGATTTTCTTTTTTTCTTTTTTTAAGAAAGGGAGAGAAGGAAGGAAAAGGAAAAGGAAAGAAAGAGAAACATTAAATCTAGCACTAACGGTGGCCTTACACGAGAACTTCCGGTCAGCAATGAGCCCCAGCCTGGAGTTCATTAGGGACAGTAACAATAACCACGATTCACGGGGTCTTGCCATGTTCCAGGCACTATGCCAAGTCAATGCTTTCATTTCATCTCATCCTGTGACGACCTGTGAAATCGGTATTCGGTCCCACTTTTCCAGATGACGTTCAGAGAGGTTCAGCCACGAGCCCAAGATCACATGGCCAGAATTGAAACCTCAGTGTGTGGGACCAAAGTGGGTGATGTTATTAGGGGCTGTTATATACTGTCCCCCATTTTCATCCACGTGGATCCTCAATGAAAATGGCAAAGAGTACTATTTCTCTCTGATTCGCAGCTCCGACTGTCCCGTGGACACTTGGGAAGTTCGGCAGGCAGCCACCCTGGGCAGGCCCGGCTCACCTGCGGGCTGGTCGGGGTCATGCAGAGAGGTTGCTCGGGGCTCCCATGGGGGCGCCGCCCAGCTAGTCCCTGTTTTTATCTTTTACAGATTTGTTTATTAACTTGAGAGAAGGAGAGCCAGGGGAGGGGCAGAGGGAAAGGGGAAGAGAGAGAGATCCTCAGAGACTGATGCGGGGCCTGATCCTGTGACCCTGAGTTGTGACCTGAGCCAAAATCAGGAGTTTGCTGCATAACCGACTGAGCCACCCTGATGCCCCGGCCCCTGTTTTTAAACACGAGCCTCCCTCCTGCTTCAGGCATTTGGGAAGAGAGCTACGTGTTAGAGTCAGGGCTCCCCTTCTGTTTGTTTCAGAAGTGGGGACCTAACAAGCCATTTGCTTAACAGAGAAGGAGCTGGGTGACGATTATTACAAAGAAAACGCACCTGCTAATAAAATCACACTCTTGCCTTCCAGGCCTACACCACCTCTTGGTTCTCACCATCCCTTCGAACGAAACTCCCTTTCTCTTTGTAAAATAATACCCAGGTTCTCAAAATAACTCGAGTTTAAGACAGGAGCACCACTCCTGACTATCAGCTAGAGTCATGGAAAGTTGAATTTTAATGGCAAAATATACCAATGAAAATGTCTATGCTCATTAGTAATTTTTATTTAAATAATGAATATCAGGATAGCCATTTCCTTTGAGATTCAGTATCGTCTAAGTGTACAACATTTTTAAGAACTATATTTAATCAGGGGTGCCTGGGTGGCTCAGTAGATTAAGTGTCTGCATTCAGCTCAGGTCATGACCCCAGGATCCTGGGATCAAGTCCTACATCAGGCTCCTTGCTTAGTGGGGAGCCTGCTCCCTCTGCCTGCCGCTCCCCCTACCTGTGCTTGTTTTCTCTCTCTGACAAATGAATAAATAAAAATCCTTTTTTGAAATGTGATTAAAAAAAGAACTATATTCAATCAGTTCTTTGTTTACAGGGTACACAAATACCAAGGCTGTGCCCTCAAAAAATTGAAATTGATTGGATTTAAGGTAAATTCAGCAGAAAATTAAGCAGGTTATGAAACATGACTTTTATCATTCTCCCCCTGAAGATATGACCCAAGAGCCACATGGTTCCACAGTCAGATTTTCTGCAGGCAAATTACTTATACAAATTCTAAAATCTAGGAGGAAATGATTTTGTGTATATTATCCTGCTTAGATTAATGGTCATCCCTAAAAGTCACATTAATTTTGTCCAAAAGTAAAAGCAGTACATTGGTTTGTATAGTTACCGCTTTGAACAATTTAATAACATATATCCAACCAAAATAACGATTATCCCTTCCCATTTAATGCAGTGTATTCCTTCACTTCTCTTGACTTCATTGATGATTTACTAGCCGAAGGTTTGTAATACATTTTGAAATAGGTTTGGGGGAAAAAAAAATGAAAACTTCAAACATTTCAGAACATGCCAAAAAACCAAGTCAATATCCAGACCAAATTACACCAATCTCCAGTATATTTAATTTAAACAGTAGACATACTGAGAAGAAAGACACATTTTTCTTGCCCAAATCTATGCCAGCTCCTTCAAGTCTTGGAATGAGCAGAAACTGCGTACAAACGTGCTGGGGTGTTCATTTACCAAAAAGACGAACTCACATTAGTATGTAATAATCGCATAATAGAATTTCAGAATTTAATTTAAAAACCCTTCTCTCCCAAAAGAAAATAGCATTGTTATTTGCTTTCTATGAGAGGAATTTCTGAGTCCCAAACAATAAAAGTTTATCTTTTTATTGAATGAGCCCTTTATTTCTTCAAGAGAAGGTATCAATTCTCCTCCGAAAATGTAACAGAAGAAATAATTTTATTTACCACCAGTATGAGGACGTTTAACCACCTCCACACCTGTGAAATGAAGCCGATTCCTTGGAAGAAATGAAATCGGTAGGAACGAAATCTACAATATTTTAGAATCTCAGCTTAAGGACACGACATTTTCATTAAATTTACAGTCATCAGCCAAAGGCTCCGCGCTTCATCTGGCCGTGTTTTCAGGCTTTTGTTTTTAGCCCTAGAATCCCGTTTAAACACCCCCGTCTTCGCAACGTGAACAAGTGAAGTGACGGGGTCGGTGCCACCTTGGAGCACCGCCACCTCGGGGGAGGGACTACGCTCACCTGCTCCGCCCTCTCCGACCCCGGGGCTGCCCTGGGGGGTCTCTGACCACCCCCGTCCCTTACTCCAGCTTCTCCCAGTTCAATCCACACAATCCTGTGTGTTGCTTGCACCCAGCGCCAGCCACATCGCAGGCTTACTTCGTTCCCTGATAGGACTGGGGGGGGTTCTTAAGTTTCTTTCTTCTTTGGGGGGGTATGTGCATTTCTACTCTGGGCAACCTCTCCATCACTGGGCAGATGTTCTCATCAGACAGTGGCGAGTCGCCGTGAAATCCAGCGAGGTGACACTCTCCAAGAATCCCTGGAAGGCGGGGGAAATAGCACAGATGGCCAGAAAAGCCCTGTCAGAAGCTGCAAGGATCCCCAACGTTATTTTTACAGCAGTCGCCTACACGGGGAAGGCGAGAGGAGATTCAGGTCCAAGCGGCGCCTGCGGGACCCTTGGCCACACAGCATGCCTGAGGGCAGCCTGGAGGGTCACCCGGCTCCTGCGGGCTCCCCTGGGCTCCCCCGAGCGCCCCAGGCTGACCCAAGCGAGGGGCTCCGTGCACGTTAAGCGAGGGGGTGAAGGAGCCGCGGGTGAGTGCGCGGGACGGAACCCAGGTAACGGCGCGTCTCTGCCCCGTGGGGATGCGGACCATTTTCATCATTCAAGCCAAGCCAAAGCCTTTCCGAGATACGTGCTTCATCATTCCCTCCGATATTTCAGCCCCAGTATCAGGTAGAGCCCCCGGGTCACTGCCAGATCCTCCTACGGCAGTCGCGGGCTGCCCAGGGCGACGACAGGACGCCTCCGGGCTGCCCCGGCTCGGGAGGAGGGTGACGCAAGGGCCCGCAGGCAGCAGAGCCGGGCCGCGGGCAGAAGGAGCCGGTGGCATCTCCCTGGCCGCCGGGGAGCCCTCCCTCCCCTCCGCGGCCTCCCCGAGCTGCGAGCCGTCGCCCTCGTCCGTCTGTTCGCACCGGCCCGCGGCGCCGCCGAGGCCGTCCCGCTCCCGGCCGTCGCACGCTCAGCCCCCGCACTGCCCGGGCGGCCCGGCCCGCGACCTCCCGCCGCGCGGCCCCCACCCCTACCCCGGGCCCCGCCGCGCCGCGCCCGCGCGCTCCCAGTCCCCGCGCCCAGGCCGCCGCGCCGGCCCTTCCCGCCCGAGCCCTCCACGCCCCGCCCGCCGGGCCCCGAGCGCGCCCCCGGGTAACGCGGACCCGCGCGGCCAGCCGTGCTGCGAGATCACGGGGGGGGGGGGGGGGGCAGGAGAGCCACAGTTTTTAATTTTAGAACGCTATTTCTATAGGTCTATTTTAAATACACGTATATATGCGTTTTGCACATTTAATCTTTAATGGCTTGAATATTTTAAATTCCTCGGTGCGAGCGGCCTCCCGCCCCGCCGCAGGAGGTGGCCCCGGGCCCTCGGCCTCGCTGCCCGCGCCCCCGCCACGTGGGGCGGCCGCGGCCGTGCTGCCCCCTGCCGGCCGGAGCCCGGAGCCCGGAGGCCGCCGCGCGCACCTGGCCGCCCGCGGCCGCTCTAGGAACGCGGGCCTCTCGGTGGTGGCGCGGGCGGCGGCCTCGCGCCCACCAGGGGGCCGTCCCAAGAAGCCGGGGGTCTCTCCCTCCGGGGCGCCCCGGGGCCGCCGCCTGCGCCGCCTGGGGCCACCGTTTCCGGCGTCCGTGGCTCCTCGCGCGCCCCGCCGGCCCGGCCCCGTCCCCCGAGCTTCGCGGGGCCCGTTCTTTGTGCAGATCCGGGCGCGAACACAAAGGCGGTGGGGGTGGGGGGCGCAGAGACCGCCCCGGACTCCCGCAGCCGCCGGAGGGGGAGAGCGGGAAGGGGGTCGCGGGGCGCCGCGGGCCGCACTTCCTTCGGCCCGCTGCCCGCGGGCTCGGCTGGCCGGAGCAGGAGGCGGACGTCTCGGTGCCCCGCGGAGGTGGACCGGGACGAGCGCCCGGACGACGGGCTGGGCTTGCTCGCGCCTGCACCCAAGTGCAGTACTGGTCTCGCTGTCGCCGAGAGGTGGCATTGCCCTGTCAAAGGGTATGGACTGCCCCCCACCCCAGGCTTCTGATGCACACCGCCAGGCCTTTGCCCAGAGCGCCCGCCAGCTGCTGCTTGTCTGCGGCCGCAGGTCGGGTCCCCGCGGGCTGGGAGCCGGGCAAGGCGGCGTCTGCGGGGGAGGGCAGCGGGGTGCACAGTCGCCGGGCGTTTGAGGAACAGCGTGTGGGGTTCCGTGTGGCCCGGCGAGGCTTTGGAGCCTGGGCTGGGTCCTTGTGGGGCCCGACCCTCGGCTCTCCGTGGATCTGAATGCTTGGAGACACGGAGCACGTGGACGGATCCTGTGAAAATGCGGATTTGACCGTGATCTTCTTTAGCTTGTCACCCTCAGCGGGGCTCCCCATTGCTCTGAGGGCAAAATCCAGAATCCCAACGGGGCCCACCAGGCCCTACCTAGGTCTGCAGCCCTATCGTGGGCTGTGGATCACTTTCCCAGAGTTACCATAACAAAGGACCACAGACTGGGTGGCTTTCCGCCACAGAAGTTGAGGGGAAATCTGTCCCTCGCTTCTAGCTCCTGGCTGTTGCCAGCAATCCTGGTGTCCCTTGCCTTAGGAAGGCTGAAGTACAGCGCCTGCCTCTGTGATCACATGGCATCTTCCTTGCATGTATGTGTCCCTATCTGGGTGTCTCTCCTTTTATAAGGATAACAGCCGGATTAGATTAAGGACCCACCCTAATCCAGTATGACCCCATGTTAATTTAACTAACTATATCTTCAATGACCCCATTTCCAAATAATGCCACATTCTGAGGTTCCTGGAAGCACATGAATTTGGGGGGGACCCCATTCAACCCCCAAGGGGCTGCCTCCTTGACTCGGGCATCCTGCCCTTCTCTCTGCTCTTCAGCTCAGGCTTCCACCGGAGCTGCCTGGCCCTCCTGGACCACTCGTCTCCACCCAACTTCCCTTTCTCCTGCAAGGTGTGATGGAGATGACACCGCCTCAGAGAAGCCCTCCGGAGCCCCACAGTCTAGGGTCACCCTGCCCCATGTCCGGGGTCATGGCAATTATCACAGTCCCCGCTAAAGGAGGACCTGAGTGACAGTGTGTCTCCTGAGGGACAGGTGTGCCTCCTCCACTAGAAAGTTCACCTCCATGTGGACGGGCGCCAGGTCGACCGAATGAACAATAACAAACCTAAATTCATGGCCAAAGGGATTTACAGACTGACACGTCAGGCCCTGGGTTGAGTCCACTGCAGAGAGCCCATGAGGAGGGTCTCAGAAGTGGTGACCCGGGGACACAGGCGAGACAATCTCCATGCAGCCTGGGCTCCGCACTTCCCTCCGTGGCACAGGAGATAAAACCCACTGGCTGACCCTGCCCCACCTCGCTGCCCTCCACGTGGACCCCTGTCCTGCTCCGTCCCTTTGCTGTGGCCACACTGGTGCAGGTCACACTCCTCCGTCCTGCCAGGCTTGTCCCTGTCGGAGCCCCTGCAGAGCGGAGCCCCCAGCCGGGAAGGCTCTGCATCCGCATCTGACCCACTGGCTCATCATCCAGACTTGCGCTCGAATTGTCACTTCCCTGAGTACCCCATTTCGCCCCCGTCACCCACCGTCCCATCACCCTGCTCCGTGTTCCTATGGTGCTTTCCTTCTCTGCAATGATCTGCTTCCTTGGTGTTCCTGTCTTGTCGCCCCACACCCCTCAGAACACAAGTTCCTCGAGGGCAGTGTTCACTGCTGGGCCCTTGCTCAGTGCTAGGCCGGAACCTGGGACAGAGTGGGTTTTGTCACATGACTGAAAATTATTTAAAACCCTCTGGTTTCTGTTTCTTCATCTACAAAATGGGCGTCCTCTTAGCTACTTCCCAAGAGATAATCATTGTACCGCCTCCAAGGGTCCTTGGGAGGATTAAATGGGAAGAGGCACGACTAGGGCCTCCAACGTGCTGAACACTCAACATATCCGAGCCACCATCAATGTCTTAGGTTGACACACGTCCTCACCTGGGGGGGACCAAGATGGCGGCTGGGGGTGGTAGGACTTCCCCCGGGGATTCCACCCTCCTGCTCCTCCCGGGACCCACCCCCACGGCCAGCAGATGGAGGTGATATCGTGGAAGCAGCCACACACCTGGACCTGGGAGGTCTTGAAACTGAGTCTCTTGGAGACTTTCGGAGCCTGTGTCCTCATCTTCAGGGTGGAAGAAACTATTCCTACAAAAGCTTAAATGAGTTATATGTAAATTATAATGTATATTTCCCAAATTAGTATTCCATTGATTCTTTTGATCTTAAAGCAATTACTTATTATGTCAATAGGAAATGGTATTTCTTGCAATTAGTAGAAGGGAATAGTGTTTTGTTTTGAGAGAGAGAGCATGTGTGAGTGGAGACGGGGCAGGGTTGGGGCCCTGAGGGAAAGAGAGAACCCTAAGCCAACTCCTCGCCCAGCACAGAGCCCAACATGGGGCTCCATCCCAGGACCCTGAGATCATGACCTGAGCCAAAACCAGGAGTTGGACACTTAACCCATTGAGCGACTGGGTGCCCCTAGAAGGGAATATTCCTAAATTTGTAATATTTATTGGTTTTTCTGATTCTGAAAATAATACATTTTATTGTAGAAATTTTTTTTTCTTATTTGATAAACATAAAATATTATAATGTTTTAATTTGGATTTCTTAGGTGCCTCAGTGCAGTAGGTAGCGTATCAGTCTCCTAATTTGGATTTCATTGGTTTTACTAAGATTGATTCTGATTTACTGAGATTGAACACATCCTCCATGGCCTTTGTCATCATAGGTGGGCTCTTCAGTAATGAAAGGTATTAGTCCGTAATATTTTGCCTATCATAAATGATGAGGGTATTTTCCAAGTTGCTATTAACCTTTTGGTTTTGTCTACCTAACTAGACTTGTAATGCTTATTAGCCAAATCTATTGCTATTTTCTGTTGGGATTTCTTCTACTGGAATGCTTTCTTTGCTGTTCCTAAATCAGTTAGAGACTCATTTTTACTTTTATTTATACATCATGCTTTAATTCACTTGGACTTCATTTGGGTACACAAAGAGAAGCTTAGGTGCTACTTTATTTTTTTTTTAAAGACTTTATTTATTTATTTGACCAGAGAGAGAACACAAGCAGGGGGAAAGAGAGAAGCAGGCTCCCCCCTGAGCAGGCAGCCAGATGCAGGGCTGGATCCCAAGATCCTGGGATGGTGACCTGAGCTGAAGGCAGACGCTTAACAACTGAGCCACCCAGGCACCCCTAGTGGCTACTTTAATAATTTTTCCCAAATGACCAACTGAATTCTCCCAACGTCATTTACATAAACAGCCTTTCCTTTCCGTGTGCATTTCGGACCACGGTGGCTCTGTCTACAGCCCGGGGGTGAGGCGTGTAGATGATCGAGACGGCTTGGATTTGCAACCCCACTTGCTAATTATTGCACGTCGGATTACTTATGTAAGATCCGGGGACCTCAGTTTCCTCATCTGTGAAATGGAGGTAATAATCACAGCCCCTGTGGTCCGGGATTGTTGCGAACATAATGATGGCAAGATCAACCTTTGTGATTATTTTATTACGCTGTGATTCTGCCATGACCATTCCCAGGTCTGGGACTCAGGTGTGCCGTCTGGCCTTAGGCTGTTTCCAGTCGCCTGCTCTAGTAGACGGCCTCTTATTTGCCAAGACAAGCCCTCCAGTTTTGCTCGTGTTCTTTTCAGTTCTGGCAACTTGGCTCACCTATTCTGTTTTATTTACTGGGCCTGGTCTCCCATTCACAGCGCAGGCCTGGAGTTAGTTTGGGGAAGACGATACTTGATTTAGGAATGCGCCCATGAGGTCTCGGCGGCTTGGAGAGGGGAGCAGAGCGGAGCAAAGGGCCCTGGTGACACCAGGGAACGGGGGGAGACACACAGAAGGAGGGCCAAGGAGAGAAAGGGCTGCCGGGGGCAGACGCGAGAAGATGTTGGACAGGAAAAAACCAGGTGGCCCCTGCTCTCAGCCCCCGTGCTGCGCATGGAGAGGGTCTCTGGAGGCCTGGGACTCTGAGTCTAGATAAGGAGAAGGTCCCCGATTTTCTGCTGCCTCCGGCTGTGGGTGCCTGACCCATTCATCCACCCAACCTGGGGAAGAGAGCGAGCTGGCGTTCAGAGCAGAAAGGCCAGTTCGGGAGGAAACTGGAGGCCGGGGAGGCCACAGAAGTCACAGATGCTGGCAAGACCTGTTGCAGCTGGGTGGGGTAGAAGAGTGTGTATGAGACAGAGCATGTGTACCTGGGGGTATAGCTCAGGGGTAGAGCATTTGACTGCAGATCAAGAGGTCCCTGGTTCAAATCCAGGTGCCCCCTGTGTGTACTGTTTTATCCCCCTTTCTGGCAGCTCAGGAGTCACAGGTGAGGTCAGCCTTGCTAGCCCAGACGTAGTGCGCAAGCTACTTACCTAAGTTTATATTTGCCAGTAGGCGCTTTAAATAAAGTTTAAAAAAATAAAAAAAAAAAGGGGTGGGTGAAGAGTATCAAAAGGTACAAATTCTCAGTTAATTACAGTTAAGTCCTGGGAGGTAAGGTACAGCGTGCTGGCGACCTCTAACAATACTGGGTTGTGTGTTTGGAAGTTGCTAAGAAAGTAGAGTTTTTATAAAGATTTTATTTATTTAGAGAGAAAGCAGGGGAAGAGGTAGAGGGAGAGAGGGAATCCCCAGCGGACTCGGCCCTGGAGCTTCACCACCCAAGACACGGCCCAGTGCGCCACCAGCTCAGCACCCCGGCGGCCTCTACCAGAGCCTCTTAAAAGTTCTCGTCACCAGGGGACAAACGTCTAACTCTATGAGGTGACGGATGTTCACTAGACTTCTTGTGGTGCTCATTTCACAGTATACACAGATACTGAGGTATTAGATCATTACATTAAACTAATACAATGTTAAGTGTCAATTATATATCAGCAAAGGTGGGACTTTTTTTTTTTTAAGATTTTATTTATTTATTTGACAGAGGGGAGAGAGACAGCACACACACATGAGCAGGGGCAGAGGGAGAGGCAGAAGCAGGCTCCCGCTGACCAAGGAGCCCGAAATGGGACTTGACCTGAGTCCATGGGATCATGACCTGAGCTGAAGGCAGCCGCTCACCCGACAGAGTCACCCTGGTGCCCCAAAGGTGGGACACTCTTAAAAATATAAAGTAAAAAAGAAATGGGTGAAACGGATTTCTGTATTTTGATGAAATAGATCTGAGACATTATCATTTCAACATCTAATCAATATTAACATTTATAAATGAGATAGCTTATGTTTTGTGGGATGTTTGGACTCTGAAATCCGATATGCACGTTCCTCCTAAAGCCCCTGTCCCTCTGGACCAGCCACCTGTAGATGGTGCGCACTCCTGAGCGGGGGGAGCCTCTTAGGCTTCTGGCAGTTTGCAGGGGAAAGGTGGGTGTGGCTGTGCTGGTCGGGGGGGCTCCCCTTGCTCCCCGCAGTGTGCTGGGCTGCTCCCCCAGTTACAGAAAAGAGACCGTGGGAGGAAGGTGGCTCTTGGGAAGATGTAGGAAACCCATGGATTTCCAGGTCCCTAGAGAGCCACCTTCGATTTGCTCCGTAGAACATAGGATATTTCATGAAAATGCTCTGATACAGGTGCTGAGGTGACTGCTAGTTCTGAGCCAAATTTACTACTTAAAGAGAACTCTTAATGCTGACTTTTTTGGTACTGCAATATATAATAAGTATTTTGGCCACAAGATTTTCATAGGCATTGTCTTTTTGCTTTCACTCAAAGGACATTTCTTCCACGCAATATTTATAAGACAAATATATCCCCAAAAAGTCCTGTAAGACAAAGCTCTTCAGATGAGTATGACATGTGAGGAAAGTGGTGGCTAAGTCTCATTCTGTCACTTACGCTATAAACTGGGACGAGCTGCTTTAATCCCGGGTATCGCTGTCATGCTCAATAAAGATGGTGATAGTGGTGGTACCACCGAAATGCTTTTTAAGTCATATAGAAATACACACACACATATATATAGATGCCTCTCTAAGATCAGTTTCTCTAGCCCATTAGAAGTGTTCAGTAAACATGAAGTCTAGTTCTCCCAGGTGTCTTGGGTGTAGCTACCAAAGTGAGAAGTCCCAAGCAGGTCTGTCTGCTCAAGCAGGGAGCATAGCTCAGGGGCAGAACACTGATCTGCAGATTGTAAAGTCCCTGGTTCGAGTCCAGAAGTCCCTTGTGATTACTGCAAAGCTCTCCCAGTCTGCTGCTGTCTTGCTCACAGCCTGGCGTGCAAGGACTCTGAGCCTCTGATGCTGGGGTTGCCTTTCTCAAAGAACTAGGGCTGAGTTCTCCTCTTATTGAGAGAAAGGTTTGCAGGCAAATAATGTCATTATTTATATTAAATTATGTGAAAAAGCAAGTGCAGTACAGTGTGTACTCTCTGCTAACATTTGTGTTTATTAATAAAGTCCGAGAGAGCTTAGTGGAAATTTCTCCCATGCACGGACTGTGGAAGGTCGTAAAAGAAGCTGTTAATCTGGCTTTCCTCCAAGCACAAGAAGACGGAGGCTTATACTGTGGAAAGAGCCAAGATGCCCTTCAACAGACAAATAGGTAAAGAAGATGTGGTCCGTATATGCAATGGAATATTATGCCTCCATCAGAAAGGATGAATACCCAACTTTTGTAGCAACATGGACGGGACTGGAGGAGATTGTGCTGAGTGAAATAAGTCAAGCAGAGACAGTCAATTATCGTATGGTTTCAGTTACTTGGGGAGCATAAGGAATAACACGGAGGACATGGGGAGATGGAGAGGAGAAGGGAGTTGGGGGAAATTGGAGGGGGAGATGAACCATGAGAGACTGCGGACTCTGAGAAACAAACTGAGGGTTTTGGAGAGGAGGGGGCTCGGAGGGGGGTAAGGTGAGCCTGGTGGTGAGTATTGTGGAGGGCACGGATTGCATGGAGCACTGGGTGTGGTGCATAAACAATGAATCTTGGAATGCTGAAAAAATAAAATAAAATTTAAAAAAAGACGGGATTTGAGTTGCTACAAACTCATGATAAAACTTTCAGTGGATGAGGCGTTATTTCTCACGGATGAGCAAAGAAAGGTTTCTTGAGATGGGATCTACTCCTGGTGAAGATACTGTGAAGCCTGTTGAGATGACAACAGAGCGAGTAAACACAGCTGATGACTCGGGGGTTAGGTTTGAGAGGATTGATTCTAATTGTGAAGGAAGTTCTCCAGTGTGTAAAATGCAATCAAACAGCATCCCCTGCTACAGCAAAATTGTTTGTGAAATGAAGACTCAGTTGATGCAGCAAACTTCACTGTTGTCTTCTTTTAAGAAACTGCCACAGTCGCCCTTTTAGCAGCCACCATTCTGTTTGGTCAGCAGCCACTGACACTGAGGCAAGAACCTCCACCAGCAGAAAGATTACAACTCACTGAAAACTCGGGTGATGGTTAGCAATAGGTGTTTTTAAATTCAGGTATGTATATATTTTTTTAGACAATACTATTGCACATTTAGTAGGCTGCATTACAGCGTAACATAACTTTTACATGCACTGGGAAATAAAAAAAGTTCTTTTGACTATTAAAAAAAAAGAAGAGGGAGGCTTGGGAGAATTTTGACTGCGTAACCTTTTCACATTTTATTCTTTAAATCTATGTATTTATTCTTAACATTTTATTTTTTTAGGGGCACCTGGGTGGCTCACTTGGTTAAGTGTCTGCCTTCAGCTCGGGTCATGATCGCAGGGTCCTGGGATCCAGCCAAGCATCCAGCTCCTGGCTCCGCAGAGGGCCTGCTTCCCCCTCTGCTCCTCACTCCAATAGTGCTCACTCTCTCTCTAACAAATAAATAAAATCTGTTAAAATATATATTTTTAAATATATTGTATATATAAATATATAATTATATGTCTTTTATATATTATATATAATATTTCTATATTTTATATTTTTTATATATATATATTTTTTAACCTTTAGGTTCACTTCAAAATTGAGAGGAAGGTCTAGGAATTTCCCACAAGCCCCTGCGTTCCACCCCATCCTCCTCCCCAAACTCTCGGTGCTCAGCCTGTTAATGTCTCCTCACCCCCAAAACCCCTGGCGACCACAGGACTTTTGACCGTCTCCACAGTTTTGCCTTTCTCGGGAAGCCACACAGGGCGCAGCCTTTCCAGATTGGCTGCGACCTTCAGTACCGGGCCCTGAAGCAACCTCCACGGCCACCCGCTCGTGAGCTCCTTTCCTTCCGCGCGGAACACTGTGCCCTTGTCCGGACCCGCCACGGTTTATTTCTCTCTTCACCTCCTGACAGTTGCTTTCAACAGCATTTGGAGCCTTTTGAGCATTATATCATATGCATTCTATGGGTCTAGTATTTATCTTTTCAAAATAAAATATATGATTTTAAAATAAATTATTTAAGGTCTCACCCACCAAAACTGGTGGGGAATCCAGCCCGGGTCTGTTTGAACGTCCTCACCCTTTCCACTGAGTTTTGCAAGAATGCCCAGTGTGTAGGGGGCATCTGGGTGGCTCAGTGGGTTAAAGCCTCTGCCTAGGGCTCAGGTCATGATCTCAGGGTCCTGGGATCGAGCTCTGCATCGGGCTCTCTGATCGGCAGGGAGCTTGCTTCCCTGCGCCCCCCTCTCTCTGCCTCTCTGCCTATTTTTGATCTCTCATCAGATAAATAAGTTAAAAAAAAAAAAAAAAACAGTGTGGATGATCTGCACCGAGGCCCACTCCTCAGCCAGGTCTGCTCTGGCCTCTTCCTTTCGGGCAAGCAGCTTCTGTGAGGGTGCCCCCCCACTGGACAAGGCCTGAGGCCCGGCGCTCCCCAATTCTGCTGGAGTTCTCTCCCAAGACTCTGTGTTCTCTTGGGAGTCAGTCTCCTCCGTAACCGGATGTCCTTCCCACCTTGCCCCAGGGGCTGCAGTCGACACCCTCCGTGAGGCCACCTTCCTCCACCTTGCGGACGACAAGCCCGTCTGAGTGATGGGGCTCATGCCCCGTTCCAGGCAGCCCACCCAGCCTGGCAGTCTCTTTTCGCTTGTGAAAACACACACCCTCACACTCACCCACACAGAAATTCTCAAAGACTAGTAGGAAGAAGCATGTTAAATGGACATAGGAGCCAAATTAAACAAGTGCCCAGTGGCCAAAGGTGGGATTATGTGAAAATCAAAAAGAAAAATTAGTGTGAGTGATTGAAACACATAAAAGAGGGGCGCCTGGATGGCTCAGTGGGTTAAAGCCTCTGCCTTCGGCTCAGGTCATGATCTCAGGGTCCTGGGATTGAGTCCTGCATCAGGCTCCTCTGCTCATCAGGAAGCCTGCTTCTCCCTCTCTCTCTCTGCCTGCTTGTGATCTGTCTGTCAAATAAATAAATAAAATCTTAAATAAAAAGAAATACACAAAACATGCATTTAAAAATCCATTAATTCATTAGCGTGTGTATATATATACACACTTAAAGCTCTCACTGGTCAAATCTGGAGGTTGCTAAGGCATCGATTCATTATTCTGGAAGTTCACAAATAAAAGGAAAGAATCAAGCATTTGTTCTATACCAGCAGAACCAAGCTGCTGGTAAAGGATATCTTTCCTTATAAAAGAATTTGAGCTAATGAGGGAGAGGACTGTAATAAAATCATTTGCAGCTCCTAACGACATAGAGATGTAAGCAAGTATCACCAAGGCCACGAAAGCCATGAGATAAAGGTTTGTTGGGGAAATTGACCAGGTTAATGACACGTCCACACACCATTTAATCCCAGCCCACCAACAGGAAGAGCCGCAGACATGAGCGTCCCGACACCGTTCTCCCAGAGACGTCATCTCACCAGAAGGCTGAACTCTGATCAAGGCTCCTTCTGTAACCAGCTTGACCGTGTGGAAAATTGTTAAAGCTGAGTATGATGGTTACTTTTACATGTCAACCTGACTGGGTCACGGGGTACACAGATATTTGGATAAACATTATTTTGGGGTTTGCCTGTGGGGCATTTCCAGATGAGATTAGCATTTGGATCAGTAAAACCTAAGTGAAGGCAGTTGCCCTCCCCGGGGCCACCAGGCATCATCCAAGCTGCTGAGGGCCTGAATGGAAGAAAAGGGCAGAGACTGGGCAGGTAGTTGTCTCCCTGTTTGAGCTGGGACAGTGGCTTCTCCTGCCCTAGGCTACAACTTAGATCAGCGACTCGCGGGTCCTCAGACCAGCAGGCTCGGGCTAGAAACACATCACCAGCCTTCCTGGGTCTGTAGGCAGATGTGCGAACATGGGACATCTCAGCCTCCACAGTCACCGGAGCCAACTTCTTACCATAAACCCCTCTCTCTCTCTCCCTCCACTCCCCCTCCCCCACTGCTTCTGCGTCCCTGGGTCTGTGGAGAACCCAGATCCGTATACCACGTGATGGACACCACTACTCTTGTGTATATTTGAGATTTTCCATAATAAAAAATTAAAAATCCCTTTCCCATCGATAAGTCTGTTTAAATATAACAGAAGGAAATTACGCTCCCCGATTAAAAAAAAAAAAAAGGTGATTTTCGTTTTCGGGTTCTGATGAGGGTTTGTATCTTACATGAATCCAGCCGCCGCGCATTGGTGTGTGAGGAGAACCACTTTCTTTATTCCTCTTAGCACCATGGAGATAGGTTGACTTCTCAAAGGGAACGACTCTGAAAAGCAAGGAGAAACAAAGAAGCAGGCTCACAGAACCAGTCACTATGGTTTCGGGCTCATTAGCGGCATCAGGGGTATCATTAGCAACGCAGGGCAAGGTCACACTGGATGGGAGAGGTGCTGAGTGCTGGCTGCTCGGTGCTCCTCCAGCCAACCGGGCTCCGGCCGCAGGCATCGGTGAAATGACTCACCTTGCCCAGAGATTGGGGGGGCGGGGGTGGAGGGGTACGGAGTGCTTCCCTCCAGCTCCTAGGACCTACCCACTTTGGTTTATACGTGAGCTGGTGATACCCCTAAAACGTGGAGATAATTCCCTGTGAATGTGAAACCAGAATCAGCACGCAACGGATGTGACTGGCCATCAGCAGAAGTGACAGCTCTGACCTCATTAACTGCATCACAGCCTAAGCAGCCTACAGTAACAGGTGATACGCCGTTATCTCCCTAATATTTCAGAAAAAAAAATCACCCAGTAAGGAACTGGCCGAGGTTTCGTCTCTGCAGACAGGGACCTGAATCACTCGTGCGTTGAAAAACATCCTGCAACGTGGTCCCCAAGCTTTAGTCCCAGAGTTAGACTGGTTGAACTCCTGAATTTCTCTAAGCCTTAGTTTCTTCATCTGCAACTTGGGGGTAATAATGTGCCCAGCTCAGGGTGGATGTGAAGACACAAAGTGACAATTCACAGAAAATATTCAACGCTGAGTCACAGGAAGGCCCCTGCAGGAGCTGTGTCGTAAGGACGGAGGGTCCCGGGCTCATTAGGGGAGACAGCGGCTGAATCTTCCTACAGCTCAGGTGCGGCCGGTCACGATGGAGATGGTCTCCAACATCTCCCGCCCCTCTGGCTCCTCCTACTCCACCCCCTACCCCGTGCACCTGCGCCCCAGCTAGGCAGGGAGAGCTTGTGTCCTTCATACCAGAGGGAAGGGATAGGCCTGGAGATGCAAACTGCTCGTGCTCAGCTTTCCCATTCCTGCCATCCGGGCGCTGGGGGTTCAGAGCCAACAGACGGGCGCCTGCAACCAACTCCGTCCCAGCGTGGAAGGGCCGCGTGGGCAAGGTGGCCAGTACCAGGGGGCCAAGCAGAAGACGCAGACGAGACCAGCGTGGGGTCAGAAAGTGCCGGTGCTCACAATGGGGTCAAGACCAGGTGTCAGACCAGACGCCCACCTGCCCCAAAGGTGGGGGTACTCTGAAAACCCCCTCAGAACTTAGGCACAGCACCGGGGAAGTTGTGCGGGACCCCAGAGTCGAGTCATTCGATTTCTGTCCTTCAGCAGGTTTGGGACACAAAGGAGGAATCAAGCTTTTTTGTAGAGAAATGAGGTGACATATCCTCTAGCCCTCCCTCTGGGGACCAAGATTAATACACACTTAGCAGGTCAGAGAGTGGAGACACGAGACGGGGAAGGGGTATGTGCGTACAAGAGATGGGGTGACAGGACCTCGCCACATAGTAGGGGCGGCCGAGGACACACTGAGATGCCCACTTTGGTGGGTGTGAGTATTCCGGCCTCTAGAGAAGGGACAGTACTTTGGGATGGGAATAATTCACTAAAATGTTCTGTGGCCTGAGGAGAAAACCTTCAGGAACATTCCATTCCATTTGCTCTGATGGCAGCCTCTCTGAGCAGCCTTCTGACAGCTAACTTGGTTTCCCGGGGAACCTGGAGGGCGTCTTGGCTTCCTATGGCTCTGTACTGTGAGGCCGACTAGGGAGGTGTTGAGAGTCGGGTCTGATCAGGTGGCGCCTGCGAAGTTGGGGGTCTGCTGGGGGGTCTGGGAGCCCAGCTTCATACCTGGACGACCACGCCGAGGTTGTACTGATTCAGGATTAGCAGAGCTGCTCCAAAGCCGATTGCTGCACCATGCTGAGGGCCACGGTCAGTGTGCAGACCTGGCAGGGGGTGGGGGGGACTGGGGGGGGGAGGGGCGCAGGGGAGGGACGTGACGGGGGGAGCAGCTGCTGGGGAGGACTCGATCCTGGGAAATCATGAGAAACGGGCCACACGTGTGCTTGTGTTCAACAAAGTGCTGCTCATAGTCCTGGAAAAAATCATCCACTTTGCAACACTCTCGACCCTTTTTTTTTTTTTTTAAGAAAGGCAGACTGCCGCGTACAGCTCCTCATTTGCATATGCCCAGAGTAGGGAAGTACGACTAGCCTTGACTAGCCTCCATCGTCCCACAGCCGGGCCCGAGAGTTTGTTGGAAGGTTCTAGCACAGGGAGCAGCTGCTAGGAGACCCTCGAGCAAGGAACCAAGCTCCTCTACAGGGGAAGGCCTCACTTCAGGGTCCTCTCAGTACAAGAGCAGAAAATTCTGTCCGGTAGTGCAGGACAGCAGAACCAAGAAAGAGGCAGACAGACACACAACATAGGCTCAATATTGGAAATGGATCACCATGAAGCAGGGGCTCTTTGAGATCCAGTACCCGGTGCCCAGCCGCCAGGTCCTCCCCGCCAGCCGACACCTGGGCTGGTCTTCGCTCACTCTCATCCCTGCAGAATCTGGGGCTACAGCTTTCTCCCCGGCCACCCCGGTGCCTCCCCTGGGGGTACGCCCAGCCCTGAGAGCCTCTGATTAGTCCCAGGTCTTAGTCCCTGGGAAAGGAAAGCAAAACAGTGGCGCATGCAGAAAAAGAAATAAAGCATCTTAGAGGTAGAGGGATCCCGTTGGTACCCGGTCATCACTACCGGCGTCATCACCTGGGAAGAGGGGCGTTCACACGGACACAGGTGCGCAGACGGGAGAGAGAGAGAGCAGCTTCTGACAGGTGGGGAGGCGGGTGCCCAGAGAAGGCGCTCCTGCAGCTCCCCGGGAGACCCACCGTGGGAGCACAGCTGGGAAAGACTGGAATTAGGGATGTTTCTTAGTAGAAGGACAGAGTGAGCTGGAGGTGTAGCCCAGGAGTAGAGCATTTGACTGCAGACCAGTAGGTCCCCGGTTCAAATCTGGCTATTTCGAGGTGGTGGGCCTTTCACTGCAGCGGAAGCACAGCTCCTTGCCACCCCTAGGCCCCCTGCATCTATCTTTCCGACAAGTAGTAAAGACTCAAGTGTGTCATGTTTATCTCCTCAGTCACGCTCATTTCCTGAAGGGGTAGAGAAAATCTGCCCTAGGCTTGCTCAATGTTTCCCTTGTGCCTAATTATTACCGTCCTGATTTTATTTGTTTATACCAAGCTTGCTTCAAAAAAAAAAAAAATGGAATCTGAGGCAGCTTGCAATAAAAGATACATAACTGCAATAAAAGATACATAAAAGTCCAACCGATCTAACAAGTATACACAGGACTGACTTATACGAGGTCGTCAAAATCATGGCGACAGGAAGCAGAAGGGGGGGTGTCAGGGGCTGGGGGCTGGGGGATGGGCAGTTACTGATGGACGGGGACAGGGTTCCAGTTCGGGAAGATGAAAAGGTCAGGAGGCGGACGGTGGGGATGGTTTGCACGACCACGTGAGTGTACTTAATGCCCCTGAACGGTACGCTAAACATGGTGAAGGCAGCGCATTTTATGTCATGTGTCTTTTACGACTATTTTTAAAATTGCAGGGGGTAGAAAAGGCAAGGACTGAATGTTTAGGAGAGGAGGTGAGTAATTATGCCCGAGAGCCCAGGTGAGGAGAAGCTACTTTTCCTGAATATAAATCCCATCTCTGAGCTTCCTGGTAACCAAACAGGAGTAGAAACATGCCCATTTATCAACAGAGTGAAACAGTCCATGAGCTCCGAAACAGAGCAGGCACCCATACGACAGGTCTTTATGGGTAGAACCCCGGTAGGGCATGGTCTGCCTGCTGGCTGGAAAAGGGGGTTCTACAGAGGGCTTGCATGGCTCTCTTAACAGAGTAGTAAAGTCATCCCTCGCTCAAGTGGAGTTCATGGTCAGCATGTCCTCGAGCCCGGGGCCCTTCAGCACCTGCTTTGCCGAAGCGAGCAGGAGTCTGGGGCCATTCGAAGTGTCATCCAGGAGCTTTCTGGCAATGCTTAGAAATTCTACAATCTGATACCAGCCAGCTCAGGTGCTGGAGGGTGGGGGTCTCAAAGTCCGCAGGTCTGATGTGCCGCTATGGAGCCATGAGAGGTTTCAGGAAAATAAAGATAAAGCTGGTCCTTCACTGCAGAAAGTTGGAAAAGCTTTGCTGGACTTCATGCCCGCTCGGAGATGCGTCTGTCAGCAGCGTGGAGCATAAGGCCCGTCAGGGTGTAGCCCACTGTGGCCGTTAGGGCCCTCGGGTCCAGCAACGGAAGCCAGATGGAGCCTCAGACATGTATTGCAAATATCTGTCTCACCAGGGAAGAGGAGGGGGGAAGGCGTCTCCAGACTGGCCTTCTAGAACAACAGCCAGAGCCAAGCTGCAGACCCTGCGTGCTGAGGAGACACCCCCACCCCCCACCCCACCCCCATCACCCGGGGCCAGTTTGTTTCCACCCGAAACCAGCACACGCTCCACATCTATCCCCAACACTCAAGGCACCATCCTGACACCAGGCTGACGCAGCCCCCCAATCAATTCTCTTCTATCAAAATGTAAATGTGCATAGGAAAACATTGAAAAGCTGGCAATGAACATTCTAGACATTGTTCAGTGAGCGGCGCCTTACCCCTGAGGTTCACTTTCTGTCTTTGGAAAGCAAGCCAGGTACAGACTTCGTGGTCTCAGATGGAAAGTTCAGGGATCTTGGAAAAGGAGTGTAGTTATGGCACGACAGGGTGTGGGTAGAGTTGCCCAGACCCAGCAGTTCTGTATGGAGCCTGAATGAGCAGCTTGTGTGTGGAAGTCTGAGTTTATTAATTACACACCACTTCTGACAGAAGGGGGTATAGCTCAGTGGTAGAGCATTTGACTGCAGATCAAGAGGTCCCTGGTTCAAGTCCAGGTGCCCCCTTTGAGAGCCTGATTTTTTCCTCCTTCACCTGAAATGACAAAATTGAGTGGTAATGACACCATCCCCTAGTTCCCCAAACAGGATGAGGCTGGGTTGAGTCTGTGGCCCAGCACCCCTAAGGTCATTCCAGAGACTCAGCACCACACTGAAGACTAAGGTCAAGACCAAATCCATCCTGAATGTCCTCGTCAAGAGTCTGCTTCCCCAGAGCCGCCGTGGTCCCAATTTCAGTATCATCCAGGGTCTAGTCTGGAGGCAAAAGTTACCTTTGTCATTTTGACGGAGAATTTAATATAAATAATTGTTAACGAGTGTATCAGTTTCCTAAAGACGCTGTAACAAAACTGGCTGCTTAAAACAACAGAAATTTCCCGGCCCGCTGCTCGGGGGCCCAGGGTGGGAAGTCAGGGTGCGGGCAGAGGGTCCTCCCTGCATCTCTCCAGCTTCTCGTGTCCGGTGGCCATTCCATCTGCCCCTGGTGGCTGTCACCCTCTGTGTCTCTCCTCTTCCTACGAGGACCCGGTCCTACTGTGCCCAGCCCCTCTCCACCGTGACCTCGTCAGAGCCAACTGTCTCTCCCATGACCCCGTCCAAGTAAGGTCGCATCCTGTGGTACCGAGGGAAAGATATCAGGAGATCTCTTTGGAGATCCAACCCCTAACAACCGGCACTAGAGAACGAAGGATGACAAGGACAGACTGAGTGTCACGGAGTTAGTGCCTGGAAGGAACGTCTCCTGCTCTGGGGCCCAGGAAACAGAGGAGGAGAACTTGGGAAATCTCACGGGCTTGGGGAGTTTCTCTGTGGATCCCGGCCTCAGATCCCTAAGGAGGCACTAGTGTCCCCCAAGAGTTTTGGCGAGGTGGGTCCTGTGGGCACCAGACTGCAGGCGGCAGTCACGTTGCTCCTGGGACGGACTGTCGCTGCTAGGTGACGCCGGCAGGAGCCACAGCAGGCACAACAGGGGCTCCGGCTGGCTCCGACCCACCTGCGTCCCTCCGAAAGCCCTGCTGGGGACCACCCAGGAAGCCACCCGGCAAAGGATAAGGGTGGTTTACAGAGTCCCAGCACGGCAGGGCCGAGCACAGAAAGGGGGACTTGGAGCCTAGGGACAGTCATTTCCTCAGGTGGCTTGTCTCAGCCAGCAGCGTAAGGGCTGACCACATGGAGATCTGAGGCCATGAGACAGGGCTCTGCCTGCATCCGAAGGAGTAGCATCGTGCGGGGAGCTCTGACCCAGCGCCAGCCCGTGTGTCTTCTACCTTTTAAGTGGTGCAGGCTTAGCCAACCACTGGGCATTCTGAGTCTCTGTTTTCAGGTGCGCAGCACAGGAACCACAAAACAGATGTTACGGTAGATCCTTCCAGCCGTCGGGGAAGGCTTCCCAAGTTGCTGCTCGCCGAGGATCTGCAGATGGAGAAGCTGCAGAGCTGGGGGAGAAAGCAACCTGCTGCTGCTGCTTCTAAGCAGGGACAGGAGTTGGCAGTAAAGCAGGTCCTGCAACTCAGCCGACCGAGCTGCAGGGGCATCTAGGGCTGGAGTTCTGGGCGTGGCTGTACAGGGAAAGGATATTAACTGGATCTCCTGGTAGAGCAGGGGGTATAGCTCAGGGGTAGAGCATTTGACTGCAGATCAAGAGGTCCCCAGTTCAAATCTGGGTGCCCCCTAGTATTTTAGCAAATAGTGGTGCTAAAGAAGTTGCAGTTTCCTCTCCTCTTGCTGAATCTGGTTTCTGAGCTTTCCTGCAAAGAGTGAAGAAGCAGAGATCACACCCAAGCAGGCAGCTCTGCTCTGGTGACGTGTTTGTCCCCTCACTGACCTCCCCTCACTTGGTCCTGCACACGCCAGCGTGTACTTGGTCCCCTGGCTGAGGGTGAGGACTCTGTCCTTGAAGGTAGCCAGAAGGAAATCCAAGATCATCTATAAAAGGACTGTGTTTCAGGCACCTGGGTGGCTCAGTTGGTTGGTGACTGCCTTTGGCTCGGTTTATGATCCTGGAGTCCTGGGATCGAGTCCTGCATCAGGCTCTCTGCTCAGCGTGGAATCTGCTTTTCACTCTGACCCTCCCCTTTTCGTGCTCTCTCTCTCAAATAAGTAAATAAATTCTTTACCAAAAAAAAGGACAGTATTTCAACTGCTGTATGTCTTATCAGCCTTTGCAAAGGAAGCCAGAAAGTAGTGCTATAACACATTCTATATGTTGCGAGGAAATCACAGTCGGCTCTGAATTCTATTCCCAGCCAAACTATTCTTCAAGAACAGACAAAAGCTGAATGGGTTTCCTGCTAACAGACTCTCACTAAAGCAAATTTTAAATATATACTTTATTTATTTATTTATTTATTTTTAAAAATTTTATTTATTTATTTGACAGACAGAGATCACAAGTAGGCAGAAAGGCGAGCTGGGGCAGGAGGAGCAGGCTCTCTGCTGAGCAGAGAGTCCAATGCAGGGCTCGATCCCAGGACCCTGAGATCATGACCTGAGCCGAAGGCAGAGGCTTAACCCTAAATATATACTTTAGAGAAAAGAAAAGTGATCCCAGAATGGGAGGTTTGAGACACAAAAAGGAATGTTGAACAAAGAAATTATAAGATATATAAATAAATCTAAATAATCATTTACCATGTAACACAATATTAATGTCTAATTTATAAAGTTTTTAAAAAAGATATAACTAAAATAAAAATGCTGGTTAACAATAACATCTAAGGAGCAGAGTGATAAGAGTTAAAATCCTCATGTAATTTGTGAGGAAGATAAAAATATTGATTACCATTAGAATTTTAAGATTTGAAAGCAGAAATTTCTAGTGTATCATTTCAAAAGTTGTGATTTTGCCAGACAAAATGGGATAAAAGAAGGCAGGGTATATGCTGACAGTCTTGCTAAACACTCATTAACTCTAATAATTTCTTTGCTGATTCGTTTTGATTTTCAATGTATATGCTCATATCAGCTAAGTAGTTTGCAAGTTTTGTTTCCGATGTTCCAGTCCTTACAGACTTTTTCCTTACCTTGTTGTACTGACTAGAACCTCCAGTGTAATGTTCAATAAGGGCATTGACAGTAGATATCTTGACTCATTCTGATTTCAAATGAAAGCTCTCAACATTTTGCCGTTAAGTACATCTCATGAACTATACTTTTTCTAAGCAGTCTTTATCAAATTAAAGAATTTTTCTTCAATTTCTAGTTTGCAAAAATAATTGCCATGGATTGATGAGAGATTTTATCAAAACCCCCTTTTGCATCTGTTAAGATAATCATATGAGGGGTGCCTGGGTGGCTCAGTGGGTTAAGTCCCTGCCTTCAGCTCAGGTCATGATCCCAGTGTACTGGGATCGAGCCCCACATCAGGTTCTCTGCTCAGTGGGGAGCCTGCTTCTCCCTCTCCCTCTGCCTGCTTCTCAGCCCACTTGTGATCTCTGTCTGTCAAATAAATAAAATCTTTTTTTAAAAAAGGATAATTGGGGCAATTATCTCTCTCTGTCAAATAAATAAATAAAATCTTTAAAAAAGTATTTACTTTATAAAAAATTTAAAAAGGATAATCATATGATTTCCCTCTATTAGTCTATTTACATGGTGAATTGCACTCATTGCTTTTTTAAAAAAAAATTTTTTATTTATTTGACACAGAGAGAGAGAGAGAGAGACCACAAGAAAGGGAACACATGCCAGGGGAGAGGAAGAGGGAGCATTTTAGCAAATAGTGGTGCTAAAGGCAGGCCTCCTGTCAATCAGGGACCCAATGTGGGGCTCGATCCCAGGACTGCGGGATCATGACCCAAGCTGAAAGCAGATGCTCAATGACTGAGCCACCCAGGCACCCCACACTCATTGGTTTTTGTAAAATCAAACATACTTTGCATTTCAGATATAAATCCAATTTAGTCATGAAGTCCTACTCTCTCTCTCTCTCTATATATATATATATATATATATATTTGTGAATTCTGTTAGATAATAATTTAATTTCTGTACCTATGTTTATGAGTGAGATTAGCCTATGCATTCCTTATTCTGTCCATGTTGGGTTTTGGTATCAAGATTGTGCTAGTCTTGGGGCGCCTGGGTGGCTCAGTGGGTTAAGCCTCTGTCTTCGACTCAGGTCATGCTCTCAGGGTCCTGAGATCGAGCCCCACATCTGGCTTCTACTCAGCTGGGAGCCTGCTTCCCCGCCTCTCTCTGCCTACTTGTGATCTCTCTCCGTCAAATAAATAAATAAAATCTAAAAAAAAAGATTGTGCTAGTCTCACAAAAGGAGTTATAGAATGTACATATCTTTTCTATTCTTAGATTTTTATGTAAAAATAGTTATTGCTTATTTAAGTATGAGACAAAACTCACCAGTAAAACCGTCTTGTCTGAATTCTTTTGTGAAAAAGTTTCAAATGACAATTTGACTAAAACAACTACTTAAAACTTAGAGGACGATTCAGCTTTTCTATTTTTTTCTTGTGTCAGCTTTAAGTTGTATTTTTTTAAGTTCTTGCTCAATTTCAGCATAGCATAGTAGCAAAGGCTTTGGACTCCTAAGACATAATACATGGGTTCAAATTCTAGGTTCTGAGCGGACTTGGTGAAATTTATTAACTCCCTTAGCCTCAGTTTTGCCATAAATAAAATGGGCATGATGATAGAAATGAGCACAGTGTTAGTCCTCATTTGTGGAGATGTTATGAAAATTGAATAAACTAATATGTTTAAAGTACATAAAATCATGCCTGCCACATAGTAAGTTCCTTCTTCATGTTAGATTTTAAAATTTTTTGTATATTTTTGTATATTTTTTGTATATTTTCATAATGTCAAGTATTCATTAAAGTCTAAAGAATTTGCAGTTTTTCTTTTTAATTTCTGATACAGGTTTATTTGTTTCTGCTTATTTTTCTTAGCAATTTCACCAGAGGTTAATCTATCTTTTCTTTTCAAAAACCAACTTTTGGCTTTGTTAATCCTGTCTATTTTGTGCTCTTTTTTTTTGTCATTATTTGTCTTCTTTCTAATTACTTTCTTAAGGTTTTATTGATTCATTTGAAAGAGAGCATGAGAGACAGAGTGAGAGCTGAGAAGGTCAGAGGGAGAAGCAGACTCCCCGTGGAGCTGGGAGCCTGATGTGGGACTCGATCCCGGGACTCTGGGATCATGACCTGAGCAAAACGCAGTCGCTTAACCAGCTGAGCCGCCCAGGCGCACTTGTGTTTGTTTTCTATTTCATTAATTTCTGCTCTTTCCTTTCCTTTCTTCTCTCATATGTTCTTTTATGCAGTTTTTCTAACTTCTTGAGATGGATTCTTAGTTTATTTCTATTCTTTTCCAGCATAGTGCTCAAAGCCACAAGTATTTCTCTAAATGCTGATTCAGTGTCCATCAACGGATGAATGGATAAAGAAGATGTTACACATAAACACACACACACACACACACACACACACACACACACAGTGGAATATTATCCAGCCATTAGAAAGAAAGAAATCCTGCCATCAGTAACTACATGGATAAAACCGGAGGGCATGGTGTTAAGCAAAATAAGCCAGAACCCCGCAAAAAATGTAAATACTGTATGGTATCACTTATATGTGGAATTTTTTAAAAAGTCAAACCCAGAAACAGAGAGTAGATTGGTGATTGCCCAGGCGTGAGGGATAGAAGAAATGGGGGGGGGGGTGATCAAAGGGTAGAAACTCAGTTATAAGGTGAATAAGTTCTAGAGAGCTCATGTACAGAACGGGCATTACATTACAGTTAATAATACTGTATTGTAAACTTGGAAGTTGCTAAGAGGGGAGATCTTAAACTTTCACACACACACACGCATTCACACAGGTAATTATGTGGGGTGATGGGTGTGTTCAATAACTTTTTTTTTTTTCAGTCCCTCACTACCATAAATTATGCAGCTGAGTTTCTCCCACATTTGGGGAAATTATGGGGCCAGCACATTCAGAGCGCAGTGAATGAGCCTCACCCCGGAAAAAGCACCTTCATGATCATGGTCTGTCCCCTGCCTGCTAAGTGTGGGTGTGTTAATTGACTTGATTTTGGTAATCATTTCACAATGTATATTAAATCATATCATTACACTGTACAGTTTATATGACAATTCTATTTGTCAATGACACCTCAATAAAGCAAGGGGGGAAAGAAACTAAATATTGTAAATTATTCATGACACTTTTCTGTTAATTAATGAGAAAGGTATGTAAAATTTTTCCACTCTAATTCTAGACATGTTTATTTCTCTTGGCTATTCTTTTCTTTTTTTTAAGATTTTATTTATTTATTTATTTGACAGAGAGATCACAAGTAGGCAGAGAGAGGAGGGGAAGCAGGCTCCCAGCTGAGTAGAAGCCAGATGTGGGGCTCGATCTCAGGACCCTGAGAGCATGACCTGAGTCGAAGACAGAGGCTTAACCCACTAAGCTACCCAGGCACCCTCTCTTGGTTATTCTGTCAAGTTTTTGCCTTACATATTTTGAAGCTTTATTACTAGAAGCATAAAAATCAGAAATTCTTACATCTTCCTGTTAAATTCAACCTTTGGTTATTAATAATTTATCTTTTGGGATGCCTGGGTGGCTCAGTTGGTTAAGCAGCTGCCTTCGGCTCAGGTCATGATCCCTGGGTCCTGGGATCGAGTCCCACATCAGGCTCCTTGCTTGGCAGAGAGCCTGCTTCTCCCTCTGCCTCTGCCTGCCTCTCTGTCTGCCTGTGCTCGCTCGCTCTCTCTCCCTCTGTCTCTGACAAATAAATAAAATCTTTAAAAAAATAATAATAATAATTTATCTTTTATCTCTAGTAATATTTTATTATTTAAAGAATATTTTGTCTGGGGGCACCTAGGTGGCTCAGTCGTTAAAGTGCCTGCCTTCAGCTCAGGGCATGATCCCAGGGTCCTGGGATCGATTCCCACATCGGGCTCTCTGCTCGGCAGGAAGCCTGCTTCTCCCTCTCTCACTCCCTCTGCCGGTGTTCCCTCTGCTGTGTCTCTCCCTGTCAATTTAATTAATTAATTAATTAAAAAAAAAAAGACTATTTTGTCTGATAGTAAGATATACCTGCTTTCTTTTTGTTAGTGTTCTGTCAGTCAGATATTTTTTCATCCTTTTACTTTTCAATCTTTCTGTATCCCAAATTTTAGATGTCTTTTGTAAATAGAATACAGTTGGCGGGTTGTTTTAACCCCAGTATGATACTCTCTGTCTTTCAACCTGGGACACTTGCTTTATGGACTTCTGATGTAACTGCTGATGTATTTGCGTTCAAGTCCACCTCATTTTATGCTTTCAATTTACAGTGCTTGTGCTGCTTATAGTGCTTATACTTTATGTTTTTCTCTCTTTCTTCACTTTTTTTGTTTGAGATTTTTCTAACGTTATTATTTTCCCCTCCTGGTTTGAAAAATATCAATGCTATTTCTTCTTTTTTTAGTGATTATGCTAGAAATTCCATGTGCATAGTTACTTCTCAGAGTCTGTGTCTAACCAATGGCTTTACCCTCTGCACAGGTAATACGAGCATTTTAGAAAACTTAAAAAATTTGTTGTTGTTGTTGTTTACAATTTTTTTAAAAGATTTTATTTGACACAGTGGTGGGTGAGGGGTGGAGAGCAAGCACAAGCAGGGGGAGTGGGGCAGGCAGAGGGAGACACAGATTCCCCACTGGGCAAGGAGCCCGACATGGGGCTGGGTCTCAGGACCTTGCGATCATGACCTGAGCTGAAGGCAGCCGCTTAACTGACTGAGCCACCCAGGCGCCCCAGTATCTTAGAATACTTTTAACTGAACTTACTTTCCTCCCAACTTATATGCACTTTTTATCTTCTACATTATCCCATAAGTTGTGTTAACCTCATTATTGTTACTTTTTTACAGTCAATGTTCACTTAGATTTATTCATATATTTACTATTTCTTTGCCTCTGTCTTCCTTACCACATCTGTCCTTCCATACAAATCATTTCCCTGCTGCTTAGAATATACCTTTTAGAATTTCTTTCCGTGCCTGCATGTGATGGATGAGTTATTTCAGTTTTTATTAGTCCGAAATTGTCTTTATTTTACCTTCACTCCTGAAGGATTTTTTACCTGAGTACAGAATTTTATGTTAACAGTATTTCAGTAGATGTAATTCCACTGCCTTCTGGTTTTCATTGTCACTCTAGAGTACTCAGTTGTCAATCTCATTGGAACTCATTGAAAATAATGTGTTTCCTTTTTACTATGCTTTTGAGTTTCTTGTCTGATTTCCTGCAATTTTGTTACAGTAACTCTGGGTATGGATTTAATTTTGTTTCCTATGTTTGAGATTCACTGGGGTTCTTGAATGTCAGCATTGATGTCTTTCCTAAGTTGCAAAATAGGCTTAGCCTTTGTGTCCTCAAATATTGTCTCTACTTCATTCTCTCATTTTCTCTTCCAGGAGTCCATTTAAATGTACATTAGACCTCCTCGTTGTAGCCTCTAAATTTGTTACTCTCTATTCTGTGTTTGCCATATTTTTCCTTGCATGCTTTATAATGGATATGTTTCATCCCAATGTTCTAATTCACCAGTTTTCTCTTTGGCTGAAACCATTCACTGACTGTAACATGGACAGCTCATTGAACTTTTAATTTTAGTTATTGATTTTTAGATACACATTTTTTATGTTGGTCTCATATCTTCTTAGTTACTTCTTATGTTTTCCAGCTTCCTACTGAAATTTTCAAGCTTGTCTCTTATCTTCTTGAAAGGAGCAAGCACTTTTTTTTTTTTTACAGGGTGTTTCTGGCTGTTCTAATATTAAAAAGTCCCTTCCTTGTGTTTAGTTCTGTGGTCTGTTGTTTCTATTGATTTTCATTGATGATTTTTGCCTCCTTGTGTACGTAGCTATTCTTGACTACATACTGAACACTGTATTCGAAAATGTATTTGTAGGACTAATTTGAAGCCAGGTGGAGATGATAGTATCCTTCATTTGTTTTTTCCAGAGATCTGTGGGGCTCTAGTAGTCAGGATACCTTAATATAATTTCAAGGCTTGAGTTTCTGGGTCATCCCGATGTCACAAAGACCAGCGACAAATTCTTGCAAGGACTGTTTTGGTTCAGTTTGCCTTTCCTCCTTAGGGTCCCAGCCCAAAGCCAGAGATGGTTTACCCGTGTCCCTATTCTTGGTGGGCCCAGAACTCTGACTTCTATCCTCCTGGCCCTGAGAGACTTCTATAAATTCACTTAGCCTCTCTTGGACAGAAAACCAGGACCAGGGTGAAAGCAGCCTCTCCTGCGGAGCTTTATCCTTCTGTTTCCCATTTGTTCTGATCTCCGTCTTGTACTTCATATTTAGCTAGTCAGCTCTTTGAGGATTTTGTTGAGTTGTTTGTAATACCTTCCCAGCTTTTTTATTTGTCGTCCTAGGAAAGATTAGTTCAAATTGCCTCTTCATCAAGGAACATGGAAATTCCTCTGCAGGATTCTTGATACCATTATATGTGTTTTAAATATTTTGACTACATTTTTAATAATTATTATATAAATTAGGGCCTACTCCTTGGCATTCTCACCAAGGAAATATGGATGCAGGTTTAAAAAAAAAAAGAGTGGGGGGCACCTGGGTGGCTCAGTGGATTAAGCCACTGCCTTCGGCTCAGATCATGAGCTCAGGGTCCTGGGATCAAGCCCCGCATTGGGCTCTCTGATCAGCAGGGAGCCTGCTTCCCCCTCTCTCTCTGCCTGACTCTCTGACTACTTGCGATCTCTCTCTCTCTCTCTCTCTGTCAAATAAATAAATAAAATATTTTTTAAAAAAGAAAGAAAGGAAGGACGAAAGAGTGGTAAGAGAGAAAAGAAGGAGAACAGAAAATCAAGCGGTCTAAGTCTGCCCTCTGACAGATTCCCAGGGAGAAGACAGGGGCTCTGTTTTTGATATGCTAACTCTTTTTTTTTTTTTTTTAAGGTTTTATTTATTTATTTGACAGAGAGAGATCACAAGTAGGCAGAGAGGCAGGCAGAGAGAGAGGAGGAAGCAGGCTCCCACCAAGCAGAGAGCCCGATTCGGGGCTCGATCCCAGGACCCTGGGATCATGACCTGAGCTGAAGGCAGAAGCTTTAACCCACTGAGCCACCCAGGCACCCCTCAAGATGCACTTTTTAAAAACATTTTTTTGTTTGTTTGTTTTTATTCCTCCCATGGTCTTAGTCCTCCTTGGCCTTCCCAGCTCCTTCAATTTAGCAGGGTCGTCCTTGTCCGTCTCCTCCAGAAAGGCCCCCCACCCCCGACTTCCAAGCTGCCGAGCCTCTCACTCCCTGCCCTCACAGCTCTCTGCTTGGACTTTCGGCACTCTGTGGAAATACTTCGGTTCGTGGGTTTGTCTCCTGCTTGGACTAAGACTCTTTGAGGAAAAGGGATAATGCTTTAGTAGTCTGTGTCTTCAACATGGATGACGGAGCCTGGCACCAGTCGGGCTCCAAGAGTGTTTGCTGAGTGAATGAGGGAATGAAACTCCCTCCCGAGGCTTGGAGAATGGAGGAGGCTGTCCCTGCACTGAGCGTGAGGTTCCCTTAGGACCCAGAAAGCGATTTGTTTTATTTTATTTTTTCCGATTTATATTTTTCCGATAACTATGTGCCAGCCTAGGGAGAAAGACTACTATAGGCTTGAATGATCTTCAGTGTAAGAGTAAAGGTTGATGGCATTGCTACAGCCTGAGGAAGAGAGCAGGAGGGAGGAGAACGAGTTAAGGCTGAGAGGGGAAGAGAGGAAAGTGGACAACAGTGGAGCAGACTTGCCACCTCCTGGGACATGCAGAAAAAACCAGCCAAATATGGACACAGAGATCCTGAGTGCGGTGCATGGGTGAGAAGGTGATACTGAGATGCCATCAACAGGTGGGGGTATAGCTCAGGGGTAGAGCATTTGACTGCAGATCAAGAGGTCCCTGGTTCAAATCCAGGTGCCCCCTTTCTTACTTTCTAAATGATTGAAGCAGGTGCTGGCATTTCTGCCTCTTGCCCCCAAGGTATAACCATCAAATTAATGCTCTTTGTCTTGGGATAAAAATTTAGGCTCTGCACCAGGATCGGCTCCAAGAATCTTTCCTTGAGCAGCATCCAGACAATAGCCTCTGGGGTCACATTTCAGTGAAGGGGCTGATGAAGTTGGCTCGGTCCGCTCCTACCTACCTGGAGACTCTGGCCTTTCACGGTGTGTGCGGAGACTGCCTTTCTCTCGGTGTCTCAGTGAAAGCCACTTGTGAAGTGTGGTTGTGAAGTGTGGATATGTACCTTCCTACTTCCCAGAAGTGACTGTAAGAGTTAGAGAGCATACCTGGGGCACCTGGGTGGCTCAGTGGGTTAAGCCTCTGCCTTGGTCTCAGGTCATGATCTGAGGGTCCTGGGAATGAGCCCCAAATCGGGGCTCTGCTCAGTGGGGAGCCTGCTTCCCTTCCTTTCTCTCTCTGCCTGCCTCTGCCTACTTGTGATCTCTGTCAAATAAATAAATAAGATCTTTTTTTTTTAAAGTGTGTCTCGAGATCAGTGAGACTAATATCAGAAGGGAAGGAGTGCTCGTCACGCCGGGAAACATCTCAGAAGTCTGGGTTCCTGCTAATGCAATGAGGGTGCTCCCAGACATTGCTCCTGGGAAAGCCTGTGACACGGCGTGACTAGCTGTGACCTCAAGGAACCCTCACAACCACCCTCCCTGCTGTCCAATCCTAGAGATGATCTCGTGTGACCACTTCACAGCCAAAAGGGACTTTGGCAAGGGGGCACCCGGATTTGAACCAGGGACCTCTTGATCTGCAGTCAAATGCTCTACCCCTGAGCTATACCCCCAGGCCTGCCTTTGAACCTTAATTGCACCTCTTGAACTGTGCAGTTGCCTTGTTCCTGGGCTGCTACGAAGTTCCTGGAGGCAGGCGCCCGCCCTGTGACAGCCCGGCTCTCCCTGCCATCACTCACGCATCCGTCCACATAAAACGCCTACTAACCAGCTTCTCCGTGCCAGGCTCGTCCTTCCTTCTCCTCCCATTTCCTCTTCCTCCCTCTCTGGCTCACTTACCTCGGCCCCCCCGCCCCCCGTGTTGGCTGTGCTGGGCAGTCACGGGCTGGCCCATCCGGGCAGACCCTTGGTCCTCTCCTCACTCCCTGCACTGCTCCGCACGGATGCAGGAGCAGCTCTGGGACGAGAACCCGGTCCTGACACCACACCCCGAGGCACAGAGGACCCCCTTTGTCCCTGCCCACCCTAGGCTCGGCCACTGAAACTGCTAAGTACTGGGCGGGAATCAGGTGGGCCAGTTCCAGATTCCTGCTCCAGGAGAAGTCCGATTGAGGAGGGGCGGGACCCTGGGACAGCTTGCTTGCGGTCCCGGGACACGGAGAACGGTGGCTTCCAGGATGCCACGCAGAGGCAGGCAGCTCTGGTGAGACTTGTTTGAGCAAACAGGCCCGAGGAGCTGAAGCCACCAAGGGTGTGTGCCCTGGGGTCGGCAGGGGAGAGAAGCATCTCCTTGGGCTTGGCCCCTTGGGAGATGGCCACGAAGGGGAGATCCAGAGGCAAGACTGTAGGACAGGCAGAGCTGCTGGGCCCTGGCGCCGGGAAGGGACAGTTCTCCGACACCGTTCTCGCGACCTGCGGTCACTAAGAAGGAAACCATAAGTGAAAATAGCCAAAACGTTAAATTTCTCAGGAAAGCAAGAAATATGGGCTGTAGGCAGCACAGGGCTGTGCTGTTGTCACCGTGATGAAGTGAGTTCTGGGTCATAGCAGCAGCAGGCACAGAGGACAGGATGCGAGGCTCTCTGACCCGCTTGTTACACACGATGTCCAAAGGCACTGCTCCTGCTGCGTCGTGGTGGGGTAAGAGCGGGCAACTTCGACACTGTCGTACTGAAAACCAGAAATATTGGGGCTTTTACATAGAAAATTTCATCAAGTTTTTACTGACACGTCATACTGTCAGCCATCAAAGAAAATCGGTTCCTTTCTGAGACGGCGAGCCGGTGGCGGGACTTGGGGGAGGCAAACATTTCTTAAATGTGACACCAAAAGCTCACTTGATAAACCGGACTTTAATTAAGAACCTGTGCCCTTTGAGTTAATTTTAATTAAATTAAAAACTTGTGCTCTTTGAAAGACACGGTTAAGACAATGAAAAGGCAAGTGACGGAGAGGAAGTATTTGCAAGCCGCGTATCTGATACAGGACTGGCACCCACAGACAGAAAGAGCCTTCAAAACTCAATCATGGGGCGCCTGGGTGGCTCAGTGGGTTAAGCCGCTGCCTTCGGCTCAGGTCATGATCTCGGGGTCCTGGGATCGAGCCCCGCATCGGGCTCTCTGCTCCGCGGGGAGCCTGCTTCCTCCTCTCTCTCTCTCTGCCTGCCTCTCTGCCTACTTGTGATCTCTGTCTGTCAAATAAATAAATAAAATCTTTAATAAAAAAATAAAGAAAAGAAAACATATGATGTCAATAAGCCCATAAAAATAACCTCCACATCAGTAGTGATGAGGGAAATAAACATTAAAACCACGATGAGAGATCACCTTGTGCTAGAATGCAAATCAGAAAGACTGCCCGGGACCAGTGTTGGCGAGGATGGGGGGCAGCTGGAACATGCATTCACTGCGAGGCCGGCGTGAAACGGTGTGGCCACCCGGAGAACGGTTCAGCAGGTCCTTAAAGGGTGAGGCGCACCCCTTGCGTAGGACCCAGATACTACACTCCCAAGGATTTCCCTGAGCACACAGGCATGGGTGCACAAGTGTCTGCAGCAACTTTATTTCAAAATCCAAAAGCTAGGAGTGCCTGGGTGGCTCAGTGGGATAAGCCTCTGCCTTCGGCTCAGGTCATGATCTCAGGGTCATGGTATCGAGTCCCGCATCAGGCTCTCTGCTCAGCAGGGAACCTGCTTCCTCCTCTCTCTGCCTGCCTCTCTGCCTGCCTCTCTGCCTACTTGTGATTTCTGTCTGTCAAATAAATAAATAATCTTTAAAAAAAAAAAAGCCAAAAGCTGATAACAACTCAAACTTTTACCAACAGGTGAGAAGGCCCACGGCAGGATAATTCTCATGGATAAAAACGAAGGGACTGTTAATACATGGAAACGCAGGGATAGATCTCAAATAATTATCTCTAGTCAAAGAAGCCAGACCCAAACCGAACAAGCAAAGAAAGGAGGGGTGCAGTCCATATGCTCTGATTCCACTTACAGAAAATTCTACAAAATGAAACCTGGTCTGTGAACACACAAAGCAGGCCCGAGGTTGCCTGGAGCTCTGGCAGGATTTTAAAAGACTAGAGGCCGAGGGGTGGGTGATTCCGGCTCGGACACAGTGTGTTTCATCCCTGTCCCACCAGCCGCTCCCTTCTCAAAGCTCTGCAGCCCCCCAGCCCCCCATGGGCGGCCCCACCCCCACCCCCGCTCTCTCCCAGCAGCACCAGCAGACGTCATTTGCTTTCACATCTAGCAGGGATGTTCGCTGCTCCTGGACCACTCGTCCTCTCATCCATCGGCGAAACTGAAGAATGCATCACGGATTCCTCCAAGCACATGGAGTCAGAGGTGGTTCTGTGACCGGGCCCCCAGCCCCCCATCTCCCGGAGCCTCTTGGGAGTGCTCCAAGCGGCCTGTCAAGCTCCTTGTCAATCTGCACAGGACATGAGCCCCACCTGGGGTTTCCCTTCCTGCCATCCCGCTGTCTGTTCACCGCTCCTCCTCTCTAAACAGGGAGCTCTGCTCTTGTGAACCTGCCTCCTAGCCTCGGGCTGCAGCAGCGGCCTCCAGGATGCTTCCTCCACGCTCTGGTTGTGCCTAGTGATCTCTGCATCCATCAGCCTCTCCCAACCCTGGTCCCTCAGCGCTTTGACTTGGCTCCTCTTTGGCCAGAGGACACGGCTGGGACCTGGTTGTCACTAGCAACTGCCCCACTCCAGAAGTTTGAACTCTGAAGTTCCCCATCCTCCTGGTAATCTCTACCCCTCCCCACCACCACATCCTTTTCATTCCCTTGCCCCCGACTGTTCGACTGTTCGGCTCTTTCCTGCCTCCTCTCGCCGTCCTGCCCGACACAGACGCCATGCTCTGCCGCCGTGCTTGGCTTCCTTGGCTGTTCTCACGGGGTCCCAGAGGGCGAGGGCAGTGGGGACCAAGACCGCTAGAAGCTCCAGACTCTGCGAAAGCCTATATTCATCATAATTTTTATTTTCTGTATAGGCACATCTCATTTTATTGCACTTTGTTTTATTGTGCTTCCCAGATTCTGTTTTTATACAAATTGAAAGTTCAGGACGTTCACAGAGGAAGTCCCTGCACTTGGGGTAGAAACCGCAGGAGACCAGAAGCAGGAGCGGAGCCCGAGGAGGGGACGCAGCTGGGACAAGCTCAGGGTCAGACGGGACCGCACGTGGGGGCGCTTCCTCGGGAGGAGCAGAGCGAGGGGCTTCCTGAGCTGCCGCTGGGAGCCACGAAGGATCAGAACACGACGGAGCCGCGCGGACGAAGCAGCAGCAGGGCTCGAGGGGACGGACTCCAGCTCTGAAGGCAGTTCTGTGGGCTAATCGCCATCGGCAGCACCGCCTGCCGCCGAGCAACCGTTCAGGACAGAAGAGCCATCGGTGCGACAAACCACAGGGCCGAGCAGGCCTCCAGCAACCAGCACCCTGACAGGTCAGCAGCTGGCAGTGCCGCCGAGACCCGCCACCCGCAGAAGAGCTCAGACAGCGGGTTGCATGCTTTAGCAATAAAGTCTTTTTCGGTGAAGGCATGCACATTGTTGTTTTAGACACGGTGCTGTTGCACAGTTCACAGACTGCAACAGCAGGTGCGCGGAACGTCCGTGCCCTGGAAACCCAAACATTCCATGGACCCACTTGATGGCAATATCCACTTCACTGCAGTGGTCTGGAACCCGGCCCGTGGTTATCTCCCAGGTGCGCCTGTATTAGGAATTTCTGAGGACAGAGACAGATGTCTTGGTGGAAAGAGTCCTGGGCAGGTTGTCAGGAAAGCCGGGAGAGCTCGGCCCACAGGTAACAGGCTGTGAGCTAGGACGGAGGCTGTCAGGCTGTCCCCAACACCACGGATCACCTTCAAGTCATAAAACATTTGGGGTGTTTTTTGCTGAGCACGTGGCCACCTAAATAGGACCATGTTTGCAGGCCTCCCCTGCAAGCAGGTGTAGTTGTGTGGCTGGCTCTCCTCCACAGGGTGTGAGAGGCTCCGCCTTCTACACTACGTGAAAGGGATCATTTATGCAGCTGCTCTGTGCCTCGGTCTCTTGTCTAGAACATGAGTAAACAAAAGGTTGTAATGTGGCTTCCGTGGGCCAATACTGATAAAGTACATGATAGGCACTAAATATGTGTTAATTAAATAAGAAGTAAAGACACGTGCTGACCTTGAAAGAGCACCGTGCCCCTCCCTGCCTCCCTCTGACAGACTCTGGATGGTAGTGAGCCATCGAGAACCACGGCCCCATGGCAACATGGCCCCATCCTGGGACGGGTAGAGCAACAAGCTGGAAGGGGCCTGGGTCTGTGACACCGAGAGCCTGACAGGGCAGAGCAAGCACTCACCACTACCTTGTTGGAGCTACTGGTTCATTGTTCGTTTTGTGTTTCTCCATCCCAGTTCTGGCGGCCAATCACATAACCGACATGACACGGAGAGTGTGAGTCAGTGTCCCTCAAGGGCTAAGTGACCTCCCCAAAGGCACCCATCTTTAAGCGCCCTGTTAAAAATGGGGAATGATCACTGCTCCTCCTTCCCGCCTCAGCCATCAGGGTAGGCACAATTCTTGTTAAATCAAGAAAAAAAACAGAGAACATTCCAGGCTACCAGTATCTAATGACTACCCCACACTGCACAGCAGTGAGCCAAATTCTGTCCCTAGAATGACAAGGGCTCAGCGTGTCCCTTTCTGCGGTCTCTGGAGGCACCCGTAACACAGTCATGCTGGGGAGACGGCCAGCCACTCCCCTGTGCCCGGTTCCCACACACCAGACTGGCTCCACAGTGAATCCGGGTCCTGGACACCAAGTTCCTATCCTGCAGCCAGTCCAGCTCCCAGAGAGGGAAGTAGATCAAAATGTGCCAAACCTTTTCCTGAAGGTTCTGTTAAGTATGCCCTAAGGCATACTGTTAAGGGAAGACAACAAGTTGCAGGGTGATACGTTCCTGACAACATTTTGTCTTTGCAAACCCTGTATTTTCCCAGCTGCCATGTGCACGAAAATGCATGAGAGGAGCCTGAAATGTCACACGCCACAGTGACAAGGCAGAGGCCCTGGGGAGGGCTAGGGTCAGGAGGGTGGCCGCAGAGAGAGCCCTTCCGCTTCGTCTGCACCTTTTACATTTCATGGTGGGAACATTTCATGGTGGGAATGTACCCTTGTAAGAATACATTTGCAGAGTCCAAACGCAAACACCTTCAGAGAAATCACCATCCTTGCTTCTCAAGCGTGGACCTGCCTAGGTTCCCCTGAGGAATACTGGGGGACACCCAGATTGAAGCCCAGACCCCACCCAGGCCTACTGAAGGAGAACCCGCATTGACACTTTCCCTAGAAGCCCAGGACGAGAGGCCTGCCTTTGGAAGCAGCCGGTAAATAAAGCAGTCACTGGGGCCTCTGTGTTTGCAGCAGAGGGCGCAGAAACAACACCCAGAGTCAAGCCTGTCCTGGGGGGCAGGGAGGAACCAGAGCTCTCTTCTGCAGACTCTGGAAAAGCTTACAGAGAGAGTGGAAGGCAAGAAAGTAACCGTGAACAAAGCAGGGATGTCCCAGGCCACAGGACAGACCCCACGTGCCCTGAGGACCTCACTCCCCTGCCTCGCACGGCTCTCCTGAGCCTGACTCAGGAGCAAACCCCAGCTCTGCAGCAGAGCTGAGCTGGGCCCGCGGGCAGGTCGGCCAACGAACAGCCCAGTCCGGCCACCCCGGCCGCAGGGGCCCAGCCTGGGGACCACAGACACCCCGCAAAGGCTGCCGGGGCTCCTGCCTTTCGAGCACTCACAGCACCGGCCCTCCCGCTCGCTGCCTCAGCCTGCCGCCCGGGGCTCCTAACGAGGCCCGCCCTTGGTTGTCCTGCGTCCGTCACTCAGCCCGGGGCCGGGGCCCACCTCCTTTCAGCTCAGGTCAATGCGACTGTGTTCACGCGCTCAGAGAGCTTGCTTCCGAAGTAACCCTCTCTCCCCAAATAAAATGTCTGAGTCTAGAAAGCAAGGACAAGTGTCTCGGCCGAACCTATGTTCTGAGAGAACCTGTCCCCTGCTCCAGAGTGGTCCTGCTCTGCCCTGGGCTATAGGTTTCCAGCTGTCATTCAAATAAAGGGTTCCTGGCCTTAAAAAAAAGGGGGGACGAGGCTTTGAAAACTGCATGTTGAAGACACTGCTGCCATCTGAGAGGGAAAGACAACTAAGCTACATTGTTCATCTTTCGTCTAATTTTCCAAAGGGCCGGGCACGGCGGGGGGTAGCACAGGCATCCCCTGGGCGCCGGCATCCTGCGTCTGGACCTAACAGCCCCTCACTGCACCCCCTGTCTGTTTCTCCACATAGGGGGGACTCCTGACACCAGAACACCCTCACCAGGTGAGGGGGGAAGGCGGGGCCTGCACTTTCCTCGAGGGGACAGGCTCTGGGAGCTGTCCCCCTGCTCTGCTGCCTGCTTGCCGCCCATCTGCCCATCTCCACTGGGGTCTGGCGCTCGGGCTCCGCGGTAGCATGGTCTGTGAGGGAGGGAAAGGGGCCTGGTGCCCTGAAGGCAGTGATGGGGCTTGGCTCTGCAGGCGTTGAAGGGAAAGGGTGCCTGCCAGACGTTTCGAGTAGAATCCACCCCCGCGTGAAGACGTGTGGAGGACAGCAGGAGAGCGGGGTGCAGCAGACCCCCCGTGCTCCCTTTGCAGGCAGGGCCAGTGACCAGGCCAGGAGGAAAGCCCCCGCTCCTGCTGCCCCAGTGGGGGATAGAGTAGAATCCAAGAAAGGCAGGAAGAACCCAAAGTCACCCAGTCCAGCCACCTCATGCGACAGATGGGGAAGCTGAGGCCCGGGACAGGGAGTGAGTCACACGTGGAGGTCGGCTGTCAGTCTGTGCATCCTGAGTGCAGGACGACTGCGGCCCTCCCTTCCCCCTCCTCCCCTGCTCCCCGGAGCGCAGCATCTTCCCTTATCCCGTGGCCACGCAGCACACGGGACCCTCTTCTGGAAGGGGAACACTGGTAGCCAGGCGAAGGGAAGGAAGGCACCTTGCTCTGGACCTCAGCCTCCCAGCTGGGCCGAGTAGACAAAAAGCCACCTGCTGGGCTGCTCGAAGCAGCGGGAGAACTCAGGTGTGCACGATGAACTGGGACAGGAGTGTGGCAGCTACAAAGTCATCAGGTCTTACACAAACACGCACATGCACACGGACTCAACCTCCTTTTCTGGACCTGGGGCACCCTTACGAAGACGCCTCCAATACAGCCTTCATTCAGCCATTTCTGGAGAACTCACAGTGTGCAGAGTACAGCTCAGTGAGTCCTAGAAGTGCAAATACCAGGGGAGGCCGCAGCTCCCCAGAGATAAACAGGCTGGCAGGTAAAAGATGTGCGTGTAAGAGCTGCCCTGGCACCACGGGAGGGGCAGTACAGTGAGGAGCGGCCGCGGAGTCCCAGTCTCCATGAGGCCTTGGACAAGTCATTTCACCTCCCTGCATTTCATCATGTCATTAAACCCAAACATGGGAATTAAGGATACCTTCTACCTGCTTGAAGACAGCTGATCCAAGGACCTCAAAGTGCTTTCTGTTCTCGAATCCAAGAGGCTCATTTGGTTCAATAAAGGAATAAAGCCAAGGACTCTGGGCCCAGAAGCCCCCAGGAGCCAGCCTCCTACCCGGGGAGACCAGAGTCTCCCGGTGCCCTTTCACATGCTGCGGAGCTTGTCTGCTGGTCTCCCAGGCTGCCCCACTCCTGATCAGAGTCACACGGCCGCATCTTCTGTGGTCGGGGACACGTGGCCGTGGAAGTTCCCCACCAGCATGAGTCACGGCCATTTCAGAGAATGGTAAAACCAGCTCGTCTCCTCTCCCCGCCCCCAAAGCAGAGGGCATTGCCGGCCAGACCACCAGGCAAACGCAACCTCGTCTCCAGCACACCTGCTTCAGAGGAGAGCAGGGACCGGCGGCTAGAAGGATTCAGGATCAGCACTCCTGGGTCCTGGTCCCCTCTCCCAGGTTCCCAGGCAGTTTCTGTGATTTCCCCAACCCGAGCCAGGCCTCCCCCTCCGAGGTCACTCTGGAGCGGCAAACACGACCATAACCCTCTCGGCCAAGCCCATGCCCTCTGCCCCGCAGCCCTCTCCACTGGGCCACACTTCTCGTCTAAGATTCGTTAAGCCCTTTGAAGTCAACTGGTGACCGGCATTAAGAGCCAAGAGGCCCAGGGGGCGCCTGGGTGGTGAGGTCAGGTAAGTGTCTGACTCTCGGTTTCAGCTCAGGTCGTGATCTCGGGGTTGCGAATCAGGCTCCGCATTCAGCGTGGAGTCAGCTCGGAATTCTCTCTCCCTCTCCCTCTGCCCCACCCACCCCCAAGCTCTTTCTCTCTAAAATAAATAAATAAATCTTTAGGAAAAAAAAAAAAAAAAAGAGTCAAGAGGTCAAGTTGTAGCAGACATGGCGCTCCCTCCACTATGCGTCTGAAGATCTTGCTGAAGCCAAGCTAGTCCCCCCCCGGCCCACCAAGCTCCTGTACCTTGGTGCCGCCATGAGAGAGGTACCAGAGCCATTCCCACTACAGGGTCCTTTAAAATGGGGGGAACTTGTTCTGGATGCCAGAAGACCTCTCTGGCCAGACCCCCAAAGAGACCCTGGCTGGCAGTGGACGCTGGACGCCGCCGAGCCCCCAAGGCAGGGACCCTCAACCAAGACCCAGGGGCGACGCAGGACGAATAACAAAGCCTTCGCACCGCGACCAGACAAAGTGTAACGGGTTTGAATCACAGCCCTGCCGCATAACAGAGATACTGGCCTAGCCGATGACTGAGCCAAACTGTTTTCCTTCATCTGGGAACACAGCCCAGAAGAGAGGAAGTGAGTGGCCCAGAAAACTTCCCAGGGGACCAATGCACTCTGGGAATGCTATGTCCGCTGTGGAGCATTCTAGGGCAAACCCGCCCCCATTATTCAGGACTCAGAGGTAAGGTTCTGTTGTTCTGGCTTTGGTGTCTCTAAGGCCCTCCACCCCGACATTTACTGGCATGTGACCTCCTGACCTGCCTATTAGCGCCCTGTGACCCAGGGGCCTTGTTTACCAGCCCCAGAGTGCCCTCCACACTAGGCCAGTCCTAGCTGCCAGGAAATGGAGCCAGAGAAAGTTGAAAGCCAGCACCTAAGAGTAGTCAGAACAAGGGAATAGTTCAAAAAATATCCTGCCCCAGGGCATAGAAAATGTATCGCATATTACTAGAAGTAATAAAATAAGAAAATTCAGGAGTGCCTCCCCGGAGACACCTGGGGTATATTGGAAACCTTCCTCGAAATGCAGCTTTACAAGAAGTTGATTCGATACCTCTCCTGCTATTCGAATCCTGCATGTTTGGGGGGGTAGTTGTGAGGATGAAGTGAACTAAAGGTGTGGAAAAGCACTCGGCGTGTATTACTGGCTTTGGCACATGTTATTACTAAAACAAACAGAAAGGCTGAGGGCCGACAATCAGACTATGTTGTGAACCAAAGACTGATTAGCCCAATTCTGTGCAACTGAGGCTCCCCTGATACCTCCTCCAGAAAGCGCTTTGCAAAATGTTCAACACGTGCTAGGTACGAATCATCAGACACTTGTTCCTTCCTTCCGTCTCTCACTGTGCCATTGTTCCATCTCTGAGTCTGGCCTGGAGTGTAGCCTGGAGGACGAAGATCTGGTCTGCACAGATTAAGGACGAACAACTTCCAGTCCTGGAACGCGCTGTCACAGATCTGGCACTCAGGGATGGACCTAAAGCCATTTCAGAGCTATTTTCTACCAGGAGAAGACACCTCTACCTTCGGAGAGGAGGGAAAATCTCGTCTTGACAGTTCTTGTCACTTAGGCTAGGGACGGACGAAGTCCAATCTGAGCCTGAAGCACACATAACCGAAAGTCTCTCTAACCCAGACCCCCTCCCAGCAGCAGCAGGAAGGACTTCTTGGCGAATTGCGGAAAAGAGCAAGCAAGCCCTCAAACGCATCCTGAAATCAGAGTTCGGGCCTGAAGAGTTTAGGGGATCCTTACAGTCGGGTGGAAGACAGCTCCACAGGAGGAAGGCAAGGGCCTAGGTTGGGGAGGAAAGTAACCTCCCAAGATGACAGCAACAGGTCTCGGCACGGAAAAGGGGGTGACATTGGGGAGATGGTCTCCCTAAGGGGTCAGTGCTGGGGGCGGGGTGGATGGGCAGGTCCAAGAGAGGAAAACCCGGGCGGGTCTTTGGAGTGAGGACGTCCGCCGTGCATGCTGCCCCCTCCGCACAGAGCGGGCTCCCCCAGATGTCGGCGCTGTCGGGAACCTCGGAAATCTGGCGGCTAAGTCCGCACACCCGCAAACTGCGGCCAAGAGAGGAGAAGGTCCTTTATCGTTGACTCACACAGCGGCGGCCTCGAGCGTCGCGGTGGTCATCACCCCTCCACGCAGGCTGCGCCTCCCCAATTCTAGGACATCCTCCGAGACCACCGCGCTAACCCGAGCGCGGGCCGGGATCGAGGAGCGCGCGAGCGCTGCGTCGGTGTCGCGGTAGCCCCAGCAGGCGGAGCCCTGCCCCGAGTGGGACCCGCCCCGCGTCCCGGAGCCCGCTCCTCATTGGCCAGTCCTGGAAGCTCCGCCCCCAGCACCTGCGTCCCGGAGGCCGGGAGTCGGCCTCCCACTGGTCAGGGAGAGGTCCCGCCCCCACAGGGGACTTCCAGGGTGGGCGGGGCTAGCGGCTGAAGGGGCGTGGCGCGGGGGTCACTCCCGCGCGTGGTTGCTGCCTGAGGGCCCCGGGCCTGTGCTGACTCCCGGAGCGCAAGCAACGGACCATGCGCACTCACTCAACTCCACATATTTATTGAGCACTGATGAAGGCAAAGGGCCGCCACCGTCACAGTTCCTAAGGGCCTGTTTCCAAACAAGGAAGCCAAGACACAGAGCTAGGAGCCAGTCGAAGGCCCAACGGGTTTCTAGCTGCCAGCTTCTGGAGCACCACTCTGCTCCCGCACCACGCTGCACGTGCCGGCTCCTTTCGGTGTGAAGAATGTTCTCTGAAAACCTGTCGAGTGCCAGGCAAGCTCATAAGGCCCAGCCAGGAACCAGCACCCTGAGTGCTTTGTTAGAAATGAGAGCGCCTGTGTCCAGCGATCACCTCTGGTTTGTACTATTGCTAGAGTACCCGTGTTTACACAGGACATTTAGCCTTAGGAAGGTCTAGGACTTTCGAGCCTTGAGGCATCCCCAGGGAACACCTGAGACTAACTCTTACAGGGAAGAGGAAGGCTCAGAGCAGCTCCATTTGCACCATATCCTGTATGAACACTTGGTGACAGCCCAGCCCTGACTTGGGGGGGGGGGGGGCTGGTGAGGGTTGGGGATGCCAGAGGAGACCAGCAAAATGCATAGCTGGGGAGGGTGGCAGCCCTTCCTCCCAAGCCCAGGGGAGCTTGGCTGGGCTCTCACCGACTTGCATACTCACTCTTGCCCCAGAGATGATGGCAATGTTCCCATCTGCCCCCAACTCTGTTCAGGACGTTGGGAGAGAGGAGAGGGTCAGAGGGACAAGAAGTGGCACAGCGAGGGACCCAGATGTCTGGAAGGAGGTCTGAATGCTGGCCACTTCACATAGTGCCAAAGCCAATAAGACAACAATCAAAATAGCTGAGGACACAGTACTCCAGTTTCAAATCGCCCAAACCAAGGGTTGCTCTCTAGGCAGCACCCAAAGTGGTGTGACCAAAGAGGCACAGATGCAAGCTGCCACCAAGACTTCTCCAGGATGCCTGACGCTATTGCTTGAAATCCTACGGTCCGAACCTCATTGCTTTGGTAAGAATTTGTTCCACTGACCTACAAAGGGCTCCTTGCGGATATAGCCCAACGGGAAAGTCTCACCTCGCTCTGCACCCGAGACCTTCCACTCACTCTAGAAAATAAAGGTCCTTCCTGAGGGATTCTGACTTGGGCAAAGAGCTGGAGATGAACATGGAAGAGAAGGGGGGCCCTGAACTTGAAAAGAGGATACAACCAGGCTTCCTATCTGCCCCACTGCTTCTTAATCTTTTGCGACCCCGAAAACGCTAAGGTGAGGTAGAATGCACCGGGGTCATTACCCCCTCTGACAGGTGAGGAACATGACACAGGAGGTGGTTAAAGAAACCCACCCCTGTCTCTTGGACTATCTCTGCTACCAGCCCCAAGTTCTTGAACATACCACTCCTTTAACATGACAGCTCAGGCCGCGGCAGCACAGGAGTCCAGCCTGGCTTCCCAGCCTCACCCACATCAGAAGCTTCCTCTCCGGGAGGAGCTTCCTGGGCTGGGTCTGCATCTCCCCCACCCCCTAAGTCCACAGACCGTGCATACCCATAACACTGAGACCTTGGGGGAAGTGTCCACCACTCCAGACCTGTTTCCCCTCTCAACTAACAACCAAAATCAATCATGGATGTTGGGATATTGGGAAGCACTCTGGGCCAAAGAATGCACACCCAGGAAGGCAGCCTGTGTCAGAGCAGCAGCCAAGCCCCCACCAATACCTGGGCTGATCTGGACAGCCCCTCCACCATCCCCACACACAAGGAGGTAGCAGAATAGTTCCTGCCCCTCAGGGCTCCTGGTCCCCTTTGCAACCACACGTAACCCTTAAAAAAACACTAAAAAAATTCCATAAGGAAGGGAAAAAAAGATTTCAAAATAACACAGTAGGAAAACTCAAATTTCCAGCGCCTACTCTTCAAACTGTCCACTCTGCTGTGACCTCTGTGTACATTAGGAACGGCAGGCACTCCGTGTCTCCATCGCCCGCTACTGGAAGGGCCACTATCTCCAGTGCCGGTCTCAGATACCCGCCACAGTCTCTCACCAAAAGTCGGCATCCTGTATGCTTTAAGGGATCCTTTCTAAGTCAGGAATGTAGAAAAGGCAGCGAAGAGTGACAAACTCAGAAAACAGGAAGTTGAGGTATCTGGTCATACACACACAGTTACCAAAAAGGCCACTGCTTCCCATCGGAATGAAAAAAAGCTCTCTCCAAAGCTATTCCAGAACTAGTCCAGAACGAGGAACCAGCACCAGGCACCGGGGGAAAGGCCCGAAGGCGGACAGGAGTCCTGCTGGGGGTGCCCCCGAGAGCCGGAGGGTGCCCCTACAGGCTCCTGGCCGCTCAGCCCTCCTCACTGTGGCTGGGCCGGGGTCGCGGGGGGGTCCGGGGGAGGGCCGGGGAAGTGGGGCAGGGCGGGCCCGCCTGGCCTCGGGTGTGAGTCTGCATGTGGACCGCCAGGTGGTGGTTCCGGTTGAAGGCGCGGCCGCACTGAGGGCACTGGTAGGGCCGCTCGCCCGTGTGGATGCGCTGGTGGCGGAAGAGGTCGGAGGGCCGGCGGAAGGCCTTGCCGCAGTAGGGACAGGCCGGCCAGCCCTGGCTGGTGCCCGTGTGCAGGCGCTGGTGCAGCAGCAGACTCTTCCGCTGCTGGAAGAAGCGCAGGCACTCGCTGCAGTGGTACAGCTTGCCCGCCGCCGGCCGCCGCGCCAGGAGGGAGCGGCCCGCCAGGGAGCGGCGGCCTCCGGGCTCCTCGGGGAGCCAGCGGATGACTGGGCCGGGCACCACCACCTCGCCTGGCTCCAGAGTGGAGGGGGCCTCCCCCCAGCCAGGGGGCGAGCTCCCCGGAGTCTCCCTGGGCTCCTCCTCCACGTGCGTCCGCTGGTGAATGGTCAGGTTAATCTTCAAGCGGAAACTCTGCCCACAGTCAGGGCAGGGGAAGGTCCGCTCTCGCCTGCGAGGGAGGATGCGGGGCGGCTCCCCCAGAGCTCCAGAGGCCCGCGTGTCCCCGGCCCGCACCCGTGGCACCCCTGCCGCACGCAGCCGACAGGGGCCCTCGGTCCTGCTCCTGGGCCCCTTGGCCATCCTACACACGGGCTGGCTGTGGGACTCGCCCAGGAAAAGCTGCTCGGGTATCATCTCGTCCTCGGACTGGGCTTCTGTCTTGATGACCACGCTGCCACCGCCTGGAGAAAGGAATCTCCATTGACTTCAAGCGGGCCACACTGGTGCCCACCGAGGCCACGCCACCCAGCCCGGGGCTCCAAGCACAGCCCTAGCCGGATCAGCACCCCCTGCTCCCGTCTTCACGGAGCCCTTTCTCCTGCAAGTTGCTCACAGCACACACACCAGCGACCCTTGGCCCTACGGAGCGGGCACTGTCGCCTGAGCAGCCCCCCACTGGCTGTTTGCTGTCACACGGCCCATTCCTGGAGGCCAAGCAATGGACATCAGGAGAAAGGAGACAAAGCCGCAAAACCAGGAGCCAGGGCGCCAGAGGTCAGAGGGCAGACGGCGTGAAAGCAAACAGGTAGGATGATGCGGGGGAGACCCTGCACTGAGATATGTTGGCCACACACCAACCCCCAGGAGTTCTGAGGACGTTAGTTCCCATCGGTGAATGACAGTGAGCCCTGGGGCCGCTGAGGCAGGTGAGGAGCCTCAGGCCCAGAGGAGGCCGGCGTTTCAGCCACACTCGGAGCTGCTCATCCAAGTAACAAATCCACCTGAGCATCAGCTCCCTGTCTGGCACCTGCTCTCCGGGGACAGGCGGGAGGCACGAGGACCTCGGCTTCCTGGCTGGACCTCAGTGTGAGTCAGCACTTGACTCGGAGATGGGACTGAGGCTGGGAACTGCCAGGACAGAGGAGAGAGCGGGGACTCGGAGGCAACACATGGGGCCTGGTGCTGGGAAGGAAGATCCCAGCCACAGGCCCTACCTGCAACACCGGCACTCTTGGAGATCCTTCACTGCTGTTCCCCTCTGGGCTTTTCTGGAATCAGCCCCGACTGGCTTCTCTGACCTCCCCCCGAGCCTAGCAGCTCAGACACTGCAACCCACGGTCTGTTCGAAGACTGACAGTGAACCTTACCCTCTGCCTATTAGAACGAAACCTTTAGCCCTTTACGAGCGATTTCCAGGTCCAGAGCAAGAGGGAGTTCACTTCTTGCTGAAGCATGAATTTAAATCCCACCCCAGAGACTCTGCTAACTGCCAAACCTTCCAGATCAGCACCTGATGTCAAGACCTCGGGGTTCTTTGCTCAAGTGCAGCTTCCCAGCAACCCTCACAAGTAACTCCGGACAAAACTTTGGTTTCTATGTTGGACATGACCCTGCAGTTTGTAATTTAGTCCCACAGCTACAGAATGAGTTAAGAGTCTCTAAGAAGCATCTGAACTTTGCATCTGAAGTGTTGCATTTAATGGGCTACCGTGGTATTCCTAAACTTGGGGATTAGTGTGGGTCTCCGGCCCTATTCCACGTGAAGGCCAAGGTTCCCAGACCTCTTCACCCGAAGCCCATCTCCAGCTTGGACGCCCACCAGGCCACAACCCCCAGGCGCCCACATCTCACCGCTGCCTCCCATCAAAGCAGGATGGAACCAGGTAAGAACTGGATCCCTTTCTCTCAGGGCAGAAAACCACCCCAAAGCTGGAATGGGCGATAATTGCTACATTTTTTCCTGTTCATCAGGGTGTAAGCCCGGTTTTGTGGCCTCTAGGCGGGGGACCTGAATTTAAATCATAGACCACCGCATACAAACTCTGAGACATCCGAGGCTGTGCGCCGGGACCATTCACAGGGTTGCCATGAGGCCCTTCTGTCACCAGACCCCGAACCTGGTGCGCGCAGCCTGTGTTCGAGCAGCACCTTCCCACCAGGCCAAACACGATGGGGGACGACCAGGACCTAGATGGTCGGGGTCGCAAAGAGCCCCAGGGCAAAAGGACCTGGGAAAGAGGCAGGGACCCCTAGGAAGAGGCACCTTCCCGGGGCCCACTGCGCCGCCTCCCACCCCACAGCCAAGGGCCCCTCCCGTCACTCACCTGGCCCCATGCCGGGCAGCCTCTCCCCGGGAGGGGATGTTGGAGACTCCCCACCTGAAAATTCTTGCTCCTGTTTAACCGCGGCTGGAGGCCCTGTGCGAGAGACACTGTGAGGGTCCTTCCCGACACCGGGCTCGTGCAGGACCGCACAGGCTCCAAGCAGAGCCGCATATGCTTGAACGCCTGCTCTGTCCAGAGGACTGCTCGCTCCATGGCCTCTGCTTCGGAGGCGAGAGGAAAGCCGTGAAGGCCATGCCCCCAGTTCCCACCTGGGCCAGCGCGGACAACTCCGTCACCCTCACGGACCGCCGAAGGACAGAGGGTTTGGGAAGGCCCCTGGGGCCCGGCGCCAGGTCTGCAGGGGAGCAGGGACAAAGAGAAGGTCCCTCTGCTTACACACTGGCTGGGCAGGAGGGCACCGGGGAGAGAGGGACAGTCACCCCGCCCCAGGGAGCTCATAGTCACTGGAGGGAAAGCAACCCAGACTGAAAAGTCAGGCCCGTGGGAACGAGGAGGAAGAGGAGGAAGAGGGCAGGAGAAGGCTCGCTAGCAAAGCCAGGCTGCAGCAGACCGCAGGGCTCTGGAGTAAATGCCACGGGTGAGGCCAAATGCCCTCCGAGTTGTGCTCTATTCTGTGAAAGGACGGACAGGAGCTTCCTTCACACACGAGCAGACAGAGAGCACTGGAAAGGCAGCCAGAAGCCAGAGGGTCCCCCACAGGCCTCCAGAGAGAGGACGTTTGCTGAGGAACGAATGCACATGGCAGCACCGTGCTAGGCCCAGAACACAGACCGCCCGGTTAACGGGACCATCGCAGGAAGCCGGAGGAGGCCCAGTACCCGCCTTCGTGTGCCCTTCCCCTCGCTCCAGCCCGGCCGGAGGGCCTGGCCCCTAGCAGGCCTCAGGAACCCACACTTTGGCTCAGCCCATTTTCTCCTGCGAAAAACGCCCTTCGTTCCCAGCTAAAATCTACGCTTCCTCCTCTAAGGCCTGTCGCAGGGTCCCCTTCCCAGGAAGCCCGTCCAGCTCGGCCAAGCCTGGTGCCCGTCATCTGTCCCCCCCTCACGCTTCAGCACGTTTCTCAGCAGCACCTGTCTGGTCGTGTGTCAAGATGCTCTTCGCACGGCGGCCCGGCGGCCCTCGCTCACCCGTGCTTGCTCTGGGGACGGTCACTCTCGTCTCGGAGTCTTGCTGGCGCCTGGTGACCTGCTCTTCTTTTGGTTCTTCCCGGGCAGGGCTGACGGGGCCGAGGTTGTGCTCTGGACGTGGAGGGACGCCTGGAAAATGCAACTCAGTGACGCCAAGGACAACACAGAGATCCCTCCCGGTGGCAGGAGCCTGTGGCGCAGGGCCGCCTGCGGTCACCGGGACTGGGGGGCATCAGGTCAAACACCGGCTGGGACATTTAAGTGGACTTCACGGATCCCTCGTGGCTAGAAGAGAAGGAAAAGAGGGCGCCTGGGTGGCTCAGTGGGTTAAGCCGCTGCCTTCGGCTCAGGTCATGATCTCAGGGTCCTGGGATCGAGTCCCGCATCGGGTTCTCTGCTCCGCGGGGAGCCTGCTTCCTCCTCTCTCTCTCTCTGCCTGCCTCTCTGCCTACTTGTGATCTCTCTGTGTCAAATGAATAAATAAAATCTTTAAAAAAAAAAAAAAAAAAAAAGAGAAGGAAAAGATACAGCACAGTAATGTCTGAGTGTACCAGACAAGTCGTGTGGCTTGTTAGGGCGTCCCGGCTCCGAACAACGCAACAGTGGCTTCCGGGCCCAAGTCCTGTGCCACCCTGATGTATAGGGATCCCCCTGGAAGCACCCCAAGATTCTCATCGGCGGTTCTGGGTAGGCCTAGGAATTACGCATTTCTTGAAAAATATTTTATTGTATTTGTTTTTAAAGATTTTACTTATTTGAGAGATCGAGACAGTGAGTGCGTGCACGCACGAGCAAGGGGAGGGGCAGAGGGAGAAGGAGAAGCAGGTTCCCCACTGAGCAGGGAGCCCGACGTGCGCCTTGATCCTGAGGTCCTAGGATCATGACCCGAGCCAAAAGCAGACGCTTAACCAACTAAGTTACACAGGTGCCCCTGCAGTTTTGGTTTTTTTTAAAGATGTAACATATCTGAGAGAGATATCATATCATGTGCGAACATGAGTAGGGAGAGGGAGAGACAGAGGGAGAGGGAGAGAGAGGGAGGGGGCAGAGAGAAGCAGGCTCCCTGCTGAGCACAGAGGCTGACACGGCACTCAATCCCAGGATCCTGAGATGATGACCCGAACCAAAGTCAGATGCATAACCGAACGAGCCACCTGGGCGCCCATTAGATGCATTTTAAAAAAGGTTCTAGGTCAAAAGAGATGAACACAGAGTTCACAGAGTTAGAAATTTAAATGGCCCATAAATAAAAGGATACTCAGCCCCCCTCATGTAAGAGAGGTATCATGAAAAATACACTGCTAATGGGGCGCCTGGGTGGCTCAGTCGTTAAGCATGTGTGCCTGGGTGGCTCAGTTGTTAAGCATGTGTCTTCGGCTCAGGTCATGATCCCAGGGTCCTGAGATCGAGCCCTGCATCGGGCTCCCTGTTCAGTAGGGAGCCTGCTTCTCCCTGCTATGCTTGCACACACTCTCTCTCTGTCAAATCAGTAAATAAAATCTTAAAAAAACAAAACAAAACAAAAAACACTGTTGGGGCACCTGGATGGCTCAGTCAGTTGGGAGCCCCGGGATCAAGTCCCACATCAGGCTCCCCAATCAGCAGGGAGTCTGCTTTTCCCTCTGACCCTCCCCCATCTTGAGCTCTTTCTCTCTCTCTCTCTCTCTCTCAAATAATTAAAATCTAAAAAAAACCAACTAAACAAACAACTGTTGCTGGGGTGCCGAGGGGCTCAGTCATTTAAGCATCTGCCTTCAGCTCAGGTCATGATCCCAGGGTCCTGAGATCAAGCCCTGCATTGGGCGCCCTGCTCAATGGGGAGTCTGCTTCTCCCTCTCCCTCTGCCACCCCACACCCTCATGCTCTCTCTCTCTCAAATAAATAAATGAAATCTTGGGGGGGGGGGGGAAAGATTAAATACCATGACCAAGTAGAGTGTATTCCTGGAATGCAATGTTAGTTCAGCATACGAAACAAAACCAACAGAACACACCACATTAACAGAATGAAGGGAAAACACCTCGGGAAAACATCTCAGTTAATGCAGAAAAAGCATCTGACAAAATTCAACACCCTTCCATGATAAAACCATTCAAAAGACCAGACACAGAAACTATCTCAACATAATAAAAGCCATATATGAAAAACCAACAGTGAACAGCACATTCAATGGTCAAAGAATGAAAGCTTTTCCCCTAAGATTAGGAACAAGGCAAAATGTCCACTTTTACCACCCATTCAACAAAGGACTGGAAGCCCTGGCCAGAGCAAGTTAACAAGAAACAAAAATAAATAAGATCCAAATTGGAAAGGAAGAAATAAAATTATCTCTTCAAAGATGAAATATGCAGAAAAGCCTAAAGATTCCACAAAGAACTGTAGGGACTAGCAAATTAATTCAACAAAGTAGCAGGACAAAAGTCAATATACAAAAATTAGTATTTCTATACACTAATAACAAGCAATTTGAAAAGAAAATTACAGAAACAATTCCACTTATAATAGTATCAAAAAGAATGAAAGCCTCAGGAATTATTTAACTGGGGCACCTGGGTGCCTCAGTGGGTTAAGCCTCTGCCTTTGGCTCAGGTCATGATCTCAGGGTCCTGGAATCAAGCCCCGCTTCGGGCTCTCTGTTCAGCAGGGAGCCTGCTTCCCCCCTCTCTCTGCCTGCCACTCTGCCTACTTGTGATCTCTGTCATTCTGCCAAATAAATAAATAAAATCTTTAAAAAAAAAAAAAAAACTATTTAACCAAGGAGGTGAAAGACCTTTACAACGAAAACTACAAAACACTGCAGAAAGAAACTAAAGGCATAATAAGTAAATGGAAACATACCATGTTCATGGATTGGAAGGCTTAATATTGTTTATATTAACTACCAAAGTGACCTACAGATTCAATGCAATCTCTATCAAAGTCTCAATGGCATTTTTTACAGAAAGAGAAAAACCCCATCCTAAAATTCATATGGAATCTCAAGGGACCCCAAAGAGTGAAAACAATATTAAGGAGGAAGAACAAAGCGGAATGACTTCCTAACTTCAAAACTTACAAAGACACTGTAATCGAAACAGTGTGGTAGTACTAGCATCAATAGAATAAATAAACAGAAGTCATAAACCTTCACATACCTAGTCAAGTGACATTTTAGAAGCATCTCAAGACCACTCAAAGGGGAATGGACAGTCTTTTCAACAAATGGTGCTGGGAAAACTGCATATCCACATGCAAAAGAGTAAAAGATCTTTATCTAACTCCATATATAAAAACTAACTCAAATGAATCAAAGATCTAAATGTAAGAGCTAAAACACAAAACTCTTAGAAGAGGGGCGCCTGGATGGCTCAATCAGTTGGGCATCTGTCTTTGGCTTAGGTCATGATCCTGGAGTCCTGGGATCGAGCCCCGCATAGGGCTCCTTGCTTATCAGGGAGCCTGTTTCTCCCTCTCCCCCTGCCCTGTCTTCCCCTGCATTGTGCTCTCTCATTCTCTGTCAAATAAATAAATAAAATCTTTTTTAAAAAATGATTATCTGTAGGGACAAGGGAATAAGAATGGAAATAAGACTTTCCTGAATGCATCCTTTTAAACCATTCTGACTTTGCAAACATAACATGCCTTATGTATTCAAAACATTAAATGAAAAGGTAAAAAGAGCCATTTCTAAACACCTAAAAATAGGGCCACCTGTGTGGCTCAGTCAGTTAATCCTCTGCCTTCAGCTGGGGTCATGATCCCAAGGTCCTGGGATAAGCCCCACACTTCTCTCTGCTCAGCAGGAGGCCTGCTTCTCCCTCTCTCTCTCCCTCTGCTTGTGCTTCTTCCTTGCTATGTCTCTCTCTGTCAAATAAATAAAATCTTTTAAAAAATTTGTTTAAATCTTTTTAAAATAAATAAATAATCTAAAAATAAATAGAAACAAATGAACTTAACTATATATCAATTTTGGTGACATAATCTCATAGAGAAAATAATTATTTCAAGTGACTTTAAAAGGCATTACTTCGGGGCCCCTGGGTGGCTCAGTTAAGCGTCTGCCTCTGGCTCAGGTCACTGTCCCAGGGTCCTGGGATTGAGCCCCGCATCAGGGTCCCTGCTCAGCAGGGAGCCTGCTTCTCCCTCTCCCACGCCCCCTGTTTGTTTTTCTTCTCTCACTGTGTCTCTGTCAAATGAATAAATAAATCTTTAAAAAAATAGAAGAAAATAAAAATAAAAGGCATTACTTTGTCTATAAGTCCTGAATGGAATATGTTCAGAGGACAAAAAGAGCTGCAGAAAAATTTCAGCCTTCAATCGAAAGTCTGTTTAAGATTTCCATGTAAAAGAAAAGTGATATTCAAGTATAAGATCAAAGAACATTAAATTTGAATAAGAAATATCACTATGAACTCGTGATATTTTCCCTTCCAAAAATACTTTTTTTTTAAAGATTTTATTTATCCACTTGACAGAGAAAGAGATCACAAGTAGGCAGAGAGGCAGGCAGAGAGAGGGGGAAGCAGGCTCCCCGCTGAGCAGAGAGCCCGATGCAGGGCTCCATCCCAGGACCCTGAGATCATGACCAGAGCCGAAGGCAGAGGCTTAACCCACTGAGCCACCCAGGCGCCCCCAAAATACATTATTTTCTAGGGCTCTCTGCTTGGTGGGGAGCCTGCTTCCCCCCTCTCTCTCTGCCTGCCTCTCTGCCTACTTGCGATCTCTGTCTGTCAAATAAATAAATAAAATCTTTTTTTTATTATATCTTTTTCTTTTTTTTTTTTTTTTTAGATTTTATTTATTTGTCAGAGAGAGAGAGGGAGAGAGAGCGAGCACAGGCAGACAGAGTGACAGGCAGAGGCAGAGGGAGAAGCAGGCTTCCTGCCAAGCAGGGAGCCCGATGTGGGACTCGATCCCAGGACGCTGGGATCATGACCTGAGCTGAAGGCAGCTGCTTAACCAACTGAGCCACCCAGGCGTCCATAAATAAATAAAATCTTTAAAAAAAATACATATATTCTAAAAAAATTAGCAATCACTAGCACTCATATTGAGGTATCCAAATATCATTTGCCACTGAACCAATACTCCTCGGAGAAATTTGTATTCCAGGTCTGAGGCAGGAAATACACTAGATGATTCTAGAACATCTTATGGTATCCGAAAGCCACTGAAGTCACATCAAAACGATCTCAGGGACAACTTGAAAGGGCTCCCATGAGCTAAAGATGGGACAATTTAAGCACAAAAATTAATGGCTGCAAACGATTGGCATATATAAAATATTTAAAAGTCTCTGAAGTCATTTAAAAAAGTCAGAAAAAAAAAAAAGCCAAGTACTGGTCACCTTTAAAGGCTCCTAAGGGAGTAACTTCACTGTGAAAACTGATAAAGAAAAAGAATTAAGCTTCTATCCTGCCTCTTCTGTACAGACTCTATTTCAGGGTAACTAAGAGTTGACTAGGGAAAGTACTGTTTGTAAAAGAATTTCACCGATGCAGTGCCCAAGTATGACAGACTCTCACCATTTTGCAACCCTAAGGGAATAACAAATCTGGGGAACAACGTTCAATGACCGGTAAAATCACCAGGTGAGAAGGTGATGGGGAGCTCTGTAACAGAAAACAGAGCCCAGGGTCTCCAGAAGGCACGAGGACGGAACCTCGGTGCCTCGAGCCGTGGGCCTGGCAGGGAGTACACGCCACCACCTCTGAAGCCATGTGGCCCGTGAGGTTGAACCTGAACCCAAAGAAGCCTCCTGATTTACCAGTTTAGAGGAAATGCAAGAAAGAGAAGAACAATAAATGACACCAAACCCAGAATACGGGAAATGATGGCATTTGAAAAGATAAACGACTTTACGGTGCGCCTGGGTGGCTCAGTAGGTTAAGCCTCTGCCTTCAGCTCAGGTCATGATGTCGGGGTCCTGGGATCGAGCCCCGCATCACGCTCTCTGCATGGTGGGGACTCTGCTTGGCCCTCTGCCTGCTGCTCCCCCTGCTTGTGTTCGCTCTCTCTCTCTCTCTGACAAATAAATAAAACCTTAAAAAAAAAAATAAATGACATTAGAATGTCAACAAGTAAATAATATTCAAGAGGGGGAGGGGAGGGTGGGCATGAACGGAGGTGCGGAGCGACAGAAGGCAGCAACGTGTGTGCCCAGGGAGGCAGTGCCGCAGGCCACAAGGTGGGGAAGCCGGAGCACGCGCCCGGTGACAGATGGCAGACTCGAAAGGTCGCACACAGTAGGACTCCATTCGCGTGCAATGTCCAGAACAGGCAAATCTAAGACACAAGAGGGCAGATGAGTAGTTGCCTTGGGCTGGGGAGCAGCGGGAGGGAAACAGGAAGTCAACACCACCGGGACGGGCTTCTCTTTGGCCGGCAAGGAAAGTTCCAGCTGTGGTGAGGGTACACAGCTGTGAGGAAGAGTGACACTGAGCTGTATACTCCAATCCGGGAACTGCCGGGGATGCTAACTTTATCTCAACAAGGCTGTTAAATTTGGGGCGGGAGGGGGGCTTTTTAGAAATCGAATGCCACAGGTGGACTTCGGTGTCCCCGCGTCAGGACCCGCCACCTACAGCCAACAGTTTTGAGACACTCGGGGAAAAGAGCACGCAGATGCGGGGCCGGTGTTCATCCGCTGCTTCCCACACTGGTAGGTCGGTTCCGCTCAGAGAGCGGGAAGAGACGGGAAGCCAACGCCCGATCGCCGCCCCACACGGGTGACGCTCACACGGACGTCTGGCACTCCTCCCTACCTCCATTTATTTTTTTAAATTTAACCTTTTAGGGCGCCTGGGTGGCTCAGTGGGTTAAGCCGCTGCCTTCGGCTCAGGTCATGATCTCAGGGTCCTGGGATCGAGTCCTACGTCAGGCTCTCTGCTCAGCGGGGAACCTGCTTCCTCCTCTCTCTCTGCCTGCCTCTCTGCCTGCTTGTGATTTCTCTCTGTCAAATAAATAAATAAGATCTTTAATAAATTAATTAATTAATTAATTAATTAATTTAACCTTTTAGGGGCGCCTGGGTGGCTCAGTGGGTTAAGCCGCTGCCTTCGGCTTGGGTCATGATCCCAGGCTCCTGGGATCGAGTCCCGCATCGGGCTCTCTGCTCAGCGGGGAACCTGCTTCCTCCTCTCTCTCTGCCTGCTTCTCTGCCTGCTTGTGATTTCTCTCTCTGTCAAATAAATAAATAAAATCTTAAAAAAAAAAAAAATTTAACCTTTTAAAGTCTCCCAGAAGACTCTGATATCAGAGTCAACTTGGGAACCGCAGGTCCCTTACCACACCAGCTGTGGGGACCAAGTCGGCCCTGGACGCCCCCCCGGGAGGCTCGTGTCCACACAGGGAAGCCGTAGGTGACACGGCATTTACAGCCGCAGGCTCACGTCGGGGAGCAGAGGAGGGGGCGAGCTAGAGGGGCGGCAGGAGAGCTGCTGCTGCTTGCCGGGTCACTGGTGGCCCTACGTCCCCACTTACACAGCACTCGGCAAGTGCTAGCCAGAGGCCTGCCGGGTCCCGGAGTCCTCACGACAACCACACAACGTCAGAACCGCTGGCCGCCCCGTTCAGAAGCCGAAACCCGACGGCTCTAAGCTCCGCCCCCACCCCAACTAGGCTGGCCTAGGACAGAGTGGGCCCCACTTTGGGTTGAGGGCCTGTGCCCCCTCCCGGGCTCAGGGCTAGCCTGGAAAGCCCAGGAGAGCAGTGCGGCCCACTCACTCCCCCGTCCAGCCCCCCACTCACCAGGGCTTGGCCTCCTTGGCTGGGCTACCTCCCTCCTGCTTCCCTCCTCCTGGCCCCACGGGCCTCCAGGACAAGGCTCCTCTCCCCTCTCCATCCGGGTCAGGATGTCTGGTTTGGAGATGGCATAATCTGCACACGGAACGGAAGGAGAGCTGGGTCAGGCCTGGACACGCGCCCCGCAGCTGCCCGCAGAGCTGGAGACACACTGAGAAGAACAGACGTCAATGCAAAGACGCAGACCGCTGGAGGCCGATCTGCGGACACAGACCCAGATCACCACCTCTGCAGCCTTACCCAGGGACACCAGCATCTCGTAGTTGCCCCGCATCACGTGCTTGTAGAGCTCCTTCTGCCACTCGTCCAGCTTGCCCCACTCTGGCTCAGAGAAATACACGGCCACGTCATCAAAGGTCACGGGTACCTGGAACCACAAGGGTCACGCATGCTCACCCACACACTTCCAGGCACGGTCCCTCGGGCTGTCCCACCCCAGGGGCCCGAGGGATACCTTGGGGGCCTCCCCCTTGCTGCCCGGGGGCAGGCGCAGGATCCAGAAATTTCGGTTCCTCAGCAGGTTCTCCATGTTCTCCAGCCGCCTCTGCAGCAGCCCGTACTCCTGCAGCAGGGTCCCCAGCACGGCCCACTTGCCCTCCAGCTGGTTCCCGAACTCCACGGCTGTCTTCTCGCAGTCCAGCAGCTTCTTCTCGGCCGTCCCCGCCCGCCCCTCCAGGGTCAGCAAGCGGGCCAGGCAGGAGTCCACCTTCTTCTCCAAGGCCTGGATGGCGGCCACCACCGTCCACAGTGTGATCTCCGTCGAGTACAGGTAAGAGTTCTCCGCGGCTGCTGGGGGTGACAGAGGAGGTGTCGAAGGGCTTTCGTCGTCTGTCTGCTTATCCCTCTCTGGAGCCTGGCCACAAGAAGAGAAAGGGGAGATGGTCTCTGAATGACCCCATCTACATGTGTACTTCAAAAAGCCTCACGATGACACCTGCCCAGGGAAGGCCCCCGCTGGGATCCTAAGGGCCAGGCAGGCAGGTGTCGAAGGGAGGCAGGGCCATCAGTGAAGGCAGGAAACACTGGCTGGACCAAGGCATTAGCAAGTGGAAAACGGGAGGAAACACACGGCCAAAGACAAAAGCATCTGCAGCTCTCGGGGGGCTTCCATCTTAGACCTTAGTCTCCTCCTCCTCCTCTGCAGACGAAGGGACAGGCCTGGAAGCACAGAGAACATGAGCTCTGCTGCCAGAGAGCCCAGGTCCAAGCAGCAAGCCCACCGCTCCCAAGCTGGCTGACTCTGGGCACCGTCTTCCCACACAGCTTTCAACTTCACTTCCACGTCTAGAAAACGGTACTCACAGGAGATGATCATGAGAATGAGCCAGTCTTTGTTGAAAGCACTTAGCCCACTGTCTAGCACGCGGTACATACTCAAGGCACGCAAGCCCCAAGTGGATTCCGCTAAGACGGTAACAGTAAGGATGCACACGAAGCTGCTGTGGATGGTTCTGGCTCAGGGACGTGGCAAGAAACGGATCCCCCTGGGCTTTTTTTCTCCATCTTTTTCATTCCACTGTCCTTCGGCACCTTGGAAAGAGCTTCCAGAGTGCCTCAACTCAGCCCGGTGCTGATGCACGAGCCGGAGCGTGTGCAACAGCCCAGTCCCAGGACCTGGTGCTAAAAGCCTTTTGGGGGGGCCTGGGTGTCTCAGCTGGTTAAGCTTCAGCCTGCGGCTCAGGTCATGATCCCAGAGTCCAGGGATCAAGGCCCGTGTCCGACTCCCTACTCAGCTGGGAGTCTGCTTCTCCCTCTCCTTTCTGCTCGTGCTCTCTCTTGCTATTTCTGTCTTTCGCAAATAAATAAATAAAATATTAAAAAGAAAAGAAAAGAAGGCAGGTATGCATCTGCCTGGGTTCTGGTTTGTTTCCCCCAGAAAGGACGTTCCCGAGGGTGTGTTTGATTCGCCACTGTATTCACAGCTCCTAAAAGAGTGCTAGCTGCTGAAAAGAATGAATGAATGACCCCACAATTAAACAACATTTATTCAGTAACAACTACTGGCCACCTGCCATTGTAAAGGGACCATGGGGGAATGCAGAAAAAATTATGTGGTTCTTCCTTCTCCAGGAGAAAAATTCTGTATAGAAGCAGAGTTGGGAGCAAATCATTCCTGTTGTAAAGTTTCTCGGCAATCTCAGGTACTGTAAGATGACAAAAGGAAAGGAGTAAACGGAAAGAAATGGTCAGAAAAAGTTCTGAGGGACTGGCCCCGGGTAGGTGGGAGCTGGTGATGTCACTAACGAAGTTCCAGAAATGCCCTGGGGGTGTATTCCCCAGGGGACAGGGCCACAAACCACAGTATTCCCACCCCCTTTCTCTCCCTGGCGCTCAGGGAATCCGAAGGGAAGCACACACCAAATTCATTAATTAAAGGTGGAGTGGAAGTTCCTCCTTTCAAAGGAGCCACAAAAATCAAGGTTTCAAAAACTTCACTGAGAGGTATTAATAATGGTAGAAACCATTTACTGAGCTCTGTTTGCAAGGGATTTTCTGGTGTATCAAAAATAGCCAAAAGATTCTTTTCTCGGAATTGGGCATACTGCGCATTACCGGCCAACAGTCTAAAATAATCCAAATAACCTAATCCAACATGCCAGTCTGAGAAAAAATCTACCTCTAGTCCCCCTCGAAAACAGCACTCGACACCTTTCTCTTCGGTAAATGTAGAACACCGGGGCCTTCATGAGAGTAATCCCGAAGTTCTGGCCTAGACGTCGCGCTGCGGCCAGACTCGGTGCGTGGCCTTGGGCCAGTCCCTTCCGGAGCCTCACACTCGCGCTGTCTGAAGCGCGTGGGGCTGCGCGACAGTCGTCCCTGCGTGCCTCCGACCAGACAATGGGCGGGGGTGGGGGGCAGGCGGGACGCACGGCCGGCCCGCTTCAGGGCAAGGCCTGTCATGTGAAGTGCCGCTAGGAAGCAGGGCCTGTCCCCCCACGTCGGGGCCGCCCCGCCGCGCCCCGCAGCCCAGCCTGCCGTTTGGGCCGCCCGCGCTGTCGACCCGAAAGCCCGGCCGGGACGCCAGACCCGGGGCGGCGGGGCGGACCGCGCCGGCGGGACGCGGCCGGCGCCAGCCTGGGCGGAGCAGGAGGCCGCGCGGCGGGGCCGCTCCACGGCTGCGGGGCGCCGACCCTCACGGCGGCGGCGGCGGCAGCGGCGGCGGCCCCAGGCCGTCTGGGCGTCCGCGGGCCGGGGCGCTTACCCGGGCGGGCGCCGCTTCGGCCATGGCTGCTCGCGTCCCTCACTCGGCGGCTGGCCTCGGCCTGGCCTGGCGGGCCTGGCGCAGCGCGCAGGCGGCGACGGAGGCGGAGCGGAGCCGCCCAGCCTCGGAGCTGCTGCCGGGCGGCCGCGAGCTGCGTCCGAGCCACGTGCCCCGTCGGCCCTTTAAACAAGAGCTGCGCTCGCGGCCGGGCACGAGGGCGCGCACAGCGCCCCCTGCAGCCCGAAGGACCGCACGTCCGCGGCCCGCGGCCTTCTGCGCGCGCCCGCCGGCCCTCGCGGCCTCGGGGGTCCCGGGTACGGAGGCCGCCCGCCCGCCCTGGCCTGGGCCGCGGGAGTGGACGCCGGCGCGGGCTCCCCGCAGGCCCCGGGCAGGGGCAGCTCGGGGGGCCCAGCCCTGGCCCCTAGCCCCCCTCCAGGACGCTTGGGCCCCAGCGTCCCACTTGGGAGGATCGAGTCAGGGAGCTAAGAAGCGGCCGTGCGGGACGCTGAGAAAACGTGGGAGTTCGCGTGTCGGGGCGGGGAAGGGCTGGCCTTGCCGGGGAATCAAGTGTCTGGAGCTTTCCGAAGGACCCAAGTGACTCGGTGTGGGTATACACGTTGCGCCGGGCGGGGTGGGGGTAGGGTGGGGCAGAGTTTAGAACTACTTGTTGCGCGCCTGGGGGACTCAGTCGGTTCCGCGGCTGCCTTCGGCTCAGGTCGTGATCCCAGGGTCCTAGGATGGAGCCCCACATCCGGCTCCCTGCTCAGCCGAGAGCCTGCTTCTCGCTCTCCTCCCTGCGTGTGCTCTCCCGTGCCATCTCTCTCTTAAATAAATAAAATCACTAATTAATTTTTAAAAAAAAAACACACACACACTTGTTTGGTTTTACAGAACAAATAGTCTCAAGAAAAATTTATTTCATTAAAAACAAAACAAAACAAAATCTCTCTCTCCCTTCCCCAAATCCCCTTTTGGGAATCTTGCGTCTCCTCCTCCTTCCCAGGGGACCTACTTCCCCAGCAGACACTCTGCTCAGGGTGCTTCGCAGCGTCCCCTGGAGCCTTCTAAGCCACACCCAGTCTTCACCTGGCCGTCAGCCACCAGGCGGGGATCTTCTATAGCTTTGGCTCCACGCGGAGCCAAATACAGCAAGAATAATCCAACACTTAATTCGGACCTTCACACTTCTCTAATAAACCACTCAAGCTAGGACCCATCTTCCTGATCTGTAACCTAAGAGCCTTATTTTGGAAAACCAGAGTTAACCACTAAATATAAAGTAAAACGTGCTATATGCCGTTTAAGCTTTATCTTCTATCTTTCCCACATTTCCCGTTCATCTTAGTCTCAGAGCCTAGAGCCTATAAACTCTTCCCAGGGGAAATTACTCTGCAGGTCTTTTTAGTATTTTCTCTTTTTGGAGGAAGGGGAGAAAATTATTTGCCCATATTTTTGATCCAAGCAAAGGCACGGTCAGCTGACATATAAGAAAGAAACTGATACCTTCTCCAAGTAAGGTGTGCCCCTAGACTTTAGGGCAAGCTTAGGAAGTTTAAGTAATACAGTCAATATGTAGATCATTTATTGTGGGGATCTCTGTTGAAATAACCCAACCTAATAACTTAACAAATGTGTGCTGAAAGCATCAAGAGCACCCTTAGGCTCTCAGGGGAGTTGATCAGACCAAAATATTAAGGATTATAAAATACTGGTAAGTTGGGGCGCCTGGGAGGCTCAGTGGGTTAAAGCCTCTGCCTTTGGCTCAGGTCATGATCTTGGGGTCCTGGGATCAAGCCCCACATCGGACTCTGCTCAGCGGGGAGCCTGCTTCCCCCCTCTCTCTGCCTGCCTCTCTGCCTACTTGTCATCTCTATCAAATAAATAAATAATCTTAAAAAAATACTGGTAAGTTGTGAGCTTATAAGATTCAATGCCCATTGCAAAGAGTCTGGAAAATGGATGGGAGAGAGAGAAAACACTAGTATTTAATAAGCTCTGTTCAGGAAAGAGTGCTCTAATTTTCACCACCTGTCTTGAATTTTTAGAAAGTTTCTGTAAGTCAGTGGTACTCAGACTTGAGTGTGCGTCACGCTTCCTGGTGTGCTGGTTACAACACAGACTGCTGGGCACCTGTATCAGAGTGTCCAGGTCTGAGGCTGGAGGGGGTGGCGATGGCCAGAACTTGGACTTCTGACTAGTTCCCAGGTGCTGCTGATTCTTCCGGCATGGTGATCGCGCTGTGAGAAATACTGTTTATCAGGTTCCTACAGCTGCCTGCCATTCCGATGCTCTCATTTTATAAATATTTTAAACAAAAAGCGCAAAATCTTTACCCCATAATGTGGCTTGCTGAGCAGACCAGCCCGGTATAGCTCGAATATAAACTACGATTACCTCCATCCTTATTTACTAATGTTTCCTGTGTTTGCTCTTTTCCTGGATGAGAACTCCCGAGCCTGAATACCTCCCAGGGCGCTGACGTTGCATTTCCAAAGTGAAGGCGCAGACCCTGGAGGAACAAGGGCGGCTCCACCAAGGCACAGGCCACTGAAACAGCCCATCACCATGCCTCTCCTGCAGAAGGGGGTATCGTCATTAGTCGAGGGTCCATGAACCACTATCTAGGGTCACTCAAGTGGGTTCAAGATGCTAAGGTACTGGTGTCCCCACCAGCACATCCCAGCCAAGAGACAGGGCAGCTCGAAGGGAGAATGCGTAGGACACCCCTCCTCCAATTTCCAGGCATTTAAGTTAGATTCGGAAGTGGACCCCCACAGAGTTATAAAGCATTAGGAAGGGAAGTCTTGGCAGAGAAAGACCAGAAGTATAACCAAGGCCCCCTTCCTCCAAGGAGCTTTCCCGAGTTCAGACAAGATTGAGCTCCCTATTCTGTGAATACCCGTGATACATGTTCATTCAACAAATATGGTGAGTACGTGCAAAGCCCCAGTGTGCAGAGCTGTGGAGTCTGGGTCCCTGTACGAAAATCATCACATCCTGTTGATTCCGCCTTGGTGGTCTTGTCCATCCAGCCTTGTCCATGGCTCTTTTCCCACGGCAGCTGCTCCCAGTCAAGCCCTCATTGGCTCTTGTGGGTCTCGTTCAGAAACCTAACATCCCCCAGCCCCAACCAAAAGCAAACCAAAAAAGCCACATGATAGAACTCTCATTAATGTTTCTAAATCACAGCTAGAATCAGGTCACCCTTTTGCTCAAAGTCTCGGCTCCCCATTACTAACTCAAAAAAATCCAAACTCCTTAGCCTGATTCCAACCCATCTTTCCAACCACGTCCCCCAATCCCCCTTCTCACATCCTAACCTCCAGCCAAATCAATGAATTACATGTATATGGCCAGAGCGTCTTTCTCTTCCTCTTGTAGCTCCAACTACAGTGTCCTTCTTCCCACCCTTAAAGATCCAGTTCAAAAGTCACCTCTCCTAGTCTTCCCCAACACCTCACAACTAAATGTAATTGTTCTCTGAATTTTGACCTTTTTTAGCCTCACTTGGGACATGTAATTTTCTAATTGAATTAGATTCCCTTAATGGCCTAAAAACCCAAGAGCAAGGTCTCAGATTTAACCGTATACGCCTCCACAGACTTTGCACGTGGGGGCTACTCAGAGACTCGTGCATGACACACAAACAGAATGGAATCTTGCGCTAGTCTGGGAATAGTTTATACAAATGTGCAGCACAGGAAGGAAACAGGTTTTGATAGAATATAAATTTAACTAGGGCAAAGATCTGTTTTGTATGCCAAGTATTTAAAACAGTGCCTAGGTATCAGGTGTTTGATTTCTTTAAGGAATTGACATCTTTATTCATTTATTTATTTATTTTAAAGATTTTACTTATTTATTTGACAGAGAGAGAGATCATAAGAAGGCAGAGAGGCAGGCAGAGAGAGGGGGAAGCTGGCTCTCTGCTGAGCAGAGAGCCCGATGTGGGGCTCAATCCTAGGACCCTGGGATCATGACCCGAGCCAAAGGCAGAGGCTTGAACCCACTGAGCCAGCCAGGCGCCCCTGATTTAATCTTTCTAACTTGATCATCCCTGTCCTTCAGACAGCTCCATTTCCTGTTTCCTTCCCAGCACCTAACAGAGGTTTTTTTTAAAAGATTTTATTTTATTTTATTTGACAGAGAGAGAAATCACATATAGGCAGAGAGGCAGGCAGAGAAAGAGAGGGAAGCAGGCTCCCCGCCAAGCAGAGAGCCCAATGCAGGGCTCGATCCCAGGACTGAGAGACCATGAACTGAGTGGAAGGCAGAGGCCCAACCCAGTGAGCCACCCAGGTGCCCCCAGAGCTGACTTTTGATAGACAATTGAAGCAGGGAGGAGAAGTTGATATTTTGTTCTCTCTCAAGACGGTATTTCTGTGTACAGAGATTGACTTGGAGATCTGGTTAAAATCTCCAGATTCTGGGGCACCTGGGTGGCTCAGGTGGTTAAGCGTCTGCCTTTGGCTCAGGTCATGGTCCCAGGGTCCTGGGATTGAGCTGCACATTGGGCTCCTTGCTTGAGCGGGGAGGGGAGTCTGCTTCTTCCTCTGCCCCTTCCCCTGCTCCTCTCTCTCACTCGTACATGCTCTCAAATAAAATCTTTAGGGGCTCCTGGGTGGCTCAGTGGGTTAAAGCCTCTGCTTTCGGCTCAGGTCAGGATCCTGGGGTCCTGGGATTGAGCCCCATATCAGGCTCTCTGCTTGGCAAGGAGCCTGCTTCTCTTCCTCTCTCTGCCTGCCTCTCTGCCTACTGGTGATCTCTGTCAAATAAATAAATAAAATCTTTAAAAAAATAAAATAACATTAAAAATAAAAGTAAAATCTTTTAAAAACTCTTCAGATTCAGTGGGTCTGAGTCTGCATTTCCACCAGGCTCCCAAGATATGCCAATGCTGCTGGCGCAGGGTCCACACTCTGAAACAAGGACTCACAATCCAGCCGGACCCAAAGTGCCTGATTTCGGTCAAGCAGAAGCAACAGCGCCCATGGCTGAGTGTGCGGGATCTGAAGCAAGACAGCCTGGGTTCGCAGCTGCCTCCGCCTCCTACTTCACTTCTCAGAATGCTTCGCACATTTCATGTGTGAGACAGAATAATCATATCCACCACATAGGGCTGTATGAGAACTAAGTTCATTTTGAAAAGAATCCCTAGTGGGGTGCCTGGGTGGTTCAGTGGGTTGAAGCCTCTGCCTTTGGCTCAGGTCATGATCTCAGGGTCCTGGGATCGAGTCCCACATCGGACTCTCAGCTCAGCAGGGAGCCTGCTTTCCGCCCCCCGACCCCCTGCCTCTCTGCCTACTTGTGATCTCTGTCAAAAAAATAAATAAAATCTTTTTTTCTAAGCGTTCTGAGTTGTTTTTATTTATTTATTTATTTGACAAATCACAAGTAAGCAGAGAGGCAGGCAGAGAGAGGAAGGGAAGCAGGTTCCCCACCAAGCAGAGAGCATGATGTGGGACTCGATCCCAGGACCCTGGGATCACGACCTGAGCCGAAGGCAGAGGCTTTAACCACTGAGCCACCCAGACACCCCAATAAAATCTTTTAAAAATCAATCAATAAATAAAAATAAAAAGAATCCCTTGCACAGTGCTCAGTACCAGCTGTTATTACTGCCCACCTGCCTCGTGCAATTATCCTCCTGCCTCAAGGAACACAACAGCGCCAGAGAACCAGAATCCTACCCTGTAACTTTCTCTCCCCACAATGCAAGACAGACGGGGCGCACTAAAACACTCAACTGGGGGGTGGGGGCGGGGGCGCCTGTGGGGCTCAGTCGGGGGGGCATCCGGTGCTTGGTTTTGGCTCATGATGAGAGGAGCCCGGGGGTGGGCTCCATGCTGGGCCCGGGGTCTGCTGGAGTCCTTCTCCCTCTTCCTTGGGTCCTCGCCCCACTTATGCTCTCTAAACACACAGACACACAGACACACACACACACGCACACACACCACTCTATTGGGACGTAAAACTAATCAAGGATGGGGAATAGGGGAATCTAGGAGGCGAAAGCTTGAGGGTAGGAGACCACAGAAGGAATTCAGGAGAGTAGCTCCTTAGGGTTTCCCACATCTGGTGCAGCTGATACTTCAGCTGAGTGCGGCGCCCGCCCAAGACTTCCCTCCACGTTCAGTTGCTCCACCAAGACCATCCCATTCGTTACAGCGACCCAAGTTTATTTTTATCTATTTATTCCTTTTTATTCCCATATCCCACTCCCTTGCTCCCACTTGCTCCCACAAGCAACTGTAAGGCCTTCAAGGTGTAACTTTGGGTTTCTACGTGTTCTTGCCCAATGTTTTGTGTATATGATTTTTTTACTGTACATATACAGTACTGACATAGATCTCAATCAATTGCTTCCATTCTCCTACTCGGCACTGTTATGTTTCTCTAAGCCAATTATCCTTAAGGGCTACTCAGGAGTCCCCGGTGCTCCCACAGTAGCTCATCCGCCCCATCTTCCCACCATCTCCAACAACCAACAGCCAGACCGCCGGCAGCCCTCGACCACCATACACAGGGTCCCAGGACTACTCCCATACATGCCCTCTGCTCATCTGTTCTACATTTAAGTAACAGTGCACGTCAGGCTGGGACCTCAGGCCTCTGTCACTGGTCCCCACGAGTCACCTCCTCCACCCTGGTATTCCTAACAAAGGGAGAAAAATATCCAACGTGAGCTTTTTTTTTTTGCTAATAGCCAAGTTTTATTCTAAGCAACTATAAATCAAAGGGGACATTCACATAGGACCCAGGAGCCCACTCCCATCTCCCCAAACAACAGCGGGGCAGGCATTCAACACTCCTGAGAAACAAGCATTTTTGTGCACTTTCTCCACCACCTTTGGAACAGTCAACCCCAGAACTAATTTGGAAAATGTGTGATCTACACAACTCCGAGAAACAACTGGTGTAATAAGAACAAACTCCAACACCCACGGGAACAAGTCAGACAACCGTAAGTAACAAACAGTCTTCTGCCCTGGGCGGCGGCAGGACCCATCGAGGACTATGACGGAAGAGGAAGGTTCTGGTGAGAAACCTGGCCTCCCGAGCAGCAGCAGCAGCAGCGCGCTCTCAGCTGCGTCCCCGGGCTCTTCCTTCTCAGCAGGGGCGGTGAGGTCTCCCCACGCTCCTCCTCTCGCTCCTCTGGATTCGGTCACCCACGTGAGCAAGGACCCCCACAAGAAGGAGCTCAGCACTCTGCCCCGATCTCTGACCTAAGTGTGGATGGGCTAAAAGAGCCCCATAAACAAATCCCTCGTAGAGGGCAGGGCCAGTCCCCATGTTAGGAACGACTTCTACGATGCTGGAAATTTAAAAAAACAAGTGTCAGACTGTATTTTTTTAAATCAACTAAAATCTAATTCCAAAAAAGTTGCCTCAGAACAAGGTAAGCAGTCATTTAAATTATTTCTTCTACATGTTTTTAACAAAGAGACTACGAAAGAGGAAAGAGAGGGGCGTGTGTCCCACAACTCCTCCGCACACCTGCTCGCTCCACTGGCCGACCCGACCTCTGGGAAGACCTGAAATGCTGGCACAGGACCGGGAACCAGCCACCGGTGGCCGCAGGGTCAGAGAGCCACCCGCGGCCCACAGACAGCAGCCCCGACGGGAAAACCAGAGACCTGCAGGTGCCAGAGACAACAAGCTCCACAGCAGGGAGAGGAGCAGCCCCAGACTCCTCTTCCACAGGTGCCAGGACAGCCTCTGGGCTTGGCCTGGTACTTGGCCAAGGGAAGGCAAATCAAAACAACTCTCTTCAGGAAGCAGTCAGTCCCTGACTGTGCAAAGTGTCTCTTCGGGGGGGGACCAATGCCAGCCCCTCCTGCCCCCCCCACCCGGATGGACAAGGGGCTGGCACCCTTAAAGCAGGCCATTGGGCCTTCCGGGCTCCAGGGCCAGCCCGCCCCGCTCCCGCTGGTGGATCTTCTGGTGCTGCAGAAGGTGCTGCTTCTGGACAAAGCTCTTCTCGCACTCGGAGCAGCTGTAGGGCCGTTCGCCCGTGTGGATGCGCTGGTGCCGCACCAAATCCGACGGATGGCTGAAGCTCTTGCCACAGTAACCACAGATGAGGGAACTCCGGCTTTTCCTCCAAGGGATGTGACCAGGCAGGGCCACCAGGCTGTTGGGTGAGAACCTCTCCTGGACACGGCGGCCAGCACTGGGCCCCTCCTGCAGGTGGCAGCGCTGGTGGGTCACGAGGCTCACCCTGCAGCTGAAGCTCCTCAGGCACACGTCGCACTGGTGCAGCCTCGCCCTCTTGGACTGGGGCTTCAGCTGCGGCCTGGGTCTACGGCTCTCCTCGGGCTCTGAGGCTGTGTAAGGGCCCCACCCTGAGTGGGTCTGCAGGTGCGTAGCGAGCTGCTGCTCATAGTGGAAGCTGACCTCGCACTCGGAGCATTCATAGGGGCCAGAAGCGTCCCTTTTCAGCTTTAGGCCCTGCCCGCATTCCTGACCCAGCTGCACCTGCCTACTGGGCTTCAGCTTCGGGGGGCAGCTCAGAGTTCTGCCACCGCTAGGGTCTCTACTTCCCTCAATGGGATCCTCCAGATTAGTGTCCCTGGGCCCTGAATCCAAGAGGACAGAACCACCCTGACCACCCCAGAGTTCAGTATGCGCTGGGCTCAGGAAAGCCTGCTCTTCAGCAATGCCCGAGAACTCTCCAGGAAGATCCGCAGAGCCTTCCTGAGCGTACTGGATCTCCTGCTTGATCATAACCCCTTCTGCTGCCAAGAGAAAGAAGACCAACAAAAAAGATCACATTCTAGCACTTTCGGTTTCTTTAGAGCTAAACAAACATCTGTGAATTTTACAAGAGCTCTTATCAAAGCACCCCACGATATGGGCATTAGGACAATTTGGAGAAGGAGACTGGGTTGGTTCTAAGACTGGAAAAACTAAATCCATTTTTTTTTAGGACAATGTTATAAATAACAGTTCTCTAAGCTTGTCCATAAATCTGTATTCAATTCCTGTAAAAACATGGCAAAATATACTATAACTATACTAATTTAACAGTTTAAAATAATAAACGTGAACAATTAAAATAAAAAACAAACCCAACCACCCTTACACCTAAAGTTTAAATATTCACGCATCCAGCCCCAGTCCTCCTGCACATGTCCCCCTCCCCCATACCTGGCTTATAAATGCTCTGCCTGCCTCTCACCCCAAGCTTTGCTCCTACGATCTGACCAACCCTATCCTCAGTCTCCAGCGGGTGTTCGCTTGAGCTACTGCTCTGCTCTGTCCGGTAGCGCAGATGTGAAGCAAGATCCGTCACAACACGTAAGGACTCCCCAGTGGTAAGAAACGCAGACACAGAGATATTAGGTGAACTCATGAAACTCATAAAGAAATCTAAAATAAGTAATGCCAGATAGGCTGCTGATAACCAGCGTTCAGTTGTTTAGCAGTGGGAAAGCTCACTATAGGCCGCAGGGAGTGGAGGGATGGAATATTCTGGATCCACTCACCTGGGTGGACATCACCAGGGCCTTCCTCCTCCAAGTCACCCAGCATCCCTGCACCCAATTCCGCTTCTTCTTCTGGCTGGCCAAGGACCTCTGGTTTAGAACAGGCACAGTGTGAGGCCAGCAGACGGTACAAGCTCACCGTGCACTGCGCAGGTGCCGATGAACAAGCTGACCAATGTCAGGGGTTGATATTAAAAGTTCCAAAGATTAAAAGGCTACTGTTCTTCCCACTTCCCCACCAGTGGCAGCTTGAGACGACTGGAAAATTCGAGCCGATTTGAGAAATCTATTCAGTCAGCTGCCTCCAACGGTCCTTCCTTAGCCACTGCGTTTCCGGCAGTCAGGCTTCCCAGCCCACTCCCCTTCCCCGACCACCCTGCCCTCACGTGCACACGGTCTCAAGGGCTGCTTCCTTTCAGCGTATTTAATTTCGTCCATGCTGACACGCTGCCAGCTGAGGTGAGCACCATCATCCGCAGCTGGGACAGCAAGGAAACGGCCAGGAGCAGAGCACAGAACTCGGCCCAGGGCACACACTCTCCTCCGCCCCTTCTGCTCCCTCCCTCTCTGCTGCAGTCACACTGGCCTCCATGGAGCTCAGTTTTAAAAGATTTTGTTGGAGGTGCTTGGGTGGCTCAGTCAGCTGAGTGTCCACTCTTGGTTTTGGCTCAGATCATGGTCTCAGGATTGTGGGGTCGAGCCCCACATCAGGCTCTGCGCAGTCTGCTTATCCCTCTCTCTCTTCTTCCCCACGCTCGCTCTCTCCAATAAATAAACAAAATCTTAAAAAAAAAAACAACTCTGTCTACCAAAATCTACTTACTAAAAACTAATATTTTATAAAGATGTGTATCTATTTTTAAGAGATTTTACTTATTTGAGAGAGAGAGCACGAGAGGGGAAAGGGCAGAGGGAGAAGCAGACCCCCCACCGAGCAGGGAGCCTGCTATGGGACTTGATCCAGGGACTCCAGGATCACGATCTGAGCCAAAGGCAGCTGCTTAACCAACCTAGCCACCCAGGCGCCCCAAAGATGTGTATCTATTAACCAGCCCTTCTAATTAACACACACAAAAAGTAAAATAAAAAAATAAAAAACAAAAACGGAGCTCACAAGGACTAAATGTAATTCCACCCAAGGCCAAGAAAAATGTTTTGGCTAACCTGTACTGCCTGCCTCACCTCAGGTAACAAAAGGATTTCTTGTCAAACAGTTTTAAGTATTAAAAACCACATGAAGAACCCTGCTCACATATCACTACAATACACATTACACTATAATGATGATATCTTTTAATAAATATTATAATGAACTATGTGTCTATAGAGAAACACAAAATGCACAACACTAAGACCTTTCCAAGTCTTCATGAACTGAGGACCTAAAGACTCCCATTTCTTTTTTCTTACTTTTCAAATTTTTATTTAAATTTTAGTTAGGGGGCACCTGGGTGGCTCAGTGGGTTAAAGCCTCTGCCTTCAGCTCAGGTCATGATCCCAGGGTCCTGGGATCGAGCCCCGCACTGGGCTCTCTGCTCAGCAGGGAACCTGCTTCCTCCACTCTCTCTCTGCCTGCCTCTCTGCCTACTTGTGATCTGTCAAATAAATAAATAAAATCTTTAAAAAAAAAAAATTTAAATTCTGGTTAGTTAACATATACCGTAATATTGTTTTCAGGAATAGAATTTAGTGATTTATCACTTGCATGAGACACCCAGGGCTCATCTCACGTGCCCTCCTTAATGCGCATCACCACTTACCTATCCCCCTACCCATCTCCCTCCAGACCAAGAGAGGAGCCAAAGCCAACTAGTCACGGGGGTAGTGTGAGTCACACGCTACTGGGCCAGGGATGTGCAGACGTCTGCACGAGAATTCTCGGGACGAACGTGCTACCTACTCAGGGAGACGAGAGTCTCGTAGTTGCTCTTCATCACGTTCCTGTAGAGCTCCTTCTGCCAGTCCTCCAGATTTTCCCACTCCTGCTCTGAGAAACAGACTCCATCGTTTTCAAGTGACCTGGACACCTGAAATTACAAATATCGTAGCATGAGTGCCTCCTGTCATAGCCACGAAAGCAAAGCCAGCAACTTGAATCTTAAATAACAAAGGGTAGGGCTCCCCATTCGGGCTTTTAAAAAAAGATTTTATTTACTTATTTGACAGAGAGAGAGAGACACAGTGAGAGAGGGTACACAAGCAGGGAGCCCAAATGTGGGTCTCAATCCCAGGACCCTGGGATCATGACCTGAGCCGAAGGCAGACGCTTAACAACTGAGCCACCCAGGCGCCCTAGGCTAACTCTTAATTCCCAAGGGGTCTACCTTGGGAACCTCTCCATTGCTGCCCGGGGGCAGCCTCAGGACCCAGAAGTTGCTGCTCCTCAGCAGGTTCTCCATGTTCTCCAGCCGCCTCTGCAGCAGCCCGTACTCCTGCAGCAGGGTCCCCAGCACGGCCCACTTGCCCTCCAGCTGGTTCCCGAACTCCACGGCTGTCTTCTCGCAGTCCGCCAGCTTCTTCTCGGCCGTCCCCGTCCGCCCCTCCAGGCTCTGTAGCCGGGCGGCCTGGGACTCCACCTTCTTCTCCACAGCCTGAATGGCAGCCACCACAGTCCAGAGAGAGAGCTCTGTGGTCTGCAAGTAAGAGCTTTTCTCTGTCGCTTGTGGGGCAGGTGTGGAAGAGGTCAAAGGTGTGGAGCGGCGTTTCCTCCTGTGCTGAATGAAGGACACAGGGCCAGTCAGTGTCACTTCCAAACATCAAGTAAAGAAAACAATGGGTCCACTGGGTCCAAGAGTATTACAGCTACTTAGTTTCTACCTTTTTTTTTTTTTTAAAGACTTTATTTGACAGAGAGAGATAGAGCAGGAACACAAGCAAGGCGAGCAGGAGAGAGAGAAGCAGGCTTCTCGCAGAGCAGAGAGCCCGACCTGGGGCTCAATCCCAGGACCCTGGGATCATGACCTGAGCCAAAGGTAGCTCAATGACTGAGCCACCCAGGTGCCCCAAAAGTATGCTCTTTTATACTCTGTTACTGTAGATTATACATACATGTACATTATAACACTGAAAAGTACAAAGAAAAGTTATGTAAAATACAACCATTCAGAAATAACCTGTTCCAATTTTGATCTTTTTTTAAAATCTTTTAACTGGTTTTCCGAAGGTGAAATAATACTGTACATGTCTTATTACCCGCCCTTCACACCCGGCACAGTCTCTAAGACGACCAAGACACAATTACTTAGCAAGACCAATAAAGCTCAACTCATTTACCTTTGCACCCAAGCAGCTAGTAGAACACCAACTAATTTTTTTTTTCAGATTTTATTTTTTTGTCAGAGAGGATGAACAAGACAGCAAGCCATAAGCAGGGGTAAGGCAGGCAGAGGGAGAAGCAGGTTCCCCACTGAGCAAGGAATCCAATTCGCGGCTGGATCCCAGGACCCCAGAATCATGACCTGAGCGAAAGCCAGATGCCTAACCAATGAGCCACTCAGGCATCCCCAACTAAATCCTTCGTAAATATTTACGGATATGAGTTGATGAAGCCTGCTGACATTTTCCTTACATGGCTCATTTTTTATGATCCAGCCCTGAGGAGGAAAATCACTACAGCTGAAGTTCAACATTACTAAAGCTAACACGGGGGGGCGGGGTCTCCTCAGTTTCCTCTGACCCTGAAGTACCACAGCACGTTCACTTCAGTCCTAACCCCCAGAGCGTCACGATTTTATTCGGCATACACTTTCTTCAAAGCTGCTTCTCTATGCACAAGAACAGACACTAAGTTGGGTGATGGACACTGGGGACGGCATGGGCTATGGTGAGTGCCGTGAAGTGTGTAAGCCTGACGATTCACGGACCTGTACCCCTGGGGCACAAAATACATCATATGTTAATTTAAAAAAAATTAAATAACTGACACTAAGAGGAACCAGTTTTGAAAGAAGTGCTGGGGCCGGGACTTAGTGTCTGGAGAAACGGGACAAAATGAACCCAAGTGGCATATAAATGAACATGTAAGCTTGGCCATGACCTAATCCAGTGACTCAACTCAGTTCATTCCCAAACATGTGGGTTTAAAGCTTAACTGACCCTCCTAAGAAGGATTTAAATAAAAGTTTAATGTAGGGGCACCTGGGTGGCTCAGTGGGTTGGGCCGCTGCCCTCGGCTCAGGTCATGATCTCAGGGTCCTGGGATCGAGTCCCGCATGGGGCTCTCTGCTCAGCAGGGGGCCTGCTTCCCTTCCTCTCTCTCTGCCTGCCTCTCTGCCTACTTGTGACCTCTCTCTGTCAAATAAATAAAAAATCTTAAAAAAAAAAAAAAGTTTAATGTAAAAGATCATCCCTTTCCCGCTCTCACTGCTTGTGCTCCCTCTCTGTGTCTCTCTCTGTCAGTAACTACAAACGAAACAAGACAGAACGTCAGACTGCTGGACAGGCTCCTTTTATCCCATGTTCTGCTTTTCACTTTCAGTTGCTCATCTATAGCTCTTCGGAGCTGCCTCCTGCCTTTCTGTGGCTCAGCATTTTGTTGCTTGCTTCGCACAGGAAGGTGGTCAGGATCTGAGCACTAAGCAAAAGCAGAAAAGAGGTGTGAAATCAGGCTGCTGCTTCTGTTTTGAACTACCTATTGAGATGGAAACAATTCAAATGTCCACTGACTGGTGATTCAATAAACAAACCACAGTCCATCCATATGTTACAGGTTGAATTTTCTTTTCCCAAGATATGTTGAAGTCTCAACCCTTAGGACCTCAGAATGTGATCTTATCTGGAGAAGAATCTTTACAGAGGTAATCAAGCTCAATGAGGTCGTCAGATGGGCTCTAATCAAACACGATTTGGTGTCCTTATAAAATAGGCGAGAGGGGCACCTGGTGCTTGCACGGCTCGGTCAGTTAATCTGCTGCCTTCAACTCAGGTCATGATCCCAGGGTCCTGCTAAGCGGGGAGCCTGCTTCTCCCTCTCCCTCTGCCTGCTGCCTCCCGTACTTGTGCACTCTCTCGCCAAGTGAATAAATAAAATCTCTTAAAAAATAAAATAAAATAGGGGAGAGATCTGGACAGAGACAGATGTGCACTTAGTGCAGACTATATGAAGACACACAGGGAAAAGACAGCTACGTGACAACAGAGGCAGAGGTCGGAATTCTGCTGCCACAAGCCAAGAAAATGCGTGGGGCCATCAGGAGCTATGAGAGAAGCCTGAAAGACATTCTCCGTTGTGGCCCTCAGAAGGCATCAAGTCTGTGGACATGCGACTTCAGACTTTCAGCCTCTAGAACTAAAGGACAGTACACTTCCGGTGTGTAAGCCCTTCAATTTGCAATACTTTATTATAGCAGCCTTAAGGGTATTAATACACCATACAATAAAATACTGTTACATTATTAACATAGTAATAATTAATGTGTTAAGCATGTTACATTAGCAATAAAAAGGGAACAAATTACTGATACACCTAACAGTATCGATCCCCAAATTATGCTATGTGAAAGAAGCCAGACACAAAATGCAGCCTACTCTATTCCATTTGCATGACACTCAGGAAAGGCAAAACTATATGGACAGAAAACAGATTAGTGGGGGCACCTGGGTAGCTCAGATAGTTAAGAGTCTGCCTTCAGCTGAAGTCATGATCCCAAGGTCCTGGAATCGAGCCCCATGTCTGGCTCCCTGCTCCGCTAGGAGTCTGCCTCTGCCTCTACCTGTCTGTGTGCTCCCTTTCTCTCTCAAATACATAACATCTTAAAAAACAAAAAACCAAACCAGATCAGTGTTTGCCAGGAGCTGCGGGTGGGGGAAGACTGAATGCAAAGGAAATCTTTCTGGGATGATGGAAATATTCTGTATTTTGGTAGTCTGATCATGGCACACATTTATCAAAACTACCTCAACCGCGTGAATGAGTGAATGCTGCTGTAGGTGAATTATCTCAGTAAGCACGGTTTAGTATCAAGATAGAAGAAAATGTTAGCTGCCAGGAAAGATGCCATAAACAAAGTGTAAAAAAAACAAATAGGGAGAGGATATTTATAAACAAAGTATAAAATGGAAAGAAAAAAATTACCCCAAATAAACCTGCAAACCGTAAGCAATTATGAGAACAGAAATGCAGGCAGTCCAAGAAGCAGTTGGGAGCACAAATACAATCACGGAAAACCGCTTTTCACCTACCAGGCTGCCCCACTTGAAAGAGGGATAAGGAACTACAGAGATGAGTAGGATATAAAACTGGCATTTTTTTTTTTTTAAGATTTTATTTATTTGACAGACAGAGATCACAAGGAGGCAGAGAGGCAGGCAGAGGGGCTCGATTCCAGGACCCTGGGATCACAACCTGAGCCGAAGGCAGAGGTTTTAGCCCACTGAGCCACCCAGGTGCCCCAAAACTGGCACTTTTATTAACATTCCCGGAAGGAATGAAAAATACTACAAACTTTATGGAAGACAATCTCATAAAAGTCACTAAAAACCTTTTCACCTAGCAATCTCACTTCCAGGAATCTATTTTATAAAACAAAAGTCATTTTTTACTGACATCCAAAATTAAAAAATAAGACGATTACTGGTAATGTTCTTTGGAAAAGTCAAAGCTTGGAAATAATCTCCAGGTTTATTCATAAAGGAATGGTTAAATAAATTATGGCACAACCAAAAATGACACTATACTACCTTTAAAAATAATGACTTGTATTATGGTTTGGAAGAGTTTTCATCATACCATGCTGGTTAAAAATTCAACTTTTAAGGAAATACATTTATTACAATTCCACCTTCTGAAAGAAGAGAAAATACATGAGTGTTTGTGTGTTTCAGCCCACAGAAAGTCTGTGAATAGATTCGTAAAACTGAACCGGTAACAGGACTTACAACTCAGGGAAATGAGAGGGAGAGATTTTCATCATTCCTTGGAAACTACTGCTTGTTTGACTTCCCCAATAAACATGTATTTTTAAATAATTTTTCTTTTTACATAAATTCCACATGCAAGAGTATCCCTGACTGCAGTGAGAAATACAAAAAGTACATTACATCCCCCACCCTTCTGGAGTTTCTGGGGCAGTTCTGTTGGATCTCCTATCATACTATCAGATCAAGTCTAATACAATGGGCCGGCCACTACAGTCTGAAACCTTCACCAGTAAGTATAAGACACGGTCCCTGTTGCTAAGACACCTTCAATCTGCTGGAGTAAAATATAAAATAAGTAACATTCTAAAGTGGCATCGAAAGTAAACTAGACAATATCTAAGGTCACTTCCAACTCTGAGATACTATGACTTTTTAATACTGAATAGTAAAAAAACACCTTCTATAATACGTAAGATACGGAAGGGAATGGTGACAAATCTCCATCAGCTACCACTCCATTATCAAATAGTGCTTCTGAAGTCCTCTGTATGACTCCCTACGTAACTACGACCCTGAATTTGGTTTTTCACTAGAAATTGCCTTTTTCATATTCTCACCAAATGCTTTTTCCCCAAAACATGTTTAGTTTTGCCAGTGTTAGGATCTTACATGAATGAGTCCTTATTCCACAACACCTGAGAATACCCTGCTGTTGCAGAGAGCCATAATTAATTTTCACTTCTGCAAAACATTCTGCTGTGACAATACCACAACCTCCTTTTCCAGTCCATTATTTATTCGCCCCCATCTTTGTCATTACAAGTAGTGCTACAACGAACAGGACTGTGCACAGCTGCTAGTACGTATGGGCAAGTCTCCTGAGGGTATAGTCCTAGGAAGGAAATGATGGCTAATAGGGTATACATACAACTTGAACTTCAGTAAATAATGCCAAATATTTTCTAAAGTGGTTGTACAAATTTCATTCCTGTCAGAAGTATTAAGTATTCTGGATGTTTCCCAACTATGTCAACACTTGCAACTGTCAGACTAAAATTTTGTCCCTCCAAGGAGGTCTGAAATGTCATCATGATTTCCATCTACTCGTTCTTTGATTACTAACAAGGATAAGGATCTTCTAAATATTTATTGGCCATTCAAATACCTTTCAGTGAACTACCTGCTCAAGTCTTTTATCTGTTCATCGTTTGGGGTCCCTTTCTTCCTCTCTATCTCAGAATTTCTCTAGTAACTCTGGATACCATTCTTCATCCATACTGTATGTGCTGCAAACACCTCCTCTTTATTTGTGCCTCATTTTAAAAATTCACTTCACTGGGGCGCCTGAGCAGCTTGGTCGGCTCAGGTCAGGGTCCCAGGGTCCTGGGATTGAGCCCTGCATGGGGCTCCTTGCTCAGTGGAGCCCTCTCCCCACCGCTCCCCCTGCCTGTGTGCACGGGCATTTGCTCGCTCACTGGCTGGCTATCTCTCTCTCCGTCAAATGAATAAATTTTTAAAAATCTTTAAAAAATAAAAAGAACAAAAATTCACTTTATTTTTTAATTAAAAAATTAATGTAGTTGAGTTTGATCAATTCCTTTAAGGTTTGAACTTCTGTTTCAGGTGAGAAAAATATCGGTAATCCAGAATATTGTCTTCTAAACACTGCATAGTTTTGTTTTCACATTTGAGTAACTCAACTAGAACTGGTATTTCTGTGTGGTGCAGGGCTCAATTTTCACATGGAAAATCAACAGATCTAATATATGATGAAAAATCCATCAATTTACCCAAAGATTTGTAATATGATCTCTGTCATGAAACAAGCTTTCATACATAGCAATCTGTCTCTGGCACGTCTAGTCTTGTTCTATAGAGTATTTTTTTTATTGCCTTACCAATATTATAGTTTTAACAATCATAGGTTTTTAAAAAATCATTATTGAGGGGCACCTGGGTGGCTCAGTTGTTAAGCGTCTGCCTTTGGCTCAGATCATGATCCCAGGATCCTAGGATCGAGCCCTCCATCAGGCTCCCTGCTCAGAGCGGAGCCTGCTTTTTCCTCTCCCTCTGCCCCTCTCACCAGCTCAAAACATAGTCTGTGCAGTCTCTCTCAAACTAGTATCTTTTAAAAAGTCTCATAAAAGTATCTTTAGAAACTCTGTTTACATCACATCCATAGATAAATGTATCCATACACAGTTTTTTTAGTCCTCACAGTTTTTTGAGTCCACATCCACTCCTCTTTTAAGGTATTTTTAGTATCTTTCAATATTTTAACATATTCCACTGATTACCACACAACAAACAATCCCAGTGTTTAATGGCTTAAGACAACATCTACTTTGCTCATGAATCTGCAATTCAAGAAGGGTTTGTGAAGAACAGTTTGTCTCTGCTCCACTCCATGTCAAGTGGAACAAATCACAGGCAGGCAGGCTCTGGAAAACACCTGAAAAATCCTAAGCCACATGGAGAAAGCATATGGAGATATTCTGTTCAACAGCCCAACCTAAGGTCCCAGACTACAGTCAGCTGCCAGAACACACTTTCATTTCTAAAAGGGCTCTTTTTTTTTTTAAGATTTTATTTATTTATTTGACAGACAGAGATTACAAGTAGGCAGAGAGGCAGGCAGAGAGAGGAGAGGAAGCAGGCTCCCTGCTGAGCAGAGCCCCACCCCCCACCCCCACCCACGTGGGGCTTGATCCCAGGACCCTGGGATCATGACCCAAGCCGAAGGCAGAGGCTTTAACCCACTGAGCCACGCAGGCGCCCCTCCCCCCTTTTTAAAAGATTTTATTTGACAGAGAGAGATATCCCAAGTAGACAGAGAGAGCAGGGAAGCAGGCTCCTTGCTGAGCAGGGACCTCAATCCCAGGACCCTAAGACCATGACCTGAGCTAAAGGCAGAGGCTTAACCCACCCAGCCACACAGGTGCCCCCAAAAGGGCTCTTTTGCTCTCTTCACTTTTTATTCATTAATCTCTCTATACAGGCATACCTCAGAAATATTGCAAATTTGGTTCCAGAACACCACAATAAAGCAAGTATCATAATAAAGCACGTAAAATTAATTTTTTGTTTCCCAGTGCATATAAATTTACACTACATTGTAGTTTATTAAGTGAACAATAGCATTATATCTAAAAAAATGTACATACCATAATTTAAAAATATTTTATTGCAAAAAAGAAAAAAAAAGGCTAACCATCATCTGAGTTTTTAGCAAGCATAATTACTGGTCACAGAACATCATAACAAATATAATAATAAGGAAAAGGTTTAAAATACTGTGAGAATTATCAAATTGTGACAGAAACACAAAATGAGCAACCTGTTGGAAAAATGGCAGTTGAGACTTGACACAGGCTTGCTACAAACTTTCAATTTGTAAAAAAAAAAAGAAAGAAAGAAAACACAGTATCTGCAAAGTATAATAAAGAAAGCCCAATCAACCTGAGATACGCCTATACACTGATATTATGTATTGACAGATATATGGACAAAAAAAAATCTTACCTGTGTTGTCCAAAAGCCACTAGAAACACACCCATATTAATTAAAACTGAATTAAAAATTCAATTCCTCAGCCACACTACCTACATTTCAAGTGCTTAATAGCCATAGATTTCTAGTGACTATACTGAACAGTAAAAAGCAGAATATTTCCATAATCTCTGAAAGTTCTACTGGATACACCACACCTTAATTTTTTTTCTGCCTAAAAGAAAATAAGGTTTTGTTACAGTCTTCTACCATGCCAGTTTTCCTTGTAGTTCTGTTAATCTGCTTTATATATTTTGAGGCTATATAATTACATGCAAAATACTAGAATGTCTTATCAAGCTGATAAAATGAATCTCACCATCACAAAAGTAGTAGTAGCCTTGATCTCTAGCAATATTAATACAGAGAAACCAATTTTTTTGATTCGTCTGGTATGTTTTCATATTCTTTTATGTTCAACCATTTCTGTAGCTTTGACTTTTACTTGTACTTCTTAAAAACCACATAGTGACAACTCTTTGCCTTTTAACTCAACATTTAGTCCATTTACATTTATTGTAATTGTTGATCTATTTTTATTGATTTTTGCCCTTTTTTGGCCTTGTCTTTCTTGCCTTCTTTTAGGTGATTTTTTCCTTACTCTATTTCCCCTTCTAACTTGTAAGTTTTACAGCCAATTTCTAATGTTTTAGCAAGTATCCAAGATATTACAGGAAGCATACTTCTAACAACCTTGAAACAAAAGAATTCTGATCTCTTCCTAACTTTTACACCAATGCTGCCATGTATTTTAATTTGCCTTTGTTTTTAACCTCACAAGAGATTATTCCCGTTACAGTCAATTGATACACGTTCAGATTTATCCGTTTCCATGGGTCATCACACTTTCTTACATTTTCAGACTTTACATTTGGGATAATTTTCCTTTTACGTGGTATATCCTTTACATTTTCCAACTGCTAGGTGGCTCAGTCTGTTAAGCCACTCACTGACTTTTGATTTCGGCTCTGGTCATGATCTCAGGGTCATGAGGTGGAGCCCAGCTTCTGGCTCCCTGATGGTAATGGAGCCTGCTTAAGATTTTCTCTCTCCCCAAAATCCCGTTCCTCCCCACCCCCCACCCCGCTCCTCCCCACCCTCCAACCCCCTCCTCCCCACCCCCCTCTCACTCAAAAAAGAAAAGATTCTCCCTCTCCTTCTACCCCTACACCTCCCCCACCGCGAGCTCTTAAAAAAATTCCCTCCCCTTCTTCCCCACCGCTCCTGTTCTCTTAAAAAATATACATATATAAAATATAAATATAACATGTTACGTATCTCTCTCCCCTCCCCCCTATTGCGCTCTCTCTTAAAAAAAAAACCTCTCCCTCTGCCCCTCCCCCCGCCCCGGCTCGCTCTTCTCTCTCTCAGAAGAAAAAAAAGAAAAATCTGTCCCCCTGCCCCTCCCCCAGCTCGTGCGCGTGCTCTCGCGCGCGCGCTCTCAAAAAAACAAAAAGCAAAACCCCCCCAAACCCCCAAAACCCAAAACAAGCCTCGGAGAAGTTTCTCCGCAACGGTATGTGGCGCTGGGGCTCCGGCCCCACGGGGAAGGAGCCGGAGAGGGGGAAAGCAGTGACCGGGGGTCGTGGGAGGAGGCCGGTATTCGCTAGAAACAGCCCGGGGAGCCCGGGGAGCCCCGGGACCCCCAGCCCCACAGGGGTGCGAGCTTCGAAGCCCCGCCCCGGCCAGGAGCTCCGCCATCCCGAAGGCGCCGGCGACCGGTGCCGGGAGCACCCTTACCCGAGTAGGCGCCGACTCCGCCATGGCTGCCAGTCGCCCCTCAACACCCGGGCCCCGCCCGATAACCCTCGCGCTGCGTGCCGGACCGGTGGGCGCCGCAGCCCCTCCTCGCAGCCGCCACCAGTGCCGTGTTGATACAAGGTGCATTGTGGGAGTTCGGCCCTCCAGCGCCAAGAGCCTCCCCGGCGGCTGTCCTCACAGTGCGGCATTTCCAGGGCGCCCCCGTGCGGCAGGAGGATGAACAGCAGCTCGGCTCTCGGGCCAGAGTGTGCGACCAGGGAAAAGCTTGCTCCCTCCAAGTCAATCCCAAATTGAGAATTGAAGGCAAACGCGGGACTTGGTGTGTCTTCTACGTGCCCAGCACTCGGCGAGGTGCTTTGAGCGATTCAAACACGCATAAAAGTCAGACTTTGCTCTGAGGGAAGAATATGTAACTTAGCTGGGGAAAAGAGATATGGTGCCAAATGGCCTGTGTTTTATTCCATTTGTTCATCTGTTACTTGTCTTTCTAGAAACTAGAAACACGTGGGGCGCCTGGATGGCCCAGCTGGTTAAGCCTCTGCCTTCGGCTCAGATCACGATCTCGGGGTCCTGGGATCGAGCCCCATATTGGGCTCCCTGCTCTTGGGGGACCTGCTTCTCCCTCCCTGCCCTTCCCCCTGCTCACACTCTCTCGCTCTCTCAAAAGAAAAGAAAAAGAAAAAAACTAGAAATACACTTTCCCATCAACAGTGTGGAGTCAAGGTGCCAGGCCAACCCACTGCATCCTATTAGTTATTGCAATCACACGCCTTAGAAAATCCAAGAGAGCCCCGATTTCAAATGTTTAATCCCGTCCACATGTTACTGTTAAAAGATGAGTTTGGAATTTTGATTTGGAAAGCATGGCTACATTTCCATTTGGTCACCCAATACAAATCACTACTGCAACCATACTTGTCTAATTTGTACCACATGGTTTCTATAGGGACAGGCAATGAACTTCCACTTGAATTATAGTTCTGAAGACCTTCCTCTGAGAGCTAATCTCTTAAGATCAACAAACTGGCTCCTTCTTAGCATGCAGGGCTCAGACTTTACCTCCTCTGATACATTCCCTGTCCCCCCTGCTTCCAGCCCAACACCCTTCTCCATCCCAACCCTCAATCCTGATTCTCTGATCAAAAGTTTTCAGAGTATTATCACTAACAGAAATAACGTTTTTCCATCAGTTTACATGGTAAGGATGTGTCCATTTCACTAAAATGTCCCTCCACAATATACACTACTTTTTGCACACAGAAGTGCTCATATGTATCTTTGGATGACTGAATGGTGAACCAGAGAATAAGGGTAGATAAAGTCACCTCCAAGAGAAGGCATAATGTCCACAGCTACCAGATCAACAGGAGACTCACCGAATCATTAATACATCTAAAGAAAGGATGGGTTGGGTCAGGACACATGGGTGGCTCAGTCCTTGTCTTTGGCTTGGGTCATGATCCCAGGGTCCTGGAATTGAGCCCCACATCTGGCTCCCTGCTCAGTGGGGAATCTGCTTCTCCCTCTCCCAATCCCCTTGCTTATGTTCCCTCTATTTCTGTCTCTGTCAAATAAATAAAATCTTTTTTAAAAAAGAAAGAAGAAAGAAAGGATGGGTCAAGCCGAGGAAACCAGTCAGTCACTGAGATATGTCTGGGGTCTGACCTACTTTCTCAGACCAAAAACTTACTGTCAGTCACAGAAAAAAATGTATCATGTCTATGGAGACAGACATAATCAGGACATAGGATACTGGGTACTGGGGTCATTAGCAGTTCAGTTCTAGAACCCTCTATTCTGTTTCTGTGTTCACCAGGCAATCTGATGATGCACATTGCACATAGCTACTGGGAGACAACAGGCAGGTCAGGCTGATACAAACATCCAGTCCACCCCCTGGAAATGAGTAAACGGATGCTCCGGCTTATCCATCTGTTTCTTGAGCATCACCGTGATTCAGCACCCCTGACTCTGAGCCTGGAACAGTGTGAAAACATTTAGATCAAATTTCCAGTGTGCAAAGGAGGCAGCACCAGGCACTGGTCTGAATCTCACAGGCTTGCAGAGATAGATGGTGTGCATGGTGCTTTAGGAAGTGGAGCCCAGGATGGGGGAAATAGGTGAAGGGGGTTAAGAGCACACTTATCTTTTTTTTTTTTTTTAAGTCTTTTTAAAAAAGATTTAATTAATTAATTTATTTGACAGAAAGATCACAAGTAGGCAGAGAAGCAGGCAGAAAGAGAGGAGGAAGCAGGCTCCCCACTGACAGAGAGCCCGATGCAGGGCTCAATGCAGGGCTCAATCCCAGGATCCTGGGATCATGACCTGAGCCGAAGGCAGAGGCTTTAACCCACTGAGCCACCCAGGCGCCCCTAGAGCACACTTATCTTGATGAGCACTGAGTAATACAGGGAACTGTTGAATTACTTGGGGGGGGGGGATAAAAAAAGAAACCATTTTTTTCAAATTGCAAATGTTTTAAAACTTGGGGCAAAATAATAGTGTCTACATTGATGTTGAGAGAGAGAGAAAGAAAGGGAGAGAGAAAGAGGAAAGCAAGACCACTGGACTCTCCCACTTACTAGATGTGGGCAAGTCATTAACTTCTTGGCGCCTCCATTTCCTCATTACTAGTGAGTAACAGTAACAGCTCATACCTCACAGAGTTGTGCAGATTAAAGGAGTCCGTTCAAGTGCTTAGAACAGTGCCTGTCAGGTGCAGAGTTCGAAAAGTGCTCCTGATCACTGCGGTTCTCTGTGATCTGGCTCCTTCCCTCACTAAGTGGCATGGCCTCTGCTTCTGTGTCTTCCCACTGAGAACACAAACATCACATCCTTGGGTTGTTGATGGGATTAAGAGAACACACACACCTAAGTAAGGAGCTTGTGTCGCTGAATGCCTGGTGTGTAGCAAGCACTCTATGAGCAGCGACTTTTCATTTGGGTATGTTTTTGCTGTGACAATGTCCAAGCCTTGAGCTGCAATGAATTCACCAATAGAAACATCATCTTGTTGTGTCTCTTAGAAGCTTTCCATTCCTTTCCCAATGACACTAAGATCGTGACAGAGGCCTTTAAATAAACTTGTAAATATGACTCATAATTATTCCCATTGTGGCCGTGGTATTAAGGGACTCGAGAAAATGTACTTAGTACTTGTAACCTGTCATCTGTGTGACATGCAGAGCTGAAACTGACCTTAGACGTCATCTCACCCACATCTTTCCTTCTAGTGACAGAAAAAAGTATCCTTTGACTCACATATAGTACAAATTAAGTTTCAAATAGTGCTTTAGGAGAACCTGAGTGGTTCAGTCCTTAAGCGTCTGCCTTTGGCTTAGGGATCAAGCCCCACATCAGGCTCTTTGCTTTGTGGGAAGCCTGCTTCTCCCTCTCCCACTCCCCCTGCTTATGTTCCCTCTCACTGTGTCTCTCTCTGCCAAATAAATAAAGAAAATCTTTAAAAAATAAATTAAATAAAATAATGCTTTAAAAATATTTCTCGGGATGCCTGAGTGGCTCAGGGGGTTAAGACGCTGCCTCCGGCTCAGGTCCTGATCCTAGGGTCCTCGGATCAAGTCCCGCATCAGGCTCCTTGCTCAGCGGGGAGCCTGCTTCTCTCTCTGCCTCTGCCTGCCACTCTGCCTGCTTGTGCGCACTCTCTATGACAAATTAAAAAAAAAAATCTTTAAAATTATTTCTCTTGTTCTTTAAATGTTCTCTTGTGCATATGACTTCTAGCATACATGTAATGTTATGTCCAAACATTATTTTACTCGAGAAAGTTATAGACCGTGGCTTTATCCCACTTAGTTGAGACCCTTTCTATTCTGTTCCCCTTATTATCCCACAAACCTCTAGCTGGCAGAGTCCAGGTCTGTCATGCTCCTTCTCTCACATAAATAACCTCCTGGGGAGCACACCCTCCAGGCCTCCAGGTCACCGTGACTCCTAGAATGAATCCATCTCGGTTCAAGCTGCACAGCACCCCTGCCCCCCATATATGTACGTGTATATGGACACAGTGGACACTTAACACACACAGCGTGTCCACAGGTGGTGGACATCTGTTAGCTTTGTCAACCTTGCACTTTTCCCTTCTTCTGGGCATAGATACACCTCTTCCTCTTTGGGGACAGCCCCTCTCTAGGCTCTAGCCATGTACTTGGAATGGGTACTGCCATCTTGTTCCATAACAATGGCAGCCAGGTCACAGTGACTGTGCAAGGGTGGGCATTTGACTCAAGCCAGGCCAATCATACCATCCTAGCCTCCTGGCCACAGTAATTGACCCAGGAGTGGGCATATGACTTAAGCTGGACCAATCAGAGCTCTTCCCTGGGATCATTTATTTATTAAATATTTTTATTTACTTATTTGACAAACAGAGCAAAAGAGCACAAGCAGGGGGAACAGTAGAGGGAGTGGGAGAAGCAGGCTCCCTGCTGAGCAGAGAGCCAGATGTTGGCCTCAATCCCAGGACCCCAGGATCGTGACTTGAACCGAAGGCAGATGCTCAACCATCTGAGCCACGAGGAGCCCCTCCCTGGGATCTTTCTAACTAGACCTGAGGGGACAGGTTAATTTCCTTTGTGGTAAAGCTACAGATGTCTGGGTCAGGAACAGTCTTGTCCCCATTTCTTCGAATAAGTTGGTTTGAGAAAATGATTCCAACGTAAAGGGGCAGAGATGACAGACACATTTTTGTCTCTGTCCAGGATTGATCTTTCAACTGTTCCTCTGAATCCGTGAAGGATTCTGGCTTCCTTCCAGAAAGTTCCCCTTTCTCCATGGTTGACTAGTCAGCTTCAGGTAGAGGAACTAGGTGACTGGGTGACAAGCTTTTTGTTTTGTTTTTTCTTCTGCACATCCTTTTATCCATTTGGAATTTTGAATGTATTATTGTAAAATCTATTTGAAACTCCATGCATGGCTTAAAACCTAATGCAGAATTCCTCTTAGGGTTCGAACTGCACTTTGTTTTGCAATAGAGTTCTACTGGCCACTTTAATTGTGGAAAAACAGGCTCTAGGGAATGGCTTGGAAGGAAGAAGTTGAAGAAAGATAAAACTAAATTGCTCTCCATAATAAACTAGGATTTGGGGATTCCCTTGGATACTGTGGGAGGGAGGGCATGAGACTTCAGAAAGGGGGGAGAGAGCTACTCCTTAGAGAGGCAGGTAAGATACAAGATCAAGAACGGGAGCTGGTGAATTGTGAGAAATTCCTGATGGTGAAAATTGTTCACAGTCTTTTAAGAATAGAGATAGTACATATTATATGTCTAATTTTGGGTCGTTAGCTGTGCTAGGCTGAGACCCTTTGTATAATCTCCAAAGGATAAAAGTCTACTACACATAAAATCTTACCTAGGGAAAGCAAAGACGAAGAGCTGTCTGGGTTAATGCAGAGCTGAGAGCAGGCCAGCAGCAGGAACGCAGACATAAGTCAATTTGTGAATTGAGGAAGCATAAGCTAACAAAGGAAAATGAACCTGTCCTCACCCCCACATCCCTGAGATGTGGAGCAGGGGATCCTGCTTGGGGACTCAAGTCATTTTATGGTCAAAGGATATTGGCCCCATAGGGATGGAAGTTGTGGGGACGCCTGGGTAACCAACACGGGCTTTCACTTCTAGGACTGGATATGGTGTCCCCCTTGAATCTTGAATGGGATACATATCAAAGGCAGTTTTCTCTTTTAACAGAAGGAAACCTACAGAAATTACTATGCTGGGGTAGGATGCTGGTTTAAAATACATATCAAGAGATCTCGGGGCGCCTGGGTGGCTCAGTGGGTTAAGCCGCTGCCTTCGGCTCAGGTCATGATCTCAGGGTCCTGGGATCGAGTCCCGCATCGGGCTCTCTGCTCAGCAGGGAGCTTGCTTCCTCCTCTCTCTCTCTCTGCCCGCCTCTCCGTCTACTTGTGGTTTCTCTCTGTCAAATAAATAAAATCTTTAAAAAAAAAAAAAAAAGAGAGATCTGAATAGAGGTTCTCAACCTCTAGGACACACTAGAAGATTCTTTTGGAAGGGGACCTATGGGAGCCTCACAGGTTGGTGTGGGCCGGGAGAGGGGAGTGAGACTCTCACGCCCAAGATCCCTCTTCTCAAGAATTACTCTTCTAGGGGCACCTGGGTGGCTGTCCATTAAGCGTTTGCCTTTAGGGCAAGTTATGATCCCACGGTCCTCAGACCCAGTCCTATGTCAGGTTCCCTCCTCATGCTCTCTCTCTCTCTCTTGCTAAGTAAATAAAATCTTTTCTTTTTTTTTAAGATTTTATTTATTTATTTGACAGACAGAGATCACAAGTAGGCAGAGAGGCAGGCAGAGGGAGGGAGGGGGAAGCAGGCTCACCACCAAGCAGACAGCCCGATGTGGAGCTTGATTCCAGGACCCTGAGATCATGACCTGAACTGAAGGCAGAGGTTTAACCCACTGAGCTACCCAGGCACCCCTCAATAAAATCTTTTTAAAAAATTACTCTTTTAGAAATATCCCTCCACAATGTCTCTGAGTCAGTGGCAGACGGAATGGCAGCCATGGCCTTCCCCAAATGGTCCTATTCAGGGCCCCACGCTGATCTGATGCTCCGTTGCATGATTTTCCAACAATCGGATAAACCAATACCGTTAAGTATCATCATAGGCTGGTTCGTCTTGAGCCCAGTGTGACATTCCCTCCTTCCCATTACTCTCCAACACCCAATATTCTGGGACCAGATCTGAGAGCCAGTTATGGTGCCCAAAGCCTTCATTATAAGAGAACTGGTCCCTTGTCATTGCTCATTTTCAGTGGTGTCTAGCTTACACTTGCTGTCTCAAGATTTCCATTTTCATTCCTTCTGACCTCTTAGAGCTATACACTCTGGGCATCTGAAGTTTTTTTAGGGCTGCCTGGTTGGCTCAGTTGGTTCATTGTCTTCGGCTCAGGTCATTGTCCCAGGGTCCTGGGATCAAGCTCACGTCAGGCTCCCAGCTCAGTGGGGAGCCTGCTTCTCCCTCTCCTGGCTGCTTGTGCTCCCTCTCTTGGTATCTCTCTCAAATAAATAAAACCTTAAAAAAAAAGTTTTAAATCTCTACAACCCAGTGTGGGGCTTGAACCCACAGTCAAGGGTCACATGCTCTACTAACTGAGCCAGTCAGGCATCCCTGGGCTTCTAAAAGTCCTAAGGGGGCTCTGACAGATCTGTGGCACAGTAGATCTCAGGCTAATTGATAGCCTGTCTATGGAATAGTCTTGGCATTCACGGCCTTCCGTGGCCTGGACTGGACTCACCTTGAAACTACATCGCCTACAACTTTCTCACATCCTGAGTATGACCAGGCCAGTCTCCTGTCTTACAACCCCAATTCCTGCCTCCCTGCCGAGTATCATCTTCATCACACGTTGCTTCTGCCCCCCCCCCCGCCACCCCCCAGCCCCATCTAACTCATCCTCCAAGCCTTGACTTCTCCAGTTCTGGAAGGACATACAAAAAACTCTTAGCAGTGGATATCTCTCAACAGGGAGTCTGGTAGGAAAGAGTTTTACTGGTGTGTCTTTTTTTTTTTTTTTAAACCATTTAAATTTTTACTGCATGCATTTTTTAAATTAAAATAGTTAACTTTAATTAACACATTATCAGAAGGAAAATAAAAATCCACCTTCAAAGCAGGACCCTTGACCTTTATCCTGCTTCAGTAAGTGGACTCCAGGGTCCACACTGAGGACCCCTGCTGCCCGGTAGAGGTCCACACCAAGTGCTACCACCTCTGATCAGCTCCAGGAGTGGAGCTCAGTCTAGGACAAGCCCAAGGCCAGTGCCAGGGGTACTGGAGTGTCTCCTGGTGTAGCCAAGGGACACTTGATGCAGTGGCATCTGCCAGACCAGGATGTGGCAACCAGACGGCCTGGGCCCTCTGACTGGCTCAGTCACTAACCCTCTTTGGGAATCAGCTCCTTGAGGTTAAAATAAAGGGACTCCAGCTACGCGTTCAGGTGTTCCAAACCCATGTCTCAAGTGGGATTTCTTCCCTCTTCACGCTCTTAACAGCCACAAAAATAAATTAATTTTAAAAATTAAAAAAAATTGTTGGTCTTATTCTCCATGATTTATATTATCAAAATATTGATCTCCTGCATATACTTTTTAAAGCAGAATACTGCCTCCTCCCAACCAAAACACTGGACTAGAGTGTTCTCTTCTGCTCTAAAGCAAATAAACAAACAAAAAAAACCCCCAAACTCCACTGAATTTGTCTAACTTCTCAACTCTTCTTAGAAAGCAAAAGGAAAAAACAAAAAATCCCAGTTCGTTGGATTCCGATTCTCTAAGGAGCCACACTGCGGAACCCCTTGGCCTTGTGAAAATGCAGTCTGCAATCTGGACACCATTTATTTAGTTTCGAGAATTCCCTTTGCATGGCAAAAAGGGGTCTGAGGAAAGCAGATCGGCGCAGATGAGGGAAGGGTGGAAGCGGAACGCTGGCCAACGTGGTGCCGGCTGCCGGCTGCCCACGGTGCTCCCTGAACCGGGAGAGAAGCAGGATCGACGGGAGGAGCAGGAAAAAAGTCATTCTTGACACAAACAAGGGTGTCGGGGCGCGCCACCCCATCCCAGTGCCTGGTCATGCAAGATGCAGAAATGGAGACCGTGGCCCCTCAGGACCACGGAGTGGATGCACCAGCTCAAGGGAGTCCTTTGGGCGCCTCCCTGAGGCGCCTGCAGGGTCTGGGGCCGAGTGGGGTCTGTGTCCATGTCCTTGAGCTCGGTCAGCGAACAGATAGCACCAGTGGGGAGGCTCAGGGCAGGAGACTGAGGCTCTCAGACTCTAGCACCCACTTGCCCGGCCCTCCTGGGAAGAGACTCACTTCCTGCTCCTGCAGCAGGAGCCCCTCCCTCACCTCTTTGCCCTGGGGAAACTGGAATAAACCGACAAGGTGAGGTCTGACCCAGGGCAACAGCTGCCTCTGGAGGGCCGGGTCACTACTGGGCAGTGACAAGATGCTGCACCAGATTGAAGGACTGGAGGTTCGAAGGCCCGGCTGGGGGAGGGGACCTGCCGCCTGGGAATGCCTACACGGGAAGAGCCTTTCAGATGCGCGACCCAGGGCATTGTGTAGCTGATGGGTTCCCCAACCCCCAGAAACCCTGGGAGTTGGCCCCCTGCTGCTTTCTGAGTCTGGGGAGAAGACCCGGAGAGAGAGAGACCGGGAGAGGCCAGGCCCAGAAGCCTCTCAGCCATGGGAGGTAGGCAGTGTGTGTGGTGGGGGGGACACTGCACTGGGGTCAGGAGCCCTGGTCCCAGCCCTGCGGCTCTCTTCCTGTGTGATCCTGGTAAACCAGCCACCTGGGCCTCTTTTCTCAGTAGGGACAATCCTACCCCTCAGAGGGACAGGCTAAGGGTGAAAACGGATAACGGATAGAAAACACGTTTAAAAAAGTATAAAGCGCTATTAGAAGCGAGGCAGTGCTGTCATCAGAGATGGTACCCCTTAGCTCATCCCTCATCTCCCGCCACACTTCTGCTTCCTTATTCAGCCTCTCTTAATCTTAGGGCCTTATTTATCTCAGAGGCCTTCTGAGACTGCCTAGTTGCTTCCCCCGGTCACCAACTGTGACTCCAGTGGCCGCACTGGACAAAGTCTGACCCAGGGCACGCTAGGTGGCGAGGCGTCTGAGGGGGTTGCCCCAAGCCTCTTGCCTCCTCACTGTCCATTCTGGCACCTTCCCTGGGGGAAAGACACTCAGCAGGCCCCTTGGATCACCCCCACGAGACGAGCTGGCCATCCACTCAGGCCGGACAGGTCTAGGGGACCCCTGTCCGACCCTCGGGGGACCCTGTCTGGAGTGCAATCCCTCTTCCCAATTTCCAGCAGGTGGCAGGCGGAGGGAGGGAAGGCGCGCTGAGAGAACCAGGGGTAGGATCAGGGGTGCTCCGGCCACCTCCCAGGCCCGCTCCCCCAGCCCCGCTCCGGCCTCGGGCCCTCCCCTCCCCCAGCCCAGCCCTAGTCGTGCTCAGGCGGCGCCTGGAGAGGCCGAGGGGCGCCGAGCCCCGGGCCGCCGCTGTGCACGCGCAGGTGGTCCTTGAGCGACTCCTTGTAGCGGAAGCTCTTGCCGCACTCGCCGCACGTGTAGGGCCGCTCGCCCGTGTGGATGCGCTGGTGCTTGAGCAGGTTCTGCTTGCGGATGAAGCTCTTGCCGCAGAGCGCGCACTGGAAGGGCCGCTCGCCCGTGTGCAGCCGCTGGTGGTTCTGCAGATGCTCCTTGCGGCTGTAGGTCTTCTCGCACTCGGAGCACTTGTAGGGCCGCTCGCCGCGGTGCGTCATCTGGTGGCGGATGAGGCCCGAGTGGCAGTTGAAGCTCTTCTCGCACTCGGCGCACTCGTACGGCCGCTCCTTGGTGTGGCTGCGGTGGTGGATGATGAGGCTCTTGCGCACGCCGAAGCTCTTGCCGCACTCGGGGCACGAGTAGGGCTTGCTGCGCGCGCCGTGCAGGAGCAGGCTCCGCCGCAGGCCGCCGGGGCAGCAGCTGCCGCAGCCGCCGCCGCCGCCGCCCCCGGGGCCCCCGCCCGCGCCGCCGCCGCCGCCGCCGCCGCCCGCGCCCCCAGCCTGCGCCCCGCCCGCGCCCCTCTCCCCGGCCAGCGCGGGGAAGCCCTCGTCCGGGGGCCCGGCGCCCGGCGCGTTCGCGTTCTCGGCCGCGGGCAGCACCGGCAGGCTCTGCGGGGCGGGCGGCGGCGGCGGCGGCTGCTGCGGGGCGGGGGGCGGGTTCTTCACCAGCAGCAGGCTGTCACCTGCGGAGGAGGAGACACGGAGTCGTGACGCGCTGGACAGCGCTCGCTCCGGGCCCGCACCACCACCACCCGTCCCCACCGTCCCCCGGAGAGAGGCCCGGGGCCTTAACCGACTCCCCCGGGGCTTGGTGCGAGTCGCAGGCGATCTGGACCTCAGTTTCTCAGAAAAGTGAGGGCCCTGAGCAAGGCCGGCGGCCACGTTCCCTATGGCTCTGGGGCTCCCTGACCGTGGACCCGTCCCAAGCCACCCGGGGGAGAGCACCAGCAGCAAGCAGTTAGCAACCGGAGGAAACGGCTCCGGGGAGCAGGGGCGGGGCCTGGAGCCTGGGGGTGGGGCTATTTGGAAGTCACTTGGAAGGCAGAACTGGCAGGAAATAATGAGACTTAATTGCATTCTGATGTTCAATGCTAATTTATCTAAGGCGAATTTCTCACTGGGAGGAAAGAATGTACTAGAACGTATCCAAGGTGAAAGCAGACAGGAGGCCCGCGGAAACGAAACGCAAGGAGCGGGCACCAAAACCATGCGGCGTTTTTCAGTCCCGTTTCCTCTAAGCAAGTGGCCTTCAGACTCGAACAGCTGCCGGGTCCCAGGCCCACCCTGGCGTCTGGTCCCATCTGCGCCCTGACCCCGGTGCCCGCTGTAGTTAGGGCTCCTCTCACCACTTCACCCCCACCACCCCATGTCCCACCTCACGTGCCCCTTCTCAGTCCTCTCTCCCTGGAGGAGCCCCTCCTCCACTGAGGGGCAGCTGGTAGAACAGTAAAGAAGCCTTTGCTCCCACCTCTTGTTGGCATCCTCCGCCCAGGTCCCATCTGCTCCCTGGAGGCCATTTCCCGGGCCACATCTGCCCCGCTTCCACCCCCCACGCCCCTGCTCATGGTGTCTGCCTGAGGCCCGTCCTCCTCACGTGACACCCCTAAGCACACAGGGCCCAGCCTGCCCTCTCCGTCCCCATCAAAACTGAGCAGAGAACCTTCTCCACAGGACACGGGCCAGCAGCAGAGGCTGAAGAAATTCTCCCGACCTTGACCCCAGGAGCCAGGCCTTCCATCCTGGGGGCTGACTCTGGGCATCCTCTGTCCCTCCACACAATCTGCGACTCACTCCTTCATAGGCCGTATTCTCAGGAGGACCCCAAGGAAACCACACGCATGGCAGTCTCCATCTCAGGGGCTGTTTCCCCGGAAACCCGGCCTGAACCGGTCCTGTTCCTACCCTGATAAGGCTTCAGACTCGGTGTGCGGGTCAATCCGCTTCTCTCACCCTCTCATCTCCCTTCCTGATCCCCATGACTCCCGTGCTCAGCACTGGGGTCACTCGCCATGACACACCCCTTATGCCTCTGCTCCTGTCCCCTCTGCCCTGCTTGCCTGGGGACCCCCAACCATACTCAGGCAACTGAAGACAGCTGGAGAAAACTGCACAAATCTCTAAACACCCCACCCCCTCAGCCAGGCACCCTGCTACACTCCTCAGCGTGCCCTACTTCTCCATCCTCGGCGAGGGTGTCGTCACACCTTTTCCTCCAGCCTCTAACGTGAGCACCTGTACCCTGGACGTCACTGGCTGGGAACGGATTCAGACATAAGCACATGGCCTCGTTCTGGCTGATGACATGTGAGGAGGGGGCTTCTGGGAATTTCCTCAACTCCTTAGAGTGTAGGAAGAAGGATGACCCTTCCTTTCCCTCTGGTCTAGAGGCGATTGCTTGGAACAGCGGCCGCCATCTTGCTCCAGCCATGCCAAGGAAGCAGAGCCGGGAGTTGAAAGAACCTGGGTCCCAGATGACCTCGCCTCATCCCTGAATCAACTGAGGCTGAAACTGAACTGCCTCTTGGCTCTACAGGAGAAGAGATGTCTTAGTTCCTCAAGGTAGTCTGACTCAGGGTTCTAAAGCTAATGGAGTGCACCCTACTGGACAGAGGGGTCCAGTGATCCCCCAACTTAAAAGAACTCTCTCCCTAGACCCCACGTGCTCCTAGGCTGCAGCCACCGTCTCTCCTCATGTCTGACCTCATCTCTGCTCCTTTTCAGACCAATATTCCTGATGAGTTCTCTACCCTTGCTTTTACGTTTGCTCTGGAACTCCTGAGAGTCCGGCATGTGTCCCAGCACGCCACTGAAATAACTTTTGTCAAGGTCACCAACAGCCTCCAGCCTGCCAAATCAATCCGCCTGCCTCTTCCCAAGCCGGCACATTCATCCTAACCGATCACTGGGTTTGAGCTAGTTGACCCCTCCCTCTCTCTCGAGTCTCTTCTCCTAGCCTGCGTGATGCCAGGCTCCTCTGGATTTCCTCCAGGCTCACACCTGCTCCTCTTTCATTCTTTGTCTACATTCTCCCTAGGTCGCAGAGAGGCCCCGGCCTTAAAACAGCCTCTGTGTAATAATTTAACAGGCCTTTGTCCTTGCTTCCTAGGAGATAGCCTCTAAATCCTTGGAATTTCTAGGGTGAGAGGAGTGTCTTTGTTATTCACGGTGGGCTCCCATGTTTTATGCTCACGGAGTAATTCATGGTAAGTGCCCAAACAGTTTAAGCTAAAGGAAGAACCCTGATGGGGGCTGGGTATGCCAGAAGGACCATCCACAGACAGGATTAGAGGGCTGGGGTTTTGAGCCCAACCTCTGGAGAGTGGACAGGCTAGAGAACAGCTCACGTCAAGGCCGGTAGTTTAATCAATAAGTATATAAAGAAACTCCAGTAATGGGGCACCTGGCTGGCTCAGTGAGTTAAAGCCTCTGCCTTCGGCTCAGGTCATGATCTCAGGGTCCTAGAATCTAGCCCCGCATCGGGATCTCTGCTCGGCGGGGACCTGCTTCCTCCTCTCTCTCTGCCTGACTCTATGCCTGCTTGTGATCTCTGTCTGTCAAATGAATAAACAAAATCTTTTTAAAAAAAGAAAAGAAACTCCAGTAAGAACTCCGGACACAGAAGTGAGCTCTCTCATGGCCAGTACTCTGCATAGGGTCACCCATCACTATGCTGGGACAGTGACACTTCCTGATCCCACACGGAGCAGACAACAGAGGCTTGTTTTAGGACCCCCTCCAGAATTAGTCCTATGGATCTCTCCTTTTGGCTAGTTCTGATTTGACTCCTTTTGCTCTAATAAAACTAATTATGAGTGTAGCAGCTTTCCTGAGTCCTGTGAGCTGTTCTAGTCAAATGCTGAAGCTAGGGGGTTAATGGGAACCCCTGCATTTATAGGGCTGGGCGGAAGTGAGTGGGCTGGGGACCCTTGAACTGGCAGCTGGTGTCTGAAGCAAGAGCGGTCTTGTCAACTTCACCTACAAAGTTTGCTCTAATTCCGGGTAGTTGCTATAGAAATTACTGCAGGTTACAACGCCCAAAGTCATCTAGCCCTGCGCTCTCTCTTGAACGTTCATCTGCCTACCAGGATGCCATCTCAGATCAAACAGACCCAAAGCAGAGCGCTGGGTTTACTCGGCCGGCTCCTTCCCAGCACTCACCAAGTCATTAAGGGGCGCTGCTGCCTCCTGGTTCTTCAGGGCCCAACCCTGGCTGTCACTACTGACCGCTCACCCACCACACACAGCTGCTTAGCGACACGTCTGGAGTCTGTCCTGAATCCGTCCGCTTCTCGCCCGGCGCACTGCCCCCATCCCAACTCTGAGCGACAGTCGTCTCCTCACCTTTGTGCCAACCACATTAGCCTCCTAAATGGCTTCTCTGCTTCCAGCCCATGCTCCCCTCCCCAATCCTGTCCGTTCTTGACCTTACCTTTTTAAAATGTAAACTAAGGAGCACCTGGGTGGCTCAGTTGGTTTGGCATCTGACTCTTGATTTTGGATCAGGTCATGATCTCAGGGTCCTGGGATCGAGTCCACAACCAGCTCCCTGCTCAGTGGGGAGACTGCTTCTCCCTCTCCCTCTGCCTCTCCCCACTGCTCGTGCTCTCTCGCTCTCCCTCTCAAATAAATGAATAAAATCTTAAAGAAAATACACATTCTTTAATAAAATTGAGGAATCCCTTTTACTAAAATGTAATGTCCAGTTAGGCTGAAGTCAAACAGGACACCAGGTCTTATTGCAAACCCCCGGGCTGGGTAAGGAGTTTGATAGGGACGGGTACCCTATAGTTCCATGTTTTACCCGCGACTCCCACAACCCTCTCCCCTTCCAGCTTCTCTCCAGAATACACGATTCCATGTCTTTAAACCTCAAAGAAATCACAGGTGAGATACTAGTTTCATTAACAAGTGGAAGGCCGGGCGCCTGGGTGGCTCAGTGGGTTAAAGCCTCTGCCTTCGGCTCAAGTCATGATCCCAGCTCCTGGGATCAAGCCCCGCATCGGGCTCTCTGCTCAGCAAGGAGTCTGCTTCCCTACCCCCCCGCCTGCCTCTCTGCCTACTTGTGATCTCTGTCTGTCAAATAAATAAATAAAATCTTTAAAAAAAAAGAAAAGAAAGAAAAAACAAGTGGAAAGCAGGCCCACTTTGGGAGAAAGTCAAGAGGCTCTGGTGACTGGGCAGGTAAGAGAAGCATTTCCAGATGCTTCTGTTGCCCAAACTCTGGGCATTGCCCCTCCCCCCAAATGCTAAAGTTTGAAGGCCCTCCAGAGATAAAACATGAAGCAAATTGTTCTATAACTCGGCCTATCCAAACCGAGGAGGTAAAATGGTCTGGTCACTTGCAAAGTCTTGCACACTCGGCACTGACTTCCCTAGATCCACCCCCATGACCACACAGGTCTATAAGAAAAGGCTCATCCAGGCCCACGCACCCCTAGTGAACTTGGACAAATCAGGCGACAGCATTGAGGGACAAACGTCTGGGCAGAATTCCTGGCACAAGGTCGGATGAACTAGTACATACGCCTGCAAGGCCAGAAATAGTGGCCCGAGTACCAGCAAGAAAGAAGTGGAAATTGCTGTCACTTCTTCCTGTCCTCACAGACAGTGGCCCGGCTTCCCCGTCCCACCTCCCCCCAGCAGCAGGTTGGGAGAGGAACCGCTCTAAGTTGTACTTGAAGCAAGGGCATAACACTGCTCCTCTCCGGCTCCCTCCGGCTCCCGCCCCCGCCCCCCCCCCGGCCCCCGCCTGCCCTTCCAGGCTGGACTCAACTTGTCTCAGACACTGGGATCCACTTACCTGACTTATAATGGCCTTCCTGGTCAGAAATAATCTATGTCCGGGCGCCGGGGTGGCTCAGTTGGTTGAGCCACTGCTTTCGGCTCAGGTCATGATCCCGGAGTCCCGGGATCGAGCCCTGTATCAGGTTCCCTTGCTCTGCAGGGGGCCCGCTTCTCCCCTCCCTCTGCCTCTCCCCCTGCTTGTGCGCTCACTGTCTCTCTCTCTCTCTCTGTCAAATAAATAAATAAAATCTTAAAAAAAAAAAAAAGAAAGAATCTACGTCCTCAGCTCTTCCCTCGCTTTTATGCTCCTGGGGGTGTCAGGGGCGAGCACGAGGAATGCGCTGTTCGGCTACTCCAGTGCTCTGAGCAGCAGACGCTAAGTCAGCTATCTTGAAAACAAGGCGATGGTCGTGGTTCTGGCAAGGAACGCCAGCCAGACGCCAAGAGTGTTCAATAATCCACAAACATGTGCCCAAGTCACTGGCCAGTAAGTGGAATTTCAAAAAGAAAAAAAAAAAAACCCAGGAAGCCCAAGTCAGGTGAGACGTTTGGTTCCATACTTGTTGTGGACTAAAAAAACCAACAACAATCCCCTCCCCCAAGCCAACGTTCGGTCTCTTCACCAGTGACTGTGGGGAACCCGCTCGGGGCTGGCTGGGGGCTCCGGTCAGTGTTTTCCGGTGCCCGAGCCACCTGCCCCCATCACTGTCTGCTCCGGTGCCAGCGGGTCAGCCCCCCCCAAGCCCAGCCTTCTCTCCCTGCTCTTAGGGGCCCCGCTATGTCCCTCCAAAAGCTGTGCTGAAATCCAAACTCCACGACTACGGAAAGTGACCTTCTTTGGAAAGGGGCTCTTTGCAGAGGTAATTGTGAAGATGAGGTCATCAGGGGGAGGCCCTGATCCAGTCTGACTTACGTCTTTAAAGGAAGCCAGCCAGGTGAGGAGACACACACACACGCATGCACGCGCGCGCACGCGGGCAGAACACCACGGGGGGCAAAGGCAGAGACAAGAGACACATCTACAAGCCAAGGGAACACTAACCATTGCCACAACGGCAGAAGCCAGGGATAGGCAAGACAGGGTTCCCCGATAGCTTTCGGAGGGCGCATGCCCCTGTCGACCCCTTGACGATGGACTTCTGGCCTCCAGAGCCCAAACAGACAACACATTTCTCTTGTTTTAAGCCACCCGGTTTGTGGTACGTTGTTAAGACAGGACAGACACACAGCTGCCACCCTCCAAAAGGAAAGGGGATAGCGCTTCGATGGAGATGGGGGGACGGCTGCCACGACAGGGTTGGGGGAGGCGGAGGCAAGCCGCCATCCCTGTGGACGAAAGACCCAGGGGCCCCGGGGGGGGGCGTTACTCACTGGGACCAGAATCTAATCCGAGCTCTCCTTCCATCGAGTCGCGCGGGCCCCACGGGTACGGCTGCTCCTCCTGCTTGATCCACGACAGAATGTCATGCGCTGAGATCAGAGACTCTGCCGACGGAAAGAAGGCAGTCTGAGCCCTGTTCCCTTCCACGGAGCCTCCCCTCAGAGGGGAGAGAGCCGCCACGAGCAGAGGCCACGGCCGGCGCTCGCAGGACACGTGGCAGCTGTGGTCTGTTTCATGCTGGTCGTCCCCACCCTCCCAGCTGCCCCCGGACACGGTGTCTCGCTTGTGCTCGCTCCTTCTGCAGCTGGCGCCGGAGGAGGAGGCCCGGCCCGAAGTCTGTGCAGGCACAGATCGGAACCTGCATCTTCCAGCTCTGTCCACGGAGCCCCAGAGCAAACGGTGGGTCCAGAACAGGACCGAGGGCTAAGCAGTAGGACTTCAGAACCAGCAGTGGGAGAAGCAGTGAACCAAGGTCTCTGGAGAGCGGAGGTGTGGACTGCTCACTCTACCAGGAACAGCTGGCTTTGCCACCGGGCCGGGAGCCCTTCAGCTTCTCCACTGTGAAGTTGTACAGTGGAAACAACAAGGAACACTAGGTTTTATGTCCGCTCCTCTCTCCCTGGTGAGTGGGGGAGGATGAGACTCTGGGATCATAACCAAACAAGAGGACACTGGACTTCTCTAGCTGTGAAACACACGCGTGCTTCCATATACGCACACACACACAGACACCCATGCAAGCGTACACACACACACACACACACACAGGCCCAAGAAAATGGATCTTCTTTATTGTTCTATATGCCTGGACCCTACCCAGAAGTTTCTGGGAAGACATTTATTTAACTAGTGTTAACCCACAAAAACTTGCAGAAAATGTAAATTTCTTTCTTTCTGTCACGAAAATATACACAACTTTTAAAAGCTTTTCAGGTTATACTTACTGTTCTAAAACTGCCATTGCAGAAATAATTTTAGTATTGGTTACGCCAACACAATAAATGATCCATTTAATGATTCGTTTCAAAAAGCCCTCTGCACTTTACCAATGGTTATATTCCAAAAACTGCTACCAGAGGAATACGCTGCATTTTATTCTCTGAGCCTTTCATTGGCCTTAACCAGAAGCGATCAGATTGATTTCCCGGGACACAAAACTCAGTAAGAATCTCCTTGTCCTTAATACCATCCTGGTGTCTTGCTCACCTGAATTGGGGTCCGTTGGGATATCTCTCTCCGCCAGATCCTGCTGATCCCACACGCACGGGTGCTCCTCCTGTTTAATCCGGGACAAGAGGTCCTGGGCAGAGGCCGGTGAGTCTGCGGGAACAGAGCAAAGCACGCGTCGGGGGACACGACAAGCCTGCCAGTTTGTGTGCTGGGTAAATCTCTCATTTCCTGCAATTACTTTTTTTCCCTAAAATTCAGGCATAATTAAAGGATGCTAATTAATTAAAAGCTTAAGTCGGCCTGGCCCCAATTAATGGAGCCTTTGCTGCCAATAAGGGTATCCTACAGGGGAGCCCATTCCTGCGGACTCCAGGCCTTACACGCACACTCAGCTTGAAAGCAGAGCACCAGCACGGACATGGGCATTCCTAAGGGGATTTTCCCAGGAACATGATGCCTTCCAGGAAGCCGTTTAGATCCAGCATTTCGTTGGGATTTTTCTTTCTTTTTCTATTTATGTACTTATTTTAGAGAGAGACAGAGAGTGATCACACGAGCAGGGGAGAGGGAGAGAGAGTCTCAAGCAGACTCTGTGCTGAACACAGAGATCCATGCGGGACTTGATCTCACGACCCTGAGATCATGACCTGAATTGAAATCAAGGGTCATACGTTTAACGGACTGCATCGCCCAGGCGCCCCCTTATTGGGATTTTTCTAAGATGTATGCTACGTCTTCTTTCTTCTGTGGTCTGTTAAAACCTCATTCAACATCATTGCCTTCTTATCTCTTACAGATTTCTTTGAAAAGACTAATACTGGACCGCTGTCCAGGGGCACGCCTGTGGGAATGGGACTGGCCTTTCCCCAACTCCGACGCTACTAGCACTTACGTGGGGGGGCTGGTGAGGCTCTGACCAAGGGGGGGGCTAAGGTTTGTGGGGTTCCAACCTATGGATAAGTATCTTACTAGATCTTGTGATGGATAATTTTGTGACAGCCAGGGCACAGTACCCACATAGTTGCATGGACATTATTCTTTTTTTTTTTTTAAAGATTTTATTTATTTGTCAGACAGAGAGTGAGAGCACAAGCAGGGGGTACAGGGGGCAGAAGGAGAAGCAGACTTCCTGCTGAGCAGGGAGCCCGATTCGGGGCTTCATCCCAGGGCTCTGGAATCATGCCTTCATGCTGAAGGCAGATGCTTAACCGACTGAGCTACCCAGGCACCCCCAGACATTATTCTAGATATTTCTGTAAATGGAGTTTTAGTTTTGTTTTGTGTGTGGGGGTTGTTTTTTTTTTAAGAGAAGATTAATATTTCAATCAATAACCCCTGTCTTCCATAATGGGGGGGGAGCTCTTCCCAACAGGTGAAGGCTTCCACAGAAAACGATGGCTCACTCCTAGGGATGAAGGAATCCGGGCAGATGACTGTCCTGGGTCTCCAGACCACAGAAGGTGCACATGGCAGCCTCTACAGTCCCTGAAGCTAGTTCCTTAAAATCAGTCTATCTGTCTCTCTCTCTCTCTTTCTCTCTCCACACGCAGACACACACCCACACACACCCTGTGGAGTTTCTCTGGAGCATTCTAACACACATATGCTCTCAGAGGCTTCTCACAGAGTCCAGCTGGAACGTCATGTAAGAGGAACCCTCCAGCCTACCCCATGGGCACAGAGGCAACAACCCATAACTTGCTGAAGACAACGAAAGCCCTTCCCAGTCAGGAGCAGGGTGGACGGACGGACGGACGGACGGATATATTCCCCGACCACAGTGGCCATTGCTCATTGTTACACTTAGTACTTCCACCTGATGCTCCTCTTCAAGGGGAGGAACAGTTAAAAACCGATACAAAAAGAGAGAGGAAATAGGACGAGCTAAGCCCAGATGTGCTGTTGGCGCCCCACGGGAAATCCCGTCTCTCGGCCCGTCCCAGACCCAACTCCTCCACTTCTGGCTCTGGCCTCTGGTTGGCCACACGCAGCGGATGCTGGCGGGGGCCTGCAAACCCTGCTGGCCCTTTCCGCTCCCTCCCTGGCTTGGGCAGCCGCTGGGCCCACTCACCAGTAATGGACTCCGTGGGGATGGCTCTTTCCTCCAGGCCCCGCTGGCCCCGGACACACAGTGCTTCCTCCCGCTTCACCTGTGAGGACGAATCCTGGGCAGGCACCAGCGGCTCTGCTCCTGGGGCAAGAGAAGCATGTCATTTGGTGTATTGTTTTGAACAGTCCTCACCCAGATGTTCTTGGTGTCAGGAATGCAGGCGACGGCACTCGTCAGCATGGGGGGCCTCAGGTTCCCGCGGACAACTGCGGGGAACCCCAAGAAGTGGAAGGTCTTGGGCGCAGAGAAATAATCAGTATTCAGGACGAAGGGGTAGGCCAAGCCGTAGGATGAGATGTAATAAGGCCAGGAGAGAGTTCCAGAGAACGGCCCAACCTGGGGTTTGTTTTCATCAGAACAAGGCCAGAAGTTTGACCTCTGGGTACAGAGGCTCCTTTTCGTTTTTCACCCCAATCAAAGAGAGGTGGCCACATACACACACACACACACACACACACACACACACAATCATTAGCAAGCCTTCCACCTGGCCGCATCCTGCATGGATAACACACAGCGTCCTCACACATACAAGACAATGACATGTCCTCTCTGTAGACTCCAAGGTGTGACAAACAGGGTGTGTCCTTCTGATGTTCCATGACGCAAGGTACGACCCCTGAGAGCAGGGAGCTCAGGTCAGGGGCAAGATCAGAGGAAAAACCGGAAGACCTGAGTCCTGGTTTCCACTATGGCCCCAGCCCAGCTGGGGAGGCAGCCGACCTCTCTGGCTCAAGGCCTGCTGGTTCCACCCACAACACGGGCACAGCAGTCACCATCCCAGCTCACGCACGGGGACGGAGGACAAGGTGACCCTGCTGAGGACCAGGGCCCTGCTGAGCTCAGCACCTGCAGTGCTGGAAAACGGGGCGCAGGGCATTCAGATGAACTGCTCCCAACAGGCCAGTGCACAGAGACAGAGTCGATCAGTGGTGGCCGGGGGCTGGGGGCCCGGGAGAACGTGGGAGTGACTGCTCATGGGTCCAGGTTTCCCATGACGAAGAGGTTCTGTGCTGGTTACACAACTTTGTGAACCCCTGGATTATACACTTTTAGGGGTGACTTTATTTATGGCATACGGATTATAGCCCAATGAGAACAGACTGGAAAGGAGGGGGCTGCCTCCAAGCGACCTTCTAAGGGACCTTCCTGAAGAAGGACAGAGTCTGTATGATAAGGCAGAGAACATGGCTCAGGCTCGGCTGTGCCCAGGGCAGCCCCACTCCAGAGAGCGGAGGCCCTGAGGAAAGGCCTCCGGGGCTCAGCCAGGACCAGAGCCCTGGCACCTTCCATCTCGGTGAGAGCTGACCAGGGGCGGCGCTGTCTGGAACGAGGTCTCCCTGGCTCCTCTCCTGCCCCTCCCTGGACCTGGGGCTCTTGTCCGCTGCCATCACCTGTGTCTGGGTCCATTAGGATTTCTCTCTCTTCTGGGTCACGCTGCTCCCACACGCAAGGCTCTTCCCTGGGCTCCACCTGCGATGGGGCATCTGGCTTGGGCACTGTGCCCTCCGTGTCTGGAATGAGTGAGGGGAAGGAAGGACATGGTGAAGTTGACCCACGGACCCCGATCAAGGGCGGCGGCAGAAGTCTCCCCACTCCAGAGCCCCTCCCCCGCCGAGAGCCCCTCTAGGTGGTACCCTCACCTACGTCAGCTAATCTCTTGGGAGGAACCTGAAAACAAGGCACCAGATTCCCAGTTCTGGTGCAGAAACATCTGGACCCCGGCAGCCAGCTGCAGCCCGGCTGCGGCCTGTGCAAGGCTACGGGGAGGCAGCTCATGGTCACGTGCCAATGATGCGGTCTGGCCATATTCCAGAATGAAAGCAGCTCAGTGCTATAGTGACAGGCCCTCTTACTGGGTTTCTAACTGTCATCTGGTTATACTCGTTCTGTCTCTATGGCCTCACGAGCAGACAGTCACTCGCATCTCCATCAGGGATGAACTTGAACGCTGTGCCCGCGTCTGACAACCGTTCCACTGCGCTCTGCCCAGACCGCCCCGGAGGAGGGAAGGAGCTCTTACCCAGGGACATCAGGGTTTTATAGTTCTCCTTGACGAGGTTGTTGTAAAGCTCCTTCTGCCATTCGTCCAAGTTCTTCCACTCATCCTCAGAGAAGTAGACGGCGATGTCGACAAACGTCACAGGAACCTTGGCCAAAAGGAGTCTTAGTCTGACACCTGCTTGCCCCCCCTCCATCGGCCACGGGGCCCTTTCCACCCCAGAGCCCGCTTCTGCTCGCCCCGGCTCCCCATCCCCCAAATCCCAGCCCGGTCCCCTGGAGTGGAGTCAGCCCACCCTATTCCGGATCTTCTCATGCTCCCAAAACAAAGATGGTCGACACTGCCTTTTTTTTTTTTTTTTTTTTAAGGCATTTCACCATATCCTCTGTAATTTCACTTTCAGGGGAACTGGGTCCCTGAAGGTAAAGCCAAAGTCAATCCTGCTTTTGGCACGCAGGGTGAGAGTGGTGTGGAAGGTTCTGGGCACGGGGACCAGTGAGCCGAGCACAGTAAAACCCTGTTAGGAAACCTGTCTTTCCAGTCAGGTTACTACCTCAGCAAGGTACGCAGTTATATTTTTGTCATTAAAAACATGTAAATCTAAGGGCAGGCGCTGAAGCTCCAGGACCGCGTTGTTTTGTTCACGGCGACATCCCAAGCGTCTAGAAGCAGAGTCTGGAGCCAGCAAATATTTGTTGACTATGTCGAGCGGCTGTTGCCAACATGAGGAAGAGCCCTGGCAGCCTGAGTCATCAGTCCCAGATGCCGGGCCCCTGTTCGTCCAGGCAGTCTCGTCTGTTCCATGAAACTGTTACTTTGGTTTGACAAGGATCCTTGTCTGGGCTCATCTCAGACGCTCACCAGTGTGGCCTCGCCTTGGTCCCCATCGTTCAAAAGGGTTTCACTTCACGACTTTAACGTCTGAACTTCCCTGCTGGGACACGTAGCCCTGCCCCCCCAGCCCCCACCCCCAGAGGACCAGTCTTCCACTCACACTGGGCAACCCAACCCCCCCCTTCTCCCCGGCCCTAACCTGAGTCCACTGGTCTTCACACCTGCATACAGGACCAAAGCTAGCCCAAGTGGCACCTCTGTCCCCATCAGGAAAGGACAGCCCTCTGGGGCTCCAGGCCCTCTGGTGTCCAGCTCGGTGAGTGGGTGGCACCTTCCCATGAATTGGAAATGTCTGTTCTCACATCAGGTGCCCATAACCCCACGGGTATCCTGTGCGGGTGTGGTGGGCACACGTGTGTCACCTACTACTGACAGCTCACCCACCAGCCAGCTTTAGAGACAGAACACAACTTTAAATTTCCTGGACCTTCCACCAGACTGGGGCACATCCCCAAGCCGAGAAAATGGATACAGACCACTCTGTTCATTTTCACTTCCTGCCCCTAGAAAAAGTCATGGAATTCTGCCAGCGACACCTACCATTCGTTCATGCCACTCGTCCCAAGGCTGCTTCGGAAGCCTCTGGGGATCTTGCGGACGTCTCTCCTGCGCTCCCTGGGAGGCTTCTTTCCAACTCTTCCTTCTCCCCAGCCCTCCCGCCCCTCCCGCATCTTCCCCATCCAGGAGCCGGATCCAGGATCAGTCCGGGAGCCTGATCCCGGGTGGCTGCTGGCAAGCTCCCTTCTCACCAAGCCAACCCCCTGCTCACGTGCCCTTCACTTCTCCAGCACCTGCCTGTGGGACTCAAACACTCAAACTTTTCTCTTTGACGTCTCAGGCTCTACCCTCTCCAATGGCTTTCCCTTGCAAGTCACCCGACCTAAGACGAACCACCCGCCACTCAACCCCAAAGTCTCAAGCAAACTCCACTCTGCCTCTTTACTTGAAACACCCCAAGAGACACGTTTTGTGTTTCCTTCTTCACAAGCCATGCATCCTTTCCCACCTTGAAATCTGTCCGTGAACCAACCCCCATGCTCTGAAACCACACCCTGAAGGCCACCAGTAGCCATTGTTAACCTTTACCCTTTCAGATCGCCTTTTTGGAATCCACTTCTTGCCTGGTTCCCCCGACTCTGCTTCCTCCTGCCCACCCAGCTTACTGCCTCCTCCTCTGCCCCCAGCCCCTGGCTCTGCCCTTCCCCGTCCCTCTGCTTTCTCCTCCGCAAGCTCGTTCTTCGCACAACTCCCGTGGTTACCTCTTTGCCAACAAACAATACTCTTCCATTTTCCTTGCTCCCTTGCGGGTTCAGATTTCAAGGGCCCTCAGAGCGGCTCCATTTAATCATCTCTGAAGTACCTCAACTAAATGTTTCCAACACCAAGTTCATCATCTTTTCCAACATGCCAAGCCCTCTGCGTCACCTCACCATTTCTATGAAGTGTCACAATTCTGGAATCAGAGTCGCACAGTTGGAAAGAGACATCAGGACATAAAAACTTCCCTGGGCCAGGATACAGCAGAAGTCTGTCTGGCCAGAGACGGCAGGGAGCCTACCTATGAGTTATCTGTCAGCCAATTAACAGACATACTAGAATCCAAAAGGCATGTGGGATCTGAGAAACAACAGCCTTCCCTGAATCCCACAAAGAGAACGCACTTAGCGTGGCTGACACTACACAGTGAATTATAACTATTAATCGTAACATTAATTAACTCTCTTGTGGTGCTTCATGGTGGTTGGTTTTAAAATATATCCACAAATTCTTCGGGAGTCCCTTCAAAAAGTAGAGCGCAGTGTTCCTCCCCTCGAGCGTGGACAGGATTTAGTGACTTGCTTCTAACAGTGACGTGTACAATTTCTGAGACCAGGTCATAAAAGACAGGACAGCTCTCTCTTGGCTCACCCTCTCTGGGCAGAGCCGGCTGCCATGTTGTAAGGACACTCAAGCAGCCATGTTGGAATGTCCACACAGTGAGGACCTGAGGCTTTGCCAATGGCCAAGCGACTGGGCCATCCTGGAGGCAGAGCCTCAAGCCTCAGCCAACCCTTCAGATGACCACAAACTCAGTCAACAGCTTCATTACAACTTCATGACCCTCTGAGCCAGAATCACTCAGCTGAGCTGCTCCTGAATTCCTAACCCACAGAAAATGCAAGATGGCAAATAATTATATTTTTAGACTCCAAGTTTTGGAGTAATTTGTTACCCGGCAATAGAAAACTAAGACAACAGGCTACATGGTCTTGCCCGTCAACAAAATCAGTGACTCCTCACAACCCATCAACACAATCAGTGACTCCTCATCTTACAGATGAGAACACTGAAACTCAGAGTGCCCAGCCGGGTATTTACTGACGAAATTATGTACTTAACACTTCACTTCTTCCGAAAAATATGGAGACCTAGAAGACCCAGTCCCTCACGTGGAAGCCTGAGCTCTCCCTCCGGACAGAGTCACACGGCAAACACTTTCCGGATACCGACCGAAGCCGGTGCAGTTACAGGCAAGGAGACACAGTGGTGAACCAAGCAGAAATTACGTTCCGGTCAGGGAAGACCAACCAAGAAGACAAAAAAAGAAGTAAATATTTAAGGTGCTCGATGGCACAGCGCTTCGGAGAAAACGGTAGCAGGGATGGGGAAAGTGGGCGCTGGGACTGGGGGGACGTGGTCTTTGGTGTTGGGGGCCATGGAAGGGCAGACCTGACGGAGACGACAGGGAGGGAGCTTTCCCATGGAGCGAAGTCCCTGAGGTCAGACTGTGTGGGTGGAAAGGAGGGGACAAAAGGGGCAGAGGGGAGGTGAGGTCAGAAAGGTGGGGCCGGACAGGGGCCCTGATGGAATGGGGGCTTTTGCGCTGCATGAGGTGGGAAGCCAGTTGGGGGTTTAAGCAGCGGTAACCGATTTATATTTTTAAAGGATCACTCTCGCTGCTCTGCTGGGGACAGATTGTGTAGGGGGAGGGACAAGGATGGAGACAGGACCAGGCAGGAGGCCCTGGCAACTCTCAGAGGCGAGGTGACGGTGGCTTTCCCCAGGCAATGGTGGGAGCCGTGAAGGTGGAAAGGAGTGGTCAGCCTGGGGACGGTATTCTGAAGAAAAGTCAGACGACATTTACGAATACATCAGAAGGAGGGTTGAGAAAGAGAAGCAAACGTGACCCCAGAGTTTTTGGCCCAAGCCACTGGAAGGGCAGAGCTATTTCCATGGAGACGAGGATGCGGCTGAAGAGGTTTCAGGCAGGAGATGGGAGTTCACTTCGTTGTGTTAAACCTAAGACCTTGCCTGAGTCCTGCGGCAGTAGCAGGTAAGCACGTGAATCTGGCTTTCAAGAAGGAAGTCTGGGCAAGAGGTGGGGAGGGAGCGGGCGGGGGAGACTGCTGACAGCACCCAGGCTGCACTTAAAACCTGAAACTGAGCGAAATCATGAGGGAGGGAAGAGAGATAATGAGCCAAAGGCCAACAACACCCAGCCCGGGACCACCCCAAACCTAAGAGGTCAGGAAGAGGTGGGGAAGCCCGTGAAGGAGACTGAGCAGGAGCCACCAGGAGATAGGAGATAGGTGACCTCAAGAGAGGTCACCCGGAAGCCCCGGGAAAAGCTGTCTCAAGGAGGGGGCGGTAACCCGCGTGCAACGTCACCTCGAGGGCAGAGGAGATGATGGCAGAACGGACTGTGGGCATCATGAGGATGGAGAGGTGGGAGCAGAAGCCTGATGGGCAGAGGCTCCAGAATGATCCAATCATCTCCTTACGGGGATACTGAGAATAGAGGAACATGCGCAATTAGAGTGTGGAGGACGCAGCGTCAGAATCCGGATAATCGGAAACTCAAGGGACGCATGGCCTAGGATCGTCTGCAGACGGATTTCAAGGAAAGATGACAGATGCAGGAGGAACCGCAAGATTTAACGAGACTTAAAAGACACAGCCCCTTCTTCCGTTCTCATTCAAACAAACTAATAGAAAACAAATTAAACTGCATTTGGAAGAAAAGAACATTTGAACGCTGATTGGATAGTTGAGTAGGTGGAGGCTTTTGTGGTGGCGGTAGTAACGCTAAAGTCTTATTTCAGAAAAAGAGTCTCCACCTTTCAGAGCTACACACTGAAATATTACCAAAACCAAAACCAAAACCAAACCCAAAACCCAAAAAACTGATGCCTGAGATTGGCTTCCAAATAAAACAGGAGGGGAGGGGGGTCGAAAGGGGGGGTGGGGTGATGGACATTGGGGAGGGCATGTGCTATGGTGAGTGCTGTGAAGTGTGTAAACCTGGTGATTCACAAACCTGTACCCCTGGGGATAAAAATACATTATATGTTTATCAAAAAAATTTCAAAGTTGAAAAGAGAAAAATCAATCAATCAATCAATCAATCAGGAGGGGATGTGGGTGGGGCCTGAGAGGAAACAAGACTGACCAGAGCTGACAGCTGTGGGGGGCTGGACGATGGGCCCGTGATGGTTCCTCACCCTATTCTGTGTACTTGTGTGCATGTTTGTTTTCTATAATAAAAAGGTTAAAAAGGAGAGGGAGAGAAGGGACCGGAGACGGTAAATACGATACGTTTAAGGAATTCTGCTTAAAGAGGAGTAGAGACATGAGGCACTAACTGGAGGGAGAGGCAAGGCCTAGGGAGGTTTTCATCACAGAGATGGGTGACGTCTAGGACATCTAGAACGGCCCGCAGGGGGAGAGTGGACGACACAGAGGAGAACGGGGAGAAGTGAGTGGGTGGGGGGAGTCGTGCGGGGTGGAAGCGTGGGCCAGCAAGGCCGCGGGAACAGGGAAGCCAACAGGCTCCAGGTGGCATCAGGGAGATGAGCATAGTGGCTGCTTCTTGGAGTGACTCTACGTTCTCAGTAGACCAGAAGGCTGGGTCATTGATGGACAGTGCAGTGTTGATGACCCAGGAGGTGGGGAGTGGGGGCAGGTGCAGAAGAGGGAGTGGAAGAGGGAAATGGAACATGAATTCTGAGCTGCGAGAAAGCCCACAGAGGGGATGGCCACAACTTCCTGGCAACTCCTGTGAGCGTAGTTTGTCTTAGCCGCATTCAAATGTGCATGTGCAAAGATAACCAACGACCAATGGTCCTCTGTAGGTGCCAAGTGGAAAACCCAAGCATGAAGAGCGGCAGGAGTCTCCAGACAACCAGATACCTTGGATTATTGGGAAAGGTGACAGGAAAGCCTGACAGAAGCAGGCATAGTCTGTGGAGAATGGGTAGAGGGCAGCCTCACGGAGCTAGAACATTCGTGGCTAAGTTAAGGAGAGGCAGGCTATAAGAGACACTGAAATCAGGGGTGCCTGGGTGGCTCAGTCGGTGGAGTGTCCAACTCTTGATTTTGGCTCAGGCCATGATCTTGGGGTCACGAGATCAAGCCTCACGTCCAGCTCCACGCTCAGCACAGAGCCTGCTTAGGGTGCTCTCCCTCTTCCTCTGCCCCTCCCTCCCCGCCCGCCCCTCACCACAAGAGGGAGCCACGAAGTGCTGGGAGAAGGACCAGCCAAATGAATCAAAAGTTTTGTGCCAGTCCTCACCTCCATCTCTTCCCCTGGGGACCACCACATACCTTGGGCACCTCCCCCTTGCTGCCCGGGGGCAGCCTCAGGACCCAGAAATTTCGGTTCCTCAGCAGGTTCTCCATGTTCTCCAGCCGCCTCTGCAGCAGCCCGTACTCCTGCAGCAGGGTCCCCAGCACGGCCCACTTGCTCTCCATGTGGTTCCCGAACTCCACGGCTGTCTTCTCGCAGTCCGCCAGCTTCTTCTCGGCCGTCCCCGTCCGCCCCTCCAGATTTAGCAGCTGGCTGGCCTGGGCATCCACCTTCCTCTCCACAGCCTGAATGGCAGCCACCACAGTCCAGAGTGAGATCTCCGCCGTGGGCAGCTGGGGCTCTCGCATCATGCGGTCCGGGAAGACAGGTGCCCTATCTGGGAAGGGCGGGAACTGAAAAGGCATCGGTCGCCGAGCATCCATGTCCCACTCTTGAGCCTGTGTGCAGAGGGAGAAAGTGACAGCTTGGGCGGAGACCCTAGGGGAGGTGGGGAGGGGAGCCTGAGAACAGAGAACAACGAATCAGATGCCACAGCTTCCCACCCTTCTGCCATCCCCACCCCCCCCAGGCTGGGGTGTTCATTCCTGTCCCCAGCAGTAGCTCGACTAGTCCCCCAGTGAACCTTCCCATTTCTGGCCTGCAGGAGTCACGACGGTCACTGGTTTACCCACCAGACCCTTTGCAAGTCAAGGCTGTGGACCGTCACCCACGATGTCACCTACCCCTTTCACAGCACAGCTGCTCTCTTCAGGGGCTAGGCCTGATGATGAACTCTCTCTAGAGTCGCCTAGTGCCTTCTGATTCAAAGTAAGAATTTCCCCGCTTAAGTCATCTGACCCTAATCTCCCCTGTCATCTCTAAGCAGGTTAGGGCAAGAATGATTATCTCCGCTTTAAAGATGATGGGATTGAGGCAGAGAGACAGCGATGGCCATTCCACCACTCCTGGTTTCACTGCCAGCGGGAGGAGCGCGAGGTGTTGTGGGTAATAAAAGCACGGTTCGGGTAATCGGCTGCCCCCGTCCTGGCAGCTGCGACCAAGGGAGACCCCAGAGAGCCCACAAGAGTGAGCGGACGAGCAGCATTTTTTCCATATCCAACTCCTGATTCACATTTTCTAAAATGAAAATAGGTTTGCTAAAAAATGTCACTCACTGAGGAGAGGAGGGGACGTGCCTGTGAGGACTTACCAGGCCCCTTCCTACCCCTCGAAGCTGAGGCCCCTTGAGTCCATGTAGGGAGCTGAGCTATGACCAAGAGAGGGTGGGCCTAGGTCCCTGGTGACCCGGGAACGGGTCCCATACCGCACCAGGACCCAGGGCTTCCCGGCCAACAGCAGGGCTGATAACCGACTCCCCTCGCCATGTGGGACGGGAGGGGCTGTCATTTTCTTTCCTCCCTGTTGCTGCCGACGAGGCCCGACGAGGCCCGACGAGGCCCTCCGGCTGGGCAAAGCGGAGGCCTGCTGCTGAGAGGTGACGGGGGCTGGCCAGGGACAGGCATGCCAACTGCCCTCTCCAACTCAGAGCGGCTGTGAGAGCCACAGAGGAGCACCCCACAGCTCCCAGGGAGTCCACCCAAGACATGGGATAGAGGGGAGCAGGGCCCCGGGTGCCAGACCCTGCTAAGAGAAGAGGTGAAGTTTCCATCAAAGCCATCCGAGCTCACGCAGGCCTCGCTCCTGCCGGCACATAGTAAGAGAAAAGGGCTGATGGTGAAGTTCAGGGCGTCACCAGGCCCAGATGACTTTTGGAAGGTTCAGAGCCCTGAGACCAAAAAACGATCCCACACAGCACAGCAACTCCTGGCCGGGTGGAGAAGCAGGCCGGGGCACGGGGTGGGGGCTTCTGCGGGGTGAGCCCGGGGCGGCTCCCACACTGGCCCCGGGAACACTACTCAGCTCTCACGCTCTGCACAGTGCCCCGCTCCCAGACTCCAGCGCGCACTGAGATCCTTACGGGGCTCCCAGACCTGACTGGGGTCCACTCTCCACCCCCAGACGCCGCCGATCACACAGGATGGGAACAAAGTTGGGCATCGGTAGTCTGAAAAGCTGCTCAGGTGACTCCAGGGTGCAGCCAAGTTTGCCAACGGCTGCAAACGAGGCAAAGTCACCTCTCAACCGCCCCCTTCCTCCGCCACACCCGGCGCAACGGGAAAGTGAATTACTCGTTGCACTTGGCGAGAGACGGCCGTACAGCGCTCGTGCACACCTTTCTGTCCAGGTGGCTGGGGTGTGACCCCGCGGGGGCACTCCGGGGCGCACACGGCCGGTGGCCGGGGGACGAGCGCGGCGGGCCGAGCGCTCCAACGCCCAGCGCGAAGCGGAGCCCGGGCCGAGGTGGGGTGGGGTGGGGGCCGCGGTCACGGCTCCGCTGGGTCCCCGCCGCCTTCCCCGCGGGGCCTCCTCGGGGCGCCGGCACCGGGCCCGGCCAGCACGCGGCCTCGGGGCCTGCTGCTCGGCTACGCGCGCGCGCGGGCCAGGCCTGCTCGGCGCCGCTGCGCCCCGCCTGCCGCGCGAGTCCGCCCGCGCCCCGGCCCGCGCCGGGCCTCGGATTCCGCCCCCGGCGCTTCGCCCCCACCGCCCCCCACGGCCCCCCGCCGGCGCCCGCAGCCCCGCGCCCGCACCCCCAGCCCCGCAGCCCCGCGCCCCGCCCCCACGGCCAGGCGGCGCGGCCATGGCGCTGGGCGGGGGCTGCACCCACCTGCATGGGCGGCATTCCCTCGGCCATTTCCCCGCGCAGCGCCGGCTCCTGGTGGCACACCTCGTCCGGGGGCAGAGCCTGGGCCCAGCTCCAGCTCCCGCTGTCCAGCCCCAGGCCCTGGATGCCCAGCTGCTGAGGCTGCGGCCGTGTTGACACAAACTGCATCCTGGGAGTGCTGTTCCCCGCTCGGGCCGGCCAGGGAGAAGAAGAACGTTTTCCAGGCGCCTTCCCCCTCGCCGGGGCCGGACAGCTCCATCTACAGCCCGTAGGAGCAAACAGTCCCCTTCGGCGGCGCTCCCCGCCCCTGCGCAGCCAGCTCGCCAGCCAATGGTCTCCGAGCTCCTGCCCGCCTGCAGGGACGGCGGGGGCCACTTGGCTGGGGGCGGGGCCGCTCCCACCGCCGCCCCCAAAGTGGCCCTGGGAGGATCTGCTCCTGGGAGCCCTCCGTGTGGGACGGCCTGCCCTAAAGTCCCAAACAATGCCAGGTCCTGATTCCTGTGAATTCTGCAGATATGTATTGGGTATCCCAGAGGAAAACGGGGACTGACCCTTTTGAAATTTTTGCAAGACGAATCCTGGCCTTTGCCCTTCCCTCCTGCCTTTGCGGGCTTTACCTCCCACTCTCCCTCCCCAGTCCAAATTTACTGGGACCAATTCCAGGCCTTTGCATTGGTCTGGCTGATATAGAAGGGATCTGGGCTAATGTGTCAGGAGAGGACGGTACTCTCCCTCCCAAGTAAGGCGCAGGGCATTTTAACAGCAGGCTCTGCCGAAACCTTTAAATGTAGGTCAACATCACTTTGAAACATCAAGTCAAATCAGAGGAGGAACCAGGGGAAGGCCCAGGGAGGCCGCTGGAGAAGAGAGGGTGAGGGCGGGAAATTCACCCCTTCATTCCACAAATATTTATTGAGCAGCTACTAGGCCCCAGGTACAGCTTAGGCAGAGGTGGGCTTTACATTTGCATATACCTGAGATTAAGTTCCCAAATCACAGCTCTCTAGCTGTGACTGGGAGCAATTTCACTTCTCTGAGCTTCCCTAAGTCTCTTCAAATAGAAATGAAGCAAATAATGTCTGCTTTGCAGCTGTACAGTCAAATGAGGTGAGATCAGTGCTTAGCCCATAACAGACACCCAGCAAGGGTAGTTACCCCCCAGAGATAAGTCTTACAAGCATCCTTAAAATTGTGGCTACTCTGTTTTCCTAAATGACTGGTTCCTATCTTCTTAGGACAGAGATCTCCAGAGCTACTTACTGCCCTGTGTAGAGGCAGACCTACCACACAATTACCTCAGGCGGGTACCCTTTGGTCCCACTGCTTAGTAAAATAAAGGGCATTACCCGCCCAAGTGAGACGTGTGCTTAGAGCATCATATTCAGAACAATTACCAGGTGCTTTCTCTGTCAGGCATCCAGATGCAGAATGAGTATCTTGTGGACCCCCATATCCTCAAGCTGTTTACAGGTTTGTGAAGGTTATGTTCCTAGAAGTCCGTGATGGCCTCCCCTCCATTCCCTGGCCACAGGCTGTGCCTTGATTGTAAAAACCACGTCCACTATTGTCGGGGGAACTAGACAAGCAGAGTGTGAAAAGTTCCAGGTAAATTTATTTCCCCGAGTGAGACACATTTCAGAGTGCATATTCTGACCCACCAATCAACAATCATCTTCTCGCTTTCCTAAAGGTGGGAAAGAGAGGCTGGATTAGCCCCAATGGTTTAAGCCATCTTTTCAGTAAAAAGCAGTTAAAACCCTCAAGCATTAAACTAGTTATAACACTAGTTATAACCGACTTACACAGTAAGTCACCATCACAGGACAGCCGCTGCGTGTTGTTCCTTCACGGAGGGCGGATTTTCACGAAGCCCGCCACACCTGAAACCCCTGCAGTCAGAGCGGCTGCCCAGGGCCAGAGGTTGCATTCATTGCCATGACATACACAAAGCGACTCAAATCCAACAGAAGTTAAGTGCATGGGTTTCGCTGTACTAGAGCGGTTCTATAACAGCCATGCCTAGAGACTGCAGGCCACAAAAAAAGTGGCTGCAGCAGGGGGGACGTGAAACAGGGGTGATCAGGGGGCATCTCCCAGAAGGAAAACAGGAAGGGCGTGAGGAAGGGGATCCTGCAGCTGCACTGGCCCACGGACCCTCTGTTGAGTACTCCAGTGACCAACGGACTGGCAGGGCTGGGAGCTGGGCTAGGATGGGAGAGATCCTGTCCTAGGAGAGCTGTCGGGTCACTAGGCTTGTTCCTCTGAATCACTGGGTAACTGTGAGGCAGTTGTCTAAATTACTGAGGAGCAGAGTCAGCGCCCCTGGGCAACGTGGATCATAAAATGTCAAGTGTCAGTATTAATGAGCATCTCTCGGAAGGGAAGGACCCAGGACTAGCCCGTCCATCCCTCAGTGGGAGCTGCTTTTCATCTCCTCGCTAGGATTCTAGAGCTAGTGCTCTAGACAGGGAATTCGAAGCGAGAGATGCTGAACCAGAGTATGCGGGAGAGGCCAAAGGAGAGGGAAGACATAAATTCCTGAAGGTTTATGTGTCGCGATGGCTAATTTTATGCATCAGTTTGACTGGGCCAATGATGACCAGATAGCTGGTAAAACGTTTTTCTGGGTGTGCCCGTGAGGGTGTTTCCTGAAGAAATTAGCATTTGAATCCAAAGACCAGAGAAGAGGCACTCAAAAAAGTGACATCCAATCCATTGAGGGCCTGAGTAGAAAAAGGCAGAGGGGATGCAGATTAGCTGAGACATCCGCCTCCTCCTGCCTCTGGACATTCACTGTCCTGGTTCTTGGGCCTTTGGACTCAGAATGAATTCCACCCCTGGCTTGCCTGGTTACCCAGCTTGCAAATGGTAGATCATGGAACCTCTTGACCTCCCTAATTACAAGAGCTAATTCCTAGAGTAAATGTCAACTCATAGGTGGCTGCGTATGCTTTTAGTTCCGTTTCTCTGGAGAACCCCAATACATGTGTCCGTTATTACCTAAGTCTTCCTGCTGCTCCCGTGCGCTCCAAGCCCCACCAACAGTTCCAAGCTTCATTTCAGAAAGGAAACCTCCAGATTTCACGCAGCTAAGTGAACAGTGTAACCAGATTTGCACTGCTGTCCTGCTGTCTCCTCAGGCCTAATTTAACAAGCAGGCTTAGTGACAATAGTGTAATCCATGGGAAGAGAAAAGCAGAGCAGCTTCAGCTCCCCTCACCCTCTGACCTATCTGTGGTTACAACTTGCTGTCTTCACTTGAGGATCTAGTTATGCCAACCTCCAAAGGAAGGGGAACCGGTAGGCGTCCAAGCCATCGGCATCCTAAGTGTGATTAAGAGTCAGAGGCAGGGCTTATAGAGGGGAGGGCACTATTTAGACAAGGGAGAAAGTGTTGATGTGGGGATCACAGTAAAATATTTTGTATCACAGGGGTGCCTGGGTGGCTCAGTAGGTTAAAGCCTCTGCTTTCAGCTCAGGTCATGATCCCAGGGTCCTGGATCAAGCCCCGCATCAGGTTCTCTGCTCAGCAGGGAGCCTGCTTCCCCCTCTCTCTCTGCCTGCCTCTCTGCCTACTTGTGATCTGTCAAATAAATTATAAAATATATATATTTTGTATCACACAGTTTTTAGGTCTGCTTGCTCACACTGATGAGTTTTCAACATGCTTGCCTTTTCAGATCCGCCTTTTACCAACATTTTTTATTCAAACTTAAGTTTGCCCATGCACGTGCACGTACACACACTTTTTCCCTCTTTCTCACTAACTTCTGAAAATTCCTGCTTTTCAGAAAGTTTAGAGAAATTACTTTTTCCTTCCTGAGTTTATTCTCAGCCTACATCCAATAGGCATTTCATCACCTTTTTTTACAAGTCTTGACACTGTAGACAAGTGAAGTTTGTTGGCTTTTCTTCGGTTCTTAATGACTGTGTGGTACTTTGCTCCGTTGTAATAAACATGTAATTGTTCGGGTGACTAAGTGAGTTAGCTGCTCAAGGGTTCTATCCCAACAGTACCTAGGGCTTAGAAACCCTGCATAGGCAGGACACAGGTTTCGTGCTGGGAATTAAAAACTGTAGTATGTTCTCTCGAATCTTCTCAATGGGTATCTCTTCAATTTTTGAGTGTGGATTTGATTACTAAAAATGGCCAAAATTATTCAAAATCAAGACCGGAGCACATACAACAATAATGGTTTTTCTAAATGCAACAAAAAGGGTGTGAAACCACGCGTTATTGTTAAATCCGAGCTGGTAATGACATCACCATGGTCCTTCTTCATTCTTCAGCAATCTGCCAGCGTCACCACAACAGAAGTCAGGGTACAGCGCAGGCCCCCATGCAGTTCCCGGTTTCCGGTTCCCATGTGTGCTCAGGTGGGATCCCACCAGTGTTTCACAGACCAGGTCTCCGGACAGCACGAGCAGTGGGCACCGCTGAAGTGAATGCTGCTTTTCCCACGGCCTCTAGAGGTCCTAACTCAACTATAGCGATCAGTCAGAACTTTTTCCACAGCAATTCTCATAGCCTGATTTCCTACTAAATTACGACATCCCAAACCGGATTCATCTGCCCTTTATTAATCTGCAGTCCACAGCCCCCCACAGTCCACAGCCTCCAGTAAAGCTGGCTAACTGGTCACTTCCAGTCCAAGAACTCACTTTCTATGATCTTCTCAACTTGCAGGCACATTAGAATCATGTGGGGGAACTCAAACAAAACACTCAGGTTCTGCCCCAGGCAAATTAGATTCTGCCAGGGTGGGCCCTGGCATAAATATTTTTAAGTTCCCCGATGATTCTAATGTTCAACCAAGAACAAACCAGTGTAACAGTCTCCCTCCCCATGTGCTTATCCCAGCCTCATGGGCTCACCATGCAGAAATGAACATCCTGAATTATTACTTAGTGGTTATTAAATGTAGGATTGATTTAATTATTGTCCATTGTTTTTATCCTGCTGTTTACTCGGTGAGGTTGGCTTGTAGATACTGTTTCTCTTACACAATTTTTTAAAACTGTAATTCAAAGCCAAGAACTGACTTATATGTACTGCTTTCTGCTTGCTTAACGCAATCTCTCCAGTAACATGCCTGCCTTCCTAACTTGTTATAATTCCTCGGGTACGTAAACCAGTTATGTTGCACAAGTTGCTGGTACAAGTCAACATGTTAAATATGGCAACCCAACATTTTCTGGAGCTCTTAGTTTTTAATCTCTCCTCACACGTACTGCTTTTGTCCCATTGCTCCCCAGATTGCAACCTCGGGCTAGCTTCTCCCCAGCACAGGCGAGCAAACTGGGAGTAAAGGAACGATCACTGCCCAGTCTTGAATGAAGAGAAGCATCAGAAACATCCAGGAAATTGTTAAACTGCTTGACAAGTAATTCTGCATCGACTACATCAACACTTTCACTGGCCTGGAATGTTTCAAAGCACTTCTGAAGACCTTTCATTTGAGCGTCCCAACACCTACGTAAAGTTGGTCGAGCGGGTATTGTCCTCAAGCTAGGAATGAGAAAACGGATGCACAATTAAAACTCTGGCCTCCTGAGTTCGTTTCCAAGAACTTTTCCATTCCAATAATCCTTATTCTTGTAAAGTACTACAAATGCTGTATAAAAAACATTTCACATTATAAACACGGGAAAAATAACCACTGAATGACCCCAGTACCCTAGAACAATCATTATTTTTTGGTAGGTCTTTTTATTTTCCTATGCTTTAAACAAATGCAATGAAATGCATACTGCGTATTTAAAACAACATTTTATAGTTTCGCTAGAACTTTGTCAGTTTGTGTGGTTTTGGAGTACTTATAAGATTCTAGGGATCATAACTTTCCAAGGCGTTTATTCTGCTGCGTCAAAGCAATCTCAATAGGGCAGAAGGTAGGGAGAAACCAGACAAGGAACACAGGACTCAGACGTAAAATCTTAAACTCTGTGATTTTAGAGCTGGAAGGGATTGGATATTACCATCGTGTTCCATCTGAATTAGGAAAATGAGATCTACACAAATTCAGTGGCTTGTTCGGTATCAAGTAGGCAGTTAGTGTTCGACAAGGACTGGAACCCAGTTCTTCACTCCCACCCTGGGCGGTCTTCCCACTGGGCGATCATGTGTTGAGCACCCATGTCCCCCCAGCACGGGGCTCAGGAGGGATACAAAACAAGACGCGGCCTCTATTCTTTGGGTAGCTTACTTTTCAGAATAAGATTTTACGGTAAATACTGGCTTCGCTGATAAACAAACACAAAGCCACATAGCTCAGTGAGATTTTGTCAGATATTTGAAATGGACCTGGCGATGTCTGAGAGCATGGCAGTGACAGCACACTGCTTTTGAGGTCTCCTGGACTGTGCTCTGTCAATCTGCCTTCTTTAGCAGTTGATTGGTCCCAACGTGAATTACTTTTTTGTTTTGAAGAGGCAACTAGACCAAGTTGACTAAAGTCCTTGTGGATATGTGTATGATTATGACCAGAGTTACACATTCAAAAAGAAAATTAGAGAAGGGTCATAAAGGGAGGAGGAACCCTCTAGAAAGTGAGCGATTGCTCTTTTTGCAAGATACATAAATAGTACCTTCCAGGTCCTTTACGCTAAGGACAAGAAGCACTGGTCTCTGAGAGTCCGAATGAAGTAGAAGTCTTTGGAGGAACCCTCTCACAGGCGAAACGAAGACTCTCGCCTATCCTAGTAATACTAGAAGTGCAGTCTGGGCCACCATTTGCTATTCCCAAGTGACTCTACCGGGCCCACGGATGCTGGTGGCGGGAACACAGGCCCTTTCCTCCTTACTATAGTGGACTGAACCAAGGTGCACCTGTAACCGAGGGCAGCCAACCCAAGTGTTGGCTAGAAACTTGTGTGACTTGGTAGAGGAGGAACTGGGCTAGCTTCCTGCTTCAGAATGTGAAGAACAACAAAAGAACCAGAGCCACATGGTGTCCCGGTACATGGGACCTTGTGGGACCCAGCAGGCACAGAGAAGACAGGGCACGAGGACAGGTTAAACACCAGAGAAGATGGCAGGCAGAAAGCTGAGACATCCGGCAATGGTGTACACGCTTCGGTAGAGCGGCCCGGACCTGGCCGTCTGTCCGGTCGGTCCTGGACACCTTTGGTGACAACTGCCGTAGTGACACCTTCTGTGGCAGGCTCTGTGCTGAGGACTTCACACCGGCTTCCTTTCCCTCTGAGACACAGACCTTGTTCTCACTTTACAGATAAGGAAACTAGGCTCCTGACGGTTAAGTAACATATGTTACTTGTGATGATGCCAGGACCTGAGAACAGGTCTGACTCAGCGTCTAGGCCCATTTCGCTGTACTCGCCCACGTGTGTCCTCAAGTTAAGAGTCTGTGCACTCCCCCACCCTCCTCCACTCCCTGCCAGTCTGACCTCACTTGAGGTCTTTTAGCTGCTAAGAGCCCGACACCTGGTCTAAGACCGTCTTGTACACAGACCCTGTGAGGAGCGAGTGCTTCCTTTGTAAAGTGAACAGAGCAGATCCACCAAACACACAGGAAAAAACAAATCTGATGGTAAGAGTTCCTCCCCTGTAAGCCATTTGGGGAAAGGCTGGCTTTTAGGCATTGCCACTGAGCAGCGCCCAGATAGATAGTTTTTTGTTGTCCAAGCAGCTGCGATATGCTGACAGGTGGGGAGCAGGCCTGGGCTACCTGACTCTCCTGAGACACAATGTGAGCAGAAACTGGGTTTTCCATCCCGTTTGGAATGGCTAAAGGAACTGCGACTGTGAACATTTATTATTCCTCAGTAAGCCATGGGGTCTGATCCTGGTTGAGCTAGGCATATAGGTCATCCAATTCTCTCCAAAATGCGCCAAAAAGAAGCCCAGAAGAGGCTCCCACCGGGAACTCTGCAGTTATTATTAATGTTGAGAAAGTCATGTAAAGCACTGCTCTAGCCAGAGCCCAGCTACGGTATTTCTAGTATCAAATATCCAGCAAAAAGGATCAGAGACTTCTCTCACTTTCTAGACAGGCAATCGACTTCCATTTATTTTCACATCTGTGGCTGAAACAGAGGCTCATCTAATGGCGACCATGAAACACGTAGTAAGCAGAGTGAATCTGGTCATAGTGACATCTTGATCTACTCTGAGGAGAGAGGCCTATTGTGTGAGATGGGCTTCCTCGCTTGGGGGGGGGGACACACGATGAGGGGCACGTTTCTGGGTTCTCCTCTCTCCTGTCTCGTCCTGACAACCAACCCTCAGTACTTCAACTACAATTAAGCACACACGTTCTCCCAGGAGTCCTTGCCGGAACAAGCGTCTCCACACACTGAAACCTTTCCATTGGACTTAACTTTCCCACCGAGCGCATTTTATGTATCTGCCCTTGAATCTTAAGCAAACAAACTCGCGAGCTGCCCTGGAGTTCTACCGCGTGGAGGACGGGTGCAGGGAAAGGAGACCGGAATGCACAGCTGAAAACCCCTGGGGTGCGTGGGGCTGAGGTCTAGAACGCCCACTTCCATCCTTCTGGCCTGGCCCTGCCCATTCCCTTTCACTCAGCTTCACGGCTCTTGCCTCATTGGTATGTGAACCGTGTTCACAGCCTGCCGAAGTCTGGGTCCCTGCTGGCTACAGTTCCTTGCAGAAAGGACTGTGGGATCCATCTGCAGCATTTTAACCCACAGGTCTCTTTCATTAACAAGCTCCGTGTCCTCATTCAATCTTCGAGTAAAAAAGGATTTCTGTTATTATCTAGACCAACATCACACCTAACATAGGAGCCCTTTTCAAGCATACCCTGGCAAATGTTTACATGCCTCCAGAAAAGGGAGCTGACCACCTAAAGATAGCGCTTTGATTCTTCTCCCTTTTAATTAGGAGACCAAGGTGCAATCCGGAGCTGGGTCGCACACCAAGTTCCTAGTAGGTCAGCAGTGAAGCTGGAACCCTGGCTTTGGGAACCCCAGAACCCCCACATTTACGCATGGCATGGGTCCGGATTCTAGCTAGAAAGCTCTTAATCCCAATATGCCAGGGTTCTGTTCATCAGTCATCTTGAGGGGATATAGCTCAGGAAAGAGCATTTGACTGCATCAGTCATCTTCATTTGCTCTATATTATTTTTTTGTGTGTTTTTGTTTTGCTTTGTTTTTATCACCTTTAAACTATAAATTACAGCAGCAGACTAGGTCTCACACCCATTTCTTAGGCCTCCCAGACCCCGGGTGCTGTGACTGTCCCAAGCAGATGTTCCATAAATGTGGTCATTCTAAAGAGCTGCGTGTTCAGACAGAGCCTTCCCAGGAGCAAAGCTAGCTAGGGTAACACTTTTTCCTAGTGTGCTTCGGCAGAGGTAGGCCCGGTGAAGGCTGAGCTAGGTGATAAGGGAAAATGGGTCTCTCCTGTATCATTTCATCAAGAAAGTGTTCTAAGTACCTGCAGATCTTGTTTCCAGGCATCTTGGAAGGATCCAGGGGAAACAGAGTATAGGAATAAACAGCTTTACTGCCCAAGACTTAGGGCCATCTCTGTCTCCCAACCCAGGCTCCCAGGAAGTAAAACAAATCTAGTTCAATCAAGTTTCAACAAGAATGTCTCTGCTCTGATTTGGGGGGTCTTATTTGGCTTTGCCTGGATAGAAGCCAGAGATAGAGAATTTTGGCAGAAGAAATGTGTCACGAGTTTTATGATTTTTTTTTTTTTTAAATTTCTAGCAGCTCACTTTAATCCTTCCACCGGCCTCATTATGCAGATGAAAATCTGCAATCTCTAAAGGGAAAGGGACTTACGCCCCACTGCAAAGCCACTGAGGAGGAGGACCACACTCAGATGCTCTCCTCTGACTGAACGTCCCCAACAAAAGAACACATGGTCGCCAAGATCCGTAAAAGCAGAACAAGCAGCAAGAGGCTATCCTCGTCTGTATGTAGTGCTTAGTGCTCAGGGATCTAGAGAGTTCCTCAATCTGCCCAATGCCAATGGGGAGAGTCAGAAGGGGTGAACACACGCCCTGCTGGCTCAGGAAAGCCGCATTATAACACCATCTCACAAATGGGGGAATGAAAGCTGAGATCCACTGGCATTTTCTGAAGCTCCATCATGCTTCCGGAAAGTGCTGTGATCTTTTCTGCTGAGGACTGTCAAGAACACGAGACACCAGGAACGGAAAAATCAGCTTATTAGCTTGCAAATACAGAAAAATTGGACATAAATGACTCCTTATAAGAAACATGGTTCAGGCACACATTTTAGGCTGATTTGAAATTCCTCTGGGCTCCCTAGATTTTAAAGCTAGTTCGGAGAACACTGCTCCCACTTTTTAAACCAGAACCTCGGAAAATGTTCCCAGTAGTTTAAATGCCAGTAAAAGCCTGAATTCTGCAAATCAAACTATTCGAAGACCCGTTCTCCTTAAGAAGCTTTAAAAGGCAGACTTCTTGCTCTCCACCCAAATTAAACAAAGTGTATCAGAAGAATTAATCTAGGAAACCTAGGAAGGCAGTCTTGCGTTACCATTCCGGGAGAGACAGCACTTGAGCACAGGAGTCGACTTTAAGCTGCTACCAGGGAGAAGCAGTACCACTGCCCGAGGGTCCAACACTCTCTTCTAACCACCATCTTACCATCAGGGAATCAATGAGGTTCAATGAAACACCCTCATGCCTCATGCTGGGCTTCCAAATCTGGAGGCTCCTCCCATGCACCTGTCTCTACCGAGAGCCACAGTCAGTATCAACTTATCACCCTGGGATGGACTAACCCGGGCCAAATCTCGCTTTCCAACCTCTCTGCACCCCTCTTACATAACTTCTGCTTAGGTAATACTTCTGTAAAGATCGGGATGCCGGGCTCCCTTCCAGGTCTTTCCAGATTTCGAAATGTGTTCTTGGGATGTTGTGAAGTTCCAAACTTCCAGCATGTCTCTAGTCAAGTGTCTGCGATCCCCAGGCGCCGGCGAACCGCAGAGTGATCGCTGCAGGGGGTGGAGGGCGTGGAGGGGCTCTCGGGCGCGGGAAACAGCGGAGCACAGCCAGCCCCCGGAGGAGCGAGGCTCACAGAACGCCCCCTCCGCTCCCGTCGTACCACTGACTGGCCTCCAGCCCCTCGGTGCTCGCGGCCAGGCCGGGGGCCTCGAGCGCCGGGAGGAGGGGTCCCGGGGGGCCAGGCGGCTGCCCGGAGGGGTCGCTGTCGGCCCCGCAGCCCGCGCCGTGGCCCGACCGCAGGTGGTCTTTGAGCGTCTGCTTGTAGCGGAAGCTCTTGCCGCAGTCGGCGCAGGGGTAGGGCCGCTCGCCCGTGTGGATGCGCTGGTGCTTCATGAGGTGGTGCTTGCGGATGAAGCTCTTACCGCAGTGCGCGCAGCTGAAGGGCCGCTCGCCCGTGTGCAGCCGCCGGTGGTTGAGCAGGTGCTCCTTGCGCATGAAGCTCTTGCTGCAGTCCGGGCACGGGTACGGCCGCTCGCCCGTGTGGATCATCTGGTGGCGGATCAGGGCCGAGTGGCCGTTGAAGTCAATGCCGCACTGCGGGCAGGAGAAGGGCCGCTCCTGCGCGTGGCCCCGCTGGTGCAGCAGGAGGCTGATCTTCAGGCTGAAGCTGCGGCCGCACTGCGCGCAGCGGAACGGCCTCTCGCTGGCGTGCGCGCGCCGGTGGCTGCTGAGCCGCGCCTGGTCGGCGAAGCGCTTGGGGCAGTCGGGGCAGGGGAAGGGGCGCTCGGTGCTGTTGTGGACGCGCAGGTGGTAGGTGAGTCTCGACGGGTGCGTGAACGTTCTGGCGCAGTGCGGGCAGGTGGGGGGCGTCTCGCTGGCGTGGGGCTGGGAGCTGCCACCGAGCTCGGCCTGCGGGGGAAAGTGCTTGGGGCACGGGGCGCAGGCTAGGGGGTGCTCCCCGGTGTGGCCGCACTGGTGGGTCAGCAGCATGTCTTGGCTGAGGCTCTTGCCGCACTGGTGGCACGAGAACACCTGCTCCCCGGCGGGAGGGGGCAGGGGGTAGCTGCCCAGCTGAGTAAAGGTCACTTGGCCCTCTGAGGCTTCGGCCAGGTCCGAGACCGGACGTCCAAAAGGCGCCATGGAGGCGGACGGCTGGCTTTTGAAAGCCACATCCGGAAAAGGATCCTTCGCGGCCGGTGGCGAAGAGAAGGTGACTGGGACCTCTGGGCACAAGGAGGCTCTGGCGAGGCTTTCGGCTTTGATGACGAGATCTTCATCTGAAAGAAAGGACTCAGAGTCACACCTGCTAGCAGCGGTCAGGGCCTCGTGGCGGCTCCCCGCAATGCTACCTGGCTGCCGCAGGCCGCTCTGAGCTGTAACCAGCCCAGAGAGGAAGTCGGTGGCGATCTGAGACAAGCATCAAGGCCTGGACGGTCCCTGCGGCAAATCATCAGAGAGCTCTCCGCGGTGCCTGCTCGGGCCCCCGCTCGGAAAGGGAGAAACGCCCGCTTCCGCCCTGCCAGCGCTCCTCTCGCTAGGTTTCTCCTCTGCTCCCGGCCTTTGACTCTGTTCCCTTTTGTGACAAGGCCTAAAATTCCGCATTCACCCACTCCTACTCCCCTCGGGTCTGCCAGATAACTCCTTCCTGTGAGCGCTCCCTGCTTTCCCTGAAAACGAAGTCCCTGTTTCTGCCTCTGCATCTCTGCTCAGGCTGCCCTCCCTTTTGTAGCCCGCACCCCTGTCTTCCCGACTTCCCGAAGTATGCCCAGCCTTATGACACCAATCTTGTAGGGCCCAATTCTGGCTTCGCAGCCTGCTGTGGGCCTTATCTGGACATCCAAACTAAAACTGACGTATGTTCTCCAAACTCCTCGTTTCTTTTATAGAAGTCACCCGGCCCACTCACCGCGGACACTTAACAGTAGGCATGCCCAGGACTGATGTGTGTGTGCCCGATAAAAATACCCGAGGAACAGAAACAGTTATTTATTTCTGTTTCCTAGAGTCTAAAAGAACATAGGGAATAGAAGATCTTTAAAAATAGCTTGCGTTAAGTCATATAGCGGGTTCCTTCTGGCCTCAAGAGTCTCTTCTACAATTCAGAAGGCAAAATTTCGCTGAAGTTCAGGCTCTTGGAAAGAAGCGATTTGCTGCTTCTGCCACCACCGTCTGTCCCGAGGGACAGCGCTCCGGCGACATCTGCGCCTCTCCAAGGACACTCTTGTTGCTCTGGCTGGTCTCCTCCCGTTTTGGTTCTTTTCTACATGATCTCCCATGTTCTTGCGTCTTTCCCCATTCTCGCGCAGTTGGTCCCTCTCAGTGCACTTCTTTTTCTTCCTCTAACAAATCTACTTTGTTTTTATACTTAAAAGAGTGTGTTTTCTCATTTAAAATTCATCTTAGTTTGATTTCATTTTCATCTCTAAATTCCTAGAGCATTTCCCCTGCCCCCATTCTTTTTCCACTTCCTGGCCTCCACAACCCCCTCCCACAAGCTCATGACCTGAGCTTCCCTAGCTGGTCCTGGCCCCCGAGCAGAGGCTGGGTGTGGGCATCTCAGATTCCTCACTCACCAGCATAGGCGCCCTTGTGCATGTCGCTCTCCTTGGTCTCCTGTGGGGCCCCAACCTGGGGCTCTTCCTCTTGTTTGATCCAAGACAGAATATCTGATGTTGAAATGCCAGGCTCTGTTTGGGGGGAAGAGAATGGCCTTCAGGGCTCGACTCGGAAAGTGAAAATGATCATGTTGGCTTACTGAACACTGTCTTGCCCAAATATTTATCTCTGATTACAAAACCAAAACTGCACCAGCCTTTAAAAAAAAGGCATCCAGCAACTGAAGAACCAGTTCGAAATGAAGCCACATTTATGTATTTTTACAGGATATACTCAACTTCAGTGACTATTTTCAGTTTAAAACAAATCATAGGTTTTATTTTTGGAGAGGACACCTTGATATACTTCTAGAATCAGCAGTGCCTTCCATTTTGTTAGCACTCTCACTTCCAAAATGTTTTCACTTCCTCTCACAGCTTCGGTTATGAAATCATGAAGCAGGGTCTATTTTCTCCATTTTGGTAGAGAGGGCCCCTAGAGGTTAATACATTGCCAGTAAGGTAGTATTTATGATGAAATGCCACATTATCAAAGGTTTGCTTTAAAATATACAGGAAAGGGGTGCCTGGGTGCCTCAGTGGGTTAAAGCCTCTGTCTTCCGCTCAGGTCATGATCTCAGGGTCCTGGGATCGAGCCCCGCATCGGGCTCTCTGCTCAGTAGGGAGAGCTTGCCTCCTCTCTCTCTGCCTGCCTCTCTGCCTACTTGTGATCTCTGTCTGTCAAATAAATAAATAAAATCTTAAAAACTTATAAAAAAATAAATAAAAATAAAATATAGAGGAAAAAGGCAGAAGAAACCAAGATTGACCAAAAAGGTTTTCCTTAGATGTTAATTAAAAAAACAAAGGCATCCCCAGAATTACAAAGTCAGACCTGACAAAACACAGATCTGACTCCTTAAACATACTTTCCAGGTTCCCAATTCTGGGCTCTAAAAGATTGTATTACTTCTACCTATTAAATCATACAGCTCATTGTTTCCTAATCCCCAGGAGAGAGGAGAATAGTCTCCGTGAGTCCCTCCAGCCTGGTGGGGGAAGAGGGGGCGTTCTTTTGGAAAGAAAAAAGAACAGCCTCTAAAAGCTTTGCACATAACATGGCTCATTTGGTCAGTACAGAAACAGCTGTGCGTGTTATCCCAGCGAAGGCCTATTTAGCCTTTTTTGGCCAGAAAGGACAAGCTGGCAAGCTGACAAGGTGCAGAGAGTAAATTCAAACTAGACCATTTCTCCAAAGAGCCTTGTAGGCAGGTTCTGGTTTTATGTGTAACAAGTAGGCAGAACTCACTGTTTTTGCCCAGTGCCTTTTAAATCAGAGACCACGGAAATCTAAAGGTGTGTCCAAAGCAGAAATACGAGGTTGACGAGACTGAGGCCCAAAAAGCCTGGCAGTTGTGCGGTGACACTGGGGGGACGCAGGTTTTGGCGCACGCAGCCAGGCTGCCCTTCCAGCTCCCTCTTTAAACTACAAGATGAAATGTATTAAACACAGTCCAACCTTATCTTTCTTTTCTCCCAGATTTTATACCCACACATGTAGAAAGAGAAAAGCAGGAGAGGACGGACAGGGTTTAAGGAAGAGGATCTTTTCGCAGCTATCCAGAGGAAGAACTTTCTTATTCATCAAAACTCTAAGACTTTTAAAATGCACAATTGTTTCTCTTCAATTTTCTGAGTGAGTTAGCACACTAAAAACCTTCCAATGTTGGGGTGCCTGGGGGGCTCAGTGGGTTAAAGCCTCTGCCTTCGGCTCAGGTCATGATCCCAGGGTCCTGGGATTGAGCCCCGCATCCGGCTCTCTGCTCCAAGGAGAGCCTGCTTCCTCCTCTCTCTGCCTGCCTCTGCCTACTTGTGATGTTTGTCTGTTAAATAAATAAACAAAATCTTAAAAAAAAAAAAAAAAAGTAAAAACCTCCCAATGTCATTCAAATGATTTTGACTTTTTTTCTTTTATTGGTTTATCATTAAGAACTCATAGAATGTTATCTGTTTGATGAGTTTCTTCTTCTTTTTTTTTTTAACATTTTTATTTACTTATTTGACAGAGAGAGATCACAAGTAGGCAGAGAGGCAGGCAGAGAGAGAGGAGAAGGCAGGCCCCTGACTGAGCAGAGAGCCTGATGTGGGGCTCAATCCCAGGACCCTGGGATCATGACCTGAGCCGAAGGCAGAGGTTTTAATCCACTGAGCCACCCTGGTGCCCCTGTTTGATGAGTTTCAATTCATCGCTCCAATTGTCCCTTCTTTGGCCAGCAGGAGCCTCTTCAGAGCAGCTCTGTCTTTTCACATATCAAACATCTAGTTTCCTTCATTTCTGATGTCACAGACTATCCCAGGTGCATTCTGTACATTTCCGGCTCCGCCCACACAATCGCTGATCTGCGAAGTGGAATTTAGAGACTGCCATCTGGATGAGAAGGGTGCTAACTGCTCATAGTTTGCTGTTGCTTCTAGCTCCTTTCCACGGACAGAGCTATTAAAATACATTATCTTGTAGAAAAAAGTTCATGAATTTATCTTAAAATTTATGATTCATATTTACGATTACAGGGTTTTAATTAAGTCCTTTTACTTTGCTTTAATTAATTAATTAACTTATTTAAAGATTTTCTTTCTTTATTTGACAGAGAGAGAGGCAGCGAGAGAAGGAATATAAGCAGGGAAGTGAGAGCAGGAGAAGCAGGCTTCCCGCTGAGCATGGAGGCTGATGTGCGGCTCGATCCCAGGACCCTGGGATCATGACCTGAGCTGAAGGCAACTGATTAACGACTGAGCCACCCAGGCACCCTTAGAAAAAAGTTCATGAATTTATGTTAAAATTTATGATTCATATTTAAGATTACAGGGTTTTAAGTCCTTTTACTTTATTTAAATTAATTAACTTAAAGATTTTATTTATTTGACAGAGAGAGAGAGGCAGCAAGAGAGGGAACACAAGCAGGGGGTTTGGGGGAAGGAGAAGCAGGCTCTGCGCTGAGCAGGGGGCCCAATGCGGGGCTTGATTCCAGGTCTCTGGGATCATGACCGGAGCCAAAGGCAGACGCTTAACGACTGAGCCACCCACGTGCCCCAAGTCCTTTGATTTTATATTTGTATATTATCTCCCTTACCCTGAGAGTTTTGGTTTCTCATGACATTACCATAATCTTTGCTTTATCTGAATACTTGTGTCAAAATAATACCAATATATCAACAAAAATATGAACTCAATTTAAGATTATTTTGTGACCCTTAGTCTTCAGGATCTATCCCTCTAGGGATATACAGTTAAAATATTGTTTTAGTCATTTGAAAGAAATCTATTCTACATATGTATGTCATGCACGTATCATATGGTAATTATTTCAGCCTGTGCCTGATTTTTTTAAAATTTTTTAAAATTTTATAAAATATTTATAAGATTCTGAAATCAAAACTATAAAATACAATCAGAGAGGACTAGCTTCCGTCTCAAATCTCTCTCTCCTTGTATAGAAGTAACTCTTACTGATTTTTGTTTTAATTTTCCATTGTTTCTTTGTAAAAATATAAGCAAATATCTATACATCTTCATTTTTTTCCCCCTTTCTATGGCATACTACTCAAACTGTTCTGTACCCGTTTTTTACTTGACAATATATTCTGGGCATCCGTGCGTAGCAGTACACAGAGATCTTTCTCATTCCTTTTACAGCCGCACTATGTAACAGTCCCATTGTTTCTTCAAGAGTCCCTTACTGATGGGTATTTGGATTCTTTCCAATCTTTTGTTACATTAGTCAGCAGTCAACCATAAAAACTATGGAAGGGTAAAAAAAGTAACTCAGTTCTCCAGAAACGTAAACGGCTGTTGTTATTAGAACCCACTGGCTAAGTATATCTTCACCGAACATGAGAACCCCAGGAAGCTAACCCTTCCTATTGAATAATGATGCTGAAATTTCCTTTGCTCATTTAACTAGATCAGCACAACTAAGGAAATACTGATTTGATAAAATGATTGGGGCTCGGCACTACCGTCACAGAACGCACAGCATACTGCAGTGGCTCCTGTAATTTGGTGGGAGGATAGCGTGAGGACCTTTTGCAGGAGAACTTGAGTACTGTGATGGCCTCCTACAGACACCTGCATGGAGACAGGATACGGCCACTGCTGGTCAGGCCACACAGCAGCTCTCAAACCACAACCCTCACAGGCCTGAGGAACACCAACAGTGAAGATGTACAGAAACATAGGACGAAAGTAAAATCATTGGTTCACGCCAACAGCAGGCTTTGGAGAAAGCCAGAGAACAGAGAAAAACTGAATACTAATCAGGTAGGAGGAAATGGAAAAATGCTGAGGTTCTAGTTTTGAGAGGAAGTTAACAGTAGAAAAGCTGAGAGGCGTTTGAGTGGCGCCATCAGTTGAGCTTCCACCTCTTGGTTTTGGCCCAGGTCATGACCTCAGGTTCGAGAGATCAAGCCTTGTGTAGGGCTCTGCACTCAGTGGGGAGTCTGCTTGAGATTCTCTCCCTTGGCCGCTTCCCCTGCTCGCACGCTTTCTCTAAAATAAATAAAACTAAAAAAAATAAATAAAAATAGAAAAGCTGATCCCGAGAAAACATAAAAATTTAATGTCTATACTGTTTTAATGTCATTTTAACTATGAGGAAATCTGATGGTGTGTGCTTGTGCGTGTGTGTGTCTGTGTATGCGTGTGTAAGGACCCATCCTGTCTGCAAAGAAGCTAGAATCTTGAGGTTCTGGGGTATGGACGAAAGTATAAACCGGGTTAAAATGGGGGTGAGATCGGTTTTTTTAAGCAGACAACAAACAATACTTGACACGTGAAACAACCACTGGTAAAAATACAACAACTTTCTTTTAAAACTTTCTGTGAAACAGATGTGGGACTAAAACGCTGCCAGGTGAATGTGTTAAATGTTGGTGTAATAAGTTAAAACCTCCAAGTTCAGGCCGCCTGGGTGGCTCAGTTGGTTGAGTGGCTGCCTTCAGCTCAGGTCATGATCCCAGCGTCCTAGGATCGAGTCCCACATCCGGCTCCTTGCTCAGCGGGAGGCCTGCTTCTCCCTCTGCTTCTGCCTGCCACTCTGTCTGCCCGTGTTAGCTCTCTCTGACAAAAAACAAACAAACAAACAAAAAAAACCCCACCTCCAAGTTCTGTCATTCCCAGAATGATTCTTGTTCTCCAATACAATAAACTAAAATAAAAGAATTATCTTATTGGGATGTGCCTTAATCACTGATTTTGTTTAGGAAAAGACAGCCTTGCTGGACCAGAATGAACAGACGCAGACGAGACAGACAGGATCATCGCCATGCACCCGAAACAATGACCCACAAAGTCTCCCCACAGCTGCAAGATTTAGAAATGAATTCACTCTCCTTTTGGGTCATGCTACAGTCTTGGCATGAGTTCATGGCTTCTGAACCAGAAGAAAGGCAAAGATAAAGGACTTTCAGTAATTATTCCATTTGAACTTCCTGGGTCAAGTATTTCTCCAAAAAATTCTAAAAACTTGGTAGTTCAATATTCAAGTTATAAGTCACCAAATAGGGGCGCCTGGGTGGTTCAGTGGGTTAAAGCCTCTGCCTTTGGCTCAGGTCATGATCCCAGTGTCCTGGGATCGAGCCCCGCATCAGGCTCTTTGCTCTACGGGGAGCCTGCTTCCCTTCCTCTCTCTCTGCCTGCCTCTCTGCCTACTTGTGATCTCTGTCAAATAAATAAATAAAATCTTAAAAAAAAAAAGTCACCAAATAATGGCCACACACACACACAGCTGGTCTGCACGTGGCCCTAGTAATACATACAGTTGAAGAAGAATTGCAGAAAATCTCAAGATTATATTTTTCTGCACCCTCCACTCACTACTGTTCTCCACCAATTATATGCAATTTTATCCAAGACACCATGCATCAATGACTATTCCTTAGGGAGATATGATAATTTTTCTTTCTCTTCATCAAATTCAGATGATGGGGACAGAGACAGAATGTAAAACTAATTCCAAGATATTTGGACATAAAAGGGAAGGGCTGTCACATTTTACCATCACTATCGTCAAATCCCTCCTACCATTCTACCTATAAACTTAATTATAATGCACAGCTCTTCTAAAGCTCCAAAATGAAATACAATATAAAATTATGAGCTTTATAAGAAATATGGATAAAATCCAAATGTATTTTAGAAAATTAAGGTTTGTTTGTTTGTTTTAAATTAAGGTTTCTAGGGGCCCCCGGGTGGCTTCCTTCGGCTCAGGTCATGATCCCAGGGTCCTAGGATCCAGCCCCACATCAGGCTCCTTGCTTGGCAGGAAGCCTGATTCTCCCTCTGCCCACTCCCTCTGCTCGTATTCCCTCTCTCACTGTCTCCCTCTCTCTCTGTCAAATAAATAAAATCTGAAGGGCACCTGGGTGGCTCAGTGGGTTAAGCCTCTGCCTTCAGCTCAGGTCATGATCCCAGGGTCCTGGGATCAAGCCCCACATCAGGCTCTTGGCTCAGCGGTGAACTTGCCTCCCCACCCCCCACCCCCCGCTTGCCTCTCTGCCTACTTGTGATCTCTGTCAAATAAATACATAAAATCTTAAAAAAATAATAATAATAATGTTTCTAAAAGTACATCAATATTCCAATATAAACACGCCAGTCTAACAACAAATTACACAGTATGTGAAAATTGATTTTTAAAAAGTATGATGTTATAGAAAAGAGGCTGCTTGCTGAAAAGAAAAAAAAAAATTGATTCTTTGGGTAAAGCAATTACTTAAAAAAAGAACCCTAAGTGGAGAACAATCAAAAAGATATTTTATTAGTTATATCACTAAAGTGGCCTCGAATTAGTACCTCTACTTTTTACGTCTATTTGTGTGGGACAATCTATTAGGAACCCTAATAAGCAGACAGTTTATTACTATTCTCCATGGAAAGGAATTGGGAGTTTTTGTGTGTTAGGAGAAAGAAAATCTGAAAGAGGCAGCCTGAGACTGCCTATTCTCAAAAGGGCCTGCCTGTAAGGTTTACATCCCTGTGCAGATAGAAAACTTGCCCGCAGTGTTAGGAGTGCTGCACCAGGCCTGACCTGTTTGTGCACTGTCGCTGAGGCTGAGCATCTGTCTGCCTTCCGGAGTCTAGAATTCTGGTGTGAGGCAGAGGAGGCCTACGTGACCAGCTCACGGTGAAACCCCTGGATGCCGAGGCTCTAATGAGCTTCTCTGGGAGAAAGCACTCTGCATGTGTTGTCACAACTCATTGCTAGAGGGACAGCAAGTGTCCTGTGAGACTCTATGGCGAGAGGCCTCTGGAAGGTTGCCCTTGGTTCCCTCCAAACTTTGCCCTGAGCGCCTTTTATCTTTGCTGGTTTTCTCTGGGTCCTTTTGTTGTAATAAACCTTAACCCTACGTATGACTTTATGCTGAATCCTGTGTGTCCTCCTAGTAAAGGACCAAACCTGGGGGTGGCCTTGGGGACCCCCAGCACAGCCTAGAGCATGTATATATATATTTAGATTTTATTTTTTTGAGAGAGAAAGAGGGATCATAAGCAGGGGGAGGGGCAGAGTTAGAAGGAGAAGCAGGCTCCCTGCTGAGCACAGAGTCCCAGGACCCCAGGATCATGACCTGAGCCAAAGGTAGACGCTTAACTGACCGAGCCACCCAGGTGCCCCTGGAGCATATCTTCAAAGAAAACAAGTACTGAGGCGCCTGGGTGGCACAGTCCGTTAAGTGCCTGACTCTTGATTTTGGCTCAGTTTGTGATTTCAGGGTCATGAGATCGAGCACTGCGTCAGGCTCCACGCTCAGCTGGGAGTCTGCTTGGGATTCTCTTTCTCCCTCTCCCCCGGCCCCTCACTTACACACACTTTCTCTCCCAAATAAATAAATAAATCTTTAAGAAAAAAAATAGGGGCACCTGGGTGGCTCAGTCAGTTAAGCATCTGACTCTGGATTTTGGCTCAGGTCGTGATCTTGGACTCATGGGATTGAGCCCCGCATTGGGCTCCCTGCTCAGTGCAGCGTCTGCTTGTCCTTCTGCTCCTCCCCCTACTCTCTTTCTCTCTCTCAAATAAGTAAATAAGTAAATAAAATCTTTTTAAAAATGCTATATATTGATCAGTCCCAATCATTTGAATCCTATCCTCAAGTTCTAGTAAATATCTAGATTGATAATCAGCAATGTAAGCTAAAACTGCACAGAATCTAACCAAAGCATTAAAGAAATCCAATGCTTACACTGTTTGGTTTAATTTTATGTAAATCTGTGCTAACATATTTGGTTGACTGCCCAAATGGAGTCTTAACCATGGTAAAAATAAACTGACAAGACGGCAGCTAACTAAAACTTTCACACATCATTACAAAACCAAGTTACACCTCTGCCATTTGTCCCCCAAAATAAAATGACACACTGATTTATACTAGCTGAAAACTGTCAGAGAACTAATAATGTAAACTAAGGAGTAATTTCTAATAATTACTGTAATCAAGTCACCCACCTTTTTGATATGATTTCAGATTATTTATATCCATGACATAAAGTTAATCAAATTCAACCTGTTACATTGCTTAATATAATCACCCACACATTCTTTTCTGTTTGTTTGTTTTTTTTTAAGATTTTATTTATTCATTAGAGAGAAAGCACAAGCAGGGGGAGTAGCAGGCAGAAGGAGAGGGAGAAGCAGGTTCTCCATCAAGCAGGGAGCCCCACACAGGGCTTGATCCCAAGACCCCAGGATCATGACCTGATTTGAAGGCAGATGCTTAACCAACTGAGCCACCCAGGCGCCCTCACCCATACATTCTTAAAAAGAATATGTGTGGCAGATACATGCATTCCTCAAAAATCAGAGAATGTTAAGATCTGAGCAGTTCACTGTATGTAAAATTTACCAACAAAGAAAAAAAATATTGAACTCTAGGTTAATGATATTCATCCTGAACTATTTATGGGGAAATGTGTTAATGTCTTTATTGATTTGGAAATACATTGAAAATAGGATGGATTGACAGAGATGCAGAGATGGATAAATACTGCTAATGAAGAAGAGTAAAATATTGGTGGCAGAATCTAGGTAGTAGGTATCTAGGTGTTCACTGCAAAATTATTTCAACTTTTCTGTTTGGAAAGTCTCATAATAAGATGTTAGAAAAAAACAACAGTGTATGGGAGAGGGAGTAGGTGGTAAGAAAAGTTCATCTAATAAGAGATGTCTGAAGGGTGAACTTTCTATGCAGCAAAGAACGAAACGATGAGCTTTTGCTGACAGCAGAGGTGGGACGTGAGAGAAAGAAAACCGCTGGACTGGGCTGAGCAGTCCTTCCCGCTCAGTGTCAGCCCGTGGCCGCCGAATAAACTAGGGAGCGTTCAGCAGCGCTAGCCTCCCCAGCCAAGCGAAATCCACTTGGCCCAGGTGGACATCCTCGGGCTCTGCGGCTCCGTGCGTCTCCCAGGGACCGTACGGACGCCCAGCCCGCCCCCAGCATTTCTGAACAACTGGGTGTACACTCACTGAAGCCACTTCCCCTCACATGAGCGCAACTACTTCCCCTGCCATCTAAGGACATGTTTATTGTACTAAATAATTAGGTTCTCAGGACTTTGTCGTGGGGTACCATTAATAGCCCCAGATTCGTGGTACTCACGGCAGAAGGCAAAGGACCCGCAGTGTCTAAGTGCTCGCTCCTATTTAAATGCCTGAGGATCCATTCATGGTCTAGCTGCTTTGGCATGGGAAGCCTCTGGAAGCCCCAAGCCCTGCTTACTCGGCTCCGAGCCACACTGTCTCTGACCAGAAAAGGCAAACAAGGAGGAGACCATGTCTTCTGCTACTTACCTTCACTGGGGTCTGTGGGAATCTCACTTTCCTCTGGTCCTGGCTGCTCCTCTGTATTGTGTTCTTCCGGCTGAATCTGAGATAAGACATCAGGTTGATTCATGGCATAATCTAGGAGACGAAGGGAAAGGGGGGATGACCAAGAGATCAATGAGGACGACAACGAATTGCCATTAAGCCCGAGCTACAGGCTCTGAGGTCCACGGTCCCAGGGGATTCCTTCCCCAATCTGTATCACTTGGCCTCACTGATCTACCTCCTGTATGGATGCTATCTCTTTGGAAAGCACGTAAGAGGAGCAGTAACGTGTGGGAAGGTACGCATACCACGTCAGCACTGGCCGCCTGCTGCTTTCACTGAGGGACAGGGACAATGTGCCTCAAGGCGGAGAACAAGGCCCTTTCAAAGTGAAGGACACCCATGGAAACCACCCTGCGGCCCAGCCAGAACCCTGAGCTGCACTCTCCATCCCGCAACTCGGCAGAAGGAGAGCTCGAGATTTCCCACTTAGCAAGGGCAATCTGGAAATCTCTGGTTTGCTATCAAGCGTGAAGTGTGTGAGGACAGAGTGGAAATGAGGACTGCTGGGGACAAGGGCCTGTTCAAAGCCCCCTTGGAGTCACCATTCAAAAGGTGACAGCTCGGCCTCACCCATGGAGATGAGAGACTCGTAGTTGCCCTTCATGATATTCTTGTAAAGTTCTTTCTGCCATTCTTCCAGTTTGTCCCACTCTGGAGTGGAGAAGTGGATGGAGATATCATCAAATGTCACCGGCACCTGGAATGATAATCACACCGGGCTTAGGTCCCCCCACTGCAGTTCAGTCATTCGGTATCTCGCGGAGTCCCTCCTTGCCACAAAACACTGTGTGAGTCGCTGGAAGGATACAGGAAAAATGTAAGGCACAGATTCAGCCTCCAGAAGTCCAAGAGGTTTTCGGGGAGAAAGGTGATAAACTAGGGCTCCGAGTTTTGGGAGGCTGGAGGACATTACTTGTAAACAGTCCCTCACAGAGACAGGCACAAACGCAGAGCAGCTATTAAGTTCTCACAATACAGCATATTCTGAATATCCACTAAGTACAAGGCCTATCCTAATTATCAAGATCATAAAAACTGGTTTCTGCCCAAAACAAGCATATGATTATGTTCAAACTAAAGACATGGACCAGAAATTTTAGGTATTAACCTACAATGGGTATGGGATGAGTCTAGAAGAGGTGGGGCTCTGGTTAGTCCTAAAAGACGGACAGGAAAACACGGAAGCACAGAAGACTGCAGAGAACTTTCAGAGGAGAATTCTGAAGCCTGCCTGGCTGGAGTTCAGGCTTCATGTAGGGGATGGTCATTTGCAGAACAGAATCCCCCCATCCTCCGGCATATTTTTTTCTAAAAAGAGAGGCACTTTTCCCTGGGCAAAAAGTGGAAGGTTCTCCTGGAAAGAAATACAAGAGTTGCCTCTCCAAGTACCCGGTGTGGACACTATCACCTCGCACAACGCTTCCCCGTTCTGCTGTTTAGCCACTCGTCATGAGGCGAGCTCACCCTCCCATCACTGGAGCTTCCTGTCGTTAAACTCTGAAATACAAGCTAAGTACGAAGTCTCAAGGACCAGTTAGGACAGCCTGCCACACGAACAGCAAATGAGGGAGGAGGGATGCCTGCGTGGCTCAGGTCATGATCCCAGGGTCCAGGGTTCGAGTCCTGCATTGGGCTCCTCGCTCAGCGGGGAGCCCATTTATCCCCCTGCCTGCTGTGCCCCCTGCTCGTGCTCACACTCTTTCTCTCTGACAAATAAATAAAATCTTAAAAATTTTTAAAAAATGAAGGGATAAAATGTGTAAAGACCAGAAATGCCTAGGCAACAGAATTTAAAAAAACAAAACCACACTACTGCTACGTCCTAAGTAGTATCCCCACAAAGATCTGAGAGATATTATACCACCCATAAAATAAAACAGGATGCTATGAGAAAAGGAAAATCAGAGAACAAGAAAGACTCCTGGTAACAACAACAACAACAACTACTACTACTACAACACACACACGTTTTCTCAAGATTAAAAAAATCCAATGAAAAGAATACATACTCGAGGCACCTGGGTGGCTCGGTCAGTTACGCCTCTGCCCTCAGCTCAGGTCATGATCCCAAGGTCCTGGGATCAAGCCCCACAACAGGCTCCCTGCTCATTGGAGAGCCTGCTTCTCCCTCTCCTTATACTGCTCCCCCTGCTTGTTCTGTCTCATTTTCTCAAATAAATAAAATCTTAAAAAAAAAAAAGAAGAAGAAAATGCATACATACTCATCTTCATAAACTTAACATACCCATTAAGAAACAAAGGTCTAGGGGCACCTGGGTGGTCAGTGGGTTAAGCTTCTGCCTTTAGCTCAGGTCATGATCTCAGAGTCCTGGGATCAAGCCCTGAATCAGGCTCTCTGCTCAGCAGGGAGCCTGCTTCCCCCACTCTCTCTGCCTGCCTCTCTGCCTACTTGTGATCTTTGTCTGTCAAATAAATAAATAAAATCTTAAAACAGAAGAAAAAAAAAAAAAAAAACAATGGTCTAGGGTGCCTCGGTGGCTCAGTGGGTTAAGCCTCTGCCTTCGGCTCAGGTCATGATCTCAGGGTCCTGGGATGGAGCCCTGCATTGGGCTCCCTGCTTGGCAGGAAGCCTGCTTCCCCCTCTCTCTCTGCCTGCCTCTCTGCCTACTTGTGCTCTCTCTCTCTCTGTCAAATAAATAAAATCTTAGAAAAAAAAAGAAAAGAAAAGAAACAAAGGTCTATACAATACTATGAGGCAACTGGCTTTATTTTCCAATTGCTTCATTTGTGGATTTTCCCCCCCAACTAGAAATTTTGTTCTTAGGGACTAGAACGATAATTTGTCATTTTATACCTTGCTCAGCATCTAAAGCCAGGGTAGGGACAAGTATAGATACTCAATAGCGTATTTTCATCTAACATCACTACACAAGAGATTTGACGGTACAAGAGAAACATATACAATAAAATCATGATAAAAATAAAGGGTCAGGATGGGCTTCTGGTTCAAGACTATGAACTAAGCCCATACGTATTTCCCTTCCCTCCCAGAGCACTCCTGAAATGCCAGTGAATTAGATCAGCAGGGCCCAAATCTAAAGCAATGCCAAGAATGGGGAGAAGCCATTGTCCGGCCAGAGTTTTTGAAGAGCTTCTCACTGTGACACAGAGGACAGGCATGTGCTGGGCCCCAAGGTGCTTGAGGGAGCTGCCGCTCTGACCACGCACAGGAAGGCCTACAGTTGAGGAATCCAGAGAATTCCAAGCTCAAAGCTCACAGAGACACGGAGCAGGAATGAAGGCGATTAGAGACTGCAGTTTGAAGGTCTGTCTTCAGAATAGCAGGGACCCTTCCCCTGTCATCTTGGCAGGCCTAGCAGAGTGACCGAGCAGCAGCACTGACCCTGAAGCCGACACCGCAGATATCACCTCTAAGGAAATGGAACAGCACGCCTGGAGTCGGCCACTGCCTTACTCCTGGCCTCTGGGTGGTCCCCACACTCCCTATCTGCTCCTTGCCACAGCACCTCAAAGCGAAGTCCACCGAGCTCTAGCATCAGTGGAGATAGTTCCCTCCTGTAAAAGAAAGATCTTTTGGCTAAAGAGACTCACATGGGGGTGGCTAGGTCGCTCAGTTGGTTAAGTGTCTGCATTTGGCTCAGGTCATGATCGCAGGGTCCTGGGATCGAGCCCCAAATTAGGCTCCCTGCTCAGCGGGGAGTCTGCTTCTCCCTCTCCTGTTCCCCCTGCTTGTGCTCTCTGTCTGATAAATAAATAAATAAAATCTTTACAAAAACAAAACCTTTTAAACAGACTCACGTGGTGGCAGAGAAAACAGGCCAGCTTCCTATAGTTAACCTATTAATCAGTCAAATCCTTACACATATACAACCTAGCATCATTCAATATTTAAAAAAAAAATTACAGCACAAGGATGAACAAACACTAAGAACTATCCTAGAAGAAAAAAAAACACCAGGGACGCCTGGGTGGCTCAGTTGGTTGGACGACTGCCTTCGGCTCAGGTCATGATCCTGGAGTCCCGGGATCGAGTCCCGCATCGGGCTCCCAGCTCCATGGGGAGTCTGCTTCTCTCTCTGACCTTCTCCTCGTTCATGCTCTCTCTCACTGTCTCTCTCTCTCAAGTAAATAAATAAAATCTTAAAAAAAAAAAACCCCACCAACAAATCAAACAAACCTCTAACACGTATTTCCAGGGAAATTCATATATTGCATTCATTTAAGAAAATTCAGGTTGGGGCGCCTGGGTGGCTCAGTTGTTAAGTGTCTGCCTTCAGCTCAGGTCATGATCCTGGGGTCCTGGGATCGAGCCCCGCATCAGGTTCCCTGCTCAGCAGTAAGTCTGCTTCTCCCTCTCCCTGTCCCCCTACTTGTGTTCCCTCTCTCACTGTCTCTCTCTGTCAAATTAAAAAAAAAAAAAAATTCAGGTTGCTTCCAAAAAAGGAGCTAGAAATAAATATCCCTGAAAATTAAGTTGTTAAAATAAAAATGAGAAGGGCTGGAAAAAATGGTCAAGGAATTCCACTAATCGTGAATAAGAAGAAGAGAAACTCAGAGACAAAGATGATGATCCATCTTTCCTGAAAGAACAGGAGAAATGGGGATGAAATGATATAAAAATAGAATTATGGAAGAGGGGCGCCTGGTTGGCTCAGCGGGTTAAACCTCTGCCTTCGGCTCAGGTCATGATCCCAGGGTCCTGGGATCGAGCCCCGCATTGGGCTCTCTGCTCAGTGGGGAGCCTGCTTCCTCCTCTCTCTCTGCCTGCCTCTCCACCTACTTGTGATCTCTGCCTGTCAAATAAATAAATAAAATAAAATAAAATAAAAAAGAATTATGGAAGAAAAGTTCCCAGAGCTGTAAAGACACCCATTTTCTGACTGAAAGCTCATACCAATTGCCTGACACAAATATTAAAAGACCTACCTCAGACACAATTCCAACACATTATAGAAAAACAAGTACAAATGGACGATGAAAACTTCTAGAGAGAAGGAAATACATTTCTTATACATGGATTTTGTATTTATTCGGAATACCAAAATACTAATTTGGAATTGATTTGACACTATAGTTTTCATCAATGGCATTTGATGTTGAGACAAAGGACCAATGCCTTTAAAGTTCTGAGAGAAATGGAGTGTTACTCAGCCTTAAAAAGGAAATGCTGGGGCGCCTGGGTGGCTCAGTTAAGCGTCTGCTTTCGGCCCAGGTCATGATCCCAGGCTCCTGGGGTTGAGCCCTGCATTGGGCTCCCTGCTCATTGGGGAGCCTGCTTCTCCTTCTCCCTCTGCTGCTCTACCTGCTTGTGCTCTCTCACTTTCTCTGTCAAACAAATAAATTTTAAAATCTTAAAAAAAAAAAAAAAAAGGGTAACACTGACACAGTATAACATGGGTGAACCTGGAAGGTGTTATGTTGCGTGAAATAAGCCAGTCACGAAAGGACAAAGAGTGGATGATTTCACTCACATGAGATCCCCAGAACAGTCAAATTCACAGAGACAGAAAGCAGAATGGTGGGTGCCAGGGGTAGGACAGGAGGGCTGGGGTGTTTAATGGGGATAGAGTTCCAGTTTGGAAGGTTCTAGAGATGGACGGTAGCGAAGATCACACAGTAATGTGAATGTACTTAATGCCACTAAACTACATTAAACATGGTTAAAGTGGTAAATTTTATGTTGTATTTATTTCATCATGATTTTTTTTTTAAGATTTTATTTATTTATTTGACAGAGAGATAGAGAGTACAAATAGGCAGAGCGGCAGGCAGAGGGAAAGGGAGAAGCAGGCTCTCTGCTGAGCAGGGAGCCCGATGTGGGACTCGATCCCAGGACCCTGGGATCATGACCTGAGCCAAAGGCAGCCGCTTAACTGACTGAGCCACTAGGGCGCCCCTATTCACGAATTTTTTTAAAGCTTTTATTTACTTGAGAGAGAGAGCAGGAGCAGCAGAAGGGGGGGGGGGATGGTAGGCAGAGGGAAAGGGAGAAGCAGACTCCTCACTGAGCAGGGAGCCTGATATGGGGCTCAATCCCAGGACCCTGGGATCATGGCCTGAGCAGAAGGCAGACACTAAACCAATGGAGTCACCCAGGTGCCCCTATTTTACCACAATTTAAAAAATTGAAACTAAGAAGAACACCATGGGAAAATTATTCTGAACTCAGGGGCCCTCAAAAGTAAGGACAGAATAAGAGCATTTTCAACAAAGACAGATTTTATTTCCCGTATTTAAAGCTAGTAAATCACCAGTATATTCTAATTTCATGAAGAAATCTTTAAGAAAAATCCCATTATTTTATGTATGATTTTGGAGTTTAAGATGGAGAGTTCACATTTTTTTTTTTAAAGATTTTATTTATTTGGGGAGGGAGGGGCAGCGAGGGAGGGAACTCAAGCAGACTCCCTGCTGTGCACGGCCCTGACATGGGCTCCACCTCACAACCCTGAGATCATGACCTAAGCCAAAGCCAAGTCATGTGCCACCCAGGCACCCTAAGAGTTTAACTGTTACCCATTTCTCCAGGTAAGACAATGGATACACACTTTAACTTAGCTTTTCTGCTAATCTCCAGGAGAGGCTGTGGACACACATGTGAACGGCAGTGGGGAAGGCTCTCTGTCAGATGTGGACTGATGTCCCTCTCTGCAAGCTTGCACAGAGGCACTGGTCATCAGTCTCTCTTCCCCACTCACTCTTCAACCAGTCCCCTTTCAGATTTCTATCCCTCCCCCCAACACATGCACGGGGCCAAGAGAACTCTTGGCAAGGCCACGGGTTAGGTCTGTGTTGCCAAAGCATACTCTGTCATGGTCTTTCTGGACCTCTTGTCACATGCAACCCAAAGGACAAGGCTCTCCTGGAATGCCTGTTCTCCTTGTCCTGTGACCCCACAGACTTTCCCCTCTTGTTCCCACCTCACTGGCCCCTCCTCTTCAGCCTCCTCTGCTGGCTCTGCTGCTCCTGGAGATGATCCTGGGTCTCTTCCCCCTGCTTATCCACTTTTTCTCCTGAGGCAATGACCTCCAGCCTCATGACTTACAGTGTGATCTGTGCACCAGTGACTGCCAAATACTCCTCATCTTTGAGCCGCGGAGACCACTTAACATCTCTCCTGAACGCGTCACGAGCGTCTCAAACCCAGTACTGCCAGAAGAGAAGTCCTCATTCCTTCCCACCTCTCAAGACAGGCCCCACCTCAGTAAAGGCCACCACCTCCCATCCGGGAGCCTACGGGTCAGTGAACCTACGGTGGGTCAGAGCATATGCTCTGAAGCCAACTGGGTTACGATATCACTCTGTTATTTGCATTTCCCACCTATGTGATCTTGCACAAGTTAGGGTTGTTCTAAGTGCTTCAATAATTTTCATAAGAACCCCAGGGGCTCCTGGGTGGCTCAGTCAGTTAAGCGGCTGCCTTCAGTTCAGGTCATGAACCCAGGGTCCTGGGATCGAGCCCCCCATTAGGCTCCCCGTGCACTGGGGAGTCTGCTTCTCCCTCTGCCTCTCCCTGGCCACACGTGTGCACTCTCCCTTTTTCTCTCTCTCTCGAAAAATAAATTAAATCTTTAAAATAAAAAAACCCAAGTTCTAAGTGCATTATCACACAGCAAATTAACACTGATCACTGTTCTTCGCTCCTCATTCCCAATTCCCATCAGTGACCCCCACCCATCAATTCCACCAAACATCCTGCATCTGTCCACTGTCCATCTCCCCCACTGCTACCTTTGCCCAAGCCATGCTCATCGCCCCCCGCCCCCGTTACAGCCGCCTACTGTGTTTCTCCCTGCTTCTGTTCCTACCACCCTGACCCGTCCTCCACAGAGGAGCCAAAGCGATTCGTTCAAAATATAAACAGATATAACTCCTCTGCTTAAAACCCTCAATTTCTTTCCATTACACCCAAGATAAAACCGGTTCCTTACCTTGGTCTCCAGACCCCTATGTCAGTGACTCATAGTCCCAGTTGCATATTAGACTCCACTAATGGAGCTGTAAGAATTATTAATGTCGGGGCACTTGGGTGGCTCAGTTGGTTAAGTGTCTGCCTTCAGCTCAGGTCATGGTCCCAGAGTCCTGGGATCCAGCCCTGCATCAGGCTCCCTGCTCAGAGGGGAGTCTGCTTCTCCCTCCGCCCCCTCCACCCATGTCTCATGCTTGGGGTGCTCTCTCTCTCTGAAATCAATTAATCAGTTAAAAAAAAAAAAAAAAGCAAGCAAGCATTATTAATGTTTAGGCCCTATCTGGGACCCACTCAATCAGAATCTCTAGCTGTGGTGTCCACAAAATTTAAGAAGTCAGGGCGGAAAAACTGCCCTGCATGACCTGACTGACCCCTACATCCCCCTCCAGTCACCACACACCTGCTGATGGGCCTTTTCCCTTGCCCCGAGTGCTCCGCGTTTGTCCGTGTCTCTGGGACTCCGCACTGGGCACTCTCCCCGCCTAGACAGCGCTTCCTCAGACCTTCACAGCCAGGTCCTTCCTGTCGTTCAGTCTCAGCCTAAACATCAGCACCTTCACGAGGGCTTCTCTGAAAATCCCATCTAAAATAAGTCACCAATGGGGCTCCTGGGTGGCTCAGTGGGTTAAAGCTTCTGCCATTGGCTCGGGTCATGATCCCAGGGTCCTGGGATCGAGCCCCGCATCGGGCTCTCTGCTTGGCAGGAAGCCTGCTTCCTCTCTCTCTCTCTGCCTACTTGTGATCTCTGTCAAATAAATAAATAAATAAATAAATAAATAAAATAAGTCACCAAACAGCACTTTTATTGTTATCTATGCACTTAAATGGATTTATTTTCTTGTTTGTTTATATTATTTCTCCTTCTCCACTAATATTTAAGCTCCAGGGACCCTTACATGAACTGTTCAATGCTGTGCCTTCAGGATATAGATGTGGAGCAAACAGTTCTTCCTCCAGGAAACTAGCCGCCTCAAGGCTGTACTCCGTGGCTTATTAAGAAGGATGTTCATCTTCTTTTGCTTTATGGGCTACTCCCTCCAGCAGGGCTGGTCCTAACACAGCACACTTCTGTAAAGGATGCTAAAGGTCCAACCTCTATAAGTATAGATCTAGAGGGCCTCGAACCCTTATATTAACCATTTACCCTACAGCTCTTCCCTCAGCCTCTTTTTCGCCAGAACCACCAACAGATTCAAACAAGCTGATTTAAATATTTATTTATTTAATTAATTATTTAAAAAGATTTTATTTCTTTATGTATTTGTCAGAGAGGAAGAAAGAGAGAGAGCACAAGCAGGCAGAGGCAGAGAGAGAAGTAGACGCTCTGCTGAGCAAGGAGCCTGATGTGGGACTTGATCCCAGGACCCTGGGATTATGATCTGAGCCAAAGGCAGTGGCTTAACCAACTGAGCCACCAGGCATCCCTTAAATATTTAATTTAGTTTCCACACCAAGTTTGAGGCAAACGGGTAAACAAAAAGAAAAGAAAAGAAAAGAAAAGAAAGTGAGTCAGACAGAGAGGGTAGGAAAAAGCATAAGAGAAAAAAAAATCTATCTGCCAAGTAGTCAACTGTGAACTGGAAAGAGTTTGCCAGTTTTAAGTTTGACACTTCAAATCACTGCTAAATAGGACATAAAATGCTTCCCAAATATATTATATGTTTATAAAAAATAAAAAATTTTAAAAAATCCTTAAAAAAAAAATGCTTCTCAAAGGGATAAACAAAGAAAATCTTCATCTTTCCTTTAGCCTGATTGGCCAACAGGCTTCCTCCTCGTCAATGGACCAGGGGCCCCACTTTCCATCTAGAAGGGAGGGCATTACCTTTGGGATATCTCCTTTAATGCCCGGGGGCAGCCGCAGGATCCAGAAGTTCCTGTTCCTCAGCAGGTTCTCCAGGTTCTCCAGCCGCCTCTGCAGCAGCCCGTACTCCTGCAGCAGGGTCCCCAGCACGGCCCACTTGCCCTCCAGCTGGTTCCCAAGGTCAGCCACTGTTTTTTCACAGCTGGCTAGCTTCTTCTCGGCCGTCCCTGTCCGTCCTTCTAGGTGTAGGAGTCGCCGGCTGTGGACCTCCACCTTTCTCTCGATGGCCTGCACGGCTGCCACCACCGTCCACAGGGAGATGGCTGCGGTCTGCAGGTGCGCCTCATTTGCTGCTGGGGGCGTGGGAAGAGGAAGGGGCTGCAGGGATGTAAGGCATTCAGAGTCCCATTCAGAAGTCTACATGCAGTGGAGAGACGAGACAAGACATTGAGTGTTGGAAGGAGCCCTGCGCCAAACTGAAATCAAAGGACTGGTTAACTGGCTGACCAGCTGAGATGAATCTAGACCTCGTTTTCACACTGTCTGCATAAGCTTCATCTTTGTGGAGCTCATCAGCATCGAAAGCCAAGAGAATTGCTTTGGTGGGTCAGAGATGAATTAAGTAAGACAGTGAATGAGTGAAACCGGGTGGAGAACCAACCTGGCATATTACCTGGGACGCTAGGCCCTACAGCCAACCGTCCAGAGCTCAGGTTGCTGATGTACCCTCTATTTCTGGAAAAGGCCTAAGTGCATCAGATCTCTCCAGCTTTCACTGAACTCACTGCCTTCTGATAAACCCTTTACTGACTTGCTCTGGCCCTGCCCACCACCCTGCTTACAAATCACAACCATATCATTCAGTAATAGCTAATTAAAGCTGAGAATGTGAGCATAGAGAAAACATGATGGCTACTGTCAAATATTTGATGGCTATAAAACAGAAGGCAGAACACACTTGTTCAATATTATACTGCATTCACACCAGAGGGCAGAACTAGAACCAACGTGGAATTCTTAGGCAGGCAAACCCTGGCCTATATGAATAATTTTTGAAACTAGATCTCTCCAAGAAAATAACAGGCTGCCTAGTCACTGAAAATGCTGCAAGACCAAAAGTGTCTTAAAAAAAAAACAAACATGCTGACAACAAATAGGAGTGGACCAGAACGACCTCTACAAAGCCCTCCAACTCCATGAATCTGATAATGCCCTCCCCGGCCACAACCTCCCAACTCTCCAGCTCACTGGCTACTTGCTCTTCAATCCTACTAACCCCCTGACCATGCCTTTTGCTCCTGGCTTACTAGCCTGTTCCTGTCTTTGTTTTTTTCCTCGGTTGGTCATTTCAACCACGTCCAACCCCTTCTCTGCCTCACCGGCTCCAGCTCTGAATCTGTCTAATTGTTCCTTCTCTCTTCCTATAAGCAAGCTGGTAAACCCGACTAAAGGAAGTCACACAACAGGGAAAACTGGTGTCACCACACACCAATGGTCTCTAAGCAAAGAAGCAGGAATTCAGTGCTGCCTGGTGCCCTCCCCCTCACCCCCCAGGGCTTCTCTTCCCATTCCATAAAGTGGCCACTACAAACCCCCAGCACACTCCTGAAACTAATGTGCCTAAGAAGCATTTGGAGAGCTTGTTACAATGCAGACTTTGATTCAGGAGGTCTGGGAGGAAAACCCCGATTCTGCATTTTGATTCTGATGCTGATGCCGCTGGTGCTGGTGCAGGGAGAATGTGACCAGCACTAAGACTCTGGTCCCCTGCAGGCCTCCTCAATCTCAGGGGACAACATGGCCTCCTACTTTGAGAAAAAAATTAGAGTAATGACACTGAAACTCTCTCAACTTTCTCCTTTTTTCCACATTCCTTCCCACTTCAAACTTATCAGTAGCTTAACCCATGCTTTCTCCATTCCCACAGGAAAAAAAGTTTCCTCTTTAAAACTAATCACTCCGGGGCACCTGGGTGGCTCAGTGGTTAAAGCCTCTGCCTTCCGCTAGCTCGGGTCATGATCCCAGAGTCCTGGGATCAAGCCTCAGGTTGGGCTCTCTGCTCAGCAGGGAGCCTGCCTCCTCCTCCTCCTCTCTTTCTCTGCCTGCCTCTCTGCCTACTTGTGATCTGTCTGTCAAATAAATAAAAATCTTAAAAAAAAAAAAAAAAACAACTAATCACTCCACTTAGGCTCTAAAAGCCAAACTCTTGCCACATTTTGAGGAACATTTCTCTTTTTTTCTTTTCTCTTCTTTTCTAGCTCTCTCTCTCTCTTTTTTTTAATGGTCAGTATCTCAATCTCTCCTGATTCTTTTCTCTGAAAGACAGACCTGCACTATTCAGTACAGTAGCCACATGTGGCTACTGAGCCCTTGAAACGTGGTTATTGTGATTGGGATGTGCCGTAAGTATAAAATACACACCAGATTTTGCACACTCAGTATGGGGGAAAAATGTAAAACTTAATTGTTAATATTGGTTATGCACTGAAATATTCTGTAGGCACAATTATATTAAAATTAATTTCATTGATTTGTTACTTTTTGAATGTGACTACTAGAAAATGTAATGTTAAATCTGTAGTTTCCATCCTATTTCTTAGATATGGTTGGCCTTAGAGACATAATCATCTTTACCGCATTAAAAAAAATATATATATATATATTTACAGTTAAAAGGAAAATAGATCCCAGGGCCGAAACTGCACTCCTATCTGCGCTACTCCCCGAAACTGCATTCCTGTCTGCGCTACGGTTCCCTCTCTCCCTTCCCGTCTCACTTTCCAGGTACTCCTCGATTGCTCATCCTGGCCCCTGGCCCATAAAACAGCGCTCCTTGGGGATGACCAAAGGCTTCTTAGCCGACAAACCCAAGGCATATTTCAGTGCTATGCCACTGGACCCGTCCCCGTTCGTCCTACGTGGCTCTTGTGCGCAAGGACTCTCTTGGTCATCTCTGCAGCTATAGCAACCGGGAGGCGGCTCGGCCCGCGGCGCGCCTGCGGTAAACACCCGCGGAATGAATAAACACGTCAAAGCTCATCCCGTCTGTCCTCGGAACCCGCACCAGTCAGTCCGTCATTGAGCAGTCCTGACCGAGGGGGCCTCCTGCGCGGCGGGCATTGTCAGATACTGGGCACTGGGGGTCCCCGTGTCACGCAGCCCTTCCTCCCGCCTAGCAGCTCCCGTCGCCGCCGCATCTGCGGCTGTGCGAGGCTCAGGTGGCCTGCACGGAGGTGATTTTGTGCCGACGGCTCCCGAAGCCGAGAACGGCTGATGGCCCCCAAGTCCTGCGGGCTGTAGGGGGGCTGACACCAAGCGCGAGGAGCCCCTCTTCACTCATGCGTCTTTCACCAGCGGAAGAGGCGCTCGCCGCCACGAACGTCCAGATGGGAAGGGGGAGCCCTGGGCCTCGCACCCCAGCCGCGGGGGCTTCGCCATGGGGGAGGGGGCGCGCCCTCCCGGCCCGGAGCTCGGCGTCGGCGTCCCACCGGCCCCTCCGGCCTCTCCCCGCCAGCGGGACCCCGGGAGCGCCTGTGCTCCGGGGCCCGGCGCCTGACAGGCCGGCCGCCCCGTCCTGCTCCCCTCCCTCGGGTGTGCGGCGCAGAGCCCCAGACGCCCCGACCGTCCCGGGCTCGAGCGCTCGGCGCGCGGGCCGCCCTTACCGGAGCCGGCGCCGCCTCGGCCATGGCCCTGCGCTGTGTCCGGCCCGGCCCGCAGTCGCCGGAGTCGCCGCCGCCGCAGTCGCCGCCGCCGCGCGGTCCCACGCAGGCCGGCCCCCGGCCTCTCCGCAGGCGGCGCCCGCCCGGTCCTGCCTTCCCCGCCCGGGCTCGCGCGGCTGCTCGGGGCGCGAGGACGCAGCGGAGGCGGTGCGGCCGGCCGGCGAGGCTGGGAGACGGCGGGCAGGCTCAGCGGCGTTCGGCCCGCAGCGGCCCCTCAGCTGGCGCTTTGTGGACACCGAGCGCACCCTGGGAACGGCTCCGGCCTAGACGCGCCGCCCGCCCGCCCGCCGCCGCAGCGCGCCCCCTGCCGGCCCCCGCGGCCACTTCCGCCCCGGCGGCGGCGGAGCGGCGCCCGCGGGTGGTTTGCTCGCTTACCCCGGAGGCTTTCGCACGGAAGAGTCAGGGCCCAGCCCCACAGCCGGGCTCTCTCTGGGGCGCGCTTTTCTTCCCGAAGCCCCACTTAGCGGGCACCGCCCGAAGGGAGGCGGGAGGGCGGGAGGGCAGCCCAACTTGGAACGGCGGCGGTGGGCGGGGTGCGAGAGCGAAACCGGCCCGAGGGAGCCCGCGCGTTGCACCGAGTAGCCCGAAACCGTGATGGGCGGACGTTCCTCGTTTGCAAAACAGCAAATGCGGCGAGCGCGGCCCCTCTTCGGACCCAAACTGAAGTCTACAGTGGTCTTGACCTCTCGGATTATTGGGGTTGTCGTTTGCGGGGTCTGTACCAGTGGACGGGAGAGCCCGGCGTTGTCTGCCGAGGTTGTGTGTTTCGGGTTGACAGTGTGAGTTGCGCGTAACCCTGAGTTTCCAGCTCAGTCCTCATTTCAAACATGCCCAGAATGATTGAAGATCTTCCCAAACCCGGATTTCTACAAATGAATCAAGCCAATGTCCGTAACAAAGTACCAGATCACTCAAGTGTGAGACCGTCCCGTTGGGACACCTGCTCTGGCGCGCACGAGCTATTCTCACAGTGTGGTCACACCTGCAGTATGAAGTCGGCCGGAAAATCTATTTTGGTCAAATGGTGAATGTTTGATAGTTAAAAATCGCTATTCTCTCAATGAGAATGTCGCCATAACAGAGTGAACTTGTAGAAAGTAAAGAAAAAATGCGAACTTTCTTGGAAAGGAAATTCATTTTTCTGATCATTAAAAACGTAGTAGTTGGGCTCCTGGGTGGCTCAGTTGGTTGAGCGACTGCCTCCAGCTCAGGTCATGATCCTGGAGTCCCAGAATTGCGTCCCCCATGGGGCTCCCAGCTCAGCAGGGAGTCAGCTTCTCCCGCTGACCCTCACCCGTCTCATGCTCTCTCTCTCTCTCTCTCTCTCGTTCTCTCTCTCTCTCAAATAAATAAACAAACAAACAAACAAACACAATTTTTTTTTAAGTGGTAGCTAAAATGTTAAAGTTTGACCTTACAAGACTAGAACATTCATTTCTCAGCCCTGGAGACTGCTGGATGTTCTTATGGCCAACAAAGAGGAACATTTGCATTACTAAATAAGACACTTCTAACTGAGCTTCATGGAGTAACAAAGGCTACTTCTGCCAGTAATATGGTAATACTGCCACCAGTTTATTTTGTTTCTTCCTCTAACAGGAAATTATTATGGTAAAGACTTTGGTCCTTTTTAATTCTTGGCCTTGATAATTTCTTGGGCAATGACCTGATTCCATGGAAACAATTTCACAGACTGCAGTTTTGTGTATTTTCAAGAAGATGCATGATATTTTCAGAAGCAGATTTAAGATGGCTGTATTCATATTTTAATGTCTAATTTCTACTATTCTGGTCCGTTCTTGCGCTATGCACAATCACTAGAGAAAAATTTGTCCTTAAAGTTTGGGTGGATCTAGAAATATGACAATGAAGCAATTTAATTACTCTCAAGAAAATAATCAAAGTTTCCATCTGTATCTTGGCTTTCCTTTCATGCACACCGATTTCAGCTTCTTCCCTGGAGTAGAATCAAAGAGAGATCTTTTCAGCAGGTAATCATCATGCAGGAAATACACTCTTAAGGCACATAAATTTATTCAGCAAGTTACAATAAACTGCTCTCTATGTAACCAACCATTGGTTATTAGTATGTTGGTAATATTGGTAATGTTCCTTGGGAAATACAAAATTAAGGCCTTATTGATTAGCCTTTGAAAGACCTAATAGCTGCTGTTCCACCTTGGTTAAATATCTTGTATATGTATGTGACAAGACAATTTCACAATCTCTTTTGTATTGTATAATTTGTTATGGGGTGAAGAAAAATTATGGAAGGGGTCTAAAATCTTTCTGCTTGCAGCCAGTCATCTTTTATTATGTCTTTTAAAGTTATAACGATTTTTCTGAATATAAAACTGAAAGTGTGAACAAATTACAGTATGTTTGTGCTCAGAGCCTTTACCAAATTTGTTGTATAGTCAATGATAATTTTGTATACTTGTCTTTACTGATTTTAGATTCCAAAAATATTTCTCAAAGTCAGGTTCACTGTGAGACACAAAAATCTTCCATAAAGTGAGGAAAGTAATCCTTTATGTTGTCAAATCTAAAAATAAATTAAAGCTGATTCTTCCAACCTCGTGTGCAGATGTCATACCATATAATTTGGGAGCACAATCAGCGTTTTCATTAACCTTTCTGTACATAACAAAATATAAATCAGGAAAAGGTTTTTAGGAATGTTTTCTAAAATGAAACAATATTTAGAATCCATAGCTTAAGGTAACCCTTTCGGATTCCTTCCCTCTTTGGGAGCTCTGTACTATCACTCAATAAACCTTGCTTTGATGCCCACCAAAAAAGAAAGAAATAGAATGCATAGCTTCAGCAAATCTCAAGTATCCTTTCTCTCCCACTGCTGAAATGTTCTGTTTGGTTTTTGTTCTTTGTTTTTGTTTTGTTTTGTTTTGTTTTGTTTTTTAAGATTTCATTTGGGTGGCTCAGTCCGTTAAAAGTGTCTACCTTCGGCTCAGGTCATGATCCCAGGATCCTGGTGATGAGGGAGCAGGAGGCTGGCTGAAGACAAAGCAAAAAAAGCTGGTGCTTTGCAGCCCCCTCTCCACCCGCTCCCCTCCATAATATGTGTAGGATTCCTCAGGCACCCTTGACTGCCACGAACGATAATAGTTAACTTGCAGAGATCACAATCCTGCAGGACAGGAATCTCCCTTGCTCTACAGATGTCCTAGAGATCTACAAACAGGGAGGTTACCTTATCAACAGCACAAATTTCCAGAGGCAAATAACTCTCAGTTCCTCAAGCCCTAATGTCTCCCTGCCCACCATAAACGAAACTGGAGGAGGCTGAGGTAGAAGGGAATGTAAATGATAGCAGGATCATAACACCCCACCAAGAATCTCCTAACTATCTTGATGTTAATGGCTGGCCTAAAGACGACATGATCAAGCCACAAGGGCAAGGCCTCCCCACCCCCCCCACCCCACACACCCCAACCCCGCACCTTGGAGGCCCTCTTTAACATACGGAAACTCTGTTGAAACCTCCCATCCCTTCACCCCCCCCCCCCCCCCCCCGCAAGGTATATAACCTGCCATCCCTCAAAACCCGGGGCAGCAGCTCTTCCATTTTGCACCAAAGATGTCTCAAGAATTCTTTCTTGGTCATCGGCTCCGGACCTCAGCCCACCGAACCTCACCTAGGTTCTAGAACTTCATCACTGGGATCAAGTCCCCCATTGTCTCCCTGCTCAGTGGGGAGCCTGCTTCTCCTTCTTGCTCTGGCCTGCCCAATCACACCCCTCAATTCCCTCTCTCCTCTGTCTCAAATAAATAAGCAAAATATTTATTTACTTAGTTGCTTAAATTTTACTTATTTATTTGTTAGAGAGAGACACAGAGAGGGAACACAAGCTTGGGGAGTGGGAGAGGAAGAAGCAGGCTTCCCACAGATCAGGGGGCCTAATGCAGGGCTCGATCCCAGGACCCTGGGACAATGATCTGAACCTAAGGCAGATACCCAATGGCTGAGCCACCCAGGCACCCTTAAATAACTCTTAAAAAAAAAAAATAAAGAGGGACGCCTGGGTGGCTCAGTTGGTTAGGCAGCTGCCTTCGGCTCAGGTCATGATCCCGGCGTCCTGGGATCGAGTCCCACATCGGGCTCCTTGCCCTCCGCAGGGAGCCTGCTTCTCCCTCTGACTCTGCCTTCCACTCTGTCTGCCTATGCTCGCTCTCGCTCACTCTCTCTCTCTGACAAATAAATAAATAAAATCTTTTAAAAAATAAATAAATAAATAAAGATTTTATTTATTTATGAGCGAGAGAGAGCATGATCGAGGGAGAGAGAAAGTATGAACAGGGGGCGGGGGAGAAGCAGAGAGAGAAGCAGGGAGTCATGGTGAGCAGCGAGCCCTTGTGGAGCTGATCCCAGGACCCCAGGATCATGACCTGAACCAAGGGTGGACAGTTAAGTAACAGAGTCACCCAGGCACCCCTGCTGAAATGGTTATTAATCCATTGCAACTATTTCTACAAGCCTTGAAAAGGCTTCACAGATACCATTAGGTATTGTCTTATTAAAAGCATTCCCAGGGCGCCTGGGTGGCTCAGTGGGTTAAAGCCTCTGCCTTCCACTCAGGTCATGGTCTCAGGGTCCTGGGATTGAGCCCTGCATCAGGCTCTCTGCTCAGCAGGGAGCCTACTTCCCCTTTCTCTCTGCCTATGTGTGATCTTGTTAGGGTCCATGTTCAAAGGAGCGAGACTGATAAAAAGCGAATGTCAAGCGAAGGTCAAGCAAAGCTTTATTTCACGCTAAGCATCCAGAATCAAACCCACGGTTTGGGACAGCCTCTTACAGAGAGGGCGACTACTCTCAGCCTTATAGACTAACTTTTATAGAGCAGAGGCCATTTGGTTGAGCCTGGCCTCATACAGTGGCCAGTGAGAAAGTTGCGTAGTCATGCTAGGTCACACACGGGTGGCCAATTGAATTACAATTCAGCCTATAGTAGCTATTTTTTTTTAAGATTTTATTTATTTATTTGACAGACAGAGATCACACGTAGGCAGAGAAGCAGGCAGAGGGAAAGGAGGAAGAGGGAAAGGAGGAAGCAGGCTCCCTGCTGAGCAGAGACACCCCCCCACCCCCCATGTGGGGCTCGATCCCAGGAGCCTGGGATCATGACCTGAGCCGAAGGCAGAGGGTTTAACCCACTGAGCCACCCAGGCGCCCCTATAGTAGCTATTTGAACTAGCCTATCACCTTGGTCAGAATTGGCGCCCAAAAGGCGGGGCCCACATTCTTTACAGAGAGAGTGATTGGATGTCTCCACCGGGCCTGACTCATCCTTGCATTTGGGCTCTGTTTTCTCCACTTAACCTGACCCGCCCTTGTATTTGGGCTCTGTTATCGGGGACTGGTCGACCATATTTTACTGCATAAACAACAAAATGGCTGTTTAATCCGAAATGGGATCGTTCTGGCTAAGTAGGCTCTCACAATCTCTGTCAAATAAATAAATAAAATCTTAAAAAAAAGCATTCTCGAAAAGTTCATTGTTTGGAGAGAACAAATGTATTTTGGGTGTCTGATTTTATCTACATGTGCTGCTTTTTAAATACTGTATACTTTTAATCATGACTCAAAGATGATTGATCATATATGTGTTGTACATGAGTGTTTTTGTCTTTGGGAAATTTTGGGGTAGCCAAGTTGACATTTTGCTATTAATTTATCCTCCTAATATGTGAAAAATTATGACATAGGGCTTTTTAAGATTCACAGACTAAATGGAATTAAGTAACTAAAAAATAAAATAAATATTTTATACAAAATACATAGAAACTAATGTTTAAATAAGCTGTATGCCCAACATGGGGCTCAACCTCATGACTCTGAGATCAAGAGTCACATGCTCTACCTACCCAACAAGCCCAGTGCCCCCGTACAGAGTTTATTTAGTGTTATGAATGCGGTTGCATCAGAGAATTCTATGGTAATTAGAGTTATGATATAATCTAATCTTTATTATTTTGCCCCATGCTAGTATTTATATGTTTATAAATATCTGAAGGCTCAGAAAATATTCTTTCTAAAGTTATCGGGGGCATCTGAGTGGCCCAGTTTGTTAAGCCTCTGCTGTTGACTTCCCTGCGGAGAGGGAGTCTGGCCCTCCCACCCCCTCACCCCTCTCTCTGGCTTATGCTCTCTCTTGCTCATTTTCTGTCTCAAATAAATAAATAAATAAATAATTTTTTAAAAATAAAGTTATTTGGATAGTATTCTTTCAATATTCACATTAACTGCATTAACATATTTATTTAATAATTTGAAAGTTTTGTTTATTACACAGAACCACTATCTTTTATAATCCTCAATAATTATTGCAGCATTTTCCCTTTTTTTTTTTTTTTAAAGATTTTATTTATCCATTTGAGAGAGAGTATGAGAGGGGAGAAGGTCAGAGGGAGAAGCAGGTTCCCCGTGGAGATTCCAGGATCATGACCTGAGCTGAAGACAGTGGCTTAACCAACTCAGCCACCCAGGTGTCCCCAGCATTTTACTTTTGCAATATATTTTTTAAAGGTTTTATTTATTTATTTGAGAGAGAGAGACAAAGTGAGAGAGCATGAGAGGGGAGGTCAGAGGGAGAAGCAGACTCCCCATGGAGCTGGGAGCCTGATGTAGGGCTCCCGGGATCATGACCTGAGTTGAAGGCAGTCGCTTAACCAACTGAGACACCCAGGCACCCCTTACTTTTGTGATATTAAACATACAATCATATATACTTCAATCGACTGTTAGCAGTTCAACAGAGAAAGCACATCGTCAAATTTAACATTTCAAGTTACCAAGTTATCTGGAATTTAGAATACCTACACTTGAAAGTAGATATTCAGATATCAACAAGAACTATGAATGACACGCTACATTTATGTTGTTGAAGATTGATGCACTGATGGGATGCGATAGAAATCTACCCAACCGCACAGCCGTCACTCTTGGACAGGACTAAGAACACCAGCAAGGACACAGAGCGAGCATTCAGCTATTCCACTTTGCAACGGCAGTGCAATCTTAAAATGTGGAAACATGGGGCAGAGAGCACAGGTGCACAGGATTAGAGAGGTTGGCAAGCTAAATGAATTCATAGAAGCTTGACAAAAGGGGTTTTGAAAGAATTAAAAACAACAAGTACCAGTCAGGTAGTAAACTAACATTGAACCGGTGATTAACATTTATCGAGCACTTCATACCATCACCTAATTGAATCCCTACATCAGCTACATCAGGTGGATGCCGCCAGTTTTTTCGAGGGTTGTTTTTTTTTTTTTTTTTTTTACACTTTAGTTAATGTGAAATTTTGCTGGGCAATTCTCCATGGTGTTTCTACATGTGTTGTGACAGCTTTTATCTTGGACAAGCTTTTCAAGGATATTTGTTTGGCAAACAGTCTGAGAAAACAGAGGTAGTGTCTCCCTCTGGGGGAGAAGGCAGATTTGTTTCTTCACCAGGATAATAAAGATATCGCCTTCCTCCAGGTCAGAGGTTGAACATGTATGCTATCATCACCCTACTAAGATCAGGACAGGACTGCCAGCTTAAATATTGGATACCTAGTTAAATTTGAATTTCAGATAAACAACAAGTATGCCCTATACAATACTTTTTTAAAAAATTTTATTTACTGGGGCGCCTGGGTGGCTCAGTCAGTTAGGCAGTGGCCTTTGGCTCAAGTCATGATCCCAGGATCCTGGGATCGAGCCCGGCATCAGGCTCTCCACTGAGCAGGGGGCCTGCTTCTCCCTCTCCCTCTGCCTGCTACTCTGCCTACTTGTGTTCTTTAAAAAAAAAAAAAAAAAGTATTTATTTATTTATTTGAGAGAGAAAATGAGTGAGCAAAAGCAGGGGGAGCGTCAGAGGGACAGAGAGAGAGGGAAAAGCATGCTCTCTGCTTAGCAGGGACCCAGAGGCGGGACTTGATCCCAGGACCCCCAAATCATGACCTGAACTGAAAGCAGCCACTTAACTGACTGAGCCACCCAGGTGCGCCTTCCCTATACAATACTTAACACTAAAAATTATTTCTTGTCTATTTGAAATTCAAACTTAACTCAGTATTTAATTTTTAAATTTGAGTTAAACTCGAATTTAACATCAATATTTCTACTTGCTAAATCTGGCAACTCCATATCGGGAGTTTCCTAAGCTTGCTATCCCTTTATTGTGACACAGATCCATTGTGTGTGAAACAGACACCTGGGCCATATTACATTGTCCTTATGAGCAAATTGATGGGAACATGAAGTTCATGCTGCCTGCTGGTCTGGGAGTAATAAAGTCCTTTGTCTCTGACCCAGGAGTTTCCTGCCTTCTCCAGCATCTCTAGAAACTATTGCAGGCTAACTAGTAAATTTTTGTTAAAGATTTTATTTATTTATTTATTTGACAGCAATCACAAGTAGGCAGAGAGGCAGGCAGAGAGAGAGGAGGAAGCAGGCTCCCCGCCGAGCAGAGAGCCCAATTCAGGGCTTGATCCCAGGACCCTGGAATCATGACCTGAGCTGAAGGCAGAGGCTTTAACCCACTGAGCTATCCAGGCACCCCTAACTAGTGGCTTTTTAAGTAGAGTAAAACTTCAGAGCCCATAGTTCCTTACTTGAAACTAACCCCAGAGGAACACTGAGATTATTTCTAATCTTATTAGATAATATTACTATTATAAGCAATATTGTTATAAGTATCCTGGAACAAAGTTCTCTGTACAAAGGTACAAAAATATCCACCAGAAAATTTCCTGGAAGTGGAAATTCTGGGTCAAATGGTATGTACACTTAAAATGTTGAAACATATCAACAAATAGTTCTTCATAGAGGTCATACCCGTAAACCCTCACCAAGGATGCCTTAGAGTATCTGTTTCATTCCCCACTTGAGGGGACTATATTCTAAAGTTGTTTGATCTTTGGCAACTTAATAAGTAAAAAAGTGGGAATTCATTTAGTATTACTTTGTATTTCTCTTATTATGAGTCAAGCTGAACATCTTAAGCTTAAAAGTCTTGTGAATTTCCTTTTCTGTGAACTGTTCACATTTTAAGCATTTTTCTGATGAGTTGTTGATATATTCTTTTAAGTTTTTATTTTATTTTTAAGATTTTATTTATTTATTTGAGAGAGAGACAGTGAGAGAGAGCATGAGAGAGGAGAGGGTCAGAGGGAGAAGCAGACTCCCCGTGGAGCTGGGAGCCCGATGCGGGACTTGATCCTGGGACTCTGGGATCACGACCTAAGCCAAAGGCAGCTGCTTAACCAACTGAGCCACCCAGGTGCCCCTAAGTTTTTATTTTAATCACCCAGTGCTCATCATAACAAGTACCTTTCTTAATCCGCATCACCCATTTTACCCATCTTCCCCCGTCCCCCCCCCCCCCCCCCCCCCCCCCCGCCCCGCACCCAGTGCGCCAATAACTCCCATCTGGTAACCATCAGTTTGTTTTCTATAGTTAGGACTCTGTTTCTTGGTTTGTATCTCTCTCTTTTTTCCCTACTTCACTTGTTTGTTTTGTTTCTTAAATCCCATATGAGTGGAGAGAAAAACAACAACAACAACACAAGAAACAACAGGTGTTGGCAAATATATGGAGAAAAAGGAACCCTCTTGGTCTGTTGTTGGAAATGCAAGCTGGTGCAGCCACTCTGGAAAACAGTATGGAGGTTCCTCAGAAGGTTAAAAATTGCATTGTATTGCTATAAATTTTCCTCTTAGAACTGCTTCTGTTGCATCCCAGAGGTTTTGAACCATTGTTTTCATTTTCATTTGTTTCCGTGTACTTTTTTATTTCTTCTTTTATTTCCTGCTTGATCCATTCATTGTTTAACAGCGTGTTATTTAATCTCGTGTATTTGTGATCTTTCCAGATTTTTTTCTTGTGGTTGATTACTAGTCTCATAGCATTGTGGTCAGAAAAGATACACATATGACTTTTATCTTTTTTTAATTTGTTGAGGCATGGTTTGTGGCCTAATATGTGATCTGATCTATTCAGGAGAACGTTCCATGTGCACCTGAAAATAATATGTACTCTGTTTTAGGATGGAATTTTCTTAATACATCTGTTTAAAACATCTGTTCCAGTGTGTCATTCAAAGCCATTGTTCCCGTGTTAATTTTCAGTTTGGATAATCTGTCCATTGCTGTAAGATGGGTGGTAAAGTCCCCTACTACTGAATTATTTTTGATTAGTTCCTTATGTTTGTTAACTTTTATTGTATTTTGGTGCTTCCAAGTTGGGTGCATAAATATTTATAATTGTTATATCTTCTTATTGGAGTTTTCCCTTCATTATTGTATAGTGTCCTTCTTCGTCTCTTATCATAGTTTTTGTTTTATTTATTTGTTTATTATTATTATTTTAAAAGATTTTATTTATTTATTTGACAGAGAGAGACACAGCGAGAGAGAGAGAGAGAGAGAACACAAGCAGGGAGAGTGGGGAAGGGAGAAACAAGCTTTCCACCAAGTGGGGAGCCCAGTGTGGGGTTCTATCCCAGGACCCTGAGATCTTGACCCAAGTCAAAGGCAGATGCTTAACAACTGGGCCACCCAGGCGCCCCTATTTTTATTTTTAAAGTAGGCTCTATGCCCCATGTGGAGCCACAGAGGGCTTGAACTCACAACTATGAGATCAAGACCTGAGCTGATATCAAGAGTTGGGACACTTCACTGACTGAGCCATCCAGGCACCCATTTAGTCTTCGTTTTAAAGTCTATTTCATCTAAAAAAAATATTGCTACTCCAGCTTTCTTTTGACAACCACTTGCATGAAAAATATTTATCCATCCCCTCACTTTCAATCTGCAGGTATCTTTAGGTCTAAAATGATCTCTTGCAGGCAGCATAGAGATGGATCTTTTTTTTTCTTTTCCATTCTGTCATCCCATGTCTCTTGATCCAAGTATTTAGTCCATTTATACTCAAAGTAATGATTGATAGATAAGTATTTATTACCTTATTTATTTATTTATTTATTTATTTGACAGAGAGAGACCACAAGTAGGCAGAGAAGCAGGCAGAGAGAGAGAGGAGGAAGCAGGCTCCCTGCCGAGCAGAGAGCCTGATACGGGACTCGATCCCAGGACCCTGAGATCATGACCCGAGCCGAAGGCAGCGGCCTAACCCACTGAGCCACCCAAGCGCCCCTTTATTACCTTTTTATTACTGGTTGTGGTTGCTTTTGAAGATTTTCTCTGATCTCTTCTTGTCTCTCTTTCATGGTTTGTTGGTTTTCTTTAGTGATAAATTTGGATTTCTTTCTCTTTATTCTTTGCATATTTATTAGTGGTTTTTGACTTGTGGTTACCATTAGGTTTGTATATAACATCTTCTGCATATAACAGTCTACATTAAATTGATGGTCACTTAAGTTTAAACCCATTCTTTACTCCTCTTCTCCCCACATCTTAGGTGTATGGTGTCATATATTATATCCTTTTATATTGTGAGTTCCCTGAATGATTTTTTACAGAAATTCATATTTACCGCTTTTGTGTTTTTACCTTCCTTCCTATCATTTTTTGGTCTTTCCTTTTCACTCAGAGTCCCCTTTAATATTTCTGGCAGGGCTGGTATAATTCATGAACTCCTTTAGTGTTTGTTTGTATGGGAAACCATTTATCTGTCCATTTATTCTGAATGATAACTTTGTTAGATAGAGTATTGTTGGCTGCAGATTTTTCTTATTCAGCACTTCGAATATATCATGCCACTCCTTTCTGGCTTGGAAAGTTTCCGCTGAAAAATCTGCTGATATTCTTACATGGTTTTCATTCATGTAACTGTCTTTTGTCTTGTTGCTTTTACGATTTTTTCTTTATCACTATATTTGCCATTTTAATTACAATGTGTTTTGGCATGGATCTGTTTTTGTCGATTTTGTTAGGGATTGTCTGTGCATCCTGAATCTGGATATCTGTTTCCTGCCCTAGATTAGGGAAATTTTCAGCTATTATTTCTTCAGATAAATTCTGTGCTCCCTTTTCTCTTCTTCTTCTGGGTCTCCTATAATATGAATGTTTTTACATTTGATGGAATCACTAAATTCCCTAAGTCTATTCCCATTTTACATAATTCTTTTTTCTGTCTTTTGTTCAGCTTGATTATCTTCCATTACACTGTCTTCTAGGTCATTAATTCATTCCTCTCTTTCTTCCAGACTGCAGTTCATTCCATCAAGTGTGTATCTCATTTTGTTTATTGAGCCCCTTATCTCCACTATGTTATTCCTTATCTCTGTGTTAACAGTCTCACTGATGTCCTCCACTCTTTTCTCAAGTCCAGGGATCAAGCATGTCACTTATATCTGTTTTGGTTAGATCTCCTGCCATGGTCTTGTTTTATTCTTTCATCTGGGACAAATTACTCAGTCTTCTCATTTTGTCTAAGTCTTCGTGCCTGGTTCTCTGTGTTAGGAAAGTCAGCTATGTCTCCTGTCCTTAAGGTTAATTGCTTTATGAAGAAGAGGTCCCGTAGTGCCCTGCTATGTAATGTCCTCTGTTCCTCAGGGCCTGGCACTTCTGGGAGCATCTCCAAAGTATGCTGTGTAGGCTCTGCTGTTGTGTCCTGGCTGCTTTCTCTTTCAGGCCGGTCATCTGCCGAGGCTCTCTTTGCCTGTGGTGGGCAGTGTTTTGTCCTTGGCCGAAATGTTTCATGTTTTGCACTAGGTGTGCTTGTGAAATGAGACTTATTGCCACCACCACCAGAACCAAGGCACTGCAAAACTCCCTGGTTGGGAGACACAGTGTTGGCAGGGGTTTGGGCTGGTCCTCTGAGGAAAGCGGCCACTGTAATGGGCCTGGGAAGGGTGGTTCCACCAGAGCATGGGGGGAGGCGGGGGGGGGGGTTGGTATAAGCAAGTTAAGTAGTGAGTGTTGGCTCTGTGCCTTGTGTTTATAATGAGGGCTGGGGAAGGAAATGGCTCCTGACAGTTTCTTTGTTCCTGGAGGGGTTTCTCATGAATGCTGCCTCTTTGGGGCATTCTTTGAGAAGAGCAACTAACCTCCCCACTGTGTGCCCCATGCGATCTTCAGATTGCTGTTTCCATACTGTAGGTCTGTTGGCTGTTTGCCCTGCCTTCTCTCTAAAAGTAGCCCCAATGTCCTCTAAGTTCTCCCACAGTCAAGCAGGCTGACCTTTAAAACTCCAGGTTCTAAGGCTCTCTCGCTTTCCAAGCCAGTTGCTGCAGGGATTCATTTTCCCCACAGGCTCCCTGTGCGCTAGCCCATCTCTAGGGCTTCTTTCTCGAAGACTGCAGATCCCTCCTCACTGCAGCAACCAGGATCCATTTCTTTCCCAAGTCAGTCCTTGTATTTCCTACCTTCTTCTATGTGGCCTCTGGTCTACCTTCAGTTGTGGAGTTTGTTCTGACAGTCTTCAGATCAATTCCTGGGGTATCTGGGATGATTTGATACTTATCTAGTTGCATTGGTGGGACAAGATGAGCCTAGGGTCCCCTCCGCTCCACCACCATCTTCCCCTCCACTATGCATTGATATTTTCGAGTTGCATGAGCTCTTTATACAGTACATAAATTAAACATTTGTTTTTCATGTCGTATATACTTTACCTAGTAAAGACATCTGCCATTTGGCATCTTGCCAAATAGAAATTTAAAATTTGTATGTGAACATTTTCAGTGTTTTATGACTTTTGGTTTTGGCACCTTGCTTAGAAAGGCCTTCCCCTCTCTCAGTTTTTTGGTTTTGTTTTTTAAATCCTTCTGTTTTTGAATTCTTCATGAGTAAAGCAATGACTCAAAACTTCAGCCTGGTTTTGGAAGCATTTTGTATCTCTCTAAGATATTTTTGGTTCACTGGCATTTTGACAGCACGAGGTACTTAATAAATCGGCACACTTGGATTTCTCAGCATTGGCACAGCAGAGGCTGTTTTGAGATTTATCAGAGGAAACTCTTGACCATGTCTGGGGTATTAAAGTCCCAAGGAAGCCCTCTTTGTTACTTCCAAAATGAGACTTTGACACTGGATTTCTCCAAGTTTCACTAGGCAAGAAATAGAAATTTTTTAAAAAAGATTTTATTTATTTATTTGACAGACAGAGATCACAAGTAGGCAGAGAGGCAGGCAGAGAGAGAGGAAGCAGGCTCCCAGCTGAGCAGAGACCCTGATGTGGGGCTCGATCCCAGGACCCTGGGATCATGACCTGAGCCGAAGGCAGAGGCTTCAACCCACTGAGCCACCCAGGCACTCCAGCACTGTAGCTTTTAGTCCTCATAGTCGCCGCATGTGATAGATACTTCTGAAGTCATCTCCTGTGTGTTTAGTGGAGTAACCCTTTCACTAAAAAAGTCTATTTACTATGTTAAGGTTATAAAGATTTAATATTAATGTGGAATGGAGGACATCCAATAGGCCTGCAGCAGCACTTTCAATTTCTCCATCTGTTGCTTCACTACCTCCAAAGACCTAATGACTATCTTAGAGGCAGAATGGTTTGAATACATAGACATCTATCAAAGGGCTTCCATTTTCTTCTTCCTTTGATCTAAGCGAGTGGTTCTAAAACATTAATGCATGTAAGAATTGCTGCACAGAGTTGCATCAAACCATTTTTACTGTAGTTTATATGTTAGGAGCAATTTAAGAGATGTTCAAGGTGATTCTGAATATAAATGATTTTTGCCTAATATGTTGGCGTTAGGCTGAATCATCTGCAGGGAAATGACACAGGACCAAGAGATTCAGGCTAGGAAAGAAAAGAAGACTTGAGATAAGAGAAGGAAGAGACTTCTAGGTAAGGTGAGAGAGTGCCTATCCAGATACTAGACAATCTGAGGTCGAGGGAGGTGGGAAGGAAGCAAGGCCAGGAAGAATGAAGGCCAGATACTGTGGTGAAAGTGCTTTATCTGTACTGTCTCGATTATTATAGTAACCCTTTGGATATGGAAACTAAAGTGATGGGTGTTCAAATGACTTGCCTGGTGCCACAAAGATGGCAGATGGTTGAGCCAACATCCAAACCCAACATCCCAACCCAAAACCCAAAGACCTTTCTCACTCTAAAGTTCAAGGTCTTCCTACCATTGCTGGCTTCCTTATAGGTTAGGACTTCCTGAAGTCAGTCAGAAAGAACTCTCGGGAATGGAGATATGTTGGCTTGGGATGACCTAATGCTTGGGGCAAGATTCCTATAAGGCCGTGTAGGGAAATATCTTCATTCCTCATGGAGAACAGACAGGCTCACCTGGGATGGATAGTTTAGGAAACTGAACAGAATTTTACAAAAATAGCTGCGCCCTTGCCTATTCGTGATTTCTTTCCTTCTGAAAACATAGAAGAGGCATCAAGACAGTGGGCTCTCATGTACACAGCAAGTGTGTAACACGTGGTGGTGTCCTTCAGGTGCTCACTTCTCTGGTCCCCTGGGAATATAATTTTAGTGTCCCAGTAAAAGATATTGTAAACCCAGAAGCCAGACCTTAATTAGGCTGAAAACTGAAATCACTCTAGAAAAAATCATGCCCCCCAACTTTGAGGACCTGCTAGCAGCTTTAGAAGAAATAGCCATGGGCTACAAGGACAACAGTGGAGATGTGTAGTCAACCCTGCCATGCTCATTGGCAGCAGGAGAAGGCAGAACACTAGAGAAATATAAGAACCACTAAAGAAGGGGCGCCTGCATGGCTCAGTGGGTTGAAGCCTCTGCCTTTGGCTCAGGTCATGGTCTCAGGGTCCTGGGATTGAGCCCCACATCGGGCTCTCTGCTCAGCAAGGAACCTGCTTCCTGCTCTCTCTCTGCCTGCCTCTCTGCCTACTTGTAATCTCTATCAAATAAATAAATAAAATCTTAAAAAAAAAGAACCACTAAAGAAGTCAGGGAGTGCCCCAGACACTCATAAAAATGAAGGGGCCCCATTCGCTTCAAAGGTTCATGAACACTACTAGCTAAGGGTGTAAAGTGAATTTCACTGTAATAGAACAAAGGCTGTCCATGTAGTAAAACTGGATATCAGACTAGCTAAGAACTACTTTGCATTCACAACTAACACCATATACTGCTATAATTATACATAGCCAATGGCTTTACTCAAAGAAAATAAATGTGATATGATATTTATATAAATATGTTAGTCCATTTTCTAGGATCCATCAGCGAATTATCAAATAGGAAATAAATAAAGAGTTTATGATGAAGGAAAAAGGAATTAATGCATAATCTATAACTTCATAAAACTAAACACACACACACACACACATACACAAGTACCAGTAAAACGTGGGCTCTCTCTGTATTATTTCTTATAATTCCAGTTGAATCTACAATTCTATGAATAAATTTTTCTATTTAGAAAAGTATACAGCCTCAATAGTAATTAAGTGAATGCAAATCGAAATAAAATTAAGTTCTGGTTATATAACGTGGATGCTAGAACAAATGAAAAAAGTTGGCAGGGCATCCTGGTTGGCTCCTGATCTTGGGGTTGTGAGTTCAAGCCCCATGTTGGGTGTAGAGATTAATTAAAGATAAAATATTTTGCGGGCACCTGGGTGGCTCAGATGGGTAAGCGTCTGCCTTTGGCTCAGGTCATGATCCCCAGCTCCTGGGATTGAGTCCCATGTTGGGCTCCCAGCTCAGCTGGGAGTCTGCTTCTCCCCCTGCTTGTGCTCTCTCTCTGTCTCTGTATCTCTCTCAAATGAATTTTTAAAAATCTAAAAAAAAATAAATTATATATATACATATATATTTAAAGATTATTTATTTATTTATTTGACAGACAGAGATCTCAAGTAGGCAAAGAGCCAGGCAGAGAGAGAGTGCGGAAGCAGGCTCCCTGCTGAGTGGAAGACGAGATGCGGCGCTCAATCCCAGGACTGGAGATCATGACCTGAGCCGAAGGCAGAGGCATAACTCACTGAGCCACCCAGCTGTCCCTAAAATATATTTTTTAAATGTTTCAAAAAAGGTGGGAGACATGTTACCCTCTTACATTGTTAATAATATTGCAAGTCAGTTCAATCAGTTCTGAAACAATCAGAGTTTAGCATTTTCCATAGTTAGAATTTTATACAGGTCATTGTGTAGTTCTTTTTCCTTGGATTTTTAAATTTTGAAAATCCTGCATGCTTCTTTTAATATGGGTAAGAAACGGAAGATAAAAGAGTAATGAGAACTCTCCAAACTTAACACACATTTTTCTGTAAATTTAAAACTGATCAAAATAAGCCTATTAATTAAAAAAGAAGGAGGGATGCCTGGCTGGCTCAGTCGTTTGAGTGTCTACCTTCAGCTCAGGTCATGATCCTGGGGTCCTGGGATGGAGTCCAGCTCCTCGGGGAGTCTGCTTCTTTTCCTCCGCATGCCACTCCCTCTGCTTGTGCTCTCTTCCTCTCTGACAAATAAATAAATAAAATCTTTAAAAAAAGAAGGAAAAATACATGAAAAGTCATTAAACTGTATACTTTAAATCAGGGAATTGTTTGGTATATTAATTAAATCCCAATAAAGCTGCTTCTTTAAAAAGTAAAAGGAAATGAAATGTGTATTTTGTAGTTCCTAAAGCAACCACAAAATAAAATATAAAAAGATATAGTAAAAATTATAATAAGTAAATTAAAATGTAATACTAAAATAGGTTCCCCAGAAAAAGGAACAGAGAAATGAAAAACAGAAAGGAAAAGCAGATGATTAATAATAAAATGATAGATGTAGGGGCACCGGGGTGGCTCAGTGGGTTAAAGCCTCTGCCTTCCGCTGGGGTAGTGATCCCAGGGTCCTGGGATCGAGCCCGGAATTGGGCTCTCCGCTCTGCGGGAAGTCTGCTTCCTCCTCTCTCTGCCTGCCTCTCAGCCTACTTGTGATATCTATCTGTCAAATAAATAAATAAAATCTTTAAAAAATAATAATAAAATGATAGATATAAATCCAGATCTACCAATAACTACACTTATTGTACATATAAAATAAAAGAGACTATCAGAGTAGTTGAGCAGATTGCTAGCAGCTCTATTGTAAGAGTGGGAATTCTAAGCTTTGGGCTCCTCATCTGTGACACAAACCCATCATAGGTGTAGTGCGCACCTGGTCACCCCCTATCATTCCCATGGGACTTGGGGGCAAGCAAAAGACATGAACTTAAAGCTCATGCTACTTATGACCCAGGAGCCTTGTGTTTTGCCAAAATGAATGAAACTATGGCAGGTGGATCTGTTAGCTTGTTCGAGGGGTTGCATTTCAGACGCTCCAGTTTTTTACTGTGAGGTTTACGGCAGGAATGCAAGGCTGGTTCAATGCTCAGAAATCAGTCCTAATCTACCATATTAATCGCTTAAGGGAGAAAAACTATGCAATAATAGAAATTTATGCATTAAAAGCATTGGGCAAAAAAAGATTCCACTCACAATACACAATCCCAGCAAACTAGGAATAGAAGAGAACGTCCTCAACCTGCGAAGACGTATCTACAAAAACCTACAGTTAAATATCAGCTCGGCCTGAGTCCAAGGTAGACCAGAAGTGCCCTCGCTGAAGCAGGGCCGGATTGGGTGGATAGATTCCCAGCCTCCCGGGCCCTGGCCCCTGGCGGGAGGATTGGGCAGATCCGCACACTCTCAGAGTGCCTGGCGCCACAGACTCCGCATTTGCCCACGGTGGGGACCGGCTCCCTGACCCCCTTGGCTGGCTCAGGTCCCTCACAGTGATCCTGCCCTCGCCTGGGGTCCGCTTCAGGAACCAACCCCCGTACCCCCTTTCCGTCCAGCGCTCATTGAAGAGCGAGTTTCCTCCCTACTTGAAGCTCACTCTGCACGTCCACCTCTCCGTCTCCCTCTCTCCAGAGCCTTTTAGCGCGTCTGGGTCTCGGTCCTCGTCGTTTGGAGACCCCCGGCAGAGCAAGACGACCTGCCACCCACGGTGCCACAGCCGCTGCGGCCAGCCGTGCCCTTGCGGCTCCCGCGGACGACGCTGTCTCCTCCGGCCCGCAGGGGGCGCTGTGGGGCAGGGATCAGGCTCGAGTCCCAGCGTGCACCGCGCGGGGCTGGGCCTGCGGGGCTGGGCGGGGCAGGAGGCCGCGCGCAGAGGGAGGTGCTGCGGAGCCGCTTAGGGTCTCGGCGTCTGTCGGGCGGAGGACTCGGCGGGGTCACCGAGGGCCATGGCGGAGGCGGGTCCGGTAAGTGAGGTCGTGGAGGGTGCGGGCCGTATCGAAATGCGTCCCGTTCGTGGTCTGGAGTGGGGTCCCGAGCCGGGGAGTGAGGTAGCGGGGGACTGTCCGTGACCCGGGACTGAGCTCCGAGCCCGCGGCCGGCGAAGGCGCGGTGGAGGTGCGGGAGTTGCTCTGCAGGGGGAGGGAAGAGAGGGACCGGGTGCAGAAATCCAGGGTCGTCCCCTCAGGTCACTCGTCTTTTCCCGCCGTGTGTCGCGGCTCTTTGCACGTCGGGGTTTCTCTCGGGCTCTGTTCCGTGCTCTGCTGGTGGAGGTAGCCTCTGCGGCCACGTCTGTATAAACGGATGAAAAAAGTTGCGGGAAGGAAGAGTGGGCATGAGAGGACCTGCAGACCTGCAGAAAATGTGAAACCAGTGGGGCTGTTAATGGAAAATGTGAACACGTTTTAGAGTTTAAAAGGCATATCCTGAGCTTAATCCATGAAACTGTTAAGTTCAATTAAGTATAGTCCGCCTACCTATGCAAGTTTTTCTTCTACCCTTCCTGAAATTTCTTATCTAATAATCTTACTAATGTAATGCATTTTCTTCCCTTCTGCTTCTCACCCCCCTCCCGCAACAGGTGTAGGAGGATACAGGGAACCCTTCTGGACTAGGATCTTTGCAACTTCCTATGAGTCTGTAATTACTTCAAAATAAAAAGTTTTTAAAAGTCTTGCATAGCAGTAATTGCTCGTAGAGGGTACAGGTCCTCAAAGGTCTGCTAGTCATTCATTCACTCTCTGGGCCCCGTGGACTTCTGTGACCCCTCTATTACATCGTTCATGGCACCAACCGGAGAGAAGGAAACTTTAGCGTAGTTTCCTCTTGCCTGTTAAAGACGCGGACATTGAATGACGGTAGCTTGAACGTGAAGACATATGCATGTAGTTTGTGATTCCAGGTAACGATGACTTTTGATGATGTGGCCTTATACTTTTCGGAGCAAGAGTGGGAGATCCTGGAGCAGTGGCAGAAGGAAATGTATCAGCAAGTGATGAAGACCAATTATGAGACTCTTGATTCGCTGGGTAAGATGGCTTCAGAGGAATCATTTTTGGGGAAGCTGCCTACTATCAACAGGCTTTCTGTTCTGTGTGAGCTCTTGCTGGTTGAATATGATTCTTTGCCTAATTTACACTCGGAATATGTCATTAACTTCTATTACGGCCTGGGAATATTTAACTTGTGCCTTTTTATCTAGTGGCATCTGCACTCCTTAGTCTTGTTAATTCTGCAGTTTCTTTCACCCAAACACTCCCTTGTTTCTCCCACAGTTAGAATTACTAAATAAAATAACCATCTCTCTCTCTTTTATTTTTTTTTTTAACTGATACTTTGATGCCTACTTATGTTGCCTAGATATGATGAATTTTCTATCCTCATAAGAACTGGGAAAATAGCTCTCTGGTAAAGGGAGAAAGAGCAGTGGCATGGGACATATAGGTATCCCTAGAGAAATACTGAGGGAGCAGATTGGAAGAGAAATTTGTGGAGATTATACCTTGCTCTTTATCCAGCTTGCTCTAATTCATTCATGTATCATTAAAACCATTTCTACTGTTTTCACTTTAATAGGTGATCTCAGTGTAACCTGTAGCATTCTCTCCCTCCTTTGGCGTTTATAACCTCTTCCATCTGAGACACCAAGGACAAGATGAGTCAATTGTGTGAAATCAGGGGGAAGAGAATTTAAGCAGAGGAAGGACTAGTGCAGAAATTCGAGGGTTGGAATGTATGTGGTCATTGTGTGGTGGGAGCCACAGGGAGGCTCCCGGAGCGCATGTGTAGAAGGCTAGAAGGGGACAGTGGTATACCAAATGAGGAAGGGGCCTCTAGGATTTTATTCTAGACAAAGGGAAGGTAAGATGATGAGAGGATTTACACAGGAATAATATGTCAACATTTGTTTAAATGTTGAGTAATTTAAGTAATTAACTCTTGTTAATTACTTGAGTTGCTATGTGGAGAATGAAAGGCAGTGCATAGCAATGAAAAGAAAGACACCAGGGGCACCTGGGTGGCTCAGTGGGTTAAAGCCTGTGCTCAGGTCATAATCCTAGGGTCCTGGGATTGAGCTCCGCATCAGGCTCTCTGCTCAGCAGGCAGGCTCTCTCTCTGCCTGTCTCTCTGCCTACTTGTGATCTCTGTCAGATAAATAAATAAAGTCTTTAAAAAAAAAAAAAAAGAAGTGTTTAGTGATTGGTCTCCCTCCCTGACCCCCTGTGATTTTGCTTTTTATTGTTCTCATAATGATCATTTATTTGTTAATGGTTTCTGCCTTGATCTGTGGGCCTTTTAAAAATCATCACCCTTCACTTCTCTTTCCTTTAATTTTGTGAAATATTGCAGAGGACATTTAAGCTAAACAGTTTTGCTTAGGCTAAAATTTATTGTCATTCACGTAATTTCAAGGGTTTTGATCTTTTTAACCTAACTTTGATGATGTATCACAGGAATCAAATTTAACTGTGAAAATCACGTTTAGTAAAATACTCAGATAAACCCAGACTGAGTCTGCGTGGACTGTCCTTGCAGGTGGCATTTTCTCCAAGCCGAATTTGATCACCTGGATAGAACAAGGGAGAATGCTGTTAATCAGCGACCAGGGACCCTTGGAGAAAAACATGACATTTAGCCCTTCTACTGATGAGCAGTGGGACTTGCAGAAGACTGGAAAGTTGCTGTATTTTGGTGAGTATGATGGATTTAGGGTCATGTCTCATTTCATTTTCCTGAATCTTCCTGGATAGGCAGCTGGACATAGTGACTAAGAAACATTGTTTTGGTGGAGAATATTAGGTTTTTTTTTTTTTTTTAAAGATTTTATTTATTTGACAGAGAGATCACAAGCAGGCAGAGAGGCAGATAGAGAGAGAGGAGGGAGCAAGCTCCCTGCTGAGCAGAGAGCCCGATGCGGGGCTCGATCCCAGGACCTGAGATCATGACCTGAGCCGAAGGCAGCGGCTTAACCCACTGAGCCACCCAGGCGCCCCGAGAATATTAGGTTTTTTTACTCAAGTGGGAAACAAACACAAGAATGTATTACTTTTTTTTTTTTTTTATGATTTTATTTATTTATTTGACAGAGATCACAAGTAGGTAGAGAGGCAGGCAGAGAGAGTGAGGAAGGGAAGCAGGCTCCCTGCTGAGCAGAGAGCCCAATGTGGGGCTCGATCCCAGGACTCTGGGATCATGACTTGAGCCAAAGGCAGAGGCTTTACTCCACTGAGCCACCCAGGTGCCCCAAGAATGTATTACTTCTTATAAAGAGGGACCAAATAAAAGAAAAAAATTTATGACCCTGGAAAGAAGTACCCATAAAAGAGCAAGTAAAGGACACACTTGCTGAGCCCTGAGGAACAACCACCTTCTCCATCACACCGTTGTGTCCGTTTGAATACAGAGAAATGGAAAACTGTCCAATTTGGTATAATGTATTACTTTTTATTATGCACAGTTTTAGAACTTGGGTTTTTTTTTTTTAAAGTTCCTTTTGAAAGATTCCTTTTTGAATTCCTTGTAAGAAAAACATTGGAAATACTTTATAACACTTTAAATACTTAAGGGAATATGTCATTTTTTAGACTATGCTAATGTTTTATTAAATGGAGACCTTCTAAGTCCCTGGTAGTCAAGGGATTCTCTTGAAGAGAAGGGGATTTGAACCCAGGGAATGTATGATGAGGTCCATCAAAAGAATAAAAGAATGCCCAAGGATGTTATTTCATTGCCATCGTCTCTTATTTCATTCATCTAACGAGTATATAGTCCCTACCGTGTTCATAGGACTGTCAGTTATCACTTAGGCTGGCATGGGATGGAGAGATCTACATATCTGTATGTATACTCTCCTGGAGGAGTTGACTATCTTCCTGACCCGACGTTAAGTGGCAGTTAAATTAGTCGATTCTGTTGAACTGTTGAACTAGTCCTCTATGAAATAGGACTGTATTACAAGTTAATAAAATAAGTGGCAGTGGTAGTAGAGTTATAGGGATTTAGGGGAGAATGAGTGAAGTAGAATAGCAGTTTCCCAAGAGGACTTCTAAGGAATTAGGATTTTAAATATTTTTTTTTTTTTTAAAGATTTTATTTATTTATTTGACAGACAGAGATCACAAGCAGGCAGACAGGCAGGCAGAGAGAGGGAGAGGAGGAAGCAGGCTCCCTGCAGAGCAGAGAGCCTGATGCGGAACTCGAACCCAGGACCCTGAGATCATGACCCGAGCCGAAGGCAGCGGCCCAACCCACTGAGCCACCCAGGCGCCCAGGAATTAGGATTTAAAAACAAAGAATGTATAGATTTGGTCAGACACAGAAGATCAGCGAGGATCATACATGAGCTGAGACTCAGAGGTGGGAACAAGCCCATTGTATTTAGAAAATGTATAGCCAAATGTTATTCTTGGGATGGTACGGGACATGGAGAAGGGGAAACATAAAGTAATGTCAGATTATCTGAGGCTAGGAAAGCCGAGGCAGAAGTTTGACTTCATCCTATAGAAAGGTAGGACCTAGAAAGGTTTCTGAGTACCAAAGAATGAGCAACTTTAGTGGCTATCCCTAAAAACTCATGTTCCCTTTGTGCCAAGTGGCACTCATCCAATAATCAGAACTGCTCCTCTGTCTGGAATAAGTAGTAAAGTGGTAAGAAATAGAGGAGTCAAGGAGGGAGGGAAGAATGTTCTAGACGTCAGCTGTGGAGCGCTTACTAAATGACATCACCCAGTTGGAAGCATTACCTGTGTTGTTGTTAAGATGACCACAGAGCATAATCAGAGTCCTTTTCTGGGGGCAGGCCCATCCTTCCAGACAGATGAATTTTCCTCCTGTGTTAAGAGACTTAAAAAAGAAGAGCCCTAGGACTCAGTTCAACAGGTGGGAGAAAAAGCAGTTCTGAAATACAGAGGCTGCAATTGTTCTCTCCAGTTTTTGTGGATGAAAATAAGGTCCCAACTCGTTAGCTCCCTGATTCTTGTCATCATGGCTTTTCCTTTGGGAACAGCGCTGACTGTGCTCATATTAATACCTTTCTGATAACGAGGTGTTCCTTGAAAAAGGGAATTATTTCTATCGTGTTCTTTCTGAATTTAATCACTTGCCATTTGACATTCCTAAGAAAGATGCTTTCTGTGAGCATTTCTTCCAGAAAGCTTTTCCTAAGATCTGTGGTAGAAGGGGCAAGAATATGACGCAAAGCCTTATTTCACAAATTTCAGGAAACAGAACGGTCATATTCTCAGACTTTCTCTTTATTTTCTCTCAACTTCTGCTTACCCTCTGAGGGTCATCCTTAAGTTCACAAGATATAGTTCCCTGCAGGTTTTTTTTTCCCCCACACGAAGCCATTTCTTAACACATAATGGAAGGATTTGCATATCACAGTTAACCTTAAATGTAATTTACTTGTGGAGGCAGATGCATAGTCATGAATCAATGAGATTCCTTTTCCCGTGCTGTTAGAGATGTGAAGACAATTCTTGAGGCCGCCATAACCCAGGGACATGACTGGTAAGGGTGGGTCTTCTTTTTTTCTCTCCAGGTGACCAAGGAACTCTCGGGGCAAAAGAGGAGGAAGGCCATTTAAATGGTCTAAAGAAGGGTTCATGTGCTACCTTAGCAGGGCAGGAGAGAAAGATCTTATCAGATCAAAGAGCTGCGTTACAGCATCCAAGTCTCCAAGACATAGGGATTGTACATAGGAACCTCGACCTCGGAGCATCTGGTCAGGATAAGAACAATCCAGGGTGTAAGCGGACAGGTACTCCAGACCACCTGGAAATTCCACCAGGACCCAGATTTTATTTCTGCTTTGTCTGTGGGAAGGTTTTTCAGCTAAAGAGGGACTTGGTAAAGCACAAAAGAAGCCACTCTAAGAGCCAGCCCTGTAAATACTCCAAGTACAAAAACAAATCCAGAGGGAACCCCGAGCTCAGGTGGCACCGGATGATCCTACGTAAGAAGCAGCGTTTCCAGTGTGGCAAGTGCGAGAAGAGCTACTGTCTCAGATGCAGCCTGGTCACTCACCACTGGGTCGTTCACTCAGGGCAGCAGCGCTATCCATGCCCGGAGTGTGACAAGACCTTCCAGTGTAAAGCCACTTTGAAGAAGCATCTGTGTTTGCACAAAAGGGAGAAGCCATTTTCCTGTGAGCAGTGTGGCAAGGGTTTCATCCAGCGACGCAAGCTCACGGAGCACCACAGGGTGCACACTGGGGAGAAGCCTTTCCAGTGTCCAGAGTGCCACAGAAGCTTCCGCCTACAGAAGAGTTTGAAGGCCCATCTTTGCCAACACAACGAGAAGAAGCCCTTCCATTGTCCAGAATGTGGCAGAAGCTTCTCCCGGAAGGCTGCCGTGAAGGCCCACCAGAGAATGCACAGTGGAGAGAAGCCATTCTCTTGTGACGAGTGTGGTAGGAAGTTCACACACAAGACGAAACTCACTGAACATATCAGAGTCCATACCGGAGAGAAGCCCTTCCAGTGTCCTGAGTGTAAGAAAAGTTTCCGCCTGAAGAGAAGCCTAAAAGCCCATCTGTTTCAGCACAGTGGGAAGAAGCCCTTCCAGTGTCCCGAGTGTGACCGGAGCTTCTCTTGGAAGAATGCCATGAAGGCCCATCAGCGTTTACATAGTGAGGAGAAGCCGTTCTCCTGTGGCGAGTGTGGCAAGAGGTTCACCCGGCCCTCTAAGCTCACTCGCCACGGCAGAGTCCACAGCAGGCAAAAGGAATTCTCCTGTGGTGAGTGCAAAAAGACCTTTCCTCGGCAGTCGAGGCTCACGGAGCACCTCAAAGTCCACACCAGAGAAAAGCCCTTCTCCTGTTCTGAGTGCCCTCGGAGCTTTAGCCGACACTCGCACCTCACTGAGCACATGAGACTTCACAGTGGGGAGGATCCTTTCCAGTGTCCCGAGTGTGACAAGAGCTTCTTCTGGAAGGCCTCCATGAAATTTCACCAGCGGATACACAGGGGCGAGAAGCCCTTTGCTTGCGGTGAGTGTGGTAAGACCTACACTCAACAGTCTCAGCTCACGGAACACAAGAGAATCCACAGTGGAGAGAAACCCTTCCAGTGTCCTGAGTGCCACAAAAGTTTCCGTCTCAAAGGAAATCTGAAAAGCCACCTGCTCCAGCACAGTGACAAAAAGCCATTCTCCTGCGTTAAATGTGGCAAAAGTTTCACTCAGCAGTACAGGCTCACCGAACACATTCGAGTCCATAGTGGGGAGAAGCCCTTCCAGTGTCCCGAGTGTGACAAGAGCTACTGCATAAGGGGAAGCTTGAAGGTCCATTTGCATACGCATAGTGGAGAGAAGCCCTTCAGGTGCTCGGAATGTGGCAAGGGGTTCCTCCAGAAGAGAAGTCTGAAGACCCATCTGCACCATCACAGAGGGGAGAGGCCTTTTTCTTGTGATGAATGTGGAAGGAGCTTTACGTACATGGGGGCCCTGAACACTCATGTTGGAGTGCATGCCAAGGAGGAGCCCTTCAGTGTCTAGGTCAGGCGGTGCAGAAAGGAGGCGACAGCTTTCAGGTGGAACTAGCAGCTCGTGGATCCACAGTATAAGCCGGATGAGGAATTCACAACCTGTGGGCCTCAGATACGCTGGCCAGCTGCGCAGCAGGGAGGGCGTGATGGCGGCTTGACAGAGACTCCGATGGTCCAGACATCCCCGCTCCGTAATCCCCATGGGCCAGGCCTGCCAGTCAGGGAAGGAGCATTTTCTCTCCACTTTCTGTTCCCAGGCCTCCTTACTTAAATTTGTGTTGAGATTTTCAGTGTTTTTTCTCCGGCGTGCTGAGAGAGCATCTGTGTTTAGGCAGGATTTCTCTCTATTGCCAAAAATAAATGTCATCTCCCATCTCCTTTGTTAACAGTGGCGCACATATGTGTCATTTCCCCTCTGGATTAATTTAAATCACCTAAAAGTCCACGATTGCAAATCACAAAGTCTTATATCTAACCCCTCCGCATTTTTAACAGTGTATGTCAATTCGCCAAGAAACAGACTTGCCTTAATATTGGGGTCTCTTAGGTAAATACCAAAGGGAAAGATACTGCCAGTCCAGGACATCTCTCCATTTTTTTGTTCTGTGGCTTAATCTATCATCATAAGGTGATTTTCCAGCCGGTTCTAGCAAACCTTTGTCTGTCTTTTGGACTGTCTTTTAATATCATTCCTACAAAAATGTATAGATTAGCTTCCTTAGGGAATCCTTGGGGCCTATGTAAATTTTCCATTTTTGTAGTACATGGTGGTTGCAGATTACCTGAATCGGCCGGAACCAAGGGCACCCCACAAATCAGCGTTTGTATGAAAAGGAGAGATGCCACCTCCGGTTGGTCCATCCCTGTAGGTGCAAGCATCTGTGAATCAGTGGTGTCTTTGTGCGAAGAAAAAGACATTTTCCCTAACCCATGCCAGAGCACGTGTGGGCTAGATGTCCACCCTGGCTGGCCTCTTCACCAGCGTACCTCAGGACAACTCTGTGCCTGCCTGGGAGACATGTTGAAAATACAGGCCCTGCGGACCCTTCCCAGATGTACTGAGAGACAGTCTTTTCAAGTGAAGTTGTTTGAAAAGTTTCAGAACATATGATGTAGCGAGTGGCGAAACCAGAAGAGGGAAAGTTCTGTTTGAAAGCATTTTAGTCATCCTGTGAAGTTAAGGTTAGGTCTTTTCCTTTAAGCCTTTTCTCTCCTCTGTTTTGTAATAAAGCTGCTCATGATGAAGGTTTCTTACATTATGGATATATTAGCTCAGGCTATAACAAAATACTACAGACTGGGGGGCTTAAACCACAGAGAATTATTTCAGTTCTGAAGGCTAGAGGTCCAAGATCAAGGTGCCAGCAGGGTTCTGATGAGAACTGGCTTCCCAGGTCCTCATATGGCTTTTTCTTTGGGTACGGGTGAATCTCAGGTGTTCCTTTCTCTTATTAGGAGGACACCAATCCTATTGGATTAGGGCCTCTTAGCCTTAGCTAATTGATATTGGAAAACCTAATGATGTGCACTAGACCTGAACAAAGTGAATGAGGAGGCACAGAGATTAGGAGTGCTGTGCTTTCCTAAATGGGAAAAAATACCAAGAATGGTGAAGAAGCACCACCCCCCCCAAAAAAAACCTCAAACTAATAACTAGCTCTTGTTATTTGTGTCTGCCCATCTCTCTTCTGAGCCACAGCTTGGGTAGTGAAGTCATGTGTTCTCTCTTAGGTGTGGATGACTTTCAAGTCTACAGATCCATATCCATAGTTGACCTTCCTCCTGAGTATTTCTGACTTCCATAGGCATCTCACACACAAAATGCCCAGGATAGGACTCCTCATCCATATCAGCCCTCACTCTGCACCTTCTCGTATACTCTGTGTTTCCCACTTCCAAAGTCACACTAACTAGTTCCCAGATCTGTTAATGATCTAGGTTTTCCTACACCCAACCTGTCTCCTAAATTCCTCCCAAACACCCTCCTTTATCTCTATCATCACCCCTAACTGAAGCCAACTTTTAAAAATTGTTTAGTGTTAAAAAAAAAAATTGTTTAGTGTTTATATTAACAGTTTTTTCGGGCAGTGCATTCATCCCCCTAGTAACAGATTGGTTTTCCTAAAATGCAACTCAAATGTTATTCTCCACATAATATTTTTAGAAGTTTGTGATTTTATTATAAATGCAAACTCTAACATGACATTTAGGAAAAAACCCCCAAGCTGACCCAGACCTGCCTTTTCAGCTGAAGCTTGTTACCTCTTTACCTTATGAACTTCACTCTTACCAAACGACTGCTCTCTTTCCCAAGTGCATCCTGTCCTCATAACTGCTCCTTCATCTTCCTAACTCCTTGCTCCAGCATTCAGTCTCAACACCAGGAACATTTGGGGTATGTGCACAGTGTCAGCACATCCTCTAAACTTCTTTCTCTAATAGCACTCTTCGCATCCACCTGAAACCTGCCTGCTTCCCTCATACGCTGAACCCCTGCCAAGGCTGGAATTTGATCTCGCTTTTGCATTTTCTCCATCCAGATCAAGCCGTTCTGTGGCTTAATACTTGGATCTATGCTACACCCACTAACACAGGGCGGGGTGGGGTGAAAGAGCACTGAACCACATAGGACTTGATTATGGACTTGAGGGCTCTAGGGAATCAGGTAGACACAACTACAAAGCAGCTAGCAGGAATAGTTGGATCTGCGCATGTTCTCACATATACACAGAAACTCTACCAACCACCTTCTGATCCTGTAGACTAATTTCAGAACCTATAAAGAGATCTAAGTTTAAGTGGCCCAACAAGACAAAATCAGAAGATGAATTCACTCCATATAAATTTAAGTAATAGAGAATTCTGGAAGATACCTTAAAATCAGTACACTTCATTCACCAAAATATAAATGGATTCTAACATTTAAAAATACTAGTAAATAAAAAGTGAAGAAGTGATATACAAAAAAGTGGGTATGAAAAAGAGCCTTGGAAACGAGAAGGTAAAGTTACTGACTCACCTGAGACCTAGAATAGAGCAAGCTTTAGGAATCTACCCAGAATGAAGAAGAGAGAGAAATATGAAAAAGTATGAAAGCAGTGAAGATACACAGAAAATTGAGAGCTTTCAATATATAACTAACAGCTCCAGAAGGAAAAAAAAAACAAAAACAAAAACAAAAAGGGGGAGTGGCTGAGTAGCAATACTTGAAAATGGCAGAGAGGTTTCCAAAGTTCTCAACTGAGAAGTGTACTTCCATTTCATAGGAGGATGGCAAAAATTAATCCATATCCACAGTGATGGTGAAACTAGCTTCAGGAATACGGAGAAAAATTGGGGCATTTGGGTGGCTCGGTGAGTTAGGCATCTGTCTTCAGCTGAGGTCATGATCTCAGGATTCTGGGATCAAGCCCCAAGTCAGGCTCCTGCTCAGCAGGGAGTCTGCTCCTTCTCCCTGTTCATGCTCACTCTCTTGCTCTCTCTCAAATAAATAAATCTTTGAAAAGAATAAAGAAAAACATAAAGGGCATGGAGAATTTGGGGGATTATAGGTATGTTTATTGTGATTCTGAGGATGTTTTGTGAACTTACACATACAGCAAAACAGCAAATTACAAGTTTTAAATATATACAGTTTGTGGTATATCAATTGTACCTCAATGAAGCTGTTGAAAAAATCAAGATTGATCACTAATATGTTAATATATAGTTTCTGAGGGGCGCCTGGGTAGCTCAGTGGGTTAAAGCCTCTGCCTTCGGCTCAGGTCATGATCTCAGGGTCCTGGGATTGAGCCCCACATCAGGTTCTCTGCTCAGCAGGGAGCGTGCTTCCTCCTCTCTCTCTGCCTGCCTCTCTGCCTACTTGTGATCTCTGACTGTCAAGTAAATAAATAAAATCTTAAAAAAATATATATATATATAGTTTTTGAAACAGCTGAAGAAAAAAGGAATACAGAGAAGTTTCAGTCCACCTGAAGGCAGGAAAAGAAGAAAATAACTTCCAGCGTGTTGAAAATAATAAAGTAATGAGTTAAGTACACAGAAGACTGTCATATATTTTAAAACTTCATACTTACTATACAAAGTTTACAAGAGCGATGACTACAGACAGTAAAGAATGAAAATAAAATAATAGAAAAAGATTTACTGAATGAAGTCCAGTAAAACTGTATGAGAACAAGTTAGAATTCATGGCAAAATCCGTAAAAATCCACTAAGAAGATCTAAGAATCATGAACTTGTTTGGGGAAAAAAAAAAAAAAAAAAGAATCATGAACTGTAAACACCTAACAATGTGGATTTGTAATATGAAAAGCAAAAGTTATGGGGTGCCCATTTGGCTTAGTCAGTTAGGTGTCTGCTCTCCACTCAGAGCTAAATCTGCTTCTCTCTCTTCCTCTGTGAGTTCTCTCACTTTCACTCACTCCCAAATACTTAACATCTTTAAAAAAACCCCTAAAGTTAACAAAATGACCAAAATAAACATACTATAATTTTAGTTGGATAGTTAGCATAGCTTTCATAAATGTGTGCATCAGACAATAAACTTAAGAAGAATTAATAATCTGATATGAACAGCAAAAAATTTACTAGTTTTGCCCAACTGAAAACCCTGTATAGGAAATAACATCGGTTTTAAACACGTACAGAGGACTTATGAAAATTAACTATGTAGTAGGTTACAGTGAAGTATCCACATATTTTTAAAAGACCATTTCATGGAGATCAAATTTCTCCTACCATGAAGTGTTAATTTAGGAGTAAGAACAAAAACTTTAAACTAAAAACAAAACTTGCTAGGCTTAGAAACTTTAAAAATAACCCTCCTAAGGAACTAATAGGTTAAAGAGGAAATCACAATGCAACTTTAGAGTAAATGTTAGAAGTTACATATTACCGTATTTGTGAACTGAAGTTAGAATGATAGATAAATCGTGATTTGTGCACATATGTATTGTAAAATTTTGTGAAAAAAGTTTCATAGTCAAAACGCAGGACAAAGGGAGTTTTCAAGGAATCTGGAGATTCCTTCTTTAATCCCTTCTTTAATGTTCCCATAGCACTTCATACTTCCCTCTGTTAATAGTATTACTGAATATTGTTTTGACATTGTTTTTTCACAAGCCTGAGATGAGATGGCAAAACTCAGTGATGACTTGATTAATTTATTTACATGTACCTTGCAGTGTTAAAGATATTTCGAAGGCATCTGGGTGGCTCAGTCGGTTAAGTGTCTGCCTTCAGCTCAGGTCTTGATCCTGGGATCGAGCCCCACTGTTGGGATCCCTGCTCAGCAGCGAGCTTCTTCTCCCTCTGTCTCATCTTTCTGCTTGTGCTCCCTCTCTCTCTCTCTCTCTCTCTCTCACTCAAATAAATAAATAAATAAATAAGATCTTTTTTTATAAAAAGATATTCAGATGATTCAGATGGTATAAAGAATGTTCACTTGTGAGCCATTGGCTCAGCTTGAGTAATAAGTCCTTAGCAGTACAGATCTGTGACTTACAATGGGGTTGTGTCACAGTAAACCCGTCATAAGTTGAAAATACTGTTTAAAACACCTGAACCTACTGAACATCATAGCTTAACGCAGCCTACCTTGAATGTGCTCAGAGCACATTAACCTACAGTGTAAACCACAGGACACAAAGTCTATTTTATAATAGTGTCAACTAGCTCATGTAATGTACTGAATAGTGTATTAAAAGTGACAGACAATGGCTGTGTAGGTACTGATGGTTGTAAGCTTATAGGATTTCGCTCCTTGTGATCGCATGGCTGATTGGGAGCTGCAGCTGCCCACGATCACGAGAGAGGATCCTCCAGCACTCACTAGCCAGGAAAAGATCAAAATTCAAAATATAGTTTCTACTGAATTCATATTGCTTTCACACCATTGTAAAGCTGAGAAATTGTAAGTGGTACCATCACAAATCAGGGGACCATCTGTAAATATAGCTCCTATGTAAATGGCCAAAAATAGCACCAAGGTGAGACTTGCTGGGCATAGGATATGCACATATTCATAAGCAGATACTGCATTTTGCTAACTAACAAGATGGAACATTTTTGTGTTTTTATTGCCATTTTTTTTTTTTTTTTGCCTTTCTGTGAATTCACTATTCATAATTTTGCACATTTTCCTCCGGGCAGTCTTTTGATTTTTAGAAGTTATTTCTATTCTCTGGATGCTTTTCCTTGTTGTAAATATCTTTTCCCAGTCTGACCTAATTTTGACTGTGCTATTGTGTTTTTTGATGTAAAAAAAAGTTTTAAATCTTAATCTAATTTAATGTATTGGTCTATCCTTTGCACTTTGTACTTTCTGTATTTTAAGACTGTGTATATGAAAATACTCAAGCAGCATTATTTATGGCCACATTTTTTTTTTTTAAAGTACAGTTTTTTTTTTTTTAAATTTTATTTATTTATTTGAGAGAGAGACAGTGAGAGAGAGCATGAGCGAGGAGAAGGTCAGAGGGAGAAGCAGACTCCCCATGGAGCTGGGAGCCCGATGTGGGACTCGATCCCGGGACTCCAGGATCATGACCTGAGCCGAAGGCGGTCATCCAACCAACTGAGCCACCCAGGCGTCCCGGCCACATTTTTTTTTTAACTGCCCCTAAATATTTAATACTGCCCTACCTTCTGTGGGCTGAATTGTATTCTCCAAAAATCCCTGTGTTGAAGTTCTAATCCCCAGTACGTCAGAACAGATCTGTATTTGGACACAGGGCCTTTAAAGAGGCAATTAAGGTAGAATGAGGTCATTGTGGGTGGGCCCTAGTCCAATATGGAGAGATTAGGAAACCCACTGAGGAACAACCTTGGCAGGACACAGCAAGGACATGCCCATCTGCAAACCAAGGAGTGTTGAGAGGAAAGCAACCCTGCTGACACCTTGATCTCAGACTTCTGGCTTCCCGAACTGTGAGAACAGTTTTCTTTAAACTGCCCAGTCTGTGGTACTTTGTTATGGCAATGCTAGCAAATTAATATATTGCCTTGAATTACATCCATTTAAGAGTATAATTAATAAGATTATGAGGAACATGGAAAAACTTCGATGTGGTAACTGAAAAAATGATACGTGTCTCAGAACCATATAAAAAGTACATGTCTGTGGACAGAGACTGGAAATTTATATGAATAAATAGAGCATTTCATGAGACCATCAGAATTATAAACAACTTTTACTTGTTTGTTTATTCTTAAATTTCATATATTTTTAATTATTTTATTTTTAAGAAAACCTTTAAGGTGGGGATAGCAATTACATGTATCTCAACACTTCACCCACGCTGGGTGGTTAAGAGTGAGAGACTCTTAAATTTAAGGTCCATTTCATATTTAGGTTATAAGACAGTTTTTTTTAATTTTGTAGACTATAAGTCATGTTCCTAATTTAAGTCCATGGGGTCAGCGATGCCATATGAATTCCCACCACCTGTCTCGCCCTCTCCAGCGCCTTTCAGCGCGTCTGGGTCTCAGTCCTCATCGTTTGGAGCCCCGTGACACCCACCCCCCCACCCCCCCACCCCCCCACCCCCCGCAGCGAGATGACCCGCTACCGACACCGCGGCGGCCAGTGCGCCCAGTTCTGCGAGGACGACTCCTGCGGCCGACGCTGTCTCCTCCGGGCCGCAGGGGGCGCTGTGGGGAGGATGGGGGGAAATCGGGCTCGAGTCCCAGCGTGCACCGCGCGGGGGCTGGGCCTGCAGGGCTGGGCGGGGCGGGAAGCGGCGAGCCGAGGTAGGTTCCGCCGGGCCCCCCAGAACTCGACGTCTCCCGGGCCGCGGGAGCGCGAGGGCCATGGCCGAACCGGCTCCGGTAAGAAAGGCTCTCCGCGCGGACGTCCGGGGGCGGGGCTCGGGGCGGGCTCCGGGCTGCGGCTTGGCGGGTACCCATCCGGGTTCCATTCGGGGCGGCTGCAGAGGACGGGTGGAGCGGAGTCCGGGGGTCGCTCGAGGCTCGGAGTGGCCGGTGACCGCCACTTCTGGGACTCGTCCGTGGCCGCCCTCGCGAACAGACCGAGCGTGGACCAGGCCTCCTCAGCAGCGGGCCCAGCCTGGGCCGGGCACCCGGGAGTGGCGGAGGCGGGCAAGGGAAAGCAGAGGAATGGTCTGGTGCCGGCGGTGCGTGTTCGAGCTCAGCCGGTGTTACATCCGTTACTGAGTTCAGAACAAGAGTTTTAAAAGACCAGATTTTGAGGGTTGAAGCGATTGTCTGGCAGCGGCTTGAATAAGGTAATTTAGCCGCTAGGGCGTTGGAGTTTGTGTGGAGTAAGGAAGGAAGGAAGACCAGTTGGAAGGAATAGAGTAGGATATAAAAACTTAAACAGAATATACACTATTTAATTATTTAATGTTTTGTTGTAATCGAGATTTAGAGGGAATGGCCATTATTTTTTTCAAAATAGCGTATAAATTTTCATTCTGACCATTTTTCCTGATGACTAAATGAGTTCATGAGGTTATTGATTTCCAAATAACGTTAACAGTCTCCGCTAAGAAAATATAATTTCTAGGATTAAAAATTTAAAAGATAGGCAACACCTTTATAGAGAAACTATAAATGAATGAGAGATAACCAGGCCTATAAATGGAAGACTAAATACAGCAAAAATGATACTTTTCTTCCAACCTCATATATACATTTACTGCAGTTGTATTAAAATGGTAGTAAGATTTTTGTGAATTTAGACAAACAGATTCTAAATTTCATTTGAAAAAATAAAGGTCAAAATATCATTCTGAAAAAAGAACAACGAAAGGGGAATTGCACTAGCAGACAAAACTTACTACAAGCCCATCAAATTACTACCGTGCTGTTTTTTGTAGGGACAGACAGAGCAGTGGAAATGGAAAGAGAACCCAGATGCAGACTGTACTGTGTTGAATAGTGTCTCCCCCAAATTCATGTCCTTTCTGGAACCTCAAGATTGTATGACCTTACTTAGAAGTAAGTTGATGCAGATTTAATTGGTTAAAATGAGATCACAAGGGAATAGGGTAGGTTCTTAATCCACCATGACTGGTATCTTTATAAGAAAAGGTACAGAGACCCAGACACAGAAAGGGGGGACACCCTGTTACAGTGGAGACAGAGATTGGAGTTATTCACCCTTAAGAAGTACCAGGGATCGCCAGCCACTGCCAGAAGCTAAGGGAAGGGCATGGAAAGGATTCTCCCCTGGAGACTTCAGAGATAGCATGGCCCTGCTGACACTTGATACCAGACTTCTAGCCACTGGAACTATAAGAGAATACATTTTTATTGTTTTAAAGCACCCAGTTAGGGTAATTCATTATAGCAGTTTTAGGAAAGTAATACAGAGACCTTCAAAAGCAATATTGGGACAATTGCCTTTTCCAGTTGGAAAATAACATTGAGGTAAATCACGACTGTATATAATATATAAAATATACATTGAGGTAAATCACCACTCTATATAATACATAAAATAAATTTTAAAAATTACGTTCCAGATAAATTTAAAATCTAAATATGAAAAGTAAAACTTAAGCCATCTGGAAGAAAATTTAGTGTATCTTTCCAATCTCCATATAGAAATTTTTTTAAAAACAGAGAAAGCAAAATGACCTAAGACTGATACATTTGCATTGAAACTGAAAATATATATACAACATAAGCATAAATAAAATTAAAAGATAAGACATACTCGAGGAGAAAGTTTTTTTGTTTTTTTTTTTTAAGAGTTTATTTATTTATTTGACAGCGAGAGAGACCGCGAGAGAGGGAACACAAGCAGGGGGAGTGGGAGAGGGCCAGGCTTCCCACTGAGCAGGGGGCCTGATGCAGGACTGGATCCCAGGACTCCAAGATAATGACCTGAGCCAAAGGTGTATGCTTAACTGACCAAGCCACCCAGGCGCCCCTAAAAGAATATATACTTAATGAAATTAGAGTACTTTAACAAATATATAACTTAACATGCTTCTAGTTATACATCTTAGAAAGTGTTTGATTTATCCAAGGTGATCACAATAAAAAAATGTTTTAAACACATTTGCATATGTTATTTTTTCTAATACATTGTTTTAAAAAGAAGTGAAATTGAAAACCAGTTCTGGATAAACTCTTAGTATTCTAGGAACAGGCGGCATCTTGGTTAATAACTTAAAGGAAACCAACAAATATTGAGAAGCATTAGAAACATTAAGAAATAAAACAGTTGCATGCTATCATCACTATTACTCAACATCATTCCAGCCAGTACAGTAAGATGAAAGTAAGAAATGATAGGCTTAGTCTTGTATGCAGGAGACCATAGATGTGTAATTTATAGAGTTCTGTAGAAAACCTAGTAGTTTAAAATAAACAAGTTATCTTTTGCTTAAAAAAAAAAAAATTGGGAGAAGGGGAGTGGGGTTATGTACATTGGGGAGGGTATGTGCTTTGGTGAGTGCTGTGAAGTATGTAAACCTGGCGATTCACAGACCTGTACCCCTGGGGATAAAAATATATGTTTATAAAAAATAAAAAATTAAAAAAAAAAAAAAAAAAGAGGGGTGCCTGGGTGGCTTGGCTGAGTGGCTGCCTTTGGCTTAGGTCATGATCCCAGGGGCCTGGGATTGAGCCCCGCATTGGGTTCCCTGCTCTGCCAGGAGTCTGCTACTCCCTTTGCCTGCTGTTCCGGAGCTTGTGCGCCCCTTCTCTCTCTCTCTTTCTCTCTTGTTCCATGTCAAATAAGTAAATAAAATATTTTTTTTTAAAAAGAAGAAAATTTAATGGGACAAACCCCTCAAACATGGTAGCAATAAAAACTCTACAGTTTGTAGGAATGAACCTATCAAGAATTATATAAGGTCTGGGGCACCTGGGTGGTTCAGTGGGTTAAGCCTCTGCCTTCAGCTTGGGTCATGATCTCAGGGTCCTGGGATCAAACCCCGCATTGGGCTCTCTGCTGAGCGGGGAGTCTGCTTCCCCCACTCTCTCTCTCTGCCTGCCTCTCTGCCTACTTGTGATCTCTCTCTCTCTGTCAAATAAATAAATAAAATCTTAAAAAAAATTATATAAGGTCTATATGAAGGAAACTAAATTTTACTAAAACACACAGAAATGTCTAGATAAATGAGAGAGATGTTTCTGGAAGGAAAGATCCCATGTTTTAGAGATCCAGTTCTCTCAAAATTAGTATATTCCTATCAGAATCCCAATAGAATTTGTATAAATTTACTGAAGTATCTTTCCTATGTATGTAGATGAGAAAACAGATAAGAAAAATGAAGATAATTTCCTGTGGAAAATGATGGAGGTGGTGGTGGATGACCACGTCCTCTTAAATAGCAAAATACCTGATAAAACTAAGAATTAACCCAAAGAACAAATAATCCGATCAAGAAATGGGCAGAGGACATGAACAGACATCCTGGGATCAAGTCCCACATCCCACGTCCCACATCGGGCTGTCTTCTCAGTGGGTAGCCTGCTTCTCCCTCTTCCTCTCTCCTGCTCATGCTTACATTCACTTTCTCTCTCTGAAATAAAATCTTTTTAAAAAAGTATTTGCTAGTCAGTCAAAGGATTATTAACCCTAATATGAGAAATTAATAGAGCCCCCAAGAATGTTGAGCAAAGGATGTGAACAGAACTGCACAAAGTTATGTGGAATGTTCCCCTCCCCAGGAAAGTATGAAAAGGATGCTAAGCTTCACAAATTAATGCAAATTAAAACAATGAAATAACATTTTTTTTTTTTTACCCATTACAGTGGTAGAATAAATAAGAAGGTTTAAGAACAACCTATGCTGGCAAAGGTGTATAGAAGTACGGGGCATCTGGGTGGCTCAGTAGGTTAAGCCTCTGCCTTCTGGTCAGGTCTTGATCCCGGGTCCCGCATCAGGCTCTGCTCGGGGGAGCCTGTTTCCCTTTCTCTCTCTGCCTGTTGCTCTGCCTACTTGTGATTTCTCTGTGTCAAATAAATAAAAATCTTAAAAAAAAAAAAATGAGAAGTCTTATTATTAGCAAAGGCTGATTCTTTTTGGAAGGCAGTGTAATGGTATTTGTTAAACTGAACATGTTCATAACTTTTGATTTAGTAGTTTTCCTTTTTAGGCTTTATCTTACAGAGGTAAAAGTGCTAATATATTGGGAAGCATATCAGAGCATTGTTTATAAAGGAAATGGAGACAGTGTATGTCCCATCAGTGGGGTTTATGTACCCGTGGCATGAAATACACTACAATTTACAAAAACCTGGTTTTGCCTCTACACATTGACCTGGAAAGGGATCTTTAATATATTAAGTAAATGAAGTTACCCAGTGATTTATTTTCACTGTTTTATTTTTTTTAAAGATTTTATTTATTTATTTGACAGAGAGAGAGAGATCATAATTAGGCAGAGGCAGGCAGAGGGGGCTGGGGAGTAGGCTCCCCACTGAGCAGAGAGCCGGACCTGGGCCTCAATCCAGGACGCTGAGATCATGACCTTGGCCAAAGGCAGAGGCTCAACCACTTAGCCACCTAGGCGCCCTATTTCCACTGTTTCAAAAGAAAAAAAATTCCTTACTATCCGTATGCATATGGAGTTTGAACAAGCATAAAGAACTGTGGACGGTATAGTGGATAACAGCAGAACCACGTGACTGGAGTAGGGGAAGGAGTATTTCCCAAGGAGGAAGCTGCTGAATAGGCAAAAGCAGTGTCCACTACAAAAATTTTTTAACCTGATGACAAGGAGGGGCACCTGGCTGGCCCAGTGGGGAGATCATGCGACTCTGGATCTTAGGGTTGTGAGTTTGAGCCCCACCTTGGGGATAAACTTTACTTAAAAAAAAAAGAATTGATGAGAAGGGGCTGAAATCTTTTTGAAGCACTAATGCCTGTGTATGTATTATGTCTATCATTTCAGTTGCCTCTGACTTTTGAGGATGTGGCCATTTATTTCTCTGAGCAAGAATGGCAAAACCTCGAGGCGCGGCAGAAGGAGCTTTACAAGCATGTTATGAGAACCAATTACGAGATTCTGGTTTCTCTGGGTAAGAAGTACTCAGTTTTGTGGGGAAGTCATGGAACTGGGTCTAGAAGAGGTCCTGTTTGTTAGGTCAGATTTCTCAGGAACTAACTCAGAACGGTATTTTTTAGCCCAGAGTCCTCGTCATTAGTACTTCTGTAAGCACTGCTAATCCTTACTCAAGGGTGGACATTGCGAAAGGAAAATATTTAAGACTTTGATGTGTGGTGGTCAGTGGTGACTTCGGGCTTGTAGTCACCACACGCTCACAGATTGCTGTGATTTCCATATGGAGCATGGAAATCCTAGCTCATGTCCATAATGTATGTCTTTACCCTAGGATGTCGCTACCTGTCGGTTTTTACTGTGGGGTCTGTATAACTATAACAGCAGCAGTCTCTTCATGGTTATGGTAATGGATGTTCTTTTTAGTCGTTTTGTTTAGTTGGTCTTTTTAAAATTTTTTTAAATTTTATCAAATGAATGATGTCCTCACTCCTGTACTCAGATAATTCTCCAAGGCAACCACTGTTAACCTTTTCTGTTTTAGTTCTTACTGGACTTTCCTCCAATCTAACTATCCATGCTTTGATCTCTATTACTTGATTTATCGAGTGTAGGCGGCATTAACTCCTTATGCCACCCAGGCCTCCCTCAGTACTTACATTTAGGTCTTTGATCCATTTTGAGTTAAGGTTTTTATATGGTATGGGGTAGGGATTCAGCTTCTTTTGCATATGGACATCCAGTTGTCCCAACACTATTTTTTGATAAGAGTATTCTTTCCCCCATTGCACCCTTTTGGAGAATCAATTGGCCGTAAATGTAGAAGTTTATTTCTGGATTCTCAATTCCATTTCATTGATCTGTATGTTTATCTTCATGCCAACACCATGCTGTTTTGATTGCCATTACTTTTAGGATCAGTTTGTCAATTTTTGCAAAAAAAACCCCACCATAACAACAAAAAACAGATTGGATTTGGGTATTGTCATCTTTCTTTTTAAAATTTATTTTATTTTTATTTTTTACATTCACATTGTTTAATTATAGCTATATGTTCTTTAATTTTTTAAAAAATTGTAATAGGTATACAGTATTACATTAGTTCCGGGTATATATCATAGTGATTCACCATCTCTGAGTGCTGTGCTCACCACAAGCGTAGCTACCATCTGTCCCCACAGAATGCTAGTACAGTATCATTGACAGCATCATTGACTGTGTTCCCTGTGCTGTGCCTTTCATTGCCGGGACTCGTTCATGCCATGACCGAGGCCGGTGTCTCCCACTCCCTGTCACCCATTTGCCCTTCTCCTTCCCCTTCGCTCTTGCAGCCGTCAGTTTGTTCTGTTCATATGTCTGATTTTGCTTTGTGTTTCTTTACTCATTTGTTTTCAAATGAGATGATTCTAAGTAAATTATAAACCAAAGAAGAAATCACAAGAGAAATTAGAAAATATTTAAAGTTGGATGATAATGAAAATATAAAGTGGCAAAATTTGTGAGATGCACCAAAGCAGCACTTAGAGGGAAGTGTATAGGTTTAAATGTTTATATCAGAAAAGCAGCAAGGATTTCTTTTTTTTTCCAATCTTTTTACTCATTTTTAAAAATTTAAATTCAGTTAATTAACATATAATGTATTACGAGTTTCAGAGGTAGAGGTCAGTGATTCATGAGTGTTATATAATACCCAGTGCTTGTTACATCACGTGCTGTCCTTAATGTCCATCACCGAGTCACCCCATCCTCTCACGCCTCTCCCCTTGGGAATATTGTCATCTTAACAATATTAGGACTTCCTGTTCATTAACATGAGATATCTTTCTGTTTATTTATGACTTTTAAAATTTCTTAGTAAGTTTATTTCTAAGTGTGGTATTCTTTTTGGTGTTATTGTAAATAGAATTGTTTTCTTGGTTTTGTTTTTGAAAAAATACTTTTAGAAGATGCTGGGAGGCACGTGGGAGGCTCAGCGAGTTAAGCCTCCGCCTTCACCTCGGGTCATGATCTCAGGGTCCTGGGATCGAGCCCCGCATCAGGCTCTCTGCTCAGCGGGGAGCCTGCTCTCTGGCAACCGCCCCCCCCCCCCCCCGGCTATTTGTGATCTCTCTCTCTCTCTGTCAAATAAATAAATAAATAAATAAATAAAATTTTTATTTAAAATTTATTTTATTTTATTTAAATTGATTTATTTAAAATTTAAAAAATTAAAAAATTTTTTAAATTATTTTTTTAAATTAAAAAATTTTTTAAATTAAAAGATGCTGGGGTTTCAACAGATGAAGATTGAAAATAGGTGTATGGATTTAAATAAAAGATAGTGATTCCCTTTCTTCTAAAGGCAAACTTAGAATTCTTTTGGGATTGAAGTCAGATTTCAGGGGGCAAGGAGGGATCTGGAGCAGAGTGACCAGTCTCCACACGTCCTGCACCACTCTGACATTTTATCCCTAAGGCATTACCTGGTTACTCTCTTTCTCTGATCTGAACTATACACTGATCTCCCTTTAGCAATCTATGAAGCATAATTTAGGTTCTGTAACAGAGATATTATTGAAAGAAAGTTTTACTTGAAGATTCATGAACATTTTATTAGGGGAATGGGGTCATGTATTAGACAATCTTGTAACTGTTTTCATTTGCTTATTTCATTGCTTGCAACCCTTTAATTCTAGCTGAACTCGGCCATGTTTTGGGTTGTGATTAGCACTGTCACCAGCGGACTTCTGAGAATATTTACGTATTTTGAAATTTCCTAGGATCGGCATTCCAGTTCTTATTTTGCATACCCTCCTCTTCCCATGGTATCTCCAGTTGTCTGTGGGGCTGTTCCACCATTCTCAAAGCACATTACTAGTGAGTTTTATGAAAACCATGATAAAATGCACATTGCTAGATATATGGGGACTGAGGCAGGATTTATTTTATTTATTTTATTTTATTTTTTAAAGGTTTTATTTATTTATTTGACAGAGACACAGCCAGAGAGGCAACATAGCAGGGGGAGTGAGAGAGGGAGAAGCAGGCTTCCCATCAAGCAGGGACCCTGATGCGGAGCTTAATCCCAGGACCCTGGGATCACGACCTGAGCTGAAGAAAGACTCTCCTCAACAACTGAGCCACCCAGCCCCTGCCCCCAAAAGACAGGTTTTAAACACTAAACTGCTTTAACTGGTCCAGATAGATTAGGAAGTATTGTTAGGAAATGTGGGCAGTTTTGCTCCTCCTTGTGTAACCCTATAATCTATTTTTTTTACTTCTTGTCTCATGCGTCTTCCCAGGAGTACATTGTGAAAACTTTAAAGCATGTCGGTGTGCTTAAATTTAGTGCTAAAGAAACCAAACTACCCTGTCTGACATTTTTGCATAGATAATGGACTCCCCAAACCAGAACTAATATCCTGGATTGAACAGGAGAAAGAGTTCTTCCAGAACTGGCGAGAAGCACAGAAATCAGGAACCATAATTTGTTCTTCTGCTCATTTGCAATTTGATCCAGTTATCGAGGGCCATCAGTTTGGGGGTGAGTATTAAGAAACCAGGGCCCTGTCCTCAAGACAGTACACTCAGTTTGTTCCAATTTTCAGATCATGTCTTCTTGTTTGGCTGGACTGAAGCTGGACAACTGGTGTATTCTAGAGAAGCGTAGTTAAGTACAGTGGTTGGGAGTGTGGGTTCAAGAGTCTGAGTCTGGATCTTGTCTTTTCTGGTGACACCTTGGGCAAGTTGTTCAGCCTCTCAGTATTTCAATTTCCTGACCTAGAAAATGAAGACAATGAAAGTACCTAGATAGAACTATATAGGTTAACATATGTGAAGTGTTAAAGTGATACCTGGCACACAGTAGGAGCTCAGTAAATGGGAGCTGTTGTTAGTGGTAGGTAAGGCGAGGTGGATGATGGCAGGACTCAGAGACTGGTTATCCACATACTAGTGACCAAAATTGCTTCCTTCCTGTATGGGGACTGTTGAATTTCCTTGATTACCTAAAACTCAGCTCTCCTGTGTTTTCTTATTATGATGGAAGAGTCAGATTCTTAGAATTTTTTTTAAATTTTATTTATTTATTTGACAGAGGAGGCAGACAGGCAGGGAGACAGAGGAGGAAGCAGACTCCCTGCTGAGCAGAGCGCCCGATGTGGGGCTCGATCCCAGGACCCTGGGATCATGACCTGAGCTGAAGGCAGAGGCTTTAACCCATTCAGCCACACAGGCACCCTCTTGGAATTTTTTTAAGAAATATTTATTTATTAGAATGAGAATGAGTGGATGTCAGGGCAGAGGGAGAGAGTTTTAAGCAGATTGCCTGCTGAGTGTGGAGCCCAACTTGGAACTCAGTCTCATGACCCCAAGATCATGACCTGAGCCGAAAACAAGAGTTAGATGCTCAACCGACTGAGCCACTCAGGTGCCCCTGAGATTTTTGGATTCTTAAAAGTCAGCATTAAAGTATGGAATGAGAAAACCAATGGGAGCATCATCTCAAGAAATCTTGTCAATAGTTTTTGGCTGCCTCTTTCTGGACAGTAAAGAAAGGAGTTTTGCTCCACAAATTATTTGACTTTTTGCCACCTGTTATCAGTTCTTCCAAAAACCTTTTTAAAAGGTTTGTGGGGTAGGGGTGCGGAGGGGAGAGAAGAGCCCAGGCCCTGCTGCTTGGGCTTAGGGACTTCCCCTGGGTCGTGACTGTGGTGTTGGGGTCTGTGAGTGACAGTGCGGTCATCACTTGGTGATTTCAGGAATGTCTGCACATCAGAATGGCAAAGTGTGATAGTCCTATGGTTGATGGTGGTGAGCATTTACAGGTGTGTTCAGTATGCCAGTCACATGCTCAGCACCTTACATGCAGGAACTCACCTAAAGTTCATGACAATGAAATGTCCGGTTGCTTCCCTGTGTCTACAGAAGGAACTGAATGAAGCCAAGAAAGAGAGATTAGCTTGACAAAGGCTACACAGTGGAGAGACAGGATTTGAACCCAAATTCCAAAGCTTAGGCCGGGTGTTTGAGACCTATACTTTCCTCTTTTTTTCTTAAGTGTAACTGAAGTATTCTCTACACCCAAAGAGAGGCTTGAACTCACGACCCCGTGAAAAAGCCACATGCTCTTTTGACCAACTGAGCCAGCCAGGCACCCCTGTATTTTCCTCTTTTAAGATATGTTTCTCAGTTGAGTTTTCAGCAGACTCTCACCAGACAGATTCAGCCATAACAGAACCACAGTGAAGTGTCCCCGGTGGTGGAGACCCGTGGGAGCTGGGTTCCCAGGCCTCCAGACGGCACCGTTCCCTAAGGTCTTGTCACCAGGAGAGACATAAGCCTTTAGTCATGCCACAGGTAGGAATACTGACTGAATGTTTGTTTCTATTTCAGGAGGCCCACAAGCTGTGCATTCAGGAGAAGCTGAGTGCCATTTCCAAGTAGATGGCGGAGCGGGCCAGTGCCCCTCCGAACCCTCCCGAGGAGGAGGAGAAGATGTTTCCTTCAGGCTTGACCAAAGCATCGCCCTCCAGAACCCACCCAGCCGTGACGCTCAGGCTCCACGTCCAGCAGCCCCCAGAACGCTGGGTCTCCCTGGCCGGCAGGAGGCCTCCTCCTGGGGGAGCACCCAGCACCCTTGCGCTGTCTGTGGGGAGAGCTTTTGGACGAAGGACCACTTGGAGAAGCACCAGAGAAGCCACTTGAAGGACCAGCCGTGGAGGTCGTGGAAGAAGCGCAGCCGCCAAGCTGATCCGCAGCCACAGCGGAGCCGCTCTCAGGCTCCCAGGCGCTTCCGGTGTCCGGACTGTGGGAGGAGCTTCCGCCGGAAGCGGCCTTTGCTCGCGCATCTGGCTGTGCATGCGGGCGAGAGCGCCCTGCGGGACCCCGAGTGTCGGACGTGCTTCCCGCCCAAGCAGCCCCTTCTGGGCCACCGCCTCCCGCACGAGGGGGAGAGGCCGTCCCGGTGCCCCAGATGTGACGGGAGCTTGCGGTCCGGGAGCGGCGTGCAGGCTCGCCAGGGCCCTCCTGGCCGGGAGAGGCTAGGCTCCTGGAGAGAAGGCGATGGCGCCTTCCGGGTCAGGGCTGAGCCGGCCGCTGTGCCCTCGGGAGGGAGGCCGAGCCCGCGTGAGGAGCGCTGCGCCCGCATGGGAGCCGGGGAGAGGCGGTTCTCCTGCGCCGAGTGCGGTAAGCTCTTCACTGCCAGGTCCAAGCTCGCCGGCCACCTCCGTGTGCACACGGGAGAGAAGCCCTTCCGGTGCCCGGAGTGTGGCAAGAGCTTCCGCCGGCGCGGCCTGCTCAGGGGCCACCAGCGCGTGCACCGCGGCGAGCGGCCCTTCCCCTGCCGGAAGTGCGGCAAGGCCTTCGCCAAGCAGTGTAAGCTCACGGAGCACGGCCGCGTCCACAGCGGGGAGAAGCCCTTCTGGTGCGCCCAGTGCGGCAGGAGCTTCCGCCAGCGGGGACAGCTGCTGAGGCACGAGCGGCTGCACAGCGACGAGCGGCCCTTCCAGTGCCCCGAGTGCCCTCTGAGCTTCCGCCTGCAGAGCATGCTGCGGGCACACCGGCTCCGCCACGGCGGAGAGCGGCCCTTCTCCTGCGGCGAGTGCGGCCGGGCCTTCACGCATCAGTGCAAGCTCCGCGAGCACCTGAGAGTGCACAGCGGGGAGAGGCCCTTCCAGTGCCCCGAGTGTGCCAAGAGCTTCCGCCTCAAGGGCATCCTGAAGGCGCACCAGCGCACGCACAGCAAGGAGAGGCCCTTTTCGTGCGGGGAGTGCGGCAAGGGCTTCACTCGGCAGTCCAAGCTCACCGAGCACTTCCGCGTGCACAGCGGGGAGAGGCCCTTCCAGTGCCCCACCTGCGACCGGAGTTTCCGCCTCAAGGGGCAGCTGCTGAGTCACCAGCGCCTGCACACGGGGGAGAGACCCTTCCAGTGCCCCGAGTGCGGCAAGAGCTACCGCGTGAAGGCCGACATGAAGGCCCACCAGCTGCTGCACAGCGGCGAGATGCCCTTCTCCTGCGAGTGTGGCAAGGGCTTTGCCAAGCAGTCCAAACTCATCGAGCACATCAGGACCCACACGGGGGAGAAGCCTTTCCAGTGTCCCAAATGTGACAAGAGTTTCCGCTTGAAGGCGCAGCTGCTCAGCCACCAAGGCCTGCACACAGGGGAGAGACCTTTCCGCTGTCCCGAGTGTGACAAGAACTTCCGGGAAAAGGGACACATGCTTCGGCACCAGCGCATACACAGGCCCGAGAGGCCCTTTGCCTGTGGCGACTGCGGGAAGGGCTTCATTTATAAGTCGAAACTAGCGGAGCACATCAGGGTGCACACGAAATCCTACAGTGCTCCAAATGAGCCGGACATCAAGAAGAGGCTCAGCCAGCTGTTTGCGATGATCGAGGCCGACTGGAGTTGAGGTCCCTGGAGGGTATCCAGAGCCTTGGGGGAGTTGATGTGGCCTGGAAATTCACAGCAGCCAGAGCCAAACCCACTGGAAGACAGATTTTAGGAACAGGGCCCCCATTTTGAGCAAGAATGTAACTCCGGTTAGGAAGTTGAGAAACCATCCAGGATTTTCTCATTTAGCGCACCACCTGTCATATTTCCTATCTATTGATAAAAGAGATATCCGTTTTCCCTGCCATTGTAAGTGGTAACTTACCCGCAAATGCTAAGCTAGCTCTGAAATCCCCGCTGGAACTAGGACAGCCCTTCCGGTACTGTTCTCCAAGCTGAGGACGTGGGGTGGCTCTTAAATGTCCACTTGACTCTTCTGCACGGTGTGATCCTAAACTGGGGGGTTTAAATCCAGTGGATTTTGTTTGCAAGCCTGATATGATGTTGGATTTGTTTTTGAGTCATTTATTTTGAAACCCGACAGCAATAAAACAAGTTATCTGAATTCCTGTCTGTTTCTGTGAATGCTGAGGTCTCACGGCAGCTTCCACAGTGATTGGGTGTAGCTTCTCCTAAGGAAAAGCTGATAATTTCAGCAAAGTTTGGCTCATCTGAATTGAAGAAACCTAAAAGCAGGGGTGCTAAGATATATGGGGCTAGAATATAGATACGAGATGGATTGGGACAGGAGGTATGGGTTTGGGAGCTGCAGAACAGAGATGGTGTTTGAAGCCAAGACAGTGAATGAGATTCCCAAGAGTGACTGTCTAAGTGGTGCCTAAATCTGAGTAAAGACAAAATAACAGCCAAGGGGCCCCTGGCTGGCTCAGTTGGTGGAGCGTGGGACTCTTGATCTTGGGATTTGTGAGTTCAAGTCCCATGCTGGGTGTAGAGATTACTTAAAAATAAAATTTGGGGGAAAAAAGTAGCAGAACCAAACAGCTCTGTCATGGAGCACTACAGGCAACAACAGAATTTTCAACCAAATGTTACAAAGAAACATAATACAAGTAGAAGTCTAGGAAACTACCCCATTTGCTACATGAGGTGAAGGTTGTGTGAGCACAGAATGTTTGTACTTCGGGGAAATACCTGCACTCCATTCAAAGAAATCCTGACTTTCAGAGGGTTCATGTTTCGTGTAGAACACCTGAAATTCTGGGGCATCTGGGTGGCTCAGTCAGTGAAGAATCTGCCTTTCACTTGGGTCATGATCTTGGAGTCCTGGGATCGGGCCCTACATCAGGCTGTCTGCTCAGCAGGGAGTCTGCTCCTTGCCCCCCCCACCCCCGCCCCAAATAAATAGTTTAAGAAAAAAAGAGGCCTGAAATTCTGAGGGATGACGGAAAATGAGATTATCACTAAAGTATAACAGATGTTACTAGAAAACAATGTTTCACACATGATGTTCTCTGGAACACTAGCTCCAAAGATTCTTTTTTTTTTTTCAAAAAGAGGGGAGTCTTGGTAGCTCAGTTAATCTGACTTGATTTTGGCTCAAGGTCATGCTCTCAGGGTTGTGAGATCAAGCCCCATGTCAGGCTCCCTGCTGGGTGCTCTATTTTTCCTCTTCCTCTGACCCTCTGCCTCAACTTGAACTCTCCCTCTCAAAAATAAATAAATTAATTAATTAATTAATTAAAAAGGAAAGAACTCATGGCCAATTGAAGTAAAAAAGTTCCCCCCCATCACCCCCCCCCCCACACACACACACAATCTATGGCTCTCCCGGCAGAAGACCTAATATGTATTATTCTCTTATATTTGAATATATTTGATCTTGGGATTCTTTCTTCCAAAGATGTGAGCATTTCCAAAGATGTGGGAATTTCTCCCAAATTCTTTCTTTTGTTTTTTTTTCCAAAAATATTTACTATGATCTTGTAGACATTGAGTTCCACAGGATTCATTTTGGAAAACATTACTGAAGGGCAAGCACGCTTGGCTCCAACAAAGCAACCCTTTGCCCGTTAAGAAGAATGGGAATCCACGGAAATGAGGTCTTCAATTTTAGGGGCAAAAGAAAACAGACCAGTAAGTCCCAATAAATCCTTACTTGGTTTTAGAAAACTGTCTTTCCTCCATTGAATGGTGGGACACTAACAAAGTGACTGATAACATTAGAGATTGTGTCATTTAGGCAGGTTTATAATCACTCAGAACCCGGCAATGTCTATTGTGTTCATGGGACAGTCACCTAAAATTGTGGAGTTAGACTCAAAATAAGCAAAGAAGGGATGGAAATCATGCTGCAGGTGAATGCCTATAGAGGGGACCCGGAGAGCAGGATGTGATCATGAACCCAGCAGGGGGTTCAAGGGAGACTGAAGACCAGAGCCTCAATCGCAGGATCTCAGAGATGGTAAAAGAGCCAATGTTTAAAGTGTTTCTAAAAACTGAAGGTGGGGCGCCTGGGTGGCTGGCTCAGTGAGCTAAGCCGCTGCCTTCGGCTCAGGTCATGATCTCAGGGTCCTGGGATCGAGACCCGCATTGGGCTCTCTGCTCAGCAGGGAGCCTGCTTCCCTCTCTCTCTCTGCCTACTTGTGATCTCTGTCTGTCAAATAAATAAATAAAATCTTAAAAAAAAAAAAAAACTGAAGGTGTTTTGGAAGGTGTCGAGAAAAAGGGTAAGATACAACTAAACCCAAGAACTCTAGGCTGCTCACACTCAACATGGAAAACAGGTCCCATAGTGGGACTTAAAGAAGAGAGAGATTCTGGAAAAGAAGGTGTCATAAGGACAGGTTCACATTCTTCCTTTTCCATCCTGCCCAAAATACCCAAAAAGAAAAACCCATGCTGAGATATCCTGCAGAAATCCCTGAATTTTAAGAATAAGGAAAGATACCTACAAGTATCCAAAAAAATAATCCTATCACCTCCAAATGAATCATAAATCTGACTGACCCATATCAAAAGGGACAGAATGTTGGTTTTTTTTTTTTTTTAAATCCCATTAAGATCAAGAGGGCATTGGTCTCTGCTGAGCTATTACTTAACATTACAAAGCATGTTCTATCATCATATACATGGATCATCTGAGAAAATCACCTAAATAACTATTACAACTAAGAAAAAGATCCTATTCACAAAAGCCCAGTCAATATCTTGACTCAAGATGGGAACCAAACACACTCATATTTGTTCTCTGCCTCTGGATATCCCAGTAATATTACAGCAAAGGAGTTTTTAAAAAGATTTTATTTATTTATTTGACAGAGATCACAAGTAGGTGGAGAGGCAGGCAGAGAGAGGAGGAAGCAGGCTCCCCGCCGAGCAGAGAGCCCGATTTGAGGCTTGATTCCAGGACCCAGGGATCATGACCTGAGCTGAAGGCAAAGGCTTTAACCCACTGAGCCACCCAAGCACCCAGGAATTTTTTTTTTTTTAAATAAATCCACAACCATGAAGAGAACTCAGAGGAAACCATTAGTGGACGAGAAAGCTCAACAGATTCCAGAAAATTATTGGCAGAATGGTATCTAGTAAAGGAAAGAGGAGTTGCCACAAGCAGCAAAAGGCAGAAAGGGGACTGAGTCTTGGAGGAATGTGATGGGTTGAGCAGATGCTCAGCCCAGGAGCCAGGCAGGATGGAGGGCAAGGCCAGGCCAATTAACTGAAAGTCTATCAGTGACTGGTCAGGCCCTCCATCCACTACCACCAGCAGCAGCACCAGGAAGGCAAACGGAAACATGCAAGAGGAGTTGCTTAACAAATTTGTGAGTCTGGAGCTCAGCGCAGATGTCTGGACTAGAGAGAGAAACTTGGTCATCAGCATTAAATATTTAAACTCCCTGGCACTGAGATCACCTAGAGCTCAAGGGTAGATAAAGGAGAACGGAGGACCAGATCCTCAGTAACCCTAATAATTTGAGAGCCAACAGATTTGGAGAAGTAGGGAAAGAGAGCAAAAAGGAGGGACCTGTGAGATGGGAGGATCCTAGGAGGGAGTGGTGCCTCATCAACAAGCAAGGAGAATATTCCAAGAAGCAGGACAACAAAGATGAGTGCTGCTAAGAAGTTCGGTGCAGTGAGAGCAAAGAAATGGGCAGATGATTTGGCAACATCAAGGTAGATAATGACCTAGACAAGAACACTTTCCTTTGTGTTGGAGCAGAAAGGCAGACCTTGGCTGACTGGTGCATGTTGCGAATAAGGAACTGGAGATAGGCTGTTTAGAGAACTCTTTCCAGAAGTTCAGTTTAAAGTGGAGCAGAGAGATTGACAGTAGCTGGAAAAGTTACTGATACTAGAGCAAATCTGCCTGCTAATGGGGAAGGATTCTGAAAAAGGAGGAGAGTGAAGATGTAGGAGAGCAGAGACAGAACAGCAGGTGGAGGAACCGGCCTCCCGTGGGAGAGGGACCCTTTCCCCTAGTAACTGGAGGAGAGGAAGAGAGGTTGCTACTACAAATGGAATTTGGTTTAGAGTTGGGGGTTCACATCTGATGGCTTTTTCATTAGCTAAGAGAGAATAGGTGAAATTAGAGGAGAAACATGAAAATATGAGTCGCCTGAATCCTTGCAAAACTGATCTGGTGGGAGTAAATTATCACCAATAGCACCTGGTAGGATGTCTTACATAGAGCAAACTCAGTAAGCCCTGCTGAGTATCTCAAGGAATAGAAATTTCTGACTGGTGTAGAAATTTGAAGAGGAATTTGCACAGCAAATCCCCAAAATTTATGAGAGAAACGGGACATTGGAAACAGTGAAAATTTTAGGACAAGAGGAAGCACTTTCTACAAAAGATTTTATTTTAGAGGCATAAGCAAAAAAATAGAGATGGAAATTTACTTGGCTGAATTCGTGAAGGTCACAGTAGGAAATTTCTAAGGGAAACTAGACTATCTCTAACCTCCAAAGTCCGTGACAAGTTATGTAAGGTATTCCTTGAATGAGCGCTTTCTGTTGCTTCCTGTTGCCTTAGCATTTCCCAGAAAACTCTTTTTGGCCTGTTTTCTTATTTATTTATTTATTTGACAGACGGAGATCACAAGTAGGCAGAGAGGCAGGCAGAGAGAGAGGAGGAAGCAGGCTCCCCGCCGAGCAGAGAGCCCGATGTGGGGCTCGATCCCAGGACTCTGGAATCATGACCTGAGCCAAAGGCAGAGGCCCCCAACCCACTGAACCACTCAGGCGCCCCTTGGCCTGTTGTCTATAAGCTGGGTAGTATATGGTTTAAGTCTCTCCTGCTCTCCCCCCCGACCTTTATCACAAGATTTCTTTACTGTAACCAATAGAGAGCTAGGATATTACAATTTTCTTTTAAAGTAATCGTTTCCTGGGGCATCTGGGTGTCTCCGTCGGGCAAGCATCTACCTTCCTCTCAGGCCATGATCTCAGAGTCCTGGAATCCACCCCCCCACCTTTGACCATAGTGCACCTTCCCCAGTTTGCCTTCCTTTATCACCCCCCCGCCTCCTGGGTCCTCATAGAAGCTGGAGGGGTTGTCTGAGCCCAAGGCAGCCCAAACCCATCCCGAAACGACGGAACATTGAACCCACCATGGCGGACAGGTGAGCAGCAGAGAGCTGGACAAGCTGATTTCGAGCAGCAATCTGGGCGACAACAGTGGAAGCAGAAAACGGAACGTTGTACAGGATCTAATTCCCTGACTTATATGTGATCGATTTCAGATGTAACCTTGTGTAGCCCTCAAAGGAGGAAAGGTCATAACTGTGGAGAAAATGGGGCAATTCCAGTTCTCCCAGTCCAGAGAGCTGGGAGATCCAGATGCTGCCGTTAAAGGATGCACAGAGCGGCCCGAGGTCGCCGGAGCAATCTACTCCTCCTACCCGCAGGCGGCGCTGTGGAATCCCAGTTCCCGCGCAGGGAAGGTAACGTTCCCAGGACCCCCTGCGTATCTCCAGGGCGACGGCCGCCGCGGGGCGGAGCTGACGGGCGCAGGCCCCGCCCCCGGAGCGGCCCCTCCCCCGCCTGGACCTCCCCGGCCACATCCTGCAGGGCGGGGACAGCCGCGGCGGTTCGGAGCGAGGGCCCGGCCACCCGCGCCCGACTGAAGCCGGGACTCCGGCTGGAGACCATCCCGGCGGTGGCACCGGCGGCTCAGCCTGGGGTCTCAGACCACGCAGGCGCTGCAGGAGCCATCGGGTGTGAGCGGTGACATCTCTGCGGGGCAGAGGCGGCGGCCCGCGGTCGCAGGAGGGCGGCCGCCGGGGGGTCCCGGCCGGTAGGAGGCGCCGTCCGGGTCGCTCGGACGGTGACAGCTGCAGGCATGGTCCCGCAGTCCAGCCCGAGCTCGCGTCCTGGGGTCGGGAAAGGGCGGTGCAGGCACATCCGTGCGCTCAGCCCAGACCGAGTTCCATAAAGCAGAGACTGATTTTTTACCCATCGAGTGTGGGGCCGCTTGGATCAATCAGTGAGTTAATGAATGAGAGAGTCCTGCACACAGTCAGCCCCGGGGCCCCTGAGTGTTGCAGTTTTCCTGAAGCTCAGCTTGCATTTGGTGAGGTGCAGAGCGGGAGAAGGAGGGTAGCAGAGGAGATTAGGGCTCAGCCCCGTAGAGGGACATACGATAGGACAATTCTAAATTGCAGTCTTAGGCCCTGTCACTTTTAACAATTCTTTAGGAAATGCTAATGACGGTCGCAACTCTTTAGTTTGAAGTTTTTGAAAGAACCCCCGTCCCCACCCCTAGGGTGACCGTAATTCACTTTCCTGATACTTAGACTAATTTGAAACAACGTTTCCAAAAACATGACAATTTCTTACTGCCTTTTTCACTAACACACACACAGTATTAAAAATAGAATCCTTGGTGACCGTAATCACAATCTACCGCCCTCCTCTTATGGGTGAGGAAAGTGACTTACAGAGAGGTTGAAGTGACTTGCTCCAGGTGTCTTATAATACAACTTCCGTTCCTTGAATTCCAGTTCTATGCTTTCCTTCCTCTCCTTCAACAAATATCTGTTTGGACTCCATTCCTTTCACAAATATTCATAATATTCGTAATATTGCTTCTCTTGGGTTGCGCCTGTCTTATCAAGCTCCTGTTCCACATTTTTCAAGTAACTGGGACGCTATAGGAAATTTTCCTTATTCCTCTCCGTCACCTGCTAGGGAAAGTGATATTTTGATTTTCTGGTGCCGAAGATAATTGACATTCTGTCATTTCTTTCTGACAATTGTAATGTGTTCTTGGGACAAATGATCAGTTTTCAATTTAAATTTCATTTTTAGTGGAATGAAACAGTACAAATGTAGAAGTCTCTGTAGACATAACTTTCTGTATTTCTTTCTCATAAATACAGGTGTTTTAAAGATATCTCCTGGAAAGTGTTGAAGACAATTCTATGCATCCTTTAGCCCTCAATACTGCACCTTGTTGACATGACTACATCCTATAGGAATGGGACGGTGTCCTATGGTATGTACTCAAATGCTTATTTAATTGAATCAAACTATCCATTTCAGGTTGTGTTCCTCCAGTTAGAAACGAGTGTCTGTGGCAGTTCCACTGCCTGACTCCCTTATGAGTCCCTCCAAGACACACATATTCTTCTTATGAAATGAGAACCTACGTATTCAACATTCCACCTCTGCCAGGGTGAGTGTCTTGTTTGCGTGAAGTGTCTGTTAACTTGTAGAAGGAGGGCCAGGAGAGTCAAAAGTTCTTCCTGGAATTATGTCATCAAAGCCTCGCCTGTCTTACACATTGAAAAGTCTGGCTTCTCAAGATCCGTGTCAGAACCCTTAATGATAGGAACAGTAGAAGGTTTCTAAACATTTCTGATGTGGACAGGTGTGGAGCCGTCCTGAGACTAAAGCAGGTGTGTTTGTGGCGCCAGGAGGCAGTATCCTTTTGATGATGTAGCCATCTGTTTCTACGCACCGAAGGAGGAGCGTCTGGATGAGCGGAAGAAGGAACTTTTCACGGGGCACCTGGTTGGCTCAGTCGGTTAAGCGTCCGTCTATTGATTTTGGTTTGGGTCATGATCTCAGGGTTGTGAGCTTGGTCCTACATTGGGTTCCATGTTTTGCGTGGAGCCTGCTTGGGGTCCTCTCTCTCTCTCTGCCCACCCTCTATCTCCCCATGAGTGCTCTCTTGCTCTCTCAAGGAAAAAAAAAAAAAAGGAACTTTTTAAAAAAAGGTTTTGTTTATTTTTTTGACACAGAGGGAGAGAGTACAAGCAGTGGGAGTGGGAGAAGCAGGCTCCCTGCAGAGTAGGGAGCCCGACTCGGGACTCAATCCCAGGACCCTGAGATCATGACCCAAGCCAAAGGCAGACACTTAACCAGCTGAGCCACCCAGGCACCCCAAGAAGGAACTTTTCACACATGTTATGAGTAATATCTATGAGACTGATCTCTCTAGGCCTGATGTGTTTTTGTTGAACATTTAAGAGTAATTCATCAGTCAAAGACCAACCAGGTTTCAGCAATTCTATTTGCTGCTTGGCCAGACTCTACTCTGACGTCCAGGTAGGATTCTCTGACCCGCCCCCTCCAATGACTTTTAAAGTCATGTACATTTATTTTTGAGTCACTTGCTGTTGAAGATTCAGCAGTGGTTTAGGAAGTGATCCACACAGGCGTGAAAGAGTGTAACTGCACGGAAAGTTATCCCCTTTCTCCAGCCCCTTAGGGTTTTCCTGCAGGGAGAAGAGAAAATGCCTGCAATTTTACTATTTGAAAATCATGTCATAACTTTTTTATTCAGTGAGGGTGACTTACATGGGGGGAAACACCCTCTTTCCTGCTGGGTAGGAATGAGGAAGGATGTGGCCCTAGGAACTGCTCAACCAACATATGGAAGCAGAACTGAGAGACCGGGAAACCTCTTCTTCCTGTTGGGCCCTGGAGTAAACTGTGCCTGAACTCCTACCACCCCTGGCTCTCCAGTTATGCGAACCAGAGACATCTCCCTCTTATTTAAGGTGTCTGGAGTTGAGTTTCCTCTTACCAAATAGGGTCCCAAGAGACAAGGAAATTGTTGAGAGAAGGGGGTTTGTAAGTAGTAAAGATGAAAACGTGGAAGGGAGGGACGTAACGAGTGTCCTGGTCTGAGAAGTTGACCGTCTTCACTAGGTAGTAACGGTCACCTGTTGAGTCCTATGGCTCAGAGCAGGTACCTACTAGCATGTAGCCCTGGGAACGTGTGCAGTAGAAAGAACATTCAGGTGTTGCAGCTTGCTTGTTCAGCCCCCAGGAAGTTTCTAGAAAAAAAAAAAAAAAGATGGAGCGCCTGGGTGGCTCAGTGGGTTAAAGCCTCTGCCCTTGGCTCAGGTCATGATCCCAGTGTCCTGGGATCAAGCCCCACATCGGGCTCTCTGCTCAGCAGGGAGCCTGCTTCCCTTCCTCTCTCTGCCTGCCTCTCTGCCTACTTGTGATCTCTGTCTGTCAAATAAATAAATAAAATCTTAAAAAAAAAAAAGAGAGAGAGAGAGAGCGAGACAACATTAAGCCGTCAGGACCCTCCTACTTTTCAAGAATACAGGATAGTTGTTTGTAGAATGCCCCTCAGATTGGGTGTGTCTGCTGTGTCTTTGGGATGTGGTTTGGGTTATTTGCCCACAGCAGGGAGCTGTGCTGTGTTCTTGCTGCACGTGATTTTGATTCATTCCGTTACTGATGATGTTCACCTTGACCACTTAGTTAAGGTAGTATCTGCCAGATTTCTCCTCTGTGAAGTTACTTTTTTTCTTCTTTGTTATTATTAAACATGTGGTGCTTTTGTGGGGCTGTACTTTGAAACCATGCAAATATCCTATTCCTCATCAGATTTTTCATTTATTTAGCTATATATATATATTTTTAAAGATTTTATTTATTGGAAGAGAGAGCACAGAGGGAGAGTGAGAGGGAGAAGCTGACTCCCTGTTGAGCGGAGAGTCCAATGCAGGGCTCAATCCCAGGACCCTGAGATCACAAGGAGCTGAAGGCAGAGGGTTAACCAACTGAGCCCCCCAGGCGCCCCAATTTAGCTATATATTTTTTATCTGCGTGGACTCACAGTTTCCTATTTTATTCTTATTTTATCCAATGGTTTACAATCCTTTCCTATCTGTATTTATTGCGAAGCTCTAATTATCCCAAGTTTGGCCTGTGGGGGCTCCCCTTACACAGGGTTTCTGTGTCCTTTTGACCCCTTCCCATCATTCTCGAGCAACTTCCTTTGTTCTCTGGCACAAGCCGTTCCAGGCACATCTCCTAGATTCCCTGACTGAGCATTGGAGCCCAACATTTCCACGAGGAGCCCTGGTTCCTTGCGGCGGGCAGTGGGTTAGAAGCCAAGGTCTGGGGTTAGGTGTGCTCATTGCCACTCGAGGGTTGCTACTCCCAGGCTGTCTCAGTGGCTTGAGCAAGGACATGCATACGTATAGCAGACACATGTTTACACGTACACTCCTTTCCCTTTCTCTTTTTAAAAAATGATGGCCAAGGTCATGACCCTGGAGTCCCAGGATTGAGTCCCGCAGCTCCACAGCGAGTCTGCTTCTCCCTCTGACCTTCTTCCCTCTCATGCTCTGTCTCACTCTCTCTCTCTCAAATAAATAAAATCTTAAAAAAAAAAAAAAAAAGTAGGGGCGCCTGGGTGGCTCAGTGGGTTAAGCCTCTGCCTTCGGCTCAGGTCATGATCTCATGATCTCATGATCTCAGGGTCCTGGGATGGAGCCCCACATCGGGCTCTCTGCTCAGCAGGGGCCTGCTTCCCCCTCCCCCTCTGCCTGCCTCTCTGCCTACATGTGACCTCTGTCTGTAAAATAAATAAATAAAATCTTAAAAAAAAAAAAAGAAGAAGAAGAAGAAGATTTGCGCTCACTATGCTTAATATATTTACTTATCTGGCCAGCCCCCCTGCATGTAAGCCATCCCACGTGGCCACTGCTCCCTGCCCTGATCACCCCTGCTGCTCTGACGCTCTGCTCTGGGCTGCCCCAACCCCCCCCATCCTCCCACTGGTGGGGATGCTTACCTCACTGGGCTCCATGTAGTGATTTTGGAAAGGAGTGGTTCAAGAAAGGAAGGGAAGAGAAAGACGAGGGCAAGGAAAAGGCAGAGACACCGTCCATGGAAATGGGTTAGTTGACAAGACAAATCAATGTGGAAGTGGAAAAAAACATAAGAGATAATGTAACATGACTGAAATTAACCCCGACAGTGAATCTAGAGTTATAGATTTGGTAATCATTTCAATAAGGGTGATTCTATTGCTATAAAATGAGAAGTAGGTAGGGGCGTCTGGGTGGTTCAGTCAGTTGAGCATCTGACTCTTGATCTGAGCTCAAGTCATGATCTCAGGGTCGTGAGATCAGGCCCCACCTCACTGGGCTCTGTTCTCAGCAGGGAGTCTGCTTGAGATTCTCTCTCTCTCTCTTACTCTCTCCCTCTCCCTCTCCCTCTGCCCCTCCCCCTGCTCACACTTGTGCTCTCTCTGTCTCAAATAAATAAATAGATCTTTTTTTAAAAATTCAGAATATTTCACTGGGATCATAAACAATCACAGCACAGTGTGACAACCACAAGTGGATGTTTGCCAAGTACCAGGTCAAAGGACATCAGCAGGAAGGAAAGCAGCCCTGTGCATCCAACAGGCACTGATATGGCCAGGCACCGTCTCTGTCCTCACGAGCTCACAGTCTCGTGGGCAGAAAGAGGAATACAGGGGCAGATACTCAGTCCAGTGGAATGAGTGCCAGGCCAGGGGGAGAGCACCAGGGGGAGGGCAGTGCACTGGAAGGACACTGGACCAGAACTGGAGGGGCCAGGGAGACTGCCGCAGAGAAACCGGCACCTCAGCTGAGTCTCGACCCCATGACAAGGGGATGGCCGCTGCCCAAGTAGACTAGAAGCTGATAAAAATGCAGGCCAGCTGGGCTCACAGAGCCAAGGAGGAAAGGAATGTATCTTTCCACAAAGAGGTCCATGTGGTCTATGAAAGAAGGCAATTTCAGAAGGAGGAAGTTAAGACCCTCACTTGAGAGGCCCCTGGCTGGCTGGCTCAGTCAGTAGAGCATGTGACTCTTGATCTTGGGGTCCTGAGTTCGAGTCCCACGTGGGGGTGTGGAGATCACTTAAATAAAAACGTTTAAAAAAAAGATTCACACATGAGACGGCTGTGCTGCTCCCTTGGCCCTTCCCGGAGCATATGCCGGGTTCCTCACTATCTCCTGGCACCTGCTTCCTAAACTACGAGTTGGGGGAAACCAGTCCACCTCATGGTGGCATCTCTGTGCAGACCCTGAGAGTCCCAAACCAGACTTGATAGCCCAGACTGAAATGGGGTAAGAGCCAGTTGCTCTTTGGGAATGGAGGGGAAGGGAGATAGAGGAGGCAGTTAACCTCCATGCTATTCAGCACGGGGGTTGGGAGAGCATCAGAGCATGACTGGTTTTCGGGTAAGAGCCCTGACATCTGAGACTCTGCATACAAGTCCCTTTTCTTTGTCTCCTTGGCATGGTGACAGCTTTGGGGTTTTGAAAGTGAGTGAACTAGAGGAGAGAGCACATTGCTCTTCTAGACAAGGAATAAGAGATGCTGGTTTGTTTACTGACCGATTTATCAAGCTGATCTCAAAAACAAGACAAAAACCCCAAGATGTGACCAAGACGTCATCTCTAGAGATAAGCTAAAGGTAGAGTTCCCTTTCAAAGGGAATTGATGCTTTTTCATGTATACAATATATAATGAGGGCCATGGTCAAAATTGTTATTTCCTAAGTCAATCGGAGAAAGACAACTATCATATGATCTCCCTGATATGAGGAAGTAGAGATGCAACATGGTGGGTGAAGGGGGTAGGAGAAGAATGAATGAAACAAGATGGGATTGGGAGGGAGACAAACCATAAGTGACTCTTAATCTCATAAAACAAACTGAGGGTTGCTGGGGGGAGGGAGGTTGGGAGAAGGGGGGTGGGGTTATGGACATTGGGGAGGGTATGTGCTATGGTGAGTGCTGTGAAGTGTGTAAACCTGGCAATTCACAGACCTGTACCCCTGGGGATAAAAATACATTATATGTTTATAAAAAATAAAATAAAATAAATTTTTTAAAAAATGGGAGTTACCACCCTGGATAACCTGATTTATTAGGTTAAGGTGCAGCTTGCCTTCTGTATTTTTCAAAACCCCCAAGATAACTCTAAAACAAAGTCTGGTTAAGAGGCATTGTCTTTTAGTCTTTGAAAATATAACATTTGTATTTTGAAATTGATATATTAGAGTCATCATTTATTCCTTATCATTTTTTACTTATTTGATATTGACAAGCCTCTTATACATTCAACCACCAATAAAAATCCAGGAATGGAAATTAAGTTATTAAGTTATAAACTTCTGTTAAAATTATGTTATGTTATATTTGATTATTTTATTTTATTAATTTTACAACTGCCTTCAGATTCTGTTTCTCTTCTGTTTAACCAATGGTATTTACACACTATTGGCCTTGTTGATAATGAATATTAAAATATAAAACTTCAAAGTTGATTAAAAAAAATTATTATTTCCATTTAGAAACATGGACCATACTTTTTGGTTTGCTTTGTGTTTGTTTTTTAATGTTTGGAGTAGCTACAACTGATTTCTGAGAAGTTAAGATGTTCAGTAAAGTGTTGAAGTCATATATGTCACATCCTAAGAGAAGACTCTGAAAGGCATTATATTGGTTTTATTTCTGGCTTTATTTCACAGGCGCAAATAAACCAAGACTTTCAAAAAGGTCACTAGGTTTCTAGCTGTAGGTTGGGAAAGGACTACCTGTGAGCGTACACAGTTCTCTCCCTTAGTCTAAGAGCGAAAGACATTGGGTTGGTTATTCACCGATTTAATGAGAGTTCTAGACTGTCCAATAGATTTTTTAAAAGGTTTTGTTTGTTTGTTTGTTTGTTTTAGAGCAGGGGAGAGGAGCCGAGGGAGAGGGACCAGCAGACTCCGAACTGAGTGTGGAGCCCAGTGCGGGACTGGAGTTCACAACCCCAGTATCACCACCCTGAGATCACGGCCTGAGCTGAAATCAGGGTATGATTTAAACCGACTGAGCCACCCAGGTGTCCCTGTTAAATAGATGATTTTTAAAGCAATTCGTAAGACGGGAATTTTGGATATTTTATTTTAGTTGACGTTGGTCTGAGTCATGGAGATGTTTCTGTAGGTACCTAAATAAAGCAATGAATCCAGAGGGGGGACTTAAATTGTCCCATTAGATTATCTAATCGGATACTGGACCAGTTTGGATCCTGATGTGATCCCTTTCTCATGGTCCAGTGTCGTTCTCTCCTGAACTTGACAGTATATAGAATTCTCTGATTTCAGCCTTTAAGACTTTCTGTAATAAAAGTTAAATCAGCTCCGGAAAAGCCATGACAATAGCACAGACTACTTCCCGCCTTAACACCTAACTCAGTTCGGTCCCTTGACATCCGCTCGTTCGAGAACACCGCTAGCCATACCCAGGCATCATGTGCCTCGACCGTTTCCTTGGAAAACGGACCTGTTTCTCAGTGAATTCTCTTCATTCAGGAAGCTCTTTTATCCTTTTCCTAGACTCCTCTCTTAATTCTGTCCTCTTTTTAAATAAATGTTCTTGCCTTTACTTATGAAAGTAGAATGAGCTTTATCCCAAAGTCTCCCTTTGGCACCACACACAGGTTGAGGATGTGACAGTAACACAGCCGAGAGGACCCGACGTGTCTGGTTCCATCTGCTCTCCGTTATTTAGAGGGTATCCACCAAGTCACGGGCTGCGTAACTGACCGTGGACTTCCTGGTGTCCTTATTCTTACTGCCCTCCACCTTGGTGTATCAAGTATGTCTCCAGGATCAATGCCAGTAATAATCTGGGGACGAAGTTAACAACCTCCCTGAGGTTCAGGGCGCTGAATCCTTGGTGCTGTAACTTACATAGGTTCTAGAATGGAGAAGGCAACTTGTCCGCCACAAGGTGCTTCAGAGAAGATCAGGTATGCATAGCACAGAGGGCACAGACTTTCAAAGTCAGAGTTCAAAGGCAAGGAAAGAGTTCTGTACAAAGACTGACTGAACAACCAGTCAGGTTTCTTAAGCATAGGAGGATACACACAGATCCATCTCCAGAATTCCGCAAGGATTCTACCCAGAGACCTGGCACACAAAACCCACAACTCCCTAGGGCCATAGTCGTGTCCTGGGATGGAGTCCTGCATCGCGCTCCTTGCTCAGCGGGGAGTCTGCTTCTCCCTTTCCCTGTGCTGCTCCTCTTGCTTGTGCTTGCTTTCGCTCTCGTCAAAGAAATAAATTAAATTAAAAAAAAAACAGATGTTTGATAAACTTCACCTGTCCATGTTTCAGCTTTAACAAGGTTGACAATAATTTCCTTACGTGCAAGTGTCAAATTTAAAATTTAAATCTCATTTTTCTACAAACAAAGTTACTTCCATGGCTATATCCCAGTGCTGTGAAAATGGAAGAGAGCTTATTGTTGTATGATCCGTGCATAGTTATACAGCAGAAATAATAGGGCGCATCCCAAAATTTTTCAAGGAATTTCAGAATATTTTGATTGACCAACTGGAGAAACCATAGCTCATTTGAGAACTGAACGCCTACACAATATGTTTCTCTTTAGAGCTTTTCATACTATGACAACAAAATCAGCTTTTGTAACAATTTAATGTAATTCAGCTCAATGGTTCTGCAGTTTTGTTTTTTTTTTTAAGATTTTATTTATTCATTTGACAGACAGAGATCACAAGTAGGCAGAGAGGCAGGCAGAGAGAGAGGAGGAAGCAGGCTCCCCGCTGAGCAGAGAGCCCGATGCGGGACTCGATCCCAGGACCCTGAGATCAGGACCCGAGCCGAAGGCAGCGGCTCAACCCACTGAGCCACCCAGGCGCCCGGTTCTGCAGTTTTTTAAAAGATCAAAACATGATGCTGATTTTTAAAAATTACCATACCATTTCATACTGCTTAAAACCATGTAAGTGAAATATATGTAGGGCTTAAACTACCATTATTGTTGTTATTATTATTATTATTATTATTATTATTATTTTTGGTGGGCAGGAAGGCAAGGTTTACTGAGTGATAGTAAAGTGATAATACAAAGCTCCTGAAGAGGGAGGGGACCCGAGAGCATTGCCCTAAATCTTCATAATATTTTTGTGTCTGTGAGTTTTTTGATATTAAAATACATTTGACACACTGTGTTACATTTGTTTCAGGTGCACAAGCTTCTGCAGTTTTATTTTTTAAAAAGATTTATTTTATTTATTTTACTTATTCGAGAGAGAGAGAGAGAAAGCAGGGCGGGGCCAGAGGAAGAGAGAGAATCTCAAGCCGACTCCGAGCTGAGTACAGAGCCCGTGGCAGGGTTCAATCCCATGTTCCTGAGATTGCGACCTGAGCTGAAGTCAAGAGTCAGCTGCTTACCCCACAGGGCCACCAGGTGCCCCTACTTTTGTGGTAAAAAAAAAAAAAAAAAAAAAAAAAAGCCACAATAGATCATTCTGTATTAAAATACCAAGGAGCATCAAGCTTGTGAAATTAACTTTCTCATTTACCAGTGGCCAAAGACTTCTCTCATTGGAAATGACCGTAAACTTGGATGGGGTTTCTTTATTGGGTATTGGTAGCTAATCAGCTCAAGCGCACTACTCACCAGAGTAGTGAGAATAAAGTGATGGGTCAGATCCCCAAATGGGCTGATTCGCTGCGTCAAGCCTATGACTATAGAGTTATTTCTTCAACAGAATTCTTTAGAGATTATGTAAAAATACCATCTTCAGAGTATATATTAGCTTTGGGCATGAGATGGCAAGACTGCAAAATCTGTTCTTTTCACAGGGAACCTTGCTTTTCTCCCTTCAGGAGAGATGGCCAGGGATTGCCTGACTCAAAGGAATCTGTTCCTGACTGTCGGTGGGCACCTCCACCCACCATTTCATATGTTAAACCCTAATGCCCACTGTGATGGTTTCCGGAAGCCAGTCTTTGGGAGGTGATTAGGTCATGAGGGAGGGGAACCCTCAGGAAAAGGATTAGTGTCCATATAAAAGAGACCACGGAGAGCGCCCTGGCCCCTTCCAACATGACACTCAAGGACACAGTGAGAAGATGGCATCTATGAACCCGGAAGTGGTCCTCCCAGACCTGGAATCTGCCGGAGCGTTGGCCTTGGCCTTGCAGCCTCTGCACTGTGGGAAATGAGCTTCCAGTGTTCATAAGCCACCCAGTCTGTGGACTCCTGTGAGAGCGGCCCAGAGGGACCAAGACAGGGCCCCATTCACATTGTATCTCTGTGGCATGAGAGGTTTCTCCATGACGTCTTGACAAATGTGCAAGAAGAGTAGATGATAAGGCCTACTCATTTATGGAATGTCAGAGGGGCACCTGGGGGGCGCAGTTGGTTAAGCAGCTGACTCTCCTTTTCGGCTGGGGTCATGATCTCAAAGTCCTGATGATGAAGTTCTTGAACCTAGGTGAGGTTCGGTGGGGTGAGGTTCGGAGCCGAGGGTTAAGAAAGAATTCTTAAGACGTCTTTGGTGCAAAAAGGTGGTTTATTAGAGCACGGGGACAGGACCCGTGGGCAGACGGAGAGGCTGCTGCGCTGGGCATGTGAGGAGTGGCTGGTTATATACACAGGAGTTGGGTAGGTGAGGACAAAGGGGTGTTTAGAAGGGCTATTGGGGCAAAGAAGACTGTCAGGATATTTTTTTAAGTTTTTTTTTTTTAACGATTTTATTTATTTGACAGAGAGAGAGAAATCACAAGTAGGCAGAGAGGCAGGCATAGAGAGAGGAGGAAGCAGGCTCCCCGCGGAGCAGAGAGCCCGACGTGGGGCTTGATCCCAGGACCCTGGGATCATGACCTGAGCCGAAGGCAGAGGCTTTAACCCACTGAGACACCCAGGCGCCCCAAGACTGTCAGGATATTGAAGACCTGGTTACTATCAAGCCAAGGCCACTTTCCCTCTAATGAGGCACTAACATAAAGACAAGAGGGGGTCTCCTGGTGGAATGTCACATTCCTGCTATCAAGCATCCTTGTTAGTGAGATTTAGGTTTGGAAGAAACTTAATTTTATTTACTTTTCCTTCTACCTCAGCCTCCTTCAGTTTTTATGGAGGAGAGGGTGACATTAGGGCTTAAGGAATTGAGTTATGTGCCTTTGGAAATTGGGCTATTGATAAGGTAACTTCTTTGTTGTAAATCTCAAGGACATTTGTAAACCAAGGGAGACTCCTGCCTTGCAGGACTGTGATCTCTGCAAGTTAACTATTTGTTTTTCTTTTAGGGCAGTCAGGGGTGCCTGAGGAATGTCACATATATTACCAAGGGGAGTGGGTGGAGAGGGGGTGCAAGGTGCCAGCTTTTGCTTTGTCCTCAGCCAGCCTCCTGCTCCCTCATCACTGAGATCAAGCTCCGTGTCGGGCTCTGAGCTCAGCACAGAGACTGCTTGTTCCTCTCCCTTCCCCTCTGCCCCTCCCCCATGCTCTCCCTCTCTCCAATAAACAAATAAATAAATAGAATCTTTAATAAATAAAAAAATAAATAAAATGTCAGAGATCACAGAGGGGCAGTTAAAACCAGGAATGCTGGAGTCCGAAGGTTCATATCCTACATTACTTGCCGTATGTTCTGACAGTCAATAGCAGTGCGACCTGGGACTAGATGAGCAGGCTGTTCAAGTCTCAGTTCAATCTCTGTAAGATGAGGATAAAGCAATGCTCAGGCCCTAGGATTATTGTAGGATTTAAGGGGGGAGGGCAGGTGGGGGTGGGGAGGAGGGAATGCATGCAGAAATGCTCAGCAGAATTGCCTCAGCAGAATTGTCAGGTAGTGCTCAGAGATCACTAATTTCCCAAGTTTATAAATTTCATAAGGGAAGTGGCAGTAATTATCGTCACTGGACCTCACTTGATGCCTACCCCACAGTTAGCATTCCACAAACCCTTGTCTTAGTGTGCTTCTCCCCATACTCTTGTAAGTCACGAAATTATGTGGCCTTGACACTATAATAAATAGTCACCTCATTTACTGCACCCATCCAGGAAAGGGGTTCAAATGGTTCAACTCTAGCTTTGCCAATGGCCCAAAGTCTTCCCCTCCTGGAAAATTATCATATCCTCATATAGGTTTTTTTCCCCCTCTTAGTGACTAGTTAGGTCAGCTGGGGATAAGGTAATGCATCTCATCTCTGAGTAAGCTTTACCTTTAAAAGGATGATTTTAAAAAATTTTCTTTAAATTGTTTTTTCTTATGGATCTACTACATTTTGAAAAATACAGCTGAAACAAGTTAACACCGGATGTTAACTATACTGAAATTTAAAAACAGATGAATATAAAATGATATTGAACTGTTTGATATTCTACATTCCTAGCATTCAAATAAGTCACTTAGTGTAGACTTTGGTAGTGTTAGTTGCAGAATGTCTTTCTGCCCTACAAATTGAGGAGAGAACCATCAGATTCATAGGAATTCATTAAAAAAATTTATTAAATTAAAAATGTTCTAATTGCTGAAGCCTGTGAGTAGCCAGCTTTCTTCCTTCCTGGCCCAATCCGTATACACAGAAAAATACTCCTGGACTAGAGATTTTTCCTCCTACTTGTCTTCTCCAACTCTTCAGGCATGTTAACCCCCTCGTGTGGAAGAAGTCTCAAACCCTAATACACACCACAGGTTTGCCATACAAAAATTATTTTAACCTAATTTTCTTCTTTTACGTTGTAAAGAGGGAAAAGCTGGACTGTATTTAGATATATGTAGGCCACTAGATTGCCCCTCTGGTCTTGCACTTTTGGGGAACATCACTAGAGGAACAAATAACGTAAGACAAAGTTTGGACAAGCAACTGATGGTCTGTTCATGGATGAAGCCATGGAGAGCAGCTTCCAGAACTCTGGTCTGGATTCATCTTACCGCGTACTCATCCCAGCCCCCAAGGCCAATAGGTGTTTTAACCCAGGAAAAAAATACAAACTTTAATTTGCTCAAAAGCACACAAAAAACCCAGGAAGCCCACGAACGCAAAACAGACTCAAGAGCCACGTTCTCTTTTCCCATGAATATAACCTGCTCAGGCCCTTCTGCCGCTTCGACCTCAAGCCTCCCCAGGCCCCGCTAGTGGCGAGAACACCCTTCTCCCCACAGCTCCGGTAAGGACACGTGTTCTTCCAGCCAGGCTTGGCGGCGCGACCCGGAGCTCCGTCCCGCCCCGCCTTCCCAGGTTCCGCCCCGCCCCCCCGCGCCGCCGGCCAATCGCGCCCCAATGCGCAGCCCCGCCCCGCCCCTCCGGCCCAGGCCCTCCGCCTTTGTTCTCCTTCACTCCTTCTCTCAGCCTGTGCGCTCCCGGCAAACCGAGTGGCAGCCGCTGATTGGTGGCCGCGGCGCAGCCAATCAGAAGGGGGCACCTCACGTTAGGGCTCGGAGCTTTAAACGCGCGAGCCGCGGGGCGCGCGGAGGAGGCCGGGGAGGAGGGCCGGGACGGAGGGCGGCGCCGCCGGGCCCCGACGCGCAGCGAGGCGCACGCGACCCGCGCCCCCAGTGCGGCTGGGATTGGCCCGCCGGCGGCTTCCCCGCCCCCAGCCGGTCGCCGGCGAGGACTTCCTGGGGGGTTTCTTGCCTTCCCTCCGGTTTCGCTCCAGAGGCGAGGGCCCGAGGTCCGGGAGCGCCCGGGGGCTGTCGGCGCAGGGAGGCCGCGCTGCGCACCGCCGCGATGAGGCTCCGGAAGGCGTGTCTGCTGGTGCTGCTCCTGGCGCTGGCGCAGCTGCTGGTCGCCGCGAGCGCCGGGGGGCCGGATGAAGGTGAGCGGCCGGCGGCGGGCCGGGCCTCGTGGGCCCCAGGGGCCCGCGCGTGGGGACCGGGGTGGCCGCGACCGAGGACCGGTGGGTTTCATGCGGAGCCCTTCCGAAACTGGCGCCTGGCGCCAACTTGCCGAGTTGAAGGGCAGTGGCGGCGAGCTCGGGAGAGGAGGGCGGCGGCGGCCTCCTCGGAAGCCCCTGCCGCCGAGGCTTAGGACGCGGAGAGGGTGCCAAGTGCCTTTTTTGCGACTGGCTCCTTCGCCCCGACTGCGCTCAGATTGTACTTGGGTTCAGGTTGACTGCTCGCTTCTGGCCGGGGGAGCTCGGGAGCTGGTTAAAATTTCCAGGCGAGCATGCCCAGGGAGTGTGCAGGAAGAGGGGGCCACTGTTTTCAAAACAGACAGGTCTTAGAGAAAGGGCGAGAAGGCCCGGTAGGAGCTCTCCATGGCAGCCTCGGGCAGCAAGCGTCTTTTAAAAAACGTGGTTTGTAGATTTGGAAATAAATAACTCATGGGTGTGTGTTTGAGGAAGAAAGGGACGACGGCTTGGTTTGCATTTCTTAGAAGCCAAAGGTTCCATTCCCCTCTGCGATCATTTATTCAACACCTACTATGTGCCAGGGATCTGACCTCCCGTAAAGCTCCAGCTCTAGTAGGAACATTAGACAACTACTAGTCCTGGTTCCCGCATTTTTCTTGGAAACCAGCTAGCTGAAAACAAATGGCATAAGAGACCTTCGATAACCAGAACATACCAGTCGAGAAAAGAATGCTGTTCCTAGAGAACAGGCATCAACTTTCTTCCTCTCTGGCCTTTCTCCTGATGATGGATCCTCCCAGCCAGTTTGGGCCAATATAAATAAACCTCCTTTTCCAATATTCGTCTGTAGAGGAGGTGTGGACTTTATACCCTTTCAGACAGATTGAGTAACTTCTGTGTGGGCCACTGATTCAAGTTTAAACCCAAATAGAAAGGGAAGTAAGAATCAGCACTTGGTGATAAAGACACCTGCCGAGAGGAAGTAGACCGTGGCTTTCATGTGAGTTTTGGGACCTTTATCCAAATCACCTGATGCTTTTTAAAATACAGAGTCCCAGGGGTGCCTGGGTGGCTCAGTCATCTGCCTTGAGCTCAGGTCATGACCCCAGGATCCTCTCTGCTCAGAGGGGAGCCTGCTTCTCCCTCTTCCTCTGCCCACTGCTCTGCCTACTTGTGCGAACTCTCTCTTTGTGTCAAATAAAATCCTAAAATAAATAAATAAAGAGTCCCAAAATATGCTAAAGCAGATTGCAGTGGTGAGCCCTGGACTCTGCATTTTAAGCATGTTATTCATTGATTCACATGCAAGTTAAACTTTGGCGGGGGCACCTTAAAGTTTGAGGAGCAGTGAGGATGGAGGGTCATTCTTGGAGTATAGCTAAAAAGCGTAATAGTTTTGTCTTGATTTTGATCTAGTGATTCTGTTCTGAGGAGTTTCTTAAGAGGCCCGAGACTGGCAAACTTGAGGTGCATGTCAAGGGTTATTAGGACCAGCAGGTTTATTGTTTGGGAGACAGGTCGATAATGCTGGGAAGGCCCTGGGGAGCAGGTGCCTCTGGAGTTGTCATGGTCGTGGCAGGTCTTCCAGGGCAGTGTCCTCTGGGGTTGGAGGGGTAGGGTGGAGAGGTCTAGTCCCTACCTGGACCCTTTCCAGGTGAGGGCATCCCTGGTCCTTCACTTTCTGAAGTAACTTGTCCTGCAGATTAATTTTGGGGCCACATTTCTCTCCCACTGCAGATGTTCTAAGTCTTTAGGTTTTTTGTTTTGCGTCTCTTAGTTTCAGATTCAAACAGCGCAGTGGTGTCACAAAAGACAACACCCCCCCCCCCAAGAATACGTTTACTAGATTGAACTCTGGTAGTGCAAGCCTTAGGTCGTGGGTCTTTTTGTGTCTTAGATGAGAAATCAGCTGTGCTTTTCACATCTTTCCAGCTAAAATAGCAAAGGAAAAACACTTTGATGCTGGTTGTTGGCTGTTTTTATTTGGGATTGGTTTAGATTTAAGAGTTAAGTGGAAATCCACGTGTGTGTGTTGCTGGAGAAGTGTTCAGCTCCTCTCTTTCATTCCTGAGAAGTAATTATCCAGTGATTCCACCTAAAGCTTTGGGCATGTTAGGAAACGATCTGAGGCGACAACAGACAGCACCTGAGTGGTCAGGACCCTCCACTAAGTAGCTTGGTGACCCTTGGGGAGGTGACTCACCCTGTCTGTGCCTCAGTTTCCTCATTTGTAAAGTGCATGTCATGTTTCCCTGAAGGGGTGAGAGACTGTGTTTGAGGGCTCAGCGTGGTGCCTGGCACGTAACCCAGGCCAGCTGTAGTGATCCGTCTGATAACAGATTTCTCTTTCTCCATGTTTCATATCAACTAAAGTGTTGACTTAATGGTAGAGTTTATCCAGCTCTTGGAGGTGCCAGTGGGGACTGAAGAATGAGCAGCGGAGGGAGCAGAGCGAGGGCATGGCGGAGGGAGCTGCCTACGACCAGGCTGGGCAGGGCTCCGGTGTTGCCATCAGGGGTCCTGTTGAGAGTGGACAGGATTGCAGGGGTCTGGGGCCACCACTTCGGAATGGCCTTTCCAGGTGGGCTGAGCACTGTGGAGGTGGGAGGCTTCATCGGCCTCATACTGAGGAGAATGGCATCCACCCAGAAGATGCTAGAAGGCTGTAGATAAATTTTCTTAGAAGGTCCAGCCCTAAAAGTAAAGCCCAGTGAAAAAATGGTTTCCCTGTTAGGATGTGGGATGTTTCCCTTGTGGAGATGTGGGGGTTTCTAAGAGGTAGGAATAGAGAGCCAGCACCCTTTCAGGTGGCGGAGGGTCCAGTCCTGGGGTTATGTGCAGGCTCAGAAGGACTGGGAAGGTAGCGGCTTGTCCTGGCGTGTCTGAGAGCCTTTGATTAGGTGGGCAAGGTTCTGTTGTTTTGTTTATTATCCTTTAAAAAGGAAAAAGTTCCTTGGTTCCCCGCCCCCCCCCTGCACCAGGACCAAGAAATGAGTTCATTCTTAGGAGTTCTGTCTCCTGGTAGTTCAGGGACACCCAGTGTTATCGCGAGAGCTCTGTCACTAGTGGTGCTCACAGACCACAGCAGGCTGAGCGTAGGAAAGAAGGCATCTTTGCTTGTCCTTTTCTTTTTGTAAAATTCGCCTGTCCCTATGCTTTGAGCGGATCGTCAGGTCCTCTGCTTAAAGTGCGGATTAAGTTCCCGGGATCGTTCTTTCCTTCCGCGTGCCAGACTTCCCACGCGCCTGCAAGTTCGTCTGGTTCCAGCATTGGCCAGAGCAGTCAGGCAGTGAGAGTGCATCTGTGTGGCCCTTGAGCCCTGGCCAGCCGCCCTCAGCAGGCCGTCCGGTCCGAGGGAAGCCTCCAGATCGGAGGCCATGTGTGCAGTGCCCTCTAGGCCCCTGACCACAGTGTCCCTGCATCAAGTCCTCGGATTTGCAGCTGTCACAAGGTCATTCTGGGTAGGACTTTCAAGTGATGGGTGGTCAGAATGGCCTCTTGGAAAGCCAGTGTGACTGCTGTCGCACAGGCCACCACAGGAAAGCTCAGTACTCAGTTCTTGCCTTGCGGGGTGGCTGTAGGCAGTATTTCCAGAAGCACCTGGAAGCCCTAGCCAGCCAGTGTTAAACTCAGGTTCCCAAGAGCCCTGTGTGCTCAAATTCTCCAAGACCTGGGTGTGGAGTGTTGGCTGCCCGTCACCAGGTGAAGGGGACTTGGTTTAGGCCCTCAGCCTCAGAGGGGGAGATGGGGCTCGAGCCCCCATCATCTTCCCCCAGGTCCTGCCCTCCTGCTTTTCCAGGAGGCCTGATGACAGTGCTGTGGGCCGGGGCCTCTGCAGGCCGGTCCTCTCTGCAGTTCTGCTGTGGAGGAGGGAGGCCGGGGCGAGCGGGTGTTGGAGAGCCACGGCCCTGGGAAGCAGGGAGTCTGGTTTGTACTTCTCAAACTGGTGGCTTTTCTTTTGGGATTTTAGAGGCCTTGCTTCCTCCCCCGACAAAGGAGGAGAATTTTACCTTAAGCTGGAGAGAGAAACGTGGAAGTCACGGAGAGTGTTAAGCGGGGAGTGTTAAGGAGCGTGGGTGAGCGAAGTGTGGCCCCTGGTGGGTTTCTGGTTTGTTTTTTTGTAATTATTTTGCAGCTTGGTAGATTTTCACGAAAAGGGACAAAGCTGCCACGCCACCCAGACCAGTTCCCTGGCTTGTCCCAGTAGCTGTGGAGCCAGCCGTGGGTTGGTTAGGGGCAGGGCGAAGGTGGGGCGGGTCCCGGAGGCTCCCGGATCCTGAGGCTGACTTCAGCCTCCGCCCCCAGCACAGAACCGCTTTATCTCCCGGGAAGCTTCTCGGGAAAGAGTAGCTGGCCCCTTGACACTGTCCGGCTGCGGCTGCACTTGGCTGCTGTGGCCACAGCGGGAGAAGCTGGGTGGCAGGAACCGCCGTCCCACGGTTGCTTGTGTCCAAAGTTGGACGAAAGATTCCCTGAAAGCCAGTAGTGAGATGAGCTCAGATTCTGTACTTCTCAAACTGGTGGCTTTTCTTTTGGGATTTTAGAGGCCTTGCTTCCTCCCCCGACAGTGTTGGCTGCCCGTCACCAGGTGAAGGGGACTTGGTTTAGGCCCTCAGCCTCAGGGGGGGAGATGGGGCTCGAGCCCCCATCATCTTCCCCTAGGTCCTGCCCTCCTGCTTTTCCAGGAGGCCCGATGACAGTGCTGTGGGCCTGGGATCATGACCTGAGCCAAAGGCGGGTACTTCACAACTGAGCCACTCAGGCGCCCCTATTGTGTATTTTTTTTTTAAGATCTTATTTATTTATTTGACAGAGAGAGATCACAAGTAGGCAGAGAGGCAGGCAGAGAGAGAGGGAGAAGCAGGCTCCCCACTGAGCAGGGAGCCAAAGGCAGAGGCTTAACCCACCGAGCCACCTAGGCTTCCCCCTATTGTATATTTTTGATGCACGTTGACCCTGTAAATCTGTAAAAAAACATCTTTGTGGGATAACTCCTGCCCTGGGGATTACTCTGGGGGGACTCCCTAAGTCAGTAAAATTCCCTGCCCGCTTCCCTGCCCACTCCGGTCTCTGTGAAGGACTGGAGCCTGCGGGGCTGTGTGTGTACAGATAAGGTAGAATGCCGCCCCCTTTCAGAAATGGAAGTAGCAGTCCATCCTCCAGAAGGAACGTCAAGTGCGAGTCCCTATTTCCTGTGGGTGTTGTTTTGGGGGCCGGGCAGCCATTTGCTCACGGGGGACTGAATGCGGCCTGGCCTGTGGAAAGCGTGGTGTGTGAGCAAGAGGAAGGTGTCGGGGAAAGTTAGCCTCGTCCTGGAGCACAAACAGGGTAACCGCAAAGCAACTGTGCCCTAGAGCACAGAGCCCCGGGATGTGGATAAAGGAGCCTTGCTCTAGGGGTGCGGCAGCGGAGTGGTGCTGGGGAACGGATCAGACCCCAGCAGGGCACGAGGGGCCGACGGTTGGGATTCTCCCAGCCTGGACAGGAGGCGCGCGGGGCCAGGCTGCGGGGCCACGTGCACAGAGGCGCCTCGCCAGCCCTCAAGTCCCGCTGGGGCATTGAGACTAACTTCTAGACCGGTGCTTTGCAAATGTCTTTGTAAGCAGGACCTCTCTTTAAGTGAGCTCCTAAGTGGCTACCCAGTATGCAAACTTCGGAGCAGAATTTCTGGGGTGGGGGAGGCCTGATGTCCCCACCCCGGCTCGTGGTGGCCCTCGGGGGCCACTCGGGACTCACGACACATTTGGAGGGTTTGGGGTTCTAGGAAAGTTTTTAAGGAGGAGAGTCACCAATTTACTAACGAGTCTGGATGTTTTCCGCTCAGATTCTCCTAATAAGGAGGACGCCATTGAGGACGACGAGGAGGAGGAGGACGAGGAGGACGAGGAGGACGACGACTTGGACGTCAAGGAAGAAAATGGGGTCCTGGTCCTGAATGACGTGAACTTCGATAACTTTGTGGCTGACAAAGACACGGTGCTGCTGGAGTTCTACGCTCCGTGGTAAAGACCCTCGTCCTCATCCCACCAGCCTGGACGAGGGGGTCCCTCTGTGTTCCCATGAGTTCGCCTCACCGTCCTCCAGACCCGTGGGGGGGCGGTGTGGGAGCAGGAACGCCAGGAGCCCAGCCTCTGGTGAGCCCGCGGGGTGAAGCAGGAACGTGTCCTCTGGTGGTTGCGGCAGGGGCATGGGCCTGTGATGACATGGAGACCGGTGTGGGTGACAGACCCGTCCCTGGCTGCAGGTTCTGCCCTGACCCGTCTCCAGGCCACCCCGCCTCCCTCTCCTGCCAGGCGGGGCCTGCGGGAAGGCGCAGTGTGGGTGGTGGGAAGGCACGGCGTCCCCGGCGGGCAGCGGCCACCCCGCTCGTGCTGTCCTTCATCCTGTGTGCCCATCCTTGTCCCCTCCGCGGCTGCTCTTGATCTCAGAATCCCTCCTTGTCTGTCCTCTTTCCCCTGCCCTCCTTGGTTCACTTTTGAGACGGGATAGTTAAGACACACTTAGTTTTTGGTCCAGTGCCTGATGCCCAGGCATGAGGCGTTTTGTGTAAAATACAAGCAGCTCCGTGAGGCTACAGTGTTTTGTAGATCAGTAGATCGTAGATCAGTACTTCTCAAACTCTTTGGTCTTGTAAGTCCAAACAGTTCACGTGGGTCCTGGCTGTCAGTCGTCACCACAGTAGACATTAAAACAGAAATTTCGTATGAATCCATTTCTGACCCTTCCACGGTAACATCAGTGTGCTGCCCCGTGGCCAGCCGGGCAGCCTCTGCGAAACTCCACTGTATGCTCTGAGAGGGGGAGTGAAGAAGACCAGGAAGATCTTTTGTAAAGCAGTTTTTACCTCACAGACCCCATGGGAGGGGTTCCCTGGACAAACTTTGAGAAGCTTACGGACGAAAGCGTGGGGGTTTGGAGGTGTTGGAGGCACGAGCCCAGGCCAGAGCTGGAGTTCCGGCCGCCACCTGCCCGACTCCAGCCGCGTTGGCCTCCTCATTGTGTTCCCTGCATGGCTCCTCTTAACTGCAGTCATTCTGGTCTTGGCAGCCCCATCCCTCTGTACGTTGCTGCGTGTTAAGTCTCCATGGGTACAGTTAACCACCACCTTCCCTAAATCTTCTCAGGTGTGGACATTGCAAGCAGTTTGCTCCGGAGTATGAGAAAATCGCCAGTGCCTTGAAGGAGAACGACCCTCCCATTCCTGTGGCCAAGATCGACGCGACCTCAGAGTCGGCGCTGGCCGGCAGGTTTGGGGTGAGCGGCTACCCCACCATCAAGATCCTTAAGAAGGGCCAGGCTGTGGACTACGAGGGCTCCAGGACTCAGGAAGGTGAGCGGAGCCTGTGCTCCTGGAGGAGGCGGGGCTGGGACTGTCCCCCCACTGGAAGGTTGGGGGGAGGTTGGATGATAGAGACAAGGACAAGGTGAGTGGGCCGAGCGTGGCCCCAGGAGCACCAGCTTCTAGGAGTGCTCCCTGCCAGAATGTTCCAGGTAACTGAGATCAGAATAAAGTTGTCTTAGGATAGGAGGGGTGTCTTCTCATTTCAGACCATGAAACAAATGTGGAGCCTGTGTGTTATATGACACACGAGGCCACGGTTCTTGGCGGTGCCCTAGAGCAGTGCTTCTCCGTGTTGACCTTGGTCACAGTCACTTCGTGGGGTCCTGAAGCCGGTGCTCAGCATCCCAGGTCCCTAAGTTTCAGGTCAGGCTCGATGATTTGTATTTTGTACAGGCTCCCAGAGCTTACCTGGAGCTGTGGGCCTAGGGCGCCGTGTTGAGAACCACTGATGTGGGGAGCCAGGCAGTTCTCCAAAACCAGGCCTGACGGATCCCTGCCTGACTTAGACTAGGCACAAAATACTTTTTTTTTAAATGAACAAACAAAATTGTGGTATCTTTACCATATATCTTAATCACTAGAAAAAACCCATCAGTTTCCATTCCCATTGTGGCATAGTGGACATAGCATGTCCTAGACATCTGAGGAATGGGAGGTCACTTGGATCTGATCTCAGAGTTGGCAGAGGGCCTCTCCTGTGACCCCCTAAGGATCTTACCCGGCGCAGATGCACAAGGAAAGGTCATAGTTGTTAACACTTGCTTCCACCTTGTTTGTCTATCTGCTGATTAGATCATACATTTACGGGGTTCACAACTCAAAGAGGTAGATAAGAGGGGTGCCTGGGTTGCTCAGTTGGTTAAGCATTTGTCTTCAGCTTAGGTTGTGATGCCAGGGTCCTGGGATCAAGCCCTGCCTTTGGCACCTTGGTCAGCAGCGAGCCTGCTTCTCCCTCTCCCACTCCCCCTGCTGTGTTCTTTCTCTCACTGTGTTTCTGTTTGTCAAATAAATAAAATCTTAAAAAAAAACAAAAAAAAACAAAGAAGTAGATAGGAGTCTTTTTATAACCTGACTCTGGCTGTCCAGCTCCCTTCCGGGAAGGCAGTTCATGTACTAGGTGTCTCCTGTGTCCTTCAGAGATACTCTGGATACATGAGAGCAAACGTATGTGTATGTATATCGTTTGTCACAATTGTTAACATCTCCCCCCACCCCCCGCCAAGATTTTATTTATTTATTTGACAGAGACACAGCAAGAGAGGGAACACAAGCAGGGGGAGTGGGAGAGGGAGAAGCAGGCTCGCTGCCGACCAAGGTGCCCAATGCGGAGCTCGATTCCAGGACCCGACCCTGGCATCATGACCGGAGCTGAAGGCCCAAAGCTTCGCGACTGAGCCACCCAGGCATCCCAGTTGTTAGCATATCTTAATCGCCATTTGTACCTTCCTGTTTTACTTAATGAATAGTGTCTTTGCTGTATCAGCATGTAAAGGAACGTAATCTAAGAGCGGGTTGAAAGCCACGTCCTTATTGTTTGAAAGTGGACAGGTGCGAGCTTTTGGAGGTCCGTGTTGGACCGCCAGAGTTGTGGTGGCTTGGAATCTCGAGAGCAGTGTTTGCCCAAGGGGGCTCCCTGGGCCGCTGGGTTCCAAGTGTGTTGTAGTAAATGGGCCTCCCTAACGGAGATGGGCTCAGGGCTGTGGGCCAGAGGGGCAAGGGGGTCACGACGTGGGGTTGCTGCTCTGCACATGTCCGTCTGGATCTCCGATCTAGCTTCTTGGTGACTGCGCAGAACAGAAAAGAAGAAAAAAGAAAAATGTAAAGTTTGCCATCGCTGTTCCAAAGAACCACTTGGCAGGTGCCTTGTGAGTGTGTGTTCTGTGTCCCACTCCTGTCAGTGGGTCCATCTCCGGGATGAGGCCGCCACCTTTCCCGTGATGCTGATGCAGCCTGAGCAGCAGGGGAGGTGCTGTCCCTCTTCGTTCTCAATTCTTGTCACCTGTCGTGACATGTGACGTGCTGGTACTGCACTGCTTGACTAAACGCAAGGGTCTTTGTACCTGAGGGGGGGATGCCCTTGAGACCTCAGGTACGCGTGGTCTGATATAGGGGAGGAGCCCGCGGTTTGCCCCACGTCTGGCAGGAGCAGGGTCCCTCTTGTCACCTGGGTCTTGGGCTGTCAGAGAAGTTGCCGGGCAGCTGAAGAAGGACAAGGAGGAGTTAGACCCCCTGAGCTGTGGCCTCAGACTGCGGAGTGCACTGGCCAGAGATGCGGCTGGCTTTCAGGGACTCGAACTTTCGTTTCCTGTTCTCCATGGCCCCCGCTTCTCTGTCCGCTCCACGCCGCCTCCTCCTGTGAGGAGGGTCTGCCCGGGCTCAGGCTTGTTCGGTTTCTTTCAGAAATTGTTGCCAAGGTCAAAGAGGTCTCCCAGCCCAACTGGACGCCTCCTCCGGAAGTCACACTGGTGCTGACCAAAGAGAACTTCGATGAAGTGGTGGACGGGGCAGACATCATTCTGGTGGAGTTCTACGCCCCATGGTAAGACTCCGCCCCGTGCTGCCCCGACATTGAGGGGCCCCGTCCTGCATCCTGAATGCCCCTGGCCACAAGGTGGGGGTGTCAGAGGCCCCTGTGCGGGAGGCAGAGCCGAGCACGGGGGCTGCCCAGTCCCCACCAGGCACAGGCCGATGGGGCGGAGAGTTCCAGAGACGAGTGGGGTTTTCCCAGAGGATGGGCCGAGGCGGACATGGGCCTGTGGCGCAGAGGAGAGTGAAACCCGCGTCAGGGGGCACCAGGTGGCCCGGGTTCCCCTGTGGCTGGAGGACACAGCTTTGCCCCAGGCCTGCTGAGTCCCACGTTTGTCATCACATACCTGTGCGGAGAACGCGCGAGAGCCCTCGGACAGCGGTGGCTCTGTGGCCGCCTGAGGGGACACGTGTGTGGGGTGAATGGAAGTGCTGCTCATGGAAGTTCATGAGCTGTGACGAGGACAGAGCAGAGCTGCCACCACAGTGGGCAGGGCGGTGGTAACTGGTAGCCTCAGGTGACCTCCTCCGGCGTCACTGCCTCCTGAGGAGTCTGAACAGTGGTTCTGTCCCTGCTTGTGGCAGAGACGTTCCAGAGTGAATCTTGGAAGATGACCCTCAGCCTTGCTTCATGCTTTAGACGTGTCCCCTTCTCGTATTTGGGACTCCGGGTTCCCCCAGCTGTCCTACCTTCTGTCACCTCCACTCACCTTGTGGCCTGCTGCCTCTCTCACCCCGAAATCCTCCATTACAGCCGGGCCCCTTTTGGAGAGAAACAGCAGAGCCAGGCTGCAGGGGCCTGACGAGCACTGTTTGGGGGCAGCGGCCCTAGAGCACGGTTTCGATGGAAGCCCGTGCCTGTCAGTAAACAGGAAGGCCCAGCTCTGCAGAGGAATCAGGCCAGTCCCTTAGAGCTTAGCAGGGACGTGGCCTACGTGTCTCCAACACGTGCAAGAAACAGCTAGTTCTGGCCCCAGACAGTAGGTGATGACATCTGATCGGGCAGAGGAGCGCAGAGACGATTAGGGGAAACATGCAGGGGCAGGAATCAGGTGGGGCAGGGGACCTGGACGTGGGAGAGAAGATGCCAGAAAGAAAGACAGCTGGGGAGCTGGGGAGAGTGGCTGATCGAGGTGGCAGCCTGGGGAGCCGAGGCGCCGCGGCTCCCGTGCTTCGTGAGAAGAGGGAGGTGTGGGCCGCTGGAGGAGACAGCAAGGCAGGCTGCCCTCCAGGGGGATGGGAGTGTAGCGGCCAGCGCTCTGGGATGGCTGTCGACCTCCTTTGGGGACTTCAACCCAGGTCAGCCAGCACTTCTGATTCTTGTGCTGGCTTCCCGCTTGTCAGGGTGCGCGGCGTAGACCAGAGTCCGGAATGTGACCAGGGCATGAGCAACAGTGACCCAAGGCTCGGGGCCTCCCCGGGGCAAGGCACTGTCCTTGGTCACTGTAGGGCATGCGTGCACGGAGGGGACAGGTGGGCGGGGGCGGGAGGAGCACCACTGCGTGTGGAGAGCAGGGGGGCCGTCAGGTGGTGAAGGTGTTGGAGGATGTCTCACGGCCCATGACGGGTCCTAAATCGAAGTTGCCCGGAGCCGGGGTCAGTGAGTACTTGTTCGCGTCGCTCGCTCAGGACGTGCTTAGACAGCAAAGACACGTGTTGCTGCTGCTACAGAGAACAGTTACCCTCTCCTTGCAGACGGTTTACATACCGCAGGGCGCAGCCGCGAGGTGCCCCGAGGACCTTCAGCATGGTCCGCAGGGCCCGGGGTTCGCCAGGCCCTCGCCCACATGGGAGCCGCCCAATTGCGCCAGGCACATGGGCTCTGTTAACTTGTCTCCATTCCCAGTTCCCGTGGCTCAGGCCCACCTCCGCCTGCCCTGGTCGGTGGGTGTTCTCCTATCCTGGCCACGTGCTGTCGTTACCCTCTCCTCACCCACCCTTGGCGGGCTCAGGTCCACCTCCTGGTCTTTCCTGTCCCAGATCAGTGTCACATCCTGTACAAAGCCACCCCGGACTCGGTGTCTTCGTCTGTCCCAGCTCTCCAACTGAGGGGATCTCCCTTCTTGAGCCCTTGTCTCGTAGCCTTTTCCATAGGTTGCCCCCGTGCCCCAGTCCCACTCGTGCCTTTGTCACACGCGTATGTCATGCGTGTGTGTGTGTGTGATGTGCATCCTCTCGCCGTGGGAGCACCAGTGCTGGTGATGTCATGCCAGCCTCCAGAGGGGCCTGGCTCCCCGCCCCTACCTGGGAGACCTTCGGAGGCTGCTGCATCGACCCGAGTTGCTCGGGAACGCGGGCCGGGTTTCGGTGCCTCCCTCAGAAGAGAGGCTGTGTCCACGCTGGAACAGTTTCCTCATGGACTCACTGCTTCTCGTAGGTGTGGACACTGCAAGAAGCTGGCCCCTGAGTACGAGAAGGCCGCCAAGGAGCTGAGCAAGCGCTCCCCCCCAATCCCGCTGGCCAAGGTCGATGCCACTGCGGAGACAGACCTGGCCAAGAGGTTCGACGTCTCTGGCTATCCCACCCTGAAAATCTTCCGCAAGGGAAAGCCTTTTGATTACAACGGCCCACGGGAAAAATACGGTAGGCTGCCTCCTAGTCCTACCTCGGTGGGGCGGTGCGGGGGAGCTTGCCTAGGAAGGTGGGGGGCAGGGAGAGCTGTGGAGCCCCGAGCCCCTCCTCAGGCAAGTGCTTTGCCCCCAGGTATCGTCGACTACATGATCGAGCAGTCCGGGCCACCCTCCAAGGAGATCATGTCCCTGAAGCAGGTCCAGGAGTTCCTGAAGGATGGGGATGACGTCATCATCATTGGGGTCTTTAAAGCGGAGAGTGACCCAGCCTACCAGCAGTACCAGGATGCTGGTGAGGAGTGGCCCTGGGGGCTGGACAAACGGACGTACCCAGGCTGTGGCCTGTTGCTGGGGAGCCTGCCGATTCTGTGGAAAACTCCTGGGGCGTCAGCTTAGAGGACAGCCTGAGGAAGAACTGAGTAGCATTTGTGGGAGCAGGCTTTCCTTTCTGGGATTGGGGTTAGAGTGGAGGTTAGTTCCCCGTTGCCTTGATTACACGTGGGGGATAGGATCTCGTCCTGAGCACACGGCTGTGCCGGCATCCTCCTGACCTCTGAGGGGAGGGCGGGGTGTGTCAGAGCCCTCCGGGTTCATCTCCCTCCTTGTCTTTCCAGGAGCCCCTTCCCAGCCCCTCTGCAAGGAGTAGGGTCTCGACCAGAAAACAAGGGGTATTTTTTTGTAGTTGTTGTTGTTTTAAGATTTTATTTTTCAACAAAAAAGACAGCGAGAGAGGGAACACAAGCAAGGGGGATTGGGAGAGGGAGAAGCAGGCTTCCCACTGAACAGGGAGCCCGATGTGGGGCTTGATCCCAGGACCCTGGGATCTTGACCTGAGCTGAAGGTTAGATGCTTAATGACTGAACCACCCAGGTGCCCCAAAGCACGGGTTTCTAAATCGGGCTTGGGTTCAAGTCTTGCCTCTGCCAGTTACTAGCCTGTGAGCGCAGGTGGGGACTTGATCTTTTATCTACTTTGGCAATCTCGTCTACTTTAAGAGGTTGAGATCGTGCAGGTGAAGCGCCTAGTAGGGCTAGCATCCGGGGAGTGCTGGTCCTGAGAGGTGGCGGTATGGTGGACAGCTGTCACAGGCATGTCCTGTAGGGGCAGGTGGCACTCGCCCATCCCAAAATCTGTAATCTCCTTCTGCCTAGTAGCAGGTGTCCCTGCTTCCCGGGTGGCCCTGGGAAAGAGGTTTTCTTTTGGGAAGGCCGAGGATCCTCTCTGTCCTTGTCAAGTTCCTCCTGAGTGCCCTCCACCTCCGCCCCCCTGCATACCACAGCCAGCTCTGTTTCCTGCTTCAGAGGAGTCTTGTAACTGCCCTGATGGCCACCTAGTGCTTGTTTCAGTGCCTTGCGGTAACCACTGTGCGCGGGTCAAGTGCAGGTTCACGTGGTAAGACAACAGTCGAGGGGATTTCCGTTTCCACATCTGGTGCCGGAGCAGAGGTGCCTTGTCCGTCTTTATGGATGCGGTGGCCTTGGCATCTCCTTGGAAGTGGTCCGCAAGAATCTTGCTGCAGGAGAGCCCAGCCTCCCCCGGGGCTGCGAGGGGGACCCCGTGTTTCTGCAGAGGAGGGACTGCGGCGCGGGGAGGGGAGTCCTCACGGGCCTGCAGTCCCGTGACGAGGGGGTCTCGAATTGTGACTGGAGCCTCCGTCTGGCGCTTTTGACCGCGGCCTCCCACCTCCCCCAGAACACGTGGAGTTTACTGTAACCAGTCGGGAGGCCCGCCCTTCAGCGCAGGGGACACCTCTGACACCTTACCTGGTGTTCGGATCACAGACTCCGCTCCGGCAGAACAGAGACCATGGGGCGAGCCTGGGGATGTCCAGCAGGGGTGGGTGGCCGGCCGGGGTCTGGTAGGCTGACAGGAACGCAGCTCGTGCACCGGGTCACATGCTGTCCGGCTGCTTTTACCCCCCAGTGCGAAGCTGAGTGGTGGGGATGCTGTGGCCTGCAGAGCCGGAGATCTTGTCTGGCCTTTCCAGAAAGTTTGCCAACCCCGTTCTTGAGTGTCCTCAGACAGTGGGGTTTCATCTTGAGAGTTGTACAGGATTTAAATTCAGGTGTATTTAGCAAAAGAACTGCAGCCCACAAGTAGGCCAGCCACCTCTCCTCTCACCAGAGGAGAGGCCGGGTGGGAACACCCACCGTGTGGCTCCGGGGGTCGTGGTGCCCACCTGTTCTCACGGGCCGTATGTGGCTTCATGTGCTTCTTAGCACTGGAAACAGTGGTCCTGACAGATTAGCTCTGAGTTGTTCCGTGAATATTTGGTTTGCTTATTTGGTTTTTTAAAAACACAACTTGTGAGATAGGGGCTCTAAGGTGTTAAACCTACCCCAGCTCCGGGTGTCTTCCTTGAGGGATTCACGGGGCTAATTCCGGTCTTTGCAGGGCATCGGCTGTGAGTTTAGTCTAGGTCGGTAATGCAGCTTAATAAACTGTATTTATCGTTCTGTTAATTTCTCAGCGAATAACCTGCGAGAAGATTACAAATTCCACCACACTTTCAGCACTGAAATAGCAAAGTTCCTGAAAGTCTCCTCGGGGAAGTTGGTCATAATGCAGCCTGAGAAATTCCAGTCCAAGTACGAGCCCCGGAGCCACGTGATGGACATCCTGGTGAGTGGGGGCGGGGTAGGGGGGGCGCATGTGGCGGCTTGGGGACACAGCAGCCCCAGGCTGCTTTGTTTGTTTGTTTGTTTTTAAATTGTAGTCAGTTAACACACAGCGTAGTTTCAGTTCCCGCTGATTCAGGTGGGTTCAGGCTGCTGCTTTTTTTTTTTTTTTTTTTTTTTTAAAGATTTTTTATTTATTTATTTGACAGAGAGAAATCACAAGTAGTCAGAGAGGCAGGCAGAGAGAGAGAGAGAGGAGGAAGCAGGCTCCCTGCTGAGCAGAGAGCCCGATGCGGGACTCAATCCCAGGACCCTGAGATCATGACCTGAGCCGAAGGCAGCGGCTTAACCCACTGAGCCACCCAGGCGCCCCTGCTTTTTTTTTTTTTTTTTTTAAATTTTAAAGGTTTTATTTATTTATTTATTTGAGAGAGAGAGAGAGAGATCACAAGTAGGCAGAGAGGCAGGTGGTGGGGGGGAAGCAGGCTCCCCGCTGAGCAGAGAGCTGGAGATTCGGGGCTTGATCCGAGGATCCTGAGATCATGACCTGAGCGTAAGGCAGAGGTTTAACCCACTGAACCACCCAGGCGCCCCAGGGTTCAGGCTTCTGATGGGCATGAGGCTGCTGGTTGAGCCGTGGCCCGGGGATCTGGGGATCTGAAGCCCAGAGAATTTGCTCTTTGCTTCTCACAAGTAGAGTCTGGAGTGCCTTTCCCTAGGCCCTTGCGGTGCGGTCAGGGTGTGTTTCCTGGAGGCTCCGAGCCGGAGCAGCCAGCAGGCTGGTCAGTGACCTGGGAGGCCAGAGCGGCTCCCTCCCCTCTCCCCGGACCCCCTACCCCGCTGCAGGCCAGCGCCAGCCTCCTCAGGCGCCCAGCCACTGTGGCTCTGGCCTGCGTGTCTGCCGTCCTCCCTGGCAGGACGTGCTCCCGGGTCTGAGCCGGGGCTCCTTAGCCAGGCGGCTCAGGTGCTGAGCTACGGAGTGAGGGCAGGCCTCTCTTCCCGGGATGTGGAGAGTGGCGCATGGGTTCGGCCTCCTTTTTTCTCCTCCAGGCCTGTCCAGCCTTCATCTTCCAAGGGACGGACTCACTTTGAGACGGGCGGAGGGAGTTTTTGGCCCAGGCCGTGCCTCAGTGCAGCTCCATGTCCTTAGTGCTGCACGGGGGCCCAGCGCTGCCGTGAGCAGATCTTCAGATTTGGAGGAAACCAAGGCTCTCAAAGCCAGAGCTTTCCTTTGATAGAGATCCTGGGATGCAGAGCCGTGAGCCGTCTCCCCGGCTCCCATAGCCAGTCAGGAGCAGTGGAGGGGAGGGGCTGGGCTGTGACCCCCCTCTCTCCCCCCTGCCGTTTGGGCAGAGGCTGCCCTGGATCTTTCTGACTCCGGTGGGTCCGCAGCCCCGTCGCCCCTTCTCAGAGTTTCATGCGTGTCTGGTCGTCTGCCGCCGCTCAGGCTCGGGGCCCCTCTGCCTTGGATGTGCGGCGGCTGCCCTGTCTCCTGTCCTGTCCGGCTCCTATGCTTTCATCCATGGGTGCTGAGCCGGGTGCAGAGATGGGCGCCCCAGACCCCAGCGGTCAGCACCATTCTGGGTGGTGTGTGCGTTCCCAGGAAAGGGGTCTGTAGCTTCAGTAGGTTCTTGAAGAGGTCATTGACCCCAGAAGGGTTAAGGACTGCTCGGCCTAGTCTGTTACACACATCACTGCCTTTTTACTCTTTACTTTAAATGGATTGGTGTTACTTACGTACCACCCTTCTTGCAAAATTTATTTAATGTTTGTCAGCATTATACCACAGAGTAAACTGCAGTTTTTTTTAAAAAGTGGACACGGAGGGGTGCCTGGCTGGCTCAGTTGGAGGCGCGTGTGACTCTTGATCTTGGGGTCCTGAGTTCAAGCCCCACACTGGCATAGAGATACTTAAAAATAAACTATTAAAAAGTGGATTTGGAATTCAGAGCAGAAGGAAGACAGAGGCAGGGCACGTAGGAGGAAGTCGGCAGGCGCTGTGGTGAGAAGCAGGTCTTCGCAGGCTATGAGGCTGGCTCTGCCCGAGTTCAAGGTCGGGCCTGTGGCTGGTGAATGCTCGGCGGCAGAGCGGGTTTGCCCTGGGCTCACTGTGCTTTACTCTTGACTTCACCTTCAGGGGGCACTCAGTCTGGGGGCTGACCTGACTAAAGATACCCCACAGCCCTGCCGTCTTCTTCGCCTGCTTTTCCAGCACTTTCTGTCCACCCTCCTTATACTCCGGTCCACATCCTCTGTGCTTTGTTCCCTGCGTGATTCTTGCTGTTTCCTCCCCTTAGGCACCTTCCCCTTCCCACCTTGCAAGTTGTGCAGTCCTGTCCCATCCTGGGGGGCCTCGTGCCCTGGGTGGAGAGTGCGTGTTCACCAGCCACTTCGAGCTCTGCTGCTCCTCCTGACCGTGCCTCCGTTACTTCCCATGTAGCACGAGATGGTAGTACCCACCCTTGGGCACTTTGAGGCTGAGGTCTGGAGGATCTGGCTTAGTATCTGCCTCAGCATGAGCTGAGGGCCCTGCACAGCCTTGGGGACAGTCACCAGCTCCATGTCCCCAGGCCACTGTGCCCAGCTGGTCACGGGTGCTGCATACATGTCCTTGTCGGGTTCGTCTCTGGAAAACACCTGGAGAGCCTTAGGAGCCAAGCTTAAGAGCCAAGAATGGCCGCCTGGTGCTAGACCGCAGAGCTCTGCAGGCCGGGCCTCCGGGCCTCCTGCCAGCAGGGCTGCCGCGGGTGGAGCAGTCTCCAGGCCCCGCAGCCCTGTCTGGCTCCCCGTTCTTACCCAACACCCAACTGGGCTGTGTAACGGGTGGTCGTGGTGTGGCCTCCACGGTAGAACCACGAGCCCAGCGTGGCTGCCCTCCAGCTGGGTGCACCTGGCCTCCGTCCCTTTACCGCAGGTGCTGTGTTGGCCTCTTCTGTGAAATGGCCCTGGGGGGCTGCTGGGAGGATCGGATCCCGGGAGATGGATCCTTCCGCTCAGCTCAGCCACGGGAACTGCTGCCCTCGGGAAGCCTGCCTTACCCCAGCGGTTTCCCATACCTACAGACCCAGGGAGAAGGGCACGTGGTGTCCGCAGTGACCCGAGAAGCCCGAGGAAAGGGACCCCAAGGGACCTTCAGACGGCTCCTCCCCCACCCTGGCCCTTGAGAGCAGACGGCCTCCTGCTCAGCGGTGGCAGCAGAAGGTGGGGTGACAGGAACGCCGCTTCTGCTCATCTGTCCCCGCTTTTTTGCAGAGCTCCACGGAGGGGTCAGCCATCAAGGACCACGTGCTGAAGCACACCTTGCCGCTGGTGGGGCACCGCAAGACCTCCAACGACGCCAAGCGGTACACGCGGCGCCCCCTGGTGGTCGTGTACTACAGCGTGGACTTCAGCTTCGATTACAGAGCTGGTGAGGCCCCCAGGCCGTCTCTCCCCACCCTCACGCACACTCCTCCCGCCCCTGGCCCCCGCCCATTCTGCCTGCCGGGCTCTCGCATTTAGGAGTCCTGCCCCCAGGCTCCTGCAGGTTGGTGGCTAGGGTGGAGTTTTAATTGATGGCTTCAAGGTAGTTTTACTTCTGTGGTGCCACTAGCCCTTTTCTAGCCTGTGGGGAACGTGGTGCAGAGTCCAGAACCCTCTGAGAGAGGAGGCCACCAAAGCCCGAGGCTTTCAGAGGCTGCACAGATGGGACTAGGCCAGTCACTAACCCTCAGGCAGGTGGGGGCTTATGTCATTGGGCTTTTGACGTGGGTCCACCTGCTTACAAAGGGGGCTTTTCAGAAATGCTTCTCCTCCCTCCAAGTTAGGCACGAGCCTGGTCAGAGAGTCTGAACCCCAGGCTTTTTTTTTTTTAAGATTTTATGTATTTATTTGACAGAGATCATAAGTAGGCAGAGAGGCAGGCGGGGAGGGGGGTGGCGGGAGGAAGCAGACTCCCCACTGAGCAGAGAGCCCGATGCGGGGCTTGATCCCAGGACCCTGAGACCATGACCTGAGCCGAAGACAGAGGCTTACCCCACCGAGCCAGCCGGGCGCCCCTGAACCGCAGACTCTTCACCTTGATCTCTGGCGCTCAGCTCACAGTGCTCGCTCCCATTTTAGCCACCCAGTTTTGGCGGAACAAAGTCTTGGAGGTGGCCAAGGACTTCCCCGAGTACACTTTTGCCGTGGCCGATGAGGACGACTTCGCCGCGGAGGTGCAGGACCTGGGGCTCAGTGAGAGCGGGGAGGACGTCAACGCCGCCGTCCTGGACGAGGGCGGCCGGAAGTTCGCCATGGAGCCTCACGACTTTGACTCTGAAACCCTCCGGGAGTTTGTCAGAGCGTTCAAAAAAGGTGAGCCTTATTTTAAAAAATATTTTAAAGCAAAACAGTCTTTTGGACCTAGAAATGAGTTTTGTATACATGGAACACTTGTTTTGAGGCATTAGAATATCTTTATCGATCTGGTTGAGCCCAGTGGCCCAGTGTCCTGGTGTGGGCCGAGTCGTGGGCAGACCTTGTCCTACCATCTGCCATGTTCTCTGTGCTTCTGCCCGCAGAGGCTTCCCAGCCCTGACCGCCAGCTCTCCTGGCAGCCCCTTTGTGCCGGGTGGCACCTCTCCTGGGACAGCCTCACTGGACGGGACCTGGTGGCCCCTCAGGCCTGGGTGGGACCATCAGCATCCCCTCTGGCCTCTGCCGGGACTGGGAAGGTAGAAGGGGTGAAGAGACTAGAGAAATCAGGGGGTCGGTGTGAGGTGGCAAGGCTCTACCTGGCGCTGTTCCCTGCATGTCAGGCCTGGCCTCGTTGCCTGGTCCTGTCCGAGCTGCCAAGCCTAGGGCCTTCTCGGCACTCACCGTTCCCCTGCTTGCTTTCCTCGGCAGGAAAACTGAAGCCGGTGGTCAAATCCCAGCCGGTGCCCAAGAACAACAAGGGGCCTGTCAAAGTCGTGGTGGGGAAGACCTTCGACTCCATTGTGATGGACCCCAAGAAGGACGTCCTCATCGAATTCTATGCGCCCTGGTGCGGGCACTGCAAGCAGCTGGAGCCCGAGTACACCGCCCTCGGCAAGAAGTACAAGAACCACAAGAACCTGGTCATCGCCAAGATGGACGCCACTGCCAACGACATCACCAACGACCGCTACAAAGTTGAGGGGTTCCCTACCATCTACTTCGCCCCCAGTGGGGACAAAAAGAACCCAATTAAATTTGAGGACGGAAACAGAGATCTGGAACATTTGAGCAAGTTTGTAGAAGAACATGCCACAAAACTGAGCAGGACCAGAGAAGACCTTTGAAGGCCTTGAGTTGAGGTCTGGCGGGCGGGAGGGACCAGACACTGGAGCCCCCAGCGGCCGGTGGCCGGAGCCCCCAGCGAGCCATGCAGCTGGTGGCTTAACACAAGGGCAGGATCTCTTTGGTTTTTAATTTTTTTTTTTTTTTTTTTTATACTCTGGGGTTTCACCTCATGCTCTGAATACTGAATAGGTAAGAATGACTCCATAGATTAGCCCAGATTTTTACAGAGGATACATCTATTTTTACCATTATTTGGGGTGTAATTGCTTTTTTTTAATCTTCCATTTTCTTTAATATATTTCTTCAAAGCAGATAAGTTGAATCTCTTCTGTGTGAATGTTTTTTTTTTCTTTAATTTAAAATTTAAGAAAACATTTGCCAAATCACATTGATTTTTTTTTTTTTTTTTTTTTTTTGCATTTTATTTTACGGTTATCTGAGGAATTACCCGCTGGCGAAGATTTGACTGTCCGTGTGCTTTGGTTTTCATTTCTTACTGTACGGCACAAGGAACTGTCACCAAGCACCCTGCCAAGGATGACATTCCAGCCCGACCTCTGGGCCGCCACCCGGTCCTGAGAGAGTGGCACCTCTGTGCAGGACGGGGCGTCGCCGTGCCTTCTGCTTTCAAGCCAACGACCACGGGGTGAGGAGGGGTTCCCAGGTCCCCAGGCCCCGGGAGCCTGATTGCAAGGCTCAGCCTCTGGGTGAGAGACCCCCAACCTGGGATAGGCAGTCCCACCTCTTTGGAAGCCGGACAGCCTGAGGAGAGGTGACCTAGGGCACAGGTGGTATGTTAGGGTGATGGAAGAGAGAGGGTAGGCTCTCGTGACGGAATAAAACAATTACTGAAAATTGAGCTTCGTAACTGTGTTAGAGAACATCTCCATCCTGGAGCCTTGGCTGAGTTGAGGACCTGGGCTTGGTGGAGAGGGCTGGCCGTCCTGCGGGTGTACGTTGCCTCCAACACCTGACCATCCAGCCTTTGGGGTGTCTTCCTGACCAGGGTGGAGGGCATCAGGGGTCTGCATTCCGGTGGGATGTGACAGGGACCGAGGCTGCGGAGACTGCTCTGAACACTTTTGCGGGGGGGGGGCGGTGGCAGGGCAGGGCAGGAAGCTGGGGCAGCCCCAACACTGAGGTCCCGGGGTACTCGGGGGTGACGGGAGCTTCGTTCCAGTGGTTCCGCTCACCAGCACGTGCCGTCTCCGCCTCCCCTCTCCTGGCGGCAGCTCTTCGGCAGCAGTGTGTGATGCGGCAGGGGCCTGTCTGGGGGACAGGAAGCTGGTCCTGGGGAGGGGTGGCTTAGGTGAGCCTTCCCGGAGGATCTGCTTTTCAGTTGAGTCAGGCTCAGACAGACTGGACCTTCCAGCTGTGGGAGGATGGTTGCGTCTGGTAAGTTCTCAGCATAGCCAGTGTACAGGAGGTCTGTACCCCACTCTGTGTCCTCTTCCATGGGGAGCACACGGGCCTTCCCTCAGGGACTTGCTGTCAGAAGACTCAGGAGGGAAGGTGGGTCTGGGGCTTGTAGGCCTTCATCTGGCATGGTCAGAACAGAGCAGTGCCCTTCCTGGGGCTTCTAGGCGAGTTGGAGAGAGGTTGCGCAGTCCATGCAAAGCCCCGAGGAAGAGGGCTGGGCTCTTGGAGTAAGGCGTGGCCTCCTCTGAATTGGTGTGTCCAGAAAAGCCCTTTTTTCTGAAGTGATGTGTGAGCCGAGACCTCGAGCTTGAGCCTGACGAAGGGTAGGAGTAAGTCTCGCTTCTCCGTGTGGTCCTGGGCCCTGCATCATGGCCCTCCCAGGATGTTTGTCAGAGATACAGAATCTCAGGCTGGTCCCCCCAGACCTAATAAACCAGAATCTATATTTTTCTTTTTTAAGTAATCACTACATCCAATGTGGGGCTTGAACTTAACAGCCCTGAGATAAAAACTCACTAACCGAGTCAGCCAGGTACCCCTCAGAATCCCAGGCGGTTTGCGTGCACTTTGAAGTTTGAGGAACACCAGGCAAAGGCCCTGAGGCAGAAGTTAAGATGGGTTCAGTTCTGAAACCCAGAAACCAAATTGCCAGACAGTATCTTGAGCAAAGGGTCTGGCCCTACATTGACTGTAGAAAGTCGGGCCCCTGGGGGAGACGCGACTCCAGATGGGTCCAGGAGCTTGTAGAGCGAGGATCTCGGCAGGAGGGGGATAACCGTCCGTGTGAGCGGGGCCGTGGTGAGGAGTGGGTATGGGGGCTGCGAGCCCGGAGAGCCGAGAGATGGCGGAGGTGAACTTCCCATCGCGCTCATGAGGGGACAGGCATCAAGCAGCTGGGCCTAGGCCAGGAAGTCCGGAGTTTGACCTTCCCCGAGCATCCTGGTGGAACCGCTGCTGACCTAGGGATAAGGTACGATCAGATGGAAATTCAGGTAATGAGAGTGACAATTGATACCAGGGGACACTCGGCAAAAGCCAGACCCCGTGCTCGGAAGTGTTGCCAGGTCGCGGGCTGCAGCGGTCTGTGAGGCGGGGACCTCTGCGCTCATTTCTCAGCGAAGGAAGGAGGGTAGGTGGGGTGGGCTAGCCCTGGGCACGTGCAGAGCGGGCTTTGGGGGCAGGTCCCCCAGTCCCTGGGCTGTGGCCTCCCCCAGTAGAAAACCCAGTCTGGTGGCAAGGCAGCCAGGGCGGGCTGCAGGGACGTGGCTGCGTTTGGGGAACCGGCTCTAGCAGGCTAAGGACGGGCTCCTGGGCCTGGGGCAGATGGGAAGTTGAGGGTGGGTGAGGACCCAGAAGCCGGTGTGACATCCAGGTCTCTGAGCTGACATTTTGTTAACTAGGGAACGTCTCAAGCATGCACAAAAACGAGAACTGGGTCCCCAAGCCTCCCGCACCCCACCCACTTGGAACAAGGACCAGAAGTTTGCTGCGTCTGCTTTACCTGTGGGTCCCCCTTCTTTCCTCAAATGACCTATCCCAGGCCCGCCTTTTCACCCCTGCCCACCCGAGAATGCTTTCCCTGTAGAAGCACACGGTGTCTTACTGCAGCTGTCGAAATAAGGGATTTCACGTCGTACCGAGTCCGTGATCAGATGTGCCCTATTGTCCCCCAAATGGCTCTTCCCTGTCGATCTATGAGGCTCCTCAGTGAGCAGGGTCTGCGCTCTGGGTCTGTCATGTGCCCCCCGCCACCCCCCTCGGTGGGCTTTTTCCTGCAGCGCGCACGCAGCAGAAGCTGTTCATATCACATGCACCGGTTTGAGGAATGTTCGATGTTCACTGTCTCGTTCACTGTCTCTGCGGCGTATCTGGGAGGTACTTAGAGACCTGGAGGGATCTGGCGGTGGGAAACTGTTCCAAATCCTGAAGGCTGAGTCCAGACGCCGGGGACTGGGAGCCTGCTAGGAATCCAGGACTGGCGTGTGCTCTTGTCGAAGCCCTAATCCAAGCTGACACTACTCTTCAGTTGTGTGACTCTGGCCAAGTTACCTAAATCCTGTCGGGGCTGATTTTCCCGTCTAGGGGATGAAGACCCGGCCTTTGCAGAGAAGCGTTAAGGGCTGGGTGCGGTATCACATGCACAGGCTCGGCTGCCTCTGGCACAAGCTGATCACAGGTAGGGCAGGAGCTGCTGAGGTTTGAGTTCCCGTTCACCAAGGCGAACCCCTCTTAGAAGTGATTGTCTCCAACCGCGTGGGCGCCAACTTAATGATGGGTTTCCTGGTGCATGAAAGAGGCACTTGGTGAACAGAACATCAGGCATGAGCGCGAAGCTGGGCAGAGCTCTGAAATGCTAAATTTGAGGCCTTTTCCATTTTTGTGGGAAATGCTCTTCTCTTTATCTCTCTGGCCTGCTCTGATGGGCCAGAATGGGGCCACTGACCGTGCGTTGTGCAGACAAGGTAGACCCTAAATGGAGGGCTTGGGTCTGTTGGTGCGTAAGAAATGCAGATTCTTTGTGGACCCTGGTTCTGGCCAACGGAATCAGGTCTGGCAGGATTGGAGCCCAGTAGCAGTTTTCAGAAGTTCCCGAATACAGTCACATCTCCCCCTGAACTGTAGGCCAGACAGGGATCATGACGTCCGTCACATAACGAAGCAGATGGAGGTCAGGGAGATGAAGTCATTTCCCCAAAGTCAGCAAATTGGCAAGTCGGAACTACAAGTCAGAACCAGAGTTTTTCCAGGGCCCCAGCGTTTCCCAGGATGTGTTGGAAGAACATTTCTGAAGGAGATTAATAAATGCTCCATTAAAGACACGTGCTGTCAGTAACTGGCTTGGGAAATACTAGAACTTAAAAAAACAAACAAACAAAAAACCTTAAATGGGGCTTGTTGAAGGAGCTCTCTGAGCCTCCCTGAGCGTTCCTGGGACTCTGCGGGAGGGTGGACTTGACCCGGCTTCTTTAGCATGAACCGCACAGGCCCACGGAGCTGTGTGGTGACCCCCTCTCCCCTGGCCCATTCCTGGGGCCCCGAGGAAGCATCAGTACCTCTCTTAACCCTCACCCACCCCCATCAATGTGGACAGGCCCTGGGGTGAAGGAGGTGGGCCAGGAAGTGCCCCGGGAGCACAAGGACAAACGTGACCCTGAGCCCATCCATGGTCGGTTACTGGTGTACCCCTAGGTCTTCCAAAGAGCCTTTCTGCTGGGGGGAAGGGACTAACCCCCGAGGGCACATAACCATGACAGTACTCCTCGGGCACCCTGACAGAGGTGAGATGTCTCTCATTGGAATCCATCTGGTTCCCACATGAGGGCTGGCTAGCTGTGCCAAGCACGCAGCGTGGGAAAGCTGCTACCATGAGATGCTGGGGGGGTGGCCGGGGGTACCGGGTCTGTGCACGTAGTAACGAGACACTGAACGATGGGAGGAAGGAAGGACCAGATCCCTGGGTTGACCAGGCTTGAGGACCAGGCAGGGCCCGGCTCCGTGGGCCCCTCCTCCCCTTCAGCTCCCACAGCTCACCCTGCACTTGGCGCGGCCCCAGAGCCAGCACAGTTCCCCAACTCAATGTGTTCCCACCTTCGATTATGGAGACGCCCTGGCAGAGAGAGGGGGCAGGACAAAGGACTACTTGTTTGAAAAATGGAGAAGGGGGCCTTTTAGGAAGTGACGGCTATTGCTTGCAGAAGGAATCCTGTGGGAAAGGAGCCCTCTGTGTTCTTTCCAGCTTTTCTTATATATAAAAAGGAAGGGTGAGCTCAGCTCAGGTAGGACTGAAAACGCACACCTTGATCACAGGTGTATAGGAATCACAAATCCTGCCTTTCCCCCCCTGCTACAAGAATGTCCTGCCCCGGAATCACAGATGACGGGTTGGCTGGAGACTTGAAGGAGCTTCAAGGTCAGAGGTCAAGAGCTCCAGTGTCCTAGGGGCCTGACAGGTCAGTTAACTCCCCATATGGGCGATAGGGAGCAGCGATGACCAGGGTACACTTTGTGATTCTGTCCCACTTGAAGGAGGTACTTGTTGCCTGTGGGAATCTGGGTCTGCTGTTGCTGTTCGGATATATATATTTTTAAAGATTTTATTTGACAGAGATCACAAGTAGGCAGAGAGGCAGAGAGAGAGGGGGAAGCAGGCTCCCCACTGAGCAGAGTCTGTTGCAGGGCTTGATCCCAAGACCCTGAGATCATGACCTGAACTGAAGGCAGAGGCTTAACCCACTGAGCCACCCAGTTACCCCCTGAGATAGATAGATATAGATATAGATAATTTTTTTTTTTTTTAAGAAAAGTCAGAATTTCAATGTGCAGTCTCCCAGTTTTCCAGTGTTGCATCTACTTCTGATTGTGGTAGCAAGACTATTGTGAACCAAAGGAAAGGCTTCTGAGGGCCGGATTCTGTTAGAGACTGCAGACCTCAGTAAAACCCCTCTTCATTTTTCCTGTTTTGTAATCACGAGGAACAAACTAGCACAGAGGATTCCCTGCATGTAACAAAGTCTTCAAAACCGAGTTTGTCGGGTGCCTGGGTGGCTCAGTGGGTTAAACCTCTGCCTTTGGCGCAGGTCATGATCTCAGGGTCCTGGGATGGAGTCCCCCATCAGGCTCTCTGCTCAGCAGGGAGCCTGTTTCCTCCTCTCTCTCTGCCTGCCTCTCTGCCTACTTGTGATCTCTGTCAAATAAATAAATAAAATCTAAAAAAAAAAAAAAAACCACAAAAAAACCCACAAAAACCGAGTTTGTTCAGCAAAGCTGGAGATTTCGGTCTGGCGTTGGAACTTGGGCGGAGTTTGGATGTGGACGTGGATTGCTGGGACAGGGGAGGGTCTATGCCTCACATCGGAACACCGGAGGGCTGCTGGGCCAGGCGGGAACGCTCCCTTTAATGAGCCCTCACTCTAGTGTCCACCGCCCCCCCGGCGGCGGCGTGCTGGTCAGTCTTGCTGTTACTCCTCTGCCCCTGTGGACCACCCCTACAGGGAGACCTGGTCTACCACATTTGTTACCACTGCCCTCTGCTCACCCAACACTAGTTTGGGTCATCAAGACAGCAACAGTTTCCTGGGGGCTGGACTGGCTAGCGGGGCTCCACGTCCGTCCGCTGTTCCTGCCCAAAACTTGACCCTTCTCACTCCCTCCTTTTTAGGAACCGAGGCCTAGAGAAGAGGTAGGCTTGCCCAAGTCACAGAGTTGGTCCAGGGGGCTTCCAAGTATCCAGTCCCACAAACGGTTAGAAGCTTCGTCTGTGCGTTCTGTTTCCAAGGCCCTGGTATTTCTAGGCTTTCCATCGTTGCTGATTTAGCACAGGGTGTCGAACTCTGCTGTCCCCTTCACTGCCGCCAGCCTGGCTCCTGAGGCCGTGACCTTGCGGCTGCCAGGCTCCCAGCTTCCTCACGTGGCCCTGCAGTCGTCACTCTGGTCACAGACTGAAGTGTCTCCACCTCCCTTCTGTCCTTTCTTCCCGGCTCCCCTTCCTCTGGGTTTGAAAAGCAAAGGAGTGAGGAGGGAGCCATGTTCTCTTCAGAAAGGGTTCGCTTACAATACACAGTTGTCCCCCGGGGAGGTCAGAGAACGGCCGCCTGGCAGCCTGGCTCTTCAAAGAAAGTTCCTGAGTCCAGCAGCTGGAGTGAAGGCGTGTCCCAGGAGCCTCTCGAGGGGACCCAGTCACCTAGCCTGATGCCTGTGGCCCTTCCCTCTGCCCTGTGAGACTGTAAGGAAGACCGATATGGGGACCAAGGGGAGGGTCTCCTTCATGAAAAGCAGGAGGGAATCCATGAGGGAGAGAAGCCCGAAGTTGAGGCCCTGGAAAGGAGATGGCCCGTTCAAATTCCAGAAAAGTCAGGACTGATTATTTTTTTCCCAGGCTTTAACTCTCCCGTGTGAGCTAGAACTTGGTGCCTCGGTTGGAATGGTGAGCACCAGAAAGTCCTCTCGAAGCTACCGAAGAGTCCTGTCCGCCCCCCGCTCCCACGCCAACGTCAGCAGCTGGCCGCTGGGAGCACCTTGTGTGGGACTGTGGGGAGACGGGGGAGGCAGCCCCTGGAGTTTCGAAGGATTAAGGGGAAACTTGCCAAGCTGCAGACGCAAGTTCTCAGGGAAGAGGGGCCCCCAAGTTTGCCTCCACGAGGCCACGACAGCCAGGACTCAGGGCTCCGGGCCTGGCTTGCCTGGGAGCGGCAGTTGTCTGCACCTGAGGGGCTGAGAACAGCGATCTGGGGGCCTCAGCAGGGAGCACCCAAGTGGGTCCATCCTCACTCCTGAGAGCGCTCCTGCCCAAGCAGAGATCCGTTCAGAGAAAGCAGATCCAAGCGAGAGCCAGGGCTATGGACTGAATGTTTGTGTCCCCCTAAAACCCACATGGTGAAGCCCTAAGCCCCAAGAGGATGGCCTTTGGGCAGTGGGGGTTTGGGGAGGAAGTAGGCTTAGATGAGGGCATGGGTGGGGCCCCACACTAGGATTATGTCCTCGTGGGAAGAGGAAGACCCCCGAGCTTTCTCTCTCCCCCGGCAAGGACACAGGGAGAAGGCGGCCGTCCACAAGCCAGGACGGGCGACCTCACCAGGAACCCATCCCGATGGCGCCCGATCTTGGACTTGCAGGACTGGGAGAAGCACAGGCTGTTGTTTAGGCCCCCAGTGGGTGGTGGGTGCTTATAGCTCCTGAGTGAGTCGGTAAAACAGTGCAGTGTCATTGACTTGAACTGACCCTCAGGCAGAGGGCCACTGAGGCCCCCAGGGTCTGCCAGCGGTGTGCCACGGACCCTCCCAGGACTGTGGAAGCCCTGGGGCAGGGGGTGTCGTTTTATTTCATTTTGTTGTTGCTGGTAATTTAGTTTTATTTTCCCAGTTCAAAGGCAAGAGGGGCTTAAGGAAAGACATTTGATTTCCAGCTAACCCTGGGGGGAGCGGGGTCATAAGAAGACGACTTCTTGGTATACCAGTTTCTCATATTCGTATGACTTTTAAAAAATATTTTATTTATTTGAGAGAGAGAGAGAACGAGTGGGAGAGGGGCAGAGGGTGAAGCAGACTCCCCGCTGAACAGGGCCCCCATGTGGGACCCGATCCTAGGACCCCAGGTACCCTCTTCATGCCGATCTTAAGGGTCCCCCCTCCACTCCAGTTTTTTTTTTTTTTTTTAAGATTTTTATTTATTTGACAGACAGAGATCACAAGTAGGCAGAGGCAGGCAGAGAGAGAGGAGGAAGCAGGCTCCCTGCTGAGCAGAGAGCACGATGTGGGGCTCCATCCCAGGACCCTGGTATCATGATCTGAGCCGAAAGCAGAGGCTTTAACCCACTGAGCCACCCAGGCGCCCCTCCACTCCAGTTTTGTTGTTTCCTCATTTCCCTGGGATCCAGGGCAGCAACACACGAGGAGGCAACGAGCAGCTGGGACCCAGGAGTGTGCAGAAAGGTCTGCAATCTAGTAGCTCCACTGTTTACATAAGATAACATTAAGAAGTGACTGCATCACCTCCAGGGACCTGCCCCCTACAGGTGCACCCCCCCCCCCCCCGCCCCTGGTCCAGCTCATGGATGTGGCTTCCAGGAAGGGAAGGAGGGAAGGAAGGAAAGGAGGAAGGACCTGCCCACTTTGCAGGGTTGATGAGGCCGCAAGTTCAAGGTCAAGGAAACACAGACCTTACAAATGGCCCCAGAGGAGGGTTTCCAGCCAGCAGGACAGTGTGGGAGGTGACAGGGAAGCAGGGAGGTCCGTGGATGGGCTGTGCTGGGCCAGGAATCGTAGACTCCCTGGTCCAGACCCAGCCTGACCCTTACCCAGCTAGTTACTGATGGGGGCAACCCCCAAACCACTTCCAGCCTCATTTGTCTCAGCCATAAGACTAGGCATTGCCAACCCTATGCCTTCACAGGCTTGTCATGAGGACCAAATCGAATGGCTATGGTTTGTTGAAAGCATCTTTTAACATTGAGGTAGAATTCACAGAACATAAAGTTGACTTTTAAAGTGTAGAATTCCATGGTATTTTGCACACTCGCAATGTTGTCCAGCCATGACCTCCATCTAGTCCCAACACGTGTTATTCGCCTGGGAAGGACACTCCATGTTCCTTACCATGTCATTCCCACAGTGCCTACCAAGCACCAGTCTGCATTCTGTCCCTAAGGATTTACTTATTCTGAAATCTTCCATGACCGGATCCTCCACGGTGGGACCTTTTGTGCTTGACTCCTTCCACCCAGTGTGATGTTTTCACAGCTCACCCAAGCGGTAGCAGGTGTCCTTTCTCCTTATGGTTGAATAATTTCCCACTGGAGGGACATCGCATGTTGTGGGATCCATTCATGCTCTGGTGGACGCTCAGAGTGTTTCCATGTTTCTGCCACTATGAAAAGTGGGGCTGGGAATGTGTGTGTGTATTTGAGTGTCTGCCTGCAACTGTTTGGGGTATCTACCTAGACGTGGACTTCTGGGTTGTGTGGTAGCTCATGTTTAACTCTCTGGGAACCATCGCCCTGTTACGTTGAAAGCGTTTTTGTGAAGTCAAGAATGTGCAAGGAAGTGTGTATAACCACCTCAGTCCCTGTCCCCTGGGCACACTCTAGTTTGCCATGTTGTCTTTTGAAAAACTGTCCCCTGGACTTTGGGTACCTCCTGACTGGAGCATACCTCAGAGGAACAGTGACAGCCAACTTCTGCATAACTATGCTAATATTTGCATTTTCACTTTGTGACATTCTCATATCTGGTATCTGGCCGGATTATTATTTTTTTTTTTAATTTTTAACTGAAAAGGGGAACTTCATCTGTGTTCATTTGTGTCCATTATATTGTTAGTTTGTATCAGGAACTGAGACACAAGCAAGTAAGTGACTCATCCAAAGACGGATGGCTAGTAGATGGTCAAATCTAGGACCCGGATGATGGGATAGGAGCCCATGGGGTAAATCCCTGGTGTCTCCCTGATTCTCAGAGTGTGTTGTCGACGGTGCCATCAATCCAGGGCCATCTTCATTCATGTGGTTGATGAAAACAGGTTAGACAGGATCCAGCCAAGGAACAGTCCCATGGCACAGCGCCAGTGCCCCTCTCCCAGGATGGCATCCAGCCCTATCAGCAGCCTCTGAGCCTGCCTGTGGGATCACTTCCAGCCCCCCACCCCCCCAACCCAACCCACACAAAGACGCAGTAAGAGATGTAAGCAGTTGAGTGGGACACCAATTGTAAAACAGAAATTAACTTTGCCTGTGTGACTTTTTCATGTTAATTTCCACTGGCCTCCCAGTATACATGTATCCACCTCCTTAGTAATCCACTCGAGAATCTTGGTAGAAAGCAACAGCACTTGACAGGTTGTCTATGATTTATGGAACTCTTACTCTCTTTTCTTCTCTTGAAAATTAAGGTATTTCCCTGTGTCTAGTTTCCTGGGGTTGTTCCTTCTCTGTAATCCCATTTATTCATTCAATCAGCATTTTATTAAGCACCTGCTGTATGCCAGACATCGCACTAGGCACCAAAAGGAATCAGACAGGGATTCTGCTTTCCCATCAGCACCCAGGGGTGTATGTTGTCTGGGCAGGGAGCTGCCTGCCCTCCTGCCCCCCTGGAATGCTCTCTTATAGTTGGGTCTGCTTTTCCCAGGGAGCAAAACAGAGCTGTGAACTCTGCGCCCTCTACCTCTCTACCTCCAGTTCCAGAATGTTCCTGCCCTTTTGCTCCAGATTCCTTTCCTTCTTGCTGTTCTTTGCACTGAAGTCAAACTGGGTCTTTCTGAGGTTGGCCTGACACTTGAACGCAAATCTGTTCTACTTGCCTTCCCATAGTCATCGTTGCTTCTGACCTTGGGCTTCTGTGCTTTGTCTCTTTGATTTCTTAAGTTCTAAGCAGCGTCCAGGGGTTTGGGGTTGTTTCAGATGCCTCCTCCTTCTGTTGTTGTAGTGGTTTCCGTTTTCTCAGTTTGGTTTTTGTAGGAGGAGGAGAGTGGGGATCGTGGGCTCTGGGGTGGCATCCCTGCCCTTCTGGAGGGAGGCGACTGCCAGGATGGAAGAGCGGCCGCTCCCAGGGGGTGGAGCTCTGCACGGTCTTGCAGACCCCCCGCAAGCAGAGACTCTATCCTCCACCTCCGAGTTTTCTCCCCACCTCAAGGGGCTGTCCCACGGGTCACATGGGGTAAACAGCCAAAGGAGGTCAGCGCTGATTGGGCAGCTCTTCCAGAACCCTGGGCTGGCTGAGCCACTCCAGACAAACGGGACTTGAAAAGAGACGCCCTAGTGACGAGATGCTAATTTTATATTCTCTTTCCCAGGATGCTCCGCAGTGCATCTGATTCTGGTTGTTAAATACATTTATCTAGCTGTTATAACGAGATGCACCGAGGAACTGTTCAAGGATGCATATAATCGATACTGTGAATATAGTTATTTATGGACAACGACCAAAATATCACTGTAAGCTAAAAATGGGCAAAATGTTGAGCCTTAAATACTTTAAGCAGTAAAGGTTTAGTTGGCTGGTCCGAAGGTAGTGAGTTATCTCAATTGATTGTTCACAGTCAGTTACAGATCGAACTCCTTGTTCTACTCTTTCCCCCCTTCTCACTACTGCACTTGACTGGTCTTTTGCTGAGTACCCCTCCCCCTACCACATTAAATTCGTTCTCCCCTTTTCTTTACAAAAATTTCAAGTCAAGGGGCCCTTGGGTGGCTTGGCAGGCTGAGTCTCAGCGGTGGGCTCAGGTCATGATCTCAGGATCCTAGGATCAAGCCCCAGACGAGGCTCTCTGCTCAGCGGGGAGCCTGCTTCCCCCTTTCTCTGCCTGCCTCTGCCTACTTGTGATCTCTGTCAAATAAATAAATAAAATCCTAAAAAAAAAAAAAAATTAAGTCAACACTAGCAAGTAGTGCTGCTATGTTTGTATCATCGAGGTAAGGGCTGGAAATACAAAACGATATTTAAAAATATAGCCCTTCACCTTTAGGACCTAATGATGAGTTTGGGAAGCCAACACAGACCCTCCTCCCTGCCCCCCAAATCAAATAGAGATGATGAAGGTAGTATATATATTTTAAGAGATCAAGGAAAGGAAATAAAAAGGCTTTTATTATTCTCACTTTTTAATAGCGTGGTTTTTTTTATTCCACAAATCTTTATTGAATTCCTGCTACCTGCCAGTAACTCTTTTTTTCCCCTTCTCCAATGTTTATTTAATTCTAGTTAGTTAACCTGCTGTTCAGTGATGAACTCAGTGATTCATCACTTAGGAACAGCACCCAGTGCTCATCAGGACAAATGTCCTCCCGAATCCCCATCGCCTCTGCAGCCCAGCTCCCACCCGCCTCCCTCCATCAACCGGCAATATGTTCTCTAGCATAAAGAGTCTTTAATGGTTTGTTTCCTTCTCTTTCTGGTTTTTCCCCTTACCCTGTGTTCATCTGTTTTGTTTCTTAAATTCCACATGCGAGTGAAATCATATGGTATTTGTTTTTCTCTGACTTATTTCACTTAGCAGAACTCACGAGCTCCATCTGTGTTGTTGCAAATGACAAGACTTCATTCTTTTTGATGGCTGAGTAACATTCCATTGTACAGACATACACCCTATCTTGATCCGTTCATCAGTGGAGGAATGCGGGCTGCTTCCACAGTGTGGTGTTGCTGATGATGCCGCTGGAAACATCCGGGGCAAATGCCCATTGAATCTGTATTTTTGTGTCCTTTGGGTGAATGCCCAGTAGTGCAGTTGCTAGATTATCGGGGGGTGGGGGGTTCCTATGTTAGAGTGGGGTTTCATTTGATTTCTGCATTCCTTATGTCATTTGCAAACCAAACCAAACCAAGCACCAAAGGAAAAGTCTTTGATGATGTGCAAGGATTTTTAAATGTGTTGAGTATCCGCAGAATGAGAGACTAAAACGTGATGACACAACACTTAATGGGCAAAATTAGGAGACATTTCAAAGTTGACAATCTCATTAGGTTTTGAAGACAGAGATATGGACATTCTCAAGGAGGAAACATTTAGGAAGAAGAAAAACCAAGTCCGGGAGTCTGGGAACAGACAAGAAGGTAGAGAAGGGAGAGCACATTGTGGGACACTCAGGTGGGGCCTCCGAGTCCCTTTGTCATCCTGGTTCTGCCCTTACACTCTTGTGTAACCTTGGCACCCGTTCAGCTGCCTCCTCCTCTGTAAGCAGGAGTCATGACACTGATTCACCTTTCTCCTTAACGAAATGGAAGTGTAATTCCTTTTTTTTTTTTTTTAAAGATTTTGTGTATTTATTTGATAAAGCACAAGCAGGCAGACAAAAGGACAGGGAGAACCAGAAGGAGGCTTCCCATCGAGCGGGATGCGGGCTCGATCCTCAGACCCTGGGATCATGACGTGCGTGGAGAGCAGGCACTTAACGGGCTGAGCCACCCAAGCACCCTAGAAGTGTAATTCCTAACAGGGTCAGAAGCAAGGTGTAGTGCCATATGCTGGCCACAAATGTGTATCTAATAAAGGAAGCTATTTGGTTTGTTCTCATAGGTTCTCATAGGTGTAGGCAATCCGGGAACACACTGGATTTCCCTAGTGCTTCCGTGAGCACTGTCTTGTGGAGTCTCAAGGTAACCCCATAGGGAGGTAAGACAGTGTTATGAGCAGCACCCTAGGATTTAGAGACCAAGGGCTCCGGTGGGTGTTCTCAATCTGAATCTCATGCCCTTTCCTGTACACTGCCCTGCTTCCTCAGTAATAGATACACACATACGAGGCGGACCACCTTACCTACAGTGGCCTGTTCAAGCCAATTGATTACGCTATGACCATACACCAGCAATTAATACAGGATTACCATGGCTGAAGAGCAATGAGTGATACTCTGAGGAAACAACGGTCTGTTGGCGATGGCCAAATGCTCTACACTTGCCAAAGAAAATCCCTTGTTCGTACTGTATTTTATAAGATGCAAAATATGTTCATATTATTCATTTCACAATATTCTTTACAACCCAGTTAGGTTAGTGTGGCAGACATTACCATTCCACAAATGAAGAAACTGAGTCTCTGAGAACACATGGGTAGCTCACGGCCCACCACAGAGTTCACGACTTGTGGGACCAACATAACTTTTCTTCTTCAAGAGCTCTCTCTGCTACCCCACAGTGAAAAACTCACAAAGTGGAATGCCTGGGTGGCTCAGTCTGTTGAGCCCCCAACTCTTGATTTTGGCTCAGGTCATGAGCTCAGGGTCCTGGGATGGAGCCCTGCAGCGGGCTCCACGCTCGGGTAGGAGCCCGTTTGAGATTCTCTCCTTCCTCCCACACTTGGTATCTCTCTCTAAAATAATAAATAAATCATTAAAAAAAAATACCCTGACAAATAATGGCAACAAAGCCATAAATCAACTGCTGTGGTGACCCAATCAATGGAAACATGGCCTTCAAACACAAATCTAGAGCAATTCCAGATAGGTTGGTAATAAAATGAGATCGGGTTCAGGGGATATAAGTAATTGATGGTGGAATAAACGTCAACAGGGACACAGAGGAACTTGAGAGCAGAGTCAATTTCTCTGACCCTAAGAAAATCTCATCCTGTAGGCTAGGGGACTGCACAACCCTGTTAGTCTTGATGAGATGTGTCTCCTCTCCTGAGGATTCCTAGCCAGATAGTAATACCTGAGAAGCAATAATGAATGGTCGGCCCAGAGTAATAGAATAACTCCAGAAGGAACAGTGTCCAGCATTACTTCTTTCCTGAGACTCATGTGACTGAGATAGGGTTGCCAAATAAAATACAAGATGCTAAGATAACAATGATTTTTTTGTATATCCCAAATATTGCATGGTATATTCTGCTATGTATTTGCTAGTGTATTTGCATACACTATTAAGCCAAAATGATCTTGATTTGCAAAAACCTGGCATTTGAAAAGAGAAAGGGGATTTTTCTCAATACCAAAATCTTGATGTTTTACTGGAAAAGCAAAGCTTGGTGGACCCAGGGCGTGGAGCTAACACCATGAACCACAGAGTCGGCAGAATGCATAAGGGTCCACGGGCAGTTTGTCGAGGGTTCAGAAGAGACTAAAGCATCCCTTCTGCCAGACCATAACATCCTTGGGATTTCCTTTGTCATCTTTCTCAGTGTTTTCTGTGCACAAAAACTTCTAGATATATACATTGTTTTGCTTTACAGAGTGACACAGAAGCATGCTATGCGAATTACTTTGCAACTTGCTTGTGCTCTTTGCACTGCATTATGCTACCCCCTTGCTCTCCTGCCCTCCCTCCCGCCCACCTGACACTGGGGATAAGGAGGCACATGAAGCGTGGTTCATTCCCTAGGTCACCTAAACCCTGGCTCCCCCTGTTTCCAAGAAAATCTGGAGACAAGAGGACCTTCCTTTTCAGCATGATCCAAGCAGACCCCCAAATGCTGCTGTCTAGCAGTCCTCTCTCCTGGCAGGTCTTCATCATGCACAATGCGTTTACTGGTGTGTTTAAGAAACCGTCAGTCAGGAACTAGTAGTTGCCTGGCCTATAGGGGAAAAAAATTGCGGCCCCTACCTCCTCCCACGCGCAGCAAAAGGCTAGTCAAGTGAAGCAGTGGGAGTGGAGAAGGAACAAAGAAATCTGTAACTGGCTGTGATCAATTAATTGTAAACACCACTGCACTCGGACCAGCCGAAGCGAAAGGCTCCATTGCCAGTTATATAAGTCTCCAAAGTTCTTTCTTCTCTACAGTTAGGGTGATTATAGTAGGAATTACTTTTAAACGTATAAATAAAGTCTTCATATATAAACCACGTATTTTAAAGACAAAAACATGAGACAACTTTGTCGAGAAAAAAGCCTTTCTCTCTTCAATGGACTTAAGAAAGCTCCGGGCCAGGCTGCTCAGAGCATTGTGGGTGATTTGCATGCAAACAAGCAGCGGCCGCATCCACCAGAATCCAAAAGGTGGGTGCTGGCGGTTCTGTTAAGTGCACCGAAGTGGCACGATTTGTCTTAAATCTGCATTTGTCTTGTCAGGGCGTCTTCCTAGGCAGGACGCTTGTGGGGACGGCATGTTGGGGGGCGGATCTCTTCCGTCTCTCCGAACTGCCCTTCCCGGGACGCAGGTGCAGGGATGCTCGGCGGCCCTGCGCCCCCAGCCCGGAGCCCGACCGCCTGGGGCCTGATCTTCGTCACCCGCCCGGCGTCCTCGCTCGTGCTTTGCCGGCCAGTCTCCATGGCAGTGGTCTGCTGCTCTCACCAAGCGATTTTGTTTCTACGAGAGAACTGAGAGCTGCCAGCCCCCGTCCCGGGAGAGGATCCGGGGGTCCCCCTGTGCAAACAGAAGGGGACGTGCATGGAGGCTGAGACGGCATATTAGTAGAAGTCAGTTTTACAATGCTGCCGGGCCCAAAAGACGCGCGAGGTAACCGCAGACAGAAGTCGTGCGACGAGCAATTTCCTTGGTTTCCCCCGGGACCTGGAGGCGCGTCTCCCGGGGCCCTCCCCGCGCCCTTCCCCCGCCGGGCCGGGACTGCGCGGTCCCGTCTGAGCGCGCGTCCGCGTCCCGGAGCGTTGCGGGCCGCGGGGGTACCGTCTGCCGACCCGGGTGCACAGCCAGAGGTGGGCGCGGCGGCGCTTGGGGGAAGTTCTCATCTTCGGGTCCAGCAGCCGCGACCCCCTGCTTGACCCCGGATGGGGTCATTTGGAGCATTCTTCTGTACGACCGATATTTTCAGTCCTACCCCTGTAATCATCAGGACTGATCGCTCTTTCCTTCGTTTGTTTTAAAACAAGCGACTGACAATTTGAAAAGGAAGAAATGTACATTTTAAAGATTTTATCTAAAGTCGGTAAATTATTTCACGTATGAATTAAAATTTGCACTTACTAAATAAAAATATCATAACTCGCAGTTCCCCCTGTGGCTGCCTGTAGAAAATAGACGCTTTTAAATTTTAAATAAAAAAATCAATTTTAATTTAAAAACCAATTTAAACGAATTTATTTTAAAATAAAACTTCAAAATTCATCTAAATTAATTTTAAATTAAGCTTTCACAAATAACAATTCCAAGTGGTGACATAGGATGATAGAAATCAAGTCTCTCAAGTTCTGTTTCTTGTCTGAACAATCACTATCCTACGATTTTTCAGTGTTGTTGTTAATAGACTTTACTTTTAGGGCAGTTTTAGGATCACAACAAAATTGGGCAGAATAAATTTTTCTTGGGTTTTTTTCTCTGACTCATGGGTTATTTGCAAGTGTGCTGTTTAATCACCAAGCATTTTGAATTCCCCAGCTATCTTTCTGTTACTGGAGAGCAGTTTAATTCTTTTGTGGTCTGGAGCAGACATTTTACGATTTCTAGCCTTTTAAATTTGTTAAGGTGTGTTTTATGACCCAGAACTGGTCTGTCTTGGTGAATGTCCCCGGCGCGCTTGAGAAGAATGTACATTCCGCTTTTGAATGAAGTGGTCCATAGATGTCCACTGGTAACTTTTCATAATGTTGAGTCCTGGGGAACCACAGAACTCCCTCCTCAGACAAATAAATGCTCCAGCTGAGTCCACAGGTGCTTGTTGACTCTATGCCCAAGGGTTCTCCAAATTAACTTCCATACAGAATAGGATGTGTATTAAAGGGAGCATTTAAAATAGGCGAATTCCAATTTTAGAGATATTTATTAAATTCAAGAGTAGCAGCAATATTTTACAACTCGGACAACCAAGAGATTTGGGGAGAGGAGAATTTTGTTTCTGACGTTGTTTAAAATTACCAGTGCATAATGATAATAAAAAGCAGGCCACCTTCTAATCGGCTTTATGATTGTTTCTTGGTCTCATTGGACAGTGTCCTGTTCCCCGTGAGCCTGCCTCCCTGGCACATCCTCTGGCGCATGCTCTCCTTGGATTTGCATGCCGTGGGGACAAGCTGTTTCTCTGTTGTTTTTTCATTTTGAGGGCTCTGGGTCTGAAGGGTTCTGCTCACAGCCATCTCCCCTCCCCTCCCCCCCCAGGCTCACTCCCTTCTGCCAGTGGCTGGCTGCTCGCAGAGCTACTTTATCTTGTTCCCTTTCTGCTGCCCAGTCCCAGCATTTCCCTAAAAGTCACAAGACTCTACACTTGTCTACCTCTTCCTAGGTTGCGGATCTGCTGACTTGCCTCCAAATCCCCTAGGGAGGCACACATCATTCCTCAGCCTGCATCCTAGCCTCTCCTGGAAACTACATCGGGGACTTATTTCCTTCCTCTATCCTGGCTGCGTGGAATTTGTTCCTGAATTGGTCCAGAATTTGGTGGTGGTGGTGGTGGTGGGGAATGTTGGGCATTTCTTTCCACACTCATCATCAGTACCCAGGGTTTCATGTCCCCCTCCCCACCTTACCCAAGAGTGAGGACGGATTTGCCCTAGGCAGGGTTATCAATAGTCTTAGGTAGGCCTAAGTGGTAAAAGGTCCCCTTTCTAAATTTAAAAAAGGATTTTAATGAATGTCATTTATATGTCAATAATTAGCAAAAATACAAAATCATTCCACGTAATGTCTAAACCATGTATAAATGTCCAAATATGAAATACAAGCTAGTAGAAACATGAATTTTAAATCACAATAAATAGAAACTGAAAATCCTTCTGATACAATAATTTGCTATACAGTAGTCTTGTGTACAGGTCTTGCTTTTGTAAAACGGAAATGGCAGTTTTGATACTTATTTGCATTACTGAATCTTTGTACTGACAAAATTCCCTCAGCAACAAAGAAATGGTTTTTATAATCTAAAATAGTAAACCAGTATAAGGTAGTTTCTAATTTCTGTCTAGGTAATACATGCTTTCTGGAGTGGAGATGAATGTATGCAAGTTATTACATAATCAGAGTGCTTACGGATGTTATTTGGGAATTCAGCAATATAGTTCTGACCCTGGAAAGAAACCACAATGCAAAGCGTCAAATTAGGCAATGTGCGAGTTAGTGCCCAGAGAGGGTTTCATTTGAAAATAGTCACCAATCAGGGGAGGAGAAGAGCTTCTTGTATAGAAGCATAGGTTATTTCAGATATCGATCAATAAGATTTTTCTCTTGTCAAGCTTTTTCCTTCTTTGAAATTCCAGTTGGAATGACCAATATTGATCCTGTTAGAATAAGACTTCTTCCATCTCTTAGAAAGTGTGTACACTAATTTTGTAAAAACATAAATAAAAAATTATTTTTAAAATTTTATTTTTAATTAATTAAAATTTAAATTATTTAAATTTTGTAAAAACAAAAACAAAAAATTATTATTGGTGGAACATTATTAAAAATAAACATATATATATCACCCACCATTGGAGTCAATACTATTATAATAAAAATTTAAATATTTTGCAAAATAATGAAGATATCTGCAGTGGGGGTGGCATCCATGCATATATGGTGCCCTTGTGCAGGGCACACCCTGAGCAACTGTACATGGAGCCCAGACTTTGGAGCATCAGTAGTCCCTCAGGCTCCCTCGTTATAGGTGCACACACACCTTGAGGTGGGTGAAACATCCATAAATAATTAATCTGTGTCTGGAGACCAGGGCTAAGCTAACACTTCCATGGTGGTAATTATATTGATATCCAAATGTGGGGTACTTTAGTCTCCTTAGAAAACCGCTAACCTTCTCTTTGAATATTGAAATGAATATATTGTTTCCAAGGAGTGTCTGAAATTTTCTCTGGTATGCACAGGTGTTTTGCAACTCACAGCCAAACCTATGATAGGAATAATGTGACTTGTAAGCAATGTCTCTTCCATCTGTGTCCCTTGTCCTAATTGCTGCTGGTCCCATAGGCCCAGCAATTGTAACATGTTGCCAGATTGGACCTCCGCCCTGCAGAGCAGTTCCCACAGGCACGGGCAACCCCACCATTCGCTCACCGCCTTCAGTGGTTTCCTGTTGTAGGAATATACGCATACCATTCGCCATATTAACCATTTTTAAGTGCGCAGCTCGGTAGCGTTAAATACATTCAGAGTGTTGCATGGCCCTCACCACCATTTATGTCCAGAACCTTTTGCATCTTGTAAAACTGGAACTCTAGATCCATGAAACCAGTACTCCCCGGTTCCCCCTGCCCCTACTCTGCATCTCCACACATCCCACTATAGTAAGGATCTCACAGAAGCAGAGTCCTACAGTATTTGTCTTGTTGCGAGTGCCTTCTGTTCACGTCCTCCAGGTCGGTCCCCCTCGTTGCCTGTGTTGGGATTTCCTTCCTTTCTAAGAGTGATTGTAACAAACATACCACGTGTTGCTTATCCATTCATCTGTTGAGGGGCGCGGGGCGGGGGAGGGCGCTGCAGTGGAGGTGGGGGGTGGTTCCGCTCTTGGCTGTAGCGAACGATGCTGCTCTGAACACGGATGTTCAACTATCTGTTGGGGGTCCCCGTTTTCAGTTCCTTGGGGTGTATACCCAGAAGCGGAATTGGCTGGATCATCTGGTCGTTCGAGATGCAATTTTTGGAGGAACTGCCACGCTGTTCCCGCAGGGGCCGCACCATCTTGCATTCCCAGCCCCGGCACACCTGGGTTCCAACTTCTCCACGCTGGTCAATTACTTTTAATCATCTCCCTCTTTCTCCTCTTAGCCATATCCCTTTTCTGAGCGTGTCTTACCTTTCAATATTCGCGTTGCTTTTGCATAAATGAGGCAGTTTTCCTAAAAGACTTCCATATTGCACCCTGGCCGCGACCCCAGGCTGCCGGGAAGGAGGTGGAACGATTGCTTGACCTCCGACGCCATCTGTTGGACGTGGACAGCGTAACAAGCGTGGGCTCCAACATTAAAAGCCCCGGGAGCCAATTCAGCCGACACAAGTTCTGGGCGGGGCTGGTTTGGCCAATGTGTTCCTTTCTCAGAGGCCTTGGGAAGGTCCCTGGAGAGGGTCTGGATGCCTGGAGGCTTCCGGTGAAGGATTGGAGAGAGTTCCATATGCCTGATGCCCAGAGAAGGAGGGTCAAGGGTGAGATGGAGGGTGGTGGACAGTGGCAGAGAGATGTTTATTCAAGGAGATTCCAAAGAAAAAGGCATGCAAGAGATTTACTAGAGACCAATGCCTGTGAAAGGAAAAGAGGAGAATGGGGTTGGGCAGAGGAAAAAGTGGAACTCCTACAGCCAGCAATCCACTACTGAGCTCCAGGAGCAAGCTGAGCCCCTCAGAATCAAACTAGCTCTCAGTGCTTACAAGAAAAGGAACACTCAAGCAGATATTTGAACACCGCGTTCACAGTGACATTATTCCCCACAGCCAGTGTCATGTGTCCATTAACAGATGCACGGGTCCAGCAAATGTGGTACATCTATGCAATGGAATCTTATTCAGCCTTAAAAAGGAAGGAAAGGCTGGGGTGCCGGGATGGCTCAGTTGGTTAAGCAGCCGATTCTTGGTTTCATTTCAGGTCACCATCCCAGGGATGTGAAATGGAGCCCGCGTGGTGAGGCCCATACTTGGCAAAGAATCCACTTGTCCCTCTCCCTCCTGCTCTGTGCACGTGCTCTCTCTGTCTAAACTAAATACAATTAATTAAAAAAAAAAAAAAAGGAAGGAAAATCTGACCCATGGGACAAAGGATGAACCTGGAGGACATTATGCAGAGTGAAATAAGCCAGTCACGAAAGGACAAACACTATAAGATCCCACTTATCTGAGGTACCTAGACTGGTCAAAAAGACAGAAAGTGGAACGGTGGTTGGGAAGGGCTGGGAGGAGAGAGAAAGGGGAAGGTGTTTAATGGGAGCAGAGTTCCCAAGACGGGTAACACTCGGCGTGACTGTACTTAGGGCTACTCAACCATACACTTCAAATGGTTAAGGTGATAAATTTTAAGTTATCTGTACAATACCATGACTTTAAAAAACAACAAAGGAAGTAAAGAAGTGTATGATACAGAACAACAGGGCATCTAGAGGACGCCGGACCCTAGGTATGGTCCGGGCAGGGCCCTGACTCAGTTTCCCTGGAATTCCTAGTTCTGCTTCATGTGTCCGCCTTGGCCTCACGGGGGGCTTCCCTCTTCAGCAGCTGGGGCAACGAGCTCACTTGCTCACATCCAGCAGGAGAGAGGCACCTCCCCCAGCAGGGGAACAAAGTCTTTTCTGTCAATAGGATGGGACCACGTGCCCAGCTCACAGTCGATACCAGAGCCAGGTCAAGGCCATGCACAGCTGGGTTGAGATCCGGAACCAGTTCCTGAGGAGGGACTTGGAATAACCATATTGGAGTGGTCTCAGCAAGGGTGCGGGGTTCCGACAGGGGTGGAGGGTGAGAGCCACTGGTGTCTGCTATAACCTCATCACAGTCCTAACAGCAACACCCTCTCACGCGTTCCCCTCCCCACACAGCAGCCTTTGGCTTATTACGTATTTGGAATCCGTCTGGGTAACTGAACTTGGACTTGACCCGCAGCAGGTGCCCAGTGTAGATTCCTCCATTATTTGACTCAAGTTTCATGTCCTTGAGGGGATAAAATTTAGGAGAATTGCCCAGTTTAGTGGTTGATGTGTTTTCAATAGAGAAAACTCCACTTCAGAAAAATGCACTTTTAGTCTTTGAAAAACTTGGCTTAATAAAGCAGCACCGTCAACACTGACCAAGGACAAGCTCACAGGTACAGTCTGACGGCCAGGCCCGCTCTCTGTGGGACCGGGTGGGTCAAATGGCAGAGCAGGACAGGGGCTGCGGGTGGCGGGTGGAGGCGATCGCTGGAGGGTCTGCAGAGCAGAGTTTTATCAAAGTCCAGCCACTCGAAAGGCCATGGCAGTGGCCTAATAGGTTGAGACAGTGTCCCGCGCCAAGCTGCTGCCTTCCCTCATTGCCCCAGGGCTCTGAGGGAGCGTCTAAATTTTACCTGACTCACAGAGAGCGCTCTGACCGGAAGTGTTGGTCGGCTCCTTCCTTTCACTCTTAAGATCCCGGATGAAGGGAATTTTAGAACTCCGGAAGCTTCAGGGAATGTTGCCAAATGGAAGACGTTTGTCTCAATAAATCTCCATTTCCAGTGTTAATGGCTCTGTGATTGCCCTGGCGCTCCAGCTCAGCATCCTCCCCGCTCCCAGCAACAGGGGAGCCGTCGCCAAAGGTGTAGGTCCCGGCCTGCGGGCCTGGGGGCGTCGTTTGGTCAAGGTGGTCTTGGGCCAGACCTCCCAGGGTGGTGGGGAGGCTGGAGGGTCACCGTAGGGGATTCGGAGCGGTTGTTCCTTGAGCAGAGCGGAGGAGACCCTGGTCTTTGTCCTCATCTCTGGAGTTCTTCCTTGTCTCCTTATTTCTCTTTCTTCCGTCTTTCTTTTTTCTGTAATTCTGTTCTTACTAGCCTAGAGGTAGGATGCAAGTATCTTTTAAAGTGTTCATTGTATTAATTAGTATAGTTCTGTGTTTCTGATAGTTTATTCTTTTTAAAGTGCGTGAACTGAAGATATTAGAATCATCTCTGAGCAGTGAGATGGGCTCGTCCCTGGAGAGAGGATCAGAAGGGAGCCAGGGGACCAGGTTTCTTCCTCTTCCTCCTCCTCCTTCTTCATCTTCGTCCTTGTCATCATCGTCTTCTTCGTTTTCTTCTTCTTCTTCTTCTTTTTCGTTTTCTCCTTCTTCTTCTTCTTCTTCTTCTTCTTCTTCTTCTTCTTCTTCTTCTTCTTCTTCTTCTCCTTCTGGTGCTGCTGCTGCTGCTTCTTCTAATGCTTCTGCTTCAGCTGCTTCTGCTTCTCTTTCTGCTTCTGCTTCTTCTGCTTCCGCTTCTGCTTCTGCTTCTTCTGCTTCTGCTTCTTCTTCATCGTCATCCTCCTCGTAGTCTTCTGCTTCTGCTTCTCCTTCTGCTTCTGCTGCTGCTTCTGCTTCTTCTACTTCTGCTTTTGCTTTTTATTCTGCTTCTGCTTCTTCTTCTTCTGGTTCTCGTTCTGTTTCTGTTGCTTATGCCTCTGCTACTTCTGCTTCTCCTATTTCTGTTTCTCGTTCTGCTTCTGCTGCTGCTTCTGCTTCTTTTACTTCTGCTTTTCCTTCTTCTTCTGCTTCATCTTCTGGTTCTCGTTCTGCCTCTGCTGCTCCTGCTTCTGCTTCTCCTTCTTCTGGTTCTTCCTCGGCTTCTGCTGCTTCTTTTGGTACTGCTTCATCTTCTGCTGCTGCTTCTTTCTCTCCTGCTTCTTCTGCTTTTTCTCCTTCTGCTTCTGATTATTCTTTTGCTTTTGATTCTTCTTCTCCTGCTTCTGCTTCTTCTCCTCCTGTTTCATCTGCTTCTGCTTCTGATTCTTCAGCTGCTGCTTCTGCTCTTCCTCCTCCTCCTCCTCCATCCTCATCTTCTTATGCTGCTTCTTCTGGTTCTGGTTCTGCTACGGCTTCTCCTTCTGTTTCTCGTTCTGCTTCTGCTGCTTCTTCTACTTCTGCTTTTGCTTCTCCTTCTGCTTCTTCTTCTGGTTCTCGTTCTGCCTCTGCTGCTTCTGCCTCAGCTACTTCTGCTTCTGCTTCTCCTACCTGTTTCTTGTTCTGCTTCTGCTTCTTCTACTGCTTTTGCTTCTTATCTGCTTCTGCTTCTTCTGGTTCTCATTCTGCCTCTGCTGCCTATGCTTCTACTTCTGCTGCTTCTGTTTCTTGTTATGCTTCTGCTGTTGCTTTTTCTTCTTCTGCTTCTGCTTTTGCGTCTTCTGGTTCTCTTTCTGCCTCTACTGCTTCTGCTTCTGCTGCTTTTGCTTCTGTTTCTCGTTCTACTTCTGCTGCTGCTGCTTCTTTTCTACTTCCGCTTTTGCTTCTTCTGCTTCTGTTTCTTCTTCTGGTTCTCGTTCTGCCTCAGCTGCTTCTGCCTCTGCTACTCCCGCTTCTCCTATTTCTGTTTCTTGTTCTGCTTCTGCTTCTTCTACTTCTGCTTTTGCTTCTGCTTCTGCTTCTGATGCTTCTGGTTCTCGTTCTGCCTCTGCTACTTCTGCTTCTCCTTCTTCTGTTTCTCATTCTGCTTCTGCTTCTTCTACTTCTGCTTTCCCTTTTTCTATTGCTTCTGCTTCTTCTTCTGTTTCTTGTTCTGCCTCTGCTGCTGCTTCTGCTTCTTCTACTTCTGCTTTTGCTTCTTATCGGCTTCTTCTTCTGGTTCTCGTTCTGCCTCTGCTGCTGCTTCTTCTGCTTTTCCTTCTGTTTCTCGTTCTGCTTCTGCTGGTACTTCTACTTCTGCTTTTGTTTCTTCTGCTTCTGCTTCTTCTTCTGGTTCTCGTTCTGCCTCTGTTGCCTCTGCAGCTGCTCCTTCTGCTTCTGTTTCTTGTTCTGCTTCTGTTGCTGCTGCTTCTACTTCTGATTTTGCTTCTTCTCTTTTTGCTTCTTCTTCTGGTTCTCATTCTTCCTCTGCTGCTTCTGCTTCTGCTCCTTCTGCTTCTGCTTCTGCTTCTTCTACTGCTTCTGCTTCTTCTCCTGCTTCTGTTTCCTCTGCTTCTGCTTCTTCACCTGCTGCTTCTGCTCCTCCTCCTCCTCTCCTCCTCTTCTTCCTCCTCCTCCATCCCCATCTTCTTCTTCTGCAGCTTCTTCTGGTTCTCCTTCTGCCTCTGCTGCTTCTGCTTCTCCTTCTTCTGTTTATCGTTCTGCTTCTGCTGCTTCTTTTACTTCTGCTTTTCCTTCTTATCTGTTTCTGCTTCTTCTTCTGGTTCTCGTTCTGCCTCTGCTGCTTCTGCTTCTGCTGCTTCTGCTTTTCCTTCTTCTGTTTCTCGTTCTGCTTATGGTGGTACTTCTACTTCGGCTTTTGTTTCTTCTTCTGTCTCTGCTTCTTCTTCTGGTTCTCGTTCTGCCTCTGCTGCCTCTGCTGCTGCTCCTTCTGCTTCTGTTTCTTGTTCTGCTTCTGTTGCTGCTGCTTCTACTTCTGATTTTGCTTCTTCTCTTTTTGCTTCTTCTTCTGGTTCTCGTTCTGGCTCTGCTGCTTCTGCTCCTTCTGCTTCTGTTTCTCATTCTGCTTCTGCTGCTTCTTCTTCTTCTTCTGTTTTTGCTTCTTCTCCTGGTTCTTGTTCTGCCTCTGCTGCTTCTGCTTCTGCTTCTCCGTCTTCTGTTACTCGTTCTGGTTCTGCAGCTGCTTCTGCTTCTTCTACTTCTGATTCTGCTTCTTCTCCTGCTTCTGCTTCTGTTTCCTCTGCTTCTGCTTCTGATTCTTCAGCTGCTGCTTCTGCTCCTCTTCCTCCTCCTCCTCCTCCTCCAACCTCATCTTCTTCTGCTGCTGCTTCCTCTGGTTCTGGTTCAGCTACTGCTTCTCCTTCTTCTGTTTATCCTTCTGCCCCTGTTGCTTCTACTTCAGCTTATGCTTCTTATCTGCTTCTGCTTCTTCTTCTGGTTCTCGTTCTGCCTCTGCTGCTGCTTCTTCTGCTTTTTCTTCTGTTTCTCGTTCTGCTTCTGCTGGTACTTTTACTTCTGCTTTTGTTTTCTTCTTCTGCTTCTGCTTCTTCTCCTGGTTCTCGTTCTGCCTCTGCTGCCTCTGCTGCTGCTCCTTCTGCTTCTGTTTCTCGTTCTGCTTCTGCTGCTTCTTCTACTTCTGCTTTCACTTTTTTCTACTGCTTCTGCTGCTTCTTCTGGTTCTGGTTCAGCCTCTGCTGCTTCTGCTCCTGCTGCTTGTGCTTCTCCTTCTTCTGTTTCTCGTTCTGCTTCTGCTGCTTCTTCTACTCTTGCTTTTGCTTCTTATCTGCTTCTGCTTCTGCTTCTTCTTCTGGTTATCGTTCTGCTTCTGCTGCTTCTGCTTCTGCTTCTCCTTTTCTGTTTCTCGTTCTGCTTCTGCTTCTTCTCTTACTTCTGCTACTTCTACTTCTGCTTCTGTTTCATCTGCTTCTGCTTCTGATTCTTCAGCTGCTGTTTCTGCTGCTGCTGCTGCTGCTGCTCCTCCTCCTCCTCTTCCTCCATCCTCATCTTCTTCTGTTGCTGCTTTTTCTGGTTGTGGTTCAGCTACTGCTTCTCCTTCTTCTGTTTATCATTCTGCCCCTGTTGCTTCTACTTCTTCTTCTACTTCTGCTTTGGCTTCTTCTTCTGGTTCTCGTTCTGGCTCTGCTGCTTCTGCTTCAGCTTTTCCTCCTTCTGTTTCTCGTTCTGCTTATGGTGGTACTTCTACTTCTGCTTTTGTTTCTTCTGCTGCTTCTTCTGCTTCTGCTTCTTCTTCTGGGTCTCGTTCTTCTTCTGCTTCTTTTCTTCTTCTTCTTCTCCTCCTCCTTCTTCTTCTTCTTCTTCTTCTTCTTCTTCTTCTTCTTCTTCTTCTTCTTCTTCTTCTTCTTCTTCTTCTTCTTCCTCCTCCTCCTCCTCCTCCTCCTCCTCCTTCTCCTCCTTTGCTTTTGCTGCTTCTTCTGGTTCGTGTTCTTCCTCTGCTGTTTCTGCTTCTCCTGCTTGTGCTTCTCCTTCTGTTTTTCATTCTGCTTCTGCTGCTTCTTCTACTTCTGCTTGGCTTCTTATCTGCTTCTGCTCCTTCTTCTGGTTCTAGTTCTGCCTCTACTCCTTCTGCTTCTGCTCCTTCTGCTTCTGTTTCTCGTTCTGCTTCTGCTGCCGCTTCTTCTAATTCTGCTTATGCTTCTTCTTCTGTTTTTGCTTCTTCTTCTGGTCTCGTTCTGGCTCTGCTGCTTCTGCTTCTGCTGCTTGTGCTTCTCCTTCTTCTGTTTCTCATTCTGCTTCTGCTGCTTCTTCTACTTTTACTTTTGCGTCTTATCTGCTTCTGCTTCTTCTTCTGGTTCTCGTTCTGCCTCTGCTGCTTCTGCTTCTCCTTTTCTGATTCTCGTTCTGCTTCTGCTTCTTCTCCTTCTGCTTCTGTTTCATCTGCTTCTGCTTCTGATCTTCAGGAGCTTTTCTGCTCTGCTGCTGCTGCTGCTCCTCCTCCTCCTCCTCCATCCTCATCTTCTTCTGCTGCTGCTTCTTCTGGTTCTGGAACAGCTACTGCTTCTCCTTCTTCTGTTTATCATTCTGCCCCTGTTGCTTCTACTTCTTCTTCTACTTCTGCTTTGGCTTCTTCTTCTGGTTCTGGTTCTGGCTCTGCTGCTTCTGCTTCAGCTTTTCCTCCTTCTGTTTCTCGTTCTGCTTATGGTGGTACTTCTACTTCTGCTTTTGTTTCTTCTGCTGCTTCTTCTGCTTCTGCTTCTTCTTCTGGGTCTCGTTCTTCTTCTGCTTCTTTTCTTCTGCTTCTTTTCTTCTTCTTCTTCTTCTTCTTCTGCTTCTGCTTCTGCTTCTGCTTCTGTTTCATCTGCTTCTGCTTCTGATTCATCTGCTTCTGCTTCTGATTCTTCAGCTGCTGTTTCTGCTGCTGCTGCTGCTGCTGTTCCTCCTCCTCCTCTTCCTCCATCCTCATCTTCTTCTGTTGCTGCTTTTTCTGGTTGTGGTTCAGCTACTGCTTCTCCTTCTTCTGTTTATCATTCTGCCCCTGTTGCTTCTACTTCTTCTTCTACTTCTGCTTTGGCTTCTTCTTCTGGTTCTCGTTCTGGCTCTGCTGCTTCTGCTTCAGCTTTTCCTCCTTCTGTTTCTCGTTCTGCTTATGGTGGTACTTCTACTTCTGCTTTTGTTTCTTCTGCTGCTTCTTCTGCTTCTGCTTCTTCTTCTGGGTCTCGTTCTTCTTCTGCTTCTTTTCTTCTTCTTCTTCTTCTTCTTCTTCTTCTTCTTCTTCTTCTCCTTCTTCTTCTTCTTCGTTTGCTTTTGCTGCTTCTTCTGGTTCGTGTTCTTCCTCTGCTGTTTCTGCTTCTCCTGCTTGTGCTTCTCCTTCTGTTTTTCATTCTGCTTCTGCTGCTTCTTCTACTTCTGCTTGGCTTCTTATCTGCTTCTGCTACTTCTTCTGGTTCTAGTTCTGCCTCTGCTCCTTCTGCTTCTGCTCCTTCTGCTTCTGTTTCTCGTTCTGCTTCTGCTGCCGCTTCTTCTAATTCTGCTTATGCTTCTTCTTCTGTTTTTGCTTCTTCTTCTGGTCTCGTTCTGCCTCTGCTGCTTCTGCTTCTGCTGCTTGTGCTTCTCCTTCTTCTGTTTCTCATTCTGCTTCTGCTGCTTCTTCTACTTTTACTTTTGCGTCTTATCTGCTTCTGATTCTTCTTCTGGTTCTCGTTCTGCCTCTGCTGCTTCTGCTTCTCCTTTTCTGATTCTCGTTCTGCTTCTGCTTCTTTTCCTTCTGTCTTCTACTTCTGCTTCTTCTCCTTCTCCTTCTGTTTCTGTTTCATCTGCTTCTGCTTCTGATCTTCAGGAGCTGTTTCTGCTCTGCTGCTGCTGCTGCTCCTCCTCCTCCTCCTCCTCCATCCTCATCTTCTGCTGCTGCTGCTTCTTCTGGTTCTGGATCAGCTACTGCTTCTCCTTCTTCTGTTTATCATTCTGCCCCTGTTGCTTCTACTTCTTCTTCTACTTCTGCTTTGGCTTCTTCTTCTGGTTCTCGTTCTGGCTCTGCTGCTTCTGCTTCAGCTTTTCCTCCTTCTGTTTCTCGTTCTGCTTATGGTGGTACTTCTACTTCTGCTTTTGTTTCTTCTGCTGCTTCTTCTGCTTCTGCTTCTTCTTCTGGGTCTCGTTCTTCTTCTGCTTCTTTTCTTCTTCTTCTACTTCTTCTTCTTTTTCTTCTTCTTCTTCTTCTTCTTCTTCTTCTTCTTCTTCTTCTTCTTCTTCTTCTTCTTCTTCTTCTTCTTCTGCTTCTTCTTCTTCTTCTTCTGCTTCTTCTGCTTCTTCTGCTTCTGCTTCTGTTTCATCTGCTTCTGCTTCTGATTCTTCAGCTGCTGTTTCTGCTGCTGCTGCTGCTGCTCCTCCTCCTCCTTCTCCTCCATCCTCATCTTCTTCTGCTGCTGCTTCCTCTGGTTCTGGTTCAGCTACTGCTTCTCCTTCTTCTGTTTATCCTTCTGCCCCTGTTGCTTCTACTTCAGCTTATGCTTCTTATCTGCTTCTGCTTCTTCTTCTGGTTCTCGTTCTGCCTCTGCTGCTGCTTCTTCTGCTTTTTCTTCTGTTTCTCGTTCTGCTTCTGCTGGTACTTTTACTTCTGCTTTTGTTTTCTTCTTCTGCTTCTGCTTCTTCTCCTGGTTCTCGTTCTGCCTCTGCTGCCTCTGCTGCTGCTCCTTCTGCTTCTGTTTCTCGTTCTGCTTCTGCTGCTTCTTCTACTTCTGCTTTCACTTTTTCTACTGCTTCTGCTGCTTCTTCTGGTTCTGGTTCAGCCTCTGCTGCTTCTGCTCCTGCTGCTTGTGCTTCTCCTTCTTCTGTTTCTCGTTCTGCTTCTGCTGCTTCTTCTACTCTTGCTTTTGCTTCTTATCTGCTTCTGCTTCTGCTTCTTCTTCTGGTTATCGTTCTGCTTCTGCTGCTTCTGCTTCTGCTTCTCCTTTTCTGTTTCTCGTTCTGCTTCTGCTTCTTCTCTTACTTCTGCTACTTCTACTTCTGCTTCTGTTTCATCTGCTTCTGCTTCTGATTCTTCAGCTGCTGTTTCTGCTGCTGCTGCTGCTGCTGCTCCTCCTCCTCCTCTTCCTCCATCCTCATCTTCTTCTGTTGCTGCTTCTTCTGGTTGTGGTTCAGCTACTGCTTCTCCTTCTTCTGTTTATCATTCTGCCCCTGTTGCTTCTACTTCTTCTTCTACTTCTGCTTTGGCTTCTTCTTCTGCTTCTCGTTCTGGCTCTGCTGCTTCTGCTTCAGCTTTTCCTCCTTCTGTTTCTCGTTCTGCTTATGGTGGTACTTCTACTTCTGCTTTTGTTTCTTCTGCTGCTTCTTCTGCTTCTGCTTCTTCTTCTGGGTCTCTTTCTTCTTCTGCCTCTTTTCTTCTTCTTCTGCTTCTGCTTTTGCTTCTGCTTCTTCCTTTGCTTTACCTGCTTCTTCTGGTTCGCGTTCTTCCTCTGCTGTTTCTGCTTCTCCTGCTTGTGCTTCTCCTTCTGTTTTTCATTCTGCTTCTGCTGCTTCTTCTACTTCTGCTTGGCTTCTTATCTGCTTCTGCTCCTTCTTCTGGTTCTTGTTCTGCCTCTGCTCCTTCTGCTTCTGCTCCTTCTGCTTCTGTTTCTCGTTCTGCTTCTGCTGCCGCTTCTTCTAATTCTGCTTATGCTTCTTCTTCTGTTTTTGCTTCTTCTTCTGGTCTCGTTCTGCCTCTGCTGCTTCTGCTTCTGCTGCTTGTGCTTCTCCTTCTGTTTCTCATTCTGCTTCTGCTGCTTCTTCTACTTCTACTTTTGCGTCTTATCTGCTTCTGCTTCTTCTTCTGGTTCTCGTTCTGCCTCTGCTGCTTCTGCTTCTCCTTTTCTGGTTCTCGTTCTGCTTCTGCTTCTTTTCCTTCTGTCTTCTACTTCTGCTTCTTCTCCTTCTGCTTCTGTTTCATCTGCTTCTGCTTCTGATCTTCAGCAGCTGTTACTGCTCTGCTGCTGCTGGTGCACCTCCTCCTCCTCCATCCTCATCTTCTTCTGCTGCTGCTTCTTCTGGTTCTGGATCAGCTACTGCTTCTCCTTCTTCTGTTTATCATTCTGCCCCTGTTGCCTCTACTTCTTCTTCTACTTCTGCTTTGGCTTCTTCTTCTGGTTCTCGTTCTGGCTCTGCTGCTTCTGCTTCAGCTTTTCCTCCTTTTGTTTCTCGTTCTGCTTATGGTGGTACTTCTACTTCTGCTTTTGTTTCTTCTGCTGCTTCTTCTGCTTCTGCTTCTTCTTCTGGGTCTCGTTCTTCTTCTGCTTCTTTTCTTCTTCTTCTTCTTCTTCTTCTTCTTCTTCTTCTTCTTCTTCTTCTTCTTCTTCTTCTTCTTCTTCTTCTTCTTCTTCTTCTTCTTCTTCTTCTTCTTCTTCTTCTGCTTCTTCTGCTTCTGCTTCTGTTTCATCTGCTTGTGCTTCCTTCTGCCCCTGTTGCTTCTACTTCAGCTTATGCTTCTTATCTGCTTCTGCTTCTTCTTCTGGTTCTCGTTCTGCCTCTGCTGCTGCTTCTTCTGCTTTTTCTTCTGTTTCTCGTTCTGCTTCTGCTGGTACTTTTACTTCTGCTTTTGCTTTCTTCTTCTGCTTCTGCTTCTTCTCCTGGTTCTCGTTCTGCCTCTTCTGCCTCTGCTGCTGCTCCTTCTGCTTCTGTTTCTCGTTCTGCTTCTGCTGCTTCTTCTACTTGTGCTTTCACTTTTTCTACTGCTTCTGCTGCTTCTTCTGGTTCTGGTTCAGCCTCTACTGTTTCTGCTCCTGCTGCTTGTGCTTCTCCTTCTTCTGTTTCTCGTTCTGCTTCTGCTGCTTCTTCTACTCTTGCTTTTGCTTCCTATCTGCTTCTGCTTCTGCTTCTTCTTCTGGTTATCGTTCTGCTTCTGCTGCTTCTGCTTCTGCTTCTCCTTTTCTGTTTCTCGTTCTGCTTCTGCTTCTTCTCTTACTTCTGCTACTTCTACTTCTGCTTCTGTTTCATCTGCTTCTGCTTCTGATTCTTCAGCTGCTGTTTCTGCTGCTGTAGCTGCTGCTGCTGCTGCTCCTCCTGCTCCTCCTCCAACCTCATCTTCTTCTGCTGCTGCTTCCTCTGGTTGTGGTTCAGCTACTGCTTCTCCTTCTTCTCTTTATCCTTCTGACCCTGTTGCTTCTACTTCAGCTTATGCTTCTTATCTGCTTCTGCTTCTTCTTCTGGTTCTCGTTCTGCCTCTGCTGCTGCTTCTTCTGCTTTTTCTTCTGTTTCTCGTTCTGCTTCTGCTGGTACTTTTACTTCTGCTTTTGTTTTCTTCTTCTGCTTCTGCTTCTTCTCCTGGTTCTCGTTCTGCCTCTGCTGCCTCTGCTGCTGCTCCTTCTGCTTCTGTTTCTCGTTCTGCTTCTGCTGCTTCTTCTACTTCTGCTTTCACTTTTTCTACTGCTTCTGCTGCTTCTTCTGGTTCTGGTTCAGCCTCTACTGTTTCTGCTCCTGCTGCTTGTGCTTCTCCTTCTTCTGTTTCTCGTTCTGCTTCTGCTGCTTCTTCTACTCTTGCTTTTGCTTCTTATCTGCTTCTGCTTCTGCTTCTTCTTCTGGTTATCGTTCTGCTTCTGCTGCTTCTGCTTCTGCTTCTCCTTTTCTGTTTCTCGTTCTGCTTCTGCTTCTTCTCTTACTTCTGCTACTTCTACTTCTGCTTCTGTTTCATCTGCTTCTGCTTCTGATTCTTCAGCTGCTGTTTCTGCTGCTGTAGCTGCTGCTGCTGCTGCTCCTCCTCCTCCTCCTCCAAACCTCATCTTCTTCTGCTGCTGCTTCCTCTGGTTCTGGTTCAGCTACTGCTTCTCCTTCTTCTGTTTATCATTCTGCCCCTGTTGCTTCTACTTCTTCTTCTACTTCTGCTTTGGCTTCTTCTTCTGGTTCTCGTTCTGGCTCTGCTGCTTCTGCTTCAGCTTTTCCTCCTTCTGTTTCTCGTTCTGCTTATGGTGGTACTTCTACTTCTGCTTTTGTTTCTTCTGCTGCTTCTTCTGCTTCTGCTTCTTCTTCTGGGTCTCGTTCTTCTTCTGCTTCTTTTCTTCTTCTTCTTCTTCTTCTTCTTCTTCTTCTTCTTCTTCTTCTTCTTCTTCTTCTTCTGCTTCTTCTTCTTCTTCTTCTTCTTCTGCTTCTGTTTCATCTGCTTCTGCTTCTGATTCTTCAGCTGCTATTTCTGCTCCTGCTGCTGCTGCTCCTCCTCCTCCTTCTCCTCCATCCTCATCTTCTGCTGCTGCTGCTTCTTCTGGTTCTGGTTCAGCTACTGCTTCTCTTTCTTCTGTTTATCCTTCTGCCCCTGTTGCTTCTACTTCAGCTTATGCTTCTTATCTGCTTCTGCTTCTTCTTCTGGTTCTCGTTCTGCCTCTGCTGCTGCTTCTTCTGCTTTTTCTTCTGTTTCTCGTTCTGCTTCTGCTGGTACTTTTACTTCTGCTTTTGTTTTCTTCTTCTGCTTCTGCTTCTTCTCCTGGTTCTCGTTCTGCCTCTGCTGCCTCTGCTGCTGCTCCTTCTGCTTCTGTTTCTCGTTCTGCTTCTGCTGCTTCTTCTACTTCTGCTTTCAGTTTTTCTACTGCTTCTGCTGCTTCTTCTGGTTCTGGTTCAGCCTCTGCTGCTTCTGCTCCTGCTGCTTGTGCTTCTCCTTCTTCTGTTTCTCGTTCTGCTTCTGCTGCTTCTTCTACTCTTGCTTTTGCTTCTTATCTGCTTCTGCTTCTGCTTCTTCTTCTGGTTATCGTTCTGCTTCTGCTGCTTCTGCTTCTGCTTCTCCTTTTCTGTTTCTCGTTCTGCTTCTGCTTCTTCTCTTACTTCTGCTACTTCTACTTCTGCTTCTGTTTCATCTGCTTCTGCTTCTGATTCTTCAGCTGCTGTTTCTGATGCTGCTGCTGCTGCTCCTCCTCCTCCTCCTCTTCCTCCATCCTCATCTTCTTCTGTTGCTGCTTTTTCTGGTTGTGGTTCAGCTACTGCTTCTCCTTCTTCTGTTTATCATTCTGCCCCTGTTGCTTCTACTTCTTCTTCTACTTCTGCTTTGGCTTCTTCTTCTGGTTCTCGTTCTGGCTCTGCTGCTTCTGCTTCAGCTTTTCCTCCTTCTGTTTCTCGTTCTGCTTATGGTGGTACTTCTACTTCTGCTTTTGTTTCTTCTGCTGCTTCTTCTGCTTCTGCTTCTTCTTCTGGGTGTCTTCCTTCTTCGGCTTCTTTTCTTCTTTTTCTTCTGCTTCTGCTTCTGCTTCTTCCTTTGCTTTTGCTGCTTCTTCTGGTTCGTGTTCTTCCTCTGCTGTTTCTGCTTCTCCTGCTTGTGCTTCTCCTTCTGTTTTTCATTCTGCTTCTGCTGCTTCTTCTACTTCTGCTTGGCTTCTTATCTGCTTCTGCTCCTTCTTCTGGTTCTAGTTCTGCCTCTACTCCTTCTGCTTCTGCTCCTTCTGCTTCTGTTTCTCGTTCTGCTTCTGCTGCCGCTTCTTCTAATTCTGCTTATGCTTCTTCTCTTTTTGCTTCTTCTTCTGGTCTCGTTCTGCCTCTGCTGCTTCTGCTTCTGCTGCTTGTGCTTCTCCTTCTTCTGTTTCTCATTCTGCTTCTGCTGCTTCTTCTACTTTCACTTTTGCGTCTTATCTTCTTCTGCTTCTTCTTCTGGTTCTCCTTCTGCCTCTGCTGCTTCTGCTTCTCCTTTTCTGATTCTCGTTCTGCTTCTGCTTCTTTTCCTTCTGTCTTCTACTTCTGCTTCTTCTCCTTCTGCTTCTGTTTCATCTGCTTCTGCTTCTGATCTTCAGGAGCTGTTTCTGCTCTCCTGCTGCTGCTGCTCCTCCTCCTCCTCCTCCATCCTCATCTTCTTCTGCTGCTGCTTCTTCTGGTTCTGGATCAGCTACTGCTTCTCCTTCTTCTGTTTATCATTCTGCCCCTGTTGCTTCTACTTCTTCTTCTACTTCTGCTTTTGTTTCTTCTGCTGCTTCTTCTGCTTCTGCTTCTTCTTCTGGGTCTCGTTCTTCTTCTGCTTCTTTTCTTCTTCTTCTTCTTCTTCTTCTTCTTCTTCTTCTTCTTCTTCTTCTTCTTCTTCTTCTTCTTCTTCTTCTTCTGCTTCTTCTGCTTCTTCTGCTTCTTCTGCTTCTGCTTCTGATTCTTCAGCTGCTGTTTCTGCTGCTGCTGCTGCTGCTCCTCCTCCTCCTTCTCCTCCATCCTCATCTTCTTCTGCTGCTGCTTCCTCTGGTTCTGGTTCAGCTACTGCTTCTCCTTCTTCTGTTTATCCTTCTGCCCCTGTTGCTTCTACTTCAGCTTATGATTCTTTTCTGCTTCTGCTTCTTCTTCTGGTTCTCGTTCTGCCTCTGCTGCTGCTTCTTCTGCTTTTTCTTCTGTTTCTCGTTCTGCTTCTGCTGGTACTTTTACCTTCTCCTGCTTTTGTTTTCTTCTGCTGCTTCTGCTTCTTCTCCTGGTTCTCGTTCTGCCTCTGCTGCCTCTGCTGCTGCTCCTTCTGCTTCTGTTTCTCGTTCTGCTTCTGCTGCTTCTTCTGGTTCTGGTTCAGCCTCTGCTGCTTCTGCTCCTGCTGCTGTGCTTCTCCTTCTTCTGTTTCTCGTTCTCCTTCTGCTGCTTCTTCTACTCTTGCTTTTGCTTCTTATCTGCTTCTGCTTCTGCTTCTTCTTCTGGTTATCGTTCTGCTTCTCCTGCTTCTGCTTCTGCTTCTCCTTTTCTGTTTCTCGTTCTGCTTCTGCTTCTTCTCTTACTTCTGCTATTTCTACTTATGCTTCTTTTTCATCTGCTTCTGCTTCTGATTCGTCAGCTGCTGTTTCTGCTGCTGCTGCTGCTGCTCCTCCTCCTCCTCCTCTTCCTCCATCCTCATCTTCTTCTGTTGCTGCTTTTTCTGGTTGTGGTTCAGCTACTGCTTCTCCTTCTTGTGTTTATCATTCTGCCCCTGTTGCTTCTACTTCTTCTTCTACTTCTGCTTTGGCTTCTTCTTCTGGTTCTCGTTTTGGCTCTGCTGCTTCTGCTTCAGCTTTTCCTCCTTCTGTTTCTCGTTCTGCTTATGGTGGTACTTCTACTTCTGCTTTTGTTTCTTCTGCTGCTTCTTCTGCTTCTGCTTCTTCTTCTGGGTCTCGTTCTTCTTCTGCTTCTTTTCTTCTTCTTCTTCTTCCTCTTCTTCTTCTTCTTCTTCTTCTGCTTCTTCTGCTTCTTCTGCTTCTTCTGCTTCTGCTTCTGTTTCATCTGCTTCTGCTTCTGATTCTTCAGCTGCTGTTTCTGCTGCTGCTGCTGCTGCTCCTCCTCCTCCTCCTCCAACCTCATCTTCTGCTGCTGCTTCCTCTGGTTCTGGTTCAGCTACTGCTTCTCTTTCTTCTGTTTATCCTTCTGCCCCTGTTGCTTCTACTTCAGCTTATGCTTCTTATCTGCCTCTGCTTCTTCTTCTGGTTCTCGTTCTGCCTCTGCTGCTGCTTCTTCTGCTTTTTCTTCTGTTTCTCGTTCTGCTTCTGCTGGTACTTTCACTTCTGCTTTTGTTTTCTTCTTCTGCTTCTGCTTCTTCTCCTGGTTCTCGTTCTGCCTCTGCTGCCTCTGCTGCTGCTCCTTCTGCTTCTGTTTCTCGTTCTGCTTCTGCTGCTTCTTCTACTTCTACTTTCACGTTTTCTACTGCTTCTGCTGCTTCTTCTGGTTCTGGTTCAGCCTCTGCTGCTTCTGCTCCTGCTGCTTGTGCTTCTCCTTCTTCTGTTTCTCGTTCTGCTTCTGCTGCTTCTCCTACTCTTGCTTTTGCTTCTTATCTGCTTCTGCTTCTTCTTCTGGTTATCGTTCTGCTTCTGCTGCTTCTGCTTCTGCTTCTCCTTTTCTGTTTCTCGTTCTGCTTCTGCTTCTTCTCTTACTTCTGCTACTTCTACTTCTGCTTCTGTTTCATCTGCTTCTGCTTCTGATTCTTCAGCTGCTGTTTCTGCTGCTGCTGCTGCTGCTCCTCTTCCTCCTCCTTCTCCATCCTCATCTTCTTCTGCTGTTGCTTCTTCTGGTTCTGGTTCAGCTACTGCTTCTCCTTCTTCTGTTTATCGTTCTGCCCCTCTTGCTTCTCCTTCTGCTTTTCTTCTTTTCTGCTTCTGCTTCTTCTTCTGGTTCTCGTTCTGCCTCTGCTGCTTCTGATTCTGCTTCTCCTTCTTCTGTTTCTCGTTCTGCCTCTGCAACTGCTTCTGCTTCTTCTACTTTTGCTTCTGCTTTTTCTCCTTCTTCTGCTTCTTCTTATTCTGCTTCTGTTTCGTGAGCTTCTGCTTTTGATTTTTCAGCTGCTGTTTTTTCTCCTCCTCCTCCATCGTCATCTTCTTCTCTGCCCCTACTTCTCGTTCTGCTTCTGCTACTGCTTCTCCTTCTTGTGTTTATCGTTCTTCTGCTTCTTCTTCTTCTGCTGCTTTTGCTTCTTATCTGCTTCTGCTTCTTCTTCTGGTTCTGATTCTGCCTCTCCTGCTTCTGCTGCTTCTACTTCTGCTTTTCCTTATTCTGTATCTCGTTCTGCTTCTCCTGGTACTTCTACTTCTGCTTTTGTTTCTTCTGCTTCTGCTTCTTCTTCTGCTTCTCTTTCTGCCTCTGATGCCTCTGCTGCTGCTCCTTCTGCTTCTGTTTCTCGTTCTGCTTCTGCTGCTGCTTCTTCTACTTCTGCTTTTGCTTCTTCTCCTTTTGCTTTTCTTGTGGTTCTCGTTTTGCTTCTGCTGCTTCTTCTTTTACTTCTGCTTTTGCTGCTTCTTCTGTTTTTGCTTCTTCTTCTGGTTTTTGTTCTGCACCTGCTGCTTCTGCTTCTGCTGCTTGTGCTTCTCCTTCTTCTGTTTCTCGTTCTGCTTCTGCTGCTTCTTCTACTTCTGCCTCTGCTCCTTCTCCTGCTTCTGCTTCTTCTCCTTCTTCTTTTGTTTCATCTGCTTCTGCTTCTGACTTTTCAGCTGCTGTTTCTGCTCCTCCTCCTCCTAATTCTCCTCTTCCTCCTCCCTCTACTTCTCCTCCTCCATCGTGATCTTCTTCTGCTGCTGCTTCCTCTGGTTCTTGTTCTGCTACTGCTTCTCCTTCTTCATTTTATCGTTATGCTTCTGCTGCTTCTTCTGCTTCTTCTACTTCTGCTTTTGCTCCTTATCTGCTTCTGCTTCCTCTTCTGGTTCTCGTTCTGCCTCTGCTGCTTCTACTTCTCTTTATCGTTCTGCCTCTTCATCTGTTTCTGCTTCTTCTACTTCTGCTTCTTCTTCTTCTGCTTCTGTTTCGTCTGCTTCTGCTTCTGATTTTTCAGTTGCTTTTTCTGCTCCTCTTTCTCTTCCTCCTCCTCCTCCTCCTCCTCCATCGTCATCTTCTTCTGCTCCTGCTTCTTCTGGTTCTGGTTTAGCTACTGCTTCTCCTTCTTCTGTTTATGGTTCTGCCCCTGTTGCTTCTACTTCTTCTACTTCTGCTTTTGCTTCTTATCTGCTTCTGCTTCTTCTTCTGTTTCTAGTTCTGCCTCTGCTGCTTCTGTTTCTGCTGCTTCTGCTTTTCTTTCTTCTGTTTCTCGTTCTGCTTCTGCTGATACTCCTACTTCTGCTCTTCTTTCTTCTTCTGGTTCTCGTTCTGCCTCTGCTGCCTTTCCTGCTGATCCTTCTGATTCTGTTTCTCTTTCTGCTTCTGCTGTTGCTTCTTCTACTTCTGCTTTTGCTTCTTCTCTTTTTGCTTCTTCTTCTGGTTCTCGTTCTGCCTCTAATGCTTCTGCTTCTGTTCCTTCTGCTTCTGTATCTCATTCTGCTTCTGCTGCTTCTTCTTCTACTTCTGCTTTTGCTTCTTCTTCTGTTTTTTTGCTTCATCTTCTGGTTCTCGTTCTCCCTCTGCTGCTTCTGTTTCTGCTGCTTGTGCTTCTCCTTCTTCTGTTTCTCGTTCTGCTTCTGCTGCTACTTCTACTTCAGCTTTTGTTTCTTCTTCTGCTTCTGCTTCTTCTTCTCGTTCTTGTTCTGCTTTTGCTTCTTCTTCTGGTTCTCGTTCTGCCTCAGCTGCTTCCTGCTCCTCTTCTTCTTCCTCCTCCATCCTCATCTTCTTCTTCTGTTTCTTCCTCTAGTTTTGGTTCAGCTACTGCTTCTCCTTCTGCTTATCGTCTGCTGCTGCTTCATTTGCTTCTCATCCTGCTGCTTCTGTTTCGTGAGTTTCTGCTTTGATTCTTCAGCTGCTCCTTCTTCTCCTGCTCCTCCTCTTCCTCCTCCTTCTCCTCCTCCTTCTTCTCTCCCTCCATCCTCATCTTCTTCTTCTGCTTCTTCTTCTTCTGGTTCTGGTTCTGCTACTGCTTTTCCTTCTGTATATCGTTCTGCTTCTGCTGCTTCTTCTGCTTCTTCTACTTCTGCTTTTGCTTCTTCTCTGCTCCTGCTTCTTCTTCTGGTTCTCGTTCTGTCTCTGCTGCTTCTGCTTTGCTTCTTCTGCTTCTCCTTCTTCTGTTTCTCGTTCTGCTTCTGCTGCTTGTTCCGCTTCTTCTACTTCTGCTTTCGCTTTTTTACAGCTTTTACTTCTGGTTTTTGTTCTCCTCTGCTTCTTCTGTTTTTGCTTCTGCTGCTTCTCCTTCTTTTGTTTCTTTTTCTTCTTCTTCTTCCTCTTCTGCTTTTTTTTTAAATTTATTTTTTTATTGATTTTCAGCATAACAGTATTCATTATTTTTGCACCACAACCAGTGCTCCATGGAATCCGTGCCCTCTATAATACCCACCACCTGGTTCCCCGACCTCCCACCCGCCCCCCACTGGAAGAGATTATGCTGAATTAAATAAGACAAGCAGAGAGATTCAATTATCATATGGTTTCATTTATTTGTGGATCATAACAAATAGCATCGGGCAATGGGGAGTTAGGGAGGTTAAGGGATTTGCGGGAAATTCGAAGCGGAGGTGAGCCATGAGAGTCTATGGACTCTGAAAAACAATCTGAGGATTTTGCTTTTGCTTCTTATCTGCTTCTGCTTCTTCTGGTTCTGCTTCTGCTACTTCTGGTTCTGCTTCTGCTTCTGCTTCATCTTCTGCGTCCTTCACTCTGCCTCTGTGTTTTTCTTCTGCTTCTGCTGCTGCTTCTGCTTCTGCTGCTTCTACTTCTTCTGCTTCCTTTCCTGCTTCTTCTGCTTCTTCTTTTTTTTTCTTCATCCTCTGCTGCTGTTGCTGCTTCTGCTTCTGCTTCTGCTTCTCCTTCTTCTTTTTCATCTTCATCCTCGTCTTCCTTGTCGTCGTCCTCTTCTGTTTCTTCTACTCCTGCTGCTTCTTCTGGTTCTGCTAATGCTTCTAGTTCTGCTTCTTTCTGCTCCTGCTTCTGCTTCTCGTTCTGGTCCTGCTTCTTCTCTGCCTCTGCTGCTTCTGCTTCTGCTTCTTCTGATTTTCTTCTTCTTCTCCTTCTCCTCCTCGTCCTCATCCTCCTTCTTCTGCTTATTCTTCTGCTTCTTCTACTTCTTTTCCTGCTCTTCTTCTGCTGCTTCTTCTGCTTCTTCTTCATCCTCTGGTGCTGCTGCTGCTTTTGCTGCTGCTGCTGCTTCTGCTTCTTCTGCTTGTGCTTCTGCTGCTTCTTCTGTTTCTGTTTCTTCTTTTCCTGATTCTTCTGCTTCTTCTTCTGCTTCTCTCCTCTTCCTCCTCCTCCTCCTCCTTCTTCTTCTCCTGCTGCTTCTGCTACTGCTGCTATGTGCTTCTGCTGCTTTTTCTTCTTCTTCATCATCTTCTTCTTCTTTTTTAAAGATTGACTCCATGACCATTGTATGGCGGCCCGGCACAGGGCTTGACCTCACAATTATGACATTAAGACCTTAGCAAAGATTAAGAGTTGGATGCTTAACCACCTGAGCTACTAGGCTGCCCAACCATGCCTGGCATTCTAACAACTTAACATCCTAATTCCCTGGGTGGTGGTTGTATACAGTGGCCATCAGTGTAATAGAAGTGTCAGAATATACCCAAACAGCACTTTGCACTGGGAAATGTAATTTTCCAAAAGTACTGTCTTTTGGGTACACCAGCAACCCCATATGTGTGACTTGTACCCTCACAAAAACACCTTCTCCCTAACAAGTGAATCACAGTGCTGCAATTGTCAGACTTATGAACGCAGAAATCAAGCAACTGTTTAGAACCTTATTTTTCTCATATGTAAAAGGAGGGATATGTCTAAAGACCTCTAAAATGGATCTCTAGGGTTCTATGATTCTGAAATGATTTTAACTCTATTGACATATACACATCCTTTTAAAGTGTATAGTTCAGTGGTTTTCTATATGTTCAGGGTTCTGCAACCATCACTACTACTAATTTTCATTACCCTGAAAAGAAACCACATATCCACCAGTAGTCATTCCCCCACTTCCAACCCCCCACTGCCCCTAGCAACCACTAATCAATCTACTGTCTGTCTAGATTTGCCTGTTGTGGGGGCTTCCTATGTGGCTCAGTTGGTTAAGCATCTGCCTTCAGCTCAGGTCATGATGCCAGTGTTCCGGGTTTGAGGTCCTGAGATCAAGTCCTGCATAGGGTCCTTGCTCAGCAGCGAGCCTGCTTCTCCTTCTCATGCCACTTCCCCTGCTTGGGCAGTCTCTCTCTCTCTATGACAAATAAATAAAATCTTAAAATTTTTTTTTTTTTTTTTAGATTTGCCTGTTCTGAACATTTGGAATGTAATCATACACCATGGGGCCCTTTGTGTCTGACTCTTTCGCTTAGGATGTTTTCAGGGTTCTTCCTGTTGTAGTAGGTGTCAGTGAGCCATTCCTGTTTGTGGCAGAGGAGCATTTGACTGTATGGATATACCACATTCTGTTTATGCATTTAGCAGAGGATGGACATGTGAGTTTGAATATTATGACTAATGCTGCCATGAATATCTATGTACAAGTTTCCAATATGATTTTATTTTATTTTTTTTTAAAGATTTTATGTATTTATTTGACAGAGAGAGGCAACACAAGCAGGGAAGTGGGAGAGGGAGAAGGAGGCTTTCCGCTGAGCAGGACGCCTGATGCGGGGCTCGATCCCAGAACCCTGGGATCATGACCTGAGCTGAAGGCAGACACTTAATGACTGAGCCACCCAGATGCCCCTCCACTATGATTTTAAATGGTTCTCTGTTTCAGCAGATCTTGATAGGCTTTGTACCCCTGTGGGTCATGGGATTGCAGCAAAGAAAAGATTCTCCATGCCTGCCCTTCAAAACAAGAGAAGGAAAGCCTACCAAGAGGCATATCCTGGAGTGCTGATACCTATTCGTTGAGTGATTGAAAACAAAGACGGAGAAAAAGAATCCAGTGATGGTAAATGGCCAGATTGCTCTTCCCAGGCGTTGATGGTAGATCCAAATGGATTCGATACAAGAGGGGTAAGTCATTATATAGTAATATCCTGGGAGCACATGGGATTAAAAAAACAAAGAGAAAAATGAGGGAAGTGTTCAGAAAACCTCTCTGCCACCGACATAATTTGTGGGAGACCCAAAGTCACATGATACAACTCAAGGAGCCTCTCAGGAGTACTGTAGACTCAGAATGAGCAATGCTTTCTGGAGTTGTGCAGTGGTCAGCCTGCCTGGTCAAACACAGCTGCATGGGCAAGGCCTCTTCGGGGAGGGGCAGAAGGTTGACATTCTCAATCGGCTCTCCCTGTTCGCCGGGGCCAGCGTATCCATGTCTGCTCTGGGGGAACCTGAAAAAGCATAGGGTCAATACTGAGGCGTACATTTTCTATTTTAACTAAAACATGACTTCCCAGGACACCTGAATGTCTTCATTGGTTAAGCTTCTGCCTTCTGCTCAGGTCATGTGATCTCAAGGTCGTGGGATTGAGCCCTGGGTTGGGCTCCCTGATCATCGGGGAGCCTGCTTCTCCCTCTGCCTCTCCCCTCCCCTCCACTCATGCTCTGTCTCTTTCTCAAATAAATAAAATCTTAAAAAGAGAAAAGAAATGGCATCTTTCCATCCCCCCATTGTCTAATTTTTAACAATGATGATTTTTTTAATAAGATTTTAGTTATTTGACAGAGAGACAGCGAGTGAGGGAACACAAGCAGGGGGAGTGGGAGAGGGAGAAGCAGGCTTCCTGTGAGCAGGAGCCTGATGTAGGGCTTGATCCCAGGACCCTGGGATCATGACCTGAGCCGAAGGCAGATGTTTAACAACTGAGCCATGCAGGTCATGATGATATTTCATAAACATGCATGTGTATTCTAGTAAGAATATAAAATGTAAAAATCTGTTATATATAACATAACATAACATATAATAGAATATAGAATATATATGATGTGACATGGGATATAATATTCTATATTCTTCATATTATACTTATCTATAAGTAAACAAGCATATGGTTATAAATATGTAAACATATAATATGTATATATGAGATATTGCATGTAACATAATACATATTGTATGTTATATATAAAATACAATATTTGGAATTAATGTATTCTAATAAGTGAGCTGTGTTTAATGAATCATACACATAAGGCCACCTTAATGCTGCAAGGATGAAATGATCACTTACTTCAAAAAATGGATTGCATATTTCTGTCCAATAGGAGGAAATCACTAATTACAGTAGGCAATTAATCTTTCTATGAGTTCATTTTAAAAATTCAAATATTGTAATTAGAACATTGCCCAGGGATCCAATTTAAACTTAATGATACTTGCTAGCAGGCACTGATGTTTTAACAGAGACGATAATTACGCTGTCGATGAGTGATGCAGTGATTAGCTGGCCCGCGTGTCACGGCTGACAGCATTGAACAAACAAGGCTTCTCCGCCACTCATGGCCTCTTCACCGCAGGTCACACAAACTGTCTCCTGCTCCCTCGTGATACCCACTTGCCCGGTTCTTGCTCCTTGAGGATATTTATTCAAAATACTGTATCGAGAGCAAGCTATGCACAAGGAAGGGACAGAGCGCTTTGGAAAAGGGGTCTGTGACAGCTCACGTCGGAAGTGTGAGTGTGTGTGCATGGATGTTGGAGTTGTCATGATCAAGGGAAGTCAGGCCACCAGAGGAATGCAAAGATTACAGTGTTAATAGCATTGAGACACTGGCCGGCTCAACTTCCCACCAAAGAGGATGGTATTAGAAGGGAGAGAAAAAAAGAGTAATTTTCCAGTGGAGAAAACTGACAAATCCTCAACCAAGTGAGGCAAAGTTAAGTCCACAGTCATGAGTCGTATTGATAGTAGGTAACCTTCATATAGTAGGATGGGAATGGTACTCATGGTACTGTTTGTGAGAAAAGTCAGAGAAATCCCAACGAGGGGATATTCTACAAAATACCTGACCGGCAATCCCCAAAGCTGTCAAGGTTTTCAAAAACATGAGAGTCAAGTATCGTATGGTTTCACTTATTTGTGGAGCATAACAAATAGCATGGAGGACATGGGGAGTTAGAGAGGAGAAGGGAGTTGGGGGAAATTGGAAGGGGAGGTGAACCATGAGAGACTATGGACTCTGAAAAACAATCTGAGGGTTTTGAAGGGGTGGGAGGTGGGAGGTTGGGGAATCAGCTGGTGAGTATTGGAGAGGCACGGATTGCATGGAGCACTGGGTGTGGTGCAAAAATAATGCATACTGTTATGCTGAAAATAAATAAAAAATTTAAAAATAAGCTGTTAAAATACAAAAAAAAATCCCACAAAAAACCATGAAAACCTAGAGAAACTGTTAGAGCCAAGAGAAGCCTAAAGAGATTTGACTTTCAAATGTAATGTGGTATCCTGGGCAGGATCCTGGGACCGAAAAAAGTATATTAGGGGAAAACAGGAAATCTGAATAAAGGATGGACCTTAATTAATAATAAAGTATCAACATTGGTTTACTAATTGTGGCCACTGTACCCTACTAATATAAGATAGAGGAAACTGGGTGCCGGGCATATGGAAACTCTCTGCATTATCTGCTGAATAATTCTGTAAATCTAAAATCAAAAAGCTCATCTTTTTATTTAAAACAAACGGGCCCCTTCAAAGTTGGTGAATATTTAGGTGTTCCCTTGTAAAGTGATTTATCCCTTGCAGTGGAGAAACCAAGGAACTCAGAGTTTCAACCAGAAGCAAAGAATGTGTGGTCCGCTTTCCGTGGGGTCCTGGCTGGAAACAGGTTTCCCTCCTGAAGTCAACTGTTCACTGTGCTGGTGCTGTTAACATCTTCCTGAATTACGGGGATCAGAGGTACATAGGAGTAACAGGGAGGTATCTTCTAAATTCCTGGAAGGACAGAAATAAGTATACAGTTATTCACTTTGGAAATCACTCCCCAGTTAGCATAAAGTATGGAACCGTCTTATATCAACTTAGGGCACCTGAACTGGGCTGTAATGAACTGAGCCACACAGACACCCCAGGATTTCATTTTTTAATGGTGAAATGGTTGAATTTTAATGGGTGAATGGTTGAATAATGTTCCATTGTATATATACAGTATAGATGCTACATACATAAAGAATGTTGATGGAGGCGCCTGGGTGGCTCAGTGGGTTAAAGCCTCTGCCTTTGGCTCAGGTCATGATCTCAGGGTCCTGGGATCAAGCCCCACATCGGGCTCTCTGCTCAGCAGGGAGCCTGCTTCCCCACCTCCCATCCTCTGCCTGCCTCTCTGCCTACTTGTGATCTCTGTCTGTCAAATAAATGAATAAAATGTTTAAGAAAAAATGTCAATGTTGATTCATTCATCCATGGAGGAACATTCATCCCTTGATGAACACTTAGGTTGCTTTCATATCATAGCTGTTGTAAATCGTGCTGCAATGAACATGGGCGTACAGATAACGATTTCATTTTCTTCAGATGAGTATCTGAAAGTGGGATCGCCAGGTCATATGGAAGTTCTACTTCTAATTTTTTGAGGACCCTTCATACTGTTTTCCACAATGGCTGCACCGGTTGCGTTCCCACCTGCATCCCTTTTCGCCACATCCTTGCCAACACTTGTCTTTTGTCTTTTTGTTAAGAGCTACTCTGACAGGCGTGAGTGATACCTCACTGTGGTTTCGATTTGCATGTCCCTGATGGTGAGTGATGTTGAGCATCTTTTCATGTGCCTGTGGGCCATCTGATGTCTTTAGTTGGTTGCGGTTTTTAATTTCTTCTTGAGTCAGTTTTGGTAACATGTATGTTTCTCGAAATCTCTCCATTTCATCTAGATTATCTAATTTGTTGGTGTCCAATTGCTCATAGTATTCTCTGATAATCCTCTTTATTGCTATCAGGTCAGTAATAATACCACGGTGTCTATGTCTGACTTTTTCTTAGTCAGTCTAGCTAAAGGTGTGCCAATTGTATTGATTTCCAAAGGACCAGCTTCTTCCTGTTGTTTCTATTCACGCTGTTGATTTTCAATTTTGTTTATTTCTGTAATAATCTTTATTATTTCCCTCCTTTGTTGGCTTTGGGTTAGTTTGCTCTTTTTCTAGTTCCTTAAGATATAAACCCAGGTTATTTCTTTGTTTTTGTTTTGTTTTATTTTTTTAAATTTTGTTTATTTTTTTAAGTATGCTCTAGGCCCAGTGTGGGGCCCAAACTCAAAACCCCAAGATCAAGAATTGCACACTTCACCAACTGAGCCAGACAGACACCCCTTGTTTGTTTATTTCAAATGTAAGCATTTAGGGATGCCTGGCTGGCTCAGTTGGTGGAGCGTGTAACTCTTGATCTCCAAGTTGAGTTCTAGCCCCACATTGGGTGTAGAGCTTACTTATAAAATAAATATAAGCATTTCTTTTTCTTTTTTTTCTTTTTTTAAAATTAATTTATTTTCAGAAAAACAGTATTCATTATATTTCTTTTTTTTTTTTGAAGATTTTATTTTATTTTTTTTTTTTTGAAGATTTTATTTATTTATTTGAGAGAGAGCGAGTAAGAGAGAACATGAGAGGGGAGAAGGTCAGAGAGAGAAGCAGACTCCCCATAGAGCTGGGAGCCAGACATGGGACTTGATCCTGGGACTCCAGGATCATGACCTGAGACGAAGGCTGTTTGCTTAACCAACTGAGCCACCCAGGCACCGCTAAATGTAAGCATTTATATCCACGCATTTCTCTCTGATCCCTGCTTTCACTGCATTGCATACATTTTGGTATGCTGTGTTTTCATCTCCATTTGTTATTAAGTATTTTCTAGCTTCCTTGGGGATTTTTTTGACCTGCTCATTGTTTAAGAGTTGTTTAATTTCCATTATGTGTGGATTGCTGTTTGTCTCCAGTTAATGATTTCTAGTTTGATTTTATTGTCAGAGAAGGCACATTATATGATTCAGTCATTGAAAGAGAATTGTCTTATGATCTGAAAACATAACATTAGAAGGTCTGTCCTCATGTGTGCTCCACGTACGCAAGAGGAGAAGATATATTCTGCTGGCGTGGTGGGGTGCTTTGTGTGTCTGTCAGGCCCCACTGGTTTACAGTATTGTTCAAATCCTCTTTTCCCACATTGATCTTCTGTCTAGATGTTTCATCTACTGTTGAAAGTGGGATATCAAAGTCTCCAACTATTATTGTAGAACTATCAATTTCTCCCTTTGGTTATCAATGTTGCCTCATATATTTTGGGCCTCTGTGGTTTGGTGTGTATATCTTTCTGTTACACCTTCTTGGTAAATTGATCCTTTTATCATTACATGAAGTCTTCATCTCTTGTAGTGATTTTTTAGTTAAAATCTATTTTGTCTGACATTAACCTAGCCTTCCCAGCTCCTTTGGTTACACTTTGCATGGAGTAACTTTTCTATCCTTTTACTTTCTATCTATTTGTGTCTTTGTTTTTTTAAGATGACACTTTTTAAAGTAATCTCTATACCCCACAATAGGCTCAAACTTGCAACCCTGAGATCAAGAGTCATGTGCTTTACTGGCTGAGCCAGCCAGGTACCACTGTGTCTTTGGATCTACGGTGAGTGTCTTGTAAGCAACATATGGTTGGAATGGGAAAAATTTACTGGGTCTAGAATGTTCTTCTGGGATATTGACCTCCCTCTAGTGAACTTTTCATTTCAGCTAGTGTATTAAGCTTCAGAATTTCTATTTGGTTCTTTATAAAAATAATACCTTTCTCTTTATGAAGATTCCCTATTTTTTTTCATACTTCAGGCTTATGATTTCCTTGAGTTCTGTGTCCATGGCTCCTTCAGCTTTTGGAGCATATTTAACACAGTTCATTTAAAGTCTTTGTCTTTTAAGTATAATGTCTGGGTTTCTTCAGGGATAGTTTCTTACTATTTCTTTCTTTCCTGTGACTAAGCCATCCTGATTCTTTGTATTCTTCCTAATGTTTGGTTGAAAACTAGGCAGTTTGAATACTGTAATGTGATAACTCTGGAAAAATAATTTTTCTCCTTCCCTCGGGATTGATGTTGGTGCTTTTTTTTTTTTTGGATTATATTTATTTATTTGAGAGACAGAGCACAATGCAGGGGTGCTGGGTGGTTGGTGGAGAAGAGGGAGAGGGAGAAGCAGACTACCTGCTGAGCAGGGAGCCCAATGTGGGGCTCGATCCCAGGACCCCAAGATCATGACCTGAGCCGAAGGCGGATGCTTAACCGACTGAGCCACCTGTTTGTTCAGTGACTTTTCCAAACTGCTTTTTTGCTGACTCTATTCCTTGTTATGTGCAGTCTCTGACTTCTCTATTCTATCATCTCCACAATCAGCCTGTGATCTCAACACCTGAATCAGCTACTCCTTTCTTTTCGAAATAAGAAAAGAAAGGGGTAGCTGGGTGGGTCAGTTGGTTGACTGTTTCCACTCAGGGTGTGATCTCATGTGTCATGGGTTGAGCCCTGTGATAGGCTCTGCACTTAGCAGGGAGTCTACTTGAAGATTTTCTCCCTTTGCCTCTCTCCCTACCCATGCTTGCGTGGTCTCTCTCTCTCTCTCTCTCCCTCTCTCAAGTAAACAGATAAATCTTAAAAAAGGAAGGAAGGAAGAAAAAAAATGCTTTATCTCTTTAAATTCTTTTGAGAGAAGCTGCTTCTGCCTGAGCAATTGAAACCTGGCCAGATCTGTGCAGGTCTTTCAGTGATTCACCACACAGATCAAAACACACAACCTTGATTTGGGGGCGAGGTGGGGGACACAGTCCTTATGCCCACTCTGGCACCATCATATCACACCAGGAATGTGTGCCACCTTCTCTGAGGCTTCTGGTCTGGTGGCTGCTCCATAAATACAAGCAAATATTCTTCAAGCTTCTGTCCCAGAGCCTGTTACATGAGGCACAATAGTGACCATGATGGTCAAGCAGCTGGTGGTGTCCTCTGGCTCCTGCAGCTGATAAGTGCACCACACAACACAGCAGTGCTCAGAAAGCCACCCAGACTTTCTTCAGAAGTCCCCATCACTAGCAGCCACCAAGGAGGTGGGCCACCACCAAAGATGCAGGTTTCTGTAGCCAATTTTAACCCTTTCCCAGTGCAACCTCTGTTGTGAACTCCTTGGTGGATTAGGAAGCTCACACTTCCATTCTGCAGAGATGGAAGTAAAGAAGAAAAAAGAACTGATGCTGAAACAGTGCTGATGAGAGCTCCCCTGAGAATCTTATTGGAACCTCCATGCACCTGCCAAGCTGAAACTAACACACACACATGCTTCCTGTTTGTGAGTGGTTTTATTCTGGAGATAAAGTGCAGGGAGGGTTGTACCTAAACATGAAAGCTGGGGGACACAAGTCTACCACATTAACCCTTCTGTGGAAAGGTGCAGCTTTCAACAAATAAAACAGGCACCTGCTGGATTCCTGCGAATGACCCTGAGGGAGGCTCTGGGTGATAGGAAACAGCATCAGGGCCTGCCTTCCACTTTCAGAAGTTGGGAAGAAGTGGGACACCTGAGTGGCTCAGTCGCTTAATCATCTGCCTTCGGCTCAGGTCATGATCCAAGAGTCCTGGGATTGAGTCCAGCATCAGGCTCCTTGCTCAATGGGGAGCCTGCTTTTCCCCTTATTTGTGTTTACTCTCTCTGACAGATAGATAAATAAAACCTTAAAAAAAATAGTTGGTGAGAAGTGAAGGTGCTTCTGAGCTGCTTCTGAATTGAGTGGTTTCAGGGGGGCCTTATCAGCATACCTCCGACCACTACGGCTCCAAGCCAGCAGAGAGCTCAAGGCATGACCAGCATGTTCCAAGAGAGCCACCTTCAGCCTTGTCCATCTCCATTCTGTCCTTCTTGCCTCCCCCATCTGCTTAACCCCATAATTTGCTAATTCCCTTCACCACCTGCAGCAGCTCCCACAGGGGGCCTGCTGACTCAGCCCATCCATCAGGAATAAACTATTAGACCTAGGCATTGAAAAATTTGCATATTACACTTGGTGAATTTTATGAACTATTTATTCAATTGTTCATTCATTCCAGAAACACTTATTTAGTACCTGGGAAGTGGGAGTTTGGGTGTTTGGCACGAGGAAAGCTTGGGGAAAAGAACTTAGGAGACACTCACTCTTGAGCTGAGGAGCCAGAAAAGTGGGTGGAGAATGAGAAACTGAAGCCATAGGTGGCAGGAGAAAGACCCCACCAGGGACGTTGCATGGAGGGAGGGAGGGGTGTTTTTTTGCCAAAGGCAGTGGCTGTGGGTTCAGTGATGTGGTGGGGCATCAGAGAGGTGGGACCCCAGGAGCAATGAGTCTCTCCAAGGGATCAATTTCCATTCTGGCTCCTGGAGAGCAAGACATTTGATATCTGGCTCAATCCGATTATTAGTCCTCTAGGGACCATGAGGAGAAAAGCAGTGGAGTTGCTACAATCTCACGGTTCAGGCAACGGAGGAAACGCTATTCAGATATAAAAGTGGGGAGCAGTGGGAAGGCTGCCTCAGTTATCCAGATATTTGCTTTAGTTCTTCGTTTCCTGTAACAGGTGGAAATGATGATGAAGTTTGGACTAGAGATCATCTAACATGGTATATCCAGGGATTCTGACTACATGTGTTTAGTCACTCAGCCCCCAACCATTCCTCTTCTTCCCCACTGCAGAAAAAAGAAAAAGATCTATGCATTATTTCCTCCATAATCAGAAAGTTTTGGGAGTGACTTTACCCTGTTACGTTCTCTGCTTTGCTCCCATGAGCAACCTTATTCTCTAGGAAGCAAGGATTATGCGGGTTTTATTATTATTTTTAATCATCATTACTATTTTGAACTAAAGCAAATATAATAGAACAGCATAGAGGAAAAACTTGTGGCTTTCTCCCTCTTTGCCCCGCCCCTTAGCTCTCATCCCTAAACTCCTCTAAACAAAGTGGGTAAGCCTGAACTACTGAGAGATGCTCTCAGAGACAGATAATTGACAAGTATTTGCAGCTTAAATAATAGGTCACCATGACAGCAAGGAGAGCCTTGATCCTCAAAAGAGACAACCAAGGGAGATTGTCTCTGGTCCCCTGAAAACCGCTCCTCCCTCCCAAACAAACAGGCACCTGGCACAGTCCTCTTTCCACTTCTCTCCCCATCCTCCCGGGCAGCTGCTCCCTCCCAGAAGACTGCTAGAGCGCAGGTGCGTGTCCATCCCCGAAGCCATAGGAAACTGGCATTAGGCTGAGCACAGATGGAAGAATCAAACCTGAAAAAGATCATTTCTGGTAGGAAAAAAAGGAGAGGAGGGGAGATTACATACCGTCATCATTAAATTTAGAAAAAGAATGGTATTGTTCCTGGTTGTTACAACTGCATTCAATTAAGAATGTTTTCCCCCAAAGTGAATTGTTTGCCGTGTTATCTTTGTAATTGGATAGCAAATCAAATGGTAAAAAGCCAGTCAAATTTAGCAGTGGGGGGTTGTATACCAACTTTAGTGACACTAATGTTAATAAGTTCTGATAACCCACTACCATCGGACCAGCCAAGGGAGTTGCTTTCACTTTCATTATATAAATCTCTTAAGGAGCTACTCCAAATCACTTAGGATGACATGTTTTAATAATTTTTAAAAAGGCTTAATGTCACACGAACCATACAGTTGGTTGTGACAAAAAATAGTGTATTTCCTGGTTATTTTCCTTGAGTTTTGGACAGTTTAACACAAACTGATATTCAAAATGAATATAGTTGCATGATGGGAAATAGAAACAAATGGCCAGGTGGTGGCCTCTTGTCCTTCACAAATATCTTAGGACATGTGGGGCTTACAGAAAAAAAGTAATGAACATACTTGTGCCAAATTTTCAGCAATAAAGGGAAAAAATATAACGTCAACAAAATAAGCTTTCATTTTTTTTTTTTTTAATCGTCCTCCTGTCTATGAGCTGCAAAATGCCTTTCTGATTCAAGGCAGCAGCAGATGGCAGTAAACACACAGAGGATTCACTTTCTGTCCAGTTTCTATGTGAGCTTTGGCTAGAACACTTCATAGCCAAGAGCACATTTGGTGTTCACACTTGTTGTTTTCTAGACTTCTTCTTCTTTTCCTAATAATAATCTCTAATAGTCACAGTTGGTGGAATAGTTATGCCAAGTTTAATAAGACTGTATCCTTCCATTTCCAGAAAGACTGCTGTTGCAATGCAGAGATTGCCATAAATGCTGAAAATAGCCTTTTGCGAATGGTTATGTTGGTGGAGTCCCACTCAATGACTAGGTGTGAGCACCCTGGCCAAATTCCAGGTAAGAAATCTCACATTAGCCAGGAGAAAAAGCATCAAGAAACCTTAGTTATTATCTTTGCCTGCCAAATCATATATTGCTGTTTCAAAGATTTTAAAATACTAAATGTTAAAGTGAATTGAAGCTTTCAAGGACAGAAGAAAATGTGTGTTCAAGAGTATGATTAACTTGAATGCTTAAGAAATGTCACTTTCTATGGAATGACGTTTGCCAATTTCATATGCATTGAGCCTGGCTGGTAACAGGGAGTTTCCTATGTACCTGGCATGAGAATTTGGACAGTTCCCTGGGAATGGGGGCTTAGAGAAGGGAAAAGGCTGAGACATCTGGAAAGTGTAGAGAGAAGATAGTCTTTCTTCACATCCTTCTAATCCATGCGGCAATTATGATCGATTGCCAAAGCAGGCTAGCTGGGGGTTCCTGGAAGCCTGACCAGCCAAAAATGACTTTCCCCTTTCCCATATTTGAGAGGTTCCCATTCATTTACATGGAAGGCCATTCTGGTCTCCGACATCTCTTATTAAAATTTAAGTAATCAAATTTTGTTTAACATGGTAGCCTGAACACATGCATTTTTCTGAATTCCTTCTCGAATCCCACTATCACGGAGTGAAATACTAAACACAGGACAAAGAGAAGAGAAAGAAGACACACTTGCATTCCTTCCTCCTGCCTAGAATGGGGATTGGTACCTAGAGTTGGAAAAAAAAAAAAATATCTTGGCACATTGAGGACACCTGGGGCATTGCTCCAGCCCTGGACCCTGTCTAGCTCCATACTTCCTGGGTCATGATGACCATCAGTGTGCTTGGACTCAAAGCACTGTTATTTGGTTTTCCTGTTAGATGCAGCTCAACACATTCCTAACTTACGGAAAGAGTGTACTAAGGCATGGGATATGTTTCACTGGATCACAATCGGGAGATGAGAAGTCCTAGATTGTGCTGTGCATGAGCTTAAATAACCCTGACTCCTATAATGAGAACGTCATTCCTTTTGATCCTTCCGATTGCATCGATGATAGGTCTTTAACACCTCCCATTTGCTCAGCTTCTTTTTTAAGCAAAGGGAGAGGAGCTTTTGCAGCAACAGAATCTCAGTAGAATTTAAGAACATTATTTTGTTTTCATAGTATCCATATTTATGTTTTCCTTTATTGATGGTAATTGGTATTGACTTTTTAAAAAGATTTTTACAAATTTATTTGACACAGAGAGAGAGAGAGAGAGAGAGCGTGGCACAGGCATGGGGAGCGCAGGGGGAGAGGGAAAAGCAGGATTCCCACTGAGCAGGGTTTCATCCCAGGACCCTGGGACCAGGACCTGAGCTTAAGGCAGACTCTTAACAACTGAGCCACCCAGGTGCCCCAATATTGATTTTCTAATTTGCATAGAGAGATCAAGTTTTCTTGAGAAAATAAATATATTTCTAAAAGTTATTGGGGAACGATCGCAAACGGCCCTGAAGGAACTGTTTCCTGGTGATGAAAACATTCTGCATCTTGGCTGTGAATCCGTGTCGGTATACGTTTGTCAAGCGTCATTGAACTGCGCAATTACAATGGGTGCATCTTATCATATAAATTATTCCTCAATAAGGAGAAGACATTAAAAAGAAGTACCTAGGGGCACCTGGGTGGGTCAGTGGGTTAAGCCTCTGCCTTCGGCTCAGGTCATGATCTCAGGGTCCTGGGATGGAGCCCTTCATCCGGCTCTCTGCTCAGTGGGGTGCCTCTTTCTCTGCCTGCCTCTCTGCCTAGTTGTGATCTCTCTCTCTGTCATATAAATAAATAAAATCTTTTTTTTAAAAAAAAAGCACCTAAGTAAAATAATTTATTTAAAGAGAATATTGGGAGCGGCCCCTGGGTGGCTCAGTTGGTTAAGGGACTGAATCTTGGTTTCAGGTCGTGATCTCAGGGTCATGAGATCGAGCCACGCGTTGAGCTCCCACTTAGTACACAATCTTCTTGGGACTCTCTCTCTTTCTCTCTCTGCCCTTCCCCCTGCTTGCTCTCTCTTTCAAATAAATAAGCAAATCTTAAGGAAAAAAAAGAAAAGAAAATATTGTGTAGATAACCATTAGAGTGATATTTGGGCTTCACAAAACCCGTGGAGTGAGCTTCACACGGCTGGGACTTGAATGGGAGTTGAACAGGTGCTGAGTTCAAGGTTCTACAAGGGCACCCAGGAGTGTAGCTTCTGGGGTGGGATCGGGGGCTCGGGAGAGCTGGGGGCAGCCAGGAAGGGATCTGAGAGGAAGTGGGATGACAGACAACATAATTAGCCTATCTCACAGTTGGACTTCGGCCTACCTGGAAAAATGGCCATTCTTTGGGCCACTTGGTCATAGGGATGAATACTTTTCATGTGCTAAGGTCTTCTTGTCTTCTGAATGTGCTGGAAACTCTTCCATGGATCTTGCCATCTTCAGATGACATTTAAACGCCCTAATGTCTCTGGGTCCTGTCTTCCACAGGCTCATCTCTGCGAGCTGTCCACGACTTCTGCTCTCCACCCAGACCCAAGAACTGCTTGCCGGTTGCTCCCCGCTCTCCAGCTTCCGTCCCCCCCACCCCTCCATGATAACCAGCCGCTTATTAACCGGTAAGGGAAGCAAGCAAACCCTATTTAAGGGGAATGTTTTTGGGGACAAAAGCATCGTCAGCCAGCTGTGTCTAAGCCGGTCACCCCTATGATTTCTCCACTTAAAAAAATTTCTGTGCATGGGATGTGAACAGATGTTAAAATGCTGAAGGAGAATATAATTATTGAAACAACACTAGCAAAATGTCCTTTGGGCAAAGATCACAAAGGAATGGGGTGGGGGAACATTGGTGATGCTATAGTGGTAGAACACCAGGTCATTCTTTTTCATAAAAATTTACTTGTACCGGGTGCCTGGCTGGCTGGCTGAGTCAGAGGGACACGCAACTCTTGGTTTCAGGATCTTGAGTTTGAGCCCCACATTGAGTGTAGAGAGCACAAAACAACAACAACAACAACAACAAAACTTTAAAAAATAAATACAGGGACGCCTGGGTGGCTCAGTTGGTTGGACGACTGCCTTCGGCTCAGGTCATGATCCCGGAGTCCCGGGATCGAGTCCTGCATAGGGCTCCCAGCTCCACGGCGAGTCTGCTTCTCTCTCTGACCTTCTCCTCGCTCATGCTCTCTCTCACTGTCTCTCTCTCAAATAAATAAAATCTTTAAAAAAAAATAAATAAATACAAACAAAAAATTACTTGTATGGGAGGCTGGCCTTAGGGGCCCAGGGAGGGGGTGTCACATGTACTGTGGGGAAGGGGGTAAAGCTCCATTGGAGAACATGGGCAGGCCTCATGGCCCTGGCAGCATTGACCAAACCAGGAAACAGGAACTTGTCTTGTCTTCAGACACGTAAGTCAGCCAGATGATGAAGCTACAGGTGAACCCATGGAGGTAGCAGTTTTGTTCACTGGGGTTTTATTTTTAAGTGATACATCTTTTTTTTCCCCCCTTTCAAGTAGGGTCCATGATGTGGAGCCAGAACTCAGGACCCTAAGATCATGACCAGAGCTGAAACTAACAATCCCATGTTTAACTGACTGCGCCACCCAGAAGCCCCTAAATAAATCTTATTTATTTATTTATTTATTTATTTATTTATTTATTTATTTGTGAGAGAGCGAGCAGAAGCAGGAGGAGCGGCAGGCAGAGAGAGAAGCCGAGTCCCCGCTGAGCGGTGAACCTGATGTGGGACTCGATCCCAGGATGCTGGGATCTTGACCACAGCCGAAGTCTTAACCAACTGGGCCACCCAGGCGTCCCAGCCCCTAAATAAATCTTAAAAAAAAAAATCACTACACTCTTCTGGATTCTGATAAAAATTATACATCTATGTTCACCGAAGTGCACGTACTCTGTGTACAGTATCAGGGTGTTGGAAGACCCCACCTAACCCCACCCCCCCAGCCTGACCATGAACTCAGATTAAGAAAATCTGACCCCAGTACGTGGTGGCTCAGTTAAACGTCTGACTCTTGATTTCAGCTCAGGTCATGATCCCAGGGTCATGGAGCTGAGCCCCGTGTCGCAGCGAGGAGTCTGCTTATCTCCGTCTCTCTCTGCCCCTCCCTCTATTGGTGCGTGTGCGCTCGGTCTCGCTCAAATAAATAGATGAATCTTAGGGGAAGAAAAAGAAAAATCTGATCTAATCTGAGGAATACAGATGGCCGACGGCAAAAATTGTTCAAGTATATCACGTCTTCTGTCCCTTTCTCCGTTCCTTCTCTGTCCCTTTGTCCCATCCAGAGCTGCCCTGGGGCAGCCGTGCCCACCCTTCAAAATCGGCACCTGGCCCCCAGTCATAAAAACCCTTGTTCCCCCAGATCGCCTCCAACAATAAGAAACACAGTAATATATTTTATACATCTAGTTGTAAGATGGAAACCTACATAGATTAAAAGCAGAAAATTGGGAAGACCCGGTAGTACGAAGGAAAAGGTTTAAATATAAAGTTCAGGGGGAAAGAAACCAAAAGCAAACCAAGTCAGACTGTGCTGAGCACACAGAAGAAGAGCAGGCAAAAGCAAAGAACACTGAAAATCGCACGCTTATGATATTTGGGACAGTGTCTCTTTCCTTCGCATCATGTAGGTGTGACCTCCCCGCAGAGACAGTGTTGGTAGCGTTGTTGGCGCAATAATCCGAAATCTCACCCTCATTGTTTCCGGCTCGTCTAGGTGGAAGAAGCAAAGCAGAGGAAACAAGCCCCCCTGAGGTGGGAAGAGCGCGTATGAACGCCGATGTCTGATGTCGTGGAATTCTGCAAACCCCAGATGACCCCGCAGAGGAGCTGGAAGCCACCAGAGCCTCCTGAGCCGCGGGCTGCGCCGCGGGCTTCTTAGCGCGGCTTCCCGACCGAGAAAGGGAAAAAAGCGGAACGAAACCGGTTGTTTCCTCCCCGTCCGTGAGCCCTCCTCCCGGGGAGGCTTGGATCCCGCCGATGGCACTCGTCGCGGGCCGGGGTCCCGAAGGATGGGAGTCCTCCAGGCGCCGCCCGTGGCTCCGCGGGCTGCGGGACAGGCCGCGCCGGGGTCCGCAGCCCGGGGGTGGGTGGGGGGCGCCGGGCAGAGCGGCGGTTCTCGGCGTTTCCAGGTTTCTCCCGCAACAGGCTGCACCTGGACGGTGCGCGCAGCTGCGGGCGGGCGCGGGGCCGAGCCGGGCCGGGGGGCCGGGGGCCTGCGGGGCGCAGAGCCGCGAGCCGCGGGCATCAGCCGGCGCCGGTGCCGACCTCCCGCGCCTCCGCGTCCCGGCGAGGGACCGACCCTGCCGCGTCCCAGCTGCCAGGTGAGGCGGCGGCGACCCCGCCGACCAACGCAGCAGCGCGTTCCGCGTTCCGACCCCTCGGGAGCCGTTTCCCCCTTTCAACTCTTGCTCCTCTCTCCTCTGTACTTACCTCTCCTTCTGCCCAGATGAGACCTCTTGCCCCGTTCTAGAACGGGCTCGTCCGGTCGGTCTCCACTTCAGGCAGCCGCGCTGGGGTGGGATGGCGCGGGCGGGGGAGGGGGTCGGGGGTCCGGAGTTGTCCCCACTCTGCCGCCACGTGCCACCACGTGCAAGCCGTTTCGTCTCCCTGGGTCTCTCTCCCTTTGTAAAATGGCAATGTGTGTGTTTGCACGTGCAGGGGGCGCTCGGGGGACCTTGTGGCCACCGTTTGCTACGTTCGAGGTCCTGACTCCCCGTGGCCGCCACACTCTCTCTTCTTTCTCCTTTATGGTTCCTAAACCAGCTCAGATTGCCTTGTTCCAGGTCTGTCAGTGAGTATGGCATTAGTAAGAGTCACTGCTGGGAGTTATGTTTTTTGTTTGTTTGTTTTGTTTTTGTTTTTTGGGTTTTTTTTGTTTTGTTTTGTTTTGTTTTTTGCATCTATGTTGAAACTGCCTTCAAGGACGATCCTTTATTGCTGCGTCTGGTGTTCTGGGGGAGGTTTTTAGTCACCTGGGCATTTACTCACCCTGCAAAGGCCTCAGAACGGGGTGCTGGAGCCCTGAGATCACTCAGGTCCTCTGCCAGCCCCAGAGCCAATCTGGAACAAAGTAAAGCTGGTGGTTGAGATCCAGGTTGGCCTGGGGGTGGCGAAACTGACAGGAGGCTAAGCTTGGGACACCAGGAGCAGATCAGCTGGGAGGTATAAGAAGTATAAGAGGTATAAGAAGTCTAGTTGACATCAGTCACCACACGTAGTTACAGTGACAATACTTTTTCTTATGAGAACTTTTAGGATTTATTCTTTTCCTATGGTGAGTGCTGTGAAGTGTGTAAACCTGGAGATTCACAGACCTGTACCCCTGGGGCCAATAATACACTATATGTTAATAAATAATAAAAAATTAAAAAAAAGATTCTCTTCGTAACTTTCAAATATCCAATACAATATTATTAACTGGAGTCTCCAAACCTTATATCCCATGACTTATTTGATAACTGGAAGTTTGTACCTTTCCACCACTTTCATTCATTTGGCCTAACCCCTCTCCCTCCCCCCACCCCCCATCCCACCTCTGGCTACCACCAGTCTGTTTTCTGCATTGAAGGTTTCGTTCTTTGTCTTTTGTTTAAGATTCCATGTGTAAGTGAGAGCATATGAAATAATATTTCATTTAGCATAATGCCCTTAAGGTCCATCCATGTGGTTGCAAGTGGCAAAATTTTCCTTCCTTTTTTATGGCTGAATAATAGTCCATCATTATGTACCACAATTTCTTTATCCATTCATTGCTAAATGGATACTTAGGTTTGCTCCCATGTCTTGGCTATTGTAAATAATGCTGTGAACATGGGGCTACAGATATATTTTCAAGTGAGTGTTTTCATTTCCTTCTTTTCTTTTTTAAAGATTTTATTTATTTATTTGGCAGAGATCACAAGTAGGCAGAAAGGCAGGCAGAGAGAGAGAGAGAGAGGAAGGGAAGCAGGCTCCCCACTGAGCAGAGAGCCCGATTCGGGGCTCGATCCCAGGACCCTGAGATCATGATCTGAGCCAAAGGCAGAGCTACCCAGGTGCCCCTTTTCAATTCCGTCTGATAAATACCCTGAAGGGGACTGTTGAATCATGCGGTAGCTCTACTTTTAATTTTTTGAGGAAACTTCATACTGTTTTCCACAGTCGCTGCCCCAAGTTTGGATTCCCACCAACAGAGCCCGAGTGTTCCCTTTCTCCACAGAGTCTGGCATGTGTCATTTCATGTCTTTTTTATAATAGCCATTCTGACAGGTGTGTGGCGATATTTCACTATGGTTTTAACTGGCATTTTCCTGATGCTGAGCGATGCTGGGCATCTTCTCATGTACCTGGTGGCCATTTGTGTGTCTTTTCTGGAGAAATGTCTATTCAGATCTTTGGCCCATTTTTAATTGGATTGTTTGGTTATTAAGCTTTATGAGTTCCTTATATATTTTGGATGTTCTCCCTTATTGGTAAGATGTATGACTTGCAAATATTTTCCCCTATCCCATAAGGTGCCTTTTCATTTTATTGACGGTTTCATTTGCTCTGCAGCAGCTTTTTAGTTTGAGGTAGAACCACTGTTTATTTTTATTTATTTAATTATTTAAAAGATTTTAATTTCATTCGAGTCATCTCTATTCTGAACACGGGGCTTGAACTTACAATCCTGAGATCAAGAGTTGCATCTCTACCAACTGAGCCAGCTAGGTTCTCCACTCCCACTATTTATTTTTGCTTTTGTTGCCTTTGTTTTGGGGGTTGAATCCAAAAAAGTCATCACCAAGACCCACGGCAAGGAGCTCACACCTATGTTTTCTTATACCCATTTTCATAACGGAAAACTGAGCCTCCAATGCCTATATTGCACACGATGGCGCTGCTAGTGGCAGAAATGGAATGGGATGGGTGGTGTCCCAGTCAGCTCAGGCTGCAGAAACAAATGACCATAGGCCGGGTGGCTCAGAGAGCAAACATTTGTTTCTCAGAGTTCTGGGGGCTGGACGGCCAAGAGCAGTGTGCTTGCTGGCAGATCTGATTTCTGTTGAGGGCTCTTTCCTTGGTTTGCAGAAGTCTGTCTTCTCGCTGTGTCCTCATGTGGTGGAGAGGAAGATCATTTCTCTCTTCCCTTCCTAGAAAGGCACTAATCGCATTCGTGGAGGCTCCACCCAAAGGCACCACCTCCAAACACCATTGTGTTGGGGACTGGGGGTTCAACATATGGATTGAGGGGAGACATAAACATTCAGTCCGTAGCAAGGTGGCAACAGCCTCCAGGTTTTAACACAGCACCCTTCTCTAGGCACTCAGGACCTTTCTCTGTATGTGACATTCAGAGCAAGACACTGGCAATGAAGTCACTGGATTCTGACAGCACCTGTGCCGTGGAATGTGGTTTTCATGTAGCCACGGGTATCTGCCGCGTGTCTGCTGCATACAGGAAGCTACAGACGCGCGCTTGCACCTCTGCTGAGTTGTCCTGCTTATTACCTCCTGGAGGAGGCAAATGGCAATGACAAGTTATTTCCAGGAAAGCAAGACTACAGTAGAGATTGCTGCCAGTTGTTCCAGCTGTTTCCTTCCCATGAAGTGACCCTGTGTGGCCTCGGAGAGATCTCTGTCCCCTGTTGTAGGGGTCCCTTTACCCTCCCATTGCCTAGCAGTTTCCTCCTAACCAAACTCCTTGCCACGAGCACACCCCACTGTCTGTGCTGCCATCACAGGACAGTGGCATGGACTTCCCATCACCAGTCATCAGTCAAAAATCACATATGTTCTTTCCTTGGAAATGCATTCTCTTACCACTAACACTCCTTACTGTGTATATTAGAATTTTATGGAAGCTTTTTTCTTCAGTCATTTTCACAAACTGAATAACCTACCCTGTAAATTTGCATGGCGCTTATCATTTTCTTCAAAATGCAGTAAAAGCTCTTTATTTGTTTAGATTTCCTTTTTAACCCAGCATGGGGCTCCAACTTGGAACCCCAAGTCCAAGAGTCACATGTTTCTCTGACCGAGCCAGTCAGATGCCCCTAAGATGCAGTAAAATCTCTTGAAGTCGTATATGGCCTTTCCTTTTCTTTGGAAATACTTGAGGCTGAATGTGTATTCCTACACACCCATCACAATCGGGGGGCAGTGGCATCAGGCTTGGCATCAGAAAAGTGGAGTGGAGTTTGGGTTGGGTCGCCTTCCAGTCAGCGGCGCATTCTTGGCTGAGCCACGCAGCCTCTCCCGTCTGAAATTCACTGTCTGTCCACTGTGCCACGGGACCTTACATCGTACTTTGGTGTTATCTTATACTTTGGAGAGAAACACGGTGGCAGGTAAATCATGTTATATACTTGGCGACTCGAGGACAAAGGTTATTTCTCATATGCATTCCTCGCCACGATGCTTCCCCAAAATGGGCACCAGTCAATATTGACAGTCTCCTTATTAAAATGATGGTATTGACGACTTCGTGTAAAAGATGGCAAAGACAGGAGAACTCAAGGGTTAGCTGGAGGCTCTCTTGAATCCCTTTTGAATTCAGGTCCTTAGGGATTAAAAGAAGTCCCTGAAGGCAGTTACTTCAATTGCTGAAGAATGCCCAAATGAATACAAATCCAGTGACCACTTTAAAAGAACACTGTCCAATAATAGTAGTCTGGGAACGCCTCAAAATGGTCAAGTTCACTGTGAATCCTCTGACCTGCTGAGTTTCGTCACTAGTCTTAGCAGTTTGGAATCTCAAAAAGGTTGACTGCAGCTGATGGAACATCAGAAATTGATCATCTCTTGGTGCTTGCATGACTTCTGAAGCCACCCACATCCTGTTTGTAGTTGATAACATGGATCTTGGAGATGAAAACTGTCCATCCACTTAGAAGTAGTCTTCAGAATAAGCGACAGCTCTGTACAAGGCATTGCCAGGCTAATAAAATGGATACAGTTGCATTCCCACCAGTAAAGAGGTTCGAATTGACCTGGGGGCATAAGACACATTTACAAATTATTATAAAACAACAAAAGACATGTTAATAATAACATACAGCAAAGATATAAAAAGGGTCTTTTGTGGTTCCCAGGAGGAAGGAACAGACTAAGGGTAGAGAATTGTCCCGGGAATGGAATCAGCAATGACCTTTCTCTTGGTTGTAGCCAGCAGGTACACATCCAGCCAGACACCCTCACGGACAAAAAAAGAACATGAAAGAGTGGATTTCTCAGTAAAGGAACCCTGTGAAGTAACTCAGTAGTTCCTCCGATGCCTCTAACACAGTAGCTCTTGTAAAACCCTCTCCAAAAAGCCATTTGTGCCACACCTGGCACAAATTTTGCTAGCATTGCAGTTGGGTATATAAGACCCCGGTTAGCCGAATGAGTGGAAAGTTCTAGTCAAAGTCTGACATGTTACTTAAAAAAAAAAAAAAAGTTGTCAAGTTTTACATAAAGAACCAGATCTTTGTTTGCTCTTTGGAGCTTTTACCTTCTAAATTTGACCAAAGACTTAGATGCTCTGATTTCTTTTCCTTTCTCCTATAGGAGAATGTATTTAGAAACATTAATGTTTTGTATATTTCCTAAACTCATCACATTGAAATATAATCTGAGTAGAGGTGAGATTTTATCACAGTGAATAAGAATCTGTCTTTTGTTATTATCATGATATTATTGTACGAGATATAACTAGAAATCAAGCAAACAAGCCAGATGGCTTTGTAGCAAAGAGCAAAGGCCCAAACCGGACTGCCCGGAATAGGTTCCTGCTCTGGCACAGACCCTGTACACCCTGCCCTCCAGCAAGTCCTCTGCCTCAGTCTCTGTCATCTGTAAGACAGATAATAGCACGTAACTCAGAGAGTAATCATCAGCGGGATATGTCGTACATTTGCTAGATACTAAGTAAACACGGAACAACTCATTCCTTGGCTAATTTGTGTGTTAAATCTAAAGTAAGCATTATCCCTTTCAAAATGATCCCCTTAGAAGAATTATTCCAGTGAGGTAGTCATTGGTTAAAATAGATCTGCAGGTAAGCGAAATTGTCTTCGGAAGCTGTGGCATATTCTTTTTTAGTGTTCCTAGTGGGGATGAATCTTCCTCATCTTTGGAAGGTAGCGTTTTTTTGTTTTGTTTTGTTTTGTTTTGTTTTTTTAAACAGGCCAGAATCTGTCAAACAGAGTCAAGAATCGTGAATACAGTGAGAACAACCTGGGAAGTGCTTCTTGGCAAAACTGAGGCGGGGACTAAAGTAACACAGTCCACTTTTTGTGTGGCTCACACTTAGAGATTTTGGGAACAGAAGGATTCCAGATATGCTTAAGCAATGGCAGCACTTTTGGGCAAAGTCTATGGATTAGTTATCTGTTCCTGCACAAGATTAGCCCCAAATTTAGCAACTTAATTTGCAGGGTTTCAGGGTTCTCTCTCACAGAGTCCAAGAATGATTCTCAGGGACAAAAACCTGAAGTGAAGAGAACAGAAAAGAAAGAAAAGAGCTCCCCTGAGTGAGAAGGGTCCTGAATGGGTTGCCACTGAGGGCTGCTTTTAATTTGGTCTTTTAGAGTGCCTGGGTGGCTCAGTGAGTTAAAGCCTCTGCCTTCAGCTCAGGTCATGGTCCCGGGGTCCTGGGATTGAGCCCCACGTCGGGCTCTCTGCTCAGCGGGGAGCCTGCTTCCTCCTCTCTCTCTGCCTGCCTCTCTGCCTACTTGGGATCTCTGTCTGTCAAATAAATAAATAAAATCTTTAATTTGGTCTTTTATGGGAAACTGACCAGGGAAGTTGGCCAATTTCTTGTAGATACCATGGTGGGTTTATGAATATCGTGTCTATATTCAGAACAAAGAGGGTGGATGCCTAACTATCATTAGAACAAACCAGGTGTTCTTGTAAATATCATGTCTATTTGTCCTCTGAGATTTCTGTGAGTGGGTTACATAGTCCCCCTGGGTAACCCTAGTCACAATGCCCCCTACATGTCTCTCCCTACCTGGCCTTGCCTGTCCTTGACTCCTTAAGACAAAGAAGCATTGTCTCTCCCCCCCACCCCCATATCTGGGTCAGGAATCTGGCCACAGTCAGCTGGATGCTAGGCTCAGGGTCGCTCACTCTGAATGGGCCAAAATGCAGACTATGGTCATCTCAAGGCTCTACTGGAGAGAGATCGGTTTCTAGGCTCACTCACAATGCCTCAGGCCTGACTAGCTGTTGGTGGTAGATGCAGTTCTATGCATTTCCATGGGGCTGCTCTCTACCCCCAAGGAAAGAGGGGAGAGAAAGCACAAGAACAAGCATGAGAGCTCTAGAACACTCATAAAAAATGACCTTTTTCAACCTAATCTTGGAGGTAACACCCCATTACTTTTGCCTTATTATTATTATTTTCTTTTCCCCCCAGAAATGAGTCAGTAAGTTCAGGCCTCACTCAGGGAGCCATGATTACACAAGGACGTGGGTACTAAAAGGCAGGATCATTGAATAATTCCCCGGGAGTGACAAGGTTGAATGATAACCCTCATTTCCTTAAGATCTCTCTTTCTCTGTTATTAAAATTTCATTATTTTATAAGGATGCTGCATTTTTTCCTATGATATATTTTTGTGGGAAGATTACCCAACACTAACAACATCATCTAAGACATTGTCATTGTGGGTCTGAGTCATGGGTTGAATTACATAGGGAAGAACTAACTCCTAGTCCATCTCCTTCAGCAACACACCTCCCCCCTGGCAGGTTTTTAGTCCTCCAAAGCAGATAATGAAGTGCCCATCGTGTTTACTACATTGAATAAGATTCTGGTCTTCTAACATTTCTAGACTAGCAGTCACCTAGAATTTGGGGACTTTGTATCTTACTGCTTTTTAATCCAGGATTTAACTTAAGTATTAAGTCCAACAAGCCTGACTGACAGAAAACACCTGTTTTTAACAACCCCCCAGCAACCTGTGAATGAGAGCTGCTGGTGCCTGCCCGTTAAGTACCGTACTCACTAAGAAATGATGCCCCCCTCCTTTTTTTTTTTTCTGTCAAGATTGGTTAAACATAGAGATTTCCCTTCTGGAAAATCTGGAAAACATAGAGTTTTTTCCTTTTTTTTTTTTTTTTTTTAAAGCACAGTTACAATAGAAGGTGCAGATTTGCAACAAAGCTGTCAAGTTTATTTGCTAATGAAGTAAGTCAGTGTGTTGGAACCTGTTGTTTGAATCTTAGTGTCACCTCTAACAGATCACAGCAAAGAATGAACAAAGCAGATTGACAGCTAGGTGACAACTGCAGGCAGAAAGGGTGGATGAATGTGGAGCAGGAAGCATTGATACAGAGTGGAAACTGACTTACACCTCCTCTCAGACCTGGTTTTAAATTGGATATTGATCAGTGCCTGTGAACCTATGTGCTGTATATATATGAAGTAAGCAAGCTATTGCAAAAAGTGTACATTTTCTGCTTATTTACAGACACCTACAAAATTATTAAATTGATAGCGACAAACTTTCTATATTTTTTTTAATTCTGAAAGTTTCTTTAAATGCCCTCCTTATGTTAAACAGTGTTAATAATTTGGTGTATATCTTCCAGATTTTTCCTATCCATCTACAAACATGCATATATTTATATACATAGACATACGAGATGGTACTATATACGTTCTTGAGAGAAAGTTTCTTCAACTGAATTTTTCCTCTTCCCTCCTGATTTGTAATAAGAAATACATTACTGTCTAGCTACAAGTTAACAATCTTCCTTATAGGATTTCTAAAAACCAGCTATATTCTTGAATAAGTTTAAAGCTAATTCAAAACGAAGTCGTTCTTGTTGTATTTTTTTTTTTTTTTTTTGCAGGCACTTTGAAGGTTAATGCATAAATGCTGCTGACAAGTTATTTTTTACTAAAAATAATTATGAACAAGTAGGTGACTTTGAATGGCTTTTCCGATTCAGTTCATGAGCTAAAAATTCCTTTCATTTGCACTTTGGTTAATTTTTGTAAACATTGCACAGGACCCTTTTTGATTGAGGTAAAACTCTAAGCCAGTCAAGAACGGTTGTGGGGGGAGACAATGTTAAACAGCTTAACAATAACCCACAACCTTCGGACCAACTGTCGTTAAGGCTGAATCTCTGATTATTTATAGTTCCCATCCAGACTATTTTCTTGGTAAGGAGACTTTTCACGGCCTATGCCACAACCACAAAAAATAAGACGAGTACAACTTCCCAATTAAAGAGAAGCTTAACAAAACAAAAATCGCTATTTTAAAAGTAGGGTTTGTGAGGATTTCGTTAAATGCTGATCTCTTTTCTTTTATTTTTGCATTTCATTTTTTACAAATGCATTATGGGTAGCGCCTCGCTGAATATGAAAGTAAACCGGGCGGGTGGCGGGCAGCCGGGAGGGGGAGGCTTGCGAAAGCTGCGCCTGGGTCTGGGCAAGGACCGCGGGCCGCGGCGGGGAGGGGCGGCGCTCCCCGGGGCCTGCTGGCGGGGCGCTCGGGGCGGTCCTGTCGGTTTCGTGTCGCCGTCGGCGGCGCGCGGCCGCCTGTGGACCGTGCGCACGGGGCGCGCGGCCGCTGGGCCGGGGAGGGCGGGGGCGCCCACCGCTGGACCCTCCCCGGGCCCGGCAGGTACCACCTTCGGCTTCTTTTATCCTTAGGAGCCCTCCGCAATCCCGAGCGTCTGCACCCACGTCAGTAGTAGTTAGGGATTAGAGGGGAGTTAGGGAGGGAAACAGGTGGCTCCAGCGAGTCCCTCGCCCCACCCCCACCCCCGAAAGGAAACCTCGAGTGTGCTAAAAACCCCATTCTGGGAGTTCTTCAGCAGCCTCAATCACCCATAAATGACCAATGCTTTCTCGACCCACCGCAGGGGCCCCTGTATTCCTTCTCAAGAACTGATTGGGAAAGTGCAAAACCTTTGCTGACCTTTCAAAGCTTTATTATTATTATTTTCTCAAAGCTTTGAATATGTACAGTGAAAATTTAAGGACAGACTGAGAGGAGATTGCCCAAAACGTGAAGTTATTTTTCTTAAGGGAGAGGGTTTCGGCGAGGATATGGGGCTGAACTTTGGTTTTATATGTCAGATGTGAATTGCTGGTCCCAGAAACCAAACAATGAGATGGATTTAATACATGAGCCTTTTGGAATATTGGCATTATCTGATTTTTCCCCCCTAAAGATAGTTTTTACTTTTTTTTTTTTTTTAATTAGAAAATTCCTTTTGGGGAAACTTTGACAGATTTCCTGCACTTAGTCAAACTAAAGTTCTTATTCAATATATTTCTTAAGGTTTTTCCTACTAACTTAGTGTTTTTTCTTCCTGTAAAGACAAAACCAGGAAACTATTTAGAAAAAAGCTTGAGCTGGCTTCCTAACTACCTATTGTGATTAGTGAGAAAAAGTTGAGAAATAGGGAATATTGGGGCTGGGTTGACACTTTTGGAAAAATGGGAAATTAAAGATTTTTTAATTATACTACTAAAAATGTACATACAAAAGACCCAGCAAATTCTGAAGTCTGAACTAGCTGATTCAGTGATACTTAAAAAATACATGTAAGAAAGGCAGTAGATGAAAAAAGGTATCTATGATGTTGTCAGTTTCTGCATTTTAAAGGTGAATAATTACTCTAGTGACATCCTTAGGAATTTTAGGATTCTTTCTTTTGACTAAGATTGGAATATATATAGTAGTAATCATTGTAGTTTGTACAATTTCCACTTTTCTTTATATTGCCTCATTTATTGTATGTCACTGGTATCTTTATCTTTAGGAATCCATAGAACACAGGAGCTTTTCCTCCCCTTTGTAATATTAACTGGACCTGAAGGGAATCAGGTCCCCTTCGTGTTACCCCCAGATACGCCACATTGACATACAATTCTTTCGAGGTGAAGGCAATTGAGAATCAACAGAGGAAGAAAGCAGATTGCTCAGAGTTTCCCTTATCTAACCAGAAGCATCAACTTCTGGGAATTAAGGCTGCTGTAAATTCCCTCTTTGGGGAGTGTCTACTCATAAATGCCCTCTCTGGGAGAGTTTTATGGCCCTGCAGAAGACAGAAAGACCCCTCAGACTTGCATAGATAAACATCACAGACTTTCTTATCTCCTGTTCTTCTCCTGAAAACCTATTTGTCTCTCCTAAAGAAATCTTGTTGTTCATACCCCGGCAAACTTTTCTCCGCCTTCCTTTCCCCTACTAAGTATATAAATTCCAAATTCTAACCACCCCTTCGAGTTACTCCTCATTGAGCACTCTGCTTTCTTCTCTTACTATTGCCTTTTGTCGGAGCAATTCACAGATCTAGACACTGACCATGAGAGGGTAGAGGAAAAGTTTTTTCCTCCCTACTGATCTGAAGGAATTAACATGAAATATCAGGACATGCGCAGATCAAAGAGGTTAAGGGGATTTGGGGAAGGGGGCAGAGGGGAGAGGAGTTTAGCCCTTGATCTTTATAGGAATGGTCTTAGTCCTAGATCTGCAATGCCCAAGTTAAGTCAGCTTTCTTTTATTTTTTTTTAAAAGATTTTATTTATTTATTTGACATACAGAGATATCACAGGTAGGCAGAGAGGCAGGCAGAGAGAGAGAGAGAGGAAGAAGCAGTCTCCCTGCTGAGCAGAGAGCCCAATGCGGGGCTCGATCCCAAGACCCTGAGATCATGACCTGAGCAGAAGGCAGAGGCTTTAACCCCCTGAGCCACCCAGGCGCCCCAAGTTGGCTTTCTTTTAATGTTTTACTGAGATCCACCTCCCTGACAAGAACTGTGCTAAGATCTTTGCTAGTGCTAGCTCATTTCACCCTCAAAACAACTCCATCAGGGGTGCCTGGGTGGCTCAGTCGTTAAGCATCTGTCTTCAGCTCAGGTTATGATGCCAGGGTCCTGGGATCGAGCCCCACATTGGGGTCCCTGCTTGGCAGGAAGCCTGCTTCTCCCTCTCCCACTCCCCTGCTTGTGTGTTCCCCTCTCTTGCTGTGTCTCTCTCTGTCCAAAACAAAACAAAAAACAAAACAAAAAACCCCCCAAAAAACCAAAACAAAAAACAACAACAAACAAACAAAAAAACCCCAACTTCATCAGGTTGTTAAATCAGAGAAAGTAAGTAACATCCCCTGGTGCCACATACTATAAAAACGGAGGAGATGGAGGGTCTGGGTGGCTCAGTCAGTTGGATGTCTGCTTTTGGCTCAGGTCATGGTCACACGGTCCTGGGATCAAGCCACACAGGGGCTCCCTGCTCAGCAGGGAGTCTGCTTCTGCGTCTCCCTCTCCCACTGCCCCGCATATGCTCTCTCTCTCCCTGTCCCTGTCAAATAAATAAATAAAAGCTATATTTAAGAAAAGAAACACAAGATGGGGCAAGTACTTTCTCTGAGCCTAAAAGGCTAAAGGCTAATATATCCAAATGCTACTTTGTGCCCCACACATCTTTCTCTCCCTCAAGGATATTACCGCAGGGCTCAAAGTTACATCATCTAATGCCAGGCACATGTCATAGACACTTAAGAAAGATTCATTTGAATTTGTTCATTAATGACCCCTGAGTTTGATTCTCTAGAGTTTTAATAATGGACCGACCCACTTTGCATCTGTGTCTTTTTTTTCCTTTCCTGTTACGCTTTTCTATTTTCCTGTACTTACACTAATGATGCTTCTTTCCTCTTTAAAGCTACCCAGTTGTATACAACTGACCCTAGGTTTGAGCCACGCAGGTTCACCTGTAGATCTTTTTTTTTTTTTTTTTTTTAAGATTTTATTTATTTATTTGACAGACAGAGATCACAAGTAGGCAGAGAGGCAGGCAGAGGGAGAGGGGAAAGCAGGCTTCCTGCTGAGCAGAGAGCCCAATGCGGGGCTTGATCCCAGGACCCTGAGATCATGACCTAAGCCAAAGGCAGAGGCTTAACCCACTGAGCCACCCAGGCCCCCTATATCTTTTTTTAATACAGTACTGTAAATGTATTTTCCTTTCCTCATGACTTCTTAATATTTTTTCCTCTAACTTATTTGATTATAAGAAAACAATATGTAATACATGTAACATACAAAGTAAGTGCTAATCAACTCTTGTTATCAGTAAGTCTTCTGGCCAATAGTAGGCTGTTATTAGTTAAGTTTTTAGGGAGTCAAAAGTTATATGCAGGGACGTTGGGGTGACTCAGTTGGATATCCTACTGTTGCTTTCAGCTCCGGTCGTGATCTTGGGGTCGTGAGATCGAGCCCCCCCATCAGGTTCCATGCCTAGCATAGAGTCAGCTTTGAATTCTCTCTCCCTCTCCCTCTGCCTCTCCTACTTGTGCACTCACGCTCTCTCTCTCAAATAAATCAATCGATCTAAAAAAATCATTATATGCAGACTTCGGACAGGGCGTGTGGTGGGGTAGGGTTGTTCATGGGTTATCTGTAGAGCTGTCCGCACTCATACAGGTAGAGAAAAAAGGATCGTATCTGCCGGCCTATGTGGACCACAAGTAGGAATGAGACAGTTCAGGTTAATTTTTAGTTGTCACATCTTTTCTTATCCGGTTTCTTCCACTGCTTTTAAGTTTTAAAGTTCTTGATGATAATTTGGTTAAATATTCACCTACATTTCCTTCTAAGTTTTGTTGTTAATTTCATTCAACTCTTTAATTTTATTTCAGTGTGAGTGATGAAAAACCAGCTTCTCATCTTCCTTGCCTGGCTGTTCCCTCTTATCTTAATTAGGATTTCTAATTTCTGTGGGGTTTCTTAGCTTTAAAACATCTCTAGGTCAGGGTGCCTGGGTGGCTCAGTGGGTTAAGCCTCTGCCTTTGGCTTAGGTCATGATCTCAGGGTCCTGGGGTCAAGCCCTGCATCGGGCTCTCTGCTCAGCAGGAAGCCTGCTTTCCCCTCTCCCTCTCTCTGTCAAATAAATAAAATATTTAAAACAACAACAACAACAAAAAAGACCATCTCCAGGTAGTGTAATAATAGTGAAATTTTACTGTGCTGCAGGTGATTTTCCGAGAACACCGTGCTCCTTCAAGAACTAATGTGCTAAATGACTCTGGGCAACTCTTTTCACCAGTCTGGGTCTCAGAATTTTCCATAAAATAGGAGACTTGAGCTGGATCAGCCCCCCACCTCCACCTCAGCCCCCTGAATATTCTGAGCCCCACAGGTTTGGCAAGGGTCCATGAGAAGGAATTGTGTGGGCAAACTTGTTTTGGAAATTGAGTTACACAAAGTGTAAAAGAGTTTCTATGTTTTATTTTACCTCTAAGATTACTAGTTATTCAGAAGCCTTTACTGGATGCCTCCTAAGCCAGGCATCCTGAGAGGCAGAGCCCTCCGGCCAAGACACCGTGGCCCCGTGGGGTTCATGCCTGTGCGGAAAGACAAACAATGGCCCTTTCTGGAGGGAACTGGGAAGGTGTGTCAGGAGTGCCGGGCAGGAGTGGGAGCTGCCCAGGTTAAGGGCAAGGGTGGCAGAGAAAAGAGCGAATAAATGCTCTCTAAGAGAGAGGACATGGAATCCTGGAGAAATCGGAGAAAGGCATGAAGCTAGGTCACTAAGGAACTTGAAAGCCTTTGGTGGGATTTTGGACTTTATCCTAGGGGGAAAAAAAGCTACTGAGAACTTTATTTTATTTTAAAAAGATTTTGCTTATTTGTTTGACAGATCACAAGTAGGCAGAGAAGCAGGCAGAGAGAGGGAGACGCAGGCTCCCGCCCGATTTGGGCCTCGATCTCAGGACCCCGAGATCGCAACCCGAGTCGAAGGCAGAGGCCCAACCTTCTGAGCCACAGGTACCCACTACTGAGAATTTTAACGGGGAGAGTGATATTTATGTTTCTGCAGGGACCCTTCTGGCTGCTTTGTGGAGAGTAGGCAGACCGCTAGGCGGCCTGTCATATTTTAGAAGAGAGGTGCTGGTGATATTGGGTGACGGGTGTGAAAATGGGGCAAAATTGGACAGGCCTGAGAACAATTATGGAGATGTAATTGCAAGAAAGAAGGGAAAGAGCATAGTTAGGAACAATTCCCCACTTTCCGGCTTGTGCCATTGGGGGGATACTGGTACCCATTCCAGGATGGTGGTGATACTGAAATGGAGAGTACTGATGGGGTGTGGAGGCCAATGAGCTTGGTTTTGGAGCCAGTATTGTGAACCCCTAAAGTAAAGAGTTTGCAGCATTTGTCAAGTTTATTGGACCCTTAATCCATTTCTTCTTGGCAGGATATCTCTCGGGGCCAGGGTTCCAGGGAACACACTTTGGTAAATGCTGTACTAGTTGCTCTCAAATTCTCTCCCAGCTCAAATAGTATCTTTCCTTATAATGCTAACAATAACCAAAAAGTGAACCGCATTGCTTGATATTTTAAATAATGTTTTGAACCGAAGTGTAAGAAAGATAGAAGGTGCACAACTGAATTTTTATAGTGACCATGCCCGGGTAATCGCCACTTAGAACAGCAGAAGGCATTGTCACAGAAGCCTGGGGGCGTTGTCTGATTTTCAGGTCTGTCCATGCAACCCTGTCCCAGGGAGGGTGGTGGGGTAGACGGCTTGGCTGAACTATCCCTTCCACTTGACCTCTCGGGGTAGCTCCATCCCCAGGACTTGGTGGCAGAGAGTGGCTTTGAAGTCAGCTCAGCCATCACTATGCCCTGATGTGCATCAAAAGTCAAGGGCCCTTGGCCTCTCTCCTTGAAGAGACTGGTAGTAACCAGTGCACAAGCCTTTGTGTCACCTCAGGAAGAAAGAGAAGTGTCTCCATCCATTAGCCGAACAATCTCCAGTAGCTCTTGATTCCTTCTGTTAATGGTGACCCCAGCACCAGGGTCAATAGTATTTACTGGGTTAACAGCTAGCTTCTGTGCTGGGAACTCGGGTAGGGGTCAACTCCATTGACTGGATTTGACTGCTGTGGCTCCTGCCTCTGGTAGGCTAGTGACACAGTGGGGCTGGAGAGCGTGGGGCTGGCCTCCGAGTACTGGTACTTGTTTCCTGCAGATGTTCATGGTAAGGGAAGTTGTCATAGGTCCTGGCACTGGAAAAGTCTTCCCGCATTCCCCTTCTAAATTTAAGTGCTTCTGGCTTTGGTCTCATTCTACATGAAAGTGTTTTTATGGCTCAGGGAGGTAGAAACAGGAAGAAATTTTGGAACATGCACATTTGGTCCTTTATCTTCTGGCTTAGTGAAGATGTGGTTTTAAGGACATTGGGGATCTGTCAGTTCTCCAGATCCCTCCCAGCCCTGTAATTCTATGATCTAATAGAATTTACAACAATATGTATTCTGGTAGTGACTGGTGAAGATTGCTTTGAAGGGATTACAGATGGTTCTGTAAGTATATACTTTTAGAAGAACATAATGCAATTTGCTTTCTAGCCCCAAACCCTAAAAATAATTAGGTAGGAGTTCAGATGAGTGTTAAAAGGCAGTTGTTTCTGGTGAATCCAAATGGATTTAAAAAATCAATTTCATTTATCCTCAGAGGAAGACTTGCATTTTAGATTTCTTATGGTTTATTGAGTAGTAAAGCACAATGACCATGCTGGCATGAGAAAAGTAAGCAATGAGAAAAAATCAGAGCAACACTCCAAATTCAAATTAAGTATAATGGAGTGAGAGGAAGGAATTTCAGAGTGTGGGAGGGAGTAATGCAACTGAGACTTCAAGTGTTGGCCTTGAGGGATTCTCGCTCGGTCAGATGTGTGACTTCAACATATGGCTTCCATCTGACTACGTCTGTAGCCCCTCGTGCTTTGGAATCGTCCTGACCCATCTGGTTTCCTTTCATGAGATCGGAAGGAGACTCTGTCCCTGAAGTTCAGGTCAGAGCTCAGCATCATGGGTGCATCGAAGGGTGGAGACCGCTCAGAGGGGAGTCGAGGGCGTCTGGACAGCGGTGGCCACACCGTGGACAGCCTTCATGTAGGCACAAGAGAACCATTTTGGGGGTTTGTCTTCAATAACCTTTTATAATGAAAAGATAATACCTTTGATGTGGAAAATTTAGAAGAAAACAGAGAGGTACTGGGTGCCTGGGTGGCTCAGTGGGTTAAATCCTCTGCCTTCGCCTCAGGTCATGATCCCAGGGTCCTGGGATCGAGCCCCGCATCAGGCTCTCTGCTCAGCAGGGAGCTGGTTTTCCCTGCCCCTTCTGCCTGCCTCTCTGATTCCTTGTGATCTCTGTCTGTCAAATAAATAAATAAATATCTTAAAAAAAAAAAAAAGAAAAGAAAACAGAGAGGTACCAAGAGGAAGTTGTAATCTTGTTTTTTAGAGCCATTGTGATTGCTTCCTTTTCTTTTTCTTTTTTTTTTTTTTTCTTTTTTGGCTGGGGAGACTCACTAACTAAGTGATACTTTTAGGAATTAACATGAGATGGCAATGTAGGGTGTACCAAGGGAAGAGCTAAGGCAGGGAGATGACTTAGGAGGCCAATCCATGGGTCACTGGGCAAAATGGTGGTGGTAGCCATGACCAAGAGGAGGAAGGGGCAGATCTGAGGCAACTGGAAATGGGGATGAGTTGAGATGTGGACAGAGACTGAGATGACGTCACAGGTGACATGGAGAGTGCCACTGGATGTGGGAGAATGTACTGTTCATTCATTCAACAGAAGTGGATTGAGTTCCTACCACACACATGGAACTTAGAGCGCGATGGAGGAAGACAGACAAAAAGAAAATTAAATAGCTCCAGGACATAGCATGTTGCGTGATAATAAGTGCTATGGGGAAAAATCAAGCAAATTGAAAACAACCTGATAATAAAACGCCAAGGTCATAACCAGGAACCATAGATCAACCACAGCATTTCCCCGGAAGCCTTGGCTCGCCAGGTACGTTTTCATCTTGTGATCGACCTTGATCTACTGATCTTGCTGAAGGACAGTTTATGGCCCTTTCACCTTTTTTTTTTTTAATTTTTAAAGATTATTTTTAAGTAATCTGTACATATAGTGTGGGGCTCAAACTTACAACCTTGAGGGCAAGAGTCACCTGCTCTACTGGCTGAGCCAGCCAACCCTCCCACTTACCTTTATTTTAATGGATGAATGAATGAGTAGTCAATTTAAGTCTGACCTCTGACCAGTGTTGAAATCCAGAAGACATTCTAATAATTAAAGGTTCTTAGGCCCTTTTTGGTGGGGTCAAAAATGCCCTTGAGAATGCAGTGGAAGATTACGGATCTCCTTCCCGACAAACCGGACTTAGTGTTATTACATGCAGTTCCCCGGGATGCACAGGGTCAGCCGGCCCATGAGGAGATGGCCCACCAAGCACCTGAGAGCATGGCCACGTTTTTCTTGTGAGAACTAGTTGGAACCTCAAATCTTGACCCCAGAAAAGTGTCCCGCCCACGTTACATCCTATAGCATGACAAAGATTTGGGCCTGGAAGTTTTTTCAAGGGCACCAGTGTCCCAGACTGCTTAGAGCAGGGAAGTCTGAACCAGCGAGTCTGGTCAGGAGATGGCAGGCGCGACCCAGGAGAGGGGTCGTGAAGGCCGCACTGCAGCTCTGGGGAAGGTCAAAGCCAGCACACATTCAGAAAGGGCAGAGGGGGTGGGCTACCTGTGGAGAGTGAAGGGAAAAGGATGTAGACAGGGCTCTGGGTGTGGTGCCTGGTTGGCTCAGTTGGTGGAACCTTTGACCTTCAAGCTCAGGGTCATGAGTTCAAGCACCATGCTGGGCATGGAGCCTACTTAAAAAAAATAAATAAAAGAGAACTCTGGGTTTGCAAGCCCAGAACAGGCAAAAGAGGCCCTCGGATCGAAGGTGAAGAAGGGAACTGTTTTGATAGCAGGTTCCATTTGCTGCTTATACAATCATCAAGCCCATACTGTTTGGACACTTTTACCCCTAGTGGCTGAACTTGTAGACACGATAGAAATGATAAATCACATTTATGGGCATCTTGAACTTTTCTTTCATGGTAAACACGGACTTCATTGCTCTCAGCTCCAGCGGCCCGGCTCCCCTGTTCTCCACAATCCGTTTCCAGTTGTCCTACGACCTGTATTATATTGTACATAGTTGTGTGATGACACTGTCCCCAAGTTAAATGAAAATTGCTTTTAAAGGGTATTTACAAATAGTTTCTATTGCATCCCCGGCCTAAATCATAACAGCTCAACATTCTAAGGGCACAGTGTGAAATGTTACACTGTGATAAAGTTCAGGTTGAATGTGTAGGCTGTGTCTGGGGGAAAGGACAGCCTATAGGCCTCTGTAAGTTGTGACATCTTAGCTCTCTGAGCGCTTATGGCCGTGTGTGTGTGTGCAAAAGCACAGGAGAAGTGCTCAGCAGGCCAGGCCTGCTGCTAACAGCAGCCACCTTCAAGGAGGAAGGTGGGAATGGGGTAAGGGGACAGGATTTTCCCTTTTCCCTACATACTCCAGTATCATTTGAATCTTTTATTTTTTTTTCAAAGATTTTATTTTTATTTACTTGACAGAAAGAGAGCACAAGCAGGGGCAGGGCAGGCAGAGGGAGAGGGAGAAGCAGGCTCACCGAGCAGGGAGCCTGATGTGGGGCTCGATCCCAGGACCCCAGGACCATGACGTGAACCGAAGGCAGACGCGGAATGACTGAGCCGCCCAGGGACTCCATCATTTGAATTTTTTAAATGGAGAATATATTTTCAAATCCCTTGTGAAATTTAAAACAACTAAAGAAAGATGGAGGCAAAAATCTCAAGGCCAACACAGCTGGTGGAAACAGATTCCTAAACCTTTGAGAAAATAGTAAAGATCAACTCAATTTCAGGGCACCACAGACAGACTGGCTTTTTTGTTGTCCTGAGTACAACTTGTCATGTGGTCTGCCATTTTGAGGAGTAAGATAAGTGCTGGTTTCAGAATTTCTTCCTGAGGATGTAGCTGAGACACTTAGCTGTGTCCAGGACACACCACAAGCCAGGTGGCTAGACCCCCTCCCAGGCCAGGATCTTTCCACATCCACGTCAGGGATTGGCACTCTTGGCTTGTTGCTGTTCTCAGAGTGTGACCGAGCTTGTCCCGAGGGTGAAACCCCAAATGCTGAAGGCCAGGGGATCACCACCCCGCTCTTCCTGAGCTACTTTTAGAAAAGATTCGAATGACACAACTATAACCAGAGTTTTAGGGTTATTTTACACAAAGGGCTCCTCACAGTCCTGTGGTACCTGCCTCACAGCCTGTTTTGTACGGTGACAAAATCTCTTGGCAAGATGAGGGTCTCCTCCCGTGTCACCTGCTTTCTACACGTGGATCGGCCTCCTCGGGCTGTTTGAACCAAGGGCCATCCGCTGGGCACCGAGAACCCCAGAACTTGATAGTCTGACAGTTCTGGAGGCTGGATGTCTAAAATCAGGGGGACATCAGGGTCAAGTTCTCTTTGAGACTCTGGGTAGAATCCTTCTTTGCCTCTTCCTGTTTCTGCTGTGGCTGGAAACCCCCGGTGTCCCTCGCCTGGCAGTCAACTCCTCCAGTCAGCACATGGCATTTCCTCGTGGGTCCGTCGTCACATGGTGTCTTCCCTCTTCTTGTGAGGACATTAGTCATATTGGATGAAGGGCCCACTCTACTCCAGTGTGACCTCACCTTAACGAATCACATCTGCAAAAAGCCTAGTTCCGGGTACGTAATGGGGGTCAGGACTGCAACCTATCTGTTCCCAAGCATGGTAAGATGCCGAAGCCAGAACTCGAGCACCCATCTCTCTTCCCCACCAAACCAACCTTATGACGATTCATTTCCTGTCTCTCTTCTTTAAAAAAAAAAATCATCATATGTAGATGTTGGTAACTGATAGTGCACTAGGAAAGTTCTGGAAGGAGGATCTAGTACCTGCTGGGAGACTAATCCCAGACAATTACAGAGGAGAATTTACTGGTGGGGTGCTATCCTGGCAGGAAATTGTGGTGCCAAACTCCTGGCTACTGTTAAAACACGTTGGGCTCGTCTTCTCCAGATTTTGCCAAGCCCGTAAAATTGTAGTGGGTGTGGCTGACGTCATTTGAAATTCTGTAGGCTCGACACCTCATAAGCTGAGTAAATGTGTTTGTGTGTATGTGTGTGTGTGTGCGCGCACCTGTGTGTGAGGTCAGCTTTCTGTGTGATGGTGGTGTTAGCCGAGTGGCTCAGGATTTCCATGGACATCTCTTGCTAAAGGAAGCTTTATGACCTAAAGCCTGTAAACTTGAATATTATGGCAAATTATACAGAGCCGTTTAAGTGATTTTCTTCTTTTAGTGAATAGTAGAACTCAGGATTTTTTTTTTCACCGACCCTGATGTGTCCACTGGACACAGGCTTTTGGCTACAGAATTTGAGCGGAGAAAGAAAAACAGAGAAAGCTGGAACAGTGCTGGGCCGCCATGGCCCCCTGGAGCTGCGTGCGGGGGTGGGGGGGGGGAAGGACATCTTAGATGCGCGAGAAGAGACCGGGAGAGAGGCAGAGACACCAGACGCCAACCTGAACTGGGAAGAATATAGGCCAGTGTTGCTTGCTGGAAGCTGACATCATAGAGTGTGGGTGAATTATAAAGGTGACCTTTTATTTTTTATTTTGTTGTATTTAGAGAGGGAGAGGGAGGGGCAAAGAGAGGCAGAAAGAGAATCTCCAGTGCAGACTCTGCACTGAACGTGGGGCCCAGGTCGGGTCCATCTCACGACCCAGAGATCATGACCTGAGCCGAGATCAAGAGTTGGACACTTAACCAGCTGAGCCACCCAGGTGCCTCTAAAGGTGACCTTTCTTTTTTTAATGAAGATTATTTATTTATTAACTTGAGAGGGAGAGAGCACGAGAAAGGGTGAGGGGCAGAGGGAGAAGCAGACTCTCCACTGAGCAGGGAGCCCGACACGGGGCTCGATTCATGACCTGAGCCGAAGGCAGACACTTAAGCGACTGAGCCACCCAGGCGACCCTCCAGCAGTTTTAAGTATATCTGTATGTGTAAGGGGGGATTTACTACCAGACCATGCAATTACGACATCTCTCATGACCTGATGGTGACATCCATGAACAAAAAGTCATGGATGCCGTGGAGCTGCCTCTCCAGCAAGAGAAGTTGTATGTTTGTTGGGGCAGATTCCCCGGGTCAGTAAGGAGAAAGCTGTGTTTTTAGAAATCAGACCCCTCACACTGAGGCTCGAATATTACAATTCCGTAGTCTTAGGAAACTAATCAATTATCCACTTATCTCTTTACTGAATACATTGATAGGACAGAAGTAAATTCTAGAAGTGAATTAAAGCGAGACCTATAAAAAATTGCTTTAGAGACGCAGCTAGATGTGGAGGTTTGAGGGTAAAGTAAAACTTCACCAAGTCCTAAGCTCCCGGAACTGCAATATTCACAGGCAGACAAGATGTGAAACTGACCCAAGGTCACAGTCAGGGTTGCTGGGTAGATTTGGGTAGGTTTCCTTTTCAGTGATGGTTGTGCTGGCATGTTCTGAGTCAGACTTAGAAGAAAGTGGATACGCCCTTGGACAAATTGGGGAAAGGAGAAGTTGAAAAACATGGCCAATATTAGTATCATTAATATGCTAATTCAACAATGAAAATGTATCGAGTGCTTGCTCAATGCTCTACGCTCTTAAGGAGGCATTTTCAGGATGTGCACGTTTTAGGCGCCGGCTTTTTAAATGACACTTCCCTTGCATTTCAAGACAGTGCTTTTTGTTTTGTTTTGTTTTTGGAAAGCCCGTCTGATTTTATAATGGAAGGATTCATTTAGCGGAAATTCAGTTTAAGGAAACTTTAAAAAATTTTGTTCTGCATGAGGTGAGAGATGTTTAGACTGAGAAGGTTGTGGGGGCTTTTTTGTTTGTTTGTTTTTGCTTTCTGGTTTTTTTTTTTTTTTTTGAGAGAGAGAGAATGGGTTGTGGGGGGAGGGGCAGAGTGAGAGAGAAGAGAAAGAACCCCAAGCAGGCTCCACGTCCAGCACAGAGCCAGATGTGGGGCTCCATCCTGTGACCCTGATATCATGACCTGAGCCAAAATCAAGAGTCAGATGCTTAACTGATTGAGCCACCCAGGTGCCCCAAGAAGGGGGTTTTAATATGCACCAATGCAGTAAAAATGCTTACATGATATCCAGTACATGAGCTTGAATCACCAAAAAGCAGAATGTTTTATAGTAGGCTCTTTCTTTTCTTCTTCTTCTTCTTCTTTTTTTTTTTTTTTTAAAGATTTTATTTATTTGTCAGAGAAAGAGAGAGAGAGAGAAAGCACACACACAAGCAGCCAGAGTGGCAAGCAGAGGAGGAGAGAGAAGCAGGCTGCGAGCCGAGCAAGGAGCCTGATGCGGGACTCGATCCCAGAACCCTGGGATCATGACCAGAGCTGAAGGGAGCCACTCACCCGACTGAGCCACCCCGGCACCCCTACAGTAGGCTCTTTCTTAAAGAGAGAAACCGTGTCCTAAGAAATCTCTGGAAAGACAGAGATCCCATCCTTAACCACCTTCGTGTCACCCACAGACCCCAGCTCCGAACTTGGAGTATAAAACTCTCTCAAAGCATCTTCTCGGAAGGAATGCTTGATCTGGGTATCCAAAACCTGAAAGTGTCATTTCTTGACCTACGATTGTCGTGGTTGTTTTTTAAAAAAATGACATTTTCCCTGCTCTTGGTGATAATTAATGCTTAGTTCAGTCTGCAGGGTTTGGAGGAAGACATCTGAACAATAGCTAGACAAGACAAAGCCTGTTAAATCTTGTGCAGGCTTCTCCCTCTACTAATGTGGTTTAGAATTATATGTTAGGAGCATTGTATACCAGAAGAATATTGATTGCATTTCAGATAATGCAATTTACAGTTAATAAGATGGTTAGGCTGGTCCAAGGAAATATTTGTTTTGTTCAATAATGTTAGATGGAAAACATACATTTTAATAAATACTGCATGAGAACAATCCTTCTGGGTAAACTTTAAGGAAATAAACATACAACCATATGGCTACACATTGGTGAATTTTCACATCTCTGCAATCTGGAGAGATGTATTCTCAGTAGTTCTTTGCTTTACGAATAGGTTATTTTAAATTGTTCTCGTAGTATCAGAACTTTGTCTGGCATTTCTTATGTAATCTTTAACATCTAAGAACAATTTGTTATAAAACAGGATACACAGTATGATTCCATTTGTTTAAATATGTGTGTGTGTGTGTGTGTGTAGTCACATACACACACATACATACGCACATATAAACATACACACATTTATGGTTACACACACACACACACACACACACACACACACAATGCTGGAAGATTAACCACTTCACAGTGGTCATGATGAGGAGTAGGGCAGAGTGAGATTATAGGTATTTTTACGTTTAGAGTGATAGATTGCTATGATACTTGATTTTATAATAAGCACGTGTTTCTTATGCAATCAGAAAAAGATGTAGGGGCACCTGGGTGGCTCAGGTCATGATCTCAGGGTCCTGGGATCGAGCCCCGCATCGGGCTCCCTGCTCAGTGGGGTGTCTGCTTCTCCCACAGGCCTCTGTTCTTCCCCTGCTTGTGTACTCTCTCTTGCTCGCTCACTCTCTCTCTCTCTCAAATAAATAAAATCTTAAAAAAAAAAAAAATAAAAGGCTCTGTTCTGGGCCGCACACCACACCTACTGGTGAGGAGCCAGGATTCTGGTGGGATGGAGCCTCTCGCCTCCCAGTGGCCTCTCCCCTCCCAGTGGCCTCTCCCAGGGGTGTCCGTTATATTCTTCCCCAGACAGGGCTTCTCCAGCCATCGACGGGGAAAGACCAGTTTTGTTTTGCTTTTTATTTCCCCCAAGCCTTCCAGACGGATACTTTAATAAAATCAGTAAAAATGAGTTACTGGAAAAATGAAATTAAAAAACAAGGAAGACATACAAAATTCAGGGTCCAATATTTTTATTATTAGATTGAAAAGACATACAACCCCTCGGGCAAATTGATTTTAAGAAGGGGTTCTCAACTGTGGGGTAGGGGTGATTTTCCCCCCCCACACTGAGGGGACATTTGGCAATGTCTGGAGATAGTTTCAGCTGTTGCAGCTGGGGAGGGGGTTTTCCTGGCGTCTGGTGGGCGGAGACCCGGGAGACTGTGACATGCCCTGCAGTGCCCAGGACAGCCCACCCCCCACCCCATGCTAAGGAATAATCAGGCTCAAAATACCAACAGTGCCAAGGCTGAAAAACCCTGTCTTAAAACTTTTTAGGTGATTAGTTTTTATATTTTCCTCTGGGCAGATGGGTGACATTTTGGCCCCCTGCCCCAGGGACAACAGGTGAAGAACTGCCCTAATGTACGGACTTTGAACTCTGACCCAGTAAGGTTGTCCGACAGTCGTGACCAGAATTCTCTACTGCTTGACACCAGGGAGACTTTGTCATAATCAAGAGGCCAGAAGGAGCACAGGAAGGTGAAGCGCGGTGATGTAATCCAATATAACGTGGGAAACATGACTCTTGGAGACAGGCGGGTGGGGCTCGCCCAGGAGCCTGGGAAAGCGATTAGTGGCTCTGGGCCTCCATTTTCCCATCTGTGAAATGGGAACCCCACCCTCTGCAGAGGGCTATCGTGAGGATCGAGTATAACTAATGGGATCCAAAAGGGCTTAAGACGCAGCGGCACCAACACCCAGCCCTGGGTTAGCGCGACTCCTCTGTCACAGGGCCCGGCCGGCCGCAGGTCACGGCCAGCCTCAGAGCACTGTCCCTTCTTGCCAGTCCTCTCGTTTCTGTGGTGCTGCCGCGGGCAACACCGCTGACATTTTCTCCTCGTCAGAGAAGACCGGGGCTCCCCGGGACCTTTCTGCCTCCAGCCAGAGAAGGAGCGAGGGCCCGAGCGAGGCCGACCTCCCCGGGGAAGACGGAAGGAGCCGCTGGTGTGGAAAGTCCAGGCAAGTGCGCGGACCCGCCGGTGTCACTGGGCCCTCGCCGCTCGCCTTTAACACGGAGCGGCGGGAAGGGAGCTCGGAGGAAGGAGGAAAGTCCCCGCGGAACTGTGCATTTTGTCCCGCCCGGAGCCGTCTGAAGAGCAGAGCCGGGCTCCCGCGCGCTCCCGCTGGCGAAGGGCATCAGGGAGCCGATTAGTGGAGAAGCTTCCACTCAGCCCACGAGGCGGCCCCAGCGCGGCCCGCTCCGGCTTTGGCAGGGACGACCGACCCGAGAGGTCTCACCTGGCGAATTCCAGCTGCTCCTTCACAAGTGACGTCCCGCTGGCTCCTGTGCCCACCGGGCGAGGCAGGAGCGGCGGGCCCAGCGCCTGGCACCTGGCACTGCTCCCCATGCTGCGGGGCACCGGGACCCAGACCCAGGGCCGAACCGCTGTCCTCGGTCCCCGGGGAGAGGCAGCTGGGATAGGACATCCTGCAAGGCCAAGGCCGGGGCCGAGCCAGGGGTAGGGGTGACCCTCCCTTCAGGGCAGGCGTGCGCTCCTGCCGAGGTGTGGTACCATCTCTGCTTCCAGAACTGTTGGTCGCTCCCAGAACCCTTGTCGCTGCCCCGTCTGAGTCACGCCCTGGACCCGGTGGGAGGGCGGCTCTGTGTGCGTCGGGGGCAGCGGCAGGTGCTTCGCAGTGACAGCTGCCGTTGAGGCTGCCATGGGGGGGGGGGGGCAGGTGGGGAAGTCCTCCCCCACCAGTCCAGAGGCTAGAAGCCACTGCGCTGGCGGGGACAGGGATGGATGGGGGGAGCCAAGCATGAATAGCAGGTTTGTTAACAGTTACCAGTAGCTGCGGGTAAGGAAAAATCTGTTCGGTTCCACACGCACATTATTTCAGCTCCCTCTTCAGGGCGGCGTCGCTCCCCGCCAGGATCTTGGCTGCTGTCAGTGGAGGGAATGGGAGAAAGATGGCTCATTGATCACCTTCTGTACCCAAGGCACCGGGAGACCCTGGGCCCACAAGACAGTTAAGACATTATTTATCTCCCACAGATGCCCACAGTCTGGACAGGGACATGAACTATAAACTACTAATGACCTTGCGTGGGTCAAGTGCTATAAGAATGCATTTAGAAAGGGTTTAGGAACAGAGGGGAAGGAGCCCAGGAGTGTCCAGGAACAAAGAAATGGTCCCTGCACGCTCTTGACAGGCTTTCCACATTCGGAGCCAGGGATGATTGATATCATGCTCAGACTAGGTCGCAAACACTTCCTCATGCTATGACTCTTTAATTCTGATTCATATTCTCAGGTTTTGCAATGCTGGCAGAACATAGCGTCTAAAAGTGTATCTTAATCCCACATACCCAGATTTTTCCTCCTGATATATTATTAAAACGTTTTGTTTTGTTTTGTTTTTTACCGAGCGCATACTTGGTGTTACCATTAACTTGCGTTCTGTATGATGTGCCTTTCATTTCCAAAAGCAATTCATTCGTAGAGATGTTCCTGCAGATCATTAAGTCTGGTACTCTGGCACTGGGCATAATTGGAGGATGAATCCAATACTCATCTCAAACAAACAGTTCCTACACATAGCCATGCAACATTTGAGATCTCTTCCTATTTTCAAAGAAAAACATATACAAGTATGGGATGTATACACATGTGTATATATCATGTACAGATATATGTATATATCATGTATGTACGATGTATACTCACCTTTTTAAAAATGTTAGTCTCGATTTTTTTTTTCTATTAAATCAGGCAACGAGTGCCTTTGCAAGACTGAGCTCTTGGTAGACAAGCCCCGTGATTCAGCTTTGCCATGGTGAGGTATTCTAGGGACTTTTATTTTATTTTATGACTTTTTTTCCTAGGGTCTTTTAAAAGTATGGAGACATCACCAGGATTAGTAAAAACAGCATCTTCAAAATCATGCAAACTGAAAGTACAAAAAAAGACCACTTTAGCTTTTGATGGTTTGATGAAACTTTCTATTCACTGGCTTAGTAATTCATAAGCATCAAAGTCAAGGAAATTGTGGTGACATAATTTGGCAGCCACGACTTCTGAGTCTCAGAAATGATCCGTTGAATCGAACGTAGTATTTCTTTTTAATTTGGAATGGGTAAAATATAGATTCGCGGTTTTAGCATAAGAATCAGTTTAATGACTGGAAAAAGCCTTTGAGAAAATTTGCCCCAAACCCATCATTTAACAGATGAATACTATCAGAATACAGCTGGTTTATGACTGGAAACTCCTTGAACCCACTGTGGCTCACCTGCCTGATCTGTGAAATGAGAAACTGGGCTGTATAAACTCTTGTTCCCTACACTGCCAACATATTGTAGGAGTCTAGTAAATGGTTGTTGAATGAATACACTTAATGCCCAGAGAGGCTGGTTGATTTGCACGAGATCACACAGCTAGTCAGGGACAGAGGCAACTCTTCTGACTCTCTGCCTTTGATAGTTACATAGAATAGGTTTAGAATATAGATCTTGACTTTTGTAAAAGTACATAGAGATTAATGAGGAATACACCGTAAGAGAGACATAACAAAATTCTACACTAAAACCAAGTCAAAATGTCAATTACATTTCAATTATCTGCATATCCACTTTTTAAAAAAATTTTTTTATAAACATATAATGTATTTTTATCCCCAGGGGCACAGGTCTGTGAATTGCCAGTTTTACACACTTCACAGCACTCACCATAGCACATACCCTCCCCAATGTCCATAACCCCATCCCCCTCTCCCAAACCCCCTCCCCCCAGCAACCCTCAGTTTGTTTTGTGAGATTAAGAGTCACTTATGGTTTGTCTCCCTCCCAATCCCATCTTGGTTCATTCATTCTTCTCCTACCCCCTTCACCCCCCATGTTGCATCTCCACTTCCTCATATCAGGGAGATCATGTGATAGTTGTCTTTCTCCAATTGACTTGTTTCGCTAAGCATGATACCCTCTAGTTCCATCCACATCGTTGCAAATGGTAAGATTTCGTTTCTTTTGATGGCTGCATAGTATTCCATTGTATATATATACCACATCTTCTTTATCCATTCATCTGTTGATGGACATCTAGGTTATTTCCATAGTTTGGCTATTGTAGACATTGCTGCTATAAACATTGGGATGCACGTGCCCCTTCGGATCACTACGTTTGTATCTTTAGGGTAAATACCCAGTAGTGCAATTGCTGGGTCATAGGGCAGTTCTATTTTCAACATTTTGAGGAACCTCCATGCTGTTTTCCAGAGTGGCTGCACCAGCTTGCATTCCCACCAACAGTGTAGGAGGGTTCCCCTTTCTCCACATCCTCACCAACATCTGTCATTTCCTGACTTGTTAGTTTTAGCCATTCTGACTGGTGTGAGGTGGTATCTCACTGTGGTTTTGATTTGTATTTCCCTGATGCCGAGTGATGTGAAGCACTTTTTCATGTGTCTGTTGGCCATCTGGCTGTCTTCTTTGCAGAAATGTCTGTTCATGTCTTCTGCCCATTTCTTGATTGGATTATTTGTTCTTTAGGTGTTGAGTTTGCTAAGTTCTTTATAGATTTTGGACACTAGCCCTTTATCTGATACGTCGTTTGCAAATATCTTCTCCCATTCTGTCAGTTGTCTTTTGATTTTGTTAACTGTTTCCTTTGCTGTACAAAAGCTTTTGATCTTGATGAAATCCCAATAGTTCATTTTTGCCCTTGCTTCCCTTGCCTTTGGCGATGTTCCTAGGAAGATATTGCTGCGGCTGAGGTCGAAGAGGTTGCTGCCTGTGTTCTCCTCAAGGATTTTGATGGATTCCTTTCTCACATTGAGGTCCTTCATCCATTTTGAGTCTATTTATGTGTGTGGTGTAAGGAAATGGTCCAATTTCATTTTTCTGCATGTGGCTGTCCAATTTTCGCAGCACCATTTATTAAAGAGGCTGTCTTTTTTGGACATTCTTTCCTGCTTTGTCGAAGATTAGTTGACCATAGAGTTGAGAGTCTATTTCTGGGCTCTCTATTCTGTTCCATTGATCTATTTGTCTATTTTTGTGCCAGTACCATGCTGTCTTGATGATGACAGCTTTGTAATAGAGCTTGAAGTCTGGAATTGTGATGCCACCAACTTTGGCTTTCTTTTTCAATATTCCTTTGGCTATTCGAGGTCTTTTCTGGTTCCATATAAATTTTAGGGTTATTTGTTCCATTTCTTTGAAAAAAAAAAAAAGGATGGTATTTTGATAGGAATTGCATTAAATATGTAGATTGCTTTAGGTAGCATAGACATTTTCACAATATTTGTTCTTCCAATCCAGGAGGATGGAACATTTTTCCATTTCTTTGTGTCTTTCTCAGTTTCTTTCATGAGTACTTTATAGTTTTCTGAGTATAGATTCTTAGCCTCTTTGGTTAGGTTTATTTCATATCCACTTTTTTTTAAAAAATGATTTTATTTATTTATTTGACAGACAGAGATCACAAGTAGGCAGAGAGAGAGGGAAGCAGGCTCCCTGCTGAGCAGAAAGCCTGAAGCGGGGCTCCATCCCAGGACCCTAAGATTGTGACCTGAGCCAAACGCAGAGGCTTAACCCACTGAGCCACTCAGGTGCCCCTGCATATCCACTTTTTAATCATAGGCTGGCGTCCCTTAGATGGCCAGCTTCTGTCCCTTATGTACAAGGGTTGTGGGTTGAATTGTGGCTGTCCCCTACTCCCAAAATACATGCTGAAGTTCTAACCCTTGGTAGTTGGATTTGTGACCTTACTTGAAAATAAGATCTTTGCTGATATATCAAGTTAAGATGAGGTCTTTAGGGTGGGTCCAAATCCAGTATAACTGGTGTCTGCACAAGAGGGGGGAAATTGGCCAGAGATATCAGCGAAGGAGGCCGTGTGACACTGGAGGCAGAGATTGGAATTATGTTGCCATTAAGCCAAAGAACACCTGGAACTACCAGAAGCTGGGAGGGGCAAGGAAGGACCCTTCCCTAGAGGCTTCAGAGGGAGCACCTCCCTGCTTACGCCTTGATTTCAGATTTGTAGCATCTATAACTATGAGAGAATGATCTTCTATTGTTTTAAGCCACCCAGTTTGTAGTACTGTGGTAGGGAAGCCCTAGGAAATGAACGTACCCTTCATATTTCTTTGGGTTTACGGGGGCCCGGTTGGGTTCTTCTCTCTCAGGAATCTCAGATGGTGGCTGGGCCTGGAGTTATCTGCAGGTTCGGCTGGGTTGGATCTCCAAGATGGTGCATCTCCATAAGCACAGCTGATGCTGAGTTTGGTTGGGGACTCAGGTGGGGCCGTGAGCGGAAATACTAGCACGTGGCCTCTCCTTGTAGTGTGGGTTTCTCACAGCATGGTGGTGACTCGAGGATGACCATTCCAAAGAGGCGGAAAGTAAAAAATGCTGAGCTAATAAGGCCTTGGCCAGAAATTGGAATGACATCTGTTCTGCTGCATTGTTAGTCACACATCTCAAGGGGCTATAACTCAACTCAAAGCCAAATGTTAGTGACCGAGGGACAGTTCTTTGAGATGTTCTGAGCCGTTGTACCCTGCTGGTAGTATCAATGAACAAGATTAGGTGGGAGGCTGGGGTGCCTGGGTGGCTCAGTGGGGTAAGCAACTGCCTTTGACTCAGGTCATGATCTCAGGGTCCTGGGATCGAGCCCCACTTTGGGCTCCCTGTTCAGCGGAGAGCTTGCCTGCCCCCCTGCCTGCCTCTCTGCCTACTTGTGATCTCTCTCTGTCAAAAACATAAATAAAAATCTTAAAAAAAAAAAAAAAAGATTAGGTTGGAGGAAACATTATTGCTTAGGATAGCAAATGCTACTCTGGGACCCAGAAGGGCTAATGAAGGGTACTAAAGGGTTCTTAGGGTTCTAAAGGTAAGGAGAGCTTCTTCAATCCATTGTCCCCCATGAGAAACTTTCTCACCACTGAGTCATACCTTGGGAGGCTGGAGGAGACAGTTCCTTTCTCCTTGCTTTTGAATCATTTATTGTAATGGTTATACCATGTTCAGTGAGTTCCTAGCTCATGAGGAGGGAGTCTCCATAAAGGCCTCACAAAATTCTTTGCTCAGTACACCTTTGTTAAATGCCTCCTAGGGGTCCTAGGGGTCCACATTGTGTTGCCTGCTGAGATAAGGAAATAAGAGGAATTTTAGAAGTTAAAATAAAAAATGCCTGTGACCTAGGGAGATACAGCCAGGAAGTGTCTTGTAACTTTCTCTTTCTTTCACCTTTCTGAGCTATAGAAGGGTAGCAGCTCTGGGTCTCCGAGCTGTCCTGGCCCTGTCTGTCTCTAGACATTTTTTCTTTTCCCACAGAGTGGCTGCCCTGAGCTGCTGTCTGGGCCTGAGGAGACCCCCAGAGTCCACAGCACTGGGGCAGACACATTTTAGTGATGTGAAATATATGTGAAATATGGTTCTTATGACCTGAGAGGTTAGTACCTGGAAGGCTCACCCTCTGGGAGAGAGATTCCTGTTGTTCCTCTGGGGGAGGAGACCCAGAAACAGAATTCAAAATGGTTAGAAGAAATAGCTCTACCAAACATCTGGTGTGGACTGCACAAGGCTACTTTTGGGATCTTCACAGAAGGCGTTGCCTCTTGTGATGGGGATGATGGCCTTTATATGGCCCATACCCTTGAAGGATCCTTGGTGGCATCAGGGACCTCCAAAGGGAGGAGTGAGATGGGGGCCGGGGAGAGACTTGAGGCCCCTTATCCTTTTCAAAATAAAATTTCCGGGGGAGGGGAGGGTGGGCCCCTGAGTGGCTCAGTCAGTTAAGCACCTGACTCTTGATTTCGGCTCAGGTCATGATCTCAAGGTTGTGAGATCGAGCCCCATGTTGGGCTCCATGCTGGGCATGGAGCCTGCTTAATATTCTCTCTCTCTCCCTCCTCCTGCCTCTCTCCCCCTCTTAAAAAATAATAATAAAATTTACATAGACTTTATTTTTCAAGCAGTTTTATGTTCACAGCAAAATGGAAAGGGAGGTTCAGAGAGTCCCCATTTCCGTCTGCCCCCACATGCGCACAGCCTCCCGCCATCAACATCCTCCTCCAGAGTGGGACATTGTTACAAACGGTGAACCTCCACAGACACACCCTCATCACCTAGAGCCCATAGCCAGCACTGGGGTCCCCTCTTGGTGCGGACATTCTGTGGGTTTGACAAATTTACAGTGGTAGGTAGCCCCACTACGGTATCATAAACAGCTATTTCTCTACCTTAAAAATTCTCTGCTCCTCCTCCTCCTCATTCCTTCCTCCCTCTACTCCCCACAACCACTGATTTTCTTACTATCCCCACAGTTTTACCTTTCCCTTTATCCCTCTCTAACCAGAGCAGATCTGGGTCTTTTTTTTTTTTTTTTTTAAGTGTATTTATTATTTATTTAAGTGATCTCTGTGCTCAACGTGGGGCTCAAACGCTTGACCCCTGAATCAGAGTCCCGCACTCTTCCAACTGAACCAACCAGGCACCCCAGGAGAGCTGATCTGTTTCATGTACTGGGTTTCTGTTTAAGGTTTCATTTCGAGACTAGATTATGCTGCTTAAACAGAAAAAAAAAAAAAAGGTTTTATGTTACTGGGCAGTGTCTTGACCTCCTTCCTTATTAGCTATGTGACCTTTGGCAAGTCACTTCACCTCTCTGAAACTCAACTTCTCATCCATAAAATGGGGCTAATGAGGGCTGCGTCCCATGAGTGCTAATGTGTCTGTGCAGTGCTGGGCACACAGTAGGGCCAACCAGGGGGAATGACCTCTTTCTGCATCTTATGCTCACTTTCCACATTTAGTTCCCAAGGTCTGCCAGTTTCGCCTCTAGAATTCTAGAATCTCTCTCTTTTCTCATCTCATTACTAGCCCTTTCTAGCTTAGGCTTGATCTGATTTAGTGTCTGAAGACAGTGACTGGGCCGCATACCTCTGCTGAAAGTTCTGTAACGCAATGAAGCAGGGAGACGTTATTTAGCAGTTTGGAGATGATCCTGGGCCGAAGCAGGCAGGCAGGCTGTTTCCTAGCGCAGTTCTTTGGGGCTCCCCCCCAGACCCCAGGGCCCACTGACAAACCACTAGGAGACCTTGCAGTCCCTCTGAGTCCCAGGAGTTATCCCGGTGATGGCATTTAGAGCCCTACTTCCAATTGCTTTCTTTCTTCCTTTTTAAAAGATTTTATTTATTTATTTGACAGACAGACAGCACAAGCAGGGGGAGCAGAAGAGGGAGAAGCAGGCTTCCCGCTGAGCAGGGAGGCCCACAGGGGGCTCGATCCCAGGACGCTGGAATCATGACCTGAGCCTAAGGCAGAGGCACTTCCCCGACTGAGCCACCCAGGTGCCCTGAAAGAAAATTTCTGAGGTGGAACCTCACCTCCCAGAATTGGTGATGTGTCACCACGTAGAACAGAGGACACAGGGAGATGCAGGCTTAGGAACTATGGTATGAGCCAGTTCAGTCTGTGGTCTTTGTGGGACCCAGGAGTGTTGGCATCAATGTTGCCTCTAAGCTTCCGTGAGTCCCAGGTGGGCAGGTGGCTTTGATCCATCCCCAGCTGAATTCCCCAGGTCTGCTTCTCCCCGGTCTATACCCATTTCCTCTCATTTTCCATTTCTTGGGTAATACGCGCTCACTCATGTCCTATTGACAAGACAATTCTTGTATGAGCTGGCATCTAGCGTGATGTTTTTTTCTATGCAAGTGCTGAGCATTTACCTCTGAACTGTTGGCTTATCATTTAGGTAAGTTGATTCGTTCTTGGTGTTTGGATGCGTGTATGAATACATATTACAAATATTATGAGAGAATTTACCTTACTAGCGATAAGATCATAGAATCCTTAGAGAGGGAAAATTACAGATCATATAATTCAATGCCCTCAAGATATCAGGTAACATAACATGCATTAATTGAGCACCTTCTGTGTGTATATGCAGGCATACAGAAAGAGAGAGAGAATGAATGTAAAATGTTAACATTTGGAGACTCAGTGAAGAATGTATAAAGATACTTTGCACTATTTTTTTAACTTCTAATTTTTTTAAATTAATTTTTCTAATTTTTTTGAATTAAAAATAAAAGAAGTAGGTGCCTCGGTGGCTCAGTCAGTTAAGCATCTGCCTTTGGCTCAGGTCATGATCCCAGGATCCTTGGATCGAGTCCCACGTTGGGCTCCCTGCTCGGCGGGGAGTCTGTTTCTCCCTCTGCCTGTGGCTCCCCCTGCTTGTGCTCTCTCTCTCTTTGGCCTGCACTCTCTCTCTCTTTCAAATAAATAAAATCTATAAAAATAAATAAATAAAAAGTTAATACATGCAACTTTTCACCTTAAAGACTGAGAAGGGGTGTAGTGATGGGGTGTGTTAATGATAGGAAGCAGCAAACCTCAACAGTGTTTCTAAGAGATTGGTGATCGCACAGCCGGATTCTATATACTCAGCTCAACTTCTCAAACGCCTTGAGAAACAATCTTTTTGGTTTTTTTCCTAGATGCATAGAGATATAGTTGAATAAATCAGGTCGGAAAATGAAAAGATTCTCTACTTGCTATTATAGTGGTTGTGAATTACATATAAATCTCAGCCCAGAGGGAATTAATTTGACTAACGGAGATGTAAAATCAAAATTGATAGGACTATAATCCCTTGGGGGAATCTGTATTTGTTCTGGATGTTCTTATCAAATGCTTTGGGGACACAGGACACAATATTATCGTTAAGATACGTGGTGGGCTTGGCAGAGGGTCGGATGGAGGAAAGATATGGCGGTCATGTGCTTGTCTTGCTGGAAGAAGCCTGATGAAAGCCTGAGATACCAACTAGAGGGCTTGGACTGCGGAACAGGGAACCTGACCCCAGGAGCCTCTTACAGATATGTTTACCCGGACTGAGACGCAGATGTGGCCAGAGCATGTGGTCCTGATTTGTATCAGGGAACTGAGGGCTTATGGTTGATCCCCTGCCTCAAAGGAAACAGAGAGCACCCCTGATTAGTTAAGGTCTTACTAAAGTCTAATACGATCTGCTCTAAGGGGCAGACCTCACTAGGAAGACAGGGGAGGGCTGCTTATTCGAGTATTGAGTGAGTGCTTTCTGAATACGGGGCACAATGCCAAAAGGAATAACACAGAACAAGGGACCTACACCACCAGTCCTTATGAACTGAGGACAGCTGACCAGAGAGTTTTTCAAAGAATTCAGTTTCCCTATCTTTAAAAGGGGAAAACCTACCTCCTTCACGTATGAAACCCAAAGATTAAATTAATTGATGTATGCAAAGTAAGAAGAAAACCCTTGGTAGGTGTCAGGCACTCTATAGCTCCTGGTTTCCCTCCCTCTTTTCTTTGTGGCAAGAGCCTGAGTGGTCCTGGGTTACTCTGGTCTATCACCAGGACAGTTCCATGGTCCCAATCTAGACCTTCTTGTCTTAACCTAAATGTCCTAAGGATGGCTGAACTTGCCCTCCTGGTGCCCCCAGCCCCACACCAAGACTGCTTACTGGAGGGCAAACATTTATTTGGTTTGGAAGCCCATGGAGTTTTAAAATGTGCATGTATCAGGGCTGCAACAGCGGCTTCGATTTGTAGGTTTCACCATGGTTGTGTTACCAGGTGGTGTTCGGGTTTATTAACTTTATATGCATTGGAGTCTTTGAAATTGTTGGTTCATGTGTATGAGAATAAATTTTCATGAAATGAACTACAAGCTCTGTTATACAGGACATCTTTAATACAAGAGTAAAATAGCTTTTAAATTACTAGAATGACAGGTTTCTGCTATAAATTTGTAGAGAGGAAGGGGGGAAGGGAAAGAAAGCACAGACGGAGCAAAAAGAAAAAAAGAAAAGAAAGTGGATGTGAAATCACTGTGCTTTTGGTTATGTTCGGGGAGAAATTTCCCCCCTTGGAGCCCAGATCTTTCTCCACCGTGCAAAGCCCTGACGAGGTTGCGTTATTTATGCTTAGGAGAAAGTCGGGATGGCAAACCAAGTTCCTCCTGAGCATAAATAAGCCTTGGGAGCTGAAGCCGAGCTAGAAGCTAAATGATAAGGGGCCGAAGTACGGCTGTGATTGAAGGCAGCCTCCAACAGGCATCAGCTTCAGATAACCGGGCTCGGACAGGGAGGAAATAGGATCTCACAGTCTCTGGGCTGCAAGGAGAGCCCAGAGCCTCCCTGGATGGAACCGAGGCTCCTCGGGCTGAGCTGTGGACCTGGGGGAGGAGTTGATGACCCCTCCCGCCCTGTGGTTCGCGCTGAGATCACATTGACAGCTGTCTGCCCGGGAGGAAGGCCGCTCAGACTGCTCTTTCCTCTGTCAAGCGAATTTCTCCATCTGCCCTGGGCCACAGCTCCATGGAGGATATTTCATAATCGTGTAGAGAATGATTCTAGGTCCTCACAAAATCAAAACTCAGGCAAAGTACAGGATCCCACGGAGACCAAGGGGAGGAGCCCTGGAGAATGTCTGCTGGTAGAGAGGAAATGTGGTAAGTTGAACCAGAAGCTCCATTTTTTTTTTTTTAAACAAGCATAAAGTTGTACATGATGCTGCTTTACTGGACTGGCAAAGAAGGAAATGAAATTGAAAAGCAAGCTCTTTTAATCTAGGCAGAAAAAAAGAATTTTATTTACATTTGCCCCCCCCAATTTTCTGTCCTATTCCTTTCCTCCACTTTTTTCCCTGCCTAAGAATGAATTTTGAATCATCGTTCTGTTATCACTAGGAATCTGTCTAACAGTATTTCTAGGTGCGATGGCGGAGTGAGGACACGGATTCTGCCAGCCGTGCTTACAAATCACTGCCCTTATTTCACAATCAAAGCGTTCCCGGTAATCTGTTTCTGCAGAGGAGCAGGTGTGATTGAGGGCGTCGTTGGCAATCCCTGATTTTACTTGTTGGAACAGGGAGTGAAGACTTAACAACTGATTCCAGAACTTTGCATTTTCACAAGAGTTTGCGCGTCTGAAAGCAACCGCATATTAGTTAATAACTTAACATCATGCCCTCTCTTTTGATGACCCAAATGAGATTATTACCAGATTGTCTCGGATTACAGATTCTCAACGGTGGGAGCCGGGCTCGTGCAGTTTCCCGTGTCTGATAGTCTGGAATGACTGCGCTTTGAAATAGGGAACTCAGGTTTTAACTTTTGGTCTCTTCATTTTTGACATAATGAACCATGAAAATCTCATTTTTCTTGCTATGCTATTTTAGATGTTAAGTTTCCTCTATTGCAAACTCAGGTACGGAGCAATACCACGAAGTTCAGAGTCAGCAAGCAGTAGACCCTACTCACAACTATCCTTGAAACAGCAGAGCAGAAGCTGGGGACTGTGGGGCACCAGGCTGTGTTTACAAGACTGAGCTGACCTTGATTGGATTTCTTAACTTAGTCACCCAGGGAGGGGTTCCAGGGACTCTAGGCACTCCCTGGGATGCTGTGTTTGGACATTTTGGGGATAGAGCACTTTATGCTACTTACTCAGATGCCCAAAGCAGTTTACGTTGCCCAGGCTGGGGAAAAAAAAAAAAGGTAAAAGGGTAAAAGCACATTTCCAGGTTTTATTTATTTTTCTGCCTCCAGCAGGTTGAGAAGACAAGGTACATGAGGGCAGCTAAGGCAACGTGCAAATGCTGTTTACCCGGACCCACTTCCTCCCTTCTTTCTGCTAACAGAACCCAGATTTTGCTCACAGTGACAGTGTGCCCAGCCTGAGAGGATGATTCATCAAGTTTCAAAACTGATCACGACAATCTCATCCTCTCTCACTAGACAGTCAGTTGCCCAGTTTCCCTCTCAGTGAGTAGTGTTGGGGGCACGCGTTCCATTTCTTGCCAATGAGATGCAAGGGGGAGTATTCAGGGAAACTTCTAGGGAGTTTTTGGTTTCTTGAGACAGTAGTGGCAGACTCAGTTGTGGCTGCTCCCTCATTCTGCCTGGAATTTGTGTGTGATACTTGGAACAGCAGCAGCCATCTCGCAACCATGAGGTGACATGCACGGGGTGGGGGTGGGTGGTGGTGTTAGGCAAAGTCGAAGGGCAGAAAGACTGAGTTCTTAATGACATTGCTAAACTGGCAGACTTGTCCCAATAGGAACTGTCCCTGAGTCTCCTGTTAGGTCAACAATAGATGTTTTTATGGCTTAGTGGAGGGTTTCTGCTTCTTGCAGCCAAAATGTATGTTTGTGGATTCAGTGAATAATCTCTTCAGCTTCAAATACAGTCAACTGATTCTGTCTTTTCAGAACATACCCAAAGCATCTAGTAGTCCTCTGAACCAAATAGTATTGTTTCTGATAAAAAGGTTAGCAGAGGGGCACCTGGGTGGCTCAGTGTGTTAAGCTTCTGCCTTCCACTTAGGTCATGATTTAGGGTCCTGGGATCCAGCTCCGCATCGGGCTCTCTGCTTGGCGGGGAGCCTGCTTCCCTCCCCTCTCTCTGTCTGCCTCTCTGCCTGCTTGTGATCTCTCTCTCTCTGTCAAATAAATAAATAAAATCTTTTAAAAAAAAGGTTAGTGGATTTTACCTTATTTTTGGTTAATAATACTTAAACCAATGAATAGAAATAATTATAGGCAAAGAGATATAGTTAATTAATGTAATTAATTAATTTTAAGTTTAAGTGCTTTTCTGCTCTAGACATTACTATCCCGATAAATTTTTGTGCTATTTCATCCCATTGCTTAAACATACTGACATAAAACACGAACCCACTCATAAAAAATTAGATTTTTGTTTTTTCACCTGTTATTTGTACTCTAATAAAGCCATTTTGACGTGTAACTCACTTGGAAAATTTGAGGAAGGAGAAAGCATATTCTCCTCCAGTAAATTTTGTTACATGTATTTATTTCTATGCTATTTATACAAACCCATCTATTACTTCATCCCTATCTGTATCTGTGGATTTTTGTGGATTTTTGGTTTTTTATAAAGCTTTGTCTCGAGTACATCAGAGGCGAAAGGACTGGAAGTTTATCAGTTAACTGGCTGTGTAACAAAGTCCTTCAAAACTCAGTGGTTTAAACAGCAATGATGTTACCCTTCCTGTGTCTGCAGCTTGGTAGGTCCAGCTTGTGCCTGACTGGGTTTGGCTCCAAGCTCAAGGCTGGATCTGCGTCTGCTCCACATTTCTTGGACCGGCGGGCTGGCTGGGACATGTTTTTCCCATGGCAATGACACGGTGCCAGATGCTAGAAGGCGAGCCCAAATACACATTGCAAGCCTTTGCTTGTATCACATCCACAAACATGTCGTCGGCCAAACTGAGTCACAGGGCCAAACCCAACATCCACGGTGTAGGAAGGGGACGTGAGTGCTGGGCTGCATAGTCACGGGGCAAAGTGCGCAGCAGGACAGGGCAGAGAAGAGCTGGGGAAACAAAGCTGCCCTGTAGGGCAAGGGAGCTGGTGACAGGAACAGCCTCCGATGTTGTTCTGCACGGTTCCTAGAACCCGAGAGGACAGGATAGAGAATTAAAGGAATTATCTTAGGCAACAGAGATGCCCAGCACTCCTGGTGTGGGAGATAGCATTGCTCATATGGAACATGATTTAAGCTATGCTTATAAAAACGATCTCGACAGTGCTTTTGAAAAGATCACCATCCCCCATTGTCCTAGTCCTATACCTTTCCAGAGCTAGCCTTGTGTTTCTGTGGAAAGAAATGTTATTTTATCGTCATTATTATTGTCATTGTACTATGGGATTATTGAGAGTTTGTATTTATAAGATCCCTAATGTGCTAATGACACGTCTTTCTTTTTTTTTTTTAAGGTTTTATTTATTTGACAGAGAGCGAGATCACAAGTAGGTAGAGAGGCAGGCAGAGAGAGAGGGGGAAGCAGGCTCCCTGCTGAGCAGAGAGGCCAATGCCGGGCTCGATTCCAGGACCCTGAGATCATGACCTGAGCCGAAGGCAGAGGCTTCAACCCACTAAGCCACCCAGACACCCATGACCTGTATTTCTAGCAACAGTAGCTAAAACAATAGCCACATTCTTCAGGTACACTCTTTTGTTTAAGTCTTCGCCACAACCTTATGAAGTGGCAATTGTTTATTCTTTCCATTTCACAGAGAAGGAAGTTGAGTCCTGGGGTAGATAACCTGCTAAGAGCGCAGCTCCCAGGGCCAGCCCTTGAACCTGGTCAGGCTCCGTTAGCGCTCACGTGCTTAGCAGGACACACATGGCTGCTCCTTGCACGTCTCGTGCCCTTGTTCTAGCCCAGGTTGGCACGCGAAGCCGCAGCAGCCAAACTGATATCGTGAAACATAATGTTGTGAAATAAAACAAATTATGCATCTGTACTGCATTTTTGTGTGTTGTCATATAGCAAATTGCCTGTCGAAATTGCTTCTGAGCATTATATCCTGAGGATTTGGGTTGATTGCTAGCGAAAGAATGCGTTGTACAAAACAAATGTGAATTTTGCAATGCTCTCTCTGAGCTCTCTCATTTACTAGGGCCGTGATTGTCACTGGCCTCATTGGCTTTTCAAACCAGTGTGGCCTGGGCCAGCCTTGCTCACAGTGGCCTGGCAGCCTCAAGTCTTGTGCCCAGTTCACCTGCTGCCTCCCTACACGGCGGGTCCTAGCCCCAGCATTCCTTGCTCCCCTGTGGACTGCTGAGGAGCGTGCGGGCGGTCTTCATGTCCCTTTGGTGCTTAAAAGACTTTTTCATTTTTGGTCTCCTTGATTCTCTGTTATGTTCTGCATACTTTTCTGAAGCCCAGTGTTAGCTCAGCACACGGAGCAACATTTGAAGAGTGTTTCCAGAATTCAGATCCTCAAAAAGCCTCTTTCTGGATCGGATTTTGCTGTTCCATTTTCAAACTCATCCTTTGTTCATTGATCTGAACAAAATGAGTCTCTGGACTTTGAAATGATTTCAACAGTCATTTGAGTGGTCGTCCTTTTCTTATAGCTTTGTTCTAAGCTATACATCCCTTTAAAAGGGTAAAAAAAAAATACTTGTGGTATAAACGGGGAATAGTCAAGCACACCCTTTAAGCCCCAAAATGTTTTCACATGACCCACAAGTCAATAGTTATTCCTTCAACCAGTATGTATTTTTGCTTCTTCAACAAGAATGGGATAATTTGGGGGCACTTGGATGACTCAGATAGTAGGGTGTCTGCCTTGGGCTCAAGTCGTGATCTCCAGGTCCTGGGACAGTGCCCCGCATCGGGGTCCCAGCTCAGCGGGGAGTCTGCTTCTCCCTCTGTCTCTCCCCCTGCTTGTGCTCTCCTATTTCTCTCTCTCTCTCAAATGAATAAATAAAAAAATCTAAAAAAAAAAAGAATGGCATGATTTGGGGGTACTTTGGGGATGACTAATGGAAATGGGAGGGTGATTGAGTTCCCTAGGAGGTGTGAGATTCAAATTATTTTTATTTATTTAAGTTTTTAAAGTTTTATTTTTAAGTAATCTCTACACCCAACATGGGGCTCGACGTCACAACGGTGTGCCAGTGTCCCCTCATTGGCGGACAGGGTGGCTTCCTTCGACACCAGCTCTGCCATCCTACTGTCCAGAGGAAGAGGTTTGTCACCATTTAGGAGATTGGGTTCATGAAGGCCATTTCAAAAGGTTTTCAAAGAGAATTTGGACACTGGCTGGAATAAATGATTCCTTCTCCAAGTGGACCGCTAGGTGGTTGAGAGCATAGAAATTCTGGTGTATTTATTCAAAGACTCATATGGTTATTTTGTTGGACTTCCTGGTGACTGATATACTTAGTGACTTCTGGGAACTGACTATCGTTTTGATGACATGTCACGTCAGGGGACAGATATCTGACTTATTTGGAGAAATCCAAACCTAGAGACTAAAGGAGATTATGGTTAGATTAGAGCAGGAGGTGGAGAATGACCCCATTATGAAGGAGAGTCCAAGTTGGAAAGAGAAGCCTGCTGTCCCCGTCTGACAAAGGGCAGTAAGGGGACAGCCTGTGTTGTTTGTGTCCGGGGTGTAGCTTGCGAGACCAGTGGTGTGCACAGGAGAAGCAAGAGTCCCAGAACAGGACTTCCAAAGGCCCAGCCCTGGCCCAGGGCTTCTTTTGCCAACCAGCCTTGCAATATTCTTTTCACAGTGGATTTGCAAATAAGTTCTCTGAAAACCGAGCCAACTAAAGAAGACGTGGGAAATGTGGGTTTGGCTCTGGAGTTTGTGACTGAATTAGAGTAATTCTACCAAGGAGACTACATTTCTTTGTAGCAACTTTAAAATCTTTACCTAGAAAAGAAAGTAAAAATGCGATTTGTTCTATTTTTTTTTAAAAAATTTTCTTTATTGTTTTGAGAGAGAGAGAGAGTATGAGTGGGGGGGAGTTAGGCAGAGGGAGAAGCATACTCCTTGCTGAGCTGGGAGCCCAATGCAGGATTCGATTCCAGGACCCTGAGATCATGACCTGAGCCAAAGGCAGATGCTTAATGAACTGAGCCACCCGGGCGCCCTGCCATTTGTTCTAAAATGCCCACTAGCAGGGGATAAGTTGAGTAACTATAGCATGTCTATAATATAGAATGTTAATCAGGCATTAAAAGTCATGTTTTTGGCAAAGCTATGCTATGTATTGTCTTCTATGTATGTATATTATATGTAAAATGTCTAAAACTCATATGGGAACCACAAATATCACATTCAAACCAACGCGTTACTTCTGAAGAGAGAGAAGGGAACATGGGGTTGAGGAGTGTGCAAATGGAGTTTATTAATCTGTCATGTTTATTTCTTCAGCTGGGCAGTGGGTCCATGGGTGTTCACCATATGAGTTTCTATATTTTGATATGCTTGAATTATTTCATAATTTAAAAATCATGTTTCCAAACTCTAACCACATGATACTGTCATGATAAAATATTAAATGAAGAATAAATTAGGATTTAGAATATATATGCAGTATGATCTCAATTTTGTTTTAAAAAATATATATACATATATATGTATATCTATATATACTCATATATATGAATAGAAAAAAGTACAAGAGGCTATCTCTGGTGATTTTTATCTTCTTAATTATGTTTTGACATCATCTAAATGTTTAATAATCATATATTATCATCTAAGAAATGGTATTTTAAAATACTAAATTAATAGGGTCTCTGAGAATGAAGAAGTGAATTATACAGTTTCACTTTCTAAAGTATGTACATATAAGACAGGGCACCTGCTGGCTTAGTTGGAAGAGCCAGCAACCCTTGATCTTGAGGCTGTGAGTTCGAGCTCCTTGTTGGGTGTAGAGATTACTTAGTAAAAAAATCTTAGGGGCACCTGGGTGGCTCAGCCGGTTAAGCGTCTGCCTTCGGCTCAAAAATAAATAAATAAAATTTGAAAATTTGGTAAAAAATTAAATAAAATTAAAAACCATGTAAGTAATACATGAATGCATTCTTTTTTTTTTTAATTTTAAAGATTTTATTTATTTATTTATTTATTTGACAGAGATCACAAGTAGGCAGAGAGGCCGGCAGAGAGAGAGAGGAGGAAGCAGACTCTCCACTGAGCAGAGAGCCCGATGTGGGGCTCGATCCCAGGACCCTGAGATCATGACCTGAGCCGAAGGTAGAGGTTTTAATCCTCTGAACCACCCAGGTGCCCTGAATGCATTCTTTTTTAAAAAATATTTTATTTATTTAAGAGAGAGAGAGCAAGAGCCAGGGGAGGGGGAGAGGGAGAAGGGGCTGGATCCCAGGACCATGAGATCACTGCCTGAGCTGAAACCAAGAGCCAGCTCAGCCACCCAGGAGCCTGTTGGGAGATTCTTAAATATCAGTGTATGTTGGTTGATGTCATGTTTTTAATACAAAAACTTTTAAAATAAACTTGATCTAATTCACTTAATCTCATTCATTTCAATAATGGCACAGTATATATATAAAGGCTGTATCACCATTCATTTAACTCTATCCTTAACGATGGATATTAAGCTGTTTGCTAATTTTTTTCTATTATAAACAGTGTTTCAGTGACTATCCTTACCTTTATGTGCGTACACAAGAATTTTTGTGGGAAAGATTCCTGCATGGAGTGTCTAGGTCAGAGGTCCCAGATTTATTCATTAATGAGAGAAACTGCCACACTGCCTTCCTCAGAGATTGGTCACTTAACATTCCCAGCAGAAATGAGTCCAATTTCCTCAGATTCTTGTATTTCAACGAGTGTTGTATTTTGAAAAACACAAATTTATCAAGAACGTTTGGCTGATTTCTTGAATGTATTCCTTTTATAATAAGAAAAAAAAAGTTTTGAAATCAAATCAGGGCTCTTGGCTGGCTCAGTCAGAAGAGGGGGTGACTCTTGATCTTGGGGTTGTGAGTTCAAGCCCCATGTCAAGTGCGGAGATGACTTAAAAAAAAATCATAAAAATTTAAATCAAAAAGTTGCTTTTCAAGACTAGAAGCAAATGTACCGAAATGGTGAAAGTCATTCTCTTTGGAAGAGAGGCTATGGGAAATTTTCATTTCATTTAATAATCCAAAGCAAAAAAGATAGTTAATTAAAACAAGAATGTTGACATTCACACATAAATGTTACAATACAGTAGCTTTCTACTGGATAGAATTCTATTCTATAAAATTGGTTCGTTTATACTGCAAAGCAGTGTTGGCTGGGGCGTTTGGTATACAAAAACAGTTATCGGGAATAGACATTAGAGTGGATTCTTTAAAAAAAAAACATTATTAAAGCACATACAATTATTGTGGTCTGAAAGTAGTAATGATTTCACACCTTCGAAAAAATTGAGTAATCTCATTTTCTGCTAGAATCCAGCCTATGTTACAAGGACCTTGGTTTACAAAATAATATGATTGTTGAGAAATACTAACATTATAGGGGAAGCGAATGTCTTTTTACTGAGAAGTTTTCTGCCAGAGTGTGTTGACTGTTATCTGCATTTGTAACATACACTGAGTCATTGATCATTCTTTTAAGATTATCCTAGGATGATCATGGTATGAAAGTATTCAAAAAGTGACTTATAGGTCTATTTCCAGTGCAATGTTCTTTTTTTTTTTTTTTTTTTTTTTAGATTTTATTTATTTATTTGACAGAGAGAGGTGGAACGTCTGGCAGAGGGCAAAGCAGGCAGCGGGACAAGCAGGCAGAGGGAGAAGCGGACTCCCCACCAAACAGGGAGCCCCCTGCAGGGCTTGATCCCAGGACCCTAGTTCATAATCTGGGAGGAAAGCAGTCGCTGAACCGACTGAGCCAGCCAGGTGCCCCATAAAACGGCTGCTGCTTAAACATATGGTTCCCGGCTGACATTTCCTCACTGCTACGGTTTTTTTCTTCCCAAAAGATTATACATCACGTCGATAAATTTCATCAGTGGGAAAATATTTTCTCCTCAAGTTAGAAATGAATTTCTGCAGTTGGAAACATTCCTTATATTAAAAATATCCAATTGGAGCACGTTCTTCTTTTAATGGTAGGAATGAGTCTTGAGCCAACAGTCAGAACACTGCCACTGTCTGCAGTTGCAAAGCTACGTGACAACAGACTGTCCTGCAACTTGTCTAAAACCAAAGTCCGTCCAGCCTGGTGTCCTCTTCCGGCGAAGGGCGGTGGCCCTCTGCCCACTGGTCCCCAGGTGCGGGAGGACACAGGGTGGTAGAGGGAACCTTTCAGCTCAGACTCACTGTGGACGTTCACGAGTATGAGGAGAGCACTGGCCTGGACCTGGGACAGCAGGACCGGACTTGGGACCTGGGATCACACCCTGAGCCTGAGGCAGATGCCCAACCGACTGAGCCACCCAGGTGTCCAAGTTTTTAAAGATTTTTAAAAATTTATTTATTTGAGAGAGAGGGAGAGAGAGAGAGAGGAGGAGGAGGAGGAGGAGCAGAGGGAGAGGGAAAAGCAGCCTCTGTGCTGAGTGGAGCTCAACCTCACGACCCTGAGATCATGACCTGAGCCAAAACCAAGAGTCCAACACTTAACTGGCTGAGCCACCCAGGCGCCCCTCTTCTTGCTTTCTTGAGAAATACTTCTCCAAGCATTAAGTAAATGTCTTTTGAGTGAATAAACGATCATGTATGGCTTAGACGTTTAAACATTTATGCTAACATTTTAAATCGACTCTTTTATGTTTGTCTAATTATACTGTATTTTGGGGTAATGGGTTCCTTAAGCTTGTTACTTACCAAATGAAGTAATTCTTAATTGTTTTCAATATACATTGTAGAGAATACAAGCAGTACTTCTTAATGGAGACATCTTGGGATTCATTGAAGAACAAAACCAAACCAAACCTGGGTTCACTTTATCCAGATCGCATGTTTTCAGAGAGTTTGAACTCCTGTTTCGCTTCTCAACCTTCATGTCTCCAGCCTGAAGAGTTCAGATCTCTTGTCTGTATTTGGTGGAGTCTCTTCTCTTTTCCTCACTAGGCTCTGCCCCCCTCTCACTCTCTCTTAATCCTTCCAGGTGTGGTGATGAAAATGCTTCCTGCTTTTCCTTTTTTTTAATTTTTAAATTTTTAATTTTTTATAAACATATATTATTAGCCCCAGGGGTACAGGTCTGTGAGTTGCCAGGCTTACACACTTCACAGGACTCACCATAGCACATACCCTCCCCAACGTCCATCACCCCACCCCCCTCTCCCTAACGCTGTCCCCCTAGCAACCCTCGGTTTGTTTTGTGAGATTGAGAGTCTGTTATGGTTTGTCTCCCTCCTGATCCCATCTTGTTTCATTTTTTCCTTCCCTACCCCTCAACCCCCCCCACTTTGCCTCTCAACTTCCTCATATCAGGGAGATCATATATGATAATTGTTTTTCTCCAATTGACTTATTTCGTTCAGCGTAATATACTCTAGTTCCATCCACGTCGTCGCAAATGGCAAGATTTCATTTCTTTTGAGAACGCTGCATTTTCTTTTGTGGACACCTCAGAGATTTTTGGTTTTGCTTTTAAGGATTTTTTTTGTGTTTGGCTTTGGGAACAGCCCTAAACAAAATTCCATACTGCCTGAGTATTTCTTAGAGCCAAGAGATGATACAATATGCCACCAAATTAGGGAAAACCACATAGAAAAGATTCTATATTTCTTCAGCTCCTGGGTCAGATCTGTGAAAAGGAGGCATAGATTCAGGGGATTTTAGAACAAAAAATATTTCATATAACTCGTTCACTCATTCTTTTGTTTGCTGATTCACTAATTCATACAGTCCCTTATCCAGTCCATCGTTACCAGGCACAGCCCGTACACACGACACAGCACGAAGTACAGCAAAGTCCACAGAGACGAATGTAAGAGGTCCCCTGTCGTTAATAAGTAGAACACTATCTGGAATTGAATTTGAACTAGTGTGTAACTGGTAGTGAGATATTTGAACCACCTAAAAGAAGGATAAAGAGTTTGTGATAAGAGTTTATATTCTTGGGGGCGTTTGGGTGGCTCAGTGGGTTAAGCCTCCGCCTTCAGCTCAGGTCATGATCTCAGGGTCCTAGAAACCAGCCTTGCATCGGGCTCTCTGCTCGGCAGGGAGCCTGCTTCCCCCTCTCTCTGTCTGCCTCTCTGCCTACTTGTGATCTCTCTCTCTGTCAAATAAATAAATAAAAATTTTTAAAAATCTTTAAAAAAGTTTATATTCTTGAGTTATGCAAAGATATCTCTGAACAGACTTTCATCTCACAGATTGTATTGGGCTTTGCTTGTAAGTTTGATGGTGAGACAACTACTGTTTTGTTGCCTTTTAGGCTCTAAGACCTCACTTTCAAACAACTGCCTTTCCTGAGGCTTTCATCGATGATGCAGACATCTTCTTTCAATGCATGGAGGGTTTATTTTATCACTAAGTAAGCGGTCTTCAACTCGCCTTATGAGCAAATATTTTTCTAGAAATAGGATCTTTTTGTAGAAAAGATGTCCAAACAAGTTCTCCTAGCTTCATTCCTCTGAGTAATCACTGCTTCCTTTTTTAAAAAAGAAAGCAATTTATATAGAATTTATATATTCTGAAAGTCTTGCTTTTAAATTGTGCTATCCAGTGGTTTTTAGTGTTTACAGAGCTGTACAACCATCATCATGATCTAACTTTAGAACACCTTTGTCATCCCTGCAAAGACCTTGTACAATTTAGTGGTCACTGCCCCCTTCCTCCCTTAGTCCCCTCCAGCCCCAGGCATGGCTAATTTACTCTGTGTGTCTCTAGATTCTCACCTTCTAGACATCTCACGGAACTGGAACTACACAATAGGTGGCCTTTTCTCTCTGGCTCCTTTCCCTTATCACGACATTCTACAGTTTCATCCTTGTTGTAGCTTGTGTTGAAACCACATTCTTATTTGCTGCCAGGTAATTCTTGATTGTACGCACGTATTGCCTTTTGTTTCTCCGTTCCTCAGTTGACGGACATTTGGGTTGCCTTCACCTTTTGGCTTATTTTCACTATTCAATATTGTGAATATTGCTGCTATGAACGTTCACGTACAAGCTTTTGTGTTGTTAAGTTTTCATTTCTCTTGGATATATTCCTAGGAGTGGAACTGCTGGTTCTTAGGGTGCTCTGCCCACCATTTTCCATAACTGCCAGACTGGTTTCCTTGGTCTCTATGCCATTTAACACTTCACCTGTAAAGTAGGAGTTTTCCAATTTCTCTACATCCTTGCTAACACTTGCTATTGTCTGTCTTTTTGATTGTAGCCGTCCTAGAGGGCGTGACGTGGTTCCTCAGTGTGATTTTGACTTGCATTTCCTTGATGACTAATGATGGTAAGCTTCTTTTCACATGGTTATTAGCCATTCACAGATCTTTGCAGAAATGTCTATTCAAATTCTTTATCCATTCCTAATGGAATATTTGTCTTTTTGGTGTTAAGTTGTTAGAGTTCTTTATGTATCCTGGATATATCTCTTCTTTCTTGAAGAACTATTTTCTTTTAAACATTTTAAAATTTATTCACTAGAGAGGGAGAGAGAGAGTGAGAGAGAGAGAGAGAGAGGGCGTGTGAGTGAGCATGAGAAGGGGGAAGAGGCAGAGGGAGACTCAGACTCCCCATTGAGCAGGGAGACTTGGATCTTGAGATCATGACCCAAGCAGAAGGCAGACACTCAACCTACTGAGCCATCCAGATGTCCTTGATGAACTATTTTCAAGTGACCTTCTGGGGATTACACGTTTGTTTCTTCTTTCTTCATGGTTTGTCTGCTTCAGTCTTCTTTGCTGGTTCTTTCTCTTCTCCCTGATCTTTTTTTTTTTTTTTTTTTTTCTAACTTACTGTTGAAGTATAACATTGAAACAGAAATGGTTTAAATGAGTTTTCATAAGGGGAATGAACTTGTTTAGCCAGCACCCCAGAACAGAAATTCTGTTCTCTCTGGTCCCTACTCTTGCCAAGGATAACCAATTGTTCTGATTTCTAACATCATGGGTTAGGCAGAGGCACATAGAGAGAGAGGAGGAAGCAGGATCCTACTGAGCAGAGAGCCCTATGCGGGGCTCGATCCCAGGACCCTGGAATCATGACCCAAGGGAAGGCAGAGGCCTTAACCTACTGAGCCACTGAGATGCCCCTATGATACATATTTTCTTGTTTGACTTCATTCACTCAATATTATGTTGAGCAGATTTATTCATCAAGCAGGTAGCTGTAGACTGTTCATTTGCATTGTTGTAGGACATCCCATTATGAAATTTACCACAATTTATTCATTCTGCTGTTGATGGGCATTTGGATAGTTTCCACATTTGTAGCCATTAGTATTAGTGCTCTTAAAAACATTCGGGTATGTGTCTTTTGGTAAATATACACACATTCCTACCTATGTCCATATACACATATAGCTAGATCCATACCTAGGAGAACAACTAGGTATAGAGTCTTCAATATTTGTTCAAGGTCATCTCTTCTCCATCTTCCAGAGCGGTTATACCAATTTTTACTCCTTTTTAGAGGAGGTAATCAAGAGGACGTGAATGTGGTTGACTTGAAAGCTGGACTCCGGCAGTTGGGAGGTTCCTCCATCCCTCCTGCCCTTGGAATTGACGCTCCGCCCATCGTTCCCACTGTGGGAACTGTTCTGAGGATGCAGCCTTGAGAGAGTAGGATGTTATGAACACCATCTGGACAACACAGGTGCTGAACCCCATGAAGGGCTCTATATGAACCTTTGAGATTCTGGCAAGTGGAGGCAGAGATCTATGGTTCAAGATGAGCCTTGTGTGTAAATTCCCTTGTTTATTAGACTTGCCACCCACCAATCAGGACTGGTCTGCTTCTTTCTTTCTTTCTTTCTTTCTTTCTTTCTTTCTTTCTTTTTTTTTTTAAAGATTTCATTTATTTATCTGATAGAAGTCACAAGTAGGCAGAGAGGCAGTTAGAGAGAGAGAAGGAAGCAGGCTCCCTGCTGAGCATATGTGGGCCTCAGTCCCAGGACCCTGGAATCATGACTTGAGCCGAAGGCAGAGGCTTAACCCAATGAGCCACCAGGCGCCCTGTGGTCTTCTTTCTTTGGTCTCTCCCTACCCTCTGAGGACAGGGTCTAGTTTGTGAACCAGCTCTCCAGTTAGCAGGATAGTAAGCATTTTGGTGGTTCCACATCTTTGCCAACACTCGATATCTTCTGTATTTTTTTGTTTTAGCCATTTTAGTAGATATATAGTAGTATTTATTATATTACAGTTTTATTTGCATTTCTTGGGTAACTAGTGAAATTTAGTACATTTTTATATTTGATTGGAATTCTGTGTATCTACTCTTTTAGGGTTCCTAAAGTGTTGTGTTGTGTTGTGTTTAAAGTGTTGTGTTGTGTTTAAAGTGTTGTGTTGGTGTTTTTTGGATCATTTCCTAATATTTTGGCTTTTTAGAAGTTGTTCTGTAGAAGCTCTTTATATGATGACCGTTTTTTTGTCAGATGGGAGTATGGTGGATTTCTTCTAATCTTTGGCTTACCCTTTCAATGTTTCATGGTGTCTTGAATAGAAGTTCCTAATTTTAATTTAGTTCAAAGTATCGTTTTTCCCCCTTCTGCTGAATACTTTTTGGGTCTTGCTTAAGCACTTTTTGCCTACTCCAAGATCATAAAGATGTTTCTCTATGTTTTCTTACACATTTAGATCAGTAACCCATCTGGTGTGAGGTAGAGGCCAAGATTTTCTCCCCGAAATGATATCTAGTACTGATTATTGGAAAGACTGTCCTTTTCCCACTGTACCGCCAGGTTGACTCTGTCATGAGTCAGGTAATCATAGAGGTATGGGTCTGTTCCTGGACTCTATCTCCCTATTGCCCTATTTGTTCATGTTTGTGCCAGTATCATGGTCTTAATTACCATCACTTTAAAAATCTTGGTTTGATACCTAGTAGTGCTGTCTTCCATCTTCATTCTTCAAGACTGCTTTGGCTCTTCTTGGCTTTTTGTGTTGCACGTGTATTTTAGAATTAACTTGTCAATTTACACACGCACATGCACATATGCACACACATGCACACATACCTCCGTAAACCCTGCTGGGATTTTGATTGGCATTGTGTTGAGTCTATGCGTCTTTTAAGTCATAAAAATGATAGTCTCTCCATTTACTTGTCTCCTTGTAGTTTCCCCCAATATTGCTTTATAATATTCAGTATATAGGTCTTGCGTATTTGTTGTTCATCAGATTCTTTACTAGGTATTTGATGGCTTTCAAAAGGTAAATGATTTCACTTAAAAAAAAAAAAAGATTTATCTATTTGGGAGAGAGGGAGAGAACAGGAACTGGGGTGAGGGCAGAGGGAAAGACAGAGAGAGAATCCCCAGCAGACTTCCTGCTGAGCAAGAAGCCCAACACAGGGCTCCATCCCAGGACCCTGGGATCATGACCTGAGCTGAAGGCAGATGCTTAACCCACTGAGCCACCCAGGTGTCCCCCTAAATGGTTTCATTTTAAACTTAAGTTTAATTTCCTTTTTGTTCATTGCTGGCGTAAAGAAATTGATTTTTGTAAACTAGCTTTGTATCCAGGGACCTTGCTAACTTTATAATTAATTAATCTTTACATAATGAATCTTGTTATAATCATCAAATATGTTATAATCTATTCATTTGACTTGATCAAATTTCTCTTTAAAAGTCTTAAAATGAAATGGTAACACCTTGATCAATTTCACTGAGTTTGTGTTGAGGAACATGAGGAGCGCGATATGGCTGGAATTTAGGGTGGTGGAAGTATGAGGGAAAACTGATATGACAGCTTATTTCATCCAGAGGAAGGGATGAAAGAGACATAGAGAGAGGGAGATAGAGAGAGAGGGAAGGAAAAAGAGGTGTGAGGCAGTTCTAATTTCAGAAGTGATACTCCATCACTCTTCTGGCTGCATTCTATTGGTTAGAGGCGGATCAGGGTCCTGCCCACACTCAAGGGGAGTGGATTGCACAGGGGGTGAGTGTCAGGAGGCAGTGATGATTGGGAGTGTTTTTGAGGCTCTGCTTATCACACCTTCCTTTGGCTTTTTGGAGGTGACTATTTCCACCTTATTCTTAAAAGGTCAGGCTAATTTAAATCATGATCAAATTATCTTTTAAAAAATTTTTATTTATTATTTTTAAAAGAATTTATTTATTTATTTGAGAGAGAGAGAGAGAGAGGGCAAGAGTGAGCATGAGAAGGTCAGAGGGAGAAGCAGATTCCCAGTGGAGCTGGGAGCTCAATTCGGGACTCGATCCTGGGAGTCAGGGATCATGACCTGAGCCGAAGGCAGTTACTTAAACAACTGAGCCTCCTAGGTACCCATGAAATTACCAAATTATCTTACTACCCACCAAATTATCTTACTTTTTTTTCTTTTAATTAAGATTTCTCTGTATGCCACACCTCCCCCTGCCCAGCCTGGGCTGTTCACCCTGCAGGGTAATGCCAGTCTTGTTCTTTACATGACTCATCAGACCTTTAACTGATGTTCCTCTCTTGGATGAACTCACATCTTTTACCCAAATTTATATCCCATGGCATTCCATTTGTCCTCCCAAAACTTTTACATTTTTACTTTTTTTTTTTTTTTTTTTTTAAAGATTTTATTTATTTATTTGACACAGAGAGAGAGAGATCACAAGTAGTCACAGAGGCAGGCAGAGAGAGAGGAGGAAGCAGGCTCCCTGCCAAGCAGAGAGCCCGATGCGGGACTTGATCCCAGGACTCTGAGATCATGACCTGAGCCGAAGGCAGAGGCTTAACCCACTGAGCCACCCAGGTGCCCCTACATTTTTACTTTTGCTCTGTGCTCCCTATGCTTAAAACCAAAGTCATCAGGTTTTTTTTTTTTTTTTTTTTTAGTCTTGGTTGGGACTGATAAATTATTTTAAAATGACCAAGAAGAATGAATTGATACACAAAATAATTTTTCACCTTAACAGAATGAGTCCCCTTCTCAGTTACCAATTCTCAGTCACCAGTGGGTGTCTGTTGCAAACACATGTAAACTTCTACCTATCTCTCCATGTACCTGCCTTGTGTCCACACACTTTTCTGCTCATGCTCCTGGCAAAGGCTGAGTGCTCCCCTGTGTCTCTAGGACCCACCCCTCTTCACCTGTTCCAGGTCCGGAGTCCACCCCTTCTAACACACTCAAGGATGCTGCACCAGCAATAGTCTTTCAATCCTAAATCGCCAATTTCCCCATCTCCACTGGATCTTTCATCAGAATACCAATATGGTATGTTCCTTCTCCTGAAGATCTTAAGAACTTTCTCTTGATTCCACTTATTCTTCCAGCTGTATTTTCTCTCCTTCTCTTTTTAGCACAACCCTTGACAGTTATTTGTAACTGCTGTCTCTAGTCTTCTCTCATTCATTCTGGAACCCCCTCCAACCATCCACTGAACCTCTCATCAAGGTCACCATGACCTCCAGATGATGTCACCCAAGAGCCAAGTCTCAATGACCTTGACCTGTTAGCAGCATGTTACCATGTTCCTCCTTGAAACGTAATTTCCCTTGACTTCCAGGATCCCCTCTTTGCTGCTTTTACTGGTTACTCCCTCTGTCTTCATGGTCTCCTTTTCATGTTGGTGCACCGTGAACAACTTCTCTATCTACATGCATGTCCTTGGTTTTAAATGCTGTTTATAAGCTGATGAGCTCTAAACTGATATTCCTCGTCATGACCTCTCCCCTAACTCCATACTTGTATAATGGAGGGACTTATTTATACCAGAAATGGTCTAAAGATGGCATCAAAGTGAAAATATCTGAACTACAGCAGAGATTGAAGACAACTTATCAGAACTTCTCTTACCTGAGCCCTAGGAGTTCCTATCTACTCCCTCCCAAGAACCCAGTCTGGGAGCTGATTGGCCTGGGGTGCCTTGGGCTTTGGGACACTCCAAAACCAATTGTTTAAACAAGTCTATCAGAACCTTCCAGCATTTGGAAACTTAAGCCCCTTTTCTTCTCTCCCCTTTATTAAGCAGGTTATATAAACTTTTACCTCTAGCTGTTGAGGGAGTTACTCTATCTGCATGCATAATAAACTTTTCTCCTGTTACTCTGTTGTCAATTAATTTGCAGGGCCTGATAACTAGGACCCAAATTGTTCCAGGAAGAGTTTTCCTCCCCAAAAAACTTACCATCTACTCTGAAAGAGGACTTTACCATCTCCATTTTGACCTCGAACTTCCTAATTAAGTCCTTCTTTCCAGGTTATCTCTTACCTCAGGTGAGACCCTGTGGCAAAGCATCCTCTGATAGGAACGGAAACTAGCCCCTTTAGCCCTGGAACCAGCAAGATGCAATACCCGCCCCCCCACCGTGATGGACCCCAAGACAATAATGACGTGACCTTTTCTGCCCACCTACCTCTACTTACTGACCTTTGTCCCATATTCTCCTTAAAAGCACCCAGAAGTATTCTCAACACTTTGGAGACAGTCTTTGAGTTGTCAGTCCACTCACTGTCTTCCCTGTGCTGGCTGATGTAGGAAAGACGTTAGGCTTTGAAGCCAGCGGCCAAGAAAGAATTCTTGAGAAATCTTCAGTGGAAAAAGGTGGTTTTAGTAAAACATGAGGACAGGACCTGTGGGCAGAAAGAGCTGCACCAGGGTCACGAGGAGTGGCCCATTATATACTCTCAAGCTGGAAGGAGGTTAGGGAGAGCCCAAGTTTCCAAGGAATTTTGGAAGCAAGGTTTCCAGGACCTTGAGGGGGGCTAGCTATTGTTGGGAAAAGGTCGTTTATTATCGTCTGATAAAACCTCAGTCACGAGACCTTTCAGATGTGTATCAGTGGGCCATATGCTTGGAGGATGATGGCCAACACATGTCTGGAGGGTGGGGCTAGGGATAAAGGAAATTTTTAAAGTACTTTTTATATGTTAAAGTAGACTTACAGGATCCTGGGGGTCAAGCTAAGCTTGCCTTTGGCCTTAGCAAAGTATTAACTTAGAGGCAGTTGAGCCCCTAGAGGCTGTAGGTAGTAAGAAAATTTAGTAATTTTCCTTCTGCCTTTGTTTCCCACATCACTGGCCTCACTGAAATAAATTCCTTTCTCATTTCACCACTGCTCCTCTCTCTACCTTTGGATTTTGTCAGTGGTGAGTGGCTGAACCTGGTCTCTTGGGGATCCCCCCTGTGCCCGGGGGGCTACGACTTGACATCTCTACTTGGTTGAAAATAGGCATCTCAAAGACACTATGTCCCAAACCAAACTCTGATCTCCAAACCTCCATCCCCATAAACCCTCCTGTTCCTACTCCCCGCCACCCCCCCCCCCCCCCCCCCCCCCGCCCAGGGTCCAACTCAATTATGAACCACAGGCTTGTTTTCAACCTCGTTTTTGCATCCTATACCAATCTGTCAGCAAATTCTATTGCCTTTTCCTTCAAAATATATTCAGAGTCTAACGTTTTCCTACCAGTTCCTCTGTTACCACTCGGGCTTCCTGCCGAGGTCACTGACTCGTAGCTCTTCCTCTGGTCTGGTCCCTGCCCCATTCCTGGCTACTCTCCACACAGCAGCTGGAATGATCTTGCTTTAAAGGCTCAGATCACCTTTCTGCTCAAAATCCTCTCCTTTAAGTAAAATGTAAAGTCCCAACAGTGGCCCACCAGGCCCAAAAAGTCTGTCTGTGCCCCTCATCTCTTCTGCCTCCTTTCCTGTTCCTGCTCCTTTACAGTTCCCACACGAGGCAGGTTCGCCCATGGGGCCCGGCACTCACCATTCGTCCATCAGTTTTTCTTCAAATGCCTTCTTCCCAGAGAGGTCTTCCCGACCAAGCTATTTTAAAATTGTTGCATTTGCCCTCCATTCTCTTCCTTTATCTCAATTTTTTCTTCGTATTATTTACCACCACCTCATATGCCGACATTTACTTTGTGTTTCTCTTCACTAGAATGTCAGCTTCATCAAGGCAGGAATTTCTGTTTTGCTCACATTGTATTCCTAGCCCCAGAACAGTGTCTTTCAACTAGTAAGCCCTCCATAAATAGTTGTTGAATGCTGAGTGAATAAATGAGATGTGTGAGAAGTAAATACCATTTGTGGGGTTGAAAGGAATGCTCTGTGATGCTAATAGTCTTAACTTTTCACTTGACCTTCTCCTACTCCCCCAAGAACCATGGGGGAGCTTAACTCCCCATTTTTGGTTTCTATCTGCAACTGAAATAGTGCATGTCTGTCTGTAACAGAGGATGGAATGACCTGCTAGTATTAGCACAGCCGTAATCGGAGCACCTTTACAGAAATGAAAAAGCCTGGTGACTTTCTCCCTTCGCATTCACCTTGTGCTCAGCCTAGCTTTCTCCATGCCCCCATGGCGACTAGTGCTCCTCTCCCATTTTCTTGCTTTCCATCCTTGGAATTGTAAGAAAATTATTCTTAGTATTGAAAACGAAATACTCCCTTTCAAGTTCCCTGCATCTGTCCATATACAAAACAGAGTTGTAGCACACTGTAGGCCCTCTGTAGAGAATGAAATCCTTTGGCAATATTTTAAAATTATCCTTCTCCTGCCATCACTGTGACCTAAAATGTTCTGCTTAACTGAATAATGTCAGCCCTGAACTAAGATAATATTGTGATCCACTGGCGTCTCTACTTCCTGCTCCAAGTCCTCCTGCATATTCTATTTAATGTAAATATGTATCATATTATAAACATATTATATTTAATACAGCCCCACTTAACTCTCTAACCTGCTCTCTTACTTGGCCAGTTGGAGCCCTCCGCTCTTATCCTGGGAGTAGATGTTCATTCCCATCTCTACTGCCCTTATTGCCTCCTCAATCTAGATCTTATGCTTTCTTCAGCGTCCAGCTAAAATTTCCTTTTCTGAGATTTCTTTTTTTGGGGGGTGGGTGGTGGGATTATCTTGATCCACGTCATTCCTTGATTCTAAACGCCCTAGCAATTCACACGACAATTTACACAATGCTGGATGTGTTTATATATGGCTTTGATTTGCTTTCTGAGAACCTCTGTTCATGTGATTTTCTTGACTTTTCTTTCAATAAGGCCCACATTGTTTTAATATTTAATATAAAGTACAGGTAAAACTAGTAATTTGATAAGCAATTTAGGAATAAGTAGTTAACTTTTGAGGTTTAAATTGCTGTTTAAAAAAGCAATTGTAATTTGCTGCTCTAGATGGGAGGCTTTTTACCTCGGAATATGAATGTGCTGGTGACTGTTGGGTGTTTGATAGATGGAATTTTTATAGTTACATCTCAGATGCATAACCTACTCTTGCACTCTTATGTGTTCATAATTGTGCTTTCATTTGGGAACATGATTGTTTTTCTCTGTGGCTTCCCTCCACATGTAATTCTAACACTGAATTGGTTCAAAATGTATGTGGGGAATAGGATGGTGATTTAGCAAAGGTGGAAAAATGATGGGTTAAATCATCAAACGAAGAATTATAGTTTCATTAAGAAGTCTTTGTCAATTGGCATCACAATTCCGGACTTCAAGCTCTATTACAAAGCTGTCATCATCAAGACAGCATGGTACTGGCACAAAAACAGACACACAGATCAATGGAACAGAATAGAGAGCCCAGAAATAGACCCTCAACTCTATGGTCAACTAATCTTCGACAAGCAGGAAAGAATGTCCAATGGAAAAAAGACAGCCTCTTCAATAAATGGTGTTGGGAAAATTGGACAGCCACATGCAGAAAAATGAAATTGGACCGTTTCCTTACACCACACACATAAATAGACTCAAAATGGATGAAGGACCTCAATGTGAGAAAGGAATCCATCAAAATCCTTGAGGAGAACACAGGCAGCAACCTCTTCGACCTCAGCCGAAGCAACGTCTTCCTAGGAACATCGCCAAAGGCAAGGGAAGCAAGGGCAAAAATGAACTATTGGGATTTCATCAAGATCAAAAGCTTTTGTACAGCAAAGGAAACAGTTAACAAAATCAAAAGACAACTGACAGAATGGGAGAAGATATTTGCAAACGACATATCAGATAAAGGACTAGTGTCTAAAATCTATAAAGAACTTAGCAAACTCAACACCCAAAGAACAAACAATCCAATCAAGAAATGGGCAGAGGACATGAACAGACATTTATGCAAAGAAGACATCCAGATGCCCAACAGACATATGAAAAAGTGCTCCACATCACTCGGCATCAGGGAAATATAAATCAAAACCACAATGAGATATCACCTCACACCAGTCAGAATGGCTAAAATCAACAAGTCAGGAAATGATAGATGCTGGTGAGGATGTGGAGAAAGGGGAACCCTCCTACACTGTTGGTGGGAATACAAGCTTGTGCAGCCACTCTGGAAAACAGCTTGGAGGTTCCTCAAAATGTTGAAAATAGAACTGCCCTATGATCCAGCAATTGCACTACTGGGTATTTACCCTAAAGATACAAACGTAGTGATCCGAAGGGGCACGTGCACCCGAATGTTTATAGCAGCAATGTCCACAATAGCCAAACTATGGAAAGAACCTAGATGTCCATCAACAGATGAATGGATCAAGAAGATGTGGTATATATACACAATGGAATACTATGCAGCCATCAAAAGAAATGAAATCTTGCCATTTGCGACAACATGGATGGAACTAGAGCGTATCATGCTTAGCGAAATAAGTCAAGCGGAGAAAGACAACTATCATATGATCTCCCTGATATGAGTAAGTGGTGATGCAACATGGGGGCTTAAGTGGATAGGAGAAGAATGAATGAACCAAGATGGGATTGGGAGGGAGACAAACCATAAGTGACTCTTAATGTCACAAAACAAACTGAGGGTTGCTGGGGGGAGGGGGTTTGGGAGAGGGGGATGCGGTTATGGACATTGGGGAGGGTATGTGCTTTGGTGAGTGCTGTGAAGTGTGTAAACCTGGCGATTCACAGACCTGTACCCCTGGGGATAAAAATATATGTTTATAAAAAATAAAAAATTAAAAAAATGAAGTCTTTGTCAATTAAAAAAATATAACGATTTCTTTAGCTTTTAATTCAACAGTGCATAGCTGACCCTGTCTGAACTCAGTATGAAATCCCAGTTCACGAGTGATTATTTCGCCCTATAACTGCATCCTACTAAAAAGAAGTCGGACTAATCGTAACTGCACTGACCCATAAAGCCAAAGGGCAGTTTGTGTCCTAAGCAGAATATTCCTAATTCCTCTGGGTTGAGACAGGTTTACTCCAAGATCACCTTTTAATAATTGAAAAGTGTTGTCATTACCCTAACATTTTCCAGGGGCATCAGCACGAGGCAAGTGAACCACACTCATCCTTGATAAATGATTTTTCGCGTTGACACGTGCACGGGAAGGATCTGAACAAGGCGTGTTGAATGAGGAATCTGTGACCGGAACGTCACTCTCGCCCAGGTCTCTAAGGCGATGGGCACTGCGGGCTCCACCAGCCGAAGTCCCGCGGGCCGTGGGGGATCGAGCGGACAGGGAGTCGCTCGGAGGACGCTCGGCCCGGCCGGGGCGGCGCGCGGGCCCCACCGGAGCGCGGGAGGGTCGCGGCTCCTCGCCCATGCGTAGCGCTTCTCGCGCGCCCGCCGGCCGGCCCCGGCTCGGCGCGCGGGGAAACGAGAGCGGCAGTTGAAACCGTTACCACCCCCGAGTTTTGAACTGTTCAAACTTGGCTTTCGGCCCCGCCCCGCCTCTCCGGCCCGGGAACTCCGAGGCGACGGTTCCCGCCAAGCGCCGCGAGCGCGCCGTCCCGCCCTCCGGCCGGTTCCCGCCACCCCACCCTGCCCAACCCCCACCCGCCGCCCGGGCTCCAGAGGCCCCGCGCCCCCGCCCGCCGGCCCGCCGCCTTCCTGAGAGGCGCCGTGCGTTCTGAGAAAGAACAAAGAAACGGCGCGGCACTTCCACTCCGCGGCCGCGTCCCTCAGCGCCCGCCCGCGCCCGCGCGCACGCGCCGCCCGCCCGGCCCGGCCGAGTCCCGCGGGCGCCTCTGCGTGGGGCTGGCTCGGCGCCTCCGAGCCCGGCGGGCCCTGTGATTGGACGAGAGCCCGCCTCGCGTCCCGCCAATCGGGGCGGCGCTTGGTTGGACTGGGGGGGCCAAATAAAAGCGATGGCGATTGGGCTGCCGGGTTTGGCGCTCGGTCCGGGAGCGTCCGACACCCACTGGGACGCAGAAGGCGGTGGGGCCCCGGCGGCGGCGGCGGCGCGCGGGAGCGGCGCGCGGGAGCGGCGCGGGCTGGGGCGCGGGGCGCAGGTAACGCGCCGCTGTCGGGCCGGCCGGCCGGCGGGGCTCTGGAGCCCGGCGAGGGGCGGCGACGGCGCCGGCGGCGCCGGGATATCCCCGCCGCCGCGTTGCCCGTCCGGGTGTCGCCCAGAGCGGGCTCTCCCGGGCGCCGCTTTTGCAGGCGGGGTGAGAGGAGACCCCTCGGCGGGGGGCCTTGGGTCGGGGCTGACCCGCGCGCCCCCCGCGGGCGGGCAGTGCCGGACCCCCGACACCCGAGGCGGGAGCAGGGGCGGGTGCCCGCGGGGGGCGTGCGGAGGGGTCCTCTCGCGTGCCCGCCCCTCCGGGGGCGCCGGGGCTGGGCTGGGGGCGCTCCGGTGCCCGGGGCGGGCTGGCCGGCCGAGCCCAAGTCTCCTTTGTGTGGAGCGCCGCGGCGGGAGCGCCCGGGTGGGACGGGGCACACACAAGTTGGTGGGACCTCGCAGCCGAGTACGCACTCAGACAAAGGACGGACTGTGTCTCGGGGGAGCTCGGCGCGAGGAAGGGGCAGTGACACCGGGCCTGACAGCAGGCGGGAGAGGGGCGTGGGGAGCCCGGGCCGCGGGCGCGGGTGGGCGGGCTCGGCCCCACGCCCCCTCCCCGCGCGCGCGCAAGCTCGGCGGGGCCGCGGCGGCCGGGACGGCGTGCGGAGACGGGACTCGGAGTGGCCGCGCAGCTGACGTTTCCCCCTCGGCCGCCTGGAACCTCGCGGCTGCAGCCGCTCGGACGCGGCAGTGCCGGGCTGCCTTCCCCTTTTCGTCCGCCTTTCGGTTAAGTTTTCGGGCAGGGTCGAGCTGTTCTCCCCCTTTTTGGTTTTGTTCGTTTGGAAGGCTTTCCGTCGAGTCCCCGCGTCATTGTGTGCCCCCTTCCAGCCACCAAAAAGTCTGTGCCACAGGGTCGCTTTTGGAAAATGGGAGGAATTGAGGAGCACGGTATTCTGGAAAACTTGGTGAACTCGCGCCTAGCGAGTTCCCACTTTCTAAAGAATCAAAATCTTAAAAAAAAAAAAAAATTCAAGCTGTTTTGGCCAACTTGTATGATACGTCTGAGAGTGGCGACAGGTGCTAACGAAATCAACTGTCATTTAGTAAGCGATTACTCCCCAGATCCCTAGGGGTTGAATGAGGATGAGATGGTAGAAATAGTTGACCAGATAAAATACTTATGACAAATGTATTTACATTATATGGTTGGCTATTTCTTACTGATTGGTCTTAATTTTCCGTGAACAATAGCTTTGAGGAGTCAGAAAAGACTGGATGCAGAAATGTTTATTGCTTAAGAAATTGCATGTGTGCTGTCCACAGTTAAGCTAAACTTCCTTTGTTTATCATACAGGATCTGTAAAACTTAAAATTCATTTGGAAATAAAAATCTGGAATTAAAAAATATTTCATTACAAAGTTTACTTTCTTGGTTTTGAAGCTCATCGGTTTAATTTTATGGCGTTTTAAAATTACATAAAACAATATTTGAAAAAACCTTTAAAAGACTTGAATGCTGGTACAGTTGAATATAATCTATAGTTTTATGGGTTTTAGAGTTTATTTTCCATTACTCTTTGTTCATGAGCATTAACAACTGTTAATGGTGTTCAAAACCTGACCAGTTTATTGATAATTTTATTTGCAAGAACATGAAAATGATTAAGATATATTTTAATTTTCTTTTCATAGTCTCTAAGTTGGGGATTGGTGGGATTCTAGTCCTGATATAAAGATTTCTGTCTGTCTTTCTGGAGGTGGATTAGGGTATGCAATGTTTAAACTCTAGGAAACACGTAGGAAAATTGGGTCTTCAATTCTAATTTTTGTGGAAAGTGAATATATTCAAAGAAAAGGAATTGAGAAACACATAGGCACTCTTCTCATTTGCGTCCTGTCAGATAAAGAGCTAATGTGCATCTACTGTCTTATGGTTTTATAAAAATGGAGACAAAGAAATGCAATGTAAAAGTCTTTATTATGAGTATTTTGCAGAGTGTTAGACACCCTTGAACAGACATCCCAGTTGCTGCCCTAAGCCTTTGGATTGTTAAATAACATTTACATTTAGTTACTGATAGTTACATATTAAAACAACTTGATAGTTCTTGCCCACCGTGAGGAGATGAGTTAGGTAAATTTTGGTAGAAATTTGGATCTTTTAGAATAAAAGATATTAGTTTTCCCTTGTGTATTCTGTAACTGATAATTACTGTCCTTAATTTTGTCACCAGATTTTCTAAGAAGCCTTTTTGGGGAGTTGGGTTAAAATTTTTGTTTTAATTTTTTTTTTCTGGTTGAATTGTGAGTATATACAAGATAGTTTTAAGTACCAGTGATAAAAAAACACTTGTTGATTTGGGCAAAAAAAAAAAATCTAATACTTTCATACCACCTTTGCCTTGCATACCCATATATTAGTAATTGTATTGGCCATTTAAAAATTTTAAGCAGATTTCTCCAGGCCACAGTGAGGTTTTTCTAGAGTATCTTCCATCCCTTGAGCTGGCATGCTCAAGGAGTGTGAATTAATTTCTGTTTTGGCCTAAGGAGTGATTAAGAAAGTTGATCTGCGTTTTAAAAACTGACAACAAGGGAAGTTCCCCCAGTGGGTCTGATGTATTCTGGAGTCAGTTGGAAATGATTTATGGATTTGTCTTGAAGTCTTTATGTCAGTACAAAGGAGGAAAACATTTTCTGTGCATTATGAAGGGTTCTGTATGCATGTAAAATTTTTAGTTCGGAGGAGAGCCTGAGTGGAGATGAACAGCTCATTAAAATCAGAGAATGGTTCAAAATCAGATGATACCTTTACCTTCTAGAGGCCTTCCCTGAGTTCCCAGGCACCCTTGTGTTCCACAGGGCTTTGTTCATACTTTTTTTATGGCATGTATCAGATTGTATTGTAATCACTTGTTTATGCATCTGGCTCCTTCACTACACTCTGAAGTGCTTTGAGGCAGAGGCTCTGTCTTGTTTTTCTTTGTATACGTAGTAGTTGCTAGAGAATAGAGGGTTTACAGTTGAATGAAGGAAATAACGAAAAATGTAGCAAAATAATTTGACGATCGAACTTTGCAAGGCATACAGGATGTATTTATATTACTGTTGTGAGGAATTTTGGAAGGTGTGTTTCTCCTTTGAGAGGCAGTGATCATAAAGAAAAATAATCATTAAGGTGGTTAAGTTCCAAGGTTTCTCTTAGTTCTAATACTCTGATAGGAAAAATCATGTATCCTTGAGGTAGTCTATTCGTACTCATATTTGGCATTTCAGGCAGCTAGAGAGAAACTTGATGAATCATCTGAATACCTTGCATATAGCATCTGCTTAATTTGATTTGATGTCAGTATTGATGGTCCTTGTCCAAAAATAAAAGGAGGGGAAAGTATTGGAGACAGTAGTGAATCTTTTAATTGAAAGGTGTTTAGTTAAAATTGATGAGTTCTTTCTTGGAATAATTTAAGGTAGATTTTGAAGCTAAAACTGCAGGAAGTAGTGCCAGCGTAATTCCAGGTCCTTTATTGGGATGCTCTTCATTCTTTTAAAATATGGTAAGTGTAGATTAGCAAGTCCAGTAACATCGCAAAAGGCATAGCTTGTGTCTAAGATGGTTCCATATCTTGCCACTGTACTGCTGCGTGGTGCAGAAATACGGTGAAAACAAAGAAAAAAAGAGACAGTAAAGTCCCTATTTATCGGATGCTTTATTCATTTGTTTGGTTTGTTTCTTATTGTGGTAGTATTTACATCAGATGTTTTATTTATTTATTTTTTAATATTTATTTGTTTGAGAGAGAGTGCGCATGAGCAGAGGGAGGGGCAGACTCCCCACCGAGGAGGGGGCCTGATGCTCGGGGCTCCTTCCCAGGATCCTGAGATCATGACCTGAGCTGAAGGCAGCCGTTCAACTGACTGAGCCACCCAGGCGCCCCAGATGCTTTATTTCTAATTATTGTTAAAACCACCCTGCATCCATCCATCAGCAGATGAATGGACGAACAAAGGACGGTATACACGCACAATGGAGTATTATTCAGCCATTAAAAGAATGAAATTCTGGTATGTGCTACAATATGGATGAACCTTGAAAACATTATGCTAAGTGAAATAAGCCAGACACAAAAGCAGAAAAATTGTATGATCTGTTTATAGGAGATACTGAGAATAGGCAAACTCACAAAGAGAGTAGAATGTCTGTTTCTAGGGGTTGAGAGGAGCGGGAAATTAGTATTTAATGGTACAGTACACAGAGTTTCTGTTTGGGATGATGAAAAAATTCTGGGTATGGGTGTTAGTGATGGCTGAGCAACATTTTGAATGTGCTTAGTGTTACTGAATTATACTCTTAAAATTGTTACAATGTTACATTTTATATATATTTTACAATTAAACTTTAAATAAACGGTAAGATCACACTCTGCAAACCTTTGCAGATTAAGGAAACTTTGGTCTAAAGGGTTTAAGAATTTGTCTAAGATTGTCCAGCTAGGAATTTATATTCGGGATCCAAATTTAAATTGCTTGACTCCATATTATCTACTCCGTGTTCTCTGCTGGTGTGGTTGATTAATGACATGTTGGTCCCAGGAAGAGTTTATTTGACTCAATCAAAAAGTTATATTTAAAAGTAGGTGATTTGTAGTTTTATGGGAGGGGATGGTCTGATGCCCTAGACCAACTAAAAGATGTCTCTGCAGATTTCTTTCTCAGAGCTGTAATGGTGTGTGCTCTAAGGAGGAATCATTTGAGTTTTAAGTGTGGTCTTCGGGGTCCCAGTTCTGAGCTGCCAGATTGTGCCCTGGGCAAATTGTCCTTCACGCCTGCATCCTCTGCTTGTAACTTGGTGATCATAATGACAGTATTCGTTCCATAAGGTTCTTGAGGATTGAATGAATTAATACACGTGAAACCCTTAGAACTATATCCAGCACAGATTGTTTAATGAAAGATTTTTAGTTATCGTGCCAGTGTTGTTTTTTTAGAATTAATATACATTCTCATGAATGGAACTAAACATTTTTCAAGTTTAAGTATGTGCTTAGGACCTGTAAATAAAGAAAATGGTGATACATATGCTTTATGTTAGAAATGTCTATCGAGGGGCACCTGGGTGGCTCAGTCCTTAAGCATCTGCCTTCCGCTCAGGTCCTGGGATTGAGCCCTGCGTCGCCGGCTTTCCCTTCTCCCAGTCCCTCTGCTTGTGTTCCCTCTCTCTGTCAAATAAATAAAATCTTAAAAAAAAAAAGGTCTATTGATTAAATACAAGCAATTGGTATTTAGTTTAAAATTCTGGAAACAATTCAGACTTGCAAAGTGAAAGCTTTCTTGATGCCTGTAATCCCATGCCCTACCCTTAATAGTTTGGTGTATATTTTTCTCAAACCTTTCAATGTATTTATATGAATATGCATTTATACATGTATTTTACAAAAATGGGATCAAGCTATTTTGTTCTAGAACAGTTTTTTTAGGGCAATACAGAGACATCTTTGTATTAAAAAATAGGTGCTTTTTTTTAGTGCTTGCTCCGTCCTTGGCGCTGTGCTCATTGGTCTCATTTATTTTCTATAACTACTGGAATAATGAGAGATAGAGTGACCAAAAGCCAGGCAGTGGGAGAGCAAGGGTCTGGGTTGGCACACTTTGTTTTCAAGGCTGTGGTCTCTCACTCTCAGCCTGGGTTTTGTTTTGTTTGTTTTGGTAGGGCCCACGAACTGCTTAGAGTTGTGAAACAACAACAAAACTCCCAAAAAAGAATACATGAGGAGACTGGATGTAGCTTTCCAAGCCTAACATACTTATGATGTGGCCCTTTATAGAAAAAATTTGCTGCTCCCAACTCTGAGCTATTAGGCTGTTTAGTTAAGGGGAATACTTGTTACTCCGTTTATGGATGTATCCTCACACGGTAAACCAACCCTGTGATGGACACTGTGTTGTCAAAAGTATAGAACATCCTTACATATCTTTGAACGTTTGTGGGACAACTTTCCGTAAGGAGACATGGCTGTTTGAAGATTATGCACGTTTCAAGTTTTAGTAGACATCGTCAAATGGCTTTCTAGAAATGTACTAATTCTTCAGTTTAAAAATCAACTTTATTGAAATGTGGCTTCTATACAGTGAGATGCACACATTTGAAGAGTATGGTCTGAAGGGCTCTGAGAACGCGTCCATCAGCGTCTATCGGTGTCACGGTCACCGCAGTCCGTGTGTGACATTGACGTCTGCAGAGTTTACAGTCATTACTCTCTGCCGTTGATCGGACTGTTCTTATTCAAGAACGTCCTATGAATGCAGTTACACAGTGTATACTCTTCTGTGACTGGCTTCTTTCACCCAGCGTGTTTTTGGGATTTATCTGTGTTGCTTGTTTCAGTAGTTTCTTATTTCTGAGCAGTACTCCGTTGTATGGATACACTGTTTTTTAATTCATTTACCTGTTGGACACATGGGCTGTTTAGAGTTTTGGCTCTCAGTAAAGCTGTGATGAGCATTGTGGACACATCTTTTAATTTCTCTTGGGTGGGTAAATCCCTTGTAGGTGGATTGCTGGGTCATAGAGTAAATAATGATTGAACTTTATAAGGAACTGCCAAACTATTTTCCTATGACCTTGTGGCTTTTGGCGGAGGGTTATAGTGGCCGTTGCTGCTCTGCAGGGGGTTTCTCCGGTCTCCTCTCACACTTGGTGTTGCCAGTCTTTTAAGTTTGGGCCGGCTAATGAGTGTTGAGGATCTCGTTGTGGTTTAAATGCATTTTTCCTAGGGGATCAGTGATGTTGAATATATATCCACGTGCTTCATTGGCCATTTTTTTGATGAGGCGTTTTACCCATTTAAAAAATTGGGTTTTTTGGTATAAATGAGTTGTGAGAGGTCTGCGTATGTTCTTGGTACACATTCTCTGTCATATGTTTTGCAAATGTTTTTTCCTTTATTTTCTGCTGTGATTTTGCGTATTATTGACAGTGTATAGGTCTAGTTAAGTCATGTTAATGCAGGAGGTACAGTTGTTTAAATTTAGTTAAATTGTGTGAAAACGAATTTATTCTTAATCCACAAGCCATTTAATTCTTAGTATAACAAAATGTCATGTGTTTGCTTCTGCAAAGTGAAAAAGATACTATTCCTACAAATAGTATTATTTGTGTGTGTGTGTGTTTGGCCTGGAATTTTTATTTTTTCAAGTTTTTGTTAGGTGTTTTGGGTATTTTTATTTTTATTTTTTAAGATTTTATTTATTTGTTGGAGAGAGGGAGAGAGTATGAGTGGGGTGGAGGGGCAGGGGTAGAAGGGTAAGTAGACTTTCCCCCTGCGCAGGCCTCCCCAACCCCGACCCCAGGGGCTTAATCCCAGTGCTGTGTGCTCCTGACCTAATCCAAAGGCAGATGCTTAACTGAGCCACCTAGGCACCCCTGTTTTTGGGAAATTTTTAAATTATGCTGTTTTCATGGTAATAATACTTAGTAATTCTTCATATTTTTGGTTTTGGGTAATTCAGACCTTTTTATTTATTAGAATTAAAGGACAAGTGACAATTTTAAAGTAAATCAAAAAAGTAGCCTTGATCTTAGAATCTGGTATGTAAAAAGTGGTGAGATTGCAAGCTTGAGCTACCTGTTTTGATAGTTTAGTAAATTTTTTGTTATACGAACAGATGGTTTTAAGAGGTTAGATACTTGATTTCTTCATCCTATTATTTTATTTCTGCAGAGTTTCAGTTCTTTGTTTTGCTCAACACCCAGTTTACCCTCACAAAAAGTTCTGGTTTTTCTTCATTATACAAGTAACACATGACTCCTCCTCCTCCTTTAATAAAGGGGGTGGGGAGAGCAAGCCTCTGGGCTTCCCTTGGCTGTCAGACACCAGTGCCTGCGATCGGGCCATCGCCCAGCTCCGTCTTTCACTGGCTGTCAGTTCAGGTGAGAAATCCGTGAAGCCAGGCAGTCAGCAGAGCAGTCTTAACTCTCCTCATTAATCTGATCTGATGGTTTTCTTATACCTTTCTCCTACTGAACTTGGTCTTTTTACTAATCTTTAGGAAGTTTCACGTGGAAAGTCGGTGCTTGGTCCTCTTTGCAGAATGTCTTCCCTACCATTTCAGCATCTCAAGATACTATTTAGCTTGTTTGGTTCAAAACACCCTTGCTCTCTCCCAACCCAGCTAGCCCTCTTATCTCCTGCACAGAAAGAAATAACCTCAACGCATCTCTTGTGTTTTCCTCTCCCCTTCATTTAAGCTTTATTTTACTTATCTGCATGGTGAAGTAGAACAGGGTTTTGTACACAGTGGATAGAAATAAAATTTTTTGTGAGTCGGATTTAGGCCCACAGCCATGAATACTTGGGAGATTGCTTCTTTAGGAACAACTTGGTACATACTTATTTAAAGAGCAGCCCTGCCCCGACAGCAGAGCCTTGGAAGTTCTGTCCCGGTGAGTTTTGTGTGGCTATACTGTATATCACCCAGTGAACTTTGCTACCTGTTGTCAGGTACTGTTGTAAAATTTTCATTTATACCCTTCATATACTGTTGGTTAAGGTCAAAAAGGTTGAGAAACTGGGAAAAAGGGAGGAGAATAAGATAGTAATTCTGCAGCTGTATCTCAGTGCCCCTTGTCCCTCACTTGCATTTACGTGAGTGGAATTCACAGATCACAACGTCTAGTTACAGACGTGTCAGAAGGATAAAACATCATGTCTATTTTGTCTGCTTTAGTGCCTTGGTTTTTTTTTCGTTTTTAAAGATTTTTATCTATTTATTTATTTGACACACAGAGAGAAAGAGAGATCACAAGTAGGCAGAGAGGCAGGCAGAGAGAGAGGGGGAAGCAGGCTCCCCGCTGAGCAGAGAGCCGGATGTGGGGTGCTATCCCTGGACCCTATCATCATGACCCGAACCGAAGGCAGAGGATTTAATCCACTGAGCCACCCAGGTGCCACAGTGCCTTGGTTTTTGATGCTATCTGAGAACTGCTTTGTAAACAAATCCCCCCAATTTAAGAAAATTAGATGATTTTTCTTTAAACAGTTGAAATTTTCAATCATTAAAGGAGCTTTGTATGTTTTCAGTGCCAGAGCCTGATAGTGAAATGTCACAGTAGTTTATTTGTAGATGCAGGAGTGCCTGCCCCGTGTCTACAAATAATAGAACTGACAACTGTTTATTATAGAGGAACCTGCCCTGTGCTTAATAAACATGGAGTCTCTAAACCAAACATTTTATTTTTGAAACTTGTTGAAAATCATGCATATTAATTATTTAAAAATAAGCACCATATATTATTTGCTAAATGGGAAAAAATCTGTCTTGTGAATATTTGAAAGATTCTGTTGAGATAAACTTTAATTTTTTACCATTATACTGATTTATCATTATTAGATGCAATAAGCTGCAATGTATTCTTATTTATAAAATCTTGATCTAAAATGTTTCCATATACAAATTATTTAATAATACAAACAAAATTTGCAAAATTGTTTAAAAAAAACCCCTAATTTGTACTATGAGATATGTTATCATACAGTGTTTATGGGTCAGAAGAGGTTGGGAAATGCCCTTCGAGAGTGATCAAGAGGGACTTTTAAATGATAGAAATGTTGCTTCAACAGGCTAGGAAGGAAATGATGAGTTGCTGTCCCACTTTGGCCTCTAAGTAATTTTGCCTGTGGAGGATATTTGCCTGAAATACAGAGCTCAAGTTAGGCTGTAAAGAAGCTATTGTTAAAGGGCACCTTCCACTGGCAGCTGGATATCCTGCAGAGAGCCCAGGCTCTAGGCTAGACATTGCCACTAAGCTAGTTTTATTTCCATAGCAAGTGGCTTTTGTAGATTTCATCTTCATTGCAAAATGAAGCAGATGAACCAGTGAACACCTTGTGATTTTGAGGGTTTACCATGTGCCTTCAGAGGAGAGCTCTGTTTTGAAGATAAAGAAATAGAAACTTGTTGAAGGTAAGTAACTTGCCTAGGTTCACACAGCCAGTAGGACCCAAGTCCCTTACAGGCTTTCGCTGCCTGTAGGGTCCTTCTTGGTTCAAATACTGGGATTCAGGTCTTGGTTTCTGTTACCCACGTAGAGCTATTCCTCTGGAGAGTCTGAGAAATATTGGACTGGAGTTCACATCACCACCACAGGTAATTGTGATCTCCCCTAGCTGGCATTTAATTGAATTGTTATATGCATTTCTCTGAAATTCTTTTTACCAATTAATCCATAAAACCTCTAATGCTGATTAAAAGCCCATTTTTTTTTTCCTTTTTTGTCTCTGCATTATAGGCATAATAGCACCTAAAAGCTTCTTAGGACTATTATGTATCTGACTAAACTAGCTTTGTAAACAGTCATGTTGGGATATTGTGATTTATAATAAATTTATCCTGTTTCTGGCACAGAACCCCTACAACCCTTGGACTTTCCTAAGGGACACACATAAAGGTGTCTTGATATTCCTAACACACCCCTTTGAATAGTCCCTGAGTTTGTGCAAATGAGATGACTTGTGGAAAGCACCTAAAGATGGGGCTGGGTGCTGGGGGAGCTCACAATGTGTTTGGAAGGGTTGAAACTTTCAGACCCTCCCTTTTCCCCAGCCTTGTGGAAGGAGTGGTGCTGGGCATTGAGTTCAGTCACTAACAGCCAAGGTTTGAAGGAATCGTGCTTACATAATGAAGCCTCCATGGAAACCCAGAAAGAGGGGCGCCTGGGTGGCTCAGTGGGTTAAGCCGCTGCCTTTGGCTCAAGTCGTGATCTCGGGGTCCTGGGATCGAGTCCCGCATCGGGCTCTCTGCTCGTCAGGGAGCCTGCTTCCCTCTCTCTCTCTCTCTGCCTGCCTCTCCATCTACTTGTGATTTCTCTCTGTCAAATAAATAAATAAAATCTTAAAAAAAAAAAAAAAAAAAGAAACCCAGAAAGATAAGGGTTGGGAGAGCCAGGCTGGGGGACCTGGAGAGCTGCTGGGAGAGGTCCTGCCTCGGGGAATCTGCAAGCCCTGCGCCCTTCCCATGAACCTCACCTCGTGCCTCTCTTCCATCTGGCTGCTCCTGAGTTGCATCCTTTTGTAACAGACCGCAGTTTAGTAAAGAAACTTTTCCTGAGTTCTGTGAGCTGTTCTGGCCAACTAATTGAACCCAAGAAGGGGATCGTGGGTGCCTAGTCTGGACCTGGCTGGTGAGGAGCTCGGGACTATCTGGGCTTGCTTTGGGATCTGAAGTCGGGTGAGACAAGTCTTGTGGGACTGAGCCCTTAACCTGTGGAGTCTGATGCTCTGTCCAGGTAGGTAGTGTCAGAGGTCAGATTGTAGGACACGCGGGTGGTGGTGCCACACACTTGGTGCCCAGAAGTATCAGAAGAGAAGTACTGTTCGGAGAGGATTGTGTGGCTATAAATGGGAATAGTTCTCTCTACACGTCTCTGCTTGTCAAGTTCAAAGTTATTTTCCGAGTTTTCTTACAGAATTTAGTCTTGTGTTTAAAGAAATAGAATAGTGTTCTTTGCCATTTGTCACTTGTTGCCCGCTTACAGCACACAACCAAACAGCCAGCCGGCTGTACCTGACGTTCACATTGTCTGGAAAGGAAGATGTCTTCAGAGTATTGGTTGCCTCAGTCTTCACCCATTAGGACTATTCAGATGAAGGGTGAGATGTTCTTCTTACCCTCTGTCAGGAGACGTTCTGTACTCGTGGAAATACAGTGTTTAAAGCTGGACTGCCGGACGAAAGCGCTCTCCTTCCTAGCCCGAGTCTCAGGGTCCCCCATGCTGGGCACGCAGCGGAGCCTACTCAGGCTTTCCCACGTGGAGGTGCTGGGATGCGGGCTTTTTTCCTGCCTAAAAGCCTTCATACTGGTGTGGAAATTCCAGAGTGATAACTACAGGGATTCTGTCCCTGGTTTCTTTGTGGTTGGTGAATTCTTTATACATTTCCTTAGGTATTTAGAGGCTGAAAAAGAGATTTTTCCCAGGGCTTTAAGTATTAGTGATAAGTGATCTTCCAATAAAAAATTCAGTAGACAATATATTTGATAAAACAAATACTGAAAGATATCACTGATTGTAAATAATACTGGAGGGTTCGAAGTTTTCCAGTACCTCGGCGGTGTGTTTATATTCTTGATAAGCCGTACAGATAGGAAAATCATGACAACGCTTCACAGCTCCTAACTGTCCCGACCTCCTTTCCTTCCATCTTGTCCCTGAACTGTTACTGTTTTTAGCAAGAAAATGAACTTCAGGGCTGATACGAGCCAGAGGAATTTCTGAAGGGTCTCACTCTCAGGAGTTCTCTTGGTGTCCGTCATTAAAGGAATGGCACCTGCAGATGTTTTCCCTCCGGTTGCGTGAACTCCAATGCTGAGACTAGCTCACAGCAGCCACTGGTTATAGACAGGGTGCCTGGAAACTCCGAGACATTCTGTACTTGCTTTGCACTTAGTAGTTTGAACTACCCAGTCTTGTCTTCTCTTTTTTCTTTTTTTTTAATTCTGTCTTCAGAGTGCAGAGGAAACCGCAACTTATTGGGGGCTGCATCTTATTTCTTTTTTATTTTTTTAAATTCTGTCTTCAGAATACAGAGGAAACTGCATCTTATTTGGGGGACATAAGGACAGTGTGCAAGGCAACAACAGTATATCCGCAGGGTTACCCATGAAACGTTCTAGGAAGATTCCATGTCATAAGTACTTCTCTTCAGGCCCCAAACCAGCCCATCTCTCCTCTACTATGAGGAATACATCATTTTTTTTTTCTTGTTTTTTGAGCACAGTTGTGGGTTTGCACTTCAGGGCCAGTGCTATCAGAAAAACACCTACCTTGAGCAGTAGACTCACTGAGCGGCCAAACATGGCCTCAGAGGCACGTGGCACAGGCTGTGGGAACGGCAGATTCCTGTCACCTGTCTCCTGCACTTGTTGGCTGGAACAGTGGGATACAAGAGCCCTTGTATTTACCTGAACTGAATTTCTCTTAAAATTTTGCACAGTGCGTGTTGTTAAATTGTGTTGGCTTATCAGAGGTATAAGATTTAAAATTGACTTCCTGGAGGGAAGAGCATCTGGCATCAGATTTACCTACATTTTTGCTTCTGTCAACTAGTAGTGAATGATCTGAATCTCGTCTTGTCTGCATCATGAGTTGGGTATCATAGTTTTAGTTCCTGAGCCATAATTTTTCTTTTCATTTCTAAGTGTCAGTTAATTTGTTTTGTCTAATTGTTGAAGACATTATTTTTTTCTTCTTTAAAGATTCATTTATTTTAGGGGCGCCTGGGTTAAGCTTCTGCCTTCAGCTCGGGTCATGGTATTGAGTCCCGCATCGGATTCTCTGCTCAGCAGGGAGCCTGCTTCATCTTCTCTCTTTGCCTACTTGTGATATCTCTCTCTCTTTCTCTCTCTCTCTCTCTGTGTCAAATAAATAAATCAATCTTTTTTTTTTTTTTTTTTTAAGATTCCTTTACTTTAGAGAGAGGGAGAGCACAGGCAAGAGGGGCAGAGGCAGACGGAGAGCGAATCTTACACAGTGCTCGGTGCGGAGCCCCGTATGGGGCTGGATCTCACGACCCCGAGATCACGACCTGAGCCAAAACCAAGAGTCAGAGAGGCTCAACCACCTGCACCCCCCCAGCACCCCTGTTGAAGCAAATTCTTGACAACATTTATGATCGTTAAATTCTCCAGTTAGTTTAAGTTTATGAAACTTTAAAAAGTAATCTCTACGCCCAGCATGGGGCTTGAACTCAGGGCTCCGAGATCAGGAGTTGTGCACTCCCCGGATGGAGCTGGCCAGGTGCCCTCTCCAGTGGGTTTAAATTTAGATGGCCATTTCTTTTCTAAGACATGTCTTTGTAAACTGATAGTGGCTCAGATGAACACAGGAATGCTGCTCTGTGGACTCCACGTTGGACCTAGAGTTGTTTACTCTTCTAGAAGGAGGAGAATGAGCTTATTTCTCTGGAAAATGCATTAGTGCAGAGTCTACTCACTTTCGCTGTGACAATCAAGTCAATGTTCTCTGCTCCGCTAAGATTGCCCCGTCACTGTAATTCCTGCGCCATTTAACAGTACTGGCCTTTTTAAGTGCTGCCTAACCCAGGGCTACAAATACGATCCGTATTTTGCCCCTTACTTCTTCCGATCCCAGTCACCAGCTCGTTTGTTTCCTGAAGCCTCTTCAGCACAGTCTCTGTTCATGACACCTGTTGGGCTGTAGCGGCATGTACAAGCAGTCTGCTGGTGTTCAGGCACCAGGATGCCTGTTGCATTACAGGATTTAGCATTTTCAGAGTGCTCCATAAATTCTGGTTGATAATACCTCTCATTTCTGGCTTTTCCAGATCCTTCAAACCAAAATTTCAGAAGTTTCTTCTACTAGTGTTTGGCGGGTTGTTTGGGTGGAATGCTTGGGGTCAGCAGTAGTGAGCTTGTCTATTTTTGTCATTTTTCTCTGTTTTATTTATTTATTTAAGAAAGATTTTATTTATTTATTTGTTTATTTGACAGAGATCACAAGTAGGCAGAGAGGCAGGCAGAGAGAGATGGAGAAGCAGGCTCCCTGCTGAGCAGAGAGCCCAATGCGGGGCTCGATCCCAGGACCCCATACCACTCAGGTGCCCTCCTTTTTAAATACAAATAGAGGCATTCTAGGAATGGAAAAGGTTCCCAGAACAAGATTTTTATTTTGTCTTTCTTTTATGGGGGTAGGGGTAAGTCTGAGTAAATGGGCATTGGTTGATAGGATGCGGTGGTTTTATGTAGCCTGGACAGTCAGAAGAGTATGACCACTGGGGATACCTTCTTACAGTGGGGAAGGGTAGGACAGATGGGTGGAAACAAGCAATTTGTTGAAAATGCATTTTGTTAGACACGAGTCTCTCGATTTGGCACAGATGTATGGCCTACTGCCATCCAGAGTCTCTAGTTCCACAGGGCAAAGTATCCTTCATTAAATATTCTTCACATGGATTTTTTTTTTTTAGTTGCAAGAATGGTGATTTCTAGGCCTTCATCTTATAAATGTGTCTTTAAAATATGTAATTTGAATATATTGTCCATTCTAGATGCTTTGCGAGCTGATGAGAAGTCAGGGATTGTTATGACGTGATTCATGAGGTGTCTTGATGTACTTAGAGCGGCTGTTCTCAAAGCCTGGCCTGAGGACCTCAGAGGGTCTGTGAGGTTATCTTTGTCATAACACTAAAATGTTATTTGCCACTGTCTTTTCCTCCTTCCTTGTGTTGACATATGCACCAGTGGTGGAGAAGCAGGGGTGGGTAAAAGCTATTGACACTGTAGCACTTGGAGTAAAACAAAAACAAAACAAAACAAAAAAACCCAAAAACAAAACACCAAAAACCAGTTCTAGAGAATGTCCTTGATGAAGTAGTAAAAATTGTTAATTTTATTACTTCGTGATCCTGAGCACACGCTGCGGAGGAAGTGTTCTGTGCAGCGCGACGGGCCCGCGTGCGCGTGGCTTGTGCCGTGTGCCCGAGCGGGATGGGCCTCTAGGAACGGCCCCGAGCTGATGGGGCTGCAAGCTGCCCTTGCCGCTTTTTCCGGGAGAACATTTTTACTTGAAAGAGGGGTTGACAGACAAAGATTATTCAGATGGGTATTTGGCAAACGTTTTTCCGTGAAGGGAACGTGTCCTTCAAGGAAAAAAATAGTATTTGTTGCCAATGAGAATGTTTGAGCTTTCAAGCCAAAATTAGAATTTTTGGAAAACCTCTACCTGTCGCCGTGAGCTTGACAGCTTCCCAGTAAATACTTAAAAGACTTTTCTGATAAGATCAGTGGATTTATCAAATATGATTTTTGGGAAAACGTCAATTTTTGGAAAATCTGCATAACCCAGTGGACCAGTATTTATCAGGTGAGGAATGATTATGCACAGGTTAAGGGTCCTTCAGAGTGAATAGACCAGTGGATTTAACGGGGCAGGGTTCAGAAAGTTTACTGATGTTATTTCAGATTCTACCTTGCAATTAATCTTAAGAAACCACTGCTGCTTGCTGTAGAATAGTGTCGTCTTGAGGAAAAGCACCTAGGAGGTTGAACTGCAAGCTCATCTAGCCACGTTTTTCAGGGAACAGCTTTAGTCTAATACCAAAGCCTGACATCCACAATTACCTCAAAAGGCTGTTCAAATACTCTTCTGTTTTCTAGCTAAATGCCTGTTTGGAAATGGATTTTCTTCATATTCTTTAACCAAAACAACATATTGGAACAGATTGAATGCAGAAGCAGATAAGATCCAGCTGTCTTCTATTAAGACAGATACTTAAAAAGTTGGCAAAAATATAAAACAATACCACTCACTGATTTTTTTCTTGAAAGGAAAATAGTTTTAAATTAAAATGTGTTACTTCTATTAACATGTAATAGGTTTGCTATTACTATTTTTAAATGAGTTATGTTTCAAAAATTTTTCAGGTTATAATTTCTGAGGTGTTAAATAGCCATAGTTATAGCCCAGATAAACTTAAGAGGTCCTGAGACCAGAGGTCTGAGAAGAATGTTGTGTTTCCTGTAACTGCCCATCATTCTGCTTGTCTGGGCTAGGAATGGCCATGTGAGGAATTAGCGTCTCAGTTTGCATCCTAAGTTCCAGATTCTTCCTCTTTTGATCTTTTTTTCCCCTCTTTATATAAGTGCATCTGGATTTTTAATTTAATTATTTTTTTTTGGATTTAATTTTGGGCTTTTAATTTTAGAATAGCTCTTGGTATCTTTTTTCTTCATTCACATTGCTGTCAACCCAGTCAGAGCCCCTCTCACTTTGTTCCTGAATTACTTCAGGGCTCCAGTTTTTCCTAATATGTTTTTAAACTTGAGTGTTGAATAGAATCTGAGGGTTGACTTGACTTTAATTTTATTTGTATGTTCCCTGAAAATGTACAATCTTCTTACGGTAAAACCAGAGCAGAGGTACAAATTAAACACTGGTCCTATCAGTAACACGTATTTAACGATGCTCTTTGGTTAAAGCTGAGTTTCCAGCGGGAGAGCTTGTAACAGAACGCCGTAGCCGCAGGACCAGTTTTATAATACATCTGTTTCTTTATTTTGACTCAATACTACTAACCCAGCTAATGGCTATTTGCATAAATATATTTTATAAAACGGCATGCTGACCTCCAGGATAATCAGACGCCGTAGTTAACCTGAACGGCGGCACCTAGCAGTCCTTGACTGCCAGTTTTAATGCCAGCGGATTCTCCTGTCACGCTGCATTGATCACTGGAGCATCGTGTGGCGTGGTGAGATCTACGTTGGATGGATATTTAATCCCATTGTCTTGGAATCTTTACTATAAAATATTGTGCTGCATATTTTACTACAGGGTTTGCTGGTTGGTGGGATCTCTGTATCCCCTTGACTTCGCAACACACACGGGGTGCTGAGTGCCCCCAGCACAGGTGCCTTTGTTTGGGAACTTACCATCCCTGCCTTACTGTACTTACCTGTTTGGTTTCTTTCTTAGCACTCAGCACTGTCTTGCATACTAAACGTTTTACTTTGTTTTTGATCATTTCATCCAAGTAGATTTTAAGTTCTCTGGAGTTACAGACTTTTGTCTTGTTTTATTTACTGCTAAGTCTTCAGCTTCTGTGTGTTCGATGTTCACTAAACAGGTGTTGAATGAATGAATGTAGATCTAACGCTTTTCTCTGTTCAGACTCTAAACTCAGATGTTCTTTTCTGTGTAATGTGCTTGATGCTGTCTTTCCAGCTGGAGCAAAGGGACGTTTCTCTGACCGTCTTAAACACGGCTAAACTAGACTTGAGTTGTACGGAATCCTGTTGGTTCTTGTGATCATTGCATGTGAAATCAGGCACAGTTACTTTCCTTGGTATAGATTCTGTATTTCTATTAATGCAGCCTAAATGTGCATTATCTTTTTAAGTAGACACCATCTTAAAGCTTTTATGGATTTTTTTTTCTCCTTTTAAATTGTTCAAGTGTAATGTTATCTCAGTTTTAAAATAGTACAATTATATGTGGGACTTTTCTCCTCAATTTTGTTTGAAGTTAAGGTTTGTAAGTACCAACTGCCTTAGTTACTGCCTGTTCTTTTTCACTTTTTTTTTTTTAAAGATTTTATTTATTTATTTGACAGAAAATACAAGTAGGCAGAGAGGCAGGCAGAGAGAGAGAGAGAAAGAGCAGGAAGCAGGCTCCCCGCTGAGCAGAGAGCCCGATGCGGGGCTCGATCCCAGAACTCTGGGATCACGACCTGAGCCGAAGGCAGAGGCTTTAACCTGCTGAGCCACCCAGGCGCCCCTCTTTTTCACTTTTTTAAGAAAAGATTTATTTGTTTTAGAGAGAGCAAGCACATGTGTTGGGTTGGGGAGGGGCGGGGGAAAGGGAGTCTTAAGCAGACTCAGGACTGAGTATGGAACCCGACTGGGCCTCGATCTCATAACCCTGAGGTCACAACCTGAGCGGAAACCAAGAGCCACTTAACCAACTGTTCCACCCAGGCACCCCTTAACCTTATGTTTTTAAATAGTTCTAATCATCAGTGTGTTCCCTTCCCCACCTTAACATTTTCTCTTGCATTTTCACATTCTTGACATGTTTTTGTTTACATTTTTAAAAGTAGATGTCATCTTATTAATTTATTTTATAAAATTTATTTATTTAAAGATTTCGTTTTTTTTAAAATTTTTTTAAAAGGTTTTATTTATTTATTTGACAGAGATCACAAGTAGGCAAAGAGGCAGGCAGAGAGAGAGGGGGAAGCAGGCTCCCTGTCCAGCAGAGAGCCCGATGCGGGGCTCGATCCCAGCACCCTGAGATCATGACCCGAGCAGAAGACAGAGGCTTTAACCCACTGAGCCACCAGACACCCCAAATATTTTGTTCTTAACTGGTCTCTACACTCAATTTGGGGCTCAACCATAACCCTGAGATTGGGAGTCGTATGTTCTACCAGTGGAGCCAGCCAGGCTCCCCCAAAGTGGATGTCATTTTAAAAGTTAATGTTTTGAATGGGGCGCCTGGGTGGCTCAGTGGGTTAAAGCCTCTGCCTTTGGCTCAGGTCATGATCCCAGAGTCCTGGGATCGAGCCCTGCATTGGGCTCTCTGCTCAGCGGGGAGCCTGCTTCCTCCTCTCTCTCTGCCTGCCTCTCTGCCTACTTGTGATCTCTGTCTGTCAAATAAATAAATAAAATCTTAAAAAAAAAAGTTAATGTTTTGGGACGCCTGGGTGGCTCAGTCAGTTAAGCATCTACCTTTGGTTTAGGTCATGATCCCAGAGTCCTGGGATCGAGTCCTGCATGGGGCTCTTTGTTCAGTGGGGAGCCTGCTTCTCCTCTGCCTGCTTTGCTTCTCCCCCTGCTTTTGCTTTCTCTCTCTCTCTCTGACAAATAATGTCTTAAAAAAATTTTTTTTTAAAAAGTGAATGTTTTTATATTGGGTTGTTGTGTAACTTAATTCTCTCTCTCTTTTTTAAACTTTATTTTGGAATAAATTTAGATTTCTGTAACCCTAATACATTTGTTAAAACGTAGACACCAACATCAATCAGTATGTTACTGTTAATTAAACTAGAGATTTTATTTAGATTTTACCAGTTTTTCTACTGATGTCCTTTTTCTGTCCCAGCATCCAGGTCAGGTGCCACACAGCATTTAGTCTTCTCCTTAGGCCCTCAGATCTGTGACGGTTCTTCAGGCTCTCCTTGTTTTCATGAGCTCTTGGTAGTTTTGAGGAATATTGGTCAGGTGTTTTGTAGACATGTCCTTCAGTTCGGGTTTATCTGATGTGTTTGTCCACTTAGACTGAGGTTATGGGTGAGGAGGTTTGGGGGAAGAATTCCACAGAGCTGAAATGTGCTGCTTTTCACGTCACGTTGCAGGGTACATGACGGCAACATGGCTTGTCCCTGATCTTTTATCCATAATCATTTGGGGCGAGGGTGGTGCCTTCTAGGCTTCTCTGCTGGGATATTACTGTTTCCCATGCCAGACTCTGCTGTGGAAGTGAATGACAGTCCAGCCCCTCTGCTCACGGGGACGCGACCTGAGCTCGACCTCTCAGGTTAGAGAAGCATACACATTTTATTACTGTTTGGAGTTCCCTGTAAGGAAGATTTGTCCCTTCTCTCCCCATTTACTTATTAATCACTTACTTACATCATGGACTCATGGATACTTATTTTGTTAATCCGGTTATAATACAGTACCATTGTGACTTCCCTGGTACTCAGATGGTTCCAGTTTTGGCTGAGCTAGACCATAGTCCGGCCTCAGATTCCATGTAGACCTAACACTTGAGCGATCGCCTGGGCCAGTGCAGTAGGACTGGCCCACCGGACCTGTCACTCTCCGTCTTCCTTTTCACAGGCCGCATTGTCTTTATTTCCCCTTAGGCATAAGATCTGCTTCTCAGGTAATTAATTTTTATCTCTTACCAAGGGTAACATTTATATACCTCTCTAAATTCTCTCTCTTTTTTTTATTCTTATTTACAAATGTTAATCACTGTTCATTTATTTTTGAGTTTATTAAAGCAATGGATTTTAACTTGAAAAATAAATGAAGGGTGCCTGGGTGGCTCAGTTGGTTAAGGGGCCAGTTTTAGAGTTTGGCTCAGATCATGATCTCAAGGTCCTGGGATTGAGCCCCTCCTCGGGCTCTGTGCTCCGTGATTGGTGGGGCTACTGCTTGAGGATTCTTCCCCCTCCCTCTCTAAAATAAATAAATAAGTCTTTTTAAAAAATCGGGTGGCTGGCTAGCTCAGTCAGTAGAACATGAAATTTGATCTCAGGATCATGAGTTCGAGCCCCACGCTGGGCACAGAGCTCAACTTAAGAAAAAAAAATGAAATTGTTAAATGAGACGAACACCTGCCCTCAAAGCATTTTAAACATAAACACCATTGAAGACGGGCAGTTTTTCAAAGTCGGCAGTTTAATGGCAGGCTCAGTGTGAAGTAGAAAGATGTTTTTGTTGGGGAAGGACATCCAGAATATTGCAGTCGTACTACTCAAGTTTTGTTAGGTTTGGATTTGACCTTACTGAGTCTGGTAGTAAAGAGTCAGAAGCAATGCTGTTAATTTAGTTAGGGAGGATAAGTAGTACATGTAGTTTATTATTTAGTTTCTGTAAAACAAGTAGTAACAAAACTCAGCAAGACTAAATAGATGGCTAGTGCCTTGATTCAGCGAATCATTTGGGAATGAAGAACCTTTAAAGAAAGGCATCAAAGGGACTAAAGTGCCTAGGGAACTTTTTTAATTCCTTGTCATTGGTCCCCGAGGAAGGAGGGGCAGGGATGCCCCCTCAGGTAAAGGCCGTTCACAGGTTGGACCTGAGAGAGAAGAAAGCTGGTTCTTTGGGCTTTGTGTACCGGTCCCCCGAGAGGCGGAGACGTGGGTCCTGGCACATCCCTGGGGCTGTCTAGGCCTGAGAGGGTGGAGGAGGCGCCTTACCAGGTGGGCAGTAGAGCCGCACTGTTGTTTCTGGTCCCTCTGGTGATGCCCTCGATGTGGCAGCGAGGAAGTGGTCACCAGAACACATCTCTTAATTCAGACGGTGTTGCACATGTAATCCCAATACCAGAATGTATCTCAGTCTCTCTGTATTTCGTGTGGCAAGGAAACCTAATCCAAACTGGTTTAAAAGGAAAAAAGGATTTTCTTGACTCATGTAACTGAAGTTCTAGAGTTGGGTTTGGCAAACACACCTGGTTCAGGGCTCGGAGAGGTGATTAAAGTCTGTTTCTTGGCTTTGGGTGTTTTTCCTTTTGCAGGCTCTTTCTCATGTTTGCGAGTTGGCTTCCAGCAACCGTTCGGGCAATGTATATCCAGCTTGGAATCTAAGTGAGAAAGAGCGAGCATTCTTGTCCGCAGGCTGCAGGGAGCCAGGAGATTGTCCCTGTGATCAGACCAGTCTGGTCACGTATCCAGTGTGTACTGGTGGCGGTCAGCAGGGAGCCGTGGGTTTAGGCGCCAGGTAGCTGGTTGTCCTCAGAGAAAGGTTGGTGGGAAGTTTCCAGAGAAGGCAAGCTGATGCGGGGGGACACAGATGACACCACGTCCGCTCCGTTGGGCAAAGCTGGCTTACGAGGGCCTCCTGCTCAGGTTATGGGAGTTTGTTTTGATTCATAAAATAGACTGTAGATGTAATTTTCCTTTAATTTTTTTAACCTGTATGTATATCTTCTTCTGTAAGGTTTTACTGCATTCTATGAAGGTTTTGATGGTTTCCTGCCATAATCTGGTTTGTCTTTTAAATTAAAGAAAACCTGTTGTTTTGGTTTTACTGTATGTGGGTAGAGTCTTATTTTAACGACTAGAGGTATTCTGTTTTGAGTAAGAGAAGTCCTTTTCACATCTTGGGTAAAAATCCTACTAGTGCCAATTTACCTATGAAACTAAACAAATCTTTTGAATGAGAAATATAAAAATTGGAGGTATTCACAAATCCTCATCCATTTTTAAAGTTAGTTAATTAATGTTTTTAAAAAAAGATTTTGTTTATTTGACAGACAGAGATCACAGGTAGGCAGAGAGGCAGGCAGAGGGAAAGGGGGAAGCAGGCTCCCCGCCGAGCAGAGAACCTGATGTGGGGCTCGATCCCAGGACCCCGAGATCATGACCTGAGCCGAAGGCAGAGGCCTAACCCACTGAGCCACCCAGGTGCCCCTAATTAATTAATTTTTAAGTATTTTGTATATTCGAGAGAGAGTGAGTAGGACAGAGGGGGAGAGAGATAATCTGAAGCTGGCTCCACACTGAGCCCAGAGCCAGACGTGGAGCTGGATCCCACGACTGTGAGATCATGACCTGAGCCGGAACCAAGAGTCAAATATTTCACTGACTAAGACACCCAGGCGCCCCAATCCTCATCCATTTACTGGCACATTATTTTAATACAGGTTTCTTTCTGCTAATATATGAATGTTTGGAACTTAATACTTGCTGGGCTGTGGTATGGTGGAAAGCGGTCAGAAGACCTGATTCGAGGTGGTCGTGCGCTGGGAAGGGGAAGGGGCTGGCTGGCACTTGGAGGCTCCAGCCGGCTCAGAACTGGGTGAGTCTGTGTGTTTGGTGTTTGCAACCAGTGGGGAGGTACTGATATTATCCCTGGAGTACTTCTTAGTAAAAAGAAATGCCAGAAGCTCCAGGTTTTGTATTCAGGATCTGTTGATCGGTAGGGCATCTGGCCATGGGGTCTGAATCGTCCCTGAGACTCCTCTCCTTGGATGTTTCTTGGTCGTGGAGTACCTTTCCCTCCTTTTCCTTGCCCACGCAGGGGAGGCCCCACCCTTCCTTTTCATACCTTGTGGCACATCTAGACTTTGTGAGCAGTTCACCATTGGTGTACTTTTGTAGACATGTTTTGTGTTTGTTTATATTAGAATGTATTTGCTGGGGGTACCTGGGTGGCTCTGTCGGTTAAGTGTCTGCCTTTGGCTCAGATCATGATCTCAGGGTCCTGGGATCGAGCCCCGCATTGGGCTCTCTGTCTAGCGGGGAGTCTGCTTCTCTGTCCCCATCTACCCTCCCCTCCCCCTCGTGTGAACGGGCACCATTCTCTCTCTCTCTCTCTCTCTCTCTCTCTCTCTCAAAAAAGAAAAAAACGTATTTGCCAGGCACACAGCCAGGCTCGGAGATTTTACAAATGAGTAAGAATGGTTCTTGCTGCCGAAGAACTTACAGTGAGGATGAATTGGGGTGAAAAACATGAAAATAGGGGCGCCTGGGTGGTTCAGTGGATTAAGCTGCTGCCTTCGGCTCGGGTCATGTTCTCAGTGTCCTGGGATCGAGCCCCGCATCGGGCTCTTTGCTCAGAAGGGAGCCTGCTTCTCTCTCTCTCTGCCTGACTCTCTGCCTACTTGTGATCTCTCTCCCTGTCAAATAAATAAATAAAATCTTAAAAAACAAAAACAAAAACTTGAAAATAGGATTTTAATATGTTGTAAATGCTAGGATAGTGGGAGGGGTTTGTTTAACATAAAACATTCTTCTAAGTGGTTCCTTAAATTTTATTACTTTTTAGTCGACCAGTCTTTTTATCCCTGTGTGTTCAAAGAACAGTCCGCTCACTTTTAGCTTGATTTCATAGGTGTTATTCGGAGGTCATGATCCTGTGTTTGGGATAATTTCCCATGAGTGAATCACCATAATTTCTCTTATTTTCTCTCTGTTGTGCGTGTTTACCAGCTCGTCCTGTAGCTTCACACCCTCACTCACATACTCTGTTCATGGGAGAGTGTGTGGAATTTCTGGACATGGGAATCTTTCTGTATGTGCTGTCTTACAGCAGTTCGTTCCAGAATCAATTTTAAATGTTCTGTTGTGGATTCTGTAGCTCGTATTGTCACACCTTTGGTCAGAGAAACTTTCGTTGTGACCCACTTCATCAGAGACGTTGTCACTAGTGGCAGGAACACCATGGAAGGGACACCAGACTCTTGCACAAGGAGGGTTCTAGTGTGAAACCACGAAATGCTAAACGACAGAACGATGCCTGTTCCCCAGCCCAGAAGCCGTGCACCTCGAACAAACGGGCTGTGGTACCACCGCATCTCACGTTGGTGGCAGGTTAGTGCCGGGGTCCTGTGCCCAGTTTTGTCAGGTGCAGGGGTGCTGCCTCCGAGGACCAGGCATTGGTCGAGGCAGCGGATGGACTCGTGGTGATTAGGCCGTGAGCTCATGAAGCAAGATAAGCCCTTTGTATAAGATGGCTTTCCCTTCTAGTTCCTAGGCCTTTGAAGTGCTGCATTCTGAAAATAATTTGCATAGAATTACTTGAGCTCATCTGTTAACTAGCAGATATGAAAGCAAAGGATTACCACAGTTACTTCTTCAATAAAGCCTCCCTCCCCCTCCCCCCCTCCCCCCAAGGTTGGTGTCTTTTTGGCCTGCCTCACCATCTTCTGTCTTCCTCACTTTGTGCTTTGCTTCAGAGATCGGGTCATCTGCCCGAATCTGGGTCTCCGGATTATTTCCTTTGCTGCCAAAAGCAAGGTCCCACTTGGAACCTCTTCAGTTATCTCTGCGGCCTGGTCCAGCAGACTTACTCGCCCGAGTTCTGAAATCTCTTCATTCTTCTCGTCCCCTCGGTGCTTGTCATTTGGGGTCTTCAGCTGGTTTCTTGGCCATCTTCGTTAATGGGGTCTGCCAGCCGGACCTCCTGGCCTGCAGAGCCCTGTATCCAGATGTCCCCTGCTCAGACCTTAGGGTCCCTTCTGTTCTTTCCTGGACTTTCGAAGTCCAGTTCGACATTGTCACCTTTCCTGCCATCCCCTCCCCTGGACTTTTTCCTGTAGATCTCCTACTGTCTTGTCTTCTTTTCAGCCTTGGTAGGTGGGACCTGAGCTCCACAAGGGCAAGTTCTGTGTCATTTATCTTTGTGTATTCAGGGCCGGGTTCCTGGGAGTGGGTTATCCTGTGCTTATCGTGCTCTGCTTTCAGCCTGAAGAATCCTTGCGGCTCTTGGTGGCTGGGTTTCCTGACCGAGAATCACCCACGGACCTTGAGGCTGTCTTCTCTGAAGCTCGTCTCCTTGCGATTTCTTTGCGCTCGAGGGTTTTACGTGGTCGGGTCAATGAAGCCCTACCCCCTTACCGGCCATTCAGGCCGGAACATCACCCGCTCCCATATTTAAGTCGCCCCCAGTTTTCTCTTAAGGGACTCTTGAATCCCTTTACTTTGCTCCATCCGCGGTGCGGTGGGAGCAGCCACCCTCCTCTCTTGGGCCGTGCTGCATGCGGCCCTGTCTAGCCCCGTGCTGGGCAGCAGCTCTTTCCAGAACATCCATCTCCCCCTTCCCTTTTATTTAAAACTATCCTTTGCTCTTAGATAATTTAAACATCCTTGATGTGGCACCTTTGCACGTCTGACAGAGAAATGTCCTAATATTTTGAGGGCACAAGTAACGATTTTAATGCTCTGAGAAGCAGATGTTCTAGAAGAGGACATTTGTTTACACTTAAAATGGGGAATCTGCGTTACGACTTAGGCACCTGCGGGACTAGAGGCTTTCCCTACATTTAAATGTGGTTGGTTCCTAGATCCTGCAGCTGAAGGTAAGACTGAAGAATTTACTTGGCATTTGCTATGTTTTTGGTTGCTAGCCGAGAAACCCCTCATGTGAGTAAAGGTGGCACAAGAGGCAGAAGTACAGACTTTTCTCGGTGTTTCCGGCGAGAAGCACAGTTAAAAGTGTGTGCAGGCGGCGGCTTTCCTTTGTATGTTTGTTGTACATTGTACTGTGTATTTTTTAGTTGTAGTGCTGTATGTAAATTTTTCTTTTTCAGATTTCTCTTTTTCAGTCATGTTATTCATTTATGCCTGTAACCTGCTGACTTAACGATGAAAGATGTAGAGTAACGTGTCTACATTTTTTTCCCTCTGGCAGTGTGGATCTCCTAGACTAAAAACTAGCTTGTGGTGGTATGCTTTGTTTCTGTAACAGGATCCCCTTTCTGGAAGACGGCTGCTTTTTACGGGTGGAGAAACTTGGTCAATAAAAATATCCTTTAAAAGCTGTGTTCAATCAAAACTTACACGCGAACGAGCTGTTCTAAGGCTGTAACCTGTGGCCCGAGTGAGCACCCCTCTCGCACATGTCACCAGCGTCCTGTACTATTTGGGTGATTGTTAGTTTTCTGGGGATGGAAACACAAGTGATCATATGCAGGCTGGTTAGATTAGTGATTTTAATATGAAACCATTGCTTTTAGAGTAATCATGGGCCAGACTGGGAAGAAATCTGAGAAGGGACCGGTTTGTTGGCGCAAGCGTGTAAAATCTGAGTACATGCGGCTGCGGCAGCTCAAGCGGTTCAGGCGGGCTGACGAAGTGAAGGTACAGCTCTCTCTTCTGGGAAGTGCACCCACGGTTAAGGATCGCCCCCCACCCTCACCCCACCCCAAAAGATAAGTTCCAATTCGCAAGGGTCCATTTTCAGCCAACGTCATATTTATAGTAAGATAAATGAAGGCTGGGGAGCCCAGGGCCCTGATCTGTCTAATTAACATGACGATGGGCCCAGGCACAGCATTGAGAATGGAAAGACTGTGATCTAATGGCCGGTCACTGTGCTTCGAAAATCACTATCTTTTTAGTGTATCCTTTGTGTTGCTTGGGCAGATTCGGGACCCAAATATAAAGGGATGTGTCTCAGGGTTTTATGTTTCTAAAGTCATTGTGATTTTGTTTTTATAAGCTGTTAACAAAGAAAGGATGGAATGATTTTCTGTTCCCCGCCCACTCTTAATAGAATAATACGTGTGGTGCTTTTGTGTTATTCGAGTGTGGGAAACTGCAGTTTAGTGTAAAATCTGTATGTGTTTGAAGGAATTCTCCTGAAATTTTTGAGAAATCACTAGATTTTAACCTGTGTTAGAGATACTACGAATTTTCTAACAATGAACAATTTCTCTTCTCCTCTCCTTCATTTTTTTTTTTAAAGAGTATGTTTAGTTCCAATCGTCAGAAAATTTTGGAAAGGACGGAAATCTTAAACCAAGAATGGAAACAGCGAAGGATACAACCTGTGCACATCCTGACTTCTGTGAGCTCATTGCGCGGGACCAGGGAGGTTGGTTAACTCACGCACTGTAGTCATTATCGGTGCATTCTGGTTTTTGCTGTTGCAATGTTGGTTGGTTACTGATAGGAAGTCGTTCACCTCAGGATGTCCATCTTTTTATTGCTCTTTCTTTTTCATGGGTAACTGTTAATGGTTGCCTTAGGTAACACCAGGAGTTTTTCCTTATAAGAGAGCTATAGTGTTCAGCATATGTTTTCAGTTACCAGGTAGGTGGTGTGTAGATTTTTATAGGATTGTTGATTAAAAAACCCGTAAGTTAAATACTCTTTAATGGTCTCATCAGATCACTGTTTAGAGCAAGGCATTCTGACTCACAATTGTCTTTTTTTTCTGCCCCTTAATATGAATTAGCTATGCCATAAGAAATGTTTTTTTCATTCATATTCATGGACTAAGGAAGTTATTTATTATTTGAATTATTTTGTTTAAATTCTAAGGCTCTCTAAGAATTTTTAAATTTGCTGTTGAGAGATCAGAAGTCCTTTTTAATAGAATTTTTCTAAAGGAAGGCAGTAGATCTTAAATCCGTTTCCAAAAGAAGGCAATAAATGTATTGCGGGTTTTATAATTAAAAGACACATAAAACACAGTGGCAGCAAAATGAAAAAAAAAAATGGCCAAAGCTTGGGGCACCTGGATGTCTTGTTCTGTTAAGTGTCTGACTCTTGATCTCAGGGTTGTGAGTTCAAGCCCTGCATTGGGCTCCATCCGTGCTGGGTGTGGAGCCTATTTAAAAAAAAAAAAAAAAAAAAAGACAATGTCAGAAGCTGACAAACAGTATCGAACCAATCAGTAGGGTTTTGGGTAAAGCGAAGCAGTGCAAGTACCTGTCTGTACAGGAAAACATGGCGTGGGAGGTGGAGTGCTACTGGAACGGACGCCCAAACAAGAAGGAAGAGTGATTGGGAGTTGACGTTACAATGCGCAGTGGCTAGTTATTTCTCTGAGTGCCTAAACACAGGAAGCATCTAGACAGTGGGATCAATTCTAAAATGCATTTTCGGTGAGGATGGGATACTTAACGAAACATTGTTAATAAGCAGTAATTGTCTAGCACGTGAGACGCGCTGGCCTCAGAGACTCGCCAGTACTGTCTTCGTAGCGCAGTCCTTGTGATGACCGTGATCGTGCTCTGATGGTCTCCATGGTGGCCCATGATGTGCAATGATGCTTAGTCTTTTATTCACTTTGTCAGGTGATAGCTCTTTACAGCTTGGGCTTGCCGATGTGGAAGTGTATATTCTACACTGCTGACACCTTCCGCATCATCTGGAACAGGTCAGGGCCTACATGTTAGAGGTGAATGACTTTAATACACCAAAGGTGGAAGCGGTTCGTTTCTGGGCTAGTCAGTATGATCTCAAAAGGGAGAGGGATGGGGCTTATCAGTCATTCTTTCTAAAGTTTTGTCTGGTGACCTTTCGGAAGTTTTGAGGATAAAGGACACAGAAACTTTGTTCTTCCCGGTGGACTAGATCTTAGACATTTGGAGAATTAAGTAGGCACACTTGGAACACTCACTTTTTGCCGCCCATTTTGACTCAAAATGCCGCCAAAAGCCCATCTTCTATTTATAAGTGAAAGTTAACAGCAGTAATGATTTCGGGTAATGTGCTAGGTACTCTGCACACGCGAACCTCCTTCAATCTTTGTGATAGTTGAATTAGGCCTGTTTCTCCTCGAGACGAGGATACTGGGCCTTGGAAGGCTAGTGAGTGAGTTCACTTGCTCCAGTGATCTGATGCGGGCCCAGAAGAGCACACTTTGCTCAGACACATTAGGAAATGAGTAAAGTTCATTGTTTATTTACAACTTGAATTGCTCATAATATAATTTTAAGTACAGTTCACTCAAGTGAATATTTACTAATTCAATTTTGCTTTTGGTTCTGTCAAATGGAGATAAATCATTGAATATAAAGATACTAACTTTTTAATGTGAATTTTTGCGAGAAATTGTAAGAAGAAATAGCATTGTAATAAAACAGAATTGCTTTCTAAACTTAGTGCCCCATGCAGGTTGAGAAAAACCTTTTCACAAAATAGGAGGGAAAGGAGGGAAATCGCCCCCTGCCTCAGGAACTCAGTTTTTGTTGCCTGGAACTCTGACCTGGTCAAGGCTGTTAGTTTCTGAGCTACTCTTGAGAGCTGATTCTGCCTCAGATGATTCATCTTTTACTTCCCCCACTCCCAACCCCCTTTAAAGCCATCCTCACTGACTTTTGGAAGTTGAGCGCTTATGCAGTTCGTGATAAGCTTTTTGGTGTTCTCACAATAAAAATAGTAAGACTTTAGGACTGAAAGGACTTTAATGATCTCTGTCTCATCTCCTTATTTTGTAGATGAGACTGTATCCCATTTTATTTTTCTTCAGTTTGAGCATTCCCAGCTGTACATCAATTTCTTTTATATGCTTTAAAAGTTGGAGTCCGAAGTAGGTCAGAAGCAGGAGGATAAATAAAAGTGTGTTGTGCAAAGACTTTCCTAGTAGTAGGCTTGGCGGGAGTTCAGACTGCAGTGTTGGTCCAAACACCTAAAGTCTGTGGCTTTCAACGTTGGGAAGTGCTGTTATAACATTGTTCTAATTAACTGCTTATTTTTATAAACCGATCCTTTGGAAGTGCTGTCTTCAGTTTAAGTCCTTTGTGCCATGAGGACCTTTCAACGACAATTTTCAGTTTTTCACTGAAGTCTTATAGTGTAGTTCCTGCTGTGCATGTAAAGTAGATGTGCTCAGTTTTAAAATGACTGGTTTTTATCTAGGTTATTGTAGTGGAGAACGTCTGACAAAGGTCACACACTCCCTGATGTAACGAAGCGGCCCCTGTAGACGCTGACCTCAGATCAAGGAGCTCTGCAGTTGAACTGAGAGCTTCCCTTCTTCAGTATCGTGTTTTCTTAACATGTGTTTCTAAGATATCTGTGGGTACTTATTTTTTGGTCTTGAGGTTACAGAACCTAATCAGTGTGGCCCATACAATTTTTATACAGACTGTGTCAATATTTTTCTTTTTAAAAATACTCCTGAATACTTGAAGACCTGGCGGTGTGTTTTACATTTATTTCCTTTGCTCTTTAGTTAATCTCTTCAAGGAACAGTCACCTTAAAAATGTCACTAAGTGGTAAGCACAGCCCAAGGGACGAACACCTTATTGACGGAGTGTGTGGTCGTTTGTAAAAACCATTGCTTCGAGTTGATTTTTGTTACTTTGTCTTATCGGTAAAAAAACTTTATCTTCTCCAAGTCCTCTCACCTTCGTAGTCCTGTTCCTCAATGTGTCTGTTTTTCCAGTTTTAATGAAGAAACTGGTTGAGGAATTACTCTTGTAGTTCTCACGAGTACATTTCTTTTTGTACCTTTGTCCATTTCTTGCTGAAAACCAAATGATGCTTTCCTTCATTGATTCTTCATATCAAGATTTTTATCCCCTGTGTGTATTATGATTGAAAGAGAGGCTCGCTCCAATGATGTCTGTCCTCTGGGCAAGTGGTAGATTGGTTTAGTAATTTAAAAATATCCTGCCAGTATGCATTCCTAGATTCCCAGGAGAATTTAATGTTCTTGTAGGAATTTTGTGTCTTGTTTACTAATGAAAATAGCATTTTTAGTGTATATGGAAATGTGGGGCTTCTTCAGGATGCCTAACACAGCGGCATCTTTAGAAAGACATCATAGTCCTCGCATTTATGAAGAATTAAAACATTTTAATACATGCAGGTTTGATCCTCGTAGTAATATTTGAAATGACTATGAGTTCATCATCTGTCATTTGATATTTGCAAATTTTTTGTGGGAGTGTCGGAGAGGCTTCTACCAAAATAACAGAAAGTAAGTTCTTTTATACCTTTGCAGTTTGGACTCCCTATTTTTATTGAAGGAGAGGGATAGTGTCTCATTTGCATGTAGACACTTGATTGCATTATTTGTTGACTGATAATACTCTTTCCTTAGTTAATTGTAAATAGAAATTTTTGTTACTGTTTACCAAGAAAGAATGATACAATAGTGTAACCTGTGTATAATTTAGTGCTCTGAAATACACTCTCAACTTTTAGTATGCAACTGTTTTCTTTCCTTGGTCAATTTCAGGATTGCAGAACCAGTAGGTCTAGATGCTCACGAGCCATCTGAGCAAACGTGGCAGGGAGCAAGGTCATTTTTCTCACGTTTTAGAAATAAATGGGTGGTTCTTGGTCTGAACACAGCCTTCCTTTCTTGGTGCTTCAAAGAACCTAGTTTCCAAGTTGCTTACTGTAGCTCTTTGCCTTTCTTTAATCATTTATTAGTATTTATTTGGAGAGTTGGGTCCTGTGTTAACTCGGCCAGTCCTTCCCACCGATACAACTTTTTAAGAAATCACTGTGGCCTTAGCTTCCTCTTGGCTTTTTTAAGGCTGAAATAGATGGAACGTTTCTTACATGACATAAGGAGGCTATTCTTTTCTTTTTCTTTGTTTTTTTGAAAAGAACTAATGTTGTAAGTGTTTTATGCTTTTCCAAGAGGTCATTTTAAAAAAATAAGGGTCACTTACGATGTTTGCATTTGTGTATCACTGTCATATTAAATATACATGATATACTTGATGTCTGAGTTTATTTTTTAGACTTCAGATTCTATATCTGACATTTGGAAAGTGAATTTTTCAAAAATGTCAAATATGTATTTTGTGCACCCAATAAACCAGCAGAAGTTGCTTTCAGTTGCTGTTTTTCTCCTAGAACATTGCATATATAGTTGGTGTTTTACATACACGGATAATCAACTGTTTGACTAAAAAGATCGAGCTCATTGATCAAGATCAGTGATCACTGATCTACAGAGATCAGTTCTTTCCCCAAAATGCAGAACCAAAGTTTTACAGCTACTTTAAGAACAGATGGAACCAGAAAAAAATGTTTGTCTAGCCTGCATTGTTAAAAATTGTTTATTGCTCTGAAGAAATAAAATTTTATTAGACCTAGAACTTCTGGGATAACATGGATTGACTTAAATTTACTGCTTAGGATTCTGCTTTATCTTAATAGATTTTATAAAAGAATATTACTGGAGTACCATTTTGGGAGGGTTGGACAGATTTCATGAGTACCTTCTATTGATTGAGGCAGTTTTATACCAGGTCATGTGAATATCTCTGTGGTTAATGAAACTTTAATTGTTCTCTTTAACTGAAAGGCCATTGCAAAATGACTCTTAAGAATTCACATTACACCGAAATACATAAAACAGAAAGCAAAAGTTCTGTAGTCCAACCCCTATGATTTTTAATCTTTCTAATCTCTTTTTGTACATACAACATATTAATAATGATAATATATATTATATTTCAAAAGGTTACTGCCCAGATCAAAGTGTGCACCCTGTTACATTAGTTTCAGGTGTAGGGCTTACTGATTCAGTTTCTCTGCTCCTCATGCTGTGCTCACCATGAGTGTGGCCACCGTCTGTCACCACACCCTGTGTCAGTACTATTGATGGTATTCCCTGGGCTGCCTTTTACTTTTTTAAAAAATTAATTAATTTTTTTGAGAGAGAGAGAGCGCATGCAAGAGAGTGCGTGGGGGGAGGTGCAGAGGGAGAGGGGGAGAGAGAATCTCAGGGAGACTCTCTGTTGAGTGCAGAGCCCAAAGGGGCGCGAGCCCATGACCATGTGATGGTGACCTGAGCTGAAGCCAACAGTCAGCTGCTCAGTCAACTGAACTGCCCAGGTACCCCTGCTGTGCTTTTTATTCCCGGGAATTAGTCATTCCCTACTGGAAACTGTGTCTCACTCCCCTCCCCCATTTTGCCCATCTCCCCACCCCCTGCCTTTTGGGCCATCACTTCTGCAGCCTCCATCCAGGTCCTCAGTCTCTAAGAATGCAGTGTTTGATACTGTGAATATACCACCATTTATTGTCCTATTCTTAAATAGGTGTGAACATTTAGGTTTTAAGTTTTTTTACTTTTGCAATTAGTATTTCGGTCTATACCCTTCATCTACATCTTTGCATCTTGAGTGATTTTGTAGGAGGAGTTCCTAGAAATAAAATTACGTGGTCAAGAGGATATAGGCATATTTAAATTTTTATGGGTATCACCATAGCTTTCTCCTGAAAGATTTTCCATCTATACCCCACCAGCTGTTTATGGTAGTATAGTGTCTGTTTATCTCTGTTCCCAACGCGTAATAGTGGTGTTTTGGATCTTTGTCAGTGTGATAGGTAAAAAGTTACCAGTTTGTTTGCTTTATATTACTTATTGAATGAGGTCAAGTTTCTGTTGTTTATATTTCATAAATAACTGTTAGGGTGTTGGGTCTGTTAAAATTAAGTTGAACTGTTTCTTAGGATTTTTACGGACTTTTGTATATTATTAAATACTCATTTTTTAATCATGTTTTACAGATTCTTACCCCCCCATTCCCCACATTTTTATGTTATTTCTGGTATATTTTGATTTATAGAAGTTTTACATGTTTAGATAGGCAAATTAGAATTTCTTTTGATTTCTGTGTTTCTAAAGGCTTAGAATGTAAAGATTGTATAAATTACCTTTGCATCTTTCTGTTTAGTTATTTTCACTTATCCGGAATTTCCTTTGGTATAAACAATGAGTGAGGATTTGGTTTTTAGCATTTTTCTGTTTAGCTTTCTAGTTGTTACAGCGCTATTTAGTAAATAGTGAACAGTCAAGAAGCAGTTATAAATCTTTTCTGTGAGGCACCTGGGTGTCAGTGGGTTAAGCGTCTGCCTTAGGCTCAGGTCATGATCTCAGGGTCCTGGGGTCATGGGATCAAGCCCCGCATGGGCCTCCTTGCTTAGCGGGAAGCCTGCTTCTCCCTCTCCTGCTCCCCCTGCTTGTGCTCTCTGTCAAATAAATAAATAAATAATCTTAAAAAATTTTTTTTTTTTTTCTGCAAGAGTCAGGAGACGTGGCTGACCTGATTGGTGGTCCCCGATCTACCCCCTGAGCAGATCTACCCCCTGAGCCGGGACTTTGTGCTCCTTGGAGGCCTGGTGCCGGTGTCGGCTCTCTCTGGAAATTGCGCCACTGCTGCCCTGTAGCTTTCATCCCCGTCCACTCACGGAAGCTTCTGGATGAGTGTGCTGCTGCGGCTTATGGAAGCGGGGGGCGGGGGGGGGGCTTCACAGTACTCGGTCTGCCATATGTTAGTTTTTGCTTTCTTTTGTTTTAATTTTTTCAGGGGGCAGAAATGATCTTATTTCCCACTCCTAGGACTACTCTTGAATTAGGTATTCGTGTTTGCTTGGCTCCGGTTAGCTGCGTCCTATGCCACTTGGGTGTTCTGTAGTTTGACCAAAACGTATGTACGGGGCTTTTGTTCAGTTTCTGGTTTCCAGTTCTTTTAGCAAAACTGGCGTTTGTAGATTATGATTATGGAGAATGATTTAATACAGCCCCTTCTGACCCCAGACTACATTGGGTTTTTTCTGTGCATTGGGTTTAATAAGATTCACTTATTACATAGGTTGATATATTTATGGTTGCTTTCATTTGATATTAGCCTTTTGAAATTAGGAAGCAGGGAAGAGTTTTAAGGGTCTACACTTGCTGAAATTGCATTCCAAATGTTCTGTGTTCTATGTTAAATGCGTGTGTGTGTGTGTGTTTCTTCTGGAAAGAACTATAAGAACTGGCACTTAGAGGATTTTGTCTGTCTGTGATGCTTACGTGAGCTCAGAAGCAAGAGCCCTATGTTGCAGGTCGAGGTTTTCCTGCTAGTCTGGGATGGCTCTATAACATACTTTACAACAAAAATGGAAATAATCGAGAATCTGGTTATGAGCCACTCTTTGATTCCTTAGCCCTGATGCCCTTGATCAGCTGCTTGTATTAGTATGTCTGTGTCATGATCTGATGAGAAATTTTTCTTCCTGTTGTTTAACTCTCATGTCTTCTACTCCTTCTCCTAATCAGCCTCCGAGACCTGGTTAGGGACTGATTCTGTCTGGCTTCTTTTGATCCAAACTTGATATTTACTCATTCTGGTTTTTTTCTTTAGGACTTATCTGCATAAAAGCAGTCAGAAATTAAATTACATGCATTGTCATTTTCACCAGAAGGGCTAGCTTAAGATTTGGATGTGTTATCTTTTCTCTGCTGGGATTTTGAAGAATAGAGGCAGTTTCAGAAATCATCCTCTGCTTTTCTTTAGAGTTTGGGTGGCAGTTGGTGCCTTCTTTCCTTACCCCTTAGATGTAAGATGGTTCCTTATTGTTTTTACTTGGAAAGGCTGAAGGACATTAGACAATATCGACAGTGCATTGTGTCTCTGGCATGAATTAAATGGACCAACCAGTATCCAAGAATATTTTTAACTTGGCTAACTGACTGTATTTTTACCCCCCACTATATGGAAGTTGGACTTCACACTTCTGATGTTAAAAGATTGTTCAGAGACCAGATGGCCATAGCTATTTCCTTTGGGATGTCCCACTATAAAATGGGGAGTCATACCGACCTCATAGGGTAGTGGTGGATTTTAAAGAAGTTAACTTTGGTAAAGTCTCTAGCACAGTGCTTGGCACATAGTAGGTGTGTTAATTTCTTTCCCTTCCCTGCAGGCCATTCACCTGCTCTTCCCTCTACGATTTTCCATAACACAGTTTTTACTTGGAACCAGCCTTCTGCCAAGAGTCTCAGTTTGGTTGTGTACTCCTACAACTACTATTTTTGGCTTGACTTCCCTCTCCAGCTCCCAGTGGTCCAGCCACACAGTCGCCTATTGTACCAGCTGGTTGATGTAAGTCTATCCATCCTCAGAGGAACCCGGTCACTTACCAGTAAGCTGTGTTTCTCTGAAAATGTAGCATCCTTGATAACTAATAGGCTTTTTTTCCTTCTTTACCACTGATGATGAATCACCTGTAATGACTTCCTTGTGTGATCCTCAAGTAGGAATGAGAATTGGAGAATTTTATCTGTTGACGTAGGTCTCCTAGTGAGTTCCTGAGCCCAGGACACTTGCCCGATCAGGTAAAATGCTTTGGAGACTCATGAGGTCAAAATCCTTTTCAGTATTGTGATAGGAGACTTAATTACATAAACTGTCAAGGATGATACATTTTCAAAGAAAAAAAGTTACTGGTAAGTAACTGGAATTTTTTGAGTAATTTTCCTGTTAAGTCAATAAATAAGAATTCCCAAACTTGTTTTATCAACAAATGCTTTTGCATTTGAATATTAGTTCATAAATGAAAGGAATATGGTTATTAGTTAAGGTTAATAGTTAAGGAATGGCTTAGGTTTCTAGAGATACTATGTAGATAATGAGGTGGGTATAGGCCTTCAGTTTTCTAAGTAGATGCTCTCTTAGCATTCAAGAGAAATTGGAGTGAAACCTCCATTAACCAAAATCAGCAAATGCAGTCTGTTCATTCCAGAAACATTTTTTGAGTGCCTACTCTTTTTTGAGACACTGTGCTGAGTATCGTTGCGAGACAGAGAAATAAAACCACACTGTCTAAGCTGCTTTTGCCCTCAGAGAGCTGATTTCTGGCCCCTTGGTGACTCTGGTGGGTCTCAGGGTTGAGAGGCTGGGGTCTGACAGGTGCGGGGTTGGAGGCCGTACTGAGCACTGCAGCCTTTGCCGTCTCATTTTTGTGCTTCTCTAAGTTCTTTCTCTTCAGGGGTAAAAATCACTGGACCTCATTCAGTAGCTCCAGAGCATTTTCTACATCCTTCGAGCAAACAGATGAAGTAGAGTCCCTCCTGTCTGGTAGTTGAAAGGAATAGTAAGCTGTCTAGCCTTAAGTCTGACCTTGGGTTCAGATGTTAAGTTCACAGGTGGGTAAGTCAGAGTTGGAGAGGCAACACGCTCCCCTTCCTGCCCCAACCTCTAAAGGAGGCTAATCTTCAGAATTAAAGCCACAATATTAATTTACTTCCCTCCAAGTGTGAAAGAAAACCCCCAAACTCTAATTTTTTTGGTAAGAAATTACAGTTACTTTGTACTTAAAATCCCTGGACAGAGTATACTACTTGGTTCAGTAATGGGGAGCCCTGGCCCCACAGTTAGGCAGTTAGGTGGGGAGGAGCGGGGGTGACGTGGGAGTAAGAGACTTGGTAGTGAGAGGACTAAGAGGAGGGCCTGGGGAGAGGGCGTCTGGCCGGCAGCAGCCCGGGCGCAGCTGTGCGTGGTCTCTGACCCTACGAGCATCTCAAGGGCAGGGGCGCAGCACAGAGATGAGGCGCGTGGGTGTTGAAATCAGACTTAGGCTTCCATCCTGGCTTGGTAACTTCCTACCTTTCTGACTAGGCAAGTTATTTAACTTCTGTGAACCTCAGTCTCCTCCTCATTTGTGAGGTTGTGACGCTGGAGGCTGAGAGGACCAGTGGTTAAGACGATGTCTACAAAGCACTTAGCACAGTGCCTGCAACATAGTACGTGCTCAATAAATGTTCACTGCTTTACTGGGTCATTGGACGGATGGATGAAGGACCGAATCAGAGACCAGAGCGCGGAACAGGGAGGGGTGCTGGCTCTGGAGTTTTAGCGGACCGTGCACACCTTCTCATTTACTTGAGCTGTGAGCTTTCTAGTATTATTATCTTTATCTTGGCCCTTTTGGAAAGCAAATTAATGGATTAATCACTGTCACAGTTCTTTCTAATACTCTTATCTTTAAACCTTCACTTCCACCAGGAAGGAACTGTTTTGTGCCGCAGTGACTGTGACCACGGCAAGATTGTCCCCCTGGCCTGATGAGACGCTGAGGGCCAGGTGTGGCCTGTAAGCCAAAGATTTTCACTGTAATTTCACCAAATCTAGTCCTGCTATTTTTAAGACCTCTCCAATAAAAATCAGACATTTAATAATTATGTGTGTGTATATATATATTATTTTTGTTTCATTTTACTCCTTCAATTCTTCTTTTTACTCTATTTTCACTCATTGTAGCTTATGAATATATGTCCGAGGGTATTTTTGAGCAGGTTCTTGGAAGCCTTTTGATTGGGTAATGGTCCTCTTTAAGAAAAGCTGGATTCCTAGACAGTATAGAAAGTGCTGTGGTCCTTTGGGCACAGATTTTTACCGTATTTCATAGAATCAAAGATGCAAAATTTTGAACATTTTAACATCTGAAGCTGGAATGCATCTTAGAATTGCTGTGATAAGAAAGCATTATGTTACAGTTTGACTGGCAACATTATTTTCTCACTGATACAGAAAGTAATGGAATGCCTTGAAATTGAGGTCATCACAGGTTGGATGAAATACGGTATTTCAAGAGAGTAGATGCACTTAAACATTCTAGAATACGGTATCGGTGGCAGTATGTGTAGTGGGTAAGAGCTGAGGCTCCAGAGTCAGGCTTGCTTTCTGGGATGAAATTTTAGCCCTGTCCACTGCATGACTTTGGGCCAGTTACTTACCTTTTTTTCACCTGAGTTTTCTCATCTGTAAAATGGGGGCTAAGAATTAGTCCTCATCTTACAGTGTTGTCAAGAGGACAGAATATGATAAGACATGTAATGTGTTCAAAATAGTGCCTCGCACATAGAAAGTGCTCAATAATGCTAGCTATTACTATTAATTTAGAGATTATACTTTTGCAGAATGGGTATGAACTTCTTTTGTTGTGATTGAAATTCAGATCTGTTACTACCCTTCATTTTTGTTTATCATCTGGTAATATCAGTAAATGATGCTTGGGCTTTTTAAAAGGCAGGATAAAGATAAGAAAGGTGAACCTAACAGTTTTCATATTCTTATTAAGTGAGATTTAAGAGGCATATTTGGTATATATAATATTATTCCATGTGGTTGAGATCTAAAAGAAATTAAGCATCAAGCTAGGAAATTTATAGTGAGTTAACCTGAGGCTAGCACATACAGTTTTTGATTCTGGTTGATATTGGTAAGTATGGGAAGGGTTCTTGGAAGCTTTTGAAAATTTGTGAAATCTGAAGCATTTTTTTCACCTTAAGTAAAAGAAAGCAAGGAGAGAATCCCTCATGGTTGTTAGGAACCTTGTTGTCTTAGCTAAAGGAATTTCCTTTTCAAAATTACCTAAGTGGGCAGCGTCCCTTTATAATATGTTGACAGCTTAAGGTTGTCTTTTAATTCTTATGAGTCAATTTTATTTTTTCTGTTCTAGTGTTCAGTGACCAGTGACTTGGATTTTCCAACACAAGTCATCCCATTAAAGACTCTGAATGCAGTCGCTTCAGTGCCCATAATGTATTCTTGGTCACCCCTACAGCAGAATTTTATGGTATGTAAATCATGCGTCATCTGCTTACTTGATAATAACTTATTTTAAATAAAATACAATTTTCTTGTCAAGGTGAATCAAAAATAATATAAGTAAAAAAAGTTATCGAAATGATATCACTCAGTGATTTTTTTTTTTAAACCGATATATATTTTTAAATAAACCTTTAAGGTGTTGCTCTTTTTCTAGTCTTTCCTAGTTAAAATATTCTCTAAAGAAAGAGTGTTAAGCAGAAATCCTACCTGGGATTAAAAACATGTTTAAAAGATGAAGCTTATAGTTCTTACGCTTGAAAAGGTCAGTCAGTATTCTGTAATTTCAGTCTGATATATAGGTTTTATTAATTGAGAACTTTTGTTGAAACGGTTTTAGGCAGCATGTTATTAAATGATAATGTACATTATGAAATATTCTCAGGACTTATAAAACACAAAGTTTAGCATATTTCCACAGATAAAACTGGCCCAATAGCTTCTGTGACAAAATGCTGGTATTTAATTCTTTATAGAAGTAGGATGAAGGAAGGTGAAACGAGAAATTTGAGGGCGCATTCTTGACTTGTGTTGTTAAGTAAAAAATACATAGTTTTATTACTTACTTGATATGTAAAATAAGCTAGAAGTGTTGGTAGATGTCCTTGAGGAGCCTGCTTTAGGGATTTTTTTTTTTTTTTTTTTAAAGCATCTTCCATGAACTCAGAACCCTGAGATCAAGAGTCATGTGCTCTACCAACTGAGCCAGGGACACATGGAGACTTTTTTTTTTTAAGTTGTATATTATTATTTTTTAAAGATTTTATTTATTTATTTGACAGACAGAGATTACAGGTAGGCAGAGAGGCAGGCAGAGAGAGAGGAAGGGAGGCAGGCTCCCTGCTGAGCAGAGAGCCCCAATGCGGGACTCGATCCCAGGACCCTGAGATCATGACCTGAGCTGAAGGCAGAGCCTTTAACCCCCTGAGCCACAAGGCACCCTAACTTAAATTTTTTTTTTTTTTTTTTTAAGATTTTATTTATTTGACAGAGATAGGCAGGCAGAGAGGCAGGCAGAGAGAGAGAGGAAGTGAAGCAGGCTCCCTGCCAAGCAGAGAGCGCAATGCGGGGCTCGATCCCAGGACCCTGGGATCATGACCTAAGTCGAAGGCAGAGGCCTTAACCCACTGAGCCACCCAGGCGCCCCAGTAACTTAAAGATTTTATAGCGAGTGATTAAAGACAAACTTCAGATACTCTTCTATAATTGCCTCGTATGTTTAAGGCTTCTTGCAAAAACATTTAGTTTAAGAATTCTGTTGCAAGAGCTTATGGGAGATTTCACATTTTCTTAGACTAAAATTCTGAAAGGTTATAGTGTTTAATACTGTTTAGAATTATCCATGAGTTTTGCTGGTCACTGACCAAGGCAAATAAAGCGGACTATCTTTATTATGATTAGGATATGTTTTGAGGAGCAAAGTTTACAGCATACAGTTAGGAAGACAAAATAGCCAGTTGTGACTTAATTTGGGCTTTTATCCAGAAAAATTAACATTCCTAGTTTAAGTGGGATTAGTGAAAGTGAGAGGTGCAGACTGGACCCTTTAGTTGTAAGTTTGGTTCTGGATAGATCAGGGCGTTACAATCTCAGTTTTAATTATATATCCCTTATGCACTTTCCCTCCCAATTTCCCTTTTCCTTGTTCATCTAAGATTCTGTTGTCTTTCTGAACTTTGCAATTGTCCTAAATTTGTTACCTGGGGATTAGTTGAGATTTTTCCCTTCTCTCCGTTTTTCCCGCCTGCTGCTCCGTGACGGTCCCCTGTGTGTCTCGTGGCCTTCTCGTGTGTTCTTCGCTGTCGATCGTGCGCCCCGCCTGAGGCTCCTACGCTGGCCGCAGCTGCCGCGTCCTCCTCTCCTCGTAGTCAGTCTGCTCTGTTTATCAGAATTTTCCTTCTCAGATTCTCCTTTTAACCAAGACTTCTTAAGACAGACCTGTCCTTGCTTAAGTCTCTTCAGATATGGACTTCAGAACCTTCCAGTCTTGATCTATCATTACTCTCTTTTTTATCCTTCACTGAAGATTCTCTCCCTCCCATGCACGTCTGCGGCCCGCCCCGTGTGTGCTTCAGTTCTCTGTTCTCCCGAGCTTTTCTTAGATCGGCGCGCTCGGCTAAGGTAGTGCCTTTTTTGTCTCCTGTTGTCTTCAGAACCTCCATAAGCTCATCTCTCATCTTGCTTAGCATGATCAGTTTTTTAAAAAAAATATATTTTATTTATTTATTTGACAGAGAGAGACAGAGCGAGCAAGGGAACACAAGCATGGGCAGTGGGAGAGGGAGAAGCAGGCTTCCAGCTGAATAAGGAGCCTGATGCAGGGCTCGATCCCAGGACCCTGAGATCATGACCTGAGCTGAAGGCAGATGCTTAGCCATCTGAGCCACACAGGTGCCCCCAAATGATCAATTTTGATAGGCATCTTTTTCCTATCAGCATTGAAATATTGTATGTAATTGTAGAATGTTCTTATTTTATGTATAAGAGCAAATCCTTTTGGCATAAACTTTATGAAACTCTATTTTACATCCCCTAGATTTTTATTATATTGAAGGTCTGAATAGCTAGATCATCAAGTGAAGTTTAGAAATCCTTACGTTATTATCCTATTTTATGGCTATTTTAAGTGGTTTTGATACAACTATTCTAAGACACTGGGTGTATCTTCAGATTGATTGGTCATGTGGTAATATGCACTACTTTTTCCTTTCTTGAGGAACATAAAATAATGGTAAGTTTTAATGATTGATGACATGTCAGATTAGGTGAATAGGGTGTTTTTCTTAATTTTTTTCCCCTATAAACAGTTTGATTTCTGAGATAATCCTTATTGATGGGAGGGCTCTTTATTTTATATTTTAGAGTTTGCTGTCTATTAGTTTAGATCTGGAGAACTGAGTAGAGACATCTACTTAGGAAAAAGATCGTATTTTACATTACATTGATTTAAAAAGTACTTTGATATTTAGGATAAGCCTACTTTTAAAATATATTTTTATTTTTAGGTGGAAGATGAAACTGTTTTACATAACATTCCTTACATGGGAGATGAAGTTTTAGACCAGGACGGGACTTTCATTGAAGAGCTGATAAAAAACTATGACGGAAAAGTACATGGGGATAGAGGTGAGCCCTGTGTTTATTCCCTTGGAAAAAGAGGCCACAGAACTGAGAGATACTTTGAATTTCTTAAGTAGAGATATGAAAAAGATTTTTAATATCGAAAGTAAGTTTTTTGCTGGACTGACCTGGGCCTATTTTCAAGCCTAAACATTTTAATGTTATCCCTAACTATTTTTAAATTGAAAAATCATTTTTGCTATTTGAAAATGATACATAGTTGGTTATAACATAAATTATGAGGCCAGTAACATGTAAATTAAATAGAGTTGTTGGGGTGTTTGTAGGTTTTAAGATTCCTTCACGGTAAATTAGGGTCAGGGCCCTGCTTGCGTGACGCGTGGGCTCCAGAAGGCCCCAGGCTCAGAAGGACGCCCCACTTAGCTGCCGCAGGACCTATACTTCCGCCACTGCCACCACGGTTTCTGTCCCATCCCGGAGACCCCAGCGAAGCATCCAGCAGGAGGGCGGCATGTGTAACATCAACACCATCCCTTCTCTCGGGAAGAGTTGTTAGGAGGAGGCTGAGGCCACAGTTAGTTTCTAGAGAATTAGGTTCGAGTAACGGGCGCTGGAAACTTGGGGAGGGTATGATGAAAGAGAAGGTGCCAGGTGTTGAAGTTAAATTCCTCCTAACTTTGCCTCAGGCCAATCTTAAAAATGATCTCCTACCTCATTTTAACAATGTGCTCGTGCTAATTAATAGGTCCTGGCTGTTTCTTCCAGGTTAGAAAAGGCATATGTAAACTTTTGTCATCACCACTTTCCTCTGTGTATTTCTGATATTTGACTTGATGAATTTCAGAATGTGGGTTTATAAATGATGAAATTTTTGTGGAGTTGGTGAATGCTCTTGGTCAGTACAATGATGATGACGATGATGATGATGGAGATGATCCCGATGAAAGAGAAGAAAAACAGAAAGATCTAGAGGAGAACAGAGATGGTATGTCTGTGTGTTAGGCTTGTGTGTAGCCCTGACAGCGTTTTCCAAAAACAGTAAAGTACAAACAGATGTTCATTCCTTCTTTCTCTTTTTCCTTTTCTGAACTAGCATATCGATAGTAACAGAATCAGAATGAGAAGATGATTTGTAACATTTCATCCTATAGTTAGGCATCTTTATTTCCTTTGGCTAATGAAAGAACGTACTCTGTTTTGGGGATTTTGCTGGGTGATCATCGTAATCATCATTATGATATAACCTGTTGATCACTGACTATGTGCAAGTAGTGAGTGTGCCAGTCGCTCTCGTGCTCCGCAAGGTGGCTGTTCGCGTCAGATCTCTTTTGTAGTTGGAGAGACAGGCTTAGTGCAGTTAAGGAACTTACTTTAGACCACACTCTTGGGGAGAAACAGAGCCCAGAACACTATGATGGTAATCCCTCTGCCTGCTTGAGAGTTTTAACCCCTACACTAGTGAAGTCTTATCAGAAAAATAGAGGACCCCACACCCGAGCCCACAGTCGGTGGAGACTCAGCATAGCACGCTATTAAACAGCGCAGAGGAATGGGGAAAACCCGCAATCTGAAGGAAGCGTAATGGTTCCGTAACAGGCAGTGATCATGTGGTTCCTCTCCTTGGCTTGTCGATGAAGAAACAGACCCCAGTGGATAGTGGCCAGGCGAGGTCACAGACCCAGTCGGTAGCAGAGCTGGGATTAGAACCTGGGTCTCCGGCCTTCCGGTGTGCCTTACACTTTCCATATCTGACTTGGAGGTTTTTGTTTGGCTCACCAGCACTCCGTGGATACGTATAACACGTGTCAGAAGTAAGGGAAACACAGAGTCGATAATCTCTTAGGAAATCCGCTTTGTTAGATGTAGTTGTGTGGAGAGAGGGAAGGATTGAAAACTTGTTTACTATGATTTTTTTTCCCTTTTATATTTCCCCATTTAGATAAAGAAAGCCGCCCACTTCGGAAATTTCCTTCTGATAAAATTTTTGAAGCCATTTCCTCAATGTTTCCAGATAAGGGCACAGCAGAAGAACTAAAGGAAAAGTAAGATTTGTTCTTTTGAGGCGGTTTTGCCTTGTATGGTACGAAGCTCAGCATTTTGGTTTGTCAGAAATGGAACTGATGTAGATGGTGAGCCCCTGGGCTTCCTCTGTTGACTGGCAGGGTTCTCGAAACCCCTTGTCTGTGGTACTCTTCCTCACGACAGTCGCCATAGGCACAGTAAACACACGACATCATTGACAGTTGTACACGGAGAGGGGAATTTCTCCGGACCCTTTTAGAAACGTTGGTGTCACTGAAGTTTATTTTAATTAATATGGTAACATTTTTCATGATCTGGATCCTACCCGTGAACTTGATTCTCGATATACCATGCATAATTTTTAATTGGTTTTTCATCTAAATAGATTATTGTCGGTTAGACCTTTCCTTTTGTGTTTCGGGCAAGACGAACACCACAGCCAGTACACGGCCCCGTTTGGAAACTGTCTTTTCGGAGTTGTTTTGTCCCCACCTTCACTTGGCGTTCTTCTTGGTTAACGTTAGGTACAAAGAGCTCACCGAGCAGCAGCTCCCCGGCGCGCTTCCTCCCGAATGCACCCCGAACATAGACGGACCAAACGCTAAGTCTGTGCAGAGGGAGCAAAGCTTGCACTCATTTCATACGCTTTTCTGTAGGCGATGTTTTAAATATGACTGCTTCCTACATCGTAAGTGCAATTCTTGTACGTTTTCATTTTTTATCTTTGTTGTGGAATTATGGCTTAAAGCAACTTGGAAAGTGTTGTCGTTTATTATAACTAAAATTTATCATTTAATCTGGCAGTTATGATTGAAAAATATGTTAGGATCAGAGTATCGTTCTTTTGTACTTTGTTGCTCGAGGGCTGCTGTGAAGTCTTGCACGTGTTTAATTTGGACCACGTGCCTCCCGCGAATTTGGACTACAGGTCAGTGGTTTTTCCATAAATGCTAACCAAGCACTTGTTTTGTAATATAGCTCTTCCTGTGAACCGATAGCCGAGAGCAACACTGTGATATTGATTAACAGATTTTGTTGAATAAGAAATTGGCTGAAAAGATGCTTATATGTTTTTGTCTATTTAGTGTGTGTTTTTTTTTTTTTTTTGGTGCGGGGTCCTCTGAGTAAATTACTTTAAAAAATTTAGTCTGCATTGGGGGGCAGTCTGGGTGGCTGTCAGCCAAGTGTCCGACTCTTCACTTTGGCTCAGGTCATGGTCTCAGGGTCCTGGCATCAAGGCCCCATCTGGCTCTGCACACAGTGGGGGGTCTGTTGGGAGATTCTCTTTTTCCCTCCATGTCCCAGCCCCCCAACTCCATGCCCCTCACTCTCGCTCTCTTTCTCTCAAAAAAAAAATAAATAAATAAAAATCTGCATTTGAATACGGGAAAAGCATAAATGCTGTGAATGAAATTTAAGTGTGTCACATATGATACTGCTTTATTTTTCTGACATTGCTGGGGAGTGAGGTTTCGTAGGAAATTTTCTAGGTACCGGGAACTTTTTAAGCACCATTTAAAAAGCACCAATTACTTTTGAGGTGCATTATTTTGAAAACATATTTGCTATCTCCTTGGTTTACTAAGCAGAGTTTACTTAATAAAGGTTAGTTTTATCCATGTTACAGTTTAGGGCGCCCATCTCTGTGGCAAGGCCACACTCTCAGGGGCGTCTGACCTGTGCCAAGTTGTTCCCCCCTGTGCTGAGTGGCCCTTTCACATTCTGTGGCTTTTACAGAAGTTTCCCCCTCATTATCCAGTAGCACCTCTTAATGTTAATTAGCCCGCACACACGGTTACATCTTGTCTCATTTTGAATTTTTCTATGTCTGCTTTCTTGTGCTGCGTCTCATAATTTGTTGTGTGATAGGTATCTTGACCTGGAAATGGTGTGTGCGTGTGTGTGTGTGTGTGTGGCTTTAGTGGTGTAGTTACCTTTAATTAGAAAAATTTGAAGTAGATTTTCAGAATTATTGTATTTTCCATGTCCTTGCTATTGTTTACCACCTAGTCTCGGTGATTTCGTGGCCGTAACAGTCTGGTGCCAGCCGCGTGTTTTCCCAGCCATCGGACAAAGATCAAATATCTTTCTTGGGCTTGGCAGTGTTGTCTTCACACAGCCCTTGAAACAGTTGCCTTGAATTGCATTTAATTCGCCTTTACACACAGTCGTTCTAGAAACTATGTCCAATTTTTATTAAAAATATTATAAATTGAAAAAAACATTATAAATTGCCTGCAGTTACACGATAGCAAAAAAAAAAAAAAAAATTGGGTGGACTCTCTACTCGGAAGTCTGTAAAATGGCCCCTTTAATTTGTTTGTAGATGCAGCATTTCTTGTGTCTTGTTGTACAGATGAACCAAAGGAAATAAGATACTATTTTTAACATGAATTATTTTATTGTGATCTTCAGATTTGAGTAATTTCTGTGAACCTTGAACCTGATAATTACCTCCTTATTCAAGCTGGGGAGAAGAAGATAGACAGTTGTTCCTTTTACTGAAGTCTGCTTTCTGTGGAGCGGCAGGCGGCTCCCTTGCAGCACTTGGGGAGCAGGGGTCCAGCGGCTGCGGTGGCCCCTTTTCGTTTTCTGGACGCTAGAGCCAGTCTCTTCACGATTTAGCCTGGATGGATGCCATAGGAATTCACTGCTTTCCATGAACTTTGACAAAAACCACACACCATAGGTTTTTCCTAAGTAAAATGAGTCAGTAAATACACTAAACATATAAAAGATATGAAAGCATTTTGTCTTTTGTCTGTGTGAGAGAATGACCTAGTAGCACTTCACACGCTGTCGGTTGTAAGGATTCAGCTTATTACTCTGTGCAACTTACGCAGAGTCAAATACTCAAAACAGTACCCGGCTTGTTTTTGTCGCCCTTGCTTACAGCACGTTGTCATTCACGTGACGTGGCATTTCAGAATGTATTAAAAGGTACCAAGTGAGTGCTCCCTGCCACTTCTGCCCTCCCCCATAGAGTCTGCACCTCACTTCTTACATCGCTCAGCACCAGTTTTTTCTGACAAAATGCAGATATTCTTCTTTTTCTGAGTGTCCTATTCAAAAGGTGCCTTACTTTTCAGGCTTTTCCCCATTTCGACTAAGTACATATTGGTCAGTATTATTCCTGTCTGGAGATCTGCGTGGTCTTCCGCTGTAGGAGGGGAGAACTTACTGAGCTGATTCCTAAGGGTCAGCATTTGGATTGTTCTGTGCCTCCCACGCTAACGGTGCTACAGTGAGTCACTCGGCTGTACCTGTACATCGTTTCCCGCACGTGCAAGTTAGCCCAGTGCCCAGTGTTTAGATAGGCTTCTTTGTTTTGTATCTAACATTGGGTCGCTGGAATTTATTCTGGTAGAATTTTTGATGCACCCCCTCCTCCCTACCTCCAAGGCTACTGAGCTGTTTCCATACCTTTTACTGGAAAGTTCCCCATTTGCTGCCCTGCCCACCGCCTTCGTTCCCCATTACCGTGTGTGCTTGGGTCTCTTTTCTTTGCCTGTGATCGTTGAGTCATTCTGTCCAAGACGCTTTATTCAGAGATCTCCTGGCTATTCTTGCTTATTTTTAATGTAAATTTTATAATCTTAAGGTTGTCTAACTAAAAAAAAAAAAGGTCTAGTAGTATGTTTATTGGAATCCCTTTAAATTTATTAATTACCTAAGTGAAAACTGATATTTTAAAATGAGGATTAAGTGTAACTATATGATCAAGTTACCTTTTGTGTCCTTTAATAAACTCAAATTTTCTTCCTGTAGCTCTTGTATGTTCTTTCTTAAGATGATTTCTAGGTATTAATGGGTTGTTGCCTGGCTTTTTCTCTTTCAGTCTTACATATTTTATACCTTGATACTTTACTCAATTGTCCTTGTTTATAAGAGTTTCTCAGTGAATTCTTATTGAGCTTTCTAGCTATGTAAGTAAACTATCTGCAGTTACTAATACTTTCTGTCTTTCCAGTCTTCATGACTTTATTTTCTTGTCTCATTGCAATGGCTTGTATCTTCAGTAGAGTGTTAAGTGACACTGGTACTAGTAGATACTTTTTTTTTTCTTCTTCTGGATTACTTCTGGAAAATTATCCCCTTCACCAGGTTTTGAAATTTATTTGTATAAAGTTGATCTAAGTGTTCTAATGATTCTTTTGTTCTTAAATGTTTCATTCTCTCATTTTTCTTGATGAGCTCATGAAGTGGCTTCTTTTACTTTATTTTGAAAATCCGTTTTGTGTATTTCCCCCTCAGAGAATCAGCTACTGTATTAGGTTTACTATTTTTCTCTTTATTAATGTGATTTTTGCATTGTTTTCATTCTTTCCTTTTTTTTTTTTTGATATATGTGGTTAACATGGATTGAATTGTCTGCAGAGTACTGTTTCAACCTCTCTTATGTTAGTATGTTTGGCATTACTATAATTTATAAGGATTTTTTTTTAAGATTTTATTTTTATTTATTTGAGAGAGAGAGACAGTGAGAGAGAGCATGAGCAAGGAGAAGGTCAGAGGGAGAAGCAGACTCCCCATGGAGCTGGGAGCCCGATGTGGGACTCGATCCCAGCACTCTGGGATCATGACCCGAGTCGAAGGCAGTCAGTCGTCCAACCAACTGAGCCACCCAGGCGTCCCTAATTTATAAGGAATTTTAAAGAATATTCTGTGTTCCCTTTTTAGCTCCTTGTTTAAGGGATAGCTTTTAAAACTTCTGGGTGAAAAGGCCTTTTTTGGATGTTTTACATTTTTTTATTTTTTCTGTGTGGTAGCCTTACTGAGAATAGGTTATTTAGATGTTAGAGGTGACTACCATTTTTATCTATAAAGAAGATGTTTTGATGGTAAGGGTTTGGCAGTTATCTTACCCAGGGCTCAGTATCTGACCATGGATCTTTTCTGTTAGAGGGTCTTGTGTGTTCTACTCAACCTTGAAGGATATATGGCTTTGGTTTGGGAACAAATCCCACTTTGTATTCCAAATAACTTTGAGACCACGATCCATTTTGTAAATTGGAAACGGGTTGTTCTGCAAACTTGGAATCATGTAATTTCTTTATAAAAGCTTCAGCCTAAAATGGGCTCCTGGTCCGTCTTTTGACACTTGTTAGAGGAACCGGGGTCAGCTCCTGAACTGACTGTAATGTAACACATTGACAGAAATGTAACGCATTTCTGATAGGGAGGGAAGGCAGGCAGGCTGGGAAATTAAGGCTGGAAGTTTTATGTGCTTAAATAGGATCATAAGTAGAATCTTGGAATACATGGTTTGCTACATTTTCTATTATCTGTATGGCCTACAGAGGAATCCATTTTAAGCATAAAATCCAATTCTGTCTGTGTGCTATTTCTGATATTACGTAAAAAGTCTGTTCTTTTTGGAATGTATTAATGCTTATTGTAGAGGTTTTAATATTTTAATGGTTAGACTTTCAGAAACAGTATTCCAAAGTTTGTAGTTGATGGTTGACTTTTTAAAAATTTATTTCAGATGAGTAATGATTAAAATTCAGACATACAGAGTTCATGTCTGCCATGAAATTAGAGTGACTTACCCTCCCTAAATCCCGGTTTTTCTCATCTTTAAAATGGGGATGGGAATCCGCACACCTGGAGGATTTTGTGGGGATTAAAGGAAGTAATGCCTCAAACCTCTTACCGTGTGCTTTGAACACAGGAGCCTTTACTGTGAGCTGCTGTCACTGCTGCTCTCACTACTGTCCTGTGCTCTGAACGTTGATGCTGTTGTTTTTAAGGTACTTAGTATTAAAAATCGGAGATCTGCGATATACACAAGAATTATGGGATTCCAACCATAAGTATACTGAGTGAGAAGTTATTTTAAAGAGTTATTTATCAGGTGGGGGAGCGTGCATGAGGGGAGAGGGGCAGGGAAAGAGACTCTTCAAGCAGACTTCCTGCTCAGCGGGGAGCCCGCTGTGGGGCTCCATCCCACAGCCCTGAGCTCATGACCTGAGCTAAAACCAGGAGTTGGATACTCAACCGACTGAGCCAGGCACCCCTACTTTGTATTTTTAAGCCATTTTTTTTAGAATTGCCAGTTTACTCACAGGGATAGGGAATAGCTGGAACTTATATCGTAATAGTAGACGTATATATACGTAACAGTAACTGTGCATCGTCCTTTTTTTGAATTTATTTTTTTTAAAGATTTTATTTTTATTTATTTGACAGAGATCACAAATAGGTGGAGAGGCAGGCAGAGAGAGAGAGGAGGAAGCAGGCTCCCTGTGGAGCAGAGAGCCCGATGCGGGGCTCGATCCCAGGACCCTGAGATCATGACCTGAGCGGAAGGCAGAGGTTCAACCCACTGAGCCACCCAGGCGACCCGTAACAGTCTTTTTACCTTTACTTGAAAATCTTTAGATTTTTTACCAAGATTTTATAGGTTGCTTTTGAAATTAAACAAAAACAACAAAACCCCTCAACATCCCATATTCTTTCCTTTTTGTACAGTTTTTTAAGAAAGCACCTTGCTTAAATTTCCTAATAATTTTTTTGATCAGGGAATTTTACATATTCTACCCCCCATATTATATTTAGCTTAAAAAATATTTTAATAACTTACTTGAAATACAGGTATTTCAAGATGCCTATGTGAAAATATTAAGTATTTTGAAAATCTCAAACAGTCAAGACATTTCTAGAAGAGGGAATTCTTAATATACCTAGTTTTCTTAAACAGTTGAAGTTTGATATTGTGAGGGAAGTCTAGTAAGGAGAATAGTTCTCTTTCTTAAACTAAATGCTATGTGAAATTAAGAATTTTTTTTAACCTTTGATAATAAAGTACCTCTGATTATTAGCAGCTTAATTTTTCCTTCATAGCCAGAACTTGGCTGGCGAGTGTTCAGTGACTTTGCTCTGATGCCCTTACAGCATCTTCCAGCCCAGGACTGGCAGGAGCTGCCCTCCTCCTCTGGGCATGCTTGTGTACAGATACGTATGTCCCTTTGTCTTTTTCCCTGGATCAGGTGAAATCAAGAACATCAATTTATGAATAGTGGAGATATCCACACTAAAAACAAATTTTACCAAAAATAGATCACTCCGTATGTGCTGCTCACTGGCTAAGGACGATCTTGTCTTTTGGATCGAAGCTAATTTTTAGCTGCTGATGTAACCTTAACCTTTTATAGGCTCAGACTTTGTATGGTAGGGGTCCTCACCTATTCAAAAACATAATCCAGTGCTAAATAAGTTGTGGTATCAGTCTCTCATTTCATAGCGAACTCTAACACACACTTGAAACAGAATTTGAGCCTTGAATTTCTCCTTCAAAAACCTAACTTTGTCTTTTTTCCCTTGTTTCCCTCATCAGTCTGTCTTTCCCATTTAAGTTCTATGGATAGAGTATGGCTTTTTACAGACTTTGTTTTTTTATTTTTTTAAGATTTCTTTATTTTGGGGGAGAGAGAGCACATGCTTGAGTTGGGGGAGGTGCAGAGGCAGAGAATCTGGAACAGACTCCTCTGAGCGTGGAGCCCAACCTGGGGCTGGATCCCGTGACCCGTGAGATCAGGACCTGAGCTGAAATCACGAGTCGGTGCTTAATCGACTGAGCCACCCCTACAGATGTTTTTTAAATGGTTTGTTTCATGAATGTGTCATTTATTTGTATCCAAATTAAGATAATTTTCATCTTGTGTAATTCTGAACAGGGCATTTCTAACATTTGCCTTGGCAGCTGGAAGTAGGCTTTCTCGAGGGTTTTACAAGTTCTCACCACTGTGTGTTCATGTTTATTTAGTTTGGCCTTGTAATAGAATCTGAATCCTTTTGTTATCACATTATTTGGGGATTTTAACTTTCAAACACTTCTTTCTAGAACCTCTTTTATGTGACCATGTGTTTCCTGTAGAAGGGTGCTGACTGCAGGCTCTCATTAGATTGCTGAATTGTGTCTGATCTGAAGAAACTGAATTTCAGTAGTCTGAGGCTGTCCTCTTTAATTATTTAGCAGTTTGTTTGTTTAGTTGCTACACCCACCATGAGGCTCGAACTCAAGAGCCTCGTGCTCTTCCGGGCACCCTTGTCCTCTTTATTTGTAAAGATTGATTTATTTTAGAGACAGTGCGTGCACTAGCAGAGGGGTAGAGGGCCAGGGGGAAGCAGACTCCCCGCTGAGCACAGACACCCCCCCCCCCACTAGGGGCGAGATCCCAGGACCCTGAGGTCATGACCTGAGCCCAAACCAAGAGTTGGCTGCTTAACTGAGCCACCCAGGCGCCCTGTCTTCTGTATTTTTAGTTTTTTTAACAAGTGCTGTCCTATTTTTCTCCTTTTTGACAAGCCGACTGTTGACCTTCCTTTGGAAATCAAGAAATTGTAGATGCTAGGATTCTTTTGGTAGAAATGGGAAATCTGATTTCCTTGTAGAGAGGACATATCAGTTGTTTCTATGGAGATATTAAAGACTCAGTGAATGTTCATAATCCGAGTTTAGAGGTCTGTGTATCAATTGTAGTTTTAAGGAGAGAAGTAGGGAATCACTGATTATTCCAGAATTTCCCGTCTCCTCCCTGGTTAGGGGTCGGCGGGGCGGAGCGGCAGTGTCCCGGGAGAGGCTGAGGAGAACGCGTGGGGGTGATTCAGTAAGAGCTTGAGGGAAAGTTCCGACGTGGAGATGATACACTGGCAAGTTTGTAGTGTAGAAAAGTGATTTTTTCCACTGAAACAGTACAAATGAAAAAGTAAATATAGTAATATCTGGATATTCTATGTTTATTTTGCAGCTTTTCATGCAACACCCAATACTTACAAGCGGAAGAACACAGAGACGGCTCTAGACAACAAACCCTGTGGACCGCAGTGTTACCAGCACTTGGTAAGCTGGAGAGCCGCCCGGCCGGAGGGCAGTGGAGGATTCTTGCTGGGGGACGGTGGCGAGGTCTATGAAGGCAGCGTCGGCACGGTGGCCCCCGTCCTTGGCCGTGCACTAGCATGGCGGACATTCTCACCCGCGCGGGTTCCTGCCTCGCTGCTACGCGCTGCACATTCTAGTCCTTCCTGAATCTTGTATTATTCTTTGTGGTAATTGCTTCAGCAGCCTTCCAAGGCCTTTAGGATCAAGGACTGTTAGACCTGCCACCAAACTTATGAGTGTGAGCACACAGGTGGCCCCTTCAGCCCCAGAAGCTTGGTGAGCCCTTCCTCACTGTAGGCCGTCTCGAGTTTTACATGGTAGTCGGTCCCACAGTTGGTTTTTTTATTTGTTTGTTTGTTTTGTTTTTTAATGATGGAGAAAAGGTAAGGGTTTAGGAGAATGTGAGGTAGAAAAGTTGCTTTTTACGGGTACTATCTTATTTTTACCATTTCCCTTTGAACCAAGCCACTCCTACCTAGGAACTAATGGGTATATATTCCCTGTTGGATTTTGGACAGAAGATTCATTGAATGGCACCTGCAGAAGGTATCCTATTTTTAAGCAATTTGATTTTTGTAGAATGAAGTATAAAACTGTTGGCTGCCCTCACACTTCCCCCTTCTCCTGCCACTATAAATGGGATTCCTGAGCGTCATCTTATGATACTCTCTACAGGCGGGATTTTATTTGGCCCATCTGGGTGGTGGCTGTGGTCTCTCTCCCGTCCATGATCCTACCGTGGTTTCATCCTAAGTCTGGGTTATTGACTTGCCAGTGTAGACTGGAACGCTCCCAGCCTCGCTCCTCAGGCTCCTTTCATGACCTCTGGGGGCTCTGCTTCCCTCACAGGGAAAAAAAGGGAGATTTTAATAGTAAGGCTGGAAGCGGCCACGCCTGGCCTGCTTCTGCTTCTGTTTCTTGGGTACTTGAATTACTAGCGGAGAGAGGTCTCTTAAAGCCTGAAACAGAAAGTCTGACTCTGGATGCCCATTAGGTATGATTCTTTTCGTAACAGTTCATGTTTAAAGAGACTTTTTTCTTTGTATTTTAACTTACTATAATCACTGTATATAGTTCACAAGCTCGCATAGAATTGTCCATTTCACACCCCTGTAGCACAAAGAGAACCTGTATGTATCTTCCTGAATATTTCAAACTGTCAAAAGTAGTTAGAAAACCAAGAGCATCGAGATAGGGAAATGATGATTTGTACAAATGGATACTGGGATACATGTATTGACTTAATTTGCTTTATGCAATCCTTTTTTTTTTCTCATCCAGCAAAATGAGCTGTAGAACTTGACCGTGATGTGTACACTTTTCCCTTTGTAGGAGGGAGCAAAGGAGTTTGCTGCCGCCCTCACCGCGGAGCGGATCAAGACCCCGCCGAAGCGGCCTGGTGGCCGCAGGAGAGGCAGACTCCCCAACAGCAGCCGGCCCAGCACCCCCACCATCAGCGTGCTGGAGTCCAAGGACACGGACAGTGACAGGGAAGCCGGGACCGAGACGGGCGGGGAGAACAATGATAAGGAGGAGGAGGAGAAAAAGGACGAGACTTCCAGCTCCTCGGGTGAGCCCCGGCTGAGCCCCAGCGAAGGCAGTGGGTGGGTCGTGCCCTGGGCTCAGCGGGGCCGTTCTCAGGCTGAGGGCAAACCCGAGAGCAGAGAACCCGGGGTGCGGAGTGGAATTCCTGCTGCCTTCTGCCCGCACCCACCCGGCCTGCGAGGGCGGCCCGCCCGCTCGCTGGAGGGTCGACGGTCCCCTGTGTTGCCAGGTTGGGCGTCACTGTTCTTTCTCCGTCCTTCTCATTTTCTTCGTTTTATTTAAAAAAATGTGTTTGACAGTAAGCTTTACACCCAGCGTGGGGCCCGTGCCCCAGATTAGGAGCCACGTGTTTCTTGGAGCCAGCCCCCCCCCCCCCCACACCCCCGGCTTGTGCCTCAGAGGCTGCGGTCAAGGGAACCAACCCTGGGTTCTGTGGGAGGCTTGACTGTTTATTCTTTTTTTTTTTAAAGACTTTTTATTTATTTATTTGACAGAGATCACAAGTAGGCAGAGAGGCAGGCAGAGAGAGAGTGGGGGAAGCAGGCTCCCTCTGAGCAGAGAGCCCGATGCGGGGCTTGATCCCAGCTGAAGGCAGAGGCTTTAACCCACTGAGCCACCCAGGCCCCCCTTGACTATTTATTCTTAAGATGGTTCACTTCTTGCTCCTTTTCTTAGGCACAACCTGAGTTTTACTTTTTTTTTTTTTTTTTTAAAGATTTTATTCATTTATTAGAGAGAGTGTGTGCACAAGTGGAGGGGAGAGGAGAGGAAAAGGGAGAAGCCGGCTCCCCACGGAGCAGGGAGTCTGACACGGGGCTCGATCTCAGGATCCTGGGATCATGATCTGAGCTGAAGGCAGACGTTCAACTGACTGAGCCACCCAGGCCCTGTAGTTTTACTTTTTTTTTCTTTTTTTTTTTTTTTAAAGATTTTATTTATTTATTTGACAGAGAGAGATCACAAGCAGGCAGAGAGGCAGGCAGAGAAGCAGGCAGAGAAAGAGGAGGAAGCATGCTCCCTGCTGAGCAGAGAGCCCGATGCGGGGCTCGATCCCAGGACCCTGAGATCATGACCTGAGCCGAAGGCAGCGGCTTCACCCACTGAGCCACCCAGGCGCCCCTTAGTTTTACTTTTTAATACTGTTCTCCAGTTGTCATTTCTCTTGACCAGTGCTTAACTTTGGTTTTCTAGAAGCGAATTCTCGGTGTCAAACACCCATAAAGATGAAGCCAAACATTGAGCCTCCCGAGAACGTGGAGTGGAGCGGTGCGGAGGCCTCGATGTTCAGGGTCCTCATCGGCACGTATTATGACAATTTCTGTGCCATCGCTAGGCTCATTGGGACCAAAACTTGTCGACAGGTAAGCCCGGCTGATAAAATGCTGTTCAGGAACTTGAGACGGAGGGAGAACCGTCGTCACTGTCCGAACAGAAGACCGTTTGTGGCTATGCCCGAGCTCCTGTTCACGCCCTGAAAAAGTAGTAGATTGATCTGGTTTTTCACAGGGTGGGAGCTGGGGGGAGACGATCCCTCAGACTTGAGGTGTTTCAGGGAGTGGATCTGTGAAGCCAGGAGGACGTTAGGCCGGCCTCGCAGCTCTTGCCCAGAGCGTGGTGGCCGCTGCTGTCCCCGCGCGAGGGTCGGTCAGCGTCTGCTCTGCTCGCCCCTGGCCCCTGGCAGTGCACGGCCGAGCCGGACAGGTTTCCGGAATGGGTGCGTCTCAGGCTGCTTCGCCCGTGCACACGGCACTCAGGGCCCCGTGACTCTGCCTCCTGTCAGGTGTATGAGTTTCGTGTCAAAGAGTCGAGCATCATCGCTCCGGCGCCGGCCGAGGACGTGGACACCCCGCCGAGGAAGAAGAAGAGGAAACACCGGTGAGCGCGCGTGCGGCCGTGGTGGGCTGCGCTCGGTTCCCGCTCCCGAGAGCACAGCGGCCCGCGGGGTCGGGGTGTGCGCAGGGTCCCGGGAGTGTGGTCACCGCGCTGCAGTTTAGTCGAGGAAACAAGCCAGGAGCTGTGCGCTGGAGGGTCGCTGGGCTTGAATGGTTCACGGGAGCGCCGAGCTGGCTGGTCCAGGAGCCGGACTTCTGTCCCCGAGCCGGGTGGACTTCCCCCCCCACCCCCCGATGCGGGGCCGCTCTCCGCCCGGTGGGGCTCGCCATTCACAGGCGCTCGTGGCAAGGAGCGCAGGGTGTCCGGGGGGGGGCGGGCCGCATCGGTGAGGGGGTGAGGGCTCCGCTTGGGCTGCGCACACGCTCACCGTCCCTCGCTTCACGGAAGGCGGTACCGTCGCCTTCCTTTAGAACCCGAGCAGCTCAGGCAGTGAGGCTGTCGCAGCCGCAGCGGAGTCTCTTGGTTGACGTCTGACCCCGCAGCTCAGTGGGGAACCGCAGCGGGGGACCGCAGACGCCCCAGATGAGAGAAGCGACACTGTTTCAGGCCAATCCGCAGCCACGGGAGCCCGGGGGGTGCGGCCAGCTGTGGAAGTCGGGGCCGTGGGGCAGTCTCCCCCCGACAGCGCATCTCCCGCAGGTTTCCTGCTGACCCGCAGACAACACAGGGCCACCCACTGTGTCCCCTCGTCCCGTAACTAGTTTCCCCGTAGCCACTTCTCTCGCTTGCTTTGTCGGAACGCGGCGCGGCACGTGCAGGACTGAGTCTATGCGAATCCGTTACCAGTAAGGCTTTTGGTCCACAAGGCTGGGTTTGTGGGGAGTCAGAGCTTACACGCAGATTTGGATGGTGTGGGACGCTTGTACCCCAAACCCCGCGTTGGTCCAGGGTCAGCCGTCCTCTGGACCTGGGTTCAAAGCGCTTGTACGTTCAGGGCACGCGCTGACACGTCGTGCGTCCGCGGCACCGGCGCTGGGTCGGTACCCCTAGCTTCGCAAAGGCTAAGACTTACGGTTTGTGTTTTGCAGGTTGTGGGCCGCACACTGCAGAAAGATCCAGCTGAAAAAGGGTCAGCATCCTTCTGTTCAACTTCGTAACTAACTTAAAACCGTCTACTCCGTTAAGACGGTAACTGATCCGTGTTCGGGAGTCCCGACACGGCTGACCGCGTCCACGGAACCCCCTGCGACAGAGGACGGCTGCGGCCTTGCTCCCAGTCAGTCCTCCGGTGCAGCGGGAGTGAGTCAGTCTGAGCAGGACGTCCTCTGGGGTCGGGGGACAGTGCTCTGGACTGGCCAAGCACGTGGGGGAGGGGAGGCAGCGTCTGCCATCACCCCGTAGACAAGTCGGGGCCGGAAGATGGGTTGCGCGCCCGGCGGGGGAATATCCCCGCGGCTGTGGCCTGACTGCTGTGCTCTCCCCGCAGACGGCTCCTCGAACCACGTTTACAACTACCAGCCCTGCGACCACCCGCGGCAGCCTTGCGACAGCTCGTGCCCTTGTGTGATCGCACAAAATTTTTGTGAAAAGTTTTGTCAGTGTAGTTCAGAGTGTAAGTATCTGTTTTGTTTTGATAAACTGAATGAGAATCTCAGAGGCTTTTGGTCAGCAGTGTAAGCCAGAACGAGATCGTAGCAGCTCTTGCCTCATTGTTTCCCTTTTAGCTTTCTGGGAAGTGCGTGCATCCTACAGGGCTTTATGGGGCGCCGTATCGGGCTCTGCGGGCGGCCAGCAGAGCCTGGGCAGGCCAGGCAGGATTGGGTCGTTAAAATTAAATCATAGTAATGTCGGCACAGGACGTAGAGGGCATCTAGAAATGGCTTCCCAGGGCCTCTGGCTACCAGCAGTAGTCAGCAGCCCTGGGTCGGAATTCAGCGTCAAGGGGGCTGGAAGCCTTTAAGGAAACAGCACAGGCAGCTTGGATACCAGGAAGTGTCTAGAACTCTGGGCCCTTAGCAGGGTCGCGAACCACAGCTCTTACAAGATGGCCGCGAAGGAAGGGTTTAGATTAAATAAAATCAAAGAGCTTTTCAGTCCACATGCCGCCTAACACATGCAGACGGAAAGCCAGGAGCCCGGTGGTGACCGTCCTCCACCGTGACCGCAATTCCTGCCGGCCCGGGTGGGGTGGGCTGGGGGTACCTGGGGCGACGGCTTGCGGCCTGATGATGAGGCCTCCCGCCGCAGGTCAGAACCGCTTTCCTGGCTGCCGCTGCAAGGCGCAGTGCAACACGAAGCAGTGCCCGTGCTACCTGGCCGTGCGCGAGTGCGACCCCGACCTCTGCCTCACGTGCGGCGCCGCCGACCACTGGGACAGCAAGAACGTGTCGTGCAAGAACTGCAGCATCCAGCGCGGCTCCAAGAAGGTGCGTCCCCCGCCCCCACCCCCCCACCTGTCCCCACCCGTCCCCACTCGCCGCTGCTGTGAAGTAGGGAAAGTGGAGGGGAGCCCCGAAGGCCACAGCGGCCAGAGGGAAAATGGGGGACTCGGGGGCAGTTTGGGCCCCGAGGCAGTGTTCCGCGGGCGCCTTCGCTGGTGTGAGACGAACCAGTGAGTTCTGACAGGCCCAGACGGCGTCATGTTAGGAGAGGAATTTCTCTAGTTTGTCTAGAACCCAGGCTCCGGTCCCCACGTGAGTAGGTGGTGGTCCTATCAGGGTGGAGAGACCCTTTCTTACCAAATAAGACCCAGGGAAGAGGGGGATTTTCCGGGGTAGTTCTTGCAAACGTAGTTCCCGTTTCTTTAATGACCTTGACCGCGCAGCGGGGCCCGGAGCTGCTGCCCCCGAGGTGCAGGCCGGGACGGTCATGGCAGCCCCGGGAAGGCGAGGGCTGAGCAGAGGAAGCTGCCCGCGTCGTAGGGGGAGGCTCAGGCCCTTAGGTGAGGCGGACCAAGGGTTTCTTCTCCCGGTAGTGTCCGCTTTTGGAACGGGGCCTGCCGCACAACACAGTCCTTTCTCGAAGCTCTGTGTCTGCCCACTAGTCCCACTCTGGGAGTTGGGGACGTCCAGGCCTTCTGGCCCGAGCCCCCTGCGGCTGAGGCCATGGGCCCGTGTTGCCCACGAGTATAGGGCAGGATGACAGACACGGACGACATTCCCATCTTAGGTCCCAGAGCCATTAGGACATAACCGGGGTGGCGTGCCAGGCAGCGGTGCCTCCACCCGGATCTCTGGTCCCGGCGGCAGCTGTGGGGGCCGGGACAGGCTCCGGTGGTTTTCTTACTCCGAGTTGTTAATTCGTCCCCACGTCGCAGTGATGCTGGGACAGGCTCCAGGCCCTGCTCAGTCCTCACCGTCCGCTTTTCCCTGACTGTCCCCCCATCCCGGACTTGTTCCACCGTGAACTCCCCTCCGGGTGTTTGGGAACGGTTCATGCTGACGCTCCTGAAACGAAAGATAACACACTGTTTCTTCCAGCTGGGTTTCATTTGCTGAACGGTGGGACCAAAGATTGCTTTAGTTATTCAAGGAAACTGTGGTTTTCCGATACCTGGGAAGCCGGCCCGGGTTCAGGATGCTCTGAGCTCTCGGGCCGCTGGCGACCGGCCGGATGCCTGCTCCAACGGGCCGGGGACGGACAGCGGGTCCTCCCGTCGGTCTGTCGGCACGCCGTCCTCCCTGTCCTTTGACGCGATCGCGTGTGCTTTCCTCTCTAGCATTTGCTGCTGGCCCCGTCGGACGTGGCAGGCTGGGGGATTTTCATCAAAGATCCTGTACAGAAGAACGAATTCATCTCGGAGTACTGTGGAGAGGTGAGGCGCGAGGAGCCCGGGTTCAGGCAGTTCAGTGTCTGCTGGTCACGTGTGTTCATGTGGGGTCGGATGTGACTTTGTTTGGGGCTGAGGTCACCGGACAAGTCTGTTGGGTTTTATTAGAAGTGAATTAATAAAAGCCTTTTCAGCTCGGACGTACTCCTGCTTGTGGGTTTGGCTTGCTTGGTAAATGGACTGCCTCCGTCCTTGTCACACTTAGCATTTACTGTCGGGGGGCGAGGGGGCCGTTAGGGCTTTGTGCTGTAGAGTCTGCCCTACTGGATCCGCAGCCGGCCTGCTAAGGATCGGAAACAACCATATCATCGGTCATATGCCTTTTTAGTTGTAGAGTTAGGGGGAAACGATCGGGCTGGCTTCACTCTGGAATTAACCCATGCAGTTTGTATTTTTCCTCAGTGGAAAGACTGTTGATGACTTTCTGCAACATGGTTCCTTTCGGAGTCGCAGTCTTTAAACAAGGTGCTGGTTGTGAGACACCAGCCCGTAGCTTGAGTGGGAGGGACAAAGAGAGACACCTGACCGCAGGGACGAAGGTCTCAGATTCTCCCGAGGAGCTTGTGTGTGCGCCTGCCAGTCTCGATCACCTAATCCAAAACAATCTTCTCCTCCGCCTTTCTTTGTAGATTATTTCTCAAGACGAAGCAGACAGAAGAGGGAAAGTGTACGATAAATACATGTGCAGCTTCCTGTTCAACTTGAACAACGGTACGTTTGACCTGGAGGCCATCCCGGAGGCCTCCCCTGCTTGGAGTGGAGACATGAGGGCAGAGGCCCCCTGGGCCTGAGCAGGGCCGACAAGCGCCGGGATCCCTCACGCCCTGGCACAGGCTTCGGGACAGGCTGTGTGTTTGCGAGCCCCCCAGGCCGGACCAGATGGTTCCGAGCCATCTGCTGCTGGGGCGGCGCCAGATGGCTGCGAGCTTGCCGCGGGTTTGCTGCTGCTGCTGCTCTCCTGCTCTGCTCGCGGCGACCTGGGCCCCGCTTGGCCCCCGGCCTCTGTGCCATCCGCGCTCCCACTGACCTGCGACCGGGCTGGGGCGCCGGAGTGGGCCGCCGCTCCCGGACTTCCCGCCCTGGGCGTTCTCAAGGCCTGTGAGAAGAGGGCAGCGGGTTTTCAGATGGCTTCTCGGGTAGCGCATCCGGCCGGAGTAGGAGGGGGGCATGAGGAAAATGCAGGGGTGCTTGACCCCCAACCTCCGAGAAACTCCCCCGGGACACGTAGCAGATCTTTCTGCAAACATGTTCCATAGAGAGTGGAGCGAAAAAAATAATCTTAAATGTGAAATGATTACTCTTGAAGTTAGGAATTTTGATTCCTTGTTTGTAAAGGCAAGCCCTGAGGAACGAGCGCCAGGGCTGTGTCCAGAACTGTAAGAACTTCGTGTTCACCGACCTGGGACTGAAGCAGTTCACTAGTGAACGCTTGGTTTTTCTCTTTTTTTAGATTTTGTGGTGGATGCAACCCGCAAGGGTAACAAAATTCGTTTTGCAAATCACTCAGTAAATCCAAACTGCTATGCAAAAGGTAGGTGCTAACGGAGCCGCACGCCCGAGGGAACCTGTCTGAGACCCGCGCCGGCGGCCTGCGATGCCCCGCAGTGATGCTGCCGAGCGCCGGGGTCCGGCCCTCCCCAGGGCCAGTCTTCCTCCGACGGCCCGACCCCGTGTGTTTCTCGTTCCAGTCATGATGGTGAACGGCGATCATAGGATAGGGATTTTCGCTAAGAGAGCCATCCAGACTGGTGAAGAGCTGTTTTTTGATTACAGGTTGGTACCGTGTATTTCTGGTGTGATCCAAGGGCTTCGTCTTCCTGAACTCTGCGCTCACAGGCAGAGGCTGTCTTTTCACTCTGTAGGATCTTCCATTCTTGGAGGGATTTATTTCTGGTTGTTACGTGTCAGGGGCATTGGTGGGCAGTTAGGCCGTACTTTCTTGGTAATGTAGTTCCCACCACACAAGTAGTGGTTATTTCTCACATATGGGCTTAGCTCACATTGTGGGTTCAATTCCCAACCACTGCAGTAAAGTGAACTGTAATCTTTCCACGGGTGGCGGGTCTCGGCGGTGCTGCCGGCTGCTGACCCATCGGGGTGCTGGGCGCTGGAGGCCCGCGCGGCCCTGCGGTTTGTCGCACCGATGGCTCTTCTGACCTGAACAGTTGCTCGGCGGCAGGTGGTGCCGCCCGATGGCATTTTACCCACAAAACTGCTTTTGGAACAGGAGTCCGTCCCCTCGAGCCCTGCCGCTGCTTCATCCGCGCAGCTCCATCGCGTTCTGATCTGTCCGTCGTGGCTCCCAGCGGCAGCTCAGGAAGCTCCTCGCTCTGCTCCTCCCGAGGAAGCCCCCACGTGCGGTCCCGTCTGACCCTGAGCTAGCCCCAGCTGCGTCCCCTCCTCGGGCTCTGCTCCTGCTTCTGGTCTCCTGCGGTTTCCCTGTTGTGGCATCTCCAGAGCCCAGGCAGAGCCGACTTGGCCTGGTTCTTATTTTGTTTTATTTTTTTAAAGATTTTATTTATTTATTTGAGAGAGAGGCAGTGAGAGAGAGCATGAGCGAGGAGAAGGTCAGAGAGAGAAGCAGACTCCCCATGGAGCTGGGAGTCTGATGCGGGACTCGATCCCGGGACTCCAGGATCATGACCTGAGCCGAAGGCAGTCGTCCAACCAACTGAGCCACCCAGGCATCCCTTGGCCTGGTTCTTAAGCGCCGCAGGGTCTCAGAGGGTCACGGAGCACTGGCTTCGGCTCCAGGTCACCGGCCGCGTTAGCCCCTTGCGAGAGGGTCGCCTGCTGTGAAGCTCTGAAGCCGGGCGCTGCCTTCTCCTCTCGGGCTGTGAGAGTCCCAGCTGGCATCTTCTTCCAAGAGAAGGCTGTCCCAGCTGCACCGAAATCCTGTGGTTTAGGGCGGCCCCGTCACCGGTGATCGCAGCTACATCGTCTGGAAACCTGGCCGCTTCCCCTTGCACTTGGGTGCTGCGGAGATGCCTTCCGTCCTGGGGCCTCCTGAACCCGCCCCGGCCCGCTGCAGACGGTCCTTCTGCAGGTCCTCACCTCCCCGCGGTCCCAGCACGGGAGAGAGTCCGGGCCTTGCTCTGGATTAGGCTTTAGCATTAAGGGAATGGGTGGCTGGTGTGGTCTCCTGTGCAGACCACTGCCACTGTCTCCAGGCCAACAGCAAGGCTCTCTTGCCTTCTCGTTTTGTGTGCTCACTGGAGTAGCACTTAAAAAAAAAAAAGGTTTATGTAATCTTCTTTACCCAGTGTGGGGCTCAAACCGATGACCCTAAGACCGAGGGTCACGTGTTCTTCCAACAGAGCCAGCCAGGCAGCCTCTTAATTTCCTTCTGTGAACGTTTCCTTCACATTGACGTGTTGGCTCACTCGGCAAGGGGTCCAGCTCACGTCCTACCTGGTCGGCGTCGGGGTCCTTCCTGTGGGAAGTCGTGCTTGCCCTCGTGAGGCCGGGGATACGCGCCCCACCATGGGCCTACCCCGGGCGTCAGGCTGGCAGTGTAGTCAAGCCCTGGCGTGGGAGCGGACCACAAAGTGTTTTCAGGTGCAAGCAGAGGACTTTGTAGCCACATCCATCCTGTGGCTGAGTAGTTGTCCCTTAGGCAGTGTCACTTTTGAAGGTGGAGAACGAGGACCCGAGTAGCCCCTCCTCAGGGTGACCTGCCACCTCGCTGCAGGCCAGCTTGAGGCCCCTCCCCAACAGGAGCCCAGGAAGCCCCCCATCCTGCAGGGAGGTCAGCGCTCCCCGGGCCTCCCGCCTGCCAGCCTCGGGTTCTGCCCGTAGACCTGAGTCCCGGCTGTGGCCAGAGCAGACTTGCCACTCTGTGGCCTCCCGGGTGCCGGGCCCTGGGCCGTGCTGCCCACCTGCGGGCGGTGGGTCTCGGGCCCAAGGGGCGGGCTGGGAGACAGCGGGGGAAGGGCTGAGCGAGCGGGCTCGTCCGGTTCTCAGCAAGGCTAGAACCCGGGCCCCAGCCGCAGGCCTGGTCTAGAGGCAGGTGGGTCTGCGGGGTTGCCGTGCGGACGTTCGAGCTCGGACACGGCAGGAAGCAGGCTGGACGCGGCGACCTGTCGCTGGGACCGGGCCCTTGCTCATTCCTCTCTCCTGCCGTTTCAGATACAGCCAGGCCGACGCCCTGAAGTACGTGGGCATCGAAAGAGAAATGGAAATCCCTTGACGTCTGCTACCTCCTCCTCCCCCTCCTCCTCTCTGGAACAGCTGCCTTAGCTTCAGGAACCTCGAGTACTGTGGGCAATTTAGAAAAATAAAATGCAGTTTGAAATTCTGAATTTGCAAAGTACTGTAAGAATAATTTATAGTAATGAGTTTAAAAATCGACTTTTTATTGCCTTCTCACCAGCTGCGAAGTGTTTTGTACCAGTGAATTTTTGCAATAATGCAGTATGGTACATTTTTCAACTTTGAATAAAGAATACTTGAACTTCCCCCCGTTGTCGGGTCATTGATTAGTGCGGGTTTGTCCGCTGATACGAGAAGAGGGGCGCGGCTGGTACGGGAGGGCGTGCTCACCTTCAGCTCCTGGGCTGTCGCCACGTTCCGTGAACCTTCCGGACCGTGTGCACGCTGGCGTTCCGAGGCCACAGTAGCCAACGGAGGACAGATGTTTATGTAACAGGATACGTCACAGATGTGTGCAATAAATATAGTTGATAATATGTTTAATTATAAGACCGATGCCGTCTGTCAAGAAGTGGCAGATCCCCTCAGTGACCAGGCTGGGAGGGCCCCGGCGCACCAGGCCTGTGAGCCTCACGGTGCACAGAATCCTAGCCGGACCGGCAGCCCCACGCCAGGTCCGGACGTGGACACTCAGGAGCCCAGCGGTGGCAGGGAGCTTCCTTTCCTACCAGCGGAAGGGGATGGGTATGAGCAAACTTGTCTTCTTTCTTGAAGAAAAATTTCAGAAAAAAAAACCCAAAAACCCAAAACCCTCAAGCGTCAAGGCCACGGGGCACTCGCTCCCCAGCCTCCGAGAGCGGTCACCATTCTGTGGGGGTAGAGTTGCCTTTTCTGGAGTCATTTGTTGATTTACATAATGTAATATTTAATGTGACACGTAATTAAAACCTACCTCTCCAATGGCGCCGACATGGACAAGACTCAGGTCTCCGTCGCATCGATGCGTCAGCCGTAGCAACCCCAGGCCTACAATAAAAGAATTTGCTATTTTCCTTTGGCAACGAGAAGACCTGGCCTGGGATCCCATCCCGGACATGCTGCTCTCTGTGCTCGGCCGGGTTTGGTGCAGGGGCTCAGCCGGCCGCCACGGACTCCCGGGGGACAGCTCGGGGGGGCTCACCCGCGCTCGGAGGTCCTACCCTTTGCGCTCGGCGTGAACGGAGCCCAGCTACTCTCACAGCGACGACCCGCCGCACAGGATCCGAGGTCCTGTTCACTCAGGACCCCAGAGACCCACAGGCGTCCTCCGGACAGTGAGCATTTTCACGGACAGCGGTCACTTGGAGCCTGCACAGCAAGCTTTCTGTGCCCACATCTGAAGGGTCCGGTGTCACCACGTCCAGAGTGCTGGATCCACCACGTGTGACCAAGGGCCTGCTTTAGGTCTTCCCTGGTTTATCAAGGGGCAGGGTGGGCCACAGAGCGTGACATACGAGGTATTCAAACACCCAATATCAGCGCCAACATGGTTTAAAAAAAAAAAAAGCAGCCTTTTAAAAATAGGGTGCCCCCTTCCCCTCACTGTCCACCGGGTGGAAGTCGGGGAGCCCGGTGCTTACTTCCCAGCAGAGCAAATCAGGACTGGGGAGGACGAGTCCAGGAGCCCAGCACTGCATCGGAGTGTCGGAGCTGGGATGGGGTTGTTCGCGCTGGATGGACATGCAGGACCACAGCCTGACAGACAAGAGGGTGCCCCGCGGGCCAGTTTCTGTGCTCCCACGGGTCCTTGACCACATGACCAAAGGCAGGTGACCCGTGGCTGTGGTGACCGTGTCACCATCCGCAGACCAACCACGGGCAGATCTGAGGGCACTGAGAACAAACATTCTGCTGGGCAAAATTATTTTCCAATCAGTGTTTAGCAGTTTCTTGCAAAAACACAAACTGTAATCGCCCTTCTAGAAGATGCTTGGTTACTTTTCAGTTTTTTCTTGGTTCAGCAACCTCCAGCCTTCACGGTATCCACTCAGGGACGCCAAGTCCGGGCTTCCACGACCGCCCTGACGCGTTCACACATCGTGTCATTTAAACACATGCGCAGCTTGTCAAGAAAGCTTCCCAATGTGAGCATTTCCCAAGAATTTCAGGATTCCGCTGGCCATTTTAGGAGCTTTGGGCTTTCACCGGAAACAGCTGAAGATGCCTGGTGGGAGAAGGGGGTCCAGCAGCCCTGGGGGCTCTGATGGGCCTCAGGAAGGCGGGCTAAGCAAGGCCACGCTCACCGGCGAGGCCGAGTCCGTCCGGTCCGCCAGGCGACAGGCGCCCGAGCCGGCAGGCGAGACCCGGGCAGCGGAAGCAAGTCCCCCGGCAGCGAAGTTCTAAAACAGAAACTGTCTTCATCCCAAGGGGGATTCGGTGCAGATGTCGGTCAGCTGGCGTCGTTTTCATCTGGGGGCGCAGGAATCTTCATTTCTTCCAAAGGAAAATCAGACTCCGGTGTCCGGCAAGGACACAGGCCACCTTCGAGCGCTTGGTCGACGGGAGAACTCGAAACTGCTCGAAACTGTGGTGCCCCTTGCTCCTCCCCCCTTCCCCGCACCTTCCGGGCCCAATGGTAGCCCCCTCCGCCCCCTCCCCGGCTTTCCCGCAGAGCCGCGACAGGTGGCAGCCTGCGCTGTGTCTACACGGGCACGTCTGACCGCGGCCGTGCCCCGGAGAACCGCTCAACCCCACGGGCTACTGACCGAGGTCCTACCTCATGGGTCTCCCCAGGTGCGAGGAAGCCGTCCCCTCAGGCCACGGGCTCCGCGGCCGGGACCCTGGTGGCGCGCTCTCCGGCCCAGCGTCCGCGGGGCCCCTCCCTGCGACGGTCCCAGCAGCTGCTCCTCGCAAGAGAACTGCGGTTAATCGGGGTGTGCGGGAACCCGGTGCCCCACTTTGCCAGGCTCCGGCGGTTTGGGGAAGAAAGGCACAAGGCACAGTCAGTTTTTCTCCCCGCACCATGCAGCTGACCCAACGTGAGGGGCCGGCCGGGCCGGGCATGTGGGGGGCTGCGGGACTCACCTCGCAGCCGCGCACCCTGGGGTCCTCTCGATCCGGGCTGGCTTCCAGTCGCCGGCGGGGCTCCTGAAGCCTCTCCCACTTCGACAGATGACACACGTGCGGCCAGGGCTCCATGCGGGGGCAGCGTGTTTGTCCCACAGGCGGGTCCGGGGACGGTGGAGAGGGAAGGCCAGCATGCACAGGGAGCCCTGGGCACCCCAGGATCTGGCTGGGGGCTGCTGTTTACAGTGGGGATCTTTGTAAAACCGGAGAAGATACCCTATAAACACCAGAAGCTGTGACACAAAAGCTGTTACTGTTGTCTGATTTTAACAAACCTGCAAGGGTCGAATGTTCCAAGAGACCATGGGAGTTGCGTTTCTGCGTCTTCCCTGAGCGTCACCAAGCCTGGGTACGGCTGGAGATGCAGGTCCCCGTCCCTGGAGGAGGCCGGGCGGTGGGTTCTGGGAGTTAAGTCTCTGCAGCCACTTCCCTGGCCAAGAAGTGACCGCCAAAAGGACCACAGTGGCCTCGAGCTTAGGGTCCTCTCACCCCAGCTGCTGGCCCGTCGGGAGGCGGGGGTCTCGCCCGTCCTTGGGCTGGGGTGGGGGACCATCGTCTCACCAGGAGGAACAGACGTGCTTGTCCGAACCGGCTGCTTGTCACACCGGCTGGAAGCAGAGGCCGGAGTGAGGGTGCACGGGGCCGTGGCCGTGGCGACGGTGGTGGGATGGCAGGGAGCCGGCACCAAGCCCCCTCCTCTGGCCGTGGGCAAGGGGGGACACTTTCCTCTGAGGCCATCAGGATGAACCCATGGAGTCTTCCCACGTGGCCAAGAGAAGCGACACGCCACCACAGGAGCCCCAGAAGGCGCGTGAGCGCGTGGGGAGAAGGTTACAAGGGGGCTTACAGTTTCAAGATGTAAAAGACATTTTCAGTCGGAAGGATGCAGCCTTTCCTACTGGAAGACACGGGATTATAAATCCGCACAATCGTTACGGCTTTTATTTACATGTGGAAGTCCGCTAAAACTTAAAACAAAACCAAATGCGACTTGTACAGAAATCCTTTAATTTTCTTTATTTTCACACATTAAAAAATGAAACACACTATACAAATGGTTTTTCATAGCAGATTACACGTGGGTCCATTAGACTTGCTCTCCAAGTGCCGCCAACACGGACCCCGCCCAGGAGGCAGCGGTGAGCCCCGGAGCCCATGTATTGATCTAAACGCAGTAGCATGCAGCCCTCCGCGGGGAGGGTCGAGCCCCCCGTTCTTAAATTAGGTTAAATGGCGTTGGTGTCCATATTTACAGACGTGAAATGTGTCAATCCTGAGCAGTTCCGATGTGCATCTGAGACCAGCCGATGGGAGTCTCGGTCTCAGGTTTAAAAAGGGACGTCCGCGTGGCGGCAGGCTGGCTGCGAGGACCCGAGCTCTTCTCTCCACCAGGAAACGATTCGCAGCGGGTCGCACAGTCAGACCCTTCGAGAAGGGTTAAGCCAAGTAACTGTAGGTGTCCTTTTCACCGTCAACTCGCTCCAAATACTCTTTCTCGATCAGAATGTCAATGCATTTCTGGGCATAGTTTTGAAAAAGGGAGAAGCAGTGAAAGGGGAAGAAAAACACATTTATTATGAGAACGGGGACGGCCACCCTCGGCAGGGACGCCCCCTGCCCCCAAGAGCTCAGTCAGCGAGCGGTTTCCGCCCCGTGTCCCTTCAGTGCGTGGCTCTACTGCCCGCGCAGCTAAGATCTCGCTTTCCTGAACGGGAAAGTGCCCACTTCCCCAACGTCCCCGCCCAGAGGCGCCCGCATCCCTCCGGGTCTCCCGCTCCCTGCCACGGGCCAGGCACGGCACCAGCCCCGGCTCCTGGCAGCACGTGATCCCTGGGGGCAGCGGGGGCCTCCGCACTGGCTGCCGTTCCCCGCTGGTGATCTCGGAGAGCGAGCCGCCGGGTTTCTGTGTTCAACAGCCCACCAGGCCCGAGCGACCCGCCATCGCCTGGAGCTGCGGCCGGCCGAGCAGAGAGGACCGCATGGCAGCGAAGGCGCACACGGCCTGGACAGGCTACAGCCCAACAACGCCCCCGGACGGGCCTCGGAGCACAACCTCAGTGGACACCGCAGAGCAGGAACTCTCTAGAAGCCGGTTCCACTGAGCTCCGAGGGAGGCTACGGCCAGGACAGAGGGGAGTCTAGGAGAACAGGGATACTGGCTAGGAGGTGGCAAGAGGGAAGCTTCTGGAACGCTGGTCACTGTCTAACCTCCATGATCTGGGTCTTGGCTGCACAAGTGGATTTACTTTGGGACAATCAGCAAACCGAACCCTGAGGCTGTGTGCACGGCTCCGCAGATGTCAAGAAGGAAGTTTAAAAACGAAGCCCATTTCCTTCTGTAGAAACCTGGCACGTGTGGATAAGCCGAGTTCCCTGAACCTCGTTTTTGTCACCCCTTCTCGCTCCCAAAACAACGGAGGGCGTGCTTCTGCCGCGCGGGTCGTGTACCTTGATCACGGGGACACGCGGCTTGAACCTGGAGGACAGCTGCGTGAGGACCTCGCCCAGCAGCTGCTGGTGCTTCAGCACCTTCCGCATCTTCATGATCCGCACGATGGCCGCCTGCGGCGCCGGGGGGGAAGCCGGGATCCCACGTTACAGGCGGCCCCCGCGTCTGGGATGGCTGGCCCCGCAGGGGACCGCGAGCCCGCGAACGCTCAGACACCCGGACGCAACACGTCCGCTCGGACGAAGCAGCAGCGCGTCCGGACCGAGGACAGGCTCTGGCCTCAGAGGCCGCCTCGCCGTGACACCCCCCACCCCCGGCCCCGACCTGCCCCCGCGTCCGGCTCATCCACCGAGAAGCCGTCCCCAGCCCGGCGGCCGCCCCAGCCCACAGCCCCCATGCGCTGGGCCAGCCTGGCTTCCGCGGGCCAGTCCTCTGCGAGGGACAGCCCCGACGTGGGCCCAGAGTCACCTGAATCAGCAGTTTGCGGTCCTCCTCGATGTTTTTGTGTGTGGTTTCTTGTTCCTGCTTCTGCTCGGTCTTCATGGGCACGTTGATGTTCACCCTTAACTTCTTACTGTCAAGAAACAAAGGAAACGGAGGCTCTGGTCTCCAAGGACAGCGCTGGCCGCGTCCTGTCGTGTATCCGCAAGGAGCCCCGGCTCCCCGGGCCGAGGGCAGGGCGGGCGGCCTCACACTCCGCCGGGGCCGTGACACCTGCGTCCTGGGAGACTCAGCAACATCCCCGGCTCTCCCAAACTGTGTCAAATGAAATAAAATCAAGACACTTGGACACAGAAGTCCGAGCTTTCTCGGGGAGCCGTTGGAGGAGCGCCTGCCTAATGCAGAAACCACCAAAACCTGAGGCGGAGTCAAGTGGAGGAACCCTTGGATCCTCAGATGGAACCCCAGCTGGGTGCCAGGGCCGCCCCCACCCCGGTCCCCCACCCGCCACGACCTGCAGCCACGGCACAGATGTGCGGGAGGGAAGGGCCAGGACCACCCGCTTCTTGATTTCCCTTACTTTTTATAACCGAGGTACAACTTTATTAAGGTGTCTGGCTTCAGCTCCACCTCGTCGACGTTGGCATTTTCGTCTTCCAGGACCTGTAAGAGACGACGGTTACCACACGATCTCAGGAGGAGGCTCCGTCCCAGCTTCAGAGAGAAAATGCAGAAAAACGTACCAGTAGTTTCGACTTCAATAAAATCTGCAGCACCTGTGCCAAAATGTCCTGCAATTAAAGAGAAAAATAGAAGTTAAAGAAAAAAAAAACCCGCATTTCTCCTTGCAATAAAAACGACATGCGATCTCACCGTCGTCCTCCTCAGAAGCCCAGCCGCCGCCCGAACGGAAGAACGCACCCAAGGGAAAACGAGAGGGAAGCTGAAGGGGTCCCCTGAATTCACGACTGAATTCACCAGCCTCCACTTCAAAGTGAAGCCAACCCCTTTCTGGCCGGGAGCAGCTGGCGGTACACACCGATGATCCGTTCTAGATCAAAAACCATGCGGACGTCCTCACTCAAACCTACGGGACCCTCTTCAGCCCTCAGCTGCCTGACAGCTCGTCTCGGACAAAGATCACGCAGAAGCCACGATCGACGGCCGCAGCAGGCCAGGAGCCAGCACTCTGCTCCCGGACACGACGGGGCCCAGGCGCAGCTCACCCCGCTGTCCCCTTCCTTCGGCAACCACCAAGCACCGTGTGGCGCCCCTGGCCGTTCCCTCGCCTGGCAACGTGAGTGGTGGGTCACGTCTCGGCTCCCCTTCGGTTCGGGATGCCATGACCCTAGACGGTACCACCTGCCCGATGTCTAGTTCCCTGGATGCATGTCCCCAACCCCCACCCTGATGGACAGAGCAGGCCTGCTCCTGCCTTTAGGGAAACCCATACTTTTCCGAGGTCACAATCCTAAAGCCACAAAGGCGAGACCGGTGACGAGGCTAGACCCACAGAGCAGGGCTGGGACGCTGCTGGACGCGTTGAGAGGGACGCTGGCAGAGGTTTCACTCATGAGCCAGATCTGATGGGGGAATGAGTGCGGAGCAGGGAGGGAGCCCTGACCCCACACGGAGCACTACTCCTGCCTGCAGACCAGCTGAGACGGGCGCGGAGCTTTGGTTAGAAAGCCAAGCAGAGAAAACCCATGGACCTGTCAGTGCGGCGGGGGTGGGGGTGGGGGGCTGGGGACAACGGCCACGTCATCCCTACAACCTGAGCCTCTATCCCGACACCGGTCCTGATGTGAGGAGGAATGAGAAAGACTCTTACACACAAAGGGACAGACAAATCCATTTTGTTATTAAATTTGCAAATGTATTCTGGATGAACTTGAAGCATGATGAAAAAATCAATGATTCCCTCAAAAAAATAAAATCTTTAAAAAAAAAAATGATTTTCCTGACATTCAGTGAGGCCAAGATTACCCTGACAGCAAAACCAGGCAAAAACGCCCCAAGAAAACAACAGACCAATATCCTTATGAATGTAGATGTAAAAATCCCCAAGAAAATACCAGCAAACCAAGCCCAGCAGCACAGAGAAAAGTATGATAGACGCTGCTCAGGTGGGGCTGACCAGCACCTCATGGAAGGTGGCAACGTGAGAAAAGCAATCCCTGTTACCTCCCGCGTTAATAGACAAAAAGTACACTTTTATCCCCCTACAGCAGAGCCAATTTAACAAAATTCAACACTCTTTCAGGATGAAAACACTAAAAAACAAAACAAAAAACAAAAAAATAAGAAGGGAACTCCTTGAATAAAGGGAATCTAAGAAAAACCGACAGCTGACGTCATACTTATTAGTAATAAGCTGACAGCTTTCCCCCAAGATCAGGAACAAGACAAGGATCTTACTTGTACCACCCTCGATTCAACGCTGTATCGGAAATTCTAGCCAAAGCAATCAGGCAAGAAAAAAAAAAGGCATCCAAATAGGAAAAGGAGGTAAAACTGGCTGTACTTGCAGATGACAGGACAGTGTATTTAAAAACCACTAACGAATCTTCAAAAAAAGTTAAAAAGTGAGTTTAGCCATACCTAGCAAAGATCAAACAATTCCATTTCTGATAGCACCAAACACAGTACTTAGAAATAAATGCAACCAAAGCGCAAGACTTGTATATGGAAACTACGAAACACAACTGAGAGAAACGAAAGACAACCCACGGTCAGGAGTTCGAACAGTTGCTACTGGTAAGACAGAGATTACCAGCCCCCCTGCACCCACTGGCAATCTGCAGATTCGATGCAGCCTCGAACAATGGATAAGCAAGTTCTGAAATTCATTTGGGAATGTAAGAGACCCAGAATAGCCAACACCATTTTGAGAAAGAACAAAGCTGGAGGTCTCGGTTTCACAACTTTACTACAAAATAACAACCAAGACGATGTGGTATTGACACGAAGACAGACATACAGATTACCGGAGAAGGATGGACAATCCAGAAATAATACATCTATGTACAGCCGATTTTCGGCAATTTACGGCAGAACCAATCAACAGGGAAAGGAATCTTTACCTTTAATCAGGCAATGGTCTCTTAGGACAACACAAGCATAGGCAACAAAAGAAAAAGAGGCTCTATCTACCAAATATATGAAGAATTCTTACAACTTGACAGAGACAACCCAAATAAACAATGTGCATGGGCAGAGGATTCGAGTAGACATTTCTGTAAAGAATGTGTAGAAATGGTCACCAAGAACCTGAGCACGCAGCGTCATCAGCTGTGAGGGAAATGCAAATCAGAGCTACAATGAAGGACTGTTTCAGATCCACCAGGATGGCTGTAATTTAAAAAAAAAAAAAAAAAAAAAAAAAAAAAAAAAAAAAAAAAGGAAAATGACAAATCTTGGCAGGGATGTGGAGAAACTGGACCCTCCCACGCGGCCGGTGAGCCCCTGAATGTGTGCAGCTGTCGTGGGGCCATCTGGCTGTTCCTCGGTGAGGTAAAACCACCACGACCCGGACATTCCACACCTAGGTAGGTACCAAGACAACTGAAAACGCACCCATACAACGGCATGTATACGAATGCTCACAGCAGCACTAGTCCTAGTAATCAAAACATGAACAACCTGAACGTCCACGAACCGATGAACGGACAAGCACCCCGTGGTCCATCCATACGCTGGAATGTATTTCAGCCAAAAAAGAGAGCAGAAGAGATCTACACACTATCACATGGAGAAGCCTTGGAAATGCGGACAGAAAAGGCACAC